>NC_141688.1:181902183-187846796 GCF_964263255.1 Lissotriton vulgaris | reverse complement strand
TGTATGGTCTTACAAGGTAACCTTAAATAACTGCACAGGATTTTCCCCTTTTGTGATGATGCGGGGTAGATTACCTAGGTGTAAGTTCAACCCTGGTTGGGTTTTCAAGGACAACGTACAACGGTGGTCACCTATTGAAGTCAAGAAAAGTTTAGAATTAGTACATGACAAGAGTAAGGCCTACTATGATCAGCGCCATGGTGTGAAAAACATCATTATAAAAACTGGTGATTGGGTCAGGATTAAGAAACCATACAGGGTTTCTAAGGGGGAGAACAAATTTGATTCGCCCAAACAGGTTCTGGAAGTTCTTAGGAACTCAGTCAGGTTGAGTGACGGGAAGGTTTGGAACCTGAAAGATGTGGCCTTGGATATTTGTCAAAACCATGAGGCGGAGGATGTTGTAGGTGACAAACCATCTGATTTCGATTGGGTTGAGGATTACTTCCAAGGCAGCAATCTGCAGTCACAACTTGCACCTAATGGTTCTTCTCCTCAATTAAGGGAGGGGGATGGGGTTGATTGTCAGACATCTAACTCAGTTGATACCGGTCATGTACATGTTGACGTACCGTCCCTTCCTATTGCTACTTCTCCTAATGTTAGTAATGATGCTGTTCCTGCACCCACACTACCTACAGTTAAGGTTTCAAATAGAACACGAGTGTTGCCTTGTTGGCTTAAGGATTATGTGAAGTAATTCATTGTATTAATTCATTATTTCCCTCCTTATCCCTTCCTTCTTTCCCTCGTTTCCTTGCCTTCCCTCGTTGTTCCTTTTCGCCTTTATGTGACGGGGGGGGATGTGTTATGTTGTGCTTTCTTTTATTAAATGCATGTTGCTTTAAGGCTCGCGTTAGAGCGTGCCACCATGTGGAATGTTTATTACTGTTTCTTGCATTCTTGTTCCATGTAGCTTCAGTTGAAGCTTCCCTCTGCTGATGTGAGCTGTGCTTCCTGGCTCCACCTGTTTTATGCTTTATCTCAATAAACCTTATGAGATACTACTGCCTTCTGCTCTACTTTACACTGCACCATCCCAGCTCAGAACCTGGCTATATGCAAATCAGTCTGTCCCTGGCCCAGTGCATCATGGGAACAGGGCAGACTAAACTAACAAGCCAATTCTTCACCAGAAAGGAGACAAGCTACCGGGGACCGGTTTCTGGCATTTCAGCCATCTTCGGCCCGGCTTGCTTGAATCCTGATGGTGCAGTGAGAAAGGGACTCATGTCTGAGTATACCCTGCCACACCTATAGTGGCCAAAAATGATTCAGAAAAGGGGGTGGTGATGAACAGAGTGTCTGAATTAAGTAGACCACTCTTACCCAGTCAAAAGATCAGGGCTTGATCCATCACCGTTATTTATCTCACTGCACCATCCCAGCTCAGAACCTGGCTATATGCAAATCAGTCTGTCCCTGGCCGAGTGCATCATGGGAACAGGGCAGACTAAACTACCAAGCCAATTCTTCACCAGAAAGGAGACAAGCTACCGGGGACCGGTTTCTGGCATTTCGCCCGTCTTCGGCCCGGCTTGCTTGAATCCTGATGGTGCAGTGAGAAAGGGACTCATGTCTGAGTATACCCTGCCACACCTATAGTGGCCAAAAACGATTCAGAAAAGGGGGTGGTGATGAATAGAGTGTCTGAATTAAGCAGACCACTCTTACCCAGTCCAAAGATCAGGGCTTGATCTATCACCGTTACTTATTTCACTGCACCATCCCAGCTCAGAACCTGGCTATATGCAAATCAGTCGGTCCCTGGCCCAGTGCATCATGGGAACAGGGCAGACTAAACTAAGTGCCAATTCTTCACCAGAAAGGAGACAAGCTACCGGGGACCGGTTTCTGGCATTTCAGCCGTTTCGGCCCGGCTAGCTTGAATCCTGATGGTGCAGTGAGAAAGGGACTCATGACTGAGTATACCCTGCCACACCTATAGTGGCCAAAAACGATTCTGAAAAGGGGGTGGTGATGAACAGAGTGTCTGAATTAAGCAGACCACTCTTACCCAGTCCAAAGATCAGGGCTTGATCCATCACCGTTATTTATCTCACTGCACCATCCCTGCTCAGGACCTGGCTATATGCAAATCAGTCTGTCCCTGGCCCAGTGCATCATGGGAACAGGGCAGACGAAACTACCAAGCCAATTCTTCACCAGAAAGGAGACAAGCTACCGGGGACCGGTTTCTGGCATTTCAGCCGTCTTCGGCCCGGCTTGCTTGAATCCTGATGGTGCAGTGAGAAAGGGACTCCTGTCTGAGTATACCCTGCCACACCTATAGTGGCCAAAAACGATTCAGAAAAGGGGGTGGTGATGAACAGAGTGTCTGAATTAAGCAGACCACTCTTACCCAGTCCAAAGATCAGGGCTTGATCCATAACCGTTATTTATCTCACTGCACCATCCCAGCTAAGAACCTGGCTATATGCAAATCAGTCTGTCCCTGGCCCAGTGCATCATGGGAACAGGGCAGACTAAACTACCGAGCCAATTCTTCACCAGAAAGAAGACAAGCTACCGGGGACCGGTTTCTGGCATTTCAGCCGTCTTCGGCCCGGCTTGCTTGAATCCTGATGGTGCAGTGAGAAAGGGACTCATGTCTGAGTATACCCTGCCACACCCATAGTGGCCAAAAACGATTCAGAAAAGGGGGTGGTGATGAACAGAGTGTCTGAATTAAGCAGACCACTCTTACCCAGTCCAAAAATCAGGGCTTGATCCATCACCGTTATTTATCTCACTGCACCATCCCAGCTCAGAACCTGGCTATATGCAAATCAGTCTGTCCCTGGCCCAGTGCATCATGGGAACAGGGCAGACTAAAATACCAAGCCAATTCTTCACCAGAAAGGAGACAAACTACCGGGGACCGGTTTCTGGCATTTCAGCCGTCTTCGGCCCGGCTTGCTTGAATCCTGATGGTGCAGTGAGAAAGGGACTCATGTCTGAGTATACCCTGCCACACCTATAGTGGCCAAAATGATTCAGAAAGGGGGTGGTGATGAACAGAGTGTCTGAATTAAGCAGACTCTTACCCAGTCCAAAGATCAGGGCTTGATCCATCACCGTTATTTATCTCACTGCACCATCCCAGCTCAGAACCTGGCTATATGCAAATCAGTCTGTCCCTGGCCCAGTGCAACATGGGAACAGGGCAGACTAAACTACCAAGCCAATTTTTCACCAGAAAGGAGACGAGCTACCGGGGACCGGTTTCTGGCATTTCAGCCGTCTTCGGCACGGCTTGCTTGAATCCTGATGGTGCAGTGAGAAAGGGACTCATGTCTGAGTATACCCTGCCACACCTATAGTGGCCAAAAACGATTCAGAAAAGGGGGTGGTGATGAACAGAGTGTCTGAATTAAGCAGACTCTTACCCAGTCCAAAGATCAGGGCTTGATCCATCACCGTAATTTATCTCACTGCACCATCCCAGCTCAGAACCTGGCTATATGCAAATCAGTCTGTCCCTGGCCCAGTGCATCATGGGAACAGGGCAGACTAAACTACCAAGCCAATTCTTCACCAGAAAGGAGACAAGCTACCGGGGACCGGTTTCTGGCATTTCAGCCGTCTTCGGCCCAGCTTGCTTGAATCCTGATGGTGCAGTGAGAAAGGGACTCATGTCTGAGTATACCCTGCCACACCTATAGTGGCCAAAAACGATTCAGAAAAGGGGGTGGTGATGAACAGAGTGTCTGAATTAAGCAGACCACTCTTACCCAGTCCAAAGATCAGGGCTTGATCCATCACCGTTATTTGTTAAATATTTTGTCCACCCTAAGCGTGGAAGGGTATACTCAGATGTGAGTCCCTTGCTCATTGCACCATCAGGATTCAAGCAAGCCGGGCCGATGACGGCTGAAATGCCAGAAACCGGTCCCCGGAAGCTTGTTTCCTTCCCAGTGTAAGAATTGGCTTTGTAGTTTGGTTTGCCCTGTTCCCATCATGCACTGGGACAGGAACAGACTAATTTGCATATAGCCAGGTTCTGAGCTGGGATGGTGCAGTGAGCTAAAAAACGGTGTTGGATCTAGCCCTGATCTCTGGACTGGGTGAGAGTATTCTGCTTAATTCAGAAACTCTGTCCATTACCACCCCTTGTTGTTAAATATTGTGTCCACCCTAAGCGTGGAAGGGTATACTCAGATGTGAGTCCCTTGCTCATTGCACCATCAGGATTCAAGCAAGCCGGGCCGATTACGGCTGAAATGCCAGAAACCGGTCCCCGGAAGCTTGTTTCCTTCCCAGTGTAAGAATTGGCCTTGTAGTGTGGTTTGCCCTGTTCCCATCATGCACTGGGACAGGAACAGACTAATTTGCATATAGCCAGGTTCTGAGCTGGGATGGTGCAGTGAGCTAAAAAATGGTGTTGGATCTAGCCCTGATCTCTTGACTGGGTGAGAGTATTCTGCTTAATTCAGAAACTCTGTCCATCACCACCCCTTGTTGTTAAAGATTTTGTCCACCCTAAGCGTGGAAGGGTATACTCAGATGTGCGTCCCTTGCTCATTGCACCATCAGGATTCAAGCAAGCCGGGTCGATGACGGCTGAAATGCCAGAAACCGGTCCCCGGAAGCTTGTTTCCTTCCCAGTGTAAGAATTGGCTTTGTAGTTTGGTTTGCCCTGTTCCCATCATGCACTGGGACAGGAACAGACTAATTTGCATATAGCCAGGTTCTGAGCTGGGATGGTGCAGTGAGCTAAAAAACGGTGTTGGATCTAGCCCTGATCTCTGGACTGGGTGAGAGTATTCTGCTTAATTCAGAAACTCTGTCCATCACCACCCCTTGTTGTTAAAGATTTTGTCCACCCTAAGCATGGAAGGGTATACTCAGTTGTGAGTCCCTTGCTCATTGCACCATCAGGATTCAAGCAAGCCGGGCCGATGACAGCTGAAATGCCAGAAACCGGTCCCCGGAAGCTTGTTTCCTTCCCAGTGTAAGAATTGGCTTTGTAGTTTGGTTTGCCCTGTTCCCATCATGCACTGGGACAGGAACAGACTAATTTGCATATAGCCAGGTTCTGAGCTGGGATGGTGCAGTGAGCTAAAAAACGGTGTTGGATCTAGCCCTGATCTCTTGACTGGGTGAGAGTATTCTGCTTAATTCAGAAACTCTGTCCATCACCACCCCTTGTTGTCAAATATTATTCAGAGCAAGGAACAAAAGTTCATTAATGAGGATGAGGACATATCAGGGACAGAGTCACAAGGGTGTGCAGTATGGTGAATGCTCCATTATATATTTGGTAAGGATAATTCTGCTCTTAAATGAATAAAAAACAGCATGAGGGACAGGTATTCCTCAATTGTGAGGTCTCCGGAATGAACCATCGGGATACACAGAACTGATCACCGAAAACAATTTCTGACGACAAATCAAAGCCAGATTTCTATCTATCATAGACATTAGCAGATTGCCCACACCATTCTACTGACTCTGTTTCCCATTAACGCAAGCAAACGTTCTAAACTAAAAATATAATAAATCCAGCTTTCTAAAAGTAAGCAGCACTTCAGCAAGACCATGTACTCTTTGACGTTAATGACACTTTGTACTCCGTTTTCATTATACACCATATTGTTGAATCAAAATGTATTGATATCCATAAATGTCCGCTCATCTGGGACCTGATGTATAAACAATAGGTCATAAACCAGTCAGTGAGTTTTCACCTCCAGCTGTTTTGAAGCCTGACCTTCATTTTATGATACAAAGGATTTTCCGATCAGTTGCATTGCAAGATGTACACTCGCAACAGCGCACAAGGCATAAAGCTTAATTAAAATGTATGAAGCAGGAGGCATTTTATACCCAGACCTGTTTCTGCTCCCTTCCCACCCTCCCCTTGATCCGCCACCACCACTCACAACCTGGAATCTCGAACACTTTGTCGATGGGTGATCGTCAGAAACCAGGGGTTGGTAACCTGTCACTTGTCGCTGATTTGTGACAGTTGTAGGCATAGCGCATCGGTACGTAACATTGAGATCTCACAATAAGAACGAGGAACATCCATTTCATGCCCCTCCTCTTTGCAATTAGAATTGATCCCCAAAAGGTATTTTAGCGATTATGACTCCCATGCTGCCTACAGTGCACTGGGCCTTGCTCATTTGCATTCTCAATGCCTTTCAGTTTTGTGACTTACAGGCTTTGGAACAACAAATGCTTTCCACGCATCAGCCCAGCAACATAGCACTCGACAGTGAAGTCTTTGTAGTGGTGTAAAGTACAGAGATGTAGCCTACCCAATATTTCTCAGTTTAGTGACCTCTGAAAAAGTGGAGATGCAAGGTTTAAAGTTAAAGACACGCTTCTGCCACAGAAGCATTAACCAACAGAACTACTTTACAGGTAAGGGTTTAATTTTGTTAAAGATGTCTTCATTGATTTTCGGAACCCATAAAACAAAGTAGCACATTGCAAAAGAGCACAGGTAGGGATTTCGCATCATGCTCAGGGTATCAAGCACAGAAAAGCAAGGATTTTGAAAAAACGTGTGCAGGTTTTGATCGGTCGTTTGAAAATAAAGGTAGGGGGCCTCGAAAAACTACCCCAAGCAAAGAGGGGGGATGGCTGTGAGCGATATGCCAATAATTTCAGAGAGATCAGGGTTCATGTGAGCAGAGAGGAGTAGTACAATGCAAATGGCGTCTTGATAAGAAAATAAATGTGCTTTTTGTATGTTACAGACTGCATGCGTCCCTACTTTCAAAACAAGCAGGAAACCAAGTACTGTCTTGAGAAGCGCTGGCTGAATTTTCATAGCCCGCGAGTGGTGTGCATGTGAGAGAGAGGGGGAGCAGGAGGTGAGCCCGGGAGTGGTGCGGGCATGCATGTATAGTCTGCTCATTTTCAAGCACTGCACTCGTGCTTGTGGCGCATCCCTGCTTGCTCCCGCAAGATGGAAGCATGAGTGTGTGTTTAAGAATGAGCAGAGCTACTGCTAAAGGCCCCCCTACGTAGTGCATGCGCGCTGCATAGGCGAGACCTAAAAATGAAAATTAAATATTTCATTTTGGTTTTTTAAATGTATCTCATTTTCCTTTAAGAAATACGGGATGCATAAAAAAATAGATCGCTTTACCTAAAAGCAATCACAGACATGGTGGTCTTCTAACCCCAGTAGGCCACCATGCCTGTGATTTTAGCGATTCCCAGTGGATCGCTATCTGAGACTGACCTCATTATTATTCATGAGGAAGGTCTATTTGAGGCTCTCTGGGAATCGCAAATGGAACTCAAAAGAATTTAATAATTTTGAAATTGAGATTTTCTAATTGCAATTTGTAGTAAATCACAATTAGAAACGTGCCATTTCCTTCTCTGCCCACAGGCAAATAGAGAGTCTGGAGAGATAGAACCATGGCATAAATGGATCTTATACAGCATCTCTCCTTCACGACTACACAAGAATAATCGATAATATGTATTTTCTGTTGCCATTTATAGTTTACATCTGAAGTCAATTTCAACTGTTGTTGCGGAAGATAATTATTTTTAAGGCATTACATTTTGCATACATCGTTAGATACAGCAGTCCAAGTGTTTCTAAGCATTGTACATAAAAGGTGTCAACATTCTCAATTAATTGTCACTCAATATACCAAAAACAAAAAGATCGAGGGCACAATCAATCTTGCCAAGATTCAAACGTTACACCTGCAGTACGCTGCATATTACAGCAGTGACACTTTAAGTCGCTAGGCTATCCTGCAGCTATCACTTTCAAAGGCCAATAACTTATTCTATGTAAAGCCTTTTGAGAATAGCCTTTCTGTTAGCATTGAAATAGTAAAACAACTGCAGGGCGGTATCTGTTTCTGGCCCAGTCACTCTGGTTAGAATGCCAAATCCTTTTGATGCATTGATCGAAATCCTATGGTTGATCAGTTCAATTACATACTCGGGGCATATTTACAAGAACATTCCACAAATGGAGCATTACATTTTTGTGATGCTCCAGTGGTGCTGTGCCCTTCTTCATATTTACAAGGTGGTGCTATGCCACTTTACTTACTTTTTAACACAGCCTTGTAAATATGGTTCTCCTCCATGTGGTAACACTGGGTGTTGTTATGGGCATTCCTTAGCAACACCCATTGTTTTTTGACACTGCTTCAGATTTACAGGGGCAATTGATACATTGCGTCCATCCTCTTGTGTGTTTTGAATGTTACTTGAGCATCACATCGGCCAATAAAAGCTAAGGAGCTTGGAAGGGTCGTAGGGTGGGACCAATATTGGACACAAATGTTAAGTTTTTAAGCACATTATGTGGGCAGCAGTGGTCGAAATTGCTTAAGATTTAAAGTCGAGTTTATAGTGGTTTGGTGATTCTCACCCAATGATTTGTTTCAGAAATATAGTAGCAATTTTTAATGCAGTGACCAGTGAGCTGAGACCTTTTTCCACTATAGTGCGTACCTTGGAGATAGCTTAAAGGGAGAACCACATGTAAGCCACCAGCATGGGCAAACCATGTCCCTCCCCTAAGCTACCCTGTGTGACTATCGGTTCCTGAGCGTCTGTAGTTTGAGTTGTTTGGTATCCCTGCTCGCGACCACAGATGGCAAGGTAGAAGAATAGCAGCAGCAGAGGAACCAAGCAATGTGGCTGTGAAGTCCCTCCAGTCACACTCGGTCCAGGCAAATCATCACCACATGTCATCCAATTCTAATGGCAACCACATTATCATTGCCATGTGCATCACCCAAACCAGCGGAGGAGTAACTCATCACCAATGTGGAGCCTTGCACCTCAAAAGCACCAAGAGACTGAGGCACCCCTGGCAAGACTTGTCATCACAGTGTCCAGATGCCCCAAGAGAAGCATCTGCAGCGGGGTTCCACCGATGCGCCTGAAGCACCATGTTTGCACTGTTTGACACCAACAGCATCACTGCGAGAGCACGTAGGCCCATCCACTTTTTGTCGGGTATTTGATTAAATATTGACTGAACTGCACTAGGTTCCTGCTAAACACATCCCCAGTGGCAGTGCTGGTTCCCTAAAACAAGACAGATGTTCAATTGCTAAGACATTTAGTCCTGAGCAAATGGACACTGAAGAGGGTTCCTGAGGGCTGCAGCATGTATTGTGCCACCCTAAGCGAGCCATCACCAAACTCATGCAGGCTGTCATTGTAGGCGGCATGAAATGGTGCCAACAAATATGAAAACACAACTTGGCACTTCCTGTGTGCCATGCCAACAGATACTTCATGCAAGTCCGTATGTAAGTCACCCCTACAGCAGGCCTTATGGCCCTAAAGAATGGTGCATTATATTAGGTATGAGGACATAACCACATGAGAAAATATGCCCCTGTGCTGTCTAGTTCAATTGCTAGGCAGTACAAGTGAAGGGAAGACATCTTAAGTATATGTACTGGGCACTGGTCAACACGATTTCCCTAGCAACATGATGGCTTTACTGAAACTTATGGTGGTTGGTATCAAACACCTTGTCCTAATAAATCCATAGGGACGCCAGTAGTGAATTTTATAAAACATGCACCCAGAGGGCACCTAAAAGGTTCCCCTGAAAACCTCCCAGCCTCTTAGTGTGATGGCTGACTGGTATCGTTCAGCCTGCAATAACAATAATGTTTTTGCCCCTCTGCAGGTCAGAGTTCATACTTTCTGAGGCCAGAAACAAATCCACATTCCGGAGGAATGTGGATACTTCCTCCAGAAGGATAGCTAGTGAATCTGCATGATTAGGTCAGGGACTTCAAACCCCCTGCCGCCTTTGATATGTGACCTTGGCTTCCCCAGACCTGGAAGATGCCACCCCCTGTTCTGAGGCCTATTTAGCACTAGGACAGGTAGGGAATTAGAAATGCAAGTAGGCTTGTTGCACTATAAGGCCAGTCTTACCCCTAAGGTGGGGTGCCTGATATGCTCCACAAAAGAACAATTCCACCATCATTATTATTATTATTAATGGAAATTTGTATACAGAGAGCGCAACTAAACCCGTGGGCATCAAGGCGCTGAAGATGGTAACCAGAGAGCTCAATATCAACCGGTGGGGGAATTAGAGATAGGCTTCTTGGAATAGCCAAGTCTTGAGTGCCTTACGGAACTGAATGTGAGAGGAAATCTCACATCATCTTGTATTTTGTTGGAATTAAGGGCTCTGGGGCAGGAAGTGGCCATGTAGGGGGTGTAATGATCCCAAGGATAAGTAGCCTATTGGCTACTGTCCTTCACATCCCCCTAATGTCCCTAAATTCAATATTTAGGTGCCCCCCTGACACAGTGAATGCAGATTCACCTGATAAAAGAGGAAGAAGGACAAAGAAGAGCCAAAGAAGTGAGAATTTCAGACTACTGGTGACTCTGGTGCCAGACACTGCCCTGCTTCTGTCCCAACAATCATGACAACTGACTTTTCCTGCAGCTGTGCATCATCCAAAGGCCTAATAGGGCCACTGGCACTTTGCCAATCTGTTAGACTTCACCTTGAAGTGGAGGAACTACATCCCTGCAACTTGGAGGCACTGACTTCAACTTCCGGTTCACCATTCTGCTGACCACAGGGTACACCCAGAAGGAGGTCACCATGCTCTAGGAGGTCAGATCCTTCTCCCCACCAAGATGTCAAGACCCCCATGAGCCACCATGCACTAATTCCCGGGGTACCAACCCCATGCAGCAAAGACAGCTTGTTTACAGTCTAATCCAGACTTCAATGCCACAAAGACCGACCACCCATTAAGGAACATCAGCAACGCAGATGCCAGCACTGAGAGTGGCCTAACTGCCCTGCTTTTCCCCCCTTTGCAGGTCTTACCAGGAAACATGAGTGTATATGACGTATTGGAACAGTCAAACAAAACCCTCTGCACCCGAGCTCCCCAGCCCAGGTCTATGAAGACTGACTGTGCCCCCTTGCTACCAACACCCTCACAAACTGAAACCACCCCATTGGGAGCTCCTGGACTTGTCACCAAGTCCACCTCTGCAGTCTGTTTTTTGGTGGCCCCCTCTCTTTGCCTATGGTGTAGCGCCTAGGCTATCAACCCGTCCAGCACCTCTTTACCGGACACTCCAGGGCGGGAAACAACACTTAGAACGCAACTTTTACAACGCACTACCTTCACAACAAAACTTTTACAACGCAACATCCATTACAACGCATGCCATTACAACGCAACCATTACAACGCATGTCACTACAACGCATACCACTATAACGCATGTCATTACAACGCAGTCATTATAACGCATACCATTACAACGCATACCTACACTATCCAACACTTATCCTACTGTTGCACCCCCTAGAGTTAGAATAGTAATTTTTACCCCTACACTATCCAATACTTACCCTACTGTTGCACCCCCTGGAGTTAGAATAGTAATTTTTACCCCTACACTATCCAACACTTTCCCTACTATTACACCCCCCTGGAGTCAGAATAGTAATTTTTACCCCTACACTATCCAATACTTACCATATATGCAATGTAATAGTATGCGTTGTAATGGTATGCGTTGTAAATGTAGTATGCGTTGTAGTGGAATTCCTTGTAAAGGTAGTTTCAAAGAATTCGTTGTAATGGCATGCGTTGTAATGGAATGCGTTGTAATGGATGTTGCGGTGTGAAAAATACGATGTAAAGGTATGCGTAGCAAAAGTATGCGTTGTATCGACATACATTCCTCCTGGGCTGGGAAACATTAACATACTGGTGGTTCTTGGGATCTTGGCCCTCTAGCA
This sequence comes from Lissotriton vulgaris, assembly GCF_964263255.1. Classification (NCBI taxonomy): domain Eukaryota; kingdom Metazoa; phylum Chordata; class Amphibia; order Caudata; family Salamandridae; genus Lissotriton; species Lissotriton vulgaris. The sequence goes on along the minus strand of NC_141688.1, from coordinate 187,835,051 downwards.
CCTTAAGACCCCGAAATTAAATTGTATTGTATTGCAAGTACCTGTATGCAGTATATGTTTCCATTTTTTTGACATATATACTTATCTGTAAGTATTAATATCTCGACAAGTACTTCAATTATGAAGTTCTTGGTGTTAATATATATATAAAAATACCTGTTATTTGTGTATGTTCAACAAATTCTTAACGCTACCCTACTATAAACCTAAACTGCTTGTCAACATTACCATAAAAGAGAGGATTTGGGATTATTAATTTAAGACGTGTAAGCCAATAAGGTTGCCTGGACTTTCTACATAGTGTACCTCATTCTAGTACACCACATTAAATCTGATTTGATTGATTTGATTTGATTTGATTTGGACTTGTAGAGCGCATGGCTGCCCTGGAGCGTCCCAGCGCTAATCCTGATCTGAACCTGGTGAAACTCAAGCGAGAAGCAAGGTTAGGGGATGGAAGGGAACAACAAGGTTTTAAGTACTCTTCTAAATTTCAGGTGATCCGGTTCCATTCGAAGTTCTCTAGGGAGGGCATTCCATTTGTTTGACACGTTCAGTGAGAACCGTCGGCCTCCTGTTCGTGCTTTCCTCACTCGTGGGACAATGACCAGATTTTCTCCATCCGAGCGTAGGGCCCTGGTCGACTTATAAGGCCGGATCAGTCCTCTCAAGGCCGGGGGGCCTTTACCCTGCAAAGTCTTATGTGCAATGCAGAGAGACTTAAAAGAGATCCGCTCTTGGATGGGGAGCCAATGCAGGGCTCTCAGCAATGGCTTGGCTGAGGCCCGTCTCGGCGCCCCCATCAGCAGCCTAGCTGCGGCATTCTGAGCTCGCTGGAGAGTGTTGATGGTGGCAAGAGGGGCTGCGAGAAAAAGGGAGTTACCATAATCCAGCTTGGACAAAATCAAACCCTGGATTAGCAGCTTTCTGGATTGAAAAGGAAGGAGAGGGAGGACCTTCCGGGCTGCCCGCAGCAGGCCAAAGCAGCCTCCAGCCACTTTCTGCGCATGGGTCTTGAAGGTCAGTTGGGGTTCGAACCAGATCCCTAGGCTTTTAATTTGCTGCTTGGGGGATGGAAGATCTCCCATACAGGCAGGCCACATCTCGGGGGGCAGAGAGGTGAATTGATTGCCTAAGAGCATGATCTCCATCTTAGATCCATTTAGTTTGAGTTTCGAACTGGACATCCAGGAGGAAATGGCTGTAAGACAGTTTGGGAGCTCGACCAGGTTGCCCTCGTGTTGCGACAACGAGACGACGACTTGGGTGTCGTCGGCATAGCTAATGGATTTGACCCCAAATGGGGCTATCACCTTCTCCAGCGGGGCCATGTAAACATTAAACAGTGTGGGGCTGAGGGAGGAGCCCTGCGGCACCCCACACTGCAGAGGGAAGGCCTCTGACATGGACCCATTTTCCCAGATCCTGAAGGATCTCTCCTCCAGGTAGGACTGCAACCATTTGAGGGCTGATCCTGTAATGCCCAACAGGGCCAGGCGTTGGGCCAGGACTGTATGATCCACAGTATCGAATGCAGCACTCAGATCCAGGAGGATCAGAGCTACTGATCCCCCTGAATCCAAGATGCATCTTACCTCTTCAGTCACCGCCAAAAGGGCGGTGTCTGTGCCCTGACCCGGGCGAAAACCAGTCTGGGAGTCACTGAGGAGATGGTTAACCTCTAGGTACTCTGAGATCTGCTTATTCACCACTTTTTCGGCCACTTTGCTCAGTCCAGGTAGGAGCGAGATCGGGCGGAAATTGGCCAGATCGGAGATGTCTAGTCCTGGTTTCTTCAAAAGCGTTTTGACTCTGGCCTGTTTCCAGCTCGGGGGCACTATGCCCGAGGATAGTGACGAATTAAGTAGCTCAGTGGCTACAGGGGCAGTGATGTTTAAAGTTTGTTTTAGAATGTGCATCGGGACTGGATCTGAGGGAGAGCCGCTTTTAATAGTGGAAAAGGTATTACAAAAGTCTTCTTCAGATATAAGACTGAAAGCCTCAAATTGAGGACAAGTAGGGTCAGGAGAGGGGACCTCAATGAGTTCAGTGGTAGAGGATTGAGGAAGGCTATCTAGAATTTTCTGAATTTTAGTATCGAAAAATTCTGCTAACTGGTTGCATCTCAGTACTGGATCATTCTGGACCAGGGAGGGAGCTGGGACTTTCAGAAGCATATTCACAATTTTGAATGTTTCTCTAGAAGAATTAGAAGAGAGACGAATTTTTTCTTCAAAAAAGGCAGCTTTGGATTTTTGCCGTCCTAGTTTGTAAAGTTTTAAAGCTGCTTTGTATGCAGTTTTGTGAATAGGTGCCCAGTCTTTGCGCCAGGCGCGCTCTGCTCTTTTACACTCTTTCCTGAGTTCTCTTAATTCAGGCGAGAACCAGGGGGATTTGAAAGAATTGCTCTTCTTAGTGCAGAGCTTAAGAGGCAGAACCGAATCCAGGGATTTAGTGAGCCAGTCTCGAAAATTTGTATCCGCCTGTAGAACATCAGATTCCAAAGGGGGTGCAGATTGTTCGAGAACAGTTGACAGCTTCTCTACTGACAGCCTTGGCCATGGCCTTTGAAGCGTACGGGAACAGGGGACCTTTGTTCCTCCATGGTAAGATTCCCATGAAAAGGGAACTAGGAAGTGGTCTGACCATAATAGGGGCAGGGGAGGTTTGACTACGAGCTGAGGAATGTTGGAAAAGATCGGGTCCAACAAATGACCTTTATTGTGGGTGGCTCCCTTATTTGCCAGATTCAGGTCAAAGGAGCTAAGGTCGGTGATCAGCTCAGCCCCAGGATTGTCCTTGGGGTCGTCGAAATGTATATTCAAGTCGCCCAGGATCAGAAAATTCGGGGCCTGAGAGGCATCTGATAAGGAGATTTCTAGGAGGGAGTCAGGGAAGTGTTTTAGACTCCCCGGGGGTCTGTAAATGAGAAGACCTGACAGGGAGAGGGTAGGTGAAAGCTGAATGTTAAAGCTAGCACTTTCTGCATCTAAAATTCCACCCTCCTTCAATCTGCAGGTCAGAGACTCCCGATGAATTATGGCGAGTCCCCCCCCCATACCTTTATCTCTATTCAAACATTGGATATTGAAACCACTGGGGAGCGCCGAGACAATATCGAAGTCTGAGTGCGGGGATAACCATGTCTCCGTCAAGAAGAGCAGGTCAAACTTGCTATCTTCTAGCAGCAAGTGGATCTCGATCGCATGCTTCTGGGATCTATATCTGATGAAGTCCTCTTGAAAGCTGCCACTGTAGTCCAGAGACCAGCTAAAACTCTGGAGGTCTTGAAGTCCAAAAACATTTTAAGTTTCTACCTGGAGCATTACATGGCTCCCAGGACCACAGGGACAGAACTTAAAGACAGAACTCACTTCAGCAGGGAGGTGTCTTGGTCTAGTGCGATTGGTCGGCTAAACACTTCAGAACAATAGGCTTTTTACAGCTTGTCATGCCCCTGTAGGCACACATGAGGTCATCCTACTGACCACCTTTAGTCCACTTCTAAGACCTGGGTAGTAGTGGGAAAACATCCAACGCTTAAGGTCTCCATTCAGGTCCCAGAAAGTGTTCTGATGAGTTGTGTGTGAGGTGTTTAGTACCTTTGTAGGATTCATTAGCCAGCGTGACTCCTGGACACTCCCTAACTATTGACGGAAAAGTTGCCACTGGCAAATCTACCCAGTTTTGAAGCACATCCTGTTTACCTTGCTGCAAACTACCTACGATTGCACTGTTCCATGTAAAATCCAATATGTCCCAGCCTTTCTGCACTTAGAGATTGCTGGTGTGTGCCAGCTATTAGTCTTATTAGGCAAATGAGCAGTCCTCTTCTTCTCAACTACACTATATTAGTCCTAGGACCAGTTACGCTACCCACTGGGATGATGCCAAACTGGTTAAAGATAGTGCAGGAAAGAAAAAGAATCCTCTTCCCCAGCTCTCCCTGTATAGTTATATTGAATGGGCAGCCTTCATTTTGGTCCCTTTCATGTTCATAAAGTTCCTGAACTCTTCCGAACTGCCCTTCCTGAGTTGATGTGTCACATACCTTACACCCAGGTGTTCCTGCCAAAAGGCTTACCCCACTGTTTCTGCTCTAGAAGTAGTGTGGTTTATAAACTTCAGAACATTTAATTTTACACAGATTATGGCTGTTTCACCACATCATTTTGTACTTGTAAACTACAGAAGCCATTTACTTTTCCCAAAAAAAAAAGAAATATTTATCTTCTCTCAGTCCAACCTTAACAATAGATACCAGGCATTCTCTGTCAGCTGGTGTTTTGAGACAGTTTTAACTTAAAAAGAAAGATTTGACAAATATTACTGATTGTGTTTGCATCCCAGAGTCTCTCACCATCTGAGGAGCATTATCCAGTGATTGAAAGGGAGACCTTAGCATGTATTTGTGGGTTGAGGACATTTCTGTTGGTTTATTTGGGATTCAGAATCTGAAATTAGAAAAGATTATGAACCTTTGATGGAAGTGTTGATCACTGGTGGGTTGCACAGGGCATCACCACATAATTCTAGAATGTCTCTTAGACTATAAGATTTTCACTATAGTATTCAATATGCTCCTGGTGTACAAAACAAAGTAGAAGATTGTCTGAGTAGATTACCATTGCCTTTGAAAGCGAGTCTTACTGATAGTGAAAGTGATTGTTATGTTCCTCTGATCGGAAGTTGTTACACAAGTCAGCCAAACGTTTTGCCTTATTCCTCCATATTTTTCTGATCTCAGTTTTGGCCATACTTTTGACATAAATTCAGTACCTTAGCTGCTCCTTAGAATACTGTAGTGCAGCTGCGGATCACCATGGGATTACCTGGCAGTGTGCTGTGGGTGTTGAAAGCGCATGTTTCATTCTGCAAGTCTGTTAGAACTGGGGTCTCTAGTTGGCAGGCGTACGCACCCTAGTCCAAGTAGGGACCACCGCTTCCGACAGGGTAGCTTGGCGCAAAGCAGGAAGGCTTTACTTCAGAGGCAATGTGTAAAGTGTTTGTGCAACACGCCCCCAACAGTACACAGTAGAACACACACAAAAAGGACACTACACCAATGAATAATAAAAATAAAAATATCTTTATCTCAATTCCAAGCAGATCATTAATCAGATAAATCCAGTTGCATATAAAGAAGGTAAATTTATCCTTATCTGGAAATTGCGCACGGTTCAAAAATATTACGAATTCCCCATATAGAAAATCCCAGGTCTCAGTCAAATGTCTGGGGATGGCTGTAACTGTCTTATAGTAGGAGAGCAATAGGGCCAGCAAAACACTCCCTCAGTCACCCACAGTTAAATTCCAGTCTCGGATCCCTGTAAGGAACACAGTTCCCAAAGGCAGTAGAGTAAACACCGTCCCCAGGAAATATGAGCATGAGGCACTTGAACGGGGACGCAGTCCATAATGTGCAGGGCCCCATAATGTGCAGGGCCCTTCGCCCGCTGTTTGCTGCTTACTTGCTCACTTTGCACATGGCTACTTTGCACTGACATTATACCGCGCAGCCGATTAGGCGCTGCCGCGGCTGATCCGGGGGTGAGCCGCCATCTTCTAGGGAGGTGCAGGGGTAGCGATCTAGTCTTTCCGACCCTCCCGCCCTCTCAGGTACTTAAACTGCGCTGGTTGTGACGCGCATTGATTGGCACTTAGCACTTTACTTTCCTGAGGCGGATAGCCGGGAAAGCTAAGCAGCACATCTCTATCCTGTGTTTTTAAAATTGTATTTTAACTTTCTCACTCTGTTTGCTGCTTACTTGCTCACTTTGCATATGGCTACTTTACACTGACATCATACCGCGCAGCCGATTAGGCGCTGCCGCTGGCTTATCCGGGGGTGAGCCGCCATCTTCTAGGGAGGTGCAGGGGTAGTGGTCTAGTCTTTCCGACCCTCCCTCCCTCTCAGGTACTTAAACTGCGCTCGTTGTGACACGCATTGATTGGCACTTAGCACTTTACTTTCCTGAGGCGGATAGCCGGGAAAGCTAGGCAGCACATCTCTATCCTGTGTTTTTAAAATTGTATTTTAACTTTCTCACTCTGTCTGCTGCTTACTTGCTCACTTTGCACACCGCTACTTTGCACTGCCATCATACCGCGCAGCCGATTAGGCGCTGCCGCGGGCTGATCCGGGGGTGAGCCGCCATCTTCTAGGGAGGTGCAAGGGTAGCGGTCTAGTCTTTCCGACCCTCCCACCCTCTTCCTATACTAACGTGTGTCATTTCCCATCCGCGCAGCCCGTCTGCGCCCGTCCGCGCCCATACGGGCCCAGGGTCCATACCCCCTGACCAAATTTCGCGACCATTAATTATTTATGATTCCAAACAACTTCTAGCTCTAAGACCCATGACAGATCATAAAGCTTCTTTTTTTGATATGCTTGAACAGTTCCCACAATGCTGTCCTCACTGTCCTTTCTCCTTAGATGTCCCGCAGCTATGCAGCAGCCTAGCACTACGGACTGCTATTCCTTCTCGCCCGATTTATACGTTTCTTAGCCTAAATTGTCGGTCACTGCCCAAGCATAGACGCAAGATTTTCGACCTTCTTACTGATGATACGTGCTCTTTATCACGAAAACATGGCTTCACAACAATTCCGGCCCAGATATTGCCGAAGCTTTGCCTGTTGAGTATGCTGTCATTAGGAGTGACCATCCTAATAAAGTAGGAGATGGTGTGGCAATTATATTTAAGAACAAGTACCAATGTCAATCTGACCCGGTCACTTTAGGCAACTGTGAGGCGGTGCACTTTAAGCTTGCCCTCAACCCTAAAACCATTCTCACGGGATTACTAGTGTATCGTCCCCCGGGCCCTGTGAATTCCTGGCAGGCTCAAATTTCAGAATACAGAGCATCAGTACTTATATCGTCCAGTAACTTTTTAGTTGTCGGTGATTTGAATGTTCACTTAGAGGACCCCAAGGACAGCGTGGTTGGCAATCTTATTGCTGACCTCGCTTATATGAATCTCATCTTACATAATAAGGGCCCCACCCATAGGGGAGGGCATCTCTTAGACCCTATCTTTTCCAATATTCCTCTGCTAGATTGTTTTCCGGCGCTGCCGGTTTTTTGGTCTGACCACCATCTGGTTAAGTTCATTGTTGCGAGCAATGAAGTATTGCTGAACCACAAACCTTCTGTGAATTTTAGGAAAAGAGACTGGAAAAAACTTGACACTGTCGCTTTTAACAAAGTTTTGGCCGACCTGGTGCCCTTCAATCTATTGGGTCTGGATGACATGGAAGCTATGGCCAGTTCTGTGAACTCCTGGCTCTTTGAAGCCATTAACATTTGCCTTCCCCCTGTCCATAAGAAAATTATTAATCATAAGTCTCCTGCCCCTTGGTATAATGAGACACTTCGCATTCACAAATCCCGATGTAAAAAATTGGAACGTGCTTGGAGGAGGGATTATTCCGTCTCAGCCGGTCTTATTTACAAAACGGAGCTGAAGCGCTACCACAAGGCATGTGCCCATACCAGGGCTATTCATGTCAATAGAATAATCACTGAAGCCATCAATAAATCGAAAGTATTGTTTAACGTGGTTAGAGACCTCGCTGGCTCACAAATTACTGCTGCACTTCCCCCTTTATCTAGCAGTAAATGTGATGAACTCGCCCAGTATTTTATCTCTAAAATCGAGAATATTTACCAGGACATCTCTGCCCAAGATGACAGCAATGCCTTGACAAACTCACCCATTATTACGGGGAAGGGCGTTGACTCCTCTGCGCTGCCCCCGGCTCGACTTCTGTCCTGGCCGGATCTCTGTCCCTTAACCCTCCTGGAGATCCTGAGTAAGGTTAGGTCAGGTTCTCTGACCGACCCTCTGCCCGTTCCGATATTACGCTCCTTGGATTTTCTCCAACTCTCCACGATTTGTACTATGCTTAACCATTCACTCAGCTCGGCTATTGTCCCTAGCTGCTGGAAGCACGCAATGGTTACCCCGCTATTGAAAAAACCTACTGCGGACCCAAATGTTGCCTCTAATTTCCGCCCCATTTCGTTACTACCAGCATTTTCCAAAATTTTAGAAAGGCACATCCACTTGCATTTGGCACAATTCGTAGCAACTAACAATCTTCTACATCCTTCTCAGTGCGGGTTCCGTCCGGGTTTCTCTACAGAAACCACCCTCCTTGGCGTTACAGAAAATCTTCGCCTGCTATTGGATCAAGGTGAAACGTTTGCACTGGTTCTACTCGATCTCAGTGCAGCCTTTGATACTGTATCGCACAGTATCCTTCTCAGTAACCTGACTTCCATTGGCATTGGCGGAAAAGCCTTGGATTGGCTTGCATCTTTTTTGACCGACTGTACCTTCCAAATGTTTTCTCATACGTCTACTTCAAATACTTGCTCTTCCCCACACGGTGTGCCACAGGGTTCAATTCTTAGCCCCCTTCTTTTTAATCTTTACGTTACTCCCTTGGCCTACATTGCACAATGCTCTGGATTGAACTTATTCACTTATGCAGATGATTCCCAAATTGTATTTTCTCTATCCCAAGCAGATCCCACCTCTTCCTCTCCTCTGCAAACAGGTCTCAGCGATATATCCCGCTGGATGTACCGTAACTTGCTCAAATTAAATGGCGGAAAGACCGATGTCCTGGTTCTCGGGAACAAACCTGACCTCTGGAGCCCGAGGCACTGGCCATCTGCCATGGTTCTCTTACCGACCCCGTCTGAACGAGTACGTAATCTTGGGGTGATTATTGATAGGGGTTTATCTATGAAAGATCAGGCCAACAAAGTAGCTGCCACCTGCTGTACCATTCTGCGGTGGCTGAGAAAAATCTTTTGAATACTACCCTCAAACACCCAGTGATCCGTGGTGAGTGCCTTGGTGACCTCTAGGTTGGACTACGGCAACGTGCTCTATTTGGGGTCCACCAAGGCGGTCTTACGCCGTCTTCAATTGGTCCAAAACGCTGCTGCACGACTTCCTGTGGTTGCCGGAAACGAGACCATATTCCTGAACGCCTGAGGGAGCTCCACTGGCTCCGTTTTGATAATCGTGTAAAGTTCAAGGCTTTGAGCTTTATGCACAAGATCAAGACCTTGAGTAGCTCCCTTGTATCTTCAGGCCCTTGTCACACCCTACACCCCTGTCCGTTCACTCTGTTCCTCGTCTCAACATCTATTCTGTGTACCTAAGTTCAGACTTTCCAGAATAGGCGGTGGTTCCTTCGCAAATTTAGGACCCAGACTTTGGAACTCACTTCCCTTGGATATCCGGATGGAGAACTGTCATACTCGCCTTCGTAGAGCCGTGTAAATCTGGTTTTTTGACCAATAACGTCTCTAGGTTGTGTTTTGTTGCATTTGTCTTTCAGCGCCGGGAAACCCTTATGGGTAGCTGTCGCGCTTTATAAACCTAATAAATAAATAAATAATAAATAAAAGAGTACAGTTGCTGCTTCAGTGTTTAAACTCTGTTTATAAAGGTAGGAGACTTGCGAGGTGTCCCGATGTGCTCACCGGAGTGCAAGAGTGTCAGGTTCGGGAAGGCCCGGTACTGCCACTCTCTCCTGTGCAGACGCGCTATCGGTGGTATTTCTCAAATGCCCCAACAGGAATAACAGTCTGTCCAGCTCGCAGTTAAAAATAAATATTCCCCACAGTAAATGAAGGCGGTCCCCGTCAGGACCGCTATTCAGCCACAGGGCTCTTGCTTAATTGTGGCAATCCCAGGCCTCGGGCTACACTCGTGGCCCACACACCCTGGCGAACCCGCAACCCGCCCCCTTTGCTGAGGCGTTACCTGGAGAGGTGGTTGCAGCGCTATTCCTGTCCCGGGCAAAGCGCGGGGGTAGCCCTCGAGGCAGGACCAATAGCAGCGCGGCACACCGGTGAAACTGCGGAACACCTGGGCAGCTGGAGCCAATCCAAGCACGGACCTGCCCTGACGTCAGGGGTGCTGGCAGCAGCATCCCGAGGCTCCCGGGCCACCGACAGGGAGTGTAAAAGTGATAGTGGTGCATACTCACTCGGGCCCACGATGGTAAAGTTGGGGGGCAATTTCTAAGGCACTTTCCCCACAGATCAGCGCTGATGATGGTTGGATGCAGGTTAACTCGTGGGTCACTCGTGCCAGCAGCAGTGGGTGTCCCGAAGCCCAACCAGCCTTCACCTTACAGCGCTTCAGTCACAGCACAGTGCTCCTCAGCGCATTCCTGTCCTGGGCGGTGGCGGTTATTTCATGCCCATATGGCGCACCCTTGCCACATCGCTTTGGTACGTGCACAGCGCTGTCAGGTCCCGGGCCTGTGGTGGTGATCTCGGGGGGGGGGGGCAATTTTGGTCACAGGGGAAGTCCCACTTTTAAGCACAGCCTCAGACACGCCGTGTGGTCACGATTTTACTTACAAAGTTCTCTTTAAGCAGGGCAGGTCCTCAGGTGGTATCAGATCCTTGCACACACAGTTACAGGGGCACTTTATAGGGACAATAAGAGGTTTTTGTCCACTTAGAGCAAGTCAGTTCTTATGTGTGTTGTGGAGACACTCTGTAGGTGTTTCTTTAGGCTTCCCTAGCAGGGCAGGATCAGCAGGCAGTAGGGCAGCTTAGCAGGTTGAGGCAGCAGTTCCTTAGAGCAGTCAGCCTCCTTCAAAAGGCAATCCTTCCTGGCGCAGCAGTCCTCACTACATCAGAGTTTCGTTGTTGTCCAGCAGTGTTATGAAGATGTGAGGCCTGGACCCTCCCTTAATTATTCTACAGCCCAGTTACTGGAAGGTGGTGGAAGTCTCTGGAAGGGTCTGAGGACAGGGGCTTCTGGAAGAGTATAGGGAGTTCTAGGATGTTCCCTGCCTTCTCTGACCTGACTGTCACAGCGACGAGAGACAGGGCTGTTAAGGCTAAAGTGGGCAGCCCATCACAGCCCATCCAAGGGGAGAAGGTGTGAATCACCACTCCCACCTCCATACCCAGGCAGCTATCAGTATGCAGAGGGAAGGAGGGGAATCTACAGTGCCCAATCTAAGTGTAGGCAGGAAAAGGTCCACTTTCTAAAAGTAGGATTCTAACGTAGTAGTGTCCAAACCCCATATATCATTGAAAGGGTTCCCCACCACTTGTCCAACAAGACACACACAACATGACAGACTTATTATGTTCCTGTAAAAAATTATCCCATAAGGGGGGTACCCAATATTAGCCTATGGAGGGTTAAGCCTTACTGCGATAGCAGGGCCTTGTGGCAGATATGCTAGCGTCACAAGGTTTTAGGGGAGAGCACCTGCACCTCAGCACTGTTTAGCAGTGGTGAGGCACCCAGAGTCCTATGTCCAACAAAAAGGTAGAGTGAAAATGGCAGGCGCAAGGGCAAAAAGGTAGGGGAAGACCACTCTAATGCTGACAGGTCCAACAATGTCAGAATGTTTTAATGAAATAGAAGAACTCACTTTAAAATGTGTCCTAATTTTTCTTTCTACAGCACTAACCATTATTTCTGTGACAAACTGAACCCTCTCCTTTTTTTCCTTTCTAAATTAAATGTATTAATTTTTACCAGTTTGATTCATTTAACATAGCTACAGATGTGTCATATATATATCATAAGTAACACCGTTAGCGCTTTAGTTGTTGTTAGAACACTCTGGGAGGCTGCAGTGGAACACACCAGAATCAAATGACAGGCTGCTCCTGTCGGTAGTAGATGATGTACTGAGAACGTCAGACTTCATTTTCATATGGCTGTGAAAGATAGTGTGAATTTACAGAAATTATGCTCCCATTTTAGCTCCTGGAGCACCTTTCATAAACTCTATGGGAAAATCATGAGATAATAGTTTTCTCTCAAAACTGATTAATGAAATCCCAGTTGAAGACTTTACCACAGTGTAAAATCACCTTAGAAGACAGCATAATTTCTAAAATGAGTACGTACCAACAACAAATGATTCATATTATAACTAAAATCTGTTATCACCATTTATATATTCTCTGTTTTGTGACCCTCAAAACATGCCATTCAATACATGGGTTTATGATTGGGTAGAGGTATTTGGTGGTTAGGGTTTCTTCAGAGGTTAGGGGTGGGTAGGCTTTATAGAGGGCCAGAACAACTGTAATGTTCCTCAAAGGGTGAAGGCATTGCCCTATACATTAATCCCACCCTCCTCCCTTTTTTAGGATTTTACTTGGTGTCTGGTGGGCTTTTTGCCCCACAGAGAGAGCAGTTTGGGGCTAAACACTGCCATGCCCCTTCCGGGTGAAGCAAAAAGATGGAAAATAGCATGTGGAGTGAGATGGAGCGCAGACCCTTGACCAAGGGGGGCAGCTCCCTTTATAAAAAAAGCCCTATAGTGTCTAGTGGAAGCGCCATGCGATAACACCTCTCAGAGGAAGAGTGATTTATTTTAACACCCACTCATTTTCTTTATACAGTACAATTTACATTACCTTTTGCACATTCCTCTCTGTTAAAATGTTCTTTTAAGAGCATATTTTTTTTATATTCTGACCCATTTTGTAATTAAATAATTTCAGACATCAATCTTTTCTTATCTGTAGTCTGAATAAGTCAACGGGCTGGGTACAATATATCTTAGTAACAAGTCACTAACAAAATTAAAAATTAGAGCGGTACGTTATGGACTGTTATGAATTTTAGTGATACTTCTTGTTAAAACTGTAATGCTTTACTTTATGAGACATGCTCAGTCTAAGCATAATGTATTGCAGATGGAGACTCCTCTGAGAAATGTCTCTGATACATGCAGTTGCTTATTGGCTACAGTTTCTATAACTAACTTTCACTACACTACATGGCACCATTCACTCTGTAATATAGGAGCAATTGGTACTTTTGTATGGATCTGATTACCGCTAATAATTTTGCTATTATTATTAAACAGTTATATAGAAATAATAGCCGATCCAAGGTCTCAATTACTTAAAAGGGCATTATAGATTTATTTTTATATGACTTTAATAGTAGAACCTAAATGGGTGTCAGCGACTTATTAAGAATGACCATGCCATTTTAGCTTATTTCGTATGGCCTTTAGATTAACAAAAAAGATGTACCCAAAGGACTTGCTATGCTAGATAATAGCAATAACAAATAAATAACAATAAAATTTGTGATTGAGAGATGGAAGTTGTAATCCGAAAAGTATCTAAAAAAAAAAAATACTACAAGATAGGCAAAGATCAAAGATGTAAAAATTCAATATACACAGCCATGAGGGATTTCAGGAAAGTGATCAAATGCCATATGCTTAGCAATTAGTTCTGTTCGTAAAAAGGCGCACCATGTACGAGTGGTTAGTCGATATTGTAGCTTCCTGCCACTGATAAAGCTTCGAAACAGATGGACAAAAGAAGCTTGCTGTGCATAACTCGTCTGCAATGACTTTTCCAGGCTTGTGATTTGATCCTTGTAGACACCAGTCGATGCTCCTGTCGCTTACATATCTGAGCCATTTCAGTCTCTCCTGCTGTGGAACAGGTTCTCGGCTCCTTTTTCTGACTTTAATATTCATGACCAGATTGACACTTCATATGGTCATTACTAATCTAGCCTGAAAGTGGACTTGGGGTATATTTACAAGGGAATAGCGCCACCAGAACATCACTTTTAGCAACGTTCTGGTGGCGATATGTCTTTCCATATTTGCAAAGAGGCAGTAAGCCACTTTTTGTGAGTGAACACCTCTTTGTAAATACGTACCTTTACACGCATCACTTAGCGTGAAAGGGGCGTTCAATGGATGTTGCTGTTGGCATTCCACCGCAACACTCATTACTTTTTTAGGCTTCCCCAGATGTACATAGATGTGTAAATCTGAGGCAGCGCCAAAAACTAATGCCATAAGGGGGCAGGCTTTAGAATGCTGAAGAAAGGAGAAATACTTCTAATTCTCTTCGTATTCTGCAGAGCACATAGAAAGAGCAACACACCATTAATGGCTGTTTATGTGCAGGAAGGTGTCCCCCCCAGAGTGACTACAAGGCTAGTAGACTGTCCTCCTTATGTGAAGCCTCAGGGACATTACTGTCTTCCATCTACACTTGGTCTCTGCCATCTGTGAGTCTACCCTGCCAAGTGCTACCATTCCAGTCCTGGACCGTTGGAATTAGGCTTAAGGTGCTCTGCCAGCCTCTGCGGATCCATCAGAACGGGTGCATCTCCTCTGCTGAGTGGTGCAAACCCAAGCAGAACCAATGCCTCTCCACTGCTGTGTGGAATGGACCCGTCACAAAGGACTGCAATGCATAGCAGTACTTCAGAACAGCTGCATCACCCTCACAGCGCAATGCATCTTTTGCGCAGGCCCTTGCATCCCTCGTCCATGCAGTCTCGACGATGGCACCAGACTCCGCATCGCAGTCTTGCAGCTCTTCAGAACATGCATATCTCCCTGACTGAATAGCACATCTGCAACTCTGAAATTTGCATTGCACACCCCGTCAACGTGTAACCCGATGACGCAGGTCCATGGATCGCAGAATTGCAATATCTCGGAACCAATGCTTCAGTTCGGCTGCGCAACTCAACTACGATGTGGATCCACACAGTGCTCCTCCAACCAGGATTTAGGGTACTCTTTTCATTGAGCCTAACTGGGTCCCTGTACCCAGCCTGCAATCCACTGTGGTTGACCTGAACTTGTGACTTTGTCCCAGTCCAACACGACCAGATAACCACATATGGCGCTTTGTTCTTTTTGGTGCTATTTTTACTCATATCTTTCAAATTGAATGCCTCTGCTTCTACTAATTGGATTTTTGTTCTTGTTTTATTTATTAAATTGAGCTCTATTGTTCTAATTTGGTGTGGGATCCTTTTTCGTGTGGTATTTTCACTGTTTTACTGTTTGAAATGCCACACAAATACTTTACAAAAACAACAATTGATGGACAGAATGCAGAACAATGTCATACATTCACCCCAGTACAGAGATCTGGGCCTTGACCCTGTGCCTCATGGGAACAGTCCAGCCCGAACTGCCAAGCCATGTCTTTCCTGGACCGGAATCAAGCATCCTAGTACCGGTTTCTGGCTAACAGCCGTCTTCAGCCTGGATAGGTTGACTCCAGTGCCTTAGTGAGCACGGGACCCTCGTCTGAGCATACCCTACCCACATAGGGTGAAAAGCAAAACACACAAGATGATGGACAGAATGTTGCACAATGGTAAACAATGTTTCCATGAGGCACAGGGTCAGACTGATTTACATATGGCCATGTCTGAACTGGGGTGGTGTGGAGTGCAAAAAAACGATGCATTTAGGCCCAGATCTCTGTACTGGGGTGAATGTATGACATTGTTCTGCATTCTGTCCATCACCTGTGGTTTTTGCACACAAATACTTTACACATTGCCTCTAAGATAAGCTTGACTGTTCTGTGTCAAGCTACCAAGGGGTTGAGCACAGGTTAATATGGGGTTTGATTGTGTTTGCTTGTGTCTTACTCTGACAAGGATTGTGGTTTATTTATTTATTTATTTATAAAGTTTTATATAGCGCGAACAAGATCTGCTGCTTGTTAGCGGCTCATACCCAAGACAACCAACAACCTAATTTTTCACAGTAGCTATGTAAATTGCACAGAATAATAACGCAAAAGGAAAAATACCCTTGCATGTAGAAATCATTAAGAATACAAACAATTTGGTGTTCAAAACTATAAGAAGCATTTCTACTTTCACATTTTTACAGAGTTTACCTGATGCAATTTTTGATAGTAAAGCATGTTGCTAGAAGGTGGCACACTGTTTCTGGTCATTGTTTGAATTAAAAATTGGATACGCACCTCACTGTATTTTAATTCAAGCTGTTAAATAAATTTGATTGTTTCAGGAAGAAAACATTCACCCTTAAGTGCACAGTCTTTAATTTTTAGTCAGTTTACTGATCTTATCATCTACCTTATCCCTTTAACAGACAAGGAAATTAAATATTCTGTGTCGAATTGATATATTGCATAAAAAGCAACATAGTTAGGGCATGTTAAGTCAGATGTTGCAAACTGTAGCACAACAGCAAAGGGAAACTAGTGACAAAAACTCGAGCAAACCAGAGCAAGAAGTATAATCTTTGTTGAAGAGTGTTTATTTTTTATAAAGAGCTTAGATAAATGTTGAAAGGTCTTTGGAAAACAAACTTATTATGAATGGCTCTTCAATGAAAAAGAGATGTATTTTATGTGGCTGAGAAACATTTGCATATGAGACATGAATAAATGAGTCAAGACAAGTGCTTTGTCTAAGATGATCACAATGTAACCGTCATGTTAAACGTATTCAGATACAAATGTCATAGAGCTGAAAGAGAACATGAATATTTTTCCCCGTTTTCCCACCATTCTTATGCTCTAGACATCACTTCTGTTTTCTCTTGATCTGTGCAAGGGCTACCACGTGCTGAACATATCATTTGCTTATAAAAAAGACAAGAGTTTCAAATTGCAGAACTGTCACTGTGCTAACACAGCTGTCTGGTTGCAGGACTCCTGCTTAGCTGCATAGAGTTCAGAGTCCAACTGCTCCTAAACATAGCAAGTTATTTTAGAATAAATGTTTTCTCAGCAGCAGACTAAGGCCAGATGTAGGTGGCCCAATACCTGTCGGTAACGGCCGAAATTAATGGATTTTGTCCGTTACCGACCGGCAATGGGCATTTGGGATGTAGGTGGCTACATTTCAGATTCGGTAATGTACAGAATCGGTAAATTACTGATTCCTTCAAATACCGAATCAGTAAATTACCGAATCTCAAATGAAGGGATCACTCAAATGAGTGCATTGCCTAGTTAAGAATTCAGTATTTACCACCAAATAAAGGTTGGTGGTAAATATAGAAAACCTTTAAAAAAAGCAATTTTGTGTTTTTTTAACAGTGCCATGTGGCATGTATGTGTGCCAAATGTGCACCCATGCACTATTCAGGGGTGCAACAGGGTGTCAATGTGGCACCCTGCCATCCTTGAACATGGTCCCCCTATTACCGATTCGGTATTTACCAAATCTGTACTTACCGATTCGGTAAATACCGAATCGGTAATTCCCAATCATTCCTATGGACCTCCAGGCCCATAGGAATGAATGATGGGACTTACTGATTCGGTAAATACCGAATCGGTAATACCGAATCCTACCGGTTCGGTAAAATTTACCAAATAATTAGCTACATCCCATTTACTGATTCTGAAATACCGAATCGGTAAAATTCAGTATTTTAGAATTGGTAAAATAGGATTACCTACATCTGGCCCTTTTTTTCTACTGTACACTGTGTAACAAAACTCAAACTTTGTTACTACTGATGGGAATGTTGCAAGAAAATCAGTGCAGAAACTGGAACAAGGCCAGTTGTGAAATGAAATGCATAAATGGGTTAAAGTACCCCCTGCATTGCATTAATAGAGTATTAATAGTCACTGAGGAGTACCATGAAGATATAGAGGTTGAGTTCTTTATGTGAGGTTACAGCATTCCACTGTGACTTGCAATATACTTATTGTGTATGATGGGGTAATGTATTCCTACTAGTACATAGTCACAGCATCACCTTTCTCTAAACCCATTAAATTCTTGGTGCACAGCTCTTTCATATGAGAGAGAGCATGTTTGTAAATATGAAGAATACAAATAGACTCTCCAGTACCATATTTAACACACCTAAAACACAATTCGATATTTGTTGCAAAAAGAAGTAAGAAACAGTTAAATACATTGCCATATTAAAATTAGTCAGACCTCATTTACACTTTATTAGCCTCTGCCTGCTTGGCAACTGTCACTTTAAAGTACTGGCCGAATAGTGCTAAGGAATGAAATGGGTATTTCCTCTGGCCTGCCAATTATAACATTTGTCTTTGAAATGGTCTCTCAAGCATCTCTTAAATTCATAGAAGGGCCCTCTCAAGACAAGATGGAACTAAGCACTAGCGAAGTCCTGGAACAAGTGCTGCCTCATGGGGTCCGAAGTTCTTGAAGTTGAGGGGCCTGGACGAGGAGTGCGGATATGGGAGCCTGTAGAACGTTTCATGCTGCTGAGAGAGGAGTAGGAAGTGATGGAAGTCTCATGCATGGGACTCAAGGAGAAGTATCCTGCCATATATCCCCAGTAAAGGAAGCACATCCCAGTGCAGTATCTGGGGAAATATGGAAAGGCTGGAGGTTTTCTTATTATTGGTAAAATAATAATGGTGGGTTATCTTTTAAAATACACTGCATGACCCAATTCAAGGAATGATTCTTCCTGGAACTGAAGGAGATAGAAAACCTTTTCACTTACTCCCACTTCAACAATCGTACCCTTCTTGCCTGATCAGTGGAGAAATTGCTTGCACCAGTTTCCTACTGACTCACAAGCTAATATGTGATTGGGGACCAGCCTGAACAGCATTCTTGCCTCCGTAGAAGTCCAATTGGTCGCACACTGCTTGTCCTACTAGCGTGTTACCCCAAAGCATTGTGGTCCATGAAGTAAGCTTCAGCGAGTACGCCTCTGCCAGAGTCTTGAGCAAAAATCACTGTCGCGTTGGCCATCCCTGGACACGTGTTTCGAGGTTGTTACCTCTTGTCAGTAGGGAATAGGCATGAATGTAGGGTCGCTGCGTAGGCTGCTGAAAAATATTCTCAGGTCCGGTACCGCTCGTGGCACGCAGGTGCGTAACCATGGGCTCGTCAGCCCCACCGGCTCAAGGGAGCCTGAATATAAACGAAAGTCCAATTGGTCGCACACTGCTTGTCCTACTAGCGTGTTACCCCAAAACATTGTGGTCCATGAAGTAAGCTTCAGCGAGTACGCCTCTGCCGGAGTCTTGAGCAAAAATAACTGTCGCGTTGGCCATCCCTGGACACGTGTTTCGAGGTTGTTACCTCTCGTCAGCAGGGAATAGGCATGTATGTAGGGTCGCTGCGTAGGCTGCCGAAAAATATTCTCAGGTCCGGTATCGCTCGTGGCATGCAGGTGCGTAACCATGGGCTCGTCAGCCGCACCGGCTCAAGGGAGCCTGAATATGAACGAAAGTCCAATTGGTCGCACACTGCTTATCCTACTAGCGTGTTACCCCAAAGCATTGTGGTCCATGAAGTAAGCTTCAGCGAGTACGCCTCTGCCAGAGTCTTGAGCAAAAATCACTGTCGCGTTGGCCATCCCTGGACATGTGTTTCGAGGTTGTTACCTCTTGTCAGTAGGGAATAGGCATGTATGTAGGGTCGCTGCGTAGGCTGCCGAAAAATATTCTCAGGTCCGGTACCGCTCGTGGCACGCAGGTGCGTAACCATGGGCTCGTCAGCCCCACCGGCTCAAGGGAGCCTGAATATAAATGAAAGTCCAATTGGTCGCACACTGCTTGTCCTACTAGCGTGTTACCCCAAAACATTGTGGTCCATGAAGTAAGCTTCAGCGAGTACGCCTCTGCCGGAGTCTTGAGCAAAAATCACTGTCGCGTTGGCCATCCCTGGACACGTGTTTCGAGGTTGTTACCTCTCGTCAGCAGGGAATAGGCATGTATGTAGGGTCGCTGCGTAGGCTGCTGAAAAATATTCTCAGGTCAGGTATCGCTCGTGGCACGCAGGTGCGTAACCATGGGCTCGTCAGCCGCACCGGCTCAAGGGAGCCTGAATATGAACGAAAGTCCAATTGGTCGCACACTGCTTATCCTACTAGCGTGTTACCCCATAGCATTGTTGTCCATGAAGTAAGCTTCAGCGAGTACGCCTCTGCCAGAGTCTTGAGCAAAAATCACTGTCGCGTTGGCCATCCCTGGACACGTGTTTCGAGGTTGTTACCTCTTGTCAGTAGGGAATAGGCATGTATGTAGGGTCGCTGCGTAGGCTGCCGAAAAATATTCTCAGGTCCGGTACCGCTCGTGGCACGCAGGTGCGTAACCATGGGCTCGTCAGCCCCACCGGCTCAAGGGAGCCTGAGTATAAATGAAAGTCCAATTGGTCGCACACTGCTTGTCCTACTAGCATGTTACCCAAAAACATTGTGGTCCATGAAGTAAGCTTCAGCGAGTACGCCTCTGCCGGAGTCTTGAGCAAAAATCACTGTCGCGTTGGCCATCCCTGGACACGTGTTTCGAGGTTGTTACCTCTTGTCAGTAGGGAATAGGCATGTATGTAGGGTCGCTGCGTAGGCTGCCGAAAAATATTCTCAGGTCCGGTACCGCTCGTGGCACGCAGGTGCGTAACCATGGGCTCGTCAGCCCCACCGGCTCAAGGGAGCCTGAATATAAATGAAAGTCCAATTGGTCGCACACTGCTTGTCCTACTAGCGTGTTACCCCAAAACATTGTGGTCCATGAAGTAAGCTTCAGCGAGTACGCCTCTGCCGGAGTCTTGAGCAAAAATCACTGTCGCGTTGGCCATCCCTGGACACGTGTTTCGAGGTTGTTACCTCTCGTCAGCAGGGAATAGGCATGTATGTAGGGTCGCTGCGTAGGCTGCCGAAAAATATTCTCAGGTCAGGTATCGCTCGTGGCACGCAGGTGCGTAACCATGGGCTCGTCAGCCCCACCGGCTCAAGGGAGCCTGAATATAAACGAAAGTCCAATTGGTCGCACACTGCTTATCCTACTAGCGTGTTACCCCAAAGCATTGTGGTCCATGAAGTAAGCTTCAGCGAGTACGCCTCTGCCAGAGTCTTGAGCAAAAATCACTGTCGCGTTGGCCATCCCTGGACACGTGTTTCGAGGTTGTTACCTCTTGTCAGTAGGGAATAGGCATGTATGTAGGGTCGCTGCGTAGGCTGCCGAAAAATATTCTCAGGTCCGGTACCGCTCGTGGCACGCAGGTGCGTAACCATGGGCTCGTCAGCCCCACCGGCTCAAGGGAGCCTGAATATAAATGAAAGTCCAATTGGTCGCACACTGCTTGTCCTACTAGCGTGTTACCCCAAAACATTGTGGTCCATGAAGTAAGCTTCAGCGAGTACGCCTCTGCCGGAGTCTTGAGCAAAAATCACTGTCGCGTTGGCCATCCCTGGACACGTGTTTCGAGGTTGTTACCTCTCGTCAGCAGGGAATAGGCATGTATGTAGGGTCGCTGCGTAGGCTGCCGAAAAATATTCTCAGGTCAGGTATCGCTCGTGGCACGCAGGTGCGTAACCATGGGCTCGTCAGCCCCACCGGCTCAAGGGAGCCTGAATATAAACGAAAGTCCAATTGGTCGCACACTACTTATCCTACTAGCGCGTTACCCCAAAGCATTGTGGTCCTTGAAGTAAGCTTCAGCGAGTACGCCTCTGCCAGAGTCTTGAGAAAAAATCACTGTCGCGTTGGCCATCCCTGGACACGTGTTTCGAGGTTGTTACCTCTCGTCAGCAGGGAATAGGCATGTATGTAGGGTCGCTGCGTAGGCTGCTGAAAAATATTCTCAGGTCCGGTACCGCTCGTGGCACGTAGGTGCGTAACCATGGTCTTGTCAGCCCCACTGTCTCAAGGAAGCCTGAATATAAACGAAAGTCCAATTGGTCGCACACTTCTTGTCCTACTAGCGTGTTACCCCAAAGCATTGTGGTCCATGAAGTAAGCTACAGCGAGTACGCCTCTGCCAGTGTCTTGAGCAAAAATCACTGTTGCGTTGGCCATCCCTGGACATGTGTTTCGAGGTTGTTACCTCTCGTCAGCAGGGAATAGGCATGTATGTAGGGTCGCTGCGTAGGCTTCCGAAAAATATTCTCAGGTCCGGTACCACTCGTGGTACGCAGGTGCGTAACCATGGGCTCGTCAGCCGCACCGGCTCAAGGGAGCCTGAATATAAATGAAAGTCCAATTGGTTGCACACTGCTTGTCCTACTAGCGTGTTACCCCAAAGCATTGTGGTCCATGAAGTAAGCTTCAGCGAGTACCTCTCTGCCAGAGTCTTGAGCAAAAATCACTGTCGCGTTGGCCATCCCTGGACACGTGTTTCGAGGTTGTTACCTCTCGTCAGCAGGGAATAGGCATGTATGTAGGGTTGCTGCGTAGGCTGCCGAAAAATATTCTCAGGTCCGGTACCGCTTGTGGCACGCAGGTGCGTAACCATGGGCTCGTCAGCCCCACCGGCTCAAGGGAGCCTGAATATAAACGAAAGTCCAATTGGTCGCACACTGCTTGTCCGTAGAACTTTAAGAGTGTGGAAACATTCCTGAGAATGAGTAACATTTGCTTGCCAGAAAAAAATCCAGTGCATCAGGTTGAAGTTAGCATTTCTTGTGGGCTTTGAAACAAATTTGTGGGGAGCCGTCTGCAAGTGGAGAAGTGTACTATAGCCTGAGTTGTTAGGTCAGATGAATTTGAGGACTTTCTCAAAGGTAGGAAAGCTACTCATAAATACATTGAGAATGTGCCTTGAGGACTGCCACTAACGAAGAAAAACAGAAGTCTTCAGTAGACTCTCATGGCAAGGTGTGGAAATTAGGTGCAACCTGCTCAACACCAGCTTAAAGGCTTTGTCCTAGTGAAGATGTTCATGCTGTCAAAAAGAGACATTGGGGCTCATTATGCTTTTTGGCAGAAACTTTCCACCCAACACCGACCCAGAATCAGGATCAACCAACTCGCAGTCGCAAACACTGTTTGGTTGGACTCCCATTGTTTCCTATGGGAGCTTGTGTTGCCGCCCGACAACCGGATGTAACACGGGCTCCAATGGAAAAATGGGGTGTGTGTAAAACCCTGCACCCTGTGGCACTCACCCCATGGTGCCTGCCACACAGTGCAGTGTTTTACAAGGGGGTCCCTTAGGTACCCCATCCGCCCCCAAAAGGACACCGCAGGATGAAGGGGGTGCTGCCATGGACCCCCAAAGACACTTTCTGACATCTTATTCAAGTTGGACAGGCCGACGCAGAAAGGCTGTTGGAAATCAACATCGTAATCCTGAGGTCGGAAACGCTGTCCATAAGGGTGTACGATGTGGTTTGGACCGATACGTATACTTTGTGCACTAGTTGGAACCAATTTGGAGTGACTGCGTGGTTTACCTTCCAACCATGAACATCGTAATCGGTCGGGCGTATTGTAAACCGACCAAGTCGGTCAGAAGGGCTCTGACACTGTTGAGGAAAATTCGACTGTTGGGAGGAGGCTTTCCGCACGACATCTTAATCTGACCCCTAAGTCCCTTTTAGACTAGACATATACACTCATCAAAAATGTGAAAGATGCCATATCAATTCTAACTAATCCATTAAAAAAATTCGAAGAAATTGCTTATAAAAAGTAATACAAACTAAAAAATATAAACTACATTGTAAATATTATATGGGAACACCAAATTCCAACCTATGTTGTCGTGTTCTAATCTAGGACCCCGATCAATACTGTGACCTTATGCCCCTGTACGGCTATAATCCATTTATTTCCCTATAATGGCATAAACGATCAAGAGTGATATTTCAGAAACTCGTCTCTGGCCTCACACGATCAGAGCCACATTTCAGAATCTCTTCCTCTGCAGCTTCCTCTGCAGCTCATTAGAGCAAATGACACAGCAGAAGCCACTATCTAAGATTCCTAGATTACACTCCGAGTTCTTCAACAAGATAAAACTCAGCAACCTGGGAAATCCCCGCTTGCTATGTTTTGATTAGTAAAAGAACTCTAATGAGCACTGAGAGACGATCACTTCCTAGTGACATCTTTATTGACGTCTTATGTCCAAAAACTTACGTCAAACAAGGCACCTTTCAGGTATAAATATTACCAACGTTGCCTTAAGCAAACGCTGCCTCAACGACATCGGCGAACTATGGTGTGGTGAACATAGGAGCAGAACAGCTGTCCCCCTGCAAAGCCCAGCAGATACAAGCTGCCCATGGACGCTGCCCCTCCTCCTCCTCGACGCGCTGAGAGAGACGCTGTCTTTTCTCCTGCCGAGAAAATCCAGCTCCGGCGTTTCCAGCCTACTCTTGCGAGTGACTGGGATATCGAGTCCTGGAAGGAGATACAAGACCTCCAACATTCTATTCCAGAGGTATGGTGTTGACTAAACCCTTAGAGAGAATTCTTGTAGCAAACCTTGGCAAAACCAACTTAACTTAAACTGCTACTTACTCCCTTCCACGTATTAGGCTTAGGTCAGGTACACTGGGGTAGGCGTAGTTAGAAGCACCAGTTGAGTACGTTAGCCTAATGTATATATGAATGTATATATTTTTTATTCATTTTAAACCATTGTATGGCTAAGAAACCATATCAATGCTTTTACAGTATTATTTCGCAATCCTCATTTTACTGTACGCACTTTTTATAATAACTAGTCTTGTAATTGTGGCAATTCATTTCTCTTGTATGAGAAGAAAGACTGTTCAATAAATAATACCTTTTTATTGAAAACGCCCGTCTCTCCATTCTCTGCATATTGGTGAAAGTAATCAGCACAAAACTGACTGAGTAAAATAACTGTCTATTGTTTCACACGACTCTAGAGATTGACTCTTATTCTAAGGAGCAAAGTTGTCATGTTTATGCAGTTGTTGGAAAACTGAATCCCTTCTTGTCTGTACCAGGGAAGCTGATCACTTCCTATTCAGTCAAGAAAGTTTCCAGTGACCTCTGAGCTAGTTGGTAACAAACCCAATTAAGTTTAGCATAGTCAGTGGAGACCTGGAAGATCCGCACTTCTACGTCTATACTACTGTTTATGTTATTACAATGCGCAGGGTCTATCGGGAAAATAGGAACTACATTACATGGCGCCCAACGTTTGGTAAGGCGATAAAACTAATGCAAGACGTTAGAGTAACTCAGTCGTGCATTTTTCACACAGACCCCTTTCTCCCGTAAATACTCCAATAGACGTCTGGAGTGGGCGAAAGGTTAAAATCCGCCCGACCTTAGTAGGAAGAGATTCCTATGTAAAGCTCTGGTTTATTCAACGTTGAAGGATACAGTATTCCTAAATATTGTGCACCAAATCTTTGTCTCCTTGGAGACCTGCTCTGCAAAACCTGCATTTATAAAATGTCAGTAGAAAACAACGGAACTGATGCCGCAGTAAATGCGACTCAGCAGCGTCCCGATGGTACAGGGATTACTGAACCGGGTGCAATAATCATCCCGGCACATTTAAGAAAATCTATAACGTCAAAACTTATAGAAAATGGACTGACCACACAAGGTGGCACAGTTGTCTTCGTGATAGAGGCACACGAATATCGGCAGACAGAGGTATTCTATTCTTGGATAAAATTTCCACAACACACGAGTTCCACTACTATATAGTAGGGGATCCACCGGAAGAGTACGCTCCTTTCGAGGAGATTGGAATTCCATTAAAATTCCAAGAGCACCTGCTCTGGTTTAAAGGCGCCCTAAAACATAATGATCATATTACCAGGCTCGGTCCACTAGGTAGACCAGGAGCAACGTGGCCGGTTCTAGCCAGCTACACACCACATCTGGACATTGATAAAATGTCAAGTGAAGAACTCTTAGTTAAAATAAGAGAATTAACAAAGGCATATAGAGAGTTAGTAAAAGTATTTATTAAAAATAATTCAAACACTCCTAAAAAGAGCTGGGATGGAAATAAACAATCCACTCCCAAGGAAAAAGTTTTCCAGTCCAGAGGAAGGTCTCCTCGACCGAGGGAAAGAACTCCGACTCGAGAACACCAGTATCCCCAGAGGGATCCCTCTGAGAAAAGATATAACCTCAGAAATAGGGATAATTTGAAAAAGCCTGATAGATATCAAAGTATTGATACACGTCCCTCTAGATCTTTTTCGCAGAAATCGGAAAGAAGAGGACGGTCAGACCCAGGAGAGCACACCAAGTCCAACGACAAGGAACCTGCTCAAAGTAAAAAGTTACAATTTCCAAGAAAGAAGGTAGCCAGTATTAGAGTAATCGAACATGCCGAGAATACTGAGGACACAGTTGAAAAACAGGAAATGGGCACAGACAATGTTAGACAGTGCAGCAGAAATCAGTATAGCTCGCAAGATCCTGATGAGTCATCTGGAGACAGTGGACACGAATGAATACATTCAAGTTGAAACTGCCGACACCAGAGTTAGCGAGCCCCATAAGATATACGAAATAACATTGCGTATAGAGGGTGATAAGACAAGGAAAATAAGGGGTCTATTTTGGGATAAACTCTCAAAAGGCTATGATATTCTGTTAGCTGAAAAAGATTGGCCCCCAGAGTTTGTCAGGGAGTGCCCTCGTGGCGAAGAAATGATTATGCCTGCCTTCTCAAATCACATTCCGATTCACAAAAAATATATTTATGCAAGGAAATGGGCAGTAGCCCAGGCACCAGCATTATATAAAAATCATGTAGGATGGGATGAGGACTCTCCTCCTCACAAAATCCAGTTAAAAAGTCAACCCACTGCACAAAGGCAGTATCCCATTAAGCAAGAAGCTAAAAAACAAGTCAGGGAGATTTTAGATCAACTTGAATACCAGGGGGTGATTGAAACATGCACCTCTCAAATGAACAATCCTTTGTTTCCTGTCTCCAAACCAGACAATTCATATCGTCTAGTTTTGGACTACAGACACCTTAATGCATGTTGCAAAACTTTTGCAGTACAAAATTCGCATAGTGCTGCACTAATGAATAACATAGTTAGGAAAAAATATAAAACAACATTAGACATATCTAATGGTTTCTTTTGTCAAAATATTGCATCAGAAAGCAGATACTTGACCTCTTTCTCAGTAATGGGGTCTCAGAAAAATTTCTGTAGGCTCCCACAGGGATTCAAGAACAGCCCAGGACTATTCTCAGCTAGAGTAACAGAGTTACTACAAATGTTTGATGATGAGGCATTATCTTACGTAGATGATATCTATCTCACAGACGACGACTTGGATACTCACTTGAAAAGAGTGAACACCATTATACTTGGGTTCGCAGCAGAAAGTTACAAATTCAACTTTAAAAAGTCTCGAATTGCCCATCTGACAGTATTATTTTTAGGATACGAATTATCAAGTGAAGGAAAAAGCCTAGCGGACAACTTCTTAGAGAAGTGCGCTGTACTACAAGCACCAAAAACGCTGAAGAACTTACAATCGATTCTAGGCTTTCTAAATTTCGGTAGAACTTACATTCTAAATTATGCAGAGAGGGTTAAACCTCTCTACGAGCTAATTAAACCTGATTTTAAACAAATCAACTGGACTCAAAAACACACAGAAATTTTGAGATCACTGCAAACAGACATGTTAGCAAAAACAAAATTAGACACACATGACAACACACGCAATCTTGTAATCCGAGTCATCCCAGGAAGATGCGGATTCACGTACCTGACTTCTAATGAGGGAGAAAAGGTACCAATTTCAATTAAATCTCACTTGTACACACAAGCGGAAAAAACATTCAGTCCAACAGAAAATACTGTGAAAGCAGTAGAAACTGCATTAGCGAATGAACGAGAACTAGCACATGGTAGAAGGATCAATATCCTCACAGCGGAATCCGCCTTCGAGGCGCTATTCAGCCCAGTAAACCTGCCTACAGTGTCACTGGATCCGAAATGGATACAGTGTGTAAATTCTCTTGGAGCGGAAGATGTGAAATACTATTTCGCTCCGCAATTGGAAAAACTGAATGATTTGACATATGAAGAAGAATATCCTCTGCCAATCGAACTTCTGCCTCTCCCACAGTACGCCTGTATAATCTATACAGATAGATTTGTACAGCATTTCAACGTAGAGAGCAAATCCTACGATGCAGCCTGCGCGATTGTTAAAGGTTGTTGGCTGTGCGGTAAATTTAGACCGAAAATAACAAAAACTGAGTCAGTAAGGAACTGTTCGGCTTAGAGAGCTGAAATCAGATGTTTAAAGATGGCGCTTGAAAACGCAGAACGTGAATTCCCGACACTAATCGTGTGCGATTCGCATTTCTGCGTCAACTCTTACAATAATAAGTTGCAGAGCTGGATTCAAAATGATTACAAAGATGACACAGGTGCCACAATAAAGCATAAAATGCTTTGGAAACAAGTAGCTCTTTTACAGAAAGAACTACAAAAGACTCACGTGATACACACTCTGAGTCATCAACGTGATGGCGTTCACGTTGCAGGGAATTAATTGGCTAATACAGCCACAGCTGAAGCAACTAAACCGGCTTCCGTAGCCACAAAAAAGCGTTCAGAAAAATACATAGACGGGGAAACCATGCTGGCAGTCAAAACGTCCGTAAAAGGCGACTGTGCAGCACTACCCGTGAACTATCCACTCAATTATGCATACGTAATTAATGCAAACTCCGTTCCTTTTGCTCGAATCCTTGGAGTAGGGGATAGAGTAATTCCAAACATGAACAGGAGAGGTTTCCTATTACAGGAAGCACATATGGGGTTGGGTCTGAGACACCAAACAATCAGGGACTCTCTGAGAGAATTGCAATCAGAGTACTGGTGGCCAGAAATGAGTGAAGGAATTCATGATTTTGCAAAAAATTGTGAAAACTGCAAAAGAGATCGCAGTGGAGAACCGGCCAGTGTAGTGTCAGGAACCCAAATAGAAAGCATAAGGTGATCTATCGGCGCAATCAAACAAGAGAAACGCGTCCCATTGTATATCATTAAGACAAACAGCCTGATTCATGAACGGGCCGTTTTGCGAGGCTCAAATAGCGAATCATAAGGAATCGCTATTTGAGACTCGCAAAACGGTAATCATGTAGGATTCGCAATATTAATTGCGATTCCCACTGATTCCTTATTTGCGATTAGCTAATTGCTAATCGCAAATAAGGAATAACTCCCCATGCATTCCTATGGGCCAAAAGGCCCATAGGAATGCATGGGGAGTCATTCCTCATTTGCGATTAGCAATTAGCTAATCGCAAATGAGATTGCGAGTACAAGGGTGCCAGGGGTGTCCAAAGGACACCCTGTAGCACCCCTGCAATGGAAATTAACACAGGTGTTGCACACACACATGTCCAAAGGACATGTGTGTGTGTAACGTGCAACTCAGAAAATGCATTTAAATGCATTTTTCTGCGTTTTCGCAATTTACCACGAGGTTTGACCTGTCGGTAAATTGCGGCCCGAAATTGCGATTTCGCAATTGTAAAATGGATGATGAATTACATTTAAGGAATCTCAAATAGAGATTCCTTAAATGTAAATCCTCGCAAATATGCGAATTAGCAAATAGCGATTTTTGCATTTGGGATGTTGAATCCCAAATGCAAAAATCGCACTCGCAAAGGGCCAGATTCTCAGAATCTGGCCCTTTGCGAGCTGATTTGGCCTTGATGAATAAGGCTGAAAATCCACTTACAAATGTGGCCCCAGCGCTCGGCTGACGCCAGAACGGTTATAAAAGATCTGCGAGTCTTTATCGGCACATACGCAATTGCCATGTTCCATTCTGACCAGGGTCCTGCTTTCAGCTCTCGAGCTTATAAGGAGGCAATGGCCAGCATGGGAGTTGGGTTGC
Source organism: Lissotriton vulgaris (assembly GCF_964263255.1). Taxonomy (NCBI): domain Eukaryota; kingdom Metazoa; phylum Chordata; class Amphibia; order Caudata; family Salamandridae; genus Lissotriton; species Lissotriton vulgaris. Next base: position 187,805,653 of record NC_141688.1, on the reverse strand, counting down.
GGTATTCTTGTCCGTCACACTCCGAAGGGAACAGTGTGGTAGAAAGAAAAAACCGGGACATAAAGCAATCTATAACAGCGAAGGTATTAGGTTCAGGTGCTGGGTGGGTCAAACATTTAATAAGTGTCCAGTTAAGTCTTAACAATTTGCCAAGAAATTCTCTAAAAGGTTTCAGCCCATACGAACTATTGTTCGGAACTAGAATGCGAATTCAGGACTTAGATAGTCAGGTATCAGTGGTAGAAGATAAGAAAACAGACTTTGACATCAAAGATCATTTGGCTGTCTTACAGAACTTGAATGAAACAAGAAAATCCTTAAGCAACATAAAGTTAAAACAACAGCCAGCTACCAGTGACGAGGCACCACCAGCCCCAGCAAGGCCTGTCTGGATTCCAAAGATTGGGGATCTAGTCAGAGAAAAAATAGCGGTGAAGAAGGAATTTGGGCTTTCTTACAGAAAAGCAGTACCTGTCTTAGCAATCAACGGAACAAGATCAGTAGTACTACCGCCCCTTGCTGGTAAAAGGAGAACAGAGTTGTATCAATCGACCTGGTAAAACCACAAGCATGTGGCCTATAATCAACAGTAGGTCCAGTGGACTACCGAGAAACAACAGAATACCCAAACTTGCAACAATCCAAGAGGTTCAAACTGAAAGACTAATCACATTCGATAAGCCTGCAGTGCACAGAGAGGGACTATGCAATAATGCCATGGAACTCGTGCCTCTTGAGACACAGATTGAAACAGTTTGTCAAGAAACACCAGTCTACAATGATGTGGCATCAGAATGTGCTACCGAAAGACAAATTGAAAGAACAATCCCAGCAATTGACAGAACTGCCTCTGGCTACTTCATCAACTTCGATAACTTTTCTGAGGATCAAAGCAACCCCGAAGTGATGCCAGAAACAAAAAAGACTTTTAAAGAAAAAGCAACAGAACTCTTTCATCAACTCAAGGAAATTTACCTTATTTCTCCATGGTTAGAGTTCTGGTTTGGACTAGGTGTATTTTTCCTCCTGCTTTGGCTCATCATGGTACTTTGTTTGGGAAAATTCATTGAGGGAAAATATAGTACAATGGACACAGCAAGTCAGAACATCGACTTAGTCCTCAAACCACACAAATCATCCCACGTGAAGAAAAGAGAACTGTCAACAGTAAATGTCACAGCCATTCCAATACCCGGCGGGGTAGTATGGGACAAAACTGACTATGAAATATATGGTCCGGTCGAAATCCTGAAGTATCCTCATCAATTCAAGGTTTAATTAAGTGAATTTGTAAAACCAAGTACATTTTCTGATGATTGGGATTTTGAAAGTATTAATAATATGATGTCTGATTTAGTAATGTCAGCTAAATTCACAGAACATGATTATTTACAAGGTTCGTCTAATTATGAAAATATGAATTGCTTCTCACATTATGGAGACCATTAGTTACATAAATCTGCACAACCTAGAAATGTTTTTAAGTATAACCAATGGGAACATTGTGCTACACCTCCTAAAAGCAGTTCTAAAACATTCTATGAGAAATTCAAGTACTTCTCAGGGCTTAACACCAGTGATGCAGAAACGTTTTATTATAAACTGTTAGTTAAAAACAGGATTGAAAACAAAGCTGACAAATACTAAATTGATATATTCAGAAGCATTTTATGAAAAAAGTATGACATTTGGTTTTGATTATTGGAAAAATAACATTGAAACAAAAAAATCTGGGGTACAAAAGATTGGCAGGTACAAGGCCTAGAAGCAATATTTCGAGCCTGCATGATCCCAGAGCAAATAATGTTCTTAAATGACACAATTCACCAAACAACCTGTCTTGGCCTAGCTAAGATTAAAGACCTTAACAAACCGTCTATTCCAAAGCCAATACCTGATAATGCAACCACAGATATTGAAATAGACGTATCTAAAATTTTACATCTAAACAGACCACATCCTGATTGGAAAAAGTGCTTAATCTAGCCTACTGACACAAACAACTGTCAAGAAAGATTCCTGAATAAAACACAGGGGTTAACAATGACCAGACCAGACCCTAGATACTCCCAGAGACAACATCCAGGGATAGTAACAACATACAGTGTAGGGAAGCTGTGCCTTGAATGGCTAGAATTATCCACACTGGCTGAAATTAAGCAACACTTGTCTTTACTTAAAGATGGTGCTTATTTGCGCGATTTCATTCTGGGACCACGCAAACAGCGTCAAAAGCGTTTCATAGCGACCAGTATATATGCGGCTTACAACGAGGCTTGGAAAATAACACAAATTGAAACAGCTGAAAAAATACGAGAAATTGATCGTATTAATTTGGAAAAATCACTTTCTGTAGTGGACAATGGGTTAATGACTCTGTCCTCCAGAATATATTGACTGGACAGTATTGTATCATCTGCCATAGATATAATAGACAAAGACTTGCTAATGTTACAGCATGGCCAGTCACAATTGCGTTCTATTGTACAGTTAGGCTGGACGCTGCAAAATCTTCGTTCAGGCTATGTGCCTTGGCGTGTAATCAACACAACGTCATTGTTTTCCATCTTTAACCTTACTGATAAACAAATAAGCTTGGCACAGAAAGGAGCAGACTATACAATCCTGAGCATTGAAAAACTTGAGAGATTACCTTTGACAATGTCAGAAAGTCCTGTCATTGAATGGATAATACACGGGATTATCACAATTCCGATAACAACTTTCCGATTTAAAAATTGCATTGAATACATACCTACTGGCCAGTATGAACGATTGGGTAAAGGATACACTAAGTCAACATGGAAATTACCATATACACACGCATGTTATAGTGACAGCAACAAAAATGTATTTCTTAGTGATGAAAACTGTAAACATTCACTAAGCAGTATACTTTTGTGCCAGGGTATTAATTTACACGGAGCCTGTGAAGGAAATTCTAACAACCTTTCATGCCACCAGCATGTCACACCTGCAACGCAGATAGAGCCTTTCTTTAAGCAGCTCTCGAACGGGAGTTACATTCTAATAACGGATCACAGCTGTTGTGGCCTTTTGCCAGGGAAAGCATATCTCGTACACGTAACTTCCATGGTCACTTGGTGTATGCAAGCATTGTTTCCAAACGGCCCTGGAGACTCCGAGACTCCCTTATGGCCTCGTCTGAATTTCTCTTCTATACGAATTGATACTTTAAGCAGAATTAAGTCTGTGCTTTTACAGACAACAGTGCCCATCACGTCATCAAAAGAGACGTATGATCTCCTAGTTGCAAGGACGGCTACGGAGATACATGACCTTTTATCAACAAATTGCCCCGTGCATTTCACAGAAATGCTTAGCCAAATTCTTAACATGTCTAGTGCCATAGGCATCCCAGGCGTATTTAAGAGCATTTTTTCGGGACTATTATCACCATTCAGAGCAATTCTGGGAATCATTCCAAATTTTGTCCATTCAGTCTTTGGCGGCATCCCCCTTATTTTGGGACTTGTAGCAGGGATTTTATTTTTGACCCTCCTGCGCCGATATGGCAAGCCACGACACAGACATGACTCCGGCAGGAATGGAAGAAACAATCCTAGCAGTGCGCTACCGGGACAGAATAACTAGAGTCCTTGGATTGGCCAGGCTGAGAGATCTAAACATGACCTGGTTCCTTTCATTCAGACCTATATGGCAATCCTGCATCTTACCTGTGCTTCGATGTATGCTATGCGGAGATGAGTGCGTGTTGGACATCTGTCTTGCACTTCCATCAGCAGTACCAATGGATATCGATACTTTGCTAAGTCCTGTAACGGCTCACGCATTCTGTTGTCCCCAGCGGCTACCAATCCTGATGACGGCATTCGTTGAGACTCCTGTGCTACGAGTAGGTGGTAACAGTGGAGCGAGAAACAAAAGCAACATCACCCAGGTACAACCATCTGTGAGCATTGCTGACCCAGACTTTGATGATAGCAATCATTCTCACACTTGCCAAGTTACAGCACTATCGAACTTGGTCGAACTGTCACCTGATTTTGTAGACCAATTTTTTGAGAGCCTGTCAGATATGATGTTCTCACCTCAACAGAAACAATAACTTTTGAAAAGCATTCCGACACACAGCGTTCCCATGAACTCTGAATTCGGCCTTCAGTTTTGATCAACAAAAACTGCTAAAAAGCGGTGAAACTCTATTCCCACGTTCAACAAGAATTTTTTTGAATTGAACACTTTTTAAAAATATTTACCTTTTTCTGGCATAAAAATTCTTTGCTTAAAGTAGACCTATTCATAAAGAACAGAACCTTCTATTTTTAGGTAAATCTAGAGACATAATAACTTTACATCAGCCTCTAGCACATTTTATAACGAATGCATTTATATGTGATGAAATTATCTCGCCTTTCTTTTCTGTATTAATAGATATTTCATGTGTAATTTTTTCGCAAAATCGTTCATTGATTACATATGCTATAATTTTGAATGATTTCTATGCTTAAAAACGTACAGTACCAAAATTATCACGTATTTCAGATACGCCATTTCAAATGCATATATGTATTTTGGGGTGGGTAATGTTACACATGCATCTTTTGCTATAGTTTTTAGTAAATTGATGGACATAAATTCGTGGAGTGGGTGTCGCGTTCTAATCTAGGACCCCGATCAATACTGTGACCTTATGCCCCTATACGGCTATGATCCATTTATTCCCCTATAATGGCATAAACGATCAAGAGTGATATTTCAGAAACTCGTCTCTGGCCTCACACGATCAGAGCCACATTTCAGAATCTCTACCTCTGCAGCTTCCTCTGCAGCTCATTAGAGCAAATGACACAGCAGAAGCCACTATCTAAGATTCCTAGATTACACTCCGAGTTCTTCAACAAGATAAAACTCAGCAACCTGGGAAATCCCCGCTTGCTATGTTTTGATTATTAATAGCACTCTAATGAGCACTGAGAGACAATCACTTCCTAGTGACATCTTTATTGACGTCTTATGTCCAAAAACCTACGTCAAACAAGGCACCTTTCAGGTATAAATATTACCAACGTTGCCTTAAGCAAACGCTGCCTCAACGACATCGGCGAACGATGGTGTGGTGAACATAGGAGCAGAACAGCTGTCCCCCTGCAAAGTCCAGCAGATACAAGCTGCCCACGGATGCTGCCCCTCCTCCTCCTCGACGCTCAGAGAGACGCTGTCTTTTCTCCTGCCGAGAAAATCCAGCTCTGGCGTTTCCAGCCTACTCTTGCGAGTGACTGGGATATCGAGTCCTGGAAGGAGATACAGACCTCCAACATTCTATTGCAGAGGTATGGTGTTGACTAAACCCTGAGAGAGTATTCTTGAAGCAAACCTTGGCAAAACCAACTTAACTTAAACTGCTACTTACTACCTTCAACGTATTAGGCTTAGGTCAGGTACACTGGGGTAGGCGTAGTCAGAAGCACCAGTTGAGTACGTTAGCCTAATGTATATATGAATGTATATATGTTTTATTCATTTTAAACAATTGTATGGCTAAGAAACCATATCAATGCTTTTACAGTATTATTTCGCAATCCTCATTTTACTGTACGCACTTTTTATAATAACTAGTCTTGCAATTGTGGCAATTCATTTCTCTTGTATGAGAAGAAAGACAGTTCCATAAATAATACCTTTTTATTGAAAACGCCGTCTCTCTATTCGCTGCATATTGGTGAAAGTAATCTGCACAAAACTGACTGAGTAAAATAACTGTCTATTGTTTCACACAGCTCTAGAGATTGACTCTTATTCTAAGGAGCAAAGTTGTCATGTTTATGCGGTTGTTGGAAAACTGAATCCCTTCTTGTCTGTACCAGGGAAGCTGATCACTTCCTATTCAGTCAAGAAAGTTTCCAGTGACCTCTGAGCTAGTTGGTAACAAACCCAAGTAAGTGTAGCATAGTCAGTGGAGACCTGGAAGATCCGCACTTCTACGTCTATACTCCTGTTTATGTTATTCCAATGCGCAGGGCCTATTGGGAAAATAGGAACTACACTACAATGTTTCCGAATAAATACATACACATTAAAGCATCTTCCTTAGAAGAATATTCATGAAGGACCATCATTTTACCTGCACAATAAAAAAAAATATAAAAACCTTTAAATAACTGTATACAGTATTAACATCTTGCATTAACGTTAATATATGAATAACTATGACTTCACATATTAGGCATACACTTATAAAGTAAACACACCCTAACAAAATATTAAGCTATACATACTGACCAAACTGACTAAAATAACAAAAAACAAGACCTACAAGTCCATAAGTATAGGCAACATATGAAATATATATTCCCTTACCAGAAACAAAGAACTGGAATTCTGTATCTGCCATCCTCGACATCCTCTAAATACAAATATGGAAACAGACTTTACAATAAGGGGTGTGCATAATTTCAGGAAGGTTACCGCAAAAATGAATAATTATGTAAATGCAAATATGCCACTTATCGCTAACTTTTAAGCACAGAATCCGATTTCCAATGCATTTTGGACTTCAAAATGCAAATAGGAGCAAAAACACCAGTAGTGCAAATGACAGCTGCTCATGTACTTGTCACTTGTGCTGTTCATGTGTTTTTGTACTTTAATTTTGATATGAAGGTGGCATAAATATGCAATGTAACGTAATGGTGAACTTTAGTAAATCACTTAACAATAACACAAAATTATCAACCTAAGCAAAATTACGCTGGTGCAATTACAATTTTGTACGGGTTTCTTTACAAAGGATTTCACATGAAAATAAAATGACAAAGAAAGAAGACTTAGCCAAAATTGAACTGAAGATACAGTTTGAAGGTACCTTTGTTTTAAATTTTTTGAAAATTATTATAATTATACAATTATAATGTATTTTTTTAATTGATTTGCTGTTCATAATTGTTTACAAGATACTTCATAGAAGTAACATCTTTATTACTGAACCAACATCTATTTCTTGTTCATTACTGTTGGAAAACTGTTTTTCTGATTGGCAGAGGTGTGCACCCTGTCCAAGTAGGAACCACAACCATAGTCATAGTAAGTAACAAACACACTCCTATTAACCTGTGCTCACCCGCTGGAAGCTTGGGCTTAACTATATAGGCAATGTGTATAGTATTTGTGCAACATTTCAAACAGTAAAAAAACGTGAAAACGCCATACAAAAACATATCACACCTGGTTAGATACTAAGGGCCAGATGTACGACCCTTACATTTTGCAACTCACAAATGACGTCGCTTTGTGACTCACAATTTGCGACTAGCAAAATGCAATTTACACCAGTGTCTCGGACACTTTTAGCGATTCCTAATGGGGTTGCAAAGTACCTTCCTCATTAATATTCATGATGCAGGTGTTATTTGCGACCCCATTAGGAATGACCAGCACTAACAGGGATGGTGGCCTGCTGGGGTCAGCAGACCACCATGTCTGTGACTGCTTTTTTTTAATAAAGCAGTTTTTTTAAAATACAGCCCGTTTTCTTTAAAGGAAAATGGGCTGTATTAAATTTTTTTTTAAGTGAAACTGTTTCTGTTCGGTTTCATTTTTTATATTTCCGCACACACTCACAAAGGGGAAGGGGACCCCCTCCCGTTTTCAGGTAGGTTACCACCTACTTGAATGCAGTTACAAAACAATGGTACATTCAATTGTGACGCGCTATTAGGAAGGGATGCCCCTTCCTAATAGCAAGAGTCGCAAAACATTATTTTGCGAGTCACCGACTCACAAAATAGCATTTATACATGCCAGGACATGCAAAAAACGGTTGTACATCTGGCCTATAGAACTTAATTTAATAAATAAAACAAGACCAAAACGACAAAAATCTGTATAAGTATTGTGGCCCACTCCATGGATATGCGTTGCCTATGTATACCCCTCACCTCCTCCTGCCTTATTGTGTCCTCCTCCACTGAGCCCTACTTGCCTACCACCCCGATCCATGCCAGTGGCAGCGGCTCCTCCGGATCCCACCAGTGCGGCTCTCTTCGCCAGTAGGAGGGCTAAGGAGGCAAATCGTATTTGCACCTTAAGAGTCTTCCACCTGCGGAATACTCCGATCCCACCGGCCTCCCAAGAGTATAGTCCGATCCCACCGGCCTCCCAAGAGTTTTTGCCGATGATCTCCATTATTTCCCACAGTGTGTCATGTATTGTGCGCCAATAGGGCTATTTCGTGGCGCATCGCCAAAAACAAATGTGTGAATGTTGGATCCGGGGACTGACACATTGGGCATAGGAAGCCCGTTTTGGGGTAGTACAGTTGAAGCTGTTCTGAGCCAGGGCTAGTATGACTTGCTTCGCATCCAAGGGTGTGATTTCTGTTGCAAGGAGTGATCTGCCCTCTATTGGAATCCGTAGTATGGTGAGGGGTGCTCGGAAGTGGTCAGTTAGTCTTTGACAGGCTCCTTCGAGGTACTTGTAGACCTTTGCGTAATGGTTCTAAAAGAGCAGTAAAATATCTGTCTGAGAGTGTTCTACATCTCCCGTGGGGCTTATTATTTTGGTAATCGGCTGCGCATCCTGGATATGATGGGCTAGCTAGGCAAGGAGTGCCCTAGATTTATCCCCCTCTCTATGCTGCCTCACAGCGTATAATTTGAAGTTGTATGCTTCCGCATATGCCGTCCGACCCTGAGTCTGTTGCCTGAGTCATGGCCGCTAGTGTATTTTTGTTTTTTTGCAGACTTCGGTCGAGCCTCCTGCTGACTCCCGTAATCTGCCTAATACATACCCCTCATGTGACCACTTTAAAGTTTTCCCATTCCAACGCCCGAGGGGATGCTGTATGGGCAAAGTATTCTTTGAAACTGTCTTCCTGGTCATGACGAAACACTTGGTCCTCCAGGCATTCACACAGCAATTTCCAGGTGGCAATCAGTGCAGGGTGGTTGCCATTTGAGCGTTAGAAGATGTTCATCATGGTCAGTGACGACTCTCGCGAGATAGTCAGTTTTCTGGGCTATGGGGATTACAGCCGGCAAGCACAGAAACTGGTTGAGGCGAACCTGTGGGTTATGGGATACCGAATGAAAGGAATATAGCCTAGAAGTTGGGTTCCAATTTCTCCATATGTCCGTCAAGGAACATTGCTTCACCCACAAGCTGAAATGCTCTACTTGCACATGAGCAGAGTTGCAGGGGGCCGGATGATGTGACCGGGTTAAGAACAGATCCAGGTTGCAGTTATAGTCACTGCCTAAAATCCGAGGCGACATCATGTTGTGCCATTTTGTATTGACAGTAGGTCCCAGAACATTCCCTGCTCAGTGTTTGGGGCGTAGATGTTACAGAGGAGTATGAGTTGTCCATCTAGGAGCCCCTCCAGGAGGGAATATCGACCCTCCGTGTCCACCACTGTACAGGTTTCCCTGAATGGAGTCTACGTCCTGAGCCAGATCAGCGCCCGCGTGTGAATGCAAAGTATATTGTAGCGCAGAAGGAGCCCCCCCTGCACTTTCGCATGCGCTCAAGTTCAACCTTTGTGAGATGGGTTTCCTGTAACAGGACTATCTGCACTTTCTGGTGCTTGACGTAGGAGTACACTGCATACCGCTTGCGTGCTGTGTGCATTCCATGGACATTTGTCTGCAGTGGTAGTCATGGTACGGGGCATCCTGCGCCAGGTGAGGGGTAGTGGTAGGCACCCTGTGCTGCTCCTAATCCAGATGCCCTAATGAAAGCATTGCTGTGTGGGGAGGCCTGCCCAGTATGGGGTTATTCTCACAATAATGGGAGGTAACTGAAGGGTGTAGGGAAAACTGTTTGGCGATCTGGTGCCAACTTTACGGGCCTATCACAACCGGTGATACGTCAAATCGAAGCATGGAGCTTTAATTCTGATGTGTTGTAGGGACTGTGTAGCCGTGGCCCTGCCTGGATATATGATGTTAGCACGCATACATTTAGCACGCATACCATTACCACGCATTTTTTACAACACAGGACCCATTACAACGAATGGCTTTACAACGCATTACACTACAACGCAGATACTATTACAACGCATACCATTACAACGTAAGTATAGGTAAGTATATGTTATGTTATGTTATGTTAATAACTTTTATTAGGCGCACAGCTGCCCCAGCAAAGGGGCGTCCTGGCGCCTGATCAGGTACACAACACAACAGGTCAAAGCTGAGGAGAAGAGAGATCAATTAGCAGAGGCAAACAGGTGGGTTTTAATGGCGCGTCTAAAAAGAGTCAGGCTATTTAGGGCGCGAATATGTAAAGGAAGGGAATTCCATAGATCAGCCGCCAGAACACGGAAGGAGCGTCCTCCCATCCTACTCAGCCTGAACCTAGGCTTAATCGCCAGATGGTGAGATTCAGACCTGAGGGACCGCGTGGGGACGTATGAAGAAATAAGACCCGTCAAAGCAGGGGGAGAGGAAAGCTTCAGAATCTTAAATGTCAGACAGAGAGCCTTAAATTTGATTCTCTGTCTGACCGGAAGCCAGTGAAGGGAGGTCAGAACAGCAGAGACAGAACATCATCTCGGAAGGCCAACAATGGCCCGTGCGGCAGCGTTCTGCACCCTCTGAAGCCTAGTAGCCTCAGCCTGGTTAACTCCAAGCAACAAGACACTCCCGTAGTCCAGCGGGGAAAGGATAGAGGCCTGAACCACCAGTTGCTGAGTGGGAGGGTCAAAGAATTTGAGGACTGGCCTCAGTCCTCGCAGAATACCAAAGCAGGTAGCTGCAGTCTTCTTTGTGTGGCTGGTATAAGAAAGGTTAGAATCCAGCCAAACCCCCAGATTTTTAACTTCGGCCGCTGGGATGGGGGACACCCCCAGTTCGGAAGGCCACCACTGGTCTCCCCAGAGTTCCGCCTGCTTCCCTACAATCAGGACCTCGGTTTTCTTAGCATTGAGCTGTAAGCAGTTGCTACGCATCCAGCTAGCCACAGCTATAAGTCCTGCACGGAACCTGGGCGCAGTCACCTCAGGGTCCCCACTGAGTGTCACCGCCAGCTGCGTGTCGTCGGCATACGACGTCATGGTAAGGCCACATTGCCTGACGACCGCAGCCAGCGGTTTCACATACAAGTTGAACAATGTGGGGCTTAAAGCAGAGCCCTGAGGGACTCCCAGTTCCAAAGAATGGAAAGAGGACTGGCCAGGTGGAATGGCTACTTTGAAAAACCGGTCCGAGAGGAAGGAGCGGAACCACTGAAGAGCCTTCCCCTCAATACCCACTTCCTCCAAACGCCGCATCAAAATGTCATGAGACACCGTGTCAAACGCCGCGCTCAGGTCTAACAGTAGGAGCGCCGCAGTCTGCCCCGCATCCAGCACTGACCGCAGATGCTCGGTCATAAAGAGCAAGGCAGTTTCAGTGCTGTGTTGAGCGCGGAACCCATTTTGACTCTCGTCAAGAATGTTATTACGAGAGAGGTGGGCAGACAGGATGGAATTCACGTGTGCCTCAGTGACCTTGGCGGTCCAAGGCAGGAGGGAGATGGGCCGGTAATTCTCCGGGAGCAAGGGGTCAGAGTTGGGTTTCTTCAGAATGGGGCTGACCACAGATTGCTTCCAGGATGGCGGGACCACGCCCTCACTGAGGGAGAGATTAATCAAGTCTAGAATGGGCTCACGACAGAGAGGCGGGAGACGGGTAAGGAACTCCGGCTTCAGTGGGTCTAAGGGGGAGCCAGATTTAATTTTGAGGCTCAGAGTGTCAAATACCTCGTTAGACATGGCCGGCAAGATGGACAGAGTTTCGGACACCGAGACCTTCACATCACTAGGAGCATCCCCGGGAACAGATGGTATAAATCCTCGGTAGATTGTCTGCACCTTCTCCACGAAAAAGGATGCCAGACTTTCACAGTGAGAGTCCGTGCAGATTTATTGCGAGGTGGCCCGTTTCCCCATCAGGTCTTTGAGTACCTTGAAGATTAACTTAGAAGGGTTAGGGCTGTTGGAAAACTCAGCTGCATAATAAGCGGCCTGGGTTTGACAGATGGCTCTGTGATAGGTCTTAAGCTGGGCAAAGTACAGCGATTTTAACGTGGGATTAAAGGATTTTCGCCAGGCCCTCTCAGCTTGCCGGCAGGTTCTCTTGAGCTCGGCAAGCGCCTCATTATACCAAGGGCTACGATTTTTAGCATGACATTTTGCCCAACGCAGAGGTATAAGAGAGTCGAGGGCAGTAAGAACCCAGTTGCAAAACTGTTCATATCCCTGTTCCACATTCTGTAGTTTGCCTAGGGGTTGTGCTTCCAATATCCTGACAAACTCCTCCAGCTTGAGTTTACGCCAATTGCGCTTTAGGATCTGTTTATCCACAGGTTTAAGTTGTGGGTTGTCTAGGGGACATGACACCTTAACCAGCAGATGGTCAGTCCAACCCACCACCATCGGGTCAGATGATCTAGCCCGAACTAAGGTGGTAAAGAAGGGGTCAAGTATATGTCCTCCTATATGGGTGGGGGAGGTGACTAGTTGGTTAAGTTGCATCGCTTCCAGGTCCGCTAACAGGGAGCTGATGGATAGAGATGACGTCTGATCAAGATGTATATTTAAGTCACCTACTATGCTAAAGTTAGCACACCTAGGAGCCAGCGAGCTAACCACCTCCGCAAGGGCGGCCTTGAAAGCAGTGTCGTTCCCAGGAGGACGATAGATAAGCACGCCACTGAAGGTAAATTGATGACTGACCTTTACCTTAAACGAGGCGCTTTCACTCGTTGGAAGATCCAAAGCCTTCCACTCAGCCGGGAAGCAAGATTTAGTCGCCATGGCTATACCACCTCCCCTAGTCGAGCGGTTCAGAGTAAACACCGTGTAGGTAGAGGGGAAAGCCAGATTTATAATGGCAGTGTCAGCATCCTGTAACCAAGTTTCGGTAAGAAAAATGATGTCAGGAAGGTACGTATCTATCATGTCCCGTAGTGACTGATGGTGCTTGACCAAAGATCTAACATTCAAGCTCCATATATTGAGTTCCTGCTCGGTGCAATCCGTGTGAGTGCCACGGGCAGTCCCTTCAGCAGGGCGCACCCCAATGGGTGTGGCCAGGGAGAAGCAGCCGCAGGAGCAATCATAAGGTCCCGAAAGAGGAGTTACAGGGACATGGGTACACGCCAGAAGACTGTCTCTTATGGAAAAGAGATCAGCACGTTCGTACCTGAGTGTCGCTATGTTACACATGATGGTGCAATGGCCAGAGTCCATAGCCCGCACCCGCTACCTCGACGCGGACGAGCGCAGACGGGCAGGACTCTGGCACGACTCCGGCTAAGCGACGGCGTCCCACTGCGCGTTCCCGCTGCGCGGGAGAGGACAACTTTAAATAGGCGTCTCCCAAACCAACTCGAGCGTCGGGACGCTCCAAGATGGCGCCCGCGCAAGAACACACTCACCCCAAACAAATATGGCGCCCACAGCTATCCAGCCCCGGGACCCGGACCCACCGAATGGCGGTGAGTTTTCCAAAAATTAAGTGCGAGTGAGGGGACAGAAGCCCAGCAGAGAGGTAGGTAAAATCAGGGGATAAAAAAGTAAAGCAACCAAGATAAGCTAAAGGTAGTTTAAAATATCAGAGCCCGCTGGCAGCGCGACCTGCGCTAGTGCAGCAATGATATAATATTTTAAAATAATATAACTAATATTTATTTAAATATTTTAATTAATTATATTAATTTTTATTTAAGAATTTGTAAATATATATGTTAAAAATACCCCTATACCCCTTAACCCAAACCTAGCCCTGAACCCTAAAATACCCCTGTACCCCATAACCCAAACCTAGCCCTGAACCCTAAAATACCCCTGTACCCCATAACCCAAACCTAGCCCTGAACCCTAAAATACCCCTGTACCCCATAACCCAAACCCAGCCCTGAACCCTAAAATATCCCTGTACCCCATAACCCAATACCCCTAATAAATGTTTTAAAAAAAAGATAAACTTACCTATACTTACGTTGTAATGGTATGCGTTGTAATAGTATCTGCGTTGTACTGTAATGCGTTGTAAATACATGCGTTGTAAATACACTTGCGTTGTAATAGTTTTGTTGTAACAGTATTTCGTGGTAAAAGATGCGTGGTAACAGTTACATACCCCCTGCCTTCCATGCGCTTTGTGGCCTGTATGTCCCAGATGAGTGGCTAGCGAGACCTGTTGTGTCTCAACAAGGGGAGGCGGTGAGTATAAGGAGAACAGTGGTAATGTGTCTACAGTGCAGACACCGATTTACGAGCAAAGTGGAAATTCATCCCTGGGATAATTGGGCGGAAGAAGTGGAGTATGAGCATAGGACACTGTTTATCTCAAATTAGCGTGTCTGCTGTCTGGAGGGCCACTAATGGTGGGGTAATTTAGTCTGCTCAGGATATGCTGGTGTCTCTGGAGTCATGCTTGGACAAAAAGATGTGCAGGTCCTCCTCCTCTTCTGAGTTTGCAGCAGTATGATACAGTTCCACCACTGCTTGGAAGGCTCTTTTTCATTTGGCCGTTATTTTCTCAAGATCAGGGACCTGTGGTGGGACCTTGGCACTGCTGCTCCTTTTATTGAGAGATACTTTTCCCTCGCCGGCGACTGCTTTGCATTTCTCGTGTGTTTTGGGATATTTCCCTGTGTGCACTGCTCAGCACATTGAGTTCCATCCAATTAAATGCTTCGTTTGTGTCCGAGAAAAACGTTGTTCCGCCTTTGTGTACTACTCTGAGACGAGCTGGAAAGAGTCGTGAAAATTGTTTTCCCTTTCGACTGACCATTTGTTTCGACTTCCATGAAGGAGGCTCTTTGTCGTTGGACTGTCCTGGAATAATCCACGAAGATCAACACTAATCTTCTAATTGTAGCGGCCCGTGTTGCCTGGCTGCCCTCAACACTGCATCTCTGTCTCGAAAATGGAGTGGTTTCAGGGGCAGCGGTTGTGGAGGTGTCCCCAATGAGGGTCACTGGCCACGAACCCCGTGGGCTCTTTCCACCGAGAAAAATGAGTTCAGAGTCTGGAGTGAATGATTTGAGCCATGACTCCATGAATTTCAGCATGCTGGGCCCCTCTGCCCCCTCTGGCAAGTTGATCAACCGAATATTGCTCCGTCAGGATCATCCTTCCAGATCGGCTGCTCTTTTCTCTAACCGGAGGATTCGGGTTTTAAGATATCTTAGACTATCTTGCTGAGCTTTGGCTAATGGTTGAAGAGTGGTATGGGTTTTCTCGCTGTCCACTACTTTATCGGCAAGCTTGTAGTGGTCCTCCCGCAAAAGGTTTCAATCCGAGGATAAGGCACCAAACCCATCTTCCGTCAAGATTCTTGAATGTTCTATTGCGGCTAGTACCCCGTCAAGTTTGTCAGATACCGCTTGTGAAGTGGCTGTTTCAGGTACAGGGGAGTGAGCAGGCCTCCAGAGGGAACGCCGCACCACTGTTGGCCTCTGCAGCCCGTGTAAGTATGCAAGTGTCCCATTGAGTATCTTGTGGCTAGTCAGGGTCCCTGCCTCAAGCTCTGCCTGAGACAGTCAGTTACACTTCATCCCCCTGCGGCCTGGGGTAGGCTGCTGTTCTCACCTCCTTCTAAGCCTCTGAGAGTCAGATGCCTGTTGGTGTGTCAGATGTCACCTGCCCTGGGGTATTAGCTATTGGAAGAGCGAGGTTGCAGGAGGTGCTAAGTTCTGTTTTCCCTAGTATGCCCTCGCAAGATGGCACACCTGCTCTACTGTGGCATGGGTCTCGTGGCCGTGTCGCTCGGGTGGTTCCCTTCGCTCTTGGTGGCTTGATTGTCTACTAGGGCCTTGTGCTGCCTTTGGTCAACGTGTTCCGCCCTATTATGGTCTGCTGACTTGGCTTCCCAGCGGGTGTTTTCCCTAGGCCTGTCCAGTTTGGTACTGCCGAGGCACTGTCTTTTTCTGTCTTCCCGGTTCCTCGTCCCGGTCTATGATAGTCCGGTCTAGGGGTTATGGCAGGTTAAGCCATGGCTTGGCTGCTGGTTTGTGTCCCCCATATGTCTGGGTAACTCTCTAGGCTCTGTGCTGCTGTGCAAGTGGATCTGCCAAGGCGATCCGGCACATTCCCCCACTCTGGCCGTTGTCTCTCTACCTGCATGCTGGATGAAACTTCTCACCTGCATCCAGGGGCCTGGCACCAAGCAATGAGATGTGGATAGCGTGCTGGCTTACTTCTGCTATGATTCCGGGTCGGACTCCTCCTCACCAATCAGGGTTCGTCAATGGTGCTCGGGCTCTGAGCATCCCTCCGTATTCCCAGTCACCCGGCAGTTGCCCTCGGGTGCACCGACCAGAACAGAGTGCCCCTGCAGGGGATCACGTTGACCTACGGTGGTGATGTATCGGACTCCAGGTTGTGGTTGACGGTCAAATCTTGCTGGGGTACTACAAACTTCTAGCGTCCATAGGGGGGTCCCCGCAGAGCAAAGACTCATGGGCACTTTCTCCTTCCCACGGGGTCCTCCCACACTTGTA
The DNA here is from genome assembly GCF_964263255.1 of Lissotriton vulgaris. NCBI lineage: Eukaryota > Metazoa > Chordata > Amphibia > Caudata > Salamandridae > Lissotriton > Lissotriton vulgaris. The sequence continues at coordinate 187,789,177 of NC_141688.1, read as the reverse complement.
GAACATCTCCACACCTGCAGATTGTGCGCCCAGTGACAAGGAGTAGGGCGCCCTCCGGAGACTGGAAAATGGCAGATGGGGTACTAACCTGGTTCCCTCTCTCTCGCCTCCCCGGTCAAGTTGCATCCTATGGCTTCTAGGTACCGCAGGATTCCGTAGTATCTCTAGATTCTGGTGCTAGCATTGGTTGGCATAGGCTGCGTTAATCGGCCTCTTACCAGGCCCCGTTCTTCACTTCGGAGTAGGATCGCTTCACCTCCTACTGCACTCTCTCACTTAGTGGCTCCTTGTTTGTGCGCAGCTGCGTTGCTTTGGTCCGTCAGCTATAGTTAAGCAACTCACTGCTGGGAATCTCTGGCCCGATGTCTCTGGCCAGCAGGGGCTGCCATTTTGGAAGTGACTGTGAGGCTGTGGTTCTCTGCGCTCCTGGCTGCGATGTCACTTCGCCCGCGGTGTTGATTGTCAGGCGCTCTCCAGGGCATCCACTTTAAAGGGTACGTTTCCACCCTCATGCACAGGGCCTCGCTGGCAAGCGTATATGACAATTGATAGGCCGGTGTACGGAGCTCTACACAAGTAAGTCTATCCGCCCTCTTGGCTGGCTCGGCCACGCTTCCGTCATCCCAACCCAGACATGCAATCAGAGACATGCTGCATGCACACAGGGCTAAAAGCAGGAAAATTGTAACTTTCTTAAGGTAATAATACAGCATCAATGGTTGGGCAACCAATTCAATCACAACAACTAACGAAGCTTATGCATCGACAATGCTCTAGCCCCCCACCTCAACTCTCCTAATAGAATACAGTACCCTACTCTAATGCCTCATCCCGCCCGACCAAGGAAAAGTGAACCCTATCTCCAAGTGAGTTCACTTCCCTGCTTCATTCCTACGAACTTCCTCCCCTTCCCTCTACACTAGCACTCACAGATGATAAACAGAAACTATCCTTAATCCAACCCATCCAGCCCAGTGCATCTATAAGTACAAGATATGCCCGAGAGGTATTGATGAAAATAATCTCAAGAGAATACCCATCACCCATGACCAGAACACCCCTTTGACCAAGGCCCAGCTAAAATGTATCCTACTAAATTGTTGATCAGCATCTCGTCATGCCGCCGAAATAGCTGACCTCAATATAACTAATGTACCTGACCTTATTATCTTGACGGAAACCTGGCTAAACGACTCATCCTCACCCATCTTAGACATTTTAGTTCCCCCAAACTATTACATTACAAGACTTGATCAACCTGATAAGGTAGGGGGTGGCATTGCCTGCATTCATAGGAACAACCTCTCTGTGAACCGCTCTAACTCCCATTTATACTCTTCATGTGAATACCTCTGCCTAGACATCTCAAGCAATAATAAACAAATATGCTCACTCCACTCTTTCTACCATCCTCCAGGCAACAACCTTACCTTCATCAAGCACATCTTAGATATTGTCGCAACAAATGTTGGTCAACAGACTACCCAGATGTTCCTAGGGGACTTCAACCTCCACTGGAACTATATAAATGACCCAAAGGTCATTAGCCTCAAAGCTTTCCAGTCCGACCTGTACCTGTCCCAAATTTGTGATAGTCCCACCCACGATAAGGCTCAACCCTTGATCTAGTGAACTGCATTCAGCTTGAATCGATTCTTTCTTGCGACTGGTCCGGCCATCACATAATCACATTCCATTACAAGGAAGTAGTTAAATTACTCTCTATCCAACCTAAGAGAACAAAAATCTGGAGAAGGAACCTAGATACCCTCAATTCTACCACACTCGAAACCGCCAGCCACATCTTCATGCCACCACAGGATCGCTTAGATGATGTACAGGACTTGACCAATCACTACTTCAACTCCATGAACACGGTATTCGACAACCTAGCACCCCTACAATTGAAAAGAGTCACCAAGAAAGACTCAAACCCCTGGTACGATGGTAGGGTAAACGATGACAGAAGATCCCTGAGAGCAATTGAAAGACAATGGAGATCCGCTCCATCCGCTGCCCACCTAAAACTACTAAGAAGCACTAGAAACTCCTATTTCAGAAATATTAGACGTTTAAAAGCTGACTTCATATGTAAACAATTAGACCAAGCTAAAAACATCCCCAAAAAGCTTTTTGAAATAATCAAAAATCAATCAAACGGTGTCTCCCACTCCCCCCAAGCTGGTACAGAAACACTCCCCAATTGCGAGGAGCTTGCCGCCTTTTACAATACAAAGACTGAAAATTTAAAGACAGACCTACGTAACAACCTATCCCACACCCACACACACACACTATTACCACGCTGACCATACCAGTTACCCCGCCTAATTGTTCTTCAATGCTCGACCTCAAGAACAACGCTTCCTGGACCACCTTCAACTTCTACAGCAAAGATATTATCTTAAATACGCTCATGGCTTTGAATCCCTCTAACCATTTCGCAGACCCTCTCCCTAGACCCACTTAAAGACCTTCTTGCCACAGCTAGTGCCCCTATGGATCAGGATTATAAACACCTCTCTTCTGCAAGGGACCATCCTCGACATCCTCAAAGCTGGTCAGGTATCCCCTATTCTAAAGAAAGTATCTGCTGACCCGTCAGACTTGAATAACTATCTCCCTATATCCAACATTTCGACTCTGGCCAAATTGCTCGAAAAATGTGTCCACATGCAGCTTAGTAACCACATCGACTACTTCAATCTGCTAGATCAATTGCAATCAGGCTTTTGATCTGGGCATAGTACCGAATCAGCCATGACCCACGTCATAGATGACGCCCTACAAATACTGGATCAAAATAAAGCCTGTTTGTTAATACTTCTTGACTTATCCTAAGCCTTCAATACTATCAAACACAGCAACCTACTAAACCTCTTAAAACATAGAATGGGTTTATCTGGAACAGTGTTAAACTGGTACACTTCTTTCCTCCAAGACAGAATGCAAAGATTTAAGATCAACCAATCTTTATCTAACCCCACCCCAGTAACAATGGGAGTACCCCAGGGATCCTCCCTCTCCCCTACACTCTTCAATCTGTTTATGGAACCACTCACTGAGCTTCTCAACTCCTCAAACAACCAAAATCACATGTACGCAGACGACACATAGCTCTACATTAAGGTCAACTCTCTTGAAGACATCAAGGGCCAGATGTAGGTGAAATAGATTTACCGATTTTAAATTACCGAATTTTACCGATTTGGTAATTAAAAATCGGTAAATCTATGGTGTCGACATGTAGGTATTCCAGATGTGCTGGAATACCGAATCGGATGATTTCGGTATTTACCGATTCGGTAAATACCGAATCGGTAATGCCCATTTATTCCTATGGGCTTTAAAGCCCATAGGAATGAATGGGCATTACCGATTCGGTATTTACTGAATCGGTAAATACCGATTTTCACAAGGGTGCAGGGGGTGTCACTTTGACACCCTCTGGCACCCCCAAAACAGGCTTGGGTGCCATGTGGCAGGCATACATGCCCTAAGGGCAGGTCTGCCTGTTACATGGCATAGGTGTGCATGCACACATGTGCATGCACACCGGAATCCGTATTTTACCATCAAATTGGATTTGATGGTAAAATACCGATTCGGTAAGGCTCCTGGGACTCTGAAGAGTCCCACCTACATATGGGTGGCTCAGATTCGGTAAATTTACAGATTTTTTATTTTATCGTATCGGTAAAATTACCGAATCGGTAATTTTACCTATTCGGTAAAATAATGCCCCCTACATGCCTATCACCTACTTACCGATCGGTAACGGCCGAAAATACCGATTTTCGTCCGTTACCGACCGACCTACATCGGGCCCATAGTCTCTTAACTCAACGCTTCAAAAAACACAGATCTGGCTGGCAAATAACCATTTAAAACTTAACACACAAAAAACTGAATTCCTTCTTATCGCTCCCCCCAAACAAACAGACATGATCTGCGAATGGATGCAGCACCTAGCTGCACTCGATGATCAACCTTGCATTATTAATTCTGCGATATCCCTAGGAATAACTCTGGATAACAATCTAAACATGCAGAAACACATTAGCACGGTAATTAAAGCAGCCACCTTTCAGATGACCACACTGAGAAGACTGAAACCATTCATACCCGCGAATTACTTTAAACAGGCAGTGCAAACCCTAGTAATTCCCAGAGTGGATTATGGGAGTGTCGCTCTCTGCGGCCTTCCCAGATCAACAACTGTTCTGCCAAAAGCCTCCATCAATACAGCTGCCAGACTCATCACAGGCTTCAGAAGAAACTACCACATTTCCCCCGACCTCCGTGCCCTCAACTCGTTACCCTTTGAGGCCAGAAACCATTTGAAAATCGCATGCATTACTCATAAGGCATTGCACCAAAAAAAACTGAGATACCTTGCCGAGGAAACTAGTACTATCGGGTAGTAGCCGAACCACTAGGAGCTCTGATAATCTTCTATTAAAACCACAATGTTTCTCCAAGAAAAAAACTTACAATCGTACCTTCTAAGGAATGGGCCCCAGGATTTGGTACGCCTTGCCCCCAGAAAAAAGATTGAATCCGTCCGCTGCTTTCTTAAAAAAAGAAGTGAACTAAACAAGATTCACCTGAACTTTCTTATATACTCTTGTTGATATGTGCTAGTCGTAAACTTTAACCAGGAATGTATTCGCATAATTCATTGTATTCTTATGTATTTGTCAATCACCTGTATGTGCCTTGTAAAGCGCTCTGATACCCGCAAGGGTCGTGTTCGATCTATACAAAACTGTCAAAATAAAATATAATAAAATAAAATAAAAACATCAAAAATGTAAAATAACAAATAAAAAAAAAATCATACGGTCGTTAAAGATCTGATAATTACGGCCGATTAGGGTGGTGGGATTGTGGTTCAAACATCAATTTCTTACAAGGCAGAAATTCAAAGACAACTTTCGAATGGCAATCACTACTCTTTGTTCAAAACCAATCCTTTAATTGAAATCGATAAAATGATCTAACCTAACCACTGAAAAGGCTAAAACCTCTGGCTTCTTGAGTGCACTAGAGTTAGAATATCTGGACTCCAAATCACCTCGGACCCCTGTCCTATACAAATCACCAAAGTAGACCTATTGTGTCCAGGGTGAGGCTTGGTACTTGTGCCTTTATATAAATATATTGATGTGTTCATTAATGAGCCTGCCAAAAGTTATGCCTGTTATCAGGTATTAGGTAGGGGGCAGATCAAGGACACTGACTTTGACCCCACTAGTAAACAGATTGTAGGGGCTGATGTAACAAGAGAGGCATTGAATAGAAGAACAGGTCCTGTCATTGTACCTGCTGCCATTGTACCTACTGATTTTATCATTGACTTACTGACAATTTTATTAATTCTACTTTGATGGCCATTATTTCTTCAAATCAAGGGGACATCAATGGGGGCTTCTTATGCGACAAACTTTGCAATGTTTTTCGTGGACAACTTTGAAAGGAAACGCATCTGTAATACTGCTATTGACCCCTTCTTTGATAATGTACATCTTTGAAGGAGTTAGATGATGTTTTTAATTTGGAAAGAAAGTATTCTGAACCTTGTACATTTTTTAGAGTGGCTAAACAATTGTTCCCTTGATCTAAACTACAGGTCCCATTCTAGCAATTAACTAATTGATTTCTTGGACTTGCCCATCATGCCCTTTGAGGGAAAATTAGCAACCAAGCTCTACACCAAACCAGCTGCAAGAAATACCTTACTTTAGTATAAAAGTCACCATCCAAATGGGGTAAAGAATGGACTACCATTTGAGGTTGTTTACTTCTGTGAAGCCAATATTTTGGTTATGAAGCTAAAGGAAAGAGTTTATCGATCTAGGTTTGATTAAGCGATCTCTTAAGAGAGCTTGGTACAATCATTGGGTAGTAGCCGAACCACTAGGAGCTCTGATAATCTTCTATTAAAACCACAATGTTTCTCCAAGAAAAAAACTTACAATTGTACCTTCTAAGGAATGGGCCCCAGGATTTGGTACGCCTTGCCCCCAGAAAAAAGATTGAATCCGTCCGCTGCTTTCTTAAAAAAAGAAGTGAACTAAACTAGATTCACCTGAACTTTCTTATATACTCTTGTTGATATGTGCTAGTCGTAAACTTTTACCAGGAATGTATTCGCATAATTCATTGTATTCTTATGTATTTGTCAATCACCTGTATGTGCCTTGTAAAGCGCTCTGATACCCGCAAGGGTCTTGTTCGATCTATACAAAACTGTCAAAATAAAATAAAATAAAAACATCAAAAATATAAAATAACAAATTTAAAAAAAATCATAAGGTCGTTAAAGATCTGATAATTACGGCCGATTAGGGTGGTGGGATTGTGGTTCAAACATCAATTTCTTACAAGGCAGAAATTCAAAGACAACTTTCGAATGGCAATCACTACTCTTTGTTCAAAACCAATCCTTTAATTGAAATCGATAAAATGATCTAACCTAACCACTGAAAAGGCTAAAACCTCTGGCTTCTTGAGTGCACTAGAGTTAGAATATCTGGACTCCAAATCACCTCGGACCCCTGTCCTATACAAATCACCAAAGTAGACCTATTGTGTCCAGGGTGAGGCTTGGTACTTGTGCCTTTATATAAATATATTGATGTGTTCATTAATGAGCCTGCCAAAAGTTATGCCTGTTATCAGGTATTAGGTAGGGGGCAGATCAAGGACACTGACTTTGACCCCACTAGTAAACAGATTGTAGGGGCTGATGTAACAAGAGAGGCATTGAATAGAAGAACAGGTCCTGTCATTGTACCTGCTGCCATTGTACCTACTGATTTTATCATTGACTTACTGACAATTTTATTAATTCTACTTTGATGGCCATTATTTCTTCAAATCAAGGGGACATCAATGGGGGCTTCTTATGCGACAAACTTTGCAATGTTTTTCGTGGACAACTTTGAAAGGAAACGCATCTGTAATACTGCTATTGACCCCTTCTTTGATAATGTACATCTTTGAAGGAGTTAGATGATGTTTTTAATTTGGAAAGAAAGTATTCTGAACCTTGTACATTTTTTAGAGTGGCTAAACAATTGTTCCCTTGATCTAAACTACAGGTCCCATTCTAGCAATTAACTAATTGATTTCTTGGACTTACCCATCATGCCCTTTGAGGGAAAATTAGCAACCAAGCTCTACACCAAACCAGCTGCAAGAAATACCTTACTTCAGTATAAAAGTCACCATCCAAATGGGGTAAAGAATGGACTACCATTTGAGGTTGTTTACTTCTGTGAAGCCAATATTTTGGTTATGAAGCTAAAGGAAAGAGTTTATCGATCTAGGTTTGATTAAGCGATCTCTTAAGAGAGCTTGGTACAATCATTTGGAGTATTTGCTGACCCTGCATCCTAAAAAATTATGTAACCAATTGACTGGCATCAGTAAGGAATTTCCCCTTTTTTCGTTTAGGGACGGGCATAACATAAAAGATCAATTGGTGCGTGTGGCTATGCCTAAGTCTGCACACACTAATTTGGCCTCCATGTGGGGTCTTAATAAGATAGTGGGGCATTTCAAATGAGGGAACTGTATAACGTCTGATTTGCCATCTAACACTAAGCAGTTTGCACATAGGAATATTACCCACAACTTGATGAGTCACCAATTGTAAATCACAAAATGTTGTCTATGCCATCTGGTGTCCATGTAATTTAAATTTTGTGGGTCAAAAACACAGAAAGTAAAAGGTACCTGTCACAAAGTAAGAGTCGCATACGCTGTAAGACCCTCACTGCACCTTTAGAGCCACACTACTTGGAGTCTAATCACTTGCTCAATGACATTAGGTAACAAATCATTGAGCATGTACAAAAGCCATCTAAGTGTAGGTGTAAAATAGGCAATGCTGAATAGAACAGAATGTCGCTGGGTTCTTAAGTGTGACAGTTTCAATACAGGTTTGAATACCATGGAGGAACGTAATGCTGTAGTATACCATTTACCTGTGCAGTCGCCCATAAAGGTCTGCACTTTAAACACCCTGTTGTATTTTATAATTTGTACAATGATGCTACCAGTTTTCACATTGGTTGACTATACTCATCTATTCCAAGTCACTCTTTCACCGAGACTTTATGTGGCTATGATGATGTTCTCTTCATGTGAACCAAGATTTTTGTTACATGTACATTATGATGCCAAACAATTGCTGATTTACCTTTCATAAAATATGTCCCAGTCTTACATCCATTGTGCCCAGCGTTTAAATTATGAAAAGAATATACAACATCTGCTATTGGACTACAACTTCACACATGCATATCACTAATAAGGTCCTGATCTAATCCTGGGAGCCTTTCCCCTGTACAATCTATTGGGGCACTGTGCGATATAATTTTCGTTTGAAATTGGTGATCTGAAGGTCTGGCAACATGTTATGAGTTGGGAAAGTACTTTTTTAAATTTGAGTGCAATTTATTCATCATTATTTTGATTTTTTTGCAATTGTAACGGATTTTGGTCACCCCACACGCACATTTTAATAAGAGGCTTTGGACCGAATATGGTGATCTGAACCCCTTTTCACTCTACTGGGATACTGTGATATCCATTCCGGTTGGTGATGTTGACCTTAAGATTTAGTAACATGCCATGAGCTGCACATTTTTCTTTTCTTTTCTAGCGGTTACGGTTTTATGTAGATTTGAAGATCTTGTGAGAATTCCTGTATTTTGCTCGGGTTGTCATGGCTGTGGCAATGGTTAGTGTGTCTTTCTGCCACGCATGTGCATTTAGTAACGCAATCCACTTCTGTATAATTTATTTACATCCCTATAAGGAGGGAAACATACATTACCACACGGGCATTGCATCGCAATGCCTTTACATCGCAGGTATTGCAACGTAAGTCAGTACAATGAATTGCGCTGAATGACACGCTAACCTAAGGAATAGTATGATTTACTATTCCAACACCTTCCATACTGTACGTAGACTGTTGTTGAAAAAGTAAATCATACTATTTCTAAATCCAGCGCCCTCCAGCGCACGTTGTGTTTTAAAAACTGTGATGTAACGTACCGCGATCATTTTGATTGCGTTGTAAAGCCATATATTCCTATATGGAATATGCACACAATATGTGCTGCAGGCCCACTGGTAGCATTTCATTTACAGGCCATGGGTATATGGTATAACACTATATAAGAGACTTACACGTAAATTAAATATAGCAATTGGATATATTACAAAACAACACTGTTTAGTCGAGTTGGACGCCAGCAGTTAAGCACTGTTTAGCAGTGTTAAAGTGTACTGAGTCCTAAGGCCAATGAAAACGAATTCAGCAATTTTGTAGGCATCCGGGCAAAACAGGTCTGCGAAAAGAACACCTTAGGACTGACTGTGACAGCAATTACTAATAGAAATATCTAATTCAATTCAAAACATTTGTTTTATGCACTGATTTATTGGATAAGAAATTATTAAACTATAAATATTTAGAGAAGCTACAAATATTGGAAGGGAACCTCAGTTTTTATTCTAACTCCAACTCTAGAACTGGACACATTTGGTGAGGCTTACTTTTCTAACTTCGATTGTAACACTGGGGAAACTGAAATAATAATGAGGTAGTCAAAAGTAATATTCATACTCTAATCTCAAAACGAATATACAAATTTCGAGGGGGTTTTATTTACTTTTCTAACTCTAATCCTGAAGAAATGGGAAAAGAGCAGAAAGTTGGAAGTAGGTTGCTTTTTTTGTAGTAATTCCGACCCTTTATATGTTGTGGAAAATACACACACCAAATAAAACTTCAGGGAATGAGCATATATTGGTAGGGTAGAGATGTAGGTTTACTCCAACCCAATAAACATTGGGAAAGGGCAAATTTTGGGCAATGGGGATGATAGTATTTACTGTTTTAACTTAATTTCAACATACATTGAGGAAAATAAAAATATTGAGGGGGATCAGATTTACAATTCTAATTTCAGTACCAAAAATATTTAGGAAGAGAGATAAAGCCCCAAAACAAATTGTAATGAAAGAACACATCTTAAGGAGATACAATTTACCTTTCTATCTCCAACCCAACTAACATTGCAGAAAGTGAACACATCATAAGCAGGAGAATATTTTTAGTTGTACTATAATAACTCTAATCCGTCATACATTTGGGAAATTGCAGATATGTGACATGGGGGAAGCAATATTTAATATTCTAACTACAATCCAGCACAAATTTAGGAAAGAACAGATACATGAGGTTGGCAGTATAGATGTACTGTTCTAACACGAAATCCACAAACATTAGGGAAACATCATATATGAATTGAACTAATTACACATATTCACAGAAGAACTAGAAAAGCTAATATAAGTGAAATGACAATAATTAGCTACACATTTGAAACTCTTACAGGTCTACAACATATTCTAAACCAGCTGCATCATTTACAAAGCCATCACAACCAGCACTACTGCTTTTTAGAACACATGCTCACCATCTCCGGTGGTACTCAGAGCACACACAGCCAGGATTCCGGCAGACTGCAGACTGAGAAATGTAGAAAATAAATGACAGCAGGCTTAACTTGAATTAATCATTTATTATAGAATTATGAATATGATATTAGCACAAAAATAAAATACTACTCACCCAATGCTCAAATAAACCCTCACAGTCTAAATAGAATAGTTTAACAAATGTAAATAAAAATATATATATATATTTGTATACTTGCTGTAAAATACTGCTTGTTGTATAATTTGTAGTCTGGCTTTTCCTATTAGTTTTTCTTATATTTGTTTTCCTTTACGGATTCGCTAAATATGTTACCTCATAGCACTATTTCTATTGTTATTCAGTAGAAATCAAGTACTGGAAATATGTGCTGATACTGGCCTGTGGTCCATTTAGAGTTCTGTGTATGAGCTCTGTAATGATGGGATCTGCCAGTCATCAAGGTCTATATTTCTCATACCCTATTCCTAAGCAATTTGCATCTTTCTCTACTCTAAGGAAACACCTACGTTGCTCTACTTTGAAACAATGTTTCTCCTCCACAGCCAGAGCTGCTTTTCTCTCTAAAGTGGCCACCATTTTCAAACCCGTATTCCCTTTCATCTTTCTAATCATTCATGTGGAACAGCCTGGCTGCCAACTGGCTGGATGTCAAGAATACAGCCTGAAATACTGCCCTCTGCATTGAATGATACAGGAGCAGGGGCATGGTGCAGGCCTCCCTCCTCTGCTTCTCCTTGTACCAGTTGTTTTTCCGCTGAGGATATCTGACTTGACTAACTCCCACCTCTATTCTGACAACTTTGGCTTGCTCTGGCTTCATTGGTCTCTGCCGAAAAGACTCGAGGCTCTTGAAGGAGGCCTAAGAGAGTAACACATTAATGTCTATAAACAAAACAAGTGATGGACCGAATGTATGTATGTATGTATATGTATGTATAAACTATTTTGTAGCGCGCTCCGTTACTTGAGAGTATCCTGGCACGTGGATCAATGTCACACATTCACCCCAGTCCAAAGATCTGGGCCCAAATCCATCGTTTTTTTGCACTCCACACCACCCTGGGTTAGACAATGGCGATATGCAAATCAGCTCTGACCCTGTGTCCCATGGGAACAGTCCAATCCGAACTACAAAAGCCATGTCCTTCCCAGAACGGAATCAAGCATCCGAGGACCGGACCGGTTTTGAGGTAACACCTCTCATCAGCCCGGCTAGCTTGACTCCAGTGGTGTGGAGTGCCTGGGACCCACGTCTGAGCATCCCCAGCGCACTTAGGGCGGAATTTGCAAACAAAACAAGTGATGGACCGAATGTGGATCAATGTCACACATTCACCCCAGTCCAAAGATCTGGGCCCAAATCCATCGTTTTTTTGCACTCTACACCACCCTGGGTTAGACAATGGCGATATGCAAATCAGTTCTGACCCTGTGCCTCATGGGAACAGTCCAGTCCAAACTACAAAAGCCATGTCCTTCCCAGAACGGAATCAAGCATCCGAGGACCGGACCGGTCCATCACCTGTTTTGTTTACATTAATGTCTATAATCACAAAAAAAGTGACATCTGCTAAGGGATGTGTATAAATGATAGAGCTTCATTCTTGAGAGGCAGCGGCTGGACACACACACCCTTATTCCAACACAACTGATCGTCATGTAGGAAACTGTATTGTTATATGGTAAGTAGGAGAGGGTACCTTCTAGATATGTGCTGATATTAAACTTCCACAAAGTTGAGCACTGTAACTCCTATAAGAAACTGCCCGTTTCTATAAGCATCACCAAAGTTACCCACAGTAGCATGACACAAGATGTTTACCTTCCCTCAGAGGAAATATCTCTGTCACAACAACAGCTCTACAAAAAGCAGAAGTCAAGTTCCAAATAAACAGGATAAAATTCCCCCCAAAAATTTGTGAACAATTCTGAAAGGACTCATATTGAAGAGAATGTAACTTAGATAACAGGAAATATTTATTTAACCGTTCCTATTATTGGTGTTTCACAACAACCGACTGCAGTACAGAGCAATGACAGAGTCGTACAATACAAAGGGCAGTCAAAGTAAGGAGTATCTATTAGTGCAGTTTTAGTGAACTCTAATCAAGGAGACTATGCCTGATAGGAGAAAAACAACAATCTGGGTAGGGAGGAATCAGGGGGGAACAAAACAGAAGAAAGAAAGAGGGTCACACAGATATAAAGGGGTGTGTAGGCCGATGTAGTGACCCTGCATCCATTCTCAAACAGCGTCCCAAGTGGCAAGTAGATGTGGTGTATATGGTTTTTGGTAGTCAGCTAATCTGTCACCTGGCAGGCCGGTTCCCCTTCTGCAGAAGCTCGCAGGCGCATATAAGTCTCAAGGGGGACCTACATGTCTTTAGGGCGTGATCTGGTCGGCATCAGTACCCAGTGCGCCATTAATTGGTCTTGGCAGTAAGTGGCGTCTCTGAGCCAAGCTTTCAGTCGGGGGGCTGGGCGATGGCACCACCTGATTGCTACTCGTCGCTTACTCCCGAGCAACAGAAGCACTGTTCGTTTCCTCAGTTCTGATGGAACTTCCTTAACATTGCCTAATAATGCAACTAAAGGGGTTCACCCAATTTGCAGGCCTGTAATCTCATGAATGACATCAAATACAGACCGCCAATACTGTAAAATACCGGGCAAGCCTGGGCCAAATGAATGAAATTAGCACATGGCTCTGCGCACATTCCACAATGAGCATCCGCTAGTGGTCCCATTTTAAATAAATGCTCTGCTGTTCTATAGAGTATATATAGAAATGTGAAGTGCATGAGCCGGAGTCTGTAGTTAGTCGACTATGCTCTCACATGTGCACAGAAAAAGGTCTATTGGGCATCAGATGTACTGGTGCCCAGGTGATTCTCAATCGTCTGATGCGCTGAAGGAATCAGGACTGGTACAGTGCGCTGTAATCCCGCATATAATCTGGTGATATGGTTGCATGGGGAGGGATTCCAAAGAATGTCTTCAAGGCTATGAAGTGTAGGTTTGCTGGGGAAATGAGGCATTGAGTTCTAGCATTACCACCAACAATTGATAATAAGTGAATCTGTCTAGCGCAGCAGTGTCACAGCCATTGCAGTGCCTGTTGTGGCATAATAATACCTTTTTCATGGTGGTGAGATGCAAGCGATTCAGCCTATGTTGCATGCCTTCATCCTGAGTGAAGGTTAAGGCCGTGTGTCGGAGCAGGTGCATTGATTGAGAAACTAAATTTTTAAGCCCTGAACGTCTGCGCAATTCATGCCATGCCCCTATCGTACTACCAAATGTGTCTTTTGTCACTCTCAGTGTACTTGTGGGCTGATATGGCACCATGTGCAGAGTGAAAGGCACAACTTGGTCATGTTCTGGCGCCTTCTGGGTATTGAACTGGATACGGTACTACCAGTAAAATGCAAACTGCGCTTGAGCACTATTAGACTAGAGATCCATGTCTGGAGCACCCAGACCACCTTGCTCAAATAGGAGAGTAAGGACCTCCCAGGCGATCCTCGGTTGCTTTCCAGCCCAAGCGAGCTCAATCATATGTGATCATAGCTGTCTCCTAAAGTAGCCAGATAGTGGAAGCAGGACATTATTAAACAGATATAGGAACTTGGGCAGGATAATCATTTTCACAATCGCTAGTATTCTAGCCATGGACAGCGGGAGTCTTGACCATTGCATCACTCTAGCCTAAAGGCAGTCCATCAGACGGCCAGGGTTGGACCTCCAACATTCATCTATATTATTGCTCAATTAGATTCCCAGGTATTCTATTGGGCTCTTCACCCATTTCAATGGAAATTCTGAGGCAAACTCCTGGATCGCATCCTTGAGTGGGAATACCACAGATTTCGCCCAGTGATGCCAATCCCGGAAAGTGCTACCAATCGTGTAAATTCCCTTATCAGTGGGCCTAATTTTCTCACCAGGATTTTTAATATGTAAAGTGACATCAATGGCATACATGGACACTAGTACAACCAAGGGGTAAAAGCCAGAACACAATAGAATTGCTGCCTCCTAAAAGTTCTGTCTTGCTCAAAGAAGTAGGAGAGTTCCAACTCACGGATCTCCCCTTCAAGTACTGCCAGTTCCTGGCGGAGTGATCTCAGAATAACACACAAGATGATGGACGGAATGTTGCACAATGGCAAGACATTCACCCCCAGTCACAGATATGGGTTTAATCCATCGTTATTTTGCTCACCAAGCCACCCCAGTTCAGACATGGCTATATGCAAATCAGTCTTGACCCTGTGCCTCATGAAAACAGTCCAGCCCGAACAGCCAAGCCATGTCTTCCCTGGACCGGAATCAAGCATCCTAGGAGCGGTTTCTGGCTATAAGCCGTTTTCAGCCAGGATAACTTGACTCCAGCAGCTTAGTGAGCACGGGACCCACGTCTGGGCATACCCTACCACATAGGGTGAATAGCAAAACACACAAGATGATGGACGGAATGTTGCACAATGGCAAAGCATTCACCCCCAGTCACAGATCTGGGTTTAATCCATCGTTATTTTGCTCAACAAGCCACCCCAGTTCAGACATGGCCATATGCAAATCAGTCTTGACCCTGTGCCTCATGGGAACAGTCCAGCCCGAACTGGCAAGTGATGTCTTCCCTGGACCGGAATCAAGCATCCTAGGACCGGTTTCTCAATCAATCAGTCAATCATCGCATTTATATAGCGCACTACTCACCCAGAGGGTCTCAAGGCGCTGGGGGAGGGGGGTCCGCTACTGCTCGAACAGCCAGGTCTTGAGTTGCTTCCTGAAGGCGAGGTGGTCCTGGGTCAGGCGGAGGTGGTTGGGGAGGGAGTTCCATGTCTTGGCGGCGAGGTAGGAGAAGGACCGTCCCCCTGTGGTGGCTCTTCGGATGCGGGGGACGGCGGCGAGGGCGTGGCTGGTCGATCGAAGCTGGCGTTTGGGAGCGTAGAAGTTGAGGCGGCTGTTGAGGTATCCTGGGCCTTGGTTGTGTAGGGCTTTGTGTGCGTGGGTGAGGAGACGGAAGGTGATTCTCTTGTTGACCGGGAGCCAGTGCAGGTCTCTCAGGTGTCCGGAGATGTGGCTGCGACGGGGGATGTCCAGGATGAGTCCTGCTGAGGCGTTCTGGATCTGCTGGAGTCTCTTCTGGAGTTTGGCGGTGGTTCCGGCGTAGAGGGAGTTGCCGTAGTCCAGACGGCTGGTGACACGGGCCTGGGTGACCGTCTTCCTGGTCTCGGTGGGGATCCACCGGAAGATCTTACGTAGCATGCGCAGGATGTTGAAGCACGACGAGGAGACAGCGTTGACTTGTCTGGTCATGGAGAGGGAGGAGTCCAGGATGAAGCCCAGGTTGCGTGCGTGGTCTGTTGGTTTGGGTGCGCTGCCTAGGGCGGGGGGCCACCAGGAGTCGTTCCAAGCGACGGGTGAGGATCCCAGGATGAGGACTTCCGTCTTGTCCGAGTTCAGTTTCAGGCGGCTGTTCTTCATCCATTCGGCTACCTCTTTCATCCCTTCGTGAAGGTTGGCTCTGGCGGTGGCGGGGTCGTTGGTAAGGGAGAGGATCAGCTGGGTGTCGTCAGCGTAGGAGATGATGTTGAGGTTGTGCTGGCGTGCGATGTCTGTGAGGGGGCTCATGTAGACGTTGAAGAGGGTTGGACTGAGCGAGGAGCCTTGAGGAACGCCGCAGATGACTTCGGTGGCTTCAGATCTGAACGGAGGGAGGCGGACTCTCTGTGTCCTTCCGGCGAGGAAGGAGATGATCCACTCCAGTGCCTTCTCCTGGACTCCGACATTGCTGAGGCGTTGTACTAGGGTACGGTGGCAGACAGTGTCGAAGGCCGCGGAGAGGTCGAGGAGGATGAGGGCCGCTGTTTCTCCGTTGTCAAGCAGCGCTCGGATGTCATCGGTGGCTGCGATCAGGGCGGTCTCGGTGCTGTGGTTGGCCCGGAAGCCAGACTGTGAGGGGTCGAGGGATCCGTTCGTCTCGAGGAAGGCGGCCAGCTGCTTGTTGACAGTCTTCTCGATGACTTTTGCAGGAAACGGGAGCAGCGAGATGGGGCGGTAGTTCTTGAGGTCGGTGGGGTCGGCCGATGGTTTCTTAAGTAGGGCGCTGAGTTCGGCGTGCTTCCAGCTCTCAGGGAAGGTAGCGGTGTCAAAGGAGTTGTTGATGATGTCCCGCAGGTGGGGTGCGATGACAGCGTCGGCCTTGTTGAAGACGTGGTGGGGGCAGGGGTCGGTCGGAGATCCGGAGTGGATGGAGTTCATCGTGCGGACTGTGTCTTCGGTGCTGATCGGAGTCCAGGAGCGGAGGGTGGTGGTGGGGGGCGGTGGTTCAGTCGTGGCGTGCGTCGGTTGAGTGCTGAAGCTGTTGTGTATGTCCACGATCTTGTTGTGGAAGTAGAAGGCGAGGGAGTTGCGAAGGTCTTGTGAAGGGGTTATGTCGTTGTTTCCGGCGTTGGGGTTGGAGAGCTCTTTGACGATTTTGAAGAGTTCCTTGCTGTTATGTGCGTTGTTGTCCAGTCGTTCCTTGAATGCAGTTTTCTTGGTGGCGTGGATGAGTTGGTGGTGTTTTCGGGTGGCGAGCTTGAGGGCCGTCATGTTGTCCGGTGTTGGGTCTCTGCGCCAAGTTCTCTCAAGGGCTCGGCAGTTCTACTTGGAGCTCTTGAGTTCGTCGGTGAACCATGGGGCTTTCTTGCTACCAGGTCTGCTAGGCGGGGTCCTCAGGGGGGCGAGCTCATCTGCGCAGTCGCTGATCCACTTCGTGAGGTTGGTGGCCACCTGGCTAGAGTTTCTGGCTATCAGCCGTCTTCAGCCAGGATAGCTTGACTCCAGTGGCTTAGTGAGCACGGGGCCCACTTCTGGGCATACCCTTCCCACATAGGGTGAACAGCAAAACACACAAGATGATGGACGGAATGTTGCACAATGGCAAAACGTTCACCCCCAGTCACAGATCAGGGTTTTTTCCATAGTTATTTTGATCACCAAGCCAACCCAGTTCAGACATGGACATATGCAAATCAGTCTTGACCTTGTGCCTCATGGGAACAGTCCAGCCCGACCTTCAAGCCATGTCTTCCCTGGACTGGAATCAAGCATCCTAGGACTGGTTTCTGGCTATCAGCCGTCTTCAGCCAGGATAGTTTGGCTCCAGTGGCTTAGTGAGCACGGGACCCATGTCTGGTCATACCCTTCCCACATAGGGTGAACAGCAAAACACACAAGATGATGGACGGAATGTTGCACAATGGCAAAACATTCACCCCCAGTCACAGATCTGGGTTTAATCCATTGTTATTTTGCTCACCAAGCCACCCCAGTTCAGACATGGCCATATGCAAATCAGTCTTGACCCTGTGCATCATGGGAACAGTCCAGCCCGAACTGCCAAGCCATGTCTTCCCTGGACTGGAATCAAGCATCCTAGGACTGGTTTCTGGCTATCAGCTGTCTTCAGCCAGCGTAGCTTGACTCCAGTGGCTTAGTGAGCACGGGATCCACGTCTGAGCATACCCTTCCCATATAGGGTGAACAGCAAAACACACAAGATGATGGACGGAATGTTGCACAATGGCAAAACATTCCAGCCTGGGTAGCAATAGATTCCCCTCTAATGACAGTATTAAATGCCTCTCACAAGGTTGAGCAAGAGTCTAATGTGCCCACATTATTTGCAAATTACTCCAGTATGCCTGTACGAATGCCGTCCCTGAAAACTTTATCTCTCAATAACCCTGAGGGCAATCGCCATATAAATGCCTGAGAGCAGAGTCCAGGTGAGGAAAAGCCGGAGGAGCACCGGGGCATTGTCTGAGAGGGTGCGCAGTAAGTGATGTCTACATCATGGGAAACCAGCCAATAATCGATACATGACAAAAATGTGCTTGCAGAGGGAATGCACGTGCCCTCCCTGCCACCTCTATTACGCTTCCTCCAGAGATCAGGTCAGAATCAGCTTTATATTCTGTAACTGAGCAGCTGCACTCAGATGGGGATGACAAGAGTTTCCCAATCTATCCAGCAGTGGCTCAAAAACAAGTTAGTATCTCCACAATGCAATTGCTCTGGGCCAAAAGTATTGACCAACCGCCAAGACTCAGTAAAAAAAAAAATCAGGTTATCCACAATAGGACCGTAGCTGGGGAGGAATCGGAAGGGAGTATCCTATAGAGCGCCAATAATCATCACATAAAGCCCCTGTGTATGACATAGAACCTGGCACACGCGCCAAGGCAGGCCTTTCCTAATTAGTATAGCTACGCCATGTGCAGAAATCAAAAAGCAACCTATATGTCTTTCCCCAATCCAGCCCATTCGCAGGCATGACAGGATCTGATCTGTTAAGTGTAGTTCATGTTTAAAGCCAGATATATGCGCCATGATGCTGTAGGTATACCATAACCAATCTCGCCTTACGCCTATCATGTTAGCCACGTACCTTCCAAGTCATGAATGTTAATGGGGCCATATCACAACAGTAGCGATATGCCAAAGGATTGATATGTAAGGTTGTGCGGTCCTGGACTGCAGTAACAGAGTGTCATGTGTGTGATAAGGGAAAGGAAAAGAAGGGTAAAGAAAGCGAGAAAAGAGGGTATAAGACAAGAGCAATCAACAATTACCAACAGGACCCACCCCACACCCACGCCAACCCCCCAATTGGACTGAATAGTTTCTTCCCTCCCAAACAGTGGCCGCAAGGGGCAATCCTAGAGAAATAAGAGGGAGGGATCACCGCTGCTCGTATGCTCAGTCATTAATACGGCCAGAATCTGTGCGCTCGGGTCAGATCTTGTACTGGCCGCTGCAAGTGGGAGGGTCTTAACAAATTTACCGGCTGCCTTAGGATCCATAAAATACGTGGTTTTGCCGGGGTGGAAGATGCACAGTTTGGACGGGTAAAGAAGTAAATATTAGTTTTGAGTAGGGAGCACTTTACCACAAGAAAATCTCTTTTGGAAGCCTGAACCACCATTGTGAGGTAGAATTAGAAGGATATATAATTTCCCTGGTAATTAAGTGTCTGTGTGTCTCTAGCCAGCCGGAGCACCTTATCTGTGTCTCTATAGTTAGGGAGCCGTGCAATTATAGGGCAAGCCATCGCACTAGGTGGAGTTTCTTGTGTCCTGGGAGGTTTCCACTGGTCAAGAGTCAATTTGGGTTGTCTGGTATTTGGTTTCACCAGTGTACAGCACAAGCTAGTCCGTATATAATTACCCAGTCTCTCTATAGGCCTCCGTATGCCATTCCCACCACACCCCTAGTTAACCCACCATGGGGGGCACGAGCAGATCGCAGGAGCTTAACATGTTGAAATAGCAGCAAATGATGGCCCCTGTGTAGAAGAGACTATAAGACCAGAACAGCAAAGCTGATGACAGAAACAGTATGGGAGGAAAGTAGGTGTCATAAGGCCATATGTAGCAAGCAAATTTGCATTTGCATTTGCGTTTGCGAATGCGAATTTGCTAAATGGTATGAATTAAGGAAAATCTGGTGCAGAACAAGGAATCGCAAAATTTAAATGTATGAAGCAAAATAAATGCAAATTGTCCTTAAGGAATCGCAAATTACCACCAACTTCAAGGTGGTGGTAAGTTGCGAATTCCTTGAAAAATGCAAATTTTTGCATTTTTCAAAGTGCCATGTGACGCACATAAGGGCAAGTATTTCCGCCACATGTGCACCCATGCTTATTTCAGGGTTGCAACAGGGTGTCCTTTGGACACCCCTGCACCCTTGGAATTATTCTCAAATTGCGATACTCAAATTGCGAATCGCAAATTGAGAATAACTTCCCATTTATTCCTATGGGCCTCCTGGCCCATAGAAATAAATGGGAAAGTATTCCTTGATTGCGATTCGCAATTTGCGAATCGCAATTAAGGAATACTAAGAATTCGCAAAAAAATTGCGAATATGTACATACATCCCAATTTGCGAATCTGAAATAGCTATTTCTAAAAAATCGCCATTTCAGAATCGCAAATCAGGTTGATGATACATATGGCCCATAGTCTTTCCTTAATGACACCAAAGATCTATTCTCAGGAGCTGCAGGGACTCCCCCTTCATTTCATGCAGCAGAGCGTCCCAATTCAGTTATGAGGGTCTGCAGAGGCCTAGACCCCCACCGCGACACCTTTAGGACACGACACTCACCTCAATGTGGTCTCAGTGATTGTCCCCGTCCAGGGCCAGTTCTGTGCAGCAGCCTCGTGTCGCGAGCCGCGGCGGCAATCAAGGAGCCAGCAATCAGCTCCTTTGCAGCTGACCACACAGGGGGCCAGTACACACCCGGTGGGCAGTCCAGTCAGCACCCAGGTCCGGAGGTATGGCTGCATGGCACTGGCTACTGGCCGATGCACCTTGCGTCTGTGTCAGTAGAAGATCGCAACCTCAGGGCCTATTCTATTTCCACTTTGGCCGTAGGAACATGGGCAAATCGGGGTCCCCAGGTGCAGTAGACCGAGGTGGATCCTATCCGTCAGTATGCGGCTCTAAATGCTGACGGTGAAGATGAATAAATGCTGGATACTTTTTCTCACTGGCAGAGCCTCACAGAGTGATGGCAATCTTACAGCCTGGCTCACAAGTGCCTCCAGGGCCCAAGAAATATTGAAAAAATTAATGTGGCAGCCTTTTGCTTTTGAGCAGTTTCTGCTGTAAGAATGTTTGTTACTAGTGCTCGTTTCTGCCACTCCTAAATAAGGAATCGCAGATTTATCATGGCACTGACGTCAATCATCTTTTAAAACAGACATTTTTAGAAAAAATACTTTCTTTCCAAAATGCTGTGTCCATGATTTAAAAAAAACCTGTCAAAAGCAATCGTCAAGATCTACACAACTCCCAGTAAATGTTTTGTGTCTCCTGTTCTGATGCTTTATATGTCCAATACTTTCGGGCACTGCTCCACTGCACACTAGGCTACAGGTTCCATTGGGAGACATGCCATATTAACATTTCCCGAAGCACAATAACTAAAACTCAGTTCCAGCTCATTTTCCCAAAGTTCTAGCAAGGCGTTTTTACCCTCTAAACTCTTCCTGCTTCCCAGCCCTGGGAAGAGTTGGGCTACTGTAGTTGCCGCCCATCTTCAGTCCCAAAGCCACCTTCCTATGTTAGGCTATCCCAGAGGTCTTCAAACTTTTTGATGCCGAGACCCCCTTGTAAAACCTTTTGAGGTGTAAGGACCCCCTTCTGATAAAAGTTTCTAGAAACTGGTACTCCTCATCATCATCTTTTGACAACCATAAATGCGCCTGTTAGACCTCATCACATCCATCCATCATTCATCCACCCACACTTTCACACATCTATCCATCCTTTCATCCTTCCATCATCCATCCTTCATCCATACACCCTTTCATCTTTGCATTCCATACATTCATCCTTTACCCATCCACCCTTCCATCCATCCACCCATCATTCATCCACCCACCTTTTCACACATCCATCCATCATTCACCCATGCAACCTTTTATCCATCCATACATCCATCCACCCTTTCATCCTCCCATCCATACATGCATCCTTAATTCATCCACCCTTTCATCCATACATCCATCCACCCACCCACCATTCATCCTCCCACCTTTTCACACATCCATCCATGCATCATTCAACCATGCAACCTTTTATCCATCCATACAGCTATCCATCGGTCCACCCTTTCATCCTTACATCCATACATCTATCCTTCATCCATCTATTCTTCACCCATCGACCCTTACATCCATCCTTCATCCATCCACCCTTTCATCCTTTCATTCATACAACCATTCTTTACCCATCATTCATCCACCCACATTTTTACACATCCATCCATCATTCATCCATGCAACCTTTTATCCATCCATACATCCATCCACCCTTTCACCCTCCCATTCATACATCTATCCATCATCCATCCACCCTTTCATCCATCCACCCACCCTTTCATCCATCCATCCATCCACCCATCATTTATCCCCCACCTTTTCACACATCCATCCATGTATCATTCATCCATGCAATCTTTTATCCATCCATACATCCATTCTTCATCCACCCACCCTTTCATCCATCCATCCACCCATCATTCATCCCCCCCACCTTTTCACACATCCATCCATGCATCATTCATCCATGCAACCTTTTATCCATCCATACATCCATCCATCCTTCATCCGTCCACCCTTTCATCCTTCCTTCCATCCATCCACCCTTTCATCCATCCACCCATCCTTCATCCGTCCACCCTTTCCTCCTTACATCTATACATCTATCCTTCATCCATCTATCCTTCACCCATCCAACCTTTAATCCTTACATCCATACATCCATCCTTCATCCATCCACCCTTTCATCCTTCTATCCATACATCCATCCTTTACCCATCCACCTTCCATCCATCCACCCATCATTCATCCACCCACCTTTTCACACATCCATCCATCATTCATCCATGCAACCTTTTATCCATACATCCATCCATCCACCCATTCATCCTCCCATCCATACATCGATCCATCATCCATCCACCCTTTCATCTATCCACCCACCCACCCTTTCATCCATCCACCCATCATTCATCCCCCCACCTTTTCACACATCCATCCATGCATCATTCATCCATGCAATCTTTTATCCATCCATACATCCATCGTTCATCCATCCACCCTTTCATCCATCCATTCACCCATCATTCATTCACCCATCTTTTCACACATCCATCCATCATTCATCCATGCAACCTTTTATCCATCCATACATCCTTCATCCAGCTACCCTTTCATCCTTCCTTCCATCCACCCTTTCATCCATCCATCCTTTGATCCATCCACCCTTTCATCCATCTACCCTTTCTTCCACCCATTCATCCACCTACCTTTTCACACAACCATCCATCCTTCATCCTTACATCCATCCATCCACCCATCATTCATTCACCCACCTTTTCTGTGCCTTCCTCGTGGGGAAAGGGGGGGGGGGGGGTTCAGTATCTCTCTGCTGTTTTTCCTTCTTTCCCGATCATGGGAGGGCATCTCTGTGCCTCCCTGCTGGGGGCGGGGGATGTGTCACGGGACCCACAGCTCCAGGTGCGCAATATCCATTGACCTCAAAGGGCAGGCTACACTACAGCCTGCTCCCCCAGCCCCCATCCCCACTTCCGCCAGCTCAAAACGGCTTCAGGGACACACACAGCCACACCCGAGTACTTGACAAGTCTTTTACTTGTTAATGAGGCTCCGATGTTTTTCACACCTCGGTGTGAATTAGGCTTCGCCGTGAGCACCCTCATCAGCCCAAGCCAGGGACAGAATCTGCGACCCCCTTCAAATGACTCCACGACCCCCCTGGGGGTCGCGCCCCACAGATTGAAGACCTCTGGGCTATCCCTTCCTGCCTTCAGCACTAGCATTAAAAAGCAGAGATCAGATCAGCCTTTAGTAAAGCTCTCCATTGCCCTCGTGAGGCAGTAAGAGGTTCTTCCATGTGAGTAGTCTTCTTTAATCAATTTAACTAGTGGTGGTTGGTAAATTGCCCTACACTTATCACAAGGAATTTATGAGGGATGGAAGGTTCATTGCTGTTTTGCTTAGTTAAACTGCTCAAGTAACTAGCTATCACTCTTGCTAATTGTCTCTTTACTTAATAGGAAGTTGTACTGTGATGAATTAAAATACAGCTGGATAAACGCAACTCGCACTTTGAAGTATTTCCATTCTTATGAACCTATTGAGTAGATTAATTTATATACATGTTACATGAACATTATTTGTTTACAATATGACTGCATTTCATCGGTTGGCTAATGCATGCATGCACTATGCTTTGTTCTCCAATTCTAAAGGAAGACCAAGAAAGCAGAATTGTTGTAGAGCATTCAGCCTTGACTCCTTTCAGAGCCTCTTGCAGATTGAGATACTGCTCATTCTCAGCAATCATCCCCTCTCTTCTACCATAGTATGCATGGATTAAATCTCTCAAACAGGAGCAATTATTGGTAGCAGGTCATAAGCAAGAATGTTAGATTATGCATTCCAAAGCCTCTTCAACTCTGAACTAAAACATGTAGCATATTATCTGTAATAATATGTGACTTCCAGTGTGTGTGCGTGTGGGTGTGGGTGGGTGTGTGTGTGTGTGTGAATGTGTGTTGCAATTCATATCTGGAGTAATTCTAGCTAGGGTTACTTTTGAGCTAGAGGAATAATTGCTCTTACCAAGCTATGGTGTATTCCTTCTGCAGTTTGTTCATGCTGCGCTAACTATGTATAGTTTTTGTTTGGAAGATAAAATCCCTCAAGAAACCAATATACATCTGTAGAAGGGCTTGTTTCTCTACAGCTAGAGAGTCAAGCTCCTCCTGCAGTGGGAGTAATTGGTAATTTTGAACATGCCAGATAAACAGGCGTGTAACCATCAGGTATATAAACACCTGCTGCAGAGACTCTTGTGCCTCCAGCAGTTTTCAGGCAACAATAAAAAAGTCAAGATAACTGTGGTAAATAATGTTCTTGCTGGAGAGGAGGTTTGTCTAGTGGCAGTTTTGACTCATCATAAAGTATTGCAGAAGGTTTATGTGCCTGCTGCAAAGAACGTTTACCATGCATATCACAGAGCTGTACCTTTTATGTAGATAGCTCAGTGTGGTACTTCTTTTGTTGGAAGGATATTTTTATTACTTGCAGTTCGTAAATTACAATCCTAATACAGCACATTGTCCTGTGACTGTCATCAAAGAGCGGCATGCAAACTGCAAGGTATAAGTTAGACCATTGTATTTTCCCCAGTCTAATATATCCTAATGTGGCTAAAAAGGTTTGTTTGGGAAGAAATATACTTTTAATATTAAAGTTTACACAATGACTGTGGAACATTTTTAAATCTTGAGTCTGTGCTTCTCGAGACCAGGCACTCTTAAAATATACTGACTACTAGTATGAGTGACATTCAATTCCTACACCTTGTAATCCTCAATATCTTATGTAATATTTCCTATAGAATGATTTACACATGAATGATTCATTGTCTCTGTATACTGTGTATGTGATGAAAAGTGCTCTGACACCGTACACTGGTATGAGTAGCGCTAGAACGCAAATGAAATACATGTGACAGATGGGCTATAGAGAGAATAGGGGCATTGAGGGAATCCATGGAGAAAGAGGTCATTGGGGTGAAGGGGCACTAAATGGAGAGTCACATGGCACCACCTGTGCTAAAGCCGACTCTGGTGAGCAAGTAAGCACTGAGAGCCAGCCGCTCACAGTCTACACCATGCTTGCTGAGCAGCATTTTCTGTATACATGTGCACTTTAGTGACACACTCTGAGTTAATGGGATCTTCAGTTGTGTTATTGCTGTGAATGCCTGAGAATCTCAGCACTACTATGACGTCATGGCAGTATAGTTTGGTACTAGGGGCATTGGAGGAAGAGATGCTTGGCACTTATCACAGTCAGAGTATGCAAAGCTCAGTACTGATCTCACTGAGTAGATTGAAAGCCTGGTGCTGGTGGCATTAGCAGGACACCTACTATAAACTGCACCAATTTCTTTTTTCTTTTATGCTGTTTTATAAATAGCAAACTCGACCTGAAGGAATTGGAGAGCTTTACATGAGCATACATTGTATCACACAAGCACACATTCATTTGGTCTGTATTAGAGCATAGGCTTCTTGGCACTGGCATCATTGAGAAGAGGTGGCTCATCAGGTGGTGCTCAAAATATGTTTCAAGTAAGTGTGTATCTGAATCCCTGTGCACCCTAGGGGAATGCATTGTACTATCAATTTTTGACAAGATATAAGCACATACAACTTGTGATGTTTTTCAAAAAGAATTTTTCATCTTTTACTTGTATAACATCCTCTGTCCTTTAATGCATGTACAAAAACAATATACAACAAAAATATTTCAATCAAAAACATAATAGGTTAATCACAGTATAACTTCATATGCTGGTATTCTTTATCTGTGCAGTGCCCTATGTATTTCGGGACAGTGGTCCTTTCCTGAGGGACATCTATATTAAAAAATAAACTCAAACACAATCTTCTGTGAAAAAACAAAACTTAAATAATAATAGAAAAACATAACAATGATCAACATGCAACCTGACATGCTACACTGATCAAAGTGCCACATAATAACACCAAATGCTACGCTTAATTTTATGAGTGATTATTCAACATTATATTACATGTCCAACAATGGTACATGTCATCCCTTTGATTTGACTTCATAATGTCAAAGTCCGCTTGAAGAGACAATCCTTTTGCCACATGAAAGAAAGGTAAAAGGCTTTGCGGTAAATCTACTTTCCTAGGCCACGACAATTTGACAAAGCACACAATCTTTTTGAGATTTTCATCATTATCACACGCAACTCACCATTGTTCTTCTCTGATACAACCTTGAGATACTTCACAGTTGGACACAACCCTTTCCAGATCACAATCATCCTCAACAACATTATCATCCTTCACAGGTAATATTGACGGTCAGCCAAAATATTTTTTACACTAGGAATACATTCTTGGAAATGAAAATCTTGTTATTTGTATTGCCATCTGGCAATTCTGGAAGTTGCTTTACCACAATCTTTTGTTGTAAACTAATCCACAAGTGGACGATGATCAATACTTACTCTAAAAACAGTGCCATCAATGTATTTCCAAAAACATTCAATTCCCACCAACATGCTAGTGTCTCTTTTTCCTTAGTGAAGTACTTGATCTCAGCACCTCTAAACGGTATGGATGCAAAAGCAATGGTGAACAGATGTCCCTTTTGATTTTGCATAAGATCAGCTCCAATGCCAATATTGCTGGCATCCAACACAATAAAGGAATCACAAGCAGTGTCAGAAGTAGCCTATTCGGGGGCAGAAGCTGTACATGTTTTTTACATTTTTGAATTTCATGGCACAATTTTCATCCCATATAAACGATTGGTTCTTTTTCATCAAATTTCTCATGTGGACAGTTTTGTCTGAAAATACTGGAATACATTCAGCGTAGTATTCAACTAGACCTAGGAAAGATCTTAGCTGGTCCTTGTTTTGAGGCTCTGGAGCATGCTCAATCGCTTTGACAACATTTTGTTTGGGAGAAATACCATTTTTGTTAATGCAATGACCTAGACAATCCACAGAATTTACGCCAAATTTACATTTTTCCTTTGTTGAGTCAAACCATTATCTTGTAAGATACATAAAACTTTGTGTAAACTTTCAACATTCTCTAGTCAATTGCACTCAAAAACAAGAATATATTCTTGAACATTCACGTTTCCTATGTCATTAACCAATTTGTGCATGACTATTTCAAAAAATGGTTGATGCAGAAATTAAACCAAATGGCATCCTTTTATCTCCAAAATCACCTTCAGAACTAATGAATTAAGTATACTGTTTGATATATTAATGTAAGGCAATTTGATGATAGGCATTTGACAAATCTAAAGTAGAGAACACTGAAGCCCCTTTAAGTTTGACAAACATCTCCCTATTAGGCAAGGGATGTCTGTTTACCCACACATAACCATTCAACTCTCTCAAATCCACACACAACCTAACCTTTCTGTTGGGTTTGTGTGCGACGACGAGGGGCGATTACCATTCAAAGGATTCAATTTCCTCAATAACATCAATAACATCAAGTTGACACAACCTTTCTAACTCCTGTTTCACCGCATCCCTTAAAAGTAAAGAAATGTTCCTGACCTCGTGTACCATGGAAATAACATTGTTCTTTAGAGTAATTTTATGAACAACATTTTTTAATTATCCCAATTAAGGAGAGAACACACTAGGAAATCTCTTCTCCCACTCAGTTGCTGGGTCATCACCAACATGAAGGATTAAATCTGAGTAACGCAGCACTTGATC
Organism: Lissotriton vulgaris; assembly: GCF_964263255.1. Lineage (NCBI taxonomy): Eukaryota > Metazoa > Chordata > Amphibia > Caudata > Salamandridae > Lissotriton > Lissotriton vulgaris. Next base: position 187,760,763 of record NC_141688.1, on the reverse strand, counting down.
AGGATAATTAGGATCCAGCGTGATCATCAGATCCCTTTGTTGAGGCCAACCTAAAAGACAGGTGTGAAAATGGGGAGGTTGGTGAGATCTGTAGAGTCTAGGTTTTCAGCTCCCATGAGAGTTGTCAGAGTGGGTAGGCAGGTGGTGGAGCTTACCGAAGGCAATGTTTGGAGTTTGTCCAAAGTTGTTGAAAGTTCCTCTGTGGCTATTTCCCGACAATGATTATTGGTTCCAAGTTATTGCATGATCCCAAGCGATGGGATGATAACATGAATTGGCTAAAAGAGTTCCGTCATCAACCTAGAAATGTGCGAAGACACCATAATGTGAGACAGGGACCGTCATGGTGTAATGAATATCTCATGGATATGTTCATTTTTATGCATTTGGATCCATCGTATGTTTATATTTTTATTATTGAATATTATTATTAATGTCTTGTGTTTCTTACAAATTTCTATAAATCTGCTGTTAAAGAAGGGGAGTTTGTGGTGTCCTGCAGTTCTCAGGTGGAGTGCATGGATCAGATTCCACACAAGGACAGTTGGCCCAGGCTTGATGAAGTAGCTACTTTGCTTGCTAAATAAATGTACCTATAATACATTACTGAATCTTGTCATCTATTCCGTAGAATTTTACACTGGACACCACACGTCCTGCGGCTTCATCCACCATTATACCAACTATCTATGGTGCACTACCCAGTTTCTTCACCCTCAGTACATGTTACCACCATGTCAGCATACTCACAAAAAAGTGGAACCATCACTCATCAAAAGAAAAGGCCAGCTACTCCTGCTGTAAAACAACACAACCTTTCAGTGAGCTCATTAACGCTCAGCTCCTAGTATTGACTGAGTGGACAACATCATCGTAGCTTGGTTTGTCGATGCAGTATCAAAAGCCTTGATATGAATATACTTATGCTCCACCTCCTTCACAGGTCTGTATGGAACCGTAACCAAATCAACACCATCTTTTAGTGTACTAAATACCTGACATTTAATTATTTGGACTCTTGCCCGTTTATTTGCGATAATCACCGTCCTTCGCCACCTTTTCCGTTTTAACAACAGCGACATCTGATGTCACGCTTATATGTTTGTGTCATCATCACATACTTGTGGCACCTTCCGCATACAAATACCACTGATGGACTATACTGCTCTCAAGCAGTGCTCCATACTCATGTTAGCCATGTCTTCACTTTCACCCAGATGTCTGTCTAAATGTCTTACAAAACCTTACCTAAATACAAGTGCTCATCGCGTCATTGTGTGTACATTGATATGACATTCTGACATTGTATACTTGAATTGCCCTACGCTGCCGTAGATAAAAACAGACTAATATGTCTTTCCTTATCTAATACAGAGTTTAAGTACAAACGTTCTCTGCGTTTTACATTACATGGATTTCATATTGACATTCAGTGTTGTATTTGCCACCGTATTAAGCCAATATTCACAAGTTGTACATGGTAATCATATATATACAGTACAAAACAATAGTTGTATTATTCCCAAATTGACATTCTAATACTGACTCATATGCCCAGTTGTATTGGATATGCCAAGGCATGATCTTAGTGTATTACTGAATTGGGTGTGTATTACGGAAAGCATCTCATATCCTTTGTATCATTGAGTCCAAAGGGACTCATGTAGTTGATTTTTTTTTATCCAGTAGATTTCTTTCTGCAGCAATGTTTTTCCGGGATCAACACCCTGTGTGGGTAATTTTTTCTAATATTAAAAACTGTAATTTCGCAATGTAATGTTGTTGTTCCAACCAGTGTTACACTAGTATGGAGTGGGTAGTTGTTAGATTTTGGGGTCACTAGTTGGCACAGATAGGCACTTGTGATCACCCCTGCTCACCCCCTTGGCAGCTTGGCACGAGCAGACAGGCTTATAAAAGGCAATGTGTAAAGTAATTGTACCAACACTCACAGTAACTCAGTGAATACACCATGAATGGACTCCACACCAGGGTAGAAAAATAGAAGTATTTAATCTAAACTAAACAAGACCTTTAGATGCGACTAGAGTTCCAAGAGAATGCTGCAGCGTTGAAAACCAAGCAATGCGTCACTCCTCAGACCCTGGGAAGGTGATGCGACAACCCTGCTGAACGCATCGGGTGTGTTGCGATGACTCCGGTCTGTATGGGGAGGGATGTAACACCTTGCGTGGTAGCAAGGTAGCGGCTCGCAAAAGGTACGATGCGACGATCTTCGAGACGGTGACAACCTCAGGTGCGGTGGCGATGCATGGCGCAGCATCGATCTTCTCCTCTCGCGGCCCTTCGATGCGATGGCTCTGCGACGACTCTCGCAGCAACGTGATGCGGACCGCAAGCAGGCGGTGCGACAATCTCACCCAGTGATGACAGTCTCTGCGACGATACTCGCAATGTTGGTACTTTTCCCGCACCAGAGCGTTTTGTTCCGCAAGCAAAGGATGTGTCAGTTATTTCAGCGGCAACAGGCGCTGTGACGATCTCGATCTTCAAGGTGGCCGGAATTTCTTCGCACTGACGATGATGCACTCTGCAAGCGAGCGATGCGTGAAACTTTGCAGAACGTCTTTAGTATCTTCTTTTCCAGCTTCCGAAGCACAAGCCCAACTTCCAGAGGCATCACAACTGGCCCAAGCACTCTAGGAAGGACAGACCTCTCTCAGTAGAGTTCAGGGAAGCTGGGGGTAAAGTCCTTTTGTTCCTGGGACTTCTTGACAGGGAGCCAGCTCAACTCATGCCCTTGGAGATCTCTTCAAGCAAGGGGACACAGCACAAAGCAAAGTCCTTCCCCTCTCCTTGGCAGCAAAGCAACTGCAGGTTAGCCCACAAACACACAGCAGGACAGCCTCTTCAGTCTTCCAGCTTTCTCCTTGGCAGAGATACCAGGATGATCATATTTTCTGTAGTCTGGGTAGCCCTTTTTATACCAGTCTTTCCTTTGTTCTCTAGAGGCAGAGAGGCCTTGGCATGGTCAGAACCAGTTCAGGTCAGTTCCTGAGCACTTTGTTTTTTTGTCTTCTCCTTTCCTTTCAGGGAGAGGGGCACTGTCATCAGCCGCCCAGCGGGAGACGGAGCCAGAATTGTCGTAGGGAGGCACAGCCCTGGAGCACTTTGTGCAGGGCAGAGACTTCAGATGCACCACAGGGGGTGGAGCCAGCACTGTGGGGGGGGCAGGTACAGTCCTATTCAGGTCCCAGGTGCAACTCCTCCCTCCCATCTATATGCAGATCTCACTATTCACCACTGGGGGACTCATTCTGTTTCCTGGAATCCCCCAGCCCTGTCACTCACAAACCAGACTGTCAATTCACAAACAGGGCAAGGCACACAGAAAGGTCTGACAAGAGAACAGCCACTTTCAAAAAGTGCTGTTTTCAAACACAGGATTTAAAAACAACCTTTCCTAAAAGATGTGTTAATAAATTCTGAGCTCAGGGATACCAGACTTTTATCTCCCAACTTGCTCCTATGGGAAGACATGCAGGTAACCACAGTACACAGCATTCCCCAATATAGCCTATGGGCAAGATAGCCTTCCAATATTAAAAAACGAAAACGGCTGTAATTCACTACCAGAGCATGTCACCCACACTAGTACATGCTCTACCTTTCACATACACTGTACCCTGCCCAGGGGGGTACCTTGGGCCTTACATAGGGGTGTCCAATGTGTACAGGAAGGGAAGGATTAGGCCTAGTCAGAGGGGACACTGGCCAGGTTGATAAGGCAGTCCACAGACTGCACACAGGCACTGCAGTGGCACACCTGAGAAACCATTTTAGGGCTACTCATGTGGGTGACACAATCAGTGCTGCAGGCCCACTAGCAGGATTTGGATCACCTGCCCTGGCACACTTAGTGCACTTTACTAGGGACTTCCTGGTAACACAAATATGCCAATCATGGATAACCAATCACAATAACAATTCACACAGAGAGCATATGCACTTTAGCACTGATCAGCAGTTGTAAAGTGCCCAGAGTCCTATTGCCAACAAACACAGGTCAGGAAAAATAAAGGAGGAAGAAGCAAAAAGTTTGGGGATAACCCTTCAAAAAGTGCAATTTCCAACAATAGTCCTGGTGCGATCATGCTTTGGTGTTCAGAGATCCTAGCGCTTTCTCTTTTCTCTGTCTTGCCAATGTATAGCAAGTCAGACAGGCATTTTATGCGGTAAATTGCTTTTGCTATATTGCAGTTTGCCGTACGCTTGTGTACCACTGGTTCTCCTGTTTTAGGATGCGTGATGTTGCTAACAATATTTACATTGTTTCAATAAATGCAATTGTGAAATTTTTTCATGTCCTCCAAAGTTGTATTTTCTCTTTTGCTTTTAGATGACAACAGTTCTTTGATGTTTCTGGTTTTTGTATATGCAAACTAGGGTCTGTTTTTGGACATGGCTTTAAAATCTGGCTCTGTTAGTAATTCATTACATTTTAAAATTGCTTTTTTGATGCACTTTGAATTCGTGGAGAACTTGATATGAAAACTATTTGGTTCTTTTCAGATTTCATTTGTTTGCTTAACAGTCCATTTCATTCCCGCTGTTTGATACGTTCTTCAGCGTGCATCACTATAGTAATGGGATACCCTTGTTGCATATATCTCTGTCGTATTTTGACTATGGCCGAATCATAAGTTTCAGTTTTGGGAGAAATTCATGTTACTCTCATCATTTGAGAATATGGTAAATTTGCAAGCAATTTAGGAGGATGAAAAATCAGAAAATGTAATGCGTTGTTCTGATAGGTGGGTTTTGTGTATACACATGTGGTTAAGCCTGTGCCACTATTTTCAATCTATACATCAAAAAATGTTAGACAAGTTTTGTTGACTGTGTAGGTGAATTTAATTTTCTTATTCCTGGTGGTCAGTAGCATAACATTGTTATTCAAACTTTCTTCTTTATGGTGCCAAATTAAGAAAATATTGCTATATCTACAGTAGTACGCCAAATGGTCACTACATACTTGAGATGAAAATCATGTTCAAATTTGGCCATGATAATGTTTGCATACACAGTAGCCCCCACAAAACCCATGGAAGGTCCACTGATGTGCAGGAAATAATTGTCTTTCCATTTAAAATAGCTGTGTTGCAAACAAACTTTATAATAAAATAAAAACACTTTGTTGGCTTTAATGTGAGTAATGCCCACTCAATGGCTTCCAAACCTTGGAGGAAAGTGGATACATATAATGAGGTAACATCAAAGATGCAAATTAGTCAATTTACCATATTCTCTATCTGTAGATCACAAGAGCAAACCAGAAAATCTTGCACGTACAAGCGGCAGGATTGTAGTATAGGTTGTAAGAAATGATCAACATATTTGCCAAACGGTTTGAACAAAGTCACACAGCCAGACATGATGGACATGTGTGGAGGGTCCGTGCTGTTTCAATGTATTTTTGACAACATATACAAACTTGGTTGTCTTGGGAAAGGTGTCATTAAAACAGCTCAAGTTTTAGTGTTAATCCAATCTATGTTCAAAGCCTTGTCCATGATCTCAGTGAGGATAACAATGATCTCCTCACTGGTATCGTGGTCCAGGTTAAAGTATGTGGATTCACCCATGATAATAGGATTTTATCTGGTTTAATAAGATTAGAACTCTTACTAGGTTTTAAATTGACGTTGCTCAAATCTATCTTAACCAACACGTCAAATGTATCCAACATCTTGTGACATACAGCAGGCATAAATGTGCTTTTGCTTTTGAATTCCTAGTATTCAACACCCTTTGTGATCTCTTTTTTTGGGGTCACATTCTCGAAAAAAATTACGCAATCTCAATGACCTCATGAATTTGAACAGGGCAATCTCTGTTTCAAATAAATTGGTGTTGTATGTAGGCCCAAATGAAGTCCCTTTGTTTAATAGCTGTAGCTGCTTCTGTGTTAAAATATGGGAAGAAATATTAATTACTAAATTTTCAGACTCCTCAAATTATTCCGACCTTTTTCTTTTTCCTTTTCCTCTGGGGGTTTTCGCCCTATTCGTGTTTCTTGTATGTGCTGATGGTTCCCCGAATCCTGACACTTGGATAAAAAAGATCCAGTAGTTCTGAATGATCCTACCTCTGTAATATCTGTACCCACATTTGTTTTACGGATTTTGTCAGTTTGTATGGAATCTTTATTGAAAGGGTGCTCTTGTTGATTCGAACTTGTGATCCGATACCAGACTTTCTTCTGATGAAGCATTAGATTTTATTAAATGGTCTTCTTTGAGTCTACACCTCTGCCCATGTGTATACTTTGTTGAGTTTGTACTCTATAGTATCTCTTTTAATTTTTATTAAATTTTGTTCTGTAATTCCTTGCCATAGTTTTCCAATTGAGTGTTGATTACTTCCAAGGTGGTTTCCCATGTGTCTGAATCAAATCTGATGGACAAATCTCTTCTTGCATTGTATATCTCCTACTCAAGTTCTTTGATGGTGCGTGACAATTATTCTATCAATAACAAATTCATATCCAAGGAGAATTAATTAAGTAAAGCATATCATTTCTCCATAAATAATTTATTGTGTTGGAACGGGAACATCATCAGTTTGATGACTAGTCTCAATCCTCATTCAGGCATGTCGTTATTTGTTAAGCTCTCTTCTGGAAATGTATTCTAACTGTGTCATTTGTTGTGTGTTTGATCCCTTTTGAATATTGAAAGATTTGTTTTCCTGAATCAATGCATACATTTCTGTACCCTGCCCCTATGTGTATCCTTTAGTCTCAGCGTGGTAGTCCGTGATGTTAGCAATAATTTCAAACAAAAAGGTTTTTGGATAGTGGGTGCTGCCAAATCAGATTAGGCAGAACACAATTGTATCAGAAAAATGCTTAGAATAGCGCACTCCATGCTTTTTTTTGCTATATCCTTGGTTAAAAGGTATTTTCAAAGTTATTGCGTGTTGCACCAGGCCAGGAGCTTCCTGTCTCTCGTTTGAGTTATTAAAAATATGTTTCAAGTGTACCTGAATCCCTGTGCGTACTACGGGAATGCATTTAACTTTCATATTTTTCACAATATAGACGCACATACAACTTAGGAGGTTTTGCAAAAACAGTTCTAATTTTTAACTTGTATATCATCCTCTGCCCTGTAAGGGATGGTCAAAAATAATATACAACAACAAGATTTCAATCAAAAACATAATGGGTTAGTCAAAGTATAACATCATATGCAGTGATTCCTCATCTGTGAATTCCACGTTGCTCTTGCATCGTGATACTAGGGGCCAGTCGTGTAACACAGGCCCATGAGGGATAGGGGGCCCTCAAACCTTCAAGGGTCCCGCATTCAGCTAAAAGTCTATGAATAGTTGTGTGATATAGGAGACTCGTGCATCTTCTCACATTCTTCAGAGAGGCTCCATTATTTTGGGTTATGCCACTGCAGGTCCATGTGGAGGACTGGTACTCACAGCACTGTGAGAATAACCTCGACACAGAGTGTCTTACAGCAGGAAACAGAAAAAAAATTGCTTCTTCTTTAGCTTTGACTCCCTGGGCATTGAAAAATGTTGACCATTTCATAAATCCTGGACCTTGTGAGCTAACACAGCTAAGAAAGCTCAGCCTGTCTTACACCATCACCTCAACATTGATGCAGCATGGTTGCAGCATTGTATTGTGTGTTGCCTTAGACCCTGTGTCAGAAAAAACATTCAACAAGAGGGCAGTAGAAAGAACTCAGGATTTAAAAATTCATCTTTTAGTGAAGTTGGTTTCAAATTGTGTGTTTGAAAATTCCACTTTTAGAAAGTGGGTATTTTCTTGCTTAAGCATCCAGTTTAGACATCAAGGGAAAATGAAAAGCTGCAGGAGTGAATAGAGAGATTGAAATGGATAGTAGAGAGAGGTAGGTAAATAGAAAGTGGAGATAAGCCAGGAATATAAAGGAGACAAGATACATAGAGGAAATAATAAAAAGGTAATAGGTAAAATGGCGAGTATTGGAAAATGGACAGGTGTGACAAGCTGCAAAGAAAAAGAAAAACAGATAGTCGGATATATATTTCAAAAAGGATGGAAAAATATAAGGTTAAACAGAGATACGAGACAGAAGAGAGTGATAAAAGAGAGAATGGAGAAATATGAGGAAGAGCAATTGAAAGGGGTGGGAGATGAATGAGGAAGAATGTACAAATGGCACAAGAATGGTTAAGAGGGGAATGAGAGCATGGAAATACAGTGGAGAAAGAGTGAAGGGTGGAATGTAGTTAGATATATACATGTTCCAAATCACAGGACACAATGTGCAAAAGTAGCAATAAGGTGAAAAGATGGTTATGAGTGCACCAAAGAGGCGCAGGAAAAATTGAGAAAGAGTAAGGGAGAGATATAGTGAATAATGTAAACATCAGTGGTAAATAGAGAGGGAAGGGAAATGTAAAGATTTAATAGAAGAGAGAGAGAGAGAGTGAAGTATGAAGATACACAGGGAAGGATGTAGTGGTCCAGGCATAAGGTGGAAGTGCTGGGGAAAAGGAATCGTAAGGGGGGCAAAAGATGGAGAGCAAGAGGGGCAAGACAATGCTGGAGAGGTGAGGTGATAGATATCGTGGAGAATGGAAGGCTCAGTCAAAAATGTGGGGGGAGGGAAAAGTAGAGCCATAAAAGGAAACTGTGTGACTGAAAGGTGGTAAGTGCATACAGAGGAAGAGGAACAAAGCAAGACGCTCTGAGATATTCAGGGAATGATGCCAAGGTAGAAGGGAAAGAAAATATATTGGAGCTAGGATATATATATATATTCACTGAAAAAAACATAGGTTATAGACCATATATAGTTAGGAATTAGCATTTACAAAACCTTAAAAATTCACTGAAAAAACCATAGGTTATAGACTATATATAGTTAGGGATTAGCATTCACAAAACCTTATTTTACTCGCACAAAACCATTGAAATTCGCATATATAGTTAGTTGCACTAACTATATATCTCGCACCCGCAATCCACTGCTGATGATGATGTAATTGTCAAATAAATAAATAAATAAAATATTACATCATTCATGACATGGTCAGTGACATCACTGATGACATCACTGATGACATCTCAAATGACATCACTAATGACATCACTGATGACATCTCAAATGACATCACTGATGACATCACTGATGACATCTCATTTGACATTACTGATCACATCACTGATGATATCATTCATGTGATAATACGTTGAACCTCTTCAGACTCTAATATAACCTTACATACACTCAGTGTAAACAGACACTCACAGACTGTCACTCATCCATGGAGTTACTCACACACCTAGTCAGTCATGCAAAGAATCAATCACACCTCCATTTCCTCAACTATACAGTTATACGCACCTTACTTATTCAAACATATACTAACACATATTTACTCTTTTATACAATCCTTGATTGAAGTTCACAATGATCCATACAGCCACTCACACATTCACTGGCTCTTATGCACAGTTATTTATATATGTCAACTCTCACATGTACTGTGTTTTACATATGTACTTACTTTGATATGTAGCACTGAGATATCCATTCACTCACCAATTCACTCATGCACACAAGTCAACTGCCCATACAGCTGTTTCCACATGCACTTTTGAACCCATACATCTAGTGAATCAACTGCTCACACATCTATGCACAGAGTCATACACCTCCCAGCCACCCACACACATACTCAGTCTCCCATACAAATACTTGGGCAACCAATCAATAACCCATATAGTTACTCATATAGCTACTGATTAACACATGCAGCAGTTTACAGAACAACAGACATAATGATGCACAAATTAAGACAGTTTAGTCACTAACCCATGCACTCAGTGAGACAAATTTAATCACTCTCTCATACAGTCAGTCATGCACCTACTAAATCCTTCATCCAGACACTTATACATCCACTCATTCTTCAATATGTAAGACATATTTTAACTTTACAGAAACATACAGTCACTGGATGATGTCATCAGTGATGTCATCAGTGATGTCATTTGAGATGTCATCAGTGATGTCATCAGTGATGTCACTGACCATGTCATGAATGATGTAATATGTGACATCATCAGCAGTGGATTGCGGGTGTGCGATATATAGTTAATGCAACTAACTATATATGCGAATTTCAATGGTTTTGTGCGAGTAAAATACGGTTTTGTAACTGCTAATCCCCAACTATATATGGTCTATAACCTATGGTTTTTTCAGTGAATTTTTAAGGTTTTGTAAATGCTAATTCCTAACTATATATGGTCTATAACCTATGGTTTTTTCATTGAATTTCAATAGTTTTTTAATAGCAAATATCAAAAGCTGTAAAATGTATTCTTCTTTTAATGCAAAAATATATTTTATATGTTTGTAATATAATTTTTTTATTTATATACTTTTTTTATTATTTTTTTTTTGTTTCGCTACCGGTCCGCGCACCGGGTAGCTTCCCGTTAGCTCAAATTGGTTCCGCGACCCGGTAAACGTTCCGATAGCGCAACTACCGCGTTAGAAAACAACATCGTGACGCGTCGCGTGAGCGCGACGTATCGCGTTGCCGCGTAATGCGTCTTATGACGCGCCGCGTTAGCGCACCCGGAAGCGCTCCGGAGCGTGAACCGAGGCGCGAAGCGCAGCGCCCCGGAAGCGCTCTGGGTGCGTAGCGGAACGCGTAACGTAAGCATAACAGGTCATGTGACTTGTTCATAAAACTTTTCATTGGTTCATTTTACTTTTGGGTTCCTAATGATGTAAGGCTTGGTCATATGACCTAAAAATAACACTTTTCATTGGTTTAGAACATTTTTTTTTCCCAAATGATGAAAGCCCCACCTTTTTTCCTCACTCTGACTTTCATTTTTATGAGAGAAAGACCTACTTTCATTGCTTAGAAATGGCTTCATTGATTGCTGCAGCTGGTGGACCCCCACCACCACCACCACCTCCTAGGAAGAGAGGACCACCTCCTCAGGTTATCCTTGAGCAAGAGGAGGAAGAAGAGGAAGAAGAGGAAGAGGAGCAAGTGACCAATAGGTTTTTACCTGAACAGCCAAGGATGTCCCATGCCAAAGAAAGTTATATATGGCAAGTTTTTTAAATTTCCCCAAGGACAAAAAAAGGTAAATGCCCGGTACGTTACCTGCCTGATCTGCCAAAATGAACTGTCCAGAGGGACAGAAAAGAAATATAGCTAGGGGAATTATACCATGCATCGGCATTGTAGTGTAGTTCCTAGTTTCCCACTAGGCCCTGCGCATTGGAATAACATAAACAGTAGTATCGACGTGGAACTGCTTATATTCCAGGCCTCCACTGACTATGCTAAACTTAATTGGGTTGTGTTACCAACTAGCTCAGAGGTCACTGGAAACTTTCTTCTCTGCATAGGAAGTGATCAGCTTCCTTGGCACAGACAAGAAGGGATTCAGCTTTCCAACAACCGTGCAACATGACAACTTTGCTCCTCAGATCAAGAGTCGATCTCTAGGGTCGTGTGAAACAATAGACATAGATTTCACTCAGTCAGTCTAGTGCAGTTTACTTTCACAGTATGTAGAGAATAGAGAGACGGGCGTGTATCAATAAAGGGTTAACATTTATTGAACAGTCTTTCTTCTCATACAAGAGAAATGTATTGCCACAATTGCAATAACTGTGTTTATAAAAAGTACGTACAGTAAGATAAGAATAGCAAAATAGAACTGTAAAAGCATTGATATGGTTTCTTAGCCATACAATGGTTTAAAAGTAATAAAACATATATACAGTCATATATACATTAGGCTAACATACTCAACTGGTGCTTCTAACTACGCCTACCCCAGTGTGCCTGACCTAAGCCTAACACGTGAGAAGGGGGAGTAAGTAAGTAGCTTAAGTTAAGTTGCTTTTGCCAAGGTTTGTTTCAAGAATTCTCGTCTAAGGGTTTAGTCAACACCATACCTCTGAATAGAATGATGGAGGATTGGTATCTCCTTCAGGGGTCTCTCTCGATATCCCAGTCACCTGCGAGGGTAAACCGGAAGCGCCGGGACTGGATTTCTCTGCACGAGAAAGGCAGCGGCTTCTCTCAGCGCGTCTGGAGGAAGGAGGGGTGACAGCGTCCGCGGGCAGCTGGGCTGGATGTCTTCGCAGAGGACGGCTGCACGGCTCCTCAAGCGTACTGCACCATAGGTCGCGCTGTAGCGGCGATAATGGTAATCAGTAGCTTCACCACCACAGGATAGCAGGCTGCAGCGACAGGCAACGCTCAACAGCAGTTAGCTTCGCTCTCACAGCTCACAGCTTCGTATTGCTTAAGGCAACGTTGGTAATATTTATACCTGACAGGTGCCGGGTTTGACGCAAGTTTGCTGGACATAAGACGTCAATTAAAGATGTCACTAGGAAGTGGCAGCTATCAGTTGCTCATTAGAGTTCCATTACTAATCAAAACATAGCAAGCGGGGATTTCCAGGTTTGCTAAGTTTTTATCTTGTTGAAGAACTCGGAGTGTTATCTAGGAATATCAGATAGTGACTGCTGCTCTGTCATTGCACTAATTGGTCGCAAAGGAAGTAGCAGAGAGTCATGCTGGAATGTGGCTCTGTGGCTCTGCTCGTGTGAGGCCAGAGATGACTTTACAGAAAATCGCACTTGAACGGTTATGCCAATATAGGGAATAAATGGATTTATAGCCGAATAGGGGCATAAGGTCACAGTATCGATCAGGAACCTAGATAAGCACATGACACCCACTCCACGAATTCATGTCCATCAAAATTACTAAAACTAAGCAATTTTAGATGTATGTGTAACATTGTGTAACATAGCCCACCCCAAAATACATAAATGCATTCGAAATAGGCGTACTTGTAATACATGGAATTTAGGTACTGTACGTTTTTTAAAGCATAGTAATCATTCAAAAGGTATTGCATATGAAGTCAATGAACGATTATGCAAAAGAATTACACATGAAGTACCTCTGACAGAAGAAATGCGAGATAAATCATCACATAAAAATGCATTGTAATAATATGTGTGCTAGAGGCTGGTGTTATGTTAATATGTCTCTAGATGTGTTTTTTAGAAATAGAAGTGTGAAGCTTCTGTTCTCTAAGAATAGTTTTTACGTTAAGCAAAGAATTGTTCGTGCCAAAAAGAGAGGGTCAATATTTTTAAAAAAATTGTCCAATTCAAAGAAAAATCAGTTTACCAAAGCTCCTGGCAGTTTTATGTTGATCAAAACTGAAGGCCGAATACAGAGTTCATGGGAACGCTGTGTGTCGGAAAGCTTCTCAAAAGTTATTGTTTCTCTGTGGGTGAGAACATCGTATCAGACAGGCTCGCAAAGAATTGGTCTACAAAATCAGGTGATAGTTCAACCAAATTAGATAGCGCCGTAACTTGGCAGGTGTGAGAATGATTGCTGTCATCGAAGGCAGGATCAGCAATGCTCACAGAACGTTGTACCTGGATGATGTTGCTTTTGTCACTCGCTCCACTGTTACCACTTGGCTGTAGTACAGGAGTCTCCACGAATGCCGTCATCAGGATTGGTAGCCGCTGGGGACAACACAATGCGTGAGCCGTTATTGGACTTAGCAAAGTATCGACGTCCATTGGTACTGCTGATGGAAGTGAAAGACAGATGTCCAACACGCATTCATCGCCGCAAAGCATACACCGTAGCACAGGTAAAATGCAATTTTGCCATATCGGTCTGAATGAAAGGAACCAGGTCATGTTTAGATCTCTCAGCCTGGCCAATCCGAGGACGTTAGTTATCCTGTCCCTGTAGCGCATTGCTAGGATTGTTTCTTCCATTCCCATGGGAGCTATGTCTGAGCCGAGGCTTGCCATAACGTAGCAGAAGGGTCAAAAATAGAATCCCTGCGATGAGTCCAAAAAATAGTGGAATACCACCAAAGATGGAGTGCACAAAATTAGGAAAGATTCCCAAAATTGCCTGGAAGGGTGTTAGCAGTCCCGTAAAGACTGTCTTAAATATGCCTGGGATGCTTGTAGCACTAGACATGTTAAGGAGTTCGTCGAGCATTTGTACGAAATGCACGGGGCAATTTGTTGATAAAAGGTCATGGACCTCAGTAGCCGTCCTTGCGACTAGAAGATCATACGTCTCTTTAGATGACGTTATAGGCACTGTTGTCTGTAAAAGCACAGATTTCATTTTGCTTAATGTATCAATTCGTATAGAATAGAGATTCAGACGAGGCCAGAGGGGAGTCACTGTGTCTGGAGGCCCGCTCGGGAACAATGCTTGCATACAACATTTGACCATGGACGTTACTTCTACTAGATAACTTAGTCCGGGCGCGAGGCCACAGCACCTGTGATCCGTTCTTAGAATGTAACTCCCGTTTGCGAGTTGCATAAAGAAGGGCTCTATCTGAGTTGCAGGTGTGACTAGCTGGTGGCATGAAAGGTTGTTTGAATTGCCATCACATGCTCCGTGTAAATTAATACCCTGACACAAAAGTATACCGCTTAGTGAGTGTTTACAGTTCTCACCACTAAGAAATACATTTTTGTCGCTGTCACTATAGCAAGAATGAGTGTATGGTAATTTCCATTCGGATTTTACATATCCCTTACCCAATTGTTCATATTGGCCAGCAGGTATGTACTCAAGGCATTTATGAAATCGGAAAGTTGTTATCGGAATTGTGATAATTCCGTGTATTATCCATTCAATGACAGGACTCTCTGACATTGTCAATGATAATCTCTCGAGTTTTTCGATGCTCAAAATTGTATAGTCTGCTCCTTTCTGTGCCAAACTGATCTGTTTATCAGTAAGGTTAAAAATGGAAAATAATGACGTTGTGTTTATCAGACGCCAAGGCACATAGCCTGAACGAAGATTTTGCAGCGTCCAGCCTAGTTCTATAATAGAGCGTAATTGAGACTGGCCATGTTGTAACATTAGCAAATCTCTGTCTATCACATCAAAGGCAGAGGATACAATATTGTCCAAAGAATATATTCTGGAAGACAGAGTCATTAACCCATTGTCTACCACAGAAAGTGATTTTTCCAAATTAATACGATCAATTTCTCGTATCTTTTCAGCAGTTTCAATTTGCTTTACTTTCCAAGCCTCGTTGTAAGCAGCATAGATGCTGGTCGCTATGAAACGCTTTTGACGCTGTTTGCGTGGTCCAAGAATGAAATCGCGCAAATCAGCACCATCTTTTAACAAAGACAAGTGTTGCTTAATTTCAGCCAGTGTGGATGAAGTTAGCCATTCTAGGCAGAGTTTACCTACACTGTATGTGGTTATAATTCCTGGATGTTGTCTCTGGGAATATCTAGGGTCTAATCTGGTCATTTTTAAACCCTGTGTTTTGTTCAGGAATCTATCTTGACAGCTATTTGTGTCTGTAGGCCAGATTAACCACTTTTTCCAATCCGGATGTGTTCTGTTGAAATGTAAAATGTGTGACACGTCTAACTCATTATCTGCAGTTGTATTCTCAGCTATTGGCTTTGGTATAGACGGTGTTTTCATTTCTTTGTTCTTAGCTAGGCCAAGACAAGATGTTTGGTGTACAGTGTCATTTAAAAATAACATTTGTTCTGGTATCATGCAGGTTCTAAACAGTGCTTCTATGCCTTGCACCTGCCAATCTTTTGTACCCCAAATTGTTTTTGTTTCAATATTATTTTTCCAATAATCAAAACCAAATGTCATCATTTTGTCATAAAATGCTTCTGAATATATCAATTTAGAATTTGTCAGCATTGTTTTCATGCCTGTTTTATCTAACAGTTTATAATAAAACGTTTCTGCATCACTGGTGTTAAACCCTGAAAAGTATTTGAATTTCTCAAAAAATGCTTTAGAACTGCTTTTAGGTGGTGTAGAACAATGTTCCCATTGATTATACATAAAAACATTTCTAGGCTGTGCAGATTTATGCAAGTAATGATCCCCATAGTGGGTATAACAGAATAACTGCTCATAACTAGATGAACCTTGTAAATAATCATGATCTGTGAATCTAGCTGACATTACTAAATCAGACATCATGTCATTAATACTGTTAAAGTCCCAATCATCAGAGAATGTACTCGGTGTCACAAAGTCACTTAAGAAAACCTTTAGTTGATGAGGATACTTCAGGATTTCGACCGGACCATAGATCTCATAGTCTGTTTTCTCCCATACTACCCCACCAGGTATTGGAATTGCTGTGACATTTACTGTTGACAGTTCTCTTTTCTTCACGTGGGATGATCTGTGTGGTTTCAGGACTAGGTTGATGTTCTGACTTGCTGTGTCCATTCAATTGTAATAAACTTTCCTAAAATTAAAACTAAAATTAGGCAGAGTAGGAGTATGAATACCCCTGAGATAATCCAATGCTCAATCAACGGTGAATCCAGATATAGTTCTTTGATTTGTTGAAGGAGTCCTGTTGTATTTTCTTTAGAATACTTTTTTGTTTCTGGCATCACTTCGGGCTCATTTTCATCTTCAGAGAAGTTGTCGAAGTTGATGAAATAACCAGAGGCAGTTCTGTCAATTGATGGGATTGTTCTTTCAATCTGTCTCTCGGTAGCACTTTCTGATGCCACATTATTGTAGACTGGTGTTGTTTCTTGACGAACTGTTTCAATCTGTGTTTCAAGAGGCACGAGTTCCATGGCATTATTGCATAGTCCTTCATTGTGCACTGCAGGCTGATCGAATGTGATTAGTCTTTCAGTTTGAACCTCTTGGATTGTTGCAAGTTTGGGTATTCTGTTGTTTCTTGGGAGTCCACTGGGCCTACTGTTGATTATAGGCCACATGCTTGTGGTTTTACCAGGTCGATGGACACGACTCTGTTCTCCTTTTTACCAGCAAGGGGCGGTAGCACAACTGATCTTGTTCCGGTGACTGCTAAGACAGGTACTGCTTTTCTGTAAGAAGGCCCAAATTCCTTCTTAACCGCGATCTTTTCTCTGACTAGATCCCCAATCTTTGGAATCCAGACAGGCCTTGCTGGGGCTGTTGCGGGTGGTGCCTCGTCAGTGGTATTTGGCTGTTGCTTTAACTTTATGTTGCTTAATGATTTTCTTGTTTCATTCAGTTCCTGTAAAACAGCCAAACGGTCTTTTACTTCAAACTGCTTTGTTTCTTCTTGTACCACTGACATCTGACTATCGAGGTCCTGAACGTTCATTCTAATTCCGAACAATAGTTCGTATGGGCTGAAACCTTTTAGAGAATTTCTTGGCATGTTGTTAAGACTAGTCTGGACACTTATTAAATGTTTGACCCACCCAGCGCCTGAACCTAATACCTTCGCTGTTATAGATTGCTTTATGTCCCGGTTTTTTCTTTCTACCACACTTGTGCGACGGACAAGAATACCGCAACCCAATTCCCATGCTGGCCATGGCCTCCTTATAGGCTCGAGAGCTGAAAGCAGGACCCTGGTCAGAATGGAACGTGGTAATTGCGTATGTGCCGATATGGACTCGCTAATCTTTTATAACCGTTCTAGCGTCAGCCGAGCGATGGTGGCCTCATTTTTTAAGTGCTTTTCATCTTAAACGTTGTACACTGGGACGCGCTTCTCTTCTTTGATTGCGCAGATAGACTGCCTTATGCTGTCTAGAAGGGATCCTGAAACTACACTGGCCTGTTCATTACTGCGATCTCTATTGCAGTCTTCACAATTTTGAGCAAAACATTGAATATCTATACTCATTCCTGGCCACCAGTACTCTGATTGCAATTCTTTCAGAGAGGCTTTGATTGTTTGGTGTCTCAGACCCAACCCCATGTGTGCTTCCAGTATGAGGAAGCCCCTCCTGCTCCTGTTTGGAATTACTCTGTCCCCCACTCCAGGGATTCGAGCAAAAGGAACGGAGTTTGCATCGATTATGTATGCATAATTGAGTGGATAGTTTACGGGTAGTGCTGCACAGTCGCCTTTTACGGTCGTTTTTACTGCCAGCATGGTTTCCCCGTCTATGTACTTATCTGTACGCTTTTTTTGTGGCTACGGAAGCCGGGTTAGTTGCTTCCGCGGTGGCTGTATTAGCCAATGAATTCCCTGCAACGTGAACGCCATCACGCTGAAGACTCTGTGCGTGAATCACGTGAGTCTTTTGTAGTTCTTTGTATAAAAGAGCTACCTCGTTCCAGAGCAATTTATGCTTTATTGTGGCACCTGTGTCATCTTTGTAGTCGTTTTCGATCCAACTCTGCAGTTTATTGTTGTAAGAGTTGACGCAAAAATGAGAATCGCACACTATAAGTGTCGGGAATTCACGTTCTGCATTTTCGAGCGCCATCTTTAAAGATCTGATTTCAGTTCTTTGAACCGAACAGTTTCTTACAGATTCAGTTTTTGTTACTTTCGGTCTGAATTTACCGCACAGCCAACGACCTTTAATGATCGCACATGCTGCATTGTAGGATTTACTCTCTACATTAAAATGCTGTACAAAGCTATCTGTATAGATTATACAGGCGTATTGTGGGAGAGGCAGAATTTCGATTGGCAGAGGATATTCTTCTTCATATTCTAAATCATTCAGTTCTGTGTATTGCGGGGCGAAATAGTATTTCACGTCTTCCGCTCCAAGAGAATCTATGCACTGTATCCATTTCGGGTCCAGTGACACTGTAGGCAGGTTTACTGGGCTGAATAGCGCCTCGAAGGCGGATTCCGCTGTAAGGATATTAATCCGTTTACCGTGTGCTAGTTCTCGTTCATTTGCTAATGCGATTTGCACTGCGTTCACAGTTTTTTCTGTGCGACTGAATGTTTTTTCTGCTTGTGTGTACAAGTGAGATTTAATTGAAATTGGTACCTTTTCTCCCTCATTAGAGGTTAGGTACGTGAATCCGCATCTTCCTGGGATGACTCGGATTACAAGATCGATCGTGTTGTCACGTGTATCTAATTTTGTTTTTGCTAACATGTCTGTTTGCAGTGATCTCAAAATTTCTGTGTGTTTTTGAGTCCAATTGATTTGTTTTAAATCAGGTTTAATTAGTTCGTAGAGAGGTTTAACCCTTTCTGCGTAATTTAGAATGTAAGTTCTTCCGAAATTCAGAAAACCTAGTATTGATTGTAAATTCTTCAGCGTTTTTGGAGCTTGGAGTACAGCGCACTTCTCTAAGAAGTTGTCCGCTAGGCTTTTTCCTTCACTTGATAATTCGTACCCTAAAAATAGTACTGTCAGATGGGCAATTCGGGACTTTTTAAAGTTGAATTTGTAACCCTCTGCTGCGAACCCAAGTATAATGGTGTTCACTCTTTTTAAGTGAGTATCCAAGTCGTCGTCTGTGAGATAAATATCATCTACGTAAGATAATGCTTCATCATCATAGATTTGTAGTAATTCTGTTACCCTAGCTGAGAATAGTCCTGGGCTGTTCTTGAACCCCTGTGGGAGTCGACAGAATTTTTTCTGTGACCCAAATGCGGAGAAAGCGGTCAAGTATCTGCTTTCTGGTGCAATGTTTTGACAAAAGAAACCATTAGAAATGTCTAATGTCGTTTTGTATTTTTTCCTAACTATGTTATTCATTAGGGCTGCACTATGCGAGTTTTGTACTGCAAAAGTTTTGCAACATGTATTAAGGTGTCTGTAGTCCAAAACTAGACGATATGAATTGTCTGGCTTGGAGACAGGAAACAAAGGATTGTTCATTTGAGAGGTGCATGTTTCAATCACCCCCTGGTACTCAAGTTGATCTAAGATCTCCCTGACCTGTTTTTTAGCTTCTTGCTTTATGGGATACTGCCGTTGGGCAGTTGGTTCACTTTTTAGTTGGATTTTGTGAGGTGTAGAATCCTCATCCCATCCTACATGATTTTTATACAATGCAGGTGCCTGGGCTACTGCCCATTTCCTTGCATATGTGTATTTTTTATGAATCGGAATGTGATTCGAGAAGGCAGGCATAATCACTTCTTCGCCACGAGGGCACTCCCTGACAAACTCCGGGGGCCAATCTTTTTCAGCTAACAGAATATCATAGCCTTTTGAGAGCTTATCCCAAAATAGACCCTTAATTTTCCTAGTCTTATCACCCTCTATACGCAATGTTATTTCGTATATTTTATGGGGCTCGCTAAGTCTGGCGTCGGCAGTTTCAACCTGAATGTATTCATTCGTGTCCACTGTCTCCAGATGACTCATCAAGATCTTGCGCGCTATACTGATCTCTGCTGCACTGTCCAACATTGTCAATGCCCACTCCCCGTTTTTCAACTGTGTCCTCAGTATTCTCGGCATGGTTGATTACTCTAATACTGGCTACCTTCTTTTTCTGAAATTGAGATTTCTTATTTTGAGCAGGTTCCTTGTCTTTGGACTTGGTGTGCTCTCCTGGGTCTGACCGTCCTCTTCTTTCCGAATTCTGTGGAAGAGATCGAGAGGGACGTGTATCAATACTTTGATATCTATCAGGTTTTTTTATATTATCCCTATTTCTAAGGTTATATCTTTTCTCAGAGGGCTCCCGTTGGGGAGACTGGCGTTCTCGAGTCGGAGTTCTCTCCCTCCGTCGAGGAGACCTTCCTCTGGACTGGAAAACTTTTTCCTTGGGACTGGATTGTTTATTTCCATCCCAGCTCTTTTTAGGAGTATTTGAATTATTTTTAATAAATAATTTTTCAGGATTTTCGAGCAGTTGGGGCTTAACTGGTTTCCCACCCAAGCTGTCTCTACCTAATTCTTCATAGCATTTTTCTATGATTTTTGCAAGCTCAACAGGATCTTTTATATCTGTTTCCCTCAACTTCTGGCGAATCGCCACAGATGCTGCTTCTCCCTTTACATTGGCTAATAATATAGCCGTGACCTGCTTGAAGTCTTTCAGTAATTTCATACCTAGATTTAAAGCTGGTTCTGGACCGAATTCATTTTGAATCTGTTTTAGCACGTCTGGTATTACCGCCATAGACGGAACACCGTGTGTTTTTGTGTAAATGGAAGCAAAGACTGTACCCCAAGTGTCACAGTCCTCCACGTGTGGTGCGATTCCCATGGGAAGGCAGATGGTCAAGAGTCTGTGTTTCTCAATAGGGGTAGTATCAGGAAATACTGCCTCTATTTGAGTGATTTTCTGGGCTAACCAGAAAGGAATTTGTTCCCGTTTTACGGGTGTTTTACCAAGACATGACTGTATGTTCTGTGGTGTAATTTTATTTGTGTTCCCCTGATGAGGGGTCAGCTGTGGTGTATTAACAGCTGGCTGGACTGTAGCAGTCCGTATTACATATTGGACTAATTGCCTATGTATTTTTATTAATGTGTTTAGCTGTGCTAACAGCTCTTCTCTAGACATTCTTATAATGTCAGGATGTGGTGTGTAGCTGGCTAGAACCGGCCACGTGGCTCCTGGTCTACCTAGTGGACCGAGCCTGGTTATGTGATCATTGTGTTTTAGGGCGCCATTAAACCAGAGCAGGTGCTCTTGAAATTTAAGTGGAATTTCAACCTCCTCGAAAGGAGCGTACTCTTCCGGAGGTTCCTCTATTTTGTAATAGTGAAACTCTTGTGTTATAGCGTTTACCGCTGGAAAGTTTATCCATGAATAGAATACCTCTGTCTGCCGATATTCGTGAGCCTCTATCACGAAAATTACTGTACCACCTTGAGGTGGCAGTCCGTTTTCTATAAGTTTTAAAGTTATAGATCTTCTTAACTGGACCGGGATGATAATAGCACCCGGGTCTGTGTATTCGGGACCTCGCTGAGTCGCATCTACTGCGGCCCCAGTGGTGCCGTTGTTTTCTACTGACATTGTATAAATGCAGTTTTTGCAGAGTAGGTCTCCAAGGAGACAAAGATTAGATGCACAATATTTTGGAACACTGTATCCTTCAACGTTGAATAAACCAGAGCTTTACATAGGAATCTCTTCCTACTAAGGTCGGGCGGATTTTAACCTTTCACCCACTCCAGACGTCTATTGGAGTATTTAAGGGAGAAAGGGGTGTGAAATATGCACGACTGAGTTACTCTACAAGTCTTACGTTAGTTTATCGCCTTACCAAACGTTGGGCGCCATGTAGTGTAGTTCCTAGTTTCCCACTAGGCCCTGCGCATTGGAATAACATAAACAGTAGTATCGACGTGGAACTGCTTATATTCCAGGCCTCCACTGACTATGCTAAACTTAATTGGGTTGTGTTACCAACTAGCTCAGAGGTCACTGGAAACTTTCTTCTCTGCATAGGAAGTGATGAGCTTCCTTGGCACAGACAAGAAGGGATTCAGCTTTCCAACAACCGTGCAACATGACAACTTTGCTCCTCAGATCAAGAGTCGATCTCTAGGGTCGTGTGAAACAATAGACATAGATTTCACTCAGTCAGTCTAGTGCAGTTTACTTTCACAGTATGTAGAGAATAGAGAGACGGGCGTGTATCAATAAAGGGTTAACATTTATTGAACAGTCTTTCTTCTCATACAAGAGAAATGTATTGCCACAATTGCAATAACTGTTATTATAAAAAGTACGTACAGTAAGATAAGAATAGCAAAATAGAACTGTAAAAGCATTGATATGGTTTCTTAGCCATACAATGGTTTAAAAGTAATAAAACATATATACAGTCATATATACATTAGGCTAACATACTCAACTGGTGCTTCTAACTACGCCTACCCCAGTGTGCCTGACCTAAGCCTAACACGTGAGAAGGGGGAGTAAGTAAGTAGCTTAAGTTAAGTTGGTTTTGCCAAGGTTTGTTTCAAGAATTCTCGTCTAAGGGTTTAGTCAACACCATACCTCTGAATAGAATGATGGAGGATTGGTATCTCCTTCAGGGGTCTCTCTCGATATCCCAGTCACCTGCGAGGGTAAACCGGAAGCGCCGGGACTGGATTTCTCTGCACGAGAAAGGCAGCGGCTTCTCTCAGCGCGTCTGGAGGAAGGAGGGGTGACAGCGTCCGCGGGCAGCTGGGCTGGATGTCTTCGCAGAGGACGGCTGCACGGCTCCTCAAGCGTACTGCACCATAGGTCGCGCTGTAGCGGCGATAATGGTAATCAGTAGCTTCACCACCACAGGATAGCAGGCTGCAGCGACAGGCAACGCTCAACAGCAGTTAGCTTCGCTCTCACAGCTCACAGCTTCGTATTGCTTAAGGCAACGTTGGTAATATTTATACCTGACAGGTGCCGGGTTTGACGCAAGTTTGCTGGACATAAGACGTCAATTAAAGATGTCACTAGGAAGTGGCAGCTATCAGTTGCTCATTAGAGTTCCATTACTAATCAAAACATAGCAAGCGGGGATTTCCAGGTTTGCTAAGTTTTTATCTTGTTGAAGAACTCGGAGTGTTATCTAGGAATATCAGATAGTGACTGCTGCTCTGTCATTGCACTAATTGGTCGCAAAGGAAGTAGCAGAGAGTCATGCTGGAATGTGGCTCTGTGGCTCTGCTCGTGTGAGGCCAGAGATGACTTTACAGAAAATCGCACTTGAACGGTTATGCCAATATAGGGAATAAATGGATTTATAGCCGAATAGGGGCATAAGGTCACAGTATCGATCAGGAACCTAGATAAGCACATGACAGCATATGGAAAGATGGCACCCTATAAACTATAGTGCTGCACAAGTACGTGACCTGCAGAATAACCCCCACCTGTGGCCAGTACATCCAATCAAGAGGCAGTGACGGGACCAGAGGCGAGGGAGACGGTCCCAAATATACAGATGAACTTTGGGAACATGAAATTTACCTGTATTTTTTGCGGCAAATTAATTACCTATGGAGAGAGGAGTATAACTCTAATCAATACAGCTTTTGAAAATCATCAATGTACAAAACGCCGCAGAAAATAAATGATCTTTTTTTTTGTTGCTCCTGTTGAGTCCTTTATAATGAATCATTTTCGTTCCCCCCCCCCAAAAAAACAAAAAAATATAAAACCGTTCAAAAAATACAAAAAAACAAAAAAAATGTTCAGAAAAAAAATTAAAAAAAAATAAAACAACAAAAATAATTAAAAAAAAGTTCTTTTCAGAACTACCTCCCCTTTATAAGAAATTGCTAGAATGTTTAGCACTCTGGCAACCTCTATTTCTTTTGATTCGCTTCCCGGTTCGCGCTCCGGTACGCGAACCGGAAGCGAACTAAAAATTTTTTTTTTTTTTTTAAAAAGAAGAGTAAGTAAACAGAGAGTAATGTTAAAAGAAAGACAAATAGAGGGAGTAACACAGAGATACTGTTTAAAGAGGGACTGAGAAAAGGAGTGGAAAGAGTAGTGTAAGTAAGTAATAGAAAAAGAAATGAGGGAAGTAGCAAAGGCAGGAAACTGAGGGTTAAAGAAATGAAGCAGTGGAACTAATAAAAGTTAAATGTGATAGAGATGTAACGTAAAGAGTACTAAACACTTACCTTATAATTGCCGTTAACTTAGTCACTTGTTATTTTTATACTTTTAATCTGTGTAAGAAAGAACAAAAATTTTAAAATTAATAGAAGGTAGTAAAAGATGAGTGAGCATGAGACAAGATGAATACATATTAAAAATCACAATTCAAAGTACAAAATTAATTATACATATTTAATGGTTTATTTTTGCTGTTCTCAGAATATATCAAATTTCACTGAAAACAGTGAGTTGAAGGTATTCATCATATAACAGCGGGGAAAAAAACCACAATCAAAATGATTGTGTTTAAAAAACCCATATAATATAATCAATCAGAAATCAGAACTCCTCAAAAGTAACTTACTTTCTTTGACGTCAAAGGATCTCCTATGAACAGCTTATACTCTGTTGTGCTGGTATTATTTTCTGCCCGCCACTTTCTGAAAGATAAGCTCCATCGTTTTAAGAAAAAAGAGACATACAAAGCAATTTAAAACAGCACACTAAATTACAACAACACCTAGAATCATTATAGTCCAGTTACCTACCCTAAATTCTCACTTCTGAAAATAAGTCAAAAGGCAACATTGCTTCATACTCAGATGGTAATCGTTGCCAAAAGACCAGCCTTTTTTATATTTCAAATAAGCTATGTAATATCCTGATGTTGTCAAAGGACCATCATACCATATAATACCTGCAGTTACAAATGTTCTTCCTGAAATCGATGACTGTGTAGCCAAAACATTTTTAATTAGACTTGATAACTTATTTTCATCCAGTTTATGTAGTTGAAATTGTAAAATGACATTTCACCCATAAGTTTCTATAAAAAATGTGGACAGCATTGCAGACTTACATTTCCTCTACTCCTTCTTTTGATCTGCTGCTTGAATTAGCTTATAAACACAAAGAGTTATCGCTCTGTACTACACTTATCCACAAGGCCATATAGAGTAGGAGCCATTAGAACCTCTTGAAATTCCTCTGAACAAATCCCGAGATTCCTTCCCTAAAATTTTGGTTGTAAGAACACCAGGTAAGAATTTTGAAGGTGGAAAGGCAATCTTTTTTTGAAAGTTAAAACAGAATCATTGCAGAATGACCAGCCGTTTCCAGATTTTAAATAAGCTGTGTAATGTCCTGAAGTTGTTGAAGGACCGTCATGATATATAATTTCTGTAGTTACAAAAGTCCTTCCTGATATTGACAACTGCGAAGCCACAAAATTTTTAATTAAAGTTGTCAATTTAGTTCCATCAGACCTACATCGTTGAAACATTAAAATGACATACTGGCCATAACTTCGTATAATTAACGTGAACAGCATTGCAGACTTACATTGGCTACACTCCATGTTTTGATCAGCTGCTTTTACTAGCTTATTGAAGGATACTGATTTACTGTCAGGCATAGTTAAATATATAAATCTTTCTGAGTCTACACTAGTAGTACTTGATAGCCTACAGTTCTCGCAATCATTCTGCCATTGATAAGAAAGGCCAAACAGATAATCTACATCTACACTTTCATCTTGCAATACATCAAGCATATACATTAAAAACTCCTGACAATCCTGCTGAATATTTTGAGAGAATTGCGTTTGACCTAATCATTTGTCTAACAGATTACGAATTTCAGACACACTTTCTACTCTTGTTCTATCAGCGCTACATTTCTCTAACACAGAATTCAACAAACAGCATAAACTTTGTTCCGAATTGATCACAATCTGTTCTTTTAAAGTGTCTAGTGAAAAGACAACATTAACTACTACATTAGCATAGCAGTTGACACCAGAACTATTTTCAAATTGAAAACCAACAACATCTTCAACAGAATTCATTTTCTTTCTGCTTACAATTTTCGGTTCATCGACTTTTGGTCTTTTTGCTACAACCTCCCTACTATTACTGATATTTCTTCGTTTCCGGCCTACCACACGTTTCTCAAACAAAGGATATTGAGGCACATGTGGCGCATACTCTCTTCTTAACCTATTGTATTCCTTAACACAATCTAGATCCGCACAAATGTTTGTGACATCACAGTCAATCAAGTACAATCCCAATAAAGTTCTGACTCGTGACAATGCTACATAAGCCATACCCTCTTTGAACACAGAACTGCCAATATTCACTAAAGCAGTGTCTACACTTAAACCTTGCGATTTATGGATTGTCACCGCATATGCCAAGCAAACAGGAAACTGCTTACGGCGAACATATAAGTCTTTTACAAGCAAAAACCTAGCTGTGCAACGACCAATTAGCTGTACTTCCTTAATGCCATCAAATTTAATTTTTAAAAATTCAATTCCATCTTTATTTCTGTATTTCTCAAAATCAACAACATTACCCATTGATCCATTTACCAGACCTCTTTCAACATGTAAATTCCTTCTCAAAATGATACAGCAATTTAAGCACACGTTCAGAGTCTTTTCAAAACCAGCAGTTTTAGATATAGTCCTCTCTAATGAATCCAATTTAAATTTCAAATTCTCAGACAAAATAATTGTTGCTCCCATATGCTCTATTCTGTCAATAGCTTCCAGTTTCACAATCTAACATTTTGTTGTTGAAGATGGAACATTCTGCAAGAGTTGGCATCAAACATATTCCAGATTTCTTCTCTGTAATTTTCTGAAAAATATCCTCTGGCAGAACATCTTCTTCTGGATACAAATTTGACAGTAATCGTGCATGTAAAGCTTCTTTCCCACGCTCGGTCACTTTCCCAATTCTAACATCTTGTAGAATATTCTTGTAATCTTCATCCTTCGCCTGACGCATATTTTGACGCAGCTCAGCATAATTGAAGTTTAACCATATGTTAATGTTGCCAATGCTCCCTAGGCACTTCCTGGTATCTTCATGCGTAAGCAGTTTAAACACTGGTTGTCCTTTCACTTGTGTCAGCTGCAGAAGATCACCGAAAACAATGATGTGTTTGCCACCAAATAACACATCATACTCTGTTTTAAGAACTTCCTGCATTCTCAAATGCACAAAGGCAAGCATGACATTGGAAACCATGCTTACTTCGTCAATGATAAGAAGTTTCATCTTCTTCAGGACTCTAGATACTTCACAACAAGCATCTCCAGATAACTTGTGGTATTGTAATTTGTTATCATGCTCCACTGGCAGCATCAGTAGCCGATGCAAAGTAATACCTTTAATGTTATGTGCTGCCAGTCCAGTTGGAGCAGTGACAACACAAGACAGCGATGACTCAGTCCTTTTCTGCAGATAACATGAAATTGTTTTAATGAGGAAACTTTTTCCAGTTCCTGCTTCTCCACTCACGTACAGTCTGACAGGCTTCAACGACGTACATGAGCACTCTTTCTTCTCATGACTTAATCCATGCTCAATTTGTTTGGTAACTTCGTCATATATTTTCCTCTGCTCAACGTTAAGTTGTCTTTCCAAATCTTCTAAGTTAACCGCATCCTCCTGAGCATGTGCCATGGCTCTTTCCACTTCAATCATGGCAGTGGCAGCTTCATTTTCGATAACTGGTTCTCCTAGTGGATCCTGACTCAATGAAACAGAACTCTGACTGTCCTGAGAACTGTCTCGAGCAATCCCAGCTGCAATTGTTGCTTCCTGCTCGATTTCTGCATTCAACATTTCTAGATATTTTGGAAAAACACAACATTCTATGGACTCCTTGGCTGCATTGAAAGAGTCTTCGTAACAGAGGAAATCTCTAAGCAGTTCCTCTTCTGCACGCCAAGGCTTGAAAAGTTGCAAAAGAGCTAAATCGAAAAACTCTTTTCTTTCTGGAGATTCGCAATTCAATTTTCGATGATTTACCAATTGACATTTTCTTTGCTTGACCAGACATCCCTCACTTACAGCATACACTCCTTTTTCAATATCTTCTTTGATGTTCCTCTTGAAAATGTAATTTTGTAGAACCTCATACAGACAAACATTCTCCAGGTGACTGCTTCTATTTGGATAATATATATCCAACATGTTGGTCTTCTAAATATCTGTACTGCTTGGCTCCTTCTCCGCCAAATACTCAATTTCCCGTACAGGTTTCAGAACTCGATTACGCGTTGCAGCAAGACCAAGACTCGCCCAAATGATACTCCTAGATTTGGCATAGAGACTTGCTGAAGATAACCGGTCAGAACATTCGTAAGCTCTGATTTCTCGATGCGACAACATCTTCAGACTGAAACTGTACAACTTCTTACTGAGGCTCTTTTCATGGGAAATATCCTCCCACATATCCTTCAGTTCTGTCTTTTCTTTTTTTGTGATGTAAGACGTCACATACCGAGCCACAGCCATACAGTTGTCAGCCACAAACTGTATATCCATGTTAGCATTCCATATGGACAAAATCACTGGGTTGTAGTCATTAATGTACTTGGACTCTTCGTTTCTTTTCAAATTGTATGTGTTTTTGGGTGATTTCCTCGTCACATTATGTCGCAGCGAAGACATCAAATTGTTCACTCTTCCTTTAGATATCACCGATCGTGGAAATGCAAAACGACATTTGGTGTAGTACTTGTCCTTGTTTCTGAATTTACGACGACAGTACTTTCCACAACGATGGCTTTGAAACCGTAAAACTTGTTCTCTTAGACTTTTATCTTCCTTTGTCTTTGGAACAGCACATGTAGAATACTGTTCTATGAAACTCATCACTAAGTCATCCGGATCTGTTCCAAATTTGGGTGCATCTTTGATCCATAGCAGCATATGTATATGAGGAGCACCTCTTGCTTGATACTCCTTTCTCCAGAAGAAATCCAACACCTCTCCAAGAGGTGGATTTTTCTTGTTCATGATGAAAGACATCATAGCTTCAAATCTATGATTGAAGTACCTGCATACATTCACTGGATCCAAAGAGCACAGTTCTCTGGGTGTCTTGAATTCAATATTTTCAATGTTTCCATTTGCCTCTCGTAGAAATTCAAGTAAGTCTTCCCAGCCATACTCAGCACAGCTGAGAGTGAGGAACCAAGTAGGAGTTCCTAAGTTCCTCAGCATACATTTTAAGTCACCATGACGACGATACCAATACTCATTAGTACCACCCTGACATGCCATGAGATTAATCAGGTGAGAATCCAAAATACTGTCTTGCACATTGACTTTATCCATAAAGTCCCTTGCCGAGATATTTCGCAGTTGTACACCACTTTTCAAGATGTGGTTCACTGCATAAGACAGTCCAGACAGATCACTTTCAAACAGTAGATGAAATAAATAGGGAATGCATTGACGAAACCTAGGATCTTCTGCATACAATCGTAAAGTCCGGTATTCTGAAGCAGGAATTTGATCAGGTCGCTCATCATATCGTCCTCCTCGACCTGTGGGAAATAACTGTGGGAAACACCGAGCTTCCAAACTTTCCTCCCAAACACTAATGGAGTCTTAAATTTGGCTTATTTCATTTGAAACAACTCAATAGCATTCCCCATGACTTCCTTGGAATGCAAAGGATGAAAACTATAATGTTCATATATTTCTTCATTTTCAGAGGCTTCTACTTTCTCAATTTGCCCAGCACACAAATCGCTGTCCTCTTCTTCACTTACTTCCTCTTCTGCAGCACATACATTTTATCAAATACAATGTTGCCTTTTTGACTTTCCTAACATCCACTAAATCTTGCCAGATTTTCTTACTCTTTGTCGGAACCCCATTAACTAGGATAACTAGAGGTTCCTCTTCCTCTTCCACTTTCTCTACTCCAATTGTATTAATGTTTTTCTTCAAATCTAAAGGCAAATTAAACAACTCTTCCCTTTAATCCTCTCTGTAAATCTGATGGAGGCAATTTCCCTGTCTTTGGCTCTATTCGTACAATAGCCTGAAAGGGATGGACACTTTGAATCAAAATAGATTCATAAGTATTTAAATCCTTCAATTCAGAAGGAATGTCAACCAATTCCAGATTATTATGAACCGCTCTAGCAGGCATCCGGTTTTGGTTTAATTTGTTAAAACAATAAGTACACATACGTTGGTCCGATCCCAAATCAAAACAATTTTCTACCATCAAGTATGTGGAAAAATCCTTCCATTCACTATTGTTTTCCATTTCACTTTTTGCATATAAATCCACTAACTTAGTCTGATTCTTATAATAAGTCAGTCGACAACACACACAAGTGAAATTAGGCCTCTGACTTGATTTCACCTGAAAGTTGAAAATTTCCTTGTGAAACTTATCTATATTAGAAATCAGTACACTGTCTTCCACATTACCTTCTTCTACTGGGTCAATTTCAACATTGTTCTCTTCACCAGCAAAGTAACAGAACTCAATTTCTTCACAAATATTCTTCACATCTACTTCGGAACCATGCAAAAGAGCAGTGCTTAATTGTTTAAGCATAATTGCTGGACTCTTAGCATAATACAACATTCCAACTAATTTCCTCACTTTATTATGATGCACTGCTAGCATCCTGAAATGATGAAAAACACTCTGGCATACTCTCCTGGAAAGACAAGCCAGTGAATGACCACGCAAACCTGTCACTTCTCCCACTCTGCAAGGATCTAATTCTTGCAACAACTTTATTTTTTGTTTTAAACTTTTCTTATTAAATGTCCGTACAAAATCACGAAACAAATTGATGGAATCCTGTCGCACACTGCAAATAGAACTACACTACCAGGTGTACACTGGTCCCTTAGGACGTCTCCCTAAAACCTCATCACTTAACACCTCTTCTGCATCTGCAGACACAAGTTTTTCTTTTTCAACCGGACAACCATCTTTTACCTCATATGCTCGACCACTGGTGTCAACTGCATGCACCAAATCATTGTCCTGGAAGTAACTCTCCTCATTGAAAAATGCCTCACAACTTGAACTATGCATCCATTCTCCTGAGAAAACTTCACAAAAATTACTACGATTAACTACTCTCTTCCATCTACTATTTGATTTGAAATCATGAATTACCTTGTTTAGATTCCTAATTCTATTGATTACCAAAATAAATAACTTTCGCTTAATTTCGAAAGCCTGATCAATAATTTTCTCTACATTTTTCTTTCTCTTATAAAAAGCCACTTTCTGTTGACCTTTCTTAAATTTTTTTAACAAATTGACAATTATCCTGTTGCGGAACATTCGTCTACGAATGTCTCTAAACAGATTTTTCCTTCTACTACCATGCACAGAGTTATCTCCTGCTCTAGCAGTTACATTTTTGAGGGGCCTTTCCTTCCCGTTTAAATTGGCTCTCTTCTTCTGAACTAAAACATGTTCTCTAGTGATACTTTTTCGTCTGCAAATGTTTCTTAAAAAAGATTTTGTTGTCTTACCCGGAATTATTTTGGTGACTTCACAACTTTTAATTCTAGAGGACTGCTGCAAAGGTCCATTATCTCCATTTTTACCAAGGTGGGGTGTAAGTCGCTTTGCTTCTTTTTTTTTTCTTTGCCTTGAGGGCATGTTTGAATTTTTAAGAATATCTTGAGTTGAATCTGTGGAAAATTTATTAAAAAAATGTTATTAAATACTATTACCAACCAGTAAATCAATAACAGTAAAAAAACAATTGAATGGAAGGAATTTGCAACATACTTGATGGTAGAAAATAGCAATGGAATGGAATGCTTCTACATATGATCTGTGCTATGTTATATGTTAATCTCAACTAATTTCGAGACTCTATTTCTATTTAGAGATTGTTCCAGAACAGACATTGTTGATGTTATTGTTATTGTCTTAAAATTGCCAAGCACACATAAAGGCATATTTACTAGACCCTTGCACCAGGGGGAAGTGAATTAACCCCTTGTGTGCGGCGGGAATTCCCCGCCCATGCTGACTCCGCCTTGCGCGGGCGGAGTCATGACGGAACGGTTCCGTCATCAGCACAGCTCACCCATAGCTGATGACGGAACCGCTCCGTCATCAGCATGCAAGGGGTTAAAATTGCCAAGCACACATGAGGGCGTATTTACAAGGCCCTTGCACCAGGGGGGAGTGACTTGAAATGGCCAAGCACACATGGGGGCGTATTTACAAGGCCCTTGCACCAGGGGGAAGTGACTTAAAATTGCCAAGCACACATGGGGGCATATTTACACGGCCCTTGCACCAGGGGGAAGTGACTTGAAATGGCCAAGCACACATGGGGGCGTATTTACAAGGCCCTAGCACCAGGGGAAAGTGACTTGAAATGGTCAAGCACACATGAGGGCGTATTTAGAAGGCCCTTGCACCACTTATGCATCGTTTTTAACATTCACACTGTGGAGCACCATGGGGCAAAAACAGCACAGATGCATTATGCATCTATTGCACAAAAGCGACGCATTGCAGGAGTCACATCGCAAGTAAATAAATTCTTATAAATTTAGAAAGCATTCCTTTTCTGATCATAATTTGAAAACACAGCACAGCTCCTATGTACAAGCACACCTTGTCAGTACTAATACTTCACATTATCTACAATTATAATTTGTAAAAGAATGCAAAATCTTCTTGGAAAATATAATGCAAACACTTGACACAAAACAACATTTTAAATGCACAGCTGGCTTCCTTATTTTCTCCAAAAGCATACTAGTCTCTTTCTAAAATAAAGGAACAATATCTCACCTTACCAAATGCTTTTTGAATTTCAAAACAGTCTCAGAGGCCCTTGCACCAGGAGGAAGTGACTTGAAATGGCCAAGCACACATGGGGGCGTATTTACAAGGCCCTTGCACCAGGGGGAAGTGATTTGAAATGTACAAGCACACATGACGGCGTATTTACAAGGAACTTGCACCAGGGGTAAGTGATTTAAAATTGCCAAGCACACATGAGGGCATATTTAGAAGGCTCTTGCACCAGGGGTAAGTGACTTAAAATGGCCATGCACACATAGGGGTGTATTTACAAGGCCCTTCCACCACCTATGCATCGCTTTTAACATTTACAATGTGGAGCACCATGGGGCAAAAACAGCACAGATGCATCATGCATCTATTCCACAAAAGCGACGCATTGCAGGAGTCACATCGCAAGTAAATACATTCTTATAAATTTAAAAAGCATTCCTTTTCCTTAAAAACGATTTTCTGATCATAATTTGAAAACACAGCACAGCTCCTATGTACAACCACACCTTATCAGTACTAATACTTCACATTATCTGCAATTACAATTTGTAAAAGAATGCAAAATCTTCTTGGAAAACATAATGCAAACACTTGACACAAAACATCATTTTAAATGCACAGCTGGCTTTCTTATTTTCTCCAAAAAGCATACTAGTCTCTTTCTAAAATAAAGGAACCATATCTCACCTTAGAAAATGCTTTTTGAATTTCAAAACAGTCTCAGAAACACACCATTTTTTCTTTAGCTGAGCAAAAGGTATGCACTCTAGAGGCTGCAACCAAGAAAGCCACAGAAATGCTGATATTCATCACACATATCTCTCATGTCACCCAATCAAAACTCTTCCCTCACTTTTTTCAAATCAACACCCTTCCCCCCTCTGCCCTTTTTTCCCTTTTTCCATAGCAACTACCTCCTGACAGACCTCTCATGTTTACAAGTTCACACAACAATGTTTCAAATGAACTCTGAACTCTCAGTACACCTGCTAATCCACTGCAATCTTTTTTTAACCATTCAAATTACATCCGTCAAAGAACACATCCATGCACCCTAACTTTCTGTTTTCAGCAATGGAAATCCACCAATCACTGCTAATGAACCATTAGCACTGAAACTTCACAGTTTTTTTTCTTTACAAACTCCTACTGTTTCAACTGCCATTTCATTCCCACACTTCATCTGACTGCAGCAGAACCTCCTCTCACCATGTTTTCTGTCTGGATTCTTGGACATAGCTACATCCACTGGGCTCACAGGTATGCTGATAACAGAAATTTACACAACCTCAATTTACAAAATGTGGAAATCAAATGGATTGGGCAAAGAGGATTGAGATGTCACCAATTGATACCATTGGTGAAAACCTTTTTGCATTTGCCAAACCCTGACCTCATAATAGTGCACTGTGGAGGAAATGATTTGGGCACTTTGACTGGGGTAGCTCTGGAAATGCTCTTAAAGGACACCTTTGAGCAATTAATGGCACTTTTTCCTCAAACTGCCTTGGTATATTCCAATATATGCCAAAGACAGAAATGGAGGTGGTCCAATCAATTTTGTCCACAAATTGAGAAAGCGAGGAAGCATGTAAATAAGTCTGTTTCAGCTTATATGAGAGACCATGGAATGGGCGCCATCTACAACAATAACTTGCATTACTACATGCAAGATATCTACAGAGGAGATGGTGTGCACTTCTCAGATGAGGGAAACAGAGTTTTCATACAAAATTTAAGACTGTGTATTGGTACCTACTTATAAGTACCTAGAACTTACACAGAACACAAAAGCTCTTTTCAGAGCTACCTTAACTATAATTACTTTTGAAAAATTTTAAATGTACCTTTTTTCACTAATTTTCACTTATGTTCGCTTCCCGGTTCGCTACCCGGTTCGCGTACCGGCAGCTAATCATGCGAAAAATTCATTTTTTTTTATTCCAACATATATGAGCCTCCTCAGCCACCCTCAGAAAACCTAGGGGGTCAGGATACGTCTCCCGTGCCCCCTTATACCCATTTCCCACATTGTTTTTCCTCCATCTTGTTATTAAATTCCACCGAAACACTAAATGGCGAACTCCCGTTACGCTACCGGTGAGCGACCCGGTTCGCGTACCGGGAAGCGCTTCTACCGCGAAAAATTGATTTTTTTTTATTTGCCCCACGGGACCATTTAATAACCCCAACATCATTCCTAGGGGGTCAAGAGGGGTCTACCTTGCCCCCTTTCATTAAATTCCCCCTTCGTTTTTCTCCTCCTCTTGTCTCTCGATCCTACCGAGCGACAAGATGGTGGCCGGTCCGGACTGTTTAGAATGTTGACAAACACCAGAGAGCCAATCAGCTTCACTTCGCGAAGTTCCGTTACGCGTCAGGTACGCGAACCGGGGCGCTAACCGGAGCGCTGTCACAGATATATCTGTTTTTTAAAACGTTAATTTCTCAAAATCCACTGGAGCACATATATTGAGACATAGCAAAGGCACGTCGGGCAAACCATATCTACAATTTTGCCAAGTTTTGTGTAAATCCATTCAGCCGTTCGAGCTAAAAGTGAGTCCAACCGCCATATGGAAAACTCAATGTTAAAAACACGTTTTGGGACCCCCCTTTTTTCTCGGCCCCCACTTCACAAAACCCCCCCAAACTTTCAGGAGACGCTCAGAAACAAAATGTGCCATTTTCCTGAAAATTTCAGCCAATTCCGTCCACAAATGCCAAAGTTATTCCACATAGAATTTTCAGAAATCCCATAGGAAAAAAATCCTAACTATATATACCTACTGGCGACCGCCAGTAGGTAATATGTATATATATATATATATATATATATATATATATATATATATATATATATATATATATATATATATACACATATACACACATATATATATATAGGAGTCACGTCACCATGGACAAAAACATGGACAAATCCATCGATCCTACGGAAGAGGTAGACAGCTCGGAGGTGAGCTCAGTTGAAGGAGATCTGAATGTAACCCCTTTGGATTTTCTGGGGAGATAAAACTAGCGCACATGATAACGCGACAAAGAGGAAGAGGCAGAGCCAACACCTGGGGACGGGAACAACGTCCTCCAAAGAAACCCCCGACAAACCAAAAACCAGAAGGGGTGGAAAAAGAAGCAAAACCAAAGCGAGGCAAAGGAAAGCCAAAATAAAGGTGAAGAAACAACTGTCCGTGCCGAATATAGTGGTAAACTTATCAAGCAAACAACTATAGGACAGCCACCTAAAACTCTTAAATAAGGGTCTTTCTTTTTGCCCAACGAAGACAATGAATGTACCAAACGCTCGCATTGACCTCTACAAATTTTGCAGGAAGGTGAAACTTAAAAAACACTTTGCTGAGAAGACTCAATCAAATAAAAACAAAAGAACATGTGCCTTGGATACTAACATAAGAACAGCAGTTACACAAAAAGACCTAACTGCCATGATAACTTTAACATCTATCAAAGAGACCCCCTCTGAAAGCCAAAGGGACAATACAATCACTCCTGAAATGGAAATGAATTTCTGTGAAAACATTGGTCTACCCACCAACATAGGTGGAAACAGTGGATTAAAAAGAGCTTCCAAATTCTGTCCACAACTTCCTCCTGGGAATAAGGTTGACTTATTCCATGAACTCATGGTGGAGGAAATAATGAAGATCTCGGATAAATCCATGAAATACGGACAAGGTGGAAAACAAAATCTTTCTTTGGAAGAGCAAAAAGCAATGATGGACCTAAGAAACGATGTGTCTATAATCATAAAATCCTCTGATAAAGGGGGCAACCTCGTTATTCAAAATGTTGCAGATTATGTTGAAGAAGCAAACCGGAAACTCCTCATCCAGGAACACTATGAGAAACTGAGTACGAATCCATTAGAAACATGAACAAATGAATATCACTCAAAGTTGCTAACCTGGAAAGATAGGGGTCTCCTTGACTTCGATGAATACAACTACTTGGAAACGAACAACCCGATTATGGCCACCATATATTTTCTGCCAAAAATCCACAAGTCACTAGATAAGCCACCAGGGAGACCCATTGTGAGCTCGATAGGGTCTCTACTAGAATCCACGTCGAGATTCATAGATATCTTTTTGATGCACTATGTGACCAACCTGCCATCTTTCCTAAGGGACACAATGGATTTTTTTACAGAGAATATCAACCTGTGAATGGAAAACAACCTACCAAATGGCAACAATCGATGTTACATCATTGTATACCTCAATACGCCATGAGGATGGCATTGAGGCTGTGAAAGAGATCCTCAAGACACGGTCTGTGAACTATCTAGAACATTCAATAATGCTATTAGACATGCTCCAATATTGTCTGACACACAATGCGTTCCTGTTCCTGGGAGACACATATCTCCAAAAGCAGGGTACAGCAATGGGGACATCTTTTGCGCCCACATATGCAAATATCGTGATGGGGGCCTGGGAAAGTGAGGTGGTCAAGAAAGATCAAGAAAATCCGGATGGGCCGAAAATCAAATTGTGGTGTCGTTTCATTGACGACTTGTTCGTCATTTGGGACGTTGATGAGGAATCGTTGAAAAAATTCACTGAAACTTTGAATAACAACCGATATACTCTAAAATTTACATCTACAACCAGTTCCCACTCTTTGATATTTCTGGACGTGGAAATATTCATCATGAACAACAAACTTTGCTCTAAAATCCACAGGAAGCCAACAGCGCGGGGACGCACTGTTCTCTGTGCAACCAAGCGCTTAATAAATGCCATAAACTAAACTAAACATGCAATAGCATTTTACATGCTAATAGTGGACATCCGACCAGATTAAAATGGAGCATCCCTTACGGACAGATGTTAAGGGCAAAAAGGAATTGCTCTGAAGGAGATGATCTGGATAAAGAAATAGAGATTATGAGCCTCAGATTCCTCGAAAGAGGATACCCAATTGAAGTAATTACCACTGCCAAAAATCGTATGCATCTTAGGAATAGGGAAGAACTGCTAACCCCTAAGGACAAGAAACTTAGAAGAGATCAAGAACACGATACAGACTTGAGAAGTGTAACAACTAGAATCATTGTGGAGTATGACAATCAAAGCACACAAATGAAGAAAGCCTACAAAAAGCATTGGCCAATCCTTCGTTTGGATAAAACCTTGAATGAAAGCCTGACAGCCAACCCGAGCATAACATACAGGAAGACCTCCTCCTTAAGAGACATATTGACACAAAGTCATCTAGAACCATGCAAGGAGAGAAAACAGAAATGGCTGACAACACCTGGCTTCTGGAAATGCCACAAATGTAAAGCCTGTGAGCATAGGGAAAATATCAAACACTATGTACTTCAGAATGGTAGAAAAGAAACCATCTATGACCATATTACATGCAAATCTAAATGTGTGGTTTATCGACTCAAATGTCCATGTGGCAAATACTACATTGGGAGCACCATAAACAAACTTAAGTTAAGGATATTACAACATCTAAGGGCGATAAAAAACAAGGACCCGTGCTACCCAATGGCCACACACTTTACTCAGTACCATCAAAGTGACACCTCCCTTTTGAAATACTCGGGAATCAAACTGTGCAAACTCCCGGAACGGGGTGGAGATCAACTACAACTGTTGAGACGCTTAGAATCACGAATGATACTAAGTATGGGAACTGAGGCACCGTTTGGTCATAACTTGGATGCCGAACTATATGTACATTTGTGACTTGATCAGATAATATAATAACGATGCTGTCATTTGATTGTGTAGTTTTCCAAGGGGATCATGTTTTCACCTATTTGAAGCTGGAATGTGTACATGTTGTGAATTACATAGAATTAGAACCGGTTTACTTTGAAGATCCTATAATCAGACTCTGAGGGAGGAGTTGTGGGATATAGCAAATTAGGAAATGTATGACATCATTAGAAGGAGATGAGGAATTATAAGAAATGGTACTTTACCATAAATTCTCTCTTGGGAAGCTGCATGGGGAGAACTGACGAAATAATTTATGTAACTATAGATGAGAGAATATATCACACCTAGAGACCTACAATATACATTACCTAGTATTAATCCTATGTTCATATAATACTTTATTTAATCCAATATAGTAGTCTTCCCACCCCTTCTTTTAATTCAATTATCGTCACTTCGTAATATAACTGTCATAGAATTCCCAACTCACCACCTATTCTAAATAATTCCTTATTCCTATAATTGTTTGAATTAATTGACTGGTATGGATCAATACCATATGTGACTAGATGGATCTAACTGTAAATAATTGTCAATACTTCATTTATAATCACCGGTTCAATTTCTTTATTGGTACTTCACATTAATCTTGAACACAAATGTGTACAAAGGATGTACATTGTAAATACTTTATTTTAGAATGTATAGATCTGAGCAAACAGTAGAGTACTTTACGTTGATTGTACATAATTTTGTGTATATACCTTTAACATGTACTAGCCTTGTATATACATTGCTGGGTGGGTTGGTCAAGTTGACCATGGAAATGGTAGAGGGTACTTACACTAAATCACACTATTTAAACAAGATCTAGACCTAGGGACTCTATGGTCCAGTGGAAGGCAGGAGCCGAAACGCGTAGACCGTCCTTTTTTGATGCACGTTATATTTGCACTGGTGTGTAAATAATAAATACGCTAAAAACCATCTGTTGCTGTGCCGTGTCCTTTGATCTACAAGAAGTGGAGAAAAGAAGCTGTGGCAATATATATATATATATGTATATATATATTTGGTGTAGTGGGGAAGAGGTAACGTGTTCCAAGGGTGTTAGAGGCCCCTTGCACGTTTCTGTTACTTGCAGTAGAGACCATGGCACTTTGCTACCGTGCTGCAAATAATTTCAAGTTCCAAAGTTATAGTGACTACTCCTTTTTCCAAAATATTCTACCTGTACTAAAGGTTATGTATACTGATTTTGCCTACTCATTTAATTGGTTTGTAGGCAGCGTATAAAATGAAATGAAAAATTATAAAGTTTGGCTTTAGAGAAATAAGTAACTATAGCATTGTTATAAACTAATATTTGTTAGTAGCTGGTTGTTTAATTTTGGGTCTCTGGCATCCTTGGCATGTTATCCCCTGTCATCTTGCCTCTACCTCATGTAATATTCACAGTATGCTGGAAGTTGTTTTTGCTGGTTTGTGTACTCCGGGCACTTGCCACTGCTGATCAGTGTGAAAGTGCAAGATCTCTCAGTGTAAACTGTGATTTCAATTGGTTATCAATAATTGGCATTTTTGATTTACTGGTAAGTCCCTAGTAAAGTGCATTGTGTGGGCCCAGGGCCTGTAAATCAAATGCTACTAGTGGGCGTGCAGTACTGGTTGTTCCACCCACTTGCTTAGCCCTGTAAACTTGTCTCTGACCTGCCATTGCAGTGTCTGTTAGAGATGTTTTAAACTGATATGTCGACCTGGCAAGTGCACCCTACTTGAGAGGCCCCAAACTTTCCCTTTTCCTACATGTAAGGCACACCTTAACACCTTGGCTGCTAGGGATATTTTTCTCCTGTGCTGACCTTTGATGTTTACCCATTGTTCATGACGAGCTCAGCTCGTCATCAGCACAGCTCCACTGTGCCTCATGACGAACTGAGCTCGTCATGAGCATCGAAGGGGTTAAGGTCGTCCCAAGGTAGCTCTGTGGACAGGGTGCAGTGTATGTGAAATGTAGTACATGTACTGGTGTATTTCACAAGTACTGATAGGCAAATACTACCAATTTAGTACTTCACTATTGTGAGGACTATCTCTCCCGTAAGTTATGATTAGAGCTGCCGTGTAACATCTTACAAGTGTCACTTTCACTTGGAGAAAAAAAATTGATTTGGTGTTTCGGTTCTGTGAACTCACAATGTAAAAGTACAACTTTTAGTGAAGTTGGTTTTTAAATTGTGGGTTTGAAAATTCACTTTTAGAAAGTGAGCATTGTCTTGCTTTACCATACTGTGCCTCGTCCTGCCTGTGGAATCAACCTCTTGTTTAGACTGACAGCTGGATTGTTTCAGCATTCACTCTAGACAGTATTCCAAAGGGAGATGAGGTGTGCCCTGCATATCGTGATGGCCCATCACCAGGCTGATGGGACTTCCTGAGCTAGAGTGATGGTAAGAGTTGTCACTGACCCCTGAATAGATAGGGCTGTGCCTGGCCTCTGACAATGCTGTATATAAGCCCTGTCGTGTGTCTGGGGCCAGGGCAGGGCAAGGCAGGAACTGTGGACAACAAAAACTTTCCTTTGGAGTATATCTACTTCAGAAGCCAAAAGCGGTATAAGTATTGAAACTACAGCCCCACATCTTCAGAACACTTCTGGATTGAGAACCATGCCAAGAAAAATACTTGAAGAGCTATCAGGAGGAGCACTGCCCCTTCCTTTGTGTTGCTTTGCGGGATTGGACTGCAGTTGCTGACTCTGTCTGTGAGCATTGA
Source organism: Lissotriton vulgaris (assembly GCF_964263255.1). Taxonomy (NCBI): domain Eukaryota; kingdom Metazoa; phylum Chordata; class Amphibia; order Caudata; family Salamandridae; genus Lissotriton; species Lissotriton vulgaris. The sequence continues at coordinate 187,719,292 of NC_141688.1, read as the reverse complement.
AAGAACTCGACTTTGCTCTAGAATCCTGCTTTTCTAAGGTTTTTCAAGGGCGTATGTGTGATCGCTTCCTGTTGGAAGTCTCTGGGCAGTCAAAGACTTCTGAAAATCATTGAACTCCACTGCTGGAAGGGTAGGTCTGTACTGCCAAGTGGTGCCAGTACAAATTCTGGACCCTTGTAGTTTGTTCCTGCCCTTCCAGTGCCTGTCTTTCCAACTCACCACTGCCATGCAGGTGTAATTTCCAAGCACTACCGATGTGCAGCCCACAAAAAATGGCACAACACCTGTTCGCAGCCCGAAGAACCGCCAACGCCTGCCTTCAGCATACCGTTTCTTCACAGTCCAAGACCATCGCACTGACTTCAATGCAGGCCCTGCTGTGCTGCTGAAAGAAACGACGCATCACCGGTCCAAGACTGAAAGAATCAATACAATGCCTCTGCTGCCACCTTGACTTCCAGCACGTCCAGATTGCAAGGCATTGCACCTGTGTGCCAAGATTTCCACCGCATCACCGAAAGACCAGAACTGTCTTTGTATTTTGACACATTGCTACCCCTTAGAGACTGGAACTGCGTTGCTTCCCCAGTGACTTTGGGAACAGACACATCGCTGTTTTTTCTGACACTTTGTTCCTCTGTTTTTCCTTCTGTATTTTGATACATCAAATGTACTTTGTTATAAATCACAGCATCTATAGAGTTCTATGGGGGGACAACCTAGGATGAGGTGAAGTCAGGAGTACAGCACTTCAGGCAGCGGTCTGCACTGAATCTGCGGCGTAGCTCAATTTAATTTAGGAGGTTGGAGGCTTTAGTGTCAGAAGAAATCAAACAAGGGTGAGTAAATCACCCACAGCATCTCATTCTGTGGGTACAATGCAGCCCAGTGGATCCATGCTGAACTCCTCGAGCCCCCCCCCTTCCCCTGTCCTGAGGAAGACCCACCTGTAGAGGAATAAATCACCCTCTATGCGCCAGGGTCAAAATGCCGACAATCTCCCCCAGTCAGCCTTTAGCTGACATCCTCCTAGCCTTGCCCTTGCCCTTGTCACAGATGAATAATCTCTGTGCACCATCAGAAAATAATAAATACTTGTAAATACATGAGGGACAAGCCTATTTGCAAAACTGGTGCTACTGTTTCCCTCCTTCATATCTGTCTTACTTCATGCGCATTCTCCTTCTTCACACTTCCTCTGGAGCAACCCTTTTCCTCTAATGTAACATTGAATATGATGATCTGTGATATAAATATATAACAAAAAATTAAGAAATAAAACAGACACTGTTTGAGATATTCATTTGTACCTTTGTCTCTCTTGATGATATACATGCTTGACTTTTGTAGGAATAGGTGGTACATTAATGATAAAAAAAGTGAATTCTATATGTACTTGATATATTTTCACTTTTATAAAGTGGGCATTTTCTTGCTTTAGCATCCTGTGCCTCTGGCTTCCTGTGGAATCTACGTCTGGTTTAGGCTGACAGTTGGGCGGTTTGTGCATGCACTGTAGACACTCTAGAGAGTCACACAAAGGGAGCTGAGGTGTACTCTGCATATCCTGATGGCCCATCACGAGGCTGATAGGTCTTCCTGAGCTAAAGTGGTGGGAGTAGTTGTCGCTGACAGCTGTGCCTGTCCTCACACAAATCTTTCTCCACCCCCAAGTGGTGTGTGTGTGGAGCAAGGTCAGGGAAAGACAGGTCTTGTGCACTACAAAGACTTTCCTTTTGAAGTTTGCTTACTTCAAAGGCAGGAACCGATATAAGTATTGGAGCTGTGACACTATAACTTCAGAACTCTTCTGAACCTAGAGGAGACTCTGCCAAGCAATAGAGCTGGAGAAGCTGTAGGAAGGGTATGCATGTTGCTGTGTTGTGCTGGCCTACTGCTTGCTGCTTCATTCTTGGAGAGTGAAAAGTCTGGACTTTGTTTTCATCATCCGGTTTGACAAGGTTCTCCAAGGGCTTGTTTTGTGCTTGCCTCCTGCTAAGCAAATTCAGGGCAATCAAAGACGTCAGATGCAGCCCAAGAACTTCTCTTCTGGAGTTCTGATCTGCCAAGTGGTGCCAGGTACAGTACTGGGATGTTGGTGGTAGCCTCTGCTGTAAGAAAATAACAAAATATACGCACCAGTCTTCAGAGCCTGTTTTTTTCCACTGCAAGCCTGTCTTACGGTTGAAAACCTAATGCATCGCTGTGGCACAGCCAAATAATCAACACAGTGCCTGCTGTGCAGGAAGAAAATCGTTGCAACCCAAGTACCAAGCATCATGTATCTGACTTCCGAGACACCAGCTCTGGCTCCGAAGCAGGTTCTGCTGTAACCAACACATCACCCCCACTGGGAGAAGGGAACCAAAGCATTGCTACTTTTTCCGGTGCCTCACCTCACCTGTGCCTCTTAACGTCCTGGATTTTGACTCATCCCAGGTGCTATGTGCTAAAAGTGACGTATCCATATTTTTCTATGACTGAACTATTTTAAACCTTTTAAAAGTGATATTTTTTGTTATGTATGTAGTTTTTTTGTGTTTTATTGTGTTTTACTCATAAAGTTTGGTTATTTTTCTAAACTGGTGTGTGTCCATTTGTAGTGTTTTCACTTTGTTACTGTGTGTTTATGTACAATGCTGTACACATTGCCTCTGAGATAGGCCTGACTGCTCATGCACAGCAACCGATCGGGTGAGATGGGGTTTTCTTAGGTGTGCAACCACCTTACCCTGATGGGACCCTACTTGGACAGGGTACAAGCCACTGCCAACTAGGGACCCCATTTCTAACAGTTGTAACCCAGGTAAGCACAACTATTGTTTTTGGGTGATTTTAATAATAAATGCTATTCATTTCTGTAAATCTTTAAATTTTAAAGTAGGTAAATGATAATCAATCTTTCATGTTGTTGTGTGAATAGTAATATTGATGGTGCTGTGTGTGGTGGACAGGCCTTCCCATGTCCACCAAATACAGTGTGGTGGACTTGGGCAGCAGAAATCAGAATGCCTTTAACTGCGGGGATAACATTTCCTTCATATAAGGGCGATTAATTTTTAGGGGATCATTTAAAAAATGTGTTTGTTACTTTTTGGTATGTTTGTTACATTTTTGTATGTTTTTAAGATTTATCACAATTTTTTACTAATAGTCCAGATTTTAAAACATTTTCTTATCATTTATTGCACAATCTGAACTTTTGATCAATATCTTTTTTAACTTTTACATTTATTAGTATTTTGAACAAAAAATCTTCTTATTGTGAAAGAAAATCCATAATATTTATGTTGTGTATCACTGGTCACCTAGAAGAATCCAAATCTTGTTATTAATTATTGCATGGAAAGCAAACCTTTGACATAACTCCCCCAATCTGCTATTGCACAAAATTACCTATAAGCATGTATGGCTTTGTCAGCAATATAGTATTAAATCTAGATAGCTTCTCAGATCCTGCAAATGATTACCTAATTAATGGAGTGATTTTCACATGTGCATTTCGCTTTTAGATTATAATCCTTGGCCTACTAACATATTAATGAAAGCCAGTATTTCTTACCCAAGGGTACTACTAGATCAGCTGATTCTTGAGGTTTCAAAGTGGACCAGGTCCTTGTGGAAGCTATCTTGTATATATACATTTGGATGACTGATGGGCATAGCGCATGCTGCAGTATTGGCCTGTTTTGAGTTTACAGGAAGGGAAAGTCATGCCTGTAAAGTCGCGATGACTAAGGCAACTCCACACAAGCACATTGGTGTTGTTTGGTGAGACCCCACATACACGTGTAAATTGTTATCCTCTGGCATACAGCCAGACTTAGGGGCAGATTTACAAGCCCCTTGCGCCACTTTTGCGTCACGTTTAACATGTGAAAAGTGATGCAAAAGTGGATCAAGAGGCTTGTAAATCTGCCCCTTAGTTAATTAATAGCCCAGAAGGGCGAGGGTGGCTATCCATTAGGGTGACCACGAGAGTGAGCACTGTGGCATTGCCCTCTTCTCACCAGCCCAGCCAACACCATTACACTGCCTTCTGTATTCAGTGCTATGGGTCCCTTTCATGAGGGACTTTACAGCTCATTTGCAGGTTGTTATGGCCGAGGTGGACTGGTTGTGGTTCTGAAGTTTGCTTATAGTTTTGATTTGGCACTTTTTTTTTTATAAGTATAGTGTTATTTAGTCAAAAGCATGCATACTCTTTATGTTTTCTATCAGATTTGCATATACTAACCCCTAGCTGATCAACACACTGTTTTAAAAATAAAAAGATTTGTATTTTCAATCACTTTACTTGCAACACGTGAACCTGCCACATCCCACGGCTGGCTGAATTCAGTTAGGGCCCACAGCTCAATGTTCATATCTTTCTGCCCAGTAAGGCTTTTCTTCAAACCTTTTGTTTTGAAATAGAATTCACAGCCAAGCAGAGAGTTGCAGGATAGGATCAATACACAATGTTATTGAAACCGTGTCATGATGTGATAACTACTCAAGATGAATCATTTTTCTCAAGGATACAAAAGATCTATCTTTTGGATGAAATGATGTTATCGAGTAACAAATTAGGTTTTCTACTTAGTTAAAAAATGTTACATTGTTTTGCAGAAAAATACTTTAATTCATTGACAACTGTGATTCATATCAGTGTTAAATGAAGAATAAACAGATTATTTGATTTTTGTTTTGCTGATTAAGACAGCCGAGTGAACTTCACTTAACACTGCAGTCCCTCCTTATCCACCAGGAACTGAAATGTCAATTAGTCTGAGATATGATTTTTTTCCATTGAAATTTTCAAGACAGTGACTATGGAAGCTCCTCCTGGTTTGCCCCATCACCCACTCACTCCTAACACATTTATTTTTCTATTAAATGCCTTTTGGGGTTTAAAATGTAATTAGATGTTGACCCAGACCAAGAGAGAAATGGGAAAAAAAGGTTGAGGGAAGGAAGAACAGGAAGATCGGAACGCAGAAAGTAAAAAAAGTCAGTAGGGATTCAAACTATGCAGGAAACGGAAAACAAAGAGACAAAATGTGTAGGGCAGTGAAAGAAAGAGGTATGAGCATTAATCAAGGCTTACCAGTCATAGTTTTTTAGCAACTACTGCTTTCAGCCGCGCCAGAGCTGGACTTCTAAGAAAACAGATTTTTTTAGAGATTAAGCTGTGGACTTTATTCAAAATATATTAAAATGTTTTTCGCTAGGCTAGAGATGCTATGGTCAGTCATTACGTGTTTTGGCTATTTAAAAGGAAAAACTGAATGATGAAATATGAAATATCAATGCCAAATGCCAGTGACAGTTTTTTGTCATTGCCAAAGAAAATTTACAGACTAACTGAATTATGGACCAGGGCAGTTTCCTATCGGTTGGGGAGTAAGTGTCCTTGCATCTGGCACAAATGCTGAAATGCTAGATTGCATAACAGGACTTCTTGCTCACCCACATTTCTACAAAACCAACAGCATCATTTACAAGGCTATCATGACCAGAAGAACAGACAAGCACACCGTCTCTTTTGATTCACGGCACACCTGCAGCCAAGACAATGTTAAAAAAAAAACAGCAGGACTTTTCCACATATGCAACCTGGCGATGCCCTTTTTGGATTTGTTTTCCTAAATACGGCCAGATAATAGAATTTCTAGATCCACTGGTACCAAATACTTGTCAATAAGCCAGATCAAGACAGAAAGCCAGTTGGACTGCATCTACCGCCATTAGACTGACCACTACTTTAATGAGATGCACAATTGACAACAATCAATCCTGTTGTAGTACATACATTATCATTCAGAACTATTATGAAAATCAAACAAAATAGTGGAAACAATACTTTTTAGATGGGTGAACAGTAAAAAATACTATAAGATGTTAGTGATTTCATAAAACCTTTTTATAATAGTATTTCCAATCCCACCCACATCTCATCGGCTAACTAATTTAAACTCAGCACTAAAAAGGGCCAAATTCCAGTTTCAAAAGATGGTTGATACCTCTCCTGAACAATACAGCCCATTTTAGCCAAAGGAACAGTATCTACTATTCTTGTATACATCAGTAGGCAAGCAGATAAGAACATTGAGCATGGACTGGACGTACCTGTGAGTAGCCTTCATCATAGAACAATGATTACCAGGGGTGGTCAGTATACACTGGTCCTCTGGCGGAGTTTGCAGAGTTTTTCCTGCTTGGAGTGTGGTGTTCTGCCCGCTTGTACACAGAGTTCAGCAGAAACTCTGCCAACTAGCGAGTGGTGGAGTTTTCTTGTGTGATAATTAACAATGCTAAGTTGGAGAGCGTGAAAAAATGAGTGCTAGCCTGCCTCCTAGGAAGATTTCTCAATGCTGCTACTCAAGCGGAAGAAAGAAGCAGTGCCCTCTGTTGCCCTGTGTGGTGCCGTTTGCTTTGGTTTTACAGCACGGGACTAGCTGCCAGCACTAAACAGCAGCCCGAGCAGTGCAACAGGCAAAAATGCCTTTTCTCTTAATAATCAGAGTTTTTAGGTAACTCCGCGGAATTCTGCGAAGTAAATCTCTGTGAGTTCCGCCTACTTCCAATGATTACAGCTCTGTATGGACTTTACCTTGAGCTTCTGGTATGCGGTACCTCAATGTGATATTCAGTTTGTCCACTCCCATTTGTCCTCTTACTCTGCAGAGTCCTTTAATGTACGAGATACTGATACCAATGTGGCTTTTTTATTGTCTCATGATCACTAATTCCCCCAACTGGACTCCAGTGTTGAAGAGGATCCAGTTTGGTTTTTGTTTCACTTTCACATCTTTTTTAGTCTTAAGGGCAGTCTTCTTCTTGCCGGAATCATAATTTAAATTGTTGGTTTGGAGTTGAGATTTTATGGTACAAGAACCTAAAGTATCATGGGCCGCAAAGGTGTAAACTTCTGAAAAAAATCTTAGAAAGTACTTGTTCACAATCCTGTAGAGGAAAAGCTGCTATCTGATTGCTGGTGCACTGCCAGGACTGTGGCTTCTCCTCAAATGGTTCTCTAAACCATTGAGGAAATTGTATCAAAATGACCCCTTAATTTAATTGCTAACCCAAAGCAGGTTCAGCTCCGTAATCATTTTGTGTTTGTTTTAACACCTCTGGAAACACCACTAATGAGGGTGTGCCATGTATAGTAGTATATATACTGTTCCACAAGCAGATATACTTAACTACAGGTGGTACCATATCAAGTGGAACCCAGATCCTAATTCTATCCTTGGGTGTTTTGTGAAGATAAACCATTTCAAGCTGACAATCCAAAACATATTATTGTCTAATTGTGTGGGTGTCTTCCCCATAACAGCATCAATAGTCTGTAGACTAACTGCCTGCACCATAGTAGGCACTTGTACTCTTGTAGCAGTCCACTGTAGAACATACTATACTATGCTATACTATGCTATGCTATGAATCCTTCTAAAGCGTGTGGCTACCCAAAGACTTCCCAGCACTAAAAGAGCCATAGTGTTACATCTGAGCTACCCGAGCACATGTGAGAAGGATTTTTTGTGGGAGTAGAGCCAAGCCTTAAGCGGTTTCCTAAACCATGCCTCATTGTCTAGGCATCCTAATTCTAGGGGCAGTGTGTTCCAGAGTAGAGGAATAAGATGTGAGAAGGATCTGCAGCCCCATCTAGTCCTGTGAATTCTGGGCACCATCAGAAGCCGTGCAGTAGATGAAGCCTTAATTGGGATGTGAGGTGTCAAAAGCGCCCTAATCAAGGAGAGTACTTTGGAGTGAAGCCCTTTATCTGCTAGACATAGTGTCTTGAATGTAATCCTTTCCTCAATGAGAAGCCAGTGAGGGGAGGCTAAGTAATTTTTATCTAATGTGCATTTTAGGATTTTGCATAGAGTCTTAGCTGCCGCATTTTGGATGCGCTGGTGCTACTTGGTAACGTATTTAAGGGAGTCTATTCTATTAGAGATTTGGAAGATTGAGGCCCCACGCCAGGCACATTGACAAGTGTTCAGAAAATGTATCACAGTATCTAGAGCACCATGCTCATAAACAACAGAAGAATGCAACACTGCTCTAATATAGGAAACGGTTGAAGATGCACATCTTTAAAGAACACTACATCACAATCCATTAACAGTCCACAAACTAAGGTCCAAATTATGACTATGATGGTCTGGTAGCAGGCCACTACGCCAGAACCCCGCACCCAGACCGCCAAATTCAATTGCCACCTGCCCACTAAATTATCAGCTGCGTGGTGGTCCCATTGCGGTGCCTATTGAATAGAAACCACACATGTACAATGGGAGCGCCTAAGGACATTCTTGAACACCATGGACTGTGCAGTCCATGGTCCATGCCATGAAGGAAAGGGGCACAGCATGTGCCCTTTCTGCATGCCTCTCCGTGCACAGGGGCAACAGGGGGCCTTCAGCATGGGGGCATCTTGTGCCCCCAGCGTTGCATGCCTGTATATGGGGCATTTTGAAGACCTCAATATTTATAACGAGATGGCTCCTTTTTTCGAAAATGTTTGAGCCTGGTCTTGTTTTATAGACAACATTTTCTTTATCTGGGAAGGAGACCAATTGTCCCTGAACGAGTTTTTATTGTGGATCAACGCTGCCGATCCTAATCTTAGGCTTACGGCTAACTCAAGTAGTACGAAGATTGAATTTTTGAATGTGTGGATACAATATGCCGATAAAGAACTTCTGGTATCTCTATATGTCAAACCCACAGCCAGGAACACCCTCCTCCAATATGTGAGTTTTCATCCCCGATGCTAGAGGGATGGCATTCCCTTCAGTCAGTCCCTTCACTTGCGAAGGAACTGTTCTGAAATGATGGATTTCCTTCTACAAGCAGATATCCTTAAGGGCAAACTGGCTGAGCGTGGTTACCCCCACAGCCTTATCCGTGACTCCTTTAAAGGCGTGAGATATTTTAATAGAGAGTTCATGTTCCAGGACAGGAATATTGCATCGCATGATTGGTTGGTCTGCATAACTAAGCATTCCACCATCAACCACAAGGAGACACAAACTATCAACTCCCCTTGGTATTTGCTTAACATTGGGGAAAATGAGAACACAATTCCTAGGCCCCTCTTCGCTTTTCGAAGAAACAAAAATCTTAGCAACCACTTGGTTTGTGGTAGGATGGCCACCCCAAAGAAAATGCTCCAAACCTCATCCTTGGTATAGCCCCTATTACGGGTAACCATCGTTGTGGAACCTGCCAAGCCTGTCCTAATGTTTTTGTGGGCAATGATCTGGTAATTGATAACCGAACTATACAACTGAATGAAATGAGCAATTGCCACTCGTCCAACGTGGTGTATGTCATTCTGTGTCCTTGTGGGCTGCCCTACGTTGGTGAAACTGGCCGTGAATGTCGGTTCAGAATTGGAGAACATAAGTCCAATATAAGAACTCATAAAACCGGGAACCCGTTGGTCCAATACTGGCTGAACAAAAAACATGATGAGTCTGACCTTAAATTGTCAATCCTTGAAAAAATATGTCCTGTCTCTGGCAAGGACACTTCCCTTATAAGGAAGAAAAGGGAAGTATTTTGGATCTTCCTCTTGAATGCGACACAGAAGGGCCTTAATGAACACTGTCCGTGGGAAAATGCCATTGGTTTACTTCCCCCCTTTTTCTGCGTTTTGGCTTCCCTGCTTTCTGTTAGCAAGTTCGAACTGTAAGGTCGATAGTAAATCGTCCCTAAGTGTTGTGCTATCCTTCTCTATTCTACTCCTAAACCTGTACGTCCGGCTGCCACTCTTTCTGATTCAGCAGCCTTGAATATCTCTGAATGCGTATGTGCTCTGTGACCTTACCGCTATGTGTGGTTGTGTATTATTTGCAGGCAGTAGCCGGCACTTATATGCTCCATAAATTGAATGTCTCTCTTGTTCGACCTGTTTGACTCCTGCTAGCTCTGACATATATATGTTCCATAAATTGGATGTCACTTTCTTTTTTACGAGCTGTTTGACTCCTGCTTTTGCATGCTCAATGGATGGTTTAGGTGCTGCTGGGGCGTTGTACCCTATTCATCTCCTGTGTGTGTGTTCTCTCGCACTTTTCTCCGAGAGATGTTAGATCCGCTCCAGACTTTACCTCCGCCTTTTAACTGAGGTATTCCCCGCCTCCTTTTGGGCAGAGCGTTTCCCACCTGACCTTCCACACCGCCGGACCTTAAATAGAACAGAGTCCGCCTTTGTAGTCTTGTTCCGCAGACCAGCCTGTGTGTATCAAGCTGGACACTGGTTAGCTGCCTTCCCTCTGCCAGACTCCATATCTGACCATGTAGGAGTGTTTACGAGCTCTTGTCCCCCATTTATTTTTGGGCGCAGCCGTTTTGGCTCGTGTTCTCTCGGCATTTATCTTTGGCTAAACATCGTTGCCAGACAGGATGCAACTGATCTCTTTCACTAAAATAGCCCGTATGTTTATTTTATCTGGCTGGGCCACTTGGACCTTACGAGCTATTTACGATCTGCTTCACGTAGTTCCTGTGAAAATTGCTGTCATGTTCCATCGACACCTAACTTGCCGATAACTTTGTTTGTTGACAGTTCCGGTGGGACTCCTTATTGTGCACTTTGTTGAGCAGCCTGACTCTGGTAACTGCCTTTTGGAAAATCCCTTTAGGTAAATGGAGATATGCCTTAGTGATTTTGTTAAAATCTACGTGGCGGTTTTACTTAAATCGCCTCCATGTTTAGTAAAAACCGCAATAAAAACATGTTGCAGATTTAAAATGTTCTTCACATGGGGGGACACGTGACCCGAGCTGGAACCTACTGGTCTAGCTCAGAGCTTTTCCATTGAATGATGCAGTGAATATCTCGGCTCATGACCAGCTTTATGCACTTTGTGCGGAACTGCACTAGTCTTTACCACCCCGCGGTAACACGGGTGTTTTGGTTGACTTATGTAATTTGGGTGCTTTTTAGGTTGGATCCTAATATGTCTCCTATTTTACAGAGCCTGACATAATAATCTTCTTGGAGAGGTACTGGGAAACTCTGGTATTTCTATCTCTCCCTTTCGGGTACTTTCCCGTTCCCCGGGAGAACCTATGATGTGAGGAAAAAACGCTGCCCCTACTGTTATCTATACGGGTAAGTACCATGTTAAATGCCGAATGGGTCCCGGGGGGACTTGGCATGAGCCGGTGTCCCCCCGGGATTGTTCACGCAATGCGACCTCCCACGGGAAATGGTTGGTTGGTTGGGGTGTGGGAGGGGCTTGGCTGTGCTCGGGGTGGGAGCCGGAAGACGACGTCACTCGCAGCGAGTCAGGAGGCGGTGTTGTCGTTTTGTCCACCCGCCCGCCCTATGTTTGGTAGGGTGGTCGGGTATGTTTGTTTTGTATTTTTGTCAGTTTTTTGTGTTTTTCAAAAAAAAAATATATATATATATATAATTCAAGGCAATGTCACTCTAGGGCAGCGTGGATAGTGCTCCTTTTTGTTATATGTTGGTTAGGCGTGTTTTGGGGGTTAGGATAGTCTAGAGCGGACATATCCTTTCTCTCTGGGGGTGTGGGGGGAGGGTAGGTGGATAAGGGAAAAGAAAAGTTGGAAGAAAAACTTTGGTTGGGATACAAACAGTTTTGGAGTTTTGGAAAAATTATGGAATCATTGGGGAATGGTGATGTAAAAACAGTTGGGGAAAAAGGTTTTGGAAAAAAGGTACAAAGGTTGGTGTTTTAATAAACGTAAGGTGCGGGGTCTCTCTTTGGCTGTCCCAGTAATAAAGTGGCCTTTTATGCTATGAGCAGAAATGTGTGGAGTATCTTTGTTGCGCGAATGCACCCCATATCACTTGTGAATATAGAGGCCATATCTGGATAAGATATCCATTTACATTTGATTTCTTCTGACCCCCGCAATAGGTCCTGAAGTCTGCAGACTTCCTCTCATATAAAATCGGCTCCGTTCAACAATTTACGCGCTAATGTTATTGTAGGGTTGAACTGGAATGACTGTGCGCCTTGAACCTAAAATTGGCTTGAGATCGTGAGGTAGGTACTGCTAACTGGATTTATATAATTCAGTGTTCTCTAAACTATGATTGTCTTTTCATCTATTAAACTTATCATGCGAGGAAGAATGGGAACGAGACCAAGGTTTATTGGTGTTTGAAGGTTGGGTTCCTGAACTTGTGTTCTTGTGATGCCTATTTATGGTTTTTGCACCTATTTATTCCTGTAGTTCTAAATTGTCCACACTTGTTTCTTTCACATTCTCTGTACTAAAGCGTCTAGCTCCCAGGTACCTTTGTTCTTTGAATTTTTCTTGAAAATTGTTATTACTTTCCAGTCTTAAGCCTGCCACTCATGACCAGATATATTTGATGAGTAACATAAATTATGTAGTGATTATGATACTGACTTGTATGGGAAAATGATAAACAAGTAGAGATATATAAATTTTGAATTGTAATTGTTTCAGAATGCGCTGTTGCCTCTCCAAAAACTCTCCCTCTTCCGCCTGTTTTGTGCCCTAATGAATCCCAAGATCCGGCTGTACACCGAAACGCGCGTTGGCGCCTCAAGATTGTCCCGCAACTTTGCTATCTGAGTCTCTACTCCCCGTTGAGACTCCATTCAACTGGCAATTGAAATGTGATATGATTTGGATGAATGAAGAACGTGTGAGTATGTGTGAACTGGATTGGATTGACTGAAGGGATGTGTGGGATGTGGACTGAATAAATTGACTATTTATTATGCTTATGTGAATGGCTTTCTAACCTAATGTCTAAATTTATGTGAAAATCAAATAAACAGGACGTTTTTTGTATCTACCTATCTGTTTCGGAAGTATTGACTATTCCTGGTCGAGTGGGCTCAAGACTGAGGATATAAAATTGGGACTCTATTAGAGCCACTACTTATTTGCTGGGGCAGCTGATCTCTCGTGTTGAATTGCACCAGGGGGGCGTGTATGGCCCACTTTCTTTCCCCACCACCAGCCTTTTCATGGCAAGCCCTCTGCCTTGAAAAGGCTGGAGGTCGGGAAGCTCGTAATATGCTTGGGGTGCTGCAGGGGCACTGCCAAGAATATTGCTTCCCCAGACCATTGCAAGACATCCCTGGTGGTTACGGCGGTCCCAAAACAGTCCGACTGCCATGCTCATAATAAGGGGGTCGGCCCACTGGTACAGCTGTCCCCGACCCACACTGCACATCCACCACTGGTTTGGCAGTCCGGTGGACCGACAAACTTGTAATCAGGCCCTAGGTTCTCTCTTATCATTTGTTGACGTCATGGTGTATAGTGCTCATCTGCCTTTTCCGCATATTTGCATTATAGAAATACCACACATCTACAAATAGGAACTCACAGGTTAAGATTACCTCTGTTCTGGGGAAAGATACATTCCAATACCGAGCAAGGCAGATTACCAGATGTATATCTTCTCAGGCTTCACGTCAATCCAGAGACACAAAAAAACAAAGGTGATGTGAAAATTAAGAGAGAAAAGAGGGAAGCGGCTTGGTCTTCAAGGAAGGAGGCTGGGAGGCAGCACCTCATTCAGCAGACCAATGCAACTAAAATGGCCCTTAAATATATATTCAATGTGTGTAGAGCAATTTTGTTTTCTTTGTTGTTGGAGTTTACATAAATCTGTGCAAAAGAATAGTGCACTATGTGAAGACGTATGCATCCATTTACAATAAAATTCCTACCCTTCCTCACACGTCTTTCAGGCTTCCTGGATCACGTTTTATGAGTGCTGCTCCATTTGTTGTCTCTTATTTATGGACTCTTTTTTTGCCTGTTCTGTGCTTTTGTGGCTTGTAGGGAACAGGGGTGGCGGGGCGGGCGGGGGGGACTGGGGAGTTTGAAAAATATAACATAAAAATCCATTTACTTTTTCTGCAGCCTTTTCCTCGTCTCTGCTTTGCTTCTCTTCCTGTATCCTGTCCGGAAGAAGCTGCATGAAGCAACTCCCCTGAGTCAATCACAACACTTCAATGCAGGCTCCCCTGAGTCAATCACAACGCTTCAATGCAGCATTGTGATTGGTCTGAGCAATGTGGATCAGTGCTTAGACTTAGATAGGGAGCCTGTGCATATTCCCTATTAGGCTGTGCATTACAGCCTGGTGGGGAATATGGAAAGTGCGCATGTATGTTTGGCCGGACCAATACGCTATCCAAGCAGTCATGAACCGTCCCTGAGTTATTAGCTGCTCCCCACCCAAACCCTTTTGCACTGTAGTGTAGTTCCTATATTCCTAATAGGCTCTGCGCATTGGAATAACATAAACGATAGTTTAGACATAGGACTGAAGTTGACTAGGTCTCTATTGAATATGTTAGACTTAATTTGTGAATGCCAGCTAGCTCAGAAGTCACTAGGAACTTTCTCTAATACACAAGAAGGGATTCGTTTCTGCCAACCATATAACATGACAACTTTGTTCCCCAAGAATAAGGAATATATCTCCAGAGACGTGGGAACAATAGATGGCTATTTCACTCAGTTAATCGTGCAGGCTTAGTTTCACCAGAAGTGTAGAGAAATAGAGAGACGGGTGTTTTCAATGAAAAGGTTATTTATTGAGCAGTCTTCTTTCTCATGCAAGAGAAGGGAATTGCTACAATCGCAATACTTGTCATAAAGTAAAGTGCGTACAGTAAAAAGAGTATTATGAAATACTACTGTAAAACCATTTATATGGTTTCTAAGCCATAAGATACTTAAAACGGATAAAATACATACAATGATAAAAGATGACTAAACATGCTCAACTGGTGCTTCTAAGATACGCCTACCCCGGTGTACCTAACCTAAGCCTAGTACATGGGAAGGAGTAAGTGAGGGGCATATTATCAAGCCTGTGCGCTAAAATTATCGCCGCTTTATCGGCCGAAAACGGCCGATAAAGCGGCGATAATGGGCTTGATAATATGCTCTATGGAATTCCAATCGAAGCACATGTTAAATGTGAAGACATCTAACATGGGCTTCGATTGGAATTCCACAGAGCATATTATCAAGCCCATTATCGCCGCTTTATCGGCCGTTTTCGGCCGATAAAGCGGCGATAATTTTAGCGCACAGGCTTGATAATATGCCCCTGAGATTTAGCTTGAGTTAAAATAGTTTCTGCCAAGAATCTATCCAAGAATTCTCTTAGGTTCTAATCAGCTCCGTACGTTGTTTATAGAATGTAGGAGGTCTTGTATCTCTCTCTCAGGACTCGATCTCCCAGTAACCCGCAAGGGTAGCCGGGATACACCGGAGCTGAATTTCTCGGCAAGAGAAAAGACAGCGTCTCTCTCAGTGCGTCAGCTGGAGGGTCGGCTTCTTTCGGCACTCGCTACAGAAGGGTGTTGGGCAAGTAGTTAGTCGATCTGCTCCAAACCACTGTGTGTTTTGCTAGGGCAGATGCTGGTATATTTATACCTGGAAGGTGCCGAGTTTGATGTAAGGTTGGACATAATACATCACTAAGAACACACAGTTCTTTCAGGAGTTCTAGGACAAATCAATACAGAAGCAGGGGACTGCTGGAGGTTTGGTCTCTCCAAGAACTCGTTGTGATTTCTAGGAATCTGTGGAAGTAGCCATGCCGTATTTGTACTACATTGGTGTGTCTAAATATGGTTATGATTCTGATGCCTGTATAAGGATATGATGAGTTATACCTATATAAGGGCATGAATCAGGAAAATTACACTAGAGCCCTAGATTCGTCTACAACAGCACTGCTCTAAGAGTAGTAGGGCGACGCTCCACCACCTTAGCGGAGGAGCTGCCAATGCTGTCATTGACTGTATATCATTCAGCAAGGGGATAAAAGCAAGTAGAGCTGTACTGTAAATTTGGGTATGTGATTGCTGGGGTGTGTCTAGCAACCTAGAGGTGATGCAGTCTACCAACAATTTTGATGATGAGCTCTGGTCCAAGGGTATCATCAGTCTGATGATCTGGTAAAGCTTTGAAGGCGAGAATCGCAAAGCTATTTTCAGACCTGCGTTCCATGTAGAATTCGAGACAGAAAAAGCCCATTCCAGATTCGCGGACTCAAGAAAGGTGGAGTTTCAACTTGCAAACGTAGTTTGACCACATAGAACCAGTGTGATGCAAATGTTTGGGCAAATCTAGTTTTCAGTATGGAAATATTGTCAGAATTCAGTGTAGATGTATGGCGAGAGTTCTTTTCCCTATGTTTTCAGTATGAAACAGATAAAAAAAAATTGCACATTTCCTCAAACTGTACCTCACACCTGATAAATTGTCTTTTGTGAAATATTCATGCATGCTTGTTCTATAAATTGCTTGTGAATACATAAAAAGAAAATTGATCTGTGTGGCTAAGTAAGCCGGTGGGAGCAAATGTTCAAAAACATCCAGGGATCTTTTTTTAATTATTTTTCCATAAAGCTCTATTGACTGCCACAGCTGCCTCGCCGAATCTCATGGCTATCTATCAACTCATGCACAGTGCTCGGTAACTAAACATAGAAATACGGGGCATATTACCAAGGGCCCTTATCGCCGCTTTAGCAGGACTTTTTCCCGCTAAAGCCACAATAATTTCCTCGCCCAATTACCAAGCTGTCGCTAACACCAGTTAGCGACAGCTTGTAGGCGATAGCGAGCATTTTGGGGCCCACTTTGCATGTCTGCGATATTTATCGCTAATGACATGCAAAGTGGGTGTGCCAAAATGTTAGCGACTGAAAACAGTCGCTAGCATCGCTATCGCCTATGATCAACACAGGCGTAGCGTTGGAAATATTCGCGCTAAGCGCGAATATCTCCAAAAGCTAACGCCTGCCCTGACCAGTTCTTAGTCATGTTATCCAATGGGAGGTGGATAACATCGCTAATGCGTGAATATCTCTGTATTGACAGCGATATTCACGCATTGCGCCTGATTTTTATCACTTTTGAGATAAACCTTGCTAATGGCCAGTTATCTCAGCGATAAAAACAGGTGAAGTGCGGCGATAAAAATATTACCACTAACCCTACTTAGCGCTAAATATCGCAGTAGGTTGGTAATATGTCCCTACATTTCTAGGTTTACCTTTTTCAAAAGTGAAGCGTCGTCCATTCTCTTTTATTGTTTGCCAGGCTTGTGGTGTTAGTCAAGGTCATGGCTAACACCGACTATTTGACTCTAAGAAGACATAAGTTGTCAGCACCCCTTCACCTGCCACACGCCCATGTCCCGCCTATACTAAACAAGCCAAAAGGAATGTCAAGGTGGGAACTCTTCACCCCTGCAAACACAGAGCTCTGAGATTCCGCGCCTCATTCTGTGAGTATTAATATTTACCAGGCCCCAGCTTTTGTGCAGAACTGATAATCAGTGGCATGCTCATTCCTGCAAGTAATATTCAGAATATTGTTAACATCCTCCGTCCTCTGCAATTGTTCCTGTCAAGGCAGTGACATACGGTTGTTGACAGCCAAGGGCAAGCGAGATGTAATTTGAATAAGTGGGCACTTAGCCGCTACACAATGCCTTGTCAGAGAGAAAGGAGCGCCTTGCGTTACTTTTGAAATGTGAAACTCAGGGTCATGCAATGTTCTTGCAGGGTGACATGTTCTGCAAGGGTCTGTTCGCATACAGGCACGGAATCATGACCCACACAATAGGAACATGCCTCTGGGAAGGCAGCAGTGCACACATTCCGGCCAAACAATCGCAGATGACAAGTTTGCTCAGCAGTCTTCCATTTCTATTTTCTGTTCTGCACGAGACTATACATTTTGATTGTATAGGAAAGTATCATTTCATCTATGTTTTTTTCTTATAACTTTCTCATAGAACACCTACTTTTTCACTAGATTTAAAATTATAAATATATCCTTGCCCATGATTGCATACAGTGCAATTCATTTGATCAATATTTTGCTGTTCAGACCCAAACACGTGCTAACAACAGGCACAAATTTTTTTTTTGCCCGTTATATTATTAGTACCCAAATTGCAGCTGGACGCAGGCGCAGATTTACAAGCCCCTTGCGCCTATTTTACGCTGCCATTGCGTCACTTTTGTGACACAGCGGCAGCGCAAATCCTGCGCCATGGTGCGAGATACTTACAAAATGACGCATCTGGGAGATGCGTCACGTTGTAAAGCCATGCCCCACATGTAGGCGTTCCTGTGCAGGGAGGGCGTTCAGGCGCAGGAACGCCTCCTAAAAGTTGCTGAGTGAAATCTACAAGATTTCCTTAAGTCACTTTTAAGCCCATGCTGCATCCAAACCCTGTACCTGCTTGAAGCAGGCGTAAGGATTGACGGAGCTTTACCAGGATAGGGCACCCCCAAGCCTTGCTGGAGCTGCGCCGCCTTTACAGCAGCAGATGCGTCACGCATCTGTCCATTTTTGCCCCATGGTGCGCCGCATTGTAAATGCGGCGCATACATGGTGGCGGAGCCGTGATGCATAATAACTGGCGCATCCCTGCTGATATGCAGGGATGCGCTAGTTATTGTAAATCTGCCCCTCTGTATTTACCACCCGTTGTACGTGGCGATAATTGCATGAGCAATATATTGTGAGTGGGTATTATTGGTCAGATTAATTGCCATTTTTCGTATATATAAGTGGAAACCGGTGCAAATAATACCAGCAGTCATAAAACAAGTGTTATTTGCAATAAGTAGTATTTTTATATGTGGTGTGGATGTGGTGTGGTATTTGTGGAGTACAAACCAGGCTGAAGGCGGAGGATGGATGTACAGGGTCAAAGCCAAGGATATCCTCAACAAGGTATTAGAGCCGTAGCTGGTTTGTGGACTTTCACTTCATTATAATGTAGGATTCTTTATAGATACTGAGGGACTGACTTACCAATGTGTCATGCAACACAATATAGCAAAACAACTACCTGCACTGTGCTGTGTTGCGTGGAAGGGAAGGAGCAGAAATACACCATATCTACCAGATATGGCAAATTTCTTCTGTCGTCTAGAGCTGGCACACTTATGGCCGCCTGGCACCAACGCTGGAAGGGTGTCTGTGTTATAAGCAGGATTGCTTTTGTGCACAAAGGGATCCATTCCTACTCAAAAACAATCCTGAAAGGCATTCCCTCTTTGTACTTATGCTGCTAAATACAGCACACATACAAAGATTGTTTGAAGGTGGTAGTTATGTGCCCCCAGCAGTAATAACACCACAATTACAAATAAGGTCTAATCAAGCCGCAATAAATGAATACTTGCTCCCCCTTTGGTAGCTTGGTTCACAAGCAGTCAGGTTTAACCTAGAAGACAGATGTGTAATGCATTTAACATCACCAAAGCAGTAAATAAGAAAGACGCAACCCAGAGGCAAAAATCAAACACCAATTTATAAAAATCGGAAGTATGTTTATCGTTAAACTGACACCAAAATGACAAAAATCAAATGTATGGAACCGGAGATTTCAATTTTTTAAATAATTAATACTTTCTAATGCCTAAAAGCCAAAAGCGCCAATGTGAGACATCTGGTCGCGCTTGACCGGGACAATGTCAATGTTTCAGGCTGATTGCGATGAAGTGCGGATTGGATGCAGTGATCAGTAGGACCCGGTCAGGTTTTTACCTTCTGGCTTAGTCACTTTTTTTGGAGTTATTTCTCTCCACGGAGGCTCCTCATCAAGCCAGTTTGTGAGTCGACAAACCTGGCGAGTCCTCTGACATCCTGGAGGTCTTGGAACTCCAGAGATTTCAGTGGGACAAACCTGAATATCAGGCTGGGTTGTGGTTCGAAGTCAGCAGCTTGACTCTCGATGACGGGCCAGTCTCCTTGTGGAGCTTTTTCACACAAAAATATCCCAATGATCCCAAACTTCTGGATCTTCTTCCAGAAGGTCGTTTTGGGCTCTTGAAGTGTCAGAAACACCAATGCAATGTACCAGAATCTCTCAGTTGCTCCTTGGGAAGGACTACAAGACCCACAATGAACCTGCCCAAATCCTTAAAAGTTCACTGAACGCTGGATTCTGCTTGGCGGAGATGATGCAGGTGGAACTCTTTTAACCTGTTGCTCTCAGGGGTCCACTCCTAAAACGTTTAGTGTCAGGCAAAGTCCTGCTTTTGCTGAAGCCCAAAGTGCATGCAGGTGCAGTCCTTTAAAGTACAGACCTCTTACAGCAGGCCAGGTGTTCAGCAAGGCAGTCCTTCTTCTTCATGTTTCTTTGTGGTGGGGATCTGAGTTGCGGGCAGCTCGTAGATACTTAAACAAGCTTCTGGGCTCGCAAGCCAGGGGGCACAACTGACCAATGGGGTTCTGGGTGACACGCTCAATGATGACTACTTCCTCTGAAGTGTGGCAAATTCTTGTCCCAAACAGCCCTGTTCCATCAAATCTAAAATGGTGACAATCTCTCCTAGATCTTCAGGTCTGGCTAACCCAATATACAGGTGTGGCTAATTTTCACTAGCACTCCCCTTCTTGCCCCGTTGCTAATTCAATTACAGTGGCTCCCATTTGGCTGGGAGTCCCCTCTTTGAAAATCAGTTTGGCTACCCAGAACTCTACTTGTCTGTTGCTCTGCCACTGCAGGTCTCCTCCCACCAGATGTCTTTTTATTTGCTTTCAGGCCACTTCCCAGTTATCAGAGCAATCTGGCTCAGTCTGTCAAAGGCTGGCCAATCAGAAGAGACTGCTCTAGAGCTGTATTAAACGTCTGTCATAGTTATACTACATCTAACCTTGGCAAGTTGTTGGATTTATTCTAACTTTTATGCACTTTGAAGTATCCTTTTAACTCACTCCTCTCAATAGTTAGGCTTTATTAAAGTTTAATAAGGTCTTCCAATATTAGCCTACAGAGCTACTGCACTATTATGGGGATAAACAAAAACTGCAGGTTTTCCCTCTCCACGGCTCATAAAACATATTTTATAATGTCCCTGTTTATTTTAAAACAGCACCCTACCCTGTAGGCACCAGGGGTGGCCCTCAGGAGTAACATATATATATATATATATATATATATATATATATATATATATATATATATATATATATATATATATATATATATATATATAAAGAAGGTAGTTTAAGGCTTTGGAAGTACCTTCAATTCAAAAGTCGAATTTGGGTCTACTTTTTCATTAAAATCATCATGCAAATAATGGCTGGCTTTTAAAATAACAGTAGGCAACTCAGCTGTGCACAATTAAGTGCATAAAACCTGCTGGACCTCTAAACCTACATGCCCTACCATATCCTAGGTGCTTAAAGGTAGGTTGTCATACCAATTGTAGTTATACTTATTTACTATAAAACTTTTAAACAGAACACTGGCCCTGGTCCTGGTTACCAGGTCCCAGCACACAATCAGAGTCAGAAACCAGGATGATCAGTCAAAAAATGGGGTGATCATGGCAATAAGGACAACATACTCTCAAAGAGAACGAAGAAAATATAGAGATATTCATACTCATTACGCCGAGGTCCGGTAGGTGCACCATTTTGGCGAAATCCCAAGTTTACAGACCTTTTAGTTCGGCGATTGTATAAAAAAAAATCGGTGAATGCGTGGGAACGTCCAGACTCCACCCATGGAACGCCTCACTGCTGCAAGGTAACACACATCAGCAAAATGTGCTGACTTGCATTACTTTGGATGTACTAAACCACTCGGAGCCAGGCAACGCGGCTTTGAATGGCCTAGTGAATCCCATTTAAGGACTTGCATTTCCTTGCATCGCCCTATGTGACGCAAGGACAATGCAAGCCATTAGTAAATCCGCTGGCTGTTAGCTATTTGTAAATAGACATCTAATTATGTTAGCTGGACTGCAGATAAGCACAATAGCAGCCTAATTTACTTTGTAACTTCACTTTCTGAACATTATAGAAAATAGTGGACACTTTAACAAAAGAATTGGGCAGTAAACGATAAACATGAGGCTGCTCCTTGCATTACTTTAGGGTGATTAAATGTTCAAGTTGAAGCAGTACACAGCATTGTGTCACCTAGGAAGAGATGTGGAGAGGTCATGTTTGCATGATATCCTTCTTTCAATGATTTAGAAATGTACTCATGTTTTACGGGTACAATAGTGTTACTTGCTTGGCAACGACCATGTGGAGAATGACAATTACATTGTTGCCTCTAAAATGATAATCTGACTCCTCTCACCCACAAGTAAGCAGTATATGTAATGTAATATAATAACCTTCTTTAAAGAGAACAATATCAATACGTGGGAAATATAGGGTATTTTTTCTACAGGTTTGGGTGGTTGTGTGACGTTAGAAGCAGTTGTGGTGTCAATGTGTTAACAAAATATGTTTATCCTGTCTTTAATTATTGTGCTGATTACTGTGTACTTCTACTTCGAGTAGGTGATCCGCAATCAAAGATGGGCTTAGTTATGTCAGAGAGCATTCTACTTCTTTTGAAGACTTTGCGGAGGATTATTTTCTTGTGCATGGTATTGGACAGTTTTTTAGAACCACATTTTTTAAGTTCTTCAGGGGCATATTACCAAGCAATAGCGATAATTATCGCTATTGCTTGGTTAGAGACAAAAATTTACCGCTGAGCTGCGGCGATTTTTACCGCAAATAAACCTTGGTATTACCAAGGTTTATCGCAAATGCGATAAAAATCGCCGCAATGCATGAATATCGCTGAAAAGTCAGCGATATTCATGCATTACCGAGCTAATGCTCTTAGCCATGTTATCCACCTCCCATTGGATACCATGGCTAAGAACTGCTCAGGGCAGGTGTTAGCTTTTGGAGATATTCGCGCTTAGTGCGAATATCTCCAAAAGTTGGTAATAGGAGATAGCGATGTTAGCAACTGTTTTCAGTCTCTAACATCTTGGCACGCCCACTTTGCATGTCATTAGTGATAAATATCACTGACATGCAAAGTGGGGCCCAAGATGGTCGCTATCTCCTACTAGCTGTCGCTAACTGGTGTTAGCGACAGCTAGGTAATAGGGAGATAATTTTATCTCCGCTTTCTTGGCTTTTAAAGCCAAAAAAGCGGAGATAAACCCCCTTGATAATATGCCCCTCAGTTTTTTGACACCCCACTCTTATCTCCATTTATTATTGCAATCTGATGGTGTAGTAACTGTTCACAAGCTCCTGACTATTCATTGCAGTGAAGAAAATTGGATTTCACAAAGAAGAGCATGAGTTGCACAAGTACATCTTTATGCCCGAGACAGATATCTGCCATGAATTTCAAGTACCAACTGTGGAGCGCATGTGGCAGGAAGTTTCTTGAGAATCATATGTTCTTCATTCTGATTTTGAGGCACCGAAATTTGGATCACGATGATTAGTGATCATAAAGTTGGCAACTTCTGCTGGAAGTGTGAGTAATGTAGTTGACACAGATCAGTCTGTGTGCTGTCTCAGATGCAAGGGGCCTCATTTATGAGAAATGACGCATCGCTGTGTGTAAGCAACGATGCGTCACTTCTCAGAGCGCACTCCTTGCGACATTCCTGGTGCGTCATATTTAATGTTTGACGCATCATGTCGCAAGGAGTTACAGATACGCCATTATTTCTGCCGTATCTGTAAGCGCAAAAGTGACGCATTGCTGGAGTGTGTCACAAAAGTGACGCAACTCCAGCAATGCGTCCTTTCACATGGGGCAAGTCCCATGTGAAAGGGCCTGTGTCAGTCTTACGCCTGCTGTGAGGCAGGCGCAAGATTTTGACGCAATGGCGTCCTAAAAGTGACGCAGTGAAATCTCATAGATTTCACTGCGTCACTTCTACGACCCTTCCTTGAGTCAATATGGCCCTCTTGCATACATTATACCTGGCGCAGGTATAATGTGGCGCAGGGGTTTACAAAGTGACGCATCTACCTAGATGCGTCACTTTTGTAAATATGGCGAAACAAGGCGCATTATTTACGCTACTGGTGCGTCACAAAAAGTGACGCACCTGCGGCGTAAAAGTGACGCACAGCCTCATAAATGAGGCCCATGATAGTCAAAACACTTATAGCGCCCAGCTGCTAGGTCGTGAACTGTGTCCTCTCCTAGAATGTGATGAGGCACTATCTCCGCACCATTCTAAGCAGCATTTCAAAACACCGTCAATAATGAAGAATCCCTCAAAAAGTGAATTGAAAATCAGTATTTTCTTTAAGTGCAAAACAGGAAAATTAAAAAAAATCAATGCAACTGCAGTCTCATTGAATCATCAGTCAAACATCATTGAAATGAATTGGCTTGAAGGTGCTCCAAGTCTAAGTATAATACATAATTTGTTCCGTCTGACGAAATGTGGTCCGGAGAGACCAGAACAAACTGGTGAAGTAGAAAAGCGTTTTGCTTAGCAAAGATTGGCGCCTGAGCTGAAGAAGAAGTCAGGCAAGTTATATTTTCTCCTGAGTACTACCCCTGATTTTGTACCCTATCTGCTACAGATGCAACACAAACAAAGGAATTACCTGGTCAGATTTAGGCTTGGGTTGGAAAAGGTCTTGGGATCCTATCCCTGGAAATGCATCTAAAAACACAGAGCTGCTCCCATTGCCTTGTAATACCGCAGAATCACATTCAAAGCTGCATTTGATTTCTTTTTATGGACCGGTTGCATTCCTAAACAAATATCCAGGGCACACTAGAAACCACACAGTTGACAGCAGGATACAGGTGGCACACAGTGTAAACAGACAGGCCAAAAGTGCAAGAACCAGTTATCATTTAGTTTGCGCCATAGCATTGTATCATTCTTTCACAACAGTGCAGCACATGTGGTAGTGCCATCCTCAAATCAATATCCTGACAATGTGGAACAGGACAAGTGGTAAACCGCCAAAAACGCTTCCAAGCATGGAGTGTATGAAAGATGGAATAACTCCAAAGACAGTCTGAAAGGTGCTAACTAACCCAGAGCCAATTGATTTAAAAAAGTGTGCTACACCTACAGTGTTTGAAACATTAAAAATGTGGAGCACTAGCTCCCCAAAATAGTGTGGGAGGTTTGTGCGAAGGAATAATTGTATCTCATACGAGGACATTGCAACTTGAAGAACACCCATCTACTGCGGAGATGTTAGGGCCACTTCCTCCTGAAAGAATAAGGCTTTCAGTCTGCTCAAAGCTTCAAAGTATTAATTTGAGATTGTAATCAAAGGCAAATTGTTGTATCTCTAACTGTACAGGCAGGTGGAAAAGGCCCCAGTAACCTTGATAATTCAATATCAAATAATAATTTCACTCCTGACTACAGAGACATATCTGCCTCCTTAATTGGTCACTCAGCAAACATCTGGTCAAGCTTAACATGAAATGTATCATATTGTAGGGGGCAATCTCAATTGAAGATTATGCTCATTGTCTAAAACAGACACTTGTGGGCTAATGGGATGTGATACTGAGGAACTATGCCATTTTGACCATAGCCCCTGTGGGGATATTTTTAATATTAAAACTATTAAATTCTCTCTTTTTCTTACTATTGATCTTACATCCCATTTCAAATTAGATCAGGTAACTTACAAGAGGCAGGCTAGGGAAATCTAATTGATTTTATTGCGCTCTCTTAGGATCATAGACCCAAGGCTGTTTGCTTCTCACTTCTTTAAAATTGCATCATTGGACATTTTCGCTTGGCCATTTTATTTGAGACACAAAATGGAAAACAACTGGATACGCCCTGTGTTTTGCCAGTAACCTTTTAAACAAGGATGTTCTGCACATATTGGCAGTAGTGAATACTGATTTTGTAAAGGGGGAACTATTACAGAGAAATATGAGGCAGAGCATTTCTTGTCTAGAAAATAAATTGCTGGAGACATTTGATAACTCACCCGCATTTTTTGGATGACAGGAAAGATAGCGTGCCAAGGTCACAAAATAGTTTAATAGTGACTGCTCGTTGACCCACAAAAATCTTATTCAGGCTTTGAAACAGATGCCTAGCGATGCGGGGCTGGAGGAACTATGCAGGCAGCAATATAAGCAAGCTACCATGCATCAAAAGGTGGCTATGAGGCAAGAGGCATGGGAAAAATGGCACAAAGCTTGTGTAAGGTAGGTCTCTTGTTTGTTTTGGAAATCTGTCAATGCCCTCAATTTGGGAGATGACACATGCATTGATGCTACGATCCTACCAAACAAATGGGTTGAGTATTTCATAGTGGTATATAGAAGTAGCATAAAGATCAACAGGCATTCTGAGACATTAGACAGTTACCCAACCAGGGAAGGTTTAAAGTTAGCACTAACCACCTATCAGATCAAATGTACATTGGAACATACGTTTAAGAACTAAGCCCCCAGCCCTGACTAGGGTCCTGACAATCTATTTTGTAGAAGCTTGTTTTATTGGCACCACTACTCATGAACATCATGAGGTGTGTTGTTATTTAAAGCATCCCAAATCATGGTCAAATCCGATCAAATCTCCTATCTTAAAAAAGGGTAGTCAGATTCCAAATGCTACCACCCAATTTCCTTAATTGACACTACTAGCAAACTCATAGGCAGGATACCACTTAAACAACTTGTAAACATGGGTAGCAGAAAGAACGGACTACTCTGAGGTGCAGTACGGCTTTAGAAGAGGCCAATATACTGTTGAATTATGTATCCTCCACTTGGTCATAAGTAAATATCCAGTGGCAAAGAGTGGTATTCTCCACTTAGGATTCATGGATTTAGCTTCAGCTTTTGACTGGGTGGACAGAAGGAGATTGTGGCTAAAAAATTGGAAATGGGTATAGGCACATCTCTAGTCCACGTTTTAGCTCAGATGCATAAAGATGTGAAAGGGAATAAAAGATATGGGGCAAATGGAGAACTTACCCCTCCAATTACAATGAAGCGTGGATTGAGGCAAGGGTGTGTATTGGCCCCTTTTTTATTCTTTCTATACATTAAAGATCTTGAGGGTTACCTCAATCAGGGGGAAGGAGATACATAAAGGGTGGGTTCCAGAAACTTACCAGCTCTGCTTTTTGCAGATGAGTGCATCTTGATATCAAGAAAAGGTGTTAGCCTACAAAACCTGCTAAGTAGATTTGCCTCCTATATGAGCAATTTGGTTTAAAGACAAACACAGCCAAACTGCACGTTATGGTAGTTGGGAAACCCCCCTTTGAAATCTTATTACATCAATAGTGATACATTGCTCTGTGTCCCAACCTTTATGTATTTAGGTGTACCATTCAATCAAAGAGGTACTGTGATCTAACTTATTAAGGTTATGAAGCTGGGATTAGGTCTAACTAATGAGGCCCTCTTCAGATTTGCAAGGTAACTGGGCTCTAAACCAATGGATGCCATAATCAGTATTAATGCTGCATGCTGTTGTTCTGTTATGCTAGGAGCTGGAGCCTGGGGATATTGTGATGTTTCATCCTTACAGAGAGATGCACATTTATTTTTTAGAAGATTCCTGGCATCACCATACTGTCTCATATTACTTTTATGTCACATGGAACTTGGCGTAGTCACCCTAGAAGATTGTATCAAAAAAGCACCCTTAATGTTATGGAGTGCTATCTGGGCTAAGGATGAAACTGCACTCAATCGAGCAATAATCCATAATGGCATGCGCCTTGATCATGCACATAAAATTAGATAACATGTTACCACCATCTTCAAGCAAAAGTAAAAGCATGATCTTCTAACTGCATTTAAAAAGCACACCGAATGTGCAGTGTTGGACAAGAAGAGAGCGGTTGAGTACTTCCCTTAAGTACTCTCTAAATCTATGAAACCATACCTCCAATTCCCTTTACTGCACTCACAAAAATATTATTTGACAAAGTCCCGGATTATCATTGCCCACTTCTTGGTCTCTCATCCCAGTGATGTATCTCATGATTCCCTCTTTGTACTCTGTCCATGTAACTCCATTTCTACTCAGAATATGCTGCACTCTTCTTTTTCTACCGACTGTATAATGAACCACGGAAATAATTTTTAATCTGTCATTAAGCATTTTGAAGGTTAGAAGATGCAGGCCAGCATTGTATTATTTACCGCTTTTACAATCAGAATACATCTACTTAACAATCTCTACAGTTATTTCTGCAGCTGTATATCTGTGAAATCAAATAGGGAAATCGTTGTCTTTTAGCACATATAGTAGTGTCTTCAGATAACTCTGATAAATTGGAATGTTTACATCTATGAAAGGGACTTTTTGGTCTTAACTTAACTATCTGTTCAATTAGCTACATGCAACATGCATAACTCGTGGCAATTTCTGAACAGTTGGGGAAACTAAAGCAAAAGAAATTGGTTAAAATATTAGCACAAGGCACTTTATAAGACTTGGTGCACCTGACTGAGTATTTCATATGCTCAGGGCATAATATTCTCCAGAGTATTATGTAGTTGAAAATCAAAGACCATTTGGCAACTGACACCGTAAATGTTGGCACGTTATATTATGATGTAAGTTTATGACTATAGTCTCAGAAAATAATGAATGTGGCTTTTCCCACGACATGCTATATTGGTGATCGGGCAAAAGAAATGGCCAGAATGTTAGTTAAGTGTGATAACTCCTAAACATTGCACTTTTGTGTGGTTTATATATGCTCTTTACATTTTGATATAGGGTTTTGAGGGCCAGAGTCACTGCTAAGCCATGAAATAATGTGAAATGTGTGATAACACCACTTGACAATGTAAGACAACGTAATGTTGTATTTATTGTTTTCAATTATTAAATATTAAGTTTATTTATATAACATGTAAACATTTTTATTGTTACACAAACTGGATAAAGAAAGATTTGATTTGATCATTCAACATTAAATAGCTGCCATTTCAAAGTCATCTGAATGCCGAACGTATTACGGCAGCAGGGGAACTTTTCAGATAACAGGACAAGTTCACTGTGGACGTATTTCATGCGCAGTGGAGTGTGTACGCCCTGCAAAGTAAAGAGTGGCCGAAAGTGTTCTCCCAGTCTGTACAGCTAAGAAAAACCCCAATTGCACCATTCCTATAGTCCAAGCGTGGAAGGGTATACTCAGACGTGAGTCCCTTGCTCATTGCACCATCAGGATTCAAGCAAGCCGGGCCGAAGACGGCTGAAATGCCAGAAACCGGTCCCCGGAAGCTTGTTTCCTTCCCAGTGAAAGAATTGGCTTGGTAGTTTGGTTTGCCCTGTTCCCATGATGCTCTGGGCCAGGGACAGACTAATTTGCATATAGTCAGGTTCTGAGCTGGGATGGTGCAGTGAGCTAAAAAACGGTGTTGGATTAAGCCCTGATCTCTTGACTGGGTGAGAGTATTCTGCTTAATTCAGAAACTCTGTCCATCACCACCCCCTGTTGTTTGAGGACAAGGGAGTCCCAAGTCCCCAAGGAGTACAAATAAGTACTGAGAAATTGTTTGAGTCACTGATAATAAAAATGAGGGCGAATTTCGTCACGTCTGAAAGAAACCATACAAAAATACAGGAGACTTGTGGATCTTTAGAGTCCAAAATGAATAACCTAATGGGCGGGTGGCAACAGTTGAAACATCCTTAACAGCTCTGGGAAAGGAAGTTGAGGCAAATCAATAAGAAATCCAAACGTTGAAGATAAATGATTAGGACCTCAGGGAGAAAATTGAATCCCTAGAAAACCAGACGAAAAGAAATAATCTGAGGATCCTGAATGTCCTGAAGGGATTGGAAGGGAAGGATGTTGGGAGATTTGGGGTCCACTTACTCCAGGAACCCCTCCCCGGGATAAAAATGACAGACCTAATCTAGGATGTACAGAGGGTCCACCGAGACCCTTTTGGAAAAGGAAAACAGAGCAAAACTCCTAGGAGAATCCTGATAAATTTCAAGATATACTAATTAAAAGAAAAAATCCTAAGTAAGGCCCTAAAAGCTGGCTCTTACACTAACAAAATCCGATCTGATATCTTTAAGGATACTCAGTGGGAGCTAGGACAGCAAATGCAGGAGTTAAGATCTTTGGGGGGAACGGTCCAAATGTGCTACCGGGCCAATTTAAAAATCATGTAGAGAAACGAGATGCACAATATAAGAGACCCTAAGGAAGTGGCGTCACTCATAGAACAGATAGAAAAACATCAACAGTAAGATTATGAATAAAGATCAGTCTGGAGAGCAGTGAGTACAAAATGACGAAATGTATTGGCCAGAAGAGGAGATGGGGAGGTTTCTCCCAGGGATGGTGGGGGGGACAAGAGGTGGGGTTAATACACAGAATCAGTTTCAACAGAGGATGCAAAGAATGAATGAGCAAAAGAGGAGAAAAAAAAAAGTCTGATTTGTGCAAATTAGAGGAGATCTAGATGAGTAGAGTGGCAGAGGGACCCCTAGTTCAACCCAAAAAAGGTTAATGTCAATTAAGATTCTCTCATGGAATGTGAACGGCCTATAGTTAGAAAAAGAAAGCAGAAAATTATGGAGTATTTAAAAATGGCAAATAGGGAGATCATAATATTGCAGGAAACTCATTTATTGAAGGAAAAATTGGCAGACAATCAATTAGCAAAAAATAGGGGGATACATACATTTGCATGAACAAGAATGTTGTATCAAAGAGGTGGCGATATTATTTTAAAAATCAATCAAACATGGATAGAGACTGTAAAAACTGATGAAAAAGGGAGATGGGCCATCGGAAAGGTTAGAATATATAATAAAGTGTACGTAGTTGCAGGATATTTTGGCCCTAATTTGGACGTTCCCTCTCCCCTGCACGCCTATCCAACAACTGTTGTTTGTGCAAAAAAATAGGTAGGCGGCAAAGTAGTTGCTATGCTTCAAGTACTGACAGGCTTAAAAAATATATGTTTTACAAATAGGAGGAAAAATAATTGATTGGAAAATACTCTGCATCATGTTGTGTCCATTGGCCTTTTAATAATGCAAAGGTCAAACATGTAATTTCAATAATAAAAATAATTGTTGCTTTTAAAATTCTCTAAATGTATAACTTGTGGAAATGTTTTCTAGATATAGGATGCTAAGGCTGCAAAATGCAAACCTTTTAAATTATATTTTAAAATCTAATATTTTGATTTAGTTTATTCTAGAATCCATATTTTTTCGCATTTTGTAATGCCTATGCCTATGTAAGAACAATGAGCCGAGACCGGACAATTTACATTTCTTATTCATAGGGACACTCACAATTTACCTCAACATCGATGTAATTTATTTGTTCCACCAAGTATAGTTAATGACTGTTGTTCACTTCCTCTGAAATAGATTTCTGGTGCATAGGAATATCTATCACAGCGAGATACTGAGATTCTTGCAAACAAGGTCCCCTGTTGGTAATATATACAGAGTAGTTAGTGTTTATGGCTCTAGGTGGCTGTAGTGTTTCCAATTTATTATTTTAATAGTAGCAAAGTGTCATTTGATTGCGAGTGTTCAGAGCAGAATGCACTGAACCAATTAATGTAATGTTAAAACATAGTTTTTTTCTGAGCATGGCCGGGGAAAATAAAAAGAACTCGTTGTCATGTTAATGTAATATTATATGCAGGCATTCATTTGTTCATGGGAAATTAGATAAAACAGAAACCAACTATAATTGCGTGGAGGGCTGATATTCTAAGGACAGAGGTTACAATGAATTTACTATATTTTTAAAAACATTCCGCCTGACGTTTGTTCTCCAGTAACTTTGTTCTGGAATTAGTATATATATAAGGCCTGATTTATCTGTTGGTGGTAAGCATTCTCCATTGCAATGCCAGAAAGTATGCTTTCCACCAACAAAATGGTCCACTTGCTGAATCTAGATACAGGCAGACCACAGCCAGGAAAACCCTGGCAGTAAAGTGCAGTAAAAGTGTAAAAATACCTGCAGCGCCATAGATGACTCTGACACAGGAGGCATTGTTATTTTTATTTCAAAGACAAAAACCCACTTTTAGATGGATCTGTATGGTAAAGTTCCAATACTTTGGCAGGAACCACCATGACGCCAGTTCCCCTCAATGGTTGGCTGACAGACATTTCAAAATTTGACACGCGTTTATTCTTTAAAATTTATGCTCACTATTCAGGTGGAAAGTGTGTGTGCTCTTCCTTCGAAACATAGGTAAATTAGCATACACTTAATTAACTTATACAACTCTGCTATTGCATGTACCTAGGACCTGTAAATTAAATGCTTCAAGTGGGTTGCAGCATATTGGACCGCACACTACAGTAGTACTGTAAAACAGGTCTCCAGGCCTGACATTGCAGCCTATGTGGGCAGTTTTAAATTGCCATTTTGACCTCTCAAAATAAACCTCTTACCAAGCTTAAACCTTCCTTTTTAACACCTATAAGTAACCCCTATGTTAGGCCTCCATGCCCAAAGGCAGGGAACATGGTATTTAAAAAATTGGACGTGCATATTTCTTGTTTTACATGTCCTGGCAATGAAAAACGTCCAAAGTTGTTTTTCAATTGGTGAAGACTAGCCCTCCCACTGAAAATGATGGACAACATTATACCAATTTGTAATGCTTAATTTCGATTTTGGAGCAGCTAGAAAAAATATTCAATGACCTATTTTAATAGTAATTTCAAATCCAACTTTGGGGCCGATCACGATGTTGTTCGGAAAGGCTCTAAATAGGATTTGGAATCTCAGAATCCAATTTGGTAGTTATGTTTCCGACCGAATCGGACACCTTTCCAACCAACCGATTCAGATGCCCGGAAACTGTTGGGCTGCTCCATTTTGTTCCAAAAGGCATTTGGAGCCAAATCGTACAGCTCAATGGACACGGTTTCTGAGCGTATGATTATGATGACCAATTCAGACAGCCGTTCCGATTTTGTCTGCCAGAAACAGCTTTCGGAATCTGAGTTTGGGGGCCCATTTCAGGCACCCCTTCACCCTGAGGGCTCGGTCGGGCCCCATGGGGGTATCCAAAGGTCCCCTCTTTCCAACCATGCACAATGTGGCAGACACCATGGCTTGCCCGCCACAGGCATCAAGAATTCCCCAACTACTTTTTTTCCAATGGGAGCCTGTGTTCTCGTTCGGAATGCAGGCTCCATTTAAAGTTAGTGCGAGTCTGACCAAACGATGTTGGGAAGCATCGTAATCTGTCGGTCGGTGACTCGCAGAACATGATTCGGTCGAAAACGATTCCGAAACAGATTCTGTCAGAAGAGTTTCTGAATGAAATTGTAATCACCCCCTTAATGGTTAAGTTACTATGTAAAAAATAACACTTTAAAAAAATTGCCATTTTCCTTCTTGAGCCAAATGTTCCTTTCTGCCAGTGCCCAATGTCACCTGACTTTTAATGGCTCTCCTGTGGTGCTATGTGTATTGCTCTCAGACAGTGGACAAGAGGCATGGGTGTGGAAAGATGTTTTAGCCTTGTGTAGATTGGCATGGGGGGTTCGGCTAGGCTCTGCCTGAGCTACAAAGAGTGCCAACCCAGAGGAAGCAGGCAGTGGTGCCTGTCATCACCAATCCTATTTGCCCTTTTTTTAGAGAGTCTCGCCTGTCTTGTCTGGCCTTCTCCTTTGTGATGCAGTACCCTTACTACAATACTGTAAATGAGGCCCTAAGTCTGAAAGTAAAACTTTTCACCAGGAAGAACCTGGTCAGCCCCCCGACCCCCCCCCCCCTCCAACCCATGCACCATCATAGTCGGACTTAACTTTTGACTTTTTCCCAGCCAAGTGTCACCAGATGAGCATGGCTGACACCGTTTGGTGATATTTAAACCTTACACTTTTACAATGTATAACTCTGGTTCTACTGATTCGTTTTTTGTCATATTGTTTAACCCCTTCCACACTCATGACGAGCTGGGCTCGTCATGGTGTAGCCTCCTCAAACACTGATGACGAGCCCAGCTCGTCAAAAAACAATGTAAAAAAAGAATTTTCAGCACAGAGGGGGAAAACGCATAGCAGCCATGGAGTTAATAAAATGTATACTGGTTTTCTAATTGTATTTTGTATTTTTCTTTATGTTGTATTTATTTGTTTATTACTGATTGTGCACTGCAAACAATATTCACACTTTACCTCTAAATCAAACATGATAGAACAATAAGTGCTCCTGCACAAGCCGTAGATCACAGCACAGCTGGTTCCAAAGCGGAACGGGATGGACCCGTTGATGAAACATGCCACTAAGAGTTAATCCCTGGTGGGTGAGGGTTTTAAAAGAAACACTTTGTTTTTCCATCATGGAAAGTAGTAGTTGGAAAGTTGGTTTTCATTTAAAAATAAGAAATAAAGTATATGTAGAGGAGGTCAAAATCCAGAGAAACCTCTTTCTCCTTCCTTCTTTTTGATTTATAGCTACACGACCCCTCCTCCTGGGAAACCTAAGGGAGATTTTAGAAGTCCTGAGTATGCAAACATTATGTAGTACATCACTCTACAGTACTCCTAGCTCAAACGTAGATTCTGGGAAACACTTTACTACAATAAGGGAAGTGAAACGTGTAATGTTTCTATCCCCAGGGCATATACACCATCTTTTACAAAGACCCTCCTTATAAGTATCTGACTACCCACCCCTGGGACACCTGGGGGAGACCATGGGGGTACTTATTATGCCTAAATATTTTAGCTTATTAGTTCGTAATTGCCCCTACCACCAAAGTTGAGTTTAGGCTCAATTTACATTTAAAAGCAGTCCCGGTCACACAGGACTGCTTTTAAAATGACCTCAGGCTCTCAGAAGTGCAAACATGCAAGTGCAGAAATTGCTGTTGACCTCTAAACTTAATACCCTAATGTACCACAGTCTCATAGGGTAGTTCATGACAATCATAGGGGCACCCTAACCCATAGTGTACCGTAATGTGTGTTTGTTTTCACCGTGTTTTCACCTTAGCACTGACCTTGGGCCTGGGCCTGATTAAGCAATGCCCAGGTACAGACAGAGTCAGTTATCACCAGTACTAGTTAGCACAAAATGGGGGTGCCCAGGACACAGGATGACTTTGCAACAATATGTATTTCTAAAGAGGCATAACACTGAAGTGTTGCTGGACAAAGGCAGCGATTTAAGAATATCTGGCCAGCACACTCTGTGTCGAGTGGACATTATCTTCCCCATTATCTACATAATCTGACACCTACAGAGCTCTCAAAAGCCTGAAACAAAACATAGCACTCTATAAAACCCTGAAATAAATACATACCAAGGTTTTCAGTTTCCATTTGACTTAGGATCATATATACTCTTTTTTAAATAGCACTCTTCAATTTATCACTAGCAAGGACTAACATGCATTTTCCTCTGCATTGAGTAACCCTACCCCAACCCTCATTCAACAATGCAGATGGCTGCTCTTGTGTTGTAGCATATCACACATAAAAATGTATTTATGGATACTAGCTTATGGAGCTTTGTGGCACTGGCAGGCATGTTTGCATGGGACTGTTTCCAGTCCTCCCGCCTTAGTTGTTAAGTAATCTGATTTCTTTGACTATTGGCGGACATGGAATGCTATGCAAGCTAACGACTTCAGATATCAATCAGATATACTTAAAGCACACCTTGATAACATTCCTGTTCCTGAGCAGCCTGTGAAGAGGCAGCATTACAGAGAATAATTTAGGTCAGGTTCTTTGGTGCTTTTGAACCTCATTTGGGGGGTCCGCCATTGGTGGGGGGGTCCCGTTGGTGGTATTAAGATGCGCCCGCCACACTGGTGGGCGCATCCTGCTTACTTGACATTGAGGCAGACGGTGCTCTCAGCACAGCCCGCCACATTGCCAGGAAGGCATATTGTGCAGTTTCATGCACAATGTGGCAGGCACCGTGCGGGGCCTGCCATGTTGTGCATTGAAGTGCAGGAGGGTACCATAGGTACCCCCCTGTACAACCCCACCCCCTAGAATCCCTAGGGGCCCGCTTTAGGCCCCCAATGGCGAAAAC
This sequence comes from Lissotriton vulgaris, assembly GCF_964263255.1. Lineage (NCBI taxonomy): Eukaryota > Metazoa > Chordata > Amphibia > Caudata > Salamandridae > Lissotriton > Lissotriton vulgaris. Next base: position 187,683,478 of record NC_141688.1, on the reverse strand, counting down.
CACCTGGCCTTCCATGGCGGCAATCCATGTCCCCGCCATAATGCTAATATGGATTGCGGTATCTCCCAGACTCCGCCACCATGTCAGCAGCTCTTCCGCCCAGTCGACTCCTCGACCTGGCGGAAAACCGGCAGACAGTATTTCCGTCCTCCGGGCTCCCCCCTGCCATGGCAGGGGGAGAATTCAGAGCGGGCGGAGGAGCGGAGGATTCCATTTGATTTAGGATCAGATATACTCTTTTTTGAATAGCACGAATGGGATTGTCCGCCATTGGTGCGGGGGTCCCGTTAGTGGTATTAAGATGCGCCTGCCACACTGGCGGACGCATCCTGCTTACTTGACATTGCGGCGGGCGGTGTTCTCAGCACCGCCCGCTACAATGCCAGGAAGGCATATTGTGCAGTTTCATGCACAATGTGGCAGGCACCGTGCGTTGCCTGCCATGTTGTGCATTGAAGTGCAGGAGGGTACCATAGGTACCTCCCTGTACACCCCACCCCCTAGAATCCCTGGGGCCCACTACAGGCCCCCAATGGCAAAAACTGCCTGCCTTTCCGTGGCGGCAATGCATGTCCCCGCCATAATGCTAATATGGATGGCGGTATCTCCCAGACACCGCCACCATGTCAGCAGCTTTTCTGCCCAGTCGACTCCTCGACCTGGCGGAAAACCAGCGGACAGTCTTTCCGTCTTCCGGGCTGCCCCCTGCCATGGTAATGTGCCGAGGGGAGAATTCAGAGCGGGCGAAGGTTTTTTGCGGGTGGGTCACCACCACCATTCGTGCAGTGGCGAGCCGCCCACAATCATAATGGACCCCTTGGCGTTTAACAAGAATTCTGTAATTAAAGCACTATTTAACAGAACATACAAGAAGCTAGATTGAAGGCAGGTGGGCAATGACGAAAGGTGAAATGAGCTGCTTGAAGGTCAAACAGTTTATTCTGGCCTATGGCTACATATCTGAATGATACACATCTCTTACCATTTATTATCCTTTTCCGTAAAATTCTTAAAACTAACCTTGAGAAGGTTATAATATCTTATAGAGATTTGTTAGGATGATAAATGATCATGAGATAACAACTCCAGTTCCTGCTAATAGTACAGTTTTAGGACCGCTAAAATGAGTCTTTTTTAAAATAGAAATACAAATATAGCATAGTTGTTCCTATCTACTTTTGTTATATAGTGCTGTAAATCACATGTGATGGCTAAGACCTAATGGATCTTACCTGCATCTTCCTGCAGTAGGGTGTTTCTACATTCTGGCTTATTTTGGGAAGTGTAAGACAAAAAGTGAGCATGTTGGTAAAAAACGTTTTCGATAGCAATAAAGCCACAGAATATGAGGATATATGCTAACCGGGTGGTATACAGAAAGCGGTTGTTTTAGGTAATGTGAATGGTGAGTAATATAAATTGAACAGTAAACATACTTGAGAGAATTATGACATTAAACAAGAACCAGATTAGCTATTTAAAAATATGCATAGTTACATTAGTGAACATTAGTGACATCTGGGAATCTATAGGTGAGTAGACATGGTCAAATTGAGACAAAATAGCAATATGACATGATAGGACTTTAGGGTTAATTTGAAAATGGTAAGAGGAGAGATAGACAGTAATTCAGAATGGAGTCCATTCTAATGGTAGGGTCAAGGCAGCTACAATGAGCAAACATTTAGGATAACGCAGGTCGCTTGGTGGATGCAAGTACATTTTGGTGGAAGAGCGAAGGCTCCATTTGGGGATATAAGTGTTCAGGCTTTGTATTAGGTAGTTAGAAGGTATACTGTGTATGGCTTTGCGTACCAAAATTTGTAGTTGTATATAGCCCTGCTTTTTCTACTGAAAGACTGCTCAGTTGGTGATGATAGTGGCTTGTATGTAAGAGCCTGGGCAAGGTTTTAAAGAGCTCTTGTAGCAAACATTAGTACGTTTGTTTTCTAGTGGAAGAAGGGATTCTTGAGTCTGGCCATAGAGTAGGCTATTGCAATACAAGCACAAAGAAAATTACTACATATAATGAGATGTGGGACCAATTATGCAAATATTGAGTACTTGGTGTCAGGCAGTGGTAGCTGTAGATGCAATGGAAGATTCCAAATTCATTATGTGAGTATGCTGAGATTTCTCATGGTATTTGTAGGTGTTAAAGTAGAAGGGGAATCGAATAGGAAATGGAAAGTATGTATGTTCAAACTTGACAAGTAAGGGGTCATTCTTGTCTTACTAGATGTCAGAATTGGGTTATTAATTTGATCATGGGTGACCCAACCAACACAATAACATCCGCAAATTTAATAAGCCAAGTTACAAAAACGTGTGGTGAAGAGCCAGCCATCCAGCTGTTTAGTGGGAACAGCTTCAGTCTATGGGTTCAAGTGCAGCGCAGGAGACCGTCAGCAACAGGCCATTGAGGAATGGTCTTACATCAGATGTTTTCTTACGAATTAAACAATGTCTAAGGTTGTGGTACTCAAAGTACGGCCCGGGGGCCACATGCGGCCCTCTTGACCTTCAATTGCTGCACCTACCGGAATGACTGCAATGGGCTTCTGTTTACTACAAAAAGCACTCACATTAAAAAGTAAGTTAAATAAATAGGAAAGCGTCTATTTACATACTAACTGAAGTAAATGAACGGAAGCAAATGAGGTGCAGTACAAAAAGTTACTTTAGGAACATGTTCATTTTTCAATACATCTAGCAACAAACGTGTAAAATATGTCTCTTCAAAATTCAAAAGGTGTATTTTATTGACATGCAGAAGTGTTTACACTTTAGTACATCAGAATAGAAAAGTGATTTTCTATTCTGAAAATCTAGAAGTATTTGATTTAAAACTGATGAGTATATAAATATTCATGCCTTCTCACACCCTGACAACATTGCCAATAGTTATCACTTGGAACCTTCTGGGTGGTCAGGTTTATTATTATACATGGACAACATTATAGTTTATCAACCAAACATAAGAGGTATGTACAGCATATATCCTGAACTCATGTATTTAAAGTTGCTCTTATTTGTCTTATTAAAGAAAAGGAGGTAAAGTGAAATTAGGGAGTAGTCTAAGATCCAACAGTTGGGTCAAGCTGGGTAGCCGAGATTGATCCTCGATTTCCTGATTACTTCCTATTTACCCCATGTGCAGTAGAAAAATAGCACTTCAGATACAGAATAGCACAGTATTGTCAAATCTATGACTCTACTAGAGACTGGGCACTTACTTTAGAGGGCAGTAAGGAAAAAAACCTTTAAAATAATTCCATGACGCACAACAACATAACGTGTATTTGTTAAGTGCACGTTACCCAAGCATATCTTGCCCTTGAATAACAGATGTTTATTGTTATCCAACACAATGGTACTTATTTTTTTGACCTCAAAAGAATGAAAGGCTCAGTGGACAGACCTGGATTTGAATCAGTGACCTTGAGGTCAGACATAGGCCCCTACAGTGGATGCTTTAGTCCACTAAGCCAGCTGACTACACCATGTATGTGATTTGCTTCCCCTACGCCCACCATAACCCCCACTCACTGTGCTGCCATCAATGTGGCCCTCAGGCACACCACAGACCATGGGTTTGTGGCCCCAAAGGTTTGCGAGTACCCACGGCCCTAGGGGTAGGAGCTATTCTTGCCTAGTGCACACATCATTTAATCGAGACCTCCTGAGGTCCAATCCCTACAGAATTCTCACCAACACTAAACACTTTTCAGTAAATACTGCCTTATTTGACTATAAGCCTTCCCAGAGTCTCGCCAGGCTGAATGAAAATCATGCTATAATAAAATGGACTGCTTCTTGGTGTGCAAAATATTGCTGATCTTTACATTTCCCTCATACACTACAGCCCACTTACTGATCTTTCTGTTCACTGGATGACAAATACAACAAGTCAAATACAACAAGTCAAAACTACACTATTCTTTGAGTAATGTTACTGGTCTCCAAACAAATGTTGTAGCAAAGCTTTGACTATGGTTGTGTGACTGAACCATTGACTCATTCACACCCTAATGCACTGCCCTTTAGAGTTGTGAACACTCAATATCACTATCTACACATGTTATCGTGCAGATGCTCTCATCCCCGGAAATCATGTCAGTCCTAGTGACAACTTCACAATTTTTAATACTGTTTTTACATCCCTCCAATCTCAGGTTATTACTGCATCTCCCTGCTAAGTACTTTATTTTCCGCCAGAGATACTGAAACAAGCGCATCAGGGGATGTAGGGGCATATTATCAAGGGGGTTTATCTCCGCTTTTTTGGCTTTAAATGCCAAGAAAGCGGAGATAAAATTATCTTCCTATTACCTAGCTGTCGCTAACACCAGCTAGCGACAGCTAGTAGGAGATAGCGACCATCTTGGGCCCCACTTTGCATGTCAGTGATATTTATCACTAATGACATGCAAAGGGGGCGTGCCAAGATGTTAGCGACTGGAAACAGTCGCTAACATCGCTATCTCCTATTACCAACTTTTGGAGATATTCGCGCTAAGCGCGAATATCTCCAAAAGCTAACACCTGCCCTGAGCAGTTCTTAGCCATGTTATCCAATGGGAGGTGGATAACATGGCTAAGAGCATTAGCTCGGTAATGCATGAATATCGCTGACTTTTCAGCAATATTCATGCATTGCGGCAATTTTTATCGCATTTGCGATAAACCTTGGTAATACCAAGGTTTATTTGCGGTAAAAATCGCCGCAGCTCAGCGGTAATTTTTTGTCTCTAACCAAGCAATAGCGATAATTATCGCTATTGCTTGGTAATATGCCCCGTAGTTATTTACAGACTCACAACAATGACATGACAGAAGTAAAGCCATCAGGGAATCCATCTAAGATCCTTGTCAACATTGACTTTGACTATTTTCCCTAGCACTTGATGGTTTTCTGGGTGAAATCCACCCAAATAGAGCAATAGGAGCCAACCTGGAAGTGCTGGCCGAGTTTGAGCAAGGACTATCCTCAACTGACCACAACTGGCACTACTGCTACCATCTCCCTGACAACTAAGTGTTAGCAAATTGTGTTAATTTGTGTATTGTACAGAGAACTAAAGAATGCATGATGAATGTGTTTATGTCACATAAATTCAGCATTATCTCGACAATATAGAAAGTGCTTAAGGCACACTTCTATTTCTTTTGAATGTTCCTGAGAGCAGACTTTGAGCAAACTCAGAAATTCTGATAGGCACAAAATGCAGGGAACAAGTTGTACTCAAATATTAGTGAACTCCAAAAATTAAAACTAAAATGGACACCATGGGCAACGAATCTCATTTAGTTCTGAGCCTGAATCATGATTTCTCGATATTAATGGAGCCAGGCAATACAAACTACAATCAAGATTGACTTGGAGTTTCCATTAAAATGCTGTTTGTTTGGTTCAATAATTCAATTTCTTGATAGTACAGTAAGCAGGTAACTGCACTTTTTCCTTGTAGTGATAGAGTTTAACATTTTACAGTTACACAAAGGTAAAGTAAAATTACCTGACTGGCATAACCAAGCATGTAGCGTTATATTCTGGAGCAGTATTATTTTGACTCCACCCTTCCACCCTACATAAATAATATGTATGTGTACTTAGCGCTACATACTTGTGTGTCCTAACACAAGGGCAAAGGCTCCCAGTAAAATTAGTTGGCATATTTGTAGAAGGTGATTTTAATACAAAAATTCCAAAGACCAATAAAGCAGCTGTCCGGGCACGTACTACCATGCGCCAGGATTGAAGGTTGAATCCTAGTCTGTCTTGTTAAAATTTGGTTACAAACAATAGGTAATAATCAATCTTTTGTGCACATTCCACATGCCATTTTTCTTTTCTTATTTGAAAACTGTGTCTTTATGTATTTTAAAGATTTTAAGGGGCAGATTTATGAGTTCTGGTGCATCTCTGCAAATCAGCAGGGATGCGCCAGAACTGATGCGTCACGCAATTCCCTCCTTGTGGCACCACAGATGCGCCGCATTTACAATGCGGCGCACCATGGTGCAAGGAATTGCAGATGCGTGGCGCATCTTGTGGTGTAGGGGCGGTACATTGCCGGAGTAGCGTCGCAAGTGCGACGCAACTCCTACAATGTACAGAGGCCACCCATACATAATGTGGTGCGTCACTCCTTACGCCTGCTACAAGCAAGCGTAAGGATTTGACGCAGCAGCCTCGTGAAACTGACTCAGTGAAATCTTGTAGATTTCACTGCGTCAGTTTTACGGGGCTTTCCTTCGAGGGAACGCCCACCCTGCGACAGAACGCCCAGATGAAACCTGGCGCAAGTTCATGTGGCGCAGGGCTTTACAACGTGACGCATCTAGGCAGATGCGTCACGTTGTAAATAGGTCGCAGGGATGCGCCACATTTCTGCGCCGTTGCGTCACGCAATGGCGGCGTAAACGTGGCGCAAGTCTGTCATAAATCTGCCACTAAGCATTTTGTAAATTGATTGTTTTTACCTGTGCTTTTATGGATACGATAAAATCCATATGAAAGCCTATCATTTTAAAAGCAGCCCTGTGTTGCAGCAATGCTTGTAAATGTAAATTGTGCCCAAACTCGTCTTTGGTGGTATGAGCACTTAAAAAGTAATAAACTACCACATGTTGGCATTGTAGGTACTCCCATGCTCTCCCCTAGGTGTATAAGCCCCGGGGATAGAGAAATTGTACATTTCATTTTCCCCATTGTAGTAAAGTGCCTCCCAAAATCGAATTTGGTACTAGAAGCACTGTGGAGTGAGGATCTACACTAGTTTTGCATGTTCGCGACCCCCAAAGTCTCACCTAGGTGACCCATGGGTGGGGGTGGAGGGGTCATATAACTATAAGCAGGGCTTGTATAAAAGATGTTTGATATGCCCTGATGATGGAGAAATTGTACATTGTACATTGTAGTTTCCCTATTGTAGATGCTAGCCCCGTAGAATAACATGGCAATTGTTTATGTATGCATAACTATGGCTAGGAATCAAACAAAATATAATTGAAGGACTTAGGAGAATGGTATTGATACATCCAACAATATGCTACTGTTAAATTTATCCTAAATTATACAGAAAATAAGTTATCAGAATTTGTAGTCTGTAAGCCAAACGTCTCTTGAGTTAACAAGATTAGCCAGGCTTCTTTGATGAAGTGATACGTGGTTCTGAGAGATGCTATCTGTTGGAGAGAGCTCTGCTACACTGTAATTTCAGACCTGAGGGAGGAGTCCTAAAGCATGAGCTACGAAGTATGAATAGGACAGGTTGAGAATGCCAGGTCCATCTACCCTCAGCCTCTGACGCAGCAAGATGACATGCTTAGGGCAGGAATTTTCAGATGGTATGGGGAGAACTATGGAAATGACCCACACTGGAGGTTGGTTTAACTAATTTTTGCTCCTCTGCTGAGATTTCAGCAATACTGAATTTTGGAGGAATAGTGCTTTCTGGGAGAAGATTATGTCACACTTTAGGATAAAGTGATCATGCTCAGTGGTGTTGCCCTGCACCTCATTGGAAAGGAATGCATTCCTGCTTGACCACAGAGAACACTGAATAAATATGTGAGAGGAGCAAAGCTGCTCAAATCTGCTGCTAAAAGCAAAGGGAAGAAGACGACTTGCCAAGCTGGAAACTTTCTTTGCACCATCAGGCCCTGCATTCTGATGGACTGTGCCTGCTGCATTATCTGGAACTACAGTCCTGTGGATGTACCTTGAGTCAAGAGGAATAAAAAGTGGACTTTATGCAAGCTACAGGTTAACAGAGCTAACATGGACCATCACCACCAAGAATCACCAGCCTGGAGTCTGTCCAGTGGATTTGTAAGTGTTTTGTCCAAGTGGATTGTAGGAACTGAAGTCCCAAACTTTCAAGGACAACCTTGAGCTTCCAGACCCTTGGATTGTGCTTTGGAAACTTCGGACCCTCAAGAGGAATTATGTAAATGTGGAAAAGTTTGGAGCACCTTTGGAAAAAGCTCCATGAGGGGACAGACTCAACCGTAAGAGCCGAGCCGGGCACCTTCAACCGCGAGCTGGCCTGCCCTACGGTTCCTTCTGCTGAATACTTTCGGAATTCCAACCACCAGAGTTTGACCAGGAGCTCCATGTTAAGCATGCCAGTGAACCCTCACTGAATCCTGACTGTGAAGATCATCGAGGGACCGAGCAGAAAAAGCTGCAGAAAAGTGGTTCGCTGATAGAATATTGATGTCCAAAATATCCCCATACACAAATATCGAGCCATACATATTGATGTCAGAAATATTGACATCCTATATTTATAATTGTAATTATAAAAATATTGTGAACAAAAATATTGATGTAAAAAATATCGATGTACAAAATACCAATTTAATTATAAATTATTTCCAGTAGGGAAAGTGTCAGATAGGGGAGGACTAAAAATTATTATTCCCACTCCAAATAGTACAACAATATGGAAAGTGTTGGATAGCAATGGGGTAAAAATTACTATTCCCACTCCAGTGACTGCAAACGTAGGGAAAGTGTTAGATAGTGGAGGGGTAAAGATTACTATTTCCCCTCCAGTGAGCGCAACGATTGCGGAAGTGTAGGATAGCAGAGGGGTAAAAAGTACTATTCTCACGCCAGGGAGTGCAACAGTAGGGAAAGTGTTGTATAGCAGAGGGGTAAAACTTACTATTTCCACTCTAGTGAGTGCAACAGTAGGGAAAATTAGTATTCCCATTGGAGTCAGTTCAAAATAAAAAATAAACAAAATATCAACTACAACACTAAAGATTTCAAAAAACAAAAAAAGAAAACTTATATAACAATATAAAAAATTTACAAAAGATAAAATCATATTATAATGTTAAAAAATCTAACAAATACCTACAAAGAATTATTTATAATCAAAAACATTAATTCTTACATAAATGTAATCTTTTTTATTTCCTACTCTGTGACACCACACAGTTCACACACACATCTAAATAAAAAATGAAAATGTACCTCCATAATAAACATAATTAATTATCAATTAAAGAAATATAATTAATTAAAAACAAATTAAAGCAGAACAAAATGAAATTACTCCCCAAACATGACCCCGATAATACTGAAAACACACTAACAAAATAAATATAAAAAATTACCATCAATATTTATGAATTGATGAATTAATAATAATGTTCAACTAATTATTAATTAAACATAAATAACATTTCACCCTCTACCCCAATAAACACCACAACACACACCTAAAAATCATTACACGATTTCCATAACTAACTTAACATTAAAAAATGTATATCAACCAACAACGTATTAATACATTTAAAATATATTACTTCCCACCCTTTAAAACTATAAACCTCACAACTCACAACTAAAATTAATGACACAATTGCCATATTTAAATTGTAATCAATTAATCATAATTAATTAACAAATAATTTTTAATTAATTATAAATAGATTACCCTATACCCCTGTAAACCCCACCACCAACTCCTGAGAAAATAACACAATTACCATAATGAATTACCAATTAATCAATTAATAATTAAAAAGCAATTAAATATTTAATATTAAATTATTTCCCACAATTCACACTATAAAATATAAATTAAATCAATATTAATAAATAACAAATATTAATAAATGGGTAATAAATTACTTCCCACCCTATTCCCCTATAAACCCATAACCCACTAAATAACTAAAAATCACTAAATTTAATTAAAATAAAATTGACTACTACATATATTAAAAAACAAAAGTAATACTTATACAAAAAAAGTTCACATTAAAAATACATACTAAAATACATAACACTAATTAAAACATTGATATTTTAAACAACAATATTTTTTGCAAACGATATTAATGACCACAATATTCTTGCTGTCGATATTTCTGCATCACGATACATCCAGCTTGATATTTTTGTATGTCGACATTTAAAACTCGATATTCTGTCTGTGCACCCAGAACAGTTTCCAAGACCAAAGGTAAAATCTCAACTGAGGTCTACTGTGAGGGGTATTCAAGCAGGATTCCACTGTTTTTGGACTGAAACTTGACTTTGTCCCGGAGAAGCAGATCCATATGTCCCAAAGTGGCACCATAGATTCTAAGTGCGATGGACAATGGAGCCCCTGATGGTGTGATCAATGGGTTTACCCAGACGATTCTTGTGGTATTAACTAGTGTTCTCATAGGTTGATGTTGGTCTCTTTTCCTCTGGACTTTGAGAGGTACAGACCCCTATGCTTACTCCTTTGATTCTTTGCTGAGTGTGGCTTAGGCCACTTATTTCCCTATCCCTAAAAGGCTCTTGACCGAGCTTCTGAAATGTTGAGACCTTTATACATACTTCCCATATTTTTTTTAATTTCCTGACTATTAGACTCCTTTAGCTAAATTCGCTTTTAATAGTTTTAGACTTTAAATTAGAGAACTGTAGATATTACTCTTCTTTAAGACAGAATATCAAAGACTCCTCTATGAGCGTCCAATTCTGTTGTTAATTATTTGTATTGCTGCGACTGAATTTCTTGTTTGTCTCCTACTACTGCCCCTGGACTTCTTCAGGAGGTTTGGGAATCCAGTTGTTATTCTGTACCTTTACAGCATGGTATTGAGAATGCTTAACATTAACCTGACTGCTAACTTGTAATAATACTCCTTGTCTTTATTTACTCATTTCTGGTCCTCATTGTGCAGCCAAGCGGGTCACACTCTTAATTATATGATGTTTACAAATTGCTAACTCCTGTCACTTCTCAGTTGCGTAATAAGACCCATTGGGTGACTAATGGTAAGAGGGTTGGCACAGCACTGGATCAAGTCTTAGCTCAAAATGCATCTTTGTGTTGAAAATGGACCCAAGGATGCATTGGCGCAACAAGAAAGCATAAACAGCAGCAGCATATAACCACTCATGCTCAGCAAGTTTGTTGTTCCTCTATTCCTTTAGTAGGATTTTTGTGTCAAAATACTTGTAATTATGGGAACTGGCATAATCATGTAATTTTGCATGTAAAGAGTAATGTTAAATACGGAAATCACTATGATTACGCCAGCGTAATATCTCCCAAGCCTAGTTATAAATTTACTATTGCTTTTTCAAAGAAAAAACATTGACTGGCCAATAATTTATGTTGTCATTGCAACAAAGTGGATGGAGATTAGTAGCCCACACCACCACCCCAGTGTAGACAATGAACTACTCTTCTACGCTGGTCTGAGAAAGTCAGGTGCCACAATGGGTTTATTGGTTCCTAGTAAGGGGGCTAGTGTGGATCTAATTGTATATTACTTAACACACATGTCACAACTAATTGTATTGCATTGGATAACATCATTTGTATAGCATCTCATTTTCTACATGTGGCGTGGAAATCTATTTTAGAAACTAGTAGCCTGTTACAGGTAGCATGTTGCATCTTGGGGAAATGCATGTGAGTGTTTGTTTGATAGTGTGTTTTTTTTTGCATATTTGAGAATATGTGGGAAGCATTTTAGTGTCATACTTTGGTGAACGTCTTGGGATGCAGCACTCAGGGGAATGATAGAGGAGTAAGTGTGATAGATGCACACATTGTAGTCATATTTAGCTTGCCACTAAGGTAAGCTCCCAGGCACTTTCTTGTATTTTCAAACTACTTTGATTACAGTAGATAGATAGACTACTGTGAAACTTTATGGGCCGGGGGGATTGACAGTCAGATAAAAGAAAGATGGACCGGTATCTGCCTATGTCATTTGCTTTACAGTTATCCTAAATTAGATAGTGATTGTGGGCTTTCTAGAGATTAATCACAATAAGTGGATGTCAGGACCTGCAGGGATAGAATAAATTAAGGTACTGCAGGGACAGCAATGCCTTGCACAGTTTTTCAGCCATTGAGGACCTGACAGTTTTGACTAAGTGGTTCATTGATGTAGAATGATACATAGCCTTGTATGGTATACTGTGTAGTACAGGAGTTATGCTGTAAATGTCTGATGAAAATGCTATAAAGGACCGCCAGCATGAACCTATATTATGTGGCCTGTATCGCATCCATCTGACTAATGTTAACCATTATGGCTCAGACCGTGTGATCGGACTATTTGGGTGTATTACTGGTATGGGGCTAGTCCTGATTACAAATATCTATGCTTGTCTTTCTGCTGCAGCAGCTTTCCTTTACGTTAAACCCCCTGGTGCCCGACTTGAACTGAGTAAAATCGGCCTAGACAGAACCCTGTATCGCATTGTTGGTATCCTGCTAGGATTTGATACTTACAACAGGTGTCTAGTAGTCTAGGATTTATCTTTGACATGGCCATGTATTTCTTTTACTTTAGGAATATTAGATGATCATTTGTTCTTTCCTTGCATTGTTTTATTAACAACACAGAGTGCTTTTTCCCATTGACAAACAGAGTAGTGATGGCAAGATTTGTCATATGTTTTCTTGGGTAGAGGCAATGTAGTAGTCATTCTTAGGTGTTCTAAATTCTTTATAGTTAACTTACTAGGAAGTAAGAGACACCACTAAATAGATTAGAAGGATAAGAAATCTTCTACATTAAGAGGATGAGACTGGCCTAATGGTTTGTTGTTACCCTGTAAAGGGAAGCTGTATCTCAGCAAACAGCTCGCCTATTTTGGTAACACTAAATGACGCAAGTGCGTGAACAACCTCCCTCTCCTTGCAAACCTGAAGCCAATGACACCAGTCCACCAGCGTCAGGGGGGAATATAGGATAATGTCCGCCTGTCTCTACAACAGATTCTGCCATGAATGTACTGCGGAGTTAATGGAGTCCAGAATACCGGACCGCCTAGTAGGGTGATGAAATAACAGCGTAGGGAGAGTGGAGGGCACTGCTGCCACCTTTTTGATTTGTAAGTGCAGACGGGCAAGTTCATCATGGATCCAATGATATCCATGCGAACTCTGAGCTACTCTATAATACAATTCAAGATATGGAGTTCCCACATAGAGTAGGGCAATGGGATAATATCCCATTTAACGCGTGGGTGCTTAACCAATAGAGTGCGAATGGCTTTAAACATGTGTCTGGGTAGTACCATTGGGATGTTTAAGAACAAGAAAAAAAATCTAGTAAACACCACAATTTTTATAAGGGATATACGCCCCAATAATGACAAAGGTTAGCAAATCCAGCTTTCAACATCCTCTTCCAATCTAGCTATTGCCTCAATTTTCATAAGGGATATACGCCCCAATAATGACAAAGGTTAGCAAATCCAGTTTTCAACATCCTCTTCCAATCTAGCAATTGCCTTACGATAGTTTTCCCTGAAAACCAGCTCTGAGCCCATATGGACCTGCACCCCCAGATAGCGGCCTGGGTCGGTAGACCACCGCAAGTCACTAATTTCAGGAAGACCTCACCCAACCACATCCACCTCAGCACAGAGTTCATAAAGACTCACTCAACAGAGTCAAAAGACTATACTGCGTCTAGAAAGACTGCAGTGCCTTTGGTCTCCAGTTTAACATATTGGATTGTACCGACAGAGTCCTGAGGTTATATGACAAAATGCGCTCCAGTACAAATCCTGATTGTTCCGGCCCTTACCAACAACGGCACTAGTGGGGAAAGCCAGTTAGCCAAGATTTTTGCAAAAAGCTTAGTATTCACATTCAGAAGCAGCAGAGGCCTAAAGGATGAGCATTCGTTTAGTGCCTTACCCGGTTTCCATAGTATTACTATTAATGCTTCTCTAATTGAAAGGGGCATCGTCCCTTCTTCCCCATATCCTCAAAGAGAGTGATTAAACATGGAATGAGTATCTCCTAGACCTCTTTATGGACGCCAGTTACAACTTTCTTCGAAGAAGACGTTAATTTGTCTTAGGAAGAACATATGGTCTCTCCTAACAAGTGGAGTACATTGTTGACGTGCGGTTATATGAAACGCGACTATTTGAAATTACAGAGACCGCAAATCCATAGTACAACAATATTTGGGTTATGAGAAAGAAGAATTGGGAAATGTACCTTAGAGAAGACAGCCCTGAAGAAGTCTGTGGTTTAACACCACCAAAGACGAAACACATGTTGGCAACGGTTAGAGAATTCTTAAGAAGATTTACATTAAAAAGAAAAGAAGAAAAGAAGAGACACAAGACTTTGTCATTTGCTGATTTATAATTCCTATTATCTGTTAGCTCAGGATACATATTGTGTTTATGTTCATATGGTATTGGTTTGATCATGCCGTTTGGTTGTAGATGGATGGCCTAAACCGTATCCTTGTAGCTTTCTATATTGTACAAGTTACTTCTGTTATCACCATAGCCTAGCGCAATTATCACCCAGCCATCCTTCTTTTTGTCTTGGTCTTTATAAAAGGTGATGGTAAGACCTTCTTGACCAGGGGCGCTTCCAACTCGCATTGTATAAAGCGCTGCAAGAACCTCACTAGGTTCTAATGGCTTAATTAAATGCTCCCTGTCCTCATTAGTCAACCACAGCCTCTGTATATGTTCCAAATATTCTTGGATTGCAGCCACACCTAACTCCACCCTAGATCAGTACAAATCAGAATAATATTGACTGATCCTATTCGCTATCCTAATTGGGTCGCTCAATATCTCACTTCCAGCAGGCCGCAGCTCGAACACAGGCCTGATTCCCTTCTATCGCGCAGCAATGCAGCCAGTACTGACCCAGGCCTCGCGCCTTCCCCGTACGTTTTGGCCACAGCACATTTCCCCATGTGCTTTACTACAATGTCTGCGGTGTCATGATAATTCTCCAGAGTTCTTTTCAGGTCGTCAGCGGCCAGTGTCTCCCCCAGCAAGTACATCCTGTCCTAGGCCAGCCAGCCAGCCAGTTGCTTCTCGAGAGCTGCCACGCGCTCACTGATTGAACAAAGGACCCCAGAGTGTTTGGACATGGCAACCCTCCTGACACAGTCCTTAAAGGTCTCCAATACCATGGAGAACCATTGCACAGAACCAACGTTTGTTTCAAAAAAGCTCTCTATGGCCTGGGCCAGTTCAGACTAGAAAACGTTATCTAGCAGGAAATATGGAGGAAAACGCCATGTAAATGGGGCAGGCTTCCGTCGCAGATTCTCAATATCCAGGAATATTGCAGAGTGATCAGAGAAAGAGCAGGGGAGCATCGAGCAGGCATGCATGCACCTGAGGAAACAACGATCTAGAAATAAACCAATAGTCAATCCTAGTGTGTAGGTCATGTGGGGCTGAATAATAAGTGAAACCCCCCAATCCAGAAGAACGTATCAACCCTAACTGCAAAG
Source organism: Lissotriton vulgaris (assembly GCF_964263255.1). Taxonomy (NCBI): domain Eukaryota; kingdom Metazoa; phylum Chordata; class Amphibia; order Caudata; family Salamandridae; genus Lissotriton; species Lissotriton vulgaris. The sequence continues at coordinate 187,668,205 of NC_141688.1, read as the reverse complement.
CATTATCCCCTATAGCTCTGGCCACAGCCTAGGGGTGCTGCAAGGGCCCTGGGAATGATCCAGTGCCTGCCTCCAGATCGCACCACCCCATAGCTGCGGTAGGCCACACTTTCCTCACTTCTATCGGCTCTAATGCAAACCCTGATTTCAGGTCAATCCAGGGAAGTACCCCCTTGGTGTGTGTAGTGAATCCCGCCACATGGAAGAGTCCATGCAGCCTCCTGCTTGTAAGCATATTGCTATTTTTGTACAAGTGCATCTCCTGGAGCAGGGTGACATTAATCCCATGACGTACCAGGTATGCAACAACTTTGCATAGTTTTCTAAAATCATTAAGACCCCTGAGGATCCAGGTTAAGAACCAAATTGTATGACTGTGCACCTGTGCCATCCCGTGTATCAATAATCAAATCTGTTTATCTAGTATCAGCCATTTGCTCTTAGTTCTCCCCCAGGAAGCGATGCAATACCAGTGAAACTTAAATGCACTGTATGCATATTGAAAAAAACACAATGGCAATATATTCCCCCCCCCCACCCACACTATGCGAACCCCAACTTGGCATGGTCGATACTTCACCCACCCACCACCCAATTTAGCTCTAACAACAGCTACAATTGAAAGACAACAATTACAGCATATCGCCATAATGTGGGTTACACATAGGAGCGGATGTTCCCGGCAATACACAAACTCCAACAAGCAAAATTGAATAACATAGCCATCTGTTCAGAAAAATATATATGCATCAGAGAGGGGACATCCAATTGGACCCAATGAAAGTCTAGTCTGGCAATTGTTCATTACCCAAAAAGCCTCCCTCCAAAAACTAAGGAGTGTCAGCGGAGATTAAAGATGCAGGGAAAGTCATAGTCAATATCCCAGCACCACCAGCAGGAGCACGAAGAGTCCTTGCAAGTATATCCCAGTATGGCCCAGTCACCAAGCAATTCCAGTCAACCCCATGAGCGTTGCAACCAACAAACTCTGCTGAAACTTGTCCAAGCGTCCAGTTTGTGGGCACCTCAGTCCCACTCCTCCAAGTCTCCACCAGATGCACCAGCCAGATCATCCAGCACTTGTTTCCGAGTGTCAGATTTACCATATTCATTAAAGGCATTTTGCGAACGCTTTGGGTCAGTATATATCTTTGCTCCCACAGTCAGCGCTTCAAGGGTGCAAATGGCCACTTCACCTTGTGCACCCTCAAGGTGAAATCCATAAAAAGCGAGACCGAAGAGCCCTCAAATGTGAGGTCATGCAGCTCCCTAGCGCACCTCAATGCTGCATCACTGTCTCTATAGTTGAACAACTTAGCAATTACAGGGCGGGAAGAGGTCCTAGGAGGGGGTCTAGGGCCCACGGAGCGATGCGCGCGCTCCACAGCGAACATGGCTGAAAAAAGTCCCTACCCAAAAGATTTACCGACAAACACCTCAATGTTGGTCATGGCTGTGGTCTCAGGGAGGCCTGTGATGTGAATATTGCAGTGCCCTGATCTGGTATCCAGAACATCCACCTTGTCCTGCAGGGCCGTGAGTACCTTTCCCCATCTGTTTCTGAGCAATGTCTGTTTCCACTTGGGCATCCTCTACTTCAGACACCCTTCTTTCTGCCATGTCGAGTCTCTCAGCATGTTTATCAATATGCGCAGACATGTGGTCCATCCGATAGGCTAGGGAGTTGATCTTCCCATCAATGATGTTCAAGCTCTTCTGCATGCCCGACAATATATGGTGGATATCCCCTTCAACCTCCTCATCAGTGTCCTGGTTAGCAGGTGGAATATCAACACCTCCATACCTGTGTCTCGATTTACGCTGCTCGAACTGCTGCTTAGGCTGCGATTTGTCCGCATTGCCCATGTTGTCCCAGGACTAGGCCTGCTCAACAGTGAACACAAACTTCCACGTTGCACAGAAAGGGGGTCCCTCACCACCACACAGTGAGGCCTGGCACCCCACACTCCACAGGGCACGCTCAGGGCTGATGCGCTAATCAGCCCTTGTATTTTCAAACTACTTTGATTACAGTAGATAGATAGGCTACTGTGAAACTTTATGGGCCGGGGGGATTGACAGTCAGATAAAAGAAAGATGGACCGGTATCTGCCTATGTCATTTGCTTTACAGTTATCCTAAATTAGATAGTGATTGTGGGCTTTCTAGAGATTAATCACAATAAGTGGATGTCAGGGCCTGCAGGGATAGAATAAATTAAGGTACTGCAGGGACAGCAATGCCTTGCACAGTTTTTCAGCCATTGAGGACCTGACAGTTTTGAACTAAGTGGTTCATTGAGGTAGAATGATACATAGCCTTGTATGGTATACTGTGTAGTACAGGAGTTCTGCTGTAAATGTCTGATGAAAATGCTATGGGGCCAGTCCTGATTACAAATATCTATGCTTGTCTTTCTGCTGCTATTTAACAACAAGGGGTGGTGATGGACAGAGTTTTTGAATTAAGCAGACCACTCTCACCCAGTCAAGAGATCAGGGCTAGATCCAACACCGTTTTTTAGCTCACTACACCATCCCAGCTCAGAACCTGGCTATATGCAAATTAGTCTGTTCCTGTCCCAGTGCATGCATATAGCCAGGTTCTCAGCTGGGATGGTGCAGTGAGCTAAATAACGGTGATGGATCAAGCCCTAATCTTTGGACTGGGTAAGAGTGGTCTGCTTAATTCAGACACTTTGTTCATCACCACCCCCTTTTCTGAATTGTCTTCCTGCTGCAGCAGGTTTCCTTTAGTTTAAACCACCTGGTGCCCGACTTGAACTGAGTAAAATCAGCCTAGAGATAACCCTGTATCACATTGTTGTTATCCTGCTAGGATTTGATACTTACAACAGGTGTCTAGTAGTCTAGGATTTATCTTTGACATGCCTTGTCTTTCTGTTACTTTAGGAATATTAGGTGATCATTTGTTTTTTCCTTGCATTGTTTTATTAACGACACAGAGTGCTTTTTCCCATTGGCAAACAGAGTAGTGATGGCAAGATTTGTCATATATTTTCTTGGGTAGAGGCAATGTAGTAGTCATTCTTAGGTGTTCTAAATTCTTTATAGTTAACTTACTAGGAAGTAAGAGACACCACTAAATAGATTATAAGGATAAGAAATCTTCTACATTAAGAGGATGAGACTGGCCTAATGGTTTGTTGTTACCCTGTGAAGGGAAGCTGTATCTCAGCAAATAGCTCGCCTATTTTGGTAATACTAAATGACGCAAGTGCGTGAACAACCTCCCTCTCCTTGCAAACCTGCAGCCAATGACACCAGCCCACCAGTGTCAGGGGGGAATATAGGGTAGTGCCCGCCTGTCTCTTCAACAGATTCTGCCATGAATGTACTGCGGTGTTAATGGAGTCCAGAATACCGGACCGTCTAGTACGGTGATGAAATAACATAGTAGGGAGAGTGGAAGGCGCTGCTACTACCTTTTTGATTTGTAAGTGCGGACGGGCAAGTTCGTCATGGATCCAATGATATCCATATGAACTCTGAGCTACTCTATAATAGAATTCAAGATATGGAGCCCCCACATAGAGTAGGGCAATGGGATAATATCCCATTTAACGCGTGGGTGCTTAACCAATAGAGTGTGAATGGCTTTAAATATGTGTCTGGGTAGTACCATTGGGATGTTTTAGAACAAGAAAAAATATCTAGTACACACCACAATTTTCATAAGGGATATACACCCCAATAATGACAAAGGTTAGCAAATCCAGCTTTCAACATCCTCTTCCAATCTAGCAATTGCCTTAACATAGTTTTCCCTGAAAACCAGTTCTGAGCCCATATGGACCTGCACCCCCAGATAGCGGCCTGGGTCGGTAGACCAGCGCAAGGGATAATCTAGTTCAATAGACACCATGGCCGGGGACAAGGGGAAAATGGTGGATTTAGCCCAATTGATTTTAAGACCAGAGAGTTCCCCTTACCACACCACCTCATTCAAAATCAGGGAAGCATTAGACCTCAGGTCCCTGACATATAAAAGCATTCCATCAGCACAAGCTGACACAGCAATATTCTATTTAGGGAAGTGAATCTCCCTGTGCCCATGGTATTCCCTGAGTGCACATGCCACACATGCCAGGGGTTCCAACACTAGGGCATATAGTAGAGGGGATAAAGAGCAACCCTTGTGCATACCTCTCAATATCTTAATAGGAGCCCTGATCTCATCTCCAACACATACCCTAGTAACAAGTGAATTGTATAGTACAGTCACTAATTTGAGGAAGACCTCACCCAACCCCATCCACCTCAGCACAGAGTTCATAAAGACTCACTCAACAGAGTCCAAAGACTATTCTGCGTCTAGAAAGATCGCAGCGCCTTTGGTCTCCAGTTTAGCATATTGGATTCTGAGGTTATATGACAAAATGCACTCCCGTTGTTCCGGCCCTTACCAACAACGGCACTAGTGGGGATTGCCAGTTAGCCAAGATTTTTGCAAAAAGCTTAGTATTCACATTCAGAAGCAGCAGAGGCCTAAAGGATGAGCATTCGTTTAGTGCCTTACCCGGTTTCCATAGTATTACTATTAATGCTTCTCTAATTGAGGGGGGCATCATCCCTTCTTCCCCATCTCCTCAAAGAGAGTGATTAAACATGGAATGAGTAGCTCCTTAACCTCTTTATAGACGCCAGTTACAACTTTCTTTGAAGAAGACGTTACTCCGTCTTAGGAAGAACATATGGTCTCTCCTTACACGTGGAGTACATTGTTGACTTGCGGTTATACGGAGCCGGGAAACGTGACTATTTGAAATTACTAAGACCGCAATCCATAGTACAACAATATTTGGGTTATGGGAAAGAAGAATTGGGAAATTTACCTTAGAGAAGACAGCCCTGAAGAAGTCTGTGGTTTAACACCACCAAAGACGAAACACATGTTGGCAACGGCTAGAGAATTCTTAAGAAGATTTACATTAAAAAAAAAAGAAGAAAAGAAGAGACACAAGACTTTGTCATTTGTTGATTTATAATTCCTATTATCTGTTAGCTCAGGATACATATTGTGTTTATGTTCATATGGTATTGATTTGATCATGCCGTTTGGTTGTAGAAGGATGGCCTAAACCGTATCCTTGCAGCTTTCTATATTGTACAAGTTACTTCTATTATCACCATAGCCTAGCGCAATTATCACCCAGCCATCCTTCTTTTTGTCTTGGTCTTTATAATAGGTGATGGTAAGACCTTCTTGACCAGGGGCGTTTCCAACTCGCATTGTATAAAGCGCTGCAAGAACCTCACTAGGTTCTAATGGCTTAATTAAATGCTCCCTGGCCTCATTAGTCAACCACAGCCGCTGTATATGTTCCAAATATTCTTGGATTGCAGCCACACCTGACTCCACCCTAGATCAGTACAAATCAGAATAATATTGACTGATCCTATTCGCTATCCTAATTGGGTCGCTCAATATCTCACTTCCAGCAGGCCGCAGCTCGGACACAGGCCTGATTCCCTTCTATCGCGCAGCAATGCAGCCAGTACTGACCCAGGCCTCGCGCCTTCCCCGTACATTTGGCCACAGCACATTTCCCCATGTGTTTTACTACAATGTCCGCGGTGTCATGATAATTCTCCAGAGTTCTTTTCAGGTCATCAGCGGCCAGTGTCTCCCCCAGCAAGTACATCCTGTTCTAGGCCAGCCAGCCAGCCAGTTGCTTCTCGAGAGCTGCCAAGCGCTCACTGATTGAACAGAGGACCCCAGAGTGTTTGGACATGGCAATTCTCCTGACACAGACCTTAAAGGTCTCCAATACCGTGGAGAACCATTGCACAGAACCAACGTTTGTTTCAAAAAAGCTCTCTATGGCCTGGGCCAGTTCATACTTGAAAATGATATCTAGCAGGGAATATGGAGGGAAACGCCATGTAAATGGGGCATGCTTCCGTCGCAGATTCTCAATATCCAGGAATATTGCACAGTGATCAGAGAAAGAGCAGGGGAGCATCGAGCATGCATGCTTGCACCTGAGGAAATAACGATCTAGAAATGAACCAATAGTCAATCCTAGTGTGTAGGTCATGTGGGGCTGAATAATAAGTGAAACCCCCAATCCAGAAGAACGTGTCCACCCTAACTGCAAAGCATCATCCCCTATAGCTCTGGCCACAGCCTAGGGGTGCCGCAAGGGCCCTGGGAATGATCCAGTGCCTGGCTCCAGATCGCACCACCCCATAGCTGCGGGAGGCCACTCTTTCCTCACTTCTAGCGGCTCTAATGCAAACCCTGATTTCAGGTCAATCCAGGGAAGTACCCCCTTGGTGTGTGTAGTGAATCCCGCCACATGGAAGAGTCCATGCAGCCTCCTGCTTGTAAGCATATTGCTATTTTTGTGCAAGTGCATCTCCTGGAGCAGGGTGACATTAATCCCATGCCGTACAAGGTATGCAACAACTTTGCATAGTTTTCTAAAATCATTAAGGGCCAGATGTAGGTAAGTAACATTTACCGAATCTTAATTACCGAAAATTACCGAATTTTACCGATTCGGTAATTAAGATTCGGTAAATGTGAGGGGTTGGTATGTAGGGAATCCAGATGTTCCCTTTTACCGAATCGGTAAAATTCGGTATTTACCGATTCGGTAAATACCGAATCGGTAAAGCCTATTGATTCCTATGGGCTTCAAAGCCCATAGGAATCAATAGGCTTTACCGATTCGGTATTTACCGAATCGGTAAATACCGAATTTCACAAGGGTGCAGGGGGTGTCACTTTGACACCCTCTAGCACCCCCTAAAAAGGTTCGGGGGCCATGTGGCAGGCATACCTGCCCTAAGGGCAGGTCTGCCTGTCATCTGGCACAGGTGTGCATGCACACATGTGCATGCACACCAGAATCGGTATTTTACCATCAAATAGTATTTGATGGTAAAATACCGATTCTGTAATGCTTGTGGGACTCAGAAGAGTCCCACCTACATATCAATTTTACTGAATCGGAAAAAATACCGATTCGGTATTTTACAGAATCGGTAAATTTACCGATCGGTAAATTTACCGATTCTGTAAAATACAGGGCCCTACATCTCAAATTGCATTTACCGGTCGGTAACGGCCGAATTCGGCCGTTACCGACCGGTAAATGCCTACCTACATCTGGCCCTAAGACCCCTAATGATCCAGGTTAAGAACCAAATTGTATGACTGTGCACCTGTGCCATTCCGTGTATCAATAATCAAATCTGTTCATCTAGTATCAGCCATTTTCCCTTAGTTCTCCCCCAGGAAGCGATGCAATACCAGAGAAACGTGTATGCACCGTATTCATATTGAAAAAAACACAATGGCAATATATTCCCCCCCCCTACCCACACTATACGAACCCCAACTTGGCATGGTCGATACTTCACCCACCCACCACCCAATTTAGCTCTAACAAAAGCTACAATTGAAAGACAACAATTACAGCATATCACCATAATGTGGGATACACATAGGAGCGGATGTTCCCGGCAATACACAAACTCCAACAAGCAAAATTGAATAACATAGCCATCTGTTCAGAAAAATATATATGCATCAGAGAAGGGACATCCAATCAGACCCAATGACAGTCTAGTCCGGCAATTGTTCATTACCCAAAAAGCCTCCCTCCAAAAAATAAGGAGTGTCAGCGGAGATTAAATATGCAGGGAAAGTCATAGTCAATATCCCAGCACCACCGGCAGGAGCACGAAGAGTCCTTGCAAGTATATCCCAGTATGGCCCAGTCACCAAGCAATTCCAGTCAACACCATGAGGGTTGCAACCAACAAACTCTGTGGGACATACCTGCTGAAACTTGTCCAAGCGTCCAGTTTGTGGGCACCTCAGTCCCACTCCTCCAAGTCTCCACCAGATGCACCAGCCAGATCATCCAGCACTTGTTTCCGAGTGTCAGATTTACCATAACCCCTTCGATGCTCATGACAAACTCAGCTCGTCATGAGGCACAGTGGAGCTGTGCTGATGACGAGCTGAGCTCGTCATGAACAATGATAAATCTGGCAATGCAGCACAGGAGAAAAATATCCCTAGCAGCCAAGGTGTTAAAGGCCTTTTGCAGCCGCTTTGGGTCAGTATATATCTTTGCTCCCGCAGTCAGCGCTTCAAGGGTGCAAATGGCCGCTTCACCTTGTGCACCCTCACGGTGAAATCCATAAAAAGCGAGACCGAAGAGCCCTCAAATGTGAGGTCATGCAGCTCCCTAGCACACCTCAATGCTGCATCCCTGTCTCAATAGTTGAACAACTTAGCAATCACAGGGCGGTAAGGGGTACTAGGAGGGGGTCTAGGGCCCATGGAGCGATGCGCACGCTCCACAGCGAACATGGCTGAAAAAAGTCCCAACCCAAAAGATTTACCGACAAACACCTCAATGTTGGTCATGGCTGTGGTCTCAGGGAGGCCTGTGATGTGAATATTGCAGTGCCTTGATCTAGTATCCAGAACATCCGCCTTGTCCTGCAGGGCCGTGAGTACCTTTCCCCATCTGTTTCTGAGCAATGTCTGTTTCCACTTGGGCATCTTCTACTTCAGACACCCTTCTCTCTGCCATGTCGAGTCTCTCAACATGTTTATCAATATGCTCAGACATGTGGTCCATCCGATAGGCCAGGGAGTCGATCTTCCCATCGATGATGTTCAAGCTTTTCTGCATGGCAGACAATATATGGTGGATATCCCCTTCAACCTCCTCATCAGTGTCCTGGTTAGCAGGTGGAATATCAACACCTCCCTACCTGTGTCTCGATTTACGCTGCTCGAACTGCTGCTTAGGCTGCGATTTGTCCGTATTGCCCATGTTGTCCCAGGACTAGGCCTGCTCAACAGTGAACACAAACTTCCACCTTGCACAGAAAGGGGGTCCCTCACCACCACGCAGTGAGGCCTGGCACCCTACACTCGACAGGGCACGCTTAGGGCTGATACGCTAATTCAGAGAGGGCCATGCAGCCCACAACAGTGCATCAAGGGACAGAGGGAGTACAGACTTTCAAACCTCTAGGTGAATACCATGACCCGTCTCAAGGCCAGAGGGGAGGCTGGCGCTTCCAAGATAAATCACCCAAGTAAATGGCCTCCAAGTGCCATCTAACATGGCGATAAGCAACACAGCAGCACCCTCACTCCTCACCAGGCGATCATGTCAGGCCTCACTGGTGACCGGTCGTCATGCAGGACTCTGGATTGCTATCCGCTGCAACCCAAGAGGCTCGGTAAAATGCTCTGCCGCAGTCTCACCTTGCGGATCAAGCATGCAATCAGGGCCCATGAAGGCACCTTAACACTGCAACACGCTCCACGGCGAGAGGCCAAGGACCAAGCAGGCTTCAGCAGCTCTCACTCTTGGGTCCATCAACGCAGACCTCAGGGGCACGTCAGGCAGCTCAATATGTTGCTCCACCCCGCTCGTCAATAGGGCAGGGAGTCTCCGCAGCACCCCGACACTTAATGCATCTGGGCCACAGGCCTCACTGGCTTCGTCGGGTGTGCCGCGGAACAGCATCACTCAGGATACTTCAGAGCCGCTGTCTCGCAGCTCCAACACCTTCGATTATTACACCGCAGGGGGATATGCTCAAAGGGCTTCATATGGCTGCCAGACTCATGTAGATTATCCCCATGGATAAAGAAGATTCCTTTAGGATTATAGTGATGGCTTACCGAGCTCTCTTAAACAGCGGCCATCTAACAGACAGTAAAGCTCTGCCCCCAATGATGATGTCATTTTTTAAATTCTGTTTATTGAATTTTAAACAAAGCCTGAATCAACAGTATGCAACAAATTCGGTTCATATGGGTTACATTGCCACATATTCAATATCACAATCAATATTTAGTGGCCCATTAGGATGGCGGGCGGATTGCCCCCGCCGGGACAGCGTTAGCTACCGCTGGCCCGGCGGGGGGAATCCGCCGGCCATCCTCAACAAAATGACCCCCCCGCTATATTAGGATGGCTGGCGGAAAAAGTGCTTTCCTATGGTGGCGGTGTCTGCGAGACAACGCCAACCATATTAGGATGAGGGCAGGAGGGTGCCTTTCCGTAGCTGCAACGAGGCATGCAGTCTTTCTGTTTGGGGGCCTGTTGCGGGCCCCCAGGATAATGGGGGGGTGGGGGAGGCACATGGGAAACCTATGGTACCCCCCTACATGTGCATGAACAACATGGCATGCACCACGCGGTGCCAGCCACGTTGTGCATGCACATGCACGACAAGCATTTTTAGCATTGTGGCGGGCGGTGCTAAGAACATCGCCCACCACAATGTTAAAAATGTAGGATACGCCCGCCACTGTGGCGGGCACATCCTAATACCCCCCACGTGACCCACGCCCTTTTGGTGGGCAGTCCCATTATCCGATAGGATGGCGGGCGGACAATATCCACCCTTCATCCTAATGGCCCGCTTTGTGTTTCTTTCTCTTACTTGCAACTATAGTGGTAATGGGAAACTAAGGGGAAGGGATGGGGCCACTGAGTAGGGAAGTAGCTGCACTAAAAGTAGCTTTACAGATGTAGCTCTCAATGTATAGCGGTCAACACATACCAGTGGATGCAAATGGGAGCACCTATGGGGCCTGTACCTCAGCAGCAATTGGCACTAGCAGGGCAGCAGCCTCATCAGTGTTTACAGTCTCTCTTAAGCCAGAGTGGTCATTAAGATACAATTCTACAGGAAAACAGAAATCCTTAGGGCGTGCAGGCGCCATCTACAACACCCAATAAGTGTTCAATTACTCCTGGAAGTATGTTGCATCTTTGAGCCAATCAGCCACACTCAGTGTCATGTGCCAACCCCAGCGCATTGCCACCCGTCGCCTAGAATGTGGGAGAAGGAGTGGAGTCAACTCGCGCCCGTACGATGGCAAGACCACTGCCTACTCTTAAAAATTGAAACAGCAACGTTTTTTTTAAAAACTCATTCTGTTCTCCTTCAAGGAACACGGGCTGCATTTGAAAGAAAAATACAAGGATTGCTTTATTAGAAAAGTAACCACAAACACAGTTGTCTGCTGACTTCAGCTGTCCACCATCCCTGTGACGGCTGTAATTCGTAATGGGTTGCAAATTGCGACCTACCTCATTAATACCCCTGATAAGTATTCCTAATGTTTGTACATCAGTCCCAGAGTTTTTTTCTTATTACACAATCTTTCTATTTTATTCACATTTGTAAAACAAACACTAATCCAATCAGTAAACGTTTGTGAGGTGAAGAGGTACTCCTACAGTATTTAAATTGAGTATAATACATCTATCAACAATAATGGACACTGCCCATCCACACAATTGAAATGTAATCAACATGGTTGAGTGCCAAACGTCAACAACATTTCGATCCTATAACAATTAAGGGATCATCATCAGATAATGGTGACCCAAGAAGCAGGTGAATGAAATGAAATAAACAAAGAAAGACATGAACTGAAATAAAAAATAGAACACATAATTTACTACAACATAAAAACCATAGAGGGCAGAATATCCCATTTTATAGGGCTAAGGATAAGTTAGAAGCGCCAATAAAACTAACCGAGGTGGTGCTAAGAAAGACATCATAACCAATCAAGGTAAACAGGAGGCATGGTAATAATTATATCCAACCGAAAGCATTGTGTATTCATCCTTAAAATAATCTTTTTCTTGACCAATTTATCTAGTCATATTCTAAAAACGTCAGCATTTAGATTAGATAATGTGCCTATATGTGAGATATGGTAGTAATTTCAACTCCATGAATATGTCCTTAGTTTTCAGGGAAAACTTTAGGTCTCTCTTTATCTGGTTAGAGAAAGCTTTGGCTGTTTGTCAAAGAGAATACAATCAAAATCACTTACTAAAAGCTGTTTAGAGAGAGGAACTTTGTTGCTCTTCTTCATGAATATTTTATCCTGGAGAACTTGTGTTTGACTGCCGATAAACTAGAAACATTGCTAATAACTGATCAATACACAATAGCATTGATGCATATCCAGTCTTTGGGCTATTGTGTTGCATTCTGACCATGCTATGATGGGGAGTTACAGTTGAAGATGTATTAATGCAAATGATAGCTATAGATTAAGAGTCCTTAAAGAAGATGTTACTCGATGAGCAGAACATACTGAGTGGTCCACTTGGCCTACCTCTTTCTTTCATAATCCACATTGGTCATCATTTTAGGATGTGGGAATAGTTCCTTCTTGCTTCATAGGCATTTCATACCCTTAAGTCAATGTCAGCCTAATAGATGCCCACTTGAATTAGTGCACCAATGTAGGAGTTCACTGGCATGATGAGGCTTAATAATCTACCTTTTATGGGCCACAGTGTAAAGAATCCACACACACCGAACTCCAACAAGTGTCTGAGGCATTTCATTTTAAATTGTAATAGCCTTGCAGTTAACTGCCCCAGACAACTCTAAAATGCATCTTCCATGTTGGAAGCAGTTACGGCTTTGACTTTACCTTTAGCACTATGGAAGTGACAAACCGTCTGTAGTTGTATTTACTTGTACTTGCACATATTTTGTATGATGGAAACTGTTGTTATCAGTATGTGCATATGCACATCTAGATGGTGTTTCTATCTAGTCCTTCGAGTTTTTGCTCTGGTCAGGTTTGTGTTTACCATGGTCTGGTAACCATTTCTGTTTCTTAGAGACCCATTTTATTAGGTGTGATTTGATCTTTAGTTGTACAAGATCTTTAGTTGTACAATTATTTTGCAGTATTGTGCTTTTGAAAATAATTACTTACAGGTGATTTTCTGGAAGGCTGGCTAATTGTTACATAAATGATAAAGTAGTACATATGTTTTCTCTTGTGCATAGTATAGTTTCTAAACTGTCTCTTTCTAATGGTCTTCATGGGTACCATCTCTTGGTGGGATCTGCTGTCGTTTCCTGTTGATGTGGTGGGTTGCTTTTGCGCTCCCTGTGGATTGCCTTTATTGGATGTCCCCTAAAGTGTACTCTGTGTGTTGTATGCTGCAAGAGGAGGATAGATGTAAAGTTCATGCACGTTTGAGACTGTTTTGGTGCCAGAAAAGTGTTCATCAGTGTATTTTCATATGCAGTTTAAGGTGGACTTTCATGGTTGAGAAAGACTGTGTCTCACACTGGTTATAGCGATGCAGGAGTGAAGTGTTCTATCTGGAGCTAGCCGTTTCTGGAATATTTATTATAGATGCAGTGGCACCCTATGGCTCTCTAGGGCTGGGATCTAAGGGTTACAAACTCATCTTTCTGAGTCTGCAGACCCCAAGCAAGGGCTCTTGGACACTTGTTGGCCATTCATGACATTTGTAAAAATATCTGCTCCATCAAGGGTGAGGTCATGAACATTGCATTTGGTCTGCAAGTTACAGGTGGCACCGCTTTTGTTAGCGAGTGGCTCGGTGAACTACTGTATCGACTGCTAGTGGATATGTTTGACATCATGGTCAGAGGATCCTGATGGGTCCACTCAACCTTTCACCTTCAGAGGTTTATAAATTGATTACCATTGAATAGGGTAACAAACATTTGCTGCTACCACCAACATACCCTAATGGGTGAACATGCATTTTACAAATACATGTTATGTCAATATACCAGAAAATAAGTAGGCTGTATGAACGATTTTTAAAATTAGATATCACAAAATCCTTATTATTGTAATTTCCACATATGTTTGGATTTCTTCCAACTTTTTTTTCATAATGAGTATTACTGTATGAGACCTGGACCAGCAGAAACTAGCAGAAAGTACTGTGAAAATAGATGACTGCCACGGCTAGAGACGACTACCTCATAACGTTAGAATCTGTATGCAAAATCTGTAGATGACCACCCAATCATATTTTACACTTGTGTCATTTTAGAGAAAAGTATGCCTATTATAGAAATGACAAGTGGTTTAAAATGAACATACAGAAAAATTAGAAGATAGTTAGTATGATTCTGAGGGCTTGCTGGATTAAAAAAACATCCAAATCATTTACTTTTTGTTGCAATCAGCAGCATCTTTCAGAATTGACAGCCCATTTTCCTAATAAGTTATATCCAATGTATATCCAGTTTTACCTTTCAGTCTCTGAATCATATCTGCTGTTTTCCAGTGGGATGGAACTGCCTATAATCTGGAAAATTATCCAGACACACTGATTTCCACTTCATCAACGTTCCCGTTAGCAAACTGAATGGTAATTGTATGTGAAGGATGTAAGGAAATATTGTTTCCAAAAATGATAGATTTTCAGAATTTAAGTAAACGTGCCTTAGAGAATATGACCATACGACACAAATCTTTTGTTTTATTGCACACCAAAGCATACAACATCCTTAAAAGACTTCAGGTGATAACCTATGACTCACCACATGCTCAATCATTTTCTGGAGTTCTTGGCATCATGGAGCCATCCGGTACAGGAGCGGAGACTCGGCTAAGATTGCCCCACACATCAAAATTGCAAAAGTTGAAGGTTGCTCTGGTTTGTGTAGGGCCAGACATTCAGGAAAGGTTGCGAATAGGACTACTTCCAGGAAATGAGTAGCAGGTGGCTATTGAAAATACAATACCACAGTTGAAAAATGGAGGGTATTTACAAATATGTTTCATCTATTTCTCCATCCGGTCTGAATATACATGTCAATTTACATCGATAGCATTCAGTAAGGGCGAATTTCGGTAGTAATATTGTCCAAACCACCGCCATATTTCCAGCCAGGGCAAGAGAAGTGGTTCTTCTCAGGGAAGAATATTTTCTGCGTAAGGAAATAATCCGAGCACTAATCATATAGATTGTACACCCAAGGACAAGTACTACACAATGAAACAAGTAAAGTGGTCCAGGGATAGGCGGTATAGGATATGGGGCATATTACCTACAAACAGCGATATTTATCGCTAAGTAGGGTTAGCGGCAAAATTATTGTTGCCGTGCTTCACCGATTTTTATCGTGAGATAACTTGCTATTAGCAAGGTTTATCTCAAAAGCCCTCCGCCCCCCACCTCAAGGCGAGACTAATTCGCCGAGGCTCTTGCACTCTGTCCTCCCACAGCGCCGCTGTTCCCAGGCGCTGGGAAGCCTTCAGCATAACTTCGGGCGCCATCTTCAATAGGGAAGGCTGGCCGGATAGCTCTGCGCCCCTCCCGCCCTCCCAGGGTATTTAAGGGCGTTACCCTTCATTCCCCCAAGGTTCTGTTCGATGTTTTCCCTCTGAGGCGGAAGCCGGAGGTATTCTATGCTCTCTTGCCCTTTGTGTGGAATTGTAACGATTGATTTGATAATCGCTTTTAAAATCTGTACCATATTTTAAATTGTGCTATTTTAATATATCCGCCCCCCCACCTCAAGGCGAGACTAATTCGCCGAGGCTCTTGCACTCTGTCCTCCCACAGCGCCGCTGTTCCCAGGCGCTGGGAAGCCTTCAGCATAACTTCGGGCGCCATCTTCAATAGGGAAGGCTGGCCGGATAGCTCTGCGCCCCTCCCACCCTCCTCCCGCCCAGCCCCAATTATGTATATAAACAACAGATCTGCCCGACCGCGCAGCGGGTGGGCGCAGCGGGCAGGCCGGCGGCGCGCCAAAGGCGCGCCAAAGGCAAGCCCATCTGCACCCGTCCGCGCCTGGCCCGGGCCCAGGGCCACCCCCCCTGGTTCACATCCTCTGCCCCCACGTATTCACTACTCCGCCGCCCAGCTCCTGCATTTACGCCCACCGACTTGTCAGACGTGTCTTATATCCAACCCGAACTCTCTGCTCACAAGCCCAAATTACATATTGTCCAGGTTGTCACGCTATGATACCTTCTACCCATAAACCACCTCCTGGTGGCAAGCATTACCCTATGAAAAACTACACCAACGCGCTCACGAACGTCCGCTTGCTTGGCAAACACAGCCAAGACATTCATGAGCTGATCCATTATCATAAAATATATCTGCTGTTCATGACAGAAACATGGATGGGTCAGGCGTCTGACCCAGATCTAGTTATTGCCGTTCCTGCTGGGTTTACCACACACAGATTGGATAGGCAAATAAAGAAAAAAGGCGGTGGCATTGCCATCATTGCCCGTGACACCTTTGCAGTAAGGTCCAAAATGATTACACAAACCTCCTGTGAAGCCTTAGAATTTGCGATCAAACTGTCCCCTTCTCATACCTTCAAGGGGATTCTCCTCTATCGACCTCCTGGGCCCAAGAACGATTTCATTGCTGATCTTAGGTCCTTTTTGGAAGCATCTGCGCTTGACAACTCCCTCACTATTCTAGGTGATTTTAATTTTCACTTTGACACCTTAGATAATCCTGATACTGCCACTCTCTTAGCCGACATGTCCACCTTCGGTCTTCTCCCCTTGGTTCATAATTCGCCGAGGCTCTTGCACTCTGTCCTCCCACAGCGCCGCTGTTCCCAGGCGCTTGGGAGGCCTTCAGCATAACTTCGGGCGCCATCTTCAATAGGGAAGGCTGGCCGGATAGCTCTGCGCCCCTCCCACCCTCCTCCCGCCCCGCCCCAATTATGTATATAAACAACAGATCCGCCCGACCGCGCAGGGGGTGGGCGCAGCGGGCAGGCCGGCGGCGCGCCGAAGGCGCGCCAAAGGCAAGCCCATCTGCACCCGTCCGCGCCTGGCCCGGGCCCAGGGCCACCCCCCCTGGTTCACATCCTCTGCCCCCACATATTCACTACTCCGCCGCCCAGCTCCTGCATTTACGCCCACCGACTTGTCAGACGTGTCTTATATCCAACCCGAACTCTCTGCTCACAAGCCCAATTACATATTGTCCAGGTTGTCACGCTATGATACCTTCTACCCATAAACCACCTCCTGGTGGCAAGCATTACCCTATGAACACCTACACCAACGCGCTCACGAACGTCCGCTTGCTTGGCAAACACAGCCAAGACATTCATGAGCTGATCCATGATCATAAAATATATCTGCTGTTCATGACAGAAACATGGATGGGTCAAGCGTCTGACCCAGATCTAGTTATTGCCGTTCCTGCTGGGTTTACCACACACAGATTGGATAGGCAAATAAAGAAAAAAGGCGGTGGCATTGCCATCATTGCCCGTGACACCTTTGCAGGAAGGTCCAAAATGATTACACAAACCTCCTGTGAAGCCTTAGAATTTGCGATCAAACTGTCCCCTTCTCATACCTTCAAGGGGATTCTCCTTTATCGACCTCCTGGGCCCAGGAACGATTTCATTGCTGATCTTAGGTCCTTTTTGGAAGCATCTGCGCTTGACAACTCCCTCACTATTCTAGGTGATTTTAATTTTCACTTTGACACCCTAGATAATCCTGATACTGCCACTCTCTTAGCCGACATGTCCACCTTCGGTCTTCTCCCCTTGGTTCATTCCCCCACGCATGAAGGAGGTCACACGTTAGATGGCATTTTCACCAATGCCTTGGGCTTCCAAGTCACTCAAATACTTCCCTTAACTTGGTCTGATCACCATCTTATCCTGGCATCTCTGCCAGCGCAGGATTCCCTGGCTGACAAATCCAACACCAATCCCCGCCAACCTTATTTGGCATGGGATGACATAGACGAAATCAGGCTGGAAACCCTGCTTAAGGACACCTCTCCCACACTATCTACTGACCCTAACGCCGCTACCTCCCAATTCTACAACTGGGTGAGCTCTGCGGCCACGGACTTGGTTCAAGTCAAACAACGGTCTCACAATAGATCGACCCCGTCGGCCCCATGGTATTCTGAGGAATTACGCACACAAAAGCAACAGTGCAGGAACAGAGAGAGACATTGGCGGAAAGATTATACAGTCAAAGCCAAATCTTTGTACAAAGAATCAGTGGCAAAATACAAAAACCTAATTTTTGACGCTAAGAAAAAGTATTACTGTGATAAAATAGAAATTGCTAAAAACTCGAATAAATCTCTATACGAGACCACTAAACAATTAGCTGGTCTCTCTCTTGATCTAACACCTCCCCCGTCCCAAGCTCTTTGCACAGATACAGAACACCGTATCTTCCATCAAATCGGGCTCGGCCCTAGACCCATGTCCCCTGAAGGTCCTACGTCCGATTATGGAGGCAGTTCTTCCGGCCATGACTGCTATTTGTAACTCCATGTTCTGTACAGGCGTTTACCCAGAGACATTAATAAAAACCCTTATAAAACCGCTCCTCAAAAAACCCACCCTTGACAAGGAAGAACTCAAAAGTTACCGCCCTATTGCCAGTCTCCCACTACTAGCGAAACTAGTAGAAAAAATCATGAACTCCCAACTCTCTTCCTTTATCGAGGAAAACAAACTCCTGGATGAATCTCAGTTTGGCTTCCGCCAATTCCATGGAACTGAGACCGCCTTGGTCAAAGCGGCAGATGACATCAGATCCATCCGGGATGCGGGAGGAACAGCTGTTCTGATCCTGTTGGATCTCTTGGCGGCCTTCGACACGGTCGACCATGCCACCTTGGTCGACCGTGTCGAGAGCGTAGGCATCCGAGGCAATGCTAAGAATCTCCTTGCCTCCTTCCTGGCAAACAGGACCCAGGTCGTCACTGTCGGACCTTTTGAATCCTCCCCCCTGTCACTGCCATGTGGAGTTCCTCAAGGCTCATCCCTAAGTCCGACACTATTCAACATTTATGTGTCGGACCTTGCCAAAGTCATCAGGGCACATGGGATGAGCCTCACTTCCTACCCAGATGACACTCAACTGGTCCTCGCCGTCAAGAATGACGGGTTTAAAATAGCCAACAATTTCAATCAGGGCATGTTGGCAATTGGGAGCTGGATGGCTCATAATTGCCTGAAATTAAACTCTGATAAATCGGAAGTTGTAATTTTTGGAAACTTATCCCCTGAGTGGTCCCCCCTTTGGTGGCCTTCATCCATGGGCCAGCCCCCAGACCCGGTCAACAAGGTGAGGAACTTGGGAGTCATGTTCGACAATCGTCTGAACTTCTTACCACACGCAAACCAGATTTCCTCTTCAGCCTTCCACAAACTAAGGCTTATTAAGAAAATTCTGCCTTTCCTACCCGAGAATGCCGGCAAAACATTGGTGAGCTCCCTGGTCTTGTCTACCCTAGACTATTGTAACGCCTTGTTTCTAGGTGCCCAGGAGAGAGTGCTACTGAAAATGCAGGCTATTCAGAATGCAGCCGCCAGGCTACTAGGGCGCATTCCCAAATACCAACCGGTGTCACCCACTATAAGACAGCTTCACTGGCTTCCGGTGAGACTGAGGATCAAGTTCAAGTCTCTGTGCTTGGTATACAAGGCTCTACATAATGCTGGACCCGTGTTCTTCACCCAAAATCTCATCCCCTACTGCCCATCCAGAACACTGCGCTCATCCAGCTCATATGAACTGGTGGTCCCAAACCAAAACTTTCACATGGGGTGACAGAAGATTTCTTGTAGCCGCACCGAAATTGTGGAACACATTGCCACACTCAATCAAAACCAGCACCTCCCTTTGGTCTTTCCGCAAGCAACTTAAAACCTGGCTTTTTAATCAATGAACCGCAGCCCCCCTTGTTGGTTAAACACTGCAGTAACTTCAGCGCTGAGATGCCCAAGGGCCTTCGTTCGCGCTTTACAAATGTTGTTATAAATAAATAAAAGTGATAAAAATCAGGCGAAATGCGTGAATATCGCTGACAATACAGCGATTTTCACGCATTAGCGTGAAACAGCTCTTAGCCATGTTATCCACCTCCCATTGGATAACATTGCTAAGAACTGGTATTAGCAGGCGTTAGCTTTTGGAGATATTCGCGCTTAGCGCGAATATTTCCATCGCTTCGCCTTTATAGGTAATAGGCGATAGCGATGTTAGCGACTGTTTTCAGTCGCTAACATTTTGGCACGCCCACTTTGCATGTCATTAGCGATAATTATCGCTGACATGCAGAGCGTGCCCCAAAATGCTCGCTATCGCCTACAAGCTGTCGCTAACTGGTGTTAGCGACAGCTTGGTAATTGGGCAATGACATTTTCGCCGCTTTAGCAGGAAAAAGTCCCGCTAAAGCGGCGAAAAGGCCCTTGGTAATATGCCCTCTCTGCAACTCTTCTACACAATTACCCGAATGAAAGCTGGAGTGTGTTTCTGCCTGCGGGA
Source organism: Lissotriton vulgaris (assembly GCF_964263255.1). Classification (NCBI taxonomy): domain Eukaryota; kingdom Metazoa; phylum Chordata; class Amphibia; order Caudata; family Salamandridae; genus Lissotriton; species Lissotriton vulgaris. The sequence goes on along the minus strand of NC_141688.1, from coordinate 187,648,090 downwards.
AAAGTGAGATAATCTTTCTTTCACATATTTACACATTTTAATAAGCTATTCTGTTCCTTATGATTTTGAGATTGTTTTTTAAATACAGCGCCATATAAATTCGTATATTCCACTGCTGACTTAAATGCTAAATTATTGCCACACATTAATAATAAATAGGCCGCAGACTACTTTTCCCCCTTACTAACCAGAAAGTAGTTCTGAACAATGGGGACATTTTTAATGAAAATATGCCATTTAATGTATGCTCTTTTTGTTCAAAGCTTCACTCAAGAGAGAAAAATAGAACATGCATATAGGATCTTTTCTCCATTATGTACAAATGTGTTGAAGAATGTTGTTTCTGTAAATCTCCCATTGCACACTGAGCTCATAGAACTGCTGCTGCAGTATATAAGAGCTCTATCTATGTTCACCCAAAGTTGTAGCAATCCTCCTGTTCCACACCAAGGTAGGAAGGTTGCTAGTGCTGTTTGCATCAGGGCTCCATAAAATGTTGTGCATACTTTTCAATAAACGTCCAGTGGTATATATCAAGGCCTTAAAACTACTGGTGATTTGTAGCGGAGCTACAGAAAACTCTGCACAAACTTTTCGTAGGAACTCCTAATGCAGTGTTAAAAAAAATCAACATCGTGGGTTGGTTACACAAGGTACTTTGGATAATTCTGTCAAGTGCCATTTAAATTTTGCTTGATTATTTCAAAATGCAATTGATGCAAAAACAGCATTAAAATGACTGGCCAGTGCTAAAATTGACAATCTCATTAGCTTAAATCTATTAATCAAACTGGCCACTCTAGGGGCCAGATGTAGGTGGCATTTTACCGGCCGGTAGCGGCCGATTTCGGCCGTTACCGACCGGTAAATGGGTTTTTGGGATGTAGGGGGCCAATTTGACCGAATCTGTAAATTTACTGAATCAGTAAATTTACCGATTCGGTAAAATACCGAATCGGTATTTTTACCGATTCGGTAACTTCTAGATGTAGGTGGGACTCTTCTGAGTCCCAAAGGCCTTTCAGATTCGATATATTACCACCCAATACAATTGGGTGGTAAAATACCGAATCCAGGTGTGCATGTACATGTGTGCATGCACACCTATCCCATGTGACAGACAGACATGCCCTTAGGGCATGTCTGTGTGCCACATGGCACACAAGCCTGTGTTTGGGGTGCTAGAGGGTGTCATAGTGACACCGCCTGCACCCTTGCTGGTATCAGTATTTACTGAATCGGTAAATACCGATTCGGTAATGCCCATTGATTCCTATGGGCTTCAATTCCCATTGGAATCAATGGGCATTACCGAATCGGTATTTACAGAATCGGTAAATACCGAATCTTAACGATAAAATTCGGTATTTAAGAAGTGGTAAAATAAAATTACCTACATCTAGGCCTTAGTGAATAAGGGCCACATGTACCAAACAATTTTGCAATCGGAAATGGAGCAAATCGGTAATTTCAGCCATTTGCAAATGCAAAATAGCCTTTCAAGATAAATGAAAGGCTTTGTAGTCTCGATTTTAGGTGATCACAAAAATAGCAATTACCTAAAATTGCAACTGCAAATAGTGAATCACAATGTGAAATTCCCTTAGCACATGTACCAAACATTTTCTAAATGCAAACTGTACATTTAGGAAAATGGTATTACCATCGATTTCAAGTTGATGGTAACTAAGTGCAAATTTGGAAAAATGCATTTTCTAAGTGCATTGTAGCACGCACCTGCCCTAGCGCTTTACATGTGCACATTTCTTTTTTGGCGGTGCTACAAGAGGGCTTTAGGCCCCCGGGCACCCTTGCCTTTACATTACCTAAATTGCAATTACTCGCACCTATGAGCCTTTAGGAATAAATGGAGTAGTATTACGTAATCATGATTACCTATTTAGTAAATCGTTATTTGGTAATCTTAAGGAATCGCTAAATCTTTGCAACTCCATACATAAATAGCATTTGCGATTACTAAATAGCGTATCAGTAAAAATCGCTATTTGGTAATCGCAAAATGCTTTTTTGACACAAGTGGCCCGAATACTCTAGAACACAAAAATCTAATCAGGAGCCAGGTCATGAACAAGAAATATGCTCTTGATAAGTAACTTGATGAAATACATGCATTTCGATAATAACACAAACTTTGTGTAACAGTGTTGTATTCTCTTTTTTCAAAAGCATACTGTGAAGAAGGATGCAGGTACGGTGGGACGTGTGTGGCTCCAAACACCTGCCTATGCCCGTCTGGATTTACAGGCGCTCACTGTGAAAAAGGTATGTTGACAAGATGATACAGTCAGACATTATTGAAACCCTTAGTGGCTTAAGAGAAAATCCTGGAGATAAATTGCTTTTACTACTCAGATTTCTTCTTCCAGCAGCTTTGCACACATGCTTAATAAGTTCCTTGCTATGAGAGAAAAATACAGATTGGAAGAATTTAAACAATACTGATATGCAATATTATGATGTAGCCAATTGACGTTTTTAAATATCTGCTTCAAACACAACTCAAAATATGTAATTCTCCTTTTTGTAAAGCCATTAACACCCTCATCTTTAAAGTTAAACTTGTAACCAATGGCACAAGACACCCGCCTTTTTTAACTGTTAATTGGTGTGCATGTCAACACATGCTATAATGTCTTTTACATACCTGACGCAGGCAAATACTAAAGAAATATCGATGGGCAGGAATATGATTTCTCCATGTGAACATCCGCATTTACTACAGCCAGTTGACTGAAACATGCACACACTGCAAATATTTTTATTTCGAAAGAAAGACAATTAGCTGCCACTGAGAACTGCTGGTAAAAAAAGGGGAAATAACACTGAGAATGGGGATCTTTCAGGAAATATATGAAAACATGTAGGGGCATATCACCAACTACCGACGATAATTATTTCTAAGCGCACTTAGCGCTAGGATAATTATCGCCGGCTATCGCTTGTTTTTAAAGCTGATAAGCGCGCTATCAGCGATGCTTATCTCCAGAGCGAAAAAAAATCGCACAATGTTTGGCGCTACGTTGGTGATAGGACAGGGCATACAGAGCCATGATCTTCACCTTCCATTGGATATCATGGCTAAGTCAGATGAAAAGCAGGCGTAAGGAAAGTAGCGATAACCGAGGTTAGCGCTACTTTTCTTATCGCTCAGCAGGTTAGCGTGAGCCTTGATAATAGGAGAAATGTCACTTAGCAACATTTCTCCCGTTATTCTGGGGAGAAACACCCACTGCATCTCATTAGAGATGCAAATCTGGGCGTTAAGGGAAAGGGCGCGGAGGCAACGATTCACGCAATAGCGTGACTTTGCTAATAGGGCAATACAATTATCGCCGCATTCCGGCAGGAAACAGCCGCTAAACGGACGATAATGGTCTTGCTGATATGCCCTGTAATTCCTTAAAATATATTTATTTCTAATGTGCATGCTGCTGTAATTCCGTTGATTTGTGTCTTGGTTAATATACAATTCAGTATTGTTTTAGCTATTAAAGTTATCTTCATGAGCAAGTTCACTTGTGCAGACAACAGCTCATATGTGTATTTACAGAAGGGGATTAATAAGATTGTGGGAAATAATATAATTCTAATTGGTTTATAGATGTTGAATCTGCTTGTGAAATTTGAGCTGCTTTATAACATGTTAATAAAAAAAAAAATAACCTAACTTAAGCTTTCCGGCTTGAAGACCACATGCGTGTTTTGGATTGTTGTTGACCGATGTTGCAACAGTTTGAGATCTTGTTGCCATCTTACTGGAGAGTGGACTCCCGTTGGGTGATTGCCTCAGTGTTGTGTTGTATGGTGGAGTGTGTTGGAGCATTACCACTGGTACTCACAATTATGCAACCCACCTGTCCAGGGTTTGACCGGTGGTCATTGGAGATTGGGAATAACTGTGATAAGTGTTGTTTACAGTGAGTACAAGATTCTAGACTTTTGACGAGTGCCTAAACAAGCTGGCCACTTGACCAAGAAATTCACAAAATATCTAGCTGTAGAGACATACAGTGTATGAACTGGTCGGGCAGCATCACGTTTAAGCCTCCTCAGTGGCAGTTATGTGATTAAAGTGGGACCTGTTATGTTTCTGAAAATAAATTATTAACACTCCTTAAAATTAGGTTGGACAAGTTAGTAAAATGATTATCTTCATGATGTACACTAATTGCAATGTATAGAAGAGTAGCTGGATAACAGTGAAATATGGGAATGTTTTTCACCAGGGGTTCTGAGTGACATCAAATAGACCACAAACGTAAAGCTTAAGCTGTCTATGATGTCACATTTAGAACCCTGAGCAGGAAACAAATGCTGTTGCTCACATTTACCCATCTATGATTTTATGTTATGTAATGAGGTGATATGGCCTATCACACACAATGGAAAACAACAATCCCAGGCAATATGTGACTAAAGCAATGTGAAAAAAGAGTTCAAAGAAAAATTATTAAAAAATCATACATTTTAATAATGTTTATATTCAAAAACAGCAGTCAATTACTTTCATTAATATATTTAAAATTCATTACAAAAATCAACAGTTTAATATGGATAACAGTGGTTTCTTCGATGCGCGTTTCGACACTGGAGGTGTCTTTGTCAGGAAATGACCATCAAAACAAAACTATTTTAGAAATCCAGGGCAGTAAGGCAAACTACAGTTCTTGAGATTATTGTCGTTAAAGCATAAAAGCTTTAGAACAGAATCGTGTCCTGAAGTTAGACGCTTCCGTAATGTGGTCGGTTATTAAGAATAACAAACGTTGTGATATGGCCTATCTACCTAAAATACAAGTTCCGAGGCAGGGGCGGTCAGTCAAAGTCACTTCATTTACTTAAATAGAAAAGCATCCTCAAACGTGGAAGTCCAACCGCTGTAGATCTCCGCCACAACTGACACGTTGCTGGGAGATCCACAGTTGACGAATTTCTTTATGACAATGCAACTGTACGTAACAAGTATTGTTACTTACTGTTGCTATGAATTACTGCATTTGAAATTCAGCTATTCATGCTGCTGGCTCTCTATCAGAGCTATACAGAACTAAATAACCGTGCAGTTGTGAAGGACAATGGCCTGTGCCATTCTGTGCTTGTTTGGTTCCAGGATGGCGAGACAACATCTCCTGTCTCTAAAAATAGAGAACCCATTTCATTTCCTGGTGAAGGATACTTGGGGTCCCATACCATCCTCATACACTTTGACAAATCTTATCACCTGTTTACTTTCCACAATCAAGCCATGAAGATTCCTGTTTAATTATGGCTGCTTCTTCTCTTGCATTGCCTGTCCTGTAATTCCATAATTATCACATTGCCATGGTAGCACATGGCTGACCTCTTGGAAACAAGCCCTGCCCAGCACCACTACCTCCCAGAGGGGTGTTCCTCTCCTCCCACCTTCTATCAACGCTCCTGTATAAAATGGTGACACCATACCACTGGCTGTAACCATCATCTTATCACATAAAATGTGCACTGGGAGTGGTATGTAAAATCACATTCTCTGCCACAGTTTTGCACTGTCTAGTGCTTAAATAGCTGTAGAGCTGAAGCAGCACTATTTCATCATCTTAGAGAGTGGTAAATAATTGCCTATCTCAGGAACTCTAAACACATATGATGCTTTTTGTAGTATTTGTTGACATCTCAAGTAAAAACTAATGATAATACAATAACACACAAGGCAACATTCCACAATTAAAACCACACAGGGCACAACAATAGAGTAAAAACAAAATGTAACAAAACAACTACAGTACAACATCACATTGCAATAGTGCAGCAGCATACAAACATATATCACCACAAAGTACCAGGCAACAAAAATGCTTGTCACACATTAGCACATCTAGAGAGCTGCTTTGATAATACAGTAGTAACATTTATTTTCACTGAGCGTTGCCTTGAGGTGCCTGGAAGGTATGTGTTTTGCAATCCAGCCCCTTCTGTGTTCATATGCCAAATAGATGCAAAAGAAATGAGGAAAAAACCTGATTTATCGATATTACTTATCGTCTGCCCTAGCTTCTATTACACCAGCTAAATAAGCTATAACCATTTATTCTGTTTACTTGATCTTCTTAAAATTACAACAACTTTACAACATGAGTTAGGTGTTAAATTCATATCTTTAGCATTCATTTTCTGCTCAAAGGCATGTTATTTTTCTCGCCTGGCAATTTCATTTGGGTTTCATTGCAGCATTATGTCGCCTGGGAGGCTACCGCAGATTACTCCACAGTGGTGTGTTTAGTATGTGACACATTTTCAGTTTGATGCGTTTGATTCTCCTACCTGTGGGGGAAGCTTGGAGCTGTAATGAGAACGAGGAGATCAATGCACAGAAAATGAACAACTGTGGCGCTTTCAGAAAAAGCGCGCGCGGCTTGCTTCTGCGCATTATTCAGCCATCACTCTCGTTTTTTTCAGGCTGAATTATTGAGAGAGTGGAAATGCGGCGAAGATTGATCAAAGAGCAGCTCAGTATGCCCCCAAACACACTTCCATAATTTGTGGTGTACTGCTGCTAATGATACTGCACTGCACAGCCGGGACTCATCCATACAAACATAGACAAGGAAGAAGAACCGCGGTCCCATGCAACACCCTGGTGTCTCCTGCGGCTACAGGAGTGGTTGGGCTCAGTATTCATCTACGTACTGTTCTCAGTGTTACAGAGAGAGAGACAGGTGTTTGCAGCTGTGGAGAAAAGGGACTTTGCTTCAATGCTGAGATGAGACCCTGAGTCAAGGAATGACCAAAGGTATCAAATGTGACAAATAGGTTCCTTCCTTTTCAGGCACTTCACTTTGAATAGGCTGAAAAGCTGCATGAGCAGTCTACAGATCTCCTAAGCTAATTAAATAAATAAAGACTAATAAAATAGAAACTGTGACAAAGGAACACATCTGATGCATATATGGTAGGTTACATATGTATATATGGATCTGTATATGGCAGAACCTATGTCTGGGCCTCTATTTTGACTAATGTACTTAATGCTGTTTCCCAGATAGACCTAACCCCGTCAGGGAAATCTGCTACCAAAGTCCCAGTATTCAAAAAAGGGAATAGGCAGTGTTGGAAATGGCCCTTTTTGCAGGGTTATCTCCAAACATTTTGCTTCTTCCTCCTTTATTTTTCCTGACCCGTGGTTGTTGGCAATAGGACTCTGGGCACTTGCCAACTGCTGATCAGTTCTAAAGTGCATGTGCTCTCTGTATAAATTGTGATTGGTTGTCCATGAGTGGCAATTTGTATTACCAGGAGGTCCCCAGTAAAGTGCACTGAGTGTGCCAGGGCAGGTGATTCAAATGCTGCTAGTGGGCCTGCAGCATTGATTTTGTCACCCACTTAAGTAACCCTAAAATGGTGTCTCAGGCCTGCCACCGCGTTGCCTGGGTGCAGTTGCTGACTGCCATGCTGCCCTGGCTAGTGTCCACACTGGCCAGGCCTAACCTTTCCCTTTCTGTACACATTGGACACCCCTATAGAAGGCCCTAGGTACCCCCCTGGGCAGGGTGTAGTGTATATGAAAGGTAGATCATGTACTGGTGTGTGTGACATGCTCTGGTTGTGAATTACAGCCATTTTCGTTTTTCACAGTTGAGAGGGCTATATTGCCCATAGGCTATAATGGGGAATAGAGTATAATGGTTACCTGCATATATTCCCATTGGAGCAAGACAGAAAATTAAAGACTAATCGTGTAGAAGCCTGGGCCCAAACTAATGATATGATTTTCCCAGTCCAATATGGATTTAATGAAGGGATAGGCGCCTTAACGCAATATATGAACCTTAACCTCTTGATAGCTAAATATGTAGTGTCAAAACAGGGGGAATTTTTCCTGCATTCTTGGGCCTCAGTAGTGTCTTTGACCGGGTAAACAAGTGAAATCTTTGGGACATCCTGGTTGTATAAGGACTACCTTCCCACCGGGTAAACTTTGTTAGAGCCCACATATGCAAGTGAATTACCAGGCTCGGTCCACTAGGTAGACCAGGAGCAACATGGCCGGATCTAGCCAACTATACACAGATATGGTATGGGGAGTGTACCCTAGCATTTAGTCTCTGGAGGAGGTAAGTCAGGGTTCAGTATTGGCACCAATTCTAGTTAAATATAAATAGTTTGAATACCTGTCCAATAGATAAAGTGGTTGACCTGCCCAAGATAAAATCAGTAAGTGTGCCCTCCCTGCTCTATGCTGCTGTGAGTGAAGTAGTGTGGCTCACTGGTTAGAGGCGGCAGACCCGAGAGCAGAGGACGACCCGGTACCAGGGTTCGATTCCCGGCGCGGCAGGTTTCTGGACCAGGGTCAGCGGACTCGATAATTCTCTCGCCTCGGTGCCCACTCTGATCAGCGATCACACTCGGCAACTCTGGGCATTAGCTTGCCTCATCTTCACTAACGGCCCCACCAGACCGCCGGGGATGCCTGGTCTCACCCTGGAGATACCCATTAAGGGACCATCTCTCAGGGAAGCCAGGAAGGGTTTCGCAGCGGTCGAAGCGCCTTGGGACCCTACGGGTAAGTAGTGCGCTATATAAATGCCTATACATTTACACATACATACACTCTATGCTGATGATACAGAATTGATGGCTAGAACAGCAAATGGGCTAAAGTGGTTGATTGATCTTTTTGTTTCTTTTATGGATGGCTTGGACCTGGATACTAACTACTCCAAGACCCACTATGTGTTCTGTGGAAGGAAGACTGTCAAGACTAGACCAAGTGATATCAAGGGATGAACAATTATTAAGGTCCCTTCTTTCCCATATTTGGGAGTGTTTTTTGACTACCAGAACAATTGGCGTACCTGCATATCTAAGCAATGCTCTAAATTTAGTCACTCTTGCAGTGCTCTGTTTAGAATTTCCTCGTCGGCAGGCAGCAAAGCCATTCTGCCCCTACTTCAAATTTATAGGATAAAATGCCTCCCAGTGTTGACTTATCGTGCAGCAATTTGAGGGCACCATAACTGCAAAGTGAACCACCAGGAGGAGGCCTGATTTTGTTCAAAAATATTGGGCCTGGGCATGAATAGTGCATCCTTTTTCATTCATGAAGAATTGGAAGTGGAGTATGTGGAGGAGAAAGTTAAACTGGCCTCTTTGTTGCTTTGAATCTCAGTATGGAGTGCCGAGAGATTGACTTTTAATAAGAGTGTGAAAGAGAATGGTCTTCAATGTATGTATTGTCAAAAGATACTGTGGTTTAATTATATGAAAAGTGTTGCATGCTCCTTAGATTGTACGGTCCTTTTTAATAGGCCACAGTTTCGTAAAAAAGGAGATTGGTGCTTCCTCAAGGAACGTTTTATAAACCACTGGAAGGGTGAAATGGAAGCCAGGGCTTTGTAGCAACACACCACTAAATCCGTTTTGCTCCTGAAATCTATAATAGGTACCGATCCGTACCACACAGCTATTAGACATCCTTGGGACAGATCATTGCTTCCAAAATTTTTGGGGGCTCTATCCGTACAATGATCTGTTTTACCCCGGACAGTATGATCCCCATGCACTTTTTACTTGTCCTTGTGACGGCAGCTCTCCCCAAATCTTGACACATTTGGTTTTATTTTTGGGGGCTCTATCCGTACAATGATCTGTTTTACCCCGGACAGTATGATCCCCATGCACTTTTTACTTGTCCTTGTGACAGCAGCTCTCCCCAAATCTTGACACATTTGGTTTTATTTTGTGAATTTATACGTGAAAAGTATTTAATACAGCTTTTAAAATCCCGGGGTTTCGTTCAAATTTGACCGGCCTTTTTATATTTACAGCTATTACCTGATCATGTGGTGATACTGGCAGTTACAGCCTATCTAAAAGGAGCCCTATATTGGAGTAAAATTATGTGTGCCTCACTTACAATGATGTGACATTTAAGTTGACTTCCTTTCCCCTAAATTGTACTTGATTTTGCGAAATGAGGGTATTATGGTGGAATGCATATTTTAATGTTTTCAATGTATTCATGTGGGTCTAATGTTTTTTATATTTTATGATTATGATACATAATCGATTAAAGATATACTGCTACTACTACATAGTATTATATGAAACTAATCATATATATTTGCTCATTTAACTAACCCACTAGCTAATACATTTGGAGACTTTGATTGGTGCTCACTGATCCATTTGTTTTGCGGGTAATTTTTTAGGTCGATGCTCATATTTATTATTCCACCTATGGACCTTCACATATTTGTTGCTCTTAGTTGTTCCACAATATGATCTTACATGATTATGAGGACAAATGATTGAGGGTGATCCTTGAAATTTCAGTCAATGAAACTAAAATGGTTGGAATGTTTAATTCACTTCATTTCATTTCCTGTGAATCCTTAACAACAGAGGAGACTTAACAGAGGCCTACATGATACCATGAGCGTGATCAACAACTGCATTTTGTAATACACAAACAAGCAGCCCAGAAGTACTACTCATATATCACAAAATGCTATTAACACGCCTGTGGCCAGAGACCTCCGCCCCTTCTATTGTTTCCATGCAGAAATCTCTGCCGAGGTGGTGGAAAACTCTGTACATTTAAGCAAATACTTTTGTAGTCATTATTGGTGGGCCACAAGGGGTTAGCTGGACAATAGAGAATACTTCTACTAAATATGAGGGGTTTGTGGGGGTAATGGAGAGAGAGTCTTATGAAACACACTTCCAAAAAAGAGTAAGATCATTCCTACTTATTCCTATTTGGACTCACTTAATACCCTTTCCTTGTGAGATTTTTTGTCAAATGGTCGGACACGCCAGAAGGCATCAAAGAACCAACTGGGAAGCAGAAAACCCTTGCAATGTAAGGAAGAACCCACACAATCAGAAAAACAAAAAATCCACAAGCAAAGTAATTAAGTGAGACCCGTCAGAGAATTTGCCAAATAACTGCCAATAAAAAGTTCAACGGGAAGCTTAAGAATTAACCTGTAGGGTCTCGATGAAAACCCTAAAAGAAATGTGTGGTTCAAAACGCAACAAGTTGATGACCAATTATGGGGAGTTGTAATCATTGAGACAACAGTGTGTAAGTCATCATGGAAAAAAATGGTAGTCTACTTTAACAAAGTGCACCAGATAACCCCAATAGCTAGATTTGACAAAAAGAGATAAATAAGAGAGACCTCATTACTAATTAAATCATTTAAATAGTGTAAAGGTAACATGGATATGTGAATCCTTACATTGGACGTATATTTTAAGTTGTGGATTGTTTTTCACTGATGCCTTTCACCCATATTTTGGTTTGGAAAAAATATTGGTGTTGAAATGTACTGTGCAACCACAGAGTGCTGTTGAAATATGCCTCATACACATATGTGGTTGGATTAATATGAGGAAGTGTTTTTGAAATGTCTTGAATAATATGAAGTTAACAAATATCATATAAAAATAAACCAATTACATTCCTTGATCGTATGAAAAAGTGTTTATAGAATCTACTCTACTCTACGTTTACAACCCCGGACCCAATGACACCTTAATTGCTGAGGTATCTCCCTGTACCTCTTTGACTCCTCACCATACTGAGGGTGCTTTGCTTATGGAATTTGAGTCCACCACGGCTGCCGTAGTGTTAGTTGCACTGGAGAAAGTAAAATCGGGTTCGCCCACAGATTCGCTAACCCCTCGCAAGTGCAATGAAATATTTCCACGCCTGGCCTGCTCTCTCTCTAAAATCTATAACACCTCTTTTGAGCTGGAATCTATGCCTAGCAGCTAGTAGGTGGCCCAGGTAAAACCTATCCTTAAAAATCCCACTAGCGACCCCACCATTGCCTCCAAAGACAGGCCCATATCTTTATTACCCTACTTTGGAAAGGTACAGGAACACCTTGTCAACAAACGTATTTCCAGTTTTGTGGAAACTCATTCACTTTTATATCCATCGCAATCACTCTTCCGTGCTGCCAATGGCACTGAAACGGCAGTGATGGAAGTGGTGGATAACATTCGTCTCACACTGGACAGAGGTGATTCCGCATTTTTGATCTTATTAGATCTTTCAGCAGCGTTTGACACCATCTCCCACAGCATCCTTCATCAACGGCTGTGGGAGATTGGTGTCAGAGGCAAGGCTCTGGCCTGGTTCAAGAGTTTCCTTGCCGACCGGCGTACTTACATCAGAATTAACTCCTTGGAATCCAGTAGGACTCCTCTTTCTGTTGAGGTTCCTCAAGGGTCTATTCTGAGCCCCATGTTATTCAACATTTATCTCACTCCATTGGCCAGAATTATAAAAGCTTACGGTTTCACCACAGTGTCCTACGCGGACGACACTCAGGTTCTTATTACCTGTAGTCCAGACGTTCTTGACATCCGCACAAGGTTTAAGAGATGTATGATCCATATCAGCGAATGGATGAATGAAAATATACTCCAGCTTAATTTCAGTAAAACTGAAATTATGCTATTTGGCAAGGCAAAGACACAGTGGTCACATGACTGGTGGCCTTTAGAATTGGGACTATGTCCTGAGCCCAAAGAGGCTGTTCGTGACCTGGGAATAATGCTCAAATGTGCCCATTCCATGAAGGCTCAGGTTAACCAAGTATCTGGCATCTGTTATGGTATTCTACGAAAATTGAGGAAGATTTTCAGATGGCTACCCATTGAATCCAGAAAACATTTGGTCAAAGGACTGGTTGTTAGCCGCCTGGATTATGGCAACGCAATGTATACCTCTATCAATGATGGCCAGTTAACCAAGCTATAAACCCTTCAAAACGCTGCTGCACTCTTGGTGCTAGATTTGCCCCCCTGATGCCCCTCCTTGCCCTGTCTTAGACAATTGCACTGGCTCCCAGTGCGACAAAGAAGTCAGTTTAAGATCCTTAGTCTCACACATAAACTAATTCATGGTACTGGACCTTCCTATCTTGTTGAGAAAGTGGCCAGGTACAAACCCTCCAGAGCCTTAAGGTCTAGTACTAAAGCCCTTTTGGTACAGCCTAGGGCTAGAATATCGAGAATGGGTTGTAGAGCCTTTTCTTACTTAGCCCCTCAACTATGGAACAAACTACCTACACACCTGCTGTCTCTCTCCAGTCATCAGGCTTTTCGTAAGGGCTTAAAAACCTGGCTCTTCCCTAATTAATCTCCTCTCCTTTGCCCCCTTTATACTTGGTTGTCATTTGTTGCTAAGCGCCATGAGACTATTGTGAAATGTGCGCTATACAAGAAATTTTGACAATGACTATGACAGCATTGCAAGATGTTTTTTTTTTATAATGGCTCTCCCCAGCTGACTCTAAAGGCCCAGGCCCCTCCTACGAAAACTTATAAAAAGTTGGCATTTTCCTGTCTCATTCATTTAGTGCCTGTAGCTTGTCTCTAATTCACACTACTGGGTGTAGCTGGCAGTTGGGTTTTGTGTATTCCTGCTAAACAGCCACACACAATTGAGAGATTAGGATGGCCTGGATGGCCATCACTGGGAGGATGGGAGGGCGGAGCTTGGCATAGCCCTACTTACAGTTGAATAGTGTGTGTCTTGCCTCTACATAAAGGGCTGAATATCCCATCCAGTCAGTCTGTAGCCGGGAGGAGGAAGACAGGATACCATGGGATATCAAAGAGAAACCTTCCAAAGGGAGTGCATGAGGTGTTATATTGGACCTCAGACACTACCTCTTCAGTACACTTCTGTACCTGTGGATACTCTGCCAAGATGGAGTGCTGTGCTGCTAAATGGACTGCCATTCTGATCGACTGCTGCTCTGAAGTACTGCTGCCCTGCTGGCCTGACCTGTTGCCTTCTGCCCTGTTGCCTAGATGCGAAGGACTGGGCTTGCATCTGTTAAACCAAGAACCAAAAAGTGACTCCAAGGGCTACTTGTCTTGCCTCCTGACTAGAGCCTTAGGGACAGAAGACTCCCACAACTTGGAAACAATAACCTGGACTCTGCCATCTGTGAGTCCTACCCTGGTTAGTGGTGCCAGCCCATTGCTGGACGCTTGAAAGCAACCCAGAATGAACTCTGCCAGCCCATCTTTAGACCCAGCAGAACTAACGCATCTCCTCTGCTGTGTGAGGCAAAGTCGAGCTGAACCGAAGCATTGCCTCTGCAGCAAGGGTTCTCCTGGCACACAGAATTGTGCATCAACCCCAGAAGATACAAAGGAACCACCACCTATATGCAGCTTTCCAGACACAGAACTCTGCATCTCTTTGTCAACAGCAGCCTTTACAATGATGCAGGTTCTTACATCGCAGCCACACGGCGCCTCTGAAACTACACATTTTTTCACAGCGCAACACATCTTCAACACTGGGCGTCACATTGTAATTCCTCATTGACTGGGTCTCCGATGATAACATAGGGCCTCACAGCGCAGCTCCACAGCACCTTGGAACCTATGCATTGTCTTAGCTGCGTGAAACATCCTTGGTGCTAAATCATACAATTCGCCATAACCTGGACCTAACGTACTTTGTTCAGCAGGCCTAACTGGGTCCCATTAGTAGGCCCGCATTCTAATGTGATGGGCTGCAATTTGTGACTTTGTCCCAGTACAGTATGATCAGACATTCACAATGGCGCTTTGTGCTTTTTGGCGCTATTTACACTGAAATCTTAAAAGCTGCATCTCTCCGGTTCTACGGATTGGATTTTTGTCATTTTTATCGTGTGTATCTGTTAAAAAATATTCTATTTTTCAATACTGATGTGGGAACTTGTTGTGGCGTGATTTCACTGTGTTACTGTTTGAAGCGTTGCAGAAATACTTTACATATTGCCTCTGATTGCTATGTGCCAATTTACGTGAGGATTGAGCACAGGTTGATTGAGGGTTTGCTTGTGACTTGTCCCTGAATATGATTGTGGTTCCTGTGGTTTCATCCTCCTCAACCAATAAATCAAATTCTTACAACCATTACATACATTAATACAATACAACAGCCCTCCTGGGATAGACTGTTGGCACGCTACTACTCCTCTCTTTAATGCAGTCCAGCTCAAACACATTTCTCATATACCAGCAGTAGTCAAAATAGATTAAAGAAAGTGTGGGAACTGTGACACTTTGTGGAGAGGGAAAAAGGTGAGTGAGCATAGGGATGGGGTCAAAGGAATGGTTAAAAAACAAAATATTATGTAATTTTTTTAGGTCTTTTACCTTCAGGTAACTACATATAAAATAAGGCACAGCATTCATGAAATCTGAACTCAACTTACATTAATCAGTGGGAAATGCACTATCGTACAATGTGAAACCTCCACTAGTTAATGCAATGCAGAGCTCTGTGAGGTAACCAGAGAGCCAGAGAATGTATTCCTGGTTGGTGCAGTGTAGAATAGTGACTTGACTATGTTTAGTGCTCTGAGGTCCCAGTATGTGTCAGAAAACACTGTGAATATGTAAGTCATTATTTTGCATTACACACATATAGTCTGTTAAAAAATGGGCAAAAAGGTTTAACATGGGAAAGTGCTTCTGAAATATAGATTTTTGTGATACCCAGACTATACATAGTGTATTTTTTATAACTGTCCTTCAAAAGCACACACTTCGTGGCTCACCTGGTAACTCCCTTGGAAAGCCACTCAAAAAAAATATATCTGTGTCATCAGGAAGAAAGCTTCAAGTGATTCTATCAATTGAAGCCACCAGCACTTCTAAGCACCCTTTACATTTTCAGATTGACCAGTTGTGCACATTTACATTTACATGTCTTTCAGGCAGGCACGCGTCCTGGCTAGAAGACCTGTTTAGCTGTCTGTCCCTCCCTCAGTTTCACAGTGCTGAGTACTTCCTGCCTTCCACTTCAGCAGATATATTTAAAGGAACAATGGTTACTGTGGACACTGAATGGGATAATTGATAATGGTTAAGCACAATGGCAATAATCATGGGTAAAGATATGGCAAAAGAGAAAAATAATTATACAACCCAGACACTAAAAACCAATATTGTTTATGTTATTAATAATATAAAATAAAGACAGAAAGTGCGTGGTGTCCCGAATGAACTTAGAACCTACGTATCAAAGAGACAAGTTGTGACATACAGTAAGGTTAAACAATGTACAAAAACAATCATTTAGTAAGTATACAATAATTATTAGCAGCCATCTGAAACATTGGTGGGGGGCTGGAAAAACGGTTTGTTTTTAGTGAGTGTCGAGGGCGTTTCCACCCCACAATCAGTAGGGTGCCCGATCAAGACCGAACAATGAGGGAAACCTGTAGCAATAATAATACACTGCCAGAGTGGTGTAGTGCCACCTATAATGGGAGTGACTAACTCAGCAGGGTGCCCTGTGAATGGAAGGGGGCTGAGTCCTTATGGTGTGTTGTGATACACACGTGCAGATTCAATAAAAAAGTAAAACACGATAATCCGTGTTGGCAATTTACTTCCAAGGTGAGGAATTACTCATCTCATTTATGCCAAGGAAGTAGGCCACCTTATTCAGTCAACATTTGGGGCGACAGACGCCCCAATCCAAAGGCACAGCTCACTGGTTGTTTACTCCTTTAATTTTGTGAAAGCAAGCTAATCATATTTTAAACCATGTAATCCTTTGCTTGCACAATCTTCTCAAATTCCTCCCATTTGATCCACGGGCACGGAGTAAAGCCATTTTTCCAGGTTTCTCATGCTATTGTTGTTCCCATCCGAACCACTTCAGAACAACACGTACTGGCGCATTTATTCATCCAAAGGCAGCTTTTATTAAAAACCCAATGCATTTCGAGCTACCCCTTCGTCAGGGGTCACTACAAGTAATGATAAAACAAACATTTGTTATAAAACCATTATCTGTGCTCAATGCTGCATACCAAATATTTTAACTAAAAGCAATTCACTCCACCCGAGCTCATCACTCCCAGAATGCTATACTCTTACAGCCTTATTCATGAAGCCGAAATCGGCTCGCAAAGGGCCAGATTCTGAGAATCTGGCCCTTTGCGAGTGCGATTTTTGCATTTGGGATTCATCATCCCAATGCAAAAATCGCTAATTGCGATCTCGCAATTTTGCGAGGAATTACATTTAAGGAATCTCTATTTGAGATTCCTTAATTGCAATTCATCATCCAATTTTGTTTTGCGAATTCGCAATTTCTGGCCTCAATTTACCGCGAGGTCAGACCTCGTGGTAAATTGCGAAAACT
This sequence comes from Lissotriton vulgaris, assembly GCF_964263255.1. NCBI lineage: Eukaryota > Metazoa > Chordata > Amphibia > Caudata > Salamandridae > Lissotriton > Lissotriton vulgaris. Next base: position 187,630,908 of record NC_141688.1, on the reverse strand, counting down.
CAGAAAAATGCTTTTAAATGCATTTTTCTGAGTTGCATGTTACACACACACATGTCCTTTGGACATGTGTGTGTGCAACACCTGTGTAAAATTTCATTTGAGGGGTGCTACAGGGTGTCCTTTGGACACCCCTGGCACCCTTCAAATCGCTATCTTATTTGCGACTAGCCAATTGCTAATCGCAAATAAGGAATACTCCCCATTCATTCCTATGGGCCTTTTGGCCCATAGGAATGAATGGTGAGTTATTCCTTTTTTGCGATTAGCAATTTGCTAATCGCAAATAAGGATTATGTAGGAATCGCATTTCTTTATGCAATTTCTACATGAATCCCGTTTTGCGAGTCCTTAATAGCAATTCGCTATGAATCGCTATTAGGGGCTCGCAAAACGGGAGAATGATGAATCAGGCTGATAGTGTCCAAGCAATAAATCAAACTGTCCCCTACTTTTTCCAAGAAACCTCTGGCAACAATAATTTTCCACCCTCAGTTCTTGTTAAAACCAACACATTATTCTACCAATAACTCCCCTTCAAATGTGTCTTTCTTCTGAACACCACCTGGCCTGTCCCATTATTTCACTCCACTCGCGACCTCCCAAACCTTTTTATTTTCGGCAAGTTGACTAAAAATGTAATGTCTCTACTCAAACGCACCGCCTGCACCTCGTTCTTTACCTTCTGTAGACATTCCTAAACTTCACTGTGCGCTGCACACCTTCTACTCACCAACTTCCTTTAAGCAAATACATCTCGCCCCAAATATTAAATACCCCAGATGTAATTTCTGTTACTCCGCGAGCTAAGTATTTAAATTGTTGCAATTGTCTCAACACTACCATCCCACGCATGCAATTGCATTCCACATTTACAAGTCTCTGGATCACGTACCTGCCGAAAACAAACCATCCTCATCTTTCTTTTCAAGGAGTTACTGCCCGTTTCTGTTCTCCCTTCATATTTAAACCCTCCCCTAGTGTTCTAATCCCTCCCACATTGCTGTTGGTTTAATTTACCACCCGTAGCTCATTTTTCGCTACAAATGCCCTACCCTCCTGTCCTTAACACTACAAATCCCACAATCCAATACTTAAATCAACATAACATCACTATGCCGATATTTATTGAACAAAGAAAACTATGATAAATTTCATGCAAGGGCTGGGGAAAAATGTTGAATGCACTTTACACTCCGCTGTTCATGTTGCACGATACAGTAAAAATTATCTTGTAGAACCAGGGCCGGACCGGCAATGCCGGGCACCGGGCAACCCCCCGGTAGGCTGGATGGTGTGGGGGCCGGTTTCTTGGCAGGCGGCAGGTTTTGGTGCTGGGGCCGCTTTTTGGTCCGGCCGACGGCGTTAGTCAGAAAAAGAAATCAGAGAAGTTCACACGATTGCCTCCATCTCCTTGTGAGTAGGGTGGCCCTTGTTTTTCCTGAACATTACACTACAGCTTTTCAGCTCATGGAATGTACCACACCGGGTCAGTTGTCTTTTCACAAATAGTAGGTGAACTGTTTTTTTTTAATTTATAAAGTATGTGCTCATCCTGCCCCTCGGGTACCGCCCACTTTGACAACTGCACCCCACTTGATCCTCTCTTTCAATTATATACTATTCCAATTGATGTGCGGCAGGCATAGACAGTAGCAAAAACTGGAGGCCATCAAGAGCAGGAGCAATGAGGATCCCCAGGTGGGATCGCACTATCCTTAATCTCCTTTGCTTAACCAGAACCCTATGGCAAAGCACAGGAGCTCTCCAAAAACTACTGGTGAGAGCGGTTTCAGTCTATCCAATGCCAAACTGCAATCACAAACAACCTGGTTATGTTGGAATGTGTAGACACGCTTTAAAGTTTCCAGTATTTAGGGGACCTTAAATTACGACTCACTAAATGTGGTCAGCTCTGTACTGTCCAAGCTACCCACATAACCAAGTGGGGATGGGAGAAGCACACAAAGTGGGGTTTCAAACAAGGATCTCTCTGATGCATGCAGGCAGCCTTTGATGTGGTTGGATTGCATCATTGGGTGAATGCCTACCAGCCCCATAAAGATAAGTGGGATAAAGGAAGGTCTTTACCACCAGGGCATGCTCTACTCCATCCCCTCACTGTCAAAGAGCTGTAGGACAACATCAGCTCTGCAGAGTCCCCAGGACCCTACTTCCTCTTCTTCTTAACAGCAACACTTCTAAATGGGCTCATGCCCTGCCCTCCTGTATTTTCATAGTGGTCTCCTTGTGCAAGCCATACTCCAGACGTCACCAGGAGCAGCCAGCACACATTGCAAGCAGTCCCCAGTCACCCACACCCACAGACTCTTCTGAAGTGCAGCAACAGTGTGTGCTTATTCAGGAACAGTCCAGCATTGCTACCCCAGGATGCCATAGGTTCACTGAATACTCATGTTGAGGTAGATTCAGGGTGCTACTATGATCAGCCCTAAAGAGAGAGGAAAATGGAAGTCCAGCAATACAATGCAGTATCCTGCAGGCTGCCTGAAAGTAATCCTTTATTGTTCATCCCGTGCACAGGATGTCCAAAAGGGCGGTGCTAAATTCTGGCATCGTTGGATTCTAGTCACTGAGTCTAATATTGGCGCACCATTCCTCCAACTATTTATTTATGTCAAGTCAAGTCAAGTCAAGTCAAAAGATTTATATAGCGCGCTACATACCCAGAGGGTCTCAAGGCGCTTGAAGAAGGGTGGGGAGTTACTTGTCGAATATCCACGTTTTGAGTTGCTTTCTGAATGCTAGGTGGTTCTGAGTAAGGCGAAGGTGAGTGGGAAGTGAGTTCCAAGTTTTAGCTGCTAGGTAGGAGAAGGATCTACCTCCCATGGTGGTTTTGTTGATGCGAGGTACAGTGGCAAGGGCTTGGTTGGAGGATCGTAGCTGGCGGGAGGGGGTGTAGAAGGATAGTCGTGTGTTGAGGCATTCGGGTCCGATTTCATAGAGTGCTTTGTGTGCGTGGGTTAGGAGCCGGAAAGTGATCCTCTTATTGACGGGGAGCCAGTGGAGGTTTTTCAGGTGATCAGAGATGTGTTCTTTACGTGGGATGTCTAATATGAGCCTGGCTGAGGCGTTCTCGATGCGTTGTAGTTTTTTCTGGAGTTTTGCGGTGGTGCCGGCGTAGAGGGTGTTTCCGTAGTCCAGTCGGCTCGTGACCAGAGCGTGGGTGACTGTTTTTCTAGTTTCGGTAGGGATCCAGCGAAATGTTTTTTTGAGCATGCGAAGAATGTTGAAGCAAGATGAAGAGACGGCGTTGGCTTGTCTGTTCATCGAGAGTGAGGAATCCAGGATGACGCCCAGGTTCCGTGCGTGGTCTGTCAGTATGGGTGCTTTTCCAAGGGCCTCTGGCCACCAAGAGTCGTCCCAGGCGGAGGGGGAGGTACCTAAGATGAGGACTTCTGTTTTGTCTGAGTTCAGTTTCAGACGGCTGTGCTTCATCCATTCGGCTACTTCTTTCATTCCTTCGTGTAGGTTGGTTTTGGCCGTGTTAGGGTCTCTGGTGAGTGATAGGATCAGTTGAGTGTCGTCGGCGTAGGAGATGATATTGAGGTTATGTTGGCGTGCGATGGCAGCGAGGGGGCTCATGTAAACGTTGAAGAGGGTGGGACTGAGTGAGGACCCTTGAGGTACGCCGCAGATGACTTCAGTGGCCTCTGATTTGAATGGTGGAAGGCGGACTCTCTGGGTTCTTCCGGAGAGGAACGAGGTGATCCATTCCAGTGCTTTTCCTTGGATTCCGATGTTTTTGAGGCGCTGTAGAAGGGTGCTATGGCAGACTGTGTCGAAGGCTGCGGAGAGGTCGAGGAGGATGAGGGCGACTGTGTCTCCATTATCCAGTAGAGTTCGAATGTCGTCTGTTGCTGCGATGAGGGCGGTTTCGGTGCTGTGCTTGGCTCGGAAGCCGGACTGTGAGGAGTCGAGGGATTTGTTGGTTTCGAGGAATGCGGCGAGCTGGTTGTTGACAGCTTTCTCGATGACTTTGGCCGGGAATGGAAGGAGTGAGATAGGGCGATAGTTTTTGAGTTCGGTGGGGTCAGCTGTGGGTTTCTTCAGGAGGGCGCTGAGTTCGGCATGTTTCCAGCTTTCCGGGAAGGTTGCGGAGTTGAGGGCGCAGTTGATGACGTCTCGGAGGTGCGGTGCGGTGCAATAATGGAGTCTGCTTTGTTAAAGTTTTGGTGAGGGCAAGGGTCTGTGGGGGATCCTGAGTGGATAGAGTTCATCAGACGGATGGTGTCCTCAGTGGAGATTGGCTTCCAGTCATTGAGGATGTTCAGGGGGGGGTGGGGGTCCTGCAGGGGATTGGGTGGGTTGGTCTCCGGGTTGGTTGTCGAAGCTGTTGTGGATGTCTGCAATTTTGTTGTGGAAGAATGAGGCTAGGGAGTCGCAGAGGGCTTGAGAGGGGGTGATGTCGTTGGAGTTGGCTGAGGGGTTGGTAAATTCCTTGACGATGTTGAATAATTCCTTGCTGTTGTGGGCGTTGTTATCTAGACGGTCCTTGAAGGCTGCTTTCTTGGCGTTTCGGATTAGTTGGTGGTGTATGCGGGTGGCGTTTTTGAAGGCGTCCTTGGTGCTGGTGGTTGGGTCTTTTTTCCAGGCCTTCTCGAGGGAGCGACAGAGTTTCTTGGATTTCTTAAGGTCATCGTTGAACCAGGAGGCCTTCTTGCTGCCTAGTTTGATTTGTCGTTTTTTCAGTGGTGCTAGGATGTCGGCGCTGTTGGATAACCATTGGGTGAGGTTGGTGGCTGCTTGGTCTGGGTTTGAGGAGTGGGCGGGGGGCTTTTGAAGAAGCGATGAGGAGATCTGGTCGATGGTGATTTTGTTCCAGTTTCTTTGCAGAGTGGGTTGGGGGTGGTTGTTGGATGTGGGCTTGTTGTAGGTGAAGTGAACGCAGCTGTGGTCAGTCCAAAGGAGAGCTGTGGTGTGGCTGAAGGAAACATGTTTGCTGGAGGTGAAGATAGGGTCGAGTGTGTGACCTGCGATGTGGGTGGGGGTAGTAGACTAACTAACATGCCACTTAGCACACATTCCTCAAGGTGAAAACCAGATGAGCAGTTGCGATAGGATGAAAAAATGATTGTGAAAATAATTTACTGAATTTAGCAGGTCCTTTGACAAGGAGCAGTACTTATAAGGTGAGGGTTGGGATGTACTGAAAGCATCTTTGCAAAATAATGTTCTAGGCGCTTTCCTGAATTAGTGGTAATTCTCTTTTACTCCTAAGGTAAGATTCCTTCTCCTCCCTTTCTCACCTCCCCTCCACTACTTCTCTCTGTCCTTTCTCTCCCCTCCTAATTGTATTGCTTATTTTTTTATGTATTGTGTAATTTGTTCTACTTGTTCTGTTACATTGTTGATTCTCATGTAAAGCGCTCTGATACCTTTGGGTCTAGCCAGCGCTATATAAAACTCTTTTAAATAAATACAAAATAAAAATAATGATCGTTCCAGATGGAGTAACCTAGGAGCAATTTGGATCTTCATCCATGTTTGAATCTTTTGGGATTGTGTTGAGGAAGCTGAATGACTCTAAGTCATTTAAGAGTATATAAGACTGGACAAAAAACACGGCCTTTTCTTTGTTGTGCCTTGTGCTTGATACATATTAACTAGAATTTGTTGTACATGGAGTCAGCGGAGACTCAAGGTGAATGAGTTGTAATCTTCTGGAATTTTCTGGATTTTTTTATTCTTTGTTCTTTGTGGATTTGAGATTTTGGGAGATTGGCAAAGCCACTATTGCAATAGTCCTACCTCAAGTAGGTGACATTTCCTGTCGATTCAATGAGATGTGAGATAATTAAGAAATATCAGATTTTTGAAGTATGGATAACTGAAGAATATCTATACTTCAGTTTGTGTTTTCTAATACTGTGTTTACCTGTGAAACAGAAGAACAATAATTCTGAAAGAGGATGCTAAGATGTTATTATTGTGGTCAGAAATGGGACTTTTCCTGAGATTACAATCTGGATGGATTGGGGTTAAGTGAGTTGTTGATCATGAGGACTTCTGTTTTATTTCACTGAGACACAAAAAGCATCTCTATTTGTGTCAAATTGGAGATATATTGCCAACATGTCTCTGGAGATTGAGATGGATTGTACTGAGGACCAGAGGTAGGGTGCATAAATAACCATTGAGTAAAGTAAAAAAGTAGTGACCAATCTTGAGGATTCTCACAGTGACCTGGTTTCCATGTGGACTAATGCTAGGTGATTTTGAAACAGCTTCCATCTGAAGAGTGTATCTTCCCTACTATATTCATAATGAGATGTTCCCCTATTCTAATAATCTGGAGGTTGCTGCTATCAGTCTGTAAAATTCACAAAGCTGTCTCCTTCTATCCAAAGCATAATGTTATTCCTTTTTGAATGGAGCCTTTGTTCTATGAAGCCTTTGATTTGCCAGCTGCACAGAACAGTGATTGCCTCAACCCAGCCAAGGAAAGCAACAGCTAATTTAATTACCATTTACTAGGGACTTATAAGTAATTTAAATGTGCCAATGAGATGTTGGCCAATTTTACCATGTTTTAGGGAGAGAATATAAGCCATTCCATTCAACAAACTTTATTTCAGTCATTGAAGGTCATAAAAAGTAGGAAAGACAAATAAACATATAGCGAAATTAGAGCAAATGTAAGCATTTCATCCATGATAGGTTGTAAAAAAATAGGCACAAAGCATTTTGGTTTATCCAATGTCATTACAACAGTTAAGAATAAGAATGATTAAAACCAGATTAAAGATATTAAAATGTCAAAAAGCTAAAAAAAACATAGTGCAAGGAGAGATATTTATGGTTGCTGGGGGAGTTTAGCATAACCCTACGCCTGTACCACATAGAATTAAGGAATCGGGATACACCAAAAACTATGGGGGGGGGGGTGTATCAGATATTAGAATTCTATACACCTCCAAACACTGCCTACAGCTCAGATTTCTGCAAAGTGGTACGTGCCAACACCATCTGGCGGATTTATTGATAGGGCAAAAAAACAAAACATGAATGTCTGACTCGTCAGGGCTATTGCAAGCGGGACAACCAATGAAGGGATCTGTTGATCATTTGTTCATAAATACATGAACCAGGAGCGTCCCTATTCTAAACTGGATATACAGCTTCCTTGCCATGGAAGGCTGTATATCATCCAGGAAAGGCGAAAGAGATACTAGGCTTTAATATTAATAAAGTCAGCTGTTAGGTGCCCAAGTTTGGTGTTCCCCTGTAGATCAGCTAATTTGAGCAATCTGTAGGCTTTTTCTTGTTCAAGTCGTGGTATTGTCGGGTACACTTCCACGGGATAGTTCCATAGGTTAGGCATGCCTAATCTGGCGCATACTTCTTTTATGTATTTGGACCATGGCAATTTTCCTGCCCCCGGGAGTCCCAAATGCCCCTTGAATTGGGTTTGACAGACTGCTAGTTCAGGAGTCCCCCATATTCTACGCCAAAAGGTCAGTGATCAGAGTCCATTCTCCTCTGCAATGGGTTTGATTCCTAAATACAGGCGCAGGGGGATGAGAGAAGTGCTTGGCGATAGGCTCAAGAGCTTTCTCATGAATTGATTCTCAGTTTGGCCAGTCCGCCAGAGGAGTAGTGACCATATAGTTCCGCCCCATATATTACAGCACTCCTTACCTGTACATTATATATCTCCGACACTGGGCTTTGCGGTATGAAAAGGGAGTTCCTAAAGGTTTTAGCGATTCCTCCCGCCATCTGCGCTAGCCACACCCTGCCTTGTCTAGTTGAGGGCCCATTCAAAGGTTTCGGACAACGTGACACCAAGGTAATTAAAGACAGTCACTCTCTCTAACAGGGTGCCGTTTAAGGAGGGGTTTGGGTGAGATGTTTTGACAGGGTTGAAGACGATACAGTTGGTCTTTTTTTGTGTTATTCTCCAGTCTCCGATTTTTACAAAATAAAGAGAAACTGTCCAGAATCCTTTGTATGCCCTAGGGGACTTAGATAATAACAAGGTGTCATCCGCAAACATCACTGTGGCACCTTGCTAAGCACCAGCTTTGGGGTGTCATTGTCCACTACTTCAGTTAATTGGGCCACCAGAGCGTTAATGAAAAGACAAAGCAGGGTAGAGGCCAGCACAAACCCCTGCCTTATTCCTCTATTAACTGGGAAGCGGGAGGTCAATTCCCTGTATTTCCCATAGCTGACTTGGGCAAAATTACCTGTGTACAATCGCATAATCAATGACAACAGGTAGGGCGGGATACCCAGCTGTTCAAGAACCTCCCACAGTTTGGCTCGGGGGCAGATCAAAGGCCGATTTAACGTCAATGAATATCAAATAGAGGCTGCCACCGTCTATTGACACCACCTTCCAGTATAACAGTTAGAGCCTGAAGAGCTGATCAATGGTGGAGATATAGTTCCAAAAACCAGCCTGATAGGCACTCAGAATTTTAGGCTCTTCCGTCCAAGAGTGGAGACGCTCGAGGAGAATCCTAGCGAATAATTTCTGAGTGACGTCTATCAGGCTTATCGGCCTATAGTTGGTGGGCAAGAGGGGAGAACATTTATTGAAAACTGGGAAGATTTCAGCCCCTAACCAGGTGTCCAGGATCTTCATATCAAGGTGGCATTAAATATTGCCCAGAGACAGGGTCCCCAGATGTTAGGTTCCTCCCTATATAAGTCCCCTGGAATCTTGTCTAGTCCCAAAAATTGGGGATCGTCATGGGAATTCCCTGAAGTTGCTAGATATGCTTAATCATTGGGTTCTGTGGCTTCCTCAGTGGAGTAAAGGACTTGGAAGTGCAACTTCCAAGCGGCTGCTGAAATATTTGGCTCTAACGCTGAGTTCTCAACACTGCTGTCTGTACTCACTTGGCAGTTCGGGCTGGACTGTTCCCATGACGCACAGGGCCACGGATGACTTGCATATGGCCATTTCTGAACTGGGGTGGTGTGGTGAGCAAAAAAACTGTGGATTTAGGCCCATATCTCTGTACTGGGCTGAATGTATGACATTGTGCTGCATTCTGTCCATCAACTGTTGTTTTTGTATTTGTCACACCGAGTGGGACGGGTATGCTCAGACGTGAGTCCTGTGCTCTCCACGCCACTGGAGTCAAGCTATCCTGGCTGAAGACGGCTGATAGCCAGAAACCGGTACTATGATGCTTGATTCCGGTCCAGGGAAGACATGGCTTGGCAGTTCGGGCTGGACTGTTCCCATGAAGCACAGGGTCAAGGCTGATTTGCATATGGCAATATCTGAACTGGGGTGGTGTGGTGTGGTGAACAAAAAAACGATGTATGCCGAGATCTCTGTACAGGGGTGAATGTATGACATTTTTTTGCATTCTGTCCATCAACTGTTGTTTTTTACTAGTGACCAAAACGTCTTCATGTCCCTATTGGAAAGTGCTGTCTTGATGGCATCCCATCTTTCATGCTCCAAGTTCTTCTTGGCTAGCTTGATACTATCTTGATACAGGGACCTGCTCGATTTAATTAAGGGTCTATCCTTATGTTTGATAGCATCTATGAGGCCACACTTTGCCTTGGTACAAGAGTTAAAAAACCTCGTTTGCTTGGTACCCTTGTTCACCTTAGATTGTGTCAGAGAGTTAAAAATATTACTCAAGCTAGACAGTTCTACATGCAGAGCCTCTAGTCTGCTGATGGTTTGTGGAGTGTTAAGTGACATGGCAGCCAACTCCGTTTCCGTTAAGGGCGAGATGATTAGAGAATCTAATGCGGCTACCTTGTCAGGTGACTGTTTGAGTGTACACCATCTGATTTTCCTTTTATTGTTGGCAAGTGTTATATTGGTTCCTACAGGTGTACCAAAGGCCATGGGATTGTAGAGTTCACTATCAGGGCATTATGATCACTGTCATGTCTGGGCATGACAGCGAAGTCGACCACACACTGCCAAATACTGGTCTCCACTAGGATATACGGCCACATGCATCAAAGTTAGCATTTGCGATTTCTTAATTGCGAAAATTAAGGAATCGCAATTAAGAAATCGCAATTTGCTATGCATCAAAAAATCGCATTTTTTTTGCGATTTCTAAAAATTCCTTAATTGCGATTCACAATTTGCGAATTGCAATTAAGGAATCCCTTCCCATTGATTCCTATGGGCCAAGAGGTCCATAGGAATGAATGGGAAGGCATTCACAAATTGCGATTAGTATTTTGCGAATCACAATTTGTGAATGCATTTTCAAGGGTGCAGAGGGGGGGCCAAAGGACCCCCCTGAACCCCTGAAATTTAACTTTAAGTGCAAGTTTCACATACACATGTCTCAAGGACATGTGTGTGTGTGTAACATGAAACTTTCAAAAATGCATTTTTTTTGCATTTTCGAAAGTTTTCGCAAATTAGCATGAAGGTGAACTTTATGCTAAATTACCCCTTCCTATTTGCGAATTTGCAAACTAAAAATGATCATGCATTGCATTTAAGAAATCTCAAATTGCGATTTCTTAAATGCGATTCCTAAAATTGCGAACGATGCATCCCAAATTTGAGAATTGCATTCGCAAACTGCCAAAAATTGTGATTCGCACCGTTTGCGAATGCAATTCTCAATGATGCATGTGGGAATTAATCCAGCAGAGAGGATTGTCCTGTTCTATTAAAGGTTAGCTTCCTTGGCTGGTCAGTCTTAGTACGGCCGTTGCATGCCATCAGGGAGTGGGTTAAGGTAGCTTCGATTGTCTGGAGTACCAGGGGTGTCCAGTCCTTTACCGGTGGGATTTGAGTATCAGGGATTAGCCAAAGACGTTCCTCATCACTAAATAGTGCGTAGTGGGGGAGGGGGGGCAGGGGCTCAAATTGACAATTAAAGACTCCCCCCATAATCAACCTTGCATTCAGGGGTGCTGATTCAATAAAAGTGTTAAGTAAGTCTATGGTCGGGGATTCTCGAGTGATGCTTACAGGACAGGAATAGATATTGATGAAGGCTAATTTTATCCTGGAGGGAAAAGAGAGTACAATACACTGGTTGTCGTTGGATGAGGTGTTCAACTGCTCAAAAGTACATACCAAGTGGGTAGCGACCCAAGTGCATAAGCCCCGGAGGGTCTACCTCTTCCCCCTGTGGTAGCCAGCACATTGAATGTTGCATAGCCCCCCTCACTATATGCACTCTTGCCATGTCACCTGAAACATACGCAGATTATGGGTGCCTACAAATTGTCCCCAGTCTAGGCAGTGCAGTTTGCTTTTTATTCCAGCGATGTTCCATGATAGAATCCTTAACTTATGTCATCCAAAGCCCTATTACTAGGGCTTTGGATGACATGTGGCTGGGCCATGGGGATTACTCAACAACTTCCATTGGAGGGGCACTCCTAGATAGGCTAGGAGTTAAATGGTCTGAAGATGTTGGAGGTGAGTTGTTAAGCATGTCTACGCCTATCCTGTCATAATCTAATACTCCCCAGTGAGATGAGAGTTGTTGGTCCCCTGCTTCATCTCCATTGCTACTGAGGATATACTGTGTTTGCTGTCCACTAGTGTTAACCCCTGATTCTCTCTTGGACCCCGAAATCCTGATACTAGAGTTATGGCCACCTTGCAGCGCGAGTCAATCCACCCCCTCTAGGGCCCCATATCTGTTTGCCACTGGGATTTTATAGAGGGGTCAAAGGAGTTGACCTACTATTGGATTGGGTTGGAACCTGTTTGTTGGGGCCCTGTATATTGGAGTCCAAGGTAGGGTGTATTTGTTAAAATAAAAACAATCCAGAGTAAAAGCTTGTACCTCGGTGCGCTAAGGGTTGTACAGTCAGGGGATTGCTAAAGTTGATGACTATACAGTCTCCTTGTGTTGATTTTGGAATTTTGCCCACCCATCCCACTCTTCAATCCATTAACATTTCTAGTTAACAAAAAAGGGGTGACCCTGTGTCCCTCAGAACCTGGGTAATCAATAATTAAACAAAAAATGGTCTTTCTCAAGACAAGAAAGGGATGACAGTTCAAGTGTTCAGACAGGGGACCATCAGTCTGATTCTTTGTAGCGCAATGGCCCGTCGTCGGCCAAACTCGGATGTGGAGCCTGAGAGGAACTGTGAGCCTCCGATCACGCACGTCTCAACCACAACTTGAGATACGACGGGCCATTGCGCCACAAAGAATCAGACTGAGGGTCCCCTGTTTGAACACTTGAACTGTTCTCCCTTTCTTGTCTTGAGAAAGACCCACCGCGACCACCCACAGGGGCGCATGAGGGTCGAAACGTCGACACATTCATAGGTCCAGAATCACCAGGATCCACACAGAAATCTTAGGAATCCTTGGTTGAAAATCAACATCTGGCCATTTGAGATCAATCCTGTATATATGTATATATATTAATTCCCTCACACTGTATATATTATCACATTCATTGAGCACTTCTTCACAAAAAGTCACAAATTTGCACAATTTTTATGATGGTCTTGCCATGTATTGTAAATCTATCCTTGAATGAAGTAATTCGGATATATATGAAAGTAAACCTTGTTATAATTTACATATTATAACGCTTTGATCTTATGACTTTGTTTTTTGAGCATTTATTCCTCAAACTTATGTTGTGTATCAGAGAGCTGTTTGTGTTTGTTTGCATTTATAAGCATCCTTTAAATAATCTCCCTTACCCGACAGAACATTTTTTTGTTTGATCATTAAAATGTCTAGCCCCTATCATAGGTGAACAGCTTGTGCCTGGTTAGCCAAAAAAGGCACTTGTTCCTTAGGTCTAGTTGCGTTTTTTTCTGGCCATTGTTGATCTCAGGAACCCCTGTTAATATAATAACATAAGGGAGTGAGGCTGGGAGTAGGTTTAAAGTCGGTGTAATCAGTACTGCTGGTAAGCATGGGCGAATTTTGCGGATCTCGCGTTCGCGAATTTTGCGGATTTGCGGATTCGCAATCCGCAAAATCCGCGAATTCCCGCGAATTTGCGGATTTTTTTTTTTTTTGTGTTCGCCCGTGTTTCTGCCAGTTCGCGAGGGTTTTTACAATTTCGCAATTTGCGAACTTACCTGTCGGGTCGCAAGTTTTGCGAACTTGTTGTTTCTACATGTCCAGCCTGTTTGGGACACTCTTCTTCATCACTGCCACTCTCTGTCACCACTGCCACTCTCTGACTACTCATGCCACCCTCTGGCCCACCCATGCCACCCTCTGTTTCATCACCACACCCTCTGGTTGTCCAGTGTACATTATTTTCGGCAAAGCAAAGCACACCTTCCCTGCCTCAAGTGACCTGAATTAATTTGGGGCTGATTAATGTGTCACAGAATATTTTTTTAGCTGGCACCTGCTTCCTTAGTGCGCCCTGATTAGTGATCTTTTGCACTTGCTAAGTGCTTTCATTGTTGCAAAATTAGTTACAACACCTGCCCTGCCCCAACTGACAATAATGAATTAGGGGCTAATTAATGTGTCACTGAAAGAATTTAAAGTTCCAGCCTGGCACCTGCTTGTCTGCTCCTTTAGCTGTAAATCAGGACCTTTGTGGCATACAGTTAAGGTCAGAGCAGGGTCACACAATAGTTGCAAGCAGGCAACCGAATTCTGGAGGGCCCCCTCAGGAAGCACTACAAAGAATCGTTACAAATCATGAGGTTGACCTTTTGCACCTGCTCATTGCTTTTGCTTTTGCTGAAATCGTTTTTCGTTTTTTTTCGCGCTATTCGCAGGGCGCGGCGTCGTGCGAAACCGACCGCGGAAGCCGCCAATTCGTGCGAATGAGCATTTTATTTTTTTGCGGCTTGTTGTTTCGCGAGTTTTTTTGCAGTATTCGCGAGCCGCTTGCAGCGCAACACGCGAATTTACCCCAAGGTCGAGTACGGGCGCGGCCATTTTGTTTGCGTGACGTATTTCCGTTTCCGCCCGCTATGTATAATCTCGCGCAGTAAGCGCATTGCGAGTAGAGGTTCGCACGAGATCGCGCGGGAAATCTAGAGGTTCGCACGAGATCGCGAGGAAAATCTCGCGCGAACTTACTTTCGCGCTCGTGAACGGGCGCCGGCCATCTTGTTTTTCATTCATTTCCTGTGTCTGGGCATGGTGTTTAATCCTCTTGGTATCTTTGCCATCCTTTGCTTGTTTTCAGTTTTTTTTTACGATTTTGCTTCTTATCTATCCCTCTCTTTTCCTAGCTGTATATTTTTGTCTTTTCTGCTATTTTTCTTTACTTTTAAACTACTTTTTTAAACTCTTTTCTTTTCTTCTTCCCTATCCTATTCTTTCTTAATTTTCTACTTCTTCCTACCTTACCTGCCCAGACCATGGTCAAGCCAGGCGCCGTGAAGCTGCCCAGGCACTTGAGGGCCGCAGCGGCGGCGGGGAGTAGTGCTGGACCCAGTGGCAGGACAGCATGCGGGAGATTGAGGGGGGAGCAGGTGACGCGACGGGAGATATTCAGCCCGGAGGAAGTGGGCGCGCTGGTCTACTTCGTCCAGCGCCGCCTGCCCAGGACCATCGCGGGAGGCGGCAGGATCGCGGCCGGCGGCTACAACATGCGGGAGCGCCGGAAGCGGTGGGAGAAGGTGTGCTGGGCCATATCCCACCTCTACGGGGTCCAGCGCACCTACAGCCAGGTCACCCATCGCTGGACGGACCTCCTGGACCGCGAGCGCGACCTGCTGGACCAGCTCGGCTTGGAGATCCCCGGGCTTGGTGAGTAGTAGTAGCCATTTAATCACTCACTACTATGATGTTTTCTCCTGCTCTGTGTTGTTGTATTGCAAATATTTGTTTTTTACATGGAGCAAGCCAATAATGCCGCTGATGACGATTACATTGTAGTTAAATTATATTTCAAAATCTTCTGTGCATTTCAGGTGCACTGCTCTCCTTCTCAGTGGCGTTGCTACTATGTTTATTTGTTTTCTATTTCGTGGTCTCATTGGCCTGAGTAACTATTATGTATGAGTGTACTTTACAGAACTGCGTAATGCTAGACACTAGGGGGCAGATTACATTTACAAGCCCCTTGCGCCACGTTTACGTTGCCTTGCGTGACGCAACAGCGGCGTAAACGTGCCGCATCCCTGCGAGTCATTTACAGCATGACGCATCTAGGGAGATGCGTCACGTTATAAAGCCATGGGCCTGCACCACAATGGGTGCGTTCCTAGTACGCAGGGTGGGCGGTCCAGCGGCTGTGCGCCTCGCAAAATTGCCTGCGTGAAATGTACAAGATTTAACGCAGGCACTTCTGAGACGCTGCTACGTCAATTCAATTCCTTATGTCTGCTCGAAGCAGGCGAAAGGACTGACACAGCATGTTAAGTATTGGGTGGCCCTGAGCATTACTGGAGTTGCATTGCGTTGGCGACGTGACTCCAGCGATGCGCCGCTCTTACGTGACGAGATGCGTCACGCAAGTGCCTACCCTTGCGCCAGGGCGCGCCGCATTGTAAATGAGGCACATCTGCCGTGTCGCAAGGGTAGTTTTGCGTGACGCATTTGATGATGATCTGGCGCATCTCTGGAGATGCGCCAGAACGCGTAAGTAAGTATGCCCCTAAGGGGCAGAATTGCAATTACCGTCGCATCCCTGCAAAGTAGCAGGGATGCGCCATTGATTGTGCGGCCCGCTACCACCACCAAACATGGTGCGCCGTATTTGCAATGCGGCGCACCATGGGCCCAAAACGTCACCGAAGCTTTACTGCTGGAGTTGCGTCGCAACGATGGCGCAGCTCCATCAATGCTCTGGGGTACCCTATCTCCCCAATGCTGGGTCAAGCCGTACGTCTGCTTCAAGCAGGTGCAGGGTTTGTGTGACGCATCATTGTCCTAAAGGTGACTGATTGATATTTTGTAGATTTCCCTCAGCCACTATTAGGATGTGTTCCAGCGCAGGAATGCCCTCCCTTGCGCCGGAACGCCCCATGATGGCGCAGGGCTTTATAACGGGATGCATCTCCCAAATGCGTCACGTTGTTATAATATTATACGCCGCACCATGGCGACCTTTTTTGTTTAGCTGCTGCGTCACAAAAGTCACGCAAGAACGGCGCAAAAGAGCCGCAAGGGCTTAAATCTGCCCCTTCCTTTGTAACCCTGACAATAAGAAAAATAGTGGCGGTGGATTGATAGTTTGACTATTTAAATGACTGGTAATGTAGCAGGCAACTGTTAGTGTTGTCACTGATCTGACTGAAATCACAATGGAGTTTGTCTGTCACTTTGCATCTTGCCTGCGGACTGCGGACTGCCAGTCCTAGGTGAACGTTTCAGTACTTTGTTTAGTGAGTTACGTGACTTTCGAAGTCACAGGTCCGCAAATAAATGAAAAGTAACCATAATCAATATAATTTCGCGGAAATATTTTGTTATTGTTCTTTTGAAATGTTTGATTTGGTTGACATTGACAAGCAACAATCATCCATGTTTTCTGTTCTTTCTTTCATGTTGTACGTCAGCTCCCCCCAGGGGCGAGAGGAGGACACAGGAGCAGCAGGCGGCGGATGCTGTTCAACAGGGCCAGGATCGGGCAGGCGAGGGCTCCTCTGCTGGCCCCAGTAAGTTTTCATTTTAGACTAGTACCTATTTTTCCTAGCGTTCCTCATTTGACTTTTTTCAAAATTGTCTTTGCTCTTCTTGTAGACTGTATCTAAATTCTTATCCTGCCTCTACTATGACTCCCTGTGGTATTACTAGATTATTCTTATTAGTCTGTCTGTGTAGCTAACTAAGATTGCACGGTTGGCGAAACTCCCATGATTCTAGTCAGCAATAGCTCTATCAACTTAGTGCAGTCCTCTGGGATTGTCCATAATGTCTTTTGAAGTGTTCTATCTGGACTCATGCTTGCAAAAATTGCAAAACCTTTCGCTCAGTCACTCTAGTCTGGACCAAAAAACACAGATTGTATTTAAGTTTAAAAGCTTTATTAAAAGTAAACACATTTATTAAAATGAAGTCATAATAAAACTAAACGTTTAACTGATAATGGAAAAGTGGTTAGTGCTGACGATTAATTGAAGACATTTCTTGTGGTCGAGCCGAGCTCTCACCTGGTTTCAACTTGATCTTGTAGTTAGAAGTCCATCTTCTGTCTATGTGGAGAAAAATGGTGCGTGTTAAAAAAACAGCCTTCATCAGTTGTGCCAAAAAGTGCAGCAAGACAACCTTCCCTGGAAAAAGGGACATTTTTTTTAACTTTAACGTAGACAGTCACAAATTACATTGTTTTCACATGTCTTCATTCCTAGACCAAATACTAGTGACTAGTGAGTGCTTTATTCTAACATTGTTACATGTACTTTGTAGGTGGAACATCTGGTGGCGGGGCCAGTGTGGAGGTGGTGGTGCTGGACACGGAGGCGGAGGCCGATTGTTCAGGGGAGGAGGCGGCGGCGGCGGCTGTGAGAGTTGAGACGGTGGTGGTGGCAGCCAGAGGTAAGCTCTTATATATTCCTTACTTATTGAGATTGAAGACTAGCTGGGAAGGCAAGAATATGAGATGCATGGCTGGGTGAATGATGAAGCAATGATGGGTGGAAGGACAACAGCCTGGGTGGGTGACACAGAAACTGTATGTGTCCATATACCTGGATCATGCTACTATCTGACTCTTAGATAGCATATGTGTATCTAGAGCAGGGGTACTCCTAGTACGGCCCGCGGGCCGGTGGTGGCCCGGCAAGCCTTCCTTGGCGGTGCGCAGACCTTGCAGACAATCACTGCTCCCCCGGCCCCCACAGAGCAGAGGCTTTTTTGTATTTCACCTGTTAGCGCCCCTGCATCTCCACTCTGACAATCACTGCTCCCCCGGCCCCCACAGAGCAGAGTGGAGATGCAAGGCCACAAAGAGGTGAAATAGAACAAAGCCTCTGCTCTGTGGGGCCGGGCAAGCAGTGATTGTCAGGGTGGAGAAGCAGGGGCGCTAAAACAAACAAAGCCTCAATAATATGTTAATGGTCTTTTAAAGACCTGTTAAGTACTTTGGTGTTGTTGTCTGTGTGTGCGCGTTGAGGAAGCGGTCTCAACCCGGGCTGAAGGCTGACACAGATAGACACACACACAGTGAGATGACAGAGGGGGAGGGAGAGGGAGGGCAGGAGGGAGAGAGAGATGGAGGGAGGGCAGGAGGGAGAGCAGGAGGGAGAGAGATGTATGTAAATGCTGGGTCTGGTGGCTCAGTGGATGAGGGCATCTGCTGCAGGGACCTGTGTGCAACCTCATGGTCACAAGTTATCGTTTTGCTTTAGCCCCGCCCCCTCTGACTCCGCCCCCACCAGTGCGGCCCTCGGCCCCAAACTACACTGTAAATGTAGCCCCTGAGAGAAAGTTTGTGAGTACCCATGATCTAGAGAGAGTAGACGGTCAGTGGATGAACTAAGTGTAACTTTGAAGAGCATGTAACACTGCACCCGCACGTCCGTTCCAGTGTAGGAAAGGCAAGGAAAAGAACTTTTAATTTTGTCCAAATACTACCTTAAATAGTAGCAGTAGTTTGTATTGCAAGCACTGCATAGATCCGGTTATTATGGTGGCCACTCCCTACCTCTCTTAATAAGTTTAGTAGTACTCAGTCATTCATGTGTGGATGTATCACTGGTCACTCAATAAAAAGCAAAGCACCTAAAGTCATCCCATATATAAGCAAAAACATCCCATGTGAAGTGATAGATAATCAGATTATTTATCTTCTTCAATTTTCCATTTCTAGTACTCATTTCCACTGTAGGGTGAAAGTTAAATTAATTAAGCAGTAGCCCTTGAGTTGTAACAGAGTATTCTCAGTGCCACCCGTAATAGAAAAGTAAGAGCTTCACCACCTGCATGTACTGGACGGGTACAGTAACGCAACGGCAACGCAAGTCTAGGTCACTCCTCATGGCGTGCGTCTCTTTTTCTCGGGTGCAAGTTTACTGCGCTGGCATTATGCCGGCTTGCAGAAAATAACGTACCAATTTTCCAAAACAAGAGATAAGAAGAAGAATAAGACTGGTGTACTTTCATAGTCGACTCCAATGGAAGTCCACAGTGCTCGTAGAATTTGTTCCTTAAACTCCCACTAATGTTAGAGCAAGGATGAAGAAGTGTGAGGTTAGATAGATACTGGCCTCAATAGTTATGTAATGCGCTTGCAAGTTGCTAGTTGTACTGCAGCACAAATTTCTGCTGAATGATTGAGTTAATCTTAAAGAGCATTGGTTACAGACTATGTCTTTCTTTCTTCATATAGGTTCTCCTTCCAAACGAACAAGGAGGAAGGAGCTGGCTAGAGCGGCCCGGCAATGGAGGATCGAGGCCACTGTTGCGGAATATCGGCGGCTGGTGGCCCTGGAGGACGTGGAAAGTGTGCAGTCGACAACTACAACAACGTCGTCTGCATCGGCCTCCGTGGCCCCACGGGCTGCCACCCAGCACAGTGGTCCACCGAGACTGAGCCGGGCTGCCAAAGGCAAACGCCACCGCCGAGCAGCAAGGCCAACAGCTGCCTCTCACAGGCCTTGCACCTGCAAGGCAGTGAAGGCACGCCTGCGCCGCACTACCCTGATGGTGTCCCGCCTTCAGCAGGAGCTCGCCTTGCTCCGCGAGGAGCATGATGCCCTGGCCCAAAAAGTTAACAGCATCAACCCATAGTGTCCCTTGCCCCTTTTTTAGAGACTTTTGGGGGGTGGGAATTGGGAGTTGGGTTTTTGGGGACTTTTGAAGGACAATCGTTGGGGTTAGGGAGGGTCTTGCGGGAGATTATTTTGTTAGGGATATAAATATACTTTTTCAAACTTTATCTGAGCATACCTGTTTTTTACTGCTTGCCTGGTGGGTGGGGGTTTAACGTTGACTGTTTTCCTGAAAGTTTAGTTCCATTTTCTTCCTTTAAGTGTAAATGCCCAAATGTTTTCAACACTAAGGGGCCGATTATGATTGCGGTTTTTCCGCATCCTCGGGGCCGGCGGAAGCCACCGCCGGCCCAGAGGATGCGGAAAAACCGCAGCGGACTGACCAAGGACCCACCGCCACATTAGGATGGCTGGTGGGTCCTGGTTTCCGTCCGCAGCTTTTCCGCCGCGGTCGGCTTACAACCGCGGCGGAAAAGCTCTGATATGGTGACGGTGTCTCTCAGACACAGTCCGCCATATCAGGATGGGCTTTAAAAAGTGCTTTTCCGCGGCGGGTTTTCCGCTGTGGAAAAGCATACGGATCTTCACTGCGGGGGCCCGTTGTGGGCCCCCTAGGTGAAGGGGGGTGGGGGGTGCACATGGGGGGTACCTGTGGTACCCCCCTGCATTTGCATGCAGAAAGCGGCAGGCACCGCGCGGTGCCTGCCTCTTTCTGCATGCAAATGCAATGCGTGCATTTTTAACATTGCCTCGGGTGCAGCTTGAAGCTGCACCCGCTGCAATGTTAAAAATAGAGGATGTGACCGCCAGGGTGGCGGTCACATCCTAATTGCACAGGAGGGAACTCCGCATGCCATGCGGAGGTTCCCTCCTGCTCTGGGGTCGCGGACGGACGCAAGTCCGTCCGCGATCCTAATCGACCCCTAAGTGCCTCTCACAGACTAAGTGAAGTGAATCCAAGAGTCCTAGGACTTTAGTAGTACTACCTTCAGTCTCTCGTCTCTCGTACTAATACTCCATTATACCCCCAAACCACCAAACGCTTATCTTACCTGTAATTTGTGTTTGAAAGTAGGGCTAGACCCAGGGCTGGCTCCACGGGAAACACCGAATAACGTTGGCAATCTTGGTCGGATAAAATTTCCTCATAGCGGTGGTACTAGTGGTGTGACACAGTGGCAGTTGCATGCCTATGAAAAAAAAGAAAATGAAATCTGGTTTGTCCTCCTGAGCAATTCAACGGTACAACTGAGAATATAGCAGGTGACAGAAGTACAGTAGAGCAGTGCCACATTGTAGCCTAACAAATGGTAAAGTATAACTACTAATTCGGTTGAAGTTCTTTCACATTAGCAATGGTTCTTTGTCAAGCAGAGTAAGAATATATCATCGACAACTGTGGAAAGAAAGAATGCGACAGTACAGGGCCTGTGTGGAATTATTGATAACGATATTCAACATAAGGTCTCTGTAGCCAGATACCCGAGAGCCTTGCTGGTCACTATAAATCCATTCACAACAACACTCAATGGGGTTGGTCTGGAAGGTGTCAGGTTTACTCCCCGTGATCCAGTCGATGCAAATATGGTTCCACCTCCAAATGTCACCAACACCCAGAAGTGTAAACACAGGGTGTTCGAGGCATTAGGCGGGGGAGAAAAATAACAAACTAAAATAAAAAATGTGGGATGGGTAAAGGTAGGGTCAGCAGGGAAAGGATACCTGTAACAGAAGACAAGACAGGCATCAGTGAAGTGCTGTCCTAACATACAAGGGTACTCTCATATAGTCTCACTAAATAGTCTGCAAGTCTCCCGCCTACTCATGGGAAATGTAGTTTCATAGTACGGTAGGCGCTTAGGGGCTGCGTAACCTGACAGAAGGTATAGTAGATAGAAAAGGAGAAATTGCTTTTTTTCTAGGTGTCCCCTCACTCACCAGGGTTGCCCCTTGGTGACATGCTTCATCATTGGGGCCATCCCAGTCCTCTACGGCCTGGGGCGTGCTGCGACTTGCGAATTACGTAGGAGCACTTACAAATGACTATGTGTGGTGCAGATAGTGGAGTGGACTAAGTGATGTGTTAAGGGATCAATGTAGAAGCCGAGAGAGAGCCAAGAAATGCAGTCACAGTCAGAGAAAAAGGCAAGGGATACTGTATCTATGTGGTTGTAGTGGTCCTGTTGGAAGTGGTAAGTAAGTTGCCCGCAGAAAAAAAATCCTCCTATTAGCGGCACTCCTCCATTGCAGCCGACGCTTCGTCCACCGATGTTGGTCACCAGAAGACACCCTGTCCACTGCCTGCCTGATGCTGAATTGTGGCTCGCTACTGTGAAGCCTGACTCCATCCTTTTTTCCCCATTGCAGAGACTGAAACCCGGCCTGTAATTATTCAACGAAAAACAGGAAGTGATATAATATTACAACACCACTGATAAATAAATATAAGGTATGTAGGCTGTGGAGTGCAAAAAGTCACAATTTGTTTTTCCTAGTAGACAGTACAATGTTTTTGAAAGTGCGTACTCTGAGTCACCTTTTTGTTGGATAAATAAGTATGGGCAAATTAATGTAGCGGATCTTGCCCCTCAAGCTAGGTGTACTGTAAACTGTGTTTTAGAACAAAATTAGATCTTCCTAGCAGTGCTCCCACCCAGACCCTTACTAAAGCCAGTCGCAAAAATGTAGAAGACCCCCAATCAAATCTCAAAAAACGAGGCCTAGCAGAAAACTGGTGACAAAACTTACTTTGAAAGTAAAAGTAGGCCGAAGTACCCTAATTACCCATTACCCACCGTGGATTGCATTCAAACCACTTGCAAGCAACCAAGCAAAAGTAGCCATAGCCAGCATCGCTCCAAGACTCGAAATCCCCCCCACTCAAACACATGCAATAGAAATACTGCTAACCCTAACGAACCCTAAGTTAAGAATAGTGGCAAAGGCTTTCTTTAACTATGCCAAATCCCCCCTTTCCCACCATGGATTTTCTTCAAATGACTTGCAACCAAAATTATACATTCTCACGAGTGCTCTAAGACACCCCGAAACACATGCAATCCTGCTGCTAGGGCTAACCCTAACGAACCCTAAGTTACAAAAAGTGCCAAAACTAAAGGCTTTTCCGCGCGGATTTTGTCCCAACCACTTCTACCCGGTATTAGACCTTCCCAGGAATGCCCCAAGACCCGTCAACCCACCCGCCAAGAAGCATAACACCCCCAAACAGGCCAAAAGCAAAATCTCATACTTGCAATATTTCTGGGCCTTCGGTCCAAACGCGCTGCGTAGCTAGGCCATAAGTCGGGGTTGGCACGACGGATTTCCTGAAAAGCAAATGCAATCAAGATTAGAGTGTCCCAGCAGTGCTCCCAGACCACGAAACTCACCCGCAAACACCAGGAAGCCCCCCAAACAGGCCCCCGAAAACGCTACATAGAGCAAAATGTCAGAAATAGCCCAAAAAAAAATCGGCCTGGATTTTGTCCCAACCACTTCTACCCGGTATTAGACCTTCCCAGGAATGCCCCAAGACCCGTCAACCCACCCGCCAAGAAGCATAACACCCCCAAACAGGCCAAAAGCAAAATCTCATACTTGCAATATTTCTGGGCCTTCGGTCCAAACGCGCTGCGTAGCTAGGCCATAAGTCGGGGTTGGCACGACGGATTTCCTGAAAAGCAAATGCAATCAAGATTAGAGTGTCCCAGCAGTGCTCCCAGACCACGAAACTCACCCACAAACACCAGGAAGCCCCCCAAACAGGCCCCCGAAAACGCTACATAGAGCAAAATGTCAGAAATAGCCCAAAAAAAAATCGGCCTGGATTTTGTCCCAACCACTTCTACCCGGTATTAGACCTTCCCAGGAATGCCCCAAGACCCGTCAACCCACCCGCCAAGAAGCATAACACCCCCAAACAGGCCAAAAGCAAAATCTCATACTTGCAATATTTCTGGGCCTTCGGTCCAAACGCGCTGCGTAGCTAGGCCATAAGTCGGGGTTGGCACGACGGATTTCCTGAAAAGCAAATGCAATCAAGATTAGAGTGTCCCAGCAGTGCTCCCAGACCACGAAACTCACCCACAAACACCAGGAAGCCCCCCAAACAGGCCCCCGAAAACGCTACATAGAGCAAAATGTCAGAAATAGCCCAAAAAAAAATCGGCCTGGATTTTGTCCCAACCACTTCTACCCGGTATTAGACCTTCCCAGGAATGCCCCAAGACCCGGCAACCCACCCGCCAAGAAGCATAACACCCCCAAACAGGCCAAAAGCAAAATCTCATACTTGCAATATTTCTGGGCCTTCGGTCCAAACGCGCTGCGTAGCTAGGCCATAAGTCGGGGTTGGCACGACGGATTTCCTGAAAAGCAAATGCAATCAAGATTAGAGTGTCCCAGCAATGCTCTCAGACCACGAAACTCACCCACAAACAGACGGAACCCCCCCTAAGAGCACCTCAAAGGCAAGCAAGTCATCAAAAACACAAAAAATTTTCCGCCTCGGATTTGGTCCAAACCACTTTTAGTGCTTCCCAGCAATGGCCCCAGACCCGTCAACTCACCTGCAAAGAGGTAGAACAACACCCCCACAAGTGCTGAGTCTTTCTTCATTGGGCGTAAACCAGCCCTCTGCTTTGATGGAAATAGGAGTCTGGAGGAGGAGGATAGAGGAGCATGTTCTTCTGAACTTGTGAACCTGAGGAATGCAGACTGCGGCACCTTCAAATAAATTAGCAAACAAGTGAAGACAGTTCTGCTGATGGGCTTGTTTTTGTGATTATCTGATTAAAGTTTGAATTATATTAACTGTGCACAACAAAGAAAGACAGAAACACAGGAATAAAAGTGAATAAGGATGAAAAAGAAAGTTATTGATTCGTTGTCTCATTTTCAGGGCTCGAAGTCGGTATCACGGTCCAGGAATAAGAATAAGGCTTCGTCATCATACTCTGCGAATTCAGCCAGGGTGAGGTCAGTGCCACCTGACAGAGTAGAAATTCCCTCATCTATGTTGCTGGCCACCTCCTCTTCATCCGGCACGCTCTCTCGTACTCCTATATCTGGTGGTATGAGGTGCTGATTCATCTTGATCATTGTTAACCTCTCCACATTTTTGGGCGAGAGGCGGCTCCGTTTGGGAGTTACAATCCCACCAGCCGCACTGAAAACCCGTTCAGAAGACACACTTGCGAGTGGGCAAGACAAGTAGTTTAAAGCCAGGTTGGTGAGCTGTGGCCACAATTCTTTTTTCCCATGCCAATACGCCAATGGGTCAGAATTAACATAGACCTCTGTGGAGTCATTCAGATAGTCCTTCACCATCGACTCAAGGTCCTCCTCCAAGGTTCCTCCACTTTGCGTAGCTCTTGCTGTGCCTCTGACCTTTTGAGAACCAAACCCACGCAGAGCTAGCCAATCCTCTTCAGCCTCCAATGTTTCTGTTGTCTTTCGTGCAGATGATCCGGTTGCCGGTGTCTTTAACGGCTGAGAGGTCACTTGTGCCACAGCCACAGGTGCAGAAGTGGATTGTTTTGACTGGGGATGGCCTGCTGATGTACTGCCATTTCCTTCAATTTCCAGCCGTTCTGTTTCAAACTTCTTGGCTGACAAGGCTAGCCAACGTTTGTACTTTGTAACATCTTTATCACCAAAAGGAAAGAATGCTCTGCCTGCCAGCGCCTTTTTGTAGCGTGGATCCAGAATAGTAGCACAAATGTAATGCTGTTCTGAGTGGATCTTTTTAAGACGTTCATCACCTTGTAGGAGCTCTAATAATTGCTCAGCCAGAAGCAAAGAGTCTTTCTTTTTGTCATCTTTTCCAAACACAGAACACACCTCCTTCAGTTGGTCCTCCAGCATGTACAACAATGGGATAGCTTTTCCCAAATTAGAGTCCTCCTTGCTGACTGCACGCGTGAAGACCTCAAAAGGACGAAGCATGTGTGTTAGGCTTTCAACTATGTTCCATTGCGGCCCACCCATCCTCAGCTCCTCTATACCCTCTTTCAAGAAATATTGATCGAGTTGCGTATACTGCTCATACAGACGCTCAAGCATGTAGAAGGTTGAGTTCCAACGTGTTACCACCTCCTGGATGAGTGCTTTCACTGGCATTTGACATTGATATAGCATGCTCCTCAGCTGCTTCCGGGCCTTAAAAGAATGCCTGAAATGCTTGCAAATTTTTCGGCAGTTCTCCAATACACTGTACGCTGCACTGCGTTTATTACCCAAGAATTTTTTGACAACCAGGTTTATACAGTGCGCCAAACACGGCACTCTGAAATAGTAATCGTCCCTCATGGCCTTAACTATATTGGAGCCATTGTCCGTGGAAACATAACCAACCTTGCGTTTTAGTGGGGACAGACAGTTAAGGACCTTTGTGTTAAAGACATCCAAAATGTTTTCTGCTGTGTGACGTTTCTCCAAACCAAACATGGCTAGTGTTGCATGTTTCCGAGCACCTTTAAAAACAATGTTAGTGTCAACACCTGAGTTTAGCTTTGCTTTAGCCCCTGAAAAAGAGACCCAGTGTGCAGTGATGCACATGTAATCAGCGCCTGCGCCACTGGTCCACATGTCTGTTGTCAGATGTATAGTGTGAACAGCACTCTTCTGCAAAGCTGCCCCAATCACCTTCAGAACATCTTCATGTAGTGCTGGAACCGCAACTCGGGCAAAATAGAACCGGCTAGGAACCTTCCATTTAGGGCAGAGCGCTGTCACTAATTCTAGAAAACCAACCCCTTCTACAAAAGAAAAAGGGATAAGGTCCAGAGCTAGCATTTTAGCCAGCTTAGTGTTATACAGACGGGTCATTGGGTGGTTGCGTTCATATTGCGCTTCTGTAAACAACATCTTTTTAATGTTGCCCTGGACCAATGATTTACGGGATGATGATGATCTCTTCGACCCAGTTACGCTCGCTGATGAACTTTCCCGCATTGATGTCTCACTCTCTCCCACACTCTTAGTGTGGCTCCCATGGGGTGTGCTGCTGACATGGGAACTGGGTGTAAGTGAAGTGTTTGAATCGTCTTCTTCTACCTCCTCGTCATCAGCAGATGACAAATCAACGTTTTCATTACGTGCAATTCCGGCTTTCTTGACCGCCTCTAGGTGCGGAAACCATTGGACAGCGTGCCTTCTCTCAAGATGACCTCTCTGGCCTCCGGTACCATAGTTAGAACCAAGCTTACCACGACTAAATCGAAGCTTACAAAGGCTACAAATGGCTACGTTTTCCTTTTTTGGGCAAACACTAAAGAAGTCCCAAACTGGAGACTTGAAATGTCTTCGGGGGCCGGAGGAGGCGGCGATACTGGTGGTGGTGGTCCTGCTGCTAATGACAGATGAAGTGGAGGATGTGGATTGCCGAACTTCAGTACGTTTTGCACTTTCACCACCACGAATTGAGGTCGAGGACGAGGTGGGTACCTTCTTGCGAAGAAATATGGAAGCGGTAGGTTTTGGTGTACTACTTAACTCCAAATCTAATGATTCCATTTCCATTGCCTCCTCGCCGACATCATCATCACGCTCAGCAGCTTCTCGGGATAGGGTCAAAATGTCTCTTTGCTGCATGCCCGGTGGGGCTGCAGTGACCTTTGTGATGACTGGCTCGTCGTCATCGTGAGAGGCTTCATCACCAGCAGTATCTGTCACTTCTTGTTGAGCCTCATCACACTCCATAGGTTTGAGTTTTTGGACGACCTTCCTTTTACGCTTAGGTACCGGTGTCAGATCATGGTGTGCCTCACTGTCAGACCGCAGTTGTGGTTCCCAAGACAGATCACTTGCATCAGAACGAGGTGGGCTTGAAGAAGATGTAGACACCCCCCTTGATCTTTTCCTTGCTAGGGATGTGGAAGACAATGAATGATCATCAGGAGGAGTGGCTTCCAATGATACCTCAGCTTCATTGTCGATTTCCAAATGTGCCCCTACTTCGGGAGGAACAACTATTGTGGGCACTTGTGAACCTCCATGCACCTTTGCTTGCGCATCTCCTTTTGCTGCCTCTCCTTCCACATGTACTTGGGCGTGTACTTGCACATGGTGTTGTTGTTGCGGCTGTGGTTGTTCAACACTTGTGAGATGAGTTACAACAACCTGTGTTGATTCAGGGACATTGCTGCTACTTTCTTGCGATGAGCCAACATCACTGGTCGATGGTGATTGGAGAAGTACACTGACTGCCTCTGAAGCACTCAAGGGCTTTGACTTAAGTTGGCGTGGTGGTGGAGGCACTGAACCCAATGGAGCAGGGGTGCTGCTCTCAGCTTGGTCCCCAGCAGATCCTGCTGCTGCAGGCGTACTTTTTTTTTTGCTCCCAAAAAAAGTGGCGGGTGGCACACCAGCCTCCTTGGTAACTTGCTTCTTCTGCTCCTTACTAGCAACTTTCTTGCTAGAGGAGCTACGGAGAACTTTCTTTGGGGGCGGGGCCATCTTCTTCAGAGCAGGTCAGACAGCAGGCCGCAGTTGCACGAATTGTAGAGTTGTCTGAGGCCAGACGTGACGTCGCGTGACGTTATGCTGCACACACACACCGCTGCAGGACTTCTTCCTGGCACTGGTGGTTCTCTTGAGTCTTGTGCACCTAAAAAAAATGGAAGACAGAGGAACATCAGTTCAGTTATAGAGCACAAAAAAATCGAAAAACACTGCAAAATCAGCACAATCCCAATCCATCCATGCCCTCCATAATGTTTAAATTCAAGACAACCCACAGAAAGACTAGGCCCATGCAAGACTCACTACCCCTGGGCATAAATAAAGGTTGAAAAGTAGGCAAAATGGTTGGAGGCCTAACAACAAAGCCTGCATTTAAAATGGCCACTTGCCTGCCAGCACATGGCCAGTGCCTGTAGCTGCACTCAAAATGGCCACCAGCCACATGGCATGTCCCTCCCCATGAACACCCCCAAAAATCGAAAAACACTGCAAAATCAGCACAATCCCATTCAATCCATGGCCTCCATGATGTTTAAATTCAAGACAACCCACAGAAATACTAGGCCCATGCAAGACTCACTACCCCTGGGCATAAATAAAGGTTGAAAACTAGGCAAAATGGTTGGAGGCCTAACAACAAAGCCTGCATTCAAAATGGCCACTTGCCTGCCAGCACATGGCCAGTGCCTGTAGCTGCACTCAAAATGGCCACCAGCCACATGGCATGTCCCTCCCCATGAACACCCCCAAAAATCGAAAAACACTGCAAAATCAGCACAATCCCATTCCATCCATGGCCTCCATGATGTTTAAATTCAAGACAGCCCACAGAAAGACTAGGCCCATGCTAGACTCAAATACCCCTGGTGAAAAGGCCACAAGTACAGGCCCAAAAATCGAAAAACACTGCAAAATCAGCACAATCCCATTCCATCCATGGCCTCCATGATGTTTAAATTCAAGACAGCCCACAGAAAGACTAGGCCCATGCTAGACTCAAATACCCCTGGTGAAAAGGCCACAAGTACAGGCCCAAAAATCGAAAAACACTGCAAAATCAGCACAATCCCATTCAATCCATGGCCTCCATGATGTTTAAATTCAAGACAACCCACAGAAATACTAGGCCCATGCAAGACTCACTACCCCTGGGCATAAATAAAGGTTGAAAAGTAGGCAAAATGGTTGGAGGCCTAACAACAAAGCCTGCATTCAAAATGGCCACTTGCCTGCCAGCACATGGCCAGTGCCTGTAGCTGCACTCAAAATGGCCACCAGCCACATGGCATGTCCCTCCCCATGAACACACCCAAAAATCGAAAAACACTGCAAAATCAGCACAATCCCATTCAATCCATGGCCTCCATGATGTTTAAATTCAAGACAACCCACAGAAAGACTAGGCCCATGCAAGACTCACTACCCCTGGGCATAAATAAAGGTTGAAAAGTAGGCAAAATGGTTGGAGGCCTAACAACAAAGCCTGCATTCAAAATGGCCACTTGCCTGCCAGCACATGGCCAGTGCCTGTAGCTGCACTCAAAATGGCCACCAGCCACATGGCATGTCCCTCCCCATGAACACCCCCAAAAATCGAAAAACACTGCAAAATCAGCACAATCCCATTCCATCCATGGCCTCCATGATGTTTAAATTCAAGACAGCCCACAGAAAGACTAGGCCCATGCTAGACTCAAATACCCCTGGTGAAAAGGCCACAAGTACAGGCCCAAAAATCGAAAAACACTGCAAAATCAGCACAATCCCATTCCATCCATGGCCTCCATGATGTTTAAATTCAAGACAGCCCACAGAAAGACTAGGCCCATGCTAGACTCAAATACCCCTGGTGAAAAGGCCACAAGTACAGGCCCAAAAATCGAAAAACACTGCAAAATCAGCACAATCCCATTCCATCCATGGCCTCCATGATGTTTAAATTCAAGACAGCCCACAGAAAGACTAGGCCCATGCTAGACTCAAATACCCCTGGTGAAAAGGCCACAAGTACAGGCCCAAAAATCGAAAAACACTGCAAAATCAGCACAATCCCATTCAATCCATGGCCTCCATGATGTTTAAATTCAAGACAACCCACAGAAATACTAGGCCCATGCAAGACTCACTACCCCTGGGCATAAATAAAGGTTGAAAAGTAGGCAAAATGGTTGGAGGCCTAACAACAAAGCCTGCATTCAAAATGGCCACTTGCCTGCCAGCACATGGCCAGTGCCTGTAGCTGCACTCAAAATGACCACCAGCCACATGGCATGTCCCTCCCCATGAACACCCCCAAAAATCGAAAAACACTGCAAAATCAGCACAATCCCATTCAATCCATGGCCTCCATGATGTTTAAATTCAAGACAACCCACAGAAATACTAGGCCCATGCAAGACTCACTACCCCTGGGCATAAATAAAGGTTGAAAAGTAGGCAAAATGGTTGGAGGCCTAACAACAAAGCCTGCATTCAAAATGGCCACTTGCCTGCCAGCACATGGCCAGTGCCTGTAGCTGCACTCAAAATGGCCACCAGCCACATGGCATGTCCCTCCCCATGAACACCCCCAAAAATCGAAAAACACTGCAAAATCAGCACAATCCCATTCCATCCATGGCCTCCATGATGTTTAAATTCAAGACAGCCCACAGAAAGACTAGGCCCATGCTAGACTCAAATACCCCTGGTGAAAAGGCCACAAGTACAGGCCCAAAAATCGAAAAACACTGCAAAATCAGCACAATCCCATTCCATCCATGGCCTCCATGATGTTTAAATTCAAGACAGCCCACAGAAAGACTAGGCCCATGCTAGACTCAAATACCCCTGGTGAAAAGGCCACAAGTACAGGCCCAAAAATCGAAAAACACTGCAAAATCAGCACAATCCCATTCAATCCATGGCCTCCATGATGTTTAAATTCAAGACAACACACAGAAATACTAGGCCCATGCAAGACTCACTACCCCTGGGCATAAATAAAGGTTGAAAAGTAGGCAAAATGGTTGGAGGCCTAACAACAAAGCCTGCATTCAAAATGGCCACTTGCCTGCCAGCACATGGCCAGTGCCTGTAGCTGCACTCAAAATGGCCACCAGCCACATGGCATGTCCCTCCCCATGAACACCCCCAAAAATCGAAAAACACTGCAAAATCAGCACAATCCCATTCCATCCATGGCCTCCATGATGTTTAAATTCAAGACAGCCCACAGAAAGACTAGGCCCATGCTAGACTCAAATACCCCTGGTGAAAAGGCCACAAGTACAGGCCCAAAAATCAAAAAAACACTGCAAAATCAGCACAATCCCATTCCATCCATGGCCTCCATGATGTTTAAATTCAAGACAGCCCACAGAAAGACTAGGCCCATGCACCACTCACTACCCCTGGTCAAGGCCCCAACAACAGGTCAAAAATCGAAAAACACAAAATTTTACAAAAAAAAAAAATCGAAAAACACAGAAAAATCAGCACAATCCCAATTCATCTATGGCCTCCATGATGTTTAAGTTCAAGACAACCCACAGAAAGAATCAGTCCACCCACCACTGAGTACCCCTGGGGAAAAGGCCCCAAAACAGCCCAAAAATCGAAAATCCCAAAATTTTAGTTGCAGCAACTGTAATGCCCCAAACAAACTTACTTGTAAAATTTCTAATCCAACAGTGATCCAAAGAAAGTCAAAAAGGCCTCAAATCCAAAGATCCAGCAGCATCCACAAAAAGTAATCCTTCCAGGTCCACATCCAAATGAAAAGTGACCAGGAGATGGACAAAGCACTGGGAGGAGCCTGCTGAACAGGAACAGGAAGTTGAAGACTATGGGGCACTTCCTTCCTCCCACCCCCCTGCCCCCCTCCCCAAAATGGACTCCTCGCTAAAAAAGTGCAGGCAAATGTCAAACTAAGGAGTTATTCACATAAAAATCATCATTTCTAGAAGGTTTATGCTGCTTGCTGGTGGATTTCTTGTGCAGAATTGCAAATTTATATTTTCGCTCGCCGCATCTCAAATCTCGCAATTGCGAAGTACCGCGAGACGTGATCTCGCCGTACTCGCGTTGACAAACTATCGCTGGCAAGCCGCGATGACGTAATCGCGCTCGCCAATTCCCGCGGGATCACTCAGCAAGATCCAAAATGGCGCAGCACTCGCAAACTATCGAAAAAAACAACTCGGCAAACGATGATAAACGCCGCGCGCCGCAAAAATTGTATCACCAACGCCGCGCGCCGCCAAAAAAATCCGCTGCGTGCGAATTTGCGGATTTTGCGGGAAATCCGCAAATCTCGCGGATTGCGGATTTCCCGAAAATCCGCAAAATCCGCGAGCGGAACGGATTTTCCGCCCACGCTTAACTGCTGGTCCTATATCTTCAGCCCCTACTGGGTTTAGCCTTTCCCAGCCTTCCCTATGCTCTATACGGATGGGCCCTCTTCTTTGTTGGTGCTCCCTAGAGGGGCCAGAGTGATTACTACCTTACACATTAATAGGGCTCCTAGGGCTGGTTGTTGTACTGGGATCATAGGGTGGTTGGATACCAGGGTTTTCAGCATGTGGTAAGAAATTATCAACTGGCACAGTACTAAGAGCCTCTGTCCTTCAGGGACTCCTTTGGACAGCAGGTGGTGCAACCCTAGCAGTACCATGCTTGCCAGGGGTGGATTAGGCTATACTATCTATCTGGGAGCTAAAATCTTTCCTCTTCCCTAGAACTGGGGTAGTACAACCAGGGGAATTGCCCTTACAGCTCAACCCAGTCAGTTGCCCTGTGCCTATGTGGTTGAGTAGGAACATACGCTCTTCCTTTACAATAGCTCTCATATGGGTACCAACTCCTCTATCAGGTTCCTCACCCAAGAAGTCAGAAGCTGTTTTAGGGTTAGTGAGAGGTTCAGTCATACTTCCATTACTAACTAATTCAGCTTCACTGTTTGTTAATTCTGGGTTGTTTTTTTCTCTTGGTTCCTACCCCATTTCCTGCTTTACGTCTAATAATCTTAGAAGTACTAGTGGTGGAGCTACCTCTACGAGTTACTGGCTTCACTGGGAGTTGTTGTGGGGATGGTAATGATGACTGATTTATTCCAGACAGGGATTCTGTTGGTCTCAGTGGGGAACCAGGAATTATTGGATAAGAGATGGGTGACTCTGGTCCCTATCTGAATATGTCTGGGGTTAGAGGCAGGCACCTCTCCGTCAGTTCTGTTTCGGTTGCTACCACCCAATTAAGGTTTGGGGCAAGGGGGCCAGGATAGGCACCTGGGGAAATTTTTTACTGCACAAATGTGCTTACCCATAACCAAATAAAGGAAGGGTCACCCCAATGTGAACCTAAGAGGAGTAGAGCATACTGCAATTACAATTTAGAAAGGAGAATACATAAAATGTGAACTGCAGGCAAAGTAAACATATAACACTAAAATTATAAAAAGAGGGGTGTAAAGGGGTCAATAAGTACATGTAAAAAGTGTCTCAGCTGATGACCAACATAATATGAGGCACAAATGAGTTCCACAGATTGTTCTTATGGGTTGCTGGGTTACAAATTCCTTTAGTCTGCCACCAAATCCAAGTAGTAAGTAAGGGGAGCATACTAGCGCTTCTGCCAATTGATTTGGGTGTGCTGGGTAAAAACAGATGGATTAAGAGTCCCAAGTAGTAAGTTAGGGGAGAGTACTAGCGCTTCTGCCAAATGATCTGGGTGTGCCGGGTAAAAACATCTGGATTAAGAGTCCCCAAGAAGTCTTACCGGTATAGATGCAACGTTGATTCAAGAACCAATGGGGGTGGCCCTGCCCCACCTCTTCCTGGCAATGACGGGCAAGGACTGGCCTGCCCTTGCCCCGGGCGCATCCTGCGAGGCAGGAGGTGAGGCAGTGCTTTAAGCGTGATGCTGGTGCCTCCACCTTGTTGGTGGCAGCAGGAAAAGATGGCAGGTGCAACCTGGGACTTGTGGTCCCACCAGGGTGAGTGATGAGTTGCAGGAATGAGGGCAACGGCGGGGGCAGTGTTCCCGGGCACTTCAGTCCCTCCTGCGATTTTACAGGATCCCCCAAGGTCGTCCCCAACACAAATGGCTCTGCAGCAGCAGAATATAAGCACTTTCCCCTTGGTTAGCAGGGATAAAGCACAGAGTTGTAAAAGCAAACAAAAATAGGTTCAGCACAGGAAGGCAGAAAGGGCCAGGTCCAGCAGGGCAAACTATTTTCTTTATGAGTATAAACTGCACCGCAGATCCTCATAAAGATTTAACACTTTTTCCACTACTACCTAGATCTAAATCAGGCCTGCAACATATGTTGCCTGTTTGATTTAATGAGGAAATCATTGGAAGGGGCTTCTTTGAGTGGTCACAGAAATGTTCTGGTGTTTGCAGTAGATGATTAGGATGGAAAAATAAATCTCAGAGCAAGTATTATATTGTTGTCATATTTTTGGGACCTCATTTTAAGTATAGAGCTTTCTAGAGACACATGGTGATTTCTAAAAGACACTGCTACTGACAGCAAAGACATGAAGGATTTTTCCTCTGCAAACATAATGAATTTGGGATTTGGGTATTCAAAAATGGGTTAAAAAACATATGGACCCAAAAACAAAACCGGCAAGTCAATATCCAGAGGCACCACAGACAGAAATGGAGCACAACTGTAGGGCCAGACATTGCTTTTACATACAACCTTTTCTTTCAAAAATATTAATGCATACAAAATCCTCAGAAATAATGGAAATGCAGGAGAAATAAGGAAATGGAGGAGTGAAACAGCTCATGTTCAGGAAATATCTCAAGCTCTTCAATTATATCTAAGTCCTGATAATGAAATATTTTTCTCATTAATTTTTACCTGCTAGTGCCTTTGCAACAACTGACAACAGATTTTTGTTGCATTACCTTCTGCTTTATGTTAAGTGAGGTATTTACAACTATATTTGTTTCTGTCCTGTTTATCAAATTGTCTGTCCCTAACAGATTTTCCTGAAAATGCAGCAACAAAACACTTTCACCCTACTTAACTGTGACTTACAATATATTTGCATATTTGTAAATTTTAATGCATGTTTTAGTTCAGTGAATAAAACTGAATATGTTTTGCGCCCTAAAATCGCTACATCAGACTGTACGTTATATACTCAGAAAATATAATCAGAATTATATCCATTATTAATCACTATAAAAATATAATGAAAATACAATGTAAAAGGGCTTATCGAATATACAGAAACACGCTGATAGAAGAACATAGGTAGGTATAGTTCAATGACATACAATTGCTGTCAGCTTTAAAAGCTCCTACCAAGTAAAAGAAAACACTCTGCTTCCAGCAATCGGGAGCTCTCAGAGTGCTCCTGCATGTTGGAAATGGAGTTTTCATCTCTTTGTCTGCCCGCTGACAACAAAAACGGCCCAGGACCTGTCAGGCCCCAAGGCAATGGAGTCCCTAGGGCAAAAATAATAAAGTCCACTTTAGTCCTGAGGCCCTCAAGAGCCAAGGAGCCTTCATCCAGCAGTGTGCCAGGAGGCGCCTTTGTAGCGTGGTGGATAAAGGGAGTGTGGCCTCTGACAACCTCTTATTGTGGCCCCCTCTAATGCAGAAAACAGACTCGGGATGTGCTGGTCCTCGGGAGGTGGCAGTCCTCATGGCAGCAGATGGAATGTGCAGAACCTCACATTAATGTTGAATTTTGGCCCGGGGAAGTGGCAGGGAGCTTCACGGCCTCCCACATTTAATAATAACATGCCCTGGGGAGGTGGCGCACACCATGGCACAGGAGTTGTTTAGGACAACCCTCAGATAATCTTCAAATTGCCCAGGAAGGTGGTGGTCCAAGGGTCTGTAATGCTCCAAGGAGGGAGGTCCTGTGGGCCGCCCTCCAAAGTATAATACACTTTCCCCTGGGACCTGGCCCACCCAGGGGACGATCACAAACAAAGCACAGGAGTCCACGCTTTGGTTTTAGAAAGAATTTCAGCGTAGGAGGATTTAAAAAAACAAAAATGTAATTGGCTCAACTGAGTCACAAGATGGCTGCCAACACTTCCTGGTTTGGAGTGTTGGCCACCATTCAGATCTCAGCACAAGGTCTCAATGGGGTCTCAAATCTTCCGTATCCCCAGTTGATTATATCCGACAAACCTTTAAATGGCGGAAACGCGCTTTTAAGCACCCCTGGTTCTTGGCCCCCACTTAAAGGATCACTCCAAAACTTTAAGATAGTAGCTGTAGTGAGCGTCATTTCAGTTTTGAGAATTTTGCGAAGATTCTGTGCCTCACTGTCAGTGCTGGGGTGCCTACAGGAAGTTATGCGCTCTACAAGTGCACGCAGAATATATATATATATATATATATATATATATATATATATATATATATATATATATATATATATATATATATATATATATATATATATATATATATATATATATATATATATATATATATATATATATATATATATATATATATATATATATATATATATATATATATATATACATAAGCTCCATAGTTCCTCACCGGAAGAAAGACACACTCAGACAAACGCCAGCACCAGGCTTTTAAAGGGTAAGAACGGAACCGGCATGCCGATGCAAGTAACTGCTTTCGTGTCG
Source organism: Lissotriton vulgaris (assembly GCF_964263255.1). NCBI lineage: Eukaryota > Metazoa > Chordata > Amphibia > Caudata > Salamandridae > Lissotriton > Lissotriton vulgaris. The sequence continues at coordinate 187,594,239 of NC_141688.1, read as the reverse complement.
AGTTATGCATGCCTGACGGGTTTCTGTGCTGCTGCACTTCATCAGAGGATTTGACAGTCTTTCGTGTTGTTCTGACCCATACACACACAAGGAAAAATGTGACCCTTCGATGAGCTGCTCTGTTGAGCGTATTGACTTGTGGGTGTTGTAGTCTGGATCAGCGAACTCTACCCTAATGGGTGCACGTAAATATTGCTGTTGCCAAAGAGTTCCGAGCCCACAGATGGGCCTCTGCATGTGGGTGCCGTTCAATATCCCAAGCAAATGTCCCACATAATGGCTGTGTGAACTACAGAGCCTGTGGCCTCCAAGCTTAGTAGGGTGGTGAATCTTTCGCTGCCTAGGACGCCGTGTAAAATGAAAGCATCAAAGTTCCCCACCGGAACAAAGACGCACTAAGACATTTGTCAGCAGCAGGCTTTTAAAGGGTAATCATTGAGTCTTAATGTGGAGGCATCCATGGAGGATTGACAAGCTGGATGTGCAAGTGGAGGCCCATTGGTGGACTTGAAACATTTCAGACAGCGGCACATAACTGTAGCAACACTACAAGACCCACAAACCAACGTGGACTGATTCTGATCCAAAGCCACCAAGATCAGCTGCGGTGTACCCAAGGGCTCCTCACTCAGCCAGCCCCCTCACCACCATCGCATGCAAACACAACATCAACATGATCTACTATGCTGACGACACCCAACTGATACTCTCCCTCACCAAAGACCCTCTCACCGCCAAAGCCAACTTCCAGGACGGAATGGAAGATGTCACAGAATGGATGAAGCACAGCCGTCTGAAGCTCAACTCGGACAAGACGGAGGTCCTCATCCTCGGACAATCACCATCCACCTGGGACGACTCCTGATGGCCCACGACGCTGGATACCACACCGACACCCACGGACCACGCACGCAACCTGGGCTTCATCCTGGACTCCTCCCTCACGATGACCAAGCAAGTCAACGCAGTCTCGTCCTCATGTTTTAACACCCTGCGCAAGCTACAAAAGATCTTCCGGTGGATCCTCACCGAGACCAGAAAGACGGTCACCCAGGCCCTCGTCACAAGCCGTCTGGACTACAGGAACGCCCTATAGGCAGGCACCACAGCCAAACTACAGAAACGCCTACAGTGCATACAGAACGCCTCTGCCTGACGAATCCTCAACATCCCCCGCCACAGCCACATATCAACCCACCTGAAAAACCTGCATTGGCTCCCCATCAGCAAGAGGATCACCCTCAGGCTGCTCACCCACGCACACAAAGCGCTCCACAACATGGGCCCCGAATACCTCAACAACTGCCTCTCGTTCTACACCCCCTCCCGCCAGCTCCGATCCACCAGCCTCGCCCTCGCCACCGTCCCACGGATTTGCACATTCACCAGCGGGGGAAGATTGTTCTCCTACCTGGCAGCGAAGACATGAAACTCCCTCCCTGCATACCTACAACTAACCAAGGACCATCTCACCTTCAGGAAACAACTCAAGACCTGGTTATTCGAGCAGTAGCGTCACAACCCCCCCTCCTCCCCCCCTCAGCACGTTGAGACCCTCGCAGGTGAGTAGCGCGCTCTACAAATGTATTGATTGATTGTATGATTCGAGTCGCCCATTAGAGGGCTCATATTTTTAAGTGGGAGGTGTGGCTTCTATGCCAAAATGACTGTAGTGCCGCTAAAGAGTGCAATGAGCATGAAACGCATCCGGAGTGAATCAACAGGCATGCTGTAAACTTGATCCGCCCGCCGATCCGGCTTTTACCTCATGAAGGTTGCTGCAGTGGATGTCAGAGTTCGTCTCCAACTGGTGGGAACCTTGGAGCTTTGTTATATATATATATATATATATATATATATATATATATATATATATATATATATATATATATATATATATATATATATATATATATATATATATATATATATATATATATATATGTATATATATATATAGTCAAACCCTGAGTCTTTACTGCTGCCGCGCCAATTTCGAGGACTATTTATTTATTTATTTATTTATAGGCTTATTACGCGCCGGCATCACACCCGAAGGTGTATCTCCGCGCGGAGCTGTGAGGTGAACAGGTCGAGAGAGCTCCTCCTAGAATAGTGCTGTCTTTAGGCATTTCCTGAAAGCTGAGTGACTCGGGCATTCTCTAAGAGAAAGGGGGAGGTTGTTCCATAGACGTGGACCCATGATGGAGAGGGCGCGGCCTCCCTGTCTGGTCTTGTAATGTCTGGGAACCTGAAGTAACAGTTGGTTGGTGGACCTAAGGATGCGGGATGGACGGTGATAAACAAATTTATCCGCCAAGTAATAGGGTCCCAGATTGTGTAAACTCTTGTGTATCACACAGCAAATCTTGAATTCTACCCGTTTCCGGATAGGAAGCCAGTGAAGGGCCCTAAGGAGGGGGAGGGACGGTGTTCTGGGGGGGGTGTTGGTCACCAGCCGAGCCGCGGTGTTCTGCACCACCTGTAGTTTATTGAGCACTCCCTCATTGGCAGCTAAAAGTAGGCCATTACAATAGTCCAGGCGGCTCAAAACGAGGGCCTGGACCAAGGTCTTCCGAGTGTCGTCAGGTAGAAGGTTAAACACCTTCCGAAGGAGGCCAATAATATGGAAGCAGGACCCTGCAGTGGTGCTGGCATGATGAGAAAGGGTAAGGTCATGGTCTAGACGAACCCCCAGGTTTTTTACTACCTGTTTAGGGAGCGGGGCCAGACCCAGGCTGGAAGGCCACCAATCTGGGGTCCAGAGGATTCGCCCCCACCCTGTCCCCCTGCCGCTATGGCGCAGGCAGTGGCATAAGGTGTCCGCTGATACTTTTAGAACGGCCTTTATACCTCCTGACTTTCTCCCCTCAGACTCTCCCAATTTGGCCTTGTCCAAATTCAATAATGCCTTGAGTACGGCGGTCAACCTTATCGCCCCCCTAAGACGCTGCAATCAGCGGTCGGACCGCAAGCAAGAACTATGGTACTCGGACTTACTGCGTGCGGAGAAAAGGACCTGCAGAAAGTTGGAGAAATCCTGGAGACTCTCGCGCAGCACTGTCGATAGAGACAGGTATAGCTCAGCAATGAGACTCTATCATAAAAACATCAGAGCTGCCCGCAAGTCCCACATTATCTCCCAACTCTCTGTGGCCGGCAACGACCCCAAAATGTTGTACCAGGTGCTCCACACATTCACCAAGCCTGTCGCTTGTGACAGTGCAGAAGTGCTGACCCAAAAACTGTGCGATGACACGGCCGTTTTTTTTTCGGATAAAATTGATGTTATTTACCGAAATATCTCCCAATCAAGCCCATCCACGGATGAAAATGTCCCCTCTCCCAGTCTCCAGCCTGGAACAGCCGGCGCTGCTCCAGCCACACTATCATTCATCCCTGAGATAACCTTAGACCAGGTCAACTCCCTGATTGCGACCATTAAGTCTGGTAGCCCAGTAGATCCTGTACCTGCCCGTGTCATGCACCTCATTGGGAGTGTCCTTAGCCCCTGCATTCGGACGGTGATCAATCGCTCCCTGTCTGAGGGACTGGTCCCCCGGGTGTGGAAGGAGGCCATGGTCAAGCCTATCAGGAAAAACACCGCCATCCCCTGGTCAGATATGACCAATCTGAGGCCAATTTCCCTTCTGCCGTTCATCGGCAAACTGACGGAGAAGCACGTCAATCACCATCTTTCCACCTTCATTGAGCAGACCGGCAGCCTAGACCATTCTCAGTCCGGGTTCAGGCCTAGGCATAGTACAGAGACTGCCCTCCTCTCCGTCACGGATGCCATACGCCTATCTCTGGACAGAGGGCTGTCTGTGGTGTTGGTGCTGTTGGACTTGTCCGCAGCATTCGACACCATATCCCACGCCATTCTCCTTACCAGATTAAAGGAGATAGGCATTGACAGATCTGCCTTGGCGTGGTTCACCAGCTTTCTCTCAGAGCGCACCCAGAAGGTGAATATGGGCTCCTTTAGTTCCACCTCGGCTAATATCATCAGAGGAGTCCCGCAGGGCTCTTGTCTTAGCCCTACGTTGTTCAACGTATATGTCTCCTCTCTAGCCAACATGACGAGGTCCTTTGGGTTTATGCCTATCTCCTACGCTGACGACACGCAGCTGCTGTTTACTTTTAAGACCTTTACCCCGGAGATAAGACAAGCTTTCTCCAACGGCATGACTGCAATCGCCAGCTGGATGGCCAAGAACTTTCTACAGTGCAATGTGGGAAAGTCTGAGGTCATGTTATTTGGGGAGGCGAGGACTACTAGTCCCATAATGCAGCTTAAGGAAACTCTGTGCATGCAGGAAGTTCATGGCAAGGTTGTTGTTCTTTTACCTTGTGGCCCCTTCTGTCAACCATCACAGCTTGCAGGCACCCAGTCCGAAGACGCAAACTCAGTGGCGGCGTTTTATCAAGAAGTCTTGACCTGCTACGTTGTAGCCGCTCCTCGGTGCTTTACAATTCGTGATGGTGGGTCACAGATACTCCGATACCTCAGCTAACTTCAAAAACTTTCCCATGTCTCTGTGACTATCTTCTTCGACAGGGTCCCTTGTGCGCATCACGGGCAAGGCGCAATATACAGTCAAACCCTTTTCACCAACGGTAAAAGGACAAAGGACACAACAGGGGCTTCATGGGCAGTTTATTTAGATGTAAATGAGGCAGACCGGTTTCAGCTCTTCGCTTTTCTCAATGCCAAAGCTACCGTGAACAGGAACTGTATAGTTCGAAACGCGTAGCAGTGCAAGATAGAAAAAGGGTTAATAAATCAGCTTTTTGAAATCATACAGGAGGAGTGCGGCTTGATTATTGCTTTTGCTAAAACATAAAATTGCAGGAGTGTCCTTATATATATATATATATATATACATAAATATGTATATATATATATATATATCTATATTCATTCTCTGCAGGGACCAGATTTACACCCTTAGTTCTGTTGCCTGGAAAGAAATCACTACATAAGTCCACAGTAACATAGTTTCCCAAGACAGCTACATTATATTTGTCTAAAGGGCTAAAGTATATAAATTATGGATGTCTGTCTGTTCCTTTCCTTACATTCCCATCAATTATTCTTTTAAGAAATTGTAAGAAAGCCAAAATACTGACAAGGTGCATCTTTAGAAGTAACCAATCAATATTTTGATATAAAGTACACAGCGAGCCACACCACTGCAGTACTTGATATTCTTGGTATTTATTTAATTCATTTTTCGGAGTGCATTCCTGTCCACCTTTTTAACATTTTTTTATTTATTGGGTTTTATATAGCGGAAACATGACTTCATGCCAGCTTCTGACTGCATTATACAAGACAATCCTAGTAGTCAATGACTACAGCGTTTTGTACTAGGGAGGTGAGTGGTGTATTGAAAATGTAGCATTGATGCTGTGAAAATTGATAATAGTAGACACATTGTCTGTAACTGTGACATGTGGCAGTTTAAGACAAACAGTATGTATCAATAAATCAGATGAAATTTGGAGGGACAAACAAATGGGACAAAAAATACTTTTTCATATCAAAATCATTGTCCATTCATTTCGTTTGGAACACAAAGAAAAAAACGGATCAATGTACCTTCACAATACTTTTTCTTCTCAAATTGCTATCACGTAATCTTCACAGCCACAACATGTGTTTCTCAGACAACCCACTATTCAAGGCACCCGGTCAGCTCAAAATAGGCAAAGCACAGCCTTAATTCTGCAAGTCACTATATTTTATTCTCAATATCCACTTAAATCTACATCTTCCATGTTGTCGCCAAGTTAGGAACATCATCTTGCCATAAAGATTTGAGTTTCCTTTTCATAATAATCTATATCTGTTATTCAAACAATGGATCTCTATGCAGTGCGACAGCACCTCAGGGGAGCCAGCAAGGACCGCCAGGGCTTTGGTGATGCGGATGTCCTCGGTGGGAACCCATTATTGAACAAAAATGACAGCTCCTGCCAGCACCCAGTTTGAGTGCTGGCTGGAGAGCTGACCAGAGATTTGGAGCTCCCCCAGTGGCCTCCAACAATTTAGGGGATGTTGGCTCCCTCTGGCCCCCAATATGGGTGCTGCGTGGGGTGCAAGACAGGGCCCTCGGGGACTTGGGGTTACCTCAGTCGCCCACATGTTTCATGGTGATGTGGGTGCCCTACATGGACACTGGTGAACCCACTGTAGAAAAAAATTTAATGAAACGAATTAATGACCAGCACTAATTCTTGGAGTGTTTGCATTCATGATTCACTATATTGTTTTCAAGCTCTCTGAGCTGAAGCAGTATGGTCTTCAGCTGCAGTACTAGGCCTACTTATGTTGGTTCTATGGCGGCACTTTATGGCTTGAATGGATATTTAAAAAGACTCAGACAAGTTTAATGTTTGTTTTAAGTGCTTTATCGAAAACAATTTGAAATCAGTGTGGGCCTGATTATGACTTCTGGGTCCTGGTCCTCCCCAACACCTGACTGTTAAAGCCGCGGTCAGGCCGACTGCCAGATTAGGACTTTACTTTTGTCAAGCGAGATTTTTGTTGACATTCCCACAGCAGTGCCCTGAAAATGGGCACCACAATGGAAACACCAAAAACTGTTCCTGCACGGCATGGACTGAACAGTCCCTGCCTGCAGAAACTGTGGTGCATGTACACAAGGGGAACCTGTTGTGCGCTCCTGCATGCACACCAGAGTAAAGAGGCCCAAGGGGTCTCTGTAGAGTTCCTTCTGGTTCCTTTCCGCCAGGGTTTTCATGGAGGAGGAACCGTTATGAAAACCAAGGCGGAGAGAAAAACGTAATGTGCTTGCCGGGACCAGGGCAGTCACACCAATCCTATTGATACCTCCTGACCACTGCAACCCCACCAGGGAACGGTGGCTGTAGCGGGGAATGATGGTCCAACCGCCATAATCGTAATAAGGCAGTTGGGAAACCACCCTCGCCACTCCCCCACGAGTGTGGGTTCCATGGACTGCAAGACTCGTAATTGTGCCCTATTTATTAAACATTGGAATGTGTGAATGTATGAAATATACATCTCATTATAGTTCTTAGAAAAGTTTTGACAAAGCCAATAGATCTGGTTTATATATGTTTAGTACTGACCCCTTGATTAAGACAATAGGCCCACCGCTTTTAAAATCTTGGTATGTTAACCAACTAAAAATGGAAGTGTGTCTGCCTTACTTAAAATGACAACTGTTTTATTGGTACATGGAATAATCAGCTCTGTGCAACAGCGGGGGTTGGAAGGTGGTAGGACACCCCCAGAGTGGGCTGGATGTAGGGCCTGGACATGACAATGGATATCTTACTTTATGTTAGAGACACCTAGAATTTCACTGATAAAAAAAGTTTACAGTGAAGTTATAGTAAACAATTTTAATATTTAAGGTACTTTAAAAAAATGTAAAAAAAAGAAATGCAATTAAAAAAACAAAGGTTGAAACAATCTGCTAATTACCTCCCATATTGCATCACTCATTACATGTTCTATTATATCATTAACCCTTTCGATGCTGATGACGAGCTCAGCTCGTCATCACCCACGGGTGTCGTGTGCTGATGACGAGCTGAGCTCGTCATGGTGCCACTAACATGGCAATTTCCAGCACAGGGGGGGGGAAACGCCTAGCAGCCATGTGGTTAATAACATGACTGCAACTTCAAAATAATATCACTGATGATAAAACTGTGAATGCCCGAGGTGCGAGTTGAAGTTACTTTAGGGCACAAGTACAAGTTTCTTGAGATAACTATAAAGATGATTTTGTTTATTAAAATTAGTATATTTTAATCAGCATTTTCACCTAACTACAACGTGCTTTTAACCTCTGTTTGTTTCATTGGAATTGTGGCAGCTACTCCAGTGTTTACGTCGTTATTTGCACGTTATTCATTGGCTTTGTGTGAATATATATATATATATATATATATATATATATATTGCAACATAGAAATCCAACAGGAAAGAAGGAAATCAGGCGAGCCCACAAAGTAGATGTAAATGTAAATGTAAATGTACAGGAATTTATATAGCACAAATCACCAACTGGTCTCTAAGCGCTTGCTTAGGAAACCCGTCCTGGTATTCCCCTGTGAGATAACCCCAGCAGGGTATCCGCAAGGTGAAAGCCAGGCATCCCGCCGCGAGGGGCCGTTGTGGAGATTAAGCAAGCTATTGCCCAGAGTCGCAGAGTGTGAACCCATGAATCGAGTAGGCACCGGAGCGAGAATTGTCGAGTCCATGGACATTTTAGGACTCAGGACCCCGCCGAGCCGGGAATTGAACCCTGGTCCCGGGCTGACCTCTGCTTCCAGGTCTGCCTCCTCTAACCAGTGAGCCACACTTATCCCCCAGATGCAGCAGGTAAGTTTATTCCTGGCAAAAAAGACGACGCGCTTCGACCATGTCCGTGGTCTTGGTCACATGACCCACGACTCCAAAGTGCAGACATTTTTGAGAGGTGCATTACACATTGTCATGTCATAGATATAGAAGAAAGATATCTTTCATCATGTTTAACACCACATATTGAAAGTGTTTTTACAGTTTTGTGATGACAATTGTGCACTTGTTAAAACAAGGATACTGCCAATTGATTTACAATGTTACGGTCAGGGTGTATAATGTTTAGAGTACATTAGTATACAATCCCGATCGGGCAACATAGGTAACAATAGGTTCAGACATACAGAGAGAACAATGCATCATGATAGTTGTAGCATAAGTCTGAAGTGTAATACAAAGTGTGTGGTTCCCTGGGTGATTTTTTCTCCAGTGGGGAAGTGCTAATGCGTCTTGAGGTTAATCCTCCTAGTGCAGGTATAGTACCTGGATGTGCTCATTAATCACGCGTACTCTGGGCGGCTACACAGTTCGATCAGCGTTTTGCTGGAAACGAGGCAGGTCAGGCGGAAATGCGACTGTGTGTTGCTTCCGCGTTCTTGTTTGATTTCAGGTAGGTTTCGAAAAGTTCCTCTGACTCCGTATGGGCTGGCGATGCCGAGACGAGTCAGCTGCCATCGGGGAGACGTGCCGCGCTCGAAGCTTCGCCACACCTACTTCGGAGATCAGTTCTTTCGCCCGGGAGCCGGCAGCTCCGGTTTCGCCGTATTAGATATATATATAATGTTTTTTTTACACAGACATAGACAAACCATTCGACATACAATATTATGTTTGGTTTCATAGAAATTATTAGTTTGGTAGGGATTGTAACTAATATAAACTTTAATTTAATTTCATCTTGTAATCAGGCCCTTGGTGTCTAAAAGTTACAATATAATTATTTGTGTTCTTCTTCACTTCTAATTACTACCTACAAGTCCAACTATATAGAAATGAAATACATTCAGGACCAATTGAGGAAAACCTGCGATCAGAGGCTGAATGTAATAGCCTACTTGAAATGAATTAGAGCAATCTTCACTTGAATAGACCAAAAAAATGAACATCTGATCAAAGGCCTCACACTTACAAACATACTTCAGTTCAAGTGAGCTAGAGATCTAGGAGCTATATTATCCCTAGCTTGAGCAGTTTAAAACAAAGGGTATAATGTCAACAAGTACACTCATTTGTATATGAACTTGCATAAGGTGTCAAAAACATCTCCCATCAAATGATGATGTACAGAATGGTTGTTCCCCTCCTCCAATTGATAGAATAGATTGAACTCACCATGACTCTTGTACTGTTGCAGCTTTATGAATGCAACATCATTTACTCTGGAGCTCACAAGAATACACCCTCAAAACATAGGAATGCTAAATTAATCAGCAATGCTTTGTCTCAACATGATGAGGTATGATCACATCACTTCATCTTTCAAAGAACTTCAATCTCTTCAGGTAGCCCAGGGAATGTGTTTAAAATGTCTTTGGTTGAAATCATAAGGGATGGACATCAACTGCAGTGCTGACAGAAGTTAACACCACCAATACTTTCAGCAACTACCTTAAGTCCAACAAAGGGAACCTGATTGTTCAAATCAACTTATATTGTTAATTTTGGTAAGACAAATACTGAATGTCCAGCTTTGAAAATCGCTAAGCGTGTACCATAGTAACCATCTAAACTTGCCAACATTTAAATGAAACTTGAAATGAGCTTTTAAGAGATGCCTTGTAATAGAGGAGAGAGGTCCATGAAGGACAATACTATCTCCAATGAAGCTCATCAATTGCTGCACATAGGAAGATATATCTGAAGCTGGTGACAGTTGTGCAGAGGTCAAGCACTTGATTGACATTTGCTAGTGAGGTTATAAAAATTAGCATCCAGGAGATCCACACATGGAAAAGGTAACTGTATAAAAGCTACTTTTCCTAAATATTTATTAAAAACCCAACATCACCATTGAATTGAGCTTTTAATAAATATTAAAATGAACTGTTTAGTTATTTTATAGCTAGCAATAAAAATGAGATATGAAATTGATATTTTGATCTATAGTCTAGTTTTCTTTATAGGACAGCCAGGCTGTCCCTGTAGGAATCCCTTGTAGAGCCTTTTTATAATAGGGACATGCTGATATTAATTTACCACATGTCCCACTTTTAAATACCATGAACTCGAACATGTTGGCTACAAGGCATACATAGGAGTGGCTTGTTATTATGTAAAAGGGAGGTCTGTGTTTATAAAAATGAGTTATTTAAATAGGTTGGACAGCAGGCTTTACACTGTAGCAGTTAGGCTACAATTGGGAGACTAAAGCCACAGGCCATCTCTGTGGATGGCACAATATGTTCTACAGTAGACAGGTGGTATTTAAATTCCAGGCCATGAGTGTATTTCCTGCACCATATACTAGGGACTTGTTGCAAACTAAATATGTCAATCAGGGTAAGTCAATTTAACCATGTTTAAAGGTGGAGCACAGGCACTTTCACCCTGGTAAGCAAGATTAAAGTTCTAAATCCAGCAACAATAATCTGGTAATCTAGCAGAAAAGGGTAGATTTCAACTAAAAGCATTCAGCTTCTACCACCTATTTAATTGCTCCAAGTCAGAGACTTGCTCACTTACATCTTCATTAATTTTGAAGGCATTTTGAATAAACGCAAATGAATATCCCAAAACAAAATAAAAAACATACAAGACTTGGGATTCAAGAAACATATCTTCCTATTTGTAACATAACAATGGATGGCCCTTACCTTGCTCATGCTCAGCGAGGCCAAAACCTGTATATTATCCTTCCTGTCAGTCATTGTTACTTGTGCCCTCTCCATTGACATCTCCAACACCATTGTTTAGGAACACCCATGTCCTTTGTGTTCACTACATGCAGAAAATCTACCTTTGTCTCAGTGACTGAATCCATCACAAATCTCACCTTTTCAGCTTTCCACAAGAACTATCCACACCTGACGTTTAAGTTGACATGGACCAAAAGGTGCTTAGGCTTGTGTGAGTTAGTTTGTTACATAAGATCCACAGACAACCACCTAACTTCATAAAACTACTCAAGAATTAGCTCTTCCCCACATAGGCACCATAAACAAACAGAAAATGTCAGCATATCCCTCTGTATATAAGCATTTATTCGTACTATAGATATGTACCTATAAATGTGTATTGCTTTATGTCAATGTGTAGAATAATTATATTTTAAAACAAATTAATAAAATATATGTTTAAGTACAACAACGCTTAAAAGTCAGATTTTTTTAATGCATCTTTAATCTACATGATCTTACTTCCTTCATGCATCTATATACCTTTCATGTGCTTGGAACTATATATTTATTATTTTCTGTTAATTCAGCATATCCAACGCACTTCCCTCTCAATATAGCCTCTACTTCAACTCTCTGGCTCATCTCAAACCTCTTTCTACTACTCTTTCCAATGCATTCCCCTATTACTCATCCTAAACCTCTATCAATATATTCAATCTACATATACTTACTTCCTATATGCATCTATATATTTCCATGTACTTATGGATCTATATATTTATTACTTTTCTTCTAATTCATCATATCCAATGCACTACCTTATTTCTCACCCTATACCTCTCTCAATATACCCTCTACCTCCACTCTCTCTTTCATCCCAAACCACAGACCACTACTATGACCCCCAAAATAACCCGTTCTAGACTCTTCCCTACTTTACCCCTCCTTGCATCCTCTCATACCTCGTTTACTATATTGATCTACCAAAACAAGCCTTTCTAAACCTTTACCTCTGACTCTTCCCCTCCACATCCTTTTTACTCATTGCAAGCCTCCTCACTGCTATGACCTCCAAAACAAACCAAAAAAAGTCTAAATTCTTCCCTCTTCTATCCCTCTACTATCCTTTTCATTCCAAATGACAGCCTATCGTGTCTACTCATATTTCACTATACTAATCCTACATAGGTTCTAGTGTAGAGTGCTACTCGCCGTAAAAACCCTTTAACACCTCATCAAGAGTAGCAAGTGCTATATAAATGCAAACCGTTTCCCTCATCTATTCCTCTATTACCCTTCGCAATCCAAAAAACTGACTAACATATCCACTACTAGAAATACTTTCATATTTTACTATACTAAGTCGCCACTAATCCTTTATGGGTTCCAGAGTAGCGTGCTACTTGCCAAAACATGCTTCAAAACCCCATCAGGGGTACCAAGCATAATATAAATGCAAACCTGTTTTCCCTCTTCCATCCCTCAGCTATTCTTCTCAACCCAAATAACTGACTAAAATCCTTAATGGGTTCCTGAGTAGGGTGTTACTCGCCAAAAAGTGCTTCAACACCCCATCAAGGGTAATAAGCGTTATATAAATGCAAACCTTTTTCCCTCTCCTATCACTCGGCTATCAAACTCAATCCAAATAACTGAATAGTAACCATCACTCAAATTACTTTCATATTTCACTATACTAATTCAACATAATCCGTTATAGGTTCCTGAGTAGCGTGCAACTCACTATCAAAGTGCTTCAACACCCCTTCAGGGGTAACAAGAGCTATATAAATGCAAACCTTTAAACCTCTTCTATCCCTCCGCTATCCTTCTCAATCCAAATAACTGACTAATATCCACCACTCAAACTACTTTCATATTACACTTTACTAATTCATCACTAATCCATCCTGGGTTCCAGAGTAGTGTGCTACTTGCCAAAAAGTGCTTCAACACCCCATCAAGGGTTACAAGCGCTACATAAATGCAAACCTTTTTCCCTCTTCTATCACCCTGCTATCCTTCTCAATCCAAATAACTGAATAATATCCATCACTCAAATTACTTTAATATTTCACTATACTAATTCAACATTAATCCTTTATTGGTTCCTGAGTTGCATGCTACTCGCCAAATAAGCACTCCAACACCTCATCAGGGGTAATGAGCTCAATATAAATGCAAACCTGTTCTCCCTCTTCCATCCCTCAGCTATCCTTCTCAACCCAAATAACTGACTAATATTCACCACTCAAATTACTTTCATGTTTCACTATACTAATTCAACACTAATCCTTTATGGGTTCTGGAGTAGCGTTCTACTCGCCAAAAAGTGCTTCAACACCCCAACAAGGGTAACACTTGCTATTTTAATGAAAACATTTTTCCCTCTTCTATCACTCCGCTATCCTTCTCAATCCAAATAACTGAATACTATCCATCACTCAAATTACTTTCATATTTCACTATACTAATTCAACATTAATCCTTTATGGGTTCCTGAGTAGCGTGCAATTCGCCAAAAAACACTCCAACACCCCATCAGGGGTAACAAGAGCTATATAAATGCAAACCTTTAAACCTCTTCTATCCCTCCGCTATCCTTCTCAATCCAAATAACTGACTAATATCCGCCACTCAAACTACTTTCATATTTCATTATACTAATTCACCACTAATCCTTTATGGGTTCCAGAGTAACGTGCTACTCGCCAAAAAGTGCTACAACACCCCATCAAGGGTAACAAGCGCTATATAAATGCAAACCATTTTCCCTCTCCTATCACTTCGCTATCCTTCTCAATCCAAATAACTGAATAATATCCATCACTCAAATTACTTTCATATTTCACTATACTAATTCAACATTAATCCTTCATGGGTTCCTGATCTACTAATAACAACAAGTAAGGTCATATCTAAGGCACTCCCATGAATAAATATCTGTCTGGAGGAGGATTCCCCCCCGAGCAAATTATCTCCAGTTTTGGGGAGATCCTGAAAGTTATTCAGACTGAACTACATCGCAATCATAAACCAGGTAACCAGTCTGCGCCAAGATGGTTTAATACGGCATGTCGAAAAGCTCTAACCGCTTTAAAAAAGGAATTACACAATCCAACTAGAGACAAAAATAAAGTAGCCAAACTAAGATCTGAGTACAAACAGGCCAAAATTAACTGCAAAAAGGACCATAAGAACAAACTGTGGGCCCAATTATATGAGAGCTGCCTGCTATAATAAGGACAGCTCCCAGTTCTGGCAGGTAGTCAAATCTCCTCTCCTGCTCGAGGCGAACTCACATCAGTATTTGGACGTAGCTGTGACCGCGGATGAGTGGGTGACTCACTTCTCAAAGATCTTTAGTGACCCCCGCTCGGTCTGCGACGCACGGCCCGATCCAACAACGGCGTCCTCCAAAAAGGGGGTTTATCCAATAGATCTTCACTTTACACTCGGTGAGGTCATACGTGCTTTATCCTCCTCTAAAACCGGAAAGGCTCCCGGCCCAGATGGTGCCCCACTCGATATATTTGTCACCAACATTGATTTATGGTCCCCAATTGTCACTCAGCTAATGGCGGCAGTTTTAAATATCGGCCTTTTGGACTCTTGGTCCTCCTCTATACTTCTCCCAATTTTTAAAAAGGGTGAAAGAAACAACCCCGCCTGCTACAGGCCCATCTCCCCCCATGGATTCACTGGGGAAAGTTGCGGGTCGCCTAGTCCTGGATCGTCTCCAGGACTGGGCGGCAGAGAAGAACATCATCACCGATCTCCAGTATGGATTCCGGGAGGGACTGGGTACTGTTGAACAGGCCTTAAATCTAACCCTTTTAATAGGAAAGTATGTGGGAGCAAAACAGGGTAACATATTTATGGTCTACGTCGACCTCAGCGCAGTGTTTGATTGTGTGATCCACGCCAAGCTGTGGTCCATTTTGGAGGAGTTGGGTGTTGATCCTCCTCTCATCAAATTTCTACGCGAGCTTTACTCCGATGCCTCGGCTTGCGTAAGATATGGCATTGGTGGAGAATTAACATCCTCTTTTCCAATAACCTGAGGAGTTAGACAGGGCTGTGTCCTGGCCCCCTTCTTGTTTAACCTATACACTAACGGTCTGGAAGCAGCCATGTTAGAAGGGAGCCAGGATTTACCTACCATCAACCATCGCCCTATCCCAGCATTACTCTATGCTGACGACTCCGTAATTTTTGCTAGGATCCTAGTACAGCTTCAAAATCAGATGGATAAATATTGTAATTTCATGCATTCACTTGGGTTAAAAGTGAATAAGAGTAAGACCTTCGTCATGCAAACTGGGCCTAAGGAAAAAAGTTCTAAACATCTTTGTATTGAGCAATCCAAACTGGAACGAGTTAGGGAATACCCTTACCTGGGCATTTTAATAGATGACCAATTAACCTGGAAAAGGGCGTTGGTAACCAGAAAACTGCTTTATCAGCGAGCGACCTCTGCCCTTGTCTCATTTTCCAGAAAACTGGGTAAACCCAATCCATCTGTACTGCTTAAAATGCATCAAGCAAAATGTCAGAGCATCGCAACATATGGAGCTGGTGTATGGGGCTACGTAAATGCAGTAGACTTGCAAAAAATCCAAAATGGCTTTACCAAATATCTGTTGGCACTCCCACGGAGTGCCCCTACATACGGTTGTCATATAGAGCTTGGAATTGACTACCTAGCAGATTACATCAAATGTCAACCAATACTCCTATGGCACCGTATTTGGACTAAGCCACAATGCCATCTAACACGTGCCCTGATCTCTGAATGTTTAGAATTGACATCTTGGAAAAATATCCCATGGTTGGTGTATGTTGTCAACTTCCTGAAAGACCTGGACCTCATTCAGTATGTTATTGAGCCATCATCTATTACTGAGATAAGTAGAAAAGCCTTGAAGCACCAATGTCTCAACCACTTAAGAGAATTGCGTCTGTCTGGGGAAATAGTTAAGCAATCAACTGCTCATATATTGATGGTCCAAGTGACCCCAGGTATACAGCCTTACCTGACATTCTATATATCGAACCACGAAAAATACCTATTAACTAGGTTCTGTTTCAATTTGTTTTTTCGACTGGTCACCTTCCCAACAATGTTAAATTGGTCAAACGAATTAGTAAAATGTCCATGTGATCAGGTCTCCTCTCAATCGACTATACATGTAGTGTTGTTTGGTCGTTATTATGCTGAAACACGTAAACGTTGGATTATACCACTGTTGCGCCAGATGGGGTTGAGGACCTGTCGCCCGGCATTTCTAGCATTGCAACAGCTTGAAACACAACATGTGGCAAAGAATGTAGCAATGTTCTTGAAATCATGTTTAACAATTCGTAAAATCATAGAAATGACCCCTAGCTAAATTTCTGATTAACTGTATCAACTTTGTATACGACTTAAAGAGTAATCCTTTTTATATTTTTTAAACTGTAATGTAATAATGCGATTTTACGATGATGTATTTAAATTTATGATGTACTTTTAATGATTATCAATACAATTAATCGAATAAAAGATTTTGAATACTGAATACACTATACTAATTCAACATTAATCCTTCATGGGTTCCTGAGTAGCGTGCAATTCGCCAAAAAAACACTCCAACACCCCATCAGGGGAAACAAGCTCTATATAAATGCAAACCTTTAACCCTCTTGCATCCCTCTGCTATACTTCTCAATCCAAATCCAAATCCAAATGAAATCGATCACTCAAATTACCTTCATATTTCACTATACTAGTTCAACACTAATCCTTTATGGGTTCTGGAGTAGCATGCTACTTGCTGAAAAAGGACTTTGACGCCTCGTCAGGGATAGTATGTGCTATACAAATGCAATTACAATTATAACATTGTAAAAGTTATTTTCCCCACTAATTATTATTATTATTATTATTTCACATTTGCTACTTTGTTCTGTGTTCCTCTCCCCTATCTCGGTATCCATTTTAGGTATCAGATTGACTAGGTCTCTATCTAAAGACTAGCCTTTAAAAATGTTTGAACTTGATCTTCAAATCTAGTCTATGGTCGCAGTTACACTCCCCATCTGTAGTTTATCTTGAGTGAAAATCACAGTGGCAGTAGCCTGTTAACTGGACCATTACAAATGGCTTTTGCCTCTGGAGTGCATGCACTCTCAGTTTACCTGGCTATGTTTTAAACTTGAGTCAGGTTCCTTTAATCGTGAGAATCTCGTCAGACAAGTTAACCCCTTATTGATTTAGGCTTTGTGAACAGGTAGCAATATGACAACCTAAATTGATGGTGAGACTCCTATAAGCATGCACATAAACTTTTGACAGATTACAGAAGCTAAGCCCTGGATCAGACTTTTTATATATGGCAGAAGATTGTGTGCAATAATGGTGTGTAGCTTGGATAGTGCTGGGAGTAGGGTGTTTCCAGAGTCCAAGTCCTGATTTGGATTGGATGTAGGGTTTAGCCAGCGGCAATGACTACGATGTCATAAGTGATATCTTTATTGATGTAATTGAACATGTCATGAGTGACACCAAATCACAGCAACTTTTGCCTTGCCCTGCTGCTCATGCCTGGAGGCGCTCAAAAGGGGCCATCATCTCCTGCAGCACTGGACGCCCAGCCACACAACAGGAGATCCAACTCCCACTAAGCTGTGCAGCAGGAGCCCCCACAGAGGTGTTTTCCCTGCCCTGCTCTGCTGTTTGCACCTAGAGGCACTCAAAAGGAGCCATCGTCTCCCGCAGTGCGGGATGACCGTAGGCCACGCCCGGGCAAAGCCCGGGCCAAGGGCGACCCATCCATGCCCGGAGGAGGCTGGGCCCTCCCTCTAAGTTTTTCCATCTCACCAACTGGTACTAAAGTTTGGAATTAGTATCTGGCCGGGGCGACCCATATGGCCAAAAGGAAACCCCTCACCAAAGGAGGTGAGTCAACTCATACCCTAACTGCCTTTCTCACAAAGGCCTCTGACACCCTGAACAAGGAGATTCCGACTGTGTAGCATGGACTATCCATGGGTGATTTAGTAGTGCCTGATTGTATGCCTGATAGGACTAACACCGCCCCCCAATTGTACCCGTGAATCTCTTGCCTTCCCTCTTATCACCTAAGCAATTTGTAACCCACTTCAAACGCCAAAACCCCAAGCTAATGTCAGAGTTCACTCCCCACCTATTTTTGATACGACGCAAAAAAATAGGAAAAGAGGTGCTGGAAGATTAGCTACGAATCCAACAGAATCTAACACACAAGAGGTTGTAACAGCATCCATACCCTTTATGGACATATTACTACCAAATATGGAGCAGTTTTTCTCCCGCTTATTACAGCCCCTTTCGGTTAGATTAAGTAAAATTGAGGCAATCCTGGAGACCTTTAATTTAAATATATTAAGCACCAATGGTCTGGCTGGGGCTATGGTGACGTCCTACCCCCAGAGACTAGTGTAATACCTCAGTATTCTTCAACCATACAGGACAGTGGGAGACTTGATAGTTGGGCCCTACACTTAGGAGCTACTCAACTAGGGGACACGAGGGCCCGCAAAGTTGTGAATCATCTTCAACCTTTAAATCCGGAAATTACTCACCTCTCGACACCAACCTGCGTTCACAGGGGGCACCTAGCTCACTTTGACTATCTACTCATACGACAGCGATACACCCCAGAGACTGTGACATTGAAGTGATGAATGAAATAAACATACCTTGTGACTTTAGATTGGACCTTCCCCCCGCTGCCTGTACCTATGTTATAGTCCTTGTGAACGTTCCTAAGCTAGCAGCTACCCAGGTAGAAACCACAGATCAGCTTATTACCAAAGCATGTCAATGGATCAGTAAACACGGGGGGTAGAGGGGAGCTACTACCATGTATTCTAATGGCAAGATGGGCAGCATGGGTAGGGAAAGCTAAGAAAACCTTCCAGGGGGATTGTGTGGTTGTTAATTTTAACTCGCACCATCTGGTTTACCAACTGCTTGGGTGTTTACTCGATACTACTATTCAAGAAACCCAGATGTTTGCATTGCCACTTGGCTTTTTCTATAGACTGGGAAGACCCTTTAATATGGCCCAACCATACTCAATCTTACATAGAAAAAACTTCATTGTGCCCCAGGTTGCCCTCTTACTGACCTCAACACCAACAACCGCTTTCGCCCAGTAATAGATCTGGATGGATGTGATTGACAGGGGGGGAACTGGACCAATATTAATCTACTTCAAAGTCCCAGGGGCCTGGGGTCCAATTTCCCCAAATCTCCTATGGCAACTTCCTACAATATGGTCACTTCTATCAAACTTTTCAAACTAGTCTCATGGAATAATGCTGGACTAAGGTTAGCAATCATTAATAAATACGACCTGGTTTGTCCTCAGGAAACATGGGAAAAAGGTCCAATCTATTTAAACGGCTGTTGCTCTTTCTATACTCCAGGCCGCCCTTCTGCTTCTGGATGTGCCAAGGGAGTTATTCTAACATTTTTTAAAAAAAACACCTTAAAATTAGCAGTCCTATCCTATTCGAATGTCCTATTATCACTTCCTTTCTTTGCAAGAACCAAGTGTTGATACTATCCTAATTAATAAATATAATAACCACTTTGATGGGAATATGAAAGCGATTACAGATATATTGGAAAGAGATGCTAATACTTTTTTTAAGAGTCTTAAGCAGCTTCCAAATATACTGTGGGTAGGTGACTTTAACACACATTTCTGTACCTCACAATATAAAACAGCATGCTGTATGTTTAACTACCTAGGAGACTAAACTCCCAATTTTGGCGATGCTCTGAATAGATTATTCTTTATTAATGATTTGACCCCATTCATCCTAGTTCTGGTTTTCCCTAGCACACATTTGGATCATCAAGCCAGGGTTCAACTCTAGACAATATATTGATGTCTTCATCTCTGAGCAAATCTGCCTTTAACACTGCAGTCATGCCACATAGATTTAGTGACCCCCACGCTATAATTGCTAATTTTGTATGGGGAGTAAGGCCTCCAGAGCATTTAAGACACATTAACCCAGAGATAGCAAGGTAAAATTGGATAATTCTAAAATGGGAAATGATAGATAAAGGGAAACGTATTAGAGAAGTGATCTGTAATAGTCTTGATGACATTATGATCTGTCTAGCAGTTAAAACTGACCCAATATCAACAATGACAGCCATTGAGAGGATAGTATCAGAGGCAAAAAAGCTACTAACTAGGGAAAGAAGAACCCTTAATATTTCAGGTCCTAAATGGTTCGACCAGTCCTGCATGAAGGCCCTTTCAAACTTACACCAAGCTCTCAGATCTACCCCAAGTGATGCCGCACTGGTCAAGACCCTACGGCACCGCTACTCTGAGGCCAGGAAGCAAAAAACTAATACTCTTAGGGAAGATGCTCAGGAGAAACTCAATCAAGCGGCTCTCTCAAAAAACCCTAGGGAGTTTTGGAGTGTCATTAATGCTCCATTTCTTAAATCTACCAAAGATCCGGGTATTGCATGCCATGTGGATGAGTATTCAGTGGATCACACGTTTTTCCTCTATTTTTTAATCTCATACAGAGCTAGTCAGTTATGATCAAATAGTTACTCTATAAAATTGTCTTTGTCTTTTAACCTTCAGGAAATTAGATTGGCCCTCTCACAGTCCTCTACCAACAGAACCTCTGGTCTGCATGGCACTCCAGTAGAATTTTTCCAGGTGCACCCTGACTTGTGGGGACCGGTGCTCACTAATGTTTTTAATGCAATTGCCACAGTGGGTCCACCTGAATTGTGAAAGACGTTTATTATTGTACCAATTTATATGAAAGGAGACAAAGCCCAGCCAAAAAACTATCAGTCAATTTCCCTGCCAGATAGCACTGCCAAATTGATGGGTCGCATTTTACTGAACAGACTTGAGGAATGGGCCACTGACAACAACATAATGAGACCGGTGCAATACGGGATCAAAACGGGGAGTGGCACTCAAGATCAAAGCGTCAACTTAACCCCATTAATGGCTAAGTATACCAAAGTGAAGCACTACTACTTTGCATTCAAGGACCTATCAGCAGCATTCGACTGCTTAGCCCACCACCACCTCTGGGAAATAATGGTAGAAATGTTTTTTGATGAAGCGATATCCACCTTTATAAGACAGCGTTATTCTTCTGCATCATCATCTGTGCGCTATGGAAATCAGGGGGAGCGCTCTAGGTCGTTCCCAATTTGGAGGGGAGTGTGCCATGGGTGTGTTCTTGCCCCATTTCTTTATTCCATCCATACGAATGGGGTAGAAACACCCCTGTTGAGCTCTACCCCAGACGTCCCATCTATTATCAACATGCGCACCCCAATTCTGCTATGCGCATACAACGCTGTTCTAATTGCCCATACTGGCCGATCCCTACAACAACAATTGGGTACATATGAAATCTACTTGAACTGTTTAGGCTTAAAAACAAACAAGACAAAGTCACTTGTCTTACTAGCTGGACGTAGAGAGAGGAGGGTCCCACAATTCTACATAAAAGGTCGCAAATTAGCCCATACAGATACTTTCTCGTATCTCGGGATAACCTTTGAGAGACAACTTTCTTGGTCTAATATGTTCAAAACTAGAAGCCTAGCACTAGAGAAAAGTATAATAGCATTCAAGTCCTTTACAAAGAAATTTGGTACGAATCCCCTTGAGATGATCAAAAAGGTTTACTCTGCCAAGTAAATATCAGTGGCAACCTACGGAGCAGGAATCTGGGGATATACTAACACCCATTCTCTCCAGACTGTCGAAAATTCCTTCTGGAAGAGACTCATTGGCCTCCCAGTTAGTTGTTCCAATTTTCTATGTCATTTTTAACTAGATGTCCCGTATATAGATGACATAATTAGGCTGGCACCCATATTGTTTTGGCACTCCGTCTGGAGAAGAACTTCAGTAAACTTTACACAGCGACTAATAGAAGACTGTCTCTTGCTGGAACCCCATGGTTATTACAGAAACATTCTCACCTCCCTTGGTTTAGGTTGGTTATTTACATCTCCTTTAAACTGAACTACAGTATCAAAAGAAGAAATAAAAAAATATTTTTTTTACCAAAGGGCTTTGGAGCATTCTAAATTAAATTACTGAAAAGCATCTGTAAAACTATATCTACAGTGCCCTATTGAACAGGTTGGCGCCCCGGGATATTTATCCCTTGTGACTAATTTGCGCCATCGTTTTTTTATAGGGTTTTGTTTTAACCTTATTCCTTCTATGTTTTTTTTATCCGGCTGGCACCTATTCCTTAGTCGTCTTGCCACCCTGTCCGTGTGATGGTTCCTCCCCCCCAATCAGATTTACATATATTCTTTTGTAAATTTAATAAAGCGCGCGCAAAAGATTTATCTGGCCGCTAATGCGTAAATACAATTTTTCTCAATATCGTCCAGCTTTGTAGTTTTTTATAATCACTGGCCAATTAATTATTATGCTATATTGTGGCTTTATATCTACTTCCTTCATGGAAGACAAGGTGGCTGGACCACTCTGCTCCATGAATCACATAATATGTATTTTAATCCTGTTTTTAAATCCAATGTCTGTCATCAAATTACTGTTACAATATTTATCATGAAAATTATATTTTTCTTCATTTAACTGTATATTGTGCATTTTGTACTTTTATGATTTAAAAAACTAAGGCCCACATGCATCAAGCACTTTTCCATTCGCAAACGGTGCGATTCCTTAAAATCGGCCGTTTGCGAATGCAAAAGTGCTTTTTGGGATGCATGAAGCAATTTTAGAATTCGTAACATTGTTGCGAGTTCTAAAATTGCGGGTGCTTTTAAGAAGTCGCAGATGTGCGACTTCTTAAAAGCAATGCATCATTAATTTGACAAGTGGAAATTCGCAATTAGGGTTCCAAATTTACCGAGTGGTTGAACCACTCGGTAAATTTGGAAAAAGTGTTTAAAATGCTTAAAATGTTTTTTTTTCAACATTCATGTTTCACACACACATGTCCTTAGGACATGTGTGTGTGAAACATGATACGAAAAATAAATTTCAGGGGTGCATGGGGGGGTCCTTCGGACCCCCCCTGCACCCATGAAATTTTCTAAGTGCCACTCGCAATTCCCATTGACTCCTATGGGCCTTTTGGCCCATAAGAATCAATGGGAATTGCGAAAATTAACTTAAGAATTCGGTATTCATTTGGGATTCGGTAAAAATTGCGATTTTTACCGAATCACAAATGAATACCGAAAATAATGATGCATAGCATTTTGCACTTCTTAATTTGCGATTCCTTATTTTTCGCAAATTAGGAAGTGCAAAATGTCACAATGATGCATGTGGGCCAATGTATCGAATCAAGGGGCACATGCATAAACCTATTTAGGAAGTGCAAACGGTGCGAATCGGTAAATTCGGCCGTTTGCACTTCCTAAATATGTGTTTGGGATGCATCAAGCATTTTTGAGTAATTCGGTATTTTTACCGAATTCCAAAAATGCGATTGCTTTTAAGGAATTGCAAATTTGCGATTCCTTAAAAGCAATGCATCATTAAAAAAAAAATTGCGATTATTCAAATTGGAAGTGCAAATTACCACGAGGTTCAACCTCGTGGTAATTTGCGAAATTGTTTAAAAATGCTTGAAAATGCATTTTTTAAACTGTCCAGTTACAGACACACATGTCCTTAGGACATGTGTGTGTGAAACATGCACTTTCAATTGCATTTCAGGAGTGCAGGGGGGGGTCCTTTGGACCCCCCCTGCACCCATGAAATTTTCTAAGTGCCACTCGCAATTTGCTACTGCCTTCCAATTGACTACATTGATTCCTATGGGCCTCTAGGCCCATAGGAATCGATGTAATGCCATTCCTTAATTGCACTTCGCAATTAAGGAATCGCAATTTCCGAAAATTAAGAAATCCTAAAAACTTTTAGGATTTCTTGATGCATAGCATTTTGCATTTCCTAAATAGCGATTCCTTAATTTTCGCTATTTAAGAAATGCAAAATCCTAGATTGATGCATGTGGGGGAAAGTGATCTGACTGACTGACTTAGTGATGTGACATGTGAGGTTCTAAGCAGTGCATGATAAATAAGTCATAGTTCAATAAACGACTGGCATATTTCCGTGTTTTTTGGCATTTCTAACCACCTAACTAAAACATCATTTTATCTGTTGTTTTTTTCAGAGAATATATGGGCTTTGTACTATACATTTAGGTTTTAGCACCGAATCTAACTAGATTATAACTGTAACCTTTCACCTGAATTAAAAGGTGGGTACACTGAGAAAACAGATGAGGAATTAGAATGCTATATTTCGTCAAACATCCCTCCCTTTTGTACTATTTGTAGACCCTTTAAAAAAGTAGTATGCCTCAAACTACCGGGAACCCATAACTACTCTCACATTTGTAACCCTTTCGTGTCATGCTAGCATTACAATTTTGATGTGCATTTACTTTAGACTGCTCTTAAGGAAAGACTTTAAATTCAACTGCCTCTATTGCAACAAAATGTCATTAAGGAGTACCTCACTTTTGTATTGAATACACAATGTTAGAAATCTAGTTGGTTATTAAAACTTTGCAGTGACAATGCATGCGAATATTCAGAAGCTATGTGACTGACTGTTCCTAGTGTTGGAAGAATGCTACACCCTGCATGCCATAATGTGTTACTGACATGCAGAGATAGATGTCTGAGAACTCATAGAAAAGGTTTCCTTATTTTAGCTTTCTAGATTACTAAACTAGCAGGCACATGCATCAATGTTGGCTTTTGCGATTCCTTAATTGCGATTTTTAAGGAATCGCAATTAAGGAATCGCAAAAGCCTATGCATGTAGAAATCGCTTAAAAATAGCGATTTCTAGACATTCCTTAATTTCGACTCTCAAATTGCGAATCGCAATTAAGGAATACCTGCCAATTCATTCCTATGGGCCTAGAGGCCCATAGGAATGAATGGGAAGACATTCTCAATTTGTGATTCTCAATTAGAGAATCGCAAATTGAGAATGCAATTTCAAGGGTGCCAGGGTGTCAAAAGGACACCCTGTTGCACCCCTAAAATTGATCTGTGCACATATGTTGCGCACACACATGCCCTAAGGGCATGTGTGTGCGCAACATGAAACTTTGAAAAATGCACAAAACTGCATTTTTCAAAGTTTTTGCAAATTACCATGAAGTTCAACTTCATGGTAATTTGCTACTCCTATTAGCGAAATCGCTATTTTTTTTTACTTGGATGCATTGCATTTAAGGAATCTCAATTTGGGATTCCTTAAATGCAATTGCAATTTAGGGAATCTCAATTTAGAGATTCCTTAAATTGCGATTTTTGCATTTGGGAAGATGCATCCCAAATGCAAAAATACTGGTCGCAAAGGGGCAGATTCTGAGAATCTGCCCGTTTGCGACCGGTTTTTAGCTTGATGCATGTGGCTGATAATCTCTATAGCAAAAGGAAACCCCTCATTCTGTTCATTTGTTGTCCTGTCCTCAGTAGGAAATGTATTTCTACTTTACAGCTTTAAATTCCATCAAGATGTGCTTAGGTGTCCCTCACGTTTGTCATGAATTCAGAATATAAAATCTGCTTGTATGCTTATTAGAACCCAGGGGTGAAGATGCAATTGATCACTAGTGGGTTAACTAACTACTGCTGGAGCTGATAGTCCCTCTTTTAGCCTGCATATCAGAATGTTTTACTGACATGGATGAGAAAGAAGTTTGAGAAATCAAAGAAAATGTGTCCTCATGTTACCTTTATAAAGCCATAACCATAATTTCTATAACAAAATTACCCCTCTCCTTTTGTTAATTTCTAAATAAAAAGCTTTAAGATTTATAACTGTGTTTCATCAAGCTGCCATTCAGGTGTGTCAGACGTTTGCCACAAATACAGAATTCAAGCAAACTAAATTTTAATCAGAGAAATGTGAGTAGCTGGATTAGAACATTGGGGAATCAACTGACAAACTGCTGCTTCGGTTGGAAGTAGATGTACATGTTTTACTGAGAATATCAGACCTAATTAGAATATGGCTGAGGAATATATTGTGAAGGTATGGAAAATGTTCTCTGATTTCAGCTTCCAGAGCACCTTGCACTTCCACTATAGGAAAGTCATGAGAGAACAAATAATCTCTCAAATCCTAGCAGAGGGTCTGCATTTGTCACAGGGTAAATTCAACTGCAAAGTCACCAGATTTTCTTAAATGAGTATTACACCACCAACAACCCTTAAAAACAGACTTTCACTGCAATGCATTTGAAAGGGGACTGTGGGCCCTTTAATTTAATTTAATCAACAACATGTTGATCTTATTGTGGCCGTCCATTTAAGGTGTAGTCCCCTCGAGCCTCGCTCATGATGTTGTCGATGTCATTTAACATGTCATGAGTGATGTAATATGAGAGGTCATAAGCAGGACAGTGTGTGGTGGTGGTGCAAGTTATAGTTTGCTCAGTTAAATATAACTGAGGAATTTCAGATTTGTTTGGGGTTTAAAACCACATTTTTCATATTATCAGAAGGTCTAACTATAATGGCACTTTTACCTTTAAATTTTATCAGTATATGTATAGAAATATAATATATATATATATATATATATATATATATATATATATATATATATATATATATATATATATATATATATATATATTCAATCACACAAAGGTTGCCACCAAGGAAGAGCCTCCAGGTAGGTATTTGAAGCATTCTTTTTAATGGAAAACAGCAGCGCACGTAAAACAAACGTGCTTTTGAAGAGTCAATGGCACCCCTGCCAAACGCGTTTCAGGTCTCCCTTTCATCAGTGGCCGATGGCGCTGCTAGACTCCACTAGACTACTACTATGTTTAGCACTTATGAAACGTAAAGGTTTAAATGGATGGTGTTTGTTGTGGCTCTCCGTCTCATAACTGAGGAAGGCCGAGTGCCGAAAGTGCGTTCTTTTGAGAATAAACATTTGTGAACCTACCTTTGAGTGCTGCATCCTATTTCCCGTGGGACTGCGGGGAGGGACCTTTGAGCTGATGTATATATATATATATATATATATATATATATATATATATATATATATATATATATATAAATATATATATATATATATATATATATATATATATATATATATATATTCAATCACACAAAGGTTGCCACCAAGGAAGAGCCTCCAGGTAGGTATTTGAAGCATTCTTTTTAATGGAAAACAGCAGCGCACGTAAAACAAACGTGCTTTTGAAGAGTCAATGGCACCCCTGCCAAACGCGTTTCAGGTCTCCCTTTCATCAGTGGCCGATGGCGCTGCTAGACTGCAGGTTGCACGCCTTACGTTGTGTATTGTCTGACATGTCCTTGTGGCAGAAGGTATGTTGGTAGCACGAAGAATCCGGTGAAACTAAGAATTTTAGAACACCAGAGAGCTATTCAGAATGCAGATGTGAGCTACCCTGTGGCTAGACATTTTGACAAAGAGCATGCACGCAACAGGGATCTGTTAGCCTATTTCTGTTTAGATTCTGTCCCGGCTAACGCAAGAGGTGGGGATAGACTACAAAAGCTCAGGCGACTGGAATCGCGTTACATAATAGACCTGCAAAGAAAAACGCCTATGGGGTTAAACATGCATGAGGACCTAGCTGTCCATCTAGTATGATTGATGACTGATATGTACTGACAAAATATGATTAACTACATCATTGCTTCTGTTTTCCTTCTAATTTTGAATTTTACTTTACTATTGATTACTATGTATATATTTTTTGATATCATGGGGGGTTGTATAGACCTTCACGATAGCTACACTAAAAGGATTATGCCCATTCAGGGCAAGATTGAGTAACGGTGTGCTCAGGTCTGATATTTGCATTATGTAATAATATGGCCCATACAGGGCTTTATAAAATACAAATAAATTGAATGATGATTTATAATTGTCGATTTCATGAATTGTGCAATAGAGATAAATTGCGTTTTCATACATATTGCCATATCTTATAAAAAATAGACCCGTTCCAAGATGGCGGACATTGATTTACTCTGTGTCCTACTACTATGTTTAGCACTTATGAAACGTAAAGGTTTAAATGGATGGTGTTTGTTGTGGCTCTCCGTCTCATAACTGAGGAAGGCCGAGTGCCGAAAGCGCGTTCTTTTGAGAATAAACATTTGTTAACCTACCTTTGAGTGCTGCATCCTATTTCCCGTGGGACTGCGGGGAGGGACCTTTGAGCTGATATTGTTGTCAGGTGCACCCCCGACTGGCAGGCACCCGCCAAGGAGTGCAACAGGCAGGTGCGAGTGGAGCCTCAATATATATATATATATATATATATATATATATATATATATATATATATATATATATATATATATATATATATATATATATATATATATATATATATATAGAACACCAATCCCGCCTTCACTTGAAAAACGGGTCCGACACTTGCTTTGGAATTTCTTCAGGAAATTTATTCGCCACCATCCAGAGGAAAGAAAGACACCTGGCAGACGCGTTTCGGCGTGTGCCTTAATCATTGCCAGCTTCGTGTTCAGTCTTTGTGGTTTGCTTGGGGCTTTGAAATGCTGCTAGTTATGTTCCCATTGGAGATTGAATTGTCCAATCAGAGGCGCGATGTTGGGCCTCTGTGTGCAGCTCACGCTTGGAATGCTGGTAGTTGTTGTCCCCAATTGCGTTTGTAGTCTGGAAAAGTTCACTCACGCAGGGCATGTAGGTGGTTTCACGTTGCGAACTTCAGTACAGTGACCCGTTCGTGCATTATGTAATGCCCTGATTGCATCAGCTTGTGAATCCGCCCACTCCTTGTTGAATGATCCTCTGGTAGCGATCGTCTCCCGAAGTTGTTCCAATCAGCAGAAATCTGCTGCTCTCTCCCCGATACCAAACACTGTCTTGGGCGGGGGGGCGCCGCTGTGTGCATTCAGCACGTTACCAGAAGAGTTTGTCGGCTTTCAGCGGAGCACCTGACCGAGAGGCGCATCGGATAGGTAGCACCGACTGCCACCTTAACACAGAACACCAATCCCGCCTTCACTTGAAAAACGGGTCCGACACTTGCTTTGGAATTTCTTCAGGAAATTTATTCGCCACCATCCAGAGGAAAGAAAGACACCTGGCAGACGCGTTTCGGCGTGTGCCTTAATCATTGCCAGCTTCGTGTTCAGTCTTTGTGGTTTGCTTGGGGCTTTGAAATGCTGCTAGTTATGTTCCCATTGGAGATTGAATTGTCCAGTCAGAGGCGCGATGTTGGGCCTCTGTGTGCAGCTCACGCTTGGAATGCTGGTAGTTGTTGTCCCCAATTGCGTTTGTAGTCTGGAAAAGTTCACTCACGCAGGGCATGTAGGTGGTTTCACGTTGCGAACTTCAGTACAGTGACCCGTTCGTGCATTATGTAATGCCCTGATTGCATCAGCTTGTGAATCCGCCCACTCCTTGTTGAATGATCCTCTGGTAGCGATCGTCTCCCGAAGTTGTTCCAATCAGCAGAAATCTGCTGCTCTCTCCCCGATACCAAACACTGTCTTGGGCGGGGGGGCGCCGCTGTGTGCATTCAGCACGTTACCAGAAGAGTTTGTCGGCTTTCAGCGGAGCACCTGACCGAGAGGCGCATCGGATAGGTAGCACCGACTGCCACCTTAACACAGAACACCAATCCCGCCTTCACTTGAAAAACGGGTCCGACACTTGCTTTGGAATTTCTTCAGGAAATTTATTCGCCACCATCCAGAGGAAAGAAAGACACCTGGCAGACGCGTTTCGGCGTGTGCCTTAATCATTGCCAGCTTCGTGTTCAGTCTTTGTGGTTTGCTTGGGGCTTTGAAATGCTGCTAGTTATGTTCCCATTGGAGATTGAATTGTCCAATCAGAGGCGCGATGTTGGGCCTCTGTGTGCAGCTCACGCTTGGAATGCTGGTAGTTGTTGTCCCCAATTGCGTTTGTAGTCTGGAAAAGTTCACTCACGCAGGGCATGTAGGTGGTTTCACGTTGCGAACTTCAGTACAGTGACCCGTTCGTGCATTATGTAATGCCCTGATTGCATCAGCTTGTGAATCCGCCCACTCCTTGTTGAATGATCCTCTGGTAGCGATCGTCTCCCGAAGTTGTTCCAATCAGCAGAAATCTGCTGCTCTCTCCCCGATACCAAACACTGTCTTGGGCGGGGGGGCGCCGCTGTGTGCATTCAGCACGTTACCAGAAGAGTTTGTCGGCTTTCAGCGGAGCACCTGACCGAGAGGCGCATCGGATAGGTAGCACCGACTGCCACCTTAACACAGAACACCAATCCCGCCTTCACTTGAAAAACGGGTCCGACACTTGCTTTGGAATTTCTTCAGGAAATTTATTCGCCACCATCCAGAGGAAAGAAAGACACCTGGCAGACGCGTTTCGGCGTGTGCCTTAATCATTGCCAGCTTCGTGTTCAGTCTTTGTGGTTTGCTTGGGGCTTTGAAATGCTGCTAGTTATGTTCCCATTGGAGATTGAATTGTCCAATCAGAGGCGCGATGTTGGGCCTCTGTGTGCAGCTCACGCTTGGAATGCTGGTAGTTGTTGTCCCCAATTGCGTTTGTAGTCTGGAAAAGTTCACTCACGCAGGGCATGTAGGTGGTTTCACGTTGCGAACTTCAGTACAGTGACCCGTTCGTGCATTATGTAATGCCCTGATTGCATCAGCTTGTGAATCCGCCCACTCCTTGTTGAATGATCCTCTGGTAGCGATCGTCTCCCGAAGTTGTTCCAATCAGCAGAAATCTGCTGCTCTCTCCCCGATACCAAACACTGTCTTGGGCGGGGGGGCGCCGCTGTGTGCATTCAGCACGTTACCAGAAGAGTTTGTCGGCTTTCAGCGGAGCACCTGACCGAGAGGCGCATCGGATAGGTAGCACCGACTGCCACCTTAACACAGAACACCAATCCCGCCTTCACTTGAAAAACGGGTCCGACACTTGCTTTGGAATTTCTTCAGGAAATTTATTCGCCACCATCCAGAGGAAAGAAAGACACCTGGCAGACGCGTTTCGGCGTGTGCCTTAATCATTGCCAGCTTCGTGTTCAGTCTTTGTGGTTTGCTTGGGGCTTTGAAATGCTGCTAGTTATGTTCCCATTGGAGATTGAATTGTCCAATCAGAGGCGCGATGTTGGGCCTCTGTGTGCAGCTCACGCTTGGAATGCTGGTAGTTGTTGTCCCCAATTGCGTTTGTAGTCTGGAAAAGTTCACTCACGCAGGGCATGTAGGTGGTTTCACGTTGCGAACTTCAGTACAGTGACCCGTTCGTGCATTATGTAATGCCCTGATTGCATCAGCTTGTGAATCCGCCCACTCCTTGTTGAATGATCCTCTGGTAGCGATCGTCTCCCGAAGTTGTTCCAATCAGCAGAAATCTGCTGCTCTCTCCCCGATACCAAACACTGTCTTGGGCGGGGGGGCGCCGCTGTGTGCATTCAGCACGTTACCAGAAGAGTTTGTCGGCTTTCAGCGGAGCACCTGACCGAGAGGCGCATCGGATAGGTAGCACCGACTGCCACCTTAACACAGAACACCAATCCCGCCTTCACTTGAAAAACGGGTCCGACACTTGCTTTGGAATTTCTTCAGGAAATTTATTCGCCACCATCCAGAGGAAAGAAAGACACCTGGCAGACGCGTTTCGGCGTGTGCCTTAATCATTGCCAGCTTCGTGTTCAGTCTTTGTGGTTTGCTTGGGGCTTTGAAATGCTGCTAGTTATGTTCCCATTGGAGATTGAATTGTCCAATCAGAGGCGCGATGTTGGGCCTCTGTGTGCAGCTCACGCTTGGAATGCTGGTAGTTGTTGTCCCCAATTGCGTTTGTAGTCTGGAAAAGTTCACTCACGCAGGGCATGTAGGTGGTTTCACGTTGCGAACTTCAGTACAGTGACCCGTTCGTGCATTATGTAATGCCCTGATTGCATCAGCTTGTGAATCCGCCCACTCCTTGTTGAATGATCCTCTGGTAGCGATCGTCTCCCGAAGTTGTTCCAATCAGCAGAAATCTGCTGCTCTCTCCCCGATACCAAACACTGTCTTGGGCGGGGGGGCGCCGCTGTGTGCATTCAGCTCGTTACCAGAAGAGTTTGTCAGCTTTCAGCGGAGCACCTGACCGAGAGGCGCATCGGATAGGTAGCACCGACTGCCACCTTAACACAGAACACCAATCCCGCCTTCACTTGAAAAACGGGTCCGACACTTGCTTTGGAATTTCTTCAGGAAATTTATTCGCCACCATCCAGAGGAAAGAAAGACACCTGGCAGACGCGTTTCGGCGTGTGCCTTAATCATTGCCAGCTTCGTGTTCAGTCTTTGTGGTTTGCTTGGGGCTTTGAAATGCTGCTAGTTATGTTCCCATTGGAGATTGAATTGTCCAATCAGAGGCGCGATGTTGGGCCTCTGTGTGCAGCTCACGCTTGGAATGCTGGTAGTTGTTGTCCCCAATTGCGTTTGTAGTCTGGAAAAGTTCACTCACGCAGGGCATGTAGGTGGTTTCACGTTGCGAACTTCAGTACAGTGACCCGTTCGTGCATTATGTAATGCCCTGATTGCATCAGCTTGTGAATCCGCCCACTCCTTGTTGAATGATCCTCTGGTAGCGATCGTCTCCCGAAGTTGTTCCAATCAGCAGAAATCTGCTGCTCTCTCCCCGATACCAAACACTGTCTTGGGCGGGGGGGCGCCGCTGTGTGCATTCAGCACGTTACCAGAAGAGTTTGTCGGCTTTCAGCGGAGCACCTGACCGAGAGGCGCATCGGATAGGTAGCACCGACTGCCACCTTAACACAGAACACCAATCCCGCCTTCACTTGAAAAACGGGTCCGACACTTGCTTTGGAATTTCTTCAGGAAATTTATTCGCCACCATCCAGAGGAAAGAAAGACACCTGGCAGACGCGTTTCGGCGTGTGCCTTAATCATTGCCAGCTTCGTGTTCAGTCTTTGTGGTTTGCTTGGGGCTTTGAAATGCTGCTAGTTATGTTCCCATTGGAGATTGAATTGTCCAATCAGAGGCGCGATGTTGGGCCTCTGTGTGCAGCTCACGCTTGGAATGCTGGTAGTTGTTGTCCCCAATTGCGTTTGTAGTCTGGAAAAGTTCACTCACGCAGGGCATGTAGGTGGTTTCACGTTGCGAACTTCAGTACAGTGACCCGTTCGTGCATTATGTAATGCCCTGATTGCATCAGCTTGTGAATCCGCCCACTCCTTGTTGAATGATCCTCTGGTAGCGATCGTCTCCCGAAGTTGTTCCAATCAGCAGAAATCTGCTGCTCTCTCCCCGATACCAAACACTGTCTTGGGCGGGGGGGCGCCGCTGTGTGCATTCAGCACGTTACCAGAAGAGTTTGTCGGCTTTCAGCGGAGCACCTGACCGAGAGGCGCATCGGATAGGTAGCACCGACTGCCACCTTAACACAGAACACCAATCCCGCCTTCACTTGAAAAACGGGTCCGACACTTGCTTTGGAATTTCTTCAGGAAATTTATTCGCCACCATCCAGAGGAAAGAAAGACACCTGGCAGACGCGTTTCGGCGTGTGCCTTAATCATTGCCAGCTTCGTGTTCAGTCTTTGTGGTTTGCTTGGGGCTTTGAAATGCTGCTAGTTATGTTCCCATTGGAGATTGAATTGTCCAATCAGAGGCGCGATGTTGGGCCTCTGTGTGCAGCTCACGCTTGGAATGCTGGTAGTTGTTGTCCCCAATTGCGTTTGTAGTCTGGAAAAGTTCACTCACGCAGGGCATGTAGGTGGTTTCACGTTGCGAACTTCAGTACAGTGACCCGTTCGTGCATTATGTAATGCCCTGATTGCATCAGCTTGTGAATCCGCCCACTCCTTGTTGAATGATCCTCTGGTAGCGATCGTCTCCCGAAGTTGTTCCAATCAGCAGAAATCTGCTGCTCTCTCCCCGATACCAAACACTGTCTTGGGCGGGGGGGCGCCGCTGTGTGCATTCAGCACGTTACCAGAAGATATATATATATGTGTAGTAACCTTAAGTCCTATGTGAATAAACTGTTTCTTGGGAAGTATATCATGTACATACTACTCTGAGACGTAGACTTCCACCTGGACAACCACGACGACCTCAACACCACTGCCCTCCTAGAGAACTACTGCAACATAGGACTAAAGTAACTTGTGGCCACCCCAATGCACACAGCTGGACATACACTCAACCCCATCTCTTACAGCCACACCAAGGAACTTCTCCGGACGGACCATCACAGCATCCACTTCTCCTTTAATAAACCCACCGTAGACAAGCATGCACGCCGCTCCCCCACAGAAGCTGAAACAAAGTTACAGACGAACAGCTCACCTCCGCCCTCACCAGCACTCCACCATCAATGACACCAGACGCCAACACCGCGGCAAGCAACCTCCACCACTTGATTACCAACTGTGCCAACAAACTCGCCCCCCTCAAGAGAGCTACAGGCTGACATAACAAGAAAGCAAGCTGGTTCACCACGGCACTCCAAGAATCCAAGAGTTCCTGTCGATGACTTAAAAAGACATGGAGAAACAGCAAAAACCTTGAAACAGCAACCGCACCGCCTACAGAACAGCCACCACAGCACAACACCAACTCATCAAATCCACAAAGAAGAACTTCCTCCAAGACAGAATACTCTTCAACGCTCACAACACCAAGAAACTCTTCTCCATCGTACAGGAATTTGACCTCTGCAACAAAGTCAGCTCCTTCTTTCACCTCAAGATCAAGTCCCTCTATGACAACTTTGATAACAAAGACCTCAGCACCACCTCAGCCCCCAACCCCAGGGATGCCACCCAACAGACCCTCCTCACTTGGACCCCACTCACTACAGAAGACACCTTAAAGACGCGAAGGGCATCCACTCTGGAGTACCCTACAACCCCTATCTGCCCCACATTTTCCACAGAGCCGCCACAGCCATCACACCCGAGCTACGACAGATGATCAACTGCTACCTTGAGACCACCACATTATCCGATGACTGGAATCACGCCAAAGTCATCCCCCTCCTGAAGAAACCCTTCTCTGACTCAATGGACCACAAGAACTTCAGGCCCATCTCTTTGCTTCCATTTGCAGCCAAGGTCTTCGAAAAGGCTGTCAACACCCAGCTAGCAAACTTCATTAAAGCTAAACAATGTCCTAGACATCTCCCAATCCAGATTCCGCAGCAACTACAGCACTGAGATGTCCTTCTCACCACCACTGATGACATCCACACACTCCTCAGACAGGGTCAAATGAAAGCCCTCATCCGCCTGGACCTATCAGCAGCCTTCGACACCGACTCCCACTGCACACTACTCACTAGACCCCACAATGCCGTCATCCGAGGAAAGGCCCTAGACAATATATGCTCATTCCTCACAGGCAGAAAATAGAGAGCCAGACTCCCGTCCTACCTTTCAGAAGCGATAGAGACCAGATGTGGAGTACCCCATGGATCCTCCCTCAGCCCAAACCTCTTCAACATCTGCATGGTCCCCCTTGCAACCATCGTCAGAAACCACAGGGTCAACTTCGTCTCCTATGTCTATGACACCCAGTTCATCCTCTCTCCCTCACCAAGGAATACAACATCACCAGGCACAACTTTCAATAAGGGATGAAAGCCATTGCAACCTGGATAAAGAACAACTGTTTGAAACTCAAACAGAAATCCTCATCCTTGGCTCCACCCCCTCAGCTTGGGCTGACACCTGGTGGCCCCAGCCCTCGGACACCTACCCACCCCCAACGGACCATGCACATAACCTAGACATAATACTGGACTCATCGCTCACTATCAACCGCCAGATCAACGATGTATCCTCTGCTTGCTTCAACACCCTCCGGATACTCTGTAAAACATTTCAAATCAATCCCTTCGAACTCCAGAAAAAAGGTTACGCATGCGCTCATCACCAGCAGACTGGACTACGGCAATGCTCTCTACGCTGGAGTCAACAAAAACCTCCTCAGCAGCCAGACTAAACCTTGACATCCCCCGGTACAATCACACCACCCAATACCTCTGCAATCTCCACTGGCTCCCTGTCGAAAGAAGAATAACCTGCAATCTGCTCACTCATGCATACAAGGCCCTCCACAACATCGGCCTGAATACCTCAATTGTCATCTCTCCTTCCACTCCCCCAAGAGAAAGCTCCAATCAGCCAATCTCTCCCTGGCCACCGCCCCATGCTACTACAGGACCACAGCGGGTGTCAGGTCCTGCTCCGACCTCACAGCCAAAACCTGGAACAAGCTTCCCCTCCCCCTCTGGCAAAGTTCAACACTGCTCCAGTTCAAGAAAGATCTCAAGACCTAGCTCTTCAGATGACCCAGCGGAGCCTCAATCCCCCTGCCAGCACCTTGAGACCCTGTTGGGTGAGTAGCTGCGCTTTACTAACCCTAACCCCTGATTTATTAATTGATTGATAGATACACACCTATTTTGATAGTGGTAAAAAAGTATATCTCAAACATAATTGTCACAAAAAGTAGTGATTTTTAGATAGTAGCAGAAAAGTACAAAACTTTACAATCTTTGCAATGTTTTCCATGAAACATGGTAGGGGCTGCGAAAAGCAGATATATGAATGAATAAATACAATTTTCCCAACCCAGTGGATGCAATTATATTTAAATATATGTATTTTTATGATAGACAAAACTACAACTGTCAAAGGTCCCTTTCCTCATACAAGACAATGCAAGACAATGCAGGAAAAAATCAGATTCTCCTACAATAACATATTAGATGATAATAATAAATGTTATTAATAACCCACTCTTGTCAAAATAATGGATGAGAAAGCTGCAGCAGCAAAGTAGAAAGACCTGAAGCACATAAACCAAAAGCCCACGCACAAAGTAACCAAAGTAACTGAAGCACACTAGGGCATTAAGTCGAGTTATTAGTTATTCTACTGCCACTGTTTGCGAAAAGCAACAAAATAATCAATGTTAAAAGGAAAGTTTAAACTTTCACTGCTGAAATGACCAAATATCTATATTGAAATGTGTCAAAAGGCCTAATTCAGATTACATTGGAAAGACAGCAAACTGTAAACTTACTGTAGCCAGTTGAGCAATTTATGTTTAAAAATCTCTGGAAACGAACAAAAATGGAATACACACTACTCACTAGGAACATGTTTCCTAAGCAGACTTTCACAGCACTCTCTTTCTTAAACTTCCAGTGTTATAAGTGAGTATTATATGTTTCATTTTGGTATTCAAATATGGGACTGTATTATCAGAATGTCTCTATGTCATTTTTAGTGGGGGTTCTAGAATTCTGTCTCTCTGAGCCCAGAGTGTGTGCTGTGCAGCCTGAAAGTTAAGTCTGAGGTCTATTGATAGAATAACACTTTGAGCAGTTCTTCCTGTGTCAACCCTTTTCTTCGGGTTCACCAATGCAGCATATCTTTGGCCGCAAGTTTGTGTCTACCCAGACACACCAACATCACTTTTTAAGTTTTGTTCTTAGCTAATTGTGCATTGGATTTACCAATT
Source organism: Lissotriton vulgaris (assembly GCF_964263255.1). NCBI lineage: Eukaryota > Metazoa > Chordata > Amphibia > Caudata > Salamandridae > Lissotriton > Lissotriton vulgaris. The sequence goes on along the minus strand of NC_141688.1, from coordinate 187,556,458 downwards.
TGGATGACTTCTTTCGGATCTGGATTAACTGTCGGACACCAAGTTCATATACATGTGTGCTGTGTAGTGCTTACATTCAAGGATTGCACACATGCTCCATCTCCAGCGTTCAGCACTGTTCATCTTTGGTGCACTGCTTCTATCCTTTCACACTATGGTACCTGACATGCTGACGTTATGTGCCATGACATCATACATCATGCGTTAGAGGCCATTTTGTATTGGGAACTTGGTCTCATTTGCCTGCAATTATGGATCTACGCTACACTATTATTGTACATTCTTCAGGAGAAATTTGGATCACATATTGTTCACAATGTTATTGAGAAATCTTGATGTATGCACACATCGGACAAATACTATTCAGGTGAAACTTTTTGTTTTGGTCAACAAGGCAATATTGTTCTTTTTTGATTGACGACTGTCATTCTAAATCATTCTGGAAAATGTTAGTAATGTTATTTAGCCACCCTCATTTTTGGAATTACCTGGCAGACCTCCACTCTCATGGAAGAACTGGATTCGAGTTTTTGAAAACTATATGGTAGCTATTGAGCCAATGAAGATGGATCCTGTTTGTCACTTTGCGTTACTGAATAATCATCTTGGTGATGCAGGTCAAAAAGTTTTAGAGTAGTTTCTATTGATGGATACACCTACACATGCTGAATCATGGGATGCTTATAAGGAAGCAATTGCTTGCAATAATAAATAATGTTCAGATGAGCCGTCTATTAATGTTGTAAAAACATAACTTTTTAAAAAGAAAAGAGAATATTGAGGAATTTGATTCCGGGTTACCTGGCAGTATTAAGGATGTTTACTGCCAAATATGAATTTTGGAACAATCTTGACATTTATTTATATGACCAAATTGTGTTTAGTTGTTCCTAAAAAAAACATGAATACATTTTAATAAAAATCTATCTTTAGGTCAAGTTATAGAAATAGTCAAAGGTGTACAGAGGTCTTTGCTATCTCCCACAGTTTTATCGGATGATCTTTAAATAGTTCTGTGTGTGTCTTTATTGATTGAGATTGACATTGTTGTTGTGTGTACTGTTGCCCATAAGAGAAGGTTTCTGAGAAATATGGAAAGGAAGAATTATAGTAACTGCTATAGAAGTGGTTCTAAATTCCACATGGGTAGCAGTGTGATATACGCTACACAAGGAAAAAAGTGTAATTTGTGTAGAAAGATTGGCCAATTTCAGGTCGTTTGTAAGACTTCTTAGCTGAATGTGAAAGTCAGTCAAGTAGAGTCTACAGAAAAACCTTTGTGTGATGACTTGACCAATGTTCTCTTGACTGAGGATGTAGGTATGGTGGATTCATCTCAGGGAAGATGTAAGGGTCCTATGTGTGTTGTGTATATTGGTATGGTAAATTTGACTGTGATGGCTGACTCGGCTTCCCAAACACTTTTTGTCAGATGTAACTTTTGCTAGATTTTGGATTGCTAGCTTCTTATGAATAGTGATCAAACCCCGAAGGCATTGGTGAATATCATATTATCACGAAAGGATATTTCTGTGATGAATGTGTAAAGTTTAAAGGTTGAAAATATTTTACAAGAAATGTATACAGCAGAGAATGAACCATGTTGTTTTAAGTGACATGCCAGTTTTAAGTTTTGATGTGGGACACAGCCAAGAAAATGTCAGTGACGTACTTATGAAATATAAAACTGTTTTTAGTGACAAGATCAGATTTGTCAAAGGGTTTGCACACAGTATTATGTTGAAGCATAATGCATTACCAGTTATTCAAAAAAGTAAGGCCTGTTCCAATTTCTGTTAACTAAGAGTTGAAATATTTGTTGTACAAGTTGTGAGAGCAATGGATTATTGGCCTGAATTATATATTAGCGGAGTTGGTACGTTGTTGCAAAGGTAATGGAGCTCCAGCCTGACAATATAGTGGTCTGCCCAACAAATTTAATTGCAGGCTTTTAAATTAAAAAAAGAATCCTGTTTGCTGCTGGGCTGCATCCTTCTGATTCAACCCTACAGCAAACAGTAAAATATATTGACTGAAAACACAGTGGTGGTGGTTCCTACCAGTGCCTTTATAAATCACCACTTGCTTGGCAGTCATTTATTAATCAGGTGGGCGGAGTGTTCTTGGCTTGGCGGATCCAAAGTCCTCCACCAAGCCAAAGGAGAACACTCTGTCCACATAATATAAATCTGGCACTGTAAGGCTAGTTGGATCCTAAAAGTGTGTTTCAGCTGCTGTTGTTGCTAGAGAAAAATATCAGGACAAATTAGTCTGTATGCAGACCTTACATCTTTGAATAGGAACATGGTAGTAGATTGGCATTTCTTACCGCTTTTTCATGATATGCTTGCTAATCTTGTGAATATTTAGTATTTTTCCTCCATTCATCTACACTCAGTGTATCATCAAATTCTGTTGCCTAACAATTTCAGCACCTGACATCTTTCGTAACACCTTTTGGTGCTTATATGAATTTGGGGGTGACATTTGGGTTGGCATCTGCAGCAAAGGATTTTCAGCACATGAAAAGGTTTGAGCGAACCTGTTTCTCCCAATAGATGTTCTACTCCACCTGCTCTTTCTAACATTCCTTTGCAACTCTTTATTAAATACAGAATCTCTGCCACCATTTCCAACACTGTAGGGGACCATGCCTGTGTTTGTCAAGAAAGGATTTACTAATTCCAACTGGCAGCCTGCCTCTTTAAATGAATCAACACTCTGTAGCATTGTAACGAGCGGGAATGCATAAGTCCTCGTCTCTGTCCAATCTTGTGTAAAAGCATCCACTGCCATGAACTCTGGATCCTGCCTGATGTAATTCTTCAATTGATGCATCATTCTGGATGTGAAGAGGTCTACATTAAATGGTCCTACACATTTCTGTTTTTTCTATAAAATGTCCTCTTTAAAGTTTCAGTTGTTGAACTTTGTCAGATACCTCGAATTCCAGTCTGCCACTAAATCCTTCTTCCCTTGTAAATACTGCACTCTTAAACCAACTTTGTTTTCCATGCAGCACTCCCAAACTCGTTTCACTAGGTCTGACAACTTTTTTTTACCTGCTGCCCCCTAATTTGTTTGTATTAGTGACTGCTGTTACATTGTCCATCTTTAACAGTGCTCAAGTTCCTTGGAACTGTGTTCTGAAACTGCACAATGTTAATTGTACTTCTCTCATCTCTGAACAATTTCTATGGGCCTTCTGCAGCATTAAATTCCAAACACTACCTGTCTCCTGTTTGGATACATTGCTCTCCATCAGTGTTTGCTTGCGTCTGTCTACAAAACAAACACTGGCTTTGTCACAATAATTGCTTGACCATTCCATGCTTTCAAATTCTATAACTATCATTCCAATTCCTCTCTTTCTTCCCCTCGATATAATCATATTACACCCATAATTAAGTCCTTTTGAAAGTCCCAAAGTGTACAGACATTACAATGCTCTGTATTGTACTTGGAAAAACTGCTTGAAGTGAAGATAACAAAAGATGTATTACCACAGGCTGTGTCCTGCTCTCCACTGCTTCTCTTATTTTCGTTATCTTCTTTTCTGGCAGTAAAAGCTGTACAATGACCGTGTCCACTACAAAATTCAAACATTCTAAGTTCTGAATTAGCACTAAAACAGATGTCTCTTTTTTATGACAAAACCTAAACTTCAAAAGTTCCTTCACTAAAATCAACTGAGGTGTCACACTGAATTATAATCAGAATATGGTCTAGGTAAATTACCAGTTGAATTCTTCTCTTTCTCTCAAATATCCTACCACTGGTATCATCACTTTCTTGAAACACCATGGGGCTGACAATAAACCAAGCAGAATGTGTGAAATAAGCATCTTTTGGGTCCATCTTTATCTTCCAATCTTTTTCTAGTAATACTTCCTTCAGAGGAAGTATTACTTTCATTTTAAAATGTCTGTTAGGTATATTATAATTGAATTCCTGTAAATTTATTGTGGTCTGCCAACCCTTGTCCTTCTTTTCTACAAGTAAAAGTGCGCTTACATAAGCAATGATCAATATTTGCTCTTACTATAGAATTATTCTCTAGCAATAACTCTATTTAAATCATTACGACTTTCTCTAATGCTTCATTGAAGGAAAGTTCTCTTTGTTCCTCGTCGTACTAAGGTTTTGAGTTGAACTCTTTTTCATAAACTGTTACAGCAACTAAAACCTATGGATCATTTGTAATCTGATACCATTTCTCTACGAGAAATCTCAGGTTTCCTCCCACCCTACTGTGGTTAAAACCAGAAATACTCCTCAGACTCAACTATTCCTGAGGTTGTAGATTGTCCTTCACCTCAAGTTGATCATGATCTGGACCCTATTTGTCTTTGTAGGTTAAAACCCGAATTTCCCTGGGTCTCTCATTATGTTCCTCTTAATGATCCTTGGAAATTGCAGCAGAGAGGGTGACCTCTCCTTCCAGCCCTGCCATAAAAGCTATTTGCAGCTGAAAAAAACTTGAACATTACAATACTGTGGTTTATCCAAAGATGTGAAGGTCTGTACATATTTTCCTAAAGTTTTATTCAATCCTCCTCCAAACTTTTGCTTCCTTGCTAGGTTTCTTTTTTGGCCAACACCCCAATGTAGGGTGTATACATAGGAAGACTTACGTTCATCTTTCTGCAATCATTCCAGCATTAGAATTTTTCCAAAAACATATTGCTCATTGACACCAGCCTCTCAACAAGTGTATATCTAAGTCTGTAACTTTTAGGTACACCTCCTCTCTCATGTCAAACATCCTCGCCTTGGACCCAAAATATCTACACCTTTATCCTAACACTCCTTTCCAAACCTTTCCTAGCATCTCCTCCTAATTTAAAGAGATATGTAATTAACTCTGGAAACAAATTGGGGATAATAATTTTTTTTATCAGTGACTGGGTGTAAACATTCTGGAGTGCTGCATTACCAATTTTGGCATAATACTACTCCCTACCAGCTTCTACTCATTATGCCTGAGAATTTCACAACCCTTGGGACAGGAAGTCACTGTTTGTAGACTATCCTTAATACCTAAATAGGGCAGTAAGCAAAGCCAGCAGAGTTGCAAGGATCTCTGTGGGATGTCAGAAATCAGCAGGTTTGTGCTTGTTCATTGTAAATTGTTTTAAAAAGATTTACATTTTCTGCAGATTATTAATGTTGTTTAACAAAGCAGGTGGAATTACTAGACAGAGGACCTCAGCAGCTATAAAGAATGACCAAGAAGTTGTAGACAGTGTTGTCTTTTGCTCTATGTATACTCACATATTTTCAGGGTATTCATTCCTTCCACTGGTGGGATTATGTGTGGTGCCCTCAAAAAAGGTGGTGTACGGGCAACTTTCACAGCTAAGACTGCAGAAATGGATGCCCCCCTACTTGCATTTACAGAAACTGTAAATGTGTGAGGTTCATGTACACAATTACCTGCTCTAGGGTCATTAAAATGTAGTAATGGAATGCAGTGGTTCTGCTAGAGCATGTGATCGTAAGGAGTATTGGATTTCTTCTATGCACCAAAGACGACTAGTGAGGATTATCAGAATATCAATTTGCTGGGAGTTCCAAGGTTTGCCTACTTGCTGTCTCATTGTCTCCAGGTTAGTGAGTAGGGCTGGGAGATTTGACATCGGGCCATATGTATCAAGCAAATTCACATTTGCAAAGGCCAAAATTCGCAGAATTTTGCGATTCCTTAAATGCAATGTATGAAGCAAAAACAATTTGCAAAATGTCCTTAAGGAATCGCAAATTACCACCAACTAGTTGAGAATTCTTTGAAAAATTTACATTTTTGCAATTTTCAAAGTACCATGTGATGCACATACATGCCCTTAGGGCATGTATGTGTGCCACATGTGCACTCCTGCATATTTCAGGGATGCAACAGGGTGTTCTTTGGACACCCCTGCACCCTTGAAATTATTCTCAATTTGCGATTAGCAAATTGTGAATTGCAAATTGAGAATAACTTCCCATTCATTCCTATGGGCCTCCTGACCCATAGGAATGAATGGGAAATGATTCCTTAATTGCGATTCGCAATTTGCTAATCGCAATTAAGGAATTTTAAGAAATTGCAAAAAAAAATCGATTTTGTACCTACATCCCTCTTTGCTATTTTCAAATAGCGATTTCTTAAAAATCGCTATTTAGGAATCGCAAATCAGGTTGATGATACATATGGCCCATCATCTCATACCTATTTTAGTAACTCTAATCTCTATAATAGTTACTACCTTGGTTTCCTGTGGCAGGCTCGCTCATCTGTAATATCCCTTATAACACGCCTCTAAAGCAATATGGTCCTTCTGACATTACATGGGAACTACCAGTTCTTAAACAATTTAGCTATGCAACTGGCCACATATATCTGGAAACATATCCAGAGCAATCTCAGGGTTAATACAAATATTTTGATAAATACTTGCTGCATACTGTCTCAGCATTTTGTTAGCAGAATTGCATTTAGTAAAGGCCCACTCTGCTTCTCAGTCATCTAACTCCCTTACAAAGTTTACAAGCCCTAGGCGTGTGGCTTGGTCCAGAACTGTAATCCAATTTGTCATGTTGTGCTTGCTTGTTTTAATCTATTTATTGTAACATGTGAATAATTATTATGGTTCTGCTTGCATGCACCATGTTTTAATTGTTTGATGTGGTTTGAATTTGTTTGTGCAGGGCTCTTGTGCCTCTAGGTGTGGTTTCCGCTTGGAAAGTAAATGAATAAATAATGATGGAGAACGAGAAACTCAGAACATAATTAGAAAAGTTAAAAGGCAATATGATTAAGAAGGCATGAGACGGCTCACAACAATGGCAATTGGATACAACTGAACTAAGACTGGATGTCCTACTTAATTGCTCGCAACCACAAGCTTAAGTGCATTGCTAGGCCTTGATGTTTCCTTGCCTCTAATGAAAGTTTCTCAGTCCCAATGCCATGTCGCTGCTGCCGCTGCACGAATGTAGGCTGGGTGATGGCAGCAGGTAGTGTCTACAAGTTGCCACTAGAAAATCTAGTTCATTTTCCCACTCTGCCATCATGTGATAACACATTGCCACATAGTGCTCTCTGAACACAAAATCACCACGAAGAGAGACATAAAACCAGAGTGCAGTTTGTGTCCTTGAAAAAACACAAAGAGCGAAACACATGTCAGACTGTATGAATAACTGGGTAAATAACTCAAAAACCGCGTACATTTTGAGGAGATCTGGAGGTGCATGCCCCGAGACCGCTATTCTCATAAAGGCAGATTATAGGCCAATCGGCAATCACTGTAAGGCGGGACTTTTGAAGACCGCGTTACCTTATGTTTACTATTAGAAATGCGGAAGTGATTTGGAACGTGTTTTTTGCTGTAACTACGGCATTTTAAGTATTAGATTTTATCTCATGAAAAAGGAGTTGGCAGTCCAGATAGGTTGTGACATGTTTGGGGAAAATAAAAATAGTGTGACCTATATATGCTGAATATATATATTGACCTTCCTTTACCCCAGGTTTCCTGTATTTTAGGAGGTGTTCTCTGCTCCAAGACTTACAGATTTTAAATTTATAATTGGGAATAAAAAATATTTTCCTGAAGAAGGTGTTGGCTATAGAATAATTGCCCTCCGAAAAACGGCAATACCTTTTAGAGTGGAAACTACATTAAGTCTGAAGAGACCATTATATTGAATGCTGATAGGAACAACTTTTTAAAAAATATATGATCGATCTAGTTTTGACTATTGTAGCCTCTCTCTATAGATAGGAATTGATTTCTTTCCTTAGTATTTTCCCAATGTATGTTTTTATTTAGTTTTTTTGTGAATGTTATATGTAATGAATTGTTTTGTATGATAAAATGTTTTTTTGCTTGTGTTAAAGAAAGAACACAGAATCCGATAACAATATTGTGTTTTTTTATATTTTTATATATTTGTTGAATACATTTGTAATTTTTATTTTTTGGTTTTTAACTTGTATTGATTACATTTCTTCCTTGTTCATCTGACTGGTGTGTAAAGTATACTGTGGCAAACTGGTGTCTGGTGTGTAAAGTGTACTGTGGCAAACTGGTGCTTGATGTGTAACATTTATCCAAAGGGGATCTTCTTTCTGGTCTTTGTTGCTACCCTACTCCTTTGGTTGTTGGGTCCCTCTCTCTTTGTATAGAGACAAATGTAGGCTGGATGATGGCAGCAGGTAGTGTCTACAAGTTGGCACTAGAAAATCAAGTTCTATTTCCCACTCTGCCATCACAACTGTGATAACACATTGCCACATAATGCTTTCTGAACACGAAAACCACCACGAAGAGAGACATAAAACCAGAGTGCTATTTGTGTCATTGAAAAAACACAATGTGTGAAACATGTGTCAGACTGTATGAATAACTGGGTAAATAAGTGAAAAATCTAAATGCAAACTAAATCAAAAGAAAAAAATGAATCACATATTTGCAAAATTAACTTCTTTTTGTGTGAGGCAAGGTATGGGGGTGTTTCAACTTTAATTGGAATGGTGAACTGGCATGTTCATTTATAATTCTGACTGGGCCTTGCAAGTAGAAAACTCACTATGATAGCAGCAGGAAACCCTGAACTGACTGAGCTATCGTTTTGAACCTGATAATTTTATTGTGCCATAAAATGTTTCCCCAAAAATACACCGACCCACATTCCAGACTAGTTGAGATTTCTGAGTGACTTGAGGAGTATGTTCTGTTACATGCTGTATAGAGGCTTGTACATACATGTATTACTAAATTGAAGATTCTATAGACTGTACACAAGATTTAACTGGATTTTTTTTCAAGCATTGTTGACCTCAAGTGATTATTAATGTATTCTCAAGACATACAGCCTGATTCATCATAGACCCGTTTTGCGAGTCTATAACAGCGATTCATAAGGAATCGCTATTACAGACTCGCAAAACGGGATTCATGTAGGAATCGCAAAAAGATTTGCGATTCCTACACAATCCTTATTTGCGATTAGCAAATTGCTAATCGCAAATAAGGAATAACTCCCTATTCATTCCTATGGGCCAAAAGGCCCATAGGAATGAATGGGGAGTATTCCTTATTTGCGATTAGCAATTAGCTAATCACAAATAAGATAGCGATTTAAAGGGTGCCAGGGGAGTCCAAAGGACACCCTGTAGCACCCCTTAAATGCAAATTGAAACAGGTGTTGCGCACACACATGTCCAAAGGACATGTGTGTGTGCAACATGCAACTTAGAAAAATGCTTTTAAAAGCATTTTTCTAAGTTTTTGCTATTTACCACGAGGCCGGGACGAAATTGCGAATTCGCAATTTTTTAATGGATGATGAATTGCATTTAAGGAATCTCAAATAGAGATTCCTTAAATGTAATTCCTCGCAAAATTGCGAGATCGCTATTACCGATTTTTGCATTTGGGATGATGAATCCCAAATGCAAAAATAGAGCTCGCAAAGGGCCAGATTCTCAGAATCTGGCCCTTTGCGAGCCGATTTTGGCTTGATGAATCAGGCTGATTTGTCCTTTATGGCCTCCTTGCTGTGGGATCAAAAACAATTCTGTGTTTCTGAAATACTTCAGGAGTACCTGCAATCCCTACTGAAAGCCTAGCCTCGAACGTGAGACCTTTGCAAGATTTTGGCAGTAATTGAATGTCAGGGGAATATAAGAGAGGGGTTTTGCATTACCTCCTTTGAGCTAGAGAGAAAGTCATCTGACTGTTTTGAGACCCTTTAAAAAAAGGGGCCAAATCAGCCAATTCATTAAAAGACATGTACACAATTTCTACAACTACGGAGCAGCGACATGATGCAGGACTTGCACAGTTCTTTATTAAAACTCAGGACTACCTCAGTGGGTTTCTGACTGCATAGTATAGGAATTATTTTATAAATTGTGGCATGAAATAGCAGTGCCTACAGTCTTGCAGTAGGTGGGGCAAGTACACTAATGGCCCTGACCATTACAAAATAGGCAGTGATTAGCATATATGTTTCCTGCTGGTGGAAGAACCACACTAGGGGGTATCCCTGCCTCTCTATCAGCAGGACATAATTTCAATAGCTGTATTTCTATTTGATTCCTTATAGTGCAATGGTGCAGAATAACCAAAGGATTCTGCTAGGTTACACAGAATTCCACAAGAAGAGTAATTCTGCATTTAGCTCTATTTTCTCAGTGCAAAAATGTCCCCTAGTGTCCAAAATGGGCGTGGGGATGCATATTGTGCGAAGAAATAGAGCTAAATAAACAACAAAGCTTAAATAGCAAGCAAGAGCAGCCACTTGCTGAGTGTGCACTGGGGCTAGGATTTTCCCATAACTTATTCCTGGCGTTTAGTGTAAGTTTCTTAGAGCACAATGCACCCTCACGTTCAGAATGTACACGAGGGATAATTTTGTGCTTGGAAAATAGTGCTAAATGCAGTCCATGGGTAGGAAATGAAGAAATATCCGTAAGGAATTCATTTTCCAGAAACAGGACAAGGAGACATGGCTTATCTAGGTCTTGCATGAGAGAGTGGAGTAAAATTTGAACCCCAGGCTCGAAGACAGGAGACAGGAAAAGGGGGAGGTTACGTACTGACGGCCCCCAGAGTTCGGTTTGTGAATGGGATACCTCCGTTTTATCAGTGTTCAGCCTCAGGCAGTTGTCAGTCATCCAGGATGATATGTGAATCAGACACTTTTTGTGGTCTGTAAATGCTGCCTCAGAGTGATCCCTGAAAGAGTACACAAGCTGAGTGTCATCAGCACATGAGACAACGCTCACACCGTGCTGCTCTACTATTAGGGCAAGGGGAGCAAGGACGATATTAAAAAGAGTCGGGCTTAGGGCGAGCGGGAAGATGAGATATGAGGGTGAAGGAGTATTTTCTGGGACCGGCCCTCAAGAAAAGAGTTGAACCAGGCTAAAGTCGTTCCCATCATTCCCAGCTGCCTGAGTCTGTCTAATTCTGACCTCAAGCGAACTTACTTTTGAGAAACCAATGTTTTTCTTTGGAAGATTAAAAGTTTTAAAAACACAATGGTACATACAGACACATTTAAACCAAAAAATACCAACCAACTCACTTTGTGGAACCAACCCCCAGTCATGGGTAATTATCCATGCGGGTCATGTAAAGTGTGTCCCCTTACTGAACATAAAAAACAAATTGATCTAAGCTTAGAGTACCCATGGGAACAATGGGCACACACTAATTGTAATACGGACATTGTGGTGTATTTGATTCAGTGCTCATGTCGACTCATGTATGTAGGATTGAAAAGTAGGAAAATAATGGTACGAACAAGTGAACATTGTAGCACAATCAGGCGACCCATTTCAGCATTACGGCTCATGGTCTACTATCTAGAGAAAGGCCACATTGATGGGGACATAAAATGGACCATTATTGAGAAAGTCAAGGGCAGTGGGAACTTCACTAAAATACTGTTAGTACGTGAACAACAGTGAGTCTATTGGCTTAAGACCCATGAGAATGGGCTAAACAACTCCATCTTCTGGAATCAACTGAGTCCAAAATGAACCAATATAAAAAATGGGCTCATAGACCCCACCCACATTTATTAGTAAAGTCCTCAGTAAGGTGGGTCACCCTGACTGAACACTAGAAACTACCCTATTTCCATTTCCACAAAGGTATGTAACATAAACATGTGCCACTAAAGTTTATATGTAGTTAATCACGCACTGTTGCCAATCGCGAGTGTGGAAAATAAATCTCCCGGCGAGATTCTCAACGCGGGGAGGTTAGGTTTCTCATTGCGAGTGGTCGCGTATGCTCTCGACCGCTGGCGATGAGAAATACCGGTCCACGTTAAGGAAGCTGCCGCTCGAGTACAAATCTACTCGAGCCATGAATGCATAGTGCTGACAAGCATCCGGTACTGTGCAATCAGTGCGAACAGCATTTCCTTACCGCACTACGAAGTTCGCGTAGCTTGCGTAGTGCGAAGTGCACCTCACAGAGCTATGCGTAGCTATGCGTAGTGCTACTACGCAAACTACGCCCAGGATTAGTTATAAGGAGACAATTACCATAACCTAGAACTCATTCTCCCCTAAGCATGATATATTATTATATGTTATAGCATGTTGTGTTATGTATAGGTATTTTGTTGCATACAGGAACCTGGGTAGCATTGTACAATGATGAATGAGGAGCGCTGGAAGATGATACAAGATCACGTACGTCAAGTGAAGAATCAGATATACTAATAACACTAAATCAACACAGTTCACATATTTATCACAGCATTCTATTTCACGTAGATTTACATATACGCACAGGGAGGTTTGGTGATTTGCCAAGAATCACTCGAGTTGCTGTCAGCTATTGGAGCCGTGATTTTGACCAGTAGGTAATATGTGCCTTTAAACCACTCCTTGCCGGTAATATTCCCTCTAGGGGAGTGGAAAGCTCAGCTCCTGACACACCTCAGTGAGCTGGGAGGACAAGACATGCTCCTCAGCGAGCAGATGCCCGGTTACTTAACGGTAATACACATTACTCCGAGTCCTGGTCTCCCCGTCCCATTCCTGACAAGTGAGCAGCTAGTCTGCTCCACAGAAAACCCTACCCTCTGAAATTGATCTGGAAAACGCCGACTTCCCACCGGCACGGCACATAATAACTCCTACCCCACCCTTAATTGATCTCTCTTTTATCAGTCTGAATTGCAGGTCACTACCTAAACATAAAAGGGACATCTTTGATTTACTCACGTCGTTACAACCAGCTGCACTTTTCCTCACGGAGACCTGGCTGACTAATAGCTCGGGTCCAGACATAGCAGCTGCGTTACCCGCTAATTACAACTACATTAGCAAAAACAGAACCCATAAAGAGGAAGGTGGAATCGCTATCATTTTTCAAAACATATATACATGTCAATGGATAGATCTTGACATCCCTAACTGTGAAGCCGGATCCTTTAAGCTCTTGTTATCTCCAAACTTCACGTTATCTGGTGCTTTAATATATCGAGCTCCTGGCACAGCCAGCACTTGGGTAGCCTCTTTTCCGGAACTCATTGCACCGTTTCTGTTAAATGCAACTAACTTTCTGATAGTCAGTGACTTAAACATCCATCTAAATGACACCTCTAGTCACACCAGTACTAATTTTATAGCGGATCTATCTGCCCTAAACCTCACCCTCCACAACGCGGGTCCGACCCATAAGGCGGGCAACCTTCTTGATCCAATTTTCTTCAACCAAGACAACATTGTTTGTAAATCACCGACACCTATCCCCTGGTCTGACTACCTAGTGGAATTTACAATAGAAGTGCCGCGACCGGCCATCTTTCATAAGGCTCCACCCGGGCCTAGGATATTAAGGAACTGGAAAAAGCTGGACACTACCAAACTGAATACTCATCTTACCGACACCAAGCCCCTTACAAATATAACAAAGATAGAGGAAGCTACAACCATTCACAACTGGCTCAGCTCTGCCATCAACATATGCCTCCCACAGAAAAATAAAAAACAAATTCCACTTCATCCCCTGGCCCCCTGGTATATAGATGCACTTAGACTTGAGAAAACAGCCTGCAAAAATCTAGAGCATAGATGGCGTGTCCACTATGACCCTGCACAAAAAAATTATATAAAGCAGCCCTTTTGAAATATCATGCTAACTGTGCATCAGCTAGAGCTGAATTTGCCAAAACAACCATTGAGAATGCTCAAAATCGGCCCAAAGCACTTTTCAAAATAGTCTGGGAACTCTCTGGCTCATCCTGCCAACCGAAAGCACCCGCCCTGGACTCTTAACAGTGCAATGCTCTGGCTGAATTCTTCATAAACAAAATTAACAAAATATATGAAGAGTTCAAAGATTCAACCTCTTCCCCATCACTCCCAAATCCCCCAGTAAGCTTATCCAACTGTGAAAATGCTAGTACACACCCTTCCTTAGGACGTTCTGTCCCCCCTCAGCATCTAGCAAACTGGGAGCCCCTCAACCTGTCTTCATTGTACGAAATCATAAAAACTATTAAATCTGGCTCTCCCCTTGACCCCTTTCCCCCCAAATCCTCCTTTCACTCGACTCCCCCTCCCTTACGCTCATTTTAGAGCTCCTGAATTCCTCTTTAAGAGAGGCCAAAGTCCCTAAGGCATGGAAACATGCTATGGTCTCACCTCTTCTGAAGAAAGCCACAGCAGATCCAAATGAACCTTCTAATTTCCGTCCAATTTCGCTGCTACCCTTATTCTCCAAAATCTTGGAGAAACATATTGTCACCCAACTCACCCACTTCACAGAAACCAATCACCTCCTGCACACATCCCAGTCGGGATTCAGGGCAGGTTTTTCAACGGAATCTACCCTACTTGGGGTTTCCGAAACTATATGCCGGCAAGTTGATGATGGGGAGACCGTGGCACTCATCTTACTCGACCTAAGTGCCACATTTGACACGGTCTCCCATACCATCCTCCTTAACACCTTGCAAACCTGTGGCATTACTGGACCGGCCCTGGCATGGCTAAAAAGTTTCCTCTCCGATAGAACTTTTCAAGTCTTCTCCTCCACATCCTCTTCCAAGCCTCACAACTCACTATTCGGGGTTCCTCAGGGATCAATATTCATACTATTTAACTTATACATCAGTCCCCTTGCCACCTTAGCCAAAAAATCTGGGTTGACGATCTGTTCATACGCTGACGACACCCAGATTGTCTATTCACTTTCGGCGAATGCACACTCCAACCTGTCCTCCCTCCATTCGGGCCTTAACAACATTGCCAATTGGATGTTTGAGAACAAACTAAAACTCAATGGAGGAAAGACTGAATGTGGAAAGGCCACCGTACCTGCCGTAGCGAAGCGGCATCCTCGCGCGGGGAGGGGTCCGTCTAACATAGATGATTCCTTGTTCCCTCTCCATAGGACTTCTTCTCTATCTCTCCCACTGCAGGGTTACCGAGGTCAGAACCCGGAAGACGAACACCCGGATGCAGTTCTACATGAACCCGGAAGTCCCGGCCCCGACTACATCCCGGAAGGTATAAAAACCAGCGAACCACAACGAAGGGCGTTCCAACCCGCGGACTTGTGGCAGGAGGCAGCAAGGAAGGAACCGGAACTGAGAGAGAGAGACGAGGAGTCGGAGATCCAACCGGAAGAAGTGGAGGAGGACGCCGACGGCGACGTGTGGTCTGAGGACTGGTGGAGTCCTCAGGAGGTTGCTGGAGAGCGGCCGCAACTCACCAGGGGGTTGCGGCGGGCCACGTGAGTAACCGTCATCCATCTCCGTGTGCCGTTTGTAGATAGTTGTAATTGAGTGTAAATAATATAGCGCTGCACCTACTTGAGCACGAGAACACTGTATATATATATATAGATAGACCCCCACCTTCCTACACCTCGAGCACCCTGTCGACCCTTGGTCTCCCTTCCTATTTTTCGGCCTCTTTCACCTCCCCGTCTTACCCGTTCCTCACTATCCGCTTTCTGTATCCCCACCCCCTGGTGTCGGTGATAGTTGTACAGACCGAGAGGACTGAAAGACTAACGGTCCTCTATTTTTTCTCTCGCCCCAAACCTCCAAGGCTCACCAACAGAAGTCAAAGACCCAACGGCATTACAGAGAGGGAAGCCTTATACCATCCGGAGGACATCAGCTCAGCAGCCGGAGCCCTTCCCTTCCCTCACCGACCGGACGTCTTCACTACCTCGGACTTCCCCAGGAGAACTCCATCGATCCCCTTTTTTTCAGAGACTTATAAACCACACCTACCTGTATCTACAATAAAACTCGCTAAACATAGCGCACTATATCTGGCCTCCCCGCCTGTTATTCCGGCCCGCCGAATCCCACACCCCACAAGTGGTGTCAGAAGTGGGATCACCCGGAGGCATGGAGGCCGCAGTCAAGAAGCTGGCCGAAAGCCAGGAGCAGCTCGGACAAATGATGGAACGATTCCTGAAGACCGCTGAGGACAACCGGGGCCAAATCCACGACGTCCTGAAAGGGCAAGGAACTGCCCAGGACCAGGCTCTAGGGAAGCTCACGGAGGCAATGGGACAGCAGAGGCCTCTGGCTCCCTTACCGTCGGTCGTCCTCCAAAAGTATGTCGCGGGGGAAGACCCCGACTTCTTCTTCACGAATTTCGAAAGACTGGCTCAAGCGGCTAACTGGCCTGAAGATCGCTGGGGTCATTACTTGGGTCCGTTGCTGACCGGGAGTTACAATCAGCCTATCAACAGGCCAACATACAGGGGCAGACGCCGTATGCCGACATTAATAATAATAATAATAATAAAGGGGTTTGTAGAGCGCATGGTGACGCCTCCCGGCGTATCCCCGCGCTGAGGAATAGAGTCAGAGATCAGAGGAGGGGAAGAGCCTAAAGGGCAAATAGGTGCGTTTTTAGAAGTTTCCTGAAAGTGGCTTCATTTTTTGCTAACCTAATATTGATGGGAAGGGTGTTCCATTTGGTTGCTGCCAGGGAACGAAAAGACCGACCTCCCATTCTGGATTTTTTTATACGGGGGATCATGAGGAGGCCCTTTCCCATCGAGCGAAGTGCTCTGTTAGGCTCGTATGGGACAGCTAGGTCAGACAAGTAGGACGGTGCACTGTGAGAGATAATTCTAAAGCATAAAAGAAGGGCTTTAAAAAGAATTCTCTTCCTGATGGGCAGCCAATGAAGGGTTGCCAAGGTGGATTTAGAAGCAACTCTTCTGGGTAATCTCAATACTAGCCGTGCTGCCGAGTTTTGTAGTACCTGCAGTCTCCTGATGTTCTTTTCCGAAGTACCAAGAAGAAGTACATTGCCATAGTCCATGCGAGAGGTTACTAGGGCCTGAGTCAAGCTACGCCTGGCCTCCAAAGGGAGAAGGTCCAGGGTACGGTTGAGAGTTTTCATGACCCCAAAGCACTTCCCTACAATTGTATTTACATGGCTGTCAAAGGAGAGTTTGGTATCCACCCAGACACCTAAATTCTTTGCTTCTCTGCCGGGAGTAGGCAGAGGCCCCAGACAGGATGGCCACCACTCCTTGGTCCAGCTAGTGTCCTTGCCACCAATTATCAACACCTCAGTCTTCGAGCCGTTAAGTTTGAGGCAATGTTGGGTCATCCAATCTGCAAGATTGCTCATGCAGGTTTTAAAATTTTCAGCAGCCAAGGAGGGAACTTGGGACAGGGAGATCAGCAGTTGAGTATCGTCGGCGTAAGAGACTAGCTCTACGCCGTACGATTGGACCACCCCTGCCAGTGGGGCCATATACAGGTTGAACAGGGTGGGACTCAGGGCAGAGCCCTGAGGTAGCCCCTGTT
Organism: Lissotriton vulgaris; assembly: GCF_964263255.1. Classification (NCBI taxonomy): domain Eukaryota; kingdom Metazoa; phylum Chordata; class Amphibia; order Caudata; family Salamandridae; genus Lissotriton; species Lissotriton vulgaris. Next base: position 187,539,148 of record NC_141688.1, on the reverse strand, counting down.
CTAACGCTATGCTGTCCGAGAGAAAATTGCCTCTCTGAACCTGAAAGCTCCGGTTGGTTAGGAAAGCTTTCAGCCAGCCCAGTGCCTTCCCGGTGACCCCAGCTTTGTTTAGACACTGTAGCAAGATGAAGTGTGCTACAGTGTCAAACGCAGCACTGAGGTCCAGCATAATGAGTGCCATGGTCTTACCCTCATCTGCGCCTTCCCGTAAAGTTTCAGTCGCTCTCAGGAGCGCTGTCTCTGTTGAATAGCCTGATCTAAAACCAGACTGAGAGCTGTGTAAAGCATTTTGGGATTCGAGATAGGCCATGAGTTGAATATTTGCTATTTTCTCTGCGACTTTGGCTAGGTAAGGTAGCAGAGATATAGGTCTTAAATTGTCTAGGGTATCCTGACTCACATTGGGCTTTTTCTTTATTGGAAGTACGATTGCTTTTTTCCAGTCTTCAGGCAGACAGGCTGTAGAAAAGGAAATTTGTAGCACGTGCCTAAGGTGGGGCTCCAAAACAGCCAGACTAGCAGCTATTATTTTGGGAGGAGCCGGATCCCGAGGGGAACCAGATTTAATACTTTGGCAGATTTTTACAAAGATTTCCAGGGAAGGGACTGTGAAATTACGCAGGCATAAATCTGTGGGAGCGGCATCATCACTCTCAGCAAAGTCATGTCCTGGTTTTATGTTGCCCGAAAAGTTGGCATAGATGTCAGTGATCTTGCCGGAAAAATACTTAGCGATCTTATTGCAAGTATCAACTGAATCATTAAGGGAAGTATTGTTAGAGGCGGTTACAGAGATTTCTTTAAAGATCTTAAAAAGCTCCTTCGAGGAATTCTCTGCTTCTTTAATGCGAATGTTATAGTGGGATGCTTTGGAGGCTCGGATCATTCTATAATAGTTTTTTTGCGCTTCTTTGTAAAGGGTTTTAGTTTTTGGGCAAAAATTGATACGCCATGTCCGCTCAAGTTTTTTACAAGCGGATTTGGCTAGACGTAGTTCGTGAGTGAACCACGGATTAGCTTTATTGGCTCTCTTGATGTTAGTCAGCATACGAATCGGGGCAGTGCTATCTAAAGCAGTTGTGATGCATTTTTGTAGCTGACTATAAGCTGTTTCACAATCAGACCCTCCAGGAGGTCCAGCGTTATCAAATTTCTTAATAAAAGAGTCAAGGGAGAAATTTTTCCATTTTCTACATTGATAGCGATAAGCAGTATCAGAGCTGAGTTCGGTAGCAGGGATCTGTATTTGCATCGGAATCACGAAATGGTCAGACCAGGGTATCGGTAGAGGGGCCAGAGGGAGTACTCCAGTCCAGTTCCCAAAGATGGGGTCCAACAAATGTCCTAATTGGTGAGTTGGGTCCTGGTTTTTAAGCTCTAGCTGTAAAGAGAGCAGATCAGACTTTATGTCAGCGGCCTCATTGTCAAGGGGGTTGTCAAAGTGGACATTCATGTCTCCCAACACTAGCAATCTGGATTTTCTCAGTGCTAGGTGAGTTGTAGCCTCCATAAGGCTAGATGTAAAGTCATAGAGTCTTCCTGGGGGTCGGTATATAAGGATACCCGAGAGGGAATATTTCGGCCCTATTAAGATGGTGAAGGAGCCTGCTTCACTATGATCTATCGAAAGAGGAGATAGGGAGCATTCTAAAGGTGCCCTAGTTGCTATAGCGATACCCCCACCTCTACCATCCTTCCTATCAAGTCTGGAGAGGGAGTATCCCGGTGGCAAGGCCTCAATTATGACAGGGTCAGAATGCTCATCTAACCAGGTCTCAGTGAGAAACAAGATATTGAGTTCTTCATCCTCAAGGAGATGATAGATTTGATTACAATGTTTCCTAAGGGATCTGCAATTCAATAATGCCGCTTTTAGCAGCCCTTTCGTGTTAGAAGTGGTGAGGCAATTATTATCAGGAGTGAAGGGACATATATTGCAACCATGTAGCGATATAGCCTCCATAGAGTGTTTGCAGGGGAGTGCAGTATTAGGGCATAGATCCAGCAATACCTGTCTATCATACCGCCTCTCTTGGGACTTGAAGGTGACAGGGTCCGAAGCCCCGCGCCCCGTCCGGCCGCGGACGGGCGCAGACGGGCTTGCCTTAGGCGCGCCTTCTGCTGCGCTTACGTGGGACGCACATTTATGGAAAGAGGATATGGGCGTGGCCTAGCGAGTGGGCGTGGCCTCGCGTTACCAGCGATGGCGTCCGATGTTTACCCTTTCTACAGCGCTAGGATCCGCTGTTAGTAGGTGCCTGCTGGCGGGAAATGTCTACAACTAGCTCAGGTAGGTGCAGTGAATTAAAATACAAATAATCACAGTTTCACACAAAGTTTTAAAAAAAAAAAAAAACGAGCAAATTACACCTCCGGCTTCCGCCTCAGAGATCTATCTATTCCAATGTGTCGCGCTCTCCAATCAGCGCTTTCATAGGGTAGGAGGGGGCGTGGCCTAGCGCGTGGCCTCGCGTTACCAGCGATGGCGTCCGATGCTTACCCTTTCTACAGCGCTAGGATCCGCTGTTAGTAGGTGCCTGCTGGCGGGAAATGTCTACAACTAGCTCAGGTAGGTGCAGTGAATTAAAATACAAATAATCACAGTTTCACACAAAGTTTTTTTTAAAAACGAGCAAATTACACCTCCGGCTTCCGCCTCAGAGGTCTATCTATTCCAATGTGTCGCGCTCTCCAATCAGCGCTTTCATAGGGTAGGAGGGGGCGTGGCCTAGCGAGTGGGCGTGGCCTCGCGTTACCAGCGATGGCGTCCGATGTTTACCCTTTCTACAGCGCTAGGATCCGCTGTTAGTAGGTGCCTGCTGGCGGGAAATGTCTACAACTAGCTCAGGTAGGTGCAGTGAATTAAAATACAAATAATCACAGTTTCACACAAAGTTTTTTAAAAAACGAGCAAATTACACCTCCGGCTTCCGCCTCAGAGGTCTATCTATTCCAATGTGTCGCGCTCTCCAATCAGCGCTTTCATAGGGTAGGAGGGGGCGTGGCCTAGCGAGTGGGCGTGGCCTCGCGTTACCAGCGATGGCGTCCGATGTTTACCCTTTCTACAGCGCTAGGATCCGCTGTTAGTAGGTGCCTGCTGGCAGGAAATGTCTACAACTAGCTCAGGTAGGTGCAGTGAATTAAAATACAAATAATCACAGTTTCACACAAAGTTTTTTTTAAAAACGAGCAAATTACACCTCCGGCTTCCGCCTCAGAGGTCTATCTATTAAAAAGTGCATCCTCGAGCGTCTGGGGATAGACGAGGAATCCTATAGGATCCGCCTACGACAAGTACGAGAGGGGCCCCAAGAAACTCCTCGGGCCCTCTCTTATCGCATTCAGGACCTAACATCCCGGTGGTTGAAAACTACTACGTCCACTAAAGAGGAGATAGTCGCTAAAATAAACCTGGAACAATTCCTTGCCTCCCTTCATCCGAGCACCCAAAAATGGGTGCGGCAGCATGCTCACCTGACGCTCGAACGGGCAGTCGAGATCGCCAGTGCCTACAGCAAAGCCCAAGAAGTTCAGAAGAACAAGGAAGAACACCTCCCTCGGGGCCCACATGGAAGCCACATCCGGCCCCCTCGGCCACCCGTTCCCCGAAAAGCAGAACCTGCTCCTTTCGTGCCCTATCCGATGATGCCTCGACCAAACCCACCTGGACCACAATGTTACCACTGCGGTGGTTTTGGACACATTGCCCGTCACTGCCCCCAGAAGGAGGAGCCTATGGAAATCGGGGTGACTTGGAACTATGTGTGTCTCACCGCAGGAGCCTCACCCCCACCGTTTAGGTGTCCTGTGAAAATCAACAACCAACCCCTTATGGCGCTGGCCGACACTGGATGTAGACACAGCGTGGTACGACCTCAGGACATGCTGAAACCCGTCGGCCCTGTCACAGGGTCAGTAGCCATCAAGTGCGTACATGGAGACACCAAAAGCTACCCCACAGCACGAGTCACGGTACAAACCAGTACTGACCACGGAAGAACCCTGAATGTAGGACTGATCCCTAACTTGCCAGAACAAGCCATTCTGGGTAGTGATTATAGTGGTCTTCCCCTTCTCTTAAGAGACACTACCGACTCCCTGGAGAAGTGGTGGAAGGAAGCCCCCTTTTCCCAAACCCACCCCTTGAGTCCCTCTCCCGAGAAGCAGGCCAAAACGAAAAACCAAAAGAAAAAGGAAAGAAGGAGGTACACAGAAGCATATCCAGTACAAGAGGCGCAGCATCCCTGGGAAACGGACTGTGAATTTAGAGCTGCACAGCAAGAAGATCCCATCCTGCAAAATGCCTGGGAGCAGGCCCTTGACAACGAGGACCCGCTACATGTAGGTCCCTACTTCTTCCGGTCTAGGGGCTTGTTGTATCGAAAAGCGGACCCCCAGAAACCTCCACAGTTAGTTATTCCGGTTCCATTCCGGGACAAGGTGTTGTTCCTTGCGCATAGTCATCTCCTGGGCGGCCACTTCGGGGAAGAGAAGACAGGACAGGCAATACTCGAAAAGTTCTACTGGCCGGGAGTGTATAGCCAAATCAAACAATATTGCAAGGAGTGTGCCATCTGTCAAAGGAATAGCCGCTACAGACCCCCGAAGGCACCCCTCCGGCCCCTCCCTCTCATAGACATACCCTTTAGCCGGGTAGGAATGGACCTTATCGGGCCCATGTTGCCCTCCAGGAGCGGTTGTAGATATGCATTGGTGGTGGTGGACTATGCCACGCGCTTCCCGGAAGCTGTCGCCCTGAAACATCCCATCACCCAGAACATAGCGAAAGCCCTGGTCTCTATCTTTTCACGGGTAGGATTTCCACGAGAAATTTTAACGGACCAAGGAACCCCATTCGTGTCCGCCTTAATGCGCCAGGTATGCTCCCAGCTAGGTATCAAGCAGCTGAGAACCTCAGCGTACCACCCCCAGACGGATGGGTTAGTGGAACGCTACAACGCCACCCTAAAAGCCACTCTGAAAAAGCTATTGGATTTGGAAAGCAAGCAGTGGGAAGAGATGTTGCCCCTGGCACTGTTCGCTATCCGGTGCAAAACCCAAAGTAGCACCGGATATTCCCCATATGAACTGTTGTATGGAAGACCTCCCCGAACCCTCCTAGATATGGCCCGCGAGGCTTGGGAGGCAGAACCTGATCGTACCCGGCCCCTTCCCGAGTATATGGACAATCTAAAGACCCATCTCACCCAAGTCTGGGACATTGTACGGCAACACATGGAAAAGTCCCAAACCTCCCAAAAACAACTGTACGATAAGGGAACCAAGAAGAGGGTCTTGGCTGTTGGCGATTTGGTGTTGTTACTACTACCCTCCTCTGACCACAAGCTCCTAGGGCAGTGGCAGGGTCCATTCACCGTCCTTCGTCAGGTAACCCCCGTCACCTACGAAGTAGAGACCGAGCCTACCCGAGGAGTCCGGCAGATCTACCACATCAATCTCTAAAAGAAATGGGAGGGGCCCCGACCTGTCCTATCTGGTGAACCGGTGCGTAACCCCATGTCCTTTGAGGGTTGCATAGATCCGGATCTACCCCCATCATTGACAGAAGAACTAAAACCCATGTTGTCACCAGTACAGAACGTCTTCTCCTCCCTGCCAGGACGTACAACACTAGTGGAACACGCCATCCAGACTGATCCGGGGGTAACCGTGAGACAACGGCCTTATCGGGTTCCGGAAGCACGCAGAAACATAATAAAGAAGGAAACAGAACAGATGTTACAGATGGGCATTATCGAGCCGTCGGTTAGCAGCTGGAACTCTCCAATAGTACTGGTCCCCAAACCCGACGGCTCGGTGCGGTTCTGTATTGACTTCCGAGCAGTAAACAAAGTCTCACGATTTGATTCCTACCCCCTTCCACGGGTTGATGAGATGGTGGAAAGAATAGGAGCCGCAAAATACATTAGCACGCTCGACTTATGCAAGGGGTACTGGCAGATACCCCTGAAGGATGACGACAAACGGAAGACTGCCTTCTCTACCCCTGAGGGCTTATTTCAGTTCAGAGTAATGCCTTTCGGCTTACAGGGCGCCCCTGCCACTTTTCAGAGGGCCATGGACAGGGTCCTACAGTCCCACTCCCACTATGCTGGGGCTTATTTGGATGATATAGTGATCCACAGCAATACCTGGGACCAACATTTGGGGCACCTCCGGGCGGTGGTGGCCGCTCTGGGCAACAGTGGGTTTACTATAAACCCGGCCAAAACAACCTTGGCCGCACAAAGTGTCAAGTACTTGGGCTATCTTTTAGGGGAAGGTCTCATCCGACCCCAAGACAACAAGATAGAGGCCATCCGCTCCATACCCTTCCCTCAGACCAAAACAGAACTCAGGGCCTTTCTGGGGCTTCTGGGGTATTACCGGCGGTTCATACCGAACTTTTTCCAAACAGCTGTACCCCTGACAGATCTGCTAAAGAAAAGTACCAAAACAGAAGAGGCCCTAAGACATCCCTCAGTGCCCTTACTGCAGGCCTTCGAAGCTTTAAAACAGGCCCTCCTATCCAGACCAGTCCTTGTAAGCCCTGACTATAGCCAACCATTTATCCTCCAAACGGATGCCTCCGATCAGGGGTTGGGGGCCTTCCTGTCCCAGAGAGACACAAGCGGGAATGAAAGGCCCATTCTGTACATAAGCAGGAAGCTCTACCCCAGAGAAATGAACTATGCCTGTGTAGAGAAGGAGGCGTTAGCTATAAAGTGGGCAGTAGACAGTCTCCGTTATTACCTAGAGGGGAGGGAATTCGTGCTCTACACGGACCATGCCCCTCTGGCGTGGATGGCCCGCAACCGAGGCCACAACGACCGTGTCCTTAGGTGGTTCCTTTCCCTTCAGCCCTATAGGTTCACAACTGAACATAGGAAAGGGGCAGAACAGGGAAATGCGGATTACCTCTCTCGCTTTCCCTGTTCTCCCACCCCCACAAGAAAGACAGCTAGGGAAAGGGGATGTGGAAAGGCCACCGTACCTGCCGTAGCGAAGCGGCATCCTCGCGCGGGGAGGGGTCCGTCTAACATAGATGATTCCTTGTTCCCTCTCCATAGGACTTCTTCTCTATCTCTCCCACTGCAGGGTTACCGAGGTCAGAAACCGGAAGACGAACACCCGGATGCAGTTCTACATGAACCCGGAAGTCCCGGCCCCGACTACATCCCGGAAGGTATAAAAACCAGCGAACCACAACGAAGGGCGTTCCAACCCGCGGACTTGTGGCAGGAGGCAGCAAGGAAGGAACCGGAGCTGAGAGAGAGAGACGAGGAGTCGGAGATCCAACCGGAAGAAGTGGAGGAGGACGCCGACGGCGACGTGTGGTCTGAGGACTGGTGGAGTCCTCAGGAGGTTGCTGGAGAGCGGCCGCAACTCACCAGGGGGTTGCGGCAGGCCACGTGAGTAACCGTCATCCATCTCCGTGTGCCGTTTGTAGATAGTTGTAATGGAGTGTAAATAATATAGCGCTGCACCTACTTGAGCACGAGAACACTGTATATATATATATAGATAGACCCCCACCTTCCTACACCTCGAGCACCCTGTCGACCCATGGTCTCCCTTCCTATTTTTCGGCCTCTTTCACCTCCCCGTCTTACCCGTCCCTCACTATCCGCTTTCTGTATCCCCATCCCCTGGTGTCGGTGATAGTTGTACAGACCGAGAGGACTGAAAGACTAACGGTCCTCTATTTTTTCTCTCGCCCCAAACCTCCGAGGCTCACCAACAGAAGTCAAAGACCCAACGGCATTACAGAGAGGGAAGCCTTATACCATCCGGAGGACATCAGCCCAGCAGCCGGAGCCCTTCCCTTCCCTCACCGACCGGACGTCTTCACTACCTCGGACTTCCCCAGGAGAACTCCATCGATCCCCTTTTTTTCAGAGACTTATAAACCACACCTACCTGTATCTACAATAAAACTCGCTAAACATAGCGCACTATATCTGGCCTCCCCGCCTGTTATTCCGGCCCGCCGAATCCCACACCCCACACTAAACTACTTCTGTTTGGAAAACACACTACCCTATGGGGCCCACAACATTGGCCTCCTCAGATGGGACCTACACCCACCCCCTCCAATACCGCTCGCAACTTGGGCATCATCTTTGATGAACACCTATCCATGAAACAACAAGCGGTCAGAGTGGCAGCCACTTGTTTCACCATACTCAAGTGGCTCAAGAAAATCAGGTGGATGCTCCCCCAGAATACACTAAAAACCGTAGTCCAAGCTCTAATAACATCTAGACTGGACTACGGCAACATCTTATATCTGGGGGCATGTAAAGAGGTCACTAAGAAACTGCAAACAGTGCAAAACGAAGCATTGAGGCTGATATGCATGCTACCAAAAAAATCCCCAACTTCATCTGGTCTTCGGAGTCTCCATTGGCTCCGTATTGAACAACAAGCAAAATTTAAAGCTCTATGTTTCATGCATAGAATCAAGGCTGGCAAGGCCCCTGCCTATCTGAGCTCTCTTGTCGATCAATACGCCCCTCCAAGAATCCTACGTTCCTCGACCCAACACAAGTTCCAGATACCCAGGATCAATCGAGTTAGACAGGGTGGCCGCTCTTTTTCCTATCTGGCCCCCTCCCTATGGAACTCCCTCCCAATTCAGCTTCGCACGAACAACTGTTATCTTCAATTTCGTAAGAACCTAAAAACATGTTTGTTTAACCAATAACTCTGCTCTCAATAGCTCATTATTCCCCTCTTTGTTATTTCGCTCATTTTCATCCTCCGCACCGGGAAACCTTAGGGTAGCTGTGCGCTCTACAAAAATAAATATAATAATAGTAATAGCTGAGCTGTTTGCACTTCCCCCTATGATTACGTCACCATCTTACGACTATAAAGGGGGAAGTGCATCTAATCAACATCCTGAAAATACCAAAGAAAATCAGAACGAAAAAACAGACAATCACCCAAATAAAAACCCAAACCAGGGAGGGAGGGAAGGGCTCAGGAATGGGACGGGGAGACCAGGACTCGGAGTAATGTGTATTACCGGTAAGTAACCGGGCATTACCTCCTCATCCTGTCTCCCCGTCCCATTCCTGACAAGTGAGCCCATACCCAAGCACACGGTGATTGTGAGAAAAAAACAGACCAGAAACTATGAGAAAAAACAGGTCCATTTTAATCATCAGAAAACAGTACAAACTATAAATCATGTACAGAAGACAAGTCACAAGCCCCAAAGGCAGCAGAGGCCGCCATCCCCAACTGAAGATGGTAATGAGCAACAAAAGTATGGGGAGAAGCCCATGTGGCAGCATTGCAAATGTCCCTCAACGAGGCACCCTTGAACATGGCCCAGGAGGACGACACGCTCCGAGTCGACCTACCCTGAATAGAAGAAGGCAGAGGACAGTGGGCAGAATCGTAAGCAGAAACCACAGCACCCCTGACCCACCGAGACAAAGTAGACAAGGAAGGACGAAGCCCCAGCCCCGAGAGGCCAAAGGTGACGAACAGTGAATCAACTTTCATGAAGCCAGCCGTACGCTCCAAGTAGATGCGGAGAGCCCGCAGCACATCCAAAGAATGGAGGAGCACCTCCTCAGGAGAGGCAGAAGCTGGAAAAAACACCGGGAGGACAATATCCTCCTGACATTGAAAGGAAGATACCACCTTAGGAAGAAAGAACTGACTCGGACGGAGGATGACCTTTTCCTCGCAAAAGCGCAAGAAGGGAGGGGAAGCCATCAGCGCCCCAATCTCACCAACCCTCCGCCCAGAAGTAATGGCCACCAGGAAAATAGCCTTAGCAGAAAGGAATTTCAGGGCAATGGAATCCAAGGGCTCGAAAGGAGGACCCGTCAAAGCCCGGAGAACCAAGGGAAGATCCCAAGGAGGCACAGGAGAACAATAGACAGGACGCTGAAGCAAGAAACTCCGCAGAAGGCGAGCTACCAACGGGGAAACAGAGGAAACAGAAGAACCCCGGAAAGCAAGAATGGCAGCCCACTGGGCCCGAAGGGAAGAAACCGCAAGCCCCAAGACGAAACCATCCTGCAAGAAGTCCAAAACCTTCACAGCCTCACAGGAGGCAGAAGAGAGACCCCTCACAAGACACCAGGAGGAGAAATTCTTCCAGTGACGGTCATACGACTTCAAGGAGGAAGGACGTCAAGACAGCTGGAGACAACGGGCAACCTCAACTGAGCAACCCAGACCCAGCAAACCTAACCTTTCAAGTGCCAAACCCCCAGCCGGAGGCGACACAGGGAGGCAACCCCCAGAAGAGGAGCCCGCAGCGGGGAGGGAGACAGGGGAAACCTCCAATGAGGGCAAACAGAAAAGGTCAGCAGAATGGGGAACCAAGACTGCCGAGACCATTCCGGAACCACCAGGAGGACCTCCGCACGATCCCAACGAATCTTCCAGAGGACCCTCGGAATTAAGGCAAATGGAGGGAAGGCAAACAGCAGACCCCTCGACCACGGAATCGAGAAAGCATCGGTGGCCCAGGCCAACGGCGAGGGAACTATGCTGCAAAACCGAGGAAGAAGGGCAGACTCCTCCGAGGCAAATAGATCCAGCCAAGGAAGGCGAAACCGGCGGACAATCAGGTCGGACAGATCCGGGGACAGACAAAGGGACACTGAGGAGGGGCACACCCTGCTCAAAGAATCCGCAGGCCCATTCTCCTACCCCGGAAGATAGACCGCTGTCAGAGACAAGAGACTCGACTCGGCCCAAAGGCCGATCTTCCAGGACAGGAGAAACAGAGCACGACACATACCCCCCTGGTGATTCACATAAGAACGAACCACCTGATTGTCTATCTGCACAGAGACTGCCCGACCCCGAAGGAGAGGAGCGAACCAAAGAAGAGCCAACCAAACCGCCCTCAACTCCTTCCAGTTCGAGGACTGGAGGGATTCGAAACTGGACCACCGACACTGAGCCTTGGAGGCACCCAGAATGGCACCCCAAAACAAAGCACTGGCGTCCGTGGACAACACGATCACAGACTGAGGAGGAAGGAGATCGAACCCCCGGGAAAGAGAGAGAGAGGACAACCACCACTGGAGATCCGTCCGAATCCCCGGAGTGACAGGGATTAAAGTCTCGTAGTCCGAGGAGGCAGGATCCCAGTGCGACAGGACATGATGCAACAGGGTGTACAGATGGAGCCTGGACCAAGGAAGGAGATGCAGAGTGGAAGCCATCTCCCCCTGACTCCGCAACCAGAGACGAGCAGACACCCTGGATTGGGACAGAAACCAGGAAAGATGACGAAACAAAGTCAACTGGGGCTCCTGCGAGAGAAAAACTATGTCCAAGTCCATGCGGAAGAGAGCCCCCAGGAACTTCAGGGACTGGGAGGGCACCAGGGAGGACTTCCTGTGGTTGATAAGGAACCCAAAGGAACTGAGCAGAAGACACACCTGGTCCACATCCAACAGAGCCTGCAAAAAAGAAGGAGAGACAATCAACCAGGGGGGCGCTAGAGGGCGCACTGCGGAATGGCCGCACTGTCGTGAGGCTCCCGCCGCCCGGAGCTATTATCCGCCTAGGGATCCTGATTACCATCGCTGCGCCCTGATCTGACCCTATAGATCTACTGGGATATCGACTGACCACCCACGGTCCAACTCCTGGGCCATTCGGAGGTTGCTGGCCGAAGTTACGAGGATCTCAAGTTTCCCCGACTTGCGCTCTGGAGGTCTGGTGTCCCTTGGCCCCGCGTCGTCTTTTATGCCAGTCTGTGGCTCTGCACGTGGGGTGTAGGCCCTGCTCTGCCCCTCTCCACCGGGCCCGCTCGCTGGCCGGGCAGGCTGTTTGGTTCTTCCTTGCCATTGGACTGAATTCTTTGCTCCCACATCTGCCTGCCCAGATATCATTGCTTACGGAGTCACGGCGGATCTCCTTCTTGTCGTCTGGGGGATCGCCCCTTTGATGTGGGACCGGGGACGGCCATCTTCTCGTCGTTGGGAGTGGCGGGGCGCGCTGGCCTGCTCGTGCCCCCACGGTTCGGGTTTTTTGGCCGTACTCTTTGTCCGACCTACATCCTGGCTCCTATTTGCTCTGGTCCCCCACTGCATTACTAGCGCGTCATTATGGGGAAGCCGGACGCTAAACAATCCAAGATGTCCTTTGACTCTGGCGGAACTAGGCGGGGGACGCGTTTGCTCCAGGATGCTGGGACTTCGCAATCCCCCCCCCCCGGCTGTCGCTGATAGTGTCCCGCAGCCACCACCACCGGACTTTACCCAGATGATGCAGGAGATGAGGCAGGGGTTTGCCACGATAGTGGACAAGGTGGACAAAATATCGTCGCGCATGGATGCGGTCGTCCAGAAGCTGGACGTGCATGAGGAGCGCTTGACAGCGGCGGAACAGCGCATTTCGGACCACGGCGACACGGCAGCCACCCATACCACCCAACTGGCGAGAATGGACAATATCTTGCGTGTAATTGCCGCTAAGAATGAGGAGTTGGAGGCGAGGAGTAGGCGCAACAACGTTCGCATTGTAGGTGTGCCGGAGTCCACAAATGTGGGAAAAATGGAAACTTATGTGGAGAGGCTACTGGTGCGCGCCATTGGGGCGGAAGCGTTCTCATCCCAGTTCATCGTTGAGAGAGCGCATCGGTCGCTGGGACCTCGGCCGGCCTCTGGGGCCGCACCGCGCCCCATCATCGCGCGCCTTTTGAACTATTGTGACCGGGACGCTGCCCTCCAGGCTGCCCGCACTAATAGGGCCCTCTCCTTCGATGGGGTGTCTTTCACCATGTACCCCGACTTCACGCCGATGGTGCAGGACCAGCGCCGTAAGTTCCTGGGGGTGAAAAAGAAACTTCGGGATCTACAAGTGGACTATGCCTTGCTGTACCCGGCCAAACTTAGAGTGACGCACCAGGCTAAGCAACATTTTTTCACCAACCCACAGCATGCTGAGGATTTTGCGAAGCGCCTCCAGCGCGAGCGAGCGGCTGCAGATCGGAGAGGCGATCGAGACACTGAAGATGATCATTCGGCGGCTGAGGAGGAGGTCGCCTGATTGTGGTGACTTTGGCCTTTGTGTCTCTATTTTACTGGTTTTTGGAACATTCTGGACGTTTGCATTTTACACTGACTGCTACTGCCTTCCTTTTCCATATTTGCGGCCTAACTGTTGTCCGCTTTTACTTTTGTTGGTGCGGGGGTCATGTCTTTACTGAGGTGGGAGTGTACGTATTGTTTCTTGGGGTCAGTGTGGAACCGCAGGATGGTGCTATCTGGTGTCGCGCTCTGGGCACCCACCCCCCCGCGCTGCGCCTGGGGCCGTTTGATACTCATTGGCTCGGACACTGGCGTGGTGTGAGGGAGTGGTATCGTGCACCTCTAGAAGGTTCCCCGGAGGGTGTGCCCCACTTGTACCTTTGGTTTGGATTCTAGTCCTTTGTTGGTTGACTGGATGTGTGTTGGGGAACGGGGGGGGCAGGGGGGGGGTGCGCATGGCCTGATAGTTGGGGTGGTATCAGGTGGGTGGGTGGGGCGGGAATGAGGCTGGCCGCTCTTGCTTGCCCAGGGCTCATGGCTCGGCATATGGGTTGCTGCTGTTGTCTGTGTGCACGGGCGCGGTTTCTTGCCCGCTACCTCGGCTGGTCCATTTATCTATTCGGCGGCATTGATCCTGGGGCCCGTGTCCCCGTCCGCCATGGGCCCGGTTGGAACGGCCGCCGCTTGGCGGTGAGCGCTTTGCACGAGGAACACGTGTGCGAGTTGTGGGCCGTATAAGCTGGATTGGCAGCGTGCTGTGCGCAGTATGTTCTGAGTGCTTGTTGCATGGGTGGTTCAGCTGGGGGGGGTTGTTGTGGTTTTGGTCGTTTGGTTTGGAGATGGCTGGGGAGTGTGTGGAGTGTGTGCGGGGGGACGACTGCGCCCTAGGGTGTGGACCTGTCGCTGGCTGTTGCTGGTAGTTGGATGCTCTGTATTTGCTTATTGGGTCCTGTGGGGCCCGGAAACTGGGTAATGTCAACCGCTGTTATAGATCAGATATCGATTTTGTCCTGGAATGTATGGGGACTTAATGATGCCAGGAAATGTCGTAGTGTGATCCAGTATCTAGACAGGCATGCTATTCATGTTGCTCTCCTCCAGGAGACGCATCTGCGTCCCGCTCCTTCCCCCAGTTTTGGTGGGAGGTGGGCTGCGGCCAGGAGGTTTGCTTCCTATTCTTCTTATGCTCGCGGGGTTGCCATCCTTGTTAAAAGATCGCTTGCATTTCAAGAACTGGGATCTGTGGGGGATCCTGAGGGGCGCTATGTGCTACTGTGGGGGCGGCTTGGGCAAACCACTCTACTGTTTGTTATTTGCTATGCTCCTAATGTCGGTACGCCAATCTTTTTTGTCACTTTGTGGGGTCATGTTCTTGCTGTGGATGCCACTTACATTGTGTGGGGGGGGGGATTTCAATTTTGCATTTCATGCCCAGTCGGACAGATCGGAAGGGAGTCCTCAGTATAATGTGCAGGCTAGAGAAGTATTGCGTGGGATTGTGGAGGAGGCTGGGTTGGTCGACAGCTGGAGGTACGCCCACCCTGCCACCAAGGAGGGGGGGCACTCATTACACTACACATGCTCGTTCATGGGCGAGACTGGACTATGTGTTTCTCTCTAGAGGGTTGGTAGCTGGCCTAAGGGAGGCTACACATCTGGCTCGGACGTATTCGGATCACTGTCCGGTGAAGGTTGCCCTATCCGTCCCCGGGCTGCACAGGCCGCGTCCGCCTTGGCGCCTTTTTCCGACTGCTTTGCTTGACCCGGTGTTCAAGGAGGAGCTTGGTGAGGAGGTAGAGGCGTTCTTCCCTAGAAACAAGGGCTCTGTGGACAGCGTCGAGGTTATATGGGAGGCGTTCAAGGTTACGATCCGGGGAGTCACTATTTCTAAAAGTTGTGGAGTGTTTAGGCTGATTGTCCGGACCCTCGAGGGCTTGGAAGCTGACTTGCGAGACTTGGAACGTAGGATGCAGGTTGATTCTGATCCTGATCTTCTGGCACAGTTCCGTACTAAACTCTCCGAGTATGAGGAGGAGGCTGCTAGAGAGGCTAAGCATAGGGGAAAGTACTGGGCGGCGAGGCGATACTGTGAAGGGGAGCGGCCCAGTAAGGTCCTCGCTGCCCTTACTAGACATCCAAGGCATGGGTCGGACGTGTTGAAATTGGTGTCGCCGGATGGCACTCGCTGTCGGGACACTTCGGAGATTCAGCGTACTTTTATTGACCATTATGCACACCTTTACACGACGCAGCAGACTGGTGAGACCCGGTATGGCGGATATCTTGATGAGCTGGCACTCTGTTGGTTATCGGATGATCATCGAGCGTTCTTAGGCAGGCCCCTAGAGGTGGAGGAGGTCAGGAATGCCATCATGTCTCTGTCGAATGGGAAGGCCGCCGGTCTGGACGGCCTTCCTGCTGAATTTTATAAGTGTTACGTGGACACCATGGCCCCTGTTCTCCGTGAGGTTTTTGAGGAGTCCCTGGAGGAGGGGCGTCTGCCGTACTCCATGCTGGAGGTCGCCATTATGTCACTGCTCAAGCCGGGAAGGATCCGTTGGATGTGGGCTCCTATAGGCCCCTCTCATTGCTCAACTGCGATGTCAAAATTCTCGCGAAAGTCTTGGCAGTAAGACTTGCCGAGCTCATGCCTGTTATTGTGTTACCTGATCAGTCGGGATTTGTGCCCGGCCGTGCTACCTCCCACAATCTTCGCACCTTGTTTTCGCTTGTGTCGACCATCGCTCCTGCTATTCCGGTTGCCACCATCTTTCTTGATGCCACTAAGGCGTTTGACTTCATTGAGTGGGGCTATCTTATTGATGTTCTTTGTCGGATGGGCTTCCCCAGAATCTTCATCTCATGGGTTAAGCTCTTATATACTGATCCGATGGCGAGGGTGGTGGTGAATGGGGTGCTGTCCCCCTCGTTCCCTCTTACGAGAGGGACCCGACAGGGCTGCCCCCTCTCGCCCCTCTTGTTTGCCATTGCCATTGAGCCGCTGGCCTGCAGAATTCGTCAGTTTCACCAGCAGAGCGCTTTTAATTGTCTTCAGCGTCAGGTCAGTATTTCTTTATACGCTCACGATGTTACACTCTATGTTAAAGACCCTGAGAACAACCTTAATTCGCTCTTACGAGAGTTGGTCGCTTTTGGGGGTGTCTCCGGTGTCCATATCAACTGGCGGAAGTCTCAACTTTTCCCCCTCACTGCCGCTGTAGCTAGGTTTCCCCTTGATTATCCTCTGGATTGGTGTGATTCGGAGCTGCGATATCTTGGCATTGTCGTGTCCTTGGATAGAGAAGAATCGGTTCGGCTTAATTATGGTGTAGCTATTACTGAACTTGCAGATGATGTTACTAGGTGGATGTCTTTGCCTCTCTCCATGGCCGGTAGGGCGTCCCTTATCAAGATGGTAGTTTTGCCCCGCTTTCTTTATCTCTTTCAGAACCTTCCGTATTATCCTGGTGCCTATTTATTTCGCAGACTTCGATCCGAGCTCATCCGATTGTTCTGGGGGGGCAGGCAGCCGTGGGTGGCTTGGGCTACCCTTACGTTGCCCTATGCTGATGGCGGATTTGACGTTCCTGACTTTGAGCTTTATTATCTTAGTGCTCAGATGCATTTCGCTTATCACTGGATGCGCCCCACGCCGTTTATGCCCCAAATTGCTGCTGAACATTGGATTGCCCACCCACTCCCACTGGAGGAGATGGTGTTGGGCAAGGTGTCGGATGTGGAAACGCCTCGCACGACGGTGACGTGCACGGTGGATGCTTGGAAACGGGTGGCTCAATTGCTGGGCGTCTCTTTTCTTTATTCGCCGGCCTTGCCTCTGTCTTATCATCCTGATTTGTCTCTGTTGTTGGAAGCGGGGTTTCAACAAATGTGTAGGCGGCTCGGTATCCTCACGTGGGTTGACTTGTTTCATGAGGGTGCCTTCCGTACACAGGCTCATTTCTTCGGGCGGCTGCTTGCTCCCCTTTGGAGCTGTTTTACTTTATCCGCTTTCGGCAGGGCATGCGTGCTCTGCTACCAGATTTCCCTTCGGAGCCTGGGGTTACCCTCCCTCTCCACGTGCTGTTGATATCAGATGGGCAGCACCTGGTGTCGAAATTATACGGAGCCATTTGCAGACAGCGTTCGGTCCCGGCCAATCAGGTGCACGAGCAGTGGGTTGCTGAGTTGGGAGCCCCTATTACCGACGAGCAAAGGAAGTACTGCTGTGGGCTCACGGCCAATGTTTCCTCCAGTTGTCGCCGTAAAATTATCCACTACAAATTTGTTCAGAGGTATTATTATACCCCGGCGAGGAAACTTCGGTTTCATTTAACGGAGGACGCCAGGTGCGCTAGGTGTCGGGCGGAAGGCGCTGACTTTCTGCACTTGGCTTGGAGTTGTGCGGGGGTGCTGGATTATTGGACTCAGGTCCATGAAGCACTGCAGATTATGGCGGAGGATGGGGTGGCCTTTGACCCCTTAGTGATGTTGCTGGGCTACTCTAAGGACGTGCCTGCCTCTCACCGTAGATTTGTTGACGTGGCCCTGCTGCTGGCTAAGCGTAGGGTTGCTTGTTGCTGGGGTCGTGGCAGGGTACCGCGCTTCCAGGATTGGGTGACTGACCTCATATACTGTCAGGATCAATATAATGTCTACTCTGAATTGATGCCTGTCAGATGCAGACCGAAGGACTTTTGGAGTCCGCTCCAGGTGTACCTCCTCACAAGAGCTGTGCAGGATTCTGATTCTGAACTTGGGGACCGTGTGGGGGTTGGCTGAAGGCAGCATGGTAGGCTGGGATATTATTGTGCACTTGCTGATCCTCAAGTATCTGGGGAGAAGCTGGGCTGTCTCCTCTACATGCGAGCTTCCGTGGGCTGTAGTTCCCCTTCTGACAAGTGGATGGTTAGGAATTGAGATCATGTCCTGTCAGGTTCCTTTATTTTTAGTGGCCCTTCTTCCTGAGTCTCCTTTGTTGTATTTGCTATGCGCTAACAGAGTGTGTCCATATTGTATTGTCTTATTAGCTTGCCTGAACATGCTGGATCATTGCCTTTTTATTTGCACTGTACATTTCGATGTGGCTCTATGTATTGACTGATATGATGCCCTGTACTTGCTTCTATCTCATTTTTCGATTCTGACGTACCACTGTGATGGCCGTATGTGACTGTATGTATTGTGTATGCACTTCCTTTGTCCCTGCTTGCCTCCAAATAAAGGTTTAAAAAAAAAAAAAAAAGGAGAGACAATCAACCAGTCATCCAGACACGGAAAAACCAGAAGACCCCTGGAATGAAGGATACCCACCAGAGGGGCCAAGAGCTTGGTAAACACTCTGGGCGCCGAGGAAAGGCCAAAAGGAAGCATCCGGAACTGATAGTGAAGGCTCCCACAGCAAACCGTAGAAAACGCTGGTCTTCCGGATGGACAGGAATGTGCAGATAAGCATCAATGAGATCCAGGGACGCCAGGAAGCCCCCTGACAGGACCAGAGGCAGAATGCACTGGAGCGTCACCATCTTGAATGGACATTGGACACGAAGTGATTGACCCGCTTCAGATCCAGAACAGGACGAAGATCCGAAGTGTCCTTCTTTGAGACAAGAAAGAGGATAGAATAGCAATCCTTGCCCCTCTCCAGAGGGGGGACCTCCACAATAGCCCTTTTTTCCAACAGGAGCCGCACACCTGTCAACAAAGCATCGCTGCTCAGAGGAAGACGCGGCAGGGGAGTCTGAACAAAACCCGGAGGAGGAGGAGAGGAAAACTCTATCCGGCAACCTTCCGAAACAGTCTGAATCGCCCAGGCATCCGGAACCGACAACCACTGGGCGAGGAAGGATTGGAGGCGACCACCAACCGGCAAGGGCAGACAGTCATTGAGAAGAGGTGGCAGCGGGGCGGCAACACCGGCAGCGGCCCAGGGCATTGGCACTTCCAGGGGCCCCCCAGCCACGACCCCTGCCTCGAAAGGGCTGAGATGCGCCACAAGCAGGCGGCCCAAAAACGCGGCGGTAACCAAATCCACGAGCCCGAGAAGGAGGGCGGACCGGAGCCACCAATTTACGGTTCTCAGCAGACTGCTTGACCATACCCTCCAGCTGAGGGCCGAACACCTTGGAACCTGCAAAGGGCAATTTAAGGAGGACCGACTTCTGCGAAGAGTCCGCTTTCCAGGAACGCATCTAAATATGATGACGGGCAGCGATGGAAGCACCAGAAGAAGCCGCCGTCGCCCCCAAATTGTCAAAGGAAATATCCGACAGGTACCAAACCTGTTGTTCCATCACAGACAAAAGAGGTGTGGCATCCTCGCCGTCCCGCAGCAGAACCAACAGGGACTGGAAATCCTTAAGGAGCGACTGTACCATATAGTTTGAATAGGCAGTTGCACGGATGGAAAAATTGGAAGCAGCATAAGAACGCTTCACTGCACCTTCAACACGCTTATCCACAGCGTCCGCAGGAAGGGCGTCCTCAGAAATGACCAAACCCTGAGAAGAGAGGCCAGCCATCAGATTATCCACCTTCACAGCCTGAGGGAACTCAGTAGCAAGAAGAAGTCATCCTCCAAAACATCAGCGGCAGGAGGAGAGAAGCCCAAATTGGACCTAACGTGTGCGAAAAGTTCAGTGAGCTCAGCACCCTGAACAAAACGTCCACGCACACCCTCATCCTCCTCAGGAGCCAAGTCATTCTCAGGGTCAGCCTGTGGATCCACAGAAACACGAGGCCTCTTGGGAGGAGGACCAGCCGCATCCCTAGCCAGGAAAGCAGCAGCCACAGCCTCACTGACAAGAAGGGGCAGGGAATCCAGAGGATTCGCAGAAGATGAAGCCTCAGCATCCATCCTAGAAGCACAAGTCCAAAAACCACACCAACAGGCAAAAACAAGGACAAAAAAACATCCAAGAAGGACCCCATATATACTGGACGAGGAACCGAACACCTGTGGCAGGAAAGCAATGGGCCGGCATAAAAAGCCCAATTAGCAGCCAACACGCCCCCTAATGCACAAACCACCGGAGTGCCATAACACCAACACCCTCAAAGCCCCAGCCCGCTAAAGCAGGGCAAAAAAGGACCAGAGGAAACTCAGGGACGGCCGCTGAAGCAGGCCAAACAACGCCCGGTAAGTGAAATGATTGAAAACGGCAGCTAACGCGAGCCGCGTGTACAAACAATGCCCCAAAACAGAGACAGCCGCTAACGCGAGCCGCGTGCAAATTAACAGCCCTAAACACAAGAGGCAACACGGGGGGATCGGCAGCGCAAGAAACAAGGCGGCCGCTCAAGCACGCCGCCGCAACCACACACACAACAGCAGGGAACTTACCCCGTATACCAGCAGCCCCCAACAGCACAGCCAGGACCGCGATCTCAGGAACACAGAAAAAAAAGAACAGGATGTTGATTAGACGTACTTCTCCCTTTATAGTCACGTGATGGTGACGTAATCATAGGGGGAAGTGGAAACAGCTCAGCTAGGTAGGGGTTTCTGTGGAGCAGACTAGCTGCTCACTTGTCAGGAATGGGACAGGGAGACAGGACGAGGAGGTAATGTGTGATACCCGCCTTGTGCACAGAACCACTTGTCGGCATGTAGTAGAAGCACAAAGACGTTTAAACCGTCAGACGAAAACCCTTTGCAGGCGGGGACCATTAAGAGCAGCGGATGCAGACGATAGGGAAATGTTTGCAAATCGGCGTATCCTCACATTTGGCGCCCGCGTTGCATTAAGGGATGCCTTTCCAACCCCAACCCGGAGCAGTCTGCTATAAATATTTTATTCAATGAAGAGACATCCCTTTGGCTAAACTTTCAGTGACCCAAATCAAACGAAGCTGTGGTAATAACAGGCAACAAGCAAAGCAGGCAGTTAAACGATGACGGGGCTGCAGAAGGTGGGATTTTCAGGAGCTAAGTGGCACTAACTCACGGGCTCGCGCTGCAGTGGTATTTTCCCAAGTGCAAACTGTTCACAATTAGTATTTATGTGTAGAAGGTAATCAGCTATTAAAGCATAAATGACATTTGTAGTCTCCAATTCGGTTCTTAAAACGGAGTTTTGTATCAAGGGCTCAGTGAAATTGAAATCATCTGTACGCCCTGGGAGAAGGAACCCCTGTTTGGCGTTGGGGTGCCGCACAGAGACATTGTGCCGTATGCCCAGCCCGCGGTCGATACATTTCCAGGTGGCACATTGTCTGGTTTCGCTTCCTTATTCCTCAATTGATTTTGCCTGCTGGAAATATTGAATGGGCTGAATAGGAAACGTCTATCGTTGTAAATAAATCAAGATAGTGTCTTGGCTGAATCTGCTCGGCATGTATCTACTGAATTGCAGATCTGTTAACATCTCTTTCTGAGTGGACTGTGGCAGTGTTTCTGATAGATAACACAGAGCATTAATTAGTGTGTATTTATGGGGGAATTTGTTCAGATTCATTACTCTTTTTAGGTTTGATGTTAGCCACGATTTTTTGCTTTTACTAAAATTATATGTATAATTTACTTACATGAAGGGGCTGTCATCAGCTCTCTTCATCCATTGCTCTGTTGTGTCATTCACATTTTACTTCTGCTTACTATAGCAAACAGTATGGGTCATTGGTTCAGCCTAATTCGGTCAACTGCTGACTTCAGCTTGAGTAGTTGTGTTTCGCCCTTTCAGAAGAAGCACATCGACACAAAAGGTAGTACCCTTTACTGCCACTGGTATTTTTACTCTGTTATTACTTTAGTGCTATTTTTGTTTGTAGATCTACCAAATGATAGCAGAGGGTACATTCATGGTTTATTAGTTCCTGTCTCCTGCCAATGTTGTTGTAAATTCCTTTTGAAGTGGTCTTGCTTATTTATCTGACTGATTATTTTTCACACCATACAAGGGCTGACATTAACTCGGAATATAACCTCTTGATTGTGCTCTATCTTTCCAACCCTGTTTGTCTACCATTCCTTATTTTTTTAATGCTGTCTTTCTTTCTTTTCTTTTCATCCCCTTTCTTTTCTTTTTTGATTTCTGTGCTTCTTTCTTTTCTTTTTCTTTCTTAATTCTTTTTTCTTTTGATACCTTCCCTTTGCTTTTTTACATTTATCTTTCTTTCTTTCTTTCTTTCTTTCTTTCTTTCTTTCTTTCTTTCTTTCTTTCTTTCTTTCTTTCTTTCTTTCTTTCTTTCTCTCTCTGTCTCTGTCTCTGTCTCTCTCTCTCTCTCTCTCTCTCTCTCTCTCTCTCTCTCTCTCTCTCTTTCTTTCTTTCTTTCTTTCTTTTTTAATGCATTCTTCTTTCTCTCTGTATTGTCTCTTTTTTGGCGTAGTTGTCCTTCAAAGCTTGAAAAAGCATTGTTAAAGACATATCGTGGGATTTTGGCTGTTTTTTGGACTTGAAACAAACATTTGTTATGTGAAATTCAGTGTCAATCAGGGCACAGTATGGTAACTTGGTAGATGTTAAATCAAGTAGTGTACATTGAAAAAAGACATATGTGCATATCACTTAAAACTGTATCTTTAATAGTTGAATATTCATGATCACCAAACAATGTCCTTCACAACGTGCCATTTTACGGCAACAATGAAAAAAAAAGTACTGGAAATGGGATTTACATCACTCATCCTGTGAACCTGGGCCGGACTTGCCGTAGCGGGCATCAGGCGTTTTTTCCAGGCAGCTGGAAGGGTAGGGGCCGGAATTGCTGCAGTGGGAGGCGATTATTAACTGGGGGCTGGTTTTGCAGATGTGGTAAAATATCGGTGCCCAGTAACAAAAGCAGACGTGCTTTACACCTGCACCCTCTACCTTTGGGGACCTGGTCTGACAAAATTGCCAGGGCTGCTTTGGTTTACCAGTCTGGCCTGCCTATTAAATCTGATACGTTTCCCCCTAATTCTCTTCCCTAGCCCTGTTCTAATCTATACTTTCTATGGATCACTTCGTTGGCTAGTAACCTCTGACTGTGCTGAGTAATAGAAATGAGAAAGTGTGGGAGACTTGAGAAGGATAGAGCAGTAAACAGTACATTAAGAGATAAGTAAATAGAGTAGGGAGGTAGAGATAGAGATAAGGTGGCAGATAGGTTGGTAAAAGAAAGACCTGGGATAAAGAGAGAAAGGAGAAGTAGCCAGAGAGGAAGATAGAAAGACATGGAAAAAGGACAAATTAGGTAGAGAGATAGCTCGAGGTTTTGGAGCTAGGTGGACAGTTATAGAGACCCAGATATAGTTGGAAATAAATGCGGGGCAGTTGGTGGGATACACCATTATTTATTTATTTATTTTATTTTAGGTTTTTATAGAGCGCATAGTCACCCTCGAGTATCCCAGCGCTGAACCTCGTATTCCTAAAGCGGGGGGCAAGGAAAACTTCGGGTAGATCAAGGAAAGAGGAGGGTTTTGAGGGATTTCCTAAATCTTAAAAGGTTTGGTTCCGTCATGGTTAAAGTAGAAAGTGAGAATAAGTAGAAATAGAGGTGATTTAGGGAGAAGTAGAGGCAGAAAAAGGAAGAGATGCCAGGTATTGACGTGTGCTATGTTCAAGGAATAGACACTGTTGAGGCCTTTCAAGTACCCTTGGTGATTTCCCTAAAAAATATAATTCTCCCCGAAGCCATAGTGCGCTTAATATACATGTATATAAAATGTGGCATGTGTCTCTATGGCTTCCTGCAGAATGAGATCATAAGTATGTATTTCAGTCTAGAGCTTAGTGTTCTATGATGCAAGTATGTTTACTATTCCAGGTTAATTTCAATGAAGGGTAGTCCACTGATGAAACTCAGGGTAATGCAGAGTGCTTAGGAGGAAGTAGATTTTGTCATAGGTAGGCTTTGTGGAGCGCTGCATGGTATGTGGTCATCAAGGCATTAACGTTTTAGATGTATGACTACTACGTATTGGAATCCATGGAGTATTTGAAATGTAGGTATTGTCAGTTTGCTAAATCCAAAAATTAGGAGGACTAGGCCAATGGTAGCCTGAAGCCTTTGTGTCAAAGCTAGTGAGAGGATACATGTTTGTCAATTCACTTGTTTAATTTAAAGGAAGGTTTTAGTCTATTATCAGTTCAATCTCTCAGTGGATGTCCCTGGATGTGAGCCAAGCTCCTTCGACTATGCTGTGAGATTAGGGTTCTCTACAGATAGCTCAGACCTTGTCTTACTATTGGAGGTCATCTCACTCCTCTTTGATTATCAAAAGCAGCACCATCTGTCAGTCAGTGTTTGAGCAATTGCCTTCAAGGTCTGAGGCATCTTGTTTAAGCCATTCAGTCCTTGTGTGTGCATAATATATCCTTTGAGGGCTAATTCATCTCAATCTTTATGGTAAAAAATCATCAGGTAAGTTAATAAAAATGTGAACAGGTATTTCTGACCATGTTTCAGCTACAAAAATAGCATTCCAACTGGCTGATTGACACGAAGTAACATTTTTAATCTCATAATACAATTTTGCAAACAAATATCAGTTTCAGATAAAGATATGAGATACCATCCAAATATATCGCACATTGGGATCGCTATTAGACACAGCGTTAAAAGTAAATCAATTCTTTCTACTCTTTAAAACTGGGAGATCAATTTGCAGAAGTTTAGGGTAAAAGGTTAGAGTCTTAATGCTAAGTGTAGAAATTTGGGGCAGGAATTGGGGTTTACACAAGATAGAAAGGATAACCACAAGAATAATTTGCATTGAGTGCAACTGTATTATTTACAAACCATGTTTATCTGAGCTTGGGTAGATTAATAGTAGGAATTTCCCTCATCTAAAAGAAATATGTAAGAAAAACATACTCCTCATTGATGGCGTGGATCTCTATCTTTGTGAGTATTGAATTAGACTAAGGGTAGATTGAGATAACCAAGCTTTTCAGTTTTTTAAACAATAGATTGGAAGTGTACCAGAGCACTTAATATATTTGTATGCTAGGCTATCTGTGAACCAATAACACTCTTGTAGGTTCAGTCAAATAACTATATCAGTTGCCCCTATCTGTGAAACCCCACAGATAGGGCCTAGACCATTATGAATATGATGACTGTGTTTGATGTCAGATGAAATATTATATATAAGTACATCAATATTTTTAATATGGTTAATACTGTGTAGAGGATGCGTTTACGATTCTGGATCTAAGTAGATACTTGTCTTTGCAGGTACATAGGGTTATCAATTTTGCAGCATTTGAAACACGTCCAATATAATCTTGAACTATGACTTCCCATTTCTGTAATGAAAAAATTCATGGCTATTTTGTGGATTGGCCAATATTTTGGAGCACTTAACAGATATATTTCTTCTAATCCAGTTGCTATTGACAGGGTGATGACAGTTGATGCATTATTCATTTGGTTTTTTTT
This sequence comes from Lissotriton vulgaris, assembly GCF_964263255.1. Taxonomy (NCBI): domain Eukaryota; kingdom Metazoa; phylum Chordata; class Amphibia; order Caudata; family Salamandridae; genus Lissotriton; species Lissotriton vulgaris. Next base: position 187,513,769 of record NC_141688.1, on the reverse strand, counting down.
GGGATTGAAAATGTAGTAACTGTGAATCAAATTTCACATGATGAAAGTTAGTTTTGTATATACACACTTTGAACAAAAATGTGTAATTTCAAATATGTGCGGACTGGAATATGTTTATCTTCAGTTTTGAGGCACACATTTGATCCCGTTCATTGCTTTGATTGTGCCCTGGTAGTAAGCAACCACTGCGGCATCACGATTCATTAAAATGTAAGATTTGTTTTTGATCTATTGTCATAGACTCCTAATTAATTTAGTGCCATGCAAAACTCAATGTATATCTTCCAATGAAGAGATATAGGGGCATATTAATAGTTTGATGTATAGATTGGGAGCTTTTTAGAGACTGCAAATTTTTGTTTACTTTTTTGCCACTAACAAAATGATTATTTGTTTGGTTATATAGTCAATATTACAAACATACAAAGATTAAACTATTTTGTACATGATAGTAACATTTGCAAGTAACGCAGAGCCTTATGCAGTGAGTAAAGGTTCTTAATACTGATAGAGATGCATAACAAGAAAGGGACTGACTCTTAACTATAAGATTTAACTATAAGATTTGTCAAATAGATTATTGGTTGTATTCAGTCTTAGAACAAACTTGAATGTTGCAGGTACTGAACCTTGTAACTTACTGACAAAGTGAACACACAAAAGTTGTAGTCCTTTTTCTTTTGGGATCACAGATATATGTACTGTTGCAACATGACCCCTTTTAGGTGGCCATCCCAAGTTTAAAAAAAATCTTTTTTTTACACACCTGCTGGAAATCTTGAACTCTAACACTGGGACACTGCTATCCAGTGTATGTGCTCTGACCCCTAAAACATGTTGAGGTCAACCTAAAACCTGATTGGCACATTTAACTTTCATATAGGTCCACAGTGTATCTATTTATATTTATATATACTTTCACTGAAAAAAAACAAAGGTTATAGGGTCTTTGTTAGAACTGGGGGTCTTAAGTAGGCTGAGGTAGGTACCTAAGTCCAAATAGGGACCTTGTTTCTAAGTCAGGGAAAGGAAAGACGCCCTCTCAGATAGCCCCTGCTCACCCCCTCAGTAGTTTGGCACGAGCAGCCAGGCTTATCTACAAGGCAAATGTGTAAAGTATTTGCAACCACGCTCACAGTAATGCAGTGATAACACCACAAATGGGCTCCACACGAGTTTTATAAAAAACAATTATATGTTTATAAAAAAAGGATATACAATGGGACCACACAATAAAAATCCAACCTATGCGTTTTTGTAATATTTCACCCTGCCGGTTATTCGGTTATTAGGCCAGCAATCCCTTGTAGGTTCTTGCACTATTAATGAGGAATTTTCGATGATCCAATGAAGTCCTAATGCAATGCTATGCAGTATGTAATTCAAGAATCAGGCACTTGGTAATATAAAAAGAATGCAGTTCATAATGCAACAATCAGGCAGTTTGTAATGCAAAAGTAATGCAATTCGTAATGCAACAATCTGGCAGTTCCTAATGCAAAAATAATGCAATTCGTAATGCAACAATCAGGCAGTTCGTAATGCGAAAATAATGCAATTTGTAATGCAACAATCAAGCAGTTCGTAATGCAAAAATAATGTACTCCGACACCGATCGCGGTGCTCTGGATGGTCTCTATGCCACTCTTACTGACTCGTGGTCAGCTACTGCCAACATATGCCCCTAACACTGTTATAGTGAAAAACAAAGTGCAGCTCCACGCTCTGGCCCTCGTACTGCCACTCCTCAGCGAGTACGGACCGCGATACGGACTGCAGCAGAGGATCGCGCTGCAAATATGGGAAAGGCGGAGGGCTATCTTGGGGATATAATCTCACTCTCCTCTCCTCACGGCTTGGTCCTCAATGCGACTTCATTGATCTTGGGCAGTGGAATCGGACCCCTAACGGTGATGGTTCGATGTGTCTCCTTCGCAAAAGGAGGCTCGGGCCTGCAGCATTGAATTCTCACAGCTCCTCTGAGGAAGCCGGTCCAGGCCAATATGGATGATGATCGCAGCACTTCTGGTCAAGCTATCGATCAGAGCAGAGAACAAGACTGCTTTGGGAAAGACAGTCACGGGGCAGTTTCTCACAATAGAGCGTTGATGAGACTCACTTGAGCTGTGGGTGCACACGATCACAGGGCAATCCTCACGAAGGTCTCAGGCTGCATGAAGCACACGCACACAGTGTCGCTGAGACTCACTTGGACTCCGGGTGCACACGATCACAGGCCAATCCTCATGAAGGTCTCAGGCGGCACAAAGCACACACTTCTGACAGTGTCGCAGAGTGTCACTTGGACTCCAGGTACACGCGATCACAGGGAAATCCTCACGTAGGCCTCAGGCTGCATGAAGCACACACACACAACATCGCTGAGAAACACTTGGACTCCGCATGCACACGATCACGGGGCAGTTCTTATGAAGGTCTCAGGCCACTAAAAGCACATGCACACAGCGTCGCTGAGACACACTTGGAAACTTTTATGTTCCTGAGTTTCCATAACGGGGAGCCAGCTCTCCGCGGGCCCTTGGAGACACGTTACTTCGGAACACAGGGCACAGCAAAGTCCTTTCAAGCAGGGGGACACAGCACTCCGCAAAGTCCCTTAGCCTTCCTTATTTAAATCTGCAAACTGAAGGCCAGCCCCAGAACACACAGTCCTTCTCTTCAGTCTCTTCAGCTGTTCTTCCTTGGCAGAGGTTCCTCTTGACTGGGAAGTAATTTCAATCCTTTTCAGTCTTGATCAGTCTAAAGTCCAGAGGTTTTAGCATGTTTTAATAGTTAAAGACCTCTCATTTAAATAATAGTAAGTCAACCCTATGTAGGCATTGTAGCCTTGGCAATAAAAATATTTCTACTCATTACGCCTGCTCTGGGGAGGCATTAGATTTTGGCGCTGCCCCTGGTTTATGTGATTAAGGCAATCTGGGGCAGTGTCAAAATCCATGGTTGGGAAAAACCCCTGCAATGCCAAAGGAATGCAGAAGATTGCGCTGCTTAGTCTTACTCCAAATCTATACAGCCATGCAAAGCTAAGCAGAATAGCGTTGTGTTGCATCACAGATATGATTGAGAGGCTTCCGGTCTTCTCTTTTTCAGTTGAATCTTATCAATTGGGCCATACTTGCTCCACAGCTTGTCACTGTGTTTCAGTGAAATTTTACAGGTTGCTCAATACATTTTTGAGAAGGGTTAAAAATCTTTCATTATGCCTTGCTAGAAGATGGGGAGGAATTTTTCAAAACTCATTAAGGGTGTGCTAGCTCTTCCAGTGTGTGCATGGTGCAGTCTTGGGAACTACTATATCAATATGACCTCCGTATTTCAACTGTACAAATCACACACTACCGTCAAAGTAAGAATACCAGATGTCTCTATGTCACCAAGGAAGAAGTACTCCAGTCCAGACCTCATACACTCCAGTAGCCTTAAGTCTCATCACCGAAAGCACTTGTACTAAACTACCGGACAACAGTGTGCGTAGTAGAGACCTAAACTGGAGCACTCTTTCTTTGGTGACAGTCATCTGATAGCCTAACCTCAGGGATTCATCTTACAAGTGTAACATTCCCTGAATAGAAGTAGGCCGCATTTAGAGTAGTGTGAAGAGTTTCCCTAGCACCTGAATAGGCTGTGTATCCTGTGCGCAATGCTGTCACCATATCCTGTAGTGAAGCTTCACCAGAGAGACCAGAACTGGTTTGGACCAGGCTTCAAAACCCTTGCCACAAAGAGAATAAAGAGAAAATGGTGTATAATTGTTGGACCTTAAACCGCAGAGATTATATCATTTTTGGACTCCAGAGGAACTCCTGCCAAAGAGAAGGGCCCGAGAGTTGTAATGAAGAGTACGGTCCATTTGTTGTGTGTGCTTTGCTGGGTTGGCCAGCAGTTCATGCGACTGCCAAAGAGAGGAAACAGACTGGAACTTTGCTGCAAACTTGCTCGAAGAAGAATATGCTTGCCACCTGTACTGAAGTCTCAGGGCCACAAAGACTTTACCTGCAGCCCACTGACCAGCTCCTGGACTCCTCTGTGGACTCCTGTATTTAAAAGGGTGACAATTCCTGTTCCTGGGCCATGATAATTGTCTGGTTGCTGCTGCATAGCAGGAGGAACAACTCCAATGCAGTCAGTGATGTTGCTAGTGATGCCACGACCTGCACCGTGGCCAGGGGAACCGCTCATGAAGTGTATGATGCACTGCCCAGCGTGCAACGCAGCTCCGATGCACTTCAACGCGTGCTGATGCCTGCGGTTATCGTCATTCCCGACACCAGCAGTTCCACCAACAACATCACTGCCACTACCAGCATCACGTTATTGCAGAGCCGATAACAAAAAAGGGTGCCTTCACAAACTCTTCTACTTCGCATTGCCTCGCCAGAATTTACGCCTAATCACTGACACACCAAACTTCCCCTGTCCTGGACTCCATTTTTAAAGTAATATTTTGATACATGTATGTTGGTGTTTTGTCATTTTAGTGTTGGTTGGTTTAGATAACTATGCTTTCTTTTTTTAAACTGGTGTGGGTTCCATTTCTTGTGTTTTCACTGTGTTACTGTGCATTTGGGTACAAATGCTTCAAGCATTGTCTTTAGGATAAGCCTGTCAGCTTGTGCAAAGCTACCAAGGGGGCAAACTAAGGTATCTAAAGTGTGTAATCCCCTTAACCTAGCTAGAAGGAAGGGTCCCTACTTGGAGAAAGGTGTATACCTCTGCCAATTTGATCCCCCATTTCTAACAACGATGTATTTACAAGACTGCTTGCAGCATCCACAAAGACCTCCACACACATACTCCCAACTATCTAGGCAACACACTTACGAAAGCAGGAAGAACAAGGACTCTGAAAAGCTCTTACTTCTTCTCGTACCTCCCAAAATGAAAAATAAATCCCCCAGCACACGCTCTATTTATGGAAATGCACCTAGGATATGGTACTTAGTCTCCAGAGATCTCTGATGCAACCCCTCCTTCTCCTGCTTCAAAAATTAAATTAAACTCCTTCTCCTCAACAAATACTTCAGCACACACGATAATTGAACTATGTTGCACTAGCTCACACTCTCAATGACTAGACCCTTTGTGACAGTCGGTTGTTTGATGACTTCAGCTGTCAAATTTGTTATTTACTCCCTTAAATCATGCTGCTCGAATTGTCCATATACTGTAACTTCCCTTATTGTCTAACAATGCCCTTTGTCTCTTTTTTGCTTGTACATTGTTAGATCTGGGGGTATCTAGTTGGCAATGGCATTCACCTTTGTCCACATAGGGACCCTTACTTCTAAGTCAGGATAAGGGGATTTCACTCCTTAATAACCCCTGCTCACCCCCTTGGTAGCTTGGCACGAGCAGACGACTGGCTTATCTCAGAGGAGGTGTGTTAAGCATTTGAGAATATACAAAGTAATACAGTGAAAAAACTACAGCTGAACACAACACAGGTTTTATAAAAATAAGTATTCTTTATATAGACTTAACACAAGACCACAAACTACAAAAATCCACAATACTAGACTTAAGATTGCTTTAAAGATGATAAAAGTTAATTAGTTCAAGTTGATGATAAATACGACAAAGTTCTCAACAAAGTACCTGGATGCGTAAAGCAAACTAAAGAAAAGGCACGCAAAAGGGGAGATGCGTTGGTTCCGTAATCCAGGGGAAATGATGCGTCGTGCCTCAATGCTTGCACAGAGTAGGGGATGCATTGAGATCCTTACCGGTGTGGTGGTGATGCGTAGATTCTTGGCCTGTGGGCCCGTTGCGAGGCGCAAGATGGCGTCTTGATGCGAGGATCCGGTTGCGATGCGAGAAGATGGTGCCCTTGATGCGACGATGTGATGACGCTGCGATGATGATGCGTAGACTCTGTACTTTGGAGCCGTGACAGGCTCTGCGACACGCTTCTCCGGTGATGCGATGGTGACTCTCTCGATGGAGTCACACTTCTCCGGTTATGCGACAGCAGGCAGCTACGATGAACATACGCTTCCAGGGAGATGCGGCGAAAGTTTGCTTCTCCGGCAATGCGATGATTTGAGCTGCGGCGGCGACACGCTTCCTCTTGGTGCATCGTGTTTCCAGCTCCCAGCGACACTCAAATGTCTGAAGTTGAAAGTTTCCAGCAAGGAAATTTCTGAGGGGAGCTGGAGATGAAGTCTATTCTCCCTGAGACTTCAGCAGGAGCAGCACAGTTCAAGCCCTTGGAGAATATTCTGTAGATAATGATAGTCCTTAAAAAGTTCCTTCTCCTTTCATAGGCAATGAGCAACCACTGCAGGCCAACCCAGCAAACAGCACACTGGCAGTGGGGCAGTAAAACTCCTGCTGCTTAAAAAATCCATAGAAATTCTGTCGTTCTCTCGAGAAAACCTGGAGAAAAAACCCAACCAATGACAACCTAGCCACCTTCAAGAACGCCACCCGCAAACACCACCAACTGATCCGATCCACCAAGAAATCTGCTTTCAAGGATCGACTTGACAACAATGCCCAAAACAGCAAGGAACTATTCAACATCGTCAAAGAATTCACCAACCCGACCGCCAGCACAAACAACATTTCTCCCTCCCAAGACCTCTGCGACTCTCTATCCTCATTCTTCCACAATAAAATCGCCGAAATACATAACAGCTTCGACAACCAGTCCGACGACACGCCCACCCCACCCATTTCCGAACCAACACCGCCCTCTAACATCCTTCAAGCCTGGAACACAATCACCACCGAAGATACCATCCGCCTGATGAACTCCATCCACTCAGGATCGCCTACCGACCCATGCCCCCACCACATTTTCAACAAAGCAGACTCCATTATTGCACCCCATCTCCGCGACGTCATCAACAGTTCTTTCAACTCTGCTACCTTCCCGGAAAGCTGGAAACATGCCGAACTCAGCGCCCTCTTGAAGAAACCCACAGCAGACCCCACTGAACTTAAAAACTACCGCTCCATCTCGCTCCTCCCATTCCCTACCAAAGTCATTGAGAAAGCCGTCAATAATCAGCTCGCCGCCTTCCTCGAATCCAACAAATCCCTCGACCCTTCACAATCCGGCTTTCGAGCCAAACACAGCACCGAGACCGCCCTCATCTCAGCAAAAGACGACATATGAACACTACTGGACAACGGAGAAACAATTGCCCTCATCTTACTTGACCTCTCCGCAGCCTTTCGACACAGTCTGTCATAACACTCTAATACAACGCCTCAGCAACATCGGAATACAAGGAATTGCCTTGGACTGGATCATCTCATTCCTCGCCGGAAGAATCCAGAGAGTTCGCCTTCCTCCCTTCAAAGCAGAAGCCAAAGAAGTCATCTGTGGCGTTCCACAAAGATCATCACTCAGTCCAACCCTCTTCAACGTCTACATGAGTCTCCTAGCAGCCATCGCGCGCCAACACAACCTCAACATCATCTCCTACGCAGACGACACCCAGCTGATCCTCACCCTCACCAATGACCCGAACACAGCCAAAACCAACCTTCACGATGGAATGAAAGATGTAGCCGAGTGGATGTAGAACAGCCGTCTAAAACTGAACTCGGACAAAACGGAAGTCTTCATCTTAGGGTCATCCCCCTTGGCCGGTGGAATGGGACCGCCCCCATTCCACCGGATCACGCACGTAACCTGGGCTTCATCCTGGACTCCTCCCTCTCGATGACCAGACAAGCCAATGCAGTCACATCATCCTGCTTCAACATCCTACGCATGCTCAAAAAAGTCTTCCGCTGGATCCCCACTGAAACAAGAAAGACGGTCACTCACGCACTGGTCACCAGCCGACTGGATTACGGAAACACCCTTTAGGCCCGAACCACCGCCAAACTACAGAAAAAACTCCAACGCATCCAAAACGCATCAGCAAGACTCATATTGGACATCCCTCAGCAAGCTCACATTTCTGGCCACCTGAAAGATCTCCACTGGCTCCCCGTCAACAAGAGAATAACGTTCCGTCTCCTCACCCACGCACACAAAGCCCTCTATAACCTAGGACCCGAATGCCTCAACACGAGACTGTCTTTCTACACCCCACCCGCCAACTTCGTTCTTCCAACCAAGCCCTCACCGTCATTCCTCGCATCCACAGATCCACCATGGGGGGAAGATCCTTCTCCTACCTAGCGGCCAAGACCTGGAATTCTCTCCCCACCCACTTCCGCCTAACTCAGAACCACCTCTCTTTCAGAAAGCACTTAAAAACTTGGATATTCGATAAGTAATTACTCTCGCCTCCTCAAGCGCCGTGAGACCCTCTGGGTGAGTAGTGCGCTATATACATTTTTGAACTTGAACTTGAACTTGAACTTGGTTCTTCTCCTCGGCAAAAGGTTTATTGTTCCAGAGGTGATCTAATTTCTTGGGATCAGGGTCCCAATATTCTTACCCCCAAATCCTTTGTTTATTCTGAAGGAAGAGAGGCCTCTGCCTAGTCCAAACCAGTTCCTGAGCACTTTGTTTACATGACTTTCTCCTACCTTTCACTGTGCAGGTAAGAGACATCAGACGCCCCACAGGAGGTGGAGCCAGCACAGGCGAGGGAAGCACCAGCCCTATTCAGATCCCAGGTGCAACTCCTCCCTCCCATCTAGATGCAGATCTCTCTATTCACCACTGGGCTGCCCCAGCCTGTCTCCTGGAATCCCTCAGCCCTGTCACTCACAAACCCAGACAAGGAATACACAACCTAGCAGTGGCAGGCCCGGACAGTTAGGCAAGAAAATACCTACTTTCTAAAAGTGGTGTTTTCAAACACAGAATATTGAAACCAACTTTACTAAAATATGTATTTTATTATTCTGAGTTCAGGCATATTAAATTCGAATTTCTACCATGTTCCCTGAGTCAGTTAGGATTATAAGAATGTGATAATCTAACTGCCCATTCTAGCCTATAGAGAATAGGTAGCCTTCAATATTGAAAAACGAAAATGGCTGTAATTCACTATTAGGACATGCTACCCACATCAGAGTATGTCCTACCTTATACTTACAATGCACCCTGCCCTTGGGACTACCATAGGGGTGTCTAATATGAAACAAAGGGTAGGTTTAGGGACTGGAAAGTGGTGGGTGCACGTGTCAAGTTGACCTTTCAGTACTACACTGCACATAGGCCTTGCAATGGCAGACTGAGACACACTTTACAAGCTGCTTCTGTGGGTGGCACAAACAGTGCTGCAAGCCCACCAGCAGCATTTAATTTACAAGCCTTGGGCACACATGGTGCACTGTACTAGGGGCTGACAGGTAAATCAAATAACCCAATCATGGAATCGCCAATTAGTATATCAATTTAACATAGGGAGCACTTGCTCTGTGGCACTGATTAGCAGTGGCACGGTGCCCAAAGCAAATAACCAGCAAAACATATCAAAACAGAGGAGGCAATCCATCAAAAATGGAAGGGAGACTCACATCAATGATGCCAGATCTAACATACATGAACCTATGTGTTTCGCATTTTACGTAAACCTACTTCATTTTAATTTTCATTCTACGTAAGGTGCTCTGATACTTTCAGTGCTAGCTAGAGCTATATAAAACCTATATATAAAAAAATATTGACGGGAACCCACTTTTTAATCTCTGGTGCATATAATCAAGAAAGCGAAATGAAATTATCCCCGCTTTTGCGGCCATTTTTGGCGATAATTTCATCCCCCTATTAGTAAGCTGTCGCTAACATCAGTTAGCGACAGCTATTAGGTGATAGTGAGAGGTTTGGGGCCTGATTTGTATGTCAACGATATTTCTCGCTAATGACATGCAAAGTGGGCGTACCCAACCAGTTAGCGACTGAAAGCAGTCGCTAACGTCGCTATTACCTAAGTGTAGCGATAAAAAAATGTGCGCTAAGCGCGAATATCGCTTAAAACTAACGCCTGCTCAGACTAGTACTTAACCTGTATATCCAGTGGAAGGTGGATATTCAGGTTAAGACCCTATTGGCGTTAATGCCTGAATATAGCTGGTTTTCCAGCGATATTCACGCATTTAGCCGTTATCGCCGGATATTTTAACGCATTGGAGATAAACGTTGCTAATAGCACGTTGTCTCTGCGATAAAATCCGGCGATCCTTGGCGATAAAAAAAAATTTGCTATGCTTCTTTAGCGCTTCATTGGAACAGCCCAGTCGAACTGACAAGCTTGGTCCTACCTGGGCCAGAAACAAGCATCCTAGGGCCGGTTTCACTCCACATCAGCCAGTATTGCTTTAATCCAGTGACATAGTGAGACCAGGACCCAAATCTGGGCATACCCGGCAGACTTGGGGTGAGAAAGCAAAAGACACACAATTGATGGATGGAATGTAGAACAAAGCATAACATTCCCCCCCAGTCAAGAGATCTGGGTTAAATCCATCAATCTAGTGCTGACCATGCCACCTCAGTTTAGACTTGGCCCTATGCAAATTAGTCTCGACCCTGTGCCTCAAGGGAACAGCCCAGCCTGAACTGCCAAGCCAGGTCCTCCCTGGACTGGAAAAAAGCATCAAAGGACCAGTTTCAGGGTTTCACTCTTCATCAACCAGGTCAGAGTGAACCACAACATTAACCAAACTAACCTGTGCTTAGCCCTAGGGTACTTGGCATTAAGCACTTAGTCTTAATATAAAGGCAATATGTGAAGCGTTTATGCAGCACACAGACAAGCTAAACTTAAATGCATTGTGTGAAGCAAAATCTTAACCCATTTAAAATTTTAGAGTCAATGATATTAAATAAAATTATACAAGAGCAGCAAAAAAACAATCCATAGATATTGAATGTTCATTTTCTCAGTGACTATAGCATTAAGCAGCACACTGTGCCAACTGTGGATATCTAGTGGCACCGGGCTGGAGCAAAGCCACAAATTCAATCTGACTGTAATGGAGTGTGGGCCGGAAAAGAGGGACTGGGTTAGTACTGAGAAGAGTTGCAACATATGTTCTTGACGCAAGACTTTGCATCAGATGGTGTCTGTTTCAATCAGGAGCTGCAACAGTGCTGCAATGCGAAGCCCTGTGTCACCTTACCCAAAACCACCCAGCCTTCAGAAAACAGCTTAAAACCTGGATATTCGATAAGTAACCCCCCTCCTCAAGTGCCTTGAGACCCTCTGGGTATGTAGTGCGCTATATAAATTTTGACTTGACTTGACTTGAAGCTGCATCAGTTTCAATCAAGACTTGTGAGGGCTGGGGTGCAATGTCCTATGTCGAGTTGTGTCACTATGCATTGATTCTGTTGAGGTCTCCAATCAGCAGCTGTGAGTTGTCTGTGATGTGAGGTCCTCAGGTTCCGCTGCATCAGATTTGATGGACCCGACAGTTAGGCTGGGAGGATTACACTCTGATTCCAGCCAAGGGTACTGTACCAGAGAGGTACCTCTTGCGGATCAGGACTCATTCCAGGCATAGCCAGAAACAGGGTTCAGGCTCAACCAGCTTCAGGTTCAGGAAGGGCCAGTGCGGCAGGTCAGCCTGGCAGTTCCCAGGAGGCCTCTAAAGCTTGTTGTGTTCCTCTACTCACATAGGAGATCTTCCATCTGACCCTTGGAAACACTCAGGGTAGGTTGGGATGAAGACAAGCAGGTTCAGTCTATCTGCTCAGACAGCAATGCAGTCCTGCAAGCTTCAGGGTACTCCTTCTGCAACTTCAAATGGTTCAGAAATTTTCTGTGGAGTAGCTCTGGAGGTCCAAAATGCCTACCTGTTGCCATTGAATCAAGAAAGACCCTTTCAGGCACTCATAACCAGCATACTGGATTACAGAAACACCCTCTAAGTCGGGAACAACAAGTCTCTGCTCCGAAAACTCCAGACCATACGGAACACCACAGCCAGACTCGTCCTTGGTATCCCTCAACATGAACACATCACCCAACACCTGCGGAACGTCCACTGGCTCCCCGTCGAGAAAAGAGTCACCTTCAAGATACTCACCTATGCCTACAAATTGATGTGAGATCTTGGGTTGGTAGTTGAGGAGGTGTGAGTCCTTCTCAAGCAATAGCTAAAATCCTTTTCACAGTGTACCACAGAACTTAACAAAATTATTCAGTGCATAGCTCTTTAATAGCTTGGCACAAAATCAGTCTGGCTTGAATTAGAGGCAATGTGTAAACGTTTTGTGCAGCATTCAAAGAGTAATACAGTGAAAACACAAACCAGAAAATTCCCACACAAATTTAGAAAAATAGAGTAAAATTTTATAAAATATTTGACGTAAAAATGCCAAATAAATTCAATCGGTTGGAATCCAAAGGAGATAGGTCTATGAAAACATGGTAAAGGCTAAACCCTTTTTAAGTATAAAGCACACAAATTGCCTAAACCACACTTACTTAAACGGAAAAACGTTTTTAGGTTAGACAAATTTTTATTACATTCCAACCAGGCATGCTTATTCAATGCCAATTATTTTGACTTTTAAAGTATCTTTTTAACATTAATAGGCAGAAATGAAACGGACTGTGCATTCAATATGTACATCACTGTACAATTGGTTTGATACACATAGAAACAAACAATGTCAAAATAATACAAAAAACATCAAACATCCTACAAAGAAATTAATACATAACAAAACACCAATATCATATACATATAGAATCAATGAATGAAACAAATCGGAAGAATGGGGAATATGGCCAACTGAATGACTCTAAATTGATAATGTCTTGACTGGCTAATCCTAGAATTGTATGTTAATAATGCTCTATTCCACCAAAGATTCTATATTGTCAGTGAAATAATTTTTGTGCCATTGCATGACAAATGCCGGTTCTGTCTGACTACTTCTGGAAAAGCTGATTAGTTTGCCTGGAGTTGATTTAGGGAAACATCTACATTGGGCCTTAATGAGTCTACGAACAGTGCATTTAAGGTCAAATCTAAACACCTACTAAGAAAAGAAAAAGAAGGGAGGAGAGTGGAGCTAGAGAGAGTGTGATTCTCCCCGCTAAAAGAAGTTAGGAAAAGAAAAAAGTAATTAACAAAATATTTCATTAAAACCTAGCCTCGTATGGTGAGGTAGAATGTGATATCAAGTGCAAACCAAACCAGTGGTAATATCCATGTTGCAGAATAACAGTATTTTCCCGCATGCTTCCTATACAAGTTATCAAACGTTGAGTGGTAAATACCATGCACAACTGTCTTTCTCCCCAGCATTTCACTTTACACACTATTTTGGCCACACAATGGGCAAAACCTGGAGGAAATGATGCTGCTAAAACTATAGTACCTGGTGCTAATTTGTGATAAGAAATTGTGTGAAAACACTATTTGAGTTCAGATGTAGCTCTGCCTTGAAATCTTTATTCAGTATTTACAGGCTCTCCTTTGTAGGTTTTGCCTCCGACAGCACATGCTCTGTTCACTGGGAGGGATATTGTTTCATATGAAGGGCTTGGAGTCTGCCCGTTGCTTACTGTTCATTATTATCATTGCCAATCTTCTTTGTTTCATTCTAATTGACTGGTGCATGACAGACGTCACTTCCTTTTCTTTGGGTGGAGCATTGATGAAGCACTGATTCATTCATTTTAATTAGTGTCATTCCTAGTTGTATGCTGTCATACAGGCAGGTACTATTTCTCTCCTTGCTACACTTTTTATATATTTTATATTTTAAAATGTTATGCTGCTCATCACCGTACACATATGCCTTTCAGGACACGTCCTCTCTCTTAAGTTCCCGTGCTATTTTCTCCATTGGTTTTGCTTTTAAATGCATTTTTGAACTCTAATACTCTGCCACTCTACTCTATGCCACACTATGTCACTCCATTATATGCCACCCCACTCCACTCTATGACACCTCACTCTGCTCTGTGCCACTCTGTCTCACTCCACTCTATTTATTTTTCATTTATTTATTTGGTGTTTTCTATAGCGCAAACATGACCCAAAAATGTGGGTGTCATTGCGCTTTACATTTCAATCACTTTTAAAATCCACAGGAATATAATTCTATAACATCAAGAACATGTATGCTTATTCCTGTAACATTAGCATGTGCTTACCTATATAAAAAACACCTAAAATGAACAATATTAGAATCATTAGATTATCCTAAAGCATGTCATAAGATAGTTAAATTTAAAATAAGACCACTCATGAGGTCTTAGATATCCATATTAGTTATAAAATTGCTAGCCAAGTCAAATATCATTGTGGATTGGTTGACGTACCTGACCATAGACAACATCGCTGTTGGTAGCCGAGGGACTAAGTGTAACCCCTTAGCTGAAGATAGTCATTAGAACTAAATCCACTCAACTCTATGCAACTCCACTCTATGCCGCCCCACTGTAAGATACTCCACACCACTCCAATCCATCCCATTCTGCGCCTAATCACTTCACTCTACTTTAATCCATTTCCCTCTGCTTTACATCACTCCATTCTATGCCACTACTCTACATGTGACTCTACTCTATACCACTCAATTCCTCTCTATGCCATTCTACTCAACTCCACACTACTCTATGCCACTCAACTCCACATCACTATATTCTATTCATCTCCATGGAGAACAGCCATTACAACGCAGGTTTTACCACGCGTTGCTTTTACATCGCATGCAATACAACGCATGCGATGTTCCAGCGCGTGGTATAACCACGCAAACCATTACATCGCATGCGCTTTTACAACACATGCGATGCAATGTGTAATGGCGGCGGCGGGAGTGGCTATCCACGTTGTTGTGAGGAAACTTAGGATGTTTCCTCGTGAAGCAAGCAGGAAGGAGGAAGCAGGAACCGACGGCGATGCTGGAGATGAGAGGTAAGGGGGTTTGTGCAAGGGGGGTAATTTTGTAGGGTTTAGGGTAGTTTAAAAGTAGTGTGTTAATGTTTGTGTTGTATGTGTTTTTTTTAGAAAACGTTTTCAGTGTGTGTTGTGGTGTTGTGGTGTTTGTTTAGTGTAGTGTATTGGGGATTGTAGTGTAGTGGTTATGTAGTGTAGTGATTTAGGTTTTAGGGTAGTGTAGTGTTGTAGTGTTTGTTTATTGTAGTGTATTTGGGAGTAGTGTGGGTAGCGTAGTAGTGTTTTAGGATTTAGGATAGTGTAGGGTAGTGTAGGGGTGGAAGTAGTGTGAGTAGCGTAGTAGTATTATAGGGTTTAGGTAGTGTAGGGGGGAAGTGTGGTTAGCACAGTAGTGTTTTAGGTTTTAGGGTAGTGTAAGGGTGGGAGTAGTGTGGGTTGCGTAGTTGTGTCTTAGGGTTTAGGGTAGTATAAGGTTGGGAGTAGTGTGGTTAGCGTAGTAGTGTTTTAGGGTTTAGGGTAGTGTAGGGGTGGGAGTAGTGTGGGTAGTGTAGTAATATTTTAGGGTTTAGGGTTGTGTAGGAGTGGGAGTAGTGTGTTTAGCGTAGTAGTGTGTTAGGGTATAGGGTAGTGTAAGGGTGGGAGTAGTGTGGGGAGCATAGTAGTGTTTTAGGGTTTAGGGTAGTGTAAGGGTGGGAGTAGTGTGGTTAGCGTAGTAGTGTTTTAGGATTTAAGGTAGTGTAGGGGTGGGAGTAGTGTGGTTAGCGTAGTAGTGTTTTAGGATTTAAGGTAGTGTAGGGGTGGGAGTAGTGTGGGTAGTGTAGTAGTGTTTTAGGGTTTAGGGCAGTGTAGGGGTGGGAGTAGTGTGGGTAGTGTAGTCGTGTGGTAGTGTTTTTGGGTTGGGGTAGTGTAGGGGTGGGAGTAGTGTGGGGAGCATAGTAGTGTTTTAGGGTTTAGGGTAGTGTAGGGGTGGGAGTAGTGTGGTCAGTGTTTTTGGGTTGGGGTAGTGTAGGGGTGGGAGTAGTGTGGGTAGTGTTTTTGGGTTGGGGTAGTGTAGGGGTGGGAGTAGTGTGGGTAGCGTAGCTGTGTCTTAGGGTTTAGGGTAGTGTAGGGGTGGGAGTAGTGTGGGTAGTGTAGTAGGGTGGTAGTGTTTTGGGGTTGGGGTAGTGTAGGGGTGGGAGTAGTGTTGGTAGTGTAGTAGGGTGGTAGTGTTTTGGGGTTGGGGTAGTGTAGGGGTGGGAGTAGTCTGTTGTGTAGTCATAGGGATAGGGATGTAACTTACCTTGCATACTTTTACCACAAGTATAGCTTTACAACGCATGCCTTTGCGTTGTAATGGCATGCGTAGTAAAGGCATACTCGTGGTAAAAGTATTCGATGTAATGGCATGTCGTTGTCAATAACATCGCGTAGTAATACCCATGTTGTAATGGCATGCCTGGTATTAGTATGCGATGTAATGACATACATTCATCTCCATACCACTCCAGGTTAATGTACGGCACTTCACACCACTTTATGCCACTCTTATCTATGCCACTTTGCTCTATACCACTCCACTCTACACCACTCAACTCTACACCACTCCACACCACT
Source organism: Lissotriton vulgaris (assembly GCF_964263255.1). Taxonomy (NCBI): domain Eukaryota; kingdom Metazoa; phylum Chordata; class Amphibia; order Caudata; family Salamandridae; genus Lissotriton; species Lissotriton vulgaris. The sequence goes on along the minus strand of NC_141688.1, from coordinate 187,497,377 downwards.
TTACGGCACTCCACTGCACTTTGTAACACTCTACTGCAATCCAGATCACACTATTCCACTCCGCTCTATGTCAGTCAACTCTATGCCATTTCACTCTTTGCCATGCCTCATTATGTAGCTCTACCATACACCATTCTGTTCTACACCACTTCATCTCTTTTTTACGCAACACTACTCTTTGACACACCACTATATGCTGCTCTACTCCAATCTGCGCCACTCCAATCTGAACCACTCAAATCCATTCCACTCTATGCCGCTCTCCTCTTGGTCACTCCACTCTATGCCACTGTCCTCCATGGCACTCGGCTCTATCCTACTCCACTCCATACAACAGCAATTCACTCCTCGCCATTCTACTCTACACCACTCCCCTCTACGCCACTCCATTCCACTCTATGCCTCTCTCCTTCACTCAATTGCACTCTACTGGAAGCCACTTGATGCCATTCCATACCACTCTACACCACTCCAGTCATCTCTACGCCCCTCTCCTGCATGCCACTCTACTCTACACCACTTTACTCAATGCCGTTCCAATCCACTCTTTGGCACTATATGGCACTTTATGTCACTCCACACTTCGCTACATGCCAATCCACTCGTAGTCTCTCTACTCAATGCCGCTCTACTCTAATGTACTCTATGCCACTCCCCTCCAAGCCACTCCACTCTACGCACTCCACTCTAATGCTATCTGCTCCACTCTACTTTACGCTACTCTCCCCTTCGCCACTAAACTCCTCTCCACTCCACTCTATGCTACGCGACTAACATTTAGCCACCCTGCTGTACAACATGGGCACACATAGGAGACGAGCTATTGGCTTTGCCATTGCTTGTTTTCCCCCCAACCGACTCAGTAGCCTCAGGAACGTACAGCACCCAGTGTTAGTATGTATTTAGAGGCGGAGGGGCTCCTGCTCAGATCTCCGGCCCTGCATTGATTAGAGAGAGCAGCCTTTTGATAACCGGAACAGCGCCCTCTGTGGCGTGTCGGCTCTTGCAACAAAGCACCGGCCACGGCGCTCGGCGCTGTTTACCAGACAGAAGGCGTCCACAGAGCGGCGGGAGGATGAATCTGCGGCACGAGTGTCCATTTGAAACCCGCCTGCAGAGGCGCATCAATCGGGGAGCGTTGAAAGAGCTCGCGCCTCCCCGAGAAGAAAGAAAGGACCCTGTTATCTGGGCTTCCTCGAGCGCACATGTGCTCCTGTTTGATGTATTCGTGTTTTCAGGCTGAATCACTGCATTAGTTATCTCCTGCCAGCTCTTAAGGCAAACATACTCAGAGCGTCCCAGGGCTTCCCGCCACAATTTACATCGGCTCTGTCTGGTGTAAGAGCAGAGCACAAATTACCTGGATGGATGGACCTGGAGAGGCTGATTTCTGCTGAGCGCAGAATCTGTCTCCAACTTCAGAGCCGAAAAGCATTTGATTTCCCCTTCCTAAGCTTTGTTTAAAAAACATTGTTAGCAGACCTTGGCCGAAGTGATGCCACGGAGCCCATTAACCCTCAAACCACACAGGAGAAAGTGAATTTTGAAATGATGCTTTAATGCAAGAATACAGTTTCCAATTCTTTTTGTTTCATCTTAGGCAAATACTACTTTCTCTGCTCACCCTGGCATGTCGCCTGTTAATTGGAAGTTATTTGGTGGTGTTTTGAGATGGTGTCAGTCATAGCTGCCTGGAGATTTTTTGCCATTTGTAATCCTGTATTAACTTCTTATTATCTTATTATCCTACTACAATTTGCATTCTGGGAAATGTGTTTTCACCTTAAAGATAAGTTTGGTGTTATAACTCCCCGCATGCAGAGCAGGTTAGCAGTAGATGTTACAGAAGTCTTTTTTACGCTGACCCGTATTTACAAGATTTGGGGCAGTGGCAAAAATACCGCCAAGAAATGCCTGCTCTTAAGCCGGCGATACTTAAAGAAATGTTTTATTTCTCCTCGTGATAGGAGAAGAAATGTTTGATTCCTCCTTGTATTTTTCTCTTTCCACGTGTGTTGCAGAAACACACATAGATAGAGCAAATGGCTTGTAAAGATTGTTTATGGGCAGGAATATGTCACTTCCTGCACTTAAACAATTTCACCTGCAGTGCAGGCACCCTAGCCAAATGGTGTCAGGGTTCCTGCACTGGTGCTAGGCAGCTTTATTAGCGTCAGCGCTAGGGGTAATGCAGGGGGGTGCTACATTCTTGTGAATACAGCGTATCAATGAGTTGAGAAACTGGCGGAGTGTGGCGTTACAAACTTTGGCGTAGCAATGAACTCCACCAGCTTCTTGTATGTCTGCCCCTAAATGTTTCCGCATGATAGTCTATGTTTTGTAATAATCTATTTTTCATGATACTAGTCCGAAACACACAATGGAAATTTGTTTCACCTGAGCTCGTCCACTAAGCTGGTTTGATCTTGGATTGGCATTTGTTTAGCGCTTTCCATACTCCTCGCCAGCTCTAAAGTGTGATGGAACTGAGGGGATCTGAGAAAGGGACCACCATTAGCTGTGAGTGCCAATATTGTGTTGACAGAACCTCTCCGAAAACATTTTAATGGGTGGGCATCTAAGGGTACTCATGGTGATGCTCTGTGGGTGAAACCTGTCTGGAGGTGTAGTCGGACAAGAGCTTAAAAAGATAACGACAAACAAGAAATCACGCTCAGTAGTACTCAGCACATAGAAAGAGCTCTCACGATTATATAAAGTATGCAAACATGAACCCTGAAATTCTGTGGCATTGCATAGCATTTTTTGACATTTATCAGTAGACAGTTACTCCATATTGCAAACGTCTCTCCCTTCTAGGCGCAATTCTTCTTCTAATGCATGCATCTATTGATGGACCTATAGACACTGAGAAAAAAAATCACCTATTACAAATGTTGCTTGCCACTTGATTGTATACTGAGACATTTTACTATCAGATTGCTTATAAGGTGTAGATTTGGTACACGTTTCCCCTAATTCAGAGATACTGCGCCCACCTGAGAGACAAGTTTTGCTTTCATCTTTTATATTCACAAATTCATAATGAGTTCGTACTAGAGGTGAATTATAGTGATGTCAAGATTAGATGTACCCATGCTAGATTACACACCATCAACTCAACATATGGTACTAATGCTAAAGCGACTTAGATATATGGTCTTAAACTAGAGGTAGTAAAATGTAATACTCCATATTTTTGTGATGTTACTGTTGCTCTAGGTTCTGGAATTGTAAAGCCTTATGCAGACGGACTGTAAAGTAGAAAGAGATGCACTGAGTACATTTTTCGATTATTGGATGGGGTATATTTTCTTCTGTTATATTAGTTTACATAAATCCGTTATGCCTAGTATGGGCGCAAATTCCGTTCCGCTCACAGGATTTGCGAATTTTCGGCAAATTCGCGATCCACGAATCTCGCGCAATTGCCCAAAAATTTGCAAATTCGCTCGCGGGCGGATTTTTGCACATGCCCAAGTTGAACCTCAAATAATCAGCCCAAACAACTAGTGAGCACAATCTAGGATAGGCAGGTGTGCTTCCTCCCTATTATCTACCACCTACAATTAGATGTAATCCTTTATGGAGGTCTTTGCATCTGCAAGTTTCTCGAGCACAATCCCTGTGTACTTCCTGTGACCAGGAGGCTGCTTTATTCTCATCTGCTGCTCTGATTGGTCGCTGACCCTTTATAAACAAGAGGCATGTGAACTGGCATAGAAGCCCCGCCACACACAAACACTAGGGTATGCAACGTCTTTCCACCCTTTCCTCACTGTGATGGACAGCTCACTCGAGGGACCTGGGCGCCTTTCGGCGAGGTGGCAAAGTTACACACACACGTGGTCACTGGAGACAACTATTCTGGCCTGGCCTTTATGCAGCTGTAGTGTAGCAACAGCACTATACATTTACCCAACGAGGTAGCACTTACTGATTAGCCAGTAGAAATTACTCCAGTTGAGTAGAGGTATGGCACAACACGGTGGCATCTACGTGGATAAATATGCTGGCAGGATTAATTATGGCATGATGCTCCTGTCAAATTAAACCTCAACGGGAAGCACTTACAGATTGGATATTAGCAGGTGCCCGAGTTGAAGTACAAATTCAGTCGCGCATTATAATCAGCCCAAACAACTAGTGAGCACCGTCCAGGTGTGCTTCCTCCTCATATCTACCGCCTACAATTAGATGTAATCCTTGATGGAGGTCTTTGCATCCACGAGTTTCTTGAGCGCAATCCCCGTGTACTTCCTGTGACCTGGAGACTGCTTCTTCTCATCTGGTGCTCTGATCGGTCGCTGACCCTTTATAAACAAGAGGCATGTGTACTCGCATAGAAGCCCCGCCTGTTTGGCCCCGCCACACACACACTAGGGAATGCAAAGTCTTCCTGCCCTTTCCTCACTATGATGGACAGCTCACTCGAGGGACCTCAGCGCCTTTCGGCGCAGTGGCAAAGTTACGGACACACGTGTCACATTATTTGTACAAATGGCAAAAAAATTCTGCGAGTTCGCGGGAAAATCTGCGAACTTGCTGATTTTTTTGCCATTTTGCGCGAATTTGTGTATCGCGAATCCGCAAAAATTCGCCCATATGGGGTTAGACACTCTGTTACATCCATCCAGCTGGACTGCTCAGAAGCTTGAGGTTCTTGCCACTTCATGGACTGTTTCATGACTACCATACAGAAATAATAAAAAAGTAGACATCAGCCAGCACCATTGCGACACTCTGGTAGCGCAATAGTAAAGAACAGCTGAAATAGTCACATTTTCCATGTTGATTGTATGAAGCTGGATGGATGTGTTCAGGTATCATGCATAATCTGGGCCGTAACAACATCTTTCTTCTTCCTCTCTTAAATTCTTAAATAAACGAAATCTTAACATTTTACCTAAGCCCAAGTGACCTCATTAGACCTAAAAATGCCACTCAAGTCTAAAAGGACGCCTAAACTTAACATAGCCCACCTCAGCTCAAATCTAACCCAAACGTGGATTCCTGATCCTAGCAGTTTTTGGGTGTTAGAAGAGACCCAAGTGGTTAGCATATGCTTATAATATGCCACAGCAAGGTCTCTTGGCAAAACTGTAGATACTTCACTCGTCGTGAAATGAACTTAAAAGTAAATGCAAGCAGTGACCGGCAACCAGGGTACATTGGCATTCCCATTAAAATGGAATTTACATTTTACACACATCCAGGCCTGGATTATCTCCAAGTGGCTTCCATAATTTTCCCTTCATCCACCTTCAAATACCTTTTTGGCAGGACAGCTGTACTAATGCCAGAGTAAATTGTTTCTTATTTCATTTATTTTTAGCCAACATATGTATGGATTGAAGAGAGATGTTTAGGTTAACAAGTACTACTGAATTGAACAAAAAGGAATACACACTTTCCTTACATAAAAGGGCATCTCGGTTAATCATAAACACCAAAATATGTGATAAATTGTGATGGGAGCACCTGAATACATTCATTTTTATTCAAAAAAGGCTCCACTCTTCTCTTTTCCCTAGTTAATGAGGAGAGACATTGTTATGATTTTCCTCAAGCCTCCTGTAAACGGACTAGAGTGCACCATCCTCCCGAGTCAATACACTACACAACAAGAGCATGCTGTGTGGTCTGTGCATGAGATGGTCACTATCCACGCAAATCAAAACACTATACAATCACAAGCCTGCTGCATGGTCTGTGAGGTGGTCACTATCCTCCCCAGTCAATACACTCTGCAACTACAAGACTGCTGCACAGCCTATGCATGACATGGTCACTAACCTCCCAGGTCAATGCTCTATATTAGAGATGGTCACTGTTTTCCCAAATCATTACACTATACAATTGCCATCATGCTGCATGGTCTATGCCTGACATGCCCACCATCCTCCCCAGTCAATACACGATGCTACCACCATCATGCTACACCGTCTATGCCTGATATGGTCACCCTCTTCTCCAGTAATGCTGCATGGTCTATGCATTACAAGGTCAGTAGTACTTCCTTCCCCAGTCAACATACTATGCAACCACCATCATGCTACACGGTCTATGCCTGATATGGTCACCCTCTTCTCCAGTCAATACACAATGCTACCACCATCATGCTACACGGTCTATGCCTGATATGGTAACCCTCTTCTCCAGTCAATACACAATGCTACCACCATCATGCTACACGGTCTATGCCTGATATGGTCACCCTCTTCTCCAGTCAATACACGATGCTACCACCATCATGCTACACGGTCTATGCCTGATATGGTCACCCTCTTCTCCAGTCAATACACGATGCTACCACCATCATGCTACACGGTCTATGCCTGATATAGTCACCCTCTTCTCCAGTCAATACACCATGCTACCACCATCATGCTACACTGTCTATGCATGGGATGGCCACTACCCTCCTCAGTCAATATACTATGAAACGACCATCATGCTGCATGGCCTATGACTGAGATGGTCTCATTTTCTTGCATTGGCAAAGGTAAACAGCATGATCACTTCTGACTACATTTTATTTTTTGCCTGTGTAAGCCGATTACCTGCAAATGTATAGGAGAGTAGCAATCAAGTTAACAATAGTAAAATTAAGTAGAGCCTTCACTCTTTCTGAGTAAATTAATAGAGGAGTCATCCATCATAAATAATAGATTACAATAAGCACTTCATTAGCATACACAATCCACACAGGCAGCATTTCACTAACACGACATGTAACACACACCAGTACATGTCCTATATTTTACAAACACTGCACCCTGACCATGGGGGTACCTTGGGCCTACCATGTGGTAAAAGGGAAGGGTAGTGCCTGGCAAGTGGATGTACTTGCCAGGGCAACATGGAAGTAACAACTGCACGTGCAGACATTACAGTAGTAGGTTTGAGACAGATTTTCGAGGCTGCTCTTGTGGGTGGCACAACCAGTGCTGAAAGCCCACTAGTAGCATTTGATTAACAGGCCTTGGCACCCTCAGTGTACTATACCAGGGACTTACCAGTAAATCAAATATGTCAATCATGAAGAACCAATCATAATAACAATATCCCTAGGGAGCACTTGCATTTTGGCACTGATCATCAGTGGCAAAGTGCCCAAAGTATTTAGGCTAGTAAAAATGTAATCCACTAGACTATCAGAAAATACAGGAGATAGAGGCAAAAAGTCAGGGGAATCCACTCCATGGATACCACGCCTAACAATGGGTTCTGGCGCTGATCTACCCAGGTTACAACCATGTAACGGTACCTAGATGCAAAGCCCAAAAATCTCTATTTGAAAAGAGCACCTTTCCATAACAAAATACCTTTTACAATTTTACACTGGAAATTAAATACCTTTCCAAGACTTAACACCACTTGGTATGAATAAATTCTTGGTAATCTAATATGTGGTGCCTGATGTCTGATAACATTAATTGCTGGAGGCAACAATACTTCCATATCTCTTTCTGACTTGCTGAACTTGCAGAGACGTCTGAAAGTTGTATATAAATACTGCTCTGCAGCATACACATTTCTCATATATTTATTTTCAATGGTGATGTCACACCATCATAATATCATATTTGGCACATAGTATAAAATTGGAAAGGATTTACTGTTTGAGTTAAATCTAACCACACCATCCTCAGCGTGTTTGTTTAGGTTTCATGTATTTACAACTTGTGTGGTGTGCTAGTTAACCTTAGGAGGATCAGTATGTAGGATGTATGTATATATGTGTATGGTATTTGTAAGTGTAGAACCTATCCCCAGAGGGATAACCTAGTGCTAGTCTGAGACAATAACTGGTTCCTCATTAATAGGGCTAACGAGGATATAGCCATGTCTTCAATTTGTTTCTAAAGGTAAGCAAATCCAACACCATGCGCAGATCCTGAGGAAGCCTGCTCCAGTGAATGTTGGTTAAGAAATTAAAGGAGTGTTCACCATTTGGGATTTCTTGATCAGTCTTGCTGGCTGATCTGAGGTTCCGAATGGTTTTGTAAAAGTTGACTTTATTTGACAATAGCCTAGAGATGTTACAATAAAGTGCTCTATGCGTATGGCACAGTAACTTAAATATAGCTCATAGACAATTTATCTTGTCCAGGCTGGCAGATGCTGAACTTCTCTTTCCTACATCGCAAATAAGTGTGACATCTGTTTTTTGCAGAGTTTAAAGCCTTTAGAACAAGTAATTAGCCATGTCAACATATAATGCATATTTCCATAGTAGATAATACTCAGGAATAAAGCTTGGATTATATTCTTCTGCAAGCTAATGGAATCCATCAGAACAATTTCTGAAGGATACATAGCAGTCTAAAACATGTCCCTCAGACCCCATTTACTTGTTCTTGTAAGCACAGAGTATTCTCAATGAGAAAACCAACATTTTTAATCACTTTTGTGAGTGTCGGTGCAGGCCCTAGCATGGCTGACCACCATGATTCAGTCCAAAACTTTTCAGCATCTCCAAGCAACACAATTACTGATTTATATGCATTTAATTTTACACAGTGGAGATGCAGCCACTCTGCCATCTAATTAAGACATAACTAAATTATCCCTTGTTTCATCACACTTATCATTGATAGACATAATTAGTTTAGTGTCCGCGGCACACATGATGTTCTCAAATCCTCTTTTCCTCACAATATTGGCCAGTGGAGCCAGATAAACATTAAACAGTGTTGGACTCAACGAGGAGAACTTGGCAACTCCACAAAGCAGGTTTTTGGGCTAAATTTAAAGAGAGGCAGCTGTACTGATTGCTTTCTATTGCTTAAGAAAGAACAGAACCAATGCAAGGAGGCTGAATGTAGACCTATTTCACACAGCCGTCAAAGTAAATGATTATGAGACTCAGTAGCGAAGGCTGCAGATGAATCTAATATTAATAACACTACCAATTTTCCTTGGTCTACTAATGTCATAATGCTGGCAGTCACTACCAATAAAGTTGATTTGGTTCTATTTTGTGTCCTGAACCGTGTTTGAACTGAATCTAGGCTGCTGCTGTTCTCTAAATACTGAGTCAAATGAACATTGACTAATCCCTCTAGTACCTCAGTCAGATATGGTGTCAATGAAATAGGCTGATAGTTGGAGAGAGAGAAGGCACCCACCCCTGCCTTATTCTCTAATGGCACAACTAACACTTGTTTCCAGCATGCGTGTTCTTCTTGGTCCTCAAATATTTCTGAAAACCTCTGGTAAAATATTATTGTGAGAAAATCATCCTTTTTGCCTTGAACACCCCCATTTATTTTTACTGATATTGGTGGTAACTGACCCTGACTGCCCTTGGTCTCTACTAACCAGGCCCAGGGCCAGTGCTCTGATGAGAAAGGTACATGGTAATCAGGTGTCATTATAATTGAACTGACAACCTACCTGTAAGTCCCTAGTATAGTAGGACATGTAGCTGTAAATGTCCAGTTGCTTTGTGGCACGTAAGTGTGAATTGCTGTGTTGCATGCTTTTGTTTTAAAAGTCAGCCCTGTTTTGCAAGCTGCTTTTATACTGAAATTACATGTAAATTCGACTTTGGATTTAGTTAATTCAAAAACATTAAAATAGCTTATTTTTAAATACAAGTTACCACGAAGGCCTACCCTAGGTGCCCGGGGTAGGGTATTTTATATGCTCTAGAGAGTGAAAGACTACCCATTTTGTTCTTCCCCATTGTAGGACTTTTATCTCCCAAGGCTAACATGGGAATACTGTAATACAGTGTGACTATTGAGTGGAGTTAGCTTAAATACTATTTCAAGGACTTAAAATAAAAGATTGACAATGATAAATTGAACAACTTGCCACTGTTCAATTTATCACAACTAATACAGAAAAGTAATAGAACTTTCTATTCTGTGAGCCAAACTCCGCCTTTTAGCAGCCACTCCTGACTGGTCAGCATTTAACAGGCTTAGCCAAACTGCTTTGATGAGCTAATAAGTGGACTGCACAGAGACAGAGGTTGTCTGTTAGGGGTTGCTCTGCACCTGCTGAGCCAGGACAGGGATTGGGTAAATCAGACTGGGCTCCAAAGAGAGCAGGACAGTAAGGAATGCAAGCCAGGCTGTCCCCTCTTCCTGTATCCCCATAGGCAGATGGCAGCCCCAAGAGTAGAATTTGCATGAGGTCCGGAAAGGGAGTACTAAGGAAAATGAGCCACAACAGTGGGTTGGATTAGCCAGCTCTTATTCCCATGGAGAGAAATTCTCCATCTTGAATTTTGAAGTGCAGTGCTTTGTGGGACAAGGAAATGGCACACTTTGGAGGAAGCTATTATGCTTTTGGGTAGCACCCTGTACCCCTTTTGTCAGGGGTGCCTCCCTACTTGTTGTGACAGAACATTGGGTAAATATGTGAGAGCTTCATAACACCACAGATCTGCTGCTTGAAACTGCAAGGAGAAGAAGGACTGCCATGCTAGAACACTGGTCTGCACCCCAAATGATTACACTCTGCAGGACTGCTTTTGCTGCACACTCGGAACTACAGCCCTAAGGACTTTGCCTTACTTCAAAAAGAATTCAGGAGTGGACTCCCTGAAAGCAGCAGTTTAACAGTACTCACCTGCACCATCTCCCCCTAGAAGTCTCCCATCCTGGAAAGGGGTTCAGTGGACGTTTAAGGATCTGGCCAGGTGCATTGTGGGAATTGTAATTACAAACTTCCAAGGACATCTCAGAGCTTCTAGACCCTTGGATTGGAATTCTGGACACTATGAACCCCCAAGCGGAACTTCAGGAAGAAGCTCCAGAAGTTTAGAGTAGTTTGGAGCAATTTTTGGTAAAAGCTCCCTAGGTTGACCGACCCGTCAACGAGAGTCAAGCCACCAATGTCAAATCGCATCCCGTCCTGAATTTTAGGTTTGTACAGCTGAACTCATTGTGTGTTGTACTTATTTAATGTATTGGGGTTTTAAATGCTTCAAACACCTGTCTCCAAAGTTAAGCCTACCAGCTCATTGCCAGTTACCAAGGGTTGAGCAAGGGAATAATTCATTGAGACCTAGTCTGGACCTTATACTGTGTTGGTGCCCTTATTGCTAGTGGTAGGTGCATACTTACACTTACTAATAATCTACCTTCCAACAATTCTCCATAGCATCTTTGAAGAGAAAAGAGAGGTGTTCTTCAGTTTGACAGCTACTGCTAATCACATTACTGTATAATCAGTAGTTGCACATAAATGTAAATGGTGAAGTGGGGCGCATTTCTGGCACCCCTTTTCCAACACTGTTATGCCACTGCTCCAATTCCTTACTCATGTTCTGGGACTATCATTGTTCCAATATTGAAAAAGTGCTCCCGATTTAACCCAGGGAACTATCTGCAAATCGCACTTTTGAATGTCATGGGGAAAATATTTGCCACTAGTATTCTTGAGCATCTAAGAGAATGAGCTTTCTCCAAGGGCAACTTTCCGAAGTTTCAAACAGGCTTTCGGCCCAATCATTCTGTAAGTGATAATATAGGTATTTAACAGTCCATAATTAATCAATATATTCATCTAAATCTCAAGTAATATATAGCATATTTGTTGATTACTCAGCAGCTTTAGATAGGGTCAACAGACCGTCACTCTGGAGGAAACTAAAGGAATTAGGGATGCTGCTCTCTCTTTTGAGGCTAATCGTAGCCTTACATAGTCAACATGGTGCAAAGTACAGATGAGTGGTAACAAAGTCCTGACTCATAAGATCTCTACTAAGAATGGTTTAAAACAGGGTTGCCTATTAGCACCCCTCCTATTCCCACTCTATATAAGTGATTCATCTGAGATTTTTTTTAAAGTAAATATTTTCCCTGCTAAAATAGCTTTAGATAATATACACGTGCTAATGTATGCTGATGATGTAGTTCTTTTTTATCTTACCCCATTGGGCTTACAGAGGAATATAGATGCCCTTACAAAATACTCATAAATGTACCACCTAAAGGTGAATTTCTAAGACCAAGATAGTTCCATTTAGGGATAGGAAACACCATATCCAATATGAATTTAAATTAGGTGTTACAGCGATTGAGGTGGCAAAAGCATACAGATATCTCTGGAGTGTCTTCTTGCAAACCCTAGAAGTCTACTCCCACCTACATCAAATGAATCAAAAAGCAGTGGCACCAACAAATGCATTAAGAAAATGTTACTCTTATTCGGGTAACAGGCACTTTCAAGCTTGGAAGTTTATAGGGCAAAAATGTTCCTAACTGTAACCTATGCTACAGAGTATATCCCTATAGCTAGATGGAGTGTTCTGAATAAAGTTGAAGGCAAATTACTACAGCAACTAATCCTATTGAGCAAGGCTGTCCCGGTACAGATTCTGTACTTAGAATTGTTATTGGTATTGTTATTTTTGATTTGTAACGCGCCCAATCACCTGCAGGCCTCTAAGCGCTCGGAAATCGATGGTACAAACAACAACTTTAGCAACACAGAGAGGCAACCACTAGCCTAGTTGGCACTCAAGGACCTCCTAAACAGCAACGTTTTTAACCCCTTTCTAAAGCGTAGGAGGTTCTCTTCCCTGCGCAGCGGCTCAGGTAGTGTGTTCCATAGTTGAGGAACCAACACAGAGAAGGCTCTTCCACCCTTGGTGACAAGTTTGTACCGAGGGCAGACCAACAATTGAGAGTCTGAGGATCTGAGGGTTCTCATTGGGCTGTACACCGCCACACGGTCTTTAATGTATGCAGGCGCCATGCCATAAATGGCTTTGTGGGCTATACACAAACTTTTGAATTCCACTCGCTCCTTAATAGGGAGCCAGTGGAGGCTCTGTAACAGGGGAGATGCTTTAGTTCATCTTGGCAGTCTAAAAATGAGGCGAGCAGCATCGTTCATCACAACCTGTAGCCTGTTTGTCAGGATTTTTGGCAGACCGAGGTAGAGGGCATTTCCATAGTCTATCCTTAAGAAGTACATTCTTAATAGCTCTAGCGAATATAATCAGATGGGTTTCAAATTATTACATGCAGAAGGCAGCTCTTTAAGGGCCTTATTGAAATATGAAACTTTAAGTCTGGGAAAAAACATGATTCCTTTCAAGCAAATCTCAGGGCAGCCTTAGAGTATTTTCAATGCACTGAAATCATCCTTCAGTCCTGGTCTCCAGCACACCTGAAGCATTTCTTGAAAAATATGACTTCCAGAATAAGTTATGAGCTGGATAAGGCGCATTGCCATCAACTCTCTCATTACAAATCTTTCACCTCTATTTTTGAGTTTAAAATCTCTCACAAATATATAGGTTTGACCTTGAAGCATAGTATCAGGAAATGTATTATCATGTTGAGTTTAGGTATACTCCCTCTTCAAGAAGTTGGAGTATCTAAGATAAAGATAGCGGGTTTGAAATAAATGCTATAATGGAACTCAGGATTTAATACATGTCTTAAGGTTATGCTCCAATAAGAAGGTAGTGGAGGCTAGAAATCGTTTTATAGAACCTATTGTTTTTAGATGTAACCTCTCTACTATTGCTTCCCTTTTTGAAATGCCCACCCATTGAATGTCTCTGTCATAACTTGTATAAGTTTATAAAGTCTATCTTAATCATGTTTTAAAATAAGCTTTTTTTGTGTATCGAAGTAGTTTTTTATAAAGTAATAGAATTATGTATAATTGTTGATCTCGTAAGAGACCTAAAACAATAAAAATTGAAATTGAAACAGATTTAAGGCAAACAGTGAGTTTAGATGTAAGTCAAAGTTCGTATCCTCATAGGTTTTATAGAATGTGATCAGTATATAAGGATACTATTTCCCCATTGCAGGCTTGATGAGAGGCTGCATGAGTCTCTTTATTACACTATCTAAGTTAATATTTCCCCCATGTCCTCTTTGGAGCAATAAGTCGCCAATATTTTCACTCTCAAAGTAGCTGTCCTACTTTCAGACATCTTTGTCTGTACTTCTACCTCCATAAGCCACTAACACTTAACCATCTCATCTCTTAGCCTCACCGATGGTAGGGATGGCTCTAAATTGTCAATTCCTGAATTCAGAAACCTGGTACTCCTTTCAGGCAAACCACATGAGCCGCCCTGGATAGCACTTAAAAGCAAGAACTGCCCTGGGTTTTACATGGAATCAATAGTTTTCGGATCCGCACTTTAATCCCTCCTTCTTCTGACTGTTACACATACCATCTTTCAGGGAAAACACTCACGGTGGTACAACAGACACACTCTTGGTCCCACACAGACCAAAGGAAACCAAAATGACATAGTTTATCTTTCCCCGACTAATAGAATGAGTCCTTTTTTTTTATTTAAAAGATTTTATTGAAAAATATAAGTTGCATGTACATAGGCAGTTGTTTCACAGTACATTTGTTGTCTCTTTTCCTTGGCCTGTTGCTGAAGAGAAAGGAAAGAAGAGGAAAGAGAGAAGAAAAAGAGAAAAGAAAAAGAGAAAAAGGAGGGGGGGGGTCGTTAGTGTGTCTTCTTCAAGTGTTCATCAAGACGTTCCCACATGGGCTCTTTGGGGGTGTGTTCTTTCGAGAAGTTGCCTGTGATGTTGTCTGCTCCTCTTAGGAAGGTGACCCAGTTGATCCATGTCTTGAAGTTTGCTTTCGCCGTGCTCTTCCAGTTCGTTAAGATTATCTTTAGGGCAGCTGTGAGCAGCAGGTCTAGTAGATCTCTTTCTTCCCTGTTGTTTAGGTTTGTCGTTACATGCCCTGTCGCCAAGGTCACATAGTTGATAGTTAAGTCTGTTTTGAGCATGTCGTTTATGAATGCGTTTATCTGGCCCCAGAACTTCTTGACTTTGATGCATCCAAAGATGAGGTGTTCGAGTGTGCCCTCCTCTTTCTGGCAGTTCCAGCAGTCGCTTGATTCTGCTATGCCACTTTTGTGGAGTCTGGATGGGGTCCAGTATGCTCTGTGGAGTAGCCAGTATTTTGTTTGTGCCAGTTGCGGGGTGATTTTGTTTTTTGTGGCTGAACACCACATTTGCGCCTGTTCCTTTTCGTTTAGCTGTCTGCCTAGGAGTGTTGCCCATGAGTTTGTTGTCTTCTTGTTTAGAGACATGGTGGCTGGGGCAATTAGTTTATAGATCTTCGCTGTCTGGTGGCTTGCCGAGTTTAGCATTTGCACGTACTTGACGATGCTTGGCTCCTCTCGGGTTAGGTTTGCTCTGGTTATGGCAGTTCTTATCTTTAGAAATGTGTATAGCTCTTTGTTAGGGAGGTTGTATAGTTGTTGTAAGTTTGCGAAGGTCAACTGCCTCCCCTTAGTTTCCATTTGTTTGGGGAGGCTGATTCCCTTTTTGATCCATGTGTCGTAGTTCATCGTTGCCCCTTGATATGAGATTTTTGCGTTGAGCCAGATGGATTCCCATGTTGTGCCTCTCAGCTTCTGTGCCATTCGCCTGTCCACTCTCATCAGTGCTTCTCTGGTGTGCTTCAGTATCCTGTTAGACCATAGGGGGTGCTTGTTTGCAGTCAGTATTGCTGTTGGGTGCAGGCCTTCCAGGAGCTCTCCCTCCAGTTCTAGCCATACTGGCTTGTACTGTTGCGTTTCGTCAATCCACGCGAATCCTTGCTTGGCCAGGCAGGCCGTCTGGTAGGTTTTGAAGTTTGTTAGGTTTAGGCCTCCTAGTTCTTTCGCCAGCCTCAGTTTGGGTAGGCCTATTCGTGGTTTTTTGTTTTTCCATAGGAAGATGTTTATCATGCTATCCAGCTTTTTGTGGAAGCTATCTGTCATTGGGAGCGGCAGCATGCTTAGCGTGTAGTTTATTGCGGGCGTTATCATCATTTTAATCATCTCGATCCTTCCCCACCAGCTGATGTATTTGAGCGACCACAGCTCTAGTCTGTCTTTAACTTTTTTTAGCAGTGAGTCCTCGTTATGCTGTATTGTGGCCGTTAGGTCTCTCCCAAACTGCAGGCCTAGGTACTTGAGTGGGTTTGTTTGCCAGGCTAGGCCGGAGTCACCTAGTACCGATTTTGTGGTGTGGACGTTCATTGGTTTGCATTCCGATTTGTCCTTGTTGAGTTTGTATCCGGATGCCTCTGCGTATTCTCCTATTGTCTCCATTAGCGCTGTGATTGACTTTGATGGGTTGGTGGTAGTAATGAGGATGTCATCCGCATAGGCTGCGAGTTTCACTGTTTTACCTCCGATCTTAACACCCGTTATCTCCTCATTGTCTCTTATTTTTGCAAGTAGTGGTTCTAGTGCCAGTAGGAAGAGGCCTGGTGACAGTGGGCATCCTTGCCTAGTTCCTCTCCCTAGTAGGAGTGATTCAGATGTGCTTCTGTTCACCACTATTTTAGCTCTTGGTTTGTTGTATAGGGCCATTGTCATTGCTATGTATTTTTCTCCTAATCCGAATTTTGTCATGCAGTTCCTTAGGAAGGGCCACGAGACTCTGTTGAAGGCCTTCTCCGCATCCAGTGCTATCATGACCACCTGTTCATTGCTCTGTGTTGTGTGGTTGATTAGGTGACATAGCAGCCTTGTGTTGTCTTGTGACAGCCTGTGTCTGATGTATCCCACTTGTGAGCTGTGTATGATGCTCGGTAGGATTGTATTTAGTCTGTTCGCAAGCACCTTTGCATAGATTTTGCAGTCCACGTTTATAAGCGATATGGGTCTGTAGTTTTTCGGGAATTGGGGGTCTTTACCTTCCTTGGGTATTATTGTGATGTTGGCCTCCCGCATGGTGTTTGTCATCTCACCTTTCTGTATGCAGGCGGTGTAGGTCTCCGATAATATTTTCTTGATTTGGGGGGCGAAAGTTTTGTAGAACCCGGTGGAGTACCCGTCTGGTCCTGGTGCTTTGTTCTTTTTTAGCTGGTTGATTGCAATTTCAATTTCTTCTTCCGTTATGTCCGCCTCTAAGGGTGCTTTCTCTTCCTCCTTGAGTTCCGGTAGATTGACTTCTTTGAGGAATGAGCGGCCGCCGTCTTTGCTCAGGTTTTTATCCTCAGAGTATAGCTCTTGATAGAACCCTCTGAAGACCTCCAGTATGCCTTTGTTTGTTGTTTGCGATTTGTTGTTTTTGTCTATTATTGCTGCTATCGTGTGTTGTCTCTGCTTCCCTTTGAGGTAGGACGCTAGCTGTTTCCCTGCTTTGTTTGCCCTGCATAGATTCACTGACTTGAATTTTGTTAGCCACGAACCTGGTCGTTCGCTTAGGATTTTGTTCAGTTCGTACTTTTTTTTGTGAGCGTGGTGAGTGTGTTCTTGTCTGTTATGTTTGCGGTGTGGCCTCTCTCCAGTGCTGCTATTTCCTCTTCTATCTCCGAGATCTTTTTGTTCCTGCTTCTGTTCATCCTTGATTTGATGTTTATCAGCTTGCCTCTTAGTGTTGCTTTGAGTGCTTCCCAGATGGTGTCTTTCCCCACTTCGCCGTTGTCATTGTCTTCCAGGTAGTTCTTTAGTGCCTCCTCTATTTCTTTAACATTGTCTTTGTTCTGTAGGATGTCATCATTTAGTCTCCATCTTCTCGTCACGCTCTCATTATGTTTGCCGTTCAGGGTGAGGGATATGTGTGCGTGATCGGAGACGGTTATCGGGGCTATCTCCGTGTTCTCAATTAGGTGCGTGCGGTTGTTGGACATCAATATATAGTCGATCCTGCTGTAGGAGTTGTGCGGGTGTGAGTAAAAGGTGTACTCACGCGCTGTGGGATGTTGTAGCCTCCACGGGTCCGCTAGATGATGTTTGACGCAAAGTTCTTTAAGGGTGTTGCTGCCTGGAGAGTTGTGGCTTGGCCTGCTTGGGTGTCTGTCCGTTGCTTGGTCCATTGTCTTGTTCAGGTCGCCAGCTACAATCAGCAGGTCTTCCTGTGATAGATCGCAGAGTTCACCGTCTACCATTTGCCAGAAGTCTTTGTCTTCAGAGTTTGGTCCATAGATGTTTGCCACATGTATTCGGTCAGTTCCTCTCTGGACACTTGCTATTAGCAGGCGGCCATCCTCGTCTGTTTTTGTCTTTTGGATGGTGAGGTTGGCTTTCTTGCTTAGGATAGTTATCACGCCTCTCTTCTTCCCATTGGCAGGTGAGCATAGGATGTCGCCTATCCATCTAGCCTTAAGCAGTTTTGCCTCCTCCTCTGAGAGTTTGGTCTCCTGTAGCGTGTAGATGTCCCCCTTGAGTTTTGCCAGGTGTTCTAGTATTTTCCTGCGTTTGATTGGATGGTTTAGGCCCTTGACGTTCATGGAGATGACCTTTAGGTTCGTGGACAGGTTCACCGGTGTTTGGTTTGTCATGGGGGTTTGTTGTTTTCGCTGGTAGTTCTGTCGTTTCCTCTATTTGATTCAGAGTTACCTGCCTTCGTTCTCGCCAGGTGACTAGTTCCCCCCCCCTGGGGGAAGAGTGAGCTGGGTTGGAGTAGGGGTAGGAAAAAAGTGTGGGAATGGGTGTAGAGAAAGGTATGGAAAAGAAACCAAAAGTAGTTATGCATTGCGCAAATGTCCGTTATCTCGCTCGCCTTCATGCCTGCCTGTCCCCCCCGCCCCGTCTGGCCCCCCCCCTCCCCTCCCTCCCCCCTCCCTCCGCCTGTAGAAAAATGGGTGTGAAACAGCAAGGATCCTCACACTTCCCTCCCCCCCAAGTAAGTCAATGTCTCTGCATGATATGGCAAGGGATATGGTCGCTATTGGTCGTCATTGTCTCTCTTCTGATTAACAACGATGAGGTAGAAACGTTGGTTGGATAGTGCGTTATCGAGGTAGATTGTTGATTAAAGTTCGAGGTCAATGGTTGTTGGGGGTGTTCTTGGGCTCTTGTATTGTGCGTTCAGAGCTGTCAAACTGGTTTAGGACCTTGTCTCTTCCTATATGTGTTTGCCCTTGGCATTGGTTTGCGTTTAGTCACGCACTTCCCCCTTGTCATATGACCTCTTCTTCGGCCTCGTCTGTCGAGGCTCTCCTCTTCGCTCCTGGGCTTTGGTGTTCCATCTCTTCTGGGGTTGGACCTTGTAGGTACCTGTGTAGGTCGTTGGGGTCGTCAAAGGTTCTGCTTCCGAGTCTGTCTGTGATCCTCAGTCTTGACGGGCCTGCGAAGGAGAAGGTGATATTTTTTTTCCGCAGGGCTTCTCGCTGGGCTAGGAAACCCTTCCTCACTTCCACCGTCAGCTTGGATAGGTCCTGCGTGATTGTTACTTTCTTCCCGTTGATTACCATTGGTTTGCCTTTCCTGGCTACTGCGAAAATTGCCTCTGTGTGGTTCTCACGTAGCGGTTTGCATATGATTGGTCTTGGGGTGTTGCTGTTCGATTGTTTCTTTGCTGGGATGCGGTATGCTTTGACGAGCTCGAGCGGTCTCTCGAAAGTGAGGCCTGTTAGTTGGGGGATCATGTCCTCCAGCATCCTGGCGCACGCCCCCGGGGCGTCATTTTCCTCCTCCGGTACTCCCAGCAGTCTTATGTTCCCCTTGCGACTTCTGTCATCCTGTTCGGCCATCGATCTTTGTAGGGCTGTTGTTCTTTTTATGACCAGACCTAGGTCCGTGTGCGTTATATTTGCGCGGTCTTCTAGGTTGCTGATTCTTTTTTCCGCCTCGTCTATTCTGCCATTGGCTTTACTTTGCTCAGCTCTTATTGCGATTAGTTCCATTTGTATACTGTCCACTATTTTTTTCGTTGCCTTCGCTAGGTCGTTGCCTTCTGTTATTTTCCTTAGTAGTGTGTCCAGAGTCGTTGTTTCGCTGCCCAGGTCTTCGCGCTCTTTCGCGGGTGATGCTGTCGGGTCATTTTTGTTCTTCTTTTGGGCATTTGTGACCATGCCGCCTTCTTTCCCTGCCATTACGTCAAAGCCCCTTCTGACTTGGTGTGTTTGAGGTCTTGCTTCCGTTGGTTGCCGCTTTGTAGGTGTCTTTTTTTGTCCTTCGTCCTCTTTCTTCCTTTGGATCGGCCCAGTTGACAAATTGCAGTCTCTGAAGCGGGGTGGCCACTTGACCACTCTAGTCTTTGTCCTAGCCTCCGCCAGCCTCCGCCAGCCTCCGCCAGCCTCCTGGGGGTTTGCCCTATTTATTCCTTGTTGTATCGGCCTCCTAGGGTTGTTCTGCATTACAGCGTGTGTGTCTCCTTCTGGTAATGGTGGTCCTGTCTCGTGGGCTGTTAGCACTGCTCTGCGCCTCGCTCATCCGCATTCGGCTGTGTCTCCTTTGACCCGCCGGACCGCTGTTCCCCTTGGCTAAACACTGGCACTTGGCTTGGTTTCACTTCCTCTCTTCCTTGGCCATTAGCGAGTGGCTGTTTCTGTTGCCCCTCTTGCTCGGTGCCGCTCGGTGTATGCCCCCCCCTGTCTGGACTTCCAATATGGCCGCCTCAGGTTGTTAGTCGCGCCTTTCCCCCTGACTTGCAGCTCCGGCACTGATGTATCCTTAGGGGTAGGCTAGGTGGACGGGTGGGGTGTTAGCTTCTGTGCGCCTCGTCTATCTTTTGGATAAAGGCAGTGTTGCGTGGTTAAGATTTTAGCTTTACAGCCCCCACTAAGATGGCCGCCGCCCGAGCGGCCGGGCGCGCTCGTCGCTGGCGCCGAGTCGCTCCTTGCACCTGCGCCGGTGGTCGGCGGTTAGCGTTGGCGTTCGTTCGGCACCTCGGGGGCCCGCTACTTGTTGCTACTTGTCCTTTTGAAATCACGCTGCCCTATGGTGTTGATCGGCTCAGAGGTCCGCCGCTGACCTAACCAATATGGCGCCTATCCTCTGCGCTCTGCCTTCGCCTTCCCCTCTGCACTCGCTCGCTTTCAGCGCTCACCGGGTTCGCTGGTCTGGCGCTTCGTCTGGTGTCGGGGGGATGATGCCTTTCCCTCATGCTCCCTCTGTCTGGTTGTTCAGCGCTGTTGTTTGAACGTATCCCCTTACTCCACCAAGATGGCTGCCCTCCGCGCCACCGTCCTGGCGCCCCCCTCCTACTGTTTTGATGATCCTCGTTAGTTTGGAATTGGGGGGGGGGGGCGCTCGCATGAGGGTGGGGGAGTCGCGCGTTGTTCTGTTGCCGGTTTGTGGGGTCGCTCTTGCTTGGGGATTTGCGGTGGTTTGTTGTTCCTCTTAGGGGCTTGCCGCCATCTTGTGCTTAAAAGTTTTCGTCCCCTCAGCAGCTTTCCCGGCTTCGTGCCTCCCTTCAGCGTGTTCCGCAGGTTCGAAAAGGGTCGTCTCCGGTGCCCCTTCAGTTCATGCGCGTCCACATATGTTTCTTTAGTGTCTCCTCGCGTTTCCGTCCTTTTGCTCGGCGTTATTTGTCTCGGGCGGTCGGGAGCTCCGGACTCAGGTCTGCTGCCTCCTTGCCATCCAAGCCACGCCTCAATAATAGAATGAGTCCTAAATGAACAGAATGTGGCACTGAAAAAAGCTTAAGGTTTAAAATTATATAAAATCTTTTTCTCACGAAAAAAATAATCACCTAAATACCCATGAGGAAAGGAACTCAGCAAGAAATCTAAAGGCAAACAGACAGTCAGCTACTTCATATAGGCCGTTCATTAATTTTCTTTCATTATATCTCATATTTAAATTACTATATTGAAATATTGGTCTGTGCATAGTGAAGACTTTGAGAAATGCATACCCCAAGTCCAGAAAACTAGATAAAGCCAAAATCATAAGCTTACCTATTGTGGTGATATACGGCACAACTAATCCACAGCGGATGCATTATATCTATTGAATTACTAGGTATCTACCAATAAACACTGGACAAACTGTAGGTCAATCCTTATACCAAACTCAATTGCAGTGATATCAGTCTGCCAATGGAGAGCCAGGTTAGGGCATGTACCCATCACATCTATGGAAATGCAGACTTTGTCACATAGACTGGCTTATAGTGAAGCCAATACATGAGGATGGATTGAGCCCACACCAAATTAGTTGAATTCATTACATCAAGAAGTTGGAGTATATAGGATAAAGATAGCGGGTTTGAAATAAATGCTATAATGGAACTCAGGATTTAATACATGTCTTAAGGTTATGCTCCAAAAAGGAGGTAGTGGAGGCTAGAAATCGTTTTATAGAACCTATTGTTTTTAGATGTAACCTCTCTTCTATTACTGCTCTGATTGCTTCTTTTTTAAATGCCCACCCATAGAATTTCTCTGTCATAACTTGTATAAGTTTATAAACTCTATCTTGTTCTTGTTTTAAATGAGCTTCTTTTTTGTGTATTGAAGTAGATTTTTATAAACTAATAGAAATATGTATAATTGTTGATCTTGTAAGAGACCTAAAACAATAAAATAGGAAATTGAAACAGATTTAAGGCAAACAGTGAGTTTAGATGTAAGTCATAGTTCGTATCCTCATAGGTTTTATAGAATGTGATCAGTATTTAAGGATACTATTTCCCCATTGCAGGCTTGATGAGAGGCTGCATGAGTCTCTTTATTACACTATCTAAGTTAATATTTCCCCCATGTCCTCTTTGGAGCAATAAGTCGCCAATATTTTTACTCTCAAAGTAGCTGTCCTACTTTCAGACATCTTTGTCTTTACTACTACCTCCATAAGCCACTAACACTTAACCATCTCATCTCTGAGCCTCACCGACGCTAGGGATGGCTCTAAATTGTCAATTCCTGAATTCAGAAACCTGGTTCTCCTTTCAGGCAAACCACATGAGCGGCCCTGGATAGAGCTTAAAAGCAAGAACTGCCCTGGGTTTTACCTGGAATAAATAGTTTTCGGATCCGTACTTCAATCCCTCCTTTTTCTGACTGTTACACATACCATCTTTCAGGGAAAAACACTCAAGGCGGTAACAGACACACTCTTGGTCCCACACAGACGAAAGGAAACCAACATGACATCGTTTATCTTTCCCCGACTAGTAGAATGAGTCCTAAATGCACAGAACGCTGCACTGAAAAAAGCTTAAGGTTTAAAATTTATATAAAATCTTTTTCTCATAAAAAAAATAATCACATAAATACCCATGAGGAAAAGAACACAGAAAGAAATCTAAAGGCAAACAGCCAGTCAGCTACCTCATATAGGCAGTTCATTAATCTTGTTTCATTATATCTCATATTTAAAATACTATATTGAAATATTGGTCTGTGCATAGTGAAGACTTTGAGAAATTCATACCCCAAGTCCAGAAACTTAGATAAAGCCAAAATCATAAGCTTACCTATTGTGGTGATATACAGCACAACTAATCTCCGGCGAATGCATTACATCTATTGAATTACTAGGTATCTACCAATAAATAATGCACAAAGTGTAGGTCAATCCTTATACCAAACTCAATTGCAGTGATATCAGTCTGCCAACAGAGAGCCAGGTTAGGGCATGTACCCATCACATCTATGGAAATGCAGACTTTGTCACATAGACTGGCTTATAGTGAAGCCAATACATGATGATGGATTGAGCCCACACCAAATTAGTTGAATTAATTACATCAAGAAGTTGGAGTATATAGGATAAAGATAGCGGGTTTGAAATAAATGCTATAATGGAACTCAGGATTTAATACATGTCTTAAGGTTATGCTCCAATAAGAAGGTAGTGGAGGCTAGACATCGTTTTATAGAACCTATTGTTTTTAGATGTAACCTCTCTTCTATTACTGCTCTGATTGCTTCTTTTTTAAATGCCCACCCATTGAATATTGACCTCTACATTTAAACCCATGTTTTTCCTGAGGAGGTTCCTACTTCTCAGTTATCAGGCTCCAATGAGCTCCTCGTCCTTTGGTGGGCTAAATCCATTAGCAAAGTACAGAAAGGAAATACATGACCTCCACAAATATGCATTTTCATCAACAGAATAAATAATATGTTGGACCAGGCCAATCCATTTTTACTTAATTGTTGTCCTAAAAGCGAATCAAGCAGCACTTTGCCAGGGCCGGTTTTTGGTTCCCAGTCCGGCCCTGCTTAGAACACTTGTTTTGGCATCTGAGTCACTTTTCCTCCGTGATGCGATGGTCTATAAACTACCATTCTCATTACTTTTATTTCTTAACTTAGCATATTGACCATTTCAATACCTTTTAAGATATATTTTCAAGTACGCTGACATAAGTCTATAGAATTTCTGGTACACTTGTGAGTGACCTACGAAACTGTAGACTTCCTGCTTGCCACAGCCACACACTCACCGACATGCCGTACTTTTGCACCCTGCAAAGGCACAATTTAAAACACATTACCAC
Source organism: Lissotriton vulgaris (assembly GCF_964263255.1). Taxonomy (NCBI): domain Eukaryota; kingdom Metazoa; phylum Chordata; class Amphibia; order Caudata; family Salamandridae; genus Lissotriton; species Lissotriton vulgaris. Next base: position 187,473,246 of record NC_141688.1, on the reverse strand, counting down.
TGTACATTAAAGGGACTATCCGCAGAAGAGAGTACAAACAGTTCCCTTTAATCAGCCCTGTCTCTAACAATGAACAGCAAGAAGCATTCTAGAATGTTTTTTGTTATGTCATCTAGAGTTCTGGGACCTATTGCTACTTATTTTACTGGACGAACCTTTTAATGGAGATGTGTCAAATCTGAAGACTGCAGCTTTGTACAGAATTGAAAGCAGTTTTCGCATTATTCCTAAACACACAAGACTTTTGACTGTAACTTGTATTCCCCACGTTATCTGGAAACTGTGCAGTATCATTCATCACATGACGAGATGGCAAATTGCCATTTAGTTAGGCACCCTTAGAGGACCTAAAGGGAACACTTATACTGGGGTCACCAAAGGTTTCTCCCAAGTAATGCCTTTCTTTTTGTGCTGTGAAAAGTGTGCCTTGCAGCTGTTTGCTATGTGCATTGCCAAGGTGTTGTTAGATATAGTATATCACATTCCCATCATCATCATCATTCAAGAAGAACATTTATGTCAAGCTGTGCGGCTATGGGGGATTCAGTCTCTTACTAGCGTCCAGTAATTTCCAACTTACAGAAATACGTGTAAAAGAAAGTACGTGCTTAAAAAGCTTTAATATGTTCATACTTTTAAAATATTTTAACAACGTTGATTCATGTATATTCATGTTTCACAGTGCCAAGTTCAATGTTGGGTTAATTCACCTACGGAATTCCTTCAGGCTGGAGAGTATATTTAAGGTTTTATTCCATTCACATAATGTACCTCTTTGGTTTCGATTTATGCATCGAATATGAGAAAGCCTGATTCAGCTTTACTGATATTTATTTTCTTGTTGAATGGTCAAGCCCCCTTTTACCTAATCCGCGAGGATCAGTTAGGCAGAAATGTTCCCAACTGGGGGCAGTATTACACAAAGTGGAGAAGGTGGAGAAGTGTGGCTCAAGTGGTTAGAGCGGCAGACCCTGATGCAGAGGTCTAGCCCGGGACCTGGGTTCAATTCCCCGCCTCGGCGGGTCTTGGGCTCAAAATTCCACGGACCTGATAATTCTCGCCTCAGTGCCTATTCCAATCATGGAGTCCCACTCTGCAACTCTGGGCAATAGCTAGCTTAATCTCCACAACTGTCCCCCACAACGCTAAGGATACCTGGCCTCCACCTTCGGGGTGCCCAGGAGTGGACGGCTCACAGAGAAAGTCAGGATGGGGTCCACAGCGGTATTTATACAAGCGCCTTGAGACCCTTGCAGGTGAGTAGTGCGCTATACAAGTATCAATTTAAAGTGCCCCAGAGGCTAAACGGGCATGTGCACCTATTTTGCGCGCCCCTGTGGCACTTTGGTAGTAGAGAAGGGGCCGCAGATGCTTGTTCAGCCCCTTCTGTAATACTGAAAGTGCCGGCAGACATACAGTGCCTGCGCTTTCTCAATGGGGTGTTCCCTCATTTGCATGATCCCATGCAGACAAATGAATTCCTTTGCGTATGCTCTAACGCTGTGTTATAGACGTGGGCGCTGAGGCAAAGAAGCTGTCAGGGGCGAACTGTTAGAGTGAGCCATCTAAAAGGTGGTGCACTTTCAGTTCGCCTTCTATTAGCAGCCCTCTGGAGGGGGTATAGGAGGCACTATGGACCCTCCAGACATCCCCTTGCTGTTGGGTGCATTCACTCACTGCACCCGCCTACAAGGGGATCTCTAATGCCCTGTAAAAGTGCAGGCGGGTTTCTGCCTATGCAGTGAAACACTGAGCGGCTGCTTCAAAGCCGCTCAATTTTCCAAGCACAAGGGCAGCAGGAGATTACAGCAGCCCTGGGGGCATTGCGTTCTATGTAATATTTTCTACTTACCTCTGTCTCCTCCTTTGTTCCTCTCTTCTCCAGTTTCCAGCGGCTTCCAGCAACGTCAGATCTGCACTTCGTTGTTTTGAAACAGAAGCACCTTCCAAACAACAATGTGGATAGCGCATACCATTACAACGCATGCGTTGTAACAAAGCTTGCGATGTTACAACTTGCATACTAATGGTATGCAGTGTAACACTTGCGAAGTAATGGTATGGCACTAGCAGCTGCGCACTAAAGGTCGTTGACAATGTATGTCAATACTTCGCATACCATTACTACGCTAATTTTAGTGTGATGTTTTGACTTAACATAAACCATTACTTCGCAAATTTTAACTGCGCATGCGTTTATAACACAAATAGTTATAAATGCACTCACTATGATGTATGCTAATTAAAAATATTGCACTAAAATCATGCTTACACTACACTACCTTACACTACCTTACACTACTTAAACACCACTACACTACCCTAAACCCTAATTTACTACCCCCTACACAAGCTTCCCCTTACCCCCTTTCTGCACCCTACACTCTAACACTACACTTCACGCCCCCCCCAACACTACCCTAAAACCTAAAACACTACCCCACACTACACAAACTCCACACCACTACCCTAATCCCTAAAACACTACCCCCTACAGGACCCTTACCCTTCCCCCAGTCTGCTCCCTACACTACAACACTACCCTGCACGACACCCCAAACATACCCTAAACCATAAAGCACTACCCTACACTTCAAAAATACCACAACACTACCCTATTCCTTAAAACACTACCCCCGCACAACCCTCCCCAGACCCCCAGTCCTGTCCCTACACCCAAACACCAACCTGAACAACACACCAACACTACCCTAAATCCTAAAACACTACACCCAGCACAACCCTGCCCCTACCGCCAGTCCGGTCCCTACACTGAAATACTACCCTGCATGACCCCCGACACTACCCTAATCCCTAAAACACTACCCTACACTACATAAACACCACATCACCACTCCCCAACACTATCCTTCATGACCCCCAACACTACCCTAAACTCAAATACACTACTCTAAACTACTCAAACACAACCCTACAACCTAAAAGACTACCCCTGCACGATCCAAAAATACTACACTTACCTCTCTCTCCTCCCTTGTTCCTCTCTTCTCCGGCTCCAGCGACGTCAGATCTGCACGTCGTTGTTTGGAAATGGAAGCGCCTTCCAAACAACTATAGCGTATACCATAACATCGAATGCGTTGTAACAAGTTGCGTACTAATGGTACGTGTTATAACATCGCAAGCGTAGTAACGCTTGCGAAGTAATGGTATGCGCATTTGCAGCCAAACTAAAGGTTGTTTACCCTGTTTACTTCAGTGGCTGCAGGGGCCCGTATATTGCCCCTGGGAACATAGTTTGCTCTGTATTCCTGGGTCTATATCAGTGGCCCAGTAGGAATTTGGTAAACTTCTTTCCCACTTAAACCTACATCTTGTGTTCAAGAAGCATTACCTGGGAGAATTGAGGAATGTTCTAATAACAGTATAGAAAATATAGCACTTTGGAAACTGCAGACTTGTTTTTCAAGAATTAGACAGGTAATCTGAACATTTATTGAGAGGTAACTTTTTAAAACACTGGCATTTTTATAGAATGTGAATGAAGATGTCCTGTCGAACGACAACTTGTAATAACACATTAACTGCTTCATATTTAGTCAGTACTGCAGTCTAAGTATGCCCTCTTCTATAACTAGATCGGACTGCAGTGCCACTTTGTGCTTTACAGTCGATATACTTGGCTCACATATGGGCTTTGAACAATTAGGTTAGCTTTACTTTTGATTCACGGTGTTCGAACTCTGAATCTTCTAATATACAGACCGAAACCCAATGTTCCTTTCCAGTACATCACACATACACTGCGTTGATACATTTTTTTCCCTGACCAAAACACATCTTGGCTAGATCCACCAAATCCTGCAAAGTCGTCTGTAGAATAAATAAGGCAAAGATGTATTTGTGACTGCTGACTCTTATGCTCTGCATTCGGATTACATGCATTCAGGCATGACAGACGATGTGCTACCCATAGTGCCTTTATGCTCTGTTAGATAACAGTTTTCTATTCCTCACATTTGTATCTAAAAACAACAAGGTGAGTGGGTTTTCACGCCCTTATAATATGAATGTTTCATCAACATAGGTGACTGTACTATGTGCATCTCTAGTGGTTTACAGTTGCTGACCCACTTTAAAAAAGTATGTGTTAAAATTCTTCACTGTGGTCACATTGCTTTAAGTCTAAAATGAATGTACTCCTCTACCCTAGTGAATGTTTCAGAGGAGGGGGTGTAACATGTTCTCTCTCATACACTACTGTAAAAGCAGAAAACATCCAAATGTTATTTCTTCCCATCTCCTCATTAGATTTGCTGAAAAGTCCTGTGATTCTAGTCATTAGATTTTATTTCGTGGACGTCATTTAGGGGTTGGCAGGGCAATGCCAAAAATATAAGGCTAAACAGTTCTGTGATCAGATGAGTATGGATTGTGTCCCTACACACAGTTCATGGACAAATTATAATCTTGTGTAGTCACACAAAGTTCCTTTGTGAATAAGGTTGCGAAGTTAAGCCTTTTTCTTTGAAATGCCTTTTATTCTCCTTAATTTTTGTAATAAATTGCAATATGCTTTGTTATATAGTTTTGGTTATTAACATTCTTCACAAGATGTATTCAAGTTGTGCCATGCACTTTTCACTGTTGTAGACAATATTTATAATCTATATCCGAAGCCAAAACCTATGTTGGGTTTTATTAAAATTACAATCTTCTTATTCATAAATAAACCGGTTCTGTAGTGGTTCACAATTTTTCAAAATCAGCCAACTTGTGTTTCATTCCCTATGTGGATGTAAGGCCTGGGTCTTTTTTAAGAGTGTAATGTTAAGGGTAGCATAGATGTAAACATAACTATTATACGAAGTGTATAATGAGTTCACCCTTAGTGATACCCAACATGCATATCCTATATGGTGAGCATATTGGCGGTGATAGTAAGAGCCCTATTGCGAGTTTGGCAGTTCAAGGACTGCCAGACTTGTGGTGGCGCAGAGGTGTCAGTCTTGCAACTGATATATTATGCCCCTACAGGTTGCGCCGCCCTGGGACCGCCAAGTCAAGAGGCATCAATACTCCACTGTCCCGTCAAGCAAATTACGACTTTTATCACCACCTCAATCTTTTCTCCATGAAAACAGTGGCCGTGAGTAAACAAAATGTGCCATGTAGGGTCCCAGGTGCCTCATGCCTTGTGCATGCACACAGGGGGACACAACATGTGCCCCCCTGCATACATGCACAGAAGTTCCAACACAGCATGGACTTTTCAGTAAATGACGTGCTGAAGCTTCCTTTGATGTTCCCATTGAGGTGTTTGTTTTATAAGCACCGCCAAGGCAGGACTGGGATTGCAAACCAGCCCTGGCAATTAAGTACGACCAGCCTCCTTGGGGGGCATGAGGAGGGGCTGGCGGAAACACTGCTTCGCTTTTGTTACATTGGGCCAATTTTGCAGCACTGCTGCAAAACCGGCCCCAGCAACAAGAAAACAGCCCTCACCGGTACAAAACTGGCCCCTACCCCTCCGGCCCACCTGTGAAGCTCCCGGTACCGGCTACGGCTAGTCCGACCCTGGCCACCGTCGTTGTAATAGAAAAGGAAATGAATAAGTCATTATAGGGAGGGCGATCCTTATAAGTGTTTGGAGTGCGGCAGCAAGGTGGTATCCCCGCACAGTCAAACTTGTAATCGGCCCCTAGGATTTTATTGTCAATGTGGTGTCAATTTATTTGCCCATAATGACGTCCTTACATGCTGCAATTATATTCATAATACCCTTACGTGCTCAGATTATATATTGGAATTTGCGTGCCCTCTTTTGTCTAGCAATGGCATGCACATTTTATTTTTCCCAAATGATACCCATTAGTTCATACAAAATAACTGAAAATTATGCAAATAGAAATAAAAGTGAAAATAATAGTACAAATACAAATAAAGGTTATGCCCACAGTTTTTTGTGTGAGAGTTTGTGCAATTATCATGATTTACCACATAAGAGCCTAAAGTTAAATACTCTAATCAGGTGAGCTCTGTGGTAAAATAATGTTTCTCTCAAATCATATTTATTTAGAACCATAACCATAGGCTCTTATGAGGATCTAATGATTGCAATTTCAGCATGTAAGGATATCATAATGTGCAAATCAATTGACGCCATATTGACGGCGTATTGATGCTATAACAGACTGTCACCCTCAATATACTCATGTTGGATATCACAAAGAGAGAAAAAAAATCACTTATAGAGGTGGACACATTATAAAATTCTTACATTAGTTAAGTTGAAACCTATGCTCTCCTTACCATTACAGACTTGAAAAAGCTGCATGCTTTATAGGGGATGAAACACTTGTTGTCTGTCTCTGAAGAGTTGTAAACCACTAAAGAACTGGTCCACTTATGAATAGGAAGATTGTGATTTTACTAAAAGCCAACATGCTTTCTTGCTTCGGATATAGTCTAAAATGAATATGTACAGCAGCAAAAACTGCATGGCACAACTTGAATTCATCTTGTGAAGAATGTTAATTAAAAAAACTTTGTAACAAACATGGTCTAATTCATAAGAAAAATGACGGAGAATAAAAGAAATTACAAGGAAAAAGGCCACACTTATTAACCTTATTCACAAAAGAATGTTCTGCGTGGCTGCAAAAGATGAATATTCTACTTGAACTTTGGGTAGGTACACTGAACACTGATCTATTTACTTGACATTTTGAGGAGGTGTTGTTGGCCTTAACCCCTGGAGTGTACTACTTACAGATAAAGAGTATTACACAACAGAATAGGAGCGTCAGGCCATCTTTTTTATTTGTTAAAACAGATCTGTGATGTTCACTGGTTACTTTCTGCATCCACGATTGTGACATCAGGCTAGAAATGGGCTCACTTCCCCTACAGACTGGATTGGATGCTTCACTTCTCCTACGTGCAGCAGAACTGTTGCATTGCCTCCCCAATTTGCCAGGAACTAGCCCGTCTCTTCGTTTCTACATGCTTCCCCTCTCTGCGGCTGTTTGGCCATGTGAATCTTTAAGGTACATTGTGAGAAATCAAGCATCAATAGTTTTTTATGAACTCAGTTGCTTGAAACGTTTCTAAAGTCCTATTCTTTCTACATGTATGTTGGATCATTGTCGTTTTGGGTCTTGTAGAGTTTAGATAAAGATACTCGTGTGGTGTCCATTTGTGGTGTTACCACTGTAGTACTGTGTGTTTTGAGTACAAATACTTTACACATTGCCTTTGGAATAGGCCTGTCTGGTCTTGCCTAGCTATCCAGGGGGTGAGGGGGGTAATCTAAAGTGTGCATCCCCCTTACCCTGACTAGAAGCAAGGGTCCCTACTTGGACAAAGGTACCTACTTCTGCCAACTAGGGACCTCCATTTCTGACACAAACATTTCCATGAGACTTGCTATCATAGAGACCAGTGGAGACATTTTAGTTGTGTTGGTTCTGGTTGGCTACTTGTTCTTCAAAATGAGGTGACTTGTCTCATTTTGACATTTTGGAAATATGTTTAGCTTGTATACAGCTAGGCCATTATTAGAGTCATCATCGTGATAATGCTCTATTTCTATGATGCACATGAATCTTCGTTTTCCACCATCGTAGTTCAGGTTTAGAAATCAAAACCCATTTTTCACACATTCATTTCAATAGTGTACTACCAAAAAATGTAAAGATATCTAAAATAATATGTATATCAGTTTCTAGTTTAAACTAAAACAATTGTATTCAGAAATTAAAATGCTGCATATATGAACATTTTGGAAACTTTACACAACTTTGCTGAAACATTTAATTTCCGCCTAAAAATATTTGTTACAGATTGATCCACTGTATCATTTGTGTGGTAGAATAGCCTGTGTGGGGTTCGCAAGTTTTCTTCTAACAAACCTCACTTTTAGCAAGCTGTTTCACTTTCATTTTAAAAACATTGCTGACGATACAGACATGGAGTGCATTTTTCACTACGCTCATACATTCCTAGTAAAAATACTAGTATTTTCCAATTCTCAAAATAGAATACCTCAGATGTACAAAATGCTTACCATTTGTACAGCATTTTAAATATAGTTTGGTACAATAAACCTATTCTCTTCATTATGGTTAATAGTAATTGAGTGCTATGGTCTAGTTAATTATTTCAAGTTACTTTTTATAGCCATGGCCAGATATGAACAATCAGTGAAAACACTATCAGTAAAGAAAAATGTGAAAAAATGCATCAGTTTGAAGAATTTTGTGTTCTTGGGATATAATAACATCCTTGCATTTGAACTGAGTGAATACAAATACTGATGGCGGAATGTTTTCCTGCATATGCCCTCCATCTTGCTGCTCTTTCTGCCCCCCCCCCCCTCCACTGTAATTTTGGCACTCCTTTGATTAGCTACAGAAAGCTTACAGGCCAAGCCAAATCCTAATTGGATCCCAATTGTTGACTATGAAGAAGGACACAGTTCTCTACATAGGGCGATTAACCTCTTAGCAGCTATGGAACGTCCAGCTCCAGTGCTGAACGTTCCATTGCGCAGGTGAGGTTCGAACATCCAACTGCCGACGGCAGCACTCCTGAGGTAGCGGTGCCGTCGGCCGTTGGAATAGGCGCAGCACCTAAGAGGTTAACACTGCACCATTTTCTCCGCACAACACATGCATGCATATGAATTATTTCATCTCACGGCCATTGTTATTTTTATGTTATGTTATTTATATTTCTATAGCGCGCAGCTGCCCCAGCAAAGGGGCGTCCTGGCGCTTTGACAGACGCTGTAACATAACACACAATAAAAGAAAAAAAAATTAGCTAGACACTGGAAACAGGAAAGTTTTAATCGCCTGCCTGAAGGCGAACACATCCTCAAGAGCTCGGATATGTACCGGGAGCGAGTTCCATAGGCCTGCCGCTAGCACCCTAAAAGAACGGCCACCCATCCTGCTCAACTTAAAGCGTGGACAGACAGCCAGATGAAGCCCCTCAGATCTTAAGGATCTCGAAGGCACATAGGGCGTGAGTAGATTGGCAAGTGCCGGTGGCGAAGAAGATTTCAGAATTTTGAAGGCCAGACACAGCGCCTTGAACATGATTCGCTGTCTGACCGGGAGCCAATGCAAGGCCGTGATGGTACCAGACACTGTGTGGTTAGTGTTGTATGCATGAATGAGCCAAACAAAAACAAATAAAGACCACAGCAAAATATCTTTTATTTCAAAGAAGTTCATGAAATACATTAGTTGGAAATGCAGCAAAATATATTTGCAGTTTTTTGGTGCTCTGAGTTCGTTTAATGCTAATTAAACAGGTAAATGCATAAAAGAAGCAAAATACAAAAAGGTGCTAATGTGTTAGGATGAGCAAGACATGCATTCGTTGGCACAACAAAAGTATGCAAATCATTCCTTAGGGAGTGCAAAGACAAACCACACATTCAGCGCAAACTGTTTAACAGTAAAGCTGTTGATTCCACTGAGCAAATAATTTATTAATCAGAGATATCTAAAAACGTTCCCAAATCAGATAAATCACAACCTGTTGACCTCGGAGTTTGAAAGAAACCTTTCTTTGCTACCGGAATTTTAGCCCTGCTCTGAATTGAGGTAAAAACTCAATCAATCATCAATCAGTAGGGTTATAAAGCGTGCTACTCACCCGTGAGGGTCTCAAGGAGCTGGAGGGGGGCAGCTCCTAATCCGTGAAAGAGCAGGGTATGAGTTCCTTTCTGAAGGCGTGCAGGTTCGGGGAGCGTCTGGTGCTGATTGGGAGTTTGTTCCAGGTCTTGGCTGCAATGTAGGAGAACGCCGTTCCTCCTACTCTGCTTCTGCAATTGCGGGGGACCTCTGCTAGGGTGAGGTCGGCGGACCGGAGATTTCTTTTAGGTGGTCGAAACAGACTCTTTCATTAAGATATTTGGGTCCGATTTGGTAGAGGGCTTTTTAGGCTTGTGTGAGAAGCTTGTAGGTTATTCTCTTCTCAACAGGGAGCCAGTGTAGGTATTGGAGGTGTTGCGGCATGTGTTCCTGTCGGGGAATCTCGAGCACGAGTCTGACGGCGGCGTTCTGGATGGTTTGGAACTGGTGTAGGAGGCACTTGTTGATGCCGGCGTAGAGGGTGTATCCGTAGTCCAGTCTGCTAGTAATGAGTGCGTGTGTGATGGTTTTACTGTGCTCTGGTGGGGGATCCACTTGAAGGTCTTTTAGAGGATGCTGAGGCAGTTGTAGCTGGTGGAGGTGATGTCGTTGATCTGGCGGGTCATTGAGAGGGAGGAGTCCAGGATGATGCTGGGGTTCCATGCATGGTCTGTTGGGGTGAGGAGGAGCTCTTGAGGGCAGAGGGCCACCATGTGTTGTTCCAGGTGGATGTTGAGGGTCCCAGGATGAGGACCACTGTTTACTCAGTGTTGAGCTCAGGCAGCTGTCCTTCATCCAGGCCGCGACATCCTTCATTCCTTCCTGGAAGTAGATCTGATGTATCTTGGTTTTAGTGCAATACATCTACGCTGCGTATCTGTCTTGCTGCTCAGCCAGTGTGGATGTTCAGTGGAATATTGGTATGTTTGATAAGATGATAGAATGTTGGGGACGCCTAGTGGATGAGTGTCAGTTGAGACAATGGGCTGAGCAGCAAGGTAGCTGCTCCTGGCGGGGCTTCTGTAATCCTGTACTGAAGACCTGAACTTCAATAAACCTTACTTAACTACTATACCTCGGCTACATCTATCACTTATTCTATCTGGCGACGATCAAGAAAGAATCTACATGTACTTTTAGGATTACAAATTTGGATTTATGTAGAAACTTACTTGATAACTACAAGAACCTCCTGAAAGTTAAAACTACAGATTTTAAAGAAAATTGGCACCATTGGAGCCACACCAGTGACCTCCCACCGGTCGCCACAATGGTAATGTGCCAGTTTCTACATGCTGTTTCTACTTGCTGACCTGCTACCTGACAACTGAAATGTACCAGTTCCTGAATGCAGATCCTGATGCTTCCCAGTTGTTATGAAACTGCTTGAAGAAGATCACTAAGGGCCTGTGTGTGCTAGCCTCCTGTTCTGAAGTCTTAGGGACACAAATACTTCACTGTGTTTTTTGCAATTTTCACCCCGAGTGGGCTGGGTATGCTCAGACATGAGTCCAAGGCTCCCCACATCACTGGAGTCAAGCTATCGAGCTGAAGTAGGCTGATAGCCAGAAACCGGTCCTTGGATGCTTGATTCCGGTCTAGGAAAGACAAGGCTTGGTAGTTCGGGCTGGACTGTTCCCATGAGGCACAGGGTCAAAGCTGATTTGCATATAGCCAGTGTCTGATCTAGGGGGGTGTGCAGTGCAATAAAACAATGGATTTAGGGCTATATATTTGTACTGGGGTGAATGTAAGACATTGTTCTGCATTCTGTCCATCAACTGTGTTTTTTGCAATACCCAGTTTGGTCAGAAGTTTCTGCCTGCACACAACTGAAGTGTGCCTGTACCAGCCGTCTTCCACTTTAAACTACCTGTTTACATGTGGAAGAGTGTCAAGGGCTTCTCCTATTTAATATCCTGAAAACGTCAGGGAGTACTCTCAGAGCTTTGGAGGACCTGTTACTGTCCTACTGCATTGGAGGAGTTGTCCTCAATCCAACCCCTCCTCCAACGCAGTATGCCTTTCATTTTATCATCCGTACTGGAGCTGCAGTCATCGTGAAATGGATTAACGCTATTTCTCCATGGATGAGGCTCTCTGCTTGCTGTGAGAGAGGATCTGTGTGACACATTTTGTTTTCAATGTGTATTTAACAAGTAAAGTGTCTGTATTACATTGAGGCTGGCAAAACGGCTACGCTGTGTTTCAAATTTTAAACAGAGAGCGTGCGCAATCTTACCGTCAGGTGGTCATGTGTCATGTCAATCTTTGTTAATTAATTTATTGCATTCCTTTATAGATTTATTGCAAATTTCAATTTTGCTATTACTATGCTCAATACTGCTATTATTCCTTTGTTTATGTTCCTTAAAGGGGGAAGGTGTGTTATATATTGGTTGAAGTGCAATACATCTTCCCTGCTTATCTGTCTTGCTGCTCAGCCAGTGTGGATGTTCAGTGGAATGTCGGTATGTGTGATGAGATGATAGAATGTTGGGGATGCCTAGTGGATGAGTGTCAGTTAAGAGAATGGGCTGTGCAGCAAGGGAGCTGCTCCTGATGGGGCTTCTGTAATCCTGTACTGAAGACCTGAACTTCATCAATAAACCTTACTTAACTGCTACATCTATCACTTATTTGATGATCCTGGTGTCCTCGGGATCCTTTGTGAGGGAGAAGATGAGCTGGGTGTCGTTGACGTAGAATACTGTGTTGAGTCCCTGTTGTCTGACAATGGCGGCGAGGGGGGCCATGTAGATGTTGAACAGTGTAGGGCTGAGCGATGATCACTGAGGTACTCTGCAGTCGATCTCTTTGGGTTCGGAGATGAAAGGGTGAAATCTGATCCTCTGGGTTCTGCCATGGAGAAAGGAACGTATTCAGTTGAGGGCAGTTTCCTGTATACCAACGTAATGTAGTCTGGCTGCAAGGGTGGAGTGTGAGACGGTGTTTAACGCTATGGAGAGTTCCAGTAGGATGGGTGCTGCGGTATGTCCCTAGCCGAATAGAATGCGGATGTCGTCGGTGGCGGCAAGGAGGGTGGTCTCGTTGTGTTTCCTTCAATGAACGCGGTCAGCTGGGCATTCACAAGACTTTAGCGGTGAAAGGGAGCAGGGAGATGGGACGATAGTTCTTCAGGTCCGTGGGGTCGAACGTGGGTTTTTTGAGGAGGGGTTTGAACTCCGCTCACTTCCATATGTCGGGGAAGATGCTGGATTGAAGGGAGGCGTTGATGGTCAGTCGTAGTGTGGGGGCAATGTCGGCTCTCTGGTAGATGTGTGGTGGGCTGGGGTCCATTGGGGCTCCAGACCGGGGTTCCGTCATGGTCATGGTGGTTAGTTTAACCGTGGCGGGAAACCAGGTGGTGATGGTCAGCTGGTGGTCATCGGAGGGGTTGGGGGTGGTGAACGGCATCTGGTCACTGAAGTGGTTGTTGCAGAGTTCCTGAAAAGTTGTGACGTCTGTGGCCTCGCTCAGGAGTTTGGTGAATTGCTGTATGAAGTTGAAGAGATCCTTGGCATATGTTGCGTTGATGTCGATTTTGCTCTTGATAAAAGCCTGTTTGGTGTCCCATATGGGCTGGTGGTGCTACTTCAGGGCGCTCCTGTGGTTGTTGAGGTGTTTTGTGGTTTTCTCGCTTCGCCAGGTCTTCTCAAGGCGTCTGCAGGTGCGCCTGGCAGTTTGGAGTTCGGTGGTGAACCGGTGGCCTTAAGGGGGTGTGGCTTTGCCGGGTGGCAGAGGGGGGCCTTCTTGTCAGCGCATCTGGCGATCCAACTGTAGAGTTCGGTGGCTACGGAGTTGGCGTCAGTCGCAGTGATGGGGGGGTCTAGGAGGAGGGTGGCGTTTAGGAGTTCTTCTGTGATTTTGCTCCAGTTCTGTTGGGGCGGGCGGGGGGCTAGTGTGGGTGCGGTGGTGGAGTTGTAGGTGAAGTGCACGCTGTGGTGGTCGGTACAGGGAGGCTACGTGGTGTGGCTGAAGTGGATGTTTGATCCTCCTGCGAAGATGGGGTTGAGGGTGTATCATGCTCTGTGTGTGGGGGTATTGATGAGCGCTTCAGTCCAAGGTTGGAGAGGTTGTCTAGGAAGGTGGTGGAGTCGGGGTTGCTGAGGTTGTCAAGGTGGAAATTCAGGTCTCTGTGTAGGATGTAGTCCATGGAGGTGATGGCGTGGGGTTCGACGAGGTCGGTGAGAGCTGTGTTGCCGGGGGAGCGGTAGATGAGGGTGCCGTGTAGCGTGGTCCTGGGGGAGGTCTGGATATGGAAATGGAGGTATGCTGTGTTGGAGTGGGGGTAGCACGTGCTGGAGGTGGAGAGCCGGAATCAGGTCTTGTGTGCGATGGTAAGTCCTCCTCCTTGGCATTCTGGGCCGTTTTTTTTCTGGATTGTGTTGCCTTTGGGGATTGCGGTGGCAATGCCGGGGCCAGAGCAGGTGGTGGTCCAGTTATCCGTGAAGAAGGCGACGTCGGAAATGAGGGTGTTGATCAGGTACCAAATCTCTACGGCACATCTGTGGAGAGAGCGTACGTTGAGGAGGATGCACGTCAGGGCTTCAGTGGCACGATCATCTCGAGAGCCTGCGGCGGACGAGGGGGCACTGTAGGAGGAGCAGGTGCATTGACAGTGACTGCAGGAAACAGTTCTGTTCATGGTTTTAAGAGAGGATCTTTGGCATTAAGGGTGTCTTACGGGGTTGAGAGCGAGGAGGGTGGCGGCGTCATGTCAGCGGAGCCCTTGTAATCCAGGGTTGCTGGCACTGGTGGCAGTCGGGTCGCGGATGGGCACAGACAGGCTTTCCATTGGTGCACCTTTCCACGCTCCAGCGGCAGCCCGAATAGGGGAGGGGAGGGACGCTCAGCTGGGAGGTGGGAAATGGGCGAGGGCAGGGGGAAGGGCCGCAGGTCAGCAGCGGCTGTAATGGCGAGGGGAAGAGAGAGGGGCAGGGACAGTAAAACAAACAAAAACAGTGCACAGTTAACAAATGAAGACCGGGCCACAAATAAACAGCAGGAATCAGGGCACAAATTAAGCAACAAGAACCAGGGCACAGATTTACAACAGGAAATGAGGCACCGAAGGGCAGCACAAATCGGGGCACAGTTAAACACTAAAATGGGGTACTATTGAATACCAGAAGGCGGGGCACAATTGAACAACGACAGTTGGGGCACAGTTAAGCAGCAAAACGAGGCACAGAATACCAACAATATAGGGCACACTACACAATTTACCCAGTCAAGGACAGCAGCCTCGAATACCCAGGCAGGGAGCTCAGCGGCGACATAGGACTTTGGGACCTGCCACGGAGAGTGCAGGCCTATGACCGAGGTCAAGGTCTTCCTAGCGCTCCCACGCAGTGGTCGTCATTATGTAGGGAAGAGACGCTCAGCTGGGAGGCGGGAGACGGGCAAGGGAAGGGGGAGGGGTGGCCGGTCATCGGCGGCTGGAACTGCGAGGGGAAGAGAGAGGGACAGGGACAGTAAAACAAAAGCAGTGCACAGTTAAGATCTTCCTCAAAAACTGGTCTGTGTTACTGGATTAAGAAAGGGGTAGGTACTAATGGAATTCCTTTTCTGTCTGAAGGCTGTAATGGACTATGGAATTCAGGACCACATGTATCAAAGTTAGGAATTGCGATTCCTAAATTACGATTTTTAGGAAATCTTAATTTAGGAATTGCAATTCCTTATTCATGTAGGAATCGCAAACAAAATCGGAATTCCTACACATTTCATATTTCTGACTCACACATTGCAAATCGCAAATAAGGAATTGCTTCCCATTCATTCTGATGAGCCTAGATTTCCATAGGAATCAACAGGAATTGCATGTCCAATTTGTGAGTACCAAATAGGTACTCGCAAATTGTGCATGCAATTTCAAGGGTGCAAGTGTGCCAAAACAAAAGGACACCCTGATGCACCCCTGAAATTGAAATTTAAAGACATGTTGCACGTATGTGTGCAACATAGAACTTTGAAAAATATACTTTTGTGCATTTTTCAAAGTTCTGGCAAATTACCATCAACTTTGAGTAGATGGTAATTTGCGTTTCTTAAATGCAAAATCACATTTTTTTTGTTGCAATGAATTTAGGGACTCGCAATTTGCGGTTTCCTTAATGCAATTGCTATTTAAGTAATCGCAAATTTACCAATTACTTAAATAGCGTGTTTTGCATTTGGGATGCTGCATTCCAAATGTAAAAATTGCGGTAGCAAAGGGGAAGATACTGTGAATCTGCCCCTTTGCGACCGCAATTTCCAAGGATGCATGCACCCCTAAATGTTTACAGTCTTTCCCTTATGCAGTATGGCCAATATACAGGGCCTATGGTTTGGCCAGGTAATAAAAGGTAAAAAAACAAAGAAGCGACCACAATAGTGATAGCAGTAGCCTCTTATTTGCATCAGACACGTTCCCATTTAGTGGAACAGTTGAGTTTCATTTCATCTATGGAAAATTGTTACAACATCCCTGCCGAAATATATTTAATTACCTACAAATTATTTAGCATAATTGTACCACAGTTTGTATTTCAAATGCGCACCAAAGGTGCAATATAGTAACCTCAGACTTTTGGGTATTTTGTGTGGTTCTTAATCTTACAATCAAAATGTGTGTCCGGGAGAGCTCCACAAACTGTGAACTGTTGAAACTGCCTATGATATCGGCACTTTGTAATATGTGGTCAGTTCATTGGGTTCTTCGTGTGGAACATGGAAATGGATCTGCAAAAGTTTGCAGATTTGCACTGCGATCTGCTTCCACTTACCACAGAATGAAAATCATGTATTGCTCACCACTATGCAGTTATACAAGGGAAAGTCAGAAAAAAGAGAGGAACTTTTAGATTTTACTTTCTAGTCAACTTAGACTTTGCTAATAATGCCCTCTTCTCATTGATCTTTAGTTATCTAACATTCCACAATTTCGCTTCTCTTATATTGTTGGTTACTGCTCACAACATATAAGAAATTTTCTGTGGAATGTCTTTTTGTGTTTGTACAATGTCCAGTTGGCGTGGGTATCCCATTTATAGCACAGAAAACATTTAGGAGGAAAGAATAATAACAAAAACTGTGGTTTTCTCAAACCCAGAACAGGTCAAATTTCTACAATTCTCTGTGGTTAACTGGTGAAGCATAAAGAGTTCTGTTCTGGCCAAACCACTTTGCCTTTTGATGATCTGAGTTGGAGGTGGGGTTGCTGTAGTACGTCTCTCGGTATTTCATTGCACAATAATATATTTTGTGGGCTTGGGAAGGGCTGAGTCTCTTTTAGTCTCTTTCAAATTATCAGACAACTTCTTCTATGGATCATTGGTTTACCACTTACTGGAATATTTAGCCTGATAGACAATACGGTTGTCCCCTTATGCATGCAATATTCAAACTTCATGGTCTGGGCAATATCAGTGTCCATATGGACTGCCCTTGCTGCAAAGAGGTCAGCTCATTGAAGGTGGCCATTGAAGTCCTAAATCACTAGTGGAAAGTAGAATGTCCCACATAGAAGAAGGACCATTCTCTAGATTAGACTTTTACTAGCTGCCACACATTAAACTCAGACGTTCAGAAAAAGTTCAATCTTAGATATGGTCAGACCATTTCCTACTTCTGTTTGCTCTGTTAAACACAGGAAACTCCTCTAGTTACTGCCAGGTCAGCAATACCAGTGCGTCCCTAGCATCACATTTCAGAATATAACTTTGTAGAGGCCTCAATCCCAGCAGGGACTACACTGGAAGGAAACAGGGAGGGAGATATAAACTCCATTAATGCTACCGTCTTGCAATGGAAAAATTCACACCCATCAACAGAGGCGCCGCTAAGAGCGAGCAGACTTCTGCTTCCAGTTTTCCCTCACATTGTAGGTGGAAGAACACCAATGCACAAAATTGGAAAGAATATTGAGAAAGAACTACCAGTCAGTGGGCAAGGCTCTCTATAAAATAGCCCTAAGGGATTTTTTAAAAAGGGTCAAAAGCACGCAGGATTAGACTTTCTTGTGGTAAATAGCTAGGACAGGCAATGCACCAAGGAAGATTTTAAGATAGTTCAGTAAATTCTTACCCCTGTCACATGGCAAGAAAAAATATAGTGTTACAATCTCTTAGCGACATTCTCACGGAGTACTATCATAAGAAGTGGTAGTCATATTCTCCAATTTTGTCAACAACCAAGAGATATGGTGGAGTGCTGACTGCTTTTGAAAGCATTTCGCTGGCTACCCCGGTATCTACTATCTGTAATGCAAGCTCCCCCTGGATCTATGTACCCCTTGAATTCTAATTCATGTGGCCTCAACCATCAACACATCTATCAATGTATTGTTCAATCAATCACTGGAGCTAGGTTCTGTTTCTCAATTTGGAAAATAGCTCTAGTGCTACCACTGATGAAAAAGCCCCATGTAGATCTTTCAATCCTGAGGAACTACAGATCTGGTGAACAAGCAGCTCTCACAGTTCTCGGAACGGGATGAGATTCTTCATCCATCTCAATAAAGCTTTCGCCCAGGTTTTGTACATAGGTTATACTTAAGGGGTTTATTAAAACAAACTTAGACCTATGGCAAAAGTAGTGATCATTTTTTTAGACTGTTTGGCTGCTTTTGACACCGTGTCCCATGTGATCTTGTAGGAATGGCTGGAGGGAGTTGAGGTGGCTGCAATGGATAACCTATGGATAACATCATTTCTATCAGAGCGGGCACAGGCCATTCATCACCCTCCACACACGTTAAGATGTTTAAAAAAAATAGACACATATCCCTCAAGGCACCACCCTCAGCCCTACCTTGTTTAACATCTATATGCCACCTCTGGCTAAGGCTGTGGAACAAAGGGGCTTCAATATAATACTTTATGCATATTAGACACACCTTTTGCTTTCTTTCTAGCAGGTTGATGATTCAATGGTAGAAGGGGTCTGAAGTTGCCCCTCTGCCATGGCAAGGTGGATGCCATGAATTTCCTAAAGCTGAACTTGTCTTTGGCAGCTCCTCTCCACAGGACCTGTTGAGTCTGTGACAAAAAGATCTCGAAGAACCGAGGTCCCAGCTACAGTGGTGAGAAACTAAGGGATAACATTTTAGAATGACCTCTCCTTCAAACCACATATCAGAGAATTTACAGCAACCAGTTTAGCAATTCTTAAGTTGCTAAAAATTACCCTAAAATATTTACATTCCGGTCCATGAGAAACAATTGCACACACCTAAGTGACCTCCAGATCAGACTATGCCAGCTCTCTGTATCTCGGGGTTCTTTCAGTTCCATTAAACAAAGTATATAAGTCAGCGGCACACCTGATTCTGAACTGCCTGAGAAGGCAAACTATTTATAACGCACCTACACTGGCTACCAGTAAATAAGGGGTCAACTTCAAAGACATAATGATTACCTTTAGAGCAATTTACAAATAAGGCCCTCGCAATGTCTGTAGCAGTGTAAGTGAATATGCTCCTGGCAGAGAGGCTGGCTCCTTAAACTAGTGATTCCTCTTCATTTCAAGAGTTTGAAAAGGTAGGAGGGGTGGATGTGCCTTCTTTCTACTGGCAGATATGCTGTAGAATGATCTGCTGAAAGAATTGATTGAGTGAGGTTCGAAAAGAAACCCTGTTCAGTAAAAATTTGAAGTCTTTCCCTTTAGTGAAGCTTAGTGCTAAAAATGGTTTGTTGTGCTGGTTAATGCTTGGATGCTTCCCTGGAAGCCAGTCACAATGTACAAATGGCAGTATATTCATTAAAAGAGTGGCCGTTCAACATCTCAAATTTGACATTGCACCACCTGTTCCTCCATGACCATCATTGAATTCTACTAGGCAATGCCACTCTTGATGCTGACCAGATGCAGGAATTTCAATGTGAGTGGACACACACTAGATAAAAGTAATAAAAGTCTGTAGTGCTCCTCAGAAAAGAGTGTTTGCTTCATTCTATTGTACTTAATGGATGAACTCTGCACCAAAGTACACATTTGCCATAGTTAGGCATAGAACTTTGGGCGAGGGGCCAACGTTCCTGGGAAGCCACGGAAAGGAATGAAGCCTTCAAACCAATGGAAAGGGGCACGCCAGGTGCGTTGGGTGGATCGTCACAGGAGGCAGAGTCCTTCCTCACATACGATGTTGTGGGAGCTGGGATCGGCAGGTAGAATGTGGGAGGAGACTCCGATTTTCCTCACTCTAAGGAATTCCGGAGTAATTCGAGTCCTGGAATCACCTAATGGAGGTGCGTGTCGCGAGTCTGAACACGTCCTCTGTAGTCAAGGATGAGCGATAAGTCTGAGCACCTCCAGGAACAACAGTGGCACCACCAACAGTTTTTTCAGTGATATTGTGCTTAAGGGGTGAATGAATGAATGAACAAATGAATGAATAATCAACTTGTAGAGCTCAAACAATGCCCAAAGGTGTCAAGGTACTGTTAGCAGAAGCCTAGTCAGGAGAAGGTGAGTATCAATACTTTGAAGGATTAGAGGGCAGAAAGACAAGTCTTTAATGATTAACGAAAGGGTGGGTGTGACTCTAGAAAAGAAATTGATAGGTAGGGTGTTCCAGAGTTTGGATGTGCCCACAGCAAAGGCTCTTCCTCCCCACTTTGCTTTTCTGAACCAGGGTACTTCCAGCAAATTCTTGTTGGCAGGATGCAGCACTCTGGCAGGGACAGAGTGCTGGAACAGGTGTTTCATGCCTTCTGGGCCTAAGTTAAAAAGTGCCCTGTGAACAATACATAGGGCCTCAAACAGAATTTGTTTGTTGGCAGAAAGTCAACGCAGTTTTCAAATAGCAGTGGAGATCAAATTACAATTCTGAAGATCTAAATTCAATTTCGCTGCAGAATTGTGGGCAAGTTGCAACTCAGAAATGGATCCTTTGTTAATGTCCAGATAAAGGGCTTTGCAATGATCCTATCTGAACAGAATCAGGGCAACAGCTGCAGTTTTCACGATGGAAGAGATAAAGAAGGAAAGAACTACCTCATAGTCCTAATAACCCAAAAACAAGATGATATTGTATTGTTTACTTGAGGGTTGAAGGAAAAGCTTGTTGTCAATTATGACCCCAGAATTCTTTCCCAAAGCAGCAGGGTGAGAGTATGAGCCAAGTATTTCTGGCTGCCTTGAGTGGGTCCATTTGTTGTGCTGGTGGCCGAAAATTAGAACCTTGGTTTTGTCCCCATTAAGTCGGAGAAAGTTGTTTGCCATCAAGGAGGCAACAGCCTGCATGCAGCTGTTGAAATTAGTTGCTGAGGCCTCTACATGTTTTGTAATGGACACAACTATTTGTGTGTCGTCAACATAAGATAGGGCCTCCAGTCCTAAGGATCCGATTACCTTGGCCAGGGGGGAGACATATATATTGAACAGGGTAGGACTTAAGGAGGAGCATTGCGGGACTCCACAGAAAGTAGATATGGGATCAGAATAGATTTGGTCCATAGTTACGTTCTGTAACCTGTCTCTAAGGAATGAGACCAAAAGCTCTAAGGCAGAGTCTGACATATCAATTTCCTGATGACGATCAGTCAGCCTTGCTGAGGAGATGGTGTCGAAGGTCGCAGATAGGTCTCACAGTATCAGCAACGAAGTGTACTTAGCATCAACTTGCGTGCGAATGTTGCTTACTGCAGCTGTTAATGCAGTATCAGATCAGTGGCCTGTCCTGATTCCATATTGGAATGGGGCAAGCAAATGCTATTGCTCAAGTTAGGTGCTTAGCTGAGTGTTCAGGTGTTTTCCCCACATTTTAGTGATAACAGGGAGCAAGGACATTGGTAGATAGTTTTTGGACTCAGATAGGTATAGGTTGGGTTTCTGGAGTGAAAGTGTAACAACCACTGTTTTCCAGCTAATAGGGTAATATCCAGAGGAGATGACTATATTGAGAATGAATGTGAATTGGGGGACAATAAGTTGCCTTTCAATCTTCATAAGTTTCAGGGAACAGGGTTCCAAGGGAGAGCTAGATGTAATTCCCCCCCAAAATTGGTCAGTCTTATCGTGAGATAGAGGAAGAAAAGTGCTCAAACCTGGGTCTCTCTTTTCAATGTTGAGAGGGCTGAGAGGTTGGTAGTTAATCTGTTGGTCAGTAATAGAGAGTTTGAAGTTAAGTTTATCCAAGAAGGAATGGATCTCGAGAATTTTTGAGTGGAAGTATTTGTCGCAAACACCCTGCTAACAGTCATTATATAATGGAGCAGGTAGGGAGGATAGCAGATTAAACCTTGAATAATTAGTAGGAGATTTGAGTGATTCAGTCTTCCAAATATAAAATGCTGATTTTTCTAATTTAAAAGCCTCCATATATTCACATTACTTCCTCTTGTGATTTTTTCTTTCAGTAGGATCCAGATGTCTTCTCCAGATACGCTCTTGGCGACGACAGGCTTTTCTGAGCTTTCTAAGTTTTTCCAAAGGGCAGGGAGCTGTAGGCCTTTTTCTACCTATATAGAATTGTTTTATTGAGGCAAGGACGTCAACTGCTGCCGTAAGCAGTTTGAATACCCGGTGGCCGCCAAGTTCGGCTAGTTATACTCTGTCCAATTTTGGTTGCTAAAGGCACAGAAGAGAGATTCTTTACTAATATTTTTATAATCTCTTTGTAACACCTTATTGTTTCCCTTAGAGCAGTGTTTCCCAAACTGTGGTCCGCGGACCCCCAGGGGTCCGTGACACATTCCCAGGGGGTCCGTAGGCAACAGTTTTAAAAGCACAGAAACATTTCTCGTATAATTAGCAGCTTTCCAGCAACAATAAAAGTGTCAAGAGAATGTCAGTGATTAATGTAGCTGCTGGAGAGCAGGAGAGTTTTGTTCAGTGGCAGCTTTGATTTAACTAATGTAGCACAGAGGGTTAATGTGCCTACTGCAAAGAACGTGTAACATGCATCTTAAAAAGCAGCATTTTATGTGCCTAGGTTCCTGGTTACTGCTTTTGTCACAGAGATTCTTTTGTAACTGTGCACTTCAGAAGTGACAATCGCAATCTAGCAGAGGGACCTATAAACTGTCATCAAAGAGCTGCTTGCAAACTGCATGGTACCAGTTAGTAACTTATATTTTGTCCCAGTTATTCATTATCCTGATGCTGCTAAAAAGATATATTTGGGTGGAAATATATTTTTAATGTTAAAGTCAATGCTAGCCACTGTGTTATGCTCTGAATCCTGAGTTTGTGCTTTTCCAGACCAAGCACTCTTTAAACATTTTATATACACACTGATTTACATGTATGATTCAATGTCTCTACATGTGTGTGATGTAAAGTGCTCTGACATGCTACAATGGTATGAGAGATGCTACAAAACAAATGAAATACATGTGACAGAGGGGCTATTACTTCAATATAAAATACTAAGGGCCAGATGTACGATCTGTTTTTATATGCGCGAACGGGTTTGCGAACCCGTTTGCGCATGCAAAAACCTATTGGGCCATGTACATAGCCTATTTCGCGAGGCGCAATTTGTTTGCAACTCTCTAAATAGGTTTTGCAACTTGCTATTTGGAAGGGGCATTCCTTTCCAAATAGCGAGTCTGAAAACCATGTACAAATGTTTTGCGGTCGCAAAACAGTCACAATTACCACCTACTTCAAGTAGATGGTAATGCATTCGCAAATGGGAAGGGGTCCCCAGGGACCCCTTACCCTTTGCAAATGCATGCTAAAAAATTTTTTTTAGGTCAGGCATGGTCCCAGGGACCTCTGCCTGCCCTTAGAAAATGAAACGAAAACATTTAATTTTCTTTTTTTTTTTTAAATGTATGGTAAACAGGCTGCATTTTTTTTTTATAAAACTGCTTTATTTAAAAGCAGTCCGAGACATGGTGGCCTGCAGAGCCCAGCAGGCCACCATCACCTGGAGGGCTGGCATTCCCAATGGGCTCGCAAATTGCGGGAGGCTCATTAATATTAATGAACCTCGCAATTTGCGACCCCATTGGTAATCCTAAACAGTGTTAAACACACTGTTGTACATTTCATTTAGCGACTCGCAATTTGCCACTCGTAATGTGTCGCCAATTGCGAGGTGCTAAATGAAATGGTCGTACATCTGGCCCCAAAATCCTAAGTACTTTGAGTATTTGTTTTGTGTGCACACGTGTGTATTTTTTTTCGAATAACTGTTTTAATGTTTGAAATTTAACTCATACAAATTGATTGGGGGTCCCCGGCTTCCAGTGGTGACTCAATGGGGGTCCTCAGGAGTCAAACGTTTGGGAACCACTGCCTTAGAGTATTTATTTTGTAATGCTAAGGATGAGAGAGGAAAAGTGACGTAAAATGGTCCTACCGGAGAGGGGAAGAGGTTCAGTTACTGTAAGACGAGGATCATTAGAGAAGATCCCGTCCAATGTATGTCCTGCATCATGTTCTTACTAGATGCTGGAGGCCAAAAAAAGGCTAATGTTTCTATGAAGGTCTGAGCTACCTTACATGAAGTGTTCTCTAAATGAAAGTTACAACCTCCCAAAAGTGTTAGTTTTGTTTCCCCAGATAGGGCTCTATACGATTGGTAAAATAAAAAATAAAAGATGATCTTGCCCCAGGTGGTTGCTAAGTCAAAACTCCAGCAAATGTTCCTGTGGGGAGTACTTTTAGTGATAAAAATAACTCTTCATAGGAATCTGTGGGACTGGTTAGTAGCTCATTATAACAAGAGTGGGAAACCTCAAAGATCATACCTATCCCCCCGTCCCCCATTTTTACCTATTGTTTCAAATCGTACCAGTGTGTATCCCAGAGGGAGAGCAACCAACAGGTCAAGACAAGTCCTTGGCCCAAGTTTCTTTGATAAACAACCAGTCCGGTTTTTTTACTGGACACAAATTAAAAAAACTCAGGGTCATATTACGAAGGGCAAGTATCGCCGCTTTTTCGGCCAATTGTGCCGAGAAAGCGGTGATACTGTTAACAAGGGCATTTTAAAGCCTGGCCCAAGCCCACTATGCATGTTGGCGATAAACATCGCTAATGACATGCAAAGTGGGCGTTACCACGTCCAACTACATGAAAAATGTGTGGGGTGCTGAACGCCGGACAGAGGAACGCGTTCATGGATAGACGAACACGGAGCAAAACGAAGATCGTTGATAACAGAACACATTGGAAGATATAAAAAGACTCCTGACTATGAACATGATCTAAAGGAATAGGGGTCTCATACTTCACAATTTGAAGTACTGAGGAAAGAGACTATTTCAAACTGCGAGCATTTCAAAAATACTGGGATTACGCCCTGATGAAGTCGCTGTGTAAATAATATACGAGACGAAACACGTGTTGGCTGAATAAATCCTATGACATCTGTACATGGAATGTGGAGGATTTGAAATTGAAGAGAAGTGAAAAATAAAAATCCATGATCTGAAGGACTTTTTGATATATCATTTTGGATTACCCACCTGGGACTGCTTTGGATGTATTGGAAATACTATTATCTTTGATATTTGAACTATATAGACTGTGAGTGCTCAGGAAAATCAATTTACATGAAAAATGTGGTTGGAGGTGGGAACACCCTATTACCAAGGCAGGCGTTGGGAGGAAAAGACCGGCGATAAACTTGTTTATCGCAGGTCTCCCAACACCTGCTCTGACCAGGCGTTAGGCATTGATAGCATGGGGGTGTGGATCATAAAGCTGAATCTACCCCCTCATATTATCAAGATCCACATTAGCGAGTGAAAACAACGTTTGTTTTCATGCGCTAATGTGCCATATCGCCGACTATCGCCGGATTTCAATTCACCTACTTGATCCGCATTGATAATTGCGTGCTAAAACGGCGATGAAATCCGGCGATAGCCGACGATACGGGAAAGTGCGTTGTGCGTTTTCCAATGCACTTCTTGGTAATATGCCCCTCTATTTTCATTTTAATTAGAGATCTAGCGTCAATTAGAAATCCAGACTGCTGGTCTTCACTTGGGTCGAGAGGGAGTGGGGAATCCTGAACAGGCATGCAGCTTGTTATGTGGGGGTAAAGTGAAAATTACAAATAGGGCAAGGAAGGAGGTTTTCATTCTAATCAGTTTACAATTGTAAGCGGAAATGACAGCATTTCCCTGCCCCTGTAAGTCAAAGAGCTGGTCTTTAGTATCAGTGAGAGATTTACCTTTTTCCTCAGTGTTACCGCCAATAGTCCTGGTGCTAGGTGCAGTCCAGGCAGAGACGGGCACAAACATGCTTGACTTTGGCTCGCCGGTGCAGACCCAATGTGCTTCCAGCGCAGCATGCCAGCTGTAAGGGCTGATTCACCTCAAACACTGAGCTGCTAACCCAGCCGAAGGTGCGGTGGCGAGACATTCCCAACAGGAGCCCCATTTCAATGGTAAAAATCTCTCTAAGTTTCCCAGGGAGACAAAGACCTGGGAAAATTTTTTAGTTGTTTCTATTATGTATGCAGCTTGGGTTCTGCTGGGTGCAGGTACCCTTGCTGTTGGGTTTTACAGTTGTATTGCAGCATGTGCAAATATTTGAAGAAAGACTCATATATGCAGGTCATTGAATATTGAAATGGTCTTTTGATAATGACCAAGATAAAAGGTTTCCATAGAATGTAGTGATATTTGGTGTTGTAGGTTGGTACCATTGTGACAGGTTTTACTATTGTGTTTGGTTGCTTAGTGGGTTTATGCATCCACTATAGGAGCCTTTGTTCGACCTCATGGTCACAGGTTCAAATCCCAGTAGGCCCACTCAGACTTTCATCCTTCTGAGGTAAATAAAATGAGTACCATTGAGTTGGATAACAATAACCATCTGTTATTCAGCGCCAAGATACTCTTGGGTACCCATGCTCTTCACAAATATTCATGTTATGTAAAGTTGTTGCGTCAGTTCATTATGACATGTTTCTACTTTGTTTAATGTAGTGAGACCCTGATGAAGCCAGTAGACCTGCCTGTTGATAGCTGAACCCCATTATTATGTGTCTAGTAGAAAAGGTAGTATTTTGGTAATGTTGCATTATAAGAGTAACACAGAATTACTAGAATTCCTCCTATAATACCTGCAAAATGGAAAATTCCGCCCAGACCTAATTGTTTGTCTGCAGAAGGGGTACTACTACCCACACTACCCCCCTAAGTAGGCCTTGGAATGCTATGCCACGCTAATGTGACAGAGACAACTGCTATATTGTGGTATGAGGTTTTCAATATATGTAAGATTGCAGACCTATTACCTATGAGGGACTACCACCCTACCTACTAATAACCAAATGTTTTGTAGTATGTGTTTGTTTTTTTCATCTGATAATCTGTTATTAGTTTTGGGAGGGGTGCTACCATGACCAATGTAATAAACAACCCCTGGTAATGGCTAAAATACATTTCTGATAGAAGCTCAGCTCAACCTCTTGAAGTTGTGACATAAACAGCAGGAAACCACCCTTTGTAATGAGTGGAAATATTTAACAGCACCAACAACTTTAAAGGAAAGAAAACAATTTAATAAGATCCCCAACCCAATTCCAAAAAATAGATAAACCAACAACAAAAAACATTGGATGATAGGAGTTGGAGATATGCAGTGTAAAGTTTAAAAGCAAAAAAAGCCTGCCAGAAGTTAAGTGCCAATGAATAATATCAGTTTACAGGCCAGTGCAACATTTCAGGATGACTGCAATTTAATGGATGTTGAGTAAACTAAGTGAGTCACATCGGATTAGTTCTTGATCTTGTGACAAAACCCACTGCATAGTCATCGATATTGTTCTGCAGATGGGATAGATTGGATGCCACTGGGATAGAATCACTGTCTTCCCCTAGCCCACTAATACATTAGATTTTAAAGACAAAGCACTTACTGTGGCTATTGAATGCCAGTGTCACATCGTACAGTCCTAAATACCACTAGAAAATATGGTCCTGAAAACGCAAATACTCTGGGTTTACCTCACAGAAATGTTTAATTTGCTAGGACGTCTGGGGAGTGTTGCAGTAATCAAAGTAATAGTACCCCCATGAATCTGGGCACAAACCAATGCCTGGAAAAAGGATTCCCAGTTGTTGTTTCTTTGAAAATAGTAACAGTAATCTTTAAATGTTTTGCTTGGTTATTCTTCACAAGCCATAGATGAATTCTTGCAAACCAATCATGGTTTCAATACCAAATTACTGCAATATCCAGAATGCATTATCACATAGTTTTCTGTTGTGTAATTGTGTTCAACACTTTTCAATCTTAGATATCCCAATGCATTTCGGGCATTCCGCCCTTCATCAGGGTATATTCAATGGATGTAAAACAAAATACAACACCATGGGAAACCAAAGTATAATCTTGTATAAATACATGTAGAGATAAAGGCCTAAAAACTGGGTTAGATCGTGCTTGTCAGCACTAGTGCGTGTGAAGATTAAACCAACTGGGTATACAACCGTTTCAACGCAACTTTTACAACGCATGCTGTTTCAACGCACACCATTACAACGCAGGATCCTTTACAACGAATGCCTTTACAACGCATGACATTACATAGCAGATGCTATTACAACGCATGCCATTACAACGTAAGTATTGGTAAGTATATCATATTATTTAAACATTTTTTTAATTAGTTTTTTTTAATTAATTTAAAAAAATTAAAAATAAATGCAATAAATTTATTTAAGTCTTTTTTAAATATATAGTTTGGGTTATGGGGTACAGGGTTTTTTTTTAGGGTTCAGGGCTGGGTTTGGGATTTGGGGTACAGGGGTATTTTTAGGGTACAGGGCTGGGTTTGGGTTATGGGGTACAGGGGTATTTTTAGGGTTCAGGGCTGGGTTTGGGTTTTGGGGTACAGGGTATTTTTAGGGTTCAGGGCTGGGTTTGGGTTTTGGGGTACAGGGGTATTTTTAGGGTTCAGGGCTGGGTATGGGTTTTGGGGTACATAGGTATTTTTAGGGTTTTGGGGAACTGGGGTATTTTTAGGGTTCAGTTTTTAAATAATTTAAAAAAAATAAAAAAACATTTTAATAATGTTATTATTCATTAATAATAGTTCTTTATTAATAATAGCTCTTTTAAAAATGTATTAAATATTTATTAATTACATTTTATTTATATATTTACAAATAAATTAAATAAATAATTTAGTTTATAAAATGTATTAAATATTTATTAATTAATTTTTTTAATAAAATAATAAACTTACCTATACTTACGTTGTAATGGTATGCGTTGTAATAGCATCTGCTATGTAATGTCATGCGTTGTAAAGGCATTCGTTGTAAAGGAACGTGAGTTGTAAAAATTGCGTTGTAATGGTGTGCGATGTAAATGTATGCGATGTAACGTCATACATCCAACCAACTGACTACAGTGAAAATCTCTATTGTATCTCGTAGAAAGAAATACGTATTTTGTGCAGTGGAGGTGCTGCTAGTGCTGGCAAGAAAGCCAGTTCTGACAGCCCATCTGAGATGCTGGTGTTGTGACAATATAATTGATGGATCATGAATAACAATTGACGTCAATAGTTAACATGTAATTTCACATGATTTTTGAGAGATATCCTCCTAAGCTTTACATATATGTCAGTTTCACTTTGTGGATAATTCACTACATAGACCTTTCGTTCAGAAACTAAAATGGCCACCACGGTTAACGGTGTTCACATTACATTTTAAGGCTAGGTCCTACTTTTATGTTTATTTTCGGTCACTCTGCGATTTAATGCACACCATGAGACCCGACTGTTAAACACGAGGAGTTTTGAAGCAGGTCTTCAGTATCACTCGAGTGAGTGTACTTCAGAGGTACGTATTGTATTGAGGACACAGGGTGTTTTTCCCTAATTAACAGCGTTTTTTAGATGCAGGCATTGAACTTCGTTATATCTATACTGTTGGTGATTGGGCCTTTTTCTTTGCGGTGGTTCATAGGGTAATACACCGTTACTACGCGGGCATTACTTTTAAGTGCTATTACTATGCATATTTTAATGCGCAATTACCTTTACTGAGCATGCTTTTACATAGCATTCTGTTTCTTCGCAAATGCTATTACTCTGCATTATTTTACTTAGCGATTTTAGGGAGGGACTGTTTATTTTTAACACTACGAGTGCTGCAGCATTTCCCGCTGTGCGCTGAAAATTTTAAAAACCCACTTTACATGACAAAGCCAGCTCGTCATAAGCACAGCGCAGGTAATGCCCATGACGAGCTGGCTTTGTCATGAGCACTAAAGGGGTTAAAGGGTTTGAGTTTAATGAATAGTTTATTCAGTTTTAGTGTTTAGTCTAGTGTTTTAGGGTTGTTTTATAGTGTTTCCTTAGTGTAGAGTAGTGTTTTAGGGTTTAAGGTAGTGTAAGGGGGTTATGTAGGGTAGTGTATCAATGTAGGGGATGGACTGGGGTTAGTGTAGGGGGTCATGCTGGTGGTAGTGTGTAAGGGTTTAGGGTGGTGTTGTAGTGTTTGTGTAGTGTAGGGTAGTGTTTTAGGGGTTAGGTTAGTGACAGGGGGTCGTGTAGGGTAGTGTTAAAGTATAGGGGACGGAGTGGGAGTAGGGGTAAAGAAGTGCTGGGGGTAGTGTATTAGGGTTTATGGTTGTGTTGTAGTGTTTGTGTAGAGTAGGGTCGTTTTTAGGGGTTTAGGGTAGTATCGTTGGTTTGTGAAGGGTAGAGTGTCAGGGTAGGGGACGGACTCGTAGTAGGGTAGGGACGTGCAGGGGTAGTGATTTAAGGTTTAGGGTCGTGTTGTACTGTTTGTGTAGTGTAGGATAGTGGTTTATGGTAGTGTCAGAGGGTTGTGCAGGGTAGTGTTTCAGTGTAGGGGAAGTAATGGTAGTAGGGGTAGGGTTGTGCTGGGGGTAATGTTTTAGGGTTTTGGGTAGTGTTGTAATGGTTGTTTAGTGTAGGGTAATGTTTTAGGGTTTAGGGTAGTGTCAGGGGTAGTGAAGGGTATTGTTTCAGGGTCAGAATGTGGTTAGTGTTTTAGGGTTTAGGGTAGTGTTGCAGTGTTCGTGTAGTGTAGGGTAGTGTTTGAGGGTTTATGGTAGTGTCAGGGGGTTGTGTAGGGTAGTGCTTAAGTGAAGGGGACGGAATGGGACTAGGGGTAGGGTCATGCTGGGAGTAGTGATATAGGGTTCAGGGTAGTGTTGCAGTGTATGTGTAGTGTAGGGTAATGTTTTAGGCGGGAAACATCATAAACAACGAAGTTCAAACAACGGCTTACCTTAACAACGAAGGCTTAACAACGAAGATTCACATTCCACGAAGTCCTGAACCACAAAGTCCTGAACCACGACTTTTCAATGAAGTCCTTTACAACAAAGAATCATACATCCGGGAAGTATGTGAAGTCCGTCACTTCTCACCGCCCCCCTTACCCCTTATCTACACTTTGATTGGGCAGTGTTGGAGTGCTACGTCACTCATCTCCGCCCAAAGCTACCTGCGCACGACTTTTAGTCAAAAGGAATTAATCTCAGTGTTGAAAAGGAAGGAAGGACACTGTAGAAACATACAGGCACAATTACTAATCGTATAAGGCTGACTCATTCGCTCTGTGCAGCTGGCCCGTTTACCGGAAAAGTCAACAAAGGCAAGTAACCTTCATTGCTCCCTGAAGTGCGAGAAATACTCTGTGAAGGGAAAGAAATATTTTCTTCAAACGGACTCCAGTCTTCACTTTTAAACCTCACAAAAACTTGCACTAAAACCATCAGGCAGACGTGATTAAAAGGCTCAGCATGAGGAAATCTGTTTTGAAGAATTTTGGGCTGTCACCTTATGTTATGTTATGTTATTTATTTGTTAAGCGCAAACAGCTGCCCCAGCAACGGAGCGTCCCGGCGCTGACCTAACCAATACCAGAGGGGAGGGGGGAACCAGCAGAGGAATTAGATGACAGAGAAGAGATGGGTCTTAAGTGCTTTCCGGAAAGCGATCAGATTGGTTTGGGCACGGATGTGTGGCGGCAGTGAGTTCCATAGCTTAGCTCCTAGGACTTTGAAGGAACGTCCACCCTGTCTGCAGAGCTTAGTTCGGGGGACCATCACGAGGTGTTGTCCCAGAGAACGCAAGTTGCGCTGGGGCGTGTATGGTGTCAAAAGTGGGCGTAGGAGTTCAGGGCAGTCGGATTTGAGAATTTTAAAAGCCGTGGTCAGGGTTTTAAATTGGATCCGAGATTCCACAGGCAGCCAGTGCAAATTGCGAATGGTGGTTCTGGCAGAGCACCTGCGTGGGAGACCAACCACAGCTCTGGCGGCCGAGTTCTGGATACGCTGCAGTCTTGCAAGTTTAGCTTTGTTTGCTCCTAAGAGCAAGACATTGGCATAATCTAGCCGGGCAAGAATCATGGCTTGCATGATGAGTTGACGGGTTTTGGAGTTAAAGGATCCAAGTATGGGGTAGAGGCTCCTCATGAGACCCACACACGTGGCTGCCACTTTCTTTGTGTGGGACTGAAAGTTAAGTGAGGGGTCGAGCCAGACTCCTAAGTTTTTGACGACTTCTTTTGGCACGGGAGTGGGGCCAAGCACAGAGGGCCACCAATGATTGTTCCAAAGGGCGGGGTTTTTTCCCAGGAGGAGGACCTCCGTTTTCCCGGCGTTTAGCTGCAGGCAGTTGAGTGTCATCCACTGTGCGACTGCCGCGAGGCCGTCTCTGAATTTGGTTGCCGAAGGTGAGGGACCTTCAGAGAGTGTGATGACCAGCTGTGTGTCGTCAGCGTACGACACCAGCGTGAAGGGCAGAAGCCGTGACCCCTATAGCTCCGCGGTTTAATCAGCAGCTCAAAACATGTTGTGGTTAGACCGCCCGCCCCTGCCTCTTCCTTAAATCTAAACGCATGATTTTGAAAAATTGTCGATGCTGGTGAGTTTTAAACCATTGCAGGTGCATATTACATTTTAAAACTTGCCCAAATCCATATTTTCTGATTTACTGTGTCTCCATACTTGCTAGAGTTATAAATAAGTGACCAGATCTTTCTGTGAAAACCTGAGAAAGCCCTAGCATAAAAATGAAAAACGACTCCACCATTGTGTAGGACCAACTCTTTTCTAGCATAGTACGGCTCGACCCTAACACCAGGAATGCCACTCGCCTGAGGGCTATTTTCATTAATCAGCACCCAGTTCAGCATTAACACATTGTGAACAAGGATGAAATAAGCAGAGGTGTCACGAATCCCATGTGAAGGCCTGCAGCTTAGAATAATTTTGGAGTTCATGAGGTTTAAAAAAAAAGAATAAATATTAAAATATAAGAAAAATAAATTATCAAAGAAATGGGTAATGAGCAATTAAAATATTTTGTGAAAGTATTGTTATTGCAATACTGCCATCTATTGGCCAGTCACAAGGTGATTATTTTCGTGGTTTACAAAGTCGTTGAAAAAGAAAGTAGTGGTTTAGGATAGCTCGTTGAAAAGATTTCGTGGTTCAGGAAGTCGTGGTTTAGGCAGTAGTTGTTTAGACATATAACCGTTTTAGGCTTTAGGGTAGTGTGAGGGGGATATGTAGGGAAGTGTTTGCGTGTAGCGGCAGGACTGTTGCACAGGGTAGTGTCGTGCTAAAGGCAGTGTTGAAGGGATTAGAGTAGTGTTGAGAAGTTTGTGGTGTGTAGGCTGGTGTATTTGCATTTAATATTTTGCGTGGTGTTCAATTATTTATTAAATGGATTTTGGTGATTATTTTTTAAATTACTCCCCCACCCAAAACCCCTATTTACCTTCAATCCCGTCCCAGGGTTTAGGTAACTTTAAAAGAAAAACATATTAAGAATGGTACATCTTTGCGTAGTAGTGGTATGCAAAGTAATTAAGCGCGCAATAAAGGCAGATTCCTATATTCTAAATGCTTTTGCGTACTAATGGTTTGCAAATTAAAATTATGCAGGGTAATGGTAGTTGCGGTGTAAGCCGACTGGACTACGGCAACGCCCTCTACGCCAGAACCACCGCCAAGCTCCAGAAGAGACTCCAAGGGATCCAGAACGCCTCAGCCAGACTCATCCTCGACATCCCACGACATAGCCACATCTCCGGACATCTGAGAGACCTGCATTGGCTTCCCGTCAACAAAAGAATCACCTTCCGCCTCCTCACCCACGCACACAAAGCCCTACACGATCAAGGCCCCAGCTACCTCAACAACCGCATCAACTTCTACGCTCCCAAACGACATCTCCGATCAGCCAGCCCCGCCCTCGCCGCCGTCCCCCGCATCCGAAGAATGACAACGTGAGAAGGGTCCTTCTCCTACCTGGTCGCCAAGACCTGGAACTCCCTACCGACCGACCTGCGCCTGACCCAAGACCACCTCTCCTTCAGGAAGAAGCTCAAGACCTGGCTATTCGAGCAGTAGCAGCACTCCCCCCCCCCCCCCCCTTAGCGCCTTGAGACCCTCTGGGTAAGTAGTGCGCTATATAAATGCCTATGATTGATTGATTAAAATCATCGTACTAAAAGCATGCTTAGTAATGGCATGCTAAATTGCGTCATACATTCATTCATAGTGCTTTTTTCACCTTATCTTGCCAGCACACTCTTCACCTCAACTGCATGAAATACGTATTTCTTTCTACAAGATTAAAGAGACATCTTCACCTTGGTCAGTTGGGTTAATGTTCACACGCAATCAAGATGCGGGTAAGCACGATCTAACCCAGTTGTTTAAGCCTTTATCTCTACACGTATTTATACAATCTTATGCTTTGGTTTCCTCATGGTATTGTATTGTACCCGGTGCGTGGGGTAGGTCTAGATGACCGACGCTTGAACACTAAATTCCAGCTTACATAGGAGCTATGCCCAGTGTTTTGACCACGTGTACTGTTGAAGCCTGGACATATTACTGACTTAGGCAGACCCAGGCTACCACAGGTATTTCACCCCAAATAGGATAAACCTGTCTTATTTTGCAATAACTGAGTTAGCAATAGAATTTTAAGTGTAGATAGTTTTTCATTGGTTTTGGTCCTGAAGAATCATGAGTAACTATGATCATCCTCAAATGGTTGAGGAA
Source organism: Lissotriton vulgaris (assembly GCF_964263255.1). Taxonomy (NCBI): domain Eukaryota; kingdom Metazoa; phylum Chordata; class Amphibia; order Caudata; family Salamandridae; genus Lissotriton; species Lissotriton vulgaris. The sequence continues at coordinate 187,438,669 of NC_141688.1, read as the reverse complement.
AATCACCTGGATGCTTCCTCTGGAAAGCCAGAAAACCGTAGTCCAGGCGTTAATAACATCTCGCCTGGACTATGGTAATGTTCTCTTTCTGGGAGCGGGCAAAGAGGTTACTCGGAAATTACAAACGGTTCAGAACATGGCAGTCCGTCTCCTGTGTAAACTACCTTATAAATCCTCCACTTCCCTGCACCGTCATAGTCTTCACTGGCTAAGCATTAATAATCGCTGTAAATTCAAGGGTCTTTGTCTTGTACATAAAATTAACACTGGCAAGGCCCCCCAGTATTTGTAATCTCTTATTCATCCGTACCTTCCTTCCCGCACTCTTCGCTCATCCAGTCAACATAAACTTCTGATCCCCAGGACGAAGAGAGCCAGAATGGGAGGTCGATCTTTTACTTTTTTGGCCCCATCCTTGTGGAACTCTCTCCTTTTATCTATTCGGATTGAATCCAACTATCTAAAATTCCGAAGAGATGTCAAAACGTGGCTTTTTGATCTTTAGTTTTGCCATTGTACACTTTCCTTACTGGTTTAGCGCCGGGAAACCTCCGGGTAGCTGTGCGCTCTATAAAATTAAATATAAATAAAAAATAAATAAAACTACTCAAGACGCGAGACACATGTTTACCCCTGATGAATAAACACGGACACTCTACCTCGAGACATTACTCTCGGACGATTGCTGTGTTCACTGTTTTTAATTGGACTAGGAGACTCCCAGAGTAAAATTATTCGATACCAGGTACTCCCAGTCCTACCGTTTAAAAGCATGTATGCACATCTACATGCTTCTGCCCCCATACCCACACTTCACCATACAGCTGTTGGATAAAAGATCTCCGATAAAGTACCCCTTTTTAATGTGAGCCCGTTGGGTATTGCACCGTCGACCCAACGAGGAGCAGCCCATATGATGAAGCATGACACTTGAAAGGGTGTGTGAGGGCATTAAAATCCAACAAATGGATCTTCAACTATAGATCCGTGGTGGGCCTAGCTGGACGCAGCCAAGTCTTGAATCTGCATTCTACTATTAAAGGAACAGCAGAACAACATTTTGTTGAGACATTGTATTTTGTCGCATCCATAGAATTACCTCCTGATGAAGGGTGGAATGCCCGAAATGCAATGGGATATATAACATCGAAAAGTGTTGAACACATTTCCACAACAGAAGAGTATGTAATAATGCACTCTGGATATTGCAGTTATTTGGTATTGCAACCATGATTTGATTGGAAGAATTCATCTATATCTTGTGAAGAATAAACAGGCAAAACATTTGAGGAAGACTGTCACTATTTTCAAAGAAACAGCAACTGGGAATCCTTTTTCCATGCATTGGTTTGTGCCTATGGGTATACACGCCAGTTTCATGGGGATGATATTATTTTGATTATTGATTCACGCTCTGGTATGGATAGCGGTACCCAGGGAGCACTACACCCATTCGTGTAACACTATACCTTTCTATTGCACTAATTTGCCATTCATTGTTGCAGTAAGCCATACAGGAAGTGCAGAAAGACGAATTAATGAAAGGGTGACAAAATAGTCAGGATTGGGTGGAGGAAATTCTCTAATCTCTGGGTAGCGGAGAGTTTAAGAGTGACAGCTCATCACTACCTCCTCAAAACACCCCTGGATCAGCGAAAGAAAAAAGACACAAGGACTCCTGATTTCTGTGGACACTAAGGAAGTGTAACTGCTCTCCAAAGATCAAGTTGTTGACCTTCTAGACACTAAATTCAGAAAGATTTCTGATTCCAAGAGGGCTGAGCTGACCACTGCAAGCTGTATTATGCTGGAGCCTTTGTTGAAGAGGGAGGTGCCTTAAAACCTTGCGTCGGGACTTAGGGCTACAGGAAGGATGTAGAGGAGCTTTTCCAGCAGTCCCTCTGCCCCTGTAGCACAGAGATAAGGTGCTGAGGTATCCTCACTGAAGGCACCCCCTGGGCAAGCAAGAAAATAGCTTTTTCTCTCCACGATTCTTTACTGTGCACCCCAGTAAAGGTAATTGTCCTTGTGGAGCCCTGCCTGCCTACAGTTTCTAGCAGGCCGTATCTCTGTTTTTCTATTTTTGCAGGATCAACAACACGTCTGCTTTTTGACACAAATGTCTATCCTTATCTTTCCAAGAACCTGTGAAAGTGTTAAGTCACTCGGGTTAATGCGACATCAGTCTGGTACAAAGGGCTTGTTATCTTTATGTCATGGTCAGAGAAGAACAATAGCCAAAACAGTGTAGTCTGAATTGATGTCGTTTTCATTTAGATATACTTATACAAACCTGTCTTAGCCTTGCATCTTGATGTACATAAGTCTGTCAGACATTCTTAAGGTTATGTTAGAAAATCCTATCTTAGAAAAGATACAGTATAAAGGGCTCAACAATTGACAACTTGTCAGACAAGGTCCTTTCCCTCAGATTATCAGGCAAGATACTGCCAGAGATGATAATGACTGCTAGAGATGCTGCTGCATCAAACTTTCTACTGAAAGCTGATATCGAGCCAAGCCCAGGAGGAGAGGAGCTGGAATGACCTGTTTATTTTTCAAAGGGAACACAGCCCTGACTTTTGATAATTACAACACCTTGCTATAAACTGGTATCCAGTACAGTGATTCTTCATATGAAACTCAACATGTAAGTTATGCTTCTCCATGCTCTCCTAGTGTATCATATTGAAGTACATTTTGGGTGGTAGGTTTTTAGATGACATTTTAACTATGGTAGACATTTTCATTTTATTTCCGGTGTTTGTAACACCCAAATGTGCTGTTCTTACAATATTTTGTGCGTTTATTTTACATGTGCCAAGCAACAGGCTGAGACTGTTGAAATAAAAAGCTTTTTAGTTAAAATATCTTTTTCTTAGTGCAATTTGTCTGTGTGGTATTTAGGAGAGAGCAATAGATTTGCTTCCTATCATCAAATTGTCCCAGGAGATTAAGTTTACCTGTGTCAACCGTGGGTGTGAAAGCAATCCTTCTAGAGCGAAGCCAAAGTCTTAGTTTACACAAAAGTAGCACCAAAGGCCATGCCTGGATGTTTTAGGAAGCCTTGACTAGATTTCTTTTAATACGTACTCGCACGTGAATCATTATTACGGCATTACAGAGAATTCCATAGTAATCCTGGTTACCTTCTACAGGGAATAAGGGAGCACCTATTACAGTTGGTTTGTCAGGATTGACCTTTAAAATGATATTCCCCATTCTGTGGGTTTTCTACTTCTGTGAATCCATTCTACTTGATGATTTGTTTCCATGGTAGCCCCTTCTGTGAAAGGAGCCCATTACCTGGAAGCACTTACTCAGCATCTCAAGCTTCAAGGTGACCTCATTGTGGGGGGCAGGGCAGGCTTTCTTTGTAATAGCTGCTCACACAGCATATACCTTGGCGGCATTTTACTCATGGGTGGAATCTGAGGCTATTGACTCTGCCTCTGGGCAGTTTCAGATTTACTGCCTGCAAAAACAATTGCACAGCCTTTGGTTTGTGAACTGCAACCACTACTTTCATCCCGCAGAGCTCGAAGAGATTGCTATGCTGCTAACATCACAGTTTAGCCAGTGCCCTGGGGTATATCTTCGGAAAAGGTTCCTTATGAATTCATGGGATCCTCTGAGACATTGAAATTACTTTATGTTTTGAAAGTTTCAATGAACGATGTAATAGTTCCTGGTTCTATTTCAGATGACTAGGATTCATAGACTGTAAAACGAATGATGTCTGATTTACAGGCATTTGCAACTTTGAAAAATAAAGAACCTTAACCACATTTGGTAAATTATAGAAAAATGCATTGTTGTTATCACTATGCATGAAATTACATACATAGAACTAGTTATCCTAGGGAAATATGCAATTGCACACAATGGAATAATTGTAAAGCTGCACCTCTCAATATTCACCCAAATTGCTTAAAGATGCGTCCTTACTTCCATTGCAAGGATAGGTCGCATCCTTCAGCTATTTTCCACTAAGTCTACAAGACCTTCAGAAGAATCTAATCACTATTCAAATGAATTTAGTCCAACTTTGGCTCTTCAAGGACACAAGTATTGGAAACAAATGTTGATGGGAAAACACTTTAGGGAACAAAATGTTGGCAAATTCAAGGCAGAGAGTTCTTATTTTGAGCATGCTTTATAAATGAAGAAATGCTTTTTCTAAACAAAACCATACAGTAGACCACCTGTCATGGAGAAGGCTGTCTGAGTTCAGAGCTTTCTTGTTCATTAATACCTCTAACATGTGGGGTGCCCTAATGCTCAATGGTGTCCCCGCTTACTTACGATCTACAGATTATTCCTCTCTCCTACATTGTTGGAAGTGGGGATCTTTTACCCTCACCGCCACTACCAAATGCTGAAGGCTCAATGTTTTTCTAAGTAAGGACACCATCTGAGATTGCCCCGCTCACCCCTTAGTAGCTTGTCACAAGCAGCCAGGCTTGTCTCCAAGGCACGAGTGTACAATATGTGCAGCCACACTCACAGCAATCCAATGATGTCACAATAAATAGACTTCACACAAGCTTTTATAAAATGAGTATAAGCGTTATATAAGCAGATATACAATATGACCACACAATACAAAATAAACATATAAGAATGGGTAGTATTCCCTCCGGTGGACTGTTGGGTTCTAATACCAGCCACCGGTTCCAACCAACAGTTAAGCTCATTCCTTACCATTTCTAAAAGGTTAGGCAAGTCCTATTGGTAGAATCATACACGTTGCAAAAGAAAAGAAATACTGCAATTCGTAACAATATTCTCTTGTACTTTGCAACAGGGAAATAATGCCATACGTAGAGCCACAGTCATGTACTTTGCAATATAAGGATTAATGCAATGCTTATCACTACCAGCATGCCTTGTGCCAGGAAGAAATAAAGCAATGCCTCACTCTACAATCATGTACTGTGCGAAGAAGTAATAATTCACTGCGATACGTTATAATCAGATACTGTACAATGAAGAAATAATGCAATGTGCCACGTTATACTGCTTCTCACTCCGGCCCCTGTACTGCCCCGCCTGGGGCCAGCATGGGCCGAGATCCGAGCCAAAGCAACAGACTTGTGCAGCTGATTGAAGCGAGAGCCATCCGGGTCTGCACCTCACCCCACCCCAGGTGATGATACCCGTTACCTGGGGGGGGGCACAACCCCACTCTCCTACTTCAGCGACTTGTTGCCCTGTTCCAGAACTCCGTTAATGGGTACTGTGAGCTTGCGCCGGCGGCTCAGCTCTTCCGGGGCTGCCGGTCCGGGCCACTGCTGCTTTACTCCGAGTGCCCAAAGGCCCGACCCTCCTTCCGGCGGTCTCAGTGAACACAGAGAACCGCCCTCAGCATTGTGGTGACTTTACTACGAATTTGGTGCATATACTACCCAGACACTCCTCACCAGCGCCTCTTGGTTGCACCTCGACACGCACTCTGCATGTCCGAAACGCGCCTCTTCTCTGGTGCTCATGATGACCCTGCACTCGTCACCAACACCTCCACTTGCACCTCGACACGCATCCTGCGTGTCCGAGTCTCTCTTTTCCCGGTGCACACAATTTCCATGCGCTCTTCACTGTTGGCCTGGCTGCACTACGACATGCACTCTGCGCGTCCGAGTCTCACTTCTTCACTCAGTTCACACGATGACCCGGCGCTCCTCACCAATGCCGTGGCTGCACCTCGACCCGCACCCTGTGCGTCCGAGTCTCACCTTGTCTCCCTGTGCACACAACAACCAGGCGCTACTCACCAATGCCCTGGCCTGCACCACGACATGCACCATGCACATCTGAGACTCAGATTACTCCTGCATGCCCACGATCACAAGGCACAACTTCTGAGGGTCTCAATCTGTAAAAAGCATGCACACACCGCATTGCTTGGGACTTTTCTGGAAACTTTTATGTTACTGTGTTTCCAAACAGGGAGCCAGCTCACCTCAGACCCTTGAGGTAACAAGACACAGCACAAAGCACAGTCTACATCAAGCAGGGGGCCCCAGTGCCTCCAAGCACAGTCCCAACAGCCTCTCCCTTGGTTAGAACAGTAAACTGCAGACCAGCCCCAGATCATGAAGCAAGAGTTGGTTTTTCCACAGCAGTCTCTTCAGTTACTCCTTCTTTAGCAGAGGTTCCTCTTGACCACAGAATGGGTCTAAGCCTTTTTAGTCTCAATCCATTTCTGTTTCATTCCAACGTTCAGGGTTTTCAGCTCTTATAGTTATACCCCTTAATGTCTTTGAAGTTCGTTTGTGCTCAGGGATCCCTTACCACTCCCTGAATCAGTTCTGGGTGTCTCCCTCCCAGTGTCACCTCTCTCCCTTTGACACTGGGGGTCTGGATCCTTAATCACTCAGCAGGAGTTGGGTCAATTGGTTTATAGCACCAACCCAGGCCTTTTCACCTCCCAGGCTTCTCCTCCCCTACTCTCCAGATGCAGGGCAGCCTGGAGCCATCTCAACCCCTCCCTAGGTCAAAAACACTTCCAGCTCCTCTCACCTTTCAGATTAAGACAGACAATTCACTTTTCAGTAGAGAGACACAGAAATGCTTAAAGCACAAAACTCAGACATTTTCTAAAAGAGTGGTTTCTGAACACACAGTGAGAAAACCACCTTCACAGAAAGATGTGTTATGACTCTTTGGGTTCATACATACTGAACTTCACCTCTCCATAATAAACTTACAGGAAACTAGGCTGATAAACACAACACCTTGCCTTCCCATTCTGTCCTATGGACAGGATGGCGTTTCAGCAGTAAAAAACGAGATGGAGTGTTTTTAAGTGTCAGCACATAACACACACCTTAGTATATGTCCTACCTTTTACCTACACTGCACCCTGTCTAGGGATTACCCAGGACCTACCACCGTGTGTATCTAAAAGGGAAAGTCTGGACTGACAAGTGGTTGCACTTGTCAGGACAACTTGCTAACTTAGCAAACTGAGCTCAGGACCTACACTGCAGGCCTGAGTTCCCTTCTCTGCGCCCCTTTGGATTACTAGCCCTGGCACACACTGTGCACATCACTAGGAACTTTACTAGTAAGGCAAACATACCAATCATGGCCAACCAATTACCATTAAATTTTACATAGGCAACACTTGTACTTTGACACTGACCAGCAGTGGCAAAGTACCCAAAGGATCTAAATTGGCAACTCTATGTCAAGAAAGCGGTCTGGGGGAAAGCATAAAGTTTAGGGATCTCCAGCCAAAAAGGCCAAGTCCTACACACATCATGCAGTCCTTCTGATTTGCCCTGAGTGTGGATGCTACAGAAATGTAATCTCGGATGATGTTACTTGCTTTGCCTCCCCTCTGCTTTACTGCGTGACCAAGGTTGAAAGGTGGATGTGCCTCAACCTCTGTAACAAAACGGAGAGTATTCAAAAATCTTCCAGCTGGTGAGGTATTCCTCTTTTTGGGACTGTTATTACTCCATTCTTCAAAAGCCAATCTTTGTTTCCTCTATTAAAATGCCATTAATTTCACACCTTCTTGCACTGTTAATAAAAGCATACTGACTAGTGCAAAAAGCTGTCTATGCTAACAGTCCTTCCCTTCCCTCATTGCCTCAATACATTTTTGAGGTCCTTAAATTCCACCAGAAGTCACTGGAAGGTAGGACTGTCTCTGTCGCTGGTGTCATAAAATAGAATCACTTACACTTACCCTTCACTCAGACTTTGTAATAGCTGAAGTTCTGGAACATTCTGAAGACCTGGTGCTTCTTTTTTTCTCTTTCGAAATCTTCCAATCTACTTGTAGGGCCTTTTGCTTTCTGGTCATTATCCTATTTTAAGTGACAATATACCCTTTAAGCGACTGTTTGAACTCTCCAAAAAGGATATCTGTAAGATATTAGTTTTCTGGTTGGCAGAGGTATGCACCCTGTCCAAGCAGAAACCACAATCCCAGTCAGGTTAAGTAAGACACACATTATAAATGTACCTATGCTCACCCTCTGGGAGCTTGGCCCTGAACAGGCAGGTTTAACTTAAGGGGCAATGTGTAAAGTATTTGTATAACACTTAAAGTAGTAATACATTGAAAACACCACAAAAAGACTCCACACCAGTTTAGAAAAATAGACGATGATATTATTATTAAAACAAAATGAAAAAAACAAAACTACATTGCGTAAAAGTTGAAATATGACTTTTTATACGTTAAATGTGAAAAAAGTGCTTAGAAGCCATAAGGGCCTATGGGGGGTTTCTTGTCGCAGTAGAATTGGGCTAAGTCCAGAGCACAGGCCAACCACAATTGAGTGCATGCTGAACAGAGGGGCCTCGCAAGGCTTGCTGAATATGGTACCTTGATCCTGAACACAACGTCAAGATGCCTGTTGCAGCGGAGTGTCAATCCCACTTTCTAGGTGAGGCGTTGATTTTCTCCATGCAACGAAGGAGACCCGCTGGTTCAAAAATCAGAGGTATTGAAGCTGAGATGTGTTGGTGCCAAAGACGATGTGCCAGGGTTCTCCACGTAGTCAAGGGGATGCGTCAATCATCTCTCGCTGCAGTGGCAGCAATCCAGTGGTTTCAATGGGACAGTTCTATCACGTGGCTAGGTTAGGCCCTGGAAGAAACACTACCATTTTACATGGACACATTTCTTAAGTTGCCTTCTATTCTTTTGACACGCATTTGCTTGGGTAACAGTGCAGGATTAGTTTATCTGAAACCTGATTGCTTACAATTCCACATACATACACTATCCTGACACCTTGAACATTTAGTACCAAGGCCAGAACATACATTGTGCAAATGTTGTTTGTTAATAAGCCATGACGCGATATGGCTATCAAAAGAGAATAAATAATGTGAGCATGGATAAAGCTTTGACATGGTAGCATGTACACTGTTATTATTAATACACCTGCATTTCCATGTTCACTCTATCGTCATTGCGAGGTTGCTATTGTTGGACTCCCAGCCCAGCTTATTCCTGCTTTCCCCCTGCGAGGAGGAATGTCAAACTCTTTCCCAAGACAGAGACCTGCAAACACTTACTTTCATTTAATGAGGATTTAGATCGTCCAGTAGGGAATCTTAGCAGAACACCTGTAGAGCAACTAGGTTAGGGAGTGCATAGTAGGAGTACACCATACACAGTTCTTATATACCAACATATGTACACAGTTTAATACAGTGGTGGAATTGTTTATGCTTTTATTGTTTTCATTCTGCTAATCACTTTTATCTGCTTCTGTTTATTAATCATTGCAGTGCATTCATTTTATACAAGGATTACGATGGTTCAATAAATATTGAAACGCCCCTTTATGTATTTCTTGTGTATCTTTTTGAGTATGGACGAGTGACTGAGAAAAAAGGTTCTACATCTGTTAGCATGATTCCCTGAGGAGCCAGGGTTGTCATGTTCTGAGTTTGCCCAAACTATTGGTTACCTTACTAGGTTTAGAGTTACACCTGGGGGAACTGTGAGCTAGGAAGACTATTGGGCAGCATATCCTGAGGGGGTGCATGGAATCAGTCCAGCATCATCCCAACACTTATGTTGTCCAAAAAAACTAACAATTCGTACTGAGAAAGTGGAAACCACACAACTCTGGAGGCTATGCGCTGGTTCAGAACATGATGCGCCAGTTCCTTTCTCCCAACCGTGGTAATGCATCAATTCTCCATCTGGCACCAGAGGATGCAGCAGTTCCACTGGAGCAAGCAACTGGATCCACTTCCAATGGACCAGGCACAGGAGCAGAGGGTGAGACTTTGATATATTTGAGTCTCAAAAACAGAAGGCAAGATAGCATGCCTTTGAAGATCATTCTGGAATAAAGCAATTGTCCAATTCTTTCTAAGCAGGGGCAAAGAGTATCAGGCAGCACAGCAGAAAAGCAGTGCTTCCAGAGCAGCAGTCCAGCAGAGTGACAGTCCTTGTAGCAGTACAGCAGTCCTTCTTCCTTGCAGAGTTTCTTTACAGGTCCATAAGTGTCTGATTTTATGGGGTCACAGACCCAGTACTTATACCCAATTGTACCTTTGAAGTAGAGGTGACCTCAAAGAGGGACTTTGTAGTAGTGGAACAGGAGCCCATATTACCATCGATGCCCAGGCTGCTGGCGCTGTGCGCCTCTTAGTTCCCATTCTGAATAGTTACCAAATAAAGAGACGGGCGCTGGGAGCAGGAATCACAAGAACAGGATTTATTACTCATGAGGAGAGCCTGTCATTTCCGACACGAAACAAGGTGTCATCGGGAGGTGCTCTAACAAGTGAGCTGAGACATCGTCTTTTATACCTTACAAAATACTTGGCATTACAATCACGATATTGTGAAACAAGGAAAAGACATCCCCATAATCCTCGTGTCAATCCTACCCCACATATGTTCACAATAGGGACCCTTGACATGCTGATAAGAGGGGAGGGTAATCACGCAGCTGAGTGTTCCGCCAATTTTTAGGATGTGTGCGCCTGATCGTAGCCCAGGGGGTGGGGTGGCCAGGATCAATAGTGGGTCCTTTGAAGAGGAGTGACTCCATACAATAAGCAGTAAACAGTATCTCCTGGCTTAGGCGATGACCTCAGACATGTGTGGACAGTCAATCGCGGAGGGAGGGTTTACTAACAGAGGGGTTATTAATGAAAGGAAAGGAGGTGCTGGTCAGGCGCGGCCGTGACTCCCAAGGACAGGGTCTTGCAGAAGAAGAAGGTTTATGACTTGCCCGTGTGAGGGAGAAGGGGAGGGGGGAAGCCAGGGTGTGCACAGGGACAGAGTCGCACAGAGAGAGATCTTATGACCCGTACATGAGAGAGCGGGGGCACTCAGGTGCAGCTGGGGAGGGCTATGTCAGCTGAGGCAAAGGATGCCTCTTCAAGAGGAAATGGGGGGTTTGTGTGGGTCAAGCAGAAGGGTTGCCTTTCAGGGCAGGGTCGAGCAGAGGGAGAGGGTTTCATGGTCTATGCATGTGAGAGAGGGGGGGTTCAAATACGCGCAGAAGGGAAGCCGGTGATTCTAATGAGCGGGAAAAAAGGCCAGGGTGCCTAGAATGGCTGTTATGTACATATGGGTACGGGCTTTTACTGGCGGAGTGATGCGGTCAATATTTAATGGTATTCATGGTGCTTACAGGGAGAGGAGTGGGAAAAGGGAAATGAACGTCGCTTATGTACATCAATTTTTCTAATTTTCCACAGTCGCCCCTTTTTACATAACAGAGTTCATTTTTGTAATTGATGGGGGTACATATAAACAGGCGCGGTTGAAGAATTAGCATTTGTCAATACTAACATTTGGCATATAATCATGGACAGTTGATGTGATGGGCAGAATGCAGCACATAGGAAATTGCATTTGTCGAGTTCCTAACATTCAAACGCACTACACAGCATAAATGTTTCTGACTTAAAAATGTGACCAATGAACATTTTGACCAAGTAGTTGAGGGCGGAATTCAGTTCAATACGCAAGATCTCTTCGTCACAGTGTCTTTTTAGCAGTGAGCCATCACTGGTAGGCTCTAGTCCGTGTCCTTCAGTTGGCGCCGTTGAGCACCGGCGGTGGAGCTATAGGTCCAGCTCGGATCCATCCTTACGCGTTGCAGGGTGCGGTCAGTCCTCTGCTGTTAGACCACAGTCCTGTTCCCTAAACAATCCTTTTAGTGGCGCCTTATGCTCGGCACCTATATTCCTGTGGCGTAACCCCATTTCCATCTAAATGCTGTTCTTCCTTTCGGCAAAAAGTCACGTGGAAAAGGGGGTATGGTTCAGTAGTCGATGGGAGAGAGAAGGCGGAGTGGGGTCAGATTTCCTGGGACACACCAAAGGGACCAAGGGAGCAAAGGATAACAAGCAAGCAGGCCCATCAATCAGGCTTGAAAAGGGGGATGGAGGCTTCAGGCACGCGTGGGTAGGCGGACAAAGGGCTTCAGGACAGCATTTCCTCCTTTCGTTTACCGCATTGGAGAGTGCTGCCTCGTCCCGTATTCCTGTTGTGCTGTGGCTCCACCTTTGGTCGAGGTCGCATGTGTCTCAAGATCTGTAGCCAGGCTGTACGTCACGTCCGACCCTTCTCCTCCGGTGATCGTAAATCTTTGAATAGGTACAAAACAAGCTTTAGAGAACTGGTCAGGAGAAGACATTTATGCATGTGAATTCTTCCCTCAATCCTACGCACTTGGGAGATACGCTCATCGGTCACAGTCAGAGGTTCATTACCAAGCAGTGCATATGTCAGCATTCCTACTGAGTTCATGCCAAGTTTTATTCATCGTCTATTCATGTCACATATGGAGAAAAGTCAGACTCTTATCAACTGTGCATTTCATCAAACTCAACATTTCGGAACCTCCAGGGAGACTCGTCTTTCTAACCTGAGCCTTAACAGTCTAACATTTCCCTTCAAGGCTGGCTAACCTTTTCAAACAGGGCGGGGGCGCTATCATCGAGAGTCAGGGTAAAACAGGTTTTTCTCGAGGGACGATAGTTACTCATGGTCATCATGTTTATATTCGGGACAGCAGCTGGGGTCAATCAAGTGGGGCGGGGATGCTTCGGGCATTCGCGCTTGGGTGCAAAGGGGTGGGGCAATCTGGGCATTGGGGGTCAATCTAGACGTAGGCGTTCGTCTCTGATGAACTAAAAAATAAGGTGCCATTGACATACAGTTCCCCTGTAAAAGGCCAGATTGGGGGACTTTAGTCGTCTTACCTGTCCTTTCCTTCTCAGCCAATTCGAGTTCATTCATTTTGCAGAAAGGAGAGGTAGTAATATGGCGAGATACGATCATTTTAGTTTCGGTCAATTTCGCTGAACACCTTCGCGTTTAATAAGTATCCAATCAGACTGGTGCCGGTGGGGCACAATTTTACCACAAAAAGGAAGAGGAAATAGGGAGACTTCTCGTAGAGAGTGAGAGTCGTCCGCAATCTAAACGAGCCATTCGGTACACGTATGACATGTAGAGAGAGAGAGAGAGAGGGAGAGAGAGAGAGAGAGAGAGATAGATAAGGGGGGGAAGAGAGAGAGAGAGAGAGAGAGACGTGTACGAAAATAGGTCATTTAGTGCGCTCACAACACAGAACAGCAGGGGGTCAGGTAACGGAGAGACGCAAACAGAGGGAGGACATAAATCCCTACAGTACACACACACAAACTCAGACGAAGGAAGACAGTACATATTACATATATAAGACATTCACGACAAAACATAAAACTAATATTGGCCAGAAAGATCTATCTTTACATCCTGCGTATCTTTAATATCCTATTTACCTACGTGCTTAGCTCTTTTTACCTTTCCCTCCTTTTCCCTCTCGCTTGCTATCTTTGCGAACGTTCTCAATTGCCAATACTTACGCCTCGGTCAGCCGGTCAGAAATTAACCTGGTGGGGCTATTTACCCACGGTTGGATCTTAAACCATTTTTCAGTTTCTTCCTTTGGTGGGAAGTTCTCCAGGCTGAGGCAACGGTGGGTATGGATCGGGAGAACAGTCGGACAGCTTGGTTATATCTATAAGAGTGTGAGAAGGAGGCGGTACATTTTGAACATCAGCAACATTCCTAACTTCCCAGACGGGTGGTGCCTTGGTAATCCTTACCCCGGCACTCTTATTTGTCCTTTCCCTATCTAGTCAAACGTCTAGTTACATTATTTAACATGCTATTTCTAGTCAATTTTCGTCATACAGTACCCGTCAAGTTTCTATGTCAGTCCATCCTCCCAGTCGCTACATTCTAAGGAGGAACAGTCATGTCTAAGTCTACGTCTTTTTTAAAAACTCATCAACATAAGGGCTATGCTCATATTCCCTCCTTCCCTTTTCGTCGGTTGTTTGATCATCGCTCTTCCACACTTCAGTCGTCGTTCCGACGCGACCTGCAGAAGGGAGGAGAAAGAAGGGGGTGGGGGAAGCATTCAAACCACATCAGCATGCAGTAGTCCGAGAATGTTTTTACTTACCACATACTCGACCTATCTCCATGTAGTGCATTTCTCTACCATCTCGGCGTTTAAGCCCAGTGGGACCAGTAGTGTCAGATAGATAATCATTGACGATCTGCGTATCTACATGAGTCACTTGGTCGCGACCCCTTTAGGTTGCGTGCAAGGGTGGCGGTCAGGTGGCATTTCTGTGGTGTCGTTTAAGGGCGTCTAAAACACTTTTCCGGCTGCCTGTGACACATAATGTAGCTGCTAAATATAGGGCCCTTTTTAACCTTCAGCCTTAATCATACTGTACGTTTCTTATGTCGGTGACAGTAGCCATACATTTCGATAATATTCATAAATACAAACACTACGAGAATATTTGCGTGTTCAAAAAACTTTAATGAAAAGGTTGGCGCACAAATACGGGCCTACAACCCAGTGGGCCGGCTATGGAGCAGGCTGGAACTGTGCATAAGGGAAACGAAATCGGTGGTCATTTATTTCATAAAGTGCAGTAGTGTAATGAAAATCATATCGAACTTTCTTAAGCGGCAAGTATAATGCGTGTCAAGCGTTCAACAATATCATCTCATTATTCTACTATTTGCTCAATATCTAATGTATATCAATTCATTGTTTGAATGCTCAACCGGTGCCTATTTCATACCAATTCATTGCTTCCAACACATAATTAGTACCCACTCTAAATCAGTTCATTGTCCCAGCACATAATCAATATCCATCTTATATCGCTTTCTTTTCCTAGCACATACTCAATATCCTTCTTATCTACTTTCATTGTCCAAAACTGTATGCATATCTTGGGGCATCGAAGCTGAGCAACCAGGGTGCAACAAGGATTTTTTTTAAAAAGTCTCATTTTGTGTCGGCGCCATTTTGGGCGAGGTCAGACAAGTCCCAGTATAGTCAGATTGCCTCCACTGACTCGTAGTAGGACCAGAACCTTCCGTTGGTGGTTTCAAAAGTTTTTCGCAATGGGTTAACAGTTTAGCAATATGGACCATCAGTCAAAGAGTGGGGAGGGCGGTAACAATTTTTCCTACCGGGTCATTCCGGTGTTCCTCCGGAACTGAACAAGTCTGTGCCTTGGCTGTATTTTAGCCATTTCCAAACTGAGGCTGGCACTGGCAGGAGTGCGCCGGTGTTGCGGTTCCCAGTGAGGGGGACGGGGGCGCCCATGCGGAGGGATCGGGGTGGCCCCCCGGCTCTCATAGAATCTTCAAAGTTGAGGAGAGAAGGCTTGGGGCGTGTGCCCGTCCCGGGCAAAAGACCGCTTTTCGATGTTGACCCTCTTTAAGCAAGAGCGTTGGGGTGACGCTGGAAGCCTCCACCTGGAGGGAGGTGGGGGAGGGTCGTTCGCGCCGCCTCCCCCTTCCAGCGACCCCGCGCCGTTCTTCGGCTCCAGCGCTTCGGTATTGGCCGTGCCGGCTATTGAAGATGGGGGGGGGGGTCGGTGGCTGAGGCAAGACATCCCCCCCTTGACATGTGGCGGGACTACCTGCAACTGTCCAGGCGTTGCCGTGTGGCTGGACTACCTGTCACTCTCAGGCGTTGACATGTGGCGGGACTACCTGTAATTTTCAGGCGTGGTCATGTGGCGGGACTATCTGCAACTCTCAGGGTTGTCCGACCTCGCCTTGGCTCCGGTCCTCGTCGATGGCCAGATCAGGCAAGAGAGGGGGTGGGGGGTGGTCGATGGCTGAGGCAGGACAGCTCCCCCCCCCCCGTGGCCCGCAGGGCAGCAGAAGAGGGAAAGGGGAGACCTCCATGATTCCTCGGGCCGTCCGCCCTACAGCCTCCCCTTTCGACTGCGGCCAGCCGAGCCCTGCATGCATCGAGGCCTCGCCTTCCGGATGGGCGTAACCGCGGACCTGTTGCACTTCGGGAGCTTCCGGAATGGGGGTAGGTACCTATTGATTTGTATCTATTTCATGTGACCGTTATTTGGGCGTGGTGGGCAATGAGGCAGACATGTTTGGGGCAGGAATAGGCAACGGAACCTAGCTACCTCGTGGCTGCCTTGGTGTCAAGCTTGTCTTTCCTCGCCATTTTTATGTTTTTTATTGCGGGTTATTTCTAACGTTTCTTATTTTATTTTTAGCGAAGTTGATAACTCATCAGTGGCCTACTGATTTCGCTCAACTCTTTTTCTTGTATTTTTATGCCATAACCTATTATAAGCTATAGCGACTAGTCCACACTTAATGAACATGTCCTTATTAGGTGTGCCCTCCAGTGGAGCTGGATGGTTCATCTCTAATAAGCGGTCCGGGCTAAACAGGCTACCAATCAGTGGGGAGAAGATAGGCATGACGGATTACAATGGGGACAAAAGTCTGCACTACCTATCTTATCACGGCAGGCAAAGACTAGACAGAATATTTCTATTCTCCGTTGTTTGCAGGCGGTGAATACCTCAAAAGAACCAATACCGAACACTTAATGTACGGTCAATCAAACAATCAGTGGGGAGAATAAGTAGGTACGACGTGTTAAAGGTTTGCGTTACCTACCTTTTCGCTACCTACAAAGAGAGACCTTGTTCTTCCCTGTTTGTAGACAGAGAATCTCCAGACAATAATCCACGAACAGTTCGGGAAACAGTGGGGGAGGAAGATAGGCACGACGGATTACAACGGGGACAAAAGTCTGCGTTACCTATCCTTCACTGCTTGCAAAGGGAGAGCCTGTTGTTTCTCCGTTTGCAGACGGTGAATCTCCAGAGGTACCAACAAAAGAGTAATACTAGTATTATCCAAATCAAACAATCATTTCACAATGTGTCGCATTTAGGCGACCTTACCCGGACTGGACCGTGTGGGCAGTTCTTCGCCTTCCTCCTTCCAGCGCCCGATCGTTCTCTTACTCCATGATTTTACCGCAGCAGTCCTGTGGGATTCCAGTCAGGACAGTAGGTCACTCGAGAGAGGTCCGTTCAGAATCGGTGAAGTTCATTCAATCGGCAGCCGGACGAGGGCCCTCTCAAGGCAGGTATACTCCGATCATTTAGATGTTCACCTCATCGTCTGGATCTCTCTTACTGGACCTTATGTCACTGATGGACCCCGCGTTGGGACGCCACTTGTGGAACAGGAGCCCATATTACCATCGATGCCCAGGCTGCTGGCGCTGTGCGCCTCTTAGTTCCCATTCTGAATAGTTACCAAATAAAGAGACGGGCGCTGGGAGCAGGAATCACAAGAACAGGATTTATTACTCATGAGGAGAGCCTGTCATTTCCGACACGAAACAAGGTGTCATCGGGAGGTGCTCTAACAAGTGAGCTGAGACATCGCCTTTTATACCTTACAAAATACTTGGCATTACAATCACGATATTGTGAAACAAGGAAAAGACATCCCCATAATCCTCGTGTCAATCCTACCCCACATATGTTCACAATAGGGACCCTTGACCTGCTGATAAGAGGGGAGGGTAATCACGCAGCTGAGTGTTCCGCCAATTTTTAGGATGTGTGCGCCTGATCGTTAGCCCAGGGGGTGGGGTGGCCATGATCAATAGTGGGTCCTTTGAAGAGGAGTGACTCCATACAATAAGCAGTAAACAGTATCTCCTGGCTTAGGCGATGACCTCAGACATGTGTGGACAGTCAATCGCGGAGGGAGGGTTTACTAACAGAGGGGTTATTAATGAAAGGAAAGGAGGTGTTGGTCAGGCGCGGCCGTGACTCCCAAGGACAGGGTCTTGCAGAAGAATAAGGTTTATGACTTGCCCGTGTGAGGGAGAAGGGGAGGGGGGAAGCCAGGGTGTGCACAGGGACAGAGTCGCACAAAGAGAGATCTTATGACCCGTACATGAGAGAGCGGGGGCAGTCAGGTGCAGCTGGGGAGGGCTATGTCAGCTGAGGCAAAGGATGCCTCTTCAAGAGGAAATGGGGGGTTTGTGTGGGTCAAGCAGAAGGGTTGCCTTTCAGGGCAGGGTCGCGCAGAGGGAGAGGGTTTCATGGTCTATGCATGTGAGAGAGGGGGGGTTAAAATACGCGCAGAAGGGAAGCCGGTGATTCTAATGAGCGGGAAAAAAGGCCAGGGTGCCTAGAATGGCTGTTATGTGCATATGGGTACGGGCTTTTACTGGCGGAGTGATGCGGTCAATATTTTATGGTATTCATGGTGCTTACAGGGAGAGGAGTGGGAAAAGGGAAATGAACGTCGCTTATGTACATCAATTTTTCTAATTTTCCACAACACAGCGTTCCTCCATTCCCAGTCCTGATCCAGACTTACTACAGGAGAGTTTGCAACCCTTTGTGTGGGGACAGGACACTGCCCATTCTGGTATAAGTGTAATCTCCTCCCTCCCATCCTGTCGGGAATGACCCATCAGGGTGCAGATTGCCACTCAGTCACACCTAACCTTCAATTGAGTGTGGCTGTCGAGAGGAAATGCACAAAGTCCAGCTGTCACCTGTTGTGAGTTCCCTTTAGGCCCACTAAATTCTCCATTATTTTAGCCTAACTGCAAGCTGTAAGTTCCTTTGCTTTGCACACATTTTACTCAGCACATTAATTTTTGTGCCACAATATTATTTTAGGAAAACACTACGTTTTGGTTATTGATAATCCTTTCTGGGACTATGTCTGAACATCTTGTACAAGGTCAAACAACACTGAACCCTGGCTCCTGTGCTCGGTTATAAATGTAGCTTTCCATTTAGACACAACATACATTCACATCTGCAGTTTTAAAAACGAGACCTCATATAATACACGCTGAGATGTGCCATTTGATAATGGAGAGGGAAATTCTTGCAGAGGAGTGGTATCCAAAACAAGTGCACCAGTCTTTCATGTGCAAAGGCTCAGACTACTTAGCCACAATATAGGTATGGTGTTCAGTACTAAACCCAGAGATCTATGATGTATCACTGAGCCCTTGTAGTGAGATTAGGCTAGCGCAGATATATCTATAAAAATGGTAGGGCTTCTCACTGTACATAGTTTACATGTGATGCTACTCACTCTGCTGGCATGCATATGTTTTTTTTGTTGCAGCACAGTTGTTTTATAATAGAGCACAATAGTTTTGATAAATATTGTAAACTGTTCTCGTGTATTTGTTTTCTTTATTATGGACATGTATGAGTGTGAAAAGAAAAGGTGATGATCTGGTTCCACAGTTCCCTGAGGGGACTAGAGTGTTGTGTTCTGGGTGCTAAGTTACCTGTCACTCTGGGAAGGTTAGGAGTGCAGATAAGGCACTATAGGTCATATGTATCATAAACCGAATTTGTGATTCCCAAATAGCGATTTATAGTGAATCGCTGTTTGAGAACCGCAAATCGGTATGTATGTAAAAAATCGCTAATATTTAGTGATTTCTTAAAGTTCTCAGAATTCAATGCGAATACCTGATTTGCGAGCCCTTAACTGCGATTTTTTTTCCGAATTCGCAATTAAGGAATCGCAAAAACAGGAACTGAAACTCAGGTGCAGCTTGATGACATCACAACCAGGAAGCATGACTACCCATGCTGCACCTGAGTTCCAGAATCAGAGTGAGAGGCTGGTAGGAGGGCTGAGGCAGCAGTGCAGTGCTATAGAGAGTGGAGAAATGGCTACACAGGAGCAGCAGGGTGAAAGCCAGAGAAAGAGGAAACATAAGTTTTCTGAAAGGGAGCAGGAGGTGCTCAGACAGGAAATGGTGCACAGTCACGAGCTGTTATTTGGCAAAAATTCACTCAGAGTGCCAGAGACAAGGAAAAGGAGGATATGGGCGGAGATACAAGAAAAAGTGAATTCCATCGGCGTGACCCACCACAGCGTGAAGGTATTATGCAAATGCTGGTATGATATGCGCCGGCGTTCGAAAGAAAGGGTTTGCTGCCAGGCTGCAGGAGGCATAAGAGACAGAATGGCTTGCTGCCAGGCTGCAGGAGGCATAAGAGACAGGTGGAGGGACATACACTACCCCAGCTTCAACACCAATAGAGGAACTGGTGGAGGCTACCTTACAACCGGAGAGTGCGAGCGGCGTGGCTGACTTAGACAGCTCCAACCCCCCAGGACCAAGAGAAGGTAAGAAGTAGGCATTCACACCACTGATACTGCCCTACACCACCCCCACCCCCATGAGAGACCCAGGGACACATCACAAATGTCAATCCAGTGCAGGCACACACACAACTACAGCAATGCATTATGGGAGATGTAGTCACATGAAGCAAACAGTGGAACAGTGAAACCCAGCTAGTCTCAACCAGCATGTGTGTATGAGTGAAGGCATTGTACAGACAGTCAGGACCCATGTAATAAAGCAAAACGTGTAATTTATTGCATTACCAATGCAAGGCTGGACAGTAAATTAATATGTGCATTTACGTCCACAGCAACACAGGAAAGATAGGGCTAGAGGCGTGGAAGGTAGGAAGAGTCAAACAGCGTTGCAGTCTGTGCCAGAATCCACACCACGAGCTGTTCAACGTCCCACACCTGTCATTCCATCCAGGCACAGGGTCTGTTCTACCACAGCTACATCTGCGGCAGGAGGGGAGTCAGTGTTCCGGGGCCTCAATGGAAACATGCTTGAGGCACAGCTCCTGCAGGGGAGAGGAATACGTCAGATACAAAACCAGCTTAGGTTGGGCTTTAGGGGCATTATGGGTGACCTGGAGGCACTCTGAGGGGAGATACGTGCAGACCGTGCTGCTAGGCGCCGTGAGACTCAGTGCCTCCACACATGCCTTGAACTATTCACAAGGGCGGTAAACCGACTGGCCTCAGCCACCTCAATCCAGACCAGGCGCAGCATTAGCATGCAGCGGGAGGTAGCTCACAGCAGTAAGGACATGGCCAGGGGTTTACTACAGGTGATATGCGCTGTGGATCATCTGCAGTTGCCACAGGTGGGACAGGAGTCCTCAGTTCCCTGGAGGATGGCCCACAGTCAGGCCGCAGCAGCCTCACTCCACCCCCCCAACAGGAAAGGCGCCGTAGTGAGCATCATGACAGGGCTGAAGGTGCCAATGTTGAGGGGAATGTGCACGTGGGGCGCAGGGCAATGGGACGTCAGCACCGCCGTTGAGGCGTCAGGACTTACAAATGCCAATGGGTGGATCAACCCAGTGCAAGGATCAGTGACTATTAATATATATTATACTATACACATTGTGTGCAACACAGGCTGAGTGATGTCATGATTCCTGATTTTTAGGAAATTAAACACAGTTTATCCTGAATACATAGCATTGTGTCATCCTTTCTCACCTAGAAATAGTTCTGAGTGATGTCATCTCGCCTCTGTCGCTCAGCAGCTTGCTACAGACCACATGACCGCCCTCAAGCACGCCACCTGCAAACACCACCAGTTAATCCACGCCACTAAGTAGACAGCATTCAAGCAACGACTGGACAGCAATGCACACAACAGCAAAAAACTCTTCAACATCGTAAAAGAGCTCTCGAACCCCAACACCGGAACCAACGACATCACCCCCTCGCAAGAACTCTGCGACTCACTCGCCTCGTTCTTCCACAGCAAGATCGCCGAAATACACAACAGCTTCGGCACACAGCCCACGCACCCAACCACCAAACCGACACCTCCCACCACCACCCTCCGCGCCTGGACCCCGGTCTGCACTGTAGACACCATCCACACGATGAACACCATCCACTCCGGATCACCAACCGAACCATGCCCCCACCACATCTTCAACAAGGCCGCCCCCATCATTGCACCCCAACTCCGAGATGTCATCAACTGCTCCTTCAACACCGCCACCTTCCCGGAGAGCTGGAAGCATGCCAAACTCAGCGCCCTCCTGAAGAAACCATCAGCAGACCCCACCGACCTCAAAAACTACCGCCCCATCTCGCTCCTCGCTTTTCCCGCCAAAGTCATCGAGAAGAAAGTCAACCGACAGCTTGCCGCCTTCCTCCAGTCGAACGGATTCCTCGACCCCTCGCAGTCCGGCTTCCGAGCCAACCACAGTACTGAGACCGCCCTCATCGCGGCCACTGACGACATCCGAGCCCTTCTCGACAACGGGGAAACAGCTGCCCTCATCCTCTCTGACCACTCCGCAGCGTTCAACACTGTCTGCCACCGCACCCTTGTACAATGCCTTAGCAACATCGGAATACAAGAGAAGGCTCTGGAGTGGATCATCTCGTTCCTCGCCGGCAGAACCCAGAGAGTCCGCCTCCCCCGTTCAGATCTGAGGCCACCGAAGTCATCTGCGGCCTACCACAAGGATCATCACTCAGCCCCACCCTCTTCAACATCTACATGAGCCCCCTCGCGGCCATCGCATGCCAACACAACCTCAATATCATCTCCTATGCCGACGACACTCAGCTGAACCTCTCCCTCACTAACGACCCAGCCACCGCCAGAACCAACCTACACGAAGGGATGAAAGAAGTAGCCGAGTGGATGAAGAACAGCCGCTTGAAACTCAACTCAGACAAGACGGAAGTAAGCATGGGCGGAAAATCCGTTACGCTCGCGGATTTTGCGGATTTTTGGTAAATTCGCAATCCGCGAGATTCGTGAATTTCCCGCAAAATCCGCACGCAGCGGATTTTTTTTCTTTGCGGTGAAAGTTCGCAATTGCGAACATGTAGGTGCGGCGGGCAGCAACAATCTCGCACTCGCGAAATTACAAAAATTGCAATTCCGCACAAGAAATCTACTAGCAAGCAGCATAGACCTTCTGAAAATGATTATTTTTATCAGAATAACTCCTCAGGTTGACATTTGCCTGCACTTTTTTAGATTTGAGGCCTTTTGATTTTCTTTGGATAACTTTTGGATTAGAAATCAACTTTCTCATATACGCTTGGTGGGGCATTAAAGTTGCTGTAATGCTGCTCTGCAGAAAAACGAGTTTTGCAAAAGTGAAAGCAGGTTCAAAAGTTCAAACTCATCATTAGTCACCGTTCCCTGTAGTGCTTCCTGACAAGGGCCCCTCCAGAGTTCAGTTGCTAGTTGCAACAATTGTATGACCCTGCTCTGACCCTCACAGCAGGCTCATAGAATAGCTACAAGTAGGCCGCAAAGGTCCTGGAAAAAAAAATTGCACTGCAACAGAAAGCAAATTACAGATAAGGATGCAGGTGCCAGACTGGAATTTTAAAACAATGACACATTAATAAATCAACCCCAAATTAATTCATGTCAGTTGAAGCAGGCAGGTGTGCTTGCTTTTTCCCCCCATAATCTACAGTGATGATGAACCAGAGGGTGGCATAAGACATTGATGTACCAGAGGGTGGCATGGGTAAAACAGAGGGTGGCAGGGGTGAAACAGAGGGTGCTGGGAACCTGTGATGATGAACCAGACGTAGAAACAACATAATCGTGACCGTTGCGAGCCGACATGTAAGTACGCAATTGCGAACTGGTACAAAACCCTCGCAAACTGGCAGAAATCCTTGCGAACTGGCAGAATTCCTTGCGAACACAAAAAAAGCATTCAGCAGGTTCAAAAGTTCAAACTCATCATTAGTAACCATTCCCTGTAGTGCTTCCTGACAAGGGCCCCTCCAGAGTTCAGTTGCTAGTTGCAACAATTGTATGACCCTGCTCTGACCCTCACAGCAGGCTCATAGAATAGCTACAAGTAGGCCAAAAAGGTCCTGGAAGAAAAATTGCACTGCAACAGAAAGCAAATTACAGATAAGGATGCAGGTGCCAGACTGGAATTTTAAAACAGTGACACATTAATAAATCAACCCCAAATTAATTCATGTCAGTTGAAGCAGGCAGGTGTGCTTGCTTTTTCCCCCCATAATCTACAGTGATGATGAACCAGAGGGTGGTATAAGGCATTGATGTACCAGAGGGTGGCATGGGTAAAATAGAGGGTGGCAGGGGTGAAACAGAGGGTGCTGGGAACCTATGATGATGAACCAGACGTAGAAACAACATAATCGTGACCGTTGCGAGCCGACATGTAAGTTCGCGATTGCGAACTGTTACAAAACCCTCGCGAACTGTCAGAAATCCTTGCGAACTGGCAGAAATCCTTGCGAACACAAAAAAAATTCGCGGATTTTGCGGATTGCGAGTTCGCAAATCCGCAAAATTCGCGAACGCCAGATTCTTAAAATTCGCCCATGCTTAGACGGAAGTCCTAATCCTGGGATCAACTTCCTGGTGGCCCCCGGCCCTGGGCAGCCACCCAAACCAACGGACCACGCACGCAACCTGGGCTTCATCCTGGACTCCTCCCTCTCGATGACCAGACAAGTCAACGCCGTCTCGTCCTCGTGCTTCAACATCCTACACATGCTCCGGAAGATCTTCCGATGGATCCCCACCGAAACCAGGAAGACGGTCACACAGGCACTCGTCACCAGTGGACTGGACTACAGAAACACCCTCTACACCGTAACCGCAGCCAAACTACAGAAGAGACTCCAATGCATCCAGAACGCCTCCGCACGACTCATCCTGGACATCCCCCGCCACAGCCACAACTCCGGACACCTGAGAGACCTGCACTGGCTCCCTGTCCACAAGAGAATCAAGTTCCGTCTCCTCACCCACGCACACAAGGCCCTCCGCGACCTGGGCCCCAGGTACCTCAACAACCACCTGACCTTCTACACTCCCACCCGCCAGCTTCGTTCGACCAACCACGCCCTCGCCGCCGTTCCATGCATCCGAAGAGCCACCATGGGAGGAAGATCCTTCTCCTACCTGGCAGCCAAGACATGGAACTCCCTCCCCATCCACCTCCGTCAGACCCAAGACCACCTCTCCTTCAGGAACCAACTCAAGACCTGGCTGTTCGAGCAGTAGCAGACCCCCCTCCCCCAAGCGCCTTGAGACCCTCCGGGTGAGTAGCGCGCTATATAATTTTTTTTATTGATTGATTGTTCTGAAATGCCATGTAGTCAGCCATTTAGACCAGTAAAGTAAAAATATGGAAACTTTTGTGAAGATGGCTAGCTACTTGGAACAGTTATCAGGCATAGAGAAAGGAAAGGCAACTGGGGCAATGCTTCTGATCTGATACTGGACACCCATATGGAGGAAAGTGATCAAATAAGAAACATAGGTGTCAGATTGACAGGAAAGCCAAGAAAGACGATGACTCAAAGCCCACTCTGTGTTTGATTGCAACAATAGGTCTTTCGTTTTTGGGTTCTGGGGTAGCGTGCTACTCGCCAAAAAAGTGCTTTGACACC
This sequence comes from Lissotriton vulgaris, assembly GCF_964263255.1. Taxonomy (NCBI): domain Eukaryota; kingdom Metazoa; phylum Chordata; class Amphibia; order Caudata; family Salamandridae; genus Lissotriton; species Lissotriton vulgaris. The sequence continues at coordinate 187,413,564 of NC_141688.1, read as the reverse complement.
TCGTCATTGGTTGTAAGCCTTATATAAATGCAATTGCAATTACCTGACAAACGATGAGCTAAACCCACAATTGGCCAGAATGGATCTCATCATTTTCGGATTCACTGCATATTTCTATAAGTTAAACTTTCAGAAACAGTATATCACTTCACTAAGTGTTCTTTTCTAAGGATATGAACTTATATTCTGAGTACAAGAGATTTGTATTAATCCCAGTCCTCGCACTAAGAAAGTGGAGAGATTTATTCCACAGGGCAGACCAATGCTCGCTCTTATTAGCTGGCAATGTGTTAATATTTGCAACTACCACAGTAAGGTAAGGTGTTGCTTCAGGGGGTAGATGTAAATTTGTGACTGGTATCAGGTAGCATCACGAGCAGGAGACTTTCTTCTCATAGAACTTGGGGGGGACCACTACCGGGTTGAATACAATTTTCCCTGCTTGTGTTGTGGCAAAGGTAATTACCGGATGCTCCCTGTGATGCCGGGGCATGGCTTGTGCGGCACCTCCACTACAGATAGGTATTGAGGATACTAAGCTTCTGCTCTGCTTATTAATAGGGCATATCTTCTGCCTTACAAGGGCACCTAAAGTAGGGTTTAATGGCCCTTTAAGAAGAAGACCCTTATCGTGCCCACTACACCCGGGTTGAGAGAATTATATCCAAATTGGCTAGCCTGGCTTCAATGTGAGAACGTTTTTGTATTATAGGGTTGAGGAGGCGCAAGAACATTAGTTCCATTTTACAAGGGCAATCTTCAGCTGATGAATTTACTGAGGGTTTCACTATCGCTCCGTCATTCATGATTGATGTTTTGCCTTGGGCCTGTTCAGTGTGGGGCTGGAAGGGTTTAAGACATATATATTTCTGTGTTCAGGTTGATTTTTTATTTTAAAGCCCTGCCCTTTCTTTTTCTTAGATGGAGGCGCTAAGACATGGCCCTGTGCACTCTTAGCCTTTTGACCCCTAGTTGTAACTGTGGGGTCGGGGTGCTCTCACTAGTTACCGACTGTGTCAGAGCTGCTGCGCCTTGACCTATAGCACCCAGACCACTTGAAGGGGGAGGAACCTCCACAATCTCCTCACTCTCCGCCAAACTCAAAGGGGGCGTTGTGGGCGGTAGGGATTTTTTGCAGCAAAGGGCATTGGGAATCTAAGGAGAGCCTCCTTTCTGTGAGTTCAATTTTGTGTACTAAAACTGATTCCAGCCTTTTCAGGAAGGCGTCCAAAGTCCCCACAACTTCCTGCCCAGTTATAACTTTTTTACTCATGTTGAGGTCCCACAAGACAATACAAGTACCCCCTGTATGACGGGTGATTTTATAACAGTACCTTGTCGTTCTGTAGACCTAGTCGTGGGTTCTCCAGTTTACCCAGTCAATAAAGTGGCCCTTCAGGCTCTGATGGTCAATGGCGGGTCCGCCCTTGGCCCGGGCCCGCCCGCTCGCATCCCGTGCTGCAGGAGGCCTGTCGCCCTTTTGTGCGCCTCCCGGTGCTTGCTCCTCGCATGTGCATCCTGCGTGCCGCTAAGGGTGCTGGTAGCTGTAGTCTCTGATCCGTGAGACCAGCTCCACTCCTCAGGTGTCTCCGGCAGTGATGGCGTGGGCAGGCAGCAACTGGTGGTGGTGGCGTAGGCAGGCAGCTACTGGCGGTGGCAGTGTGGGCAGGCAGCAAATACTTTGTAGTTGTAAACAGTTCTGCGTTCTTGTAATCGATCGTTCGAGTTGCATTTTTCTTTCTTGTACGCTCTCTCTGTTGGTCATTTCTCGGATTTGTATTTTCACTTCATTGCATTCCATTGACATATTCCTGACTGTTCTTGTTGCTCTCCTTTTTCTCTCTCTTTCTCTCTCTCTCTCCTTTCTTGCTCACTGTGGGTTTATGAGAAAGCAGAAATATATTCAGGTGACGGACAGCTTCTGTAGTCGTTTTCTGTTTGCACTATCTTATGAATGGCCTTCGTTACACGGTCCATCGAATGTAGAAAATGGCATTCCACGCTGCTCAATGTCTATGTTATGTTATGTTATGTTATGTTATATTTATTCTTATATAGCGCACGGCTACTCAAAAAGAGTGTCCCAGCGCTATTGATAATGAGACCTACACCAGAATAACACAACACAGTGATAAAAGCATAGTGGAAAGCAGAACAGAAAAAGAAAAGAAAACAGCCTAGAGGGTAAACAACCAGGTTTTAAGACCCTTCCTGAATGCAAGTAAACTAGTAGCTCCGCGGAGTGTCAGCGGCAGGGTGTTCCATAGCTGTGGCACCAGCAGTCCAAAGGAGCGGCCTCCAATGCGAGCTCTCTTTACGCGCGGCACAGCCGCCAGAAACAAAGATTCTGATCTAAGAGAGCGGGCCGGGTGGTAAAAGGCGAGTCTCCTTTGGAGATACTTAGCTCCTACAGCATGAAGAGCTTTGTAGGCCAAAGTTAATGCCTTTAAAGCAATCCGTTTACGGATAGGCAGCCAATGTAGGGTCTGCAAAAGGCCAGCAGCGCTGGCTCGCCTGTTTAGGCCATAAATGGCCCTCGTGGCCGCATTCTGTACAACTTGGAGCCGCTGCAGTAGATACTCTGGCAGGCCCAGGTAGAGGACGTTGGAATAATCCAATCTTGAGCCGATCAGAGCCTGCACAGTCAGCTTCCTGTGTTCCTCAGACAGGAGAGGCAAAAACCTCCGCAGCATCTTGAGGAGGCCGAAACATGTACCCGTCACACCTAGGATCTGGGATCTCAGCGTCAGACCCTTGTCCATCTTGACCCCTAGGTTCTTAGCTAATTGGGATGAACAGGACGGAGGAAACATGTTAATGGGCTACCAAGCTTGCCAGTCTGGATCCGATGCACACCCGAAGAAGAGTCCCTCAGACTTATCTGAGTTGCACTTGAGGCTGTTCAGCTGGAACCATTTAAAAACAGCCCCAAGGCAATCCCGGATACTCTCTCCATCGAAGTCTCCTCCCTTCTTTCAAGAAAAGAGGAGCTGGGTGTCGTCGGCGTAGGATACGATCTGGGCCCCGAACGACTCCGCCAACGCCGCCAGAGGGGTCATAAAGATGTTAAAAAGGGTCGGGCTCAATACAGAGCCCTGCGGAACCCCGACTCCCAATGGCGGCATCATGGCAGAGTCAGGGGAGGCCCAGACCGTTTGTCGGCGGCCAGCTAAGAAAGATGAAAACCAGCTGAGCACCGTCCCCCGTAGGCCAATCTCATAGAGTCTTGCGAGAAGGCCCTCATGGGGGACGGTGTCGAAGGCCGCCGACAGATCTAACAAAACCAGCATGGCTTTGCCCCCGGAGTCCAGTACCCTTTTAATGGCTTCTGACACCGCCAGGAGCGCAGTCTCTGTGCTTAGATTTGGGCGGAAGCCGGACTGGGTGGCGTGCAGAATCTCATGGGTTTCCAGAAAATTGGGGAGCACCGTGTGTACATGCTTCTCCAAAATTTTCGTGAAAGCAGGCAGAAGAGAGATAGGCCTATAATTGACCAAAGCCTCAGGATCGAGACCAGGCTTCTTCAGCAAGGGGATGACCATTGCCTGCTTCCAGGCCTGCGGAACCACTCCCTGGCTCAGCGAGAGATCCAGGAGTGGATTCGCCAGCGGGTTTATAACTTCCGCCATTTTTGCCAGGAATTTGGCAGGGCAGGGGTCCAAGGGCGACCCAGATTTAAGATTGCCCATAAGCGCCAGGGAAGCAGGGGCTTAGATGGATGGAAAAACAGCCAGCACCGGGCCCGGCGGGGCCGAGAAGCCTGAGTCGTCCTCGGGGTTAGTCAGCCCAACGGGCGCCGCCAAAGGAAAAGAATCCTGGATAAGTTTAATCTTGCTGGTGAAAAAATTTGCAAGATCAGAAGCTCAAGACTTAGAGGGCACACCTTGGGATGCATTAGAATGAGGGGCCATAAATTCTCTAACTATGGTGAAAATCTCCTTACAGGAGTTAGAGGCAGCTTCTATCCTCCCTGCAAGATAGGCTTTTTTTCCTAGGCGAATGTCCCGCTGATAGGCCTTGACCGCTGTCTTGTAGGTCAGCATTGCCACAGAATCATATTGTGATCGCCAGGCTCTTTCAGCTGCCTTACACTGCTGCCGAGCGGTCGACAGTGCCGCAGTGAACCAGGGAGCCGAGACACGTTTAGATGGTGAACGGGGGGCCATTACCGGGGCAAGATCGTTTAGCCTATCCAATAGCCATGCTTGCAGAGACTCCAGGTCCCTCTCCAAAACTCCTGTAAGGGGGCATGGGTGATCCAGGGCGGTATGAGCCAGCATAGCTGGAGTCACTCGATGATATGCCCTGGGGGCTCGGCCCTGATGCTGAGACACGGGAATAGACGGTTTCGCCGTGCCTCTAACCAAATATTTGGCTAGTCTATGGTCTGACCAAAGCACCGGGATAATCTCCTTCACCTCCAAAGGAGATGTCGAGAAGATCTGGTCAAGAGTATGTCCCTTGTCGTGCGTTGGCCCCCGAAGATAAGGGATCAGGCCCAAAGGGGCCGTAGCCTCCAGAAGTTTGATGGTATCCGGGTCCGATGGATCATCCATACGAAAGTTAAAGTCCCCGGCCACAATGCAATGTTCTGCTTTCAAGGCCAGCCCCGATATAACCGACTCGAACTCTTCAAAGAAGGTTCCAGGTGGACCAAGTGGCCTATATACTAATAGCTACAGCTTACATCAGTAAGACTCGAATTGTCTTTGCCCCCCTACCTACTTTAGGGGTGACCTATATGTAGTAAAAAGGTAGTTTAAGGCTTGGCAACGGATTTTAAATGCCAAGTCAGCATGGCATTGTAAAAGGCACACAGAGCCTCTGCAGTGGTAGGCCTGAGACATATTTTAAAGGGCTACATGTGTGTGTGTGGCACAATCAGTACGCAATGCACATTAGTAGCCTTAATTTACAGGACATGGGCACAGGTAGTGCACTCTACTAAGGACTTACAGATAAATTAAACATACCAAATGTGGATAACTGTCAGAACCGTAAAGGATACACTGGTTCGGCCCCCTCAGGAACAGACGCTAATTCCTCAGTCCCCTTCTAGCCAAGACCCAAGACTACTAGATACACAGTCTTCAGTCCTCACCAGCAAGGGAAAGGGGAAGTGGACAGACAAAACAAGAGAGACTTCTTCCTCGTCAGGTTTGCTTCGATAGCCCTCAGGTCGGACTCGCTGTAAAGGAAAAAACAGTTCTTTAGCCCTCTCTACTTAACACATTTTAGTACTCTGTCTACATTATTTATTATGCCCTCTATGTCTTACCTAAGCAACCTAGGAAGATAGCCACTCTCTATATAGTGATGTCTGGAAGATTACTACTGATTCACTGGAAGAATAAACTCTGGTCTTTGGAAGTTTCGTGACTAGGACCTTGCCTTGAATGAACTCTGCGATCTGTGAAAACTCGGACTTTAAACTCTGAATCAAAAGTCTTTCAACTCTGAGACTTTTTCGAAAACTCCAAGTGAGCAGTCTTTCAATCAAATGTTTACTCTCTGAACATGTCTTGGAAAAATTCTCGTTGATAATCAAAGTCTTTCTCCTCAAGATGTCTCAAATAGGCTCTTGACGCAACGCTCATTAGCTTCCTTGCCAAAGTGAGTCCAAAAGCGTCTTTAGTTCATTGCCTTGAGACTTCTCTCAGATAACTCAAGAAATATACTCTTACTTGAAGGTCTTTGAGGGAACTTCTCTTGACTGAAGTTTTTCCCCAACTCTGACTCCTCCACACAACTTCTCTCTTGACTCCGACGCCGGGATTCTTCCAGTGTGTCAACACTGAAGGGGAAAAAGGCGAGTTAGGAAAAGTCTTTTTTCTATAACACTAAGCATAACTTCTTACTTTCCTTAAAGTTTCTGTTAAGCCGCCTTGTACACAAAATCTCTGGTCAAAAGAACTTTCTCTGAAGAGAGCGTGAGGTAAGCTCGCGTCTCCGGTGTTTTCCTCAGTTGAAGTGCGCAGCACGAATTGCGCGCGTGCGCGATATACAGACGCTCTCGAATCAGCTGCAAAGTAAACCGCCAAGCAGGAGACGGAATGACTTCCGCACTCCCAAGATGGCGGACCTCCGCAGCGCTGTCACTAGGAACCTCAATGAAGTTTTCCAACAAGGGTTTTTTAGCTTGCACCTTCTGCTCGATCCACCCTTCTGGCGAGAGGGTGGACGGATCCTGACAGTACCTCCCACCAAGGATGCTCTCCCCAGCCGGGGTTTTGAAGGATGAAGTTTATGGAAGTCTCTGAGCAACCTGGGGGCATGTATATTGTCACTTGGCTCCCAAGATCTTTCCTCTGGACCAAAATTCTTCCAGTCAACCAGATAGTATAGTGTGCCTCTCCTGAACCTTGAGTCTAGGATCTTGTGTACTTCAAACTCTTCCTCACCATCCACCTGAACTGACTTAGGAGTTAAGCCTACTCTCAAATGCTCTGGACTTTTCTTAATTAAAGAGACGTGAAAGGTGGGGGGAATTTTTAAGGATGAGGGCAGATGTAGTCTGACCGTTACAGGTCCTAACATTTTCTCCACTGTGAAGGGCCCTAAAAATCGGGGTTGGAATTTTTGGTTAGCTTTTAATCTCAAATTTTTTGTGGACAACCACACCTTTTCTCCAGGGCTAAAAACCGGATCTTCTCTTCTCCCTTTATCTGCATGCCTTTTATAAGATTCCTTAGCCTTGGACAGGTTTTCTTTGACTTGGGCAAGGGACCTCTGCACTCTAGAGACTATATCATCCACTGCAGGGACTGCACTCTCTTCTTTTTCCACAATCAAAGTAGGGTGCCTACCATAATTTATGTAGAAAGGCGAATAGCCAGTGGAAGAGTGAACGGAGTTATTATAAGCAAACTCTGCTGCCCACACCATCTCAGACCATTCCATCTTTTGATCCAATAGGTATAGGCGCAAATACTGCTCCAGTTCCTGATTCACTCTTTCCGTTTGGCCATCGGTTTCTGGATGGTAGCTTGTAGAAAACCGAGTGTCTATTCCTAATCTGTGGGTAAAGGCCTTCCAGAAATGCGAAACAAACTGAGTTCCCCTATTCGAAACCAGGACCTTGGGAATTCCATGCAACCGCACAACATGCTGGGAAAAAAGCTGTGCCAAAGTGGGTGCATTAGGAACCTTCTTCAAAGGGATAAAATGTGCCATTTTGGAGAATGCATCGACAAACACTAAAACTACGGTGTAGCCTAAACTAGAGGGTAGTTCCACTATTAAATCCATAGACACCGTATGCCAAGGGTGAGGTGGCACCGGTAGTGGTCTTAACTTCCCCTGAGGTGATCTCCTATCAGCTTTTCCTCGCAAACACCTCTCACAAGAAGTTACATATTGCCGGATCTGCGGTCTCATGTCTGGCCACCAAAAGTTCCTTTCCACCAATTCTGTGGTCTTGAGAATTCCTTTATGTCCTGCCAATAGATGATCATGACAGGATTCTAGCGCCTTTTCTCGGAGCTCTGACGTTGGTAGAAACAAACGCTGATCCTGATATGGCAACCCATCTCTGATTTCTCGACCCTGCTCTTTCTGAGACCAATCTTGCATTTCTTGACTGGACATGCTTTCCTGCACCTTGTCCCGCAGATCACTTGCCGTGGTTACCATGACAATCTTTTCCTCCGGAATGATGCTCTGTTCCTCTCTTCCAGTTTTCTCTGAGGTAACTGAATCTATCCTAGACAGTGCATCTGCCTTGGCATTACTCTTTCCAGGGCGAAAGGTGATGACGAAGTCAAAGTCCGCAAAAAACAATGACCATCGTAATTGTCTGGCGGTTAGTGTTCGTGCTGATTTGAGAAACTGTAAATTTCTGTGATCCGTAAAAACTGTCACTTTATGTCTCGCTCCCATCAAATAGTGGCGCCATTCCACAAATGCACTCTTCACAGCCAAAAGTTCCTTGTCAGCGATTGAATAATTAAACTCAGGAGGATTGAGCTTGCGAGAGTAATACGCCACTGGGTGTAATTGACCAGTATCAGAATGCCGCTGTGACAAAATTCCTCCAATGGCAAGATCAGAGGCGTCTGCTTCTACATAGAAGGGGTCTTCGGTGCGTGGATGCAACAGTATGGGAGCTTCAGTGAAGGAATTCTTCAGAAATTGAAAAGCCTCCTCTGCTTCTTCCTTCCATTCAAATTTGACTCCCTTTTTTAAGAGTCGAGTAATGGGGGTCACCTTCTGTGAAAAATCTGAGATAAATCTCCTGTAAAAGTTTGAGAATCCCAAGAAACTCTGCACTTCTTTTACCGACTTGGGAGAGGGCCAGTCCTGGACTGCTTTGATCTTCGCAACATCCATGCTCACTCCTTCAGGGGATAACACAAAACCTAAAAACTCCACTCTAGTGACGTGGAAGGCGCACTTCTCCAGCTTGACGTAAAGGTGATTCTCTAATAACTTACTCAAGATTGCTCTGACATGAGGAATGTGCTCTTCCATACTGTTGGAGAAGATCAAAATATCATCGATGTAAACTACTGCAACTCGATCCAAAAACTCCCCCAACACGTCATTCACGAAATGTTGGAAGGCTGCAGGAGCATTACAAAGGCCATACGGCATCACCTGATATTCGAACAATCCATATCGGGTCCGAAATGCTGTCTTCCACTCATCTCCTGAAGCCACTCTGATGAGGTGGTAGGCTCCTCTCAGGTCCAATTTGGTATAGACTTTTGCATTCTTGACCTGGTCCAATAACACTGAAATTAAGGGGAGCGGATATCGATTCTTGACAGTTACTTGATTTAAGGCTCGGTAATCAATACAAGCCCGCAGATCCCCATCCCGTTTCGGGATAAAAAAAAGAGGCGAGGAGACTGGGGACTGGGAGGGTCGAATAAATCCATTGGCCAAATATTTATCTAGATATTCCTTCAAGAACCGATTCTCCGTCTCTGTGAGCGCATAGATTCGACTGCAGGGCAAAATGGCTCCTGGCTCAATGTCAATCTTGCAGTCGTAGGGCCGATGCGGAGGAAGGGTTTCTGCTCTCTTTTTATCGAACACCGTTACTAAGTCTTGGTACTCAACTGGAATCGACTTAACTCCTACTGCACAGATTTGAGCCGGATGAACAGAAGCTAAAATCTTGACCTGTGACTCCTCTTCTGGAACCTTCTCTTTACCAAAACAATGTTCGACACAATAAGATGAGGTCATCTCGATGGTTCTTCGGCTCCAATCGATTCTTGGATTGTGTTCTGTTAGCCAAGGAAGTCCCAATATCAACTGGAACTGCGGAGCGTCAATCAAATTAAAGGAGATATACTCTGAATGTCCTTGTAAACCTGTTAATTTAAGTAGCTCTGTTTCATGAGTGATAGGCCCCGAGGACAAGTTGGTGCCATCTACTGCTCGCACAGGTTCTGGGGTAACCTTTTTCACAAACTGAATACCATGCCGTTTGGCATACTTTAAATCACAAAAATTGCCTGTTGCTCCTGAGTCAATCATGACAGACACCTCTTTAATTTCTTTATCTTGAAATTTCACCACAAAAGTTGCGATTAAATGTGGAGCAGCTGACTGGAGGGTATTCATAATATGTTGAGATTCTGGAGTTGACTTTTCTAACGCTTCAACCCGTGCAACTCCTTCTACGGGCGAAGCCGATCTTTTACTGACTGCGACGTCTTCAATCTTTTCGGACACTCTCTGACAAAATGTCCCGAACCTCCACAGTAAATACACAGCAGGGAGTTCCTCCGTCTCTCCTTTTCTTCTTTTGACAACGGACCTCGAACAGATCCAATTTGCATGGGCTCTTTGGCGGACGTTGTCTCAGAGCTCTTTTGAGGATCGCTTCTCATTCGATCGAATCGAGGAGGCAGGGGTCTAAAGTCCTTTCTTTTTTCATGTTTCCGCTCATTTAATCTGTGATCCAATTGTAACACCAAGTCTATGAGAGCGGAGACCTCTGTGGGACGCTGAGGTATTTGAGCAAGAGCATCTTTCAACTCGTCCCGCAGGCCTCTGTAAAAAATTGCCGCTCTTTTCTCCTCAGGCCAATTAGTTTCCACTACCAACTTATTAAAGTTAGCCAAATATCCCACCAAGTCTCGATTTCCTTGCTTAAGGTCCAACAGCTCATTATCAGTGGATTGAGCACAAGATCGTCGGTCGAAAATTCGAGCAAACTCCACCTTGAAATTTTCGTAATTGGTTAGGATCGGATCTTTTTTGGTGACCAAAGACATTGACCAAGCAGCCGCATCTCCCGTCAGATAAGACAATATGAAAGCTACCTTAGCCTGATCGTCTGTGAATATTACAGGACGACACAAAAAGTGTAGTGAACACTGTGTCAAAACAATTTGGGCCTTCATCGGATCCCCCCCATACCTCTCTGGGGCTGCCAAAGGAATAACTGGGGAAATAGAGTGGATAACTTGAGTCGAAATCCCTGACGGGGATGACTGCTGTGGTGTAGCGGCTCTAGGCAACGGCCCTGTCGTTGCTAGACCTTCTAACCTCTGACGAATTTGCATGGTTTCTAAACTAGATCTTTTAACTTCCTCTCTTAAAGATTTATTCTCCTCTAAGGCACTATTTAACTGCACCTGCATACTTCCTAGAACTTCACTCAAGGTTTTTAAATCGAAGCCTTCCGTCATTCTGTCCGGGAGGGGACCTGATTCCTCAATAGAGGTAGGCACTTCAATCTGTCAGAACCGTAAAGGATACACTGGTTCGGCCCCCTCAGGAACAGACGCTAATTCCTCAGTCCCCTTCTAGCCAAGACCCAAGACTACTAGATACACAGTCTTCAGTCCTCACCAGCAAGGGAAAGGGGAAGTGGACAGACAAAACAAGAGAGACTTCTTCCTCGTCAGGTTTGCTTCGATAGCCCTCAGGTCGGACTCGCTGTAAAGGAAAAAACAGTTCTTTAGCCCTCTCTACTTAACACATTTTAGTACTCTGTCTACATTATTTATTATGCCCTCTATGTCTTACCTAAGCAACCTAGGAAGATAGCCACTCTCTATATAGTGATGTCTGGAAGATTACTACTGATTCACTGGAAGAATAAACTCTGGTCTTTGGAAGTTTCGTGACTAGGACCTTGCCTTGAATGAACTCTGCGATCTGTGAAAACTCGGACTTTAAACTCTGAATCAAAAGTCTTTCAACTCTGAGACTTTTTCGAAAACTCCAAGTGAGCAGTCTTTCAATCAAATGTTTACTCTCTGAACATGTCTTGGAAAAATTCTCGTTGATAATCAAAGTCTTTCTCCTCAAGATGTCTCAAATAGGCTCTTGACGCAACGCTCATTAGCTTCCTTGCCAAAGTGAGTCCAAAAGCGTCTTTAGTTCATTGCCTTGAGACTTCTCTCAGATAACTCAAGAAATATACTCTTACTTGAAGGTCTTTGAGGGAACTTCTCTTGACTGAAGTTTTTCCCCAACTCTGACTCCTCCACACAACTTCTCTCTTGACTCCGACGCCGGGATTCTTCCAGTGTGTCAACACTGAAGGGGAAAAAGGCGAGTTAGGAAAAGTCTTTTTTCTATAACACTAAGCATAACTTCTTACTTTCCTTAAAGTTTCTGTTAAGCCGCCTTGTACACAAAATCTCTGGTCAAAAGAACTTTCTCTGAAGAGAGCGTGAGGTAAGCTCGCGTCTCCGGTGTTTTCCTCAGTTGAAATGCGCAGCACGAATTGCGCGCGTGCGCGATATACAGACGCTCTCGAATCAGCTGCAAAGTAAACCGCCAAGCAGGAGACGGAATGACTTCCGCACTCCCAAGATGGCGGACCTCCGCAGCGCTGTCACTAGGAACCTCAATGAAGTTTTCCAACAAGGGTTTTTTTAGCTTGCACCTTCTGCTCGATCCACCCTTCTGGCGAGAGGGTGGACGGATCCTGACAATAACTCAATTAAACCATGCTTAGGGGAGAAGAACAAGAACCTAAGCACAGGTTAGCATTAGTAAAGGGCTCAAAGTCCGAAGGCCAACAAAAAGAATACTGCGAAAAAGGTAGAGGTATACTAACAAAAGGTTTGGTGAAGACCACCCTAATGCTGCCAGATATAAAAATAACTCAACAAAACCCAACCCAATCCAACCTAACCTAACTCAACCTAACCTACCTAACCTACTATTCAAATATATAGCATGACTCATTTTTATGTATTAAGCATTCAGCACTCGTGACTCCTCGGGAACACCTGGGGTGACTAATTCAAAGTACAAAGTATAGGGGCATCAGGTTTTCCTAAAGCAAGCAGAAATAGGGTCCAGAAAATCCGGGTGAATACACTGGTACAACTACTTTGCTATTGTCAACTTTACAATCTAAAACATATTTGTATGACACTTGCATGCCAAACCAGAGCATCACCATCATTGACACATAACCAGAGCGCATCTCTTGCTCTCAGTGACAACACCCAATTCTGCCCGCTTTGGACACTGCTGTCCATGTAGCTTCCAGCCACATATATATTGTCTGAAATCTATTGGACAAGGTAATTTAGCTTCAAGGCTACACTAGCTCCAGCTGTGCACTGTAAAAATACTTTATAACAGGCCTGGCTAGGTACTAGTGGCCCTCAGTGCAAAATCCTTAATGGGCACCGCTGATGTCCTCCTTTTCCACAGGTTCCTTCGCTACCACACTCCAACAGTATGCCTCATCTCACCATAGCACCTTTCTAAATGTATTTGATTTCTTGTATGTCAATGTGCAAACCAATGTAGGATTTCAGAGCACTTTACAATAATACAAGTATGAAAATGGATGAATTGGAAATGTTGCATAAGTCAATGATGACTACAAGATGTTAGAGGCAAGTGTCATATTTAAAGTGAGTGTGGTCTGGAGAAGCACAAACTCAGAATTTAAAATGTAACAAAAGGCTGGGGCTGGCTTTACTAGTACGAATGTATTTCTGTGGAAACAAATCCTTTAACGGCCTTAGATTAAAGAAATACTTGCCAGTCTGCATGCACGTCTTTGATGTCAGTTTATTGCTCACTGTGCTTTTACTAGGAGGAGTGTAGCTAATGAACTGCAAGTAACAAATTTTCTGAAACAAATCCAGTAACCCACTAAGCTATTTACAAAAAAACACTGTTCTATGATCTGCACGTTACTGGTGCTTTCCAGCAGATACATTAACCCTTTGTGCTAATTTATTATGAGGCAAAACTGGCACAAGACACAACTCAGAAGTGTCCTGCAGGTACATTAATCAACAGAGTTATCTTGACATTTTCATTAATGCCTGAGCAATGCTGGGCACACAATGAACTCTGATGTAAGTACTTTTAATCTCGTAAATGTTTGAAAATATTGAGCCCCAAAGCTCGGTTTATGGTGCAGTGCCACTGTTCGCACGGCCCAAGAGCTGGCACTGACTTATATATCAATTTGTAGGTTTCATAAATGACCCTACTAAGAAGCAGTGAAAAGAAGAACATGTTCTGTCTGGTCTGGAGTTCCTAGATTTAGAACTTATCTCTTGTTCATACTTTCTTTTTTTCTTTCTCTCATGCATAGTTGCGCTTTCTGCATCATTCTGATTCTCTGCATTTTATCAGTGTCAACCTGATTTTATTTACATGACGTTTGATCAGACAAAAAATTGTAAAATTTAATACTCATTCATGTGTTACTCAAATCAAGTCAAGTCAAAAATACTTTATTCGGCTTTATGAGTAAAGCCATACAAGTTGCACAACACCATAAAATAATTTTTTAAAATACAATTCATAACATTAAAAAGTAATAATTGATCAGATAGAATACAATAGGGTTAAGATATCTACAGCTCACACATAGTCATGGAGGATAAACAGGGCGCAAGTACACAATATACAAAATACAGGAGCAGGAATAAAAAATATCAAGCAAAGCAATGACTATCAGTTATCCATACAGTTTCTACAACGCAAGGCATATTTTAAAGAGCCTACAACAAATGGTATATAATCCGGCTTCAGCCATTGGCTCGCCTCTGTTTAAGTCATAGAATTTTGTTTGCGTGAAAAAGGGTCATCCATGCAGAAAATAGTGTGTTTCGGTGCCAGGATAATCGGACAATGTAGTGCGAAGGACACTTGGACAATATGCCCTATTATTTAAGTGATGTTGTAAATTTTCAGAAGGCCAGGCAGCTCCTTGCATATTGCATGTTAAAATTGGGGGGCTCGCTTGCTACTCTCGATCGGCACGGTCTCCCCTGTATACTTTGTTAATATTTAACTTTCCCAAAAAAGCTGTTTGCTATCTTGGAAAGGCACAGAAATGTTGAAATACACAAAGAACATTCCAATATGCAAACTCATTGGCGTCCATCTTAAAACAGATTTTCCCACAACGTTTTTCATTTTTGTTTCTCCTTCCTTCATTGCTTCAAAATAATGTATTTAAAATACAAAAAGGTAAGGGGCAGATTTACAATAAGTGGCACATCCCTGCATATCAGCAGGGATGCGCCACTTAGTGTGCGCCGCGGCTCTTCCACCATTGGTGCACCGCATTTACAATGTGGCGCACCATGGGGCAAAAACTGCACAGATGCGTGACGCATCTGTGCCGTAAAGGCGGCGCATTGCTGGAGTTGCATCGCAAGCGCGACGCAGCTCCAACAATGCTCTGGGGCCCTATCTGTCCAATGCTGCGTCAATCCTTACGCCTGCTTCGAGCAGGCGCAGGGTTTTGAGGCAGCATGGGCAGAAAAGAGACTGAGTCAAATCTTGTTGATTTCACTCAGCCACTTTTAGGAGGCGTTCCTGCGCGGGAACCCCCCCCATCCCACCCCACTCAGGAACGCCTCCTTCTGGCGCAGGGCTTTACAACATGATCCATCTCCCAGATGCGTCATATTATAAATACCCCACACCATGGCGCATCTTTTGCAGCGCCGCTGCGTCACAAAAGTGATGCAACGGCGGCGGTAAAGGGGCGCAAGGGGCTTGTAAATCTGCCACTATCACATAGATTCATCAAAGTCCCGTTTTGCGAGTCCTTAATAGCGATTATTAAGGAATCGCTATTAAGGACTTGCAAAACGGGATTCATGTAGGAATCGCTAAATAAATTGCGATTCCTACACATTCCTTCTTTGCGATTAGCAAATTGCAAATCGCAAATTAGGAATAACTCCCCATTCATTCCTATGGGCCTAAGGCCCATAGGAATGAATGGGGAGTTATTCCTTATTTGCGATTAGCAATTTGCTAATCGCAAATAAGGATGCGATTTCAAGGGTGCTAGGGGTGTCCAAAGGACACCTTGTAGCACCCCTGAAATCTAAATTTAGACCTTTGTTGCGCACACACATGTCCAAAGGACATGTGTGTGTGTAACATACAACTGAGAAAAATGCACAAAAGTGCATTTTTCTAATTTTTCGCTATTTACCACGAAGTCAGACTTTGCGGTAAATAGCGGCAAAAAATAGCGAAATCGCAATTTATCAAAGGTTCGTGAATAGCATTTAAGGAATCTCAAATTGAGATTCCTTAAATGCGATCGCAATTTGAAAAATCACAATTTTTTGCTATTTTTCAAATTGTGAGTTCATGACCCATTGATGAATTCCAAATGCCATTTTTGCGGGCGCAAACTGCCGAATTCTGCGATTCGCACCGTTTGCGCCCGCAAAAATGCTTCATGAATCTAGCTGTAAGTCTTTAATATGCAAATTAATTACCTGTTTCATTCAGATATTTGACTATACATCCTGTTATTTGACAAATTGGGGGTGGGCACACTTCTTTTAGCTTTAGTAAAAGTAACTGAAAAAGTTATTTTCAGTTACTTGTGATTTACATTTTAACCTGTCTGAAAAAGTGTTAATGGCCTTATAACTCCCAGTTCTGAACTGATTGTAATCTTCACGGAAACGCACAGATTGTCAGTAATTGCCCGAGTGGCATTTTTGAGCCTCGGTACAAGATAGGAAGAGTTATGGGCCACTGAATACATGTACATATAATAGGAGTGACTGCATCTCTTGTAGCCAGATGAGTAATTCGTGGGAGGTGACAAGTTAAGCTAAGGAGGCCTGTCACTGACACTGCTTAAGCAGTAGATGTCAGCCCTCCATCCTTTGCCAGGGAGACAGCGTGAGATGGGCGCTGCTCCGCCGAGTATGCTAAATTGTTTACATTGCTTGCCACATAGCAAAAATGTGTTTTCTTAAGACCAGTCAGCCCCTGACTGTTTGTTCCATCACCCTCTTCGGTGTTATTACTGAATAAGAAATTAAATGTAAAGGCAGATAGTATGTTCTCCAAAACAAGGTTATCTCTCGAAGGAGCCGGCTCTCAATCATTCCGTACAGACTGAGGGGGGAGACATTGGTCTGATTTCAAGCGTTACAGCTCCTTCGCTTCTGCAAGATTGATTTATAGCAACTGCAGGCATGAAAACAGGAGATGGGAAATGTTTTCCTTTGTAAACATTTCACTGAGACAAGAGAATTAGAGCATAGAGGTCTGACTGGTTCAATTCTCTCACATATAACATTTTAAGGGCCTCTTTTGCCTGCTGTGTTGATTCAGGGCTAAAGTCGGTGGGTTTAGCAGTAGGTGGGTTTAGCAACCACAGGTGATTTGCCTTACTTTATAAATCCTTGATTGAATAATACCATGGTGGTTTAGTTTCCCATTGTTATTAACATCAGTAAGAAAAGATAATCAGGAGATTACATTACAATTTGTAATGGGTTCTATAGAGACATAGACACAATGTGAGAGATGGATTTAAAAGTCAATAGATTAGTACAGTAGGCTGATGGTTGGTAAGGCAGAAACATGAGTCAACAGAGCTAGTTGACTAGAGCAGGGTTCCCCAAAGTGGGTCCTGGAGGGCCTGATCCAGGCCAAATTTTAAGATAACTACATTTATCTCAATAGGGATATGCTAGAAATCTGGCATGGATCTGACCCTCCAAGAATGACTTTGGAGAACCCTGAACTAGAGGTAAGAAAGTGAGACACAATTTGTTTGCTAAAATATCTGTCATAGCAGGCAGACTGATAGCGGTTACCAAGCAGGGCAGATGGACAAAACTCTGGAAAGAGTCCTGCGGTGAGTGGTAAAAGAATAAAGCAATCCCTCCACCTTTAACACAATGAGTGGTCTTGTAAGAAAATGTTATATCTGAGCATTTATGAAGATGGCAGAATCAGAGTGTACTACAACAAAGAGTGAATACACCCACTCACAAGAAGTTAGGGCCCTCTCATTGAGCAGGTTCCAGTACAAATATAATGATGGGGCAATGAGAGAGTGTTTATCATGGTGCATTTGAGGCTTAGTCTAAGATCAGAAGGGAAGTAGGTACATAGTTGGTCATATTATCAGAAAATGAAGTGCCACCGCTTATGCATGAGTAAGCTCATTTGCTAATAGTTTCTCGTGACAAATACCTGCTTGCTGCAATATACAACCCCAACGTGTGTACCTGTTTATATTTACTACCAACATGACTGGCCTCTGGTTCCATTTAGCCCAGAAAAGATTGGTGTTAATGAACACTCACCAGTTATAGAGGAACAAGTAGTCAAAAGTAGTGGCCAACTGTTAGCACTGCATTGCTGGTTTGGATGGTGTGCCTGCATCAGGTCTCCCTCTAAATGTGCAACTTCACCAGCCTACTCAAGAAATGACCAGTCCCACAGGGCAGAGGCTAGTATGATATTCAGATCAGGTTTTATTTTACCTCGAGCCATTGGTAATGTTTATGGTTGTGAAAAGAACATGATCAGTGTGTCTGCTAATTAACTGTAACAACAAAAGAAACAGTAGCATTTAAAATATCAGATAAAAACAGCAAAATGAATATATATTATGAAATTATACATATTTTTTCTCTGAAAGACAATGTAAGCAATGAAAATTGGAGTCAAATAGAAAGGCAAGCACAGGCAGAGGATGCTCAAATACTGCACTGTTTTTAATATTGGGTGTGGATAGGATCTTATTAAATTGTTTTTTCCATTTCTACAACCCAATCTTAACTCACTCACTGTTATCACTTCAACACATTTATGCACTGCAACAATATATATTTTTACCCTCCCTATGCCATACACACTAAACTAGCACATTTGAGTTTCTCCCACTTGATTAGGTTACAGTTCACCTAATCCTAAGTGGTTAAACATCTATTCCTTCTGGTGAAGGATCCCAAATGATGTAGGGCGGCACAGGACGGGTATCTGATGTTGATTGCATGCTTCATTTTTTATTTCAAGTTTCCTTGTTTTTAAGTCCTTATTGCACTTCTCAAAAGCGCTATTTCTTTTTTGTCCCTTCTTAGTTTAGGTAGGGAGAGTTTTAAGTCAGAATATGCCTATGTACAGGTTCTGGTAAACCATCCCTTAGAAATTCCCATATGTTTCTGTTGTGTGGACAAGGCATCTTTTATTGTTCTTGTTATGACCTGAAAGTTTATCAAGATCTACCGATGGGAAGAAGAGTCATCCGAACAGACCTCTATTGAATCAAGGGAGTTTTTTACCACTACGGTTGTTATATGTAGTGGATTACATTTTTTCCCATTTGAGCGAGTAACCATTTAGCCAATCTAGGATCAGATTATCTTGTCTAAGTATTCTAGAGTTATCCTCCTTTTATGTGTGTTAGGATTGGTTAACTGTATGCTGTTTGGGAAATGGTCGCTAATAGCATTAGTGTGAGTTTTAAAATTTAGAATGCGGGACGCTGCATTTCTAGATACAAATATAAAATCAATGATAGTGCTTGCCCCCCTACCATTAAAGGTCTGGGTCAACGGCACCAGCGATACGACTAGAACATTTGCTAAATAAGTTCTAAAATAAACAGAGTTTTATTTAAGCAGTTTCCAGTGATTGTGTGGGGAAAATGAGTAAAATTGTTCCCATCTTCATCAATCAGACCAAATTAAAGTCAACTCCCCAAATTATTAGCACATTTTTAGTGTTCTTATATGTAAGCTCCAACAAAGTGGACCGAATCTTTTTTAAAACAAGGATCAACTGTGCGTTATAAATGATATTATAGAAGTTGACCAGGATATAGCTATCTTGTTTGCTGGTTTCAAGGCAAATTATTTGATAGTTTGCATCCAATTTGAGAGGAACTATAACTTAAAAATCTAGGAGGTTAGATATAAACTTTATCAAGCCACCTTTTGCTCTACCAGATGTAGTCGGGGTGGCAGTAGAGAAGTAGGTCTTATAACCCTGGAGTGGAGAAGTGTGGCTCAGGGGTTAGAGGCGGCAGACCCGAAGCTGAGATCGGCCCTGGACCAGGGTTCAATTCCCCGCCTCGGTGGGTCTTGGGCTCAAAAAATTCCACGGACTCGATAATTCTCGCTCCGGTGCCCTCTTAACTCACGGGTTCACACTCTGCGACTCTGGGCAATAGCTTGCTTAATCTCCACAACGGCCCCTCGCGGCGGGATGCCTGGCTTTCACCTTGTGGATACCCTGCCGGGGTTATCTCACAGAGGAATACCAGGATGGGTTCCCTAAGCAAGCGCCGGGAAACCCTTTGTGGGTAGCTGTGCGCTATATAAGCTCAAATACATTTACATTTACAACCCTCCAGGTGGATAGCAGTAGTAAGCCAGGTCTCCTGTAAGCAAAGTACCTTAAATTTGTGGGCAAATTTGAGCCATACATCGTTATTGATTTTGTTTCGCAGACCTGCTACATTCCAAAATGCGATATCGAGCCCTGACTCATGCTGGTGTCCTCTCTCGTTGTTGCAACAACCGTAAGTATTCATTACCCTCGGAAAGTACAGTATTAGCCATATGTGTCACCTCCCCTATAGCCATCTGCTCTTGTACAACATTCCTAGATGGAATGGGGGCTGTAGTGTTAGCCAGGTGACAAGGATAATGATCCTGGGATTTAGGGCTCTTTCCGACCGTAGGAGATTGCACGGTATGAGAAGAGGGTAACACGGGGAAAGAACCAAATTCGCCCCGTACCTTATATTTCCCTTGTTGGGCGTTCTTCGTTTTGTTCAGTCAATCAGTTTCCTCCAAGCTCGATAAAGCACTGAACCTATTGGTTATTTGAACATTATACCGATTTCCATGATGGAAATTAGTATTTGTATTAATATTAGTATTATTGACGTTGTTGGCCCAAGTACATGGCGATAAAGAAACCAAGCAGCAGAATGTTAATCTCACCCTTAGCTACTGAGTTCCTGCTTCCTGCCCAAAGTATGTTCTTCACTAGTTTTAGTGTTTTGAATGTAAGAACTATACAGTCACCAGGGAATATTTTACTGCGGGACCCAAACCACTGGACCCTTCTTGCCATCTTAATTTCATTGAAAAGTTGGTGCGTTAATCTCGTCCTTCCACCCAACCAATAGAGTGATTTATTCCTTAATGAAACCCAGTTCTCTTTTTGTAGTGGGCCTATTTTTGGGACATTTGTTAAAACAACCACATACGGAGTTGCCTCCGGTGCCAAATATGGGTGCTGATCTGTTAGATGTTTATCTAGGTAATCTCCTAGAGGAATAGGTCCAGGAATTAAATTACACTGTGGTTGGTGGGCAGGAAAATTAGATCTATCAGTGGTCCCGCTAGTTCTAGTAGTCTTGTACTCATTTTTATACTCTGCAATGGATAAAGGATTTGATATACCCCTCTGTGAGTATGAATCTTTACCCGTCATATTTGTGCTATTTAGAGGATTAGACTGCTTCACCACATTTGTTGTCCTAGGGTCTAATTCTATGGTATATAATTGCCTAGTTGGTATATTATTGACTGTATTCACAGGGCCCAAATCAGGCGTTCTCAGATCTCTACTATTAGGATGATCGGGGTTTGTTGAGATACATGTTTCAATCAAGGTTAGTCTATCTTCCAATTAATCTAATCTGACTCGTAGGTAAAGATCAAGTCTTTCCACCAGAGCCGTTAAATTCCTTATTTCAATTGAATTATTTTCACTTTTTCTATTGGAATCTTCCTTCCCCTTGTGAGAGCCTTTTTTCAATCCCCACTCTTTTTCCCTTGCTGAACCTGTTTTTTAGCCAAAGGCGTGGTAGACTTCAGTTGATTTTTTTATGCCCTCACCCTGGCCCTGTTCACCCGCTTTTTTCACATCTGGGACCGGGTTCTTTTGCTTCTTCTGTGGTGGCTGCATCGAGGAATCCAGATCACTCGATACAATCTCCTCTGGGGGATACTGAAGACATCCATTTGAAACTGATTTTGTGTTTGGGGTGCCCCCCAGGGGTTCTAGTGCCTTAAGCTGCTCTGGAAATAAAGCAGAACCAGCCTCTAATGATTCCACCACGGATGATATTTGCATCTAATGCGCCCATGTCCCCAGTAAGATAACTTAATAAAGTTTGTTGTGTGTCACCCGAGGGTCGTACCACTCCTCCTATCTTGGGGTTAGGCATCTTCCTTTTACCCATAACCGTAATGAAAAGATCAGCTCAGTGAGCAGGATCAGTGATCTACAATTTAACTCTATAGTTCCTGTAGCCTTCAGTTGTTGCCCACAGAATTTTTCAAGACAATTAAGGGGTTCACGATTAAAAAGCTGAAGTAAGTTACCCACTCTACTTTTGCTCTACAGTGTTAGATAGACATTCACAGATTACAAAATGACCAGTCACCTTCACGAAAGAAATAGTAATTCCTTATTATCAAATCTTGGATACAGTTCTACTAGAGGGCTCAGAAAGTAGGCCCAGCCCAGCCTCATCCGGGCACAGACGGGCAAGGATGGGCCCGCCCTTGGCCCGGGCTTTGACTGGGCGACCCCGCGTGTGTCATGCGCTGCGGGGGCTCACCAGGTCCTTTATGTGTAGCGCTGTTCTCTCGCTGTAGTTCCCGTGCGGCCGCACTGCCTTCTGGGGGTTGTAGTACCCCGGCAGTCCATGGTCCACACGAATAGCGGTGGCAGGGTGTTTAGGCACAAGAAAGGCTTCGCCCCAGGGTCCTTTGGCAGCACAACAGTAAGGCAGCAAAATTACAGGAAACCAAATAGTCACCCGGCGCGACCCGCGCCGTGGGGCCTCACCAGGTCTTTTTTGGGTAGCGCTGTTCTCTCGCGGTAGTTCTCGTGCAGCCGCACTGCCTTCTGGGGGTTGTACTACCCCGGCAGTCCACAATACGCACGTATAGCGGTGGCAGGTGTTCAGGCACGAGAAAGGCTTCGCCCCAGGGTCCTTTGGCAGCACAACAGTAAGACATCAAAATTACAGGAAACCAAATAGTCAACCAGGCACTAGTCGCCAAGACAGTCGTCAAGCACAGCCTCTTTTAGAACGAGGAGGGAAAGCGAGAGGGACGCCATGGCACCAATATGCAGGATAATGACAGACCAGGCGCAAACACTACCAATGGGGCCCCCAACCATACTAGAAACTGACCAAGTTACATTGCCTGTAATTCCCATCTCCAACTTATCGCAACATATCCTCTACTCTGAAGAAATATCTTTACTAAGCTTGAATAAAGGATCTAGGCCTCCCCCTGACTCAGGATTCGCCAGAGGCAGCGACGGACAGAGCGGGGCTTCAATATTCCTGAGCCTGGTCCAGGAGAGGTGAGGTCCAATCCCCAGTCATACTGGGTGTGAGATACACCTATCACACGGAGGAATAGTAACATGGATTGTTTACATATATCCTTTATTGAAACTTGATTTATTCATTTATTGATATGTTTATTGTTTGGGTGTGATCATTACACGCCATAGCAAAAAGTATAGAGCAGAGGCCCTGAAGAAAGCCTTGGGATTTTGTTCCTTGTCGGCTGAAACATGTTGGCCCATATGCAGTTATTTGTTGAAACTGCTTCTTTGCACTGTTTTTAGTTAGGGAGAGGTAAATATTCATTAAAATTACCTTTTTTTGCACTCTATCTCATTTTAAGTCACCACTTTTTCTTTCTCTTTTGTTGTTGCACTCCACATGTTCCCATCAATAAAATTCACATAGTCCCTAAGTGATTGTGGGTCGGAACTTAGCTTGTTTTGGGTATGGAACCTGTCTCAATGATCAAGAGACACACCATCCCATTTTGGATGACCAAGTGATAATATTGATCATGACAAGACTTTGATGGGAATCCAAGTATGCTCATGAGTCTCACCAACAATCACTAGTGGTTCTGTGTGTTTGGTTAGTGTTCTTCCTTAACTTTAGAAAGACTACATGGACCTTTGTGTCCTAATCCACTTTGGAAGGTATTTTTTGTCTTGTTTCGAGGTCCTTTAAGCTCCTCTTAGACCCCCAGGTTTTCTTGTTATAAATACTGTCTATTAGAGGTTGTAACCTGGGCAGGTCTTTAAATATCCCTTAGACCCTTTTCTTCACTGCATGTTTTTTGACCGCCGTACTTGTAATCAGGCCCTATGGCCCACATGTATCAAGCATTTTTGGAGTCGCAAACGGTGCGATTCCTTAAAATCGGCCGTTTGCGATTCCAAAAATGCTTTTTTGGATGCATCAAGCAATTTTAGAAATCGCAACATTTTTGCGATTTCTAAAATTGCGATTGCTTTTAAGAATTCGCAAATTTGCGATTTCTTAAAAGCAATGCATGATTACTTTTAAAATTGCGAAATCGCAATTAGGGGGTCAAATTTACCGAGTGGTTGAACCACTCGGTAAATTTGCAAAAAAGTGTTTAAAACGCTGAAAATGCATTTTTTTCAACATTCATGTTACGGACACACATGTCCTTAGGACATGTGTGTGTGAAACATGATTAGAAAAATAAATTTCAGGGGTGCATGGGGGGGTCCTTTGGACCCCCTCCGGCACCCATGAAATGCATTAACAAATTGCGATTTTCAAAGTAAAAATCGCAATTTGCTAATGCCTTCCCATTGCTTCCTATGGGCCTTTTGGCCCATAGGAACCAATGGCAACAGCGAATTCGCAAATTGTATTTCGGTAATTTTTGCGATTCGGTAAAAATTGCGATTTTTACCGAATCGCATAAATTTACCGAAAATAATCATGCATCCCGTTTTGCGAATTCTAAAATGCGAATCGCTATTTTTCGCACTTTAGAACTCGCAAAATCCCGGGGTGATGCATGTGGGCCTTAGTGTTACAGGGCACTCTCTGGTAGAGTTACAAATTAGTACTCTTCCTGAGCTTTGCAGAATAACTACAATGTAAATGTATGCTGATAAAAACTCCACATAGCTAACCCTGTGAATCCAAACCAGTGCTTCCCACACCTTATTTAACAACCAAATTGTTTGATCAACAAACTTTTGCAGACCACCTCCCTTTAATGGACATTAGGCAGATACAATTATTAATGTAACTAAAGCATTGTGTGGTAGCACATTGCCATTTACAGGCAGCACATTTTTCATTGAAATGTCCACTACTTTGCACAGACTACAGTTTTACTGCTAAAACTATATATCGTAAACAAATGATAATTTGTGGAAATTGGGGTTCAGTGAATATTTATCATTTGTGTGTCACCAAGTGAAGTGTCTAATATATTTTGATCCTATTAAAATCTTTCATACTTTAGAACTAGAAAAATGTTCATCATTTTTATTTTCCTAGCTGCTGAATGTGTTTAGTTAACATTTTTAAGGAATTTACTTTTTGTTATGTTACAAAAAAAAAGACATTCTGCAGTCTTTTCTTTCACTCTCCCTACACCGCAGCAAGATTGTCACATAAATTACTTTACTTTTTATTCTCTGACAGCAGAGTGAGAGAAATTTGTGAACACCAAACCCCATGGTAAAAAATAGAAGCAGCAATATGTTACACGACATAGCCTGATATTTTACCTCTAACTTTGAAGTGCAGCTAATGTGACAATATACAAATAGAATTTAGACGTTTCTTTATTTACTGTGTTTCCCACAGACTGGGAAAAACTATAAAGATTGTTCCTTTATCTACATCTAGCCTAGTGCATACAAATTTAGCTTTTCACTATATTTAAGTTAGGCCTATGGATTTTTCAAGATATTCACAACTGAAAAAGAAAGACTTGAAGCTTTTAACATCCACTTAGCACAATAAATAAATCCATACTTTAGCCAAGCATTTATATTGTGGTGTTTTCCTGGAACTGGCACAATTTGTTGGCTAAACTAAATTTCACTCTGTGAGCTCCGGTGTGCAAACATAGGGGCATATTTTCAAGACAGGTGATAAAATTAAGTGGCCATTAAGCATGGGCGAATTTTGCGAATCTCGCGTTCGCGAATTTTGCGGATTTGCGAACTCGCAATCCGCAAAATCCGCGAATTCTTGCGAATTTGAGGTTTTTTTTTTTTTGTGTTCGCGCGGGTTTCTGCCAGTTCGCGAGGGTTTTGTACAATTTCGCAAACGCGAACTTACATGTCGGGTCGCAAGTTTTGCGAACTTGTTGTTTCTACGTGTCCAGCCTGTTTGGGACACTCTTCTTCATCACTGCCACTCTCTGTCACCACTGCCACTCTCTGACTACTCATGCCACCCTCTGGCCCACCCATGCCACCCTCTGTTTCATCACAGCACCCTCTGGTTGTCCAGTGTACATTATTGTGGCAAAGCAAAGCACACCTTCCCTGCCTCAAGTGACCTGAATTAATTTGGGGCTGATTAATGTGTCACAGAATATTTTTTTAGCTGGCACCTGCTCCCTTAGTGCTTCCTGATTAGTGATCTTTTGCACTTGCTAAGTGCTTTCATTGTTGCAAAATTAGTTACAACACCTGCCCTGCCCCAACTGACAATAATGAATTAGGGGCTGATTAATGTGTCACTGGATTTGAACTTCCAGCCTGGCTCCTGCTTGTCTGCCTTAGCTGTAATTCAGGACCTTTGTGTAACTATTCTGAGGGTCAGAGCAGGGTCACATAATAGTTGCAAGTAGGCAACTGAACTCTGGAGGGGCCCCTCAGGAAGCACTACAGGAAATGGCTACTAATGATGAGCTTGAACTTTTGAACCTGGTAAGTAGTTTCAGTTTTGCTAAGATCGTATTTCTGCAATTTAGCGCTTATTCGCGGAGCGCGAAGTTGAACTGGGAAGCCGCGAACTCACGCGAACAGTGCGAGCAAGCCATAAAATCCGCTGCTCACGGATTTGCGGATTTTGCGGGAAATTCGCGAATCTCGCGGATTGCGAATTTACCGAAAATCCGCAAAATCCACGAGCGTAACGGATTTTCCGCCCATGCTTAGTGGCCATCATTCCTTCTACTGCACTAACCTCTGCCACATCATTGGCAGTGGACTGAGAGTTGGGACCAGTCCTTATAGGAGTTTTATAACTAGGGTATATTGAACCTACTGTGTTTAGTGACTATGTGTGATGTTCAATTGAGGCATAAGAGGGAAAAGTGTTTAACTTAAAAATAACATTTTCAAATAGTATGAACAGTTGAATATATTTAGTAAAAACACAAATAAATAACAGACACCTCTAAATTTCGCTGTACCACCAAATCATGTATGTATATATAGCAGGGAGTTTCCAATATCTAAATGCAGTACAAGGGTTTGAATAGCAGATCTGCAGGTTTTTCCTGAAAGAAATAGTTTAATTTTCCAATGGGTAGGAGGGTATCTTTTATTTGGCAATTTGTTCCCAGGGTGGATTCAAGTGACTAAACATTTGGTGAAAGTTGGGTTCAAAACCTGCAAGCTTCTTGCCACAAGCCAGATTTTTACTGTTTCTTGTTTGTTTTTCTTGGCAAATAACATGAATTCTTTCTTGGTTAGGTTGAGCTTCAGGGAGGCACTGGTCATGCAGGTCTGTAAGAAGTCCATGCAGTTTCTTAGGGATTGGAGCAGGGGCGACTTTGTGGTAGAGTTGTGTATCTACAGCATATTGGTGATATCTTGATGCTGTTATCTGTGAATAGAGCACTAACCGTGTTCATATAGAGGTTGATGGCCCAAGGGTACAGTTTTGAATCCTGGTGGACTCAGAAGGCAATATGAATCATTTAGGGCCTGAACAAACTGGTGTGATTTAGAAAGGTAGCAGGAGAGCCTGTGAATGGTATTGTAGGTTAATGCCATTCAAGACAAATGTATGTCCAATCAACTGTTGATTGTTTTTGGCAAGGAACCCATGAACCTTAATAAACCAGGAAAAATAGGCACTCTTTACAATGAAAGCCATTATTGGGCCTCTGTATGATCCCTACACTTCTGGGCCTCGGTGCCACTGCACCTTCTGCACTTATAGTAGCTCTATCACTGAATCCTGTTATACACTAGGGCCCTCTTTTAGATGCATACGGAGTGGTATCACAAGGCGGATAGGGATATGCCTGATCTAGGCTGGCCTGGTTTTCATGAACCAAGTTTCCCAGGTAAGGGAACACCAGACCCAATATTACTACCCGGTACCTCTGGCTAGTAAATAGCATTATATTGTAATTACAACACCCAGGCCTTTGTGCTCATCCCTGCTCTTTTTTTAGTGCATAGGCACCTTTTTCTTCTTGCCTTCCCTCCTCCCTCCACCCTTGACCAGCACCTGCACCAGCACCCCAGCTCAAATTTACCACCTACTCAGGTCCTCCTCGGAACAATTATGAAATGAAAGCAGCTTTGGTCAGTAGTGACAGGGTATTACCGCACTTTAATGAAGAGTTTTCATCCAGGCAATACCAAGTAATTCGAAATCAGAGTCAAAGTCAAAAATTATAGTGAGAACATGAAGGTCATGGATTGTTTGCAGGCTGGATTGATGATATTATTTTAATTTTACAAATTCATGTTATATAGTCCGAATTTAGACAGATTTATACATATAATCTATTTAAGATGTATATCCGAAAACATAAGGTTGTTGCACCTTTACGGCTAGCATTAGCTACCTTTAATTGCTGACTTGTTTACTGAAAATTAGCTAAGTATTTGATAGTTTTATCTGTTCAGTATCCTTTAGGTTGGAATTCCCTAAGCAAATTAGGCTACAATAGCAAACCTCTGAAAGTTCTGCTTTATTTATTCAGCAGACTGCTGTGTCAGTTCAAGGACAATGGAATGGGTAACATGTACTGACAGATTTAACCATTTGGAAAACTAGTGGGACATAGTCTCAGAAGCATATTAGACTAAACATATTCAAGTGCTGTCACTTCAGTGTGCATTGTGTTCAAATGTAGAGGCAATGCACCAGGATAGGCATAACTGCAAAAGAAATGCATGGAGAAATATTCACTTTAAAATGCATGCTAATGAAAATAAAAATGAAAAACTATCATCGCATTTCAGAACATTTTGCCACCTTGTCGGTGCATAATGCATGTTAAAAATGTGCCCTTCCTGCGGTGTCACCTGAGATTTTTAGAGTTTTCATCGAACTCTATTTTTGCTGGCTGTAGAGCTTTAGCACTGCTCTGCCGCGACCTGTGGAGGTAAGAGCAGTGGGGCGGAGTTGTCGAGTCGGGGGAGGATATCGACGGCCGACGAGGAGAGGGAATTAATTATTCATTTAATTTTCCCTCGTCGTTGTCGTTTGTCGAAATCACCCCCACATGGTCCCACCCCTCTTACCTGCAGGGGCTGCGGCTGCCACTGCTTACCTGTAGTAAAGTGTGTGTGCTCCCTGCTATAAACATGGTAAATTGGTTTATCTGATTGCCACATTTCATTTACTTTTATTTCCCTAGTATATGGTACCACACATACCCAGGGCCTGTATAGTAAATGCTACCCGTGGGCTGTAGCAATCCTTGTGCCAACCACTACAATACCACTGTGGAACAAGTGACCATACCTTCCACTCCAGCCTGGGTACACAGTTTTAAACAACCATTTCAACCTAGCAAGGTAAAGAATTTGACAGACCTAATCCTTCCATTTTAATACTTGTAAATCACACTTAATGTAGGCTTTAAAAGCACATAAGGTAGGGTGAGTGGTATTTAGCAACTAAACACATAGCACATGAACATTTAATATTTTACATGTACTGGCACTGTCACACCCCAAATGTTGACTTTCATTATGGCAATGCAGGCTCTCCAATAGGTTAACAATGGTTTACACTTTTATCTTTAAAAGTGCTAAATTCAGTTTGGGAATAGCTACAGATTTGGTGCAATGATTCATTATAAAATTAGTTTAAAATCCAACTTAATGGTTGAGACACTATTTTCAATTACTATTTTGGAAATATCACTTTTATTTTCCTGCCTAAACCCAAAAGGCTTTCCTGCCAGGGGCCAGCTGTCACCTCAACCCCGATGGCTCCCCTGTGGTGACGTGTATTTTTCCCAAACAGTGGACTAAGAGCTTTGGCAGTGGTGAGAGGGGACAACTCCTTTGACATGATGGTCCGTTTGGTCGCTGACTGGCGAGGAATGTTCCGACTGATTCTGACCGGTTATTGAAATTGTGCAATCAATTCCATATATTCCCCAGTTCCCAGACTTGGGACAGAGGATTGCTTAGACTGGGAGTTATCATACGCTCACTATTCTTTCCCTGTAGATCTGGGTCTTAAATTTAATCGTCTTATATATTATACTTAAGTACAGAGGCATCTTAGTAGTCTATATTCGACCTACTAGGTGGCCCTTTCCCTTAATTGAATCAACATTAAAGATTAACTAGCCCTGAAGAAGTCCTTTTGAAAAGGACAAAATGTGTCAGCTGTGTCTCAATCACCTTAAACATGTTTTAAAAAGACTACATTGAAAATAAAGGAAAAAACTTGGAAGATTATTTGTTGACATTGATTTTATACAATTCTTTGTCTAAATTGCTGTGTGGTGCACCTGTGAGGTTAAGTTAACATTTGCCTTGGGGGCTGTGCTCAACTCCTTCTGAGCTTCAAAGGATGCCTAGGATCTAACTGGCAGTTGACATTCACACATAGGCCTTTGTCTCTCAAGTCAGGCTCCTCTCAACCCCAGTAAGAGTAGAGGAACTGGCCAGTAATGGCTCAGGGGTGAAAAATGGCTTGCCCTCCACGCATAGGCTGGCACTGGCCGTAAAGGTGGACCCCATACACTTCTCTTTAGAACACTCCTGTAGTTGTGACAAAACAGAAGGACTATCTACCTGCCCGAAGAACCTGAAGGATCACATCACCCTAATTCCGAAGGGACAACACTTGTTCCTGATTTGAGCTTAAGTCCCCTTTAGGGTCTGTTGTGTCATTCTCAAGTTTGTCCATGCAAATAAACAAAGCAACATTCAAATATGTTCTCAAGTTGAATCTTGTATACCGTAGCTCCATGTTGGCCAGCGCTAAAATGAAGAATCTAACAAATAACGCAAAAGGAAAGTGGCAGTCATTCTATCAAAAGATGTCTGTCGAAAAAACACTGGCTGCACCTAAAACCTTCTCTCTATTTACAGTACATCTAGAAGGATTTCAAGGTTTACACTGTTCTTCTAATCTATGAATTAATCCAAAATATTCACCACCCTTTAAATCCCCATCTATCCTTTACCACCTTGCGTGCTGGTGACGGAACCACTCCGTCACCAGCCATAGACACGCTGTGCTGGTGACGAAGTAGTTCCATCACGGCCCGGCTGCCGCGCCTGCGCTGCAGTGATTTTGCGCCTGCGCGGCTCGTTCTATTGAGCGGGCGGGCCGTGACGGAACCACTCCTTTCACAAGCACAGCACACCCGAGGCTTGTGATGGAGTGGTTCCGTCAAGAGCATGGCGGCACCGCGCGGACCCTCCTCCCCCCTTGGCGCTGCGGCGCAATTACCGCCGCAGCCAAGGGGTTAATGTGATTAGCAGACTTCTGGGGCCGTATTATGCATTTTCTTTGTTTGCGGTGGGCGCACCTATTAAAACGTGTGCCCAGTGCAAACAAATGAAAGTGCTCCCTATTACGGGGAATGCACTGCCCTCAGGGCAGCCGCGAACTCGTGCTGCCCTGGGGTGGGGTTTTCATGTGAAAACACAGAGCACCCACCTGCACTTTTACAGGAGATTAGAGATCCCCTTGCAGGTGGGTGCAGTCAGTGACTGCACCTGCCTGTCAGGGGATGTCGGGAGGGTCCATAGGACCCTCTTACCCCCTTCCAGAGGGCTGCTCTCAGGGGGCACACTCACAGTGCGCCACCTTTTAGGTAGCACACTGTGAATGCACCCCTGAAAGCTTCTTTGTCTCAGGACCGCGTCGGTAATACAGTGTGGATGCCGAGGCAAAAAAATTCCTTCATTTGCATAGGGCATTAGATGCTTGAACAACATTTGAAAACACATCCCGCCCAAGAAAACAGCATTTTGCAATTCTCATTTCTTTAGGGGTCACTACAGCTACTTACCCATACAAACATTGACTCACTCTTAAGGATCTTTACTCTGTCTCTCATTCACATCTCATTTTCAGGGAGGTCAGGTTGTTGAGTTTGTGAGGGAGGAATGTGAGCGGATTTTGATATTATTTCATTTTTTGTGGCATAGCTAGTCGACTTGAGAGTCAGCTTTAGCCCGATTTCAAACTTATGTTTTTAATGAATATATATGTGTTTGTGAAGTTTTTAAAGTGGCGATGATTTATAAGGCCCGGCCATATTTCTCAGGAAGACATAGATGCATCTCCACACCACACAAAGGCAAGGCATAAAATGGGAGCGGCACTTGCATTTTTCTATTGTTACTGTATCCACAGGAAACACTCGGGGAGTGCCTAGAAGCAGCTGAGAAAGTTGGAGGAACTGATTGCAAAAATGCAGTATGCTTCCTGCCACAATAGTGTACAATGCTTCCTACTTCCCAGGAATGGACTCTTGATAAAGACACTGTACAAGTGGTAGGACATAGCCCGGGTCAGTGGAATTATATGGCCCGTAAATTATGCGGCGAAAAAGCAATTTATGCCATGTAATGCAGCATATTTTTTTTAAAAAGTACTACTGAATTATTTTCCATTTTAGCAGATTGCACGGCAAATGATGGACTATATGGCAAATACGGCAAATCTTTTATTATGCAAAAAACGCTGTGGTCACACAATCGCATAATTCCTGTGGCCCTAGACATAGCATACCTACAGTCATTTCCAGAGCTACTTCAGTTCTGATTCTAGTGCCCAAATACTGTAAAGTCATAAAAACGTTAAATCTGGAGAGATCAAATCTAAATGTAGCAAGCCAGAAAAATACAGGTCTTATGAATCACAGAACTGAAGCATGTTCAATTGTCAAAAAAGAAACATGATGAAACCGGGAGGTATTTGGTTTAAGGTCAAGTATTAGATTTCTTTTGTTTTAATACAGGGTGCTACAATTGACAAAACTGAAAAAAATAGAAAAAGTGTATTTTTTTACATTTTCTTTTATTGAAGTTTTGTATAGCACTAGCTGGACCCGAGGGTATCAGAGCGCTTCACAGCATGTACAATTATGACCAAACACGGTCTGAACGGCAAACGAGAGCAGAGAAGAAAACAAAAATAGAAACACCTTCAGTATACTAACTCAAAGGTAATTTGTAAACAGTTGCGCAACATATCTCCAGGTGGAGGGGTTTCAAGAAGTGAAATAGTAATACTTCCCCAAGTCCTTTCTTGGTTACTCTTTACGGTCGAGAGCGCTCTAAGAAAAGGGCTTTGAGAAGTGTCTTGAATTTCAGGAAGGAGATGGTCATTCTGATGTGAGGTGGGATGGAGTTCCAGATCTTAGGCGCATAACCCGCGAAGGATTTATTTGCGGTTTTGAGTTTCCGAGCTTTCAGTGGGATGAGTAAAAGCGTGTTGGAGCTTCTGAGGTTCCTGGACTGGACTTTTGAGTTTGGCGGGCAGATATTCCGGTTTGCCTGTGTGCAAGGCTTTATGCATGAGACAAGCTGTGCTGAAGCTGGCTCGTTGATCAATAGGAAGCCACTTCAGTTCCGTAAGTGCCGGAGAGATGTGCTCAAATTTCTTTGTTCCTGTGACCATTCTTGCTGCGGCGCTGAGGGTAGTGGTCAGAGGACCTAGGTGAGATTTTGTTGATCCGGACAATGCTGCGATTCCATAGTCCATTCTGGAAAGCACTAATGCCTGCGTGGCCTGTTTAAGATATTTTGGAGGGAGGAAGGGTTTTATTCTGTACAGCAGCTTCGGGGTTTAGGAACGTGCCTTTTGTGGCTTTTGAGATGTGTTTTTTCATGTCCAGCTTGGGGTCGAGGGTAATCCCTTAGGGATTTCACAGAGTCCGTTGGTGCAAGGGCCGCATTGAGGGCGCCTATGGCTTTGAGCCAATCTTTGATTTGAGGGTTTTTGTCTCTATTAGAGATGAGGAGAACTTCTGTTTTCTCTTGGTTGAGTTTGAGGTGGTTCATTGAGCGCCTGTGGATGTCTTCAATCAAGGTGGTTTCCAGGTAGAGTTGTGTATCGTCCGCATAGAGGTGGTAGGAGATGTTGGAGTTCCTTAGAAGTGTGGTGAGGGGTTCCATGTAGATGTTGAAAAGTTGTGGAGAGAGTACTCACTCTTGTTGTTGATTTGTATTCTTTGTGTGCGGTTATGAAAGAAGGAGGAGAACCATTTTAGTACCATCCTTTTAATGCCTGATCTCTCCTGGAGGAGGTTGAGGAGCAGGGTGTGGTCAACATCATCGAACGCGGCCGATAGGTCAAGTTGGATGAGAAGGCTACATAGGTCAGAGTCAAGTGACATGTGAAGATCGTCTAGGACATTTAGGATTGCGGTCTCTGTGCTGCATCCCTTTCTGAATCCTGATTGGTTTGGGTCTAGTAGTTTGATGTTCTCCAGATGTTGGGTTAACTGAGGGAGAACACATCTTTCAAGAATTTTGGATAAAAGCAGAAGGTTTGATACCGGTCTGCAGTTGTTCATATCCTCAGTGTCCAGACCTGTTTTTTTTTAGTAACGGAGTGACTTGACCTACTTTGAGGCAGGCAGGAATGAGTCCCATGCTCAGTGAACTGTTGATTATCTTGCACCAGGAAAAGCTACACACAAGAAACTGTAAATTGAGCAAAAACACAGCTTGAATAAGCATGACACCTTTATCTGGAAAGAGAAAACTCATCCAGACAGCAGAATCAGGAGGCAGTAGGACAGTGGGAGAATGAAAGGAGGGCGATCTGAGAAGGTGGGGGAAAAGGGAGAAGCATGCGAATCTCCATTGAGTACCAGTAGTGGTCAGTGGTGGGAGTCACCAAATTCGATGCAGTGCATGCAACAAAATTTGTTTTATTTTTTTATATGTTTACTTACCTGCATTTGGCCGTATTCCATAGTTTACTATGCTCCACCCTGTCCCTCCCCCGCCCCACGTCACTGCCCGGCAGCATTCCCACCACCGACCACTACTGTTGAGAACCCCCTAAACTCAGACTGAGAGAGGACTGAACAGAGGGTGGGGAAAATGGAGCAGCACAGTCCGCACTAGCAGGGTGCAGTGGAAAAGGGGAAAAAACAATGAAAGGGAGGTCATAAACAATGAGCCAAGTCACCTCCGCGTATTCCTTTACGTTACCCAGATTATCCA
Source organism: Lissotriton vulgaris (assembly GCF_964263255.1). NCBI lineage: Eukaryota > Metazoa > Chordata > Amphibia > Caudata > Salamandridae > Lissotriton > Lissotriton vulgaris. The sequence continues at coordinate 187,379,142 of NC_141688.1, read as the reverse complement.
CGAATAAAGGGAGAAGGGTCAGCGAAAGTAAAGAAACCTTCTGCCGCTGTCTGTCATGTCTGCATCGGCTGCAGGGATCAAGGAGGTTCGTATAGGCAAGACAACAGCTCCACGGCGGTCATGTAGGGAAAGTGGGCGGAAATGTTAGTAGCTGCTGACAGTGGACACGGGCGCCATTGCTAAAGTGCCACAATTTGTGCTTTTTGAAGAAAAAAAACGATGTTTAAAAGTTGATATTGGCCAGCCACAAATGAAAGGCGCTCACCACCATGTTAAATTTGCAGCACGTGTGGCTCATTGAAAAACAATAATAATGTTAATAGTTAAAGCAAGACATCGCAGAGATTTAAACATTTTATTAAAACATTCGCATTTGTTAACCTGAATATGGCGAGCGACCTATAAAAACCACTTCAAATGCAATAGGTCTCGCATTTACGAGAGTATAGCGGAAACTCTTTTAAATACGAGACCTATGCCATTACAAAGTAGAAGCCGCCATTGTCTCGGCTGCTTGGAAAGTGAAAGCGGAATGGCGCATTGGAAGTAAGGAAACTGCGTTGTGCCTGCAACAACCCAAATCCCATTAAAGAAAAGAGTGCTTACATACTAAATGAGACATTCCGTGTAATAACAGAAATAAAAGGGCGAGTCGCCATAGGAGGTTTCAAATGAACAAACCAAACACATAAGAGCCCACTGGTCGGACATGAAAAAAGGAAAAGGAACAGAGAGGGCTAACTAAGAAAAAAGCATTGTTTTAGAGGACGGTTTCCCTATCCCACCAGAGGTGGCATTCTACATCATTGGAAATCCTGCTCCCACCATGAAGCCTAGTCATGGTGTGGGCTACAACCCCCTCATTGCGAGGGAGGCGCTCAGGGATTTTATTTTTGTGTAAGAGGACGTATTACTAAAACCAAATGTGAGCTAGCAGGATGTGGTGAGGGGTGCAGTGCTGGTGGTGAAGTGAATTCACACAAGCTACAGGGTTTTCCACATATGCTTTATTCTGGCGACTTTGTGCTAGGATTAAAAACAGAAGGTACGACGGAAACCATTAGATCCAGTCGTAATGTACTCAGATGGACATGTTTCAGCCAATGACCTAGAGAGTGTCATGGCTTTCTTTAGGATCTTAAGTTAGCTAATGCTGTGAAGGTGATTGAAAAGATTTGCAAAAAATTACACAACTGGACATTGAGTCGGCGTATTGTATTAAAACAAAGCAGCCCATTTTGTCAATTCAAAATTGCACATATTGTCGAGGCAATATTCTATATACATATGTTATGAACTAGAGAGAGAAATCCTCAACTAATACCCACAAGAATCCTTCTCATAAAGGATGTAGTGCAGTAACTAGAGATTAGTGTGACAGCATGAACAGCTGCCTGGTATAAGAAGCACTCACCTGCAAAAGTCAGGCATAGTGCCCCAGCTGTTCTTAGCAATGATGCTTAAGGTGCAAACGCATCTCCAAACTGTCTGATAAAGGTTGTGGGGTTAGTGTCAAATCTAGGGTCAAAATGGTAGCAACAAGCACAAAAAAGCGGAATTTAAGTCAACTCAATGTATAGTAAAAACATCTCAAATGACAAAAGATAATACTTTGTACTGATGTTGTTATAGGTAGAAAGAGTAGGTGTGTCTAAACAACAGTGATGCAGGGTACAATAAAGTTTTTTTGAAAAGGCTGCAGTTTTTTAGGATTATTTAAAGGAATGTATTGATGTGTGGTCAAAAAGTGGACACATACACCAAATTAGTCATTGGTTCCTTGACTCTATGTGTGGTTAAACAGATTTCTAGAGGTGGAGATGTTGAAAGGACTCTACTACAAAAGGAACCTTACCTTATATTGACGTTTGACAGTACCATATCCGACCTACATGAGATGTCTGAAATATCTGCCATGGTTGGTAAACATAGCCTGTTTCACTGAAATTGTCATTGTTTGAAATGTGGGTTACCTTCCTCTTCTCTTGACTGGTAACAGTTACATTGATTGTCATTTGAAATTTGTTTGATGTTTCTTTTTTCTAAGTTTGTCTTGATGTTATGTAATTGTGAAGTGTTTTCCAAATCTGTCTTGTGAACTAAAAAAAGAATGTTAATTGAAAACATTGAATAATTAAATGATGTAGATCATCATACTCAATGATTTTGGTCTGAGTCTGTCTGAAAAGATAGCAGTCGAACAAATGGTCAGCAAGATACTTCATTTTTATTGGAAAAATATATAGCAGCAACCTGGGACATCTGGTAATGCTGGACCAGGACAAAGTCAATGTTTGAGACCGACCCCGATGAAGCTCTGATCGGATACACTAAGCATGAGGCCCTGGTCACAATTTTATCTGCTGACTTAGAATCTTTTCAGGAGAATTTCTCTCTCTAGTAGGCCAATTCAAATACTGCATCATCAGATTGCTTCTGCGAGAGTCCCCATTCAAGTCCTGCAAGTCTGAAGCACTAGAGAATTCTGGAGGCTTCCTCTTCAGAAGTGTAAGACCTGGCTAAACTAACCTACTGGTGAGGCTCATTTACAATAACATTCCCATTCCAGACCTTCTGCAAATTCTATTCCTCGACTTGCCATCTGGCTGGAGGTACAGGAAGACAGGCTAGGCCTGGCCAGAATTCCTTACTATCCTGCTCCCCTTGATGCCCAGTTTTATTGAACTAGTCTCTGTCCTGACCTTCTCTCTGCAGCTGCTGAGTTCCCCATCTGATAACCTCTGCTCTACACAGGCCACTTATCACCTCATCATTTCAATTTGGCTAAGCCTGTTAAGACTGACCAATAAGGAGAGGGTGCCAGAAGACTGATTTTGGCTCACAGCAAAGAAAATGTTGTTACTTATTTTCTGTACTAGTTATGATTAGTTAAACAGTGGCAAGTTGTTAGATTTATCATTACCAATCTTTTGAGCCCTCCTATGATATTTTTCACTCCTTCCTAGCAGTATTTATACTTAAAAAATAGTATTCCAATGTTAGCCTATCAAGCTGATTATCTACAAAGGGTAAAACTAAATAAGCAGTTTTTGCCTCACCAGACATAAAAACATCTTTTATAATGTGTCTGCTTATAGTTTCACAGCACCCCACCCGTGGGGTACCTTGGGGAGACCTTAGGGGTGACTTATATGTAATAATAAGGTACATTACAACTTTAGAAATACCTTTAATTTCATAGTCGAAGTAGCTAATCATTTACTTTTTAAAGACAGTCTGCAAAGCACAGCTGCCTTTAAAAATGACAGCAGGCAACACAGCAGTGCACACTCCAGTACAGGAAATCTACTGGGTCTCCTAACCGCCCTGCCCTAAAATATACTAGGGACTTATCAGTAGTTTTAATTCCCCTTGCATTTTTATACACTTAAGACTTTCAGTGGTCCGTCATTGCCTATTATAATTATACCTAATTACTGTATACCTTTTTTATTAGAGCCCTGACCCTAGTCCTGGTTAGCACAACCCAGGGCACATTCAGAGTCAGTACCCACCAGTATCAGTCACACAATTGGGGTGATCAAAGTAAAAAGGATGACTTTCTCGTACTAGGATTTTGATTAGTGCTGATTATCCATAATTAATTGCACTAGTATCAGATTCAAACGTTATTTTGTAATTCAAGTATTAATCACTTTTCAGCAGCTCTTCCAAAACCAAAGGTTGCAGAATAAGTGAAAATGACAGCCATTTTTCAGATAGAATGTCAGCTTCCTGAAATGTACCCAAATTTCTGACTTTTAAATTGAAGTTTGCAGCATTTCAATGACTTTATAGAGATACAATCAGTTTTGAAGGCAGTGATGACATCTGAAGTGACGTCTGTAACTTAAAAAGTACTTACTTTTGTATTCCAGCTATTACCAAATTTGATTTAAGGACATTGCGTTATCAGAGGTTATTTGCTCACAAATATTTGGTACACATTTAAAATATATCATGCTGTTCACTCTTAGCTCAATGTCTTGTTTTTACTTTGCTGCTCTTATAAATCAGCATACCGGTAAAGGGGATGGAAACACCCTATATCTTAGAGGTTTATATATTCTCCCAATCAAGTACATGGCCACTAAATCAAGATGGTGATTATATAAATTCATTTTCGTTACTACACTTCAAACAGAAATGTCAAAACACCAGTAATCCTCTTCCACTGCTCTTTACAAGGTTTTAAATCCTAATCTGCATGTTGCATGCTGATGAAAATACATTTTCCGAAGTGAAATTGCTCCTCGACACAATATGAGATGTTACTAGAAGGAGCTACCTCAAATCACGCATGTCATTGTTTTTTGCATTAGTCCAAGAGAGTGTCAGTAAGAACAATATAGGAATTATTTGGTAAAATCTAAAAAAACAAATAGTAAACATTCTGGTAGCCGCGGCCTGTGGATGGAGTTTCGGTGGGGCGGAGAGACGGGGCGGGGGAGGGGCATGGTGGGGGGTATTCGTTTTAATAATTAAATTGTTTACTTACCTTCAATTATCCATACTCCAGTTTTTAGTACCCCCCACCCTGCTCCTCCTCCGCCCCGCCTCTCCGCCCAACCGAAACTCCCTCCACGGGCCGTGGCTGCATTCTGGTATCATTGCTGGTCGCTAATTATTGCAATGCTAATAGGCATTATCCTCATTGCAAAGTTATGAGTTGTAATAGTGGTAGAGGCAGTAGTACTACCGGTAGCTGTAGTATTCTTCTTCTCACTATTATACCTGTTCTTTGTCATTATTGCCACAATAAAACTGAAAAATGTGAGGCTTTTGATTGGGTTGCTGTCAAAGAAGAAGATGGTTGGCAGTTAGGGGCACTGTAGTGTATTGGACGTGGACGGGTCCCCTGAACCGGCATGGAAAACTTGCTTGCTTTGTAGTCTTGAAACCTTAATGGAGCTGGGAGATGCTATAGAGAAATGGAGGAGTATGGTGTTCTCAAAAATGATACAGGAACTATATATAGGTCGTAGTGTAGGAGGCTGGCTGGCACTGATGTAAGCAGATGCTCAGGATTGTTATAAAGGTCTGGCCTGATTCACAAAAGTAAACTTACACTTTTTGTGTAAGTTTGCACTTGCTGTAGTAACTTTAATACTTTTTGGAATTCACAAACTACGGGCCAGATTCAGAACGGTGATATATTTTTGTGTATGTTTACACTATGAGTAGTACTACTTTAGGTAAGCTCAAACTACAAGTGTCATTTAACACCTTAGCTGCGTCGAACGTTCAGCACCCAGTGCTGAACGTTCGAATAACGAGCGCTGGCCCGTCGGCTAACGGTCGTGCGCAGCGCTGGGTAGGTAGCGCTCGTGACGACCGTTGGCCGACGGCAGCGCTTAAGGGGTTAATTACAAGTAATTCTACTCATAGTAAATTTACACTCATAGGGCCTGATTTACAAGTGAAACTTGAAATGTTGTGTAAGTCATGATTATTTGCTATCCCCAAAGGTATTTTATGAATAGAAATGTTTTGACTCCAGAGTCTCCCACATGAAAAGATAGGAAAAACCTATATTTTTATGTGCAGAATCCCCGCAGTCATGCAGGTACTACTAGTGGGATTAGCAGTTATTAATTTGTGCTGGAGGTTGTTAAGGAGGTGCGTGTCCACTGTCAGTTTTGGGGAATGAGACTGATTTTTGATTATCACAATGTAAACCTGAGCAAGACATGGGAAGGCAGAAATGGGAAAAATGTAGTCAGAGAACAGATAGGAACATTAAGAGGTAGAAAGCAGGGATAAAAGAGAGAGATAACGAGACAAGAAATGTAGGGTACAGGAAGAAAGAGGCATGAGGTAGAATAAAGAGCAACCTCAGCTTTGGCAGTGACATGGCTGATTGTCAGGGTGGCAGGGGTGGAGGGACCCATGGGGGCAGCACAATCACAAAGGACTACACAAAAAGAGAGAGCAGTGTCAGGATTGGCCTGAGAGCCCTTGATTTGTGCTCCCAGGCAGACTGGGAGTCTGTGCCTGCTGTCTCCAACACGGCAACATAGCTTGGTCTGGAGACACCTTCACTGCGCATGACTATTAGGCCGACCTGAGAAGGCCGGCCAAACCATCATGCGCAGTGAAGGCAGTGCACCTACACTCCCCCTCAGTGCCTGTCACCCCCAGGCTCCGCCCCCCAGACTCAGCACACTAAAGAAAAATAAAACGACAATAAAGCGGGTTTAAAAGCCGTTAATTATTGATTTATTTTCCAGGTATTTGGGAGAGTGCTGGCAGGGGGGGCAGTGCTCCTCCACCATAGCGGTGGAGTTATCATTGGTAGAGACCACATCCATAAGAAAAACACTGTGATGCTGAACTTTTTGGTTATTTTTTTACCTTATTTTTGGCACTGGTTGTCATAACCAAAAAGTTTGAATCAATTGTTCTTCTATCCCACTGCACACTTTCATGAGTAGATAAATCATCCATGCTGTGGGGAACTTTAAGAGGACACAATCTGGCAGTCTTCGCCGCAAGCATCGGCAAAGCTCAGTAGGTCCAAGTACAAGATCAAAGGGGGGGGGGAATTATGAATTCGAACCAGTTTCAAGCAAATCCAGAGGTGTCACATGTCATGAACTGGTCATGACAAGAGGGGCAATGAACCGCTTTGCCGTGTGACCGCAGAAGATTACATTATTTACTCATTGACAAAGTGTCACGGGCAAAGTATCGGTTTGGCCTCAGGGGATCATTTTTTCTCGCAGGGAAGAAAGATTTTTTGCACAAGTCTGGAATGCTGACAGAGCTAAAACACTTTTTTTTCGAAACGTTGATTTACCACATTTCACATAAAAGAATAAATGCAGCTGTATCAATGAAGACATAAAACTTGATGGCTTTTGAAGTTTTCTGACACTGTGATTTATTTTACACCGGTGCAATAAAGACTGGTTACAAAATGGTAATATGTAAGCTATAGAACCGGCGGTACACGGAGAAATTTAATTGAACTGACAAAAAATATAAAATGTTGCCCGACGTTGTTTTACCTGCAAAAAAGAGGAGAAAGCAAAAGCTACTTCCGTGGTGCACAGTGGGGCAATAAATTCCAATTTGACACAAGTTAACCTGCTTCACTCCCCTAGTGTTTCCGTTTTTTGTTTTTCTGCAGTATAAATGTGATAATGTATGTCATCATTGTAGCCATGTTTTACATTGACTTTGTGTAGAGTCTTAAATACAAAATAAAATAAAAAAATGCATTCTGTCGTAAAGTACATTTGCCATAAAATCCTATCCCAAGTCTGCACTTGCTGCAGCCATGAATAGGATAGGTGAAATGTAATTTAAAGGTTTACAACAGAGGCCCATGAGAACTTAACGCCTGCCAGAATTTAAGGATAACACCTTACTCTCTAAATTATTAATAGTCCTAGTTTTTCTAGCTTTGCTAGACCTATATTGGCCATCACTGATGTAAACTGCTCAATGTGTGTGGCAAAGTGCTTATAAAAACTGCAGGTTACGTGAATTCTGTGTGGAAGAGCCCAGACAGATGGCCTAATTTGCAAGGTTTGGGCGCAGGGCAGCACAGGAAGCAATCTTGCTATGCTGCCTGGCATCAAAATAAAAGGACGGGAATGCGTTGTATCTATGAGCTATGGCACATTGCTATCCTTTTCCCCTGCACTGGCGCACAATGGGCTGCAAGGGTGTCTACATTGTAAGGGTAGAGATGTTGTAGAGGTATTTTCCTCTTTCTATGTGTGCTGCAAAAATCAGCACACAAAAAACGAGGGAAAAACCAGGAGAAATAGGAATATTTCTCCTCATTACCCCTCCCTAATGCCACCTCTGGGTGGTGTTAGAATCTGATGCATTCACAGGTTTACGATTCCTCATAAATCTGGGACTGCTTCAAGTTCCATGGGTGTTGCATGGATATACCCACAGCAACACCATTAGAATGCCCCTTATACACAGTTTTCTACATGAATGGGGCACATGTTTACAAGGCGATGAACAGCCATGCAATGTGGCTTTGCTTGGCCTTGTTAATACGCTGTAGCACATTGCGACACCGTAGTGCAAAAAAATTACGCTCTGGCAGCAAGAAAGTGCAGCTAGGAGCCTCGTGAATGAAGCCCAGAGAATTTCCACTGCGTAGGTCAGGGTGTATTGCACTACAGCAGTGTTGCAGTTTAGAGGGAAGCTGGAGGGCAAATACCACTATTTTTATCTTCAATTTTTGTTTCAATGTTTCCCCACTTGCCGCCCTTTGTCCTCTCACTCCTATGTCCTACCCCTGCTCATCAAAAGAACTGCTCAGATTATACTTCTGTTAGGTTTCAGTGGAGGAAATGTTACCCCATACCCACGAGGGGGTAATATTTAAGATTTTGCAAATGTGTTGTGCTGTTACACAGTAGCTTCTGTGTTTGGTCATACTGTTTATTTATTTTATTTATTTGCTTAGTGTTATATAGAGCATGTGAGTGATCTGTTAGGGTACCTGAGCGCTTTACAGAGAATACTAACTAAATTTAAAGATTAGGAGCAAACAATCATGAGTACACTTAAGAGAGAAAATACAAGCAGGAGCAAGGGAGGACTGCACAATCTCAACCTCTGTCTAATAAAATTATACAGAGGTACGAATTATGCCGTAAGCTAAACATTGTCTATGATACCAGGATTGCATAGGTTACATCTGCTTAAGCCTAGTGCATCCTAAAATGGGTAGGGCTATATAAATAGCAGTAAAGTATCGCTAAGCCGCTGATTCAGCAAATGCTCTGAGAGAGCTTATGGTAGGAATTTTCCGATTAGAAAAGTTTGATCACTGAAAGAATATCAACATTAAAAATTTAGAGCTACAAAAATATTGCAACAAAAACTATCGTCGTCCAGAATATCATAGTCCTATTTCTATAATGGTAAGTACAAAAATATAAAAAATAACATATTGTAAAAAATATCGTTGTTAAAAATATCGTTTTGGATGTTTAACAAATACTGTAAAATGAAGGAAATATTATATATAATTAAATATAACATAGCAATATTATTAGAAAATGTTAAAATTATAAGTAATACATATAACGTAAAAATAGGTTAAACATACATCTATATAAAAAAATATATATTTGCCTAATAATATCGATAAATAATTATTTTAATAAATTATAAATTGTTGGAAAGATAATAAAAATTATAAATACATACACATACATCAATAACAAAAATAAAAATATAACATATATAATAAATTAAAATAATAAATATTGTTTATCTTTTTAAAATACACTTTACACTACACTAACTGAAACTGTGGAATAAATATTGGAAAGCAGAGGGTATAAAATTACTATTCCCACTTCAGAAAGTGCAACTGTAGGGAAAGTGTTGGATAGCAGAGGTAATACAATTACTATTCCCACTCCAACAAATGCAACAGTAGGGAAAGTGTTGGATAGCGAGGGTAAACAATTAATATTCCCACTCCAGCGAGAGCAAACAGTAGGGCAAATGTTGGATAGAATAGGGGTACAAAATTACTATTCCCACTCCAGAGAATGCAACAGTAGGGTAAGTATTGGATAGCATAGGGGTAAAAATTACTATTCCCACTTCAGAGAGTGCAACAGCAGGGAAAGTATTGGATAGCGTTGGGGTAAATATGACTATTTCCACTCCTGTGAGTGCAACAGTAGGGAAAGTGTTGAATGGCGTAGGGGTAAAAATTACTATTTCCACTCCAGAGAGTGCAACAGTGGGGAAAGTGTTGGATTGTGGAGGGGTATAAATTACTATTTCCACTTCAGTGAGTGCAACAGTAGGAAAAGTGTTGGATTTCAGAGGGGTACAATTTACTATTCCCACTCCAGTGAGTGCAACAGTAGGGAAAGTGTTGGATATCGTAGGGGTAGAAAATTACTATTGCCACTCCAGAGAGTGCAACAATAGGGAAAGTGTTGGATAGTAGCGGGGTAAAATTATTAGTTCCAAAAAATAAAAAATTAAAATAAAAAAGAAACAAAGTAACATCTACAATTCAAAAAATGTAAATAACACAAAAATAGGAAAAAATATAAAAATATTAAATAAGTACAAAAGATAGAAAAATAATTTAATGTTACAAAATACTAAAAATTTACTACTAACATAAATGTATAAAAGTATAAAAATAACATTTTACAAACAAATACCTATCTTTAAAAAAAAGTTAATTATATTCAAAACAGTATATATTAATGATTTTTAAATAAATTACTTCACATCATATTTCCCTATAAACGCACAAACAACTCCCACAGATGTGACACAATTAACATATTTACAGTTAATTATTTATAAACTACAAACATTTAATCAATAATTATTAATAAATAAATGACCACTAACACTATAAAATCAAAACATAAATAAATACTAATAAATAAAAAATATTAAATATGTTATTTTATTTGAATTGCAACCCTATTCCCCTATAAACCCACAACCCAATCCTAAAAAAAGACCTCAATTAATATAATTATAAAATTAATACAAATTCATAACTGTGTATTAATTAATAATGAAGTCATTATAAATATGAATAATTATTTATTAATAATTACGTTATTATAATTACATTACTTCCCACCTTATTCCCCTATAAACCCACAACCCACTCCTAAAAAAATGTAACACAATTAATATAATTATCAATTAATTAATAACATTAATAACCAATTCATAATTAATTAATAACACATTAATCATGAATACAAATAAATTAATATTATTAATGCCTTTATTATAATTACATTACTTCGCACCCTATCCCCCTATAAACCCACAACCCACTCCTTAAAATAATTACACAATTGATATAATTATCAATTAATGAATTAATTAAAAAAATAACCAATGAATAATTAATTAATTATACATTATTTAAAAAAACTGGTAAATATATATTAATAATTACTTTATTAGAATTAAATTGTTTCCCACCCTATTTCCCTATAAACCCACAACCCTCTACTAAAAAAAACACAATTAATATAATTATCAATTAATTAATTAATGGAAATGAATAACCAGTAAATAGTTAGTTAATAATTCATTTATTATAAATACTCATAAATACAAAATAATAATTACTTTATTATAATTAAATTACTTCCCACCCTATTCCTGCTAAAAATTTAACACATACATAAAATATTATCATTATACATACTTTTAACACACATTCTAAAATACAGAACACTAATATAAATATTGATATTTTTAACAACGATATTTTACAAACGATATTACTGTGTTTGATATTTAAAAAACATAAAGGGGTATATTAGGATGGAGGGCGGACTCCAGTCTGCTGGGAACGCCCGCCGGTGGTAAGGCGGTCCCACACCGCCAATTAGGATGCTTTGGCCACGGTGGCGGGTGCTGCTTGCCACAATGCAATATATGCATGTTGTGCATTGGCATGTACAACGTGCCAGGCACCATGCAGTGCCTACCACCTTGTGCATACCAATGGTAATAGACCCCTATATTTCTTACTTTGCTGTCAATATTCTGTACCACAATACTCTTGCTGTCAATATTCTTGTACCTCGATATTTAAAACTTGATATAATGGTACTTGGAGAAAAAAAAACCTTGACATTCTGTCTGTTCACCAGAAAAGTCTTGGATTCCTTTTTGAATCTTGGCAGAGATGTTATTCTTCTGATGATTGGCGGCAACGAGATCCAGATTATAGGTGCGACTCCAGAGAAAGCTCTGTTGTAAGTTTTCTTCTTCCGGAAGAAGGGAGATTTCAGTGAAGGATCCCTGGCAATCCGGGAGTGCCTGCCTCCTCGGATACAACGAGGTAATGAGCAAGGTATGAAGGTGACTAAGAGGTTAGTACTTTGTGTGTGATACAGGCCATTTTGAGTTGGATTCTGGCTTCGTAAGGAAGCCAATTTAGGACCTTGAGGTGCAGTGAGATGTGGTTGAATGTTTTCAATCCCTTTAAGAGTCTTGTGACTGCGTTGAGGCAGGCTTTTAGGGAAGCTGTAGAGATCTTGGGCAGACCAGAGAGGGTTGTGCATTCAAATTCCATCCTGGAGATAACTAATGCCTTTACTGTCATTTTGAAGGAGAGGATAGATTTCGATTGACTATGAATTTTTGAGAATAGTTCTGTAAGAAGGATTTAAACTATTCAAGAATGGTACCCTCTAAACCACTTCTCATGGTTAAATGTATCAAATGTAGATGAAAGGCCCAGAAGAATTAAGAGATACGTTATGTCCTGGTCTAGGGCTTGAAGGGCGTCATCCCATCATCCCCTATATGGAGAATAGAAGTTTCAGTACTGTGATCTGGCCTGAAGCAAGATTGGCAATCGTCTAGAAGATTGAATTTGGCACACATTTCTCGAGCACTTTGGCTAGTTGAGTAATATTAGATATGGGTCTGAAATTGTCCGTATCAGCTGGGTTCAATGTGTTTTTTTTTTTAAAAATAGGGATGACTTGACAAGTTTTTTTGAGACTTGGGCATGGATCCTTACACTTGGGAAACATTGATTATTGTGGTCCAGATAGGTAAGATAAATTGGTCGGTTGGGGGTAGACAATTGGAGGGGAGTGGTTCATTGAAGTTGTTGTTTGGTTTCATGGACGATAGAATTTTCGAGCTGTTGTGGTCATCATATAGATTGAAGGTGGTACAGTGGACTTCCTTTTTGGGTGCTTTCTGACAAGTATATGCGGATACATTGATTTGTGCCGCCAATGGATGTGACTTGATGATAGTGGGGGATTCAGCTCAATGCACAACAAGTCAATTTTGACTGAGAAGAACTCATCACAGGTTATTAGGGATTTTGTTGCTTCTTTAGAGGATTTGGCCAGTTTGTTTGAATGTTGTTTTACCATTTCAAAAAGTTTACAAGGTCTGCTCTTAGCGTTCTCCAGTTTCAATCTATGAATTCTTTTTTTGATTTGAGGATGCTTTTGCTGTATGCATTCCTGGTCTTTTTAAGACGTTTTAAGTGGAGGGAGGGTTTGTTGTTTCCATTTTCGTTCCGTTAGTCGTAGATTTCACCTTACATTGTTTAGGGACCTATTAAACCAGGGATTTTTGTCATTAAACTGGACTCTTTTCAGTTTTAAAGGGGCTAGAGATTGATTATGTCACACATTGTTGCATTGTAATGCTCAGTATGGTCATTGACATACAATAGCTTAGTGGGAGGGGAGAGAGCCTTTACACAATGTGCTCCCAGTTTCTCGAGGTCTAGGCTTTTTGTGTCCCTAAGCCATATTCTCAGTTTCACTGTTTGCGCTGGTCTTTTCTTAAGTGCACCGGTATTAGAAATGTAATAGCGTGGTGGTCTGGCCAATCGCAAGGAGCAATATAGATTAGCTGGGCCACCTTTTCCTTTGAGATATTCCAATCAAGTGTAGTGCCTTTTTTGACAGGGTGTAGGTTTGGGTGGGTCTGGTCAGCTAGGAATTCTTTAAAGATGTTGACCTGAATGTCATTAAGGTCATTCCAATGAAGGATCAAGTCCCCTAGGAATATATCACTGGAGTGGGGGGAGACATTTGCCGTAATGATTTCCACGAGATGGTCGATGAATGGGTCATTCTTACCCAGATTGTGGTAGAAGGTGTGCAGTATACACAATTTGCTAGAGACAATGGTTGAAGGTTTGCTTATTTTGAATGTCGAGTACTGAATTTTCAATGTGTTTGTTTATAGTGAGAAAGTAATCGGTGAGGTGTAAGATGCTCTTCATTTCAAGAACAGTGTTATGGAGGCACTGAGATATGCTGATTGCTTGTTGCTTCAGAGTTTTTAGGTCTGTTAGTGTAGACTATGTTAGAGGCAATGGGTCCCGGCGATCATGGCTTGGTTTGCTATTGCACTCGGTGCCCGCGGTGGGGGGCTGGATATCGAATTCCCTGTGGGTGCTTTTCTGTACGTAGAGGTGAGCACTGGAACAGGTTTACTCAGAGGAGTGCTGATAGGCATTTGGTTGGGGTAAACAACGGTCTACGGCTGACCTGTATGAATGTGGGATGAGGACAATGAGTGGTTGATGAGGTTGCATGCGTTGCATTATTGAGAGGTTGAGAGAGCAGGATGGGTATAGCTCTATTCAAATGAGGGGAAATGCTGCTCTGTGCATCGTGCTGCAAGGACTACATGTTGGGGAGATAAGTGCCAGTACTCTCTATGTTAAGGAGCTTAAGGAGGTAGCTTGTGTCTTGGTTTCTGTAAGGGGGCAGCCCTAACCCTGAGAGGTTAGTTTAGGGTTGGAATGGACACTGCTCCAATGAGTGTTAGATTCAGAAAGATGGTTCTGGGGGTCTTTTGAAGAGATGAAACAATGCACCTGCACTTTAAGGGTAGTGAAGTGGTCATCAATTTTTTTAAGATTCTTTTTTGCTGCTTGGATTTAGACGGTGCCATTTCAATAGATTGTTACGTTCAGGTCAGCTCTTAAGTTTTGTGGTGGGGCGATCAGTATTTTGGTGCCATACAGAATGTTTTAGTTTCAGGAACGTTTAATAGGTTTAAAATGGCTGTACGCCACATTGTTATTTTCCTTTTGAAGAATATTAGGTTATTTACAATGATGCTCTTTTCCATGTTGAAGTGTGGGTCGGAGATCAGAGTCTCTGGGTGTCTTCTCAGAAGATTGTATTTGAATGTTTTTGAGGCAGTCTTAGATAGTTTGGGGGGTATTTGATAGTGTAGGAGTGACATCCATCTTGTTTCAGGTATGAACCAGCCATAATGGTGAGAGAGAGAATGCAGGTTGTGCAGAATAGAAGTTTCAGATCTTTGATCTGTGACAGGGCCGTCGAATTGCAATGACGGTTTAGTGGGTGCATTAATCAGAGAGTAAAAATATGGGGTAATGTGGCTGTAATTCTGTATATTCGCTAAACCTGTTTCAGCAAGGTCACTTCATTGTATGGAGGCAGCTCACAAGTCCAGATAAGAATGGGAAAAAAAAACACTTAAAAAACTTTAGGATCCAAGGTAGCAGGCTCACCTTCCGGTAGCAAGCCCTATTTTCTGTGCAAAGGACGCTTCAAACTGGCCACTTCAATGTAGGGGGTGACTGAAACTAAAAGTCTTATCTTTGTTTCAATTAGTGCACTCATTTCTAATACCGGCTTTCCTAGAGAGGGCCAGGGACCACTCAAGAGAAGACCATTTTGAGTGTGAAGGGGAACCAAGCACAAACAAATGCATCACACTTGTAACAAAATGGAGTGCTGTGTCAAGAATGTAGAGACTCTGAATTTGCAGGCGGCAAAGAGCTTATTCCTGAGTGGTAGCCTGGAAGAGATAGGGTGACCATAACACAGCAGTTCCAAAATGTTGCAAGAGGCCTTGGAATAAAAGGGAGAGAGGTAAGTGAGCCTCCAGGAGAGAGTCAGGCTCCGGAAACTGAAACTGAAAACCCCTACAGGGGTCCGCGAGCCTCGTGGATAAATTGAGGCTCCGGATCGTGACATCCCCACGGGTAGTACGCGGGCCTCAGGGGAGAAAGAGGCTCCGTAAACTGAAGACTGAACAATGACAACCCTGAGACCGGGACATCCGGTGGTGGTCTACGGAGGCGAGTACAGCCAACCCCAGACCTGCATCCTGTGAGGACTGGTGCGTGAGCCAATCACAGGTGGCTGGTCAAATCATACTGTTTGATATGTTAGTATATAATATATGTCTATGTTGTACTCAAAAATATTTTTGAAACATGTCTGTTTAAACTACTGGACCTTCACTAGGTAGAATTATAAAGAAGTACTTTAGAATGGCATTGCTTTTACCCTAGTGCAATGAGCACACTTACTCCACCCTGCACCTATGGAGTGAAGAAAACGCATTCAGAGCAATTTCTATTTTTTTGATTTGACACTATAGAAAATATTGGTATGGATGTTTAAATTAAATTATATTTTGGTGGGTTCAGCGCTGAGTTGATTTCACATGAGCTTTCACATGGGCTCTACTGAGAATGAAGCCGAATTCCAAATATGCCTGTGATTTGTCTGCAGCTGAGTGGACGAACTAACCATATATTTATGGGAAATATTAGTTATCAGTCTATGTCCGTCCCTAGTCCCTGGCCCTGTCTGAGCTATAAACATTATGTCACATGGTAAGCCCATGAACTCACCCTTGATAAAATGTCATTATTGATAAATACATGGACGTGAGTCAATTTGATAGTCAGCCTACAGCAGTGTACTGATGATTGATGGTCAGTCTCATAGGACATTACTCATTTTTTTTATTATCCAAATGTATTTGTAATTCATTTCATCCATCTTCCAAATATAAATGATCATGTTGAACTTGTCAGGACTGAACTTTTGAACCTTTGCTTGAAACGGTTGCTCTGGGGTTAGCCCTGGCAAATAAAGTGGGAAAATGTGCAAGGTGCCAAAGTAGACTTTAAAAAATTCAATTTACAGAAATTGCTCATTTAATTCAAAGATTGCTTACAATAGTTCCCAGCCCATTGCTTAATAATAAGTACACTGCCAGCTGTGCAATGTTTACAAGTGACATCGTTCAAGCGCAGAAAATGTTTTTGCAGCAGTATGTTCCAAACATATTGTTGAAAAGCTGTTGTTTTCATTAAGAGGTCTGTCAGGTGAATGCACACCACTCTTTCTAGCAGTGGATGTTCCTAATTGCTTGTAAACTGCAGTGTTATTGTAATATCCGATAGAAAGAGAATTAATTTTGCTAAAAAGAAAAACATATTTTTATAACAAATACAAGTTCCTGAATTTCTTTGATTGGGAATTTAAAAGGCACAACAAATGTGTTCAACATTTTAGGACCCAGGTATGGTTGCTTAGGGTTTATTCAAGGGTAAGTCTTAAAAGTGAGCTAAGGCGTTTATCTGAAAATAACATAACATCGAGGGGCCCTATTCACAAAGGTACTATAGATATGAGTGTGGAGTCTCCGCACTCGTGGCGGGCTCCCCCACTCTGCGCAGAAACTTTGGGCCTCATTTATGAGGCTGTGCGTCACTTTTACGCCACCAGTGCGTCACTTTTTCTGACGCACCAGTGACGTAAAAAATGCGCCGTGTTGCGCCATATTTACAAAGTGACGCATCTAGGTAGATGCGTCACTTTGTAAACCCCTGCGACACATTATACCTGCGCCAGGTATAATGTATGCAAAGGGGGCGTATTGACGCAAGGAAGGGTCGTAGTAGTGACGCAGTGAAATCTATGAGATTTCACTGCGTCACTTTTAGGACACCGTTGCATCAAAATCTTGCGCTTGCCTCACAGCAGGCGTAAGATGGATGCAGGCCCTTTCACATGGGGCTTGCCCCATGTGAAAGGATGCATTGCTGGAGTTGCGTCACTTTTGTGACACACTCCAGCAATGCGTCACTTTTGCGCTTACAGATACATCAGAAATACTGACGTATCTGTAACTCCTTGCGACATGATGCGTCATACATTAAATATGATGCATCAGAAATGTCGCAAGGAGTTCGCACTGAGAAGTGACGCATTGCTGCTTTCACGCAGCGATGCGTCATTTCTCATAAATGAGGCCCTTTGTACTTAGGAAGGTATCTCTGCACTGAAAACTGCAGTCCGGCGATTCCAACCCGAGTGCGGAGGCTCCACATTGAGTGCAAAGACTCCGCACTAGTAACTTTACTACACGTAAGTACCTTCATGAATCGGGCTTAAGATCTTTAACTACTACCCACTTACAAAGGACAGCTGTGGCTCCTACTTAGTGAGATAACGTAAACATTACATTCATTATCTGGGAGTACAGCTTTACATTAACTTTGCGTCCGTTTCCATTACGAACAAGATGTAAAACGTTCTGGTGAGATTTACAAACCACACAAATTGCAAATTTGTAACCCAATGTAAAGCAAATCTGTTCAACGCTCTTTCTCAGGTTACTACCTGTCAAGGGGCATTCCATGGGTGATGCACAGGTGTCCCCTGACACCACCCTTTAGATTTGATGCAAATCCCTATCTACAAAGTATTTTAGAAAGGGATTTTTGCCAAACTTCTTTACCTCTCAAGGACGACCTAACAAGGAAAATGTTTTCATTTCTCCAAATTGTTCCCACTTTGAATAAATGCTGCATTGTACATCCCACATTCAAGTGCATAACACTCTAAAACATTCTTTTTTCACATGAATGCAAGTCTTCCAACACAAAACCTATCCTACCCGCAACATATATATCTTTGCACTAAGAGGCCGGGGTGTCTGCCTGGCTGCATGGCCAAAAGCGCACCAGCACAGGAAGAGAGCAGAACAGAACCACATCTTAGTAGATATAGAGATGTTCTGGTAGCTCCCTTTCACACACTGCAGTGCAGCCACGTTACTTGCTTCACTGTGTTGTGTGACATCTGCATATAGGTCATGGTCTTTATAGTATATTAACTGAAATATTGAGAGAGATATGGGGATGCCCCAGACACATGTTGTAGTTGCTACAGTTCTGTGCGTTGACAATGGCAAGATGGTGATACCACAATTGTACCAGGCAGTGCTGAACATGACTGTTGTCAGTTTAGAGCGACCACATGAGGCCATCGCTGAAAACCAGGGGCAAGGACTATCTCAGATTGAGTAGAGTTCGGTTGTGGGCTCAAATCATGCTGTACATTCCTGACACTTAGATGTTTATATAGGACACTCTCAACTGTGGTGGACATTCCCTGAAATGTAGAGCGGAGGATGCTGACCTCTTGCATATGATGTGGACGTACCTAGTAATACACAATTCAAGTCACTGAATAAATCACACAGGCACAGTGAAAGACATTTCAACAGGAACTGATGGTTAGATGAAAGAAAAAGAAATGGAACATAGAGACACTGATGTAGCTCTGTTACAATGACAGGGGGCAGATGTATCCCCATTACCATACAACAGAATACCAACTGTGGGATTTCACTGATGAGTAATAGGGACATAAACCTCTAAAACGCACTGAAAAGTAGGCCTCCTTAACCCATAAAGGGAATACAACAAAATGGCCAGAAGCAGAGCTGTCATAGTTCTGCAGTTACTCTTCAGTCAATCATACAATCAAACAAGATCTCCTTACCCAGTTAATTCCTCCATAATTTTAGGTACCCTCAGTATTGGTAACCTGGGGGACACAGTGGATATAAGGTAAAATTGTGTTCCACTGATAATGAGGGCTGATAATTGTTGTGAAAGAAAAAGTTAATCTAATTGGTCTAGATGAATGCCATAAATATGCTTATGATTATTAAAATGTATAATTTCTGTAAAACTGTAGCACAGAATAAAGTAGTGTTCAAACTAATTTCTCATTTTTACTTATTAGAAAGAAGAAGAATGTATTACAAAAAAGGGAACACAATTAAATAAATACATAATTGTTACACATAGATAAATAGTGCATACCAAACATTACGTTATATATTAAGTATGCCTGTAATGCTGACCTCCCTCTATCCAAGAGCAGGACCCATTACATTCTCCACACATTTAAAAATCAGCAGTCGGTTTTGCAACACTCCCACTCAGCATCAGCTAGCACCCTCCCACCGCCTTCCGCCCATATACACTTTTCTGTGGAAAGCTACCAAGAACTACTACCAATTGTCAGAGATTGCCTCTTACAAGCTAGCTCACAGCCAAAGTTGAAATACCCGAACCCTACCCTGGGTACTTTCTTTCTAAAATATGAATATTATCCTACTAAGTTCACCATTGCCAAACACCAATCCTGAATCTTACTGGATATGGTAGCCTCTTGATGTAATGTATGAAATATTTACGAATAATTAATAAAAAATGTATGAAAATCTATCTGAGCACATAGCAGGGCCTCTGCAGCAAAGGTTACTACTTTCAGAACACTTCGACGCACTCAATTAAAAGACTGAGAATCCACCATCCACTTTAAGTAGATTGCTATTTCACTTTGCCATCTCCATGTCATTCTGACATCATCCCGTAAACTCTACTATGCACATTATCAAGCCGCAGTTCAGATTATCAAGAAGGAGTGTAGTAGCATTCAAATGGACCTCCTGCTCATAATGCAGATTATAGGTGATCAATATAATCCTGGGCCAAGAGCCTGCCACTTTTATCACATTACCTCCCATTCCACCAATTGAGGATGCTGAATCCAATTTCGTATCAATGTAAGCAGGCAGCAACCACAAATAGCCTCCATTCACAGTGCCAAGCAGTCAACAGTTGAAGGGACATACTATTGTACAGCAGAGTCAGAACTCTTCCCACCCCCTAATGCAAATACTGGAAGCTTATTGTGCCCTAATTACTGAGAAGTAGCTGGTAAGAAGCTATGGAAATTGACAACCAAACCCCTTCCTTGTGGTATCAATACCAATGTAAAAGACATAATAGTCACTGAAGACTTGCAGTTGCATTCTGGTGGGCAGAGCAATTTTCTGGATTCAGACAGGCAGCTAAAAGTGCAGAATTTCATTATTAGTTGTCTCAGAGAAATATGTTTTATGCAACCATATAAAGGAATTAATGTAGGATGTGTCTACATTCGCTATGAATTCCAGAACTAGCAATAATCATACATATTACGTATGTCCTTAAGGCTGAGCTCTCTCAGGCCTGGAAACATATGTCTTTAAGACTGACCTCCCCCAGGTCTGGGAACAGAATGCAATTGGCAGCGGCTCTCGTCTTTGTAACATGGCCCAATCCAAGTTACTATTTAAGTCCATTAAGTGAAAACCGCTTTACATTAGGCACTTTGCTCAAGTATGGTGCAATGCCTTTCAGTACTCAATTTACTTACGGCAATTCTGATGTGCCTTCATCGTTCAAAGAAATATATGCTTGCAGATGACTGGCTTAATAGGAGAACAGACTCCCTCGTTCAGCCCTCACCTGTGCACAGTCATGATAGGACACAGCATGCACAACTACCGAGAGTGTCTTACTCCAGCGGTTCACTGCAGCTAACTATTAAATTTAGACACTGGAGTTTGCAGCTCTTATGGATAAGAAACACATCCATTACAATAACATTGCACATGTATATATAAAGGAAACATGTAACCAGAAAATAGCTAGCATGAAATGTTGCAAAAGTCCAGCATTCTAAAGAGGTCAACACATTTTATGGTGGTGTTTAATATTTTCTTAATGAGCCATGGCACATAATTCATTTAAATTGGATACAGCCCCTCACTTTCTTTTCAAATTAAGTCAGTGTCAAGCTTCTATTAACTAAGGAGCATAGATAGCATTTTCCTATTTTTTCCCAATGAAAAGTAAGAGCCTATGCAAAAACTGACAATTTCCATTCTTTAGTGATGGTAATGCCCTATATCAGCACAAGACCGCCTTTTTTTTATATGGAAGCTCGAATTGATCCTGAGTGTGGCGGCTCCTGTCCAGGATTCTTTGGCACTAGTACACATCACAAATGAAAGAAGCAATTAATATCCTCTCAAAGGAACATACAGTTTTCTACAAAGTCTTGGATTAGGTAGTACACACCAGACTCCATCAGACTAGTCATTCATTGTCATAATCAATTCAAGGGGTTTTCTGTTGTAGATGGGCTTCCATTTAGATGACATAAGAGAGATTGAGATGATTTTCAGTAGCATGCCCTTGCTTAGAGTTCATGTTGTAAGTATCACATTTGTGTGGAAAATTAATACGTTTTGGTGAACATTATCTGCGCCATCTTCCCTTTTTCCCCGATGCCACACTCTCTGTCGCACACACCCACCACTTTAGCTGCCTTGACCAGACCCACCCTCTGCACACCCCTGACCCCCAGCACGGCTCTTTGCCTACACAAGCACCCCCACGCACTGATCACTCTCGCTTTCACGTGTCTTGCGCGTAAGCGGCAGCCATTTTTTAAGCACCATGACCTTCCTACCCCTCGCTGATAGCCAGCGCGTCTCTCTCTCCTAACCTCGCAGGCATCCCCCGCACGCTGACAACCCCCTCGCTCTCACATGCCTTGGGTCATAAACCCCTCTTCAGCGCAGATCTGCCTCAGAATCCCATCCTGTTCCCAGCGCGACACCTCCCTTCATTCCTTTCATAGTCTCAGGCCCTTTGATGCAAACCTCCCTTTTTCCTGTGTGCCCGTCTGTCTTCCTTGTTCCCAAGCCACCACCTGGCCCTGCGGATACTGTTTATTACCCCGTACAGTAGGAAGCCTCCCCTCCCCATCAAAAGACCCTCGAGCCGATCAAAGCCCCCACCCTACGAGATCCGATCAAACTCCACACATTCCGTGAATCGGCGGAATGTCCTGCTGCGCGATAATCATCACCTGTTGTGACCGGGGTGGGGAATTCAACTGTAAATGTATGTGGGAACGGGCCTGAAGGGGAGATTCCGAGGATGTTCTTTCACATATCAAAGTGTTGCAAGAATGTGTTACGTGCAATAAAGATCATAAACCTGAGTATAAGAGGCCAGGCCTCAGAGATGCGGCTAGAGCACCTCGTGACGATACTTGCTGTCTGAATTGATGTGTTCTCCTCCGGAGAGAATAAATCCTCGTTTCCTGCCTTTCAGTCTCCAGCGCCTGCTTCTTCATTGAGTAAATATTGGTGGGTCATAGAGGCGATACCGCCGGGCAACACAAAAAGGGTCTTTGGTCACTGGTTGTCTTTGCACCCTTTTACATTTGCATGACAATATTTAGGTTTTAGAAAGCTCATGCACAAGTGACTGCTCCACAATCATACTACCTCAATATATTTTTTTAATGAAGCTGTTTTTGTTGCCTCTGCTTCTGAGAAAGATCATTATTTCAATTCCTTCAATAATATCAACAGATCTACCATTTGGTAGTGGATGTTTAAGTACAGCTTATTCTAAATAAAAATGAAGACATTCCAGAAACCTTGTATGAGACTAGAAAGAATGATAGGCTGGATCGTCCAACCAGTACTCAAATCAGCATGCACATACATCTGCGCAGGAGATACATTAGCACGTTGACCTCTCTTACATTGCACTATATCTTTAGGGCACTCCTCAGATAGTACTATTCACCTTTAAGTGTAAATTCCTCATCTCTGGTTTACTAGAAAACTATTCTCTCTGCTCCTCCCTTCACATGTAATAAGTATGTGTACAGCAGGTGACCCCTCTTTCTCCCAACACACCTCCTTTTGAGGTCACCTATTTCTGTGATGATCCATCTACAATCAGGTACATATCTGGTGCATAGCTTGTGACATCTGACTTATACCAATGAGTAGTACCAGTCCTCTTTTATAACTGAAACATTAGGTAACAACGCAGTTTTTCCTGCAAATACCCATTTAGACACATACACAATCATGAAGGTGATATCTAGAATATGTAAACTGCACCAGAAAATATGTCACAAACTGAGCAGTTAGAAAGCAGTCATAAATGCTTCGGAGGCTGTAATTGCACAGTGGTTTAACATCTGACTTCGAACTTCATAGGGATAGCACATGCAATTGTGGATGCACCCGTTTTAGTGTCAGATTATTTACCTTCCATCTTTTCAGTTGCACCACTACCTTTTCTACTAAATGATGTGCTAAAGATAAAAGATAATTGACTTTAAAGTAGTACTTTGTCGAAAATAATAAGATCCAAATACTCCCGCCATAAGTGACTTAAACCTTGTGTCAAGTCGTGAATGGAAATAAAGTGCAACTGTAGTGACTAAAGTGACATTTCTCATGGAAATTCGCCACATATTGAGTACTCATAAATGTAAATTCATTTGGATCAGTTGAGGTGATTGGCATCTCATGTGGACTCCAAAAGATTTAAAAACGTGGTCGTAGAAAGTAATAAATGTACGTTTTCAGACTTGGACGTACACCGTATGTCACGTTGTTGATACAAATAAGGTAAAACTTGACTAAAATGAACTCGCCTAGTAGCGAGTGGTCTCAAATGAAAATTTTATTAAGCCTATTGGGTGCCGTGTGAGAATCGGCATCTCGTATAAACTCTGGATATGTTACCAAGATGGAAATATTCCTCAGTATAGTGGCATTCCTCTAAGGAACTTACTAACTCACAACGGGTGTACTAACATATGAAAGCGTATGATCTGGAATAGCAAATTGTATTAAGGAACTTCTATACTGTAAGCAATGATGATTTGTGTATCTATAGTTTTTTATTATTACAGTCCATATCCTGATTAAATATAGCAACTAAACTCCATGTGATCAGTCAGTCCTTTGAGTACAAAGGTGTCAAGGCTCTTAATCCAATATATGTCCTTCCAGAGTAAGTTCTTCTTGTTGTCAATGCCATCTCTTATTTGAACAGTCTTCAATACGGTGAATCAACAGTCTTCAATACGGTGAATCTCAATTGACATTGAGTCCATGTGTGTGAAAGTGCAAGGCCACTGACAATATCTCATTGTTTGTGCAAATGTTGCTTTTGTGTTCAGGACAAAAATAGATTCTGGTTTGTGCCAGCGTTAAGCATAGAAACCCCCAAAATACTCCCCTCGGCTGTAATCTGTCATTGGTGTTGACCTGTTCAATTGATTTTTGAATGAACACCTGTGGGTATCCTTGCTGTGAGAATTTGTTTACCATAGGATTTTTCCAGGTGTTAAACTAGCTGAGATCTGAAATAATTTGTTTTATTCTAAACAGCTGAGAGTAAGGTAAATGCGATTCTGGTGGAAACTGTTGTAGTGTAAAAGATTGTTGTGGTCAGTTGGTTGAACATGGATATTGTTAATGTGTTGTTTCTCAAAGTGATTTCTACATCCAAAAATGTAATACTACTATCACTGCTAGTACGGGTGAAGCAAATTTATTCATAAATGGTGTTAACCTTCTCTAATGCTGTAGTCAGTTCCAGTTTGGTACCTTTCCATCTTCTATTCTTCAAACCTTTTTTTAAGGCAGTTGCCATTACTACTATCTTTGTCAAGTGCCAATAGTTTCTGTTGATCAGATTGGCTTAAACTATGTATTTCAGAGTCTATGCACTCCATTTCTGTTTAGTTTTTTCTTTTTATTTATCTTTTTATGGATAACATAACCCCTGAAGAAGGGCATAGCCCGACATGCTTTGGGATAATTAAATTCATGGATGATGTTGGAAATACCATTGATAATATTTGGGATGCATTCAGTACCTCCTACCCAGACTTGGCCATTAGCATCCCTCTTCCTGCCTTGTCACCACTGGTCTCAGGGATCTTAAAGACAGAAAGTAAGCAGAGCTCTCAAAGCCATGATGTCACTTCCACTAACCTTGGAATTTTGGTGAACCAACCTTCCTTCTCTAGCAGCATCAACCTGTCCTGCAGCACAAAAAGCAAATTTCAATCTGTGGTTGTTGACCACTAAGTACAATAACCCTGAGACTGTCATCAAACAGCAGAGTTTCTTCACAAAATCTTGCATTGATTTGTGTCATCACCAGAGATTTCTGAAACCAGTCCATGATTGGTTAGAGTACTCCACAAGAGCGTAACAATGTCAGGCAGTATTTAGGATGCTGTAAACCCCTGCCATTCTATGGATGAATGAAATTAACCAAGGACTGGCTATACCTTCCTTCATTACCGTCCAATAGCAATAAATCTGCTGATTGGTACACTGGTATTCCTATTTTAGTAACAGACCATAGCATCAGACCATCCAGTGCTTTGAAGTTTTAAAATTGTATTATTCTAGTAGTGTTTGTTATACTATGAACTAGATGTACTTCTTGCAATCCATTACAGTCCGATTGTGTTGAGAAAATTGTCTGCCACTGACGGCTTCTAAGTGAAATATCTTTTTTGCTCCCTTTAAATGTATTATCCTCTCACGTTGCTTGGACATGCTGGGAACAAAAACATCATATTTTATAAAGAAAACCCTGGAGAAATGCACTGATTTGTAAAGGTGCTGTAGTTGCTTGTTTTTCTTCATTATGCATTGATTTTTCACGCTCTTTTTGCGACAAAGTGATTTAAAGGACAGGCAAGGGCAGTATTTTTTAATGACACACAAAGTACAGCCCCAATCGTTAATTAAAATTTGCATACAATATCTTTTATGTTTAATTTAAAACATATATCATATTATTTGTTGTAAATTTGTAAAACAAATAGTCGTGTAATACAACAATTTACAGCCTTGTCTCAATCCAAGAAACTAATTAAAACATGATGGGATCAATCGATCAGAACTGGGTCTGTGTTAAATTCGTCTAAATTACTTTGAAGAAATGATGTGATATTTTAGCAAAATATGTGAAATTACATCTAATTACACAAAATGCAAATCTGTTTTTTAGTGCCCTTTATTAAAACGAAATGGGTCCTCATGTACATTTTTGACGCGAGGATGCATGTCTCACAAAAAACATATAATTTAAACAGAAGCACCACAGACAACAGCAGCCCAATTTTATTGCTTTTTTTGGGAGGGGGGAGGGGAGTCCGGAGTTTTATATGGCGTGAACTCAACCCAAACGTATCAGAGTGCTTTATATGAGAATTAGTTGCGTTACGGAAGGACACATTCATGTTTTCTTCCTAGGCACAGGGAGATTACATGATTTGCCCAGGATCACAGGGGCATATTACCAAGCAATAGCGATAATTATCGCTATTGCTTGGTTAGAGACAAAAATTTACCGCTGAGCTGCGGCGATTTTTACCGCAAATAAACCTTGGTATTACCAAGGTTTATCGCAAATGCGATAAAAATCGCCGCAAAGCATGAATATCGCTGAAAAGTCAGCGATATTCATGCATTACCGAGCTAATGCTCTTAGCCATGTTATCCACCTCCCATTGGATAACATGGCTAAGAACTGCTCAGGGCAGGTGTTAGCTTTTGGAGATATTCGCGCTTAGCGCGAATATCTCCAAAAGTTGGTAATAGGAGATAGCGATGTTAGCGACTGTTTTCAGTCCCTAACATCTTGGCACGCCCACTTTGCATGTCATTAGTGATAAATATCACTGACATGCAAAGTGGGGCCCAAGATGGTCGCTATCTCCTACTAGCTGTCACTAACTGGTGTTAGCGACAGCTAGGTAATAGGGAGATAATTTTATCTCCGCTTTCTTGGCTTTTAAAGCCAAAAAAGCGGAGATAAACCCCCTTGATAATATGCCCTACAGTATTTTGAGCGTCCCTGCAGAGACCTGTACCTGGTACCTTTACTGCAAGATCAATCTCTCTAGCCGTTAGGCCACATCCTCTAGTATGTACTCATACTTACCAGAAAAGTGCATAATTACTTGATGTGGCATAAGGACCTAATTTTGGGAATTTCGCTTAACAAGCATATCACAAAATTCCCCAAATGATGGAAAATATTTCTGAAGCCTAATAAGAATCAATAATATATGCCACATCCTTCCATGCTAAAGGGGAAGTTATCACATTAGTTTGCACTTTGTATAAACTGGGCCTATTTTAAAAAGGAGACTGTTTGTATAAATATACATGTATATATAAATATATTCCCCAGCTCCTGAGGCTGTTCTCCTGCTTTCTCAGAAATGACGGTCAACGTGCACAACGCGATGATGTCATTCAGTGGGAGGGCGATCACCAGGCAGGATCCACCCACTGGACAAAGTGAGGGGGCAGTCCCTTGGGCAAGGGCCTTTGCTTCCCCCAATTAATTTATGGCATATTCAGTCTTTTTGACCCCCCGGGGGCAGATAAGGGCCGTAGCTCCAAATCTGTCCCCCCTGGGGGGAGAAAGCGCACTAGGCACCAGGGATCTGTTTTTTGGCACATTTTGGGGTGGGGACACCCACCTCCTGCAAAATTCTCTAGTCTTTCTGCCTTCCCTGGGAGGCAGATGGGGGCAATAGCCCCTGATCTGCCCCCCGGGGTGAGGCAAAAAGCCCACAAGGCATCAGGGATTGTTTTGTAATTTAATACGTAGGGGTGGGGGCTGCTTAAAATGCAGCCCCCAGTCTCCACAGCCGTTTTGACTCTGCTGGGAGGTATATGGGGCAATAGCCCCCGATATACCCCAGGGGGGCAGAAAGCAAACTCGGCACCATGGATTTTTTTAAATATATATAGGGATGAGAAATGCGCATGGCAGCTGTGCATGTGCATTTGGATGGGAGAAGTCGGCGCAAAATAGAAGAGGGAGCCCCGGGACGCCGCGGACCAGGTAAGTGCCTTTAATGTACTTTTACTGTAGTTGTTACTTGAAATTATGTATGTAGAAGAGGGCAGGAGGGAGGCTGGCGGCGCGTAGTGGGGCTACACGAAGCGTGTGAGTGGGCATAGCATTGTGCCCACTTCACGTAGCTTCACGTAGTTCCACTACGCATACTACGCCCACCTTTAGTTTCGGGCTATTTCCTGTTGCAGGTACTAGGCCTACCCACACAACTATTGTTACCTATTGACTTTCTATGCATTTCTGCCTTCCAAATGTAAGACAATGTGTAAAAAAAAGTCTATTTGAAAAATGTCCTATAATTCACATGCTAGTAAGGGTAACCACAATTTCGGAGATGTGTAAATAACTACTGCTTCTAAACTCTACATTTTGTTCCCATTTTGGATATATATAGGTGTCCTTGATGCCTATTTTTCACTCTGTATGTTTTACCAAATGATTTGCTATGTACCTGGTACACAATGAAAAACCATTGCAAGACGCAGATCAGTAATTGGATCTGGGATCCTCGGGTTCTTGGTGAACCTACAAGTCCTATCTATCCCTACAACCAGAAGGGTTCAGCAGATGCAACTGTATATTGCTACAATAATCTGTCATACTTAGATGAAGTTACAGGTGAAAACGTTCTCACAAATGGCTGTTTATTTCACCTCATTTTCAATATTTCTTATTTTCAGCTGTTATATTCTATTAAAAAAACCTTGAAAGATCTACACAAATGACCCCTTGATGAATGAATTCAGAATTGTGTCTACTTCTGAGAAAGTTATGTTTTTCTGGGGTCCATTATTGCTTTCACATCCATTTCTACCACTAACTGGAAGAAGGTTGAAAGCAAAAAAAGTAGCAAACACAGGCTATTCCCAGTAAAATGCTAAAATTGTGTAGAAAATGTTGGTTTTCTGACAAAAGTCTGCCTGTTCTTGAAACCTGGGTATATGGTTAATTCAGCAACACAAACCCTTTGTAGATACCGTTTGAGGGGGAAAAATAGACATTTTCATCTGCAGCACCTTTTACCCATTTTTCCAAAAAACAAAAACAAATTTAACAGCATTTTGGCTATTCTGGGTCCCCTCCAGGGGAATCCACAAACCCTTGGTACCTTTAAACTCCACCATGATGCTGGAAGAAAAGGACGCAAAGTTGGCGTGGGTAGCTTATGTGGACAAAAAGTTACAGTGGCCTATGCACTAACTACACAAAATAGCCCAAAAAAGGCTTAGCACGGGGAAAAGGCCTAGCAGCGATAGGGTTATGATTACATTGTTTATGTTATTGCTGTTCGCTGACATTGAAATATAGATAACAAGACACTTGTCCAAGAATGATGACGCATTAGGTCTTATCAATGTAGTTGGCCGGGTAACTTGACACATTCACAGCTTTTTAGGAAGATAAAGATGTCGAGGCAGAAAATGCGGTCTCGGCCTGCTCAAAATGTAGCCTGGTTTTAGGATGAATTCTACCACTGAATTGGAGTGTATATATGTTTACTGACTTTATTTGGTTTAATAGAAAATCCATGCTCTCAGAAAAGGAAGATATAAAACTGTCAATCTAAAACATTTTCATAAAATTCAGGATAAATATACAGTATAAAATAAATTTATGTAACACTTCATAAAAGATTTGAGAGCATATCATAGCAGAAATTAATGCAGTAGGTTTGGCATGAATTATTTTTGTCAACCATTTCTTTTTCAAGAAATAAGAAGAAGCATTGGAAAGATTACACTATATAAAGGATATCATAAAATACATTATTACAAAAACATATTTTATTGCGATATCTACTCAGATGCATTTTGGTGATTCAGCAGATTAGGCATGATACTGAATATGCCAAATTGAAAATAAAATGCTGCTTTAAAAAAAAAAGTTTATTACATTTTCACAGCCTTTTTAGTGGATACAGTATCCTGTGCCTGTTTCCTGTCAAATCTTAAGTTACTATCATGATAGTCATTCAAGGATATTTTAATGACATCAGGTTCCAACAAAAAATATGTGTGTTTATGGAAATGGACTGTCAAGGTGTGCATGTTATTTTTGGTTCATGTAGAGGATGGGCCAGGAAATGGTTGTAGGTCTCAAGCACTTAATGATGGGGAAAGTTCTGCATTCGGAGGCTCGAATGAGTACAATGACGTAAGCCACACCTCAGGAAGTCAGAGTGACACTGGTGAGATTGATCCATCATAAAGAGTGTCTTACAGTAGTGACAAATGCATTGCTCTGTGTGATTGTAGTGGCTGCAGGAGTATTTCCACATCTACGAACTCCACTCGGGGTTATCCCATATGTAGATCCAAGGGGGCATATTACCAAGCAATAGCGATAATTATCGCTATTTCTTGGTTAGCGTGAAAAAATTATCACTGAGCTGCGGCGATTTTTATCGCAGATAAAGCTTGGTATTACCAAGGTTTATCGCAAATGCGATAATAATCGGCCACAATGCATGAATATCGCTGAAAAGTCAGCGATATTCATGCATTAGCGAGCTAATGCTCTTAGGCATGTTATCCCCCTCCCATTGGATAACATGGCTAAGAACTGCTCAGGGCAGGTATTAGCTTTTGGAGATATTCACACTTAGCGCGAATATCTCCAAAAGTTAGTAATAGGATATAGCGATGTTAGCGACTGTTTCCAGTCCACTTTGCATGTCATTAGTGATAAATATCACTGACTTGCAAAATGGGGCCAAGATGGTCGCTATCTCCTACTAGCTGTCGCTAACTGGTGTTAGCGACAGCTAGGTAATAAGGAGATAATTTTATCTCCACTTTCTTGGCTTTCAAAGCCAAAAAAGCAGAGATAAACCCCCTTGATAATATGCCCCAAGATTATTACAGCTAGAGAGTTCATGCATCAGAAAGCCAGCTTCACTTGCAGGCCATTAAATTTGTAAAACGACAGTGTCCAGTTTTTACTTAGTACAGAAAGCCAAGAATGTTCCATATAGCGAGCAAGGTTTCCTCAACACTAGTGCTCAGCTGTATATAAGTACTCCATGTTGTTGATTTTGTTGTCAGATCAGGAGAAAGATGACAATACCACAGTTGATGAGCAGAAAGATGATAGTAAATCCTCCAAAGAACTGGAGAACAAAGGTGTTAAAAACTGATGGTATCAGTCCAAACACAGCTTTCAATCCTACTAAACTAGACTCGATGCTCTTAAAAAAAACTAGATTTACATGTTTGCAAAGTCCAATTCATTTATTGCCAGGGCCACTGCAAATATCTGTCAGGGGAGCTGCAAGTTGTGTGTCAGGGTCGACTAAATTATATGGCAAGAGAAGGCAGATTATGTGGCATAATACAGCACAATTTTTGATTGTATTATTTCATTATTTTGTAATTTTTACACATCGAATACTGTCTGGGTAAAGTGTTCACCTCATCTGCACCAGTTTAACAGCTTTTGGTCCATTTGAGCAGGAAACATTTATTTTTGTTCGAAATCTGCTGATTATGCATCAGATGATTAATTTTGTGCCCCCTGATTATATCTCTTATCTGAGCATGGCCATGTTACAAAACTGTGGCCTTAGGGCTTGAGCAGTCGAACCCATAGACAGGGAACTGGGTACGATTCTCCACAGGGACACTGAACAGCCTGTAATTCTATGCAAATCACTGAATTCCCGGTACCTAACAAAAAATGAATATGTCCGTCTGTATGCCAACTGGTGCTCATGTAAAGTGAACCAAACAGAGTTTGCACTCCAGGTGCACAGCCTAGTTTAAACAATATAGATTTACAAAACAGTTCACAAAACTCAGGTGCTCCATTGGTAGCGTCTACCGACCTATGACGATTTTAGTATCAGAACCTTTATTCGAGCTCCCAATGGAACATTAGGTATATCCCAAATGGCACACTTTCAATCTCCACTTTTCACAAAG
The DNA here is from genome assembly GCF_964263255.1 of Lissotriton vulgaris. NCBI lineage: Eukaryota > Metazoa > Chordata > Amphibia > Caudata > Salamandridae > Lissotriton > Lissotriton vulgaris. The sequence continues at coordinate 187,347,066 of NC_141688.1, read as the reverse complement.
AGGATTCCACTCCTTATCTCATTTATAGTTTGATTTCTTCATTTTTTTTCTCCATAAATTTCAATGTATAATTTTCATGATTTTTCTTATCACTTCAGAAATTCATTTTCAAGCAAGATTCTCATTGCATCATTAACTCCGCATCATTAAATCCAATGCATTTCGGGCTTAAGGATGCCCTTCATCAGGGAGTAACACTGTAAATTCAGAAGAAATATATATATATGTATTTTCACTCTTGACAATAGGGAAATTTAAATAATACTCATAGTGTATTAACAATAATTAACACAGTGAAATAATGAAAAAAATGGGTGAATTCATGCTAAACCGTGTACTGTGTGAGAGACCAAACGTACAAAAAGCAGCACTCACATGAAATCCCAGTTCGCGTCGCGAACATTAAAAACCTAAAAGAAACCATAAAACTCGATTAGCCTATCAAGTCTTGCGACTAGTTGGAAATAGTCGTTCTGTCATCTAACTCACAATCGTACTAACCTTTCTTCAATGTAAGAAAGAAGCCAGGCCTTTAACTCTTTAAGGTATCCAAGTTCCTAGGTAGCCCTTGTGCGTATTGCAAATGATAAAACCTAGAAGAAACCACAATGTTCCCTAAAGCTCACGAGTATAAACCTCCTTAGTGGTAACGCCCTAGCGTTTACATTCCCATTTTACTAACCTTGAATTAAAAATCAACAGAACGCCAAGTTTTCAACTTTCTAACTTGTCCACGCTCGACCGGTATCAAGCGACCGCTTTCCGCATTTCCGTGTCTGTTCACCAATCGCTCTGTTATTGGTTAATACGCCGGTCACCTGATACTACAAAAGTAGTTAAAAGATTACAATCCCAGAAGAAAGACTAGAGCTTACACTATTAATTGAAAACTCTTCACTGACGTAAATTCATTATAAAATATGATGCTCAAAAATTTCCACAGGAAAATAGTTAAAAAATAGCTGATTCCCGAAAAAATCGAAAATAAAAGGTGCATCTCAGTACTATGTGTATTAAATGGACTAACATACCATTCAAGCTCAAAATTCATTTTAATTACATACAGGCACTGAAAACAAAGTATTTCAAGGAAATACAAGCAAAATGTTGTCATAAGTAGCACGCAAATTCAATTCTGTTGTTGAGCCCATAGGGCTTGCTCGAGGATAGTCTATGAATCCACGTATTTTCTCGTTGCAGTAGGTATTTCTTATGGTCTCTTCCTTCTCTTTTTTCAACACATTGTAGTATGAGGAATTTCAATTGAGAAATTCTGTGATGTGCTTTCACAAAATGAGTTGCTATCGATGATTTCATGTAGTGTGTCCTAATGTTATATTTATGTTCTGTGAGTCTTGTTTTTATTTTTATTTCAGTTTTCCCCACATAGGTTTTTCCACAGGGGCATTTCAGTAGCTAGATCACATTTGCAGTGTCACATGTTGCAGTCACTTTCAGTTTTATCTCATAGCCCTTCATGGGATGATGGATAACATTTCCCTTAATGATTCTATTACAGTTCCCGCAATATAAGCATGGTCTTGTTCCTTTGTATTTTTGGCTGTCGTTCAACTTCTGTTTTAATATTTCTCCCAAGTATTTTCCTCTGGTATACGCAAAAAGTGGTAGTTGAGAAAAAATGCCATTAAAATCAGATTCCAAATTTAAGATTGACCAATGTCGAATTATAATTTTTTTGAACTCTTTACTGGATGTAGTGTATTTGGATACTGCCACTATCCTGTTTTCATAAGGTATTTTCTTTGATTTCAAAAGATCAATTCGTCTAGTTTTTTGTTCTTTAATTTGCGCAGATTCAACTACATCATCTGGGTATTCTCTATTCAAGAATCTTGAACCCATCTCATCAAATCTTTGTATGGTCTTGGTATTGTCAGATGTGATACGTTTAACTCTCATCATTTACGAGTAAGGCAGATATAATTTCAAGGAGTTTTGATGAAAACTAGTAAAGTGTAATGTATTGTTCTTATCTGTGGGTTTACGGTAAATATCCGTTTTTAACCCCTTCTCTGTGATGCTCACTTCCACATCCAAAAACGTGACTTTCTGCTCTGAAATTTCCCATGTCAGTTGTATTCTTTCGTCAACTTTATTTATCTCAGTTAAGGCAAACTCTAGTTTTTCTCTTGAATTTTTCCAAATCAAAAATATATGTTTGTCATAGTGCAAACAGGCTTAAAATGCTATGTGTCAAAAAAGCCAAAGTTTTCAGCCACACTTAACTTGGGATCTAACAGCTAAGGATATGTATGAGAGGTTAGTGTGGAAACTAGTGTCCTCCCAAATTTAACACTGAAATCAAGTTTGAATCAGGCCTTGGACCCACCACAAGAAGGGAGACAGACGTCTGGTAGGAAAATAGCAGGGTTCCTCATTAACCAGGCTGGAAATACCCATTAACAGTTATCTGGAATTGTTGATTCCTTTCAAGGGGTGCAGTTCAAATCGAATTTCTAGAAGCTTCTCCCTGTTTCAGAGGAAGGGCACCAGATATAAAAATTGCACCTCAGACACCAACTCTTCAATGCACCTCTGGGTCTGTGAATGCTCTGCAAGGAAGAAGGACTATGTTGCTGCTGAAATGACTGCTCTCTTGCCTTGGTGAGGTGGACTGGACATGCATCTGTTGAAACCAGAACCACAGAGTGACTCCAAGTGCTAGTTGGCTGACTTCCTGACTAGAGCACTAGGGACAGAAGGCTCCAACAACCTTGAACCCAGCACCTGCACTCTGCCATCTGTGAGTCGTACCATGCCAAGTGGTGCCACCCCAGTCCTGGAACTTTACAGGTGGTCCTGAAGGTGCTTAGCCAGCATTTCTCTGCATTCAGCAGTATCACTGCAACTCTACAGCTGAGCAGCACGAACCTGAGCAGAACCAAGACATAGCCTCTGCTGCGAATGTTAACCAGATGTAAAGGACTCCATATCAACCTCATAGCCACATCAGTACCACCACCTGTATGTAGCTTTTCTGATGCAGGCCCACACATCTCTTGTCGATGGCAGGCTTGACAGCGAAGATGCAGGTTCTCATTAGCTCCTACGAACCAATGCATCATCTCGACTGCATGACACATCCTTGATATTGGACTTCACATCACAAGCCCTCATCAATTGGATCCTGGACGATGATGTAAGACGTCACATTGCAGCTTCACTGCTCCTCGAAACGGACGCATGGCTGCAGCTGCACAACGCATCCTCGGTGCGGGACCTTGCAAAACTCTGCAAACCAGGATTTAAAGTACTCTCATTCAGTGGGCCTAACCAGCTCCCTGTAGCCGACAGACGCTCTATCATGGTAGGACTGTACTTGTGACATTATCCTGGTCCAGTGCAACGGGCACGCCGATTGCGCGCCGAAGGCGCGCTTAAGGCAAGCTCGTCTGCGCTCGTCCGCGACGAGGACGCGCCTAGCGCCACAAACCCTGCCCGGCACAGCCCTTCATCCCCCGGCTCCACTCAGGATGCTTTGGTCGACTTGCGAGGGTATGCGCATGAAGGTAAGCTCTCCTTCGAAGAAACGGCCTTCCCATTAACCGACTTCATACAACAGAACTTAATTGTAGGAGGCCTCTTGAACGTAAGATCCTTGCCAAAACACGCCACTGAAATTAATCTTCTCATCGAGTCTCACCATCTAGATGTACTCTTTCTAACTGAGACATGGACACATGCAAACTGTGAGACAGACCTAGCAGCCGCTTGTCCGCTAAACTTTAACATTCTCCATCTTCCCAGACCTAAAGGCCGCGGTGGCGGAGTTGGTGTCATCTACAAAGCCTCGTGGCAAACGAACATCCTAGACATAGACCCGACTCCTGGAACCGAGCTCTTTGGCCTGTCTATAAACTGCCATCAAGGCGAAACCTTCACGGTAATCGTCTGCTACATCCACCTGGGGCCTTTTCTATCCCGCAACAGCAAGCCCTCCTCACGACTATCACCAACATGGCAACCTCTCACAGTAATCTAATACTTCTAGGAGACTTTTGGCCAAACGGCAGCCTTGACGCAGGACTAGACAACCTTCGGCTGTCCTGTGATAATGTAGGCCTCCAACAACTGATAAAGGACCCTACTCACTCCGCAGGCAACCGACTCGATCTTATCTTCTCGAGCCCAGGTCTAACCCAAGTAGGCGACATCTTGCCTATGAGTTGGACAGACCACTCGCTCATCAAACTCTACATTAAGAATGCTACAACAAGCAAAACCAAATCCCACCCACCCCCACAATTCTCGTACCGAAACTGGAAAGCGCTTGAAAAACTCAGCACCTCCACCAGAACCTTCGAGGTGGAAGACAGTTTCGCTATCACCAACTCAGTGGAAGATAACTACAGGTCCTTTAGCTCAAGAATCACTTCTCTTGCGGACTCTGCTGCCCCCCTTAAGCTCTGTAAACCGAAAGGTAGAGCCCGGCTCCCTGGTACAACGATTCTTTGAAAACCCTTAAATCAGCCTGCAAACAAGCTGAGAGAAAGTGGAGACACGGATATTGTAACAACAACAAAATCCTCTGGAAGAAGGCACTCCGTGACTACAAGTCCGCTATTGCAGAGAGTAAAGCGAACTACTACTGCTCCACCATTACCAATGCGGCTAACAGTCCAAAAAGCATATTCCAGATTCTGGACAACATCTTACACCCCGACTGTGTCAAAAACTCCATCCCCCCCTCCCAGTCCCTTTGTGACAGCCTTGCTCAGTTTTTCACTGATAAAATTGAGACCATCATTAATAACCTGGCAACACCCCTGCCTTCCACTCTCCCCACCCCCCCCCGAAATCAACTCCACCAACCCTGATTCTCCGAGGCCAACCTGTCTTCCCTCGAATAAATTGCTGGCTTTCCCTCTTATTTCTCAAGCAGAATTTGAAATAGTCGCACAGGGCATCACTTCCGGATCCCCCCTTGACCCTCTGCCACCGAAAATATGGAAAGCCTGTGGGCACCAACTATTTCACACCCTTCGGTTGATTTGTAATCAATCCCTGAGCTGTGGCGTCGTTCCCCGCTCCTGGAAGCAAGCGCTTATTACCCCGCTGCTAAAGAAACCCACGCTAAATCCAGACTGTCTGTCCAACTTCCGTCCCATATCACTCTTGCCCTTCCCAGTGAAGGTGCTCGAACGCTGGGTCAGTAAGTGCCTCTCAACCCACCTCGAGCAGCACCATTTCTTGGACGAATTCCAATTTGGGTTTCGCCCAGCCCATGGCACTGAAACCGCGGTGCTCACGGCCATGGAGGAGCTCCGAATGCGCGCAGACAGGGGCCAAGCTGTGGCCCTCATTTTACTTGATCTGTCTGCCGCATTCGATACTGTCAATCATAGAGTCCTGCTCCAGCGGTTGAGAGCAGCAGGGATTGACGGCACGGCCCTAATCTGGTTCCACTCTTACCTCAGCGACAGAAAACAAGCTGTCTCCCTCCCCCCTTTCCAATCGGTCTTCTCCCCGGTCCCTCACGGTGTCCCCCAGGGTTCCTCTATCAGTCCGATTCTTTTTAACGTTTACTTAAAACCTCTGGTCACGTTAATTAAGTCACACAACATGACCACAGTAAACTATGCGGACGACACACAGCTCCTTCTCTCGTGGGAAGGCGAAGACTCCATCTCCTTACAAGCCTTCCATGACTGCCTACGAGACACGGCATGCTGGTTGCACCGGAACTCACTTCAGTTCAACTCCTCGAAGACCGAGGTGATGTACTGCCCTGCGAGTCGCATACCCCGCCCTCTGCCCGCTGAGTTCTGGCCCCCGGAGAACTCCAACAACCCCCCACCAGTCACCACCGTCCGCAACCTGGGCGTCATGCTCAACCACCAACTGAGCATGGAGACACAGGTCTCAAGAACAGTCGCAATCTGCACCGGCCTTATGCGCTCACTGCGCAAAGTCTTGCCTCTGCTTCCATCCTCCGCCAGAGCACTAGTAGTCAGGTGTACTATTCTTAGTCGCCTTGACTACTAAAACGCCCTGCTGCTTGAATCTCCCGCGACACTACTAGACAGACTCCAACGAGTCCAGTCGGCAGCAGCCAAACTGGCTCTGGGTTGGACCAGGAGGTCCTCGGCCACTGCCGCACTGGCCGAGTTACATTGGCTGCCTTTGAGGCAATGCATTGCCTTCAAGACCCTTTGTCTGGTCTTCAAGGCACTACATGGAATAGGACCCAGACCTCTTCAACGTCTATTCTCCTGGTATACCCCCACCAGAACACTTAGGTCCACAACTGCTTGCCTCGCGAGAGTGCCCAGATGTAAGAAGGCCAGGATGGGAGGAAGATCATTCAGAGTAGCTGCAGCCAAGCTATGGAACAGTCTACCTGCCGACATTCGCCATATCCCTCATCTCCTCCCATTCAGGAAACGTATCAAAACTTGGCTCTTTCCTCTGTCCCTATAAAAACCGGCCTTTTCCCTAGCCCACCCCCGTCAATAAACCACAAGAGTAGCCACCAGCGCCAGGATACCTGCCAGGTGACAGTTGCGCTTTATAAATATTTTAAATTAAATTTTAAATTAAATTAAATTAACTAGATATCCCCAATTTGCTTTCTTTTCTTCTGGGCACTATTTTCACTAAAATCCTAAAAATTACATAGCTCTGGTACTATTGATTGGATATTTATTGTTTTGATCTTGTTTTATTTATTACAAAGATACTCTATTTTTCTAAACTGGTGAGGGGTCCTTTGTGGTGTGTTTTCTCTGTGTTACTGTTTGAAGTGTTGCACAAATACTTTACACATTGCCCTAAGTTAAGCCTGAGTGCTCTATGTAAAGCTACCAGGGTGTTGAATTCAGGTTAATTTAGGGTTTGCTTGAGACAAGTATTGGGGTTTCTCTTTGAGTAGGAATCTACACCCCTAAACCAGCAACCTAATTTCTTACTGTTCCTATATCAGGAATTTGTATAGTGTATTTTATGGAAGTATTAATGGTTGTCCATAGTGCCTGCCAGAAGATGTATTTTCAGTGGCATATTCATACATGTCAACCTCTTGACTTAAAAGTGTGGTTCATGGAAAGTCTTCAGGAGGACAATCTCATTAAGGTGAATAGAAAATTGGCCACAGTTGTAGTGTGTTGAATTACCTCAAGGCTACAAACCCTATAGGATGCGGTCACAATGACTGGGTGATTTCATCAATGATGTCCTCAATGATAGCATTTAAGATTGGATGAGTGATGTAGTATGTGCAATCAAAAGCAGTGCACAAAGAGGGTGATAGTTATACTTAGCTTGTTAAACTGTAACTGGTGAGCTGTAGGTTTTTATGTTTTTAATCCTTGGCTCTTTAGGGTATTTCATGGCCTTTCTGTATAGCAGAGTAGTTGAACCTTTGACTGTGTGGAATGGGGTTTGGCAGCCCATGGCAGGGTTGGGTCAGTGGAGAACTCCGAACTAGGCCCAATGCCCAAACTCACTATGGCCAGCCACTGCACCGCTGCACGAAGTCGCTGACTTCTGGCCCTGTGCAGCATGGGGTTTAGTCCAGGGCCTTGCTGTGGCCAACCCCACCATGGGGATTTCAGCACTTCCACACTACCCAATACTCAAGCTTATAACACAAAGTAATACAGTATGATATACGGTTCCAATGACACTTAAGCTTCAACCCCATAGTACTGCTGTACCATGCACGCTTCACCCTGGACTAAGGATTCAGCCCTATATTACCAGCGTATTGTGGAAGCTTTTCCTGAGGAAACGTTTACTGTAAGGAAAGGTTTACTGTATTATAGTAGCATTGGGGTGAAGCTTCTCCTGCATGTGTACCACTGTAGCTCACGGGACTGCTGTGCTTGATTTTTCATTTGTGGTACATAAGGGGCCCTCTGGGCTCCACTCCGGAAGTGCCTGGGGTTAGAGTGTCCCTACAATTCCCCATTACAAACTATATAATTCCTGAAATGGTAGTCACAACTTTTTCCTCTGATTTGTGAGCAGCCAATCGGATTCCTCGGTACTGTGTGACTGGTACCAGTTCTGCAGTGTTGAAATGCTTGATAGGAGAAAAATCTCACCCCACCAATCAAAATGCAGAACTTTTTTGTCCCGCCTTAAAACACATATTTCTCAAAATTGGCTTAGTGGATTTTAACCAAATCACTAAAAGTACTCTTTCTGAGTAAAGTACTAATATTTTGCCATATTTTATTTTATTCCGTTCATAAACTTTTTCTGTGTTTTAGAGAACATTTTCCTATTGAAATTATTGTGGGAAATCAGTGTTTTGGGAACCCCCCCACACACACTTGTATTGGGCTCACAATTGATGGATCAGTACAAACTTTCCAGGGCAGAGATCTGGGGTGATGATGATTTGAAAAATAAATTTATGAAAATTCATCGAACAATACAAACGCTATAAACAAAACAAAAAACACTTTTCCCATGGAAGCTCTTATTACACCGATACAGTTCATATATTTATATATACATTTAAAATAGATTTTAAATATATAGTATGTTAGAAAGAAAGCTGAGCCAGATGCAGTTACAAATATCATAATAATCTAATTCAAATTATATTACATATCACATTAGCCATAAAAAGATGACTATGAATAATAATGTATTAATTAGAGAATGCTCTGTGATTTAATTAGATTATGATTTTAGGTTTTGTTATTTATTGATATAAATAGTCTGAGGTCATAAGCAATGCATTTCGGGAGAGGATGACTATTTGGAGTAGGGGTCACGTTGGGCCCACCCCACCTGAACCAGCTGCTAAAGGCATGCTCAGTCCTGCCCAGGTATGGCTCCTCCATTTAGTTATACCATAAACACAAGGGGGAGGTAGAGCAATTAGGGATTGGATTCCTGCTCCACAGGAGTACTTTAATAAACAAGGAGAATCCAACACAGAAGTGGGGTGAAGTGTTCAACAAATGTTGAAGCACTCAGTGTTTTGTAAAATACCCCTCACACACCAAAAGGCCCCTTGGTGTAATGCTTCATCATCGGGGTCTTCGCGCCCCTCTAACGGGATGCGGCGTGCTGCGACTAACGACTATGCGGGAGCACTTATAGTTAATGACTTTGTGTGGTGTATGTGTGTGGGGTGTATTTACAAGTGAGTGGTGGGATGTGGTGAAGGTTTAAAAAGTACCTGGCACATGAGTATAAGGGAAAAAAAATGTATTCTGAACTCTGGCTGGTACTATTAAAAGGGTACAGTGTGAGGTCGGATCTGTTGTATTAAAGAACAGGACCTCTGGTGTGCGTCGACATGTTTCGGAGGCAAGCTACTTCTTCAGGACGGGGGCACAACTTCCCCACCTTACTCACGTATTTATAAATAAATATCACAATGTATTTACAAAAAAGTGAAGTATTAGGCTAAGTGTGCCTACAGCGGTCTGCTACAAGCACAATGACCTGTAGAAAGACAAAAAGAAAAATGAAACTAATGGTTACCCATGTAACGGGTAGTTCAAGCAGGTGCAGTCACCTGGAACCTCACCATTTGCTTGTAATAAGCCCTGTAAAAGAATGGGTACTGACATCACATACAACACAGAACACATAAACATTAGGAGTTACTGGCAATAGTTGTCATACTTATGAAGCTTGCTTGCTTGCTTCATGAGCAATAGGAACGTCAGGGGTGTTGCTTGTTTGCAATCTGTAGTGAGGAATGATGAAGGTGTAAAAATACATTCTCACTTACTTAGGAAATAGGTTCAAATGGTCGTTTCAGGTTCTATACTCACAGGATCGGGACACAGTAAGATGACTATGAATAATAATGTATTAATTAGAGAATGCTCTGTGATTTAATTAGATTATGATTTTAGGTTTTGTTATTTATTGATATAAATAGTCTGAGGTCATAAGCAATGCATTTCACGAGAGGATGACCATTGGGAGTAGGGGCCACATTGGGCCCACCCCACCTGAACCAGCTGCTATGGGCATGCTCAGTCCTGCCCAGGTATGGCTCCTCCATTTAGTTCTCCGAATGTGGAGATGAGCCTGTATGTCCTGTACTGATGGCCACAGGATTTTTCTTTAGTTTATTGTCAGCCAATCAGAGAGATAAAGGTGTGTTGACCCAAGACCATGAGACCTCTGACCTGAAATGGATAATATGAGCATAGCCTCCGCATCCAATCGGATTTCAGTATTTTTTTAATGAGGTCTCCAGATAATCCACAAACCTTGGTCTGCGGACGATCCATAGACTAGTTGTCTACATATCTATTAGATAGACAGCTTGGCTCAATTTGAGGTCTACAGGTTTGCTTTCCTAATGCTTATTTCTTCTGAGTCATGGCCCCCCTTTAGTAAAACTTGGCCCTTGTAATCCCAAAGGATCTCTGCATCCTGGACAAATATTTCAAAGATCACTGAAGGAGCGGGGAAACACCCATGGGGTGCCTATGTTAGGACTCACGGCAAAGTACTGAAATTCTCTAGTAACAGTATACTACACACCTGGTGCACTCCATAACTGATTGAAATAGTTTTGCAAATAAGAGTCACTATCATAAAACAGAGACTGATTATGATATTGGACGGTCGGACTGCCGATTTTATCGCAGCTGTCAGGAGTCCACCCGATAAGCAGTCGGTAGTCTTACCTCCCAATTACGATTCAACTGATTAGCTGGCAGTTGGAAAGTGCTCATTTACACTGCTGCTTGTGCTGCAACCCAGGAAAATGGTTGCAGCAGATGCTGCAGTGCAAATCAGCACTTTGTACACATCCATGCACTCTGTGCCATGCACCATGTGGTGCATAGCACACAGTGCATGAGGGTGCGTGGGGGCACTACATGTGTCCCCAGGACCACTTCACAGTGGCCCCTGAGGAAAAGGGGCCCTATTTTGGGCCCCAAAGTCCATTTGCGACAGCCTTTACATGGCGGTCTTCACACCATGAGAAGGTTGTCGGAAGGGGCCAGCGTAATCCCGGTGGCAGCATTCAAGACATACATTTTAAAATGCTGTCCTGATAAGATCGTAAATCTTGTTGGAGGCCGCGGTCCTTCCCCCTCCCCCCCCCCCGATAGTTTCGGTCTGACTGCCTGCATCATAATACGGAGGTCAGACCGACAGGCTCTCAGTGGGTGGAAATGCAACTGATCACCTATCGGTGGCGGTCCCACCAACATCAAAATTAGTCCTAAAGTTTCTAACTGTCGTGTTTCCAGTGAATATATATGCATGTTTGTAAGACTGCATACAGCAATTATCACTCAATCTTTCCCTGATATTGAGGTACACCTTTAATTATATATGTTTTAGCTCATCTAAAAGGCGAAGACATAGTGGAGTATCTCTCTCTCTTTATCTTTTTCGGCTCCCTCTCAAAATTCATGCACGTTTTAGCCATGAGCATACAAACAAGCCTGGCTGCAGTAATATAATCATTCATGATAGTCTTCTGTCAAATTTGAGAAGTTTCTGCGTTGACAGCTCATTGTGTCCTGTGTACACGTTTTACTTCATTTTTATTTGCAGATGAAGACACAAGAGATGACAATTGTGCTGTTGAGTGTATAAAGGTCATATTTGACTGCAGGAACAAATACAAAATGGCTTGACCATATTGTACTAGAAATTCCACCTTCAGTATGATTCACAGAAAGGTCAAGTCCAGTGGTTGTATTGATCATCAATATACTACCTCCTGAGAGTGCAAACACATAAAACGCGAATGATTGTCAATTTGCAAGTCAGAAAAGATTTTCATTGAATGGGTTTTTCTTTTTGTTATTGGTGTCTTATAATGAAAGGTCTAGGCCTATGTTAGAAAATTAACTGCAATACTCTTGGCTCTTAAATTTGCAGGAAATCTTTTGATGCCATTAGACTGCTAATATTGCTATGGTGGAAAGGTTGCTGTAATTACATGAGGTGATCTAATTCCCCTAAGTGCTTCTTTTCTCAAACCTTGAAATTGTGTGGCAATCATTCCTTATCAGAAGCAATAATTGCTAATGTATGAGCCATTTGATCTGTGTTCTATCAAAAATAGATTTTTCTGGTATTAGTGTCCCAGAGAAAGGTCTTAAAATTAGGCCATACCACCCCCTTACTTTTCGGTTGAAAGGACAGGAACCAAAGAGTTTTCAGCTAATTGCCAAATGTACTATCCTGCCTTTGTATGGTGAGTGACTCTAGCAAATGAGGAAATATGAACATACGGTAGAAAAAAGTAGCTCATGAGGAAAATGTTGAATGCGGACCACGAAGAAGGTGGTCTGAATTGTGTGCAATTCCTATACACCACCTACAGGGAGAGAATTTTACAGAGCAAAGAAAATGGAATCGTACCATGGAGTTATGGCTGTCTCCTTTGTAATAAGGGCCGTGAACCCACTCAAAACAATAAGACAATGATTGTCTCATCAGCAGTTATTGATCCTTGTAGACATGTAGCATGGCTCTACTCAGAAATCTTTGTGTATGTCCAGTGAAGGAGCACCTTAAAGATTGCACAAAAGTGGAGATGGTCAGAGTCTGGGCTTTCTCAAGTTGTGATAATGCACTTCCCCTTCAAAGGTTGCACTGACTAAAAGTGATCCACATGACCACAGGCTACAGCAACGGAAATATACAATACACATGATATGTTGGCAAAGCATACTTCTTTTTGCTCAAACTTAGGGTTTCATCTTCTTTTATAAATGAAAAGGAAGAAATATGCATCCTTAGGACAAAGGGTCTAGGGTCGGTTTAGTAGAAAAAAAATATTTGTCTTTATTTCCTTAACATTAAGTAGTGAATTGGTACACAATTGGACTTACCAGTGCACAACTGTATATACTATTCAATGATCACTATGTCATTTGGGAAACTGGAAATTGAGTTATGAAATATCTTTCATATAGCTTTCCTACACTGAAAAAAAACAAAGTTACACAGGGACATTATAGTTAGGAAATAGAATGAACAAAACAAAGGTTACTAGGAACCGCTCCGTCACCAGCACAGCCCATCCGAGGCTCGTGACGGAGCGGTTCCGTCACGAGCATGGAACGGATTAAGTGATTGTATGAGTGAGTGAGTGGCTGTTTCAAATAGTACTACTCTTTGGTAGTACACAAACTATTCTTATTTATGTTTTATAGTATCTTAGCATATATCTTTAACACTCAGTAGTACATAGGAAATTCCCACACTCACTGGATGATGTCATCAGTGATGTAATTTGAGATGTTATCAGTGATGTCACTGACCATTTCAAGAGCGATGCCATATGTGAGGCTATAAGCAATGCATTGAGAGGGCATAACTTATACCTTACTTTAACTGCTGAATTTGACTGGTTTTATATGAGAGAAATGTAAGCCTAAATAAAACATCCAAGTAACCTTTGTTTTTTTCAGTGAATTTTTAATTCTATTCTCTAACTTTAACAACCCTGTAACCTATAATTTCACGGAATTTTGAAGGTTTTTTAATTTTATTGCCTACCTATAATGTTCCTGTAACCTTTCCTTTTTCAGTGAATTTCAACGTTTTTTTATAATCTATTTCCTACCTGTAACCTTTGAAAATAATTGTGTGAGTGAGTGCAAGAGTGCCTCAATGGGTGTGTCACTGAGTGTGTGAGTGTCGTAATGGGTGTGTGACTGAGTGTGTGTGTATATGTGTCCGAGAGGGTCTGGAACTACCTGCATAAGTGTTTCACTGGGTGCATCACTGCCCGAGTCAGTCTCTGACTGTTTGAGTAGATGTCTATGTGGGTGCATGAGTGTCTAAGTGGATCAGTGACTGGGTGCATGTGTTTGCAAGTGGATATGACATTTGAGAAGGACCTATTACTTGCCAAGGGAAGCTTGCAGTGAGAGTGCACAAACAGGGTATGCACTAGGAGTCATCACCCATGTTTAAAGGTCTATTTCTGTACACGGTTGTGTCAGTACTTGCCTACATATCTCAGAGAGTGGGGGCGTATACCTCTATCAGTGCCATGAAATGTTTAAGTAAATGTGTTTGTATGTCACTGCCTGCTATAATACCCATATGGCTGTCTTCATGTATAGGTTAGTGGCAGCATAAGTGCGCCAGTACCTGTGTTAGGAAAAAGAGAGCTATGTAGGTGTCACAGCAACTACCTTTGACCCTGCTGCATGTATAAATAGATTCTGGGGAGTGACTGAATGTATATCTGCTTCTGTAGCTGTGTGATTAGGTTGCACAGAGGGTCTATGCTTTTGTGAACATATGTATCAGTTGTTTTTGGGGTGCATACTATATGTAGTACTTCACATAGGGGCCTAAAAGTGCTCAAGTAACTTATTCAACTGAAAAGGGCATCTCTCAACCTCTTATACACAAAACATCCTTTATTGCATATCTACAGTATATCTTAGAAGTGTATTGAGAAAGACCTATAGAATGCAAATGAATCTTGGTGTAAGAATACATAGAGGCTGCACTAGTAGCCATCAACCATGATTCACAAACTATTTCTATACATGTTTCAGAAGGTTGTGTCAGTACTTTCCAACATATGTAAATGATTGTAGCAATACAACACTATGAGTGCCATCAAATGTGTAAGTAAATGTGCTGGTATGTGAGTGTGTTTTTTAGTAGCACTATGGCAGCACAAATAGTTCGCTGACTCTGTAAGGGCATAGAGAGCTATGAATGTGTAAACGCTAATACCTTTGAGTCTGCTGCAGGCATAAGTAGTTTCTAGTAAGTGACTGAATGTATATGTGCTTCTGTGGCTGGGTGATTAGGTTGCACAGAGGGTCCATGCTTTTGTCAACATATGTATCCGTTGTTGTTGCGGTTCACACTATATGTAGTACTTCTCATAGGAGCCTACCCTGCTCAAGTAACTTATTCAACTCAAAAACACATCTGTCAGTCTCTTAAGCCCAAACCAGCATCCTTTATGGCATACATATATCATATCTTGGAAGTATGCACTGCGCCTTAAGACGTGGGTCTGACACTTCAGAAACATGTTTAACATGCCGAGTGAAGCTTGCAGTGACAGTGCACAGACAGGGTCTGCAATAGAAGCCATTACCCATATTGAAATACTAATTCTCTGCATGGTTGAGAAGATTGTGGAAGTACTTGCCTACATATCTGAGAGAGTGTAGTAATAAACCTCTATCAGTACCACAAGATGTGTAAGTAAATGTGCTGATATGTAACTGCCTGCTAAAATATCTCTATGGCTGTCTAAATGTGTATGTGTATGTAAGTGGCTGCTGAAATACGTCAGTCTGTGTTAGGAAATACAGAGCTTCGTAGGTGTGATAGCAACTACCTTTAAGTCTGCTAGATGTATTAGTAGTTACTGGTGAGCCACTGAAGCTATGCATGATTTTGTAGCTGTCTCAATAGTTGAAAAAGTGACTTTATGTTTTTTCTTAAGGATGCATACTCAATTTTGTACTTGGCATAAGGGCATACAAGGGCACAAGTAACTTAGTGAACTGAAAAGAACATCTCTCTCTTTTAAGCACAAACCAGCATGCTTACAGCACACCTACAGAATATCTCACATGTGACTTATTCATACTGAAACTTGGATTTAAGACGTGACAAACAGCTTTTACATGGCAAATAATCTCCACGTGAAAGTGTATACACAGGACCTGTACTACCAAGCATCATCCATGTGTGATTTCTCTACATGAATGAGAAGATTGTGTCAGTACTTGCCAACATATCTAAGAAATTGTAGGAGTATACCTGTAGCCGTGCCTAGAGACGGTTAACTAAATGTTCTGGTATGTACATATGTAAGTGGCTATAAACAAACACCTCAGTGCCTGTGTTATGGAAAAGATAGCAATATAAATGTGACAAAAACATTGTTTAGAATCTGCTGAAATCACAAGTAGTTTTGGGGTAAGTGACTGGATAGATATGTTTTTGTATAGCTGTCTGACAAAGCACGGTAAGAGAACAACAACACCCAAGAATTCAAAGAATAGCACTCTTTAAGTACAGAACATCAGATATACACAGGTAGATATTTCCAAATCTTCTAATGCCTTGCTAACTAAAGTTTTCCTTTTAATCTACAGTTTGTTTACTACCAATCACACCATGCAGTAAGCAGCAAGTTTACACCATACTTATTCAAAGCAACAGATTATCACACACCAAGTGTGCAAATCAGGCAAACTGTGACTTTCTCATGCACTCATAAAATGTCTCACTCACCTATCATTAAACACACGAGGCCACACACAAAACCACTAATACATTACATCATTTAGTTCTAATATTTTCTCAAACATATTTGATACTCTCTTATAACATTTTCACATAGAAAAATACCTTTTCAATCATTTTTTTTCAAATTAAATGTAATTCAAATACCTGAAAATTGAGTTAGTTTATCAAATATTATTTTTTGGTCTTATCAGTTAGATACAATGTTGTCTGAAAATGTGAAAACTAAGCATAAGAATGGCACACTGCTCTCACACAAAGCAGCCATTAATGACAGCATTTTCAAATGTTCGCCCCCTAATAATGCAGAAAGCAGCAAGTAGAAATATATCATTCAGTTTTTTAGGTCGAGCATTCGAGAACTCTTGTATGTACTTTAGTATATACTTATATGTGTATTACTTTGTTGGTTCTGGAGATCAGCCCTAGGACTTGTCTGCTACCGCTTAAGGACTTTTTTTTCTGTTCAATTGCCTCTATTTAACTGTCTTGCTAGAAGATGAGCAGTAGAGGTCAGTAAAATACCAGAATTGCTTTCTGATTATTCAACTACCTAATTCTAACTGTCTTAATAGAAAAAGACCAGCAAAGGTCAGGAAAATATTAGAATCACTTTAGCATTCTCTAGATTCCAGTCCATAGAAATTGTCATTCACAAGCACCAGTAGACAATAATATGTTTTTCAAATCTTGTATTTTCAGTGATATGACCAACAAAGGCCCTGATTTTATATTAAAAACAGAGCTCTGCACTATACCATTTCCAATTGAAAGGCAACATTTCTTTCCATATGTTCCCATACCTGACGTGTCACGCAGTTTGGTGCTTACTTTCCCTCCATGTTAAAGAAGAGTAGATATTTTAGTACACAGGCTAATATGCGACATAGCTAAATACATATAAGGTCCCAAAGACAAGACTGATTGCATTGCAAATGCTTGTTTTTTTGTCACTCCATTCCTGAATGGTTAGTATATATTAACCCTTTCATGCACTGTGGATTTTATGCACTTCTTTTTAATTTTATTTTTTACATTTTGTTTCATTTTTATAATCAATAAAGACCAGTGTAGACCCATAACGTTAAGCATTGCATTTGGGTGAGATCCATGCCAAAGTGCTGAGATGTATATACAGTACATGATCACTGGCAGCTTTACCAGTTATCTAACAACAATACACTAATCATGAAAGCTTCAGGATATTATCACGCATGGCCTACAGTTGAACATCCACTAGTATCTGAATCATGCTGATCACTTCAGTGCACCTCAGGATTTAAGAAGATGTGGCATAGCTCCCTCCACGTTAGAAGGTCCTCGGCCAAATTATCATCCCTCCTGCTAGACTACATATGCACCTAGGGACCACTCCTGTACATCTCTCAACCATGCATCTAGAGATGCGGAACATCCAAGTTATCGCCACCCTGCAGATAGCTAGAACCAGGAAGAGTTATAATAGCTTATACTTCATCTTACAATTCTGGGGCTTTGGAGCATGCTCATCTAAATAGTACAGCAGGTAAATCTGTGCCCTAAAATATGTACCCCTATTCACCAAATCTACCACCCGGGTCCAGAAACAGAGTATCTCATGGCAACAGGGGCAAGGTTCTGGAAATCTGCAACCATGGCTCCACACCTAGGGCACACATCAGATTGGCCCAGGTCAATGTGGCATAACCTCATCAGGGTCATATATGTGCGATGTAAGTAATTAAAGTGAATCAACTTGAAGCACGCATTACAGGACACTGTGCGTGTAAATGTGTTTATCGCTTTCCATTTTGAATCAGTTAGAGGCTCCGTCAAGTCCCTGTCCTATGCTAATTGGGTCCTAGGTAAGGACTTCATTGCACTATACAGGAGAGAGATAAGCCAATGCTTATGCTTACTAGTGTAAGCATTACGTCCAGAGTTTGCGTAGTTGGTGGGACATTTGGGTATATGAGCCAATTCGCCTTAGCTAAATCCAAGAGTCCGGCATACTGAAGATATTGACCCTGACCCAGCTCAAAACAATTGGAGGCCCGCTCATAAGAGAGGAATATTTCTTTTGGGAACAAGTCAGCCAACACCTGACAACCTCTTTCCCTCCATGCCCTGAAAAGAAATCACATTCATCATTTTCCGCACTGGGGCAAATATCCTTATCGGGAGCTCCCTGTGGAACGGGGCATGTTTTATTATACGTTCTACAAATGCTTGCCAGAATTTTGCAGTCTGCTGGACCACATTAGGCATGTCTCCTGATATTCCTGCACCCTCTGTCAAAGCCATTAGAAGCCTATCCAGTTGGACTCTTCCCCTCAGAAGTCTTTTTTCCCAGTTTTCTCCCACATCCAACCACCGGGCCACAACCTGCAAATGGACCCCATAGTAATATAAGTCCATCTTGGGGCTTCAAGACCCCCCTCTGCATATCTCTGAGTTAATGTATGCAGGGCTACCGCAAACAGGGACACCAACACAGAGTTCAGTTGCATAAATACCCTAGGAATGTTACACATTGAGTTCTGGAGCATGTAGAAGCAGCGGTCCCTCATAGCCCAATGCACCCAGCTGCATAGTACCATCCACTCCCACAATGGCCACGATGACCCTCCGCTGCTCCTGCTTGTCTTTGTCTCCTGACATCACCACAATGACGCTGTGTCCCTTTGTTTGAGCAGGTGCCACATCTCCATCTTTGGCCGGGCTTTTCCAATGGGGGAAAAGTGTCACCCCGAATCTCTGCCCTGCGACAGCACTCTCAGTTTAGCAGGATATAGGAACACAATTTGCAGTTGTAGCTCTTGTAGCCTCCTTTTAACCCCCAAATATGACTTTAGCAGTTCCTGCCGCTGTCTGGTGTAGTCCGGATAAATAGTGATTTTGCTGTTCTCATAACAGAGGTCCTCTTGTTCCCTGGCTGTCTGGAGTATACAGTCTCTGTGCAGTAATTCAACATTTTTTTTCTTTTATGGCCCATGACTGTGCCCGGGGGGGAGGGGGTTGGCACTAGAGCCCTGTGCCCTCTTCCCACGACATACACCTCAGAGTCCCCGAGGGCGCAGCTGGGTGCAGATCCACTGCTCCAGAAACTGCTCTACCGAGCCCTGCTCCACTCACTCCGGAAAACCCAGCACTCGAATATAGCTGCGTCTGGTGCAGCCTTCCGCATCTCTGGCCTGGTGCTCCAGGCATTCGTGGTCAGCGCCACTTGTACTTTGAGTATTACCACATCACCTTTCAAATCCACGAAGTAGCTCTCAGCTGTGGACACCTTATCTGCAATTTTCCGTAAATCCATCCTCAACAGGTTCACATCTATGGAGACCGTCTCATCCGCTCCTCCAGTGCCTTTCTTGACCCCTGGATGGTGGCTAATAACTCTGCATGGGAGTGCACATCAGAGAGACGATGCAGTCCAGGTCCCAATCGGTGCCCCCCGGTCGCAGATGCACAACCCCCTTCCCTTGATACCTGCACCAAAAGATAGTCCTCACCCTTGCACACTACTTTAGAGAGGTGCTGCACCCATCGCAGTTCTCCATTTTGAGGCCAGGCTACCATAGGCGACCGTCGCTTGTCCTGGTGGAGGGTCCTGTAACAGTTAGACTGATGATGCCTACAAAAGTCACAGAGGAAACAACGGTGTGATCTCCCCCTCCTTACAGCCACCTAACAAGCAAGAATCAGCTCCTTCCACTACAGATGACACTCCAGGGCTCCACTGTGTTCAGCGTAGGTACCACGTTGCTACATCACCGCACTGTCACACCAGATGCTGGTAGGGTGCTGCAGGAAACTCTCACCAGCAGTCGGCAAGCCCCTCCCTCATGACAGTCACAGTTCAGGGCCTCTGGCACCAGATGGAAGAACTGTGACCCAGCTGCAGCACAAATGCTCTCCCCAGAGCTTTGCCCAGCACGATAGCAGCCCCACAAGGTCTGCAGCTTCTAACCAGAGGAAGAGGTCCTCCGACACGGGCAGCTGGCCCAAGTTCTGGAGGTGTGCTGCAATGCAGGGTCCACTCGCTGGCTGCAGTCTGGCTTGGGCGGCCCTTCCCTGAAGCGCCAGTCAAGAAAGCCACAGTTGCAGAGTCTGACACAGGACCACTGGGGGGGCACAGAGTGACAGCACCTAGAGGCTAAGGCCCCACTCACCCCTACGACTGGCCCACAACTACGCTCAGTACTCACACAGCCGCCATCATGGAGGGTGCACCCCAGACCGATTGCCGAGGCCGTGCAGCCAACTTCGCCTCCTGCTGCCTTTGCCACAGTGTCCACTTGCCGATACGGTCCAAGGCCCTCAGTCCTCCCGTGAGGCAAGGGGGTGAGGGAGACCAGCCAGGGGATCATTGAAAACAGCATGGCGACCATTGGTTGCGGGTGCCTCATCTGAAGCGGTATGTGCCTCAGGTGCAGCTACAGACCAGGCCGCCAACGGACCTTCAACTCACCTCCGCTCGCCAAACTTAACTCCAATTCGTAATCCAATTTCTTACAACCTTAAAATATCTACATGGCCTAACCATGAATACAGATATGCAGAAAGTAGTATGTTATTTATTACTGTTAGAACTGGGAGTCTCTAGTTGGCAGAGGTAGGTACCACTGTCCAAATAGGGACCCTTCCTTCTAGTCAGGGTAAGAAGGATACACTCTTTAGATAACCCCTGCTCACCCGCTTGGTAGCTTGGCACGAGCAGTCAGGCTTATCAAAGGCAATGTGTAAAGTATTTGTACCAACACTCGCAGTAACACAGTCAAAACACCACAAACTGACTCCACAACATTTTAGAAAAATAAAGGTATTTAATCTAAACTACACAAGACCAAAACGACAAAAATCCAAAATACACAGTTCAAGAATATGGTTTCAAAAGCATTCTTAAGGTTGCATTAAAAATAATCCACAGTTGCATCACGTTTTAACCAACAGTACCTTTAGATGCGACAGAAGTGCAAAGTGAAAGCTGTAGCGTTGAAAAGCAAGCAATGCGTCACTCCTGAGACCCTGGGGAGGTTATGCGACAACCCCATTGTATGCAGCGGGCGTGTTGCGTTGTCTCTGGTCTGTATGGGGAGGGATGCGATACCCTGCATGGATTCCAATGCACAGGTTTCGGTGGAAGCGGCTTGCAATAAGTACGATGCAATGATCTTCGGGCGGCGACGATCTGTGGTGTGGCGACGATGCACGGCTCAGCGTCGATCTTCTCCTCTCTCAGCCCCTTGATGCAATGGCTCTCCGATGACTCTTGCAGCTACGTGATGCTGTCCGCAAGCAAGTGGTGAGACGACCCAATGACGACAGGCTCTGCGACGATACTCGCAGCGATTGTTATCTTCCAGCACCGGGTTGGTGCATCCCACAAGCAAAGGATGCAACTACTCTGGCAGCGGCAACAGGCGCTACGACAATCTCGCCTTCGCGGCGGCGGGAATTTCCTCGCACTGACGGGGATGCACTCCGCAAGCGAGCGATGGGTTAAACTTTGCAGAAAGTTCTTAAAATCTTGGTTTCCAGCTTCCCAACACAGGTACAACTTCCAGAGGCACCACAGCTGGCCCAAGCACTCTAGGAAGGAGAGAACTCTCTCAGTAGAGTTCAGGGAAGCTGGGAGTGAAGTCCTTTTGTTCCCGGGACTTCTTAACAGGAATCAAGCTCTTCTACAGGCCCTTGGAGATTCCTTCAAGCAAGGGTACACAGCAAAAAACAAAGTCCTTACCCTCTCCTAGTCAGCAAAGCAACTGCAGGTCAGTCCAGCAAAGCAACAGCAGTACAGTCTTCCTTCTTCAGTCTTCCAGCTTTCTCCTTGGCAGAGGTTCCTTCTTGATTCCAGGATGATCTAATTTTCTGTAGTCTGGGGTCCTGTACTGATACCCCTAAAAGTCATTGTTCCCTTTGTGCAGGAGGGCTTTGTGCCCGGTTTGAACCAGTTCTGGATGTTCCGTGAGCACTTTGTTTTCCTGAACCTCTCCTTTCCTTTCAGAGTGAGGGACAGAGTCGTCAGACGCCCAGCAGGAGGTGCTACTCCCTCCCACCACTCTAGATGCAGATGGAGCTACTCAGCTCAGGGATGGCCCACTCAGCCTCTGGGAGACACCCAGCCCCTGTCACTCACAAACCAGACAGTCAATTAACAAACCAAAGGCACACAGAAAGGTCAGACAAGAGAACAGCCACTTTCTAAAAAGTGCTGTTCTCAAATACAGGATTTAAAAAACACCTTTCCTAAAAGATGTCTTATTAAATTCTGAGTTCAGGGATACGAGACATTTATGTCCTATCTTGCTCCTATGGGAAGATATGCAGGTAACCACTGTAACCAGCATTCCCCATCATAGCCTATGGGCAAGATAGCCTTACAGTAGTGAAAAACGAAAATGGCTGTAATTCACTACCAGAGCATGTCACCTGCACTGGTACATTCTCTACCTTTCCCATACACTGCACGCTGCCCAAGGGGGTACCTTTGGCCTTCCATAGGGGTGTCCAATGTGTACAGAAAGGCAAGGGTTAGGCCTGGTAAGTGGGGACACTGGCCAGGTTGACATGGCAGTTCACAGACTGCACACAGGCACTGCGGTGGCGGGCCTAAGACACCATTTTAGGGCTACTCATGTGGGTGGCACAATCAGTGCTGCAGGCCCACTATTAGCACTTGTATCACCTTCCCTGGCACACTCAGTGCACTTTATTAGGGACATCTTGGTGATTTAGATATGCCAATCATGGATAATCAATTACAATAACAATTCACACAGGGAGCACTTGCCCTTTGACACTGATCAGCAGTGGCAAAGTGTCCAAAGCATCTAAACCAGAAAAAACGAAATCCAGCACAGCGTCAAAAATACAGGAGGCAGAGGCAAACAGACTGGGGAAATCACGCCAAAGATGCCAGGTCTAACAATTACCATTGTTAAGGCAGGTGAAGGACATACTGGCCCTTTTAAGGATTTGCCTCTTGTGAGTCACGTCTCACCCCCACAGAGTGGTAACTAATAACATATTACACTTTGTGCATTTGCATATAATACACAAACTAGACAGCCCCACTAGGAGACCTATATATCACCATCCAAATGAACTGATTATGATTTCACAATTTGTATACCAATTAGATGCTGACCTTAATAAGAAAACAGCATTAAATAATAGCACTTATCCTAATAAGAACATATACTACATCCTTAGTGATTTATTTGATAATATTAATGGGAATGTGATATGTAATGTCACCAGTGTAGTCATCGGCATGATTTCCTATGCCCATGGAGGTCATTTAGGGGATTCCTGGGGTCGCTGTTGCGACCATGGGTTTGCCACTTCCAACCCCCGGCACTATGTTTGTGACCCCGGCCTCAGAGGTGTAGAAGTCAGTGCCAAGAATTCCTGCTTTCCTGATTTTATGCCTCTTTTTTGTTATGCTAATATTGAATAAAATTGTATTATTCACTAATAGTGTTAAAGAAAATAGAGCACATTTAGGACCTTTGATGCATGGTTTTAAATGTATGTTTGGTACGTCCTTGTGAGTGAGAGAATATATAAGAGAGAGAGCATAGGTATGATGACTGAGTGGATCTGTTTGTAAGCATGTGTGTGTGAGTGAGATTCAGTGACAGGTAGTGAAGTGAGCATATGTTAGATTGTGTGAGATGGAGGCCCAGATTTAGTATTCTTGGATGCAAGGCAACTCTGCACCAGAGTTGCTGTGCTGCATGGCATCAATGGGCGAAAGAAAGAAATGTGCCATATCTGTTAAGAAATTGTGAATTTTGTCTCTCTCCATGTGTGGGCGGACGTTTGGAGCCATGCACACTATATGCCATATTGCAAACATGTGTGTGTGTACTCTGAGACTTGGTGTCCCTACCAGTACAAAAACTATGCTCTAAAACGTTTCCCACTTTGTGTTGAATAGTCAATCCTCTTCCCCAAACACTTTGTGCTATGTTTGCACCATAGTGATTCTGTCCTGGTGCAAAACTTTAGACATCTCGGCCCTAACTGTCAGTAGGTATGAATTGGATGAGTTTAAGAGTGAATGAAAATGAATAAGAATGAGTGTAAAAATACGTAAGAGAGTATGAGTGAATGACTGTTGATGAGTAAATGTGAGTTTCAGTGTAAGTGAAAATGGGAGATGTATGTTGCGAGTTTGTTTGTTTTGTTCCTGGCATACTGAAGGTAATTATTTTCTTATAGAGACACCCAGGGAGGAATAGTGGCCCTGACATACTTGCAGCAATTCTTAACATGGCTGACACCTGTGACAAAATCTAGGCACTGGTACTTGGCATAAAGAGCACACATTGTAAATTACTGGTACTGGAAAATTGCGCTTATTAAATCCAGTACCCCTACTTGACTGAAACGGTTATAACAGCAGTCCTTTATTCCTTACGCCACAATGATGATTTAGGCATTCCTCAAGCGCTGGTCTTGTTTGATCTGTCGGCTGCGTTTGACACAGTCGACCATGACATCCTGCTCGACCGTGTCATACTAACCGGCATCTGTGGCTCGGCCTTTGACTGGGTTAGGTCGTTTCTTAATGGCCGCTCGTAAGCAGTGGGCCTGTCCCCTTTTCTGTCTCCTAAGCTCCACACCACCTGTGGGGTCCCCCAGGGCTCTTCGCTCTCACCCCTCTTGTTTAATATTTATATGCTTCCCCTACTTTACTCATTAAAATCCTTTAAAGTCACCACATTTAATTATGCAGACGATCTGCAACTTACCTTCACTATTGACGACTCCCCAGAATCTATCCATCAATTTCAGTCCACCATGCTCTTCATACGCCACTGGATGGATAGTAACCAACTAAAATTTAACCCTGAGAAGACAGAACTGGTCCTCTTTGGTAAAAGCAAATCCTTGTGGGGCCCACACTATTGGCCTCCAACACTGGGTCCTCCCCGTACCCCATCCAGTACGGTGAAGAGCTTAGGTGTACTCATTGATGGAGAGCTATCATTAAGACCTCAAGTTAATTCGGTGGGCTCATCCTGCTATTTACAGCTACAGAAAATAAAAAAAATTAGTCGGATGCTTTGACCCAGGTCGTGTCGGCCATGGTGTTGTCACATTTAGACTACGCCAACGCCATCTACCTGGGCCTTCCTACCGTCTTGGGTAAACGCCTTCAGATGGCCCAGAACCAGGCAGCTAGGCTTATATACCACATTCCACGGTGGCAATCAGCAAGATCCCTGCTGAATCAGATGCACTGGCTACCGATCACACAGCGCATACTTTTTAAAACTGCATGTATAACTTTTAAGTCTCTCGATGCACGTAGCCCTAAGTTTATTCTGGCACTCCTTCCTAGATATATATATTCCTACACGTAGCCTGCGCTCTGTCTCACAAATCCTCCTGACTGTCCCTCACTACAAACTTCAATGGAAAGAAGGCCGTAGGTTTGCCACACTTGCCACTAAACTGTGGAACTCCCTCACTCAAGAGATCCGTTCCTGTACCACTCTCTTACAGTTTAGGCGGAAACTCAAGACCTGGTTATTTGTCCAGACCTTAGCCTAATTCCTGTATGGCCCCTCGTCAGGTGGTTTTTCTGGATATGTTGGTTAGCGCCAAGAAACCCTCGGGTGAACGTGCGCTGTATAAATCCATGTTAAGATAAGATAAGATACTAGATATTTCATGATATGTCTGGCACCCTTTAAAAAATACTGTCATACATAAGTATGGCATATGATCATCATTGGCAGAATGCTTTTACTAGCACACTATAGGCAATTTTTGGCATAAAGGTGGGCAACCTGGCATATGGGATGGTGGCAACAACGAAAAAATGCTGGCCCTTCCATACTGAGGCACATTTTGACATAAGGTTCAATTATTGTATATGGACAGCATCAATTGCAAAATTCTGGCATTGTGATATTTAATGTCATGTTTAATATAAGGAGGCACTCATGGAATATGGGGGCACCCATGACAAAACGGTGGTACCCATGACAAAACGGTGGTTCAGACACAATTGAGGTAATTTTTGTCGTAGAGGGAACCAATACCACGTTTTGGATAAAGATGGGGTCAACTCCTAAGAAATGTCAGGTTTCATTGGTCTGGCACACCATGAAAGAATTTGAGAACTTAATGAAGGTCCTTTTGACACCTATGGCATGTTAGCAAATGGTTATGAAAATTGTGCTTTAAAATGTACAATTTCACTCATTCTATTCAAACTTTTCTCACGGGTAGAAAACCTCTAAAAGAGGTCTGATTCACTTCCTTTGATTGATGATTATAATTTAGGGCAAGTATTAAGCCCTAGAACCTTCAAAGGTAAAGTCGGCCCCCAAGTATATATGGCATTGTCTGTGTCATTGTCTTATCCAGATCAAGCATATTATGGTACTACAGTGATGCCATGTGTTGTAATGTTAGGGTCATATGACTTACCCGGAAAAAAACAGCATAGAGGGTCCTATGCTGTCACTTCCTGTGAGGTTGTTAAGGCCAAAGTGTATGTGATGTCTCTTCCACTACTCCTGGTTTTTGGGTGAATTGATGTCATGCCGATGGCCTCTGTCTCTTTATATGCGCCAACATGAGCAGTACATTTTTGGAATGCTTTACTGTTTGAGTAATGGTGTGTGCAGCAGGCCATAACTGGTGGATTTGTGTAGGGTAGGTTTTTATGTTGCACCAAAAATTTAATTTTAGCTGTTTTTTTTAGTGATTTTCTTAGGTTTTTTTAATCCCACTTAAATAGTTCATTTTACGGGCTACCTGCAACAGAGATTTTTTTTTAGCAAATTTGAAAGTGTAGATTAGCGTTTTGGGGCGCATATGTTTCCGGTCATTGCTGCACAAGCCCTTCAGACATGTACAGCAGGGTTTAAATGCATGGTCTGGCCTACTGACAAGTCTTGTGCTACCCACCCATGTATCTCAGTGTTTGGATTGCCTGCGACCAGATTTATGACCTCAAGGCGGCCAGACTGACTGCTGGTACGCCCTATCTGTCTCACACAAAAATTTGTTTTCTGTGATTGTTTTGTAATTTGGTGAGATCTTAGCTTACAATAAAAATGTGATATTTGCTTTGTTTATAACTTAGGTCCATTTGATCAACCTGAACGTAAACAAATACTTTGAGGAAATTAATAAAATAGTCCCTTTTTTTTTTACACAAGCCGTAGGAAAACATTGGTACATTAAATTCTTCATAATTAGACAAAAATTTCCAGACAATATACAAGAGACAACACTAGACTTTACAATACCACTGAAAAAGAAATAGCGTACGACTGAACGTACCGATATAAAAGTGCTAGTACAAAAGAAACAGCTGATATTATACTACAAAATTTCTACTATAATTCCTACAAACCTACCGGTATAGTGCAACAAAAATATCCAAAGATATTACTGCCATTCTTAAAGTACTAGTGCAAAGACGTGCTAAATTGGCTAATATAAAAACAGCTGGTAAAAACATCAAGATTACTATACGGTTCTTAAAGTGCTAGTGCTATAAGGTACGAGAGCCCCCGATGTAAAGCAGCGAAAGTATTATTGCAATTCTTAAAGTGCTAGTGCAGTAACGTGCAAAAATTGGCATATATAAAGTGATAAAGTGCAGAAACCGCCGATATATAGCAGCAAAAATATTATTAAATTTCTTAAAGTGCAAATGCAGTATCGTGCAAAATTGGCTAATATATACGATAAAGTGCACAAACAGCTGATATAACACAGCAAATATATACTTGCAGTTCTAAAAGTGCAAATGCAATAACATTTAAAAATTGACTTATATAAAACAATCAACTTCCTTCTATCGATTAAACTTCTCAAAATATTTCCAATTCCTTTCAAATCTTGCAATCGCACCCACTCTACCTGCATAGGCTCTCTCAAAATTACATGTTCTTCTCATGTTATTAACCCATTTCAATTGACATGGGATCACCGTAGATTTCCAATTTTGTAGAATTAGAGACCGTGCAACGACAGTAGAGATAAAAATAAACACTTCTTCTGATTTATTGAACCCTATTCCTTTCTTTGCAGATACCAAAAAGGGCCACCTCCGCCTCTGGTAATAGTATTTTCCCAGTTGCCATTTCCAAGTCTGCAAAAATCCCCTTCCAGAAGGATTCTAACTTTGGACAAGAGAAGAAGATATGATACCAACCACCCTGACCCCTAGTTTTGCATCTAAAACATTTATTCTCACATTCTGGGAATATTCTCTGCAAGGCCTCTGGGGTATAGTACAACAGCCAGCGAGAAAAAAAGGACATTCGCTTATAAGTAGCTGCTCGAAGTGCTTTGTTTTCTAAATGACATATAATTTCCCAGTCTTTATCTGAAAAGACGCACTGTAACGTGAGGCTTATTTTTTCTAAATGACTAACAATTATAGGAGATGATCCAGAAGGAGTAGCTTTTTATACCAGAATCTAATACCCTTATGTTTCTCCCCATATAGAGCTGTTAACAAAACATTGGGTGTTGTGTCTAAACCTCTTATTTCTTTTCTTATAAAATAAATCAGTTGTAGGTATTCAAAAAACATGAGCCGTCTGGGATGCGCTCTATCTGTTACCATTTGCCAGCTAATTACCGTATTTTGAATAAGTAGGTGCCTTATTTCACAAAATCCGGCGGATTCCCATTCTATCAGGTGATTCAAAGATATCTTAAGACCCATTTTAGCACATTCTAACAATTTCAAATAAATAGATCCATCTGAACCGTATTTTTTCAATAAAAGCCGTAATCTTGATGAGTACCCTATCAATGTCTTATATCTTGTTTTCTTAGGAAGCTTTGCAGTTTTTAAAAAGAAAAAAATTTGAGAGCCTGATTCCTCAATCATTCTTTCCAAAAAAGAATTGTCTCTTGTCTGTCTAATCCTTAATAATCCTGCCACTATATCGAAAAATAGCTGCTTCATAATATGTCTTAAAATGGGGAAGAGCGAGCCCACCTTGGTTTACAGAGAGTTGTACCAACGAGAGCTTGACTCTTGAGGCCTTTTTATTCCATATAAATCTTCTCATCATAGATTCGAGTTCATTAAAAAGGCCATATTGACTTTAATTGGAGTATTACTAAACAAGAATAAAAGCAAAGGCAGTACATTCATCTTTATCAATGCCACTCTGCCAATCAAAGAAAAGGGCAATAGGTCCCATTGTTCCAACAGGCTCTTGATTTTGTTCTTCGTTTTTATATAATTAAGTCGATAAAGTTCTTGATACTCTCTGGTCACATAAATCCCTAGGTATCTTATTGGATTCCGTTTTTCTTCTTGAGACTGAAGATCTAACGGAAGAAAATCTAAATTTGAATTTAAAATAAGAACTTCCGTTTTTTTCTCATTGATCTTATAGCCCCCGATCTTTTCATATTCCTTGAGATCTTTCATGAGATATAAAATATTTTCTTTATCGGGAGCCAAATACAGGATAATATCATCCGCAAACAGTTTTAACTTTGACATTCCAGCAATTGGGGGAAATATTGCGTCATTATTCTTATTTTTATTACCAGAGGTTCGATAAAAAAGGTAAAAAGCAGGGGAGATAAGGGGCAACCCTGCCTAGTGCCGCCATTTATTTTTATCTTCCCTGCTTGCCTAGCATTGATTATCACCTGGGCTGATGCCCCCTTCATAAATATTATGTATCATACTAATAATTGGGGCAGGGAACCCAAAAGAACCCAAGGAAGAAAATAACACTGACCAATTGACTAAAGCAAATGCTTTTTCTGCATCAATCAAGATGCATGCAGAGATTGAATTAATATTAAAATTGTCTGTATCAAATATTCTGTGTTAGCTGCCATATATCGACCGGCTATAAAACCCTTCTGGTCTTGGTGTATTACCTCCTGGGCTGCAAACACAAATCTTTGAGCCCAGATTTTCATAAGAACTTTATAGTCTGAGTTCAATAGACTAATTGGTCTAAAGGAATTCACATCCTCCGGATTCTTATCTTTCTTAACAAAACTAACAATTGTGGACTCTTTAAACTCAGAAGGAACCTTACCGCCTACTCTAATATAATTAAATAATTTTTCAAGGGATCTTCTAATTCCTTCAAGAAAACCTTATAAAATTCGATCGGGAACCCATCCATACCTGAAGCTTGTGCTCCCGCTGTTTCTTTTATACTATTTTGAATTTCCAGGGAACTTATTTCGCAGCCTATTTGATTGCGCCTAGAATCGGAGATTTTGGGAATATCCAAATTATCAAAATATTCCTTGATCAATATTTCTTCCACTTGAATATCTGTAGAGTAAATTCTCTCGTATTGATCAAGGAATATTTTCGCGATCCCCTCGCTCCGAGTATCTGTTCCACCTAGAGGGTCTTGAATTTTCAAAATGATGGAAGACTCTTGTTTTTTTCTAATCGAATTAGCCAGAAGCTTCCCCATCAGTTGACTATCTTCATACAGCTTTTGCTGAAAGGCGTTTGTGCTGTTTATCTCTTCCAGAGTAAAATAGTCCCTGAGCAATACTTTGGCTTGTTCCCATTTATTAGGCATTTGATTCAGATTTAATGCATACTCCTTCTCAGCAGCACACTGAAGGGCAGATATTTTTCCCTTTCGAACATTTGCCTTATTACTGGAAAATGCTATAATCTGCCCCCGGGCTGCTGCTTTAAATGCACCCTATACCGCAAAAGGCTCTGCTGAATCCTTATTTACTTAAAAAAATCTTTTATCCAATCTTTGAAGCCCTCTACCCATATCATATTCTGTAAAAGGGTGCGATCCATCTGCCACCTAGAACGCACCCCTTCTATACCCTCAAGTATCAGTTTGATTTCAACCCTCCCATGATCTAAAAAGGGATTACAACCTATCAATGCGCTGGAAATTTGAAGTGATCTAGAGGATAAAAAAAAGTCTATTCTGGAGGCTGTATGAAACCTATTAGAAAAACATGTATAGGACTCTGTATTGGGATTCAGGGAGCGCCAAGAGTCCCGCAATTGGTATTCTGTCATAAAAGCCTCCAGCACCCCTTTCGTCTTTAGTTTTAGTTGCTTCTTGTTCTTGTTAGAGGTGTCCCTCTTTAGATCCTGGATGTAATTAAAATCACCTCCTACTATAATTTGCCCTGAAGTACCCCTCAAGATTTCACTAATTTTAGTCAGGGCTGAGGTGTCATCAAAAATTGGGCCATAGTAATTTACAAAGTTGAATACCTTTCCCAACAATTTTACTACAACCCAAAGCCATCTACCTTTAGAGTCTCTTTGCATCCGCACGATTTCCCAGGGTAAATTCCTTGAGAAATAAATAGCGACACCCCTCTGGGCAACCCCGGCTGAGGAAAAAAACCTGTGGGAGAAATATCTTGGCAGAAACAACTTTGGAGAATTTGTTTTCAGGTGTGTCTCCTGAAGGAAGACCACCTGAGGCTTAAGGGCTATTGCCCATTTCAACCTGAACGTAAACAAATACTTTGAGGAGATTAATAAAATAGTCCTGTTTGACAACCTTTCAAATACAATTATAAGAAATACAATTAAACTGGATTTATAGTTAAAAAAAGAAACAAAAAGTCCCTTGAAACTCTCCATCTATGGTTTACTATGCAACCAACCAGGAAAACCCTAATTCACACTCCAATCATTCTTTTGACAAGGTGCATCCAGGGCTCCAAAAGAGCCCTGGAGCAAACTTCCAACAAATAACAATGTGAAATACAGGGCTGCAAAGATCTGGCAGCTGCATTAACAGATCTATGAAACCGAAAGCACAGCCCTACGGAAAAGTCACCAACCCAAAGAATTTTAAGACACCCATAAAATAGGTTTTTACTAGCTAAATGTTATTTCTCTACTCTGCCCTGAAATGCATTAGAAAACAAGCATTTGCAATGCAATAGGTCTCGCATTTGGTATTGTAAATGCCAAAGACTTTTATCTATGTGTTTGTTTTAAAACAGATGAATAAAAGGCCTTGTCATTTTTAATGCCAATAGCTTAAACTCTCGCAAATACAAGACCTATTGCATTGCAAATGCTTGCTATCAAAATAAAAATAAGTGTTAGGAGGGAGCGTGTCCTGCCTGCAGTAGCAGGCAGGACAAAGAAATTTCAGGAAATAATTCTTAGAGGTTGTAATTAAATCCTACAGAGTAACCAC
The DNA here is from genome assembly GCF_964263255.1 of Lissotriton vulgaris. Taxonomy (NCBI): domain Eukaryota; kingdom Metazoa; phylum Chordata; class Amphibia; order Caudata; family Salamandridae; genus Lissotriton; species Lissotriton vulgaris. Next base: position 187,314,700 of record NC_141688.1, on the reverse strand, counting down.
ACATGTGACGTAACAGGGGGTGTCCCAATGGGAGGTAACAAAATGGAACAAGGTGGTACTAAGGAAGACCTACTAAGCCTTTTGACCAACGAACAGCCATGGTTTACAGTGGACAATGACACAAGCCAATGAAAAATATGGGTGGAGAGTGGGCGGAGCTTCAAGTCCCTACCTCAATAGAGCATGCCTTGCAGAGCAGCATATGCGCTGCCCAACTCGACCTAAAAATGATCAACAGTCTACAGATGCATCTACTCTCTTACCCTCTTACCGTCTAGCGCCCAGGTCCTGCTCCATGGCACTATCAAATTAGATGTTCTCATAATTGTAGTAGGTGATACATAAATAAATACAAATGCAAATGCATATTGACATGCATTGATGCAACCCACTTTTCCAGGTGCAGGGTTCAGGTCAGTGCCACTATTCAAGTGCAGTGTGGCCACTTTCTGATGTTGGTATACACTCCCCCTATACACTCGCTATACAAGCATCCTGTGTGTGTTGCAAAGGTTTTACTTGGCTCAGCAAACAACAGATTTAAGGGCCTCCGTGAATCAATATGCTGTAGTCTTGCTGGGCTTGAATACAGATTCTTTGCTCGGGCCTATTCTTGTAGTCTACCACGTTGGAAGCTTTGATGCCTCTGGTTCTTCTCCGGCTTTCCGGGAACTCGAGTTCATTTCTCTTTCTCTTTGATGTAACTTTGTCTTTTTTCACTTGTTTTCCTTGCTACTAACAGGATAAATTATTCTTTTAAAATTAATGTAAATGGTTGCCTTATTCCATTCTATTTCATTTTTTTAACTTTTTTATAATAGCAATGTGTTTGTCTTGACATTATTGTGCTGCCTCTTGTAGTGTTCTTATTACTTTCTGTTATTTCACATTTTTATTTACTTGTCTCATCGCTCATTGGGATGTCTGTTTAACTATTTTATTTTACTGCATTTGTGTCTGCCTTTTTCAATTTTAAAATTGACACTTTTCTACTTTCAACCATTTCTCTTCCGACAATGGTGACCTTTGTTTCTCTTAATAGCTTATGGATGCAATGGGATCCTGTGAGGCACAATGTATGTCATCATTCTTTCTTTCATATCTGGGGCATTGAACATGGCAGGGTATCATTTGCAATCTAATAATCAGCCGGATCACCGTTTATTCATACTTTCATGGAAACAGCTTCATGGAAAATGTTATACACTTGATAGGTGAAGCTATCAAGTTGTGAAAACTCCAAATCACAAACATTTTCTAGGCTTTCAGAGTTTTCAGGGGCATATCTATGAGTGGTGCAGCCGGTGCAATGCACCCGGACCCATAGGTGGGAGGGAGCCCAACTACAACAGCCCCTTCAGCCCTTAAGGGTAGCTAAATACCCAGGAGGGAAGGCCGAAGATGAACGAGCATTGAAGATGACTTTCAATTTTGTGTTTCAAAATTCAGAAAAATACGAGAGATGTCAGTATAGTTTGATAACATGCTGCTTATTCTTTTAACATGGAGACTGGTGTTTTCTTTCCCTTACTTAAAGTGTGAGGATTGTGTAAAGGGAACTGTGTGAAATTATTGCTGGTGGGAAAGTAAAGGTTGTCGGCTGTTGTTTTCTTCCAACAACCAACATCATTTAAACACATATAAATGAACTGTACAAATATTTACAAATAAATATGGTTTCATTTAGTATTTTTTTTCTCATTGTAAAGTATGATGGAAACTAATCAAGACTCTTTACTTAGTGATCTGCAAAGGACAAATATTCACAATAATTCAATTTTCACACATCATTTGTGCTCTGTAGAGTCTCAGTAGTAACAGTGTATGTCTGTGCATGTTTAGGGGACTTTTCAATGGAAAGGGTGTCGTCTGTAAATCCCGGTGGCTACTACACCATGCTTGAGCAATGTTTTTATGACAATGTGCTCCTGAATACAACACCAGTTACATACTACTGGAGGTGGGCGGAACTATCAGAGTTTCACTCTTGGGAATTCCGTGGAGCCACACTGAATCGCATCAAGATTCTGTGGAGTTCTGCCCACCCCTCCGATTGGCATGCCATCATGTATTGCAGGCCATCGGCACTCATTGGCAATCATCATGGGCCTGCTGATTCCAGCGTAGCTGATTTCAGGCCCACAATGCCTTGGCCACTCATTTCCAGTGTGGCTGCTGAACATGAAGTCCTATTCCCAGCCTCAGCCGTGTAGCGGTCTCACCTACTCCCTCGTGCTGCAGCCTGCAGTTTACTTGCTAGGTGTCCATCGAGTGCAATGTGCTCATTTCTGCTGCTCCGGTCAGGGAAGGCGGCCAGACTCTGTCAGCAATTAGGGCTGGTGCCAATTACTTTCTTCACTGTTAGCGTTGCATACCAGCGGGCTCTAGACACTCTTCATTTGGGTATGGTGTTCCAGCCATGAGAGTAATCGTATTGTGTAGCCATCTTGCTCCACAACCTCTAACGGCCCCCAAGTCTGAGCATTTTATGCTTCATGACACACAGCACTAACATGGCACCAACTTCATCCAAGCATCTAGAGGAAAATACATTTATTAGGGGGTGACAAGCCTAGTAGCTAGAATTGTATCTTGAAAATACAGGTTGTGGAAACAAATAGAGGGCTACACATTATAGGGTACAGCAAAAAGAGCCCCTGAAGAGCTACTAATTTGCAGTGTGATAGGTCCTTCAGGAATAGGAGTCCCTCAAACTAATGTAAAAAATAAATATATATTGGTAACTTACTGCGACAAAGTAAAAACTGCAGTGATACCAAAATTACTCAGATTGTCAAGAGCTTTTGTCCCTTCAGCGTGTCTCAAAGATTACCACCTCACATAACCAGGACAAAACCACAGTACACAAACTAAACCTACCGCTCAGATTGACAAAAATGTGGCATCTGAAACCATCTCTTGTCCAAACCGGTCAAGGGACACAGAAACCAAGTACCGCTGAGTTGATCTTTGGACCAGCCTGGACCTGCGCAAAGCATTGACTATGCTACTATCTAAGGGGCAGAAAAGCTAATCTAGTCCCACTGAATTTGAAGCTCGTTATATTAGTGGTGTGGCTCACTGGTTAGAGGCTGGTGGAGTGGTGTGGCTCACTGGTTAGAGGCTGCAGGCCCGGAAGCAGAGAACGGCCCGGGACCAGGGTTCAATTCCCGATGCAGCAGGGTCGTGGACCAGGGTCAGTGGACTCGATAATTCTTGCCTTGGTGCCTACTCTAACCAGGGATCACACTCAGCAACTCTGGGCCATCTCTAAAATGGCCCCCCACATTCGCCGGGGATGCCTGGTTTCACCTTGGACATACCCAGTAGGGACCATCTCACAGGGATAGCCAGGACGGGTTCCCCAGCGGTCTACAGCGCCACGACGCCTCAGGGCAGCAGTGCGCTTTACAAGACCACATACATTACATTACATACATTACATACATTAACCCATTTTACCTGCGTGCACATGTGGTTCTTTGCATAAAATGTTCAGATGGTCAGGACAGCACGTGCCCATACAATGTATATTTTGGCCACTGACCTGAATAGTCTGCACTTCAAATATTGCTTCCTCCTTGGTCTGCAATGGCCCCACCGCACCCACATACACTTGCCACCTGGGCCCTTACCTTCTCATAGTTGTGCTTGCAGTAGTCAGTTTCCTGGTTCAGATGTTTGATAGCAGCTTTTGATGAGTTCCTGCTTCCCTGCAGGGATCTCCTCCTCCAAAGGCATCTTCAGCTCTGCCATTGCATCCCGCTCCCATCGCCAGCCATGGCCCGTTTATAACCACCCTCCTGCCCGGGATTCTGGGATTGCCAGTTCAGTTCTCACATACACGGTTCAAGCACTTCTACACACCATGGCCCAGCCAATTGACACCACCTCCAGCAGTCTGGGAAATGTGGACTTCCCACTTCTGCTTCCACTTCAACCACAGTGAAAGGGCTAGGGTGTCGGTAAGCTGAGTGCCAGTGCAGAGTGGCAAAACTCAGCAAATTCCACCGGGGAAGCGGAGTTTACAACCCACCCGTACATACTACATGCTTACCACTCTCTTGCTGAAAGGGTGTGGTTCATTTTCAACACTTCTTCTTTGCGCGAAGCTTGGATTCTTCAGAATCCCAATGAGTTCAGTGATGTAACATTAATGACAGCACCACTAGTCTGACAGCTGTTCGAGCATACCTGCCTGTCATGTGCACCGTATATGTGGGCTATATATCTGTTTACATTGGCAGTACTATAGTCCATTAAGTCAACCAGAAGAGAGAGTTTTGTGCAGCACACAGCCCCACATATTTCAAAGATTTCTCATATGAAATAATTTAAAAAATGAGGTACGATAAAATAAAATATTTGCCTAGGATCACACAGTTTGGTAAAGCGGCCAAGCCATGGTTGATTTCTTCTGGTCTCAGATTGTGTCATTCAGCCACTTGATTGGTATCCATTTCTTGCTCTTGTTTAACACCAACGTCTAATGGCTTGTCTTTCCTCTTGGTGCATGAGATTGGAGTGTGGACAGCAGGATGTATCCAAAAGAAAGCTCAGATCCATTTTGGCTCAGGTGCTTAAGAGGGCCACGAGCTGAAGGAAAGGCTAGCATCAGGCTCAAGCCTTCAATGACGTTTGGCATTTTGGGACTGAAATAACCGTAGATGCTGCTGTCAATGTGATACCTGTTTCTTATGTCACAATATCTTATATTGGGTGAACAGTCAACATATCGAGTCCAAAATATCGAATGGACATAATATCGAGTTTAAAATATAGAATGGACAAAATATCGAATGGACAGAATATAGACATCAAAAATATCGTTTTTAAGGTAAGTAATGTAATATCGAATGTTAAAAATATAGAAAGTTAAAATATCGAAGTATATAATATAGGTTATTAAAATTATCGATTTTTTAATAATATCGAATTTTTTATATTGTTTTTTATGTTATTATATGTGTGAAAAGTGTGTATTTATGTTATAATTCATTTTAATTAATGAATTTTGTTTTTTTAATTTGTGCGTAATTTATTTCTGTAGCGGGTTGTGGGTTTATAGGGGAATAGGGTGGGAAGTAATTTAATTATAATTAATTAAATATGTAAATGTATTTATTGGTATTAATTTTTAATTAATTGTTAATTAATTTATATTTGGTATTTAATTATACTTTAATTGGTAATTATTTTTTTATAATTGATTAATTGCTAATTATGTTAATTTTACTAATTTATTTTCTGTAGCGGGTTGTGGGTTTATAGGGGAATTGGGTGGGAAGTAATTTAATTATAATTAAATATGTAAAATTATTTATTGGTATTTATTTAGAATTAATTGTTAATTAAGTTTTTATGGGTAATTAATACAATTGTAATTGCCAATTAATTTAATTTAATTGATTAATTGCTGATTATGTTAATTGTAATAATTTATTTTCTGTTGCGGGTTGTGGGTTTATAGGGGAATAGGGTGGGAAGTAATTTATTTATAATTAATTAAATAATTAAATGTATTTAATTGTATTTGAATTGAATTAATTGTTAATACATTTTTAAATCTTAAATAATTAATTGTTAATTTGTAATTCATTTGTATTAATAGGTAACTAATTGTAATAATTAATGTTAATTAGTAATTTTAATAGATTAATTTTGATATTCTACTAAATTGGTCATTCCTTTTAAATATTTTTTTATAGATATTAATTTATATTTTTTTAAATAATATATGAAGTATTTACTTTCCTTAATGTTGCACTCTCTGGAGTGGGAATAGTAATTTTTACCCTTACGCTAACCAATGCTTTCCCTACTGTTGCACTCTTTGGAGTGGGAATAGTCATTTTGACCCCTACGCTATCCAACTCTTTCCCTACTGTTGCACTCTTTGGAGTGGGAATAGTAATTTTTACCTCTACGCTATCCAACGCTTTCCCTACTGTTGCACTCTTTGGAGTGGGAATAGTAATTTTTACTCCTACGCTATCCAACGCTTTCCCTACTGTTGCACTCACTGGAGTGGGAATACAATTTTTTTCCCCTATGCTATCCAACGCTTTCCTTACTGTTGCACCCACTGTAGTGGGAATAGTAAATGTTACCTCTACGCTATCCAACGCTTTCCCTACTGTTGCACCCGCTGGAGTGCGAATAGTAATTTTAACCCCTACGCTATCCAACGCTTTCCCTACTGTTGCACTCTTTGGAATGGGAATAGTAATTTTTACCCCTGCGCTATCCAACGCTTTCCCTACTGTTGCACCCACTGGAGTGGGAATAGTAATTTTCACCCCTACGCTATCCAAAGCTTTCCCTACTGTTGCACTCTTTGGAGTGGGAATAGTAATTTTAACCCCACGCTATTCAACGCTTTCCCTACTGTTGCACTATTTGGAGTGGGAATAGTAATTTTTACCCCTACGCTATCCAACGCTTTCTCTACTGTTGCACTCCTTGGAGTTGGAATAGTAATTTTTACCCCTACGCTATCCAACGCTTTCCCTACTGTTGCACCCACTGAAGTGGGAATAGTAATTTTTACCCCTACGCTATCCAACGCTTTCCCTACTGTTGCACCCACTGAAGTGGGAATAGTAATTTTAACCTCTACACTATCCAACGCTTTCCCTACTATTGCACTCTTTGGAGTGGGAATAGTAATTTTTACCCCTACGCTATCCAACGCTTTCCCTACTGTTGCACCCACTGGAGTGGGAATAGTAATTATTACCCCTACGCTATCTAACGCTTTCCATACTGTTGTACTCACTGGAGTGGGAATAGTAATTTTTTCCCTACGCTATCCAACGCTTTCCCTACTGTTGCATTCTCTGGAGTGGGAATAGTAATTTTTACACTTCCGCTATTGTACGGTAATAATATTGGATATTATTTAATTATATTATGTTACTATATATATATATATATGTTTTAACAAATATGATTTAAAAAATGTTTATAACTTTCATTAATTATTTAATTATTATAAGTTAATTTAAGTATTTTTAAGTATATTTTAGTATTAATTTTTAATATTAATTTAATTTAACATTGTTTTTAATAAAGGCGATATTTTTATAAACTATATTTTAGTAAACAATATTTTTTACTCAATATTTTTGTACTTACCTGTTTGTAGATATAAACTCGATATTCTGTCTGTCGATATTTTGTCAACGATATTTTTGATAGTCGATATTATGTCCCTCGATATTATGTCAGTGATCCCTTATATTGCACTGCTGATTGCCATGTTTTACCTGTGCTGCATGTGAGGGAAATGTATAATTTTATCAAATGCTGCATATTATGTGTGTTTACATACGTTTGAATGGCTGCTGAAGAAGCAGTCCATAGTCTGTGCATACGAAGCAGGCTTGCATTGTTTCTAACCAGCTCGGTATGTGTTCTATGGGTGAGAATGAGGCATTTACTGCTGTCTGGTTCTGTTCCTGTTTTGAAAAATTGCTATGAGTGTGAGTTTAGTTTGTACTCATTCACCTCAATGTGGTTCCTTACACTTGTACCAAATCTCAAATGCTGCTTGCTCATTGTCTCAAAGGCAGGCCTTAACTGATACTGCTCAGTGCCACATTTGCTCCATGTCTTTAATGGAAACCTGCATTGACTCTGCAGCACCACACTAGTTCCATGTCTTAGAAGGAATCTTACACTGGCTAGCCCTGCAGTGCCACACTTGTTCCATGTATTTAATGCAAGCTTGCATTGAGTCTGCAGTGCCATACATATTCCATGACTTTGATGTGATGCATGCTTGCACTGGCCCTGAGTACCACACTTATTCCATGTCTTTGAAAAAAGCTTGTACTGGCCCGGCAGTGCCACACTTTTTCAATGTCTTTGAAGGAGGCTTACATTGACCAGTCCTGCAGTAGCATAATTGTTCCATGTCTTAGAAGGAAGCTTACACTGGTCCTGCAGAATTACACTTGTTCTATGTCTTTCAGGGGAGAATGTGATGCTCTTGATCAGTACTGTGTGCGTGTGAGCCAAGGACCACTGGCGTGCCTGCTCCATCTACTGTGTGTTTTAAGTCAGATCAAAAGAATGTTTTCGCTGTCTCACCACTGTCATGTTTTCTCAGAAATGATACGTAATATTGCTAAGGGAAAATAGGCTTCAGGCAAGCTCACTTCAGTTATCCATCAGAGTGCCATTAATATATTATTTCATCCCTTCAGAACAGCAAAAGGTTGGGCAATTTATCAGCTCTCTTCAGCCATTGGTTTTGTTGCAAATGTTTAGATCAACCTATGAGACAACCGTTGGTCTTTATGCTTGCTTACTCTGTGTTATTCTGCATCCAGAGAAGTCTGGCCTCAGGACATATTTCCTTTAACTCATCCCTGTGAAGAAGAAGGCCCAGTCCTCTTTACTTACCTAAAAGGGCAAGTGTGACTCCGCTCATTGCCGGCAGGATCCAGGATTCCATCTGTGAGAGAAGAAACAAGACATTCATTATAACTCCAGCAATAACTGCAGCCTCTCCCATGTCACAGCAGGGAGGTGGAGACCGTAGAGAAAGGAGCCAATTGTGGAGGGTCAAGTAAAGAGAAAAAGGACATGAAACAAGAAGTTAGGCAACACGAAAAGGGAAGAAAGGGAATGAATACGGAAGAGAAGGAGATGACACAGGGAACCCGGCGTCGAAGGAGGATACTGTCGAAACCCGCAGGTTGGACAGACCAGTCCCAGCCAGTTAGAGAATACGAGGCAAGATACCTAAACACAGGTAAACTCCTGAGCTGAGGAATGGTGGAGCCCACCGGAGGACGCTGAAGGACGGCCACAACTCTGGAGAATTGCTGCTGAGCGGGTGATTCAGTATGGCATAGGCCGGCAATCTTTAGCGGAAGAAGGGAGATGGGGCCACGGGGAGCATGGAATGGATATTCTTTATTTTGTTTGTTGTTTGGATTATTCTTTTCTCTTTGAAAAGCCTCCGTAAGTGATGTTAAGGCACAATAGCCTATTGTACGGTGTGACCGAAGTCAGACTTTCCCGACTGGGAGAAAGAAGTACTTGCTTTCTGTGTGAGAGACACCTAGACATGGTCTAATGTGTAGGGTCTTTTGTTATCACCTCTATTGTTTTTAAACAACGAATCTTTCCATTTTGTGGCTTTAAGGGAAAGGATTCCTTGGAGCACCCGGTCCTGTAATTATCCTATATTGCCCCTCCCTTTATCACTCCTCGGCCCGAACAACTCTTCAGATAAATGGTGTGGTGGGTAGATAAAAAACTCAAAGAAACCGCAATCAAAATACTCACTGCGGCTTTGTCTATTCTTTTCTGAGCCTCCGGGAGGTGCAATTCGGGAGAGAAAGACCCTGGAAGAGGAAGAACAAATAACATCAACCTGATTATATTATTCAGCTTATCAATATTCCATTAAAACGTCATCATTAATAAGTATATTCAGTCTCTGCATCTGTTTGTACACTCAGCCCTCCCACAAACCTCCAGCAGCGCACATGTAAACGAAGACTAGTAGAAAGTGAGCAATGCCAGTACCAGCAACTTCACTGCCATTGCTACTGGACCACAACTATTTGATGCAGAGCACCAGTGGAGACATCCATTGTAATGCCTGTACAACGCAACTTTTACGATGCAAGTGCCTTTACATCGCATGCCATTACAACGTATACCATTACAATGCATTTAATTACAATGCCTACTGTTACAACGCATGCCATCACAACGCATTATAAATTTAGTAATGGAGATGTTTAAGTTTTAGGGTTGGTATAGGTTTTGGGTAGTTGGGAACAGTAATGTTTACCCCTACGCTATCCAACACTTTCCCTACTGTTGCACTCACAGGAGCGGGAATAGTAATTTTTACCCCTACGCTATTCAACACCTTCCCTACTGTGGCACTCACTGCAGGGGGAGTAGAAAATTATACCCCTACGCTAACCAACACTTACCCTACTGTTGCAATAAAAGTGTGATGCGTTGTAGTGGTATGCATTGTAATGGAATGCGTTGTAATGGTAGTTTTATAAAAATGTGCTGTAATGGTATGCATTGTAAAATCATGCAATGTGATAGTAATTGCGTTTTAAAAACTGTGATGTAAAAGTATGCATTGCAAATGTTTGCATAGTATTGTCATATATTTGAGCACCAGAAACCACTGCTGCAAACTTCAAAACCATGCCACCATTTAGAAACAGTATTTTGCATATCAGGGCGAACTTTTACTCTTTAATTTGTATTGTTGAAGCTCATACCCTGCATATTTAGTTGGCATATGTATTTCTTTATTTTTTCTAGTATATGCTACAACTACAAAGAAACCACCACCTTGTGTTATTTAGAAGGCAAGTGGAACTTTTCTATACCAAAACTTTTCCAAGCAAAATTCCACAAAGTGCAGACTCACATACTCTGCTGCGCTGGCGCAAGTGTAATTTATGGAAGATCATCTTCAGTGTAGCTTACTTCAAGAGTTTTGAATTACACTAGTGGACCAATGCACCAGATTCACTACCTGTGCCTCCTATGCCTACATCTGTGATTGGCGTGCTTGCATGAGGATAGCATGCAGGATAGCCACTATGTTTTAATAGGGATGTGCCTGTGTGAATGCAGAATTAACATTGTCTTTTGTGATTGCAGGGTAAGTGGTCTATAGGTTGAAAGTTGAGCCTGCGTAAGTGCAGAGTGAGGCATAGCCTGTGTGAATGCAGTGTGAAGGATGTGTCTATGCGAGAGCAGCAGTATGTATGTGGGGTTCCCACATATTGACTCCAACACAATCCCTCCTGCAAGCTTACACATCCCAGCAATCTCTGCTGCTGGAATGTGGTTGGGGCTTCATCTGCCTTCCATTTTCCTGCCCAGCCCGGTCCAAGAGTGGGCATCGTTGAGGACAGTCATAGCCTGGAGGAGGTTGGGCTGGGCCACCCCTCTCTTTTTTTCACCTGACCCCCAGCTTAATGTACTGTGCCTGCTGTCCCTGCCTCTCCATTGCCTGCCGTCCCTGCCCCTGTGCTGCCTGCTGTCCCTGCGCTGCCTGCATTCCCCTGCTCTACAATGCCTGCTGTCCCTGCCCCTGCGCTGCCCGCCATCGCTTCCCCTGAACCGCCTGTCATCCCTGCACCTGCACTGACTAGATAGATAGGATTGTTTATTGGTTCAAGTTATTAAAAACTTTGACAATATGAAAATCAATGTAACCAGCTAGTACATATCATGATCGTTCATTAAAAAGAGCAAAAAAGCACAGCATGTGACTCTGGTGGGGACCAGATTCCCTAAACTGGAAGGTGCAAAAATAATCACATGTAAATAAAATATTTAACCAGAATAAAACTGTGAGACTCTGCCCTTTTTGGCAAAAGTTCCCTAATCGTTTTGCTTTTCTCCTAGACCTTTTTTTCTGACATGTGTTGCCAACTGAGGTGTATTGGACACTTTGCCACTGCTAACCAGTGTCAAAGTGTAAGTGTTTCCTGTATATAGTAATGGTAATTGGTTGTCCATGATTGGTATGTTTGCCTTTCTAAATGAAGTCCAAAGTAAAGTTCCCTATGTGTGCCACGGCAGGTAATGCAAATGCTACTAGTGGGCCTGCAGTACTATTTGTGCCACCCACACAAGTGGCCTTAAAAATGGGACTCAGGCCTGCCATTGCAGGGCCTGTGCACAGTTTGTGAAACTGCAATGTTGTTCTGTCAAGTGTACTCACTTGCCAGAACTTGCCCTTCCCTTTATTGGATAGCCCTCTCTACGAAAGATTCCTTCACAGAATTCAATAATATTGGAGGCCTTAATATCCTTGACAAAAGCCACTTCCGGCCACTTTGAATGAAAGTCCATCAAGACAATTGCAAACTTGTTTTCAATACCCTTAACATGAAATGGACCACAAATGTCGATAGCCACTTTGTCCCAAGGTTTGTCAGGAAAAGGAGTAGCAGAGATGGTAGTTTCTTGGGACCTATGAGACTTGTCGCTAGACATACATGCCAGACAATTTCTGACACACCTGTCTATGTCCTTGTCCATTCCAACCCACCAAAAATCATTTCTAGCCCTTCTTTTCATGCTAGTCATTCCACTGTGTCCTTCATGTAACAAATTCAATAATTTGTCACGCAAAACTGCAGGTACAACTAATCTGTCACCTCTTCTAAGAATTCCATCATAAAATGATAATTCCGGCCAGACCATCTTATAGTCTGCCAAGATGGACTTGTCTAGAGAAGACAGATCTACACCAACGTGTAGATTGTTGATAATTTGTTGTAACAAAATGTCATCAGACACAGCTTGAACCCATTCCTGCTTGCTAAATGCATTGTTGCAAGACTCTTCAATGCTGGCAATTAACCACTCATCATTGTCCTCTGTTGTATCACTTTTGACACAAGGCAAAGGAAGGCGAGATAAACAATCTGCACTTATATTTTTATGACCTGGAACGTAGTTTATTTGGAAATTATATCCTTGTAATCTATATAACCACTTTGCTATTCTAGGTGTAGCTCTTGAAGCACCTTTAGTGGTAAAAATGTCGATAAGAGGTCGATGATCAGTTCTTAATTCAAATGAAGTTCCCCAAATAAAAGTCTTAAAATGGTCTACACCCCTCCAACATGCTAACGCTTCCTTTTCAATTACTGAATATGAAGGTTCAGCACCTTTAAGTGTGCGAGACGCAAAGGCTATGATTCGTTCAATTCCATCATGCCTTTGCATCAGAACAGCACCCAAACCATAAGCGCTGGAATCCACTACAATAATAGAAAGGTGTTTAGGATCATACGGTTTAAGAGCTACAGCTTTTGTGATATCATTTTTGATGTTCTCAAAGGCTTGTTGACACAAAGTTGACCATACAAAAGAGGTACCTTTTTTCATTAGTAATCTTAAACTATGTACTTTATCAGCGAAGTTTGGGACAAATTTAGAATAGTATTCTGCAAGTCCCAAAAATGATCGTAATTGATCCTTATTAATGGGGTGAGGTGCTTTCTCAATAGCCTCTAATAATTTCATTTTAGGTTTAACACCCTCATTGGAGATGGTATGACCAAGATAATCAATTTCTTTCACTCCAAACTTGCATTTTTCGCCACACACAGTTAAACCAGCATCCTGTAACTTTTGCAAGACATTGTGAACTGCATGGTCATGACAAGTTAAATCCTTCCCCCAAATAAGAACATCGTCTTGAAAAATTCTAACATTCAGTTCATCCTTCAAAATGCTACACATGACTCTCTGAAAAACTGAGGACGCAGATGCCAATCCGAATGGCATCCTGAGATATTGAAAAGCACCCTCCGGTGTAATAAAGGATGTCAGATGTCTAGAATCAGCGTGTAACTTGATTTGGTGATATGCATTTGACAAATCAATTGAAGAAAAATACATGGCATCTTTGATACTAGAAATCATTTCATTTATATGAGGTAGGGGATATCTATCCACCCAAATATTTTTATTTAGATCCCTCAGGTCAACACACATCTTAATTTTTCCGTTGGGTTTGCGAGCCAAAACGATGGGACTAAGCCATTCTGAAGCTTCAATAGGCTCTATTACTTTAGCATCACATAACCTATTTAATTCTTCCTTTAAAGGATTCCGTAAAGCAAAAGGTACATTCCTTACTTTGTGGACAGATGGAGTGTTGTCAGCTTTTAATATGATTTTATGTTCGAATTTGATCAGACATCCTAAATTTTTGCTAAACAATTTTGGAAAGATAGTTTCCCATCTTGAAGATGAATCCTCATTGGTTAGTAAAACTTGGTCAAGATAATCATAAGCTAAAACTACTTGATCAGGATGATTTGGGTTTAGTAGTAATCCCATCTTTTTAAGATCTTTCCAACTTAATAGTGCACGTCCTCGCTCAACAACATATACTTTTGTTAAACAAGACCTTCCTTTGAAAGTCACTTTAGCATCAAAATAACCCACAACTGGTAATTTAATGCCACAATACCCTTTAGGTTGTGCATCAGGAGTTATTAAGGGGTATTTGTTCCCATTTTCCCACATATCTTTATCAATAATGGTATACGGTGAACATGAATCTGCCCATAACATCATGTATACTTCATTTATTAACACTTCACATTTAGGTGGGCAATAATCATCAGATATATCATTGACAAAGTCATCTTGCAGCATCATCACCTCAATATCATTGTCATTGCTGTCAGTTTCTTCATCATCACTTTCAACATTTGATTCAACTAAATTAACCGAACGTTTCCAATTACTATTATCACCAGTCCTACACCACTTAGCAAAGTGGCCAATCTTTTTACATTTAATGCAGGTAACTTTACTAGCAGGACATTTATTGAAGTCAGCAGTGTGTTTTTGACTACCACATCTGAAACATACTCTTTTTGTGAAAACTGACTTATTCCTGAAATTGGGTTTAAATTCCTTATTATCACTTTTAGAATCTGACTTTTTGTAATTTGAAGTTAAGGCATTAACATTACTTGACTCATCTTTAGAACCTAACTCCTTAACATAATGGGAAGTATTCTCCATTTTTCTAGCAGTATCAAGTGTTTTCTGCAAAGATGGATTCTTGAGTTCAAGTAAACGTTCTTGAATTTTTATGTTTTTAACTCTGTTTATAAATTGATCTCTAATTATTTCCTCGTGTAAATCTTTAAATTTACACGTAATGGCCAAAGTTCTTAAACATGCCACATATTGTTGCACATTTTCGCCAGGTAGTTGTGCTCTGGAGAAAAATTTGTGCCTTTCAACTACAATACTGGTTTTCTTTCCATAGTTTTCTTCTAATGCTTTTAATGCATCTGAATATACATCTATAGATGTATCATTTGCGCTTGTTTCGCTGGTTTCACTACCTTCATCATTGTCAACAACAGTTGAAACGACACGAATGATGGTAGGTAAAGTTTTTAAGACTTTCCTGCCCTCAACTCCCAAGTTATGTTTTAATAAAGCTAGTTTCCTGGATGGCAAAAATACATCACCACCTATTGCCTCCAAATAAGTCTCAAAGGATTCAGACCAATCTTCCCAGTTCATAGGTGGAGGACCAGGAGATTGTAAAAATTTTGGGGGAGCAATCACAGAAGAAGAAACATCCATATTATTCACAGAAGTAATAACAAGCACACAATAACAGTAAGAAAA
Organism: Lissotriton vulgaris; assembly: GCF_964263255.1. Taxonomy (NCBI): domain Eukaryota; kingdom Metazoa; phylum Chordata; class Amphibia; order Caudata; family Salamandridae; genus Lissotriton; species Lissotriton vulgaris. The sequence goes on along the minus strand of NC_141688.1, from coordinate 187,299,520 downwards.
ATGGAGAAAAACAAATAATTAAAATAATAAAAGTAGTCACCGTTGTCAGTTGAATTAAAATAAATAATGTAGTCACCGTTGTCAGGTTAAATGTAGCTGTAGACTGTAGCAGTAGTAGATTGTTGTTAAGCAGCTCCAGTTTATAGAAATGCTTGAGGTTGAAAGAAAACGTTATTAAAATGAACAAGTTTGGCAGCGTTTTCTGAACTGTAACGAAGGAAATTGCACGTAGCGTGTAAAAACGCGTGTAAACAAAGAAGTTGCAGCCGAGTTGCGACGTGAAGATCAATGGCATCAAGTTGCCATGGTGATTCAAAATGGCCGCCACGTATGCGTAGTAGCGTGATAATGCGCCGTGACGTAGGAGCGTTGACGTATCCTGACGTCGATGCTTTGTTGTTGCAGACGCTTGAGAAGATGCGAACACAATGAAGGATCCGGATCGAGTGCACGCGAAGGAATCAAATCAAAAGTACACAGCATTTTTCAAGTAAGAAACGTTGGCAGTCATGGAGATCTTTAACGTTGGGTTTGCGTTATGTAGAAAAAAAATGTCGAAATTGCGCTATACTTTGACAAACGCTTAAGCAAAGGTATTAAAATTGCGCAAAATGGTAAAATTAAGTGGTAAGATTTTACCACGAAGAGATTATCAATTAGTTCGGATTTTAAACGCAAAACGATAAGTTTTAAAGGTGAAACATTAACACGATGTAGGTAAAAAAAAATTGAATACATACATCAAATGCCTTGGAAATCCACAGAAATGTTCAATTATAATCTGGGGTTGTTGTATTCATCAGTTGAAAGAAAATCTTCAGTTCATCAATTGATTTTCTTCATGAAGTCTTCATTAGTTCAGTTGAAATTCTTCAAAACGATCCCATCCTCGTGGCCACTGAAATGACTTCAGGTAGAGCAGAGTTGAAGATAAAATGAGTAGTTTATTTACAGTAACAACCCCAGGGAGATCCAAGACCAACACATCCAGTGACTGCTCATCTGTGTACTGCCCCCTGGATTCCACACTCTGGAATCCAGTGAGCACAGAGACCATGGAACATTGCATCATCACAAGGATATAACAATATGTGTTCTGCATTGCATTCGTTTCGCATCACAAACTGCCTGATAACTGTATTACACGTGGCATTGCTTTTTCCTAACAGAGTTTCTGAAGGGGACCGTACACATTGCTTTACAGGGGCATAATAGTTTACAACGTTGTTGCATTACGCACTGCATTACAGTAACAGTACAAATCGCCAGATAGCCGTATTATGATCCACATTATTCTTATGTTGTGAAATATCCTTAAAACTGGACGCCCAGAACTTCTCCAGCCACTCCTCACACCTTATGTGCAACAGCGCAACTTGCGCTCTCTAGGCAAACACCTTCTGACGGTCCCGCGTACAAAACTAGCCCGTACTGGTGGGCGTTCTTTCAGGATGCTGGGAGCCAAACTTTGGAACACCCTGCCAGTGACCATCCGCTCATTGGAAAATCTGTCTGCCTTCCGGAAAGCCGTCAAAACCCACCTATTCCCTTCCCCTTAGGCCTCCCAGCTGTTTCCCTTCTGCTCTCTGTCGAGTTTCCATGGTTCCTTAGCGCCGGGACGCCTCTTTGCTGGAGCAGCTGTTGCGCTTTATCAAATTATAACATAACATAACATAACATTGTTGCATAATGAACTGCATACTACAACATTAGGAGTACATAGGATTATTTAGTTTAGCTCAATAGTAATAGGCCAGGGGGCGCTTTACCCCGACACATATGTTGGTATAGTATTGTGTGGTTGCATCATATATCTTTTGTATAACCATATAATTGTTTTTCTATGAAACTTGTGTGGAGTTTATTTGTGGTGTCATAATTGGGTTGTTGTGAGTGTAATTGCAAATACTTTAAACATTAGCCTTGAAGATAAGCCTGGCTCCTTGTGCCGAGCTACCAAGGGCGTCAAGCTGGGGCTATCGCTAGAGGCGACCTGTCTTTCCCTGATGTTGGGGGCTCGTGGATCCCTGTTTGGCCCAATGTACCTACCTCAGCCAACCAGGGATCCAGGTATTCTAATAAAAACCAACTCTAAAAAATAAATGAACTGACCCAAGAATCACTATGATTTCTACTGGATCTATTACTCTTTCTAGAGGGGAAAAGACAGCCCTGTGGGCTACCTCTATGCAGTTGTTTCTGATCCTAGTGGTATATTTACTAAAAATTGAAAAGCCAACACCCTGCTGAAAGAATTGCATTTTGACTATTGTGCAGTGAACAATTTCAGCACCTGAAAAAACATTGTCTCCCTGGCCCATTTCACCATGTTAAAGGGCCCCAGTAATAGGGTCTCAGTGATAATGATACATACATGAACAAAGTTCTGTAGCACCTAATATACAAAATGCTGTCTGTGAATGTCAGTCTTAATCATAGATTAGAACTGGTATTACGCCCTGTATATATACATTGATAAATACGTATAAGAACGTAATACAAGCTCAGAGCACCCCGTTCAGATTGTACTGCTGATAAAAATCTTAAAAACACTAATGATTAGGAGCTTGTTGCTACCAAAGTCAATGTTTTTCTAGTTGTTTTAAGGAATTTCACACAGCGGGCCGATAACTGTAGGCTCATAACACTCAAACATGCAAAGATAGCCATGTTACAATGCCTTATACCAAGATTACAAAACAGCGGTTCCAGCAATGCTTTATTCATGTCGTCCAAATAAAGATTGAACCCATGTGTCGGTGTTTAGGCTACTGATGGTGCTTGAAGGCCTTCTGCGATGCCCCAGCTCGACAGTTTCTGCCATAATCTCCTCTATCCACTCTATCAAATGTGTTTTTTAATTTTATTGAGGCAACATACGCTGATGATTCCCAAATCATTTTCTCCCTATCAGAATCAAGCCCACTGGCCCCATCTTGTCTCAAACAAGGCCTCCAAAATATCTTCAGCTGGATGTCAGCAAACCAGCTGAAGTTAAATGGAGACAAGACCGAGGTCCTTCTTCTGGGGAAAAACAAAGACCTGTGGAATCCCTCTCACTGGCCTTCCGAACTCGGCTCCATCCCTACTCCGGCCACTCACGTGAGAAATCTTGGTGTTATCATTGATAACACCCTCTCAATGAAACAACAGGCAAACAAAGTGGTCGGCCTTTGTTTCACGATCATGAAATGGTTGAGAAAGATCGTATGGATGTTGCCCCTCGCCACCCAGAAGACCGTAGTCAATGCACTCATAACATCTCGGCTTGACTACGGCAACATCCTTTACCTGGGCTCCAACCAAGCCGTCACCAAACGCCTGCAACTTGCCCAAAATGCGGCCGCAAGACTGCTTTGCAACATCCCTAAAAAATCTAGTGTGTCTAAACATCTAATTGACCTTCATTGGCTCAGAGTGGAAAACCGCATTAGGTTCAAAGCCCTGAGCTACATGTTCAAAATCAAATCTGGCACCGCACCAAAGTATCTACTATCTCTTCCAACCCCCTACCTTCCCTCTAGAGCAGGGGTCTTCAAAGTGTGGGGCGCGACCCGCAGGGGGGCCACGGAGTGATTGAAAGGGGGTCGCACATTCCCGATCACATTTCTGCCCGGGGCCCATCTGACTACAGGGATTCAGCCCCCCTCCTCCCCCGTAGTGTGTCTCAGCTCGAGCTGCTGTGACCTGCGCTGGGCTGTGTCTGCAGTCTTATCTCCAGCACAGCCCGGCACCCCTGAGTTTCACAGGTCGTTAACGGCCATTTGCATGTTTATATACCTTTTGAAAACTGGTCACTGAGGCTTAGGTTTTTTTTTTATAGTTCTAGTACCCCCTGGGCCCCAACTCAGCCTTTCCCTTACATTTGTATTTTACATTTACTGCAAAAGTGTGAGAATGTATTTCATGAAAAGAAATAATAAAAAGTAGAGCTGCCAGAAGAAAAAAATACCAGCCATTTTTCAACACACTGTTTGCTACCTCTCACATTTTGTTTGCTTTATATACTTGCAAAAGTGCCACCATTGCCTCATGTAACGTTTGTTCTTGTGTTTGAGTGTGCCATTTATTGCAGCATTATACCTCTACTTTTACTTTGTACGCTTTTGTAACCTGCACACATCACTTTTTCCTTCTGTAATGTACCATTTGCTACCTCTTGTATTTTGGTTGCTCGCTATTGTCACTTTTGCCTCATGTAACTTAACGTTTGCTTTTGTACTTAGTTCACTTGTAATTTTCTCCTCATGTAACATTACTGTTCCTATTGTGAAGCGCTCTGACACCTTCAGGTAAAGTCCGCGCTATATAAAAACGCATAAATAAATACATTTGTAATGTGACTTTTCGGTCTTTGTTCCCTTTATCAGTCATGGATCATTGAGGCAGCCCTAGAACACAATTAAAAGTGCTTTCTATTTATATTTGCTGTTCCAAGTATGCACAGATGAGTGCTGAAATATACAGCTTTACATGACTGCTTATTTTTGTACCGTCTGGGACATCAAAATATTGAGCAGGCAACCCTAATCATAGGACTGGAAGTATGTTGCAAGATCAGAATATTTATTTCCTCCGCCCTCGATCCCTGATTAATGTCATAATAGCAATAGTTTAACCTATATCTTAAACCCTACGCCGCAGTCAATAATATGTTGAGTTACTTTAAGTGTCTGGAAATGCACCCTGCATTCAGAGAACTCACTTCTCATTCTAGCACTTCACTTTCATGCTCACCCTGCATTCACAGCGATCACAATGCACTCACACTGATCACCATGCACTCACATCATTCACCCTCTCACCCTGCACTCGCAGTGATCACTCTGCAATCACAATGCACTTGCGTTGTTCTCCCTGTACCTCAACCTGCAGTCACGCTACTCATCTGCACTCATCCTGCACTCATGTGACACCTCATTCACCTTCCCCCTCACTGCTCAATTTGCAACTCGCTCAAACAAGCCCATCATTAACCATGCATTCTTTCATCCCACTCTGCACTTATATCCACACTCAAATTCATATGGCCACCTCACTCACCCTGCAGTCACTCCTCTTTCCCTACTCTCACACTGTTGCATCGCTCACCGTGCAATCACATGGGCACTCTTCTCATCCACAGAGGGCAGGGTTTTAGGGACCCCTGCTGCTCCCGGACAGGGCCAGGTGAGCTTCTAATGTGGAAGCACGTATTCCTGCGGAGTGGAAGGCCCATCACAAAGGTTTACTAGACATCTTTGTTGTTAATTGCTGTATTTTGGTTGTAAACTGGTACCGTTTTATTGTGAGCAAAAAAATTTCAAAATAATGAAGCAATTCTATCCCAAAATAACGTGGCATCACATAACATTTACATTTTCCTCTCACACAATTTAGTCAAGCCTTCCGTGTAATTTGGTCCTCACCTGCCTCGTAATTCCAGAAGCCCTGCCTACAGGTTTAGAAATGTTTGTCAGGAGGGGGTCCTTATGACTGAAAATGTTGACAGGGGGGTCTCGGCACCCAAAAGTTTGAAGACCTCTGCTCTAGAGTACTGCGCTCCCAGACCTCGGCACTATTTGCAACCCCGAGATTCAAACTAGCGAGAATGGGAGGGAGATCATTCTCGGTACTAGGGCCCACTCTTTGGAACAAGCTTCCGCTTCACATTCGCAAGGAAGACAACTATGCCAGATTTAGAAAGAGCCTGAAGACCTGGCTCTTCCACAAATAAATCTTTCACTTATCAATTTTCTCCTACTTTTGTCCGATCTGTCATCGGCGCCGGGAAACCCTTCTTGGGTAGCTGTGCGCCATAAAAATATAAAAAATAAATAAATAAATAAAACATATAAGGATGGGGACTTTTTGGTATTTGTGGTTTTCATCAGCGAGGAAATTATCATCAGGTTGTCTTTGGTTCCGTGCCGTGCCTCAAGACTGATTGGGTGATGGAAATATGGGCCTCAGTGCTGGACCACTCCTTGTTTTTCTCCTGCACTGACTGCTGTCCCTGTGTTGCCTGCTGTCCTTGTCCCTGCCCTACCTGAAATCCTAATCCCTGCATCGCCTACTGTCCCTGTGCCGCTTGCTGTACCTGAGCTGCCTGCTGTCCCTACGCTACTTGCATTCCCTGCACTGCCTGCCTCCCTAGGCCTGCGCTGCCTGCCGTGCCTTGTCCTGTGCTGCCTGCTGTCCCTGCCCCTGCTCTGTCTGCCATCCTTGACCCTGCACTGACTAGATAAATAGACTTTTCTATTGGTTCAAGTCATTAAAAACCACCACAATTTAAAAAGCACAGTAAAAAGGTAATACATATCATGATCATTCAATAAAAATAGTAAAAAGCACAATGTGTGACTGGTAGGGACCAGTCTCCTTAAATGCAAGGTGCAAAATTAATTACTTGTAAAACAGATTTAACCAGAATAAAACCAATTCTATAAAGGTTCGGACTGTCCCAAGAATCACTATGATTTCTACTGGATCTGTTATTGCTTCTAAGTGGGCAAGCCATCCCCTCAGTCAACCACTATGCAGTTGTTTCAGATTCTAGTGGTATATCTCCTAAAAATTGAAAAGCCAACACCCTCCTGAAAGAATTGCATTTTGACGATTGTGCTGTTTACAATTTCCACACACGCAACAACACCGTCTACCTGGCTTCTTAGACCATGTTAACACCTTTGCCGCGTCCGCGATTTCGCGGCAGTGCGTCACTTCTGCAAAATGGGCGGGCGAGGTAGTGCTGCCGTCGGCCTTATAACTGAGACCCCAGTAATGGGGTCTCAGTTATAAGGCTACATACATGATCAAAGTTGAAATAACACTTAATATACGAAAATGCTGCCTGTGAATGTCAGTCTTAATCAGAGATTAGAACCGGTATTCAGCCCTTTATATCAACAGAGATAAATGGGACGTAATGCAAGCTAAGAGCACCCCATTGAGATTGTACAGCCGAGAAAAATCTTAAAAACACTGTTGATTAGGAGCTTGCTGCTACAAAAGTCAATGGGGCATATTATCAAGGGGGTTTATCTCCGCTTTTTTGGCTTTAAAAACCAAGAAAGTGGAGATCAAATTATCTCCCTATTACCTAGCTGTCGCTAACACCAGTTAGCGACAGCTAGTAGGAGATAGCGACCATCTTGGGCCCCGCTTTGCATGTCAGTGATATTTATCACTAATGACGTGCAAAGTGGGCGTGCCAAGATGTTAGCGACTGGAAACAGTCGCTAACATCGCTATCTCCTATTACCAACTTTTGGAGATATTCGCGCTAAGCGCGAATATCTCCAAAAGCTAACACCTGCCCCATAGCAGTTCTTAGCCATGTTATCCAATGGTAGGTGGATAACATGGCTAAGAGCATTAGCTCAATAATGCATGAATATCGCTGACTTTTCAGCGATATTCATGCATTATTTCCGCATAATACCAAGGTTTATCTGCGATAAAAATCGCCGCAGATCTGCGCTAATTTTTTCTCACTAGCCAAGCAACAGCGATAATTATCGCTATTGCTTGGTAATATGCCCAAATATTTTTAGAGCTTCAGCAAGGAATTTCACACAACGGGCCAATAAATGCGTGCTCATACCACTCAGACATGCTAAGGTTGCCGTGTTGCATTGCCTTATACCAAGATTACGAAACAGTGATTTCAGCCAGAAACATCTTAGATTGTTTAAAATTGGTCAAACACATATTATGTGGGCAAGGTTTTCCTTCTAAAAATTACATAGACTGCACTGATGCTCAGAAGACCCTGTTATTCTCACAAATTTGTAGGCTTTTAAAGAGATTAAACCACATCTCAGTCCAAATAGCTCTTTCTTGACTGACAATTTCGTGTGGGTAGCTAAGTACGTGACTCTCCCTGGCCCTGATACAATTAGTCACATAGATTAGTGTGAGCTTTCCAGGACAGTTCTTGAATGTCCGTGACCCCCGATTATATCCTCTCCATTTTTAACAGCAATTTTGCTGAATGCTTCAGGGTTAAATTAGGGAGTAGCATGTTGGCCGTCTCCAGGGCTTCCATTGCATCACTCTAGTAGAGTTCCCATGGTAGTGCTTTGTCATGAAAACCTTGGCACAACATTTCCCTGAGTGACCCTGGAGCCACCGTGCTGAGTTTACCATAATATATTTTAGTTGTATGGAGCTATTTATTTATTTATTTATTTATTTGTTGACATTTCTAAAGCGCAACGTTTACCCGTGGGCGTCTTGGCGCTAAACTGCAGTTTTTTGTCATTGGGAAAGCTGAACATCGTTGTGGGAAGGCTACTGCTCAAAGAGCCAAGTTTTTAGTTGTTTACGAAACTGGAAAAGAGAAGGGCTTTGCCTGATATGTCGGGGGAGAGTATTCCATAGTTTCGGGGCAGCCACCAAAAAGCGGCGATCGCCCCAAGAAACTGTTCTGGCCCGTGGAACAGTTAACTGCTGGAGAGTGGCTGATCGGAGCGGTCTGCCTGGTTTATAAAGTTGGAGTTGCTCTTTTAGGAAGTATGGACCTTGATCGTTCAAAGCCTTATAAACTATGCATAAGGATTTAAAGTGTATTCTGTTCCTGATTGTAAGCCAGTGATATTCCTTTATAACTTTTGATTTGGGCTCAAAATTTGTTTTTCTTGCGAGTAGGCGAGCTGCCGCATTTTGAATGGATTGAAGTTTCCCTATGACTCTGGATTGTGCGTTAAGGAATAATCCGTTACAATAGTCCAAAGTGGACAGGACTAATGAGCTTACCAAAGTTTTGATGGCTGTTTCTGGGAGAAAAGGACGAATCTTCCTAATCATCTTCAATTTAAAATGGGCTGTGGATGCTGTTTTATTAGCGTGGTCCATAAAATTTAGTCCATCATCGAAAATGATGCCCAAATTCCTCACCTTGGCTGTTGGGATTGGGGGAATGCCAAAAGTTTCTGGCCACCAGTTTAATGGCCAACTTGGGAGAAGGGGTCCAAAGATGACCACCTCAGTTTTATCTGAGTTCAGTCTTAAACAATTGCTAGCCATCCATTCTCCTATTTCTAACAGTCCTTTATTAAATTTTTTTGCTATTTCAGGTCCATCGCCTTTAATAGCTAGCACCAACTGAGTGTCGTCAGCATAGGAGGTTAGGCTCATCCCATGTGCTTTGATGACATTAGCAAGGTCCGACACATAGATATTGAAAAGTGTCGGACTGAGGGATGAGCCTTGAGGAACTCCACATGGTGACGATTGTGGTGTCGATTGATAGGGTCCTAAGGTCACTGCTTGGGTTCTGTTGGCTAGAAAAGATGCCAGCAGATCTTTGGCAGAGTGACAAAGGCCAATCTTTTCGACACGGTCGACCAAGATGGTATGGTCGACCGTGCGAAAGCTGCAGACAAGTCCAGCATTACCAGGATTGCTGTAACCCCCTGATCCCTAATTGCCCGTATGTCCTCAGCAGCCTTTATCAAGGCTGTTTCTGTCCCATGGTGTTTCCGAAAACCGAATTGTGTGTCATCTAGTATATGATGTTTTTCAATGTATTCGGATAGCTGGGCGTTCATGGCCTTTTCTACAACTTTGGCCACAAAAGGGAGACTCGCAATGGGCCTGTAGTTTTTCAAATCTTGTTTATCAAGTGAGGGTTTTTTTAGTAGGGGTTTTAATAAAGTGTTTTTCAGCAAGTCTGGATATGTGCCTGAAAGCATAATTGAGTTACAGACTTGGGTAAGTGCTGGAATAATGGACTCCATTACAGGCGGTAGAATTGAGAAAGGGCAAGGATCTAAGGCCGAGCCTGTTTTTATTGTTGACACAATTGTTCTTATGTGATCTTTTGTTGCAGTTTGAAAACTTGAGAACATGTTTTCTGTCCGAGGCATGAAGGAGCTGCCTGTCTCTAGAGATGGTTTGGCAGCAAAAGTTTGATAGATATCGTCAACCTTGGTGTAGAAATAAGTGGCCAGGGAATCACAAAATGCTTGTGATGGGGGAGGGGTAAGATCTGGAGTATTACCTGACAGAAGTTTGGTGATTTGGTACAGTCGTCTACTTGAGTTTTTTGCTTCATGAATTTGTTCCGAGTAGAAAGCTTTTTTTGCCTTTGTGATCATATTTTTGTACAGTGCCAGTGACTCTTTGTAGCATATCCTACTGGCTGTGTCGTAGGTATTTCTCCATAATCTTTCTTTGTTCCTATTAATTAGTTTTTGTGCCCTCAGTTCTTTAGTATACCACGGGGCTGTAGGTTTGGCTCTATTTCTAGAAATTACTTTGGTCGGAGCTAGCTGATTAGCTGCCTGACCCAACCAGGTCTGGAATTGTTGTAATGCTAAATTGGGTTCGTCAGATATAATTGGGCAAGTTTGGTCCAGTCTGGTGCTAAACTCCTCCTGATTCATATTTTTCCAGTCTTTAAACGATTTTTGAAATGTTGGGGCTGATGGTTTATTAAGAGAGGAGTTAGTGGCGAGCTTGGCAAGTATAGCGTAGTGGTCTGTCCATGGCATTGGAAGGATGTTAATTATTTGGAGACCATCAGCGCTGGAAAATATGGCATCCAAAATATGGCCTGCCGAGTGGGTGGGGGAAGTGACTAATTGTTTTAGGCCCAATGTTTCCATGTCTGATGTTAGCGCAACTGTATCAGCTTGATTATTTTTGTCCAAATGAAAATTTAGGTCGCCTAGGACAGTGAGTGAGCTTTCGGTGGCGACTGATTCCATAATAGTATTGATACTGGCAAGGAATCCCGCCTTCGGTCCAGGTGGGCGATATATCAAGATTCCTTTAAAATTAGAAAGAGCTGTTAGCTTAATATGAAACTGCATCGCTTCGCAAGCGGTGGATGGTATTGAGTTCGTTCTGGCCGGGAACTGTTCTCTGGCTATAATAGCCAATCCTCCTCCTTTTTTCCTAATGCCTCTGTCCTGACGGTATACTTTGTATCCGTCCGGTACTGCAATGGCCAAGTCTGGCCCAGAAGATTCGTCCATCCAAGTTTCGGTGACGAACAGGATGTCGAGTCTGGTGTCAGTTATAAAATCCGCAATCTCTTGCCTATGCTTCCCAAGTGAGCGGGCGTTGATCAGCGCAACTGTAGTGACCTTCTCTTTGGTATTGCTTACTTGGGGGATGTTAATCGGAGGGAGTTGTGTGGGTATTTTGTAATGACAATATACACATTGTTTGGTAAGATCCATAGGGGTCAGACAGAAGTCTAATCTCGTACAACATAGATTAGGTGGCGGGCGTAGTGCCAATAGGCTGTCATACGTGTAGGTCAGCGTTTTCTGTATCACGGACAGGCCAGGGGTAGTGGCCCTAGGCCCGGATCCGGCGCGGACGGGCGCAGACGGGCTCGCCTTTGGCGCGCCTTCGTCGCGCCGCCGGCGCGCCTGCTGCGCCCGCCCGCTGCGTGGACGGGATGGTCTGGTAGCTATAACCACACTCCCTATCTTTTACGCTATGGTCATCCCGTTTGTATTTATTACATAATTTCGGTTTGCCCAGATTCTATATTTACTTTTCTTTTTGTTAGCCAAAGTAGATCATTTGATTCCTTCACTAATGTATGAGCAGACCGTCATTATTTCATCTTTTACAAGGACACAAATACATTCGTTTGTGAAGCAACTGACTGCTGAGCCTGAGGGGATCTTCAGATTGCAGCCCGCACCAAACCATAATCCAAACATTCACACTCTCCATCTAAGCCCAAGAACGCATCAGTGTGAGCTCCCTCCGGGCAAGTGTTAGCCACAGTACGTGGCCTCGGTTATTTCTTTGGAACTTGAAGCAATATCCTGTGAGGAAATTAAAATGTGGTATGATGTGGCCAGCACTGGCATGTCATAGTGCTTTTTCCCCTAACAGTTTCATCCATGCAGGTGTGCTGCTGTACAACATGGCTAAAAGACATTCACATTGACAGCACCAAAAGCTTAGGTTTATGCTTTCTGTTTGTGACGGTTTTGCCATTTTTTTCTTCTTCCGTCTTTCCAGTCTGTGTTTTCCCTCTCATGCTCTGGGTAAATATCTAATACTGACAAATATGGGCTGGCCCAATAAACTAAGTGGTGGTACCACCCACCGGCAACCTCCGGACCAAATAAATTACTGACAGGGAGGCTCCAAGAAAGAGAGGAGTGTATGGGAAAGTAGAGAGACCACGCACGATCAGAGAGGGAGAAGAGAGAGAGGAGAGAGAGACAGAGAAAGAGAGAGAGAGAGAGAGAGAGAGAGAGAGGGAGAGAAAGGGGGAGGAGAGAGAGAAGGAGAGATAAAGACAGAGAAACAGAGAGAGAGAGAGAGAGAGAGAGAGAGAGAGAGAGAGAGGGGTTGGATGGGTGGGTGGGTGGGTGGATTGATGGATGGATGGATGGATGGATGGATGGATGGATGGATGGATGGATAGATAGATAGATAGATAGATAGATAGATAGATAGATAGATAGATAGATAGATAGATAGATAGATAGATAGATAGATAGATAGATAGATAGATAGATAGATAGATAGATAGATAGATAGATAGATAGATAGATAGATAGATAGATAGATCTGGTGTTAGTTGATAGAGGGCGGGTGATGCCTTTGGGCATTTCTGTCAATGCTGAATTTGCTTTCCTAGTCAGGCGCTGCTGACTAATCTTGCTCCAGTCTACATATAGCCCTAACAATCTAAACCATAAAAAACAAACTGCTGCAAGGCACTTTTGCTTTACCATTATATTGCAATATCTTTCCCACCAACCAAAGTGTATAAAAAGTTTTAAAAACAAGCTCCACACCGGAAGCTGAGGCAGATGTGGAACTGACCTCAGAATTGACTCTTATTCCCGACGAGTTTGCTTTAAAGAGTGTAATCATGAATAATACGCCACATAATGCAGCTGGAACAATTCTAATTAATTTAGTTGCAGCTTTATCCTTATGAAGTCTGCCCAATATTTTCTGGTCCACATATTTTTACTCCTTTCTGAAACACAATCTTTCCACTTCTATACAGTGGATTGCTGAGACATCAGCAGCTGAACGTTCCAGTGCTGCGCGTCGTCAGAGCTGTGGTCGCATTTCAGAAGCTTTCTTCTAATCCTGCAGCTACAATTAGTCATACACTGAAGCGAATAGAAAAGAAATGTCAGTTTCATCCCTGAAATTATTGTCAGCGTTGAGGAAAGGGAGTACCCCGAGTTCAAAAATAATTACAATGCAAAGGAAAGACGCAATACTAGTATTTAAATTCCTCGCTGCCCTACTTTTACATCTCCGCGACAAATATCACACTTCAGTAACATTTGAAATAAAGTGCCCATTTAAAAATAATGCAACTTTTACAATGCCTTGCAGTGCTTAGCAACCAAATATGCATTAGCGAGACGGGCACGCCCCTGCTCTCAGTTTGAAGAATATTTGACTACAACCTTGCAGACTTTATTTAAAAGCATGCTGTGACAAGCAGCCCCTTTCAATGAACGTTGACCATTGTGCTTGTGGTGAAGGCAGCAAACAGCTCAGGCCTATGACGTAGGACAAAGAAACAGCAGACTATTCCTGGCCACGAGATGTGTAACGCAAAAGTATCGACACATGTGGGTGGCAGAAGCGCTACTGGGCCAGTTCCGGATTATCAAATAGGCAAAGAAGTCACCGGCAGATAGGCCCTACTCCTTTTAGGCGCCCAGCGACAACGGTTCAAAATAATATGGATTCGATATTGAAAGAAAATTACAATCAAACTTTCTTACAATGTTTCCAAAAGATTGTAGAAAGTCAAATCCCAGCCACGCAACTTGTCGGAACCGCGACTACACTGCACATCCTTGACGCAGGGTCGTTCTATGTTCTGCAACCACTTTGTCCCGGTCTGGCACCACCAGATAAACACAATTGGTGCTTTGTGCTTCTAGGCACTATTTATTTGTATTTAAAATACTGAAAAGTGAATGGCACCAGTTCTACTAATTGGGTTTTCGTAGTTATGGTGCCAAATAATTGATTACATTTTACTCTATTTTTCTAAATTGGTGTGGTATTTTCCTTGTGTTGTGTTTTCACTTTATTTCTTTGAGTGCTGCAAAAATACTTTCTAAATTGCCTATAAGTAAAGCTTCACTGCTTTATGGTAAGCTACCAAAGGGTTAAGCGCAGGTACATTTTGGATATGCTTGTAGCTTTACCTTGGTAGAGACTGTGGTTCCTGTTACAGTTTCTCCCCACACAATCAGAAATCCAATTACAAAATTCAAATGTTAGATTTGAGAATTAAATTTGAGTAAATGGTGCTGAATGTACGGTGAGATATCCTGCATTTTGCCTTCCTTTTTGGGACCCAGTGTTTCATGAACTTTGAAAATACTACAAAGGCAAAGCACCTTTGTAATCCACCTCGAATATTTCCTGATTTATTCTGTTTAATATGCTACAAAATGTAGTCAAGAGGTAGTACAAAACCTTTACAAATGCAGCAAATTAAATAAAACGTGGATAACATGGAATTTATTTTAAAAAAAAAAGCTCTGCCAAAATGGCGAAATGTTTGAGAGTAGGCTTTTGCGCAAAAGAATAAATAATACATCATAAACAGAATAAATGAATATGCAGTGATCAGCTCCCTCAAAGGTCATCACTGGCCATGGAGCATGCAGATTAGAGTGTGAATGCATTCAATTACCATCAGCAATTAGTAGCCTTGCAGTTTGGAATTTAACTGCTGCACCATAAAAGGAAAATGAAGCCATCTAATGTCCGAATCTCATATGCAATCCTGCGCTCTACTGTTATTGTTATTACATTTTTTTGTATAATTTTCACAAAAAGAGAATCCCTTTTGAAAGGGAACTGGCCATTTCTATAATGGTCTGGCATGATTATGAAGCCCATTTGTGTATAATTGGGCATATTTTATTCAAACAAATGAAAAGTAGCTCGGGGCACTGCAACAATGGTTTTTGTTGAAGGTTTGCTGCAAAATATGATGGTACCTGCATTTTGCATCCAAAACGGCCACACGGTCTGATTCCCAGTAGGTTTAAGAGTGTAAAACTGTGGGCTGATTCACAAATGGCCTCTGCACTCGTGTAGAAGGCTCTGCAATCATTACTGGGGCTCAAATTTGTACCGGGACCTCCTCAACGAGCAACTGCAATGCGGCCATCCCGCATCGAGTGCGGGCACCACCGCCAATACTGCGGGGCATGCGCCACGAGTGCGAAGGCCCTTTGTGAATCGGCCCCAGAGCATGCAAAATCTGTTCATGGTTGACAAAGGTATGAATGGTAGGTAAGAATGCTTCGATATCACAAGCGCAAATATACTGTCACGTATTCAGTATTTCTGCGGCTATGATTTCTCGAGAAGTAGAAGTGGGTATTTCCACGAAGTTGACAAAGCCTGCTTTCAGAAACTGATCAACTCGGTAGATGGCTAGATAAGGAGAAACGCATTACAATTATACACCTAAAAAACTGAGGGGCATATTACCAAGCAATAGCGACACCGCTGAGCTGCGGCGATTTTTACCGCAAATAAACCTTGGTTTACCAAGGTTTAACGCAAATGCGATAAAAATCGCCGCAAAGCTTGAATATCGCTGAAAAGTCAGCGATATTCAGGCATTACCGAGCTAATGCTCTCAGGGCCGGCCCTAGGCATGTGCAAATTGTGCACCTGCACAGGGCCGCCAAACCCCAGGGGCCGCCACGACGAGGATCAGATCAGAAGGATCACTGGCGGCCCCCTGGCAGGATTTGGCAGCCTCCCGGCTTCTATTATTTGTTAGGATATCTCGCGCTTCCCCTGTCTCTCTCTCCATCTCTCAGCACGTGTTGTTGTTTTCGGGGGGTGGGCAGTCTCCAGTAGTTGAAGGGGGCCCCTCAGCTGAGCCCTCCGGTAGAGAGCTGTCTCTCTCTCTCTCTAAAGCAGCTGCTGCTGCCTGCAGCCTGCTCCTAGGAGCTCCTCGCTCCTCGCGCTGCTGACCTTTGACTGAAGAGAAACAAAGTATCAACTTCCATTGTTTCTCTTCGGTCAAAGCCACCCAGGCCCGGAAAGCGGAGGGGGTGGGGGCCCTAGGATGGTGCATTCTCCTCGGGGCACTATTCCTTTGAGAAGGGAGGAGGCCAGGGCTGTCTGTGAGGGGTGAGGGGTTGTCAGGGTTTGGGGGCCTACATGGGCTGGGGACCTCTTAATGAGATTGTGGTACCCTTAAAAAAACTGCTTCCCTGCCTCCCCTACAAGTTATCTAAAGACACAATTACAATGTTGAAGCTGTTTAAAAGCATGCTTACATTGTCTGGATGATTTTAGCCGGCTCGACTATGCATGTCTAACATTGCGAAAGTGAAAGCGATTTGCACACCCCTCTTGAGTGGGCCTCGGTAAATGTGGAGAGCTGGCATGCTGGCATGCTGGCATGTGGCGAAGACGCAGTGTTCTGCTATGTGACTGTGCACAGGTTGGCCCATGGTGAATTATAATTATTAGAAAGAACGCTCCAGATGCAGAAGCGCTTCCTCAGCCACCAAGTTTGGGACAAGGAACGAGACAGTGAGTAAGTTTATTTTTATTGTTGAAAGGTGAAACAGAGGTCTCAGTGGAATGGGATAACGGGCCTGCAAGTAAGGGAAGATTATCTGATCTCTGTTCAGACAGCCTGTAGGTCCTTTCTCCAACATACGTGCCTGTGTAATATAGTTTGTAATCACTGTGACATTTTTAGGAACTTTTATACATTATAGAAACTGTGTTTTCCGACAAGTCATGGTTCTTTTAAACAAAATACAATTTTAATTGCTTGCTTTATCGTAGTCCGTTTCACGCTCACCCTGACATCTGTTTAAGTCCTCCGAGTCATTTGTTATTCTCTCGGTGTACCAAGTCAACCTTCCCTCTGAGTTCGGTAAGCTGAGTTACAGTGACAATCGTTATGTACATACAGCACATAGAGGTGTCAAAATGGCATTTGTACAAACATTAATTTTATTGTGAGAGAAAAGCATCCTCATTAAAACATGAATGCATGTAAGGGTGATGTGCTCTCTGCCCACCCTTGTTTGGCCGATATATTGTTGGTAGTTCTTAGTATTTAGTGTGTATCCTTGGCTTGGGATGGTGGCACTTTCCTTGTATAGCCAGAGTACATATGGATACTGGATGAAAACTGCAAACTGATAGTAGAGCACCTGCCATGCATTTACTAAAAATAAAAAGCTTGTCTATTAGGTCAAAATTATTTTGTTTGAAGAAAGTGATCAGCTTACGTTTTGGAGTCCAGGCGGAGGGGGAGAAGGGTGCAAGGCAGAGGGGAGAAGGGTGCAAGGCAGAGGGGAGAAGGGTGCAAGGCAGAGGGGAGAAGGGCGGAAGGCAGAGAGGAGAAGGGCGCAAGGCAGAGAGGAGAAGGGCGCAAGGCAGAGAGGAGAAGGGTGCACGGCAGAGAGGAGAAGGGTGCAAGGCAGAGGGGAGAAAGGTGTAAGGCAGAGAGGAGAAGGGTGCAAGGTAGAGAAGGGTGCAAAGTAGAGAAGGGAGCAAGGCGGAGGGGAGAAGGGTGCAAGGCAGAGGGGAGAAGGGTGCAAGGCAGAGAGTAGAAAGGGTGCACGGTAGAGAAGGGTGCAAGGCAGAGGGGAGAAGGGTGCAAGGCAAAGGGGAGAAGGGTGCAAGGCAGAGGGGAGAAGGGCGGAAGGCAGAGAGGAGAAGGGCGCAAGGCAGAGAGGAGAAGGGCGCAAGGCAGAGAGGAGAAGGGTGCACGGCAGAGAGGAGAAGGGTGCAAGGCAGAGGGGAGAAAGGTGGAAGACTGAGAGGAGAAGGGTGCAAGGTAGAGAAGGGTGCAAAGGCGGAGGGGAGAAGGGTGCAAGGCAGAGGGGAGAAGGGTGCAAGGCAGAGAGTAGAAAGGGTGCACGGTAGAGAAGGGTGCAAGGCAGAGGGGAGAAGGTTGCAAGGCAGAGAGGAGAAGGGTGCAAGGCAGAGCGGAGAAGGGTGCAAGGCAGAGGGGAGTAGGTTGCAAGGCAGAGAGGAGAAGGGTGCAAGGCGGAGGGGAGAAGGGTGCAAGGCAGAGGGGAGAAGGGTGCAAGGCAGAGAGGAGAAGGGTGCAAGGCAGAGGGGAGAAGGTGCAAGGCAGAGGGGAGAAGGGTGCAAGGCAGAGAGGAGAAGGGTGCAAGGCAGAGGGGAGAAGGGTGCAATGAAGAGGGGAGAATGGTACAACGGGGAGGGGGAGAAGGGTGCAAGGCGGAGGGGAGAAGGGTGCAAGGTGGAGGGGAGAAGGGTGCAAGGCAGAGGGGAGAAGGGTGCAAGGCAGAGGGGAGAAGGGTGCAGGCAGAAAGGAGAAGGGTGCAAGGCGGAGGGGAGAAGGGTGCAAGGCAGAGGGGAGAAGGGTGCAAGGCAGAGAGGAGAAGGGTGCAAGGTGGAGAGGAGAAGGGTGCAAGGAAGAGGGGAGAATGGTGCAACGGGGAGGGGGAGAAGGGTGCAAGGCGGAGGGGAGAAGGGTGCAAGGTGGAGAGGAGAAGGGTGCCACGGGGAGGGGAGAAGGGTGCAAGGCAGAGAGGAGAAGGGTGCAAGGCAGTGAGGAGAAGGGTGCACGGTAGAGAAGGCTGCAAGGCAGAGAGGAGAAGGGTGCAAGGCAGAGGGGAGAAGGGTGCAAGGCAGAGGGGAGAAGGGTGCAAGGCAGAGATGAGAAGGGTGCAAGGCAGAGGGGAGAAGGGTGCAAGGCAGAGGGGAGAAGGGTGCAAGGCAGATGGGAGAAGGGTGCAAGGCAGAGAGGAGAAGGGTGCAAGGCAGAGGGGAGAAGGGTGCAAGGCAGAGGGGAGAATGGTGCAAGGTAGAAAAGGGTGCAAGGCGGAGGTGGAGAAGGGTGCAAGGGGGAGGGGGAGAAGGGTGCAAGGGGGAGGGAGAGAAGGGTGCTGCAAGGGAGAGGGGAGAAGGGTGCAAGGCAGAGGGGAGAAGGGTGCAAGGCAGAGAGGAGAAGGGTGCAAGGCAGAGGGGAGAAGGGTGCAAGGCAGAGGGGAGAATGGTGCAAGGTAGAAAAGGGTGCAAGGCGGAGGTGGAGAAGGGTGCAAGGGGGAGGGGGAGAAGGGTGCAAGGGGGAGGGCGAGAAGGGTGCTGCAAGGCAGAGGGGAGAAGGGTGCAAGGGGGATGGAGATGAAGTTAAAAATGTGCCCCCCCCCCCCCGGAAACATTTCTGCGGATGCCCATGGAACGCACACTACTTTGTGAGAGAGAGTGGGAGAGAGTGGAGAGAGAGAGTGTGGAGAGAGAGAGTAGAGAGCGAGAGTAGAGAGCGAGAGTAGAGAGAGAGAGAGTGGAGAGAGAGTGAGGGTGGAGAGAGAGGGTCGAGAGAGAGAGTGGAGAGAGAGTGGAGAAAGAGTGGAGTGAGGCAGTGGAGAGAGAGTATAGAGAGAGTGGAGAGAGAGAGTAGCGAGAGAGTAGAGAGAGAGAGTCAGTGGAGAGAGAGTGGAGAGAGAGTAGAGAGAGTGGAGAGAAAGACAGTGGAGAGAGAGTAGAGAGAGAGTGGAGAGAGAGAGTGGAGAGAGAGAGTGGAGAGAGAGAGTGGAGAGAGAGTAGAGAGAGAGAGTGGAGGGAGAGAGGGTGGAGAGAGAGAGTGGAGAGAGAGCGTGGAGAGAGAGTAGAGAGAGAGAGAGTGGAGAGAGAGTAGAGAGAGAGAGAGTGGAGAGAGAGTGGAGCTGGACAGTGGAGAGAGAGAGAGTGGAGAGAGCATGGAGACAGTGGAGAGAGTGAGCAAGAGAGTGGAGAGAGAGAGTGGAGGGAGACAGTGGAGAGAGAGTGGAGAGAAAGACAGTGGAGAGAGAGTAGAGAGAGAGTGGAGAGAGAGTAGAGAGAGAGAGAGTGGAGGGAGAGAGAGTGGAGGGAGAGAGAGTGGAGGTAGAGAGAGTGGAGGGAGAGAGAGTGGAGGAAGAGAGAGTGGAGGGAGAGAGAGTGGAGAGAGAGAGTGGAGAGAGAGTAGAGAGAGAGAGTGGAGAAAGAGTAGAGAGAGAGAGTGGAGAGAAAGTGGAGCTAGACAGTGGATAGAGAGTGGAGCGAGAGAGAGAAAGTGGTGAGAGAGAGAGAGTGGAGAGAGAGAGAGAGAGAGAGGGAGAGAGAGGATGGAGTGGAGCTAGACAGTGGAGAGAGAGTGTGAAGGGAGAGAGGGTGGAGAGAGTTGAGAGAGAGAGTGGGGAGAGAGTGGGGGGAGAGTGGAGAGAGAGTAGAGAGAGTGGAGGGAGGCAGTGGAGGGAGATAGTGGAGAGAGAGTGGAGAGAGAGTAGAGAGAGAGAAAGTGGAGAGACAGACAGTGGAGAGAGAGTGGAGAGACAGTGGAGATGGAGTGGACAGAGTTGAGAGAGAGAATGGAGAGAGACATAGAGAGTTGAGAGAGAGAGAGAGAGACTGACTGACTGACTGACTCAGAGACTGAATACTGACTGACTGAGAGACTGACTGGCTAGGAAACTGACAGAGAGAGAGAGCAAGATTGGCTGACTAAGAGAGTGACTGACTGACTAACAGAGAGAGAGAGACTGATTGAGAGTGAGACTGACTGGCAGAGAGAGAGACTGACTGAGGTAGAGAGATACTGGCTGACTGAGGTAGAGAGATACTGACTGACAGAGAGAGACAGAGAGAGAGGCAGAGACTGACTGACTGAGAGAGATAGACTGATTGACTGACAGAGAGACTGACTGACTGAGAGAGACTGACTGACTGAGAGAGACTGACAGAGAGAGAGAGAGACTGACTGAGAGGGGGACTGACAGGGAGAGAGAGAGAGACTGACTGAGGTAGAGAGAGAATGACTGACTGAGAGAGACTGACTGACTGGGAGAGAGAGAGACTGACTGACAGAGAGAGAGACTAAGAGAGAGAGAGAGAGACTGGGAGACTTACTGGCTGAGAGAGAGACTGTCAGAGAGAGATAGACTGACAGAGAGAGAGACTGACAGAGAGAGAGACTGACTGAGAGAGAGATTGACTGACAGAGACTGACAGAGAGAGAGACTGACTGACAGAGAGAACAGAAACTAAAGAGGGCCCATGGAGCTTTGTTTACTTTTCTGTTGTCTCCATTTCTTGCTCTTTCCATAACACCTCGAGCAGTAAATAAGAGGCCGTCGAAAGTCCAAGGTTAGACACGCCTGTGATGTCACTGGGTGTGAAAGGGAGTGACAAGTCGCTTTTGTGACCCATAACATTTTGGCGAATCGATGTCCATGAGGGTCCGGACCACCTCTTCCGGGGCCCCCACCTACGCTCCCTGCACAGGGCCACCATGAGCCTAGAGCCGGCCCTGATGCTCTTGGCCATGTTATCCACCTCCCATTGGATAACATGGCTAAGAACTGCTCAGGGCAGGTGT
Source organism: Lissotriton vulgaris (assembly GCF_964263255.1). Classification (NCBI taxonomy): domain Eukaryota; kingdom Metazoa; phylum Chordata; class Amphibia; order Caudata; family Salamandridae; genus Lissotriton; species Lissotriton vulgaris. The sequence goes on along the minus strand of NC_141688.1, from coordinate 187,278,210 downwards.
TAGCTTTTGGAGATATTCGCGCTTAGCGCGAATATCTCCAAAAGTTGGTAATAGGAGAGAGCGATGTTAGCGACTGTTTTCAGTCGCTAACATCTTGGTACGCCCACTGTGCATGTCATTAGTGATAAATATCACTGACATGCAAAGCGGGGCCCAAGATGGTCGCTATCTCCTACTAGCTGTCGCTAACTGGTGTTAGCGACAGCTAGGTAATAGGGAGATAATTTTATCTCCGCTTTCTTGGCTTTTAAAGCCAAAAAAGCGGAGATAAACCCCCTTGAAAATATGCCCCTGAAGTCGTATTATAGGTGGCACTGCTAATCTCTATCGTGAGCAATTTTTACCTTGTTTTAGACAAAGACTTATCTTTCAATTCTCAAATCTCTAAATCTCTTTTTGCTTTTATGTCTTGAATATCTTAAAAATAATCATCACCCTGCTGCTTCTTAGGTGCTGCAAAACTATAGTTGAGGTTGCTATTGCTTCATATCCGGTTTGCAGTAACTTGCTATAGAATGGTCTGTCAAAATACATAACTGCTAAACTTCAACTAATCCCCCTAGACTAACCTATGAATTCAAGTGAATATGTCATATCTTTCGACTTCTGAAAGTACTACATTGTTGACATTTCAGAAGAACTTTCCTGACCCAGATGTGGGGGCAGTATAGGTAACCCTCCACTGCCTGGCACCAGGCAAATAGATTAGACCATCATAGCCACTCTTCAGTATGCTTCTGGACCTGTTGACATTTCAGAAGAAGGACTCCCTTGCTCCCCAGAGTACTTCCCTGCTGCTTTAGGCTTGCCTTGCTCCACAAAGGACTGCCCTGCTGCTACCAGAGGACTATCTTGCTGCTTGAGGAAGGGATGACACCCACAGGAATACCCTACTGCCCGAAGACTGCCCTGCTTTCTGAGAAGGAAGACGTAACCTGCTCCCTTCATCCAAGCCTCACCTGAGTGTCAAAAAGGGTCAGTGGACTGACCTCCTGTCTGAGCTACAGAGACAAACAAACTTCACAGCCATCCCTGTTCGACCTGCAACTGCACCAGTCTGAGACCGGCTGGAGTGAGTTACTGATCTGCAACAGGTGCCACCCCAGGTACTGGACCCTCGGATGGCATAAGTTGAGCTCCTCCTCTAAAGGCAGGTGAAATCCTGAAGCTATGGGCTCTTCATAACGTGAAGGGGCCAGTTTGCCGCTAGACTCTGCAACCAACGATGCCTGTCAATGCGCAGCTCTGTTGAACCCAACTATTCACGGTACAACAACCACCAATGATGACATCCAACAGAGGATCTGCTCTTTTAGCTGCAGCAATGACAACACATGGTGACAACTAGCGAGAAGCTACATCGATGACCCTACCCTATGCCAGGCCTGCTATTTGTGCTACAGCGATGACCATCTGCATTACTCTCCATGCTCCTCGTGGCCTCCTCCACAACAAATGGATTTCTTTGTGTTGGACTTTAAGAAGTTAACTTTTTCAGTGGGAATAACTTGGTGCCTGTATCTGGTCCGCGCTCCATTGCAGTCAGCCTGATCTTGTGGCTTTTGCCAGTCTGGCTCAACCAGTTGACAGTGAGTGGCACCTAGGAACTATGTCAACCTAGAAATTGAAAATTGAAAATCTGTAGTTCTTCCGATTGGAGCTTTGTCATTCTGGTATCATTTAAATTAACTCAATTCTTTTTAATTGTTTACAGATTTTTCTAGTGCTGTATTTTCACTTTATTACTGTTTTTGTGCTGAATAAATTCTTTAAACTTTGCTTCTACGTTAGGCCTAACTACTTTATGACAATCTAAAAGAGGGTTAAGCACAGGTAAATTTAGTGACTTTTGTGGTTCACTCTGACAAGGATTGTGGTTGTTACCTTAGTGGCCTTCCAACCCCATCAACCAACAACCCAGTTTCTAACATTAGTGTACAGTGATACAGCATGGGGAGGTGGAGTTAGAGGATGAGGAGTAGAAATAGCATGGTCTGGCCACAAGCCCTGAATGGCAGAGGCAGGAAGAGGAGATCCTTATGCCCACAGGGGGGAGCCTCTGTCAGGGTAGGGAATAGTGTGTCACTCCACAACCTGTACCCTGAGGAACTGGTGGACACGAAGACTGAAAGGAACCTCAGGCTGAAACTGGCAAAACTCAAGATGGAGGAGGAAGCCAGGAAAGGGGAGACTGCCAAGAAGGAGGCAGCTGCTCATAGGGCAATGCAAGAAAATAACGTTGCTCTGGTGGAAAAGGAAACTCTGCTGACTCATGAAATAAGTCAGAAAGAGCTGAACCCCAAGGCCAACAACACACAGAGTCCAACAGCATTGGTGACAACATTAATACCGTGTCCATTGTAGACAGAAGGGTCCACATCCCCAAAGATCTTGTGCCTCACTCTGTTGTGAGGGAAAACATTGACAAGTGGTACAAGGCTTATGAAGTTGTTTTAGAGATGCACAGGGTCTCTGAGGATTATTGGTGAGCCATTCTCTGGAGGGACATTCTCAATGAATGGACATATTCACTACTGGACCCAGGGAAGGGGGTAGCATGATTCATCCTCTAATGAATAATTCACTTATCATTGAATATTTTCTAACTCCTGATAAATATAGAATGAAGTATGGGGACAGCCAGAAGCTTTCCGGTCAGCCCTGGGTGGATTTCATGGATACTCCACGAAGGCACTGGAGGATTAGGTGTCTTTAATCATATTCTCAGAGAGCATATGTTCAGTCATTGTTTGGCAGAGCTGTACCAAAACCTTGTTGATTTCAAGCTAACTATCCAAAGTGAGCTTACAAAGGAAGCTGACTTATGGTTCAGCAATAAGGTCCACAAGAGGGTACTAGAAGGGTGGTGTCTGAGGAGAAACAGACAGGTACCAGAATAAGGTAAGGGTAAAGGATTCCCATGCCCCTTCTCAGAAACAGGGAGGAGGGTCTGGTGGGTGGTGGACCAGGTTGCCCCAATTCAAACCCCTGTGCTTTGTTCTCAGGTAGAACACAAGCAGGGGGACTCTCTCTGTCTTAAGAAACTACTCAGCGGTGGGAACTCTACACAAGTAGACATTGTGTCCATAGGGGGAGTAGTACCCAGGAGCAGAGGGCAGAACATTCCCTAGTTCCCCTTAGTTGGGAGATTGACTGAGATGGTAGGCTTGTGATAAGTAAGGGTGGGAGTTGCCACTTCCATCAGATCACAGTAAATGGAATCCTTCCCTGTAACCGCTCTGAGGAATGACGGTGCCAGACAGACCATGGTGGTGGAATGGCTGTTTTTCTCCTGATCAGTACCTGCCAGGACAGGTGTTTAGGGTGAGCTAAGACCTTGGACATTACTTTGTCTGGCCTATGGCTCTGGTACCCTAGACTGTTGAGGAAAAGTGGACCTGAAGAGTTTCATAGTTAGTCATCAAATGCTCAGTCTATAGTGGGAGGACCAGTGGATCAAAGGTTGCTATCTTTGAGAATTGAGCCCCCCAAAATGACCCTAGTGAGGGCACTACTGACCTGACCGTGCTCTCTGTGCTATCACAGAGACAGACTGCCGAAGATCTGCACCAGGCACACCCCTGCAAGACACAAGGTGTGTCACTCATGGGGGGTGTTGTCCTCAGGATCAGGTAGGAAACTCCTTGCAAGCCCCATGTGAAAGGACCTGCATCAGTCTTATGCCTGCTGTGAGGCAGGCATAAGAAATTGACACATTTGTGTCCTAGAAGTGGCACAGTGAAATATTATAGATTTAATTGCATCACTTCTATGACCCTTTCTTGCATCAGTACGCCCCCCCCCCCCTGCGCTACATTATACCTGGCGCAGGTATAATGTAGCGCAGGGGTTTACAAAGTGACGCATCTACCTAGATGCGTCACTCTGTAAATATGGTGCAACAGGGCACTTTTTTTACGCTGCTGGTGCGTCACAAAGAGTGACGCACCAGCAGCGTAAAAGTGACGCACGGCCTCATAAATGAGACCCCTAATGTCTAAGGGGCCAACCATCTCGCCTCCGCTTTTTATTTATACGTCCAACCTTTGGACATGCTGCTCAGACACTTTAACACTATCATTTACTTATGTGTACAAGATACACAGGGGATAGTTAACATGAACGATGACCCAGGAGATCCTGCAACAGGACTAGCGTTAACATAGAAAAAATGTGAGCTTAGATGAATAATACATATCTTAAATTAAATCCTTCCAAGTCAGATTCAACCATTCCACAATAAAGTCAACCTGTGGGAGGCCATCATTTGGCCCTCTGGTATGGGAACCTGCCCTACCCCAGTCACCTCAGTGAGAGATGTCGACATCATTTTAGACACCGAATTAAACCTACATTCATTGGCCTCTTTTTACTTCATTGTCATTCAGATCGTTTCTCAAGGTTTAGTACCAAGAGCGTTTGTGCTTTAAAAACAGTCTAAACATAAATACATAGATATAATGCCAACACAACAAATTGTAATTTGTAGATAAAAGGGCAACTAAGCATTCTTGCTTTCTTTAAGTGGGGCTCTAAAGTGGAGAAAAAAGCTGTTATAAATGTTTTTGGACTAAATCCTGCTTATGTCAGGAACATGTATCGATTTGTGTGTTCGACCACATTCCATAACATAATAAAAAGTATACAGGTCATCTTTCATTTATGTCAATTCCCGACTTCGTCCACCAAGCGAAATGGACGTTCACAAAAGGACAAACTAGGTCATATTTTGCATATTAGGGATACTCACGGAACTTCATGTTTTCTGTATAGATTTATAAGCTATTAACTATTTAGTGAATCCCTAAAATGCGGACTTCTACAACAATTGCAGATATTAGGACCTCAATGCTTAGATTTATAGATGTTTGTGTTTAATTGCCCTTGAATCTTATTAATCGTGATCGAAACACATTTAAGTGTGCTAAAATACCGACAGAGTATCTAATTTTTTTAATCAACTAAGATGAAAACTTTTATTTAGTGCTTGCATTTGTTTTATGCATCTTGGCACTAATTAAGGGAGAGCTGAAGAGATCTGTATGCATATGTAGCTAAAATCGTTCACTCCATTTGGTAAAAACACACACGCACACACACACACACACCCACAGACCCCCACCCGCCAAGAACAACCCCCCTCACCCCCACCCGTCAACTCTTCTTAACACAAACTTTCTTTCTGCGGTTTCCAATTAGCCTATTGTACCTTATTACTGCTCTCAGAACGCGCTGTTTGTATGCAATTTGCATATTGTACCTTTAACGTGATTCCAGATGCTCTAATAACGAGCCCATTTCCAGCTCGTTTGACTCCTCACGCCAGCCTCTGTGCGCTCGGAATACATTAACATTTACTTATCCATTATCGCCAATGCTTGTTTCCTCTCTCAAAGAATGGCATATAAAACAGATGCAAATGCAAGATAAAATATAAAGCGTAAATGACCGGGGGACGAATGCAAATCCCATATATTTTGAGTGTCTCGACACTAATCAGTCTCCTCCTGTTCCATGCATGCGGTTTTAGCATCCATTAGTTGGCATTTACAAATCCAAATGGCAAACTCTTCAACACGTTAAATTCGATTTTAAAGATATCCTGAAACATGTGGTCCAATTCTTTGCAGTTCGCCTTAGAAGAGCATGCTTGCATCCCCGAGTTGTCATGGTTTCTGTGAATATGCATAAGGGAGCAGATAGGGCCCAGGCAACAAGAGAAGTTAAAAAGAGAAACGAAGTTGCAAAGATTTGCTGATGGGATGTGCTCAATTTCCAGCTAACCAGTAATGACCGTTTATGCTACACACATCTGCCCTTGTGATGGATTGGATTTTGTAGGGTCCTGCCCATGGCCAGACTGGGAACCGAAACCGTCCTGGCAAACAGCTGGGCCGCCCCACAGGGGTGATCGGGGATTAAAAGTTAGAAGTACCACTGGCGTCTCTCCACTGCCACTTTTGTTGCAGGGGGTCGATATTACAGCTATGTTGCAAAACCAGCCCCCGGTGATATAAACGGGCCCCTGGGGTCCAAAACCAATACTGACCTCCACCCTGGCGGCCCACCGGGGAAACGCCCTGTGCCCGCTACAGCTAGTCCGGCCCTCTGCCTTAGGTGGTGCATTTCAGATGGACACGCATCTAACTAGTGCAGCGGCCCAGAGTTACATCCTTCGACTATGCAGTACTTCAACCTTCGGCTGTCCTTATTTACAGAGCCACTTCAATGACTAAACTGATAAGGAAATCAGTGTGGAGTATATATGTCGTTAATGCTCCGGCGTAAATTGGCGGTGATGTAATAAGGGAATGGGACTCCGGAATTGCTTAGGAACTACTCCTGTAGTATTAATGCAGCAGCAACATCAGTTAATTTATGGTGTGATTTGGGTGAACTAATAACTCTCAACTTTTCCAGTACTTATCTTCTCATTGCAGCTACTTACAAATCCTGATCGAGCTAATGGTGATGGAAATTAGGCTCCAGCTGCTCCACAGGCATCATTTATTCTTGCAGGGGTTTTATTGCAGCGGTGTCAGGATCTCCTATAACTCTTGTCTCAAGAAGCTGTGTGTTAATGCGCGTCCATGAAATCGCTCATACATTTCCACTGGCTGTGCCCAGCACAGAGTGTGCTATGAATATTTACTCCGCGGATCAGTGAACATTAAAGGTGCAGTCCTCCTTGTTTGTCGATCTGGAGATTTGTGGTGCCCAGGCAGAAGGTACGAGTGCCATCGTAATGGTACTTTTCTGAGATTTCGTCGGAGGCTTCTGAGTGAGGGCTGTGAGCTGAGGCACTGTAACTAAGCGTGCTGTTAATTGATGCATTTCCCACGTAGAGTCCTTTCGTATGAACTAGATCTCAGGCACAGAGAAAATCTTGAAAGTTTTAGACAGCGATAAGGGTGTGGTTGAGCTGTTCCAAAGACTTCAATGGCCAATGCTGATGTGTAATTGTTCTCCATTTATAGGATTTGTAGGAAAGTCATTCTTGTTGACCTGATAACCCCCATTTTTTGAATGATGCTAGTGGTTACTGACTCTGAAAGTGCCCAGGGGCAGTGCTCTGCCCTCTAAAGGTATTTGGTAATTGACGTAATATGATTGGCAAAGACAACCTACCTGTTAGTCTCTAGTAGATGGTAGGGCATTAAGGTTTAGAGACCCCAGTGCAATTAATGCACTTACATGTGCACTGCTGTGATATCTGGTGTCATTTAAAAGTAAGGACTGCCTTGCTGGCTGTTTTTATAATAAAAATGTGTTCAAATCCAAAATTCAAAACTACATTTTCATTGCATATGACATTCCTAGGGTCTGCCATAGGTGCCCCAAGTGTAGGGTGCATTGTTATAAAAAGCAGTGACAATATAACATGTTTTATATGCCCTACTAAGAAAAAACATTCAAAGTAGTTGTTCACTTTTGTGGTTCTGCTAGCCTCATAGTCTAAAATGGGAAGGTTGCATTAAACTTAATAAAGTAATAAAGTCTAACTTCGAATGGGGCATGCTAGCAATTTCACTCAAAGTATCAAAATAATGGTTACAACATAACCAACAACTTGCCAAGGTCAGATTTATTATAACTATTACATGAGAGTAGTTTTAGAACTTACTATCCTGATGTTACCTAAAAGCAGCCCAGTAGCAGCCTCTTCTGATTGGCCAGCCTTTGATAGCCTGAGCCAGGTTTCTCTTTGAGTAGGTGTGAAGAGACCTTTGGGCTGAAACAATACAGCTGTTTGGTGGGAGGAGATTTGCTTCCTAGAGGATCCAGAGAGGTAAAGGGGGATTCAAGATTAGCTCGACTTCAAAGGCAGAAGAACAGTTGTCACAGGACCCATGCCAGCCCCCACTTCCATTATCCACAGCAAGATTGGCGCCGCAAATTAGATTAGGAGAGTGCCTGGAAGAGGAGTGTAGTGAGTTGTTAGCCACACCTCTGGGTTAGGCTACATAGACACACATGTCAAGGAGATATTTTTTCTATTTTGATTTTTGGAAAGCAGTGCGTTCTGGGTAAAAAAGTATGCCACATTTCAGAGGATGTGGTCATAGCAGAGGGAAGTAACTTTTCCCATATTGGCTGGGATGTTCCCCCGCCTGCCAGCCTAGAGTGAAGGATACGTATGGAAAAGCTGCAATAGCTCCTCACAACCTTGCCCGGAGCAAGGAGCAAAAGAAGAAGAAGGAATGCCCTGCTGGACTCTTGGAGTGCACCACAGATGGCTTGCACTCAAAAGGACTGCACATACTGCACTCTCAATGCTCCACATAGAAAGCACTGTGCTTGACACAAAGGAAATAGAATGGATTCCCCAATAAGCAACAGGTACCACAGAGCTGTAAGAGGTTACCTGCAAAATCAAAGACAGGATCTTTCAGGCTGACCAATTGCAATTGAATTTTTCCTGGACTGTGCAGGTGCGCTGTGGGAGATGGAGTCTTAGCCCCAAGAGGCAATCCAGAGTCTCTAAACTTTTGACTGGTGTTGATGAACATTTCTCTCCTCGAAGGAACCAACAAGGAACAATATCTGAAAATTTTGAAACTTCCTACAAAGTTTTGCTGAAAAGTTCCAGGAGGAGACCATATTGACGTCAAGAGTCAAACCACCATCGTCGAATCATGAATTGGCCTGACTACTCTGGTTTGTCCTACTGAACCACTGAAAGCACTGATGCTCCTCGCCGTTTACGTTGAGGACAAAGACTTCCAGAGACTCACTGATCTATTGCGCTGCAGCAGTTCGCTGTCATCGACTCGCACTTCAGACTCAAGATGTCCAAGGGCCCGCCAATGAGCCTGTTGACAAGAGAAAAGCCCCAAGAAAATGACTAAGTATGTAGGTAAACTTTTGGCTGGAACTGAGCACTCATCCTATCTGACCTATGCTCCATCGCGGTCAACATAACACTTTAACTTTGCCCCGGTCTAGCGTGACCAGATAGCCAAAAGTGGTGCTTCAAGCTTTTTCACACTAGAATGCACAATTTTTTATTTAATCTTTAAAAATTAATATCTCCAGTTCCCTACATTGGATGTTTGTCATTTTGGTGGCAATATATTATAAATATTCTCTATTTTTATAATTTGGTGTTGGATTTTTATTATGTTGTATTTTGGTGATACAAAATGCATTACACATACTTGTGTAAGTTAAGCCTGACTGCACATTTACCGAGATACCAAGGGTTGAGTAAGGATTAATTTATTGAGATTTGACTGGACCTATTAGAGATTATAATATTATTACTAGATGTAGGTGAATACCAATATCTACTAATAATCTGCTTTCCTACTGGATTCCACTTATGTCCCCTTACTGCAGCTCTATTTTTACCTGTCTCAACTGCCATCTCAAGAATATTCCTTAGGATTTTGGCCACCATTTGACATGTTTTTGGTTTTCTACTGCACAAAAAACCTTTGCCCAATGAGCCCTGTAAAATGTTCATGACTGTGACGCATCTGCATCTAAGCATGCAATTTCTTGAGGCCTGATCATTATTTTGAGGCTTATTCGGTGTGGTAATTTGTGCCCCTGACTCTGTCTGAGATTGTCTGGTGGCTAAATTATTGTTATAGCTTCTACATTGGCTTCTCCAGCAAATCAGTCTCTAAACACTAAAGAGCTCAGGGGCATTCTGGTCTAAAACGATACAACCATTTCAGACCTATTTGAAAGTCCTTGTAAAGGGGACAGCTAATTTCAAATTCCTCTTCCTCACCCAAAGTGTTACACAGAAAATTGCAGGACTACTTGGAAATTTTGGTTCATCCTATATGTTCAATTTAGTAGAAGGTCTGCCATTCATACCTTACAGTCAGTAATACTAATCATCTTCATGAAATTCTTAGCAATGACTCTTCATCTGCAAGGTCCTGCCCTTTGAAATTTTGTGGGATTGAGTCTTCCCTTGGTAATTTTCTATGATTGAATCTAAGATTTGAAATGTATTTTGACAAACTCAGGAGGTTGCTAATTGTCTACTTTCCAAGATTACAGGTGGTTAGCCTGTTCCTGTACTCTAGAATTTCAATCATATCGTTTCACCAGCCCTGTTTGTCAAACTACTATCAACCTCTGAGGGTCTCTTCTAACTCTGTTTACTGATAACCAACACAACCAAACTTTTTGTCAGCACACATGGATTCTATCCAATAATACATATCTATACCAATTGTGACTAAATAAATCCCCCTGAACAATGTGTCTGATTCAAAGCAATTCCAGACTGCCATGTTTGATGTCTGTGTTTGAGAGCTACTTAGTTGCCTGATATTTCCCATGTTAAGCAGTGAGAAATTCTTTAATTAAAGAAAACAAACCCAGACGTTGTTCAGCATATAACTATCAAACTCTTCTATCAACATATACATGTTTACTGACTGAAAGTATGGTCTTTGAGATAACTGACTGTCCAGGGCAAGGGTCACACATTTGAATCCCACAACAGCAGACTGAGGTGGGCAAAAGAGTGACAGGCTCCAGAAAATGAATATTGCTCATGTGTGAGATAATGATTGCTTTTATTGGCTCTATGGAACAAGTGGAAGGGCATTAAAGAAACCCCACACAAAGAACCCTACTCATTGAATCCAACACAACGGGTCTTTAAAGTGTCTGTATGTTCCGAACATTCTACAAGAAACTTTTGTACATACACTTTTGCTTCTACTCATGACCACCAAACCTCAATGTAACTCTGCCCTGGCTGAACTCAAGCCTTTGCTTGTGCCCTGAATCTTACTCATAATTTAACCATTACTTTTAACCTCTCCATGTCCCTAAATGTAAATCGTATGTTAACCTGTAAGGGAGAAGATGTCCCATAGTTAGGAACTGGATAACCAGGTTTGGGTCCTATTGTTAGCTCAACCTCCTGTGAATCTGGGCAAATGACTTAATCTCTCCGTGCCTAAAAAGAAATAGGAATCCAACCTCGGAAAATGTAAACTAGTGCTCATGAAAGGCGCTCTAATGTCCCTGGTCCAAGTTTGCAACATATACATCTGCAAACAAAACAACCTTAGAGGAATGCTTTTGTGTCTGTACCCTAACTCACAACACAAACAATCTACCTAACCTTCAACAAGCAAATTCCTCTTACAATAATGCGAAAAAAATATTGAACTGGCTTCTCCTGACCTTTATTGTGTCCATTCTGTCATGGTTTTCTCTGTTCTAGTTTTTGCTATATTATCAGCATCCATGTCTCCGTTTCCCTGGAGACATAAACTAAAGAGACTTTTCAGTTTATAGTAAAATGGTTATCACTCTTTGCCCCTGTTTTCTCGGAGCCAGTTTATCTCTATGCTGCTGGTAGCATCTGGAGCAACCCCAGCCTCAGTCGCCACCAAAACATGCAGAAGGTGGTGCTGAAAAACTGCTTTCAGTGGTTATTTCCCATGGTTATTCCTCAATTCATAATCAGGGCACTATAATTTGTATTCTTGAGTAATTCCTGCACCACGGTAGAGGAATTACGGCCCAATCACTGGCCCACTTGCAATCGGGCCCTAATTAGGGGCTGATTTACAAGCCTCTTGCGACATCGGTGCGTCACTTTTAAAATGGGAAAAGTTATGTACCGGCGGTGCGAGGGGCTTGTAAATAAGCTCCTTACGGACAGATTTACAATTACTGGTGCATCCCTGCAAATTAGCAGGGATGCGCCAGTAATTGTGCGCCCCAGCTCCGCCACCCATGATGCGCTGCATTTACAATGCGGCGCACCATGGAGCCAAAATGGCTCAGATGCGTCACGCATCTGTGCCATAAAAGCAACGCATTGCTGGAGTTGCATCGCAAGCGCGACGCAGCTCCAGCAATGCCCTGGGGGGCTATTCTTCCGATGCTGGGTCAAGCCTTACGCCTGCTTCAAGCAGGCGCAGGGTTTTGACGCAGCATTGGCCTGAAAGTGACTGAGTGAAATCTTGTAGATATCAATCAGCCACTTTTAGGAGGCGTTCCTGAACAGGAACGCCCCCCCCCCTGCGCAAGGAACGCCTCCTAATTACAACGCGACGCATCTCCCAGATGCGTCACGTTGTTAATACCAGGATGTATGACGTTACAACGCATACTTTTACCACGCATACCATTACAACGCGGTATTTACAATGAATACCGTTACAACGCATAGCGCTTAGAGGTGCTGGATAGTGGTAAGTATAATTTTATATTCCAACTCCAGTCCCCGTGGACACTAGGGAAGGTGTTGGAGATAAAATTATACTTATTCCCTATCCTAGAGCGCCCCCCAGCGCAATGCGTTGTAATGGTATGCGTGGTAATGCCTGCGTTGTAATGGTAGTGCGTGGTAAAAACTTCGTTGTAAACGTTGTATACCTTAATACCACGCACCATTGCCCATCTTTTGTGCCGCCACTGCGTCACAAATGTGACACAATGGCGGTGCAAAATAGGCGCAAGGGGCTTGTAAATCTGCCCCTTAGAGTTTAGTAAGGAAATGCTCACTGACTTGAATGCTATCAGCAGTGCATAGCTGCCTTCCAATCACATTGAAGAAGTGGTGCCCTCATCCTGAAAGACTATACATGTAAGACGGAAACCAGTCTAATTTCTTTTCAAAGAAAGCATTCTCTCTTTTTTTTTCATTTTAATTAAAAAAATGCTGAGTTTATTTCTCTATTTACTCTCTTCACCTGGCGAAAATGTATCTACATCTTTAAAGCGTCTTTCTGCAGGGTGGAATAGAAAGCAGGGCAGTGAAGGCCTCCTGAAGGCATACTGTAGCATTAAATATGTTTGATAGAACAAAATATTTCCATAATGGGGGTTGTGATAAAAGTTTGCTCAGAAGACCATACCCAGTGCTATCAAATGTCAGGGATGCTGAATACAAGACTGAATAGTCTTTATTCAACCACACACCTCTTAATCCACCCCCAGACACTCCTTGCCCCCTTATTTCCCTTTTACAGTTCTCTTTTTTCATCCCTGCTTTTTTCTTTGTCACTGTTTTTCTTTCTTTCTCTACCTCTTTCTTTCCCCCTTTTGTGTGTTATTTTATCTCTTTTTCTTTGTCACAGTCTCATGAGGAAAAATAAGTGGCAGTCCCAGAAATGAGTGCTGGTAGACCCTACCTGCAACTACTGGCTCAAAATAAACACTGCCAGGCCCACTATCAAAGGTATCTGGGTTGCATATACATAAACGCTGTCTGCTTGGGAAACCGCCTTTACAATAAGGTTTTTCCACATTGTACCTTGACCACGCATTTGTAAGTATGCATGTTTTTACCACGTATGTGTTTTTATAACGCATACATTTACCATGCATTTAGGGTTAGTTGGGAGTTATAGTGGGTCTCCCCTAGAAATAATTTTTTTATATACATAAACCATGTGTGGTAATGGCATACATTGCAAAAGCATAGGCAATGCAAAAAAATTCGGGGTAATAAATGTGTGGTTAAAGGATCCCATGTACTTTCAATGCATTGTTCCATCCTACGACCTTCTGCTTGGCTGTCATATGGTCAGGGATGCCCGCCACCCCTTCCACCACCAATCCCAATGGTAGGAGACAGACACAGTTTGAACTTTTGGAAGACAGGAGGACCTCACGACCCCCCGACCGTATTTATTAAAATATGAAATAAAATTTAAAACTTTAAATTAAAAACGTTTCATGTATCATGTACAAAATTCAACTTTCATTACACTGGATGAAGACAGGCTAACCTTAACAAATCTCTAATACAAAGAATTTCCTAACCGAGTCTAACATCATGACATAATGCATTGCATACAAATTTTGTACATCCTATCGTTAGGGGCCAACGGCAAGGTCTTAACCGGTGTCAGATCCCTATCACCAAATTTCCACCCTCACTTGTGAGTGGCGCATGCACAGAAGACTTTACCCTCATAGCCAACTGTAACTTCCCTTGTCATGGGGCCCCCTTTCACTCGGCGCCATCTTAAGGTCGTCCAAGTTCCCGTGCAGGGTATCCGTAAGAAGGCTAGCATGGACTCTCCCCCCCCTTTCCCCGCACTCTCTTCCACCGGAGCGGATATCCGGCCCCCGGGAAATTCGTGGGAGGGGCATATAGCCGTCTCCCCCTGGGAGGGGCCTATGGCCGTCTCCCCCTGGGCGACCCATCCGTAATGGTTTCCGCCCCCCGTGGGAGGGGCCAATGGCCACCTCCCCCTGGGCACTCCCATCCATAATGGGTGACGCCCCCACTAGGGACCTTGAAATCACTGCTCACCGATCATGACCTTACCGCCACAGGCTAGACAGTTGACTGAATATCTGGCCCCCCCACACCTCCTATAGGTCATGTCTCCTCAATCCCACTAGCCAAGCTATCATGTTCCCTATCAATGAGTCATTCCCCACCCTGGACAGGTGTACCCCATCGTCTGAATAACAGTGGTCCCTCTGATGCACCCATGAGGTATGCTTTGAAGATGTGCAGAGCTAAACAATTTCTCCATTTTATTGTTGACCCTCTTTAACGAATGGTTCAACGCTGTCATGGACAATCCACACCTCCATACACTCCTCAGAATCATGTGTTACCACGCTATTGTGCACCCCGGGAGCATCTTTGCTAACCAACTAACTGCTGAAAGTATGTGCTCGATTAAAGCTCGTCTGCCCAACCTTACCAAGTCATTGCCACCAACGTGCACTATGACTACTGATGGCGGTGACCTGTGCCGCCCTAACAATTCTTCCACAAAACCTTTGCAGTCGGTCAATACATAGGCCGCCCTTCCCATGGAAGGACACCCTGAAACCATATCCCTCAGATGTGTGGATCGCATCACCTGTCTTGAATATGTCCGCGGCACGCCTCACGTATGAGTAGCCCACGACCCAGACCACTCGTCCTCCATTCCTTGTTCCTGAAGTGGTGGTTAGCTGATACTGGGCCGGTCTCAATTTCCGCCCTGCGTCACAGGCTCGTGAAACTGTAATCCAAACAAAAGACAACAAGCGTTAGTGCACTTCTTCAGTAACTTACAACATGTGCAGCCGCACGTACCGTTTGAAACAATTCAAAGACCAGCGGTCTAATTGTTTAACATTGTCTGCCCGCAGACCCCCAGCCGTTGCTTCTGTAGCGGCACTGCGGGGAATGAGATTTTGATATCAATTTATGATTATGATAAATTTAATAAAGAATCCCATTCATCTGTTTTGGACCGCTAATATCTGTCATTGAGGAAAGGACCACCCCCGCATTGGTTAGACAAACCCCATTAACTGACGCCACTCTGAAGAACCACTTACAACGGATAACGTTTTAAAAGTTTATATAAGTTATTTTGAATACGATACAATCCACTCAGGATAAAATCTCAAAGAATACAAAATACAAAATCGGTTACAACATCAGCTGCTTAAGCTTCGATGTGAAGTGGTTCCTTCTGCGTCATCTGCAGTAAGACAAAACAATAATCAAGTTAAAACTGTCCCTACTCTATGCTATGTGACGTCCCTACTTCGCAAGTTCCTTCCCTAAAAAGGTGTCAGCAGTTTGACTTCCAAAGAAGTTCAAACTTTCTTTAGCCTCTAAAGGAAATCTTAAGTTTCAGAAGCAGTACCCTATCTGCCTACCCATCCGCTCTCTAAGGGTCCTCGGCCTACTGCTCCTTTGCGCTTCTGATGTCTCAGCGCATCTGCTCAAGGCATCTACCTTCGCCCTTGCTCTGAGCAATTCGTCTCGCTGTTCCTAATCTCCCAATTGCTACCTCCTCACATTGCTCTTCCCTGATTGCTCTCTCCTCCCCGGGGTGCTGTCCCTAAAATACACAATCACCGTGTGGGTGGAACGCCCCTTGACGCCCACCACGGACTTTCCCCGATGATGTCAACTTCCTGCTTCTTCCATTGGTCCACTCCTCGCGTCGTTCGTTAAGTTGACCTTTTTCTTCAGATGTCATCTCCATCATCTCATCGTCGACTTTTATTGATTCTTTCAGATCATGTAACATATGAATTTAGACAAGGCTTTAACTCTATGTCTCTTAACTTGACCCTGCTAGGTCCTGTGAATGATCTTGTCAAAACATAGTCTACATTCAAAGTGTCTCTCCTCACGTTCGAGCAATAAGCTCCGTCCGGCATTGTCACCTTAAATCTAACAAGTGCTAGACTTCTCGGCTCTCACGTCCACATCAAGCTATTTACGACCTTCACAAGCCCTCTAAATTACATACATTTGACTATGCTCCTGCGAACTCTTGACCAGTTAGGTTACAAACACAAATGACCTAAACTCTTCCAGCATTCCTACAAAAGCCCCCTACACAGTATAACCTTTGGCATACATTTATATATTCGTACTTCAGCAAAAGCCCTAGTTATACTTAAATACATTCTACATCAAATATAAGTAATACATAGAATACGACTGCATAGAATATAACTTATACATTTTCCTTGGTTACATTGTCATGTATGTGAGTTCTCTTATACATATATCCACGCTTCTCCGTTTAAAGTTACACATGTTAAAGTTACACACGTACACGAATTCTACTATGCACGTTCCACGTTTCATACACATTTCTACAATTCTACATCTACCCATCATGTATACGGGCCTTCTACATCTAATGCATATTTAACATGTGACTACATTTACATTTCCTATATCATGTTATCACTTATCGTTGGCCTTTACGTTATAATTGTCAACTTTACATTACGATATGCTTTCATTCCTACGTTTATAACATACGCATCTAGATATGGCTACTATATACTTTGCATTCAAATTGCGCTCTCTCAGTTCCCCCCTTTGATGACTTTTAGGAGTCATCACTAAAAGCAATTTGAATACATCACTTATACCGAACTAGTTACATCAGTTCCTCTTTTTATCGACTCAAGTGTTCTCAAACTTTTATACTGTTGATCTTGTAGAACAGCTAGTCTCCTTTCTTGGTCTCTCATCGATCTTTGTAACTGGTTCGACCTATACCACTTATACAATTTTACTAATCCTAATAATGTAATTATACAAATTAATACTATTAATACAGGCTTTAGAATATACCAAACTATACTTTTGCCTAGATTAGCAAACCAACTTCCAACCTTTCCCATTCCATTTCCTACTTTTTCCCAAACATTTACTTTTGATAAATCTTCAATTTCCTGATGAATCTGTGTAATGTTCTGTATGACTTTCTCAAGTGGTTTTGAATTATCAGGAATATAAGTGCAACATTCCTGAACTTTCAAAGCTTTACAAACTCCGCCTTCTTTTGCTAATATCACATCTAAAGCAAGTCTGTTCTGTAAAACCATTGCTCTAATCGACTGCATCTCACCCTCTACTAACATTAATGATCTTGCAGTGCTGGCAGACAATCTATCCACGACTGTCGCTAACCTTCTAATCTTAACATCGTTAAGAATCAAACCTAACAATGGAAACATCGCTCCAAATACATCTCCTACTACTTCTGCATCTCCTACTTCCCTTTTCGTTCTCCTCGAAGCCTTTCCTTCTATGATTGCTAAATCCTTTGCATGATATATTTTGGGGAAGACAATTGCCAAGTAACACGAACCATACCAATTGTCTGGAAGTTTTACATAGGCATTTCTCCCACATACAAAATACACATTCGGAATAGCTTGCATCCCTTTCATAAAATCCTTCGTGTAGTACTCTAGTCTAAAAGAGTGCTCACAACTAACTTCACCTACAAATTCACTCTCATAATACGTCTTGCTTCGAGTTAAACATAACTTTCCTTTCTGCGTTCTATCCAATGCTATTGGACCATTGCTACCTTTCTTTTTGTGTGCCTTCTCTTCTTCGGTCCAATCTGTTTTCCATTGTCCTGACATTTTTAGAATCTTCTGCCGTCTGCATCGATCATCTACTTGTGCTATAAACCTCTTCTCTACCTCTGACACTTTGCAAGTCAGATTATTTCTACGTGCATATGATGTATCTAATGTGTCCCAAGGAAGAAAGAATTTAGCCAGTCTATCTTCCTTTTTGTAGTAGTCCCACTTATTCATTTGCTTATAATTCGGAACTTCGGGCAGTACCGAATCATAATTTGAAAAGTAGTACTCAAATCCTTCTCTACCATAAAATATACTAAGCAGTAAACTACATGTTATCCCATAAGTCAATGGGAGATGGTGATATCTAATGCCTTCGTCTACAGAAGCCGGCAATTGCATACAAACGTAGCAATCTTTGGCCTCCATGGCATCGATATATTCGTACAATAATTTAGCATATGCATTTGACCTAAAGTTTCCCTGTGACTCATCTATGTGTAATCTACGAGCTTCATCTGTAAGTAACGCCTTTTCACGTGTAACAGTGCTCTCCTCCTTCTTTCCCATAAGAGCAGGTTTCAAAGTCGTTACAGTTTTTACATTCGCTATTCTTTTATCATTCTCGTGTCCTGTCATGTAAGATATCGTTACTACTATGATTATGAGAAATATCACTATTGCTATCAGTGTACCTACTATACATCTAGCTTTTCTGTTTGGGTTGCCGTTCTCCATGTTATCAAAACAGCGTACCTCGTTCTCTAGCGAAAGTTCTCTTCCCAGTCTTTGGTTGCTTGTCTGCTTTCACAGTCTTTAAAGTGCTTTTTATCAACAGGTATCTTTTTTTTTTTTTTTTTTTTTTTTTTTTTTTTACCACAATGTCTTTTTCTCTTCTTAGCAGCAGACAACCCTAGCCCTTCTCCGTCCTCTAAATGTAATCCCTAATTTTATTCTTCTTTCCACTCGGCGCTAGGTTATCTTCTTCTTTATAACATACGTACAAAAGTCTTTTATGCATCAACAATTATTTTAGGACCTGCAGCTTTCACGACAATTATCAATAGTTCAAAGCGAATAACTTTTTCTTCTTCCTCCGTCATTTGCTGACCAGCCGTTGGAAATTGTAATCTTTTTAGCACTAGATCTTGAATTTTACTCAAACGTGGGGGTATGGGTAGTGTGAAAGTCAGTAACCCCTCAGTTTCGAGTCCAGGCGCCAACATCCATATCTCCACTGCCACAAATGGATCGAGATTGGTTACTTTCACACTCTTCACTCTCCCAGATTTCTGTCCCCAATACATCTGCTAGATAAGTCCACTCTGGGGTAGCGTACCTTCTGCAGGGCACACGTACCCTTCTCGATCTTCGTGGACTCTCAGTTCCTGAATCTGTCGTCTCTTCCTCCTGATCCGATTCTTCAGCGATCGGGGCAAGAGTTCTTTCCTTTTTCCTTTCCGAACTTGGCCTTTTCCTTCTCTCCGGCCAACTGGCTTCGTTGTTTTCCGTCTTTCCGCTCCTTGTTCCAGGACCCGTCTCTTGGTCACTCTCAATTTGTTCGATATCTGTGTCGGACTCCCAATTACTTTCTTCTCCTGAGGCGACTTCGGTCCCACTAGTGTCCTGACCTTCGTCGTTCTGTTCCAACACAGTTTCAGCTTCTTCGATCACCTCCACAGCTTGGCTTTCCCCCTCTATGGCTTCTCTGCTTCCCGCCGGATTCTCATCCGAGAGAGGAGCTGTTTCTTCTGGAGGTGTTGGCACTCTTCGGGTGTGTGAGGCATGTATCCAGTTTGGCAGCCCTCCACACTTTACTGCGGTATTCGTTACAAGTATGACTTGAAACGGTCCTCGCCAACGCACGTCTAAGCAGTTCTTCCTGACGTGCTTCTTCACCAGGACCCAGTCTCCTGGACTCAGGTCATGGCACAAGTCTTGTACTGATGGAACCTCTGCAGCCTGGACCTGGAGGGACACAGAATTTACGGCATCAGATAGTCCCTTGCAGTAGTCCAAGATCAAATCGTCTGTGATGTTCACTAGCGCTGCAGTCGGAACCGATGGCAATCTCATAGCTCTCCCCATTAGCACCTCATGCGGAGAGAGGCCTGTTCTTCTATCAGGTGTGCTACGTATGCTCATAAGAACTACTGGAAGTGCGTCTGGCCAACTCAGGGATGTCGATGAACAAACTTTTGCCAGTCTGGACTTGATAGTACTGTTAATTTGTTCTACAATCCCTGAAGCTTCTGGTCGATAGCTGCAGTGTAGCTTCTGATCGATATTCAAAGCTGAACACAGCATCTTCACCACTTCGCTATTGAAATGAGTTCCTCTGTCCGATTCCAAAGAGGATGGCACCCCAAACCTCGGTATCAACTCTCTAAGTAACAATTTTGCTACTGTAAGTGTATCGCACCTACGTGTAGGGTAAGCCTCAACCCATCTAGAAAATATGCAGACAATCACTAACACGTATCTGAGTCTGTTGCATGGAGGCATTTCTATGAAGTCAATCTGCATCCTATTGAAAGGCCCCCCAGCCCTTCCTATGTGACTCAAGGTAACTGGTGTTCTCTTACCCACATTTAGTTGCTGACAGATCGTACATCGCTGACACACTGCTTCTGCCGCTACTCTAAACTTAGGATTAAACCACGTTTGTCTGAATACTCTCACCATAGCATCTCTACCTATGTGTGCTGATCCATGCAATTTCCTTGCCATTGGACTAACAAGCTCATTTGGTAATACTGCCCTTCCGTCGGCACAAACCCAGAAATTCATCTCACTTCTTTCACACCCTGCTGTTTCCCAGCTCTTTTTCTCATCATTTGGTGCATTTTCCTGTACTGCTCTCAGTTCATCCCATGTATCCACAGTGTCTAACAGCATGGTCAATTCAGTTCTTTCCTGGATTCCCCCCACTTTTGCATCAGTGTGAGAATATCCCTGCTCTGCGCAATAACGCGCTACCTCATCTGCGTATTTGTTTCCTAGTGATACAAAGTCCGTATTTTTGGTATGTGCTACACATTTGACCACAGCTATGGCCATAGGTTTTTGCAAAGCCTCTAACAATAGTTTCACGAATTCTCCATTCCTAATAGGAGAACCCGAGGAGGTCATGTAACCTCTTTGAGACCATAACTGCCCGTAATCATGAACTACGCCGAAACCATACTGACTATCGGTGTATATAGTGACTCGAAGTCTATCGCCTGCTAAGCAAGCACGAGTCAAAGCCACAATTTCAGCTACCTGTGCGGAGTGTACTCCTTCCAGGCAAGCGGCTTCTATAACTCTGGTAATCGTGCACACTGCATAAGCTGCTCTCAGCTGACCGACATCGTTTCTTACGCATGAACCATCAACGAAGAAAATTTCGTCTGGGTCTGTCAATGGCTCATCTACGATATCAGGTCTCGGTTTGGTACATAGTTCAGTCACATCGAGGCAGTCATGTTCTGTACAATTTTCGTCGTCCACTTCATTCGGAAGTGGCATCAAGGTTGCAGGATTCAAGACAGAGCATCTCTTTAGGGTCACATTCTCGGCAGCCAGTATGACCTGCTCGTAGCGCGTGAGCCTGCTATTCGTCAGATGCTGAGTCTTAGTCCTGGTCATTAACAGTTCTACAGAATGTGGTACATACACTTCTAACTGATGACCCATAACTACACTTTCAGATCGTTCAATGCTGACACCCGTTGCAGCTACGGATTTGAGACATCCGGGCAACGCTGCGGCTACTGGATCTAATGTAGCCGAAAAGTACGCCACTGGCCTGCGCGCATCTCCATGGACCTGTGCTAATACCGCTAAAGCGCATCCCTCTCTCTCGCAGCAGTAAAGCAAAAAAGGTTTAGTGTAATCTGGCATTCCTAAAGCCGGGGCACGACATAAGTCCTCCCTCAGCTGCAAAAACGCCATCAAACAATCTTTGTCCCATGGTACCGGATCACTCACTCCCTTGTGCGTCAGTTGTAATAACGGTTTAGCCTTCAGTGAAAAGTTTGCTATCCACTGTCGACAGTAACCGACCATGCCTAGAAACATCCTGACTTCTCTTTGTGTCGTAGGCGCGTTCATTTTCATAATCGCCTCTATTCTGTCTGGAGACACCTTCCGCTTTCCCTTTTCAATCCTGTGGCCCAAGTATTGCACCTCAGTCTTACAATATTGCAACTTACTTGGAGACACCTTGTGTCCGTTCTCAGCCAAGTGATTTAACAAGGTGATGGTGTCTTCTCTGCAAGCTTCCTCAGTTTCTGACGCAACTAGGAGGTCGTCTATGTACTGGACCAGAACTGAACTCTTGGGCAGTACTAGACCCTCAAGATTTCGTTTCAATAACTGGTTAAAGATCGATGGGCTTTCTGTATACCCCTGAGGGATACGACACCATGTTAAAACGCGATCTTCCAGCTTGAAAGCGAAAAGATACTGGCTCTCTTCATCTAACGGTATCGAAAAGAAAGCCTGGCACAAATCTATCACGGTAAACCATTCAGCTCGGAACGGTATCTGAAACAATATGACTGATGGATTCGGTACCACTGGACAACATGAGACAACAATATTATTAATCTTTCGAAGATCCTGCACTATTCTGTATTTTCCACTAGGTTTCTGCAAACCCATGATCGGGGAGTTACATGGACTACCCACGATCTCCTTCAGTATTCCCTGCTTAATCATGGATTCGATCACAGGCTTTATTCCTGCAATCGTCTCTGGCGTTAGCTTATACTGTGGTGTTCTTGGATACTCAGCATGGGGTCTTACCAAGATTTTTACCGGTTCCACTCCTTTGATCAATCCTATTTCTTCCCCAGTAAAATCCCATACCTCAGCTGAGACTTTCTCCCTCAAGTCCTGCGGAAGCTCCTCCACTGTTAAGGTAGGATATAGTTCCACACACTCCCTTGAGTTTACAACTTTAAAATCAGCGTCCTCATCATTGGTCTGCACTTCTACTCCTTCTGGTGTGCAATGTATCGTGCAATTCAGTTTGCACAGCAAATCTCTCCCTAATAAGCACACAGGACTAGAATCACAGATCACAAACTGATGTTCGTCACTGTAATTCCCTATTCTTACTGACACTGGTTCGGTCAAGGGATTTGTCATCCTTTTGTTCGCGACTCCTACCACCTGAACCGTTTCTCCTGATATTGGCAGACCCGGGACCACCGCAGATCTTAACGTGGATCGAGTGGCCCCTGTATCCACCAAAAAGGTTGTAGGACATCCCGCTATTTCAGCCTCTACGTATGGTCCTCTCTGATCTACTTCCAAGGCGGCTCCTAGAGTACAATCTTCCTCCCTACTCGCCCGCTGCCCTGTAAGAGGATCAACGTAGTAACATTCCTCTCCTCCTACAAACAATGGCATCTGTCTGTAGGTTTTCCCTCCGTTTGAGATGCGAGGTGGTTGAGGAAACGGGGCTCGAGGAGTCTGAGTCCCCCCTTTGACAAACTTGCCCTTCAGGACTGTGGCTCCCTTAACCACGTTGTTCTGAACCTCTTCCTCCTCCTGCTCTAATTCTCCTGACTCAACATTGTAAGGACACTCGCGTCGCCAGTGTCCCACTTCGTTACACTGATGGCATCTCGTCGTCTTTTTCAGTGTCGCGATATCCATTCTCGGTCTCGGTCTGTCTTCCTCGTCTCTGCTCTGATTATTCTGTTTCTTTGCTTGCGTCCCTGTTCCCTGCTGCCGCTGTTTATCCTTTCCAGCAGCTTGCATTTGCACTAGCATTAACTTTTCTTTAAGCTTCTTTGCCTTAGAGTCTATCTCGTCACTACAGTACCTTGCATACCTCAGAATTTCATCTAAAGGCTTGTTCTGCCAACAGATCAGATGCTGTTGGATCATTAGGCATATTTCTGGTCTTAATCCGAGGACAAACTTCGAAACAAACTGTCCTATGTCCTTGGGATCCATCACATCTAACCCGCTGTATTGCTTGAATGCTTTCAGCAATCTCTCGTAAAACTCATGCACTGTCTCTTTCGGCTCCTGAGTAGTTCGATCTATCTTTACCCAGTCTATATCTTGCACCGGCACTTTCTCTTTTAGCCACGTTATTACTCTCTCGTATTTTTCCATGACTCTATGAGATGGACCATTCGTCCTGGCGTCTCTCGTTGGCTCACAAGTGGGCCAGTCAACACTAAGCTTGCACGCCGTCCACAAGTCTCCGGGTACTACGATATCGAACAGTGTGTTCAAATCGATCCACAGTACCTTCGAGATCTTCACAAATCTCTCTACCTTCTTATACCACTCGACGGGATTATCTCTAAGCTTCGGGAAGGAATTGGTGAATGCCGCCAAATCCCCCCTACTCCAGGGCACATGAACGTAGCTTCCATTCGCGATTTCTCGCAAAGGGAAGGCTTCCATTCGCATCAAGCCTGTGTCCTGGGACTCCTCAAGCACACTCCGTCTGACAGAGCCCTTTCTGGACCATCTTTCCTCCCATCTATCTAGATCTCTCCATATTCTGATACTTACGATCAATTCCCTTATGTGTACTTTCAGCGCGATCGTTCTGCGATCATCCAAATCCTGGTCCGTGCAAGTTAGCCTATGGTTACTCTGTAAAGCCTTAGTTCTTGACAGGTCTACCATGTACCTGTTTGCCAAATTAGATAAGTTCTCATGAGCTGACCTCGCTCTTCGAGTAATATCTTTTGATAGGAACAGTATCTCATCTGGTGTATACGAGGCTAATCTCTCTAATGGCACTGTACCATCAATCAATTCATCCAGATCTGCCTTCAAACTCATCACATCAAGCCGTTTTGCTTTTATTTCTGCTTTCAGCATTTCAGCTCTATGTTCTTCTCTCATATCCCTCTCACCTCCACTATGCGCCCTACGCCTGAGCACAGGTGAGTTATGAGGAGTCTTCCTTCCATCTCTTCGTTCCCACCCTTCTAGATCCCAAGCCTTTCCATCTCCACGTGGGGTATGGTGGAATAATGCTCCGTCCCCCAACCCTATGTTCCGATTTTTAGGCTCGGTTTCTCCAGATGTGAGATAGGATCCACCGTTCGGTTCTAACCCATTATAACTTGCTTGTTGTCTAGTGTCGCTTAGTAGTATGAAAGGCCCTCGCCGGTCTTCCGTGTTCCTGTGATCTCTTTCGTGATCACCGGATGCATGGCGAGACGTTTCGCGATTCCCTAAATTCTCATGACTCCTTCCACTATCCCCGGATGCATGTCGAGACGCTTCGCGACTCTCCATGTTTCCGTGACTCCAATGTCTCGCATTCTCACCTGGGGCATGGTGTGTACACCTAAAGGTATTCCGGTACTCCTGTGTCCTACGTTCCCCTTCACTGAAGGTGACACGAGGCACTTCGCCACACCCTGCGCTCCTATCTTCGCACATTAGCCTATTGCCGTTATCAGTAGGATAGGTATCTCTCCTGCTCTCTTGGCTTCCCCTCTCCCATTCGGGACTGCTTTCGCCAGCTCCACAATGAGAGAGAATCCTGTTATCTTGTTCTCTCCACTCGGATCCCGTTTCTAAACTTTTATTCCGAGCCTCTTCGGCAGCGTCCCATTCTCTCAGGTATTCCCTTAATTCCTTATGGGTTTTTGGTTTAGGACCCCTCAAATCCATTGGCCCTCTTCGATCTCCCTGTTCTACTCTGGGACCTGTTGCAGAATCTAATGGGGTACTCCGACTTATCGGTGCTCGTATCTGCCCGTGGGAATTCATTGTGGCATTCCTATTCTCCACTTCTGCTCTTTCATTGTCCCATCGTGCCTGTTCCTCCTGCTGGACCCCTTCCGGGTTGTAGATTGACACAATAGGGCCTATGGTGACCGGAACCTGCAAGGCGTCCGGCATCTGGTATGACCTAGCGCATTGCGTCTCTGGAGCCCTCTGGACCACAAATCTTCCCACTACTCTCTGTTCAGGACTAGTTTGGGGTATCTCTACGGTCTTAGTAGCGTCCCACTCTGTTACCGGGATCGACTTATACTCTCCCCACCTAGTTCCGTCTACTTGCGGTAATATGGGACTCGCAAGTTCCCCGCTGTATGGAGGTGGTCTGTCTGTCAATAGCCTCTCTATCAGATCCTCCTCCGTCTCACTTTCCTCATCTTCCTGTTCTAGAGGTTTCCTTTCTCCCGTAGCCTCTATCATGGTGAACAGCTTGTCCGCTTCTACCTTCTGCACTCTCCATTTCTTAGCTTCCTCATCCCATTTAGCATCCTGCACTGCCTTTACTGATCGTCTCACTCTTTCTTGGCGCCTCTTTACGCCCCTTTCGTGTGCTGTTCTAAACCACACACCAAGAGCTTCAAATTGTGTTGGCCTCGGTAGAGGTCTCATTGAAAGCATCGTCGCCTTCAGTTGGTTCAACACTTCTAATTTAAACGTTCCGAATCTTGGAAACGCCAATTCTTTTTGCCCTTCAGTTAGCCTGTGCCACTCGGAAATCCACAATATCGAGTGTAAGCCTACATTTACTGCCATGTGATATGCTGGTGTGCCTTCTGGTGGAGCTTCTTCTCCGGCATATAAATTTCTCCTTTTCTTTTTAAAGATTTTTCCTAAACCCTTAAAACACTTCATTTTGATACGATATTTCTTGCTTATTTGCGTCTTGATAACAACCACCAATCCCTGTGCGACTCTCGCTAATCAGCCTATCCCAGCACGGTTCTATGCCAACCGACCAATCTCAGCGCGGCTCTACGCTGACGTCACTTCTCTCTTCAGCAGCTTCTCTCGTACCTCAACTCGTCTCACGATT
Source organism: Lissotriton vulgaris (assembly GCF_964263255.1). Taxonomy (NCBI): domain Eukaryota; kingdom Metazoa; phylum Chordata; class Amphibia; order Caudata; family Salamandridae; genus Lissotriton; species Lissotriton vulgaris. Next base: position 187,251,623 of record NC_141688.1, on the reverse strand, counting down.
TCACATGCGTTTTCATTCATACATCGAAAAATGACTACTTCCGTCCAAGCGATCACTTTTCTCTGACTGTACGGCCACAGTCTAACTGTAATTGTCACCTCAACTGGCACAGCGTCTTTCCTCTTACGGTCGGACACTTACCTCAACTGATAGGTTACTTACACGCAGTAAACGTACGACCAGCGTCCGCTACTCATTCGCTCCCCCTATCATCGGTCTGTCGGGAAATCAATGGTACCTCATGACCCCCTTTCAATAGTAGACAAATTACTCTGGGTGTTCGATACACCCGAACCACTTAAGTCCTCTGGACATAAGATTTCATCCGGTTGCGCGCGCTCACAACCTTCCCTCAATCACACTACAGGCATTCAACTCCGCTTGACATTACAACACAGGAACAACATGAAACACCGCAATCTTACAACGCATGACCCTTATACTCACTCTCGACCGACTCTGCTGCTTTTCTCTCGACGCACCATCAGCACCGTCTTCGGCTGCAATTCTTCTTCTGGTCGACGATGATATCAATTTATGATTATGATAAATTTAATAAAGAATCCCATTCATCTGTTTTGGACCGCTAATATCTGTCATTGAGGAAAGGACCACCCCCGCATTGGTTAGACAAACCCCATTAACTGACGCCACTCTGAAGAACCACTTACAACGGATAACGTTTTAAAAGTTTATATAAGTTATTTTGAATACGATACAATCCACTCAGGATAAAATCTCAAAGAATACAAAATACAAAATCGGTTACAACATCAGCTGCTTAAGCTTCGATGTGAAGTGGTTCCTTCTGCGTCATCTGCAGTAAGACAAAACAATAATCAAGTTAAAACTGTCCCTACTCTATGCTATGTGACGTCCCTACTTCGCAAGTTCCTTCCCTAAAAAGGTGTCAGCAGTTTGACTTCCAAAGAAGTTCAAACTTTCTTTAGCCTCTAAAGGAAATCTTAAGTTTCAGAAGCAGTACCCTATCTGCCTACCCATCCGCTCTCTAAGGGTCCTCGGCCTACTGCTCCTTTGCGCTTCTGATGTCTCAGCGCATCTGCTCAAGGCATCTACCTTCGCCCTTGCTCTGAGCAATTCGTCTCGCTGTTCCTAATCTCCCAATTGCTACCTCCTCACATTGCTCTTCCCTGATTGCTCTCTCCTCCCCGGGGTGCTGTCCCTAAAATACACAATCACCGTGTGGGTGGAACGCCCCTTGACGCCCACCACGGACTTTCCCCGATGATGTCAACTTCCTGCTTCTTCCATTGGTCCACTCCTTGCGTCGTTCGTTAAGTTGACCTTTTTCTTCAGATGTCATCTCCATCATCTCATCGTCGACTTTTATTGATTCTTTCAGATCATGTAACATATGAATTTAGACAAGGCTTTAACTCTATGTCTCTTAACTTGACCCTGCTAGGTCCTGTGAATGATCTTGTCAAAACATAGTCTACATTCAAAGTGTCTCTCCTCACGTTTGAGCAATAAGCTCCGTCCGGCATTGTCACCTTAAATCTAACAAGTGCTAGACTTCTCGGCTCTCACGTCCACATCAAGCTATTTACGACCTTCACAAGCCCTCTAAATTACATACATTTGACTATGCTCCTGCGAACTCTTGACCAGTTAGGTTACAAACACAAATGACCTAAACTCTTCCAGCATTCCTACAAAAGCCCTCTACACAGTATAACCTTTGGCATACATTTATATATTCGTACTTCAGCAAAAGCCCTAGTTATACTTAAATACATTCTACATCAAATATAAGTAATACATAGAATACGACTGCATAGAATATAACTTATACATTTTCCTTGGTTACATTGTCATGTATGTGAGTTCTCTTATACATATATCCACGCTTCTCCGTTTAAAGTTACACATGTTAAAGTTACACACGTACACGAATTCTACTATGCACGTTCCACGTTTCATACACATTTCTACAATTCTACATCTACCCATCATGTATACGGGCCTTCTACATCTAATGCATATTTAACATGTGACTACATTTACATTTCCTATATCATGTTATCACTTATCGTTGGCCTTTACGTTATAATTGTCAACTTTACATTACGATATGCTTTCATTCCTACGTTTATAACATACGCATCTAGATATGGCTACTATATACTTTGCATTCAAATTGCGCTCTCTCAGCCCCTATCCTGAATGAATGAGTCCCAAAATCACTCGGGTTCAAGCCCGCTGCTGCAATCGTGATTGCCAGCACCCTCTGGAACTGAAACTTTGTTAACGGGGTGCCGTCAGCATGTCGCAGCAAGGCCCCCCCCCATGTAGTCAACCTTTGTTTTAGGGAGGTCTCAAAATGCCTCACTGGACAACAGGGACTACCCGGGGTGCGCTGCAACACAATGCTATTCCCCTGGGCCTCCTGGTCTGTCTTTGACCTGGCTATCGTGATCAGCAGGGAACCCCCCCTCACTTGCGTGTGGTCCCTGCACAGACCCCCCTCGGTATCCCTTTTGTTGGCAGCCACTAGCTCGCTTACCCGCAGGGCCCCATAGAACGCCAACGCAAATGCTGCCCCGAATAGGACGACCACACTAGGTGAGGAGCATGTCTCCTCCAGTTTAGCCAACAAGGCGGTCAACCTGCCAAATCCTATCGGGTGCCTGGTATCCTTTTTGCGACCCTCTAGGCCGTCGGGTCCCTGATCCTCTGGAGCTGAGCGATAAACGATATGGCGGCCTTATACCGACTGGCGGTTGCCACCGACCGGCCCTCCTCATGAAGTGCCACTAAAAGTTGGGTAAAGGACCCCTCCTGACCCCATCTATGCTCACATGTAGGACCCAAAAAGGCGCAGTACGAGCGGAACGCCCCTTCATAAGCTTTTCTTGTCCTGGGCACTAAACTGGCTGCCACGAGGTTTTGTAGTCCGGGGCGCCGATTTGCCATAATGCTTTGGGAAATGGCGCTGCCACTAGCTCCGCTGAGGGTAAACAATCCCTGAAAGCCTGCATTTTGAAACGAGAGAGCGCATCAGCTGCATTATTCAGTACTCCCGGCACATGTTTTTCCCTGAATTGTACATTTAGTCTCAAGCATTTCAACACAATTTCTTTCCACAATCTCAATATTCACTTTCAGCGTGCTGCCTGTTGGTTAATGCACTCAACTCCGGACATGTTATCAGACCAAAATATCACAGAGCGGTTTCGGAACTCTTCTGGCCAGGCCGACAACGCTACCCAGAGAATAGCTCTGGAAAACCAATGTTGCTCGTCAAACCACTTGTTTCCCACCATGCTGGCCATTTCTGGGCCGACCAACGGTTACCAAGGATCGCCCAAACCCCACACTGCCCGCAGAGTCGGTCCATAAACCTAATTCTGCTGATGAGGCCGGGGCTTTGCTCCAGACTACTCGGCCGTTGAAATCCGCCAAGAATGCCAGCCAAATGAGCATGTCCCGGCGAACCTCTGCCGACAGCCTCGTACGATGGTGCCCTTCCTCTAGGCCAACCATGGCATGAGCAATCGATCGGGAGAAAGGGCGAGCCATCGGTATAACCCTCAATGGAAAGTTAAGCTGTCCCACTGTTTGCTGTAGTTGGTGCAGTGTCACTTTGTCGTTCCGGAGACATTACAACAAGGAGGCCCTGAATTTGGCGATCTTCTCCGCCGGCAAACGGAAGCAACCCTCCACGGAGTCTAGTTCAATACCCAGAAACTCCAGGGAGGTAGTTGGACCCACCGTCTTACCTGGCGCCAATGGTACCCCGAACCCCCGCATGAGCATGCAGAAATCCTGCAATGCCCATGCACAGTCCCGAGAGCCCTCCGGGCCGATAAACAGGAAATCATCAAGATAATGCATCACATGTTGGTGCCCTGAGGCCTTCGAGAAAGCCCACTCCAGGAATGAGCTAAACATTTCAAAATAAGCACACGAAATTGAACAACCCATCGGCATGCACATATCCATGTAGTACTTCCCCTGAACTGCAAAACCCAACAAGTGCTGATCCTGGGGATGCACCGGAAGCAACCTAAATACGGATTCAATATCCGATTTTGCTAACAATGCACCGGGCCTAGGCGATTCAACATTACCACTGCATCATCGAATGATGCATACCTCACACTGCAAATGTCTGCATCAATCGCCTCATTAACAGAAGCCCCCCCTGGTGCAGATAAATTATGAATGAGCCTGAATTCTCCCGGCTCCTTCTTGGGAACTACCCCTAAAGGGGAACACACAAAATTGGCCAATGGTGGTTCACCGAACGGTCCTGCCACCCGCCCCAAGCGGACCTCTTTTGCGATTTTTGTGGCCGCCACCGTTAGGTTGTGCTTAACGGACAGTTGGTTTTTGCATGAAAATCACCGGCCGGGATCCTGAAGCCATACGAGAAGCCATCTCGCAGGATCCCAGCGGACACATGATCAGGGTATTTGTTCAGCCAGGGAGTCAAAGCCAGAATATCCACGGGCGATTGTTTGGACCTCCGAGGCACCGTGTCAATCCTGCTTGGTACCCCCTTTTCCTCAAGTATTGTTGCCTCTGGATCAGCAGCTAGTTTTGGGGTGGGAGGTGTTACCACAACCTGCGCAGGCATGCCTGAACCTGCATGTTCCCTGCGGCCTGCTACACGTTCCCTTGTTAAAACCCCAACATTCTCCTCGCTTATTCCCATTCCCGCCCGATCTAGACGGAGTATCTCCCCCGTGGGTTGGTCGAAAGGGCTGTGGATGTTTCTGGTGAAAGGCCCTGGAGCCGTTTGCACTCGACCCTGACCCACCCGCCGAGCCCGGAAAGAACTGCGCATGCCAAGATACAGTATCCAAACAATCCCAAGTCAGTGTTATATTAAACTCTTTCGCTTTTCTAAATGCCACGTCATACACTTTCCATTCTTCTCCTCCATACTTCTCATGGAAGCCCGTGATCCTGCTCTGGTAGCAAGCAAGGTCTCCCAACAGTTCTGGAGTTTGCTCACCCATAATTGCTACAAAAACAGAAAAAGCCCTGAACCAGTTCATCATAGACTCTTTCACCCTGAATTCTGCCATTTTTGCCCTCCATACACTGGGGTGCCATAAATCCTTCTGAGTCTTGGCATATTCTAACTCACAATTGTCTGTCAACAATGAAAACATATTGATATACTTATTTGCCCACACCATTTCTTTTGTTGCCATAGGAACATGTTGCGCCAAGCATTCCCGCCTTGAGGGTACAGCTCCCTCCCCCATTATTGGGAGCGACCTCTTACCGGCTTCCGTTGTACCTCCGGTCGTGTCCGTCGACTTATTCCGATTTTCGACCGCGGCCAGGTTCGCCACATGCGGAGAAATAGAAGGCACGTTCGCTGCCCCAGCGCCCCTTGTCTGCCTGAGCTGCTCGATAATCTGCCTAGCTTCTTCGGCTGGGTCTTCCACAGCCGCGGATCCCCCGCTCCCTTCTTCAACCAGGGTAATACAGCCGTCAACTGCATCGCTAGTTCAGGAGGCATTTGGTCATTATCCAGCGGTGTGATAACCACAGGGATTGGCAATCCCCCATCCGGTGTAGGTACCGGGCTGGATGCTGGTGCTACTGGGACCAGAGGGACCTCCATCGGTACTGGGGCCTCGCTAGGACCCACTTTCCCCTTCTTCTTTTTCCCCTTATCCTAATGTTTGGCAAAGCAGGCCCCATGATCCTCTTAGGTCGCCCTGAGGGCCCCGCTTGGGCCTCCACTTGTTTCCGGAGCGCCGCTAAGCCGCGACCCAGCTGGTCTACTTTACCGAATTTCCTGTCCATCGCCGACACTTAGTTCACCAGTGTGCGCAGCATTCGTTCCATCTCGGAGCTCTTTCCACTCTTCTTACCAGGCATATCTGTGTTCTGTTTTATCTCTGCCTGTTGTCCAGTAGCGACTCGGACTCCAGCTACGCCTTGATGACTGAAACAGAAAAAACAATGATTACACGTTCAAAAACTGCAGCTTGTTCCCTTGAGGGCTCACGAGCGACGAGTGGTGCAGCCTTCAGTGCGCAGGAACAAGAGGACGCCTGCCTGGATTCCCGTGCCTTTAATCTTACAGTGGGAAGGCGGGGCAGCATCCCCATCCCGCCCAGAAGTGCATGGACTTCCGGGCGAGTGTTAGGACAACCTTTTTAGGTGGCGGGGGCGTGCTCCAACCACGCCACTATGGGCATACTGGCCGGGACATGCCCCCCGCCCGCAAAGGCTTCCCAGGGGATCGGGGCACCCAGCCATACGTTCGGGGTGACCGAGAGTCTCCCCTTTCCATTCGAGGAGCCAATTGGACCTGGCTGAGGCCAGCTGAAGAGTACAGTACTTAGCACAGTGGCGGTTTGCTGTGGGAGTGCTGCGGGCGGTGGAGTGGGGTGGGAGAGGGGCATGTGGGGGGGTAGTGGAACCCCACATACGACGAACATGAGTAGGGTAAGTAATTAAATAAATAAAACAATTTACCTTTGGTGCGCCGCATCGGCGAGTTGGTGATGCAGCGCGCACAAGGTAAATAGTTTTATTTATTTAATTCCTTAACTTACTCCTGTCCGTCATATGTCAGACTCCACTATCCCTCCATCCTGCCCCTACCGCGCTTCACCGCCCGCAGAAGTCCCACGGCCAGCCGCCACAAGCTTCGCACACTTCCTGTCATTTTCACATCCACTGCAATTACAACCTACAGTAGTTAGGAACGTTTGCTATGAGTTTCAGATTAAAATTGACTTTTGCAACTTTTTTCAGTTGTTAAGAGAAAAAAAGTTTTATCAATCTTGATCTAGTCTCAAAGTTGCAAGGCTAAGATTAGCTACCACGAAAATTATTCATCAATTTTCGTGGGCAAGTACCCTAGAGAGGAAAATATTTGTATGTAAAAAAAAAAAACCCGGCGCATGGACATTGGAAAAGTGGGAAACTGCATGAATCACTGACAGGTCGATAATCGGTACCTACTCAAAACTTTCTACGGGTAACTTTGCTTATTTTATAAACAGTTTCCATCACACTGGTTAGCGCCTATCTAAAATAATTAGCATAGGAATTGAAATATTGTAATTAGGATAGAAGGCATTACGTTTCGATAGCGTGTGGGTAAGAAGAATTTACCAGGTGGCATCTTTGCTTACAGGAAACAAAAGAGAATGTTGATTTTAATTCAAGATGAGAAAGGTTGAATGGGTTGACCTATTGAAATCAAGCATTCTAACCACGGGTGCATAATTTGTACAGAGTAGAGCAATTGAAGGGCTGCAAATTATGTTTTGTTCAAGAAGACAAAAGATATCTGGCGAGTTCATTAGCATTCCATGACCTTTGCATGCTTGCAGTGTGTAACACAGGCTCAGGCTGCACCGTCTTTTAAATACATCGCTTCGTTTGGCCACAACGCTGCTGTAGTCCAAATGTCAATACACGATTTTTGTATCCTGAAATTTTCCTAGTCTTATTTGCACGAAACAATGGTTCATGTCAGAAGCCAGGCTATTTTAGGTCTCACCTTCGCAGCGAGCATGCGCTGCAAAGGCAAATGACTTTTTGCCTTCGCTTTGGCTTTTCAGCCAAGCATGTGCACGCGTACCATTGTCTTCAATGGCAATGCGTGCACATCATGAGATTCACTTGCAGGAGCGCGCAGCCCATCTGGTCGCAATTATCGCTCCCGCGAGTGAATCACGCCCGCCCCCCCACGTCTCCCCCCCACCAAGCGAGGAGCTCGTGTTTGTTACTTGTTTTATATGCGCGCATTGCATCATGGCCAACGCGAGAGCTCAGTGCGGGTGTGAACTAGCCGTCACCCTGCACTGAGAACCTACACACCCCTTCAGTCCCCGACTCTTCTCCTCGTGGTGACGTATGCTCCCCAAAGACAGATGGGTGAAGGGAGGTCAGGCATTGTAGTGAAGGCTGCACTGCGCCCAGCGCTTCCCGTCACCTGCACCAAGCTTTCTTTATGAGCAGTGCATCTACCGCCCACCAAGCCCCCCTTTTTAGTCGTAGCCCCCTCTTCTCCATAGCTATCTCTTCCCCCCTCGAGTCCTGCCTGTTCCTCCAGTGATCCATTCTTGGTGGCCTCAGTCGGGCTCTCACCCCCGGGCTCCCGGAAGGAAACATTTACGCCGCATGGGGAAGCGGCTCACGCCGCTGCTGAGTGCAGCTGAAATGCACCACCAGAGCCGAAGGGGTTTACCCTCACAGCAGGAGGGACTCTCGCGCACATGCATCTGTGTAGGTATGTTAAAATAGGCCTTTCTCTCAGCCCTAACCTCCAGCACGTGCATCTCCCTGAGCCCCCACCCCTGCACTGACCTATCATACACTCTCTCCATCTCTAGTGGATCAGCCCTCACCCCAAACACTCTCAGCATTTCTCTCTTCCTCATACAGCTCCATCTCGCTCTTCATTCCCATTAAATCTATTGCGCTTTCCCCGTCTATCTGCACCCTCTCTAGTAGGCTTACCCTCAGCCCCTATAACCTCACTCACCATGTCTCTCGTTCACATTTTATAGCACCCTCTCACTCTGCATTCCCATTAAAGCTATAGCGCTTTACTCAATTACACTATCTCTCTAGTTAGCCTCCTCTCACTCCTCAATATCTGCTCATAGCCGTCTCACCCCCTCACACTGCACAGTCAGCCCTTCTCTGTCTCATTCCTGCCCTCTGCCTCCTGCTCTCCCCGTGCCCTCTCCACGCCGCTGCGCTCCAGCCTCTCCCATGCTGTTGGCACTGCCACCCGTGTGCTCCCTACTCCCGTCTGCCCCCTCTTTATCCAAACCCATATGGCTTTTGCAGGTGGCGGCTCAGCTGGCGAGACACTGATACCCCTGGAGGGTGGCCTCCGCCCCGATTGGCATGTGCCCTCCTGTGGGCACCAGCAGTGCCTCCTGCTGCCTCCCTTGGCAGAGATCAGAGACAGCCGAACAGGGAGCAGTCCATGCGGATCTGTGCCAGCCTAGTGCTAGGCTGACCCGAGTGATGCGCCACCTCACCCACCACCGAAAAGAGACACTAGGCGCTTTAACAATGTTTATATAGCGCCATCACCAATAGTTGATAATATAGCGCTGTGCAGCACGAAACTACAGATGACAATAGAATCAGACAAGAAACACTGCAGGATACAAGATTGTTTATTTCTTTATGATGTGGGTGTTATCCAATGCTTCCGTTATGCTACCTTTGCTATATGCTTTTGTTGTGTTGTGCTGCCTATGTTATATGCTACTGTTAGGCTGTCCTCTTCTGTGCTTCTGTTCTGTCACCGCTAGAAACACCACAGTGACTGGTGAGCCTCACAGCGCACCTGTGAACACACTTACATACAAATACATCTGCTCAGACATGGTTGAGTCCTAGACAACCGCACACCAGTCAAGTCCTGGACCATCACAAGTATAAATATAGACACACACACAAATGAACACAAACATACAGGCATACAGACAAACGCGAAGACATACATGCACATGCACAGGCATATAAAGACCGAGTACATACACACAGTACTTACTAAAATTCAAATATTCAACATATTATACGCCACCCGTATTATAATATAGTGTTTCAGACAATGCTGTCACGTGGCATGCCATACCATAGCAAAGCACAACATAGTATACCACGGGCTGCCATTACTTGTCATGCCATATCCTAACATATTAGAACAAGCCATAAGGTAATTTAGTATATAATACTAACTACACTGTGTTATAGCGCAGCATACCACACCATACAATAACATAGCATGTCACACTATAATATGATAAACCGTGCCATATGATACTACTGTGCCACACTACAATATAACAAGCATTAGCAATGCAATAGGTCTCACATTTATGCAAATGTGCGCTATTGGCATTAAAAATAACAATGCCTTTTATTTTTTTATTCATTTTAAAAACATAAATAAAAGGCATTGTCATTTACAATGCCAATGCCTTAAACTTGTGTAACTGCGAGACCTATTGCATTGCAAATGCTTGATTTCTGTAGAGAGCGCATTGAATGAGACTGTAGTTTACAACAGAAGGGAGGAAAGAGATACTGCTAGCACAGGGCAGGTCAGGATGCATTACACACATTGAATTGGTGATCCAGGCCTCATGCCCAATGAAGTGCATGCAATTGGTGCCGATGAACACCTTTTTCTGAATGATGCGCAGTTGACCCGAATGTGGACTGAAGGGGAAATAGTGCACTCTGTCACCAGCTCTTGTTTCACTCCCATCTTAGCATCCCTGCTGTGAGGGTCAGAGGTAGGTTCTCATTTATGATTACCACCAAATTAAAAATAAATGTTACTGTAGGATTCACAATACAAGCATGAAATAATAATGATAATATAGCATTATATCCCCAAGTAGTGGGCTCTACCAGACATTAAAGGCCTGCTCGAGGGTTAAAGGAACGAGCCGAAGGCGAAGGGTACTGGCTGGTAGAGCCCGCTACGGAGGTCTCTAAGGCTATTAGAAAATTCTGCCCCAAGAGAGTAGAATGTTCTAATTTGTAAAACAAAGGTCTCACAGAGCCCGAGGGCAACATCTATGAACAAACATTGGAATGTTGAGGCTATGCCAACCATTAGAAGCCTGGAGCACTCCATTGTCTTTAATAGAGCGCTCAACATTCCAAACTCCTAATTTGTTTTATATCACTTCATACAACGGTCTCTTAGAGCCGTAGTGAAAAAGTGCCCAATTGAAACATAATCAGTTTATCAACCTGTAAACGATGGAATGCTGAATTAGTATTAGATAGATTTTCAAGAATGAGACTAAACTTCTCAGCACTACTGTTGGTTCTTACCTTGGACAGGGGAAGAAAACAGCCAAATGTAGTAACAATTTTGTCAGTTGCATAATTCGGTGGATGCAAGCATTAAAATTCTCCTTCTTATGTGTAATTACTTTTATAAGGAGTCAAAAAGGTTTTTCTGGCTACTAAAATGGGATTCTGCGTGGATAATGATTCTGTATCTGGAAGGAGAATGTTGTAGAAGACTTTTCCAATTGTAACATGTGTATCCAATGCATCACAGTTTTACAACCAACACCTCAAAGGCAGTGGGCGATAACCCTTTTGAGAATGTAAAAAAACATGTTTGTTTAGGGAATTGCTGTGTTCAACAAGAGCACTCTTTACTCCTAAACAAACAAAAAGTTAGATGTTCTTTTAAAGCGTAGTCCTGTTTCCTTTAAGTGACATAAGCTGTTAAAAAGGTTTGCTTTTTTAAATGCAATCACAGATATGGTAGTCTGTTGAACCCAGCAGGTCACCTTTCCTGAGATGGCCTCCAGTCCTAGTGGGTCACAATTTGCAACCTAGCTAATTAATAGATACAAGGTCGTATTTTGAACCTCTACGATTCATCATTTTAAGAACTTGCTTATTAGCACATAGATAGGTTCTGAAAATTATTTACTGGTCACTTGTGACAGTAAATAGTAAATGTGGCCCCCATCTTCCAATTAGCCTATTTTGCTGGGTTATTCACAACCTGGCAGTAGCTTTCTCCCTCTGCTACCTCTTCTAGCATGACATGGGGACAAACACACGCTACTCCTGAAGAACCGGGTTTTAGAACCCAGCGGTGCCAGGGAAAACGCCCAATGTCTTCGAGTTCCCCTGCCTTGGCAAACAGAGACACAGGACACTTCTCGGTGACGTCAAAGACCAAGTTTATTGGCTGCAACCAGGAACAGAGATCCTAGAAGTACAACACGGTGCATATTCTCAGGAGACTGCACACTTTAGTATTGCGAGACATCATCTTTTATGCTAAAAATCACATTCCTGACTAGCATCAATTATTTACAAATGGACCAATCACATGGTGACATTTCAAATGTATCACATAACGACAAACCCATTTTCGCAAATCATAAATTAAACCATAAAAGGAAGGAACAGAAGCAGATGAGAAGCAAGATAGAAGGGTGTGTGCGTGTACCATAAACTCAGCAATGTCCTGCTCTTTGATCTCTATCTGACCAGCTGCCTAACAAGGAACTGGCTCAACGAGGTCAGCTTCGGGCAAAGGAGTCAGCTCGTTCAGGTCACACAAAAGTCAGCTAACGGTGTACGTGTCCCTAAAGACTCGTTCGGCCGTAGTCATCGGCCTATGTGAGGGCAACCATACACAAAATGGCTGCCGTACACAAAATGGAACCCGAAGGTTTGAACGGAATCCCTGAATACGTAGTGTTCGCATTGATCGATTATGACGAAAACACTCGTACATACCGCACTCGTCATTTGCGGTCCGCTGATACCAACATCGTCTAGGTACGACTACCTTTATTGAACAGGTTCAGAATCACGGAACCTCAGATCCTCCTTTTGCCCTTACATAGGCAATAAACCCAAACTCATGTCAATCTGAATCCAGATCTATATTCATTAGATCATCAAGATGTTGCTGTAGCATCATCCTAGTACTTAGTAACTCTCTCTGGACAGGTCTCCTTGCACACGAAGTAGCACACAGGCCACATATACCAAAATCGTCTAGGTACGACTACCTTTATTGAACAGGTTCAGAATCACGGAACCTCACTCCCTCGAAGAAGCAGGCTGGCACACTGATGCAATCACTACAGGAGACTTGGCCCTGGGGGTGTGCCCAGTCCCATCATAATTAGAAGGTAGTCCCTGCTACACTCATGCTCCAGCACTTCACACTGGGCCAGCCTCACTGCCTGCCATCGCCTACTGCCTGTAATGTCATAGAGCCTGTTGCCCTGGACATGCCAGGGAGATTCTGGGATGAGCCACAGGGACCACACACAACCCCAGGATGTGCCCACCATCAGTGCACACTGGAAGGCATTTGGAGTCTCAGAGGGGCCCTGAGGCACGCCATCTTTCCTGCCAGCGCCCCCTAGAGAACAGCTGGGGCCCAAAACTGAAAATGATGCCATTCTCCTAGGTAGGCGGTTCACCATCATTCTCATACATTCTGCCTAACCTTTTCTTCTTACTGCTTGAGATCGATTACTTTTATATTCTGATAGATCCCTATATGTATTATATGGCTATCATAAACTTTTTGCACACAATATGGGGTACACATCCAGTGTTTATGGGTGAAAGCAAATCATCCCTTAGGCAGGATTGCCCTACTAAAGTGTAGTCATGAGTTTATGTTTCTGTGCCCTCAAATATTCTTTAAATGCTGAAATTATTTTGCTCTTGTGCTGTTGTGGAAGCCTATGCCAACACTGTGAGGTCTGGCATGGGTTAGTGTATTTAGATCATCACTACACCACTTGTATTATTATTGGTGATCAACACTCTGATGCATCTTATTTGTTAGTGGTTCTTCAACTCCAGTTTTGGAAACAGCGGGGTTTCTCTGTGTCCCATACTTACTTCAATGTTTGCACTGTTTCCAGACCTTTTCTCTACAAGGCTTCCAGTCAACGTGGTGCGGTGTCTTGCCTAATTCAACCCCTCTCCACTTTAGTGTTAAGCATCAGTCACCATTTTGCAATGTTTTACTAGTGTGCTTACTCCTAGCCACAGAGAACATGCAAAGAATCCTTATTTGTCTGACTTTCTTTTCCAGTATACATGCCAGACCTTTGTTTTCCTTGTGTAATTCCCTTATCCTATGTTTGATGTCTTCCAGGTCCATAAGTACTTCCTCTTGTTTTCCCCCGTACAGATTTCTCAATTCAGTATCTATCTTTGAGAGGCAAAGCCCTTGTACTAAGACTCTCTACTTCAGGGCTGGAGATGGCTTTACCATTGCTAGAATTATTATTCAATTATTGTAGGGGCCTTCTTCACAAGATTCACCTAGAGTGGCAAGCCATTGTGGAAGCTTTTCAGCTACTTCTATCAGGTACTTGGGTTTAACAATGGAATAGTCCTTTTAGCTATCTCATTTAATTTTTTCTCCAGTCGCATGTTAAATAAGTATCTTTCATATTCATACAACCTTGCACGTATTTCTCTGAAACGTTGCATTGCTGCTCTGGCTAAGCTTAAATAGGTGAGTTAAGGAAACTAGGCATTATCAGAGAGAAATCATGGCTTGCAACAAGACCCTCATACCTTCTTTTTTACCTATTGACCTCCATTCAGATTCCAAAATTGGTGTAAAACACTAAGATTGAGCATGTGTGTCCACCAAAGAGCCTTAGCAGTGAAGAAGTACTTACATTACCAATGTGGTGCAAACTACATTTACCTTTAAAGCCTCTTGTTATTTGTAAGCAAATGCCCTTTTTGTATGGTCACCCCCGGCATCCAGTGTATTTTCTCTGACCTCTAAAAACATTCTGGGGCAGATTTAATACTTCTGGTGCATCTCTGCTAAACAGCAGGGATGCGCCAGAAAAGTTACGATAAATCTACCCACCCGTGCGCCACCATTTATAATGCGGCGCACCGTGGCGCACGGATAGACAGTTGCATGTCGCATCCCCCGTAGGAAAGGCAGTGCATTGCTGGAGTTGCGTCGCAAGCGCGATTCGGCTCCAGCAAGGCTCGGGGTTGCCCTATCCCTAACATGCTGCGTCAATCCTCACGCCTGCTTCAAGCAGGCGCAGGGTTTTGGCACAGCATCTAGCTAGACGCCAAATCCTCGTGTTGATACTTGCTTGCAACGTACATGATCGCAAGACTTGATTTACCCCTTACGTGGGGTTTGACATTTGCTCATACTGGAAACCAACAGAATGTACAAAGTTCCCCAAAAGAAGGGTAATAGGTTAGGTGGGTGACTCTCTCACTGAAAGTTGTGTAAAATCGTGACAGGGAATAAAGGTAATCCCTTATCGGAACTAAGGATGCCTCACACAACTAAAAAGCTGGACGACTGTTGTCATCCTACCTGATGGTTGTTTTGTATCATCATTGGCCTCCTGCTCCAGCGACAGGCTGGCGGTGCAATGCCTGACGGGTAGCACTAAGTGCTACTCTTTGGTGGAGTTCTTTTGTTCCTGGCCAACAGATGCGTGCTTGTGAGGGGCCTGGGAGGTGAAGTAGTGAGCGTGAAGGAAAAGTTAAAAAAGGTCAGTAAAGTCCACTTCAGATTACTTTATACATGTGGCTCACTGCCTTGTTAAAATAGTGAAGGGAGGGGTACCGAAGCTCAAAGGTAAGGTGGTTTGGCTTCGTTCAACCCTCGCCTATGGTGTGGTCAACATGTTTCATGCCTCAGCGGCAATTCTTCAGGACCTAAGTATGCTCATCAACTGGAAAGAGAAATCTATCAAAATTGAAAGAAGTTTCAAACACAACCTGCTAAGGTGGATGTACCAAAGAAGGAAGGAGTCCTGCATCGGTTCCCACCCCCTAATCCCTGGTGGATGGTCCCCACAGACTGTCCTTGTGGGGCCTGAGCTATTAGGTGGTTACTTGGTTAGCTCGAGGCCCATGCTGAAAAGCACCTACCCCTACCACGACGCCGATGCGGGATCGCAGGACAGCTCATACTGGAATGTCTTATCTAACGTGGAATTATTCTCTGGAATTAATCTTTTAAATTTACCAATGCGGTTTGTGATTGGAATTTACTTGCGGCATGAGAATTTCCCTAAATGGAGTTGCCCTGAGGAAGTCTTTGTTTGTATACCGCTTGTAAGACGAAACACATGTTGGCTAGGATCCACAAGGATGCTTCTGTGAAAATAATAAAAGAAGAAAAAATATACATGTGGACTGGAACCCTTTTTTTGGACTCGAAAATTGCTTTTAATAATTTGTGATTCTATCTTGCACGGGATACAACGTATGCAAATTCATTGATGTGGATATTGTCTACATCTAATGTTGGCGGTTTGATAGACGTCATCTTTATCCCTGCGAGCAGCCTTATATGTTTTGAAACCACTAATCACAACTGAGCACAAGCCTATAACCAACTGTCACCCTCTTGTTCTGTTTTACCATGATTGGTGCTTTGAAAGTTTTGGCTGAGGTAACATCTAAGCATTAAAAATTCATATCTCTGCTACAGATTCTTGCTGTTTTGGTGTATATTTGCTTATTACAACTTATATTATTTTTATGTACTAGAGTGGGATTTTTCTTGTTTTGTGTTTTCTACTTTTGGGACTTATAAACGCTTTATACAATGCTCCAAGTTTAGCCTGTCTGATCTGTGCTACAGCTGTGAAGGATTGCGTTCTAACTGGACCTAGTAAGTAGTAGTGCCATTATTACTTGAAGAAAACTACCATCCACTTCAACAAGTAATCCATTTTCTCCCGATATTAATATGATCAGTGGCTTTGTTTAATCAATCAATCAATCCATCAGGAGTTTGTTAAAGCGCGACTACTCACCCTTAAGGGTCTCAAGGCGCTAGGGGTGGGGTGGGTGGGGGGGGTGCAGGTTCCATTCCATAAATGAGGGGGTCTGTCGAAGAGCCAGGTTTTGAGGTTTCTTGCGAAGATGGGGAGCGATGTTGTCAGTCTGAGGTGGAGCGGAAGGGCGTTCCATGATTTGGCCACGAGGAAGGAGAAGGAGCGGCCACCCGATTTGGTCTTTCTGGTGTGGGGGACCACGGCGTAGGAAAGCTGGGCTGATCGTAGGGTCCTTTGGGGTGCGTGGAATTTGAGTCAGCTGTTCAGGTATGCTGGTCCGGTGCCGTGGAGGGCCTTGTGTGCGTGGGTGAGCATCTAAAAGGTGATTCTCGCCTCGACGGGGAGCCAGTGGAGTGTGCGCAGGTGCTGGGAGATGTGGCAGTGTTTTGGCAGGTTGAGGACCAGTCTTGCGGCGGCGTTCTGGATGTTCTGCAGCTTGCGGATGAGGTTTTTGTTTATTACGGCGTAGAGTGCGTTGCCGTAGTCGAGTCTGCTGGTGACCAGGGTGTGAGTGACTGTCTTTCGGTGTTCGAGGGGGATCCATTTGAAGGTCTTACGAAGGAGGCGGAGGGTGTGAAAGCAGGAAGATGAGACAGAGTTGGTCCATTTTGAGCTCGGAGTCCAGGATGATTCCCAGGTTGCGTGCGTGGTCTGTGGGGATTGGCGGGTTTCCGAGGGCGGTGGGCCACCAGGTGTCGCTCCATGATGAGTACTTCTGTTTTGTTGGTGTTTAGTTGTAGGCAGCTGTTTTTCATCCATTTGGCGACGTCTTCCATGCCTTCTCGAAAGTTGCGTTTGGCGGTGTTGGGCTCTTTGGATAGGGAGAGGATGAGCTGGGTATCGTCTGCATATGACACGATGTTGAGTCCGTAGGTTCTGACGATGGAGCAAGTGGAGCCATGTAGATGTTGAAGAGCGTCGAGCTGAGGGACGAGCCCTGGGGGACTCCGCTGGTGGTAGGTGTGGGGTCCGAGAGGAAAGGGGGGAGTCTGACCCGCTGCGTCCTGCCAGAGAGGAAGGAGCAGATCCAGTCGAGGGCCTTGTCCTGGATTCCTGCATCGTAGAGTCTGCGTATTAGGGTGTGGTGGGAGACTGTGTCGAACGCCGCTGATAGGTCGAGGAGGATGAGGGCTACTGTTTCTCCTTTGTCCAGTAAGGTGCGGATGGCGTCTGTTGAGGTGAGGAGGGCGGTTTCCGTACTGTGGTTTTTTCTGAAGCCGGCTTGGGAGGAGTCGAGGATGTTGTGTCCTTTAATGAATGTGGCGAGTTGGCTGTTGATGGCTTTCTCGATTACTTTTGCTGGGAACGGGAGCAGGGAGATAGGTCGGTAGTTTTTGAGGTCGGTGGGGTCCGCTGAGGGTTTCTTTAGGAGGGGGTTGACCTTGGCGTGTTTCCAGTCGTCGGGGAACGAGGCGGTCGCCAGGGAGCTGTTGATGGTTTGGCGGAGCATGGGTGCGATGGTGTTGGCGGCTCTGTTGAAGATGTGGTGGGGACAGGGGTCCGTGGGGGCCCCTGAGTGGATTGACTTCATTGTCTTCAGTGTGTCTTCGGTGGTGAGGGTTGTCCAGTCATTAATCGCTGGTTCCCGGGTGTCGGGGTGGTTGGTGAAGGTTCAGTGTGTTGGTTGTCTTCGTCGAAGTTTTCGTAGATGCTCTTGATTTTGTGGTGGAAAAAGATGCTGAGTTTGTCTCAGAGGTCTTGTGAGGGAGGGATGTCGGTAGACTCGCTGGTGGCTTGGCCGAACTCCTTGATGATGCTGAAGAGTTCCTTGCTGTTGTGTGGATGGGTGGAGATTCTGTCTTCAATCGCTTTTTTCCTCATTTCTCTGATGAGGTGATGGTGGGCGTTGGTGGCGGCTCTGAAGTTGTTGTGGGCTTCTGTGGATTTGGTGTTTCTCCAGGCCTTTTCGAGGCGGCGGCATGTGCGCCTGGACTCTCGAAGTTCGGTGGTACACCATCTGGCTTTCTTGGCACGGGTATTGTTGTTTTTCTTGAGGGGGGCAATGGTGTTGGTGCTGTCCAAGATCCATCTATGCAGGGTTCGGGCTGCAGTGTTGGGGTCGTCGTTTTCCGCGATGGTTGGGGTGGAGTTGTTGAGTGAGGAGGTGAGCTGGTCATCAGTGATTTTGGTCCGGTTTCTTTGTGGAAGCAGGTGCTGGTCTCTGTGGATGGTGGGTGTTCTGAAGGTGAAGTGGACGCAACAATGGTCGGTCCATGGGAGTTCGGTGGTGTGGCTGAAGGTGATGGAGCTTGCTGTAGTGAAGAGGGGGTCGAGGGTGTGTCCTGCTGAGTGCGTGGGCTCGGTCACGATCTGGTTGGAGTCCAATGATGTGGAGGTTGTCCAGGAGGCATGTGGTGTTGGGGTCCAGTTGATTGTCGAGGTGGTAGTTGAGGTCTCCCAGCAGGGTGTAGTTGGTGGATGCGATGGCCTGCGGGGAGATAATGTCCGTGATGGAGTTGGCGAAGGGTCCGCGAGGTCCAGGGGGTCGGTAGATGAGGGTTCCTCGGAGGGAGGCGGTGGGGCCGGCCAGTATCTTGAAGTGAAGGTGTTCCATCAGTTCTGTGGACTCATCAGGGAGTGTGCTCAGGCGGAGGCTGGATTTGTGGACGATGGCGATTCCTCCTCCTGGGTGGGTGGGGCGGTCCTTCCTGGAGATCTTGTATCCTTGGGGATGGCGATGGCGATGTCCGGTCCCGAGGTGGTTTTGGTCCAGGTTTCGGTGAAGAATGCTACGTCTGGGGTGGTGCTGTCGAGGAAGTCCCAGATTTCTGTGGCGTGTTTGTGGAGGGATCGTAAGTTGAGGAGGATGCATTGGAGGGTCTTTGGTTCGGTTGTGTTCTTGTGGGCGGGTTGTGCTGGATCCGTGTTCTTGGCGGTGCTGCAGGTGTGCCGGCAGCGGTGACAGCTGAAGGGTCCCTGGGTGTCAGCTGGTGATGCTAGCTTGCAGTTGTTGTTGCAGCCTGGGTTGAGTGCGTGGAGTGCTGCTGGGTCATAGCGTTGGCGGGGCGAAGATCCAGGGGTCCTGGTGCTGGTCGCGGACGGGTTGCAGACGGGTGCAGACGGGCGCAGACGTGCTTGCCTTTGAAGCGTCTTCGGTGCACCAGCGGTGCGCCCGCAGCCCGCGGCCGCGCAGTGGCCGCCATTAAGTAGGGGTCGGGGAGGGCTGGACAGCTGGGAGGCGGGAGCGGGGAGGGGAGCTGGATTGGGCCGGTCGCGCTGGGGGGGGAGGGCCGTGGGGGCAGCAGCGGCGGGTAAAGGTAAAGGGAGGAAAGAAGGGATAAAGAAAAAAGGGAAAATAAGCAGAAATAAGGCACAAAAGAGCAGAGATGCAGAAAATAGCAGAAAGGTGTAAGATAGAAAGGGTAGAAAAACGAGTGAAAACGAGTGAAGGAGCAGAGGGAGAGAAAGGGAAAATGGGCAGAAATAAGGCACAAAAGAGCAGAGGTGCAGAAAGGTGAAAGATAGAAAGGGTAGAAAAACGAGTGAAGGAGCAGAGGGAGAGAAAGGGAAAATGGGCAGAAATAAGGCGCAAAAGAGCAGAGGTGCAGAAAGATGAAATATAGAAAGGGGAGAAAAACGAGTGAAGGAGCAGAAAGAAAGAAAGGAGACAGAGGTTCACTGGACCACCAGGGATGAGGCGCAGGGAAACCTGTGGGTGGAGGAGGGCCTCGATCACCAACACTCAAGAGTGCAGGGGCAGGGGCACCTCACTTAATGGTGGAGCTGCGAGGGTGGGAGAGCAATTTCATTGACAATGAGTCAGTGGTCTTGCTTAAAGGATCTAGCTCATAGGAAGGTGAGGGATGGGGATTCTAAATACATATTAGTTCGATTTTAATATTTCTATATTTTGTATTTATTAAATGGATTGTTGAAGAAGCAAAAAGGAAAAATACAAAATGTTTGTATTTAGTAAAAACAAAGAAAAATTGGTGTTCTTCTAAATATGCTGAAAAGGCGAGCAAAATCAAATATAGCCACAAGGGCTAGTATCATTGTTTTTTTTCTGACAGCTAAAATATAAGTCTCAAACTAAATCTGAGTATGAAAAATGACCTCCAGATTTCTCATTGCATGCACTTGTTTTGTTTTTAGTAGGTGGACCAATTGTCCAGGCCAGGGAGAGAGTAGCACCCAGTCAGATATTAGATAATTGAGGTTAGGAAAGTTATTTAGCATCTTTATTCAGAAACCTACCAAGGCAGTTTAAGTCTTAGGTCCCTAAGATGTCCGTGAGCTTTTTAGGTCTAAGGCCCCAAAGACGTCCGTCCAACTAGCAGTAAGCCTTCAGAAAGGGTGATCCTAATATCAGAGCACCGCATATGGCTTACCAAAATGCGAAAGCATTAGAGGTCCCTCTATATAGCCTAAGACCTATGAATATCTCTGGCACATGGCAGTCTCAGAAGCCTCCCACCTCCTTCTGGGGGTGGAACATTGGGCCATGGGGCCAGGGAAGGGGATTATTTTTAGGTCTCGCCTAGCGTTGCAGCGGGCATGCGCTGCCCACTCCTGCGAGATATATTTAGATGAGGACTTTTAGAAGGGGGCTTGACGCCCCGCCCATCATTTCCATTGGCTGGTGTCACCGTTTATACTAAACGGCGGCATGCCATTGGAAATTAGCTTTTTTGGTTGCCGCCCGTTCGCCTTTTGGGACGTCCCCTCTGGACTGGATGGCTTGGTTTACGGCTGTTGTGACGATCTTTCTTATCTTTGGAGGCTTGTAATCACGGGTCATGTTTCCAAAGGGCGGTCCTTTTTATTATTTTGCTAACATGTCGCCCACTTCACTTGCAGCTATGCCCTGCGAGAATCAATGCTCAAGCGGATTCCGAACTTCTGAGGCCATCTCGGGAGGCTCAATACAGCAGAAATCCCATAGATCAGCCCGGATTGCATAGCAACGACAGTTCAAGTGAGGATGAACCCCATGTTAACAATTTCATTTCCTCCAAAGAAACCGCTGGCAGCATGGGTGTGACTTCGTCACTTGGTTGCTGTGCCTTTTCCGGGCTCATTGGTCTGCTGCTGTCGAGACTGGTGTGAAAACAGCTACGTTTGTGTGAGACAGTGGAATATCGCTGACTCAGCAGCGTACTTTGAATTAAGGCCGACGCTCCATATTCAGTCAGCCTTCCCGCCCCCTTCACCCCCTGCATGCGAAAGGAAAGCGTTGCTCCGTGTTTTTAATCCATTGTGGGTTTTTTCTTCACGGATCTGAGTGAAAGGGCTTCCGGATTCCAGGTGCTGTTTTTGTAGGCCAGCCTCGATTATCCTTGCAGCCCATCTATCTTTACCTCATCCACGGCCCAATCCCTCAGCAGATAGCCCGCTCTTCCTTCAAGAGACATAAATTCAGCCGTAATCAGGGTTTATCTCAGCTGAGTGACGGAGCATTTCGCACGCTCAGGCCTGTATTTCATGTGTTGTTAAAAAAAACGTACACCAACCTGTGCATCCGGAGTGGCACGGGGTCTCGAGTAACATGGAAGACCTGCGAGCAAGGCCTGATAAAACATCCTCCGGTCGAACTTTTAATTGCGCATTGACTGTAACTGATTCCAAACACTTCCTCAACAATATTGCAGTGCGGTGACTGATGTCATGTGTTCAGTGTGCCTTTGGGCCTTCTACAGTTTCTTTGTATCTCCTAAATTCGTTAAACAGTGGATGTTGAGTCCAAGAAACCTTAAGAAGCTCCACCCACTGCCCTCTTCCCACTGCTCCGCTTCACTGTAGGCAGTGTAGATTCACCAGGTATTTTCTATGCCGGGACAGGAGATACACTGGAGATGCAGTGTAGGTGGCAATATGTTTTTGCAATGCTTAGAACACAGGAGTGTTGCAGTCAGTTTGCAGTGAGAGGACACTCGATTTATTCTGGTGTTGATGGCACTGGATCAGTAAACAAATCCCAGTACCAACGTCCAGCTGAGCCATGCCCGGTCAGTGAAAGCCGGCTCCAGAGATCGGCACCTGCACACACAAAAGCTTCCGCCGACTGCCCACATCAGTACACCATGGCTCCCACATGATACCATGGCAGAACGGACCAAGAGAACAGCTTAGCGCGGTGGCAGCGTGTGTCACTGCACTAACCAGGTCAGCCATGTACAACACCATTTACAACGCCAATAGCTCTAACATTTGCAAATGTGCTACGTATTGCATTTCCAATGCTTGTTTTACACTACTTTTAGGTCTGTTGGGAGAGAGATAAATATGAGATTCCAGTTCAGTTTGTGATAAATGGAGCCCAGTGCATAATTCACATTCTTGACCTTTGCTCCTCTACCTTGATATGTATTTTTGCGATTTAAATATCCTCACACTCAAGCTCCTAGCAGTGTATAAGTGCAGCATGTTTGCTGCAGTCATTATTTCACACAAAAGATTGTGAAATCTTGAAAGGAGTGGGCGGGCTTTGACACACCGTTTCTTTTGCCTCATGCAAAATACCTTTATTCCCTGCGAAAAAGAGGCTGAACACAAACCGAGTTTGCAATTTGTATCAGCACTGTCGTTCTCTAAAATTACATTAAGAAGTGGTGTTGATTTAATTTATTGAGTATTATTACATGTTTAATGGCATCAACAGCACTTTCTTTCACCTTAATGATATGCTGACAATGAAATCTGGCAGGCTTTCTAAAAAAATGACTTTGCTTGCTTCATTTTTCATTTAGTCTCGCACAACTGTTCTTTATTTGAGATAAATTACCCTATTTATCTCATGTGCATAAATACCTTTATGAATAATGCAAAGCACTAAAAGTAAAGAAATATGGGCCAGATTACCATCTTGCAAGGTTAGCAAGAGTTTGAAATCTAGTGGTTTTGTTATTTCATAGACCTAAAACACAGTTTTTGTTAGATTAATGCATCAGAAATGTACTACTTAAAAGAGAAAACTAGTAAGCAGTGTTAAAATAAAATCGAGTTCTATGGCATCTCCGAACATTGTTTTTTCTCAAATCATGTTTGCTACCAGCTTGTGGTTCAATTATGATAAAAATGTCAGCCATTACTTCTGTATGACTCCTCATTTGTTTGGGCTTACATTTAGTTTTTGGGGGAATTCACACATCAGTTCAGGAGTATACAAAGAAAATTGCTAAAATTTGAGGTTCTCATGAGTACTCATGAAAATATTTGTATTTCACATTTATGACTCATTGAAGCCAATGTCATGTGTCTAATTTACTCATGCCAAAAAGTATTTTTCCTTTTGTAGATGTATTAGCTCTAAAACGCTGATTGTGTTTGCTCTAACATGTAGTCCGTCAGGTACGTCTGTGGGATGCGCCAGTGTCATCCTTCTGGTCATTACAGTTAGGGTGACCTGGATTTACTGGGACAGTTATATTCTCTTCCAAAATTTCTCAGAGAGTTTCAGAAGGTCCTGGTTTTCAGAGGGGTAGACTCAGTACAGAGAGAGGCAACTTTTTTATGTATTTTAGTGAAAAATTAAATATTAGCCCTTATCTGTATGCAATTCAGTTAACACAACTAATTCTGTGAATAAAAGCTTGATTTAATTTACTAAAGTGCCATATATTCTATCTTTCCTATGTTGGTCAGCGCTGTGAATTAACTCTTTCTGTGCCTCTTAATCAATGCACATTTATAGTCCTACTTCTATGTTGTGGACTATCCTGTTCTTTTATTTACAAAATCTGGTTACCCTACTCTTGGAAAAACCCTTTTTTTTATCGCTCATCCTTTTTTGTGGGTTCTCTCTTTAGTTGTACCCTGAAAACAAATTTTTCCTCCTCTTGACAGGAGTAAGTCTCCGGCAATTTCTGGGGGTGTTATTATGTATGTATATATGTATGTATGTATGCAAGTATGTATATAGTATTTCTATTGTGAGAAACCTAACCATAAAGGCAGGATAGTGTGGAGTACATGGTCAAAGGCAATCTTAAAGTAAGTGAGTAAGAGGAGAAGAGAGGATGTGGACAATTAATAGATGAGGATTTTGTGTATTTTAAAGAAGTGAGTATTCACCTCTTTCCTAAGATCGAGCAGCTTTGGGACAGTATTGATGGAAACAGGAAAGGTATTCCAGAGCCTGGGTGCATAGATGGAAAAGGCCTGTAGTTTTGTCTTCTATTTTGCACTTCTTAGTTTGCAGTCTGAAGGTACCCTGGCTGAGGATGTGCCTAGAACTGCCACAGGGAGTCACCTTGACTGCAAGATCAGTGTAGTTTAGGATGGCTTTGTCAATGATGGAGCTAGCTTTGAAGAGGCTTCTGGCTGGCAAGGCAAGCCATTTGAGTTCCATCATGATGGGGGTTATATGATTACATTTCTTCAGGCTCTGGATAAGACTTGCACCGGCATGTAGAATGCCCTCGCAGGCATCAATATGGAGTCTGGGAGGCCATGAGTAGGGAATTACAGCCATCCAGATGCAAGAGTACAAGGTCAATTCTGGCGGTACCTTTTGGAAGAAATGGCTTGACTTTGTTAAGAAGAGATTGTATGTCTGTATTTTGCCAATGTGTTCCTCAAGGGAGAGTTTTGTGTCTAGTGTGAATCCAAGTGATGTGGGTTTTAGTGAGAATCGGGGTTTCAAACTGTCAAGCTTCATATCATTGAAAGAGGTTTGTACTGTATCTTGTGTGGTATTCTTGTCAAATAAAAGGAAGTCTGTCTTCTTTGGGTTGAGCTTTAGGTATGCACTGGAGAAATCTGGTATAGATGATGTGCAAACAATGTTTGAGGCAATGGTTGTCTGAAGCCGAGGGGACTTTCAAGTAGAGTTGTGCATCATTAGCATATTGATGGATCTTGATGCCGCTATCTGTGACTAGATATAAGGGAAAACAGTGTACCTCCTCCATTCTTATTTTACAAAGATTATAACTCTGTATTATGAATATCATTGCATGAGTAAATGAAGCGCTTGGAATAACATCTTTTTCAAAGATATTATATTGTTTACATATATCCAAAGGAGTGTGTTATTAAAGTTACTAAATAACACTTTCAGCTCTTAAAATTAAATTGAACATTGTGTTTCCATATAATGCTTTTGATTTACCAAAGAAGATTAACTACCAGAAAATATATGTGCACAAAGACAATTAATTACAATTGTGAAGAATCCTAAATGTCTCTTTTTTAGTCTTTAATTCAATTGTCCAGAGGTACAGGTTGGACTATTCAAAGCATGCAGAATGCCACAAACAACGATATTTGGGACTACTTTGAGCAATTCAGTTCTGTGTCTGGGAGGCCTGCTCGTCCACTCAGGAATAATAAGTGAACAGTGGTGTGACTTGGCTTTAAAAGCTGTCTATTGTTGGATTCTACAGTAAGGAGTACCACAGAAAGTGGGTCTCAAAGTATCCCTAGTAAACCTCTGAGCTGTTGGGTCTGGAGGGGAACATTGAAGTTGAAGTGGTGTCACTTTCATTGTTAAAAACATTTGCTCAATGAAAGTCAGGGCAATTGCCTAAGTCATCCTCCTGAACTTGTCCCTGAGAAGTGCACCAGTGAAGTGTGGGGGTCTCTCAGAAAAATGGACTGCTATTATGCTTTTCATGCCACTCCTCATGCCCCAAGGGGGGTATGGCCCTATGAAAATGAGGGAATCCCTTTGCCTCTGTGCCTGCGGCGTATACCAAACGTGAGTGCAGAGGCAAATAATATCTCAGGAGGAGCACTAACAGTGCACCACCTAAAAGGTGGTGCACTGTCAGTGTGACATCTGATTGCATCTCTCTGGAGGAGGGGAAGAGGGTTCCATGATCCCCCCCAAACATTCCTTACAGGAGGATGCAATCACTCACTGCACCCGCCTGCAAGGGGAACTCTAATCCCCTTTAAATCTGCAGAACGGGTGCTACCTGCAATGTGAAAACACGGAGTGACTTATAAGCAACCGCTCTGTTTTCCCCATGAATGCGTTGCCCCCACAGCAGTGCGAGTATGCGGATACCCTAAGAGCAGCGTATTCACACTAATTCAGCACATTTTCATCATTTGCGCGGGCCCAAGTTTTCAAAAAAGGTCCCATTGATAGAGTGAACAGGGTCATCATTTGTTCTGCAGCAGGCAAACTGCTGTTGCAGCAGAGGAAGTCTCCACTGCACCACTGACACCGGGATCATCAAATGAAGAGGTGCCATCACTGTGTAGAGTCTTTTCCACAGGACATCTCTTGAGTGCATTTACTAGCTACTTAGGGTAAAACAAATGTGGTGGCAGCTCCACCTTGCATTTCTGCAGTGCACTACTGCCAAACACTTATATGATGCTTTATGACAGATGCCTAGAATATCCAGGAATCACACAACACATGCACCGTACAAATTAGAATATCTTTTCTGACCAAAAACTTGCCTGTCTGAGACCTGCATAGTTTTAATAGTGGGGATTGACAGATAGGCCCTGCCAAGAATGATTTTGGAGGCTAATTTTTATTTTTAGTCTAGCTTCTTTGATGATCCCACTCCATTTAGGCAACTGCAGTAGAACATTAGAATGCTCTACAGTGATAAACAAAAGTCACAGCACTGCACCTTCTAATACACATGCCATTCTCACATAGGGGTTTAGTACACCCCACCTGACTCAATAAAAATATCCCTGAACTCCTCCTTCGTAGAGAGGTGGTTGTAGTCCCTGCAAAGACTTGGTATTTCGCGTGAAGAGGCACCCCTCTGGTGTGTGAGGGTATCTGTCCTGAAAAGGGAAACCCCCTATTTTGCATGGCAGAGCACAATCAGACAGCTAAATAACCTCCTTCTAATCCGAACCTGTGTCTCTATGTGTGTAACATTATTTGGTGGGGAGTTGGCTCACGCAGCTCCTTAAAACTCCTCAAGCCCCCAAGTGTATTGATATACATAACTATTGTCTTGGCATCCGCTACCTGCTATTACTCCCAACTCCAGTGCCATGTCACATGTTTAGTCTGGGTTTGTAGAATATGTTAGCATGGGCTGTACCTATACCGGAGTTTTTGCATAACCACAATTCTAATGAAGTTATGTGTAAATCCAGAAAATTGACATGGCTCCTGCCCCTTTGGGTCTAAGAAGAGATTCTCCAACATTTTGCCCTGGGTTTGCATCACAAAAGTGATGCTAACCAGCATAAAATGTTTTTTTTCTTGATACAGTTTCCTGTACAAAACTTGTTTTGTGCTGGAAAGTACCCGAAAGTAACTTGAACTGCTGCTTTGCATTAAAGGGGCGTTACATGATTGGTATGTGAGTGTTGCCATGAAACGACCTATGCTTTTTGATGCTAAATCCTATCTACTAACATTAGTAGACAGGGTTTAGCATAAACATTTAACGCAATGAATAGCAGGCGTTAATAGAAGAGGATGGGACCTAACAGCTAGAGCTGGCGACCTTGAAGGTCAGGAACCAAGTTTGAGTATCTGCAGGGACGCTCAACAACCTGTAATTCTGGGCAAATCAAATAATCTCCCCATGCCTAACACAATGATTGTGTCCATCTGTGGCACAACTGGTGCTTGTGTAAAGCGCTCTGATACCTGATACCTTTGGGTCAAGTTAGCGCTATATAAAACTAAATACTCCTTTCTTTTCTGACTTTGCCAGTGTGCTGCACTGTACAGCATATATACAAACTAGGAAAAGGCTTTTCACTTCTCTAGCCATAGTATTTTGTATAGGAAGTTAACCCTTCCTGTACAAAACCCATGGCAAGCACCCTAGTACGATGGCACAAAGGTGGGTGGCTGGCGCACAGCTTCTGAAATCAGCACTGCCGCTAGCGACAGGGGAGGAGCGAGCCATATCTCTGTGAATACGACGGTCTCCAGCCTTCTCTCTGTGACGCAAAGCAGGACAGCATTTTAGGCTGCTGCGCTGGGTTCTAAGACACTTTTTAGAATATGGGCCCTAGTTTGGAAATACCTTGTTTTTATTATTTGAGACCTCCAAAAGCCTCTCATTTACTCTTCCAAATACTTTTACAGTCAGCTGAAAGAATATCAATGTTCAGCTAGTATATTACAGCAATGGGGGTAAGGAAAACAGAATATGCACAAAACAGCTATTCATATTGCTGTTTCACATGCAGAAAAGGATAACTCAGGCTTCACATCATTTTTTTTAATTCCCCTGAAAAAGAACTATTGCCTACGTTGTTTTCAGCCCTCAAATTAATATTTTGTTAACTTATTACTGCCATTGCAAGATTCATTTATTAAAATGCTGCAAATAATACCTATGTAAACTAATGCTTAGTGTGTTAAGAATGGCATCATTATTTATGACTCATGTTACTCTTTAGAAATATGAATTTAATAAATTATGTTTTATGCGCAGACATACAATCGCAGAAGAACATATTACCAACGCTACAAGCGTATACATTCACCGTTTCAAAATCAGCTCCCTACGGCTTTCCCGCTCTAGCGTCTGATTAGGAAAATCTGTCATTGCAGCAGAACCTGTAACATTACATTTTGCATTCCCACTAAAATAATGGCCGCAATTACTAAGTAGTTGATATGCTAACAGCAACTGATACTACAAGTAATGTGTAGGTTTACCATCATATATAATGGGGTTTCTAGGCTGCCAGCCACGATGTTTTGACTGACCCGCTCATCCACCCCCCTCCCCTCAGCCCCATGAGACCCTAATGGGTGCCCAGTCACACATTACGAGAACCTTGATTGACTGACTGATGCTTGTGCATTGTGGTGCAGCAATATCATAGCTATTGTGAATGGATAACAGGGGCATGTGTATTTGTAAATGATTTTTTACTATTGCCTTTGGTGGCACAACAATCTTCTATTTTGTGTAGGTGATGGAGCCATATAGAAGAATCTTATTCATCCATAAACATCATTTACAGATTTAGGGCACCGCCCGCCACGGTAATGGAAAATGTGACCGACCGCCAGAGGTGCGGTGGTCCCACGAGGCAAATTAGGATGCGCCCGCCAGACTGGTGGGCGCATTCTTATGGTGGGCACATTCTTGCCTTTAACATTGCGGTGGGCAGTGCTGTAAACAGCACCCACTGCAATGTTAAAGGTGCATGTTGTGCATTGCAATGCACAACGTGACAGGCACTGTGCGGTGCCTGCCACCTTGTATATGGAAATGAAGGGAAGCACCATTTGTACTCCCCAGTGCATCCACCCACACCCGAAATGCCTCCGGGGCCCCCCAAAAACCCCAAAGCCAATCTCTGCATGCCTTTACATGGCATAGTCTCTGCCATGGAAACACATGCCCATGGCATACATCATATTATGGATGGCGGTGCCTGCAAGGCACTGCCACCATATTGTGGGCCTTTTCCACCCGAAGGCAATCATGATAATTCCCTTCTGGCAGAAGAGCAGCGGACGGTCTTTCCGTCCACAAAGGTACCCCAGCCATGGTAATATGGCAGGAGGTAATTGACGGTCGGGCGGGGAGTTATGGCATGCGGATTGCCCCCGCGGTCGGGCGGTGGTGATCTGCACACCATCATAATCACCCTCTAAGCCTAGATTATATTTTCCCTTAAAAAATTTAGAACCTCTATCTAATCTCTATGATATATATTGACATACCAACATGCTACACATACTCATACTTTAATTCAAAGATAACATTGTGTAGTACATATAGACTAATTTATTTGCCCCTTTTTTTTTTTTATTGAGGCACAAATCAGGGCAAACATACACAGAACAGTATTCGTCTTTGTCTGCAATTATATAGACGGCAAAGGATAGCAGAATAGTGCAACATATTCAAATATTTCAAATTTAGACCCGTACCCATAACCCTGTCCCTCCCACCATTCGTAACACCAGTGCTTCATCACAAGGCGTAAGTGTCTGCATCAAGTTCCGGCGGTTCGCAAATGTCCCCTCTAAACTGATTCCAGGCCCCTAAGACCTTTTCCCACTTTTGTGGGCATCCACGATGCACAAAGACAGCCTTTTCTGCCACCATTGCCTCGTCCATACCTATACACCATTTGTGAAGCGTAGGCAATGTTCCCGACCCCCACAAAATAGCTATATTTTGCTTCTCCATCACCATACCAAGCATAGCCCAATCCTGCTCCTGATGATTAAGGTCATTTGCTTCCCATATGTTCAATAGGCAGCGTCTCGGTTCCGGCAGGACCGAGATTTCTAGTGCTTGAGATATAGTGCGCATTATCTTGACCCAATAAGCCGCAATGCGGGGGCGATCCCAAATAGTGTCGTAAAATGTTTGTTCTTCCCCACAGCTGCGCAAGCAGTATTTGTGCTCTGCCGCCCCCATTACATGAAGAGTTATCCTGGTGTAACATGTGCGGTGCAGCACTTTGAGTTGGACTAGTCGGAGTCTAGACGGGATCTCCGTCTCACAGGGCGAGGACAAGGCTTCCTGCCACTCTGAATCATCAAAGTCACCCACCTCCTGGCACCAGGTCTGTCGTAGCTTGGATGTGGGGTCCGGCAGATTATTGACCAATTTACGGTACGTTAAGTTCAAGTTCAAGTTCAGAAATTTGTATAGCGCACTACTCACCCAGAGGGTCTCAAGGCGCTTGAGGGAGGGGTGGTTCTTTACTTATCGAATATCCACGTTTTTAGTTGCTTTCTGAAGGAGAGGTGGTTCTGTGTAAGGCGGAGGTGGGTGGGGAGGGAATTCCAGGTTTTGGTCGCTAAGTAGGAGAAGGATCTTCCCCCCATGGTGGATCTATGGATGCGCGGAATTGCGGCGAGAGCTTGATTGGACGATCGTAGTTGGCGGGTGGGGGTGTAGAAGGACAGTCGCGTGTAGAGGCATTCGGGTCCTAGGTCGTAGAGGGCTTTGTGTGCGTGGGTGAGGAGACGGAACGTTTTTCTCTTGTTGATGGGGAGCCAGTGGAGGTCTTTCAGGTGACCGGAAATTTGAGCTTGACGAGAGATGTCCAATATGAGTCTGGCTGAAGCGTTTTGGATACGTTGGAGTTTTTTCTGTAGTTTGGCTGTGGTTCCGGCGTAAAGGGTATTTCTGTAATCCAGTCGGCTGGTGACCAGTGCGTGGGTGACCGTCTTTCTTGTATCGGTGGGGATCCAACGGAAGATTTTTTTGAGCATGCGTAGGATGTTGAAGCATGATGATGAGACGGCGTTGGCTTGTCTGGTCATCGAGAGGTAGGAGTCCAGGATGAAGCCCAGGTTACGTGCGTGATCCGTAGGTATGGGTGCGGTTCCCAGGACCGGTGGCCACCATGAGTTGTCCCAGGCAGAGGGGGATGACCCTAAGATGAGGACTTCCGTTTTTTCCGAGTTTAATTTTAAACGGCTGTTCTTCATCCACTCGGCTACTTCTTTCATTCCTTCGTGTAAGTTGGTTTTGGTGGTGTTTGGGTCTTTGGTGAGGGAGAGGATCAGCTGGGTGTCGTCTGCGTAGGAGATGATGTTGAGGTTGTGTTGGCGCGCAATGGATGCGAGGGGACTCATGTATACGTTGAAGAGGGTGGGACTGAGTGATGATCCTTGTGGTACACCGCAGATGACTTCGGTGGCCTCTGATTTGAATGGGGGGAGGCGGACTCTTTGGGTTCTTCCGGCGAGGAACGAGATGATCCAGTCCAATGCTTTTCCTTGTATTCCGACGTTGCTGAGGCGTTGTATGAGGGTGCTATGACAGACTGTGTTGAAGGCTGCGGAAAGGGCAAGTAGGACGAGGGCGGCTGTTTCTCCATTGTCCAGTAGGGTTCGAATGTCGTCTGTAGCTGCGATGAGGGCGGTTTCGGTGCTGTGTTTGGCTCGGAAGCCAGACTGTGAGGGGTCAAGGGATTTGTTGGATTCAAGGAAGGCGGCGAGCTGACTATTGACGGCTTTCTCAATGACTTTGGCAGGGAATGGGAGGAGCGAGATGGGGCGGTAGTTCTTTAGTTCAGTGGGGTCTGCTGTGGGTTTCTTCAGAAGGGCGCTGAGTTCGGCATGTTTCCAGCTTTCCGGGAAGGTAGCGGAGTTGAAGGAACAGTTGATGACATCGCGGAGATGGGGTGCGATGATGGAGTCTGCTTTGTTGAAAATGTGGTGGGGACATGGGTCGGTTGGCGATCCTGAGTGGATGGAGTTCATCAGGCGGATGGTGTCTTCAGTGGTGATTGGGTTCCAGGCGCAAAGGTTGTTAGAGTGCGGTTTTGGTTCGGAGGTGGGTGGAGTGGACTGGTCTACGGACTGGTTTTCAAAGCTGTTATGTATGTTGGCTATTTTGTTGTGGAAGAATGAGGATAGAGAGTCGCAGAGGTCTTGGGAGGGAGTGATGTTGTTAGTTCCTTGCTGTTTTGGGCGTTGTTGTCAAGTCGATCCTTGAATGCTGATTTCTTGGTGGATCGGATCAGTTGGTGGTGTTTGTGGGTGGCGTTCTTGAAGGTGGCCAGGTTGTCAGTGGTTGGGTTTTTTCTCCAGGCTTTCTCGAGGGTGCGACAGAACTTCTTGGATTTCTTAAGGTCATCGTTGAACCAGGGGGCTTTTTTGCTACCTTGAATGATTTGATGGTTTTTCAAGGGTGCTAGTTCGTCGGCGCTGTGGGTGATCCATTGTGTGTGTTTGGTGGCTGCTTGGTTTGGGTCCGATGATTTGTCAGGAGGGTCTTGGTGAAGCGATGTGAAGAGCTGGTCGCTGGTAATTTTGTTCGGGGAATAGGTTGTGGGGGGTTGTGGGTCGTGGTCTTTTTGTAGTTGAAGTGAACGCAGCTGTGGTCCGTCCAATGGAGAGCTGTGGTGTGATCGAAGGAGATGTGCTTGCTGGAGGTAAAGATTGGGTCGAGCGTGTGCCCGGCAGAGTGGGTGGGGCTGTCAACAATTTGTGTGAGTCCGAGATTGGCCAGGTTGTCCAGAAGGGTGGTGGTGTTGCTGTCGTTTTTCTTTTCCAGGTGGAAGTTGAGGTCTCCCAGTAGAATGTAGTTCTCGGAGGGGAGGGTATGTGGGCTGAATTGTGTGCGGGGTCCTGGTGGTCTGTAGATGAGGGTGCCTCTGAGTGTGGTCTTGGGGTCGGTGTGGATCTGGAAGTGAAGGTGTTCGGCGGTAGCGAGGTTATTGTCGGAACTGGTCGTGATGCGGATGGTGTTCTTATGGACGATGGCGATGCCTCCTCCTGTTTGGTTGGTGCGATCCTTTCGGATGATCTTGTAGGCCTCCGGGATGGCTATGGCGATGTCGGGCGCTGATGAGGCGTTCATCCAGGTTTCTGTAAGGAAGGCTACGTCCGGCGATGTAGTGTCGAGTAGGTTCCAGAGTTCAATGGAGTGTCTGTAGACCGAGCGGGTGTTAAGCAGGAAGCACTTTAGGTGGTTAGTGTCGGAGCTCTGTTTGGAGTTTGTGGATTTGGTGTGGGTCCTGCTGCAGTTGAACTTGCAGGAGTGGCAGGTGAAGGGTCCATGGGTGTGTCCTGGGGCAGCTTGGTAGCATTTTGGTGTGCGGCCGGGGTTAAGGGCTGAGAGGGTTGCGGCGTCGTATGTTATGCGGGCGGGATGGATTTTGCAGGGGCCAGGGGGTCTGGCACTGGGCGCGGTCCAGGCACGGACGGGCGTAGACGGGCTTACCTTTGGCGCACCTTCGGCGCGCATAGGGCGCGACCGCTGCACGTGGACGCTGAACGCAAAAGCATCTGTCATAAATGGATAGTGGAGGGGGGGTGTAGCGAGGGAGGAGCAGCTGGGAGGCGGGAGTGGGGTGGAGATCTGGGCTGGGAGGCACAACAACAAACAACAAAATGGCAGCAAGCCAAAAGCGTAGCAGGACGAGATTGGGGCACGACCTTAATGAAGCACTATGAAACTGGGCAGCACAGTCAGGCAACAATTATCAGAGCAGGCAAAGCGAGTGGCACAGTAAATAATAATGGTATAGTAAATAATAAAGCACGGTCTGATAGTACAGCGCTACAATGACGTAGTATTCAGCAGTGCGAGCAAGTCTGGCAATAAGCGCTACGATGACTAACAAATTCTAGCAGTGCGAGCAATGCGTGGCAATCAGAGCGCTACGATACCAGGTTCATGAGCAGGGAGCAGCGAGGGGAGCGACCGCTTCTGAGAAGCTAAGGACGGTCACAGCGCTATTGCTGGACGGGTAGGGCTTACACTCTCTGTGGGAGGGAGGAGCAGCTTGGAGGCGGGAGCGGGGTGGAGAGCCGGCCTGGGAGGCACAACAACAAACAACAAAATGGCAGCAAGCCAAAAGCGAAACAGGACGAGATTGGGGCACGACCTTAATGAAGCGCTATGTAACTGGGCAGCACAGTCAGGCAACAATTATCAGAGCAGGCACAGCGAGTGGCACAGTAAATAATAATGGCACAGTAAATAATAAAGCACGGTCTGATAGTACAGCGCTACAATGACTTAGTATTCAGCAGTGCGAGCAAGTCTGGCAATAAGCGCTACGATGACTAACAAATTTTAGCAGTGCGAGCAATGCGTGCAATGCGTGGCAATCAGAGCGCTACGATACCAGGTTAATGAGCAGGGAGCAGCGAGGGGAGCGACCGCTTCTGAGAAGCTCAGGACGGTCACCAAGGAGGTCGCCTTATCTGTCATGTGCTCCGTCAGTAGCCTATCTTCCAATGGTGTGGCTTCCTGTAGTGAAGTGCCCGGTGGTATGGCCGTCTGAAGCGCATGACGGATTTGCAAATACCTGAATTTCTCCGCCTGCGCCATGCCATATTGCGCTTGAAGATGCTGAAAGTCGACCACCGCCCCCTGTTTCCAAAGATCTCCCACCACTGAGAGGCCAATATTGTCCCAGTTCTGGAAGTCTTTACTCCTACGAAGGAGTCCCAACTGCTGGGAGTCCCACAACGGCGTCATCTGCGTGATTGTTCCTGCACATTTCAATTGTGTATGCACCTGATACCAAATATGTATTGTGTGTGCGGTAGGGCCAACCAATCCCGGAGGTTTTCAGCGGTGATAGAGATTAGCCATCAGGCCTCTTTCTCCCAGATTTTGCCTGTCCGCATGATACGCCGGTTCATCCTGTGGGGTATGTAACCAATAATTTATTAACTTAAGGTGCGCCGCCTAGTAGTATAGCTGCACGTTCGGAAGTGCTATCCCCCCATCGTACCAGCTACGTATGAGCTTGTCCTGCACAATCCGTGCTGGTCTACTCCGCCACAGTAAGCCGGTGACCTCCGCTGCTATGGCCTTAAAATAGGTCTGTGGGACCAGGAATGGAGTGTTTTCAAGGACAAAGAGAAAGCGCAGCAGGGCCATCATTTTATAGAGCACTGCCCTTACCAACAGCGATAGGGGGAGGTTATGCCACACCGCCACATCAATTGGGGATTTAGATTTTTGTTATAGAACTCAGTGGAATCAGGTGTTGCGTAAATACCCAGATACTTAAAGGCTTCACTAGTGACATGCAGAGGGCAGTCGGCAGGCAGCCGCGGAGGCGGGCCAACCTGTACGTACAAGATTGACTTGGACCAGTTTATTCTGTATCCGGACACTCTACCAAACTTTTCGCGGACATTCAGCAACTCAAGGATGGATTTTCTGGGGGAGGAGAGATATAAAAGTATGTTGTCCACGTACAAGGATATGCGGTCCTCTCAAGTGTCAGTGTATTGGAGTCCCCTGATAGTGGACTCCCACCTGAGCCATGCCGCGAGCGGTTCCAGTATCAGCGCAAACAACAGGGGGGGGACAACGGGCATCCCTGTCGCGTGCCTCGTGCCAGTGGGAAATCCCTGGATATATGTCCATTGGCCGCTACATGCGCCAATGGACGGGTTATTATAAAGTAAGCGGATCCAAGCGCAAACTTGGGTCCGAATCCCAAATGTTGTAGCGTAGCAAATAGGAACGGCCATTCCACCGTATCGAATGCCATACTGGCGTCAAGGGAGAGGATAACTACAGGTTCTTGAATACAAGACCGGCAAGCCAGCCACACGCGCTCCCCTCCAAAGACTACATCCTTCTGGGAGACCTCAACTTTCACCTCGAAAAGATCAACGACCGCAACACCGCCACCCTCTTAGACAACCTCGCCAACCTCGGACTTAAACAACTGGTCACTTCCCCCACCCACATCGCAGGTCACACACTCGACCCCATCTTCACCTCCAGCAATCATGTCTCCTTCAGCCATACAACGGATCTCCTCTGGACTGACCACAGCTGCGTTCACTTCACCTACAACAAGCCGAAACCCACCAACCACCTCCAACCAACTCTGCAAAGAAACTGGAACAAAATCACCACGGACCAGATCTCCGCCTTGCTCCTTCTAAACGCCCCAGCCCACTCTTCTAACGCAAACGACGCCGCTGCCAACTTCACCCTATGGTTATCCAACACCGCCGACAACTTAGCACCACTGAAAAAACGTCAAAGCAAACCTGGCAGCAAAAAGGCCTCATGGTTCAACGATGATCTTAAGAAGTCCATGAAACTCTGCCGCTCCCTTGAAAAGGCCTGGAAAAAAGACCCAAACACTAGCACCAAGGACGCCTTCAAAAACGCCACCCGCACTCACCACCAACTAATCCGAAAGGCCAAGAAAACAGCATTCAAGGATCGACTAGACAACAACGCCCACAACAGCAAGGAACTCTTCAACATCGTCAAGGAATTCACCAACCCTTCGGCCAACTCCAACGACATCACCCCCTCCCAAGCCCTCTGCGACTCCCTAGCCTCATTCTTCCACAACAAGATTGCAGACATCCACAACAGCTTCGACAACCAACCCGGAAACCAACGCACCCTACCATTTGCTGAACATTCTCCCCACGTGAACACCCTTAACGACTGGAACCCAATCTCCACTGAGGACACAATCCGCCTGATGAATTCCATCCACTCAGGATCCCCCACAGACCCATGTCCTCACCACATCTTCAACAAAGCAGACTCCGTCATAGCACCGCACCTCCGAGATGTCATCAACTGCTCCTTCAACTCCGCCACCTTCCCGGAAGACTGGAAACACGCTGAACTCACCGCCCTTCTGAAAAAACCCACAGCTGACCCCACCGAACTCAAAAATTACCGCCCCATCTCGCTCCTTCCATTCCCGGCCAAAGTCATCGAGAAAGCTGTCAACAACCAGCTCGCCGCCTTCCTCGAAGCCAACAAATCCCTCGACTCCTCACAATCCGGCTTCCGAGCAAAACACAGCACTGAGACCGCCCTCATCGCAGCAACAGACGACATTCGAACTCTACTGGACAATGGAGACACAGTCGCCCTCATCCTCCTCGACCTCTCTGCAGCATTCGACACAGTCTGCCACAGCACCCTTTTACAACGCCTCAATAACATCGGAATCCAAGGAAAAGCACTTGAATGGATCACCTCGTTCCTCTCCGGAAGAACCCAGAGAGTCCGCCTCCCACCATTCAAGTCCGAGGCCAATGAAGTCATCTGTGGCGTACCACAAGGATCCTCACTCAGCCCCACCCTCTTCAACGTATACATGAGCCCCCTCGCGGCCATCGCCCGTCAACACAACCTCAACATCATCTCTTACGCGGATGACACTCAACTAATCCTTTCTCTCACCAATGACCCCAGCACCGCCAAAACTAACCTACACGAAGGAATGAAAGAAGTTGCCGAATGGATGAAACAAAGCCGTCTGAAACTGAACTCAGACAAAACAGAAGTCCTCATCTTAGGTACATCCCCCTCTGCATGGGACGACTCCTGGTGGCCGGAAGCCCTCGGAAAAGCACCCATCCCGACAGACC
This sequence comes from Lissotriton vulgaris, assembly GCF_964263255.1. Taxonomy (NCBI): domain Eukaryota; kingdom Metazoa; phylum Chordata; class Amphibia; order Caudata; family Salamandridae; genus Lissotriton; species Lissotriton vulgaris. The sequence goes on along the minus strand of NC_141688.1, from coordinate 187,213,598 downwards.
ACGCACGGAACCTAGGAGTCATCCTGGATTCTTCACTCTCAATGAACAGACAAGTCAGCGCCGTATCCTCTTCCTGCTTCAACATTCTTCGCATGCTCAGAAAAACATTTCGCTGGATCCCCACCGAAACAAGGAAAACAGTCACCCATGCTCTGGTCACGAGCCGACTGGACTACGGAAACACCCTCTACGCAGGCACTACCGCTAAACTCCAGAGGAAACTCCAACGAATCCAAAACGCCTCAGCCAGGATCATATTAGACATCCCACGCAACGAACACATTTCTGGTCACCTTAAAGACCTCCATTGGCTACCCGTCAATAAGAGGATCACTTTCCGACTGCTAACCCACGCACACAAATCACTCTACGACATCGGACCAGAATGCCTCAACTCACGACTGTCCTTCTACACCCCCTCCCGCCAACTACGATCTTCCAGCCAAGCCCTCGCCACGGTACCTCGCATCAACAAGACCACCATGGGAGGCAGATCCTTCTCATACCTGGCTGCTAAAACTTGGAACTCACTCCCCGCTTACCTTCGCCTTACCCAGAACCACCTAGCATTCAGAAAGCAACTTAAAACGTGGATATTTGACAAGTAATCGTCCTCCCCTTCCTAAGCGCCTTGAGACCCTCTGGGTATGTAGTGCGCTATATAAATTCTCTGACTTGACTTGACTTGACATACTACGGTGGGGCATGAATCCTGACTGATCGGGCCCTATCAGGGACGCAAGATGGGGAGTCAGGCGCATCGACAATAGTTTGACTAAAATCTTCGGTTCCGGGTTGATTAGTGAAATCGGGCGGTACGAGCTACATTCCGTTGGTGTCTTGTCCGGCATATGGATTGCCACAATTGTGGCCAACCGCTGGTCCCGCGGTAGCTCACCCACTTGGAGACTATCGTGGAACATACTCAAGAGAAATGGGGCTGTCACCTGGGTGGTGTGTTTATATAGTTTGACTGGGAAGTCGTTGGGGCCCACAGCTTTGCCGGACGCTAGGGAGCCAATGGCTATCTCCATTTCCTCGACTGTAAGATCTGCCGCCTCGGTGTAAGCTGTGGCATGGCAAGATCCTTAATGTAGCTGCGCGCTTCCTCAACAGTGAACGTAGTACAGGAGGCATACACCGTCTCAAAGTGGTCAGCCAGCGTGTCCACGATATCTTCAGTGGCGTTAGCAGGGAGCCATCAGAGGCACGCAGTTGTGTGATAACCCTCCCCGCCCTCTCCTTTTTATCAAGCCAGGCTAGCAATTTTCCCGCCTTGTCTCCTAGTTCATACATCATGTGTCTTGTGGCCTGAAGTCTGTCCAGGACTGCCTCCTTTTGGTATGCCACATAGTCGGCCTGTTTGAGCCGCACTCGCTGAGCAGTGAGAGAAGTCGGGCTGGCTGCATGCAGAGCGGTTTCTTCTGTCAAATCCGCTACTGCCTGATCGAGTTCAGCCCGTTTGCTTAGCTTGTGGTCCGTAATTAACTCTATAGCTTGACCGCGAGTAACCACTTTATAGGCTCCCCAAAGGGTACTAGGGGAATCCACAGATCCTAAGTTTTCCTGAAAGTAATTCGTAGTAGTGCATAAGATACCCTTCGAGACCTCTGGTACATGTAAGTAGCTAGGATGGATGGGGAACAGACGGCGCCAGAGTGTCAAATGACGTGTATAGGTGAGTAATATTGGCGAATGATCAGATATACCCCTGGGATGGTAATCTACTGTATCTATTCCACTCAGTCCGTCCGTTGTTATCAAAAAGTAATCTATGCGAGTGAGACAGTCGTGGACCGCAGAGTGAAATGTGTATTGTCTGGTTGTGGGGTGCCTGTATCTCCATGCGTCTATAAGCCCTAAGACGTCCATGAGTCCCGTCATACGACGGGTGTGTGGTGTCGTCAGTTTCACAGGATGTCTATTCAGCGTACCGTCCATGATATCATTGTAGTTGCCCCCTAACACCATCACCGCCACCGGTAGTGCAAGTAGGAACGTTGTAAGCGCCGAGTGTACTATGGTGTGTAGGGACGGGGGGATGTATACAGAGACAAAATTAAACATTGTCCCCTCCCATTGGCAAGTAACGGCTGCAAAGCGGCCCTGATCATCGTTTGGCGTCTGATGTATTATGAGTGGGTAGTTCTTTTTTATTAACACACCAACCTCTCTGGACCCTGAGTGAGGAGACTTCGGCATGGGCCACCATTTTGTAACCCCACCTGTCCATGGCCTTGCAAGTAGACCCTGTCAGGTGCGTTTCTTGCAAAAGGGCTACCGCAGGTGTGCATCGTTTTAAATATTGCAACACCAAACTTCTTTTCCCCTTGTCTCCCAGGCCCCGCACATTCCAGGTCAACATAGTCAACGGGGTCCCCGGTGTCGGTTGGGTCAATGGAGAATTAGTGTCCTGTGGAGTGTGTGCAGACATATGTCACAGAAGAAAGCTTATCAGCACTCAGCAGCATACATACATACCGTTTCAGAATACTCGCAGCTGCCAGTTCAGTCATACAGGTCCTGAAGGGCCATACGACCCAGACTAAAACAAAGAAGTAAACAGTGATACTAACAATTCCTGCTGTAAGCTTATGAGCTAATCGCTGTCTTCCCTTATCAATGGTGCCTTTAAACAGTTCAAACACATCAAAAGAACTAACAACTCTCCCCTCCCTGAGCCCCTCCACCCTCCCTGCCTCCCTGCTTAGCGGTCCTGAAACTGCCAGCCACCCCAACTCAGCAGAGTGCTTTGTCCCTCCCAAACACAAGATACTTGCTTGTCAGGAGCAAGAGGTCCAGTGGAGGCCCCAGCCCTTCTCAAACTCCAGAGTTCATCTTAGTCCGCCACCATAGCCAGTCCAGCCGTGGTCTTTCTGCGTGATTGTTCTGTCTGCCGATAATCTCGGACGTGTTGGCAGCAGCGCCTTGTCGTCTACTCCTCCCCATGTCTTGGTGTCTGCTCTGATTCCAAGTGTCTTGCAACTTGCGTTCCCGGGTCATCCTCTTCTTCGCGTCGGCGATGTTGTCTCTTCCCACGGTTAGGTTTCTCCACAGGCCTACACCCCTCGATCCAGTTGTGCGCCACCTCCAGTGTCTCGAAGTACCACGTACGGCCATCAGCTACCACTCGTAGTCTTGCAGGAAAGATCATGGAGTAGGGTATTTCTTGCACCCTCAGAAGCTTCTTGACTTCTAGGAAGCTTCTCCTGCGCCTGGTGACCTCTGCCTTGTAGTCAGGGAAAAAGGTTACTGTAGAATTTTGCACTCGGATGGGAGGAGAGACCCTTGCGGCCAGTAGAATTGCGTCCCTATCTCTGTTGTTGAATAGTCTAGCAAGGACCGGTCTCGGGGGTGCCCCCGGTTTTGGCCTGCCGCCGGGCACCCTATGCGCACGCTCCACTGAAAAGAAGTTGGAGAGTCCCTTGGGTTGCAGCCGTGTTTGTATCAGTTCCTCCACATATAAATCCATTGCCTGCTTGCCTTCTGTCTCCAAAATGCCTATTATACGCACATTGTTCTGTCTGGCGCATCCTTCCTGATCAACAAGCTTCTCTGCAAGTAGTCTGTTTTACTTTTGGAGTTGGGAGACAGCCGTCTGCAGGTCTGATGTGTCCGTTACTAGGGATTTCGTAACTATCTCCACCTCTTTCACCCTGTCCGCCATCTTGTGAAGATCTGCCCGTAGGAGTGAGATGTCGGTGGAAATGGATCCTACCGTGGTATGGACGCTTGACAGCGCTTTCATATTGTCTTTCAGTGTTATTTTCTTCGCCTCTCCTACGTCCTGGTGTTTACCTGTAGACGTGCATCTCTCCACCAGTGGCGCGGAGCTTTTTTCAAAGGCAAATTTGTCTAGTGTGGCTTGCGTGGAGTTGTTCCTGGGACCCCTACCGGCTATGTTGCTCTGTATGTGAAGTGAATTGCTCCCTGCTGAGCGCAAGACTGTCTTCTGGCCACGTAATTTGTAAAGATGGATGCTAGCTCGTCTGTGAGCGTGTCCCTGTGCCCAATTACCGTGTGTCCCGCGTTGCAAGCCTTACTTTCTCCCGTTGCCATGGCAGGGTCACAAAAAGATGGCTCCCAGCCTTGGGTCACCCTGCGTTGCGTTTTCTAGTCCTCGCCGCTTCTCTGTTTATTGATGCGTTCGCCACTGCATGGGAATTAGTAACTTTACCACTGGTTCACCGTGGTCCCAGGTGGCAGGGTCTCAACTGTTGCCTGAGGGGTGCAACAAGTTAATAAGTGTTGCAGTAGTGGGGTGCGTCTGGGGAGTAGGTAGTTCCCTCTGCGAGGCGGCCTAGAGGTAGGGACAGCAAGGGGGCCTCATTTCCCTCAGGTCTCTCCAACTCAGGCGCCGGGGCTTCTCAGCAGGCTTAGAGAATATATGATAGGGCCTGAATTAGGTCCCAGTGTGGTGCTAGCGGCAGCAGAGACAGCGCCTCTATGTCCAGCAGCCGCTGGCTTACATGTGGTGGTCAGCCCCAGTGACGTCCGGCCACTGCCAGCAACGCGCCACTATTTCTCCACCGGGGCACTTGGACTGTGTATTGGTGTAAATTAGCACTTGCTGCAACCGCTGCTCCTGCCAATGCCGTTTCGTGTCACAGGCCCTAGCAGGATGTGCAGTGCAACCGTCTCGCGGGTTCCGGCCGGCGGTAAAGTTATTATTCTATGTTGGCCGTATCTATCGCTGCCGGAGCACAGGCGCGGTACACACTCACCGCTGATCCTAACCAGTAGGGCCCAACTTGAGGTCTCACTGTACGTGCTGTACGCCGAGGGTCCACCGCCGCAGGGGCACCAGCTGACTCGGACCTCAGGGCAGCACTGGCGTAAACTTTAGTCCCTGGTCTCTTCCTCGTGGGTAGGCCGCTCTGCAGCCCTTGCAGGTAAAGGCACTTCTCGGCAACAGATAAGCATCGGAGTTGCACCAGTTGTCGTCGCTCGGCCGCGGACCTCAACACCAGCCTCCAGAGGTCAGCAATGTAGTGGATAAGCTCTTGGATTTATGGAAGGGCCGCGCTATCCACGGAGCTCTTCAATTAGACAGCCATCGTGCTCGGCTGCTAGCCATGCCCCTGCCCCCTTTTTAAAGTTTTTAATAGCTTAGTTCCTCATTACACTGATGTGCCCGAAAGAGAATATCTGATGTATAGGATATATGGAAGATAAAATTAGATTGTCCTTAAATTTATGTATCTTTGAATTAAACGTCATAAAATATTACATGATACAATGATAGACACATACGCGATCATATGTGGAAAGTTTGGAGAGAGTTTTAAAGAGGTAGACATAACGGTCAGATTACTTTCCACTTAACTAGAAAACTCTACATTGGCATAAAACTGTGTCACTTATGTCTTTGAAACTGTAGATCCCAATCCTGCTTTATCAATTCAATAGACAAACTGATATGTAAACGGTACACCACTAAATAGATAGTAGTTATTGTGTTGATAAGGGAGTAAGATTGTATAGCCCTGTGTAAACCCCCACTGCAGGACTTTTACATAATAAACATTTCGGGGCAGATTTACAAGCCCCCTGCCCACCAGTACGTCACTGTTCGTGACGTATGGGTGGTGCAGGGGGCTCCTCCATATTTACAAGGACAGGAAAAGCCACCCTGCGTGACTTTTATGGGTAATATTGTTCGGAGTTACAGCCTGATCTTTAAGCTTTATGTAACTATAAAGGCCTCCAGAAAGTGATTCTCAAACAAAAACCGAATTACTAAGGAAACACACCCTGTCTCTAACCCACAAACACCCTCTGGTCCTATTTCCCCCTCAGCCTCTGCATTTAATTAAACACAGTTTCTTTTCCGACCTCCTCTCCCCTCTGCCTCTCCTCTCTCCCGCCAAAACATATATTACAGGTCCTTTAACTGTAATTATATAAATCAAACTACACCCACAGGGCTCACTCAAACAAGGGACCGACAGGGGACACTCCCATGTCCTTCAAGAGCAAGCAGCAGCGCGCATTGTGCCAACTGTATTCCTCCCTTATCGTTATCTTGGATCATGTTACTACTAAAACAAAGCACAAACACACACTACTCAATACAACATACTTACACTCCACATAATTCCACTCAATGCCACATAATACTATGCTACATATTTACACTGCACTCAATGCTACATACACTACAAATAATACCACTCAATACCACATTATTACATGCCACATTATTACACTCTCCTAAATACAACATACACTCCACAGAATGCCACTCAGTGCCACATAATTACACTCCACATAATTACAATATACTCAATGGACCAAAAATACACCCCATATAATAAAACGCAGTGCAACGTCGTAACATGCCAAATATTTACACTCTACCCAATACAACATAAATACACACCATATAATACCATTCAGTACCACATAATCACACGTCATAACTACACTTTACTCAATGCAACATAAATACATACCACTCAGTGCCACATAATTATATGCTACATATTACACTCTACTCAATGCAACATAAATACACTGAACATAACACCACTCAGTACCACATAATTACACGTCACATAATTACACCCTATTCAATGCAACATAAATACACTCCACATAATAACACTCTACTTACTGCAATATAAATACATTCCATATAATACCACTCGGTGCCACATAATTACACACCACATATTTACACTCTACTCAATGCAACATAAATACACTGAACATAACACCACTCAGTACCACATAATTACACGTCACATAATTACACCCTATTCAATGCAACATAAATACACTCCACATAATAACACTCTACTTACTGCAATTATAAATACACTCCATAAAATACCACTCAGTGCCACATAATTACTCCCCACATAATTACACTCTACTAAATGCAACATAAATACACTCCATATAAATGCACTCTGTTACATACCACTAATCGACATGAATGCACTCCACACCATGACTCAATTTCACAAAGCATAATTTCACTCAACACCACAGTATTCAGGCCACACAATTCAACTCCACACATTTTCAATACACACCACATAATTACATACCTAACAACATATTTCAACTCCACAATCCACAGCGTACCTCCAATCCACACCATATAGTGGCACCACCGGAGCACCAAACATCATTAACCACCACCATTTTGCATCAGAGCACCACCTAAGCATCATCTAAACATAACCTAATCATCACTTCAATTTGGCCTCGTAATCTGTCATCTGTTGATTCTACCCTAGTATCCGTCAGCTGCACGTGCTCTAATGAAAATACTGTTTTGCAACCTCCACTCCCCCATTATTTATGTCCCGCTCCCCCATAACAAAAAAATTATAACAAACTAGCATGAGAACAGGCATGAAGAAGTTACAAGCAGTGCAAGAACAAAAAAACTAGAAGACATTTTTTATGTTAAACATGTTTTTATCACTTCTGGCTAAACACATAAGGTCCCAAAGGTGAGACCTATTGGGTATGCCAATGCTTTTTTAAATTGTAAGCATGTAAATGTCATTTTTAGAAAGTTGCCATGTGCCATTCTGTGCCTCTGCCTGTCTCTGAATACATGTCTGGGGTGGGTGGCAGCTGGAATTTGTTTATTCCCTCTAGACAGCCACACACAAAGGGTGCTGAGGTGTAATATTACCATCCTGATGGCCCATCACTAGGCTGATGAGTCCTCCTGGGCTAGGTGGGATGGAGGAATCGACACACCTAGGGTTGTGTACCTGTCCCCATACAAGAGATGCATACCCTTATAGTGAGACTCGAGCAAGGACAGTAAGGGCAGGGACCTTGTGTACTACAAAACCCTCTCATTTAAGTATCCCCCACTTCAAAGGCAAAACTGGGTATAAGCACTGGACCCCTGACATCACCATCTCAGTTTACTCTGAGGACACTCTACCAGGAAGAAGATTTGCTATTCTGCTGAAAGGACTAACACTCCGCTTGACTTTCTGGACTCCTGATGTGCTGTGTTTACCCTGCTGCCTGCTGCCCATTGCCTGGTTATGAAAAGGACTGAACCTGAATCTCTATATCCCCAGAACCAAATTACTCCAAGAACTTGCTTGCTTGCCTCCTGTTCTGTATTCTCAAGGCCATCAAAGACTTCTTTCAAATCTGCTTCATCTGCTGAACTCTCCCAACTGGGAGTCATGTCCTGCCAAGAGATGCCAATCCAGCCCTGGGCCTTCAAAGGGTGTTCTGCTGCTATCGTTTACAAAAATCCAATAATGGCCTGCTTTGCACTGGGTGCAACCAATGCCTTAGACACAGACACAGCACCACTTCAGAGACTCTAAAGCGGCTTGACGATAATGCAGCACCTTCATTGTAAGGGGTTCGACAACAGCACGGGACCTGAATTCGAGGCTTGACGATGATGCAGTGTCTTCATCATCAAGGGTTTTGACAACAACGCGGGATCCACCTGTGTGAATCAGAACTGACACAGCTGTGCCTCGACATCAATGCTTCCTCTGGAAAGGCACTGTTTTCAGCAGTGCCTGCTTGGTTTCTACATCCGACCCATGCTCCATTGTGGTTGGCTTGACTTCTCATATTTGATACAGTCCAGCTCAACCTAAAGTTACTGCTAAGCGCTACTGACTTTTAAGCAATACATTTCAATTTAATTGTAATAATTCATAACTCTGCTTCTACTTATTGGATTGTTGCCATTTTGGTTTAGTTTTGTTCATTAAATTAGGCTCTATTTTTATATAACTTGGTGAGCGTTATTTTTGTGTAGAATGTTCACTGTTTTAGTGTAGACTTGCCTCTGTTTCTGAGCCGATCCTACGATCCTACGCACTCGCGCTGCAGAGCCTCCCGTCCTCACTTTCAATCACCACCAGGTGGCGCTCCAGGACTTCCGATTCCGGGTTGCCGCGGTCGCGCTTACCGGCCGATTTTCGGCCACTGCTGTGACCGCCATCGTCGCCGCGGCCGGTGCCGGAGTGGTGCTGGGTTCATTTGGGGCACAGCTGGAGCCCTGGCAGACTGTCGGATTCCTCGGGAGGCGGCAAGTTTGGAGTTGCGAAAGGTGGTTGCCGAGGGAGCGCAGCGCTGCACCTCCAGCGGCCGTCTAGAGGCTGTGTGTGGCCCAGGTCAGCGTGAGGAGTCGCGTATAAGATGTGGTGACCCCAGGAGAGTGCCCAGAACAGTATCCAGGAAAGTAATTGGGTGCCTCCATCAAGAAGGGTCAACGTCTGGACCAGAACTGAGAGTGGAGCAGAGAGGAGCATATGATTTAATATAAAGCTGCTGCTGCTGCAAATTGGCAACATTATGGAACAACCAATAGGAGCCTAAGTGGGGAGGAGGAGGAAAGAGTGCTGGCTCATAGAAACAGAGGTAAGTGAAGTTAACATTGTACTTCCCCTTATAAACATATAGATATATAAATAATAATTATCCAGGGGAAGCTTATGCGGAGTGGGGGATTGCTGTGCACCAAATAAGTGGTGAAAGCCTAAGGTGAAGGAAACCCCTCCGTAACCTGCGGGAAGCTGAGAAGAAAAACTCAAAGTAAGAACACAGGAAAAACAATGGCCCTAGGGAATACTAAACCACGCAGAGTGGTAAGAAATAGTAAAAAAACTGCAAATAAATCGGGAACAGTGGACGCGACCGGCTCACCCAAAGGTTCGGCTGACGTAAATAATGAGATGGTAAATAATGAGATGGTAACACCAATTGCGGGCAGAACAATATCCATCAGAGCAACCCCTTCCTCAAGCACAACCCAGCAGCCAGCGCCGGCATCTGCCAGGTCAACAGGCGCAAAAGGGGGGTGGGTGGTATCAAAAACCATTAAGGATTTTATTGGTAAACATTTCATGGGGAAAGAGAGAGCAGAAAAGGACACAATTGAAATTGAGACCACGCAATCTATCGAGGATCCGGCCGCATCAAGCACAGAGGCCTTGAATCAGACTGACTTTAATATCGCTGAGATACCAATGGAACCGCGTCTATCATCTTCCCCAAGGATGTTTCAGTCGATTTGCACCCAGGACTTAGGTGCAGATATGGTGAATGAAGAACGAGTAGTCTGTAGTGACTCCTTGGGAGAAGGGAACATTACTGGGGAGGCTCCCTGTCAAAAGGATCATGAGAGTCTAGGACCCCCAAAAACAGTTGGATTAGATGTATCCGGCTTATCCTTATGTAGCCTGGAGGTGACGGGTTCTAACGGCCAATCCATGCTTGAAGTAATGCTAATGCTCCAAAAGACTCTGCAGGGCATTCTGGAGGTTACAGTACTAAATAATGACATTCTGAAAAGACATGGTGATCAATTTAAGGGCATAAATGGGGAATTAGCACAGATTAAAAACTTGATGCCCTCAATTGTAAGACCTGTAGAAACAATGGAGGATAATAAAGTGGATAGGGGGGAAGAAGTGGAAGAGGTGACTAGCCCCCCAGAGAATGAACCAACAGAATATGTATCCTACCGCCCCATGCTTATAAAGAGGTATGGGGATGAGAGATATAGAAGGTCTAATATACCAAGGAAAAGGAAAGGGATTAAGGCCCGACCCAGCTGCTACCCTAAAAACTACCAGGATCACAGGGGGGGGGGGAAACGCCAATATATAAGTCAATAAATAAGATTGCAAGGCAAGGACCTAAAAAGTTAGATTTCGTAGAGAAAGGGGCTAATAGCAGCCAACATGAGGTACAACGTAAGGGGATAATGAGGAGGGATATGGGAGAGAACAAAAAGGTTAATAGGAGAAATCCCCCAGGGGTGAAAAAGAGTGTAAGAGTAGAGCGGGAGAGGGAGATGTCCCCAAGTGCGGAGGGACCCCACCCAAGTAACTGGAAAGGGGTCAATAAAGGGGGAGGAGAAGAAGCTAGTAGGCACTTAAGGGGAGTAATAATAGGAGGGAATCGCCAACATCAACAGACAGTATTACCCACTGACACTTGGATATTTGTAGAGTCAATAGGACAGGCGAAAGGGGGAAAAAGAACTAAGAAATTAAACCCCTTGAATCGCTCCCAGCTACTATCCTCATTTGGAAAGTGCCCCAGTCTAAGATATGTTAGCACTGAAGATCTAAAAGAAGTGGGGTTCACAGTAAACAGTAAGGGGGAGGAAATAACTAAAGTTTTACTCCACTCAGCCCTCATAAAGGATGCTATAGAAAAGGCAGAGTCCGAGATGCTAAGGGAAGGCATTAGAATACTAAAAAGGAAGGATGTATTCTCGGATAAGTTAGGGACTCCTTTCCTTAGAAATCACGCAGCTCTAGGGGACAGACAAATAAAAATGATCAATCTGGGGAGGGGTACCAACGACGCCCTAGAAATCACGATAAGACCCAATGACCAAAGGTGGGATATAGAAGAAGTACTTGCTGGGAACAGATACAGAGAGCTGGCATATATGAGTAGTGAGGAAGATGGTTTTATGAGTGAGATCGACTAGGAAGCAGGAGCGCCGCACAGCCTATCAATAACGACCTGGAACATAAATGGGTACAATAGAATAGCGATACAGGAAGATTTTAAAAATATCTTGAAGAAAAACGATATAGTTTGTCTCCAGGAAACTTGGCTGTGTGGCGAAATCCCAGCTACGGTAGGTTTCACTCATTATGTAAAAGCCTCTAAAAGGAACACGGTGGGTAGACCTTCAGGGGGTTTGATGATGCTGATCTCTACAAGGATTGCCAAGGACATTGAACCCCTGGAACTACAGGTTAACTGGGCACAGGGCAATAGAGTGCGAACAACAAACAACATGTTGGGGGGTGAAAGCCTATGCATTATAAATGTATATATTCAGAAAGGGAAAGTAAATGAATATAAGGCAGACTTGGAACACTTAAAAACTGACCTAGATGGGGTGTGTAACCGGTTTCCAAAGGATGTGCTCGTAATATTGGGAGACTTCAACCATAAATTGAATCCTAAATCAATGGATTCCTGGTTGAAGGACTTGTTGGATGCATATAAAATAGAGCAGGCACAATTCCCCAGCTGTGAAACCTCAAGTAAAGATGATAAGCTCGGGCAACTGTTGGGGGCTATGGGATTTGTATGTACCAACGGTAGAAAGGAAGCAGACAGGCCTGCGAAGCGTACCTTTAAGGTAGGGCAACAAATGTGCCCCATAGACTATGTATTCATACAGGCCTGGCATTTCCACCTTATCAAACAGTTCGAAATTTTGGGGGTGGAGGGTAGTGATCACTATCCACTGCAGGTTGAACTTCAGGTAAATAGCCACCCGCAAAGACAAAAAGTGTTACCAGTAGATGTAGAATACCCCAAGCGGTTAACAACACGAATCACCGAGGAATATATACAGAAACTAAGTGCATATCAGCTAACTGTGAATTTGGGTAACCTTGTACCAGAAGGAAGTATAGCCTGGTACGAGGGCATAATAAGGCAATTGGTGGAATGCCTCCGGATTAAGTTAAAGTGCAATAACCAAAAACCAGTAAATAATGCGACATTATACCCTAATAATAACAAACACTGGTTTGATGCCGAATGCCGGAAATTAAAGGCCGGAATTAGGAAACAAGAAAGACGACTCAGAGGTAACTATAGTGAGGAAGTGGTATCAGATCATAAAAAAATGAAGCTAAAATATAAGTCAGTTATTAGAGATAAAAAAAGGTGTTTTAAGGACAAATGTTGGGATAATTTACTCGTGACAATTGAAGACAAAAATGTGAAAGGCTTTTGGAGGCTAATACAGGACTGTATGGGGAAAGCACAAGGGACCATGCAGTGCGCAGTACCAGAGGACAAGTGGCTGGCCTATCTAGAGGAAATTTACGGGAAATGGCCAATGAGAGAGGGAATAATGGTAAATGCCTGGCCAGGAATAAGTGAAGAATTAAAAACCCATTTTCTCCCAGATCAAATTAGAACCATAATATCTAGACTAAACCTAACACGGGCAGCCGGCCCTGACAACCTGCCAGCTGTCATAATAAAAACAAACATAGAATGGTGGGCAGAGTTCCTTTCAAATATGTTTTTATGGATCCTAAATTCAGGTGAATTCCCTGCAAACTGGAAAGGGGCTATTGTTAGGCCAATCCATAAAAAAGGTGATGTAAACACCCCTAAAAATTACCGCTTAATAAACCTCTTGGATATAGGCGAAAAGGTCTTTTCTAAGGTAATCCTAGGGATTCTAAAGGAGTGGGTGGAAGACAAACAGATAATACCCCCAGAGCAGGGGGGGTTCAAAGAAGGCCACTCAACGATTGACCATTGCTTTGCTCTGTGGTCCATCGCACGGAAGTCAATTGATCAGAGGAGTAATCTATTCTGCTGTTTCATTGACTTCCGTGCAGCCTTTGATCTTGTGGACAGGGATCAGCTGTGGTCAAAACTCATAGGGTATGAATTACAGGATGACCTGCTGGCCCTTGTCCAAGCATTACATACAGAAAATTGGGCACAGATAATATTGGACACGGATGGAGGGCTGACCAGGAGAATCCCTATTGGAAACGGCTTAAGACAGGGGTGCGTTCTAGCCCCCCTGCTGTTCGCCCTGTTTTTAGCTGACCTACCCCAAGTATTAAGAGATGTCAGAGAGGCGAACCCGAAGTTGGGAGGAAGGCACACATCGTGCCTCCTTTATGCCGATGACCTAGTAATAATGGATCAAACGGAGATAGGACTCTAGAGAAAACTCAATAGGTTTAAAGATTACTGTACGAGTAAAAAACTAGTGGTAAATATGGATAAAACCAAAATAGTATGTTTTGGGAGAAGGAAAGTGAAGTTCTCATGGTATCTTGGCACAACCTTGCTTGAGAGGGTGACCAACTATAGATATTTGGGAATGTGGTTCTCAGGTAACCTGAAATGGCATACACACCTGCAAGCATTAAAAATAAGGGCACTGGCGTCGGTCAAAGGCCTAAAAAGCTTTAATAACACCTATGGTGAAAGGTCAGATAGACCGGTCTTAAAAGCTTATCAAGCAATGGTTCCCCCACAATTTCTGTATGGAGCCGAGGTTATTTATCTCAGTGGTAAGACCTCCTGGGATAGTGAAGAGGGAAATATATTAAAAAGCTTATTCGCTCTGCCAAAATCCTCTATGGTGCAGGCAGCACGACTGGAGCTGGGAATAACCTCCTGGGCTATTACAGTTTGTATGAGCCTTGTACGCTTCTGGCAGCGGTTGGGAGTAGGGGAAATTGCTAAAATCTCCCAATGGGCTAAGGAGGAAATTATCAATAGTGAGCTCCCCTGGGCAAAAGAGGTAAGAGCCTCAATAAGCAAGGCTTATGGGGTGCTAGATTTGAAGGTATGTTTGCCGCAAGACCCCATAATATTTGGGAAAAAAGAATTAAAGACTCAGGGGGTCAATATGTCCCGTAGTTATGACCGGGAATACCTTGCTCAAAAGACCTCGGTAGCACACATGAAAGTGGCTTGGGAGAGCAGTCAACACTTCCCTTACGTGGACCGGTTACCTAGCCATAGTCTGAGGCGAGAAGTCCTGAAAATGCGAATTGGCATAAACCCATGCTATGCAAATAACTGGGTTCGAAATTTAATGATAGGAAGTAATGGGAAATGCACTTGCACTTTAGGAACCACCTGTGATATGTTACATATTTTATTAGATTGTACGAGATTTTTAGACTTTCGAAAGGAGTTTTTATGTCCGATTTTTAAAAAATATAAGATTACGCACAGAATGCAAGCTGCCACTCTTTTGGTGGATATGGAGACTTTAGATATAGCCTGCGCATTGGGGAAATATATGAACAAAGTTAGGTGGTTCCTCAAATGTGCAGAAGAACATGTATAGTGTAGCCCTCATCCCTGAATAAAGGTAGAGATACTAAGGCATAATAGTAGTAAAAACTGCATTTTGAAGAAGGTATATATAGGAAATTTTAGCGATTTTAACAAATAATTGTTATAATACTCCGTTTTAAAAGGAACAAGAGTAGTTAATTTTTAAGTATCTTGAGGTGTAATTGTGGTTTTAATATTATCTTGTTATGCTGCTGCTCTTTTTCCTGTTGAATATTACCATGTTTTGCTGTTGTCCTTTCTCTTATCACGGAATGTGGAATGTACTTTTAAGGTTTTAACAAATCAAATAAAGTTTTGTTTGACTGACTGACTAGTGTAGTAAGTGTTGCACAAATACTTTACACATTACCTCTAAAGTTAAGCTTGACTGATTTGTGCCAGGACACTAGAGGGTGAGCACAGGTTAATTTAGGGTGTGTCTCTGACTTACCCTGACTAGGGTGGTAGTCCCTACTTGGACAGGAGTGCCCAAAACAGCAGAAAAAGAGGACATTTTTGGCTTTCAGGCAAATTCGCTACCACAACTCCTTGGTTTAGAGTTCCAGTGTGCCTGTGAGAAAGTCATCCCTGATCATCTCCATTTTTTGTTGATACTGGTGGTAACTGACTCTAACTGTGCCGTGGGCTCTACTTACCAGACCCACGGGCAACGCTCTGATTATACAGTATATGGTAATTAGGTTTAATTACAATTGGTACTGGCAGCCTAGCTGTAAGTCCCTGGTATATAATCGGACATGTAGGTTTAAAAGCTCAGTATCCTTGATTCACTTAAGTGTGCACTACTGTGTTGCCATGCAAATTTGACTTTGGAATTAAAGGTACTTCCAAAATCTCAAACTACCTTATTTCTATGTATAAATCATCCCTTAGGTCTCCTCTAGGTGCCCCAGGGGTAGGTGTCTTGTAACTATAAGCAGGGACATTACAAAATATGTCTTATTTGTCCTGCTTAGGGAAAAGCTGCCAATTTCGTTTTCCCCATTGTAGCACAGTGGCTCAGAGGCTAACATGGGGCTGCTTTATTAAGTTATAACTATTGCAAGAAAGGAGCTAAAAATCTACCCCAAAGTATAGAATTGATAGTTATAATACATCCGACAACTTGCCATTGTTAGATTTATCATAACTATCACAGAAAATAAGTCATAGAACTTTCTTTTCTGTAAGCCTAAAGCCTGCATTCCAGCCTCCCTCTCCGAATGCCAGACTCTGCCAGTCTGAGCCAAACTTTCTTAATGAGGTGTGAAGTGGCCTGACTAGCAACAAAGGATTTCCTGTGGGAGGAGAATTTCAAACTGCAGAGGATAAGGCAGGATGGGGTTGGAGTAGCTACATGTCCTTCAAAGGGAGAATGACAGTTTAGAGCAGCTCAGAAGCACCGCCACATCCTGCACCACTAACCAGACAGGAGCCCTAGTTATTACATTACTTAAGTAGCTGTGAAGGGAGTGGGTTGGGGAATCCTAGCCACACCAGTGGATTGGCTTAGCCATATTTGACCTTCTGGAGAGAGTCTACATTTTGGATTTTCGAAGAATAGTGCTTTCTGGGACAAGAATATACCAGACTTTGGAGGAAGTGGTCATACCTGAAGGTGGCACCCAGTATCCTTTTGGTCAGGGGTGGCCCCCTGCTTGACACCCAAGAACATGAAATAAATAGGGTAGATCTGCATGGCATCACAAATCAAGAGAAGTAGGACTGAACTCCTAGAACCCTAGTCTACACCCCAAGAGATGTGTACTCATAAGGTCTGCACCTGCCCAACACTTTAGAACTAAAGCCCTAAGCTCTTTGCCTTGCTTAAAAGGGATTTTGGAGGGACTCCCTGAAAGCAACAGGTACAAAAGAGCTATAAGAGTTCCCTGCTTAACACTACAGAACTAGAAGGCATGGCCTGCTGAAACCCTAGCCTGCACTCAAAAGATTGCACTCTTGATTACTTCAGCTGCTGCAAACTTGGAACTACAGCCCTAGGAACTTTCCCTTGCTTCAATGGTGGACTCCCTGGCAGCAGCAGGTTAAAACCTGCACCTGCATCCTCTCCACAATGTAGAACCCAGCTAGAGTGCTTCCAGTGGACGTTTAATGATTTGGCCAGGTGCATTGTGGGAAACGTAGTCACAACATCTAAACCCTTGGCTGGTGCTGTGGATCACTTTCCTGCATCAAGAAGCACTTCTGAAAGTAAGTCTAAAGGTTTTACATCGTGGGTGGCCTGAACTCTAGACCTTGTCCCTGTCCAGCGTGACCTTTTTTAACCCTTCGAGCTCTATTTGCTACTAAGTGCTAGTTTACTTTTAATCTTTAAAATTCATATATATATTTTTGTTTTGGTGTCATAGTAATCATCAAAATATTTCCAAATGGTATAAATTGGTATTGGTATTGGATTTCTTTTTGTGTGTTGTATCTTACTTATTTATTATATTGATGTTTTAACTGCTTTACACACCTGTCTCCTAAGTAAAGACTGCCTGCTCATTGCCAGATAGCTCCTTTTCCACAGCTCACTGAGAGAGGGCAAGGGTGTTCCACAGTTTGGCTGCATTGAATGAAAATGATTGCACTCTAGATGTTGCTCTCTTAATTATAGGAATCTTAGCCAAGAATGCATTGAAGGAACATAATTATGTCTCCTGTTTAGAGCAGTGATTGAGGGATCACCGGTCCGTTGTCAAGCAGCGCCCTGTGCAATGCGAAGGGATTTGAATTTGATCCTCTCCCCTACCAGTAACCGGTAGAAAAGACGCAGAGCTTGATGCGCACATTAAAATCTAGATAAATTGCACATTTAAACATGCTGGGGAATTCTGTACCACCGGCAACTTTTTTTTATTGTAGCTCTGGGTGCTCCCAAATACAGGGTGTTTCAGTAATCTAAGTGGGAAAGAATAATTACCTGGGCCACAATTCTCTTTGCAGTGGGAGGGAGGAGGGGAAGAACATTTTGCAACATCCTTAGCATACATTAGCAAATTGCAGCTAGTTTAATGGCTTGAGTACTTAATACAAAAGACTCATCAAGATATATGCCTAGGCTCTTTATGGGAGATTTGGTTGATGGATTGCAACCTAGACATCTTGGCCAGCTCATATACAACAGTGGATCTGGGTTGTTGCCCAGAAGCATAATCTCTGTTTTGTCTCACTTTAGTTCATGACAGAAGCTTCTCATCCAGTTTGAGATCTTTTCCATACAGAGGCCTGAGGTGGGGACTGCAGATCCTTCTGTCTGGGTTAGTGAGAAGACTAATTGCATTGGAGATTAAAGAAATCCTGAAGGGAGGACGATATACACCAGAGGTCTTGAATATACATCAAAAGTGTTCTATTACTATTGCATGCCCTCCTTAAACCTGATAGTAAATCACTCATAGAATGCAATAGTGTTCCTAATCACTGGATATACACGTCTTGGGATGGTGCCTATTACATTCTATCACGGTGATAGTATCATCTTATCAGGGTGGAGTGAGGTTGCCTATGATGAAGCAGGCCATAAAAGTGTGGGTGAGATTTCTTCATCTGGTATAATGTTTATTGTTTCTCCTATGCCCAGGACATTGCAGTAAATGCAGACTAAGCTCCAAACCCCTAAAACAGATCCCTCTTTAAGTATGAAGCTTGAGAAACTTGATTTGCTGAAGCAGTAGAGCGGTCACATTTAAACTTAAACAGCCTTTGCTGAGAAAAAAAGATGGGAAGCTTTTTGCTGTGCAGCTGCCCCAGAGAGAATCCCACAAAGCCACAAAGCCATTTCTGCTATGAGAGATACACATGGGAGGAAGCTTACACGCCCCTTTGATATAACTGAATGTTTTGCCACTTATTATGAGTCCTTATACATATCAAAATGCCTGGCCACACAGACAGCAGTCTTACAATCATAGCCTACCAGCACTGGGCTACTTTGCTTGATATCTCTTACATGAATGATGTGAATATCCACATTCATAGATAATTAGACATTAATTTAGACGTGGCTAAATATTGTATCCTATGACATTGGACTTGTGATGAATAGTTGGTTGAGCTTAACAGAACTGCCGTGAGAGGATCCCATATAAAGTGAACAATAGAATAGAAGTGAGTGACTTGATGTGGAATATGTTCCTTGAGCACAGACGTGTCACAGCGCTCAGACCAATCATTATGCTGCATTGCCGCATTCTGAATGGCTTTGGGAAGGGAGCCTGGCTGCCTGCTTCCTGTTCCTGTCAGAGTTGGAGGCAGGAGAGCAGGGGCAGAGAAGACACGGGAGCTAGCCTCACGGTATATATATAAATATATATATATATATATATGTATTCCAGCTCAGGTTTTACACCAAAGGGCGACGGGGCACTCGCGGTGGGTGCCGCTAGCACGGTGGTGCACCGTGTATTAAATACCGCTCCAAGTCTCCTCCCCAGCCGGTAAAGAAAAGGCAGCACTCACGGGGTGTTTGTCAGCTTGTTCCGAGTTTATTCAAGCGCTCCTCACAAATGAGGAGCGCTTGAATAAACCTGGAATAAGATGACAAACACCCCATGAGTGCTGCCTTTTCTTTCCCGGCTGGGGAGGAGACTTGGAGTGTTATATATATGTGTATATATATATATATATATATATATACGAGAAAACATCTTTATTAAAGAACCATTTGGGGGTTGAAAGTAGAAACCTGAAATTATGAAATTGTACTCATTCTCGCAGCATCGGTAACAAGTATAAAAACCATGAATTTGAATTAACAACTGACTGCCCTTTTAAATGAAGACTGGAACAAATAGACGTGAGTCCTTTTTCAATGTCTAGAAAAGTTACGTTTTTAAGAGCCAACGAACCCACTGAGTAGACAGCGTGGCATATGATTAAGAGTCGGCAGACTCGAAACGCGTAATGCCTGTTGGTCTTTGAATAAAAAGAACTCTTTGATCAAGCATTGTTGGTGTGGCCCGTTCTGCGCTGCTAAAGTGGCGCGTGTTGCTGTGTTTATTTTGAGGTGTCTGACACACCTGGAAACGGGCCCTAATCCGTGAGGAGTGGCACTCTTACCTGTCAGGATGCTGTTGACCCGAAGCGAGGAGCTTCTTTAAAAGGGTGCCCCCCGGCTGGAATACTGTGAAGGAACGAAGTTTGGATGGAAGGGCCACGATGAGAGGCCCGCCTCAACTTGGGGAATTAACATTTGACAGCCAGGATTTGCGAAGTGGATTTTCCCTACGCACTTCATGCTGGAAACATTGACTTTTGAAAGGCGACTACGAGCTGAAAAAGAACTCAGTGGTAGCGGGACTATGGTGTTATATACTGCAACCGAGTAATGGATTAACCTTTTGAAGCATGTTGGTGCACTCGGGAAGCAGCTAAACAAGCAGAGTCTTGCCAAAACCGACATTGAAACCAGCAAAGAGAAGGTAAAGGGCAGTCATGGTGCACCTTGGGAATTGCAGTCCCTGGAATGTTTGGGGAAAAAATGACCGAATTTTGCAACGAGAAAACATCTTTATTAAAGAACCATTTGGGGGTTGAAAGTAGAAACCTGAAATTATGAAATTGTACTCATTCTCGCAGCATCGGTAACAAGTATAAAAACCATGAATTTGAATTAACAACTGACTGCCCTTTTAAATGAAGACTGGAACAAATAGACGTGAGTCCTTTTTCAATGTCTAGAAAAGTTACGTTTTTAAGAGCCAACGAACCCACTGAGTAGACAGCGTGGCATATGATTAAGAGTCGGCAGACTCGAAACGCGTAATGCCTGTTGGTCTTTGAATAAAAAGAACTCTTTGATCAAGCATTGTTGGTGTGGCCCGTTCTGCGCTGCTAAAGTGGCGCGTGTTGCTGTGTTTATTTTGAGGTGTCTGACACACCTGGAAACGGGCCCTAATCCGTGAGGAGTGGCACTCTTACCTGTCAGGATGCTGTTGACCCGAAGCGAGGAGCTTCTTTAAAAGGGTGCCCCCCGGCTGGAATACTGTGAAGGAACGAAGTTTGGATGGAAGGGCCACGATGAGAGGCCCGCCTCAACTTGGGGAATTAACATTTGACAGCCAGGATTTG
Source organism: Lissotriton vulgaris (assembly GCF_964263255.1). Taxonomy (NCBI): domain Eukaryota; kingdom Metazoa; phylum Chordata; class Amphibia; order Caudata; family Salamandridae; genus Lissotriton; species Lissotriton vulgaris. Next base: position 187,192,709 of record NC_141688.1, on the reverse strand, counting down.
CGAAGTGGATTTTCCCTACGCACTTCATGCTGGAAACATTGACTTTTGAAAGGCGACTACGAACTGAAAAAGAACTCAGTGGTAGCGGGACTATGGTGTTATATACTGCAACCGAGTAATGGATTAACCTTTTGAAGCATGTTGGTGCACTCGGGAAGCAGCTAAACAAGCAGAGTCTTGCCAAAACCGACATTGAAACCAGCAAAGAGAAGGTAAAGGGCAGTCATGGTGCACCTTGGGAATTGCAGTCCCTGGAATGTTTGGGGAAAAACGACCGAATTTTGCAACGAGAAAACATCTTTATTAAAGAACCATTTGGGGGTTGAAAGTAGAAACCTGAAATTATGAAATTGTACTCATTCTCGCAGCATCGGTAACAAGTATAAAAACCATGAATTTGAATTAACAACTGACTGCCCTTTTAAATGAAGACTGGAACAAATAGACGTGAGTCCTTTTTCAATGTCTAGAAAAGTTACGTTTTTAAGAGCCAACGAACCCACTGAGTAGACAGCGTGGCATATGATTAAGAGTCGGCAGACTCGAAACGCGTAATGCCTGTTGGTCTTTGAATAAAAAGAACTCTTTGATCAAGCATTGTTGGTGTGGCCCGTTCTGCGCTGCTAAAGTGGCGCGTGTTGCTGTGTTTATATATATATATATATATATATATATATATATATATATATATATATATATTATTTTTTTTAATCTTATGCTCCTGCGGGACCCCCCTGTGACCCACCCACGCCTGCCCCCAACACCTGTGAGCCATGCCCGCCACAACTGCCATATTTACAAGGCGGAAATAAGCCACTTAAAGTGGCTTAGCAGCTACATGTACATATGGAGCAGGGCATTTAGCCACCAGAGTATTGGAAAAAGAGACACTCCAGTGGTTCAATGCCAGTGCAAATATGACCCCATGTGATTTGACCTGAGTCACATGGTGTTGATGAACACCAGGACTACAAGCTGCTCAGTTAACAGTACTGGCCGTTGGGCTACATCTCCTCCCATTATAACTCCTCTGATTAGGCTACATCTCAACCCCTCCTTCTGAAGCACATACTGGGCATATTTATGAAGCTTTCACGCAGTGCAGCAGGCCACCTTGCTATACTGCGTGAAAGGGAAACGGCAGGAGTGCACCATATTTAACATCAGACGATGCATTCCTGTTCTTTCCTTGCACTGGCACCCTTTTGGCTGCCTAGTGCCACTCCAAATCAGGCACCCTTGCACCATGGTGCACCATGGTCCCAAGAGTGCCTGCGTTGTTAGCAGGATTGTTTTGTGCAGAAAGGGGCACCTTCCTGTACAAAAACATTCCTCTGGGGCATTTTACTATTTCTCCATTTGCTTCAGAATGCATAACACATAAAAAGAGGATAATATGAGGAGAAATAAAGTTATTTCTCCTCTTTACGCCTCACCTGGGGAGGCATAGCATATTGACACATTCCCAGTTTTACCAGTAATGCTACATCTGGGACGGCGCCTAAATCCATGGAAGGAAGCGTGGGAATGGCCATGCTATGCCTTTTGATAGCAGAGTAACCAAATGCGGAGATTTATGAATTGCATTACTCTGGATTTATCAAACCATGCAGGGCCACGAAGGTGGCCTTGTGTGGCTTGATAAATCCAACTTAGGTTTTGCGTCGCCCTTGCGTGGAACTTGAGCCTTGTATTTAGTAGGCGCTATATTAAATGCAATTTCAGGATTGACCAGGAGCCAGAAGGGCACCTTCAGTGCTGGTGTCACGTGGTTGCGCCAAGGAGACCTCGGCCACATTCTGGTTGCCTGATTTGTACCTGCTGCAACCTACCCTGAGTATTTGAGTGCCATTTACAAACACTAGGAAAAATGTGTGCTAAGCATCACACAGGGAGTCAATGTCTGAGTAGTCTTATGCAAGAGTACACTGCAATGGTACACAGAGGTTAGAAAAGTCAACTTCCCGGATGTTGTTTATCATCAGTCAATTTTTGTAATTGGAATTGTGCAATTTGAACTATATTTCAGTTCTTTATAAGGCTGTAAACCATAACTCGACCTGCAGAGTCGTAGCCTGAAATGCACTCGAAGTACTTGTAAAAAAAGGGCAACGTGATTCCTTTATCTCACAACTATATTTTTATCAGACCCAGACACGCGCTGTCTTTAGGGACACAATTCGTCCTATCTCCGTTGCCATATTTTGCACCTTACAATTGTAGGCTAAGAAGGGACTTGTGTAAAAAGGGTCGTCTACGAAGAAAAATGACTGTGCATGAGGACAACTTAGGTTTAACAAATGTACTTAAATGCAAGTAAATCGCAGCCCACTTCAGGTTTTCCTGAATAAATTTACACATATTGTCCTGTATCTGTCAAGCGTGATGCATCGCCCACATCTGACTTGCTAAAAATAAGCCTGGAATAGCGGGTCACCTTAAGGGATTTGCGGTATTGATTTTTTCGCTTTCGTTTACGTGTGGGTAAAAACACGCTAATCCCTCCGCAGAAGCCCTGCGAGTTTCTTGAATTTGATATTGTGTTCTGATGTGTGGTGTTCAAAATGGAGATTGTTGGCAAGAGGATCAGCCAGATATCCGCGTGCATTACTGTCATCCGAGAGTCTCGCGAGAATAAGACGATTCAGTCGAGGTGCATCAACAGGAACACTAAGAAACAGGCCCCTCTATCTGAGCTCTGTGCATATTATCTGAGCAAGGGTGATAACAAATACACCTCATACATTAAGAGCATAAACATGAGTTTTTTGCATTAGGGGAAGTGCAAGCAGTCAGAGCAGTAGTTTTATCAACTTTTTCTACCGCCCTTTCTCTTTCCCTCTGCGCCTCTGTTTTTGCTCAGTCTTTCTGTCATGCACACCCGCTCTTTTTTCCTCCGGTACACCTACTCCTGCTGGCGCTTTCACTCTGTTACACTTTTGTAGCTCTCTATCTCTGTCCCTCTCACAGTCTCAGCCCCTTCTAGTTTTCATCTCCATCCCGTACTCTATCTTTCCCTCACACACACAGACACACACATTTTAAATTTCTCACACACCTTTTCTCAATCTCTTTCTGTCTTTTACTCTCGGTTGCTCAGTCTCTTTCTGCATGTCTGTCTGTCTGTCTCTCTCTTTCGCTTGCTTTATCTACTAGTCTAGGGTTACATGTAAAGTAGAAAGCAGAACTACTGGTTGTGTGGTCCAACAGAGGGCCTGTGCCCCCTCAAGACTCGTGTACTCCTCATCAGGGCTGACCATCTATTCACAGAGGCCATCAGGGCACGAGTCGGAGGTACATGAGGGTGGACGGCTTACGCCCACGTTTTTCACAGGGCATCGTCTACACTGCCAAGAATTTGGGCCCCACTGAATAATGTGCTGAACTGGTCCCGGTGTCATTTCCAAACTTTCAGCAGCACCTGCACTCTGTCTGCTTTCCATCTGCAACAAGCAACAATGTGCGGGGACGGGGTTTTCCTATTTAATACTCATGCTGGGCCCATAACAAATTTGAGGGGTCATTATACCTCCTTTTGTTCCAGTCTCTTGGATGGGAGCATTCAAGAGCCTCATACCTGATGCAAATGAAGCAGAAGAGAACCAGAGACTCACACCTTGTTAACACTTCACACATACTTAAGAGAGGCAGCTTTTCACTGTGTTCAGTCCCTGTTTAGGAGATATGCATGCACTCTAAGAATATCAGATTTGTTGGTCACTCCCAGTATTTACACGCAGCAAATTGCATTTATATAGAGCTTACTACTCCTGAGGATGTGTTGAAATAATTTAAGTACCACTATTTTTACTTGGTTAACCCTACTCATTCCAATGCAGGGTGTCAGAGCGCTTTACATCAAAACGTGCATATTACATGTACAAAAAATTATATACATTTGTAATTGATAGTACAGTATGTGGTATGTAAAACTGGGGGATTGCAAGGTGTAGAAGTCACATAGCGTCTTCCATAGCTCACTGTGCTATTGTCCTCACAATGCACTCAAACCTACACATGATAGACCTACTAAACATATATGTGAGAGCTTTAGATCTGATGTCACTTCTTGTCGCGGCTTGTGATGCCACTTTCTATGATGTCAATTCCTATGATGCTATGTGTGATGTGCGCTGTATGTCATGCGCCGTGATGTGCAGAGTGATGTCATGCACCATGGTGTCACTCGCCGTGATGTTGCTCACCGTGATGTCACTTGCATACTGCCAAACCAGGTCAGTCCCCCCACTTCTTTTTTGGTCGAGCAGTCAAGACCTCTTGTATATACTTTAGTATACACTTATATGTGTATGTGCTTTGTGGGCTCTGGAGATCAGCCTAGTACTTGTCTGCTTCCAGTTAGGGACTTTTTTCTGTTCAACTGCCTGTATTTAACTGTCTTGATAGAAAACAACCAGTAGAAGTCAGTAAAATACCAGAATTGCTTTCTACTTAGGGACTTTCTTTTTTAAAATTTTCTGGCAACTTCCTCTATATAACCTTCTTGATAGAATACGACCAGCAGAGGTCAGTAAAATACCAGAATCACTTTAGCATTCTCTAGATTACATTCCATAGAAATTGTCTTCCACAAGCACCTGTAGACAACAATATTTTTTTCAAATCTTGTATTTTTAGTGCTTTGACCATCGAAGGCCCCGATTCATAATAAAAACAGAGCTTTGGACTATACCATTTCCCGCTGAAAGGCAATATTTCTCTACATTTGTTCCCATACCTGAATTATTTTAAAGCCCTCTCCATTTAATTAACTCAATCTCAATTGATCATTTCAAATACTTTTCTGTTAAATGTAGCTTTTTGTGGTACGGATGAGGTAGTTTAGTTTGGGATATTAACACTGTATATCTTTTATATTACTACTATTCTAAAATAATATATAATGTTCAGAGAATTTTTTAATATGTCAAAAGTCATGCACATTTTTTTATGAATAACTCGTGTTGTATCTTGGTGAGTTACTTGAGAATTGCTGAAACTACTGTCTTAATAAGTTGAGTTCGAACCGAAGTAATATATGTCTCAGACCTGTATTTTGTTTTTAGCTCTGGCACATTATATCTCACAAATTAAGCATTGCAGGCTTTTATTTTGGCTATATATAAATAGCTGCCGACTATTGAAGCATGGAACTTGCAGCTTGTTTAATTGTGCATAAGCAGGTCTGCTTTGGGGAATTTCTCTTCAGCTGTATTTACACTATAGTGTTTGTGTTGCTATAAAGGTGAGTATTTTTTTTATTTAATTGCAAATAGTTTGGAATTAATTCATTCAAGAGAAGGAGTATTTGGAGTATAGTTTCTTATCATGTTTTTGACCCATTTTTGGCATTTTTAAAAGTTTGCCTTTAGCCCCGGCACTTTATATTTTACAAATTGAGCACTGGATGTAGGCCTTTATTTGGAACTTATGTGGCTGCAGAGTGCTGAAGAGTAGAAAGGGGAAGTTCCTGCTTTGCTTTTAGCCTCACACTTCATGTTTTATAAATTAAGCACTGCTTAGGCCTTTATTTGTGAAATATGGCTGCAGAGTGCTGGAAAGTAAAACATGACATTTGCTGCTTTTTTGATTTTTAATATGCAAGTCTGGTTATTTAATTGCAAATAGTTTGAAGACAATTCATTCAAGGGAATAAGTATTTAGAATCTACTTTGTCATCGCGTATTTGACAAGTTTTTGGTCATTTTCAAAATGTTACTTTTAGCCCCAGCACTTTATTTTTAACAAATTCAGCAGTGGGTGTAGGCTTTTATTTAGGACTTGAATGACTGCAGAGTGCTAGAGCTTGCCACTTGCTGCTGGCTTGTTCTTTGACAGGCAAGTACTTTCACTTATTCTGCATTTATTATGTTTGTATCAAAGGTTGCATAGTTTTTGGGGAGCAGTAAAGCAGAAAGAACTGGAGTAAGTCTAATGTGGTGCCAATGGTCTTTGTATTTTTCAATTGCGATGCCGAACCATCAGAGTGTTCTTATATGAGTAGCTGGAACCAGAGGGTCGCTACAATCAAAGAAAGACACAGGAGATAGTGAGTTTACAGATACAGTTCAGAGTTAGAACCCATAGAAAAGTACCCATCAGCCCACTCAATAGTGGAACTTCGTCATCTGGGATTTCGTGTTTGAAATGTGGTGTCCAAACAGCCCTTCCTCAAGGACAACTTGAGGCTAGCTGTAGACCCACCGGTTGAACCCTCAACCAGAGAGGATGACAGAGTTTAAGGCTGATAGGGCTTGGTTGCAGTGCTCAAGAGAAGTGTGAAAAAAATGAATGAAACAGAAAGGAAAAATGATCCAAGTGATTAAAAATACCTATCTTGATGTCAATAAGAAAACTTTATTAGGTCTGCCCATCAAGATGGTATAGTTAAAAGCAGAGTGATAATAGCAGGAAAACAAATTGCTATTTACCAAAGATGTTATGTGGTCACTATTGAGTGGGCTGATGGGTACTTTTCTATGGGTTCTAACTCTGAACTGTATCTGTAAACTCACTATCTCCTGTGTCTTTCTTTGATTGTAGCGACCCTCTGGTTCCAGCTACTCATATAAGAACACTCTGATGGTTCGACATCGCAATTGAAAAATACAAAGACCTTTGGCATCTCATGTGTGTTTAACTGTATAGTTGGGGGACAAGATACCATTAGGTCTATAAATAATTTCTCCCCTCGGGCCCCCCTCCAACCTTCTGTGTTTCTGTGTAACTCTAATGTGACCAAATAGACAGGTAAGAATAGATTAGCATTATAATAATGCTCTTCATTAAAAACTAAGACACTAAACTCATCAATGTGGTGAGACAGATTGGCATTGTCAATGCTTGTTTTCGGACTTGTGCCCTGAAGGCCATGAATATGACCACTTCTGGTCAACAAAAGATGAATACCACTCGAGCCTCTGCTCCTTCTTTGCAGCCTGGACACCTTCTCCCACACAGGTCCGTTGGAAACAAGTAAACAGTGGATGAAGGCCCACCAAGAGGTTTCCCAGGCCCTCTCCCATAAAACCATCCCAGGTGCTGCACATGATGTGAGAGTGCTGAATTCCTGTAGCCAGGGAGAGTGAGTACTCCAACATGTGAGTGTGTATGGTACGTAAAGAGAATTAATTGATAACACTCCTGAGGCGGAAGCCGGGAGATAGAGTCTGTAATTGCATTTACTCAGAATTTTTTTTAAGCGCCGTATTTTAATCCCCCTCACGTCATTTCTCCCTGAGCACTTGAACGATCCCCTCTTGGGATTCATGCCGTCCTCCCTGGGCCGATTCACGGGCCCAGCAGGATCACACTTACCTCCTCCCCAGGCGCAATCAGCGGCCGCCATCTTGGGTGAGGGCTAGGACAGCGCGGTAGTGCTTCGGCCGATTTGGGGCCAGAGCACTATAAATTAAGCGCCGTATTTTAATTCCCCTCCACGTCATTTCTCCCTGGTCACTTGAACGATCCCCTCTTGGGACTCCTGCCGTCCTCCCTGGGCCGATTCACGGGCCCAGCAGGATCCCACTCACCTCCTCCCCAGGCGCAATCAGCGGCCGCCATCTTGGGTGAGGGCTAGGACAGCGCGCTAGTGCTTCGGCCGATTTGGGGCCAGAGCACTATAAATTAAGCGCAAAAAGCAGCCGGATAATTAATTGATAACACTCCTGAGGCGGAAGCCGGGAGATAGAGTCTGTAATTGCATTTACTCTGCAATTTTTTTAATCGACGTATTTTAATCCCCCTCATGTCATTTCTCCCTGAGCACTTGAACGATCCCCTCTTGGGACTCCTGCCGTCCTCCCTGGGCCGATTCACGGGCCCAGCAGGATCACACTCACCTCCTCCCCAGGCGCAATCAGTGGCCACCATCTTGTGTGAGGGCTAGGACAGAGCGCTAGTGCTACGGCCGATTTGGGGCCAGAGCACTATAAATTAAGCGCGAAAAGCAGCCGGATAATTAATTGATAACACTCCTGAGGCGGTAGCTGGGAGATAGAGTCTGTAATTGCATTTACTCTGCAATTTTTTAAATCACTGTATTTTAATCCCCCTCACGTCATTTCTCCCTGAGCACTTGAACGATCCCCTCTTGGGACTCCTGTCGTCCTCCCTGGGCCGATTCACGGGCCCAGCAGGATCACACTCACCTCCTCCCCAGGCGCAATCAGCGACCGCCATCTTGGGTGAGGGCTAGGACAGCGTGCTAGTGCTTAGGCCGATTTGGGGCCAGAGCACTATAGAATGGACCCCACTTCCCATCCGCGCAGCGGGCGGGCACGGCGGGCGCGCTAGTGGCAAGCCCGTCTGGGCCTGTCCGGGCCCTGCCGGGCTCGGGGCGAGAACCTATGCACGTTCCAACTGACAGCCCCATTTCCCACTCCCGAAATGAGCTACTCTCCTTGAGACCACGTAAGAATAGACATTGTCATTATGTGCTTAAGTATGAACACACGTACATGCACTGCGATCTCTGTAGCTCAGATTCTTTTGGATCGCGGCATCACTACCCAGCCACCACTAACCTACGTATGGCCTTACTGAACTGCAGGTCCCTCCCGAAACACTCTCTTGAGCTGAACTGCCTGCTACAGGATCATAACCTGGACATCCTGTTTTTTACAGAAACGTGGCTATCCACCAACTCCGAGGCCGATATTGTCCGCGCTCTTCCCCAGGATACCTTATCCACTCGCAGCCCAGACCCTCGGGTAAAGGAGGCGGACTGGCCATTCTGTACAAAAACCACTTAACTGGCAGGATGAAGGACAGCGGAATTTCGGATTCCAAAAACTGCCACTTCCACTACCAGCTTTCCCCCACCACATCCTTCACAGGTCTCCTTGTATATCGTCCCCCAGGGAACGCTGGTCACTTTCCCAGCTCTCTCCTAGAGACGGTTACTGTCCTAGCTTCTTCCGCCCCCAACTTCACCATTTTAGGTAACTTGAATTTCCATTTTGACGAACCCTCAGACAAAGTAGCCACTGACTTGCTCCTCGATCTCTCTTCCTATGAGATCCTTCTCTTGAACACAGGAGCCGCACACTATAAAGGTCACCTCCTAGACCCGATACTCTCCAATATCAGGTCACTACAAACCAGCCCCCCGTGTCCCCTCCCCTGGACAGACCATTTCCTCCTGACCTTCACTTGGCAGGTCGACCGTAAAACGGTACAAATGCTCTATACCTCCACTCATGATAGAATGTGGTCGAAACTCTCAGTGGAGAAGTGGATTGACACCCTAGAACGCTCCACCCCGCCCCCGCCTCGGACCCCGTTGTAGCCGACACCAACTTCAAAAACTGGCTCTCTAATTCATTGGACTTAGTCCTACCAAAAAAAACCCTGTGGAAAAAGCAGATCAGAATGGGCTATGCCCCCTGGTTCACTCATGAGCTCAGAATCCTAAGGCAAGGCTGTAAAAGGCTTGAGCTTATCTGGAGAAGAAACTGGGATACTGCTAACAAAGACACCTATCGCGACTCGATCAGAGCATACAAAGTCGCCCTCAGAAATGCCAAAACTACATTCTATGATAACAGAATCAAAAATGCCTCTAACTCTACGAGAGAAACCTACAAAATTGTGAAAGAGCCTCTGAAGATCCCTGATCCCCCGTTACCCCAAGACCCCTCAGGGTCCAAGTGCAACAATCTAGCCCCCTACTTCGACCAGAAAATAAAAAATATCATATCCTCCCTACCCCAAACGGAAAGTCCTTCATGGAATGAGAATGAGAATGAGAATCTGCCCCCAGATACGGGCCCTCAGCTGAACGCCTTTAATCTAATCTCCGAGGAGGACTTCCTCAAAACCCTAACCAGTATCAAAAGCGGCTCCCCCAGCGACCCAGTCCCGATGCGCTCCTTGAAACAGATAGCTGCCACCATTTCCACCCCGGCAACTGAGCTCATCTACCTTTCTCTTTCACAGGGCATTGTGCCCCCCAGTTGGAAAGGGGCCATGGTCAAGGCCCTGCTGAAGAAACCCCATCTCGACCCTCTAGAACGTGCCAACTTTAGACCCACATCCCTTCTCCCCGGTCTCAGCAAGATCACAGAAAAAGTGGTGAACCACCAACTTTACTACTTCCTGGAGTCCAATGATCGGTTGCGTAATTCCCAAACCGGATTCCGCCCAGGCCAGGGCACTGATACCACCCTCCTCTCTGTCATCGAGGAGGCTAGGCGCATTCTGGACTAAGGAGGATCAGTGGCAGTGATCCTCCTGGACCTTAGTGCGGCCTTTGATACGGTGAACCACCGTATCCTGATGCAGCGCCTGGCCGAAGCAGGAATACGAGGGTCTGCTCTGACCTGGTAAACATCCTACCTTTCCAACCGCACCTTTCAAGTCTGGGAAGGCAATTCGCAATCTGACTTAATACCCCGCCAGTGAGGAGTGCTGCAGGGCTCATCCCTGAGCCCCACATTGTTTAATGTGTACATGGCCCCCCTGGAGGATAAGGTCGCCCCTTTTGGGATAAAAATAGTAAGCTATGCCGATGACACCCAACTGGTCGTCTCACTTTCGCAACTCGACCAATGCCCCGATAATTTCCATCAGTGCCTGACTAAGATCCATGCTTGGATGTGTGACTCCTCATTAAAGCTAAATGAATCTAAAACAGAAATCATGATGTTAGGCCACAAGTCGGCCTCTATGCCCTCTTCCATCTGGCCGGCTTGTTTAGGGGACCCCCCCACCCCAAAAAAAGAAATCAAAAGCTTGGGGGTCGTGCTTGAGCAGGACCTCTCGCTTAAAACACAAGCGAAAAAGATAGCAGGCACCTGCTTCGGCCTACTACGCTCCGCCCGCAAAGTCCTCCCCCTCCTCCCCCATCACTCCAGGAGGTTATTGATACAAGGTCTAGTTCTTTCAAGACTAGACTTCAGTAACGCAATCTTTCTATGAGTCCCTGAAGCCACAATCAATAAGCTTCAACAAACCCAAAGTGCCTGCGCTAGGCTATTAATGGGTATCCCCCTCAGATTATCAGCCAAACCTGCTCTCAAAGCGCTTCATTGGCTCCCCGTGCGAGAGAGGATTATCTTTAAATCCCTTTCCATCACCCAAAAAATCCTGCAAGGTAAAGGACCCCCGATCATGAGAAGCCTAGTCACCCTCTACAAACCCAATAAACCCTTGCCCTCAGACAAAGGGTTTTTGGGCACGGTGCCTAGAGTCAAGAAAGCCCGCACCGGAGGCCGCAACTTCTCGGTGAATGCGACCTCACACTGGAACTCTCTCCCACTGCAATTACGCTCTGAATCTGGCCATCTTCGCTTCCGGAAAACACTGAAAACCTTCCTCTTTCCCAAATGATCCTTTCCTTCCCCCCACCTCAGAGTATTACTCAATTTCAGCGCTGGGATGCCTTCTGACATACAATACAATACAATACAATACAATACAATACAATACAATACAATACAATACAGCAGAAGTAGATGAGGTATCATTTTGCGGACTCTCAGGGGCCAGGGCACTGCTCCGATCTGTCACCTGATCATTACCGCCATCTTTTAGTCATGGAAGCCACTGGTAGTGTTGCTAATCTAAATTGTAGCTAGATAGGTCCTTTTCCTGGTGGATAAATATCATTGAGGCAATCCATAGGAGCCAGGTCTTAGTTAAAGGAAAAGTAACGATTTGACAAGACACTCAGATGGATAAAATGTGTAGTTTATGGTGCCAGTATGCCTTCATTACCACTTCATGCTAATCCATTGTGATCATTGCAGGATGATGCCAATATTTGTTTAGGCCAATACTGATCAGAACATCTGACAAATAAACAAACCACGGTATCTTGTGATAGTTTAGCTGCTTCATAGTGTCTTGTAGAGTGAGTCTATTTGATACGAGTTCGTCTCTGGACCATATGCGAAGCTACTATTTTAGTAGAGCAAAGGCAATATAGTCCTCAATTTTTGCTAGACCTAGGTCTCTCACTAAAGCCAGCATTAGCTCTCCTCCCCTTAATGATGTAGTAACTATCAAATTAAGTTGTTTTCAGTGGTTGGTATTTCTGTGAAATTCTTGTATCCTCAGACCTCAGTGCTGTATATACAAGCAGACTTACTTTCATTTTGTAGGCCAGCATTGCTGACTTCACTGAGTGCTTGCCAGATGCATTTGCAAATATCAGTACTACTCCAGCTTGCTGGGCCAATGTGATGGTGCTTTTTGATTGCTGCTGAAACCACTAATTTTGTTATGCAGTCTGATACTAAGATAGTCGTACGTGGATACTTGATTCAGGGGTGTTTTGTATTCCATGAAAGTGGCTAGCAGCTTATGCTATTGGTTTAAAATCATATATTTAATTTTCTCAATGTTAATGTACAATTTCCTTGCCGTACAAAAGGACTCAAAACCTTCCAGTAGGAGATGCATTGATAACTCTGTTGTGGCCAAGAGTACTGCATTGTCAGCGAAGAGCAGGATTGGGATATGGTCATTGCCTGCTTTCGGTACATCCAGATTGAGGTTCTTCAGGGCTGCAATGATGTAATTTATGTAGTATAAAAGGATAGGAGCTAGGACCGAGCCCTGTTTAATGCCTCGCTTGAATGGTATTTCAGTTGCGTATTTGTCTCTTGTGTAATATCTAATTCTTGTGTGTTGCTAGAATGCATGAGACCAGGTAGAGTGGTGAATTCTTAAGGCACGTATCTTTGGAGCAAATTAGATTCAGTCTGAATACCTGATCTACGATGCTCTGGCCCCTACTGAAACCAGCTTGGTATGGTGATATCAGATCCAATTCTTCGAGAATCCGGGATAAGAGTAGGCTTCCAAATATTTTACCCACGTCATCAAGCAATGAAATTGGGCAGAAGTTAGTAACTTGTTTCGAAAAACATCTGATGGAAGTTTTTTTACGGGCTGGCAGCTTTTTGAGGTTTTTACTACTTGATTACTCTTCAGTAAATTGTTGCTTTTGCCCTCTGGCCATAGGATTTACTGGAGATGTACGAGATGTCAAAGAGATTAGAAGCAGCGCAGGCTGCCACGCTACTTCGCTCCTTGGAAGCGGACTTTTAAAATTGGAATTTTAAAATTGTATAACTGTGTTTTTAAGACAAATCTGACTACAAGATTCTTGCCTGTGTTCTTCATCCCGCTCGGACTCGTTCCGCCTCGGCTTTGTGCCGTAGAGTGGCGAGTCCCTGGAAGCGGCACTTCCGCCCTCAGCGCTACGGGGAAAGTGATTGGACTAGCCGCCCTTGCCCCGTGGCTTCCCATAGGCTACTTAAGTCACGTGATCTTGACCGGGCATACCTAGAGATTAGAAGCAGCGCAGGCTGCCACGCTACTTCGCTCCTTGGAAGCGGACTTTTAAAATTGGAATTTTAAAATTGTATAACTGTGTTTTTAAGACAAATCTGACTACAAGATTCTTGCCTGTGTTCTTCATCCCGCTCGGACTCGTTCCGCCTCGGCTTTGTGCCGTAGAGCGGCGAGTCCCTGGAAGCGGCACTTCCGCCCTCAGCGCTACGGGGAAGGTGATTGGACTAACCACCCTTCACAGCGGACTATTTAATATGGGGGAGTGGCGGAGGCGCAGCGGACGGGCGCAGCGGGGGCACCGACTTCGCGCCGAAGTTGCGCCTAAGTTAAGCCCGTCTGCGCCCGTCCGCGACCAGACGGGACCAGGGGCCACCCCCCCTGTTCCGCACCCCACAAACCCTAGGCTTTACTATTCTAGCCATGCCTTGCGATCTCTCCGTCCCCCTATTAACAACACTTGCCCCTGCCTTCGGGCTATGGACGCCCCTACTTCCTGCCAGGTTTGCTCTCTGACTCTTATCTCTGGAACATCACATACCCACATCCCTAGTTATACATTTTGGAAACCTTTTCCATATCAAGCCACTCCCCCCCCATGCATCATTCCACCGATTATACTTTTATGAGCTTGAACTGCAGGTCCCTGCCTAAGCATAAGAGGGACATTTTTGATCTTTTGGTTTCCGACAGTCCGGCGGCCCTGTTCTTGACAGAGACCTGGCTGACCGACTCCTCGGGACCTGACATTGCCACAGATCTCCCTAATAACTACACCTATGTGAGCCGTAACAGACCAGGCAAGGAGGGCGGTGGCATTGCCATCATATACAAACGGATTTACTCATGCAAGTGGGAGGACGCACTCATACCCAATTGCGAAGCTGGTTGCTTTAAACTACTATTGAATCCTCACTACACCCTCTCGGGCGTCTTACTCTATCGTCCTCCTGGCGCTGCTGGCGCCTGGGCCTCTTCTTTATCGGAAAAGATAGCTCCTCTATTGATGCAAACCTCGAATTTTCTTCTCCTTGGCGATCTTAACATCCATTTTAACAATACACTCTGTCCTATCTGTACACACCTTCTTCAAGATTTGGCCGCTCTTAATTTACATCTTCACAATACTGGCCCCACACATAAAGCAGGTAACCTTCTTGACTCCATCTTTTCGAACCTTGATGTCCTTTCCTGCCTCCCTTCCAAACCCATTACCTGGTCCGACCACTACATTGTAGAATTTAACATCTTGACTAGTGTTACTGTCGGTCCACCAGTTCACATTCAGACCCTCAGACCGAATAGAAACTGGAAAAAACTCAATCTGCTACAACTTAATCGCCAGCTTGCCATAACCCTTCCCTCCCTACCCAACAATATCACTACCAAAGATGCAAGTTTAATTAACACATGGCTTTCTTCAGCCATTGACATCTGTCTTCCGGCCCGAAATGGAAAACAAAACTTTACCCACCCCCCTGCCCCCTGGTTTAATGATCAACTTAAATGCGCTAAATCCAAGTGCAAGAAACTTGAACGCAGATGGAGATCTGAGTATTCCCCTAATGTTAAAGAAATTTATAAAACGGAACTTCGACATTACCACTCCCTGTGCAAAAATGCCAGAGCAAACTATGTTAACACCTCTATTCTATCAGCCCAAAACCGCCCTAAAGCTCTTTTTAGAGCAGTCCAAGAACTTTCTGGACAATCTAACTTGCCAAAAGCCCCCTGTTTGGACTCAGATCAATGCAACACACTTGCTGAATTTTTCAGGGAGAAAATAGATTGTATCTATGCTGGTTTCGATGCCCCTCCACGAGCATTGGACAATTCCCCCAGTATAGACCCTGGCACCACCTTCCTCCAGGATACTACTACCTTTGCTCATCGCTCTCCCATTGACAAATGGGACCCGATCTCGTTAGAACTCTTTTTTGAACTCATGGCAAAAATCAAATCTGGCTCCCCACTGGATGCCATGCCCCCTCAAATTCTAAGCACCCTTGACACTCCCGTCCTTTCACCCATCCTAGCCCTCTTGAACGCATCTCTGTCTGAAGCCACTGTTCCTGCAGTTTGGAAACACGCCATGGTGGTTCCCCTTCTCAAAAAAACTAACGCTGATCCCAATAACCCTTCTAATTTCCGACCCATATCCCTACTCCCTTGCCTGTCCAAGGTATTAGAAAAACACATTAACCTTTGCCTTTCCTCTTACATTGAGGATACGAAATTCCTACACCCGTCCCAGTCTGGCTTCAGGGCTGGATTCTCCACTGAATCCACCCTTTTAGGTGTCACAGAGGCCATCAGACAGCAGGTGGACAGAGGGGAGACGGTGGCGCTTATCCTGTTGGACTTAAGCGCTGCGTTCAACACCGTCTCCCATGACATCCTCCTCTCCACCCTAAAGGCTGCCGGTATCCATGGCAGAGCTCTTGCCTGGATTGCTAGTTTTTTGTCTGCACGCACTTTTCAGGTCTTTTCCTCCACTTCTGCCTTCACTGCCCTCCCGTCCCCACACGGTGTACCCCAGGGCTCTATCTTAAGCCCCCTTTTCTTCAATATTTATGTCAGTCCTCTCGCCTCTTTGGCAGAACAATCTGGTCTCTCTATATTTTCATACGCGGACGACACCCAAATCATTTTTTCTCTCTCCTCTAATAAACACGCCCCCATTTCATCTCTCCGATCTGGGCTTACTATTATTGCCAATTGGATGCAGACCAATAAACTAAAATTAAACGGCGACAAAACCGAACTCCTTTTATTCGGTCCTGACAGCTCTCTGTGGGGCCCTAAACACTGGCCCCAGCAAATGGGTCCCCTGCCGATTCCAGCCACCAAAGCTCGTAACCTGGGAGTTACATTTGACAACCAACTGTCCATGAAGCAGCATGTTGTGAAAGTCTCAGCCACCTGTACTAATATCATGCGGTGGCTGAGAAAAATAGCATGGATGCTTCCGCCAGACACACAAAGAACTGTGGTCCAGGCTTTAGTAACCTCTAGGTTAGATTACGGCAACGTACTCCTCCTTGGGGCTAGCAAGGAGGGAATACGAAAACTGCAGGTGGTGCAAAACATGGCAGCTCGCCTGCTCTGCAACCTGCCCAGAACTGCCTCTGCCACGGTTTCCCTGCGCAGCCTTCATTGGCTGCGCATTGAATCAAGAGCAAAATTCAAGGCCCTCTGCTATATGCACCGGATTAAAACAGGCAATTCCCCCCCCTATCTTTCCAGTTTAGTTCACCCGTACTGTCCAGTGCGCACCCTTAGATCTTCCTCTCTTGGCACCTTCTCCGTGCCCCGTTTCAAACGCACCAGAGTTGGTGATCGCTCCTTTTCTTATCTGGCACCATCACTATGGAATACACTCCCCATCTCTTTGCGCTTTGAAACTTGTTACCTGAAATTCAGGAAAGGCCTGAAAACCTGGCTTTTCTCTGCCTAATCGTCCTTCACCTTGTCTCCCTGCTTCTTTTCCTCTGTTAGCGCCGGGAAACCCTAGGGTATCTGTGCGCTCTACAAACTCAAATATAATAATAATAATAATAATAATAATAATAATAATAATAATAACGGTACCTGGTGTGAAATCAACATTTTCAAGCCTTCATGATTGATGGCTATCGGATCACTGACATAATATAGAATGACAAAATATAGACTTACCAAAATATTGTCACCAAAATATAGAATGCCAAAATATCGAATTCCTATCTACAAACAGGTAAGTACAAAAATATTGAATCCAAAATATAGTCTGTAAAAAATATAGTCAGTCAAAATATCGAATTTTTTTAAATGTCTTAAAAGTAATTTAAAATTAATGAAATAATAAATATAATTAATTAAAACATACTTAAACATACTCAAATAACCTTAAAATTAAGATATAATTAATTTATTAATAAAAAATCTACAATATTTTACCGTAGGATAGCAGGAGGGTAACATTTAATATTACCACTCCAGTGAGTGCAACAGTAGGGAAAGCGTTGGATAGCGTAGGGGTAAAAAATACTATTCCCACTCCAGTGAGTGCAACAGTAGGGAAAGCGTTTGATAGCGTAGGGGTAAAAAATACCATTCCCTCTCCAGAGAGTGCAACAGTAGGGAAAGCGTTGGATAGCGTAGGGGTAAAAATTACTATTCCCACTCAAGAGAGTGCAACAGTAGGGAAAGCGTTGAATAGCGTAGGGGTAAAAAATACTATTCCCACTCCAGTGAGTGCAACAGTAGGGAAAGCGTTGGATAGCGTTAGGGTAAAAATTACTATTCCCACTCCAGAAAGTGCAACAGTAGGGAATGAGTTGGATAGCGTAGGGGTAAAAATTAATATTCCCACTCCAGAGCGTGCAACAGTAGGGAAAGCGTTGGATAGCGTAGGGGTAAAAATTACTATTCCCACTCAAGAGAGTGCAACAGTAGGGAATGAGTTGGATAGCGTAGGGGTAAAAATTAATATTCCCACTCCAGAGCATGCAACAGTAGGGAAAGCGTTGGATAGCGTAGGGGTAAAAATTACTATTCCCACTCCAGAGAGTGCAATAGTAGGGAAAGCGTTGGATAGCGGGAGGGGTAAAAAATACTATTCCCAATCCAGAGAGTGCAACAGTAGGGAAAGCGTTGGATAGCGTAGGGGTAAAAAATACTATTCCCACTCCAGAGAGTGCAGCAGTAGGGAAAGCGTTGGATAGCGGGAGTGTGAAAATTACTATTCCCACTCCAGAGAGTGCAACAGTAGGGAAAGCGTTGGATAGCGTAGGGGTAAAAAATACTATTCCCACTCCAGAGAGTGCAACAGTAGGGAAAGCGTTGGATAGCGGGAGGGTGAAAATTACTATTCCCACTCCAGTGAGTTTAACAGTAGGGAAAGTAATGATTTAATATATTATTAAAAATAAATTAATTATCAATCCCAATAAAACATTAATTGAAATTAAAAACCCATTTAATATTATGTAATAATTCATTAGAAATACAACTACATATTAGTTATTAAAAATTAATAACCTATTCATAATTATTTACCAACTAATTCATTTTCAATAACAAAAACTAATTAATAATACAAATTATTACCAATTAAAAATTAACAGTAAATTAATTATCAATACACAAAAAGTATTTTTAACATGTAATTAATTACAATTACATTACTTCCCACCCTATTCCCCTATAAACCCACATCCCACTACAGAAAATACATTAATACAATTATCATAATTATCAAATATTTAATTAATACAAAATAATTACCAATTAATAAACATTAATTGCCAATTAATAGAAATTAATTACCAATTAAAAATTAATTAACAATACATTTAAAATCAATACCAATGAATTAATTTTTTTTTTACTTAATTACAATTAAATGACTTCCCACCCTATTCCCCTATAAACCCACAACCCGCTACAGAAAATAAATTTAGAAAATTAACATAATTAACAATTAATCAATTAATACAAATTAATTGGCAATTAATAAAAATTAATTACCAATTAAAAAATAACAATAATTTCAAAATGAATACCAATAAATAAATAAAAATATTTAATTAATTACAATTAAATTACTTCCCACCCTATTCCCCTATAAACCCACAACCCGCTACAGAACTTAAAAGCAAAATGTAATTAAAAATTAATAATAATTGCTAAAAAGTAATATTTAATTTCATATATAATTTAATTACTTCCCACCCTATTCCCCTATAAACCCACAACCCGCTACAGAATTAAATTACGCAAAAATTAAATAACATAAAATTCATTACTTAAAATACATTAAACATACATTACAAAAATTAATATACACTTTTCACACATATACTAACATACAAAACACTTTAAAAAAATTGATATTATTAAAAAATCGATATATTTAATGCCTATATTGTATACTTCGATATTTTGACTTCTATATTTTGAAAATCGATATTACTTACCTTAAATTCGATATTTTTAACCACTATATTGTGTCCATTCGATATTTTGTCCATTCTATATTTTTACTTCGATATTATGTCCATTCTATATTTTGGAATAGATAATATGACTGTTTACCATGGCTATCTGCTTGTTTTCTAAATTCTGTTTATGATCTACACCTTTCATTTTCCCTCTGGCACTTTAGTTTGCCAACTGTTGGTGCTTGATTTTGCTGTGCTGGGATAGAGAGCCTGTTGTGCAGGGGTTCTGCATCATTTTTGTACAGAGTGCTGTAGTGGACTATCCAAGTCTGTAGGCCAATATTCAGCTCCTGGATCTTTTTGAGAACCCTCGAAACCGCTTCTAATGATTTTCCAGAATTTCTTTGCATTACATGAATATATTCCATCCAACAGTTCTCTGCCATAATGTATGCAAGTAATACTTCATTTTGTGTTTTAGAAGCCCTATGTACTGTTTCCTTTCCTCCAGGAAAAACTGTTCATTCACTCTACACATGTGTTGGGTCTTTAGGGCCAAAGCCAATGATTTTTTCAGTTTTGCACACTCCTCATCGAACCAATCCTGTCCATCCTGAAGAGGTTTCTAAGAAACGGGATTCATTTGGTACTCTCTTTCCAGAGTTGTTTGTACCAGTAGCTCCTCAAACTTGTGCATTCAGAGCTGTTGTTGGTCAACTATGTTCACAGGTGTATCTAATGTCATATGATGTAATGATAACCATTTTGAAATAGTGGTATAGATATCTGTTTCCTTATTGTCCTGTAAACTGGTAATGCTCTTTCTGTTTGAATTTAAGGCATTTGTATGTCAATTTATAATTTGAATAGAATCTGTTTCATTGAGACCTCAATCTGGATGTTTCAAAAGCAGAAGCAATGGTTTGTGATCACTTTCGATTCCCATGTCGATGATTAGGTGCCATGCTTCCATATTTATTGCTATATAATCAAGAGCGCTTTGTCTGATACCAACTCAATTTGAGAATTAAGGGGGTTATGTGATTTGGTTTAATCATTGAGTGGGTGCAGAACTTCCTCTACTAGAGCCTTTAAAAATAATTCACCTTACTTTTTTTTTTTAGAATAATCTTTCGGTGACACAGGTATCTCCCAAGCTCTATCCTCTTCCATTAGAAATGTATCAAAAAATAGTGGGTGCAGCTTAGAATTGAAGTCCTCACAAATGATTTTGCAGTTTAATCTAGGGGGTGCCGAACCTCCTGGCATTGCATTAAGATAGTGTATTGATGGTTTTTCTGAGCTGGTTGTCGTAAGATGCTGCTTAAGGAACGCAAGATCAGATTTGATTTTGGCACAATCACCTGGTTGAAAGTGTAAATTTATAATATTGATTGTCCATTTTTTTCTTTTTAAGTGTATGATTTGAAACATTTGATTGAGTATGGCTTGACTTGACTTGGTTTATGGTGTAGTTTATTTCAGTGTTTTCAAGAACAGACACTCTTATCCATGTAATGAGATTTCACACTGGTCTTACTTTTTGTTGCTTAGTTGGCAGCAGATGATATGATGAGTAGCCATCTAGGTCAATGATGTCTAAGGACCACATTTCTTGAAAGCATCAGATATCTTGCTTTCTAACAGAGGGCAGCCAATTCCTATCCTCTACCTTGGATTTTCCACCTGCTATGTTTAAACTCAATATTTTCAGACACTCTTTTTTACCAGTTTTTTTATGGAATAAGCATGGGTTTATCCTACATGCATCCACTACTTTGATTGACAGATGCAGATGATAATAGTGGTCTTGATAGTGGTGAGGGGCTTGGCGGTGTGGGTTCTGGGCCAAGTTATATACTAGGCAGAATTTTGGATCTGGTATGTTAAGATGTTACGGAAGTGGCATAGTGGAGCTTAAAGCATTTTGCAACACTGAGGCAGTGTTTTATTGTGGCCACTTCTTCTCCAGGGAGTATGTGGAATTAGTTTTGCCAAAAATATAGATGGATAGGAGTCCTGTTTCAGGGGTTTTATATACTGCCCCAGGTCTCAGTAGCTTTTTATGGTTGAAGATATCCTTTGTTCTCATTGAATTTGACCGTACTGTCTGTGTGGATTCTCTAGTGTTAAGCCTGTTTGCTTGATCAAAATGAACAATCAGTAAATCACTTGAACTTACATGTTGAAATCCTGGTGAAGAATTTACTAGGCACAAAATATTTCTTCTGTTGAGGATGTCTTGCGATGTATTCTTGCGTAAATGTAATTATTGTCTGATCTTTAGGACTGGTTGAAGTGTCAAAATTTTCAGTGGGCCATTAGTCAATAATTTAGAATGTGGCACTCAGTCTCCTCCTTTGTGGTAGTAGTCCAAAACTCTATATCTGTGTTAATCTACTTCACTCCCCAGCACACGTCAAGTAGTAAGATAGGTTTCCCTATTATGATTAAGAACACATTATTATCTTATCATCATGCAACATAAATATGAACAATTCCTTTTGGGTCTTATTTTCAGGCTTTTATTTTCGACGTCTTGTTTCTCAGTGTCAACAGCCACAGTAAACACTTGTTTAGTCGCTAACGGGGCGGGATCCCATGACTTCCTCAAGGTTGTATAAACATAAGCATATAGAATGCCTCTGTACTTATTGTATTAAGACCTCTTACAGGTAATATACAGATGCTGCTCGACCGGTGATGCGTGATTCTGCTTAGGCTACCATGCCTCTTTGTGTATAACAAGACAAAGCACGATATAGACAGCATAACAAGATAAAGTACGATATAGACAGCCCTGAAGAAGTCTCAATTTTGAGACGAAACACGTCGGCTAAGAAGGAAAATCCACATGTGTTCTTGGATTTTTTCCTGTCTTGTATTACCACAATAAAGATTTGAATAAGAAACCTTACATCAGTCCAGACCTATTTATTACAAGATTTTATTTGTCATAGACATTGAAGATATCAGAGACTGTCGAAAAAAACATTTCACAGATGGGTGCTGATACCGCATTTTCTATAATATACATTGTGCATGTATGATGTCATAAAAAACAGGTAATCTACATAAGTATAAGCCATCCTGATTGAGGTTTCTGTATATGGTAACAAGGAATTAACTCTTATATTTTTGTACACGGAAAAGCCTCTTACTGAGAGGCGAACTATAACCCGAAAGCGATGGAGAAATATACTATTCAGGGGTTCCAAATTGTCTATAGAGGCAAAGTGCAACCTTAATACCCAGGAGTGTATATGAATGTATGAAAGTGCTGTCAAAATTTGACTATTCCACATTTACTGTGAGCAGTAGGGACCTTTCTTATAGACTCTTGTAGATCTTTTAATTCCTCTATTGAGTCTCTAGTAGTCACATGAAGTTTTGATGGAGTCATAATATTTTTCTTCCTTGACCCAGGGACCCTAAGTTAGTATTTGGCTTTTTATCTATAGAGGGTTCTCCGGAGGTTGCATGGAAATCAAGTGACTTACCCAAGTTCTGTCTGCAGTCCTCAATCATTTAGTCTATGTCCATCGGAATTTTCAGTAGTTTCTCTAATAGGGGTGCACAACTTTGGCAGTCCATGGGTGCTTGGGTGGATTGTACTTGTTGCTTATCTTTTACCGTTCCACAGCTAGCGCCATCCAGTGGTCAAAACTGATTACTGTTGAAGTAAATTGCCTAGTAAGATCTAGTTGGGTATCACATTTTAAGGATTATGAAATGATTACATTGGCTATTGAATCCAAAGTTTTGCACATTGGTGTTGCTGAAACAGTCTCATTAAGGACCTGATTTTAATGTAAATTTCCCAGTTTCAGAGGTAAAGAAATGCTTCCAATGGGCACAAATGCTAACTGCGGCACGATCATGCACATTCCAGATATGCAATGGGGCACCTCCACATTGGTGGATTTCTACTATCAATGGGCAAATGTGCCTATACTCAGTTCTTCCATGGATGGAGTGGACACTGCTCACTGACCACCATACACACTCCAACCCTGGTCATTGCTGGGGAACAATTATTAGACTAATACCAGCACTCGTTAAGGAAGAAGTCTACCTTGATGCACTAGGCTTGAAGAAGAGAACTGTGGACTATTTTGACAGAGATCAGTACAAGGACATTCTCAATGAATTCAGACTATTTACTGATACATATGTTATGGCAAGAGGGCTTTCTCCAGCCTGCAGACAAAAGCCAATGCCCACTGATAACACATAACCAGGAGGGAAATGCTTAAAATGATGAACAACACTGAGCTTGGCCTTAATTCAATCAAAGAAGAACTGCATGCAATCCACATCATGGCAGTGCAGCATCGATATGTACTGAACTTTGTTCCAGGGAAAGACAAACAGACTGATTGAGACTTGCTACCAAACACTTACAGAGAGACATGCGTGCGGTAGGAGGTGCTCCTGAGCAGGAATGTTTTTCAAATTGGTTCACCTGTCTCCCCTGATAGATCACTAGTTTGTGCAGATTGCTATTTCCAGTTTTCATTCTGTTCCTATTTGTGTGCGGACTGCGGGTCTGTACAATTGTGGATTACAATTGGAGAGCAAGTATAAGAAGCAATATATCCAAAATAAAGTAACTGTCAGAAAAGTATAATTCAGATAGTATATTTTACAAATTAATGTGAGGTTGGAATGTCATATGGAAAAAGTGGATGTTATAATGAAAAGCGATAAATTCATGCAAGACAGTGAAAATTCGCCTGTTGCGAACTCCACAGCAACCCGACTCATAAATACGTAGTCAGGGAGGCACTGACACCTAGGCCTTAGATCACTGCAACACTACAATGCTCCGGGGAGATTAGCCCCAATAAAGTACTCATGGCCAGAGGGGTATGTGTGCTCCCAAAACAGCATGAAGTCAGATTCCACATTAGTTAGGAACACCATTTAGTTAGATGCCACATGAGTTAGGTGCATGTAGCCAATCAGGACAAAGCACCAATAGTGATCACACACTCCTCATACCAAACATCTGGACACATTACCCACTGGCCACATTGTGTCCACGAACGGTCGAGACCCACCTGTACTTTCTTTTAGACAATTAATTTATTACTCCAAAGGCAGCAGGTTATATTCCTTACCATACATGGATCTCTGGAAATACTTTATTGTTTTCAATGAGGTGTATAAAAGAGGCCACAGACTGATTGTAAACTGAGACCGTCTTCAGACCCTGCACCTGGAACTGATCTACCAGCCATTCTGTTTAATTAAACAAACTGTTCCTGTTTTGCCAAACGTCTCTTGTTTTTTCAAGGTATTTCATGTTCAGGCAACATCTCATAGCTGCAGAATCCTGATTGGGATTCTTTTATTAAACACTTTGCCTGTATTTGCTTACGAGAAACCTGGACAAGGGAAGCCTTTTTATTGACGTACATAGGACTTTTGCAGTCCCTGCCACCCCTTCAAATAAGGGACAGGCCAAGGGTTCCTTAGCCACCTTGTTAGAATTAAGTCTTTCAAATTCTGTTTTTGTTTTTCCTATTGAATCTCCGTATTATCAACTAAATTCTGTGGAGGGTCTGGGTCAGATTAAAACTATCGGGGAACTATTATATCATATTTTAGTCATTCCACCCTAGAAGGATTCATGCTTTAGGTCATTACTTTTCAAGATTTTACTCTCAGACCAGTGGCGAGTAGTCACTAATTTGGATGGGAGAATTTAATGCTCATCTCTGCAATTATCAATCAACCAGGTTATGCGGACCGACTGACTTTGAGGGCAACAGCTAAATCACTTTGAGCATGGTGCATTGGAAGTTGCCTTAAATAACATCCAAATGAGATGTCATCTTTTTTCTTTGACTTGTGTAACCCCTTGTCATAGGGTGTTCCTACATTTACAGGTTGCGCTTCTTATATAGATTGTATTGCCCCCTCAGATAATATTCATCCTTTTGTTGCGTATTCTTAAGTTCTCCAACACTGTTCTAGCAGCCTAAACCCAATAACTTGTTCCCTTAAAAGTAAGGCAAAAAAAATCAATCATCCTGTCAATCCACAGGATGTGGTTTTCAGAAAGAAGGCTATTTTAAATAAATAGTCCGAATTACATTCCTCGTGCCCCTGTTATGCCCAGTGTTGTTATCAAAGATGTCCTTTCATATGTCATTAGACTTGTTATCAACGTAGTCATTGAACATGTCATGAGTGACGTAACATGTGAGAGTGGTAGCAGTGCATGTTGAGGGTGACCCCACTATTCACAGTGTTGTCATCATAGATGTAACTTCAGATGGTGCAGTCATGTTATCCATGATCTCATAGAACATGTCATGAGTAATGTAACATGTTAGATAATTAGTTGTGCATGTCAAGGGTGTGAGTTATAGTTACTTCATCGCAGGTATTATAGTTGCTTGAGATAAGTATAACATACTTTTCAGTTATGTTGGCTTAAAATGGTATGTTTTATTTGACATATTCATCTAACTATAACGTCCCTTTAACCTTCGTTTTTTACAGTGAATTTGTAATTTTTTTTAAATTTATTTAAAGTGAGATTTTATTACAATTTCTGACTACAACATCACTTTAAACTTTGTTCAATTAATTTCTATCATGGTGGTAATGTAAATTAAGATGTCCATCACCCTATGCAATGAAGAAGCCCCCACAGTAACCCAGCCCCTCATTTGGGGCCGGGTGCAGACTGGCTGCCCGCAAGTGTGCTTAGCTGACTAGGTGATGTAACAATATAAAGGGCACCATGTAATGTAAGGCTGGCATAAACAGGGTGTCATTTAAAGTATGGCAGACCAATTGAATTGGTCAAAGGGTCAGAACACTGAAATATAAAAAGAAGGCCTATTGAGTTTATCAAAAGCTAAGCATATCACATATATCAAGTAGACCTTATGTCTTCGTCAAAAGGTCACCAATAACTATAATCAAATATATACTTTATAAATTCACACATTTCAATGATTAATAAAAGTGATTGTTATAAAACATTACAAAAAAAATCTATGTTTCGGCATCTATTTTCAACCGTGTTCGGGTCACAAAATGTAAAGCTAGACCCCAACACAAGAGGTCATGGGTGCTGTTCCCGAGGAGATGTAAGGTGTTTTATTTTTGTTGCTGAGGCGCTATAGTGGTCGCTGCAGCACCCCAAAACATTATTAAAGTTCTTAGTGGTGCCTCTGCCCCTTCTAGGGGTACCATCAGGAAGGAAAAATATATTTAATAAAAGCCCTGGGGCATTATGGGGTGCTCCTTGCATAGTGCAATGACTAACAAATAGGCGGCTATGGCAGTTTATTTATTATTTTTTCTGTTATCTTTTTCAAGTGGATGCCCCAGTGCCCACCAGGAGCACCCACAATGTCTCAAATTGTTGTGGGTTTCATAGAGCGTCAAGGCTCCAGCAGCCCATGATAGCTCCCCAGCCAGCCACTATAGTTGATTCCAGATGGACCTGGCTATTTTGTATAACCGCTTAACCGCGGCGGCAATTCCGCCGCGGTGCGGCGGTTTAGTGGAGTGGGCGGGGCCGCGTCGGCCAGCGGACGTTCGCAGCACTAGGGAGGTAGTGCTCGCGACAGCCGTTGGCCGACGAACGCACGCAAGGGGATAAACGTGGATGCCCTGGTGCCCATCCAGGGTACACATGAAAGACATATCATTGGAAGCCATGGGGCAGAGCATGGCCCCTGCAAGCTTGGCCAGCTGCCCAGTGAGCACCCACCAACAGCAGTCAGTATTTCGTTTATTTAAAGTGGATGCCCCGGTATGGACCTGGGGCACTCTACACAGCCTTAATCATTGAGGACTGAAGAGGGGAGCCTCAAGGTACCGGATACCCCAGACACCAACCATAGTGCTGCTGGCAGCAGTCGGCTCTTTAACTTTTGTCAAGCTAAGTGAGAGCAGCATTTTTCTATGCTCCTGCCCAGGCAGAAGCAAAAATGTATTCCCTGTAGAAAGATAGACAGATAGAAAGCTGGATAGACAGATAGACAGACAGATAGATAGATAGATAGATAGATAGATAGATAGATAGATAGATAGATAGATATATAGATAGATAGATAGATAGATAGATAGATAGATAGATAGATAGATAGATAGATAGATAGATAGATAGATAGATAGATAGACAGACAGACAGACAGACAGACAGACAGACAGACAGACAGACAGACAGACAGACAGACAGACAGACAGACAGACAGACAGACAGACAGACAGACAGACAGATAGAAAGTTAGATAGACAGGCAGACAGACAGACAGACAGACAGACAGATAGATAGAGAAATAGAGAGTGATAGATAGATAGAGGACCACTAGAAAACAGCTGCTAGCCAGTGCAAATATCTGCATCACAAAGGATACAATGAGTATCAAAGAAAAGTAATATTCAAGAAAGAAATGACTCAAACAGATGTGAGACAAACAAAATTAAGTTCCCATTCCAACATTTCGGCTTCCACCTTCCTTAGGGGCTGCACAGATGACATTGCAGGATTTTCTGACAGTGGCTGCCCAGCTGAGTGGCTACACAGTTCACATTGCTCGATTTTCAGAAAGTATCATAGGTAAAGACTCCATTTGGGAAGGGGAATCAATGCAGTCCTGCGATCCCTTGCGATATGCAATGATCAAGTGGTATTACCAGTGATGTTCAGTCCATCTGGATGGAATTGATAATTTTAAATGGTACACCCAGAAGTTTACTCTGATGTCCAGTAGTTCCACATGCCAAAAATGTAACTAACAATATGTGGGCTAAACAGTAAAAAGCTTCTGTGCATGATTCATTAATCACAAAGAGCAATAATAAATAAGTAACTTTACCAGCCTGTAGTCAATCATTTTAACCTTGTGGACCATTTACTATCAGATTTGAAGATCTTCCCTCTAAAACATGTCTTATTTGAAGACCTGTTGGACTACAGAACAAATATCTGGATGTATCATTTTGCTTTACACTTTTGAAAAATCGTATTTCTGGTTTCCCTTACTGGATTTTGTTATTCTGTTGATTAATTTTCCTCTATTTCTTGAAATGACTTGTTGGACTTTTATTGTGTTTTGTTTTGACTTTTAACTTTTTTGTTACTACTAAATACACCAAATATTTTCCTACATTAAGACTATCTGCTCTGTATCATCGCTACCACGGAGGTGAGCCGTGGTAAAAGTTATTGAAACTGTCCTTTACCCATTTTGTACTCATATTCCTAGAAGTACTCACATCCCCCCTTTAATAACCAACTTTCTTACACCTGCCAAATTCCTTTTCAGGTAAATACACCAAAGCTATATTATTCCTAAAATGCACCTATACATATACAAGCATCAGATGCTAAAATGAATTCCTAAATTGTTGCATTCATATTAAAGTTACAGTTTTATAAATGGAATGTAACTGTGGGCAGTGAACTCAAAAATGTTTCACTTCTGTTTATAATGGGTCCTTCTGGACTAAATTCTGCTAGTAACATCCTAATATAATTTAATAATGACAACTATTAAATTCACATAATTTGCAAATGAAATTAAACTTCTTCAAATAAGCTTGACACCTGAATAGGTTGAAGTAATTTATTTCATTTCGCTCACTGATCATGCGCAAACTGGAAATAGCTGTAGACTGGTCATCAAATGATAGTTTGAAAATGCAGCGGAATATTTAGGCTTCACTTTCATTTTCATGTTGCTCACTGTAGAAAATAGTGCTCACCTCTACGGATAATGTAAGCTCTTATTTGGGTCTTACTCCTGAGAGCTTTAGTCTGTTATAGTACCTCACATCATCAATACAGCAGAGAGAAGGATACAGATGTATAGACAGAGCGTGGGCTTTGGGTCAGCCCTCTTCAGCCATTGCCTTTCATATGTTGTTCATGGTTTGCTGGTACTTAAATGGACTATTCATCAGTGCAATCTAATTTTGAGAATGATTACTTCTAGATGTCCTTCTCTAATCTGCAGCTGTAAAATGATATGTAGGCAGAAACTGAGTCCCAGTGTGTGTCCTCTGATGGATTCACTTTGCTAGTACAAGGACATATTAGCTGATTTATGGATGTACTGGTTGTTGTTTGGATGTCTATGCCAATCATAAAATAAGGGAACAGTGCTTTCAGCCAATCAACCTTGAGCATTCATTTGTTTTACTTTGTTGTTTTAGTAATATGTGCTGGGTTTACTTGTTTGTTCACAAAATAAAGATACATATTCACACAGGCTTTTTAAAGATGAAACAAAAATACTGTCAGTTTGTCAAAAATATATCAGTGCATGTTTGTACTTCTCAGGTATCTGATTTGTAATCAAGAAGTCTACAAAATAGTTTAATAGCACAAACGTTTGAATATCAGGTGTTACAGGAATTGAGACCCGAGCGCACGCCAAATAGATGAGTGGTATGTCGTTTATTAATGAATGTTGGAGTAATACAAGGTAGGTACCTAAATACTCCAGTCCTCCGTCTGACCCTTCTACTTCTCATGGTTTCCTCTTGGGGTCTTCGCCTGTGTTCTCCCTCAGTGGCTAGATGGCAGCCCTGGGGGAACATAGAAGTATGAGGCCATGAACATCTGTCCTATTATGACCATAGAACTCATCATCACTCTTCACCCCTACGTGTGCTTCAATATAGTCAGTGTACGCTCTTGATATCAGCTGTTTCTCCTATTGGTATATACAAGAAAACGTGAGCACTATACACTGTCAGCCGCTACAAGCATGACCCCACGCTCCCTGCCCGTGACTCTTTTTGACCTCTTTTCTCAGGTTTGAGGGTTGCCTCTAAGTGCGGTCCTAAACGTGCATGCAACACCGTTAGTGCCAAGCATCCAAAACCCAGGTCATGGGGAATTCTCTTATGGTGCTTATCATGCAGGGGAAGCTATACCCCCACCAAGGTGGGTCGTGCAGCAAACCAAAATCCAATGGCACGCACACCACACATTTCCTGGCTACTTGTCTGAAGCTGTGATTTTTTCACTGAGTCCCAGCTGCCTCATCCGTGTTGCCTTCCCCTGGGCGCTTGAGGGCAGTGTTCATGAGATGTTGGGACTCCTCCTGCTGGCCTTCCGATATTGCAGGCTGTCATGAGATTCCCTCAACGCTATTCGAGGGCTCTGCCTTGGTCCCCTCCAGTTGCTCCGGGTCATTCTTCTCCCCGTCTCGCTGCTTCACTCTGCAGCCTTCATGTCAGGTAGATGCAGCTGGGATCCATCTCGTGCCAGCCTTGCACACCTCTTCCTTACTTCTCCTCAGCCTATGAGGCTGTTGCACCTTGGATAGGACAGACCCCACATAACTAGTATGCCAGTAGGGGCATCCTCAGTGGCCCCCCGGTGTTCCCGCCAGTATCCGGCACTCGTGGGCCAAAACTGTTATCATGCCCTGCCATGCCTACCCTACAATATCTAACTTACCATATCTACTAATCATACTCAGTTATCATACCACACTACCTACCACACCTGCCTACAATTCCTACTTAACATATTTGAATGTAGCAATAATTCATCTACTATATTTTCAATACTTACCTGCTGTGCTAAACATTTTATGCCTAACCTAACATATTGAACTTATTAATTAATCTGTATATTTGGAGGATTATTCCATTATACAACACATTTATGTGACAATTAGCAACCCATAAAGTAATGCAATAAAATGATTAGTTAGTGTAAATATAAGAAATAATAGTTTTATAAGGATTAAAGACTATGTATTTGGTTTTATCTGATTTTAATTCTAACCCTCACTCATTACAAAAGTCCATACACTGGTCAAGGGTTTCTTTAATCCTGAGAGGGATTTGGGTTTCAAAAGAGTGCTATCGGCAAACAATAGTGCTGAGACATTTTGACTCCCTGGTCTGGGAGGGTCATACATGACTATCTAGGTGATACACAACGTAATTTCTGTTAAGTGAGTACAAGGTTGGAGCCAGAACACATCCCTGGTGATGCATCTGCCTTACCCGTATGTAGTTGGTCAACTTACTTCAGTTTCCCCCTCTAACTTGTGCATAGTTAATATTATTCAAGCATATGATTATGAAAAGGATACATTTTGGCATACCCATTTTCTCAAGAACCTGCATTTATGGCACAGGATAAGGTCAAAAGCTCATCAAAGATCCCCAAATTCCATTAATTTGCACAAATTCTCAAGACTTGATCAATAGTGCTAGTCCTACTTCTGCAACCAACCTTATAGTCTAAAAAGATCCTATTCTCTTCCAACCACTTATGTAACTTATTAAGGCTTTACCGACATAAGATTTTTTGCAGATGTTTTGGACTGATTGCCCTGTAGCTGCCTGGACGATCCCCGGGCCTTTTTTATGAATCAATATTATCTCAGTCCCTTTCCATGACTCAGGTATCCCATTTCTCATCAACATAGTTTTAATAAAAAGATTATTATAGGGTGCTCAAAAATGGGGGGCGTGTTGTTTTTGAATCACCAAGCATTGGGCCTTACTAAGAGTTATCCAAATCACAGTGATCAAGATTCTTTTAGCGATATCTCTAGGGTGGTACAGGCTTGTGGGGAAATGAGCGATTTTATTTACCCACTCTCACACCTGTCAGGCCCCTCTGTAGAATTAAATTGTTTATGTTTATTAATATTATTCTATTGTATCTATCATATGTCCCAAGCATATGGACTTTATGTACTTACTCACCACAGTTACTTAGCTACCAAACCTACTTACCACCTGCCACACCTACCTATCTATCACACCTACCGATGATAACTAAGATACCACCTGTACTTAACGTATCATTCATAACCTATCAAACTAACTTCCATACCAACCTGCCATACCCACATTCAATACCTAACCTATTATACCTATCTTTGTTACCAACCATACCAAACCTGCATTAAATGGGAACTATTATGATTTTGTGGTTAGTAATATGCAGATTTTGCTGTTTATCGCACAAGGAAGGGTTTATGCAGGGGTTGGAAAACAACGACCCATACACAATGAGGCCCAATTTCACTAATACCATACCTCCCATAACTGCCATTCATGCCTTCAATGACTACTTCCCATGCTTAATCTACTTTACTGACCATAACTAATCAATCTAACCTATTACTATACTATACTTTTCATACCTAACCTTCCTCCCATACCTGCCCTAGTATATCTACTTACTATAAAGACTAAGCTTACATTTACCTATTTAGCTACTATACCCATTCACCGCACTATACCAACCTTCCATGCCTACCTTACCCTAACTACCATACTTCCCTTCCATAAACACCCATACATATGTATCTACTATACCAACTATACCTTACATGGCATATTTTACCTGCCACACCTAACCCACTAATTATCTTCCCTGCCATAGCTGATCTATCATAGCTACACCTACTCCTGTCTCTGCAAAGTGTTTTTTACTACTTCCCTGAGATAGTGGTTTTGTGAAACATTGGCAATTTATCCCTGCAGGACTGCTAATAATCACTTACGTAATGCATCCTACAGTGAGAAAGTTATGATTGCTGGTTTTGGAAAGCACATGAAACCATTTCTTCTTTTGCCAATGATTGTTGCAATCTATTTCTTCAGATGGGCGGCATTTTCATGAGAGCAAGATCAAATAGGAATGCTTCTCTCAAATCAAAAAAGCACAACACATGTAATCTTGCTATGTAGGTACCAGAAGCATAACATCATCTGAGTTTCATAACAATTACTGAAGGACCTGCAAATTGTATTCGCTTACTGTAGAGTACTAATACTTTCAAAATTCGAAAACCAATCTTCTAATTGAGTATATCTATCTAACAGCTGCGGCCGATAGTGGGAGTACCTTCCAGGCGGTGATGTGGGGAGGGGGAGGGGCAGGGTGGGGGGTAGTAATGTATGGGATACGGACTTAACCACGTAAGTAAATATATAAATAAATATAACGAATTTTGTTATGTGCACTGCATCTCAATTATTGATGCAGTGCACGCAAAGAAATGTGTTTTATTCACTTATATGTTTACTTACCTGTTAAAGTCCCTAATCCATACATTACTACCCCCCACCCTGCCCCTCCCCTCATCACCGCCTGGCCGGTACTACCACTACCGGCCACGGCTGCTATCTAAGTTGATCAAGAAAAATATATCAAACCCTTTTTTCCTCACTTATTTTAGCTAGATACCTAATTCTGATCACTCAAGTCATTATTTACTTGAATAGTGGCAATCATTAATCAGTTAGCACTTAGGACCTGGTTCACAAAGGCCCTCTGCACTCGTGGCAGAGGCCCCGCAGTCATGGAGGAGTCTCTGCACTGAATGCAGAATTCCCCAATGAAAATTCCTATTGCAGAGATTCTGACCCAAGTGCTGAGACTCCCCCATGTCTACAGGACTTCCACTGTTAGTGAAGAGGCCCTTTGTGATTTAGGCTCTGAGTGTGTAGGGTGAAATATACTACAAGGAAATCAGAGCTGAAGGGTTGGAAATTTGAGTACAAAAGCATTAGCAGGAATTTTCATGTCACTGAATGCACTGTGTTGGAAATATGTAGGCTGGAATTTAGAGACCAAAGATCACCAAACATACTTAAGTTACATCGAAAGGTGGTAGTGCTAGAAATGGAATTCCTGGTTGGCTGAGGTTTGTACCCAGGTCAGGAAGGATCCACCACTCTAGTCAGGGTAAGCTAGATACACACTAAAATAGAACCTGTATTCACCCTCTGGTTTCTTGGCACATAGCTTATCTAAAGAGGCATTTTCTAAAGTATTTGTGCAACACACTCACACAGTAACTCAATGAATATACCACAAAAAGATTCCACACAGGTTTAGTAAATAGATTATTATATTTTGAACAACACAAGACCAAAGCTGACAAAAGTCCAATGTATGGAAGTTGAAATATTGAAGTTTAAAATATTAAATTCAGTCAAGCGCTTAGAAGCAAGTAGTTCTAAAAAGGTTACTTGCGGTCAGGGTAGACCAGGGTAAGTACAGCTACAGGACTCAGACAGGTCCCACTGAAAAAGTACATTAGATGAGGCAAGCATCAACGTTGAAGACTCGATGTGAGGAGTCGAGGGGGGGGGGGCGCGTTGTTGCCGATTCCGTTAATGTAGACAACGCATCAGCATCGACCCGTGCAGTCGATGAAAGCTTCGGTGTTGTACCCATTTTATGATGCAGGCGCTGCTTAGAGGTTGAACAGCATTGTCCCTCAAATTCGAGCAACTTAATCAATTGAGGCCATGTTGTTGATCGGGTCCTGTGTCGAACACCAATGCGTTACTACCGATCGTCACAGAGTCGTCACTGTGTAGATTTTGAAGCAGAAACAACTGCAGAACTCACTTCTGAGGCCCAGGGCTGGATTGGAACCTTAGGTCCAGTAGCTACGGCAGAGTTGAATGAAGTCTTTGAAGGCCCTGAGACTGCAAGAACAGGGGGCAAGCCAACAAGCCCTAGGAGGTCACTTTGGAGTGAAGGCAGAGTACAGCTCTCCTCCAGCAGGGTCAGAGAACAGCAGGCAGCAAGGCAACAAACAGAAAAGCAGGCCTTTCAGATCAGTAATCCATTTGAGTCCTATAATCAGCAAAGCCGTTCTTATGGTATATCTTCAGTTACAAGTCAATTAGTGTGTTATTTTAGGGGGTCAGAGACACAGTACTTCTACCCAAAAGTGCCTTTAATCTGGAGAGAGACTGCAAAGCAGCTCTCTGAAGTGCACAAGTATCCCTTTCAACCCAGTCCTATCTACAAGGCTATCTGTGGGTGGTAATCAGTCCTTTGTGTGGGGACAGGCCACTACCTATTCAAGTGAAGTGTTGGCCCCTCCCTTAGATCCTAACCAGGCAAGGCTATCACAATACAAATGTATGTAGATGAAAACTCAGACGCACCTATCCTTCCTTTGTTGTAGCTGTCTAGAGGGAATGCAGAAAGTGTAGCTGTCACACAGCCCAGACGTGTTTTGGAGACAGGCTGTCATGCACACAGAGCAGTTAGAGAGTAGTAATGTCCACTTTCTCAAAATTACATTTCTAAAACAGGAAGGTTAAATCCAACTGAACCAGTTAGGAGGATGTATCATCACTAATCCCAACACTTAAAACATGAAAAGCTATTCCTCTCTGATCAGGAGTTAAGACATAAAATTGTATTGAGAAATTCCCAATGCTACCCTGAAAGAGGAGTAGGTCTCATAGTTGGGAAAAATTAAATAGGCTGTTTGTCACTATCAGGACATGCAAACCATAAAGATACATGTCTTACTTTTGACTTACAAAGCACCCTGTCGTTAGGGTTACTTAGTACTTACCTTGGGGATGACTTACAGGCAATAAAAATAGGATTAATGGCTTGGCAATTAGTATGAAATTGGAAGTCAAAGTGACTGTAAGCTGCACAAACAGACGCTGCAGTGGCAGGCTTGAGACAGTTTTGAAAGGCTACTTCTGTAGGAGGCACAATCAGTGCTGCAACCTACTAGTAGCATTTGAAGTACAGACCTTGGATATATAATAAATATACCACTTTACAAGGAACTTGTCAGTACAGAAATATGCCAATCAGGTATACACCGATGTTATCATCTTTAGGGGAGAAACACATGCACTTTAGAACTGGTTACCAGAGGTAAAATGCTCCGAGTCCTAAAGCCAACAAAAATAATCAGCAAAAACAGGATGTAAAAGGAAAAATGTCTAGGGAAAGACCACCCTAAGGATGAGAGGTCTAACAGGAAGTTCATCGAAATGTGGTTATCAAAGACATATGAACCAATACATTTTACATGATTCACTGTTTTTCTTATGGGATCTTCTGTTTAACAACTTCCACCTAAACTGCCACCAGAACATTTCCTTTTCTTTCCAACTAAACTGCTTCACTAATCACTTGCCTGATTGAACAGAAGCAGGGTTCTTCCCATTAAAAATATGTGGACCACCTAAAGATAGTCTAAATCCCTTTACTGCTGTCAGTGCACTGAAAATGGTAATCTGTGAATAGCAGCAATGTACCAACTTCTATCACCAATATCCACTTACTGGAATGTGCCTTACATACTTGTGTTCTGTTGCAGTTTATACCACATTCACTGTCTCTCTAAACGTAACAGTGAAAGTGTGCCACTTAATGTCAAACAGCATTTTGTGTTTCAGTCCATAAGGGTTTCAATTACTCTTTCTAAAGTGAAGCCCACAATTTGTTTGCAACACCACAGCTCTGTCCTTAAACCTTTTCTGGGCTGTTACCCTCTCGAGTTTCTGCTGCTCAGCAGCTACTCTCCGTTGGCACTGTGGGCAGCTATTGTTTGAGATAATGCGGGCTTTGTAGTTCCACATTTATCAGGACCACCATTTGCCTTTGTGAGGCCTGGTTCCCCGCAGAGGGTAATTACAGGTGCTCCTGTATATGAGAGAAAGGTCGCTGTCAATCAGGCTTTCGAGGAAATCAGGCAACCACAGAAAGGTAGTGGGGTTATTTAAGCATTCCTGACTCATAATGTTCACAAATAATTCTAGAACGTAGAGTTCAGGGGCATATTATTGAGGCTGGCGAAATGCTAACGACGATAATTTCATCGCCTTATTAGTAAGCTGTCGCTAACATCAGTTAGTGACAGCTTTTAAGTGATAGCGAGCGGTTTGGGGCCCGCTTTGCATGTCAGCGATATTTATCGGTAATGACATGCAAAGTGAGCGTACCCAACCTGTTAGCGACTAAAAACAGTCGCTAACATCGCTATTGCCTATTATCAACGCAGGCGTAGCGACGGAAATATTCGCGCTGAGCGCAAATATCTCCAAAAGCTAACGCCTGCTCAGACCAGTTCTTAGCCATTATATCCAATGGGAAGTGGATATTATGGCTAAGACCCTATTGGCGTTAATGAGTGAATATTGCTGTATTCTCAGCGATATTCACGCATTTCTCTGCTATCGCCGAATATTTTATCGCTTTAGAGATAAACGTCGGTAATAGCACGTTATCTCTGCGATAATATCCGGTGATGCTTGGCAATAAAAAAAAACTTGCTCAGCCCATTTAGCGATAAATATCGTTGTTGGTAATATGCCCTCAGTTCTTTTAAAGGTTCGGAGTGGATCTGAACCTGATGAGACCTCAGCTAATAGATGCATAATAAATGCAGTATTACACATTTGGCGGACAGATAATGTTCCCAGAGTTGATTTACAAATACATTCTCAATGAAGCAGCTAACCATTGTACCCTTGCTTGTAAATGTAATGCTGTTTGCAAACGTAGATGATCACAAACACTGAAAAGGAACAGTAGAAGTGAAACTCGAAAGTTTCCACAATGCTGTTGGATGGTTTCCCATCATCCAGGGGCCCCACAAACTCTGGCCTAAGCAACAATCCGGGGTTAACGGTGAAGAAGGGAGGAGCAATGTTGCATTGGACGCTCCTTTCTACAGACGTTTCAAGAATTTGGTTTGGAATAACTGCAGAGTGTGTGTGTGTGTGTGTGTGTGAATACGAGAAATTCAATGACTACAGACTAATAGAATATATAATTGGTTGGTAATCTGCCATATAAGTCTGTATATATTGTACTCTTTCAAGTCATAAGCGTCTTTTTTTACTATACTTGCAATACGAGACTTCGGCCGACAACACAATGATGCGATACGCACTACAGTCCTCATTAATTCTGTGGCAAAGGATTTTATATAATTATATATGCACCTCTGTGTTTAGGGGAATAACTTGTACAAACAGTAACCACCATATTTATTTCTACATGTGATTTACGAATCCCATGCTTTTTTGTGGGAACAA
Source organism: Lissotriton vulgaris (assembly GCF_964263255.1). NCBI lineage: Eukaryota > Metazoa > Chordata > Amphibia > Caudata > Salamandridae > Lissotriton > Lissotriton vulgaris. The sequence continues at coordinate 187,154,655 of NC_141688.1, read as the reverse complement.
ATTTCCACATTTTCGACCTGGTCGATATTCCCCAGTATCACCAGCATACTTTGCAAAACTGATTTCCGGCAAAACACGGTTTCCTGTATTATTATTATCATTTTTTGGGGCTAATTTTCTATCTTGAGTTTTCAAGCTGCAGTATTGCAACTGCTCTATTTAGCTAAATATTTGGAGACCCCTCTGGGATGTTCTTCCGTGCATTTGTTCACATCCAGTATTCTGAATCTTTAGTGTACCTGTGATTAAGCGCTGCCTCGGGAGCTATGCGATGCCCTTATATGGTGTGCCCTCGCGGGTAACCATTGTCTGCAGAGAAAAACATCTTTCCTTTGCCTAGAAATGTTTAAGTATAATTGGCAGCCCCCCTGACGTGAGGCAGGAGACGGGCGTAGTTAAAAATAGATATGGCGGCTCTGATTAAACCGCGGCTCATCCATTTTTATGAGCAGCCTGAACATAATGACTCCTACATAATGGCTGCTTAATTAAGGTACGGTTAACGCAAAAAATTAATTTGCTAATTTTTAATTGTGCCCCTCAAAATCACTCCCTCAAAGCTCGCAGGTCGGCGGTAGTCAGGTGCCATTAATAACCAGCGAGGCTGTTACAGCGATTAAGAGCGCTGATACCATCAGGCAGGCACCCGCGCTGCTGCTCCGCGGGGGGGGGTCAGGCATTTCTCCAGCCCCCACCCATTATTCCTTCTTCTACTTTAATATTTAACTAAAAACAAGGCGAGAGATTGTTTTTCTCTGTCTGTCACATGCTGTTATGCTCGCATGGCTGTGCTTACCTGCATCGGGCCTATGAATGCAAGTGCAGCGGCGGTTCACTGCACTTATGCTGTCCTGTAGGGCCTGCCAAGGCCAAGCATAATATTTAGTTTATATTTTTTCCCGCACGCATAATGGCAAGAAATTAAGATGGCTCAATGGCTATTTTTACATGAATTGGCTGTAATTACAGAGGGGCATTTTTATTAAAAGATCGTGCAGCACGTCATCTTATGCACTGCGCTGCATGATAGGCAGAGGGCGGGAATGCGCTGCACTTAACATTATACGGTGCGCCGCATAGAAGATTATAGGGCGCATTCTTGTCTTTTCCCCACCCTGGTGCACAATGTGCTGCCTAACGTCAGGACTGGCACCCTGCAACCTGGTCCAAGGGTGCCTGCGTTGTTAGCAGTATTGTTTTTGTACAGGAAGTGACACTTTTCCGCGTAAAAACAATCCTGCTGCGTTTTCCTCTTTCTGTGTGCGCTGCAGAATGCCAACACTCCATCCATTGAAGGCTTCCACGAGGCAGAGTCATGCAAGGCAGCGATTTGTGCTGCGTTGCGCAACTCTGGATTTATCAAGCCATGCCCTCGCATGGCTTAACTAATCTAACTTAAGAGTTGCGTTGCTCTTGAGCATCAACGGCCTCATTTATGAGGCCGTGCGTCATGTTTACGCCGCCAGTGCGTCACTTTTTGTGACGCACCAGTGGCGTAAAAAATGCGCCTTGTTGCACCATCTTTACAAAGTGACGCATCTAGGTAGATGCGTCACTTTGTAAACCCCTGCGCCACATTATACGTGCGCCAGGTATAATGTATGCAAGGGGGGCGTTTTGACGCAAGAAAGGGTCATGGAAGTGACGCAGTGAAATCTATAAGATTTCACTGCGTCACTTCTAGGACACAAATGCGTCAATTTCTTACGCCTGTCTCACAGCAGGCGTAAGACTGAAGCAGGCCCTTTCACATGGGGCTTTCCCCATGTGAAAGGACACATTTCTGGTGTTGCGTCACTTTTGTGACACACTCCAGCAATGCGTCACTTTTGCGCCTACAGATACGTCAGAAATAGTGACGTATGTGTAACTCCTTGCGACATGATGCGTCATACTGTAAATATGACGCCTCGGTATTGTCGCAGGGAGAGCGCAGTGAAAAGTGATGCATCACTGTTTTCACACAGCGATGCATCACTTTTCATAAATGAGGCCCCATGTGTGGCCAAGGGTGACACAACTCTTTTATAAATATACCGCAGAGTATGTTATCCTTGCCTTCCATATCAATTTTCATGAGAAGCCAAACAATAACCCTTGTTCCCACATCCCAGTCAAGGAGTGTTGGCTTAACAGCGGCCCCACTGACATTATTACAGGCATCACTCGGTCTGTATGTTTTAAATGGTAGCATTTTGTTAAGGGCGAACAAAGCATAGTTTGCTCCCCAACCCAGCCTTCCTGTTTCTAGTAATCTGGAGTGGAGCACGCACCCATGTTTGGCTGTAGGGCAGGGCGGCAGCAGTGTTTATACCTAGAAGTTTCAAAAGAAATTAATTTCCTGTGTTTTTTTGTGTTTTTTCTCCGAGGCAGATATCGACGAGTGCTCGGAAGGAATCATTGAGTGTCACAACCATTCGCGCTGCGTCAACCTCCCAGGGTGGTACCACTGTGAGTGCAGAAGCGGTTTCCATGACAACGGGACATACTCACTTTCCGGAGATTCGTGTGTTGGTAAGAAGGTTTCAGCATGTTACTGCCACTCTTCCTGATTCATATTAATTCTCATACACAAAAGCACAGAGAGACACTCACTACAACTGTCCACCCTTTTAAGACCATACCCTCTTTCCTTTAACTGCATTTAGTGCCAAATTAAGGGATGAATTTGCCATCTGCTAAACTCACTGGTCTTCTCTTCCGGAGACTGCAAGTGAAATATCAGTGCACTCTCCAGCAGATGTTTTGACAGGAAACAGTACATTGATTTGTGGCACAGAAGATTTACGAGGCAGTAATGGGGTGCCTTATGTTCCCGGTCCAGTGTTACCTCTCCATGTGAGTTCTGTAGATCAGAATGGACTTTACACCTCACCTTTTCCTCCGTTCAGAGCTATAAATTATGACAGTTCCAAAGTTGAGGATTACTTGAGCCTTCAGAGTAAATGGAACAGGAATAGGGGTTTGTGCGCGGATTTATACCATCCTGGGTCCTCTTTCCCCATGCACATTTCACCAGGTTTGTTACTTAAAAAAAAAAAATGCTGCTGTTGCTAATGTACTGCTTCTTCCATAATATTCAGGAATAGTTGTTGACATCAATATTTGCTCTACATATTAGACTGTTCAAAGTATAAATGTAATGTAATGTAAATTGATACTTGTATAGCGCACTACTCACCCGCAAGGGTCTCAAGGCGCTTGTACAAATACCACTATGGAACCCATCCTGGCTTTCCCTGTGAGGCGTCCACTCTTGGGCACCCCCAAGGTGGAGGCCAGGCATCCTTAGCGTTGTGGGGGCCGTTGTGGAGATTAAGCAAGCTATTGCCCAGGGTGGGCCTCCCTGATTGGAATAGGCACCGAGGCGAGAATTATCAGGTCCGTAGAATTTTTGTGCCCAAGACCCGCTGAGGCGGGGAATTGAACCCTAGTCCCAGGCTAGACCTCTGCATCAGCGTCTGCCGTTCTAACCATTGAGCCACACTTACTTATACTTAACAATTGAAATGAAAAAATTGACATGAACGTTTTTTGCAATGTTTGATGTCATATGAAGCAATTACTGACAAGCGCAAGTAATGTATAAGCCAGTCCCCACAAAGTTACACGTTTATAGAGAGACAAACTCTCATACCCATAATGGGGTTGACTAAAAAAGTATATACTAATACATCAAAGAGTATTCTTGTAGAAATATTTTACGTACTCTTATATATTGTGAACCAGCCCTAAAGTATCTTAAATGAGCATAGAATGAAAATATTTATACGATTTATATACAATTTATGCAGATAAAAATAGGAAGGAAGGAGCTCTGTTTGCCCTTTACTAATAGTGAATTCTACATTTTGGGGCTGATTTACAAAGGCAGTTAAGTGTACATAAAAGAGTATTGTAATATTACTTCCCATACCCAGAAATACGTTTATGATTATGAATTGACTCCTCATGTTTGTTGCACACACCACCCCTGCATGTACACCTCGTGCATGTTATGTTATGTTATGTTATGTTATGTTATTGGTGTTTTGTAAAGCACATGAATCACCCAGGGGCATCTCCGCGCTAACCTAGTCCAATTACCGAGAATAACAAAAGGCCAAGAGAAAATATCAGTATAAGAAAGCCTTCAGCTGTTTCCTGAAGGTCAGGTAGGAAGGGGCCTTGCGAAGCCCTTCTGGCAGGGAGATCCAGTATTTAGGACCTACATATGAAAAGGCTTTACCTCCCAGGCGGTTCCGTTTATTCCGAGGGATGGATAACAGGGCCTTACTGTTAGATCTTAAATTACAGTGTGAAGTCTGTCTACAGAGTTTATTTTATAGATACTTTGGGCCGGTGTCCATCAGAGCTTTAAAAACTAAACAGCACGTCTTAAAGAAAGATCTCTTTTTAACTGGCAGCCAATGGAGTTCCTTCAATAAAGGAAGCAATGGTGTGCCAGGGGGGCGGTTCAAGACCATCCGATTGACAGTATTTTGGATTACTTGGAGCTTTTCTAGCTGTGTATCACCTACTTCTGCCAGCAAAGCGTTCCCATAATCCAACCGGCTGATCACTAAGGCGGAGACACTAGACTTGCAGGTGTCACACAACAGTGAGCATTTGGTTTGATTGCACTGGTTTTGACGGAGGTGCCTCTGTGTGTTCGCTAAATAGGATCTGTGGTTGTCAGAGTGTCCATCGGCCCTCCCCCAAAATTAATCACAAATCTATGCCCTGCATAGCGGGGACAGGTATATGTGAGGAGGTAGGCGTTTTTTTGTTCTTTTTTCCTGTTCCTGCGAGCACTGAGTGTGTATACTGTGACCACCGGTCTGGCGATAGCACACAACGCACACCACCAAGTGAACAATATCTGCCAACTGTAATCTTGCTGCATTATCATCTTTGTGTATTTCAATTGTTGAAAACCTGAATGAATTTGGAAATAAAAGTTTTAAAAAGAAGATGAATACGTTCACATGCACAGAGAGATGCCAAGAATCACAGGATGTTGAGCCTCCTGCCAAGACTCAAACCTAGTTCCCCAACTTCTCGGTCTGTGCTCTAGCCCTAATGCCACATCCTCTCCCCTCTCCATATCTGCTCTGTATTCTAGAGATCGAGATCCTCATATAAGATGGCTGGCACTCCTTTGAAACACATAATTAAAATGAATTCCTGCTATGCATTCCAAGGCGGTGCCAACCATCTTTGTGTGTTGCTCTGCTTCTATGTGGACCTGGTGTCCATTTCAGCCATCGCTCGAAATAGACAAGCTTGGGTTAGCTCCAAGGCATGGTTTGTAACTGCTTCCTTCTCATTGGACGTGGTGGAACATGTCCAACAGTGGGGGACGAAGGGCAGGCACTCATGGACAGAGTGCGGTGCATAAATTATGGCTTTCTAATGTGCATGAAGAATATATAATATGTTTAAGATGGTGAATTATAGTACATACTGTCGGTCAGGATTGAGTATTTTCTTCCTCTGGAAAATTGGAAGTCAGTCTGCTTGCCCGTGTGAACTCAAGGTCTACAGTGTCATTTGTTGCTTAGCACTTAACTCAGCAGCTCTGGATATAACTTTATAGGCTTTGTCAGTGGTACCTTTGTTTTTTCTCACAAACTATTACCTATCTTACCAAAGTTTGTATGCTAGATTAAGGCAGCCCAAATGGTTTTCTAATAAAAACAATTACTGGACAGAGAATCATCTTTATATCAAAACTTTAAAAAAGAGATCTATGAATTGTGAAGCAGGATACCACAGTGCAGTCAAAGACACCACATTGTTATTGACGCTATTACATTTATGTAATCACTGTTAAATCAGTTCTCTTTGTAAAAATGGCCCTCTCCTTCTGTATATCTCGGTCCAACAAATGAATGGCCTCCTGCAATCAGTGATCCATCCCTGGTAATTTTACATCTTTCTCTAAACTAGCCCAAACCAGCAATGGAGGATTTTCCTACTCTCATCTAAACATCAAGACCAGGAGCTCACTATCCCATGTTTTGAGAGTTATCAAAGACCATCTGGCATTTTGGAAGTGTCTCAAAACTAGGCTTTACACTAACTCAACCAAAGGTTATTTGTTTTCGGCTTGTAGTAGCTAGGAGAGTCCATGGGGGAAGGGGTGGTCCCCCCTGGGCTGCCCTATTTTAGGGGGCGACAGAGTTGAGCAAGTTGTGTCTGCAAACTACCAACATCCTCCGGCCCCCAAGAACAAGCCATCCGCATGCTGCCGGACCCCCCAAACAAGTCGTCTGTTAGCCCTCACTCCAAACCCCCACCCCGCTCATGCTTGCCCTGTGCAGCAAACTGTGCAGTGGCAAAGCAAGGGAGAGTGGGGGGCAAATGCAGGAGCCGCCACAGGAGGTTATAGGTCAAGCTATGCCAATGACTTAGGGTCCACCCCGGGTGGCTGTAGGTCTAGCTATGCCACTGTGTGAACTCATTTAAGGGTAGCTGTAGCTTTATAAAATTCCATATTATCTCTGCTATGAGAAGATGTGGAATGCATACCTATAGTCTCCACTGGAGAGACAAAATATAATTAAGGTGTGATTAATGATGAACATGAAGTAGGATAAGTAAAGAGTGTCTAATGGTTACACTAAACCACATAACAACTGATCACCTAAATTAGTACTTGCTGGTCATGCTACTCCTCCCCCCCATAGCCATGCTATTGGTTTAATACATTCGAAAACCGTGTACATTACACAGCTAATCATTAAACATGTCACAATATTTTCTTGTTTAAGGGCCACACTCTTTGTCTAAATACGTCTTTTCCATCGAGCCAGTAACTCATAATCAGAAACCCCTTTGGTGTCACAATGGGGCCCTCTTTCTTTCCTTAATTTTAAATTTAATCATAATAGCGGTCCTTTTATGAGCCAGGGCACGTCACAACCATCACGCCCAAGCTCTTTTCTCAACCGGCAATAATCTGTGTCCCTAGCCAGAGCGTCTCTCACAAACCGCGAGCGGGTAATCCATCCAGACGCTCCCGGTTGCTGAGCAACGAGATACGCATCATGTGACTATACCGTCATTAGACGGTGATTCTCTCACCCAGTGGCGCGACCTCTGGCCCCTCCTCTGACCGCGCCCACCCCGGAAACGATCCCTGTCTCACTGTTATTCAAACATATACGGCGTCCTGGCCCCGGTTCGACATCTTCGGGGGCCAGTAGAGGGTGATGCAGGTACACTGAGGGTGCTGAGCGTCGAGGGCGTGAGTAGTACTCAGAAATCAACGATCGGCTCATTACTAAGCTATGTACCGATTTGAATACCAACAACTCACTCAATGTTTCTTTACCCTTTTTCTGACAAACGCGCAGGGTGTGCCAATTACGTTCCCACCCCCCTCCTGTGACCCATGGTGTTCTTCCTTAACACCAACAAAGTGAGACATTTTAATTTATTTATTTATGTGATCGATCTGCACTATTAATTTGATCGCATTCGGAACTTGAGCTTCCGTTTTAATCAACCTACACACCTAGCTCGTACCACGCATAGCACGTAGCACTTCCCTCTGAATAACAGTTATAAACCCAGGGGCTAAGGTGGTGATAACGATATTGTTACTGCTCACCACCACCGTCTCTGAACCACATTTGGAGCACCATAGATTTACGGTTACCATCAGAACAAACACTAAATGTATGTCCTGTTCTACATGTATGTCTGTCTCTTTTACTTGCAGGTGCAGAAACCGTAAAGTTGAAGCCTCCTAAACCAGGAGTGATTAGGGAGACTATTCATTCGTCCTAATATTTTTTGCACTTTTTTCACTGTCTTCTTTTTCACTCTCACGTCCCTAGGTAAGGGTGGGCCTTAGCGTGTCCATACCGCCAGGGTTTATTACACACTTTTAGTCCTGATGAATTGCCTGGTAAAGTCACACCGTTTCATGGCAAGAAACATGTCGACTGATATTTAGGAATCTACCACTCAACTAATTGTGGACTGCTTCCATACACATACATTTTAAGTAATGTCTTTAGCGATCATAGAATAAAGTTTTTTGATACACTGCAGACATTTGTATTACCTTCACCACTCATTAGTTTAGTTTGCACAAACACGTCCTAAATCTCACTAACCTGCTCCGCAGTAGATCTGGCGTTGCAGCACACCAAAGAGACACTCGGTCTCTTTGGTGGAGCCCGATGATGAAGCATGTCATCACCAGGTGGTGAGTGAAGGCTTTCTTTAACGTCCTAAGTCAGGCAGTTCCCTTCTTTTGCTCCCTATATGTGGTTTAGTGTAACCATTAGACACTCTTTACTTGTTTATTAATTAATACCGGGGATTAAGAGTGTCAGTTTACTCTCCCTACCTCTCTTTTTGTTTAAAAAGACATGAAGTAGGATATACACCTTTGTTTGTAAGTCACAATAATAAATAAAGATATAATATTTTGCTTATCCCTATTGCACTCCTTTAATGATGTATTATGGACATGTACTGCTATTTGCAATATTTATGGACCTATGAATGTTTTCATATCACCTTCTACGTTACACTTTTATTGCCTTGATGGTTTTTTGTATATTAAAAGTATTCTTTCATGCCTTTATGCATTGATAAATAACTGTTTGTAAGAAGTATTGTTTTCACAACAATTTTAAGTATTCAATAAACCTTCACTTGAACTTTAAAAAAAAGATATATAGTCTGACATAAATGCTGTTTCCTAAATATTGTTTACCAAAATGTCATCCAATTTTGTGTACATTTCTATTATTGATGCTATGAAATTTTAACAATATTCAATGTGTAATTGTCACAACAATATTCTGGTCCTATATTCCCCTTTTAGATGCTTAGACTAAGCATTTCTAAGTCTCTCAGTTCGATCTGCTTCCAAATGACATGTTTGAGTGACTGTGTCGGCTCATTGATGTTGGTTCTGTTATGTTTTTTTAGTTTCGATATTAATCTGTTATCAACAGTGCTACAGCATTATAGGGCAATCCAATACTTGTTCTTTAATAATTCATGAACAACATCGTGCGAGTGTGCTGACAATTATTGGCTTTGCACTATCTCGATTGAACCGTCATGCCACGTGCCATTTATTCAAATGCCAGATTATTTATTTACGTTCTCATTCGGTTAACAGATGGCTTTCGGGGTTCCATTACCAAATTCTAAAATAATAAAATGAGGAAAATAGACGTGTCATTATAATTAAGAAAAAAAAATTGTATTCAACACTTTTTTTGGCTTTGCAAAACATTGAGTAAACACTATTTGTTCAGTAAGATTGCTGCAACGCTAAAAGAAATACAATAAACTCATTATGACCATATTTGATATTCCTCCAGTAGGAAATAAATGTTAAAACACGTTCTGAACAATGCATTAATTAGGTAGCATTTGAAAATCAAGGTAGCATAATAAAACGAAATATCACAAGCAAAAGAAGTGACTGCAGCCTGCTCCAGTTGTATCAAGTGCGCAGCCTTTGACGAAAGTTGAGATATGTGCGAGGAAGTGTCACTTTACAATGATGGGCTGTAATATCTTTTAGAGGCACTGGCTTTTATTATCAGTGGGAGCGGTTTTAAAAAGCCAGTGCAGAGGCAGTAAAGCTGCTTGAAGATAGCTCCTCGTGGTGTGATAGAATTTGACTGCTGCGGTAGATCATTTCAAGCAGCAAGATTTTATTTATTTGCAAAAGAATGTTCGGGTAGTAAAAAGGAAATATGTCACTTTGTCAAATAATGCTCTGGTGTCAGAGGGCTGCGCCAGGAAGAATGTCATCTCCGGATGACAAATCTATCCTTGGGGAATATGGGTTGTGCTTTTCTCCAAAGGCAGCAGGGCACACTTTTGGGATCAGTAAGCAGGCAAAAATAATTATATCTCCAGGGAACTAAGGGAACTAAGGGTCTCATATACAAAGCTCATTTGTTATGCAGGGTTGTATAATTTGCACGTGATCAGAATGCAGTTTGGAAGAGACTTATGTACCAATAGATCACATTGTAATTTGTACATTTTCAGAGGATCAGTTGCCTAATGAATATTAGACACTCTGCAGTTTGTGACCTGTAGTCATTGCTTGAAAATGCAGTCACAGAGGCCTGCAAAGGACAGCGGATCATCATCTCAGCATTTGCATTCCCAAATAGGAAACTTTTTTTTAAAGCAGTTTATTTCTTTTGGAAAGTGCATTATTAGTAGTGATAAATATATATCTACCATTGGTAATAAGGCCACTAACACAATATAGGGCTTAGATCTCAGTAAATTATTCTCACGCTCTACCCTTAGTAGCTTGGCAGTGTGCAGGTAGGCTTTACTTCAAAGACAGGTGTATAAAGCATTTAAAAATGCCAATTCAGTAAATAATCAAAACACAACATAAATATAAATACAAATACAACGTGAATTTGTGAAAATAGGAAATATTTTTTTTGTGTTAAAAATATTTTATAAAACGTTTGATAACAGAAAACATACAAAAAAGAGCCCTGAAAAGGTACAAATGCTAATCCAATCAAACAATATGTAAGTAGAAAAACATTACAATTTATAAATAAGTATAAAGAATTTTTTATAAAGTACCAATAACTCAAAATATCACTGTAACAAAAATAATAAGGATAACATCACAATTCTATATCAACAAGTTACAGAGCTACTAAGTTACATGTTAAGCATAACCATATTAGGTTGTACTATACTAATATTTACTAATGATTCAAATTCAAATCATCATTAGTTGATTTCCAAAAATGTTGATAGTACACAGTATTGTGAATGATACCAGATAATGTCAAATTAGCACCTTTTATGGTAAAAATTATCCAAGCTCACCACACATGAACTGATAATAATGAGATATCTTTCCAATTGGTAGTAAATGACTTTGAAGCTGCGGAAAATAAGAAATCAAAATGTTTGATCAGCATGGGCATTTTAGTGGAGAAAAAAGAGACATTCAGCATATGAGTGATCATCTGCCAAACTTCATGCCAGAACTTTTTAACAATATGACAATCATATAACATATGTCTTAATTATACTATATTTATAGAATAATTCCAACAAGTGAAATAATTTAAAAGTTTTCCATTATATAATTTTAATGGGGTCCATAGACCATTAAAAAGTATGAAGGAATTTGTTTCATATAATGTCACAGGCAACCATTTGAAACAGAATTCAACCTAATCTTCCTCCACGTATCCAAAGATAAAGACAAATCTAATTCTGTATTCCAAAAGATAGAAAAAAAAATGATATTTCCCTCATCAGAATTATTTAACTTTTTATATAATAATGATACTATATGGGTTGAAGATGCAATTGTTTGGAGATACACTTCTAAATCAGAATAAACTATTGAAAGAAAGCCATTCGGGAAGGAATTAAAAATAGATTTACAGAGCAATTAATTTTTAACAATAACTGATGCTTGCAAGTAAAATCTTGGTTTTAATTCATCATTGTGTGACAAGCTAATTTTAATGATGGATTATGCACCAACTTTAAATTCACTGTATTTGAAATAGAACACTAGAAAACCGAATCTAAATCATGTAAAATCAATTTAGTAGAGTTCAACATTACTGATTTATTTAATAAAGCAGAAGAATTGGACACTGTAATTAAAGATTTTAAAGTTAAAGGTGATGCCAAATTTCATTCAATACCGAGCCATGACGGCGAATTATTAGGTTCTAAATGCTGAGACCAAAAAATACTTTGGGGGATATCTACAATGAAGTAGCGGAGCATGTCGTTAACCTCCTGAGCTTAACGACACGCTCCGCCACTTCGGAAATGCAAGGCTGCACCATATTTACTAGAATGCGGTGCAGCCTTGCATTACCAACTTAGTGCCAACGCAGGCACCCTTGCACCTGAGTGCAAGGGTGTCTGTGTACAGGGGAGGATTGTCCATGTGTAGGAAGGTGTCCCTACCTACACATAAGCAATCCTAAAATGCCATTTTGTAACTTTCATGTGTGCTGCATCATGCAGCACACATGAAAGTAACAAATTGGAATTTTTTTAAAAGGTTTGTTTATATACAGGAAGGGGCTCCGAAAGGGCACCTTCCTGTATATAAACAAACTATGGCATTTTGCTTGTACAGCACACATGGAAAAAAGCAAAAATGAGGAGAACTAATGCATTTTTCCTCGTTTTTCCAACTTCAGACCAGGGTTTTTCTGGTCTTAATTTTTGCACTTCCTCCTATGTATGCCACCATTGTACATAAGGGGCAGCGTCAAATACAATGGTTGTTGCGGTGGAACGCCCACAACACCCACGTCAGGCCCTTTTCACGCTAAACATAGCGTGAAATGGTGCCTTACGTACAAGGCAACGTTAACCCACGTAAAGCGGCATAATGCTGCTTTGTCCATAAGGCAAGGCTCCTATCGCCATTGGAACATCACAATAAGTGACGTTACTGTGGCGATAGGAGCTTGTACATATGCCCCTTTGTTTTAAAATAAAAGCTTTATGATACACTACAGTAAATCCGGTAAACCAAACTCACCATTGATTTTAGACAATTTTAGTTTTTTTATAACTTAACTGGGGATATTTATTTTTCCAAATTAATTTAGAAAAACATTTGTCAATGGTCCTATAACATTTACGAGGGAGTTGAATAGGTATCATTGAAAAAAGATAAAACAGTTCAGGAGCCATAATCATTTTATTTACATACCATCTGTAGAAAGATATCCTTTATCAAAAAAACATTTTAAAAACGTGGTGGTGAAAGTTGCGCTATGGGGAGGTTATGTCAGCAAGAGAAGTGAAATGATAAGCAGACCGAGCGATAAAATGCTCAAAATGGTGGCCACAAGCTGATTGGAAGAAGAAGTCAGTAAAAGGAGGACAAAGCGCTCACCCCAGACAAACGTGCGTAGGAAAACCTCATCTTCACTCGCTGGTAATTGGGGTCGCAAAACATCGGGTGGTGTCGTCCAGAGATCTCCCCTTCCCCTGCACCACCGTGGAGCTTCACGGAAAGGCGGCCATCTTCTTTGGTGCTGAAACCATGCCCCCCCCCCCCAGTTTCTAGACTACTGAGAGTGCACAGATGCATAATTTACTATTTCAAGTTGACCTGAGATGCCCATATGTGAGAGCGGGCCTGCATTCACAAGGTCAGCTTACTAGTTGTTCTGTGGTACCTAGGAGATATAAGGCCAAATACAAGCGCAACCTGGGGGTACAACTGGAGGGTAGTCTCCAGATGGAATCCCAGGTAAATAAAACGGCCAATCTATGCTTTGTGCTGCTGAGAATACTACAACAGATCCTTCCACTCTAGCCCAAGGACACCTGCTCACTGGTGGTATAGAGTGTAATTCTCAGCAGACGGAACTACTGTAATGGTCTGTATTTGGGAGCACCACAGTATATCATACAGAGATTACAGCGAGTTCAGTCTATGGCTGATAAATTGGCTCAGAATAGGCAACGTAGAACTTCCATGACCACAGCCCTGAGAGATCTGCATTGGTTGCCTATTAAAGAGAGAATCCGTTTTAAGTCCCTTTGTATTGTGTACAAAGCAGCACATGGCATGGGCTCTATCCCATTACGGGAAAGACAGTCCTGGTATAATCCGGGAAGGCAGCTCCGCTCTTCCAATGTGAACCTGGTAAAGACCTTTGGCTTTAAAAGAGTTAGGATGGGTAGTAGAACATTTGGCGTGGCCGTGGCCCAACTCTGGAATGACTTTCCCCAGCCCATTAGACAGGCCCACTCGCTAACCAGGTTTAGAAAGCTGGTGAAAATCTGTCTGTTCCCGTCGGGGGATATTTAGTTCCTCTGCTGCATTGGCAGTATGGTTCAACTGTCTTACCATTGAAGTTCAAGCGCCAGGATACCCGTAGGGTGACAGCATTGCGCTATACAAATGTTCGATACAATAAAACACAATACAACACATGCCTGTCAGCGCCGGAGCCCCTGCTCGTTTTCCTCGCCACGTTTACAAAAGTGAGCAGCTACTTACATTCAACAATGGTAAGGGCTGCAATTCCTTTCTGTGGAATAGAAATAAGGAAAACTACCCCTATCACTGCAACAGGTGTGACTTTTCACTTAAGATTAGGGAAAAAGCGGCAACCCTCATGGTGAACCCTTCACCAGGTTTTACTAAAAGGGAATATAGCTACTTAGACAGCACTGCTGCGGCCACTCATTCCCCAGGACTTCCACTGAATCCCTCTCTGAGGTAAAATAATTCACCGGGCTCTGCTGGAAGGTCAGTAATCTGCATATTGCTGAATACTAGATCTCTGATCAAGCACACATATGAGTTTGAGTGCTTGATGCAGACATCTAACCCAGATCTGGTTTTCCTAACAGAAACCTGGGCCACAGAAATGTCAGAATCCAAATGGAATGTAGTGCTACCAGCTGGCTATGAACTGGCGAGTTTAGACAGGGAATAAAATAGGGGAGGAGACAAAGCAATGATATATCGCTCTTGTTTCGAAGCTACTTTGAACCTATACAGGAGCTTAAGCAGAAGCTATGACTTTTAATATTAAAATTAGTAACAACCTGGCATTCCCTGGTCTAAGCCTCTACCAGCCACCGGTGTCTAGAGCATCCCCTTTTATATAATCACTGCAAAAATGTTTGGAATCCTGTCTAGATGCCCCCATGTTCATGGCACACTGTGATTTTAATTTTTACTGCGAGAACTGTGCAGACACATCCACTCTGATAGACAACATGCAGGGCTTTGGGTTGACCCAGATCATATCGGAGCCCACTCATAAGACTGACCATACACTTAATGGCCTCTTTACGAACTAGCCCAATATTATCTTGGATAAAACACTGCCCCTAACATAGACAGACCACAAGGCTGTTTTCTTTAAACTTCTTGTTCCAGAGAGAAAAGCGCCATCCCAAAGCAGATTGCCACCGGCTATGTCTCGACCTTGGCATGAAATCAGCAAACATGATCTAGAGGGGGCCCTTGACAGACACCCCCCTAGGTTAGTCCTAGACAACAATTAGGCTGCTGATATTCTCAATAACTGGATCAGATCAGCAATGAACCTACTTACCCCAGAAAAATCAAGTAGTCAACGAAGAAATCAACCTTCAGCTCACTGGTGTAGTTCAGAACTCAAAATTATAAAATTCAAATGTAGGTGTCTCAAATGCATTTGGAAATCGGAATTTAAAGAGCGAGGCAGAGTAGACTATAAGCTAGCCTTAGCAGAATACAAGGAGGCAATCATTATCACCAAAAATAGTTTGTTCGCCACGAAAACAGAGGCAACAAATAACTCTTCTAGAGAACTTTTTAAAACAAACATCTCTTTCTAAACTTTAGCGGGAGAATCGATTCTCTCCAGATCAAGCCTTCTGTAATAAGATGGATAACTTCTTCTAGGCCAAAGTACAAATGGTTTACAACGAGCTTGCAGTGAGCACCCGTGATAGAGCGGAATATAGGGCTAACAGAGGACATAAGTCTCGTAAATCCTTCCTCATGCCAACTGACTGGTTCCTCCCCCAACTCAGGCGATAGTAAATGATCTGCTACTAACTATTAAAACTAGCTCCCCAGCAGACCCCTGTCCCCCTACCATTCTTCATGTGCCCTCAGAAAGGGTTAGTACCTACCTGGCAGCACTCTTGAACAATGTCTGTATGTTAGGTACCTTTCCCTCTTCTTGCTAGAAAGTCTGTATCAGGCCCATTTTGTAAAAACCCTCATTAGACCGCATGGAACTAAAAATCTGCAGGCCAATAATCTGCCTACCGCTTGTGGCCAAAATTCTAGGAAAACACATCAATCAAGAGTTAACAGGTTATCTAGATTCCAACGGCCTCCTAGACTCCACCCAACATGGTTATAGAACACATCACTCCACAGAATCAGCTTGAGCAATGGCTACCAAGGAGATACATAAACAGCTAGATAGTGGAGGGAGAGCCATTCTAATCCTATTTGACCTCTCGGCTGCATTTGATACTGTGAAACACCGAGTGTAACAGAGGCTGAAGGATAGGTATTAAAGGGATGGTTCTAACCCTACTCACCTCGTTTCTTGCCTCTAGGGAACAGAGGTTGTGCTTGGCCAACATGACAATGGAGGCGTTCTCCCTCCTGTGTGTAGTCCTGCAAGGAACACCCTATAATCGACCCTGTTTAACATATATGTGACTACTCTAGCTAAACTGATCAAAGCACACTGTTACTTGCTGATATATCACGCCGACGACACTCAGATAGTAATATCTGTATATACGAGTGTAGAAACTGTGGCGGGGAGTTTTCACGATTGTCTGAAACACATTACTGGGCAGATGCATCTGAATTCCCTCAAACTAAATACTGATAAAACAGAGGTTGTGGAGTTCAGAAAGGGACCATCAATCTAGAGTCAGTTATGGTGGCGGTGTTTTGAACTGACCGGTAAGCTTAGAAACCTAGGAGTCATGTTTGAAGATCAGCTGAATTTTGCAGGCCATTGCAATGTCCTGTCCGCCTCATATTTCTTTCTCATAAAGGTACTGCGTACATCTAATTTGCTTATCCCCCCAGATCTTAGTAAAACTGTGGTGGTCGCATTGATTCTTTCTAGAATAAATTACTGCAACGTGCTCTTCCTTGGACAAATGCCAACTATTAAAACTTCAGTCTCTGCAGAATGCCGCAGCACCGGTAGTACTCAAGATCCCAATATACCATTCTATTTCCAACAGTATTAGGGAGCGCCGCTGGCTCCTAGTCCAATAACGTATTGAATTTAAAGCTTGGTGTCTGGTGCAAAAAGCACTAAATAGAGGGGATTTGTTGGACTTACAGGGATTCTTTTTATGGCACTTTCTGCGAAGAGACATTAGGTCAGCCAATAAAGGACTAGTTCAGGTCCCAAAAATTCGAAGTGCCAGATGGGGAGGGGGGTTGGGGGGGGGGGAGAAGCCCCTCCTATCAGGCAGCCAAACTATGGAATTCCCTGCTAGTCCCAATTAGGCTAAAACCAAACAGACTCCTATTCAGGAAAATGCTCAAGGCTTGGCTATTTCCATCTAAGCCAATGTAAGCACTCTGTTCTGCAACACGCCTTGACATTTGTGCGCTCTACAAACGCATTACTTACTTACAGAGAGGCTAAGGAACCTAGCAATATGAAACAATTCAGCTTTCTGACAAGCCCAATTGGCCACATATTAGGTATCAGGAATCGGGGGTTAATGTTAAGTAGTTTTATTTGCAATTAGTAATCAGTTGAGTTTGTATGCATGTCAAGAGAATATTTAAAGAATGCAGGGTTACAGCTGATAAGCTGAAATATCCTAATAGGTTTAGTCTCCATAGAATAAGATATAAAATAATCACAGCCAAAGCAATATAGAAGCTGAAAATTAGAAAAAGGTGTTCCTTAAAGAAACTCAGGTTCTCTCTCCTAAACATGAATGCGTTCTACAGTCATCTAATCAAGCTTCTAAGTCTAGAATAAGAATGGATTATAGAGTAGGGTCTCAAAAAATATTCAGAAATGCAGGAAGGTGTCAGCATAGTATAGACTCTAGTAGAAGTATCTCAGAATTGGTTCATAGGACCTCCAAACTCGCGGGGATGATGCTGTGGTGGTCGGGGACTGCCACACGAGTGGCCTGACCCCTGCATTAAACCTACTGCAGCTGGACTGCCATTGAGCCACCACAACCACCAAGGATCCGCTATCCCTGGCTGTGGCACAGCCACAATATGCTGGTAGTGCTGCAGCATCACCGCCAAGAATTTTATGAGTTGCCTCAAATTTCAAATTACCATGAAACCTGTGGCGGTGCGAAAACTATTTCTTCATGGCCTGGTGCATATGGTGCGGCCCCCTGTCTGCAGGCACCCCCTTTCCTCCACTGCATCTACTGTACAGTCGATGCCATACAGGAAGGGGCTTTGGTGTTCCCATTTAGGTACCTTTTTAATACGCACTGTAGTGCAAACGCTAAAGGACCTGCCGCCAGACCACAGGAAAACTCGTAATGAGACATCTGCTCATTAGGGGCCCGATGTAGGAGCCTTAATACCGGTCGGAAACAGCCGATTTCGGCCGTTTCCGACCGGTAAATGGGCATTTGGTATGTAGGTGCCCGTTTCCAAGGGCATATGTAGGTAATTGCACATTTACCAAATCGGTAAAATTACCTAATCGGTAAAATACCGATTCGGTAATTCTACCGATTCGGTAAATTCCTAATGTAGGTGGGACTCTCCTGAGTCCCACAGGTGTTACTGAATCGGTATTTTACCATGAAATACAACTTCATGGTAAAATACTGATTCCGGTGTGCATGCACATGTGTGCATGCACACCTATGCCATGTGGCAGGCAGACCTTCCCCTAGGGCATGTATGCCTGCCACATGGCACCCAAGCCTGTATTGGGGGTGCTAGGGGGTGTCAAAGTGACACCCCCTGCACCCTTGCAGAAATCGGTAATTACCGAATCGGTAAATACAGTTTCGGTAATGCCCTTTGATTCCAGCTGCCTGATTCATGTAGGTAAATTGCACTCGCAAAGGGCCAGATTCTCAGAATCTGGCCCTTAGCGAGTGCGATTTTTGCATTTGGTATTCATGATACCAAATGCAAAAATCGCTATGTAAGAATTCGCATATTTGCGTGGAATGGCATTTAAGGAATCTCTAATAGAGATTCCTCAAATGCTATTCATGACACACAACAAAATTGCGATTTTGGACTTTTGGGGCCGCTATTTACCGACAGGTCAGACCTGTCGGTAAATAGCAAAAACTCAGAAAAATGCTTTTAAAAGCATCATTCAAAGTTGCATGTAGCACACACACATGTCCTTTGGACATGTGTGTGCGCAACACCTGTCCAAAAGTGCATTTTAGGGGTGCTACAGGGCGTCCTTTGGACACCCCTGGCACCCTTAAAATCGCTATCTCAGTTGCGAGTAGCAAATTGCTACTCGCAAATCCCCATTCATTCCAATGGGCCTCTTGGCCCATAGGAATGATTGGGGAGTATTTGCGAGTAGCAAATTGCTACTCGCAAATAAAGAACATGTAGGAATCGCTATTTAAGTAGCAATTCCTACATGAATGCCGTTTTGCGTGTCCTCAATAGCGATTCGCTATGATTCGCTATTAGGGACATGCAAAACGGCATGTACATGAATCAGGCTGCTAGTTCTTAGGAATCAATGGGGGATACCGATTCGGTATTTACAGAATCGGATTTGGTATTTACCGATTCTGAAATACCCACATCTCCCCCCCTCCAATTTACCACTTCTCAAATACCGAATCGGTATGATTCGGTATTTAAGAAGTGGTAAATTGGAGTTTACCTACATCGGGCCCTAAGTCTTCACATTTCTTGCCACAGTTTCTGTTCTCAGGCTATAATATTAATAAACTAAAACAGACAGTACTCATACATACGCACCTGCCAAAGAAAGAACATGCTAACCAAGCAAAATATATTTAAAAATCAAGGTCTTTAGTAAGGCTAACTTTAACTAACCATTTAAACGTGCACTTCAATTACATGGTAAACTTGTGCATATGTAACTCAGGAACAAATGCAAACGTTAGTAAAAGCACACATGATTACACTGTCATATGAATTTCAGAATATATGCAGAGGTGTCATAAATCATAAATGAAACCATGAATGCAGAATATCTCTTCATGTTTAAACTGTAGATTAGTGCAGCTGTTTATAAAGGTTCAATATATCAATAGTTACATGTGAATAAAGCATTTATGCGTTTACTCTCTTTTATATTAGTAAAGGCACACAGTAAATATAATGTCAAAATGAATTAAAAAATGCAAATTGATAACGTATAAAGGATGTGGTCTAAATTGCACTACTCCAATCCCCCCTCTGATGAACACACATATGAATCCTTATCAGGTGAAATCAAGTCAAAGCCTTGAAATTCTCAAATTTTGTCTATTGTTTTCCATGTGTTTCCTGTCATCATGAAATCTACATTGCTTCTCCTCCATTTCTATCTCCCTTCTAATTATTTTAATCCCTTCCTAAGTTGTCCTAAATTCCTTGCTATACTCTTTTAGCCCTTAAAGATAATGAACAGACATATCGCACAGATGTTGATAACAATAAGAGACCTCAAGGCAGAACCCACTATTCCATTTCCTAGGTTTTCAAACTATTTTTCAATCCTAGAAAACCAATTTCAAGTTACTTCTCTACGACCTGTAGCTTCTAATTCCTTCCATTCCCCTTTCAAATCAGTAATGTTCCTAATGTATTTCTTAAAGACCTCACTCTTTTCATGAGCACGTTGCAGATTGTCCTCTGCTTTGTACAAGACACCTTACAGATATATTTTTGCTTTCTGCTGCATTTTGCTTTCACACAGAACATACTATTTATTTTGCACTCTGTTCTGTCCTGGGATTTAGTCTGAACATGTAGACATGGTCAAACCACAATGCTCCTTGTTATTCTGTTTTGGTCAGGCCCTGGTACCTAAACCAAACACGCACATGCAGCTCTTGGTTGGGAACACATACTGTTATGTTATGTTATTTTAGGTCTTCTATTGCGCGCGGCTACTCCAAAGGAGTGTCCCGGCGCTTTGTGCTCCAGACCTAGGAGAGAGAACAGATAAAACATAACAGTGAAAAGGTAAAAAGGCAAGAACCTAAGATGGGGCAGAAAATCTCTAGCGGGTAAAAAGCCAGGTCTTTAAACTCTTCCTGAAAGCGAGTAAGTTGGACGTGGAACGCAAAGACAAAGGTAAAGAGTTCCACAGCTGAGGGGCCAACAGCCTAAAAGACCATCCTCCGATGCGGGCTTTCTTTATTCGGGGGACTACTGCCAATGCGAGAGACTCCGATCTTAAAGGTCGTGCCGGAAGGTAAAAAGCCAGCCTCTTTTGCAAGTATTGGGCTCCCGTCGCATGCAGAGCTTTATGGGCCAGTGTCATGGCCTTGAATATTATCCGCTTCCGGATGGGGAGCCAATGTAAAGTTTGCAGTAAACTCGAGGCGCTCGCTCGCCGATGCAGGCCGAAGATGGCTCGAGCGGCCGCATTCTGAGCCACCTGCAGGCGCTGTAGGAGGTATTCCGGAAGGCCAAGGTATAGGATATTGGCATAATCCAGTCTACTTTTTGGTAGGTATGCAGAGATAGGTAACAACACCTGGAGCGGGACATTTCCACAAAACAAATCGGGACAGCACCTGAGATGTAGAGCTTTCATCTGTGTATACTGGGGTAGAGAGTCTGCTGCTAACACCTAGAGATCTTCAGATATATAATCACTTTGCTTCTGTAGAAGGGGAGGGTGTTAGGCAACCCTGTCTTCTATAATGACAGTACCTTTAATGATTTACATACTACTTTCTATGCTAACTGTATTTGTTTTATGCATTTTCTTACTAATAGCATGTGTACGGCATACTAGACCAGACTAATGAAAATAAACATTTTAAGCTTTTCTCTTGTCTCAGTCAGATCTTATTGTGGACTAGTACGAGTGTGGGAGTGAAAGGGTGTTTCCTGCTACCGCAAAACCTGAGAGGGTCGACAGTGTTGTGTTTTGGGGTGTCTAATCACTTGTTCATCTGTGAGTGAGTAGGAAAGCTAGAGAGACACTATAGCTAGTCGGTCTCAGGCTCATGGGTACTCTAGTGGCAGGATGAATCAGTCCCTGTCTACTAAGGTCTCATAATCCCCCAAAAAGCTCTCTGATTCTGCAAAATCCCTGCAACAACGGTCCCTATAGTTTAAAAAAGTGGCTATTATGGGTCTCAGCACGGCAACAAAGCTCTATGTGCTCACCCCACAATCAACACTGATGAAGGCTACTCTATGTAAAATATGTCTTTCAACATATTCTCAATATAGTCTTCCAATTGGCCTGTATTTGTGGATTCTGGCACAGGCTGTTGCGACATGACCGCGCTTCAAGGTCCTCATTTTGGGCATGGATCACCTCCAAGACTTTTTCCGTGTTAAGGAACTTAGCGGTGACCCTCTAAGTTTCATCTTCCACGGTGGAAAGGCGCTGTTTCATCTCCATGAGCCGCAAATACTGCTTGTCTAATTTCGTAGCAATATGATCCATTCTCGGTTGAGCGTGTCTATCTTGCCATCTATCGATTGGGGACTTAGCTGCATAGCTAGAAATGTAGTTTCAAGTGTTGAGGCTTCTGAAGGTTGAGTCTTCTGCTCATGCTGCTGTGTCTGGGGGAGACATCGGCTTTCAAATGTGAACCAGGACTGTTGTTTCTTTGTTTCTTTGTTTTTCCTATCTATCCTCCCCTTGCCTTGTGGGTTAGCTTAGCGCAATAGCCACTGGGGTAGCTGCCAAGAAACAGTCACTCTCGGTTCAGGCACTAGCTGCCAAATCAGAGTATCAAGAGGCCATACACCAACAAATCTATACCTTTAAGCACTGTAGCCCTTCAAACAAATGCAATACCTGTCCTGTCTTCTCAGCTCATAGATGGGACAGTGCAGCCAATAATTTGCCTCTCATAGGCTCCATGTCTCTAAGACCCACACCAGTTGCTTAGTTCATCCAGCTAACCTATGCCAATGTGGGTATTTATGCATGCATCTCGGTGCCTCTCCAAACTTCACTCCTATTCACGATATCAGGGCTAATCCATCTACCAGACACCAACACTGATTGCTCCCCTAGCAGGGCAAGAGGGGTCACAGTCAAATGAGGCCAAGGGGAGGATTGTCCATAATGCCAAATTTATTGCGCACTCCCAAGAAAGCACCGGTCAGGGTTTGTGGCTGTGGGACACTCACCTCATGCTAATCAGGGTCAAACTCTACCCAGACAAGGCCAGTGATGCCGCATGACAGATATGCACTCCCCACCTTCTCAGAATGCCACCACACAGCTAAAGCACATTGTTTTCGTATGCCAGGTAGGAGCTCCCCTCCTCCGCTCAGCTCACTGCATGCCTGTTGAGGTTGGTACTCATTCAGCCGAAGCACCTCACTGCCACATGCCAGGCAGTTGCAGCACAATAGCAGTCTGCATCCTCCAGTCACATTTGGCTTATCCACTGTTACAGCCGGTCCACAGTCACCCAGGGCCCTCCTCCAGTGCAGGTTGGCATCAATAGGGAGTGCTCTTCAATTCACTGCTCCATCGTCAGAGCAAATCTTCAAGCCTTCTCAGACTCATCATTATCCTTTCTACACCTCTAGTGCCCCCTCCAGGCCCGCAGTAGTGCCTGGCTTTGTACTTCAGTCAGTTGACAGGTATAGTCAATTCTGCTGACTCTGGCCCATTTTCCTGGTCAGCACTGCTCCAACATTTTGTCACTTAGGTCAACATTGCTCTCTCACCAGCCAACATCTATGGGAGCCAATCTTAGCACAGTGCACTTGGTACAGGATGCCTCTACCATATGCTCCACTCCAGGGAAGTAGATGGCAGTCTATAGTGTGGATACTTGTCAGATTACTGTGAACAAATGGCAGAGCAGCAGTAGGGTGCAGCCATTTTGCCGCAGGCTCTCTAGCGTCTCTCCCAAAGTGGGAGAAACTTTGGGTTTCCCTTCCACTGAAGTGAAATTTCCAGCATCCCTGTCATAGCTCCATCCTGTCTACTGGAACATGAGGCTAGTGTGAAGTTCTTTGTATGTGAGAAGGGCCTAGCCTGTTGATGTGTAGGAGGGGCAATGCACCACTCCGCCCCTATCCTGCCAATGATGGCCTATTCAGGCATTCCTACTCTCTATATTGTGTGGCTGTCTGAGAGAATATACAAAGGCCAACTTCCACCCATTAATTTTTTTTTAAAGTTCCTATAGATTGTACATGAACCTTGAGGATATCAGAGGACTTTACATCTGATAAGGAAAGAAAAGGCATGCAAAGCAAACATCAAAGTGAACCTGAAAAGGTACAGGATGTAAGAAGTCAAATCAGCAGATCAAAACACAATTGTAAAAGTAGAGTAATAGTCCGGGGTGAGGACGACGAGTCACATCAGGCCGATAGAGCAGAGGTTCCAGGGCAGAAGTTTGTTTACATTTAACATATATGTGGCGGACTTGGCGAAAGTTATTAAAGCTCATGGACTCCGCTTAACCACCTATGCGGACGACACCCAGTTGTTGTTGGCAGTGCACAAGGATGGACCAGCTGTGGCCGCAAGATTTCAGGAGGGGATGCTGGCCATTAGTTCCTGGATGTCAAGCAACTGCTTGAAGTTAAATTCGGACAACACCGAGGTGATGACCTTTGGCAACCTTTCACCGGAATAGTCTTCCATGTGGTGTCCCAGTGAAATGGGTCCACCCCCCACCCCGGTTGCCAAGGTCCGAAACCTCGGTATCATGTTCGATGAGAAGCTGTTGTTCAAACATCACGTGAACACAGTGGTTTCATCATCTTTCTTTACACCAAGGAAGATCAAAAAGCTGTTGCCATATCTCCCTTCAGGGGCAGGGAAAACCTTGATCACCACTCTTGTTTTCTCTAAAATGGATTATGGCAACGCACTCTTCCTTGGTACTCAAGAACAGATCCTAATTAAACTAGAATTGGTGCAAAATGCAGTGGCTAGAATGCTGCTAGGCATCCCCAGCCGTCGTCCCACCTCTCTGGCTATTCGCAAACTGCACTGGCTAAGAGTCAAGAGCAGGATAAAGTTTAAGGCACTCTGTATTGCCCATAAGGCCATTCATGACTCAGGACCTAGGTTCCTCAAGGATGCCTTTTGGATATATGCTCCTCAAATGCCCCTTCGCTCGGCTTGCACCCATCTCCTCTCGGTCCCACGTACCAGAACCACTAGCTGGGGAGACAGACGCTTTCTAGTAGCAACCCCCAGGCTGTGGAACTCACTTCCCCTGTCCATCAAAACCAGTCCCACACTCATCATCTTCCGTAAACTCCTGAAAACCTGGTTATTCAATCAATGATTCATCTGGTAGTTCTTCATCCCAGGCAGTCTGATATGCGCCGAGACACCCTCGGGTATTTGTGCGCATTAAAAATCTCAAAAACATAAACATAAACATAGCACTTTAACTTCATTTTTGAATGATGCGGTTGAGGGGTGTAGTCCGATTAAAGGGGACAGGGAGTCCCAAATTCTTGGAGCGATACCCAAGAAGATTCGTATGTAAGTTTTCTTTTTGGAGAATTTATGTGGTTTCAACAGTAAGGTTCTGGAACTTCTAGAGGATCTGCAGCCACTTAAAATCTCTAGTTTTTTAGCTGGCGTGTTGAAGTATAGGGCTTTAGGGGGCAAATGTATGATCCTTCCAATTTGCAAATTGGAATTAACAACAGTGTCTCAGACACTGTTTGCGATTCCTAATGGGGTCGCAAATTGCCTGCCTCATTCATATTCATGAGGCAGATGCAATTTGCGACCCCATTAGGAATGGCTAACGCTCCCAGGGATGGTGGCCTGCTGGGGTCAGCAGAACATCATGTCTGTGATAGCTTTTTAAATAAAGCATGTTTTTTATAAAAAAAATAGAGCCTGTTTTCCTCAATGGAAAATGGGATGCATTTAAAAAAGAAACATGGTGGCCTGCTGGGGTCAGCAGATCACCATGTCTGTGACTGCTTTTTAAATAAAGCAAGTTTTTTTTAATAGAGCCTGTTTTCCTTAAAGGATGCATTTAAAAAAGAAAAATTAAATGTTAATGTTTCATTTTTTAAGAGTAGGCAGGAGTCCATATGACCACTGCCTTGTCTTAAAAAATATTTCCAGTGCCAGCCACAAAGGTAAAGTTGCTTCGCACCCATTTGAAAAGGGTGGTAAACTGTGAGTGTTTTACAGTCGCAATTGCAGCTGCAATACATTCTTACATTGAATGCAAGTCGCTATTGGGAAGGGACGCCCTTGGCACATTGTAAACCCTCTCTCACGAAAACCATCAAACCCGACATGCTTGCATCATGCATACTCTTCCATTTTTCTCACTCTTTGGAGGGTAAAATGCGAAACCTCAGTGGTTTTCTTTCAAAAGTCTTTAAATGCTTATATTTTACTTGCAACCCCCTGCAGCCCTTGATTTCGGGCTACTACTTTGTTAGACATAATTTTGTAGATTGTTCATCTCAATAATGATGGATTTAAGTACATGTTCCAGTCCTGTTCTAGTGTCCATCACCACTACTAATACTTCTCCAAGGAAGCATTTGGGAATTTCAGTGAGTGTCGTCATGGTGGTGTTCTCTGGGGCAATTAGCAAGAAAGCAACATTTTCTAATTATCAGACTGGCATTTGCTTACCTACCTATTTTCTCTTACAAAGTCAGTTGTACGGGTAACTTGAGTAAGAGCTACCAGACAAAGTTAAGAAGTGTCCCCACTTTCAAGGACAAAGATCTCTCTAAAATGACATGGGATGTCCAAGAGACGTGAAGGCAAATATTAAACTAGTTACTGATCTCAATGAACACCATGACTTTTTGTGGATGATTTTGAGTGATTATGTGCTACAAGAATTTCTGAAGACCCCACAATTGCATTTATTTTGCTATTGACATTTTTGCCCCAGAGTGATGAAGAATGCCAGGTATAACTGAACCTCCCTCTGATGAGTAAAAGTTTAAGGTCGATGATTGGCAAATCAGTGCAAGAGACATTCTTTCAAGCACCTTCAGGTGATTACACTAGCTACAGATTTGCCAAGATCCGGACTATAGCCATGGTTAACTACCTTAGTGAACATAATTCTAACATTGCTCCATCCAGATAAAAATGTATTCATATCAATTAGATACTACATAAGGTGAATGCACTTGGACCTGGCTCGGCCATGTCATCTGTCCATTCTGGCTCTTATTGTCCTGGCCAACTTTAAAAAGGGGTTTGGCTCCATTGAATGTTCAAATCTTGTCAAAGTTTGAAATGTGTCAACATTCAGTGTTCTGACCTTATGTCTCGAGTGTCAGTCAATACCTTCTATAATTGGCTGTGGCATGTTCCATATATGCCCATTTCTCTCCTGCTTTTTGTTTTTTAAATTGAGAGACTAATGGTTTGCACCAATAATGAAAGATTAGGTGCATTTCTGTAATGGCACAGATGTTTAGATTTCTCTTTACATAGATGGTCTACTCCTATACATGTGGTGCCCACACTGTATGAGCTTGAGGCTCCTGGAAATGTTAAATTTATTTGAAAAGTTGTCAATCTCATTTACTCAATTGGGATACGTCAATAATCTATTCTAAGTAATTTAACTATAATAAATGTATTATTATTTTTAATGTATTAATATGCATTTAATTTATATTTTGTTTTGTTAATTTTGAGATTTATTTTATTATCATATATATATTAATTGGTTGTTAATTATTATTTATTCATTTAGTTTGTAATAAATTATGTTAATTATGTCATTGTTTCGGGAGTGTGTGGTGGGGTTTATAGGAGAATAGGGTGGGAAGTAATTTATTTATATTTAATTAATAATTGTTTGTTAATTCATATTAATTATTTAAAATTAAAATATGGCAATTGTGTAATTAATTTCTGATTCAAGTTGTGGGGTCTATAGTGGTAAATGGCGGACAGTAAATTATTTTAAATTAATTAATAAGTTGTTGTTAGTTGATAATAATTTATTAATGTAAAATTATTTATGGAAATGTTGTAATGATTTTTAAGTGTTAGTTTGTGGTGTTTATTGGGGTAGAGAGTGGAAAGTAATTTATGTTTAATTATTCAATAATTTGTTGATTATTAATATTAATTTATCGATATTCATGGCATGAGTTGATTGTTATATTGTGTGTTTGTTTTGTTTTTATTAGGATAATGTGTGGGCAGTAAATTACATATTTTATTGAACATTTTTAAAAATAATAATATGTGTTTAATTCTTAATAATTAGGTTCATCATGGAGAGACATAAAAAAATGAAATGTGGGTTGTGAATTGTGTGGTGAAATACCGTAGGAAATACATATATTACATTAATGTAATAAATAATGTATTTGTTTATAAACAATTTCTATTGAAAAATATTTTTTTGTTTTTACATTATTTTTAAATTAATCTTTCTAGATATTTGTTGGATCTTTTTACCATTCTAATCTGTTTATATCTTTTGTAATATTTAAAACTTTATATAAGTATTTTTTGTTTTTTCAAATTTTTTGCCTTGTTGCTGATAATATGTTTGTTTATAATTTTGAACTGAGTTCAGTGTAAATATTAATTTTTACCCACCTGCTATCCAACAATGTCTCTATTGTTGCACAAACTGGAGTGGGAATAGTAATTGTTACCCCTCTGGTATCCAACACTTTCCCAACTGTTTGCACTCACTGGAGTGGGAATAGTATGTTGTAGCCCTCCGCTATCCAACACTTTTCCTGCTATTGCGCTCACTGGAGTGGGAATAGTAAGTTTTACCCCTCGCTATCCAACACTTTCCTTACGGTTGGACTCACTGGAGTGGGAATATTAAGTTTTACCCCTCCACTATCCAACACTTTCCATACTGTTGCACTCACTGGAGTGGGAATAGTAAGTGTTACCCCTCGCTATCCAACACTTTCCCTACTGTTGCACTTACTGAAGTGGGAATAGTAAGTTTTACCCCTCTGCTATCCAACACTTTCTCTACTGTTGCACCCACTGGACTGGGAGTAGTAATTTTTATCCCTCGCTATCCACCACTCTCCTTACTGTTGCACTCACTGGAGTGGGAAAAGTCATTTTTACCCCTCCGCTATCCAACACTTCCCTACTGTTGCACTGACTGGAGTGGGAATAGCAAGTTTTACCCTGCTGCTATCCAATACTTTCCCTACTGTTGCAGTCAATGGAGTGCAAACTTTAATGTTAAAGACTACTAAATATGTAAATGTTTTAATTTACAAAACGAATGTTTTTATTTAGATTGTATGTTCTAAGTGTATGTAAATATATATATATATATATATATATATATATATATATATATATATATATATATATATCCACACCACCACGTACTTCCAAAGTACAGCTGCACTCCAACAATGATCTCCGCCACAAAAGTAAGTGGTTTTCAGGAAGTCTTTATTCCATATTCAGCCAAACTTAGGACAACTTAGGGTTTCTTGTCCTAAGTTTGGCTGAATATGGAATAAAGACTTCCTGAAAACCACTTACTTTTGTGGCGGAGATCATTGTTGGAGTGCAGCTGTACTTTGGAAGTACGTGGTGGTGTGGATGTGACAGGGTTACCTTGAGCCCTGATTTGCTGCACCGACGCGCAGAGTGTCCCGGTTTCCAGTCAAGGAAAGTGCAAAAGGATATATATATATATATATATATATATATATATATATATATATATATATATATATATATATATATATATATATATATATATATATATATATATATATATATTGCCACAGCTTCTTCTTCCTACGTTTAGTAGACCAAAGACACGGCACAGCAACAGATAGTTTTCTGTGTTTTTTATTTACACACCAGTGCAAAAAAGAAAGTGCATCAAATGGACGGTCTACGCTTTTCGGCTCCTGCCTTCCGCTGGACCATAGAGTCCACAGGTCTAGACCTTACTTAAATACAGTGAACAGTGTAAGTACCCTCTACTATTTTCATGGTCATCTAGACCACCAACCCAGCATAGTAGGCACATGGTCAGTACATGTTTGTAATTATATACATAAATATGTAAAATTAACGTAAAGTACCAAGAGTAATCCTGAACCATTAATTTAAATAAAGTAGTGTACATCAAATTAGGTTCCGTCCTACATATGAATGTGTAAAATTAATGTGAAGTACAAATGGTAACCCAGAACCGACAATTCTAAATAAAGTATTTACATAAAGTATCAACAGTCAGATCAATCCATTTATGTACAATCATTTGGTATTAAATTATACCTATTCATGTAAAGTACTGTACTAATTTATGAACAGAAGATGACATTAAAATTTAAGATGACCTGTGATTTTATAGCAGTCTGAAGGTTAGGAGAAAACCAAAATTTCAAAGTCGCTGCAGTTTTCTAATTAATAAAGTATAAATCATTCATGGGATCAAATCTCGATAATGCATAATATGGTGAATCAGGTCTATATACAGCCTATTATTTACAATTATATACATTACCTCGACATGTGTCTCCCTTTGCAGCAAAGCATGATATGTGTAAAGTACTCCATTTAACTTTTCCCTCCTATCATCATACTCTTTCATAATTTCTATGAGTCATCTCTCCCCCACATTCTCTATCTTCTTATTGGTATTTATGATCTGAATGACTAATCGGTTCTGATTCCATAATCATTTCAAACATGTACATAATCCAACATCAAAACCATTTTCAAGATTCCATATAGTACCACATAATGGAATGACAATTTAATAATGTTCTTCAATGTCTCTATACCAATTCACAAATGTACATGCAGTTCGGCATCCAAGTTATGACCAAATGGTACTTCAGTTCCCATGCTCAGTATTATTCTTGATTCCAAACGTCTCAATTGTTGCAATTGATCTCCACCTCGTTCTGGGAGTTTGCACATCTTTATTCCCGAATATTTCAACAGGGTGGGATTGCTTTGGTGATATTGGGCAAAATGTGTGGCCATTGGGTAGCAAGGGTCCTTGTTCTTTATCGCCCTTAGATTTTGCAATATTCTCAATTTTAGTTTGTTTATAGTGCTCCGAATGTAGTACTTGCCACAAGGGCATTGTAGCCTGTAAACCACACATTTTGAGTCACAGGTAATGTGGTCGTATATGGTTTCTTTTTTGCCATTTTGTAGTTGGTAATGTTTGATGTTTTTCTCCATGCTCACAGGCCTTGCACTTGTGGCATTTCCAGAAGCCAGGTGTTGTTAGCCAT
Source organism: Lissotriton vulgaris (assembly GCF_964263255.1). Taxonomy (NCBI): domain Eukaryota; kingdom Metazoa; phylum Chordata; class Amphibia; order Caudata; family Salamandridae; genus Lissotriton; species Lissotriton vulgaris. Next base: position 187,123,799 of record NC_141688.1, on the reverse strand, counting down.
GTCTAATTTTTCTCCTCACGCAATACTAGGTGACTTTGCGTTAATATGTCTCTTAAGGAGGTCTTCCGATATGTTATGCTGGGATTTCTTTTCAGGGTCTCACTCAAAGTGTTGTCCAGATGGAGGACTTGCCAGTGTTTTTTGTAAGCTTTCCTCATGCTTACGCTTTGGTTGTCATAGTCCACTATTAATCTGGCTATTTCATTACCCTGATCCGATTCTTGCTCTCGATCTGTTTTTGATTTCTTTGTTTTTGGAGTTAATAACTCCTCTCTCTCTTTCAGATGCATCCGGTTTTGTGCAGTAGAAATCACTTCTATTGGGTATCCTCTTTCAAGGAATCTAGTACTCATTCTTTCTATTTCCTCATTCAGATCTTCTTCTTCGGAGCAGTTTCTGTTTGCCCTTAGCATTTGGCCATAGGGGATACTCCATTTCAGTCTTATGGGGTGCCCACTATTGGCATGTAGAATACTATTACATGCTGTCGGCTTCCTGTGGATTTTTGAACAAAGTTTGTTATTTTTGACAAAAATTTCCACATCTAGGAATATCAAAGAATGGGAACTAGTTGTGGACGTGAATTTTAGACTGTATTGGTTGTTATTCAGAGAGTCAGTGAAGGCCTTCAGTGAATTTTCATTTCCGTCCCAAATGACGAACAAGTCGTCAATGAAACGACACCAGAGTTTGATTTTTGGCCCCTCAGAATCCTCTCGGTCTTTCTTTATCACCCATGCCCCCATAAGAAGGTTTGCATATGTGGGTGCAAATGATGTCCCCATTGCTGTCCCCTGTTTCTGGAGATATGTCTCCCCCAAAGACAGGAAGTCGTTGTGGGTCAAGCAATATCGGAGCATGTCCAGTAACATATTCGAGTGTTCTAGAAAGTTTACAGATCGTGCTTTAAGTGCTTCTTTCACAGCCTCAATGGCATCTTCATGGCGAATTGAGGTGTAAAGTGATGTAACATCAATTGTTGCCATTTGATAAGATGGTTTCCATTCACATGTGGTTATTCTGTGCAAAAAAATCCATTGTATCTCTCAGGAAAGAGGGTAGATTAGTCACATAGTTCATCAAGAAAATGTCTATGAATCTTGAAGTAGATTCTAAAAGGGACCCTATTGAGCTCACAATTGGTCTCCCTGGTGGATGGTTTAGTGACTTATGGATTTTCGGTAGAAAATATATAGTTGCCATGATCGGGTTGTTCGTCTTCAAATAATTGTATTCATCAAAATCTAATAGACCACTATCTTTCCAGGTTAGCAACATAGAGTGGTATTCGTTTGTCCATTCTTCCATCGGATTCATGGTCAATTTTTCATAATGTTCCTGGATGTGTAGTTGTCTATTTGCTTCCTCAATATAGTCTGAAACATTTTGGATAACAAGGTTACCCCCTTTATCTGAGGATTTTATGATTATGGACGTATCATTTTTCAAGTCTGTCATCGCCTTTTGTTCTTCCAGAGAAAGATTTTGTTTTCTTGTTCATCCATTTTTTGTTGATTTGTCAGAAATTTTCGTTATTTCCTCGACCATAAGTTCTTGAAATAGGTCCCTTTTGTTGCCTGGTGGGAGCTGTGGACAGAATTTTGAATTTCTTTTTAATCCACTATTTCCTCCTATGTTAGTGGATAGACCAATGTTTCCACAAAAGTTTATTTCCATGTCTGAAGTGATTGTATTGTCCTCCTGGCTGCTAGAGGGGGTCTCCTTGATTGATGCTAGAGTTATCATCGCAGTTAGGTCCTTTTGTGCGACAGTTGATATTTTATTCATTTTAGAGACACATGTCTTTTTGTTGTTCTGATTCCTCTCAGCAAAGTGTTTTTTAAGTTTCACCTTCCTGCAAAATTTGTACAGGTCAATGCGTGCGTTGGGTACATTCATGATTTTTGTCGGGCAAAAAGAGAGACCTTTGTTTAAAAGCTTTAGGTGAATGTCCGGAAAATGTTTGTTCGATAAATTAACCAATATGTTGTTGATCACGGACATTTTCTTCTTTGCTATTATTTTTGCTTTCCTTTGCCTCGCTTTGCTTTTACTTCTTTTGCCACCCCTTCTGGTTTTTGGTTTGTCGGGGGTTTCTTTGGTGGGCGTTGTTCCCTTCCCCAAGCATTGGATCTGCCTCTTCCTCTTTGTCGCGTGACCATGTGCGCTAGCTTGATCTCCCCCTGAAAATCCAATGGTGTTGTATTAGATTCTCCTTCGACCGAGCTCACTTCAGAGCTATCTATTTCTTCTGTAGGATCGGTGGTTCTATCCATGTTCTTATCCATGGCAACATGGCTTCTTAAGGTATCATATTTTCTTGCGAAGGTGTAAATTCGACCATTCATATAGTCCAACCTATCTCTGGTAAACTTATTGGCCTTCCTCTTCTCTACCTCCATCTCATGCTTAGCTACCTTCTTTTCCATGTTTTCCAATGCCTCTTTGCTTTCTTCAGATGTTGGAATGTCTGCGAGTATATATATATATATTTGTAAATTGGTATAGATTTATAAAATTATAGAATGAATGAAAATTAGTAGTTTATATTTTTAAAGGAAATATATATATATTTATATATTATATTTTTTATATGTATGTTTAAATAATGTGTAAATTGAATGCATTTTATTATATTTGTTAAAATGTATATTAAATCTAAATCATTTTATTTAAGTTAATTTTATTATTTAATATTCTTAATAATAATTTTAGTTTAAATGAAAAAATCGGTATTTTGTACATAGATATTTATATTTTTATTCCAATATTGTTTTACTTACAATTTTAAATATAGGTTGTCGATATTTTTGACATCGATATTAGTATATGAGGATATTTTGAGAATCGATATTCTATCAGTGAACATGTTAGGCCTGCTGACGGAGCTTTCTCTGTGTGCAGCAGTTCGAATGTAGAACTCTTTACTGATTGATCTTCAAGAGGAATCAAATTCCCTTCCATTTAAAAGACTTCTAAAAACTCAGTTGTACAGTTGGTATTCATTACTTTAGCACCAAAAAGCCAAGGTGAATGTTGTGTCTTTGACACCCACCTCACAACACATCATAAGCTAGAGGCTGAAGCTGTCAAAATTAGATGAGGTCGGTTAAGTAAAATATGTAGGTATTTGTTGTGCTGTGATGCATAATATAGTAGTCATAGATTCAGTGCTTGAATTCTGATAGTTGTTTCGGGTGAATTCATCCTGCGTGGAATGGGTACATTTGTACATCATGACTGCAATTGTATTGCAAATGTGCAGGATCACTAAACAATCTGTACAATCTGTATAGATTTCAGAAAAAATAAGTAAAGATAAAAATTAAAATGACAACCTATTTTTTTTAAATTTATTTAGAAACGCAAGCAAATCATCCTAGCCGGCAGTTGGAGTACCTGCAGGGCGGTGACGTGGGGAGGGGGAGGGGCAAGATGGGGTAGTAATTTATGGATTACGGAGCTGCCCAGGTAAGTAAACATTTAAATAAATAAAACAAATTTCGTTGAGTGCACTGCATCCCCAGATGCGATGCAGTAGGCGCAACAAAATTTGTTTTATTAATTTAAATGTTTACTTACCTCTAACCACATCGCTGCGGCGGCTATTCCGACGCAGTGCTAAGTGGGCGGGGCGGCCGCTCGGCGGCCGCATGCTGATGCCGGAACTGCTCCGTCATCAGCCGCGGTTGGGCTGTGCGCATGACAGAGCGGTTCCGTCATGGCCCCGCCCGCTCAATAGAACGCGCCGCGCAGGCGCAGCGGCAGGGCCATGACGTACCCGCTCCGTCATCAGCACAGCGCCACCGCAGCTGTTGACGAAGCGGTTCCGTCATCAGCATAGAAAGGGCTAAAACTCTGTAATCCATACATTACTATCCCACACCCTGCCCCTCCCCCTTTCCACGTCACCGCCCTGCAGGTACTCCCACTGCCGGCCGTGGCTGAATCACCCTCCTTGTAAGTAATTGCCTCAGTTAGTAAATTACTCATACTTCACGTTTCTCAACATTTCCTTTCTTTGTTAGGGGGCTATGAGACTTTTAGAAATCAATTTAAATCTAGCCAGCTGCTGGGTTTAACAGAAGATTTCTAAGTTCCATAAAGATATTAACGTACAAATCTATACTGAGGCTCACTTCTACCTTGTATTTGTTTGTAAACTACTCCAGGTAGATCCAAGATCACAGTCAAATATAAAATGAACTTTATTGAACAATTTATTCTGCATATTGGGTTTACTATGAACTTTCAAGAAAGACATTTTGGCATTATTTTTATCTAAAGTATTCACAATTTCTATTTATTTATGGGTTTTTTCTGTAGATTCATGTAATGGTTCAGACATTTATTTTTGCAGGTGGTAATTTCAAATATTTTTGTGTTTGCAATAATGTTGAAAGCAGTGCCTTTTAAATGAAAGTTTATTGTTATTGATTGTCTTTCATTTTGAATCCCCTTCTTTATTGATTATTGATAGTTTTATTTTTCCTGTTTGAGAGAAAATTCCCCTTTTGTGGTCACTACTATTATTGTGCAGATTGTAAACTCTGCACACTGGGGCACTGCTGCTCAGTGTAAATGATCTGAACACTAACACATATAGTATTTGTCTTGCCTCTGAATCATATATTAAACTTTTTTACATGCTATGTGGTACAGCATTATACCCATGGAATAAAAGATACGATTTTACCTGTGGACAGCAGCAGTTATAATCCCATCGACTAGTGTGACAAAGAAAAGGTTTGCGTCAGTTCTTCAATTGTGGCTGTATTGCCATAGTGCAACCTGTTAAAATAGCTACTTTTGACTTGTAAAAACCTGATTTTTAAATATTAGTAAGTTTGTCTATGTCAGCCTTTTAGGGCAGAATGTAGGGAGCTTGGTATTTAAAAGTGGGACATAATGAAAAATATGTTACCATGTCCTTACAGTGACAAAGTACTAAAACTTATTTCCAGTATGGCAGGCCCGATGCACTATGTGGAAAACAAGAGAACAGATGAAAATTCTGATACTGATATCTTAGGATGCGACAAGCTAGAAAAATGATTAAGCAGCTATTTTAACAGGTATTAAGTATCCAATTCAATGGTGACATCAGAATGCTAATAAATATTAAGGTAAAGTAACACTTGGACAGTTGCCCTTTATCTGCCTGGACTGTCAGAATTATAATCTGTCAGCTTCCAGCTCCCAGCCTCTGCCCAAGCCCAGCAATAGGTGTGAAATAGGTATGAAGTGCAGCTCAGGAGCACACAATAGGTTGACCTCAATGGGCAAAGATGACACCCCTGAATGCCACAGAATATTCAAAGTGGATGCTGCGGGCATTCTGTTGACACCATACTATCGGATCCTTCTTGACATATCCATTGAGGCATATGTAACACCAGGAGCACACTCAAACGGGCGAGAACAGGATGTCAAGGCAATTTTTGTGCATCCCCTGTTTTGCTAAAGGGCCCTGCTCTTATCCTAACATACATCTTTCTGTGTTTCATGTGGGTACAGTGCCTGCTTCAAACTGGATTTTAGTGTTAGATGTTGGGGCACTCCAGTGATTTCTCTATGACATTCCCACAAACACCCCCAGCGCTCAGAACCCCCGTCTTTTGTGGCCGAAGACTTTCACCATCTTGGAAAGGTTCTGGCACATTGCATTTTGGCCCTGTTTACAAGAAGGCAGACAGTAATCACTAGAAAAGTGGGTAGGGTTGTGTTGGACTTTGCCCTTTCTGCAGGCTCATACCCAGACTTTTTGCCTCTGCCATCCACTTATTGCTGAATTCGTTTTTGCAGTGCTAATGTTCTTGTGCGCTCTCCTTAAAACATGTAAGGTAGGCTTATACCCATTTGGCATACTTATTTACGTGTAAGTCACTAGTATAGTTCCACTACCTGTTCCTATGGCCTGTAAATTAAATGCCATTGGTGGGCTAGAAGCACTGACTGTGCCACTAACTGTAGTAGCATTTCAGACATGTTTCAGGCTTGCCATTGAAGCCTGTGTATTGCAGTTTTAAACTGCCATTCCTACCTGGCAAAGTAACAAACAAAAATCTTCCTTTTTAGTAAATATAAGTCACCCTTTGAGTATTACAGGGGAAGCCCAGAGGGCAGGGTGCAATGTATTTAAAAAGTAGGACATGTACGTTTATGTTATACATGTCTTGGTAGTGAAAAACTCCTAAAGTCATTTGTTACTGCTCTCCCATAGGACAGCATTGGAATTCTCTTATTACATTTTATGAATGTAATTTCCAAATAGGAACAGGTAACCCCTTTATTTTAGTGTCTCTGGAAATCCAGTTTATTATCCTAACTTATGGTGGAGTAGGATTTTAAACAGCATTTCTGAAAATGCCACTTTTGGAAAGTTGCTATTTTTGTGCCTTAGCCATTTGATACCTGCATCTGTCTTTAGTTAGTCTAGAGCAGCTGCGGTCCGTGGACCGATTTCCGGTGGGGCAGGCAGGCAGGGCGGGGGAGGGGCAGGGTGGGGTGTGATAAAAACCGGAATATGGATGATTGCAGGTAAGTAACCAATTAAATTAATAAAACGAATTTCGTTCTGTGCCCTGCATAGCATTTTGCGATGCAGGGCACAGAACGAAATTCGTTTTAATAATTTAATTGGTTACTTACCTACAATCATCCATATTCCAGTTTTTATCACCCCCCACCCTGCCCCTCCCCCGCCCCGCTTGCCTGTCCCACCGGAACTCCCTCCACGGACCGCGGCTGGTCTAGAGCCAGGGCACCTGTGCACTTCAAAGACATGCCTCTACAAGTTTCTCCCCACTTCAAAGATACAACTGGGCATATATACTGGACCTCAGGCACTAACACTCCAGTACCTTTCTGTACCTGTTGATACACTGCCAGGGAGACGGTCTGCTGTACTGCTACAAGGACTTCAACCCTGCTGGACAACTGCTCTGTTGTGCTGTGTAGACCTGCTTTCTGCTTTCCTCTTCCCAGGGTGATAAGGTCTGGACCAGCATCTCTTCAACCCAGAGTGTTATGTTATGTTATAGGTATTTATTTTGCGCACAGCTGCTCCAGCAAAGGAGCGTCCTGGCGCCACCAACAAGGTAGAGCACAACACAACAAGCAGCCAGAACAGAAAAGGACAGCTAACAGGGGATACTAAAACAGAAATGTTTTAATAGCTTTCCGAAAAAGCATAAGATCCTCCAGCAGACGAATTTCCACCGGGAGGGAGTTCCAAATAGTTGCGGCTTTGACACAGAAGGAACGTCCACCAGCACGACAGAGCCTAAAACGTGGGACCACGGCAAGAGCCTGGCCAGCGGAATGCAGAGCGCGTGTCGGAACATAGAGGGACAAGAAATTAGACAAAATCTGGGGTTCTATGCCTTTCAGAATTTTAAAAGTCAAACAAAGGACCTTAAAATCAATTATCTTCCTCACAGGTAGCCAATGCAAGGAACGAAGGACATTGGAGACAGGACAGAATCTGGGCAGACCGACTATCGCTCTGGCTGCGGCGTTTTGTACCCGCTGTAAGCGGGTAATCTCTGCCTGATTGGCTCCCACCAAGAGAGAGCTGGCATAATCCAGGCGAGAGATAACCGTATCCTGAATTACCAGCTGCCTGGTTGGGGCATCAAAAAATCTAAGCACGGGTCTTAAACCTCGAAGAACGCCAAAACAACAAGCTGCTGTTTTCTTAGTATGGCCGACAAAAGTAAGGCCAGCATCCAGCCAGACTCCCAGGTTTCTTAATTCCGAAACCGGAGTCGGAACTGGACCCAATTCTGAGGGCCACCACCTGTCACCCCAAAGCTCCACTCTCTTCCCGACAATCATGATCTCTGTCTTAGTGGCATTAAGTTGAAGGCAATTCGCCGTCAGCCAGTTGGCCACCGCCTTCAGTCCCTTCTGAAACCTCGGGGCGTCTTGCTCTGCATCCCCGCTGAGAGTGTCTCAAAGGGCTAGTAGGCTGACCTTCTGATCTGAAACCTCAGGTACATAACAGGGTTCCAAAACCTTGAATCTGCACCTCAACTCTGCCCTCTGTGAATATACCCTGCCAAGCGATGCCACCCCACTCCAGGACCCTTGGAAGTGGCATTAAGATGCTGTGGATACAGCAAAACCAACGCATCTCCTCTTCTGAATGGCAAACTCCTGAGCAGAACTGACGTGTCTCCGCTGCTGCATGAATTAGACCCGTTGCAAAGACCTACATCACTCATGCGGTCCATATCGCCTTCGCCTCTGTGCAATGATTCTGCGGTGCTGGTCCTCACATCTCTCACTGATGGCAGCCTTGATAACAATTCTGGATGCAACATTACAGCCTCACCGCTCCTCGGTTCTGATGCAGCACCCAGACTATGCGCCGCATCCTCTACACCAGACTTTGTATCACAAGCGCCGTCGATGGGATCCTCGACAAAGATGCAGGCCCTCGCATCACAGCCTTGCGGATCTGGGATCCAAAGTATTGCTTGACTGCAAAACTCATCTTTTTCAACTCTTGGCATCCCGGATTTTAGGTACTCTGTTTAGCAGGCCTAACTGAGTCCCTGTAGCTGGATCATGCTCCATCGCAATGGTTATGAACTTTCGAATTTGTACGGGTCCTGTGCAGCCAGATATCTGCAGATGGCACTAAATTCCTTGTGGCACTATTTCTATCCAAATATTTAAAACTGAAGATCCCTCGTTCTACCTATTGAATTTTTGTCTTTTTGGTCATGTTTTATTTATCAAAATAAGTACTATTGTTCAAACTTGGTATGGGGTACTTTTGGTTTGGTGTTCTCAGTTTATTACTGTTTAAAGTGCAGCACACATAATTTACATATTGCCTCTAAGTTAAGCCTGACTGCTACGTGCCAAGCTATTAGAGGGTTGACAGCGTACACTATTGGGTATTTAGTGTTTGGGCTTCATAATTAGGTCAGAAATTATTAATGGTTACTTACTAGGCCTTGGAGAAATGTTATTAATTCCAGTGTAATCAGAGTATTTCAATAATTACTCATTACACTGGTGATGCAAAATTACACTTGTGATGCAAAATTACCAAAATTATGCAATTAATCCAGCTTGAGTAATTAAGAATAATTTGATATACAAATACTTCCTCTGGAGCACAGGAACAAATAACTAAAGACAGTGAGTGGCTGATGGCTACGTCTGTTTGTGTCCTGTAGCATGTAGTGCTATTATTTTAGCAGCTCAAACTGCATCTTCTGGCTAATATTGGATGCAAGGGTGCACATTGCACCAAGAAAATAGGGCTAAATGTTTCTCACGTTTTTACGCATGTTTACTAGTAATTTTGGGATAATTACTAATAATTACGGTAGAGCGTATTACACCAGTTGCTCCCACCCCTAGTACTTACCAATAGCATTGTTGCTCTGCCCCTTACAATTTTCTGCTCAGCTAATTAAACTTTCAGAGCAGGCACTAATACGATAAGAAAAACTAACCTCGGCCTATGTGTAGTACTTGTACCACTGCTCCAGTACCTGAGAGTGCCATTTCACAAACGGGTCCACAGGAATATTTATGCTGTTCTATGAAGGGACATATGCTCGGCTTCTGGGTTACTTGTCTTCTGATGACCTGCAATATTATAAGCCACCACAAAGTCCCATGTCAGGGAAGGCTGCCAGCCCAATGGCAGCGTTACCCTTACAGTTGTGCTAATGGGAATATTGTGAGAACATGCACCAGTAGTTGCTGCTGGATATCATAACTAATATGATAGAGTACAGTAGTGTCTGTCAAAAGACAGTGTCAGAATTATCTACTTAGAATGAGTATATTTGTTATAAAATACCTTTGTTGGATGCATTGCTATTTTGACTAGAAAGAAGCTGGATATCAGCTAATCCTGGAAGACCGGGGTCACACACAGACATTCATCAGTTCATTACACAACAAAAGAGAAAAACAGATTCATAGAATATTAATACTAAGAATCATTTTGAGCTCTCTACACCTCTTCCCCATTTTATTGACTTATTTCCCCCTCCTAGTTACTATTTTTTTCTACTTTTTTTGCAGCGGCACGCTTTTGTAGGCACACTCCTGTTTAACTTCACTCTATCCGCCTTTCTCACCTTTGTTTCCTGAACTCTCTTTTTCTGCTATTGCTAATGTAAACTAGAGGTTTCACAATTTTTCCTCATTTTAGTAATACTGTTTTGCAAAGTAATTTACATTTGTATTTGTTTTTGGGTCTGTTTTTTATATAAATTCTAACCAAACTGTATATCTACTAATTTAAGCTATTTAAATGAATGGGGCTTTGATTATTTGGGTGCTCAGGAATGGGTTCCAAATATTTTGTTTGTATTTGAATGTATGTATGGCAATGTGATTGCTCTGAATATGAATATGATACATTGCCATCAGGAGTCTCCCGATAATGAGGGCAACCATTGTGAATCACTGTGGCCCGTGATTTTTTGTCAGAATGCCTCAGGCTTTAGGTTTAAAGCATCCTACTGATTCTTTGCTGTAGAAAAACACAAGGGTTTTTTCTACTCTGAATGAGCTAAAGGATCCATGGTATTGTCAGAACATGGCAAGCACAAGGAGAAGACGAATGGAGTGCTGAAACCTTTCAGACACTCACCCCCAGTCACAGATGTGGGTTGATTCCATCATTGTTCTTTAGCTCACTTTGTCACCCCAGTTTGGAACTAGCCATATGCCTCAAGGGAACAGTCCAGACTGAACTGCCAGGCCAGGTCCTCTCCGGACCAGAAATAAGCATCATGAGACCGGTTTCGGCGTAACCCCCCTCGTCAGCCAGGCTAGCTTGAATTCACTGGTAAAGTGATGAAGGTATCCAAGTCTTGGCATACCCTGCCAACTTAGGGCAAACAATGCAGGCACAAGGAAATGTTGAATGGAGTGCCACTGGAGTCAAGCTATTTTGGCTGAAAGCCCGAAACTGGTCCAGAGTGGACCTGGCCTGGTAGTTCGTGTGGACTTTTCCCATTGGGCGCAGGGTCAAGACTCATTTGCCTACGGCTGGGTCCAAACTGGAATGGCATGGTGAGCAAAAAAACGATGGATTTAGGCCCATATCTCTGTACTGGGGTGAATATATGACCTGGTTCTGCATTCTGTCTATCAATTATTCTTTTTGCATTTGTCACCCGAGTGGGACGGAAATACCCAGACGTGGGTCCTGTGCTCTCCATTCCACTGGAAGCTATCCTGGCTGATTAGGGCTTAAAGCCCGAAACCGGTCCTAGGATGATTGTTTCCAGTCCAGGAACTGGCCTGGCAGTTAGGGCTGGACTGTTCGCATTGGGCGCCTGGTCAAGACTGATTTGCATATGGCTGGATCCAAACTGGAATGGCATGGTGAGCAAAAAAAAATGATGGATTTAGACCCAGATATCTGTACTGGGGTTAATGTATGACATTGTTCTGCATTCTGTCCATCCATTGCTCTTTTTGCATTAGTCACTCTGAGTAGTATGAGTACGCCCAGATGTGGGTACAGTGCTTTCAATCCCATTGGAGTCAAGCTATCCTGACTGATGAGAGCTGAAAGCCAGAAACTGGTCCTAGGATCCATCTTTTTTGTGCTCACCATGCCATTTCAGTTTGGACCCAGCCATAGGCAAATCAGTCTTGAACCTGTGCCCCATGGGAGCAGTCCAGACCAAGCTGCCAGGCCAGGCCTTCCCTGGACCGGAAGCAAGCATCCTGAGACCGGTTTTGGGGTAACACCTCTCATCAGCCAGGCTAGGATGTACATTTGCCACTTTAGGACAGCTGTTCTACTTTGGCCATATTGTAAATGACTAAATATTCATGCTCAAAATATGTGGTTGTAGAGTGCTTCCACATCAGAAGTCCAATCCAAATAGGGTAGGTGTTCTGATGCACTCTCACTGCAAGATGCCATACAATAGAAGTTATGCCACCAGATAAAGGTTTTCGATGGCAGAGTCAGCTGATTCTCCACTTTGAAACCAAGCTTTTCCCTATCTGAGGCTAGGTGAGGGATACAAGGCTTTGGAGGACTCAGGCATCTGCTAGTTAATCACAGATTTTCCCTTTTGCCATACCCTAAATGATTCTAAAAATCTTAGTTCAAAATATGTCAAGATAGAGTATTGTCTAGCATTTAATAAGACAACTATACAAAGTAAAGACTTCTTATTAACATGGCTCTAGGCTAATCTAATAAACAAGTCAATGGGGTAGTTCCTCTTGTGGGGTTTTTCTTCAACCTGGTGTAGTATGTAATCACAGGTCTGATCATCATTTAACCACATTTCCTTTTTCACAATCCTATACATTACTCTGACCTCTCAAATGCATGCATCTTATAGCATATAAGGGTCGAAAAGATCGCTTATAAGGTGCCCCTAGGCCCATCAGGCATTGCAGTGCTGACTTGACGAGGAGCGCCTATGATGAAGCATGACACCATATTGGGTGTGTGAGGGCTCCATGATCTGACCACTCAGGTCCCACGTGACTCTGATGATCAGACCTGTGATTCCATACTACACAGGTTTGAACATACCCCACGAGAGGAACCACCCCATTGACTTGTTTATTTTATTACCCCATGAGGAGGGTGGGTGTAGGACCTCATAAAAAAATATCTTCTTGTTCCTTTATTGATTATAGTCCGAGCTAATCAAGCCATAGAAGTGGCTTTCCCGCCAAATTAGGTGAAACAATGCAAGCACAAAGTGATGATGGATGGAAGGCCACTAGAGTCAAGCTATCCTGGCAGATGAGGGCTGAAAGCCCGATATTGCTCCAGGAAGGACCTGGCCTGGCAGTTTGGGCTGGACTGCTCCCATTGGGTGCAGGGTCAAGACTGATTTGCGTATGGCTGGGTCTTAACGGGAATGGCATGGTGAGCAAAAAACGATGGATTTAGGCCCATATCTCTATACTGGGGTGAATGTATGACCTTGTTCTGCATTCTGTCCATCAATTGTTCTTTTTGCACTTGTCACCCCAAGTGGGATGGGTATGCCCAGACATAGCTCTCCATGCCACTAGAGGCAAGCTATCCTGGCTGATGAGGGCTGAAAGCCCGAAACCAGTCCTAGGATGCTCGTTTCCAGTCCAGGGAGGACCTGGCCTGGCAGTTCGTGATGGACTGTTCCCATTAGGCGCGGGGTCACGACTGTTTAGCATATGGCTGCGTCCAAACTGGAATGGCATGGTGAGCAAAAACACAATGGATTTAGGCCCAGATCTGTTTTGAATGTCTTCTATAGCCAGATCACGGTAAAGCTATATAAATGTGAATGGCCCTTAAACTGATGGATAGCACAGAGGTGAATCATAGGAAATCCACATGAAACCATCAGCAGCAAATTGATCTGTTAAATAGCAGCTTCCAATGTGCACTGACATCAAAAACCCCATAGACGCCCACTACCACCACTAATTGCTTTACAGTACAGAAAATCAATTATATCCTAATGTTGACTTTAGAGGATCTCTCTGCATCATTGATTCAAGTAAGTGCACTGCAGCAAAAGGCAGAAAAATGTTGCCGACTGCTTATAATTTGCAGAAAAATAACCAGGTTGAAGGATTTTCAATAAATGACTGAGCATGTCCTGATTTTAATCAGGAAACTGTAAGATTATTTAAAGAACTGGAGTGACATTTTATTCTTCAAATACCTTTTATTGCCTCCTATCATGGACAACATCAGTAAATAATTGTTGAAAATTATTGACCCACTTATGTTCTCATGACTAATTTGTCACAATTGGGCAAGAGATATGTACTACATGTAGTACATACCTCCTATTACGAGTGTTTAAAAAAAATGGAGCATCACATGTGGAATCATTTTTTAACCCACACAAATTCTGCATTTGTTGCCTTTTTCTAGGTATTTTCTGTTGATAGATTTCTGCAGGTTTGACCTGCTGGAAATAATCAGAGGAAAACTGTGAGAATGTGATAATTATCACAACTCCTAAATACGACCCTAATGCAATCATGTTTCAACATGGAATATAATTTAGTCCTTCCTTCGTAATGAGGGACTACTATTTGTTATTGATATGGCTAGAAGTCGAACATGAAATCAACACAGAAGTTCATCTAAGGTTAGATTGCATGTTAAAGAGTCGAAAGTCACCATGACTGAAAGTTGTTTGTTCCTCATTACAAGCTGGGTGGAATACAGTTGGGTATGTGCTACTTATGTTAAATAACATTAACGCAGGGTGATGTATTTACCACGTGTGGTAAATTCTTCCTATTACAAGTTTTAAACAAGAAAATGCAGAATCTATTTTAAATTCACCAAAGTCCACTTACTTTGCCTCGTTTCAGGCCTTCTTCCTCCAATACATTTTGAATTTGGCCCAGAATCTATAAGGAAAAAGCTGCCAGAATGTGAAAATGATCACACAACTTATGCCCGTGAAATCAAACGTTTGTACAGGGATCAGAATTTAGCCTTTCATTTTTAATGAGGGACTTTGGGATATTACTTCAAGCGCAACTACCTTAAAAGTGCAATTGATGTCAATAATGTCTGCATAAAATGCGGGCATCATATCTACATCACAGTTGGAAAACGAATGCATGGTCACAATAATGGGTGGTTTTATTTTCCTACCAAATCAAGACAACTGTCTTGCAAATGGGAAAAGATTAACGTGTAAATAAATATGCTGCATGCCAACATTGTACGAGCTCAAACACATCACAATTATTAGCCTTTGTCAAAGGTGTTGAGTGCCTCTTGAAAATTTGAAAAGTGTGTTTCCCTATTCTAGCACCTGAACTAGCGGGTGTTCATTTCAGTGACTTGTAGGCCGCAGGACAAATACAGACATGAAATAGTGAGAACAGTCCAGCAACACACCTACTTTAAGTACTGAAAGAAGCTTTGTAGAGTAGAGAGGACTTAGTATCAGCCTCAAAGAGCTGCGATGTCTTTATGACTATCACAGGATGGTAGCAATCTCCCTTAATAGCACGAGAGAGGCACCACTGCAGAGTACGCAATACGCTGTAGTCAACCTAGAGCAGAGTTATCCAAAGTCAATTCTGGAGGGCCGGATCCATGCCAGGTTTCTGAGATAACTTCATTTGTCTAAATGAGAATTTACAAAAAATCTGGTGCCTCATTTATGAGAAATGATGCGTCGTTGCGTGAAAGCATTGTTCCGTCACTTCTCAGTGCGTACTCCTTGCGACATACCTGATGCGTAATATTTAATGTATGACGCGTAATGTTGCAAGGAGTTACAGATACGTCAGTATTTCTGACGTATCTGTAAGTGCAAAAGTGACGCATTGCAGGAGTGTGTCACAAAAGTGGCACAACTCCAGCTATATGCCCTTTCACATGGGGCAAGCCCCATGTGAAAGGGCCTGCGTCAGTCTTACGCCTGCTGTGATGCAGGCGCAAGATTTTGACGCAACGGCGTCCTAGAAGTGATCAGTGAAATCACATAGAGGCTTTTTGTGGGGGAACGCCCCCCCTGCATACATTATACCTGATGCAGGTATAATGTAGAACAGGGTTTACCAAGTGATGCATCTGCTTAAATCTGTCACTTTGTAAATAGTGGTCAACAGGAGGTATGTTTCACGCCGCCGATGTGTCCAAAAAGTGATGCATTGGTAGTGCAAAACTGTCGCAAGGCCTCATAAACGATGCCCGCGGCATATATCCGGCCCTCCAGGACCAACTTTGGAGAACCCTCACCTATGCTAAAGATCTGGAATGGATCTGGCCGTCCCGGACCGACTTTGGAGTACCCTGGCTTAGATCATTCGTAAAGAAATTGTTGCAGCTAGGCAATGCAATGGGAGGCATCAAGGCGTGTATCATCCTTTCTCTGTTTTATTTTTCTTTGCTTATTTGTGCACATTTTTCACCTTTCATTCTGTACCGTCTCCCCTTCTTATTCAACAAAACAATGTGCTTCGTGGATCCTTCCTATAATACTCCGACAACGGCGTCCCCCAGGGCTCCATCCTGAGTCCCCTACTTTTCAATTTGTATATTAGACCTCTAGCCACCATTGCGGAGCAAGCTGGGCTCACAGATCTCTGACAGAATATCGAGAGACAGGATATCGACAGACAAAATATCGGAACTGGAATATCGAAGGCAAGTATATCGACACCCTATCTACAACATGGTAAGTACTAAAATATCAAAAATAAAATATCGATGTTAAAAACATCGTAATTAAATATATCGGTTTTTTTTGTTATTAAAAAAAGAAATATAAAGTAAATAATACTTTTATATAATTTAAACTTATGTAAAAATATTTTAGAATGTTTAAAATGAATAAATAATACATATTTAATGTTAAACATTTAATTAAAATTAAACAAACAATATGTAACATATATTTAATTATTTATACTATTCATTATTTTTTTAAGCAATTTAAAATTATTAACACATACTATAAATTACAAATACATAAACACTCATAAAATAATAACATAAATAAAAATAAATATTTATATTTAATACATAAAAAAATGAAATATACTTGCAATATTTTAAAAATGAATTAAACACAACATTATGTAACATAATAAAAATATTATAAAATACATAAATAAATATAAATTATATTGGATAGCGTAAGGCTAAAAATTACTATTCAAACTCCATAGGGTGCAACAGTAGGGAAAGTGTTGGATACCGGATAGGTAAAAATTACTATTCCCTCTCCAATTAGTGCAACATTATGAAAAGCGTTGAATAGCGTAAGGGTAAAATTTACTATTCCAACTCCAAAGGGTGCAACAGTAGAGAAAGCGTTGGATAGTGTAGGGGGTAAAATTACTATTCCCACTCCAGAGAGTGCAACAGTAGGGAAAGCGTTGGATAGCGGGTGGCTAAAAATTACTTTTCCCACTCTAGTGAGTGCAACAGTAGGGAAAGCGTTGGATAGCGTACGGGTAAAAATTACTATTCCCACTCCAGTGGGTGCAACAGTAGGAAAAGTGTTGGATAGTGTAGGGGTTAAAATTACTATTCCCACTCCAGAGAGTGCAACAGTAGAGAAACCTTTAGATAGCGGGTGGGTAAAAATTACTATTCGCACTCCAGTGAGTGCAACAGTAGGGAAAGCGTTGGATAGCGTATGGGTAATAATTACTATTCCTACTCCAGTGGGTGCAACAGTAGGGAAAGCGTTGGATAGCGTAAGGGTAAAAATTACTATTCCAACTCCAAAGGGTGCAACAGTAGGGAAAGCGTTGGATAGTGTAGAGAGTAAAATTACTATTCCCACTCCAGAGAGTGCAACATTAGGGAAAGCGTTGGATAGCGGGTGGCTAAAAATTACTATTCCCACTCCAGTAAGTGCAACAGAAGGGAAAGCGTTGGATAGCGTACAGGTAAAAATGACTATTCCCACTCCAGTGGGTGCAACAGTAGGGAAAGCGTTGGATAGCGTATGGGTAATAATTACTATTCCTACTCCAGTGGGTGCAACAGTACAGAAAGCGTTGGATAGCGTACGGGTAAAAATGACTATTCCCACTCCAGTGGGTGCAACAGTAGGGAAAGCGTTGGATAGCGTATGGGTAATTATTACTATTCCCACTCCAGTGGGTGCAACAGTACAGAAAGCGTTGGATAGCGGGTAGGTAAAAATGACTATTCCCCCTCCAATGAGTGCAACAGTAGGGAATGCGTTGGATAGTATAGGGGGTAAAATTACTATTCCCACTCCAGAGAGTGCTACAGTAGGGAAAGCTTTGGATAGCGTAGCGTGGAAAAACTACTATTCCAACTCCAAAGGGTGCAATAATAATGTTTATATTTGAAATAATGTATAATTAATTAATTTTTCAAATACATCAACATCAATAAAAACAATTAATGATTAATAAAACCAATTTCATTTGAATAATTAATTGACAATAACTTAACAACAAACACCAATGAATAATAATTATTAAATATTACTCACAAAATAATAAATATTACATAATAAATTATTTATCATAACAATAAAATAGTATTTAATTTTAAATCAATATAAATACATTATACTAATTAATATTTTTTATTAATTTTTTTAACAACTAATTACTTAAGGTTTCTAGTTATTCAAATATATTTACAAATTACAAATATAAATTGACAATTAAAAAAATAATCTAATAAAATAATTAATTACCAATAAATATTTATTGTATACATTAATTATCCATAACTAAAAATGTATAGATAATTAAATATTTACAATTCAATTACTTTCCACCCAATACCCCTTTAAACCCACAACACGCTCAGGTACCAAAACATAACATTTAAGTAAAATGTACATTAATTACCAATTAAATAATTAATATATCAATTATAATAATTATTTGCCAATTAATATTTAATTACAAAATAAATAATACATCAATTGTTTTTAATTAATTACAATTAAATTACTTCCCACCCTATTCCCCTATAAACCCACAACCCGCTCCAGTACTAAAACATAACATTTAATTAATATTAACATTAATTACCAATTAAATAATTATTTTATCAATTAAAATAATTAATTGCCAATTAATATTTAATTACAAAATAAAATATACATAAATAATTATTTTATTAATTACAATTAAATTACTTTCCACCCTATTCCCCTATAAACCCACAACCCGCTCCAGTAAATAAAACATAACATTTACTTATAAATAAATGTATTAACATATAAAATTAATACACATATAATATAATGTATTTTAAATACTTAACTAAAACATATAACACATATATAATAAAAAACTAAAAATTAATTCAAATATCGATATTAGTGTTATCGAAATTAGTCCATATTACTAACTTCGATATTACTCACATCGATATAAAGAATTTCGATATTACTTACATTAGGGTCGATATTCTGTCTAACGATATTCTTGGCATCGATATACTGCACCTTCGAAATTTCAAACACGATATTTTGGTAGGTCGAAATTGAAAACTCGATATTTTGACTGTGTACCGGGCTCACCATTTATTCCTACGCTGAAAATACCCAGATCATCTACTCACTTTCCATGGGCCATCATTCCACGACCTCCTGCCTTTGCTCAGTACTTAGCAACATTGCCACCTGGATGCACGAAAATAAATTAAAACTAAATGGGGGGAAAACTGAACTTCTTCTGTTTGGTCATAACACCACCCTATGGGGGCCCCATCACTGGCCACCACAAATGGGCACTCTCCCTATCCCCTCCAAAACTACTCGCAACCTTGGCATAATCTTTGATGACCAGTTGTCTCTGAAGCAACACGTGGTCAGAGTCTCTTCCAATTGCATCACCATCCTCAAGTGGCTCAGAAAGATCATCTGGATGCTCCCTCAGGACACACAACAAAACGTAGTCCAGGCTTTAATTACATCCGGACTGGACTATGGTAATGTTCTTCTCTTGTGGGCCTGCAAGGAAGTGACTCGTAAATTACAGACGGTACAGAACATGGCTGTTCGGCTCCTCTGCAAACTGTCCAATAAGTCCTCTACATCAACCTCTCTTCGAAGCCTTCATTGGCTCTGCATCGAAAGTCGCACAAAGTTTAAGGCCGTCTGCTTTATGCACAGAATTAACGCAGGTAGCCCCCCCCCCTTATCTCAGAACACTAGTTCATCAATACTGCCATTCTCGCACCCTTCGCTCATCCAATCAGCACAAATTTCAGGTCCCCAGGATTAAAAAAGCCAGATTGGGCGGTCGTTCCTTTGCGTATCTGGCTCCTTCCCTGTGGAACTCTCTTCCTTTTCCCTTGCATACTGAACTTAATTACCTCAAGTACCGCAAGGATGTGAAAACTTGGTTGTTTAACCAATAGGCCTTCCCTTTTCTGAGTCTTGATCTTGCCGGTACTCTGCCCTCATCCTGTTCTTAGCGCTGGGAAACCTCCGGGTAGCTGCGCGTTCTATAAACTTAAATATAATAATAATAATAATAATAACCGTTCTTACACGATTTCATGCTAAGACTTTAGACTTCCATTTAGCAGGAACTAGGCATATATTAAGGTCACATGAGCAATTAGCATCAAGTGTAAATGGTCAAATAGCAGTTATTAAAGAGCCCTTCAACCTGGAAACCTGCAGGTTCCTCCTACTCTGCGCAATTGATTCATGCATAGTACAGAAAAAGAACAGAAAATGGATATTGATCAAATGTGATCCTTCATGGAGCACTTTTCACGTTTCTCTGGGTTATTCAGGTGTTACTCTGGTTCTTTAATCTTGCTACACTAGTACGGTGACTCAAGTGTTGCCTCAATAGTAAACAATGTTTATGACACAGTTGCTGCTACAGTGCAGTGAAGCTTATTTTTCAATTGCAATCCACTTAATGTTACAACTGGAGTCCAGCCTTTTTGGAAACAGGCAACTTCATTCATGTGAGTCCAAAAACGAGTTAAATTAGTTGGTGGTAAATGTTGAAATTATCCTTGACGAATGGCAGCTGAAATTAGAACTGGGACACGCTTTCCACACACCCACACATACAAACACACTCACTCACATCAATGCATTGACATGTGTGCACATTTACAAGCACATGCACACACACATCTATTAAAGCACACGCTCACAAATACAAATACATTCAAACACACACACATGCAAGTAGCAAGCTTAAACAAATACAGTTTACTGGCCCTCAGTGGAGATCTCCGATGGAGGAAGGTTCCTATGGTTCCTGACAAAGGGACTGCCCCTGTTCTCATTGGCTGACCCAGTTGTGGGCCAGCCAATTAAAGGAGGTCGCAGTCCCTTACTCATCACAGAGTGGGATGGGGTCAGTGAGACTGCTGTCTCATTACCCCACTCTGTAATGAGCATCACTGTAGGACATAGCCCTTGGCACTTAAGAGTTTAAACTGTAGTACCCAGGTATGCGGCTATTAGAGAGACTAACTCTCATTATGACAGGTAGGTCCACCAAGGGCTTTGCTGGACTGAGGAGGTCATACCCATAGGGCTGTCACATATTCAGCCCGGTAAAGTTTAGCTCAGTCAACCAGGAACCTGCACACTTAGCACAAGTACACCGCCTGGCTGCATGGCTCAAACAAGAAGAGTGTCTCTCAGGTTGACCTATGCTGAGGTTGGAAAAAGGTCAGGGGATGGGCCCCTCCCCCCTGAAGGATGGGCAGCTGCTGTGATTGACCTAGATAAATATGAGGAAGTGAAACGTTAAGAGTAAAAGATGAACATTTTAACAAGTTAGAACTTCACACTTGTTTTTTAGCTTCACAAAAGTATGATGCTTGTAAAGTTTAAAAAAAGAGTCAGTCATGACAGTGAGAACATTGCAGCTAAAGTCAGAGCCACAAGTGTGCCACTCGTCAACCATTGGTAAACTGCAGGAGTGACACCTCTTAGGTGTTCTTTCCCTGGGCTGGAAATCTCATGCCATGGCTCCCAACATCCCATAGTGTGATAATTGTGGCTGCTAAGCATGAGATTACTGTGTGATATCGCTACCACTCTGGGCGAGGGCAGCCATTGGTGACGGCAGGCAAAGACAAATCCCGGCACCCTTAAGCCTCGTTCATGTATGCAGAAAATACATTGGGACAATTTGCAGGGTTAAGAGAAACATTCCCTCTGGCTCAGTTAAGAATCTTTACCCTTATTTGCAATGAGTAAAATGTTGCAACATTGCCTGACTTTATGGAGCAAAGGTTCTTTCGCCTCCAAAGATAGATATCACGCATAATTTTTGATTCCCTCCACATTTGGCAAGTGCCCTGGAATTCGGTTTATTTATCCGAACATTCATGTTCTCTTTTGATCCTTCAAAGTTTTAACCCACCATCCACAATTGTTAGGTAGAGATTTGTAAAAAGTGAGGGGTATATTTACAAGAGAATGGCAGAGAGTGTTAAGCTAAATTTGCTAACGCTGTGATTCGCCAATCTGAAAACGCAGGGATGCGCCATATTTACAATAATATGGTGCACCCCTGCATGTTCCCTAGCACTGGCCCTAAATTCAGCTGCCTAGCACTAATGCAGGCACCCTTGCACCATAGTTTAAGGGTGTCTGCTTTACAGGAAATTATTGTTTATGTGCAGGAAGGTGTTCCTTCCTGCACATAAATAATCACTAATGGCAAATTGTATCTGCTGTGTGTGCTGCAGAATGCTTCACATATAGAAGTTGCAACTCGATATTTTTGAATGATTGTTTATGTGCAGGAAGTGACACCTAAAGGTTGCACGCATAGTCTGTTGGTGTAGGTGTTGGCCCGAGTTCTCTTTGCTACTAGTTGTCGTCCCATTCGCAGGTGTATTTTCTGACGATCAGTACTTCTGTTTTGTCGGAGTTGAGTTTTGAGGCAGCTGTCTTTAATATATTTAGCTATGTCAGTCATGACATTACAGAATTTGGTTTTCGCATTGGAGGGGTCCTTGGTGTGCAAGAGGATGAGTTGGGTGTCCTTAGTTTAGGCGATTATGTTGAGCCCCTGTGATCAAATGACATCTGTGAGGGGGGTCATGTAGATGCTGATTAGGGCGGGGTTGAGGAATGATCCTTGATGAATGCTGCATAAGATGTCCATGGGAGAGAAGGTGGAGGGAGGTACATTGAGGCTCTATGTGCAAAGATGAGAGGTGATTCACTTGAGGGGGTGTTGGAGTCTGACGAAGACTATGTGGATGGAGATGGTGTCAAATGTCGCAGAGAGGTAGGGGAGGATCAGGGCCACAGTTTCTCCAGTCACGGAGGATGCTGATGTCATCTGTCACAGCTATCAGCATGGCCTCAATGCTGGGGCTGGCCCTGAATCTTGCTTGGGAAGAGTTGAGTAAGCGGTTTCGTTCTAGGTAGTAGGTGAGCTGTTCGTTGAGGACTTTCTCAAGTACTTTGGTTGGATATGGGAGCAAGTAGATCGGTCTGTAATTTTTGAGGTTGCTGGGGTCTGCAAAGGGCTTCTTTAGGAGGGGTCTGACCTCTGCATGTTTCGATCCATCTAGGAAGTTTGCTGTTGAGATGGAACGGTTATGGATGCTGGTTGTGTTCTGCACAGATTACGTTGGCTCAGTGGTTGAATAGATGGTGGGGGAAGGTTTGGTGGGTGCACCAGAGTGAATTGATGACATGATGATTTGGATAGTCTGAGTGTTGAGTGGAGACCAGGTTGCTATCATTTGGCTGGTGTTGGCTGTTTGGTTGAGTTTGTTTAGGCTGAGCACGGTGGTTGTAGATGATGGCAATCTTGCTGTAGTAGTAGTCTGAGGGGTGTTGTAGAGTTGTTGGGATGAGTGGATAATGTTCTCTTTGGCTGCCAAATTGGAGAATTACCTGATAATTTTGAATAGTTCCTTTGTGTGGTGTACAGCGATCTTGATGTGGTCATTTAAGGCTCACCTTTTTGCCTTTTGATGCGAAGGTGATAGCTGCAAGGGCTGCTTGTGAACGGCTCTGTCAGAGAGGTCCTGGGTGAAGCACCATCGCTTATCGAGTCAGTAACAATTTCACTTGGTGTTGTGAGCTCTGGGATGTACCAGTTGGCTTTTCTTGAGGTTTCATTAGCTCTTGCCTTCTTCAGTGGGGTGACTCTGTTGGTGCATTTGTTGATCCAGGTGGAGAAGGTATGGATGGCCCAGTGGAGATCTGCCGACATTTCTGGTGGTGTGGAGCTGAGTGTCTGAGTACATTGACTCTCGGTTACCTTGCCCCAGGTATGGTGGGTGGTGCTGTGGTGTGTTGAGCATTGGAGAGGGTGAAGTGGACAATGACGTGGTTGGAACAGATGAGCTCTGTGACATGCTTAAATTTGATTCTGTTCCTGGGGGTAAAGTTGGCGTTGAGTGTGTGTCTGGCTTTGTGCGCGAGTTCTGTGACTAGTTAGGTGAGGCCAATTTTGCGAGGTGGAGTTGGCATCCTTATGGTCATCGATGTCAAAAATTGAGATCACTGAGCAGGACGTAGTGGTGGAGGAAGTTGATGGCAAGGGCAGCATTGAGATTGTGCATGACATTGCCAAAGGCCATCTGGGTCCTTGGGGTCTGTATGCGATGGACCCTCTTATTTAGATCTTGGTGTCATTTTGTAGTCGGAAATTAAGGTTTACCATCAGAGGTGTTGTGTCATCGCAAGTGGCAGTGTATCATGTGGTTTACTTGAAGGCACATCTGGAGCATTAGCAGTGATGGTGTCCCAGATTTCCATGGCATGCTTGCTGGATGATCAGGCATTGAATAGGATGCATTGTAATGGTTCCAGGTTGTTAGTGGTCTACTGAGTGGTAGCCGTGCTGGGTCCAACATAGGTGTGATGTCCTGTGTAGCAGGAGAAGTGGCAGTGATGGCAGGTATAGGGAAAGAAGAATGTGGAGAGAATGTGAAACAGCCGACATTGCAGCATACGGGGTTAGGTACCAGGAGCTCCTTGGTGGAGTAGCAGCAGATGGTGGAAGGTCGAGGCATGGACGGGCGCAGACAGACTTGCCTTTGGTATGCCAGTGGCACGGCTGTGCTGCGGCCTCCATAAGTAGTCCTGGGAGGTGGGAGGGGCTGTCAGAGAGGCGGGAGGGTGGGATGGGAGCAGCATCGGAGCGGGAAGACATGGCGGGAACAGGTGGGGGGACACTAGCAAAGCAAAACTCAATGAGCTCAATGGGTCCATGAGCTAACACTATGCAGTACCATTAACCAGATTAAAATTAAATTAGACCAAATCATTGCCAATAGTTAAGGTGGAAGGTAGGAGGAGATCTCACAGCTAAGATAAGCATTACTCGTGGAGTCAGACAGGGGTGCATTTTAGCTCCCACACTTTTTAGCTTATATATAAATGGGGCGGTAGAATGGCTAACAAAATGTAATCAAGATGTGTGAGAAGTTGGCCCGATATGCAGCGTTCGCTATTCTAGCGACCGCTATGTATCGTTCCAAACGACCCTTATGGTGATTGGTTGTAAGTCAACCTATAGACCAGCTATCCTAGTAGCGTGGATACGAGCAGTCTAAGGCTAAAGACTCGAGAGGGCGTGTTAAGCCAGCTGTTTACCACACATGTACCCCTTGAACACCCAGTGAAAGGACACTACACAAGTGTTATGAAAATAAACAGGATATTTATTAAGATTCACAACAGCCCTGGACTCTTTATGAGGACAGGGTACTAAGCACAAACCAAATCTCTTAGGAAAATACTTCAAGTGCACAATTAAAACAAGTGTCCGAGGACACGGAAAGTTTAGAGGTCTCGGGCGGACCCGATAAGGCAAGTCGGAAGCGAGGGACTCGGGACCCTAGAGTAAAGAGGCTATGCAGGCACCGAAATGCCGAGTTACCTAGCCACGAGGGCTGCGGCTGCACAAGTCTTACAGGCGTCGGGGTCTTCGCTGACGAGCCAGGAGCCGGAAGAAAAGGAGTTGCTGGCCGGCGACCAGTGATGAATAGTTCGTAGAGATCCAAGCCTGGATCAGAGATCGTTGACACCTGAAAGCAGAGGGGACCAAGTTCGTACTACTAGCCAGTAGTCAGAGGGTACCAGGAGGGCACCGGTTGGCCGTCACCTCGACCAGGTGAGTGGGCGACGCTAGGCTCTGCAGTCTCACGGACCAGGAGGCGTTGTCGGCGACCAGGATGGAGGTGCGAGCTGTCCCACGAAGGATGATGCTGTCGGCGTCGCTGGGCCCAGGATTGGGGCAACAAGCCTTGGCAAATCTCAGGGCCACGTGGTGGGCCTAAGATGGCATCTTGAATGGACCAGGAGGGTCCGGGGTGCTTCTCGCAAAGATGGAAGCAAGGGCCAGTCTGGAGCAACCAGACCAGCAGTGTTGATTGTCGGATGTCGTCACAGAAGGGCACCAGCCAGCGGCTAGTGACCAGACAACGTGCTGAGCAGCGAGCAGAAGGGCCCCACGCAGATCGTGGAGATGCTGGGAGACTGTACTTCGGTGCTGGAGCGGCTCAGGGTCGGGGCTTCTTGGACCCCAGAGCACTCACCAGGGAATTGCTTCGATGGTCGTGCTGGTTAAGAGCGTGCAGGTTTTGATGATGGCCGGTCCCTCGAGGTCTCGTCGCACCCGCAGATCACAGCTGAGCTGATGACGTGGGTAGAGGTCAGAGGTGCCAGGGAAGCCGGTTCTCGTCGAGCTGGGCCGTCGGATCCTTGAGGAAGGACTTGCAGCAAACCGCAGAGTTCTTAGATGGTGCCCGCTGATGCAGGGTGACTACTCCTTAGTCACAAGGGAGAAATCTTGAGAAGAGTCTCGAATGTCCTTTCGTAGAAAGTAGTTCTTGATTCAAAGATGATCTAATTTGGAAGGGTCCCCGCTCCGGCCTTTATCCTAAAGAAAGGGGTGGGTACATGACTAGGTCCTGCCCTAAGGGTGGGACCAGGAAGGGGGGTAGTTACACCCCTCTCCCCTGCCGGACTTTCCCCAGGCCAGGGCTGGCGCCCCTAGAACTGGTTCTGACCGGCAGATGCGTAGTGAGCACCGGGGTGCCACTCCGCAGTCACCTTCTTGCAAAAACCCTACCTACCCAGAATACACAAACCCTGTCTGGGACGGTGCGAACACCGCCCTCGACAGGAAACCCTTTGTCCAAGCGCTCCTCGCTGGAAGGACTACCAGCAGCAGGAGGTCAGACTCGTGTCTGTGGTGGCAGCATCCATTTTGTGGAGCTGAGGCTTTAGTTAACTTTAACCGGGGTTCACAGTTACGTACATGTCGTGTCCCTCTAGAAGGGCGGAATGCTAACCTCGTCGCCAGAATTGGTGAGAGGGCAGCATCCCGATTCGTATGACACCTTACTCGACATGTCTTGATAACCCGACACCGAAGTTACCGATGTGGTACGCGTTATCATGGAACAGCCATTGGGTCTTTGATCCGCAAGCTGCAACCGGGCTCGGCTCGGGCCAGAGCACAGTTCACACGAGCCCAAGCACTCTGCCTTCAGGATTGTCAAGGCCTGCCATAGGAGTGACTGATAGGAACTCGGGTGTCCATTGTATGGGTAGATATAGAGCTACTATACCTAAAGCAAAGGGTGATTACACGACTTCGCCCCAGCTGTCATGCAGCCAGTTGTGTCAAATTTAGGAGGCCAGCCAGGGGTGGCATAATACATGCTGCAGCCCCTGGCGGCCCTGGGTACACCTATGCCCTGAGTTACAGGGTCTGATAAGGTGGCCCAGTACCAATTGGTAAATGCACCTAGGGTACATATCGTAATTTAGAAAGAGAACAGCCAGGCTGTGGGTCTGATTAGCAGGCCCACAGCCAGAGAAAGTCGTAAACCAGTGAAACAAAAGCAAAAAATCTGGGTGATCATAGGATTGCAGACCCTACTCTCCTACAAGATGCACCAAAGTCAGCGGGTACGAGTGTACCAATTTTCATGTTAGCTGATGGTACACTTTTAATTTCT
Source organism: Lissotriton vulgaris (assembly GCF_964263255.1). NCBI lineage: Eukaryota > Metazoa > Chordata > Amphibia > Caudata > Salamandridae > Lissotriton > Lissotriton vulgaris. The sequence goes on along the minus strand of NC_141688.1, from coordinate 187,096,384 downwards.
CGTACACCATCTTTACTTCATCTGTTGCTGGACCATTTCTCATCCTTCTGCTGCACAAGGGGTCTTGAGATAAATGCAGCAAAATCAAAAATAATGGTACTAAACCCCCATTGTTCATTTAGGGGCAATATGAGGATCAAGACAGCTCCTCTGGAGTGAGTAAAGTCTTTCGACTATTTGGAAGTAAGATTTACTGATAAGTGGTCTTGGGCACAACAGATAAGGCAGAGTAAAATTATCTTACTCCAAAGGGGCACGGCCATAGGGAAGAAATATAAGGCTCCCTCCAGCCGAGCAGTAACCCCAGTTATGGAACTATACAGAGCCACAGCCCTGTCAGGGGCAGTGTATGGCGCAGATCTCCGGGGTAGACAGACTCAACCTTGCTCGGTAGTGCAGAAAATCAGTGTCCCTTATTAATCTCCCTTGTAGCACCCTATTTACCCCACTTCTGTTCGACCTGGGATCATTTGACTTTAATAATGGGTTTTAGTCTAGAACACTCTTGAACTTGACATATAAAGTAAAACCCTGGAGGAGATTATCATCCTGGACAAGAAACTCCATATCCACTGGTTAAGGAGGAGAAACATCTTGTGTGAGTTTCTTAAGATGGACGAGGTATAGTCGCACCCGGATCAAATGACAAAAAGTACAATAATAACACTCAAGTCAATTGGAAAAGTAGGCTGGAACATATATGGAAAGATCAAAAAGTGGGGAGTCTAACAGAGATGATTTTAAGTCATAAGAATGGCCCTTGCTTTGAGCCATTTCTCGACAGAATACAACCAGCTCAGAGTCAGGACAAAACATTGTATATAACGTTTAGGCTTGGCATTTTACCTATTAATTTCTTCACTTCCACATGAGACAAAAAGTCCCAGTTGTCCTTTTTGTCTGCAGACAAAGAAATCTATTGATCACTTTTTATTCTTTTTCCCCGCCTACACAATACTTCGCAAGTAATGGAAACTTCCAGTATGTCAGTTGTTGGCAATTATCCATTACTGTTAAGCATCTAGAATTTTTAGATGCAACACAAAGGAGAACAATATGTTCATTGTGCCCAGACTTTTACTATGGGCATGGAGAATAAGAGCCACCATGTTAAAGGTAACTCCTTAAAGGAAGGTTTTGCCTTCGGACTAGGGTTATCTAGTATGCGATGCACTGACACTTTAACGTCTGCGTAGGATGATATTTTATTTATTTTATTATCTTGAATAGAAGAGTGGGAGAATGGTACCATTGGTCTTAAACACTGTATTGATCTGTTTTAATCACTATTTTACTTATTCATAGTAGGTTTGTCTTTGCTATTTAATGTTGGTTGTAAATAGTTTGTACGACGCATGTACTTTTATGGTTATTAAGCCGAAATAAGGTATTGAATTAAGTTGACTATTTTTCTAATGGATACATCTGCCAGTGGATTCCTCACCTTGTGAATATCCCCTGCGCCAGTAGTATTCGGAATTTTTTTGTAGCTCCACACACCTATGAGGATGACGTCACAGTAGCATGGCTCCGCTCGCAACTCCGCTGACGTTTCTTGAGTCATAAGAGAGCCTTGTCGGCGTCAGTTCCATTTTTACCACGCCAACAACGCCAATGGTTTTTCGTCTAATGGTTCATTTGCTACTTTGTGTTTCTACTTGTATTTCTAGTCTTCTTCTTCTTTTCTTTTTGAGGATGTCTTCGAGGAAGTCCGGGTTCAGGCCCTGCAGGGAATGTGGAGGGCACATGTCCATTACAGATTACGTCTGGTGCCTGTTGTTGGATCTCAACGTCGAGGGATGTGCCTGCTATAGAAAAATTAACCTCAAGGCGTTAAAGGAAAGAGAAGCAAAACTGTTCATGGCGAAGATGAGAAAGGAGAAAAGAGGTAGAAGAAGGTCGAGGTCTCGTTCCAGGTCGAGGTAGAGGTCGGGCTCGAAGTTGACGTCGGGGCATGCTTCTAGATCCAAGAAGCATTAGAAGAAGAAGAGGCATAATTGAAGACGCTGCTCAGATAAAGATACGGCTCCGAAGTTGGCCTCGCCAGCTCCTTGGTGTCGTAAAGACTTTGTGTCACCTTCTCCCGCGAATCAAGGTTCTCCGGTAAGATCGGCTTCACCTATGACTTTGCCTGCTCATTCTCCGACGGCAGCTTCATCCCCGACTTCAGCTCATTCTCCAGCTCTGGAGGTAGAAGTTTCTGTGTCAGATGAGCTGTCGACTCAAGTGGCTCCACCGTTGGCGCCGACAGGCCCAAGTCTGGAAATGCCTGCGGCTCAGCCTTCTCCAGGCGCTTACCCACCTTTCCCTGGCCCGGGGCAAGATCCATCGCATTACTTGAATGCAATGTACGGAGCTTTTACAAAAGCTATGTACCCCTCTGGAGCACCTCTGGGTCCCATGGGACCTTTGGCGTTTACTCTGGGGGTTCCTCAAGCCTATGCTCAGGCTCCCTTTATGCCATTTCTGCCAGGCAACACCCTTGGTTCTCCCTTTTGATGGTTCAGGGCTGTTTGGGAAGAAAGCGGATACAGCCTTGGAAAGGTTTAAGACAGTATAGCCACTGCAAAGTCTTTGGGCATTCAGACACAGCCTCGAGGATCTTTGTACAGGAAGTACAGGGGTTTTGGGAGATCGTCCTTTCTGACCTACAGACAGCCACAACAGCAGCAGCAGAAAAACACCTTATACAGTCCTACAGGGGCAAGAACAGACGAGGCCATCAGCCCTCCTTCTTCTCTTCCTTTACCTCCCCCCTCTTGCCACAGCAGAGCAGCCCAAGATCCAGCATTCTGGATCATGTTGGTTCTGTGGGGGGTCGGGTTACTCTTTTTTTCGAATCGCTCACCACAGACCTTTGGGTTCTCAATCTTGTAGAGAATGGGTATGCTTTTCCCTTTTGGGAATTCCCTCCACATTACCCTCATTATCAAGGGGCTTGCTCGGAGGACCACCTTCTTGTCCTGCAGGAAGAAGTGTTAACTCTACTGAAAAAGGATGCGAAAGAGGTGGTTCCAGAGTGGGAAAGGGGTCAGAGATGCTACTCCTGGTATTTCCTGATTCCCAAGAAGGATGGCAGGTTACGTCCAATCATGGATCTCAGGATCTTGAACCTTTTTCTGAAACAGGAGAAGTTCAAGATGCTTACCCTTGCACAGGTTCTTCAAGAGTTTCAACAGGAAGATTGGATGGTGTTGATCGACGTGCAGGATGAGTATTTTCATTTCCCGATCCTGAAGTTGCACAGGAAGTATCTCCCTTTTACAGTAGGGTCACAACATTATCAGTTTCCGGTCCTCCCTTTTGGACTTACTACTGCACCTTGAGTCTACACCAAGGTAATGGCAGTGGTGGCAGCCCATCTCAGGAGATCGGGGATTCTGGTTTTGCCCTATCTGGACGACTGGCTGCTCAAAGAAGAGTCACCAAAGAAGGTGCTTCACCATCTACAGGTTACAACTCAGCTGTTGTACAAATTGGGTTTTTCGATAACTGTGCCCAAGTCTCAACTGGTGCCCTCTGAGCGCAACCTGTTCATAGGGGCAGTACAAGACACTGCTATGTGTCGAGCATTCCCACCTCCTTAACGGATTTTCGACATACAGGAAATGATACCCCTGTTTTGCAACGGAGCGGTTGTTCCAGTCCAGAAGGTCCTTCGCCTGCTCGGTCTGTTTGCTTCCTGCATTCTATTGGTCGACCATGCACGTTGGCACATGAGAGCACTCAAGTGGTGCCTCCACAGGCAGTGGTATATACACAAAGGAGATCTCAGAGATTCTGTGAGGATTTCCAGAGAAGCTGCAACAGATATGTCTTGGTGGAGCGTGGAGGGCAATCTGTCTCAAGGAAAGCCCTTCCATCTACCTCCATCGGTGGCCACAGTGATCACGGATGCCTCCACTCTAGGGTGCGGTGCTCATCTGGGGGATCTGGAGATCAAGGGTCTTTGATCTCCAGAGGAAAGGTTGCTTCATATCAACCTTCTAGAGTTGTGGGCGATACATTTGGTGCTCAAGGCCTTCCTCCCTTCCCTTCACGGTCAGTCAGTTCTAGTCCTGATGGACAACACTACCGCGATGTGGTATGTCAACAGGCAGGGAGGATTGTCTATGCAGGGATTGCATTGCAACAAGCAACAAGCAGGAATTGCATTGTCTCTGCAGAGAGGCTCTGCGTCTTTGGTCCAGGACCACCAGATTTATCTGATGGCAAATCATCTGGCCATAGTTCTGAATGTGTGTGCAGACAGTCTCAGTCAACAGTTCTCCGCCGACCATGAGTGGAGGCTTCATCCAGAGGTGGTTCGTCACATCTTCCGGACGTGCGGAATTCCTCTGGTGGACCTGTTTGCCACTCACGAGAACGCTCACTGGCCGTCTTTCTGCAGTCAACTGAGAATAGCAAGGACCCCCTGGGTAGTAACAATCTATAGACTCCTAGGGCAGGGTAGCAACATATGTCACATACGTCTTTCTGCAGTCTCCAGTATCCGTTGCAGGGAGCGTTGGGGGGCGCGTTTAAGTTCAGTTGAGTATCATGACTCCTTTACGCATTTCCTCCCGTACCCTTGATTCCTCAGGTTCTGAGGATGATTCGCCAAGACCGGGCCCAAGTCATATTGATCACCCTGGATTGGCCAAGAAGGGTGTTGTACACCGATATTCTCCACCTCTCCTCATGCCTTCCTCTCCATGTCCCTCTCGGGGCAGACCTCCCCTCGCAGTTGCACGTGCAGGTTCTACACCCCCACCTCCAGGGCTTACACCTATAGGCCTAGAGATTGAACGGGCCAACCTGAATTCTTTTTCTCTTCCTTCTGACGTGGTGGATGTTATTTTGTCCACCAGATGTCTCTCCACCAAGTCTATCTATTCCTATAGGTGGTCAAAATGTGTTCATTGGTGTGGGGAGAAGTGTATTGACCCTTTGAGTGCTTGCTTATCCAACATCCGTCAGTTTGCTCTTTCTCTAGCCCAGCAGGGCTTTGCTGTGGCTACTGTGAAGGGCTATTTATCGGCTTCGTCGGCGTTCCTTTGCTTGCCGGACCAGCCGTCTTTGTTTTAATCACCCATTGTGTTGCGATTCATTAAGGGTCTTACCAACAAATATCCGCCCACTCCATTTATTGTGCCTCAATGAGACTTAAATCTTGTCTTAAACTTCTTGATGGGTTCTCCTTTTGAGCCCTTGTGCTAGTGTACCTTGAGACTATTGTCTTTAAAGACTGCATTTCTAGTTGCCATTACCTCGGCAGGGAGGTTACCTCAAGCTCTGAGTTCAAAACCCCCATTCCTGACTATTCATGCTGATAGAATGATTCTCAGGACCAGGGCTACTTTTCTGCCTAAGGTGGTAACTCCCTTTTATCTGGGGCAGTCCATTACCTTTCTTTCTTTCAATCCTCCCCCTCACCCTTCCAAGGAGGAGGAGCGGCTTTACTGCTTGGACCCTAAAAGTGCGGTGAGTTTTTATCTCGATAGGACTGGAGACTATCATGTGGATGAATAGCTCTTCATGGGCTTTGCTGCCTGCAGGAAAGGCAGAGCGGTGCACAAGCGCACCCTTTCCGGATGGATTATCTTGTGTATCGAGATCTGTTACTCTTTGGCCGGTAAGGATCCTCCAGAGGGTATAAGGGCTCATTCTACTAGAGCTAAGTCTTCCACATCTGCCTTATCTAGAGGTGTTCCTGTGGAGGACATTTGTAGAGCAGCAACTGGCCCTCCCTCCACACCTTCGCAAAACATTACTGCGTGGATTCCGAGTTGAGGAGGGACAGTCACTTTAGCGTGTTCCGTCCAACAGGACTTTTTGGTATAGAAGGGTGGACACCCTCCTCTATGAGTGGGGACTACTGTGGGACTCTATTCACAAGGTAAGGAATCCACTGGCAGATGTATCAATCAGGAATCCACAGGCAGATACTGTATCCACCAGAAAAAGCGCTACCGAAGGTAAGTAACTTGTTCTTTAGCAACATTTCTCTCAACTACTTACATTTTTCACCATTGTTGTTATTACTATAATTTAAAGCCAATTCACTTTTGTGCTCAGTGGCTTGCGTTTATCAGCATGATTTTTATTAACTATACTTTTAAGACAATTAACTTGCTCAATCTGAGGAAACAGAAATTTTTAGGTAGTCAGTGTGTCCCCCCACTCGCACCTTATCCATGTACCTATGTCCCATGTATGTCCATGTTATTGTGTAATTCCCTTCCCGTGTCTGCCATGATAATGCCTCTGCATTTCCGTCTAATGTTAGCATGTCAGTTAGTGGGCCCTCCATGTATAAAGTACCGATTTCGCATTAAGGCCTACGTTTCCATTGCATTTACATGGTGCATTTTTTAATACCGCAAAGCACACGTTTTTCTGGCCCAGTTGAGCCAGGCCCTGAATTGAGGCTCCGAGCCTCTTCTGTCTCAGAAAGCTGCAGTTTAGGTATGCATCCCTGACCTCTACCTTACTTCCTGCCCAGCCGAGCGGTGCCCGGCTCGGCCTGGCCTGCCTGCCAAGACGGTATTTTGTCTACAGTTATCTGTTCAGCCTCCGCAAAAACACATTCCAGTCTAGTGAAATAGGTAAACATATTCCCGCCTGCAGAGCAAAGGGCCCGGCCTTCCTGTCTCCTTGCAAGTAATTTACTGCACCCGTTACCATAGTAGGCCCATGGCCCCCGCACATTGCACGAAGACACATATGCACGCGCTAGCATTCAGTAACGAACGGCCTCTGCCCGAGAGACCTTTTACTTCAGACAATACATCCTCCAAACACAAGATATCAGATATGCTATAGGTGCAGGTCGTTCTGACATCCCAGACACCAGACTCCTCTACTAGTGCTAAAGTCAAGCCCCCCAGCTCTCCCCAGTTACACGTCAATACCACGTCATGTTCAGTTGCGCGTGCATGTATGGTAAAGGTTTCTGCCGACCCTGCAGATTTTCTCTATGCATCCACCCACTTGTGACACTTCTGTGACTCATCTGGTACACACCTCCGTGTACGCCTCCTTACACGCCTTCTTTTACGCCCATATGTTCTTATCTCTCTCTTTTCACTTGTTACGTCTACTGTATTCATTGCAATTGTACAGTTTTACTATATATAATGTGTGATGTTAATAAAACGTTAGATATCCCTTCCTAAACCTTAGTGGTGATGGAACCCGATTCTCAGTGACTCGAGTCATCTTAATTAAAGCCCGTATGACTCAGATACCACGGACTCTGCCTCTCATTTTTTATGAGCTATCCTTATTGTCATTTAATGTATAGAAAAATAGTCCCGGTAATTTTATTTACCACATAATATGGCGCCCGAACAGGTACCCCTCCCCTTCCCCACGCGCCGGCGATGTAACGCAGGCCCCTGACCCCTTCTACAGCCGTGACGGACCCCTTTCTGTGCACACTCGCGGGTTTTCCTGCTAACTCCCTCAGGCCCACAGAGGAGACGGAGACTGCGACCAGGCATCCAGACGAGGCGGTGAGGAATGCGGAGAGTCCCGACCAGAGCCCAAGCCGAGAGAGCAAGGTCTGAGGTATCCGGAGGCCCACCTGTTCCGAGGCGCATGCGTAGCAACAAGAAACCGTAGCAGTCCAGTCCAGTCCAGTATCGAGTTTCCGAGGCCTTCAGTTTTGCTTCCCGGTGAGTACCGTTGTTGGGAACGCATATAGACGGGTTCATTTATTCGTGCCCGGTCCAGACGGGTCTGGGTACACAGACCCGGTCCAGACGTGTCCATCTAGGTGGATACGGTATGACGTGTCTCTTTATGGGACCGGTATGTCTGTACTGTTTTAGCAGTGCATCCAGTAATCCAGTATTCTAGTGTCGTATTTCGAGATTTTCAGAATTGTGTTATTCTAAGTACCAGGTAGTATCTGTCTGAAATGTCAATGTTTTAATGTCGTGGTATGAATGATTGTTTGCAATTTATTACTGTGTTTATTGTGTTCACGTTTAAGTAAGTTCAAACATGCCGTTGTTTTCGAAATTACGTCAGATAGGAACCAGGAAAGGGATACTCGAAGAAGCAGTTCCCGTCCCGCCTAGGGATACTCCCGGACATTTTATGTACCATAAACATGGCTTAGATGCCATACTGTACTTAGATTTATGGGTTGACTACACTAAAGATCTGGAAGAAAAATATAGATGGCCTGTCTCAGGGACATGGGATGCTGATTGCATCATGAGAGTAGGGGAAGCACTGTGGAAAAAGAAAGCCAGACAATCCCAGAAAGATGCCATAGAATTGTGGCGTAAAGAAGCGTATAGAAGAACAGAGAAAGAATTCAGGAAAGCAGAGAAACATAGAGAATCAGCAGAGAAGGCACAAGAAAAGGAATTACTTGAAGAAGGTGAACGAGTTAGAGCAGAACAATTAGATAGACAAAGAAATGCCCTTATTAAAGGCATGTACCCCCTTCTCGCCGAGGGCCTACCTAAGGTGACCCCGGAAGTACCCAGTAATTTGCCGCCACCACTGGTCCCAACTAAGCTCCGTCACAAACAGACCGCAGCGGACATTTTCCTTTCTTCCTATTTAGATGACGCTGCTCCAGAGTATGTAAATGTACGTGTACCACCTACTAATCCTCCTCCTCCTCACCCTGTTAGCACGACTTCCCCCACTGTTCCCCCGGTTACCAACCCCCCTCCCAATCCTTTTCTCCCAGCACCTGTAGTTCAAGATCAACCTACCATACCAGTGACAACGTTACCAGTAGCTACACTACCAGCGACAGCACAGCCAGTAAAGGTCGACGCAGGTCTAGGCGATCTCAGTTTAGGAGCAGCGGGAGGAGACCCCCGCACCACGCCTCAGGTAAAACGAACATCACTACGAGAACTAGCACTACAGCGCACGCCAAAAAACAGCTACATACGCAGTCCTTAAACAGTACCTTACTGATTGCATATATGATCCAGTACCAGGTGAAGATCAAATGCTTGTATATTCCTTACGTGTACGACACGTTACAAACTATTTGAGTATTCTACCAGACATGAGGGAACATTTAGACAACATATATCACTTTATTAGAACGGGGGAGAGACCAGAAAGTATTCACGAGGCCATGGCACACAGGAAAGTGGAGCTTCAACATATGATCTTACAGTTTTTGATAAATTGTTTGATGAGGGAACAAGACCAGCCAGGTAAAGATAAAGACGAGATGAAAGTCCTGACAAAATGGAGTGACAACATAGATGATGGTAAACATGGTAAACAGAGTTGTATAGAAGCCATGTACAGAAAGATTCGTAAAGTAATCCTTGAGATACACGGGAGGGAAAGGGCGGAGAGAGAAGCAGAGAAAGAGGATGATGAAGTCTCAGAAGACGATGATGTAGCAATTGAGAACCCGGATAAAATACATTACGTAGGTAGGGCGAGACCCTTGGATAGACCGTTTGACAGACCCATACGCCTAGACCACAGTAAACGTTCTCTCTCTCCCATACCTGAACGATATTCCCTTGAACATCTATTCCAAGCCACTGACAAGGCACTGAAACCACGAGTTGGTTATAATGAACTTAGTACCATGCATGAACAGGAACTAGCCCGGTCAGCAGTACAATGGGCTGGCAATACTAGCGTATATAAAGATGACATAGTAGCGCAAACATTTTTGAGTCTTCCTCCGGAAGAACAGCGATTAGCTGGTATGTACATGATTCAACATCTCATTACATTGTACGAAAGTCAGCATTCTGATCCAGGTCCCCTATATAATATATTAGACGAGTTACTCCTAGGAAGATCGAGAGACGGGGGTACCGATTTAATTAATGTCATACTAGAACAGCGACATAAATACATGACTTTCCTAACCCCACATTTTGTTCCCGCTCCACATGGAGAAAGGAAAACATTTTACATAGACCGACAGAACCCCTTACGAGAGGTTCATCCCATTAGAACTGATGCAGGTACGTTTCAACGAGTATACGTTTACACACCCTTGATGAAAATGGAATTATTGGAAATGAAAAAATTGCTACCCTGTTACGATAAAGATCCAGCAGGGTTCCACCGTGAATTAAAGGACATGCTCCGCATGGGAGAGTATACATATGCTGACACGATTAAAATGTTAAAAGTACTATTGCCAGCAGGCATTTATGAAATACTTAAAGAAAAAAAAAGGGAGGTGGGTGAGAAAAAGATTAGTTGGGCAGAATTAGAAGACGAGGATAATACACGGGTCCCTGGTACTGGTCTCGGGGATAAAGCTAAAGAATTACCAGAATTATTAATACAGGTTCTGCCGAGGTTATTGACAACTAAAAAGGAAGATTGGGATGCTATTTCTGCCTGCAAACAGAAACAAGATGAAGACACTAGTGATTTCTATTCCAGATTCGAAAAATGTTTCATTATAAATAGCGGCCTAAAGACCAGTAGTGAATCGTATCCACATCTGTTTGTGACCAAATTAGTAGAGAATTCTTTACCGCAGGTTAAATATAGAGTACTAAAGGTTGAGAGTACCTGGCAAGCTAATACCCCTTCCCAAATGTTACAAATGTTACAGTACCATCAGAACCGAATTAGAGAGGAGCAGGAACACGAAAAGAGACGTATGAAAGACACGAAAATGAAAGTATTAGTTGCCCAAACTGTTCCGGCAGCTGAAGGACAGAGAAAAGGCGCGCCACCTGTAAAAGGGACGTGCAACTATTGCAAACAGCCAGGTCACTATATAAATGAATGTGCCGTCCTGAAACACAATATATCTACAGGCAAAACGAAAGAAAGACCGCGTCCTCCTAGACAGGAACACATCCCGCCAAATGCTCAAACTCCTCAGAACGCCCAACAGACAGTAGCCGTACCCCAGCCCATAGCTGCCACACAACAAGTTACACAGCAAATGTACCAGTATGCACAGTCAGATTACCCGGATTATCAACAGTATTCATGAAACAGCCTAGAGAGGGAGGTTGGCTTGCCCCTTATCGAGGTTCCCGTAGATCAAGAGGGTCCCTATGTACATAGTCAGGTATTAGGGAAAGACAGAAAATTTTTGATTGGCACAGGGGCGAGCAGAACTACCATCAGTCATGACGAGGTTCCAGGGGCACCCCTCTCAGGCTCACAAAATATTTCCCTGGGATTTTCAGGAAAGCCTATTGTTAACGAAGTGTCAAAGCCAGTTTCCCTAGAAGTTGGTCCATTGTCCCGCACTACAGACTTGTTACTTACGAAATCATGTCCAGAAAACTTGCTTGGTATAAAAACATTCAAAGAACTAGGAGCAGTAATTTTTTGTTCTCCGGAAGGAGTGAGATTGTTTTTACGTGATTTTAAAGGACATTATGTGTTGAGAGATTTTGATCCAAGATTACAGAATGTACCACAGCATTTATGGGCGCAAGGTCCGACTGATGTAGGTTGCATGCACATTACACCATACCGTGTTACTCTCAAACAAGGAGTTGTACTGCCCCGAATCCGACAATACAAGTTACCACCTGAGGCCGTAGTTGCCTTACTGAAAATTATTGACGAACTCATTGCACAAGGGGTGGTTGTAAAAACTGACTCCAATGTATGTAATTCTCCTATCATTCTGATTCTTAAACGAACTGACCCGAATGCACCACCGGTCTATAGACTGGTGATCGACCTTCGAGAATTGAACAAATGCATAATACCCCAGTAGCCAGTGGTCCCAGACATTTCTTCTTTATTGACTGCCATTGATTCCGAAGCTGCGTTCTTCACTGTAATCGATCTCAAGAACGCCTTCTTTAGTGGCCCAATCCATCTGGAAAGCCAGTATCTCTTCGGATTCTGTTTAAATGGCCGAAGCTTCAAATTTGCACGTGCTCCTCAAGGGTTCACAGAAAGCCCTAGTATTTATAGTCAAGCTCTGAAACGACAACTAGACAGTATTCACATGCCTACTGACACTGCCCTACTCCAGTATGTTGATGATCTTTTGATCACAGCACGGACAGAACGAGACTGCGAACGTGCATCACTGACAGTCTTATACTTCCTGGCCGAAAAGGGGCATAAAGTGTCCCCTTCAAAGCTACAATTCTGTGCCCAGCAAGTGGTATACCTTGGGCACTTGCTGTCCAAGAGGGGTAGACAGTTGACACCAGACCGCATTCAGTTAATTGCACATCTTCCACAGCCCAAGACACAAAAGGATGTACGGGCCTTCATTGGCCTCACTTCTTACTGTAGACAATGGATTCCTCAGTATGCATATCTAGCCAAACCACTCATACAGTTGACAACACAGGAGGCAGCGACTTCGACTGTCCTCCCTTGGACTCAGGAACATACACTTGCTTTTGATGAATTGAAGAAAGCCCTATGTCAAGCACCTGTTTTAGCGACACCATGTTACAGCAAACCTTTTACACTTTTTGTCACTGAACGCGATGGCACAGCATTATCTGTTCTCACACAAGATCAGACAGGGAAACACAAGCCTTGTGCTTGTTTTTCTAGTACATTGGATCCAGTAGCCCAGGCATTGCCTGCGTGCCTAAAGTCAGTTGCAGCAACAGCTCTAGCAATCAGACAAAGTGATTCCATAGTGTTAGGACATCCCCTGACAGTACAGGTTCCACACTCCGTGGAAGTTCTCTTAAACAGGACACAGACACAACACCTGACCATAGTAAGACTGACAGGATATGAACTGACATTATTCCAGCCACACATAGAGATCAGACGTTGTAACATATTAAATCCTGCTACACTGTTACCCTCAATTACAGCAGACCCTACACCACATGACTGTGTGGAAGTCATTAACACAATGACGAAACCCAGACAAGACTTGACAGACATCGCATTGCCCGACCCAGACCTGACACTTTATGTGGATGGTTCATGTATGAGAACAAGCACAGGAGAGTTAGTGGCCGCATATGCAGTGACCACCGAGACTGAAGTCATAGAAACACATCGTATTGACACATTGTCCGCTCAAGCAGCAGAACTTATTGCCCTGACCCAAGCCTGCATACGAGCCAAGAACCTGAAAGTAAACATATACACAGATTCACAGTACGCATTCGGAGTCGTTCACAACTTCGGTGTCGTCTGGCAAGAGAGAGGCTTTTTGACTTCTCATGGAGCCAAGATACAGCATGGTCCCCTCATTCAAGCTCTGTTAGATGCAATACACTTGCCTACAGCCATTGCCATCATGAAGTGCAAAGCACATCCAAAAGTTACTGACACTATTTCCCAGGGTAACGACCTGGCAGATCGAACAGCCAAGCTTACAGCCTAGACTCATACAGACATTCCAGCTGACACGACAAAGACTGTAGTACCTCCACTGACGAATTGCATGACAGTCAGGGATCCCACACAAGATGTACTCGACATACAGACACATGCCACTCCGGACGAAATCAAGAAATGGACTGAACAAGGAGGGGTCCAGACAGATCAGGGATGGATGACAAAGGGGAAAGCCACATGGTTTCTCCCCGACTCTATGGTTCAAGCTATCATTAATACAGCACATAGTCCAGCACACTTAGGAGAAAAGGCCATGTTAGACAGCATACAGAACATTTGGTCCAACAAACATTTACGTGCAGCAGCAAAACAGAAAGTACGTACTTGCATGATCTGTTGTCAGTTCAATCCAGGCAACGGCATTCCTGTGGAACAAGGTGGATTTCATCCTCCTGACCACCCTTTTGAAGTCCTCCAGATGGATTATATCCAGATGGACCGATGTCGAGGATTCAAGTATGTCCTCGTAGTTGTATGTGCCCTATCCAGATGGACAGAAGCGTACCCAGTCCCGGATTACACTGCTGTGACCACTGCCAAACAGTTGGTCCGTGAATTCTTCCCGCGATACGGCTTGCCCCGTGTCGTGTACTCAGATAATGGACAGCCATTCTCTTCTGAACTCATGAAACAAGTATCTCTCCTGTTAGGGTGCCAGTGGAAGTTCCATTGCGTACGACATCCAGAGGCAGCTGGCCTCGTAGAGAGACACAATCAGACTCTGAAAACACGACTAGCAAAGATCTGTGCAGAAAAAGGCGTAGATTGGATGGTAGCCTTGCCGGTTGCCCTCTTTTACATGCGTATGGTAGCTCATTCCAGAACCGGACTATCTCCTTATGAGGTTGTCTTCGGCAGACCTCCAAATATTTGGGGTACACCTATGCCTAGGAAAATCACTGACGTTGACAGTAATATGCTGACAGATTACCTGGCTTCCTTGATGTCTGCACTACTCTCTTGTCGTTTGCAGGTTGCCGCCGCCTTTCCAGACAACACCCAGGTTAAGGATCACACCATTGTCCCTGGCGATGTCGTGCTTGTGAGAAATTTCGACCAGTCAAGCCCCCTGGAGCCGCGTTGGAAGTCACCGAAACTTGTGCTACTAACAACGAGGACAGCAATAAAAGTGGAAGGACGTAAGGGCTGGATCCATGCCCATCACGTCAAACGATTCCACGGACTTGGCTCAGATTCCAAAGACTGTTTCGCGAAGGTTTCTGAGAACATTTTTGATAATGACACTAAACTCCCTTTGTTAGAGAAAACTCCGCAGCAGGAGTACAAATCAAAACTACGGTCTAGTAAGTCAGGCAGCGTTTAATTGTTTAAGTCCCCCTCGGGTGAAGCGGTTAGACAGGTTCCTGACATGTATGAGATAGACCCAAATAGTGAGAGAGATAGACAGGAAATAATGAAAATGAAATATTGTAAGAATCTACGTAGTAGATGCATCATTACCTTGCTTATTATATTTTTTCTAAGTATTACAATTATCTGTATAAGCTTGACGCTACATGTTTTCTTTCCTCCTCTTGGTTCACATGTACATTCCTCTTTCAATGAAATAGTGAGCACAAATTCATTGACCAGCCACCTCACGAATTATCCTATCGACTAGCACTGCGCAACAACACTTTTATCCGTATGTTACACCATTCTCATCAGACCAGCAATGTCACGAATTTCTGGGTATGTGGCCGACTCCCACCTTACCAGAAAATGAAGGGAGCTCTGCCCCTCTTTCCTTATCCGTTTTCGCACAATGGTTCGTGCGGGCATGGTTTACTTTAATGTCCTCATTAGACAGTAAGTCCGCAATTTCCCAGGGCAATTGGATATGGGGGAACCTGAATACAGTTATGAATAAAGCCTGTTTCCCAGACAAGGACGGTCTTCCCCAAAGGACAGGGACCGATCTAGAAAATGAAGTGTATGATTTAGGTAATTTTTCCCTTAACCTCATGATTCTGAACGTTCAGTCCGAGACTAATTCGGACTTACCGTTTATAACAGTTTTACCCGTGAAAGGTGAATTATGCGTTAGAAAGAATGGTTCAGTGCATCTAGGACACAGTGATTGTAATACTGTGGTCGAATTCAGTGATAAAGGAAAGTCTATTTTCAAAGCTTCCCGCCATTCCTATTTTATTTGTGGTCAGACAGCTTATGTACGTCTGCCCTTAGATTGGGGTGGAACATGTTATATTGCGTTCCTATTGCCACCGGTTTTTCTAGCCCCATCCAATTATCATCGAGATACCCATCTTGTGCATGTTAGACATAAGAGAGACCTTCCTCCTGTTATCAATTACTCCGAGTCAGCGTGGGACCAGTATAAGGATTACATTAAAGGATACTTCTGGTTCATAGGTCCTGTCCAAAATAGTAAAATAATACGCAGGTTAACAAGAACTCTTGAAGCAGTAGTGAACGAAACTACATTTGCTTTAGGTAACTTGACCGAAGAGCAGTCTGCTATGAGACTTGTTGTTCTTCAAAACCGCCTTGTCCTTGACGTCATCTTGGCCGATAGGGGCTGCGCTTGTAGAGTGATCGGCTCCAGTTGTTGTGTGTTTATTCCAAATAACGCACCATCCGTGTATGCAGCAATAACAAGACTCCATAAGATAGCTCGTGAATTACATCAGGACCCATGGTCTTGGTACGGCTGGCTCTGGAGTGTAATAGCGGGATGGGGCTGGACCGTACTGTCATTCATTGGAATAGTACTGCTCATACTCTTCAGTTGTTGTCTCTGTCTGCAATGTGGGCCAGCGATTTGGGGCTTGTGCGCCACTGCTTGCATTCCCCGTCCACGTTCACGTTCCCGTGCCCGAATAAAAAAAGACGAGCAAATAATGTTATACGAACAAATAGATGGTCTCATGAAAATAGATATTTCCTAAAGGGCGCAGTAGGGGCCAAGGAGGGAATGAGGAAACAGAAATTTTTAGGTACTCAGTGTGTCCCCCCACTCGCACCCTTTCCATGTACCTATGTCCCATGTATGTCCATGTTATTGTGTAATTCCCTTCCCGTGTCTGCCATGATAATGCCTCTGCATTTCCGTCTAATGTTAGCATGTCAGTTAGTGGGCCCTCCATGTATAAAGTACCGATTTCGCATTAAGGCCTACGTTTCCAATGCATTTACATGGTGCATTTTTTAATATCGCAAAGCACACGTTTTCCACGTTTTTCTGGCCCAGTTGAGCCAGGCCCTGAATTGAGGCTCCGAGCCTCTTCTGTCTCAGAAAGCTGCAGTTTAGGTATGCATCCCTGACCTCTACCTTACTTCCTGCCCAGCCGAGCGGTGCCCGGCTCGGCCTGGCCTGCCTGCCAAGACGGTATTTTGCCTACAGTTATCTGTTCAGCCTCCGCAAAAACACATTCCAGTCTAGTGAAATAGGTAAACATATTCCCGCCTGCAGAGCAAAGGGCCCGGCCTTCCTGTCTCCTTGCAAGTAATTTACTGCACCCGTTACCATAGTAGGCCCATGGCCCCCGCACATTGCACGAAGACACATATGCACGCGCTAGCATTCAGTAACGAACGGCCTCTGCCCGGGAGACCTTTTACTTCAGACAATACATCCTCCAAACACAAGATATCAGATATGCTATAGGTGCAGGTCGTTCTGACATCCCAGACACCAGACTCCTCTACTAGTGCTAAAGTCAAGCCCCCCAGCTCTCCCCAGTTACACGTCAATACCACGTCATGTTCAGTTGCGCGCGCATGTATGGTAAAGGTTTCTGCCGACCCTGCAGATTTTCTCTATGCATCCACCCACTTGTGACACTTCTGTGACTCATCTGGTACACACTTCCGTGTACGCCTCCTTACACGTCTTCTTTTACGCCCATATGTTCTTATCTCTCTCTTTTCACTTGTTACGCCTACTGTATTCATTGCAATTGTACAGTTTTACTATATATAATGTGTGATGTTAATAAAACGTTAGATATCCCTTCCTGAACCTCAGTGGTGATGGAACCCGATTCTCAGTGACTCGAGTCATCTTAATTAAAGCCCGTATGACTCAGATACCACGGACTCTGCCTCTCATTTTTTATGAGCTATCCTTATTGTCATTTAATGTATAGAAAAATAGTCCCGGTAATTTTATTTACCACAAATCTAGGAATTAAGGTGCATATTACCAACGAGTAGCGATATTTATCACTAACTAGGCTTAGCAACGATTTTTTTATCGCTAAGCATCGCTGGAAATTATCGCTGAGATAACGTGCTATTAGCAACGTTTATCTCCAAAGCGATAATTTTTCCGGCGATAGCATGAATATCGCTGAGAATACAGCAATATTCACGCATTAGAGATGAAATGCTCTTAGCCATGTTATCCACCTCCCATTGGATAACATTGCTAAGAACTGGTCTGAGTAGGCGTTAGTTTTTGGCGATAGCAGGAATATTTCCAACGCTACGCCCAGCTTGCTAATAGGCGATAGCGACGTTAGCGACTGCTTTCAGTCGCTAACAGGTTGGGTACGCCCACTTTGCATGTCATTAGCGAAAAATATCGCTGACATGCAAAGCGGGCCCCAAACCGCTCGCTATCGCCTAAAAGCTGTCGCTAACATCAGTTAGCGACAGCTTGCTAATATAGTGATAGAATTCTCGCTGCTTAGCGGCTGAAAACGGTCGCTAAACCGGCGATAATTGCCTATCGCCCCCCCTCGGTAATATGCCCAAAGTGTTTTTCATGCTAATTATGGTATGGGTTACCAAGCGTTACTGCCTGTTACCTAACTAATTACATGTAACTAAGTAGACATTACAGCTTAATGAAATGGTAATAATTTTCTTTTGAAAGTACAATATTTCTCCAATATCAGCCCGGGGAGAGAACTGAAAAATCTAAGGACTCAAAAGTCTTACTTAGTCAAATATTAGCATTATTAACAAATGTACAAGTGAGATTCTAAGGATTTAGCTCATTTCAATAACTTAAAACTGTAACACGGAGAACAAGCATTTGTAATGCAATCAGTCTCGCCTTTGGGACCTTATATGTATGTAGCTATGGTGGCAAATAACAAATCATTAAATGTGAGAAGCACTCACATTTCGGTATGTTAAGAATTCGGTAATTTACTGATTCCTTAAGGTACCGATTCAGTAAAATACCGAATCCTGCAATCATGCCACCTACATTCCAAATGCCAAAATACCGGTCCGTAACGGCCGAAATTCGATAATTTCGGCCGTTACCGACCGGTGTTGGTGACGTACATCTGGCCCCGAATTCTTAACATAACGATTTGGTAAATTACCAGATCCTTAATGTAGGAATCACTCAAGTGAGTGCTTTTCACATTTAAGGATTTGTTATTTACCACCAACTACAAGTTGGTGGTAAATAACGAAAACCGTTAAAAAAGCAATTTTATGATTTTTTAACAGTGCCATGTGGCAGACATACCGCATGTGCACCCATGCACTATTCAGGGTTGCAACAGGGTGTCAATGTGTCACCCTGCCACCCTTGTAAGAATACCCCATATTACCGAATCTATATTTACCGAATCAGTAATTCTCATTCATTTCTATGGGCCTCCAGGCCCTTAGGATTGAATGGGGCATACAGAATCGGTAAATACCAAATCAGTATTTACCGAATTTTACCGATTCTGTAAAATTTACCGAATGATTTGCGACATACCATTTACCGATTCTAAAATACTGAATCGGTAAAATTCGGTATTTTAGAATCGGTAATTGATATTTACCTATATCTTGCCCTATATCTTTAGGCAACTTTTTGAATTCGTTTTTTTTCCAAAACTGCTTCAAGCTAAAGTGGCAATCATTCAGGATTGACAAAAAATGGAGCAAAGCTTCCCACTGCAGCAACATAATATCTTGATTGCTTACCAAATACGCCATGAGGAAGCTAATACCACATGTTTACAAAATGGCTACAGCAGTTCTCCACAATGCGAGACATCCATTTAATAATGATACTATTTTTGGATCAATTATAATAGTGGACATCTTAAACAAATTGGCAAAAAATTATGTGTGGAGACCGGTAAGAACATACCATATTTAGAGCAGAGCGATAACAATTGCAATAGGCATAAGCCCCATGGGGCTTATGTAACGACCGGATTCTCGGACCAGATAGAATCAGCTCATCAGAGCACAACCAGCCCATTCGGAACGTAATCACCTCCCTCCTTAGGACCTATTTACCACAGGTATCTATGTCTCCTACCCAAGGATGGGGAATTGGCAATGTACATGCCTGAGTTTTCTACAATATCACACTCATACCAACTAGTCTCGCGGCAACTCAGGCCCAGACTGTTCTACCCTGGGGCAGTTCTGATCATATACCATTACACACTGGCCGCAACCAGTGCTCACTCAAGCCACAATCTTGTGGGAATAAATACCAGTATCCTCCCTGGTACTCTCTTTTATCTACGTACAAGCCACAATCTTGTGGGTATACACACCACTATCCCCCCTGGTGCTCACTTACTTACATAACAAGCCACAATCTTGTGGGTATAACGCCGCATCACAACGACGATCACTTTCCTATTAATACCTTCAGCTCTCTTTCTTTATGTTGGGAAGTTTCTCTCACTATTCACTAGAGGTACAATACTACAATATTATGAATCACACAATGATAGCCAAATTAGATGATGTACAACTTATCCTTCAGTTCAAGGGCTCCTCTCTCCCTAATTATTCAGTTACTACTTACCTGATCAGGGGTAGCATCTGTTTAAACAGTAGCACCTGACTAGAAGAACAAGTTACCTTTCAATATAAGAATAAGAGGCACATGCCGGTTCACTAAGAACTGGGGTACTTTATTTATCAGAACAACAATATCAATATATCACTATACTATAACATATAGCCTGCAAAGGGAAAATGAAAGGTTAGAATGTGCACGCTAATAAGAAAGGGTCGACGTCACCTTATTAATATGAAGTCTGGACTCAGCAGTCATCTGGGTTCCCTTCTCGTCTGTGCCTTGGCTCGTCTTTAAGGTCACACCTCTGCAGTCACGGATACACGTCTGCACCGCTATGCTCTGTCTCCTTCACCTCCCTCCAAGTCACTGGAACCTTCCTCTCATCAGCTGCTTTCTCTCTGGCTGTTCTGCACTACTCCTCTCTCCTCTCACTCGCAGACCATCTTCACTTCTCGGCTTGGATCTTATAACTCAGTTTTAGCCACTCTGGTATTCGTTCTCTTAACTAACTGCTTCTCTCTGAATGCTCTGATCTGAAGGTCATAGCTCACCAGCTGCTCCAGCTAAAATAACTTCAATCTTTCTAAGAGAGTATCAGCTTCTCGATCTGTCTCGGACTTTAAAATGGCGACTGTCTGCCCTGAAATAATTGATAGCATTGATGCTAACGGCTAGCTGCCGCCTACAGACTGACTGATTCACTGCCTCATGCTTTCACTAATATGGAAGCTTGGTCCTTCATGGAAAGTTACGGCCAGTAACCTACGGCGAACAAATTCTTGTACCTCCCCGTACCAAGGACACGTTCCCAGCCAGCCAGCCTGATGTTGTGTCTTCAGAATGGAGAAAAATACAGTCTTTCGATAAGTGCCAGCCTGAGCCGGGTTTCTCCAAGCGAACAACACCTCGTAACTAAAACATTACGTTTGACCTAGAAGCATCTCAAGCTGCCGGGGCAGAAAGAAAGATGGAGTCTCTCCCGTTTGAGGCCTACAAGGCCCGAAATAAACATAACTCCCTAGAAGGTGTACTAATACTCTTACAAAAGGACGGATTATCACTAATACTAATGAATCTATCCCTTAACATAAGTTTATAAGCCCTGATCTAAGGAAAAGGGTACGGAATTATATCAACACGCATTGTGAATAGGCTCTATTTACGGTACGAATCCTTCCACTAGAATGAACGTAGACTGAAGTCACCTCCAATTACCTTCCCTCAAGGAAGGGCCGAAAAAGTCGGTGAGAACATTTCACCCTTGACTTTAGGCTACTAATCATTCGCTAAATGGAACTAACATCTGTAAAAGAATAATATGAAACAAAACTAACTGATCTATTTCTTGTACCTAATCTACAGTACTGGAGTAAGGAAGGAATGCACTGAATAAAGCAGCAAATAGCTACTAAAATGCTAATAGCAATCATAATACCCCCTAATATTTGTCGTAGAGAATGTAAGTCAGGTAACCAATTGAAGAGCCAGTCAAACCAGCCCTGGTCAATGTGTTTTCTAACCTCTTCAGTCAAGTCATGAAGTTTGTCAATATGAGCCTGAATGGATTTAGTATGATCCGATAAATTGAAACAGCAAAGGCCCTCAAAGTCAGAACAGTCATGTCCATGTTTGACTAAAAGATAATCAATGGCAGCCCGGTTCTGCAAAATAGCTCTGCGTTCACCCTGGGCGTCTAGTAACATGTCAGATAAAATTGTAGAAGTATGATTGATAGACTTAACCATCCAGCAGGCCATCTTCCCAATAGACTTAGCATTATAGACAGCCAAGGCTGGAACACCAATAATAGAAATAGCTCAACTAAGGTATTCAGATTTGGAATATAAATGCAGAAAGAAACACAGTCTTCATGTAACATCATAGCATCACGAACCACACGGGAATATGTATTAGGATGTGAAGAAAACATCAATAAGCTTAGTCTAGTGTTGGCACAAGGGCCTCCGGAAATGTTTGCAGGAATGTAGGGCCAGGAGGTATTACCACAAGAGAAAAGCCATCCAGAAGGTAACAACATTGTACGATAATGGCTAGGGGCAACTACTAGACTTTTACAGGTCACATTATTTTTAACAGAAGTACATGATTTCGGAGGTCTTCGGGAGCACAAAGTTCATTCATGAGCTGAAAAAGAAGTGGCCGCCTTTAGCTTCAAACGCATACATTCAGTAATTGCATTGGGATCACATGTAAGGAAGAAGCATAAATCCCCTTGAGTAATATGATATGTGGTTATTTGGGAATGAATCGGTGGTATTGGATCTAAAAGTACAGTGCATAAAGGACAATACTCATGGGTTGCGAAATCACCAAGGATCACGTTGGGGCGGGCATTTGATATATTAAAGATATGGGTTAAAGTCTCCAACGAAGCGGGGACAGCAACCAAACAGGTCGCTAGAATGTCAGTCACCGAACGCATCGGTGTCAAGCAGAAATGTGTAGAATTGGTAACTCGTTTAGCTAAAGTAGTACAAAAATTAGATGATGAATCCCACGCAGCAAAGGAACGTGGTACTCGGGTTATCGAATCAACCAAAGTCCGTGGGTTCCCTCCTTTCCCGATGTAGCAGACCAAAAGGAGTCCAACGCCGGCACATCCTGCAGCAACAGTCCAGAGAATGATCTGAAAGAAAATCAAATACAGGCATTATTCATTCTCGTAAGTAACATTTGTCAGCCGGGACAGCTTCTTAGCTATCTTTCCCTGGTCTCGTGACTAGGATCGTATTGTCATGACCGGTTGCAATAATTTCAGCTTGTACAGGGGGATTTTTAGGCGATTGCACCCATACTCTAGCTCCAGGATTATCTGTAGAGCCAAAACCTTTTTGTTCTCGTACAGTTAGCAACGTTGGGGCAGTGCCTTTTTGAATCTCACCACTGAAAACAGGCATTATCAGCAACTGAGCAATTCGGACCGTTTTGTGAATTAATAAATCAACCTCACTGCTATTCAGCAGGAGCACCTTAATCTCTCCCTGATAATCACTGTCAATGACTCCTCCGAGTACTTGAATGCCTTTTAAGGCCAGGCCCGATCTAGGGGCGATCAGTCCAAAATTTCCAGTTGGTATACAGACACCAACACCAGTTTCAATGATAACTCGGTCTCTGCTTTTAATAGTGGTATCATTCATGGCATGCAGGTCCAAACCTGCGGCACCTGGGGTTGCTCTGCATGGAGCCAGTGCTCCGGGGGAAATTTCCCAGTACATACAGTATTGCCAACGGTGTTTGGCTTTGCAACTATACCTGGAGGAAATGAACGCATTAATGGAGATTCAGCATTTAAAAAGGGACGATTATTTAGAATTAACAGTGCTTGAAACAAATAATCTCTCCAATTCTTATATTTATTGTCAGTTAATTTTCGCAATTGATCTTTCAGCAAACCATTCGTTCTTTCAATAAGGCCTGATGCCTGTGGATAATATGGTATATGAAACACCCATTCGATGTTATTTTCCACACAAAATTCCTGCACCAATCTTCCGCGAAAGTGGGATGCATTATCAGATTGAATTTGAAATGGAACACCATAATAGAGCATAATCAATTCCAATGTTTTAATGGTATTCACTTGGGTAGCTTGTTTACAGGGAAAGGCCACTAAAAGGCCACTGTATGTATCAACAATGGTACAAACATATTGGCAGTTTTTACTCATAGGGAGTGGACCAATATAATCAATCTGCCAAATTTGAGCGGGCAATTTTCCTCGATGTAAATGACCTTTAACAATTTGAGGTACTTTTCGTTGTCTAGAATGTTGACAAATATGACAATGCAAAATGGTGTCTTTAATCAAATTTAAAGGAATATAAATTCCTCGATCGGCGGCCCACCTGCTAGTGGCTCTCTCTCCAAAATGTCCTGTTTTCTGGTGGACCCACTTTGCCAATCCCGCCAAATCAGAATCTTGTATGTCCACCACTGCCTTAGCAATTTTAGATTTCTCATCTGCAATGTTATGAAAGAATTTGTTAAGGGAGTCTATCGGGGTATGAGCATCCACATGAAAGATTGTAACAGTACTTTCTGGGAGCATTTCCCAAATTTCTTGCCATAATTCTTTTCCCCACAGTTCTTTTGAATGCAATTCCCAATTATGAGAATGCCAAGTCGGTAACCAGACCGCCAGTCCATTAGCAGTGGACCAGGAATCAGTAAATATATGACAAGTGCCAGGTAAATCTTGTTTCAAAACTTGATAAACAGCATATAATTCAGCAAATTGACTACTCTTTCCCTCACCAGTTGTACTCAGCAATTTTTGTGTGATGGGATTATAGGACACTGCCTTCCAATGCTGTTTCTCTCCTATGTACCTCGCTGAACCATCCGTACACCACACATGGTTTCTGTCCTCCGCGGACAAATCATCAATTGGCGTACCCCACTTAACAGGAGATTCCTGTACTACAGGTACGGAGCAATCACTCCCAGTCTCAGTCGATGGCGCCTGCGCCACTTGCTCATGTAAAGATGCTAAACCTTTCGGTCCCACACGTGCCCTGTCTTGTATGTACCACTTCCACTTAATTACACTCGCCTCTAGAGCATGTCCAATTCGATGAGTTTTCGGCGAACTCAAAACCCACTGCATAATAGGAATTCCAGGTCTCAAAATCACATCATGTCCCAAAGTCAATTGCTCGGTATCCACCAGAGCCCAATAACATGCAAGCAACTGTTTCTCAAAAGGTGTATAACGCTCACCAGCATCGGGTAACTTTTTAGTCCAGAAACCTAATGTACTTTACTTCTGCCTTGTTTTTGCCACAAACTCCAATTTGCATAAAGACCTTGCACGGACACATTCAACTCCACATCACCATCGCACACAGGCCATAAATCCAAAGCATACTGGATCGCTTCTTTTGCCAAATTAAACGCATCCTGCTGTAGTTTACCCCATTCAAACACATTCTTTTTGCGAGTGACTCGGTATAACGGGGCCAATATCTGACTCAAATGTGGAATATGTTGGCGCCAAAAGCCAAATAAGCCAATGAAGCTTTGGGCTTCTTTCCTGTTTCTTGGGACTGCAAAATCAAGAATTTTCTGTTTCACTTCTGGAATCACTTCTCTGTGACCTTCATGCCAATTGATGCCTAGAAATTTCACATTTTGAGATGGACCTTTGCACTTATTGGGATTGATTTCCCAACCTTTTTTGCGTAAAAAATCAATAATTTGATCTAACTGTGTCTGAACTTGGTCTTATGTCTCACCTTGAATTAAAATGTCATCAATATAGTGACATATCTGGATTTGCGGGTGTAAAGGTACTTCAGACAAATGTTCCACCACCAGCCGGTGACAAATCGTGGGACTGTGTACATAGCCTTGGGGAAGACTTCTAAACGTCATTTGACGTCCATTCCATGTAAAACTGAATTGTTCCTGACACTCAGGGGCAATCGGAATTGAAACGAAAGCATTGGCAATATCAATGGCGCATACCATGTACCTGGATGTTTTTTAGGAATTCTTTCAATTAAAGTAATGATGTCTGGTACTGCAACAGTCAAAGCGGGTGTGTGTTTGTTCAATTCGCGGTAATCAACAGTCATGTGCCAAGAATTATCACTTTTGCGCACGGGCCAAACGGGATTATTCCAAGCAGAAGTAACCGGAGTTATAACTCCTGCATCCACCAAATCCTGAATAGTAGCACTAATTTCTTCATGGGCACCTGGAATACGGTACTGTTTCTGAGAAACAATTTTTGTAGCCTGGGGAATTTTTATGGGGGGCATCCTTAAACGACCAACCCGTACAGGTCTGGACGATAAATAATGTTTAGTTCCAAATTGATAACAGCCGTCATCTAAATGCAAAGTCATTCCTTTTAAAATGTCAATTCCGATTATGTATTCCAAAAGTGGTACAACTAATACAGAACATTCTTTTCGGGGAATTCTGCCTATTCTCATTTCAAGTGCAGTTTGCACTGCGGGGGTTTCCTTTCCACCTACACCAGTAATTGTGAAAAATTGGCCTTTAAATTTCTTTGATTTTCCATGAATAAGAGTGGCCTCCGCTCCCGTATCTACCAATGCTCGGGCCCTTTGGATATTACGATGTTTCCAGAAAATTTCAATATCTACATAGGGTCTATTTTCTTTGTGAGCCCACCTGCGTACTGGAGCTTGACCTATTTCCTAGTCATTTTTACTGCGTTCTGTCAACCAGGACAAATCAGGATAAATGCTCTCGTATTTCTTGGGTGTTAAAACATCATGTTCATATCCATCTCCATTACGAAATGGATTCCTTTCATGTGTACGGTATTGTGAATTTCGATCGGAAAGTCTGTGTCGATCCTGCCTTCTCCTCAACTCAGGGGACTGATCCCTTTCCTCTCTATATCTGCTGTTAACACGGTCGTTTCTCCCCCTTTCTCTTTCCCCCTCTCGCCCTCTCTCTTTTCCACGGTGAGGGGACACATCACGCTTATGCCGTCGTTCACCACGACGATCAGAATCATCACAACGTCTTTCGTCTCCACTGTCATCAGAATATCCACGATCACAATCATTCTTTTGCACACGTCGGGCACCCTCCTTTCGATCCAAACCACGCTTGCGAAACATGTCCCACAAGCGATCATTAGGTTCACCATCAATGTCTTCCTGTTTCACACCATCAGCCAACAGTGCAAGAAACATATCACGTCTAGAGAATTTATGCTCACCAGGAGTACGACCCCCGGGTCTGGACTGCCTCTCAGGTTTAAACCAGTCACCCAACTCACCAAGCTGACGAACAGATTCAAGCACCATAGACAAAGCATTGCCAGTTTGATTGATTAACAAAGTCATCATAACCTGTTTATTACCAACGGGGGAAGAACGGATGATGCGGTTACACACAGAAGATGTTAACAAACCATCCAACAATCTGTCAGCGGTACTCAGAAAAATCGCAGTTTTCATCACCTCCTCTTTCAGCCGTTGTGCCGCATCGCTCAAGGTATACCACGGCTTGTCATTCACAAGCCAATCAGATTCAGTAGGGTATTTGTGATTACAGCCATAAGTCGCTAACTGGAGCAGACTAATTTGGGCAGCAGCATTATAATTCTGGAAATGATCTTGTACAGTAGAATCGGAACTTAAAGAGCAAAATTTCAAGGCATCTCCTGCATCTAACATGATACCTGCAGGGCCTAACTCATAAAGGCACACCATCCACGTAAGCAAGGCCTCACCAGGCCATTGTCGAAATCGTTGCAAAATATCACTAACTTCCTGTTGTGTAAAATCCTCCAAACTATCCATAGCAATGCCATTAGGATTGGCAGGAGTTTGTTGTAATTTACGTTGAAAAACCGGATGCGCAGAAACCTCCGGACGAGCATCCGAAGAAGCCCGATCCATAGATTTAGAAGAGCAATTAGAATGAGAAACGTCATTAGAACGGGAAGAGCCACTACGTTCGCCGGAATCATCATGTGCATCTCAGGAAGCAGATTTACGGTCACGTCCGTAGCGAGAAAAATCGCGCTTGTCAGATTCCTCAGCCGAGAAACCAGAATCATTCGAGTCCCAGATATTACCATCCCATTCATCAGGATTCCAGTCCGCCCGGCTTTCGCCACGACTAGACGTACCTTCCGCTTACATACACGACTACGACGATTCTTATATTTGTATTTCGCAATTCGAACAGCAGCCCTTTCGGCAATAGTCTGATAAGTTTCAAGTTTGTCGGCAAGCAATTTATTTTGACATCGCAAAAGAGTATGAGCATTTTGCACTTCAACAAACTTCTCTTCCATGTCAGCATATTGTTTCAGCAATTTGAAAAGTTTTTCATGCACAATCCTGTACGCAGTTAAAACAATCCAGCGTCCTAAAATAGGAAGCTCCTCACCCTTAACTACTGGCGCTTTTTGTAAGCAAGAAATCACATTAGCCGGCTCCGCCAGCTCCAAACAAGAACTCCAATTCTCACTCAAACCAGTAGAATCGGCCCACTCACTGGCCAAGGCCTCGTAAGGCGTTGATTCCCAGCCGGGAATTTCAACAGGCAATTTGAAAGCAGATTTTGACCTTCGCAAAAACATTTTGAGAAACTAAAAAGATATATACAACTATCAACAAATAATATACACAATAAACCACGTACGAGCCGAGCGCAAACCAACAAGATAAAAACAATACAGAGCGCACAGGCTTCGTAAACAGTTCGTGACGCCAGATGTAACGACCAGATAGAATCAGCTCATCAGAGCACAACCAACCCAGCCGGAACGTAATCACCTCACTCCTTAGGACCTATTTACAACAGGTATCTATGTCTCCTACCCAAGGATGGGGAATTAGCAATGTACATGCCTGAGTTTTCTACAATATCACACTCATACCAACTAGTCTCGCGGCAACTCAGGCCCAGACTGTTCTACCCTGGGGCAGTTCTGATCATATACCATTACACACTGGCCGCAACCAGTGCTCACTCAAGCCACAATCTTGTGGGTATAAATACCAGTATCCTCCCTGGTACTCTCTTTTATCTACGTACAAGCCACAATCTTGTGGGTATACACACCAGTATCCCCCCTGGTGCTCACTTACTTATATAACAAGCCACAATCTTGTGGGTATAACGCTGCATCACAATGACAATCACTTTCCTATGAATACCTTCAGCTCTCTCTCTTTATGTTGGGAAGTTTCTCTCACTATTCACTAGACGTACAATACTACAATATTATGAATCACACAATGATAGCCAAATTAGATGATGTACAACTTATCCTTCAGTTCAAGGGCTCCTCTCTCCCTAATAATTCAGTTACTACTTACCTTTATCAGGGGTAGCATCTGTTCAAACAGTAGCACCTGACTAGAAGAACAGGTTACCTTTTCATATAAGAATGAGAGGCACATGCCGGTTCACTAAGAACTGGGGTACTTTATTTATCAGAACAACAATATCAATATAACACTATACTATAACATATAGCCTGCAAAGGGAAAATGAAAGGTTAGAATGTGCACGCTAATAAGAAAGGGTCGACATCACCTTATTAATATGAAGTCTGGACTCAGCAGTCATCTGCTCAATCGCGGACCATCTTCACTTCTCGGCTTCGATCTTATAACTCAGTTTTAGCCACTCTGGTATTCGTTCCCTTAACTAACTGCTTCACTCTGAATGCTCTGATCTAAAGGTCAAAGCTCACCAGCTGCTCCAGCTAAAATTACTTCAATCTTTCTAAGAGAGTATCAGCTTCTCGATCTGTCTCGGACTTTAAAATGGCGACTGTCTGCCCTGAAATAATTAATAGCATTGATGCTAACGGCTAGCTGCCGCCTACAGACTGACTGATTCACTGCCTCATGCTTTCACTAATATGGAAGCTTGTACCTTCATGGAAAGTTACGGCCAGTACCCTGCCGTCCACCAAATTCTTGTACCTCCCCGTACCAAGGACACGTTCCCAGACGGCCGGCCTGATGTTGTGTCTTCGGAATGGAGAAAAATACAGTCTTTCAATAAGGGCCAGCCTGAGCCGGTTCTCTCCAAGCAAATAACACCTCGTAACTAAAACATTACATTTGACCTAGAAGCATCTCAAGCTGCCGGGGCAGAAAGAAAGATGGAGTCTCTCCCGTTTGAGGCCTACAAGGCCCGAAACAAGCATAACTCCCTAGAAGGTATACTAATACTCTTACAAAAGAAACGGATTATCACTAATACTAATGAATCTATCCCCTAACATAAGTTTATAGGCCCTGATCTAAGGAAAAGGGTACGGAATTATATCAACACGCCTTGTGAATAGGCTCTATTTACGGTTCTAATCCTTCCACTAGAATGATAGTAGACTGAAGTCACCTCCAATCACCTTCCCTCAAGGAAGGGCCGAAAAGGTCGGTCAGAACAGCTTAAAACTGAATTTTCATGAAATAATTGTCTTTTCGAACTTTGGTGCTTTTCTTAGTTTGATGAAAGCCTTTTCTGTCATTTTTGATATATATAACAAAATGTGTGTGTGCAGTACGCATTTACAGGTTGTGAAAATTAGCAAACAGTTGCCATGCATGCACACAGGTTTGCACAGGTGTAATTTTTACAATTTTACACACGTACTCACACACGCAGACATACACACACACACACAAACACACATACGCACGCGAGCTCACACAGACACACACACACCCACGCACACACACACACACACATTCTCTAGTGGTGGGTTCCATTAGATAGTTATAGTTCTCAACTGTTTCATAGGAAAAGCATTTTTTGTGTCGCTAATAATCAAGAGGGGGCCGAGAAGAAGAGGGTGACCCAAAATAGAAAATACCCATGCATTTGTCTTAGACTCAATTAGATAAGGCTAAGGCTAAAACTGAATGGAATTTCACAGAATTTGGCAGGATACTAGATTGTGGTCCACAGATTGTGCTTTTTGTGATTAGGTGTAATTGCGTTCAGTAGGTTTGTGAAATTAAGCGTAACAAGTAATTGTATAACTGGATAGTAGCACCAATTTTAAAATGAAGTGTTCTGATTTGCCAAGGGAGCTTTATTACCCTTGTGCCTTCTTGCAAGCGAATGCTCTGAGATGCTGCCTTGGTTGCCTTTTTTGTTTTGTAAATACATTTGGAGAAGTTTGATGAATCACCACAAAACCTTCCAGAAAAGGGCTACTTGTTTACTAATTAGTGCATAAACTGTTTTGGGGTGATCTTTCAAGCAGAGACTGAAATAAATGGAGAATCTCAGAACACGTTTTCCTATTTATTTTTTAACAACCCAAACCGCTGAAAGGATTAACACCAAATTTGTCAGAAAGCCAGATCTTGATCCAGAAAAAATGCTATTTGGGTTATAGTGTAATTATAAACATTATTGTAATATTTGTAGTTTGGGAGAAAGTGAGGGGTATATTCACAAGAACGTGTGATAACTATTGCAGTAGTAGCATATTGCAACTTTCAACATCGCAGTCCATCGCGGAAAAACAACTTAGTGACAACGTGGAATTCACAACACAGCGATAGTATGCAAAAGTTTGCCAACACTGCGCCCAAAGTCCGCGCGACAACCAACTCAACCGAGATAAAAACACAAACCCCAACACGAAAAAACCTACAATGGGCAAAAGCGCGATAAGAAAACAGTGACAACCAGCGCAAGGGCAGCAATACACACACGCAATGTGAGAAAAAGCACAAGAACATCATACTGAAAATGCCACAGAACAAAATCCAACAACAGTGGAGTACCACAGTTGCGTCCTGGCCAACTGCAGAGGACTTCATGTACACCACAACTACCTAGCACCGTGGAAGAACAGAACCGACAGGCACACTGCATGAAAGAGCCCAGTGGCAGACTAATCAGAGCTGTACGAGGGACACACCCACCCGGATGCACAGCGGGCGACACAGGCCCACCACCAAAGGACGTTGACCTGCGGGAGACTGGGGTAGGGTCATGTGAGCAGAGCAGGGACTCAAATGTGTGATGCCTGCATTTGGCATCTCCACATGTTCAGCTGTTGTCTGGCTGTGGTGCAATGAAATGTCTGTATTGGGTGCAGGGGTAGGCCAGGATGACCATTGAGTAGCATGGTCGTGTCTGGTAGGTGTTCATGTAGTTTGACATGTTGATTGTGGTTTGGTCACGTGTACATCCCATCAGTTGTGCATTGTGCTTGGAGGCATTGGGATGTATTGTGTGTTGACTTGGTACTTACCAACGAGCAGTCCTGTTCCATATGTTCTATCCGGAAGTGCTGGTTGATGATGGACTGTGAGAAGATGGAGGAATCATGCGCACTGCCTGCCTGGGTAGTTGGCAATGGCATTCGTAAAGAGTCCCCAGAGGTCCACTATTGCCTGCACATTGATGGAATGTGTGTGCTTTCTGTTGTGGTAGTGGTATGCAGTATCCGCAGGGGGCACACAAGGGATTTGTGTGCAGTCAATTGCCCCCAACACGGCTGGGAATCCGGCAATGGCATAGGCGCCTTGCTTTGTTATCAGCTGATCCTGCGCAGTGTTGGGGTAGTGAAGGTACTGGGGTATGAAGCTGAGGATGGCATCCAGGAAAGGTGTGATTAACTTTGATAGGGCTAGCTGTGAGACCCCTCTGACTCTAGCAGTTGTTAGTTGGAAGGTACCAGGGGCCAACAGGTGCAGCACAGCCATCAGCTTTGTCTGCCGAGGGATGTGGGTTCTCCGCTATGTTGGGACTGAAGGCCGGTGGGCGATGTGGGTCATGATGAAGTGAATGGTTGTCCTTTTGAGCCTGTAGTGTGCAATGACTTCCTCGGGATTCAGGTCTGTGTGAGTGGTGCGTTTTTTGTAGGTCCACTGTCTTACTCTGCGCTGCCTCTGTGGTGGTCCGAGGGTGGTACCGGTCCCAGGGGTAGTGGCGTTGGGAGTTGTGGCCCTGTTGGTGCTCCAAGCTGCATGATGAGTAGCTCCCTGGCTTCGTTTGTACTTCAGGTGTAGCTGTGTGTGGAGCAACGTTCCCTACTGCAGGTAGTCGTCCGTCATTACACCTGCTTGAGGCAGTTGTTAAATACCTGTGGCTATTGTGGCTTATCACCTGTTTACGGTTTGCTTTGCGAATCTGTCAGTTCGTTGTGAAAGTGGTGTTGTTGTATTTTCATGTGTTTCTGCATGGGAATGCCTACTCTGCATCTCATTAGCGTTAGTTGGTGGTGTCCGCTGTGGTGTTAGATTTTGAGACTATTATCGCTGCAATTTTGACAATGTCTGCTGTTAGTACCAGCTTGTGAATGGTGGGGTAAATTTATCACAGCTTTGGCTGCGCTAAAGTGCCGTTAATTCAGGGATAGCTCCTTGGAATATGCCTCTGAGGTTCAAAAACTCTGTATATTTCACCATGCAGAAGACCTGCAAAGCCGACAAATCTCTTGCTGAGATCTGATTAGTTGCTACCACATAAACCGGAAAGTGGTATCAGCCATCTTAGGGCTAAAATAATAGAAAAAAGACATAAGGAGGCAGAGTAGAGATGCCCCGACCCCCCAAGGAAGACTGGTCCCTGCGAGGGTGAGCGCATATAATTTCCTAGGCAAGCCGGTACCTGGATCCCCTCTCAGAGCCTATGAGAGCCCCCAGGGACCCCATCACCCATGGCCGGGTTAAAGAATAAAGGGAGCACATGCCCTCACTTTCATAGCCTAATTAGACCTCTGTGACCCCTTCACCAGGGCCATGACACTTTATAAAATGGAGAGGGGCCCCTGATAGGCCCGGGGACCCCATCCCCTAAGAGCTTGCTTAGTGACTGTGTCCTGAGGGTATCTTAGTGACTGTGTCCCGGCCCTCCCATGGACTCAGTAGTTTCCCAGCCCGCACCATTGTGGGCAGGGAAACACGTGTTTGCTTCCATCTGGCAGGAACATTTTTAAATCTGCTCCCAGCCAGTGGGAGATTTAAGCATGCTCCTGCAGGCAGGAAGCAGGCATTGTTTTTTGTTTCCCTCCACCACTGATGTGGGAAGTGAAACAAAACACATATTGCTCCCATTCAGAGAGAGCATGCAAAAGGCAGCTATTCCCAGAAGAGGAGCAATGCCAGCTCCCGCACCAAGTGGAGACTTGACTAGAGTCGCGGGGTCATGGAGCTCCCCTCCTCCCTAAAAGTGTTGTTTGGCGGGAGCGCCATTTGGACAAAGAGGTACACACCAATTGCAAAAAAGGACCCCAGGAGATGGTGTTCCTAGGGCCTATGAATGCTCGGGAAAGATGGCAATGCATCCCCCTCTCCTTTTTTAATTGGAGTTATCCCTGTGGGATGGTGTCCCCAGGTCCTTTGAAGGCTCAGGGAGGGGGCCCTACTCCCCTTTTTTGTTCAATTTAACCTCAGGGAATGGGATCCCCAGGGAATAATGAGTTTCGGGAGGGGGTCCTGTGGAGTTGGCTTTACGTATGGTAATCAAATATTTCTTTACATTAAAAGAACCTAGATATTCACTAAAAAAAGTAAAGTAACATTCTAGTTAGGTGAAATATTCAGTAACAACGTACCATTTTATACTCTAAAAACTACGGCAATTCACCAGCTATAGATTAAGTTATGTCAAGCAGTTATCACCTGTGCCGTAAGTTATCTATATCTCACACCCTCACCATGCACTGCTAATAACCCACATATAACAACACTTGGAGAGAGGATACAGCCTTACGGCTAGAGCAGTCATCCTTGAAGCTGGGGAACCGGGTTCGAGTCTCGGCAACAACGCTTAACATCCTGTGATTCTGTGTGAATCACTGAAACTCCCTGTGCCTAACAAAAAAAATGATTGTGTCCTTGTGTAATGATACTGGTGCTCATGTAAAGCGCTCTGATACCCAATATCTTCGGGTCTAGTTTATGTGGCTTGGTGAATATCTGAAGTAGAGATTTCTTGTGATATATCTGCAGGAAAGAGTGCACAAATATGGTGGGGGTGGTATTGCTATTGTATTAAAAGACCTTTACCTCTCATCCCCCTTCAATTTCTCACCTACATGTTCCTTCTCAAGACGAATGATATACATGCCCCCAGGAGTTTGCACCAAGTTCACTGAGGCCATGACAGATCTGATTGCTAGACTAGCCATCCAAAAAACGAACCTTACCCTTCTTGTGGACCTCAGTATATATTTTGATGAGACCAACAATCTAGACTTGACATGCATATTCTAAGACCTAGGCTCTCTCCAATTAATACAAAGAGGGGTAGCCCCACTCATGACAGAGAGCATCTCCTATACTATGGTTTTAGCAGCAACCCTAACATTAAGATATAGAAACCCTGTTGCATGATGTGGCCTGACTCATTTTTTATCCCATTTACACTGAATGGTTACCTCACCACTAACAACACAAAACACACACCTAGTCTTGACCTTAGATGGTCAAGACTTAATAAAGAGAAATGGAATGCCTCCTTAGCTTTACTTCACTTCAAAGTGGAAGAGTGGATTAAACATTCTCTTGACAAATTCACTGAAATAACCGATGTCACAAGAGATAAAAAAGAAAACTCTGTGCCCTTATACCACCCATCTAGTATCCTTAAAGCTTCAGGAATTCCTATCAGTTTGCAATTAGGCACTACCACCTTGAAATTAAGAAGGCCCTAGCCTCTTACTATCAAGCCAAAATCGATAAGGCAGCTAACTCACCTAGGGAACTTTCCAAATTGCCAAAAACCTTACCACCTCAAAGTCCGGAAACACCCTCCCCATCCCCACAACAGCACGCTGCAACAAATTTGCATCTTTCTTTCCCGAAAAAAGCCTCAGACATATATATGTAACACTACAACAGACTATAAGTGCCCTTAGCCCATTCCCAGGGAAGCTTGTGCATGTACCACTATCAAATTGCCTCTTAAAATTCCCCCCATCTCAAGGGAAGCTTTCTCATGACTTTTTAGTAAGGTAAAATTGGGGATTGGTGTCACTACAACGCAGGCTATTACAACGCCTGCTGTTACAACACGATTTTTACATCGCATACCACTACAACGCATAGTGCTTTTAGGCGCTGGATAGTGAATTATTTAATTTACTAGTCCAACTCCAGTCCCCGTGGATAGTAGGGAAGGTGTTGGATAGTAAATTAAATATATTCCCTATCCTAGAGCGCCCCCCAGTGCAATGCGTTGTAATGGTTTGCGTTGTAATGGTTGCGATGTAATGGTAGTGCGTTGTAATAAATGCGTTGTAAGTGATGTTCCCCAAAATGGGGCTCCTCTCTGACCCGGGACTGGCCCTCAAACTCATTCTAGGAGCTCAAGCCTTCTCTCCCACACTAATGGACCTGCTAAATCTCTCTCTCACGAGGAGACTGGTTCCCTCGAAGTGGGTACATGCAGTGGTCAAACCTTTGCTTAAGAAGAGCAGTCTTGATACCTCATGTCCCATCTCATTGCTTCCAGTGGTAGAAAAGGTTTTGGAAAAGCATATCAATCAAAGCCTTTCCATATTTCTGTAAGAAAACTTGCATCCTACTGACATAGGTTTCCGCCCTAAACATAATAGTGAAACTTCTTTCTTTCTTATCACAGAGTAGATAAAACATTCCTTGACCAGGGAGGAGCCGCTGTTATTATCCTACTACACCTGAGTGTGGCATTTGATACGGTTGACCATGAGATATTCAGTAAAAGAATAAGTGAAGCCGGAATAAAGAATGTAGCTCTTAATTTGGCTCATTTCTTTTCTAAGCAATAGGTCATTTCAGAGATGCCAAAATGCATGCTATTTGGACGTGTGGGGTACCTGAGGGATTCTGCCCT
This sequence comes from Lissotriton vulgaris, assembly GCF_964263255.1. Lineage (NCBI taxonomy): Eukaryota > Metazoa > Chordata > Amphibia > Caudata > Salamandridae > Lissotriton > Lissotriton vulgaris. The sequence continues at coordinate 187,060,026 of NC_141688.1, read as the reverse complement.
CAGCCCCACTTTTTTTAATATATATATGCATCTAATAGCTGATATTGTGCAGGAATTTGGGATATTGATCCTCTCTTATGCCGACAACACACAACTGGTCCTCTACCTCTCCCTCGGGATAGGATCACAACACTTGCCAATGGCCCCCTGTTTACTAAACGTAGCCAGCTGCATGGCAAACTGCTGTCTTAAACTGAACGAGGAAAAAACGAAAGTGATAATCCTGAGGCATTGAACAGATCCCCAACCCTTTCTAGAATGGCCAAAGTCCTTGGGCAATCCATATACTCCTTCCTCCACATAACAAACCTAGGCATGTGGATGGACTGCACTCTGTCTATGGCTACACAAGTTGACCAACTTGCGGCGTCCTGCTTTGGCATCCTCAGAATGCTATTTATAATCATGTAACTTCTACCCACCCCATCCGGAAGAACCGTGGTTCAAGAGCTAGTTCTCTCCCAAATGAAAAGTGGTGACTCCTTATAAATGGGCTCACCTAAATACGATTATCAAGAGACTCCAGGTGGTCCATAATGCGGCAGCTTGGATCCTATGAAAGGTCCCTCAACATGCATGGCTAAAAATGCCTTTGCCCCCCTTCACTGGCTACCCATTGAGGAAAGAATACAATTCAAAGTGTTCTGTATAGCCTACAAAGGATTCAACTCATAAGTACCCTCCTTTGATATGGCACTTCCAACACCCTACATCCCCAAGAGATCAGTCAGTCAATGCTGAGTCATGAATGGAGCCAAATCCAAAGAAACAGATAGGTGGAAGATTCTTTTCCCATCTTGCACCTAAGCAGTGGTACACAGTACTTATAAACCATGACAATGAGACAAGGATTAGGAAACCACTCAAAGCTCGGCTATACCCCCACTAATCCTACTCTGTACACATGTTCCCTGGATACATAGGTCATATCTCAATCAGCACTGGGAAGCCTTTGGGTAGCTATGCACTTTAGCAATCTGGATAGCATAGCATAACATTGAAGTGTCTTTACTTGCCCTAGTGTACATTGGTTCAGTAGTTTTATAGAAATTATCAAATAAAAAGTGGTCCAGTCTGTGCATGAAGAGGTAACATTTTATCTGTACTGTTGATTCATGGATTATTTGTGTTTTCGCAAATTCATGAAAATTCACAACTTCAATAAAAAATATAACGGCGCACCATTGGACAAGAGGAATTTTCCTCCCATCATCCATTGCCATCTCTAAATACATCTGCAGATTCACCCGTCTATTGCTCTTTGATTGGCATACCATCATAGAAAAATATCTGTAGAGGTCACCATAACCCACTGAGCACTGTGTTGTTAGAAGTAAAAACAACAGAGTAAAAGGTGTCAGGGTAAACATACACTGAGCCCTTAGGCCAATATATGGAACCCCAAGGAACTCACCTGGCAATACAATAATTATTAATCAGGGGTTTGTATAGCGCACTGCTCACCCGTGAGGGTCTCAAGGTGCTGGTCGGTGCTCTGGATCACTCGAAGAGCCAAGTCTTGAGGTCAATACTGAATTTGTGCAGGGTTGGTAAGCGTCTGATGTTCACGGGGTGCTTGTCCCAGGTCTTGGTGGGAGAAGGCTCTCCTGCCTGTTCTCTTTCTGCGGATGCGGGGGACCTCTGCCAGGGCGAGGTTGGCAGAGAGGAGGTTTCTCTTGAGTACGTAAAGGATACTCTCTCGTTGAGGTATTTGTGTCCGAAGTTGTTGAGGGATTTCTAGGCATGGGTAAGGAGTTTGAAAGTGACCCACTTCTCGACCGGGAGCCAGTGGAGGTCTTGTACATTTTGGGTCATGTGTCTGTGACGTGGAGTCCCGTGGAAAAGTCGGGCAGTGGCGTTCTGGATGGTCTGAAGTCTGTGTAGGATAAATCTGTTGATTCTGGCATATAGGGCGTTGCGCAGGGGTGATCAGTGGTTCATGGAGAGGGAAGAGTCTAGAATGATGCCGAGGTTAGGTGCGTAGTCAGTAGGAGCAGTTGGGTTCCGGAGGGCAGAGAGCCACCAGGAGTTGTCCCAGTTGCAGGGTCTGAAGATGAGGACCTCGGTTTTCTATGAGTTGAGCTTCTTGCAGCTGTCTTTCATCCTGGTTGCCACGTTTTTCATTCCCTCCTGGAAGCAGAGTCTGGTGTCTTCGGGATTCTACGTGAGTAAGAGGTTGAGGTAGGTGTCGTCCGCGTAGAATACAATGCTGAGCACATGCTGTCTGACGATAGCGGCGAGGGGGGCCATGTAGATGTGTAAGAGCGTGGAGCTAAGTGATGAGCCTTGGGGCACTCCGCAGTTGTTGATGGTGCGTTCGGAGAGGAAGGGAGGGAGTCTGATCCTCTGGGTTCTGCCAGAGAGAAAGGATCGGATCCAGTCAAGGGTGGCTCCTTGAATCCCTGGGTCATGAAGTCTGGCTGCAAGGAGGCGATGAGAGCTGATGTGGAAGGCTGCGGAGAGTTCTAGAAGGATGAGGGCCGCGGTGTGTCCCTGGATGAGGAGCATGCGGATGTCGTCTGTGGTGGTAAGAGAGAGCAGTCTCGGTGCTGTGGTTCTTGCGGAATCAGGACTTGGAGGAGTCTAGTATGGAGTTCTCTTCGATGAGAGTGGTCAGCTGAGCGTTCTCGAGTCTCTCGGTGACTTTGGTTGTGAAAGGGATGAGAGAGATGGGTCGGTAGTTTTTCAGGTCTGTTGAGTCGGCCGTGCGCTTCTTGATGAGGGCTTTGACCTCCGTCCACTTCCAGTCGTCTGGGAAGATGCCAAACGTGAAGGAGGCATTGATGGTTAGTCCAAATCGGGTGCGAAGGCGGAAGCAGCCTTGTGTAATATATGCGGTGGGCAGGGGTTCGTTGGGGCTCCTGAGTATATTTTATGCAAGGTCGCCATGATGTGTTCAACGGTAGTGGGCCTCCAGGTCTAGGTGGATGGCTGATTGTCCGCGAAGGAAGGGGGGTGATGTTCTGCGTCGGTTCACTGAAATTGTCGTAGAGGTCCTTGATCTTCTGGTGGAAGTATGAGCTCATCTTGTCGCAGAGTTGCTGGTAAGGTGTGATGTCCATGACTTTGCTGGGAGGTTTAGTGAGCTGTTGTATGATGCTGAACAGTTTCTTGGCGTTAGTCGTGTTGGTCTGGATTTTCAGGCATATGCATCAATGTAGGCTTTTGTGATTCCTTAATGGTGATTATGAAGGAATCGCAATTAAGGAATTATAAAAAGCCTATGCATGTAGGAATCCCTACAGAATTAGCGATTCCCAAACATTCCTTAATTGCGAGTCGCAAATTGCGAGTTGCAATTAAGGAAGGCCTTCTCATTCATTCCGATGGGCCTACAGGTACTCGCAAATTGCGCTTGAAATTTCAAAGGTGCAAGGGTGTCAAAAGGACACCCTGTAGCACCCCTGGAATAGATTTGTGCACGCATGTTGCACACACACATGCCCCGAGGGCATGTGTGTGTGTGTAACCTACAACTTCTAAGTTTTTGCAAATTACCATCAAGTACAAATTGATGTTAAGTTACGCCCCCTATTAGCAAAATCACAATTAGCAATTCCTGAAATGCAATCGCAATTTAGGAAATCTCAATAATTTGAGATTTCTTAAATTGCGAGAGGCTGAAAGGTTAATGGATTGAAGAAACCCTTTTTGCGGGCGCAAAGAGATGATTTTTGTGAATCGCACCGTTTGCACACGCAAAAATGGTTAATGCATGTGCTTGTTTGTCTCTTATGAAGGTCCGTTTGGTGTACCTTATGTGCTGGTGGTATTCCCTTAGAGCGCTCCTGTAGTTGTTCAGTGCTTCTGTGGTTTTCTGGTTTTACCAGGTTTTCTCTACGCATCTGCAAGAGCATCTGGCTTCCTGTAGTTCTGTGGTGAACCAGGCTGCCTTCAGCGGGCGTTGCTTGGCGATGTGCCGGAGGGGTGCGTGTGTGTCAGCATAGCGGGCGAGCCAGTGGTGGAGTCCTGTGGCTTGGGAGTTATTGTTGGCCATGGCGTTGGGGGGCCCTTGGCAGAGGGTGGTGTTGAGGAGATACTCTGTGACCTTGCTCCAGTTTCTTTGTGGTGCTAACAGGGCAGGCTTGAGTGTGGTGATGGTGTTGAAGGTGAAATGGATGCAGTGGTGGTCAGTCCAGGGCGGCTGGGTGGTGCATCTGAACAAAATGTTTCTTCCTCCCAAGAAGATAGGGTCCAGAGTTTGCCCAGCTCTGTGCATGGATGTGTTGACCAGCTGCTACAGTCCAAGGTTTGCAAGGCTGTCGAGGTGAGGTTTGATTCAGTTGTCGGGGTGGAAATTCAGGTCCCCGAGGAGGATGTAGTCCGTGGAAGTGATTGTGTAGGTTGTGGCGAGCTAGGCGTTGGAGGTTGCGGACTGGGTGCGAGGGACCCATGGCTGTAGATGAGGATGCCACCTACCGTGGTCCTGGGCTGGTCTGGATCTGGACATGGAGTAGTTCTGTGTCAGAGTGGGGGTCACTTGTGCTGGATGTGGAGAGTTGGAGCGGGTTCTGTATGCGATGGCGAGTCCTCCTCCTGGGTGGTGGGGGCGGTCTTTTCTCTTGACCTTGTAGCAGTCAGGGATGGCAGTGGCGATGTCGGGCTGAAAGTGGAGTTAGTCCAGGCTTCCGGTAAGAGCACCCAGATCATTTTAGACCTGTCAGCGGCATTCGATACTGTCAGCCATGCCCTGCTCCTGGAAAGACTGGATGACTTCGGGGTCAAGGGTGTGGCCTTCAACTGGCTGAAATCCTTTCTTCTGGGAAGGACACAGAGGATAAAACTGGGGGATTTGATTTCAGATGTGGGGACTTTGGAGTGTGGGGTGCCTCAGGGCTCCACATTGTCCCCACTACTGTTTATTCTCTACCTTCAACCTCTGATTGCATCTCTGGCCAGTATGGGCTGTAGAGTTTTTAATTACGCGGATGATACTCAGCTTGTGCTGAGTATCGATTACACTGAGGCCGCGCAGTCCCAAGCGCAGAATATCTTGAGGTATACAGTCGGGTGGATGACTGGAAACCTGCTAAAGATCAATCCGGATAAGACCGAGGTACTGGTAATTCCATCTACCACCTCACCTTGGAGCGATCTCTACTGGCCACAGGAGTTAGGGTCAACTCCAAAGCCGAGTGCAAATGTAAAGAGCCTGGGGATTAAGCTGGACTGTGACTTGTCAATGTGCAGCCAAATCTCCTCTGTTGTTGGAAGCTGCACGAATATCATCAGGCAGTTACATAAGCTAGCCCCTGTTCTTTCTCAGTCCATGTTGCGAACAGTTGTAGCGGCGACCATTATCTCAAGAATAGATTATGGGAATGCCCTTTATTCAGATCTCCCTAAAACTCTAACTAACAGGTTGCAGGTTGTGATGAACGACGCAGCGTGACTGATTTTTAGACTCCCCAGAAGGACTAAGGCCTCTCCCTTGTTACAGAGCTTACATTGGCTCCCTATAAAAGAGAGGGTAGAGTTTAAGAGCCTATGCACGGCCCATAAGGCAATTTATGGCCATGCACCTGTTTACATCAGAGATCGTCTGAAAGTGTATAGCCCAAAAAGAACACTCAGAGCTTCTGATTCTCAGTTGCTGATCTGCCCTCGGTAAAAACTGGTAACCAAGGGAGGGAGAGCCTTCTCTGTGTTGGTCCCTCAGCTCTGGAATAAGCTACCTGAGGGGCTACGCAGAGAGGTGAATCTCCTGCGATTTAGAAAATCTTTAAAGACATTGCTGTTTGGAAGGGTTTTGGGTATAGTGTAGGCTGGCTGCTGCATTATCTCTCTGTGTTGTATGTAGTTATTGTATGAATTCCATCGATTTCCGAGCGCCTAAAGACCTGTAGGTGATTGGCACGATATAAATCCAATATAACAATAACAATAACAAGAAGGCAATGTCGGGCGAGATGGTGTCGATCAGGTCCCAGATCTATTCGGCGTGTCGGTGCAGGGAGTGCACTTTGAGGAGGACGCAGGACAGTGTGTTGATGGTGTGTGCATTGGGAGGGCCGTCGGTGGTGGTATCTGAAAAGATTTTTAAAGCATGATTTGTGAGTCCTTCCAGGGTCACATTAACCCTACTAGGCATTGGGATTTGTGAATCCAGCATATGATTTGGAAATGTAAAATAAATTATTTGTGCAGTACTGCTGTGATTGGCCAATGTAAACAAGTGGGGGTTGGCTGTAGATGACACAATGGTAGCAGGCAAAGCCAAACCCCACTGGGCATGGCCTAAGGACATATGCAGCTATGATCGGTCATCTATGGAGAGTTAAATGCCAGTGCTGACGGGAGGTCAGACCCTTCGGCAAACCTTTGTGGTCGATTGGGGGCAGGGCATGGCAGAGTCAGGCCTTCAGACATGCCCTGTAGCCAACTTCTGATGCATATGGTTGAATGCTATGTGCTAAATGTGTGGCTAACCTTAGGGAGTTAGCAATGTGCGGGGTAAGTAGCCTGGTTCAGCGACAAGCCCCCTGTTTTGCACAGCTGAAATATGTACTTATGAGGGATTGGCCACCCATGGGTGGTTGGGTGCCGCGCTTGTAGACCCACAGGCAATGCATAATAGGGGTTGGCCATTTGTGGTGGGTAGAGTGCAGGGAACTTTTGGATGATAAAAAAAACATCAAAATATTACAATTCTGAAATAATAGACTGTTACAGCAAAGTTATGGATAACTTTGGTCATAACCCATCTACATACGTTGAAAGAAACATCAGAAATATACCTAAAATATCAGCTCTGGTTACAAATGAAAACCGAAAAATCACTGAAATTCACAAGTAATGGTTTGGAGCTCAACCCATAACTCGCACAATCGCCATTCAAACCATAATTTACAATGCTTATGATTTCTCAATAATTACAGCAAGAATTAACAACACCTAAAAGGGAGTTGTAATTAATCAAAAACACATAATTAGACCCATGAATGACAATATATTCATAGTCTTCTAGTTAAAAGTGGTAAGCATAATGTGGTATGAAACAAAGATCTTTTGTAACATGTGTAACTGCAACAGTTATCTTAAGGGTAAAGGTGTGAGCATTGCATTTGATATAGTTTGCAGTACTTCTAACAATCGTTACATTTCCACGAATGGCGATAGGGGGTGCAATCAAATATGAGCGCATCACCTGCTGGCAATTGGCAGAACACAACAATGCCGTTACCTCTTGACAATGCTTTTATTTTTCACATGAGGCTACCAATTGATTAAGTACTTTCAGCCATATCAGATAAAGATAGACGGTCGTAATGTATTCTGAAAAGCAAATGAAAAATAATGAAGTTGTTTGAATAATGGACTGAATTATTACTGCACACATAATTGTGTTGTTTAATTGGGAAAGCCAGCAGTACTATAAATAACATGAAGCGATCTGTACAATTAAGAAAGAGTGAAGGCAACATTTAAAATGATTAAAAAATGAACGTCTTGACTATTATAACTAACTCCTTGCCACTTTTCCTATTCTCATTGGCTGGATAACTTCCTTCTGCTAGGCAATACCCCTCCTTGTGTGCTCAGCAGACAGCAACAGTTGCCGTATGCAAATGAGGCGCCCCTTCCCTTCTGAATGCCTTGGGATATGTTTAATAGATTATGTTGGCTTTGTGTAGTGCAAACAGGCCTGTGTTATTGAGAGTATGAAGAATGCCATTTTCCATAATTGCCAGCATCTGCCTTTCCATAAATCAGTTAAATTGCATGGAAGCAGAATTAGATTTTGCATGTCATAAGTAAAGCAATTACATGCAGCTCTGTAGGCAATGTAGTTCGGTTGTCAGCTACAAAAAAGCTATTCTTGTCCTCAGCTGTGAAAATAACTCTAGTAAGCGATAGTTTAAACAAATTAATGCTATATAGATTTCGTGCAGGAGAGGTCACCACATGCTGTACGTTGAAATACAATAGACTTTCTGGACCTGATTCACAAATGGCCCCCTGGCCGAGCCAGAAATTCGCTTCTGCATGTTTTTTTGCTATGTTCTGAGCGAATTTCAGCCTTTTTCTTTTCCTCGAAATATTACAGCACTTGTCCTAGCAATTTGTGACAGCTGTAAATTTTACTAACTAATGTGTAAGTGTTTAACATTCAGAAAGGCCACCACCAAGTGCTTGTGTACTAATTATTTTTACTTCTTCACAAGGAAATATGGGGCACATGCATCGAGGTATGATTTTGCAAATCTTTAATTGCGATTATTAAAGAATCGCAATTAAGGACTCTCAAAACCTATGCATGTAGCTTTAAAAATAGCGATTCCTAAACATTCCGTACTTGCGACTCGCAAATTGCGAGATGCAATTAAGAAATGGCTTCCCATTCGTCCCAATGGGCCTACAGGCTCATAGGAAAGAATGGGAAATTGCGTATGCAATTTCAAAGGTGCAAGGGTGTCAAAAGAAAACCCTGTTGCACCCCTGGGATTTTAGTATGAACCCATAATGCGCACACACATGCCCAAAGGGCTTGTCGGTGTGCAACATGAAGTTTTTTTGCAAATTACCGACAAGTTCAATTTCTCTGTAATTTGCGGCCCCAAATTGCGAAATCGCTATTTAAAAGTGGTTATTGCATTGCATTTAAGGAATCGCAAATTATGATTCCTTAAATGCAATCGCAATTTAAGAAACAGCAATAAATTGTGATTTCTTAAATGCAAGTGCCTTACACATCGGGAAAGCCATGTTTTGGGTGCAAACGGACGATTTGTACGAATCTCTCTGTTTGCGCTCGAAAAAAAGGTTGATGCATGTGCCTGTATATTCTTTCATTTATAAAGGCAATCCTCGAGAATCTACAATAAGTGTGCGGATGCTCCCTATCCCGTCTCAGCCTTAAACAAAAGTCCTCCCTTTCTGGATGTCGAAAATTGCAATTATATGAATATTGACCAATTCATTCAGGTGCCCACTCACAGGAACGCTCACAACCTGCTTTTGTAAGCAGAGTTTCATGTATTTACAATTCAGCTATCCTGAAATATGGTTGGAATTCTGAGTATACTGAATAAGGTGCTGAAACAACATTACCCAATATATGATGCACTAAATCAGGAAGGCGATTTTTACGTTGTAAATACTGCTCGCCTCTAATATATTTATATGTGTGTGCAAATATGTGTGTAAATGGGCCAAAATGTATTGACATTTTCTGAAAATTCAATAAAAATCACCAACAGGGTTTGGCCCAACGATCCATCAGTGGGTTACTTCGGTGTAGTGGGTAATTATAACACCAAGAAACAAATGACGTCACTCTGATCATCGCAGTTTGGTGACCTTCTACTTCACAGCAGTAGGAAGTTTGTTCCACGACCACACAGCCTGTCCAGCTCACAATCAGCGTATGAGGGGTTTCTTGGTGGATTCTCCAAATTGTCGTCAGTGTTATTCGAAAGAAGCTGCTGGCCCACCCAAATTCACTGGTTAAGGAAAATGGGTCAGAGTTGAGAATGCGTGTGGTTCTCAGGAACCTTTACAAATGTATTTGGGTGGACCGGCAGCCTCTTCCATTGTACAACCGTCCCATTCTGTAGAGACAACTGCACACAATCCATCATTGTACGATTCATTTTCTCCACTAAGCCATTGACAAGTGGATGATAGAGAGCAATGCTCCTGTGACTGATGGCATTCTTTCCCAAACAAAAGAATGGCATCAGACACAGGCGGATTACTCTCTATCTACAGGAACATCTTCTCTGTTTTTCTAATCCTACTTAGGAGGACACTGTAAAAATTGTGAAAGGTATAGAACGTTCTGCTTAATCAGTCAAAGTGTTAGTGGGAGAATTATAAACATAATGGTGCTGGTATGACAATTAAATGTTAAAGATGTGGGTTATTCAATCCTTTAGGGAATAGCTCAAATTATCTGGCACAAGATAAAAGGTGCAATATACGCAAGAAGATGGGCTACTTTTTTAGGGTTTGTAAAAGTGGGGATACTCTCAGAGTTAAATGCGTTCCTAAAATTGCATACAATCACTCTCAGGTGGATGATATCATGAATACAGCTACTATATTAGCTCTGGAGATTGATCAGACCAGGTCTGTGTGCTAGGTAGTGATTTTGATGTGGTGTTAACCGCAAAGATAAAATTAACCTTTTTGCAATGTTAAAATTGGGAATGTGGATTTAAGATATTGGCGTATTCAGGTTCACAACTTAGTATACTGTCTAAAACTTCTTTCAAGTTGTACTGGTGTAATGATTTACTGAAGAAACTGGATATTAGCGCATATGCCTTAGGGAATACAGAAATGAGACTATTTTTTCTGAAGACGTCCTAAAGGTTGCTGATAGGGAGAGCTTTACAAAAATCTTTGTAGTGGTTAAATGGTGGTACATCATGGGTGGATTGATCAGGGAAGATTGGGAATTATATTAAGACCTAGCACCACTGTCCCCATGATATTAATAGAAAACACCACTGAAGGGGTGGATTGCATTTTGGCAAAATATCCTACTGTGTCTTCTGATGAAATTGGTACTGTTAAGGGAGTTTGCAACTGTGAAGGGAGGTTGCTTCTTGGAGAAGGGGGCCATACCTGTTGCACATAAAGATGCTCTTTTCTCAGTATGGGATGACCTTAAGAAACACCTGGATTAGCATTGTAGTGTAAATGTATTATTGACCACTCGCCCATAATTGTAAAGTATGCAAATACCCCCCTATATTCCCCCTATATTCCATTGCAACTTCTAACAGATTTGACACTCTCTCTAACCTTGCTGGGGTAGATTGACTAAAGGATGAACTATTGGTGGCTACTGCAATACAAAATCCTGATCCAGCAATCTCAACTTCTGTTAACATTATGCAGCCAGATATAAGCTCTGCAGCTCTAACGATCTCAGCACAACCCCCACCAGGCAAGGAGTTAATTGTGGATTCTATGCCCTTAGATTCAAATAACACCGCAGTTTTATCCTGGAATGTAACGTACTGCTTAGTAAGCTTAACTCTCCCGAGTGGCTTAACTTTATAGTCAACTTTACTATTGCCTGTATACAAGAAACTTGGGTGGTTGACACTTGTCATTGTAATGGTTTTAACTCTCCAGCAATTCCATCTAGACATGGTAGGAATAGAGGCGGTCTTTGCACTTATGTGTCATACAAACTACCGTCCACTACTGTAAATCTTAAGACACCTAGCACCTTTTATCAAATTGTTAGTATTGATTTCTCTGTAACTCTCAAACTGATTCTAGTTAATTTCTACAATAATGCTTGCGACTCGGAAATATTGGCCATACTGCACTTACTCAATATTGATCTGGTATCCATTTTTTCAAAGGGGAATGGGGACACAAATTGACTCTGGGTGGGGAAATTTAACATCGAACTTTGCAAATTGCCCTCAAAAACTATTTGTGGTATGGTTTCACCATTAAATGAAGACACAACTCATTTTTTACACTCAGTTTATGGTAAGAAGCGTATTTTTAAATATGATTTAGGTTTCAGTAATGAGTTTGGTAACAGACCAACTGATGTATTTTGTACTTTTGATGGCACCATTTTTAAAAGCGCTATAAATTTTCTTCTCTCCCCGAACCGTTACTCAGCACTCAGCACCAACTTTACTTTACATGACTGTGCTATGAGTGATTATTATCCTCAGAGCTTGGTGTTAAACTGTGGGTTAGTAAAAGATCAGAGGGTCAATCTCCACAGTCTAGCCATGGAGAATTGATTGCTCTTGCGCATCTAATGGGTATACCCTACGCTGGTCAGTGATTGACCCGACAGATTGCTTAGAGAACCTTTTCCAGTAGCAAAAGAGTTCCTTTGATGTTTGTTTGGATTCTACGGAGGAGGCCTCTGCTATTCTGAAGTCTTTCAGACAAATTACCAGTGCTATTAAAATGGTGTTAACATCCAAGCAGTAGTCAGGAAAGGCAAAGAGGAATTTGGTTGGTTAGATCATGCAAGCAGTGAGACCCATAAAAAAGTTTTAGGAGCTCTGAAAAACAATCCCAGGAACAATGATGACGTTCAGCACTGGAGGAAGGAATGACCTTAAAAAATCGTAAAAGAGCACTAAAGAGGAGACTTGGGAGAAATTGTATGAGGCTAGCCGTAGTAACGACATCACTACATTTTGCTGTGTTTTTAACTCCCGTTTTCTTAGTGAAGATGATAAACCAAAAATAGATGCTTTAGTGACTGTAGAGGACTAGGTAACACATTTGTCCACCTTATATTTGGCTACTACAGACTGTGCTACTCCCCAACCAGTTGTAATCCCTGTGGTAGCTCCCCCGATAATCACTCTGATTCGTCTGCCCTGAACTTTAGCCTAGAAGAGGTTTCTCTCGCTATCAGATCGAGTAAGAGAAATAAAGCACCAGGGCCAGATGGGGTTCCAATTGACCTGTTGATCATTGATCTTTTTTTGGGCCTCCTCCTTACACACGTCCTGAGGTCCTATCAGAGTACGGGGTTCGCTTTGACTTGGGCAGAGTCCCAAATTGTTCCTATATTTAAAAAAGGTGAATGAAATTGCCCATCACACTACAGACCAATGTCTCTACTAGATTTGCTGGTCAAAGTGGTTGGCAGTATTCTTCTAGCCAGATTAAATGTTGGGCGGATGACAATAATAAGATCTCTTACTTACAATATTTTTTCTGTCATGGAGTTGGCACCACAGAGCAAGCTATCAACTTGACTTTGCTAATGGGCAAATATGCTCATATCAAAAGTGGTAACTTATAATACAGTATTTGTTGACTTATCGTCAGCTTTTGACTGTGTAATCGACGATAAGCTGTGGTCAGTGATAAGTTCAATGGGTATTGATTCACTATTAATAACCTTTGAAGACACCTATACGCAAATAGCTACTCAAGGGTACGTTTTGGTTTAAAATGCGAGTATACTCACCCAGTTAGAATTGAATCAGGGGTTCGACAAGGGTGCGTACTCACCTCTTTTTTATTTAATTTTTACAATAATAACCTGCCACAAGTCAATCATAGGTCAATACCTGTTCTGCTTTATGCGGATGACGCAGTACTTATGGCGCACACCCCCTTGGCTTTGCAGCGTCTCCTTGACAGTTTTGTTCTATTTATGGACCAACTGGGGCATAAACAAGACACTTGTCATGAAAGTGGACCGTAATGCAGCTAAGTGTTGTAACATTTATATAGGAACAGATATTTCACCTATTTGGGAATTTTATTTGATTGTGAAGAGACTTGGAAAAGTGCTGTTTATTTTAGAAGATTACAATTCGGAAGATCTTTTGTGGGCCTTTGCATTTTTGCTAGGAAGTTTTATAATATTTGTAAGAACTGGGACCACCAGCTCTCCAGGGGGTAGCATGGCTCAAGCAGGAAGGCAGCCAGGGGCTTGCGTGTAAAGCAGCTACTTAACACACTCATCCAATGAGATACACAGTGGGTGCAATAATGGAGACCACACCAGTAGTTGCATTTGTAAATCAAGTTCTTTTATGTAGGTTTTAGATCAGAGCAAATCAAGCATGGGCAACTCATTAACATTTCATCACAGCACTTCCTTAAAACATTTCACCAAGTACTTTCAGTACAACAGAAAACTTCAAAGAACACAGCCTGTCGCGGTATGCTACTCAGCGGCAAAAAGGTAATTTTATAGATTCTAGATTAACCTGTAGGAACCAACCACAAGCATTTCTTCTTGTGAATACTGATCGTCTTGAGACCCAGAATCAGATCATCAGAATACCATTAGAATGAATCAATAAGTATCGCAGTTCGGTCCCCTCAGGAACTGTAGAAGCCCACCCTGCAAGAAATTTAGTACAGGGAAAAGGTCATCCCCTCAGGGCAGGCATGAAAACATTTCAATAAACATGAGCTTATAGGCCACCTAAGTCGGCCACCAAACACCACCAGTCACTGAAGTGGATTATCTGATTGTGAACTATTAACCCACAGTTCAGCTGACAGGCTCCAGGCCTAGAACTCCTGGTATGTAGAACAATGTAGGAGGGCAAGAGTCTATCCCCAAGCCTCCCAAACACTCGAGGCACAATAGGTGGGGGGGGCCAACGGGGCCCAGTCTTAGTTCACCCCGGGGGCGGGCGACCTCGGGCCTTGCTCGGCCTACCGCCCTCCTCCCAGGGAGTTACCTTTCTTCTTCGGCCCTCCGCGGCCCTTGTGTTGGTCTCGGGGGAGGAGAGGGGGTTCCGACCCTCTCAAGGCCTCACTCGACCCAGCGTGGTGCAGGGCGACCTTCAGGGCACCAGCGCTGGGGACGAGGCGGGGGCCCCATGCGGCGGGCTTCCTGGCTCCACGGCCTCCTCCGCGACGAGATGGGGCTTCCCCGGGTGCCGGGGCTCGGCAAGGAAGGCCTGGGCAGGCAGCCAATGACTGCGCAGCAGTGGCGGGAGCGTGGCCGGTGACGCCGCGGCGCTCCCGTCACGTGATACAGGCCTCAGATGCTTCAGGCCTAGCGCGGCCTATCGTGCGCGATGCGGCGGCCCTTTCCCGGCATACAAGGGCCGCCGAGGGTGACAGGACGAGGCAGCGCTCCACCCGGGCGCTGGAGCTCCAGGCGGAGGGTGATTTCCGGCCCAGCGCGGTCTATCGAGGATTCCGGCAGCCCTCTCCTGGCATACGGGGGCCGCCGAGGGGGGTTCCACGCGACCTCTGAGGAGATTCATCCGCACCTCAAGAGGGCGCAGACGGCTCCGGGTCGTGGTGGTGAGTCAACCGGGGCAGCACTCTTGATTCCCCGAGTGCTAAGGGGGCAACCACGCAGCCACTGAAGCGCGGGGGTCAGCACAGCGCCGAGAGCGCTTGAGGCACTCGATGTGGGGGCGCTCCCCGGGGCACAGCAGGGTTCAGGGCAATAGCGACTTTCAGTCTGGGCAGTCGTTGACACAGCGCTGGGCAGGGGGGAGCAGGCTATAGCGTTTCTCACACAGTTCAGTCAGGGGGAGACCGGTAGGGCCAGGAGGGCCCACGGCAGACAGGGAGGTGCGCAAGGCAGCACAGTCCAGTACCTGGTCGATCCCCCTAGCAGTCCCTGGTCACAGGAAAGCAGTTTTCTTGGCGCTAGGATGGTTCTGCACCCTTGGATGCTTGTTACTTGTAGTTTTAGGGGGGGTTGAGTTGAAGGCTGGTGAGTTTTTCCCTAGTCACTGCAGATGGTCCCTGGGGTTCCCTGCGCTGGGCCAGATCAGGGGGCTTGTCTAGGACACCTCACCCAGCTTAAGAGGCAGCACCTAAATCCTATGACTCCCAGTAGCATATGTTCCTAACTAGGCCCTCCTGCCTAAAACTCCTGTGTGGGTTCCCCAGGTCAGTGATGCCCCAACTGACTAGAAAAAGTTCCCTCCCTTGCTTAAGTATGCCCAGGTCAGGTGACCACTCTCTAAGTCGGCAAAAGTCAGGTCTGCCTTCCTTCTGGAAGGTTCCAGGAGCTTTCCCACTCTACCTATGGACAGGGGATGTGTGGCTGGCATTGAAACATTGTATGGGGATCCAGCCTGCTCCTGGCAGGTAGGGTGCTACACTAAAAGACCACGCTGCAGTAGCAGGGGCCAGTGGCAGCCATGTTGGAAGCATAGAGCACCTGCACCCTAAAACAGGTTAGCCATGAAAAAGGTGCCCGAAGACCTATGAGCCAACAAAAAGTAGGTGGGAAAAATGAGGCAAGGGCAAAAAAATCACAGGGAAAGACCACCTTAGGGCTGACAGGTCTAACAATATTCAAATGAAAGATCTGTTAACCATATACTATGCAAAATGTAGAACTATTGCAATGTATGGTTCTGAAATAGGGGGACACGGAAATGTTGAATCATTACAGGCGGTGGAAAATGCCTTTGTTTAAAGCTGTTAGCACTTTCTTCCAGTTTTCCAAATCATGTATGTCACTCTGAATTTGGAGTTAATTGTTTAATAGACCTGGTAAAGATTCATCCAGTCCTGCTTGGCACAAAATAAGGACCTCGAACTACATGGATTTGAACCGTGCCATAGTCAAGGACTGTTGCGAATCAGAAGTGGCCTTAAATATTCCTTGGTCAAAGTTTATTCAGAACTTTATGACAGATTAGTCATCTTGAATTTTATGATCAACCTGTATCTTTGTCAAACATTTCGAAGAACACACTAAGATCATAGTGCCTAAACCAACTGGAAGATTTGAGATTGTGTGTGGAACTGGCTAAACCAACTGTGCAATACAATCAAATGGTCTTGACCACCATTTCTATGCAACCTTACCTTTTTAATGTTATTAACACCCAACACAGATTTGTTTTAACATGTTTAGGCTAAATATATTCCACCGCCTGATAAGCTTCCCAACCATTAATAATTGGTCTAAAGATCTACTTCTTTGCCCTTGCGATAATGTGAGGAAGCAATCAACCATGCACATAGTGTTTTTTTGTAAATTATATATGGATTTAAGGAGATCATTTATTATACCTTTACTGAAATCTTTAAATTTTAAACAATGTAGGCCATCATTTTTATATCCGCAACTTCTTCCAAATCTCTGTACACGTCTGGTACTTGCAAGGTTTCTTAGGGCAACTCAAGTACGAAGAAAGTCTCTACCTGTGGTATGCTAATATATGATCTGTATGTAAAAATGCGAATTCGTATTTTTGTATCTCTGGTTTTACTGCATTTTAGCTCTTTTTCCTTTTCTTTTTAATGAATTTTAGTATTCATGTACTCTTTTATGATACACCTTCTATGCTACGAATTAAGAAGGAGCAAATATTTTTAGTAATATCATTTTAAAAGAGGCTGTTGATTGTGGAATCACAACCTCTAACTTCATCACTCTATTTGGTGCCTACAAAAAAATATGCTTGCCATTTGGGTTAGCACCAGCTGCAAGCATATTTTAAGAATGTATGTTTATTTTCGACACATCAGTAGCAGAGCTTTTTGAACATCTTATGTAAGCATGGTATGATCATGTCTAAATACAAATGTACGTTTTTAACCAAAAATGGTGAGTATCTGGGACATTGCATCACATCTCAAAGGTTTAAACCCAAAGAGGATCTGAATAAGCCTTTAAGGAATTTACATGCTCCCTGCAAAAAGAAAGAATCTAAATCGTGTTTGGCATGAGTGATTATTATTCAAGGTTTGTGATGGTGTATGCCACCCTCATGGAACCACTCAAAAAGATATAAAGAAAGAAAGAGAAGTTCATTTGAGGCCCGGTGGAGCAAAAAGTCTTCAGGACATCAAGGAGTTGTTACCCAGGGCTCCAATATTAAACACTTACATTAACATGAAAAGTGCATTATAACTCTGGATACAAGCGCAATTGGGTTGGGTGTGATTTTGTGTCAATGAGTTGACAATGTTGAAAGTGCAGTGGCTTTTGCATCCAGGGTGTTAACTGATACAGAAAGAAGGTATAACACCATTGAGAGGGGAACCCGAGCTTCGCCATAGGCTATAGAGAAATTCAGAAAGTATGTTTTGGGCACTCATTTTATGTTATGTACTGATCACAAACTTTTGATGTATTTGTCAGGGCACAAATAAACATCTTCTTCTTCATCTAGACTAGCAAGATCCAAGCAACAAGAGCATAACTTTCAGATCAGGTACATGCCGGGTAGCATCAATCAAGTTCAGATTGTTTATCCAGACGTCTTGCTGAGAATTAGGAAGGAGTGCATAATGAGGCGGTGTTTGAGAAGGAGTGTGTTTTGGCATACATGAATAAGGTGAAGGTTTGCCAAAGGGCCATATCTGAACAAGAACGGAAAAGTGCATGTAAGGATGATGAGGTCCTGGTAAAAGTCTTGCAACTAGGATGTGTATGTTTATGCTCTTGTCAGCAATGTATTATGACCTATAAATATTGGAAGCTGAATGTTACACCTCTGATTACGACTCCATTTCCTTGTGAACTGTGGTGTAAGTTAGATTTAGTGGGACCTATTTCAGCGTTATCTGATATGACAGAGCAATTAAGAGTGAGCACTGATTAATATTTTAAGTGGATATATTATTATTTCGTGGCTAAAATATCAACACAAGTGGTTATTCAGTTTCTAGGGTAAGTTATTACTTTGAAGGGTTATCCTGAGGACAAAAAGAACTGACAGCGGAGCCTCCTAGCTAAAAGCACCTTTTCCGATTTTTAACTCTATTAATAATGTCCCCACTGAATTAGGAGGGAGCTGTGTGCACACTGTTTAGTACCAACCATCACAGTACTAGTTCTCAACCGGGACGCAATTTTTTTTAGAAAGAAGCAAAGGTGCACCACCATTTAAAGAGGCAATGTTATCAACATAAACAGATCAATTGTCCATATCTTGTAGTGAAAAAAAGTCTTCGATGTTTTCTTTTTTCTTTCTTTATTTTTATCTCATTTCCATTCAGGATAAAACACAGTGTTCTACATAGCGAACAGCCGACGCGTTTCGTCCTTATAAAGGACTTCTTCAGGGCACTAGAGTAGAATAGAATCAAACCCCTCAGAATGCTTGTAGGAAACAGGGGGTGGGGGATTCTCTACAAAGAGCAATTCCCCATCCAACAAGGTATTATGTATGAAATGTTGCACTGTATATGTCTAGGCAACATAGAATAATATCCACCAGCAGGGCCACGTCCCACTATAATGACGTCAGTTTCAGCCCAATTCAAACGAGGTTCAATATACACAGTTCCGACAAAAAATATCTGTAAACAGGGTACAATAGCATTCCGAGCGCAGTAATGATCCCCTAAATACAGGATCAGAACCTTGTGATATGAGTAGTATATTGCACCTAAACCCAATCCAGTCAATGCGGGTGTCCCATTTTGGACCAACTCAATAGTTGCCAGTCAGAATGACATGTACATAACGCCACATCGCTAATATTATGGTGCAGGCTGGCGCTGCGGGATGGGTCAGCGAACAGATTATCCTGAGGAGTTGGTCACTGATAACGGGGTTCAGTTGGTTCCTGAGTTTTTTTTAATATTCTTCCACATCTTGTAGTAACTCCATCAAAACTGTTATCTCCATAACTAGCAATATCACGTTCTAATTTTGAACCAATGACCTTTGTGTTTTGCATAGTATCTACATCACTACAGACTGCATTGATGCCAGTACTTGTGTAATGGGTTAGGAACATGGAAACCCATTGTTTTCCCACAAACGATTAATAGGTGGTAAATGCAAATTACAATGTTCTTGCAGCATGTACATGATAATGGAAATGTGAAATGGAAATGCGAAATGTGAAATCAAATTCCTTATCACCCACCAACATCCATTCTCCAACTTGACAGAAGAACGGACTACTTTAGATACTATATATGGGCCAATAAATTGAAAGTCAACTTTAGTTCTTTTGTGTCTCATATCTTTTAACATGACCCATGCCCCTGCATCAATCTCCTTATCACACAGATGTTTCCTAGAATAGGGTGACATATCGCTCAACCAACTGGGGCACAACCTGTTCCTTCACAAGGGGAACAGGGAAATGCCTTTGATGCTATGAGGTGTGTTATGATAGGTCCACACTTTGCTTTGAACAAACTTTTCTACATTCAAGCCACACGTCAAAGCTGTTTGGATACCTTCCTTAAGCAACTGGTTGTCTCTCTCAACCGCCCCATTGGTTAAGGCATATTTAAAGCAATATTATAATGTTTGATACCTTTATCCTATAAAATCTTTTCTATACTTTCTGAAACCAATTAAAACCCGTAATCCGTGAACAACTCCTCTGTATACACTAGTGCGGTTAGTGGGTAGTGCTACCCCGATGGTGCGTGTCAAATGTAATTCTCACTCTGGTTTCAATTGTAATTCGAGACACTGCCTGATAGCAAAGTTTGCGGCATGCTGAGCGTATATGTGTGGATATGTTCATACAAATTCTCCAGGTAGCTGTGTTAACCAAAGATAGATAGTTGCCTGACTGACACATCATGCAAACTCCAAGGATGATAGATGCATAAAAGAGGGTCACCTCCCACAGAGTATCCGATACACCCCAGCACTGCCGCAATCCAACAATGGTAATTCTATCTCCAACTGACAAGAAAAGAAGTATCACACCGCTAGAGCCAGGAAATATCCACATTTCTTAGTACATCGGAAATTCCGACTGGCTTCCATGAATTGGTCACAAGTCATGTGCTATAAGAAAGCTATCACTTTGTGAAGAATGGTACCAAAGGAATTTATTGAAGTATTTAGCCTTTATGTGGAGCCCATCTTCCAGTGTCCATCCAGCTGTGTGCCCTGCTTATGACAGCTGAGTAACCAGAACTAAGAATGACACTTGGAAGTTGCACTTATTACACACATGAGATGGAATGCAAAATGAAAGTGTGTCATGAGGAATTAAGAACACGATTCACATAAATACAAAGAATAAAGACCACAACAAGTTTCCATTTCAAATCTGATTATTTGTGTGTATAACTTAAAAATGTCTGTATTAGAAATAAGGTCTCTAGTTGGCAAAGGTATGGACCGTTTCCAAGTATGGACCCAAACTCTAATCAGGGTAAAAGTAGTAGACACTAAGGGGCAGATTTACAAGCCCCTTGCGTCTCCTTTACGCCACCATTGCGTCACTTTTGTGACGCAGCGGCGGCGCAAATCCTGCTCCATGGTGCGGGGTACTTACAACGTGACGCATCTGGGAGATGCGTCACATTGTAATGCCCTGCGCCACATGTAGGCGTTCCTGTGCAGGGGGGGGGGGGCATTCCGGGGTAATAATGAGACTTGTAACAGCAGTTTGTTTAATAATGAGACAGCAGTGGGATGCTACGGGACTTCAGGCAGTGGGACCACAGGGGACACACAGCTGTGCAGGCCACTGTAATAATGAGAGTGGTGAAATCAGATTGTGTAATAGTGGGAGAGCAGAGGGTTGCTAGGGGACCTCAGTCAGTGGGACCACATGGGCCAGAGAGCTGTGCAGGCCGCTGTAATAACAAGACTTGTGACTTCAGATTGTGTAATAGTGGGAGAGCAGAGGGTTGCTACGGGATCTCAGGCCGTGGGACCACAGGGGCCAGAGAACTGTGCAGGCCGCTGTAATAATGAGACTTGTGACATCAGATTGTGTAATAGTGGGAGAGCAGAGGGTTGCTACGGGATCTCAGGCCGTGGGACCACAGGGGCCAGAGAACTGTGCAGGCCGCTGTAATAATGAGACTTGTGACATCAGGTTGTGTAATAGTGAGAGAACCAACGGTTGCTATGGGATTGCAGGCCGTGGGACCACAGGGGCCACACAGGAGTGTAGGCCGCTGTAATAATGAGACTTGTGACTTCAGATTGTGTAATAGTGGGAGAGGAGAGGGTTGCTACGGGACCTCAGGCGTTGGGACCACAGGGGCCAGAGAACTGTGCAGGCCGCTGTAATAATGAGACTTGTGACATGTGGTACCACGGTTTTGTGGCAACCCTCTGATCTCCCACTATTACACAATCTGACGCCTCCTAAAAGTGGCTGATGAAATCTACAAGATTTCACTCAGTTACTTTTAGGCCCATGCTGCGTCAAAACCCTGCGCTTGCCTGAAGCAGGCGTAAGGATTGACGCAGCATTACCTAGATAGGGCCCCCAGAGCATTGCTGGAGCTGCGTCGCGCTTGTGACGCAACTCAAGCAATGCGTCACTTTTACGGCACAGATGCGTGACGCATCTGTGCCATTTTTGCCCCATGGTGCGCAGCATTGTAAATGCGGCGCATCCATGATGGCGGAGCTGTGGCGCACAATAACTGGCGCATCCCTGCTGATTTGCAGGGATGCGCCAATTATTGTAAATATGCCCCTAAAAGTTTACCTGTGCTCACCTTATGGCATGTTTAATACAGAGCAGTCTGGCTGAACTAAAGGGACTTTGTGCGCACACACACAATAATACAGTGAAAACACCACAAAAGTACACCACACCAGTTTAGACAAATAACCAACTTTTATCTGAATAACACTAGACCAAAATGGCAGAAAACCAACATACACAAGTCAAGATATGAATTTTTAAAGATAAAATCTAAATGCAATGCTTAGCTATCAGTATCTCCAACTTGGGCCATCTGGTCGAGCTTGACTGGAAAATGACAAGAAAGAATATTTTAAAAATACGTTATCGTTGTTTAGAAAAATGTTTTTTACACTTTAACTTTTTAAATAACATTATATTCATAGAATTGTTTATTCAAATTTTTCTGAAACTGTTTTTATTGAACTGTACGTGAAAGATGGTTTTTGATGGATGTGTGACACTATTTGAACTCATGTTGATGATAAATGTGGTGCAGGTGGCAATGAATATCTACGTTTCTATTGAACATATGCAACATGAATTATGAGCAATTAAAGGACTTGCATTGCTTTAAACGTGCCCCCACTTTGAGGTGGTGCAGTGTTGAGATCATCTTGGTATTTTGCTTGTCTCCGTGGGTCTGCTGGTGCAAGATAACACAATGAACAGATTAAGCTGCATTTCCTCCGCCAACCTGTGTCTTGTAAGGCCTACAGAAGTGAGATAGAGACAATTATTGCATGTTGGAAAGCTATCTAGCAGACCATGGCCAACTTTATAAATAAGATTTTAATGTACAAAATGGCGATCCTCAAAGGCGCGGCCAGTGCTTATTGATGTATTCAAAGAGTGCGAGTGGAGTGGAGTGGAGTGCAATTCATATGTAGTGTTCACTGCATGAGAGAGTACTGAGTAGTTCCACGTTTCTGAATTCTTGCAGTGCACAAAGGGCGTTTCAGGCTGGTTTGGACTCTGTTCTCTATCTCACTGTATTGACTGTGACCCTGATGTCTCATCATTTGAGCAGTCTTGGCCTGAAATAGTTAACAGCAAAAGCACCGCAAAGGGAAGAGACACACACCCGATCTACAGTGGTGTAACAAAACCCCCCGCAGCTGCTGTGGTGCATGGAGCCCCCAAGTTCCAGGGCCCCCTCCTGCACTGGCATGACTGTGAAAGGGGGAAAAAAGGGAGTTCAGTAAATTGAGAAGCTGAAGCAAGCCCTGGGGTTGATGGGCCTACAGAGCTGGACTATTCCCATGGGGCACAGGGTCACCTGATTTGCATATGGCCGGGTCTAAACTGAGTTGGTATGGTGAGCAAATGAACGATGTGTGTCTTTTGGTTTCTCGCCCTCAGTGTGCAGGGTATGCTCTGGCGTAGGTCCCAGGCTCACCGTGCCACTGGATTCCAGCTAGCCTGGTTGATGAGGTGGGATGCCCCGAAACCTGTCCCAGGATGCTTTTTCACAGTCCTGAGGAGGACCTGAGTTGGCAGTACAGGCTGGACTGTTACAATGAGGCACAGGGTCGGCATTGATTTGCCTATGGCTGGGTCAAAACTGGGGTGGCATGGTGAGCAAAAGAACAGTTGATTTAAACCAGATCTCTAGACCGGGGTGAATGTTTGATTTGTTATGCATTTTGTCCATAATCTATGTGTTATTTGCTTTCTCACCCTAAGTGTGCCAGGTATGCCCAGATGTATGTATGTATGTATGTATGTGTGTTCTTATATAGCGCTCGATTATTACCCTTGGGCATCTCGGCGCTTGCCTTGGGAACCCGTCCTGGTTGTCCCTGTGAGATTACCCGTGCTGGGCATCCCCAAGGTGAAAGCCAGGCATCCCGCCGCGGGGGGGGGGGCATTGAGGAGATTAAGCAAGCTTGTTGCCCAGAGCTGCATAGTGTGAACTCGTGCTTAGAGTGGGCACCGAAGCGAGAATTATCGAGTCCGTGGACAATTGGGTTCAGGACCCTGCCGCGTCGGAAATCGAACCCTGGTCCCGGGTCTGACCTCAGCTTCAGGGTATGCCTCCTCTAACCAGTGAGCCACACTTCTCCACGATGTGGTCCCTGGCTCACCGTGCCACTGGATTTAAGCTAGGCTGGCTGATGAGGGATGATGCCCTGAAACAGGTCCCAGGATGCTTGTTTCCAGTCTAGGAAGGACATGACTCAGCAGTTCGGCTGGACTGTTCACATGAGACACAGTGTCAAGACTGATTTGCATATGGTTGGGTCTAAACTGGGGTGGCATGGTGAGCAAAAGAACAATGGATTTAACCCAGATCTCTTTACTGGGGGTGAATGTTTGATTTTCTCTGCATTCCGTCCATCATCTGTGTGTCTTTTGATTTATCCCCCTAAGTGCTCCTGGTATGCTCAAACGTGGGTCCCGGGCTCACTGTGCCATAGGATCCAAGCTAGTCTGGTTGATGAGGTGTGATACTCTGAAACCAGTTCCAGAATAGATGTTTCCCGTCCAGGGAGGACTTGGATTGCCAGTTTGGGCTGGACTGTCCCCATGAGGCACAGGGTCAAGACTGATTTGCATATTGCTGGGTCTAAACTGGGGTGGCATGGTGAGCAAAAGAACGATATAGAAGAAGATGAATTTAACCAGTACCTCTTGACAGGGGGTGAATGTTTGATTTGCTCTGCATTCCATCTATCATCTGTGTGTCTTTTCCTACAGAGATTGGATGGCACACCGCCACAAGGAGATCATTACTTACAATTACTGGTGCTGTCATTTGGCCACTTTATTTGGTACTGGTACAGAATATCTGTTCACTCATGATTGACCTGCTTTGCAGGTCATGTAGATAAAATTGGAGAGGTGGTTCACAAGGAATTTGAGATACTACGACGTTTGTTTTATCCATGAAAGGATTAAGAGAGAATTATACTAAGTATTTCGGAAACCTGCTTGTCGGAGCGCAGGCGTTACTGATTGTGTGAAATCAGAATGCAGTTAGTTTTCGATTTGGTGTATAGTTAATAGGGTCAAAGCTCTGAAGAAGTCTTGGGGTTCTCCCTATAAGACGAAACATGTGTTGGCTACAGAAACAGGACAAGAGTAAAGCAAGAGACCAAACGAATAAAGAAAAGAAAGAACTTCTGAGCACAGGCAAAAACACTTGACTTGATATGTATTAATTTACTGTTTGCTTTAATTTTTACACTTGTAACAGCATGTGCTAGAGATTTGTGAGGTCATTATCAAATTATTCTAATCAGTTTTGGAGAAGTAGGGTGAATTTCTTGCTCCTCTTTGAGCACCCCTTGTAAAGATCACTGACAAAGAAACCAGGTAAATACTTCTGGTGGAAGTGTCATTGCACTTTAAATCATCCATTTCTATCTTACTGGCATGACTTTGGCCTGAGAGTTCAGGACTGGGTGAGTAGAGTTGCAGGGGGTCCCTCTCAAGTTTCATTACACCACTGCCCTTCTGTTCTTTCTCATTAGCCCTGCAAACCTCTTTATTCCCTTCCTTCTGTATGTACAAGTCTGCTTGACTTCAAAGTGCTGATTTATATTACTTTGAAAGTTTCCACAGTGACTACTGTGCCCCAGGTTGGCACTAAAGTGCTCTACAATGAGGCAACAAAAGTTAATGCAATCATGAAATGCAAACCTAGTAATGTGCAGATTACTCCAGCACAGGTTTTGAGTGGTAATCAAAACTAATTAAGAAAATCCCAAATCGTGTATTTAGATACTGCTGAAAAAAGCAGAGAATCTTTTCCCAAATATTGACGCTGACAGTAGATATACCGAAAGGATGATATCTCTCTCCGGATGCAACATCTAAAGAAAAATACCTCGGTCATTTTTGATCCAAGCGTCTCAGTTTCAAAGTAAGAGTTTTTATGTAACTTCATGAAATTCCGTGGAGTAAAACTATGCGAGTTTCATCCATCA
Organism: Lissotriton vulgaris; assembly: GCF_964263255.1. NCBI lineage: Eukaryota > Metazoa > Chordata > Amphibia > Caudata > Salamandridae > Lissotriton > Lissotriton vulgaris. The sequence goes on along the minus strand of NC_141688.1, from coordinate 187,034,288 downwards.
CTATTGTTTTGTATCCTTATAAATCTATTTTATACCACCATCAATCAGTGACACTTATAAAGCGCGCTACATACCCGTAGGGTCTCAAGGCGCTGGGGGGGGGGGTGCCGCTACTGCTCGAACAGCCAGGTCTTCAGCTTCTTCCTGAAGGAGAGGTGGTCTTGGGTCAGGCGCAGGTCGGACGGGAGGGAGTTCCAGGTCTTGGCGGCCAGGTAGGAGAAGGACCTTCCTCCTGTAGTCGCTCTTCGGATGCGGGGGACGGCGGCGAGGGCGTGGTTGGCTGATCGGAGGTGGCGTTTGGGAGCGTAGAAGTTGACTCGGCTGTTGAGGTAGCTCGGGCCTTGGTCGTGTAGGGCTTTGTGTGCGTGGGTGAGGAGGCGGAAGGTGATTCTCTTGTTGACGGGGAGCCAGTGAAGGTCTCTCAGATGTCCGGAGATGTGGCTGGATCGTGGGATGTCGAGGATGAGTCTGGCTGAGGCATTTTGGATCCGCTGGAGTCTCTTCTGGAGCTTGGCGGTGGTCCCGGCGTAGAGGGCGTTGCCGTAGTCCAGTCGGCTGGTGACGAGGGCCTGGGTTACGGTCTTCCTGGTCTCTGTGGGGATACACCAGAAGATCTTCAGTAGCATGCGTAGGATGTTGAAGCACGCCGAGGAGACGCTGTTGACTTGCCTGGTCATGGAGAGGGAGGAGTCCAGGATGAAGCCCAGGTTTCGTGCATGGTCTGTCGGTTTGGGTGCGGTGCCCAGGGCGGGAGGCCACCAGGAGTCGTCCCAGGTGGAGGGTGAGGAGCCCAGGATGAGGACCTCCGTCTTGTCCGAGTTCAGTTTCAGGCGGCTGGTCGTCATCCACTCGGCTACCTCTTTCATCATATATGACAAAAATAAATGTATTTATTTATTTTATTTCTAAAGTTTTATATAGCGCGAACATGACCCACGAGGGTATCAGAGCGCTTTACAATAAACAGTTATTAAACATTAGAGGTAGATCGTAGTATATGGATAGCTTAGGTGACTAGTCATCAACAAAGAATGACCCACAAGGGAATCAGAGTGCTACACAATACACAGTTATTAAACATTAGGAGGTTGAGGTAGTATACATACATTTGGTATTCGATATTCAATGTAAAAAAGTTAGACAGAAATATATGGATAATAATAATAATAATAATAATAATAATAATAATAATAATAATAATAATAAAGAGATTGATAAAGCGCCTGGTGACGCCATCTGGGCGTGTCCCCGCGCTAATGGAGAGAGAAAAGTTCAGTGAAATGGATGAGCTAGCACTATAGATTGTAGAGGTGTGTTTTTAGGAGTTTTCTAAAACTAGCCTCTGTTTCAACTAGCCTAAGGCCAACCGGGAGTCGGTTCCAGTTATTGGCTGCCAGTAATCTGAAAGAGCGTCCTCCCAGTCTAGCTCTTTTAACACGAGGAATTCTCAGCAGGCCCGTTCATTTTGAGTAGGCATGGGCGGAAAATCCGTTCCGCTCGCGGATTTTGCGGATTTTCGGGAAATCCGCAATCCGCGAGATTCGCGAATCTCCCGCAAAATCCGCAAATCCGCGAGCAGCGGATTTTGCTCGCACTGCTCGCACTGTTCGCGTGAGTTCGCGTGAGTTCGCGCCCCGCGAATAAGTGCATAATTGCAGAAATACGATCTTAGCAAAACTGAAAGTAACTACTTACCAGGTTCAAAAGTTCAGGCTCATCATTAGTAGCCATTTCCTGTAGTGCTTCCTGAGGGGCCCCTCCAGAGTTCAGTTGCCAGTTGCAACTATTATGTGACCCTGCTCTGAACCTCAGAATAGTTACACATATGCCACAAAGGTCCTGAATTACAGCTAAGGGAGACAAGCAGGAGCCAGGCTGGAAGTTAAAATCCATTAATCAGCCCCTAATTCATTATTGTCAGTTGGGGCAGGGCAGGTGTTGTAACTAATTTTGCAACAATGAAAGCACTTAGCAAGTGCAAAAGATCACTAATCAGGGCGCACTAAGGAAGCAGGTGCCAGCTAAAAAAATATTCTGTGACACATTAATCAGCCCCAAATTAATTCAGGTCACTTGAGGCAGGGAAGGTGTGCTTTGCTTTGCCGAAAATAATGTACACTGGACAACCAGAGGGTGTGGTGATGAAACAGAGGGTGGCATGGGTGGGCCAGAGGGTGGCATGAGTAGTCAGAGAGTGGCAGTGGTGACAGAGAGTGGCAGTGATGAAGAAGAGTGTCCCAAACAGGCTGGACACGTAGAAACAACAAGTTCGCGAAACTTGCGACCCGACAGGTAAGTTCGCAATTTGCGACATTGTACAAAACCCTCGCGAACTGGCAGAAACCCGCGCAAACATAAAAAACAAAAAAATCCGCAAATTCGCGAGAATTCGCGGATTTTGCGGATTGCGAATCCGCGAATCCGCAAAATTCGCAAACGCGAGATCCGCAAAATTCGCTCATGCTTAATTTTGAGCGAAGTGCTCTGTTTGGCTCATAACTGTGGACAAGGTCCTGGAGATAACACGGAGCCTTGTGCCAAATAATCCTGTGGCACATTAAGAGTGCTTTAAACATGACTCTCTTCCTGATCGGGAGCCAGTATAGAGCAGCAAGAGATGGTTTAGATGCTGCTCTTTTGGGGAGTTTTAGGACCAAATGTGCTGCTGTATTTTGGAGGACTTGCAGACGCCCCAAGCTTTTTTCCGTGGCACCTAAGAATAACACATTACCTTAATCCATATGGGAGGTTACCAAAGCTTGTGTCATGGTCCGTCTGGTCTCCAACGGAAGTAGATCTAGGGTGCAATTGAGAGTTTTTAGCACCCCAAAGCATTTTCCCACTAGTCTATGAATATGGCCTTCATCGGATAGTTTGGGATCCACCCATATCCCTAGATCTTTTGCCTCTTTACAGGGAGTGGGCATAGGGCCCAGGCAAGATGGCCACCAGTCAACCGTCCAGCTCGAATCATTCTCTCCGATTACCAAAACCTCTGTCTTGGAGCCGTTAAGCTTCAAGCAGTGAGAATTCATCCAGCCTGCTAGGTCCTGCATACAGGCCTTAAAGTTTGCTGCAGCAATTGTTGGGGCTTGGGACAGGGAGATCAGCAGTTGGGTGTCGTCGGCGTAAGAGACTAATTCTACACAGTACGTTTGCACCACATCTGCTAATATCGATATCGATGAGAGAGATGAAGTCTTCTGTTGAGGAAATTTTCATACACAGTTGGGTGACGTCCGCATACAGGTGATATCGAATGTTCGCAGAGTTCAATGAGTTTGCCAGGTAATCGATTTAAAAGAATGGGTGAGAGTGCTGAGCCCTGTGGAACCCCTATGGTGACCATGGAGGGTTGAGAGAGTGAATTTTCATCTTGATTCTTTGTGTTCTGTTATTTAGGAAGGAGGTGTACCATTGTAACACTGGGCCAGTAAAGCCTACCCTTCATTCAAGTAGGGGTATAGCATTTTTAGTATGCCATCCATTATGTGGGTGACTTCAGATTCTGTGCTGTGACCTTGATGGAAGGAGGATTGGTGTTTGTCTAGGAGGTTGTAATTCTCAATGTGTTTGCATAGTTGTATTTGTACACATGTTTCCATCAGTTTTACTAGAGTGGGAATGTTGGATATAGGGCGCTAGTTGTTTAGATCTGAGGAGAGGGAGTCAGATTTCTGTAGTATTGGTGTGTCCTGCCCTACTTTAAGACAGTCCGGTATAAAGCCTTGTCTCAGAGAGGCGTTTACAATCTACGACCATAAGGGTAGAATAGAGTTTTTGATCATTTTGAATAAAGAATGAGGTAGTGGATCAGAGAAGTGATTGGAAGGGTTAAGCACTAGAAGAGCGTTATAGATTACTTGTTCAGGGATGGGCAAGGAGGTGTGCAAAAAGGCATTGTTTTTTGGGGTTTCCTGCGCAGTGCTAAAATAGACCTTGATCTGAGCGTACAATTTAGAATCATGAGAAATAGGTTGCTGAAGATAGATTGGATGTCGAGTTCAATGCAATTTGGTTTTTCTATGAAGAAATTGGCAAGCTCATCGCAGTTAAGAATAGCCGAGTCGTTTAGTTCCAAAGATTTAGGAGTATTGCGCGCTTGTTGTTTGACGATTTCAAATACTTTTTTGGTGGCGGTTAATGACGTTCAGCTGAGTTTTGAAAAAGTCTGCCTTTGCCTTTAGAATCTTCCCTTTATATGAATTCCTTAGCACTCGAAAGTGATATAGGTGATCAGTGGAGGGTGCTGATTTCCATAGTCTCTTGGCTGATCTTAGCTGACGCCGATTAGAGTTCAGGTTCTTGTTGAAACAAGGTTTGCAGATTTTGGAGGAAACTTTTTTCTTGGAGGGGGCGCTGTACAGTCGAGAATTTCAAGCGTAGTGGAATTGTAAAGGACTGTGAGGTCATGGACGTCAACAATGTATGTTGTGGGGATTAGGGCGGAGTTGTATCGGTTTACTAGGGCGGTGGGGTTAATATTTTGTATATTCCTTTTCCATTGTTTTGTTTTTGGTGGTTGGCCCCTTTTTGGAGCTATCTCAATAGTGATGGAGAAGAGAATGCTGTAATGGTCCGTCCAGTCACATGGGTTTACTGAATTCTAGTGATACAGTGTTTGTTTTTGCTATGATGAGGTCTAATGTCTCTCTCTTGTTGTAGGTTTCACTGTCGCAGAATTGGGGCAGATCCTGATCTGACAAAAGATTTAGGACAGCTTACACCATGGTCATTTGAGTTGTTCCAGTGGAGATTGAAGTCACCCAAGAAAATCTGTGGTACTTGTGAGTTGTTGTTGGCTATAATGACTTCCATGAGCTCATCGATAAAAGTCAGATTATCACCCGGGGGTGGTAAATTATGTGTAGTTTGCTGGAGAGGTGCTCATCATCAGAGATGTTGATACAGAGATATTTGCAGGAGGATAAAGAGATGGAGTCTGCTTGATTGACAGAGATTGTGTTACGATAAATGCAGGTTACCCCGCCACCAGGATTCACGTTTCTGTCTAGGCAGATTAAGTTGTAACTATGAGGTACCAGTATGTCTAGGATGGGAGAGGAAGAACTATTCAGCCATGTTTCGGTAAGGATAATGATGTCTAGGTCATTTGCGAGGATGAGGTCATAAATGCCAGGAGCATGATTGCTAGCAGATCTGCAATTGATGAGTGCACACTTCATCTTGCTAGTTGAATGTGAGAGAGTGGTCTGTATTATGTTGATATTAGAGAGGTTTTCTCTAATAATGGATCTGTAGTTGTGAGTGGGTTCTCTGAAGGGATTGGATTGAAACGATTCAATAATGCTACATGTCTGTCAAAGCACTACTATGTGCTGGTTGGGCTATAACTTAAAGGTACTGTATTATCACCTGGCAAAGAAAAGTGTCTTCAACATGTAGGAAAGCCTATTTTATAAATTCATAAGTCACTACTAAAGTGTATCTTGTAAGCCCACAAGGTAGGGTATTTAATGTGCCATACTTCATATTCATAATGTGTGTCCTCCAGTGGCTGAAGGCCTAGCAGCTGTTGAATAGTATAAGTCCAGGCTTGGTTCATTTTCCATAAGACAGATTAGTTGTTTAAAATATCTTTTTCATTTCAGCTAGTCACATACTTCTAATTTATTTATTACTGTATTTTCAAGATTTGATTTCATGGCAAAATCAGGCTTTTAATAGCTTAAATGGAAAAGTAATTTTATAAAGATGGTACCCCAGTCAGAATGTTGCTAAAACTAATTCTGTGACGCGTCACACATACAACTTCTGCTAACATCCTTTGCTAGGAGTGCTAGCAGCAGTGGCTCAGGTGACAATCGCTTGCCACCGAGCCTAGGAAGTAGAAAGAGGTGTTAACTTCTGACCTCTTAACAGGTTTAGCTATATGGGAGTGGGCAGGAACAGTCGACAGAACATATGGCAGATTTAACACTACCTCCTTTACTGGAAGGTTCAAGGGAGGGCTTCTCCTATTTATTCCCAGTACCTTCTTAGACAGCCAGGATACAGCCACAGTTACAGAGAAAATCAATTTAGAACCTGTTAGGTGGGTGAAGAGCTAATCTTATTAGGTGTGTGACTAAACAGCCGACAGCAGGCCTGTCTGGTGTTGAACATTTTCTGCCGTACTGAAATAAAATTTGCTTGGCTAGGTTAAAGTAAGGCAAAGAGAAAGTTGTTGTATATTCATACTTACCTCTTTATGTCTACATGGTGTCTGTAGTCCTTTCTTAGTGTTCCTACCTTCTCTATCTCCCATAGTACCTTTGTGTGTTCTATCTGTGGTGTTGGGAATTCTAGGCTTGTCACCCGAGGGAAAGAGTCAAAATCTAGACTTCTGTTTCAGTTATTGTTTTTGGACCGCAAGAAGTCTGGTCTGGTTTTTTCTTCGGGAGTGTTCTGCCAGAACTGAATAGCGAACATCTGCGTTGGACAATTTTTGTTGAGAAAGTGGACTCCATTTTTGATGGCCACAATGATGGAGTGTAGGGAGTGGACTGGCTCTTCGTTTTTGTCTATTGAAGGGGAGAAGGTGGTCATGGTGGTCTTTATCTTATTTCACATGGTGATCCTGATTCTCTTTCTCCCTGTTCTGGTAGTTCATGAGGTCCCTGACCTCTTAAGTGTTTTATGTTTCTTTCTTCATGCTTTAACTCTTACTGAGTGTTTGAGTCTTCCACTTGTGTTTTGTGTGTAAGGGAAGAAGGTGTGTTGTATATTCATACTTACATCTTTATGTCTACCTGGTGTCTGTAGTCCTTTCTTAGTGTTCCTACCTTCTCTATCTCCCATAGTACCTTTGTGTGTTCTATCTGTGGTGTTGGGAATTCCAGCCCTGGCAGTGGGTCTGGTCAGCTGTGGGGTATTACTGCTCTGATGTCTTATCTTCTATCTAACTTAATAAATATATCTTGGTAACCTGAAGACGTGTCCTGTACCTGCCTAATTCCATTTACAACAAAAGTGCTGGAGAAGGAGGAGTATGACTGTCAAAAAATAGCAAGGGTTAGGTGGCACAATTTGTCCAAACAAGCAGGATAAAACTAACTCACTCAAGGACTGCTGTCGGTATCAGTATGCAGAACAAGAGATTGGCTTCTACCATAATAAGGTTCGCATTTGACTCATTGATTCACAAATCCTCCCAAAAGTAGACTCTGCACACAAAAAACCCATTTTATCAAAGCCCATCCATATTTGTTTTGAAATGATAATCTCAGCTTCCAAAAGAGGTTCTTGCCGAAGTGAAGGGCGTGCAGACACTTAGGCTAAGCCCTCACATATCGTAGACCCAATCCGCTAAACCTTACACACTATATTTGTGACTTTTCCTCCACCAACAAAGGCGGTACCCTACAATATTACTGCCAAAAACATATACACATTAGAAATCTCTATAGGAAAAACACAAAAGAAAATGTCTGTGTACAGAGCTTGTCTCCTTAGTGGTGACAGCTCTCTCATGTTCCTACTCGATCGTATCCACTTCATACTCCAGTGCTGAAGCTTTATCATATGTTTCCTCCATTAAACCTATAATTCGCTGTTCTCCTTATAACATCAGTTATCACTAATAACCCTATTTTTTACAGAAACTGGATAGTAAATTAACTAATGATTTGTGTGGATTTTTTATACTGAATTTAGGGCACTTGTGAGAGCTTTAACATGCAAGTCAAGTGATATGCAATCAAAGTACACAGTCTCTCGTCCAGTAATTGGTACGTAACATATATTTGTATATATCTATAAATACAAATACTTCTATCTTTCTATGAGAATATAACATAAAATGCCACAATATATGTGAATGGCATCAAGTGGCAATAAATAAGCAGCTTTAGACAAATAAAGATGATTTCACTGCCAACCATGCAGCGAAACACATAGAAGAAAGGGATGATTACTTTTATTCAACAACATTTTGATAACAGTTCAAGCCAAACATCATGAGCAATTTGACCCTAAAGTATAATTTTAACATGGTCTTCATCAGTATATGTTTAGGGTACACCCCTTTTGTGGCAAAAGGAGTGGGTACTATCTTATAAAATATAACAAAATATCACCTCCATACCATCAGAGTGCATGCCGATAATACCTAGGAAGATGAAATATTGTGAAAACTGTACTACAAAGGGACAAGAATGTCAAATAGATAACAGAATGTCAGCTTACGAGAGGAAATACAAAAAAATTGAGACTGCATCTTTGTAAGAAAAAAGAGAGTTGCAATGAGTAAAAACATGGCCTGCCCTACAAACGTGAAATTGTGATATGTATCTATGTCTAAATAATGACAAACTGACCAAATATATGCACAAAAGGGTAAAATATTCAATATATAGTAACATAGGGTCAATAGACCCCCAATCATTCTGGAACAAAAAATCTGTGATATCTACAAATCTCAAATACATGGATTTCCCCAAACATTTGTCTGTAATGCCCTTAAAGTTGTAGAATATAAGAAGTGCCTACTCTCAGGGTACATTAGAGTATGATGTGTGATACAAGTGCATATGTGATGGGTATTCGAGAGAGGGTTATGTTAGCATGCCTGCTGAAGGAGGTCTGTAGCCTGCCTGGAAGCAACTACTATTGTGGTAACATGAGAGTAATCAAGTGCCAACAAGTAAAGGGGCAGATTTACAATAACTGGCACATTCCTGCAGATCAGCAGGGATGCACCAGTTATTTTGTGTGACATTAGGAACCCTTTGCACTACCATAATTGTGCTGCATCTGTTAGAGTATATGTGACGCAGTGCTGGAGTTGTGTCGCAAGCGTGGCACAACTCCAGCACTGCTCAGGAGCATCCTATACTTGCAATGCAGTGTCACTCCTTATGCCTGCTACAAGCAAGCGTAAGGTTTTGATGCAGCATGGACGTAAAAGGGACTCAGTGAAATTTTGTAGATTTCACTGCGTCACTTTTACTAGGCTTCCTTGCGACGGAACGCCGACCCAACATACATTAGTCCGGACGCAGGTATAGTGTAGCGCAGGGCTTTACAGCATGATGCATCTCACTAGAAGCGTCACGTTGTAAATCTGTAGCTTAGTGGTGCATAGTTTACGACGACGCTGCGTCACAGAAGTGACGCAACGGTGTCGTGAAGATGATGCAAGGGGCTTATAAATCTGCCCCAAAGTTCTTAATAAATATTTAATGTGAAAAGGGCCTACAGGAAATAATTGTGCCATTACGAATAGGGAGATGACTTGACCCTGAAACAGACTACTAAAATCACTCCTCATGCACGCACTACCACTACAAGGGAATATCTTATTTTATAGCCTTAGGAGACTCAATTGGTTTCCGAAAGATGATAATGACTTGGGGAAAAAACACAAAAAGATCTGCCCTCTCGTACCAAGCTCTAAGGAGCAGTGAGTGGAAGCTTGGGGAAGCCTCTGAGATAGTGAGCGTATTCCTTTCACAAATGTGAATATCACATTAATTCACTTAATCTAGTGCTGCCACATTAGTTTCTTTTTTACATAAACACCAGGTAGGATAGTTACTGCACTGTGTTGCGTGAAAGAGAGAGAGAGGAAAAGTGGCGCTCTTCAGCTCTTGCTCTATGCTGTCACACCTGTGGCTGCCTAGCGCCAAAGGAGGCACCCTTAGCTGGCACCCTTGCACTATTGTGCTAGGATGCCTCCATTAAAGGCAAGATTGTTTTTATGCAGGAAAGGGCACTGTGTAGCAGTACAAATCCGTATATAGCAATGTGAATACTCCTTTTTTTAATTCATAGATTTTAAGTTAATCCGAACGACTCGGCCACATTTTCAATCCAACTCCTAAATACCCACTATCTGCATAATCCTCCCGACATTCTCAGAATCCTTACATCATAACCTTCCATAAGAAGGTTCTGTAAAGAGTAAGATATACCACATATCCTCACCCTTTTCCCCCTAAAAAAACCCCAATGTATATATACACACACACACACACACACACACCCACACACACACACACACACAAGGCAATAATTACAACGGCAATATGTAACTCATATACATTAAAGACCTAAAGTAGTAGATACCAGCAAATGCACAACAATATAGCAATAAATCCCTACTAATTGTTACATCAAATTTGCACATGGTCTTTCATAAGACTTGGTCTTCATACCAACAACCAACTTCTAAGCCCCACACATTTCATTTTCAGGTCCAAACCTTCATCAGAACTATGTTTCAGGACCATAATCCAGCTTAAATTCCAAATTCAATTGTCTTCCAATTTTACAGCATTACTTGGGGTTTTTTCACTCTCACCAAATCACCCATACTTACTTCGATTTGACACGCAGAGTGTTTGCAATAAAAAATAAACTCTTTCCTTCTCAACACCCTTTATGGCAGTCTTTTCTTCCACTCATCCTGAGCCGCTTTAACACGCTTAATTTTATTATTATTCCAGGAAGGAGACAAAAGATAATTTAGTTTCCTATCCTTAAATATTTTGAAGGGTACTTTACGGGTAACAGAATGTGGTAACAGAATGAGGTCAGCCGATACATTTCTAGTCAAAATTGTATTTCATATTTCCAGTTTGCCATGCAATTTAGAGACCTCAATAGATTCTCTCAAAACCCCATTGAATCTGTCAACCGTATCAGTGGATTTGGGATGGTGGAGAGAACACTTATTATATTTTATGCCCCTCTCTGATAAAAAGTCTTCCATTTCATGCAAGCCTAACCGCATTTCATTGCCCTTGAGAATGTATTCTGGTTTCCATTCCATGCCAAAAAACTCTTCTAGAAAAGCTACCAAATTTTGTGTCTCTATGCTCTGAGATATGTCGGTTTCTGGCCAACATAAAAACATGTAAATTAAAACTGTCACATAAAACTAAAGAGTTCTAATTTACTGGTCCCAAAATGCCAAGATCAACCTATTGTCATGCCTTTTCTGGAGAATCCCTCAGGATTATAGGCTGCACTCTTGTTTTGTATACCTTGTCATTAGACATACACTCCTGACACTCTCTGATAGACCTCTCCATCTAGCTATCAAGACCAGGCCACCAGAAGTGTATTCTAATCCTATCATTGATTTTAAAAATTCCTTGATGTATTTGATGAGCCAATCTAATTAATTTGTCCGGGACACACAGGGGAAGAAAAATGCCTAATATCTCTCCACACTAACTCTTGTCATGTGGATAATTCTTCCTTACCATTCCAGTATTTCAAGCCATTAACACTCACTCCTTCTTTAGATTTCCACTCATTCTCAACCAACTTGTAAATCTCCTGTAGATTTACACCATACATAACCAATTTGTTCCACTCATCTTCATTTATGATCCCTTCAGTGAACTCACATATATTGCACTCGTCAAAATCCCATATCTCATCTTCCTCAACCACATTCTGTGTATCAGTAATCAATCATGAGAGAAAGTTCACCACTCTATTTTCACCCCTGAAATATATTCATTCTTAAAAAGTAATTCTTGCAAATAGTTCACCCATCTACAAAGTATACTTGAAATGAAATTTAAATGATTTTTTCCCCAAAACACCCTTAAGTGGTTTATCATTCGTTTTCCGTACAAAACTTGTTCCCAATAGGAATGTTTGAAGTTTTTTCATTACCCAGTATACACGCAGAGCTTCTCTTGCAATAACAGGGTATCTGTACGTGGGACCAACTAAACATCTGGAAATTAAAATTATGTTTTTTGTTCACTGCTTTGTCCTTGTTGTAAAACTGCACCTAACCCTTTGGAGCTAGCATCAGTGACTTAAGCAGATTTTTCAAAGGAGTTAAAACTTTATAATGAAGGATCACCAGACATGGCATTTTTTATAAATTTTAATTTATGATGAATACAGGTGACCATGTGCTTTTTACCTCCTTTTTATGCAGCAACCTCAGATTACAAGGGTAACTTGCAAAACGGGGAACCAATTTAATTTCCATATTTTCCGGCCATGTCTAAGACTTTTCTAAAGGCATCTTTGTTTTCAAGTATAATTAGCTCCTCAATGAACTTCACAGATTTTCATTGGATCACTGATAGAATATCGAGGAACAAAATATCAACCTGCCAAAATATCGATGAAAAAATATAGAATGACACAATATCGGCTTCCTATCTACTAACAGCGAAGTACAGAAAAATGTAATCCTAAATATTGTTGTTAATAATATAGTTTGCTAAAATATCTACTTTTTTAAATGTCTTAAAAGTAATATAAAACAAATTAAGTATTCAATTAAATTAAGTAAAACATACATAAAAATAATGACAAACTTTACTTTAAAATTAATAAATCATAAAATGTAAAAAAGAAACATGCATTTTGTCGTATTATATATATTAACTTAACAATATTAAAAATAATTAATATTTGGAATTATAAAATATTAAAAACATGTTTTAGAATATACTTAGACTTAGAAAATGCTTTATTCGATTTCACAGGTTAATAAAACCATAAAAGCAGCAATTCATTGGTGTTCAGGAATGTGACCAGGTGAAAAAAACAATCAAATCTAAACCTGGTCAAAATATACCAGTCATATCCCCTTGAGCACCACACTAAATAGGGCTGGATGGTGGTAGAAACCTGAGTTAGTTGGTGTTTCATCACCAATTTTTTACTTAGCTCCAGGCCCATTCGTATCGATTCAAAATGGTTCAAACACAATGCTTTAAGATCTTTTCTAGAAATATAGTAAGGAATAAGGGTTGCTATAAAATACTGGCCTACCCAAATCATTTGAGTTATTATTCAACAATAGGTTCTTTCTCGCCTGGTCCAGACCCATAGAATCTTTAATTATGTCCAGGTTCACTTCTAAACTTTATGCCATAATAGCATCAGTTGTATTTTTATAAAATCTGTAATATAGCGGATTCCCAATTCGCTATGACAATTAAAAACCGGTGCACTTTGGGGAACGGCTAAAATAAATCTTAAAAAAGCATTCGCTACTACTTGAATTGGTAAAACATAATGGAATCCCCAAACCCCTGCTCCATATGTAGCCACACTGATACACTTTGCCTGATAAATTTTCAATAAATCTTTTGCCCATCTTTTTGGCGAAAATCATCACAGCCGTTGTTGACCTCTTAAATAGTAAGGCCCTATTCTGTATTGCTGGTACCCAAGAACTTGAATCCTCTAATAAAATCCCAAGATAGGAGAATGTTTTTGTAGGCTTGATTTTTTCTTCCCCAGCTACAAGAATGCAGGACCTACTCTTACCCTTACCACAGGACATGACAAATGTTTTCTTAACATTGAGCTTCAAACCCCTGTTATCTATAAAAATCAATGTAGGTGCTAAGAGCCTTGTTATGACAATGCTGGGTTCTGGCTATTAAGACTGCATCATCTGCATATAAAAGTGAGACAATGTTGTTGTTGTTAACTAGCTGTGAGTCTCTCACACTGGCCACCAAGACCTCCTCCAGTTCATTGGTATTAAGACTAAAGAGGAACAGGGCGAGTATGCAGCCTTGTCTTACACCTTTTTTTTACATTAAAAGGCTTAGTACATTCCCCTTTTAATCCGAACCTCACCTTGGCAGAGGCCCCGGATATAATTGTCTCAAAAATGATATAAGGGGAGGCTCTACTTTTAATACTACTAGAATCTGCCATAGTCTATTGTGGTCTACGCAGTCAAAAGCCACGGTAAGGTCAACAAAGACCGCAAATAGGTTGCCTTGCTTAGCTTGTGTGTATTTTCTGTGTAGCATAGTAAAATTTAGGACCTGCTCAACAGTACCCCTCCCCTCCCTGAAACCATATTGAACCGAGCTTAGGACCTTATTGTCTTCTGCCCATTGTTGCAGTCTATTCAATATGGCTCTACCTGCTACTTTCATAAGGGAGTCGAGCAAGGAGATAGGTCTGTAACATGCCGGGGTTTCCTGGTCTCCTTTTTTAAAAATGGGAATAATTATGGACTCTTACCAAGATTTAATAAAAACCCTTTCACAACTGGCCTCCAGGACTCGTGTTAATAGTGGAGACCATACCTCGATTTTGTATTTATACAGGTCGATCGGAGTCCCATCTGGCCGAAGAGCCTTACCTACTTTGCTCTGTTTTATGGCCACTCGTACTTCCTCATGCGTAAAATGGATATCATTTGGCGAAAAATGTGTGTGTTCAAGTTGTACTACTTGTTCATTAACTACATCAGTGATGCTGCCCCCAGAACCGTAAACGGAGGAGAAGAAATCGTCCCAAGAATCTTTGTTTATTGCCACCTCGATCATTGCTCCCCCGCCAGTTGAGAACAAAGGGGCATTTATTGCCTCCCAAAAAAGGGAGCAATCCAACCGTAATGATGCTTCATACAAGATTGTCCAGACCTGTTCCTTGATATCCTTCTTATGCCTATTTCTAGCTAAGCTATAGGCCTTCCTAAGTTCCCCTACATTTTACTGATTTATGTAGGGCAGCTTTTAATAGGGAATACGTTTTTGTGCAGTTCGAATCGCACCAACCATTTGGGTTCCTCCATAGACGTTTAAAAAAATTTGGGATTATCCCTGTAACTTGGGAAAAGGCACTCAGTAACTCACTAGAGGAGATCTCTTCTTGTAAACACTTGATTATTGGGATTTTTGCCTGTAGCATTATTTTAGAACTTGTGGCTTCAGGGTCACCCTTAGCCCATCATATTCAGTATCCGTTCTGTCGATCCAGCACTTAGCCTTGTGTCCAGGCTAAACTCTGTACCACAGAACTGGTACCTTTGTCAGGCAATAATATATTAATGCTCAAAGGAAGATGATCACTAATCCCAATTGAGTGGGTGATAAACTCCTCCACCCATGTTGCATATCGATTTGGAAGAATGATGAAATCGATCAGTGTGCTATTTTTACGACCTACAAATGTGGGACTAAAATCAGTAGGCTTAGCACACAACCCATTGGCAAACCCAAGATCATGCGTTGCCATAACTTTGTTGAAACTTTCACCCACTGTTGAATGTATAAAGTGAGACATTTGACCTAAATCCTCTTCATCCGGGTCCCAAAACCTGCACGAAGGCTGTGTACATACATTGGTATTAAAATCCCCACCCCATTTTAAGATGGAATCCTTCCCCGATGTATCACTTAGCCTCTTAATTTCCTCATTCAGCCCGGATATTACATCGGAGACATTACCACTATCCATATTATTGTAAAAATTAATAACAACCATCTTCACCAGAGATGAAATGTCAATAACAAAAATGTGATAGTAACTGGTCGATTTTAACATTTATATCCGTAACACTCCCAGTAAGTTTGAAATATACATACAAATGCCCCCTTTGTACCTCCCATGAGTTGAACGGCGTGCCGGGATATGGAACGTTTTAAAGCCATCAAGATGTATTTCTTCCAACAGCCAGGTCTCCTGTAGACATAAGATGTCAAAATCCTTGATGAAATCAGTCCAAACTGGGTTGTTAACCTTGGATTGAAGCCCAGAGATGTTACAATAGACTAATCTCACACACCCCCTGACATGCTTGGATCTGCCCTGTTACCCTCACTCTCCCCTTCCCGTCTTTGCCCTTCCTTGACTTTATAATAGAGCTCACACTTCTATCATTACTCCCTGCTGTTGTCCTGCTGGCTTAATCACTTGGGCCTTATATCCCTGAACTACAGGTCATATTGACAAAGTATCACCCATTTTAAATATGCTTAAATGTTTTGTTGTTTTCATACTGTCATAAGAAGGCAGGGAGGGTACAACTGCTAAAGAGACCTCAGGCCATTTTGCGTCATCTATTTCCATGAATTCTATCACAAGTACCCTTTCACCATCACCTTGGGGAGCTACAGACCCTTCGCTGTTTACAGGTTTTCGGACAGCAGTATCTATCATTTGTCAATCCACATCCTAGAGTGAATACAATGGGCCAAACCGATTTGAGATTTGTAGGTTGTACCTCATATGATTATCATGAAGATTATGAAGGCTGCCCGGCATGGCTATATTATGGTTATCAGACAAATTGACCGATAGAAAAAACCCAGGGGTAGCACATTTATCCCCTCTGGCGCAAGTCTATTAGAACCTGTCCGGGTCAGAATTTCTCGAACTAAGGTGGAGGCGCCTAGGGATAGGACTATGCAATCCCCTTTAAAGAACATTTTACTGGAGCCTACCCAACTTACGCGTCTGACCATTTTAAAGGCATTAAACATCTCTTGTGTCAGGCCAGTCTTTACGCCTAGGTAATGTAGCGATTTGTTTCTCAGCGTTGCCCAGTTTTCCCTGTCACCTTCGTTGGATGATGGTACATTAGCCAAGATCAGAGTATACCGAGCTGCTGCAGGTGGAAGATTCAAACTATCAACAGTGTTACTGCTATCCTGATTGTATGTCATTCTGCTAACTGATCTAGAGCGATTATCTATAGAAGGCAGGTTTTTGCTATTTGTGCAGGTTTATATTCCCTCTTATTGCCCTCATACACTCCTGTACATTTGGACACTTAGACTTATCGGGCACCAATCTCTCGTGGTGACTAGCTCTTTCCACACTAATTTTTTGCTTTCCATAGGTGGAGGGATGGTCTAGTAAGGAATATTTGTGATTTATAGCTGATCCCCTATCACTACATGGTTCGGGGTTCTGTGGACTAGCATCATTTAGGTGTCCTATAACGGCCAAGCTTGACTCGATTGAATCGAGTCTATTTCCCAAAGTGCTAATTGTACCTTTGAAAAAAGTCATTAAATCGGAGATAGATTTCGTAATTCCTCCCGTGTCTGCGCTAGTTGAGCCTTTGCTTATGCCCTTATTAGTTGTGCTTTTTGCGCGTTCTTTTAATTTGATGTTAGCTGGGCACTCCTTACCCGATGATTTAGTTTGCTTAATTTTAACATTCTTAGATGTTCGGGGAGGTTCGTGAATCTGTGGTGGTAAAGCTATGATGGTGGGTTTCTTGGATACACACACTATTTTAAGAGAGGGTAATAAAATACCTTTCGCATTAATAACTGATATCTCATCACTCCCTAATTGTACACAGCCATTTTGTAAATCATCTGGTGTCTCAAGTGTTGGATTTACAGCCACTTCATATTTTCCATGGGAGGATAGATTGATAATAGATTGATGAACCAGTAGGGCCAAACAACTCTTTACTCAGCTCTTCTTCTACATTGGAAATTTGTTTTTCCAATGCTCCTACCACCACAGACAAGTACTTCATGAGAGAAGCACTAGGGTTTATAGCCTTCTTCAATTTCTGACCAGGGGGGGGGGGTAGTATATAGTTTTCTTTTCCCCATTTTCTTACCCCCTAAGTAATTTCAATCTTAGGAAGGACCAAAACAGAGCTCACCCCTCCTCAACTCCTGAATAACAGGATTTAGTCTGTTTGCAGTAGCCATTTCATACAATACAATAATGAAGCAGAATGTTTATGCAAAACTGGTATCCCTAGAAGGTCTACAATTTCGTCCTAAATATCTAAAAACTTAGTGCTTATTGATTGATTAACCCCCACTCCCCCTTCAATCACCAAACAATGTCCAGCAGATTATAAACCCCGGATGACTAAGAACCAGTACTCAAAATTAACTGGACCGTTAAAAATGTAAATAGCCACGAATCAGACATTTTACAGTTGGTCCAAACGATAATGCAAAACCAAGAGTCCTGGCCCAGCCATGCCTCTTCCGACCGATGATGGGCAAGGACGGGCCCGCTCTTGGCTCGGGCGAGCCCCTGTTGGTCTTCATGGTCCCAGGGTCAGGTGAGGATGCTCCTCTCCTCTCTCGAGACCACACTGCCCTCTGGGTGTTGTGGTCCGGGCAGTGTGCGAACTGCGGCCGTGGAAGAGACGGGTGAACAAGGCAGCAAGGCTGTAGCAGCAAAGGACCCCCGTGGGCTGAGCACGTAGTTAATAGCAAAAAAAAACGGGGGCTTCACAAAACGTGTTTTCCCCATGTTAATTTCCATAGGGACCTTTAGACACGGCTATAGCCCGAACGGCTGACTGGAATTACACCAAACTTGGCAAAATGGTAGGGCCTGGTATGCAGATGTGCCTTTGCTATGTTTGGTGAAAATCCCTCCAATAGTTCTTGAGAAAATTGAATTTAAAATTTTTCAAATGGCATTTTCTATGGGACCTTTAGACACAGCTAGAGCCCGAACGGCTGAATGGAATTACACCAAACTTGGCAAAATGGTAGGGCCTGGTATGCAGATGTGCCTTTGCTATGTTTGGTGAAAATCCCTCCAGTAGTTCTTGAGAAAATTTAATTTGAAAATGTTCAAATGGCATTTTTTATGGGACCTTTAGACACGGCTACAGACCGAACGGCTGAACGGAATTACACCAAACTTGGTAAAATGGTAGGGACAGGTATGCAGTAGTGCCTTTTCAATATTTGGTGAAAATCCCTCCAGTAGTTGTTGAGAAAATTGAATTTGAGCAAATTATATATCTATATGCGCTCACCGTATGCGCACTGTAAGCGTACGGTACGCCTACCGAACGCGTACGTGCGCGTACCCTTACGTGCGCGAGCGAGTTTCTGATTGGCTGGCAGTCGACTGTCAACATTTCAAACTGTCCAAACCAGGAAGTGTTGGCCACCATCCTGTTTTTCAGGTGAACTGAGGCACAAGAGAGCCCAAAACAAGAGTGGATAACGATTAGGGGACAGGGTATAGACCCCGAACCCTCTAGCCCTTCTCAGGGGGTCCCAAAAGGACCCCCAAGGGCAAAAAAATAATAAAAAATCATGGGGTACGCGCACCGTACGCGTACGGTACGCGTACCGTGTGTGTACCCCGCGATTTAAAAAAATTAAAATTTTCTTTTTGCACTTGGTGGTCCTTCTGGGACGCCCTGAGAAGAGCTAGGGGGTCATGGGGTCTCAACCCTGCCCCCTTTTCACGTTTTCCACTCTTATTTTGTGCTCTCCTGTGCCTCACTTCTCCTGAAAACAAGATGGCTGCTCAGGTGGTCCCAGAGGATAATAACATATATAAACATTATCCGCTTATAGAATTAGCATTTACAAAACCTTTGAAATTTATTGAAAAAAATATAGGTTTCACGCCTGATATAGTTAGGAATTAGCATTTAAAAAACTTTGCAAATTCACTGAAAAAACCATAGGTTTCAAGCCTTATATAGTTAGGAATTAGCATTTAAAAAACCTTGCAAATTCACTTAAAAAACATAGGTTTCAGGCCTTATATAGTTAGGAATTCGCATTTAAAAAACCTTGCAAATTCACTTAAAAAACCATAGGTTTCAGGCCTTAAATAGTTAGGAATTAGCATTTAAAAACCATTGAAATTGATCCTATATAGTTAGTTGTACTAACTATATTTCGTGCACCCGCAAACCACTGCTGATGTCACATATTACATCATTCATGACATGGTCATGGGTAAAAGTTACTATTCCCACTCCAGTGAGTGCAACAGTAGGGAAAGTGTTGGATAGGGGGTAGATGAAAATTGCTATTCCCACTTCAGTGAGTACAACAGTAGGGTAAGTGTTGGATAGCGGAAGGGTAAAAATTACTATTCCCACTCCACCGAGTGCAACAGTAGGGAAAGTGTTGGATAGCGGGTGGGAATAATTTAATATTTCCATTCCACCAAGTATAATGGTAGGGGAAGTGTTAGATAGTGTAGGGGAATAATTTAGTATACTAACTTCTGCAATATAATTAACATTAATTAACAAGTAAATATTTTTTATAAAGTAATTTACCTCCCACCATTTTCCCCTATAAATGTCGCCAACAAGATTGTAAATTATTAATACATTAACCTAATTAAATAACTTATTAAAATGAACAATACAATTAATAACCACCAAATCTTAATTAATTCACAAAATTAACACTATAAATTAAATTTTACTAAATGTACTATAAAAAATAATAAAAATTACATTAAAACTATAGTACTTTTCATACCCTACTCCCCTATGAACTCCCACCCCACTCCTAAAAGAGTACCCAAATAACATATTAACAAATTAATTATTAATAAGTAATATTTAATTAATCACTAATTGATACAGCATAACATAATTACCAATGAATTAATAGTTATTAATCAATTCAAATATTTTTTGTAATAAATTAAGCAACTTAATTAACAATATAACATATTAAATATCAAATTATTAATTAATACAATTATTACCCATGACTCGCTACAGAACTAAGGTGCCCCAAAAATAATACACATATAATTAATTATTTCTAAATATTTCTAGAAAATGTAATATTATTAAATTATGTCCCACCCTATTCCCCTATAAACCCACAACCCACTATGGATTTAAATTACGCAAAAAATAATGTAATTAAAATGTATTATTGTTAAAAAATTCGAACATACATTACAAAAATAATACATACTTTTAACACATATACTAACACTTAAAACACTATAAAAAATTATATTTTAAAAAACAATATTATGACTTTCGATATTACTAATTTTTTTATAAAAAACAACATTTCTAACCTGCATTTCGATATTCTGCACCACTTTATTCTTGTAATTCGATATTATCTCCATTCAATATTTTAGACTCAATATTTTGCCATGTCGATATAAATAATTCGATATTCTGTCTGATTACTATTTTCATTGTGTTTTACTCCCTCACTTGGAAGTTTATGGCAAAGATACACAATTTCACTGCAATTAATTTGACACTTTGCCTCTTTCAATGTGAGTCCCCTCTCTCAAAACTTTTCCATACCAGATCTTACCCAAGCACATCATCTTGATATATTTTCCTCCTGAAATGCAACTCAACCCATCCTCCTTAGCTCTCTGAAAGACAGAGGCTGCTGATGTGACTCTGAACTGCTAGCACCAGGATGCCTGCCAGGTAACAGTGGGCTCGAGAAATATAATAAATAAATAAATATCAAGCCAAACAACATCCTTGTAAATCTGAACACGCTAAAAAGGAACATTAAATCAATAGACCTCTCCTCCAATCTGTTCTGGTCATAAGCAGACCTTAGATCTAAGGCGGAAATGACTCCTGCACAATTGGCCCAACATCTTTGTAATATTAAACCGAGTGCTGCTCACAAATCCTGCCGACCCTGAGGGATCCGACTGCCTTGCCGCCACGCCTGTTGTCCCAGCGAAGAGATTGTTGGGAAAAGCTGTAACTGGGCACCTGTTCCCCCCCCCGCTGCCGCATACAAACCTCGGCCGCCGAGCGGGGGGACTACAGCCCCCACAATCACTCCAGGCCCCGCCCACTGACGGTGTCAGCCGTGCCCGGAGGCGCACAAAAAGACCTGAGCTCCGCTAAGGAGCGGAAGAGACTCACAAATCCTGCCAACCCTGAGGGATCCGACTGCCTTGCCGCCAAGCCTGTTGTCCCAGCAAAGAGATTGTTGGGGAAAGCTGTAACTGGGCACCTGGTCCCCCCCGCCTCCGCATACAAATCGCGGCCGCCGAGCGGGGGGACTACAGCCCCCACAATCCATCCAGGCCCCGCCCACTGACGGTGTCAGCCGTGCCCGAAGGCGCACAAAAAGACCTGAGCTCCACTAAGGAGCGGAAGAGACTCACAAATTCTGCTGACCCTGATGGATCCATCTGCCTTGCCCCCCCGCCTGTTGTCCCAGCGAAGAGATTGTTGGGGAAAGCTGTAACTGGGAACCTGGTCCCCCCCGCTGCCGCATACAAACTGCGTCCGCCGAGCGGGGGGACTACAGCCCCCACAATCCCTCCAGGCCGTGCCCACTGACGGTGTAAGCCGCGCCCGGAGGCGCACAAAAAGACCTGAGCTCCGCTAAGGAGCGGGAGAGACTCACAAATCCTGCCGACCCTGAGGGATCCGACTGCCTTGCCGCCAAGCCTGTTGTCCCAGCGAAGATATTGTTGGGGAAAGCTGTAACTGGGCACCTGGTCCCCCCCGCCGCCGCATACAAATTGCGGCCGCCGAGCGGAGGACTACAGCCCCCACAATCCCTCCAGGCCCCGCCCACTGACGGTGTCAGCCGTGCCCGGAGGTGCGCAAAAAGACCTGAGCTCCGCTAAGGAGCGGAAGAGACTCACAAATTCTGCTGACCCTGAGGGATCCAACTGCCTTGCCGCCACGCCTGTTGTCCCAGCAAAGAGATTGTTGGGGAAAGCTGTAACTGGGAACCTGGTCCCCCCCGCTGCCGCATACAAACCGCGGCCGCCGAGCAGGGGGACTACAACCCCCACAATCCCTCCAGGCCGCGCCCACTGATGGTGTCAGCTGCGCCCGGAGGCGCACCAAAAGACCTGAGCTCCGCTAAGGAGCAGGAGAGACTCACAAATCCTGCCGACCCTGAGGGATACGACTGCCTTGCCGCCACGCCTGTTGTCCCAGCGAAGAGATTGTTGGGTAAAGCTGTAACTGGGAACCTGGTCCCCCCCCCCGCTGCCGCATACAAAACCGCGTCCGCCGAGCGGGGGGACTACAGCCCCCACAATCCCTCCAGGCCACACCCACTGACGGTGTCAGCCACGCCCGGAGGCGCACAAAAAGACCTGTGCTCCACTAAGGAGCGGGAGAGACTCACAAATCCTGCCGACCCTGAGGGATACGACTGCCTTGCCGCCACGCCTGTTGTCCCAGCGAAGAGATTGTTGGGGAAAGCTGTAACTGGGAACCTGGTCCCCCCCCCCGCTGCCGCATACAAAACCGCGTCCGCCGAGCGGGGGGACTACAGCCCCCACAATCCCTCCAGGCCACACCCACTGACGGTGTAAGCCCCCCCTGGAGGCGCACAAAAAGACCTGTGCTCCACTAAGGAGCGGGAGAGACTCACAAATCCTGCCGACCCTGAGGGATACGACTGCCTTGCCGCCACGCCTGTTGTCCCAGCGAAGAGATTGTTGGGGAAAGCTGTAACTGGGAACCTGGTCCCCCCGGCTGCCGCATACAAACCACGGCCGCCGAGCGGGGGGACTACAGCCCCCACAATCCCTCCAGGCTGCGCCCACTGATGGTGTCAGCCGTGCCCGGAGGCCCACAAAAAGACCTGAGCTCCTCCCGCGTCGCGGGAGCCCCGGGCGAAGCCCGGGCAAAGGGCGGGCCCTCTGTGGCCCTCAGAGGCCTGAGGAGACTGGGCTGGGCAACCCCTCTTGGTTTCACTGCGCCCCCTGGACATTCGTGCCTGATTATTAGTCTCAATCGATATCTGATATACTTCTTCTAGATATAACTATATGTGCTACCTGTTCAATCTATGTAAACTGCACTCCCCTTGTCCGGGATAAATCTCTATCATCAGTTAGACGTAGTATTGTCATAATGAATAAAAGCAAGACTACTCCAATGTCGACTAGGTCCACCTCTAGGCAGAAGGCCCAAGTTACCACCCCCATCCCAAGCCTTACCGCGATTGACAGAATGCTCCAAAAAACCATAGGAGTCGTTGTCAACGCGATAGAAAATACGCCTCTCACTGCCCCCAGTATGTGTCTTTCCACGCAGAAAGCTCAGGATGTACATACAATAGCCAACTCATCCATACATACAGCATATTCTCAAAACCCTATCCTCATGGAATCATTTTCGGGTTTCCCGGATACAGAGAACAGTTAGTCCTTCCTAGTACTACTCCTCCGCCTGACTTTGTTACCCGGGAAATCAGGCTATCCATGACACCTAACATCCAGTCATCCGTAGAGACTTCCACACATACTGATGCCTCCGTGGTAGTAATAGCGACAGCCTCTCGACCCCCTAATAGAATAACTTCCCCTAATACTAGGGAAAGGGAATGTAAGCATCTCTACAACCAGGAGGAGGGTGAGGGTGACACAGAAACATAGGGGGAAACTGAAATACGATAAACATAAACTCAGGCATAGTCAGAGGGTAATTAATCATACATCAAAAAAACCCACATCACCACATCAAAGCAAGTTGTTATTCGTAGACAATAGTATAGGCCTCCTAGTTGTTAATACTGACATTAAGATGTTCAACAGGGCATGCAACAACGACACCTATCTAGACACTATTATGGGAAAAATTGAGCACCTGATGAAGCGTGGCTCAGTGGTTAGAGGCGGCAGACCCGGAAGCTGGGATCGACCGTGGACCAGGGTTCGATTCCCCGCCTCGGCGGGTCTCGAGGCTCAAAATTCCACGGACTCGACAATTCTCGCTCTGGTGCCTACTCAACTCACGGGGTCACACTCTGCGACTCTGGGCAATAGCTTGCTTAATCTCCACTATGGCCCCTCGCGGCGGGATGCCTGGCTTTCACCTTGTGGACACCCTGCCGTGGTTTCTCACAGGGGAATACCAGGACGGGTTCCCTAAGCAAGCGCCGGGACGCTTACGGGCAGCTGTGCGCTTTACAAGTCCAGCACATTTACATTTACATGCTCCCCCTGACACAAAGAGTTAAAACGATAATCTGAGAAAGTCAATAAGATGGAAGAAGTTCTCTTGCAGAACAATGAAATGCTGTTGAAGTACGCTAAAACCTCCCAAACTCAGGCTACCCAAAAAAATATAACTAAACCATTGTGCCCTGCTGCTAACAAGAAAATCCTAGTTGCAACATCAGGCCCAAGCATACCGCCTAAACCCTCACAGCCACCGAAAACAACAGTTAAGGGACACATGGAGCCACCCAATGTCTCACCAGCGACACCGGGTATGCCCAGATGTGACAACTACCCCAAGTGCGCAACCAAGTAACACCGGACCATACATCACAGAAGGGGGGGGGTGTGAGAGCGTGTGGGCAGCAGAGGTCCTAAATAACGACATCAGTAACAGCCGACAGGATCACCCCATTAGCTCAGTCCCAGTCAGTAAATTCTCTCGTATTGACCTGCCACTGGAATCCTATCCCTACACCTTGATCATGATAGGAGTTCCAACTTTAGGCATAGGGAAATCTGAGGACCAATTAGAGTTAAAAAAAAAAGTTAGTCACTGGCTAACCAGACATAGACCTATTCCTCAAGCCCTAAATGGTCAAATCCTACAGGTCAGAAGAATAAATTGGGTGGGACACAGAAAAAAGGACTATGAGTGTGACTGCATCGTTATAAACTTCAAAGATCGGCGGGTTGTTAACTACATTAGCGGTTGGAGGGACGGCGATCTAGAAAGCAGAATACAAACTATAGATCTCAGCTACTTCTATCATCCACCCTCCATGTCTCTAGTGAACACAAACCGACAATATCTACACAGAACTAGGTATTACACCCCACACGATAAACACCAAATGGCATATGGAAGCATGCACGTCAATCACATCTCTGGATACTGACACCCTGATTACTTTGACACCCAGTACAGGGTACCCACCTTTAATTGATTTGCTGCCTTCTATCAGCAGGAATGCCTTGAGGGAGTGGATTGACTTTATGAAATATCTTTACACCAGCAATAGATACTCTACCACACCCCCGACAAAGTGTAGACAACAGGGGGATGACACAGGAAGTCAAGATACTTTACCCTGACACATGGGTTACCACCAATCATCAGCCGAAGGACACACTCAGGGAAACAACTGTCACCGAGGGACACCTGTTTTCAACCAACGGCTTGCCGACATATAGCGAGCCAGATAACACCAGGCACCCACAAATCCATGAACACACTCAAATTCTCATAAGCAAATGGAATCGCAATATGGAACTAAGACCAGCGGTAGCGGACAGTCCAGAGCCAAGTCCTGCTAATTCCAACAACAAAGCCTCAATGGGTGAAGTTCCTGCCCCAGAGGTATCAACAGTAGCGAGGCATAATGTAATTTCATGGAACATTGCTTGTTTAGCTAGCAAAATCAACGATCCATCTTGAATGTCTTTTATAAAATCCTATCCAATAATTTGCCTACAAGAAACATGGCTGGTAGGAAAGAACGCATTTATAGAAGGATACAAAAGCTTCTTTGTGCCAGCCGAGCCCTCAAGGAGTGGTAGAGCCAAAGGGGGTCTTGTTGTGTATACTGATTTAGCACTAACATGCTCTGTTAAAAGATTTCTCTTTAGTAATAACGATATCCAGATACTGACGATCAAAAAGGGGAAAGAAGCACTAGCACTGATTAATTTTTATAATGCTGTTTACTTCAAAGGGGGTTGCAAGATTGTGGATCTAGATCTTTTTCTAAGGGATAACATGGGGAGACTCTCACCTCAGGTTGTCATCGTAGGAGACTTAAACGTACACCCCTGTGGGAACCCAGCAATTACTCCAATAGGCCTAATGGGTTGCAATAGACTCGAAGGCTTTCACTTCGATCATACCCCTTGCAGAAATTTGCTGAATGCCTTTATGGGTGATTTTGATTTATTTACCGCCATGTCTCAGGTGGATGATCACACTTTTTATGAAATCCCTACCTTTAAAGGCAGCGTGGGGGGTTCCTACATTGACCACATACTTCACTCTAGCAACCTTAGTCCCTGTATATCTGGCTTTAAAATTTTAGAGAACTCATTGAGTGACCACAATCCTGTTTGCATTTATTTAGGAGGGATGCTCCTCAATGTACAAGAATAAAGGCCAGACAGTGGGGTTTTAAAATGTACGGACGGTAATAGACGTTTAAAGTGGGAAAGGGTGAACTCGGCACAATTTTATGAAAAGATTAATAGGACATGTAACATTGAGTTATCCACCTGCGTTTCTCCCACACCTTCAGCACAGGAAATTTTATTAGCCTTTAAAGGTATAGTTACTAAAGTCAGGGGAATGTTAACAGTACCCTCTACAGGCCGTACCTGTAATGTGCCAAAGTGGTTTGACAACGCTTGCTCTAAGGCAAGCCGTGACCTAAAGTTAGCCCTCAAGGCCAGACCAAGGTCCCCGGTAAACATTAGGGCAGCCCGGCTTGCCTATAAAAGGGCTTTGCTTAAACGCAAAGCAGAAGTAAAAGCGTCCACTTGGGAAAACCTGTTAGACCCAGAAATACTTGGTAATAGTACTAAATTTTGATGTATTATAAACAAACCTTTGTTTGTTTCCCCAGGTGATTCCCCCTTAGGCACCAACATATCAGAAGATAATTGGGTCTCTCATTTTAGTTGTATTTTCAATAGCAATATACCACAACCTATATATGACAAAGGTGTCCCAGGGATTAACCCCCTGCGCTTCACCATTTGCGTGGTGGAGAAGGGCATCATGGGCCTAACCAGCAGGAAAGCACCCGGGCCCGATGGTCTGCCCCGGACCTTTTCAAATCAAGGACATCACTTTTGGCTCCCGTTCTCTCTGCTGTATTTAATGCAGCCGTTGACCATGGATGCCCAAAATTCTGGGGGTTGACCAGAATAGTCCCTGTTTTAAAAAAGGGGACCGTAATAGCACATCCTGCTATAGGGCAATATCCTTAATCGACTCGGTCGTAAAAGTAGTAGGTGGTGTAATCCTGAATAGGTTAACAACCTGGGCTGACGAAAATAACATAATCTCTCCAATTCAATATGGTTTTAGACCAGGCCACTCTACCATCTCCCAGTGTCTCAACTTATACATGGTGTTAGGAAAATATACGTAGGCACGTCAGGGCACAGTCCATATGGCTTTTATAGACCTTTCTTCAGCCTTCGACTGTGTTAATAGGGCCAAACTATGGAAGGCTATGAGAAATATGGGGGTGGAGCCGACCCTGGTCAATTTCCTGGTGGATCTACACCAGAACACCCGAGCTAACGTGCGATACACCCAGAACCTGAAGGTGACCAGGGGATTCAGAGTACACTGGGGCGTAAGACAGGGTTGCATCCTGGCCCCGTTTCTTGTTAATCTATATATCAATAATGTGGAAATACCCTCTTAAAAACATGTGCTGATTATCCCTTTGTTGGACCTAAAGGGTTACCTGTTTTACTTTATGCGGAAGATGCCGTTTTGCTGGCAAGGACCGCAAAAGGGCTCCAATTGCTGCTTAACACCTTTTTTATATTTATGAAATCCCAGGATCTCTCCATTAATAACTCAAAATCTTTTGTCATGAATGTAGGTATAGCACATAATAAGGAGTTTCCATTTCATGTAAACAGGGAGAAGATTCCCACGACTAAAACCTTTTCATATCTGGGGGTCCTGTTTGATAACCAACTGAAATGGGGCCCCTCTGTACAGAAGAAAAAAGGGGAGATAACACGGGCAAATGCGGCAATTTATAATTCTGCGAGGAAAATGGGGAAACGGACAATTGCCGCTCTGTTAAAAGTATATCAGGCCAAGAGTGTGGCAATAGGCTTCTACGGAAGTGAGTTGTGGGGGCACACAACTGTTAAGGACTTGGTGGTAGCAGAAAATAACTTCTTGAAACAGCTCCTGGGGGTCCCGAGAGGAACTGCTAATTTCATAGTGCATGGGGAGTTAGGTTCCCCTTATCTAGGTGACACCATTGCACTTCTGCCTCTAACATTCTGGCTGAAATACTGGCTAAATAAGGACCTTCCGCTAAACCACCAGCTCCTGAGAGAAGCATTGACATGGGATAATATGTTAAAAATCCCGTGGCTAAAATATCTGAAAAAATGTTTCACTGCATTGGGACGTCCCAAACTCTTCTCAAATCCCGACTCCATTACCGTAACTGACGTAGAGTCTGTGAAGAACACTTTTTCTCTTTCGCAGCTTTTACAGCGGGAGGAGGTGGATTTAAAGAAAAGCAGCAATAGAAATTATGTTGTCATAAAAACCACACTAAGCATGGAACCTTACTTGTCCTGGCCAATGTCGAGCTTTGACCGTTTCTTGTTAACTAGGTTTCGGCTGCACCTCTTTCACTTACTGATAGCTGTTCCAAGAGGCAGCCACTGATAGAGCGCGCAGGTCACCTGACTCTTATTTTACCAATATGTGCACACTTGGGCCTATAACATATTTATCACTAATGTCATTAATCAGGTAACCTACACACTACCATGAACAATTCTTGTTCTTTCCTATTTATTTCCGTGTACCTGACTTACCAAATCCTTGTCACAGGTACCTATGATCACGATAGATCAGGAGCTATCAGGGGTAGGAAGAAAACACTAAACAAAATACCATGTATATTTATAAATCTGTTTATATTTTTTAATAACCGCAAACACAAGAAGTTTTCAAAGCTTTATCTAATCATCAATTTCGTCATATGCCACGAGAATTAAATTTACACAGATCAGACTATCAATAACTAGGATCAGAAATATAGTGTAACTATGAATCAAAGTAAGAATCATCTAAGAATTTGAAGAATAAAGGGAGGGAAAATAAGGAAAATGCTATTTAGTCTAACCGACTTTCACAACGTCACTAAGGGTGGTAAGGAAAAGGGAACATACTAAGAAATGCTGAATTTGAATGTGCTAATTGATTTAGAAGGAAAAAAACGATACTTTCTAAGATGCACTTATTTTCTATAGGGAGAGTGAGAGTGGAACATACTAGATTACCAAACAGGTCAGTGTTTAAGTAAAGGTAGGGAGAAAATATGGAACATGCTAGAATAATACTTTACGTGAGAGTCAAATGTCAGAGAAAATCACATAGGCAAGTTTGCTTTATTCAGAAAAATAGGAGAGACAAGATTTAGATAGACAAACACCCACATATATTATATTTACCTAGGACGGAAAGAAGACTAACCCTGGCCACGGCTCAGTTGGGAAAGGCGGGAAAGGACCCTCAAGGACTTAGGATGCCAGTAGGCGAGCAGGTACAGCTCATGGACAGTCAGGACAGGATAACCCCAGGATTTGGATCAGGACTGGGCTCAAAACAGGGTACGACCAACCCCTGCAGATTTGGATGCAACGCCTGCGCTACGCCCTCTCTGCAAGGAATCTGCCAATAACCCCAATTGGGCTCTCGAATCTCCCAGCAAAGTGCTTCGCCATCACTTAAGGTTTCTCCACCCCAGACTGAGTTTGTGGAAATTACGGACAGAGTGCTCCGCAGCTCTCTGTATCAATCACCTATAGAGTTCGTAGGGTCAGTGACAGGTCAGCTATTCGGACAAGTCGGACAATTTCTCTAGCTAAACCTAGGCTAGTTATACTGTTTTTGGGTCAGTGTACCACCCACCAAAGTTGCAAGTGAAAGGATCCCCAACTTCGGATTGGACAAGAGAGGCGGTTAGGTCATGACACCAGCTATAATTTGAACTTTCTCATAATAAATATTCAGTTTTCGAACCCACCTCTTACATTCCAGTTCCCATGGCATAGAAATTCAGAAAACAATAGCGTACACATTACAATATTACAATGTTACAAATGCAGGTATGGATTGGAGTCTTCTCGCTGGGGCATGGTTCAGGTTCCCATGAGCATCTCAGCTTCGGCAGCCAGCTGGCTGATTTCCACTTCTGCAAGACTCTCTTTTCATCCATCAATAAGCATGGGCGAATTTTGCGAATCTCGCGTTCGCGAATTTTGCGGATTTGCGAACTCGCAATCCGCAAAATCCGCGAATTCTCGCGAATTTGCGGATTTGTTTTTTTTGTGTGTTTGCGCGGGTTTCTGCCAGTTCGCGAGGGTTTTGTACAATGTCGCAAATTGCGAACTTACCTGTCGGGTCGCAAGTTTCGCGAACTTGTTGTTTCTATGTGTCCAGCCTGTTTGGGACACTCTTCTTCATCACTGCCACTCTCTGTCACCACTGCCACTCTCTGACTACTCATGCCACCCTCTGGCCCACCCATGCCACCCTCTGTTTCATCACAGCACCCTCTGGTTGTCCAGTCAGTGTACATTATTGTGGCAACGCAAGCACACCTTCCCTGCCTCAAGTGACCTGAATTAATTTGGGGCTGATTAATGTGTCACAGAATATTTTTTTAGCTGGCACCTGCTTCCTTAGTGCTTCCTGATTAGTGATATTTTGCACTTGCTAAGTGCTTTCATTGTTGCAAAATTAGTTACAACACCTGCCCTGCCCCAACTGACAATAATGAATTAGGGGCTGATTAATGGATTTGAACTGCCAGCCTGGCTCCTGCTTGTCTCCCTTAGCTGTAATTCAGGACCTTTGTGGCATATGTGTAACTATTCTGAGGTTCAAAGCAGGGTCACATAATAGTTGCAACTGGCAACTGAACTCTGGAGGGGCCCCTCAGCAAGCACTACAGGAAATGGCTACTAATGATGAGCCTGAACTTTTGAACCTGGTAAGTAGTTTCAGTTTTGCTAAGATCGTATTTCTGCAATTTTGAACCTATTCGCGGGGCGCGAAGTTGTACTGGGAAGCCGCAAACTCACACGAACAGTGCGAGCAGTGCGAGCAAAATCCGCTGCTCGCGGATTTGCGGATTTTGCGGGAGATTCGCGAATCTCGCGGATTGCGAATTTACCGAAAATCCGCAAAATCCGCGAGCGAAACGGATTTTCCGCCCACGCCTACCACACGGGCTTCAAAGATGGAGTGGCGCACCGCTCCCAGGCCCCCAAAGATCGATACATGAAAAGTAAGCGAAAACAATTTAGAAACACAGAAAAAATTAATACACTGTATACCATGATTGGCTATACTACACCCCTTACTTTATAATATCTATAGCATTAGGAGTTAAGCAGAATGAAACGGCTGAGCAAAAGCAGCGGTGGTAAGCGAGGAGCATTTTAGAAACAAAGTGGCCATTTTAGCTGTTCTGCGCATGAGCGAAAAGTTCCCTCCAGAACTGCGAGTGCGTCACATCACATGGGTATGACCAACGCATGCGCAGACTAGAATCCCGCATAGCAGCGACCATTTAATATGCAAGCGTAGTTAGAATTAGCAAACAAATAGGCAAGCATCACTGAGACACCCGCGTGTAGTGTAAAAGTGCAATATTAATAAGACAAACGTGTTTGTTATGACGTTAATGTTTATTCGAGGTTCATGAGTACAAGCAAGTCGCGTAACGTGCGAATCTTTGCTCCATCACCACCAAGGCCAAGTGTTACCTACCTGCGGCTGCGACTGTGTGTCTCAGCAGGATTTGGTGCACTTTTTATTTTTTTGCCCTTTTTATGATAGTCCCGGAGGGTTTACCTTAAGCCTCTTCTTAAAAGACTGAATTTTACCCAGATTAAACCTGCACTCTGTCATCTACAGCTGCTAAATAATGAATGCACTTTATTTGTAATCAGTTTTTTAAAATTAGCCCTAAAATTTAGAATCAGCATGGAGGGATAATGCCGGATATTGTTGTATATATTCACCTACAGATCAATTGTGTTTTACTCCTGAGGACAATGTGGTTTTTAATCAATTTGTTTTTATGATGTATATATTATATTGTGCTTTTATGGTTGTTTTTTGCAAGTAACCGAATAAAGATCTAATGAATGAGTGCTGCCAATCTGAAGAAGTACAATTCAATACACATGAAAGTTAATACTCCTTGTCTTTATTCATGCATTTGTAGTTAAACCCAATGTCTGGCACCTCTTCTTTCTGACTGCCAACTGACCACTCTCTTCACAATTCCTCTTACGTTCTCATAATCTGTACATCTTACCCTGCCATAAGAAGGTTCTGTAAAGATAAAGAGATACCACAGACACCTTCCTGCACAAAAGCAATCAAACAATCCCTGAAGACATTTTCCAGCAGCATGCATGGAAAGAGGAAGTGTCGAGGAGAAATAAAGATATTTTTCTTCGTCATGCCTGGGTAAGGGAGACGTAGCGTTTTGATGCATACTAAGGTTTACATGTCTTTGTAAATCTGGAAATGCACCAAAACACATGGGTGGGTGCATTGGAAAGCCCTTGCTCCACCCACGTACTGCCTCCTTGATGCAAAGTAACACAAGGGAGTAATTTGTGCTGCCTTCGACTCCTTTGCATTTACTAAACGGTGCAAAGCGACGCTAGGTGACTTTCCGCGACTTAGCAAATGCTAAAACGAATTTTGCATTGGGCTGTGCCATAAGTGATGCAAACTGATAGAAAACCTTAGTAAATGTGCCAGCAAATCTAAAGGGTGACTGGCACATTTTCAGTCTTGCATCACAGTGGGCTCGAAATTAATATTTGGCTTCAGTGATATGCTGAGGGGTCCGTCCTGCAATAATAAAGGAGCATTATTTGGAAGAGGAAATAAATCCAGTGGTTCATAAACATTTTAAAAAGCAGGCTGTTAAGATCAAATATCGAACTCTTGGAGGATGTAACATAGTTGTATTACATGCCTGCTTTTATATTTTACTGTAGAATAATATAATGAATTGTGATATTGGCAGAAGTCAGACCACAAAACATTGGGGTCTATAATGGTAAACATCATCTTTCATCTCATTGCATATACATGCTTTTGTTAAACATTAGAACAGAAACACAGAAGCCTCTGTTCAGAGGTAACAGGGTCAAGGACTTTTTGAGGTCAAAATATAGGTTGTGAGACTGTAAAAAATGTTAATGAAAATGTTGCCTGGTCATGAACTTTAGTGAAGGGCTCGCTTAATGGTGTGGAAAGTACTGCTATACCACACACTCGACTCTGTTGAATGTCACCCCCTCTCTAGTATCACAGTTTTGGAATCACTGAGCCCCTCGGCATGATGTTATTTTCAAAGACTGGACATCAATGGTGAAATTCATATAGATGTTATGCATCCATCAATAGATATTGCTATTTCAGGCAGTTATCACTGTCAGTCATGTACAAGACAAACATTTCTCTTGGGAGTGTCCCTTTAATTGCAACGGGGACATTAATCGAGGTTGGAATTCAAGGTAAATCAGCAGATGGAATCACTTTGTGAAATGTTGAGCGAACATGAGACATTATTAGGGGAAGCTAGACTGGAAAGAGCAATTTACTCAGCAGTTTCTCATTTCTAAATGGACTATTAGGCTTGCACTTGTAATCCCTGGTAACTCTGCTCCTGGAAGTTGCCTATGCCGGCGGTATCAGTAACCCCAAGTAGGGGGGACGAAGTTACCGGGGAATAATATATTGGAGGTTTCAGAAATGAGACCCATAGTGAGAATACAGCTCCAAATTAGACAGCTGTTTAAACATTCCTTTTGCTCCAATAGTGTTATGTCTGGGGGGATTCTGAGCAGAATGAGAGCCTATATTAATAATGTGTCATAGTCTTTTATATCTCACCAAGGTAAGTGTGGCCGTATTGGCACAAAGTCTCCCTAATTGCTTGTCTGGCACTTGCTGCTGACTGCAGTGCAATCATTTCACTCCTTTTCCAGTCAGATCAAGATAACAGATGCCATTGCTTTCTATTCTCAGAAGGGATGTAGGCTTTCAGAAATGAAACAGGACCAGCAACAGCACAACAGAGAAATGCTGCAGCGAAGTACAGAATCTGTTTTCTTCACTAATCACGTATCATCCCAGAAGGTCTGAGTCATTGATTCAGCAGAAAAGGGGCAATGCGGGTCCATTGGTTCACTTTAGAAAGGGGAGTTTGATGTAATGCAAGTGATGCATTTCACAGTAAGGATATTTATGGTCTAGGATGCCAGATTTGTATAGCCAAAGAAACCACATACATGCACACATCTGTCCTGCACTGATTGCTCAAGGATTTTTGTGATTATAAATAGGAGCATTCTGTTTTTCTGACCTGACACCTACTACACTAACAGTCTTCATTTTAAATACATACAAGCTAGTATGTTGCTGTTGGTATATGTCTTTGCTTTAGTTTAATTAAGTGAAAGAAACCGAGATAATCGTAAAATGGGAATAGACTTGCCGCAGTCCAAAATATGCTATTTTCAAAATTGAATTTTTTATTTTCTATTTTCTTTGAACACAAAACATAGATTGGTGGCAATTTTCAAATAGGTGTATAATGCCATAGCCATAATAAAAGGAATGCCCACCTTATTTGACAAATCCAACAAAAATAAAAGAATTTCATTTCAAGCTGTTTTGCGAAATCTTTAATTCTATAGATGTGTTTTCAAGAAGTTGATTTATGCAGATATTACTCACCTGCACCAATTCCAATATCCTGTATAATTCAGTCTTGGAAGTTGGATCATGTTGAAGCCTGACAATTGATCCCTTGTGTCTTAAATGATTGCTTTCAATTGCAGATGTATAATGTTTTACTATTGAGATTCCACAAGTGCTCATTTCTTAAATAAGCGCATTAATTCTTTTACACTAACTGGGAGAGCAGAGGTTTTAAAGCAGGTTGAGAATTTGATATATTTTGAATTTAACAATCTGAACAATTACTACTGCCAGCTACTGAATCAGAAAATGATTGCTAAGAGGTATGGTACATCACATTTTGTTGTTCCTCAACATTAGCTTAAATACTTGATCATGATACTGTACTAAATATTTAAAAAATCTGGAAAAACTGAAAGTTAAACTGTTCGAGCATACTACACAGTTTTGCAAATTGTGCAAATTCTATACGTAGGCGGATAATACACAAATGATCTGTCTCTAACATCAATTCTCTTCATAGTCAAGTTGTTGATTATCATTGCAAGTTAAGGAATGGCTAGAGAGCAGCTGCCACAAAATAAGCATAGACTAAATGAAGATCTTGATAATCATGGGGAAAGATCATGATTCTTGGTCCCTTACCCACTGACTGTTTTTAGGTCCTTTCCCTTATTCAAGACTTCATTTAATAAACCTGGGTATGAAACAGGACTCTTTTTTTTTCTTCATTCTTCTTTCTTCTTATGTGTGAAAACTTCGTCTTATCCTTCCGTTGCTCTTTGCAGATGTTAGAAATGCGACTGTAGCTGCAGTACTCTATACTTAGGTATTGCTATGAATCAGATCAATGCACGAGAGTTCACCCAAAATCAAGCTTTTAGGCCAGAACCCTTAGTTCCTCGCTTTGTCTCTGTAAAGCATTGCTGCCCAAAGCACACTATCTATCTGTCTAGTCCATAAATTCCTACATGGTCATTCAAGTAATTTTCTTTAGGTTAAATGAACTCCACAACATCAACTATGAATGTCCTCTTCTAATCTTTTAACCACTGTTCGCTACACCAAAGCCTCCTCTGTGGGTAAATCATTTTCTGTAATCTTCCTCAGGCTGTTAAATCTACTGCTCGCTAATTTAAAGTCCATGCCTTTGCATTTTCTCTTCAGGAAAACTATTAAGACTTCTCTACCAGTATAATTTAATTATCTGTCCTGGGTTATAACTTTATTGCTTAGCGCCATGAACGCTACATATAACAGAGCACTTTGTAAATCTAGCACAGTAACATAACCTTATGACATGACATGAAATGAAAACATAGCATGACATGACAACATAGCATGACGTGCCATTTAAGACTCAGCATGAACTTAGGAATAGTAAATCTCTACTTCCTCTGTATGCACTTCCTTTTCAAAATGTTGGTCTTCTATATTTTGCGGATGATTTTGCTGTATCTCAATATTCTTAGTCTTGATATTCACTAGTTGTTGGAAAGTGGGTTTTTAGTAGTGGTAAATATACATCTGCCACTGGCAATAAGGCCACTAACAGTGTCTAGGGCTCAGAATAGGTCTTGGTTAAAAGTTCCTGTGCTCAACCATTGGTAGCTTGGCTGTGAGCAAGTAGGCTTAACTTGGGAGACTGGTATGTAACACATTTAAAAACACCAATTCAGTAAATAATTAAGACACAACACCCAATAAAAATCCCACACCAATTTATACAAATAGGAAATATTTTTTTATTTAAAATTACACAAAAGTAGCAAAAATCCATTGTAGGGTTCTAGAGATATTAATTAGTTAATATTTAGCACTATATAGCATTTAGAAACATATGGCACACTCTTGGAACCTCTGGTTGTGCTTGACTGGGATAAAGTCAACATTTCATGTCGACCGCAAGGGAGCCCTGCTCAGATACCGCTTGTGGTAATCCTCGGTCAATAAGTTACCTTCTGATTTAGAAACACTTCGGGAGCCTTTTCTGCCGGGGTCCCTCGATGCTCTTCACCAGTCTGGGTTCGGAGAGGGTTTGCTGGCTTGCTATCCAGGGTGCTCCAAGTCAACCTCTGGAAGTTGGACTTCCGGAGCCTTTCAGCAGGACGGAGAAGCAGGCCAGGCTGGTTTACGGTTGAACGTGAGCGACTTGGCTTGCGGTTCAGTCGGTTCCCATATGGAGCTTTTTTCAAAAGTTGCACCAAACGTCAAACTTCTTTCTGAAGTTCATATTGAGGGTCCAAAGTGTCTAAAAAACAATCTGGTCTGTATTCTCCAAGATGGTCCTTGAAAGGTTGGGACCACAATTCACCAGAAAAAAAACCTTATAAATACACTGGGTGCACTCCAGGCACGGGAATCTTGGTGATTCTTGGTGGTGAGAGTCCAGGTGAGCTTGGTTAATCTGTAGCTTACAGGGAGTACACTCTGTATTCCCCTTGAAGCAAGATAGGTCCAGTTAATGCAGCATGCATAGTCAGAAAGCAGGGTCTACTGGTGCTTGGATAGGGGCTAGTGGTAGTTCGACTTAGCAGTCTCTGTCTGTCCTATTCCTCTGTGATGCTCATGTTTGATGACCCCTTCCCCCTGCTCTGGCATTCCTGTGTACATTAATCCCTCTAACAGTTAGCCTCTCTCTGAGTGAGCCACTTGTCACTTCATCAAATCTGCCTGGCTATTCCTGTTAACTGTGACCAATCAGGAGAGACCACAAGAAGGGTGGATTTTGGCTGACAGAAAAGAAAGTCTTATACCTTATTTTCTATATTATGGTTTGATAGCACCATAGCCACACAACTTCTCTGTAACTCGATTATTGAGTAGATGTGTCCCTGACATACAACTCTAGAGATTCTCTTCCATCAGTAACTGCTTGCCTTCTCTGCTGCCATTCCACAATCCGGAATCCAACATAGAAAGCATCTCGTGGACACTGGTGGGAGGATGTTGCCTAAGGAATAGAATACAACACATCTCTCTTCTCTACTGAAATAAGAAATAACTGATAGATAGACCGACATTTAGCCTCTGAACCTCCCTAAACATGCATTACTACGTACGTATCTTTCACTCACTTTAGCAGCATCAATAATCAGTAATCATCAATTCATCCACCCATACACTGTTGCCCTCAACTCTCATAACTTGTTTAGGTTTGGACCATCTCGATAACCCTGCCCTCTGACTCCCCATGAGAGAAGTCCTCACCCAATCACCATATCAAACCTAAGTGCATTTCTCTTCAATCTCTCATTGTGTCTACATACATACTTATCTTGATACTCCTTCACCTTACAAGCCAACACTTCTATGCCAGCGAATTTTGAAGTAGTCCTGTTCATCCAGGCAGGTGTCACCATGGTGCATGCCTCATGTGGGGAGATACTTGGTGGCCTCCTGAGTTGGGGCCGACCCCCACTCCGGTCGCGGAGATCAAAAATCTTGGTGTTTGGCTGGACCCTTCCCTCAACTTTGTTGGCCACACCAAAAGGACGGCGGCGTGCTGCTTTGGCATCTTGCGCAATCTGCGACCTGCCCTTAAATATTTTGATGCCGCAACTCGTCAACTGGTGGTACAAGCAACGGTTTTGGCTCGGCTGGACTATGCCAGCTCCCTTTTTATAGGGTTAAACCAGGCCGAGCTAACCCGACTTCAAAGAGTGCAGAACGCAGCGGCCAGAGCAATCGTAGGTCTTCCTAGGTTCTGCTCGGCCGGTCCAACTTTGCGAGTCTTGCATTGGTTACCCGTTAGGCAGCGGATCCACTTTAAAGTGCTGTGCATTTCTTTCAAGATTCTGAAGGGCCTATCGCCTCCCTTACTGCGCCAACTTTTGTGCCCTTATATCCCGGGCCGCACTTTGCGCTCGCTGGACCAAGAATTAGCGGTAGCCCCTCGGTTCAAACTCAGTCGGGCGGGGGGCCGCACTTTGGAACGCTCTCCCCTTGAAACTCCGGACCCTTGGCGACTTGCTTTCTTTCCGCAAGGCCGCTAAAACTCATCTATTTTCTGAGCTATGTTAAAACCTCAACTCCCCCATTTTTAATAATATTTTCTGTTTTCCTGTTGTGTTGTGTTCGCCACCTTGTCGGTGCGCCGGGACGCTCCTTCGCTGGAGCAGCCGTGCGCAATACAAATAGCACTAACATAACATAACATAACATAACATGTCCCTTAAAAATGCCTGAACAGAGTTTCCTTAGTAATGTATTGTGGTGTGTTGCGATAGCTTCACAACATTTCCTTAATAGCACCTTTACAATTTTCACCACTATCCTCCAATAACTTTATGCATTCCTTTAAGACAAGGTTGAACCTCTCGACTAAACCATTCTCCATGGGATTATAAACTTCTATAGTTTTATGAGACATCCCCAACTTTGTCATGTACTTCCGAAACTCTACAGCAACAAATTGTGACCCATCGTCTGTCACTATACATTCTGGATAGCACTCTCTGCAGAATACTTCCTCACCTAAATCTATCATCACAGTTGCTTTGACCTCCTTCACAAAAATAACTTTTGGTCATTTAGAGAAGTAATTCACTAATACCACTACATAATTATTTTCAATTCCCCTGGCTCTGAACTGCCCATATATATCCATTGCTAGTCTCTGCCACGGTATGTCAGGCATCATCATGGATGATATGGAAGGTTCTTCCACTTTGTGAGACTTGTTACTGCACATGAACCCCACATAATTCCTTATGCCTCTTTCTATTTCCCTGTCCATGCCTGGCCACCAAAAATCACACGTGGCATGCCTCTTCATACTGGACATTCCACTATGACCCTTATGCAACAGTTCTACCAACCCTACATGCGAACCAAAGGCACTACCAATCTGTCTGCTCTCCTTATTATGCCATCCACAACTGACAATTCATCCCACATTATACTGTCACCCGGATACTGCATTTTTACGATCAAGTTCAGTCCGGAGTTACTGATCAAAAACACCATCATCCGTTTTATTACCTCTTTATCTAGGAAAGCTTGTTTCAATTTTCCTACACTCACTGCAATCCCCCATACTTCATTCGCACTCACCACTAACCACTCATACCCATCATCCTTTTCACCTTTATCATCCACATTGCACAATGGTAGTCGGGACAGACAATCTGCGTCTATATTCTTGCAACTGCGGTCATACTTAAGTTGAAAGTTGTATTCTGCAGTCGATAAAGCCACTCTGCTAATCTGGGCATTGCTCTGCTTGCACCCTTGGTTGTGAAAATATCCATTAGGGGTCTGTGAACAGATCTCAATAAAAATTTGGTTCCCCACACATATGCTTTAAAATAGTTGACTGCCCACCAGCAGGCTAAGGCATCCTTCTCAATAAAATATTAAGTGCTTTCTGCCCCCTTGAGTGTACATGAAGCAAATGCCACAACATGCATGCAAACATCCTTTCTCTGCATCAATACTGCACCTGACCCATACTCACTTGCATCTACTACCACCATAGTTTCATCATGTGGATCAAAATGTTTAAGGATCACAGCTCTTACAATGTCAGCCTTAACCCTATTAAAAGCTTGCTGACACCTATTGGACCACGCAAACTGAAATCTTTCTTCGTTAGAACTCTTAAACTGTTAACTTTGTCAGCAAAATGGGAAACAAACTTGGAAAAATATTCAGCTAATCATAAGAAGGAGCATAATTGTTCCTTTTTCATCGGCGATAGCGCATTCTCTATCGCATGCTCTGATTTTTCCTTTGAGCAACAACACAGGGTCCTGACTCTTCCCCAGCAAGGCTGAGTCAATTCAATATAAACAACAACACAAATGCCAATGCTGGGCTGCAATAGACACTTTTTATATCAGGTAATGGTATGAATAAAGCATACCAAACCGCTTTTTACTTACGTCAGTAATTTATTTTAGTCAATTCGAGTCACTAGTTGAATTATTTTCATTCTGTTTCACAAGACAGTTTTTTTGTGCATATATACATTATATACAAAAACACAATATTCATACAATTGGATAGAATTTTTACAAATTTACAATATACCAACACATATACATATCTCTTTCGCTCTTCAAACATACAGCTTTCAAACCCAAACGTGAAACTCTAAGGGCCAGATGTATCAAGATACCGTTTTGCGAATCCTAAATAGCGATTTTTTGCGAATCGCTATTTAGAATTCGCAAAACGGTATGGATGTACAAAATTGCAATTTTTTAGTGATTCCTTATTATTCTTTATTTGCGAATTTGCATTTTGCGAATTCGCAAATAAACAATCATTTCCAATGCAGTCCTATGGGCCAGGAGGCCCATAGGAATGATAGTGCAATAATTCTCAAATTGCGAATTCGCAATTTGCTAATCGCAATTTGAGAATTATTTCAAGGGTGCAGGGGTGTCTCAAAGACACCCTGCTGCACCCCTGAAATCTACATGTTTGTGCATGTGGCACAGATACATGCCCTATGGGCATGTATGTGTGTCACATGCCACCCTCACAAATGCCAGATAGGGCATTTTTAAAAGAAATCGCAAATTACCACCAAGTACAAGTTGGTGGTAATTTGCGATTACTTAACTCAAAATCGCAATTTCAAAATGTGTCATACATATCATTTAAGGAATCGCAAAATTTGCGATTCCTTAAATGCTATGACAAAATAAGGAATCGCAAATAATTGCGATTCCTTAAATTGTGATTTTTTCATACATCTGAAAAAATGCAAATCGGCCGTTTGCGAGTCGAAAATGCCGAAATTCTGCGAATTTCGGCCTTTGCGAGTCGCAAAAGCCTTGATACATCTGGCCCTAAATCTTTTGGAATAGGGCCTTTGTCACTGCCTTATTTAATCATATACAGTCATAAATGATGTTTGTCTAGTCATATGAATTGAATATTATGAAGAATAGATAAGTCAAGGTTTTAATCCTATCTTGTCTAGACAATGTTTTTAAACCATTACTCAGTGACAAAGAGACTGAAGTGGTCGACTCGTTTTGAATCTCTTATTGTGGGATTCTCCTCAGGACCAAAAGATTCTTGTAAATCCTGCAGTGTTAGTGTCTCAAAAGGGAGGTGTGGACAAAGTCTGGTCGCCGTTGTGGCTGTAATGAAAGTTCCCGGTTTACAATTGTATTCGCCCCATTCTGGGGTTCAATGAGAGTCGAGCTATTTGTGCACACGGAGGGATTTAGTAATGATTTCTCTTAAAGGTTCGTGAAAAACGGCTTCTCCGCTCATTCTTCTCTGTGTTCTGATTTTTCCTTTGGCATGACACCCTGGCCTGACGGTGTGTGTCCTAATAGTCCACCTGCAAGATGCCAAATTTGCATTTATCAGCACACTGTTAGTCTTGCATCTTGCAACCTTTTCAAAATGTCATCCAATTCAGCATTGTGCCTATCTACATCCGCTCCCCACACTAAGATGTCATCCTGGAATACCTTCACATTTTTTATGTCTATCAAAATGTTGGACATGAGCCATTGGAATACCACAGAAGTAGATGCTAAACTGAATGGTATTCGTACAAATTGGAATACCCCCTCAGGTGTTACAAAGGACGTTAAATGTTTGGAATTCATGCTTAACGGAACCTGGTGATACACATTCGACAAATCAATGGATGAAAAATATTTAGCCCCTTTACACTGGCAAACATTTCATTTATGCGTGACAGGGGATATCGGTCAATCCAAATATTCTTGTTAAGGTCCCGACAGTCCATTGGGTTGCATGCTAAAATGATGGGACTGAACCATTTGGATGCTGTGATTGGCTCTATCACCTTGGCTTTGCTTAATCTGTCTAATTCCTCTCTTAACTTTGCAGGCAAGGTGAATGGTATACTCCTTACTGTATGCACCACAGATTTGCATCCTGCCTTTACCACTAGGACAACCCAACTTATCTCTGAACAATCAGGGTTTTTTGCACTGCACAATGCACGGTTCACATCCTCAGTCAAAAATACTTGTTCAGGGTGATTGGGAAATAACACAATGCCTAAAGCCCTTTGCTCCCTCCCGCCTAGGAGAGCTCTTTCCTTCTCCACGAAATATACCTTGCAGCTCATGCTCCTGTTTCAGTATGGCAAGTGACACTTGAAAAACCCCAGTAAAGGCTATTTTTCCACAATACCCCTCCGGTTCTATATCGGGAGGATGTAATTTGTTCACACCTATCTTTTTCCACACACCTCTGTCAATTATAGTGAACAGGGAACACAAATCTGCCCACAATAATACATTGCTCCCATTGATTTTTAATGCACACTCGGGGGATGATAACAATCAGATATATCATTGATAGTTTCCCCACAAATTACCAATACCTCCACATCATCACCATCGCCTTCATCTGAAACGTCTTCATGAACAATCTGCCTCCGCTGTATGGAGAACACTACTGCAACACATTCTTCTGTTTTTGTAATTACTGGTTGCCTTCCCTTCGAAGGTCTTGACCTGTACTTTTTCCTGGTCTTCAAATTTAATCGCATTAAGAATCCTCACACGTAACTAATGCAAGCCGCTGACTATGACGACGGTGTACACACTGCGTGCCAGGAATACTGGGAACCTCAACATTGAATGTATTGTGAGTGGTATGTTTTCCTTCTCATTTTTCCCAAAGCTACTTCCAATACTGCTGTGCCAACCCCACCGTTCCGCCAAGGGCCAAATGACCAACAGTGCTCAGTGCCTATAACATGCACTTCCAAACACAACACTGTGCCAGAAACTCTGTCGCTCCAGAGAACTCTCAAGAGTTGTAGTAGGTTTGTAAAATCTGTCTTCTGCTTCAGGCTAATGCTGCATGGAAAAACATCCCATCCTTGTCACCACTTTTGAAAGCACTATAGCCACAGTAATTCTGTGTAACTAGTTTATTGAGTAGATGTGTCCCTTACATACAAACCT
The DNA here is from genome assembly GCF_964263255.1 of Lissotriton vulgaris. Taxonomy (NCBI): domain Eukaryota; kingdom Metazoa; phylum Chordata; class Amphibia; order Caudata; family Salamandridae; genus Lissotriton; species Lissotriton vulgaris. The sequence goes on along the minus strand of NC_141688.1, from coordinate 186,990,473 downwards.
GAAGAACTCCTCTATCAGCAACCACTTGCCTTCTCTGCTGCCCTTCCACAATCCAGAAGCCAGCACAGAAAGCATCCTGAGGACACATGTTGCTAAGAGTATATAGCCTAGGGAAGTCAAGTCATAAAATGTATATAGCGCACTACATACCCAGAGGGTTTCAAGGCGCTTAGGAAGGGGAGGAGGATTATTTGTTAAAAATCCACGTTTTAAGCTGTTTTCTGAACGCTAGGTGATTCTGGGTGAGGCGAAGGTAAGCGGGGAGTGAGTTCCATGTTCTGGCAGCCAGGTATGAAAAGGATCTGCCTCCCATGGTGGTCTTGTTGATGCGAGGTACAGTGGCGAGGGCTTGGCTGGAAGAGCGAAGTTGGCGGGAGGGGGTGTAGAAGGACAGTCGATAGTTGAGGCAATCTGGTCCGATGTCGTAGAGTGATTTGTGTGCGTGGGTAAGCAGACGGAAAGTAATCCTCTTATTGACGGGTAGCCAGTGGAGGTCTTTAAGGTGACCAGAGATGTGTTCGTTGCGTGGGATGTCTAATATTAGCCTGGCTGAGGCGTTTTGGATTCGTTGTAGTTTCTTCTGGAGTTTAGCGGTGGTACCTGCGTAGAGGGTGTTTCCGTAGTCCAGTCGGCTCGTGACCAGGGCATGGGTGACTGTTTTCCTTGTTTCGGTGGGGATCCAGCGAAATGTTTTTCTGAGCATGCGAAGAATGTTAAAGCAGGAAGAGGATACGGCGCTGACTTGTCTGTTCATAGAGAGTGAAGAATCCAGGATGACGCCAAGGTTCCGTGCGTGGTCTGTCGGGATGGGTGCATTTCCGAGGGCTTCCGGCCACCAGGAGTCGTCCCATGCAGAGGGAGATTTACCTAAGATGAGGACTTCTGTTTTGTCTGAGTTTAGTTTTAGACGGCTTTGTTTCATCCATTCGGCAACTTCTTTCATTCCTTCGTGTAGGTTAGTTTTGGCGGTGCTGGGGTCATTGGTGAGAGAAAGGATCAGTTGAGTGTCATCCGCGTAAGAGATGATGTTGAGGTTGTGTTGGCGGGCGATGGCTGCGAGGGGGCTCATGTATACGTTGAAGAGGGTGGGACTGAGTGAGGATCCTTGTGGTACGCCGCAGATGATTTCAGAGGCCTCGGACTTGAATGGTGGGAGGCGGACTCTCTGGGTTCTTCCGGTGAGGAACGAGGTGATCCATTCCAGTGCCTTTCCTTGGATTCCGATGTTTCTGAGGCGTTGTAAAAGGGTGCTGTGGCAGACTGTGTCGAAGGCTGCAGAGAGGTCGAGGAGGATGAGGGCGACTGTGTCTCCATTGTCCAGTAGAGTTCGAATGTCGTCTGTTGCTGCGATGAGGGCGGTCTCAGTGCTGTGTTTGGCTCGGAAGCCAGATTGTGAGGGGTCGAGTGATTTGTTGGCTTCGAGGAAGGCGGCGAGCTGGTTGTTGACAGCTTTCTCGATGACTTTGGCCGGGAATGGAAGAAGCGAGATGGGGCGGTAGTTTTTGAGTTCGGTGGGGTCTGCTGTTGGTTTTTTCAGAAGGGCGGTGAGTTCAGCGTGTTTCCAGTCTTCTGGGAAGGTAGCGGAGTTGAAGGAGCAGTTGATGACGTCTCGGAGGTGCGGAGCTATGATGGAGTCTGCTTTGTTGAAGATGTGGTGAGGGCATGGGTCTGTGGGGGATCCAGAGTGGATGGAATTCATCAGGCGGATGGTGTCCTCAGTGGAGATTGGGTTCCAGGCGTTAAGGGTGTTAACGAGGGGAAGATGGTCAGCTGATGGTAGGGTGGGTTGGCTTCCGGGTTGGTTGTCAAAGCTGTTGTGGATGTCAGCAATCTTGTTGTGGAAAAAAGAGGCTAGGGAATCGCAGAGGGTTTGAGAGGGGGTGATGTCGTTGGAGTTGGCCGAGGGGTTGGAAAATTCCTTGACGATGTTGAAAAGTTCCTTGCTGTTGTGGGCGTTGTTGTCAAGTCGATCCTTGAATGCTGTTTTCTTGGCTTTTCGGATCAGTTGGTGGTGAGTACGGATGGCGCTTTTGAAGGCGTCCTTGGTGTTGGTGGATGGGTCTTTTTTCCAGGCCTTTTCAAGGGAGCGGCACAGTTTCTTGGAATTCTTGAGGTCATCGTTGAACTATGAGGCCTTCTTGATGCCAAGTTTGTGTTGACGTTTTTTCAGTGGTGCTAAGGTGTCGGCGGTGTTGGATAGCCAGAGGGTGAGGTTGGAGGCGGCTTCGTTGGCGTTAGAAGAGAGGGCTGGGGAGGTTTGAAGGAGCGATGTGGAGATCTGCTCCGTGGTGATTTTGTTCCAGTTTCTTTGTAGAGTTGGTTGGAGGTGGATGATGGGTTTCGGCTTGTTGTAGGTGAAGTGAACGCAGCTGTGGTCAGTCCAGAGGAGATCCGTAGTGTGGCTGAAGGAGACATGGTTGCTGGAGGTGAAGATGGGGTCGAGTGTGTGACCTGCGATGTGGGTGGGGGAAGTGACCAGTTGTTTAAGTCCGAGGTTGGCGAGGTTGTCCAAGAGGGTGGCGGTGTTGCGGTCGTTGATCTTTTCAAGGTGGAAGTTGAGGTCTCCGAGAAGGATGTAGTCTTTGGAGGGGAGCGCGTGTGGGGTGATGAAGTCTGTGATGTCTTCACTGAATTTTGCGCGGGGTCCTGGTGGTCTGTAGAGGAGAGTGCCTCGGAGTGTGGTTTTGGGGTCGATGTGGATCTGGAAGTGAAGGTGTTCGGAGTTAGCGAGGTTGGCGTCAGAGCTGGTTGAGATGCGGATTGATTTCTTATGGACGATAGCGATTCCTCCTCCTGTATGGTCTGTGCGGTCCTTGCGTGTGATCTTATAGTCATCAGGGATAGCGATGGCGATGTCAGGGGCGGAGGAAGCGTTCATCCATGTTTCCGTTAGGAAGGCGACGTCAGGAGAGATGGTGTCTAGTAGGTTCCAAAGGTCAATGGCGTGCCTGTGGACCGAGCGGGTGTTGAGAAGGATGCATTCTAGGTGGTTGGGGTCGGTAATCTGTGATGTGGTCGCAGCGGAGATGTTGTCGGTGCCGCTAAATTTGCAGGAGAGGCAGGAGAACGGTCCATGGGTGCGTCCAGGAGCGGCTTGGACGCAGTTGGGGGCGCGACCGGGGTTAAAGGCTAGGAGGGTGGCGGCATCGTAGGTAACGCGGGGGGGCTGGGCAGCGCGAGGGGCAGGGGGACTGGCGCTGGGTGCGGTCCAGGCGCGGACGGGCGTAGACGGGCTTACCTTTGGCGCACCTTCATCGCGCAAGGAGCGCGATCGCTGCGCGTTATCGCTGCGCGAGAATGCATATGTCATATATGGAGGAGGGGGAGGGGGCGAGGGAGGGTCAGCAGGGAGGCGGGGCGGGCTGTGCATATTGTTGGCTAATTTCAACACTAGCGTATTGTTGGATTTATCAATACCATACTCCTAAGTCCTTGAATGACATTTCTTGTTAATTCCCAGAAATACTTATGCATTAAAAAAAACATTGCAATGTAATCCTATGTGGCTGGGGATCTACATCGGGGAAAATGAAATTTGCAATTCCTCCAACCCCAGGGCATATAAAACATACTTTATAAGGACCCTGCATATAGCTACATGGCCTCCCATCCCTGAGACACCTAGAGGAGACTTTAGGGGTGCTGAATATGCTAAATTAGTGTCAATCCAAGCTCTACAGTACTTTTGGCACCAAAGTAGATTTAAGGATGCACTGTACTGCAATGGGGGAAGTTAAATGTGCATTCTCTCTATCCCCAGGTCATGCAAAACCTCTAGTATAAGGGCCCTATTTACAGGTACATTATCCTCTACCCCTGGGACATCTAGGGAACGCCCTGACAGTACCTAATATGCCAAAGTATTGTAGATGATCACTTTGTAAATGCCCCCACCGCTAAAGTCAGGGTTGGGCTTAATTTACATTTCAAAAGCAGTGCTGCAACACAAGGCTGCTTTTAAAATGATCCCAGGCTCTCAGCAGTGCACACATGCATGTGCAGAAAGGGCTGCTGGCCTCTAAACTGCCACACTCTATTATATACTAGGGATGTATAGGTAGTTTTAAGCCCCCTACTCTATTATGTAGTAGGGACTCATAGGGTTAGTCATGCCAATCATAGGTGATCCATAACACATAGTGTATCCTTATGCATGTGAGTTCAACATAGTACTGGCCCTGGACCTGGTTAGACTGAGCCCAGTCAGAGTCAGTTTCCATCAATACCAGTCAGCAAGAAATGGGGGAGCACAGGGCATGCAGGATGAATTTGCAGCACTAATACAATCCTCTGAAACCACATTGCTGTTTTCCTTTGGCCTAGAGCTTCATGTTCAATCTTTCTACCCCATCGATCTCCGGCACCAGCGGCTGGTCAGCCCACCACCATGTGACTCTGAGCAATAACTCGTCTAAACTTCCAGACGGCCCCCAGCGCCTTGATACCTTAGAGTAATTGTTCACGCTTTACAAATACTGGACATTTACATTTACCTTTACATTTGTTAAAAGTTCAGGTGACTGAATTACCTTCAACTGGCCCAATCAAAACTTCAAATCAAGCAAAACAGGTCTGATAGCTCAAACAGTATTTTCATGACAATGGCGTGAGGGCAGACAAGTGTGAGTCAAGAATAGATTTCACTAAGCTACGACCTGAGATATATACAAATAAGTATTACAGTTTTAAGAAATAAATAAGAAACCATTTTACAGAGTTTTTCCTAGTCTTTCTGGATCTCAAATATGAAAAGAGTATGAAAAGTGTTGCATCGTTGGAGAAAACAACGTGCAGCACTTTTCATTGTGCCCTACTTGCGACACCATGGATGTGCCGTATTTAGACTACAGTGCTCTAAGTAGCATGGATTAACCAGATATGTCCAGAGTCCTGATGTATTTGGTGGTGCAGTAATGACGCATTGCTGGAGTATGTCGGTAACCTGACACAACTCCAGCAATATGTCATTACAGATGAGGTGAAAGGCCCGGCGTCATTCCTTATGACTGCTTGTAGCAGGCATAAGAATTTGATGCAGTCAAGTCACAGAAGAGGCACAGTGAAAGCTCATTGATTTCACTACACCACTTCTATGAGCCTTTTTAACGTGGGAATGCCCACCCTGCATACGTTATACCTAACACAGCTGTACCGCAGGCATTTACAAAGTGACGCACCTGCCTAAAGGTGTCACTTTAAAAATAGGGAGCACTATAGTGCATTGATTATGCTGCCGCAGCGTTACTGAAAAGTGATGCAACAGGGGTGTAAGGCATTCATAAATAAGGCCCTTCATTTCCAGATGGTCCACTCCCTTTTTAAAAATAGGACAGGCATCAGATGAACCCTTTTCTCTGATATGATGGCTGGTAACAAACAGGAGGGCTCAACTAATATGGGTTATTGTCGACAACTGACAATGGGAGAAGTCATGGAAATGATTGATCCTTAACTTTTGAAACACCGTGCATTGAAATGAAATGAATTCGTACTTGTATAGCGCACTTATACCCTGAGGTGTCTTGGCGCTGTACACATACCGCTGTGGAACCCTTCCTGGCCTTTCCCTGTGAAATGCCCACTCCTGGGCACCCCCAAGGTGAAGCCGGGCATCCCAGCACTGTTGGGGCCGTTGTAGAGATTAAGGGCCAGATGTAGGTAGGCTTTTACCGGGTGGTAACGGCCGAAAATCGGTAAAATCGGCCGTTACCGAGAAAATGAGATGTAGGAGGCCATGATTTACCGAGTTGTGAAAATCCGAGTCGGAAACATACCGACTCGGTAAGAATGACCCGGTAAAATTACCGTGTCGGAATATACCGTATACATAAATACCGAGTTGGTATTCTCCGACTCGGTAAATCAGGAACGGTAAAAATTTGCCATGGAGATGTAGGTAAGCAGAAAAATACAGATTCCGCCGAAAAATCGGTATTAATTAGTCGGAATTTACCATGCATTCAAAGCAGGTGGTAACCAAGGGAGGGCTATAAAAAAAGTCCCAAAATGCACCTCAGGACCCATGATGGCGGCTTTTTACGTCATAGCAAGACGGCAGAGACTACAGGCAGCAGGACAGAGAGAATGGCTAAGGGAGGAACAAGTGTACAGGCAGAGGATTACACTGTTCCAATTGACAGAGCCTGAAATACTGCAGAGGTACAGGCTACACCCAGACACCATCAAGCAATTGATCAGGGACCTACACCCTCTCCTGGACCACCCAACACCCAGGGCCCATGCGATCCCACCTCATGTCCAGGTGCTATGTAGCTTACACCTGCTGGCCTCAGGTAGCTACCAGAGTGTGATAGCTGCAGTGGGTGGCGTGTCCCAGGGCTGCCTGTCCCGCTTCTTCAGGCGGTTTATTGACGCCATGATGCAGAGGATGGGGCATTATATTTCATTCCCTGTTACACCGGCAGAATTAGCCAAAACCAAGACTGACTTTTATCACCTGGCACACTTCCCTCACGTGATCGGCTGCATCGATGGCACCCACGTCCCACTCTGTCCACCTGCAGCCACAGAGCACATATACCGGAATCGCAAATCGACGCACTCCATCAACGTCCAGGTCATATGTAATGCAGGTAACCTCATCACTGACATCGTAGCCAAGTTCCCCGGAAGTAGCCATGATTCATTCATCTTCCAGAACAGTGGAATATACACGCGCCTACTTGCCGGAGAATTCGGAAATGGATACCTGCTAGGTAAATCACATTGACACACCCTGACACTCACATTAGATCTACGTCTCATGTACTTGCAATTAATGTCTATCTTTCTCCCCCTAGGCGACAGTGCATATGCCCTGCGGTCCTTCGTGCTCACTCCCTACCTCAACCCATCCACCAGGAGTGAAAGGCGATACAACGTGGCTCACAGATCCACACGAAACGTAGTTGAGCGCACATTTGGGCTCCTAAAGAGCAGGTTTCGCTGCCTCCACAAGAGTGGAGGTGCACGGCAGTACACCCCAATCATCTGCTGCAAAATAATAGCGACCTGTGCAATGTTGCATAATCTCGCCACCAAGCAAGGCACTGAGGTGGAGCTCACGTATCATGAGAACATTGATGACGACCCAGAGGTGGCAGAGCCCCAAGCTTCAGTGGCAGCAGCAGCTACAGATGGGAGACTGAGACGGGCAGAGGTTACACAACAATATTTCTGAGTGAGTAAAGAGACACAGGCATGAATGTAACTTTGTTGAAGTAGTTTAATATTCACTACGCCACAGCATTGTTAGCTCACATTGGGCTCACTAATACAAACACTCCATGAGTGTGATGTCACGGTTAACACCACCGTGACTACAGCCTTGGTTGGAGTGATAAGTCATTGTTTGTGGGCACGGGCCACAGGGCGGGGCTGCTGTGGCTGTGAATCTATGTCCTCACGCTGGCCTGTCACACTTCCACCACGCCTGCCACTCCTCCGTAACTCATGCACAGGAGTGCCTGCACCACTCCTGCTGGCGGACCCCTCGCTTTCGGCAGCACAAGTGTCGCCTCCAGTGCCAGTCTGTTGCGCGAGCACCAGCTCCATTGCAGAGGTCATCCTGGCCATGCCTTCACTTAAATTGTTGCAGCACTGCACTATGGCAGTTGCAAACGTGTTCAGGGCCGTGGTTTGCTTGCGCGCATCCACGCGGGCCTTGCGTCTCGCCAAATGGTCCCTGTCCAATTTGTCACACAGGACAGTCATGCACTGTGTGATATCCGATATTCCTGTCGCCATGGATTGCATGCTCTCTGCCATGTCCCCTATGCCCTTGCCTACTGCATCCAGTTTCTCATTTGTTGTGCGTGCGTGCCTCTGAACCCCCATCATTGCTTTCGCCTGCAGGCGCTGCACCTTCACCATGGTGGCCTCCAGTCCGCAGAAGACACCTTGGACTTGCCGCACATCCTCTTCCTCCCGTGGACGTCGCCCTCGGACACTGGCCCGCGTGACTCTGGGAGTGGGCTGCTGCTCGGTATTGCCTCTGTCCTGTGTGCCACCCTCCTCCTCCTCCGATGATGTTTGCAGTATTCTGCGAGGGGGCACATCATGGCTCCTGACTCTTCCCAGCACTGGGGATGGTGATGTGGGGGTGGGTGATAGTTCTGCCGCTCCTGTGTCCTGACTACCGAATAGGAGAGGGGATTGTGGATTTTCAGCAATTGCCTCCTCAGGTATCGGGGCTGCCTGCTCTTGGTCCTGCCCTGCGTGAGATGTGCTAGGTCCAGCTCCTTCCCTCCTCTTCTCTCTGACCTCAGCTGTGTTGCGCTTTGACTCTCCTGTGGACAGACATGGACATTGAGTCAGTTATGTTGATCACCTGTGTCATGTGATAAAATACACTTCTATTGCACTTTAGCCTGTCTCTCATTTGCCTATGCTACTTGTCTGTTGCTCCCCTTGCTGCAATGCACGCTGACTGCTCTGATCTACACGTGACTACATTTCACAGGATGCATTGCAGGACATTAGTTGAACCTGTTGTGGAGTCTGATTTGCCATGTGAGGGGAATAGGTAAAAGGGTAAATGATAGTGTTCTTGCATCTTACCTGGTTTCTTGGCTCCTCTTGCTGAGCTGTCTGCGTCTCCTATTCCGTGTATACATTCCTTCTCAAGGGTGGATGCAACCATCTCCTCGATGTCGGTGAGTCTGGGGCCTCTGTTACGTCCTCCGCCTGTAGCATCACATTCCTTGCGGTAGGCAGCAAGCTTTTTCTTGGTGATAATGCGGATGTCATACCACCGTTTCTTGAGGTCTTCTAGGTCACGGTGGGTGACACCAATGGCATTTACCTTGCCTTGTATGTCCAACCAGGTGCTGCGTTTGATGGATTCTGCAACATGCAGAGTTTGCTTTCCTAGAATTCTGCCATGATGTCTGACGACCTCCGAAATCAGCACCTGCAGTTCCTCCTGGCTGAACTTCTGCTTCCTTTTGCGCTCTGCAGCTTCTCTCTGTGCCTCCTGGCTCTCCATCTTGCAGTGTATTTCTGTCTCAGGTAAGGCTGCTCCACACTCTGTCCTCCTGCTCTCCTGACTGTTTGTTTCTGCACCTGCATGGGCGTGGCCTGTCCCAAGTACTGGGGTGTGGTGGCTGGATCTGATTGGTTAGTTCCCCTGTGGCTTGAAATTTGGGTGTGGTTGAAGTACCTGATTGGTTCACAGGCGCACATGTTTGTCAGTTTCAAAATCTTCGGCGGGTAGTTCCGACACGGTAATTACCGGGTCGGTGTTTACCGACTCGGTATTTACCGGGTCGGAAGTTGCCATTCATTCCTATGGGCCGTGGCACCGGTGGATCGGTTTGGGCTTTTCCGTCTCGGATTTTACCGTGTAGGTATATTCCGAGACGGTAAATACCGTTTCCGATTACCGACTGGTTCCGAGTCGGTATTTGTTACCGCCTTCATTACCTACATCTCATTTTCCGACACGGTAATACCGAGTCGGTATGACTCGGTATTTAAGAGGTCGGTAAAAAAATTTTACCTACATCTGGCCCTAAGAGAGCTATTGCCCAGAGTTGTAGAGTGGGACCCATGATAAGAATAGGCACCGAGGTAATAATTATCAGGTCTGCGAAAATTGAGCCCGGGACCCACCGAGGCGGGAATTGAACCCTGGTCCCGGGCCAGACCACTGCATCAGAGTCTGCCGTTCTAAGCATTGAGCCACACCTCTCCACGAGCAGTGACTTCCTGGTAAAAAGCCAAAGCTTTTCAAATCAAAACACTAAGAATGAAATAAAAGACATATACATCTATTATATTCAATCAGGTTAACTTATTGTATCTTACCCTGGAGGTTGATAGCATTTGCATCTGCACAATGTAGTGGTCAGGAGGCCTGTTGGAAATTCGCGTGGTAGCTGGAGCTCACCACCAGGAGCAAAATTAGCTCTCCTGGGCCAACATTATGGTTGTCTAAAGATTTTGACTTATGATCTCCAGGAGAAAAAAAGTGCATAGAGCTCTTCTGCTACTTTTTTTTTTAAACTTTATTTTCATTTTGTAATAAGTTAGTAACACACTAGTTAACTCTCAACAGTGTCAAAATGATTCAGAACGTTCCCACAATATTCTCCCCCCTCAAGTGACATAATACATCATCATTCAAAACATAGGCAGTGCATACCATAAACATCAGTGGATTCACATTATGGAACACAACGTTATGTTGGAGATGTCTGAGGCTCCATTGGTATGCCAAGTCCAGAGCTCATGGCCTGCTTGACTGCGATGAAAGGAGTTTCACTTGTTAACAGAAGACTCAGCTCGGGGCTCTGCTTCACTGTGCGATATAAGATATTCCTTAAGGGGCCCCCAGGTATCTTTGTACTTAAAAGCTAAAGGCAATAACTCAGCATACGTAGTGCTTTGCTCCTGACAATAAATCAGGTCAGCCATCCATACCTTAAATTTTGGGGCGCGGCCTCTACCCCATCTAAACGCTACTCTCCTTTTAGCTAGTAATAATGCTAGAGCTATAAACTTCCTGTGCGAAGCAGGTATCTGTGCCGTATGTCCCATCAAAGTTAGTAGTGGGTCCCTCTCCAATACGCCACCAGTCATACTGTCCAGCGCTGTTAGTCCCTGCTCCCAGTAATCATGTATAGCTGGGCACTGCCATGCTAGGTGAAGGAAGCCGCTGACTGCTTGCACTGATCACATCTGTCTGTATCAGCCAACTTGAACTGACATTTCTTCACCTGCGTGTAATATAGCCTGTGCAGAAATTTATGATGGGTAATTCGCAGCCTGTAGCTGGCCGAAATTTGTGCCATTTGCATACAACAATAGTGCCATTGATCGTCAGTAATTACTCGCTTTAATTCTTCATCCCAGTGTGCACGGGATCTGTTGTGAATTCCTAGCCGGTTCACTTGGATGCTGTTATATAGACCTGATACAAGATGTTTCCCATCTGTGGACCCCAGCAGTTGATGTAGCGGGAGGTTGACATATTGGCTCGTTTGGGAAGTCAGGGAAAATAGACCGCCTTCCCTGCCTAAGATGGACATAAAGAAATATATCAAAAGGCGTAGTTTGCACCCCTTGAAGAAGAGTCTCCATTGAAAGGAAAGTCCCATCATTGAAGAGATCCCCCCAATTAACTATGTTTGCACGTTTTCATAGCCCCTGAAACCCCCTTTCTTGCAACAGCGACAGATCGGGATGATACGACTGGGGAAGTCGCGGGAAGTAGAGGACAGGCGGGTCCAAAAGAGCGGCTATCTGATGCCACGCATCTACCATCTACAGTGGTGGGTGGCGTCGCCCTCATGCTGCTAGGCCCGTGCATAACTCCAGTCAATGGCACTGGATCCGAAAGCCAGCCTTCTGTAGCTATCTGAGGCATATAACAAGGTGGGTGCATCCAATAATATGCATAATGCACCTGCGCGCTTAGAAAATATGTCTCAAAATCTGAAATATCAAAACCACCCTGCTCATATGGCCTTGTCAGCATCGCCCAGCTGAGTCACGCCTGTCTCCCTCCGTACACTAGTCTTGTTAGCTCAGATCGTAGCATTTTAAAAAAGAACCGTCCCGGTGCATAGGGGATGTTGAGGAACTGGGGAAGTACAACCATCTTAATAAGGGAGGCTCTCCCAGCACGGGAGGGAGGCAAGGACATCCAACGTGTGACATGAGCGTTAAGGCGTGTTATAGCCGTGCCATAATTTGCCATAATTTGCTCTTATAGTTTCCTCTCTATTTCTGGTCACTTGTATTCCGAGGTTTCGTAGGTATGTCTTGCACCATTCTATTGGGAAATCAAGGGGGAAGTGCTGTAAGAGGAAAAACCTGAGATTTCCCCCACTTGATGCCTATTCCAGATAGGCGGCCAAATCATATGAAGTCGCGTAAGATGGGATCGATATTTTGCTGTGGTCTCTAATGTAAAGCGTGATATTGTCTGCATATAACAATACCAATATGGGATGGAGGCAGCAATGGAATGCCTTGTCCTGGTGTAACTGCCTCAGTCTACAAGCCCGAGGCTCCACTGCAATGGCGAAAAAAAGCGGGGACAGCGGGAACCCTTGACGAGTACCTCTTGAGATCGTGAGGGGCTCAGATAAGTGACCATTTATTAAAACCTTACCAGTGGAGGAGCAATACAGCAGATAATGCCAAGACATGTATATCTCAGGAAAACCCATCCCTCGCAGCACTCCAAATAAATAATCCCACTCTACCGAGTCAAACACCTTAGTGGGGTCTAAAAATACTGTGGCGAGTGGGAAGTCAGGTGGCACATTCTGGATAAATGAAAATAGCGTCCTAAGATTGTGAGAGGTGACCCTACTGGGCACAAAGCCCGATTGGTCAGGCAGTACAAGCTTGTCTAGGAATAGGGACAGCCGATTGGCTAAAACCTTTACCAACATTTTTGAGTCAAAGTTCATCAATGACAACGGCCTTTATGAGTCACAGTTCCCAGGCTGTAGCAGTGATGTGACATTGAGGAGGGGAGTATGCCCACCTCCAGTGATTCCTCATATACCTCCCTCAAGACCGGTGTCATGATATCAATATAGGCCTTATAAAATTCAGCCGGAAGGACGTCTGATCCCGGTGCTTTCCCTTTCTGGAGCTGCATGATAGCTTCCCTAATTTCATCAAGCTCAAACGGGATGCTTAAAAATATCCCCAAGTCAACCAAGCAACACATCCCCCATAAGTTCCACCAAGTCAATGACCCCATACCTTTGGGATGTAAATAATGCAGTGCGCCGTGAACGCCTCTAATATACTCTGCGAATCTCGATGTGGCTGCTTACCCTGCTCCTGTATTTTCAAGACATGCGTGCTGAACCAAGGGCCCTGTGGTACCGCAGCCAGCGCCCTCCCTGGTCTCTCACTCTCCCTGTATCTACATGCCTTCTAATACCGTCCCCGGAATTTCGCCTCCCTATGCGCTGCATCCTCATATTCAGTTAATGTCGTTCGAAAATCTTTTACCTCCTACCCCACCACTCCCCGCCACATTCATCCCTCCATCCCTCTCAGATCCTGCTCCAATTTGCATATCCTGTTTTGTATGTCCATCAGCAGCCCAATACTCTTGGACATGCAATGCTCACGAATCATTACTTTGAATGCTTCCCATATCGTTTCAACGTTATCAACTGAGCCTTTGTTGCGGGCAAAAAAAAAAGTGATACCTTGACTGGGCAGTGGTCAGAGAAGGTTCTGGCCAGATGTACAACATTTTTAACAGTCAACCCAAGTCCCCTAGTGAGGAGGCAACATTCTGAGCGTGCCCAGGTCCCTCTGTGTGATGTAAATTGCGTACCTTCGTGCTGTGGCAAGTGCATATATCTCCAGCTATCAACCCGCCCGCCTTCTGCCAATATTCCCTGCAGAACGTCCTATGCCTTGGTGTAGTGTTGCGGACCCGCATTGGATCTGTCTAAGTGTGGATTTAGGGCAACGTTCAAGTACCCCCCCAGATAATGTGAGTCGGTCCAACTGCCAAGATTTTACCCCATATATTTGTGACGAATTCCCGGCAATCCGTGTTGGGGCCATAACAGTTGGCTATTGTGACAGTAGCTTTACCCAACCGCCCCCATAGATGACATATCTCCCCTGTGGGTCCTCCAGCACCCCCATTTTCTCAAATCGCGTGTGTTTGCTAAAAAGTATGGCTGTGCCGCGGGCATAAGAAGAGTAGGAAGAGAACACACTGCAGCTCGCCCAACGACTAGCGAAAGTGTTTGTAGTATTTGGTGCAGTGTGAGTTTCCTGTAAGAGTGCCACATGAATCTGCTGCCTGTCCAGGTATGCCAAAACCTACCTCGGCTTTCTCGAATCTCCAAGCCCCCGAACATTCCAGGACATTACCCTAAGGGCACTGCTATCCTCCTGCTCATGAATGCAAGTGCCTCTCCCCTGATCCATATATTGTGGGAGCATATACACCAATATCCACATGCATAGCCAAACATATCTGGTATTAACAGCCTGCGCACTCATTTCACTGTGACATTCAAACTTCCTTCCTCCCCTCCCCGCACCCACTGAAGCATCCCAATCATGCCAGTAATAAGCAGCCCTCCCTAGCAACCCCCAACTATTCAGGTAGACCAACTGGGTCTTACTCATCTCTGCGCGACTTTGGGAGGAAACGAGCGAGAAGAATCAACATCCTAGTGAATACCCTGGGGTTCTCCCAAGTGGGGAATACACCTAGGTAGCACACAAATACCTTTCATCAGCCCGAGCACCAAGTGCTACATAGCGATGTCTCAGGTCTAACTCGAGGGTGACCGACAATACATTAATCTCTTTCGTCCCCCATGATACCTACAATGTAAAGGCCTCTATGCAAATATGCACAGTGTCTTATCCCATATTTCTATTATGAGTTAGTGCATCGGCCATAGTTATGAAGCATAAGGTGCATATCCATAGCGCAGTAGTCCCATGCACCATGGCGTTCACTCTACTTCTGGTGACTGCAATCTAGGGGAATCCTCCGGTTCCAATTGCGATCTCTTCTGCCATTTAATTTGTTTCAGGTACTCTCCTGCCTGCTAGTGAAGAATTTTTGTGACCCCTGGTGGGTAATTCGAAGGCAAACAGGATACAACAGTGCGTAGTCAATTTGAGATTGTCCGAGTTTTTAAATGATTCCCAGAAATTTATGACATTCCTCTTGCACATGGATCGTAAAATCCGGATACATCGTGATAGGCATGCCATCATATGTCAGTTGTTTTTTCTCTCTAGCAATTCGCATGGCAACATCTCTATCCCTGTAATTTAATAGACGGTCAATAATAGGTCTAGGAGCAGTGCCAGGGGGAAGGCTGGGCCCTAGTAGAGATCGCTGTGCTCTTTCGGCCAAAAAATGAGGGGAAAGCAGATCTGCGCCCACCACATCCTTTAGCAATCGCTCCATATACTCCTCCATCTTACCCGTATTTGTGCTCTCTGGTACACCTAGTATGCGTACGTTATTCCTCCGGCTTTGCGCCTCAATATCCTCGTTGTTTGCCGCTATTATCTTACGAAGCTTGTCCATTTGCGCGTTGCCTTTTTCAGTTGGGTGGTGGTGTCCTCTACATCCGAGACGCGTTGTTCGGTCTCCTTGATTCGCATCTCATGGCCTTCTGTTGTCCGTACTATAGCATCCATCCATGTAGAGACCAGGTCTACCTTATCTGCCATGGTTGGAAATCCTTGTCTGACTTCATTGAGAAGCGACTTGAGATCATCACTAGGTTCTTGTTGGTGATCTGGTTGAGTGGCCTCTGCCCCAGTATCTCCGTCCGCGTGATGTTGTTTGGGGTTTTTTTTGCCATCAAAAGTTAGCCTTGGTTGGCGGGCATCCAATCATCCCATCTTGGCTCTGAGTCCCACCCCGTGCGTTTCTCCGCTACCCGCCTCTCCTAGACGCGTTTCGCAAGCACATAGGTAGTCCTGCAGCACTCAGAAATACCTAAAATTTGCTTCCTACTAGTTGCCAGAGATGTTGGCCAAAGCTTCGGGTTTCACCAAGGTGTACACATCACTAAGGATGATGGTGGCAAGGTATATGTACAGTCTGAGCAGGCCCCCACTCAAACACTGCCTCTCGTGTCCAGCTCTCCTTATTGCTCTCCCATCAAGTTTCACCTCAATACTACTGCCAATAGGAGCGGCACCACACCAGTCCCACCACAGCTCTCATTACAGGCAGAGTCTATTTGCAGCGCCAGGTGCACATCCAGAGCATGTGGAATCTAGTGCCACTGCCAACTAGCTCAGCACAGATCTAGTCATATATCCCACTGGTGCCCCTAATGATCTTCTCAGCACCCCATGAGGAGGCAATCAGCACTGTTTTCCCCACCAGAGGGCCCATGTATAGTGCTGCCTCCTGCTCCGTTCTCTGCTAGTACTTCAATTTGGGCCCTCACCCCACCTGCACTTTACAGTATGTTGGCAGTACCCCCAGGCTCCAGGTCTCACCAGCTGCGTCCCGCCCGGCCGATTACCGCCCGCAATCACACCTGTCCCTCTCTCGTAGTTCAGTCAGGGCCAAGCGCCGGCAAGAAGGTGTCTCCTGCTCGCCCAGGCGCCCTCCTCAGCCGTTTTATGGCGGCACCCCGCAGCGTACTCACCTCCTCAGTGCGCTCCTTCCCAGTGGGCAGGGAGCGACCACACAGGAGACCCAGTCATCAGGGAGGAGGTCACTCCTGTCTCCCAGAGTGTTTGCAGTGTGTGCTGATGACAATGAGCGGTTCCTGCAGTGCCTCATTACCAAAAGGTCCAGAGGTACAGGCAAGACCTGATTCTATGATGCCCGCCTCCAACATGACCGCCCTGTGCATCTATGAGCTGTGCCTTCCCGCCGTCAGCTCTCTGGGACCGGCCCTCATCCCACGGAGCGCAGTCACTTAATCACCGCTGAGCAGATATCATTGGGCACTCTCACAGAGGTCAGTCGCTCTACAGGCCAGGTCGATGTTTCCTCCCATTGGCATAGGTGTCTGTGTCACGTGGGAGGCCGGAGCCTCTCGTACTGAGCTGTGTCGCTTGTCCGCTCCAGGAGCAGCAGGTACAGCTCCCGGCTCTTACTTGTCTCGCCCTTTAGCCGCTACAGACTCTGCCGCCAGTCCAAATTTCAGCACCGCTATTGACAGAAGGTCAGTGGATTGTCACCTCAAACACTGTTGCTCATAATGTGGACCAAGAGCCGGATAAATGACGGATTTGCCAGTCGGTCTGTGGGCGCCTCACTCCATAGAGTCCATTCCACTTGTGCGCCACCTAGTGGCCCAGCTCTTCTGCTACTTCTAAAACTACCCTCAGGGTGGGCCAGCGACTAGATTTTAGAAAGCTTTATTTATTTAATTCCCTGGGTAGGGGCGTGCATGGGGACCCTGCCTCGAACACAAGTACACTCTTGGTGACCTCTGTCTTCCTAGGGCCGACAAGAGTGGACCGAAAACAGCACCACTTTACTAATCATTGCCTGCCTTAGAAACACCCTCCCTCCAGGCAAAAACAATTACATGACATTTTGCGTTCCCCTGTGCCCATGTCCAATGGAGCGGTAGCACCCAAGAACAGAGATTTGCTGCCGCCCTGGGGGCTGAGGAATAATGTGCTCCTGGTGTGGCAGGAGCAGGCAAACAGAGGGTAACTCCTGTGCAGCAGAGCAGGAGTTGCAGGAAGGAAGCCAGCCTCCCTGGGGGAGTCCTTTGTTTCCTCCTGCAGCACCCAATCGATGGATGGCTCTGTGGGTGGCCAGGGTGGGACCATGAAACCCCACAAAAGAAAAACTAAGAACAAAAGTTATAACGTGGAAAAAACTGGCAGGAAACAGATACAAAGTTGTGCAGCCACTTATTATATATTCACGCTCCTCGGAGGAAAGCCCCGTAATGACTGAATAACTGAATGACTGAATTCTGGCTGCTGACCCAATGAGAACATAAAAAAAGCTGGAAAACTATACATGCTTAATATAACATAGCTTAGTAAACTAATCTAGCTATATATATTACATGGCTGACAATAGGGACCAGCATGCTGTGGCAGTGATTGGCAGGGCTTTGTCCTAGGCTCTCAGAGAAGGTCTTTCAGGAGACCATTAAATTTGCAATGTTGAAAAGTCCCAAAATGCAGTGCAGGAAGGTTGAGACAGAGGTGCATTGTTGATGGGTAATTCTATTAATGAGCAGCAGCATCTATCTAGTGGATATTTCCACCTGCACTTAAAAGAACCCTGCAGAAGGGCAAGACATTTTAAACCATTCTGGACCTGGAAGA
The DNA here is from genome assembly GCF_964263255.1 of Lissotriton vulgaris. Classification (NCBI taxonomy): domain Eukaryota; kingdom Metazoa; phylum Chordata; class Amphibia; order Caudata; family Salamandridae; genus Lissotriton; species Lissotriton vulgaris. Next base: position 186,972,692 of record NC_141688.1, on the reverse strand, counting down.
AACTAAACCGGAGGAATGCCAAGATTGAAAGGGAAAAGATGCTTGACTCCTGGTTAAAGGTTCTCAAAAACTCCTCACTCCTACCGCAGAGATAGGACTAAAGGACTTCTGACTACCAAGGCAAAAGTGGACTCAAAGGCTTCTGACTTCATCTGACACCCAGGAACTAGGATTTGGTTCTCCATGGCCTTCCCACATCCTATGGGGCAGTAGAGGAATAGACCTGCTGGATATACCCAAGGGGGTAGCTCCTAGTCTTCTCTGCACTAGTTACTTAATACTCTGACTATTAAATGGATGGTGCCCCCTACTGATGCACAGGTGCCCTGCAAGTGTCCAAGGGGAGGTCGTTTGACCTGAAGGCTACAGAAATTAGTGACCTCAGGAGAGTGTTTACACATCATTAAGCGTTCTCAGAGATGATGTTTTTAACCTTATGGTTATAGGTTGCAGGGACTGTTGTTGTTGGACCCTAAGCCTGCCTTACAATATGTTTAAAATTAGAAAAAAGATTAATGCACACGGTTTATACGGTAATGCTTTATTAACAACAATGACAGTAATGAATAACTACATACATTAGTGAATGTCATTGATAGACGGTACACTCCAGAGAGGTTTGCATTAGGTTCTGAAGGCATATATCTAATTTTCTTATTTTTCTTACTGTGGTGACAAGCTGGCTAAGTCAGTAGGCCTGACTTTTAATAACTGCACACAATTATAATGTGTCCCATGTCTGCGGGGGTGAAAGAGGGAGGGTCATGTCTCATTATGTGCAGGATTGGGGCATATGGGGTGTACACCAAAGGTATTTCCATCTGCCTCCTAGTACATATTTGTAAATGTATTTGTAGTATTGAGTAATATGTGTGTAATAAAGGACACCTTCCTATAATCAGTAAAAGCACTGGTCGGAGTGTTATTGAGTGTTGTTGGTTGTGATCTGGAGGATAGGAGTAGTAGCCCACACATCTCCTCTGAAAAGGCCTTTGGCTGCTCTTCCAGCTACCCTGGGAGAGTCCAGTGCCACACAGGGGTGTTTTGATCGAAGTAGGGTGTAGTTGTGGTAAGATACCCATCCACCCGATTTCCAACAGCTGCCATTTTATTGTCCCCTGTAGATAAGAGATGCTCAGGCAAGTTTGTCTGAGCCCTCCAGTCCCTATGTAACAGTGCATAGCTCACTAGAAAAGGAGTAAGGATTCCTCTAGTCTAGCCAGTTCTACAGCTGATTCCTGTTTTCTCCATATAGGGTACACTTTCCTTTATGGCGAAGGGGATGTAGCAGATGTGACCTACTGGGGTGAACAGGACAACAGCATGAATGCCTACGACAGCCGCATAAGCATCTAAATAAAAGAAATAGTGACAATAGAATAACTGTTATTCAGCCAAAGAGTAACCTGTCGAAGGAACCATACGAAAACTGAAACACATGACAATGAAAATTAAATACGAAGGCAGGGACTCACCATCGATAAGGCAATAACCTTCATCAGGCCAGCTTGTTTGAGAGGTAGACCTCTCGTCCTAAATGGGACACAGACTGGTGCCACACCAAGACCTCACCAGGGCCTCTTTAGTTGTTAAAGACACATAAATGATGAGTGGAATGTGGAACAAATCAAACAGTCACATCCAGGCAACAGATCTGCGTTAAATCCATTGCTCTTTTGTTCACCATGCCACCCCAGTTTTTACCAAGCCATTTGCAAATCAGTCTTGCCCCTGCTCCTCATGGGAGCAGTCCATCCCAAACTACAAAGCCAGTTCTTCGCTGGACCAGAAGCAAGATGTGAGAAAGAGGACGCCCGCCTTACTTTTAGGGATCCCTCCTGGAACGAACCTTCAGTGATTCCCCCGACAACCCAATGCATCCTGGGACTTGAAGAAATCACGCGCATATCAATCATTGTTCCCGTATACCGTTTCTCCACAGCGAGACAACCTGGAAGTAGGTGGAGAGGAACCCAGAAGTGGTTGTGAGAGACCAATGAAAACGGGATGAAACAGGTAGGAGTCGTCTTTGACCAACGAGGAAGAGGTAGGACAAGTAAAGAAACGGGACCCCGAAAAACGAAGAAAACCTGTGGAGGACACCGCGGAATTGCAGAAGAACGCGGGACCAGAAGCCGATCAGGAAGACGACGATGACTCAGAGGAACTGTGGACCGAGGATTGGTGGTGTCTGCCGGAGGAGGCTAGAGAATTACAAAAAACAATTTGATGGACAGAATGTAGATCAATGTCTTACATTCACCCCAGTACAAGGATCTGGGCCTAAATCCATCGTTTTTTGCACTCCACACCACCCTGGGTCAGATAATGGCTTTATGCAAATCAGCTCTGACCCTGTGCCCCATGGGAACAGTCCAGTCCGAACTACAACAGCCATATCTTTCCCAGACCGGAATCAAGCATCCGAGGACCGGACCGGTTTCGAGGTAACACCTCTCATCAGCCCGGCTAGCTTGACTCCAGTGGTGTGGAGGCTCTGGGACCCACGTCTGAGCTACCCCAGTACCACCCAGGGTGGTGTGGAGTGCAAAAAAACGATGGATTAGGACCCAGATCTTTTGACTGGGTTGAATGTGTGACATTGATCCTCATTCGGTCCATCACCTGTTGTTTTTGCAATTCCGCTACAGGAGGAGGCTAGAGAGCGGCCGCAATTCAGGAGAGTTGCGGCGGAGCCGGTGAGTGGTGCCATCTCCGGGGACTTGAAAGGTGTTAGTGGGAGGCGGGAGGTGCTTTAAAGAGAGGCGGGTGGAATGTACATGAGTAGGATAGGAATATCTTGCTCTGTTGCGCAGTTTATTACCTCACCCTATTGCACGTTTAAATGCCGGCCCGGCTGCCAATGAAGTGCCATTGAAGTACCTTGTCTTGCTGCATTTTAATATGCCTGCACGTTGATATTGAAGCGTTAACTGAGAGTACACAACCTATTATTATTTATAATTCACCCCCCCCCTTTTTGGTCACATTTTCAGCAATATCCTATCACCTCTTGTTAATAGAGACGGTGGTTTCTTTCTTAATTGTTTTCCCCTGTTTCCGCGAGCACATTCTCCCCGATTGTCTTCTCCCTCACCTCCGATGCGGTGACTGGTAGAGGTTTAAGCGCAATACTTAAAACAGAGTGATTGACGGTTCCATTTCTGTCTCTCCTTCTATAAGCCTCCGGGGAGACCCCACCAAGACCGAAGAGCAGCCGGGACCATCTTCTGCTTTCAGCTCCCCAACAAGTAGTTCTGAAGAAGACTAAGAAGAGAGACACTCTGTACCAGTGGATACCCCAATTACTGCCAATAAACCACATTCTTTTGTACTCTATATACAGCCTCCTCGCCTGTTTATCAAACCTGTGCTCCCACACAAGCATACTACCTCTCATCAGCCAAGCTAGCTAAAATCCAATGGCACAGTGAGTCCGAGTCCCAAGTCAGGGCATACCCAGCGCACTTAAGGCAAGAAAGCAAAAGACACACAAATGATGGACGGAATGCTGATCTCAAACATTAATCCCAAGTCAAGAGATCTGGGTTAAATTCATCATTCTTTAGCTCACTTTGCCACCCCAGTTTGGACCCAGCCATTTTCAAATCAGTCTTAGCCCTGCTCCTCATGGGAACAGTTTAGCCCAAATTGCCAAGCCAGGTCCTCTCTGGACCGGAAACTAGTATCCCATGCTCTCTGTCATACAGGATTCAAGCTAGCCTGTCTGATGAGGGGTGATACCCTAAAACCTGTCCCAGGATGCTAGTTTCCAGTCCAGGGAGGAACTGGCCATATAAACATTGCCAGGGCTCATTTGGCTACAAACCTTAAGTCCCTCTGACAAAACTTCTGAAACACATATTTGGAAGAAATAAGTGATTACCTACAGCACAAGTTGTCGTCTTCGGATGAAGACAGAAAAGAACAAGAGAGGCTTTAGGTCAGGCTAAATTTGTTGGTAAGGAGGGTGGGGCGAGACTATATGGAAAGGGAAAGGGCTAATCTATAGGGTGAATGAAGTACAAAGCTTGGTTTCCCATTTCTATAACATCAAATTGAAGGGCATATGTACAAGTGACAAAATTGCATTATAGGATTGTTTATTTGCAGGAATTGACACCTTCCTACACATAAACATTCTTCCTCTGCACGCAGACACCCTTGCACTATGGTGCAGAGTTGCCCACATTGGCACTACCCTGCTCAGTGTATCGCCAGTAAGCATGGGCGAATTTTGCGAATCTTGCGTTCGCGAATTTTGCGGATTTGCGAACTCGCAATCCGCAAAATCCGCGAATTCTCGCGAATTTGCGGATTTTTTTTTTGTGTTCGCGCGGGTTTCTGCCAGTTCGCGAGGGTTTTGTACAGTTTCGCAAACGCGAACTTACCTGTCGGGTCAAAAGTTTTGCGAACTTGTTGTTTCTACGTGTCCAGCCTGTTTGGGACACTCTTCTTCATCACTGCCACTCTCTGTCACCACTGCCACTCTCTGACTACTCATGCCACCCTCTGGCCCACCCATGCCACCCTCTGTTTCATCACCGCACCCTCTGGTTGTCCAGTGTACATTATTTTCAGCAAAGCAAAGCACACCTTCCCTGCCTCAAGTGACCTGAATTAATTTGGGGCTGATTAATGTGTCACAGAATATTTTTTTAGCTGGCACCTGCTTCCTTAGTGCTTCCTGATTAGTGATCTTTTGCACTTGCTAAGTGCTTTCATTGTTGCAAAATTAGTTACAACACCAGCCCTGCCCCAACTGACAATAATGAATTAGGGGCTGATTAATGTGTCACTGGATTTGAACTTCCAGCCTGGCTCCTGCTTGTCTGCCTTAGCTGTAATTCAGGACCTTTGTGTAACTATTCTGAGGGTCAGAGCAGGGTCACATAATAGTTGCAAGTAGGCAACTGAACTCTGGAGTGGCCCCTCAGGAAGCACTACAGGAAATGGCTACAAATGATGAGCCTGAACTTTTGAACCTGGTAAGTAGTTTCAGTTTTGCTAAGATCGTATTTCTGCAATTTAGCGCTTATTCGCGGGGCGCGAAGTTGAACTGGGAAGCCGCGAACTCACGCGAACAGTGCGAGCAAGCCATAAAATCCGCTGCTCGCGGATTTGCGGATTTTGCGGGAAATTCGCGAATCTCGCGGATTGCGAATTTACCGAAAATCTGCAAAATCCGCAAGCGTAACGGATTTTCCGCCCATGCTTAATCGCCAGTGAAGGGGGAAGCGCAACGCTGCACCATATCCTTGTAAATGTGGTGCAGCCTTGCGTTTCAGAAGTGATGGAGTGAGGCGGTAAAGCCATGGAGGCTAACGCTGCGCTCTGCCACTTCCTCGTACACATGCCCCTCAGTGTGTAAGGCGTATGCAGAGGAATACAGTGTGGAGGTAATGCATTCTAGTGCAATACACAGGGAATGTGAAAAGGAGAACCTGCAAGCGGTGTTATTGTGAAATCCGAAATACTGCTCCTTAGAGAAGTGTTTCCTCAGTTCGCCCCTCCTTGGCAAAGAAATGAAGCATTATTGGATTCCATCCCACGCCTCTACCGTGACAATGTGAGAGGAAGGCCAGGAACTGTCTGCTAATGAGTAATTGAGCCATTCCATTGCCTGACTTGAGCCTTTCATCCATACTGTATAAGCAAGAAAAGCTCCAGCGAATAGATTAGTTAAACCGCTTGCCCTTACAAAGAGGTACCCGGGAGTCGCTGTGTCTCCAGCTGTGCAAACACAGAGTTTTGGACCGATAAGAGGCAAATAATTCTGTGCGAGCCCCTGTCTAGATGATGGACGCTTTTCATAAAGTGATCGGTAATACATATGCTGAGAATTAAAAACGATGCAAATGTATTTAGAGAATCCCATGTCTGGGTTCCATTTATGCATCACAGGTTTAGCCAGTGTTACACAAGAAAGGGGAAAATACAGGCGATGGTGTCAAGCGCAGGACCGGAAGATATTATATAAAAATATTGGCACGACTATTAGAAAAAGCATTTCCCACGCAGAGCCCACGCCACAGCTTGTTTTAACCAATGATGATTACAGTTTTGCCGTGGCGTACTAGGCATAGGTCTGAAACATATACGAATTTAGGCCGTGCATTGAACACCAAAGTTTTTGTAAGAACAACCCAATTGTAAACAAGCATTGGTAAATGCAATACGTTTCACCTACATGATTAATAGTAAGCTGTTGTATGCAGGAAAGCACAGGAGATGAGAAAATAAGGACCTGTACTAGAAATGCGCTTTGACATGCCACTGCAAGAGATATCCTCATGCATGCCAGTGCAGGAGATGCCAATATGCATGCAGATGCAACAGCTGTGCACAGCCCCAGTACACTTTGGAGCCTGCCGGCTTGGTATTTGCATGGGTGCACAGAGCCGTACTCCTTAGTCCCAGGCCAGCCAGTGAGAACTCACGGCGCCGCTGGAGCTGGGAGGCAGAAGAGGGAAGGGCCCATCCCACTTTACTTAGAGTGTATAATGTGCCATTTAGCATGTTGTACAACATCTGCTCAACATGTGACATTCTGGGCAACTAACTGAAGCTCCCAACAAAAATGAAACACCCTAAAATGAAATGTCTCTGTGTGATGTAAATGTAAAGTGCTCCAACAACAACGGTTCAAGATTGTGCTACATGAAAGCATCAAAAAGATTTATCAAATACAAATAAAAGGCCCTGAATGGAGGTTAAAATGACACGAGGGGAGGGCAGTGGACACAAGGGAGGTCAGGGGAGGTGGATAAAGCAGGGGGCGGGTAAAACAAAGAGTAGGTAGGCGGACGTGGGGGATAAAAGCAGGGCGGGTTAACACGCCATGGATGAAAGAAGATGGCTGCAGATGCACTCTTATGCAGTGTTCGCTATGGGTCCCTATGTAATGTAAGCGGTGCTCATGTAAAGCACTCCAGTCGCTCTGGGTCAAGTGTGCGCTTCATAAATGCGCCTAAACTAGAAATCAATAAATTAACGGCAATGCAGTGCTGGAAGATGACAGAGTACAAACACATGCACTCTTAGGGAGTGTGGAGAAGGAAGTACTTTACACTTTGGGAGGGACAAACTCTTTATAGACTGCTGAAACCAAATGAAGCCAGTATGACAGGGGTAGTCCTGTGGGTCAAGGCAGGACGCCAGAGATCTGCGCATTCTTTGAAGGTCACATGTTTACAACTAACCGAGTCCTTTCAGCTCAGCATTCCTGGAGACCTCTGTCAAAGGAGTGGAATCTCGTCGGTTAATGACACCGATGATCAAGAGTGAAAGGAATTAAAATCTTTGATTTGGAGTGTACTTGGCAAGTAGAAGATTAGAGAAGTCTGCTGGCGCTGATCAATCACCCGTTGCCACTTTGGGTTTCTTTTACTGTCTGTGGATGGAGAGACTCGAGTCTGAGAACATGCTTAGCTCATTAAGGACACAAGTGCAATAAGGAGATTTCTAATCGCAATAGGGGAGTCCTTAAAAGGGCTCCGGAATAAAATGCAAGCGTTTGGGGGTGATATCAGCTTTTACAAATGTTACAAATGCCATGTATATGATAGGGTGTTGTTAATCATTTTATGAGTGAATATATTAGGATATAGTCAAATATGTAGCTTTGTTGACTGTTTATAGACCAAGGTCTAAATAAACAAAATATTTATCTCATTTAATCTGAGAGCAAGCAAAGCAACGAAATTATGTCTTGAAAATAAGGAAAAGCTGTGGTTTCTAAATTAATTATGTTACTGTGGGTTTCATAGCTACAGGCATGCAGTGTGCAAATTGGCAATTTTCGTAATTATAAAAACTCTCATTTTTAATAAGTGACATTGCAAATTGCAAATTGTTTTGCCACTCATAATGTCAATTTTATAATTCGCGGTAACTCGCTTGCAAAAGGGGTTGGAAATGGGCCCCAGAGCAACCCACGCCACCCTACCCCCTTGCCACTTATAAAGAATCGTATCAGTGAGTTGTGACCATGTCTATGATGAGGAAAACTCACTGTCTGCAGAGACAAGTCACTGTCCATTGGCACACTGGAAAGAGTCAGTGAGAGACAGCTTCAACTGAGCAAATGGCAGCTGTCAGCAACAGAGAAAGCAGAAAATGTCCCAATTGATTGCTCAAGACACCCTATTTTGTTCCTTCAACCCTCGTTATGAGTTGCGCAGTAAGGACCATATTATCAAGAAATGGCGATACATTATCGCCGTTTATATCGGCAGGAAACTGCCGCTAAAGCGGCGATAATGAGCTTGATAATATGCCCTTGTGAATTCCCATAGAAGCCCAGGTTAACACTAGAACCAGATAATGTATCGCCTTTCTTGATAATATGGCCCTAAATTACTCAGATGTCCTCACCCCCAGAGTTACTGATACCAGTTTACTAGTAACTACAGGGATGGAGAAAACCTGGCCCATTACCAGTTAGGCTCTGAGGATCCACTAAGAAATTAGGAATTACTGGGAATTCTGTAATTCTGTGTCCTGTTCCCCTGGTAATTTCTCATTCTGGTACGGACTGTCACCCAACTGGTTTAGAAAGTTAAGAGAACTGCAATGTTTCCCAGATCTCAAAATTCCAATGGCGCTGGTAACCAATGTTACCGACACCAGAGAAATGAATAAGCAACTTGTAATGTAACATCTATTTGTTATTGTACTCCCAGTCCTCTATCGGACAAGAAGGTGCAATGAGGGCACTTGCAAAAGAAAGATGTCACCTGCAGGCCACCATCTCTGCTTTACAGCCACTCACAAGAATTCACCAAAAGAGGTCACGCCATACGAATAATAATGGAACACAAGTTCTGTGAGTACCAGCTAATGACTGTTTGACTGCTCTGGGTTATAATTAGCACAGAAGGGTCAATTGAGCAGGTCGCATTGGAAACACTGAGCAGACTCAGCCTGTGCGGTGCAGCACCCCGACTCACACATCTGGCACTGAGTTGCAGAAGCCTGTGGGTATTAATGCTGTGTTTTAATAGAATATGGTTCGCCCAAAAATCGACCTGGTAATGTAATGAACAGCTGCATATTTTCCAAAGGTAAATAAGACTGGTATAAATTAATGAAAGGCAAACGCTAGTTATTTAAAAGTGGTTATGCTGTGTGTGTATAAAATGTGAAATTAAGTCAGCAGTTGTATTTCTCTGTGGTAATATGAGTGTCAGACGTACATTCTGCTACATAGTGTAAAATAATTATTGTTTAAAGGCAAGATAGTCTTTAGACCACTGTCTACGTTAGAGTTCTTGAGCACAACTAGTCAGCCACTAAAATCAGTGGTCTCAGATGAAAGGCCCGGCTGCACCTAATGGGGTGAATGCTAAATAGTATTCTATAGTCACTGCAAATAAAGGAACAGGGGAAGATGCTTGAAAAGGCACAGTCGTGTTAGGCTGCTGAAGTTATTGCATGGTCTACTAAATTATGCAAATTATCCCGTTTTGGGTGACTTTATGCATCTGAGTCCAGAGTGGCATAAAGCATTCTGAAACAGTTAAAGGGGGTTCTAGGAAGAAGTCGAGCAGATGTGTGGAATCTCAGAGAAGCATTCAGTGGTTTCCACGCACTCCCATGCCATGCTGCCTAGGTCATTTCAACAGAGAGATGTTTGTATTCTTGGTTGTGGTGTCATGGGTCACACCTGACTTGATAAGTGATGACAGTGGCTGTGTTTGTGTACTCAGGTGAGTGGGAGTGGCACCGTGACATGGTGAGGATAGAATCATTCAGCTTCAGTTTGATTATTATTACCTGACACTTTGGTCTAAACTCCTGATGGAAACTTAACAGTGGGCTGATGCGAGCAGTTCATAAACAAAGGTTATGGGTGGCTAATCAATGGGCTGGTACAGGTATGCCACACGTGATAATCCTTACAATATAAGGCAACGACGTCGTGAGGATCTATATGACTGTTGATAAACGAATGAAATTAAACTTTAGCAATATGTAGAGCACACTTCCTTCACGCCTGGATTGTAGTTTAAAAAGCAGGAAAATGTACTAATTGCATATTGTGCATCAACTGTGTTATCAAAAGAAGGCATCAGGTACTTCCCAGCATCTCCATAGGTCACCTGAAGAGTAGGAAGGTAAACATTGCTGATTCCATGACTCAGGGCAGTGAAGTGGACTTTTTTAGTACTCCTGGGCGGAATTCGGATAACGCTGGAGTAATCACAGTAATTTCGGTAATTCTGCATTACTGTTTAACACAGAAATAAATATATTTTTGCATTATTACGAGTAATCAGGAGGCAAAATACTACTGTAAAAACAAATTTAGCAAGCGTGGTCGGCTGCCTGAGGTCACTATTTTTTTTTCTTGTGTATTTTGTGCTGCTTCTTAGCAAAAAATGCCTATACTTGTCTATTTTGGGTTCAAGGCTGCATTTAACGCTAATTAAACAGCGCTAAATGCAAGTAGTAAGCTGGTGAAAAATTCGACCCCAAAAGCACATTTAGCAAGCGAGAGCTCACTATTCATATTCTGTTGCATTTGACACTATTTATTAGTGAGAAATACATCCCCCATATCCATTTTGTGCACAAGGCGGCATTTTTGCACTAAGCCATAGTGCTAAATGCAGAATTACTGCTCCCGCATAATTCAAGCATAATCTTGTGGAACTAGAAGGTAATTTTGCGTGATGAAGCACACCCGGCCCTATTTTATAGTAGTATACATAGCTATTTGTTAGTTTAGCCTGTCCATACAAGTCTATGCTGTCCCTGTGTAGCAAGTATTACTTCCACTTCACTCTACAGTTTTTTCCTTGGTATTTCAGCTGGCAGAGATAAATAGCCAGCCACCTGTTTTCAGAACTTTTAGGGAGTTTGAAGCTGAGAGCTTGGAAAGCAGTCACTTTATGGAGCGCACATGTAGATTATAAAATGACCCATCTGGATTAAACCCAGATCAGCTGACTTGGGTAAGTGCTTGCATTGTTCAACACTCCCCCCATCATCCACTTTGGTTTTTCAGATGAACAGACACTTCATCATATTATTGTAATCTGTTGAACCTTCACGACAGAGAAGTTATTTTTGAGTGTAGAGAAGATTTGGTGATGTAGTCTATACTAGATGACAGAAAGCCTCTCGATTATACAGATCAGTTATATGGCTATCTGCCTGCTTATGTGCCTTCTTTACAACTTGTATGTATGTTTATGATCCTGTTTATGTACCTGATAGACTAGGTCTGTGTCGATTATACCGTCTAAGCACCGATGGTCTGTTTATGTGTCAGCTTTCATGTCTTTTTTACTGTATACCAACATTGACACACAATCCAAAATTCATAAAATACATGTACATGAGGAATTGGTGTAGGGCAGCACCACAGGTCTTCTTGCTGCGCTTCTTCTTGCCAAGATGAAAGAGCCGGAATTCTCCATAGTTATGTAATACAGTGCATACCTGCCCTATCCTCTATGCACGGGTGCAAATGTTGCTGCCTAGCAGTAACGTAGGCACTTTTTTACCATGGTTATGGTGCCTTCATTGCAGGTAAAATTGCTTTTCTGCACAAAGGTGCATGTTCCTGCACGAAAACAATACAGAAGCGTTTTCCTCTTTCCATGTGTCAGCGGAATGCAACACATGTGGAAACAGGAGAAAGTGTGCAGAATACACATATTTCTCCCCTTTATGGTCTGCTTTGGGGAGGCATAAGGTTTTGACGTTGCCTCTGGTTTACGTGATTAAATAAATCTGGGTCAGTGTCAAAATCCATGGATATTGCATGATAAAACCCACCACAATGTCCATGGAATTCCTCATTGACATAAAGTAAGGCAAGGCAGCGACTTGCGTTGCTTTGTCTTACTCCATAGCTATGAGGCCGTGCTGAACCACACAGAGTGGTTTTGCATTACCTTATAGATGTGACTGAGAGGCTTGCACCACCGGAATGTCAAAAGTTACCCCCTGGCAGCGCAAGCCACTCACCAGTAAGACCTTTGGTATGTACAAACAATCCAAAATCTGCTACGTTTTGGCATACAAATAGTAGTATTTTTATTGTGACATGCTTTTCCATGTATATTCTACACTGCCTGATATCTATGCTGTAAATGTGATTGGTTGGTAAGGTACTTCATTAATGTTGGAAAATTGAATATTAGCAGTGATAAATATATATCTACCACTGACAATAATGGCAATAACACAAATAGGGCTCATGATAGGTCTCGGAAAATTATTTCCATGCTCAACCCTCGGTAGCTTGGCTGCGAGCAGGCAGGATTAACTTCTGAGACAGGTATGTAAAGCACTTAAGAACACCAATTTACTAAATAAGTAAGAGAAAACACATAATAACAATCCACCACCAATTTATTCAAATAAGAAATGTTTGTATATTTTGAAATGACACCAAAACAAAAAAACAATGTAGCAAACCGGAGTTATGAATTTATAAAGATTTAGCACTGTACATCACATAGAAACCTATAGTGTCTATTGGTATATCTTGTTATACTAGAACAGGACAAAGTCAAAGTTTCAGGACAACCGCGATGGAGCCCTGCGTGGCTACTCCTTGTAGTAACTCTCCACTAGTCTGTACTCAGTGAGGGTTCGCCGGCTTGCCTTGGGACGACCACCCGGTCAAACCTATGGAAGTCAAACCTCTGAAGCAATCCAGCGGGGTGAACCAGAGATCCGGCCGGCTCATGGTTGAAGGTGGGTGGCTTGATGCTCGCGGTTGGTCCCAGTCACCTCTTCTTCCTACGGACTTATAAACTTTTATGGTGCTTTTTCTCGTGTGGTCCCTTGATGCTCTTCACCAGGCCAGCTTGGGTGGGGGTTCGCTGGCTTGGATTTCAACCAGCTCCCAGTCAAACTCTGGAAGTCAGACCTCCGGGGCATTTCAGCTGGACGAACCTAGAAGGCAGGCCAGCTCGTTGTTGAGGGTTGCCGGCTTGGCTAGTCAGGTCGAGTCAGTCCACTTATGGACTTTTTTTTCAAAGTTGCACCAAACTTCTCAAAAGTTCTGGAACTTCTTCCTGAAGTTCCTTTGAGGGTCCAAAAGTGTCCAAAACCTACTCCAAGTGTTTGAAAGCTCCAAGATGGTCCTTCGAAGTTGGGACTTCGTTTCCTACAATCCACTTGGACAAACCCTTACAAACCCACTGGAGTCACTCCAGGCTGGGGATTCTTGGTATTGATAGTCCAGGGGAGCTCTGTTAACCTGGAACTTGCAGGGAGTCCACTCCTTTACTTGCAGAGAGCTCACTCATTGGTCAGCCCAGAGCATGACCATTTCCTTTAAAGTGTGGCACAATGTCCTCAGAGACAGCACTTATTCTTCAAAATTCAATATGGCTGAAGTCTCACCAGAGAGGCAAGAGCTGGCTAAACCAGCCTCCATAGTCTCCTTCACCCTGCTATTTGCACATTCCTTCTTTAAGCCTGCCATCTGGCTGAATTCAAAGGGGATGGGAATACATGGACCTGGCTTTCTCTGCCTGTCTCCCTGGGCCTTAGAAGCTCATGGTGTACGACACCTCCCCTTTACTCTGGCATTCCTATGCAGCAGAACCCTCTCCTCCCTGAATGGATCTTCACCCTAGGTGACGCTTATCACTTCATCAAAGCAGTCTGGCTAATCCGCTTAACTCTGACCAATCAGGACAGACACTGGAAGACTGAATTTCAGCTTACAGACAAGAACATCTCATAATTTATTTTCTGTACATTTCAGGATAAATTCAATTATATATTGTTGAATTTATCAATACCATTCTCCCAAGTCCTTAAATTAATATTTTCTGTAAATCCTAGCATTTGTTATCCATGTTAACCTATGCGGCTGGGGATCTACATGGGAAAAATGAACTGAGCAATTTCGCCAACATCAGGGCATATATAACATATTTTATAAGGACCCTGCCTACCACCATCCCTGAAACTCCTACGGTAGGAATTTGGGGTTCTGAATATGTACAAATATTGTAGAGCCTCACTCCGCAGTGCTCCTAGCACAAAAGTAGATTTTGGGAAGCACTTTACTACAATGAGGGAAGTGAAATGTGCAATTTCACCATCCCCAGGGCATATAAAACCTATTTTATAAGGGTCCCCAATATCTGTACTGAACTCCCCAGCCCTGGGATACCTAGAAGAGACCCTGGGGGTACCTAAAATGTAGAAATATTGTAGTCTATCAATTTGGAAGTGCCCCAAACACCAAAGTCAATTTTGGGTACAACTAAAATGTCAAATCAGGTTGCTTTTACACTGACCTCAGGCTTCAGCAGTGAACACAGGCAAGTGCAGAAATGTTTGCTGGTCTCTAAACCGCCATGCCCTATTATATACTAGGTACTTAAACGCAGTTTTAATCCCCCTGCCCTATTCTGTATCAGGGCCTTACAGGGAATGTCATGATAATCATAGGGGTAACCTACCCCATACTATACTCTATTGTATGTAGGCACTTTCACTATATTCTAAGGCCCTGATTATGACTTTTTGGTGGAGCAGTGCACCACCACGCTATCACTTCACCAAAGGTCACCGCCCCCCACCAGATTACAACTTTTTAGTATTCTGGTAAGCGGGCGCAATGGCAGTGTTTCTTTTAAAGGCTGCGGTCCTATTGAAAAAGCCACCGCAATCGGACCGCACTACAAGGTATTTGCACAACATGAACTAGAAAGCCAATGCCATGCAGGAACCTATGTGCATGCACACAGAGGGGCACATGTTATGCCCTCCTGTTTTCATCCACATGCAGTTGACGCACTGGAGGTCGCTGTAGAGCCTCCTTTGTTAGAGATGGAAATGGCAGAAAAGAAATTTTCCCTCAGTGTAACAGTAGAAGACTACTGCATTGAGCTACTACAATTCAAGATGGCAGGCCCGAAGTTCTGAAGATATGTACAAGAATATTGCCCCAGGAAGATGAAAATATCATAGGAGAAAGACTGTACACTCAAAGAGTAAGCACATATATCAATTAGTTACCTGGTAATTGCATTACTTTGAGTCCTACTCCCTTACTTTAATTCATTACAATATCAGGCAGTACTGGCCCCATGGACACTCAATCCACTCCCGACTACCCCTATAAAGGTCTCTACCCGCACCACTCGAATTGTTTAGTAGACAATCTCACCTCCCATCCATCTCAGTTGTTCTGACTGTACAGGGACAGTGGGAGGGATGTATGAATTAAAGCGATGGAGTAGGATTAAGACTATTGTAATTACAAGATATGTAATTCATGCGCTATCTCCTAGTCTAGTCCCACCCTTTCTTAAATTCATCACAATATGAGGCGTAACAAAACACAAGATTGCAGAAAGACAACTGTGGATGCAACACATCCCCAACCCCATGTTTTTATTTATACTTTCATCCTCTATCACGAAAACCAGGAAACTTACTTTACACCATAGAAGCAAACACTCTTGTTCCCGAAACATCCTTCAACTCCACCCCTTGGTCTATTCTATGAAGATCCACAAAAGAGTAAGCATGTGCCCATGTAGCTATACAACAAAAATATCC
This sequence comes from Lissotriton vulgaris, assembly GCF_964263255.1. Classification (NCBI taxonomy): domain Eukaryota; kingdom Metazoa; phylum Chordata; class Amphibia; order Caudata; family Salamandridae; genus Lissotriton; species Lissotriton vulgaris. The sequence continues at coordinate 186,957,146 of NC_141688.1, read as the reverse complement.
CCAATGGAAGCCCCTTGAAGCTCTGCCCTGGATGATGACATGCCTTGGGCTGTTTACCCACGAATCCTGGAAGGTGGAACCTGACTCACTTCCCCATAAGCTAGAGAGATTATGGTCCACACCCATCAGAAGCCTGCACATCCAGGGATGTAGAGCAAACTGGACAGAAAATGGTATCTCTCTCTGTCTGCTACAGACTTGTTGATTCCCTGAATGTGAATGGCGCAAACAGAAGTCACTGCTCCTCACGCCCATTTTAACAGATCGTTGGAGATTCTGTCTAAAGAGACAGACCTTGTTTCTCCCGGTCTGTTGATAAATACTTCATACCTTATCAGCACATTCCTGTCATGTAGCCACATGGAATCCCCCTTAATTCCAGTCCTATGGCTTTCAACTCTCACTAATTCAACAAACTATGGCTCCTGGATAGGGACCAGCAACCCTGCAGTTGACAAACTCCCATTCAAGCCACCCACTCCGGTAGGACATGCAACTGTAGTGACAATTATGATTGGCAAAGGATCTGGGAGTACTCTGTTCTCCAGTTCATGTCCTCCAGCTACCAAGAAAGCCATAGTCTCATCTGTGGAGTCATTGAGACTCATTTGGTGAAATCTAGAGGTTTTAGAGACCAATTTCTCAACAGAAACCTTCTCAGCGGATGGAGATAAAATCTGGCCTATAGAGCTAAAAAGATTGTGGCAGCCAAATCCCTCTGTATGTGCATCCAAGATAACATATTTGAAGGCCTCTAGGACAAGATATCTCTTATGTGAGTCTTTGTCTTCACAATATGCTTTTCTGGTAGTGTCACAACACCCTTATTCATACCACACCTCATCGTGATGAAACGCAGGTCTTGGGTAGAACACAAATTTGATTTTTCACAATTTACCAAAAATCTTTGATCCTGTAAGACAAAAAGAATCCCTTATGTATGTTGAGAAACAAGCACTCTTGAAGATCAGTGGTTTAGCAGATCATCTAGTTTGGATTGTAAAAGACCCCTTCTTTGTGAAGACAAGACAGAAGATCGCATCCGTGTAAGTACTCTGAACAGCGGCATCCTGAAATGTAATGCTGCTCTCTGATGGCGTACAATAGAAATTGCTCACGAAACTCTTTGATCAAAAAGTGCAAATTTGCATCATGTAGATCCATGGAAGCTAAAACCTCTCCTCTGGTGGTGATTGGAATTATAGACTGCAAGGTTACCATCCAGAAGTGAATTGACTCGTGTTAGTTCCAGCACAGAACAAAAAAGATCCCAAAGCCTTTTACATTAGAAACAAAATAGAGTAAGCACCTACTCCAGTCTTGGTATCCGGCACTAGGACAATTGCTTCCTTGTTCAATAATGCCTGTATACCGTCTTGAAGGCCCTTTCTCTTCCAAAGATTTCTTGGAAATGGCATTATAATTTTCCGGCCAATGGAGACCACTGCGCAAACCCAATCGTGTAACCTTTTTTGTCCGCGGAGAAAGCCCTGAATCTGTACACCATCAGGAGAGTGAGAATCTTTGTAGTTGTCAGGACTTTTTCTTTGTCTACACTGGCTGTTTAGAGAAATCATTTTTCTCCTATGATTTTGTTGGTTGAAATTGTTTCATTTTATCCTCGCACAATTTACAGACCCTCTTAGGAGAATATTTGGAAGCATAGATTCACTTGCTGCTGGTTGATGAAGATGAACCCTTACATGGCGAAGAATGTTTCTAATCTTTAAAAGCCTTATCAACCATGCTATCGAATTGATCCCCAAATAGCATTTCCCCATTGAAAGGTATTTTCAATAAGCCATTTTCTGTGGAGGTTTGGCCTTACAATTTCTCATCCACAGCTTCCTATGTGCTGACACCACAGACCCTTTTCTCATCTCTGTATAGTGAACCATACTTGATGAAATGTCTGCCATCAATTTCGCTTGCTGCTCCATCTTCACTTATAGCTCCGCACAGTCAAAACCCTTTTGGATGACCTCAAACAAATTGTCAAAATCCTTGACCAACAACTGGGCAACATAAGCTGAATATGTGCTTGCCTTCAATGCTGGATTTTAACCAGACAAATCTTTCTTAAAGCTGCATCCACCTTTTTTATCTGTACCCTCGTTTGGGGTAGATACTCTTGGTTCAAAGCTGTTCTACAAAGTAAGGTTGCTAGAATAGCATACACCTTAATTGAATGGGGCAAAGCATCATCTGATTGTTTCAGCAGATAGCATTTTTGGAGAAACCAGTGAACTGTTGCTTTAGTCACTTCATATCATGATGAATTAAAGCGTGGAAGGACAAGGGAGTAATTATCTTTAAACACACAAAAAGAAAAAAAGAATTATTAAACACATCCAAAAAACGTCATACTAAAACACAAATATCAAGTAAATTTATGTAAGACCATTGATAAAGCTTTCAACAGCAAACTCAACTGAACAAAACAAGGACCTTGTTTATGGAAAGCCAGTGATAACAAAAAACAGTGAACTATAAACTCAGGTATGATGGATGATTACTATTTGATTATAAACAATCAGTTCTGAATAAAGTAAGTGCTTTGGCGTGGTGACTTTTTTTTTTAATTTAACGCAAATAATATTCCTTACCGCTGGGTTTTTTAATTCAATTTTTTCCAAACAAAGGTGATTCTGCTTGAGTTAATAATAAGTTGCATTTACTAGTGTAGAAACATACTGTTTTTCTCTTCCTCTTACCCTAGTGACTCATCTGAGAAGGTTAATGTACATTACTCAAATTTGTCCTCTCACGGGCAACATCATCATAGCATGAAGCATTGCTTTTAACACTGTCTCATGCAATCTTCTTATGAAATCACTATATTTTTCAGACAATGATGAATGTGCCTTACGGACCCACACGTGCTGGAATGATTCAGCTTGTGTTAACTTGGAAGGGGGATTCGACTGCCTCTGTCCCTCAGGACCATCCTGCACTGGTGATTGTCCACACGAAGGTGGCTTGAAGCGAAACGGTCAGGTGTGGACGATGAAAGACGACAGGTGTTCTGTGTGTTCCTGTAAGGTAAACTCAGACAAAATATTTTTTTTTTTGTAGTAAAGTAGACCCTTGGCTGCTTTGCTTGCATTTATTTTAGTTGCAAAATACCACTGTCTATAAATGTTCAAAATTAGGCTTAATCTTTGTGTTCGTGTTAAGGCAGAATTATCTAATTTGAAATGAGTCATAGTCTTAGCCACTTGATTGTTTGGTGTACCACCCATCCCAGTGCTAATCCATTTTTTTTTATATTTCTGTAACTTAAAAAAAATAAAATATAGGCTAAATTTGTGTCTTTGTTTACCCGCATTTTTGGGGATTATAAAGGTACACAGGGTTTGTGATTACCCCTGGAGAACAGCGATAACATATCCAAAATGTTTGTATTTTATTTGTTGTTCGAAATATGTGGAAAAAAGGTATGTGCAGGAAAGAGAGTGTTTTTCTCCCAAAAATGGCATCAATAATGCCAACCTTTCAGAAACAGGAAGAGTTGGAGAAAACCTTTTTTCACATTAGATTTTGCAGTTTTCTATATGGTGGGCAAAACTTTCTGCTATGTATGCTCTGTATTTACTTGCAGTTTGAGAGTGAAAGAGTTGTGAAACCCATGGGTGAACCCAGAGACGTTTACATTTCTGAAAACTAGGCAAAATTCAGAAATCGGAAAAGGGTATTTGCATAGCACACTCATAGTTTTCCTCAAAGGACTTGTTGTAGAAAGTAAACAATGATGAAAGTATGTATGAAAATCTTTTCATCTGCATTTTGTTGTTTTTCCCTCAGATCCTGTCTATACTGAGGCCTTTCTAATGGCGGGGTATATAGTGTTAGTGAGATGGCAAAAAATACGCAGGGGCAGATTTACAAGCCCCGTATACCACATTTGCGCAGCCATTGCGTCACTTTTGTGATGCAGCAGTGGCGTAAAGCAAGCACCATGCTGCGGGATATTTATAACGTGACGCATCTGGGAGATGCGTCTCGTTGTAAAGCCCTGCGCCATATGTGGGTGTTCCGGCGCAGGGGCTGAGTGAAATCTACAAGATTCTACTCAGTCACTTTTAAGGCCATGCTGCGTCGAAACCCTGCGTCTGCTTGCGACGCGATTCCTGCAATGCGTCACCTTTACGGCAGCAGATGCATCACGCATCCGTCTACTCTTGGCCCAGGGTGCGCCGCATTGTAAATGCGGCGCATCCATGGTGGCACAAGAGGTGTCTGCCGTGACGCACAATAACTGGCGCATCCCTGCTGATATACAGGGATGCACCAGTTATTGTAAATCTGCCCCACAGTACCTACAGCTCTGCTTATGATACTTATTCATTGCATTTCAATCATGCTTCAATATTATGCTAAAATCTAATAAATGAAAAAAGGTATGAAGAAAAGCTATGGCCATTGCTATGGCCAGTAATCTGAATTTATGAACAGGGGTTATTATTTGGCAGAAGTAGTTTTTATTTGCACACTGACTTACATTTGAAAGGCAAAAATAAAAGAAATGACATCCATGGATGTCAGCAAGATCGCTGACATCCACGACAGCTTCAACACCATGACCAACCCGACTACGCCAGACTCCACCTCCCCTCTAAACACAACCAGCGCCAACCGCCTGATCTCCTGGTCCAACGTCAACGACGCTGAGACACACAAGGTCATGAACTCCATCCGCTCTGGATCTCCGTCAGACCCGTGCCCACACCACGTATTCAACAAAGCAGACGCAGACATCGCACCCCAACTACAGAAGGTCATCAACATCTCCTTTGAAACAGCGACATTCCCGGAAAGCTGGAAGCACGCCGAAATCAACGCCCTCCTCAAGAAGCCCAAGGCAGATCTCAAGAACATCCGGCCCATCTCCCTGCTCCCGATCCCGGCAAAGGTCATCGAGAAAATCATCAACATGCAATTGGCCCGCCACCTGGAAGACAACAACATCTTGGACCCGTCCCAGTCCGGATTCAGACGAAACCACAGCACCGAACAGCCCTCATCGCCGCCACAGACGACATCTGGCGCCAACTAGACAACAGCGAAACATCAGCCCTCATCCTCCTGGACCTGTCAGCCGCCTTCGACACGGTCTGCCATCGCACTCTAAAGACACGCCTCCTAGAAGCCGGAATCCAAGAGAACGCCCTTGACTGGACCACGTCCTTCCTCTCCGGCATAACCCAGAGTGTCCGCCTCCCACCCTTCCGATCCAAAGCCACGACATCATCTGCGGCATCCCCCAGGGCTCATCTCTCAGCCCGACGCTGTTCAACGTTTACATGGCCCCCCTCGCACAAGTAGCCCACCATCACAACCTCAACATCATCTCCTACGACAACGACACCCAGCTCATCCTCTCTCTCAACAAGGACCCACACACCGCCAAAACCAACCTCCACGGAGAATGAAGGCCGTCACCGACTGGATGAGGCAGCCCTCTGAAGCTGAACTCGGACAAGACGGAGGTTCTCATCATCGAACCCACCCCCTCAGCCTGGGATGACTCCTGGTGGCCGACCACACTGGGAACAGCACCAACACCCACTGACCATGCACGCAACCTAGGATTCATCCTCAACTCCTCCCTCTCCATGTCTAAGCAGGTCAACGCCGTCTCCTCCTCCTGCTACAACACCCTCCGCAGGATCTACAAGTGGATTCAACCGAAACAAGAAGAACGGTGACACAGGTCCTCGTCAACACAAGACTGGAGTATGGCAACGCACTCTACGCAGGAATCCCCGCCAAACACCTACGACGACTACAACGCATCCAAAACACCTCCGCCCGACTGATCGTCAACGTCCCCCGCCGCAGCCACATCACCCCCCACCTGAGAGACCTACACTGGCTCCCCGTCGACAAGAGGATCACCTTCAAGCCCCTCACCCACGCACACAAAGCACTCCACAACCCCGGACCAGCCTACCTGAACAGCAGACTCAGCTTCTACACCCCCACCCGCCAGCTCCTCTCCGCCAGCCTCGCCCTTTCCGCTGTCCCCCGCATCCAACGAATGACCTCCGGCGGCAGATCCTTCTCCTACCTCGCCGCCAAGACCTGGAACACCCTTCCTACTCACATACGGCAGACTCAATACCTACTCGCCTTCAGAAGACTCCTCAAGACCTGGCTCTTCGAGAAGTAGCAGCACCCCCCCCCCTCTCCATAGCGCCTTGAGACCCTCACGGGTAAGTAGCGCGCTTTATAAGTACTCTGATTGATTGATTGTTTGAGGAACAAACCTATAACATTTTGGACTGTGTGGATTGTATGCGGTGTCAATGTGTCTTCATGTACCTACTGTTTTGATCCATTCTTCTCACATGTATAATGCCCACCCACAATGTGAGGTACTGGGTAATGTTGTGGAACAGGTGGAAGCACAGCATAGTAATAGTTTTGCTATTTGCAGGAAGTCCCCTAGTTTTGAACCTAAACATATGACACCTGTCTGGAGTCCGCAACTGTACAATGAGCGCCTTTTCGATCTCAGCCTGGAGAGCACCTCTACCTGGACTGATGCCTGCTGACAAAACATAAACTACTGATAAAACACAAAGCCCTGAAAACATAAACGTAAATAGTAAAGAAAAATAGAATTAAAGTCAACATATTTAAATCGCACAATAGAAAATACCATCCGGTTCATTGATAGACCCTGCCAAAATACTTCAGTACTACACATAACGGGTACATAAATTACTATTAGTAATATTAAAATGTCTCATTCATGTCCAGGCAGCTAACAGGAACCAAGAGAAGGCAAATGGTACTCAACTTGTGGCATTCGTTTTAAGTACCCCTAAGCCATGTTTCATCCTCTCTATGCCTTTGGTGATCACCATGCGCTACAACCAATTCATCCTCTGAATGACATAAACTAGATAAATGAACAATACATGAGCTTCATCTCCAGCTTGTGCTGGGCGTATACAAATGTATTTTGATTTTATATGAACGGTTCCGAAATATAGGGGAAATTGTGAAAGTGTAAAATTCTGAACCTAAATGAAGGTACAAAACTTTAGTCGGTATAGATTACATTTCTTCTAGACAGTGTTCATACTTTGGGGCTGATTTTCTGGTTTGAAATTTCCTTAGTAATCACACTTTCAAAGAGTTTACAGCTAATGTAAATCAAAGCCTGTTCTTATATGCACATTTAACCTCCAGGGGCTGTAAGTAAGTAAAACTTTATTTGATTTTTCAGGAAAATCACAAAAGTATACATGTTAAAATAGAGGAAAAACTCTTGATCACATCCACTCCAAATGATAAGAAGTATAAAACAAGCAAATGGTGGACTATGAAAAAACACGATAAGTTCACAGCATATAAATCAAGCTAAAGGGACAAATCCCACTACAAAGACATATACTAAAAATCACCGCCCATGCATAACACCAGATAAAAAACAAATGAGGAAAAAAAAGGTTGGTGAGTGATATTAAAAGTTGAAAGAAGAGAAACACAGGCCTCACATAATTGAAATTCATCGGCAAAAGGAGTGGAACTTGTAATAAAGTTAGTTTCAGGGAGAGGTACATTGTCACAAGAATATGCCGGAAGGGTCACATTTTTATACCAAGACCTTTTAGGCAGCAGACGTTGATGTAACATGTTAAACTTGAAATGGGTTAGCAACCTACAATGAAAGTTAGACATCTAAAGTGACAATTAGCGCTCCAACAGTTTTCACCATGATAAAATGGTGCATGTTGCGCTTGTGAAGGACTCCATGCTCTCGTTCCACAGCTGTACTTGCAAAAAAGGCTTGCTTTATTCCTGAGCTATCCATTTTTACTATACATTCTGGCTAAATAAAAAGCTGAGGATGGCCCAGAGATTTTTAGGGGACGTATGATGTATGAACTCCATTGGATACTCAACATACCGTCCAAGGCCAGAAAGTCATGTAGGATGAGTCTATTAAGAGACATGTCCTTCTTTAACCAAATGGCCAACCAGAGTAAAAGGGGGTGCAGTCCAATCAAGTCAGAGATGTACCCCAGACCCACTTCCTTATGGAGCATATCAGCGGGATGCTCAGTGGGACTTTGAGAAGACCTTTCAAGAAGGAGTTCTCAGAGACATGTAGTTAGGAGGAAAACAGATAACCCCAGATGTAACATTCATAACAAGCCAATGAAAGCCACTTAGCCCTATAAACTTTGAGCATTGCCTCAACACTGGTATGTCCCATATACTATGCCAGGACACCAACTCCATTAATAGCCGATTTGAACCTCATGCCATGACATGAGATTTAAGAGTATTTGCTATTGAGATCAAGCCCATCCATATAGGTAACAAAAAGGTCTAGGAAACGCTGTAGACCCTTAGCCGTGCGTGACATAAGGACAGGGTCATCCAGGCTGTTTATATTAACAGTGAAGAGAAAGCGGGCCATGGAACACCTCTGAGGCACCGCTGTCTTCAGCTACAGTGGCAGAGTGCATTCTCCATCTGCCCGTATCTAACGGAAGCTGATAAACTCTCATGAAAAGTATGCAAGATGGAGGGAAGGGCTAGTTCGACCACCCAAGGACCCAAGTGTGACCCAGAGCTTTCCTCTGCTGATTTTATCAAAGGCGAGCTTAGATCCATGAAGGCCAAGTAGACCGCTCCTCCTTTTTGCTTAACATGTAAATGATCAGGGTCTGGTGATAGGTGCAGTGTCCGGCATTAAACACATATTGGGCTTCTGAGAAGACGTTCTCATCTTTAGCCCAAGAGGAAAGATGGTCCAACAGGTTCCTTTGGAACACCTTGACCTCACTTTCTGCCAATGATAGCAAGAAGTAGGATCAGGCCTGTTACCTTTCTTAAAAATCAGGACAATAATAGAATGCTTCCAACTAGGGGAGAGCCCCCCTCTGATGGACGCATTGAGGTGCTGTGGCAACATCCTGGGGGCGATTGATTAAAGAAAAGTGCCAAGTTAAAGCATAGCCTAATTATCAAGCAGGATACACATGTGCCTGAACCAGCACAGCAAGCAGCAGTTATCAAGGTTCCTGACTTCCCTGAGGGCCTCCCAATCATCATTTAACTTTGGTGTTCCTCACAGGAGACCCAGTACAGAACTGTTAGACTTGGCATCTTTTGGCGTGTTTCCCCTCACTTTTTGCTTTCTGCCCTCCCGGGTTTGACCCTGTTTTTGCTGGTATAATGTTTCTGTGCGCTGTTCGCACTGCTGATAAGTGGTAAAGCGCTGGGGCTCCTGTTGTAAATTGTGTTATGATTGGATGTGTGACTTACTTGTCAGTCCTCAGTAAAGGGCACTGTGGGTGCTGTGGCTTGTGAGTCAACCACTACTCATGGACCTGCAGCACGGAGTGCTCCACCCACGTACGTAGCCCGAAAAAGGTATAAGTGAATGAAGTTTGGTATGCCTGAACTCAGCGTCGAAAGACGCAGCCTTTACCGAGGGTGCCAATTTAATTCTGAGTTCATAGAGAATAGTGGGTATTATATATCTATCTATATCTCTCTCTCTCTCTCTATATATATATATATATATATATATATATATATATATATATATATATATATATATATATATATATATATATATATATATATATATATATATATTTATATATATATATATATATTATTATCATCACTTGTGCCTCTGTTGGAATGTGGATTGACTGGTTTTTGGACGACTGACGGCTAGAAAGTAGGTAGCCTTCCGTTAGTCTAGGTAGGTCAGGAAAGGGCTAAATTGACCTGGGTTACGGTGGGGAAAGAGAGAGGAGATTTCCTTGCACCTCAAAGCGCCTGGTCTGCCTCTGGCAAAGCAGTCTCCACCTCCTGCCAGGAATTCACGCCAGAGAAGGCCCAACTGGTTCTGGCCAGACACCGACATCCTCTGCCTGGAAGATCAAAGGATTTCTGTGCACAAATATTGGGTCCCAGACCCCTGAACTTTAGAACTCATCTGGATCAAGAAGATTGCACAACAGAAGAGCCGTAGAAGCTGCTTAAAGGAACAACCGCTTTGTTGCGTGCTTTGCTTGGCTGACCTGCAGTGGCTGCTTCTGTCTTGGGCAGGGAAAGGCCAGGACTTGGCTTTCTGTAACTGAACTGGTGAGACTCTCTAGGAGCTTTAGGTAGAGCTTGCCCCCTGTTTATGAAATCTCAGGAACAGCAAATACTTCAGGTTCTTCGAACCGCAGCACTGTGGACTGTGTGTTTTGTGCTGCAACCTGAAGAACGCCACTCAACGACGTCTTCGCCGACCCTGCTGAACCCGTGTCCTGAAGGCACCGCAGAGGGCACCACCGCAATGCTGCACCGTGAACCTGGTCTCACTGACAACGCCTACTGACGCCATCACCAAGCCGATGCTCGCATTACAACCCGTGAGCACCGCTCTCCGCACCGTCTTGCTTCATGCCGAAGCTTTGGCACCACAGAGGGCACTGCGCCATGCCACACCACACCTGGCCTCAACAATGACGCCTGCCGGTGCCATCCATGAGCTGCTGCTCGCACAGTGACCTGTGGGCCCGCACTCTGCACCGCCTCGCTACACGACACTGCCTTGGACTTCCTGATGCCGCCACTTCCCACCGAAAGCAACGCCGCTGCTTGCACCGTGGTACGGGGCACCACTCGTAAGTTACATGATGGACCGCCCTCATCCCAAACCGCAGCCTTGGCCCACTGACGCCGGTGTCATCGACTCTCGTTCGTCAGCTGACAACAGCCCTACAGCAACGACGCCGCCGCTGCTAGCACCATGACCTGCAAGCACCGTTTCGAGCACCGCCTCCATCTCGCACTGCGACCCTGGTCTCACCGGCAATGCCACCTGATGCCGCCACTGAGACGCTGCTCACACCGCGACCTTGGGGCACCACACACCGCACCGCTGCGCGTCACACCGCAGTACCTGACGCCTGTTGGTGCCAGCGCTCTGGATCCCATCAGAAAGGAACTCAAGCTGCAACACGAGTGACAAGGAACTCTTTTTAATCACCGTATGTTTGAACGGTGAACTTTTAAGTATGGTATTGTGGATTTTCATCGTTTTTGGTCTTGTTTTAATTATATAAAAATATTGGATATTTTTCTAAACTGGTCCTTTTGTGGTGCGAAAACTGTCTTACTGTTGGTTATGTGCAAATGCTTTATACACTGCCACTAAGATAAGCCTGGCTGCTCGTGCCAAGCTACTAAGGGGGTGGGCAGGGGTTAATTTAGGCGTGTAACTCCCTTATCCTTACTAGAGTGGTGGTTTTTGCCTGGCTTTAGCTCGCACTCTAGCCTACCAAAAATCCCATTTCTAACAAGAGCATGTCATAATTTACTGATTGACACATTGACCATCAGCCTAAGATTCATGAGCAGTGGAAATGTGGTGTCCCTGGGGAGCAATCTAAGTAGGCCTTTAGAAAAACTGCCTCACTGCTACACAGATCAGTCACAGAGGTATGGCTTCATATAGTGCTGCACTTTGACCTTCCGCTATATAAACTTTATTTGCAGGATAGGTCAGGTGCCCACTCATATCAAATGTTAGGTGTGAAGTATCTGTGGAGTACTGCTTTAAAATAGTTTTTTGCCTTCTTATTTGCTTTTCCCCATTTAAATCTTGGGAAAAATTGCTACCAGAATAGGTAAATTCCAACACTGGTTAAAAGAAGTACTGGCTTTTGCCTTGAAATTATTATTAAGAACTGTAAGCAGTTGAATCATCAGTATTGTTTTGGTTGTGGACTTGCTTCAGATCGGTCGCTCCCCCACGCTCCTCCTCATCTGCAGCTGAAACGCTCCGTGATAACGCATCCCTGGTATCGTTTCTTGTGATTACTACAGCACTGTTTGTTTACTGAGCTCCATAGCATCGTAGCGCTTTTTCACGCATAGCGCCGCTGTTAGTATTTGGCATAATTAGCGCGACCTCGCTCAGGCTGTTGTGCTAACTTTTCTTGTGTCTGTGCATTTGTTTTGATTGTACTGCTCACTCGACGCATTTGTAATTGCTGCCCCTGTCTGCCTTTCCCTTTGACCCTCCATTTTGATGTTGGTATCCCCTGGCCCGCCCCTCATCCACACTACCGCCTCCCTGCTGCCCCTCCCACGCTCCGCCCCCTCCACTGTCCATTTATGTCAGATGGACCCATGCGCAGCGTCCACGCGCTACGTCCACGCCGAAGGTGCGCCAAAGGTAAGCCCGACTACGCCCGTCCGTGCCTGGCCCACGCCCAGCGCCAGACCCCCTTTCCCCTGTACCCCCCACCCCACCCGCATCTCATACGACGCCTCCACCCTCTGAGCCCTAAACCCCGGCCGACTCCCCAACTGCGTCCAAGCCGCTCCCGGACACATCATGGACCCTTCGCTTGCTACTCCTGCAAGTTCGACGGCACCAAGAATGACTTCTCATCCACGAACACAAAACAAATATCTGACACCAACCACCTACAATGCATCCTGCTCAACACCCGCTCAATCCACAGGCACGCCATCGACCTCTGGAATCTACTAGACACCATCTCTCCAGACGTCGCCTTCCTAACAGAAACATGGATGAACGCCACATCAGCCCCAGACATCACCATTGCCATCCCGGAAGGCTATAAGATCATCCGTAAGGACCGTACCTACCAAACAGGAGGAGGCATCGCTATCGTCCATAAGAAATCCATCCGCATCTCAACCAGCTCAGACGTCAATCTCGCCAACACTGAACTCCTTCACTTCCAGATCCACATCGACCCCAAGACCACACTCAGAGGCACCCTCCTCTACAGGCCACCAGGACCCCGTGCACAATTCAGTGAGGACATTACGGACTTCATCACCCCACACGCCCTCCCCTCCGAGGATTACATTCTTTTGAGAGACCTCAACTTTCACCTTGAAAAGAACAACAACCGCAACACCACCACCCTTCTGGACAACCTCGCCAACCTCGGCCTTAAACAACTTGTCACTACCCCCACCCACATCGCAGGTCACACACTCGACCCTATCTTCACCTCCAGCAAACATGTCTCCTTCAGCCACACCACAGCTCTCTTTTGGACGGACCACAGCTGCGTTCACTTTACCTACAACAAGACCACATCCAACAACCATCCTCAACCCACTCTGCGAAGAAACTGGAACAAAATCACCATCGACCAGATCTCCTCATCGCTTCTTCAAAACCCCCCCGCCCACTCCTCAAACCCCCACCAAGCAGCCATTAACCTCACCCAATGGCTATCCAACAGCGCCGACATCCTAGCACCGTTGAAAAAACGTCAAATCAAACTAGGCAGCAATAAGGCCTCCTGGTTCAACGATGATCTTAAGAAATCCAAGAAACTCTGTCGCTCCCTTGAGAAGGCCTGGAAGAAAGACCCAAACACCAGCACCAAGGACGCTTTCAAAAACGCCACCCGTATACACCACCAACTGATCCGGAACGCCAAGAAAGCCGCTTTCAAGGACCGACTAGATAGCAACGCCCACAACAGCAAGGAATTATTCAACATCATCAAGGAATTTACCAACCCCTCAGCCAACTCCAACGAAATCACCCCCTCTCAAGCTCTCTGCGACGCCCTAGCCTCATTCTTCCACAACAAGATTGCAGACATCCACAACAGCTTCGACAACCGACCCGAAGACCAACCCACCCAACCCTCTGCAGGACCCCCACCCCCCTTGTACATCCTCAATGACTGGAACCCAATCTCCACTGAGGACACCATCCGCCTGATGAACTCTATCCACTTAGGATCCCCCACAGACCCATGCCCTCACCACATCTTTAACAAAGCAGACTCCATTATAGCACCGCACCTCCGAGACGTCATCAACTGCTCCCTCAACTCCGCCACCTTCCCGGAAAGTTGGAAACATGCCAAACTCAGCGCCCTTCTGAAGAAACCCACAGCTGACCCCACCGAACTCAAAACCTACCGCCACATCTCGCTCCTTCCATTCCCGGCCAAAGTCATTGAGAAAGCTGTCAACAACCAGCTTGCCGCCTTCCTCGAAACCAACAAATCCCTCGACTCCTCTCAGTCCGGCTTCCGAGCAAAACACAGCACTGAGACTGCACTCATCGCAGCAACAGACGACATTCGAACTCTGCTAGACAACGGAGACACAGTCGCCCTCATCCTCCTCGACCTCTCCGCAGCCTTTGACACAGTTTGTCATAGCACCTTAATACAACGCCTCAGAAACATCGGAATCCAAGGAAAAGCACTGGAATGGATCACCTCGTTCCTTGCCGGAAGAACTCAGAGAGTCCGCCTTCCTCCATTCAAATCAGAAGCTACCGGCGTGCCACAAGGATCTTCACTCAGCCCCACCCTCTTCAACGTATACATGAGCCCTCTCGCGGCTATCCTATGCCAACACAACCTCAACATCATCTCCTACGCTGATGACACTCAACTGATACTATCACTCACCAAAGACCCTAACACCGCCAAAACCAACCTACATGAAGGAATGAAAGAAGTTGCCGAGTGGATGAAGTACAGCCGTCTAAAACTGAACTCTGACAAAACTGAAGTCCTTATCCTAGGTACCTCCCCCTCCGCCTGGGATGACTCTTGGTGGCCAGAGGCCCTTGGAAAAGCACCCATCCCGACGGACCACGCACGGAACTTAGGTGTCATCCTGGACTCCTCTCTCTCTATGAACAAACAAGTCAACGCCGTCTCATCTTCTTGCTTCAATATTCTTCGCATGCTCAAAAAAACTTTTCGCTGGATCCCCACCGAAACTAGAAAAACGGTCACCCACGCACTGGTCACGAGCCGCATGGACTACGGTAACACCCTATACGCCGATACCACCGCAAAACTCCAGAAAAAACTCCAACGCATCCAGAACGCCTCAGCCAGACTCATACTAGACATCCCGCGTAAAGACCACATCTCTGGACACCTGAAAAACCTCCACTGGCTCCCCGTTAGCAAGAGGATTACTTTCCGCTTCCTAACCCACGCACACAAAGCACTCTACGAACTTGGACCCGAATGCCTCAACTCACGACTTTCCTTCTACACCCCCTCCCGCCACCTACGATCCTCCAACCAAGCCCTTGCAACTGTACCTCGCATCAACAAAACCACCATGGGAGGCAGATCCTTCTCCTACCTGGCAGCTAAAACCTGGAACTCACTTCCCACTCACCTTCGCCTCACTCAGAACCACCTTACATCCAGAAAGCAACTTAAAACCTGGATATTCGACAAGTAATTCTCCACCCTTCCTCAAGCGCCTTGAGACCCTCTGGGTATGTAGCGCGCTATATAAATCACTTGACTTGACTTGACTTGACTTGACATTGATAAACCTTTTTCTGAAGCAGAATTTGCCTAACTTATTTTTTAGGTTATACTGACCTGCTAAGGTTTTGGAGACCAAAAGAGCACTGTCAGAGAAAAAAAAGTGTTGCAATCATTTCACCTCTGATGTAGGGGAAGTCTTTCTATACTATAATAAACCCTGGACATGTCAATCTAATTATTGGGCCTATTGGTTGTGTGTAAATTTCTGAACTCCCCTCCCCCCCATGGCTCCCTGTAAAACCAAGATAGGGGCCCAGAAGCCTCTGCCCCCGTACAGCTCTCCAAAAACGATGTGACAGTAACCTACTAATCCTTAGTGTCTAGTTTTTATTTCTGGCCCCTTGGATGTACAAATTGGATTTAAATCCTGAATTCACCTCCCAAGGGAGGAGAAAGACTCTGGGGGTCCATGAGATAGCGTGTTGCACCCAGAAGCCAATACGGGCCTGCTTCCCACAATTTATATAATAAAAAACGTTACTTCTGGTGTCTAGTGGTGCTCTTGTGGTGCTTTCTGCCACCCGGATGGCAGAAAAACTCTTTAGATCCTAATAGTGTCTGGCAGTCCAATCACAGACGTTCCAGTTTCGATACCCTATTAAGTTGTATTTATTGTACTACTCTAGTGTTTTGTTTAGCTTTGTGTCCTGCTGGGATGGGTAGAGTGTGACAAATCCCCTAAATCTGCATCTCATCTCCCCACTGGGAGGAAGATATACTGTTTGTGCTCTAGAGTATGAGGAATACTCTTTTTAAAAATAACTTTCATAGTGTATAGGCAGCTTTCTGTCATCTTAGTTTGTGCAGATTGGAGGTAAAGCCTCCCATCTGATCACCTACATTTGGGACAGAAAGACTGTCTGGGCCGTTAGGGAGTGGGGCAGTTCAATGCTACAGGAGCCTCTCCCCCACCCCAATATATTTTATTTTACTGGAGCTAATGTGATTTCTGTCCCCCTGAGGTAGGTATATTTGGGGTAAAAACTCGAATCTGCTCCCTTAGTATTTCAGACAGATTATAAAGGGCTTAGGTGAAAGGGGAAGCATAACCCCATTAGTGGGTAGATACTCCCTCCATGAAAAACAACTCTGGTGGTTTAGTGGTGCTTACTCCTGGTTTAGGATTTCCCTCCCCAAGGAGTGATCTAATAGGGAGAAGTACCATTGAAAGGGGAGAATCCCTCCTTTACAATGATTCCTCTCTCATTCGGTGCTCAGAGGTAATTAGTTGTACTCCAAACTCAATCAGCACAAGCTAAACGCTCCAGCTATTTTCAGGTTCTCAATTTCATAATTGGCGGTGTAAGTGCACAAAACTCACTGATTGCCAGAGGCTAGCATAAGAATGATAATGGTAATGGCAAACTGAAAACCTGGTTCTTTTCCAACCTCTAGCCGCACCTCACCTTTCAGCTGCCTCCTGTCCGTAGCGCCGGGACACCCCCGTCGGGGGTAGCTGCGCGCTTTATAAGCTCCTAAATAAATAAAATAAATAAATAGTAAACACAGCAATATAAATTCTTACAATCATTCATAAATGTACCTCGTTGAAGTGTTTTTCACCCATCCCTGTTAACTAGTGCTGTAGCACAAATGCATTAAATATATGTTTGATAATATATTGTAATGCCACTTTTATAGCGCTGTATACCCTTGATGTGACAATGGAGCTCATTAGGGATGGGTATTGGCTTCTGCCGTAGTGGGGTGGATGGTTGTAAGAGTGTAGGATCTGCACATGTGTATTAGTGACCGACAGTTGCATTTATCATGTTGTAGATTTCAACATCCAGGGAAGTGGTGGTGTGAAAGGGCGTGAGCAGTACTGAACACAAACTTGATACTTTTTTAAAAATTCTGTCTGTTTATATTTTATATTTAAGTTTATCTGGTCATAGAAGACGTGGAACCAAAATAACGTTCAGAGACTCTGAAATCACAAAAACTAGCAGTCGTACTTCAACCACTATGTTGAGTTTAGCCATGTGCAACATTGTAAAGTTCTCCCTCCACAACTATTTCAACTCTTTACTCACAATGTTACAATTTATATGTACTTTGTAAACTGTGTGTAGGTTCTGTCCCACTTCTGCTGTCCAAACTTCTAGGACAAAGAAGGACTAACCAACAGTTAATTATTTGACATATTTTCATTTACTCTGCTTTCCTTGTCAATCAATCAATCAATCAGAACAATTTGTAAAGCGCGCAACTCACCCGGAAGGGTCTCAAGGTGCTGGGGGCGGGGGGGGTTGGGGCGGTCCGTTACTGCTCGAAAAGCCAGGTCTTGAGTTGTTTCCTGAAGGAGAGATGATCCTGGGTCAGCCGCAGGTGGATGGGGAGGGAGTTCCATGTCTTGGCCGCCAGGTAGGAGAAGGATCTTCCTCCGGCGGTGGTTCTGTGGATGCGTGGTACGGTGGCGAGGGCGAGGCTGGTCGATCGCAGCTGGCGGGTGGGCGTGTAGAAAGTGAGGCGATTGTTGAGAAAAGTGGGGCCAAGGTCGTGGAGAGCTTTGTGTGCGTGGGTGAGGAGTCAGAACGTGATCCTCTTGCTGACGGGGAGCCAGTGCAGGTCTCTCAGGTGGGCGAAGATGTGGTTGTGGCGAGGGATGTCCGGGACGAGTCGTGCAAAGGCGTTCTGTATGCGTTGAAGTCTTTTCTGTAGTTTGGCGGTGGTTTCCGCGTAGAGGATGTTCCCTTAGTCCATTCAGCTGATGACGAGTGCCTGGGTGACCGTCTTCCTGGTTTCGGTGGGGATCCAGCGGAAGATCCTTCGCAGCATGCGCAGAGTGTTGACCCAAAATGACGATAAGGCATTGACTTGTCTGGTCATTGAGAGGGCGGAGTCCAGGATGAAGCCCAGGTTTCGTGCATGGTCCGTTGGCTTGAGGGTGGTGCCCAGGGCGTGGGGCCACCAGGAGTCGTGTGCAAGAACTACAAGGTGTGGGATGTGCACAGCCTATGTTAAATGTGATGGTTAACTGTGCCTCCTGGGTATCACTCTCCTCCTAGAGACCAAGAGTCGTCCCAGGCGGTGGGGGATGATCCCAGGATGAGGACTTCCATCTTGTCTGAGTACAGCTTCAGGCGGCTGTTCTTCATCTATTCGGCGACGTCCTTCATTCCCTCGTGTAGGCTGGCTCTGGCGTTGTCTGGGTCGTTGGTGAGGGAGAGGATCAGCTGGATGTCCTCGGCGTATGAGATGATGTAAAGGTTGTGTTGGCGTGCGATGCTTGCGAGGGAGCTCATGTAGACGTTGAAGAGGGTGGGGCTGAGCGAGGAACCTTGAGGTACGCCACAGATGACTTCGGTGGCCGCGGATCGGAATGGAGGGAACTCTCTGGGTTCTTCCGGCGAGGAACAAGGTGATCCACTCCAGTGCATTCCCTTGGATTCCGATGTTGCTGAGGCGCTGTATTAGAGTGCGGTGGCAGACTGTGTTGAATGCTGCAGAGAGGTCCAGGAGGATGGGGGCAGCTGTTTCCCCGTTGTCAAGCAGGGATCTGATGTCGTCTGTGGCTGCGATGAGGGCGGTCTCGGTGCTGTGGTTGGCTCGAAAACCAGACTGTGAGGGGTCGAGGGATCCGTTCATCTCGAGGAATACGATGAGCTGTATGTTGAGGGTCCTCTCGATGACTTTGCCAGGAAAAGGGAGGAGCGAGATGGGGCGGAAGTTCTTGAGGTCTGCGGGGTCCGCTGTCGGTTTCTTCAGGAGGACGCTGAGCTCGGCATGCTTCCAGCTCTCCGGGAAGGTGGCGGTATTGAAGGAGATGTTGATGATGTTCCGGAGTTGGGGTGCGATGATGGAGCCGGCCTTGTTGAAGACGTGGTGGGGGCAGGGGTCGGTAGGGGATCCGAAGTGGATGGTGTTCTTCGTGCGGGTGGTGTCTTCGGTGCTGAACGGGGTCCAGTTGCAGAGGGTGGTGGTGGGGGGCATTGTTTTGGTGGTTGGGAGCGTGGTTGGTGCATCGAAGCTGTTGTGTATGTCGGCCATCTTGCGGTGGAAGAAGGAGGCGAGTGAGTCTCAGAGGTCTTGCGAGGGTGTGATGTCGTTGTTTCCGGCGCTGGGGTTGCAGAGCTTTTTGACGATGCAGAAGAGTTCCTTGCTGTTGTGGGTGTTGTTGTCCAGGCGTTCTTTGAATGATGTACTTTTGGTGGTGCGGATCAGCTGGTGGTGGTGGCGTTCTTGAGGGCGGTCATGTTTTCTGTGGTCTGGTCATGGCGCCAGGCTTTTTCGAGGGTGCGGCAGTATTTCTTGGATGTTTTGAGTTTGTTGGTGAACCACGATGCTTTTTTGCTGCCGTGTCTGCTGGGAGGGTTCTTCATTGGTGCGAGGTCATCGGCGCAGTTGATGAGCCACTGTGTGAAGATGCAGACTGCTTCGTTGGGGTCCGTCGTGTTGGTGGGACGGTTCTGGCTGAGGGAGGTGGTGAGCTGGTCGGCAGTGATCTTGCTCCATATGGATGTGAAGCTGATGAGAAATAGGTGTTCCAATGCATGCTACCAACTCTCGAGGGGACGAGGAATCGTGGCAGATTGCGGTGATGCAACATCATCATCATTGTGGAAGGTATAGTTGAGGTGATCCCACTCCTGTTGTAGACAGTATAGCTGAGGTCCTGCTCCATGTGTCCTTATCACCCAGAAGTCGATTATAACCGGCTGGGTATTCCTGTTTTCTTACGAAAACCACATTACAGGTATCCCAGTGATTCTCACCTTCAATCCATTCACTGTAAATATGTGGAAATACGCCAGAGTTTAGAGAAAACATGTGATAATCGGTACAGTAATATAGACATTAGCATGTTATTCCCCAATTAAGACTGGTACATTTAAAATAGCCTAGTAAGAACAGAAAAATCACTGTGAATTGGTAATACCAAATGCAAAAATACTATACCTTCCTTCTATTATTGTCACCACAAAAACAGACATTCTTAAAAAATATATAGTTTCCCTTTACACTTAAGAAATAGGTCTCTAAAATCATGAGTGTCTAGGTAAGTATCACTTCAAAATTTATGGAAAATATTCATGAAAAATACTCCTAAAAAGTCGAAATTCTATTTTTTTTATTTTTTTTCTAGGATTGGCAGTAATTGTTTTTATGGATAGAAATATAGCTCTTATTATCCCCCATGGCACATAGAGAACATAAGAATTGAAACCCATCATTGCCTTGAAATTTATTGAGAAATTCTCAGAATCAATTATGCGGCATGTAGGGCAAAGATTAGCTTTGTTTCCATAAAAGTGTCAGCCGATCCAGAGGTGACCTGGTAATGATTTGCAATGACATTTTCATGCAAATATAGAGGCGTGTGCGGTGAAATTTACCCTTGGCAAAACTCACCTTATCATTACATTAAATGCTAATCATCCTGGGTTCTGCACAGACTGTTTGTGCTGCAGGATGAGTTCAAATTCTTGCATGAAAAATGTAAAAGAGAAGGGCTCCAAATGTCATGCAAATTGATTCAAGCTAAAGCAAATGTCAAAAATAGTCCACCTTTTTGTTACAGGGCAATCTTTGCATAATACTCTGCTATTTGTTTACTTTTGTTATGAAAACACCAAAATATTATACTCACAAGTGGACGACTGTTGACCCTGTACAGGCCTTTCACATCCATTGCTATGTTAGGGTCAGAAACAAAAGCAAATATTTGGCCTGCCTTTTCTGCAGTTGATAAGTAATTTAACTTTCTTATGTCCCCTCCAATTATCTATGTATTTATGCACGGTTTGTTTGCGCTGCAAGGTGCAATAAGACATTTTAATTATTTTCTGAAATGAGATGTAATATGCTAATATTCGCAGAAAGCCTGCAGGGGCTACTGCCATGCTGTTAACCGTCATGATTAGTATCTGAAATGCCTTGCCAGTGCAGTGGGGCGTTTTGTCAAAAGAAATCAAGCCTCGGTAATCCACTTTTTTGACAGCTCCTTGGCAAAATGATATGAAGGTTTGGATGGTGCTTGTTTTCACAAGAGTACTATTTAGTACCACAAATTTGCCAAAAGGTTTTGCTACTCTGCTCCAATTCATTCTGATAATTATTTCTGTTTTGTGTAAAATAGTGTTCATAATTTGTCCATCCTGAAAACTGACATTACATTATGATACAGCTAAACAACCCTACCCACTGTAAAGTAGCACACTCTTAAAATGAGTAATTTGATGCTAGATGGAACTGCACTGCATTACTGCGTTTCTGTCTGGTGTAAGTCAAAACTTTTTTACCCAGTAATATAATATATAGTATCAGAAAGTCATGGTTTTGCCCTGTACACCTAGATTTTTATGTCTGGTACTGGTGGTAACTACATTTGACTACTGTGCCCTGGGCTCGGCCTACTTGGCCGAGGGGCAGTGCTCTGAATAATTAGGTAGATACAATTGGGTACACTTACCATTGCGAATGACAGACCCAATAAGTCCTACGTATATAATAGGGCCAGGGGGCTCAAACTACCTATAAGTCCCTAATTTATAATAGGGCATGGTGGTTTAGAGGCCACGCTGATTTCCTAAACTTCCATGTGCGCACTGCTGCGTGCCTGCTGTCATTTTAAGGACAGCCTTGCTTTGCAGACTGGCTTTAAAAGTAAATTCAATACAAATTCCACTTTGGTGGTATTGACACTCTAAAAGTTATAATCTACCTTCTAGTTACATATTAGTCGCCCCTAATGTCTCCCCTAGGGGTGGAGTGCTATGTAATTATGAGCAGGGACCCTTTAAAAGATGCTGTGTGTGCCCTTGTGAGGGAAACACTGCCCATTTCATGTTTTCCCAATTTAGGTACTTAGCTCCATAGGCTAACATTGCAACATTTTATTTAGTAGGCCAGTTGCTAGGAAAGGAGTGATATAACATACAAGGACTTAAAATATTGGTATTGATGAATTCAACACCTTGCCACTGTTTAATTTGTCATAACTAGTACAGAAACAAGTTATAAGACTTTCTTTTTTCTCTGAGCCAAAACCCAGTCTTCTAACAGTCTCCCTTGATTGGTCAACTCTAACAGGCTTAGCCAGGCTCCTGTGATCAGGTGATAAGTGGCCTGGCCGGAGCAGAGGTTATCTGATGAATGGAGCTCTGCAACTGCAATGACCTGTGAAATGTCCACTCCTGGGCACCCCAAGGTAAAACCAGGCATCCCAGCGCTTTTGGGGCTGTTGCTGAGATTAAGCAAGCTATTGCCCAGAGTTGCAGAGTGGAACCCATAATTAGAATAGGCACTGTGGCAAGAATTATGAGGTCCGAGGAAATTCAGCCCAAGTCCTGCCGAGGCAGGTATTGAACCCTGGCCAGACCTCTACATCAGGGTCTGCCGCTCTAACCATTGAGCCACACTTCTCCACATGGGGGTCTCTACTTTCCAGGTTGTTAGTCTGTTTGAGTATGGACCCTTTTTCCTATTCAGGGTACAGGATTACACTCCTAAAACAAACCCTGCACATCCCCTTGGTACATTGGCGTGAGCAGTCAGGCTTATCTTGGAGGCATTGAGTAAACCATTTGAACATAACATGCAAAAGGACACCGCACCAGTTTAGAAAAATATACAATATGTATCTGTGTAAAACAAGCCCAAAATGATAAGAATCCGACATACAGTAATCAAAATATGTACTTTGCAAGAATAACCCTAAAAATGCTGTTCCTTGAAGGCGGTGGCTCTGTCCGGTGCTACCGCAGTGCTGACCACAACGTAACCCAACAGTTTCAGTCAACCACCTCAGTGTGGACCGTCATCAGTATTACAGACTTATAAACAGTACCTTTTATTCGGAAGATCGCGGCGGTGTGGGCTAGCAGTGGTGATCATCGAGGCTGGGGTGTGAAGTGGAGTGGAGCGGTGCAGGAAGCAGCTCAGTCGTGGTCATGCAGCGGCATCGGTGAGACCAGGGCTGCGGTGCAAAACAAGGTGGCGCTCATTCTGACTGTCACAGTGCAAGCAGCTGCTTCGTTGAAGATCAGTGGTCGATGGGGCTAGCTTCAAACGTAAGAAGGGAAATGGTTTACTCACCTCTTTTTGCCTGCTCACCCCGGTCCACCCCGGCTGTGTGCCATTTGTGTGGAGGGCGGAGCAGAGTGTGTCACATCCAGTCTGGCAGGCAGAGGCGCTCCTTCCGCTTGATGGCCTACAAAGACCTTGAGGGAATCGGACGCGCTGAGACACTCGAGGTGAGACTGAGTGTGCGCTAATGTCCATAATATTTGCTGTGATAATTTTAAACTTGGACTGAATGTTTTAAATGTAACAAATGTTTTAAATTGCACTAGCTCTCGATAGTGAGCTCTTGCACAATGTAAGAACGAAAGTGTTTACTGACCTCTTTTTGCCTGCTCGCCCCGGTCCACCCCGACTGTGTGCCGTTTGTGTAGAGGGCGGAGCAGAGTGTGTCACATCCGGTCTGGCATGCAGCGGGCGAACCGCTGGTGCGCCAAAGGCAAGCCCGTCGGCGCCCATCCGCGCCCGACCGGAACCAGGGGCCATGAACCCTGGCCCTGTGAGGATTTCAGAGCGGATCAAATACTCTAAAGAGGCACTACTAAAACTGAACAAGCCCATCAGCGCTAACTGCAAGCATACAGTGCAGCTTGACAACAGGGCACTAACATGCAGGCACTTCAATACTACATTTAGCTGCCATACATACACCACAGGAGAACCAAAAACATAGCTTGTTCTACTGAACTGCAGATCCATGGCTAAACACAAGTACGAGATACATGACCTACTAGAGGAAAAGTCAGCCTTGTTGCTGACTGAAACATGGCTTAATGAAACCTCAACACCAGATGTGATAGATGCCATCCCTAACGGCTACTGCCTAATCAGGCGAGATAGGGTAGGCCAAAGAGGAGGTGGAATTGCCATTATCCATAAAGAAGAGATAAAATGTGAGGTCCAACAAAGTGACCTAGATAGCTGCGTGGCACTCTTCTTCACGCTAGCAATAACAGAAGATAACACCATAACAGGCTTCCTTATCTACCGCCCACTCGGTCAAACTACAACATTTGTGGCAAGTCTGGAGGATAAAATAGTCCACCCAGCACTGAGATATAACAAGTTTTTTGTATTAGGGGACCTAAATATACATTTCGACGATATAGACAATAAAGAAGTAAATGCATTCTGCAAAGACCTTCTTGCACTTAACCTTACACAAAAAGTGGAGTCACAAACACATCAAGGGGGGGCCCATTCTAGACCCGATATTTACCAATTGCACTGAAATTGAAACACGAACGCCATGGCCAAATCCATTGTCCGATCGTAATTTAGTCCCTTTTTCCTTACCCTCTCAGAGAATGAAGACACAACATCATAGAGAAGCAATCACTACTAGAAAGTTGGCCAAATTTTAACTCCACCTCTTTCTTACAAACTCTTGAGAAACAGAAGCCAATGTTGGACCCTGACATTAATAAAGCTAATGACCAGATAGAGGCATGGATTGCTGATGTTCTAGATGAAGTTGCACCCTGGCGCATAAGAATACCAAAAAGACCTAAAACAACTGTCCCTTGGTACAATGAGGAACTAAGAAAGTCTAGGTAAACATCCAAAAAGCAGAAAGAACCTGGAGGAAATATTACTGTAATAAATCCAAGGAAGAATATAAAAAGGAAATGAAAACCTATCACTCACTGATGAAGAAAACCAGGTGTGAATTCTACACACATAAAATAGACACAGCCAACAATTCACATAAATAAATGTTCATCATCCTAAAATCCCTTAAAATTCAAAAAGAAAAGACAGCCGATATCCCAGATACCAAAGAAAGCTGCAACGAGATAGCTGAATTCTTTTCAAACAAAGTAAGTAAAATATACAAGACGTTTCCGGAAGATGCATGGCTAGAGACTATGATGCACGCTGGCGAAATGACAACCTCAGTTAAAGTAACTCTGGAGAGCTTTACAATGCCAGAAAGCACGGAACTACAAGCCGTAATAAAAGGAATAAAATCAGGTTCGCCCAGAGACCCGAAGCGACCTGAGAAAATGATAGAGAGGTTGGAAATAATCCTACCTTACATTAAGGATCTCATTCTGCGCTCCTTCCAGACGGGTATAGTCCCTATGAAATGGAAGCAAGCCATTGTTAGACCACTTAAGAAAAAACCCACTCTAGATTTCACCAGACTAGACAATCTGCACCCAATCTAACTTCTCCCATTCGTGGCTAAAATTTCTGAAAAAATCATTAATAAACAGCTAGTTCCCCACATCAACATGAACGACCTATTACACCCCTCACAATCAGGTTTTAGAATGGCACACTCAACAGAATCAGCACTATTAATGGCGACAGAAGCTCTGAGGAAACATGTGGATGAGGGACAAACAGCCGCGCTGATCCTATTGGACCTCAGCGCGGCATTTGACACCGTCTCACATCTACTACTACTTCAGAGATTAGAGACCTGCGGCATTAGGAGTACAGCCCTGAAGTGACTTATTTAATTCCTAGAGGAACGGAGCTTCTAAGTGGCCGTAAAGAACACAACTGTCTGATTGATAGCTACCCTCTGCCTCAAGGAGTACCACAGGGATCAATCTTAATCCCCACACTCTTTAATCTGTATGTGAGACCACTGGCACACTTTGTAGAGAAACACGAGGTGTCAATAGTATCTTATGCTGACGACACGCAACTAATTGTAAAGCTATCCCAAAACAAAGACCAGGCAGCGACTTGCTTTGCGAATTGTCTTAAAGAAGTGGCTGACTGGATGTAAAACCACTACCTACGGTTAAATGGTAACAAAATGGAGGTATTAATGGTAGGGAAGACACCCACCATTTGGTCATCTGCTTGGTGGCCAGAAGTACTGGGCCAAGTCCCCCTCCCCAAGCCTGAGGTGAAAAATCTTGGAATTTGGTTAGACCACAAACTAATCTTCGGCAATCAAATCCAGAAGGTAACGGGGAAATGCAATGGTGCCATTAAAACCCTTAGAAACTATATAGATCTACTTCCTGCCAAAACCAGAAAGACCATAGTTCACGCAGTCATCACCTCACAACTGGACTATGGGAATGTATTGTACCTAGGGGCCTCAAAAAAAGGCTTAGCCAAACTACAGCGAGTACAAAATGCTTCGGCATGTTAGGTTCTCAGTCTCCTAAGGAGAACAAACACTAGGAAGGCCCTGGACACCTTACACTGGTTGTTAGTGGAAAAAAGAGCCATGTTCAAGGCGATGTGCTATTGCCACCGCATCCTTTCACACAAGGGTCCTAGGTACCTGCAACCACTGCTGACTAAATATATCCCCTGACGTAACCTAAGGTCCATGGACTTGGCATTAGTTAAAGTCCCCAGAATCTTCAAAGCCGGCACGGGAGCCTCCTCTTTCACGCACCTAGCGGCCAAAATCTGGAACACCCTACCAATCTCGACAAGGTTGGAACTCAGCGAAAGAGTGTTCCGGAAACAGCGGAAGACTTGGCTATTCTCCAATACATTTGAGGGAAGAGTGTAGGACACACTCAGTAACAGTAGTCACTCTTCTGATTATATCTTAGCGCGGGGTCACACCTGTGGTGTAACCATGCGCTCTACAAATGAATAAATATAAATATAAATATATCAGTGGGCTGTGACTGCAGTGTGGGATGGAGCGGTGCTACATGTAGCTGACAAGCAGTGCCCCCAAATCAAGGTGGCGTTGTCAGCTGGCAACAGCATTGTCAGTGAGACCAGGGCAGTGGAGAGAAGTTAGGCAGAGCAGAGTGCAGTGCCTACAGGTCGCAGTGCAAGCAGCGGCTTGGTAGCGGTGATCGTCTGTGAGACTAGAGTTACGGTGCAAAGTGCAGCAGTGCCCTCAGTTCACGAAACCAGCAGCGGTCTTGGTGATGGCGCCCGGTTGCAGTTTTCCTCTGTGGAAACTTAGACATGTAGTCCCAGAGGCGGTAATCAGAGGGAGGTGAAGTCTTTACTCTTCCTGAGACCTCTAGAGCAAGTGGCAGAGGTTACCTCAAGCCCTTGAAGAAACTCAGACACAGAAGTTTCAGAAAGTTCAGCCCATTCCTTTCTCTGCCCAAGACAGAAGCAGCCATTGCAGGGCAACACAGTAAAGCACATAGCAAAGTGGTAGTTTGTCCACACAGCTTCTCCAGCTCTTATTGCTGGCAGGTGTTTGAATCCAAAAGAGTTCTAAAGTTATCTGGTCTGAGCTCCAATATTTATACCGCATTTCCCTTTGTTCTCTTATGGCAAACATTCTCCGTGCTCAGTCCAAACCAGTTCTGACCTCCCTGACCCAGCTTCCTGGCAGGAGGTGGA
This sequence comes from Lissotriton vulgaris, assembly GCF_964263255.1. Lineage (NCBI taxonomy): Eukaryota > Metazoa > Chordata > Amphibia > Caudata > Salamandridae > Lissotriton > Lissotriton vulgaris. The sequence goes on along the minus strand of NC_141688.1, from coordinate 186,929,487 downwards.
GACAACATTATGTTAGGCAGACCACACCTATTCAGGTGCAAGGAAATCTCCTCCCACTACTCTAAATTCATCCAAGGTCCATTCAGCCCAGCTCTGACTCATCAAGAAATATGTTGGATACACCTCATCCCCGCCAGTTGCTGTCTCCAGTGAATGCACATCCCCAGCCCCAGTCACTTCAAAGCCAGACAGTCAATCCACAACCCTGCAGAGGCACACAGGATGGTTAAGCAAGAAAATGCCTTCTTTCTAAAATTGAATAAACAAGGGGGTCAGTCCCAACGGACAGGACACAGGTAGGGCCATTTATAAATGCCAAGCTAGGTGGGGGGCCAGGTATCCTACTCAATTATACACTTGATTTATCATAAAAACCACACTATATTCCTTTGGTAATTGGGTTATTTATTCACCCTATTTTTTCAACAAGTCTGTTTTATATATTGTGCAAGGACCTCACATCCGTATAGTGAAACACATATCAAGTAACATATACATATTTACATATATGCCAATTTACACAACATTTACACATTTATACAATAACCACAATTTGCACAAACATTCATTTGACATCATAAACATAAATATAACACAACACCAATCTATCATATATACTCCAAGAGACACCACTGGATTTTCTTTGATGTTCCTACAATTCAGTCCATTATTTCACTTGAAGACTTAGAAGAAGAAGTTTCAGAAAAAGTTGTGAATCTATTGCGTGAGCGACCCTGGTAATTCATCAGTGCTCTACGTGAGTCAGTGCAGACAAGCACCTGGAACTGAAAATTACTGCGAACAATATTTATCTCAGGGACTCCGCTGCTTGCGGAGCACCGTGTGGCTTGGCAGAGTTTTTTTGCACTTCTCGTAGTTCCATGTAGGAGAACTCTGGAAACTCTGCCCAGCCCATAAGGAGTACTATGCCACAGTGTCAGGACAGCCAATCAAGGATTGGAATACAGCAACCCAGCACAGCACCAGTAGCTCCACCATCACTATGGCTGTGTATACATTCAGCACGCATGCAGTCATGGGCCTGAAGAAGAAGACCTTTACTGGGAGTACTGAAAAAGTCCTAATGATCATTCTACATTGGCTCACACTTCATTTCAGTCATCTGCAAAACTATCTCTACTGTGTAACACATATATCTTGTTGTATTACTGAACATAAGAACACTTGCTCTAACAGCACAGACATATGTGCTCCTGTTATCCACAAAACATTTTAGAATTGCTTATCCTGCTCACACCATCTCATACCATCAGAGGTGTACACTAAAACTTCTCAAGGTGCAGTTTTGTACAGCATGAACTGTTACTGATGCCAAAGCAGATATATTGAAGCTGGTTCTCACATTCTCAAGGAAAGTTACTGTTCCTCCACTGTCTACTTTGAGTTTGTCTGGAGTTCATATGAGTATACAAACTTTCTTAGAACATGGATAGCCATCAGCGAACAAATGCTGTCAAAACATTTGGGTGCAACATTACTTCACAACCATTTGTGTATGAGAGAGAAATATATACAATGACAATCCATATTGCTCATCAGTGTCTTGACAAAAAAGTAGCAGTATTTGTTCCGCAAAGGAATTCTGCTGTCAATGATGGCCTACTTCCTCTGGCTCTGCACAATGATCTTTAGTCCCACCACCAGGCACCTTGAAATCAGAGCGTTGTAATAGCACTGAGAATTACCAGTAACCAGGTGACAGAAGGGGTTTCGGGTTAGGAACAGTGGGGAGGGAGATCTGTAAAGGAAAAGGTTAAAAAAAGACTAAAAATACATGAGTTTCGAAACACCATGCTTCTTGTGAGATGCTCAGAATCAGGCAAGTAATATGCTTGTGTTCTAGAATGTGTACCCAAACCATGGCTAAATTCCATAGGAAGAATTAGGCATAAGTACAGATTTACAATGGAAATTATGAAAAGCTCACCTCACACTCATGCTTGCACTAGCAACTAACCTACTATGTAATCACAAAGACTCAAGAACAGTTCAATTCACTGCAGTGCACTTTCACATAATCCATGCCATCACTCTGCTTCCAGGATTAACATAAAGTAGTTTTAGAAACAGAAGACTTGAAACTCGAGAAAAATCTAACAATGGTCCAATGCTAAAAAAACAATTCACATCCATAGAGAGGCCGGTACAGAAAACATGTCTGATGTGTGGAAGAAGGATTTGTCTCCAGATAGTAGAATGTACTGCCAATCAAGCTGTAGGGAGTCTCCTGCAGGAAACAAGGATATTCAGCCTTTAAGATGACAAAAGAGTAGTGAACGATTTCCTCAGGGCGGGTCACTCTTTTATATCCAACCACACCCAAGATGTCCACCACCTGGGGCATCTGGGAAATGGAGTCCAAAGTAGCAAACCGGCCTGAAAATAAACAATGCAGAGTTAAACACACAATCACAGATGTCAACTACAGTGCAGGCACCAGCAGGCACAATCACTGGTGGCACCTATAGCGCAGCCACCAGTGAGCTCAACCTTCACATCTATGTGACCTTATCACAAGGTACTCTATGAATAGCAGGGGAAACCCATTAAACCAAACGGTACCTGGGTAAAGAAGACTAAATTAATATGAAATTGGTACCTTGGTTCTCGGTATGTATTCTGAATTGAAATAAGGAATAAAGAAAAAGTATTCTCTATTTAGTATTTATATTACTATGGCCACACTTATCTATTTTTACCTTTTACAATCTCCTGTCTCGTCATGGACCACAATTACGCCTTGGAATATTACTGAATGATTTTTTATTTTATCAAATAGAAAGATCTTTGAATATTTCTTGTTTTTAATTCAAACATATTTGTTTATACAAGTAATTTTTACATATATACAATAGAAGCCCTTCATTTCCAAACTAGGATGTCACAATGAAAAAATAAACCGGACATTCCTATCGAGATCAAACAGACTAGTGTGAGGAAAACAAATAGGTACAAATTATTTAAACCAAATGTTTTTTCAATCCCTCAACAAATTATTTCAATTAATCAAAAGTGTTTTTTATATATCTGTTGTCTCTTTACAGTCGACGCGTTTCAGCCAATCAATTCTGGCTTCTTCAGGACTAGGGCTATTCAAAATCCATCGGGTTGTAGAGTCATCTGGGGTTGGGAGTCATTTCCGAGTTTTATCTGGAGCTCTCCTTTTCACTGAGCTCGATTAATGTCCAGTAAATGGAAACAGCTCGTGTACTGCTGGTTCCTTGATGAAAAATATATATCTCCCTTTTACTTTTTTACAGCATTTCGCTGTCACGCAGAGCGGCTCTTCGTTTTACTCGCTCGCGTTTGTTTACCGCAAACCGGTTAGGTTAGGTGCTCTATCCCCGGGGTGATTTATGTGCGTCTCTTCTTTTCTCGTTGATCGTCGCTTGTTATCACAAGGTAGGCCCCCCAATTTTATGCAACCTACAGCAAGGATGGAAGAACCTGCGGGTAAGTGACCTACCAGGCCCTGAGGCTGGAACACATGTGGGGCTTGGCGCACGCCCTTGAGTGCATACTACCGTATAACTGATACTTTCTCAATTCATCTGCAGAAAGTGTTGCTTTGCAGCATCAACAAAAAAAAATCCTGGTTCATCTACCTAGACAACCAAGCAATAGAAAGGTGTAATGGCAGAGTTTTTGGCTTTATTTAGCAGTGATATAGATCATTAGTCTTGCTCGCATCTAGTATAGGTATTCTTAGCCTGTGTTGGCCCTTTTAAGCCCTTTTTTCCAGATCTAGAAGAGGATAGCTGCTTAATATGCCTTTATTCTTGACTTTAACCTGTCTATTGCCTATTGGCTTTGACATATTAGACACATTGGTATGGTTTATGTAGGTATTCTGACAGAGCTAAGGAGCATTTCACCCCTTTTCAGGCCTACAGGCCTAGAGCTAGAGGGAATCCATTTTGATGAAACTGGGAGGCTTTTCAGGGCAAAAGCAATGTTTATAGTTATAACTGTTGTTCGCCCTAAGCGGACCGGAGAGAACCGGCCAGAGCTGAATCTAATCAGGAATTGTTCCCGGGCTCAGGTCTCTAGACGAAACAAGCAGACTGGTCACTGTGGGAGCGTCTAGCGCAAGGAGCCTGGTGCATGGGATTGGTGGGAGGAAGCTGCTGGCTGGAACTTTCCATGAGGAAACAGCATTCTATATTTGTGAAGTGCAGAGGCGGAGTTAGTCAGTCGAGGAGAGAGTCAGCCAGAGAGTCCAGCAGAGAGTCGAGCAGTGGAGTGGAGTTGGCAGAGAGAGAGAGGGTTCAATCTGGAGAAGAGCTGAGTTGAATAGTGAGCTGGAACTGAAGGAAGCAGTCAGAAGCAGTTGCTTATCAGGAGGAGGTGTGAATAGCTGGAGTCTGAAGTAATGCCTTTTAGAAGAGATAGAGGAGAGCTCGTGGATTAACCTATGGGAGCAGATGGAGTTAATTGTACATTGGCGCAGAGACAGAGTGAATAAGCTAGTGGAATGAACGGTAATCAGAGCGGCAGGAACCATTAAGATTGAAGACGGAAGGTGGAGAGACAGTTCGTGTGGGGGAGAGGAGTCCAGAGACAGAGTGATCAGCGCAGAGGTGTACCCGAGAGTGCAGGAGAGAGAGAGAGTCTGAGATGAGCCAAGGCACAGACGAGAGAGGAACCCAGATGACAGCTAGAACAAGACTTCACACTAATCAGGTGATATTGTTTTCATCACATTAGCTACACTTACACTTTATGTCTAATCTTTTCCCTTTCAGCGGAGTGTTCCTGTTATGTTTAATCTTTTCTCTTTCAAGCGGTGTGTTCTACCTATAGCCTTTGTTGATTTGTGTAAATGTTTATATTGTTATAATAAAACAACCCCCAGTTTATAACAAACTGGTGTGTAGCCCCTATTCTTGTTCACTGAAGGTAAATGTACCTCCTAGGTAATTGCTAGGCACGTGAATGGATGAGTAATCCCAATCAGGTAAGTGGTGATCACATAAATAGGGAGTGAGTGGACCTTTGATGCCAAGAGCAGGGAGTACACTATAATCTGGAACTATATTCAAAGTTATTATTGTAGTTTCATCCCGAGTAGACAGTTGAGATAATATCCCAATATATATATATATATGTATAGGTGTTCATAGGAATGTGGTCGTCGTTGATATGCGGCGTTAATGAGAGCACTGGGGGGTCGAACCAGTGTGGATACCCACAGGATTGTGGCTTGAGTAAATGAGAGCACTAGGTAGTTGAACTAGTGTGTAGTTTCGCAGGATTGCGAACACTTTGGAAAAGGGAGCATTGGGTTCTGCAGGCCCATGTGTAGTCGCACCGGATTGTGCGAAATATCTGCCCTAGGGTAGACCGGTCTGGGTCTGAGTGGCCGCGAGACCAACTGATGTAAATAAGTGTGGTGTAGGGTATGGATATCCCTAGTAATCAGTGAGTATTCTTAGTATCCCTATAGATTTAGTGGTGTTCTTAATAATATGAGCTTGTATATTGCGAGTTCCCCATCCTCAGGTAGGTACCAGGTGCCTGGATATAGGTGGTCCTGGGGAGGGAAGGTGAGTACGTTCTGGCTGGGTTGGAGGGGCCCCTGGGGGCTGATCCCACCTACTCAGAAAATCCAGCCAATACATCTGGCGTAGTCGTCATCTTACGAAGCCTGTGTGCCTGGCCATTTGCTTAGATTGTTTCCCATGTGTTGTGTGGGAGTGCCCTGAGCGCCAGACATTACATCTGGCGTAGTCGTCATCTTACGAATCCTGTGTGTCCTTGCCATGTGCTTAGAGAGTTACCCATGTGTTCTGAGGGAGTGCCCTGAACGCCGGTTCCATCTGGCGTAATGTTGCAGTTTATGTAGCCTGTTAGACCTATTGGCTTGAACAGTTGCAGCGTGAGGAGATTGCATTACATCATGGCATTTGGTTTATTCAGGGTGGAAGGAATGGTTTTCATCTTGGTGTTTAAACTGTCAGAGTTGAAGGATGACATTACATGAGGAAGCCAGTTACATCTATGTGATGGTCCAATTGTATAAATGTGTGTAAAAAATGCTTTTAAATTGCCCATTCAATTGCTTGCTGCATCTGCTTATGCTGTGCAATGTGAAATGTGTTCATTGTATTATGATCTGTGGAGTTCTTTGAATATAGCTCCTTGTAAATATGGCTTGTGAATAGCGCCATATTAATGTGGCTTGTGAGGTGCATGTTCTCATGTTGATCTGCTGTGTTCCTTGTGCATTGCGCCTTGGAAATGTTGTTTGTGAAAGGCTTGTCTTGTAAATATGGCTTGTGAATAGCGCCATGTGGTCATGGCTTGGACAGGGCATGTTTTCATTACGTTTGGCAGGAGGGAGCTGGATCTCTCTCGGGTGCTTGGGGATAACGTTTTTGAAAATATGTGTACGTGTCATCTGTAAACGTGAAGAAATGTGCTAATGATTTTCCCATGTATCCATGGACGTTGGGAAATGATTCTGCTTGAGCTGCCAAAGGGTTAATATCTTGAGTTGAGATGGCAGTCTTTATTTTTTTTTTACATGCTGTCAACATGCATGGTTATCTGACCTGACTATAAAAGTCAGTGGATTATTTGATGGTTTGATTTTGACTTTTTTTGATTCCTTGGTCTGCCTATGTGCTTTGTCAGTTTCTTGACGGGAAGGTAACATCTTGTGTTTTGAGAAGGGTTCTGTTCATTTCACATTCCTTTTGAAATGCGTCTACGAATTTGTGTGGGTTCACCTTGGAACTGATGTGGTTATAAATCAACCTTACGGAGGAAGCTGTGTTCTTTTAAAATGAGTGAAATGTTAAAAAGATAGCCCGTTAGAATGCATGCTACGGGCTGTTTTCATTAATTATTTCTGTGAGGGGTTTGCATCTAGATAGGAATGTGCTGGTTGCAATAATGACGGGTTCAGTATAATGAATCTTGCCCGATAGTGCATGATAACATGTGCTTTTAATTAGTGGAATGCAACCATGTGCCTTTGAAAGAAAAAAAAATGTTAAAATGTGACATTATTATTTTCCCATATATAAATTAAAATGTATGCTTTTCAATGTTGAAATGTATCTGCATTTTATGTTGTTTTACAAATTATTTCTCTTTGACAAATGGACCATGTTACTTCGTTTTTTTTCCCAAATGCAGAATGTATAATCTTGTGTGCAAAAGGTAGTTTCCCCTTTCTAAATAAGTGCCCATATTTTAAATGTCTTGCCTTTAGCTGAATTAGTTGGACAAAAGTCTTTTTCAAAACTGGAGCTTTTTTATTTTTGGCAGTACACTGTAACAGAATTGTTTTTTGTTAAATTCTAGCTTCCGTTAGTTAGAAAATAAGGCATGAGAAATTTGTTTTTCGACCTTGGCAGACCAGCTGGTCTGTGCAGACAAGTTTTTTCATTCTGCAAGTTTCGATCACGTCCCAGTTTGTTATGATTGGCTACAGTTCAATTTTCTTCCGCGAACGGCTTGTTTATTTAAGGGCGGGGTGACCTGGCTCTTCCCTTGGAGTTAGTTAGTCGTAGTGAGCCTGGGCCGGCCTCTCTGACCAGCGAAATGGGAGGCTTGCAGTGCCCTGCTGATGCTATGAGTTCATCATTTGGCGGTAATCCAAATTTTTTTTCACACTGTAGCCTGGCTCCTGCTCTGAAGGGAGGGGTTGGTTTAGAGAGGCTCATCATATTGCAGTGTTTAAAGTAGCTTCCCACTGTAGCATGGCTCCTGCCCTGAAGGGAGGGGCTGGCTTCATGAGGATTAGGGTATGTTAGGCCCCACACAATGTTATTAAAAGTTAAATTTTGAATGTTTTTAATTAATTAGGATATTTTCTTTTCAATAATGAAAGGCACCCGGGGTGCTTTTTAAATGGAAAATTTTATTTTACAAGAATAATGATACTTGTTCTCTTGTTCCTAGGTTGCTGGGATGTGGTGCGTGCTTGCGTCTGCCCACCCCCCTCCCACTCCTTTTATTGTTTTAGCTTTTTACTTTCATGTTTTTATTTTAGTTTATTGTTTTTGGATGATGGAACAAGACCAGACCAGACCAGACCAGACCGGGTAATGGATGGCCGCATTGGAGGAAGTGTCCGGATACCGAGGATGCAGGGTGGTGGCCTACACTGAAGAATTTGGACATTGAATAATCCCTTGGACAATCAGGCCCCACTTTTAAAGCAAAAAATATGTCACCTATTATAGTTTTTCTGTTTTCTTCAAAACAGTTTTTGCGTGATTTCAATGAAGGACTTTTTTGAATGGCGGTGCCCACATGTGTTCTTAAATGGGGTTGTTGTTGTTTTTTTTTTTACTGTTCTTACATTTTCACCTTGATTGATCAGAGGGTGGTTACCTTAAAATTTGGATTGTTCTGGGTGGTGTGTCTTTTAGTATGATTATGTATTAATGTTTGCCCAGACCTTGCAACTGTATTTCTCAGATTTCACTTTAAATTGACAAATGTCAGCAGGTAGGCCTCATTTAGGCCTATTGTTATTTTCATTCCACAAACAGGCCCCTACACTAATAGTTTCATGAGTCATCATTAGCTTAAGTTGCCTATAGTATGTAGGGCTCATTTAGGACCTTTCTTGTTTTCTCATTAGGAGTTGAAACACATTTAGTTCTTAAGTTGACAATAGTAGGTAGGCCTCATTTAGCCTTAAGTTGTCCGAAGTAGGCCCCATTTAGGCCCCTTGCTGTTTTCATTCAACACATAAGTCCCTACATCACTAGATTTCACCAGTTATCATTAGAAGTTGAGGCACATTTAGTTTGAGGATGCTTTGGTTAGTTTCTGTTGTTATTAGATCCAATCTCAGATATGTTTCAGCATTCAAGTCAAGGGTGCTTTGATTTGTTTTTAGGTTTCTATTTGCCTACAATTGAGTTTCAGGTGGAATTTCCTTGAGTTGTCATTGTTTTTAGGGAATTTTTTTTTTTTTTTTTTTTAGGTTTTGATTTGTTGATAGATTGTGTTGATGTTTGTTTATCTAGATGTTATTGTTTGTCAGATGTTCGCAAGATAAGGATCTAAGGGTGGATGGCAGAGATATTTAGCAGTGATATAGATCTTAATCTTGCTCACATCTAGTATAGGTATTCTTAGCCTATGTTGGATAGATTATGTTGATGTTTGTTTTGATGGTTGTTGTTGTTTATAAGATGCTCGCAAGATAAGGATCTAGGGTGCAATGTAATGGCAGAGTTTTTGGCTTTATTTAGCAGTGATATAGATCATTAGTCTTGCTCGCATCTAGTATAGGTATTCTTAGCCTGTGTTGGCCCTTTTAAGCCCTTTTTTCCAGATCTAGAAGAGGATAGCTGCTTAATATGCCTTTATTCTTGACTTTAACCTGTCTATTGCCTATTGGCTTTGACATATTAGACACATTGGTATGGTTTATGTAGGTATTCTGACAGAGCTAAGGAGCATTTCACCCCTTTTCAGGCCTACAGGCCTAGAGCTAGAGGGAATCCATTTTGATGAAACTGGGAGGCTTTTCAGGGCAAAAGCAATGTTTATAGTTATAACTGTTGTTCGCCCTAAGCGGACCGGAGAGAACCGACCAGAGCTGAATCTAATCAGGAATTGTTCCCGGGCTCAGGTCTCTAGACGAAACAAGCAGACTGGTCACTGTGGGAGCGTCTAGCGCAAGGAGCCTGGTGCATGGGATTGGTGGGAGGAAGCTGCTGGCTGGAACTTTCCATGAGGAAACAGCATTCTATATTTGTGAAGTGCAGAGGCGGAGTTAGTCAGTCGAGGAGAGAGTCAGCCAGAGAGTCCAGCAGAGAGTCGAGCAGTGGAGTGGAGTTGGCAGAGAGAGAGAGGGTTCAATCTGGAGAAGAGCTGAGTTGAATAGTGAGCTGGAACTGAAGGAAGCAGTCAGAAGCAGTTGCTTATCAGGAGGAGGTGTGAATAGCTGGAGTCTGAAGTAATGCCTTTTAGAAGAGATAGAGGAGAGCTCGTGGATTAACCTATGGGAGCAGATGGAGTTAATTGGACATTGGCGCAGAGACAGAGTGAATAAGCTAGTGGAATGAACGGTAATCAGAGCGGCAGGAACCATTAAGATTGAAGACGGAAGGTGGAGAGACAGTTCGTGTGGGGGAGAGGAGTCCAGAGACAGAGTGATCAGCGCAGAGGTGTACCCGAGAGTGCAGGAGAGAGAGAGAGTCTGAGATGAGCCAAGGCACAGACGAGAGAGGAACCCAGATGACAGCTAGAACAAGACTTCACACTAATCAGGTGATATTGTTTTCATCACATTAGCTACACTTACACTTTATGTCTAATCTTTTCCCTTTCAGCGGAGTGTTCCTGTTATGTTTAATCTTTTCTCTTTCAAGCGGTGTGTTCTACCTATAGCCTTTGTTGATTTGTGTAAATGTTTATATTGTTATAATAAAACAACCCCCAGTTTATAACAAACTGGTGTGTAGCCCCTATTCTTGTTCACTGAAGGTAAATGTACCTCCTAGGTAATTGCTAGGCACGTGAATGGATGAGTAATCCCAATCAGGTAAGTGGTGATCACATAAATAGGGAGTGAGTGGACCTTTGATGCCAAGAGCAGGGAGTACACTATAATCTGGAACTATATTCAAAGTTATTATTGTAGTTTCATCCCGAGTAGACAGTTGAGATAATATCCCAATATATATATATATATGTATAGGTGTTCATAGGAATGTGGTCGTCGTTGATATGCGGCGTTAATGAGAGCACTGGGGGGTCGAACCAGTGTGGATACCCACAGGATTGTGGCTTGAGTAAATGAGAGCACTAGGTAGTTGAACTAGTGTGTAGTTTCGCAGGATTGCGAACACTTTGGAAAAGGGAGCATTGGGTTCTGCAGGCCCATGTGTAGTCGCACCGGATTGTGCGCAATATCTGCCCTTGGGTAGACCGGTCTGGGTCTGAGTGGCCGCGAGACCAACTGATGTAAATAAGTGTGGTGTAGGGTATGGATATCCCTAGTAATCAGTGAGTATTCTTAGTATCCCAATAGATTTAGTGGTGTTCTTAATAATATGAGCTTGTATATTGCGAGTTCCCCATCCTCAGGTAGGTACCAGGTGCCTGGATATAGGTGGTCCTGGGGAGGGAAGGTGAGTACGTTCTGGCTGGGTTGGAGGGGCCCCTGGGGGCTGATCCCACCTACTCAGAAAATCCAGCCATTACAAAAGGTCAATAGGTCTTGCCATTTAAAAGCTGAGCAACAGGCAATGCTGATATTTGTGGGCCCTGACATACACACTTTCAAAATATCTATCAAATGTATGTGCATACATGACTAACAGTCTAGGAATAGGGTTTCAATTAAATATCCCCTGTTCCAAGATGGTTGCCAATGAACATGCATTCATTGGGATACAAGGCACATCTGCGTTGTTCCAAATGCCTAGGCCTCCATTAAGTTGCTTGATTGCACATGTGTCATGCTACATAGCAGCCATTTTTATTTATCTCTCTAACATTGCAAAAAAGAGGAAAAATGGAGAGAGCAGCAAAACACATGATCTCCCATAGAGTTGTCAAAAAGAAACAAAACAATTAATAAGTAGAGGGACACGCTGGTGGCCGTATCGTCTGCCGATTGAGCTGCTCTCCTACTCTCCACCACTGACCTGTATACCTGTGATGAGGAGCCTCACTAGCTATCAGGAAACTCAATCCTTGCCAAAGACATTTCGTTGGGGCTACTGTTTTTCCCCCGTCCTCTGGACATGAGAGCTGAGCGCTTCTTAACAGTTATGCTCACTTCATTCATTCATGTTGCAGCACATCTCTTCCATGGCCTGAATACATATGATCACATCACTCCGCTCATCATAACGTATATTGGAAGGGTATGCCTCCAATATAAAATCCTATTCTAGACAGTGCACCTTTGCATGGCTGTGCATTGTGCAAGGCAGCCTTTTAAAGCTCATTGGATTTCTGCACTGTTACATTAAATAGGTTTTCTATTTAAAATAATTACCAAACATTGAGGCCACATATCTGCTTGATGAGTCGTAACTTAGCTAGGGAGAGAGGGACATATTGGCTCTTTACAAATCCCACCCAAAAATCAATTCACGTCATTATTAGTCCCTACATGGCTATGTGTCGCTTCCTATGACTTTTTTGCTTTCTGACATCCTATTTTGCTGACTTCATTTTTCCTGCCTTTAGGATTCTTGGCACTTTACCACGGCTCTAAAGTGCTAAAGTGCATGTGCTCTGTACTCAAAACATGATAATATTGGCTACTGATCTTCCTGAAGCACTGATTTCACCAATCACCTAAGTAGCCCTTTAAGCATGGCTCGAGCCTGTGTGTGCAGTTTTAAACTGCCATTTCGCCTTGGAAATTTAACCTGCTTGCCAGGCCCAAACCTTCCCCGTTTATTACATATAATTTATAAGTCACACCTAAACTGAAGCCAGGGCATGTAAAGTCATGGACCTTGCAATCTTCAAAGTCCTCTTTGATGTCCCCCCACACCTCAAAAGCACATGTGGGTATACCTTCTGGACCCCTGACACCACCAAATCAGAACTTTATTGGAAACAAGGACATTCAGCCTGGAAGAAGAGCTGCTGTGCTGTAGGAGGGACTGCCCCTTTGCTACCTGCTCTGCTTTATTGGCTTACAGCCTGCTGCTTCATACCTGGGAATTAGAGGGACTGGTCCTGCTCTCTACATCATTGAACTCAAATTCATCCAAGGGTTTGTTGACTTGCCTCCTGTTCCTTGAAGTCCCTTGATCCTAGCTCTTTTTGCTGTAGGTCCAACTCCCCTAGTGGTGCCACCCCTGTCCTGAACCCTTGGAGGTAGTCCTAAATGTTTCCCAAAAGGTTAGGCAAGTCATATTAATGGAATCACACATGTTGCAAACGGAGACAATACTGAAATGCATAACAATATTCTCTTATACTGTGCAACAGAGAAACAATGTTATACGTAGCACCACAGTCATGTACTTGCTAGTTAAGGAATAATGAAATGCATATCACCATCAGCATGCCCTGTACCAGGAAGAAACAGAGCAATGCTTCACGCTACAATCCTGTACGGTGCAATAAAGGAATAATACACTGTGCCACGTTATACTCAGATACTGTGCACTGAAGAAATAATGCAATGCGTCACGTTACAATCAGGTAATATGCAAGGGAGAAATAACGTAGTGCATAGTGCACCAAGCATACATTTTGTCAGGCACAAATGTGGTCAGACGCCACACGACAGTTCGACAGTTCGTTAGCAGCAATTATGCAAAGTGTAATACGGCAGTTTTACATGCTCCGTTAACAGTGCCCCCATTATGGATCAAATGCTGATACAATAAGTACTGCTTCCTTCCCTGGCCCTGGTATTGCCCCGTCCTAGGTCAGCATGGGCTGTGATCCGAGACGAAGCAACGGCTCACACAGCTGACTGAATCGGGAGGACGAGAGAGTTTCCCTCTGGGTCGGCACCCCTCCCCAGTTGTTGATCCACGTTACCGGGGGGGGCGCGATCCCACTTTCCTTCCCGATGTCAGCGACTTAAGCCTTGATCCAGAACTTTATCACAGATTGCGGCAGACTTGGGCCAAGAGCTCAGTTCTTCTTTGGCTACCAGTCCGGGCTGCTGCTGATTTACTCGGAGTGCCCCAATGACTTGACGCTCTCTCTGGTGGTATCAGTCCACACCAAGACCCGCCCTTAGAACTGTGGAGACTTTACTTCAATTCGGTGCACACCCAAACCCGCACTCCTCACCAGCAACTTCAGGTTGCACTTCGATATGCACACTGCGCGTCCGAGACTCGCCTCTTCTTTGGTGCTCACGACAATCCAGCACTCTTCACCAATGCTCTGCTTGCACGTCAACACGCACACTGCGCGTTCGAGCCTCTCCTCTTCTCCCGTTGCACACGATGTCCAGGCGCTCTTCACCAACGCCCTGGCTGCACCACGGCACACACTCATGCATGCCTAAGATCACCTCTTCTCCTGGTTTACACAATATCCAGTCACACTTCCATAATGACCTGGCTACACCACAACACACACTCCTGCACGTCGGAGACTCACTTCCTCTGTTGGTGCACACGATGTCCAGGGGCTTCTCACCAATGCTCTGACTGCACCACTACATACACACTGCACGTCCGAGTCTCACTTCTACCTTTGGTGCTTTTGGTGCCTACGAGGCCCCAGCCCTCTTCACCAAAACCCGGGATGCACTGAGACATGCACCCCGCTCGTCTGAGACTCACCTCCTCCTCCCCCAGGCACTCCTCACCAACACCCAACTGCACCACGACACGCTCCCAGCACTTCCGAGTTTCCCTTGAAATTCCAGGAGCCCAAGATTACAGGGCACAACTTGCGAAGGTCTCAGGCTAGACAGAGCATACACCCATGGCGTATCTGAGAGTCTTCTCTGGAAAATGGTATAATCCTGTGTTTCCAAAACAGGGAGCCAGCTTACCTCAGGCCCTTGGGGTTTCAAGACACAGCACAAAGCACAGTCTTCTTCAAGCAGGGGAACCCAGCGCCTTCAAGCACAGTCCTTTCAGCCTCTGCCTTAGTTAGAACAGCAAACTGCAAACCAGCCACAGATCATGAAGCAAGGATTGGTCTATCCACAGCAGTCTCGTCAGTTGTTTCTTCCTTAGCAGAGGTACTACCTGACCACAGAATGGGTCCAGGCCTTTTCAGTCTGAAGCCATATCTGTTTCATTCCAACGTTCAGGGGTTTCAGCTCTCATAGTTATACCCCTAACTGTCTTTGAAGTTTGTATGTGCTCAGGGGACCCTGACCCCTCCCTAAATCAGTTCTGACCCCTCCCTATATCAGTTCTTGGTGTTTCCCTCCCAGTGTCACCTCTCTCCCTTTGATACTGGGGTCTGGATCCTAAATCACTCAGCAGGTGATGAGTCAATTGGGAAACAACCTTTACAGCGCAACCATTACATCGCACTACATTTACAACGCAGGCATTACATCGCAACATCCTTTACAACGCATGTCACTATAACGCATCCATTACAACGCATGTCACTACAATGCATGTTAGTACATTGCATGTCACTACAACAGTGGCATTACAACGCCTGTCATTACAACGCATACCATTACACCGCATGGTACCCCTACACTATTTAACATATACCCTACTGTTGCACCCCCTGGAGTTAGAATAATAATTTCTACCCCTACACTATCCAACACTTACCCTACTGTTACACCCCCTGGAGTTAGAACAGTAATTTTTACCCCTACACTATCCAACACTTACCCTACTGTTGCACCCCCTGGAGTTAAATAGGAATTTTTGCCCCTACACTATTCAACACTTACCTATAATGCAATGCAATGGTATGCGTTGTAAGTGTAGTTGTAAAAAAATCGTTGTAGTTGTATGCAATGTAAATGTATGCGTGGTAAAGGATGTTGCGATGTAAAAACTGCGTTATTAAGGCATGCATTGTAAATGCATGTGTTGTACTGTCATACATTGGGGTCAATTGGTTTATAGCACCAGCCCAGGCCTTTTCACCTCCTGGGCTTCTCCTTCCCCTACTCTCCAGATGCAGGGCAGCCTGGTGCCATCTCAACCCCTCCCTGGGTCAAGACCTCTCCAAGCTCCTCTCTCCTTTTAGTGCCAGACAGGCAATCCACATTTCAGAGACACACAGAAACGCTCAGAGCACAAACTCAGCCACTTTCTAAAAGAGTGGCCTATAAACACACAGTGACAAAACCATCTTCACAGAAATATGCATTATGACACTGCGAGTCCATACATACCAAACTACACCTCTTCAGTATAAACTGACAGGAAACTAGGCTAACAAATACCATACCCAGCCTGTCCTATGGGCAGGAGGGCCTTTCAGCAGCAAAAAACGAAATGGAGAGTTTTTCACTGGCAGAACATAAAACACACACAGTTTATGTTCTGCCTTTTACCTACACTGCACCCTCCCCAGGGGTTACCTGGTATCTACCACAGAGGTGCCCCATATGTATGTAAAAGGGAAAGTCAAGCTTGACAAGTGATTACATTTGTTAGGACTACATGCTAACTTAGCATTCTGCGCTCAGGCCTTACACTGAAGGACATAAGGGCAGATTTACAACTTCTGGCGCATATCTGCAAATCAGCAGGGATGCGCCAGAACAGATGCGTCACACAATCCCCCCTTGCGCCACCACAGATGCATCGCATTTATGATGCGACACACCATGGTGCAAGGAGGGGCAGATGCGTAACGCATATTATAGCATACGGGCGGCGCATTGCTGGAGTCGCGTCGCAAGCGCGATGCAACTTGTGCATTGCACAGGGGCCGCCCATTCTTAACGTGATGCGTCACTCCTTACGCCTGCTTCAAGCAGGCGTAAGGATTTGACGTAGCAGCGTCTTAAAACTGACTCCATGAAATCTTGTAGATTTCACTGTGTCAGTTTTACGGGGCTTTCCTGCGACGGAATGCCAACCCTGCGACAGAACGCCCACATGAAACCTGACACAGGTTTCATGTGGGGCAGGGCTTTATAACGTGACGCATCTGCCTAGATGCGTCATATTGTAAATAAGTCGAACCTGGCGCATGGTTTACGCCGGCACTGCGTCACAAAAGTGACGCAACAGCTGCGTAAAAGTGTTGCAAGGGGCTTGTAAATCTGCCCCTAAGTTCCCTTCTCTGTTCGCCCTTGCATTACTAGCCCTTGCACTACTAGCCCTTGCACAACCAGTGCACATCACTAGGGACTTTTACTAGTAAGGCAACATACCAATCATGGCCAACCAATCACCATTACATTTTACATAGGGAACACTGATCAGCAGTGGCAAAGTAGCCAAAGCATCTAAATTGGCATCTCTAGGTCAGGAAAACGGTCAGGGGGAAAGCAAAAAGTTTAGGGAACTTTAACCAAAACGGCCAAGTCCTACACTTTTATCAATATTAATAAGGACTGTTTAGCCTGGAAAAACATTTCTTTTGCCTGGTCAGATTAGCAATGTTAAAACTGCACAAAAGGCGCAAATGGCAGTCTTGATACATGTTTTTCAGTGCTATTAAAGCTGGTTGCACAGTGAGTGCTGCAAGACAACTACTATTGTTTCATTAAAGGGTCCTGGGCAGATGCAGCACCATATAATGGGAACTTATAAGCAAATTAACTGTAACAATGAGGTGTAGACCAATATCTCAACATTTAAGGGAGAGTCCACAAGCACTTTAGCACAGGTTAGCAGTGGTAAAGTACACTGAGTCCTAATGCCAACAAAAATGAGTTCAGAAAACAGGAGTAGTGAAGGCAAAACGATTGGGGCTGACCCTGCAGAGAAGACCAGGTCAAACACAGAGTATATGGAGATCTGTAAAAAAATTCTGGTGCACTCTTTCCCTATCTGTAGTGGTACCTGAGATCTAAAAACTCTCAACATTTGTAACTGTCTCAAAATCGTTCTGACTGCTACAGAAAGCACGTTTTTACATGTATGGAAGTTAAGATATTTCAGACAGGTGGCATATTAAGGTTTAATTAGAACTTAGCAGTCTGAATTTGTCTCACAGAAAATTAATCAGAAGGGAGAGTTGGCAAACAACTATTATCATTCACAGGAATCAAAGGACCCCCTAATATTAATGCTTAATTCATTTGACCTCTACCAATACAGGATCTCCTTCTATAGAGCAGTACAAGTCCGTCAAAAAGAAGGATATAACATTACTAGAGTGACCTGCAAAGACACTTTCTCCTACCTCTTATGCCACTTCAGGCCATAACGAGTGGCTCTGCTAAACAACCATAGCTAATAATAGACTCTTTAAGAGGTATAAGACGATATCCCACAAAAAATAGAAGTCAATCCAGTCTATCAAATGTTTATTTTTTACCCAAAATTTAGAGATAATAACAATAAAAATCTTGGCTACATAGATGGGGATATGCACTAGGTTAAAAAACGTTATCATCCAAAATAGAAAACTATGACCGCTGAGTGTGACAAGTGCATTTTCTTTTGTTAAAAGATGTAGGATGTTTTTTAGGAGGAACATGACCAGAGCCGGACTAGAACTCTTTACTAAAAGTCAACCTAGGCTTGTCAGAAATTACGCAAAACTCTCATGGAACATCCATGCAGGCCTTCTTGACACTGCCACTTTTCCAGGTGCAATATGCACTTGTTTCTAAGTACTATCATAAATTTGGTACAAGAAAAAATACAACATAGGATTTGGCAGCATCTAGTAGTATGACTATGTTAACTGCCTTATTATTGTCAAGATGGGTAGTTTTCATTCAGTTACCAATCTAGAAATACTTTGGGTTGAAGGAGAGCTGGGCACTGGAAAGTGTGTGTGGTAGGACATAGTGTCCTATTGGCTCCGCTTGTGGTAGCACTGAGTAAACCAATATTGTGAGAAAGTACCTTTTTTAAGTTGTGTTCACTGTGGACTGAGCCAGGATGTGAATGACAGTCCAACACAGCAATTAATAAAGGGGTTTTCCCAAAGCCCCGTCATGTTTTTATGTATCTTATTGC
Organism: Lissotriton vulgaris; assembly: GCF_964263255.1. Lineage (NCBI taxonomy): Eukaryota > Metazoa > Chordata > Amphibia > Caudata > Salamandridae > Lissotriton > Lissotriton vulgaris. Next base: position 186,910,927 of record NC_141688.1, on the reverse strand, counting down.
AGTATATATTATTAGCAAGAGATCTGGATGGATCGCTAAAGCTGTCTCTAGTCCTGACCGCAAAAAGATTTTGCATGTGAGGAGTGACATGTGGGAGCATGCAGTTGTTCCTGGGGCACTACTGGCTCTCATAAACGTCCTACCAACCTTCACAAAATGGAATTTCTCCCACATGGACATCTTTAACTTTTTTATCTGGTTTTAATCCCATAGTGGGTGTTGGCAACATTCCAATTGTTTGTGCCTGCAATTTCGTTCGCAAAGCAGTGATATATTGCATGGCAACTCAGTAACAGGAGGAAACACATTTTTACACCCCCTCCTACTTGTGAATGGCTATGAGTCAGAAAAGCAATTTTAGAAGAGAATGGATTTTGGACATTTGGACATTGCAATTTTGTGAATCTCGAGTTTTGCTAGAGCAAAATCACTTTATACAGGGGGCGAGTGACAGAAATGCAAAAACAATTATATAATCAACATCTTAATAATACAAAGTTCCATTTATCAAATTTGGTTTGTAACTAAGGACTATGGACACCATATTTTTACTGGAAAAAAGACTGCCTGCATCATCATTCCTGCGGAATAGTAAGCCTTAAGAGCCTGGCAGAAAACCCACACAATGTGCACTTGCTGAGAAAGCTGAAAACAGGCACAGCAGCAGAATGAAGGGAAATGAGCAAAGCTACAACAGAAGAGCCGCAAGATGAGCATACATTTTTGAGCCAGTCCTGCGGCCTAATTCCAAGTTCTGCAGCATAGCAATTCCCATGCACATATAGAAGACGTGCATGGAAATTGACCCAGATGCGGGAATCACACGCTGTACTGGAACGAGTTATTCAAGGTTCAGCAAGCATGTTATTCCCCTTTCCTAATCCAACAACTCACGGAGGCCTGTATCTGGGCAGGAGATGCATGCTGGAAACAGTAACTGTTGTCCAGTTAGCTACTTCTGCAGTGAGTACGGGGCATATTATCATGGGGGTTTATCTCTGCTTTTTTGGCTTTAAAAGCCAAGAAAGCGGAGATACAATTATCTCCCTATTGCCTAGCTGTCGCTAACACCAGTTAGCGACAGCTAGAAGGAGATAGCGACCATCTTGGGTCCCACTTTGCATGTCAATGATATTTATCACTAATGACATGCAAAGTGGGCGTGCCAAGATGTTAGCGACTGGAAACAGTCGCTAACATCGCTATCTCCTATTACCAACTTTTGGAGATATTCGCGCTAAGCGCGAATATCTCCAAAAGCTAACACCTGCCCTGAGCAGTTCTTAGCCATGTTATCCAATGGGAGGTGGATAACATGGCTAAGAGCATTAGCTCGGTAATGCATGAATATCGCTGACTTTTCAGCGATATTCATGCATTGCTGCCGATTTTTATCGCATTTGCGGTAAACCTTGGTAATACCAAGGTTTATCTGCGATAAAAATCGCTGCAGGTTGGCGATACATTTTTGTCTCTGACCAAGCAATAGCGATAACTATCGCTATTGCTTGGTAATATGCCCCTACGTCTCTAAATCAGTCCCATAGGATTTAAGTCAATATCAAGTTCCCTACCGGGGCTTATTCAGGGTGTCTCTTTGCTCAATGTCTAATTAATCATTCGAAAGAGAACATTTTCCATAGGGGTATTAGAAAGAAAAATATTGCAGAAAAAATGCAGAATCGGAAAACTGATTTTTTAAGAATAATGTTTGTTGAGATCCGTATTCTGGAAACCACAGGTTTTCTCTAGCGCTATCCGAAATGTTAAACTCTAACATGACGGCAAATAAAAGCACAACTTTATACATGATCGGAAAGAACATTTGTGTAGCCTGGGCTGTCTTTTAAAAGCCTGAAGAATTTGTAACTCACTTTTAATTAACTTCCCCTGGGAAAGAAAGCAATTCAAAGTGCCTTATCAGATAAACGATCACCTGGGCTAATAAAACAACTGCATTCCCATGAATCTATCATGTCTAATATATTTTATTGCCAAGACAACTGTACCTAACTCTGTAACCCACATGAATCTCTTGAGCATCAATAATCTTAATAGGAATTAGATACAAATCTGTGAATGACCACAGTGGGAATTAAAAACACAAATACTATGTCGAAGGAAAAATGGGCTTACATCATTGAAAATATCTGTAATAAAGTATCAGATGAAAGCAGGCAGCCTGGTCCCTTGAGAGATATTAAATTATAATCCCATTTCATTACCCTTTTGTCCTGCATAGGAGACTTTAGGGGTGTAATGGGATTTTGCTTTCCTTTGAGAACCGCATGAAAATGGTTACAGCCCACCCTTTTTATGAGTAGACTTTCAGCTCGAATTCCTAGCACATTAAAAGACACATTATTACTGTCAAACTAGAATAATTATCCTCATTATGTTAGACCTACCCAACACATTGCAGTTAGCATTTTAGGAAACCAGACTTTGGCATTTGCATTTCTTCCTGAAGAAGCTATATCTTCCCATGTTATTATATATCAATTTATCAGTGTACTAAATAAATGTTCTATGCATCTGCTAAGATGAAAAGCTCATGTACTGTATAATGGAACATAATCATCCTGCCACAAAAATCTCAATTTAAGGGACCTTATAGTTAAGATCTAGGACCAGATATATGAAGCCATTTAGCAGTCTCAAAGCCTGCATTTCACTAAAACACAGGGTTTGCGACCCAAAATATAATAAACCTATTTTGTGAATCTGACTAAATCACAGAGAAATGCCCTAGAGGGTCTGATCAATTATCAAAAAATAATTGTGGAGCCATCTGAAAAGGGCGGGAACGTAATCGTGACTTGGTACTGTATAACAACGAATCCCTGAGACAATTGGGGGACACTAATTGCTACGAGGAAATCAGTTTGGACACTTATAGATCTTCGTCTTTTTATCTATTGCCTAAAATCCTTAAGCAACCCACTAGACCACTGGGAAGGACCATTGTTTCCTCTTATGGAGGGCTCTTGGAAAACACTTCAGTCTTCCTAGATATATTCCTATCCCCCTTTGTTACCAATATGAGGTCATATTGTAGGGATAGCACTGACTTCCTGCGTCGTATTCATGACGTCAGGTGGGAAGAGAGTTATTTGATGATAGATGCTCTGTATACACCTGCATCGATTAGAGGCAGGGAGTGGAAGCATGCATGCATTTCTTTCAGGGAAGACATATATCCCTTTGGGAACATACTTCTATGTTAGAGAGAATGATGCTGTACTGTCTAAATGAGAACATGTCTATTTTGACAAAACGCTCTATCAACAGAAGTCCAGGACCGCGATGGGCACTTGTTTTGCCCCCAGCCTAGCTAATATTTTTCCAAGCTGGAGGGAGCAACAAATATTGTGGGCCAAGGAAAATGACAGATACACCGAACACATCCCTATCTGGATCCGTTATATAGACGACCTGTTCCTGATTTGGGATAGTCCCAAAATCATGGCACAAGAATTCATCAACAAACTGGGTTACAATCAACTTTATCTCAGTTTTACATAAAAAATCAGTACCTCATGTTATAAATTCCTCGATGTTGCCATGAACATTAAAAACAACCAGATTGTCACCATTCTTTGCAGGAAAGATATGGCCGGCAATACTCTATTGCACACCAATAGTAATCATCCAACTCCATTACTTAGCAGGATCCCCTATGGAGAGTTTCTTAGGACCCGGAGACATTGTATCTCTGAGGCTGGTTATATGAAGGAGAAACGGGTCATGGAAGATGAATTTGCACAACGTGGCTACAAGAAAAGTGGTATCTATAGCTATTAAAAAGTTAGAGGGGTCAACCACAATGAGGTACTTTTTTGTTCCAGGAGAGACAAAACCACAGAGAGTACTGTTCCAAGGATGATTACCACTTTCAATACCAAATCCAATGTTGTTAAAAGAATCATGAAACACCATTGGGGCTTACTGCAAACAGATCCTGTTATTGGCACTATCACTGTTAAAACACCACTAATAACGTACAGAAAATCCAAATCACTTAGGGACACCCAAAGGTTTTGTAAGATGCAGCATACAAATACAGCAAAAGCAGGGACACATACAGCACATACAATGGTAAGACTAAACAGATCACTAAACTAATAACTTGCACTAGTGATGATGTTGTATATGCATTGGAGTACCCTTGCGGCCTCAGGGATATTGGGAGCACCAACTCAACTCAAGACCAGATTCTTACAACACATGAGGGCAGTGACTAAACAAGATCTTAGCCACCCTGTAGCCAGGCAATATCAGGAGAAATGTCAGAGCAACAGCAAACTGATAGAATTCTATGGAATAGACAGAACCTTACAACACCCAACGGGTAGGGATAGAGAAAAATTGCTACGTATCACATAATCCTAATATATAATTGAGCTCAACACAAAAATTTCACATGGGCTCAATAGTGAAGAGGCGCTAGCAACTCATATAGGCCATGGCTGACCCTGCAGCGTTCCCTTTCTTTACAGTCCATGTATGTGATTCCAGCCAGCTTTCGCTGTTTTACTTCACTCTCACCTTTTACCGGGGAAAGCATAAGTGGTCATAGTTGGACTATGAATTTGACTACTGTCCGCATAGACTAGTTGTGGCCAATCTGATGGATTCAGTTAGTACTTGTCCATCGTTGTGCCTTTTGCATAACATGAAATCATATTCTGGAGATTAGAGAAAATCTCCCACATCTCCCTCATCCCCCTCTTTTTGTGTTTGATACTCTCACATTCTTTGCAATACTTTATTATAAGACACACTCTTGTGAGCCTGTCCCCTCTGTTTATGTATAAGGTTTGTGGGCGAGGGGTTTGCTTTGAGCATTTGTCAAAAGCATTTGCACGTGGTATTCAGATACCATTACTGGCTGTTATTTGGTATTTTACTTACTATCAGTATTATATACAGATCATGTTTTTAGGATAGCCAGATACTAAGGGGTACATTACCCTAGATTGTCTGGTATTTACCATTTATTGCTTTTTACCTGGATTATCATTTGGATGGAGTGGCCATAATATTTCACGTAGCGGGCAACAATTTACCATTATTTGCTAATGCATTTTTACCTCTCTACTCTGGCCACAAGATTGCTAGGACTCTGCATGCATCACATTCAATGAAATATTAAAATTAACATTGATTTTCATGCCAGCATACACACTAGCGATCCTTACTCCATGTCAATTTGGGAGCATTCGCTAGGAAACATCATTGCTCACTAAGTGTTGTTCCAGTATCATAAATTGGGTACATTCCTTGGGGAAACAGTGTTGGACATTGTATCTATTTATCATCATTTGTTTGGTCATGTACGAATGGTGGCATTTGGAAACATTTAGATGATTAAGTATCCGTCCATGAATTACAATGGAATGACTCATTAATGCATAGCATGTCTCAATCTGCAATGTTGTGTGTTTACTTTCTCATGCGTAAAGATTTGTCAATTGACATTGAACTCTATTTACCGACTAACCAGTGCATTTTTTTTAAGCATAAGCTGATTGTAATTGGAGTATTTTCTCTCTTTCCATGAACTCAGTTTTGTATTTCTTTAGGGGATGTTACTCAGGTTCTTCACTTGATAAAGGCTTTGCTGGAACATGTTGTTGTGTGTGTGCACAATTAACTATTGTGCTGTCCTTTGGTGTTCCACTGTTTTTTTTGGAATTTCCGCGAAGACACTGAAAAAACTTTTCGTTTCAGGCGCGTTATAGTTAGAAATTAGCATTTAGAAATACCTTACAAATTTACTGAAAAAAGCATATTTCACGTAGCGGGCAACAATTTACCATTATTTGCTAATGCATTTTTACCTCTCTACTCTGGCCACAAGATTGCTAGGACTCTGCATGCATCACATTCAATGAAATATTAAAATTAACATTGATTTTCATGCCAGCATACACACTAGCGATCCTTACTCCATGTCAATTTGGGAGCATTCGCTAGGAAACATCATTGCTCACTAAGTGTTGTTCCAGTATCATAAATTGGGTACATTCCTTGGGGAAACAGTGTTGGACATTGTATCTATTTATCATCATTTGTTTGGTCATGTACGAATGGTGGCATTTGGAAACATTTAGATGATTAAGTATCCGTCCATGAATTACAATGGAATGACTCATTAATGCATAGCATGTCTCAATCTGCAATGTTGTGTGTTTACTTTCTCATGCGTAAAGATTTGTCAATTGACATTGAACTCTATTTACCGACTAACCAGTGCATTTTTTTTAAGCATAAGCTGATTGTAATTGGAGTATTTTCTCTCTTTCCATGAACTCAGTTTTGTATTTCTTTAGGGGATGTTACTCAGGTTCTTCACTTGATAAAGGCTTTGCTGGAACATGTTGTTGTGTGTGTGCACAATTAACTATTGTGCTGTCCTTTGGTGTTCCACTGTTTTTTTTGGAATTTCCGCGAAGACACTGAAAAAACTTTTCGTTTCAGGCGCGTTATAGTTAGAAATTAGCATTTAGAAATACCTTACAAATTTACTGAAAAAAGCAAACGTTTCAGGGACATTATAGTTAGTTGGACATAGCATTTGTACAAAACCATATAAATTCTGCTGTTATAGTTAGTTCAGCTAACTTTAACTCGCGCACCCACAATGCACTGCTGATGATGTTACATATTACATCTTTCATGCCATGGTCAGTGACATCACTGATGACATCTCAAATGACATCACTGATGATATCACTGATGACATCATCCACATGAAAATCTGATCACCTCCTCACACTCTGATATAACCTTTGATACACCCACGGTAAAATACAGACCACCATTTTGGAAACCATCGACATTCCAATACCAGTTACTACATACGCACTCACTGATTGCTAGGTATACACACACATTCACTCATTCACCCATACATTCACTCATACATGCAGTCACTCATCAATACAACACTATCATATGCACTCATACACCTATACAGACACTCACACTCCACCACTCATCCAGAGTTACTTAAACACCTAGTCACTCATGCAAAGAATCAATCACACTTCCATTTACTGACTTATACAGTTATACACACAACACATCACTTATTCTAACAGAAACAAACGCATACGTATTCTCTTACACAAGTACACACTCATCCATACAGCCACTCTCACAATCAACGACTCTCATGCATAGTTATTCATATACTCCAACTCTCACATACACTGCCTTTTACATATGTAGTTACACCCATACACACACTCACCCACCCATACAGCTGTTTCCACATGCACTCATGAACCCATACACCCAGTGAATCAACTACTCAAACATCTATGAACAGTCACACACCTCCCACCCACCCACACACACACTCAGGCACCCATACAAATACTCCAATTGTTAGCCCAAATAGACCCTCATGTAGCTACTGACCAACCCATGCAGCAGCTTATACAACAACAGAAAGACTGATACAGACATTTACACAGTTTAGTCACTACCCCATGCATTCAGTAAGACACATGTAATTACTCACTTAAACAGTCAGTCAAGCACCTACTAAATCCAACATCCAGGTACTTATACATCCACTCATTCTTCAATACACCGTGGTATATATATATATATATATATATATATATATATATATATATATATATTGACGCTCCAAAGTCCTTCCCACTCCTGGAAAAGAATACGACAGCACTCGAGGTTGAGGGTTACAAACGCGCTAGGTTTTATTTAAAGGAAGGGGTGCACACAGATGCGTTTCGGCGGTCTGCCTTCGTCAGTGTGTGATGCACTGTGTTTGTTTCCGACATTATTTTAAACAAGCATAGTCACTCCCACTTCCAGTCAGGTATGGACACAAACAAGGGGACTAATGCCTCGCACGAAACAATGGCGGCCATCTTATAGTGTATAGTAGATGTAACACAACAATAGCAGATTGCTATATAAAGCCCACAGATGGGCAATCGCATTGTTCCATGCGTGGCTTGTCACATTAAAATGTCATAAAATCGACATAAACTATACAGCCGTGGATCGGCTAATGTCCCCATATACAATACATAGTCCAAATCACCTGTACACAAGAAAAAAAGGCATAAAGTAAATCATTTCCCAAACCACAGCCGAAAGATGGGCGTAGCTAAAAGGGGGGTTGAAAAAGTGGGATATATATGGAGTGAGATGCATCGCATGCAACAGCAGAAGGGGCATGTATAATTGTTCACAGTATTCGATCACATTTCATATAGAAATTATAACATGAGTTCAGAAATAGAACATATGTGATTAAAGTGCATCTTATATACAGTGGAAAGCTAAATGTGTGTGAGACATCTGAATTGTACCCCTGTATTATTCCTGATCAAATTTAAATTCATTCAATCTGAATCACAAGGTATTGATGATATTTCCTAGATCCACAATAGGAAGTAGTACAACAGAACAGGTACTATGAAAATAGCGATTGAGTGTCTCTCACACACTAATATATACAAGACAGAAAATCAGATAGAAGTTTCAGAGCTATTATGTACATTGGTATATATTTGTTCCATACATGATGATGTGAGAAGTTCTAATTACAGTTTAATGAGATGGACTATCATCATGGAGTAGTATATACCAGTTGTTATCCTCTGCTCATGTACCTAGATGGAAAGCCATCTCCTCCCCACTGTTAAGACCTTTGGGATGTTTCGTACACAGATCGATAATGTATCGGGACTCTAGTCTTCTTAATCTGCGTAGGCGGTCACCTCCACGTATATTAGGGGGTACAATATCGAGGCCGAAGTACTGAAGCTTGTTCCGGTCTCGGTTGTGTGCCTCCGCAAAATGACGAGCCACCGGATAGGTCTGATCTACTTTGTCGATGGCTCGCATATGCTCTAATATTCTCAGCTTGATGTCCTTGATCGTGCTCCCGATGTAGCGTAAGCCACAGGTGCACTGCAAGCAATAGACGGCATACTGTGTGCTGCAGGTGATGAATTTATTTATATACATTTTCCTGCCAGTTTCTGTTATTGTATAAGAGAGTACACATTTACTACCTGCGCACGCTTTGCAGCGGCCGCAGGGGTAAAAGCCTCGTTGCTCCCTTAAAGTGTTAGTTCTCAAAGACACTTTGTCTAGATGACTGTGCACTAGTATGTCGCCTAGTGATCTAGCTTTGCTGAAGGTTAGGAGTGGCTGGGTTGGAAGGTCTTCTTTGAGCACACTATCGGTTAGGAGAATATGCCAGTTCTTCCGTAGCATGGCTCTGAAGCTATCCGCTCCTGTCGAGTAGGGAGTTATCACTCTGAACTTGCCCTTATTGTCACCTGGCAAACCCCTTCGGTGACCTGTTCAGGGTTACTAGTCAGAAGGGACTGTCTCTCTATTTTCCTTACTCTGTTGAGAGTGTTACTGAGTATTCTCTCGCCATACCCCCTAGCTCTAAATCGGGATATGCATGCCGAAGCAGCCGCTTCGAAATCAGAGGGTTTAGAACAGTTCCTGCGAAGTCTCAGCAGTTCCCCATAGGGGATACTGTTGATTAATTGGGGTGGATGGCTGCTGCTGGCATGCAGTGTGGAGTTGCCAGCAGTTTGTTTTCTGAAGAGGTTGGTGTGGAGGTGACCATCTTCTGCATATATTTTGAGGTCCAGATAGTCCGCTGCCACCGGACTCACTGTTCCCGAAAATCGCAGATTGATTTGATTGTTATTTAGTACATTAATGTACTCCTGAGCTGTTTCAAGGTTACCTTTCCACACGATGAAAAGGTCATCGATATATCGATGCCAGCAGATGACCTTGCCCTCTTCGCCTCCTACTATACAGCTCCTGGGTACCTGCTCCTCCCACCAGCCCACGAACAGGTTCGCATAGCTGGGGGCAAAGCAGGTACCCATCGCCGTACCAGACTTCTGGATGTATAGCTGTTCTTCGAACAGGAAAATATTGTGTTTTAGACAGAATTCTACGAATTCTAGGATCATTAGATTATGTCTAGAAAATCGTAGTTGGCGTTGTTCTAGTGCCCATTTTACAGCCTCTAGTCCATGATTGTGTTCAATAACTGTGTAGAGGCTAGTGATGTCCAATACCATCAAAAGATGATCCTGTTCCCACACCAAATTATTAAATTTAGTCAAAAAGTCTTTCGTGTCTCGTACACAGAGTAGACACAAGAGGGAATAAGGTGTGGTCCACAAAGCGAGACATATTCTCCGTAAGACTCCCAATAGAAGAAATGATCGGGCGGCCAGGTGGGCAGTCACGGTTTTTGTGAAGTTTTGGGAGGTGGTAGAAGGTAGGAGTCATGGGGCAAGTAGTGCGTAAGAACAGATGTTCGTCTTTGCTCAGCATACGTTGGTTGTACCATTTAGAGATAAGTTTGTCATACTCTATGATACTCTGCTGATAGGTCTCATTAGTGCATTTGATATAAAAGTTCTCATCTGAGAGTTGCCTCAATGCTTCCTTCGTGTAATATTCACGAGTCATTAAAACCACGTTCCCACCCTTATCAGAGGGCTTCACGATTATTTTCGTGTCCGTCGTTAATCCTTTAAGGGCTAGTCTCTGTTGTTCCGTGATATTCTGGTGGGGATTTTGTTGATTGGTTTTGCGGTACTTTAATAGATCATCGTTCATAGCTTCCGAAAACACATCTATGGCATCCCAGGGGGATTGAGGAACGAAGGTGGACACTGGTTTGAATCCACTACTTTCACTTTCTTGTTCGATACCCTGCATTTCCGCTCTCTGGGCTGGATCCAAGTCTGCAAGGTTCTGTGTGTGTTCCAGTTCCAGATCAGTTAATATCTCTACTGAGCGTAAGTCTTTACCGCTCAGTGCGTCTGTTACTGTAATTCTTCGCCCTTGGTGTTCTTTGTTTTGTAGATGCGGTCGTATTTTGAAATATTTATGTAATTTCAGTTTGCGCGTGAAGCGGAACAAGTCTATTTTGGTTTGGGTGTATTCCAACTCACTATTTGGACAGAAAAGTAGTCCGAGGCTTAGGACTTGTTCTTCTTCCATGGTAAGCTCTCTGGTAGTGAGGTTGACCACCGTTAAATTTGTTGCCTCATTGTCGGTGCTAGGGTTTCCTGAGGGGTTAATGGTGGTGTTCATTCCACTTGGATCGGTGGCTGAGGCTATTGTTTTTTGTTGTTGTTGGTGCGCTTCCGATTGGTCCAACGAGATACTCGGGCGCCGCCTCTGCCTCTTCCTCTTGTTCCCCCCGCCTGCCCGTCTGGTTCTCCGTCTTTTTCTGCTCCTTGGGTATCCATGTCTGGGGGTTTGTTCTTCCCACTTCGGAGCCATGTGCTTTGGATTACCTCGTACTCCTCCTGAAAAGGAGTCTTGGTGCTTTTGTCTGCCACTTTAGGCCTTCTTTTTTTTTTAACATCATTTTTATTGCATCACCAATATAAATGTACAGACAATACAATTATCAGTTATCATACAGCATGTACAGACTCAGTACGACCCAATCGATCTCCAACCGGGGGATCACCTCAGCCGTGTTGCGGGTGACCTCATCCCTGCTCATTTCTCGCAGCTCCTTACAGTGCCTGATCGCTTTCTTAGGCTAATAACCCTGGGTTGCTTTTGTGGTTTTCACCCCTCCCCCTCCCCAAATTTCGGTACCCCAACATCCCTCCAAAACAGCTTCCTACCCACCCTCCCCCATGGTCGCTCTGCGCTGGACTAACAGTGTAAAAGTGTCCGGTGTGATGCAGGAGGAAGTAATCTTTCACTAAGGTGTGTTCTCCTGTGTAGTGACGGGGTCCGCCCCGCCCAGTTCGCTCTCGCCATCCTGCCCTTCATCGTCCACATCCCGGAGCGCCTGCACCATCACTTCCCATGCAGTCGCCCTTTCCAGAGCTTTCTCGTCATTCAACCTCCAGGCCATCTGGTACCGTAAGGTACTTTCACACGCGGCCCATCTCAGGCAATCCCCATACCATCTTTTATACGTGGACCCCACTTTGGACTTCCAGTTCCTTGTGATCTCCCGCTTGGCCAGAATGAGCCCCATAAATGTACTAGTCATCTTGTTCCTAGGCGTGTGCGGGAACCAATGAAGAACACCAACCGCTTTGGTAAACTGGATATCCCTATCCGTCGCGACGTTAAGGGCCCGCCCAACTTCCTGCCAATAGTCTCCCAGAGAGGGGCAATCCCACAGCATATGGCACAAATCCGCCCCAATTGCATTACATCTGGGGCAAGCGGCGTCGGTCGCCCCAAAATACTGTTGTATTTTCCCGGGGGTGAGGTATGCCCTGTGGACGATATAGAAATGAATCAATTGGAACCTGGCGTTTCTCGAGCTCTTCCGTGCCCGCCTTAGCAACTGGCCCCAGGTCGTGTCTGGAATCTCCACCTGAAGGTCCTTCTCCCACTTGGCCTTCAGGGCCGCCAGAGGCTGCAAGGCCTCCCGCTGCATCCTAGCGTACAGGCACGTGACCGCCTTAAAGGTTCCCGCCGCCATCATGGTGTACTGGCAGGCCATCGAGGTGCCCGGTTCCTGCAGCCCTTCCTCCCAGTGAGCTTGCATGGCGCCTGTGACTGCTGCGTGCAGCAAGTAGTCGCCCCTCGGAAGGTCAAATCGCTCCTGCAGGCCCTGGAACGGCAGCAACACCCCATCTTCATAAAGGTCACCCAGCATTTGTATTCCCGCCTCCTCCCATCCTATTAAGCGCGACCAGTCGCCTCCATGTGGAAGGGCGGTGACCATCCCCAGCGGAATTTCGGGGGCATACATAAAGCGGATCCCCGCCCGCTTACGGGCCCGGTCCCAGCAAAGACGGAACGTCTGCTCCTCGACCGTCAGGTCTCCCACCCGGAGCCTCTGGTGCAGCGTAATATACGCCAGAACATGTCGCGGGGTACCTTCCACTCTCGCGTCTTCGGGGCCTCTATATACCCTCGCCACCTCCTGAGTAAAGGTTTGCAGTTGCGCGGCTAAGTAGTATCCTTCAAAATCCGGCACCGCCATCCCTCCATCATCTTTGGGGCGCAACAGGGTGTCGAGCGCTATGCGCCTCCTTCCCGTGCCCCACAGAAAGGCTATGACCAATGATCTCAGGCGTCTGAAAACAGAGCTCGGGACCCATACCGGGAGCGTCCTAAAATAGTACAAATGCCTGGGCAGGGCTATCATCCTAAGCAGGGAGATTCTACCCGCCAGGGACAACGGCAGAGTTGCCCAGAAGTCCATAGACCCCCGCAGAGCGTTGATGCAGCGAGTAATATTGCCTTCCAGTAGGTCGGACGGGGTGTGATATACATAGACCCCCAAATAATGTAGGCAGCGCGGTTCCCACCGGAGTTCCTGAGCAGTGAGTGGGCACGGTTCACCCGGCCTCAGGGGGAACAGACAGGACTTAGGCCAGTTGACCTTCAGGCCCGACAACCGGCCGAACTGCCCCAGTAGCTGCCGCGCTCCCTGAAGTTCGGGGCCCGCATCGGCCAAAAACATCAGCAGGTCATCCGCGTACAGTGATATGAATTGCGGTCTCCCCCTAAAAGATAAGACTGCGTAGTAGCGGCCCAGTCTGGCTTCCGCCGCGAAGGGTTCCATCGCCAACGCGAATAGGAGCGGGGATAGGGAACAACCCTGTCTAGTGCCACGTTTAATCGGGTATTGTCCCGAGATCAGTGTGCCCACCCGAACCCTCGCTACCGCCTCGGTGTACAGGACCTTGGTCCATTTTATATATCCGTCCCCAAGGCCGAAGCGACGCATCACCTCAAACAAGTATCCCCATTCAAGGCTGTCAAATGCCTTCTCAATATCAATGGAGAGGACAAACGGGGAGACGGCGTCAGGCCAGTCCGCTCCCATCAGTCTTGTGAGCCTACGAATGTTATGAGTGGTGTTGCGTGTCGGTATGAAACCACACTGGTCACCGTGAACCGGGCTTGTCATGTGTACCAGCAGTCTGTTGGCCAGAATTTTACTGAGGATCTTGTAGTCCGTCGTCAACATAGACAACGGACGATACGAGGACAGAGCCGCACTCTCTCTGCCCGGTTTCAGGAGCGGGATCATGAGGGCCTCGCACATGGAGCCCGGGAGTCGGCCCTTCGCCTGTGCCTCGTTGTACACCTCGCGCAGCCGTGGGGCAAGGTGCTCTAGGTATTTACCATAAAATTCAATAGGCAGTCCGTCGAGTCCCGGGGTCTTATTTCTAGCCATCTGCTTTACAGCACAACCTATTTCCCCAAGAGAGATGGGCCAACCTAGCTCTTCCGCCTCCGAGTCCTCCACTCGCGGCAACTGTAACCCGTCCAGGAACTCTTCAAGCTCGTCCGCCCCTCCCGTTCCACCACTCTCATAGAGCCCCTCATAATAAGCACAAAACTTATTCAGGATCCCGGGTTGAGTGTGGCAGGGCTCCTCCCCTGGCTCCTGGATCCCCATGATCGGCACACCCCTCCGGATGGGGTTAGCAAGCCAAGCCAGCATCGACCCCGCCTTATCACCTTCCGCATGCGCCCTCGCCATGTACTCCTTATGATCAAAGCTGCGCAGCCGCTCTAGTTCTACCGCCAGCCCCTCCCGTGCCCCGCTAAGCCCCTCCTGCAGCTCAGGGTGATTCGGGCGCCTCTTCTCCAAGTCCCTCAGCCTCGTCTCAGCCTTATCTAAGTCATCCAGCAGTGTTTTCCGAGCCCCTGCCGTATGGCCAATGCAGTGTCCCCGCACTACCACCTTAAACGCATCCCATTCGACCGCCCTAGTGGAGGCCGAGCCACTGTTCTCCTCAAAATATCTCTCAATGCGCTCCCCCAGGGCCTCCCTGAACAACAAGTCATCCAGGGTGTCAGGTTGCAGGCGCCATGTTGGCACGCAGTTAACAGTCACCATCCATTCCAGAGACATCAACAAAGGGTTGTGGTCCGATAGCGTCCTGGCCAAGTATTCCGCTCCTCCCACCGCGGGGAGCACACACGCCGAACAAAGAAACGCATCCAACCTCACATGCAGGTCATGTAGGTGCGAGTGAAAGGAATAGTCCCTAGTGGTGGGGTGCAACGCCCTCCATGCATCCGTGAGGGCCCAGCTTTCCTGCCATTCCAACCTACGCTTAGCGACCCTATGCACTGGGGACGCGCGCAGCGGGGGATGGGACCTATCTAGTAACACATCCTCAACCGAGTTGAAGTCCCCCCCCAAGAGGACCGGCCCTGCCAAATAACCCGCCAATTTGCCCGAGATAGTAGACAAGAAGGCGGGGAGGTCCACATTAGGAGCATACACATTACAGAGAGATATCACCCTGCCTCTCAGCCTCCCCTCCACCGCCACATATCTGCCCTCCGGGTCCACCACTGACTTCGAGACCTGGAAGGGGACCCCCGCCCGTATCCAAATCAGTGCCCCCCTTGCAAAAGCTGAAAATGTCGTGTAGAATAACTGCCCCCTCCAGCGCCTCTGCAGAGCAGCCCCCTCCTGCTTGTTAAGATGCGTCTCCTGCAGGAAGGCTATATGAACCCCCCTACGCTTGAGGTACGCCTGGACCTTATGTCTGCGCGTCATGGACTGCATACCCCGCACATTCCAGGTCACACATTTCAGCGCCCCGGTACTAACCATCCCCCCCTACACAACCGGACCAAAGAGTAAAGAACATTGTCCGCAAAAGTCCCGCGACCACGGGTCCGCCCACCCACCCACTCCAAACAGGAAGCCGAACCCCTCCAACAACAACTACCCCCCGAGCAACCCCAACTGCTCGCTTCTCCCACCCCCCCAGGACAGGACCCCCCGCAACTGGAAGTACCCCCATCCAAACCAACACTCCCGACCACCCCTCAAGGAAAGGCGGTAACAATCGCAGTCCCCACTGCGGTGACCTTAGGGGCCAGTAAGGCGTGGCTCAATGCAATGTAAATCCCCAAAACAAGTCAGCCCCGTGCACTCCATCCCACAATCCCCACCTTACAGCCCCCCAAAACCTTAACCAATAACGGTCCATTGCTGCGGGCCCAGTGCCCCGGTGTCCAAACAACGAGTTCACTCCACCAGTTCAGTTCAACACGCCTCCAGTATCTCCCCCGAAGTCTGCGGCGTCACAATAGGGCCCCGGGCTCCACCAAGTTCCGACTGTCCCGTCTCTCAGCCCGTGCCCGGGTCTTCCGATTCCGTGCCCTTCCCGGACCGACTCCTGGCGGTCCTAGATAAGTCCACTACCGCCTGCAGTGCCGCCTGCCTCTCCGCCTCCGTCTGCGACATCGATGGTTTTCCAGTCCTCTTGCGGTTCCTCCTGATCCGTTGGGATTGCCTGACCGGTTGCGCCACCTTAGCCTCCTCCTCCCTGGCCTTAGCACCATCCGTGCCCGCTTTATAAGTGTCCCACCAGTCCCAAGCGTCTGCGGAGGTCGTGAAGAATAATGTTTTCTCATCCACCACCACTCTTAGCTTGGCAGGGAACAACAGGGAGTACTTGATGCCTTCCTGGCGGAGCTCCCGTTTGAGGGACAGAAAGTTTGCCCGGAGTCGCTGCGTCTCAAATGTATAGTCCGGGAACATGGTGACTCTATTGTTATCCACTTGAAATGGCCCCGCTTCTCTCGCCCTCTGTAGGAGCCAGTCTCTGTCCCGGTAGTGGAGCAACTTAAACACCACTGGGCGAGGAGGAAGGCCCAAGGCTGGTGGGCGCGCTGGAACTCTATGTGCCCGCTCCAGGGAGAAGAAGGGGGACAATCCTTCCGGTGCCACCTCCGTCCGCAACCAATTATCAAGGTAGCCCACCATGTCGTCGCCTTCGATTTTTTCCGGCAGGCCCACTAGGCGAACGTTGTTGCGCCTGTTTCGGTTTTCCGCATCTTCGGCCCTCCTTTCTAACACCTTCAGACGGTCCATCACGTCCGCCATCTGGGCCTTCATTGTGGCTTGGCCCGGGGCTAATTCTTTAACCGTGGTCTCCACGGACTTCACCCTGTCCTTAAGCTTGTCATGGTCGGCCTTCAGGAGGCCCAAACCCGTCGCCACCTGAGCTATATCCTGCTGCAGGGCATCCTTTGTGGTGGCGATGGCCTCCAGGATACGATCCTGCATCCGCTGCAATGCCGCTTGGTCTCGCTCCGCTCCCTCCGCGGCCTCAGTATCGGTCGCGCCATCTCCCTTCCCTTTCGTCTTCCCCATCTGGGCCGTCTCGTTCGGTGGCCTCCGGGTACTTTCCTGGCCGTCCTCCGTGTGCCGTTGGGTATCGCCCTCCGGCAGGGCTCCCGGGCCCGAAGTTATCTCAAAAAAGCAGGAAACACTGAATGACCGCAGCCCGGCCGGCGCCAGTCGTGCCAGGGGCCCAGGGTTCTTGTTGCTGGGTCACTATCGCACTGTCGTCGCCCCTACCAGGGGGGGTCCCCAGTCTCCGCCCGAGGGCGCGCCCAAGGTCCACTCGGCACCTGGGGGGAGAGGCGCGATGCAGCCGTCAACACCCCTGAGGCGCCAGGGAGCAGTCCTTTGCAGGTCTCCAGGCAGATGTCTCCGTCGCTTCAGAGTCTCATGCCCTCGCCGCCATTTTGGGGTCCGCGACTTCTCGCCTGGGTCCAGCTTTCAAAGCCGAAATATCGCTGTGGAATGGCTTGGTGTCGTCTTCCGTGGGCCCCTGGCCCTCCGCAGTGCCTTCCAGTACCGGATGATACTGGTTACACCGGGGTCCGATCAGATATTCAGGATATTTTCCGGGATCGGGCACGGAGCTCCGGGCTCACGCTGCCTACCTCCTCGGCATCCAAGCCACGCCCCCCTGCCACTTTAGGCCTTCTGTTGTTAGTGCGTGTATCTGGGTCTGATTGATTCTCTTCCGATTCATTCTCAGTTATATCTGATTCGGAGGTCACTTCTCCAGTACCGCTTGTTGTCCCAGCACCTTCCTTCCTGCTCTTCTGCAGGGCCTTGCGTGGAGCGTCAAACTTTTTTGCATACGTGAGGACCCGTCCAGTTAGATAATCATTTGCGTCCCTCTCGTATTTCTCCTGTTTGCGGAGTCTTATTTTAGCTTCATATTTAATTAGCCTGGCCTTCATTTGCTCCTTCATCTGTGTGATGTTTGCTACTTGACTAGGATCAGTTTCATTCTCAAGTTCGTTGTCAATTACTTGGATGTCTGCCAGAGCTCGCTCCCTGTCGCTCCAGGCGTATTTCACGAGTATTTTAAGTGTGCCCTCACAGTATTGGGCAGTATGTTCGAACCAGTCCATGAGCAGTTGCGGGTCCGGATTCTCATAGGAGGGAACAGTGTGAACTCTCAACCCCCTTGGCACCCTTTCTTCTTCAATATAATTAGTAAGGCTTGTCGCCTCCCACCATTTACGGATCTCCCTTTCATGGAGGCGTTCCAATTTCGTCATTGTTATTAAGAGTGGATTACTAGGCGTTTCCACTGTAGGCGTTTCAGTTGATGCAGGCGATCTTATCTGCCTTTTAAACATGCCCTTTGCTGCCGATTGCCGTTCCGCATCGGAAAACATGTCGGAGCAGCGCGTGTCATAAACAGTATTAGGCTTGTACTGTAGACTCGCGCATGCAAATAGTGCTACCACCCCCGCAGTTCAGAAGCGCGTCTGCAGCCTCAATCCTCTGTCGCCTGGCCACACAATTCCAATGCTCCCTGACGTACAGAGATGGGAGTGTACGATTAACAGCTGCATGCAATGCTCACCGGAGACGTCTTCCTCGGGAGACACGGGGCTCGTGTACTCCTCTGTAATCCGTGACCGGACCGGACTCGAACTCCCGAATTGGATCAGGCGGTGCGCAGCCGCGCACTTTGGAAACGCTCCTTTCTCCACGAAAAAGCGGCTGCTCACTCGTCGGCGGCTCGTGGACACCGCCACACATTGACGCTCCAAAGTCCTTCCCACTCCTGGAAAAGAATACGACAGCACTCGAGGTTGAGGGTTACAAACGCGCTAGGTTTTATTTAGCGGAGGGGTGCACACAGACGGAATGGAATGGAATGGAAATTGCACTTGTATAGCGCATAGCTACCCGGAGGCCTCGCAGCGCTTGTGAATGATTACTTAGTGCGGGCTTGGGGTAGATTAGCAGGTGTTAACAAACAGGTGCGTTTTCAGGGCCTTCCTGAAAGACATATGGTTGTTGTGTTCCCGGAGAGAGAGTGGGAGGGAGTTCCAAAGTCTCGCCGCCGTATGAGAGAAGGAGCGGCCTCCCCAGCGAGCTTTCTTGATTTTGGCAGACGTTGCCAGCTGAAGGGTGCAAGAGCGAAGGGAACGGGACGGGACATATGGCGTAACCATAGGGTGTAGAATTACAGGGCCCGATCGATGGAACGATTTGTGTAAAATACACATGGCTTTAAATTGCACTCTTGCCGCCACAGGAAACCAATGGAGCTCCCTTAGGGCGTTCTTAGCTGACTGCCAGCGGGGGATGTTATAGAGTAGGCGCGCTGCACTGTTCTGTGTGACGCGTTTCGGCGGTCTGCCTTCGTCAGTGTGTGATGCACTGTGTTTGTTTCCAACATTATTTTAAACAAGCATAGTCACTCCCACTTCCAGTCAGGTATGGACACAAACAAGGGGACTAATGCCTCGCACGAAACAGAGGCGGCCATCTTATAGTGTATAGTAGATGTAACACAACAATAGCAGATTGCTATATAAAGCCCACAGATGGGCAATCGCATTGTTCCATGCGTGGCTTGTCACATTAAAATGTCATAAAATCGACATAAACTATACAGCATATATATAATACTATATAATACATATGTAGAATTTAAAGAAAAACACAGTCACTGGATGATGTCATCATTCATGTCAGTTGAGCTGTCATCAGTGATGTCACTGACAATGTCATGAATGTTGTAGAAGGGGGGCTGTGTGACCCCCTTCTTTTCCTATTTTTTGGGCCCTGGGGACCCCGTCCTGACCCCATTGTTTTTTATTTAATACAGGAAGTGGGCCGCGTGCCCCCCTCTCCCGATGCCATTTTTGGCCCGGGAACCCCATCCCCAGGGCATGGGCCCGGCTCTGAGCTGGATCCGCTTGTTCATCTCTGGCCGAACTCAATCGGTTAGACTGGGCACTTTTACGGCCCCCACCATATCCACCAACTGTGGAGTGCCTCAAGGTTCTTCGTTGTCCCCCCTACTTTTTAATTTGTACCTGCGTCCTCTTCTGTTTTCCCTCAGAAATGCCAAGGTAACCATCTTCAACTATGCCGATGATTTGCAGCTCATCTTCCCTCTTAACACCGAGGACTCAGTGGTAGAATTTCAAAACACCATGTCCCACATTCTGAGTTGGATGAGCTGCAATCATTTAAAACTTAACCCAGGCAAGACCGAATTGGTCTTGCCTGGACAGAGTATACATAGTTGGAATCCCAGCTTCTGGCCCTCCTGCATGGGTGCCCCTCCATCTAAGTCATCTTCGGTCAAAAGTCTGGGCATCCACATCAGTGAAGACCTTTCCTTGAAGAAACAGGTGGGAGCAGTCGTTTCCTCCAGTTTTTTTCAGCTGAAATTTTTTTTAAAAATTGCATGTTTCTTTTCTTTTTCCGCTCTCACTCAGATCATCATCTCCTTGGTTTTATCCAGACTGGACTTCTCCAATAGTCTCTATCTTGGGCTCCCAAAAGGAGAGCTTAAACGCCTCCAGTTGGTTCAGAATCAAGCAGCCAGACTTCTTCTGAACATCCCTAGAAGGCAATCAGTCAGACCTGGCCTGAAACAATTACACTGGTTGCCGGTGGAACAACGTGTGGCCTTTAAAGCGGGCTGCATTTTATTCAAATCCCTACATGACATTGGCCCCCAATTCATTAGGGACCTATTCCATAAATACAGCCCCTCCCGACATCTCCGGTCCACCCATAAATCCCTTTTGATTGTGCCGCCGTACAAGAGGAAACGTCTCGGAGGCAGCTGCTTTGACCATCTCGCAGCTGCCTTCTGGAACTCTCTCCCCCCTCATCTAAAACTAAGCGATAATCTCCTCAGTTTCAGACACCTTCTGAAGACCTGGCTCTTTTCTCAGGCACATCATTGAGCTGCTTCGTTCTATCAAATGACTGACGCGCCCTGTTCCTTCCTACAGCGCCATGAAGCCTCCGGGCGTACGAGCGCTCAATAAATGCCAGTTAACATTAACATTAACATTAACATTAAAGTTTTATTAACAAAATTTGGAGGGGGTCCGCGTGGCCCCCCTCCTCAGGTCATTTATGGCCCAGGGACCCCAACTCCCGGGGTGGGTCTGTCTTTCCTTTTTTTTAAATTATATTTTTTGGGGGTGAGGGGAGCGCGTGCAACCAGCTTTCAAACCCTCATAAATACACAAAGTGACCACTGTGCTCTCACTATAATATTTCATCCCTTGCGAGAGGACAGCACGCAAAGTATAGTCAGTGCATTGAGTCAAAATACCTTACACCTGGAAAAACTCAATCGATTTTCTCTAAAATGAGGAAAAATCGACCCCCAAAACATTTTAAAATCAGTCATAAACATGGCACATAGTTCAATTCTCAAATGCCTAGACTAGTCGGTACGTAGTGAAGAAGTAATAACAAACTTTAAGGTGGTCATAAAAACAATAAATGCAGTACTGTTCGCAAAACCAAAAAACACCCAGGGGACGAAAGTGGGATGTTTTAATCACAGATGAACAGCTGCGCACTCAAAATTGAAGGTCGCATTGCAAAACCCAAATAGGGCACCCTAAGAAATAGTAAATTTAAGACGGGAATATAATACCGCTTTAAAGGATAGGAAAATAGAGCTTAAACAGGCCCTATGGTCACAACTACACAGGAGCTGCACTCTTAAAAATAGTTCAGCATTCTGGGCTGTGGTAAAATCTCCTTTCCTAACAGACCAAGAGAACCAACCATCCATTGACGTGGCAATTGATGAATTAACCTGGGTTGACTACTTCTCAAAGATATTCGGAGGGGGCCCAGCAGATACAACAGCATATTCAAATGTTGCTCCACTCTCAACTACCTACCCTCTGGAAATAGATTTTGACCTTGCTGAAGTTCAACGGGCCATCAAGCTCAGTAAAAACAGTAAAGCCCCAGGCCCCGGTGGTGTCCCGGCATATCTATTTAAAGCAAATGAAGATCTCTGGGCACCACTACTTACTAGGGTACTTAGGGCAGCCTGTGAGGTGGGACTATTGGACTCATGGTCCAAATCAATCATGGTCCCCATCTTTAAAAAGGGGGACCGTCAGGAGGCATCATGCTACTGTCCAATCTCTCTGCTGTACTACCTGGGAAAAATTCCGGGCAGGATTATCCTGGAACGTCTCCAGCAGTGTGCGGAGGATGGCAGGATACTTTCAGATATCCAGTTCCGGCTTCAGAGAGGGCCTGGGGACAGTGGAACAGGCACTAAATCTAACATTGCTTACAGAGAAATATGTACGCGCATAGGCGGGCAGTATCTACATGGTATATGTGGATTTGTCCGCAGCCTTTGATTGCGTCGGCCATACAAAATTATGGCCAATACTGCTGAACATGGGGGTGGACCCTCCTTGGTAAACTTTCTGCGTGAACTTTACACAAATGCCACAGCTAGGGTGAGGTTCGGTGTAAAAGGGGAGCTATCGGCGTCGTTCGGAGTGGAGAGGGGAGTGAGACAGGGATGTGTCCTGGCTCCCTTTCTCTTTACGCTCTATATCAACGGGCTGGAACAAGCCATGTTCAACGGGAGCCAGGACCTCCCTCAAGCTAACAACCGCTCGATGCCGGCACTGCTCTACGTGGACGACGCCGTGATATTGGCACAAAATCCCCATAGAGCTCCAGAAGGTACTAAATAGGTATTCCCAATTTATGGGTGAATTGGATCTACGCATTAACATTAAAAAAAAACCTTTGTTATGAGTGTTGGTCCACCAAAACAAAGGCCAAAAACCATATTTTTAAATGAGGAGAAATTGGAAGTAACAGCACAATACCCATACTTGGGCATCATCATTGACCGCAAATTACACTGGTTTACTGCTATAGAGTCTAGAAAATTCCTCTTAGTAAGAACTATAACGGCTCTGGTAAGCTTTTTTTTAAAAATGGGTAGAAGGCCCTCAGTAGAGCTCCTAAAGATATATAGAGCCAAATGCCAGTCAGTAGCGCTATATGGCACAGGAGTGTGGGGGTATGCAAACATAAAAACCTACAAGTGGCAGAAAACAAATTTCTTCAATTTCTCCTAGTGGTACCTAAAAGAACATCCACCTTTTCGTGTCATACAGAACTGGGAATCTCCTACATTACGGACCTAGTAAAAATACAGCCACTTCTTCTTTGGCACCGTATATGGTTGGGAGAAAAAAACACACTTACCCAGCAAATTATCCTTGATTGCATGACCCTGGACCACTCACTTAAAATTGGTTGGCTAGCGTACATAAAGGGTTTCTTACATGACCTAGGATTGGAAAAATACTATTTGGCACCCTTCACAATCCGGTCACTATACAGGTGCTCACATTGGCCCACTTAGAAGAAATTCGATTAGTGAAAGAAGCCCCCAAACCATCTGTCCAACATTGTGTTGCTGTTCAAACAACTCTATCAATTCAGCCATATTTAACCTATGATCTTACTATTTTCGAGAGATTTCTCTTAGTAAGATTTAGGTTAAATATCTTTCACCGTTTGGTCGCTTTCCCAGAAAGAAATAACTGGGACTCAGTACTATCTGAATGCCCGTGTGATGAGTTCTCAACCCAGGCCACCATTCATACTTTCTTTTTTTGTAAGTTTTATAGAGAGCACAGAAAGATTTGGCTAATACCCCTAGTAAAATATGTCGGAATAAGAAGATGTCGTCCGGCGTTGCTATTTTTACAATTGGTGAGCGTGGAGTGGATGTCGAAGTCCATCGTCAAATTCCTGAAATGTATTTTTTGCCATCGACTAAATCTGTAGCTGGGCTCTGTTAAATATAAATTAATCGAGTAAAAAGGGACTGATGTTTCCGCAGACTGTTTTAAGTATTTATAGTCTATTTGTTTTTAATACTATATGAATTTTAGTGAAATGCACTAAAAGCTTTCTTTTAGGATCTTGTTCTAAATGTTAGTATTTCATTTTAAAGATAATCATGAAAAAGTAATTGTTTCCTTTTTTATGTAACTGCTTTTATGGTTTTTTACCTGCTAAAAACCGAATAAAGAAAAAAAAAACTTATATTAACCCATAGATATTCATCCGTTATAGTTACCAGAGCTAACTATAACTTGTAACCCTGCAATGCACTGCTTATGACCTCACATATTACATCACTCATTACATGGTCAGTGATGAATTCACTTGTGAAATATCAAAAGATATCACACATGACATCACTGATGACACCATAGTGTGACTGTAAGCATTTTGAAAGCATTTCTGAGACTTAATGATACATACGAAGTTACAGCATTAGTTAAATTACTTTTCTTTCTGTTCTAGTAATTAGCCTTACTGTTTCTAACTTTTCTCATCAGAGTGACTGTCTGACTGTCTGTATCAGTGTGTGAGCGGATGTCTGAGTGGCTTTATGGATGAGGTAGTGGGTATGTGAGTAGCTGTAGGGGTCAGTGATTGGTTGTGTGAGTGGCTGTATGCATGAGTTAGTGGATATGTAATGACTGCGTAGGTGTGTGAATGGATGTCCAAGTCACTGTATGGGTGACTGAGTGGCTGTTTGAGTGGGTGTTTGGATACCTTAATGGCTGTATGGTTGAGTGAGTGGTCATCTGAGTGCTTGTAGAGATGAGCGAATGGCTATGTAAGTGGTTGTGAGAGTGTGTGAGTGGATGTGTGAGTAGTTGTATGGGTGTGTCAATAGTTTAGTTGAGATGCTGTATGGGTAGGTGAAATACTGTGTGAGTGATTGTGCGATTCACTGGGAGGGGTTAGCAGTATGAATGAGGCCCCTCTGTTATCTGAAAATGCTCTGTCAATGGTGGAAATCCCAGTTGTAGTTCCCTGCACCACCACTATGGACTTACTGGTCTTACCACTCTCTACGTCTAATATATTAACTTTGCCGGCCAAAAAAATCTCTTTTAAGAGGAAAAATTATGCTCAAAGAGAAGTTCTGTCTAACAAACTAAAAAGGATCTAGGAAGGCATCACCAAACAGCCTGCATCAGCCTGATTAAATCAACCACAGGGATCACCTATACCTAAGCCCACCTTGAACGGGGACAATTTAGGAGAGAAATGAGCACTATTATTACAACTTATAATGTCACAGTTGGATGCTATTGAGTTTAGGTTGAAAGAGTTGTTACAAAATAAGGCAGTAAATGTGAGAGTGGTGATTAACAGAAGCCAATATCACACAACACCCTTATACCTTCCATACCCATGTATGTGATCATTTGAAGTGTCCAAGCTGGTTGGAAGGGTTAAAATCGGCCACTATTCTGATTTCACTGAAGGGGTCAACCCAATAACAAAGTACTCCTATGATAGCGGGGGCCCAAAGGTCTTCAGTTTAACCCAAGTCTCACTGGCTGAAAATGTTACTTCAAGGGAATTGCAGAGGAGGGCTAGAGATAAAATAGCTGCTGAAAATGAAATAGTGGAGCCTACGTAGCACCATTCCAGGATAGATATGCGGGGGAGATCAAACAACCCCCAATGCCTGAACCTCTCACCAGCCACCTGTCCATTTGTCTTAATTATAGTAAATGTACCGGCTCTAAGATTAGACCAACAAGAATTGACCACACAACTCATGGATAAAACTAGACATTGGTTAACAACGTTTACCTGAATGAGCTGTTCCATACATGAGCATATAATTATGGATAGAAGAATGTGCTGGGTAGGCCCATCATCGAAATCCATTGATTTTGTCTGTGTTGGACTACATTTTAATAAATCACATATAGTAGGCA
This sequence comes from Lissotriton vulgaris, assembly GCF_964263255.1. Lineage (NCBI taxonomy): Eukaryota > Metazoa > Chordata > Amphibia > Caudata > Salamandridae > Lissotriton > Lissotriton vulgaris. The sequence continues at coordinate 186,885,043 of NC_141688.1, read as the reverse complement.
ATTTGCTATCTCTGCTTCCATCAGCCCCTACACTGATCTCGCAGATACATATTGTACCTTTAGGTTTCTTCTATAAACCATCTTTCATATAAAATCTAATACACAAAGGCTATCTCTAGAGGGTAATCCATGGAGGAATTGGGGAAAGTTAGGCATCCTTACCTCAAATTGGTTCTCTGCATTAGAAAATATGGACAGTGTGACTGAGTTATATCCCCCACGCAGTTAGCCGACAGCTTAAACCTGCTTAGAGGATCTGTCCCCATGAATGTCCCAGTAGTGGAAAATGAAACAGAAATTTTAGAACATAGTGCTGGTGTATACATCCCATCCCCGTTCCAAATGATTCAAAAGGAAATGTGGTGTTAATGAAAAATGATAATTATACAATACTATTGTGGAATATGGCAGATAATATTAATAAAAAACATAATTATGATTGGCATAAGGAATTATTAAATTACCAGATCATTTGCTCCCAAGACACATGAGAGTTGGATCCCATTTATCTAAATGGGCATCGCTCTTTTCAAACCCCAGCACTCCCATTTTAGAAGAGGAGATCTAAGGGAGGTTTATTAACATGTATAGCGAACACAACTATGCTTAAATTGGTGACCCTTGAGAGCAATTTGCCTTACTTCCATATTTTGGTGGTACATTTTAATGATAGATCTATTTTAATAATAATACACTGTTAAATAATAATGTTGAGAATCAAAATACAGTGATAAATGACCTATGAAGGATCCTGGACTATTTTATCTTCCAACACCCAAAGCCATTGTATCTTATCTGGATTGGCAATTTTAATATAAACAAAAGCCTGAGAGATAATTCCCGCATATATGGGGTAAGTGACCTCAATGTCAGAATTAATTAATCATTTCACTCATTCATTCAACATGTGAAGTGCTCCTAATAATTTGGGACCTAGAAATGAGAAATCAGATAGACCTAAACAATGCTCAAATCTTTCTCACCTTTATAGGGCAGGGCAGACCTCATCAATTGATCATATAATAACTTCTTTCAACTTTGGATGTAACGCCAATCAGATAATGATCAAGATAAGAGAGTTCAGCGATCATGCGATAATTTCAACTACGCTCCCTTGGAAAAACCCAAAAATAAAAAAGTGTGGTACAATTATTCTAAAACCTGTTCTCGAGAGAAGAAATGGATACTCCTTAAGATGGAATAAAGAAGACGGAAGGGTGCACAGTCTAAATATCGAATCCTAAATATCGACCTACAGAAAAATCAAGTTTGTAATATCGAAGGTACAGAATATTGAGGTCAAGGAAATCGACGGGGGTCCTGCAGCACTTGTCCCTACCTGTGCCCTGGTGCAGGCAGCATCACGGAATCCCGGTGGGCTTGTTGGTGTTCTCCTCCCCCCCTCCCGCCGCCGCAGATCCATCCATAGCGGCCGCAGTGCGGAGGTGGGGACTACATACCCCAGGCAGCATAGCGCCAAAGCGGCGGAAACGGCCAAGGACACTTCCGCGCACGGAGGCGCATTTAACCCGAGGAAAACCCCGGCAGAGCGGGCGGTCCTAGGAAATCGACGGGGGTCCTGCAGCACTTGTCCCTACCTGTGCCCTGGTGCAGGCAGCATCACGGAATCCCGGTGGGCTTGTTGGTGTTCTCCTCCCCCCCTCCCGCCGCCGCAGATCCATCCATAGCGGCCGCAGTGCGGAGGTGGGGACTACATACCCCAGGCAGCATAGCGCCAAAGCGGCGGAAACGGCCAAGGACACTTCCGCGCACGGAGGCGCATTTAACCCGAGGAAAACCCCGGCAGAGCGGGCGGTCCTAGGAAATCGACGGGGGTCCTGCAGCACTTGTCCCTACCTGTGCCCTGGTGCAGGCAGCATCACGGAATCCCGGTGGGCTTGTTGGTGTTCTCCTCCCCCCCTCCCGCCGCCGCAGATCCATCCATAGCGGCCGCAGTGCGGAGGTGGGGACTACATACCCCAGGCAGCATAGCGCCAAAGCGGCGGAAACGGCCAAGGACACTTCCGCGCACGGAGGCGCATTTAACCCGAGGAAAACCCCGGCAGAGCGGGCGGTCCTAGGAAATCGACGGGGGTCCTGCAGCACTTGTCCCTACCTGTGTCCTGGTGCAGGCAGCATCACGGAATCCCGGTGGGCTTGTTGGTGTTCTCCTCCCCCCCTCCCGCCGCCGCAGATCCATCCATAGCGGCCGCAGTGCGGAGGTGGGGACTACATACCCCAGGCAGCATAGCGCCAAAGCGGCGGAAACGGCCAAGGACACTTCCGCGCACGGAGGCGCATTTAACCCGAGGAAAACCCCGGCAGAGCGGGCGGTCCTAGGAAATCGACGGGGGTCCTGCAGCACTTGTCCCTACCTGTGCCCTGGTGCAGGCAGCATCACGGAATCCCGGTGGGCTTGTTGGTGTTCTCCTCCCCCCCTCCCGCCGCCGCAGATCCATCCATAGCGGCCGCAGTGCGGAGGTGGGGACTACATACCCCAGGCAGCATAGCGCCAAAGCGGCGGAAACGGCCAAGGACACTTCCGCGCACGGAGGCGCATTTAACCCGAGGAAAACCCCGGCAGAGCGGGCGGTCCTAGGAAATCGACGGGGGTCCTGCAGCACTTGTCCCTACCTGTGCCCTGGTGCAGGCAGCATCACGGAATCCCGGTGGGCTTGTTGGTGTTCTCCTCCCCCCCTCCCGCCGCCGCAGATCCATCCATAGCGGCCGCAGTGCGGAGGTGGGGACTACATACCCCAGGCAGCATAGCGCCAAAGCGGCGGAAACGGCCAAGGACACTTCCGCGCACGGAGGCGCATTTAACCCGAGGAAAACCCCGGCAGAGCGGGCGGTCCTAGGAAATCGACGGGGGTCCTGCAGCACTTGTCCCTACCTGTGCCCTGGTGCAGGCAGCATCACGGAATCCCGGTGGGCTTGTTGGTGTTCTCCTCCCCCCCTCCCGCCGCCGCAGATCCATCCATAGCGGCCGCAGTGCGGAGGTGGGGACTACATACCCCAGGCAGCATAGCGCCAAAGCGGCGGAAACGGCCAAGGACACTTCCGCGCACGGAGGCGCATTTAACCCGAGGAAAACCCCGGCAGAGCGGGCGGTCCTAGGAAATCGACGGGGGTCCTGCAGCACTTGTCCCTACCTGTGCCCTGGTGCAGGCAGCATCACGGAATCCCGGTGGGCTTGTTGGTGTTCTCCTCCCCCCCTCCCGCCGCCGCAGATCCATCCATAGCGGCCGCAGTGCGGAGGTGGGGACTACATACCCCAGGCAGCATAGCGCCAAAGCGGCGGAAACGGCCAAGGACACTTCCGCGCACGGAGGCGCATTTAACCCGAGGAAAACCCCCGCGACGCGGGACCGCGCGCGGGACCAGCCGGGCTGAGCCCGGGCAGAGGGCGGGCCGTCCGTGGCCGTCAGGGACCGGAGGAGGACGGGACGGGCCACCTCCCTTGGTTCCCTGACTACTTAAGGTACCAAGAACTCCTTTTCCATTACGTATTGCCCTCTCATGAACGGGTAAAGACTTTAACCTTGCATACATCTTGTCAAGAATGATGCAAAAGGAGGCATTAAAAAATTCTTTTTGCCTGCTTGGCTCGGGAAAGGGGACTGGGGAAAAAACTCTGAGACTGAATAACCCTTCCCCTCCAAGAAAAATAGACTCTGACGTATCCTTCCATCTTTTAGATAGTACGCTATCTCCCCCTTTAACTTCTGGAATCCCGCAAACTATGTCTTATTGGGAGGAATTAAATGCGTTGTGTGGTACCAAGTTCGTTCCAGTAGCATCCCCTTCCCCTGTACAAAATGTTTGTAGTGATAACCCATTTGGCACACTGTGCGAACCACCTCCACCACTCAATGAGGCCAACTCTCAAGTTGCTGTTCAGTCACAGGGTCCAAGTATTAAAAGGAAAATCGACGGGGCAACTGAATGCAAAATACAGAACCTTCCTGGTGGTGTTGGTTCTACATCGCCCATCATGAACTCCGCCGTACCTAAGGGGGGTGATGAATGTTTGAATGCCCAAGTACAATTGCCCCAGGTGCCACTATTAATTCAGTTTGAGCAAATGCTAAAATCCATAATAGCACCCCTCATAGAAAAAATAAATATCTTGGGGGATAGGCTGACAAATTTAGAGACAACCATGAAAACCAACTCTTTACCTCCCATAAAGACAGCAACATTCAAGCATCCCAACCTACCGACTGCATCCAGAGCCCCTATGCCAATTAACATCAGGAAAAATACCTTAACTGAAAGTGTAAACTCCAAAACACCATCCCAAACTGCTTTTAAAATTCCCCCCAAATTTGTATCTACAAACTTCCCCCTGGCTGCAGTGGAGCAAAATAGAGTAACGCGCATTCATTTACCCCCGGAAGCCGCCCCTTTTGTGCTTGTTCTTTCGGGAGTACCGGCACCCTCTCCTGGGAATCCCGAAAGACATAGGGACCTTCTGAACAAAGTCATATTTTGGCTAAATAAAAACAGATCCCTTCCACCCAATCATGACGGTGGAATTCTGGGTGTCAGAAGGGTGGGCTGGTTGGGGTCCCTACCTAAAGAAATCCCCGGGGACTTAATTCTGGTGAAGTTTAGGAATCGGAACATTGTCCCCCAGTTACGACTCTCCCAGCCCAAAGATGGAGACGGCCCCATTTCCATCTGGGACCTGCACGATTTCTATCCAAGTATCCCACATACTTCTCCACTTGGATTAATGACAGCATATCAACATATGATGGGAACTGGATTTCGTGCTCTCACTGGCAGTAGCTCTCCTGCTCGCTACAGATTTGATTCCGTGTACAAACATTGGAATTCCTGAAGTGACAAGCCTAAGCACTAATCCAGACTGTAAATGTTAATTTAATGTATAGCGCATTGTAATTATTGCATTGTTCCAATACGCCAGGCACATGTTCCTTTTAACCTGTAGCCACAAATGCTGCTATTAGTCTGTTGTTTACAATGAGAGAGTCCGACATCTGCTTTTATACTGCGACATATATTTTAAGATGTTATCTTAAACTGTACCAACAGTTAAAATTGTATTTCATTGATTAATGAATTGTATAGATTTTTTAACAATGTTTTATATGTGCTTTTATGGTTTGTTTTGTCTGAACCGAATAAAGCTTATTGAAATTGAAATTGAGGTCAAGAATATCGTTGGACAGAATATCGACCCTAAGGTAAGTAATATCGATTTTTTTATATCGATGTAAGTAATATCGAAGTCAATAATATTGATGTTACTAATCTCGATGTTACTAATATCGCTATTTGTATTATTGTTATGTATTTCAATAGGTATTTTATATGTATGTGTTATATGTTTTTTGTTAAGTATTCTACTGGTTTTGAATTATATGTATACAATTTTATATGTTAATAATGTTTTTTTAAGTAAATTTCACGTTTTAGTACCGGAGCGGGTCGTGGGTTTATAGGGGAATAGAATTGGAAGTAATTTAATTATAGTAAATTAATTATTAATTTTTAGGAATTACACATTCATTTTAATTAATTTTTGCATTTAATTTCTGTAGCGGGTTGTAGGTTTATAGGGGAATTGGGTGGGAAGTGATTTAATTGTAATTAAGAAATGATTAATTTTTATTGATGAAATTGATAATTACTTTATTTTTAATTAATTATTAATTGGAAATTAATTTGTTTTAATGTTAATTACTTTTTTTAATTGGTAATATTTTTTTTAATTGGTAATTTATTATTTTAATTGGTAATACATTTGTATTAATTGGTAATTAACTGTTATTAATTGATTAATTGATAATTATGTTAAGTGTACAATTTTATTATTGGATTGTGCTGTGCATTTATAGGGGAATAGTGTTGGAAGCAATTGAAATCTAATTAAGTAATTATTACATTTATTGTTGGGTATTGATAATTAATTTATTGAACATTAGTTATTAATTGGTAAATATTTTATATTATAATTTTGTGGTTAGGAAAATTAATTTATTGTTGATGAATCATTAATTGGTAATTAAATATTATTAACGAATATGTATTGATATTTGTAGTTTGTATATTAAAAAGTAATTATTAGTTGATAATTAATGTTTAATAAATATATTTTTTTTGGTATAACAAATAATTTTATTGTTATTTCTTTTGTTAATCAATTTTCAATAATTAATATGTTTGTGTTATGATATGTTTTATTGTTCAATATTTATTATTTGGTAAGTATTTATTAATAATGTTTATTGGTATTTATTATTAATGTATTAATAATTAATTATTCCGTTTTTATAATTCTTTTCAATAATTATTAATGGGTATTTGTAAATAATTTAGAGTTATTTAAAAATTAAATTATTAAAGATTTTAAATACAGAAATTATTTATAAGTATGTTATATTTAACTTCTACGCTATCCAACATGTTCACTACTGTACCTGTTGGATAGGTAATGGGTATTTTTTACCCCTTACCTATCCAAGGCTTCCCTACTGTTGCCATCTCTGGAGCTCAAATAGTATTTTTAACCTACGCTATCCAACGCGTTCCCTACTGTTGCAGTCTCTGGAGTTGGAATAGTAATTTTTACCCCTATGCTATCCAAAGTTTTCCCTACTGTTGCACTCTCTGGAGTTGGAATAGTAATTTTTCCCTCTATGCTATCCAATGCTTTCACTACTGTTGCACTCTCTGGAGTTGGAATAGTAATTTTTACCCCTACGCTATCCAACATTTTCCCTACTGTTGCACTCTCTGGAGTGGGAATAGTAATTTTTACCCCTACGTTAGCCAACACTTTCCCTAGTGTTTCACTCTCTGGAGTTGAAATAGTAATTTTTACCCCTACGCTATCCAACGCTTTCCCTACTGTTGCACTCTCTGGAGTTGGAATAGTAATTTTTACCCTTAAGCTAGCCAACGCTTGCCCTACTGTTTGACTCTCTGGGGTTGGAATAGTAATTTTTACCCCTAACCTATCCAACACTTTCCCTACTGTTGCAATTTCTGTAGTGGGAATAGTAAGTTTAAGTCCTACTCTATCCAACATTTTCATTACTGTAGTTTTTTGGGGACTTTGAATAGTAGCTTTATTTCTTCAGCTATTTAATATTTTTTGTATTATTTTAGAATATCTAGTATATAGGGGTCTGGAATTCCGATATAGCCAGGAAATATTTGGTATATAAGAGCCAATGCCATGAATATGGGGAGGCTACAGGGAGATTACTTGCTTTACGGCTACAGATGCAGGAAACCTCAAGGCTCATAGTGGGGCTAAAAGATAAAAATGGGAAGTTATGTCACACTCCAGAGCAGATATTAGCTATTCTTTATCAATATTACACTGAATTATATACAGAGCAGACAAGGGATGTAGGAGGTGTTTTAATACAACAGCAGGAGAATGCTACTCAACTAGGGGTTAGTGAGCAGGAATGGTTAGACAGTCCAATTACAATAGATGAGTTGGAGAACGTGGTAAAAAGTTTAGGGAATGGGAAGGCTGATGGTCCTGATTTTATTCCGGGAGAAGTTCATAAGGTATTTTTCACTCAATTAAAAGAGGTAATGCTGGAAAACAACGAGGGGTGGCACCCAAATCATGGGATGAAGCTGTCATAGTGGTTTTTAACAAAAAGGGTAAACCTCCCGAGTTACCGGGCTCTTATCGCCCCATTTCTTTGCTCAATTGTGACAGCAAATGTTACTCCAAAATCTTAGTTAACCGTATATCAAAGGTCATCACTCCACTAGTTTCGACAAACCAACATGGATTTATACCCAATAGAGGAACGGTCACACATATTAATAAAGTTATAACTTTATTTGACATTGCGCAAGCAGAACAAAGTAAATTAGGACTGATATTATTAGACGCTGAGAAGGCGTTTGACCGTGTGGAGTGGCATTATTTATGGGAGATCATGAGGTGAGGAGGATTTGGTGAAAATTTTTTGAAGGCAATTCAGGTACTATATACTTCACCAACAGCCAGAGTAGTCACTATGGGGAGGAAATCGGATTATATGAAAATCACGAGAGGCAACAGACAGGGGTGTCCCTGCTCGCCGTTGCTGTTTGCTCTGTATATAAATCCTTTCATTGAAAGGCTAATCAATACTCCACAAATAAAACCATTTGTTGTGCAAAACTTCTCACATTCAGTGTTTGCATATGCAGACGACATTGCGGTGACGACAGCTGATCCAGGAATGGCCCTGGAAGAGATTGAGCGGTAAGCTACAGAGTTTTGCCCGATTTCGTGATATAAGTTAAATGCATTAAAGACTCAAGTTCTATGCACTGATAATGTACTAATGTCGGACTCTAGAGTAGTATCAGAAGTTGTGTATTTAGATATTAAAATTAAGACAACTATAATAGAAATAGTAGATGTTAATTGGCTGGATACACTGCAACATATTAAACAGTCACTGGATAGGTGGGGGCGTCTTCAATTAACGATAATCGGCAGAGGGAATATTATTAAAAGGAGTATTTTGTCAAAAATACTATATTTATTTAGGTCTATCCCTCTCGAGATTCCTCTTATATATTTGCAGCAATTACAGTCTTTATGTTCAAAATTTTTCTGGACCCGAGGAAGCCACGGCGGACGATGCGGTTGATGACACTTCCTGTTGAGAGAGGGGGACGCGCTATTCCAGATTTTACTTTACATTATTATGTTTGTTTTTTTACAAATAATTCACCTATTGTTGACAGGGGAATTATTAGAGGACAGCGCAGCAGCACCATCTATATTTCAGCTTTTGATAGGGAGTCAGGCCAATCGGTGTCTGTTCAGAGAACTGGAATGGAGTTACTACAAAAGAACTCGCTTTAAGGTTTTGGAATCAGCATTCAAAACTTGGCAGAAGGTATCGAGATTGATTGATGTAGGTAAATTGACATATTATACACCTATGAATGCTAATAAAATATTACCTTCTATATTCCGGGATAAAATAGCTAGGGATTGGGTCAATAAGGGTATTGAACAAATGGGGGACTTTTTGTAACCGGAGGGCTTATTATGACATTTGAAGAATTAGCTCAGAAATTTAATTTGATTAACACTCAGTTTTTCAAATATCTGCAAATTTGTGACTTCTTGACTCGGAAACAGTTTAATTCTGAACCAAATGTTTTGGTTGAGGCAATTCGTCGGCAGGGTAAAATTGGAGATTTGTATAAAATATTGATGGCATTTAAACCTGACGATTTAGAGAAACATAATTTATATTGGCAGACTAGGTTGGGAGAAACAGATTTGGTTGTAGAGGATGCTATTTCGATCTCCCAGGAAGCCTTCCTGTCGGCCAATTTGAAGGCTCAATTTTTTAAAACTTTATTTAGATTATACTATACTCCGGATCGCATGCTTAAATGGGTACTCGCTATGACGGCAAATGTTTTCGCTGTGGGTGCGATAATGCAGATAGTTTACATATATTCTTTAGTTGTGTTAAACTGCTTTTTTTCTGCATAACATTGAAAAGTTTGTATCCGCTATAACACGATGTACTTTTAAGATCACTCCAGCTCTTATTCTTTTAGGTGTTGGGCAAGTGGTTAAAAAAGGGATGCCCCTTTTTAAATATAGATATTTTCTATTCGTAGAGATGACTGCAGCTCGCCAATATATTGCATCTGATTGGCTGCAAACTGAGCCACCAGCTTTTGAATTTTGGCGGGCTAAATTTTATAATTTGTATAAATTAGAATGGAATATTTATGCTCCGAAAGAGGCAAAAAACCGGAAACTTGGTATGTTGATCTGGGGGCAATTCATGATCATGTGGAAAAAGGGTAGTTCAATCTGTATACTGATAAATTATGTTTTTTGATTTGAGTGTTATAATTGTTTTTGCTGATTGTTGTCTTGATGCTCTTACCGTGGAATAACAAATCTTTTTTTTTTTTAAAAAGATAATGTAGTATATAATTCATTTTAAAAATATTGAAAGTAATTCGTTTTTTTTATTTATTAAACATAATTATTCAGTTTGTATTTATGTTATTGTTTTATGTGTGTAGATGGATTTGTCATTTATAATATGTTTTTTATAATTTATAAGTTATTAAAATAATTATTCAAACTGATTATTAAGTATATATATATATTATATATTTTCTGTATGTTTAATACATTTCTTATTATTTTATATGTATTACTGGTTCATTTTAAATATTATTAAATATTGTTAACTATGTTTATTTTCTTTATAATTATTATTTTATTTTATTTTACATATTTTTTTAACATAAAAAAACAATATTTTTAATAGAAATATTTTTAACATCGATGTTTTATTTTCGATATTTTTGTACTTACAATGTTGTAGATAGGATGTCGATATTCTTGCCTTCGATATTCTTGTGTCAATATTTCTTTAGGTCGATATTCTGACCTTAGATTTTCTGTCAGTGATTGATATGGAAGGGATCTATTTATTAACATTATATCTAATAATTATAATGAGGTCTTGATGTGTTTAGAGCCTATTGCAAATAGCCATCAAGTAACCCGATGGTAAAATCTTAGGAAGTGTTAAACTCCAATTATCCGGCTTAATACCTATAATCAACTAATATCCAAAGCAATGGTTTGACAAATACTGTTGTGAGGCTTCTGCCAATCTCAGTAAAGCCTTAAAAAGTAGCCTAGGGATAAGGATTGTGTTAAAACTCTTAAGGTTATCTGTAACACAACCAGAGAAAATAGGAAGAAACAGCTAAGAGACGAGGCGTGGGAAAAATTAAGTCTATCGGGACGAGAACATGGATGCAGTGAGCACTGATCCCGCAGAACCATTGTTCTAGTGTTTAACCTTTTTATAACAATGTTTCAATTTGTACAATAAAAACAAATGTACATATTCTTTTTACCAATATATTATTGTTTGAGAATAAATCATATAAATGAATACATTACATATACTTTTTGATGTATTTTTTCACAGCCTAGTGTGAACAGAATAACTGAACAGAAAAAAATCTTTGTCTTGTACAGTACAAATTTTTATGTACAGATTTTTTTTTTTGATTGACATATCATTAATTTATCGTCGAATTGCTGTCACAAAGCCCAATACATTTCGGGACTCCGGCGTCCCTTCCTCAGGGCAAATTGTCTTTAAACAGAAAACATTTACTGCATTTTACATACAAGTCGGTGTGTCTAAGTGATAGAAATATAGAGGAAAGTCCCAAATGTCCAACAAGAAAAGAGACCTAGTCTATACTTTTATGATGGTGGTGTTGATAAAGAATTCCGAGACTGGATCCACTCAACATACTGTGTTAATGGTATTAATACCCCCATGTGCAGTGAAATACAAGTGTGTCTTGTTTAAAAAGAAGTGAAGTTGTGTTCTTCAAAAAAATAAGTGAAGTGGTTTTATTGAAAGGAGGATGTAAGTAAATATTGTGCAGAGAATTAAGAACACTAAAGTGCAGTTGTGTTAATCATAAGTTTATGTGGAGGGAGATTAGAAATCCATGATCGAAATATTATCCTACCTTCCCATATTAGTTTAATTCGCAGCATATTGTGTTGATGAAAAAGCCACTAAATGTATTGTAATTAACCTGTAAAAGAAAAGTGTGTAGAAAGTTGCTACATGCCGGGAGAAAATAAATGATTAACCTTATTACAGGCGGCGTGCCATGATGTACAGCCAAAATAATTGCTGCTTGCTGCTAACTGAGTTGATAGACAATTACTACGTATATGCTTAAAAAATGAGTAATAAACTAGAGGCATATGATGTATCTCACTGTATTTTTAACTCAAGTTCAAATAGGCGAAATAATAATCTAATCCCTTCTAGAATACGCTTAGGGGCCCATTAGGATGGCGGGCGGATTGCCCCCACCAGGCTGGTGGTAGCCCCGCCAGCCTGGCGGGGGCAATCCGCCTGCCATCCACACCTGAATGACCCCCGCCATATTAGGATGGCGGGGGGACCACGGCGGACGGAAAGACCGTCTGCCGCTTTTCCGCCCTGGTAGCCTTGCGACTGGGGCAGAAAAGGTCCAATATGGTGGTGGTGTCTAATAGACACCGCCAGCCATATTAACATGGGCTGTTTCAGATGCCTTTCCGTGGCGGCGATGCCGCCACGGAAAGGCATGCTGTCTTCACTTTGGGGGACCCCTGTGGGCCCCCAGAGTGAAGGAGAGGTGGGGGTGCACACAGGTGTACCTGCCCCTTTGTTTATGCAAATGCATATGTGCATTTTTAGCAATGCTAAAAAAAATTCTAAAAATGCAGGACTGAGGCGGGCGCATCATAATACCCCCCACGGGACCACCGCCCTTAAGGCGGGCCGTCCCAATCACCAATAGGATGGCAGGCGGACTAAGTCCGCTCGCCATCCTAATGACCCCCTTGGTCTTTCAGAATCCATAATATACCAAAATGTCCGAAACCACCAAATGTAGTTGAACAAATAAAAATTCACTCACCCAAACTTGTGTGTAGCGCTTGAAGTCTGCTAATATGTATGCCTCATGCTGCAAGACATTTAAAAAGAACCATAAAAAAAACATTGTGCCTCCGTACCTGGTACGACATGCTACTGTGCTAAACAGCAATGCTTACCAAAACTGTGGTCCTGTCACTTGGTGAAATGCCAATTTAAATGCAATAACGTGAGCCTAAGATGCCGAAAGAATATGAGAAACATTTTAACTAATGGCCAAATTAATGCCACGTGTTAAGAAACCTAACGAAATGTCTAGAGCTTCACATTACAAAGTATAGCCCATTGTACACGTCCCATCAGCCATACTGAAAAAAATGTTCTGGCTGAACGAATGCCTGTTTGTCCGTTTCTGGCGTCAACGACATTACAAACATAGTTATAGAAAGAGGACATGCCCAATAAAGTTAGAACCTGAACAAAAAAAACAAAAAAACGTCAGCCAGTCTCACAATGCTTGTCTTATGGGAACTGTAGTATTGTGGTGTCCCGTTGACATTATGAACGTATATAGACAAAATATCCAAAATGGCCCTAAGAGAAAAAATCCAATATGTTCCATGTGTCCCGACAACTATACTAGAACGAAAATTTCCGCAAATCGGACTGATACCAGTTAAACCATTCTTAACGTCCACCGACGTAAAAACATTAACATAGAAAATGGACCTACATGCTAAAGCTGGAAAAAAGACTCGCCCAGTTGCTAGGTACTTGTTACTTGGGAGATCTAGTATTGTGTTTTCATAAAAAAGATGTAGACTGATGGAATATATCCAGCACAAGTAAAAATAAAGCGTGGAATCTTGGGTGTTGTTTGGGCTTGTGTAATCATAACAATTGCAATAATAATCCATTGAACCTATGGCAATGTCAAAAACTGTTATCCAATATCCCCAATTGCTGGACATTTATTAGCCTATCTCGGGCCCAAATTTGATTGACTGCATTAAATCATATACCAGTTGCAGCATTCATATCTCAATTGGCTAACTAAATATATTGCTGCTGCTGGCTGATATACATGTTCTCAAACCCAGTGCTATTCCGGCAGATAAAAGAGAGGACAGTATATGTGTATGAAAATAAAATAAAATAAAAAGACACTGATGCATGGTTTGAACTATCTGATTAGAGTGAAAGTGAAATTATTGTGAAAGAGTGTGCAGATGAGTACATCCACCCATGATTTACCATTAATAGAATCTGCAAGGACTGAATGATGTTGTATTGTGTAACCTCAAGGAATATAGCATAGTTGCAAAGAGTTCTTAAATTTTGCTTTTGAGTGAATGGTTACAAGTAACAGCTCATTTCCATTTTATCATTCAGACCCGTTGGAAATAAAGTTTGCATATATTCAATCCAAAATAACTCATATAAGCATATACGCAGTAATTGTCTATCAACTGAGTTAGCAGGAAGCAGCAATTATTTTGCAATCATTTTTTTTCTCCCGGCATGTAGCAACTTTCTACACACGCTTATCTTACAATTTAATTACAATACAAATTGTGACTTTTTCTTCAACACAATACGCTGCGGTTAAAACAATATTGGAACGGTTTGATCATTGATTTTTAATCTCCCTCCACATGAACTTATGATTAAAACAACTGAACTTTAGTGTTCTTAATTCTCCACACAATATTTACTTACATGCTCCTTTCAATAAAACCACTTCACTTCTTTTTTTGAAGAGAACAACTTCACTTCATTTTAAACAAGACACACTTGTATTTCACTGCACATGGGGGTTTAATTCCATTAATACAGCTTGTTGAGCGGATCCAGTATCAGTATTCTTTTTGAACACCAACATCATAAAAGTGTAGACTAGGGGTCTAATTTATGAGGTTTACCGTAGGGAAGCACAGCAGGGCTTCCTGCTGTGCTTCCCTAGGGAAAAAGAAAAGGGCAGGAATGCACCTGATCTATAAGATACAGCGCATTCCTGTCCTTTTACCCTGCACCGGCGCACATTGGGCTGCCTGCGCCAATGCAGGCACCTTTGCACAATGGTGCAAGTGTGCCGGCCTTGCGAGGATGATTATTTTTGTACAGTAAGGGAAACCTTTCTGTACAAAAATAATCACGAGGCTTTTCCCCTTTCTATGTGTGTTGCAGAATGCAGCACACATAGAAATAGGAAAAACGAGGAGAAATAAAGATATTTTTCTCCTTTGCGCCTCCCTTATGCCTCCCCTGGGCAGGCATAAATTTTTGGCACTGCCTTAGATTTACGATTTCTCGTAAATCTGGGGCAGTGTCAAAAGGCCATGTATGTTGCTGGGAACGCCCCCAGCAACACCCATTGCATGCCCCTTTAATACAGAACACTGCGTTAAAGGGACTGATATTTATCAGGCAGTAGTACACCAATAAAAGTGGCTTAGTGCTGCCTGATAAATATCACGCAGACTTCTGCGCCAGGGAACTTCACAAAAAGTGAAGTTCTGATGGTGCAAAGGGCCTCATAAATGAGGCTCTAGGTCTTTTTTCTTGTTGGATATTTGGGACTTTCCTCTATATTTCTATATCTCAGACACACCGACTTGTTTGTAAAATGCAGTAAGTTTTTTCTGTTTACAGAAAATCTCTCCTGAGGAAGGGACCCCGCAGTCCCAAAATGTATTGGGCTTTGTGACAGCAAAGGGATGATAAACTAATGATATGTCAATCGAAAAATTTGTATTGTACAAGGCAACGATTTTTTCTGTTCAGTTATTCTGCTGCAGTAGAGGTAGTGAGAAAAAACATCAAAAAGTATATGTAATGTATTAAGTTATATGATTTATGCTCAAATATTAATATCTAAGTAAAAAGAATATGTACATTTGTTTTATTGTACAAATTGAAAAATTGTTATTAAAAGGTTAAACACTAGAACGATTGTTCTGACTGTCACCTACCCTGTGCACTACACAATACATAGCTGCATGTGACATTGTAGGTCCCTGTTGGGTCTGCTGAAGTTGACGGGGCTTCAGTATCTGATGCTGACAAGTGAGCTTCCTCATTACTTTGGCGTATTGCTGATCGTAATCTGAAGATGAGAAGCTGCCCGCAGCCATAAGGAAATCGTTAACCCCTTACCTAGAGGGTTATCCTGATGCAATATAACTGTCCCTAAGCCATAAGGAAATCGTGAACCCCCTACCTACAGAATTATCCTGCTGCAACATAACTGTCCCCATTGCCTGGCAGAGATGAAGAGGAGCGAAAACTGCAGCTGTGCGTGCAACAGCGATGTGGCCACCATTTTTAACTGTTTTCCCCCCAGCTAAAATCTTCCTAATAATTCTACCAGGACTGAGCCTGACCTCAGGATGGCGTCTGGAATTCATTCGGCCCATGGTTTCTCCCCCCCCCCCCAAATCTGACAATCTCTAAGTACTCCTGATCTCCATCCTGACAGCTGAGTCTGAACACTTTGTCCAATGCCCGGTGGAGCTGCTGTGTTCAGCTATTGAGGAGAACGGCCTTGGTTCATCCTCTGACCGTCACCTACCCAGCCGGACTTTGGGCACAATTTTTCTCTCCATCTCCCTGTCTCACCCACCCCTCCTCATCGTATTTAGGTAACTGTGCTTTTTTCCTTGTCTCCTATCTATCTATCTGTTCCCATTTAGCACTCTTTCTTTGTCCTACTTCCTTTACTCCTATATCCTCTCACCTGAATCTTTCCCCTTGCCCGCTTCACTGCCTAGCCTCCTGTGGTTTTGTGCCCTTTGACTAAGCACTCCTTCTCCCCTTGTTGGGGAAAGATCCAATATTTATACTCAAGAGTCTCAGCGAACCCGCTGAGAGAGTCCACAGCGCCTAGGGAGCCACTCACAGTTGAGGTATGGTATGGCACCCCTTGCCAAAGCACTCCTCTCCCCTTTATGGGGAAGGATCCAGTATGTAGGCCTTGGAGTCTCAGAGACCCCTCTGAGAGAGTCTACTGCGTATAGGGAGTTTTGTGATGAGAGGACACAATATGGTTGTATAACAGATTTATTGAAGTATAGTCTTAACAACACTGTTAGACCTGACATCATTGGCTTGAGTCTCTCCTCCATTTTTTCTGTTTGCCTCTACGGTGTTACGATGTTTTGCTGGTATATGCTTTGGGCGCCGTGTCACTGCTGATCAGTGCCATAGCGCAAGTGCTCCCTCTGTTAAAATGATGTATCTATTGTATCCATGTTTGGCTTATTTGGTTTACTGTCAGTCCCTAGTCTAGTGCACCAGGAGTGCCAGGGCTTGTAGATACAAATGCCGCTCGTGGGCCTGCAGCACGTGTTGTGCCACCCACAGGAGCGGCCTTGTAAACGAATGTCTACGGGTCGGTCATTGCGAGACCCACGTGCAGTCCTGCACTGTCACGTCGGCTGCGCAGGTATACCTACTTGCCAGCCCCTCCAAATTTCCCTTGGCTTCATGTTAGTCACCCCTATGGTAGGCCCATGGGCAGGGTGCATTGTAAGTGTAAGGTAGGACAAGCCTGACCAAGTTGGCATGTCCTGATAGTGAAGTGCCGCCATCTTAGGGCTTCACTATTGCGAGGTAGCCTGCTCTCCGTTGGATAGAATGGGCCGCCGAGATTATTAACGCTATAATCCTAGCTGGCCCGGGGAGCATGGTGCAATGTTGAGTTTGGTATCCCTGAACTCGGTATCCCTGTAACCAAGGACAAGAAGCCTGTTGATCTAAAGGACTGCCTACCCCTTCTGCCAGTGTGCTGTTGTTGGGGGAATCCTGCAGTGCTTCTTTATTTTTGCCAAGGAACCAGGAGAGAGGAACTGTGTGTGTACTCTCACGCTTGCTAAGAAAATCTCCAAGGACTGGAAGAGTGCCAGTCTCCTGCCGAAGTCACAGGGCTAAAGGACTTCACCTGCTACTGAGTGCTATCCGCTGGAAGTGTGAATCCAGCCCTTCTGAAAGAACCAGCGACCACGACGATCGGACGCTGGGCCCGACCGACGCCAGCAGCAACGCCAGTGAGTAGGAGTACGGCTCTAACTCCAGAGGACCTCGTGTCTGCCCCGCTGCTGATCGCATCAACCGTGTGCCCTTCGACGCCGTGAGCGCTGCTCACTCTGTGCAACTGCATCATCGACAACGCCTGCTGAGGCCTGATCGACACCGGAGACGCGACGCCGGATTGCTCGACGCCGCTGATCATCGTGTGCTTCATTTTCCTAAGGTACTGTGTTGTTGGGGGTCCGTGTGACTCCAGGCCCGACGCAGCGCTCCTCGCGGTCGACGCCGAACCTGTGGATTATCTCTACCCAGCGTTGTGTAGCTCCCGTGTGAGTTACCCTGTTGCTAAAGAACTGTGTTACCAAGAAGAAGATTTGCTTGATATAAAAGACTCTTGTGCTAAAGAAGAAACTACCTTTGAACTATCCTTTTTCCTTCCCGAACGTATTATTCCGATTGTGTACAGTTTTGCCGTTATTTTGGTCTTGTGCTAAGCCTTATATAAAAATACTTATTTTTATAATACTACGGTGTCGTGTCCATTTGTAGTGTATTCACTGTGTTACTGTATGTGGTCATAATTGCTTAACACACAGCCTCTGAGATAAGCCTGTTCTGCTCTGCCAAGCTACCAAGGGGGTGAGCAGGGGTTATCGAAGGGTGTGATCCCCTTGCCCTGACTAGAAAAGGAGTGTCCCTATTTGTCAGAAGTGTATACCTCTGCCAACTAGAGACAGCCGGTTCTAACATTGGATGCAGCGGTGAGGATTTGGACCTTGCATTTATGACCCATGTACAGTGATTAGTGTGCGCTACATAGTGAAAGCAGACCATAACGCAGTCACAATCTGATTCGGAAGGATCCTATTTTTGTTCTCCGCTTTCCTGAAACTTGATTTTCTGAACACTGCCAGTTTAACCATGAGTGACAACGGAGTCACTGCCCCTGCTATCGTTGTTGTGGAGGAGTTCGAGAGGAGTAAGCTAAAGAAATACAAGAAAGATGAGCTGAAACACTTTTGCAACCAGTTTGAAGTTCCTACCACCAGCCTCTCGAGAAAAGATGATTTTTATAAAGCATTGCAGGCCTGGTGGGAGTCCAGAAATCCCTCTGATGTGGTGGTGGTACCCACAGAGGAAGGGGATGAGGAGGTGCCAGTGAATGGACCTGTGGCCTCTCCCGGAAGCAGTGTTTCCTCCAAAGGTCTTTCCCCTGAAGAAAGAGAAGAAAGGGCGAAAGAGCGAGCTTACAACATGGAGATGGCAAGGCTAAAGATAAATGGGCAGTTGGAGTTAGAAAATGCGAGAGGTAGAAGGGAAGCTGATTTAGAGATCAAAAAGTTGGAGTTTGAACGAGAGAAGTTAGCTTTGGAGCGTGAAGCCAGGTTGAGGGAACTGGATATCCAAGCTAAAAAGTTAGAATTGAATCCCTCTGGTGGCAGCATTCCATCCGAGCCTGCAGAAAGTAAGTTTTACTTCCCGAAAGATGTGATCAAAGATTACAATAAGAATGAAGATATTGGTCAATGGTTTAAAGCATATGAGTTAGCATTGTTGGCCCACCAGGTCCCTGAGAAGAATTGGGGAGCGGGGTTGTGGGGTCGCTTTGTGAATGAGGGAAGAGATACCTTGTTAGACATGCCTGTTGCAGATAGGATGTCGTATGCTCATATGAAAGATGCTTTAATGTTGCGATATGGCTTAACCCCCGAGCAGTACAGACAAGCTTTTAGAGAATGTAAGAAGTTGCCTGGTACGACGTGGGTTGAATATGTGTCTTATTTTTGCAGAGCCATGGATGGTTGGGTAAAGGGCAGCAAAGTGGAAAGTTATGAAGCTCTCTATGATTTGTTTGCGTGGGAGCACTTGTCTAATAACTGTTTTCCAGAGCTGCGCCAGCACCTGATTGATAGCAAGATATCTAACCCTAGAAAACTTGCTGAGGAGGCGGACCGCTGGGTCAGTACCAGGGTCCACAAGGGTCCAGTGGGAGACTCAGCCAAAGGTAGGCAGGGTCCCCAGCAGAAGAGTGGGGGGGACAAGGGTAAACAGAAGGAGTCTCAGAAAGGGCCCCAAAGTAATCCCCAAGGGAACCAAGGGAAGGGTTCCCAGCCTCCCCCTGAGAAGAAGTCAGGGGCCCGACGGGTAAACCTGTTCATAGGGGCCACCTAACCTGCTACGGTTGTGGGCAGGTGGGACACCGGTTTTATGACCCCCAGTGTCCCAAGAAGGATTCGAATGCACCGCCGCGTGCACCCCCTCGTCAGTTGGCAAGTGTAGCCTTGGGAGGGGAGGAGATGGTTGTCCATGGTAGGAGGGGTCCCGCAGAAATGTCCCTGGTCTCGCTAGGAGACATGCAAATGGTCCCTCCACCCCCTCTGCCTAGTAACACTAGTAAATATAGGCAGTGGGTGACCATTAATGGCCAGAGAGTGGAAGCTCTCAGAGACACCGGAGCGAGTGTGACAGCTGTCAAGTGTCACTTGGTGTCCAGAGAGCAGGTGGTTCCCCACGCATTCTACCCCGTGATAGCTGCCGATAACTCCCAGAAAGAGTGTGAGGTGGCTCAGGTTTCCTTTGAATGGGGGGGAGTTTCAGGTACTCTTCAAGTTGCTGTGAGGCCTGCCATGCCTGTCGACTGTCTCCTGGGCAATGATTTGGAAGACTCCCCTTGGGCTAAGGTGGAGAGAGCGGCGCACTTGAAAATGTTGGGTGTGTCAGAGTGGGTGTGTGCAACCACTCGATCCATGACAGCGAGTAAGGGTGTTGATGGGGTCCCGGAGCCTGAAAGTACGGCCCAGGACCCAGCTGTGAAGAGAAGAGGCAGGAGGCGCGGGAAACCGGCCCCCGTTGTTCCCGTGGTCCAGAAGGAGGTAGACCCTGAGGGGGATGCCCTGGAGCCCACCGGGGAACAAATTGCCGAACTGGGAGATCTGCCCGAGCTGACCCACTGGCAGCAGGATGGTGGTCCCTCCAGGGAGGAATTCTGTGCGGAACAGAAAGAGTGCCCTTCTCTTGTGGGCATGAGGCAGCAGGCCTCAGCCCAATCCTCAGGTGATCAGTCAGGGTCACATTTTGTGTACTGGGAGAACGACCTCCTGTATAGCGAGCCTAAGGCTGCTGAGCCTGGGTCAGCCCGTGTGCTGGTGGTACCCCAGCGCTTCAGAGCCTTCCTACTGGGTTTGGCTCATGACGTACCATTAGCTGGAAATCTGGGGCAGGACAAGACCTATGACAGGCTTGTCACCCATTTTTATTGGCCTCAGATGCGTAGGGATGTAGACATCCATTGCAAGACTTGTCGCACTTGCCAGGCAAGTGGGAAAAGCGGAAGGAAGCAGAAGGCTCCCCTCCAACCTTTTCCGGTGGTCAGCACCCCCTTTGACCGGGTGGGTATTGACATTGTTGGGCCCCTGGACCCCAAGACAGCCCTGGGCAACAGGTTCATCCTGGTCTTGGTGGACCATGCCACAAGGTACCCGGAAGCCATCCCTCTCAGGACAGTGACGGCCCCCGTGGTGGGACGGGCACTGATGGGTGTTTTCTCCCGGATGGGGTTCCCCAGAGAGGTGGTGTCCGACCGAGGCACCAACTTCATTTCGAACTATATGAAGTCTCTGTGGAAGGAGTGTGGGGTAACCTACAAGTTCACCACTCCTTACCACCCTCAAGGAAACGGGCTGGTTGAGAGATTCAACCGGACCCTGAAAGGCATGATTATGGGTCTTGAAGAACCAATGAGGCGGAAATGGGACGTCCTCTTGCCATGCCTGTTGTTTGCTTACCGTGAGGTGCCGCAGAAGGCTCTAGGGTTCAGCCCCTTTGAGCTCTTATACGGTCACCCGGTAAGAGGACCTTTGAGTCTGGTCAAGGAAGGCTGGGAGCAATCTCCCAGGAATCCTCCCCAGGATGTATACAGCTACATGCTGGCCTTTCGGAACCAGACTCGGTGCTTCAGAGAACTTGCTCAGGCAAATCTGGAGGCCAGCCAGGAGGAGATGAAGCGATGGTACGACCGGAATGCCACTCTGGTAGAGCTTCAGCCTGGTCAGGAAGTGTGGGTCATGTCCCCTGTGGAACCTTGTGCGCTCAAGGACAGGTGGACTGGACCGTTTAAGGTTGTGGAGAAGAAGAGCGATGTCACCTACCTGGTGGACTTGAAATCTCCCAGGAACCCCTTGGGGGTCCTGCATGTCAACCGTTTGAAGCCCCACTTAGAAAGGTCCGAAGTGGGCATGCTCCTAGCTACAGATGATGGAACGGAGGAGGAGAGTGAGCCTCTTCCTGACCTCCTGTATGCTAAAGAGCAAGACGGGTCAGTGGATGGTGTGGTCCTCTCTGACACACTGACCCTTGAGCAGAAACAGGATTGTCGCCACCTGTTGGGACAATTCCCGGATCTGTTTTCCTTGGTTCCGGGTGTCACGCATTGGTGTGTCCATGACGTTGACACCGGAGACAGCCCTCCTGTGAAGCACAAGGCTTACAGGGTGACTGACAAGGTCCGAGCGTACAGTAAGGAGGAGGTCTCCAAAATGTTCGCATTGGGGGTGATTGAGTCCTCTAGCAGTCCTTGGGCCAGCCCAGTGGTCTTGGTCCCGAAGGCTGCAGCGCCTGGTGCTTCACCAGAACTCCGGTTCTGCGTGGACTACCGAGGGCTCAATTCAGTCACGAAGACTGACGCGCACCCCATCCCCAGAGCTGATGAGCTCATCGATCGGTTGGGGGCTGCCCGGTACCTTAGTACGTTTGACTTGACGTCTGGGTACTAGCAGATCGCCTTGACTGATGGGGCAAAAGAGAGGTCAGCATTCTCCACACCAGATGGGCTATACCAGTTCCGGGTGATGCCCTTTGGGATGAAGAATGCCCCCGCCACCTTCCAGAGGTTGGTCAACCAGGTCTTGGCGGGACTGGAGGAATTCAGCGCCGCCTACCTGGACGACATTGCAGTGTTCAGCGCCAGCTGGGAGGAACACTTGCGTCACCTCCAGGAAGTGTTGTTGGCCCTGCGCGGAGCAGGCCTCACAATCAAGGCCAGTAAGTGCCAGATTGGGCAGGGTTCTGTGGTGTACTTGGGGCACCAAGTAGGGAGTGGTAAGGTGCCCCCCTGCAACCCAAGATTGATACCATCCTGGCTTGGGCACCGCCCAAAACCCAAACACAGGTGAGAGCCTTCTTAGGACTCACGGGTTATTACAGGAGGTTTGTCAAGGATTACGGTAACATTGTGCACCCCTTGACTTCGCTGACTTCCAGGAAGCAGCCACGAAACGTGATCTGGACTGATGCCTGTCAAACGGCCTTTGACACCCTGAAAACTGAAATGTGCACAGCACCTATACTCCAAGCACCCGACTTTTCGAAAGAATTCATTGTTCAGACGGACGCTTCAGAGCATGGCGTGGGGGCTGTTCTAGCTCAGGTGAACGAAGAGGGCCGAGACTTGCCTGTAGCCTTCATCAGTAGGAGGTTACTTCCCAGGGAAACGAGGTGGAGTGCGATAGAGAGAGAAGCATTTGCTGTGGTCTGGGCGCTGAAGAAGCTAAGACCCTACCTGTTTGGGACTCACTTCCGGGTTCAGACAGACCACAGGCCCCTCAGATGGTTAATGCAAATGAGGGGTGAGAATCCAAAACTGTTGAGGTGGTCCATTGCTCTACAGGGGATGGACTTTACGGTGGAACACCGCCCTGGTACAGATCACGCCAATGCTGATGGTCTGTCCAGATTTTTCCGCCTTAGTGATGAGGACTCCCTAGGTTAAGGGTAGTTCTCCCCACATTTCAGCTGGAGGGGACGCGTGTTAGACCTGACATCATTGGCTTGAGTCTCTCCTCCATTTTTTCTGTTTGCCTCTACGGTGTTACGATGTTTTGCTGGTATATGCTTTGGGCGCCGTGTCACTGCTGATCAGTGCCATAGCGCAAGTGCTCCCTCTGTTAAAATGATGTATCTATTGTATCCATGTTTGGCTTATTTGGTTTACTGTCAGTCCCTAGTCTAGTGCACCAGGAGTGCCAGGGCTTGTAGATACAAATGCCGCTCGTGGGCTTGCAGCACGTGTTGTGCCACCCACAGGAGCGGCCTTGTAAACTAATGTCTATGGGTCGGTCATTGCGAGACCCACGTGCAGTCCTGCACTGTCACGTCGGCTGCGCAGGTATACCTACTTGCCAGCCCCTCCAACCTTCCCTTGGCTTCATGTTAGTCACCCCTATGGTAGGCCCATGGGCAGGGTGCATTGTAAGTGTAAGGTAGGACAAGCCTGACCAAGTTGGCATGTCCTGATAGTGAAGTGCCGCCATCTTAGGGCTTCACTATTGCGAGGTAGCCTGCTCTCCGTTGGATAGAATGGGCCGCCGGGATTATTAACGCTATAATCCTAGCTGGCCCGGGGAGCATGGTGCAATGTCGAGTTTGGTATCCCTGAACTCGGGGTTTAATTACGCATCCGTTGGTGTGGATGGTCTTTGGACTCTGGGTTCGAAAATAGCACTTTTAGAAAGTGTCTATTTTCTTGTCTAACCATATCTGGTCTCTGCTGGTCTTGCGTGTGTGTGACAGGAGCTGGGTGGCTCCAAGAGGTCTGGATGAGTCAGTGTGGGATGAGTGGGACATTACGTTGAGAGTAGGGGGAGAGTAGTTGTTGATAGCCTGCCTTGCCTGATTCAATGCTGGCTCCACCTCCTGCCGAGCGACTGATGGCTCTGTACCTGCCATGGACGATCCTAGCCCCACCTCCTGCCAGGAGGGCGATAGCTCTGCTCCTGCCAGTGTCAATGCTGGCTCCACCTCCTGCGGGGCGTCTGAGGACCCGGCCCGGCTCAATGAATAGGCCAGGTGCTACTGCCTAGCTCCACCCACCACAGACCCAGGATGTTGGGAAACCCCCGGCATAGACAAAGGGATCAAAGACGAAAAGGGGTATAAGAGGAGGACCCCTGAACTAGGAAATCAGATCACTTCTGACAAGGAACCCTGTAACCAAGGACAAGAAGCCTGTTGATCTAAAGGACTGCCTACCCCTTCTGCCAGTGTGCTGTTGTTGGGGGAATCCTGCAGTGCTTCTTTATTTTTGCCAAGGAACCAGGAGAGAGGAACTGTGTGTGTACTCTCACGCTTGCTAAGAAAATCTCCAAGGACTGGAAGAGTGCCAGTCTCCTGCCGAAGTCACAGGGCTAAAGGACTTCACCTGCTACAGAGTGCTATCCGCTGGAAGTGTGAATCCAGCCCTTCTGAAAGAACCAGCGACCACGACGATCGGACGCTGGGCCCGACCGACGCCAGCAGCAACGCCAGTGAGTAGGAGTACGGCTCTAACTCCAGAGGACCTCGTGTCTGCCCCGCTGCTGATCGCATCAACCGTGTGCCCTTCGACGCCGTGAGCGCTGCTCACTCTGTGCAACTGCATCATCGACAACGCCTGCTGAGGCCTGATCGACACCGGAGACGCGACGCCGGATTGCTCAACGCCGCTGATCATCGTGTGCTTCATTTTCCTAAGGTACTGTGTTGTTGGGGGTCCGTGTGACTCCTGGCCCGACGCAGCGCTCCTCGCGGTCGACGCCGAACCTGTGGATTATCTCTACCCAGCGTTGTGTAGCTCCCGTGTGAGTTACCCTGTTGCTAAAGAACTGTGTTTCCAAGAAGAAGATTTGCTTGATATAAAAGACTCTTGTGCTAAAGAAGAAACTACCTTTGAACTATCCCTTTTCCTTCCCGAACGTATTTATTCCGATTGTGTACAGTTTTGCCGTTATTTTGGTCTTGTGCTAAGCCTTATATAAAAATACTTATTTCTATAATACTACGGTGTGGTGTCCATTTGTAGTGTATTCACTGTGTTACTGTATGTGGTCATAATTGCTTAACACACAGCCTCTGAGATAAGCCTGTTCTGCTCTGCCAAGCTACCAAGGGGGTGAGCAGGGGTTATCGAAGGGTGTGATCCCCTTGCCCTGACTAGAAAAGGAGTGTCCCTATTTGTCAGAAGTGTATACCTCTGCCAACTAGAGACAGCCGGTTCTAACAAACACCTAACGCCAACTCCTCAGCTCCTCAGCCAAGCTTCTCTGTTGGATTCCAACAAGCTGGATCCAACAAAGAACCTTGTTGCTAGGAGTTATTCTAAACAATAACATGAAGTAAACACAACACATCTCCCTTCACTAAAAATTGACAAGTATGAATTACAAATAATGGAATATTATAGCAACAATACATCTCAAGTGTATATATAATTATTATATTTCTTTGCTCTTGTTTTTTGACGAGAACTTGGACTTCTCATCAAAACGTCCATGGACTTATCACTTGAATTATCATTTGACCAGAATTTTATTTCATCATCATTGCATTTAACTACCCTGCAAATGTTCCGCCACTTTCCATTGGATGTTTTGCTAGCATTACAGTTAACATCTAAAACTTCCTTGGTACTGGATAATTTCGAATTTCCTTTTTTTACTAAAATATTTGGAAAAACTCTCACAAAATCTCCCTTCTTTAACTCAATCTTGTATCTGCAAATTCTATCATTGTGTCTTGTTTGGTATCTCATTTGATATTTAGCAACTTTGTCACGTATCTCAAACTCTTTAACATTTTTCCTTCCACTTCTGCCCATCCATGCCGGTACAGCTATGGTTACAAGGAACCCTTCCCTTGAGAAGACAAAATGGAGTCTCTCCAGCTACAGAGCTAGAAGTAGTTCTATAATCCCATAACATTTTTTTATTTGAGATCTCAACACATATTCATTGATGTATCCAACAGAATGTGTTCTACTAAAACTTGGTTGAAGCGCTCAACCAAACCATTTCCCCTTGGGTGATATACAGGTGTCCTCAAATATTTAACTCCCCATTTATTTAGAAGCACCTCAAATTTGTGGGAACTAAATTGTGGACCATTGTCAGATACAATTTCTGCTGGACACCCCTCTCTAGTAAAAACTTCGTCACAGAAAGTTATAATGCTACTGGTCTTGACATCCTTCACAAAAGCCACTTCTGGCCATTTAGAATAATAATCCAACATCACTAATGCAAATTTGTCAACTGAACCTAATCCCTCAAACGCAAACGGTCCACAAATATCGATACCATGTCTCTCCCAAGCTTTATCCGGAAACTTTTTAGGTGTGATGGGAGAATCTCTTAAAACATGTGACTTGTCACTGCATGCACAAGACATGCACTCCCTCACATGTCTCTCAATATCCCTGTCCATATTTGGCCACCAAAAATCCACCCTAGCCTTTCTTTTCACAGCAGACATTCCTCCATGACCTTTGTGTATTAAAGTCATTAGCTTGGCTCTCAAAGGAATTGGTACTACAAGTTGGTCATTCCACCTAACTATTCCATTCACCACGGATAACTCTTCCCACACATCTTTATACATTACAATTTCCTCATCCATTTTACCACTTATTGATAAAGGAAGAACTTTTATCACCTTCAACAATGACACATCAGAATTGATTGCTTCCCTCCACTCATTTTCACTAATCGACATATGAATTTCTTCAATATTAGCAACTAATACATCATCTTCTTCATTGCCCTCATCGTTCTTTCATTCTACAGGCAATCATGACAAACAGTCAGCATTTGTGTTCTTTACACCTGGTACATACTTCAATCGAAGGTGTATTCTTGTAACCTATATAACCACTTTACTATGTGTGGTGTGGCTCTACCGGCACCTGTGGTAGTAAAAAGATCAAGTAAAGGTCGATGATCTTTGCGAAGTTCACATTTTGTGCCCCGAATGTAAATTCTGAAATGTTGTACCCCCCACCAACAAGCTAACGCCTCTTTTTCAATTGTGGAATATGAAGGTTTCGCACCTTTTAAAGTGCGTGATGCAAATGCAATCACACATTCCTCATCATTATGTACCTGCATCAAAACAGCTCCCAATCCATATCCACTGGCATCTGTAACAATTATGGATTTGTTTTGCGGATTAATAGACTTCAAAGCTGTTGCTTTAGCTACAGCTACTTTTATGGCATCAAAAGCCTGTTGGCACTCCGATGATCATACAAAATGTACCCCTTTTTTCTTTATATCACGTAATGGCTGTACAATGTCTGAAAAATGATTCACAAATTTAGAATGAAAACTCAGCTAAACCGAGGAACAATCTTAACGGATCCTTATCCTTTGGTGGTGGAGCTTTTTCCAAATCTTCTACTAAATTTAATTTAGGTTTTACTCCTTTGTGAGACAATGTATGTCCCAAATATTCCACCTCTTGTTGACAAAATTTAATTTTTTTTAAACTATTAGTCAAACCAGCACTTTCAAGTTTCTCCAATATTCATTTAAGATTTTCATCATGCTGAATTTCATCACTACCCCAAATCAATACATCATCTTGGAAAACCAAAGTATTTTTTACACCCTTTAAAATTTTTTGCATTATTCTCTGCAAAACGGCAGATGCCGAGGCCAAACCAAATGGCATCCTTATAAATTGAAATGCACCCTCTGTGGTAATAAAGGATGTCAAATGCTTGGAATCTGCTTGCAAACGTGCCTGATGGTAGGCACTAGATAAATCTAACGTGGTGAAATATCTTCCACCTTCCACACTTGACAACATTTCATTTATAAGAGGTAAAGGGTGTCTGTCAATCCATAGGCTTTCGTTTAAATCCCTTAAATCCACACACATGCGAATCTTGTTATCGGGTTTGTATGCAATCACAATTAGACTTAACCAATCTGATGCTTCAATCGGTTCAATGATCTTCTCTTTACATAACCTCTGTAGTTCTTCTCTCAGTTTACCCCTCAAAGCCATGGGCACATTGTGGACTTTATGTACCCTTGGTTTGGCATCTTTATTCACAATTAGCTTGTCCTCGAATCCTTTAAGACATCCTAATTCTTCCTAAAACAAACTTGAAAAATCCCTTACCCATTTCACAAGTATCTGTCAATAGCACCAGTAAAGGATGGTTTGGATCTAAAATAATTCCTAAATTCTTCTGTTCTTTCCACCCCAATAAACTCCTTCTGGACTGCACAGCATATATCTTAGCCATGGTGGAACGACCCTTGACTTGTATATCTGCATTAAAATATCCTACAACGGGTAATTTGACACCACAATACCCAAGTGGTTCAACATCAGTAGAAATTAAAGTTATGGATCCTATACTCTTCCACTCATCCTTATCAATTAACTTAAAAGGAGAACATGAATCTGCCCATACCTGTATATCCATATCGATGACAGAAATTATACACTTTGGAGGCACATAAGTGACCTCAAAAAATTTTGCACGCTATTCACATTTTCAATTACCATGACTTCAATGTCACTTTCTTCCTCAACATCTCATTCATCTTTCGAGTAATACATCTCAGATCCACTTATTGTGTTTACAGATTTCTTTATATATAGGGTTGTCATTGGTTCTACATACTCTAAAATGACCAATTCTTTTGCACTTGTTACAACGACTCCTTGCTGCAGGACATTGTACAGCATCAGCACTATGTCTAAAACTCCCACATCTGTAACAATTCTTTTTATAATTTTTCTCAAACTTCTTCCCAAAATTGCTATTTTCATCGCTGTTAGTTTTGAGGACTTTCTTCACATTAGGATTTAATACACATACCTTATTGGTGTCTGTCTCACCTTTGACACTATTTTCTGATAACTCTGACATATCGAGAGGTATTTTCAACACGTCTGGCAATTTCAATGGATTTTTCTAAGGATGGATCTTTTAAATCTAGTAATTTTTCTTGTATTCATTTATTATTAATTTACAAAAGGGGGTGGTGATGAACAGAGTGTCTGAATTGAGCAGACCACTCTTACCCAGTCCAAAGATCAGGGCTTGATCCATCACCGTTATTTATCTCACTGCCCCATCCCAGCTCAGAACCTGGCTATATGCAAATCAGTCTGTCCCTGGCCCAGTGCATCATGGGAACAGGGCAGACTAAACTACCAAGCCAATTCTTTACCAGAAAGGAGACAAGCTACCGGGGACCGGTTTCTGGCATTTCAGCCTCTTCGGCCCGGCTTGCTTGAATCCTGATGGAGCAGTGAGAAAGGGACTCATGTCTGAGTATACCCTGCCACACCTATAGTGGCCAAAATCGATTTACAAAAGGGGGTGGTGATGAACACAGTGTCTGAATTGAGCAGACCACTCTTACCCAGTCCAAAGATCAGGGCTTGATCCATCACCGTTATTTATCTCACTGCCCCATCCCAGCTCAGAACCTGGCTATATGCAAATCAGTCTGTCCCTGGCCCAGTGCATCATGGGAACAGGGCAGACTAAACTACCAAGCCAATTCTTTACCAGAAAGGAGACAAGCTACCGGGGACCGGTTTCTGGCATTTCAGCCTCTTCGGCCCGGCTTGCTTGAATCCTGATGGAGCAGTGAGAAAGGGACTCATGTCTGAGTATACCCTGCCACACCTATAGTGGCCAAAATCGATTTACAAAAGGGGGTGGTGATGAACAGAGTGTCTGAATTGAGCAGACCACTCTTACCCAGTCCAAAGATCAGGGCTTGATCCATCACCGTTATTTATCTCACTGCCCCATCCCAGCTCAGAACCTGGCTATATGCAAATCAGTCTGTCCCTGGCCCAGTGCATCATGGGAACAGGGCAGACTAAACTACCAAGCCAATTCTTTACCAGAAAGGAGACAAGCTACCGGGGACCGGTTTCTGGCATTTCAGCCTCTTCGGCCCGGCTTGCTTGAATCCTGATGGAGCAGTGAGAAAGGGACTCATGTCTGAGTATACCCTGCCACACCTATAGTGGCCAAAATCGATTTACAAAAGGGGGTGGTGATGAACAGAGTGTCTGAATTGAGCAGACCACTCTTACCCAGTCCAAAGATCAGGGCTTGATCCATCACCGTTATTTATCTCACTGCCCCATCCCAGCTCAGAATCTGGCTATATGCAAATCAGTCTGTCCCTGGCCCAGTGCATCATGGGAACAGGGCAGACTAAACTACCAAGCCAATTCTTCACCAGAAAGGAGACAAGCTACCGGGGACCGGTTTCTGGCATTTCAGCCTTCTTCGGCCCGACTTGCTTGAATCCTGATGGAGCAGTGAGAAAGGGACTCATGTCTGAGTATACCCTGCCACACCTATAGTGGCCAAAAATGATTTACAAAAGGCTGTAATGCCAGAAACCGGTCCCCGGGAGCTTGTTTCCTTCCCAGTGTAAGAATTGGCTTTTGTAGTTTGGTTTGCCCTGTTCCCATCATGCACTGGGACAGGAACAGACTAATTTGCATACAGCCAGGTTCTGAAACTGGGATGGTGCAGTGAGCTAAAAAACGGTGTTGGATCTAGCCCTGATCTCTTGACTGGGTGAGAGCTTTCTGCTTAATTCAGAGACTCTGTCCCTCACCACCCCCTTTTTGTAAATATTTTTGTCCACCCTAAGCGTGGAAGGGTATTCTCAGATGTGAGACCCTTGCTCATTGCACCATCAGGATTCAAGCAAACCGGGCCGAAGACGGCTGTAATGCCAGAAACCGGTCCCCGGGAGCTTGTTTCCTTCCCAGTGTAAGAATTGGCTTCTGTAGTTTGGTTTGTCCTGTTCCCACCATGCACTGGGACAGGAACAGACTAATTTGCATACAGCCAGGTTCTGAAACTGGGATGGTGCAGTGAGCTAAAAAACG
Organism: Lissotriton vulgaris; assembly: GCF_964263255.1. Taxonomy (NCBI): domain Eukaryota; kingdom Metazoa; phylum Chordata; class Amphibia; order Caudata; family Salamandridae; genus Lissotriton; species Lissotriton vulgaris. Next base: position 186,853,877 of record NC_141688.1, on the reverse strand, counting down.
GTGTTGGATCTAGCCCTGATCTCTTGACTGGGTGAGAGCTTTCTGCTTAATTCAGAGACTCTGTCCCTCACCACCCCCTTTTTGTAAATATTTTTGTCCACCCTAAGCGTGGAAGGGTATTCTCAGATGTGAGACCCTTGCTCATTGCACCATCAGGATTCAAGCAAACCGGGCCGAAGACGGCTGTAATGCCAGAAACCGGTCCCCGGGAGCTTGTTTCCTTCCCAGTGTAAGAATTGGCTTCTGTAGTTTGGTTTGTCCTGTTCCCATCATGCACTGGGACAGGAACAGACTAATTTGCATACAGCCAGGTTCTGAAACTGGGATGGTGCAGTGAGCTAAAAAACGGTATTGGATCTAGCCCTGATCTCTTGACTGGGTGAGAGCTTTCTGCTTAATTCAGAGACTCTGTCCCTCACCACCCCCTTTTTGTAAATATTTTTGTCCACCCTAAGCGTGGAAGGGTATTCTCAGATGTGAGACCCTTGCTCATTGCACCATCAGGATTCAAGCAAACCGGGCCGAAGACGGCTGTAATGCCAGAAACCGGTCCCCGGTAGCTTGTTTCCTTCCCAGTGTAAGAATTGGCTTCTGTAGTTTGGTTTGTCCTGTTCCCATCATGCACTGGGACAGGAACAGACTAATTTGCATACAGCCAGGTTCTGAAACTGGGATGGTGCAGTGAGCTAAAAAACGGTGTTGGATCTAGCCCTGATCTCTTGACTGGGTGAGAGCTTTCTGCTTAATTCAGAGACTCTGTCCCTCACCACCCCCTTTTTGTAAATATTTTTGTCCACCCTAAGCGTGGAAGGGTATTCTCAGATGTGAGACCCTTGCTCATTGCACCATCAGGATTCAAGCAAACCGGGCCGAAGACGGCTGTAATGCCAGAAACCGGTCCCTGGGAGCTTGTTTCCTTCCCAGTGTAAGAATTGGCTTCTGTAGTTTGGTTTGTCCTGTTCCCATCATGCACTGGGACAGGAACAGACTAATTTGCATACAGCCAGGTTCTGAAACTGGGATGGTGCAGTGAGCTAAAAAACGGTGTTGGATCTAGCCCTGATCTCTTGACTGGGTGAGAGCTTTCTGCTTAATTCAGAGACTCTGTCCCTCACCACCCCCTTTTTGTAAATATTTTTGTCCACCCTAAGCGTGGAAGGGTATTCTCAGATGTGAGACCCTTGCTCATTGCACCATCAGGATTCAAGCAAACCGGGCCGAAGACGGCTGTAATGCCAGAAACCGGTCCCCGGGAGCTTGTTTCCTTCCCAGTGTAAGAATTGGCTTCTGTAGTTTGGTTTGTCCTGTTCCCATCATGCACTGGGACAGGAACAGACTAATTTGCATACAGCCAGGTTCTGAAACTGGGATGGTGCAGTGAGCTAAAAAACGGTGTTGGATCTAGCCCTGATCTCTTGACTGGGTGAGAGCTTTCTGCTTAATTCAGAGACTCTGTCCCTCACCACCCCCTTTTTGTAAATATTTCATTTATTATTAGGCCTATTAATTAGTTGATCTCTGATAATGTCATCTCTTAAATCTTTAAATTTGCATGTAATTTACAATTTTCTTAAAGCCGCTACATATTGCTCTACTTTTTCACCTTGTTTTTGGACACGAGAAAAAAAGTTATGCCTTTCTATTACTATGCTTGATTTTTCCCGAAAATCTCTGCTAATGCTGTTAAGGCCATTTCGTAGATATCTACTTCATCTTCATCTGGAGAATTGTACACATTTCTAGCTTCAGGTTGAATTATTATTTAATTTATTTAATATTTAAAATATTTCTCCCTTCCACACCTAAGCATACTTTTAAAATAGACAATTTCCTCTTTGCGACAAATACATCACCTCCTATAGCTTCAAGATAAGTGGTAAAAGCTTCTTTCTAGTGGGTATAGATGATTGCATAGCCAGAATTTGTGTCACACGTTATATATATATTTTTTTTTTTATAGTGCTTAAATATTTGAAAATATAAAACACAGCGATGGTTCCAGTACCTTTGTGGAATTAGTTGCTACTACGATTTCTCCTGTATTTAACTTATCTGTAATTCGTTGAGATACATTTCTTAGTTAGAATTCAACATACACAACACACATTTTTCTTTCCAATTTTTTTTTTATTCTACAGTTCAATTCCGATTGGTTACGATTGTCGAATGTCACGTTACATTTCTTTCCCAAGTTACCAGTTTCCTTGTTTACAGCGTGTGAAAATCTTTGTCAATGTCATCGCTAATGGCTTTTCCTCTAACGCTTACATAAACACTTCGCCCGTCTCACTGCAGTCATTTAACAAAACCTTTGCATCATCTACAACACTGCGCCTTATGTCCACCCCGCTCCAGGAGGAATTATTCACACAGCAAGAAACTCACGAAAACTCACAAATCTTTGTGATCTCTGTATCGCTTCTCTTTATCAAACGCCACGAGCTCCAACTTGCTGCTCCTCCTCACGAACACCGTTAAGCTACTCGTGCATGTTGCGCACAGCTCTCACAGAGATTCAGCTCGCGACCACTATGCAAAACAACTGGCACAATTTAAATCAACACAATCTCTGAAAATATGTAGCTTTGTGAATGATGCTTCAAATCTTTTTGCTCTAAGTCCTAGATGCGCGGAACTGAAGTTAATGTGTCCACGGTTGGCATCAGGGGTCTCTTTCTTTATTCTTTTGAATATTTCCTTTTCTATGCTCGGTTGAATGTAGAACTTCACTGCAAAGTTCTTCCGATGTTGTTCCTCTCCTTGTTCAGCATCCCATCCTCGTCGCATTTTTGTGATGAGAGGACACAATATTGGTTGTATAACAGATTTATTGAAGTATAGTCTTAACGATCCCTAACACCAACTCCTCAGCTCCTCAGCCAAGCTACTCTGCTGGATTCCAACAAGCTGGATTTCAACAAAGGACCTTGTTGCTGGGAGTTATTCTAAACAATAACATGAAGCAAAACACAACAGAGAGCCTCTCGCAACAGAGATGGGGAAATGATACCCCTTCCCCTTGGATCACAGCTTACTGGACTTTGAATGCAGCTCTGACTCGTCTACCGGTTTGTGTCCTCGTCACCCCTCCCTCCTCTTTCCATGCTGTGTCTCTCACCCTCCCCTCCTCTTCACTCCTCCATTGCTATCTCAGTGATGAAAATCCACGCTACCCGGCGATAATTATCCTAGCGCTAAGTGCGCTTAGCGATAATTATCGCTGGGGCTTGATAATATGGCCCAAAGTCCTTTACTCATGACGGTAGGAGGTGTGAATAAAAAGAAAGCACGTTTTTACACAGAAGATAGGACAATTGAATATGTGGATAACTTTTCGTACTTAGGTATTATTTTTGTTGTCCCAAATTAATATGGAATGAGATCATGACATCTAGAGCTAACCACATGACTAAAAGTATAGCTGCAGTTTTCACATGTTCAAAACATGGTGGTATCAAGCCTATACAGTAAATGGTAAAAATATATTTGGCAAAAACAATAACCATGGCCACATATGGGGCCAACATTTGGGTGATAGCAGAAGTTGAGATTTTAGAAATGGTAGAGGATAGGTTAGCTAAAAGGTTATTGTCCATCCCAGGTTTTTGTTCTAACCTTATTCCCCATAAATAAATAGGTTTACCTTTTATTAGCGATACTATTAAAATGGGCCCATTGTTATCATGGCTGTCAATATGGAAAAGGAAAACGGTGCAATTGAATCAACTCATTATAAAAGATATTATGAATCTAATCCTGCTCCAGCACGGTCGCTCCCCCCACGCTCCCTGATCCCAGCTCCTGCTCGTGCTTTGGCTTGCTGGTGGTATCGTAACTGGACTGCTGATTTTTATCCGCATTACATTTAATTGGAATCGCGCTTCGGTAGCGTGCATTTATTTATTTGGCTGTGCATTTGTGCTCATTGTGTTTCCGCATTTTAACTGAGCTGCTTCGTAGCGCGACTTTAGGCATACTACCTCACCTGATTTTGCTAGCTCGCTCTGCTGTACTTTGCAGCGCGACACCTGCTGAGGCTTTATTTACTTCCTAGGACTTCGTCTGTGCCCCCGGTGCCGTGGTGCATTTGCTGCCCCTGCCTTACTCTCCCTTTGACCCTCCATTTTGTTTAGGTGTTCCCTGGGCCGGCCCTCCTCCCTGCTACCGCATCCCAGCTGCTGCCCCTCCCACGCTCCGCCCCTCTACTCTCCATTTATGTCAGATGTCCGCACGTGCAGCGTCCACGCGCTGCGGCCGCGCCGAAGGTGCGCCAAAGGTAAGCCCGTCTACGCCCTTCCGCTCCTAGACCGTGCCCAGCGCCAGACCCCCTGGCCGCCGCACCACCCACCCCACCCGCATTACATACGACTCCTCCACCCTCTTAGCCCTTAACCCCGGCCCAAGCCGCTCCTGGACACACCCATGGACCCTTCTCTTGCATATCCTGCAAGTTTGACGGCACCAAGAAAAACTCCTCACCCACGAACACACAACAGACATCTGACTCCAACCACCTAAAATGCATCCTGCTCAACACCGCTCGGTCCACAGACACGCCATCGACCTCTGGAACCTACTAGACACCATTTCTCCCGACGTCGCCTTCCTAACAGAAACCTGGATAAACACCTCATCAGCCCCAGACATCACCATTGCCATCCCGGAAGGATACAAGATCATCCGTAAGAACCGCACCAACCAAACAGGAGGAGGCCTCGCTATCGTCCATAATAACTCCATCCGCATCTCTACCAGCTCAGACGTCAACCTTGCCAGCGCAGAACACCTTCACTTCCAGATCCACACCGACTCCAAGACCACACTCAGAGGCACCCTCCTCTACAGACCACCAGGACCCCGTGCACAATTCAGCGACGATATCACTGACTTTATCACCCCACACGCCCTTCCCTCCGAGGAATACATTCTACTGGGAGACCTCAACTTTCACCTGGAAAAGAGCAATGACAGCAACACCACCTCCCTTCTGGACAATCTCACCAACCTCGGACTCAAACAATTTGTCACTACGCCCACCCACATCGCAGGTCACACACTCAACCCTATCTTCACCTCCAGCAAACATGTCTCCTTCAGCCACACCACAACTCTCCATTGGACGGACCACAGCTGCGTACACTTTATCTACAATGAGATCACAACTCACAACCATCCTCAACCTACTCTGCGAAGAAACTGGAACAAAATCACCATCGACCAGATCTCCTCATCGCTTCTTCAAAACCCCCCTGCCCACTCCTCAAACACCGACCAAGCAGCCACTAACCTCACCCAATGGCTATCCAACAGCGCCGACATCCTAGCACCGTTGAAAAAATGTCAAATCAAACTAGGCAGCAAAAACGCCTCCTGGTTCAACGACGATCTTAAGAAATCGAAGAAACTCTGTCGCACCCTCGAGAAGGCCTGGAAAAAAGACCCAAACACCAGCACCAGGGACGCCTTCAAAAACGCCACACGCGTACACCACCAACTAATCCGGTCTGCCAAGAAAGCCGCATTCAAAGACCGACTAGATAACAACGCCCACAACAGCAAGGAATTATTCAACATCGTCAAAGAATATACCAACCCCTCAGCCAACTCCAACGACATCACCCCCTCTCAAGCCCTCTGCGACTCCCTAGCTTCGTTCTTCCACAACAAAATCGCAGACATCCACAACAGCTTCGACAACCGACCCGGAGACCAACCCACCCAACCCTCTGCAGGACCTTCACCCCCCTTGAACATCCTTAATAACTGGAACCCAATCTCCACTGAGGACACCATCCGCCTGATGAACTACATCCACTCAGGATCCCCCACAGACCCTTGCCCTCACCACATCTTCAACAAAGCAGACTCCATCATAGCACCGCACCTCCGAGACGTCATCAACTGCTCCCTCAACTCCGCCACCTTCCCAGAAAGCTGGAAACACGCAGAACTTAGCGCCCTTCTGAAAAAACCCACAGCGGACCCCACCGAACTAAAAAACTACCGCCCCATCTCGCTCCTGCCATTCCCGGCCAAAGTCATCGAGAAAGCCGTCAACAACCAGCTCGCCGCCTTTCTCGAATCCAACAAATCCTTCGACTCCTCCAGTCCGGCTTCCGAGCCAAACACAGCACGGAGACCTCCCTCATCGCAGCAACAGACGACATTCGAACTCTACTGGAAAATGGAGACACAGTCGCCCTCATCCTCCTCGACCTCTCCGCAGCCTTCGACACAGTCTGCCATAGCACCCTTCTACAGCGCCTCAGAAACATCGGAATCCAAGGAAAAGCACTGGAATGGATCACCTCGTTCCTCACCGGAAGAACCCAGAGAATCCGCCTCCCACCATTCAAGTCAGAGGCCACTGAAGTCATCTGCGGCGTACCACAAGGATCCTCACTCAGCCCCACCCTCTTCAACGTATACATGAGCCCCCTCGCGACCATCGCACGCCAACACCACCTCAACATCATCTCCTACGCCGACAACACTCAACTGATCCTCACCCTTACCAAAGACCCTAACACCGCCAAAACCAACCTACATGAAGGAATGAAAGAAGTAGCCGAGTGGATGAAGCACAGCCGTCTGAAACTGAACTCAGACAAAACAGAAGTCCTTATCTTAGGTACCTCCCCCTCCGCCTGGGATGACTCTTGGTGGCCAGAGGCCCTTGGAAAAGCACCCATCCCGACGGACCACGCACGGAACCTGGGCATCACCCTGGACTCCTCACTCTCCATGAACAGACAAGTCAATGCCGTTTCATCATCTTGCTTCAACATTCTTCGCATGCTCAAAAAAACATTTCGCTGGATCCCCACCGAAACCAGAAAAACGGTCACCCATGCACTGGTTACAAGCCGCCTGGACTACGGAAACACCCTATACGCCGGTATCACCGCAAAACTCCAGAAAAAACTCCAACGCATCCAGAACGCATCAGCCAGACTCATACTTGACATCCCGCGTAAAGACCACATCTCTAGTCACCTGAAAAACCTCCACTGGCTCCCCGTCAACAAGAGGATTACTTTCCGCCTCCTAACCCACGCACACAAAGCACTTTACGAACTTGGACCCGAATGCCTCAACACACGACTTTCCTTCTACACCCCCTCTCGCCAACTATGATCCTCCAACCAAGCCCTTGCTACCGTACCCCGCATTAACAAAACCACCATGGGAGGTAGATCTTTCTCCTACCTCGCAGCTAAAACCTGGAACTCACTCCCCACTCACCTTTGTCTCACTCAGAACCACCTAGCATTCAGAAAACAACTTAAAACTTGGATCTTCGACAAGTAATTCCCCACCCTTCTTCAAGCGCCTTGAGACCCTCCGGATATGTAGCGCGCTATATAAATCCTTTGACTTTGACTTTGACTTTGACCTTAAAATACCACTTTTTTATGTTTGGCACACACTTATTTCTTTGTGATTGGCGAATCTTTATGTACACCCAACCCATTGTGAAACTTTTCCTGAATCAAGATTAAAAGAACACTTTATGGCGAAAAGTATACAAGACAGAAAGGACAGAAAGAAAGAAAAAAAGCACAATAATTCCATATTACATTTTACCCTCTCATATGTTATCTACCTTCTATCTAGTTTTTTTGGAAATCTACGTCACTGTTACATTTTGACTTATTCTGTCTGAATTATGTCGCTTTGACGTTGGGTTATCCTTCAAAAATCATATTCATTTATTCAGCTTTTGGTGTGTCCATGTGATGACAAATCAATGCAGTTGATTGTACATATTCAATGTTATTGTTCAAACTATGCGATGGAGAGGAAAAAGTTTATTGTCTCATTACTAAGGCAATTCAGCCTGCGAAACTGCATGGCAGCACTTCTAGTTCTTCAACAACTAGAGACATATGTTTGTTTTGTTGCTGCTACCTTTTTACAGGCGGCTATAAAAACGTCTGGGCCTGTTATTTCCCTAACAGACTAAGGTGATATAAACAAAGTCAATTAAGAGATAAAGTGTAAAAGCATAGACCAGCTCCTTATGTATTTTGGGACTTCCTTCACTGACCATTATGGTTTTAGTAAGTGTCCTTCGACAGAAAGATAGGATTTGGCTGTACTTATAAATGATGACCACCTACACCTATAGTGGAGCACTATTGATAATGCAGCTTTTATGGTGTAAAGCTTTGTAAGAATTTTTATAATTTAGTTGTGAATTAAATGATTCTAAAGAGGATTGGTAATGCTGCAAGATATTTTACACCATTTACAGCACTATTTTAAGCCTCGTATTTTTATTCTAATTTATTGTATTTTCTATGCACTTTTATGCATTTTTAATGTAAAATAAAGTTTCAAAATGGATTGATTGTATTAGTGTTTAAGTAGGTGTGTGAGTAGCTGTATGGATGATTATATGGCTTTGTAAGTTGTTGTATGGGTGAGTAAGTGGTTGTAGTAGCAGACGATGAGTGAGGGAGTAGTTGTGTGTGTGGCTCTGTGGGTGTTTCATGGATGAGTGAATGGGTGTGTGAAAAGTTGTGTGAATATGTGAATAGTGAATGGTTCTGTAGGTGTGTGAGTGAGTGTATGGGAGATTACATGGGGGTATGAGTGGGTGTGTGAGTGGGTCTGTGGATGATGTCATCAGTGATGTAATTTGGACGTCATGAGTTATATCATCAGTAATGTCACTGACCATGTCATGAGTGATGTAATGTGTGAGGTAATAAGCAGTGCATTACGGGTCATAAGTTATAGTTAGCTCAGGTAACTATAACTGCTTTAATTCTATGGTTTTGTATGTGTGAAATCTGAGCCTAGCTAGAACGCCTCTATAACCTTTGTTTTGTTCGGTGAATTTTTAAGGTTTTTTTCATATATTTCCGAACCATAATGTGTTTGTAACCTTTGTTTGTTAGCTGCTCTGGAGCACCGGCCTGAGCAGCTGACTCTGGAGTGTGGGGTTCACGGTTTGATCCATGGTCCTGGCAGCAACTCAACTTATCATCATGTGCCTCTGAGAACTTAATCTCCTTGATGGCCCCCGCGCCTTGTAACCTTTAAGGGGTGATGTTGATGCAATTTACAAATTGGAATGGTTATTTAATTTTTTCAATACATTTGTAAGGTTTTTTAATGTTAATTCCAAACTATAACAACCCTTTAACCTCTGTTTTTTTCAGTGAATTTCTAGGGTTTTTCTTAATTCTGTTTCCCAACTAGTGGAGAAAGGGGTTAGGCATACACGAGCTATTAGCAACCCAACTGTGCGGGACCTACTGAAGGTAAGAAGGTAAGAAGAGGGTTTCTTCGCCCCAAGGACCATCAGCATTCAAGGTGACTTCATCCCTCAACAAGTAGTGTGCCAAGAGGCTCATTTGCATAGTAGTGAAAAAAGGGGCTGGGCATCTGATGAAATCTCAGCCATCCTGTTGCGTAGAACTAGCCAGAGGTAACCCTCAGCATCCAAGGGGACTTCATACCCCAACCAGTAGTCCACAAGCAACACATTTGCAGAGTGGTGGAGAAAGGGGGGGTGGGCCTCCCATGAGCTTTCAGCAGTCCCACACAAACTTTCTGAAGGTAACAAGAGAGGCTATTGGACCCAAAGAATCCTCAGCATCAAAGGAGACTTCATCCCCAACCAGTTGTGTGCCCCAGGAGGCACGTTTGCAGGGTGGTGAGGAAGTGCACCGCTCAGCAAACCCACTGTGGGGGATTTACTGGATGAAACAGGAGGGGTTGGTAGCCCCAAATGAACCCCAGCAGCCAAGAGGACTTAGCCCCCCACCAGTTGTGCACCAAGAGGCTCATTTGCAAAGTGGTTGCGAAAAGAGGGGGGCATCCTACGACTTACACCGGGCCAGCATTTTGTTGTACATTTTTTTCATTAGGGCATGTGGGCCACACGGTCACCCTCCACTGGCCGAATTCGGACCCGGGAATCATCTCCCCCAGAGCCTGAATTTTAAAGAAAAAAAAATAATGGTGATGAGCACAGCGTGGCCTCCTCCCATGTTGAAGTGTTGCCAGCCAATCAGATTTGAACACAGGGACTGTTAGATCTTAAGAAGATCCACGTCCCTAGATACACAAATTCATTTATTTTAAATTTCTCCAAACTACTGAATGGATTTATACCAAATAACAGAAATCATTCTTTCTGAACCAAGCGCTAGCCTTCTGCCTAGTTTGGTTTAATTATGTCCAGTAATGTGGACTGCTGTTCTGTTCAAAATTTCCCTATGGAAATTAACATTGGAACACCCCGAAACTTTCTGTGCACTGCAAAACACTTGGGACATTTTTTGGGGAAAAGATTAATCAAACAGCACCAAAGATAGAGGTAAGTTAAAAAAGGCTTTTCCTATGGAAACATGATCCTGCCTATAACTACCTACTAGCTATCGCCGGTAATATGTATTATCTATAAATAATGCCGCCACAATGCACTGCTTATGACTTCACATATTACACCACTCATGACATGGTCAGTGATATCATTAATGACATCATTGATGGCATCACTAATTGCATCTCAAATGATATCACTCATGATATCATCCACAGACCCTCTCGCACAACCACTCACACCCAATCACTCCTTCATAGAGGTACTCACACACCCACTCACTTACCCATACGGCGACTCATATGGTCACGTACTTGACCTACACCTACTCATGCAGCCACTCACCTGTGCAGTCATTCACACAGCCACTCACTCACGCATACAGCTACTAACACAGCCAATTATTGACCTATACAGCTACTCACTCATGCACTCACTCATCTATATAGCCTTTACACAAAGCCACTCACCCATACGATCCGTTAGGGACGTAGATAGCAAAATGCTTCCTAATAAACATTGGTCCAAGATCGTGCAGGGCTCTATGCGCCAGAGTAAGAGCTTTGTATTGCACTCTCTGGGCTACAGGAAGCCAATGCAGATTGCGTAAATACTGTTTTACGCTAGATCTTCCCAAGATGTTAGACAGAAGTCGTGCTGAAGTATTCTGTATAGTCTGAAGTTTATTCTGCAGATATCCAGGAATATCCATATACAGAGCGTTGGCATAGTCGATGCGGGAGAGAATGAGAGCACGAACGACCATTTCTTTGGCCGTCCTTGGAAGCAAAGGGAAGAACCTTCTTAGTGACTTAAGCGTGCCAAAGCAAACTCCAGTCAGTTTCTTAATTTGCACCGAAAACTGCAGGTCTTCACCGAACCAGACACCCAAGTTCTTTGCTGGAGCGTCCTCTGACTTAGGTCGAGGAAAGTCTGGAGGTCATAGAGTGGCTCTGAAGGCGGGCGGAAACTGGCCATAAAGAAGGACCTCGGACTTGTCCTCATTGCATTTCAGTTGGGCCTGAGCCAACCACAGACGCAAGACAGTTCTGGGCAATTTCTGTCGACAAGTAAAAAGGAGCAGGGTGTCATCAGCATATGCGAATATTTTTGCACCTAATTCCTCCGCCAAAAAAATCAGAGGAGTCAAATAGATATTAAAAAGCAGCGGAATCAAAGTAGAACCCTGAGGGACTTTATTGGATATTTGCTTGGCAGTCGATGAAGATGGAGGCATCCAAACCTGCTAGGTGCGCTCTTCCAAGAAGGATTTCAGCCAGTCCCAGGTGGAACCAGCAATGCCAATGTTTGAGAATCAGGCAAGGAGCAGTTGGTAGGGCACCGTATCGAAGGCGGCAGAGAGGTCAAGTAAAATCAAGGCTGCTCTGCCGCCCACGTTCAGGTACTCCCTAATAGCCTCGGCCATTTCCATCAGTGCGGTCTCGGTACTATATGTTGCCCGAAAACCATACTGCACCGGATGGAGAAGACCAGATGTTTCCACATAGGCCTCAAGCTGTCGAAAGACCACCTTCTCACAAACCTTTGTCAGTGCTGGTAAAAGAGATATAGGACGATAGTTAGCCAGTTTGGACAGATCTAAGGAAGGTGCTAAGAGCTTAGCCTGTTTCCAACTCAAAGGAACAACAGTGGTCAGTAAGGATAGATTAATAATCCTATTGACCTCTGGATAGACCACCTCAGCAACCCCCGCCAGCACTCTGGCTGGACAAGGGTCGGTAGGAGACCCTGACTTAAGGGATTTGAGGATGGCCAGGGTATCCAATCTGGTTGTGGGCACAAAGTTCATAAATGGAGGAGCTGATGGAGTGGGAGCTTGAAGGAGCAGAGGGTAAGAATCCCTCGGAGCTGGAGAGCCTGACCCAAAACTATCTTGGATATATAAAATGTTTTCAACAAAGAGAGAGGACAGCTTCTCACATCATTGTGATGATACAGGAAGAACCGTTTGTTCAGCGCAGGGTGACAAAAAGTTTCTTACAATGGATTAGATCTCCTAGCTTTTGTTGTTAGCTTTAGCAATCCGCTACACATAAAAACTGCTTGTTCACCTCGCCAATGGCTGCATAGTAATCTCTTTGGGCTTTACGTAGTACATTTGTAGGCAAGGAACAATACTCCCGACGGCAACGACGTTCCAGTGTTTTACAGCCCAATAAGAGTGCCTGAGTACCATGGTTTAGATAGACTGAGTCTCTGTCACCTGGTGGAGAGAGGTTTTTACGCAGAGCCAGCTCCTTGACTGATCCATGTGAAAAAACCATCTAATACTCCTTCAAGATCATAAGAAGCCGGCGGGCATGACCTTTGAGTGGGCGGGACTATAGATGAAAGGATTTCCCAATGGTCCAGGAAAACTGGACCAAATAATGTCTGGCCAAGTGACTTGAAGGGGGTCAAAGGCAGACAAGGCAAAGTTGGAACATACCAAGTCAATTATATGTCCCCCCTTATGCAAGGGAGACTTTACCCACTGGGTTAGTTGTGCCAGATCAAACAGTTCCACTAGTTTCCTGGAACCAGTAGCCTCTGGACAGTATAAATGGATGTTAAAATCACCCAGAAGGAGGAAGTTTGAAAAACGTATTGCCCGTAGAGCAATTACATCATCCAGATCTTTCAGGAAAGCTGGGGAGTCAGTAGATCAATGTACCTCCCAGTGTATAGTGGGGCAATATGACACTGAAAAAGTCGTGCCCCTCCCTCTCCACTAATCCCACTGGAACCTCGCTAGAGAAACCCAAAAGTCCCTGAACACCACTGCAAAACCGTCCCCTCTCCCAGTTTTACGGTCAGCTCTTGCAATTTTAAATTCTGGCGGGATAGCAAGCTCAACCATCGGGGCACAAGATTCGTTAAGCCAGGTTTCAGTAATGCATTCCTTCGGTACCTCGTCTGTAGTATGTTGACATAAACTCTGGTCATTTTTGAACAGTGAGTATTAAAAACGCTTAGGTAATCCATGTTAGTGGTTTGATGTGCTCACACAGGTATCAGGTTTTGTCTATTTTTTCTGCTCATTTCCACTAATTTTAAACACGTAGCTGAAGTAATCCTGAAGAAATTATGTTTCAGAAGGATCATCACCAAAACTAAGAAATTGGCTTGCCATATCCCGAGGGCCTCTCTACTCAAAATAATAGAAAAAAAGAGACAAAACCCCTCATCTCTGCGAGCACATACAACAGCTCCTCCAATGCCTTTAAGAAAATCATTAGGAGGCACTGTCATATCCTGATCTTCAACCAACTGTCCTTTGACAAACCAGTTTTCGTTCTAGAAGAATAAAAGTATCAGCGGCATGTTGATTCACACAAAGGCATAGGACACAAAATCTCCAAGCCCCAGGACCTTGTGGAACCTCCCACCTGCAAAAAGCCACTTCTCATGCAGCCAGTGAGCCCTGTGTCCCCTGAGTAAACATTTCAAGATACTTGACTTGGGTTTATCCTCTCTCTGAGAACAGCGTACATATACCAATTATAATTTGGGGAACATGACCTAACTTATCGAGTGCCCTTCTAGGCTATAGTATATAGGTAGGCCGATAAAAATTGAAGAAGACTAGAGTAACATCCGCTGCAAGAAGGCTTCCACAAGACTAACAGCCCAGTACCTTGAGAAGTGTCACAGTAAAAATTAGATGTACTGGACAATCATTAAGAAAACGCCACACCAGACAGGATCACAAAACCACTCCTGGGAAAAGAACAATGCTCGGTGTGCACGTTTAAGACACAGAAGTTCAGCCTCAATGAGAAGATCCCATGGAACCCGCTCTTTACTAGAGGGGCAGTGGAAGATGTAGGTTAGTACCTACCTCTACCTATGCACATACTCTGACCTTTTCGGAAACAGAGCAAACTTTTTCTTTCACTCCTCCAGACCATACAATATGGTCTGAGGTCTAAGTCACCAATTTAGAGCTAACATTAACTCCCAACCTTCCTTCAGCACAATATTTCGCCAGAGGGGTTCTTTTTCCAATGCTATATAACTTGCAGGTACTGAATTCCCCAGAATTCCCCCCCTAAAATCTTGCCCATAAGGGCAATCCTTTGGTAACCTGTCTCCCTCAACTTCTTGAACAAATATGGGTTACCAAATATTTTTAAGCATATTCATGAATAAGATAAAATTATCTATATTTGCTATGAAAATCGACACACACACAGCATTTGATAGATGATCCCATGACTTCCTAATTCATAGCGTCCCACCTTTCTCAATACTGAGAATAAGAGAATGGAAGAATAACATCAGCCCACATTGGGTATATTCTTTTCTCCTCCTATTTTGCTTACCACATTCACCACAAGTAAATTGACTTCTAAAAAAAATGTTAATCGTCTGGCGGCACAGCACTGCGTTACACTCATGCACATTTCAACCGGGCACTCCATTTTCAATGAGCTCCCCCGCAATCACATGACATGGTGATGACACTTTGTATTATCACGTGACCAATGCGATTGGCCACCGGAAAAACCAGAGAGCGTTTTAAAGCTGGGTCGCCCTATACACAGAGCTAAGACAAGCCACTGAATTTTGTGTTGTGAGGAATGTTGCCCTAGAGGACGTGAGTACAGAACTGAGTCCCCATTTTTGTCAGCTACCATGCAGATTGGCTCCTTTACCACTTGTTTACAAACTTTTCTGGAACTTTTGTTCTCCTTTTTACTTCACAGTGGTGACTTTAAATTATAACATTGTTTACTAGTGGGGCAGTCTCCTCAGCCCCTGAGTGACAGGGCCAATATCTCAAAAGGGGTAAGTGACAGTATGGTTGGAGGTGTATGCACCTCAGGTATGCTATTCTGCTTTTTATATCACTAATGATTCATAGTTTGCAATTAAGGCATGACAAACATAAGGCCCCAAATTATGTGTTGTCTTTGACATGTGAAATTCAACTATTGAAACACATGGTGAATGATAGAATCAGGTAGCTCACATGACCTTGACTCTAATTGTACACAAAGAAACACAGTGAAGCACTATATACTTGATGGCCACCAATACCAACCCACACATGTCCTGGGAAGAAGACAAGGATTAATTATGTTTCTTCTCCGCCTAGTGGTTCCCAAACAATGTAACCATTGATTAGTAATGTTAAATATACTTTGCTCTTTAATTATTTTCAGGAACTATGACCCTACAATAAGACGAGTAAAACTGCTCACCTTGCATGCAATTTAGCATTGCATGCCCTATATACATTTAACAAAGTGTGAGTGTATCCAACAATTAAGGGATACCTAGGTCTGTCTGAGGTATTTTTTTCTTTCTAAAATCCTCGGTAGTAAGAAAAAACGAAAAGCCTGCCTCTATTAGAGCCGGTAAGGGTCATACTAAAAATAAGATACCGTAAAGATCCAATTACCAGTCAATTTGATGAAGATCAAATAGCTTTGTTTGAGAAACAAGGCAGATACCTCCAGCACAGCTTCACAGATCAAAGATCAACTCCTATAATCAAAAGCTAACATTCTATCCTAGCATCATAGCTAACATTCTAATGATGACATGCAGATGCACTCAACTCTACACATCTCCCTACTTAACATACACTAAATAAATTATACATTTTTTTCATATAAATCATATTTAAGGAATATAATAAATTTCCATTTTTTATATTCAAGAGACATCAATCTTCAGAAACATGAACCGGAGCACGGCATTTCCATGTTTTCAGTACTCCAAGCTGATCCATCGAATAGTATAACACATTTCTTTTTTTTTATAGACTTCACTTGAATCAGTGCAGAAAATTTGCTGTCACCGTTTGTAGTTAAACCATCACGTTTTATGGTCCACCAATCACCAATCTCAAATTTAATATCTTTCACACTCTTCCTATCATTATAATATCTAGTAGATTCAGCCTGCATTTTAACTACTTTATCTTCCACAGAAGTTCTGTCCACCCACACACAATATTTCACTTTCAACCAACCAGGAACCTCTTTGACACCAGGTTCATGTCCCTTTAAAGATATAAATGAAGAAACCCCTGTTATTGACTGCGGCGTAATCCTGTAAGACCACACCAATTGTTTTAATTCTTCCCGCAAAGACAATCCATTAGACAGGGACAACTGAATATTATCAATAATCAATCAGTTAATTCAATCCACTAAACCATTAGCTTGTGGCCTAAATAGAGCAACCCTCTCATGAATGATCCCAAAGTTAGAAAGAAATTCCTTCATTTCTTTCAACACCAAATGCACACCATTATCTGACACTAGTGTCTTGGGTATCCCTTCATTCATAAACACCCTTTCCATAAAATCAACAACTCATTGAGTATTTATACATTCTGTGTTTTCCACCACAAACCATTTAGAATGATAGTCAACAAGGACCATCAAAAACTTGCTACGAGTACCAAGCTTGACAACTGGCCCAAGAAAATCCATCGCCACTCTTTCCCATAGATGTTTGGGAAAAGTTGTGGATACCAATGAAGGCTACCTTACAACTTTAGTTTTATCCGCTTGAGCACAAACGTAACACTCTCTTACTGCATCCTTAATCTCTCTATCCATTCCAGGCCACCCATACGATTGTCGGAACCTTCTCCCTAGTCATATTCCTGCCTAAGTGTCCCTCATGAGCAATATTTATATTTTTCCCTCTCAGACTTGCTGGTGGTACAAATTGATATCTCCTCAATAATTTTCCTTCACTTACACTCAGTTCAGAAATTTCTGAATCTCACATCTTCAATAATGTTTTGATGCCACTCATGAGAAACCCAAGTAATCACTTGTTGTAACAGCTCATCATTTGGCATTGCATTTGTCAATTCCTCCTTGCTAAAAGCATGTTCAACTCCTTTACCATCATGTACTACATCAATCATGTCGTCGTTATTATTTTCCACACCCTCAACTGGCATTCTAGATAAATAGTCTGCTACTACATTTCTGAGACCCTTAACATCTCAACAACACAATTGAAAACAAATACAGACAATATCCACATTGAAATCCTAGAGGTAACATTTCCTTCCAATCCTCTGCCTCCTTTGAAAAGATGAATTAACGGTTTATGATCAGTTTGCACATGAAAAGGAAGACCCCATACAAAGTACTTAAAGTGCCTAATCCCCCAACAACACGCTAAGGCCTCCCTCTATTTCGCAGAATATGATAGTTCCGCATCTCGCAATCTTCTGGAAGCAATTCCAATGATCTTTTCCTCACCATTACTCAACTGAGTCAAAACAGCTCCAACCCTTACTGCAATTGCATCAGTAGTAACAAAAGTATTATCCTTTTTTTTTTCCAAGTACATTTTTATTGTTGCTCTGGGAGTATCATCTGAGAATATATGAGGACACGGGCTGGCTTCAACATTCAGCCAGTATCCGTCAGTTCCGCAACTTTTCTTTTGCCCATAAGGATTACTCACATATCAAAATGACAGTACAGTTTAAACCAAAGCATGTTACTTATGCAAATAAATGAGAACAAAACAACCCCCAAAAAACAGCTCCTGCCATGCCCGCCCCCCTCCCCCACCCCGGAGTCTGCCCACCCTTCCCTGATGAAATTACATCCATCGGACAAAAACTGGGTCCTACAGTAAGACATTCAACAGTTCTATTCTTTGCCTCCACCATTAGGCGTGTATCAATCATCAAGTGTAACAGCGTTCTCCTTCAGATCCCCTGTGCTTCACTCTAGTACGTGATATTGCCTCCACTTTGTCCACACTCTCCGGAACTTTTTGGGGCAACCCCTGGCTTTATATGTCACCCTCTCAGCCGCCATATAGAGGTCGAGCCCTCTCCTCCATTCCTCTAAGTTCGGCGGTACGACCGCTCCCCAGCGCCGTGCAATTTCTCTCTTGGCCACCACCAAGGCCAGCACTAGGAATATGGTCAAGGGGCGGGCCAAGTCGACTTCGGTCGTCAACCCCAACAGAGCTAGCTTTGGGTCACGTGGTAGAGTAGTTCCCAGGACCTCCTCTAAATCCCCAAATATGTCCTCCCAGTATTCCTGTATGATTTTTCAGCCCCAAAGTATGTGGTAGAAGTTCCCCTCTGGCTGGTGGCACCTAAGGCACGCCGTGTCCATGACCTTCCCCATTTTGTACAGTCGCACCCTGTCGTAGTAGGCTCTGTGTAACACCTTCAGCTGTATGAGACGGAGTCTAGACTTAATCGCAACCTCACGCGGGTGCATAAGAACCATCTCCCAGTCCAGGTCTTCCATCTCCCCCGTGTCTGCCTCCCATTTGTTTCACAGGTCTTGTAGGTTACCTAATGCATTGTTGGTCAGCGTTCTGTACTTGAGGGACACCGCTCCCCTCCCTATTTGCTCCTGCAGTAACCTACCCTCCAACGGAGCGTATTCTGGGATGTCTGCCAGAGCGATGTTCTGTGCCCTCCAGGCGTGTCTTAGCTGTGTGTATCTGTAATACTGAGTGTTATGTAGGCCAAAGTCCCCCTGTAAGGTGTGGAATGTTTTCAGTTCTCCCCTGGCAATCACGTCCCCTATGGTCGAAATGCCGATGTCATCCCACTGTCTAAAGCCTGTCAGTTTGTTAAGTTCACCCAGCCACTTACAGTGCCATAGGGGCGTCTGTCGGGTGGGCCGTTTGTCCCATCCCATGCGTTTGGTCGCCCTGGTCCATGCAGTCAACGTGATCCTAGTAGCCGGCAGAAGGTGTCTCCCCACTTGACCTCCGTATAGGTAGTACAGAACGTTGGTATGAGCCCATTTTGATCTTTCCAGCGCATAAGTAGGGTGATCTATTGCTGCATGCAACCATTCATTTATCGGGGTAAGGTGTTCTGCCCCATAGTATGCCTCCAGGTTGGGAAGGGAAATCCCACCACTGTACTGGTGGCGTTGCAGTGTGGCTAAGGCCACTCTCGGGTGTTTCCCCAACTCTATCTCAAATTACAATCTCCCAATGACATCCTGCTCCTGAACGCAACAATCAGATGCACCCAATCCTGGCTTGCCGATAATCACCTCAAACTCAATGCCCTGAAAACAGAGTTCCTTCTGATCTCGCCTCCAGCTAAGAGCTCCACTGCTCAAACCTGGCTTAAACACCTAACTGCACTCAATGTCCAACCCACCATCGTGGACTCAGCAAAATCTTTAGGCATTACACTTGACACCAATCTCAACATGCAGCAACACATCAGCAAGGCAACTAAGGGCGCGAACTTCCAGATCAATACTCTGAGAAAACTTAAACCCTTCCTCCCAGCCAAAGACTTCCAAACCGCAGTACAAGCTATAGTCATCCCCCGAATTGAATACGACAGCACCGCACTAGTCGGACTCCCCCTAACCACAACCGCACACCTAAGAGCCTCCCTAAACGCTGCAGCGAGACTCATCACTGGGTCAAAAAAGCACTCCCACATTACCCCTGACCTGAGAGCCCTGAATTGGCTGCCATTTGAAGCCAGAATACACCTGAAAATCGCCTGCATGACACACAAGGCGGTTCACCTTAAATCACCCGGTTACCTCGCCCAGAAATTGACAATATCTGGCGGAACCAGAAACACTAGAGGCACAAATAATCTTCTGCTGAAACCGCGAAGATTCCGGAAGGAAAAAACATATAAGCGCTCCTTCTCTGGAATGGCACCTAGGATCTGGAACTCTCTCCCTCCAGAAACAAGGCTTATCCCATCCACTACACTCTTTAAAAAAAAAGTAAAAGCTATCCTCATGGCTAAATACACTTGAACTAGTATCTAGAACTCTGTTAACACTGTACTACATGCTTCTACCTGCTTGACCCCTTTGCCTACTTGTATGAGTAGTCTCCCTCACATACCCCGTATGTAACCTAGTTGTACTGTTTGATTTATTGATTTATTTGTATAATTACGCCCCCACCATGTACCCCTCTATGTAACCTATTGGTACTCTTTTGATTTATTGATTTATTGGTATGAGTACGCCACCAACTATGTAAAGCGCTCTGATATCTGCAAAGATCTTGTCCGCGCTATATAAAACTTTTAAAATAAAATAAAATAAATAAATAAGAATGTTCGCAGATCTGCGTGAATTTTAGGCAAGGTTGTGGGAGGCAGTGGGTAATATTCGTTTTGCAATGCATAGAGGAGCTTTGGCAGCAGGACCATTTTATATAGAGCTGCGCACCCCAATAGGGTTAGCGGTAGCTGCCTCCACCGGTCCATTTCTAACTTCGCACTTGCCATGATGCGGGTCACATTGTTATTAAGGGAAAGTGTCCTGTCTAGCGTTATGAATACCCCCAAATATTGGAATCCCTCTGTGGTGTGAATGAGGAGTTCCGGTAGGCAATCCCTTCGCTCTCGGCCCTGTGGGTCATATAGAATCGATTTATGCCAATTAATAGTATGACCAGCTCTCGCTCCAAAGTCATCCAACTCTTCGCACAGGACCGGGATTGTGGCATCCGGTTCCGTCACAAACAGCAGGACGTCATCCGCATATAGTGACATTTTTTCTTGGGTAGCCTCCGAGTCTCCCCAGGTGAACCCCCTAATTCCCTGATTCTGTTGAATCCGGATTGCTAGGATTTCTATTGTCAATGTGAATAGGAGGGGGGACAGTGGGCACCCCTGCCGTGTTCCCCCGTTAATGACAAAAGTCTTATCCTTAACGTTAAAATGCCAAATAGTAGGAGCACTAATGATGCTTCTTTTAATGTTAATAAATGCCTTGTCCCAACTCTTATTCCAAGCAAAAATAACTCCTTTCTTCATCTGCAGTCTCAGTGGTTCCACAATTTCTTGACAAATTTTGAGCAATACTCAGAAATTCCTAAAAATAAACTTAAGCTGATCCTGGGAGAGTCTCTAGCTGCAGCAATGATACATTTTTTAGGCTTAATACCATCTTTACAAATTTCGTGTCCAAGATATGTCACACTATCTTTACTTAACTGATATTTTTCATTCTTTATGGTCAGTCCATTATCATCCATTCTTTTCAATACCTCATTCAGAGTTGTCTTTTCCAACAATTAAATCCTCTCCGTCACTCCCTGAAATACCGCGTAGGCGGATGCTAAGCCACAAGGCATCATACAATACCGATATGCCCCTAACTGCAACACAAAAGAGGTTGGATGTCTTGATCCACTTTCCAAATCTATCTGATGATACGGCAAAGACATATCGATCACACTGAAAACAGTACCACCACCCATAGCTGTTAGCATTTCAGAAATATTTGGCAAAGGTTGTCTATCTACCCAAATATTTCTGTTTAAATCGCGTAAGTCCACACACAAACAAATTTTGTTTCCATCCTTTGGCGCTAAGACAATCAGGGCCAACCACTTGGAGTCCTCGATTGGTTCAATAATTCCTTGAGCAAGGAGTTTTTTAAGTTCACATCGCAATGGTTCTCTCATTAAATGGGGTACATTTCTAACCTTGTGTACTACTGGAATAGCATTTCTCTTTAAAATAATTTGTGCAAGAAGTTTTTCAATTTCTCAAGGTCATCAGAGAGCACTCTTGAGTACTTCCTAAATAAATCATTTTGATAGATAGAATTAATATCGTGCACAACACAGACATGCCAGGTTCTTCAGCATTAGGGTTGAGGATAATATTTAAATCCTTTTGATGGCGCCAGCCCAACAAATTCGAACCTTGTTTGGTTAAATACACCCTTCCATATACTTTCTTTCTTTAAAGAATATTAACCTCCATTTGAGGCCAATTCTATCAATAATTTTTCCTCCATACCCAACAGCTCTGATGTCAGGCTAATTCCATGAGTGAACATCAGATTTACTTTTCCACACTTCATTATACATTTCCATGGATAACAAAGTGTAAGGACTCCCTGAATGAACTAGCATATTAACATCATATGAGTCAAATTTTATGATGCAGTGAGGCTTGGTCAACAATTCTGTGCTTTCTCTAACCACATCACAATCGAAAACTGAATTTTCAGAAAGTGATTCTAAATCATTACTGTACACTTGATCATATTTAGGAGAGTCACTGTAACCATCAAGACATAACATAAGCTCCCGCATATTATCAGTAACAACACCCACTTCATGTACTTGATCTAATTGCGTCTGTCCCGACTGGATCTTGGTCCTACACGCTTTGGCAAGATGTCCCCTTTTTCCACAAATTCTACACATTCCTCGCAGCACATTTGAACTAAAAGCAATGTGACCAGGTGCCCCACAACCGTAATACTTAACAGTTCTCATGTCAAATTTTGAAATATTATTATTACCTTCAGATCTATCAATTTTGACAGGATTTTTTATAGGATATTTCTCTATTTGCTTAACTAATTTAGTTTCATCAACATAGGCTTGAGTTTCACATTTCTTTTTATTCTGATCTCTACTTAATGAATCACTACAAACTTCCCTTTCCTTAATCCATATCTGAGTCTGTTCTAGACTTTTAGCAATTTGAATTGCCTCTTCTATAGACGGATCTTTATTGAGAAGTTTTTCTTGTATTCTCTTATTGTTAGTACATCTTACTACCTGGTCTCAAATAAGAGAATCTGCTAGTTTTTCAAATTGGCATGTAAGAGATAGACCACTTAATGTAACACCATACGTACCAATATCCTCATCAACTTTCTGTTTGCGACAAAAAAATGTAGGCTCGTCAAGGACCACATTCACTTTAGTAGTAAAGCGTAACTCTAACATTTTCATTGACATTTCGTATAGATTAATGGGTTGACCATATCCCATTCCTAGAGAGATCTCAGGTAGACCTTCATATAATCGATGCCCTTCAACTCCAAGATGATGGAGTAATATAGTAAAAAGCTAACATTCTATCCTAGCAACATAGTTAACATTCTAATGATGACATGCAGATGCACTCAACTCTACAGATACCTTTTTTCTTAATTGACTAATGTTTGGGTATCCACGTGACATAGAAGAACTCCAGATAGGCAAGGAATACCCCAAGTTTGTTTTTGTGTTGTAACATTAGGAAGAGCGCATCTTTTGGGCCAATTCAATCAAAGGTCTGCCACTCCCTTCCAATAGGTGGGGCTCCGCTGGGCATTTCACCAATGTAATGTGAAAGCAACAACAAACACTTGCAGGCCTATGATAATAGTACACTGGCTGGTTGCACAAAATGGCCGCTGGCCATATGTTCAGGCAGCAACAAGCAAGAAGGCACGGACAACAAGAAAAAAACATACAGGCCTATGGCAAATTTCACACTGACTTGCTACACAAAATTGTCGCCAGCCAGATCAATCAAGTTGAATGTAGAATATTCACTCGAAAAGGTGTTTTAGAAAATCTACTCAAGAAACAAACACAACCACTCGCAACCAACAGCATCAAAAAATTAATATTAATAAATAACAAACATTTATAGAGTGCAGGATTCACCATTACATGTGTCATGGCATTATAGTCTTGTTTTCAATTCATATACACACAATACACTGATGCCTCTGCTGGTTGGTCTGGGAGTTTTTAAGATTTAAAAAAAGAGTTTATGCTTTCACTTGCTATAAGATGGATTGGCAGCCTATTCCACATCTGGGCACCCTTAATCTGGAAAGTCTTCCCACCTGCTCTAGTTTTCCTGAACTTCTGTATACAGAACAAATTAGCCTTGGTAGAGTATAAATTAAGTTCCATCTAGGCCTGTAATGGCAACATTATTTTTTTCACAGTACTAGTCCAAATCTTTTCAGTGCCCTATATAAAATGCATAAAGTCTTGAGGCAGTGTTTTTTTAAACCAACAGCCCAGCCATTGTTTGCAGTTGTGGAAATTACCTATTGACTGCTAGAAGGCTCCGTGGAGACTGGAACGTGTGCCAGCCAGCAAATCTCACTCGCTCTTGCAAGTGTGCATTGATAAAGCATCGTGTTGTGCCTGTGAAGATCAGGAGGCTTGAACAGTCGAATAATTCCACCACACATCGATTGGCGGGGATTGGTAGGAATTCCATGTTACAAACTGAGCCTGGATTTACCACATTTCTCAAATTCTGCAAGCAGAATTATATTTCTGCCCTGGCTTGTTCTTGAGCTCCACAGGAAGCTGAAGACCTGACTCTTTGTAGTAGCAACTTGTGGACCACACAACAACACACATGTCCATTTGTCTGTATAGCCTCTCAGATAAATAGTGCGCTGTACAAATCAATGTAACCAGACATAATAAGAGGGCAGTAGGTCAGCCAGCAAAGTAGAAGTCCAGTAAGGCAGTAGATCAGGAGGGCTGCAGTCCAGCAGAGTCCCAAACCTTTCGCATCACAGCAGTCCATCTACCTGGTACAGTAAACACTAGACCCCAAGTGCACTCAAGTGTTGGTGTCTGAGGTACAGTAGTAATACCCAGTTGTGCCTTTGAAGTGTGGGAGAAGCTTTCCCAGTCACAGCTGTCCTGGCCCAGACTAACTACAGGGTGGTATTCAGTCATGTGAGTGATTGTAGGACACAGCCTATTCAGAAGCCTATGGGTCTGGGTCCATCTCTGCCCTTTCATCCTGCCAGTAATGGCTCATCCAGGCCAACTTAGGCTCTCTATTGAGCATGGCTGTCTTTGAGGAATACACAAAGCCCAACTGTCAGCTACGCCCAATCATGTGGATAGACAGGAAAATGGCAATTTTCTAAAAGGGGTTTTTTCAAAATAGAAAGTGAAAATCGGACTTCACCATAAGGTAATATTTTACATTATAATTCCAAAGACAACAAACATTAACTGGTTTCCTGCTCCAATTTAGAATTTATAGCTTATTAAGTGTAATGTAGGTCTTGCAGTCGTGAAAAATGAATTTAAACAGTTGGCAGTATCAGGGCAAGTCAAACTTACAACTACATGTCCTGCTTTTTAAATAAACCTTGCACCCTGCACACTCAGCTGTTCAGGGCCAAACTTAGGGGTGACCTACATGTATCAAAGAGGAAGAGTTGAGTGTGGCAAAGATATTTTTCTACCAGGTCAAAGTGGCAGTTTAAAACCTTGCAACCACAGGCTGCAATGGCAGGCATGAGAGATGTTTAGAGTGCTATTTAAGCAGCAGCATAATCATTGTTGAACACCCACTAGTAGCTTATAATGTATAGGTCCTGGGTGAACGTACTGCCACTCTACTATTATTATATTATAAGGATTTGTAGAGCACATGGCTGCTCTAAGGCTACCCAGCGCTGTGATAGGTTACTGATAAGATACCGGAGACTTAAAGATCTTGTTTAAATAGCCAGGTCTTGATTTGCTTTCGAAATTGCAGTTCATTATCCAATTTCTTGCACTCTACTGGAAGAGAATTCCGGAGTTTAGGGACCAGATGTGATAAGGCCCTTCCGCCCATCTTTCTCTCGACCTTTGTTAGGTAGTCAGCTGTGCTTGATCGTAACCGCCTATGGGGTGTATGTAGAAATCAGCTTCCTGATTTTTTCTGGCCCTTTATTATGCATGCTCTGTGTGTTATGATTAGGGCTTTAAATTTTATTCTTGCAGCTATCGGAAGCCAGTGCAGGATTGCTAAATGTTTTTTTACCGATTCACGTGCGGGGATGTCACAGAGCCTCCTGGCAGCTGCATTCTGAACAATCCGTAACTTGCACATGACGTATTTAGGTGCTACCAGGAATAGAGAGTTTCCATAATCTAGTTGGGAGGTAACCAAAGAGTGGACCACTGTCTTTCTAAGATTAATTGGCACCCTGTCTAAAATTTTCCCTATGCTTCTTAGTAGGCCAAAACAGGTTACAGCTACCTTCTTGGCTTGAGTCTCCATAGACAGGTCCGATTCTAGCCAGAAACCTAGGCTTTTGATTATGTCTGTGGGTATAGGTGCATTACCTAAACCATCTGGTCAAGCTAAAACGGGGGTGGGTGCTAGATTATTTCTAAGATATAAGATCTCATTTTTTTCCCCGTTCAGCTTTAGGCAGCTAATCGTCATCCAATCTTTGACTTTTATTCGGCAGGAAGACAACTTCTCCCCATCTCTACTACTTTGGGTCTAGTGAAATTACCAATTGAGTATCATCAGCGTATGAGGTAATTGATATGTTGAATTCCTATACAATCTCTTCCAGGGGCTCCATATATACATTAAAGAGGGTAAGGCTCAAGGCCAATCCCTGTGGAACACCGCACTCTAGCCTCATGGTTTCTGAGAAGGTAACATTTTCTTGTACTTGGAAGGTTCTTTTGTTCAGGAAGGATAGCAGCCATTTGAGTACCTCACCCTGTACCCTGATATTAGTTAGCCTTCTGCTCAGTATTTGATGGTCCACCGTGTCAAAGGCGGCACTCAGGTCCAACAGGAGGAGCACCGCGGGCTTCCCCTGGTCTAGGAGTTTATAAACAAATTAAATATACCATTTAGGTATAAGCCAATTTTTCAAAGTTTTTAGCTGAGAGCACAAGCACTTTAGCACTTGTTAGCAGTAGAGTGTACGATGTCCGAAGTCCAACAAAAATAAATTCAGCAAAAATGGGAGGAAGAAGACAAAAAGTGTGGGATAACTCTGCAGAAACAACCAAATACAACATGAATGGATCAGATAAGTACTAGAACAAATTATTTGAAGTAGTCGCAGGTCAAAGATGGACAAGCATTGAAAAAGGGAGGCAAGATAATAAATCATCGGATGACCAGAAGTCAAGTCTCATAAAATATAAATCTGGGCAGCTGATTCTGGCCATTGAACCTTGAGTGCTTAGTCTCTTTAAGGGAAGTGGGCTTGACTATTCACAAAACAGCTTATTTTGAATCAATGTGTTGACTACCCAAATTGAAAGAACTGAATTGTTTGTCCTAGTGCCAGCTGATATTAAAGAGTAAAACAGTAAGGACCTCTCTAACATGTTGCTTGCAGGAGAAATAAAAAGCTCATTTGAAACAGTAAATTTGTTTGGCTATTGGCTAATTAATGTAGAAGTTTCCTTATTGCTTCCTTTGAAGCAGGTGCCAAAATCTGTACATGGTAAGTTGCTGTCTTTAGTTTGTGTGTCAGAATTATCTTTGTTAAAAATGTTCAGGTCTGTAGCCCTACAATAAGGACGGTGAAAATGTGCAATCCTCATTTTACTTTTTTTTGGTGCACATTGAAAAGATATATTCAATTGGACACTGAAGATATGTGGGTGCTTTGACTTTCTTTACGCTCAATTTCCACAACTACTCCAGCAGTTTTTGCCACGAACATTGTTGGGGGTATTTTAACCCCTTCGCTGCAGCGGCTATTCCGCCGCAGCGCTAAGGGGGAGAGGGGGCCTCGTGGCGCTCCCGTGCTCCTGACGGAACCGCTCCATCACGGCCCGCGGGTGAGCTGTGCTTGTGACTGAACGGTTCCGTCACGGCCCGCCCGCTCTTTAGAACGTCTGCGCAGGTGCGGAATTCGCGCCACGCAGGCGCGGCGAGCGGGCCGTGAGGGGACCGTTCCGTCACCAGAACAGCCCACCAAAGGCTTGTGATGGAACGGTTCCGTCACGAGCATGGTAGGGGTTAAACCCACAATTGTTTGTTTTCAACATATTAACATAGACTACACGTACCTTTCCAGGGAGGAAATGCATGCAAACCCTGTACAAAAATACAGGAATAATGTATTATACCTTCAGAGTTTTCGTAGTGTAGAGTGAGATCTAAGGTCTGGTAATTGCTCAAAATCCAGAACATGAATCAGAATATGAGAATTCAAATTGAACTATTATCTCTATTTTTTTGTAGTTGAGACCTAAACAGAATTAGCATTATATATTAAATGGATTAACATTATGTATTTAATAGATTGTCGAAATTACCATCTTTGATGTGATTTTCCACCTATTTTGGCCCCAGCATTTTTGTTGGATATCGAACTCTGTGCTGCCACCTTCATCATGGATAAATGTGCTTACCCCGATTGACATAATTATCTTACCTACAAGTGCATAGTGTATTTCATACAGTGGGTGGTAAACTCCACCCTCCACTCTGGAGCGCAGAGTTCGGCAAACACCTCTCACTCGTGGCTCACCAAAGATCAGTTGACGAGTGTGAGCAAGAAAAAACAGATGCTAGACTCGCTCCCGGTGGTCGTGGCAGGTCACTTCCAATCACGTTGAGAAGGTTGCTGCTCATATTGCAAAAGCTTAAACTCAAGAAGAAAATCTAGTCATGCAGCAGAAGGAAGCAGCACCCTCTTTTTAGAGTGGGACATGCTCTCAGTACTAAAAATGTTTGTGATCAGCACGACAGACCTGAATTCTGCCGCTTGCGGATACCACTTGTAATCTCACAGAGTTTTTGAGGTAACTCAGCAGAATTACATGATCTGAGAGAGAGATCGCAAAGTAGATGGGATAAGGTGCACATAGCCTAATGATACTCTGGGCCGAGGCTGCATCTCCCATCCCTTTTTAATAAAAATGCAAATGGCCTGGGGATGGGGTCCCTAGGGCTAGGCCCTGCAGCCAACCACTCGCATTGGTGTTTTGTGTATGAAGGGGGGTTGGCTGCAGGGCCGGATAGCATATATAAAGAATTGTTCATGCTTCCAACTTAATTCAGGCGAATAAGCTACGTTTCAAGGATGCCCAGGATCACTCAAACTCCTTGTTGATCATAAATGAATGTTTACTACCTGATGAATCTTATTCTTACCTATTAAAAGATGTATTTGTTTTTATCCCCTCTACATTAGAAAGGGAAGATTGCAGGTTTTTAATAGTTGTTGGTGATTTGAATTCTAAAGTCTCTTTGCATAGAATAAGGGTATTCTCTAACACTGAAAAAATGAAGCCCTAAAAATCCCCACTGCCCACCACTAGAATTGTGCAGAAAACCTACCCACGACCTGGAAGGTAAATGCCACCTGTGAACTGTAGTACCTATAATGCCATCCAGAGAGTAGGCTTGAAAAGCATGGATTCAGGACTACCATATGTTGATGAATGAAGCAGTCTAGAAACCTACTGTCAGACTTTTTAAAATAACCCTTTCTGATGGGTGGGAAACTCTGCCTTAAGATAATAATAAGTCACCCCAAATACAATTTGTTGCCCACAATGCAGGGTGCTCAATGTTTAAATTGGAACATTCGCAAAATAAAAGGTGGCATGTTGTCCCAGAAGCTAGCCAACAAAGGCTATTTTATGTAGTTGGTTCTTGGAAAATGTCAAAGCACATATTCTAATTTAACCTTTGCCTGTAATGCTTGACAGAAAATGGCCTACATTTTTATTCAAAGTCAATTTTTTATATTATTAAAAATCCAATCAAGTGGTGAAGTTGAATATTTATTAAATGTGTGAGAAAAGTAGCTTTTGGAAAGTCAAACATTTCTTGCTTTAGTCCCAGTTAGGCTACCATTACCCTGGGACAGCTGGCCAGCCAGTGACTCACTCACAATAAGGTGTGCAAAATGCTCATATAGCAGAGAATATAGCCTGGGTGCATGGTGGTGTTTTTATTCCCTGTGCAAGATTGGCAGTGTGATGGCCCCATGAACTTAATTATCTTGTAAAGGACCAAGGTTAGGCCTGCTCTTTTACAACAGCTGTAAAGTGAGGCCTGTAGGAAGGGAGGCTTTTGTTCTTGGATGCACATTTCTCAATCACAACTGGACCTGTGCTGGACCCTGCTCAAGGCCTTCACTGAATCAGGCTTCTTAGAAGTCTGTGAGCCTTAGGCGAATAGCTGAGGAAAGGGTACTTATCCCTGCACAGTTTTGGGACTTCAAAATATTCTGACTTGCAACCACAGAAGCACTGGGATCTACCACCAAAGCTGATCCAGTCACGGTAATAATGTGCTGGGCTGAAGAAACAGGTAAATTTTGCTTGGAGCTTCCCTGAACCAGCAAATCCATTTCAGCAAGCAGAAATGTATCTGGCCTCATGAAGCCCTCATAGAATACAGCCTATTACCTCGTCCTACTGAAAGAACATGACTTCCATTTATGACACCATGTTGCAATGAGAAATACCTGAACGGCCGTAGGTGTGAAACGTATCTGCCCAGCAGTTATATGTCAACAGGCTGGAAATCCAAGTTCCTCTTTGCATTGTCTTAGCCAGAAACAGCCTGCTGCAGTATTCCACTGGAAAAAACTTTCCTCTGAAGGCAAAATCCTTGAACAAGTGGCCCAACTTAGTATATTTGACCTCTGGATTCAGGGTAGTTTGCCTCAAAGTGTGCATGGGTCGCCGTATACTAGAGCCATAGATTATTAATGTGATTAGTGCTTTTTGGCACAATTTGCAATCAACACTTTTAACAAACTCATATACCCACTAACTACCCTTAACATGTTTTGTCATTTTGTTGTAATTTTATTCATTACCTTTTACAATTTTTTTTTAGGTGGAGTGTGTTTTGACATTTTTACTCTTTTGGTACTTCATAAGTACTCTACATATTGTGCTAAGTTAAATATGCCTGCTCTATGCCCATGCCTTCACAGGGGTTTAGCTCATATTAATTTTGTGACTTTTGTGGTTTAACTTGCAAGTTAGTGTTTTTCTTCCTAGGACTGGGTGACTGTCCACCACAAATAATAATCCACTTTCTTACAAGGATTATATTAGAAATAAAGAGTTAAAATGTATATCAGTGGCTAGTAGAGGTGAAGTGAGACAGAAGTGCTCTAATCACTTTTTCCTCAGGACATTGTTGAAAATGGTGTTCAATAACTGCACTTTGATGTCTAGCAGAAGGAATGGACGGTCGCAGGTCCAGTTCTCTTACCTAGTACCAAATGCTCCCTTTATAGTTCAACACTTGTAGTCATAGTTGTGTCTAGAGAGTCCAGTGACAGTCCTCTAGGACTAAATCCATGCTGTATTTACATAAATTTCACACGTAAAAAAAGCTATTTGCATATGTCAAAAAGTGCACACAAAAATGTATTTGTTAATGCAGCCAAATGTACTTAAATTTAGCTCATGTGC
The DNA here is from genome assembly GCF_964263255.1 of Lissotriton vulgaris. NCBI lineage: Eukaryota > Metazoa > Chordata > Amphibia > Caudata > Salamandridae > Lissotriton > Lissotriton vulgaris. Next base: position 186,822,610 of record NC_141688.1, on the reverse strand, counting down.
TTCACCTTGTATATCTGTCTTGGAGTGGCCCATCCTGGACTGATGTTGGCGACTTTTGCAGCCACAGCCCCTTCAGGTGAGAGCGGTGGGGCGGTGGTGCCAGCTGGGGGGGGGATTTTGAGAGACGCCCAAGTGGGAAAATTTGTTATTTATTTCATTTTCCCTACTGGTCGTCTCTCAGGATCCCCCCCGCCCCCTAGCTGGCCGCACAGCCCCACCGCTCTTACCCGCAGTGGCTACGGCTGGACCTTTGGTCTACCACAGTAAGGTGCGTAACAGTTCACTAAAGTTTGAAGATGGAGCAACAATGCATTCAGTCAAAATAGAATTAATCTTCATGTAATTGCAATTCAGAGTGCCGACATTTTCCAGTCAGACATTTATCATAGTAGCATGTTAAATTATAGATGCAACTCCTTTCTTACAAAGTCATTAATTACTGTGAGGGCAATTTTCAAGCAATAATTGTATGGTGTGATCCCTTGTGCCTCAGCTGACAAAATGTACATCAAGATTTTGTGAATAATGGAAAATATTTCAAAAAAAGGAGGACTGAGTACTGCTGCTATTCTCTTACCTATTAGTATTCGACACTGACAATGTACTAGGGGAGTAGTTAGAGACAGAGCTCTTATTAAATTAATGAGGCCACCTACTTTGTTCAGCCCACTGAAAAACAAGTTTTAAGATAATCACACTTTGATTCAAAAGTCCATAGCTTTGGCATTGTTTTATAAATAGAAAGGTACTTGAAGACTCTATTTTACAACAAACAAAATGATTAGATGCGAATGCTTTTAGCGAGAATCATCACCAGATACATATATTTAGCTTTCTCTCTAACCCATTCTCTCTCACACTGTACATTGATACTTCTATCTCTTTTCCTCTTCCTCCATCTCTTTCTTTAAATCTCCTGATGCTCCTTTCATCTCTCTTTTTTAATTATGTCGGTCTCCATTTATTCTCAATTTTAACATTCACAAAAATCCTGCTTTTTAACCTGAGATTCAACATGTCGGAAAAGACAGTGAATATGGAAGTTTTATGAACAGTATTGCAGATGCAATTTTGGAGTTTGCTGTGATAGCCCGATTTTTTTTTTGTAATCTCTAAAAATTCATATTTTGAACTGTGTTTTAAGTGTGCAAGGATTTTGACACTAAAATAAAATATACTTTTCATGCTATTTGCACCCTCTTTTAATAGGATGGAAAGATATTTTGTCGGAGAACAGAGTGCGATTGTCAAAATCCAAGCGTTGATCTGTTCTGCTGCCCAGAGTGTGACACCAGAGTGACCAGCCAATGCCTGGACCAGAACGGACACACGCTGTACCGCAGTGGGGACAACTGGAAGTATGGCTGCCAGCAGTGCCGGTGTTTGGTATGGAAGTGCCTTTAATATATGTTTGCTTTGATTATTGTGAACAGTGGTTTGCCCATGGTTAGAGCTAGAGTAAGAACAATGTAGACTATGATGACGACCATAGGGCCATATGTGGGTAATCCCCAATTACCGATTCTTAAATACCGAATTATACCAATTCAGTATTTAAGAACTGGCAATCGGGATGTAGGTCTATTGACCGAATCAATTACCGAATCGGTAAATAGGAATCAATGTCAATTACCGAATCGGTAAATACCGATTCGGTAAAATTACCAAATTTACAAGGGGAACAGGGTGTCACTTTGACACCCTGTTGCACCCCTGATTCTGGCTTGTGTGCAATGTGAGACACATACATGCCCTTAGGGCATGTATGTGTGCCACATGGCACAGGTGTACATGCACAGATGTGCATGTACACAGGAATTCGTTATTGGTAAATATCGAATTCTTAAGGGCCTGTGGCGGTATTTTAAGTTCCACCTACATCTGGAATTAATGATTAGGTATATATACTGAGTCTGTATTTTACCAACTCTGTAAATTTACCGAATCGGTAAATTAACAGATTCAGTAACATTTGGGCCCCCTACATCTCAAAAACCAATTACTAGTCGGTAACGGACCGGTAATTGGCGACCTACATCTGGCCCTTAGTCTTTTAAAGGGCAACATTGAAGAAAGCCTGGTCTGGAGTTTACTCATTCACTTCGTAATCCCTAAAATGTAAGTCCTAAACTTAGGTTCAATGGAAATCTACTCATTGTAGGCAAATATATTTTTCCTGCGTACCCCAATAACTTTAACTATTCTTTAAAATTGGTTAGGCTTCATAAAATTGAATATTTGAAGATGTCTAAATCTTGAGTTTAACTATTGTAGTAATTGGACAGCTCATTAAAGCCTCGCTAGAGTAAATCGTGTTTCCTTGTTCCCATAATCAGTACGAAAATAATTAAATGTTCATGCTAATTGATTTTTTGAGAAATCTAAGATAGAAACAAAAAGATTCCACCTTGGGAGTTAGTTTGCTGCCAGCATCATATCATTTGATAGTCATTAATAATGTTGATGCAATGAAGCTCTACTTTTGACTTTTCATCTGTTCCATTTTAGTAAACAAAACTAAGTGCAATTGTAAATTTTTTATAATTTTCTGTATTTAGGGCCATACACCAGTTCTGTGAATAGTCATGTTTTTTGCTGAATACGATGCAACGAAACTCACTTGTTGTTCTAGCACTGTAAATGATTCTGCCAAATGTATGCAAATCGCTCATGTTAAAAGTATTATTTTTGCAATACCTCCACTTTCTGAGCATATTTCCAAAACGCCTGAAATCAGTTCATCTCTTGTTTGCTTTGATCATGAATCAAGAATTTGTTGGCTTACAACAGGGCTCAAAGTGAGCAATTTTCAAAGGACCATGTACAGCTGCTGTGTTTACAGATATGTTATTTCCTCCAATTAATATGCAGATCTAGTATTTATGAACTGAACTTAACGTTTGTGAGGAAGAGATGTTGCTAATTGGAGCGCTTCTCATTCTGCCAAACATTCATGCAAAGTAACAGGCATGTGTGGAATTCTTTATTTTTATTGGTTCCATGCGTGGAAGAGTTTCATTCACAGGGTAGATCTGAAAGGAAGTGTTCAAAGATTTTTTTTTATATCTGCCTCTGGGAAACAGGTTGAAATGCAGTTATGTACACATATGCTGTGCCTGTGTCCTAGAGTGGTTGTGTAATACAATGCAAATCAATACAACATTACAGCACTTGCAATTACATGAAACCAATCAGTATGCCAACTATTATTATGGTGCATAATATACTATTAACTGCAAAACTGACACAACAATATAACTCTGGTTTCCAGAGAGTACTGTTCCACAAAATGCTTCAGTACCTTGCAAGGTGTAGCAAGCGGCACAGAAATCAACAATACAATGCAATATAATTCAGCACAAGAGGTTCCATATGTAGGTGCATAATGGGTTAGAATGAATATAATAATAACCTCACCAAGTCACAAGACTGAAGGTCATACTTTGCACTGTCTGTGTCTGTGCATTACACGTTGCACATATGTAGCACATCATAATTTCTTGGACCTGGCCATCCCCAAACCTTTTGGCTTTTTCCTTCCAATGTTTACATAATTATTTTTTGGGGGCCTTAAAACTCTGTGCACTTTACCACTTCTAACCAGTGTTAAAGTGTTTGTGCTCTCTCCTTAAAACATGCTCAATTGGCTTATACCCAATTAGCGTGTTTAATTTACTTATAATTCCATGGTAAAGTGGCAGTAGATGAGCCCAGGGAACCTGTAAATCTAATGCTACTAGTGGGTCTCTTTCTCTTTATTTACTTTATTTCGGTCATCCGTGATATCCATGATAATACAGTAGAAATAGTTTACTCCAATCCTGTGCAAATGCAATTCATAAAAGAAGCATAACAGATAGCAATAATAAAAGAACTATGGTTCTAACTGGGTGTAGGATCTTTTTGTATGTTCTTTTCACTACTTTACTGTTTGACCTGTTGCACAAATACTTTACACCAGGGTCTCCAGCCAGTCAATCGCGAGCTACAGGTAGCTTGCCAACAACCAGTCAGTAGATCGTGGCCTGATGTCCACTTTTGTGTCCTTGTATTGTCATTTTGTTTATTTTTAGGTCTTTTTTGGTCTCTTAGTCGTTCTTTCCCATTGTCTAACGAAGCAACTTCTCCCATTGAATATTAAACTTAGCTGGGGGGAGGCGAAGTGAAGCACAAGACGTCAGCTCAGCATGAGCACTGTTAGACTGCCCATGTGGAAACACAACACCTGCCTTATGCTGCCTGGCACCATGCTTTCATCCTGCACAACTTCTGCGACTGGAGCAGAAGACTTGGAGGCATGCTTGGAAAACCTCGCTGTGCATGTCACCCTCACCTCCCTTTTACAGTTGTTCATGATCCTCACTTGGTTTTACCCTGTCTCATTACTCTAATCCATGATTCATTCATATACTCTTCTGAAGTGCCACCATAGAACAGTTTGGTGAAAAAGTCAGTGAGTACTACATCAAAATGAATCCCATCTACTGTGCTGCATAGCAGGGAATGTCCTCTGTGCGTGGTGGTTGGTGAGGGGTGGAAGCTGTGCTTTGCAAGAAAGAAGTAGAGAGACAGAGAGAGAGAGGGGGGAGGAAAGGAGGGAGGGAGGAAGCATGTTCCATGTGCAGAGTGAGTAAATCTATCTTTTATACAAATGTCTGCCTCCTCCAAGTCATTTCGATACATTAGCATTGAAGTGCTACTTAGGGCTAACCCCACGTGACCAGAGCATTTTTAGAGGGACCACAGATGCATCAGTCCCAGTGATGAACCAGCTTTGGCAAGAGTACCATGTGCATGACAACAAGGACCCTGTTATGTTATGCTAATTTTTTTCTTTTTTAGCGCTCGGCTACTCCAAGGAGCATCCCGGCGCTTTGGCGAAGAATATCTGCAGGTAGAAGGGCAACATAACAACTGAAACGGAGACTAAGAAAGGAAAAAAACAGAAAACTATTTAGTAAAAAGCCACGTTTTCAGGCCCTTCCTAAAAGCAAGAAGGCTGGTCGCCTGTCTCAGGGACAGTAGTAGTTCGTTCCAAGCCCGCGGGGCCAGGTAGCGAAACAACAGGCCTCCTATTCTAGCACGCCTAATGGCAGGAACCGTCATTTTGGACAGTCAGGTTGACCTCAGGGTCCTGCTGGGTTGGTAAAAAGAAAGGCCTTTGACTATGCCTGCATTGTACCAATTCCTCAATTTCCTTAGTGTTGGGAGGTTGTGATTTAATAGCTGCTACTTATAATAAAATTATTCATGCTTATTTCACTCCAGAGCCTGAATGGAATGTGGTGTGAACTAGTTTGATTTTGGGGCTCGGGACAATAACCAGACATCAGACAGGAGGAGAGGAGGTTAATTGGTGTTTGTCAGGCCGGAAATGCATTTGCGGAGATGTTTATGATTTCAGTGCTATGGAAGGACACAATGTGGAGAGTTTGGCAGCTGTATGACTTTAACTAAGCAAAAAAGGTAGAAACTAGGAGTAACAGATGTGTATTGATTGAATTTAAAAAATCTTATCTAATAGCTGGTGCCTTGTGTTACCCACACATGTGTGATCACATACTGAGCCACTTAAGAAAATGTAGCTCTCCACTACCCCATTCTCAAGTTGAACGACTACATCGCTGTAGGGAGTACCACTACATATGCATGTGATGATAACACACAGAACCCACAACAACCTTGCCCTTTGCACCAGTCTCTTTGCTCCACCGCATTAAAAAACACAAACAAACCTGCCTCCATCAAATGGGGGGAGTAGAGGGGCCTGGTGTTCGGTAGAATCTGAGACTGATACTCAAGTTGTGGTTTCAACGTCCCTTTGAACTGGAAGCGGTGGTACTCTCTTCTTCATTTTAGAGCTGTGGCCAAGTTTGTAGCCCCTGAAAATTGTTATGTGAGCTGCTGACCACACCCAGCTCAATACTGTATTGCAACATTTACCTAGTGCTTACTACCACAATGTTGGGGGCACTTAAGAGATTGCCTGCACAGCTATGTGGTTGGAAGTAGGTAATCTTTGTCTTTATATCCTGAGTAGGAACTGTTTCCATATCATGCATGACTATCACCGAGGTGCATTTACAGTGTTATGGGATGTAGCAGTGTGGTGAACTACTGGTAGGTGTGCATAGTTCTGCAGGTCCCTATAATTTCTTATGATTGTAGTCTATTTGTGGCTACAGAGATCGGGATCACACATTTTGTTGAAGAGGGAAGCCAAGACGTTTGCCTGGTTTTCTGGTTTCATGTTATGCATTTCACAGACTAAATGGGTAGCTCTTTCCCTGTAAAGGCCCTTAAGTAAAAAAAAGCTGTGCGTGGGAAGACTGTGGGAACAATCTTTCAGTAGCTCTCAATGATTTTCACTTATCAGTCGTAGCTCTGAGTACAAAATAGGCTGGAGTATCATTGCCTCTAAGCTAAGCTTGACTGCTCTGTGCCAAGCTACCAGAGAGTTGAGCACAAGTTAATTTGAGGTTTGCTTGTGCCTTACCCTGGTTAGGATTGTTGTTTCTAAATGACTAGCGCTCATACCTGAGCCAACCAGGAACCCAATTTCTAACAATATCCATGTGCAAAATGACTATGTGAGGTTGAAAAAGATTTTGAAAATTTAACTAAATGCATTTTGAGCCGCGAGGGAGGATTCATTCATCTGTGACTTGATTTAAAGTGGCAATATTTGTATTTTCAATGGGTTTCACTTTGACAATTTAAATATCACTCTCCTACATTTTAAAGTACCCTGCTCTGATGTGCTGGCTTGGCTTTGTTATGCATCTCAAAGGGTATGAGTAAGTGAGTTGGGATGGTGAAAATACCTACATTACATTTTTTTCTCACCGTACTTTTTTTTTTTATTGAACATGTGTACAGTGTTTTCTTTTGTGTTGCTTTATTGGAATATTAAAATTGGGTGGGCGTGGCCCAAAAAGTCTGTGGCCAGTTTAAAGATTAACAGGAAGATGCTGCTGCTGTGCCTGCTTACATGAAGCTGTTTACAAAGAAGTGAAGGAATATGTGAACGTTTTTGGAACGGTGGCTGCCTGGGTTGCAGGGCTGAGAATGTGAGTTCGGCGAGTCTGCAGCAAGAAGACAGCAAAGAACTGTTTTTATAATTATTTGTGATAGGATGGCTCAGTGAGTTCAAGGCTTTTTTCTTAAAATGAATGGGGCTTATTTACAAGGCCAATGCGCGACCAAGCGTCACTGTGTATATGGTAAAAGGTGACGCGCGGGCAGCGCAAGCGGCTTGTAAATAAGCTTCAATGTGTTTTGAAGGGCAAGAGAAGTGATCCCAGCATAGCAGACTCAGCCATCTATTCTTCAAAAGTCAGTAAATAGAGTACCCTATGTTGGGTAATAACAGAACTTGATATTCACAGCTTTAGACTAGTAGAATTATGATATGATAAGAAAAGACAGGTTTCTGTTTATTTTGTTTACTCCTCTGTACATGGTGCAGGATGTGCTGACAGTGTGAGCCTTTAGAACTGATTCAGTGTGCCCCCGACGTTTGCTTTATATTCAGACAGTCAGCAACAGTCAGGGAAGCTTGTTTGAGGCGTTGGAAGTGTGTGGAATACCTGCCAGAAAAAAAATGTTTCCCCCTCATTTTGCCGCATGTGAAGGCATGCAGAGCCGAGCAGAAATCAGCAGTAAGTTGGGAAATCTTCCACTCTGTCAGAATCTCTGTTGGTACCCGTTGTCTGTTTTTGTCTTTGAATCATCAAAAGATATGGCAGTATGTATGTCTACTATTTGCTGAGCTTGTATAGTAACACCTACTTACTGTCAGGTGTCTTTTTCTTAAATAACTGTTATTGAAGACTAAAGTTAGAAACGTAAGGCAGTAAACCAAAAACTGAAAAAGTTATACGGTCATTAACAGTTTATTATTTCTACTTGCAACCATCTATCTTGAGAGTTAAGAGAATGCATTTCTCTATGGCCTTCCTTAGGCGTATAATGCTACTATACTACTTCAAGCTGTTTGCCATTTTTCCTTAAATTTTAATTTGGCTAAAGTTCAGTAGGAGTGATTTAGACGATTAACAAAATGTTTTTTGGCGCCTACCTCTTTAATTTCCACTATTCGATGCTTGTATTCCCTATTCTCACCTCTCTCTCAATGTCTAAGGTTACTTTGCTTGAATAGCACGAATTACTTAACTATTGAGAGAGCGCAATTTGAACGAAAAGTATACAGTAGCCATATTTAGACGTATATGTTATAAACGTGGAAATGAAATGTATATCGTAATGTAAAGTTGGCGACTATAGCATAAAGGCCAATGGATGTGATAACATGGTATAGGAAATGTAAATGTATTCACACATTAAGATGCATTAGGTTTAGAAGACCCGTATACATGAAGGGTAAATGTATAGAAATGTGTATAAATGTATATGAAATGTAGAACGTGCACAGTAGAATTCGTGTACGTGGGCAACTTTAAATGTGTAACTTTGCATTGGGGAAAAGCGGCGAGAAAATAACGTGGAAAGACGTAAACGGAGAAACGTGGATAAATGTAAAAGAACTTACATAAAGATGTAACCAAGGAAAATGCACAAGGTGTATTCTACGTAGTCGTATTATATGTATTTCATGTATTTGGTGTAGAATGTTTAAGTATAACTAAGGCTTTTGCTAAAATACGAACATATAAATGTATGCCAAAGGTTATACTGTGTAGAGGCTTTTTTTGTAGGAATGTTAGAAGAGTTTTAGGTCATTTGTGTATGTAACCTAACTGGTCAAGAGCTCGAAGGAGCATAGTCACATGAAATGTAATTTAGTGGTCTTGTGAAGGTCGTAAATAGCTTGATGTGGACGTGAGAGCCGAGAAGTCTAGCACTTGTTAGATTTAAGGTGACAATGCCGGACGGAGCTTATTGCTCGAACGTGAGGAGAGACACTTTGAATGTGGACTATGTTTTGACAAGACCATTCACAGGACCTAGCAGGGTCAAGTTAAGAGACATAGAGTTAAGGCCTTGTCTAAGTTTCTATGTTACATGATCTGAAAGAATCGATAAATGTCGAAGATGAAATGATGAAGATGACATCCAAAGGAGAAGGGTCAACTTAACGGACGACGCGAGGAGTGGACCAATGGAAGAAGCAGGAAGTTGACATCATCGGGGAAAGTCCGTGGTGGGCGTCAAGGGGCGTTCCATTCACACGGTGATTGTGTATTTTAGGGACAGCACCCCGGGGAGGAGGTAGCAATTGGGAGATTAGGAACAGCGAGACGAATTGCTCAGAGCAAAGGCAAGGGTAGATGCCTTGAGCAGATGCGCTGAGACACCAGAGCGCAAGGGAGCAGTAGGCCGAGGACCCTTAGAGAGCAGATGGGTAGGCAGATAGGGTACTGTTACTAAAACTTAAGATTTCCTTTAGAGGCTAAAGAGAGTTTGAACTTCTTAGGGAGTCAAACTGCTGACACCTTTTTAGGGAAGAGAAACTTGCGAAGTAGGGTTGTCACATAGCATAGAGTAGGGACAGTTTTAATTCGATTATTGTTTTTATCTTACTGCAGATGACGCAGAAGAAACCACTTCACACCGAAGCTTAAGCGGCTGATATTGAAATCGATATTGTATTTGTATACTTTGAGATTTATCCTGATTGGACTGTATCGTATTCAACTTAATCTCTATATAAACTTCTGAAACTGCATCAGTTGTAAGTGGTTCTTCAGAGTGGCGTCAGTTAATGGGGGTTGTCTAACCAATGCGGGGGTGGTCCTTTCCTCAATGACAGATAAAAACGATCCAAAACAGATGAATGGGATTCTTTATTAAATTTATCATAATCATAAATTGATATCAAAATCCCGTTCCCCGCAGTTGGTAGCAGAATTTGATGGTTATCTTCTTGAGGAAGACGACCTAGGCCAGGTTAGTTTACCCCAAGGTCCCTAGTCATCGTCGACCAGAAGAAGAATTGCAGCCGAAGACGGTGCTGACGGTGCGTCGAGAGAAAAGCAGCAGAGTCGGTCGAGAGTGAGTATAAGGGTCATGCGTTGAAAGATTGCGGTGTTTTATGTTGTTCCTGTGTTGTAATGTCAAGCGGAGTTGAATGCCTGTAGTGTGATTGAGGGAAAGTTGTGAGCGCGCGCAACTGGATGAAATCTTATGTCCAGAGGACTTAAGTGGTTCGGGTGTATCGAACACCTAGAGTAATTTGTCTACCATTGAAAGGGGGTCATGAGGTACCATTGATTTCCCGACAGACCGATGATAGGGGGAGCGTATGTGTGAGTGAATGAGTAGCGGACGCTGGTCGTACGTTTACTGCGTGTAAGTAACCTATCAGTTAAGGCAAGCGTCCGACCGTAAGAGGAAAGACGCTGTGCCAGTGGAGGTGACAATTACAGTAGACTGTGGCCGTACAGTCAGAGAAAAGTGATCGCTTGGACGGAAGTAGTCATTTTTCAATGTATGAATGAAAACGCATGTGAAATCGTGAGACGAGTCGAGAAACGAGGGAAGCTGCTTTAGAAGAGACAAGTGACGTCAGTGTAGAACCGTGCTGGGATAGGCTGATTAGCGAGAGTCGTACAGGGATTGGCGGTTGTTATCAAGACACAAATAAGTAAGACATATCATACGTTAACAAAATGAAGTGTTTTAAGGGTTTAGGAAAAATCTTTAAAAAGAAAAGGAGGAATTTATATGCCGGAGAAGAAGCTCCACCAGAAGGCACACCAGCACATCATATGGCAATAAATGTAGGCTTACATTCCATATTGTGGATTTCCGAGTGGCATAGGCTAACTGAAGGGCAAAAAGAACTAGCGTTTCCAAGATTTGGAACGTTTAAATTAGAAGTGTTGAACCAACTGAAGGCGACAATGCTTTCAATGAGACCTCTACCGAGGCCAACACAATTTGAAGCCCTTGGTGTGTGGTTTAGAACAGCGCACGAGAGGGGCGTAAAGAGGCGCCAAGAAAGAGTGAGAAGATCGGTAAAGGCAGTGCAGGATGCTAAATGGGACGAAGAAGCTAAGAAATGGAGGGTGCAGAAGGTAGAAGCGGACAAATTGTTCACCATGATAGAGGCTACGGGAGAAAGGAAGCCTCTAGAACAGGTGGATGAGGAAAGTGAGACGGAGGAGGATTTAATAGATAGGCTATTGACAGACAGACCACCTCCATATAGCGGCGAACTTGCGAGTCCCATATTACCGCAAGTAGACGGAACTAGGTGGGGAGAGTATAAGTCGATCCCGGTATCAGAGTGGGACGCTACTAAGACCGTAGAAATACCCCAAGTTAGTCCTGAACAGAGAGTAGTGGGAAGATTTGTGGTCCAGAACGTGCCGGAGACGCAATGCGCTAGGTCGTATCAATTGCCGGACGCTTTGCAGGTTCCGGTTACCATAGGCCCTATTGTGTCAATCTACAACCCGGAAGGGGTCCAGCAGGAGGAACAGGCACGGTGGGAAAATGAAAGAGCAGAAGAGGAGAATAGGAATGCTACAATGAATTCCCACAGGCAGGTACGAGCACCAATAAGTCGGAGTACCCCATTAGATTCCGCAACAGGTCCCAGGGTAGAACAGGGAGGTCGAAGAGGACCAATGGACTTAAGGGGACCAAAACCGAAAACCCATAAGGAATTAAGGGAATACCTGAGAGAATGGGACGCGGCCGAAGAGGCTCGGAATAAAGGGTTAGAAACGGGATCCGAGTGGAGAGAGCAGGATAACAGGATTCTCTCTCATTGTGGAGCTGGCGAGAGCAGCCCCGAGTGGGAGGGAGGAAGCCAAGAGAGCAGAAGAGATACTTATCCCACTGAGAACAGCAATAGGCTAATGTGCGAAGACAGAAGTGCAGGGTGTGGCGAAGTGCCTCGTGTCACCTTTAGTGAAGGGGAACATAGGACACAGGAGTACCGGAATACCTTCAGGTGCACACACCATGCCCCAGGTGAAAATGCGAGACATTGGAGTCACGGAAATATGGAGAGTCGCGAAGCGTCTCGACATACATCCGGGGACAGTGGTCGAAGTCACGAAAACATAGGGAGTCGCGAAACGTCTCGACATTCTTCCGGTGATCGCGAAAGAGATCACGGAAACATGGAGGGTCGTGACGGACCCTATCGTTTATTAAGCGACACCAGACAGCAGGCAAGTTATAATGGGTTAGAACAGAACGGTGGATCCTATCTCACATCTGGAGAAACCGAGCTTAGAAATCGGAACGTAGGGTTGGGGGACGGAGCATTATACCACCATACCCCACGTGGAGATGGAAAGGCTTGGGATCTCGAAGGGTGGGAACGAAAAGATGGAAGTAAAACTCCTCATAACTCACCTGTGTTCAGGCGTAGGGCGCATAGTGGAGGAGTGAGGGACATGAGAGAAGAACATAGAACTGAAATGCTGAAAGCTGAAATAAAAGCGAAACGGCTTGATGTGATGAGTTTGAAGGCGGATCTGGATGAATTGATTGACGGTACAGTGCAACTAGAGAGATTAAACTCATATACACCAGATGAGATACTGTTTCTATCCAAAGATATCACTCGAAGAGCGAGGTCAGTTCATGAGAACTTATCTAATTTAGCAAACAGGTACATGGTAGACCTGTCACGAACTAAGGCTTTACAGAGTAACCACAGGCTGACTTGCACAGATCAGGATTTGGATGATCGCAGAACGATCGCGCTGAAAGTACACATAAGGGAATTGATCGTAAGTATCAGAATATGGAGAGATTTAGATAGATGGGAGGAAAGATGGTCCAGAAAGGGCTCTGTTAGAAGGAGTGTACTTGAGGGCTCCCAGGACACAGATTTGATGCGAATGGAAGCCTTCCCTTTGCGAGAGGTCGCGAATGGAAGCTACGTCCATGTGCCTTGGACTAGGGGGGATTTGGCGGCATTCACCAATTCCTTCCCAAAGCTTAGAGATAATCCTGTCGAATGGTATAAGCAGGTAGAAAGATTTGTGAAGATCTCAAAGGTACTGTGGGTCGATTTGAACACACTGTTCGACATCGTAGTACCCGGAGACTTGTGGACGGCGTGCAAGCTCAGTGTTGACTGGCCCACTTGTGAGCCAACGAGAGAGGCCAGGACGAATGGTCCATCTCATAGAGTCATGGAAAAGTACGAGAGGGTAATAGCGTGGCTAAAGGAGAAAGTGCCGGTACAAGACATAGACTGGGTAAAGATAGATCGAACTACCCAGGAGCCGAAAGAGACAGTGCATGAGTTTTACGAGCGATTGTTGAAAGCATTCAAGCAGTACAGCGGGTTAGATGTGATGGATCCCAAGGATATAGGACAATTTGTTTCAAAGTTTGTCTTAGGATTAAGACCAGAAATATGCCTAATGATCCAACAGCATCTGATCTGTTGGCAGAACAAACCTTTAGACGAGATTCTGAGGTATGCAAGGTATTGTAGTGACGAGATAGACTCGAAGGCGAAGAAGCTTAAAGAAAAGTTAATGTTAGTGCAAATGCAAGCTGCTGGAAAGGATAAACCGCGGCAGCAGGGAACAGGAACGCAGGCAAAGAAACAGAACAATCAGAGCAGAGACGAGGAAGAAAGACCGAGACCGAGAATGGATATTGCGACATTGAAAAAGACGACGAGATGCCATCAGTGTAATGAGGTGGGACACTGGCGACGCGAGTGTCCTTACAATGTTGAGACAGGGGAATTAGAGCAGGAGGAGGAAGAGGTTCAGAACAACGTGGTTAAGGGAGCCACAGTCCCGAAGGGCAAATTTGTCAAAGGGGGGACTCAGACTCCTCGAGCCCCGTTTCCTCAACCACCTCGCATCTCAAACGGAGGGAAAACCTACAGACAGATGCCATTGTTTGTAGGAGGAGAGGAATGTTACTACGTTGATCCTCTCACAGGGCAGCGGGCGAGTAGGGACGAAGACTGTACTCTAGGGGCCGCCTTGGAAGTAGATCAGAGAGGACCATACGTAGAGGCTGAAATAGCAGGATGTCCTACAACCTTTTTGGTGGATACAGGGGCCACTCGATCCACGTTGAGATCGGCGGTAGTCCCGGGTCTACCCATATCAGGAGAAATGGTTCAGGTGGTAGGAGTTGCAAACAAAAGGATGACAAATCCCTTGACCGAACCAGTGTCAGTGAGAATAGGGAATTACAGTGACGAACATCAGTTTGTGATCTGCGATTCTAGTCCTGTGTGTTTGCTAGGGAGAGATTTGCTGTGCAAACTGAATTGCACGATACATTGCACACCTGAAGGAGTAGAAGTGCAGACAAATGATGAGGACGCAGATTTCAAAGTTGTGAACTCAAGGGAATGTGTGGAACTTTATCCTACTTTAACAGTGGAGGAGCTTCCACAAGATTTGAGGGAGAAAGTCTCAGCTGAGGTATGGGATTTTACTGGGGAAGAAATAGGATTGATCAAGGGAGTGGAACCGGTAAAAATCTTGGTTAGACCCCATGCTGAGTATCCAAGAACACCACAGTATAAGCTAACGCCAGAGACGATTGCAGGGATTAAGCCTGTGATCGAATCCATGATTAAGCAGGGAATACTGAAGGAGATCGTGGGCAGTCCATGTAACTCCCCAATCATGGGTTTGCAGAAACCTAGTGGAAAATACAGAATAGTGCAGGATCTTCGAAAGATTAATAACATTGTTGTCTCATGTTGTCCAGTGGTACCGAATCCATCAGTGATATTGTTTCAGATACCGTTCCAAGCTGAATGGTTCACAGTGATAGATTTGTGCCAGGCTTTCTTTTCGATACCATTAGATGAGGAGAGCCAATATCTTTTCGCTTTCAAACTGGAAGATCGCGTTTTAACATGGTGTCGTATCCCTCAGGGGTATACAGAGAGCCCATCGATCTTTAACCAGTTATTGAAACGAAATCTCGAGAGTCTAGTACTGCCCAAGAATTCAGTTCTAGTCCAGTACATAGACGACCTCCTTGTTGCGTCAGAAACTGAGGAAGCTTGCAAGGAAGACACCATCACCCTGTTAAATCACTTGGCTGAAAACGGACACAAGGTGTCTCCAAGTAAATTGCAATATTGTAAGACTGAGGTGCAATACTTGGGCCATAGGATTGAAAAGGGAAAGCGGAAGGTGTCTCCAGATAGAATAGAGGCGATTATGAAAATGAACGCGCCTACGACACAAAGAGAAGTCAGGATGTTTCTAGGCATGGTCGGTTATTGTCGACAGTGGATAGCAAACTTTTCACTGAAGGCTAAACCGTTATTACAACTGACGCACAAAGGAGTAAGTGATCCGGTACCATGGGACAAAGATTGTTTGATGGCGTTTTTGCAGCTGAGGGAGGACTTATGTCGCGCCCCGGCTTTAGGAATGCCAGATTATAAAAAACCTTTTTTGCTTTACTGCTGCGAGAGAGAGGGATGCGCTTTAGCGGTATTAGCACAGGTCCATGGAGATGCGCGCAGGCCAGTGGCGTACTTTTCGGCTACATTAGATCCAGTAGCCGCAGCGTTGCCCGGATGTCTCAAATCCGTAGCTGCAACGGGTGTCAGCATTGAAAGGTCTGAAAGTGTAGTTATGGGTCATCCGTTAGAGGTGTATGTACCACATTCTGTAGAACTGTTAATGACAAGGACGAAGACTCAGCATCTGACGAATAGCAGGCTCACACGCTACGAGCAGGTCATACTGGCTGCCGAGAATGTGACCCTAAAGAGATGCTCTGTCTTGAATCCTGCAACCTTGATGCCACTTCCGAATGAAGTGGAAGATGAAAACTGTACAGAACATGACTGCCTTGATGTGACTGAACTATGTACCAAACCGAGACCTGATATCGTAGATGAGCCATTGACCGACCCAGACGAAATTTTCTTCGTTGATGGTTCATGCGTAAGAAACGATGTCGGTCAGCTGAGAGCAGCTTATGCAGTTTGCACGATTACCAGAGCTATAGAAGCCGCTTGCCTGGAAGGAGTACACTCCGCACAGGTAGCTGAAATTGTGGCTTTGACTCGTGCTTGCTTAGCAGGCGATAGACTTCGAGTCACCATATACACCGATAGTCAGTATGGATTTGGCGTAGTTCATGATTACGGGCAGTTGTGGTCTCAAAGAGGTTACATGACCTCCTCGGGTTCTCCTATTAGGAATGGAGAATTCGTGAAACTACTGTTAGAGGCTTTGCAAAAACCTTTGGCCATAGCTGTGGTCAAATGTGCAGCTCATACAAAGAATACGGATTTTGTATCACTAGGAAATAAATATGCCGATGAGGTAGCGCGTTATTGCGCAGAGCAGGGATATTCTCACACTGATGCAAAAGTGGGGGGAATCCTAGAAATGACTGAATTGACCATGTTGTTAGACACTGTAGATACGTGGGATGAATTGAGAGCAGTACAGGAAAACGCACCAGATGAGGAGAAAAAGGGCTGGGAAACAGCTGGGTGCGAGAAAAGTGAAATGAATTTTTGGGTGTCTGCCGACGGAAGGGCAGTATTACCAAATGAACTCATTAGTCCCATGGCAAGGAAATTGCATGGATCAGCACACATAGGAAGAGATGCTATGGTGAGAGTATTCAGACAAACGTGGTTTAACCCTAAATTTAGAGTAGCGGCAGAAGCAGTGTGTCAGCGATGTACAATCTGTCAGCAACTAAATGTGGGTAAGAGAACACCAGTCACCTTGAGTCACATAGGAAGGTCTGGGGGGCCTTTCAATAGGATGCAGATTGACTTCATAGAAATGCCTCCATGCAACAGACTCAGATACGTGCTAGTGATTGTCTGTATATTTTCTAGATGGGTTGAGGCTTACCCTACACGTAGGTGCGATACACTTACAGTAGCAAAATTGTTACTTAGAGAGTTGATACCGAGGTTTGGGGTGCCATCCTCTTTGGAATCGGACAGAGGAACTCATTTCAATAGCGAAGTGGTGAAGATGCTGTGTTCAGCGTTAAACATCGATCAGAAGTTACACTGCAGCTATCGACCAGAAGCTTCAGGGATCGTAGAGCAAATTAACAGTACTATCAAGTCCAGACTGGCTAAAGTTTGCTCATCGACATCCCTGAGTTGGCCAGACGCACTTCCAGTAGTTCTCATGAGTATACGTAGCACACCTGATAGAAGAACAGGCCTCTCTCCACATGAAGTGCTAATGGGGAGAGCTATGAGATTGCCATCGGTTCCGACTGCAGCGCTAGTGAACATCACAGACGATTTGATCTTGGACTACTGCAAGGGACTATCTGATGCCGTTAATTCTGTGTCCCTCCAGGTCCAGGCTGCAGAGGTTCCGTCAGTACAAGATTTGTGCCATGACCTGAGTCCAGGAGACTGGGTCCTGGTGAAGAAACATGTCAGGAAGAACTGCTTGGACGTGCGTTGGCGAGGGCCGTTTCAAGTTATACTTGTAACGAATACCGCAGTGAAGTGTGGAGGGCTGCCAAACTGGATACATGCCTCGCACACCCGAAGAGTGCCAACACCTCCAGAAGACACAGCTCCTCTCTCGGATGAGAATCCGACGGGAAGCGGAGAAGCCATAGAGGGGGAAAGCCAAGCTGTGGAGGTGATCGAAGAAGCTGAAACTGTGTTGGAACAGGGCGACGAAGGTCAGGACACGAGTGGGACCGAAGTTGCCTCCGGAGAAGAAAGTAATTGGGAATCCGACACAGATATCGAGCAAACTGAGAGGGACCAAGAGACAGGTCCTGGAACAAGGAGCGGAAACACGGAAAGCAAAGAAGCCAGTTGGCCGGAAAGAAGGAAAAGGCCAAGTTCGGAAAGGAAAAAGGAAAGAACTCTTGCCCCGATCGCTGAAGAATCGGATCAGGAGGAAGAGACGACAGATTCAGGAACTGAGAGTCCACGAAGATCGAGAAGGGTACGCGTGCCCTGCAGAAGGTACGCCACCCCAGAGTGGACTTATCTAGCAGATGTATTGGGGACAGAAATCTGGGAGAGTGAAGAGTGTGAAAGTAACCACTCTCGATCCAGTCGTGACAGTGGAGATATGGATGGTGGCGCCTGGGCTTGAGACTGAGGGGTTACTGACTTTCACACTTCCCCGACCCCCACGTTTGAGTAAAATTCAAGATCTAGTGCTGAAAAGACTACAATTTCCAACAGTTGGTCAGCAAATGACAGAAGAAGAAGAAAAAGTTATTCGTTTTGAACTGTTGATTATTGTTGTGAAAGCTGCAGGTCCGACAATAATTGTAGATGCATAAAAGACTTTTTGTACTTATGTTATAAAGAAGAAGATAACCTAGCGCCGAGTGGAAAGAAGAATAAAATTAGGGATTACATTTAGTGGACGGAGAAGGGCTAGGGTTGTCTGCTGCTAAGAAGAGAAAAAGACATTGTGGTGAAAAGACACCTGTTGATAACAAGCACTTTAAAAGACTGTGAAAGCAAACAAGCAACCAAAGACTGGAAAGAGAACTTTCGCTGGAGAACGAGGTACGCTGTCTTGATAACATGGAGAACGGCAACCCAAACAGAAAAGCTAGATGTATAGTAGGTACACTTATAGCAATAGTGATATTCCTCATAATCATAGTAGTAACGATATCTTACATGACAGGCCATGAAAACGATAAAAGTATAGCAAAAGTGAAAACAGTAACGACTTTGAAACCTGCTCTTGTGGGAAAGGAGGAGGAGAGCAATGTTATACGTGAAAAGGCGTTACTTGCAGAGGAAACTCGTAGATTACACATAGACGAGTCACAGGGAAACTTTAGGTCAAATGCATATGCCAAATTATTGTATGAATATATCGATGCCATGGAGGCCAAAGATTGCTACGTTTGTATGCAATTGCCGGCTTCTGTAGATGAAGGCATTAGGTATCACCATCTCCCATTGACTTATGGGATCACATGTAGTTTACTGCTTAGTATTTTTTATGGTAGAGAAGGGTTTGAGTACTACTTTTCAAATTATGATTCGGTACTGCCTGAAGTTCCGAATTATAAGCAAATGAATAAGTGGGACTACTACAAAAAGGAAGATAGACTGGCTAAATTCTTTCTTCCTTGGGACACATTAGATACATCATATGCACGTAGAAATAATCTGACTTGCAAAGTATCGGAAGTAGAGAAAAGGTTTATAGCACAAGTAGATGATCGATGCAGACGGCAGAAGATTCTAAAATTGTCAGGGCAATGGAAAATAGACTGGACAGAAGAAGAGAAGGCACACAAAAAGAAAGGTAGCAATGGTCCAATAGCATTGGATAGAACGCAGAAAGGAAAGTTATGTTTAACTCGAAGCAAAACGTATTATGAGAGTGAATTTGTAGGTGAAGTTAGTTGTGAGCACTCTTTTAGACTAGAGTACTACACAAAGGATTTTATGAAAGGGATGCAAGCTATTCCGAATGTGTATTTTGTATGTGGGAGAAATGCCTATGTAAAACTTCCAGACAATTGGTATGGTTCGTGTTACTTGGCAATTGTCTTCCCCAAAATATATCATGCAAAGGATTTAGCAATCATAGAAGGAAAGGCTTCGAGGAGAACGAAAAGGGAAGTAGGAGATGCAGAAGTAGTAGGAGATGTATTTGGAGCGATGTTTCCATTGTTAGGTTTGATTCTTAACGATGTTAAGATTAGAAGGTTAGCGACAGTCGTGGATAGATTGTCTGCCAGCACTGCAAGATCATTAATGTTAGTAGAGGGTGAGATGCAGTCGATTAGAGCAATGGTTTTACAGAACAGACTTGCTTTAGATGTAATATTAGCAAAAGAAGGCGGAGTTTGTAAAGCTTTGAAAGTTCAGGAATGTTGTACTTATATTCCTGATAATTCAAAACCACTTGAGAAAGTCATACAGAACATTACACAGATTCATCAAGAAATTGAAGATTTATCAAAAATAAATGTCTGGGAAAAAGTAGGAAATGGAGTGGGAAAAGTTGGAAGTTGGTTTACTAATATAGGCAAAGGTATAGTTTGGTACATTTTAAAGCCTGTATTAATAGTATTAATTTGTATAATTACCTTATTAGGATTAGTAAAATTGTATAAATGGTATAGGTCGAACCAGTTACAAAGATCGATGAGAGACCAAGAAAGGAGACTAGCTGTTCTACAAGATCAACAGTATAAAAGTCTGAGAACACTTGAGTCGATAAAAAGAGGAACTGATGTAACTAGTTCTATATAATGGACGTGTTCAAATTGCTTTTAGTGATGACTCCTAAAAGTCATCAAAGGGGGGAACTGAGAGAGCGCAATTTGAACGAAAAGTATACAGTAGCCATATTTAGACGTATATGTTATAAACGTGGAAATGAAATGTATATCGTAATGTAAAGTTGGCGACTATAGCATAAAGGCCAATGGATGTGATAACATGGTATAGGAAATGTAAATGTATTCACACATTAAGATGCATTAGGTTTAGAAGACCCGTATACATGAAGGGTAAATGTATAGAAATGTGTATAAATGTATATGAAATGTAGAACGTGCACAGTAGAATTCGTGTACGTGGGCAACTTTAAATGTGTAACTTTGCATTGGGGAAAAGCGGCGAGAAAATAACGTGGAAAGACGTAAACGGAGAAACGTGGATAAATGTAAAAGAACTTACATAAAGATGTAACCAAGGAAAATGCACAAGGTGTATTCTACGTAGTCGTATTATATGTATTTCATGTATTTGGTGTAGAATGTTTAAGTATAACTAAGGCTTTTGCTAAAATACGAACATATAAATGTATGCCAAAGGTTATACTGTGTAGAGGCTTTTGTAGGAATGTTAGAAGAGTTTTAGGTCATTTGTGTATGTAACCTAACTGGTCAAGAGCTCGAAGGAGCATAGTCACATGAAATGTAATTTAGTGGTCTTGTGAAGGTCGTAAATAGCTTGATGTGGACGTGAGAGCCGAGAAGTCTAGCACTTGTTAGATTTAAGGTGACAATGCCGGACGGAGCTTATTGCTCGAACGTGAGGAGAGACACTTTGAATGTGGACTATGTTTTGACAAGACCATTCACAGGACCTAGCAGGGTCAAGTTAAGAGACATAGAGTTAAGGCCTTGTCTAAGTTTCTATGTTACATGATCTGAAAGAATCGATAAATGTCGAAGATGAAATGATGAAGATGACATCCAAAGGAGAAGGGTCAACTTAACGGACGACGCGAGGAGTGGACCAATGGAAGAAGCAGGAAGTTGACATCATCGGGGAAAGTCCGTGGTGGGCGTCAAGGGGCGTTCCATTCACACGGTGATTGTGTATTTTAGGGACAGCACCCCGGGGAGGAGGTAGCAATTGGGAGATTAGGAACAGCGAGACGAATTGCTCAGAGCAAAGGCAAGGGTAGATGCCTTGAGCAGATGCGCTGAGACACCAGAGCGCAAGGGAGCAGTAGGCCGAGGACCCTTAGAGAGCAGATGGGTAGGCAGATAGGGTACTGTTACTAAAACTTAAGATTTCCTTTAGAGGCTAAAGAGAGTTTGAACTTCTTAGGGAGTCAAACTGCTGACACCTTTTTAGGGAAGAGAAACTTGCGAAGTAGGGTTGTCACATAGCATAGAGTAGGGACAGTTTTAATTCGATTATTGTTTTTATCTTACTGCAGATGACGCAGAAGAAACCACTTCACACCGAAGCTTAAGCGGCTGATATTGAAATCGATATTGTATTTGTATACTTTGAGATTTATCCTGATTGGACTGTATCGTATTCAACTTAATCTCTATATAAACTTCTGAAACTGCATCAGTTGTAAGTGGTTCTTCAGAGTGGCGTCAGTTAATGGGGGTTGTCTAACCAATGCGGGGGTGGTCCTTTCCTCAATGACAGATAAAAACGATCCAAAACAGATGAATGGGATTCTTTATTAAATTTATCATAATCATAAATTGATATCAAAATCCCGTTCCCCGCACTATCCACCCACATAACATTGGGAGGAGTTTTTTAAGTCAGTTTGATAATGGACCATCGTCACAGTCACCCAATGTTTATAATAAAAGTCTTTAAGTGAGTCCAGTGGTAGGGAATGCCTGCCACGCCCATCCTCGTTCCCAAGTATTTCCACAGTTGGCATCATATCTCAATTTTTCCAGAGGCTTTTTCTCTAGTGCCAAGTGCTAAGAAATATTATTGTAAACTCTATGCTATCAGTGGCGGCTGGTGACATTTGAAAGTAGTGGTGCTTAAAAGTTTGAGGTGAGTGCTCGGTGGCGAGTGAGTCTGACTGCCATAAGGTGGGTTTGTGGGGTCCGTCTCGCCATTTTTGTAATCACACTGACTATCCCCAGAGCTAAACTAACCCAGCCTATCAGTATTCAGATGCTACTGTCGGCCTGATGATGAGCAACAATCCATCACTGGTAATGCTTAGCCATTTTCCCCTTTTTACCACCTTACAACATTTAACTAAACTAGCTCCCAACAAAAGAATTCAACAACACTCTGCTATGTTATCCAAAGCGACTTCATTTCCCCTTCACATAGTTTCCACTAGCAGTGTTCAAAACTAGAAAAAGACAAAAGAGACTGTTACAAATATCGTAATTTCTGGATTACAATGCAGGATATTAGATGCCTGCAGAACTGGACAGTGCTCCAGGAAATGTACTTTGTTTTCTCAGCTGGCCGGCGTTCCATTTAATGCCACTTCACTGTCTACCTGCAACACCTTAGGCCTTGACAGGCCTTCTTAAATTAAGTATCTCCTCCATAATTCTATAAAGACACAACCTTCTCATTCTGTCTCACGGAAGATCCACCGCATCGGTTCTGCAGCACACCTCAGCACCTCAGTGGGGATCCAACACTCGCCCCGCACTCACCTCCGCTCTGATGGCGCATGCATCTCTCTGTGCCCCCCAAACCCAAATGTGCACATTGCACAACCGTGCCCAAGGCCAATGCCAGATTTCGAAAAGGCTGCAAAAAATGCATTGTGCAAGTAGGCCACACCATGGACTGTGAATTACCACGGACACGCACAGCACAAAAACCTGAAGCCTCGCACCCTTCCGGCCTCCTTCAATGCGCTGGCAAGACATTTGACTTCACAGCTGGCACAAGTCTTTGGCAGGGCTGCACTTGCCACTTCTAAAGAGGTGGGGGCCCAAGTCGATGAAACTGTTATGGCCCGGATGGAGGGGTGCTATCACTCTCCTAATTTAAAATCAGACTTTCTTCTAGGACATTTTCACTATAGCCGAATTTATTTTAAAGCTGGCAGCGGCTCCTGAGTACCGTCCAACGTCTTTGAGAAGACCGAATCACGGGAGAACTGGTTACAGCATTAATGAGGCCCCCTCATTACATTTTGCAGAGGACCCCCTCCCCACTCCCTGGACTCCCCCCAAACACACTTAGCTCTGCGGCCCCTACGCAAGGCCTGTATCCCTTCTACATATCCGAACGAAAACAAATATAAATAAAATAAAATAAACTTACTTACCTTCCGTAGAGACTCCGTCCGACTTCCGCCGTCCTGGTTCAAGTCGTGCAGGCAGCACGTCATCAGGAAGGCGGCGCGGCAGGCAGCCTCCCTCCCCTCCACCGCTGAGCCGCGTTTTTGATTGGTGCGGCCAGCTGCCCCAGGCTACGTCATTTTCTCTCTGTGTGCTGCTGCTGCAGCATACAGATAGAACAGGGAGAGTTACTCGAGGGCAGGGGGGAGTGGCTTGGGAGAGTGGCTTTTCCACTGTTGGTAATACTGTCTGTTTGGGCGGCCTCAGGCTGCCCAAACAGTCAGCATTAACAACAGTGGGCAAGCCACTCCCCCAAGCCAATACCCCCTGCCCTCGAGTAACTCTAAACTAGGAAGTTAGTTCTGCTTTCTCGCCGTGCGAGAAGGCAGAAAAAAATGGTAGTTGTAAATAACTACCATTTGTTTCTGCCTTCTCGCACGGCGAGAAAGCAGGGGGGGCGGCGCCAAAAAGCCCCCATGGAGGAATCGCCACTGTATGCTATACCTGCCTGAGTGTAGTGTTGCACTCTTCTTCCCATTGGGCATCTATTTAACCACATGAGTGAGGGGGTTATTTTTGCGCTAATCAGCTTTTTTCCAAAAGCCGCGTAACATGACGAGCAAAGCTCATCATCAGCACACGACCACCGTGGCTGATGACGAGCTGAGCTCGTCATCAGCATCTAAGGGATTAAGTCTTTGAATAAGAGTAAATGTTGTTGTCTTCAAAACATTTGAGCCTATTCACCAAGGTACATTTGGTCGTAAAAGTGATTAACTTTTTTTATTAATTCTAGAAATTTCCAAAGCAATACATAGAATGGTGACGAATACGGTGGATGTCAGAATGTTATGTTAGTTAAATTTCTATAGCGAGTAATCCCTCTGTGCAAGACTTACCAGTGGCAGCAATGGCGGTTCTTGGCCCCCAAGGACCCTCAGCAGCCTAAAGTGCTTTATCCCCCAACCAGTAGCGCACCAGGAGGTGCTTTTTCAGAGTGGTAAAGAGAGGGGGTGGGGCCTCTGATGAGATTTCAGCAATTCCAATGTGGGGAGCTTACTGGTGGCAACAAAAGGGATTCTTGGTCCCAAGGACCCTTAACACTCAAGGGGGGTTTATCCCCCCACTAGTAGTGCACCAGGAGTCTACTTAGCAGAGTGTTTGAGAAAGGGGGTGGGGCCTCCCTCTAGGTCTGAGCAATCCCTCCGTGCGAGACTTACTGTTGGTAACAATGGGCGTTATTGGCCCCAAGGGTCATTCCCCAACCAATAGTCTGTTAAGTGGCACGTTTGCAGGGTGGTTGAAAAAAGGAGTGGGGCCTCCGAAGGAGACTAAGGCAATTCCGCTGTTTGGTACTTAATTATGGAAACAACATCGGTTCTTAGCCCCCAAGCACCCTCAGTAGCCAAGGGGACTTCTATACCCAACCAATAGTGCGCCAGGAGGCGTGCTTGCAGAGTGGTTGAGAAAGGGAGCGAGCCTTTCTGTGGGGAATTACTGGTTGCAATAATAGAGGTTCTTTGCCCCAACTACTCTCATCAGCCAAGGGGACTTCATCCTCCAACTAGTAGTGCGTGAGGAGGTGTGTTTGCAGAGTGCTCAAGAAAAGTGGCAGTGCCTCCAATGAGGTATCAACAACCTCACTCTGGGGGACTGACTGGTGGAAACAATAGGCATTTTTGGCATCCTAGGGCCCTCAGCAGTCAAAGGGACTTCATCCCCCAACCAGTAGTCTGCCGAGTGGCCCAGCAGTCCTGCTCCGGGGAACTTTCTAGGGGTAATGGGAGGGGTACTTGGCCACTAACTACTCTGAGTAATTAAGGGGACTTAATTAGGGATGGCAGAGCAATATTTCTGCCACAAGCTCTTCCCAGGCCTATCAGAAAGACAAAAAACAAAGGTCACCAACGGGCAGAAAGAGGCTAAATAAATGTTGGAAGTGCGCAGAAAACATGCAGAACTGAAACACATGCACCCACTCACAGACCCACTGAGACATGCACCCCCTAACATACCCAGTGCGAGATTAATGCAGTCACTCACACACCCGCTGAGACACTCATGCACTCACTCATGCAGTTACTCTCAAGAGGTTACACGAAATAACATTAAAAACTGTGTAAATTCACTGATGAAAAATGTTACAAGGATGTCATAGTAAGGAAATAGAATTAGAAAAAACCTTGAAAATTCACTCAAAAACACAGGTTACAGGGGCGTTATAGGTAGGAATAATACTTTTTACTAAATATTAGAAATTCACAGAAAAAAAGGTTACAAGGATGTTATAATTACGGGCAGATTTCACTCATACAAAATCATAGAAATTCAGCAGTTATAGTTACCCCGCATTGCACTGCTTATGACCTCAAATATTACATCACTAATAACATGGTAGTGTCATCACTGATGACATCACTGCTGACATATCAAATTACATCATAGATGACATCATACACAGAACTACTCGTATACCTACCCTCACCTCCCATACAATATCTCATACACACACACACACACCCACACAACCACACACATACCCATTCACAAACCCATACAAATACTAATGCACAAACTAATTCATGCTTTGATCCATTCACATACCCGCACATTGACTTGTACAGGCCCTTAGACAACCAGTCATTCACCCAGCCACTCCTCCTTGCCCCCTCGTGTATTGACACACTCACTCACTATTCACTCCATGCACTTTCACTCATTCGTCTTAATCTTAAACCAGAGCGATTGACACACACTCACACACCAACTCACTTGTTCATTCTATAAAAAAACACCTAAACAGCCACTGAGACAACAATAAGTCTCCTAATGAGCTTCTATCAAATTCACTCACCCATGCAGGGGCTAACACAACCTACTCACTCACCAATACAGCCACTCACACACCGACTTAATGACCCATACACCATCTTAAATACCCACTCACATACCTATGCATCTACTTGTGTACCCTCGCACTCAACAATACAGATACTCATGCACCTGCTCACCCACACATACAGCCACTCATGCACTCTCTCATTCACCATTCACATTCACTCAAATACACACTCACTCATCCATACTGCCACTCATGCACTCTTTTATTCACCATTTACACTCACTTACAAACCCACTCATCCACCCATACAGCCATTCACACAGCCACTCTCTCACACAGCCACTGACATAGCCACTTGCTTACCCATACACAAACTCTCACAACGACTCACTGTTCTATTCACTGTCACATATCCACTTACTCATCCATACGCAACTTACACACCTACTCACTTGTACAGCCAGTTACTCACCCATACAACTACTCATACAACCACTTATTTACCCATCAAAGCCACACACAGAGATAAACTGTTACACAGACACTCATGTACTCTATGTTTTAAAAATAGAATTAATCATTAGTAGTACACAAAGTAGACTAATTTAACTTGTGATACCTAAGTATATAGGTTTAACAATCAGAAACTTTTAGAGAGCACAATCACTGGATAATGTTTTCAGTAATATTATCAGTGATGGCATTGGAGATGTCATCCCGGAGGTCCATGACAATGTCACGAGTGATGTAATATGTGAGGTCATAACAATACACTGTGGGGGTGTAAGTTGTAGTTAGCTCAGGAAACTATAACTGTTGAATTTCTATGTTTTTGTATGAGTGAACTCTGAGCCTTACTATAACGTCCCTGTAAACCTTTGTTTTTGAGTTAAAAAATGTATATATATGTATGTGAACAAGGCAGCGTGAAGCTGTTGTAACGCGTCGATGTAATCCTCACCAAATAAAAAACGGAGAGACTTTACTCTTTGAATTTCCGGCTGATTTCTGCTGAAGCGCGGTAATCACATTCTTGGATATATATATATATATAAATATATAATAATATATTTATATTTCATGTAAAAAATCAAAGGTTACAGGGACGTTATAGTTAGGCTCAGATTTTACATTTAGAAAACCATATAAACTAAGCGGTTATAGTTACCTGAGTTAACTATAACTTGCACCCTCACAATGCACCTCATATAATATCACATATTTTACATCACTCACGACATGGTCAGTGACATCACTGATGACATCACTAATGACATGACAAATACCATAGCTGATGACATCATCTAGTGAGTGTATGTTTTTTCTAAGAGTTTATTATTGTTAAACATACATACTAACCTACTACAAATGTAACTTAATATACTAGGTGCACTACTACTGAGTGATGCTACTTCTAACATATATTATGTGAGTGGTTGTGCAACTATATGTATCCTTGCTTGTAAGGGTGTGTGAGTGGTTGTATAAGATGATGTGTGAATAGCTCGGAGGGTGAGTGATTTGCTGTGTGAGTGGCTGTATTGGTGAGTGAGTGAGGGTGTCAGTGGATCTATAAGTGAGTTAATGGTGGTGTGAGTGGTTCTATGGGTGGATAAGTGGATGTGTAGTGGCTGTATAGGTGAGTAGGTGGGTTTCTGAATGCCTGGTGGAGTGAGTGACTGGGTGTGTTAATTGCTGCATGGGTGAGTGAGTGGTTGTTTGACTGGGTGTTTGGGTATGTAAGCTGGTGTGTGTGTGGCTGTATTGTAGAGTATGTGTCTGTATGAATAGCTGTATTGGTGAGTGAGCAGAGGTGTGAGTGCTTGTATGGATGCATGAATGGGTATGTATGTGGCTGTGGGAGTGAGTGTGTGAGTGCTTCTAGTGGCAGTGTTAAGAAGATGTATGGGTGAGTGAGTGGGTGTGTCAGTGACTGAAGGTTTCAAATTGTGTGTGAGTAGCTGTATGGGTGGGTGGGTGGCTTTGTGATGTGTGAGTGGCTGTATGAGTGAGTGAGTGTGTTACTGGTTCTATGGAGGAGTGAGTCAGTGTTTGAGTACTGGTATGGATCTCTGAATGGATATGTGAGTGGTTGTGTGTGTGTGTGTGTGTGGGTAAATGAGAGGTTGTATTGGGGTGTGAGTAGTTGTGTGAGTGATTTTGTGGATGATGCCATCAGTGATGTCATCAGTGATGGCATCAGTGATATCACTGACGATGTCATGAGCCACGTAATATGTAGGTAATAAGAAGCACATTTTGGGGGCGTAAGTTATAGCTAGCTCAGGTAACTATAACTGCTGTATTTCTATAGGTTTGTTCGAGTGAAATCTGAGCGTAACTATACTGTTCCTGTAACCTTTGTTTTTTTTTTTGAGTGGAATTCTAAGGTTTTTGAAAATTCTATTTCCTAACTACAATATCCTTGTAATCTTTGGTTTTTAAGTGAACTTCTAAGGTTTTCCAAGTTCTTTTCCTTACCTAAAACGTTTCTGTAAACGTTCTTTTTTTCAGTGGATTTCTATGTTTTTTTAATGAGTAATTGCATTTACAGAGTGGTGGAGAAAGGGGACAGGGCCTACGATTAGCTCTCAGAAATCCAGCTGTGCCGGACTTACTGGAGGTAACAGGTGGGCAATTTGGCTCCCAAGTTCCCCAAGCATCCAAGAGGACATCATCCCCCAACCAGTGGTGCACCAGGAGATGCATTTACGGGGTAGTAGAGAAAGAGGGCGGGCCATTGACCAGCTCTCAACAATCATGCTATGTGGGACTTACTTTGAGGTAACAGGAGGGGTAGTTGTTTTATTCCCTAACTAGTAGTGCATTAGGCGGTGCATTTTCAGAGTAGTGGAGAAAGGGGGAGTCGCCTCCAAAGACCTCTCAGAAATCCCACTGGGTGGGACTTGCTGGTAACAGGAGGGGTAGTTGGCCCCCAAGGACTCTCAGGAGCAAAGGGAACTTTGCCTCCTATCGACTAGTGTACCCGGAGGCACGTTTGCAGAGTGGCTATGAAAGGTTCAGAGTCTATAGCAACTTGTGGTACCAAATTGTTTATTCTACTCTTTTTATTTCTGGAGGGGGGTGACTTAGCCCCCCTTTCCTGGGCCCAGGGCTTTATGTGGGATGAAAAAATAGCGGGCCTCTCAAAGAAGCATTGCTGATGTAATTAAGGGTGTGGCTTAAAACAGCTGATCTTAATTCTGTGCTCAGCACAATCTGCTGACTACTGATATTTTGCTGCTTCTGTCATTGCATCCAGATACACAATACAACAACTAACAGTACACCCATAACAAGTTTTTTTCACTGGTTGTTAGTTGCATTCAATAAATAAACAACACTGTAAACCTACTTTCGAGGGTGCCTCACATACCACTGCCTCAACCTCAGTACTACAGGCTTTTTAGATATTGTGGACTGGCAGGAAGCACCTAGTCTGGCCTTTTGGCCAGGCTCCTGTGGTCACACAGTGAAGGGAGCTGGTGCCATAAGTATTAGTTTTTGAGCTTCCTTTGGTTATGACTAGGGCACCAACACCAGAAGCCTCAACACAAATCCCCATGATATGCACGTTCCTAGGCTACTATTCTAGAGTGCAAATCTAGCTGCAAGGCAATGTAGTCCTGCACAGGAGCAGAGCGTAATTTGTATTGAAAAATTCAAGTGCAGGTAGCCAACATTTTATTTAGATGGAAAACCGCCAAGCTCCACCACTGACATGGTATGTTAATTAATATACCCTTTCATATATTGTGACTAAAGCTGTGCATTGATTATGGTTGACAACAGGACACTTAATACATGCAACCACTTAAAACAATTAACCACATTACCATGTCGGTCAGAATATATGTAGATTCCTTTGAATGGTGAATGTTTAGTCCCATGCAGCGCTGGCACACTTTGGTGTTCGCCACATCAGCTTCTTCTGAATTTTTGAGGCACATGTTGACATTTGTATTCGGACCATGGAGGGACAGGTTCAGCCTATGAGCCCATCCAACCCTAGGACTCTCTCAGAAGGTGAACTAGACCCCAAGCACATTTTAGAATCTATTCTTTGACTGTCACAGGGCGATGGGGGATGTATTCTGTTTGCATTCCAGGTAAATTGAAGCATTCTACCCTTCCCCCACCACCACAGTAAATGCCGTAGGGGGCATAGGGGACGTGGAGTGAGGGGGGCAATTATGGGTTGGGTCAGATCGCACTCTCTTGCTTCATCACTCAGCTTCCTTATTTGGTTTTGCTCTAGGAATTCAGCGCATCACATGTTTACATTGCAAAACAGGCAGGCAGGGCTCCCGATATTACTCACTTGTACAGATTGGGGTTACCCAGAGAGCCACAAAGCACGGAAGTGGATGAATTGTTTACATAACAACTGCCGCAGAGTTGAGATTTTTGTGAGTGTGAGGGCGAAACTGGAGAGTTTGATAGGGACCTGCTCTGCACTTGCTTTTTAGAACTGCCGGTGCTTATTACTGACACGACCCACCCCACTTAAAACCCTGCCTGGGCCAATTCGCGCCTCAGGGACACCATCCCTCAGACCAGGCCTTTATGACATTGGGGAGGGGTCCACACATTTCCCCTACCTCTTTTAAAAAGTTATGTCTATCGAGGTGGTGGCCCCAGATCATGACGGGGCTCTGAGAGGCCTCCTATATTAATATATTTGTATCCCTAAGGAGATGAAGGTCCCCAGGGCGAAGGCGGTCCATGCCCCCCCTATTTGTATATAATCCCAGGGAGTAGGCGATCCTCAGGGATGTGGGGGTCCGTGTGGTCCCCTCATAATTTGTGATGAATACACCAAGGAGGTGGTGGTCCACGAGTTTGTACATACCCTAGGAGGGGAGGGCCATGTGTTCCCTCCTTTATTCTTTACATGCCACTGGGATTTGGCCCACCCAGGGGCTTCCTGAAATAGACGTGCAAGATACTGCATGTCTTTTTTTCAATTGTGCTGTGGATATCTGTTTATGCCTATGAATTTGAGACAAAATATAATTAAAAAAATACTTTTAAACGCGCTGGCCCTGTGGAACCATGCCACAATTTCATGGGGTTCAGGAGATTCCTACCCTCTCCTCTTTTCTTTCTTTTTTTAGTTTCATTTAGAATCGACTTCAAGCCAAGTATTGGGATGTCTCTCAACACTGATAGAAGTGTTGGCAGCTAATCAGATGTCAGGACAGGGACTATGGATCCACAAATCCACCGCAAGGATCCACGTACCTAGATATCTATATTTTATGACCTTTTATCATCTTGAAAACTGCTGAACAGATATACACCAAATCCCAAAACCACTCTTTCTAAAACAACATCTAGCTTTCTGCGAAATTTGGTGTAGTTCCAATCAGGGGTAGAAGCTGTAGTAGTTTTCAAAATCCCTATTGGAAAATGCATAAGGAAAATGTGTTTTGGGCCCCCCGCCCTTTTTCTCTTGGCCCCTGCTTGATAGATGACCCCGAAACTTTCAACACACCAGTTAAACTGACTAAAGTAAAAGTTTTGAACATTTTTTGAAGATTTTTCATGCAGCACTAAGGTTATTGGCACAGCAAAAAACGCTCTTCCTAAGGAAAGTAGGTCTTAACTATACATATATATATATATATATATATATATATATATATATATATATATATATATATATATATATATACATATATATATATATATATATCCATCGAGCAGGAGCCATAATTGAAGGAGGCCACAGAAAGTTCATTCATGTGCTCTCCGACAAAGTAAGATTATAAAACTTTATTAACTTTTAACTATAATGAACGGAACAAAAACTAAAAACATTTAAACATTTTTCAACTCAAAAAGCAACAATGGTTAGAAGCTGTCTTTTGTGCGAATAGTCCCAAGGCAGCACAACGTGCAGAGTTCTGGACGGCACCCAGGTGATGTCGCCTGGGTGCCGCACTAGTTTTGGGATCCTACAATGCAGCACAGAAAAACAGCATGGGGCGTCCCGGGTGGTGCGGGGGGAGGCCTCGTCAGTAGCGGTCTGTTGTGCGAATAGTCCCAAGGCAGCAGAACGCGTTGAGATGTTGATGGGACTGTGTCCAGTGTCCCATGGCTGACACAACATGTACGAC
Source organism: Lissotriton vulgaris (assembly GCF_964263255.1). Lineage (NCBI taxonomy): Eukaryota > Metazoa > Chordata > Amphibia > Caudata > Salamandridae > Lissotriton > Lissotriton vulgaris. The sequence continues at coordinate 186,790,198 of NC_141688.1, read as the reverse complement.
AGGCACCCAGGTGATGTCCAGTAAACTGCCGCACTGGTTTTGGTATCCTACAATGCTGCTCCGAAAATTGGCGTGCGGCGCCCCGGGGGGGGGGGGGCGTGGGGGAGGCGGCGTGAACGGGCCTCCCCAGGTGGCGGCCATCTAGCTGAGTTGCGCCCACTCTTGCGGCTACAGCGTCTCGCTCACCATGTTGTTCCGTTGCTCCCACTCTTGCAGTGCAGCTATAGGCGGCTGCCACATGGCTCTTAAAATGGCGGACGGCTCCTCGGTTTTGGGCCTGGTCCACTGAAATGGCCCTGGGACACCTTGGAACTCGGACGCTTGCCTGCTAGGGCTTGGGCTCCATTCTCGAAAAGCGTCCCCTCAGCCGTGAAGATTCTACAAAAGTCTTGGGGGCCCCCGACTCCCGCAGGCTTCCGGTGGGGAGCGGCTGCCATGATTGCTCGCGGAATGACCACGACGGAGCCACGAGATGGTGGTGCTCTCATGCTGACGCCAGCTTCAGTCTGAATGATCCAGAAACAAGGTGGGGCTTTCATCGTTTGGGAAAAAAAAATGTTCTAAACCAATGAAAAGTGTTATTTTTAGGTCATATGACCAAGCCTTCCATCTTTAGGAAACCAAAAGTAAAATGAACCAATGAAAAGTTTTATAAACAAGTCACATGACCTGTTATGCGGCATAGGGCTACAAAAAGCGTAGAAAATCCGTTGGCACGTGAGGCGGCGTCAGTAGCGGACCGATGTGCGAATAGGCCGAAGGCAGCACAACGCGCCGAGATTCGGATGGCACCGAGGTGGTGTCCAGCAAATTGCCGCACTGGTGTGGCCATCCTACAATGCTGCGCCGAAAGACGGCGTGTCCAGCTGAGTTGCGGTCACTGTTGCGGTACAGTGACTCGAACGCGCCGAGATCCGGATGGCACCGAGGTGGTGTCCAGCAAATTGCCGCACTGGTGTGGCCATCCTACAATGCTGCGCCGAAAGATGGCGTGTCCAGCTGAGTTGCGGTCACTCTTGCGGTACAGTGAGTCGAACGCGCCGAGATCCGGATGGCACCGAGGTGGTGTCCAGCAAATTGCCGCACTGGTGTGGCCATCCTACAATGCTGCGCCGAAAGACGGCGTGTCCAGCTGAGTTTCTCCCGCTCTTGCGGTACAGTGACTCGAACGCGCCGAGATCCGGATGGCACCGAGGTGGTGTCCAGCAAATTGCCGCACTGGTGTGGCCATCCTACAATGCTGCGCCGAAAGACGGCGTGTCCAGCTGAGTTGCGGTCACTGTTGCGGTACAGTGACTCGAACGCGCCGAGATCCTGATGGCACCGAGGTGGTGTCCAGCAAATTGCCGCACTGGTGTGGCCATCCTACAATGCTGCGCCGAAAGATGGCGTGTCCAGCTGAGTTGCGGTCACTCTTGCGGTACAGTGAGTCGAACGCGCCGAGATCTGGATGGCCCCGATTTTGTGTCCAGCAAGTTGCCGCACTGGTGTGGCCATCCTACAATGCTGCGCCGAAAGTCGGCATGGGGTGCCCCGTTGGCTTATGAGGTGATGTCAGTAGTGGACCGATGTGTGAATAGGTCGGAACCAGCACAAGGCGCCAAGATCCGAATGGCAAGTCCTGGATGTTGAGTGCCTCAGTTGAGAGTTCTGAGCAGTGCTTGTAAGACTGTCTGAAGCTTATTTGCACCTGCTGCAGCTTCACTATTGCCCTGGTGTGGCCAAAGGTCGCACATGACATAGGCGGTCGGCTCCCGAGGTCCGGCGGAACTTTTTTCCTTTTCCTTTCTGATTCTTTTCCTACAATCCGTTTCATCTGAAGACACGACCAGGTCCCTGAATGTGTGCAGGGGGACGCTATTGATTGAATGAAAATGGCGGCTTGACACAAAGCTGACTCAAGCGTTACTGTTGATGCTATACAGACAAAAATTGGTTTTCAGTTTGTACATTCTTCAGGTTTTTTTTTTCCATCCAAGTCTGATTCAGAGTTTGTAGAAAAATGGCTTCAGATTTTCCACATACTACTCTTCAACATTCTTCCTAAATGTAACAATGTGAAACTCAGTAGGAGAACGGCTGTTTCTGTTTCCTTTCAAAATGCTGCCAACAATATTTTCTGAATGGAAGACACCATCTTGTAGCATAAAGGGCCGAAAGGGGTTCTGGTCTGGCCGATGTTTGGTGGAGACATTTTGACTACATGTTGGACCTGCCCGGCCTCGCCCAAAATGGCGCCGGTATAAATGGGACTCGTAACTCCTTGCCTGCAAATGTATATCTAGAAAATGTTATTGTAAGTGGCCCTGTCGTATTTTAATTACAAAATGTACGTCCTCCGATTCCGCAACTGTTAGACACCTTAGTTCTTGCAACCTAATGGCCCGCTTGTTACGTTCCTCTATAATGTAAATGTCTCCTCATCATATACGATTTCAGTTTGCTCCGTGGCCGGCCCACGTGGTTATAGGCCCGTATTTGTATACTGACATTTTCACAATAAAGGTTTTTAAAAGAAAACATGGTAGTAGTATTTACATTGGTAAAGTTTTTACTTTTAGTCACTGTTTTCGAATCAGTAAAAGGCAAGTGAAATAAAGCAGTCCAATTACATGACAGATAAAAGGTATAATACGTAGGAACGCAGTAAAGATAAATGGTCAAGGGCAGTTGTGTTTTCCACTCCTGCAACATAAAGTGATCGATAAGAATCTGATAATCAGGCGTATCGGCGACTAAGACAGCAGGCCGAGTCTCTTTTACTCAACGGCTCCGTCATGGAAGGAAGAAACGCCCTTTTTCTCGAAAAAGGAATATATTTTACTTGCAGGACAGTTGTAAATTTTCCGGGAAAGTACATTAGCCTGGAATATTATAACATATGTTTGAAAAAAAAATATTGTTCGAAAACAATAAAAAGCGTAATTTTTAGGTCATATGACCAAGCTTTTCATCATTAAATTAACAAAAGTAAAATGAACCAATGAAAAGTTTTATTAACAAGTCACATGACCTGTTATGCTTACGTTACGCGCTGCGCGCCGCGCCTCGGATCACTTCCGGGTGCGGTAACGCGGCGTGTCATATAACGCATTACGCGACAACGTAGGTCAAGAATATAGTCAAAATGTCTCCACCAACCAGCGTTCGGAACACAACCCCTTTCAGCAGTCCAAAAAGTTCTGTTAAATGACAACAGAGGGGACAGGCAACAAGAACCATCAGTCAAAGAGGGGAGGGCAAGTTCTTCTCTTCCGGGTCATGTTGGGGCGCTACCGGAACTGATCGAATTGGTAGTCTACAGTGTTTCTGGATGTTTCAGACTAAAGCTGGCGTCAGCATGAGACCACTACCATCTCGTAGCTCCGTCGTGGCCATTCCACGAGCAATCATGGCAGCCGCTCCCCACCAGAAGCCTGCGGGAGTCGGAGGCCCCCAAGACTTTTGTAGAATCTTCACGGCTGAGGGGACGCTTTTCGAGAATGGAGCCCAAGCCCTAGCAGGCAAGCGTCCGAGTTCCAAGGTGTCCCAGGGCCATTTTAGTGGACCAGGCCCAAAACCGAAGAGCCGGCCGCCATTTTGAGAGTCCTGTGGCAGCCGCCTATCGCTGCACCGCAAGAGTGGGCGCAATTCAGCTGGATGGTGGGCAAGACGCTGTAGCCGCAAGAGTGGGCGCAACTCAGCTGGATGGGACAAGGTTCAGAATTGAAGAGTCATCAAAAGGCAAAAAGTTCCGCCGGACCCCGGGAGCCGGCCGCCTATGTCGGGGGCGATCTCAGGCTACACCAGTGCTATAAGACTTGGGGAGGGTGTCGGAGCCAAGCGTCTTCTCCGAGTCCATGGCCATCACACCGCCCCTCAGGGGCCTCCGTCAAGCTGTTTAGGAAGGTAACATATCACATTGTTTTCTAATGCAGTCAGGTCCACAAACGACACTCACTTACTTTGAGAATAGGGAAGCTGCAGTAGGTGGAAATAAGCTTCAGACAGTGTTACAAGCGCTGCTCAGAACTCTTAACTATGGCACCCAACATCCAGAACTTATGCCATTTGAGAATGGCAGTGACATCGAAGCAACTCAGGGACCAAAACCATTAACGTACTTTCACGTATGAAAATCTTACTTGGGGAGGGGGCAGGAGCGAAGTGCCCCCTCCCAGTCAGCGCCACCACACCGTATGTTGAAAATTTGAAGCCATCGTTCTACAAAGTCAACCAAACTTGGATTGAAAAATCTAGAAAAATGTACAAACTGAAAACCAGTTTTGGTCTGCATAGCATCAGTAGCAACGCTTGAGTCAGCTTTGTGTCAAGCCGCCATTTTGATTCAACAAAGCACAGGCATTGAAAAAGGCTCAAACTCAGAACTCTGAACTATGGCACCCAACATCCAGGAGCTTGCCATCCGGATCTTGGAGCCTTGTGCTGCTTTCGACCTATTCACACATCGGTCCACTACTGACATCATCTTATAAACCAACGTTATGTAAATAGTTTTTTAATAAAATGTTTTACCCTGTTTCTTTGCTGGTGTGTTGTCTATATTTTTAATATTTGCATAGGGTTTGTCGTTATTTTGGGCGGGATGGGTGATGGAGCCGAGCTGTCTTGCAGCCCTCATGGTGTGGAGCTCAGTTCATCTCACTATTTTCGTATTTCTCATGAAGGGTTGTTCCTAATATTTCTATTTTAGCGAGGTCAAAAAGAGATCCAATTAGTGGCCTACTGATTTTGCTCGATTACTTTTATTTTTTTACACGATTTTTCACTATCTGCAAAGACTAAACAGAGTATTGCGACTTTGTGCTTGTTTGTAAATAGAGAATGATCCAAAGAGAACCAATTCTAAAACAGTAAATGCTTGGACAACAATCAATCAAATGGAGAGACAAGCAGGCACGACGGATTACAACGGGGGTAAAGGCCTGCGTTAACTACCCTTCAGTATCTGCAAAGAGAGAGTACTACTAAGACAAAAGAGGGGAAGGGGGGGTGCAGCGTTCAAAGCACATCAGCGTGCATAAATACGAAAATGTTTTTATCTATCACGTACTTGACATTTTAAAGCTTTTCATATTTGCTATTAAAAAACCAATGAAATTCACAGAAAAAACCATAGGTTATAGTGGATATATAGTTAGGAATTTGCATTTACAAAACCTTGAAAATTCAATGAAAAAACCATTGGTTTTAGGCCATATATAGTTAGGGATTTGCATTTACAAAACCTTATTTTACTCGCATAAAACCATTGAAATTCCATATATAGTTATAAGCGCTAACTATATATCGCGCACCCGCAATCCACTGCTGATGATGTCACATATTACATCATTCATGACATGGTTAGTGACATCACTGATGACATCACTGATGACATCTCAAATGACATCACTGATGACATCTCAAATGACATCACTGATGACAACATCCAGTGACTTTATGTTTCTGTAAAGTTAAAATATGTCTTACATATTGAAGAATGAGTGGATGTATAAGTGTCTGGATGAAGGATTTAGTAGGTGCATGACTGACTGTATGAGTGAGTGATTAAATGTGTCTCACTGAGTGCATGGTTTAGTGACTAAACTGTTTTAATTTGTGCATCATTATATCTGTTGTTCTACAAACTGCTACATATGTTGATCAGTAGCTATATGAGTAACTGTATGGGTTATTCATTGGTTGTCCAAGTATTTGTATGGGAAACGGAGTGTGTGTGTATGGGTGGCTGGGAGGTGTGTGACTCTGTACATAGATGTGTGAGTAGTTGATTCACTATATGTATGGTTTCAAAAGTGCATGTGCAAACAACTGTATGGGCAGTTGACTGTGCATGAGTGTATTAGTGAGTGAATGGATATCTCAGTACTACATGTCAAAGTAAGTACATAAGTAAAACACAGTACATGTGAGAGTTGACATATATAAATAACTGTGCATAAGAGCCAGTGAATGTGTGAGTGGCTGTATGGATCATTGTGAACATGTATCAGGGATTGTATAAGAGAGTAAAGTAAATGTGTTAGTATATGTTTGAATAAGTAAGGTGTGTATAACTGTATAGTTGAGAAAATGGAGGTGTGATTGATTTTTTGCATAACTGACAAGGTGTGTGAGTAACTCCATGGATGAGTGACAGTCTGTGACTGTCTATTTACACTGATTGTATCTAAGGTTATATTAGAGTCTGAAGAGGTTCATGGTATTATCACATGAATGATAACATCAGTGATGTGATCAGTCATGTCAAATGAGATGTTATCAGTGATTTTATCAGTGATGTCATTTGAGAAGTCATCAGTGATGTCATTTGAGATGTCATCAGTGATGTCATTTGAGATGTTATCAGTGATGTCATCAGTGATGTCACTAACCATGTCATGAATGATGTAATATGTGACATCATCAGCAGTGGATTGCGGGTGCGCGATATATAGTTAGTGGAACTAACTATATATGAAATTTCAATGGTTTTGTGTGAGTAAAATAAGGTTTTGAAAAGGCTAATCCCTAACTATATATGGTCTATAACCAATGGTTTTTTCAGTGAATTTTCAAGGTTTTGTAAATGCAAATTCCTAACTATATATGGCCTATAACCTATGGTTTTTTCAGTGAATTTCATTGGTTTTTTAATAGCAAATATCAAAAGCTGTAAAATGTCAAATGCGTGATAGGTAAAAACTTTTTCGTGTTTATGCACGCTGATGTGCTTTGAACGCTGCCCCCCTCCCCTCTTTTCTCTTAGTAGTACTCTCTCTTTGCAGATAGTGAAGAGTAGTTAGCACAGGCCTTTACCCCCGTTGTAATCCGTCCTGCCTGCTTGTCTCTCCATTTGATTGATTATTATCCAAGCATTTACTGTTTTACAATTGATTCTCTTTGGTTCATTCTCTATTTACAAACAAGCACAAAGTCGCAATACTCTGTTTAGTCTTTGCAGATCGTGAAAAATCGTGTAAAAAAATAAAAGTAATCGAGCAAAATCAGTAGGCCACTAATTGGATCTCTTTTTGACCTCGCTAAAATAGAAATATTATGAACAACCCTTCATGAGAAATACGAAAATAGTGAGATGAACTGAGCTCCACACCATGAGGGCTGCAAGACAGCTCGGCTCCGTCACCCATCCCGCCCAAAATAACGACAAACCCTATGCAAATATTAAAAATATAGACAACACACCAGCAAAGAAACAGGGTAAAACATTTTATTAAATAACTATTTACATAACTATTTTATACTTTTTATTGCCCGATCCGGCTAGCTCAATCGATCGAGCATGAAACTCATGCACTCTGATAGCAAGCATTGCTACTGATGCTATGCAGACCAAAACTGGTTTTCAGTTTGTACATTTTTCTAGATTTTTCCATCCAAGGTTGGTTGACTTTGTAGAACGATGGCTTCAGATTTTCAACATACGGTGTGGTGGCGCGGACTGGGAGGGGGCGCTTCGCTCCTGCCCCCTCCCCAAGTAAGATTTTCATACGTGAAATTACGTTAATGGTTTTGGTCCCTGAGTTGCTTCAATGTCACTGCCATTCTCAAATGGCATAAGTTCTGGATGTTGGGTGCCATAGTTCAGAGTTCTGAGCAGCGCTTGTAACACTGTCTGAAGCTTATTTCCACCTACTGCAGCTTCACTATTCTCAAAGTAAGTGAGTGTCGTTTGTGGACCTCACTGCATTTGAAAACAATGTGATATGTTACCTTCCTAAACCGCTTGACGGAGGCCCCCGAGGGGCGGTGTAATGGCCATGGACTCGGAGAAGACGCTTGGCTCCGACCCCCTCCCCAAGTCTTATAGCACCGGTGTAGCCTGAGATCGCCCCGACATAGGCGGCCGGCTCCCGGGGTCCGGCGGAACTTTTTGCCTTTTGATGACTCTTCTATTCTGGACCTTGTCCCACAATCCGTTTGACCTGAAGACACGCTGTAGTGGGGCGCCCCTTTACCGTTTTCGTTGCCATTACGCCCGCTTTTGCTACACTGTGCCTCTTCCGCCATTCAGCTGTTTACCGCCCGCTCTTGCGACTACAACGTCTCGCTCACCATGTAGTTCAGTTGCTCCCGCTCTTGCGATGCAACGATAGGCGACTGCCACAGGACTCTCAAAATGGCGGCCGGCTCTTCAGATTTGGGCGTGGTCCACTAAAATGGCCCTGGGACACCTTGGAACTCGGACGCTTCCCTGATAGGGCTTGGGTCCCATTCTCGAAAGCGTCCCCTCAGCCGTGAAGATTCTACAAAAGTCTTGGGGGCCCCTGACTCCCGCAGGCTTCTGGTGGGGAGCGGCTGCCATGTTTTCTCGTGGAATGGCCACGACGGACCTACGAGATGGTGGTGCTCTCATGCTGACGCCAGCTTCAGTCTGAATCATCCAGAAACAAGGTGGGGCTTTCATCGTTTGGGAAGAAAAAATGTTCTAAACCAATGAAAAGTGTTATTTTTAGGTCATATGACCAAGCCTTCCATCTTTAGGAAACCAAAAGTAAAATGAACCAATGAAAAGTTTTATAAACAAGTCACATGACCTGTTATGCGGCATAGCCATGTTATCCATTTGCTCGATAATACATGAATATCGCTGACTTTTCTGCGATATTCATGCATTGCAGCCGTTTTTTATCGCATTCGCGATAAACCTTGCTAATAGCAAGGTTTATCTGCGATAAAAATCGCTGATGTGCGGAGATAATTTTTGTCTCTAAACAAGTTAGAGACAAAAATTATCGCTAGTTGTTGGTAATATGCCCCCGGGTTTTTGCTTGCAGAAATCGGGAGGCGGGAGACTAGCACTGAAATCAGTAGACTCACGCCTGAATCGGGAGGGTTGGCATGTCTGGATTCTCTACAGCTGGGGCCATAAACTACATCCGCAGGGCTAGGTGATAGCCTGGGACCAGCCTGGCATCTAAAATGGCTGCTTTGCACGACAAAATTGTGGCATTGGAAAAAAGGCAAGATGGCGCAGACAATGTTTATCAATAATGATTCATTTATAACAAAATATTTTATCGCACTGACAAATTGGCGGTCAACACTTCCTGATTTCCATCGAATCGAACGTTAACAGACGTCACGCAGCAAAAAAAAAAAAAGCTCACGCACAGCCGCTGGAAGAGATGTATCAACATATATGAGCCTCCTCAGCCACCCTCAGAAAACATAGGGGATTAGGATACGTCTCCCGCACCCCCTTATACCTAGTAATTTAATTAAAACGAAGCACAAAATGGCGAATTCCCGTTTCGCTACCAGTTTGCGGCCCAGTTCGCGGCCCGTGAAGCGCTTCTACCGTGAAAAATCATTTTTTTTTATTTTCCCCACTGGACCCTTTAATAACCCCAACAACATTCCTAGGGGGTCAAGAGGGGTATACCTTGCCCCCTTTCATTAAATTCCCCCTTCCTTTTTCACCTCTTCTTCTCTCTCGATCCTACCGAGAGATAAGATGGTGGCCGCTCCGGACTGTTTAGAATGTTGACAGACACCGGGGAGCCAATCAGCTTCGCATCGCAAAGTTCCGTTTCGCGAAAAGTAAGCGGACCGGAGCGCAGCCCGGAGCGCTGTTACAGATATATATCTTGTTTTCAACGTTAATTTCTCAAAATCCACTGGAGCACATATATTGAGACCTAGCAAAGGCACATCGGGCTAACAGTCCCTATAATTTTGCCAAGTTTCGTGCAAATCCATTCAGCCGTTCGAGCTAAAAGTGAGGCCAAAGGCCCTATGGAAATTAACATGGGAAAAACGTGTTTTGGGACCCCCCTTTTTTCTCGGCCCCCCCTTGACGAAACCCCCCCAAATGTTCAGGGGCTGCTCAGAAACAAAATGTGCCATTTTCCTGAAAATTTCAGCCGATTCCATCCACAAACGCCAAAGTTATTAGACATAGAATTTTCAAAAGTTCCATAGACAAATAATCCTAACTATATATACCTACTGGCTATCGGCAGTAGGTAATATATATATATATATATATATATATATATATATATATATATATATATATATATGTATATATATATATATATAAATTCAATTTTTCTCCTTGCAGAGAGGTTTGTTCCTCGTGCACTCCCGTGTGTCATTAAAGTTCCAACCACACTGGTTTTTAGTCGATTGTAAGTTTTTATTCAGCAACCAGCAACACCTTACGCGTTTCGGTCTCTACGGAGACCTTGCTCACACTAACCTGTGACCAAGGTCTCCATAGAGACCGAAACGCGTAAGGTGTTGCTGGTTGCTGAATAAAAACTTACAATCGACTAAAAACCAGTGTGGTTGGAACTTTAATGACACACGGGAGTGCACGAGGAACAAACCTCTCTGCAAGGAGAAAAATTGAATTCATTTAATTGCAGTGGGTCCTGCTGCGCCTCGCGTGCACCGCTCCAGAGCACCCGGGAGCCTCCAACTTGGGCCAGATGGAATGCATATATATATATATATATATATATATATATATATATATACCAATATAGGTAGGTGAAATGTTCAATTTTAAAATCAAAAGACCATCTAAATTGACCAGTTAAAGTTAGAGTTATCTCAATTAACTATAACACATGCCCACAACTATAACTTGTGCACAATGACAAGATCAATGATATCAAAGAAGATGTAATGAGTGATACGATATGTAGGGAAATTAGTAGTGCATGGCAAGGGCCTCATTTACTCAATTATTCTCAAAATTCTATACATTTGCTTACATGTTTACTATACTATCCTAGATTTCTGAAGGAGAAAGAAATTCAAAATACATCAAAATACACGAGTAGTAGAGGATGGGCTTAATTATGATCAGGAATTACAGTATTTTTTAGGAGATTGATTTGAGAATGGCATGGGATGTATTTTGAATCTCTCCTTCTAGAATCTAGTATAGTAAACATATAAGTGAATTTATAGAATATTGAGAATAATTGAGTACATGAGACCGGAAACATAGTGAGTAGTGATATTAAGATTGCTTAAAACATTCAATATAAATGTATTTTAGGGTGGAGTTATTGGTACTACCATTCTATTCTCTTTTGTGTAGTTACCATACTAAGATGGCGTCAGTAAAATAGTGGACATTAGATGGTGGAAAGGCCTGGGATATATATTCCACATAGACTAAATAGACTTGCAATTTAGAGTAACTTCAATTTTAATTAGGGAAACTAGGGAAACCGATGTTCTAGTTTAATATTTAAAGGAGACACGCCAGTATGTGACAACGTAGTGCATAATTGATTAATAAAATAGCGACCATCATTGATTGGGTCGCGTTTTGTTTATATTTTATCCTGAAGGGAGGAATAGAAATGTATTACTATCTTGCAAAATTACGCTAGCAAATTAGACTTTACAGGGCATTATTAATCTGTATACTTCTCTATTTGGATATTAATCGTACCTTTCAAGATGGCGCTGCCATGAGAAATGGGGTAGTTACCTTCTTTCGTTTTCTCAGGAGAGTCTTAAACTGAAACTCTCACGATAGTTTAGCGTCAATGGAATCTGTTGGATGCAGGAGTCCAGCCGATACAGGTACACTGGGACTACACAGATGTGAGTTTGGGTTTAGAAGTTTAAAATTTAAAATTGGGGCATATTAATGAGTAAGGTATTTCCTCATCCCTACAGGTTTCCCCGTATTGTAAGGACCCGTTGAGTAATACGGAAGGATTGATTCCGTGGATTTACGGCGTTTCACCTAAAATATACATGTGAATTTCATCAAACATATTCCCAGGTATGTTAGGGGTACAGGAGTAGAAATTTAGTGTCGCATTTAAAGAGTAAGCAGGTTATCCATAGTTAGGATTTTTATACATATTGCAGGTTGCTGTATGCTTGTATTGAACCTGTGGAATACGGATAATTGAACATTACCGCATTATACAATTAAAGGGGGATATTTCTCAAATTTACCGGCGGTCACGTTGGTAAGTATAGATGTGCGTTGTATGTCGAATATTAATGAGTCAAAATCGACTTGGCAACTAATACTTAGATTGCTTTATACGGCTGTAATTGAAGATTACGAAAAAGTGCAGTTTGGAATGGGTACATAGACCATAAGGAAAGCAATGAATCATATATAGTTGGGAGTAAAATGTAAGGTAATGCACTGTATATTGAGGCAATTGTGGAATAAGTGAATACACATAGTTTTTAGGTCTCATTCCTCCGTTGTTTTGAATCCTAACCTAGTATTATTATTTAATTTTGCAGCATTGCGATATACAAAGGATACATAAGGTATCAGTCTCAGTTTATTCTTAACTAGATATGTCAAAATGACTCAAAGGTGATTGTGAATACATAACCACGCATAGATCTCTTTTCAAGTTTTGCATCTCACTATAGGGAACATAAGGAATACAACAGCATTTTGTGAAGTTAGGATGCACTGCATTTCAATTGTTATTACTGTATTGATAAATATTCAGCGTTAATTGATATATATATTTCTTTTTATGCACTATGTTTAACTAGTCCCCTTACGCACTTAGTTAGTACATAGTGTGTTTTTGGGTGATGTTTGAATTCCCAATAATGAGGAGTTAGTGATTATGTGTATTACTTCCAGCCTTGACAATGTCATGGATTATATCCATATACGACGAAACGCGTTAGTACAGAAGGATTGGTTCCGTGGATTTACGGCGTTTCACATAAAATATACATGTGAATTTCGTCAAACATATTCCCAGGTTGCCGTATACTTGTTTTAAATCTGTGGAATACGAATAATTGAACATTACCGCATTATACAATTGAAGGGGGATATATTTCCCTAATTTACCGGTGGCCAAGTTGGGCTCTAATTGAAGATTACGAAAAAGTGCAGTTTGGAATGGGTACATAGACCATAAGGAAAGCATTGAATCATATATAGTTGGGAGTAAAAGCATTGCGATATACAAAGGATACAGAAGCCCTGACGAAGTCTTGGATTATACCCATATACAACGAAAAGCGTTGGCATAAGGGAGTGGAAGATTGTGATCAAGTGGATCAAAATAAAGAAACAGGACAAACACAGCATCGTGGAGATTCTTTTTTATATTGTTGCACTATCATTTTCACACTATTTGGCTTCGGCTTTGGAAAATTGTTAAATTTCATGTTCTAATTTTAATACCAAGATAGGTAACTTCATCCTTGAATCTAGGGTCACCAGAACAAGCGTGATATGTACAAATATTCTGTGCCTAAGGCGTATTTAATTTGTATCCAGATACCTACCCAAACAGAGAAGTCAGTTGCTATATCTCCAACATAGTGGTGGTTGGGTTGGGAGTGACAAGGCCACTATTGTCTGCATAGGCAAACACCCAATAGCTTTCCTGCCTGTATTGGATGGATTTGATGATCGCACTACCCTCCAACATAGTCAAAAATGGGTCAGTAAATAGAGCAAACAGCAAAGGGGAGGAGGGGCATCCCTGCCGCAGCCCCCAGAAATAATATCCGGTTCTTATTCTACACTCATCATGCAAATTAGAGCTGTGAAGGTTCTATACATAACCTGAATGAAGTCAATAAAACCAATCCCAAAACCAAGCCATCGAAAAATCATCCAAAAAAACTCCCAAGAGACCAAGACAAATGCCTTTCCTGTGTCCAAAATACCAGCCCCATTGTAGCATGGTGTACAGTAGCCAAATCAAATAAAGTCACTACTTTGTTGATATGATTAACCGTTCCTCTTCTGAGATAAAGCCATGCTGTCAGATCAAAACCAACTAGGTGATGACCCTGGCTGGATGCATAGCTAAGATCTTAGCGTATATTTTCCTATCGCTGTTCAACAGGGAGATATGTATATATGAACCCAGTAAGGCAGGTGGCTTATCTTTTTGTTTTTAAAACAACGATATTCACAAGATCTCAGTATGGTGGCGCCATCCTCTTCTGTGCGTCTTGGAATGTCACCAACATATTGTTTTTCAGCTCTTGAAAAAAGACTTTATCCATCAATCAATCAGATGCTTTTAAAGTGCTCTACTTACCCGTGAGGGACTCAAGGTGCTGGGGGGGGAGGTACAGCTCCGGGTCAGTTGAAAACCAGTTCTTGATGCTCTTCCTGAAGGTGTGTAGGGTAGGGGAGCACCTGATGTTGACTGGGAGCTCCTACCAGGCCTTGGTTGCAACATAGGAGAAGGCCCTTTAGCCTGCTCTGGTTCTGCGGATACGTGGGGTGAGGTAGGCAGAGTGGAGGTCTCTTTTGGATAACTGGAAAGAGATTCTTTTGTTGAGGTATTTGGGTCCGATTTTGTGGAGGGATTTGTAGGCATGGGTGAGTAGCTTGACAGTTACTATTGTCTCGACGGGGAGCCAGAGGAGGTCTTGCAGGTGTTGGATCATGTGCTCATGTCATGGGGTGCCGAGGATGAGCCTGGCCGCAGTGTACTGGATGGCCTGCAGTTTGTGTAGCAGGATTTTTTTATTCCAGCGTAGAGTGTATTTCCATAGTCCAGTCTGCTAGTTATGCTAGGAAGACCAGGGCTTCAGTGGGGATCAACTTGAAGGTCTTGCGGAGAATGCTGAGGGAGTTGGAACAGGTGGAAGTAACGGGGTTGATCTGGCGGGTCATGGTGAGGGAGGAGTCTAGGATGATGCTGTGGTTCTGGGCGTGGTCCATCAGGGTGGGTTGTTACCTATGGGCAGAGCGCCACCAGGTGTTGTCCAAGGAAGTGGAGGACAGTGCAACCACGAGGACCTCTGTCTTCTCTGAGTTGAGCTTTAAGCAGCTTTTGCTCATCTAGGCTGCGACTACATTCATCCCTTCCTGGAAGCTGAGTCTGGTGTGTTCAATGTTCTTCGCGAGGGAGAGGAGCCCATGCTGTCTGACAATGGTGGCGAGGGGAGCCACATAGATGTTAAAGAGAGGGGCGTGAGTGATGATCCTTGGGGTACTCGGCAGTTGATCTCTATGGGTTCGGAGAGGAGCAGTGATCCTTTGGGTTCTGCCAGCGAGAAAGAAGAGGATCCAGTCGAGGGCAGTTTCCTATATGCCCCGCTCATGGAGTCTGGCTGCAAAAGTGCAGTGGGAGACAGTGTTAAGGCTACGGAGAGGTCTAGCAGACTGAGGGCCGCGGTGTTGCCCTGGTGGAGCAGCACGCGGATGTCATCAGTGGCAGTGAGGAGGGCGCTCTCGGTGCTGTGGGAGGAATCGAGGATGGCATTCTCTACCTTGAAGGTGGTCCGCTTGGCGTTGAGGAATTTCTTTGTGACTTTGACAGGAATAGAATGGAGAGAGATGACCGAGTATTTTTTCAGGTCCATCGGGTCAGCTGAAGATTTTTTGAGGAGTGGATTGACCTCAGCCCAAATCCAGTCATTGGAGAAGATGGCGGATTTGAAGGAGGCATTGACGGTATAGCGTAGTTTGGGCACAATGACAATTTATTATTCTAAAGGCAATTTATCTGGGCCAGATGCCTTAACCATGGCCAGAGTATTTATCACTTCTTCTAACTCATCTAGTGTAATGGAGGCATCAAGCTGCATAGATTCTTTGTGGCCAAGAATAACCCTGCATACATTCTGTATCATAGCATCCTTTGCCAGGCCTCAGTTCTGCCACTCACAGTATAAAGTTCCTCATCCAATTTGGATCCATATGCAGAGCAGATAACAGACTTGGTAGTGCCTGCAGCTCATCTGCAAAATAACCCAACGGCTGAATTTATCTACCAATGTTCTGCCTAGTATACAAACAATTTGTTTAGCCAGAATGGCTACGCCTTGAGTTGTAGTACCCTGTTGTATACAAGCTATTCAAGTGAAGTCAAATTCTGCCAACATCCTACCCTTGCCCCAAGGGATATGAGTTTATTTTATACAAACCACTTCAGGTTGGAATACTCTTAGCTCTGGTGCAACTCTCTACCTATTAACAACGTTATTCAAGCCAAACACATTAACAGAACAAATACGCACCCTTGTGGCCATCATCCTATCCCCCATCTGATAATAGTCTTCACATTCCGTAAGTTAACCATGATGATTATCAAAATATGGATACACCCATCTTGCTCAAACTTTGCTATGACATGAATTGGTTTTCTTTTCCCTCTCCAAGCCGACCCTTCAACTGTTCCCCTCCCCTTACACCGGTTACCCCTTCCTCCACAACCGCCCAACAGCTCCCAACCGGACTCATACCCCCTTGGACCTTCTTAGCAACCCCGCCCCACTCCCCCCAGAACCAAGGCAGTAGGACCGAAAGGCCCATGTGATGGGAAGCTCCCATTTCCCACTCATCACCCAGCTCTTCCTGAAGTTAATTACATGCAGCATTATTTTCTCTGTCTCCTGTCTGATAAACCCCAGTGCTCGTGTTCCAAAGCAATAGACCCCTAGTAATACATCTTATGTTATTATAAATGTTCTTTAGTTGTATCTCAGAAGAGAAAAAATTAATTTGATCATTATATATAATCTTCAATTTTGTTGGACTGAGAAGAAAGACCTGTGACCCCTTACCCTGGAATAATAGAATTAACTGTCGAAGTTGGCAGCTTTTCTCTACTGTCGTATGGCATAAATCAGGTCTCACAAAAAAGTAATTCCCCTTCCCTGCCATCTTCTTACTAGGCCATGCCAGATCGTACACTGTTTGACGAGCTAGGAAAATATTTAGACAGATAAAAATCACCCGAGGTCTAGAGGATGTTTGTTCTGGTCGATGATGTTGCTAAAAGGGAAGTCGATGAGCTCCCTGGACTTCCTGTTCCCAATTCAACTGTGTGAGCTCAGGGAAGGCTGTCGTAAATAGTTTGACAATAAGTTTCATGGCATCTTGACCCTCCACACCCTCTGGTATACCCAGAACTCTGAGATTGTTCTGCTGAAGGTGATTCCCCATTTCTGTCAACTCTGTATCTTCATTCTGAGACCGCATTACCTCCATTATAGATCTCTAGGCTGAAAGCTCAGCTCATCTTCCAGGGTTTAGATTCAAGCCTCTGATTCGTTGATCCTTTCTACAAACTCTGACCAGGAGTGATATGCTGAATAGAGTTATATAGCTTACAGCATGCACCCTAAGTTATTTGGCTCTCCCTTCTTGTCTCCTCCCTGTGCACCATAATACTATGATAAATCACAGAAAGTGATATCTTGCCGGGATCCTCTGACATAGCTCTATTGAAATGTTTTGGCAAAGGTACTCCATAAGGTCTCCGAATGCGATCCGGCGGGAAAAAGTACTAACCATATGGGTGTTCTCCGCCCGACTCGTACAGCTGTAAGATTGAGCAAGTATGATGCGAGAAAAGCAAAATCACCGACCAAATTGTTTCCGGGTCCGACCCGCTCCATTCACCTCGTCCGTAAGCATACAGTACCATGCAATGGAGGCGATTTCCAACCGAGTCAGTACGATGCACGGGTCGGACCGCCTAATTGAGCCGAAGTTTCTGGCATGCAAAACCTCCGAGAAGCTGCCTTTTGGGGTTTGCGTGTGACCCGCCATCACCCGCAGACTTATGACTCGGACACTCAAGGGTCTCCCCAACACTGGTATGTATGGTATGGATGGAACCAACATGTACCCACTGTAGGGGGCGCCCTTGTGCGAGACGTACCTATTCAGTCAATGGGAACCCATGTACGCATCGTAGGATCGGTTCCCATTGATTACTATGGGAGTCTGACTAAACCGAGTCCGGCAGTATGCTGCCGCATTGTACTCGGTCAGAAAACACTCTGGTTCCGGCTCGGTCGGAGAGCTTTCTGACCCAGATCAGAATCGGCCCCCTTGTAGCCTAATAAACACAATCTGGATAGGCCAATACACAGATCCGAATGAATCTCTTAACAATCTTTTGTAGCCAAAGTATATAAAGCAATCAATCCCCAGAGAAATGTGTTCTAAGTTCATGCAGTTTTAACAATTATAAGGTAAAGAACACAAACAAAATAATAACATAAGTAAGTCATAGTGGATAAAAGCATTTTGAACCCTGTCAGGAGGGCCGAGGTTTCATCTCAATTCATTTTCCACGTTTCACCTTTGCCAACCCTAGCAATGATCTGCATGCATTATTTAATGGAAGAGCTATACAAAAAGAAACCACAGGTTGCTGGAATGTCTAAGAGAATTGTGATTATGCTCCTGATTGTGCCTGTAAAATCAATAATTTATTGCAGACACACAGGATCGTGATGCTTGCAATACCTTTATTGTGTGCAATCCCTAAAGCTGAAAGAATTAAAATAACAAAAGAATAGTTAGATCACAAGTTTTCCAGTAGTCTTTGGATACTTTTGATTAGTCCCTAAAGTTCATGTTGGAGTGTTTTAAAACTTGAAATGATAATTTGCTTACCAATGGTTTAGCAGGCAGGGCCCAAATCTTCAAACTTGGAAGAAACTTTATTAAACAATTTGTGCCACAGCCACTCAGTTTCACTTTTTCAATACTTTGTAATCAGCACTATTATTTTATGTATTTTTCTATAGTTTCAATATGTTGCAACTTTGCATGATGAAAATCTTCAAAGTATAACATTTTATTTTTCTCTGGCACACTGTGACTCCTCACCTTGCATCTTACAAAGTAGAGCAAAGAAATGAATTGAGGGGAGATGAAGATCTACAGTACATACCATAAGAAATATGTTTGTGCCTTCTCCTCTGCAATGACCTTCCACAAAATTCTTAGTTCTTAGGTAATGTTACTAGACTCTTTTTCTTACACAAGTTGTATTTATAGTTATCCTGGTTTCTTACTTTGTCTGTGGCTCCCATCTGCGAGCCTTATTATTTGTGTTGCGAAGTTGGGAGGATGTTTCTACTGCTTTGCACTGTGATACCCGGGTCGGGTGGCTATTTTTCCTCCTTGGGACAGTTAGTAGCACCACTT
The DNA here is from genome assembly GCF_964263255.1 of Lissotriton vulgaris. Classification (NCBI taxonomy): domain Eukaryota; kingdom Metazoa; phylum Chordata; class Amphibia; order Caudata; family Salamandridae; genus Lissotriton; species Lissotriton vulgaris. Next base: position 186,771,312 of record NC_141688.1, on the reverse strand, counting down.
TCTTTTGGCAGTGCAAGCTCTAGCTGCCTAATGGCTTCACGGCACTGGATGGTTAAATTTAGGGCAGCGACGTGGACTCACTGTTCTTAGGTCATTTTACTCGACCTTTCTCTGATACAAGTTGTGTCTTTAGCTGTTTGCTCTTTTCGCAACTGAGACCTGGCTCTCCAGTTTAGCCCCTCCCTGAGACTGTAACGGCCCTCCCTTTCAAATCCAGAAAGACCTAAAAGGATGGGAGGCAGTTCTGCTACAGTGTATATACAAGCTTACCCCTGTACACTTTTTGCGACTGTTGAACTGGTAGGAGCAGTAACATTTGGGTTTTGTCTCTTAGTATCACCCCAGCAGTCACCAGCTAGTGTCTTAATCTACTGACCCCTAGACTTGCTGGAGACTTTATATATTCTTTGGGTAAAGCTCTATCCCATTTGGCATTGAGGTATTTACATTTTATAGTATTGGGTGATTTTAATATTCATGTGGATGTCATCATGCAATCAGACCCAATTAGTTTCCCATTTGCCAGGACAATCAACCTGTTTTTTTCCACTGTCAGGTTGGATATGTTGGACCCTTGTCTTTTACCTTGAACTGATCATTTTCTATTAAAGTTTAAGTGGCCTCCTACACTGCATGCAAGACAACATATCAGAGAGGAAGAATCCTTATTAATTTAGGCCCTGTAGTAAGCTTTAGCTGTGTGTACTTCTTCCCTCTTTGAAAGAGATATCCATTTGCTCTCTGGAAATATAATGACTGATGCTACTATGGAGGATAGTTGGCTCCACATTGCAGTGATCAATTTAGCACCCAGCACTTTTTGCATACCTTTCAGTAGCAGACCCTCTGCGCTTTGGTTTACAGAAACACTTACTGTTGATAAAATCTCTCTAAAAAGGTGGAGGAATGGTGGTGAAATATTATATTAATGAAGATAAAGCTATCTACTAGGCAGCCTTCTGGGAATATTAGGTCACTGTTAGGACAGAAAAGAAAGCTTTCTATAAAGACAGGATTGAGGCTGCAGACAACCAGATGCAAGAAGTGATTAAGGTGGTACAAATATGTATGGCACCCACTGCTTGTGTCAGACGTCTGCCCCCCTCTATAGAATGGTGTGTAACATTATCCTGATTTCTTCAAAATAGATTTTTAATATTCAATTTAATCTTGTCACATCTCCTTGAATGACCTGAGTTCAACCGTCTCTTATGAAGCTATAAAGGTCACATAACGTTCCGTATCCTCCTTTAACCCTATTTCTCTGAAGGATACTTTAACAGCTATTCAGTCCGTCAAGTCAGGCTGACGATAGACCGCTGCCACGCGGATTTACTAATTGTGGAGGCAAAAGTGATTAATCGATCAGTGAATAAACTGCAAAATGATTGTTTAACCACTGATGTGCTCCCTTCAATGTGGAAGCAGGCAAAACATTTTCCCTTGCTGGAAAACCTTCGGTGGACCCCAAAAGGCTGGCTTATTATAGGCCTATTTCAAAAGCTGCTAGAGAAATATGTAAATCATCAGCTCTCCCACTATCTGAGCCTAATAATCTCCTGAACCCCATACCATTGGGGTTTAGGCCTAATCTTGGAACGGAACCTGCTCTCGTTGAGGTGTCAGAGCATAATAAATGTACTTTAAATAAAGGTGGACGAGCTGTACTAATATTATTAGACCAACCAGCAGCCTTTGATACAGTTCCGCACTAAATGCTTCTTTGCCATCAATTGGACTGGAGGGCCGTGTGCTGAGATAGTTGGATTATTTTTTAGAGAACAGAGGTCAAGAGGTCTTCTATAATAAAGCCGGAGAAATTGATGTGGATCTAATTAAAACCATGCCTGGCTGCAATTCTCTCTTGAATGCCCCAGAACCAGCTGTTGTGTAATGCTGACAAGACACAAGTTATTTTCTTTGGCCAGTACTCACCTCCTGACTGGTCGACTTGTTGGCCTGAGGGAACTCCCCCTCTGCTTCCCCAAACCGGAGTGGTTAGGAACTTAGGGGTAAAGTTTATTAACCATATCTCTTTTCAGCCTCAAGTCATAGCAATGGTAGGCACCTGTTTCGGTCTCTTTGACGTATTAAAACATTTTTGAATTTCCTTCTGTACCAGTGGGAACATTTCTATTCAGTCCCTTATTACCTCAAGTATTATGCTTCTGCTTTGTACCTGGGCCTGCCGGTCGATTTTTTTATTAGGATCCAAGTGGTTCAACATGCAGTCACATGGCTGCTTATCGAGCTTTCTTTGAGAACTCAGGATTCACTTTATCTCTATTCTTTGCATTGACTTACCTTTAGTGCCTTATAACAGGCATGTCCTAGATATCTTGCAGCTGGTAGGCAGTCAAATTGTTGAAATCGAAGTACAATAATATCGAAGTAGTAATATCGAAGGTAAGTAATATTGAATGTAAGTAATATCGAAGGTAAGTAACATCGATTTTGTTAATATCTATGTAAGTAATATCGATGTTACTAATATCTATGTCTGTAATATCGATGTTACTAATATCTATGTTAGTAATATCGATGTTTCTAATATCTATGTTAGTAATATCGATGTTACTAATATCGATTTTTATATGATTTTTATGTATATTATTATGTATTTAGTGTGTATTTTTTTTTTAATATAATTTAAGTAAATGTAGTATTTATTACCGTAGCGGGTTGTGAGTTTATAGGGGAATAGGGTGGGAAGTAATTTAATTATACTAAATTAAGTATTAATTTATTAGGAATTATAAATTAATTTGTAATAATAGGTAATAAATTTGTATTAATTAGTAATTTATTTTAATTAATTGATTAATTGATAATTATGTTCTGTAGCGGGCTATGGGTTTACAGGAGAATAGGGTGGGAAGGATTTTTGTTATAGTAAATTAATTATTAATGTATTAGGAATTATAAATCAATTATTCATTAATAGGTAATAATGTTTAATAATTAGTACTTTATTTTAATTAATTGATTATTTAATAACTGTGTTCTGAAGCGGGGAATATAGGGGAATAGGATGGGAAGTAATTTAAATGCAATCAAATATTACATTTTGTATTAATTGTTTTTGGTAATTATATTATTGTTAATGAATAATTAATTGGTAATTAATATTTATTAATTGGTAATTCATTTTTAATACTTTAATAATTGATAATTATGTTCTGTGTATTATTTCATTATTGGTGTTTGTTGTGTGCTCATAGGGGAATAGTATGTAAAGTAATTGATATGTAATTAAGTAGTTATTAAATGTATATTTGTGTATTGGCAAATAATGTATTGGATATTAATTATTATTTGGTAATTATTTTTAAAATAATTATTTATTGGTATTTGCAAAAAGTTTAGATTAAGAGTGTTATTTTTAATGTCTACGCTATCCAACACTTTCCCTACTGTTGCACTCTCTGGAGTTGGAATAGTAATTTTAACCCCTACGCTTTCCAACACTTCCCTACTGTTGCACTCTCTGGAGTTTGAATAGTAATTTTTACCCCTACGCTATCCAACGCTTTCTTTACTGTTGCACTCTCTGGAGTTGGAATAGTAATTTTTACCCTCCCGCTATTCAACGCTTTCCCTACTGTTGCACTCTCTGGAGTGGGAATTGTAATTTTTACCCCTACGCCGTACAACACTTTCCCTACTGTTGCACTCTCTGGAGTTGGAATAGTAATTTTTACCATCCCGCTATCCAACGCTTTCCCTACTATTGCACTCTCTGGAGTGGGAATAGTAAGTTTTACCCCTACGCTATCCAACACTTTTCCTACTGTTGCACTCTATGGAGTTGGAATTGTAATTTTTACCCCTACGTTATCCAACGCTTTCCCTAATGTTGCATTCTCTGGAGTTGGAATAGTAATTTTTACCCCTACGCTATCCAGCACTTTCCCTACGGTTGCACTCTCTGGAGTGGGAATAGTAATTTTCCCCCTACTCTATCCAACGCTTTACCTACTTGCATTCTCTAGAGTTTGAATAGTAATTTTTACCCCTACGCAATCCAACGTTTTCTCTACTGTTGCACTCTCTGGAGTGGGAATAGTAATGTTTTACCCATATGCTATCCAACGCTCTCCCTACTGTTTCACTTTCTGGAGTGGGAATAGTAATTTTTACTTCTACGCTATCTAACGCTTTCCCTACTGTTGCACTCTCTGGACTGGGAATAATTAGTTTTACTTCTACGCTATCAAACACTTTCCCTACTGTTGCATTCTCTGGAGTCGGAATAGTAATATTTACCCCTACGCTATCTAATGCTTTCCCTACTGTTGCTCTCTCTGGAGTGGGAATAATAATTTTTACCCCTATGCTATCCAACGTTTTCCCTACTGTTGCACTCTCTGGAGTGGGAATTGTAATTTTTACCCCTGCGCTATCCAACGTTTCCTCTACTGTTGCACTCTCTGGAGTAGGAATAGTATTTTTTACCCCTATGATATCCAGCGCTTTCCCTACTGTTGCAATCTCTGGAGTGTGAATAGTAATTTTTACTTCTACGCTATCCAATGCTTTCACTACTGTTGCACTCTCTGGAGTGGGAATAATTATTTTTACTTCTACGCTATCAAACACTTTCCCTACTGTTGTATTTTCTGGAGAGGGAATAGTAATTTTTACCCCTACGCTATCCAACGCTTTCCCTACTGTTTCACTCTCTGGAGTGTGAATAGTAATTTTTACCCCTACGCTATCCAACGTTTTGCCTACTGTTGCACTCTCTGGAGTGGGAATAGTAATTTTTACCCCTACGCTATCCAACTTTTTACCTACTGTTTCACTCTATGGAGTTGGAATAGTAATTTTTACCCCTACGCTATTGATTTTTGGGAGTTGGAATAGTATTTTATTTCCTATGTTATTTAACATTTTTTGTTTTTAGTATATAATTAATTTTAGAAATATTAATTGTAAAAATGTTTTTTAATTTGTTTTGTATAATTATAATTTTTTTATTTATGTAATTATTTTATGTTTATAGTTGAATTTGTAATTTATAATATTTTTAATTATTTATAAGTTATTACAATAGTTATTAAAACTGATTATTAATTAAGTATATATATTATATACTATATGTATTTGTTTAATTTTTTTAAATTATGTATAGTACTTATTAATTGTAAATAATATAAAATAAGTTTAACTATATTTACTATATTTTTAAGTATTTTTAAATTAATTTTACATATTTTTAATAAAAAAATATATTTTTTAAAAAGATATTTTTGACATCTATATTTTTTTTCGATATTTTTGTACTTACCTTGTTGTAGATAGGAAGTCTACATTGTTGACATCGATATTTGTGTTGCGATATTTTTGTATGTCGATATTTTGACTTTTGATATTCTGTCATATATCCCTTGCAGCTAGAATTCATTTCTACCTTGCTTCTAGGGAGCTTTGCTCCTCTAATAGGGTCTTGTCAATGGAATCAAGGGTATATTTCTACAGGATAGGTGGTCGTTCTTTTTTTTATCTGGGTCCTTCTGCCTAGAATAAACTTTCCCTTGACCTCCACTTTGTAAGATATAAACAGATCTTTGGAAAATAAGATGAACATTTTTTTTTGCTCAGTCTTAAGTGCTTACCTGTACGCTATTCAAATATCTGTTCATCGTCATCATTATTATCATCACCATCAGACTGACAGTTGGAGGTTTCTTCAGCTTTTTGTAGGTATCACACTGGATCCTTGTGGAATTCCTCAGTTGTCGTATTACTTATTAAGAATATGTTTTTGATGAATATCAATGATTTGGCAAAGGACAATGCCACAAGTGTTTTTTCCCATGGTGCCCTATACCAAATCAAAAGGGCAGGCATGCACAGTATTTGTGAGATGCAGTGCATTCCTGTCCTTTCAGCGAGCTCCGGTGCGCAATATGGTGCTTAGCACCAACGTAGGTGCCCTTGCATCATGGAGTAAGGGTGTCTGCATTGTTGGCTGGATTGTTTTTGCACGGGAAGGGACACCTCCCTGCACTCAAACAATCCATCAAATAATTTTCCTCTTTCTATGTCTGCTGCAAAATGCAGCAGACATAGAAAGAGGAAAAAACTATCAGAAATAGACATATTTCTTCTCGTTACGCCTGCCCTGTGGAGGCGTGCAGTTTCAAACCGTTCCCAGGTTTACCGATCCTTGTAAATCAGGGAATGTGTACAAACCCTTGGGTGTTGTTTGGGAACACCCGCCACAAAGCCCATGAAATGCCTCTCCGATGCAGTGTATGGCAACGGAGCGAGTTGCGCTTCATTGACTTACACAATATCTACTAGGCCATGAATAGTCACGCAAAGTGCCTTTGTGAGGTCTCTTAAATATAGATCTACACTCATAAAAAGTGATACACTGGCAGTGCAAGGGGCTTGTAAATAGGCCCCAAAAGAACAACAACGACCGCAACACCAGCACCCTGCTCGACAACCTCGCCAATCTTGGACTCAAGCAGCTGGTGTCCACCCCCACCCATCTCGCCGGACACACACTCGACGCAGTCTTCTCTTCCAGCACAGACATCGACTTCAGCCACACCACAGAGCTTCAATGGACGGACCACAGCTGCGTCCACTTCACCTTCAAGAGAACGACGACCCACCACCACCAGCAACAGGCCGCCCGCAGAAGCTGGAACAAGATCACAGCAGACCAGCTCGCCACCTCCCTGAGCCAGCACCCTCCTGCCAGCTCAGCGAACCCCAGCCAGGCCGCCGACAACCTCACGAAGTGGATCAGCATCTGCGCGGACGAGCTCGCCCCGCTGAGGACCCCGCCCAGCAGACCCGGCAGCAAGAAAGCCCCGTGGTTCACCGACGAACTCAAGAGCTCCAAGAAGAACTGCCGAGCCCTCGAGAAAGTCTGGAGAAGGGAACCTACACCGGACAACAGGACCACCTTCAAGCTGGCCACCCGGAAGCACCACCAGCTGATCCGCGCCGCCAAGAAAACTGCATTCAAGGACCGGCTGGACAACAACGCACACAACTGCAAGGAACTCTTCAACATCGTGAAAGAGCTATCCAACCCCAGCGCAGGAAACAACGACATCACCCCATCGCAAGACCTCTGCAACTCCCTCACTTCATACTTCCACAACAAGATCGCGGACATACACAACAGCTTCAACAACCAACCAACGCACACCAAGACCGAACAACCACCCCCCACCACCACCCTCCACGCCTGGACCCCGATCAGCACCGAAGACACCATCCGCACGATGACCTCCATCCACTCCGGATCACCGACCGACCCCTGCCCTCACCACGTCTTCAACAAGGCCGACGCTGTCATCGCACCCCACCTGCGAGACATCATCAACACATCCTTCGACACCGCCACCTTCCCTATTATCACAATAACTGGGACTTGGAGCATAAGGTAACTCTTTTCGTGGATAAAAACGCGAATAACTGCTGTTTTGAATAGGCTTCCTGTTCAGTGCAACTGAAAACGTTTGGACCAGACATAGGAGAAACCGAAATCATTTAAATTAATGTTACCCTGTACCACGAAAGGAGGAACTCCGCCTGATTTCGTCTGTACTTTCTGCCGCTAGAGACCGTTTTTCAAGAGAGACGTGTCAGACTTAGATAAAAGACTTACATCGATTCCAAAACTACAAAACAGCAGTTATTCGCGTTTTTATCCACGAAAAGAGTTACCTTATGCTCCAAGTCCCAGTTATTGTGATAATAAGTTCCACGCTGGATCCATAAAAAACAAGCCTTTGCACCAACAATTAGAAAAACGAAAAAAGATAATTTCTGACAAAATAGGAAGGACTACAACAACAAAAATAAACCTTGTAACCAGTGCTGTAAGCTTGACAGGAATCATTTCCCAGAATAAAAGATATCCAACTATGCAGGGGCCATAAAAATATTGTTTGTGTCTGAGTATTCTGCAAGACAGGTCCTGAGGAAGGCGGTCTCACTGCCGAAACGCGTCGACCTTGCGTATCAATTGCACGTCCATCTGCGATCCCTCAGACGCAGAATCTAAGAATGAATGCAGTATGTATGATGAATAAGGGATGTATGTACTTGTGAGAGTGTAGATTGTTTTGCATATTGTTTTCCCTGCATTTAATAGTTTTTTTACTGATGATATTACAAAATGATGTGTTTTACACTATGTGTCTTTTGATAAAATATATTAGCTGATGTGATAAATCGATAAATGGAAAAATTATTTTTGTACTAAGAAATACAACTAAAAAGAAAAAATAATAAAATGATAAAGTTATAAAAAAAACCTTTCCTGTTGTTTGCCCTTATGTATTAAAATAGTAGAATTAAAGTGTTGGATATATACCGTTACAGTTTTAGAGGTCAAGGGGGAACATATTTACTGTTAGTGCTTTACTTTTCCCCTCTTTCCCTGACCATTGAAGTAACAATAGAGGGGGTCCCATTCTTATGCTAATACTATCAACAGCCAACCCCACGTAGGGGGGGCTAGAGGAAGAGAGTCCCATGTGTCTCATCAGTGAGTGTAGGAAATGAGCAGCGGGGCAAGGAGTGACTGCACCATCCGGGGCTGTGCTATTATCTGTAGAAAGAAAGCCTCCGCCAGGGGGCCCCAGTATGGCAAGGAGTGTCAAGAGGTAAGTACCCAATTTCAAGGTGGACTCTTATTGATCAGAGCCAACATACTGCCAAGGTACGTATCCCAGCTATCCAATGCGCAAGGAGTGAACACCGCGCTGCCGTCTTAGCCTATGCCTGTTTAAGAAGGTCCCTTGAACCAGAGTGACAGCATGGGAATCACTCAGGATGACCAGGCCATGGCTATGCAGCACTTTGGGAGGTTGAACACCAAGTTAACAGACTTAACTACTAATTTATTCCTATGTGTTTGTGTGGCAGACCCAGGAGGCAATGGAAGGGATCAAACTGTAAGGGATAGCCCACGATGCCTGGCAGTATCTGGATGGTCTCTCTTCATTATCGTTCAATCATTGGGCAGTCCCAGACCATATGATAAAAGTCAGCCTCTAAGCAGAGTCATCGAGGGCATTTTGGTGTGACTCCCGGGAAAATGTTATGGCGTCGCAGAGGGGTCAGATATGTCTGATGTACTTAATTGAAATTGGTAAATTTCAGTTTTGATTTCTTAAGGACACCCTGAACCTGCTCCAACACACAAGACTATTGCCTATCTGCAAGGTGTTGTTCAAGAGACAGAGCCCACTTATCCTTTAAAACATGAAAGGTCAAAATATGAGGGTCTAACAAACCTCTGTATCATAGTGCCACTGTATACTTTCCCTTATCATGTTCCAACAAGATTTGTAACATGTAAGTCAACAGCTGGCCCTCAGAGATGTTGTAGTGCACTCTGACTTTCTGGTTGGACACCAAGAGCCTGTGATGTGATTGTCTGCAATCTTGCTGAACAATAAAAGCACAGACAGTGGTAGAGTGAGTGCATATTGCACTGGATTCTGCTGTGGGCCACATCTTTTCTCCACTGAGGAGGCGTCCCACCCTCAGGGTGTCTCGCGAGGGCTCCATAACTTAGTCTGTAACTTCCGGCCCTCCAGGTCTCGTCTGACAAAGCCCCATTGGGGTGGTGGCCATCGCCAGCCACTACATGGGCCATTGTAGTTGTGCAGCAGCAGGAAACAGTTCATAGTGAGGCACCCCCAGGCCCCCTTTTCCAACGTGGCAAACAACTTGTGTAAAGCCACTCTTTTCCTACATGTGCCCCAAATCAAGTTGGAAAGGAGCATGTTCATTTTCTAGAAGAAGCATTTTTGGGAGAGGACAGGCAGGGCAGAAAATGATAAAGAAACGGGGCCATGATCAAACTTTTTTTCAAGGAGTCTCAACCCACTGGAGAGAGCGGTAGGGAGGTCCGGAATGTCTGGGGGAGACACACACCCAACAAGGCCTTAGTGAGGTTATCATGAATCATATCCATCAATTAATCAATCATTTGTAAACTGCACTACATACCCGCGAGGGTCTCAAGGCGCTGGGGGTGAGCACTACTGATCGAACAGCTAGGTCTTGAGTATCCTCCTGAAGGTCAGCAGGTGTTGGGTCTATAGTAGACTCAGTGGGAGGGTGTTCCATGTCTTGGCGGCAAGGTGGGAGAAGGATCTCCCACTTGTGGTTTTTCTTCGGATGCGCGGGACGGTGGCGAATGAGAGGTCGGCGGAGCTTAGCTGTCAGTTGGGGTTGTAGAAGGAGAGCTGTCTGTTGAGGTAGGCTGGACCGATCCTGTGGAGAGCCTTGTGTGTGTTGGTGAGGTGCTTGAAGGATATCCTCTTTTTGATGGGGAGCTAGTGCAGGTTTCTCAGGTGGGGGTGAGGTGGCCATGGCATGTTATGTCGAGGATCAGTCATGCCGAGGCGTTTTGGATGCGTTGTAGTCGTTTGATGAGCTTGGTCGGGGCTCCCGCGAAGAGGTCTTTTCCGTAGTTGAGTCTGCTGCTGACCAGTGCCTGGATGACTGTCTTTCTTATAACTGTCGGGATCCATCTGTAGATCTTGCGGAGCATGCAGAGGGTGTTGAAGCAGGAGGAGGAGACGTCATTGACTTGCTTGGTCATTGAGACCGTTAAGTCGAGGATGATTCCCAGGTTGCATGCAAAATCGGTGGGTGTCGGGGCTGCCCCCACTACCGACGCCAACCAGGAGTCTTCCCAGGCTGAAGAATTGGAGCCAAGGATGAGGACCTCTGTCTTGTCAAGTTCAGCTTCAGACGGCTGGTCTTCATCCAGTCGGCGATGGCCTTTATTCCTTTGTGGAGGTTGGCTTTGGCGGAGATGGGGTCCTTGGTGAGGGAGACGTAAGCATGAGCTTAAAATCCGTTCCGCTCGCGGATTTTGCGAATTTTCGGCTTTTTTTCCCAAATGTACAGTGGAAAATCAGCTGTGATGCTGGATAGAGGCTTTTGCATCCTTGACTTTCACGAGCGCAATACCCGTGCTGTTCCTGTGACCAGGAGCTTTTTCTCTTCATCTGCTGAACTGATCTTTCTCTGACCTTTTATGCACACAAGAGGCATGTGAACTTGCATGGAAGCCCCGCACGTTTGGCCCCGCCCACACACTCGCGGTTTGCACCGTCTTCCCGCCATTCACCCACTATGATGGACAGCACACTCAAGGGACCCCTGCGCCCTTCGGGGCGATTGCATAGTAACACACACATGGTCGCTCGAACTAGTTGATGCTCAAATTCAGTGACTCATTCATTAGCCCAAAAACAATCGTGAGCGTCGTCGAGCCTGGACAGGTGTGCCTTTTTTCCCAACTCTACCGTGGAAAATCAGCTGTGATGCTGTATAGAGGCCTTTGCATCCTTGACTTTCAAGAGCACAATACCCGTGCTGTTCTTGTGACCAGGGGCGTCTTTCTCTTCATCTGCTGAACTGATCTTTCTCTGACCTTTTATGCACACAAGAGGCATGTGCACTCACATGGAAGCCCCGCCCCAAATCCGCGGATCCGCAAATCTGCAAAATCCGCGGATTTTGCGGATCCACGATCCGCAAATCCGCAAAATCCGCGGATCGTGGATCCGCAAAATCCGCCCATGCTTAAGGGAGAGGATCAGCTGAGTGTCGTCCGCGTAGGAGATTATGTTGAGGTCGTGCTGTCGGCCTATGTGTGCGAGCGGGGCCATGTAAATGTTGAACAGCGTCTGGCTGAGGGAGGATCCCTGGGGTACGCCGCAGAGGATCGCGGAGGCTTTGGAACAGAATTGGGGAGGTGGACACTCTGGGTTCTGCCGGAGAGGAAGGAGGTGGTCCAATCCAGAGCCTTGTCTCGAATCCCTGCGGCGTGGTGGCGTGCACGTAGTGTGCTGTGGCAGACATGTCAAAAGGCAGAGAGGTCTAGGAGGATGAGTGCTGCGGTCTCGCCGTTGTCCAGCAGGGTCCTGATGTTATCGGTGACAGCACTGAGGGCAGCTTAGTGCTGCGGTTTCTGCAGAACTTTGACTGGGAAGGGTCCAGGATTCTGTTTTCTTCGCAATGTCGGGTTAGCTGTATGTTGACGGTTTTCTCTGTGACCTTGGACGGGAAGGGGAGCAGAGAGATGGGTCAGAAATTCTTGAGGTCTCTTGGGTCTGCCTTAGATTTTTTGAGTAGGGCATTTATCTCAGCGTGTTTCCAGATCTCTGGGACAGTTGCAGTATCGAGGGAGAGATCTATTACATTGCGCAGGTGGGGTGCAATGGAGCTGCTTGCTCTGTTGAAGAAGTGGTGCGGGAATGGGTCTGACAGAGAGCCGGAGTGGTCTTGATGATGTCATCGATGCTCACGCTGGCCCAGGCTAGCAGGGGGTCTTGGCTGATGGTGTGGGGAGGGTCTGTTGTGTTGCTGTCTGCTGGGGCTGTCTGGGTGTTGAAGCTGTCATGGATGTCTGCTATCTTGCGGTGGAAGGAGGTAGGGAGGGAATCGAACAGGGCTTGCGACGGCAGGATGTCATTGGTGTTGGAGCTGGGGTTGGAGAGTTCCTTCACGAGGTTGAAGAGCTCCTTGCTAATGTGTGCATTGTTGTCAAGGCGGTCTTTGAAGGAGGTCCTCTTGGCAGCCCTGATGAGGTGGTGGTGGTTGCGGATGGCATCCTTTTTGTTCTGCATGGCTGTCCGGAGTTTGTTCATTGTTCCATTTCTTCTGTAGTTTCCGGCAGGCTTGCATGGAAGCTACGGTTCTGGGGTGAACCAGCTGGCCCTCTTGCTGGTGTCTCTGTTGGGGGGGTTTCTTCAGCGGGCGAGGGTGTTGGCACAGTCCTCGATCCAGCGTCTGAGGCGGAGGGCAGCGTCGTCGTTGTTGGAGGGTTCAGTGGGTGGGCTGAGAGCGAGGTATGCGTGTAGTTGGTCTTCGGTGATTTTGCTCCAGCAGTGGCGGGGGATCTGTGGGTGCGGTGATGTGTGGTGGGCTTCTGGAAGGCAAAGTGGATGCAGTGGTGGTCGGTCCAGAAGTGTTTGGTGGTATGGCTGTCGGAGACGTGCGGGCTAGAGGAGAAGACGGGGTCGAGCATGTGGCCGGCAGAGTGGGTGGGTGTTGTGAAAAGTTGCTTCAGTCCGAGGTTGACGAAGTTATCGATCAGGGTTGTGGAGTTGTTGTTGTTGTTGTTCTCAAGGTGTAAGTTCAGGTCTCCAAGGAGGATGTAGTTGGTGAAGGTCAGGGCTTGCATGCTGATCAAGTTGCATTCTTTATGATAGAAAGGCATCTCAAAGTAGTGAAAGGTATTGTAACATCAGAGCCCAGGTGGAGCGGACCTTCCCACTTCAACTCAGAGAGTCTGTGCAAGGGGAAAAGGCTGGACCTAGTCCAGTCCAACCTCAAGCTAAAAGCTTAACAAAGTAGTCCAAAGCCCCCCGCACCTGAGGCAAGCCCTGCAGATGTCCTAAAGATAAATGAAAGCATCATCCACCGAGAGCGAAGCAATCTCCCAGGAGGCACCTATTGGTAGGCCCCATTTCGGGCCCTATGTTTGCACAGACCCGCCAATGGTTCCAGGGCCAGAGCGAATATAAGCAGGGAAAGTGGACTACACTGTCCAGGACTCCTGCTCACACGAAACGGGGCCAAAGTTTCCTTCCTGTTTATACCCTAGCGACCGGCTCTGTGTACACAAGATCAACCCGCCTCAATATCTCCAGACCCATATGTCGTAATACTCCCCACAGATGGAGCCAGCACAGAGTGTCAGAGGCCTTCTTGATATATAACACATTTTCCACACCTGGAGGCCACTGGGGTGGGGTATTCATCCACTAGGTGAAACTGACAGAAGAGACGGAGCAACGTGTTTCTCCCCAGGAATGAAGCCATTCAAGTCAGGGTGCACCTATGTAGCAACATACAGGAACACCCAATTCGCTATTACCTTCCCAAGGACCTTACAGTCCATATTGAAAAGAAGAAGGATAGGATGATAGGCTGCATCTCCAGCGTATCTTTCTCCAGGGTGAGAAGGACCACAATCAAGGCCTCTCTAATGGATATAGGGAGGATGCCCACATTCTCGGCAGATTGAAACAGGCGCAGGAGCTTTGGAAGGGAAAGTAACCAGATACACCAAATAAAATTCCACAGTTAGCCTTTCGTCTCCATATTCTTGGTGTGCCATCTGTTCTATCGTCAGGTGAATGTCAGCTAGTGATAACTGCACATCGAGGGCACAGCTCTGAGGGGGTTGAAGCTGGGGATTAGTAAACTATCAAGACAAGCCTATAAGTAGAGCTTCCCAACCTCGTCATCTTCCTGATAAAGGGAGTTATATTTAAAAAAAAGCGTTGATGTAGTCGGCTGTGCTGTTAGCACATCACATGCTGGGGACCTAAGGGCAGTCAGTTGGGGTCTATCGACCTCAGAGCACAACAACCATGCCAGGACACGCACTGTTTATCACCCTCCGCTTGCTGTTTGGCTAAATAGTCAGTTTATTCTGGTCTCCCAAATCAAATGACTAAAGCCCTGTATTCTACCGTGAGAGCAGTCAGTTTATCGAAATGACCCCTCCCCTGCCCCTCTGGAATCTCTTCTGCATGAATGGCAGGGTCCATGGCTGTCAATACATGGTGCAATGCCAGTTTCACACCATATTCAGTCTTAATACAGTGACCCTGTGTCACCACCTTGAAAGCATTCCACTCCACCCTCTGGGTCGCATAGTCGCCTACATTTGAAAATAATTTCCCCAGATACTTTACAGCTCAGGGCTGCTGCAGAAAGAAAGTTCTTGTTTGCCTACCTGTTTGTAATAAAGAGGAACAGTTTCTGCAACAATATTACCCTGACTGTCCCTGCAAAAACGGGACAGTTGGTAACTTTGCTGTTGGTCACAACACCCTCATTACACTTGATGGGTGCTTATGGTCTGAAGGAACACGGTGTGCAGGAGTTCCTGGGTTGGCAGCTTCGTCATATGGATTGTGGCCTGTGCCGTACACCAATGCAATGTTACCAAGAGGGGACTGGGGACTGATACTGTGCAGACAATCTGCCTACCTGGCAAAAGACCGATTCTCATATGAAGTTGGTGGACCTGGGAAAAGTGTGTATATTCCTGCATGTGACGATGCAGGGATCACCAGACGTCCCATAGCCAGTTATGTGTTAACCAATCTGCAAAGAAATGGGTGGCCAAAGCCGGTTGTGTGCCAAGAAGGGGAGTATTGGACATGTTTCTGTGAGTTTTGTACACACAAATGAAATCTCTACCCCATAGGCTCAGTGCATTCATGTCATGTATCGGCGATAGAGTGAGGGTATTCACAAAATAGGACTGACCCGCATAGGGTGTATAGAGCGCTACAAGGGAAGTGGGCCATAGGGCCTACCCTTGGCACATTACCATAGGGGAAGTTTAGACACCACCTAAATCAACACTCTCCAAGCTTATTGTGAGTAGGCAGTACCCACAACCTGTCCCTGCCATCGGCACTGGAATCGAGCAACTCTGCAGCCATCATTTGTTTGCTGGGGGAAGGCTATGTGAACATGGCTGCGCTTCACATAAGAGTGCACTTGTAGTAACGTGTGTGCATTCCCATACCCCACACATTCCTGGATAGAAAATTATCGCAGTAGTGGTAATCAGCAATGTGTGAAGCCATAAGTGAGATGTCCACAAGCCCCCCACACCTCTCAACCCCTCTGGGTAACACATGTTATGTTATGTTATGTTACCTGTTTTGTAGAGCGCAAACAGCTGCCCCAGCGACGGGGCGTCCCGGCGCTAGAACCGTAACACAATCAGCTGGCGACGAAAGAGGGACCTAAGGGGTCCCTCTTTCGTCACCAGCTGATTGTGTTCCCCTGTCCCTGTGTTCCCCTGTCTCTCCTCTCTCTGGTGTTACATTAGTGATCATACACAGACATATAAACAAAAAGAGTCAAAAACAGAAATACAAACCCTAACACCCGTCCACAAGCTAAAGCATTAAGAAGCCCAAGACCAATGACATGCCATAAAACATAGCAAAACTAATGTAGTCCACCGTGGTCGGGGGAAAGGATATCCAGTAGTGGCAGGATTGTGAGGGCTTTTCCTGCCCGCCTACAAGAGCTGTGTGGGGCCCCCATCCATAAAAGTGATTAAACATTTTGGAACATAGTCAAGATGGCTCCTATTGGTAAAGGTTAGACCCTGATGATAACCAAGCCACAATCATCCAGCAAAACTGGGGTGAGAACCCATATACCAATTACAGACATAGAACAAAAGCTTCTTATCAGGAAATTCTATATGAATGCTAGTGTGATTGGAGAGTCTTGAGAGGTGTGAATGCAGGTTTGATGGGTGTTCTGTGGGGTTATGGACAATTTTGTGAATTGTGTTTCAAACTTGTATCATGACAATATTTATATTAAAATTGTAAATACATGAATGTCTATTTATTATATGTGAAAAAAAGATAAAAAGATAAAAATATTTTATAAACAATAAAATTCAGTTGTATGAATTAATCATGTTGTTGGAAGTTGTTTTGGGGAGATGTTTACAAGAAGAGCTTTTAGCCATCATGAAAACAAAGTGGGTTAGTTTAGCGGTTTTCTCATAGTTTCTATCTGGCAGGCACAACCACATCGCCCGGTCCCAGCTGCGGTGTAGACCTCAAGGGCAACCCCAGCAGAGCTCAGGTGGGAGTCGCCAGCCTCTAGGATTGTGTCAGGCAGGTGAGCCCGATGGAGCTCCTCCCTGCGCGTCCATCCTGGCTACTATCTTGCCACAACTCCTTTATAGAGTACCTAACATGCTTACATCTAGAAGCTGTGTCAATGTCCCTACTAGAATTTTAGGTTTTTACTCCCATTTTAAACTCTAGTTTGAGTGCTGATTTAGACAGAGAAACAAGTGATACAATCAAGGGAAGCAGCCTAATCACCTTTTTAATGAAATTACTCCTCCCCAGGATGCAGGTAATGCTCTGGAAGTAAGTGATCTTAAACAGTTAGTTCCTGCCTCCTTCACCTCTATGAAGTATGTAATCTGATTGTCAATCACAGCAGATAATGGCATCAATTCTAGTCTAATATGGCATAAAGGGGTTGATTACCTTAAACAAAACCATTTTTGAATTCAGTTTGCGCACATGCGATTTAGGCTTTGTGCAAATTTACTAGTCCCCATTGTGGACCAGTATAAACAAACAAGGATAATCTTAGCCATTATAATGTCCAGCAAAGGACCTAGTGCCATCCCCATAGAGAGAGAGGAAGAACATTTTAATGCTTCGCAAACAGTAGTAATTCGACTTTTTAAGTTCTCCCCATGACCTTTCCTGTAAAGATTTTTGTCTATATGAAAACCTAAATATTGGTATCCCCCAACCTCCTGTTTGTACCTACCTTTCAGATGAACTTAGAACTATTTCTGCCAAAGTACATTTCGTTGGATTTATTGATATTAATAAAAAGGGTATTTTCTTTGTAATACACTTGGATTTGATGGAGTTACCTTTGAAGGCTAATCTGGGTCATCGCGATGATGACTTGATCATCAGTGTACTCCAAAAAAAGAACTTTCATACCCACTAGCTTCGAGCATCATCTAAGATATGTTTGAGAACAGCTGCAAGGTCTGATATGTGCAGCTTAAGAAGAGGTGGGGATGACACATAACCTTACTTTGAGCCATCATGGGTGGGAATTTTTGCACGTAGGCCATGACAGTCAGGCACCTTCTCTCTAACCAATGGATATCTATTATCAGGCTTAAAAGAACAGGGGGATACCCTACTCAGAAAGCTTCCTCCAAAACCTAGTTTGGTTCAGCCTGTCAAAATCTGTTGACATTTTTTAAAGCAAGCAAAAAGATTGTTTTTCTTGGTACGGGTCAAGGTCTAGGATATGAAATTGTCCTTACGTGCTGCAGGAAGGGCAGAAGTCTGACTGATGGAAAGTTAATCTTTGTGATGTATCCACTCATACCTGCAGGTGAGATAGTAGATGTTTAGCAAATAATTACCTATCTGCATCCAGCATGGCAATGAGATATAGCTGCTCAGCAAATGTTTGGGGCTGTGTTTATATATGGTATACAAATGTGCTCCTTACCATGAAGGTAAAACCAGGACCGAGCATATTACCACATTTAACATAGGTGTTAAAACCGAGCCACATTTTTGGGAATTAAGCTTCATTAGGGCAACGTGGAGCCTATTAGGACCAGAAGCCCATGGAGATTTGCAATGTTTAACTAATTTTGCACTATCTACATGACTTATTCTAAGTTGGCACCTGTCTTCTAGGTTTACTGTTCACTTTGTGTTCGTTTCTGGAACGCCACATAGCACCATTAAGTGCTTTTCCCATTGACTGTACGTTCTATGATTATCTTACCCCTCTTTTGGTGACCTTACTAACAATGGCAATTTATTAAAAATTATTGTTAGTTACTATTGCATTGTGCAACTCTACCCATTTGCCTTCTCGTTCACTTTTTTAATATAGGGATTTTCTATTTTTAAGTTAGATTACAGTTTATTTTTATGTTGGGTATTTTACATGCCTCCCCTCTGACCTTCAACAGATGCCTTATTTCCATTCTGTACTGCATGTTTAGTCAAGGAATTTCACGCTCCATTCAACTTTTGGGGTGGAGTCTTATTCTTGGTACGGTTCCTAGGAAGTCGAAGAGTTGGGTGAGTAACATGGCGAAGCAGTTGATATCACTTTTCAATCCCCCATTGGGCATTTAAAGGTAACAAACAGCTTGTTACACATGGTGACCCAAGATCTGATCTTGTAACTGATTACATCCCTTCTTCTAAACTTTTCTTTTTCCTTTTCTAACTGACAGGGCAGCCTTGCCTAGGAACATTCCTGCTTTATAGTCCTGTGTGTGAAATCTTAAGCCAATGTGCTGTGGGTTGTGGACAATTTCAAGTCTGGCAATTATTTTGAAAGTTTGCAGGGTTTCAAAATTATTGACATTTAAAAATGTTATTAATTCTTCACCTGACAATTTGAGAGTTGGGGGAGCAGGTTGATTGTACAGATGTCTACCTTTTGTATGGCAAACCTGCAGGCCAGTTAGGATGGAGCTACCCAGTCTACCCTGACAGAAATATATTTTGGAATTGAAGATTGGATCCATGACTGATAACAATACTATTTCTATGGGGGCTTCATGCTCTTGATTGAAAAGGTTTTTATTAAAGTCACCTGTCAGCATGATCCTGGAGTTAGGAATTAGACCAAGAAGGTTTCAGCGCCTTCTAAAACAATTATGAATGTTTTCCTATCCCAGGGTTCTAAGGGGGGGAACAGACATTGGTCAAGTAAATTAGTGTATTTCTGACAAATTTTACCCAAACTGCCAAGATATTTTCGAACCCATACGCAATGCAGAGCATCTCAAAAGTACCAATAAATCACCACTCGGCCTACCACGCAATGCAATAGTTGTTGGATTACTCAACTGTATGAAAATCTGATACATTCCAAAGTTTTCTGTAAGCAGATATTATCATACATATTTGTTTCTTATGTTAGTTTCTTGCCTGTTCCACCCAACACTAATTCAAAAACAGACCTCCAGGCCCCCCCATGATCTGACGTCATCACAGCCTGAATCTGGAATGCCAACATCCATCATTTGTTGTGATAGACCCCAGGGCAATTGCTAATGGATAACAAACACATTTCTTCATCTTGGTCTAGGTACACCCGACAGTTATTGCCATGGCGTTACTACCAATATTATTTTTGGTTTGCAGTTCAGGATATTGTTTGGGGGTCTATAGAGAATTGACTGGTTGGTTCCCTTAGATGTGGATATTTACTGTCCTATACATATTTTTTCTGATTAGTTCCCAATGTGATAAGTCACATCATTTTTCAAGTAGTGTTTCATGTAGATCACGGTTGGACAAATTGTGCAAGTGCATTCCCTTGGAGCCGCTACCAGAACGTGAATAGAGTAGTTCCCCCTACTTATGATGTTCAAGGTCAGGGAAAAGATGCAGGAGCCTGAGAATGTTTTGTCGATTCAAGATATCGAAAGGACCTTCAGACAGAAGTCGATTTGCAAATGGGTGCCCGTCATTCGAATTTGAGTGCTACTGGAATGATCAAACTCCTAAGTGATTCTCTTCAGGGTCTGCCTTCCTGTGTTACTAGCCCCTGCTGTATTTGCATCTGATTGCCCATCCCACGTTGCTGGCAACATGCTGTTAAAAAGAATAGTGATGCCTATTGAGGAACAGAATCCCTATTGATACTCAGGAGAATCAATGTCACCTTTTCTTCCTGATGTGAGGATTTCAAGTGTCTTTAATATTTCAGATATTACTTCCATGATCTTGAGTATTTTTTACCCCTCACCTTGATTGTTGGTGGTGTTACAGTCCTTCGAATCTGTGGCAGAAGTTGCTACTGTTATTCAGTCAAGAGAGTGATTTGTTTTAGTTGGGTTTGTGTTATCAATTGTAAAATTTCCAGCCAAAATAATGGGGTTGTCTCAGTTTTTCCCCTTATGAGCCTCAGTAAATTTTATAGGTTGTGTTGCTTGCGTATGCCTTTTGATTGGCAACTTCTCGAAGATTGTGTAGAACTGGTCTTTTGCTACATTGACCACCCACGTCCTTTTGCCCCCTTTTAAGCTCCTAGAGGCTGATTTTCAACTCTGAGAGTACATTGAGACGTTCTAACCAGACCTCACTGGGATTGGACGTCTTGCAGCAGCCAAGGCTTGTTGTGCCCAGTCGGGACAACAAAGCCAAGAAAGACCAACTTGCATGTTGAACGACTTCAGGGACAGTGATACTGCAAATCAAAGACCCAGAAGTGAGTCTGTGACCGCCGCCATCCAACGTCTCAAATCACCCATGCACCCGTGCTCCAGAGCCAGAGTCCAAGGAAGATGATTATGCCAACGGGGTCCCCAAACCTACAAGAGCTAAGCCCATGCTTGGGTTTGCCCAGACTTTAATTCCAGTCACCACCTCTTTCTACAGGCCCCCGAAATGCGGGATACTCCTACACCGGAATCAGACGTCAAAAGACATCAATGCTCCCAAACTCTACAGCCCGAGGAGAACTGAACCAAAGGCGTCCCCATGTGCCTGAGAATTTCAAGAGTGAAGTCCCCCTGTTGTTTTCCCAGACTAGTACCTCAGTTCTTAATTGCAGCCTCTTTGTACCAGCGCTGTTCTCCCATTGAAGGGAATGGGACACCAGAAACCGTGATACACCTCTGTAACCGGATGCCTTACGTAGTTTTTTCTGTGTACTTATATATGACTGAAAGGGCATTGAGTTATCTTCCTTCTCTGAAGTATTAGAACGTGCTATTACAATGAGCTCTTCTTCTTTATTCATTCCGGAGCCCAGTAGGCTTGAGTGCCTATGTTTTCTGGGCTTAGCTGCGTTTCAGGAGTAATTTTGTCATGTCCTAACTGCTGTTGATATTGCGGTGTTGGTGGAAATAAGGGACCAACTTGAGCCTCTATGTTTAAACTGGTCAAAATGTTCATTAAGTTCAAGATGTCTAGTAAGGTCCTTATAATATTCTTCATGATGGTATCTGACATTGGGGTAGAGACATCAGACGGAGTTAACTGTGGCTCATATGGAGGTGTGGGGGGCATTTATTTGGGCTATGATTGTTATTTGATTTTTGTTTATGGAAGGGGTAGTACCAGTCTTTGGTGTCACGAGTGCCGATGAGGTATAGGGAGGGCTTGTTGAATATTGCAACCCTATAGCAGACTTGATTGAACATTGTGTGATCTTGTTTTTTCCTTCCCCCCTCTGCCAGTCCTAGGTTGATCAGCAGCGACACTATTACCAATCAAACTATCTTTCTGGGCCTCAAAGTGTTCTGTGGGGTGTCGGAGTTGAGCCCCCGCTTGTTTTTGTCCTTTTCTTTTCATCTTAATGTTCAGCCACTTCCCATACTTCCCTCATCTTATTAATTTATTGTCAAAGGACTGTGAACTTGATCGGAATAACAATTTTTTGATCGAAAATTATTCCCTCAAATTGTGTCAATCGATGCTGGAGTCTCCTCCCTTGCTCCTCACTCAGCCCCACCTCTTCAACGTCTACATGAGCCCCCTTGCAGCCATCGCTCGCCAACACAACCTCAACATCATCTCCTACGCCGACGACACCCAGCTGATCCTCTCCCTCACCAACGACCCCGCCACCGCCAAAGCCAACCTCCAGGAAGGAATGAAAGACGTCGCAGAATGGATGAAGATCCGTTGTCTGAAACTGAACTCAGACAAGATTCAGACAAGTCCTCATCCTCAGACCATCTCCTTCTGCCTGGGAGGACTCCTGGTGGCCCCCTGCCCTGGGCACCGCACCCAAGCCAACGGCCCCTGCACGCAACCTGGGCTTCATCAAGGACTCCTCCCTCACGATGATCAAGCAAGTCAACGCCGTCTCGTCATCCTGCTTCAACACCCTGAGCATGCTCCAAAAGATTTTCCGATGAATCCCCACCGAAACCAAGGAAGACGGTCACCCAGGCCCTCGTCACCAGCCGCCTAGACTACGGGAACACCCTCTTTGCTGGAACCACAGCCAAGCTCCATAAAAGACTCCAGTGCATCCAGAACGCCTAAGCACAACTCATCCTGGACAACCCTCGCCACAGCCACATCTCGGCCCACCTGAAAGACCTGCACTGGCTCCCCATCAGCAAGAGGATCACGTTCAGACTCCTCACCCACGCACACAAGGCTCCCCACGACACGGGCCCAAAGTACCTCAACAGCCGCCTCACATTCTACACACCCACCCACCAGCACCGATCCGCCAGCCTCGCCCTCACCTCCGTCCCACGAATTCGCAAATCCACCGTCGGAGGAAGATCCTTCTCCTACCTGGCAGCCAAGACATGGAACTCCCTCCCCACTCACCTACGGATGACCCTGGACCATCTCTCTTTCAGAAAACAACTCAAGACCTGGCTGTTCGAGCAGTAGCGACCACCCCCCCTCAGTGCCTTGAGACCCTACGGGTGAGTAGCGCGCTATACCCATTTTGCTGACTGATTGATTGATTAAAAACTGCTGCCATCTTCTCGCCAGGTTTAAGTAGGATCTGGCCTTATTTACTCAAATTCACGTACTCAGCATAACCTCTGTTTCGTAAGTTCTTACCTCTGGGGTGCATAGAATTAGCTCTTTAGTGTGTGTATACTGCTGTGCCAGCCTGCCAGATGGTCTGTCTCGCTTAGCTTCCCAGGATACCAAGGCACAGTTGCAGCCTCACCAAGATTTAACACATGGGGTCTTGGACTTTAAGGGATCCTGATAGTATATGTTGCAGCCTATGTCTCTACAGTCACCGAATATCTGGCCTCAAAATTAAGGATTTTGGAATCTTAGCCAATAAAAATGTAATTGAATTGAATTTGAAATTTATATAGCCCTGGAATGCCCAAGGGCGTCTAGGCGCTGCAGCGGAGGAGTCTGACGGAAATGAGCAGTTAAAGGTACGATTTAGTATGAGAAAAGCCAGGTTTACAGTGATTTTCTGAAGGAGAGTAATGTTTGGTAGTTTTTTTATGGCTTGAGGAAGTGAGTTCCACAGTTTTACAGTGTTGAGGGGGAAACTGCTTCCTCCCCACCAAACTTTCCTGAATTTGGGTATCTGGAGAAGTTTTCTCTGATCCAAACAAAGCATTCTACTTGGATGGTAACATGATAAGTGCTGTTTCCTTTATGCAGGTCCTGTTCCCTGTAAAGCCTTGAACGCGGAACACAAGGCTTAGAATTCAACTAATAGTTTTTAGGCCTTGGCACTCAGACTGGAATTTAGGAATATTCAGCATCCTGGCAGCAGCGTTTTGAACCCGCTGCCGTTTGAGCATGCGCTGTTTCTTAGAATAAGAGAACCAAAATGATCTATTTTCAATAGATCCAACATTTCCGGGAATTGAGCTGCCAATCTGGATTCTCATCATATTGCCTGAAATAAGTAACCTCTCTAGAATACCATTTCATCTCTGAAATCAGAAATGAAATGAGGCATCCCGCCTGCCAAATCAGTTTCTTTGCATCTAAGATTCCTTTTTTTAAGGTGAATGCTGCAGCCTATAACTGAATGCTAATGATTTTTCTTATTGAACTTAAATAAAGTCATTCAGATATATGTCAGGGAGTCTATACTGCCTAGATGACAAAACTCTTCGTTGCTTACTTGGTACCAGACAATTTATCTATCATTTGAGGACCATTAAAACCCAGTCACTAAGTAACCATTCTGGTCTAACCTTTCAGGCTGGCATCAAACGCCAAAATACTGTAACAAACTCATTTTAATAGCTCTTACATTCCAGGGTTCCATGTTGTGGAGACAATGAAGTTGTTTTTCTCATGCTTCATTTATTCGGATGGACTCTGTCTCCATAGCAATCCCATCTTCGTAATGGAAAGCTTTCATTCTCTAAAATGTCCTGAAATGTAAGGCTTGTGTGAAAATTGCTTGAATTGTTGTTGACAAAAGGCCTATTATCTTTAATAACTCCCTAAAAAGATAAGAACTATTTTCAACAGCACTATTAACTCTTTTTATATCACCTTTTTTTTTTCCTTTGGTGATGTGAAAACAGACTGGTCTATGTCTTCTTGAAAGCCCACACAACTACTTCTGTTGAAGTAATGAGAAAAGCTCCTGCTTCTTTATGATTTAAAGCCATTTTGAGTCAAACTTACACATTATTTAAATTGTGAGACTTCAAAATGTTCTGGATGATATAAATACATTCCAATTTCGAAACGTCTGTTAGCTAACCAAGCACTAAGAACCTTATATGTATAGTAAGGTGATTTTTGCCTGGGATGTGTGAAACTTGCTCAATTTGCTGTAGTGTCATTTAACGAAATGACCACCAAATGTAAAGAATTTACAGATAAGTATGCGAAATTTATCTAGCTCTCAAAAAGTTACCAAACAGTCCATTCGGGTCCTCATACCCTGGGAGTTTTCTCACAAGTGTAGGGGGCATTATGTTTCTGTTAACGACTAGCAGGGTTTATCTGATGGTGATGGACAAAAGAACATGGCAGTTTAATAAGTAATTTTTTTTCTGTTGGTGATAGCTGAAAGGACAGGTAACTAGCGCCAGAACACCCTTGGGTAACCGTTGCACTCTAGATATAAACTTAACATAACATTACATAACATAAAATACACATCACACCCTATGCTCGATATAGGGTGGAGGGTCTGAAGTTTTTATTCTAATGGTTCCCCGCCTGCCTTATAACTGAGCAGTGGCTGGACTGGAATGGTACTCTGTCACATTTGTGACAGAGTGCAATATTCGCCAAACTGTCCATCAGTCCTCTTTATATATTGGGATGCATTTTTGAGAACATTCATCTATTCTTTTTCTGCGTTAAAGAACAATTGCTGCCATAACCAATGCATTCTAAAAGCAAATTCTACTTCTATGGGGAAAAAGATTACATGTGGAAAGAAATAGTATCGCAATTCTTGATCGTTCTGATTAGCCTAAGGGTTTGATGCTAAATAGGGCTAAATATATACATTATTCACGGTATCAAAACCCAGAAAATGAAGGAACATGGGGGCATGGGGGCATATTATCAAGGAGGGCGATAAGAGATCTATCGCCCTATTAGCAAGCTGTCGCTAATAGCAGTTAGCAACAGCTTGTATGCGATAGCGAGCGGTTTGGGGCCCGCTTTGCATGTCAGCGATATTTATCCCTATTGACATTCAAAGTGGGCGTACCCAACCTGTTAGCCACTGAAAGCAGTCGCTAACATCGCTATCGTCTATTATCAACGCAGGCGTAGCAATGAAAATATTCGCGCTAAGCGCGAATATCTCCAAAACCTAACGCCTGCTCAGACCAGTTCTTAGACATTATATCCAATGGGAGGAGGATTTTCTGGATAAGTCCCCATTGGAGATAATGCATGAATATCGCTGGATCACCAGCGATATTCACACATTTCACCACTAACACTTGAAATTTTATCACATTTGAGATAAACGTTGCTAATAGCACGTTATCTCTGCCATAAAATCTGGCGATGCACGGCGATGAAAATTTTTTCGCTAAGCTTAGTTAAAGATAAATATGCCCCATGGTTTTGGGCCGCGCTATAACATCAAGGACAAAAGGAGTAGTTTGCATCCGCAATTTCCATTGCAAGCCATTGATAGGTTATTGACTCCTCAAAAGAAGTGAAAACCCTTTCCTAAGAAACCCCTTACCAATTAATAAAAAAAAAAGCTTGGGAGTGGAGAGTAGTCCTAGGGACCATTGTTTTTCTTAAATGTACCCCATTTTCTTTAAAGGCAAAATCAGAATCCATTTGCAAAAAGTTGGTGCACAATTAGTAACCACTCTTTGTGGACAGTTTCTTTGTACAACTGGCCCTTAGTCTGGTTACATTGGTGAAATACCCACATCCAAAGCAGACTCCCTTTCAATTTATTATAGAATGGGCTGAACTTTGCAAACCATTTCGGTGTGCTCGTCCTCCATAACTTGTGACTGGGGTAAACAGCTGAACAAAACATTGTGTATTATCAGTCGGCATCAGAGGTAGCATTTATCCCAATTCAAGCAACCCCAGTGATTAGAATTTAGTTATGAGTTTCACATTGTTTTAATGTTGCTATTAAAATACTGATTTCTATATTTCTATTCTATTTTAGTCTTAAATGTGTCTGCTATTGATAAACCATTATGAAAGTTTTAGATTATGTCATTTTTAACTATTATAATGTTTTGGTTGTGTTGCATATGGACCACTATCATATTTATTTGCGTAATGCATAAGTGCTTACACCAGCCTGTCAAGAATGAGACAAGCATTACAGAAATGATTGTACCTAATAAACAACCAGGTTGTTTTGTCTCTGTGAGAGCTCAGCCACAGTTCCTAGCACGATGTTATCCTCTTCTCAAGTTATTTAGAATCCTGATTGTTAAGCACTCGGTAATAACATTGCATCATAGTGGTTACCTGATAATTGACTATTGTAATGGTCACTGAAAATTGATATTTGCCACCATTAAATATAAGCCAACCATCACTACTGTGCAAAATGTAGTACCTCATTAAGAGTTTGCTAGAGTGCAAGCACTGATTTAAATCGAAGATGCTTCAGCCCTGTCAAATTTGCATTTCTCCCACTTTATTTAGAGGAAATCTCAGTGTTTCACTAGCTCAGCCATCATAAACCTTTAACTGGATGACCCATTATCCAGAAAGCAATTCCCTCTGGCCTCAATAATCAAAATAGCATAACATCAAACATATAACACACAAAACGAGCAAACTTAAAAACAATGCAGTAGTGATCAAAATTCTGAAACAGCAAATAAATTACCAAGTGCACAAATTTATTTAAAATATTAGTTAAAAACCGAAATAAAAATATACTAATCACAATCAAGGGAAAACAGTCAATATAAGGAACAATTACTCTTTACAGTTCATCACACAAGTTCCTAAAGTAAATGGGAAGGAGGAACACAAAATGGTTATATTCAGCAACAGTCAGAATAGTCCTTAGTTAGTGATTAGAATTCTCTCCCCCAATCCTCAACGCGTTTTGACAAGCCAGAAAAGTATAGCCGTCTTCTTCAGGAAATTATTAGCTGTCTTCCCCAGAAATACTCTAATTTTTAAAAGAGAAACAT
Source organism: Lissotriton vulgaris (assembly GCF_964263255.1). NCBI lineage: Eukaryota > Metazoa > Chordata > Amphibia > Caudata > Salamandridae > Lissotriton > Lissotriton vulgaris. The sequence goes on along the minus strand of NC_141688.1, from coordinate 186,743,666 downwards.
GTCTCATCACCAAATTCAAAATTATCAATAGGAATTATACACAAAGCAAAAATCCATCTGCTAGTCAAAATTTACGCCACTGCTCAATACAATACAACAACTGTCATCGACATTTACATAGAAAACATTACAAAAACATTTAAGGAGTCATAACATTACAAAACATTTAAAAAGTCATAACATTTGCTATCCTACAGGTGTAGTAGAGATTGGATGCTCCTTATTATAGAAACTGCTCAAGGACTCATCATACTGGAGCAGGAAGAAATAGAAAAATTAGAAACAGAGCTAAAAGGATGTCCTGCGCTGGAAGAAGCGAAAAATAAACTAGCTGACATAAACAGAGATGTTGAGGGATATGGCGAATATTTGATTAACAAAAAAACAAATAAACTGAAAAAAGACATCGAACGGTTCTCTGTTGAAAATGTATATCCCTTTCTCAGAGAAAATTACTATCAAAATAAGAACGATGGAAATTGGGACAGACCATATACTTATCAAACTTACTCCAGAGGTGGCAATAGACGTGTCACATTTTCAGAAACCTCAGGTTCCGGTAGAGAGGAAGAGGATTGCAATACAAATGAAACCGGTAGAAATGTCCGAGAACAGGAAGATTTTTTAGAATCCCGCCCAAGGAGAACCCAGCGATTTAATGGGAACCGAGGGCGAGGACAGTTCAATGGGAACCAAGGACAAGGACGAGGACAATTCAACCGGGGCAACTCCCAATACAACCGTGTACCTTAACAGCAGGAATACATGAGTACACGGAACAAACAGTACTGGAGACCAGCAAACTACCAGTGATAAATTTATCCAGCAGAGAACTGAGTAACATAGAACTCAACATTCTTAGCAAAGGCTTTAGCTTTGTCCCCACAACCATCATAGACAGATTCCAATTAGAGAAAGACCTGAAGGATTTTTTTAGAAAGATAAGACTGAAGCGCTTTTTTGAGAACAGAGAGAGTAGAGTCAGTGAAAACATAACAGGATTTAAACCAAAATCTACCTTTACACCAACTGTGGGCATGGTAGGAAAGAACATTGAGGCTTTCGAGATAGCGGTAGAGAGTGGAGTCTTTAAAATCCTAGACAAGGAAAAGAAAGTACCTTCATATAACATCTCTGAAGCGGAGAAGGAGGCACTAGAAAATCTTAAGAATGACAACTCAATAACGGTGAAACCTGCCGATAAAGGCGGTGGAGTAGTCATCTTCGACACCCCAGATTATGAAAAGAGAATCAGGATGATGCTCGAAGTAAAGGAACATTATGCTCCAACGAATGTTTCTTGCCTACTAGGGATTTCTAGGGAATGCCTACAGTTATTAACTAACGCTAGAGAGGAAGGCCATATCAGCGAAGAGGAATTTAAATTTCTAAACAATACTGAACCCATAACCCCAGCTATATATGGCCTCCCAAAGGTTCATAAACACAGATCTGATCCGCCTATGCGGCCCATCGTTAGCAGTATAAACTCTCTGCTTGAACCCATTAGCAAATATGTGGATCACTTTCTTAGGCCATTAGTGTGTGGACTGAGATCTTATGTGAGAGACTCCGCACATATTATATCCCTGGTAGAGGGATTGCCCTTTTGTGAAGAGACTCAATGTCTGGTTACTCTAGACATTGAGTCTCTTTATACCAACATCCCCCAATATGACACAATTGAAGTCATTGACGAACTTTTGTCTAACCATGACTTAAATGGGGCTAGTAAGGAATTCCTTGTGGATTGTGTCCGTCTAATTCTAACCAATAATGTGTTTTTGTTTAAAAATGAATATTTTAAACAATTAAAGGGGACCAGCATGGGGGCCACATGTGCCCCTAGTCTGGCCTGTCTTTATGTTGGCCATTTTGAAAGTAAGCCCATTTATAACGAAATGGCACCTTTTTCGAGAATGTAGCGGGCTGGTACCGCTACATCGACGATATCTTTTTCATTTGGGAAGGAACTACCGCTGTTCTGGAAGAATTCCTTCAGTGGATCAACCTGGGTGACCCAAACTTGAGGTTCACCTCTACCTATAGCACTATAAAGGTTGATTTTTTAGATATCTCCATCAAGAACGTGGATGGTGCATTGGCGGTCGAGCTGTTTACCAAGCCTATTGCTAAAAACACGCTCCTCCACTACTCCAGCTTCCACCCTAAATCACAGAGGGAGAGCATCCCCTTTAGTCAATTCCTCCGGCTCAGGAGGAATTGTTCAGATGTAAATGATTATTACAAGCATGCAGCAGTTTTAAAGAAAAAGTTTCGTGATCGAGGCTATCCCAAAAAACTTTTGTCCAGTTCCCTGAAGAGGGCCAGATTTTATGACCGAGAAGCCGTAATCAATAAAGCTGACACCCAGAAGAGCCCCTCAAACAGAATAGTTTTTGCGACGAAATTCTCCCACATTAGTAATCAAATTAAGAATGTAGTCAATAAACATTGGCACATTCTTAATCATGAGGAAGATACAGCATTGGACAAACAGCTTTTTGCTTTTAAGAAGAATAAAAACCTGCGAGATCTTTTAGTCCATACCTACAAAGAGGAAGGAAGAGAAAACCAAAGAACTCTGGATAATACCACAGTTGTTGGTACCTTTAGGTGTGGGAGCTGTAATATCTGTGATCAGTGCATGACGGCTACTGAAATCACATGTAACAAGAAAACTATAAGATGTAAAACTCACAATAACTGCAAAAGCAAAAATATAATCTACATACTAAAGTGTCCTTTTGGGCTTTTTTATGTTGGCGAAACTGGCAGAGAAGCAAGGATTAGATTGCAAGAACGCAGATCAGCTATCAGGACCAAAAAGATTACCGCCCCAATTGTTTCACATTTTTTGGAGAAAAATCATGGTGAATGTGATTTCAAGTGGTTTATCTTGGAAAGAGTAAAAATAGGTAAGAGAGGTGGGAATATCACAAACAAACGCAAACAGAGAGAACAATGGTACATTTCCTACTTTGATACGGTAAGAAATGGACTAAATTCGCGGGAAGAATGGGACAGGCTGATTGGGTGATGTGAAGGGGATGTATATATTATAAATCAACACTGCATCCCAATAATCTATATTACAGGTACTGATATAATCCGTTTTGATATAGGTAGAACCATGTCGACAGATATTCTTAAACATGTTCGGAATTAGGAATTCAATAACGATAATATAGTTCCATGGACAGCTTATAGCGATTTATTGATTGGCCCTGTAAGCGTTTTGATGAATATATATATATGATAGATCGATTGATAAATGGGGGATCTATATTTCTGTATTCTAAGAAATAAGTAGAGAGAAATCTGACACATTTTTTGTGTTGACATTATTTCCCTGAATGAGCGGGTGAGATCACTTTTTTTTGGTCAGCCCTCTTGTCTTGGGCTCACATTGGTACATAAGCGACCTGACTAATGTATCAACAAAAATAGGGCTTTATATTCCAAGGAGAGGTCTACAATAATTGATATTCTAGAACTGTAATGGTTCATAGACGCATGTATGCGCATGCGCGGTCTAAGTAGAAAAACATAATCCTCTGTAGAGATCCCAAGCGCTAACTATTAGAGGAAGAAATTATAAATGTTATTTGCGCAATAAATAATAACCAGCGAGAACAACTATCTGCAAATAAATCTGTTTTCGCGCAATGATGGCAGTCATTTATCGGCAAGATTTTCAGCTTACGAAAAGCTCCTTTCTATGTCTATGCTCTACTCAGGTGGTCGCATTGTTACTTCCGCATTTAGACGCCAGGAGACAATATTTAAACGGCGTTTTTCCCTCGAGTCGGATAGCATTCCACAGAGAAGTCACGCTGGAAGTCTACTTGTTCCGTTTTGAAGGTACGTGATAGCTCGCAAAGGGGGCACCACTCTTAGAATAATTTTCTGGGGGATATTAGCCCGATACTGAGACGTGTCCACGCTTTGTATATTCTATAGGAGCATCGGCCACCATTGAATGGGAAGACTAAGACAGCCCCATTTTATCTTGGAGTTGGCATAAAGATTACATAATGTGAGTATCAGCCTGGTTTAGCTTAAAAATATATCTAACCAGATGTATGCAATATGGGAACTGAATATATCCCATCTAACTCTTCTCCTAGTGCTTCCATATCGGGATGTTTTTATCGATTTAACCATATTACCGCGTGAATATATGATTTCCAGACGTCATTAGTAAGTTGAATGTCTATTTCATTTCTCTTAAATGCTGTGTTTAAAACAACACGTAGAGTGACACACCTGCTTAATTCTAGGACACTGTGAACAACCGGTCGTTGATTCAAGCTGTAAGGAATGTATGCGCCCACTATTGAGCGGAATATATTACATAAATTTTAAGTGAGTATTCACTTTATGTACTTCCTGATTTATTGAGACTCTTTTAGGTAATAAAATCAAAACCTTTGGCTAAACTACCTTGGTAATTACTGGGCCGTAGAAGATGAATATTGACTAAGGTAGCGAGTGTTTTGGTCCGTTATTTGTTTAAAAACTTCCCATTTCAATTCTGATAAATCGAGGGTCACTAAGATGTATATTTTTTTATACATTTCTTTCAGTCGGTATATACCTACGGCATAGAAAAGACGATTCTTTGCCACCACTCAGCAGGCGATATCTGCACTTTTTAAGACTATTAAATTCCCTATGAAGGTCAGTACTAATTTCATATTGGGATATTTTTGTGGTATAGCCAGGGACTGTTAAGGGAGATCAAACCCTTTTGATAGAAACAACCTAGGCTAACTTGGAATCACAATCACCACTTTGAAGAAAACTTCTTAGTCTGATGTGGTAATATAAAGTATTTTCAATCAATAACTGATATAAACACACAAATGGATAATATTCCTGTGTTGTAACCAATTGAACACAATTGTAGACTGTAAAATACGCCATGTAGCGGTTACGTGTTGTTATTATCCAAAATGTAATGCACTGGTAACAACTGTAGGATAGCAAATGTTATGACTTTTTAAATGTTTTGTAATGTTATGACTCCTTAAATGTTTTTGTAATGTTTTCTATGTAAATGTCGATGACAGTTGTTGTATTGTATTGAGCAGTGGCGTAAATTTTGACTAGCAGATGGATTTTTGCTTTGTGTATAATTCCTATTGATAATTTTGAATTTGGTGATGAGACATGTTTCTCTTTTAAAAATTAGAGTATTTCTGGGGAAGACAGCTAATAATTTCCTGAAGAAGACGGCTATACTTTTCTGGCTCGTCGAAACGTGTTGAGGATTGGGGGAGAGAATTCTAATCACTAACTAAGGACTATTCTGACTGTTGCTGAATATAATCTTTTTGTGTTCCTCCTTCCCATTTACTTTAGGAACTTGTGTGATGAACTGTAAAGAGTAATTGTTCCTTATATTGACTGTTTTCCCTTGATTGTGATTAGTATATTTTTATTTCGGTTTTTAACTAATATTTTAAATAAACTTGTGCACTTGGTAATTTATTTGCTGTTTCAGAATTTTGATCACTACTGCATTGTTTCTAAGTTTGCTCGTTTTGTGTGTTATATGTTTGATGTTATGCTATTTTGATTATTGAGGCCAGAGGGAATTGCTTTCTTGACAAAGTCAACAGTTGGTACCCCATCCCTTTGGTAGAGGGTCCCTCTCTCTTTTATTAGTGACCCATTATCCAGACAATCGCCAGTACAAAGCGATGATCATTCCTCCTTGTTTGGAATAAGAACGCCCTCACTGATTTTCCCTGCCCGGGACCACCATGCAAGGCATGAAAATGCAGGTTAGGGAAACATACAATGGTCCTAACATGCAGGGAGAAATTTGCCTGAGTGAAATTCAGTGAAATGAAAAGAATTTATGAAGCTCACTATATCCTGAGGTGTCAAAGGGCTAGCAGAAGACACCCTAAAGGAACCAAAACTGGCCCCAGTTGGCTAAAATAAAATGGGAAGAGAAAAGCCATGTTTTCAGATGTTTTTTGAATAGGGCAAGTAAGTTAGCAGAGTAGTCCAACATTTGGCAGCAGCCACCAAGATGGAACGACCTACCCATCTGTCATTTAGAAATCTACTTGAGGGACAGTAGTGTTGTGGAGACATAATTATAGTCAACTGGACTAAACAGAAGACAGATAGCATTGTTCTGTCCCTGTTGGAGTTTAAAGATTGATTTGTTAGGAAGGCTAGTAAAAAGGCTATTGCAAAATCTAATGCAGATGATCACCACTATGAGGATGAAGACAATATCCTGGACAAGGTGTAATAATGGAACAGAAGGGGAAACAGATTTGGAGATATCACTTATTTGAAACATCAGGGAGCGACTGCATTCTAGCACTACACACACATTGCAGGTTTTCATCACTTGTCGATGGAGCTTATCCTGAGAGTGATACCAGGAGAAGGGAAAGTAGGTTGGAGAGACCAATTCCAAACACCAGAGGTTTTCCTCTTATTTTGGCAAAAAAAAGTTATTCTGCCTACATAGATGGGTCTGGGACAGACAGACTGAGACTTTTAATGAGCTGGCAGGTTTGTCGTCAAGCAGCTGAGTATTGTCATGGTAAATGTGATGTGCCATCCTTAAGAGTCTAGGATCCTTTTGAGAGTAGCATATAGATGTTGAGAAGCATCAGCTATAGAGCTCGACAGGTGCAAATGTAATTAATTGAGAAGTAGGGACTGAAATGCATGTAAATATTTACATATGATGACAGATACCTAAAGGAAACAGTGTTACTTACAGATAATATTTGTAATAAGACTGAGACAAACACTTAAGTATGAGTAGATGCACAATTCTCAATGGGTATATTTGCCTCATAATTTAAAACCTATTTCTTTTCAAATAGATCTCTTAATATTCATTGATACACTGATATCTTTTTGAGTGATAATCCTTGGAACAGTCTAACAGTCTTGAGATCATTCAATATTAATAGCATTACAAAAAGTTAATTAAGGACCACTCTATGCTTCTAAGTGTAGCATAATATGTAATATGTTAAAATGATAATATATACTACATTAACAAAACGATATTGTTTGCTCTGCATGAATAACTTGCACCTATTGACAAAATGAACCAAACATTACTACATTTTTGTTATTCTCTCTGCGGGAGAAGTTATTTTTACTACACCCCTGGAGTAAATAAAGCAAATAGTTCTACAAAAGAGACAGAAAACAACCGACGAAGCAGCACATGTTGATTTGTTTGTCAAACCCTTTGGAATTTTAAAATAAACTTTATTGACCAGCAGCACTGGTTGAAACTCATGGTCTAGAATCTCAAAGACTCTGCTTTGATATACTCTTGTAGTACTACTTGCTTCATTCATGGTTTTCAGGAGTATTCCTCGCATACTTTTAAAATGAACTTCTTAGCTGTTACTTCTTCAAGGTTCTGTCAAATGCACTCATGGGAAAATCTATATGATATGCTACTGAACAATGCACTAAACAAAAACAAGCCGGATATAAAAAAAGTTTGCGATTTTAGGAAGATAAACCTCTGAATTAGTTATGGATAGTAAAGTTTATTTATAACTTGATTCCATGATAAATATGATCCCAATTTTACAAGTTATACTCTTCTAATTCTACATCTGTAACCATAGTCCTCAATAGGTGTGTAGATTTAAAATGTCTGGAAATATAGAAAGCTTTCCAGTAATATGTCTGAACTCGCACTAAGACCTGTGTGCAGCTTACAATATGCAGATGACATTGTTTTAGGCAGCCCGACTTCCATCGGCTTGCAGTGCCAAATCACCAATCTACATAGTATAATCAAATCTTTAGGCCTGAAGTCAAACTACAGTAAAGTCAACTGCTTCTTTTCAAAAAGCAGTCAGCAAGACTTCAAATTCAAATGGAATAACGCGGACAAAAAAATGGGTAGTTCATCTCTGTTGTACTTATTGCAAATTATCAGCGCTAAATGTTTACCGTCTTTGAGTTATGGTTCAGAACTCATCAAGGGCAAAGAAACAATGGGGCATATTATCAAGGGGGTTTATCTCCGCTTTTTTGGCTTTAAAAGCCAAGAAAGCGGAGATAAAATTATCTCCCTATTACCTAGCTGTCGCTAACACCAGTTAGCAACAGCTATTAGGAGATAGCGACCATCTTGGGCCCCACTTTGCATGTCAGTGATATTTATCACTAATGACATGCAAAGTGGGCGCGCCAAGATATTAGCGACTGAAAACAGTCGCTAACATCGCTATCTCCTATTACCAACTTTTGGAGATGTTCGCGCTAAGCGCGAATATCTCCAAAAGCTAACACCTGCCCTGAGCAGTTCTTAGCCATGTTATCCAATGGGAGGTGGATAACATAGCTAAGAGCATTAGCTCGGTAATGCATGAATATCGCGGACTTTTCAGAGATAGTCTTTCATTTGTGACGATTTTTATCGCATTTGCGATAAACCTTGGTAATACCAAGGTTTATTTGCAGTAAAAACCGCCGCAGCTCAGCGGTAAATTTTTGTCTCTAACCAAGCTATAGCGATAATTATCGCTATTGCTTGGTAATATGCCCCAATGATCCTTAACACTCTACAGTCTGTCCTGTTCAAAAGCATTTACCGCATACCACAACACACCTGCCAAGCTCAACTGCACTTGGAATTCTGACCTAAGCATCATTTGCCGGTGAGAATAGCTTCTCTAATTAAATTGTGCTGGAAGTTGAGAGCAGCCCCTCCGGAGTCCTTGGCCACTTTGTGTGGGTCTGAATTGGAAAGCTAGCATACATCAAACACAGCTGGCCAACAGCGCTCCGCCAAGATTTGTCATCTCTCAATTTACGCGAGTCCTGAGAGCGAAACATTAGCCATGTAGCATTTAAAAAACGTGCCTACAAAACACAGCTGCTCAGCCTTACAATCTTACAGCTACTGGGGTCCCCAACCATACCTTATGTGCGACATTTCTCAAATGATCCAGCACCTTTATTTAAAAACAAGAATGGGTACCTTTCCTTCAAAAGACCAGGTGCCGCCCTGGAAACAAAGATGGTTAAACTCTCTCTGCCAACTTTGAGGTCGATTTGAAAACGGCTTGTTACATTTTCTGTGCATCTGCCCGGCAGTTAACTCTTTAAGGCAGAAACTACTCTGCCCTGCCAACGGGCACTCAATATACGATCATGCCATTTTTGCAGGGCAGGCATTACTAAACAGCAACTCATTGCAGCTTTCATGCAGGGCTGCCGAGTTCCTTCTGCAAGTGAATAATTTATTTCCACCAATTGGTCCACCCCAGAAAGACAATAGCAGCCCCTTGAAATGAGGATCTTGAAAGCTGCCAGTTGAACCGAGAATCAGTTTCCCTTCATTGCTAAATAATAAACACTCTTCGTCAAAATTCTCAGAGCACTTGATGGACTATCGCTGTTTTTAGACTACCGTATTTTTGTAAAGTAATGAAATCTTAATAATTAATTAATTATTTTAACATATGAATGTTTTCTTACCCAGACATTTTATGTAAATTGCAATGATTTTAAATCATTTGCAAATAAAGTATTACTTACTCGTTTATTTACTTACTAAGAAAGAAAGTGCTGAAAAAAGAGGGGGGATTTCAAGGAAACTGTAGTATTCACTGTTTTGTGCCTTCTTGGCACCTGTATTTAGAACCCCTGTGTTCTTATGTTCCATGGCTTTTGTTATAGAATGTTGCCTTCTGGCAGTTGATAGCTTTGCCTGCTGCCTGTCGCTGTGCTTCTCCTAAGCTGAATAAACCAAATCTACAAGCTTACCTATTGTGCTGTCTACCTCAATACTACAAAATTGTTGGCGACGATGCTGCTTAGGAGAAGGTAAAAGAACCTGCCTTTACCTCGTTTCTCCTCGTATTCCTGCCGAGATTACACTGTGGATCGAGTGTACTTGAAGCCCAAAATTGTTAAAATTAGTAGTGATGATGCTTTCACTGGTGTCTCTCAGCCCAATCCCAGCTCAGTTTCAAGTGCCAAACGTTCTAGTTCTGTTGCTTACCGTCATGTTCCCGTTTTGCCATTGTTGCCATTGATTACTACTCCAAATGGCCGGAAATTCGCTTTGTCAGTGAAGCCTCCTCTGCTAGTGTAATTTCTTTTTTGAAAGACATTTTCTTGAGAGAGGGGTTTCCTTCTGTTGTCATGACCGACAATGGTGTCCAATTTGTCAGTTGTGAGTTTGAATCTTTCCTCAAACAAGGTGGTGTGACACATAAGAAAAGTTCCCTTTACCACCCCCAGGCCAATGGTCTCGTTGAGAGGATGAACCGCGTTCTCAACAACTGTATCCAGTGGGCCATTGCCAGCAAGTGTGTGGTTGAGAATGCTGTGCGTTCCATGCTATGGTTTTATCGTACCACAGCCCATTCTTCTACTGGGGTCTCCCCCTTTGAGCTCCTGAGGGGTAGAAAACCCTCCACCAAAATCTGTCCAGGTTGGATGTCCAAGTGGGTAAAAATGAATGTTATGGATGGAATTGATGTTTTGGTCAGAGAAAATGTCTCTGAAGCTCAGAAGAAGCAGAAAACCTATTTTGATGAAAGGAAGAGATCTGCTGCCCATGACATTTGTGTTGGTGATGTGGTTCGGATTAAAAATCCTGTTCATGTCACTAAAGGCAGGAGCAAATTCTCTCAACCACTTGTAGTTGACAAGGTCTGTGGGAATGCTGTACGTGTAAATAATAAGGATTGGTGGAACATCTGTAAAATTGTTAAAATTAGTAGTGATGATGCTTTCACTGGTGTCTCTCAGCCCAATCCCAGCTCAGTTTCAAGTGCCAAACGTTCTAGTTCTGTTGCTACTAATGATAATGGCAGAAATGTTGTTGATGCTTCTGTTCCGGTACCTCGCAGGAGTCATAGAGTGTGTAAGGTTCCTGCCAGGTTTAGATAACCTTTTGCTTCTGACTTCTCCTCCACTACCTGTTGTGCTTTTTCCCTTCTCCCATTCTCGTTCTATTTCCTAGCTACTTCTCTCCACTTTACTTTGCTTCTTTTGTTCTTTTCTTCTCTTTCCTCCTTCTCCTTGTATGAGCACTTCCTCTTTTGTTTTACAGAAAAGGGGATAATGTAGTATTCACTGTTTTGTGCCTTCTTGGCACCTGTATTTAGAACCCCTGTGTTCTTATGTTCCATGGCTTTTGTTATAGAATGTTGCCTTCTGGCAGTTGATAGCTTTGCCTGCTGCCTGTCGCTGTGCTTCTCCTAAGCTGAATAAACCAAATCTACAAGCTTACCTATTGTGCTGTCTACCTCAATACTACAGAAACTTTGCCATGATTGGGTGTAGAGAAATGTCCTATTACTGTCTAATGCAAAGGATAAGACTACACATCCCCACCTCCTCATAAGTGCATGGCTTGATCTGGAAAGAAATATCTGCAAGGGTAAAGAAGGCTGAAGGGATTCTAACTCCTATTAGCCCCCAGGGACCACTCTACAGAGACACAAAAGGCAAAAGGGCTCCTTGATCTTAACATAACTCAACTGACCTTTGCCACTGGATTCTGATAGAACATGGATGGAAAAGGACCCTCATCTACATCTGCATTCTACCTTTCTAAGCTAGGCACTTTTTCATTGCTCTTTCAAGAGAATACTCCTGGTATAGACTCGTGTAGCCAAGATGCCAGCAGTTGACTTATTTGGAAACAAATAAAAGAAATAAAATACATCTAAAAAATATAGAATGTAAGGGGAAGCTTTTGATTTGCTGCTCTGCCCTGCCACGCCTGCTGCAGCTACGCACTGGCACCCGTAGCACTAGTGACTCAACACCGTGGTGCCAGTGAAGAAAAGGCAGGGGGCGCTTAGAGATGGTCACGAGACGCGGATCACAATGTAGGAAGTAGAGGAACGTCGTCCTCTTCGGCCCACCCCGCCCCAGCTAAGCTCAAGCCAATCTGAGCAGCTGGAATGGGTGAGGGAGGGCATCGGACCCTGAAGACGACCTAATAGCCCAAATAACCGTAAAGGGCTACTACATTGAGTAACACGCAGTGTGAGCTACTCGCAGGGTCTCGGAGAGCTACCGCTAGCTTGCGATCGACTGGTTGGAGACCCCTCTCTTAGTGCTTTTTACCTAAATAAATTACACATCAATAGATTAGCTTCCCATTTTCAGAATTGGATAATTTTCGTGTCTTGATTAATTTTTCTTGATTTTACTAAATAACTTTGGGGATTTTATTGTGTTGTGATCTTAACTTGAACTTTGCTACTTCAGTGCAACATGCATTTTTCTATGGAATTGGTCAGGAAAGCTATCTTTTCCTGATTGTCAACCCAGATATTTACCTTGTTTGGGACAATATTTTTGCTGGTTTTTGAACTCTGTGCACTTTACCCGTGCTAACATGATTAAAGTGTCTGTGCTCCCTCTTTAAAGATGGGCAAATTATCTTAGCACTGTATGACATATTTAACTTGTGTCTAAGGTAGTATATGGTGAAGCAAATGTACCGAAATACCATCTCTGGACTCAGCACCTATTGTGCCATCCACAGAGTGGGCTGTTTAAACTTGACTGACACCTGTCAAAATAACCCATTTTGACTAGTAGGAAATCTTAATTTCAAATATTAATAAATAACCCCCGAGAAGACCTTGTTGCCACAGTGTAGGGTGCCTACTATTTAAAAGAAGAACATGTATACAATTTAAATTTGCATTTTCCTCCACGTTCTATCCCCCAGAAGCTATTTTCACTTGCAGGGCTGTAGTGGAATCTTAAAAAAAGTATAGAGTTGAAAAATAAATTCTGTAAAATTTGTGTCTTTTGCCAGGAAGTAGCTAAAATAGACATTTAAAGATTATTTTAAATATTTATTAAATGTAAAATTAATTGGTGAAAGAGGATGTTTAATAAATATTTAGGATAGGTTACTTTTAGGAAACAGTTCTTTCCTCATCCCAAGCTCATGGGAGCTAATATGCAATAGCTTTTCAGCTGCTTCTCATTAAGTCCTTGACCATAATGAGGTACTAAAACGGCTTCCAGAGCAGGAGCCCGTTTGTGGAGAGGAATTTGGTTCCGCTTACAGGAAAACAAGTTAGAATGGACCTAGGAACTTCCTTAACTTATAAAAAGGCCTGCCCTTAAATGTAAGATGAGACTTAAAGAATACAACAGTTTGTCTACTCAGCTAGACTGGCTCCAACTCCAAGGGGAAGGACTCTACCCCCAGAATAATTTCTGCATACCTACAGAGGAGGGTCCTGCTCATTTCCCATGTCATATCTCTGAGTGAGCACACAGGGTCTGCACAAGGGAGGAATAATATACTCATCTTGCAAGGACTGGACCTGCTCCCTCATGAAACCAGGACAAACAAGTGAGTTACAAGTGTGAGCTGAACACCTGTGTGGTTACACGGACACAACAAGCTACAAGTAGCATTTTTTATAAATTGACTAGTAACAACTAGACCTGGATTGGGCCTTGGTGATGACCTCTGCTGGAGTGAGTCCTGGCTGCTAAGTGCTGTCCCTGAAATCCTGGGAACATTGAAAGTAATCAAGTGGAGCTGCTGCCAGAACATGAAAAGGTAGAACTTGGAAAATATTTTGAATTTCAAGACCCCTGGAGATGTAAGGAGAATATTGCGGCCAAGATCTCCAATTTTGATGTCTCTTTCTTGGATTCAGCTCTAGGGTTTACCTGTTGGGGGATTATGATCTACATAAAAATGTAGAAGATTAAATCTTTGATTGAGACAAACCTGCCTAAGGTAACTGGCCCATGCTATGCCGTGCCTCGGTCCTTGCCAACTGCTTCCATAAATTATCATTGGCATTTATTGTTTTTGGTGCAAATTTTATTTAAAGCTTCCAAAAGTCATAGCTCCACTTTCCCTATTTAGATTTTTGTTGTTTTGGTGTCATTTATACTTTATTACTGCTTTGATACTCCATAAATACTCTGAATATTTCCCTTAGTTAAGCCTGTCAACTCTGTGCCATATCTATCAGAAGTTTGAGTTCTGGTGGATCTGAAAGAAACAGGTTAGTATTAGATTCCTTACCTTAGAATACCCCCAGGCGTCAGACTGGATCCGGAAACATTTGCGTAGCAGTACCCTTGCGCGACGGTAGGCGACGTCTGCGACTCCGCGTCCGTCGTCAGCGTTGTGGGCGCCGGGATGACGTCGCCAGAGTACTTAGACACTGCCCTCGCGTGCTGACGTCAGTTCCTATTTTTTCCCCGCCAGCAAGCGCCGATCCGGGAACAGTGGTACCCTTAGTCAATTTTTTACGAAACTTTTTGGATCCTTTTTGATCATTTTTTGAAGTCGAATGACTCCAACAGTGCCGGTACCCCGACTGCCGGGCCTTGATGTCGAAGGCTAGGCAGGAGCGGTCCCACACGCGCCTGGAGCTCCGGTAGTTGGCCCGCCATTCCAGGTCCCGGTCCGGAAGGATGCTGAGGAACCAGTAGCGGGGCCAAAGTCATCACAGCTCGGAGGATCGACATCACTCCTCGCGCTCCAAGTCCTCAGGTAAGAGGCACAAGAAGTCAAAGAGGCGGCATCGCTCTTCCGACTCCCCCCAAAGCTCGCACAACGCGGCCGGGGGTTCGGCTCCACCTGAGCCGCAGGCGTCATGGCCTGCTCCATACCCGCCGGTCGCTGGGCAGCACGCAACACAAGGAAATATTGAGGCGTTCCTCACGGCCATGTGGTCGATCACTCCTCCGTCGGGTTCCGTGGAGCCGTCGGGCAAAGCGGCCCCGACTGGGAGCCCAATCCGGCTGGGTGCTTCGGCCCCGGTACCGTCAGGTGCTTCGGCCCAGGCGGCGACTTTGGTCCAGACGCCGCAGGGCCCCGCTGGATGCGGTTCGGGATCTGGGTCGTTGCTGGTCGACCTCATGACCGCGCCGGTCCCCCAGGGTGTTGCCCCCGGCGCCGTCCCAGGACGACGTTGTCCCCGGACCTACCCTTTATCTGGGTCCGGCGCCGGTGAGGCGCCGCTCTACGCTGCTCTCGACGCCGATGGGAGATTTCTACTTCTATGACCCGGCCCCATCATTTGACCCTGAGTACCAGGAGATGGGTGGCGAGGTGGATTGGGAGGAGTCTGAGGACCCTCTGGCACGTGAGTGCCAGCCTTATCAGGACCCGGCAGGTGAGCTAGGGGACGCCAGTGGTCTGAACACCTCACCAGACACTGGTTTTGTATCCCCTCCTACCTTGGCTTTAGAGGAGGGGGCTGCCTATAGTGTGGTGTTGACGTGGGCGGCCAAGGCCTTATCCTTTGAACTCCCCGTCAAGGCCGTGAGGACTAACCTCCTCACTGAGGTCCTTAAACCGCAAGCAAGCTCTTCTAAGGCCTTATCTGACGTTTTTTGGGGCACCTGGTCCTGGTTGCCCTGTAGATAGGAATGTGGCCAGACCCCACGGCCCAGCTCCGGGCGACCCTTGCTTCCTGTTCATCGGCTGAGCCTGAGGCACTGGCCGCTGAGGTTGAGGTGGCGTTTGTATCGGATGCACCGGAGGGACTACAGATGATTGGTTCCTCACTGGTGTCGAAGGAGCAGACCTACGTGGTGCTGGTCTTTCTGCTTTTGACTTATAGTCCTGCAGCATCTTGTGAAGGTCATGCAGGAATGTTGTAGGAACTGAAACCATGTCTTGTGGCTCATAGCTCCTAGAGTGGGCCATTTGATGATATTCGCCTTCTCCTTGGTCATATGCCCCTTCTGAATCTGTGTCTTGACTCTTGATTAGAAGCTGAGATGGGCTATTGGCATATTCAAAAGCATCCTTTCCGTCTCCCTCAGAGTCTTCCTGGTCCAACAACATAGTTGGCGGTAAAGAGGTCACCCTTCTCGGGGATGTCATCTCAGGCGTGATTCTCGTCAAAGAAACCGTCACTCGTCTCTCCGTAGCCAGTATCGTCGGTGGCTACGTCGACGCCGGAGAAATCCTCGTCGACGATATTGGAATCACAGATGTCGCCGTCGTCGATGCCACCGTCGACGAGCCCGCCGACGATGTAGATACTGTCGTCGTCATCGATGCACTCGTCGAAGACATCACTGTCGTCGATACCGTCGTCGACGTCGTCGTCACTGCCGTCGTCGTCACTGCCGTCGACGATGGTTTCCTCGGCGACGATGTCTTCGTCGACGATGTAGTCGGCACACTCTCCGTCGACGCTGCCGTCGACGACCCCTTCTTCGACGACGACGACAAAGCTTTCGTCGACGACCCTCCCGTGGACGAGCCCGTCGACGAGACCAATTGGATTTTGGGCTTTATTTTTGTCGTCGACGGAGCCACCGTCGACGAAGTCTTCGTCGTAGAGGACTTGGAACTCCTCTCTGAAGAATGTGAGGAGGGTTTTTTGAAGGCTGGGTCTGTCTTCTCACCCTTAGGAGGCGAAACCAGTTCTGCCTTATCCTTCCCACTGTGGTGGGGGAACTTCCTGAACCCCGGCCATCAGACTCTCTGGGGGTCTTTTTTGAAGCCTTCGAGGGGCGCCCAACAGAGGAAGATGGGGAACCTCTACCCCTTTTCACTGAACTTTTTGAGGAAGCAAATGAAGACGATTCCTCCTCATCACTGGAAACTCCATGTTTCCTTTCCTTCTGCCTCTGCAGCCATGTAAGCAGTCTTCCAGCACGATCTCTCAAGGTCTTGGTGGAGAGAGTGCAGCAAATCTTGCAGTCCTCTGCCTTGTGATCTGGATAAAGGCAGTAAACGCAATCCTTGTGTTTGTCCTCCACAAACAGCCTTTTCTTTCCACAGGTGGAACAGGGCTTGAAAAGGGCTTTCTTTTTCTCAACCTCAGATATCTTGAAGAAAAAGAGAGTTTTCTCAAGTAACCTGTAGAAATTCCTGAAGAAATAACTGTAGAAATCTACTAGAAAGAGTTGAAAATAGAGCATAGCTCAATGGAGACTCCCTAGCATAACGTGCGGTAGAAAATCTGAGGCTCTGAGGTACCTTCAGGAAGGTTCCAGGGGTGAGGGTCTTCTGATTGGCTGATGCCTACAGTTTGGTCTCTTTTACAAAAAGAGGCTGATATGCTACAAAAGGGAATGCGGCCTAGGCCTTTCCTTTCTCTTTTGTACCTACTACTATGGCATTTTTATTACCGAGACTCCCATTCCGACGACGGGGAATGATACAAAGCATGGGAAGCTATGAAAGTTACCAATACTGGCGAACCAAAGTTACAGGTAAGTAACTTGTTTTCTTCCTGCTCTATTGTGTCTCGGTGACTCACTGGGAAGCCTCTTACTAACGTATTTGAATTTGGATTTAAGTTAACATTGTTACTATCTTCTATTAACAGTGAACCTTTTTCATAGGCCAGCTACTACTACTATTACTAAATCAAATTAAATTAAAGAAGGCCAATAAAGGGGGAGTACTACCATCCCTATCTCTACACCGCACTTTAATATGTTTTTATAATTATTGGTGCTCTGTCCGATAGCTAAAGATGTTTCTATCCAGACTTCAAAAGAAACATGCCTTTGTGGAATGGTGGTGAATTTAATTTAGAGCAATTCTTACTAACACACTCTCTTTTTTTGTCATTTCGTATGACTATTTTATGGCCTGCTTTATATTTAAAGAAGCATAATAACAATGGTAAATTGTTTCAACTTGTTGCTGAAGATTAACAAAGACGTTTCTGGTGTGATTTCCGAATGTATTTACATAAAACACGTGCATTAATGATGACATTTTTAGATAAACACAGATTTTTTTTTCATTTGGCTGTAATGTTTTGGCCTTTGGCATAATAAACAAACTTTTTAAATACAAATGTAAATATGTATGTATTATTGTCTTCATGTTTTATTTATTTTTACTTCAGGAATTTCACATCACATTGGTGTTTTGATACTTCAAATTATAATTATATCAACTATATAATCCAATGTGTGAATTGAGTAACCAGATTTCAGAGATGATACTGATTTTTATGTGTACCATTTTGCAACAGATGTGCAAAACATGTATCCTGCTCTGTAAATATTCCACTGGTACGAAGCTGTGGGACAGTCTTAGCCAGAGTGTAGCTGAGGTGGTTCCTTCTTTTGGTCGATTGTACAGCTTGGAGAAACATCAGTCCCAGAAAAGACACCCATAATGAGCTACACTAGCGTTAGAACTGGCCATGGAGCACCGACTGGTCTGAACCTCCCCAGTTCTCGTGCTGAAGATTCTTGAGCTCTCTGAATGCTTCATAAAGGAAGTTGACCAATATGAGCCACTCAGTATTACATCTGACCAACCAGGGGCTTCATCATTTGGTGTTTCTTCCTTCCTTCCCATTACTTTTACAGTTAGTCGTGCCCTTTATGGATGTACCATGTTACAACGCATACCATTACAACTACCTACCGTTACAACGCGACCATTACAACGCATACCATTACAACGCATAGCGCTTTGAGGTGCTGGATAGTGGTAAGTATAATTTACTATTCTAACTCCAGTCCGCGTGGACCCTAGGGAAGGTGTTGGATAGTAAATTATACTTATTCCCTATCCTAGAGCGCCCCCCAGCGCAATGCGTTGTAATGGTATGCGTTGTAAAAGTCGCGTTGTAACAGTAGTGCGTTGTAACAAAAGCGTTGTAACAGGTGTATACCGCCCTTTATCAGTGCTATCCACTGGAGAGTAGGTGTAGGACAATTGCAAAATGTTTCTTTTACAAACTTCCTGAAAACATAGGGGCAGATTTATGTTAACTGGCGCATCCCCAGGGATACACCAGTTAATGTGCGCCACAGTGCGCCACAGCTACACCACCCATGGTGCAAAAACGGCACAGATGCGTCACGCATCTGTGCCGGAAATGTGGCGCATTGCTGGAGTTGCGTCGCAAGAGCGATGCAGCTCCAGCAAGGCTCGGGGGTGCCCCATCTTCACAATGCTGCGTCAAGACCTACGCCAGCTTCAAGCAGGCGCAGGGTTTTGACGCAGCATTGGCCTGAAAGTGACTGAGTGAAATCTCATAGATTTCACTCAGCCACTTTCAGGAGGCGTTCCTGCGCAGGAACGCCCCCCCCCCCCTGCGCAGGAACGCCTCCTTAAGGCGCAGGGCTTTACAACGTGACGCATCTCCTAGAGGCGTCACGTTGTAAATAGGGCGCATTGTTTGCGCCGCCGTTGCGTCAAATAAAGTTACGCAATTGCGGCGCAAAGAGGCGCAAGGGCATCATAAATCTGCCCCTTAATGAATAGTGCAATTACTTGGTGTCGTTTTTTTTAGATGACACTTTAAAACAGGACAAAGTATTGCAACATCCATCTAGTTTCAAAGTAGCATGAAATACTGATACAAATTGGGCATAACATAAGGATTTTGGAGTATATTGCAATAAAATCTGCATGTCTTGCTGAATGCCAATCATTGTTCTCCCTGTAAAGTCCTGTACGATTAGGGTTGACTTTATTGAAATAAACCTGAGGCACATTTTTGATAAGATCTGTTATGTACTGGTTTGTGCTACAAAAGACGCACAACTCTTAAATCTGAGATATGTTACGTTGCGTTATGTTATGTGATTTCGTAAAGCGCAACATCACCTCATCTGTGCCCAGATGTGTTACTCGTTTATTACAGTCCCAATCGCAATTAGGGCCTCTGAAGAGTGTCATACCCGCACAATTTAATGGTCCTCCTATTTCCTGCTTCATTCAAGATAAATATGAAACCTGCCATTTCAGCTACTGCTGCAGGTCTGATTTTCATCTCTTGCTTAGAAGATTCTTTCAATTATAGTGCCAGGTGGCCTCTTGTAGCACAGGTTACAAGTCAGGCGTCCTCTCTTGCAGTTAATTGCACGGGATGCCAGCAGGATGGAAGACAACGACATTAACATGTTTTCTTCTTTCCTGTTTAAAAATAACCTTAACATGCTGAAAATAAATTTAGATTGATCTTCCCTTCAAAGGAAGGATCTACATCAGTTGTACGATTACTGTCCTGACAAATATCTGTATTGCAAAGCTTGCAGCTATAATGATAGGTTAAGCTAATAAAGGTATATTTTTTTATAATAGAAATATTAGCATTTTTTTATGTGATTCGCACGACATTCACAGAATCGTGTAGTTGAACTTTTTTTCTACAGAGCACAGTTGCTAATATAAAATGGGATTATCATAAACAATTGTACCGATTAATTACATTGGAAATTTACAGAAACCTGTTCATAAATGAACATGGGAGACATGATCATCCTGTAAGGGTTGGGGGAAAACAGTGAGTTTCCTCCCAACTCAGCCCTTCATCACCTGTCTCTTTTTAATCAGTTACCTTAATAAATCCTAATCAGTCATGCACTTATGTCCACGTTTTGGGATCTCTCTGAGTAGTGTGGAAAGACTTGGTTGGGATTGATATGATTATGGCAGAGTTGTATATTTATATACGTGTGCGTATATGTGTGTGTGTTTGTGTAAGTGTGCATGCATGCATGGGTATGTGTACATGTGAGACAAATGCCACAGTTTGGGGCTAAATTCAATGGTGCACGCACGCAGCCCCCCACACCACATCTAGGCGGCCTCTTTATTCATTAAATAATGCAGAGCCTCTGAGGCTGTTCATAATTAAATGGTGCATGCACGGAAGCGCACACAGTTGTTTCCGGCCGCGTTTGCGCCGTCTTCAGGGTGAAGCATATGGTGGGGCTGGTGACCTGTTACCACGCGTGACTTGTGGTATTCACAGCCATAAACAGGCCTCTGCTGCTAACTTGCTCGCCTGCCGGCTATCTGCCTGGTTCGTCCTCCCCCTGTTGGATCTCCCTTGTCAATCTGCTAGAGGGGGAGTACCGGCGGCAGCTGAAAATGTGGAAACCTTTCCCCTCTTTATATGTAGAGCGAGGCCCTACTGGTTGCAGTCTGTTGGGACTCCGTACACTACAGGTGTGTCCCGATGTGAGCAGAGAGGTGAGGGGGCATGGGTTCAGACACCGCTGTGCAGCCTGCGGCAGAGAGCAGCGAGCAGGGAGGGGAGCGGCATTTTTGTTGGGGGCAGAGGGTGTCTCTTTTTTGTTCGGTGCTTGGTTTAGGTTTTATTGCTGGTTTTGGGAAAAGTTGACATAATGGCAGTTGTTTTGCCGAGGCAGCAAGTGGTGCTATGGTTACTTTTTGGGGATGTTTACATGGCACCACCATATTACAGTTCTAAATCCCCTGCTATGTTTTGAATTGTGAATTGTTTAATTCTTCTATCGTGCTTTAATTGAAAAAAAACACGCACCTCTATACCATATTGCTGGTAATTACATTGTTAGTCATGTTAAATGTTTAATTGCCAGAACTTTGCTTGCCCATACATACAGCTGCACTGTATAACTGCATATGCCCAGATACTTTGAGCTGGTCAATTGTTAGGACTTTTTGGAACCTGTTTGTTCTCAGTATGATTGCATTCCATTGGACCCTTCAGACCTTTCAGGGGTCTAAAGAGGCGTGTATTCAGTGGCACAATACCAGTGGCAGCAATAAAGCTTTCTCACACCCCTCTGCTTAACTCAAAATACCTGAACCTGGGCCCTGGCTACAGCAGCACACATCCTCCAGGCAGCCCCCCCCCCGAAAATAAGGACACTAGTTAAGTGCCCTTCAATTTCTGAAGGTTTGTTTAGAGCAGGGGTCTCCAAACCGGTCCTGGAGGGCCGGATCCATGCCAGATTTTTTGGATATCCCCATTGAGAAACATGTAGTTATTTTAAAAATCTGGCATGGATCCGGCCCTCTATGACCGGTTTGGGGACCCCTGGTTTAGAGTTTCTCGTTGCGCAAATGAGTGTAATTTCTGCTGTTTATATGTTTCCCCCGTCTTCAATGCTTGATTTTACTTGCAAGAAAGTGTTACTCATAATCGTTCAATGTCATTCATAATTACACTGAAATTATGAAAATGGCACACTTAGGCAATCTGAAACCTTGGTAGCCCAAGTATTTTATTTCGGAGCAGCCAGGCCGGCCGACTCGAGGGCACTGGGTGGGGTAGAGGACCCTGCTGCATCATGCAGCCAGGAGACAGCGGTCCGGTAAGAGGGTCTTCCTCACTGGTGAAGAGTCACGCCAGCTCAGTAAGCCTGGGGAAGAAGAAGAACAGCACAAACCAAGAGGGTTGTGGTTTGGGCTTTCAGGAACTGTGCTTCAAGGGATTCTGGGAGGAGAGACGATATGTAAGTGATCAGGTAACAGGAAAGTGGTGCATTTTCCAGTAAGGGTACATCAGTGTCACACACGGTGAAATGCTGTTGCTGTATTTGTAGCAACAGTTGCAGAATGGTCATCTTCACCAGTAGTGAGGGCTGTGTCTGGTAGAACCAGCGGTATGTAACTGTGCTGCTGCTGCATCAGGGTTTCATGTACTTTCGCCCACATCGATGTCTGCTGTTGACATTATGTCACTGTCTGTGTCGCACCTGAGCTTTACTTGACCATTACAGTGGTTCTTCTAGTGATTACCCGTCCCAGACTGGGTTGCTTTTGATTGCAAGCAGACACCTACTGAGATTCCCAGCAGATGGCGCATTGAGTATACAGCCTTATTTCCAGGTAGGGGTGAGTTGTACGCATCTTGTGAACATGCACTTATCTGAAGGTGTGCATTATGTATCCAGAGGTGGCGCGTGTGCACACATCACCCCAATGGAAGTGAGCAGCTGAGCTCTGCACACCTCGCCTATGTATACATATTTTTTCAGATTGACACCTCGTGTATAGTGAACGCTCCTCTGTTTATGGACACTGTGTGTCCGCATCACCCTCTGTAAAGGTAAAGTGGGGCGCATCCTCTTGCTAACGAGCTCCCTGGGACCTTTTGCTATTCATAGGTGAGCACACATTTCCAGATGGGAACCTTTGACATTGCAGTCATCTGCATATTAGCATGCTGCTTACGCAGCGCTTATTCGCATGTGTCCTACCATCTGTGCACAGCGCCTCTCTCCAGCCAGGGCACCTCTATTACAGAAGGTGCATCCTATGTACACCACAACTCCCCATAAAATAGAACCTGCACTAAAAGGGCTTTAAAAAAAGAGGGCACTGTACACAGTTCTTCACTCACTCTGAAAACCTTTCCAAGGTGAAGGAGGGCCAAATATGAAGGATGGGCTCTCGGGGTGCCAGGGAGGGGTGAATAGAGAGTGAGAGGGGGTGAACACAACGAAGTTATGGCAGCTGCAATTAGACGATCAGCAATGGGGCTTCCCACCCTTGGTGGCACCTACACAGACTGGAAGCAGGGTGGCTGCAAAGGAGAGGCAGACAGACCATTGCCCAAGAGGAGGCGGTATCCCCATACCAGGCAGGGCACATAAAGGTCGTCTGGACTGGGATAGTACAGGAGGAGGAGATTCAGTCCGAGATTTGGATGTGTGACAGGTGAGGTCTAGGCCATGCATGCATGCAGGATGGCAATCCATGCTGGTGTGAGTGCAGGCAGGGTTAGTGCACAGTGATGGCACACCAGACGCTGCCAGCAGTAAGTTTCGAAATGTAAAATGTGATGGGTAAAGAAAAATGGAATTTTGTGAGGTATGGAACTCGTAAAAAGCTATATGAGGTAGGGTAGTTTGGCTAGAGATTAATGAGGGTCTGTTTGTGCTACATATGTAGGGATACTTGCACATTTGCAGGCCCGGGGATTTTTTTAGTTTGCAATGAACGTTTGACATGCCTGTTTTAATTAAGACATCAGTTTTGTAAAGCTAACAGTGGTACCCAGAAAATATGTGTAGTTCTCAGAAAAATGGTGCACAAGGAGACCGTTATATATTCATTGTCAGGTATGAGTGTTTCACGCTGGATTTGAATTTTCTTTGCATTGTGATATTTGTCATTATACGTAACTGAATAGCGAGACAACGGAGATCCTTGTCCTAGGACAGAAGCCTAACCTGTGGACCTCGAGACACTGGCCAGCTAACCTAGGTCCCCTTCCTGTACCAGTGGAGCAGGTACGAAATTTAGGTGTTGCCATCGACAGGGGCCTGACAATGCAATGTCAAGTTAGTAAAGTATCTGCCATGTGTTTCACCATTATACGTTGGCTCTGTAAGACTCTGTGGATGTTGCCTGTTGACACAAGAAGGACGGTGGTGAGTGCCTTGGTCACCTCCCGGTTGGACTATGGCAACATACTCTACCTGGGGCGGCCAAGACTGTCACCCGACGCTTGCAACTAGTCCAAAATGCTGCAGCGCGTCTTCTTAGTAGAGGTCGTAAAACCGACCGCATATCCAGCCACCTTCGTGATCTTCACTGTTTGAAGATTGAAAACCAGATGAAGTTTAAGGCTCTCACCTATATGCATAAGATAGATCAGGCATAAGGTGGCACCTAGTTATCTACAGACTTCAGTAAAATCTTACTCACCTTCCAGTTCTCTCTGCTCTACCTCCCAAGCCTCTTCTCAGTCCCCAGAATCAAACTCTAGAATGGGAGGCCGCTCCTTCTCTCACTTAGGGCCCAAATTATGGAACTCCCTTCCTTTGGCCATTCGGTCTGGGGACAGCCTTATTTGTTTTCGTAAAGCCGTTAAGACCTGGCTTTTCGATCTATAAATAATTGGCCAATCCATCCCTTGTTAGCTGCAGTTTCTTAGCGCCGGGAGACCCTTATGGGTACCTGTCGCGCTCTACAAGTTAATAATAAATAAATATAATAAAATAAATAAATAAATAAATACGTACCAAAATGAAACAAAAGGACAGAAAAATACCAGACCAAGGCGAGACACAGTGAATTATTAGAAAACACTTTACCCCCCCCACACCCATTACAAGGCACTAGGATAGTGCCCTTTCATTTCTGATGCTTTGCGGATTTTTAAGTTCTTCTTAGAGCTTCTCTTTGCTTAAATGGGGGCAATTTCTGATATGTATATGTTTCCCTTGTCTGCATTGTTTCATTTGGCGCAGGAGAAAGTGTCACTCATAGTTGTTCGAATGTCACTAATAATTACACAGAAATTATGAAAATCTCACACCTTGCAATCTGAAACCTTGGCAGCTATGCAGCAGTGATGGGGACGCCCAGGCCTGGCACTCTGCTGATACCCCCGCCGGGTCACAGCAGCTGACCCAGTGGTGGTGAGTTCAAAGATGCTGCACCAGTGATCCTCTGCACCTGCACGGGGTCATGCATCGCCCAGCCCTGTCCCACCTCGCAAGCGTGTTGAAGCCTGTTCTGGTAGTTCAATGAGATGTGTGACTTCTAGGCGCTCGCACGTAGCCCCCTGTGCCAAAGTCACTCATCCTTGAATATGAAATTGGTGTGAAGTCATCGACTCCTACAAAACAAGCCATTAGTTTCAAACCTGCCCTAGATCTCGACTGTCACCCGCGTTGGACATGCAAAGCAAAGTCATCATGCCAAACTGTAAGGTAGCCCGCCCAGGTATAGATTCCTTTGTTGTACTTTCCTGGGAAACAGAAACTCTCCAAATCGAACATTTTTGTTGATGCAACTCAAGTTAACTAACATCGTATATAAACTATCAAGAGGTGCTGCGCAAACAACATGTATACACACAGGCAGTACGCGCAATGTAAACACCAACAAAACAGATGCACAATAGAGAAGCACGTCTGCAATTACCAAAAAGGCACTAAAAGGCTTTTTTTTAATTTTATACAGTGCAAACACGACCAAAGTTATCAGAGTGCTTTACATGAGCACCGGCTTTGTCACAGCCAGACATATTCCTTTTTTGTTAGGCACAGGGAAATGAAGTGATTTACCCAGATCAGGATGTTGAGCTCCGAGCCAAGACTCAAACCTGGTTTCGAGGTCGACCTCTCTCTTTGATAACAATACACATAGGCGGGGATTTTTTTTTTTTGGGTTTGAATTGAATTGAATATAGACACTATAAGACACAAGTAGGCATGAATTAAATATGGTTAGTGCAGCCACTCATACATGTTTCTTCACTGCGCTGCCACGCTAGCGGCAGCAACGCTAGAGGGGAGCTCCCCCCCAAGAAACAGGGAGCCGCAAGGGAGGGGGTGGGGTTGTCACAAGGGCAGGGGTGGCAACGGGTGTCGTGGGTGGGGGGTGGCGAAAAAGGTAAAAAATATGATTGCAAGATTTGATGATATATTTTTGCTTAATAAACGTAGAAACGAAAAGGTAACGAAGGTAAAACGTATCGAGGAAAAGGAGAACAACATATTTATGATCTATATCAAATAAATGCTTAAGTTAAGAATCCTATGTTGGAATGTAGACGGCCTAAACAGTAAAAGCAAAAGAAAATTAGTACAGGAAGAGATTAAACTGTATAACCCTAATATAGTGCTGCTGACGGAAACTCATATAAAATATCAAGACAGAAAGGTGTTAACCCAACTAGGCTATGAATTGGTTATTTGTACTTCTTTAAATGAGACTATAAGGGGGGTCGCTATTTTAAAACAAAAAACGCTCCCAATAGAGATAATTAAAACGGCCTCTGATAACAGAGGTAGATGGATAATAGCACAGATGCAAGGAGTGAAGGTTAAGCTGGTACTATGTGTGGTATATGGCCTAAATATTGATAAACCTAAAATCTATGAAGACCTAAGCTTAGAATTGTTAGAGTGGGAAGGGGAAACCATGATTGCTGGAGATTTTAACTGTGTTATGAACTATAAAATTGACTCTACGGGGGCAATGAACTTCAAACGAATGTATAAAGTAAGAGCTGCAATTTTAGAGCTTGCAAGATTAAACAACATTAGAGATTTATGGCGGTCTAAACATCCCAGGGTGCCCGGCTTTACTTACTATTCTGCCCCGCACAGATCATGCTCTAGGATAGACATGGTATGGGCCTCGCAACAAATTTTAGAAAAGTGTGCGATTGAAATCTGTCCCAAAGTCACATCGGATCATAACCCTCTTCTTTTGGATGTTAATTTGGAAAATCGGAATGTAAAACCACGAAAGTTCACTTTTCCTAGACATTTGTTAGTTGACCAAACATTTATCTCACTAATTAAAAAATACAAACAAGAATTTATTGAGTTAAATGTTGATACTGCTAGTATCAATATGGTATGGGATGCTTGTAAGTGTAGCATTAGAGGGTGTGTCCAGCAATATGTATACAGGCTCAATGCAGAAAATTATAACAAAAATAAAGATAAGACATCTAAATTGTTGGACCTGGAAACACAATTGGCTGAAGCGACTTTGCATTCAAAAAGCGATATTGAGGGACTTAGAGCACAACTGGTGGAATTGCAAGCTGGACTCAGAAAAGAGCTGAGAGAAAGATATGCGGTTAAACTACATAAATACAAGTTAGATCAATATGAAGGTGGTGACTGTATAGGAAAAGTACTGGCTTTTAAAACGGCAGATAGAAAAGCAAAAACTAGAATAAAGGAAATAATTGGATCAGATTTAGTGATTTATGGACAAGAGGATCAAATATTAAATCAATTTGTTAAATTTTATCAACATTTATATACCCCAGAGGAGCCATCGAACGAAGCAGAGGTTGTAAAATATCTAGATCAATACCTAAGACCATCGCGAGCATTAAATCACGAAGTAATTCAGCAATTAAATTCTGATATTACTACTGAGGAGATCAAATTGGCTATAGACCATTTACCATTAGGTAAGGCGGTAGGTGAAGATTGCATACCAGGGGAACTTTATAAATTGTGCTATCAAGAGCTGGTTCCACTACTACAAAAAGTTATTAACTCAATTATTGTCTCTAAACAATCACCACCTTCATGGAAACTTGCTAAAATCATATTTTTTCTGAAGAAGGGAAAACCGGAAAATGAGTGCGGCTCATATCGGCCCATATCTCTACTCAACTCTGATGTGAAATTTTTTTCAAAAATTTTAGCTAATCGGCTAGCACCCCATATGCCGGATATTGTTAATCCCCAACAACATGGCTTTGTGATTGGTAGAGATACTACATTGCATGTTAATACTTCCATAACTGCTTTGGATGTAGCTGAAACGACTAACACCCCACTCGGTATGATAATGTTAGATGCTGAAAAAGCATTTGACCGAGTGGGGTGGGAATATCTGTGGACAGTACTAATTAAAATGGGCATAAATGGTTTTTATTTAGATTGGGTTAAATCTCTCTATGATGATCCACGGGCCGTGATCAGCTATGGAGGTATAGATTCTGACAACTTCAAGATTGCAAGAGGTACAAGACAGGGATGCCCTCTTTCCCCATTATTATTTGCTCTATCTCTAGAACCTTTTCTAAATGCTTTAAACGATCAAATCAATATAACTCCAGCTCAACATGGGGATATAACTCTTAAATTAACTGCCTTGGCGGATGATATCGCAATATATACATCGGATGTTTGTAAATCTATGCCCGCAATTATAGAAGAAGCACATAAGTATGGGAAAATCTCCGGGTATAAGTTAAATGTTAACAAAACCCAAATTATACTTAACTATACTCCGGCTACATGTAGCTACAAAACCTGTAATGAAGCCGTATACTTAGGTATTAAGCTTACTGCCAAAGTGGAGAAAATTGTGGAAATTAACTATGGGTCATTCCTTAAAGATACGGCTGCGAGTTTTAAAAAATGGCACAAGATACCTTTGAGTTTGTTAGGGAGATTAAACTTGATAAAGATGAAAATTTTACCTAAGTTCCTTTATCTGTGCAGATCCATACCGCTTCAACCAAACAAGCTTTTTTTTAGAAAATTGGATGGCATCTGTAGTAGCTTTATCTGGGGGTATAAAAAAGCACGAAGGGCGGTAAAATTTTTGACACTTCCAATCTCTAAAGGGGGTCTAACGTTGCCGGATTTTAACCGTTATTTTTTAGCTACTTTTCTTTTACGCACCAGGAGCCTATTAAAAAATACCCCCTCTCTATTTTTTCATCAATACATGTTGGGGGCAGATGCTAATCAATTTCTACTACGGGTCCATGATCCAAATTATTTCAAAAGAGTAAAGTTTAAGATTGCAAAACATGCCATACGAATTTGGGATAAAATTCTGCACACTAGTAATAGTTCATTTTTCAACACTGAACTTAGATTATGGAATAATCCGGGCCTTCCTGACATATTTTCGGACGGTTTGGGTAATCGATGGATTAGACAGGATATAACCACATTAGGAGATCTTTACTGTACTACTGGGTTGAGGGACTTCGAGAATCTAAAAATTACTAACGGGCTTACGGATGACATGCATTTTAAATATAGACAACTAAGAGATTTTTTCTGTAATAAACTGAAAATAACGCAAGTTAAACAATCTGATATTATTGAAGGTATTTACTCAGAAAAAACTAAATCATTAATCAGGTTGGGATATCAATGGCTTATTAAGGAGAAGGGCGAAAACACAACTCAAATCGCAGCCAAATGGTCACGGAGATTAAATCAAAACATAAATTCTGAACAGATTGGAAATGCCCTAACTCATTTAAGTGAAATAGTTCACTCCTCTAAGTTGAAAATGCAGCTATATAGGACAATTACGGAATCGTATTATACGCCGCAAAGAATATCCAGCTGAACACATGGTAACTCGTTGACAGAGAAATCTAGGTGTGCTAAATGTAACACTGATGAGGCTGGAATTGAACACATGTTATTCTGATGCCCTGTGCTCTCCATTTTTTGGAATCGCATATCTTACCATCTTCAATTCAACCAGATAAACTCATCGGATCTTACAGTACAAATGGTTTTATTAGACATCCAAGAAAAGAACTATCCCCATAAGGATCTCTTAACGATTTTGTTAGCATGTGCTAGATTAACAATAGCTAGGGGCTGGATTTCTAAAGAACCCCCTAGTGTAGCGGATTGGTTAGCTTTGGTTTACGAAATTAGAACTATGGAATTTGCTTTAGCTAAACTTAGGGGCCCTAAAGCTTTTCTGAGAAAAGAAAGGATATGGATGCACTTTTTTGAAGGCCAAGATGTATGATTTAGGTTAGTTTAAATTTTGTCTATCTGCTCTAGTAGTTTATTACTGTAATAGTAGAGCTAATGTGAAATATAGGCTTAATAATTAAGTATATGTTGTTGGCATTCCTCAGTTTTTGTTGTTGCTCATATTAATTGTATTTGTATGTTGAATATCGAATGGAATTATAATGAATTATATCATTTCTTGCAATCAATAAAAATGTTTAAAAAAAAAAAAAAAAGATAACAATACACATACCCGAAAAGAATGATCACCAACCCTATGATCACCAACCCTGCATTCACTCTAGCACAAAGGCTCTATACCAAAAATGCATGGACACTGTGCCAACAATGCATATACAAGCACGAAAACCCAGCTAACAATTCAACACAAGCAATTAGAATGTTTCTTTAGTAAGGATGCTTAAGCCCATGAACACTAGAATAGTGGACCACTAGTGGCCGCAGAATTCTGGACCACCTGTAGTCTTTTCACGACCGTCTTTTTTGTTCCTGCATAAAGACTGTTGCAGTAGTCCAAACGAGATAAAATTAGGGCCACTGCAACAGTCTTCCTGGCAGGCAGTGGGACTGCAATAGTAAGTGCTTGCTTGTTAAAAGATAGTGTGGGGTCGAATTTTATTCCTAAGTTTTGGGCTGTATCGACTGGTATGTGTGGGGCATTGGAGTCAGAGGACCACCATTGGGTAGGTCAAAAAACATTGGCATAGTAAGGTTTTTACCAAGATGTGTGCGAGACTTCGTGGAGAACAACATTTCAAATATGTTAATGAGGAAGTGAAGTTAGGAGACTAGTTTTGGATGTTCGATGTATAGAGATTTTGACTGTTTAGTGGCGAGATATTTGTGGAGGCAGCTGGAAACCTGCCTTTTTCTCTGGAATAATTTATGAATCTGACAATGAAGGGTCTTTTATCAAGCTTCCCTGCATAAGTTCACTGATAAAAGTCAAGGTTATGGTGAAGATAATAGTAAGAATGGACTGTGTGTCACAAGGTTGAAAGATTATTCTTTCTGGTACTGTGAAGGAGAAGACTTTCAAGACATTTCTGAATGCATTAAGTAAGAATTTGTTTAAGAAAAGAAATGTGGCTATGTTGATTAGACAGATACCTGAGTTGAATCTTTTGGCATTTTGGTTGGTTAAAATTATTAGTTTATATTTAGAAAAAGCATTCTCAGATAATTAGGAGTCTTGTTGATCTGTTTCCTGAAGTAATTGACCTTGTTAATTAGGTCTAGGCTCTTGAGACTTATCACTCAGTTTCAGCACTTGTAAAGGTCCAAGAGTTTTCAGTTTACTCCAGGTAATCTTAAATTTTCTGTTGCTTAAGTTGAAATGGTTGCTATATCAATGGCTCCTGTAGATGTCGTTCTTCAGCAGAGTGCATAATGATTGGAAATTTTAGGAAGACTTTGAGTTATTGAGGTAGTGTCAGATTCATGATTCCACTAAGAAGACACCTGTCCTTCAATGCTGATCTATCGTCCCATATCAATATCAAGAAACAAAGAAGGGAGTAGAGAGATATATCAGTCATGGACTCAATCTCCTCTGTAAGCTATGAAGAAACAAAAAGAGTCCACTCAGAATTTACAAAAAAAGTGCTAGACTTCCAAAAAGGGACTAAACCCAAGTGAACCATTCGATTACTAGTATGAGAAAGCAGTTACGTTTTTTAAATAACCCTCACCCACCAAAAAGTCCCTTGGTAGCATGCTTCCTTATCAGGTACTTCTTGCCCCACTGCGGAACAGGCACACTACGACCGACGGATACGTGGGAGTACTTTGAAATGAAGTGAAACTAAGTGTATTGGTGTGACAGTGGAAGGGTCAGGAATTAGTGAATTAAAAGATACCTGGCTTTATGGAAAAGCTAAACTTTAATGCTCCCTATGGCTGGTTTTGATAAAAAAAAATGGGGAAAGAGGGGGGAAAAAGCTTTAATGAGCAGCTCCCTCGCTGGTTGACATGTTTCGAAACCTAACCCTAAGCTTCTCCTTCAGGACCAAATACAATGATCCCTGTTACCACTCTGATCAATGCCTAGTGCTGTTAGCCTAGTAGGTGTTTCGAATTAATATACTTCAGTGCAAATATTTGTTCAGTGCCTACTATGTAATATCCTTTAATACAACAAATACACAATTTCTTAATTTGACAATATTATAGGTTTCCTAATTGGACCCCATGAGCATCAACACAGGAGGGGAGGAGCGATTGTAGTCTAACATTCATCAAAGCATCTCGCTCACCCTTGGAACCCTACCCTAAATATTTTCGAATGCAGTTTGTAATATGGTCAGAAAACCAAATCAATCATGTGACTCAGTCTTTAGAAGAAATGGTAGATTGTGACTATGCAGACTAAAGTACAACTTGAATTCAATTAAATAAAAAATGAAACAATACCGCCTTTGACAACATGATTAAGTGCATACAAACATAGATGATGGCACTCCAACAACAACAACAATCAGTTCCACTGATGAAGCTCGGCTGAAACCAAGACGAGGATATTCCAGAAATGATTATAGCACAGTTCAGTCTTCAAAGTGAGAAAAGCAAGAGCAGACTAAAAACCAGCATTAGGAAACAAGATTATCCAGGGAAAGCACTGAAATACACTTGAGTTGAGCGATCACCGCCACATTCTAGTTGACATTTGTTTTCTTTGAAACATGACTCTGAGTATATCTATTGGTTTGGGAAAATTTCAATACATAATTGCCATTTCTGCTTCCATTTTAGAAGTATAGGATGTTATTTAATCTGCATTTGTTATTAATGAGGGGAAATTTAGTCAGGCTATAAAAGTTCTGAAAGACTAAGGCCCTCATTTTGAGCAGTCTGATTAACTGCAAAATGTACCGTATTTATTGTTACTGTACATATCGCAAGTATGAATGTTGTGATAAATATTCACAGATTTAACCTGCCAATACTTAACGGAGGAAACCACCGGTATTTTGCTGAGCATGTGGATTTCGGTGTGGAAGGCAGCAACATTTACATATTAGTTCCTTTAAATTTGTAATCGGTTGATATTTAGCATACATTGCTAAATTCCGACTTGGCAGAGTCAGATTTTATAACGAGAGTCTGAATGCATACCATGCCTGTGTACACCTACATTGATTGGTTCTTGTGACTTAACCTCTTGTTCTTTGACTACCAGTCATGCATACTGTTTTCATGTTCCAGACAGATAGAGAATGGTCAAAAATGTCGAATTTCTGGATCTGCACAATTTTATTATCCAGGATTTGTCTTTGATAAAAAATTGTAAAATGTAATTAAGCAATGGGTTTACCAGTCAAGCTTAAAGGAATTGTCAAGGACTAGGATTTGAGGGAGAGATGTAGTGAAATGACGGGTGTTCGCCAATGCAGTGGGATGAGAGAGAAATGATGTTCATTTGATTATGGGATGTTCAGGTTTCTATGTATTCAGAAGAGATTGGGTTTTTATTTATTGATGTACTGTTCCAGGGCATCTGGAAGTTTATGTATTTATTTTGAGAGTTATATAGAGCGCGAACAAGATCCTTGCGGGTATCACAGCGCTTTACAATCGGTGAAGTTAATTGGACAACACATACAAGTAAGATAAACACGTATACATAACAACTTATAAGATTAGAGCAATAGGGTACAACCCAGTAATCAGATGGTTCAGGTCAGGGGTAGTTAAAATGTCTAGGTTGCCCAGTTGGATCCTTGTCATAGCCCTGGTAAGTATTGAGGGTTCGCCTGGTCTCGAAAGTTCATAAGACTATGCTCAGGTGAATTTTACCATGAGTATCGCTTTTTGAAAGATATGGTAGAAGAGTTCAGTCTGGTTTCTGGGGGTAGCACATTCCAGATCCTGGGCGCCATCTCTGAGTAGGTTTGTTTTGTATGTTTTCTTTTTGTTGAATCTTTGCGGTTTGAGTAGAAGGTTTTCCGCGCTCCTTGAAGATCCTGTCCCCCCAGAGATCGTCAGTTTCTGTGCCAGATAGCTGGGTGCTTTGTGATGCAAGGCTTTATGGGTCATGCACGCTATTTTCAGGTGAATTCTGGCTTCCAGCGGTAGCCAATTCAGGGATTTTAGGTCTGGTGAGATGTGGGAACTTCTTTTCGAACCAGTGATGAGTCTGCTGCAGCATTTACAGAAGCTCTTAGCAGTGCTGTTGATATTTTGGAAGGCCACACAGAGCGACACTTTCGTACTCCACAAGCGGGATAACTAGAGCATGTACTGCCAGCTTGAAGTCATTGACTGGCAGGTAGGGCTTCAAATTCCTTAGTGTATTTATCTGGAAGTTTGCACCCTTCGTAGCATTGCAAATGTGTTTTTGCATATTGAGAGTTATTGAGTTATTCCCAATGATTTTGCTGAGTCGACAATGGTTGGTTGAACGTTCAGTGCATTAAGATGTTTGATCCAGTCTTGCATTATAGGGACCTTGGTGGGTGGAGCTATTAGGAGGAATTCGTTTTTTAGGACATTCAGTTTGAGATGGTTTTCTGCTAGCCAAGTTTGGGTATTCCTAAGCAAAGAGTTAAGCAATTTAATGTCTTCTAGGGTGTGTAATTTAAGGTATAGATGTGTGTTGTCAGCATACATGTGGTATTGCACGTTAGATGCTTGTAGCATTTCAGTGAGTGGTTCCATGAATAGATTAAACAATGTGGGGGACAGTGAGGACCCTTGCGGTACTCCCAATATAACTGGTATGGGTTTGGACAGAGTGTTGTTGACAATACATTTTGGTGTCCGGTTTTTGAGGAATGAGGAAAACCAGTTTAGTACTGACCCTGAAAGCATTCTCTGTTTCAGAAGATCTTTCAAGTTCTCATGTTTGACCGTATCAAAGGCTGAGGGGAGGTCTAGCAGTATGAGTAAGCATGATCCATTCTGATCAAGGATTTGTAGCGCGTCGTCAATTATTTGTGTCATGGCTGATTCAGTACTGTGACCTGCTTGAAAGCATGATTGGTGTTTATCAAGAAGGTGGAAGTGGTCAATATGTCATGTCAATTGATGGTGTACACATTTTTCCAATAGTTTGGCCAGGGTAGGAATATTGGAAATAGGGCGATAGTTGTTTAGGTCTGTAGGGTCGGCCGTGGGTTTCTTTAGAACTGGTAATATTTGTCCAATTTTAAAGTGTTTGGGATGCTACCTAGTTGCAGTGAGCTGTTAATGATCTTGGTCCAGAGAGGCAAGCGCAGTGGCGTGAAGTCTTTAACAGCGTTTGCGGGGAGAGGAACAGTGAGGTAATTGGCAGGCTTCAAGGCTCTAAGATTCTTTCAAATATCTTCTTCAGTGTAAGTTGTAAAGGATGACCAAGTAGCGTCATTTTTTAGGACAAACTTTGAGGTGATTTGGTGTGGAGCCATTGGGCGTGCTGGGGAGGTTTTCTCATTACGACCCGAGTGTAAGGTTAGGTCATTGAGGAGATCCTTCTTGAAGTTGTCAGTCTTCTGAATTAAGAATGCAGTGAATTCTTCACAGTTGGGTTGCGGTCGGTCTAAGTCTTGTAGATGGTGCGACGTGTCTGTAGATTATGTTTTGATTCGTTTGAAAAGTTTTTTTAGGGCAATTTCTTGCTTGGTCAAGTTGGTGGCTGAAAAAGTCTGCTTTAGTGCGTTTGATCTTTCTGAAATATGCATTTCTCTTTTTCCTTAGTATCTTGAGGTGATTGGCGGATGGGACTGATCTCCAATTGCATTCAGAGGTTCTGAGAGACCGTCTATCCTCATTGAGTAGACCATTGTACCAGGGCTTAGAGTCTTTTGTGGAGACTCTCTTTAGTTGGAGTGGCGATACCTTGTTTATTATTGTGGTCATGGAGTTGAGGTAGTGGTTGGTGAGAACATTGACTTCGGACGAGCCTGCAGGGGTCAGAAGTAAGTTGTAGCTGGAGGAAGGTAATGTGTTAGGGTTGAGTTTTTTCAAGTCTCTTTTCCATACCTTAGGTCTTGTGGATTGAACCGAGTTAAGTTTCACTGTTTCCTTAAATAAAGAAGGTGATAATATGATGGTCTGACCAGTAACAAGGTTGGATCGAATCAAGCTGAATGGGGTCACTTTTGGAGATAATTAAATCCAGTATTGAGCCTTTGTTGTGTGTAGGGTTGTCACAGATTTGGGTTAGGTC
This sequence comes from Lissotriton vulgaris, assembly GCF_964263255.1. Lineage (NCBI taxonomy): Eukaryota > Metazoa > Chordata > Amphibia > Caudata > Salamandridae > Lissotriton > Lissotriton vulgaris. Next base: position 186,707,551 of record NC_141688.1, on the reverse strand, counting down.
CAGAGGGGAAACATCTTTTACAAGGCAGTGTTTACACCGCACTACCTTTACCACGCTGCCATTACAATGCAAGTCGTTACTACAACTTGCGATGGATGGCGCTGTTGGTTAAGGAATATTGTAATTTTATATTCCAACACCTTCCCTACTGTTACGTGGGCTGGTGTTGGAATAGAAAATTATAATAATCCGCGCCCTCCAACGCAAGTCGTTGTAACGAATTGCGCTGTAATAACCGCGTTGTGAAGTACTGCGATCTAAAAGATCGTGTTGTACTGACATACATCCGGTCCAGAGCATCTAGGACATTTTTGAGACTATTGACCACTGGATCATTGTGGTCATTCCAATGGAGATTAAAGTGGCCAAGGTATATTTGGGTATTTTGCCGCCCTGTGTTCATTGAAACCATATCCATGAGGGGTTCGGTGAAGGTGAGTTTGTCCCCCGGTGGGTGATAGATGATGTGTAGCGAGCATAATCGTTTGCCATTGCTGTTGATGTCGAGGCATGTATATTCGCAAGAAGGGAATGCAGGGGAAATAGCTCTGATAACAGAGATGTTGCTACGATGTACACAGGTGATACCTCCCCTTGTCTTATCAATTCTGTTCAATCTAATGATGTCGTAATTTGTGGGTATCAGAATGTCAATTATTGGTGTGGAGGATTCCGTTAGCCAGGTTTTGGTTAACATTATCAGGTCCAGTACTTGAGAGATAATGAGGTCAGCTATGTCCGCTGCGTATCTGGAAGCCGATCTACAATTGAGGAGTATGCATTTCAGACAGGGGGTGATAATGGATGAGGTGGGATCCTGAGTGAGCGGGACTCTTCTTAGGTTGTTGTCAATGATTCCTCTATCATTGTATTTAGAGGACATGTGAGGATTGGGGGGATAGTAGGGATGGACATGGCAGTTGGGGTTATGGCGTGCTTGATAGAGGGTACATAAGAGTGTAGTAGAGAAAGTAGATCGCTCTCAGAAAAGGAGTTGTACTTCGAATTGGGCGGATACATGTTTTATGGGAGGGGACTAATTTCCAGCTGGGAAGAGTCAGTTTCGAGGTGAATGTTATGTGATTCAGGAGCTTGCTAGATTTAGATGGTCTTAAAAGCTTAGTGCACCGTGGATGTCTTGATATCAACTCTTTAAAGCTTGGAGTTCCTGTTTGATTTGGTGAAGTGCAAACATAAACTCATCCAGTCTAGGGTCTGGAGTGGTTATGAATGGGGTTGGTGGCTTTGACATGAATGTGGGTGGCAGCGGTGTGGTCTGGTTAGGTCTGTTGTCAGGTGCAGTTCTGGGTGTGGTTGGAGGAAGTGTTGCGTGTGTGGCAGGATGGGTTGTGGATGGGGATGGCTAATTAGTGGGTGTGGCTGGCTGATGTGTGGGTGTGGGTAAAGTAACTAGGTGCGATATATGAACTGAGGGTGGCGTATATTCTAAGTGATAATGTGGTGGCCTATTATGAGCCAGCACTTGGACTGGTGTGTTTTGGCAAGAATGGGGGATGAACGTGCTAGGAGAATCGTTGTGCCACACGGATGAGGTAGCGGGAGAGTTAGTTTTGGGAGGGATGATGGTAGCAGGGGGGAGCTATGCTCGTACACAGAGGGGCTATAATATTCATTGGGGGTGCCTATGCAGTCTCAGATGTACTGGGAGGTAGTACAATGTGGGGGTTAGGTGAAGTGATGAGATGTGTGTCGGTGGGAGGGGTATTCTGGGTGGAAGTAGCGTCTGAATCAGTTGACAGTAATGGGCGGTGTAGTCGATGGGTGAGGCTGTTAGAACGGGTTGGAAGCGTGATATCTAGGGTACTGGTGGTGGGTGTGGCTTTAGTGGCACTTTGGGGTTTAGAGACTTGTTCTTTAATAATGGGGAAGATAATATCCAGGAGGTTTATATTACGGTCTGTGGATTGTATGAGGATTTTGCAGTTGTTGTAGATGGTGATGGTAGCTATCGCTTGAAAGAGCTGGGATGGAGCAATACCAATAACTAGACCATGCACGGTTTTCCTAGTGGAGGAGACCCTAAGTAAGGCTAGGAATGCTTTCTCCATTGGGCTCTAAATTTCGTGTGGAAAATGATATCGGTGGTTGTGTTCCCATTGTATGGAGAGAAATAGGGATCAGCGATGAGAGTTTCAGGGTGAAGTTTTATAAAATTGTGCTTGAATCGTTTGGCTGATTTCCTTGAACATTTGGGGGGATATATGATGTTGTGGGTATGTATGCCTGTGAGCTCCATGTTATGACCAGTCAAATAGATGAGATGCTAAGGGCGCAGAGTGTGTAAGGTGCTCGTGAGACATCTGAAATAAGCAGCGAGAAATGCTGGAGGGTGGGATAGGGAAGGTGAGAGAAGCAACTGAGAAAGCGGCTAGATTATGGGCTGAGGAGGGCAGGGGGTTAGATCTAGTCTCCTGATGTTTGCTTCTTGGGTGCCAGGTGCGGAGTAGTATGTGGGGTGGGTTAGGGGACAGAAAAGAATGAAAGAAAAGAAAAGAAGATAAATAGAGCATTAAAAATATATATATCAAATATATATAAAACATATTTATATATACATAAAATATATACATCATGTACCTAAATACAGACAGGGCTAAGTTAAGATAAAAAATTGGGGGAAGAATGCACTGAGATTCTGATCTGAAGTGTTTAGTAGGAGAGGTCGGTCGCCGTAGGGTCTATGGGCTGTAACACAGTGGAGGAGCCAGTCTAAAATGTCGGACTCCTTAGGAGCGCTATAGAGTGGCTATGAAGTCCTCTGTCTGTTTCCTTGCGCTGTGAGATGACCAATGTAGACCTGTTTTACTTTCCATCCTGATGTTGAGGATTCAAGTCCTATTTCAGTTTTAATGATTCGAGTCAATAAATATTGCTGTTAAACTGAATTAAGATAGGCCAACTTGCCTTTGTAGTTTATGACATCGGCCATTTTGAGCCACTGCCCTTCAGATAAATGATTAGTTATATGACAAAATTAAAGTCAGGATAAAAGAGAAGAAATTAATAAAACACAGGTACCTTTGCGTCGAACACTATATCGTCTCAACAGTCGATAAAAATACAGAATGCTCACATTGCTGGCTACATCAAGTCCCACTTTGGACATTGAGGGTAGTGCTGCCATGGTACTGTGGGTGCACTACACTGGCTGCCTGTGAGGAAGCGTATCATCTTCAAAATATACTGCCTAGTGCACAAAGCGCTTAAATATATTGAATTATATTACTTTATAATATGATATTATGATTCAGTTTGATGGTTATAGAGCGAAATGTTACAGAAGAAAATGATGTGGACTCTGCAATTGAATGTGGTTAATTGTTATTTTGAATAATATTTACTAAAGCTCCCTTTTTGTGAGATCTGACTTTGTGAAGGAGAGAGAAAACACATGGTATTACGTTGTGGAAGCTGGGTGAGGTGGAATGGGAAAACATGCAAAACAAAAGCTTGCATGGTGCACAGAGCCTGATGATATCTGAGATCTCTCTGGCACATGCCTGGGTGGATCTGGGATTTATTTATATGCATTCCTCTGAATGCATCAAAATGAGAGACAGCATTACTTTGCACTTAATTGTTTTTTTTTGGATGACATTTCCATAGTTCCAGGGATGTGCATGCGTCTCCTTGTGGAGACAGGGTGTGCCATGTGTTTCTTTAGGTACATTGGGGTATTTGTGCAAGCCCCTTTCGCCACGGGAATGCCACTTTTTGTGACATTCCCATGACAATAGAGGCCCTGTCTTATGTACAAGGCAGCGTTAAGCTGCTTAATGTGGCTTAACACTGCCTTGTACTTAAGGCACCCTTTTACGCTATGTTTAGCGTGAAAGTAGTGTGCAGTCAGTGTTGTGGTGGGTGTTCCAATGCTACATGCATTGTATTTGATGCTGCCCCCTATATACAAGGGTGGCGTACATAGGAGGAAGTGCCAAAACTAAGACCAGGAAAATCATGGACTTAAGTTGGCGATTCAAGGAGAAATGCATTATTTCTCTTCGTATTTGCTAGTTCATTGTGTGCTGCCTTGGGCAGAACTCATGGAAAAATCAAAATGCTTGGTTTGTTTATGTACAGGTAGCTTTACCTTCCTGTACGTTAACAAACCTTTTTTTAAAATGCCATTTTGTAACTTTCCTGTGTGCTACATGAAGCAGCACACATGAAAGTAACAAAATGGCATTTTAGGATTGTTTATGTGCAGGAAGAGACACCTTCCTACACATAACCAATCTTCCCCTGCACACAGACACCCCTGAACTTTGGTGCAAGGGTGCCTGAATTGGCGCTAAGTTGTTAAACTTAGCGCCATTGCAGGTGGAAATGCAAGGCTGCCCCACATTCTTGTAAATATGGTGCAGCCATGCAGTTCCCAAGTGGCAAAGCATGTTGTTAAGCCCAGGAGACCAACGAATCATTGTATATATCCCCCATGGTGTAATGCACAGTTTAAGTAGATGGAGATACGACGAGATGTAGGGCGAGAAATGGTTATGTACATGCTATAGTATTTACAGCACAATAACTGGCAGTCTGTCATGAGATCCATTGCAGTAGTTGTGTGTGACCCTGGACACAGTACACTGCGCCTGTTTCATGGAGAAAGCCTCGTGATATTGTAGAAGATCCAGAAAAAAAGTTTTTCCCTTGATGTTTAACCAATAAACCGCCTCTTCTTTTCTTTTCTCAGTTTGCTCTCCCCCTTAATCTGGTTCTTAGCGCCGGGAAACCTCCGGATAGCTGTGCGCTCTATAAGCTTAAATATAATAATAGTAATAATAATAATGTTTGCAGTTTCAATTGCATTACAGTTATTAGGTGTCATTAATGCCCATTTACTGGACCTTGCCTATTTTCTCATATAAACTAGCTATGAAAATCATAACAATTGGAATCAACCACAGACAAAAAACGTACGTTTGGTTCATTTAAATATTAAATTATTTCTTTCAGCATGTACTGCTTTCATATATGCATATAGACTATTTCAAGTAAAATGAATGACCCGCAGCACCATTTTTTGTCATTTTCTGTGCGCCATATTGACACGCCTTATTGATAAATGATATAAAATTTTGAATAATTGCAAATCACTCTTTGTCGTTCTTTTCCTCTGTAGGAAGGAGAAGTAGACTGTTGGCCCCTCACCTGCCCCAATCTGAATTGTAACTTAACTACAATGAATGACGGGGAGTGCTGCCCCCGCTGTGTCAGTGACCCCTGCCTACTGGACAACATTGTCTTCGACATTAGGAATACCTGCCTAGATACCCAAGGCATCACACGACTCAGTGGATCAATCTGGACAATGGCAGGTTCTCCGTGCACGACTTGTCAATGCAAGGTAAATTTAATTATAGAATGCCTACAGCAAAGGGGTGATGTTTGCATATAATTAAAAAAAGTAATAAAACATGTACATCGGGACATCATTTCCTCAATGGCTTTGTATTTCTAATTTGCATAATTCAATTTTCAAAGACTCGTGAACAAAATAATAGAGTGGGGGATAGAGATTTTCTGTCCTTCCTACTAGAAATTCTCTTTTTGCGACTAATGAATATTGCACAATCAATATGATGGTTGCTTATAATAATTGTATAAAGGTAGGTTGTTGAGATTTCACACCATTTAAATTGGAATCTACTGAATATTAATTATTCCTATAACCACAAACAAATGTATGTTCTTCTGACAGTACTGCATGCATTGCAGTGGCGTACCAAACCATGAGGGGGCCCCCCTGCAAAGTACATGGAGGGGCCCCCCTCTGAACTCACTCTGGAGCTTTCAGGCCGGGCACTGACCTGAAGGGGACCCTTGGAGCTCTGGGGCCCTCTGCACTGCAGAGGCAGCAAAGGCATTGTTACGCCACTGCCACAAGGCTCTCACAAATATTCCCCCTGAATGGGGTCTGAATGTTCATCTTAACCTCCACCCTTTCCTCCTTGGTGGAGGAACGTTCTATTCTGGTCTCCAGAAAGGACATCTCCTGGTCCAGGGATACCTCAGTGTATGGCTGGAGACTTCTGGGTGTCCAGGGATACCTCAGTGTATGGTTGGAGACTTCTGATTGTCCTGGGAGACCTCAGGTAAAAGCTGGAGTCTACAGATGGTCCAAGGACACTTCAGCTTCTGGTGGAAGTCTCCTGATGGTCCTGGGAGACCTCAGCTTATGGCTGGAGTCTCTTGATGGTACTGGGAAACCTCATCTTATGGCTGGAGTCTCCCGATTGTCATGGGAGCCCTCAGCCTATAGCTGGAGTATCCTGGGGGTACTGTGAGACCTCAGTTTGTGTCTGGAGTCTCCTGATGATCCAGGGAGACCTCAGGTTGTGGCTGGAGTCTCCTGATGGCCCTGGGAGACCTCAGGTTATGGATGGAGTCTCTTGATGGTCGTGGGACACCTCATGTAATGACTGGAGTCTCTTAATGGTCCTCGTAGACTTAGGTTAATGCTGGAGTCTCCTGGTGGTCCTGTAAGACCTCAGCCTATGGCTGGAGTCTCCTGTTGGTGCAGCTCTTACATGTTCACATGATGTGGACTCTGTGAATTTGCATTCATTGAACAAGCCATTCATTTTGCTGCTCCCTTACTAGGCCTTCATCTTTGTCTCTTGTCACTTATTTGTGGCAGAGACACTCTCCCAGGTGCTTTTTAGATTGCATCTCTCCAGCTCTGAACCTCTCAAAAGGGTCAGTTAATTTATTAGAGGGATTGCAATCTCCCAATATTTGTTCAGGTACTCTCTAAAAATCTCAACAACTCTGCAAATGTCTGGCACTTTCTTTTTAAGATTAAACAAATATGTGAAAACATTCAGACTGAAATAATGCCTACACCCAACAATCTTTCTTTAATATCTTACCACCTGTACCTCCTTTGCACCTGTTGATGCAACCAACCTTGATCCCGTACCTCCTGTGCACCGGTTGATGCAACCAACCGTGATGCCGCCCTTGCAGGCTGCGCCCACAGGACCCCTTATAGGTTCTGCCCAGAGAAGCTAAAGGAGCTCTATTTCTGCTTCTCAAAATGCCCTAGATGGAAATGTTGAGTCTTCCGTTAGGACAAGGCACCTTCCTTAATGCCTGGAATAAATGCTGCTGTGAAACCCCTCCTGAAAAAGGTTATCTGCACCCTCAGGATATTAATAACTGCAGTTCATTCTCTCTCATCATTCTGGGTCAGTTAATTGAAACACTACTTTCCCAATATCTTCAAACATTTGCGGGAGAAAACAATATTTATACCTTTCTGGAAATACTAGAGAGTTCCTGGAAAGCTCCACAGCCTCTTGCAAAGCATGGCCCAGAAGTTAGATCTATTACTGGAGGCAGACGGCGGCACACAAATCTTAGCCCTGCGGCCTGTGTGAAGTCCTTGGCTGGTTAACTGTCTCCTGTGTGGAACAAGCTGCGCCTGCCTGCCTGTCAGATACTGACTGCACCCTTCTGCCCATGCCTCCTCCTGCCTGTCCCTGCCTGCTCCTGCCTGCCCCTGCCTGCTCGATCCTGACTGTTCCTGTGAGATCCTGACTGCTCCTGTCAGATCCTGACTACTCCTGTCTGCTCCTGCCTACCCCACATGCTCCTGTCAAACCCTGCCTGCCCACCTGCTCCTGCCTGCCCGCCTGCTCCTGTCAGACCCTGCCTGTGCTGTCTGCTCCTGTCTGCCCCTGCCTATCTTGCCTCCTCCTGCATGCCCCGTCTGCTCCTGTCTGACCCTGCTTGCCGCGCCTGCTCCTGTCTTGTTAGGCCCTGTCTGTTACTGTCTTCCCCTGCCTGCTTCTGTCAAACCCTGCTTGCCCCTGCCTGCTGCTGTCAAATCCTGACTGCTCCTGCCTGCTCCTGTCAGACCCTACCTGCCCCACCTGCTCCTTTCAGACCCTGCCTGCCCTACCTGCTCCTGTCTGCCCTTGCCTGCTCTTGTTAGGTCCCAAATGGTACTATCTGCCCCTGCCTGCTCCTGTATGGCCCTGCTCCTGTCAGGTCCTGTCTGCTTCTGTCTGCCCCTGCCTGCTTCTGTAATATCCTGACAGCTTCTGTCTGCCAATGCCTGCTCTTGTCAGGTCCTGCCTGCTCCTGTCTGTTCCTACCTCTGTCTTCCTGTCCGTGTGTGACTTTGTCAGACCATGCCTGCTCTGCTCCTTCCTGAACCTGCCTGCTCCAGTCAGACCTTGCCTGCCCCTGCATGCTCCTGTCTGCCCCTGCATCCTCCTGCCAGGTCCTACCTACTCCCGTCTGTCCCTGCCTCTGTCTGCCTGGCTGTGTCTGACCTTCTCAGACCATGCCTGCTCCTGTCTCCCTCTTCCTGCTCCTATCAGACCCTGCGTGACCCTGCCTGCTCCTGTCTGCTACTGAGTGCCTGCTTCTGTCTGCCCCTGCTAGCTCCTGTCAAGCCCTGCCTGCTCCTATCTTTCCCTGCCTTCTCCTGACAGCCCCTGCCTGCTCCTGTCTACCTATGCCAGCTCCAGTCAGGTCCTGGAAGTGCCCCTCGACTTTCTGGCCTCAGCTTTGTATCAAGTGGAATCTGGGCCAGTCCTGTAATCGTGTGAATCTTTACCTCTGACCTCAGGGGGGACGGAACATTTATTTCTTCTCATGTTGTGAACACCAGGCCTCCTTCGATCAGTTCCTTTCACTTGCATTTTGCTTCTTTCTGTAAGGCCTCTGCTCCTTTACTGTTGGATACTTCTCCCTACATCATTCTCGAGGGCTCTTCTTGGCCGTCTTCAGTGCGAGCACAACCCACCCTGCTACCTTCCCAGGTTCTTAACTAAGGGAAGCTGCTCTGCTACTAAACGAAACAATGCTAAAAAAAAACTTTTTCAGTCACTCATTTCTGACCAGACTAGTAATCGGCATGGATTTTTCTGATCAATGAATCCTCTCCTTCTTTCTCCACTTCCCATTTAGAGCTCATAATTCCCTCTCTCTTTTACCACTAAATTGAACAACAGATCTATTCTTTCTCTTCTCAATAAACTCTCTTATATTCTAATCCTGTTAGAACTTTCTGCAGTGCTTGGTCCATGGGTCGCCCACTAAAATACCTCACTACTACCAACCACCATAACATTACCATTCTCCAGCAAATACAGTACTACCTCTCAGAACCACACATTCACTCCAGCACATCTTCACCCACAAAGCATTGCACTACCATTACATACAACTGAAATGTCACTACTCACAATTACACTGTCAAACACACAATATCAATATTACCATGCAAACACTGTACAGTGTCCAAACAATACCACACATCCAGGCACCACATTCTCTTGCTAGCACCATATGACAATAAATAGCAGCATGCTATAAACCCCACCATGGGATTGCCATCCTCCAAACAAATATCCCAGTACCATGAGTTCACCCATCACCTTTACACTACCACACTCCATAGTTGTACTATGAACCCAATAATCTATTACCACTTAACAGAGCCACAGTACTTCCCACCATCGCCAACCTACCAAACCCCACTACTATGCCAACACATCCCTCCATTGCCCTCCCACCCACCATGAAGGTACCTTCACTTAACCCATTTTATCAACTCCCCTAAACAAACTGCACCCAAAACCACTCCACTACCAATGCAGCAAAAAGTCATAGCACCACACAGTGTCCACCAATGCTCTACTATCTCTAAAAGTCACACTGTAACCCCACATTGTACTTCTTACCCATACTGCAGATGGATCGCAGTGGAGGCACAGCAATGAATACATTCAACAACAATATCACATTATAGTACCACAACATTATAATAACACAGTAGGACAACATATCGTCATAAACACAAAAGCTTAATAACACATTCATTACAACATTAGAACATCACTACTTAGAAACCAAAGGTAACACAGAAAAAAACACAACCATAGCACAAAAACACAACAAAAGCACACAGACACTAAACCAACACACAACAAAGCAATGCATCAACATAAGACACATAACTTAACCACCTACAAAAGCACAGCACAAAAACACAACAAATATGAGAGACTAGATTCAAGCATAACTCCAGAATGACACACCATAGCAGACATATAATATCATCGAATTGAAAGCAAAAACACATTTGGAAAACAACATAATAGAAAAAAAATGCAACAAAATACGGTAAATACTAAATAGAGCTATAACAGCAAAACAGAATATCTAAAAACCTGATATAGCAATTCAGCACAGTACTTTAAAACTAACACAAAAGCTAAAAACTGACATAAGAGTCATACAACAAAGTAAAAGTAATCTGTAATTTAAATAGTTATTCTGTTTTGTTTTGGTGTATTGAACTTGTGGTGTGCTGTTGTTTTGCTGTGCTGTTTTATTGCAGTGGTGTTGTATTGTGCTGTGGTTTCAGCTGAGAGTACATGACAATTTTAAAAGGCATACTAAATCATGGTCTTTTTGTTGTATTAAATCACGATGAGCCTCTAACATTGCAATAAAAAAGGGCATTGGCAAATGAGTATGCATTTGCTTCTTATAGAAAATTCACTTTGTTGTGTATATTTTTTTATTTTTGATAAGGCAAACATCATTCTTTGCCTGTATGTGTAGCTGAAAGTGATGGGCAAAATGACTAGCCTATGCACTATAGGTGTAATGTTGGCAGTGATATGTTCATACCCACCTCAAACACAATGGGACCAATTCACAAAGGCAAAGTTAGACTTTTGTTCTAAGTTCAGACCAATAGTCCAACTTTACTACTTTTCAGTGTGCACAAAATAAGTTGCGAGTAAAATCTTTACGACTGCAGAGTTTATGCACTGCTAGCAGAGTAACTACACTTGGAGTGAAATCACCGCACTTGGGGTAGAAGTCCACCCAAGCGTGGAAGCTCCTCAATCATAAATATACTACTAGTAACTAGTTTGTGAATATCAAAAACTAGTAAAGTTAGACTTTTGTTCTAAACTTACAAAAAGCCTAACTTTACCTTTTCACAATGCTGGCTATAGCATTAGGGCTGCACTTCTTTGGAACAGCTTTGACTCCCATTGTATGATACTGCTCACTCATGAGAGATGACTGAAATGGCATATTTGAGGTTATTCTTTATATATTGTGGACATTGTTGGTATAATGGTGCCCATGCTTGGTGTAATGCTTGCACCGGCATGCTATTGGCAATCCTTAGCATATTAATAACATTCTCACTTTCGCCATTTATTGGTTTAACCTCTCTGCACCCATCCTTGCCATCACACATTTATCCATATTAAATTTTGTTTTACTATTCTGTCAAGCAATTACCTATTCACATAGCCATACATGCATTCATTCACTTACCTATCGAGTATCCACGTATTGAAACACTCATTCATCCATTCATAAACACATACATTCAGCGTGTTGTACATTCACAGATTCACCAATGAAGCCACTAAAACACAGCACAGACTTGGTAATAAAGAAGCAATGCCAGTGAAGCCTATAGCCAGATGTATTGGCTTTACCAATGCTTAAATATTTTGCCGAACACAGAGGTAGTGTGTTTTGCTGTGGCAAATGCCATTCTATTGATTTAGTTTGATCCTGAGAGCTAGCTACAAATGGTTCATATTTTAACACTCATTTACCATAGTTTCGGTGATGGGGGATGCTAGGCAGAAGGCAGATTGGAAATGCTTGTTGTAGGAGCATGGCATTTGCGTTTTTCTTACTCAATAAATGGAAGTATTATCTTAAAAACGTGTACACATTCATATTGTGCTCGCTGTAGTTTTATCTTCGGTTTGATTACATCAACGATAGATTGGGGGGGGGGGCGCCCCCGCTCCGGAATTTATCCAGAGCTCTCGGGCCTCAGTAGTACTGTGCTGATGGGGCCCCCTGCAGCTCGGGCCTCCCCACTCCCTGCACCGCGGGGGCTGTGGGGGCCTGTGTTATGCCCCTGATGCATTGGTTATATTTAATACTAATTCGATATTTTCTAGAATTAAGCTAGACAATAAGTATATTACATATTCAGTTAAAGGGTTTGTGCCAAGAACTATAGTTAGTTAAAAATGGTAAAACTACATTTTCTCATTCGTAAGTATTTATATGATGTAGGTAGTGCACATCTAGCCACAAACTAGTGGGGTGCTGCAAAAGGCGAGAGGTTTACTGTAGCTATAGTCTGTGAAAGAGCAATAAAGCGGAGGTAGGTGTCATACACTGCTAGGTGCTAAGTGCAGAGGATCACGGTGGAGAGGTGAGTGTACTGTTGTGATGCTTACAGGGAGGGTCAGAATATTTCAGACAGTAGCTGGTCTACAGTCGGAGAGATAGGGAAGGATATATAAGTGGATACTCTTCAGTGACGTCATGCAGATGTGTACCACTTGTACTCCTACCACGGTGCACATGAAAGATATCAATGCGTGGTTGTCCAATTGAGACTTCTCTAATAAGCTGATGAGTAACCTGCTTCTTGTGATCTTCAAATAACTTTCAGACAGTCACTCACCCCCTCAGTCTCTTAGGCCTCACCTACTGAATTTTGCGAGATATATTCAATATTTGTACCCCAGGAGTACATCAACAACTTTGATGAGATGTCTTTATTCACTTTACTATTTGAAAATCATGAGCTCTTTGTTCAATTCCAAATATATCTGCCGCCTACTTAAGGCCACAATAAACACACTGTTATAATCTGATGTCTTTATCTGATGTCTGTCTTCTTTAAGGAACCACATGATGTCATTTAGAATGTAAGCCTCAGGAAGAGCAGTTTGTTTTTGCCTGGAAACTGACTGGACGTTGATGCTGTGTCTCATTAAAGATACTTAATCTACAGGAAATAGAGTATCCTTCTTTTTAACAATGGCGATTAGGACGACTTAACTTGATTGGGGACAAGTGGATAGCAGCATCAATTCCCCTAATATCTCAATTTTGGAATTATTTGGATTTTACTCGTCTTAATTTCAATGGAATTACAAAAGTATTCGAAATTTCGGGACTGACTGATAACCACAGCCCTTCTGCCTTAACGTCGTGTTCAACATTTAAGGCAATATTTTACCGTTTTCGTATGCTCTCAGTGTTTCGCAGTGCCTGCAACCGCCCCCTCATTTTTCAACTCCGAGCAAGGTTCCATACCTCGAGAGCCTTGGCATTGCCTCGTGACCTTAAGACATTTCTGTGCGCATTCGTACTCTGACTTGAATGCTTGCCTGAATGCGGAGGGTGACGGAGCGTCATCACGTTTCAATTGAACCTGACGTGACCCCGCGCTTGAACGTAGGCGCCATCTTGTGTTTACTTTCCTAAAGGAAAAGGCTGTGCTTGCAACACAATCTTAGGCAGTTTTTAAAACTGTCATCACTTTACCATTACAGACCGGCTGTCAACTACGGATCGTGTCAGCTTCCTCATCTGATTTTGGATTGGCGTTTTATTTAACTACCTTACGGTATTTTCAAATTTCGATTTTCTTTTTATTTGGATTTACTTCTGAGTTTAACATACGCTATTTACCAGGACTACAGACACTGTTTACCAGGATTACTGACACTGTTTACCAGGATTACTGACACTGTTTACCAGGATTACTGACACTATTTACCAGGATTACAAACACTGGAATTCCATTTTTGGTAAGGACCGACCATAGACCCCTTGTTCAGATTTTTTCTTGCAGGCATAGTGAACACTTAACGCCTAGAATTAAACGTTGGAGTGAGGGATTACAAGAGTATAATTTTATTGTGCAATATATACCTGGGTCAAATAACAAATCTGCTGACTGTTTGTCGTGATTACCTCTGGAGGAAAGCAGTGGTGATGACAAAGAAGATGGTGTATTTTGGGTTGCTGAAAATGCACTGACACAGGGAGAGTGGAGGGATGGTGTGACTAAAGACAGGATTCTATCTGAGCTCAAAACCTGGATAAGCCAAGGTTGGCCAGACTATAAATCCTTGGATCAAGAGATGAAAACGTATTGGTCTGTCAAAGATGTAATTTCTTTTGTGGGGGACAATTTACTGAGAGGCCTGAGGGTTATTCCCCCAGTTGAATTTAGAGACAAAATCATAAACACTGCTCATGAGGGTCATCTTGGAAGGAGTCTCACCAAGGCTAGAGTGAGAGAAAGATACTGGTGGCCTACTATGGACCATATGATCGAGAATGTAGTTAAAGACTGCACTTTGTGTGCATCTAATGACAAGTCTTACGCAACCAATCACACACCTTTGTCACCGGTAAAAATTCCTGAGATTGTCTGGACAAAGTTAGGTTTGGAAGTTATGGGACCATTCGATCTGTTACCACCAAGTGAGTGTTTTGTCATTTTATTGGTTGATTACACATCCAAATGGGTAATAACAAAGTGTACTTCTTCTGTGAATGCTAAAACTGTTATTGAGTTTCTAAAGGGAGTGTTTGCTTTTGAGGGTTTACCTAAATTCCTGATAACAGATAATGGCGTGCAATTTGTCTCTAGTGAGATGAATGATTTTCTCAAAAGTTGTGGTGTGATTCATCAAAAAACTGCACTATATTCTCCTCAGGCTAATGGCTTAGCGGAGAGAATGAACCGGTTGGTCAAAACTTGCCTTTAACATGCATTGGATACCAAATTATCTCTTAAGGAAATCTTGAGAGATACTTTGTGGGCACATAGGACCACACCTAATGCTGTTACTTTAACATCTCCTTTTGAAGCATTGAGAGGTAGAAAGGCGATCTCCAAGTTAAATCCTGTTTGAATGCCAATAATGGACGGAGAAGCCTTATGAGCTGATATAAAAAAAATAGGATCTCAAAATATCAGAGTCAATACAAAACAAGATATGATTCTAAAATGTGTGTGAAAGGGAAGAAGTGGAATGTTGGAGACAGGGTTCTGATAAAGAATCCAAGATACACGCTTAAGGGCAAAAGTACCTTCATGGGTCCTGTAAAGATCCAAGGAAGCAGTTGTAGTTAAGATGATTTATTGAGCAGCACAGCATCCAGTCCTGACACAGCAGGACACAGGTTACAACTGACTAACAGTGGAGAATGCTGTATGAGCAAAGCTCTGTTAAGAATGCAGAGTTAAAAGGAAACACAGCATGGCTCATGCAGTTAAAGAGGTACAAGCATAAATAATATAGGCACTTAATAATAACAGGATATAACACACCTCCCTCATTAAATGAAAATAAAAGGAGTAAGGCTGGGAGGGCTACAGACCAAACAAAGGAAAGAGAAAAAACAGCTATACAAAATCTTGCAAAGAAACTGGTCTTCTTCTGATTCGCCTATCGTCTTTGATCCTTGAAGCTACAGAATCAGAAAATGAATCAGACCCACCATCAGAAATGTAACCTCTATCAGTAACAGCGTGAGGTTGGAATTTAGACACATCTTGAGTAGGACATTTAGCAACCCTGCTTGAGTTCCAAACCTTGCCATCCTGAGTAACAACTGAGTTACTGAAAACTCTTTTGATTTGAATAGGTCTGCCAAACTTACTCGTACCTTTGGTGACTAAGAAAGGTTTTAAGATTCTTACCCAATCCCCAACACACAATTCATGCTCTCTTGTTTTCCACTTCTTATTGTACCAAACTTCAGATTTACTTTGTTTCCCACTTACTCTCTTTGCAACTTCCTTGACATCTACATTATTTTGTACCAGAGCTTCACATTTTTCCTTGAACCACCAAGGGCACGTGTCTGACGCAGGATCCCTACCTTTGAGTAGTTTGAACGGACTAATCTCAGTAGTGCTATGGGGAGTTATACGATAAGTCCAAAGTTTCTGTCTGATACGGTTTAACCAATCCCCTTTCTCTTTGATGGCATCAGAGACAAAACCCTTTAAAACACGGTTGAAACGCTCAACCTGCCCGTTCTCATGTGGCTCGTAAAGAGATGTACACATGTGTTTGATGTTGCAGGATTGTAAGAACAATTTCATTTCAGCGGAGACTAACTGCACCCCATTATCAGAAACCAATACCGAAGGACAGCCTTCCCTAGCAAAAACTTCTTTAAAAAAAGAAATGACAACTTCAGAAGTGATTTTGGCTACAAATTTCACTTCTGGCCACTTAGAGTGGTAATCCACAATGACCAATGCAAAACGTGAACTTTCTGGCAACACTTGGAAGGGTCCTGAAATATCAAATGCTATCTTGCTCCACGGAAATTCTGGCCATTTCACTGTCTTAAGAGGTGGAACATGTAATTTTAACATCTTGTCGCTGTTACAGCACTCATTGCATTCTCTGACAGTACGGTCTATGAATCTATCCATTCCAGGCCACCAGAAATGTAACCTTATAATACGCTTCATGGCCGAGATTCCCGGATGGGTCTTGTGTGCTAATTTGAGAATAAGTTCTTGCACCCCACTTGGTGGAATACATTTTTCAGATTTGAAGAACAAATCCCCTTCACACCATAACTCTTCTGCTATGTTGTAAAATGGTAGCAGATCATATTCAACGTTATTCTTGCTGGGCCAACCTTCTAGAAGGTATTTCTTCAGCTTAACAAATTTCTCATCCTTATTCTGGCATTCTAACCAAAACTGTTCAGAAATATCTTGATACTGGGGAGATACTAAATCTGTCAATCCTAACACAAAATCAACTTCAGAAAGACTATTCACATTGTCTACTTTACTTTCACACGGAAGACGTGACAAACAGTCAGCAGTGACATTTTTCTTCCCTGGAATATATTCAACCTTAAAATTGTACTCCTGTAGCTTGGATGAAAGACGTGCAATCCTAGCTGTCGAATTCCAACCACCCCCGGCTGATAGGATATGCACCAAAGGTTTGTGGTCCGTTCTTAGAATAAACTCACTGCCCCAAATGTAAATCCTATAGTGTTCAATGGCCCACACACAAGCAAGCAACTCACGTTCAATAACCGCATATCTGCGTTCAGTTTCACTCAAAGTTCTGGAGGAGAAAGCTACGTTCCATTCTGCAACATCATCAGTTTGAGATAGCACACACCCAAGACCGTACAAACTTGCATCAGTGGTGATGATGCATTTTTTCCCAATTCTAAATGGTTTCAAAGTCGGGGAATTAACAATATCATGTTTGATATCTGTAAAAGCTTTTTCCTGTTCAGTTTCCCATACAAAATCGTTGCACTGTCTTAACAGTTTTCTTAAAGGTTCCATCTTGGTGGCAAAATTCACAACAAATTTACTATAGTATTCACACATCCCGGAGAAAGAGAGAAGTTGTTCCTTATTCTTTGGGGCTGGAGCACAGAGGATGGCCTCAACATTAGATTTTTTAGGAACAAGACCTTCCCCCGACAAGGTGTGACCTAAGTATTCCACCGACTTCCTAAAAAGTTTGCACTTGTGTGCTTTGAGGGTAAGGCCAGATTTTTCTAATCTTTTGCATACAATACTCAAATGTGAACTATGTTCGGCCTCATTTTTTGAGAAAATTAAGATGTCATCCTGAAAGCATTTTACGAATTTATCAAGGTCCCTAAAGATTTGAAACATAATACGTTGGAAAACGGAGGCAGCGGATGCTAATCCAAACGGCATCCTTCTATATTGAAATAGTCCCATAGGGGTAATGAAGGCTGTATATTTCTTGGAATCTTCAGTAAGCTCAATTTGATGATACGCAGATCTAAGGTCCAAGGTGGAAAAGATCTGCGCACCATCAAACAAGGAAACCAGCTCATTAATATTGGGGAGTGGATGACAGTCTATAACAATATTAGAGTTTAAAGCCCTCAAATCAATGCAGACCCTCAATTTCTGGTCAGGTTTGCGCACCAAAACGATGGGCGAAACCCACTCTGAAGATTCAATGGGCTCTATAATACTGTCCTTGAGTAGGTCATCCAACATTTCTTTTAGCTCATCCCTAACATTTAAAGGAACTCCCCTAAGCTTTTGTTTGACTGGGACAGCACCCTCCTTGAGAACAATTTTGTGTGCAAAATTTTCCAATCTTCCTAAACGGTCACAGAAAACTTTATTGAACTTTTCAGACCATGAAATAATTACATCATCCTTTCCATTAACATCAGAAACAGAGTTGATCATATCTTGTTCACTACAAAGAGAGATGGGATCCTTGGCACGTGGATTCAACGTGATGCCAAGTTCCCATTGATCATGCCAACCCAGAACATTGACTCCTTTGATAGCTATATAAAGCTTGATTTGAGCTGATCTACCTCTGAAACATAAAAGAACATCAAAGAAACCTTCAATATCGATAGTATTTCCATTGAAACTTTCAGCTAAAATGTCTGAAGGTTGTAAATCAGAAATATTGCAAACACTTGTTAACTTTTCGTTAAAATATTCTTTGGTAATAATTGTCCATGGAGATCCTGAATCTACCATAAGTTCAATAGCAATACCTGAGACATGAAAAGTACATTTGGGAGATTTCTTAGTGGTTGATCCAAGAATAGAAACAACATAGCCACGTTCAACTTCATGTTGTACTTCAACCACCCCAACAGAAGATACCTTTGAGGAAGAGGGAGTGACAGATCGTCCAGAACGAGGTTGAGAATTGTACCTCCTTTCTCTACATACGTTGCTGAAATGTCCTACCTTGTTACAAATATTACAAGTTCTGTTTATGGCAGGACAGCCCTGAAAAGAGGCTATATGTGATTTACTCCCACATCTGTAGCATAAAAGTGATGAACTATTAGAATCAAATCTTCTATTACCAATACCCACAGTATTTTTAAATTTAGATTGGAAAGGAACAACATTTTTTTCATCAACTTTGGATTTAACAATACACACTTCTTCTTCAGTGTTGGATTTAACAGAGTGAGAATTAGATGTTTGTTTCACAACAATATTCATCCATTTCTCTGACATTTCTGTAGACTTAGCAATAGCTATAGTTTCTTCCAGATTAGGATCACCTATACACCAAAGCTTATCTTGAATTTTTTTGTTTTTGACATGGACAATGATCTGATCGCGAATCATTTCAT
Source organism: Lissotriton vulgaris (assembly GCF_964263255.1). Taxonomy (NCBI): domain Eukaryota; kingdom Metazoa; phylum Chordata; class Amphibia; order Caudata; family Salamandridae; genus Lissotriton; species Lissotriton vulgaris. Next base: position 186,688,561 of record NC_141688.1, on the reverse strand, counting down.
CTGCCATGGCACCAAAATTGCAATGTAAGGTTAATGCTCTTAGAGAAGTAAGAAAATCATCAAAGGATTCCTCTTGTTTTTGTGCTCTAGTATAAAATTTAAAACGATTCAACGCAATGTTAGCGGTAGGCTTAAAGCGTTTTTCCAACCTACCAAGAGCTTCAGTGTAAACATTCACAGAGTCACCACTACCACTAGGCGCAGCAAATGGAGGCAAGGTCCTAAAGATTTCCTGACCCTCAGAGCCTAAACAATGTAACAAAATACTTTTTTTTCTTTCTGAACCCATACGCTCTCCATCAATAGCTTTCATATAATTGAAAAACTCCTCTTTCCACCTTGACCAAGGCAACGGTGGATCGCCCTTGACTTGTAAAAATTTTGCAGGAGGATCAAACTGCATGTTGTTAATAGTAAAATAGAATAATAAATTGAACAAACGAATAAAATGATAAAATACAAAAAAAAAAACACAAAATGTAAATATGCAGAAAAGGTAAAAGGTAAAATGTAACAGTACTTATGCCAATTGAAGTCAGCGTGGTCAGTAGCTTGTCAGTGGAGAAGAGGCGAAGCTGTGGTTTTAATAATGGTTGTGGAGCGCTTGGCGAGGTAAATAAACAGTGCGAACTGTAATTAAGAGAAACGCTAGTAAAAAGGGCTAAAAACTAGATAAAATCAAAAAGAAACGAAGCAAAACGATGACTGGAAAAGGTTCCTTCGTGAAAGTTGATCGCCGTGTGAAGTTGCTAGGCAACCAAGAAACAAAATGGAGGCACGTGATGTAGCGTGCGTGTAGACGTCCAAACAATGCGTGCGTGATGACGCGAAGACGTTGTTAGCAGATCCAGACCAATGATAGCGTGGCTGGTAACGCAGGGTGATGACGCGGAGGCGTTGCTGGAAGTTACGGCCCAATTGTAGCTGGTTGCTAAGGAGCGCGTAGAAAGCTGAAATGACTCCGACGATGTTCAAAGCGTCATCGCTAATTAACCAAGGCGATGACGTATGCGCTGGCAACCAAAGCGTTGTCAAGGAATGAGGCAATGACGAGTGAATGTTGTCAAGGCAGCAGGAACACTCGTGAAGAAGTCGCGTTGTCAAGGCAGCAGAAACGCTCGTGAAGCGATCGCGCTATAAAGTACCAGCTTGAAAGATGCCAAAAGACATTTAAAGGTCAGAAAAGGAAAATAAATGCCACAAAAACATCCAAATTGCAGGGAAACGTTGGTAGAGACGTTGGTAGAAGCCAGTAGGTAGTGCAGGATGTCTTGGGTATTTTCAAAGCAGGCAGATCAGTAGAATTTTGTAAAAATAAGTAAATATATCCAAAAATGGGTTCAAACTCCGCTCCTGTGCTGTAGATGGCTGGAGTAAGGTTGTCCTCGTCGCCAATTTTGTAAAGATCCAAGGAAGCAGTTGTAGTTAAGATGATTTATTGAGCAGCACAGCATCCAGTCCTGACACAGCAGGACACAGGTTACAACTGACTAACAGTGGAGAATGCTGTATGAGCAAAGCTCTGTTAAGAATGCAGAGTTAAAAGGAAACACAGCATGGCTCATGCAGTTAAAGAGGTACAAGCATAAATAATATAGGCACTTAATAATAACAGGATATAACAGGTCCTTTTACTATTGTCTCCATTAAGAAAAATGTTGTGAAGGGTAGCAATGGTAGTGTTTGGAGCATGTCTAGGTTAGTTAAATGTTTGAAGAATGGTTCTAATTATTCTAATTCTCAGAGTTCTTCTCGCGGTGATGTTGAGGTGTGTATCACTTACAACGCAACTTTTACGTCGTAATGCTGTTACAACGCAGCTATTACAACGCAGGATCCATTAAATCGGATGCCATTACAACGCATGGCATTACATAGCAGATGGTATTACAACGCATACCATTACATCGTTAGTATTGGTAAGTATATATATATTTTTAATTTTATTTAATATTATATAATTGATTTAATTATTATTAATTATAAATAAAAATAAATACAAATATTTATTTATGTTTTTAAATATTATAAATTAAATTTATTAATTTAAGTAATTTTTTTAAATAAGTATGAGTATAGGAGTATATGTTTTGGGGTACTGAGGTATATGTTTTGGGGTGTTTGGGTATTTTTAGGTTTTAGGGCAGGGTTTGGGTTTTGGGGTACAGGGGTGTTTTTAGGTTTTAGGGCAGGGTTTGGGTTTTGGGGTACATGGGTGTTTTTAGGTTTTAGGGCAGGGTTTGGGTTTTGGGGTACAGGGGTGTTTTTAGGTTTTAGGGCAGGGTTTGGGTTTTGGGGTACAGGGGTGTTTTTAGGTTTTAGGGCAAGGTTTGGGTTTTGGGGTACAGGGGTGTATTTAGGTTTTAGGGCAGGGTTTGGGTTTTGGGGTACAGGGGTGTTTTTAGGTTTTAGGGCAAGGTTTGGGTTTTGGGGTACAGGGGTGTTTTTAGGTTTTAGGGCAGGGTTTGGGTTTTGGGGTACAGGGGTGTGTTTAGGTTTTAGGGCAAGGTTTGGGTTTTGGGGTACAGGGGTGTTTTTAGGTTTTAGGGCAAGGTTTGGGTTTTGGGGTACAGGGGTGTATTTAGGTTTTAGGGCAGGGTTTGGGTTTTGGGGTACAGGGGTGTTTTTAGGTTTTAGGGCAGGGTTTGGGTTTTGGGGTACAGGGGTGTTTTTAGGTTTTAGGGCAGGGTTTGGGTTTTGGGGTACAGGGGTGTTTTTAGGGTTCATGGGTAGGTTTGTGTTTTGGGTTAATTAAATTATATTTACCATTTTTAAATTAATTAAAATATATTTAATGAATTAAATTAATTTTATTACATTAATTACATTTTTAAATTAAATTAATTAAATTAAATAAATTTTTTCAATTAATTTAATTTAATTTCAATTATAAAAATATGTACATTAAGTTAATTTTATTTTTTTCATTAAATTAAATTATTTCCATTTTTTATTAAAATTACATTTATTAATTAGATATTATTTTATTAAATTAAATTAATGGCTATTTTAAAATGTATTTTAATTAAATTAATAAAATTAAATTAATTAAATTAACTTAATAACATTTTTTTTAAAAAGGTATACTTACCTATACTTACGATGTAATGCCATGCGTTGTAATACCATCTGCTATGTAATGCCATGCGTTGTAATGGCATCCGATGTAATGGATCCTGCGTTGTAAAAATTCCGTTGTAACGGAATACGATGTAAAAATCCGCGTTGTACTGACACCAATCCGATGTTGATGATGTTGGGTCATTCTCTAATGACCAATTGGCTGGAACTTCTTGTACCGATTTTACAACTTCTGATCCCAGTTCTAACCACTTTTCCAGTAGACAACGTCACTTGCCCTTGAAATTTAAAGATTATATTATGTCTTAAACGACTGTTTTTTTAGATTCTTGTTATGGTATTTTACTGTATCTATTTTGACCTTTTCTTTTCTTTCTTTTGGTCACTCTATTTCAAGTTTCTTGTTGCGCTGTTTCCTTTGGTTTATTGGGGAGGGGATGTGTTATAATCTGATGTCTGTATCTGATGTCTGTCTTCTTTAAGGAACCACATGATGTCACTTAGAATATAAGCCTCAGGCAGAGCAGTTTGTGTTTGCCTGGAAACTGACTGGACGTTGATGCTGTGTCTCATTAAAGATACTTAATCTACAAGAAATAGAGTATCCTTCTTTTTAACACACACCTACTCCCCTGTCTTGTCCAGATGTTTTCCAACCTGAGCCAAAAATGGTCGGATTGTGAAACATGTAACTGGATACTCTTACGGCGCCTAAAGGCGTAATGAAAGACCTTTACTTTTCGCTTTTCAGATTTCTCCATCATCCTGCTAGGCTGTTCAAAAGATCTGCTCTGGTTAGCGCCAAATTTGTATAGCTGGGGGGTGGGGGTTCCAGTCAAGCCCGGGGAGGTTGCTTGAGGAGCTGAAGGTGCCAAGAATGTTCTCAGATCTCTGTGATTTACTTCTTTAGGAGGCATCCATATATCTAGACCTACAGCAGTATAATGGTTGGGCTGAGTAAAGCTGGTGCACGATCTCGCTCTACTCAAATGTAGTGGAAGTGTGGCCTATCCAGTGTGAGAGTCTGCAGCCCTTGGCCCCCAGTGTGAACACCGCTATTGCACTGTTCCACCCTGAGGGAAGACACAGGGAAATTCTATGGCTATCCTTCGCTAGTTTGTGGGGGTTTTCACCCCCAGTCCAGTGCACTGCTAGTCTCTCTTTTCAGGTGGGCCAGAAGGCACAAGACCTCATGCTGTGCCTACCCAAGTGATGCCACCTTCAGCGTCAGGCCCCTCTAGAGTTCCAAGGAGCCTGGAGTCTCAAAGAGCCAGGCCCATCGTCCGCCATCACAATCCTACATTGAATCAATGGCCATGTCAGGGGTGCTTGCCAGAGACAACAATCATCCGCGGTCTTAGGTTGTCTGTGCCTCAAAAACACGTGCAGTGGTGGTGAGGGCTCCATCCTCTGTCTCAGCCTCAAGCGGCATCCCAAGTATTTTTCAGCACATCACCAAAATCTTTCACCACGACGTCACCTCCGGTATGATTCTGCAACTTGGTCAAAACAGGATCCTTCTCTCTCAACAGCTTGCCCTGAAACAGGCACACCAGGTCCCTGAGGGATGCCATCTTGAAATCACCTAAAGACTATGGGCCTTATTTATGAAGGCCTTGTGTCAGTTTTACGCCGCCGGTGCGTCACTTTTTGTGACGCACCAGCGGTGTAAAAAATGCGCCCTGTTTAAAAAGTGACGCATCTAGGCATATGTGTCACTTTTTAAACCCCTGCGCCACATTATACCTGCGTCAGGTATAATGTATGCAGAGGGGGCGTTCCCTCGCAAAAATCCTCGTAATAGTGACGCAGTGAAATCTATGAGATTTCACTGCGTCACTTTTAGGACGCTGTTGCATCATAATCTTGCGCCTGCCTCACAGCAGGCATAAGACTGACGCAAGCCCTTACACATGGGGCTTTCCCCATGTGAAAGGACGCATTGCTGGAGTTGCGTGACTTTTGTGACACACTCCAGCAATGCGTCACTTTTGCGCTTAGAGGTATGTCAGAAATACAGACGTATCTGTAACTCCTTGCGACATGATGCGTCATACATTAAATATGACGCATCAGGAATGTCGCAAGGAGTGCGCTGTGAAAAGTGACGCATCACTGTTTTTTTTTTTTAAAACAGATTTTATTAGTAGCATGACAAAAATATAGCGCATAATGCTCTGAACACCAGAGACAATTACTAGGGCAAATGATCAATAGCACATCATGCAAACATTTTCTTAGGCGATACGTCAGAAGGTAATTGTAAACAAAGAAATGTCTATTAGTAAACCCCTCTGCCCCTATCCACCCACCCTCAACTCCCCCCCCCTCCCAAGCGTGCTGCTGCCTACTCCGTCCGTGCCATGCCAAACGCTGCATATTTTAAGCCAGAACAAAGGCCGTAGGGCCATCAATCGTACTGTAGGGCCTCCTCCTCTGCGGGTGGGTCCAGTTCCAGGCCCCGGTAGTCCACCCACCTCTTCCAAATTTTATAGTGCTTGAGAGGGCATCCCCGTGCGACATAGACAGGCTGCTCCAGACCCATACAATAATCCATACCATTGCGCCAGGCCGTGACGGTGGGGGCACGAGGTGCCGTCCAGGATCTCGCTATGTCCATTTTGGCCAGAGTCAGACCCAGAAGCAGTAAGTGACGCTTATATCTATTGCCCCCAATTCCAGCCAGAACATGAAGGAGAGCCAGTTTGGGGTCCCTCTGCAACTCCCAGGCGAGCACCTCACTCAAACACCGGAACACTCTGTCCCAAAACCTCTGAAGAGCCCCACAGCCCCACACAGTATGCAGTAGCGTGCCCACCTCAGAGTTGCATCTAAGACATGTCGGGGATGCAATCAATCCCGCCCTCCACATGCGCTGTCTAGTGTTATATGTACGGTGGAGGTATCTGAACTGTATCAGTCGCAAGCGCGTGGAGACGGCCGCACTCCTGGGCCCCTCCAGGGCCTCAACCCAGTCTTCCTCGTCAAGCTCCCCAACATCCCGCTCCCATTGGGACCTAAGGTGGGCAAGATCTGACGCGCTATGGTGCACCAGCGTCTGGTAGATACGGGAGATCTTTTTGTCCGGCAATTCCCCCATAAAGACCTTGGCCTCAATGGGACTGAACTCCGGCAGGTCTTCCACGTCACGGATGTACGGGGCAAGAGCATGCCGGAACTGAAGGTACCTATAGAATTGGGTATGTGGCATGTCAAACTCCTCCCGCAGCATAGCAAAAGATTTGAGCGTTCCCCCAGACATAACGTCTCCAAGTGTGGAAATACCTATCATGCCCCATTGCCTAAAGCCCACCAGGGCCGCCAGTTGCGGCAATCTACCATTCTCCCACAGCGGAGTCTCCAGGGTCAGGACATTCCACCACCCCACCCTGCGCAGGGCCTGCCGCCAGATCTGGAAAACCACGCGCGTGACGGACGGCAACGATCCCCGGAGGGGCGCCGAGTACAACAACGTATGTAGGGAGGCAGAGCCCATAAGGTATCGCTCCACCGCGTATGCAGGATCCCCCCTGTCCGCGTACCACCAGTCGTTGAGTACAAGGAGGTGCGATGCTTGATAATATGATAATAAGTCAGATGTGGCAAGACCCCCTGTGTAGGTGGAGCGGAAGCACGTCCGCAGCGCAACTCGTGCCGTGCCTCCTTCCCACAAGAAGCTGCTTAAGGCCGCATTCAGGCGTCGAAACCAAGTGTGCGGGACCAACGCCGGGTGGTTCTGCAGTTGGTACAGTAGACGTGGGAGCGCGACCATCTTAAAGATGGCAGATCTACCCTGAATGGACAGCGGCATTCTGGCCCACACCTTGATATCCTCTCGCGTACGATCCCAAACCGGGGCGATGTTGCGCTCCAGGGCCACCGCGGCATCCTCCGTGAGGTATACCCCGAGATACTTCACCCCTTCAGCCATCACCTGCAGCCCATCGGCCCACTCACCCAGAGGATGCGGACCCCCTAGAGTCCAGAGTGTGGACTTCCCGGGGTTCATATAGAGCCCCGAGGTTTCTCCAAAAATTTGTAGGATCCGCAAGATACGAGGCCCAGAGCGATCCAAGTCGGAAAGAAAAAATAGCACGTCGTCGGCGTATAGGGCTATTCTATCCGCCACCCCCGGTGACCACTGGAAGCCCCTCACCTGGGCGTCGATCCGCACCCACGCCGCCAGGGGCTCCATTGCAAGCGCAAAAAGGTATGGGGAGAGGGGGCACCCCTGTCTCGTTCCCCTCTGGATACGGAATGAGCAGGAGACACCCCCGCCGACGCGGACAGCCGCCGTCAGGTCAGTATAGAGGAGGCGTATATAGGCCAGGAAACGGGGACCCAGATTCAGTCGACCCAGGAGAGAAGACAGGTACGTCCAGCTCAGAGAGTCAAACGCCCTACCCATGTCAGCCAGCAGTAGCGCTACTCTCTCTTCCAATCCCCGCCAGGCCGAGATCGCCACCTGGGCTCGCCTAATGTTATGCCTAGTGGCCCGCTGGGGCATGAAGCCGGCCTGGTCCGGGTGTACCAAGTCCGTAATGTGCGGTTTGAGCCTGTTGGCGAAGGCCTTCGCCAATATCTTGGCCTCTGTATTGAGAAGGGAGATAGGCCTGTAGGACTCGTGTTTCTCCGGGGGGCGTCCTGGTTTCAAAAAGACTACCACCTCTGCATGTCGCCAGTCAGGAGGCAGCAGGCCTCTCTCCCGGGCCTCCTCAATAACCGGCCGAAAGTGGGGCGTCAACTGGGTCGCAAAGTGCCTAAAGAATTCGCAGGGGAACCCGTTCGGGCCCGGCGCCCTGCCCGGATTCAACTCGCCCAGGGCAGTGGACAGTTCGTCGTCCGTCAGAGGCCGGTCCAGCAGGTCGCGGACCTCATCCGACACGGCCCGTGGCGGAAGGTCATCAATAAATCGCTGCACCATGTCAGCCGCCAGGCACTCCCGGTGCGCATAGAGGGACTCGTAATAGGAGGCGAAGCTGCCCGTAATCGCTCCAGGCTCCAACAGTGGCTCCCCATCAGGGGTGACAATCTGAGGCAGAGGCTGTGCATGTCTAATGCCCTGACACAGGTGATGTAGCATTTTGCACAACTTATCGCCCCATTGATAAATGCGGCTCTGAGTGGCCAGCCAAGCCTGGCGGGCCTCATCTAATAAGATCGAGGTATATTGCTGTTGTGCCAGTAATAGTCTTCGCCTGAGCAGCTCGCCATCGTCCTCCCGACTCCTACGCTCCAGGTCCTCCAATTCCGCTTCCCGCCGCACCAGGTCCTTACGCTTTTCCCTCCGCGCCGCTGAGCACCAAGAGATATCAATCCCCCTCAAAGTGGGTTTCATGGCCTCCCACAAGGTCGCAGAGGATGCCACCGAGTCGACGTTGGCGGACAGAAAGTGAGCTATTTCACGGGTAATAGGGGCGCGGTACGAAGGCTGAGTTAACTGCCAGGGCGACAGGCGCCATCTGAACGGCTGTCTAGGATGCCCAGTGTCAACCAACACAGAAATCGGAGATTGGTCAGATAGTGCCCGTGGCAAAATGTCAGCGGACATGAGCCTACCTGCCATCGCTCGCGGGAGAAAAATGTAGTCCAAGCGCGAGAACGAGTCGCGCGCGGAAGAGAAGTAAGTAAAGACCCTACGCGCCCCGCGCTTGTACTTCCAGGAGTCAATACAGTCCAGCCCCGTGACCAGTGCCCGCAGACGCGATGCTTGCCCCTCCCCTCCCACCACCCCGCCTGCAGCACCCCGCCATCTGTCGCAGGAGACATCCATGACATCATTCCAGTCCCCCCCAACAATTGACAATGCTGTCGGCATATCGACCCAGAGGGACATCAACTTCTCCACTAGGGCCCATTGCAGCGGGGGCGGAGCATATACACTACCAAGAACAATCATCTCACCACCTATCTCGCCCTGCACAAAGATATACCTGCCCTGCGCGTCCTGCCACGTGCGCCTATGTGTAAATGGAACCCTCCGATGAATCAGTATGGCCACCCCCCGGGACCCTCTCGCGAAACCTGCATGATATGTCTGTGTAAAGCCATTGCGCTGGAGGCATAACGCCTTTGTGCCTAATAAATGGGTTTCTTGAAGGAGCAAGATGTCGGTTCCCCTGCCTTTGGCCCACGCGAACACTGCCCCTCTCTTCACCTTATCTAGCATTCCTCTCACATTCCAGCTCAGTATTCTAGTCCCACCCGGACCTACCCGAGGGCCCCCAGCATCAGACGACATTGGTGTTTCGGAATAGAAATCATACAAGCCATAACGCAGGCACCAGCAGCAATGCTCACAACGGATCGGACGCAGCACACCCCCCCAGACCCCACCCCAGAACCAAGTCAAACTCACACCCCAACAAACCCCCCTCCACCCCCACCCCGCACCTCTCAAACATGGAAGCACCTGTCGCGGTCAGGGAGTGGTCCCGGCCCCAACGGGGAGCCAGGGAGCACCCCTTCCAATGGATCCCCACAGCACAGCCCATGTCAAACTAGGCAGTGGCCCCTTCCCAACTCTGAGTAAGCGTGGCTCCCAGCCAAGCTAATACACCCTGGTCAACAAAAAGGGGAACAAGCAATCAAGAGAGCGAGAGTCCATGTCTCCCAACAGTCAGGGCACATCCCCGGAAGCATTCTGCGTGGCCTCATCATTGCGCGTGCTGGACCGTGACTTCGAGCTGCGGTGTGAACGGGACCTGACCCGGCGCCTCTGCTGACTGTCCGGACCCCTGTCGGAGGGCCCCCCAGTCGAGGAATCCGATTCACCACCCCTGGCAGTATTGACGCGCACCTTGACCGTCTCATCTGTCCATTGGAAAACGGCCTCCGGGGTATCAAAGAAAAGGGTACGGGACTGGAAGACAACTCGCAGTTGCGCCGGGTACAGAAGGGCATACGGCAGCTTCAGGCCCCGAAGGCGGGCCTTGGCCGCTGTGAAGGACTGTCTCTGCTGTTGCACCAATCTCGTGTAGTCCGGGAAGATAAGGATAGGTGAGTTCTCATACACAAGCTGACCCTTCGCCCTCGCCTGTTTCAGGATAGCGTCTCTGTCGGCATAGTTGAGCAATTTGGCGATCATGGGGCGAGGGCGTTCCCCCACCGGGGGCTTCTGCGTCAACGCTCGATGAGCCCGCTCCACCACGAAGCAACGAGAGAGGGAATCGGCCGGCATCCACCCTTCCAGCCACTGTGTCAGAAAGCGCTCGGCGTTACCCTTCTCGCAGTCTTCTGGAAAGCCCAGGAAGCGAAGGTTACTGCGCCTGGCACGTCCCTCCGCCTCCTCCGCTCTCGCCACTAGGCCCTGTTGTGTCCGCTCAAGTGCCACGACCCTCTTCTTTAGGGTGGTCATGTCGTCCTCCACGGCCGAGATGCGCGTCTCCGCTCCAGTTATGCGCTCCACAGCGTTGCGCAGGTCTTGTCGTAGGAGCATAACGTCTGCGCCAACCGCCCCAATCTTGGCATCTAGGGCATCGCTGGACTGCGTGATTGCGGCCAAGAGAGCCACATTGTCAGGCGCCGGTGGCTGCGGCCCCTTGGCACTCGCAGCCTCGGTGAACTTGTCGATCGGGCCCTGTTTGCCCTGGCTTCCACTGCCACCCCGGGTCATGGTGGACCGTTGTATGGGCCCCACTCGGCCGTCCACAGCCCACACCCCTCCGCTGTAGGTCAGGATTCCCACCCTATGGTCAGGCGGCAACTGCCTTGCCCCCAGTCAGAGCCCAATTGCGGCAGGAGAACGCGGAGGGGGAAGGGGGGAGAGCGGGGCCCCCCCCTCCATGCCAAGGACTCCACAAATGTCCGGCCCGAGTCGACCCCCGATGCGCCGTGGGGACTCTGGTCACACTGGTGGTCCCACTATCTGGGCACTCAAAGTCCACTGCAGCTGTCCGTGAGCACCGGCCCCGTCCACCTCCCAGTGACGCGGGAACCCACCGTGCAGGGAGACAGGCAGATGTGGGCCCCGGGGCCCGATGCGACCCCCGATCCGCCGAGCAGCACCACACCTCCTCCACCTGTCCACCCCCGGAGTCCCCCTCTGACCTTTGCTTGTTGCAGCCTTACAGCTGATCCCTGGTAGGGGGTCCCCAAGGAAGCGCCGCTCTCCAGGGCCGGCAGCCCGATCTCCCGCTGGCAAGATGGCGGCCGCACCCTCAATCCTCCCGGCCCTCGGGATCTGCCAGGTCAGCCCCGCAGCCACCACTCGCAGCGTTGTCCCTCTGGGGCCGGCCCTCTCAAGTCCGGGGGCCGCCTCGACACTGCCGCGCCAACACTCCGGATGCACTCGGAGCCGGCGCTCAGGATCTCCGCACACCGCCCCGCCCACTCAGCGGGCTACCGCAGCAATCGAGGCCCCGGCTTCTCGGGCCTCACCACGCTGTCCAGATCGCCACCTCTCCCCGGGGCACTGCGCCGTCCGATGACACCGCACGGGCGGCTCCGGCAGCAGCAACAGGGGGACCCGATTTAAGGGGTCAGACCCAGCCGTCGGGAGACGAAGTTTGTGACCAGGGCAGGATGCACGCAACAGGATGGTGTTTGGCTGGTCGGAGCTCTGGCTCTAGACGACCGCCATGTCCGCTGGCTAGGCCACGCCCCCATGCATCGCTGTTTTCACGCAGCGATGCGTCACTTTTCAAAAATGAGGCCCTATAATTCTTGAAGCAAATATAAAACCCTTTCCACTATGTTCATTCATCACACCCTGCCTAATCCAGAAAAACAAGTGATAATTAACTTCACCAAATTCTCCACTAGACCTCTGGAAAATGAGTAAACAAATACATGCATGCAATGTGCTATAGATATACCTAAATAGATATATTATTTATTTGCTTGATGCACTACTTTGACAAATCAGCGTCAAAATCCTCTCTTCAATGTACTCTCTGTCAAATGTTATTGACGTTGTACAGCTTTAGATTCATTTGTAAATGCATTTGGTTTCGCCTATTTGAATAATACTAAACTTCTTTCTGTTGCAAATTGTAACTTCCTTAGTAGTTATAAAATATAAGTTACAGAAAGTCTGTTAACCCTTTCACAGCAAGGCCTTTCCCCCACCCCGTCCCTAAGCCTTCTTTTGGCTATTTGGGGTAGTAAAGGCTTAGGCCCCTCTAACTTTATGTCCACATTAGGTACCACACAAATTTGCATCCTTTTCTTCCAGCAGCCTGAGGATTTTAAAGGGTTTGTGGATTCCTCTGGAGAGGACCCAGAAATTAGCCAAAATACAGCAGCATTTGTATTTTTTTTAAGTTTGATTTAAGCATTTTTTTTTTATTTAAGGAAAAAGTGCTGCAGAAAACGTCAGTTTTTGCCCAACAAATGGTTTCAACAAAGAGTTTGAGGTGCTGAAATCATCATCTTCCCAGATTTCAGGAATAGGCAGACGTTTGTGGGAAAAATCAACATTTTTTACCCAGTTTTGGCATATTATTGGACACAGCCTATTTTTACTTTTGTGTCTGCTTTCGACCTCCTTCCAGGTAGTGGTAGAAATATATGTGAAATCAATAATGGATCACAGAAAAATGAATGTTTCAGAAAAGTAGATACAATTCTAAATTGAGTAAGGGGTAATCTGTCTAGATCCTTCAAGGTATTCCTATAGAAAGCTACTGTTGGAACAAAAAAAATATTCAAATCGAGTTGAAAAACAGCCATTTGTGCCAACGTTTTCACTTGTAACTTCTTCTAACTATGGCAGATTTTCGAAAGGAATATGGGGGCATCTTAACAAGGAACAGGGAAAATTAACGCTAAGGGCGCTTAGCGTTAATTATTTTAACGCCCGCTATAGCTGGATAATATCGCCTGGTTATTGCGTTATTAACAACGCTAACCGCCTAGACGATAAAAAAATCCAGCGATGGCGGCATTTTGGGATGTTATCGCTGGTAATGCAGCGATAAAATACAAGGATAGGGATATCCTTGTTGATAGCCCATGGTGGATTTAGCCATGTAATCCACCACCGATTGGATTACATGGCTCAGTCTGAAAATTAGCAGACGTAAAAAAGCAGCGTTAACCGTTGTTAGCGCTGCTTTTTTTTTCTCTAACAGGGTTAGCGTGAAGCTTGATAATAGGAGAAATGTCGCTTAGCGACATTTCTCCTATTATTTTGCTCTGGAACGCCCACTTTGCATCTCATTAGAGATGCAAAGGGAAGCGTAGTGAAAAAGGGTGCTAGCATGCGATTTTGCATGCTAACACTCCGTTGTTGATAGGGCGATATTTTTATCTCAGCTTCTTTGGCTTTTAAAGCCAAAAAAGCGGAGATAAAGCCCATTGTTAATATGCCCCATACTGTTTTGTCCTGTGGCCCCTTGTGGTGATATATAGGACTTGTGGGTTCACCAAGAACCCATGGTACCCACAGCCAATAACTGAGCTGTGCCTTGCAATGGTTTTACATTGTGTACTAGGTATGGAGCAATTCATTTGGTAAAATATAAAGAGTGAAAAATAGGTATGAATGACACCTAGGTATTTCCAAAATGGAAACAAAACATTGAGTTTAGAAGCAGTAGGTATTTTCACATCTCTGAAACTGTGAGTACCATACTAGCATGTGTTTTTGGTCCTGGGCTTGCAGATATCTAGGAAAACCTAAAAAAATGAGACATTTCTGAAAACTAGATATCTGTTGGAGTTGTGGCTTGCATTGATCCCCTAACATTTTCCTTCCCAGAATACGCTGCAAACCTCAACATTTGCTAAAAATTCACATTTTACTCTTATATCTGTGTGCGAAAGGTATGGGATCACTGCAAGGTACACATTTCCTACCACCCACCATTTCACTCAGTCACCCAATAAAAATGATACATTACTCGTGTGGATGGGCCAAGTGCCTATGAAATGGAAAGGCCCTACACTTGTAGAGATTGAGGGAGGCCCAAAGCAGGTCCAAAAGCGCAGTTTGTTTATTTTTTTTTTAGGCTGACGCTACTTATGAAGTATCATTTTTCTCAGGAGACCACCGGGAATGGTGGGTGGTAGGAAATATGTGCCAGTGTAGTGATCCTACAACTTACCCACACAGTAATGTAAGGAAAATACTGGGGAACCATGCAAGCCACACCAAGAGCCAAGAGTTAGTACACACACACCACCATACACACAACCATCTAAGCACACTGCCAAGCACAATCCACACACACCGTCAGCCTAGCACCATCCATGGAGCACCACCATCCAAGCGACTTACACGTACACTGCTAGCGAAGCGCCATCCACATACACCGCCAGCAAAATGCCATCCATGCTCAAAGTCAGCCAAGCACTATCCATGCACACCACCAGCCAAGCGCCACCCACGCACTCCGCTAGCCAAATACCATCCCTGCACACCTACAGCCAAGCAGGGCTGGATTGGAAACAGGAAACAGCTGTGGAAGATTGCTGCTCACTCAGCCCTGGGTGGGATGGCATGGTAGTAAGAAGCACTGCTTCCACTTGTGTTACCGGGGTTGATATTGCAGCACTGCTGCTGCAAAACCAGCCCCCAGAGACAAAACCACCCCTCAAGGCCAGAAAAATGGCACCCACCCCTCTGGCACACCGGGGAAATGCTCAGTGCCCACTACTGCTATTTCGGAGCTGCAGTCAAGCACCATCATTGCACACAGTCAGCCAAGCAACAGTCCATGTACATCGCCAGCCAAGCACCACTCCATGAACACCACCTGGACAGCGCCAATCTACACACACCGTCATCAAGCACAAGTCCACACACAGTCAACACACACCATTAGCCAAGCGCAGGTCCACACACACTGCCAGCAAAATGCCAAAGTTTAGTGCACGCAGACCTTCGGCCAAACTCCAGTTCACATGCACACAAGCTCTCCCTGGTTTCTAGTGGTTTTCTACCCAGCTTGGGGGCAGATGAGCTTAAAAATATCACTGAAACAGCCAAAATGTGTGCCTAAAAAGGGGAGTGACCCTTGCCCCTGGGGCTTCTCCCTGACATGCCCATAAACATAGTGGGCTATCTATCCCCCCGGTGGGCAGATAAGGGGTATTTTCCCGATCTGCCTTTCGGGGGTGGGGGGGGACAGAGATACCTTTTAGGGGTGGTGGTATTAGCATGTCTCAGCATTCTCTGCAACCCCCACCCTTATGTATACAAAAATCAACATAATCCTTGGTGACTAGTGGGTTTTCTGCCCTCCTGGCAGTAGCTCTGAGACTCTTGCCCTCATCTACCTTCCGGGGGGTTGGGGGGGGGTGGGGGGAGAAAGACTGTGGCAAATTTTTTGAAAGGGGTGGGAGGCATTTGCCTGCCCCTTTTGGGAAGCCCCCACCCTATACTTATGGCTCCCGGCCATCCAACACACGGAACCAGTTAAAGTTTATTTAAAAAAAGGCAATATATTGTGCTGTTACTAGTGGTATAGTGTAGGTAAGTAATAGCTACATTTTGAAAAATTAATTAAAAGAGAGAAAGAATAGAGTTAATTGATGTTATAGCATTAATATGTGTTTAGAGGAGTTCTAAAAGCTTTTGGGCCGGTGCCGTTGCACCTGCTGCACCATTCAAATCATGACCCTATTGCCTAAAAGTTAACTGCACTTGTGACTGCCTGTTCAGTTTTAAAATATTGCACTATGTGGTTTTCAGAGGGGTTCCTAGAAATGTGGGCGCCAGTTTCACTGCACCTGCTGCACCACTAAAATCATGACCCTACTGCCTGCAAGATAACTGCACTTGTGACTGCTTATTTAGTTGTAAAATATAGCAATAATAGGTATTTAGAGGAGTTCAGACAAATTTTTTTGCCCGCTGCCACTGCACCTGCTGCACTAGTCAAATCATGACCCTGTTGTTTGCAAGGTAAATGCACGTTTAGTAGTAAAATATAGAAATATTAGGTGTTTAGTGGGGTGCCAAGAGCTTTTGGTCCTGGTGCTACTTCTGGCCCCAGTGCCACATCACCTGCAGCACCATTGAAATCATGGACCTAGTGCCTGCTAGATACCTGCACTTGTGACTGCCTGTTTAGTAGTACAATATTGCAATATTTGGTGTTTAGAGGAGTTCCTAGGGCTTTGGGCCCCGTGCCAAAGCACTTGCTGCACCACTGAAATCATGACCCTAGTGCCTGCAAGGTGACTGCACTTGTGACTGCTTATTTAGTAGTTAAATATAGGGGATTAGAGGAGTTCTGACAACTTCTGGACCCGGTGCTACTGCACCTGCTGCACTATTCAAATTTAGCCATTTTTAACTGCAAGATAACTGCAATTGTGTGTTCCTCTATAGTAGTAAAATATACCAATATTAGGTGTTTAGAGTTCTGGCAACTTTCTGGCCCAGTACCACTGTACCTACTGCACCATTCAAATCATGGCCCTGTTGTCTACAAGGTAACTGCCTGTTTAGTAGCAAAATATAGCAATATTAGGTGCTTAGTGGGGTGCCTAGTGCTTTTGGTACCACACCTGCTGCACCATTCAAATCATGGCCATGTTGCCTACTAGATAACTACACTTATGATGCCTGTGTAGTTGTAAAATACAGAAATAGTAGGCCTTAAGAGGAGTTCTGACAACTGTTTGTCCCGGTGCAACTGCACCTGCTGCACCATTAGAATCATGACCCTAGTGCCTGAAAGATAACTGCACTTGTGACTGCCTGTTTAGTTGTAAAATTTTGCAATAATCGGTGTTTAGTAAGGTGCCTGGAGATTTTGGTACCTGCTGTACTATTGAAATCTGTCTACAAGGTAACTGCATGTTTAGTAGTAAAATATAGCAATATTTGGTATTTAGTAGAGTTATGACAACCTTTGGTCCCGGCCCCACTGCACTTGTTGCACAATTTAAATCAATCCCCTTTTAACTGTAAGGTAATTGTGGCTGCCTGTATAGTAGTAAAATATAGAAATGTTAGGTGTTTTATAGGAGTTCTCACAACTTTTGAGCCTGGTGCCACTGCACTTGCTGCATCAATCAAATCATGCCCCTGTTGTCTGCAAGGTAACTGCGCTTGTGACTGCCTGTTTAGTTGTGAAATATAGCAATTGTAGGGGTTTATTGGGGTACCTAGAGCTTTTGGTCCTTGTGTCACTGCACGTGCAGCACCATTGAAATCATAACCCTGATGTCTGCTAGATAACTTCACTTCTGACTGTCTTGTTTAGTAGTAAAATGTATTAATAACTGGGTTTGGTAGGGTAGCTAAAGCCTTTGGCCCACAGCTCCACTGCACCTGCTGCAGTATTTAAATCAAGCCCCTTTCAACTGCAAGACACCTGCAATTGTATCTGCCTGTATAGTAAAATATAGCAATATAAGGTGTTTAAAGGAGTTCTGACAACTTGTGGACCCAGTGCCACTGCACCTGCTGAACTATTTAAATCGAGCACCTTTCAACTGCAAGCTAACTGGAACTGCGTATTTAGTAGTAAAATATGGCAATATTAGGTGTTTTCAGGGGTGCCGGGAGCGTTTAGTCAAGGTGCCACTGCTCCTGCTGCACTATTGTAAATGTGATCCAAGCGCTTGCTAGAAAACTGCACTTGTGACTGCCTGTAAAGTAGTAAAATATAGAAATATTAGGTGTTAAGATGAGTTCTGGCACCTTTTGGGCCCAGTTCCACTGCACCTGCTGCACCATTCAAATCAAGTCCCTTTTAACTGACTGCCTATTGAGTCGTATAATGTAGCTAAGCTCTTGTATGTTAACTTTATTTTTAACATGCAATGTTTATTACAACATTTAGAATGTTATCATAATGACCAAATAGTTAAGTTGAAAAAGGTAAATCTGATAATGCCAACAAAATGCAAAGAAAGGTACTGCGGCATGAATAGGAAATGCCACAAATGTTCTAAGGCTAAAGCATCTGCTTTACACAACTAAGTAATAAAAGGCAAGTATTCCGGAATACTGTTAGCAGCTGTCCTAGGGAAGAGTTCTTTATCCTAACAGTGAATGGGGCTTAAACAGTGTGCACAGCTTTACTAGAAGTATTGCAAATGCGCGCAGCCAAGGGAAGCTAACAAAAAAAATAGTTCAGCACAAAAGCAAATGAACACAGTAATTTGGCTATGGGAATCGATAAGAGCCCCATTTTAAGATATATTAAATACAGGAGATTTCACAAACACAGCGCCAAGCACTGTACAGGCGAAACCTACAAACGTGTAAGAGCAATAGGAGCAATTATCTCAATAATTGCAACTCTAGTTTTGGGTTGGTGTACATCATGCATATTTTAACAATAAAATACAAATTAAAAGCAAATGAGAAAAACTGCATTAGTAAGGAACTTGTAGATATTTGTACAATATTAAATTCAATGTCTGAGCCCATTAAGGGAAGCCAAATAAAGACTGCCAGAAGTAGAAGCAGGGATGGTCTGCTGTCTTTTGCAAGTCTAAGTAGTCATCAGGGAGCAGCAGCAACATAAATGGACATCTAGTCAACAATATGATTTCATTAAAGTCAAAGTGTGGATGGTTTTTAATACTGCTACCAAGGGTATTGTGATGGATCAGGATCCATAGTTTCATTCTGTGCCAACGATATTTTAACTCAGGAGAATACTATAGCGAACGATGAATGTGTTCTTTCTATGCCTTGTAAGTTTGCAAAAGGCTTTGTGGAAGGATTTTTAGAGGGTGGCCCTCTCCACATAAATTAGAAATAACATCAATGTCTTTAAGTAAAGATTATAATTGTGTAATGGATACAAGAAATATGAAGACAGCTTCACCAGAAAGTTAAACATGTTCCTAAGGGCATCTCAGAATGTAGGTAAACCCCTGAAATGTCACATGAAAGGATCATACTAATTAATTTTATACACTTTGTTTATTTTCTCTCTGTTGAATGGTTGCTGTCATGAATAGAAATTCCATGTTAAGGAATATGTTAGAATGTATTCTGCCAAGTAGCTTTCTCTGTCATTAGCACACCTTTTAATCAACTTGTATTACTCATCCAACTGGATCAACAAGTCAGAAACATAACATTTGCAATTCATTAAGATGTATAGTGACCCGAAAGAGAATATTTATTCACACCTTCACAGAAAATAAAAATGCAACGAGGTATTCATTATTTTAAACATATTCTCTGCTACATGTAAACAGACAATTTCAAATGTATTTATGTATTCAATTTTATTGCTTAAGCTGTATTGTTATATTCATTTTTGGTATTGAATTATCACCTTAATTCAACTAAAACGAAACATCATTTACACACTGTTCAATACTTTTGTACTACCAAAACCTAAGTCAGAATGAAAAATGGAAAGAGTTCTAGTATATATAAGTCCTATGTGTCCCTCTCTTTTTAAATATTAATGCTGTCCATTGCAATGACAATACCTTCAACTTAATAAGGTCATATCATTAAATCTTTATTTCGTTTAAAAACAAACCATAAAAGATACAGTACAATATTTGATAAGGAGACAGAAGAGGATGTATCCCAAAAGGAGCAAAAGAAATAAAAGCAAATATTTTGAGTTAAATTGCCTCACCCACCTGATAGCCATATTAAATTGTAAAGGAGAATAGGAATTTCAAGGCCTAGTGGGTAAAACATCCTCGGAAACTCACAAGAGTTAGACAAAAACTAAATTTGTCTAGTCTGGTTTTCTGTTGGAAAAAATTAGAAAGTAGTGGATACCCTATTGAACTTGGCCAAATCTAACAAAATTAATTATTATAGTAAATAGCTCACTGTTGGATAGTTAGTTTAGTGAAACTTCACTAAACTACAAAGCACAATCTACAGAACAAGAATCATCATAGCATAAAACAATTACTCCTCTATTTGAGTAGGAAAATGAGGCATAAGTATGCATCTAAATTGGCTAATATAACACTGAAACAATCATCAGCATTATCTCCTTTCAGAAGTACCTAGTGGGAAGAAAATGTGCTGAAATAAATGGTTTTATATATCTAGGTGTGCCATTATAACTAGCCTTTGAGGAAGGGAACACATTACGGATGTTAACAAGAAGATGACAGCAGCTCCAAATTGGAAAAAATGCTTCTTAGTCTAAATTGTGGAGATCTAGGTTTTTTTTTTAAATGAAGTACTGTGCTTTTACATCACTATATTAGTTCATTATGAGGCATTATGAAAAAATTAAAATACCACAATTTAGTTTGTTTTTGAGTAGAGTAGAGCTTGTTTCCAAACCTTCAAATCAAGACGCACTATCATTGTATAACTCATTTTATGTTCATAACTTTAAATTTCCTTTTTTCTTTCCTATCCCATACAGAATGGAAGCATTTGCTGCTCAGTGGATTTAGAATGTCTTCAGAATAACTAAAATAGCAAATACTGACACTCCTGGTTCAGGGAAAGCGTTGCAGCTACCATCAAAATCGAATTGTTTGCGTATACTAGCTGAAGTTTTATACAATAAACAATTACAAAAGTCTTCAATCAGTGGAAGACATTTTGGAGTTGAACTTTGGACCTGACACTATTCCCATGTTTGCAATCCTTGTGCGAGTGACTTACAATGAAGAGCAAGCACGGCTATTGTTTATGAAACCTCTGTGTTGTAAACCACACACTTCTCTTCTTACATCAGTATATAGAAAATTAACTAATTTCATTATAATTGGTTATGTGTTTTTGTTTGATTTGCCTATTTATTGTCAACAGATAGAAAATAATCAGTAAGTACCACTTATTACTTTATCTCATTG
Source organism: Lissotriton vulgaris (assembly GCF_964263255.1). Taxonomy (NCBI): domain Eukaryota; kingdom Metazoa; phylum Chordata; class Amphibia; order Caudata; family Salamandridae; genus Lissotriton; species Lissotriton vulgaris. The sequence goes on along the minus strand of NC_141688.1, from coordinate 186,667,777 downwards.
TTTTTGACATTTTCTTTATCATGTAAACTTCCGATGTATTTATGAAAATATGTATGTATGTACAGTCAATTTGGATAGTATTTACATTGCATTGTTTTAAAGGATTACAACATGCTATTGCCTTGTACAGAGTGTAGTACAGTGCTTTACATTTAGTAGACATAATGAAAAATGTACCTGAAAGGTGTGTGAATTTTTTCTAAATATCTAAAAGAAGTGATAAATCTGATCATTTACTGTGACATATACTACATAAACATAAATCTACTTACAGCAGAGATTAATGTACCATGTTGATAAATTTGATATACCCCTAAAACTGTTGCTGTTATAATATTGAGTCCACCTACCACGGTTTCACTATTAGGAACAATGTCGCACAAACAGTTTAAATAAGCAATATATATTATTTTTCATGGATAATTGATGAGCTGCATGGCCCCTTGTTGCACAAACGAACCCTATACACCTAAAAAGCATGATATTTATATTTTCATTTGTTAAATTGTTTTTAAGCTAACTGCTATCCATAGATTGTTTCAGTAGACAATCATGAAGAAAGCTTTAAAATTTAAAGCCATTTGTAGTAGTTGAATTTCAGTTGCTCCAAAGTACATGCACACATTATAATTAGGCAAGGCTGGACTTTTGTATCTCCAACAATATTAGAATTTTAATATGTCTTGTATTCTTTTATTATAAGTGTTGTGGTATTTTGATTTAAATTTCAAAAAGTGAAGATTGTGGAATCTTGACAATGATGCTGTTCATACTGGAAACTGAGCAATCATATGTGAATACATAGAACCTCACCAATACAATGGACGGGTTTGATGAGAATGCCATATAAGTGTCTTGTACATCCAAAACTAATATATATTTTTTTCTTATTCAAACGCATATCACCTTCTACTTTTCTGTTTCATTTTACATTGGACCTTCTGTTTTAGCCATTGCTGCAAAAGCTATCTTCAGTGCATATGGGTATTCTTCATATTGAGATAGATACTTGGATCCATATACAATATGTTTTGCTATATAAGACTCTCTTTCTTACACTGTAGCATTGTTCAAAAAGACAATTTTATCAAAAGCTGTTTTGCGACTTATTTTCAAGCATAAATGCACTGGATTAGGAGCTAAGTGTACCTGACCTTGAGCTATATTGCTCACTTTGAAATAGGAAACTGTTATTTATTTAAGAGCACTGTATTACAGAAATAAATGACCCATAAATTATAATGAAAAGAATATGGGGCTGCTGCAGTCACCCATAATAGTACCAATGTATGTATTTTTTGTATCCTAGCATGCTTCAGAACAGATGAATTCCAATATTACTTTTCTTTGCCAACATCAACAGTACATACTTTTTCTTTCACTATTACAGTGTTTCATCTGTGCAAAATAGAATTTGGTCTTATTGTAACCACAGGTGAAAAATGAAATAAACACAATGCACTTTGTAAGACAATGGTCAATACATCTCCAGATTGCATTACAATACAAGTAATGTGTCAATCTATGCATCTGAGAGGAAACTGGCTTACAGGAAAAAGATAAAACACTTCTCCTTGTACAATTAATAATACTGCAAACAAAGGTCATTGCAACAGGAAGTATAGAAACAGTTTATTTATGCTTATCTGGTTGTTCACAATAGAAAATATTTAATAATACTTGCCAATTCTACTTGCATTCATAAGTGCTAGAAGATGAGAAAGGTAGTCATTAGGTGTTCTGTTACAAGAACAAAAACTGTCATTACAATAATTATTTTTCTCGTTTTCTAGAGCAAAGACTGTAACATTCGAAGAAGTGGAACTAATAAATTAAAGCAAACACTAATTGCTATGTTTTTGTATGCCATGCTGATATTATGATGCTAATGCTACTGAAAGGTGTAGCAGGAAATATGTTAAACAATGCAGTCACTATTTCTATGATTAACAACTCACACCTGTTTGAAGCATAGTGTATAAGAACGATCTTGTTACCCTATCGCTCATAAGATTGTAAACATAATCATCTAAATAAACCAGTACATTTATAAAAAAAATTATGAATAATGATTCTTTGTAGCTTTGGTTTCCACTCCATAAAGTAATGGATAACACTTGGGAAATATACAAAGGCCAGTGTATGCCTCCTGGGAAATAAACAACCTCTAACTAACGTCTCTGTGTGCTCTTTTCTTTCATAAAGTGATTTCATATTTCATGCTAATCAGAGGAAGAATGTCTGGCATTAGCAGTGCATGAATAACATTGTCATATTTTCTGAAAGTTAAGAGTCATTTATGATATATTTTTTCATAAAATAGTAACAACGATTTACAAAACCCAAAGACAATCTTAGAGCAAAAAACAATACAAAAGTGATGTTATGGTATGAATCAAACATGAAGACCTTTGTAGTTTGACAGTCATGGTAAACTACATCAACCTAGCCCTGCACATCACTCATGAAATCACTGATGACATCTGTCAAGAACTTGTGATCTAATAAATTATAAGATCTCAAGTGGATTTGTAGAATATATTGATAAGATAAATAATGCTATCTAAACTAACATTATCAATGATACCACCAATTTGTATGCTTAAGACATTTACTTTTCATTGTGGAGGCTTTGTGGTGAGGGACTCTGAGTCCGAACATCCAGGCAGTGTCTGGCGGAGGAGGAGCCTGCACTAGCTGCCCCACACCACACTCTGTAAAATCGCTGATCATCTACCACAGCGCGGGCTGCACCCTGGTGATGCCCGGGCCAAAGACAGACCCATCCGCACCCGTCAGAGACCAGAGGAGGCTGGGCTGGGCCCCCCTCTTCTTTCTATGACTTCACGGGGCCAGGATACTGGCTGTCCACCATTGCTCAATTGGAAGCAAGGAGCAGGACCCCTTTGGAACTACCAGGGAAGGCTGCGTCCAGATCATCACTTGGAGAACTCTGGACTTGGGCTCTGGCTAGGCACCCTTGTGCAGGTAGGAGAGCTCATTTACCTGTTTTTATGAGTAGAATAGGCCCTGTGGTCTTTTATAGTCCCAAGGTTCCAGTTTCTAGGCTCTAGTGTTTGTACGTTTCAGCATGGGTGTCTGCTCGATGTTAAGAACTGGTGAGTGGAGTGGTTGAGCCTTTTTGCTTCTCTGTCATCGGCCCTTAGTGCCTGCTCTTTATTTTCCCTTGAGCCATTGTCATCTCAGAGGCTCTACCCATTTTGGAAAGCTATCAACTGTATAATCTATAGAATAATGCTAGGGGACATTTCCCAGGGTAGTCTGGGTTTCCATAATGGGAGATGTAGGCCTGTGGGATCCCTTGCAAGGGAGCCGGTGAACACTGCACGACTGTGGACTCTTTCCTACAGTGTGCCGATGGGGTTTGTGACAAGGGAATTGAAATGGTTACACGTCAAGACTCCTGATCACCCATACTTTTCTCCTCCAAGATTCCTCGTGTACTTCTATGTCCATTTTCTCCGGAACAAGTCTCCTCTCCTAGACCCGTGAATTTGGCAACGAACATGGATGGGAGTGTCTGCTTGTTTTTCCTGACCCCCCCTCAATAGGAAGGGGCCCAGTTAATAGCTTCCAGGATAGACCCCATACCCCTGGTGTGGGCCCTGCAGTGAAGAAGGGAGCTAGGGCAAAGAGGAAGTGCCCTACGATTGGAAACCATACCAAGCATCAGAAGAGTCGCACCCTAGACCCCCAGAGCCCACTGCAGTGTCCAGCCCAGATGTCACGATCTTGCTCGTTGCTTTTAAGGTAGCTCCGTTATCAGCCTTGGACCTTAAATTAGACCCTATTCTACACCGTTTATCAGCTATCGAGAGCGATTGTAATAAGCTGTTGTCAGTACAGCAAGGTGACTCTATAGCATTGTGCACTTGTCCCCTGGTCCCAATAGCTTTGCCTCCCAGTAATTGTTGTAATATGCAGGAGCCTGGCTCAAAGATTTTTTCTAAGCCCGTGATTGAGGGTGCAACTCACAGCATGTCTCAATTTTGTATGTTCTTCTACATCGGTCACAAATTTGTACATTACATCGTCATTGGCAATTTCTTCTAATGATGGGACCTCCTCACATTTTTAGCAGCACTGGAACCCTGGAACTGTTGCAGGTTGGTCCAACATGATGACTGATGGAAGGTCAGGTGGGACCAACTATGGGGAATTCAGTACTTCCAACCGGAGACCCTGCAGTTTACACCTGCTACCTGAGTCAACTCCATTCATAGTGGTACTAGCTAATGTTTCTTGACTTGCTCTGGGTGCGAAGGAAGACTTATATCAACTGAAGAATAAAGTTGTGTACTGGTTAAATACCAGCATTGCCTCAGGGTCATGGGTAGAAAGTCACATTATTATGCTTCATAGAACATCATGGGTGGGTAGAGTTAAGGAAAACTGGGATGGAGATTATGTTACTATTAATTTTAAGAGCTCCTATGTGGTAACCAGTATCTTAAGCGCAGCCTCTCAACTTAACCTTAGGGGTCATAACTCAGCCATTGTCACCCTCCCATTGGGTTATTTTTACAGGCCTTTGATCCACCAATTGTTTTCATTGAGAAGAAACTAGGGGCAGTCCTATTCTAATGTGATTTTTGCAGGAGATTCTAATGTCCATGTGTGTGGGACACCCTAGACTTGGCGGGGGGGGGTCAAAGTCATGGGATGTGCACACCTTACTGGCCTGCATATGGAACATACCCATCAGGGCTCCTTACTTAACACTATTTTGTATGAGTTTGACCTAATGTCCACTATGAACAAGTTGCCCCCGGACAAGATAGATGTCGCCCCCACCTTAACCCGGAGAGGGTGTGAGTCCTTTATTGATATTATTGTTGTTTCTACGAGTTTTCAGCTCATATATTTCAGACTTCACCATTAAGGATAGCATGTATAGTGATCACAACCCAGTGTGCGTTTCGACAGGATGGCCCCAGGTAGCAATTCAATGTAGGACAGAACAAGGGGTTTTATGACAGCTGTGGAATGTAGGAGGAGACTCAAGTGAGGTCAGATTATTCCAGACCAGTTCTATTAATCCCTGTTCACTCAGTGTAACAGGATATTTGCCACCTGCCTAGACTGAGTGGCAAATCATCAGACATCTTGTAGGCTTTTGGATGCATCTCTTGAGTTGTATATTGTGGGCCCCGGCTGGCCATTTACCTCATTCATGGCAGAGACAGTTTGACTCCAAGTGTTCTCCGGCCTCCAGGAGACTGAAGGAGGTTTTGAGCATAACACTGGCCGCCAAGAGACATCACAGACAATATAAGGCCTCTTAGCAAAGTGCAAGTCTGTTTTGAAAGAGGAGGCTTGGTCAGAGGCCTGGTCAGAGTTGGTAGAGGCCAGCGCCATGGGTAACAGCTCCAAGTACTGGAGCATCATTAACAGCTCTTTTTTGGCAGGAGATAGTGCCAATTGACTGGATGCCCATATCTCTGAGTATGATTGGGTATCTCAAAGATGCTTATCTTTGAGAGCATGTTGCAGCCAGACTCCATCTCAAGAAAAGCCCAGGAAACCATTGTGGGCAATTCCGAGGTCATATTCTCACCACAGGAAGTAAGTGCAGGTGTTATGGGGTTTTCCAAAAACAAGGCCCATTGCCCTTATGGGATCTCCCCAGACCTCTATATTTCAAATCCAGACATTTGGGCGCTTGTACTCACCTCCATTATTAACACTTCGGTCAAGACCTGCCGCCTGGCTACTTGGGCTTTACCCACCTTTGTTCCCGTCTTCAAAAAGGGAGATTGAGATAGTACTCATTGCTATATCGGCATCTCCCTTATGAATTCTGTGGTAAAAGGTTGTGGGTTGTATGGTATTAGATTGGCTAGTGAGTTGGGCAGATGATAATAACATCTGGGCGAGGTCCAATATGGTGTTCACCTTTGATGCTTAATGGTGGACCAATATCTGAATTCATGTATGGTCTAGAATAAATACACCGCTGCCAGGACTGGCATCATCTACCTAGCTTTTAAGGATCTGTCTTCCGCGTTTTATCACTTTAACAGATCCATGCTTTGGCACATTATACTTTCTATTGGTATTGATGAAGAAATTGTTCTGTTCCTAAGGGATTGTCATAGAGACACTAAAGCTGTAGTTCACAACTATAAAGACCTTAAACTGACCCGTGAGTTCTCCATCCAGAGGGGGGGTGTCAAGGATGTATCTTGGCCCCTTTTCTTGTTAATTTGTACATCAACAATTTGGCGCAGATCCTCCTGAATTTGAAAACTGATAGGGCATATTTACTTTTCTAATATGTTTTTATTTTTATGCCATCAGGTACATCATAAAGAACAAAGAAAAGGTGTTTACACTTCCAATGTCATTTCATACATTATATTACAATAATACAACTTTTTTGTCAAGTTCGTGAACAAACTATTTTTTAAAAGAAAAAGAAAGAAAAGAAAGCATCAAATTAAATTGTTTACATTTTTTCCTACAGGTACAAACATATATTACCCAATTCCTATTCTGTTTTGTGGCTCCCTGTGACTTGTTTTGAGTCAGTTTGCCATAGGTGCCCAGATCTTATCCCCTTTTATCTGGCACGGTGACCCTTGTTCTTATAGAGAGCCATTTCCAGAGCATGTATACTCAAAAGGCGATTAAGACAGGCAATATATACCGGTGGTTCCGAGTCTTTACAAGCTGTGGCTATTAACAATCTTGCTACCACTATTGTAGCAAAAGCAAAGTCCTGATGCGCAGGTGCTAGCCAAATTTGTCTATCGTATACTAATAGCTCATCGGAGAGCTAATCTTGTGCCCACAGTTAAGTGTTTCTTGCCAGAATTTTTCTATACCCTTTTTCAATGTTAGCATAGACACCCATATAACATCCTGGATTATAGTATAAGTTAAATAGGGTTTTATAGTGTTGTGCTTGAAAATGTGCAGCCAGAAATATTTTCTCACCCAGTTTTAATGACATATCTAGATCTATATCATCATCCCCTAGTTTTGACGCCCAGAGGGACATATTTACAAGGAAAGTGGTGGAGTGAGGCATTCGCCTTCCTGGGTTAACGCATCACTCCGCCACTTCAGAAACGCAGTGCTGCACCATAAATTTACAAGACTTTGACCCAGCCCTACAATCTTTCCTGTGCTGGTGCTATACAAAGCAGACTAGCACCAACGCAGGCACCCTTGCATCATAGTGTGTCTGCGTGCAGGGGAACATTGTTTATGTGTAGGAAGATCACCCTCCCGCACATAAACAGCCTTTAAATGCTGTTTTGTAACTTTTATGTGTGCTGCGCAATGCAGCACACACAGAAGTTCCAAAACAGTATTTAAAAAAATTATTGTTTATGTGCAGGAAGAAGGACCTTCCTGTACACAAACAATCATTGGCCTTTTGCTGCTTTCATGTGTGCTGCACAATGCAGCACACATGAAAACAGCAATAAAGAGGAGAAATGAAAGATGTATTCTCGTTGCCCCAGGGCAAGACCAGGTTTTCTCTGGTCTTAACTCTGGTGCTGCCTCTTATTTAAGCACCTTGTAAATAGGAGGCAGCATCAGTATCAATGGGTGTTGTGGTGGAATGTCCACATTAGCACCCATTGCCCTCCCCTTTCTCATCATGCACAGCATAAAAGGTGGCCTTATTTACAAGGCAGTGTTAAGCCATGTTAAGTGGCTTAACGCTGTCTTGTAAATAAGGCGAAATCCCTATTGCTACAGGAAGATCGTAAAAAGTGACATTCCTGTGGTGATAGGTGCTTGTTAATATGCCCATGAATGTCTCCAGGTGGGCAAGTGAAGTCTGCTGGTCCACTTGTATGCTGATGATGCGTAGTTCATGGCAAGGACCGCAAGGGGCTTGCAACTCCTGTTCAACTCCTTTGTTCAATTCATGTTGGACCTGGACTTGTTGGTCAATCATAGCAAATCATTTGTAATGCAGGTGGGTCTCCGACCAGGCAAGTCCCATACATTTATGACAGGGGCTATGCCTAATCCCAAGACTGATGTTTTTTCCTACCTGGGGGTAGTGTTTGATGAGGCCCTGAATTGGCACCCTTTGACAAGTAGAAAGGAAGGTGATTTGGCTGGGGCGATTTCTGCAGTTTTTAACTTTGCTACCAGACTAGGAAGTAACCGATTGGGCACTCCTGCATATCTATAAAGCTAATCGTATCTGAAAGGTTACCTGTGGGAGCCAGATCTGGGTTTATCCTGAGCAGGTTGCATTATAAATTGATGAAAACAATTTTCTGTGATAGATACTCTGCTTACCGCAGAGCATCCCATCCTTTGTAGTGCACAAAGAATTAGGGATGGCCTTTCTCTCTGAAGTGACTTTTCATCCCACATCGTTGTGGACGAAAATCTGGAATAATAAGGAAAATACCCTTAGCAAGGAAATCTTAAGGGATTGTCTTTCCCTTGATCACGCTAACTGTTTTAAAAAAAACGTACGTGTGACCATAGGTATGGCCAAGCAGCGGATCAAAATAGTCTCCTAATTCATTAGCTTCATCAACCCTGTCTCTCCCGCGTTTATCCGGTACAATCATCCGAGTCCAAGAGAAGGAAACCATACCAGAAGGTGAGTGGAACCGTTAGTAGGGGCTCCCAAGACCATAGATCGACTACAGCCAAAGCAGAGGGTCCCGTTCGGTGAAGGCCTGCAACGGCGCCTGAGCCGGGGACTGGAGTGCTGGATACGCCTGCGAGAAGGGCTGAGAGAGGCGGCTTGATATAGCGGCGAGCCCTGGAGCCTGATTTGAAACAAGGGACGTTGGGGGTCGCTGAGACAGGTCATACCCACAGGACCCCTCCCCTGTTCAGACCCATCCCACCCTCCCCAAAGTCAAAATGGCAGCAGAACTGGGACTAACTCCCTCCCATGGTGAGGGGGGCCAAACATCATAAGGGAGAGCCAGTGCTTGTTGATGGGCCCTGCGACATGCCTGAGGGAGCCTGAGACACTGCTGAGAGGTCCAGTTGATGATCTTTTGGGGGTGTGTTAGGTCAAGAAGACTGACTGAGCCACAGTGAGTACTTACCTTAACCTGCAGTGGTGGACCGAGCCTCCTGCCCTGGACTACCTCCACATTTTGAGAGTAATACACGTGAGGGGCAGAGTACCACACTCCTTACTCCAACTGATCCTTTGCTCTACAGACCTATTAGCTTGTGGCGCCCAGGGATAGTTATACAACTCCCCACCAAGTAGCATAACGCTGGGATCAGGGTGAGTGAGAGATCGAACTGCAGTGTCCTGGGCCCACGCAGACGCAACAATAGAAAAGACTAAAACAACAGGGACAAAGGCTCCAAAACTGTCAAAACAAACAAACTTGACCAGTACGCCTTTCCCAGGGAAACGCTGCAGGAGCTCACACCAGAGGTAAATCCATTGGTGTCCCGGGAGGAGAAAATCAGGAGTTGAAAGCCATAACTGGAATTAAAAACTCCTTGGAACACAAGATGGACTTTCTCTCTATCGACGTGAATCTTATCTGAGTAGACCTCACCAAACTCAATGAGAAGGTCAAACAAGTAGAAATCACGACAAAGAGCCTAGTTGGGGTCATCACGCAACTGCAAGGGGATGTTCGTGACTTACAGACCTTCTGCAAATTTTCTAAATAGAAACAGGACGAATATGAGGGGCGGCTTCGGTGGAACAATATACGCATACTGGGAGTGCCCGAGAAGGCAGCGGGGCAGGCACCGAACCTTTTTGTGGAGGACATTATCCTTAACCATCTTCAGCCCAAAGGCCTCAGCAAATTTTTCGTCATTTAAAGGGCACACAGGGTCCCAGGGGGGTGTTCATAACCGGGAGTCGCCCACGCCCGATGCTGGCGAGAATTTTGAATTTCAGGTCCAGAGATGTGATCCTCCAGAACGCCAGGACAATGTCCCTTTCCGCTATGACAATGCCGTAATCACTTTTTTCCCTGACGTCACGCAAATGGTGCAGAGGTAGAGAAGATCCTTCTTGATGGCGAAAAAGAAGCTTACAGAGAGAGGATTTAAATATGCAATGCTCTTCCTAGTGTGCCTTCGTGTGGAGGAGGAGGGACAACCCTGACTCTTCGAACAACCGGAGGCAGTCTCCGACTGGCATGAGCACCTGGCAGATCAACACTCAAGCAATTGTAGCAGTAGCGACGAGCCAGTCTCCTAGCTGAAGGGTTGTAAGAGCTCATGATGATGGTGAAGCCTCCTTGGACCTGAAAGAATCCACAGATGTGTTGAGTCAGGTACCAGGGACCTATTGCTGCTACCACTCGCTGGGGGTCCTCTCCCAGCTACCTATACTTAGAGCTGTTAAACAAGACTCTTCCTGGAGAATGCATTGCAGCAATTTGGGAGGGGGGATGGAGTAATGCGCCCCACTTATATCTACTTTTAGTTATTCAACAGGGCGACAGGAACTTTGCAAGTTTTATATGGGCAGTTCTACGCCCAGAGTTCAGGGAAGCAGGGAGGGTGGTTGTTCGGTTGGGGGTTTGTGTTTGTTTACTGTTGTGGTTTTAACATCAACAATGCATACTGACCTCATCGCAGAGGATACAAAGACTTATTTTGGATTCAATGAGTACACAGTGGTACAAAAGTGCTATAATATTGAGCTGGAATGTTAACAGGCTTGAGGACAAGATCAAACAAAGTGTGGTCCTTCTGTATATTAAAAGGCAGGCCCCTGATATTGTTATGCTTCAGGGGACACTCCTCATGTAAGGCAATGCACAGGTGGTGTTACAAAATGGTAGCTCATGCAGAATTCACGACTAGCTCACAGGGAGTGGGTATTATGTTGAAAAACTCATTCCCCTCACTGTAAATTCCACATGGACTGGCGATCGGGCCGATATGTAGGAATCAAGTAGGAATCAAGTGAAGTAGTGTGGCTCACTGGTTAGAGGCGGCAGACCCGAGAGCAGAGGACGGCCCGGGACCAGGGTTCGATTCCCGGCGCGGCAGGTTTCTGGACCAGGGTCAGCGGACTCGATAATTCTCTCGCCTCGGTGCCCACTCTGATCAGCGATCACACTCGGCAACTCTGGGCATTAGCTTGCCTCATCTTCACTAACGGCCCCACCAGACCGCCGGGGATGCCTGGTCTCACCCTGGAGATACCCATTAAGGGACCATCTCTCAGGGAAGCCAGGAAGGGTTTTGCAGCGGTCGAAGCGCCTTGAGACCCTAAGGGTAAGTAGTGCGCTATATAAATGCCTATACATTACATACATTACATTACAATCACGGGTACATGGGAGAGGCGTAACATAACACTTATGTCATTGTACATACCACCTGGAGGGCAAGCTACCACAATTAAGGACTTGGGTGCTATCTTACTCGCGCTATCAGACCGTTTGCTAGTGCTTGGGAGAAACCTCAACTCAGTGGTCTTGGGCACGTTAGACCAACACTCCCCACCTGAGATAGGGCTGACTGCCTGACTTTCTTGAGGCCTTGGAGCTTGCTGATGGGTGGAGAACATACAACCTAGACAAGATACAACATACTTTCCACTCCGGAGCTCACCACAGCCTTTCCCGCATAGATTACATCCTACACTCCGCCCCACAAGTTGCACATATTCGGGAAATCAGACAAAAAGCCAGGGGCATTTCTGATCACTCCCCGATGTGGATACAAATAGTCCTTAACCAATCAATGGTGGGGAGACTTGCCCCATCACGCCGTGGTACATCCGGGATCCGTTAAAATCAGTAAAGACCTCATCAAAGCCATAGATAACTACTTCCAGGAAAAGGAGGGGACAGTGGACTCTTCTCAGATTCTATGGAAAGCCTTTAAATCAGTGATCCAGGGTAAAACCCTGTCTCTAATATCTGGAATGAAGAAGGACGACAGAAGATATCTTGGAAGCTGAGGCAGAGATATAACAGATAAAAAGTGAAGTGGATACTGAGATCACACCTGAGATCACTCCACTGCATCTCAAACAAGACGACTATAATGCACTAGTGACAGAGCTAACATTCTGGGGGGGGGGGTAAAAGCTGGTCAGAATATGTGACATGGGAGACAAGCAGACTGGTAATGCTACCATAACAGCCCCTCAGGATATCGTAAACCAGTTCGCCAGCCATTTTAGTGCTGTATACACAACCGTGGCACCATATACTGAAGAAGACGCTCACAAGCTTTTGTGAGACATACCACTACCAACACTCTCAGTTGAGGACCATAATTTTTGGGAAAGTGTCCTAACGGAGAATGAAATAGTGCAGGCAATTCGATCATTACACTCAGGATAGGTCTTCAGTCCAAATGGCATTCCCATCACACTGACAAACTAGCTCCATATTTAAAAGCCATGTTTGATTAGAGCAAGGAGCGAGGGATTTTGCTAATGGATTGATTGGTGGCCCCTCATCACCATTCATAAATGGAGTATATCCAAAACTGATTGTGCTGCGTACAGACCGATCTTCCCCCTTATTGCAGTACCCAAAATTCTGGCCAAGAACCCTACTAATCATCTAGTAAAAATAATTAGGGGCCTAGTACACCTAGATGAGTCCGGCTCCCTGCTACACCAAAACACGGCTCTGAACCTGCGCAAAGTCAATTGAGTTCTAGATAGAGCGCCACTATCCAAGAACCAGCAATAATTGTATCCTTGGATGCGACCATGGTACTCAATACCATTGAATTGCCCTATCTCTGGGCAGTGCTCGCAAAGATAGGATTTGGTCCGGGCTTCTCTCAATGGATATGCCTCTTGTATCACAAACCAATGGCACATTTTTTGGTGTACAACAAAAAATCTGACACATTTACGCTCAGTCGTGGGACCCATCAGGGATGCCTGCTTACACCTCTTCTGTTTGCCCTAGCCTTGGAACAACTGACGGCATGGATTGGAGGGACCCAGTAGTACGAGGACTTTGTTGGTACCCAGATTGGGAGGACAGTATTTCGCTCTATGCAGACAACATACTATATTGCACCTTGCCTCCCCCAGGAGGTCCTTGGTGGCAGTCCCGGACATCCTGGCAATATTCAGTAAATACTCTGCGTTCTCCATCAACTGGACCAAATCCCTCTGTACATCTTCAACGGAGACCCTCCCTCCCCATCACAAAACTGCCCAATACAAATTAGTACAGTGGGCTTAAAATATTTTGGAATATTCATCTCTCTAGATAAAATTCTCCGCTGCAATCTCAATCTTCTCCCTCCACTGCAGAGGCTCAAGCAAGACATAGCTATTTGGAAAACGCCTCCTCTATCGCTATTGGGCAAATTGGCCCTTTTTAAAATGATGTTGTTAGCCCGTTTTTTATATGCCTTGCAGAAGTCGTTAGATCCTGTCCTGATGTCGTACTTTAGATGAATTGAGGGTCTTTAGAGCGACTTGTTGTGGGATGGGAAGCCACGTAACGCCCTACACAAGCTCACACTAAACTAATATGATGGGGACACTAGCCTACTGGACATCAAGAAATACTATTGGGCGACACATCTTAAGGCCATTAACAATGGTACATAAGGCCGACCCGACGACCCCGGATATAACATGGAGAGGTGGCTCCTCCCTGGTGGGAACTATAATAGGGCGCTCTACTCAAAGCCTGGCCGATACCCACTGATGACTTAATACTCAGTTAGCGTCCGGCACTGCCACTAGATCCCTTGGATGGGGACAAAAACTCACTTTAGCAACTGCACTATGGGACTCCCAAGAACTGGGAGATCTATGGAGGTCAAAGGGATTCGATAGATGGGAACTCATTGCCAACTTACAAATTAAAGACATGTGGGGGAGGGGCGGGGTGAAGACTTTTACCACCCTTCAACAGCAACACAAGTCAGCCGACATGGAGCACTATTGATACACACAAGTCCGCCATGCACTCCAATCACTTCTCCCAAAATGTTCCTCCCCTCCTGAGTCCTCTCCTTTGGAAGATAGAGTGCATCATGGTCACTTGCCCCAGAAACCCTTATCATTAATATATAAGAAATTGATAAACAATATGGCAGATCCCCTTCAATCACTGCAGGAAAAATGGGTAAGGGATGGTGTTGAATTGGACGATGAAGAATGCCAGGAAGCAGTGTCCTCGTTGAGAGTGGTTGCAAATCCCAGCAAGACTTAGATCAAAATCCTCCACAGAGTATACGTTACAGGACCCCGACTGTTACAGATGGGAAGAGCCGAGGGAGGAGAATGTAGGAGATGGTGCGGCCAATTAGGCACCTTTATCCATATAATATGAGAATGCGAATACACACAATCCTACTCGTGAAAAGTACGTGACTTAATAAGTGAAGTACTCGCTGTCATCCTTTGCCCAGAGGCACGGAGATGCCTCCTAAATATATGGGAACCTACTGACCTGAACACAGTGGGCTATACTTCAATTAATAGTGGCAATCAGGAACATTGCACAGCAATGTGGAGCGGCACAATCACACGCAATAGCAGCCTGGGAAAAAGACCTTGATTGGTGAATGCACAGAGAAAAGACAGTCTATACGGCCCGGAGTTGCCCCAAAAAAATGGTCCCAGATATGGAGCCTGTGGAACTCATATCGAGGGGAGATATGCAGTCCGCCACTTAGCATTGATCAGGACAATACCCCTACCCCGTTCAATTCAATGTCGTAATGTGCGACTGCTGATTGTCTTCACCATGTACGGTTATGCTGAATCCTCTGTACTGTATATTTTCTGTCGATGAATGTTAATAAAAGAATTAAAGAAAACAAAACAACGTATGTGGACCAGAGAAGAAGTGGAGTTGAGGAAGAGTAGTGTGGTGCATAGGTATTTTTTATTGAAAACTGTGTCATCAATTTAACTCTATCTCATTTGGTTTAAAAAGTCGCCATGACCATTCTTTACTGACAATATTTCGATTTAACCTCTTTTGATATCTATTGGCCCATCCTCGTGATGCACATAAAGGGCAATGCCTCCCTCCCTGTGGCTGCGATAGCAAATCTCCACAGGACATGACACACTTTTTGATGTTTTGTAGTTTTTACGAGGTACCCAGAAAGTATTTTATCATTCCTATTTTTTAAAAAGTAGGTTTTAGTCAGGTTAGACCTGGTTTTATCTTTTTACAACAGTTTCAAGCTATTCAGTATTGTATGTTCTTATCTTTTGAAGGGTTGCTATAAGGCTTAAGTCCAGCTGTGATTAAGCTTCATGGACAATTCTATTTTAATGTGTTTGTTTGACTTTTATGGTTTTCCCTGTAAAAGCAGAATATCGTGTTGATGATGATGATGCCATGATGAGATTGGAAATCATTAAAGAAAGCAGTATCAGCAGAAGAACGGCCGCACAGGTGTTATTACACACAGTTCACAAATACACCACTCAACCTCTCAATGGCCTTACTGCTCCGAGACCATACCCAATATTAAAATCATGTACAAAAAGGAAATGCTTAAGAAGTCCAAAGAAATTAATTTGAATTTTCAAAAGGCAGTTGATGTTGCATTATAACATGACAATACAGTCCTTCCTATACATCCATTAAAGCAGGAGGTATTAAACTGTGTTTCAATCCCAAAAATGTTTTTCAATTATTATTTTAGTACCCATCCAACATCAGTGCAGCCAACGCATTTTGGTCCAAAAAATGGGACTTCATCAGGGTTTTATTCAGTTTATCAGATGAATAATCGTCAATAGTATACGTCAAGCAAAGGTCGTGTTTCCTTTTCCTCAGTGTGACCTCTGAATATTGCAAAGACGGACTCCTGCTTCCAGGCAGTGCCTTCTCGTGTCGACATGAGAAGGCAAAGCATGGAAGAACTATTGTGTCAAAAAGGAAACACGACTTTTGAGATTGATTTAATACTGGATAGCTTTTTCCATTCTATCTTCTCCAGCCACTAATACAATCACATGGGCAAAGTTTTTCAGTTTTATAGACACATCATGTTGCCCATTGGTAGCTTACATAATTTGATGAGACAGTTACCTCAAGAATATATTGGACAGTTGCACTCTTGTCTTAGAATCCACTATGAATTTATGGGGAATAACATGTATGTTGGGGTTTGGTGCTCCAAAATCTGCTCGAAGGTTGAGTTATTTAACAAATCCAATAACTATCGAATGTTTTAAATAACTTTAGACTCATAATTCCGACAAATGCGTAAAAACTCATTAAAACATGGATCGTGATATTACGAGTAACTCCTAATCAGGCCATAGGTGTAGAACTCCCACTGGATTCACAATTCAATTAAACTTTATGATTAATTTACATTTTCCATGAAAGTCTACCTCGTTATTCTAGCGGAAATGAGTAAAAATGTGCCACTAGTAGGCATGAGAAAAATTTGAATTGCACAAGTGTAATTCACATCATTTTGAGAATTTCATGTTAATCTTGAGTTTGAAATATCTAAAATAGTGCCATTACTCGACTATGCCTTCATTTGACCTATCCGTGGTAAACATTGATGCAAACACACATTTTGAGGAAAAAAGTAGCCCAAAAAAAACAGATCTGCATTTGGCACTATTTGGTGCAGTTTTATCATAATTCTGCATAATTATGTGAAAATAAATCATGTGAAATTCACATGATTTATTTTCACATAATTATACACAATCCCTGTCTCCATCTAGTACATTAAACATGAGAATTTCAAATATTTCGCAATCTTGTGCAACTAAAACTCATCCCTGCATGTGGTACATATACAACAAGTAGCACACACTTCAGTCACATGCATCAGTACACCCATTAATTAAGTGTTGTCCTTCCATCATGCAAGATAATGCAAGGCAGTGTAAATCCTTAACTCATGTTTACAAAGCGATGCAAGGGGCGATTTGCACCATCATTTGCCTTGTAAAGAAATGTAACGCAAACAAGCTGCTAAAGCTGTGTTTGCTTACATTTTGAGTTGGAAGGCTTTCCATGGGTGCAGCATGGATGTTCCCATGCATCCACTCATGGCTTTGGCACAATTGTATTGTAAACCTGGGATTGCATCAAATCTGTACAGAGGATGGTGTACCGAGGAGAATACTTCTTCCCTATCAGTATTTCCTCTTTCTATGTGTGATGTAGTATGCATCACATATAGAAAGAGGAAAATGCCTCTTTTGAGGGCTTTTGTGTAGTAAGGTATCCTTTCCTGCACAAAAGCAATCCTGCCCATAATGCAGATACCCTGGCACTATGATGCAAGGTTGCCTACATTGGCAATAGGCAGCACACATTGCAATGGATGTATGACATTAGAACGCATGCTTTTACCACGCATGCTTTTACATCACAACTTTTACAACGCATGCTGTTACAACGCATAGTGTTGAGGGGTGCTGGATAGTGAATAGTTTAATTTACTATTCCAACTCCAGTCCCTGTGGATAGTAGGGAAGGTGTTGGATAGTAAATTAAATGTATTCCCTATCCTAGAGCGCCCCTCAGCGCAATGCGTTGTAATGGCATGCGTTGTAAAAGTTGCGTTGTAAAGGCACTGCGTGGTAAAAGTTGCGTTGTGAAGGATGTTTCCCATTGCAATAGTTCAAGAAGAGAGCAGGAGTGCAAAACTCTTCCATAGCTCTATCTATTTCATGCAATATAGTACAGCAAGTTTCCTTGCTGCACTACATACAATAAAAAATAGTAAATATTACCTTGGGTGTTCACAACTTCACAAGAAAAGTACCATCTCACTGTATTATTGATTGACTGAGTCCATTTGTGATATACCAACAAATATATTTGTGTAAACAATTGGGTTGCTGATTGATCAAGGTGTGAACCCTTCTCAAGCACCAGCCACAATCCTTCCCAAGGTAGTTTATAAAAGTCACACAATTAGCCTGTGTTTAATCCTCTGGTAGCTTGTCACATAGCATTCAGGGTTAACTTAGAGGCAGTGTGCAAAGCCATAATGCAGCACACAAAAAATAATAAAGTAAAAACACAACACAAGAATAATCACACATTTATTTAGAATGATAGAGCAAAATGAAATAAAATATTTGACTCTAAAATTACATAAAGCTAATCAGTAGAACCAGAGACATAAAATTGCAAAGAGTTTAGAGCATGAAGTGCCACTTGTTGTTACCTGGTCATGCAAGAACAGCTCAAAGTCATAAATTAAAATGTATCCCGATGGATACACGGACCAGGGAAGTCCAGCTGAAAAAGTTACCTTCTCAAAGTCCATCATGAAGAGTCCGGTACGCTGTTGAGGAGTGTGCGTGGAGGAGTGACAGCATTGCGGATGGAAATTGCTGTAGCACAAAAATCCTGTTGGGCATCCCAGATGGTCATCATTGTAGCTTCAGGCCAGAGGCCACTCCAGACTTGATGATATAGCATGAAGTGTAGATCTCGCATTGACAGTTGTCACAGTGGCCGCTGCCGCAAGAAAATTCATGTTCACCAGAGCTTCCAGTTGGCAGTTGGCATGAGCGGGTAGATATTGTCACGGACGGGCCCATTAACGGTCGCAAAGAGCCCAAACGTCAGTATTTCTCCTTTTCTTCCAAGAGGAACTTATCTAAAGCTACATCAATGGTCCACTCCAGGACATTGGAGGCACCTCTATGGATCAGGAACTCACTACAGCAGAGGTCAGCAGGGTTTCAGGCCATTCCATTTCCAGGTCCAGGCAGGTACCCTACTGCAGGTCAGCTGAGCAATTGCAGAGAGTCCTCTTGAGCTGTTTTGTCTCTGTAGATCAAAACAGGATGCCAGATAACTAGCCCTTGGAGTCACTAAGTTAACCTGGGATGAAAGGAGCTTGTCCAATCTTCCTCCTCGGCAGTGGGTCAAGCTTCAAGTAGTAGGCCAGTCCTTCTTGTATAGTGTTTACAGGATCTGAAGTGCACTTAAAAGTGGGTGGAAGAGTACTTGTTTTATACCTGGTGCCATTTGTGAAGTGGAATACACTTTTGACTGACACCCTGCCCCTCCGCCACAGACGTGTCTGGAATTTCCTGCCTCCCTGCACTGGCTCCATTGGGTATGGTGGCATAAAAGGCTAGTTGGAAGTTATTTGTGTGCATGCTAAAACAGTGTCTCTGAAATACAAGCATGACAGCACATCCCCTTCGTCAAGTCAGGATGGACATCCAGTCTCCCTTTTGTGATACTATCTCAGAGGAACACACAAATGGAAACTGTCAACTATACCTAGTGAAGTGATCTAGGCACCAAATCATTAGCACAATAAAATACCAACTTTCTAATAGTGACAGAATAGGTGGGTTGGCCAGTTTTTTGTCAGCAAGGCTAAGCTACTATCAATTGAGCAATAACCAAGATAACCCAGTACTGACAATAATCAGTTTTGTGGTCATGACACTTAATCAATGCGATCAAAGTTTTTGGTTCACTGGTAATTCAAACACATTTCTATCAATCTGTTTGAGATACTGTCATAAACATTAGAGCATGACAAGAAAATATTATTACCATTCAAATGCATTTTTCTCCATAACATGATACTGAAAACAACCTTACAATAAAAATACCAAATAAATCTGTTTGACCCAAGACAAAAAATGTAACAACATCAATAACCACAATACATAAATATGCCCCAGTTCATGCATTTAACAGAAATAATGAGTCTCAAGTGACTCAACCAACAGTGTTGGCTCACTTTTAAAGTGTAAACTATTGCTCTAACACTTTGTCGGAAAGGCTCCGAATGGCTTTCGGTTTGTCTGAATCCGTGTCTAAACCCATGTTTCAGACCGACTCAGAAACATCACCTCTCGGTACAATCAAACAGAAAGAGAGCCACCCCTACTTAACTTCAAGGGAACAGGGTCAGTCAGGTGAAATATAACATGCAGTAGAGTCCAGCATTATTTTGAGAGTGATCATATTGTTTTTTAAATATTGTGAGAAATCTGCATAATAAGGTGATGTATTGACCAAGTATGAATTATATGCGGTTCTATGTTCTTATGAAAAGAAAAGTTGGAGATTTTATCTCGTTTACACAATGACCCCCATTAGTTTGTAAGTGCCTTTTGTGGTGCCACCTTCAAAATAACCCTCACATGCGTGTTTGATAGATCTGAATGCTTGATGAGTCCCATAGTCTCTAGATTAAGAGATTTGAGTAAAAAAGGAAGGAGTGTATGAAATAGTGGCACACGACCAAGGAAACCCTTGTTTTTACTTGCTGACTGACCCTGTTCCCTTGTGATTAAGTAGAGGTGACTCTCTTTCTGTTTGATTGTACTGTACGGCTGGTGAGCTGGAGACTTCATTTAACTAGCAAAATATGGATACTATTAAAGTATTTGGTTTTACGGAGGACCAATTCACTAAAAGCATTGGCAGCTCCAAAAGCATCAATACTTCTGCTTTAACAGATAGCAATACAGAAAAATGGAATACTGCGTGGAATCTGACAAAGAAAATTACAAGAACGGAATTACATGCAGAATTCCTCATTGAATATTGCATAAAAGGTATTATCCCGGTAGGGCTACAGGTGAAAAATGAACCAGGCCTGTTTGTAAAGAACGAGAAATTTATAGAACATTGGACCCTCATAGCCAATCGCTGCAGCAGGGATTGGATGCTTTTAATTATAGAAACAGCACAGGATTTTATATTATTAGAACGTAGAGAATTGGACCAACTAGAAACCCAACTAAAGAACAGCATGGCCAATGCATTAGAAGAGGCAAAACAAAAACTAAAGGAAATAGATGAAGATGTAGATGGCTATAAGGAGTATTTAATAAATAAAAAAACTAATAAATTTAGAAAGGAGGTAGCGAGATACAGTAAGGAGTTAGTCTACCCCTATACACAAAAAGAGTACTATGACACACCCATCCAAGACACCAGTTTCCAACAAAAAAGAACTTGGTATCCATATCGCCCGAGAGGCCCTAAAAAGAATGTAAGTTTCTCGGATACGTCATATGCTAGTACAGAATCTGAGGAGGAAATCCGTTCAGAAAATAGAAACAGAAATGAATCAAATCAGGGACAATATAGGGAACAAAGACCTTTTTTAGAACAGCAACAAACCAGACAACACCACAGCAACAGGGGGAGAGGTCGGGGGAATTTCCAACGACCAGCTCAACAGTACAAACCCCCATATATGAAAACAAGGAGCCAGAAACAATGGGACTAACAGTCCAAGATAAGGCCCCTATTATTAATCTTTCTAAGAGAGTTTTAAATAAAGCGGAAGAAAAAGTTTTAAATTTAGGCTTAGGGTTTGCTCCTACCTCCAGACCTAATTCTTATGATATTCAGAAGGACATCAAAAGCCTTTTCAGAAAAGTAAGATTAAAATATTTCTTTCTGAATAAAGATCCGAGTGAAAAAGAAAACTTGTCCGGATTAAAACCACAATCTGAATGGACCCTAGAACGTAACATGGTGCATAAAAATGTAGAATTATTCGAAAGGGCTGTGGAGAAAGACATAGAAGATCTCTTGAGTGTAGAACACAAATCCTATAATAACAATCTATCTAAGGAATGTAGAGATGCCCTTATGGACTTAGAAAGTTGTGATAGCCTAACAATAAAACCCGGGGGACAAAGGTGGGAGCATTGTCCTTTTAGACACTGTAGACTACAGGAACAAAATGCTATCTCTACTACATGTGGAGGAGCACTATAGAAAGTCATCTAGGGAAGAATAGAGAGTGCTACAAAGCACTGTAAAAAGCCTCTTAGATTTAGCAAAGGAAGATGAGCTGATTTGCCCTGAAGATTATGAATTTTTGTGGAATCGCCACCCGGTATTACCGGCCATCTATGGATTACCGAAAGTCCATAAGGATTTAACGAATCCACCCATGAGACCCATTGTCTCCAGCTTAAATTCTCTTACAGAACCTCTTAGTATCTATGTGGATACATTTCTGAGACCAAGAGTGGCACTACAAAAATCATATATTAAAGATACCACTGCAATGATCAAGAAAATAGAAGGGCTAGATTTTGATGGTGAAACTCAATGGCTAGTGAGTTTAGACATAGAAGCACTTTATACAAATATCCCTCAAACAGCCACAGTTAACACAGTGAGGTATATTTTAAAGGACGGAACGGTGATCTGTCTAAAAATGCACAGTTCATTGTAGAGCTGACGGAATTGATACTCAAAAACAATATCTTTCTCTTTGAGGATGACCTATATTGTCAGATCAAGGGCACCAGCATGGGGGCGACCTGTGCGCTGAGCCTGGCCTGCCTCTATGTGGGTGCTTTGAAGATAAACACATCTATAATGAAGCAGCCCCTTTTTATGAAAACGTGACCCATTGGTCACGTTTTATAGATGATATATTTTTCATTTGGTCAGGAAGCAGAGAAGAACTGACAACTTTTACAGAATGGCTCAATTGTGGGGATCAGAACTTAAAGTTCACTTCCAATATAAGCCAAGAATACTGTGATTTTTTAGATATAAAAATCCAAACCAAGAACAATAAATTGAAGGTGGATTTGTTTGTCAAACTGACAGACAGAAACACGATGCTCCATTACCATAGTGAACACCCACGGTGTCAAAAGGATAACATCCCATTCGGACAGTTCCTACGTTTACGTAGGAACTGCTCGGATAGAGGGGATTTTGAAAGACATGCAGACAATTTAAAAACAAAACGAGGAAAGAGAGGCTATCCGAAGAGGATCATAAAACAAGCATATAAAAGAGCTAAATATTATAACCACGAGGCCCTTTTTGAGGATGAGAGTAGACAGAACAAATCCATAAACAACAAGATAACATTTGTAACAAATTTTACAACAGTAAGCAATAAAGTGAAGAATATCATTAATAGAAATTGGCGCCTCTTACAAGATAAAAATATTGGCCCAATTGAAAAAACACTTTTCTCATACAGAAGAAATAAAACGATCAGGAATAGACTGGTAAAAACATACAAAGATAAAACAGGGAACCACCAAGTGAGCGTTGACACCATAAAGCGAGTAATTGATAACCACCCATGTGGGGGATGCACGAACTGCAAAAATATAATTAAGGGTGAACAAATAGAGATAAACAATTCAGTACACTACTTTAAAGAAATGTATAACCGCAGAACCAGCAATGTAATTTATATCATTAGGTGCCCATGCGGACTGGGTTCCGTTGGAGAAACCGGAAGAGAAATCCGGATTCGGCTCAACGAACACAAGTCCGCAATTAAAAACAATAAACATAATGCCCCTCTAACAGAGCATTGGACACAAAGTAAACACAAAATAGAGGATCTTAATTGGTGCATATTAGAACGCATTGAGATGTCTAAAAGAGGCGGAAATATTGATATGAAACGCAAGATTAGGGAACAGTTCTATATGTGTAAGTTTAGAACATACTCATAAGGTCTCAATAACTGTGAGGAGTGGAAGAAAATGTATAGATGATTCATGTACGCCCTGAAATAGTGGCTAGGCAGAAAGGGTATGTATATGTCTAACTGGATAATGAGGCACATTAGAGATTGATCAGCTACCGCAATAATAGAACACATTAGATCGGATATAAACAGAGAACCATATAATGTTTACAAAGGAGGACGTGGTGAAATAAATATAATGATTCTGAGTAATATAACGAATAATTGATGTAATCAGGTGAGAGGTTGATAATAAGTATTATGTGGGCTCCCTATCGATTTTGAAATTTAAATGATGGATACATAATACTATCCTCCTAATAAGAACATAATAGAGAATTCATGTCTCAATATTTTTCGTAACCAATTGAGGGCAAGCATTGTAACAACGATCAATAACTCTCATGGAATACGATCCTCGAACTATAAACAGACTAAATACAATATATTCATTGTATGGTCTCAAAAAGGGTAAGCATCAGTGTTTGATATATCTGTATATACTGAGGTACGATAACACGTACAAACTGATGTATATATACATATGGGCAGAATAAATGTTGCAAATAAATAGCACTCGAATGATACACTGCTACACACGCTTAACGAATACCGCGCAAGAATTCGAGTTTGGTGAATTTATAGAGAATGTATAGATACATCCTAACCACTCTAAGATGGCGGTGCCCCGATCGTATGTCATAGCAGATACACCTCTAACCGGTGACCTGGAACCTCTATCCGTGAACCGGAAATAATAGGAATGAGGCGCAAAGGTAAATGTTTAAAAGGGTGACTAGAATCAAATGCCGGTTTCACTGCTCCGAATCCCATGCGGCGAATTACACGATACCGCGAGGTAAGGCCCATCTCAAAAATGAAATTAGAAGGGAGGCGGGATGCAGGAGAGAACAGGACAGACCGTGGGACATTTAAAAGATGTTTGATAAAGGCTAAACCCTGAAGGAGGTAGCAAGCCTTTCCGTTATACAAGGGGATGCGAGTTTCAAGTAAAGCAAAGATTAATGCGCAAGATAGCAGTGGGGCCAGTCCAACAAATAGCTATGGATGTCCCAAATATATGGTTAATTTTCAAAAACATTTTTTTTACATTAATCATTTAAAAACGTGAACAAGCATGGTAATCATGAAAAGCATTGCAGAACAATACAGTAATACATAATCTTCCTGATAAATAGGTGATCGGTAGGAGGGAGAATTGAATAAACCCCAACACCGAAAAGTAGGAGCAACTAAGAAATAAAGAATAATAGCCACGAAGGTGGAACCGATATGAAAAAGGAAGGGGTAAGTGTTTACATCTCCTGAGAACAAGAGGTTAGGTAATTGATAATGGCCTTGAACATACTGACACCCTCCAAATGAACAAGACCTGATTATAACTTATTGATATTTCAATTCAGGCTAGAGAGATCAGAAGGAGGAGCTGATAAATATCGGTCGCCCCATTTTTAACCAGAGTGGGCAAACCGTAAGAGAGAAAAGCAGGAGAATGCACATTTCTTATTGATTAGTAAGTATGAAGACCTGTAACTACTCCACGTAAAGTGTTAAATAGTGAGAGTATCCCGAGGAGTAATATACAACAATTTTTCTCCCGCATTAGAAATTTTAAACAAGAGCTGCAGGAAATAAGGCAAGTGGTTACCCAGAATAGTGAGAAGGGGAGCAGCATATATACGAAAAAAGGTGGGTTGTAGAATTAACTCCAAGCCCTACAATGATGAGGTATACTACTGTGAGAATAGAGGTTTTCACTACTTGATGAGTGATAAGACACTAGAATGAAAAAAGTGAGGTAGCTTTATGAAAGAGGTAATTGTAAATGAGAAGGGTATGAGTGTAAAGGGGGCTTCACAAAAGAAATGCACAGGCTGGATATGCACTTAGAGAGTAAAACAACATGTTAGGAGTCTTATACCGCATGGTAGTGGTCCATGGATATTTAGAAAGTGAATACTTGGAATATAACAACAAGAAATGTATATATTAAACTGTATGAAAGATCAATTAGTGATTATGTTTTATGTTTAATTTATCATTGCAGACTGTTTTTGACTGTCCTGAAGAAGGTGGTGCGCACAGCAAAGATCCACCGAAAAGCGTCAACATTTTTATGTATTTTCATTGAGTGTTTGAACATTGGTTGTATTTTAATTATGTGCTTTCGATGCATATGGTGAAATATAACATGCAGGAGAGTCCATCATTATTTTGAGAGTGATCATATTGTTTTTTAAATATTGTGAGAAATCTGCAAAATAAGTTGATGTATTGACCAAGTATGAATTATATGCGGTTCTATGTTCTTATGAAAATAAAAGTTGGAGATTTTATCTCGTTTACACAATGACCCACAGTAGTTTGTAAGTGCCTTTTGTGGTGTCACCTTCAAAATAACCCTCACATGCGTGTTTGATAGATCTGAATGCTTGATGAGTCCCATAGTATCTAGATGAAGAGATTTGAGTAAAAAAGGAAGGAGTGTATGAAATAGTGGCACACGACCAACGGAACCCTTGTTTTTACTTACTAGATAACCTCTCGGTCCTTCTGACTCTGTTCCGACAGCCATTTGGAGGAAACAAGTTGGTTGGAGCCAACTCGTGCAGCTCTATGGACTGCTTTTCGACCGGCGTATTACAATTTCAGATTTGGACAGCCATTCTGGCTCGTTTGTCTGACATGGATTGGCTGTCGGAATCTGACTTTGGGGGCCCTTAGCAGGCCCCCTTCACCTGTAGCTCTCCGGTTCGGCTCACTGGGCGTGGCCATGGGACCCCTCTTTACATCCATACACAGTGTGGCAGGCACTGTGGGGTGCCCAACACAAGGTGCACGGTGTTCTGCAACCACACCTTTCTTCAATGGGAGCCTGTGTTGACGGTCAAACCACAGGCTCCCATTGAAGTAAATGGGAGTCTGACAGAACAGTGTTTGGAACCATTGTAATCAGTCTGTCGGATTCCCCAAACCCAAGTCAGTCTAAAACCAATCCGGCACTAAGTTGGTCGGAATGCTGTCGGATTGACATTGTAATGAGGTCTTTTATTTTTTAAGTTTGAACGAGGGAGCCTCCAATAACGTACTTCAAAGTGCATAAAGGGTTTCCCCAAAGCTAGACAGTTTTTTTTTAAACAGACCTCCCTGGTAGCTTTTAGCCTGGCACAAAAACGGGCTTTTTATGGGGGGGATTTTGTAGCATTTGCAGGACGCTGGTCTTTAACTACATATGTGTGAAGTTGCTGCGAATGCTATTAAAGGAAATCAATAGAAATGGCGGATGCAGGCGCCACATTAAAAATGAATACAATAACCGAGTGCATTAACGAGTATAAGCATTTTTTTAGGCTTTTGCAGCCTTTGCGGTATGCCGCACTTTAACTTTATATGTTTAAAGGTAAAATATGCTGTGTTGTCAGTGCTAGAAAAGTAAATAAATAGAAAGTAAAGGGGAGCAGCCACCATGTTGAAAGGAAAAGCTGAGAATGATGTAAAGGCGCCCGCCTGTTGAAAAATGTATTTCTTTTTATAACAATTCCAACACCACGTGCTTTGGCTTTAAATATGTGAAGCCTAATGTACAGCATTCAGCGATTGCTACAAAAATACATAGATAGAAAAGGCGGCCGCCGCACTCAGAATAACATCAATCCATAATTTTAACATAAATTATTCAAATTACATACATACACCCTTCTCTTGCGTGCAGACACACACCATTATCCAACTTCACACTAGCACACACACCATAACATACAATTATAGCATCAAACACACCACACACATAGACTTGCTCACCAACACAAGCACATAAATCACTAATATCATAATAACACTTACCCAACCTCCACCCCACAACAATACACACTGACTCTTGCACATAGAAGCTTGCTCAGTTGCTACACATGTTCTGTGCCGGCTTTCATAAGTGGAAGGATGGTCACCTGCTGTCTCTGTTATTCCTCTATGTCTATGAGTGAATCTAAGTAGTACTTGTTGTATGTGCGAGGAAGCACATACTGCGGCTACTTGTACATATGTGCTTGTTTATTAAGGAGATCTGTAGTGCAGATGTTACAATCTTTCTGGAACTTTTGTGTCAGGGAAGCTGACACTGCTGCTGCTCATGGTGTAGTTATAGTATGCGTTAGTGTGGTTTGGGATACATATTTTCAATATACAAATGCTAAAAAAGCTAGGATTGTAAAAGCTTAAGGATGGTTTGACTGTTGAATCTTCATTGTCTGAAACTTCAATGACGAGCACCAACCCCCACCCACCGCCGCCAATAAGCTGACCATCGCATCCTGAGATCATGCTACCGTTGAACTATCACAGCTATCATGAAGAAAATCCACTCAAGAACCCCAACAGACCCTTGCCCACTGCACATCTTCCACAGGGCCACCACCATCATCGCACCCGAACTTCAATACACCATTAACGCCTCCCTCAAATCAGGCATCTGCCCGAACGACTGGAAATGGGCCGTGGTAAAACCCCTCCTCATGAAAACATTAGCCGACTCAACAGACCTGAAAAACTACCAGCCCATATCTCTCCTCTTTGCAGCCAAAGTCACCGAAAGACTCGTAAACGCCCAGCTGACCATCTTCATAGAAGAGAACTGCATCCTGGACGCCTCCCAGTCTGGATTCTGCAGCAACCACAGCACCGAGAACGTCCTCCTCGCCACGACCGATGACATCCGCATGCTACGCAACCCTGGGATGCACCACGGCCCTCGTCCTTCTACGCAGCCTTCAACACAGTTTCACATCACACTCTCACAGCCAGACTACATGATGCGGGAATACAAAGAGCCGCTCTTGACTGGGTCCAATCCTTCCTCTCCCGCCGAACCCAGATGATCCAACTCCCTCCCTTCCTCTCTAAACCCACAGAAATCAACTACGGAGTACCCCAGGAATCTTCACTCAGCTCCACGCTCTTCAACATCTACATAGTCCCCCTCACCACTATCGTCAAACAGCATGGGCTCACAATTGTATCCTACGCTGACGATACCCAGCTTATCCTCTCGCTCACGAAGAACCTCGAAGACACCAGACTCTGTTTCCAGAAAGGTATGGAGTACATGGCAGCCTGGATGAAGGACAGCTGCCTGAAGCTAAACTCAGACAAGACCGAGGTCCTCATCCTCGGTCCCTGCACCTCTGTCTTTGGAGAATACCTGGTGGCCCTCTGCCCTCGGGAGCCCACCCACCCCTACTGACCATGCTCGAAACCGTCGGAGCCGCGTTGAGGGGAAGACAGCCTACCGGGCTTTGCAGTAACCGTTGCTACATTGAGCAGGAAGAAAAAGAACCAGAATGCTGTAGCCAGACTCATACTCGGGACACCGTGCCATGAGCACATGACCCAACACCTATGAAGCCTCCACTGGCTGCCCATCGAGAAGAGGGTCACCTTCAAACTCCTCACCCACGCTTACAAATCCCTCCACAACGTCGGACCCAAATACCTCGAGAGAGAGTATCCTTCCACACCGTGGCAGAGGTCCCCTGCATCTGCAGAAACAGAACTGGCGGGAGAACTTTCTCCTACATCGCAGCCAAAACCTGGAACGAGCTCCCTGTGAACATCAGATGCTCTCCGACTCTGCACACGTTCAGGAAGGATCTCAAGACCTGGCTTTTCGACTGACCCGGAGCTGCCCCCCCCCAGCTCCTTCAGAACCTCACGGTTGAGTAGTGCGCTATAGAAACCCCTGATTGATTGATTGATTGATTGATTGTGCATATCTAAACCGGTGCTCTCTAAGATATTGCATTGCCAAAGTCAGATGACTGGTTCTCTTTGTGACCCACTCACAACACATCAGTCACTGTGATTTGCACACATTCCACACATCAGACTCACTTATAAAGTTAATAAAACATTGCTCTCATGGGCTGTGATTCTCATAATAGAAAAAAGGCATCAGACTAAGATTTTCTTACAAAGTTCTCTATGAGTCCGAGAATAGCCCTGGGAAGTAAGCCTGAATTTAAGGCACTCTGGACAAACCATAATAGATTTGTGTGCACCATTTGGCTCAAAGAGGAGACCTCAACATGCTTCTAGGTCAGCTGAGAAACCACCAGACTAATTAGATGTTGCTATTCTGCTCTCTATTGCATCATGAGCTGTTGGGGAAGACGT
This sequence comes from Lissotriton vulgaris, assembly GCF_964263255.1. Classification (NCBI taxonomy): domain Eukaryota; kingdom Metazoa; phylum Chordata; class Amphibia; order Caudata; family Salamandridae; genus Lissotriton; species Lissotriton vulgaris. The sequence continues at coordinate 186,638,203 of NC_141688.1, read as the reverse complement.
TGGACTGTGATCCTCATGGATCAGGGCGAAACTTTAGATTCCTAGTTGTATTAATGAAGAACACCTTTTTTAAAGATTCAGCACGAACATTACACTGATCAGTGTCTTTTGTTAGGTAGATGATTTATTTAATATGAGCCTGTGTTTGCGATTGGGGGCCACTGGTACCTCTTTTTGCAGCCAACACTTACCCAAGAGCAAGCAAGGAAACTAAACAAAATGGAAAGACGGAGGTAGAGAAAGAAGGAATACCATCATAAAAGGAAAAAGCATGAACCTGCAGGACTGAGATAAAGGGGCAGGGAGTGTCTGGTAATGGATTAAGGATGACGCTGGAGGCGCATTAAAAATTACTCATTCTTGATTTCGGCGTGCAGACATTTAAGTACGTTGGCTTCAGGAGACCGAGCCGAGCCTTGGGCACTGGCACTTGTTCATTTACAAATTAAGCACTGCATGCATGAGGCAAGAGGTCCAGTAGCTTCGCTGGAGCAGTTTAAAGCATAATCCATCGTGGCAGGGTGGTTGCTTTAAAATTAGTCATTTTATGCCCACATCTTCTTCGGAGCAATCCATTTGCTTTCCTTCTAGAACTTAATTGCTTTCCACCTTGGTGGGGTGAAGAGTGCAGTGGACTAGCTAGGTCGACCACAAGGGTGATCCTATGTTAGGTGGTAAAAGAGTATTTCAGACACCGTAAAGCAAACAGGACTTGACAGTGACAACGTATCACTGACTGATCTCATGCAGTAATGCTTTAAGAATTTCCCAACAATGCCATCTCGTGAAATGTACAGGTACAGAAGAAATATAAATTGGTAAAACTCAAATGGAAAAAAAAAATCTTTTGATGTAAATACACTAACATTTGTGCAGCTTAAAGTCATTTTAATTAAAACGAGTTCTCCAGGGATGCAACCGAAAGGAGCCATATAGGGCTCCCATTCACAAGTTACTCCTAGCGAACTGTGGGGGATATTAGCTTGCGATATTTATGCAAAACGCGCTTAGCGTGTTTATTTTTATTGCTGGATATTTTCGTGCAGATAACATGCTATGAGCAACGTTCATCTCCACTGTGATGAAATATCCAGCGATAGCAGCGAAATGCCTGAATATTTCTGGAAATCCAGCAATATTCACGCATTAACGCCAGGGTGGACTTAGCCTGAAAATCCACCACCCATTGAGGATTCAGGTAAGTAAGGTTTTCAGCAGGTGTTAAATACTAGCGATAATCGCGCTTCGCCTGCGTTGCTAATATGGGAAGTTGTGTAAGCAACTGTTTTCAGTCGCTTCTAGTTGGTAACGCCTACCTTGCATGTCATTAGCGATAATCATCGCTGGCATGCAAGGCAATAGAGAAACCGGCCACTATTGCCAGAAAGCTGTTGCTAATGCCTGATAGCGACAACTTGCTGATAGGGGGATAAGAAAATTGCTGCTTTAGCGGCATGAAGTGCTGCTAAAGCGGCGATAAAGCCCTTGCTAAAATGCCCCTAAGTTTTAAGTAAGATGACTAGGCGCAAACTTTAGTGTACAATAACTTTTCTTGCAGTTTTATAAAGCGGAAACTCAACCCGAATGTATTGGAGCACTTTACATGAGCACCAGTTACATTACACAGGGACACATTCATCGGTTGTAGGTAGCGGGGGTGGATTAAGAGATTTGCCCAGAATCACAGGGTGTTAAAGCAACGGCTAGAATCAAACCTGGTTCTCCATCTCCAAAGTTGGCAGCTCTGGATATAACCCACACCCTTGTCCAAAACAACACACATTGAACAAACACGCATAACATGTGTGAGTAAATATTCCACAGTAAGCTATCAACATAAAGCAATAATCAAGAGACATTGGCCTATGTTGAAAATAGAACCGGATTTCAAGGGAATATTCTCTGATGAACCCATGTTCACATATACCAGAGCGAAAAACTTATCAGATTTTCTAAAAACACCACCGGAGCCAAGTGAAACCACGAATTATCGAGGCACAGTTCCGTGCCTGAATTGCAACAATTGTAACAACTTGATGAGGGGTAATGTTATAACCCACCCCATGAAAGGGCATAACATTTATCTTAAAGTTAACGGAACTTGTGATTCTACCAACATAGTCTACAGGTTGAAATGTCTGTGTGGGCGTATATACGTGGGTCACACCGAAAGGAAGTTCAAAGTAAGGCTCAACGAGCACAAAAGCAATATACGAACTGGTTCACAAAAATCTACGGTGGCTAATCATTTTCAGGAAGAAAAACATCATATAAGCCAACTGAAAGCATGTATCTTGGAACAGGTGGACAAAAGAGCTGGGCAGAACAACAAGAACCATCTGCTCAAGAAGGAAAACCATTGGATTTTCAATTTGAACAGTTCGAAACCTAACGGGTTAAATGAAAGAATTGAATTCCAATGTTACTTGTAAACATTTTCTGTGTCCTAGTATTTATGCAGCTCAAGACATATGCAAGTTTCACAGCAGCTTACAACTACCATTTCATAGTAGTATTCCGTGGTCAGCACATGCGGCTCTACTTGGTTATTAGGGTATATAAATAACATCTATATCATTCAACAATATCATTTACCATGAGCATCATTTCACTACATCGCCTCGCATCACATTCTCACATATTCACTTTTCTTGAAACATCTTGTGCGTACACGGAAGCCGATAAAGCTCCAAACATCTTCAGCGCGTAACTTTGTGTGTTTACACGGTAGCCGATAAAGCTTCAGATCTTCAAACATCCTCAGCGCGTTAATTTGTGACGTCACACGCATGCATAGGACAGACGGGTTTCTTTAAACTACCCGGAAATGCCAGTAACATGAACCCGCAGCCGGATTGTTGAAATGCCAGCTAGATCGCTAGAGGTAAAACTGTGATTTAACATTGGAAAATGTCGGGGAATAGCGGTACGAGAACCCGTTTTGGGTTGTTTGGTAGTTTACGGAAAAACAGTAACGTGAAGCCAATCCGCATTGCCGCTTTAAACCAAACACATCACTAGAACTTACGACATGTTAAGAAAACCCGGTTTGTAGTTTACAGATGAACAGTAGCGTGTAGCCCACCTGCTGTGCCGCCTTAAATCCTACACATTATTAGAATTCACAGAATGTGCTAGTAGCTTTGTATGCTTTAATATCACTGATATTTATAACAAAGGGCAGCGCAGTATTGATTGTGATGGAACGTTTAACCATATATTTAATAACGCGAATACCACATGTTTGTCAGTGTAATGCACATCTATGAACTTGTCGTGTTGATATTTGAGAGTGATAACTTAAATATACCGCCGAATGTCGAGTAATGATTTACATTGTTTAGTTTAGTTTACACAAAAGAGATAGTAGTATGCTCAAAATGTTATGTTTGTTATCCTTAGATGGATCCCTGATGAAGGTGGTTTTCCACCGAAATGCATTGGATGGATATGCATCATTGTCCGGGAATGAATTTCGAATAATTCCTATGAGTATAAGGATAAATTTATCAATTCAATGAAATAAAATTGGATATGCGCAACCAAGTGCACAAGTACTTTTGATTTTTGAAATAGCTGAACGTTTCGGTCAGCAAATATACCTGTGCCCTAGGTGACAGTTGCACTATTGGGTGTCACTGCTACTTTACATGTATTAAACACCCTCCGGGCGGGGAACGATACCTAGGAGCACGGCAAAGATTCAACAATTGTATTAAACCAGAGGCGGTGCACCACCATTATCCCTAATAGCTCTGGATATAACCCACACCCTTGCCACTAAGACTGGCAGACACAGTATCCAGCAGTGCACACCTGCGGAAACAAAATTAAGCAACCGGGCAAAAAATGAAAGTCACACGAGCTTCCTAGAGTACACTGTGACTAGGTTGGACAGTAGCACGGTTTGCTGTTTGCCTGTTGGGCATATGTGCCAGCACAATGACAGGAGAGACTCTGAACTCACCCACGCACTGATGCAAGCTTCATCATCGTGTTCATTTTCAAGTTACCACCATGAACAAGCAAGGAATGACTGCCACCTTAATCACAACTCACAAAAAGCGTAGTTCAGAAGAACTCTATGAATCCTACTTGTGTGGCAGGAAAGGAGATAAAGTTGTCTATTGGTAGATGGAAGGAACTAAGGGGCGGTTAGGGCCCCTGTCACTGTCATTTATTGTGTCAACCTATTCCGGTCACAGGCATTAATCAAAACTTAAAGAGCCTTAAGTAATCAAGGCTGAAAATACCAAAAGAATTAGTAACATTTAAGGGCACAACTTAGGGATCCCTTAGAGCTGTCATCTTGATAGCAGAACTGTGAGTAGGTAAAAAAAACTGATAAACTACAATAACAAGAAATAGCTCATTCCGTCTGTCCTACATGCCAAGAATCACAACGTAGTTACGATTTGGGATGTAGTAGTCAGAGACACCATGCTTGTGCCTACTGGGGCAATTGCTGCCATTGGTAAAGATTTCGGGGCATATTAGCAAGGATTATATCGCCACTTTAGCGGGACCTTTTCCTCCTAAAGAAACAATATTTCTACCGCCCTATCAGCAAGCTGTCGCTAACAGCAGTTAGCAACAGCTTTCTGACGAAAGCGACCGGTTCGGATGCCGCTTTGCATGTCAAGCGGTATTTATCACTAATGACATGCAAAGTAGGCGTCCCCGACCAACAGACCTGGTAAACAGCCGCTAACAGGCCTATCGCCTATTAGCAAGGAAGCCCTGGCCCAGGTTAGCGACATGAAAAGTCACGCTAACCGGGGTCATCGCTGGTTTTTTAACACCTGCTATTTTCCTGACTTAACCATACCTAACATGGGGGGTGGATTATGCTGGTACGACCACTGGGTCGTATCATCAAGGTTTTCCCCCTTCCCCATGCAACATCCCTGGTTTTGTCGCGATGTTCGCCCTTCCCCCTCCTAGCGCTGGAATATTTATTGCCATAGCGCTAATTACTGCTAATACAGCATTAGCGTGGCGATATAAACCAGCAATAGCTGGTGATAAAAAAATGTGCGCTAAGCGCGCTCTGCGATATTTCTCGCAGTTTGTTGCTTATATGGCCCTTCCTCACCTCATGGTGCTTAAACTCGCAAGTTGGCAGTGAGAGTCTGACTTCTCATTAACTCAGGCACTCAGTAGATCGCAATGTGATGCTCGGGACATCTGGTAATGTCTGAACTGCACCCGACTGAGAAGACAGATGCGGACATTCACTGCAAGTGATCAAGGTTGGTGATACAAACCAGAGAGCAGTACATAAGAAGTTCATTGATACGTTTTCAGAGTCTGCCTTCCACTACAATCGGACAACAGCTTGCACATCTTATAGTCCAAAAGCCAGTAAACGAAAACCACATCTCTGTAAATGCTAGAATCTGCAAGAAAATCAGCCTACTTCATGGAGAAAAGGTAAGTGAGGCACTTTTGGAGAGGAAGGTGTATTTATTCATATTTTCCTATCTACATTGGTGTACTTAATTGTTGATTACAAACGGAATCTGTTCTACTACAAGTAAGTGAATGCAAAGTTTACACATTCTGGTCACACCAGGCACAAATTCGGCTAAAAAAAGGAAACATACTCTTTCAAGTGTCCTTATGTGTTAGCCCTTTTTTGGTTTGCACATTTCTGTATTTACTGATCAGGCCATTTTAAAGTAAGAATATTGTCAATGGCTCTTCTCTCGCTAGTGTGGGCAGACCGACGACGTCCCCGCAGGGGACCCTCATAAGAGGGCAGCCCCTGTAGTGCCACAGGATGGCACACTGGGCAGCCTAGTGTCCACAGACCCCTTTGGGGTCCCGCTCGTCACTTCCGGCCAAGGTGTGGGTAGGGGAGAGGTATAAGTTGCTCCTCCGCCCACCTGGTAGCCTCTTTGTCCCTCACCCTGATGCCGTTTCCCTCACTATCGCTTACCCGGCGTAATCAGGGTGAGGGGTAAGGACTTTCTAATCTTTTTATTTGTGATGCAGGCGGAGGTAAAGGGTGATCCAGAAGCGTACAAGTACTCAGGGGTACCCTCTTCAAGAGCACAAAGGGTGCTGAGGCCTAATTTCCCCAGGAAGGCTTTGCGGTGGACTCTGAGTTGCGACGGCGCCCTGTCTGTCCTATGGGCAGTTGGAAACCTGTACAAACGCAGGTCGCTTGAACGCTCCGCCCCTTGTTGGGGGGGCATGAGTACGGGGGTGGACCGATGGTTCACCGAAACTGGGAGGGGCTAGCCCCTCATCACAACAGCTAAGCACTGATTGGCTATTGCCACAATGCAAGTTGGCCCATCAGGTGGTAGGATGCAAGGGATGGTTTGCCTTTGGATCGCTTGTAAGATAACCCACCATGTTGGCATATTTGGTGTACTAATAAACCTGTAGCTATTTTATCCACTAAAAGTTGCCTTGTCTGCTTATTTATGTTACCTCTATGTTGCTGCGTGAGGGCTGGTGAGTGTGGCCTATATTGGCACTATGTATTGGTGCCAGCCAATTTGTGCATCTTTAGGATGGCAGAAGAGAGAGATAAGGCAGAAAAGAAAGGCGAGGCACAAGAGAGAGACGAGACAGAAGAAAGAGATGAGGCAACAGAGAGAGAACAGATGAGGCAGAAGAGGTGCGAGAGCAACAGAAGCAAAAGTCAGCATAAGAGGTCAGAGATAGCCGGGCTTGGACCTACTGTCGCCTGTGAGCTGCCTTTCTATATTGATCACTTGGCAGCATGTCCCTTGTCTACAGATAGTGCCAGCCTGAAAACTTGCAAAATACAGTGGCAACAGTTAGCCTGAAGGCTGCAGTGGCGAGACTTGTGCTGCAGGGCGTTCACACTACAGTGGCAGGCCTTTCTGAAGGCTTCCTTCTAAACGTGCGTGCCCCGTGAGTGACTGGAAGGGAGGGGGTAGGAGGATGGAGAGCAGAGAGAAGAGGGTGTAGGAGCGCGTTGAAAATACGGGCCAGGTAAAGCAGCTGATCAGCACAGCTCTTAATAAGAGCTCCTACCTGCAGATCTCCTGGAGACCAGAGCAACCCACAGCCGGGTCAGCTGCGAGGAGCTGGCAAATGCCAGTGTCCCGTGCTCTTAAGGTGACAGTATTACTTGCCTTCTCCGTCCCCCGGGATCCGCTGCTCCGCTGGAGCCCAATGACTGATTGGTAGGGGGAGGGAGGAGCTTGGAAATAGACCACAAAGAAAGTGAAACCAGCCACAGCATCGCTCTTGTAGATGTTTGGGAGGTGGGAGGGGTCTTCTGTGCAGAAAGGCATTACGGCGCTCTAGTAAATAAATAAATACATTTAAAAAAACACTTTGATTGCTCATTGATGCTGTGTGGGACAAGGGAGGAGAGTCACAGTGATTAAACAAAATGAAACCGACCATGGCATCGCTCGGGTTGATGTTTGGGGGTGGGAGGGGTGTTCTGTACAGAAAGGCATTAGGGCATTAAAGTAAATAAATCCATAAAGTAGCCACCATGATTGCTGCTTGAGGCTGTTTGGTACATGGGAGGGCAGCCACGTTGATTAAAGGAAGTGAAACCAGCCACGACTTCGCTCTGGTTAATGTTTGGGATGTCGGAGGGGTGTTCTGTGCAGGAAGGCATTACGTTCCTCTCGTAAATGACTAAATAAAAAGCCACTGTGAATGCTGCTTGATGCTGTTTGGGACATGAGAGGGGAGCCAAGGTGACTAAAGAAAGTGAAACCAGCCACGACTTCGCTCTGGTTAATGTTTTGGATGTGGGAGGGGTGTCCTGTGCAGATAGGTGTTGTGTCGGGGCAGCGCACAGGCCGGATGATTGTGGGGCACCCTACTCTAAGGGGGTACCTGGGGTAGTATGGGCCTGACACGTGGCCCCTTTGTAAATAAACCACACGGACACTGGGGGAACTGTTGGTGGCTCTGCACGTCGTTGCCAACTGCCGTACGTGCGTGCGGAGACCCCTTTTATTAAACAGGTCACGTGAGGGTTACGCTGCGCGCTGGTTGCGCCACAGGCGTAAGTAAGCTAGAACACAACATTCCTCGGCAAACACAAAAAAAAAAATAGCGAAAAGCATCAGAAACAAATGAAAGAAGAAGTACGGCAGGTAGTCACAATTAGTCTTTTAAATTCACTTCAACATGCAGTGGAACAGTCTTACGTGAGATAGTCCTTGAGACGGCAGGAGGGCTCTGGGTTTCTCCGCAACCGGTACTGAGATGTCCCCCTGGCCGGCGTGTCACCACCCCCAGCCAGGGATGATGGTTTGTTGACAAGGGCGTTGGGGCTATCTCTGCCCTGCTCTGCACTGATATCTCTGATTTTGCTGGGCGATCACCATCTTCACCTGTCGACTCGAGAGGCCCTTCTCCTTGGTAGCAGCCTCTGGATGGCGAGGAACTAACAGCCACTGGGCCTGCTGGCGCCCTGACTTCCAGCGACTCAGGCGTGGCGACTACCCCGGTCTCGGGATGAAATCGCTTGAAATGGGATACATTGCGAGTCACAATTTCTCCGCCCGGGCCGCTATGACGCGTGTTCCTTTCACGCTGTCCACTTTCCAGGGCTTCTTTTCATACATTAGCCTGAATTTCCCACTGGTGACACGACTCTTCAGCAGTACGAGGTCTCCCCGTGTGATCTGGGAGGTTTTGGCTCTCCAACGCTGGGTGGCTTGGGCGTAAGCCTTCTGCCGTTTGGCTTCAATCTGGTCTTCGTTTGATATCGTTTGATAGTTCTGGTTTCCAGTGGGGGTAATGGGGAATGGAGTCCGCAACCACTCGCCCCATGAGGACATGTCCCGGCGCAACCCGAGTGGTTGTGTGGGGTGTCTGTCGATAGCTCCTCAGAAATGTGAAAATCGCCAGCTCCAATGACTGTCCTTTATCATGAGCAATCTGAATCACTTTATTACGAGTTCACATAAACCGTTCCACTTCGCCATTAGCCTCTGGCCATCGAGGAGTTATTCTGCGATGCCGGATTCCCAGAGCGCTAAGGTAGCTGGCAAGCTCTTGTCCTTGAAATGGAGGGCCATTGTCTGTTCGGAGTTCTCTTATCACTCCTTGATCTTCTCAATTTTGGGAATGACTTCCTTGGACACTATTTCAACCTCTGGCTACTTGGAGTGATCGTCAATGGCTACCATGGTGTGCCGCGCGTCTGGGAGACTGCCAAAGTCTAGGCTGACACATTCCCATGGATGTTGTGGCTGAGGTTCCGCTATGACGGGTGCCTTTCGCGGGGCATCTCCCGTGACCTGACAAGTGGCACACAACTGTGGCTTCTACAAGGTCGTCTATGGGGGGAAACCATACCTTAGTCCTCAATTGGGATTTTGTTTTGACCATTCCTTGATGGCCAACATGGGCCAGTTGCACCACTTGGGCCGTTAGAGCTGACGGTATCAACAGTTGGTGGCCTCTCAGCAGGCATCCATTGTCATCTTCATTCTGCACTCCTCTCACATGATGAAGGCTCTCCATGATGCGTTGTGCCTCTGGTGTTAATATCTCCCACTCTTCCTTGGCCCGGTGCCAGTTGCCGCTCTGAAGCGCCATTCGAGCCCTTTGTAGGCAGTCGTCCTTCCGGGTGGCTTCCGGAATGCTCGCCAGTGATATGGGCATCAGGCATGATCGGGCCGTGACACATCTCACGTATGCTTCAATGTCTGCCGCATCCTCCACTTCTTCTCGAGTGGCGGCTTGCGGGTGTTGTGAGAGGTAATCTGCCGGACTCCGGACCCAGGTAGGTACTCCACTTGGCAGTTATAATCCTGGAGTTGGAGCATCCACTTCTCAATGCGAGGTGGAGGTTTCGTGGAGGTCCCTGAGAATAGGGCAACCAATGGCTTGTGATCGGTGGCGACCACGAACGGCTTCCTGTACACATATAGGTGGAAGTGCCGGCACCCCCATTGTATGGCTATCACCTCTTTCTCGATCTGAGAGTATCGTTGTTCAGTCTCAGTAAGAGAGCGGCTGGCGAAGGCCACCGGGGTCCAATCTTCATCAGCTCGCTGCCGTTGCATCAAGACAGCTCCTAGCTCCTAGTCCTACCGGACCAGCATCCACGGCCACGAGTGTTAACTTCCGAGGATCAAAGAACGCCAGTGTGTTGGCGTCTGACAGAGCTCCCTTGATTTCCTGGAACGCTTTCGCCCCAATCTCCAGGGCGTGGTGTCCTTTGTGAGTTCTCTCAGCGGGATTGTGAGGTTGGCGAGGTCCCGGATGAACCTCCCACAGTAGTTTACCATCCCCAGAAAGCTGCGGACCTCTGTGACTGTGGTGGGGGAGAGCAGCTTCCTTAATATCCTTTACTTTGTCCGGGTCTGGGTTGACCCCCTCCGCTGAAAAGGTGTACCCAAAGAATTGCAGTTTTCGTTTCAGAAATTCGCATTTTTCCCGGTGCAGGGTGAAACCGGCTTCCCTTAGTTTCCGGAATACCTGCGCCAGCCGGTTATTGTGCTCCTGTATAGTGCTGGCGTGTATCATGTTATCATCACTGACGTTGATTACACCAAGTATGTCCACGATCAGTTCCTGTATGAAATTCTGGAATACCTCGGCCAAGCTGGACACGCCAAAGCTGAGACAGGTGTATCTCCGGAGTCCCACGTGGGTCGAGAATGTTGTGATGTTACGTGACTCTTCATTGAGCATATCAGGAGCGCAGATCTAGTTTTGAGAACCAGCCGGCTCCCGCCATTTCTCCTATGAGGTCATCAATTGTGGGCGTTATGTGATGCTCCCTTTTGATAGCGGCGTTAGGGAGGCGCATGTCCACACAAATTCGGACAGCTCCTGGTTGCTTCAGCTTCCTTGCGACCACTATTGGTGAAACCCAGGGAGTGGGGCCTGTCAACCTTTTCTATTATTCCTGCCGCTTCTAGCTTCTTTAGCTCCTCCTCTACGAGTGGCCTGAGATGGAATGAAAGGCGGCGATGCCTCAATGCTACCGGCTGAACAGTGTGTCCGACGTGGAGATTTACCTTACTCCCTGTGAATTTTCCAATGCCCTTAAAAATGTCGGAGAATTCCGTTATGATTTGTTCATCGATTCCTGGTGCACCCCAAACGCGAATGTGACTAATTCCAGGTCTTCCGCTGCCCGACACCAAAGCAGCATGCCTTGTCCATCTTCTGACACAAAGACGTTGGTGGTGATGGATCGGTCTCCATGCGAGATAGAGGTCCTGAACTTCCCTCGGATCCTGAGAGGTGTGTTCTGTCCATATGCAAATACGGTAATGGGTGATGGACTCAGGATCGGTGGCGGGTTCAGCGTTTGATGGAGGGTGGCAGCCATGAGGTTAATGGTCGCGCCTGTGTCTACCATGGCCATGAGCTCTTGTTCACCCATTCTGATGCCACACTGAGGCAGTCGTCTGGCTCGGCGGGTCGCGGTGACAATCATGTGCACTTTGTGCACTGTTCTCTCCTCCTCCTCCTCGTCCATGTCGCTCTGGCTGGGGTCGCCTTCCGGCACCACATTCACCACCTGCCTAGGTTTGCGATATTTCTTTGACCGGCATACCTTCTCGAATGGTTGAAACAACCACACCCGGAGCATCTGCTGCCTGATGGGGGGGTTCCCCCGCAGTATCCACAGGTCTTACCCGTCGTTCCCGCGGCAGCCCCCGTGTTCTTCTTGTTCCACTTTGTTGGTGACTTTACTGTTACCTTATTGACTGGTTCGGCCTTCACCTGCGCCTGGAGGGCGGCTTCCATATGGGCCGCTCAGGCCTTCGACAATTCTTTGGTTCGACCTAATGTTAAAATGTCCGCCAGCGGTTTCCCCGACTCTTCCAAGATGCGTTCCCGGAGTTTGGCAGAGGCGCACCATTGGATAATCTGTCCCCTTATTTCTTCAGTGGTGTCCGCAAACCCACAGGTTGATGCTAGGCTCTTCAACTGTGAGTGGTACGTGACCAGCGATTCTTACGGCAGTTGCCGTGCTTGCCTGAATATGAATCTCTCATAGTCCTGGTTGGCCATGGGCTCAAAGTAGGCATTCAGGGTGTTTATGAGTGAGTGGTGATTTTTCGGAGGAACCTCTACTAGGGTTTTAGCAATATTGTGGATATCCTTTCCTCCTAGGTGAAGAACCATGGCCCGTTTCTTGTCCTTGTGTACTTTAGTGGCTTCGAAGAAAATCCACAACCGGTCTACCCAGTCCTTCCACTTCGGGGCCAGCGACGACGGCGATCCTTCCACCAGGAATGGCTCAATCGGGGGTATCGTGGCCATGTTTGTGGTGACGGTATACAGTGCCGTAAGTGCAGGCAGCTCCCTTGTGATCGCTCCCTGGTTCCCCTGCCTGCAGTGGGAGTTGCAGGTGCCAGTGCTTGTTGGCAGTGCCAGACTTCTAGGCCTAACAGTGATGGACGCACTGATCCGGCGTGTGGGGACAGCCTCCTTGTTCTTGTGCCCCAGTGACGTGCCTTACTGTGGGCCCCTGTGTGCTTTCCACACTTCGTGTATTGTCCCTTTTTGTGCAGTGCTGTGATGCTCAAGGGCCTTTCCCCCTTCTTCTGGGTCGTCTCCCACCACGGTGGACACTTCTCCTTCCCTCTCAGGACACTCGACACCTCCCTTGCGGTGTTGCCGGCTGGAGGACGGAGCTCGAGGGTCAGGATGCTTTGCGCGGCTTGCGCTGGGTCAAGGGGGCATATCCAGGGCCTTGCTGCACCGCGGATCCTTCCTTGCGCCTTCGCCGAGCAGCGCGCTTCACGCATCGGCTGCCTGCCGGTATGCGGCGCTGCACAGGACTCGGACTGCGAGACCCGATGGCAGTCGGTGAGACCACCGGAGGGCCTTGCTCCTGGGCCTCTGCCGCGAAAGGAGGCGCGGTAATGAGGGAGGCGGCACTGGATTAGCGGGTGCACGTGCAGGGCATGGCGGCTCACCTGACGTCAACGCCGCCACCGGAGTCCCTGAATCAGTTCCAGTTACATTGCCGCACCACGTGCGCGTCTGCAGGGCACGAGCGCCGCGAGCCGATGGCAGAGCTCACCGCTGCCCCGGCAGGGCAGGTATGACACACAGCGAGGGTACGCCCACCCTCGTCGCCAGCTGTTGTGTCGGAGCAGCGCACAGGCCGGATGATTGAGGGGCATCCTACTCTAAGGGGGCACCTGGGGTAGTATGGGCCTGACATGTGGCCCCTCTGTAAATAAACCACACGGACACTGGGGGAACTGTTGGTGGCTCTGCATGTCATTGCCAACAGGCGTACGTGTGTGCAGAGACCCCTTTTATTAGACAGGTCACGTGAGGGGTGCGCTGTGCGCTGGTTGTGCCACAGGCGTAAGTAAGCTAGAACACAACAGATAGGCATAACGGCGCACTAGTAAATAAATAAATAAGAAAGCCACTACAATTGCTGCTTGATGCCGTTTGGGACATGGGCGGGTTGCCGATGTGATTACAAAGTAAGTGAAACCAGCCACTGCATCGTTCTGGTTGATGTTTGGGAGGTGGGAGGCATGTTCTGTGCAGGAAAGCATTTCGGCACTCTAGTAAATAAATAAATAAAAAAGCCACCGCAATTGCTGTTTGATACTGTTTGGGACATGGGAGGAGAGCCAAGGTGATTACAAAGAAAGTAAAACCAGCCATGGCATCGCTCTGGTTGATGTTTGGGAATTCGGAGGGGTATTCTGTACAACGCTCCGGTAGATAAATAAAAAAAGCCACCGCGATTGCTGCTTGATGCTGTTTGGGACATGGGAGGATAAAGAAAGTGAAACCATCCACGGCATCGCTCTATTTGATGTTCAGGATGTGTGAGGGGTGTTCTGTGCCGGAAGGCATTACAGCACTCTAGTAAATAAATAAATAAATAAATAAATAAATAAATAAGCCACCGCAATTGCTGCTTGATGCTGTTTGGGACATGAGAGGGGAGCCAAGGTGATTACTGCTTGATGCTGTTTGGAAGGTGAGAGGGATGTTCTTAGCATGCAAGCATTACGGGCACTGTGATGGGGCGCTTATAACAAAAAAATAGTCCCTAAACAAAAACAAAAACACCTGCAGTGTAAGGAAATTGTAATTGGCTGGTGCTTCTCTCACACAAATGGATTTGATGTATCGGGAGCACCGGCCAATAATAAGCCAGGAAACAGTAGCACTAGAGTTTATACCCAATGGTAAGCAGCAGCTGTAATTACACTAACTATAGTGATTACAGCAGGACTTGCAAACAGCGCATGCGTGCTATTGAACGACCTAAAAATGGGGAAAATCACTTTAGTTGCTTTTTGTCGAGTTATCTACTTAATCAATAGATTATTTCACATTAATTTTCAATGCATAATAGTGCATAGATCTCAGAATATCAAACAAACTCATTACAATAAAATCATGAAATATTAGTCTTAAAACAATAAAAAAGATAAAACTGATTTCATTGGTTAAATTGCAACATATTCATCAACTCGATTGAATGCTAAAATGATTATAAAAGATAGCTATATTCCCCGTTCAGCCCCTATGCATCTCTCATCTTTATGAGACAAGACCGTCTTAATTCTTCATCTTAGTACCTGGTCTCACATATATTCGTACTAATGTCTGGGCCCCAATACTGCCCACAAAAAGGATGCAAGTGCATAGCATACATATAGGTCTTCTTGTTTTTTAAATAAAAGCTGAAGCCAGTCGATGAAGCCTTAAGTTGTACTTTCGTAAGAGAGGTACAAAAAATATTTTTTCTCTGAGAACCATAAAATGAGCAGAAAAATAAAAGATGTGAATTGGATTGTGCCACCCTCCCATCACATGGGCAAAGCGGTAACTCCTTCATGGAATATACATTTTTAGAAAAACCAAGCATGAGTGGAATTAAATGTAAGCAAAGTCTTGTCAGTGTATGTCTATGTTGAGAATTCTGTACACAAGTCAAATAATCCCGAGTTCCATTGTTCGTGGGGGGAGGTGTGTGGTACATAGCTACCATATTTCTGTCTTCATTTTTCTCCAGTCTATATTCTCAAGCTTTTAAAAAAAAAACAAGGGGCATATTATCAAGGGCCATATCGCCGCTTTAGCAAGACTTTTTCCCGCTAAAGCAGCAATATTTTTATTGCCCTATTAGCAAGCTGTCTCTAACAGCAGTTACCCAAACTGTTAGCGACTGAAAACAGTCGCTAACACAGCTATCGCCTATTAGCAAGGCAGGCAAAGCGATAAAAAAATCACGCTCAGCGCGATTATCGCTAAAACCTAACACCTGCTTAGACCACTTCTTAACCTGTATATCCAATGGGAGGTGGATATTAAGGTTAAGTCCCCATTAGTGATGATGCCTGAATATCGCTGTATTCCCAGTGATATTCACGCATTTCGCCGCTATTGCCGGATATTTTATCGCTTTGAAGATAAATGTTGCTAAAAGCACGTTATTTCTGCGATGATATCCTGCGATAAAAAAAATGCGCTAAGCACATTTGTTGCTAATATGCCCCCAAATTTTGAATTGCGTATTCAAAAAGTGTGCACAAAACGATGGGGAATCAAACATACTTTGAAGACCAAGGGGCATATTATCAACAACTAGCGATATTTATTGCTAAATAAACTTAGCGACAATTTTTCTATCGCCGTGCATCGCTGGATTTTATTGCAGATATAACGTGCTATTAGCAACGTTTATCTTGAATGCGATAAAATATCTGGCGAGAGCAGCTTAATGCGTGAATATCGCTGGAAATGCAGCGATATTCAGGCATTAATGCCAATAGGGTCTTCACCTGAATATCCAACTCCCATTGAATAAACAGGTTATGAAGTGATCTGAGCAGGCGTTAGTTTTCAGCGATATTCTCGCTTAGCGCAAATTTTTTCTTCGCTACGCCTGCGTTGATAATAGGCGATAGCGATGTTAGCGACTGCTTTCAGTCGCTAACAGTTTGGGTACGCCCACTTTGCATGTCATTAGCGATAAATACCGCTGGCATGCAAAGCGGGCCCCAAACGGCTTGCTATCGCCTACAAACTGTCGCTAACTGCTGTTAGCGACAGCTTGATAATAGGGCAATGAAATTATCGCTGCTTCTTGGCCGAAAACGGCCGCAAAAGCAGCGATAATTTCATATCGCTCGCCTTGCTAATATGCCCCCAAGTGCCGAAACCCAGCCACGGTATCTTATAAACAAGGTCCATTGTTAAACAATCTATAAGGACCGCTTGATTCCAAGGTATGCTTTCTCTTTTCCAAACACTGAGCCATAATAGAAATGGGGTCAGTTTAATATGGTCCTCGAGGTATGAAAGGCCTAGTTAGCTGTGAGAGATGTAATTAATGCAGGCGCGAGGAAGTGATAACAATCTTTTACAAAACGTATCATCCACCTGCTGCAATGGTCCCATGTCCACCATGCCCCAGCCGCAGTCCCATTCGTAGCTATAGCTTTTGCTTTGGCCGAGTAGATTTTCCAGAGCTCAGGAATTGGTTAAGTACCCAGGTTTACTGATAATTTAAAAATAGTATTTATCAGAAGGGTCGCTTTGTCTAAAACCATATTTTTCCATGATAATTTCCTCTTGAAAAGCACCCATAAATACGGAAATGTGTCTATTACTTCCACCCTTCTTTTATCTGTATAAAATCTTGGGGCTTTTTTTTATGTAGTCACATAAGATTTAGCTTTGTGTTCGTGCTGATCCAGGGTGGCCATAAATCTGGTGATCTCCTCTATGAGCTTCTGCAGTGCCAAAGGCATTCTGGCCGGAAGCAATACATCATTTACATAGAGGACAATCGGGAGAGGGGATGTCTCGAGATATGAGGTATCCTTGGGTGTCTCTTTCAGTCAGCTATCCAGCTATTAGTTTAGAAAAAGAACAAAAAGGAGCAAGGATGCACCCCTGCCTCACACCTCTATTGAAAGGTTTTGTGCACTACCCCTCTCTGCCATAACTTGTTCAGTAGATTTGAACTGTACTTTCCTTGGTACTAGTATATTAACCAAAATTAACACATATGGGCATTTCTCAGCCAGGAAAGGACAGTGTCTGACCCCTTACACCCTCCCCCCTAGGATTTTCTTCCCTCCTCCTCCCCACCTCCCTTGTGGGGGCATTCTACTTCTGCCCTCATCCATTGTGTGTAAATGTACTGATGTTTGTTAAACCCTGGTTCGTAGTATCAGGTTTGAGGGTTGAACTGCCATTGAACCTGATAAACCTGAGTGCTCGACGCTGGGCTGGTTCCCACCCTTATCAGGATGGTGTGCTTCTCTTCTTAAACAGGCCTCTAAATATTAAAAGGAATTCACTCCTTTCATTCCTGCATTCAACAAAGGAAGCCAAACTAAATTACAGTCTTCCCAACAGTTCTGCAAGGATATCTCAATGTTCTCCTCCAATATGATCAATGGTCTATGTGCTGCTATTGGTTATGAAAACATAGCTTCCCAACCTTATCAGCATCCTCATCAAATATTATCAATATTCGCCTAAAATATTTCCACCACATATCAAATGAACAGCTAAATATTGTGATTTCTGCACACTAGCTCTTAAACTTTCACAAGATCCATGCCTGCCTAGATTCATCATCTGCTTTTTCCAGTCTACAAAAATGAACAATTCTCAATTATAGGGAATATTTTCTACAGAATAGAATTACCTAGATGGAAACATGGGGATACCTTTTTCCAACTTTAGAAGAAAATACGGGCCATTTGTAAATACCAAAATCACTCAGGCCTATTGCAACCTATTGCAGGTTGAACTAATTTACTAACCAAAGCCGTAGAATCTGACAGACAGTAACCAACAAACCTCCAATGCATTATATGATATGTTGCATATAGGGCAATGATCAGTCTTGTGAGAGTACAGTATTATTTGTTAAATTAGTTCGTTTTAAAACTCTTTTGCCCATAAATCGATGCACACAGGAATTCCACACTATATATTAAAAAATAATACCCTAATCTAATGCAGATTATATGTCTAGGTGTACCTACAAAAATACAAAGAACAGTGGCAATGAGAGCGATTAATAAACAAAATATTAAAACGAATTTCAACACTGATGTTAATAAATAAGCCATTGCATCAAATGATTAAATCAGTCTTTGATATCCACCCTCTTGATTCTAACCACTTGCTAAATCTTCTTAGCATCAAAGTGGACATTTGCATTTCTCAAGTGGGCTCTAACCCACATATCTTAGCTGAATAACAGAGTTGTTTTCAGCTAGCTTCTATTCTTTGATAAGGTGACTCTCTGCCTCTGCTATGGCATTTTCGAGCTGGTAAATATGCAGATAAGTGGCCTGCTCCAGGGAGCCATTGGCCTTCACTGAAGATGTTTGCAAT
The DNA here is from genome assembly GCF_964263255.1 of Lissotriton vulgaris. NCBI lineage: Eukaryota > Metazoa > Chordata > Amphibia > Caudata > Salamandridae > Lissotriton > Lissotriton vulgaris. The sequence goes on along the minus strand of NC_141688.1, from coordinate 186,619,876 downwards.
GTACATCTCTCTTGAAGCTCCCCAGTAAAGGTGAAGATGTCTCCCTCCAAATGTATATTTTAAATAACATTTTCTAATTATTATGAAAAGGCCAGATATTAATGAATGATGTCAAATTTAAGAATTAGCATGTACATTATTTTACACATTTAGTACATTACACTATACATTATTAATCACGATAATGGATATATATGAGCATTTAATGTACTATCATCCTATAACAAAGCAAAACATTGTGTTGAATTCATGTGCAATTAATGTTAAATGTAGCCCACATTTGTAAATGTAGAATGAAAAATGTGTACTCAAACACGTGAATGTATGAAAAGCACTAGGAAGGCACATAAACAGATATTAAAAACCACGTTAAGAACACTTGCGAGCGCGCGTTTCAAGATGGCCACCGAACTGTGAGCTCCTTCGCTTTTCTGCCTGTTTTTTTTAGAAATAAAAACGTTGAATTTCCGTCCAAAAATCGGTGTATATGTCGTCGCTGTAGTAGTTATGCTGCCACTTACCCGTTGAGGAGGTTTTAAGCCTTTTTGATTGACGGAGGTGCTGTTTTTGGCTTCGTGGTTCCTGCTCTCTGCTCTCCACAGAGGTACTGCCTGAATTGTCTGTCAGGGGGGCGGAGTATACTTCAGGAAAGGGCCTGGATTGGGCCTAGCCACACCGACAGCCCTGTAGCTGCTGCACCAGTCTTTTCTTTGTAAAGTGCTTCATATATTTTTTCTTATTTACTCTGGCATTAATTATTGACTCTTAACTTTATAATCAGCTAATTTTTCCCCTCAAAAAATGGAAAATAAAACACCTACCATTAATAAAAAGAGACAGCAGATTTCATCTCCTCCATTAAAATCAAAAGAGGTAGAGTGATCTGAACCTTTATTGTCTTTGATTTTAGAAGAAAGTCAAGCACTTAATGCTAATACTGAAACTATTGCGACTGAAGTTAAAAATGTGCGAAAAGAAATGGCCAGTTCATCTATGGAGATCTCAGATAATTCCATCAAGATACAAGATAATAAAGCCAAAATAGATGCTTGTATCCCACTGATGTCTAAACTATCTCCTATATGCCTAGATCTTTTGGATATGGAAAATCGTAATAGACAATACAATCTTCGCATCTTTAATTTACTAGAAGAAGTTGAGGGTTCTAATTGTCGTCTATATTTAGAAACTTTGATTCCTGGTCTTTTAAATATCAAATTTCCAGAAAAATTTGAAGTAGAAAAGGCTCGCAGAGTCCCTTCTCATCGCAATCCTCAGCATACTAACCAAGGCAAATGATATTTAAAGTTTTTCATCATCATCATCTGGTTTTGATCAGGAAAGCTGCATTGATGGTCAGCAGCATTACATTTTCATTCATCAAGACTTTGCTAAACAAACAGTTGCTATACGTAAGGAATTTTCTGATCTTCGCCCGCAGCTCAGAAGTCTTGGTTTCAAATACAGCCTTTTTGATCCATCTATAATGCGCATATGGAAAGACAATTTTTCAAAATCCTTTTACCGACCAGAGGATCTACGACATTTTCTTCATCTCCACTGCAACATTCAATGGACACTCATGACCCTACTACTTGAAGTGAATTTTTGCTGACAGATTTATATGTCATTTCTTCAATTTTTGGGCTCCAGCGGTTTTGGCCATGTTTATAGAGCGTGTGTGCATTTCACTGTTTACATTTATGTTTGTTGTTTTATTTGTGGTTTGTCTTTTTTTCTCTGTTCTTCCATCTCTTCTACCTTTTATATTCTCTAGAGCTACTCACACCTTCCTATATGTTATTCCCTCATTATCCTCTTCTTATCCTTTTCATATTTCTTCTTCCATTATGGCTGACATTAAAGTAATTTCGCTAAATGCTAAAGGTTTACGCCATCCAGTGAAGCATACTAAGATTTTGGATTATTCAGGCAGTTCCAAAGCCGATTTTTGTTTTTTACAGGAAACTCATGTTGATGATAAAATTCTAGATTATATGAAAAGAAAGTGGGTTGACAGTATTGTTTCTTCTGTAGCAGGGTTTCCGTTCTCCCACAGAACTGTGCATAGAGATCTAGAACCTCAGTGAGTTAGGATGATCCAAAACTCATCTCAGTGTCAGAAATCCCCTTACCTAGCTAGCTACAGTGTCTCATGGATCATTATGGAATGATGCATGTCTTAGACAAACCAGAACATGATCTTTAGAATACCTCAGGAATCGTGGAACACATGAACACTCTTTCGTTATATAATCATTTCAAACCAAAACTGAGAGTCAAAGAACACAAGTGCAAGTTTGAAATATTTATTATTCAATGCAAAGTTCTCAAACGCAGTATCTTGTATAATACCAAAATGCAGATTATAAAAATCAGAGTCAGCAGCATAGTCACTAATCCATAGTAAGCAAAAGGTGCTAGCATGTTATAATGCAAAATCTATAGAAATCTCTAGCACCTGTATTTCGCGCACCCTATCTAGCATATTATTTTATATCTAAGAAGGTCTCATTCGGGCTTTAGCAGGGCGGCCCCATACCTCTCAATGTCAGTAGGAGCAGTTCACATCACCAGCTACCAGCTCTCTTCATGCGCAGCACCAAGTGTCTACGTTCATTCCGTGTAACTCTATCTTAAACCCGCGTAGAGCCCAAAATGTTGGCATCAACATTATTTGTGTTATGTCTAATGTCTAATGTGGTGCGAGGATCAGACCTCCCAGCAACCTTGTGTTAGGTTAATCTTAGAGTGTGCAGCTCTCAGTGTGCAGACAGTTGTACCAAGTGTACGAGGCAAAGCTGATAGCATAGGAATAACATATTATTCTCAAATAAAGCACCTCACCGCTTCTAGGGTGAAAGCTACAACAACAAGTACGTGTCGTGTGCAAAACTGAAGCCGAAGGCAAAACGGCTGTTTAAACATGTAATACACTCATGCTAACTTAACGCAATATATGTAATGAAGTATCCATATGACACCCCCCCATTGGTCCGAGCACCGCCAATCATAAGGGAAAAGGCAATACTAAATCAGATACAAAAATTGAAAGCAAAATTCAATAATCTTGAGCTAAAATAAGCTAAAAATATGTATGAATGAATATGTATGAATGAATATGTATGAATGCCTACAGTGGCCTCAAATCTAAAAAAAATAACAAAACTCTTGAACCAAAAGTCTTCCGCCAGGTCTCAAAAATATGAGATGTATGACCAGGTCGCATCCTTTCAAATGTTTGTAAGAGAAAAAACCAAGGCACTTATCCGATATCCAAAGTCATGTGCCACCTAGACGTTATCTCCAGCGTCATCACGTGAGTGAACTCTCCATCAGCTGAACATAGTCCATCCCTCCAATTCAGCGAGGGGAAAGTTATATTTCACAACAAAGCATTCCTTCCAGGCATCTCACGATTGGAAAGTATATGCAAAGAAAGTTGCAACAGGCTCCAGTATGAAATCACTGCCATCATCCGAAAATAGTTCAGCCATCCAATTTAGCAATGGGAAAGAACATACGTGCTCCTCCAGCATCGGATCCTCCTGCAACGTCAGAGGACAACTCGGTGGGTTCACCAGATCGCTGTGTGTCAGAAAGGCATTCGCCGCTGCAGAGATCTCCCATTGTCCCAGAACTCCATTTATTGCTGCCAAGGCCATAACTCTCTCGCCAGAACAGATCAGCTCGTGAGCCACAACGGGACGCATTAGCTGATCAAAATCGACGTCAGGAGCAGTCCTCAAGCATAGGCATAAATCAATGGCCCAATCGAACTCGCAGCTCAGGCAGTGAAACACAGGTTGGACACACGTGAAGTCGGTGAACCGAAATGACAATCTATAGGCCGTGCTTAATGCTGCAAGCGGCAATGTTCCATAGTAATTGAGCATCCGATTACGGCACAGTGTCAGGAGGCGTTGAACGGCGTCTTGCGCAGGATGGGCATCCATGTTTTATGAAGAAAAAGACCAACAGAAAGCCTGCGGCCACAGCCAGCAACACAGGCAGTCCACCAAACAAACTCGAAAAAATAGTGTGGAAAAACGTGGGAATGATACCAAAAACTTTTTCAAACGTAGTCACAAGGCCACTGCTTACTAATTTAAAAAAATGTGCAAGCCCAGTCGTTGAAGAAGCATTAAAAATCTGGTGTACCAGCTCGCAGAAATGAAATGGCAAATCAGTGTTTAAAAGCGCCTGCACCTCTGTGCGGGTGTTAGCTATGTGAAGGACATAAGTTTCCCGGGCCGAACTCAGGGTCACTTGTTTTTGAGACAAAAGGGCCCTTATTCTGCTTAAACCATTGAATTTCGCTTCCACGGTTGGGATCCGTGGCCAGATGGAGACATCTGAAGACCCATGCGTGGGTGGGTATAGAACGTTCTTGCAGCACACTACACGCTCTGATACAGTAACTATATAAGCCACACCAATTAATAAACCACAACATAATTCGTTGTTTAAAAGCAAATAACTACCATTAGCTAATAATGTAAATGTGGGAACCACTGCTGGAACTGGCGTGCCTTTTAAAACACATGCTAAATTTGGGCGGTCCTGATTACAAGAACCGTGTAACTGAATGTGTCTGCATATTAATGAATGGTCAGGTGACTGTGTGCTTTCCTCACCATTAAGATTCACTTCTTTTCCATCTTTCAGACATCTGTATGTGTATGGTAATGACCATGCCTCATGTAGGAATGCATTGCCTAGCGGTTCATATCGTCCTATAGCAATATAACGCATACAGTTAGTAAATTTATATAAAGGGAATGGTAATGTAATTAATCCATGAATAAGCCATGTGGCAGTAGTGGTTTCAGCAACAGAGAAAGGCAAGGACTCTAGCTTTTCAATATGTAGCATAGAAAATGAAGCATCACGCATTGAAAGCATGCGCTGTTTCTCAGTAAGATTAAAAGGGGCAAAAAGGGATGAAACGTTCAATGAGGTCCAGGGAACTCGACCAGCCTTAAGAGTCTGTAGTGTCCATGCAAATTGCATTACAGAACGCAATTGATTTTGACCATGGTACAACGTGGACACTTCATCATGTACAATATCAACAACAGAAGAAACAATATTATCCAATGTGTAAATTCTGGAAGAAAGCATGTTAATACTGTTATCGACCACTGCAAGCACTTTTTCCAAATTTGCTTGATCAATAGCTCTCAGGCGTTTAGCTGCCTCAACTTGTGAAAATTTCCAAATCTCATTGTATATAGCATAAAGAAAGCGTTTAGATCTACCCCTAGCTGGGCCTTTTATAAAATCATTTAGGTCTATATTTTCATTCAACTGGGACAGATGCAGTTTAACTGCAGCCAAAGTGGAATGTTGTAACCAGTTCTGACACAATTTGCCCACTGAATAAGTAGTAACAGTGTGATCCGTTTCAAACCTGGGATCTGGCCTGATGTGTGTAAAACCTTCAGACAAACCCAAAAAACGACGTTGGCAAGCATCAGAGCTTCTTTGCCACAAGAGCCACCCCTCCGGATCAAAATGGGAAACATTAAAGGAGGAATTCTGCAAAAGTGCTTGTATCCCACTGATGGATAATGTAGTGAAATTACTCCAACCTGAATATTCTTCCAAATCAGGGATAGTAGGGGTATTTAATTTTTTAGATGTAGCCAATCCAAAACATGTTGTTTGGGAAATAGTCGAATTTAAAAACAACATGTGATTCGGGATGAGACATGCACGATGCAAAGCCTCAGTGCCTTGTACCTGCCAATCTTTGGTACCCCAAACCGATTTAAGGTCAACAGCATCCTTCCATAACTCATAGCCATCCACAGATAACCTTTCTAGAAAGGACTTTGAATACAGCAATTTTGTATCAGTAAGTCTGACTTTGGGCATGAATTTCTGGTTTACTTTAAAATAAAACGACTCAGGATTCGATTGATTAAAGTCTGTAAAATAAGAGTATTTTCCCAGAAATGTACTTGAGCTCCCCTGTAAAGGAGCAGGGCAATGTTCCCACTGAGTGTAATTCACAGGAACCCTCCTGGAACTTGTCTTGTGTAAGAAATGATTTCCATAATGTTGATAACAAAACAAATCATCATAATTGACAGAATCTAAGTACAAATCCTCAGCATCAAAGGCCGAATAATATTTCAAATCAGAGAACAATGCTTCTACGGCCTGAAGATCCCAGTCATCAGAACGAATATTTTGCTTAACCACATCTCCCATGTTTACTCTAAGCACATTAGGAACATTAATAACTTCTGTGGGGCCATGTATCTGAAACCTAACCGTATCCCACACAATCCCATCAAGGACAGGCCAAGCAGTAATTTCTACTGTTTTCAAGTCTCTCCTTAGCCTGTGTGCTGAATGTGAGGAGGAAAGAGGGGCCAATGTTCCATTAAGGTACCGAATTCCTGTTCTTTCTTTCACATAATGGCCATCAATCAAGCGGAAAAAATAAAACACAAAACCAATTGACATAAAAAGATAAAATGAAAATAGTATCAGCCAAACGTAGGTCCAAGGTGGAATTAGAAAATGTTTTTTAAACAACGTGGCATATTTTGCAATAGTCGATGGTTTCTTTGAAAGTTCCGAATCAGAGTCAAAAGAGAATCTGGACTGGTTAGCCAAACGAGCATTTAGATCGGACATAGATAAATCAGCAGGATCTGCATATGTCAGCTCATCAATGTTAGCAAGAGGAATAGTATTTAATAAAGGATTGGATATAGCAGGCATTTCGAGGGACACCTCCTGATCTGCACCAGATGTAATAGCCAGCACAGAGTTCCTCACCATGGAAGGACAGGATGCAGCCGGTGTCATGCTATGAAGAATCGGCCACCCTGTGTGTCTTGACATTGTCAATAGAAATAAATCTGTTTTCTTTACGACCTGGAAGTGGTGGTAAAATGACTGTTCTTGTGCCCTTCACTCCAAGGACTCGAACCGGCGTTCTATATGAGGGACCAAACTCTTTCTTGTTATCGATCTTCTCTCGAACCAGTTCTCCAACTTGGGGTAGCCAGCCAACTACCGGTATCTGCAACGCATCATCCGACGTGGAGGGCAAGTGTTCCTTTGCAAGACTGTCTCTGGTCTTTTGTAGATCCTGTAAAACATTGCAATGTTCATCTACGTCAAAGGCTGCGGCCTGGGCCTGGCAGTCTGCACCATCAAGGTCAGGGACGTACATCTTGATACCAAAGAGCATTTCGTATGGGGTCCGCCCACCCAGAGACCTTCTAGGGAGATTATTAAGCGCACGCTGCACGCCATAGAGGTGGGTCAGCCAGTTTCTACCAGTGCCTATAACACGGGCTGTCAAAGATTGCTTTAAGTCGCGGTTCATTCTCTCTACTACAGAATTGCCCTCAGGCCTGTAGGGACTTGAAAACTTCACCTGTACTCCCAACGAAACCATAGCATCCTTATACGCCTTAGAGGCGAAAGCCGGACCCTGGTCCGAATGGAAAGTACCACAAGCAAAGATTCCCACAAAGACACGCAAATCCTTAATGACAGTTCGCGAATCAGCGCTTCGATGCGGCCATACCCATACAAAGCGTGTGCATGAGTCAACTGCTACTAAGATGTATTTATACGCAGTATCAGAAGAAAAAGGACCGCAGTGATCCAAATAAACACAACCAAGCGGTTTATTAGAGATGTACAACTGTGTCTGAGGCGGACGCGCAGCAGTAGAAGGCTTAATCTGCTGACAAATGTCACACATAAGGACATAATCGCGCGTCTGTTTGTACAGTCCCCGCCACCAGAACCTCTGTTGTAGCTGAGATACAGTGGCTGAGACGCCCGCATGCGCAGACGCCACACCTTCATGAGCCGCTGTAATCAGAGAAGCCCTGCGATCCGAGTTGGGAACTAAACGCTCTCCAACTTCAGGAATATTCACATAAGGAACCTTATCGGGACTTAAGTGGTATGTGTACTTCGAAGGGAACCCCGCAGGATATTTACCTCCCTTCTCCGTGGCAGCAACAGCCGCCAAGATGTCGTCATCTATTTTGCTCTTGGACCTCGTGACCGCTGCAACTAAGTATTTTGATACCGCAGACTTCGCTGCCTCATCAGCAAGCGAATTGCCAACAGCGTGGACTCCCACGCGCTGGTGGCCGAGAGTATGAATCACAAACACGAGTGGCAGTTTCTCTTTAAGTTCCGCCACTCGGACCCAGATCATTTTATGTTTTATTGTACTACCTTTGGAATCACGAAAATCATTCTGAATCCAAAAGAACAAGTTCTCATTGTAAGACTGGACACAGTAGTAAGAATCACTTACGATTAAAGTCGTCACACAAGGATCAGCGTACTCCAATGCGAGCATCAGAGCACGCAGCTCAGCTAATTGTGCGGTGCAGTCCCCAAGCGTCTGCGTGTGCACGACGCTGGACTTGAACTCATCGTTCACCATGGCACCGACCACAATGGCACAAGCGGAAACGTAGGCATGTTTAGAGCCATGCGCAACCTGCGCCGACCCATCCGTGTAAATGATACAGTGGAAATCCTCCAACGGCCGCATTGCTAAAGGAGCAGGATGAACAAATTCATACTGTAAATACTCCTGCGACCGTAAAGCGGCGTCAAAAATAAACGTGACATCCTGAGATGTCAAGGATGTAGCCCACTGAATCCACCGAGGGTGCAATGCTTTTGAATTTGGTACACTGGCTTTCGTGACCGCCTCCAAGGCCGGACACGGGGTAACCACCAACATGCGTTTTCCCTGTGACAGGGCACGTTCCTTAAGAATTGCCATCTGCACAGCCGTTAAAACTTTCTCCACAGTGGAAAATCGCAATTCAGCCGAAGTGTACAAATGTGACTTGTAAGCAATAGGTACAGTATCCCCCTCATTAAAAGTCAGGTACGTGAAACCCACCGTCCCAGGGATAATTCTTATCACCAGGTTGGTCTGGTTGTCACGGGTCTGTAAGTAGTCAGAAGTGAGCAAATCAGCCTGCAAGGACTGCAGAATGGCTGAATGCTCAGGCAGCCAGCATGATTTGGAAAAAGATGGTTGTACCAAGGCATATAATAATACAGATGCTTATAAAGCGCGAACAGCTACCTCAGGTGAGGTGTCCCGGCGCTAGCGAGTCCTACAGCCAAGAGCGAGTAGTCAAGGGGAAGATCAAAATTATTGCATAAAGAGCCAAGTTTTTAGGAGCTTCCTAAAGCTAGCTTCTGTTGTGGCAGATTGGATGACAGGGGGCAAGGTATTCCATAGTTTAGCCGTGCCAACAGAAAAGGACCTGCCTCCAAGTCTAGCTTTCCTCACACGGGGAGTAATTAGTTTGAGCAGGGAGTTTGAGCGGAGCTCTCGTTCTTGGAGGTAACGGGGGAGTCGAAGTTTTAAGTAGTTGGGACAAGAGCCTTTTAGTGCTCTTAGTGTGCATATAAAGGCTTGATACGCTGGGCATATTCCGGAATGTATGTCCTCCCGAAATTTAAAAAACCCAGTAAAGACTGTAATTTTTTCAGCGTTGTCGGAGAGCGCAACTGCGCACACTTCTCCAGGAAGTGAGGAGCTAATCCCTTTCCTTCATGGTTAAGTTCATAACCTAGAAACAACACTGTGTACTCCGCAATGTGTGATTTTGCAAAGTTAAACTTGTAACCCATGTCTGCAAAGTTACAAATTATGCTTTTTACTCGACACAGATGCACCCAAAGCTCGTCGTCCGTGAGATAAATGTCATCCACATACGAACATGCAACTGGATCGAAACGCTCCAAAAGAGAGACAATGCGGGCGGAAAACACTCCAGGACTATTTTTATATCCCATTGGGAGTTGTTTAAACATTTTGTTGTACGCCGCCGCATGTAAAACTGGTCCATTGGGAACTTAGACCATCTAATCTATGTGCATAAAAACCATTGGAAATGTCAAGCATGGTTTTGAACCGTTTACGCTCAAGACTATTCACTAGGGCAGAGCCGTGAGTATTCTGTACCGCACAGTTACGGCAATGCGAGTTCAAATGCCGGTAATCCAAAACTAGACGATAAGAGCCGTCCGGCTTGTTAACAGTAAAAAGGGGATTATTCATTGGTGACACACACGTTTCAATTACACCTTGATATTCCAATTGTTCAAGGATAGCCGCGACCGAAGCTTTAGCTTCACGCCGTATGGGATACTGGGGTTGTGGCTGTGGCTGTGACCGTAAAGGAATCTCATGGCTAGGGGACAATTTATCCCAGCCACACTGATTTCGGTACACAGCCGGCGCAAGCGCCAGAGCCCACTCTTCTGCAAAATGCAGCGCTTCCACTCTCGATACAGTGTGCGCAAAACTGGGGAGGATTACCTCCTCCCCTCGCGGAGCTGCGAGAACAAAAGGTGGGGGCCAGTCAGCCTCCGAAAGCAAAATGTCATACGTATCTGAAAGATTTTCCCAAAATACCCCTTTTACAGTTCGCTGCATGTCACCTTCAATTAACAGGACAATTTCAAAAAGTCTTTCAGGGGGAGCAACATGTGTATCAGCTGTTTCGATTACAACATAAGTGTCAGTCGCTGTCACCTTCAACAGTGGACGGAGGGCCTCTCTCACTATGGTAATCTCCGCCGCGCTGTCCAGCAAGGTCAGAGCCCACGTCAGATTCCGAAGCCGCGTTCTCACTATCTGGGGCATATCGATGCGCCGTTAAGGCTGCGACTTTCTTCTTGGCAAACTGCGGTCTCTTTGGCGTAGAGTCGTCCCGCTGGTCCCCTTCACTTCGCGTGCGGGGCTGGCCACGTCCTTGCTGACCACCCCTGCCCCTGCCGCCCCCTCCACCACCGGTTGACGGAGCCGATGAGTCCTGAAAGGAACGAGGAGAGCGTTGGTCAGATGCCTGATATCTGTCAGGCGATTTAATCGTAGCGCGATCGCGCAATTCATAAACTCGCTCTGACTGCGCAGGTTGTGAAGGCGCCGGACTAGAAACCTGTGTCTGTTGTTGTTGTTGCTTACCCTTATTCTGCTTTTTAGGCCAAGTTTGCTTTTTGGACTTGGGCTGTCCACCTGTTTCCGAAGACTGCCCCTGGGGCTGCTTCTTTTCTTTTTCAAGAAAAACCTTCGCACCTTTTGAATTGCGGCCAACCATTTTATAAGCCGCCACAATAATTCTTGCCAGCTGACGGGGTTTCTCGGCATCGGGAATTAACGCCAGACCATTGGCCACCTGAAAGTTCACTGCATCCCCTTTTACATTGGCAAGGATAATACCGCAAACTGTCTCAAATGAACCGTTAAGGCGCATACCCAACTCAACCGCCGACTCAGGTCCGTGATCATCCTGAACACGTTTGAGGATCGCAGATAGGTTCGATACTGATGGTGTGCCAAAGCACCTCGAGTAAACCGCTGCAAAAGTCTTACCCCATGTCTCACAGTCAGCAAGTTCCGGGGCTATCTCCTTCGGTAAACTAAGCGTAAGAATCCGGTGTTTTTCACTCGGAGTCGTATTAGGAAACACAGCCTCTAGCTGGTCGAATTTCTCGGCAAGCCAGTAAGGAAATTCATCCGTATTCTCTGGCTTTCTGCCCATAACGGAATTCACCAAGACAGGACTGATTTTCAAACCAGCCTGTTCCGCTCGAAGCTGCGCACCTGCGGGGGCTGCGCCTTGAATATTACGACCAATGTAATGAACAAGCGCTCTAATCACTCCAACCGCGACCTCATGAAGACGCCGCAGGTCACCCACGTTACAAGTGGCGCGATTAGGATGAGGAGTAAATCCACCCAAAGCGGGCCAATTCGTGCCCGGAATGGACAAAGGACCTAACCTCGGAGCCGTTAAAGAATGGGGTAGGGCGCCACCAAACCAAACTCCGTGCTGCCAAGCGTCAATAGGTACTTCCAGTGCCCTGTACGGAGCATAAGCCGCCGGTACATCCGTGGCAGTGTATGAATGGAAGACACCCGAATTAGCGTCCACACCCGGAAATGTTACCCAAGAATAAAACAATTCGTACGGGTACGCATGTTCCGCACTCACCACTAGAACTACAGCCAAGCCTTCCGCAGGCACATTATATGTCCGCAAGTGGTCGCGAACCGCGACTCGGCTATGCTGCGCTATGTCCACGGCCATGTCAGCACAGGAAGTGAAAAAAGACAAAGAACAGTGTGTAGCACAACTGGGTAGTAATTCAAAGAAACCGTTTACAGTAGAATTCAAGCTTGAAAAGACCTATTACAAAAATAGGTAGGTTTTTCCGACACCACCGTTTACCGGAAACGGGTATGAAGGTGTTAAGGTTTGAATGATATACTACTCGAGTGTCATGAAATACGGCCAACCAATCCGTTGGGCGCCATGTAGCAGGGTTTCCGTTCTCCCACAGAACTGTGCATAGAGATCTAGAACCTCAGTGAGTTAGGATGATCCAAAACTCATCTCAGTGTCAGAAATCCCCTTACCTAGCTAGCTACAGTGTCTCATGGATCATTATGGAATGATGCATGTCTTAGACAAACCAGAACATGATCTTTAGAATACTTCAGGAATCGTGGAACACATGAACACTCTTTCGTTATATAATCATTTCAAACCAAAACTGAGAGTCAAAGAACACAAGTGCAAGTTTGAAATATTTATTATTCAATGCAAAGTTCTCAAACGCAGTATCTTCTATAATACCAAAATGCAGATTATAAAAATCAGAGTCAGCAGCATAGTCACTAATCCATAGTAAGCAAAAGGTGCTAGCATGTTATAATGCAAAATCTATAGAAATCTCTAGCACCTGTATTTCGCGCACCCTATCTAGCATATTATTTTATATCTAAGAAGGTCTCATTCGGGCTTTAGCAGGGCGGCCCCATACCTCTCAATGTCAGTAGGAGCAGTTCACATCACCAGCTACCAGCTCTCTTCATGCGCAGCACCAAGTGTCTACGTTCATTCCGTGTAACTCTATCTTAAACCCGCGTAGAGCCCAAAATGTTGGCATCAACATTATTTGTGTTATGTCTAATGTCTAATGTGGTGCGAGGATCAGACCTCCCAGCAACCTTGTGTTAGGTTAATCTTAGAGTGTGCAGCTCTCAGTGTGCAGACAGTTGTACCAAGTGTACGAGGCAAAGCTGATAGCATAGGAATAACATATTATTCTCAAATAAAGCACCTCACCGCTTCTAGGGTGAAAGCTACAACAACAAGTACGTGTCGTGTGCAAAACTGAAGCCGAAGGCAAAACGGCTGTTTAAACATGTAATACACTCATGCTAACTTAACGCAATATATGTAATGAAGTATCCATATGACACTTCTCCTCCTAACGGCAAGAAAAATGGTGTAGCGATATTAATTGCAAAAAAATCTCATTGTCAAATATTGAGTAAATTTACTGATACAGAGGGAAGACACTTAATTGTTAAAGTTAAAGGTCATGACTCTATTATTTTCTTACTAAATGTTTATGGACCTACTGCGGATGACCCTACTTTTTGGTCCAATCTTGCAACAGAGGTGTTAAAAATTGGGAATGTCCCTTTGATTGTGGCTGGGGACTTTAATGTTATCTCTGATCCCCTACTAGATAGATTGTACCATACAAAATGTCATCCCTCTACGGTCTATTTTGCCTTTAACACGTTTCTTCAAACTACTAAGTTAGTTGATATATGGCGTCTTCATTTCCCTACAGAATTCTTTTTTACTTTCTTTTCTAATCCACACAATTCACACTCTAGAATTGATTATATTTTAGTAACAAGGCACCTTATTAATTCTATTAAAACCCCTATGATTGGAAATATTGATGTTTCTGATCATGCTATGATCTCTTGTATTTTAAATTTAAATTCAACATTTCCCAAATAATCTAGATGGAGAATGAATTCTGGTATAGCTCTCAACGAATATCACAAACCAAAACTTTGAACTGCCATTCATGATTACTTTCAATTGAATCCTGAAGGTTCTACTTCTTTAATTAATCAATGGGATGCTTTTAGAGCTTATTTTAGAGGTGCTACTATTTCTATTATGGCCCATGAAAATAAAACTTTCAATGCAAATATTAAACGCATGGAAAAACAAATAGTGAAATATGAAAGGCTCTTTATTACTTCTAATGATCTGCAATACAGGGATAAGCTCCAAAAATTGTGTTATGATTTTAATACTATTCTTAGTAAAAGAGCTGGTATCCAACTTTCTAAAGCTAAAGCTAAATTTATTTTCAATGCAAATAAATCTGTAACACTTTTAGCAAATGACCTTCGTATTAAAAAAGACAAAACCCAAATCTCTTCCATTCATAGCTCCACTGGAAAAATTGCCTTATCTCATAAAGATATTATTAATGAATTTTGGGATTTACCTAAAATTTCTCAATCAGATAAGCTTCGATTGGATTTACTCATTACTAAGGACAACATTTTATTTGCTATAAAATCTCTTAGGCAAAAAAGATCTCCAGGTCCTGATGGCTTACCAGCAGAGTTTTACAAAGAATTCCAATCCCAACTCTCACCTTTTTTACTTCAACTCTTTACATCATTTGCTTCATCAGGATGTACATCTGGTTCTTTTACAGAAGCTTTAATTATTATTCTTCCTGAACCAGACAAAGATCCTACTATTGGCTCTAATTATTGTCCTATTTCTTTAATAAATCAGGATTGTAAATTATATGCTAAAATATTGGCCACACGTTTATCCTCTATATTAGACTCTATTATTCATCCTGATCAATCTGGGTTTATGAAGAATAGATACTCAGCTAATAATACAGAACTCTCCTGCATGTTATTGAACAAGGTCACACATTAATTAGCCTTTCAGGAGTCATGGCTTTGGATGTTGAAAAAGCTTTTGACGAACTTCATTGGCAATTTTTATTTCACACTTTAAAGTCTTTTAATTTTGGTGATACTTTTATTCGTATGATTTCAGCTTTATATTTTGCTCCTACTGCCCGTCTTTTTATCAATGGCCAAGTTTCCACTCAATTTTCCCTTTTCAGAGGTACACGTCAAGGATGTCCCCTTTCTCCACTATTGTTTTTAATGGGTATTGAACCCTTTCTTGTCTCTATCAGAAATTGTGATACTATTAAAGGAATTAAGGTTAAAGCTGTTACTATTAAAACACTCTTTTCCTTCCTTAATGGAAATAATTACAAAATATTCTTTAGTATCGGGGTATAAATTGAATACTAATAAAACTGAATTTTTCCCTTTAAATGTTTTTTGTACTCCTGATATGAATCCCATGCATAAAATTATTTGGAAAAAAGTAAGTTAAAATATTTGGGTATTTTATTCTCTTCTTCTATAAAATCAAAGTTAACTTTACAGAGTGATTTTGTTTTAAATTATGTCAAAGATAAAACGTCTAAATGGTCTTCACTGAATCTTTCATGGTAGAATAGAATCTATTAAAATGAACATAGCCCCTAAAATATTTTACACTCTCACCATGATCCCTATTTAAGTTCCATTAACATTTTATAAAGATGTTGATAAGCTCCTTTCCAAATTTCTTTGGGATAACAAAGCACAATGTATTAGTTATAAAAAATTAAAAAATGTCTAAATCTAAGGCTGGGTTTGGTATTCCAGATTTTCTTCTTTATCATAAAGTGTTTATTCTAAATCACAGTGCTATTTGGTTTATTCACTCCTGTATATATAATAATCCTACTTGGTTCCATATTGAAAAATCCATTATGAATCATTTTCCTCTTGCCACACTGTTAACAATGTCTAGTAAATCATATTTTTTTCATAAATCTCGTATCCTCAAATCCATCAAAATGATTTTCAATGATATTGATTACATTATTCAACACCCTATATGCAATACTGATGAATTATCACTGTGGTATAGCAATGTTATTAATCTTAATAGGAAAATTAGATTCTGGTCTTCATGGATTAAAGCTGGTATTTTTTATCTTATTGATGTTTATTCTAATAATACTTTTATTTAATTTCATATGTTACAAACAAAGTTTGGTTTAGCAGATTCTGACCTTATAAAATATGAATCTTTAAGTAATTCGATTTTGGATTCCTTTTCCCAAGCTATTCCATCTAATATTCATGCTGATTTATCTATTTATATTCAAACTATATCATTTAAGGGGCATGGTGTTTTCATTTTATATAAAAAATTGTCCAACACTCTCGGAAGTAATATAAATATGATTGTGACGTTCTTGAACAATGAATTATCGCTTTCATTATCTACTGATACGTGGGAAAATATCTGGATTTCTAGAATACCTGGATGGTTACTTACCTGTTTCACTTTTTCAGACTAATTTGTTTATTTTATTTAATTGTTTATGGACTCCATCATGTTTATTTCATGCTAAACTTCTTCAATCTGATACCTGTTGGCATTGTTATTTACACCCTGGATCACTACAACATATGATTTTTACTTGTCTTTTCATATCCGAATTCTGGAAGGAAGTATGGGATAATATTAAAAAAATTCTTAATATTCAAGAAGACGTATCGTATACAACGTTAATATGCAAATATGTCACCTTCTTGCAAGATTTATGTGACATTGAATGTAAACTTTTTAACTTCTTAATTTTTGCTGCTTTAAAATCAAGTACCTTTTGTTGGAAAGATGTTTCAAAGTTATCAGTTCATGCTTGGTGGTGTTGGGTTATTTTTACAAGAAGAGGTGCTCAGTTTGCGGTTTGCCAGAATTCTATGTCTTATCATCTATTTTGGACTCCCATTGATATCTATTTATCAAATTAATAGTGTATTGTTGCTTATCTCCTTTACTGTTATATTACCATATAAACTGATATTGTATAGTAGCTCTATTTATCAACTAATAAGTATTTGATCTTCTATGTTCCCCTCCCCTTCCTTTCCCCTTTTTAAGTTTTCTATGCACTAGTTTTTCTTCAATATTTAAATTGAATTAGCAAATGCTGTATCTTTAGTATTTTACTGGAATGTTTACAATTTTATTCTTTTTTGTATGTCTTGCTTATTGTTTATTATGAAAAATTCTGAATAAAATATTTTGAAAAAAAAGAAAAAAAGGCACATTACTACTTTTAAAGGATGGTTTATTAAAGTCTACGGGGCATATTACCAAGGGCTTTATCTCCGCCTTTTTGGCTTTAAAAGTCAAAGAAGCGGAGATAAAATATCGCCCTATCAACAACAGGGTGCTAACATGCAAAATCGCATGTTAGCACCTTTTTTCACTACGCTACCCTGGGCAAAATAATAGGAGAAATGTCACTAAGCGACATTTCTCCTATTATCAAGCGTCACTCTAACCCTGTTAGAGACAAAAAAAGCAGGGCCTGCTATTTTTCAGACTTAGCTATGTAATCCAATGGGAGGTGGGTTACATGGCTAAGTCCACCATGGGCTATCAATAAGGATAGCACTGTCTTTTTTATCACCTAGGCGGTTAGCATTGTTAATAACGCGTTAACCAGGCAATATTATCTAGTGATAGCGGGCTTTAAACAAATTAACGCTAAGCGCCCTTAGCGTTAATTTTCCCTGTTCCTTGTTAATATGCCCCTAAATGTGAGAGAGTGGTTTCTAACTCCATCTCTGCTGTGAATGAAGCTAACTCACTATAAGCTTCTGCAAAATGCTTTTGAGTGCTAACCACCTGGGACTGCCTTTTAAAATAAATGGTGCTGACCAGATGAGATAAGAGGATCTGCTGTGGCTGCATGTAAACACATTGTTAGTAGTAACCACATAATTAAGACTAATATCTGCACACAGATAGCCTGTCACAGATGGGCTCATAAATAAAACGATTATGGCCTGCAAAGTATTGGAGCAGGGTTGAGATTGATTTGCATTTAGCTAGGTGCAAACTAAGGTGGCATGGTGGGGATAAGAACAATAGGTTAGCAGTAGTTAGACAATTTACAAGCATTCATCCCATCACCTTTTGTGTGATTGATGTTGTTCCCTAAGTTTCACTTTCCGATGTTTATGAGCATCCTGAGATCGAATATAATAAAAATGTAGTCATTTTCGCACCCCATCCAATGTTTTGCAGTATTTTACTGAGCTATCCCTTAATGGGATTTGGGCTTTAAACAACTCTGCTGACCAGTTGGGAGATCAGAGTTTTCCCTAGATAATAGACTAGTGTCAAGGAGATTATCTCTTGGAAGAGAAAGGAGGTGGTGGTGCAATCTGAACCGGGCAACTGAAAGAAATTGGGCTCTTGGTTGATTGTGGTGTGAGCCCTGACCAAGCAGAAACCTTAGTCCTTGTCAGGGGAAGGCACAGATGTACCCATAGTACAGGCCAACTGCGATAGATTACAGGCTGGCTACTGTATTCCAGTTAGGCTTGCTGAACAGAGTACCTTAAATCCTGGACTCCGGAGCATTGTGTGGATCTGCATCGAAGATGTGTTGCACAGCCAGAGCAATACGGCAGTTCTGAGATGCAGCGGAGCAGCAGTGCAAAGTTCTGTTGAGTAATGTCAAGGATCCCATGGGCAAGGCTTGCGATGCAAAGTCCAGCATTGAGGATGCTGTGTTCAGTCGGGGCGATACATCAATTCGAAAGAGCTGCAAGGTGGAGTCCAGGATCACTGTTGAGGATGTCATCAACGAGAAATGTGAGTTCCTGTGCCAAGGATCTGTCACATAGTGGAGATTCTGAAGACTATTTGGGCCGTAGAAGCAATGTGAGTCTTTGCGAATGATCCAATCCTCACAGAGATGCACCGGTTCTGCTCCAGTTGCGTTATGTGGCAGAGGGGGGACATCTGTTTTGCTGGGTCTTCAAAAGCTGGCAAAGCACCTTAAGCCCACTTCCAAGGATCCAGGACTGGAGTGGCACTACTTGGCAGGATAGACTCACAGACTTCTGAGTCCAGGTGCAGATGCAAGGTTTTCGGAAGCCTGTTATATCCCTTAGGCTTCAGATCAGGAGTCCAGTCAACTATCCCTTGGAGTCACTCTGGATTCTGGGATCAAGAGATGCAGGTCCAGTCCTGACCAGGCAGGAAGGAAGCAGGTCAGCAAAGTACGAGTACAGCACAGTGCAGGCCAGCACAAATACTTTATACATTTCCTCTAAGTTAAGCCTAACTGCTTTGGGCCAAGTAACCATGCGGTTGTGCAAAGGTTAATTTGGGATTTTTTTTGTGCCTTAGCCTGATGAGGATTGTGGTTGCTGCTTGACCGGGGCTCACACCTCAGTCAACCAACAACCACATTTCTTAAATTTGTGAGGAATCAGCTTGTGTTTGTGCAGTGCCATACAGTAATGTTGTTACACTACCACCCCACATTAATAATCTAATACGAATTCAAGTTAAATTATTTTTGAATTTCCAAACATTTCTCTCTGTCAGTTGTGGCTGAATCCACCTTTTCAAGCATGGCATTTGAGCTAGCAAAATTAGAGTCCTACATTGCGGCAAATCTCAAAGAGTTTAGTAAAGATAGTAGATGTACAGCCAAGAGCACCACCAGGAAGGTGGAATTGCAAAAGGCATCGAGGCTGAATTCCAACAGTCATGTGCTACAGCAACTGAAGGAGATGAGGAGGTGGATAGCCAAGGCGATGATTTGGATCTCAGTTCTAAGGGCCAACAACCTGCTGAAGGACACCTAACCCCTAACTTGGAGCTCCATGCCAGGGCATGGGGCACTGTATATTCCCACAGCTCGTCCCTAGAGCAGCTGGTGGAGAGTGGGATGGAGAGAGAATTTGGGCTGGAGAAGACCAAGCTCAGGATGGAAGAGAAGCTGACAATGGAGGAGTAACTAGCTTTGAAGCACTTAGCTCATGAAAGGAGCCTTAAGTTAATGGAACTGAAAGTAAGGCAGGCTGATACTAGAAGCATTGGTGACAGCATACCTGCAGTATCTGAAGGTTCGCATCTCCAAGAATGACGTGCTCAGTTATGTGCCAGGGGATGACAATGAAAGGTGGTGCTCTGCCTATGAGATAGCCTTGAGGGCTCACAAGATCCCAGAGGAGCACGGGGGGGGTAGGTTTGTGGAAACATATTACTAAACTCAAGTAGGGGAGTTCACCCTTCTTACTTTAGAGGTTTGGATCTTAACCAGTAATACCTCAGTGAAAGGCATCCTTATTGCTAAGTTTGGGCAGGCCCCTGAACAGTACCAACAAAGGTTCAGAGACAGCCAGAATCCCTCCAACTAATCATGGGTGGATTTTTTAGACTACTCAAGCAAGGCATTGGATGGGTGGGTGCGGGGCAGCAAGGTTAATGATTACAATGAGTTGCACTATCTAATCTTGAGAGAGCACCTGCTCAGTATTAGTTTTTCATTCTGCGCTAGCACCTTGTTGACAGCAAGCTGACTGACCCCAGTAAGCTTTCTGAGGAGGTGTACATCTGGGCCAGCACCAGAGTGTCCAAAAAGATATCTGGGGGAGACTCCCAAAAGGGTGGTCAGGGATTCCACCAAAAGAAACAGGGGGGAGAAAAACCCAAAAATTAGGAGTTTCAAAAAGGCCCCCAAAATAATTTCCATGGGGGTAGTGGTAAACAGTCCTAGTCTGAGCCTAAGTTAAAGGTGTTCTATGACAAACAGGCAGGGAGGTTTCTAACACAATGCACAGAGTGCTACAAGTTTTTCGGACTCCAACGGTGACTTCAAATGTCCCAAGAGGGTACATCCCCCCACCAGTGGTCAGACACCTGGGTTGGCGATTGTAGCGCTCAGGGAAGTGGTGGTCCCAGCTAGCCTTGGAGAGCAGACAGAGGTGACCCTAGTTTCCCTGGGGGGATAAAGAAATACTACCAAAAGCAGATATGACTGCCAGAACTTCTAAGTAATGGCAGTGAGTCACCATTAATGGGCAATAGTTGGATGCTCTGGGGGGCACAGGAGTCAGCATGACTACTATGGAGTGTCAGCTAGTGTCCTCATAGTGGGTCCTCCCTCATGCATTCCACCAAGTCATAGTCACTGACAATCATGAGAGTCATCTACCTTTGGCTCTGGTTCCCTTTGAGGGGAGGGGGGTGTTAGGTCTTCTAAAAGTAGCTGTGAATCTTGCCATGCCTGTAGATTGTCTTGTGTGCAATTACATGGAGCACACAATCGAGTGGGAGGTAGAGCTAAGGACTCACTTGAAGATGTTGGGATTACCTGAGTGGGTGTGTATGACCACACTGTTTATGGCTGCCCTGGCAGGGTCAAAGGTGTCTGGAGCTTAGAATAATGGCCCAGAGTGCCTTCAAGGAGCAGGGGGCAAGGGGCATGGGAAGCCAGACCCTCAACTTCCCACAGTTGAGTTTGACAGGGCACCTAAGGAGGTTGCCCCGAGCGAACCAGGGAGGACACTGCCACCGTGGGTGACTTGCCTGAGCTTGCTGGTTGGCAAGTAGAGTGTGGGCCCACCACGGAGATATTTTGAAAGATGCAGAATGTGTGCCCCACTCTAGAGGGCTTGAGGTGGCAAGCTGAGACCCAGGCAGAAGTTGACATCTCTGGAATTTCATCGGGTCTATTGAGAGATTATATGGCCTCCTATATGATGAGTCTAAGTATCCTACATCTGGTACAGCCAGTGTTCTGGTGACAAGACCTTCGCCAGGCTTGCTGCCCACTTCCATTGGCCCTAGATGAAGATAGCCTTAGATGCATTCCGTAGGTCCTGATCCATCTGCTAGGATGGTGGAAAGTCAGGGAAAAAGCTCAAAGCATCCCTGACCCTATTATCTGTCATTGGCACTGCCTTTGAGAGGGTAGACATTGACTCTATTTGACCCTTGTACACCAAGAGAGATTTAGGCAGCAGGTCCAACTTGGTCTTGGTGATCACACCGCTACTTACCCAGAGGCCATCCATCTGTAATAGGTGATTGCACCTGCGGTGGCCAGAGCCCTGATGGGGATTTTTCCCCAAGTACGATTTCCGAAAGAGTTACTGTCTGACTACCTCTTTGGTCAGCGTACATGAAGTCCATATGGGATGATTATGAGGTGACTTATAAGTTCTCCACACCCTATCACCCCAAAACCAGTGGTCTTGTGGAGAGATTCAACAAGACCTGGAGGGGCATCATAATGGGCCTACCTGAGTCCATGAAGCCTAAGTGGTATGTTCTCCATCCATGCCTTCTCTTTGCCTACAGGGAGGTGCCACAGAAGGCCATTCTGGTATACTTTCAACCTTGCCAAGAGGTGTGGGTTATGGAACCTATGGATACCAGACCAAGAAAAGAGGAATTCCCGAATACGTGAATTAAGAACTTTCAGTCTAGCCAAGTATTTGAGTTTAGCAATTTGCTTTAATTAGAATGTATCATATTATAAAGATATTAATCAAAGGATTAGATGGTTCTGAGTTCTTGCAGAGAAATGCTTGTTCTTAGCTACCTATATTAACAAACAGAAGGAGATACATTAATTTTTGGGCTCTTTTACAGTGGTCAGTGTGGATAGGACCTCGGAAATTTTTGTACCAGGAACTTTAGGATCATTGCCTATGAGGTGAATTATTCTTGACTTAGTACTTCTATTACCTTTGGTGGTGTTGTGCACTATAGTGACTTTCATGACCTGGGTGACTTGCTGTATATATCGTTTACTATAACTCTGATACCATGACGGTGGTGTTTTGAGTCTACCTTTCTTACTTATTGCTTGACTTATTCTAATATAGAATAAGCCTGCATAAGTCCAAATGTATTATCTTGATTTTGTATATTTTTTGGGTTGCAGCCATGATGAAGTCATTAATGCACTGATAAGTGCATGATGAAACACTTGTTGGCTGCTTTATTGTAAACAGGATGAATCTGGCTAAACCCTTTGGATCATTTGGCAATTAACTCATACAAACATATTGGATAACTGCAGTGTTGGATTGTTTACAAAGGAACATATTGGATGTACCTACAACCATGACAGAATAAAAGACTGATCTTTTGGAGCAGGACATATTATTGAACTGAGATACTAGTACAATATTGATGTAAAACAGAATTTAGTATGGCTGTATCTATTTTGAAATATTTGATTGCTCAAATTTATTACAAATAATGTTGGAATGTACTTTATGGATAGTGCTCAGGGAGGAATTGTATGTGAGTTTATGATAATGGGCCTACCTGAGTCCATGAAGCATAAGTCGGATGTTCTCCTTCCATGCCTTCTCTTTGCCTAGAGGGAGGTGCCACAGAAGGCTATTCTGGTATACTTTCAACCTTGCCATGAGATGTGGGTTATGGAGCCTATGGATACCAGACCTCTCGTGGATCAGTGGACAGGCCCCTTTGAAATAAAGAAGTGGAAGGGGCGTCCACTTCCTTGGTGGATCTCAAGACCCCTAGGAGCCCATTAAGGATGCTCCATATCAACCGCCTCAAACCACACTAAAAGAACTCCGAAATAAGTATGCACGAGTTGACAGATGAGGGAATGAAAGAGGAGAGCATGCCTCTCCTAGACTTCATGTCTGCCCAGAAACATTATGGGTCAGTCAACCTCTGCCCTACTCTAACCTCCCAAAACAGCAGAGTGACTATATCGGTCTCAATTACATCCCGAAAACTGATGCACACCCCAACCCCAAGCTGAAGAGCTCATAGACAGGCTGAGCACTGCCAAATTTCTCATTACTTTTGATCTGACATCAGGGTACTGACTCGGGGGGTGGGGGGGGTGGGGGTAGAGGTCTGCATTCTCAACCTCAGTGGGTCACTTTCAGGGCTCTTTGAAGAATTCCCCTTCCACCTTTTTGGAGGTTGTTCCACAGCATACTAGCTGGGAAGGAGGCATTCTGTGCCACCTTCTGCTTCAGCTGCGAGATGTACCTATAACACTTCGGGCCCTGCAGCAGGTAATACGAGAGGACTAAATTCATTAGCAATTGTGCCAACTATACTTGCTTGCAAATGGTTCCTTATAAAGTACTCTCACTTTGATCAAACTGTACTCTCAATCTTGCACCAAGCATTGTCGTAAGAAGCGAGTGCTATCTTTCTACATTGATGTGAAAGGTTGTTAAAGTTACACCCATCTGATGCATTATTGTTGCAGTTGCCAATGCTTGTTGTAAATTGTCATTAGCTTGTTGTTAAAAGAACCATTTCCGAATCACATGGTTCCTGATCATTAGGGAAATTAGTCTCCAACCGCTGCACTGAATGCATGTGTAAACTGTTCCAACGTGCACATGTGCAAGCGATGACTGAAGTCGAGAGCACGGGTATTAAACCCCACTCGCCTTTGCTTGCGTGCTTTGCTTTGTGGATTCCCAGTGTATACCTGGCACCGGACCGCATCGGCGTGGCTCCCGCTCCCCGGCCTCGTCTTGAACCCTTTCTGACTTCCCTCGACGTCTTGCAATGGATTTTCGGTTCTGGGCATTCGCCGACGCTCCTTCCGATTTCCTTTAAGACATAAAAGAAAGGTTATTTCAAAAAAGGTTGCAATGTAGCAACAAGAACAGTTAAGCATTTGAGACCAAGACATCGCAGTAAGCAAAAATAACATTTTGCAGATTTGTCAAGACTGCAAAACTGTGTTTTACAACCAGACATCTCTTGAAACGCCGCATTAGTTTGTTATTAATGTGGTAAGCCTTTGAAATAATAAACTTTTGTAAAGAAAGAAAAGAGGAGTCCCCGAATACGAGGATTTGGAACTTTCAGTCTAACCAAGTATCTGAGTTTAGCAAAGAGATCAAAATAACTCAAAAGAACCCTCTGATATTTGTTAAAGGATATTGATCCATATAGAACTTGAATTTTTCACAAAACAATGTTATTGGACAGTTTATACTTAACACATTTAAGAGTAAGACCACCCTAAGGCTGACAGCTATAATAGCAAGCAACTCACATGCTCTTCCACTGGGACAATGCAGAAACAGGGAGATCTCTGGCACCAATCATAGTGAGGGCCTTGATGCCTTGACGTCCAGGAGACGGACTTTGAGAAGAAGAACAACTACAGATGATGAAGATAGGACCCCTTGTGGTTGAAGTCCTGCCTTAAATCAATAGATAGTCTGGACATGTACTCCTAGGGACTCTGTGGACTCTGTCCCCATGGGCTTTGGCACAGGCATCCTCACTCCTTTTCTGTGGCAGTACAAGGTAGGTTTGTTGTGGACCAAGAAGAGAGGGTTCCCCAGGAATTGCTGTTGAGAAATTCTATGTAAAGGACCCCTCGGAAGGAGTACCTCAGTCTGCTGTAAAACACACAGTGCCCTGTAAGTGCTAGAAGAATACGGAACCCTGGGATTGGAGGTAACCAGTTTGCTCTGTCTTGAGAGACACAGAGTGCTGCTGGTTGAAGAACTCTGGGCAAGGAGGCTTCAGTCAGCTACAGGGGAAAGAGTCCAGACATCCGAGCAGTCCCTTATTAGAGGTAGATCACTTTAACACAAGTTCAATGCAAGTAACAACACTTCTCATGTGAGGGTATACTTCAGGCCACTGAGCTCATGATTATTATTCTTATTTTTTTTTTTATTGAGCGTAAAATAGCAGACATGGTATCCAAAGTACATGAAGCAGGCAAACTATTATAATATCCTATCTCATATTAAAAAAGTCAATAAATAGTACGAATTCATATTCTATTTTACATGATAAATATGAAGAGCAAGATACCTAAAAAAGATTAAACCTGCATAATATTAAGTCTCATACTCAAGAAGAGCAGTAAAAAGCGCAAATTCATTTTACAGGCTATACAAAACCAGCATCCTAAATAGCACTTCCACAATAACATGTAAACCCTAACTTCAAAGACCTGTAGGATTCCAGGCATGGATTTGAAGGAGGAGGCTTCATATTTACCCTGATTATGCACCCTAAGCTCTCTCCTACGTACTAACCATATTTGAACAGATACAGAAACATGCAGAGAACAATTACCATTGACTTTGGATTCATACAAGAGAACACCTGAGTTACATAGTATCATTTGTGACCATAGTCAAAGCATAGCCCTCCCAGGTCAACTCAAATCTCTGCAACGCCCCTATCCTCTTCACATAGGCCTCTTCAAATGTATAGGCCTGGTCCAGCTTCAGTAGCCAATGACCCAAAGTAGGGATTTTCTGAGATCTCCAATTTTGCAGTGCTAAAGATCTGGCTACCGCTATGGCTGTGAAAACAAAACATTGCGTATATATTGAAAGCTGACTGACGGCATTAGAAAAGCCAAATAATGCCAGCGATGTACATGGTAGGATGGCTATTGACTTACACTTACTAATGAACCTAAATACATCCACCCAGAATAATTGTAATCTTTTACATGCAAAAAATACATGGGGTAGATTTACAAAGACTGGCACATCCCTGCATATTAGCTGGGATGCGCCAGTAAATATGCGACATGCAAGATTACCCATGCACCACCATAGACGCGTTGAATTAACAATGTGACGCACCGTGGCACAAGGATAGCCAGATGTGTATCGCATCTCCTGGTGTAAGGGCAGAACATTGCTAGATTTGTGTTGAAAGTGTGACACAACTCCAGCAATGCTCAGGGACGTAAAAGTGACTCAGTGAAATCTTGTAGATTTAACTACATCACTTTTTGGGGGGATTCCTTGCGACGGAACACCATCCTGCATACAGTATACCTGACGAAGGTATAATGTAGCGCAGGGTTTTACAACATGACGCATCTCACTAGATGCGCCACGGTGTAAATGTGTCGCATGGTAGCGCATTGTTTACGCTGCCGCTGCGTCACAAAAGTGACTCACCTGCGGTGTAAAAGTGTTGCAAGGAGCTTGTAAATCTGCCCCAAATGTGTCCAGTCACCCGCCTCCGGCAAATGACATCTAAAACAGTCATTGAGGATTTAAGGAAAAAATTTATGTAAGCTGGAGGAATTCTTTTAAAATTGGCTGCCTTCAGGGCCCTATGGCCAAGGTCACAGACTCATTGCTATTCCTGGGTGATAAACCAGCAGTTAGTTCCCTGAGAGATATTAGGGTGCATTGTTTCAACAAGACTCTTATTCGTGTCATGTAGCAATAGCCTATAGCAATTACCAATACCAGTTAAATTTAACTCAAAGGCTGCTTTTAAACTTATTCTAACTCTCTCGTTGATTACTTATAATTAGTCAAGAGAAGGCATGTAATCTGCCTGGAGCTTAACCAAAGATAAGGGCTCTGAGGTTCAAATTGCGTTAAAAAGCCTCCCAAGTTATCATATCAGTGCCGTTATAAAAGTCACCTAACATGCAAAAGCCTAGCATATTATATGACTGTATCCCCTTTTGCGAGAGCTTAAGACCCCATAGCTCACTGTCATGAAGAGAGGAACATGCAAGGCATGTTGGAACATTGTAGCTTTTATTAAATCGCTGTATATGGCTTAGAAGTATGTACACTACCTTATATCTTGTATTTTTTGGTAACTTTGCAGTGCACAGAAATGCTGGTTGCCTAATTGCACTGTCTTTTAGCATGAGATTAAATACAAAATGATAAAAATTCGAGAGAGGGGCTACTAGCAGAGTTATTAAACGAAGTAGCGCAGCTTGGTAATAGGTAGTTGAATTAGGTAATGCAGACCCCCACCCCCTGCTCTACGTCCAATTGTAAGATGGATAACTTTATCTGAGATTTTTTCTTTGCCCGTACAATCTCCCAGTACACCTTATCTTCATTAAAATATGAGATTGGTATTTTTAAAGGAATATTTATGAACAAAAATATCGGCTAGGAAGTATCGACATGTTTACCAAAGAGACTCGGCCTATGATAGTCAAAGGTAGAAGCGACCATCTTTCTAGCAGGTTTTTTATTTTATCAAGTGTTCTAACATAGTTCAGATGAAAAAGTTGAAGGAAGTAAGCTGTAACATAAAGGTCCAAATATCTAATAGATTTAAAAGGAAAAAGTGTTATCACTTCCTGGGGATCGATTCCTGATGTATTGAATAGGAGAAGCTCTGTTTTGGACTGATTTGCCCTCTAACCCCACAGCTCTGTAAACACCATGATTTCTCCCAGCGCTAGCTGGATACTCGACTTATCTGGGTTCAGATCTAGGATCAAATCATCAGCAAACAACTTGATTATTGCCATTTCTATTAGTGGGGTTTGAATTAATACATTGGAGTGAATTTTTATCGCTAATGGCTCGATAAAAAGTGAGAACAACATGGTGGATAGAGGGCTTCCCTGTCTAGTAACCTGCCTTATCGCCACTTCTCCCACCTCATTAGAGTTTATAATTATTTTTTCGATATCTCGCTCATAAATTCTTTTTAGAACCTCGATCAGGCAGCATGGAAAGCCAAACTACCCTAAGATTTAAAAAAGGGCATGCCAATCCAACAGATTGAATGCTTTTCTGCGTCCATCAACAAAATTGCCGCACTATCATTTCTGGCAGAAAAGTAATCGATGGCCTGGATAAGATAAAAGGTATTTGCAGCCATTGATCTTCCCGGCAGGAACCCTGTGTGATCCACATGTATCAGCTGTTGTGCACAGCCCGAGATCCTATTTGCCCAGATTTTTATAAAAAGCTTATTTATAGTCTACATTTAGTAGACTTATTGTGCGGTACAAGCTCGGGTCTTTTGGGTCCTTACACTTCTTTAAAACAGAGATGTTATATCCTGATATTCTCAATGCAATCCTTCTCTACCACCAATGGAATGTTCATGTGATGTATCTATCAGAATGTTGGTGATATGTGGACATTAGATCATTACAAAAGATCACAACTGATTCCTTAAATCTATCTGAGACCAACAATCCATCCATAAGTTGATTATACAAGGATACCAAAAGCTGAGAAAGTTTGTCTAAAAACAATTTATAAACTTAAATAGGGATCCTATTGTTACCACTTGCCTTAGCATTTGCCATTTTTTTCATGATTTTACGTAATTCGGCACTGTAATTGGTTCATTCAGCAACGTGCAGTCCTCCTTGCGGATCATAGGTAGCAGGACAGCCATAAAATAATCCAAAAGAGCCCTAGGGCTTACTAACTGAACTTCCGCATAAATCTTACGAAAATAAAACAAAAAAATGTCGACAATTTCATCTTTATCATTAACCAGCCTCCTAGTAGTGGGATCTTCAATTTGTGGGACTGATTGTGTGCTGTGATGAGTTTTGGTAGACCAGGCTAAATATTGACCGATGTGCTGGCTCTCTACATAGACTTTTTGTTGAGAGGCTTTACTCCTAGCAATCTCCTCAAGAATAAAACATAAAAAAAATACTCTTTCACCCTTAGTAATTCCTGCTGGAGAACCTCTTCCTCAGAATCCCCAGAGGACCTAGACAAAAGTTCTCATCTAGCTCGATCTACCTCCTCCTGGAGTCCTGCAATCCTATATTTCCTTACTTTGTAAAGATTTGCCCTGTATGCAATAACCCGTCCCCTAAAAGTAGCCTTAAAAAGCCTCCGAAACCATGAAGCATGATTCTGTGTTCATATTTTTCTCTAATTTTTTTTTTTATAAAATCACGGGTTTCTGCATTCCATTTTTGGTCCGAGAGCAGTGTTTTATAAAAGTACCACCTGTTATAATTTTTTGATTGGGGATGGGTAAGTACTATCAAGGAGACCAGATATTGATCTGAAAATGAGTTTGATAGGATCGGGTATTCCACTCTTGCAAGATGATTGCTTATCGGAAAAAATCCAAATGAGTTGCTGTTTTAATTCTAGCTCAGTAGCACATAAACTCAATATGGCTGGGATGTTCTATTCTGCATGGGTCTAATAGGGCGAAGTCCTCTTTCATAATTTTTTTATAATCTGTCTTAGGTTTTAATTGTTCTTTACCCTTGTTGGAAGTATCCCGGCCTAAATCTTGGATTAGGTTGAAGTCTCCACCCAAATCATAAATCTGTTTCAGAGCCTTAGTGTCATCAAAAATTGGCACGTAATAATTAAGCAGGCCAAAGGCTATCCAATTAGCTGAGGTTTCAGTCCAGATCCACCTTGCTCCCTCATCCCGAATAACCTTATCCATCTTCCAGTCTAGCTTTGAGGAAAAAAGAATACCCACTCAACGCTCCCCAGCATGAGCCGAAGTGAAGTATGTTTGAGCATACTTACTAGGGAGTGTGAGGTTGAGAGAATTGGATTTAATATGTGTATCCTGTAAAAAAATCACCTAGGAGAAAGGATCCTAGCTATTTTAACATTGCTCCTTTTTTTGTAAGTTCAAAAAACTATTCACATTACATGAAATTACCTTCAGTGATTGTACCATTTTTCAAAAGAAATCATGCTACGTTAAGAGAAACCTGCTATAATCTCTCCTATGCCGTTCTTTGGATTGTACCATCTCAATTAATAAGGTTTCATATAACTTGATGACACAAAAACTGCTGTATACACCTTGGCTTCTGGATTTGTCAATGTTACCATTTTGCCTATTATCCTAAGTTCGAGCGCTATTTATCCATCCATTTGTTTTATATGCTTCACCACCCCTTCCCTCCCCAGGCTATCTGTGGGGGGAGGTAGCCCTTACCTCGTCTCCCCAGCCTGCCTCAATTAACAAGGGGGCCTTGACTCAGCTCCTAGGAGCATGTCCCCCCCCTTCTTCACTATGCATGGTACCATTTAGGTTATAAAGCCTCAAAGTATATCTAATATAAAGTGCTTTCATTATTAAAAAGTGCTTGTGCAATAAATAAGTAGTTAAGTCTTGAAAATAGACCTATCTCATAAAGAGACTTAAACAATTTATTCCTTAAATACTACATAATTGTGCCTGAGAGTATAATATATATAGCAAGAACTGATTGTGGCGGCTGTATCTAATGCATCCTCCACTCTGGAAAAAACACGAAGTACAAGTGACAGAGATGAACAGAATTAGAATAAGCCTAATGCCTAAATATCGAAAATATCTCAAAATTCACCAAAAGATCATGCTTTAAATTTCATTGCTATATATAAGCCAAAATACTTTTGAGCACCACAAGGAGGAGGAACTGCTGTCAAACTTTACGCCAGTCAACGGAGATAAGATAATTTCCCCCTCACATAAAGGGAAAAGTAGTAAAGTGTGATGGTGCAGTAGTGCAAATTTTAAATAAAGTGCAAAGTGCATTCTAGTATTCACAAACTAGAAAATTCCAAGAAGAGAGTAATACCTATAGCAGCAAACAGAAAAACAGCAACTCAGTCCAATACATCTTCAAAGTGCAAAATAGCATAAAGTTCTTACAGTTAAAGAGGATTTAGTGTCTGAATAATTAAGTATCCATTTCTAACTATAAACCAGATAATATGGATGTAAGTCACTGCTCAAATACCCATCTGTCCAGTATATTCCATTTGCTTGGACAATTTTCTGTAGAAAATCTTCAGCCTCCTCAAGAGTGGCACACAAATGGAACCTTCCTTTCCATAAAACTTTCAGTTTGGACTGCTGGGCATTAGAAACCTATGCTCATGCGCTCTTAAATTGACCCAATATCCCAAGAAAAGTCCTTCCGCCTTCGTGCTGCTACTGCTGAACACTCGTTCTTTGGCCCCGTTGGGTAATACAATCTCCCTTTTTTTGATCGCTTTGGGTAACACAGCCTCTCTGTTGGAACCGGAGGTCTCTGGTTGGCACAGGTATGCACTTGTGACAAGCAAGGACCCTCAGCTCCACGTCAGGGCAAGGGAACTACTCCTTCGAATAACCCCTGCTCACCCTCTAGGTAGTGTGGCGCGAGCAGACAAGGCTAATCCTCAGGGCGATAGGAAGTTAACCCCTTCACTGCTCATGACGAGCTCAGCTCGTCATGCAGTACACTGCTTGTGTGCTCATGATGAGCTGAGCTCGTCATGAAACAATGTTGTAGGAGGATCTGCAGCACAGGAGGGGAATTGCTGTAGCATTCATGTGGTTAAGCATTCATGATCACACACAGTAAACCCACTGACCCACCACAAATGGACACCAGTCGTATGGGTGTATCAAAAATACGTACACTATATATAAAAGATAGATTCAAGCAGGTTTATTTCAAGACCAAATAACGTTTAGTGAGTTGAGGTCACCAGATTACATAGGCAAACTTAGTCTTTCAAAGTTCGCTGTTTCAGCAGGGTACGATGACAGGGAAATAAGAATGTTGCGGACCCTGGATCCGATATGAACTCAGGACGGAGTTCAAGTGTACCTTGCTGGGTGAAGTCTGATGCGTTTCAGGCGTGGCTACTTGTGAGGGCGGACCCCGAACGAGGCCGACGGTTCTCCAGAGGATCTCTCCGGCTCAGTCCCCCTCGAGGAACGAGGCGGGGGAGCTAGACTGTGGAGGGTTGCGGCGATCCGGGATCGATGTAGCTCACAGGGCGAGGCGCCGTTCAGGCCTGCGGGGCGTACTACTTCTTAGCACGCCCGGTCGTACTCATGGATCTGTGAGGGGCATCGAGTTCTTGGGCAGATGGGTGCAGCACCAGGCTTCCGGTACCACGGTACGGGGAGGCCTTTCTTGAGGTGCGGCACGAGCCTTGGTATGCAGGAGCGCAAAGCGAGACAGTCGGGTACGTTACGACGTACGGACCGACCGAGGCTATGAAATGCTCTTCAAGCAGATTCCGGCTGGAGAAGATGAGAGGTACACAGCGCGTTCCGTAAGCGGCGAGGTGACCGGAGAGCAGGCGGCCGGCACTGAAGCGGAGAGCGACTCAGGGATGAGCGGGGCTCTCTACGGCGGGGCCACCAAGCTCCGAGCTGTCACGACCTGGGAGGGGGCGAAGGCACCCGAGTCACAACTCTGGCAAAGGAATAAGAACTGAGGCCCAACAGCCGACGGCACAAGCAGATAGAACCCAATGGTCTTGGGGTTCCATTCAGGGGACAAGCTCTCGGTCAAGCCCTTGGAGATCGTTTCAGGCACAAGTCTACAAAGTCCTCTCTGGTCCTTTCCTCTCCGTTCTCTGCAAGGCACCACTGCAGGCCAGTCCAACAGGATACAGACTGGTATCCGTCCTTCAGCTTCTCTTGGTCCTTCGAGTCAGGCAGAGGTTCGTCGTGGTCAAAACTGGATCTGATTTGTAAGGAGCGGAGCTCCTATATTTATACTGCGTTTCTTTTGTCTTTGCAGGCCAGGGGGCCTGAGCCTGGTTCAACCCAGTTTTGGCGTACTTTGTTGACAGGACGCTGCCGTCTTCTTTCAGGGTGCCGGGCAGAGACATCAGACGCTCTGCAGGAGGTGGAGCCAGCATTGTGGTGGTGGAGCACAACCCTATTCAGAGTCAAGGACTACTCCGCCCACCCATTCTGGTGTAAGCACCCCATTCACCACCTGGAGCACCTGACTATCCCCGGGAATCTCCCAGCCCTGTCACTCACGCAAACCCAGACAGCAGATACACATCCTGGCAGAGGCGGGCAGAACATTGAGGCGAGCGGAGACTAACTTTCTAAAAGTAGCGTTTGCAAACACAGGATATTAAAATAAACCTTACTAAAGGAAGTATTTTATCATTCTGAATTCAGGCATACTAAACTCGACCTGCTACCGTGTTCCCTGAGCCTGCCGGTACTATAGCGTGTAATAGCTCCGACAGCTCATCTGGCCTAAGAGAACAGTTAGCCCTTCAATAGTGAAGAACGAGAAAGGGCGGTAATTCACTACTAGGACATGCCACACTCTAGGCTTGTCCTACCTTACGCTTACAATGCACCCTGCCCGTAGGCCTACCATAGGGGTGACTGATATGAAGGTGAGGGAAGGTTCTGGGACTGGCAAGTATGGGCACTTGCGCAGTCTGCGGGACAGTACGAGACTGTACGCGGGGTCAGCAATGGCGGACCCGAGACATATCTTACGAGGCAGCTTCTGTGGGTGGCGCAACCAGCGCTGCAGGCCCACTAGCAGCATTTGTTTCTACAAGCCCCGGCACTCCTCGTGCCCTTTACTGGGGACTGACAGTAAACCAAATAATCCAATTGTGGAAATCAATTACACATACACTTTACATTGGGAGCACTTGCACTGCGGCACAGATCAGCCGTGGCGCAGTGCCTGAGCATCGAATACCAGCAAAACATCTGAGGCACATCAGCAAAAAGTGGAAGGGAAACTCATGCCAAGGTGCCAGGTCGTACACTCTCTAATGCGGTAATCAGAGAAATTCACAACCATTGTCCTGGGATACTTAGCTCCGGGAATTTTCTGGGATGGGACTCTGTGGGCCCGCATTACAGTGAGATCTTCAGGTGCCTTCTCAAGTATATGATCTCTGATCAGTGACTCTATATAAGCCACCGGATTAGGCTGACCATCAAGGCACTGTCCTCAAGAATCCCTGTAAAGCATAGATTCGAACATCTAGCATTATTCTCCATCTCATCCATCTTTAACTGGGAGGCCTGATGCTTCTTCTGAAGAGAACCAATATCAGAGCCACATAACACGAAGTGATCCTCAATATCAGATACCCGTTGTTCCAATTCCTTGAATCGCTCAGGTATTTGCTAAATCATAGTTTCAATTTGATCTAATCTTTGATGTAGTAAAAAGAGCTCCTGAGCTTGCGAGGTCTTACAGTGCTGTATTTCCCCCAGAATAGTCTCAAAAAGCTGTTCCACACATAGAAAGAAGAAAAAGCCTCTCTGGATTGTTTTTGTGAAGGAAGATGCTCCTTCCTGTGCAAAAACAATCTAGCATATGTTGGTGCTAAGCAGCAATTTGTGCGCCAACGCAAGTGAAAAGGACACAAATGCACCGTATTTCATAAATGCATTGTGTTCCAGCCCTTTCACATTGGCATAGTGCAGCGCAGCAAGAAGATTTGCATTGCTGCCCTACACCAATTCCTCATAAATGAGGCCCTTTTTTTTGTTTTTAGCTACACCTTTGACTACACCCCCACGCTCACTGACCTTTGGTTTGGTAAACACTGTTTATTTATTTATTTCCCCACCGAAACAATTATTCGCGGTGGGAATTTATGGCATTCATGGTTGTCGATAGTTATCGATGACCAGGAGTACCAGGTTCTAGAAATGTTTGTCAGAAGGGGGTCTTTACGCCTAAAAAAGGCTGATAAGAGGGTCTCGGTATCAAAAAGCTTGAAGACCTCTACCCTAGACCATCTGGTCTTGTAGATTTATGTCTCAGTATGTCCAGACCTGCCCCGTGAGTAGACTGCACCGACCATATAGATTGTGCTTGCACCTCTACAACTTTTTCTTGGGCAGTCTCACCTTTGTCCCCCGGGACCCCACCAGTGATTATTTCCTGGTTAACATGGGCAGCCTCTACAAGTCTTTGGGATGTGTGGACGGGTAAGAGTTTAAAGGTGTGTCTGGCTTCTGTGTTTTGGAATACCGGGAGCCTATTGGTGAGCTGATAAAGAGTATAATGCAGTGCCCAGTTTGCTGGTGGTGTCTGATCTGCAGGGGGCACCTTGGTGACCGTTTAGTTGAACTTATAGTTCTTAGAAAATACAGGTTAGTCTTTGAGAGGATTAACTGTCTGTAGGATTCTATTGCCTGACTCAACCAATTGTGGAGCTCCGGTCACAATAATGTCCTCAATCACAGCTTGCGGAGTACCATGATGTTGCCTTATCTAGCGCCTCATCCAGAACCCCCTCCGCTACCATCTGTGACATGGCAGCACCTACAGCGTCCACTCTGCTATGGCCAATGCAACTGATCCCTATTTCTTCAGAGGACCCTGATGACCCTGAAGAAGCTACTAGGGAAGTAGGTGACATAGGAGAAGACACCATCAGTGCCAGATCCACTTGTGAGCTCATGGTACCCATTGTCCCCCTTATTTTCTGGTTAGTTCTTCCTCTCCTGGCTGCCAAAATTCAGGACTGTGCGGCTTGCCTCCTAGCCTTCTGAGACAACGATGAAGGAATGGAGACCTCAGCTGGAGCCCCTGCTTGTGATGCTGATCGTCTCAGGAACATCTGCCGCATAATTCACAGTCCTAGTTTTAATTATATTACCCACTCCTGGGCTACAGGTCTCTATTCCACGTGAGGCGCCACGTCACAGAGGCAGGCAGCTGGGTTTATTTCTTGTCATGGAAAACAGGCACCAGCTTTAACCACCCAGCGCACAGCAATAGGCTGTCCAAGCACAGAGTCACATATAGCCAGCACACATGGAAGACAACTGGAGGGCAACTAGGCGGGCAATAGTAGTAATCGCTTAGGAATTCAATTTAGCCTAAACACTCAAGAGGTAATCGAGTGTAGACACTCTTTAGGGGTTGTAAATTAAAACAGCTTCAGAACCTGTCCTGGTCGCTTCCATCTTACAGCTTTATTGTTCGCGTCTCTCACTGTTTCTATCCTCACGGGAGTCCCAGCAAGCCGCTTCAGCTGACCCAGAGCTGACACGGCTGCTCTGCTCTGCACACTAAGCCTGGCACTGCAGTTCCATAGACCCACAGCTCAACGGCTCACGCCTCTCACTGCGTCTCACTCCGTCTCTGCAATCAGCAAACAGCTTCAACTGACTTTACTCTGCTCTGTGTCCTCGTGACTCTTCATAGCGTTCCACCACCCCCGCAGCTCCATGGCTCTTCACTTGCAGCATGCGTCTCTCTCCGCGTCTTTCTTCATCTCCTTCCCAAAACAACAGACAGCAAACAGCTACAGCTGAACCAGAGCTATTCCGCTCTGCTATGCTCGCTAAGTCCAGCGCCACTGCACATAGCTCTCTCGTCGCGGCACACAAATGATGACCTGGAAGCTAGAGGAGAAAGGAAGAAGGAGGTGCGTCGTGCCTCAGCAGCAGGACATCAGGCTTGCCTGCCGCTGAGCTCATAAAATTGATACTAAATATAATACGGTTTCAGAAGAATGCCAGTGCACCAGAGAATCGATAAAAAGTAGCGCACCATCATGGGGATTCCCTTTGATCCCAGGGGCAGACAATACCCTGAAGACAACTACTTCCACCCAGAATGCAGAACTCTGCCCTGAGCCCCCATGCCTGTGTCCAGGGAAGCAAAACTATAAGCCCTAGTGAGCGGTCAGAATGGAGTGTTAATGTTAATGTTAATGTTATGGGGTGTTTTGTATAGCGCTCAGCTACTCCGAAGAGTGTCCCGGCGCTTTATGACCTACAACAGAAGCAGAAAGAGCAAACAAAAGGAAGACAGGGTCTACTGAATAAATAGCCAGGATTTCAAGTCCTTTTTGAAAGCCAACAGATTGGAATTCCGGCGCAGAGCAATTGGCAGGGTGTTCCAAAGCTGAGGCGCCAGGCGCTTGAAAGACCGGCCCCCAGTTCGAGCTCTTCTTATAACTGGGACCACAGCAAGAGACTGCGATGCTGACCTCAGAGATCTAGCTGGAAGATAGAAGGCCAGCCGTTTTTGAATATATTTGGCCCCAGAGGCATGAAAAGCCTTGTGGGCCAGAGTAAGTGCCTTAAAAACTATCCGTTTACGGATTGGTAGCCAATGCAAAGACCGCAAGAGGTCAGATGATTTAGTTCGGCTAGTTAAACCAAAAATGGCCCGTGCAGCCGAATTTTTGACAACTTGCAACTGTTGCAGAAGGTACTCCGGCAGGCCCAGGTAAAGGACGTTGGCATAGTCCAATCGCGACCCGATAAGGGCCTGCACCGTGATTTTCCTATGCTCCAACGGAAGCAAAGGGAGAAACTTCTGGAGCATCCTCAGAAGGCCGAAGCATGTTCCAGCTAAGCTGAGAATCTGAGGCTTCAGCGTCAGGCCATTATCGACTTTCACACCGAGGTTCTTGGCTATCGTGGAAGCGGCCGATGGTGGGAACATATCAGCAGGCCACTTGTCCTGCCAGCTCGGAGCAGACCGACAGCCAAAAAAGAGCACCTCAGACTTATCTGAGTTGCACTTGAGGCTGTTCTGCTGGAACCATTTAAAGACAGCCCCAAGGCACCCCCGGATGCTCTCTCCGTCGAAATCCGACCTCTTCCCGCAAGTGAAAAGGAGCTGGGTGTCGTCGGCATACGATACGATCTGGGCCCCATGCGACTCCGCCAGTGCCGCCAGAGGGGTCATGAAGATGTTAAACAGAGTAGGGCTCAAAACAGAGCCCTGGAGGACTCCAACTTCCAGTGGCGGCACTACAGCGGAAAAAGGGGGGCCCAGACCGTTTGACAGCGGCCCGCTAGAAAAGATCTAAACCAGCTGAACACCGTCCCCCTCAGACCTACCTCACTAAGTCTAGTGAGGAGACCCTCATGGGGGACGGTGTCAAAGGCCGCCGACAGGTCGAGCATCACCAGCATAGCCTTGCCACCTCCATCCAATACCTCCTTGATTGCCTCCGTCACTTCCAATAGCGCCGTCTCGGTGCTCAGATTGGTACGGAAGCCGGATTGCGTAGAGTGTAATAGGTTGTGCGTTTCAAGGAAATTGGAAAGGGATGTGTGGACATGTTTCTCCACAATTTTGGCCAAGGCCGGCAGAAGGGAGATAGGCCTGTAATTGGCGTAGACCTCAGGATCCAGTCCTGGCTTTTTAAGTAATGGAACAGTGAGACCAAGGAACTGGAGAAATTGCCTTTGATCATTAACAAAAATCCCTCTTTTTGGCATACATTACAGGTTGTGTGCAATGACATAGCATAGAGCTAGTGGTTCTACTGGCAATTGATTACCATTAGGAGGCTACATATCCGAAATTCCTTTTCTTGTTATAAGTATTTGTATAGCACCCATCTCACCCTGGAGGGCATCTAGGACCTAGAAAGAAGAGGCTGTGCTGGCTTTGACAGGGGTCAGGTTTTCAGTTTCTTGTGAAATTCGAGGACGGAACAGGTGACTCTGATGTGAAAGGCAGTGTGGTTCCAGACTTTAGAGGTCAGGTACAAGAAAGCATGCCTGCCGGCTCTAACTCTTCGGATCTGGGGGACAATGGTGAGCAGGTAGTTGTTCGAGCAGAGGTTTCTAGTGAGTGTTGGGAAACTGATGTGGCTGTTAAGGTGTAGATTGTATTGGACTTTTTACATATGTGTGCAGAGCATGAACATTGTGTGTTTATGAGCGGGGAGCCAGCAGAGGTCTTTGGGATGTGTGGACGGGTGAGAGTTTGAAGTGTGTTTGGCTTCTGTGTTTTGGAATACCTGGGGCCTATTGGTGAGCTGATAAAGAGTACATTGCAGTGCCCCGTTTGCTGGTGATAAGAGTATGAGTGACTGTTCTACAAGTATTGAGCGGGAGCCATTTGTAGATTTTTCTGAGGATCTTAAGAGTGTAGAAGCTGGAAGAGGCTATCATGTTGATTTGGTTGATAATCTAGAATTCATTGTCCACCACAATCTTTTTGTTCCTAATTTTATTGGCCGTAATGGGTACTTGACCAAGTTTCGCCACCTCCGAGGTAGAGGTCCATAGTGAGATGTCTTTTCAGAAGTGTATCACATCCATCTTGTGTGAGTTGAGTGTCAAAAAGTTGATTCAGCTGGAAAAGTCAGACAAGCTGGTGCTGAGAGCATCATTGGAGAGGGAAAGGATGAGCTAGGTGTTGTTGGCTTACAAGGTGATGCCTATTCTGTGAGTTTGGATGATTCTGGTGAGTAGTGCTATGTAGGTCTTGAACAGTGTGGGACTGAGTGAATATCCTAGTATTACTCTGCATGCCAGCATAGATGTTTAGCATCAAGTTGACTGGCTGGGTGAGTCTGGTGAGGAAGGAGCTGATCTATTGGACAATGGATCCACGTATGCAGACTTTGTGTAGATGCTCGATGAAGATGGGGTGGGAGACAATGAAGAATGTGGATGAAAGGTTGAGCAGGATGAGTCTCCTCTGTCCATATTGAAGTGAATGTTGTCAGTGGTAGTGATGAGGATGGTGTGGTTGGATTGCAAGAGACTAAGGAGGTGGTTCAATCAATCAATCAGTGTTCTTACTGAGTGTGACTACTCACCCATGAGAGGCTCATGATACTGAGTGGGGGGGGAGGTGGATCTGGATCAAAGAACCAGGTCTTGTGGTCCTTCCTATATTATATAGATGTTATTTACTGAAAAAAAGGATAGTGGTCTGTTTTGTAAACCATGAAGTATATCTGAAACCTTGCACATATTGTCACACAAATGTTATTCTAATGTTTTGGTTCATAATTTCACTTGGGACACACAACACAACAGTAAATAATCGTTGTTATTCGTAAAAAACAGTTTCACTGCAAACATTTTTATTTTCAATATAATCATTGAACTGAATCAGTGTCTCTGAGTATCTTTCTACTTGGCATCTCACCGCAATCCCTGTATATATATGCACATTTTCGCTATTTCTTCCAATTTTTATTAAGTATCTTTCCCACAGGAGCCATTGTTTTCCTTTACGACCTTCCTAAATTGTGGCAGCGATGGTGATTGCCTGAGGTGCACAGGCAGAGAATTCCAGATCTTTGCATTGAGGTAGGAGAAGGATTTTCCTCCTGCTGTGGTCTTGCGGATCTATAGGATGATGGCCAGGGCCAGTTGAGTGGATCGAAGATGTCTGTGGGAGTGTAGAAGGAGAGGCAGTGGTTGAGGTATGCAGGTCTGGCATTGTGGAGTGCTGTGTAGGCATGCATGAGGAGCTTGAAGGTAATTCAGCAATTGCATTGGCTTCCAGTAAGAAGCCTTCCCAAATATAAGGCCCTTTGCACCCCCTACAACGCATTACATAAAAGTGGCCCTCAGTTCTTGAAGCACTACTTTAAATGGTATGTCCCTAACAGATAGCTGTGTTCCCTCAGGGCAAATCTAATGATGGTTCCCAGAGTCCTTTGTTGTAGGGACCACTAAGCTCTGGAACAACTTGCCCCCTTACATCAGAGCTATGCCCACGCTGATCTCCTTTAGGAAGGAGCTAAAAACTTGACTCTTTCATAATTAGGCCCCTTTCCATGCTTTTTAGAAGTCAATACCAAGACACCTCAGTGTAGATGTGCTCTTAATAAATTGTTGCAATGTAACAGAACAGAACATAGCTAACATAACATAACCTAACAATTCTTTTGTTGATAGGTAGCCAGTGAAGGTCTATCTGGCAGCCAGTGGTGTGGTTTCAGCGTGGGATGTTCAAGATGAGTCTAGCGGAGACCTTGTGGATGTTTTGCAGTTTCCTTTAGAGTTTCTGGGTGGTGACGGCGAGTACATTCACGTAGTTGAGTTTTCTGCTGACAAGCTCATGGGTTATTATTTTTCTGGACTCAGTGGGGATCCACTTGAAGATCTTACGAAATAGGCAGAGTGTGTGGAAGCAGGAGGATGAAACAATGTTGATTCAGCAGTTCATTGAGAGCGAGGAGTCCAGGATGATGCAGAGGTTTCATGCATGGTGTGTGTGTGGGGTGTTCAAAGCACTGTGGGCAGCCATCCTGGGCTCCACCCGCTCCCAAGCGGAGAGGGTGGAGTCCAGGATGTGGACGTAGGTCTTGCCTGAGATGAAGCTTTATGCAGCTGTCCTGTTGTTGAGGTGGTCAGCCATTTGTTTGTTGACAAGTTTGTCCAGGACTTTTGCTGGGTAGGGACCAAAGGACATCTGTTAGTAGTTTCTAAGAGTTTTCGGGTCTACAGAGGGTTCATTCAGGTAGTATAGTGTTGTGCTTCCGGGCATCCAAGAAGGATGCTGTGGTGAGGGAGGCATTAGGTATGGGGTAAGTGTGGGGTAGATGGGATAATGTTCCTGGAGAAAAATTAAGTGTGAACAGGCATTCGATTGGGGTCCTGTGTTAATGGTGCTTATAGTGCACATGTTTTCGATCTCGCTTCTAGTGGGCCAGCAGGTCATTGAGGTTTCTGGGGTGCTTGACTCATTGTGTTGGAAAGCACTGAGGGTAAATACGTCCGGTTGGGGAACAAAGCTGTTGTAAATGTGGGTAATTTTGCAGCTGAAGTACTGGGAGAGGTGAATGCAGAGGTCCTGTGATGGCATGACGGTCATGGAGTTGGCGGTGGGAGAGGTGAAGCCCTTCACTGTGGCGAACATTTCTTTGCCATGATAGGGGTTTTTCTCAATTTGTTTGATTAGTGCTGATTTGAGTTGCTGATGGTAGAACAGGAGGGCTGATTTGTAGGTGCTTTTGACATTTTTGTCATGGGTGTGTTGTTTGACCTGTTTGCATTGACGTTTGGTGAGTTTCAGTTCTTGTGGTTCTTGGGTGGGGATGATCTTGAGCAGGGACAGCGAGTCTATGCAAGAGGTCATATAGGCATTTTAGCCATTGATGACCGTGAGTGTTTGTCATGGTGCCACATGCGGTGGGTTTGGAGCTCTGTGATTCTTTTGATTCTTTGGGGATCCTGTTCCAATTGCATATGGCTACATTGGTATTCAGCATCGGTGGAGGATGAGTCGGTTGAAGTAGATATGCCAGTTGTCTATTCAGGAGAGGGAGTTGATCCCTGAATGATCTGCAGTACCTAGAGCGCTAGCTGGGAGATTAGCACAGTGGATATCAAGTACTCTAAAGTATCTACGATGAGAAGAAAAAAGAGGAGGGTGCTCATCAGCTATTTGCAGTGTATCATGAGACTCAAGTCTTGTTTATTTCAAATTTTGAACCTAAATCATGGGCTGCTTTGCTGCTGAGACTTCTCGGTGCCCCACACGGGATAGCGAAATAGTAATGTGGTGGTGTAGGAGAAGATTGCATTTCAGCAAAGTTCATCATACATTGTTGATTAAGGACCAACATCAATGTACAATACCCCTCTTGTTGTATTGGGTGAAGGAAAAGATGATTAGACATAGCTCCTGAAGAAACTGTAAAGAGAATTCAGTATCCACTAAAAATATACATTGACCAAGATTGTTTGGAGATCCCAGGCCAAGACGCAAGAATGGAAGACTAAAATGTCATATCTGTTTATTGGGTTTTTGAAAACACTCTGGAGTCATGAGAAATGTCTGTATGGAGCGTGTATAATTGTGTTGTTTAGGTCTCAATGAGAGATAGTGAACAACTAGTGGGTTGGTTTGTGATATGTTTTGTATTGATTTAGTCATTATTTAAATGTAGTATTTTAGGTGGGATTAATAAGTATAATTTGTAGGATTTTAAGAAAAATATGAACAAATGTTGCACAATATGTGTATAAAAATATGAAAGATAGGTAAACAGCAGTAATATAGAATAATGGAATGGATATTTGAAAGAGGTTTTTGAGTCAGTGACTATGTTGGACTAATTTTTTTAATGTAGATAGGTTAAGCTGGAATGTCTATTTAAACATCGAGAAAGATGGGCTTATCCACCATAATGTATGGGAAGTTGGTGTAAATAGGGACTGGGAAATGTCTGGCGGTGTGGGTAGGTTCCTTCACTCGTTGGTTGAGTTCAAGTGTGCTCAGGTCTTCTTCTGTTTGTGTCAGTGTGGTTTTCCAGGTGGAAATTGCAATTCCTCAATAGGATGATGGAGCTGGAGTCAAGCACCAGCAGGGAGATTAAGTACCTGATAGTGTTTTCAGAAATTAATTTCAGTCTAGGAGGATGGTGGAGAAGGGCCCCAGGGTGGTGATACTGGAGATGTGTACACTTGAGGGCCAGGTGTTCCTGGAAGTCATTGGAGTTTTCAGACAAGATGTAGCTGTGGTTGTTTTCTGTATTAATGATGGCTAGTCCTCCTCCTGGTTTTGCGGGTTCTGTCCTGTCTTGTGATCTTGAAGCC
The DNA here is from genome assembly GCF_964263255.1 of Lissotriton vulgaris. NCBI lineage: Eukaryota > Metazoa > Chordata > Amphibia > Caudata > Salamandridae > Lissotriton > Lissotriton vulgaris. The sequence goes on along the minus strand of NC_141688.1, from coordinate 186,576,305 downwards.
AGGAGGTAGTCATTGCGATATCAGGAGCCAAAGACAGTTTTAACTAGGTTTTGGTCAAGAAGAGTAGGCCTGGTGAGAGTTCCCAGAGTAGGTTTCAGATGTGTCTGACAGGAGAACAAGTGTTGAGGAGCAGACATGTCAGGGTGGAGTGTGCATGTGAGAAATGTGTCGTGGGTCAGGGTGTTGTGCAGAGTTCAGTTGAGGAAGTTGCATTGAGAAGAAGCTAGTGGCACAGAAGAACACTCTTTCAGTGTTGGAGGGGGAGGCATGGGAGCTGTGAGTACAGGATTGTCCAGTGGCCAGTACAAGAATGTTGGTGGCCGACTAGAATCTGGAGCTTGCTGTGATTTAGGAGAGGACCTGGGTTCCTAGCCTTGGGTACTGTGTATGGGCAAGGCAGGCCACCAGTAAGTAGGTATGGGCAGGGACCAGGAGATCAAGGGGGTGGTGATCAAGGCTGAGAGGGGAAGGTACAAGCATTAGGAAAACAGGTGAGTGTATATCAGGCAAAATGGTGAGAAGACCTCAGAAAGAGGTAGAAAGGAGGACAGAGAAGGCTACAGAGTATCAGGAGAAATGAGAAAAAGAGTGTAAAGGAAAACATGGGAAAAATAAGGCCAATAGGCTTAAGAGGCACTGTGGGAAAATGAGCCATACAGGCAAAAAGAGCAAATAGGGCAAAAGCGGGAAAGAATGCAAGAAAGAGTGCAACATCTGACAGATCAAAAGATGGAACCAGAATGCAGGAGTACAAGTGTGAAAGCAGGTAAAAAGGCAAAAGCTGAAAGAGGAAATGGATGACAAGAGTGACAGTGCAAGGATGATATGAGAAAATGACAAAAGACAAAAAAGCAAATGATGAAAATGCAAAAGGCAAGAAATAGTGAGAAGTGAGAGAGGAGTCAGAATGGAAAGAGATTGGGAAGTGGAATCAGAGGCACAAGGCAGTTGAGAGAGAAAAGGGAGAAAGGCTGGGGTCCTTGGAGGAAATCAGCGATGGAGAGAGTCTAAAAGGTCCAGGTCTGGTGGGAGATTGGGCATAGGTAAGCCTGGGTGGCAGGGCCAAGCAGCATCTTCTCTTAGACTGTTGGACAGCATTTGATACTGTCAAGCAAAACAGGGTAATTGACACCCTTACAGTACATGTCCTTTCTACTATGGCCTTAAAGAATCATTTGCCAGGTATTACACATGCCATACGGGTTCAACGTTCTTGTTCAAAGACTGAATATACAGGCGTCTTTACCAGAGCCGAGACATAATGTCAAACTACTTATCTGAGATTAGTTTGTAAAAACCCGCAGATCTCCCCAAATGAAACCCACCAAGATTGCTATTTTACTTATCTCATCACAGCTATCAGATTGGAAGCACACCTTCCTGCTACATACAACTGGACTTCCACCTGCCCTGGCTTATGCTGTTTGCAACCTTAGTGTTGTTCTTGATCCTGGATCCTTGATCCCAGGTTGCAAAAGTAACTAATACCTACTTTGACACAGTATGCATATTGAAAAGAATTTTAACCTACTGTCACAGCCTACGCATTCCTGTTGTGAATGCTCTCCTTAGTCAAGATTTGGCTACTTTAACCCTAATCAATCTACTCACTCTACAAAAACATTAAATACATTTGCAGTTTGTCCAGAATGCAGTTAGAGGTAACATTTGTTTGTTTAAAATCAGCTACAATAAAACAGTGATTCAGGCTTAAATATATTAACCATATAAGCGCTATTACAAATCTATTCATGTGCATTTAGTTCTTTTGAGTTATATGTCATTTCCCTCTTCCTATGAGTCTTTTCAGGTAGGTTCTACTACTGAAAAAAATGTCATAGTACTTCCAATGAATTTTGGTGTGGGGCCTTTAAAACAGTACAACGTATATGCAAATACTTCCAGTTTGGCTCAGGGAAGGTGAGACACAGGCAGGCAATACTCCTATTTCAGGTTAGACTGGTTCCATGATCCTACAGACTGACATATAAAAGGTGGGAGGCCCACCATCCATAAGGGTGGCAATGTGATCCCTATATTCACAGAGAAACCTCAGTAATGTTGGTTCATTGAAAAGTATTAAATGATTTGTTGACAGCTGTCCGTCAGACCTTCTGTTTTTCATACACAAGGTCCCACAGTGGGAGTTTGTTTTTGAAAAACAAAAAAACTAATTAACCTAACAAACCGGTGTTTATTTCCTGTACAAGCAGGTGAATATCTTAATGTTTGTATTCATCATGCAAGGTTTTTCCTCGTGGAGACAGATCCAGAAAAGAGCTGCAGATGGTCACCTCTAAATAGGGTAGGTGAAATTATCCCCTAGCTCTGACAGCCATCACTCCATCAAGCTGTTGGAGTAAGCTTTCTGCCAAAAGAACGACTGATGGAAAGCTGCAGCTCTTTAGTAGGGCAGATGGAAAGAGAGTTGGCAGACAAGTACTTGTGATTGAGCACTCTGTCCCCCAAACTCTAAATCAGGTCCTAAACCTTGAAAAAAATCTTTGGGAGTTGATTAGTAGATTTCAGATTAAGAACTTGCTTTAGAGTATTGTGGAGATGAACTCTATCAGAAATGTGACAGATGTCCCACCCAGCTATTTATGGTGCAATAGGATATTATTCACTTGTAATACGGTGTGCAGGATATCCTTCACTTTTGTGGTGGAGTACTGACCTGCCAAACCCTGAATCAGGCCCTAATTCTTTTTATGGTATAATGTAGTTTACATGAGAACTTGAGGTTTTTTAGGTTCATGATTGTGAGAACTCAAATGAGAAATGGTCAGCCTTTATCTATTCCTTTCCCAGAATTGTACACTGTGACCTTCTAATCTATGTGTTTACAGCCACTCTGATTGGACAGTTGTTCTAGTCTCTGAGTCAGGGCTCTGGCGATGTCAGCCATGGTCCGTTAGAGAGCATGGAGCGGACTGTGGGTGTCTGTTAGGAACGATGAGTGGTCCCTGATGGGACTTAGATATCCACTTATGGCATCTAGTTTGGCTACCATGCGGTCGAAGCCCACCCACACCTGTTCAGCCAGATATCCTGGCACCCCAACACAGGGCAATGGAAGGCCATGCGTTCTTCGTTGGGGTCCTGGAAGGCAGCCGTGTTGGTGGATGCTGTCTGCTGCATGGTCTGTGCAGGGGTGGGTTCTCCTTATAGATGCTGAGCTGCCCTGCTCCTGGAGGTGGATTGCGGAGGCTCTTTACAGACTGATGGAGGGCGTCGGAGTCGAAGCTGTGGTGGTCCTCTTCGTTATCAGAGAAGGGAGGTACGGGCTGCTCTGCAGGAGGTGCAGATTGTCGCTCAGCAATGTGAAGGGGATATGCAGTTAAGCAATGTGTTCACATGTATGTTGTCGCATTTTACATTTTTTCATTCAGACTGCATGACTGTGTACATTGTGGCTGTTTGGGGGGAGCTGCCTATTTGATGGGGGACAGTGGACATTTTGACAACAAGACGGATGTGTGATTGTACTTGTACAACTCACATTTCCTGCAATGTCAAATGAGATTGGCCATTTTCTAAACACAAGCGGCACCTGTTGTGTCCTGTGTTCTGTTGTGGACGTTTTGAGGTATGTACCACATTGTTGTTAATGTTGATGTGCTCAGCATGTTATGTGTGTTTGTGCTGCATTTTAGGTGAGTTGCACCTACAGCTCTGATTTGCTGCCCCTTCTTCCGTACATGCAGTGTGTCTTTGACTCCTGTGCTTCTACGGTGGTGAGAAGTTGCATACTTGGGTACTCTTGGTGAGAGTTGGGGGTATGGGGCATGGTTTGTCTGCAGAAATACTCTACTTAATTGTGCATGTGTGCCATTGTGCCCATCTCCCCCCCGTCCCCCCAGCCCCTGGTTGTTACTCACCCTGGTGCTGTTGTGTCTGGTCATGTTGAGCAGTGTCCGGTCTCCCAACTCATGCTACTGTCTCCCTACTGATGACTGTGGACACCCTTTCCTCCATCTCATCAAGCTCCTCCTGTGGTGCCAGACTGCCATCTCCAGTCTGCATCGCTGCCTTCCGGTTGATGGCGAGTTTCAGCTTGGTTTTGCGCTTGACATCATTCCAGCGCATCTTGACCTCTTTCATTGTCCTCTTCAGCACTTCGAATGCATTCACTTTGTCCACGATGGACTGCCATGGTGCATTTTTTGTTGCCAGTGACACATTGGAGGTAACAAACAGTAGTTGATGGTGTTCTAGCACCTTCGTTATCAGGATCCTGTTTTCCTGCCGACTGAAGCACTTCTTCCTACTCTTCCACTCCTAGCCCTTCCCTGACCCCGAGGTCCCAGGCTGGTCCTACGGGGGGCTTGTGGGGTTCTGGTTCTCCTCTGTACTTGCTCTAGCAGCATCCATTGTGCTTCGCTGCTGGTTGGCATTTGTCTATTTTTTTTCTTCTTTTATGGTGATTTTTCTCACCCGACGTGTGTGATTTGCAGAACTGTCACTGATTTTCGATGATTTTTGTATCGTGATTGGCCTCATCGCAACTTTTTTTGCGTTTGTGTTTCACATTTTTGCGGTGTAGCGTTGAATTTATTGCAGACATTTGACGCGTTGTCGTGGGCCTATCGCATGGTACCTCTGTGTTGTGAATACTTAGTTAACGTGGCGTTATTTTCCCGCGATGGACTGCGATATGAAGAGTTGCACTAAGCTAATTTTGCTGTAATTATCACAGGTTCTTGAGAATATCCCCCCAAATGTCTTAAGCAGAATAAACATAAACATCCAGTTGACTCAGAAGACATAAGCTAGACATAACTAAATGTCAAAACTGTGATTGGATATTACTGAAGCTGCAAGTAGGCATTTCCTCCAAGTGCTGCCAGTGGTTTCCACATCATGCTGCAGAAAAGAACATACATGTAAGTATGTGTAGGGTGAGTCTGGTAGTTATAATCTTTACCTCCCTGTGTTTAATCGTATCCATACAGCCTGTCACCGTAGTTGGGGAGATGTACATTCTACTATAAGAGGCTTAATTATTGACAAGTATAAAGCTATACAACAAAATTGCAAGACACTTGTTGAATAGGTTTGTGATAAACCATTTTGCCAGTAGCCTCTTGATTCCAATATGCTACATTCAAAATGTCCTCTAAATGTCCCGAAGCCAAGTATGGTTTGGTCGCCTCAGCTCTGTTTGCAGAGTGATTATGGGACAGGGTGACATCTATGGCCGCTTTTCACATCTTACCCACCTGGATTCGGTAGAATAGACACTTGATTGAAAGTTTATTTAAACAAAATTAAAAGTTGACAATCAAAAGATAGACAAAAAACTGCTTTCTGGGATTCATAACAAAGAAGACAAAAAACTGTACAACATTTCTTGCAGTCTGGAAATTGCAGGTAAGAAATAGAGGTAGAAAATATTTTATTATGTCTAAAAATGTAAATGTTAATACCCTGTGAGAAAAAGATCTGTTATCTATATCTTAAGCTCTCAAATCTGAGCAGAACTCAGAAAATGTATATAGTAGTATTAGGGGGAGAACTCTTTCTAAGAAACAAATTCATTACCAGGCCAAGATAGAACTACATCCAATACCACCTTAAAGTCCCACAAGGAAGAGTACTTAGGTTAAGAAAGAATTTTAAGACGGATATATCTCCAAGCTCTGTAAAACAACAGGTGTTTGCCCACTGGTCCCATGTGACTAAAATTTGGGTGTTAAACTTTTTGACTTGTAACCTATAATGATCCTGTATGCTTTTCCACAAACAGAGAGAGAAGCTAAAATATTCAATACATCCACCAGAGAGGCAGAAATTGTATTAACCTCCTGTTTTAAACACCAGCTAACCCAGATGGCTTGAAATGTATAATCCTGAAAGAGTCATCTTTATTGGTACGATAACAAATTCATGCACTTGGGAATTACAGGTTCTTTACAAAGCACATGTAGTAAGGTGATCAATTCATTTGTTAAAGGAGGCTACTAGGGAATGCCTAATGGTGTCCTGCATGGACACAGTACTTGCTGATGGAATGACCTCTGTCACTGTGACCTACTCTCCAATTACATACTCGAGTCGGATATTTACAAAACAATGTAAGAGCGTGGTGATGATCCAAAATTGCTAACGCTGCACTCTGAAATTTTTTACAAGCAAGGATAGGCAGTATTTATTAGTGCTGGTGCCGAAAAAGCTGCGTAGTGGCAGCAAAGGTATCCTTGCGCCATGTTGCAAGGGTGCCTGCACTGCAGTAGTGATTGTCTATGTGCAGGAAGGTGTTCCTTCATCTACATAAACAATCACCACTGCAGTGTAGGCAAGGTACACGTTCCTGCAGATAAACAATCTTTACAGGAGATTTACCCTTTCTACGGGGAAAGAGCAAAATATGAGGAGAAATTAAACATTTCTCCTTGTATCTCCTGTTTCAGACCATTAATTTCCTGGCTTTTTTTTGCGCTTCCATATATTTTGTAGGTATGGTGCTGCAATAAATATCAATGTGTGTTGAGGTAGAACGCCCACAGCAACACCCGTTGCCCTCCCATTTGCTGCTGCAGACTGATGCGTTAAGGGGCATAGTTATAAGGTGGCGTAAGCCACTTTGTAGATATTGGCATGAGAGCAACACCACTGGAGCATCCCGAAAAGTGAGGGGCTTGTAAAGATTCCCTCCTGTCTTTTATGCCTTCCACAGCTTTCCTCATCCACAGAGAAATAAGATTCACTATGGTCTGAACACAGCAGAGGGTTAAATAAAAGCCTTCTAATGTCGCTATTATCAGTGTCCTCCATAATTTACCTAGCTAGATAATTCAAATAAAGAGGCGCACTTAAAATAAAGAGAAACATATTCATATCAATAAAGTATAACTTATACTACCTATTGTTTTTTGTATTCAGTTTTTTCAAACTGCATCAAATTTTATAAAAAATGATATTATTGAATTCTTTGATCTGGAATTGTGCTTGAAAACTGAGACTGGGTGATCAGACGTTTGGCAAAATATTGGTCCAAGAAGCCACAAGCGCGTCCTAATGATGCACTTCGACCACCAATAAATAGAGGGATGGGAAAACAAGATCTGCAATTCTATGTTGTGCGTCAGCATGGAAATTCCAATAGAAATGGAATTGGGTGGCTGCTCTTCTGGGTAGATGATACTTAGGTACACAACGTACACTTTCTACATTTACTTCATGATGGGTTCCAGTAGAAAATTGTCTCCAAAGGTCCTATTCTGAGAGGAGCAGAATACAAATAGCATTTGCTTTCATGTGTTAATTTTGTTCACCTGATAACTAATTGCTAGGTTTTTCCATACTTTATTTTGCAACAGCAGCTGAGTCTCATTTCAGCATTTTCTATTGAGGGAAGCTTAAAATGAATAGAAAAAAGACTTCCCATTCCTTCCGACTTACCCCAAGCTCCTTTCCCATCACCTATGCCACTGGCTGCACAAATATTTAGGGGCAGATTAATATTAACTGGTGCATCCCCTGGGATGCGCCAGTTAACGTGCGCCACAGTTCCGCCACCCATGGTGCGCCGCATTTACAATGCGGCGCACCATTGTGCAAAAACGGCACAAATGCGTGACGCATCTGTGCCGGAAAGGTGGCGAATTGCTGGAGTTGCGTCGCAAGCGTGACGCAGCGCCAACAAGGCTCGGGGGTGCCCCATCTTCACAATGCTTTGTCAAGACCTACGCCTGCTTCAAGCAGGTGCAGGGTTTTGACGCAGCATTGGCCTGAAAGTGACTGAGTGAAATCTCATAGATTTCACTCAGCCACTTTCAGGAGGCTTTCCTGTGCAGGAACGCCCCCCCCCTGCGCAGGAACGCCTCCTAATGGTGCAGGGCTTTACAACGTGACGCATCTCCTAGATGCGTCACGTTGTAAATAGGGCGCATTGTTTGCGCCGCCGTTGCGTCAAATAAAGTGACGCAATTGCGGCGCAAAGAGGCGCAAGGGCATCATAAATCTGCCCCTTACTACTTGCTCAGAGAATATGATAAATGTATGTGAAAAAAAACATGGACTGCAGAATTCCATGTTTGTATAGTCAGAAAATACAGCCCCTCATGGTAGATCCCCATTGCATGGGGTGTAACTTGTAATTGCCTGGTACACCTAAGATTTATAGGTAAATCCACTCCTTTACTGAGAAATGAAATGAAATGAAATGAAAATTGCACTTGTATAGCGCATAGCTACCCGGAGGCCTCGCAGCGCTTGTAATTGGGGCCTAAGGGGCAAACCAAGCAGGCAGACAAGCAACATTCCACTTTAAGTATTGAATCACTGCAGATTAATAAGAAAAAATATTTGGGTACATTTGAGGCCACTGTACATCTAGGGCAACATTTCATATCTCCCGCATGGACTAAGGCCTATATATAATCTGGCAAGCAACAGTCCACCAAAAGCTGACTTCTGCTCACTAAAGACTACCCAGTTCTTTTGGGAATTCTTTACAAAATGTGTTGGAAATGACCATCTTTTGGGTGATGTTCCCCCAGATGTTTATCTTCACTACCCTATTATCACCGATCCTTTTATTGTTGGCCATAAGACTTGATGCACTTCACTCCTGCTAATTAGGGCAAATTGCCTGTGCCGCCGCTTTTAGACATTGTAAAATTATAATCTCCTAATTGGAACATTTAATTTACTCATAAGTCCCTAGTATATGCTCCTATTTACATAGTGCCTGTAAACTAAAAGCTATTAGTGGGCTGGGCTGGGGAATGGAAATGAGTTTTGAGCAATGTTCAGCATTCCGCCCTCATCTTTTTGTCATACTATGAGAAAGCTGACAATTTCCTGCATAGGCCTAAAATGACTTTCTATTAGCACCCTGACCGTTAATGGCTCGTCTACAGTGTGATGTGCTTCGTCACAGATAGTGGACAAAAAGGGCCTGGGTGTAGAGAAGTGAGAATCTTCCTAACAAGGTCTCTGGGACGGAGTTGTACCCTGCCATGATGGCATTTGAAAGGGTATCCTGCTGCCTGCCATTTGTTTCCCTAGCTAGGCTGGAGTCAAACCTAGAGGAAAGAGAAGAACTGACCTGAACCAGTTTTACAGTTAGACAAAGGGGTGCACTCCACCAACAGTCTAGAACTGGGCATAAAGGTGGCAGCCTCCGAACCTGAAAGCAGAACACTCCTGGGTCTGTAAACTCTCAGAAGAACTGCCCTTCTGACTAAAACCTGTAGGAAGATTGGACCTGCTTGCCTTGCAACTAGGATCCCAGAATTGATTCCAAGGGTCAGTTGGCTGATCTTCTGTGTGAATTACAATAATATAACAAGTTCCAGGGGTCTCTCCTTCTTTGCCGCTAACCAGACAAAACTGTGGCTGATCTGGTCCTCTCTGCTGGCCTCTGTTGGAATCAGTTCTGATCCACAATTTCTGTCCTCAAGGCAATGGATCCTCGGCTAGATTCAGAGTGCACTTCTACCTGCCTAACTAAAGGTGTAACCCCAACCAATGGAGAGCCCTGCAGAGCTGGGCAACTCCAAACTGAAGGCTTCACCAGACTTGACATTTGAGCCTCGTAGAGCCAGGCAGTCGCTCTGCACAGCTCCCCACTGGAAGCTACACTGGACCCACTGTATCGCAATGAAAAATGACTCAGAACCACGCGGAGCTGCACCAAATGGCTTCCCACTGAAGGCTTCATTAGATCCTGCTCTAAACTCAACTTAGAGGTACACAAATCCCAATTAAAAACCGCACCATATCCAATGCTGAACGATGCAAAGCCCTGCAGAGCTGCACTGCACAGACCTTGAATCAAAGTCAAAAGGTAAAAGCTTCAGTTGGGCCTGAACCTGTAATGTTGTTCAGGTCAACCATTTGGGGCTATTTTCATCTAAGAAATAAAAACTCATAACTCAGGTTCTTTTTTCTTTATGCCAATATTTTCTATTTTTTGAAGTAGGCTTTCGATTTTTCTTGTGTTGTGTTTTCAATTCATTACTGTTTGAGGGCTGCATACATGCATTACACATTGCCTCTCGGTTAATCCTGACTGCTTTATTCCGGCCTACCAGAGGGTTAAGTACAGTTTTATTTAGACCAGGGGTCTCCAACCAGTAGCTCGTGAGCTACTGTAGCTCTTGAGCTAACTCTGTGTAGCTCACCTTTGTGCAGCTCAGCTTATTAAATTAGAAAGATTTTGCTTGGTTGAATTAATATACATATAAAAAAATTGAAATTATACTGCACTAATAATATTAGTAGCTGTATTGTGTTTTATTGAAGATAAGTAGCTCTCAATACAGAAAAGGTAGGAGACACCTGATTTAGACTTTTGTGGGTCACTCTGAAAGGCATTGTGATTGGTATTTGAGGTAGGTTCTCACCCCCCTCAACTTCTCCACATCTCTGCTTGTGCAATCTGATGCACCTCTTCTGAATGGCAAAAGACCTGGGGTCTCCGGTCACAAGCTGAGTGACAAACTGGTTCACAAGAATGTTCCAGTGAGGGCCTTGTAAGCATCTCCATATGGAAAGTGTTCATGGGGCATATCATCAACGATCAGCGATCAATATCGAGGAACGCTCTTAGCGTGATTTTGTTTAACGCCGACTATCGCCGGATTTGATCTCCGAGATATCGCGTTATTTACAGTGCTTATCTCCACGGCGATGAAAAATCCGGCGATAGCTGCAAAATGTGAATCCAGCAATAAACCTGTATCGATAGGGGAATCCTTGGTGATAGGGAGCTCCGGATTTAACCGTACAACCCACCTCCCATGTAAACGATAGTCAAGTCAGGATTTTCACAGACGTAAAATACCGGCGATCACCGCGGTTAGCACTGCTTTTAATATCGCTATATGTGTCCTGGGCGGGCTTGTAAATACAGCGACATACAGATAGTGATATTATTAATGTTGTTTTGCTAGGTTATGCCTACTTTGCATCTCATTAGAGATGCAAAGCAAGGCATAAGGAAAACCGCTGCTAAGACAAGGAAACGCGCTCCAGCGTTTCCTTACTAAAACTGCAATGTCATTATCGCCGCTTTTCAGGGAAAACGGCTGCTAAAGCTCAAAAATAAGCTTGATAATATGCCCCCATGTGTGTCAGCAGTGTCATGGCCTAGGTAACAATGGGAGAGTTTCTCTTCATTGATTATATTATTTTCCTTGCTTTTTTTGTAAAGCAATAAATAGACTTGTGCTATATACTTAATATATTTCCAGGTATAGGAAATAGTAATCACACCTAAAGTATCACTGTGTTTTGGCAAATATGGAAACTGCAGTATTGTCAGATTTGCCTAGACAACTATAACCATTTATAGTATATTGATAAGATGAGTACTCAATTCAAATATTGAGTGATTAAAACATTGATACACTGTAGAAACCATGCTTTGCTTACGTATTTACATGTCAGTGAAATATAGTGTATACACATTGTAGCTTTAATAAAGGCTTGAGTACTAGAACATGTTACAACACTATGCAATCATGCACAAAGATGCATCATATTGTACATTGGGTAACTAGACACAATATAGAGAAAAAAAATATTGAATGGACATTATATCAAATCCAAAATATAGAATGGACATAATATTGAATGGACATGATATAGTTGTTAATAATATCGAAATGTAAGGATAAAAACTTAGATGTTGCCAGTGTTCAAAACTGGTTAAGGGACATCCCCCTTCCATCTTTAGGACAGGACCAGCAGCAACATTTGGATCAAGCCTTCACCCAAACTGAGGTCGGAGAAACCATCCAGCGCTCCGTGATGGTGTATGCTGCAGGCCCTGATGGCCTTCCAGCAGAAATGTATAAGATTTTGAGAGAAAAGATCATCCCCGTCTTAACGCAGTTGTTTAATCATGTACTGGAGGTTGAACTAGGGCTCCCAGCCTCTTGGAACAATCCTTAAATAATCTTGATATTAAAACCCGGGAAGCCTCCATCAAGTAGTGGGTCATATAGACTGATCTCGCTTCTAAATGTAGATTATAACATTTTTACTTCTGCTTTGGCAGCGAGATTGGGTCTCATTGTGGGAGATGTCCTTCATTTAGATCAGAAAGGTTTTGTAAGGAACCGGCAGCTCTCTGATCTCACGTATAACCTTCTTGGTGCCATTGATCTTGCCTCTACGTATTCCCTCCCATTGGCTGCAATGACATTGGATGCTACCAGGGCCTTCGACAGAGTAAATTGGATTTACCTGTCGGAGGCCTTGAAGAAATTTAACATAGGGGAAAAATGTGGCCATATGGTTCAGGTGATATACCAGAATCCCACAGCTAAGTTGTTGGTTAATGGGAATATCACCAACTCTTTTAAGATCACAAGAGGAACCAGACAGGGCTGCCCATTCTCCCCTCTCCTATTTGATCTCTACAGCAAGCCATGTGCCCAACGGCTCAGGGCGGACCCTAACATAGTGCCATTTAAGTATGAGGAGTGGGCGAGGAAGGTAGCCCTGTATGCTGATGATATCTTGGTTTTCTCTGCAGATTCGCAATCAGCTTTCTCAGCAGTTATTAGCTTGGCCGGGAGTTTGGCGCTGTCTCCAGTTATGAGATCAACGCCAAAAAAACTGAAATCATGACTTGGAACTTGTCGGAGTCACAGCAGGGTTACCAGACAAGCTCCAAAATGAAATATCTGGGAGTTCAGGTAGTTCAGGACATCACAAAGATAGCTGAGAGTAACTTAGATATGGTGGCAAGGGAATGTAGAATCCTAATGAAATCTTGGGCTTCTTTTCCACTGTCAATCTTGGGGAGAACTAATCTGGTTAAGATGACGATACTCCCAAACATCTCTCTTCTTTTTAATTGTATCCCCCTTTATTTTAAAAAATCCACAATTGCGAAACTTCAGAGTGACATCAATTCTTTTATTTGGGCATCTAAGGCATTTAGAATTGCCTGGAAGAAGCTGAGGCGGAGAAGTGAAAAGGGTGGCCTAGCTTTACCAGATCTCCAGCTATATGCTCTCGCCTTTCAACTCTCACATTCACGCATGCCCAACTGGAGCTTTTACCTTTTGAGAACAGGGTTTTGTTTAAATTTGGGGATCCAACATTTAAAAAAATAAAAGCAGACTGAAGGTTTTTCAGGGGGTAGCTAAAACTTGGACCCAAGTCAGGGGGGCAGCGGGGCTTGACTATTTTTCCAGCTTAGCTCCCCTTTGGGATTCTCCTGGAACCCCAAATTGTTTAAGGGATAGTTTGGAAAATCCCTTGAGCGATGCAGGGCTTTTGGTTTGTGGAGATCTTCTTGTTGGAGGCACCCTCATCCATTGGGAACATCTCCATATTGGGTTGCGGGGAGGTCTCTCTCGGTTTAAGCATTATCAACTTGCAAGCTTGGTCCATTCTCACCCGCAGAAGCATGCCTTGGGATGCGGTAGTATTTTAGAACATCAGCTCGTATTCAAACCCCCACGGAAGAAAGAAGTCTCCCTTTTGTACCAAACCCTGTTGGAGGAAGTAGATGGTGAATTTAAGCTTGCTAAGGAATTGTGGGGGGGAGCCTTTGCCCACACAGGATTGTGCTAAACTATGGCAGAAATCATGTAAAATCTTATATGAAGCTGTGAAACCAGCTTGGCTAAAAAGAAATCACTTGTTCACCATTCACAGGACCTACTTAACTCCCCATAAATTGACAAAAATCTCAGATGGGCAACCAGTTAGTTGTAAAAAATGTGGCCCGGTTTCCGCCTCAGATATGCACATGTTTATGGAATGCCCTTCGCTCGCCACTTCCTGGCAGGAGGTTGGCGATTTTTTGATAAGTGTTTTAGGCTGTGCTATTTAGGCAGACTTGTCTTTAATACTATTAGGTCTCGCAGGAAACATCGCCGGGCTTGCTGGAACTCTCCTTTTTTATTCTGCCTTGCTAGCTAGGAGGCAAATCTGCATAAAATTGACGGAATCTAGTCCTCCAACCTTTGCGGACTGGCATTCATCAGTTTTAGCAGTCTCCAAACTGGATCTGGCTAGACAGGGAAGTAGTAAAAAGAAGGTATTCTGGAATATTTAACAACCTAGAGAGGATGCACAGATGATGTGCTGAAATCGTGTTTTTTTTTTCTCACCTAAGTCTTATGAGCATGCTGTGAATACTCTTCGGGCTAAGCTGCGTGCTGCCAGGCATTGTGGCGGTTTATCAGCAAAAGTCAACCAGCCTCTGAGCTTGGCAGAAGTGGTATCTCAGTGGTTCCTTCATTTGATACCCAGGGTAGGTCTGGTACCAGTAGGCGGGGACCCATTTCATCAGCCTACCCTCCTCACTGTATGGGAGTGAGTACAGACGCCCAGGGTGGACATTGAAGTGAGATAGACGGTGAATGAGGACAAAAAATAATAATAATAATAATAATAATAATATCGAAATGAAGGTAAGTAATATTGATCAAAATATCGAATTTTTAATAATATCAAATTTTTGTAAGTGTTTAATTTTTTTAAAGCAAAGAATTTTATGTTATTTAATTTTTGTGTGATTTAATTCCGTAGTGGGTTGTGGGTTTATAGGGGAATAGGGTGGGAAGTAATTTAATTATAGTAAATTCAATATACATTTTTAGGAATTATTAATTATTTTTAATTTATTGTTACGTTTCAGTTCTGAAGCGGGTTGTGGGTTTATAGGGGAATAGGGTGGGAAGTAACTTATTTGTAATTGTATTTATTGGTACTGATAATTTATTGAAAATTAATTATTAATTGGTAATTAATTTGTATTATTTGGTAATTAATTTTTAATAATTGATTAATTGGTAATTATGTTAATTGTATTATTTTATTATTCGTAGCGGGTTATGGGGGAATAGGGTGGGAAGTAATTTAGTTGTAATTAATTAACTATTAAAACAAATTTGATGTATTGATAATTAATTTACTGTTAATTATTAATTGGTATTTAATATTTATTAATTGTTTTTAATAAATTAGTTTGTAATTAATTATGAATAGCTAATCAATTAATTATGAATATGTAATACATTTTGATAACTAATATTTATCTGTATTTATAATTGATTAATTTTCAAATATAATGTAATTGGCAATTAATTTTAATGAGTTGTTTATTGGTATTGATAATTTTTTTATTTTAATAAAAAAATTAAATCACTACTTTCCCTACGCTATCCAACCCTTTCTCTACTGTTGCACTCAGTGGAATGGGAATAGTAATTTTTACCCCTATGCTATCCAACACTTTCCCTACTGCTGCACTCACTGGAGTGGGAATAGTAATGTTTACCCCTACACTATCCAACGCTTTCCCTACTGTTGCACTCACTGGAGGTGGGAATAGTAATTTTTACCCTCCCGCTATCCAACGCTTTCCCTACTGTTGCACTCTCTGGGGTGGGAATAGTAATTTTTACCCCTACGCTATCCAACCATTTCCCTACTGTTGCACTCAGTGGAATGGGAATAGTCATTTTTACCCCTATGCTATCTAACGCTTTCCCTACTGTTGCACTCACTGGAGTGGGAATAGTAATTTTTACCCCTACGCTATCCAACCCTTTCCCTACTGTAGCACTCATTGGAGTGGGTATAGTAATTTTTAGCCTCCCGCTATCCACCACTTTCCCTACTGTTGCACTTTCTGGAGTGGGAATAGTTATTTCTACCCTCCCGCTATGCAACGCTTTCCCTACTGTTGCACTCACTGGAGTGGTATTAATAAATTTACCCTCACACTATCCTATGCTAAAAATATTGAATATTTTTTATTCATATTACATTAATATATATATGTATTAAAAAATAAAAACGTATGTTTATTTTAAATTACATTAATTATTTATTAATTGTAAGGTTATTTAACTATTTTTAAGTATGTGTTAGTTATTTATATTTATTATTGCATTAATTTTAAAATACTTTTAAGACAGTTTAAAAAATTCGATATTTCGACTAACTATATTTTTTACAACAATATTTTGGATTCGATATTTTTGTACTTAGCTGTTTGTAGGTAGGAATTCGATATTTTGGCATTCGATGTTTTGTCCTCGATATTTTGTCAGGTTGATCTTTTTCTCCTCGATATTCTGTCAGTGATCCTGTACATTGTGATAATAGTCAGGGCCTGAATAGTGACAGAAATGTTCAGTTCTCTAGAATAATGTCTACAGAGTGTGTACTCTGTGTGGATCAGGCTTACATCACCGACTAGAGCTGGACCTGCTGGGATTCTGCAGCTTAAAATTGGATTATAGAATCAGTAGACAATGTCATCCATCAATTGCAGTACTTTCTACATGGATGAATGGTAAAAGTTTGTTAGCCTACACAGCATTCACAGATATTCTGGGAACTACTAAGAAGGTGGCTGAATGTTGTCTGAATAGTGGGTAATAATAATATTAACAGTCCGGGGGCACACAGTAAATAGTAAGCCTCTGGGGAGATGTGCAGGTCTTGTTATTGATTTGTAATAATTTTCACAGCTATTTTGGGGCCTACTAAGAAGGTTGCTGAATGCTGCCTATATATGGAGTAACAATAATAACAATGATCATAATAATAATAGTTAGGGGGCACAACAAAGAAATTGCAAGCCTCTTGGGAGATGTGCAGCTCTTGTTATTGATTTGTAATCATTTTCACAGCTATTTTGGGGCCTACTAAGATGGTTGCTGAACACTGCCTATATATGGAGTAACAATAATAGCAATGATAATAATGAGAATAGTTGGGGGCACAACAAAGAAATTGCAAGCCTCTTGGGAGATGTGCAGCTCTTGGTATGGATTTTTAGTTCTCTAATGTTTTATTTGGTTTGATTTTACTGCAGGGAAGAGGTGTGCTGCCATGCTGAATTGATAATTTGAAAATATACATAGATATCTAAGTAGTTAGACTTTTATCCCTGAATTTGAAAAGACTAAACTTACTTATGTATGAAATGAAGTATGGAAGTGACTTAAATTAAGGAGCAGGTTGTCATAATCCTTTGTGAAACTCACTTATTAAGGAAAGATCAATTTAAACTCCAGCACATGACATTCAAAGCAATGCAGGGCATCATTAAAGGCAAATGTTGCTATATTGGTGATCCTTTTTCATGGTGAGCTGCCTATGATACATGTAGAATTTAGAAAGAGTCGTGAGGCAGATATTAATATGAAGGGCAAATTAAACTATCAGTGCCTAAGATTGTACACACATTCTGGTCGTAATACACAGCATGCACCTGTTTTCCTAGTGCTCTTTGACCAGTCAGAATTTGCAAAAGGTATACATATTTGGGGTGGAGACTTCAGTTCAGTGTGGGACGTGGCTGTTAAATGGATGAAAATAGTAAGTGGTGGCTATCAAGAATCTCAAAACCATAATAAAAGCGCTAAGACGCAAGGGGGCATATTTAGGAGAGTAGTTGAGTCACTCTTGCAACGTGGTGCATGAGAAAGGCATGTTCTTACCAGACACTAAGTGGCCTTATACATCTGGAGTAACACAACACAGTGCAAATTATGGTATTGCGTTACTTTGCCCTGGTAAGGCATTCCATGGGCATTGCATGGGTGTTCCCACAGTTTTTGATGCATTCCCAGATTTACCAAAAGAGACCTGGGAATGCGCCAAAAAGATACTCCTTCTCAGGGGAAGCGTACCAGGAGCAAGTATCCTCTTGTTACTTCCTCTTTATGTGTGGGCTGCATTCTGCGGCACACATGGAAAGAGGAACATGCCTCTCAGGATTGTTGGTGTGCATTAAGGTGCCCCTTGTTGCACAAAAACAATCATTAATGCAACACAGGCAGACTTGCACCATGTAGCAAGGGTTCCTCTGTTGACAGCCAAAATCGCATTAGTGCAGGGACAAAGATATAGGCATGAATGCACTGTATTATTTTAAATACGGCTCATTCTTGTCCTTTCGCTGTCAAGTAGAGTAGTGCAGCTAGGTTACTTGCTATGCTGTGTGACTTTTTAATGAATAAGCCCCTAGAGATTTAAGGTCAAAGATATGAATTTTGATTTGCTCAAAGTAGTCCTTAAGTGTAGATCTTTTGTGGCATGGTCTAAAATTAAAAACATGGGCAGATAGATTTTAAATACCAGGTCCTTAAAAACGTGCATCTGCTACAAAATAAAATCAAGAATTGTAACCATCAAACAAGTAAGAGAACAAATCATCTTAACACAAACTAAAAAGAAGAGGGAATGCTTTTGAGAAAATGGTAACACAACCGACAGTCCCTGCACATAGATGGACAGGCAAGTAGAAGTTATTTGGGCTGGCCAAAAGGTTTGCCCTTAATCCCACAGAGATTTTGTTATAATTGACTGTGAACCCATTTTGGATCTACAGGATTACTCAGCATATGGGATTTAATGGCCTCTTCAGCGTTGATATGCCATTTCAGGTATAATGTTGCAGGGCCAAAAGAAGAAATATTGGATTAATCGATATTAGATTACGCAGGAGTGGTGCAGTGGGGGTTGAGTGAGATGGGTGTTGGGGCAGTGGGGTTCGAAGAGGGTTGCAGGTGTTTTGAAGCAGGGATTTGTCATTATTTTTAATACTACTGTGTTCCCTATAACGTTCAAATTTGTGTTGCATGTTTTGTTTACACCGTCAAGGGGGTTTATGGAGTGGTAAATTGTTTGTTTTCTTGGTAGTATACAGACCTCTGCGGGTGTGATTTGGGGAAATAGCAGCAATTGGGGAGTACTACTGCAAGCATCTACATTCAGCCAGGTGCAAGATAACATATAGTATATGGTTAAGAGATGGGTCTGTACGAATGGGATGCTTTCAACGTCAAGCCCAGGGATATGTTTGAAATCAACAAACTGTATTAAATCTTTTATAGTGAGGCATACAAGTACATAAGAGGAGTATTTGTGTGAGCTGGAGAAAAGAGTGATGTTGAATTGAGTGGGCCTCCAGACTTGGCAGACCGTAGAAAGGAGCATACAGTCTTAGTAGGACAACTGGGAGGAATAAGCTACAGAGAGCATATCACAAAGCAGCATGGGGCGGGAGACAGGGGAGGATGCCTTGCAGCACGGTTGATAACTTCAGACATTGATAGGAACCTATTTGTGCAATAGCAAATGCATCTGTTACCATGTTACACACCCACGTACAGATAAATGAGATATTTAGACTTACTATAAGACATTAATGTAGAGATTGGCCCATAACCTTGGTGGAGTATTTCTCTTCTAGGCCTTTGCCGGGGTTAGATGAGGAGGCTAAGGAAGCATTGGAGGCCCCACTATCAGTGGAAGGGGATCATTCTCACACTTGGCTAAATAACCTAGGGTAGGACAGCAGGGAGGGATAGGTTTTCCTCCGTCTTACAATCACAACTTCTATTACACCTATAGGATCAGCCTGACACATTAGCTGTTGGGGATCTATAATGCAGTGTTTGATATATGTTGACATTCTAAAGAATCATGATTTAGTGGAAATATGGCAACTTTTGCACACTTCTGAGAAAGATCATTTCTAGTGGCACACGGCTCACAGTCCAGATTGATCTATTTCTTCATTTCCAATAGTGGTGCCAGTTTCTAGCAAGGTGCAGGAAACAGCCGACCGCTTTAATGACTGCATGCTGCAGGTAAATCAATAGATGCAGCTAAATTGCCTGAAACTGATCGGTGACGAAACCGAAGTTATGTTACTAGGAACAGAGGCTGACTTCTGGTCTTCTAAATGGTGGCAATCCCAGTGGGCAAAGTTACAAATCTGGGATGTAAATATTTGATGAAAAACTGACTTTAAATACCCAGATAAATAACCTGTCTTCAATTATCTGGTACATTTAAAAAAATATTCAGAAGAATACATCCTTTCATTCCCCATGACTCACGTAAAATATATTTTTCAGAAACAAGGGGGACCCAATAAGTACCTAAGGACCTTGGGCAATCAACTATTAAGGAGAACAATGGTCCATAGGATTAAGTTTTTCACAAAAACTAATGAAAATATGGACTCCAATCAGTACTATATTAGCCAGTTTTTTCAGTGCCCAGCCGGGCCTGAAATTTTATTTCAAGTATAAACAAATTTAGAAGACCATCAGAGAGGTCTAATGCGAAAGTTGATAGGGTACAAGCCTGTACCTATCCAAAGTACACTCAAAAAGGGTTCGAGGGTGAGAAGGTAAGCAAAGAAAAGAGGGTAAAGAATATCAGGCAAAAAGAACATCCGGACGGATTTGCGTGAAGCCGGCGTACTGCCATTGTGCTTGCCGTCCGCAATTTGCTCGTATCGCGAGTAAAGCAGCATCGCTTCTGCACTAAAGACCCTGAAATATTTAGAGTGCACACTCTCAAGAGGTGTTGGATAGACTGTATACCTCTGTGACGGTTGAATCATTCCAAGCAGGATATCATTCCATGCAGGATAGCAGCCATTAGTAACAATCCTAACCCACCGGATTAGGAACTCGAGGTAACCAATTGTCCTGTTCTCACACGCCACATATCTCTGCATGAAATCGTTAATTGATCCTAACCGATCCCCTTCGCTTTAGGCACCAGCCCTCCACTCAATCGTCTCTTCCAGACTCACAGGAGGTACCTGAAGATCGCTCGAACAGGTTCTTAAAAAGCACATACAGGCAATATATTGTTAAAGTCCAGATGATGATCCCAATTCACTAGGAGCCGGGGATCGAAACGCTGTCGACACTTTTTCCGTTCTGTAATTTTCCCATTGTGTTAATACTGTTACAGGAACTGTTTGTCTGAACTTGCCTTGCGAATATGCTAATGATGCAAGGGACAATTGGCTCCCATGTTCTTTTTGCCTGATATTCTTTACCCTCTTTTCTTTGCTTACCTTCTCACCCTCGAACTCTTTTCGAGTGTACTTTGGATAGGTACAGGCTTGTACCCTATCAACTTTCGCATTAGACCTCTCTGATGGTCTTCTAAATTTGTTTATACTTGAAATAAAATTTCAGGCCCGGCTGGGCACTGAAAAAACTGGCTAATATAGTACTGATTGGAGTCTATATTTTCACGTAAAATATGGCATTGGCCCTGTCCAGACTGGATTACAGCAAAGTGCTGTACGCAGGGATACAAGCCCAATACCTAACAAAACTCCAGCATCTGCAGAAAGTAGCAGCAAGGTTGGTGCTGGATATTTCTAGATCTGAGCCAGTCTCTTAAAGACTAAGGGCCCTCCACTGGTTACCGGTGGATAAACGGATTATGTTCAAGACCTTATGTTATGTTAGGTTATATCCATTTATAACGTTCTTGGATAATCATGAGTCTCCCGGCGCGATGCCAAAGGGGTCCTAATAGAGGCTATCAAGCAAATAGATGTGTCTTAAGTTTCTTTTTTAACACAACTGGGTCCTGGATAGACCATAGAGCAAGGGGGAGGGCATTCCAGGAAACACACCAGCCTTCACCACAAAGGAGCTGTCCCCTAACCTCTGAAACTTGAAGCCCGGGACCCGAGCAAAATAAAGTGACATAGATCGAAGAGCTAGAAAAAGAACATAAAAGAGAAGCGCCTCTGAAGATTAAGAGGGCCACACCTGTGGAGAGCGCGATGGGCCAGAACCAGAGATTTAAACTTGTCCCTGTCCACCACAGGGAGCCAATGAAGGGAGCGTAGTTAGTTAGCCACACTGTCCCTTGCCAAAATGCCCAATAGCAATCTGGCAGTCGTATACTGAACCACCTGTAGACTTTTAACCAGGTAGCCAGAGGCGCCCGCAAAGAGGGCATTGACATAGTCCAAATGTGACAAGATCAAATCACACAAAACAGTTTCCTTTAGCGCCTGCGGAAGAAGAGGAAAAAGTTTCTGAGTTTCTTAAGAAGGCCGAAACAGTCGCCGGCCAGTTTCTTAACATGTGTCGAACCATACAACCAAGTTTTTTGTGGGCTGTCAGTGGATAGAGGCAGTGTAGAGTCAGGCGGCCACAGCTGCTCTTGGAAGTCAGAGGGGAACTTGCCAAATAGCAGGATCTCAAACTTATGTTCATTACACTTAAGCTGTGCATCCGCCAACCATTTAAAAATGGAGGCTAGGCACTGTTGCGCCGCCGAGACGGAGTCTATTGTTTTATCCCAGGTGAAAAGCAGCTGGGTATCGTCCGCATAGGCCATCACCTTAGCACCAAGCTCATCTGCTAGATATATCAATGGCGTAACATAGATGTTAAAGAGGAGAAGGCTAAGGGAGTATCCCTGCGGGACTCCAATGGTAACCAGCTGAGGGGGAGAAGAGAAAGGAGGTAACCATATCGTCTCGACACGCTCCTCCAAGAAAGACCTAAGTCAACCCCAAATGGATCCTGACACTTCCATCCCCGCCAATTGGGCCAAAAGAAGTGCGTTTGGGACCGTATTGAACGCCGCTGAGAGAGCCAGCAAATTCAATGCCGATCTCCCGCCGGCGTCAAGGCACTCCCGAATGTCCTCCGCCACTTCAACTACAACAGTCTCAGTGCTGTGAAGACGCAAAACCAGAACTGAGCAGGATGCAACAGTGCCTCGCTCTCCACATACTCTGTAAGCTGTTTATTGACCACCCTCCCACATACCTAAGCAATGGCCAGAAGGAGGGAGATAGGCCGATTGTTCCCTGGGTTAAGGGGATGTAAAGAAGGTTTTTAAGGAGAGGCAGGATCTTTGCTTGCTTCCACCCCTGAGGAACAGCTGCTGTCTGGAGAGACAAGTTGATGATAAGGTTCACTTCAGTATCAACAATTTCTGCCACTGCTGCCAGCAGCCTTGCCGAGCAGGAGTCCGAGGGAGAACTGGACTTACGCCCCTTAAGGATTTTTAGGGATTCCACGGGGTCAACTGTTCTAAATACTGACAGAGAGCTGGTGGATACAACAGGTTTCACCCCCAGGGACCCCTCACAGCTACCCTTCCCAGAAAGAAATGTAGTCTGGATAGCCTGAATTGTATCTCTGAAACAGCAAGAAAGCGTGTTACACCAGGCAGAAGAAGATGGAGTCACACTCAATTGAGCCAGCGGAGATGTAAAACTCTGTACTATAGCAAACATTTCTTTAGAGTTGTTCCTGGCAGAGTCATTGCGGGCTGCAAAGAATTTCCCTTTAGCCAGGGCAATGGCATCGTAATTAACTTTTTGCGTTGCTCTAGGCTTCCTCTTGGCCATGGGGCAGTACCCACTCCTGCACCAAGGCCGCTCCAGGATCTTGCAGACATGCTTAGCAGCTTTAAGCGCCAAATTAAACCAGGGTTTAGAGGGCACATCTCTGGCCGGTCTGGCTGGCCGAAGAGAGGCCACAGAATCAGCTGCACAGGGCACCCAACCAGGAAACCCCAACAGACATTCCTCCAGTTCTGCAGACAGGATGGGTCTAGAGAATTCCAGAGCCCGACTAAATTCCAGAGGATCAATTTTCCCAAAAGCTGGCTTCTGGTAGGAGCGCGCATATGTCTCTGCATTAGATACTACCCAAGAAAAATTAGATATAAAATGATCGGACCAGTACACCTGGCACGGGTCCCTTATGGCAATAGGGAAATTCATACAAATCAGGTCTAATATATGGCCGGCCTGATGAGTAGGAAGGCTGGCATGCTGGTTGAGTTGTGCCTGTTGTAATATACACCACACCCTTTTGTACCTCCTTGGTATCAGGTAGATCTAGATGGATAGTAACATCGCCCAGAACCATATAATGGGAAAATCTAACTGCCATGGAGACAATAGCGTCCCCACAGGTCTGCAGAAATGAACCTGCGGGTCCAGGGGGCCTATAGATCAGGGAAGGTCCCAAAGTAAAATAGGCTGAGAAACAGATGCTAAAATCAAGCACCTCCCTGCCTCCCCAAGCCATAGTATCTCCTGGACGAAGATCTCATTTGTTTTATTATATGATGGCCATACCGCTTCCTCTCCCGCCCCAGCCGGTCAACTCTGCAGATCCTATAGCCCACTAGAATGGGCAAGGAAACAATTGGATCCGAAGTGGGATAGAGCTGAGTCTTCATTAGGAACAACTAGTCAAGAGGGTTCTCCTACAAGATATCAAATACATCTGCATGGTGTTGCCTAAGAGAGCGAGCATTGATAATAGCTGCCAGAATAGAGAAGTCCTTGGCCCACTGGTCAGGTAAACTCACCTCATTAGCCAGGGGAACAAGCCCCCACCCCAGTTTAAACCACACACAGGGCAGGCGGTTGTCGGTGTCACAGCCACATCCCAATTATGTGGGTGGCAACAATCATCAACTTGCAGCACTCTGAGCCTGGTGCCAGAATAGCTTCTTTTCAACTAAGCCCATAAAGGCTGACGGGCAGCATGGCTGGCGCTGGCTGCCTCTGGGACGCTGACGGGGTTAGACGGACTTGCTTTAGGCATGCCTTTGGCGCGCCAGTGGAACGCCCGCTGCGGGCATCCGCTGCAAGCGTCTGCTGCCCGTCCGTGCAGTGCGCATTTAAATATGCCCGTAAGCCAGAGAGCTAGAGCGCCGACTACAAAAAATGGCGTCTCTCTATGGAACTGCGGGACTCCAGGAAGTAGACTACTCCTACTCGCCCCTGTGAGCATCATCCAAATGAATCAGTGCAATAAAGAGGAAAGGGAATGCAAATTGATTTTTTAAAAAATTTAAATGCGGGTATGCAGGCAAATGGAGGAATAAATGTGCAAACAAACAATCGAGTAGGACTCACGAAGTACCGAACTGCTAATGCACTGCACGTCCGTGCAGCACATAGTTAAATATGCCGGAGAGCCAAAGAGCTAGAGCAGAGACTACCGAAAATGGCATCTATCAATGGCATCGCAGGACTCCAGGAAGTGGACTATTCCCTCTCGCCCCGGTGAGCAGCATCAATATAAGTTAGTGCAAGAAAGAGGAAAGGAATTGCAAATTGATTTTAAACATTTTTAAAAGCGGGTATGCGGGCAAATGGAGAAATAAATGTGCGAACAAACAATCTAGCAGCACACACGAAGTAACGAACCCCTAAGGCGCTGCGCGTCCGTGCAGCACACAGTTAAATATGCCCGTGAGCCAGAGAGCTAGAGCGCCGATACCGAAAATGGCATCTCTCAATGGCACCGCAGGGCTCCAGGAAGCGGACTACTCCCCCTCGCCCTGGTTAGCAGCAACAATATGAGTCAGTGCAAGAAAGAGGAAAGGAAATGCAAATGTATTTAAAAAAAATTAAATGCGGGTATGCGGGCAAATGGAGGAATAAATATGCAAACAAGCAATCTAGCAGCACTCAAGAAGTAAAAAACCCCGAAGGCTTATAGGCTCTCCATGGCTTAGGACCACAGTATTTGATAACACACCTGAAATGGTATGTAACAGCAAGAAGTCTGAGATCTGCTCACACAACACTTTTGCAAGTACCTTAGTTTAAGCAGGTTAGGTGGGGAGGGGTTAGGGAAGGTGAAGGAGAAGAAGAGTAGGAAGAAGCGCTTCAGTCCGCAGGAAAACAGGATCCTGATAACGGAGGTGGTCGAAAACCATCAACAACAGTTTGTCACCTCCACTCTGTCATTGGCAACAAAAAATGGACTATGGCAGTCCATCGTGGACAAGTTGAATGCAGTGGAATTGCTGAAGAGGACAATGGAAGAGGTCAAGAGGTGCTGGAATGACGTCAAGCGCAAAACCAAGCTGAAACTTGCCAACAACGGAAAGGCAACAACGCAGACTGGAGGTGGCAGTCCTGTGCCACAGGAGGATCTGGACGAGATGGAGGAAATGGTGTCCACAGTCATCAGTGGGGAGAGGGTGGCAGGAGTTGGGAGACCGGACACTGCTCAATATGACCGGACACAACAGCACCATGGTGAGTAACGACCACGGACTGTATCGATGGGGAAGATGGGCACAATGGCACACATGCACAATATAGTAGATCATATCTGAAGACAAACCATGCCACAGACCCCCAACTCCCACCAGGAGACCAATGCACCCAAGTATGCAACTTCTCACCACCGTATAACCACAGACTTCAAAGGCACACCGCATGTAAGGGAGAAGGGGCAGCAAAATCAGAGCTGCAGGGACGACTCCTCCAAAATGCAGAACACACACACACACAACAATCAGAGCACATCAACATTGACAACAATGTGTTACAAACCGCAGCACGTCCACAACAAAGCACAGGACACAACAGGTGCTGCTTGTGTATAGAAACTGGACATTTGGCATTGCAGGGAAATGTGCATTGAGAATTTACAAGTGCAAACACACATCTGTCATGTTGTCAAAATTTCCACTGCCCCCATCAAATGGGCAGCTCTCCCCAAACACCCATAATGTACACAGTAATGCAGTCTGAATGAAAAAATATACAATGCAATAACATACCAGTGAACACAATGTTAAACTGCATATCCCCTTCACATTTCAGAGGGACAATCAACACATCCTGCAGAGCAGCCAAACTTCTCTTCTCTGATGACGAAGAAGACCACCACAGCTTTGACTCTGATGCAATGTAGACTGGAGGTGGGAATTCTGAGCCACAGGAGGTCCAGAACGAGCTAGAGGGAATGGTGTCCACAGTCATCAGTGGGGAAACGATGGCAAGAGTCGGGGAATGGACACTGTGCAATATGACCGAGCACAACAGAAGCAGGGTGAGTAGCAACCAGGGACTGGGGGGATGGGAGAGATGGGCACAATGGCACACATGCACAGTTGAGATGATGACTAAGAGGACCACCACAGCTTCGACGCCCTCCAAGAGTTAATTGAGAGCCTCAGCAGCCCACCACCAGGAGCAGGGCAGCCCACCCCCTGCACAGACCACACAGCAGGCAGCACCACCACCCGCTGTCTCCTAGGACCCCCACAAAGAACACATGGCATTCCAACTCCATGTGTTGGGATGCCAGGAGCAGCTGGATGAACAGGTGCAGGTGGGCTTTGACCGCCAGCAGACAAACTAGATGCCATACGTCGGTATCTAAGTCCCATCAGGGACCACTCATGGCCCCTAACGGACACCCACAGTCCACTCCATGCTCTACAATGGACCATGGCTGACATCGCTGGAGCCCTGACTCCGAGAATAGAACAACTGTTCAGTCAGAGTGGCTCTAGCGATGTCACCCGGGAGTTGGGACACATGCAGAGGGTAATGGTGACCATGGAGTGGGCCAATGCGGCAAGAGCGGCTGCCACAGCTGCATACCAGCGAGTGGAAGCTGGGTACCTCAATGTCCTCAAAATCATCCTCATGGCATTGCTGCCACAAGGCCTGGTGCTGATGCATGCTGCTGCTACCACTACATCCATATCTTTGCCCCCCTGAAATGTCAGTGCCACACAGTGCGGCAGCCATTCCGCCTCCGGCCCCTGAGGTGGCACTGCCACACAGTGCTAGAGAAAGGACAGCACCACCCACACGTGAGGCACATGGAACAGAAGGGGATGAAGATACAGATGAAACCACCTTTGTGGTAAGAAGGATGCAGTAGCATTCATCTCCGCCATATGGCAGGTTTCAGCTTGGTTCTGCCATCTGCATCATCACCTTGCACTCTGCGACACTCACGTTAGACCTCGCAATGGACTGTCATGTTCAGTTTGATTGCCAATGACACAGCAAACAGACTGCAGACTGAACTCTTCCTCTTCCTTTGGACTTGTCATTCCCTGAAGGACTCTGGCTTGCTCTCCATGGGCCAACATTGTAAAGTGGGGTTTGCATGGCCCTGTACTGCTCCAGACGCAACACTCCACTGAATGTGCATTAAACATTCCAAATCACACAGATGTGTCTTGTCTATGGTCTTTCAAGTGTGGCAGTATGGATGAATGGAGGGTCAGTGAATTCCTCTTACATCCATGTGGCTCATGTTGTGGGACTTGGGTCACAGGGTGACATATTGCCGAATGTTGTCTGGGTGGCGCCGAGTCAACAACAGTGACACATGCAATTGTTACTGACTTGTCCAGCCCTGTACGGAACAATGTCTAGAGCCCCAGAGTCATTGTTGAATCCCTTACGCTGGACTGGCATACGCCAGGCCAGCCCACTAAGTTTACGCGCACAGGGAACAACGACAACGCAGCATGTCCCAGGTCTTCCCTGTAGGGATCTGCTGCTCACTGGTGTAGTTGTCAGCATGCCACAGCCATTCCCTCATGGCTGGTGTACACCCACACCACCCCCATCAAGCTCTCACATCACAGGACTTATGACCTTGCAAATAAAAAGCGTGGTGCGTATGTGCTCGATGCCATTTCCAAACTCTTTCGGGGTGTATCCATGTGCATTTGGGCCGTGGAGCCTGCTACATCACATTCCACCGGCCCAGAGGTGACATGATGGCGTCCGCACCACTATACCCAATCATAGAGGGTCAATGACTTGCGGGACACAGACTTGGTGGCACTGGATACACTGCGGCCAGCACAGGCACACCTGTCAGTGACTTTCAGTGAACTGAGGTAGGGGCACCTTAAGTGCTGAGTGGGTGTGCAGCCTGCGATGGTGCCCTGTCCCAGTGGGCCAAACTGATCAGGTTTAGTGTGCCCTGCTGGACCGAAGTGTAGGCCGGAGTCAGCGGACGGCGGGGGTCTACCGCCACCTGGCGTGTCACAGAGTTAGTGGCACCTCAAGGCCTGAGCAAGTGTGCAGCCTGCGATGATGCCTTGTGCACTAGTATGTCCTCTGCCAAGGTGAAATCAAGACCCAGCAGCAAAAGTGAGAGCTGGTGGCCTGCGGAGTGGGGCTGCATGATGTGGAGGGTGCCATGTATGTGGGCCTGGGTATGTGGCTTGCAGTGGCACGTGGTGGGCCCCCTTTTCTACATGCCAGTGGGGGAGGGTGAGCAGTGAGGCCTGGGGGTGTAGGGGCGGGCATGGACCCCTGCGTGGTGGTAGGATCTGGGGTGAAGCTACCTGGGTGTGCAGGGCGGGCATGCACTGCTGGGTGGCGGGAGGGGCTGGGGTGCAGCTGTCTGGGTGCATAGGGGCAGACATGCACTGCTGGCTGGCGGGAGGGGCAGGGGTGCAGCTACCTGGGTGCGCAGGGGCATGCATGCACCGCTTGGTGGCAGAAGAGGCTGGGGTGCAGCTGCCTAGATGCACAGGGGCGGGCATGCAGCGCTGGGCGGCAGAAGGGGCAAGGGTACAGCTGCCTTGGTGCACAGGGGCGGACAGGCAATGCTGTTGTGTGCAATAGTTTGTACTGTGTCATTCATGTATCAGGACTCTGTTACCGGTGACGGGTCTGTCTCAGTTGTAGGACCTGGTGAACAGCACTACATACCGGCACGTGGTTTGAGACACCCTGTGGCAGCAGGTTAGTAGTGTGGCCTGGGTGCGCAGTGTCGGCACTCTCCCTCCCTGTCCATCTATCTCACTCTTCTTTTCTCCATCTCTCTCTCTCCCTCTATGTCCATCTATCTCACTCTCTGCCTCTCTGTCCGTCTCTCTCTCTCTCCTCCCCCTCTCTGTCTATCTCTCTCTAGCCCTCCCTGTCTGTCTCTCTCTCTCTCTCTCTCTGTATTTCTCTCTCTCCTTTGCTCTCTTTCTGTCCCTTGATGTGTACAGGACACACCTTCTCATCATGATTTTTGTCTTGCAGGCTGTACCCTACAGATTGTCCCGAGGGGAGCCGCCATGTGTCTTCATTTCTGTTCTGTGTTTCTTTTAATACATTTTCATTTGTTGATTCAAATGTGAATATGTGATGCTCATTTTTATGATGACAAATGTGAATGTGCGACATCAGTCGGAATATTTGGTCAGGATTCCATGTGGTAGATGTGGCATGTCTTTGGCGGGGGCCATTGGGGGGGTCCTGGCGGTGATGGCAGTGGGTGTTGTGGCCATCTAGGGTGTCCGGCCTACTTCCTCAGTGGATCCATGGCATCTGCTGCCCTTCAGTTGTGGCTCTGGGCTGGGCTCCCATCATGTGGTGCAAGCTGTTGTCCGATTTAACACCAGGTCAGAGCAGGTGTTAGTTTCCTGCTGCTAATGCGCCTTATCGCATGTTTTGTGGTCGTATCACTGATCAGGCTGGTTGTTGAGAATGTTGCAGAGTAGTGTTGTCGCAGCGTTTTGCACAGGAACGCCTGTTCTGCATATCATTAGTGATAGTTGAGGGGGTCATCTGTGGCAATGTTTTTTGCTGCTGCTATCGCAGTTAAACTGGTGCTAAGGGGTTTTAGCACCAGCTTGTGAATTTTGGTGATACATTTATCTCGACTTTGGCTGTGATAAAGTGCCATTAACTCGGCCATAACTCCTTGAGAATATGCCCCTCAGTATCAAAGTAGCAGCCAACTATCTATTTAAAATGCAAATATGTGAACTGCAAGTTACATTATATGCTTTGCAGCAAGCACTTTGACACTCTATGCTACTTTATAAGCCAAAACTGTAATCCCCTCAAAATTACTGGGCACACAGTGATCACAGTAGCAGGTGTCTTACACTTGTAAGATACTTTAAAGAGCAGCCTCTTTGTGACCAAATAAGGAGTCTAAAAAAGATTTACTGTAACATATGTACTTGTTACCAAGTTCCTTGCAGCAGATGCTTTTTAAAATAAATGTATACGTTGATTGTCAGACTATGGGCCATATTAGCAAGGACATTATTGCTGCTTTAGCGGCACTTTTTGCCAATAAAGCACCAAATTTTTTATCGCCCAATTACCAAGCTGTCGCGAACAGCAGTTAGCTACAGCTTCCAGGCGATAGCGACCGGTTAAGAGCGCGCTTTGCATGTCAGCGATATTTATCGCTAATGACATGCAAAGTGGGCGTACCCAAACTCGTAGAGACTGAAATCAGTCGCTAACACAGCTATCGCCTATTAGCAATACCTGTGATGCGATAAAATAATGCGCGCTAACCGTGATTAGTGCCAGGATTTTAAACCTGGTAAAAACTTGAGTTAGCCATAATAGTTATTGGGAGGTGGATTCTACAGCTAAGTCCCCACCTGCCTATTAGGGAGATTTTCCTTAGCGATAGGATTTTTATTGCTGGAAATCTCAAGTTATAAACGTTGGTAATACTGCATTATCTCCACAATAAAATCCAGCGATAGGAGGCGATAAAAAAAATGCGCTAAGCACGGTTTGCGATAATTATCGCAAGTTGTTGCTAAGATGCCCCTATGTTGTTCAGGCTCTGAATATCGTGACTCCTCTTACTTTTCTCTGCAACTCCTTGACCCCCAATTTATAGGTTCCCAAACTACCAGCACTGGCTCTGCCATCCCACTTGTGCAAGAAGTGGATCACCAAATCTAAATTTCTGGCATCTGCTGAGTCCACCACCCACTCTGCAACTATCAATAGAGTGAACAAAAGCGGAAAACATTAGAGTGCACATTTCTGTATAACATGTTGTGGTGATGATACCTCATTTAATGTGGCTGCTCACCTATTATGTACTGGTGTATGTGGCATGCAACGTATGATTTTAAAACTTAGGGCCTGATTCACAGAACTAACTTAAGACAAAATCCTGAACTTACTACTTTTGGTATTCACAGAATGCACTTACTACTTTTGGTATTCACAGAATGGATTTACAACTACTAACTTTATGTCCGCACTCGGGCCGGAGTTTCTTTTCTAATTCTGTCAATCGGGCCCTGGGTCTGTCAGAATGCTAGACATTTCCCTGTCAAATAGGCATTTTAATTAAAGCCTGGGACGCTGCCTGCAGAACCTAATGAGACTGAAGATGGTGAGTAGGAAGTAGCAGCTCCGTTAACCTAATGACTTTCATATCCAACAATTGCCCAACTGGTCCAAATGCCGTGTTGACCACTTCACCTCCCACCGCACACTTCACGCCCCCACCACCACCACAACACTCTCAGTGCTCTGGCTTCAATCCTTCACTTAAATTAGTGTAGACTGAAGTATAACCGACCCTACAACTAGGCTCGCTGAATTACTGCAGTGAGAGGTTTGGAGCCTGCAATACAGACTGACAGCCTAGATCTGACCTTTCACAGCAGTCTTTTAGAACAAGACGTTTGAGACTTCCTTGTGGTCTTTGCCAAGTGAATAGCAGAACTATACCTGTAACCATGACAGCCACTTATTTTCCACTCCCTAGGCAACAAAGTGTCAGTTCAGGGATGTCTTTAACACAGGAGGGGTACGACCTCAGGTAGAGCTCTGAGAGAATAGTTTGTATTGCATAGCAAAAACATTCTTTTTTCACCTAATTTGGGTTACCTTTGGCAGGTTTGGAATTGAACCTCGATTTTAGCACTGACAAATACTTATTTGGCTACTGTGGAATGGCTAGTACCCAGCTGACTCTGATTAGGAAGACATTTTTACCGATGTTTAATGAATATGTTTAGTGGTAGCGTTGGGTGCAAGCTCAGATTGCATGAGAAGGGTAATGTATCAGCGTCGTGGTGGCTGGATCTGCTTTATTGAAACACATTTCAGATCTATACGTTTTAGTTCACACTTGGAGTTTACCTGTTGATAGTGATACAAAAATTCAATGTTTCAATAAAGGTGAATTTGTAAATACCACTTTTTGTTCATTACATTAGAAATAGTAAGCGTTTAATGCACCCATTCTTTTAGGATTCTTCAGCTTATGTGTAAATGTTTTGCAATCAAAATTCAGTCATAAACCATTAATATTTTACCACCAATTACAAATTCATAGTAACCATTCACAAATGTGGAGATAAGCATCTACTGCATGCTCCTAAAAAGGATTTCTTTTTTAAACACATCCTGTGTTCCAATTTTTCTTATTCAAATTCATCCTGTTTTCCTATTAGGAAAATGATCTGCATCTGAATAAAAGATTTTGTTTAGCCAACCTATTAAGACATAGGTTTGTTCACAAAATACCAATGTACCCACGTCTATCAAATCCATATTAGTTATTTCCTAATAAGAAATCACCAATTGCAGATATTTATTTGAACAAATATGCGATTTCTTTCTAGACATGTGTGTACATCAGGCCCAAAGCTACTTTCCTTTCTTGCTGCTCTTCTATTTCTACAATCTAAAACACGGGCCGGAGAAGCGCTTCTTTTTAAGGATTGTCTAGAATCATAAACCTGTAGTGAAATATTTATTTCTCTAATTTTTTATAAATATCAATGGGAATCATCATAACTTGGTAGTGTATTTTCCAGTGCAAAAACCCCGGTTTACCATGCACAACATGCTTGAACAAAACAGGTACTGGTTTGTCGATTTTCTGTGAGTGTACATGACAGGAAGGTACCATATGGTCTTTCTTTTTATGAATGTATCACCCACTTATTAGAAGTGTTTACTGAAACAAAAGGGGTTCAGGGCACTGGCGCCCTAGTGGCAATGCTGAAATGTGTTAATGCTAACTTTAAAGCCATTTAAGATTTGACTGCCATATTGTACCAAGACAATTGCAGTTTTGAATCATATGGGAAACAAAATGTCTCATGTGTTTAAGGTAAGTTTTGAGTCACAAACTGTTTGTAAATTCTGAGTAGAATTTCTGAGCATCCAGCCTTGTTGATAATAAAATAATAACTATTTTTATAGTGTTTGTGCGAAATTGGCTTTTGGTTGAGTAGGGTGATAACCCTGCTGAAACAACAGCCACAATCCCTGTTAGGGCAAACCACAATACTTACAAAATTGATCTGTGATTAACTCTCTGGGAGCTTGGCACAACAGCAGTCAGGCTTAACTAGAATATAATGTGTAAACTATATCTGCAGTACAAAAACAGGAATAAAATGGCAGAAGTGGAGAAGTGTGGCTCACTGGTTAGAGCGGAAGACCCTGATGCAGAGGTCTTGCCCGGGACCAGGTTCAAGTCCCGACGCGGCAGGGTCTTGGTAACAAATGGTAAATCAGGGAAAGAAGGGAAGGTATGAGAGCCAAAATAGGTCCCACATTGTCTCCTAGTCGAATGGTACTTCTGGTGGACAGGACAACTTCTACAAAAGACTACAAGGATAGGGTAAAATATGTGCAAACAGATCTGACAGGGTTCAATGTGTAAAAGTGACTGTAATGTAAATACCTGAGTAATTCACCTCTACTGTTGGATAACCCAATTGTTGGAGCGTCATATGGCGGTATTTATCTATATGGAGAAGCAAATATCACTGATACCAACCCCATTATAAAAGAAAACCAAGGATACATTGATTGCCCCCACCTGATTAGTATAAAAGCTGGCTTTAGGGAAAAAACTGAAAAATAACTGAAGAGATACGCTAGCTAGTATGAGCCTGAAAGTTTTCTTTTGCTTTCCTAACTTCAGGAACTAAAAACCAATATATCTTCTTTATATTTAGGAACTCTGTAAATAATAATTGGACATGGCAGACCTCTATGAGCGGTAGAAATTGCTCAGATAAGTGTATTTATATTATATATTAGCCAAGCACAATACGTAAATAAGGTTTTTACTCTAGTAAAGAGATCTCTGTCTCTATTGCAGGATTACCATATGAGAGGCGTTGCTAAGGAGAAAAATGCTGATCCACACACAGCCGACAAGGAGAACGGGAAGGCAGGGAGTCAGCTTGCACTGCAACAGCTGAGGAGAACTGGAACTCGGGAGGTCTCCGAACAGAAACCGCTGTGGAGGACAGGAAACTCAGGTGCCGCCGAACAGCGACCGCTGAAGAAAACAGGAAACTCTGGAGGAAGGTACAACGAGAAAACAACTGGAAGAAACTCCACAGAAAGCGTCTGAAATGCTGAAACCATGTCAAAGATGATGCG
The DNA here is from genome assembly GCF_964263255.1 of Lissotriton vulgaris. NCBI lineage: Eukaryota > Metazoa > Chordata > Amphibia > Caudata > Salamandridae > Lissotriton > Lissotriton vulgaris. The sequence continues at coordinate 186,541,609 of NC_141688.1, read as the reverse complement.
GCTGCTCGAGACGTAAGTGGCTTGGTAGCGACAGGGGACAAAGAAATAGTGCGGAGTTGCAGGAGATTTCAAAATTTGCAAACATTCGTGACAAGAATTTTCAATTCTATTAAGGACTAGGGGGCGAGGATTATGCTAGTCTCATTTCTTTATTTAGAAATGCCCAGCAGCCATGTAAAAAACCACATTACCCAGAAACACTTGGGTCATAACCATAGAGTCTGCACTATAAATAGCTATGTAGACAATCCCACTTCCTCTTTCTTTGGTGAGAAGGAAATCCAGGAAGCTGCAAACAGTACATGAAAGTCAATGCAAAAGCAAACCCTAGTCCAGGGTAACGATGGAAAGTTCAAAACAGCAACTGCTGAAGGAAGAAACCGGAAACAATCTTCAAAGAAGAAAACAGGAGCATCCGCGTAGCACCGCAGGCACGTCATTTGGGATCAGATTCTGAAAAGAGACACAAGGCTGTAATACACGTCCATCAGATATAGGAACATGTTGAAGAAGGGTGGGAAAGAAGACAAGGCAATAATAACTGTTGAACACAGAATAAGTCATTAACATTCTTCAGTAAAATACAATGTATAAACAACGGTACACAGACAAAATATCGATTTTTAAATATCGATATACAAAAATATCGAAGTTTAAATATCGATGGGACAAAATATCGAAGGTAAGTAATATCGACAGTCTTAATATCGATATTGGTATGATATCAGTAATATCGAAGTTGTAAATATCGATGTCAATAATATCGAAATTAATACCTTTGATGTTACTAATATCAATTTTTAAATACATTTAGTGTATATTATATTGTATTTATTATGTTTTATTATTTATTTTTAATGTAATTTAATTAAATATTGTCTTTTACTACTGTAGCGGGTTGTGGGTTTATAGGGGAATAGGGTGGGAAGTAATTTAATTATGTTAAATTAATTATTAATTAGTAGGAACTATTAATTAATTAATTGAGAAATAATTTTTAATAATTTAATTAATTGATAAATATGTTCTGTAGCGGGTTATGGGTTTATAGGGGAATAGGGTGGGAAGTAATTTAATAATAATTAATTAATTGATATATGTTTGTACATATTTTAATTAATAATTAATTGGTAATTAATTTCTATTAATTAGTTAATTAAATAATATAATTTTTGACATATTTATAATTATTAATTAGTTGGTAATTAATTAATATTAATTATTTAATTACATTAATTATAGTAATGTTTTTTTATATATAATTTATTGTTATTCTTAATTAATTAATTGGGAAAAATAATATTAATTATTAAATTAAATTAATTACAGCACATGTGCTAATATATTTACTTTATTGTTATTGTTAATTAATAATTAATTGGTAATTAAATAATATTAATTAATTTTGGGTAAAGGAGTATTTTTAGGGTTCAGGGTCAGTTTTCAGTTTTTGGGTAAAGGGGTATTTTTAGGGTTCTGGGTCAGTTTTCAGTTTTTGGGTAAAGGGGTATTTTTAGGGTTCAGGGTCAGTTTTCAGTTCATGGGTAAAGGGGTATTTTTAGGGTTTAGGGTCAGTTTTCAGTTTTTGGGTAAAGGGGTATTTTTAGGGTTCAGGGTCAGTTTTCAGTTTTTGGGTAAAGGGGTATTTTTAGGGTTCAGGGTCAGTTTTCAGTTCATGGGTAAAGGGGTATTTTTACGGTTCTGGGTCAGTTTTCAGTTTTTGGGTAAAGGGGTATTTTGTGGGTTCTGGGTCAGTTTTCAGTTCATGGGTAAAGGGGTATTTTTAGGGTTCAGGGTCAGTTTTCAGTTTTTGGGTAAAGGGGTATTTTTAGGGTTTAGGGTCAGTTTTCAGTTTTTGGGTAAAGGGGTATTTTTAGGGTTCAGGGTCAGTTTTCAGTTTTTGGGTAAAGGGGTATTTTTAGGGATAAGGGTCAGTTTTCAGTTTTTGGGCAAAGGGGTATTTTTAGGTTTCAGGGTCAGTTTTGGGTATTTGGGGGACAGGGATATTTTTAGGGTTCAGGGTCAGTATTGGGTTTTTGAGGTACAGGCGTACAGGGTAAAACATTTTTTTTTACATTAAATCAAATAAATTACATGATAAAAATTAAAATTACTTTAAATTATTAAGTGTTTTATTTATTTTAAATGTATATGTATTAGTTTTAATTTTGTTTTAATATTTTTATTTAATAGTTGTGAAATTATATGTATTTTAAATTTATTTTTACATTATTATTAATACATTTAAAAAAACGATATTTTTGATTCCGATATTTTTGTACTTCGATATTATTTTTTCGATATTTTTGTACTTACCTTAATGAAGATAGGATTCCGATATTTTTGCTGTTGATATTTTTGCTCCGATATTTTTGCATATCGATATTCTGTCTGTCGATATTATGTCAGACATTCATAAACAACGGGTGGGATAATCCTCGCCTCCTAGTCCTTAATAGAATTGAAAATTCTTGTCACGAATGTTTGCAAATTTTGACTTCTATTTCAGGACAGGAGGCTCCGATTATGCTTGTTCAAAGCTCATCCAACACAACAGAAGCAACATTAGCAATAGGCTTAAAGTAAAAGGTCTAAAAAACAGAATCTGATGACCAGTCAGCAGCTTTCATAATATCCCATAAAGTGACACCCAAAGAAAAAGCCTTAGAGGCCATGGCTCCACGAGCAGAATGAGCACCAAACACAAAAACATCAATGCCCGCTTCCCCCATAAGCCACCGTACCCAGCGAGCCAATGTGGCCGGAGTAACAGGGCTAAAGGGTTTTTGCAATGCAATCAACAATTGACCTTGCATATCAGAGCAAAGAAGAGTAGTACTCACCTCATAATCTTTAAGGCATTGGACAACACAAAGGTTAGGACGAGCAGGAAACGAAGGGTAAGAAATGACCTCAGTATTGGTTTTAGTGCGCCTGGAAAGGCGAAAGGTAACCCCTTCAGGTGTGAAGCTGCGCCCAGCAAGATCCAATGCGTGGACATCTGAAACTCGTTTGCAGGAAAGCAAACACAACAACATAGTAAGTTTGGCCGAAAGTTGTTTTCGAGATAACAAAGAATTGATGGGCCAAGCTTCCAAAAAACGTAAGACAACCGAAACGTCCCATAAAGAAACATATTTGGGACGTGGAGGAGTAGCCAGTCGAATACCCTTAAGGACCTTAGTCACAAGAGGATGTTCTCCCACAGGTTTCCCATCCACAGGAAGATGGCCCGCCGAAATAGCGGAACGGAAATTGTTTACTGTGCGGTACGCCAAACCAGAAGAAGAAGATAGAGATTCCAAAAAATTGACGATCAAAGAGACATCAGCTGATGTCGGATCAACTTGCCGTTGAGCACACCAATCACTCCAATGTTTCCATGAACTTCTGTAACGTTTGTGAGTACCTGGGGCCCAAGCGTTGCTGAGAAATCTGGTAGCGTCCGCAGAAAGGCCTGACTCCGCCCAACGTTCCCCAAAATCCACCACGCCAGGAGAAGGAGAGATCCTTACTGAACCAGGGGATGCGGATTCTGAAGCGGATCTAGCAGGAGATTCCACTTCCGAGGAAGAAGAAATGGCAATGCGCATTCCATTTCCAAGAGAACAGGGAACCACGGCTGAGCCCTCCACAGAGGAGCAATCAGAATCAACTCCGCCCGAAAGCGTGTCGCATAAGCCAGAACCCTGGGGATCATCATGAATGGGGGAAACGCATAACATAGGGAGGACGGCCACGGTTGAAGGAAAGCATCCGTTGCCAGAGCCTCCGGATCCGGTCTCCAACTGAAGAACCGGGGAAGTTGGGTGTTGAGATGGGACGCAAAGAGGTCGATCAGACAAGGGCCCCAAGCACGGAGGAGCTGGCGGAACACACGAGGGTGGAGTCTCCAGTCGCTGAAGTCCTTCAGATACCTGGAGTTCCAATCCGCCACAAGATTGCGACAACCAGGAAGGTATTCCGCAATAACTGTGATCTTGTGTTCAAGACAATAGTGCCAAAACTCCTTGGCAATCTCTCCCAACAACCTCGACCGAGTCCATCCCAGCTTGTTGATGTACCGTACTGCTGATACATTATCCATCCGGAGAAGTATGCAGCAGTGGGACTGAAGGGGAGACAGACACTTGATCGCGAACGATCCCGCCAGTAATTCCAAACAATTTATGTGGAGTGAAAGTTCCTGCGGAGACCATCGTCCCCCTGTCGAGATCGGGCCGCAGCGGGCTCCCCAGCCCCAACAACTGGCATCCGACTCAATCACAATCTCCGGAGAGGATCCGAAAAGAGCCCTGCCGTTCCAGGCCTCCATATGATCCAGCCACCATTGCATTTTCCGAATACGCCTCCTCCGAGAGAGGAATCTGATCGGAATAACGAAGGCCCCGCTGAAGATGCTGAATCTTCAGACGCTGCAAAGCACGGTAGTGCAGCGTAGCTGGAAAGATCGCCTGCAGGGAAGACGCTAAAAGACCGACAACTCGTGCTAACGATCTCAATGACACTGTCGGACTCGAGATAACGGAAGTCAATTCCCGTTTGATGGATCGAATCTTCTGACGAGGCAACAGTGAAGTAGTGTGGCTCACTGGTTAGAGGCGGCAGACCCGAGAGCAGAGGACGGCCCGGGACCAGGGTTCGATTCCCGGCGCGGCAGGTTTCTGGACCAGGGTCAGCGGACTCGATAATTCTCTCACCTCGGTGCCCACTCTGATCAGCGTTCACACTCGGCAACTCTGGGCATTAGCTTGCCTCATCTTCACTAACGGCCCCACCAGACCGCCGGGGATGCCTGGTCTCACCCTGGAGATACCCATTAAGGGACCATCTCTCAGGGAAACCAGGAAGGGTTTCGCAGCGGTCGAAGCGCCTTTGGACCCTCCGGGTAAGTAGTGCGCTATATAAATGCCTATACATACATACATACATACATACATACATACATACATACATACATACACAAACATACATACATACATACATACATACATACATACATACATACATACTTACATACATACATACATACATACAACAGAAGATGACAAGTGAGGGAGTTGACCTTGAACCCCAAAAAATCTATCACTTGAGTAGGATGTAGTACAGACTTGGGAACATTCACTAAAAACCAGAGAGACTGAAGAAGGTCGACAGTCCACTCCAGATGAGTCATCAGTTTGACAGGACAATCCGCCAGAAGGAGGATGTCGTCCAAATAGATGATCAAGCGAACCCTGTGACTGCGGATGGACTCCACAACCGGACGCAACAGCTTTGTGAAGCACCAAGGTGCTGACGAAAGGCCGAAGGGTAGAACCTGATATTGGAACCAAGTCCCCAGCCACTGAAACTGCAGAAAGCGGCGATAGGGAGGGAAAAATTGGAACAGAGAGGAACGCATCTTTGAGGTCCAGATGAACCATCCAATCCCATTCTCGCAGAAGATCCCTCAGCAGATGGATACCCTCCATCTTGAAGTGACGGTAAACCACTCCCACATTGCACTCCTTTAGATTGAGAACTAACCTCGATCCCCCTCCCTTCTTCTCCACCAGGAAGACTGAGATGGCAAAACCCTGAGGGTGGCGCACTGTCGGCACAATCGCCCCTTTCAATTCCAGAGACTTGAGTTCGTCTGTGATGAACTCTTGACTTTGCTTTGAGAAATGAAGGGGAAAAGGAGAATGGGACTGACGGAATGGCTGATAGAACTCGATTTTGTAGCCCTGAACCGTCTCCAGCACCCATGCATCGCTGGAGATTGATCGCCAATTGTCTAAAAAAAAGGCGAATCCTGGCCCCCAGAACAACACTACATGCAGGAAGAATTCTCACCTGAAGTGGCGGAATCTTGATATCCGCCGGAGGAGCCACCGGAACGTCCTTTCTTATATTGGCCATGTCCTTTCCTGGAAGGGTAGAAATTGGAACGTTGGGTGTAGCCCAAATCTTGCTGGCCTCCTCTTTGGGACTGATACCCTCTTTGGGAGGGTTGCTGTTGACCACGGCCGGAGGAACGTCCCCTATTTCTTCCGGCCCTGGTGAAAACCGGACAAAAGGTCCGGCGAAGAGAAGCCTGGGCCTTATCCAGGCCACTAAATGTGTTGACAAAATTGGTCAATTCCTTTAAAAAGGGCTGTCCGAAAAGCAAACCCTGGGCAGCAGGGCCCGACTCAGATGTTGCAAGTTCTGCTAGCTTAGGGTCCAGCTTGAGAAGAATGGAACGGCGCCTCTCACTAGAGAGCGCACAGTTGGCATTGCCCAACTGACAAATGGCGCGCTGAGCCCATTCAATTAGTTCATCGGGATCAACCATCCTGGAGGTACTTTTGGCAAGAAATCCAAGATCCAGAATCTTGGTGAGAGGCCCCAAGAGATCTAGAACTTTGTCCTGGCAGGCACGCCAGGACCTGTCGAGACCCTTCTTTGGATCCTTCGCAAATTTGCGTAAATAAGTAATCATGGTGGGATCCACCTCAGAAGTGTCTGCTAGGTCATCCGCCAGATCGGGCCGGGGACATTCGGAGCGGAGACGGGCACGTACCTCCTTTTCGAATGGCTGACGGATGTGTTGCTGAACGTAGTCCGTCACCGCAGGGGACGGTAGCCATGCAGTGACATGGGGATGGACAATGTCTGCAGGCTCGAATGTGAGAACTGGAGGGTGAGATGGTACGTCTACAAAATGCTCCTTGCATTTCTTCTTCTTTGGAGGAGGAGGAGTGGGTTCAGAAGACAAAGAGGACCGCTGATCATCACTTTCGACATCCTCCACAATAGTAGCAGGCTTGGCGGAAGACAGAGACTGCGCCAACTTTCTGAAATCCGAAGCGTGTGGATTACTCGGAGAAGAAGAAGAGGACTTTTTGGCCACAGGCACCCAACCCTGTTGTTGGGCATATTTGGTCAAATGCTGCTTCAAAGGCGTAATAGCGCGTACTAGTGCCTTATTCATGGAGTGTTGCACTCCTCTGTCAAGAGCTTCCACAAGGTCCTGCTCCAGGGATTCAGGAGCCTCTTCCTCAAACTCACCTTCCTCATCATAATAGTAATCACTCATAATGCACGATAAACGTGAAATATGCCCACAGTATGAGGAAGGATAATAATAATTAATGCCAAAGGCAAAAGTCACAGGGGACTGAAAAAACCCTCACAGCAAGCCAAAACAGTAGAAAAAAACACTGCCAAAGTACATTAGAGAGTAGAGGGAGGGCTCTCTGCCACACAAAAAACGTCACTTCAGGCAAAGCCTATGCTTATTATTACAGCCGGGGACTTTTGCTAGACTCCGGCGTCAAAGGGGTTGAATTTGGAGGCTGTGGGCGTTAACGCCGCAAGGATGTCCTTCAGGAAAGCTCCGGTGAAGAGAACACACACGGAGCGCCGGAAATGAACGAGCGCGCATGCGCGAACACCGGCTGCCTTCCAGGAAACAGGACAGCTCGCGTAAGCAGCGCGAGGCTGTCTAAACCCCAAACTCCACTCCACACAAGAAATAAGGGCACAGGCACAATGCGTACAGCCCCCGGGAGGAGAACACTCACTCCCAACCGCGTCACGCCGCCCGTAGAAAGCGGAACCGAGAAATGAAACGCGGCAAAAAGCGCAAGCAGAGCGCGAAATACAAGGCACTTACAATGCAGCAATTGCAAATCAAGCAATGGCAATAACACAGTAAGGTAAGAGAAGTAGCACTTAACTGGCTGCGGAGCAGCAAAGAAAGAGGAAGTGGGATTGTCTACATAGCTATTTATAGTGCAGACTCTATGGTTATGACCCAAGTGTTTCTGGGTAATGTGGTTTTTTACATGGCTGCTGGGCATTTCAAATTAAAGAAATGAGACTAGCATAATCGGAGCCCCCTGTCCTGAAATAGAATTATACTCCCCTGCAGTGGCTCACTAAGGGGCAGGGGAGTCGGCATGACAAAATCCCAAACTAATTTTTAAAAGCAGAATACATTTTATTTAATTATTTAACATCAAACAGTAAAGCCGGAGTTATGAATTTAAAGTAGAAAAATATAGCTGACCGCGATGGAAAAAAGGTCAGATGCAAGAAGTGAATTGGGCCCGGTCAGCCCTTCCCTTCAGACTTTGAAGAAATGTCATGGAAAAAAAATATCCAAGATGGTAAAGTTCACTGAGGCAAGGCTGCAGACGTATCAGAGTCGAGAGGCATTAGTGATATCACTGACGATGTCATGAGGTATGTGCAATGTGAGGTCATAATTAGTGCATTGCGGGGGCATGAGTCATAGTTAGCTCAGCTAACTATAACTGCTGAATTTTACTTGTCTTCTATGAGTAAAACCTGAAGTTAACTATAAGTTTTTTTTTAATTCCATTTCCTAACTAAAACATCCCTGTATCCTTTGAATTTTTTCCAGTGAATTACTAAGATTTTTTAAATGCTAGTTCCTAACTAAAATGTCCCTGTAACCTTTGTATTTTTTTTCACAGAATTTCTATGCGTTTTTAAGTAATAGTGGTCTTTGCAGATTTTTGGAGGAAGGGAGCGTGGCTTTTCACCAACTTTCTGATGTTCAGCTGCGTAGGAATTACATAAAGTAGGAGCAGGGCTTTTTGGCCCCAATCCAAAGGGTCTACATTACTCAACCAGTAGTGCACCAGGAAACACGTTTGTAGAGTAATAGAGAAAAGCGGCGTGGCCTCCGTAGACCTCTTTGCAATCCCATCGTATGGGACTTACTGGAGGTAACAGGAGGCAGAGTTGTAAATCTCATTGTCAACTCGTCTCTAAAAAACGGAGTGGTGCCTGATGAATGAAAGTTTGCACTGGTTAAACCGTTAAAAAAGAAACCAATTATTGACCACTCGGTGCTGTCAAATCTCTGGCCTATTTCTCTGCTCCCCTTTTTAAGTAAAATAACAGTGAAATTTGTTCAAAGGAACTGACGAATTTTATCGAAGGCTAGAACATTCTGCACCCGCAACAGTCGTGATTCCGTCCTAAGCATTCTACAGAATCGGCCCACTTACAGGTAACCAACACTCTAAAAATGATTGCCGATAAACGGAAGTAAGCGTTTTTGATCCTTCTAGACCTGTCGGCAGCATTCAATACAATTTCTCATATCATTCTGCTGAATCGTCTTGAGCGCTGCGGCATCTCAGGCAAGGTACTGGAATGGATTAAATCATTTCTAACTAACCACAGAGAAGCGGTTACATTGGGGACGTTCCATTTAAGCGGAGTAGAATATTTCAAAGGGGTCCCTCAGGGTTCCTCTTTGAGCCCATTGTTGTTTAATATTTATATGACCCCGCTTATCTCTCTGATTGGGTCATTTGGGATAGAAGTCCCATCATACGCTGATGATACCCAAATGTTCCTTTCCCTAGATAACACCACTTTAGAAGTAGAAATTAACTTTAAAATCTGTTTAGCGGTGGTCTTTCAAAGGATGAGGAACAACCACCTTAAATGCAATTCAGACAAAACTGAAATCCTCCAGGAGGGGAAGGATGTTCTGTTCCATCCTGAGAAATGGTGGCCGGAGGGGATCGCTCCGCCACCAGATGTGGTCAAGGTGGCAAATAATTTGGGAGTACAATTTGATTCTGGAATTTCCTTTATACCCCATGCTACAGCAGTAGCCGGGACATGTTTTAGGATCATAAAATCACAAAAAAATTATTTCATTTTCTTCCACTAGCAGCAAGGAAATCAATGGCAGTGGCCCTGATTCTCTCGCGCTTAGATTATTGCAACAGTCTGCTCGCGGGAGTGTATAAAGCGATCTTCAAGAACCTGCAGGTGATACAACATGCAGCGGCACGAGTGGTGCTTAAACTTCCACAAAGATCGCCAGCATCTGCAGCATTGAAAAGTCTGCACTGGCTTCCGGTGCACAAGAGAGTTCTCTTTAAGATACTCTTGATTACCTTCAGAGCCAGGCTTAGTATGGGACCCAAGTATCTGTTAGGACGTTTCACTCCTTACACTACAGCTAGGTCCCTCAGATTATCCTCCGCCAACTTGCTTAAACCCCCCACTTTCAGAATGAAAACAAAAAGGAGGAAAAACTGTGGCAGTTCTCAAGACCAAAGCCTGGAACTCACCTCCATCACAGTTAAGGCTACTCAACACTGAATCCCAATTCAGGTAGGCCCTGAAGACGTGGGTCTTTACTGCCCCAGATGATTTATGCCTTTCACTAATTTAGCTTTCTGTTGGTTATTCTCACTCCCCTCTAGGATAGCGCCAAGATACACCTAGCAGAGTGACAGTCGCGCTTTAAAATTTACATTACAATACTGTCTCGCAGGCCAACCCCAGCAGCAAGAACCACCAACTACAGTCAAGCAAAGGATGTACTGTGTTTTGGTGCTGCAGTCGAAATCACAGCGTAAAGCAGCTGCAGACCCCCTATGCAATAACACACACCGGTAATTACAATGGAGTATCGGAATGCGAGGAATCAAATCTGATGACTGAACATGCATGGGGTAGACCCCAGGTGAGCGTCAGTGGATGGGTGTAGGGGCAAACGCAAGCTACCAGATAGTGCTACTGCAGTGGAAAAGCTTTGCAATTTCAAATGCTAGGATGTCAGGATGTCAGCCACAGCAGTAAGCCAATTACAGGAAGATGCTGAACAAACGTTACAGTAAGACGCTGACCAAACGTTAAGCGAATTAAGTTCACAAGGAGAAAAATGGAGGTCACAGAATAAACACACTCCGTTGCAGAGCACAGATATTCATCAAATTCTAAAGGCATATGAAAAATAGCACCATAAGGAAATGACTAAATGGTGGGAAGTAAAATCACTGTCAAAATATTTGGATGTTGCCTGTATACCCCTTGGCTTGCGGATTCTCATCGCAGCCAGCTTTGAGAACCCAGACCCAGAAATGTTTGAAGAATGGGCAACCAGCAACTTAGAGGCCTCAGCATGACTAGTCTGCATTTCAGGAAAATACGTAGACAAAGACCGAGCGAAGATTCTCCAGGAATTGGAAACTATGGATACAGTCTGGATCTTTCAATGACTGCATGGGTAGTGCCTGAGTGAATGGATGAGTGCAACAGCAGTGCCTGGGTGATTGGAAGAATGTATGAGTGGTGCCTGTTTGATTGGATGAGTGCATAGGTACTGCCTGGGTGAATGGATGAGTACATGAGTATTTACCGGGTGAGTGGATGAGCGCAGGGCTAATGTCTCACTGAATGAATGAGTACAATGGCATGATAGTGCCTAGGTAATTGGGAGAGTGCGTAGATGGAGCCTGATAGAATGGATGAGTGCATTGGTATTGCTTGGGTGATTAGATGAGTGCATGGGTAGTGCCTCAATGAATGGATGAGCGCATGCATAATGCCTCAGTAAATAAATGAGTGCAAGGGTAGTGCCTGGGTGATTGGATATGTGCATGGGTAGTGTCTGGGTGAATGGATGAGTGCAAAGGTGGGGCCTGGGTGATTGGATATGTGTGTGGTTAGTACAAGGGTGAATAGATCAGTACCTGGGTAGTGCATGAACAGATCAGTGCAAGGGTACTCCCTAAGTAAATGAATGACTGGAAGGGTAACACCTGAGTGAGTTGAAGGTAGTGTCTGGGTAATTGCATGAGTGCAAGGGCCTGGGTGAATGGATGAGGTTATGGGTAGACCCTGAGTGAAAAGGTGAGTGCATGGATACCAGCTTAGTGATTCTATATGTGCACAGTCAGTGCCTGGGTGAATTCATGAGTGCATAAGTGAATGGATGAGTGCGAGTGTAGTGCTTGTGTCTTCAGACAAGTGTTTGGATTGTGCCAGAGTGAATGGATGAATGTATGGATAGTGCCTGAGTGAATGGATGAGCGGTAGAGTAGTGTCTAGGTGATTGGATCCGTCCATGCGTAGTGCCTGGGTGAATAAATATGCGCTCGGATAATCCCAGAGTGGATGAGTGAGTGCATGGGTCATGCCTGGATCATTCAATGAGTGCATGGGTAGTGCCTCAGTGAATGGATGAGTACAAGTGTAGTGCCTGAGGGATTGGATGAGTGCAGTGATAGTGCCTAGGTGATTGGGAGAGTGCATAGATGGTGCCTACGGGAATGGATGAGTGCATGGGTACTGCTTGGGTGATGGAAGAATGTATGAGTGGTGCCTGTTTGATTGGATGAGGGCATATGTACTGCCTGGGTGAATGGATGAGTACATAAGTATTTACTGGGTGTGTGAATGAGTGCATGGGTAATGCCTCAGTGAATGAATGAGTACAAGGGCATTGATAGATGCTAGGCAATTGGGAGAGTGGATAGATGGAGCCTGAGAGAATGGATGAGCGCATGATTACTGCGTGGGTGATTAAATGAGTGCATGGGTAGTGCTCCAATGAATGGATGAGTGCATGCATAATGCCTCAGTAAATTAATAAGTGCAAGGGTAGTGCCTGGGTGATTGGATAGGTGCATGGGTAGGGTCTGAGTGAATGGATGAGTGCAAAGTTGGGCCTGGGTGATTGGATATGTATGTGGTTAGTACATGGGTGAATAGATGAGTACCTGGGTAGTGAATGAATAGATCAGTGCAAGGGTACTCCCTAAGTAAATGAATGAGTGGAAGGCTAACACCTGAGTGAGTGAATGAGTGGAAGTTAGTGTCTGGGTAATTGCATGAGTGCAAGGGCCTGGGTGAATGGATGAGGTTATGGGTAGACCCTGAGTGAAAAGGTGAGTGCATGGATACCGGCTTAGTAATTCGATGTGGGCACAGTCAGTGCCTGGGTGAATTCATGAGTGCATAAGTGAATGGATGAGTGCAAGTGTAGTGCTTGGGTCTTCAGACAAGTGTTTGGATTGTGCCTGAGTGAATGGATGAATGTATGCATAGTGCCTGAGTGAATGGATGAGCGGTAGAGTAGTGTCTAGGTGATTGGATCTGTGCATGTGTAGTGCCTGGGTGAATGAATATGCGCTTGGATAATGCCAGAGTGAATGAGTGCGTGCATGGGTCATGCCTGGTTCATTCAATGAGTGCATGGGTAGTGCCTCAGTGAATGAATGAGTACAAGTGTAGTGCCTGGGTGATTGGATGAGTGCAGTGATAGTGCCTAGGTGATTGGGAGAGTGCTTAGATTGTGCCTACGAGAATGGATGAGTGCATGGATACTGCTTGGGTGATTGGATGAGTGCATGGGTAGTGCCTCAATGAATGGATGAGCACAAGTATAATGCCTCAGTGAATGGATGAGTGCAATGGTAGTGCCTGGGTGATTGTATAAGTGCATGCGTAGTGCCTTGGTGAATGGATGAGTGCAGGGGTAGTGCCTGGATGATTGGACTGTGTGTGTGGTTAGTACGTGGGTGAATAGATGAGTGCATCGGTAGTGCATGAATGGATCAGTGCAAGGGTACTGCCTAAGTACATGAATGAGTGGAAGGGTAACACTTGAGTGATTGGATGAGTGCAAGGTAGTGTCTTGGTAATTGCATGAGTGCAAGGTTAGTGCCTGGGTTATTAGGTGAGTACAGGAATTGTGCCTGGGTGAGTGGGTGAATAAATGCATAGTGTCTGCATGATTGCGTGAGTGCATGGATAGTGCAAGGGTGATTAGATGAGTACATGGGTACTGCTGGGTTATTGGATGAGTGATTGTAAATATATTGTGTAGTCCAGAGTAAGCATGGGCGAATTTTGCAAATCTGGCGTTCGCGAATTTGCGTATTCACGAATTCGCAATCCGCAAAATCCGCGAACTCTCGCGAATTTGCGGATTTTTTGTTTTTTTGTGTTCGCAAGGGTTTCCGCCAGTTCGCGAGGGTTTTGTACCAGTTCGCAATTGCGAACTTACTTGTCGGCTCACAACGGTCGCGACTATGTTGTTTCTACGTCTGGTTCATCATCACAGGTTCACAGCACCCTCTGTATCAACACTGCCACCATCTGGTTCATCCATGCCACCCTCTGGTACATCACTGCCACCCTCTGGTTCATCACTGTAGATTATGGGGGGGGAAGCAAGCACACCTGCCCTGCTTCAACTGACATGAATTAATTTGGGGTTGATTTATTAATGTGTCAATGAATTTAAACTTCCAGTCTGGCACCTGCTTCCTTATCTGTAATTTGCTATCTGTTGCAGTGCAACTTTTTTTCCCAGGACCTCTGTGGCCTACTTGTAGCTATTCTATGAGCCTGCTGTGAGGGTCAGAGCAGGGTCATTGAATAGTTGCAAGTAGGCAACTGAACTCTGGAGGGGCCCCTCAGGAAGCACTTCAGGGAATGGTTACTAATGATGAGTTTGAACTTTTACACCTGCTGAGTGCTTTCAGTTTTGTAAAACTCGTTTTTCTGCAGAACAGCAACTGTAATCCCCCAAACAAACTTACTTGTGAAAGTTGATTTCTAATCCAAAAGTGATCCAAAGAAATTCAAAAAGGCCTCAAATCCAAATATCCAGCAGCATCCACAAAAAGTAATCCTTCCAGGTCATGAATCCAAATGAAAGTGACCAGCACATGAAGAAAGCACTGGGAGGAGCCTGCTGGACAGGAACAGGAAGTTGGAGACCGTGGGGCACTTCCTTCCTTCCCCCCCACCCCCCCAAAATGGACTCCTTGCAAAAAAAAGTGCAGGCAAATGTCAACCTGAGGAGTTATTCTGATAAAAATCATCATTTTCAGGAGGTTTATGCTGCTTGCTGGTGGATTTCTTGTGCAGAATTACACATTTTGTAATTTCGCGAATGCGAGATTGTTGCTGCCCGCCGCATCTACGTGTTCGCAATTGCGAACTCCCGCGATACGTGATCACGGCGTACTCGCTGTGCAAGGTGGCAAGCCGCAATGACGTAATCGCGGTTGCCAAACTCCCGCGGGATCCCGCAGTAAGATCCAAAATGGCGCAGCACTCGCAAAATATCGAGAAAAACAAATCGGCAAACGCTGAATGACGGTAAGTGAACGCCGCGCGCTGCAATATTGTATCACCAAGCAAAAAAATCAGCCGCATGCCAATTTGCGGATTTTCGTCAAATTTGCGAGAGTTCGCGGATTGCGAATTTACCGAAAATCCGCGAAATCCATGAGCGGAACGGATTTTACGCCCATGCTTACTCCAGAGGTTATATTAACTCCTTCGTGAAATATGATTGCTATAGTTGTAAAAGTTCTTTTTGAGATGGACATTTGTGCAGCTTTAAAGTTTATAATTTCATTTCCTAACTAAGAACCATCCACTCTACATCGTTGTAGCATTACTATCATATTTTTCCAATACCTCTGTAGAAACAATGTTGACCTAAATTCTGATCTGCAGTTTGGACAGGTCCTATCTTGATGTGCTTTTGTAGTTAAATCTTCAAATGGCACGGCTTCACAATCTGATAATGTCAAGTAGAGGAATCATTCTGAATTGAATCAGTGCTAGACGTAATCTCACAATCGCCACACTTATGGATCAATTTATAAGTTAAACCAAGTAATTCATTTATATTCACTTCATGATAGTCCTATCATTACCATTAGAAATTCTTGATCATCCTGCTTGAGATATGTAGTACTGTTATCACTTCTTAATCCTTCAAGTAAACTATGCAGCGGTGAAGATATTCTTTTATCTACCTTTTATTTAATAGAATTTGTAAAATGAGGAAAATTATATAGTCCATTTAACACTACATTTGCACAACGATTCATCCCAGATTTATTATGTAAGTGATATCCTTGTATTTCCTCATTGTGCTCTAGTTTTCTTTTCTTTCCTCCTTGTTGATTTTCTTTTTGTTCCTCTTTCTGTTCAACTGTGATAGACTGTTTAGATATTTTCCACTTTGGGCATAATATTGCTTTTTTCAAAAACAGGATACTGCCTTAAATGAGGTGCACATTGAGCTCTTAACCAATTATACTCTATTACATAGCTCACAATATCACTTACCTGCTTCTCATCAAAATCAATCAGAAATAAACCAGGCAATTTCTAATTCACGACAAAGCAACATCTGACATTCCTTCTTTGAATACACTACTACCAATATTTATAAGACATGTATCTACAATTAAACCTTGTGATTTATGAATAGTTACTGCAAACGCTAAAGACACTGGGAACTGCTTTCGCTGGACATACAAGTCTTTCAGAAGTAGGAATCATACTACACATCTACCACTCTGCTAAGCTTCTGTCATATATGACCAAACTTTATGGCTAAGTTTACACATCATTTCTGTTTGGATAATTAACCAGCATCATAACTTCACCCATTGCACCATTCGCTAGCCCTTCTTTAACATTTAAATTACGATTTAAGATTACACTACAATTTTTACAGATATGTAACTGTTTTTCTAATCCTGAAGTTTTCGTCACAGACTCTTCTAAACTATCCAATTTCAATTTCAGTTTTTCTGTAAGTAGCACTGTAACTCTTTCATGTGCCATTTTATAATTTGCTCTAATTTTGACGATCTCTTCTTTTTCCAGTTGCAGTAATTGTTAATTGAATTTACTACACTCCCCAAGAGTTGGAGTCAAACAAACAATAGACTTCTCTTCCTTAACAAAATTATACATTATTTTAGCAGCTGAAATATTACTTAGAATCGGTTTTCGATAAAGTGGGTTTGTAATACTGACTTTAGCTTTTTTGTGAGGATTCACAGTCTTATTTCCTTTAGTATATCTGCATACTGCATATGTGATGCTTGACGCATATTTTGAATTAATTTGTTGTATTGCACACTTTTTATTCTCATGGAGAAACCTACATTCTACTTTACCTTTTAACTCTTAAAACATTTCTTCCTGATGTTCATTCAATTGCTGAACTAGTAGTTCTAGAATATATCCACAGTTTCCTTTTTTTTTTAAAAATATTTTTTATTCAATTTTTTTTTTTTTACTATTTTGCCCCCTAAACCAAGGGCAAGGAGCACGGCATAGCATACAACCAAGTTGCTTTGTACATACAAAAGTATATAAGGAGTACATATAGGGAAGAGAAATACAGTAAAAACAAAAAAGAGAGAAAAAGTAATAAAATAGATACATCATAGATACAACAGCTTAACTCATCAGTTAGTAACATCATTAACCAGTACATCTCTATATACAATCCTATTATCCTAAGTCTCATCCTTCCATATAGTTATTGGTTCCCATATTTTTAGTCCCAGTTTCCTCCCTTTCTTTCCCTTTCTAGCGTAGATTGCTTTTTCCAAATTATATACATTCAGAATCCTGGCCAACCATTGTTGATATGTCTGTGGTATTGGATCGAGCCAGGCTGAAGCAATACATAATCCTAATATCGCCATGGCCACAAAAATAAAATAACATTCTTCCCCCTGAGTACCATCCGGATTTGCACCCAACAATATTAAAGAGGGGGTTAAGTTAACTGATATTCTCAATGCCCTTTGCATAAAAGTCGCTATTTCATTCAATATGGTACATAATTTTGGGCATGTTGCAAATACATGTACAATATCTGCATGTAAACTTCCACATCTTGAGCAATTAATGCCCGTTGTAGCTCCCCATTGTGCAATTTTTGCCGGAGTGTGATATAACCGATATAGTGTCTTGTAATGTTGCGCCTGTAATGCTGCAGAGCACAAAACATTCTGACCTAACTCTAGTGACAGATAAAAACAATCTGTTTCAACCTCTAATTTAGTTGCCCAAATTTCCCCCCATTTCGCCATATCATCTTGTTTTGATTCTATTAGTTCATAATAAAACCTTTTAATACTGCAACTAGTTCCTTCCTGCACCAACTCCAGTATATTATTTTTCTAGAATCCAGCAGTCCCCCCTCTTTTATTTACCAGAAAACTTCTTACCTGAAGGTATTTAAAAAAATGCCTTGTTTCTATCCCATATTTTGCATGAATCTCTGAGAACTGCATCAGACCCTGGGATCCCATCAAATCACCAATTTTAATAATTCCTTTTTTTACCCAAATCGTGAATACTGAATCAGAAAAGATATCATTAGGAAAGGTTGAGTTATTCTTCATTCTTGTGTATCTATTATTTTTGCCCAGGCCATATCTCTTGCTAAATGACTTCCAGATGTTATATGCTGCCATCAGGGTCTTAAAACGAGTCTTCTTATAATACGTTGAGTCAAAATGTCTAAGGAGCACGTTATTAGCATCTCCACCCAACAGGAGACCATATATTGCCAGGGTTCCTAATTCATCCTCCCCCTCCATCTCTGCACCACCAATTAGCTCCACCATATATTGTAGGGCAGCAGCCCAATAATAGAGTTTCCAGTCAGGTAATACCCACCCTCCTCGTTCTCTTGGGAGTGCCATTAAACGTAATGCTCTTCTGGTCTTTCCTTTAGACCATATAAACCTATTAATCATGACTTCTAGTTTTTTAAACCAGGAGTTGTCAAACATCAATGGGATTGCCCTAAATATATACAAGAACCTTGGTAACACTAGCATCTTGATAATGTTTGTTCTACCAACTATTGAGAGGTGGAGGTTGTGTAACCTATCTAGATCCCTTCCAACCTTAGCTATGATAGGGGCTATATTCAATTCCACTACCTTGTCCAGTTCTGAGGTAATTGTGATGCCAAGATAAATGCCTGTTTGTACCACCCTATGATCCTGACATACTACATTGTTATCCTTAATTATTTGCGTTTTATTGGTATTCAGGGAGTAGTCTGAAATCCTTCCAAAACTTTTTGCCTCCAGTTCCACATATCGAATAGCCTCCGTGGGTGATGATGAAAGAACTGCCACATCATCGGCGTACGCAAGTATCTTGCATTACCCCTGTGCGAAATC
Organism: Lissotriton vulgaris; assembly: GCF_964263255.1. NCBI lineage: Eukaryota > Metazoa > Chordata > Amphibia > Caudata > Salamandridae > Lissotriton > Lissotriton vulgaris. The sequence continues at coordinate 186,522,830 of NC_141688.1, read as the reverse complement.
AATGGAGCTATGTCTTCATTACTTTCCATCCTCCGAATCAAAGGATCCAAATACATAGCAAACAACAGAGGGGAACATGGGCACACCTGCCTTGTTCCCCTCTTAATTTGAATCTCCCTAGTTAGCCCTGAATTTACCCTAACAGTTGCTACTGGATTCCTATAGAGTGTTTTTATAGCATTAACAAATCCCTCCCCAAATCCCACTCTTTTTAAAACACACCATAGATAGTCCTAGGAGACCCGATCAAAAGCCTTCTCCGCATCTAAAAACAACGCCGCCATCGGGCCCCCCGAGACTTCCATGGTGTCTAATAAAGTAATAAGCTTCCGGGTATGGTGGGTCGTTCCCCGCCCTGGTATGAATCCATGCTGATTGGTGGTAACTAATGGTGCTATCACATTTGCAAACCTTACTGCTAGTGTCTTTGAATAGACCTTTGTATCAGCGTTCATGAGTGTGATAGGTCTATAAGATCCGGGGTCTTTTGGTGATTTCCCTTTCTTTAATATAACCACAATTTCTGCACCTGACCAAGAGGCTGGTACAGATACCCCCGTCTGTGCTTGTTGCACGGTTTTCACCATGTCCTTTCCCAATACTTTCCAGAATACCTTAAAAAACTCTATCAGTATTTTATCCGGTTCTGCTGCCTTTCCAGAGGGGAGACTCACAAGGGCCGCTTCAATCTCCAGAGAATCTAATGGTGTATCTAATCTCCGTCGTTCTTCCTCTTCTAACATCACTCTTGCAATGTTCTCTAGATAAAGTGTAATTTCCCCAGGATCCTTTCCTTGCTGCTCTTCATATAATTTCATATAAAACTGTCTAAAGACTTCTCTGATCTCCTGTGTATCTATTACCTCAATCCCTGAACTATCTTTAATCGCCCTTATCTCTCCTATCGCTGTTTTTTGCCTTGCTTGTACTGCTAATGTTCGTCCCACCCTTTCACTAGCTTCATAGCATTTCTTTCTATTTGCCACATATATTTTTGCCGCCTTGGTAGCTATATCTTCCTCTGCCTCCATCCTTATCTTTGCTAATTTATTAAGTGAAGCCTCCAATGAATTGCCTGCTATTATACATTCATTTAACTCCTCCTCAGCTAAGAGCATTTGTGATTTTAATACTTGGTTTCTCTGTTGCTCCTGTTTCCGTTTATTCACACTATAGCTGAGAGTCTCCCCCTTACCCCAGCCTTAAAACTATCCCATAAAATACCTTCTGATGCGCTGCCTCTATTTATTGCCAAATAATCCTCAATCCATTGCATCATGTGTTGAATATATGTCTCATCCTCCAAGAGCGCTCTTTCAAATTTCCACCTTGTACCCCCCCTAGTACTCAACGTGGCAGTATAGTTTAAGATTAGTGGATTGTGATCGGACAATAGGCGTGGCATCCTCTCAATCTGAGATTTAGATAAACAGTTACTCGAAACCAAAAAGTAATCTAATCTTGCACTCACCCTGTGCGGGCGGAATAGTATGTGAATCCCTTCTCTTGCGGTTTTAAAGTATCCCATCCATCTATTAAGGCATTAGTCCTAGTCATAGAGCAAATTGCTCAGAAAACTCTTCTCTTCCTACCTTTATATAGTGTATGAGATCCTGCCCCTAATCCTAATCCCCCTGCACCATTGATGTTAAAATCACCTCCAAGTATGATGCAAGGTGCCCATGTAGCCAGCTACATATCCAGGAATTCAAAAATTTCAGGGTCATCCCCTGTGGAACTATAGATAGAACCTAAAGTTATCCATTCCTCCCCAACCATACACTCTACCAAAGCCCATCTCCCCCAAGCATCCTCCAATTTCTTCCTCGTAGTGATGTCCCTTCGCCTTGCTAGTATTGCCACCCCCCTATTTCTAGACCCTTGTCTCGAGAAGGCTAAGATTATAAACCCAGTTGCTCCAAGAGATGTATTAGAGATGCCATAATATGTGTTTCTTGTAAAAGTAAAAAATCAACTCTCGTATTTTGTCACAAAAGAAAGACCTTCTGTCTCTTCTGCCTATCATTCAGGCCACATATATTCCATGTCATTATTCGTACAGCCATTTAAAAAACGTCAAACACCTGTCCAATCCATTTTAACCATTTCGACTCAAATATTTCTTTCATCAAATATAGCCTCCACAATTGCTTATTGTTTATTTTCTTTTGATTTCTTTGCATTTTTGTATAGAGTTTTTCCATGCTGTACCCCTTACCCCCAAAAGGTCCCCACCCCCTCCCCTGAGAGCCCCCCCGACGATCCCACCCCCCCTACTGGCAAATAGGTCCATAAGACCTATATGTGGCAACTGTGACCCCCCAGGAGTGCCGCGCTCTCTCACTCATCTCCCTACCCATACAGCTCCCAGAAAACACACAACTCCCCCTTATTTTCTCATTCCCCCCTATCCCCCCAATACCCACCTACACTGATCTTCTCCCTGTTCTTCTTGTGTTTTACCCTCAGATTCTTAGTTATGTTAATCTCATAGGCCTCTTTTCAAATTTGATTATCAAGTTTTCCGGCTTCCATTAGAGATCAAAGCCACTGTATCATCCTGAGCTCTATTTTCTTTCAACCATACCAGATATTCTTGGGCCTTGATCTTCGAGTAGAAAACTTTGAATTGTCTATTTTTTACTACCTTTAGTCTACTAGGGAACATCAAATATGCCTCACATCCTAGTTTTTGAAATGGAGTTTTAACTCCCTCATCCTCCATCTCCTCTCAACTGTTGTGTGGCAGAAGTCAGGCCTAGCAAAGAATTCCACATCTTTATATCTACATTTAGCCTGGGGTTTTACCTTTGCCATGATTTCTTCCCTTAATAAGTAATTTCCAACATATATGAGTATTGCTCTAGGTTTAGCAGACATAGTGCCCTTGCTCTGTACAAATGGGAACCTGTGTGCGCGCTGTATTTCACTTTCCCAGTTCCAACCTGTTATATCCGGCAATGCACCTCTGAGCAATTCAATTACATATGCCCTCACGTCCTGGCCCTCCTTCCCCTCTGCCACACCCAGTAATCGTATGTTATTTCTTCGCTGCCTATTCTCAAAATCCTCGAGTTTCCCAAAAACATCTGATGTAGTTTTTTCTTGATCCTGTTTGAAGTCTTGCCATTTATTAACTTCATCTTCCAAATTACCGGTTCTTACCTCCACTTCAGTCACTCTTCCCACTAGGTCTGTGTATAGTTTATTAACCTTCCTGAGGGAACATTGTATCTTCTTACTCTCCTGTCTCGCTCTGCGTCTCTGCACTCTAGCCTCCACTTGAATCTGTTTCAACATTGAGTACATAGTTTCAAATCCAAGCGAATCTTGGCCTTGACCTGGAGTATGCCTCTGTGACATATCTTGGATTGGTACAGAACCCGCTGCCTCTTGATACAATTGTGATGTTGCAGAATAATTCCAATCCAGTCTTTTTACAACCTGTACTTGTAGAGGACTTGCACCGCTTTTAGATCTATGCCGTCTCTTTCTCACAAGGGTCCTTGATTTACGTCTGGAGGTGGGTTTATGAACTGTATCTTCCCTCAGATCTGAGCTATCTGAAATATCAGAGTCTAATCCAGAAGGGAGTGATTCCGCTTCAATATCAGTATCAGTGTCTTTTGAAGCATTAGTTGACTCTGAGCCTGAACCTACTTCAGTCCCTCCCACAGCCCCTTCCTCCTCATCCCCACCAGTGGCGGGTTTCCCATGGGGGCGTTTGGGCGCCGCCCACCCTGCTTTCTCGCCGTGCGAGAAGAAGGCAGAAACAAATGGAGGTTATTTATTTATAACTACCATTTGTTTCTGCCTGGCTTTCTCGCACGGCGAGAAAGCAGTCAGCCGAACTTCCTAGTTTCTCGAGCCTCAGGGCAGGGGGGAGTGGCTTGGGGGAGTGGCTTGCCCACTGTTATTAATACTGACTGTTTGGACAGCCTGAGAGGCTTTCCAAACAGACAGTATTAGCAACAGTGGGCAAGCCGCTCCCCCAAGCCTCCTCCAACTCTCCGTTCTGCGGAATGCAGACTAGCAGGAATGACGCAGTTAGGGCAGCCGGCCGAACCAATCAGCACCGGCTGCCATGGAGGGGAGGGAGGCTGCCTACAGCCTTCAGTGACGAGAGAGGCGGCATTCAAAATCCAGGACGGCAGGAACAGTCTAGGGACTTGAGTCGGGAGTCAGCGCGGGAAGCCAAGGTAAGTTTTTTATATTTATAATTATATTGTATTTTTAATGCAGTTTGACCACTCCTTATTATAGAAAGTCAAAGCGCCCTTGGGGAGATATTCTTGGCGTGTCTGCAGTAGAGAGCCATGCCTGTTCACTGTCTGGCTGGGAGCATCACTGCCTTTCAAGGCAATAATTGCCAAACTGGAAATGCTTGTTTGAAATGTTATTTCCGCGTAACCAACACACACGAGACGACACCTTTACTTTTGTTTAGAACGAAGCCTTAGCTGCTGAAAGAAAGAATCCAACACTCTTCAGCACTGTTCAGTGGGGCCAAGCAGCCCCACAGAGAATGAGTGACGTACGTCTGTCTGCTATGTCAACCTTTGTATCCACCTCCACGGGCAGTGGACAGACACTTTGCCACCAGTAGGTAAATTCACGTCGCCACACCTCCCCACCATGCAGACTGTGTGATCCTGAACAAATTACTCGGCCTCATGCTTCAGTACCCTTGTCAGACCACATTGGGAATGCTCAGAAATGGTCTAAATGGCTGATAAATAATGCTGCTGGAGTAGCTGGACATTATTAATATTCACCCCTCTGTCGGGGGTGGGGGTTCAGCTGGGACCTCTTTGCTCTGGAACAGGTCCAAGTGGAATATATTTCCAGCGCACATTCATCAGTACAGGACCGCATCTTGATATGGAGCATGTCTTTAGTTTGATTTCTGCCAAACTCCTTGTAGAACATAGGTTCCATCCAATCAATTGGGCCACTTTTGTGCTGTTGTAGACTTTTGTCCATCACTGAAGTGTCAGGATCCTCAACAGGGTTTAACTCTGCCCTTGAGATGTTACTGATTTTGAAGGTCTGGCACCAGTGCATTCATCTGTTGCCAGCTCTAGAACCTAGAGTGGCGGTGAGCGGCATTTTATTATTATAGGCATGATGTGTCAGTGTCCTCACTGTGCTGAGCGTTGCTAATAATTGTGAATGTATGCTACTTAAAAAAAAAAAAAGGCTAATTGTGGACCTGAACTAAAATGGGGTCCAGTGGCTGAGAATAATTGAGAGGTGGTACTTGATGTGCTGGAGGTAGGTCTACTATTTTTAACTAATCTTGGCCCTAATTTTATCATTTATTATGCTTATTATTCATTATAAGTGTCATTTTGACGATGGTCCTTCCGAAATTCCTACATTTGTTACAAATTGTCTGTTTCAGATCCCCAAGTGGTGGTTTGTCAGTCTCACTGCGCTGATCCGTTTCTTCCTATTGGGAGGGGCGAAGGCGCAGAGGCTTTCGGGCGAACCCCACACATTTTCTGGGACAAATGCAGACAGTTGACATATGAAGTGGGATTGGGGATGGCAGACATGCAATTTTACTATTGGATATCACAACTCCTGGTAATAAATGACTGGTTGACTGGTGGTTGAAATGAATGACCCAGAATACCGAGCGGAGCTGGCCCTACTGGGGTCAGACATGGTGATGCACTGCCTGTATGGTAGCTCGTCCCGGCACATCTTCCAGACTGTACAAGGGAGGTGTTCCTTGCTGTACAATGGTGGATGTTTTACCCGCAAGTGTCTTGAGAGCTTTATGCTGTGCTGTTGACTGAAATAGACTGGTTGAAGGTGTCGCACATAACACGGGGACATTATACAGCTTTTGTTATGTCAGCCTTGAGCGGAGAGCGGGTGCCAATACAGGACAATAAGATATGGACTTTTCTCCACCGCCAATTTTGCGCCTCACCAATTTCAAATGTCACCAGCCGCCACTGATCCCCACCCTCATTGAGCGAGTAAAAACAATCACACCCATAGAGTTAGAATCCGAATCTAGTACAATCTTGTCAGTCTGTGACACTGTTGATATGGACATTATTTCCCCACCTCCGTCTTGCTCCTCTATACCCATGGTATCTTCTATACAGTTTATATCCTCAGTATTTGCTTGTATTGTTACTCCTACTTCCTCCATATGCTCTGATAACAATTCCACATTAGACAGGGCCTCCCCTTCCTCCTGAGTTACCTGCAGTGTCTGCTTTTGTTTTATCTCCATGTTCGCCGAAATCTGAATGGCAGCGGGTACGCTATCTGAGACCTGGATCTCAATCCTCTCATTCCTCGGCACAGCACTGCTGAATCTGCGAGGTCTGTGGCCGATGCTCCATTTCTAAATCCCCCTCCTGCATGCCCTGTGCACCCACAGTCATCGTACCTGTCTGCTCCGTAGCATCATTGGTGAGTGTCCCGTTCACCTCTTGCAAACTCGTTAATAACCACAAGGAGCTCACCTGTTTAAGCGCTCACACCACGCGCTGACACAGCCCTCCTCACTCTTCCCTGAGACAGCGGTCCGCGCTGAGACAGGGAACGCCCAACGCCTAAGCCACGCACACTGCGAGGCCACGCCCACTCCAAGGACTACAAAACACGCTAGAAAATTAGCGTGCACCACAATCTGTTTGTCATCCTCTGAGGCGGAAGCCGGAGGACTATGCTCACTTAGAAACAAAAACTGCTTTTAAAAATGTGTATTTTCGCCGAATTTGTGTTTTTAATAACCACAAGGAGCTCACCTGTTTAAGCGCTCACACCACGCGCTGACACAGCCCTCCTCACTCTTCCCTGAGACAGCGGTCCGCGCTGAGACAGGGAACGCCCAAGGCCTAAGCCACGCCCACTGCGAGGCCACGCCCACTCCAAGGACTATAAATGTGCCAGCCATACCAGCGCAGCGGACGAGCGCAGCGGGAGCGCCTAAGGCAAGCCCGTCTGTGCCCGTCCGGGCACGACCGGGCCTAGGGCCAGCCCCCATGCCGGAACCCACCGCCATTAGGAGACCTTACTCTCGGCGAGATCTCCTTAGCCTCAGACCTTCGAAGAACACCACCTGTCATGCCATACATGACCCAAACGTCCCCTTCACTAGCTGTAACATCTGCAAACCTGGATACCTACTCCTTCCCAGGATGGCCGTCCCTCTCCCTGGCCTCAAATTAGCGACACTCAACTGTAGATCGCTTCCCAAGCACGCCCTACTCATAAACCACTTAATTGTCGATCACGATCTGGATATACTCTTCTTAACCGAAACCTGGATCACCGGTCATTCTAATTCCGACATAGTCTCGGCCCTTCCCCCGGGCTTTCTCATCATGTCCCAACCCCGCCCTCTTGGTCGAGGTGGTGGTATAGCCATCATCTACCGAGACTACTTCACCTGCCGATCCACTGAGATCCAGAGCAAGGAGTCGGAGAGCTGTCTGTTCACGCTGACGCTCTCGCCGACCTACTCCCTGTCAGGCCTTCTGGTCTACAGATCCCCTGGACATTTCGGCCCCTTCTCCGCCGCTTTTTTAGAATCCATTTCATCCCTGGCCCACTTAACATCCAACTTCCTGATTACAGGCGACCTCAACATCCATTTCGATGATCTAACAGACACAGGGTCGTCTGACTTAATCAGTGAACTTGGCGCCCTTGGCTTCTCCCTGACTAACTCAGGAGCCACGCATGCGAAAGGACATCTGCTCGACCCTGTATTCTCGAACATCCCTTCCCTCCAGTTCACCAATTCCATCCCCCTCCCGTGGACGGACCACTTCCTGGTCTCGACCCATCTCCCAGGGGCCTTTAAGAAACCCCACAACCCCCCAACTTTCACCAAGGATAGATCTTGGGCCAGACTTTCTACGGACAACTGGGCCTTGGCGCTTGACGCTTCTACCCCCAGTCTTGCAGCCGACCCCACCACGGCAGACATCCAGTTCAGAGACTGGATTTCCTCCTCCCTCGACAGCCTCATCCCCATCAAAAATCGGGAGGTGAAAAATAAGACCAAGGGCCATGCCCCCTGGTATAATGCTGAACTTAGAGCGCTCCGTAAAGTGTGCAAAAAGGCTGAGAGAGCATGGAGGAAAGATTGGCTCCACAGCAACAAGGATATATATCACAACGCGGTAAGACAATACAAATCAGCCTTGAAATTAGCTAAATCTACGTTTTACGACAACAGAATAAAAACCGCGACCAACTCAGCCAAAGAATCCTATCAGATAGTCAAAGAACTACTAAGCATCCCAACAGCTCCCCCCCCCTCACTCCCCCCCCCCCCAGACAGAAGCAAGGATCTGGCCAATTATTTTGAGTCTAAAATCCTGCGGATACTGGACTCCCTTCCTACTGTCAGCCCCCCTCCCATCCTGGCCACAGCGGTCGAAAACAACAGCCCACAGCTGGAGACTTTTAGAGCAGTTTCCCTCACCGAGGTGACGTCCACGCTAGAGAAAATGAAAAGCGGTTCCCCCCTTGACCCAGCCCCGGTCAGACTCCTAAAAAAGGTGTCCTCCACCATAGCCCCTATCATCAGGGACCTTATCAACTCTTCCCTCGCTGGTGGAACGGTACCCCCCAACTGGAAGAACGCAGTCGTGAAGGCTCTGCTGAAAAAGCCCCAACTAAACCCGGACGACATGTCCAATTACAGACCGATCTCACTGCTCCCTTGTATCAGTAAGATGGCTGAAAAACTAGTCAACTCGCAACTATCCCAATTTCTCGAGACAAACAACATCCTGCGCCAATCCCAAACTGGGTTTAGACCCGGCCATGGCACGGACACCGCACTCCTCTCTGTCATCCAGGAGGCAAGGTGTATCCTAGACTCAGGGGGATCAGTGGCAGTGATCCTCCTGGATCTTAGCGCCGCCTTTGATACGGTGGATCACCGTGTCCTACTACACCGCCTGACCAAGGCAGGAATTGTGGGTACGGCGCGAGCGTGGATCGAATCCTTTCTCTCCCATCGATCCTTTCAGGTGTGGGACGGCAACTCCCGGTCAGAACCTCTCCCGCTGAAGAATGGAGTTCCCCAGGGGTCGTCGCTCAGCCCCACCCTGTTTAATGTCTATATGGCTCCCCTGGAAGACGTAGTGGCCCCCTACGGTATAAAAATAATTAACTACGCTGACGACACCCAACTTGTCGTATCCCTGTCCCACCTGGATAACCATCCAGACAGCTTGCTGCACTGCCTCCAGGACATTCATACCTGGATGTGTGACTCGGCCTTGAAGCTGAACGGCGCAAAGAACGAGATCATGCTCCTGGGCAATAAATGGACGACCTTCCCACCTACATCTTGGCCCGACACCTTCTGCGAAATCCCGTCTCCTAAAAATGAAATCAAAACACTAGGAGTTTGGTTGGAACCTGACCTTACCATGAAAACGCAGGCAGCCAAGACAGCAGGCACCTGCTTCGGTCTCCTGCGTTCAGTACGCAAGATCCTGCCTCTTCTTCCCCTTCCATCCAGGAAATTACTTGTCCAGGGTCTTGTCTTGGCCCGACTCGACTACAGCAATGCCATCTACCTGGGGGCCCCTGAATACACCCTGGCCAAACTCCAACGCACCCAGAATGCGGCGGCCAGGCTCATCATGAACCTTCCACCTAGAGTGTCGGCTAAGCCCGCCCTCAAAACCCTACACTGGCTCCCTGTTCGCCAGAGAGTAGAGTTCAAGGCCCTATGTACCACCCACAAGCTCATCAATGGAGCTGGCCCTGCCGCGCTTAAAAATATGGTCACCCCATATAAAGCTTCAAGACCCCTTCGCTCCGACGCCGAACATCTTGCTACGGTGCCCAAATTCAGGAAGGCTCGCACCGGCGGTCGCCGCTTTTCGGTCAAAGCCTCCACAGCGTGGAACTCACTCCCTCTCAGTCTACGCCTGGAACCCTCCCACATGGTGTTCCGCAGGAAACTTAAAACCCTCCTGTTCCCCAAATAAGGCACTCCCTCTTCCCCCCTCTGGATCTTTACAGGTTGAATAGCGCGGGGATGCCTACGGGTCACCAGGCGCTTTAGAAATCGCGAAATAAAATAAATAAATAATAATAATGTAGCCCAGGAACCGTTAGCAGCGGGGTCTGGGCGATCACTTTACCCACTGATTCAACTGATTTGGCGTTTACCGTCACTTTGGCGTTCGAGCGTATTGCAGCTGCCGCAGGAAAGAACGCCTCCAACACCGTAGGCTGCCTTAATCCTGCCTGTTCAAGCGTCTTTATACCAGTATTATTTCTCCTGTTTGCAATAATTTTATCTTTTCATCTTTCCTTTTTCTCCTTTTGGTTTGCCGCTACACTGTTGCCGATTACTTTGATCGGCTCCGTATCCCGGTCCTCCATTTTCCGTAAGTTTGTTTTTGCCCGAAGGTTTGCCGCTGGGGCGTCAGGGTCACTACAAACTGCTTTCTTGCTGTTTTGGAGCCATTATGCACCTCCTCAAAGGATACCAATAGCAATGGCTTGTATCAACGTTTCTTTCTAAAACTCCACGAGTACAATTCAAGCTCCCTTTTATATTATCCTTTAAAGTCAGGACCGACCACAATCTCTCAAAGGGGGAACCCAAACCGCTCGCTGGCAAGCTCACCGTGGATAATTTCTTCTTGTATCTGACTACAAGAATCATTGCATTTCATGGGGGGGTTTCAGAGGGGAGTCTTATCGTCCTTTTACCATCACCTAGAAGAGTGGCGTGTTCCGTTCAAGCCGCAGCCTCAGGAGAGAGGAGAGAGCATGTCTTCCCTCTACGGCCTGTCAGCGTCCATCTTCCCTCCCCACAGGAGATTGTCATGTCCACAGTTTCCTGTCGTATTTCATTAATAGCTATTTCGGCTTCCTTTTCAATGATTGGCTGTCCAAGAGGTTCTTGACTACCAGGTGCTGAACTTTGACTGCTCTGAGAATTCCCTCCTGCTATCTGAGCAGCAATTGTTTCTTCTTTTTCAATCTCATCTCTTAACATTTGGAGATACACTGGAAACACAGAGCAATCATTGCTGTCTTTCACAGCATTGAAAGTGTCAACATAACAGTCAAATTCTTCAAGTAGTTTACTTTCAGTTCGCCATGCCTTAAACAACTGTAACAAGGCTAAATAGAAAAACTCTTCTTTGTCCCCAATTTGGCAACCTTTGTTATGTCTCACCAAACATTCTGTGATTCCACCAACAGCAAATTATCCTTTATCTATGATTTCACTGAAATTACTTCTGACAGTATAATGTTGAACCATTTCATAAATACGCATGCATTTCAGATGATTACTTCTACTTGGATAGTACATATCCAGAATGTTACTCTTCAGAATATCTGTACTGTGTGGCTCAAATTCTGCAAGATATTGAATTTCAGGAAAATACTTTAGTACTCTGCTATGAGTCATAGCAAGCCCTAAACTCACCCATAGAACTCCTTTAGATTTAGAAAACAAACTAGCTGAGCTTAACTTGTCCACACATTCATAGGAACCTATCCCTCTGTGAGAAAGCATTTTCAAACTAAAACTAAAACTGTGCAATTTCTTCGTGAGACTCTTTGCTACTGAGATCTCCTCCCATATCTCTTTCATCTCAGTTTTCTCTGAGTTTGTTAAATGAGATGTAACTTACCGAGCAATAGCAATTGAGTTGTCTGCAACAAATTGCACATCCATGTTTTGCATTCCACATCTTCAGAATCACAGGGTTGTAGTCATTTATGTACTTGGAGGCCTCTGTTATTCTCAGGTAGTATGTATTTTTCAGTGATTTCCTTGTAAGTGTATGTCTGACTGCAGACAAAAAGCCTTTGACTCTTCCTTGTGAGATGACATGTTGTGGGAATACAAAACAACATCTTGTATACAAACTCCCTTTTGCTCTGTATCTGTGCTGACATTATTTTCTGCATCTATGATTTTGGAATCGTAGAACTTGTTGTCTTAAAATGTTGTCTCTACTCTCCTTTGGGATGAAGCTAGTTACATACTGCTCAATAAAAGACATCACAGACTCATCACTGTCTGCTCCAAACTTTGGGGCATCTTAAAACTACAACAGAATATGAATATGGGAAGCACCTCTGGCTTTTTACTCTTAACCCCCCAAAAAATAATTCACTTCACCAACAGGAGGTTTTGTTTTGTTCAAGATGATAGACATCATTGCTTGAAATCTGTGATCAAAATATCTGCAAACATTTGCAGGGTTTAGTGAGCACAGTTTTCCTGGCGTTTTTAGATGAAGGTCTTTTATATTTGAATTTGCCTCCTGCTACAATTCTAGCAGGTTATCCCACGCACATTCAGCACAACTCAGCATCTGGAACCAAGTAGGTGCTCCAAGGTTCCTAAACATGCACTTGAGTTCACCATGACTCTAATACCTCTCTTCATCATCCCCACGCTGTCATGACAATAGGTGTATAAATAGTATTCCAAGTGCTAATCTCTTCCTTGAACTTTTTCCAAAAGTTCTCTTGCTGGTATATTATGCAAATTAACTCCTGCTTTTAGAATATGATTCACAGCATTTGAGAGACAAGACTCTCAAATAATAGGTGAAATATATATGGAATACACTGACAAAATCAGGGGTCTTCGGAATAAAGTCTACTACAACTGTAACTACTCAGCTGCAGGTATTTGCACAGGCCGCTCATCAGACCTGCCACCTAGTGCAGTTGGAAAAAGATGTGGGAAACACTGATCTTCTAGACTTTTTCCCCACACACTTAATGGAGCTCTTTTTGCTTTCTTCATTTGATACAGCTCAATGGCATCACCAATAACTCCTTTAGAATGCACAGGGTGGATGCTATAATGTTCATAAATGTCTTCTGACCTGGCCTGATCCACCTTCTTAATCTGACTTGTTGATCCTCCATAGGTGTGATTTCTTTCAGTATTTCTATAGTGAACATTGGTTTGTACCAGATATTAAGGTACTCTTTTTTTCAACATTAGTAACATCCGCTAAATCCTGTCATATCTTCTTGGTAGGCACACAACTTACAAGAATTACTAGTCATTCCTCTAAATCTCTATCTACCCCTATCATTTCAATGTGTTTCTTGATATCTAATGGCAAATACACTACTCTACCTTTTAGACCTTTTTGCAGCTCTGTTGGGGGTAACTTGCTTGTCTTTGTCTCCATACGTACTATAACCTGAAATTGTGTCTAGTTTGGAGAAGCATGGACTCATGAATATTTAAACCTTGAAGTACTTGTGAAATGGGAACCAGTTCGAACTTGTTATCCAAAGTTCTAGCAGGCATTTCATTATCCTCTAATTTATTGTAGCAGGGGGTACATATATCTAGTCGTCAAGTGAGATCTTTCTTCTACAAACAAATACAGTACAAACTTTTGCCAGTTCTTATTATTCTCTGGTTAACTTTTTCACTATAAGTCAACAGTCCGCATTTGATTCTTGTAGTGAGTGTGTCAGCAGCATGCTCAAACATACTTAGCACATACTCTCTTAAATATTGTAATCCCTTTTTCAAAACTATCAACTGTAGTACTTGTGTCCTGTTCTACAACTCCTCCTGTTATCAAGTTTTAAATTTCCCTACAGTCCTGTTCTGGACCAGAAAAAAAACTGCACATCATCACAAACCTTTCCGGCCTCTGACATGCGCAGTACCATGCAAAAGTGCCTGATTCATTTCTCCTAAACATAAGGCGGGAGTGTTTACATAATACAGTCTTGTAACTAAAGTTGGTATTGTTGAGTGGTGTACAGCTAACATCCTAAAATGATGATGGTTGTTTTGGAACACTTTCTTTAACAACAAACTAGTGAGTGTCACTGCAAATTAGTCTGCTTTCTCAGCTTGCAAGGATCTAAAACTTGTAAAGTACTCTTTTTGTGTTTTAAACTTTGCCTTGGAAATAGAAGTAGGAATTTCCTTATTATATCACTGGATTGCTGTCTAATACTACCAAAACACTACTACAATTCAATAACTACATTTCAATTTGTATTCAGGGGCCTAAATACGTCTGCCTTGTACCTCTTCTACAATAATTCCTACATTTTTAGGTACCATCACTTCTTTTGCAAGAGGACTGCTATTCTTTACTTCATAATAATGTCCGCTTTCATCAATACCATGAACTAATCTGTTATCCTGGAGTTAGATTTCTTCATTAAAGAAAGGCACTGTACTACATGTATGTATCCTTTCTCCACTAAACTGTACAAAAGTTACTTCTATTCACTAATCTTTTCTTCTGGTTTTGTGTCTTCATGCACAACAGTATTTTGTCAAGAGTCTTCATTCTATTTAGAATTAAAATGAAAAGCTTACTCTTCAAAGCAAAGGCCTTATCGACTACTCTCTCAACTTGCTCATTCTGTTTCAGTGCCTCTCTCCTTCTCCTATACTTTTTCATAGTTCTTTGTAGATTTATAACCACTCTACTATGCAACAATCTGGCTCTGTTTTCCTTAAACTGCTTCTGTCTCCTGTTTAATGTGCGTCCATGTCTTTTACTATCTTTTCTCCTCTTGCAGTGTACAGTTTGTCCACTCTTATTGTTTCTTCTAGGCATTTTCTTTATTTTCTAATCATCCGAAATATGAACATAAACTGTTAAGAAATGTCTGAGTCCTCTTACCATTAGCTTTTTTTTAATTCGCCACTTTTTCTATATTTTGCCCCTTTTGTAAATCAATTCTGCACATATACTGTAGTTGCTTCTGTTGGTTTCTTGTCATTTGGTTTAGCTACACAAGTAACTCTGTGTAGTTATGTAGATATTGTACTGTAAGGAAAGACAAGTTTATTTGAATTTTTACCCTAACCAGTTTACCAACTACTTTACCAGTGACTTACATATAATACAAAAACAGTGTTCAAGGTATGTTGACTTTTTAAATTTACAGATGAACCTAGAAATATTACTACATGCACTTACTTCAATATAAAAAACCTAGAGCAAAACACAAAACTTTATTATTAATTATCTTTTAACATTTTAGCAGCCTACTGTATAACACAGCTACAGCATATTTCACTTCTCACTTTTCACTTATACATGGTGAAAGAACAGTTTATCCCTTTTTCAATACATTTTAAAATGAATATCAAGGCCAGGAGACATATTTACAAGCCCCATGCACTCTTTGGAGCATTTTCTTTGACACACCAGTGCCGAAATGTGCTGCTACATATTTACAGTCCACATAAAGCCACTCTGCGTAGCTTCTCATTACATTATAAACAGCGGCAGGCCGACACAGGCAAGCTGGGTGGGCCACGGCAGGGGATGGTGGGGGGAAGCCTACAGATGTTGGAACAGGTATTATTTATTTATTTAACTATACCTATTCCATCGTCTGTCGAGGAAGGTGCCTTTCCTGCACAAACCAATCACACAAGCACCATGGTGCAAGGGTGCCTAAGTTAGTGCATGACAGCCAGTTCTGCACCAGCCCAGGGGAGAGCATAGGGATCCATCATATTGTTGTAAAATTGACGCATCCCTGTGCCTCGGACGTAATGCAGCATGGCACAGCCAAATTGCTAACAGCACTGCACTGCATTACTTTCTTTTAAATTTAGCCCCGAGTGTACAAGTAAATACAGTGTCTCAACACTGTAAATACAAAAACACAACATAAGAGTTGTTGGATGGCTATCTATAACTGTGATAGTGGTCTATTTACCATCTCAGTAATGTTCTTCTTAATTGTATCAGATTAAAGGTTTAATAAACAGTGGATATAATAATCTGTACATTAATGTCTATTAAAGCATATAACTCACTAATTCTTCCAAATACATCCAAAGAGTATGTCACACCTTGCATATATAATTCACCAGATGGTTCTAAAAGACTACATATTCTTCAGTAAAACTTGTAAAAACATGTGTTTCTGGCTGAATACTCCCTGGAGGATTGAAATGGTTCATACATAGTACCTACATGATTCTTTGAGTATACATATACACATATACATGCTTCCCAGATTATTCCCTGATTATATATCATAACTCCGTAGTTCATTACATATCTGCATAGTTGCTGCCTACGTGTTTACATGAGTACATCACTACTATCTTGGTGTTTGCATGAGTAGTGCCAGAATGATTAGATAAGTGCATGACTGATGGCTCAATAATTCAATACATGTATAGATATGGTTGGATAATTCAATGAGTCAATCAATCAATCAGGGGTTTATAGAGCGCACTACTCACCCGTGCGGTTCACAAGGCGCTGGGGGGGCAGCTCCAGAACAGTCGTAGTGCTAGGTCTTGAGGTCCTTCCTGAAAGTGTGCCAGGTTGGGGAACATCTAATGTTCACGGAAAGCTCATTCCAGGTCTTGGCTGCGATGTAGGAGAAGGCTCTACTGCCTGTTCTGTTTCTGACAATGCCGGGGACCTCTGCCAGGACAAGGTCGGTGGAGCAGAGGTTTCTTTTGGGTAAGTGGAAGGGGTTAGACCTGTCAGCCTTTGGATGGTCTCCCCCTATTTCTTTGCTCTTTTTGCCTCACATTTTTTTTCCACCAATTTTTTTTGTGTGGCCTTAAGTCTCTGGGCACCTCGTCACTGCCAATCAGTGCTGAGGTGCAGTTGTGCCTTTCTAGAATGGTGGAATAGGTGAGCTTCATAAAATGGTCGCCTGTCAGAAATTACCTCAGAGCTCTAGCCCATAGGATAGCATTAGGGGTTTCCAGAACCTTCCTCTAGTGACCTGGGCCCAGGTTATATAAGGGAGGGTACTGGGCGGCCATCTTGTCACACTGCTGGGTTGGCTGGAGTGGGGACTGTGGCGTCAGAGGGATTGTGTCACAGGCGGAACTGACTGCTCCCTGGGGCTGCGGTTTGGTGTGAGGGTGCTGCTCTCCTACGTTTTGATCTGTGCCTGTCTTAAAGAAGAACAGAGAGAACAACGCCCCAGTGCTTCCACGTGTAAAGCGTACTGCTCCTCAGCTGGTGAGAGAGACCTTGAACCGGCCCTGGGAACCTAGGACTGTCCGGGGGGGGGGGGGGTTGTACACTGTGCAGAGGTCCCTCTCAGCGACCTCTGAAGTGAGGCTGGGACACAACCTTTGCCCTTGCTTCCTGGTTGCCACTTGGCGCTAGTGTGCTGTTATTGCCCTGCGTGACTGCCGCCAGCCTGGTGTCCTAAAAGCGCACCTTATTGCTAGCGCCTCTCTGATTAGCTCTTTCCCACCCTCCTGAGCACTGAAGCGCCAAGTCTGTTGGTCTCATCACCGCACTGGTCAGAATGCTGAGTGGGGCCGGGCCGTTCTGGAGAGGAACAACGCGAGGTCTGAGGGAGACGCTAGAGAGGGTCGTCTAGCAACCAGGAATCCTGCCTAGCGCATCACCTCCCTGTCTCCGAGTTAGAGCTTTCACAGGAGAGGGGAAACCACCACGGCCCTTCAGGAGGTCGGTCCAACTGCCCTCCACCAGTTCCTGAGGGCAGGAGAAAGAGCAAGAGGAGGCCCACCGGCGGTGGGACCTCTGTTTACAGCGGCGTCACTGCAAGGCCCTATCCCCTCCCAGGCGAAGTGGTGTGAGGCCTGAGCGGGAGGAAGGGGAACATTTGTGCTACAGTTTCCTAACCTGAGGAGGTTATCAGAAGCGCTGGATGGGCACAAAGGTATTGGGGAAGGCCTGACTTAGGGTGGTGTTGGTGAAGCTTAGTTCCCCAGACAGAAGGGGGAACTGCTATGAACGGGGTTACTAGGAACTAAGCCCCTAAGTCGTTCCTCTCTCCCCCAGGGCACCATGGCAAGATTCTATTAAGAGAGTGAGTACCTGTTCCCTAGAGTTAAGCATATTTGAACACTTTCTTGCGCAGGAACTGAGTACAGACAGCGTACCCCGACTAGGGAACTACTAACAATCTACGGTGGCACTTACCTGCTTGGTTCAAACTATTGCATATACCTGCTGATTCCATATCTAATGCACTTACCTGCTTGGTTTAAACTGTTGCATATACCTGCTGATTCCATATCTAATGCACTTAACTGCTTGGTTTAAACTGTTGCATGTACCTGTTGATATATGCTTAATGTATTTACCTGCTAATTGCATATTCAACGTGTTTAAAAAACTATTTTTTATTAAATACTGTGAGGTAATGCAATGAAATGTCAATTGTTGAGATAATCCAATAATGAAATGCCCGAAGTCCTAATTTATTAACTATTGAAAACTTCAACCTTATTTAATGCAAAAGGATAAAGCATCTCTATTTTCTTTTTTTTTTTTAAGTTTGAGTTTATTGAAGTATAAAGAAGCAAAGACAGAAAATGAAGAAACAGTCATAAGTTATAAAAAACAAGAAATCTCTCTTACATGAAAGTACATATGATTGATGAAACGATACATGAAAACATATAAAATAATAATGTTACTAAAAAGAAGTAATGATGTCATAACCTGTAAAATAATACATAGAAATAATATGAAAAATATTAAATGCAGTTAAGAAAATAAAATAAAATCATGGTGGTTTTTGAACTTCATCAGTGCGAACATGGGAAACAGGTGGGATTGTATCAACTCTGGATAAATACTCAGTGAGTGGAAGCCATAAAAGATCACGTTTGATTGCAAGGGAAATGGGGGAGACAAAATTAGTATCTAGACGGTGGTTAAAACATACTGCATTCCACCAAGCACGAAATGAAACATCATTAGCTTGTTTCCAATGAGAGGTAATATGATGTAAGGCAATAGCTATGAAAAGGTCAATTAATTTATAGCTGTGTGAGGAATTGGCAAAAATAGGGGAAAGAGAGCCTAGAAAATGTTATCAATGGAAAAAGGGAACTGGAAATTGAAAATCTTCTTAAACTGGGACCAAACCAATTGCCAAAAACGTAAAATGGGAGGACAATCGAACAACATATGTTTCAAATCAGCTGAGGAGCAGGGACAGGACCAACAAGTGGAAGGAGTGTCTGGGGAAAAAGATGACAATAGTAATGGAGTAAATAATGTACGATTATAAACGAAAAATAGGGTATGCGTAGTGTTAGCAGCTCTGGAGGTACTATGGATTTTTGAACAAATTTTATCCCATAAAGTAAAAGACCAAGTCTGAGAAAAATCTTTTTCCCAAGCCAACTCAACCTTGGATTTGATTCAATCAGTAGAAGATTAAATTGATTTATAGAGAAAAGTAGCAGAGGGTGAGTGATCGAGCGCAACGTACACAGGAAGATAGGCAATCGGAACAGAATTCGTAGCAGGGAGTTAATGTAGATAATGGGTAAGAGAGGGAAGGAGTGATAGATATTGTGAACGAGAAGAGGAGGGTAAAGAGAATAGCTTCTGGAGATCTTGAAAGGGAAGTGGTTGATTGTCTGAGAGAAGTTGAGAGATCCGTTTTAGGCCAAGAGAGTGCCAGGTTTTCCAATATAAAGAGCGATTACGAATTTTGAGGTGTTTATTATGCCAAATAGGTTGGACATGAGTGGAGGAAGCAGAAGGGTAAGAGGATGGTAAGTATGGTTGAAGAAGAGAACAAGAACGAGAAATGATGGGGAGCGAAGAGACGTCACGTTGGAAGAAAAGGAGAGAACCTCGCTAAATTCAAAAGGATGAAGAAAGGAAGATTCTAATTTAAGCCAAAGAGGAGGATAAAAAGGGAGGGTAGAAGAAAGCCATCGCAAAGCTTGCTTTAATGAAAAAGCGTTATGATAAGATTTGAAGTTAGGAAATTTAACCCCACCTAGTGATTTATCCTTTTTCAAGGCAGAAAGAGCTATTCGAGATTTTTTACCCTTCCACAAAAACTTGAGCAGGATAGAGTCTATCGACTTGAAGTAATAGTCTGGAATGTGAATGGGAATCATTGAGATGTAGTAGAGCACCAAAGGTGCCAACATCATTTTGATGGAGTCGAGACGGCCCCACCATGAAAGGAAGAGAGGGTTCCATCGGACAATTGCCGCATTGAGTTTTGCAGAAAGTGAATCAAAATTAAACTTAAGAGTATCTGAGAGACGTGTAGCAAACCAAACACCCAGATATTTAATGTTAGAAGGTTGCCAAGAGAATCCAGAAGCATCAAAAAGAAGCTTTTGACAAAGAGGATTTAGGGGTAAAATTTCACATTTATCAATAATAAGACAGTAAGCCACCGTAGATTAGAAAAAGAGGAGACTTGATTTAAAAAGAAAGGTAAGGTGGATTGGGGATCAGAACAGTATAACAAAATATCATCAGCATAAACTGATAATTTAACTTGTTGTTGGGAGCCAAAATGAAAACCAGAAATGTTGTCATCAAATCTAATCTTTGTCAAAAAGGGTTCTAAAGCTAAAACAAACAAAAGAGGGGATAAGGGACAACCTTGCGTACGCCCCTTTGAAGGGGAAAATAATCTGAAGTTATACCATTTGCAAAAATTGATTCATGGGGGCTAGAATAAAGTAAAGAAATAAGAGAAATAAATTTAGATGAGAAACCAATCCAACGAAGAGCTTGAAACATGAAGTCCCATCCAATTCTATCAAATGCCTTTTCGGCGTCAAGGGAAATGGCAGCTAATGGATAGGAAAGTGAGGGAGCCTTACTTAAAATATCAAAGAAAACACAGGAATTATCCGACGAAAGACGACCTTTAACGAAACCTGATTGTTCTGGGCCAATAATGTCCGGTAAAAGGGGGTCCAATCTGAGAGCTAAAATTTTGGCGAAAATCTTATAATCTGTATTTACAAGGGAAATGGGGCGAAAATTTTTACACAAGGTATGGTCTTTGTCTGGTTTGGGAATTAGACAAATTAATGCTTCTTGAAAGGTGCCCCGAGAAGATCCAGAATCGACAAAAGATTGAAATAACAGAAGCAGTTTAGGAAGGAGAAGAGAGGAAAAGTGATTGTAAAATTCGATAGTAAAACCATCAGGTCCAGGCGCCTTACCGCGACGAAGCACAGAGACGGCGTGTGAAATTTCAGAGAGGGTGATATCTGAATCAAGTGTGTGAAAATCAACATGAGAAGAAGGAGGGGGAGGAATGTTTTGGAAATAAGTAAGAATATCAGTGGGGTCAGGACGAGATTCAGGAATGTATAAGTTTTGATAGAAAGAAACAAATTCATGTAATATATCTTTATCTTTAAACAGAGATACTCCCGCTGGGCCTTGGACAGATTCAATCTTTCTCCTTTCTTTCCGTATTTTAAGATAGTTGGCCAGTAACTTTCCCATTTTATTCTGACCCCCATAATATCGGGAATTGCATTTAAGTAAAGAATTAGAAGCAGCATTCGTGGTAAATTTGTTAAAATCGAATTTGGCTGAGATGAGCTCGCGAAGGGAACTTTCAGAACCAGAATTATAGTAAGTGTATTCTAACTGCTTAATTTTATCCAAAAGTTGAGTTGACTTAGATATCGACTTCCTTTTCTTTTGAGAGACATAATTAAGGACAAAACCCCTAACAGCTGCTTTAAAAGAATCCCATACCACTACAAAGGAAGATTCAGGGAGATGATTAAGTGTAAAAAATTCAGTGGCAAAAACAGTAAATTGGGTACAAAAATCAGAGTCAAGGAGTAGAGAATTATTAAATCTCCAGCGTTCGGGGTGAGGAGAAAAGGGGATAAGGTCAATATCAACAAAAACAGGAGCGTGATCTGAAATTAAAAAAGAACCAATATCTGAGTGAAGGACAAGTTGAGCTAAGGATTTGCTAAGGAAAAGGTAGTCAATACGAGATTGGGAGTGATGGGTAGGGGAATAAAAAGTATATTCTCTGAGGTCGGGTTACAAAGTCTCCATATATCTACTAATGCGTTGTTATGAATAGATGCAGTGAATTGGGAGTGCATTTTGGAAGTAACAAATTTGACCGTAGAATTCCTGTCTAAAATGGGGCCGAGTACTTGGTTGCAGTCACCACCAAAAATAACATCTTTCTCATCAAGCGTAACAAGCTTTTCAGAAATAGCAGGCCAAAACAATTTATCAACACCAGTGGGAGCATAAACATTAAAAATAACTATGGGAATCTTATCTATGAGTAGATTAACAAGTACCCAACGACCATTAACATCACATTCTTGGGATATAACAGAAACAGTTAACTTTTTATGACACAATATAACAGAGCCATTTTTCTTACCCAGAGCAGGAGAGTGAAAAACATGACCCACCCAACAACGTTTGAGTTTCAAAGCCTCGGATTCCGAAAGGTGGGATTCTTGGAGGAGAGCTACATCAGCTTTAAGTCTAGCTTTGGCAGCTGAAAGAACGTGAAGTAGATCGGTATATTGCAGGAACAGCATGATGACGCCACGAGGTGTAGCGGAGATTTTAGGACCAAGTCTATGCGCACATTGTATATTGAGTGAAGAGGATGGAGGAAGGTCCAAAATTTTTGGCAGAAAGGATTGAAAAAATGCAGTTGGATTGGACCCCTCTGTATGTTCAGGAAGTCCATAAATTCGTAGGTTATTTCTGCGATTACGATTTTTCAACTCCTCCGTCTGCCTCCTCAGAAGTGAAACATCTTTTTCCAGAAGTGAAATCCTAGAGCATGAGGCTTGAAAGGTCTCCGTGGATTGTTCCACTAAAAGAACACGCGATTCAAGAGAGGACCATTTGTCGTGAAGAAATTGTAATGTCTTAGTAGTCTCAGCCATGAAGGGTTTTAGCGCACGAATTTCCTCAAGAATGAGATCCATAGAGGCAGAATGAGAATAGAGGATAGAGAATAGAGAATAGAGGGAGCCTGTGGAGGGGGGATCTTTTTTCAAGCGTTTCGTCGAAGCAGGTTGCAAAAGTTTGCTTGAGAAAGTCATTTTTGGAATCGCCCCAGGAGCTAAGTCAAGCTTATGAGAAGCAGGATCATCCATATTTGGAAGCGCAGAATAAGAATCCGAGGAATTACGTGGTTTGACCGAAGATGTAAGCTTGAGGGTATGCAATTTCCCCATGTAAGAAGAGGGTAGACAATGTTACAACTACAGACTTCAAGTAAACCTCTGTAGAATTAGTGCGCAATGGAAAAACACAGTGGCACACCAATATTCAATGCGTACAGAGACTGCGGTCAAAAAGGCGCCAAACTGAGACCGCAATGTTGAGGGAACGGAGGTTCATTCAATATGGCAGCGGTACATGTCAACTCCCTCTTCAGGAAAACCTCCGTAGAAGTAGTGCGCAAAGAAAACACTGTGGCACACCATCAGAGGATGCGTAGAATACAAGCGGTCAAAAAAGGCGCCAAACAGAGACAGCAATGTTAAGAAGACGCAAGTTCATTTAGCATGATAGAAGTACATCACATTCATCGTCTGTAGGAAAGCCTCTGTAGAAACATTGCATAAAGAAAAACACTGTGGCATATCAAGAATCAATGCGACAATGAAATGCGGTCAGAAAAGGCGCCAAACAGAAATATCAATGTTGAGGAGAAGCAGTGTTATTTACATGGTGTCAGTACTTCAGTATGGAAAAAGGAGCAAATAAAACTGTGACTGAGACTGCATTCCGCTGTAATTCAGAGGTTGAGAACAGAGGAGGCAGACAGCAATAGGTATCGCAGATAACAGAAACGAGGCATTCATGAAGGAATTTGCACTCGCAGAAAAAACTCGGCAAAAAAAGTAAATGGCGGCCGTGGCAAAAGCGGACCGCGTCACAGCGAAAATTAGCACGTAACGCTGGCTTTTAGAAGAAAGGATCAGAGGTATTTGCTCACCTCATGCTCCTACAAGTGAAGCAGGGCTCAACAGTTGTGGAAGTCCGGTGAGTGCGAGGAAATCTGCCGGTGCCGGTGCTCGATTAGCGGAGCTCCGACATCTTTGTGCGGCGCTCAAGCCACGCCCCCCTCTATTTTCTTTTAAACTAAGACGGTGTGGTGTCATTTTTGGTGGGTTTGCGCTGGGGTGTTGTAGTTTGTGCTGCGCAAGTATGTCACAATTGCCTTCAGGATTTAGCCTACCCACTCTGTGCCATGCTACCCTAAGTCGGCCGGTGGTCCCGGTTCTAACAGAAAGATTCTCTCTCATTGAGGTATTTTGGTCCGATGTTGTTGAATGATTTGTAGGCGTGGGTGAGGAGTTTGAAGGTGAGCCTCTTCCCGATGGGGAGCTAGTGAAGATCTCGTAGGTGTCGGGTCATGTGTTCGTGACGTGGAGTCCCGAGGGAGAGTCTGGCAGCGGCGTTCTGGATGGTCTGGAGTCTGTGTAGTAGAGCTCAGTTGATTTCGGCATATAGGGTGTTGCAGTAATCCAGTCTGCTGGTTATGAGCGCGTGGGGGACGATCCTTCTCCAGTCAGGGGGATCCAATTGTAGGTCTTGCAGAGGATGCGTAGGCAGTTGGAGCTGGTGAAAACAACTGCGTTGATCTGTCGATTCATTGAGAGGGAGGAGTCGAGGATGATGCCAAGGTTTTGTGCGTGGTCTGTAGGAGTCGATGGATTTCTGAGGGCAGAGGGCAACTAGGTGTTGTCCAGGCAAAGGTGCAGGGTCCGAGGATGAGTTGAGCTTCAGATAGCTGTCCTTCATCCATGCAGCCATGTTCTTCATTCTTTCTTGGAAGCGGAGTTTGGTGTCTTTGGGATTGTTCGTGAGAGAGAGGATGAGCTGGGTGTCGTCGGCATAGGATACAATGCTGAGCCCATGCTCTCTCACAATGGCAGCGAGGGGGTCATGTAGATGTTGAAAAGTGTGGGGCTGAGCAATGATCCCTGCCGGAGAATCCAGTCGATGTTAGTGTCTGGACGATTGTAGAAGTGCATAGATGGCATATAGATGATTTATAGAGTGCATGGAAAGTGCATCCATAATTGTTTTAGAACATGCATAGCCCCTAGGGGATTGCATGAGTGCATCACTAGTGTTTCAGTGATTGCATGGTTACTTGGCTGCTGCCCCTGTATTTTTGGTTTAGTATGGGGTAGTGCCTGGGTGTTTATATAACTACATGATTAGTGCCTGGATGATTCAATGAGTGCATCAATACTGTCTGGCTGATTACTAGGGTGCATGACTATTGTCTGAGTAATTCCATGACTCCACTGTTAAACCTTAGGAGTTTGTATGAAAGTAAGTGTACTGCTGGGGTGAGTATATTAGTACAAGAATATTCCCTCAGTAATTAAATGAGTACTTAGCTACTAGATGAATAACAGGTTTACTACAATAGTACTCTGTGGCTTTTTCAAAGTTCATGGGTGTGCCTCAGTTTTTCAATGACTGTATGGGTGGTAATTGTATACTTAGATGACTACATAGCTATTTCATGAACGTGGAAAAGGCATTTTTCCAATTTAGCGTAGAGTGAATGTTGTTGAAGTCTCTCTATTACTGCCTTTACATGTTTCATGTGTTTTTGGGAGTGTGACGAATATATGAGCATATTGTATATGTATATGATACAAACCGTGTCCAAAAAATCCCAAAGGGCTTCATCCATGAACTATTGAAACGCCGCAGGGGCATTACAGAACCCGAAGTGCATCACCTGGTATTCGCACAGCCCGAATTTTGTTCTGAAGGCTGTCTTCCATTCATCACCTGTTTTAACTCTTACCAGGTGGCATACCCTGTGCTGGTTTAGTTTAGTGAATATTTGTACACCCTTTAGCTGGTTTAGTAGTACTGGTATCAATGTCAGGGGGTATCAGTTTTTTATAGTCACTTAACTGAGTGCTCTATAGTCAATACAGGTTCTTAAATCTGCACAATCCTTCTTAGGGATAAAGAAGAGAGGAGAAGAGGCTGGGGAAGAGGATGTCTGATAAAGCCGATGCTAAGCTTTCCTCCAGATACTTTTTCAGGTATTGTGTCTCGAATTCGGTAAGGGCCTAAACCCTACTAAAAGGGATGCCAGCTCCAGGCATACGGTCGATATGACAATCGTATGTCCTATGTGGGGGTAATCGGGTCGCTTCCTCTTTGTTAAAAACCGGCTTGTATTCCTTGTATGCTTCTGGTCAGATGGTGGAGCAGCCATACCCGATATCCTCACATCGTGTGGCATGCAGAGCATCCTGAGTACTGGAGGTTCTTTCCTGGAAGATGGATTGCTTGGTACACTGCTCCTTGCAATACTCTGAGTTTAGGGAAACGGTCCTGTCTGCCCACCGAGTAATAGGGTCATGCAAAGTTAACTAGGGCATGCCTAGAATGAGGCAAAAATGCAGAGCATCTATGAGGTCAAATTGTGTAAGTTCAAAATGTTTTTCTCCTAATTGTATCTTAAGAGGAGTGGTATGGAATCTGACCAGTCCTGACGTCAAGGTCTTTCCAACGACTGCTGTTACTATTTCTGGGGCTGTCTTACTTTCACAAGGTACCCCATGTTCCAAACATACTGTTAGTCTATGACGTTTTCAGTGGCTCCGGAATCTAACATGGCATATACGCTTAGGGTTTTTGCTCAAGGAATGTCAAGTACCAATCCAGAACATCGGTTTCCGCAGGAGCAAATGACTTTTCCTCAATTCCCAAACCTAATTACCAAGATAATTTAGAAACTCTGGCAACAAAGAGGAGAAAAAGGGAATTGGGATAGAAAGAGACACGCCACGTCTTCTTCTTGCTGGACGGCACTGCTTCAGGGCTTTAGAGTGCTTCCTGAAAAAGAACAACATTAGCAATTTCTGTAAGACTAAACCTTAATAATTCTCTTACTTTACTCTAATTACCTGTCTTTGCAAGGTGGCTATCTGTCTCTTTATAATGCTTTCTTGACTTGCTTCACCAATCAGCATCTGCCGGACTGAATAGACAACACAATCAATGGTTTACATTTGCTGCACATCTTATTACTCCCTGGCCTCCCCTCTACAAATATTACACTCCGGACCTGGCTATAAACTTTAAGTCTTCTTTCTATACAAACTTCAATAGAACTCAAGTGGTTGGTAAGTATTTCAAAATGTATATATATATATATATATATATATATATATATATATATATATATATATATATATATATATATATATATACATCCAAATATATATATAAGTTTCCCCAGGGCCTGAATAATACGGAGGATTTACACACATTTCTTTAAAAACAATCTGTTAATTAGTCATTTATTGAATCATGTGTATATCTAACCTATAGCCATGCGTTCACAACCTTCCTTCTGTTTTTGCATCCATACTCTTTTAGAACTTTGAAAAAAAGAAAAAAAGAGAAGAAGAGAAATAAGACTATAGAAAAAATGTATTTTCTTCTTGCCAATAGGTCGAAGCATTCCGCAGGATTGCAGAACCATGATTGACTTGGATAGACTGATGAAATTGTCCGGATGAAAGTGATTTAAACAATATGAATAGGTGCTCTACAAGTTGTGTGATAAAATCCATTTGTAAAGCCCTCTATGCCGTTTGTTGATAGTATATGTATTGTAATGTATAATAAATAGTCAACAACTCTGCAGAAAGCTTCATTGTATATACATATATCTTTGAATGCATTACTATAAATTTTTTATCATTCACTCATTTTTTTGTACAGCACTTAGCACTTTTTTTGATATAGGAATTGGAGTGAGCTCTTCATGACAACTGGGATCAGTTGTCATAAGCGAATATGAATTAATCTAGCAATTTTTGCACATGGAGGTATGAAAGCGGATAATTTTGCACAGATGGCTTATTTGCACATATGCGACTGCATTAACGCAGAATGTTTGTACATAGGGTAACACCAAGTACTTAGCAATATGGTTAAATATGGAAGGAGAGTAGTCAAGTTTACATAATGGCATAATTGTGCACATATATTCTTAGCATTGATGCTGTAAGAAACTTTTCTGATGTATTTTTTTCTTTATAGAAAAACATACCCCAAAATATATATTTGTTTAGGATATATGTGTAGGTAGTTCATGTTTAAGTTAAGCTGTCTTTGTTCCGCCTACAGGGGGGAGGTGGGTTAATGTCTTAAGGGGGGAGGTGGGTTAATGTCTCATATATGTTGCTCAGTGTTGTATAGTATTAGGTAAGGTAGTTAGTTTAGTGTACAATTTTATAGCATACGTTAGTTCAGATTAGGTTATAATAGGTGATTAGTAGTAGTTTTAGGTCAGGTAGTAGTTTTTCTGATGAATACATCATTATTGGTTCGTGATTTGTGGTGTCACTTAGGTTTGAAGTGATTTGATGGACTGGTGATTTGGAAGTAGGATATAACAGATGCCATCACAAAACAACTCTTTTGAATTTCTAAGTGTGGTCATGATATCATCGTCTAGAGAAAAGCTACTGTCATACTGCTGTTGGATTGTGACTAGAAAACATGCATGATATTTAGGCTGGCAAAGTTGACTTCTGACCTTGCATAGGGATAGTTTTCTGAGTTAGTTTACATCTTATGACGGAGTGTGTAAAAACATTATGCTTCATTATCTTTTTTAATATGGTGGGGATTTATCTGGATATGTGGCATGGCATGACATCCATCACAACAGCAATTGTCCACATCATTAACTATGAGTATAACTGCCAAGTATGACTTGTTAGCAAAGTAAAGTAAAACCACTTTGTGTGGTATGACACTGACCAGAATATTCTAACAAGTCCCTATCCCCATGCTGAACATAGGGAAATGTGAACTTCCAGCAACAACGTTGTTTTTGAGATAAAAAAGGATTAGATAATTCACACACATCCTGTCATCTCACTTCCTATCAGGGACACAGACTTAGCAGTAACCCTTTTTCAAATGGCCCTCTGGATAAGTTGCGCCTGCGTAAACTGCTAATACATTGATGACGCATCAAAACTTGAATGGTCACTTGACAACAATGCCCACATTGTGGACATGGCCGGTGGATGGCCAGACAGAGTCCTTGGGTGGAACATGTTCAGAGACACGTTGAGAAAAAGGAAAACTTCAGTCAGGAGGCTGATTGTTGTGTCATTGTGATCAATGGCCACTTTGGCAGTCCATTAAAAGTCCAAGGTGAATGTAGCAGAGTCTGTCTGTGGACGGTGGCAGATGATGTGTCGAGACATGATGGTAAGCACAAGGCTAAGCAGACACTATACATTTGACACAGATGAATGCTACCGCTGCCTTCTCCTTATGAATGTTGTTTCATCCACACTTTCTCCTCTGTTTTTCATGTGCCTCTCGCGAGGGTGATGGTGGATGGGCGGCAGCACTGAGAGGCAGAGACACATAGAGGGTGGAGAGGTGGATGCTGTAGGTGCAGCAGCATTCACTAGTGCCAACAGATGAGGCATCACTGCAGTATTGATGAGCAGCAGGGCTTGCAAGACTCCAGCAACGTCTATGTGTTAGGCAGCCATAGCAGCCAACTGTGAAACCTGCTTCCGCTCCATGTTCTCCATGATCTTGCGCATTTCAACCAACTGTTTGGCAACAACGCTGGAGCCACTTGAACAGAACAGTTGTTGTTCTCTCTGAGTAAGGACACCATCAATGTCACCCATGAAATGCTGGAGGGTGTTGAGCAGACTGTGGGTACCTCTGATGGCTTCTAGGTGGTACCTAAGGTGTCTGAGGCACCCACGGATCTCTTCCAGTTTGGCCACCAGGCAGTCCAACCTCACCCGCACCTGACCAGCCATCTCACGCTGGACTTCTACTGCACTATGTTGGAAATGTAACAGTGGGTCCTCAGAGTCCCGGGTGACAGCTGTGGTGCTAGGTGGTGCCTGCTGTATGTTTTGCGCTACAGGTGGAGAGGCTTTGATGATGCTGGATCTCTTTACTTCCAGAGATGGGCTGCCTATGGGGTCAAGTAGCTCTTGAAGGGTGCCCTGGTTGATAGTTGTGAGCTCTTCTTCATCTTCTCCTTTGAAGAGTGGGACAGGCTGCTGAGCAGAAGGTGATGCTTCTTACTCTGCAATCTAAAGGGCCGATACCGTTGTATATGTTTGTCCACTTTGGTCAGGCATTTACGCAGTTGACAATCAGATGGCATGACACTTTCCATTCTCTATTCTTACATGCTACACCTATTGCACACAGCTTTGTAAATAATTGGACAACATCACTGATGTGACATTTTGGTTGATAATAGTTTAGGATAGTTTCCTTGTATGCCAACAGTGAGGGGCCTATTTCTACACCCCTGCAGCATCTGTGACATCATCTATTTAAAACTTCTCGGGGTGCTGGTTTATTCACCTTATTGACAATGCAGAATTAATCTGATTCATGTGTCTTTCAACTGCATTGTGGATGAGTCACTCATACTCAATCAAGTTTGCATATTGATGTTAGTCACTTGGTTTCAAGGTGTAGATTAGACTTCACCCCCCCTTGTTGTTGGTAATGATACGTATTATGTACTGTGGCATGAGGAGGACAATCATGCACTTTAGATAAGGGAAACAGTGATGTACACAATGAGATGACAAGTAGATGTGTTTGATTTCTGATACTCTTAGACGTATCTATGTGCTTAAAGGTGACCAACTCACATTGACACTGGTCAATCCCAATAATAGATGTTAATGTGCAGGGAAGGACACCTTCTTGTTCATTGACAGCCTTTCCCTCTATCCAGTCACCCTTGTACTTTGGTGAATTGGCAATGGTATTATGATGCAAGCAGTAAGACATAGGACGTTGAGGCAGGCTTCTGAAATTGGTGCATCTTTTTTTACCTCACAGGGATGGGCACATGGATGATACATGATCTTCTGCTCAGGGAAATTGGATTGCTTTGTTACTTGTAGGGCGTTTACACACACCAATAGCTATGCATTTGTACACTGCCTGTGTTGACTTTACCTAAGAGCCATGCATGTCAATTTCAATATGTCTTGGACATCCAAAACCAAGACCATGATGACAATGACATACTGCTAACTGAACAGCACGAATGTCTGACAAAATATCGAAAACAAAAATATCGATATACAAAAATATCGGAACAAAAATATCGAAGTCAAAACTATAGGAATCCTATCCCTAACAAGGTAAGTACAAAAATATCGAAAATAAAATATAGAATGACAAAAATATCGTTTTTTGTAAAATATAGTTTTTTTTAAAGATAATAAAAATTTAATATTAATAAAATAATACTTATAAATGTAATAAACATATTTAAAAATGTACTATAATATTTAAAATTAATACATAATGTAATGCAAATTAATGTTAATCAATATATAATACATCATATATTTTTCATTAATAATAACTCTAAATAAATTATTGTCATAACTTAAAAACAAATAAAAATTTAATAAATTACTAATACATTTATTTACATAAAATATTCACATAAATAACAATTAATAACAACATAATACTAATAAAAAAGCTAAATACATTTTAGATAGCGCATGAGTAAAAATTACTATTCCCACTCCAGAGAGTGCGACAGTAGGGAAAGTGTTGGATAGCGTAGCAGTAATAATTACTATTCCCACTCTAGAGAGTGCAACAGTAGGGAAAGTGTTGGATAGCGTAGGGGTAACTATTACTATTCCTACTCCAGGGAGTGCAACAGTAGGGAAAGTTTTGGATAGCGTAGGGGTAAAAATTACTATTCCCACTCCAGAGAGTGCAACAGTAGGGAAAGTTTTGGATAGCGTCAGGGTAACAATTACTATTCCAACTCCAGAGAGTGCAACAGTAGGGAAAGTGTTGGATAGCGTAGGTTTAAAAATTACTATTCCAACTCCAGCGAGTGCAACAGTAGGGAAAGTGTTGGATAGCGTATGGGTAACAATTACTATTCTAACTCCAGAGAGTGCAACAGTAGGGAAAGTGTTGGATAGCGTAGGGGTAACAATTACTATTCCAATTCCAGAGAGTGCAACAGTAGGGAAAGTGTTGGATAGCGTAGGGGTAACAAATACTATTCCCACTCCAGAGAGTGCAACAGTAGGGAAAGTGTTGGATAGCGTAGGGGTAACAATGACTATTCCAACTCCAGAGAGTGCAACAGTAGGGAAAGTGTTGGATAGCATAGGGGTAAAAATTACTATTCCCACTCCAGAGAGTGCAAGAGTAGGGAAAGTGTTGGATAGCGTAGGGGTAACAATTACTATTCCAACTCCAGAGAGTGCAACAGTAGGGAAAGTGTTGGATAGCGTAGGGGTTTAAATTACATACTTGTAAATTACATCTATCAATTAATTAATTATTTAAAATTAATAACCAATTAATTAAATTTATTTACCAATTAATAAAAATAAATGTATGCTTCCTACTAATTAATAATTAATTCTACATATTGAAATTACTTCCCACCCTATTCCCCTATAAACCCATAACCCGCTACAGAACATATTTATCAATTAATTAAAAATAATTACCAAAATAATTAAATATAATTACCAATTATTTTTAAATAATGTATGATTCCTACTAATTAATAATTATTTAAACATTATTACATTACTTCCTACCCCATTCCCCTATAAACCCATAACCCGCTACAGAACATAATTATCAACTAATCAATTAATTCAATTTACACATCAGAGGGGTCACTGCTTAGACCCTATCTTCGCGAGCTGGGATATGATAAAAGTCCTTACCCCTTGTCAGCTCCCTTGGACTGACCACTTCCTGGTCCCTTTTCAGTGTTTTTACCAGACTGCTAGGACTATTGACAATGGAAATGGAAACATTATGAAACGCAAATGGAGACAATACTCTAAAGAAAACTTTATAGGCGCCATCCAGAAAGCACAACCATTACGTTCCACGGATAGTGATCAGGCGAACAAGGAATTTAATCTACTTGTAACTGCCACCCTGGATGAGCTAGCTCCCATGTGCAAGGGTAAAGCTAGAGAAGGCAGACAATGTACTGCCCCATGGTTCACTACCGAACTCCAGCAAATCAAATCTAACTGTAAAAAGCTTGAAAGGAGCTGGAGAAGGAACCCGAGTGAACAAGCAAAAAACAGTTATAGCTCAGCACACCGGAGCTACCAGTATGCGGTGCGTAGAGCTAAAGCCAAATACTTTCAGACACGTATTGAGGATGCCGAGAGCTCCTCGCGCGAATTGTTCAAAATATACAAAGAAATATCTTTAGTCTCTAGCTCTAACACCCCCACAAAGACCTCCAAGGTTGGTTGCAATAAAGTCGCTGACTTTTTCTCTAGTAAAGTCAAAAAGATTTATGCTTCCTTCTCTCAACAACCAGATAAGGGTATAGATTTATAGCAGACAGCTCACCGGCAGCCCCTGAGTCCTCACTACTAACATTCGAGGTCCCCGCAGCTGACAAGCTAATAAAGATCTGTCGAAGTGTGAAGTCCGGCTCCGGCCTGGGTCATCTCAGAGGGCCTAACAGCCCTGGAACCTCACATCAGACACGTCCTACAAACCTCCTTTTCCACTCAACAAGTCCCTATGGAGTGGAAGAAGGCCATAGTACTGCCAATAAGGAAAAAACCGAACGTAAGCATGGAGGTGCTAGAAAATCTTAGACCTATTTCCTTATTGCCGTGCGTGGCGAAGGTGGCTGAGAAGGTGGTTAACATTCAGCTCACGGAGCACCTGGAAAAATGGAATTTACTCCATCCCTCACAATCAGGATTTAGGGCGGGCTACTCCACGGAGACGGCCCTCCTACGAGCCACTGAGACCTTAGGAGCAGGGGCAGATGCAGGTCATACAATGGCCTTGATCATGCTCGACCTAAGCGCGGCTTTTGACACCGTAGCGCATTCCATCTTGCTACGGTGTCTGAGCGAAGCCGGGGTCGTTGGTCCTGCGCTGTGCTGGCTGCAATCGTTTCTTACGGAAAGATGTTTCCAGGTACAGCAAGGGACATGCCGCTCAGTGGAGATGTCACTAGACCAGGGAGTGCCTCAGGGCTCAGCCTTGAGCCCTACTCTTTTTAACCTATACATGGCCTCCCTGGCGAAAGTTGTACATTCTTTTGGGGTGGAATTGGTGTCGTACGCTGACGACACCCAGCTGATGATCTCCCTATCGCAGAACACCTCCAACACCCCTAACAACTTTAAATCCTGTATGCAGGCACTAGCAGAGTGGATGGATGCCCATTGTTTAAAACTCAATGGCTCTAAAACAGAGGTGCTGGTGGTAGGGGGTAAAAGCGAAAACTGGTCGGCCGAGTGGTGGCCTTCATGTCTGGGCCCTACCCCTATACCCTGTCAGGAGGCTAAGAATTTAGGAATCTGGATGAACCCCTCTCTCTCATATGATGGCCACATAAGGCGGCTTGTGGGCAAATGTTTTGGAGTACTAAAGACCCTAAATAAAACTTTAGACCTCCTCCCTTTATCGGCCAGAAGGACACTAACGCAGGCACTGGTGACCTCGCGGTTAGATTATGGAAACATTCTGTTCCTTGGGGCAACCGAGGGCAGCATAGGCCGTCTACAAGTCATACAGAATTCCGCCGCCAGACTGGTGCTAAGAAGACCCAGGAGAGCCAACCCGAAAATGGCGCTGGACGCGCTTCATTGGCTGCCTGTGAAGAAGCGTGTGCTATTTAAGTGCCTCCTCTTCGGCCACCGAATTGTCTGGGACAGGTCACCGACATACCTAAAGGACTTAGTCAGCCGATATGAACCTACTAGGACCCTCCGTTCGGAGGGTACCGGATTGCTGACAGTCCCCAGGATTAGGAAGGCTAGAATGGGCGGACGCTCCTTTGCGCTCCAAGCAGCTCAACAATGGAACAAACTCCCCCCTGCTCTGAGACTGGAGAGCAGTGAATTGCGGTTTAGGGCTATGCTTAAAACACATCTATATACTGCATAGATCCTGGGCTTCTATGCTGTTTCAATGATAGCTTCAGCGCGGGGACACGCCGTGATGGCGTTACTGAGCGCTCTATAAGCTCTTTATTATTATTATTATTATTACAAATAATTCTCAATTAATTAATTAATAATTCCTACTAATTAATAATTAATTTAACATAATTAAATTACTTCCCACCCTATTCCCCTATAAACCCATAACTCGCTACAGAACATATTTATCAATTAATCAATTATTTAAAATTAATTAAAAATTAATTCTCAATTAATTAATTAATATTTCCTACTAATTAATAATTAATTTAACATAATTAAATTACTTCCCACCCTATTCCCCTATAAACCCATATCCCGCTACAGAACATATTTATCAATCAATCAATTAATTAAAATAAATTAAAAATTAATTCTCAATTAATTAATTAATAATTCCTACTAATTAATAATTAATTTAACATAATTAAATTACTTCCCACCCTATTCCCCTATAAACCCACAACCCGCTACAGTACTAAAAGACAATATTTAATTAAATTACATTAAAAATAAATAATAAAACATAATAAATACAATATAATATACACAAAATTTATTTAAAAATCGATATTAGTAACATCGAAATTATTTTTTTCGATATTATTGGCATCGATATTTAAAGCTTCGAAATTACTAATATCATACTAATATCGATATTAAGACTGTCGATATTACTTACCTTCAATATTATGTCCCATCGATATTTAAACTTCGATATAATTGTCTGTGTACCGAACAGCACAAGTAAATACTTGTATGTCGATGACTACATGAATCAGGTCAAGGCAACGTGCAGCAAAATGACATGCATTAGTGCCATATTGTGAATGGGGCCCATCGTCATACTTCACTTAACATGAGCCTGACAGAGAATGTGTGGTTCTGGGAGCATAGCAAATAGAACAGACATGTTATGATTTTAGGTAACACATTCCTACAATGCTGCTGCTTACACTGTACTTTTAAATGCATATCCCTTTTACTTAAAGGTGGACAGCACCTTGGCCCTCCAGTATGTTCATTTTTGTCAATATGGAGTGTGCACATAATTGACAAAGGTTGCTTGCAATGGCACTGCAGCTTTTGATGTGGGTAAATTGGGTGAGTGCACTTTGCCGTTTTTGATGTAGTTATGTGTGCTTCTTTCATCTGCACACATAAATGCAGCAGTTACACTGTTACATTTGCTAGTAGAAAATATCCATAGCACTATTGCAACCAGACCATCATCAAGAGTCTGTTTAATGAGGGTTAGCATGCTTAATAATATTAACATGGCTGCGTTGACCCACTTGATGAGAAGTGGAAATACCATGTATAGAAGGTAAACTTTCATTATGGAACTGTCGTCCTCTGACAAACCGGTAATGTAACGCAGCGTTAGTCTTCTTGGAATGACACAGCACTCATCTACTTCTGTGAAGCAGGGCTCAGACTTATTTTCTACATTACGTTGTTGCATGGAATTTTGGAATGCACTTGCATTTAATGTAGCTGGCTAGCCATAACAAAGGCACTCTTTCACCATTGTGCATCCTCATGTGATCAATGTAGTTGACTAGTTCAAAAGCAGGCCCTCCTGCTTTTGCAGTAGTCAACTACATTGATCACCAAACCATATTGTGGTACAGGACTGAGCCCCATTTGTATATGTACAGTGCTGTGCTGTGTTTCAAAAGTAGCAGAGGGTTATGTTGAGCCAAGTGGGCTGACCAATGCTCAGTTACTTTTTGGAATATATACAACCCATAACACCACTTTGATTGACTTTCCTGTGGCAATGTGTGCTTACAACGCAGCTTAAATCCACTGGTCTTCACAATGCAATACGAGGGGAGACTTTTTTTTCTCCATGGTTTTGCTGTTTCTATGTGTGCTGCGTTGTGCAACACACATTGAAACAGCAAAAGGCCAATGATTGTTTGTGTGCAGGAGTGGGAGACCTACCTGAACAGAAACAAACCTTCCCGCAATGCAGATACCCTTTTACTGAGGTGCGAGGCTGCCTGCATTGGTGGTGGGCAGCTAACTTTTAAAACAGCACAGGGTGAAATGCAGGGCTGCATTATATTGTTGTCAATAAGATGCAACCCAGTGTTACTGAATTGGCAGAGCATGGTGCTGAGCCGAGGAGGCTAATGCAAAGCTCCGCCACTTCTCTAGTCAATATGGCCCTTTGCTTGTTAAGGTAACCCAGAGTTAGGAGACACATGTGTGGTCAAAGGTCTATATATCTGCATATGTATATGTGCATGTGTGCTGTATTAAAAGTCACTTGCACCACCAGTATGTGTCTTTATATGTGTTCAACAGCTAAAGTGACATGTGAATATACCCCCAAGTGCTTACGTATCTGGAATTTGGTCTGCACACTGTGTGGATGGGCACTAAGACATATTTAGATGGACAGTAGCAACATTACTGTCCCATCCCACTGTCCCTGTTTGTTACTTACCCTGTTGCTAATGTAGCTGGTCATATTCAGCACTATCCTGTCCACCGACTGCTCACAGATGACTGCAGACTCCTGTTCCTCCAAGGCATCAAGCTACTCCTGTGGCTCTGGACTCCCACCTCTGGTCTGCAGTGCTGGCTGCTGAATGTTGGATAGTTTTTGCTTAGTCTTGCGCCTGGCATCATGCCAGTGCTATTTGCAGTTGGCCACTGTCCTCTTCACATCTGCTTCTGCATTCACCTTGGCCACAATGGACTACGAAATGGCATTTTTGGTCCCCAATGACACCCTGGAGCTGACGAAGAGCTGGTGTTGATTCTCCGTCACCTCCGCAATCAGGATCTCATTTTTCTCCTGACTGAATCTTTTTTTCCTTTTTCTCTTCCCCTGGGACTCTGGCTGGTCAGAGGGTTGGTATTGCCTGCTAAACTGGGTCCAGCCTGCTCCATTTTTCTTCCACGTTTGTATTTTGTTTTTGTGGTACGCAGGCATTTTGTGGTTTTGTTTTCCCACAAAGCATGAAAAAAGTAACGGGATGCTGACTAAGCTGAATTTTCTGGCCTCTAACTAGCCGGCCGTGACTTCTTTCACATTAGCGGCAAGATTTTTATCTAAGTGACGTTATTTTTTTGCCGAAACATTCGCTGTTGTGAGCATATCCTATCACCATGTAGCGACAAATTGTAAATACGACAGTACCTTGGCAATATTTTTCGGCAATACTCAGCAGTAAGTAAATGCTGATAAGCAATACTAACTTTGCTTAGCGGCAATTCTTGTAAATATACCCCATAGTATCTAAGCTAGTGACAGTATCCGGGGATTTCTGCCTTGCCTTGACTGACAGAACTACTTGACCCATCTGAACGTGAAGAGGCTTCTCAGGATGACGTCACACGCTGACACCTATATGGATTTGCCTTGTGAAATACTAAGTAGGGATGTAGCGCTAGTGGTAGACTAAGGACGGCTAAATGCTTTATACCTACGTACCTCCAATGAAGGGAAATCTTGATGTTGATGCCATAGTTTTAACTTCACCCATAGGTTTGGCTTTGTATTAGTTCCAATGTATTTCCAATGTAATCTACACCCTCATTCTGTGGTGTTTGTATGTCCAATTCTTCTTGGCTTTGTAATTAACTAACTAAACTTAACTGGGAGTCTGTGATTCTACGTAGTCATAGTCCATTGGAACTGTAAATATTGATTGGCCAAAGTTTTTCCTCCCTTCCATACTTCCATGCTGACACAAATATCAGCCTGGGGTTCCAGAGTAGATCTAGAATGTGGAACCCAACTCCCACAGTAGTGTAGACTGGCATCTCCATCTTTTTCTTCAAAACATGCACTTGAAGGTTTCTGCTAGTCAACAGGGCTATAATGGCAAAGGACCTGCCAGAAAGCATGTTTTCTCTTTAGAATAACTGGTGTTGCAAAGGTCGCAGAGAGCTGAGAAATCTGTTACCTGCTTGTGGGAATTTAAATGGAACAACTGCCAATGCAAATTTACCTGTGGGCCTTAAAGCAGATTTTCAGAATGCCTTCTGCAACTTACACATTTGTCCAACTTCTTAAGAGTCGGTCCTGAAGAATTAAAGGTCTTTCTTCAAATTAGCCATTACACCAGAAATTGCATAAACAATTTGGGTCTCTGCTGCTTCATATTTTCACTTTTTCCTGCACTGATGGAAGGCTAGAGGTGGGAATGCTTTAACAAAAGTACCTGACCATGTGCAACCCTTTGCAGCTATTATTTCCATGCTTGTCGCACAGAATTTAGTTGATCACCAGAAATGTTTTTAACTCAAAAGGCACAATTTTTATTGTTTCCACTAGCATATACCTGCACATGGTCACTCACTTGTCAGTTATTTAAGGTTCCTTGCTCCTGGTTAACTCTATAAATTACTTTGAGTTTTATGCATACACATGCATATTTCAACAACCAGCTAACTCTCCTGTCATATTCTGACTGTATAACTGGATTTTACCCTCCACAGTGCCTTACTGCATGTTCGACTAGGTACGTTCTATACAAATACCCCATAGATACATATATATACTTTTTTTTAAAGTCATAGGGGTATTCAGAATGCCTTTTCGAAATTATTTTGTCAAGGGAAAAAGGGGCATATTTACAACAAAGTAGCGAAGGATAATGACACTCTCCGTCACTTTAGAAACGCAGAGCTGCACCATATTTACAAGAATATGGTGCCGGCCTGAATTTCCCCCTGCGCTGGCGCTAAGTTTAGTAGCTTAGCGCAAATGCAGGCACCCTTGAACCATAGTGCCAGGGTGTTTGCGTTGAGGAGAAGATTGCTTATGTACAGGAAGGTCTCCCGTCCTGCACATAAACAATGTTTATATTGCGTTTTGTAACTTCTATGGGGATATTCTCAAGGACTCATTGCCGATTTAGCAGCACTTTTCCGCCACGAAAGTGGAGATAGATTTATTGCCGTATTCACAAGCCTGTGCTAACAGTCGACAGCTGACATCATCAGTTTACCTGCGGTAGCTGCCGCTAAAAACATCGCCAAAGCTGACTAATGCTAAACATATTCAGAGTAGGCATTCCCGTGCAAAAACTCCCAATAACACCACTTTGCGATATTCTCAAAGCCAGCCAAATTGGTGATGCAGTCCAAAACAGGCGGTAAGGCACTTTAGCAGCAGGGACTTGAAAACCTCATGAAAACCTGCAGCAGAAAGAGATCCCAGCTCAAAGCCACATCTGAGATCCAACAGATGCTATGGTGCTACAAATCATGCAACTTGGAGACCCAAGAGGGCCACAACACGCACTGCCACCACCCCAGGGATCACTCCCACCCCCAGGCCCACCCCCCCATGGACTGTGATTGAGGCAGTGTAGAACAAGACAGCAGAACCTCTAAAAAGGCAACAGCTTAGAGACTTGATGCCAGAGGATGTCTTTGCCCACTAGAGGGACAAAGGGACAACCATCCTCCACATCCTGACCCACATTGCCCACAGGCTGATGGTACAAACACCATTAAACCAATGGGGTTAACCCAATCAGTCAAAGGACCTGGGTAATAGTTTGTATATAGAAACAAAGTGGTCCCGACCAAAAACAATTTAATCACTCATTTAATGTGAAACTCATTATTTAGAGTAAACAGATTATAAATCTGAAAAAAGAGATGTGTTATTTGCAAAAACAACATTAGTACAGCAAACCCAACACAAGCAAACCCAACACAAGCAATACAAAAGGCCACTTAATACTCAGTCTCTTCTCAGTACAAAGCAAATGTGTGTAAATAAATTTGCTATTGTACTGAGAAGAGACTGAGCATTAAGTGGCCTTTTGTATTGCTTGTGTTGGGTTTGCTGTGCTAATGTTGTTTTTGCAAATAACACATCTCCTTTTTTCAGATTTATAATCTGTTTACTTTAAATAACGAGTTTCACATTAATTGAGTGATTAACATTTTTGTTGTCAGGGACCACCTTGTTTCTATATACAAACGATGGTACAAACACAGCAGAAAACCAATATCTCCCCGCAGACAAAGCTTCTGGCTGTGCTGCACTTGTTGGCTTCTAGTACCTTCTAACCAACAACTGCAAGAGTCAGAGGAGTCTCACAGCCAGCCCTATCGAAGTTCCTTACACCTGTCTTGGATGCCATCATCAGCTTGATAACCCAGCACCTTCACTTCCCCCACAATGCGCAGGAACAGCTGGAGACCAAGCAAGGCTTCTACCCCATAGCTGGTTTCCCGCACGTGTTGGGGGCAATCGACTTCACACATGTCCTACTTGTGCCCCTTGCAGAAACTGCACACAATTACTGCAACAGAAAGCACACACATTCCATCAATGCCCAGGCAATAGTGGGCCACCGGGGACTGTTCACCACTGTCATCGCCAACTTCCTTGGCAGTGTGCATGATTCCTACAACTTCCAACAGTCCATCATCAACCAGCACTTTCAGGATGGCCCCTATGGAAATGCACTGCTTGTTGGTAAGTAGCAACAGAACACACCACACACCTCAACTCCACAATCATATAACTCACAACTGTGGGAATGCACATGTAACAAAATCTCATAGAACATGCCAACCAACATGCCCACCTACCAGACAAGACAACACAAGTACCTGTGGTAACAGCGGCCAGACATGTCGACAAACCATCCACAAAGGAATAGCCCCTCTGCCACACAATTGCAGAATATTGGGAGAGGTGGGACCAAGAATGTGCAAAGGAGGCAATAGACCCATGAATAAGAATGTGCACAATGCCAAGTGTGGCGGTGATGTGCTGGACAGTCTTGAGTATGCAGAGCACAGACATGCCCATGTGGACATATGCTGGTGTTTGTAGTGTTGTGGACAGTGGATGCAACCATGTTACCTTAGGCAGAGGGGAAGACCTTGGACATGTAGCTATGCCACCCCCCTCTGTAAGCGTAATCGTAGTGGGCTGGGTCGGCATACGCCAGGCCAGCGTAGGTATGTGAATAAATAGCCCGGTGCTCTGTGTGTGGTTCACTTCTGGGATGTCCACCAAAGTAACTTCTGTGTGTGTCTCTGTGTCCGCCATATCCTGACCATAGGCCTACACAGATGTGGCCAAACACCTTAAATAGCCAATTTACACCGGCGACATAGTGGCTATGTCACACGCCACCCAGCGCACATCTTGTGTTCACCTGCAGGGCCGGGTCTGCCATGGCGGCGCCTTTCACCCTACCATGAGGCTGACCACCATGAAACTGTGCGCCTGCTGCACCCCAGCCTGCTGATCCCCAGACCCGTCCGGCGCCCATCTGTGATTACCCTCCCATGCGCACCCAGGCCTCACTTCTCACCTGCTGCCATCAACCTATCTCCAAGAGGGCCCACCATGTGCCGGTGCAATCGTCAAGTCCGAGGCCCGCGAGTTTGGCAGCCTCCTCAGCCGATCGCTGGCTTCAATGCAAAAAGCCGCTAGCGCACCCTGCAGCACCGCAGAGTTCTGTGTGTGCTGACTGTTACCCCCGGCCAACACTGTGGTCCAACTAGTCTCAAACAAATCCATTCCAGTCCGCCGTCTGGACCTCCAGGCCTGCTGCATCATCACAGGCTACACACCCGCCTTCCTCAGTGCACTAGAAGTCATCGCCACGTGGCGGTAGGCCCATGCCAGACGCAGTGCCTCAGGTGCTACTACCTCTGTGCACCACAAGTCATCGTCCCGTGGGGCAACCCCACAAGCCCACCTCCAGGAGCCAACAGCAGGTCCTCGGTAACGCCACTGAAGCCCTTCACAGTCACGGGGCCACTACTGTCCCAGGAAGGCTGCTGGAAAGCCTGGGTGTAATGTCTGGTGATGTATTATGAAACACACAACATCCCAGCACTTCGGTGGTAGCCCACGCGTAGACTTGCGAGGAGTGTGAAGAAATGGCCTGGGGCTATGGGCGTGGTCCAGATCTGGGCTCTCTGCTTGGTTCAGTTCCGGCCTGGCCACAAAAGTAACTATGGCGTGTGTCTCTGTTGTAGTGTCGGCGCCACCCAGCCCTTAATCGACAATGTGTTGCAATGTAGCATGCACCTGGAGGGCGGGCTCGCCCGAATGGAAAAATAAAGGAGCGCAAGCCCGCTCTGGGTCTTGGCTCATACTTTCCAACTGTTGTGTGTGAATCTTCACTGCGGCAGCATAAGCCAAAGGCCTAGCCTCAATCGCAGCGCTAGTACAGCCACACCTGAACTCTACATCTTTGTCCACCCTACCCTTACCATAGGCCTACACACACATGGCGGCCCACCTTCAACGGCCAACATTACAGTGTTATTGTCAGGCTTGGTGACATGCGCAGACAGGCATGGCAATGGTGTGCTGTAGGAGTTCAAACAATGCAACCGCACAGAACACAAAAGTAAATAGGTTCAGGGGTAGGGAGGAGCAGCTGTTAGGCTACATAATACACATTGATCCGGCACATTTGCCAGAAGCAATACATGGCAAACATGAATCCCAAAGTTGCACAAATCACACACCACAAAATTTGTAAGTCAGCCAACACAGCATGCAGTACCCCCAATTTACATTAATCTCACTTACCTCTCACAGGTGATTACAGATATGTACTTTGCCCGTGGATGATGACACTCCACCGAGCCCTGAACACCCCGGCCAAGAGGCAGTACAATGTGGCCCACAAACACGCCAGGGGCATTGTTGAGCACACATTTGGTGGGTTAAAGTCACGTTTCAGGTGCCTGGACATCACAGGTGGAAGACTCCTGGACAGCCCAGAAATAGTGTGCAAGATGATCATTGCATGTTGTGCATTACACAACATATGTGTATGCACCAATGCCCCAATGATTCAAGTGCCAGATGCACTGGACGATGATGAGGAACATGAAGCAGGTGGACCACACCCCACTGCAGATGCAGAAGGAATAGCCCAGAGGCAAGGGGGATGACGTCAAGGGGTTGTTTTTGCACATGGATGTGTCAGAGTGTGACCTGCTCCTTTACTGGTGAGGTCCATACTCAGCCAACTCAGTGTTGTGGCGTGCACCATGTCATGATAATTGGACTGCAGCCATGCTAATCAATCAATCAATCAATCAATCAAGCGT
Source organism: Lissotriton vulgaris (assembly GCF_964263255.1). Taxonomy (NCBI): domain Eukaryota; kingdom Metazoa; phylum Chordata; class Amphibia; order Caudata; family Salamandridae; genus Lissotriton; species Lissotriton vulgaris. Next base: position 186,479,008 of record NC_141688.1, on the reverse strand, counting down.
TTATAAAGCACGCTACTCACCCGTGAGGGTCTCAAGGTGCTGAGTGGGGTTGGGGTGGTGCTACTGCTCGTAGAGCCAGGTCTTGAGGCGTTTCCTTCAGGTGCAATGGTCCGGGGTCAGTCGTAGGTTTTTGGGGAGGGACTTCCAGGTCTTCGCTGCCAGGTAGGAGAATGATATTCCTCCGGTGGTGGTTCTGCAAATCCGTGGGACGGTGGTGAGGGCGAGGCTGGTGGAGCGGAGCTGGCGGGTGGGGGTGTAGAACGAGAGGCGGCTGTTGATGTATTCGGGGCCCGTGTTGTGGAGCGCCTTGTGTGCGTGTGTGAGCAGCCTGAACGTGATCCTTTTGTTGACAGGGAGCCAGTGTAGGTCTCTCAGGTGGGCGGATATGTGGCTGTGGCGAGGGATGTTGAGGATGAGTGGTGCGGAGGGGTTCTGTATGCGCTGGAGACGATTCTGAAGTTTGGCCATGGTTCCTGCCTAAAGGGCGTTCCCGTGGTCCAGTCGGCTGGTGAAGAGGGCCGGGTGACTGTTCTTATGGTTTTGGTGGGAATCCATCGGAAGATCTACTGGAGTATGCGCAGGGTGTTGAAGCATGAGGATGACTTGCTTGGTCATCGTGAGGGAGGAGTCCAGGATGAATCCCAGGTTGTGAGCGTGGTTCGTGGGTGTCGGTGCGGTGCCCAGTGCCATGGACCACCAGGAGTCGTCCCAGCATGATGGGGATTGTCCGAGGATGAGGACCTCCGTCTTGTCTGACTTGAGCTTCAGCTTAATCATCATGCAGTGTCACTTGCATTGTCAGTGTGGCTCATGGACCCGCAGCTTTGTTGGGTTCAGCACATGTGCATGGGTTTGTTTTGAGATTAGTGATGTGTGGGGAGGGCCCCCTCAGGGCACATTGTCGATTGGGCCTACTTGCTATTTCTATGTATGGTGCAGTATGCCAAGGAGAACAGGGACATGATCCAGAGTCATTGGGGGTGTGCACTGTGCTATACTTAATTGTGCATGTGTGCCACGTTGCCATCAGTCCCTGGTCGTTACTCCTCCTGTTGCAGTTGGGTCAGGTTATGTTGAGCAGTATCCGGTCACCCAACTCCTGCCACTGTCTCCCCACTGATGACTGTGGACACCATTTCCTCCATCTTATCAAAGCTCCTGCTGTGGCGCTTGACTCCCACCTCCAGTCTGCATTGCTGTTTTCCGGTTGTTGGCGAGTTTCAGCTTGGTTTTGCGCTTCACATCATTCCAGCGATTTTTGGCACTTCTCTCTGCATTCACCTTGGCCAAGATGTACTGACATATTGCATTTTTATTTACCAATGACACAGTGGAGAAGATGAACAGTTAATGGTGGTGGTGCTCTATTACCTCAGTAATCAGGATCTTGTTTTCTTGCGGACTGAATCGCATGTTCCTCTTCTTCTCCTTGCCTTCTCCTTCCCTGAGGTCCCTGGCTGTTCCTCCAGTTATGTTATGTTATAAATGTTTTTATATTGTGCTCTGCTACTACATAGTATCCTGGCCAGTGGGTTTGTGGGGTTCTGGTTGGCCTCTGTAGTTGCTCCACCTTCCTCCATGGCGCTTTTCAGTAGTTTGGGTTTCTTTTTTTTTCTTTTTTGCAGCTTTTATGGTGATTTTTTTGTCGCCTGACGTGGGAATAGCAGGGCTGGCACTGCTTAACGCTGATGTTTTTATCACTGTTGGGCCCATCGCAACTTATTTCATGTTCGGATTTCCATTTTTATCGGAGTCCCGGTAAATTTTAACGTGGACATTTGACGTGTTATTGGGAAACTATTGCCTGTTGCCGGCGTGTTGAGAATACGCTGTTATCACAGCTTTAGTTTCCAGCGATAGACAGCGTTATGTAAACTTGCGTTAACCTAGGTTGGCGACAATTATCGCCCGTTCTTGAGAATATCTCTCTATGTGTGCTGCTTAATACAGCACACATAGAAGTTACAACATATCTTTTTTAATGATTGGTTATGTGTAGGAAGGGAGACCTTCCTGCACATAAACAATCATTGGCGTTTTGCTATTTCCATCTGTGATGCACAACGCAGCTCACATGGAAACAACAAAAACGAGGAGAAATAAAGTATTTTTCCTAGTTTCACCCGTATGAGACCAGGTTTTCCCTGGTCTTAATTTTGGCTCTGCCTCTTCTTTACACTACCCTTGTAAATAGGGGGCAGGGTCAAAATCAATGGGTGTTGTGGTGGAATGTCCACAGCAACACCCATTGCTCTCCTGCTTCTTGCTAAGTACAGCTTGAAAGGGCGCCTTATTTACAAGGGAGTCTTAAGTGGCTTAAAGCTGCCTTGTAAATAAGGCAAAACCCCTATCGCCCCCACAAAGTGACGTTGTGGGGCAATAGGGCTTGTAAATATACCCCAAACTGTCATACTTACTTTGCCCTTATATTACGTTTTCTACATTTTGTGGAATTGTTTGAATAAATGTGTTCCTTAACCTAACAAGGTTGGTACTTTTTAAGTTCTTTGGGCCATATTAGCAAGGACTTGCGATGATTATTGCAAAGCGCGCTTTGCGCTGTATTTTTTATCGCCGGCTATCTCTGGTATACAACGCAGACATAACGCGTTATTATCAACGTTTATCTCCAAGGCGATAATAAACCAGCGATAGCAGCGATTCTCCAGCCATAACGCTGGAATTCCAGCGATTAATTCCCAGCGCTAACGAAAAGGTCGCTAATAGGCAGGTGAGGATTCAGCCGTATAATCCACATCCCATAGAAAACTACGTCTAAGTCAGGGTTGTAGCAGGTGTTAAAATCCAGCGATAAACGCGGTTAGGGTGCTTTTTTTTATCGCTTCGCGTGCCTTGGTAATAGGCGGAAGGTAACTGACATGCAAAGCGGCACCCAAAATGGTTGCTTTTGCCATAAAGCTGTCGCTAACAGGTATTAGCGACAGCTTACTGATAGGGCGATACAAATATGGCTGCCTTACCGGCAAAAAGTGCAGCTAAAGCGGTGATACTGCCGTTGCTCGTATGCCCCTTTATTTTTAACCTGTATTGTTGACGTGGCCAACTTTGAACATGTACCTCTGACAAAATACTTTCTGCTTGTCAGAATCCACATTATCTACAATCACTTTGGAACAATCTTCCGGAATGCAAGGAATAATTAACACTGAGCCTCCTCTTGATGTAAAAAATGCCTCTCTGCAGTAGGAAATGATTGAAAATTAGAATTTCAGAAGAATGCGCAAAACCCACGTGCGCGTAAGTAATTTGCATAATCAGCAAGGACTCAGAACTCCTCCAATTCCCCGAGATTCTTTGACTTCCATTTGATCTCCTTTCCTTCTTTTCCAATTTAAGAAGCAGGCTTTGGTTCTACATCAAAACATACAACTGAAACAAATTGCTTTAATTACTGCGACCATATCGTTGCCATCTCCCCTTGGAAGCAGCAGTGACTTCCACGCCCTTCTGAGTCTTGCCCTCGAGGGTTTGCAGGGACATTTCAACCCTGGCCCTCTAAGCTGGCGTGTCTAACGGGAAGCTGAGAGCCCATCTCAGATGCTGACTTGTCGCCAGAGGCTGTCAAAGATGGTTCCCTTGGATTGATGGCTAAGGTCATTGCTTTGAAGTGAAACAAATGACCATACTGCATGCATATTGTACATTAACTTTGATATGAAAAGGCGATAGTGGTACAGCTAGTCGCATCTAGCGAAAAGTGGCTTTTGCTGTCATAACTGGGGTAGACCTTGTTATACCCCGAGTGGTAACGCCAATTTATGTATTTAAATATTATTAAATGTCAGAAAATTGTCCTTTTGATCCAGGCAGCCTGCATCTGGCGGAAGTGTTCATCTGTAAAACATGGCAAAGACAATCGCCGATAAAACATGTCTGGAGAAAACGAAGCAGGTTTGACAAGCGCTTCAGCGCCTCGCCACGGGGTAGTAAGCGCTATATAAATGCAATTTCAATTACAATTACAATGTTACTGGGTACACAATGGGTTATTGATTTGCTCTTCGCAGACAGTAACCCCTACTGGAAGAAAATTATAATAGACTGCTCGACGGTTTCTAAAATAAATAGCCAATCTGAGTTCACCTTCATTCTTGCAAATTGGTTGATAGCAGGGAAGGTAAAATATATTGCTGCCCAATATCGAAAAGCTCTAAACAAGTAGCACAAGCTCAAGTGAATCCCAGTTGCAGAAATAGATTATTCTGGCTGCTTTAAAATCATCCCGCCCAAAAAAAGAAAAAAATCTCTTTTTGTTACAGACCCACATCATTCAGTCTCGTTCTTTTATGATCTATGTTAATATTTTTATTAAGTGGTAGGCTATTTGATTTTGAGCCATTGAAACTTGAATGAAAAAGGCTGCCTTCTGGCCCCCTATTTGCTGTTTGATTTGGGGGGTGTCATTTCACCTCCTAATTTCTTCTGGTAATACGTATTATTTGTTACTAGTGCAATGCCAGACCTCACCCTGCAAAAGTAATGATGCTATGGGTGAAGTGGGTTTGAATTGAGTAATTGTCCTTGGATTTGACACTGCAGTCATTATGTTCAAAAGGGCACTGCGCGGTGGCACCCGAAGGGAAACATTTTCAGAGAGGTCTTGTAGAGCAGCAATCAGAGTTGCCGTGCTGCATTGGCTGAAAAGGCCGGAGTAGGACAGTGCTGTATCTAATAAGATATTGTGCTATTTATCTCTCTTTCAGTACTGTTGCATTTTGGCTGACTTGTGCCATACGCACACCCGTGCACCACAGTGTATTGGTGTCTGATTGACATTTAGGGCCTGAATACAAATTTGGTGGCCCAACAGCCTGTACACTGTACCACCAATCATCTGACCGCCGCATTATGAGTTCACCACGGTGCCCGTGGTGTAGCTGCAAAGGATCTTTCAGCGTTGGTAACTACTTTTCCATATGTATTGATGTCTGTGTGGGCATTTTGAATGCTTAATGTGTTGGATGCACACATATGCATGATACTTACAGAGAGCAACCCTCTGCAGACCCGACAGACCTCAAAAACTACAGACCCATTTCACTTCTCCCCTTCCCAGCCAAGGTCATTGAGAAGGCCATCAACACCCAACTCTCCGAATTCATCGAAGTAAAACACATCTTAGTCCTCTCCTAATCCTGCTTCCGAAGCAATCATAGCACCAAGACTACTCTACTTGCCGCCAGAGACGGCATCCTTGCCCTCTTGGACCGAGGCGAAAGTGCAGCCCTCATCCTCCTTCACCTCTCGGTCATCTTTGATACCCTCTCTCACTGCACCTTATGCGCAAGTGTCTAAAGTCTTCCTTACCAACCCAACACAGAGAGTCAGACTTCCTCCGTTCCTCTCAAAACCCACAGAGTTCAAATGCGAAGTGCCTCAGGGCTCCTCCCTGACCCCCACATTTTCAACAATCCTAATGGCCCCGCTCACAGCCATCGTCAGGAACCAGGGATTCAACATATTCTTCTTTACCATCAACCCCCAGCTGATTCTCTCACCAACAAACCAACAGTTGCCAAGAACAACTTTCATGATGGGATGAAAGCTGTGGCCGCCTCAATGAAGAACTGCTGCTTCATGCTTAACTTAGAGAAGACCAAAGTCCTCATCATGGGTTCCATCCCCTCCATCTAGGAAGACTACTGGTGGCCCACAGCCCATGGAATCTCCCCCACACCTACATACCATGCTCGGAACCACAGCATAATCCTCGACTCCTCACTCACCATCAGCCACCAGATCAGCGCTGTCCCATCATCCTACTTACACACACTTAGCCAGCTCCCACAGAGGCCAGAAAAACGGCCACCCATGCACTCATCAGCAGCAGAATCGAATACAGCGAATTACACCAGCATCACCCAGAAAATTCACAAGAAATTGCAGAACTCATCCACTGTTACCACATCACAAGCCACCTAAGAGACCTCCACTGGCTCCCAGTCAACAAAGGAATCCCCTTCAGGCTCTTCACACACACGTGCAAAGCCCTACACCTGGGACCTGCGTACCTCAAACACTGCCTCGCATTGCACGTACCCACCAGAGACCTCCACCCAGCTGAATTTGATCCTGGCTAGCTACCCACGTATCCTTATGACCGCTGCCGGAGCTAGAGCCTTTTCATTTCTCACAGCAAAAACTGGAACACCCTGCCTCCACCTCAGGCAAACACCCTCACTGCCTTAACCCTTTCGCTGCGGCGGCTATTCCGCCGCAGCGCTAACGGGGTGGGGCGGCCACGCGGCGGCCGCATGCTGGTGACAGAACCGCTCCGTTACCAGCCGCGGTTGAGCTGTGCTGGTGACGGAGCGGATCCGTCATGACACGCCCCGCTCATTAGAACGGCCGCTCAGGTATGAAATCAGCGCCGCGCAGGCGCGGCGGCCGGGCCATGACGGAACCGCTCCGTCATCAGAACAGCCCAACCGTAGCTGATGACGGAGCAGTTCTGTCATCAGCAGGGGAGGAGTTAATTCAGAAAGGGCGTCATGACCTGGCTCTTCAACTGAACCACAGCAGTTTGATGGACCTGCAGCACTCCCCCAGCACCTTGTGGCCCTAATGGGTGAGTAGTTACACTTTGCAGGCCTCTGATTGATTGTTGATTGATTAATACATAGGGGAAATATCACCTATTCATTGCTGGAGTCTGGACCATTTATGGGCAGTCCAGGCACTGGGTATATGGTACTAAATGGACTCACCTGTATATCACTGCAAACAGAGTCGTAGATGCTGCTGTGAAGGCAAGACCAGAAGAAAGACATCCACATGAAATTCTGGCAGAAAGAAGAGACAAGGGGTGAATACGTACCCCAAATCCTTCCTTTCTGCCGACTTGAAGCTGGCAGTCCCACCGCTGTGGTCAGCTCATCACCTAGCCAACTCATAATACTGACAGTGGTGAAACTGCCCTGTACCGCCATGTGGCACCTGCTTATCCCATGAAAGTGAACCCAGTGTCAGTGGTTCAGCCACCATCTTTTCAAATGCCATCCTCCCATCTCGTAATATGGCAATGGATCGCTAAGCTTTGGCAGTCAGACCACAACCACTGATACTACATTTCACAGACTGCAAACTCATATAAGGCCTCTAGTATAGCTTGTGTACTGGAAGGGTATCCACCCAGTACAAAAAAATATACGTAGACATAGTTAAAATCTTGCCTGTCTTTGTGCTCGTGCTATACAGTGAAGCACACATTCAGTATTTGAAAGATTTTAAGTCTCAAACTTTATTACTGCCTCAACGAGGAGTCATTTTTTGGTGTACGACCCTGTCTACAAATACTAGTAGCTAAGGATTTGCATCAAAATCCATGGGTGGTTGCATGGGAATGCTACTGTACTACCCATGTGATGCACCCTTGAAAGCATACTGGCAAATTGCTTACTGCTGGGTACAATGATAGAGCTTGCTTTCTTCAGGTTGAAATAGAAAACAGCAGGAGACTCACTTGGCTCATTCAACAGATGTGTGCTTTGAGGGCACAATAGCAAGAGAAATGACAGCACTAACAATGAGGAAAAAGCATTAGAGACAGATAGCTTACAGGTCCATTTCACAACTCTATCTGGCAGTAACTTGGAGCTGCTGCTTAGTCTAGAATTCTGCATGCACCAAGTTTGATGCCAGACAGGGAAAAATACTAACAGTTATTTTCATTCAAGTTTTAAAATGCAAGTCTGCACCAGAAAAAAAGGCTTGACTAGTGTCAAAATGATCAATTGACCATTCTAAGAAGAAGATCATATTAGCTTTTTTGTGTAGATCATACACCGTCCCCGGCCACCGACCCCCGCATCCGAAGAGTGACCTCAGGTGGCAGATCATTCTCCTACCTCACCTCCCCATCCGCCCACGGCGGACCGAAGAAATTCTGACCTTCAGGAGACTGCCCAAGACCTGGCTTTTCATACAGTAGCAGCCTCCCCCCCCAGCGCCTTGAGACCCTTGTGGATATGTAATGCGCTTTACAAATATGTTGATTGATTGATTGATTGATATATCTTCTATTATTCTTTACTTTTCCCTATGTTTTACAGAGTAAACAGTCTAAATATAATTTTTTTTATATCGACAGGCAATAATATTGAGTCTATAATTTCAGAGGGAAAGAATATTGAAATCAAGAATATAGACGACCAGAAAATCGACCTGAAGGTAAGAAATATTCTTTTTGTTAATATTAAAGTTAGTAATATCGATAGCAAAAATATTGATGTTACTAATATCAATATTATTAGTGTTATGTATTTTATTTTATGTGTTTTTATAATTTTTGTTAAATATTGTACTAATTTTAAAATATATGTATTACATTTTTAGAAGTTACTCATAATTTATTTAAGTAAATATGTGTTTTAGTACCATAGCAGGTTGTGGGTTTATAGGGAAATAGGGTGGGAAGTAAAATAATTATAGTAAATTAATTAAATATTTTGTAGGCAATATTACATATTTTGAATTCAATTTTCTGTTTTAGGTCTGTAGTAGGTTGTGGGTTTATAGGGGAATAGGGTGGGAAGTAATTTAATTGTAAGTAAGTAAATATGTAATTTTTATATATTGGTATTGATAAATACTTTCATGTTAATTAATTATACATTGGTAAATATTGGTAATGAATTTTTATTAATTGGTAATTTATTTTTAATTATTGGTAATTGATTTTTCTTAATTGGTAAATATATTAAGGGTCCGATTCCGATTCGGTAAAATGCCCTCCGTACGGAGCTTTTTTACCGTACGATTCGTATACAGAACCGTACCCGTACGTACGATGTAGTACGATATGTACCCAAAGCAGTTCTCCGTACGAATCGTACCGAAGACCGTACAACTCACTAATCTGTACAAATCGCACATACCGTATCGCCAACACTCCGTACAACTCTTTTTATACGGGAGCTTAAAATGTCCGTAAAAGCTGATTTCCCCTCGAAATTCATACAAAACAGACCCCCCTGGGTATGGTGCGTACACCCCATGATTGCAGGGGTACGGTGCATTGGGGTAAGGTGTGTACACCCCTGGATTTCAGGGGTATGGTGCGTATGTCCCCGTGCGAACACCCCATGATCATAGGTGTACTGACCGTACGGTTCGTACACCCCAAGGTCCTAGGTGTACGGTGAGTTCACCCTGTGCATACACCCCTTGATTTTAGGGGTACTGTGCGTATGTGATAGTGTTGCCCTCCGTATGAATTGCTCATACGCGTAGTTTACCGTATGAATCGCATACTCATTCCCCGGTCCGGATCGTACTTGGCCGGTCGTATCGCATTTTTACGAATCGTACAGTTCACTGTGCGGGTCAATGTCGTACAGATTTACCCTTCATTTTCGTACGGTTCCAATGATTCGGACATATTTCCTCGCAACTTATTGTACTACGTGATTCGGATGGATTCGTACGATTCGGACGGAAACGGCCACGAATACGAATCGTCATACGGATTAATTTCCCAAATCGGAATCGACCCCTAAGTGTATTAATGTATTATTGAAGGGTGTTGTGAGGTTAAAGGGAAAAAGGATGGGAAGTAATTTAATTGTAATTAATTAAATATTTTTTTTAGTGTTGAGTATTGATAATAACATTATTTTTAATCCATTATTAATTGGTAATACATGGTTAATAATAATTTAATTTTTAATGAATTGTTTATGAATAATTAATTAATTAATTGCTAAATGTTTTTTATAATAATATTTTGTTTGTTTTATCATTATTTCTTCAATACCTTTTAATAATTATTATTTCATTGTATTTATTTTAATTTGGTAATTAAATATTAATTGGTAAAACATGTTTTAAAATATTTCTTGGTATTGTTAATTAATTTGTTGCAAATAATACTTAAATTGTTATTTTTTACAAAAGAAATATTATTTTAAATATTAGTAAGTTGTTTGAACCCCTATGCTATCCAAAACTTTCCCTACTGTTGCACCCTTTGGAGTTTGAGTAGTGATTTGTAACCCCTACGCTATCCAACACTTTCCCTACTGTTGCACCCTCTGGAGTAGGAATAGTAATTTTTACCCCTACGCTATCCAACACTTTCCCTACTGTTGCACCCTCTGGAGTTGGAATAGTAGTTTTAAACTCTACGCTATCCAATATTTATTGTTTTAGTTAATGTAGTGTCTAATTTATTTCAAATTATTTATCAAACTTTGTTATATATAGTTTTGATATTTTTCTTTATATTATTGTTGTATGCGTATGTATGTATTTATAGTTTATAAATGTTTTAACAATTGATAAGATTTTAGAGTAATTAAATGTAAATAGTGTTAAGTAAGCATATATATTAAGTGATGTAATGCACACGAATAAGGATACAATTTCTGTCATGGGTTACACGCAATTCCATATGTACCAATATTAGCAATACTAGCGTCAAGTGGCAGATTGAGTATCAGTATCTACAATACTCTTTCTTTGCATGTTCATTGAGACTATGTATTGCACCCTTTCACAAGCGCCCAGTGTGTGATCAAGAGAGCACTGTCTCTCGAAATGCGTTACATTGGAATGAAGACCTGCTAGAACTCAATACTGAGAGCGCGCTGTTATTTATTATCGTTATGGAATACAAATTGCCGACTTTGGCTCTACCGACCCCTGTGCGCCACTAGACGAAGGGCGTATTTCCCGGGAGGAGCTGTACCTTGGGAATACATAATATATTATATATATATATATATATGTTTATTATTTTTATATTATATGTATTACTTGTAAATTTAAATATATTTTAACTATGTTTATTTGAATTTAATGTACTATTTATTTAATTTCATATTATTTTCAAAGATTAAAAAAAACAATATTTTTTACAACAATATTTTTTACAACAATATTTTTTCTCAATATTTTTGCACTTCCCTTAATGTAGATAGGACTTGGATATTTTTGCCGTCCATATTCCACCTCCGATATTTTTGATAGCGATATTTTCGACGCCAATATTCTGTCAGTGATTCGTTTTACAGTTTGAGTTCTTTACTGATTGCTCAGAGTTCTTTTGGACACCCTTTTCTTTTATTCTATGATTTGTTTTATTTTGCTGTGCTATGAGATAGAACTATTTCTATCAGTGAATCTTCAGATTCAACAAGGTGTTTTTCCTCATCTCACCAAAAGCGTCTGCAATTCTTAGCCACATTCCCATCCTGTGCGCCCGTAGCCACTGCATTCATTTCGATCCCAAACCGGACGAGCCCCTTTGCTGTCGGGGCTTGGTGTAATCAGTAGACCATCGAGAGTTACACAAAACCCAGGCCTCTACCCCACTCTGTAAAGGCCTGCTAGATATTTAACCCATTGTTGTTGACATTACCCTGGTCCAGTCTAGCCATTACAGCAGCTGATTTATTTCAATCCTGAAGTTTAGGAGGCAAGGGATCTCTCCACTTCAGGCATATTTCCCTTTGTGCTGTTAAAATCAAAGACAGCAATAGGCCTCTGTGTCTCAATTTCTTGCTCGAGGTACGGTCATTGCCAAAAAACACCATGGATATATTTACACAAATTTTCACTCTGAATATCCCGCTTACAGCTACCTCAATTCCCCCCTCCCACCCCCACTCCTTGAAACGAAGAGATTCTAGGACTCTCAAAATAGATATGTAGATTGTTGGCCTGGGCATGGTAACATCTTGGACATCTAGGATCTGAAAGAGGGGCAAACTTTGCAATCCTGGCAGTAGTGTAATATAGTCTAGTAATGACATAAAAGTGATTTTTCTTACAATTGGCCGGCCTAATATACTTATAAAAAAGCTTTAGAGATGGTTCTTAGAGGTCTTCAATATTGCATTCAAGGGATACTTGGTTCCATATATTAGTTGAGAGGGGGAGTTACTTATCCTCTACCTCAACCAACATTTTATACCATTTTAAGATTCCCTTACATTTAAGGTTGATATCTTGAAGAGGACACTCAACCTCCCATAGCCTCTGAATTTCTCTATGCTCAGCTGCAAACCACAAAACCAGTTGTATATATTCAAACCTGGAGAGGCCGTCTCCAATCCTTGCTCTTAAAGCCTCCCATGGGTGCACCCTCTCCAAGAACACCAGATCTGACCAGATGGTGATACCTGCTCTTTTAATTGGTATTGCCAGATGATCTTTAAGAAACTCCGGAGTCCTGGAGGAAAACTAGATTGGGGCAAAGTCCGAAAAGTACCCTATGCCCCAACTGGTTCTAAGCTTATACCAAACACTATGAGCATTCTTAAGCACTTTTAATCCAACTTTTAAAAAATATCTTGGTGCTCCGAAGTTATATAAAAAGCAATCTCCACCCTCCTGCCTTATCATTTCAGCTAACAGCGTGCCCCAAGTTGATTCATCTGGTTTCAAGAGCCTCAGATGGATATTTTTTAATTGAAAGGCAAAACAATACCACTTTAAATTTTGGAGAGCCAGCCCCCCTTTGATCAGCCTTCGCCTTAGTTTCTTCCAAGCCAATAGAGTCCCTCTATATGCCCAGATGAAACTCGTAATCTTACTTTGGATTTTACTAATACCTGATTTTGGAAAAGTAAGGGGAATGGCATTAAAAAGATATGTCAGCTTAGGAAGTATGACCATTTTGACCTGGTTAACCCTTCCAAATATAGTTAACGGGAGGTTTCTCCACCAGACCAAAATTCGGCAAACTTCTTTGGTCATTCTATTCAGTTTAACCTGCAGGATTTTCTCAATCTCTTTAATAATTGTGATACCTAGGTATTTAAATTCTTGGCTTACATTACCCTCCCTGTTATCTATATTCCAAAGCATCACCTCTGTTTTAGGGGTGTTAACAGCATATCCTGAGTATGTTCCAAATTCTAACAACAACAAGGCTTCGACCCTGTGTATTGTTTCCACAGAATCATCCGTATATAATAGCAGATCATCCGCATACTGGGCAACCTTACTGCTGTACTGGTGGGATCTTAACTCCTTCCATGCTGATGACAGAACAGTTCAGTCATCAGCATCGGTTGAGCTGTGCTGATGACGTAACCGTTCCGTCATGACTCCGCCCGCGCAAGGCGGAGTCAGCACAGGCGGGGGATACGCCCCGCACGCAAGGGGTTAAAGGGGTGATCCATTAGTCTGCCCTCTATATGTATGTTAAAAAGCAAAGGTGACAGGGGCAGCCCTGTCTTGTCCCTCTGAGGTTATCAAAACTAGAGGTTAAAACCCCATTTACTTTTAAGATTTTAGCAGAAGTCCCCTGATAACAATTCACCAAACTTTGAATAAAAATAGGCCGGAACCACAAAACCCTCAAAACCTCCCAAAGATAAACTCAACAGACTCTGTAGAATGGTTTGGCTGCAATCGATGCCACTACAGCCGAGGGTTCAAATTGAGCCGTGGCGAAAGATCGATAGTGCCTAACACCTGTTGTGCCAATTCCTAGATGTATCTTTTGGGAATAAAGCCCTTCTGCTTAGTATTTATCAATTGTGAGGTAAGTTTGGCTAACCTCCCTGCCAAAATGCTCATAAGATCTTATAATCTGCATTTAGCAGGGAGATCGGTCTATAGGATTCTGCCTTTTGCGGATCTTTACCAGGTTTTAGAATAAGAACAATGGTTGGCTCCTTCCAGGACCTGGGCATCCTACCTTTTAACTGGTAAACAGAATTAAACAAAACACCCATAATCAAAACCAGTTCATCTTGCAAGAGCTAATATACCTCACTAAGGAGAGCATCTGTACCCGCTTCTTCGTTGCTTTTGGATTTCTTGATTTATTCTCTAATCTCACCCTCAGTTATTGGCGCATCAAGAAGATCACTGCTCTCTTCTGTTAACCATGAAAGGGATTTCTCATCAGCCAAGAATTGAGGGAATCCGGGTTAAGTGTAACTTCTTTCCTATAGAGCTACCAAAAAAGAGAGATAAGCCGTACTTGCATATCTGCCTGCTAATCTGCTCGAGATACCCCCGTTTTCATTATTAATGAATTCACTTATATGATTTTTAGCACGATCAGCATTGGCTTTCCAAGCCAAGAGTGCTCATGCCTTTTCTCCATAGCTGAAGCTCTGCATGGATTTAGATAATCCCTGTGCCTTGCATTTTTGGTCAAGCTTATTTCTAACTCTTGATGAGCGTTATCCAGGTCTCTCTGAACTTTAGATATTCTGTCCATTGTCACCTGATTGGACTTAGTCCTGTCTGCCTCTAGCTGGGAGATGTTTTCCACTATTAGCCGAAGGTCATGTGCTCCCTCCTTTTTCTTTGCACTAATGCAACCATGTAAGAACCCCGTAGGAATGCCTTGAAGGCATCCCACACAAAATCATTTGATGTAGAGCCCATATTGTCCAAGAAGTAATTTTGAGTTGCCCCTTTAAGATCTATAACAATCTCAGGATCAGATAGAGCAGATCTTTTAAGTGTCCATCTAGGTCTTACACTACTTCGACTCCATTTTAAACTAAATGTTTCAGGGGCATAGTCAGATATATGACTAGGCAGAATATCTGTTGATATCATATTCTACAGGATAGGCCGGCTAATCAATACATAATCAATTGTGGAGGGATGCCCATATTTTTTACAGTGGAAGGTATAACCCTGTATGTTACCTTTCTTTGCCCTCCACAGATCTACAAGCTCCAAGTCATATAACATATTATTAAGGGCCTGACGTACCCGGGGAGCTCTTATGTGATGGCTCTGATTTGATCTATTCTTAACGGGTTCTAAAAGGACATTGAAGTCTACACCTATAACTGCTGGTGAAGCTTCTTCCATCAAGACCCATTGTAATTTACAAATAATTATGGGATCATCTATATTTGGTCCATAAAAAGAGACACAGGTCAGTTCCCACTCTCTAAGGTTATGTTATGTTATGTTATATTTATTCTTATATAGCGCACGTCTACTCAAAAAGAGTGTCCCGGCGCTTTTGATAATGAGACCTACAGCAGAATAACACAACACAGTAATAAAACAACTTAGTAGAGAACAGAGCAGAGGAAAGACAGCCTAAAGGGCAAACAGCCAGGTTTTAAGGCCCTTCCTGAAAGCAAGTAGATTAGTAGCTCCGCGAAGTGTCAGCGGTAGAGTATTCCACAGCTGTGGCGCCAGCAATCCAAAGGAGCGGCCTCCAATGCGGGCACTCTTTACACGCGGCACAGCCGCCAGAAACAGAGATTCTGATCTGAGAGAGCGGGCTGGGTGGTAAAAGGCGAGACTCCTTTGGAGGTACTTAGCTCCCACAGCATGAAGAGCTTTATAGGCCAAAGTAAACGCCTTAAAGGCAATCCATTTTCGGATAGGCAGCCAGTGTAGGGTCTGCAAAAGGCCAGCAGCGCTGGCTCGCCTGTTTAGGCCATAAATGGCCCTCACGGCCGCATTCTGCACAATTTGAAGCCGCTGCAGCAGATACTCTGGCAGGCCCAAGTAGAGGACGTTGGAGTAATCCAATCTTGAGCCGATCAGTGCCTGCACAGTCAGCTTCCTGTGTTCCTCAGACAGGAGAGGCAGAAACTTCCGGAACATCTTGAGGAGGCCGAAACATGTACCCGTCACACCTAGGATCTGGGACCTCAGCGTCAGACCCTTGTCCATCTTGACCCCCAAGTTCTTAGCTAATTGGGATGAGCAAGACGGAGGGAACATGTTAATGGGCCACTAAGCCTGCCAGTCCGGATCCGATGCACACCCAAAGAAGAGTACCTCAGACTTATCTGAGGTGCACTTGAGGCTGTTCAGCTGGAACCATTTAAAAACAGCCCCAAGGCAGTCCCGGATACTCTCTCTATCAAAGTCTCCTCCCTTCTTACAAGAAAAGAGGAGCTGGGTGTCGTCGGCGTAGGATACGATCTGGGCCCCAAACGACTCTGCCAACGCCGCCAGAGGGGCCATAAAGATGTTAAAAAGAGTCGGGCTCAATACAGAGCCCTGTGGAACCCCGACTCCCAATGGCGGCATCACGGCAGAGTCTGGGGAGGCCCAGACCGTTTGTCGGCAGCCAGCTAAGAAAGATGAAAACCAGCTGAACACCGTCCCCCGTAGGCCAATCTCATAGAGTCTTGGGAGAAGGCCCTCATGGGGGACGGTGTCGAAGGCCGCCGAAAGATCTAACATAACCAGCATGGCTTTGCCCCCGGAGTCCAGTACCCCTTTAATGGCTTCTGACACCTCCAGGAGCGCGGTCTCCGTGCTAAGATTGGGGCGGAAGCCGGATTGAGTGGCATGCAGAATCTCATGAGTTTCCAGAAAATTGGAGAGCACCGTGTGCACATGCTTCTCCAAAATTTTCGTAAAAGCCGGCAGGAGAGAAATAGGCCTGTGATTGGCCAGAACCTCAGGATCGAGACCAGGCTTCTTCAGCAGAGGGATGACCATTGCCTGCTTCCAGGCCTGCGGAACAACTCCCTGGCTCAACGAGAGATTCAGGAGTGGATTCGCCAGCGGGTTTATAACTTCCGCCATTTTTGCCATGAATTTGGCAGGGCAGGGGTCCAGAGGCGACCCAGATTTAAGATTGCCCATCTCCGCCTGTTCCCCAACCCCCCTCTGGAGAACCCTCACTATTATTAGGTTTAAGCCTAAATGGTGTCTGGTCCTCAGGTCAAATAACGTCATTACCCTTTTTTTTTACTTACCCTGAATCTCTCTGGTCCTGGGCCTCCCTAATTTTAAAATGATTAACCTCCCTTCTACCGCACCTCCTTCCGTGATTTTTTGAATAAGATCGTCTGCCTCATCTGCTGAGCGGAAAGTGTACATATGATTATTCCACATTGCACGAAGAGAAGTCGGGAACCTCAGTTGTACCCTCAGCATTTCGAACCCATCACAGCTGTCGAACGGCATTGTCGGCCCCTACTTAGCACTGTCTCACGTTGGGAGAACACTGGGACTGGTGTTCATGCGAAGGACGGTGAGACCATCCTGGAGCTGTGATTGGGTATCGTTGACACTCTTTGATACTAACTATATTGTGTGTACCTATAAAAAGCATTGTTCTTTACCTTTGAACACTAAATCGGTAAGGCTTTCATTGGTTTTCTGTTGTCCAAAGTATTTGCGGGCTGTCCCTGATCCCGGGAACATCAGGGCGTTACAAAATATCCGACCCCTACAACCATAACTATCCCCTGGTCGGGGGGTACAGCAATGGCAACGATAGACGGCGCGTTGGCCGTTCAAGCCGCGTTGCAAGTGGAACTTGCCACCTCTAGACAAGAGACAGCGGACGTCAAGGCCCGGATGGACGCTTTTCAGGCAGACCCCTTAGCTCCAGGTCCTACCGCCAAGACATCTTCCACTCCGGTGGTGGTAGAAATGCCGGTCTCTATCCCTCTGGCCACACCGGAGAGATACAGTGGTGATCCAGATACAGTGCATGTGTTCCTCACACAGATAGTGTTGCATTTGTCCTGCAAGCCCAAGGTGTTTCCCAGCAGTCAAGCCAGGGTGGCCTTCCTGATCTCCTACCTGGCAGGCAACGCTGCGCAATGGGCGGTTCCGCTAGTGGGCAGAGATGACCCACTCCTGTGCGATTGGGGTGCTTTCCGCAAGGAATTCCTGAAGGTCTTTGACAGGAGGGCGGATTCCTATACCGCAGATCGTGAAATGTTAGAGTTGAAACAAGGCAGTGGTAACTTGTTGCAGTACCTGAACTCTTTTAGGCGGTTAGTGGCCAAAACCAAGCGGCCTCTCTCCAAACAAACTGCGCTGTTCCATCAAGGTCTGAGCGAGGAGCTCAAAGACGTGGTGGCACAGATCGATCCCCAACCCATAACATGTGAGGGTCTAATCAATCTGGTGTTGCGGCTGGATTATAGGCTGAGCGAGAGGAAAGGCGACCATAAGAGGGAAGGAAAACCTGTGACCCCCTATGGGGCAGTGGGAGGCCTCGAACCTAGCCCACCTGCAAATACCGAACCAATGGACATTGGAGCCATAAGGGCCAGCCTAACGGCCACCGAGAAGGAGTCAAGACGCAAGCAAGGACTATGCTTATATTGCGGCAACAAAGGACATTACATCCGCGAATGCCCTGCCAAACCCAAGACCAGCCGATACCGGTCCAACCGTACGGTGACGGCGGTGGTGGATGCACCGGCGGAAAACTAACGGACTCCCGGAATAGCGAGGGGGCCTCCTGGAGTCACGTAACCATCCCTTCTATGTCTCGTTCGGATCAAGCAGGGGAGCAACATTTGTTCATTACGGTGTACGTTGGGGTTCAGGAACAATGGATACCTGTAGTGGCCATGGTGGACTCTGGAGCCACCGGACTCTTTATGGATCAGAATGAGGCCCGCAGATTGGGTATCCTGCTTATTCTGAAGGCCATACCCGAAGAGGTATATGCCGTGGACGGGAGACGTTTAGCCACAGGACCCATCGGACATCACACGAGAGAGATTCCTGTACGGTATGGGAAGTGGCATGAAGAATACAATGACTTTAACATCATCCGAGCTCCACAGTACGGTGTTATACTTGGTCTGCCCTGGCTCAAAAAGCATAACCCATCCATAGATTGGGCAACCCATGACATCCGGATGACCTCACCGCTTTGCTCGCGACGGTGCGTAAAGCGACAAGATTCCCTCCACAGCCATCAGGGCGAAGGACACACGGTCGCCACTGCAGCTGAGAAGGAGGTAGCGCTCCCCGACGCATACCTGCACTATGAGGACATGTTTGATGAAGTACGGGCTGAAGTACTCTCTCCGCACAGAGAGTAAGATTGCCAAATAGACCTGGTACCGGGGGCAAGCGTTCCAAGCAGCAGACTATACGCCTTAACCGAACCGGAGAACATCCATCTTCGTGCATATCTTGATAAGCTCTTGGTGTTGGGGTTTATCAGACCCTCCAAGTCGCCTGCTACATCACCCCTGTTCTTCATTCCGAAGGCCAATGGCGAGTTGAGGGCATGCGTGGACTTTAGCGCCTTTATCGCCATCACCATAAAAAACAAGTACCCTTTGCCTCTTATAAGTGTTCTCCTTGAGCAGGTGAAGAAGGCCAGGGTCTACACTAAGTTGGATCTCAAAGGGGCTTACCACCTGGTGCGCATGAGATAGGGCGACGAGTGGAAGACGGAATTTAAGACCCGATTTGGCCTCTTGAAATATCTCGCCATGCCCTTCGGTCTCTGCAATGCCCCTGCGGCCTTTCAGTACTTCCTCAACGAGGTGTTCCGCGAGGTCCTAGATGTATACATGGTGGTATACATCGATGATATTCTCATCTATTCTAACACAGAGGAAGACCATATCGTACACGCTCAGGCAGTACTCCGGAAGCTACGAGAGAATATGCTGTTCTGCAAGCTCAGCAAGTGTGACTTTCATGTCACGTCCGTCGAATTCCTCGGAGTGATGCTGAGCCCAGACGGGCAAGAGATGGCGGAACGTAAGATCAGGGCAGTGGAAGAATGGCCAGTCTCGCGGGGGGTTAAGGATGTGCAGAGCTTTATTGGGTTCGCCAATTTTTATAGGCGCTTCATTGATGGGTTCTCAGGATTGGTAGCCCCGATAACACATCTTCTACGGAAATCTCAAGAGTTTGTATGGAATCAAGAAGTGCAGGGAGCATTTGTGGGGCTGAAGAAGGCTTTCAGCTCAGCTCCAGTATTGGCTCACCCTGATCTAGAGCAACCGTATGTGGTGGAAGCTGATGCGTCAGAGGTTGCGTTGGGTGCCATAATGTCACAACGTCATCACAGGACAGGCGAGCTTCATCCTGTGGCATTCATGTCCCGGAAGTTAAATGATGCTGAACGCAACTATCACATCGCGGAGAAAGAGCTACTATCGATCAAGGACGCCTTCACCGAGTGGCGTCACTTATTGATGGGGGCACGTCATGTGGTAACGGTCTACACAGACCACAGGAATCTACAGTTTATGATGGCGGCGAGATACCTATCACCCAGACAGATGAGGTGGATGCTTTTCTTTTCTGGGTTTAACTTCCACATCACATATCGGCCTGGGTCGGAAAACAGGAAGGCGGACGCGCTGTCGCGGCAGACAGCGGCCAAGGACCCGAGTCCGGCCTTGGAACAATCCATTATTCATCCCAAGGTGGTGTTGGGAGTTATTCAACCGGATGCATTCCTTAAGCCAATCCAGACGGGGATCCGTTCATTCACTTGGGAAAGGTGGCTCCGCAGCCACAGGGAATGGCAAGTCGTGGACGGGATTCCGATGAGAGGGCGTTGTCTCTTACTACCAACTTCCAGACTCCGGAAGCAAGCATTCGAATGGTGGTGTGTATCGCCCTGTGCAGGGCATCTCGGTTTTGAGAAAACGATGGCCAGCATGGGAAGACAGTTCTGGTGGCCGGCCATGAGAACGGATGTCAAGAGATGGGGAGCCGACTGCTCCACCTGTGCCTCCATGAAGGTCGATCACAGAAAGCCTCAAGGGCTCCTCCAACCCCTCCCTACACCAAGCAAGCCCTGGGAGAACATTTCCCTAGACTTCATTGTAGGGCTGCCCGCGGATCAAGGAAACACGGCTATCCTGGTGGTTATCGACTACCTCACCAAGATGGTCTATTTATCGCCTGTAAACAAGTACCTTCTGCGGGTGTTTTGGCATCCTTGTTGTTGAAGAACATGGTGAGATTGCACGGCCTGCCCAACGTGATAGTGTCAGATAGAGGGTCACAGTTCACCGCCCAGTTCTGGAGAACGTGGTGTTCGGCGCTGCACGTCAAATCGGCGATGTCCACAAGTTGCCACCCTCAGACGGATGGCCAGACAGAACGCCTGAATCAGTCGCTCAAACAATACCTGCGCTGTTTCGTCGAGCAAGGGAAGGATGAGTGGGTGGATCTGCTATGGATCGCTGAAATAGCATACAACAATGCTACGCATAGCTCTACCAAGGTTTCCTCTTTCTACGGCAACTACGGTCATCACCCCAGGTTCCTCCCTTTTGTTCACCCTCTCAAAGAAGACAAGATGCCTGAAACATCAAAGAGAGTAGCTAACATCAAGGAAACCCTGATTCGATCCTGGCAGTTTTTGGGCAAGGCCAAGGCGGAGTATAAGTCCGTGGCAGATAGGAGGAGGAGGCCTGGGCCTCTGTACAGAATGGGAGACTACGTTTGGGTGTCTACTCGGAACATGAGATTTCGCAATTGCAGCTTGTTTCATCCCAAGTATATTGGTCCCTACCGTATCACCAAGAGCATCGGCCCCGTGAATGTGAAGGTGTGTTTGCCTCCAAGTCTGCGTATACATCCTGTCTTTCACATTTCCTTGCTCATACCGGCAAATGAAAGGGCAAGACCAGTCCCGGCCCCAGTTGCGGTTGATTCTGAAGAAGAATACAAGGTCGCTGGCACCAAGGGCTCCAAGTGGCGACGGGGTAAACTATGGTACCTGGTAGCCTGGAAAGGCTATGGCCCAGAACAACAATCCTGGGAGCCGTCAGCAGGGATCCATGCACCCCGCTTGGTCTCCCTGTTCCACAAGAAACACCCGACTAGTGCGGGTCCGGTTGGGAGGGGCTGATGGAGGGAGTATGTACTGTCATGATCGCTCTGACCCGCGGACTACCCTGAGGCACGGAGCGGAGCCACAGGAACTACGTTTACCAGCATGCGTAGCGGGAGGCAGAGCGGAACGAACACGCCTACATAAGCCGGCAGACGCGAGGACGCTGCGTCGGATATTCGTACTGTTGTTGGCGTCATAGGATTTCCCTCCCTAGTGTCCAAGCAGGTATTGACCATAGGACGCCGAAACCAGATTGAGCGGACGCTCTCTGGTATATCTTGATATCCGCTTAGTGATTGTATCCTTGACGCACACCACGGAGGTGTTTGCCGCGTCCGAGATACAGAAGCCAGAGAAGCACGGCTGTGCTTAACTCTTTCATTACCCGGGTGCAGGAACAGACAATCCCTGATCCTACCGGAGAGGTTTAACTTACTTGTCACTGAGACACACACCACTGAGGTGTTTGCCGCGTCTTAGTGTATCAGAACCAAAACACCTTGTTCCGAAGTCAGGCAAGATCAAGCGGCTGCTCTCTGCCTGAGCTGTACTGTTGGGGCTTCCTGAGAATCAGTAGGTTAGGGCTCACGAAGTGGTAAAGGTCGAGTGCCTGTTCCCTGCCATTACTCAAACAAAAGGTAGAGTGCCCGGCTGGGCATTCCCTCGTTCGTTAAATTCATCCGAGCCCTTCCAAAGATCAGGACCTGGGCTCAGCATTTCAAACCCATCACGGCTGTCGAACGGCATTGTCGGCTGCTACTTAGCACAGTGTCCTTCGTTGCAAGAACACTGGGACTGGTGTTCATGCGAAGGACGGTGAGACCATCCTGGAGCTGTGATTGGGTATCGTTGACACTCTTTGATACTAACTATATTGTGTGTACCTATAAAAAGCATTGCTCTTTACCTTTGAACATTAAATCGTTAAGGCTTTGATTGGTTGTCTGTTGTCCAAAGTATTTGCGGGCTGTCCCTGATCCCGGGAACATCAGGGCGTTACAAAATATCCGACCCCTACAACCATAACTATCCCCTGGTCGGGGGGTACAGCAATGGCAACGATAGACGGCGCGTTGGCCGTTCAAGCCGCGTTGCAAGTGGAACTTGCCACCTCTAGACAAGAGACAGCGGACGTCAAGGCCCGGATGGACGCTTTTCAGGCAGACCCCTTAGCTCCAGGTCCTACCGCCAAGACATCTTCCACTCCGGTGGTGGTAGAAATGCCGGTCTCTATCCCTCTGGCCACACCGGAGAGATACAGTGGTGATCCAGATACAGTGCATGTGTTCCTCACACAGATAGTGTTGCATTTGTCCTGCAAGCCCAAGGTGTTTCCCAGCAGTCAAGCCAGGGTGGCCTTCCTGATCTCCTACCTGGCAGGCAACGCTGCGCAATGGGCGGTTCCGCTAGTGGGCAGAGATGACCCACTCCTGTGCGATTGGGGTGCTTTCCGCAAGGAATTCCTGAAGGTCTTTGACAGGAGGGCGGATTCCTATACCGCAGATCGTGAAATGTTAGAGTTGAAACAAGGCAGTGGTAACTTGTTGCAGTACCTGAACTCTTTTAGGCGGTTAGTGGCCAAAACCAAGCGGCCTCTCTCCAAACAAACTGCGCTGTTCCATCAAGGTCTGAGCGAGGAGCTCAAAGACGTGGTGGCACAGATCGATCCCCAACCCATAACATGTGAGGGTCTAATCAATCTGGTGTTGCGGCTGGATTATAGGCTGAGCGAGAGGAAAGGCGACCATAAGAGGGAAGGAAAACCTGTGACCCCCTATGGGGCAGTGGGAGGCCTCGAACCTAGCCCACCTGCAAATACCGAACCAATGGACATTGGAGCCATAAGGGCCAGCCTAATGGCCACCGAGAAGGAGTCAAGACGCAAGCAAGGACTATGCTTATATTGCGGCAACAAAGGACATTACATCCGCGAATGCCCTGCCAAACCCAAGACCAGCCGATACCGGTCCAACCGTACGGTGACGGCGGTGGTGGATGCACCGGCGGAAAACTAACGGACTCCCGGAATAGCGAGGGGGCCTCCTGGAGTCACGTAACCATCCCTTCTATGTCTCGTTCGGATCAAGCAGGGGAGCAACATTTGTTCATTACGGTGTACGTTGGGGTTCAGGAACAATGGATACCTGTAGTGGCCATGGTGGACTCTGGAGCCACCGGACTCTTTATGGATCAGAATGAGGCCCGCAGATTGGGTATCCTGCTTATTCTGAAGGCCATACCCGAAGAGGTATATGCCGTGGACGGGAGACGTTTAGCCACAGGACCCATCGGACATCACACGAGAGAGATTCCTGTACGGTATGGGAAGTGGCATGAAGAATACAATGACTTTAACATCATCCGAGCTCCACAGTACGGTGTTATACTTGGTCTGCCCTGGCTCAAAAAGCATAACCCATCCATAGATTGGGCAACCCATGACATCCGGATGACCTCACCGCTTTGCTCGCGACGGTGCGTAAAGCGACAAGATTCCCTCCACAGCCATCAGGGCGAAGGACACACGGTCGCCACTGCAGCTGAGAAGGAGGTAGCGCTCCCCGACGCATACCTGGACTATGAGGACATGTTTGATGAAGTACGGGCTGAAGTACTCTCTCCGCACAGAGAGTAAGATTGCCAAATAGACCTGGTACCGGGGGCAAGCGTTCCAAGCAGCAGACTATACGCCTTAACCGAACCGGAGAACATCCATCTTCGTGCATATCTTGATAAGCTCTTGGTGTTGGGGTTTATCAGACCCTCCAAGTCGCCTGCTACATCACCCCTGTTCTTCATTCCGAAGGCCAATGGCGAGTTGAGGGCATGCGTGGACTTTAGCGCCTTTATCGCCATCACCATAAAAAACAAGTACCCTTTGCCTCTTATAAGTGTTCTCCTTGAGCAGGTGAAGAAGGCCAGGGTCTACACTAAGTTGGATCTCAAAGGGGCTTACCACCTGGTGCGCATGAGATAGGGCGACGAGTGGAAGACGGAATTTAAGACCCGATTTGGCCTCTTGAAATATCTCGCCATGCCCTTCGGTCTCTGCAATGCCCCTGCGGCCTTTCAGTACTTCCTCAACGAGGTGTTCCGCGAGGTCCTAGATGTATACATGGTGGTATACATCGATGATATTCTCATCTATTCTAACACAGAGGAAGACCATATCGTACACGCTCAGGCAGTACTCCGGAAGCTACGAGAGAATATGCTGTTCTGCAAGCTCAGCAAGTGTGACTTTCATGTCACGTCCGTCGAATTCCTCGGAGTGATGCTGAGCCCAGACGGGCAAGAGATGGCGGAACGTAAGATCAGGGCAGTGGAAGAATGGCCAGTCTCGCGGGGGGTTAAGGATGTGCAGAGCTTTATTGGGTTCGCCAATTTTTATAGGCGCTTCATTGATGGGTTCTCAGGATTGGTAGCCCCGATAACACATCTTCTACGGAAATCTCAAGAGTTTGTATGGAATCAAGAAGTGCAGGGAGCATTTGTGGGGCTGAAGAAGGCTTTCAGCTCAGCTCCAGTATTGGCTCACCCTGATCTAGAGCAACCGTATGTGGTGGAAGCCGATGCGTCAGAGGTTGCGTTGGGTGCCATAATGTCACAACGTCATCACAGGACAGGCGAGCTTCATCCTGTGGCATTCATGTCCCGGAAGTTAAATGATGCTGAACGCAACTATCACATCGCGGAGAAAGAGCTACTATCGATCAAGGACGCCTTCACCGAGTGGCGTCACTTATTGATGGGGGCACGTCATGTGGTAACGGTCTACACAGACCACAGGAATCTACAGTTTATGATGGCGGCGAGATACCTATCACCCAGACAGATGAGGTGGATGCTTTTCTTTTCTGGGTTTAACTTCCACATCACATATCGGCCTGGGTCGGAAAACAGGAAGGCGGACGCGCTGTCGCGGCAGACAGCGGCCAAGGACCCGAGTCCGGCCTTGGAACAATCCATTATTCATCCCAAGGTGGTGTTGGGAGTTATTCAACCGGATGCATTCCTTAAGCCAATCCAGACGGGGATCCGTTCATTCACTTGGGAAAGGTGGCTCCGCAGCCACAGGGAATGGCAAGTCGTGGACGGGATTCCGATGAGAGGGCGTTGTCTCTTGCTACCAACTTCCAGACTCCGGAAGCAAGCATTCGAATGGTGGTGTGTATCGCCCTGTGCAGGGCATCTCGGTTTTGAGAAAACGATGGCCAGCATGGGAAGACAGTTCTGGTGGCCGGCCATGAGAACGGATGTCAGGAGATGGGGAGCCGACTGCTCCACCTGTGCCTCCATGAAGGTCGATCACAGAAAGCCTCAAGGGCTCCTCCAACCCCTCCCTACACCAAGCAAGCCCTGGGAGAACATTTCCCTAGACTTCATTGTAGGGCTGCCCGCGGATCAAGGAAACACGGCTATCCTGGTGGTTATCGACTACCTCACCAAGATGGTCTATTTATCGCCTGTAAACAAGTACCTTCTGCGGGTGTTTTGGCATCCTTGTTGTTGAAGAACATGGTGAGATTGCACGGCCTGCCCAACGTGATAGTGTCAGATAGAGGGTCACAGTTCACCGCCCAGTTCTGGAGAACGTGGTGTTCGGCGCTGCACGTCAAATCGGCGATGTCCACAAGTTGCCACCCTCAGACGGATGGCCAGACAGAACGCCTGAATCAGTCGCTCAAACAATACCTGCGCTGTTTCGTCGAGCAAGGGAAGGATGAGTGGGTGGATCTGCTATGGATCGCTGAAATAGCATACAACAATGCTACGCATAGCTCTACCAAGGTTTCCTCTTTCTACGGCAACTACGGTCATCACCCCAGGTTCCTCCCTTTTGTTCACCCTCTCAAAGAAGACAAGATGCCTGAAACATCAAAGAGAGTAGCTAACATCAAGGAAACCCTGATTCGATCTTGGCAGTTTTTGGGCAAGGCCAAGGCGGAGTATAAGTCCGTGGCAGATAGGAGGAGGAGGCCTGGGCCTCTGTACAGAATGGGAGACTACGTTTGGGTGTCTACTCGGAACATGAGATTTCGCAATTGCAGCTTGTTTCATCCCAAGTATATTGGTCCCTACCGTATCACCAAGAGCATCGGCCCCGTGAATGTGAAGGTGTGTTTGCCTCCAAGTCTGCGTATACATCCTGTCTTTCACATTTCCTTGCTCATACCGGCAAATGAAAGGGCAAGACCAGTCCCGGCCCCAGTTGCGGTTGATTCTGAAGAAGAATACAAGGTCGCTGGCACCAAGGGCTCCAAGTGGCGACGGGGTAAACTATGGTACCTGGTAGCCTGGAAAGGCTATGGCCCAGAACAACAATCCTGGGAGCCGTCAGCAGGGATCCACGCACCCCGCTTGGTCTCCCTGTTCCACAAGAAACACCCGACTAGTGCGGGTCCGGTTGGGAGGGGCTGATGGAGGGAGTATGTACTGTCATGATCGCTCTGACCCGCGGACTACCCTGAGGCACGGAGCGGAGCCACAGGAACTACGTTTACCAGCATGCGTAGCGGGAGGCAGAGCGGAACGAACACGCCTACATAAGCCGGCAGACGCGAGGACGCTGCGTCGGATATTCGTACTGTTGTTGGCGTCATAGGATTTCCCTCCCTAGTGTCCAAGCAGGTATTGACCATAGGACGCCGAAACCAGATTGAGCGGACGCTCTCTGGTTTATCTTGATATCCGCTTAGTGATTGTATCCTTGACGCACACCACGGAGGTGTTTGCCGCGTCCGAGATACAGAAGCCAGAGAAGCACGGCTGTGCTTAACTCTTTCATTACCCGGGTGCAGGAACAGACAATCGCTGATCCTACCGGAGAGGTTTAACTTACTTGTCACTGAGACACACACCACTGAGGTGTTTGCCGCGTCTTAGTGTATCAGAACCAAAACACCTTGTTCCGAAGTCAGGCAAGATCAAGCGGCTGCTCTCTGCCTGAGCTGTACTGTTGGGGCTTCCTGAGAATCAGTAGGTTAGGGCTCACGAAGTGGTAAAGGTCGAGTGCCTGTTCCCTGCCATTACTCAAACAAAAGGTAGAGTGCCCGGCTGGGCATTCCCTCGTTCGTTAAATTCATCCGAGCCCTTCCAAAGATCAGGACCTGGGCTCAGCATTTCAAACCCATCACGGCTGTCGAACGGCATTGTCGGCTGCTACTTAGCACAGTGTCCTTCGTTGCAAGAACACTGGGACTGGTGTTCATGCGAAGGACGGTGAGACCATCCTGGAGCTGTGATTGGGTATCGTTGACACTCTTTGATACTAACTATATTGTGTGTACCTATAAAAAGCATTGCTCTTTACCTTTGAACATTAAATCGTTAAGGCTTTGATTGGTTGTCTGTTGTCCAAAGTATTTGCGGGCTGTCCCCGATCCCGGGAACATCAGGGCGTTACATTTAAGTGCCAAAGGCTTGGTGGGAGCTCTTTTGTACGGCTGGTGGCGCAGGCTTGAAATGCTCTGCCATTGGCTTTGAGGGGTGTTAAAGACCCTCTGATCCGTAAAAAAACAGCTAAAAACTCATCTGTTCTAGTTCTCCTATTCATTTCTATTCTGGACCCTTGCTTCAAGCTCCTTGGAGTATCTGTGCGCTGTACAAATGCATATACTATAACATGGTGCAGAGCAGGAATATCGACGGGGAAATATTGTGGGACAAAAATATTGCCACAGAAATATCGTTTGGAAGAAATATCGACTACAAAAATATAGATGACAAGAATATCGACTGACAGGTAAGTAATATTGATGAAAAAAATATCGTTGAAATAAATATCGTTTACAAAAATACAGTAAAGGAGGTAATCAGAAGTTTTAAAAAAGGTAAGGCAGCAGGCCATGACGCTCTACCAAATGAGTTATATATGACATTAAGAGACAAATTGTCACCACATAGCTCGGAGTTGGCAAACCTGATTCTTAAACAACAAAGCAAAATACCCGACTCCTGGAATCATGCAATAATTACTATCATTTTAAAACCCGGTAAAGATCCTTCTAGATGCGAGTCATACCGACCTATATCACTGCTTAATGCAGATTACAAAATCTTTACAAAAATCATGGCAGCCCATCTAGGAAGAGTAATGGCCCAACTTATAAACCTGGATCAAAAAGGATTTGTTAAGGGGAGACAACTGCATGAAATCACACATGAACTTCTTAGCACTTTCGACATAGGCACGCAAAAGAAAGTTCACCTCACTTTACTCACTGTTGATGCCGCTAAAGCATTCGACAGAGTCAATTGGTCCTTCCTTTAAAAGATCATGACCAAAAACAACATAGGCCAACCTTTCATGCATGTCGTGAAAGAAATTTACAAGACACCGAGGTCTAAAATTCTAGTTAACGGCAGTCTCACAGAGGATGTGAACATAGAAAGAGGAATTAGGCAGGGGTGCCCTCTCTCGCCTCTGATTTTTAACCTATATATTGAGCCGCTGGCAAATAAATTAAGAAATACCAAAGAAATAACCCCGTTCAGGTATCAAGCATGGGAAAAAAAGATCGCACTGTACGCAGACGACTTGATGATTTTTACGGACAATTATGTCAGCTCTAAATCAGCCATAGAAGAAATTATAAGTACGTTTGGGAAAGTCTCAGGTTATCTGGTAAACCATACTAAAACCAAAATAATGACCTGGAATACACACTTCAAAAGCTCGAACATCAAGAAGGAAATAAAATACCTAGGTATTCTAGTAAACCAGGAACTAGAGAAGATTCCACAGTGTAATCTCAATAAAGTGGCAGGAGAGGTGAGAAAGGTACTTAAAGTGTGGTCCAGTTTACCCCTAAGTTTTATAGGAAGATCAAATATCGTCAAAATGTCAATTCTGCCCAAGTACACATATCTTTTTAATACCATTCCGTTGGAATTTGGAAAAGCCCTTTTAAAAAAACCACAGGGAGACATCACCAGCTTTATATGGGCCTCGAAAGGAATGAGGATATCCTGGAAAAATCTTAGGAGGGGAATACACGATGGAGGGCTATCAAGCCCAGATTTGGTGGAGTACCACAAGGCGTTTTAGTTCAAAAACATGCGGACACTGCTAAAAAGTCATTAATACTATCCAAAATACTTACAAGCAATGACAGAACAAGTGCATCATTTTCTTTTCAAATTCAGTCACCCAAAATTCTTTAAAAAAAAAATAGAAGACTCTAAGGGAGGCAGCAAAGTTGTGGGCTCAAATCAGAGCAACTTTGAACATTCAATACTACAGCGCAATGGCCCCCATATGGGAGTCACCCGGAACCCCAGAATGCTTAAAAGACATAATGGCAAACCCCTTGAAATTAGACAATATCAACTATTGGGGTCAATTATTAAAAGGATCAACTCTGGTTACGTGTGAAGAACTACAAAGAATTACTAACTAATCAGTCTCCAAATTTAAGTATTACCAAATTTCAAGCTGGGCCAGAACTATTCCTGCAAATAACCAAGAGAATGAAAAGCTGGAAAGGGTAAAAAACTCACCCATTAGTAAAGAGGTTGCAAAGTGGTACTGGGCCTTAATAGCTGCAGGAGATGGAGACACACAGATCCAGAATCAAATCTGGGGGAGAGACTTACAAATAGCCAATCTGGGCAGAATATGGGAAAAATCCGCAGGAAAATGCTGGTCAACCCTAAAGTCAGCGGCTTTGAAAAGAAACCATCTATACACAATACACCGTGCATACTGGACACCGAAAAAACTGTCCAAATTTAAAAACGCAGGCGTAAAAAAAATTCCGAAATGTGGGGAAGAAAAACAGATGATGTCCACATGTTCAGAAACTGCACAAACAGCTAACTGTAAGTACAATCCTTACTCTTTTTGGGATTGAAGAGACAAGAGATGGAGGGGGATTAACTAAATGTCAAGAAAATCTACTCTTTGTGCTAATTGTACTGTCAAGGAGGGAAATCTGCATCAACTGGGTGGGGACATCCCCTCCAACACATGGAGATTGGATGAACTCTGTCTTAAGGATTAACAAATTAGACAGGAGGGGAAATACCTGTAAGAGATTCAAATATTGGGAAATCTTCGAAAATCACCTAAATCCCAATATAGGGTTGGCACACACGGTCCCATGATTAATGCGAATCAACATCTGGTGGACGAGTATGATACTCGTCGAGTAGCCAAGGTAGCTAGCTCCCCCCGCATCTCCAAATCAGATTTGTTACTATGTAATGGCTTAAGGGCACTCCTCTGAAAATATCGAGAAGACGGTAAACTCCCCAAATAAGAGAGACCAAGGGGCAGTTCCAGTAAAGGAAATAAGAGGTAGAAGCCTGAAACTCCACATACATAGAATTTTCCGCAATATGAGGATACAAAAAATTTAAAAAAAAATACAGTTTACTAAAATAATGATTTTTTAATAATGTTATGCATTTTAGTGTTTTTAATAAGAATTGTTTGTCATTTAAGTATATATTTTAGAATGTTTCTACTTATTAATTTATTTTAGGTTTATTTTGCGTTATTAGTGGGTTGTGGGTTGTGGGTTGTGGGTTTATAGAGGGAATAGGGTGGGAAGTAACTGAATTTTGTAAAATGAATTTATGAATTAGTGTATTAATGTATTAATTGATTATATTTTAATAATTCGTTGTTAATTAATTTCAATTAGTTAATTAATAATTAAGTATGTTAATTGTTTAATTTATTTTAGGTGTGTGTTGTAGTGTTTATATATGTAAATGGTGTGAAGGGTGGTAAGTAATTCATTTTTTATTGATTATTATTAAATAGTTTAAAATTAATTTCTATTAATTATTAAGTAATTATAAATTGTAATTGTGCAATTAATTGTAGGTGTGTAGTGTGGTGTACATATGTGTAAATGGTGTGAAAGCTGGTAAGTAATTAATTGTTTAATTATTAAATAATACAAAATTAGTTTTACATAATTAAATAACTATTAATTGTAATTGTGTAATTAATTTTAGGTGTGTGTTGTGGTGTATATATGTGTTAATGGTGTGAAAGCTGGTGAGTGGTTAATTGTTATATTAATAAATAATAAAACATTTATTTTAAATATTTAATTAGTCATTATTAATTGTAATTGTGTAATTAATTTTAGGTGTGTGTTGTTGTGTTTATATGTGTAAATGGTGTGAAAGATGGTAAGTAATTAATTGTTGAATTAATAAATAATAAAAAATTAATTTTCAATAATTAATTAGTAAATATTAAAAGTAATTGTGGAATTAATTTTAGGTATTTGTTGTGGATTTTGTGGTGCTAAGAATAATATATTTATAATTATATATTAAGTATGGTAAAATTAGAAATTAGATTTGTTAAAAATGTTGATATATTTTTTTTTTATTGTTTGGGGATCCTGCGCTTTCCCTACTGTTGCACTCACTGGAGTGGGAATAGTAATTTTTACCCCTACGCTATCCAGTGCTTACCCTACTGTTGCACTCACTGGAGTGGCAATAGTAATTTTTACCCCTCCGCTATCCTGCGCTTTCCCTACTTTTACACTCACAGGAGTGGGAAAAGTAATTTTTACCCCAACGCTATCCAGCCCTCTCCCTACTGTTGCACTCACTGGAGTGGGAATAGTAATTTTTACCCCTACGCTATACAGCGTGTTGCCTACTGTTGCACTCACTGGAGTGGGAATAGTAATTTTTTCCCTCCCGCTATTTAATGTTTTAACTATTACTGTTTTTATTTTGTTATTAAATTTATGGGTTTTTTAATAGTTTAATGTGTTAATTAAATATAGAATATATTAAATATTTTAATTTATTTTTCATTATTTATGTTTTTATTTTATTTTTATTTAATTAATAAAGTTTATAAATTAAATAAAGATAATAGTTAATAAAATGTATTTAAGTAAATATATGTTTATGTACACTTTTTTGTTTATATTAATTACATTTAGTTTATTTGTTATAATTAGTTAATATATATATTAAAATGAATTCAATTTGTTAATAATAATAATACTTTCATTTAATTTTAGTTATGTTATTTTTTAAAGGCGATATTTTTTACATCTATATTTTTTACATTGATAATTTTGAGTCCCTATTACTGTGCTTACCTTTTTAAGTATAGGGAGACGATATTTTGTTATCGATATTTTTACATCGATATTTTTTTCATCGATATTTTTGATTTTGTGATTTTAACATGGATCCCTATAACATAACATCTTTGGTAATCTCTCCCCTAGCTGGTCCTCTTCCTGGTGGCCTGTAGAGTTAGGCCCACCTCCACCTCCTGTCACTAAAGTCAGAAAAGTAAGAGTCATGCACTCCATCAGCTTCATTGGCTGCCAGTGCAACAGAGGATCGAATTTAAAGCTCTGGTTACGGTCCATAAAGCAGTCAATAAATCAGGACCTGCATTGATGCAATCATTATTCTGTCGGTACTCCCCTGGTCGGGAATTAAGATCTTATAACAAAAATCTCTTGACAGTCCCCAAAATAAGGAGAGTGCATATGGGTGGCCCACGCTTCTCCCTACAGGCCTCAAAACTCTGGTACAATCTTCCACTTTCCATCAGACTGGAAGGTAACCATCTTAGTTTCAGAAAAATGCTGAAAACCCTCCTGATTATCTAGATTTGGTGAATGAACGTTGGTCTAAAGCGCTAGGATGCCTTCGGGTAGCCATGTGCGATACAAATACGTAATCATTCATTCATTCATTCATGTTTGACGATAAACGTTCTTGTCTTCATCACGCCAACTCCATCGTTTCATCATCCTTTTTCACCATCAGGTTGATAAAAAAACTTCTACCTCACCTTCCACCTGAGGCTGGTAGAGAACTCGCATCAACACGCTTGTTATTTCTAAGCTAGACTACTGTAACGGTCTACTTATTAATGTCCAGGAAAGCTTACCACACAAACTGCAGATGGTACAAAAAGCAGTCAGAATTCTCTCAGGCACCTCTAAGTTCAAACCTATCTCCAAGGTACTTCGACAGCTGCACAGGGAGACCATTAAGAGCAGAACAAATTCAAAGCCCTCTGCATTGCCCACAAGGCAATCCACAACACAAGACCCGAATTTCTTAAAAGAAGTCTACGCTCCTACAGGCCGGCAAGATCCTTACACTCCTCAGCAGCACATCTGCTGATTGTCCCCAGCACCAAAAAAGACCACCTGGGGCGACCGAAGTTTCACTGTCGCCAACGCCAAACTTTAGAACACACTCCCCCTACATATAAAAACCATACCCACTCTGTTATCCTTCCATAAACAAATGAAAACCTGGCTATTCAATCAATAAACCTCCCCACTATCTCTTCCTCAACACAGCTGTCTGCAGCGCCGAGACACCTAAGGGTATTTGTGCACTCAAAAAATTGCATGAATAAATATAAATAAATTTGATTGAAGAGCACTCACAGACGATGTAGGTAAGGTCGCATTGGGTAGCCAAGCACCTCCAGCAATTCGAGTGGGGTAGGAGGCCAGCCCTTGTAGTTTTGTTTTTGTGGGGTCCAGTACCACACATGGAGTGTTTTGAACAAGCAACATTTCAATCTGACTACCAAGGCACCTTTGTCCGGGGATTCCAGACTCTCAGGCCAGTCCTCTCCCTCGACGGTGATTTGAAGGCAGTCCTGCCACTTGGTGTGGAGGCTGGGAAGAGGGGCTATGAGAACAGGTTGCTTGTGAGTGTGATGTAAAGGCCCAACATCACACCCCGATGTGGGACCCATCTGTACAGGTATTCTACCACCGGTAAGGAGGGCAGGGACCTTGGGTTGGAACACAGGCAGCTCCCAGGCAATGTTGCAATTGCAGGTATTGATAGGCCTGTCATGGGTGGAGGCCAAATTCCTGCTTCAGAAGGTTACAAGGTTTCAGTTCTCCATCCAGCAGGACCTGGCACAAGGTATGTATGCCCACTTTGACCCAAAGTGGCCATCGGAGCATCCAGCCGTCAATATGGAAGGTGTCATTGCCCCACAGTGTCACCCTGTTACATAGTCCATGATTCACTCTGTGGAGGTGGTGAGCATGGAGCCAGGCTTTAGACAGGGCCTGCAGTACCTGGTGTGGATGTGAAGTTCGGGGGGCATGGGCCCCATAAAGAAGCCCATTGTGGCATGTGAGTAGTGAATGTTCAATATGAACTCTTTGTGGGTGGTTCGTGATACCCAGCAGTAAATAGGCATGTTGAGAAAGGTGTGGAGTCAAAGAGTAGTGTTCCACAGATGGTAGGCCCAGGCCGCCACTGGAGTATCATACCATAGGTTTGGCTACAACTAGTCTCGCCTGGCGGATCCCCACACGAAGGCTCAGATCTAGGAGTCGATGAGACATAGTGTGGTTAGTGGCATCGTGCTGAGCAAGTAGGTCAAGCACAGCAGCGTAACCATCCGCACCACCGTGCCCTTCCCCACATGGAAAAACCCAGCAGTTACCAATTTTCAAAGTCCAGTTTCATCTTTGTGATGAGGGGGGGAAGATTGTCCATGACTATCTCAGTTAGGCCCCTGTTGACCAAGATGCCCAGGTACCTAAGCCGAGAGTCTTTCCACTCTTGTCCCAGTTTACCTTGTAACTGGATAAGGTCGCAAAGTCATCTATGACTTACATTAGCGCTGGCAGGGAGCTGCCAAGATCTCGCAGGGTGAGGAGGATGTAGCTGGCATAAAGATATATCTTTGAGAGAACGTCCTCGATGGGGATGCCAGCTATGAGTGTGAAGTGGGGAATGACGGATGCCAAAGGCTCCATTGCCAGTAGAAACAGTAATGGAGACAGAGGATAGTCTTGTGTGTGCCTCTGGATCTGGAAGAGGTCCGAGACGGATCCTCCACAGTTGGCCTGAGCCCTCGGCAGTCGTATAGCAGACAGAGTGTAGAGATAAACTGATCCCCCAGTTAAAACTGTTTAGTGGTGGCACCAAGACACCCTCACTCAATGAGGATGACTGTATTTTCGGCATCTGGAGATAGGGACACAGCCCCCTCCAGTAAGTTCCTGGTGGTCCAGAAAGTATGTGCCAGGGTACGGAGGTGGTTCCTGGAGGAATGGCCCTGAACGAAGCCATCTTGTGGATTGTGTATGAGGGAGGGGAGGACAGCTTTTCAGTGTGACAACTGTATGCCCGCGAGGATCCTAATGTCACCCTTTAGGTGAGATATTGGTCTAAAGCTTCCGCACAGCAACGGGTCTCTACATGGTTTTGGGTGGGACTGGGAGAACTGACCTATTAGAGAGGGATCCCAAAGAGACCATCTGCTATGCCTCTTATAAGGTCGCATGGAGGGAGTCCTGGTGGTCCAGAGAGTATTTGTGCCAGGGTACATAGGTGGTTCCTGGAGGAACGGCCCTGAACAAAGCCCTTTTGTGGATTGTGTATGAGGGAGGGGAGGACCGCTTTTTAGCGTGACAACTATATGCTTGCGAGGATCTTAATGTCACACTTTAGGAGGGATATTGGTCTGTAGCTTCTGCACAGCAACGGGTCTCTACACAGTTTGGGGGGACCAGGATTACTGCCTTATTAGAGAAGGATCCCAAAGAGACCATCTGCTTTCCCTCTTGGAAGGTCGCATGGAGGGAGTGGGTCATCTTCCCCCCTGCCCATCGATAGAATTCAGCCGGGAAGCCATCCTCTACTAGGGCTTTGTGATATTGTAGCTGGTAGATGGCCTCCACGTTCTCCTCCTTAGTGATGTCCCCCACTAGAAGCACTCTGCCCTGCCAGTTAGGCATGGGAGGATATACACAATAAAGTGTACCAGAGGGTCTCAAAACAAACACCGCCCAGAGGTGAACAGAAGTTGTCCAAACACCCACAACTCAAAATTGATTCAGCACAGAAAGCTCTCAAGGGATGAGGAAAATACCCATCAGTCACCATTCGGATCCGCCCTTCCTCATTTGGGATTTTATCCGGACCACTTGTCTGAGAAAATCAATGCCACAATCAAAGGTAGACCCGGTGGTAGGGGGTCCCTTTAGTGGTGTTCATAGTAACAGTGTGGTCTACCACTCGATGTTAATGAGTGGACAAAGACATGGGACTGGGGTGTGCAGTGCAAGAAAAAAGTGAGTGAAGAAAGAAACCAAGACAAAAGGGTGTGTTAAAATTGGTTTAGAAAAGCACAGAATGCTATTTATTCTATGTGTGCCTTAAATACCAAGATTAAAAATATGTGGAGCCTAAAGCAGTCCGATTATGTAGACTGCCTGAGGTAAGGGTGGTCAACATGTTTCTGCAATATAGGGACTATTGCGTCCTTGCTTTCATCAGGACCAAAACTGAACACGTTAGAGCTACTGCACAGCGTGAGAAAATAATAAGTGAAGTGAAAAGGTGACAGAAGGAAATAAAAGACAAGTGCACAAGGTCACCTGAGTAATCCTAATGCCCTTACAGTCTGTGTCGATCACTTGATCTGTAAGGTGACTGGCCTCACCCCACCTGGCAGCGGCTCAGGGGAAGATGAAGCACCGCTCTTTCAGTCGGTACTCCAGGGTCTGGCGTCCTAACCGACTGGGGAGGTAATGAGAGAATGACATTCTCAAGGAATGTCGTAATCCGATTCTCACATGCCAGTGACTCCAGCGGGCAGAGGGTGCCATAGAAGGCATCATAGGTTTTAATTAACTCGTGTTTTTGGGCATTTGCAACAGATTGTGCTGCTAGGTGCAGGCTGTTATTTCGAACAAAAGCAACTGGTGTTGCACACAATCGCTCTAAAGCAATGTTGCTATTATGCTTTCTTTACCACATTGTTGAAAATTCAATGGAAACCAACTTAAATGGCAACAATTTGATTCCAGCTTACCCAGCTCCCCTTTTTAAACATTAGCATGTCAGCTAGGCTGACAACTAAGGTTTACCTCCTTAGTATTTTTAATGGCACAAGTCTTTATAAAGATTTTATTATAGGAATTGTTTTAATGCAATGAAAACGAGGATGGTTTTAATGAACTTAAATACATGTACCAATACCAATTGGAGTGAAACTAGTAATGTGATAATCAAAATGTACACATTTTCCCCTGTGTTATTTGGATTGACATTAGGATGGTAATTGTTACCCTTCTAAATAGATGCACTTTCCACATTTTTAGTTGCACTGGAATAGTAAATGTAAGCCTGTAGATATGTTCATTTATTAAACAATATCATATATTTAAAACCAGGATTAACATGTTTGAAAATTTAGAAGAGACTATTTTATATTGTTGACGTTTTTAAAATATATGTATTTATGGAGACAAAAAATATTTTAAATGTTGTGATTGATCTATGTTACGTAAATTAAACATTATTAATGCATTTTGATTATTTTGTATTTCAAAAACACATTTAAAATAATAATGTCAAAGTAAATCCATTTACTTCTACAAAAATTCTCACTTTTTAAAATGTAAAAATAATTTTAATACAATGAATTTAAGTGTTTCCAATTATATTATCATTATTTCCCATTGTATTCTGTTGTTATTTTAATATTGATTTTAAGACTGTAGCTGTAATCTATATTTTTGTACTATATACAGAGTTATCAGCCAAGATGAGCAGTCTTTAAAGTGGTGCCCTGTCCCTAGTTACATAATCTTTTTTAAATTATCTTGCCTAGTCCATTGAGGACTGTCACAGAGGACGGACTGGACCTAGGCACGCATGGATGAATATGAGACCTTCCTGACTTTAATTCTATCTTCGTTTCTTTCGTTACTTTCTTTATTTCACTCATTTCTTTCTTAACTTCCCTTTCAAAGGTAGGAGACTCACAGCCAATGTTGTTTTATGTGTGTGTTAGCCAAGGCCTTTTGATTTTAATAACATTATGTGCATGCCGTATTTACCTATAGGGGTTTCCTGTTACTATTTATCCATTTGTCTGTGGTCATGTTATTCACATTTTTCTCCAACCCAATAAAGCATGCATCAAAGTGTAATGTGTAAGCCCACTTCAGACATTGTCCTTTCAAAATAAGCACATGCACACACACTGTGTTCCTGTTCATTGCCAGTGATTACTGGTAATATGTGTTTTTTTTATCAAAAAGCATTTTTGCCTTTAGTCAATGTTTTTTTTTTACCCAGAAGCTTGTCGAACAAACCATGACAAAAGAAGACAAGAATAGCCAAAAGGTTGGCAAACAACGCCAGCCCTTTTGGCTTTGCCAATGCGTGTTATATTTGTTTGCTAACATGCCAATACTCCTCAATGTATTTTTCTTCATAACTTTATGCACAGTCCTAATAACATTCATGTCAGTGAATGAAGAGCCTATATTACATTGTAACCAACTAACACTTTTGGACCCATTAGGATAGCGGGCGGAAAATCCCCCCCACCGCCATGGAGGCGGGAAACAACCGCCTTCTGGTACCGCGGATAAACCGGCGGTCAAATTAGGATCAACTGCCAAAACAGACCAACCGCGGCGGTAGCGATCTAACAAAAACCGCTCGACGTGGGGGGAGACATCCAAAAACCGTTCGCTGCCATTGGAAACTCACAACCCGTCGCAGGCAAAGCAGAGACACCTCACGGGAAATTAGTATGTCCCTGACGGTCCCGCGGTACGATCCGTTGTTTCCGACCACCGCGGTCACAAACAGAAGTGAATGGGAGAGACAGCGGAGAGCCACAGCACAGCTACCGCAGCGGATCAAACACAAAAAACATGGCAGTCAATGCCAAAACACAGCAAACATGCCAAAAATGGCACAAATTAAAGTAGCCATGCCCCACAAATACACAAAACACATAACAATTAACGAACAGATCCCCAAAAAATAATACAAATCTATTGACCTACACCCACAACACACCTGACATCAAAATACCATTTGGACACACCCACACAGCTGAGCATAACACCAACCCCATCACTGACCACAATCCTTTGCAACACTCCAGAAGAGAAGGCCATACACCACATCTGCCAGGAGAGCCAAAAGAACACAGCACACACACCACCACCACCACCACTACCACCATCACAACCACCAACACACCAGCACCAACAATACCCCACCACACAACACACCACACACCTCAACACCACACCCACCACACACACTCCTGCACCCACAAACACTTCATACACCATGCACCATGGCAGCACAGAAACTGCCCAAATTCACAGAGAGTGAGTTGACAGTCATGGTTGATGAGATAGTCAGAGTGGAACCACAACTGTTTGGTAGCCTGGTGCAACAGACACCATTAGCCACAAGGAAACAAATGTGGGAAAGGATAGTCCAAAGAGTTAATGCAGTAGGGGCAACCCCAAGATCCAAGAAGGAGATCATGAAGCGGTGGCATGATCTCAAGAGGGTTGTCAAGGAGAAGAGGAACTAGAACCGGGAGCTGGCTGAGAGGACTGGCGGTGGCCCTCCCATTCCACCAAAAACATTCACACCATGGGAGGAGAAGGTGCTTGCCATACTGCATCCTGAGTCTTACAGGAGTAACACACTGATAAGTACTACCTTGCACAACCCAAACACCATTGCATTGTCCACATTCACCTAACAGGTATGTATCCATCTTGTATGAGAGTTCTGTTTGGGGGAGGGAGGCCTGTGCAACTACTCCCACCATGCCCCTGTCCCACAGCCCTCCTCCACCCAGGAGCATGTGACAGCCATTGCAGCACACCAAACAAACAGGGAGGTATCCATCTTGCACAAGAGTTCTGTTTAGGGGAAGGAGGCCTGTACTACTACCCCCACCATGCCCCCTGTCCCATAGCCTACCAAGATGGAGCCCTCCCCCCACACCACCCAGGAGCATGTGTCAGCCATTACATTGTCCAACCTCACCAATCAAGTAGGTATCCATCTTGCATGGGAGGTCTGTTTGGGGGAGGGAGGCCTGTACTACTACTCCCACCATGCCCCCTGTCCCACAGCCCATCAAGATGGAGCCCTCCCCCACTCAAGAGCATGTGGCAGCCATTGCCGCACCCCAAACAAACTAACAGGTAGGTATCTATCTTGCATGAGAGTTCTGTTTGGGGAAGGGAGGCCTGTACTACTACTCCCACCATGCCCCATGTCCCACAGCCTACCTAGATGGAGCCATCCCCCACCCAGGAGCATGTGACAGCATTGCAGCATACCAAACAAACTAACAGGTAGGTATCAATCTTGTATTGGAGTTCTGCTTGGGGGAGGGAGGCCAGTACTACTACTTCTACCATGCCCCCTGTCCCACAGCCTACCATGATGGAGCCCTCCCCCACCCAGGAGCATGTGGCAGCCATTGCAGCACACCAAACAAACTAACAGGGAGGTATCTATCTTGCATGAGAGTTCTGTTTGGGGAGGAAGGCCTGTACTACTACTCCCACCATGCCCCTGTCCCACAGCCTACCGAGATAGAGCCCTCCCCCCGACAACCCAGGAGCATGTGTCAGCCATTGCATTGTCTACCCTCACCTAACAGGTAGGTATCCATCTTGCATGGGAGGTCTGTTTAGGGGAGGGAGGCCTGTACTACTACTCCCAACATGCCCCCTGTCCCACAGCCCATCAAGCTGGAGTCCTCCCCCACCCAGGAGCATGTGGCAGCCATTGCAGCACACCAAACAAACTAACAGGTAGGTATCCATCTTGCAGGAGAGTTCTGTTTAGGGGAGGGTGGCCTGTACCACAACACACAGCAGCAGTTGCATTCAATGCATAGATACATTACATGTGCCAGTTATTCATGTTCCAACTCCACCATGTAATTCGCTAGTAATGTAATTACTAATAATAGTGAAGATCTCTCAATTGTGTAGTGTATAGACAGTTGATTACATGCAGCTAACAGAATAATTGCACAGAGACCAACACTGACCATTCACAATCTAATCCACAAGTGATGAAGAACTTGCTGCTGATGACAACAACGACCAGCAGAGCCAGTCTCCACCCCCGGTACATGGACTCTCGGATATTGACTCCCAGGATAGTTTGGACGATGAGCTCCAGGCCCGCCCATCTGGCGTGCCAAGGCCCAACAGGTCCCAGGACCCAATCCTCCCCACCACCACGTCTGCTGCACCAACAACTGCACAGCAGATCCCTGCAGTCATAGCCTGTGCCTCCACCACCGCCACTTCGGCCACCACCACCAGCACCCTCCCTGTCCCTGGGGACGACCAGGACACAACAACAACAGTGGAGGGCCGGGAGAGTGTGCGAGGACCCACCGTGGCGAGGCAACAGGTCCGTGGCAGCGGAGCAGGTGGGAGGGCCAGGGTCCCCCCCAGACGTCAGGAGGTTGGCACACCATCCCTGGACCACTTCACCAGAGTCACTGGTGCATATGAACAGTTCCAGGGACAAAGTGGCCGGTCAGATGAACTTTTCCATGAGCTCATACTGCTGATGGGTCCATCGACACACGCATTGGTCAAATGGTAGACCTCATGGCCCAGCAAGTGGCGTTGCTGAGAGACAGGACTGCACCACAACCAACACCTCCGCCCCCTTCTGTTGTGCCGCAGGATGACAGTGCACCATCCTCACCTGCGCCAACAGAGAGGGAAGAGTACTCAGATGCGGCTGGCCATTCAGCAGGCTCCCCACCACCAAAAAGATAAAGGGGGCGTCCAAAGAAGAGCCCGGGAGTCTCCGGAGGCAAAGTACCAGCCAAACGCCAGTCACGGAGCCAGCCCTGATAGCAACCCTCTTCCCCACTGCATTGACTGTTTGGACTGTCCTTCCCCACACTGCCTTGGTAATGGCACTTGTCCGTTGGACTGGGTCACCACATCCATGTGGTGTCTACTCTTGCATCTCATCTACTATGACTATCAAAACACTGCCCATACACCATCTTCATGTA
Organism: Lissotriton vulgaris; assembly: GCF_964263255.1. Classification (NCBI taxonomy): domain Eukaryota; kingdom Metazoa; phylum Chordata; class Amphibia; order Caudata; family Salamandridae; genus Lissotriton; species Lissotriton vulgaris. The sequence goes on along the minus strand of NC_141688.1, from coordinate 186,436,643 downwards.
AATATTCCCGCACCCCTCACATGCCAACTTTACAAATAAAAAACCTAATGCAACAGATCTTGTGCTTTATCGTTTTTAGTGCAATATTTACAGTTTAGAAAATGTCCATCATGTGTCCAAATGATGTACAGTGTGTAGGGCAGGATTATTCTGAAGCACCTAGGGAGACACAACAGAACAATAGTCACTGGTGTCATTGTGGCATCACATACATAACACTACACAAAACATAAACATGAGACTACAGGCATACAAGACCATGTGCAGCAGGTGTTAACAAATAGAGTCCAGCATACCTCCACATATGGAACATCAATGCCACCGTTCCTACACACAGGTTACTCAACATGTGCCTGTCTGTACCATCCGCAGATAGTCCTTCAGAACAACAACAAACACAACAGACAATCTGCAAGTCGTACATCTTTACACACCTTCAAGTGAAGTAGCGGTTGATGAGCTGTTGACGCATGTCAACTTCTTCCTCCTCTCCACTGTCCGCATCACTGGACTCATGGCCCTGAACAGGCGGGGGTCTTGGGTCCTCATCATCGTCCAGGAGCAGGTAGATCCCGTTGTGAATGGCTAGGTATGCAGCATACAGCATGCCACAACGATCTTGCAGACCTTCCCAGGTGAGAATGTCAGTGCTCCTGCTGTCCTGTCAAGGCAGGGGAATCTTAATTTGAGCAGGCCAAAAGTCAGCTCAATGACACGTCAGGTACTGCCATAGGCCTCATTGTACCTGATGTCAGCCGGGGTCCTAGGATTTCGTAGTGGGCTTAGCAGCCATGGCTGACTGGGATATGCAGAGTCACCTAGGACAGACAAACACACATTGCAATGTTGCAAAGGCAGAGGGCAGCAGGTCACACACACAGCACACCATACCACTAGGCATACTCACCCACAATCCAAGTACGCTCAGGTAACAGATTTACCATCATCCGGGGCACAATACTGTTCCTCAGGTTGTAAGAGTCATGGGCAGAGCCGGGGAATCTTGAACACACATGTGATATGGTTATGTCCGCAAGGCACACCACCTGCACATTGATCGAATGGTAATGTTTCCGATTTCTGAAAATGTACTCACTCGCCTGTGGTGGCACCAGGCCTACATAGGTACAATCGATGGCACCAACAACATGTGGGATGTGCCCAAGGGGATAGAAGTCACCCTTCACACTGGCCAATTCTGCTCCCCTAGGGAAATGTATGTATCTATCCTTAAAAAACACCATGGCTCCAAGTACATTCCTCAGCACCAGGCTGAACATGGGTTGTGACATCCCTGCAGCGCTGCCCACAGACTCCTGGAAGGAACCAGTAGCAAAAAAGTAGAGGGCTGCCATCACTTTTTATGTTGGTGTGATTGCTCTTGGGTAGTGGCGACGAGGCTGCTGGTGGGGCTCCAACAGATCACAAAGGGTCTTCAGTGTCAGGCCTCCTCCTAGTTGAGATGTAAATGGACACATGTCACTGACAACTATCCTGAGATACATGTAAGGATGTGACGGTAAAGCACATGGGTGGACATATAAGACACACCGAGGGCACACCTATTTAATAGCAATACACAAATTCCACAAACAACACATTGGTCAATGTGAATGCACACATACAGAAACACAAAGTACACATCAGTACACCTTGTACCGTACCATACAACAACGTGTGTAAGATGATCGTGCTGTACCTGTCACACATTACATGTATGTAACTTGGCAAACATCCAAAACACAATGATAACAGTAGCAGTAAAAATGTCCCTAGTGTGCATGAGCTACAAATGAAAGCAGAAGTAAGTATCAACACCATACAGTGGGATATGCATTGCCAAGGCCAGCACTGACACACAACACATTGATTCCAAAGACGTTATTAACACCAGCTTTACACTGTGTAGCATGAGCAACCATCAAATGCCTATTGACATGGGAGGGACCACAGACCAATGTGCCTCACACATAATGTGCGTCCACCTGTGTATCATATGTGATAATGTGTGCCCTATCATGTGCCCTAACCAGGTTGCTGCTGTCTACTGATGCAATGTTCGCGATTGACATTGCCATAGCATGTGCCTTAAAACGTGGTAGCTACCGCCTGGCCCCGGCGGTGCGACACCAGCACCACCCCTTTCACAAGTGCGGTAGCCATTGGCATTTGAACATGTGTAGATAGTGGTGGGCATGCTCCGCCGCCCAAATCCTGATAGCTACCACCTGGCCGCGGCAGTTCATCACCGCCATGGCGCATTGCCTACAGCCAATGGGAGCGACGATCGCGGTGGCATGATGCAGTTTGGAAAATAGCAGTATGCATGCTCCACCACCGCCAAGGCAGTCATTGGATGAATTTGAACGATGTCCCATCGCTGTAGAGTACCCCAGACCCTCCGGTGCATCACAGCCATGGAGCATTGCCTACAGCCAATGGGAGCAATGATCGCCAGTGGCATGATTTTGAAAATCACGGTATGCATGCTCTACTACTGCGGAGGCGGTCATTGGATGAATTTGAATGAGGCAGAACTACACAACCAATTGTTGCAGCTTTGCAGCTCAGAAATGACCCCAGGGGGCTATAAATCTGTGGGATTGAGTCTCACAGAGCCTGCTGCCTGGAAACCTCCCCTGCTGCTGTCTGGGACCCCTCACCAGTCACTTCCAACACAGGTGTTCTGTGGCCACAGGGATGGCAAGGACAGAGAAGATCCGTGCCAGTCCATTCATAAGCGAGGAGCTGGAGGTCCTGGTGGACGAGGTGCTGGCACAGTACCCAAGGCTGTATGGTGGCCCCAATGTACTGGTAAGTCATTGTTGAGGTACCTGTAGCGCAGGTCGGGTGTCAGTACATGTACTTGTGCTGCAGCATGATATGCCTGAGGGTGTGGGATTGTTATGTTATGTTATGTTATTTATATTTTTATAGCGCGCAGCTGCCCCAGCAAAGGGGCGTCCTGGCGCTTTGACAGACGCTATAACATAACACACAATAAAAGAAAAGAAATTAACTAGACACTGGAAACAGGAAAGTTTTAATCGCCTGCCTGAAGGCGAGCAAATCTTCAAGAGCTCGGATGTGTACCGGGAGCGAATTCCATAAACCTGCCGCTAGCACCCTAAAGGAGCGGCCACCCATTCTGCTCAGCTTAAAGCGTGGACAGACAGCCAAATGAAGCCCCTCCGATCTCAAGGATCTCGAAGGCGTATAGGGCCTTTTGTGTCATACACTGACAAAAAAGCTGTCTCCAGGGCGAGGGTGTGTGTGTGTCCCAATGCCACTCTTTTACCTGCCTGCAGTTCTATGTGTGAGTGGTGTGTGTTACATTATAAGCCATCAAGGGTCACAGGATGTTGGACATGTAGGTGCCAGGACAGGAATTGCTTGGGAGATTGTTTCTGTGTGCCACTGTTGGCTGAATCACTGTGAACCCAGAGACTCGGCCCAGTGCCTGCACACAGTGCTTCAAAACACACACAGGTATGAATGTGATGTATCTAGTGTGCAGACATGCATGGGACAGGTGATGTCTGCAAGCCAACGAGGGTGTTCAGTGCAGTCATCCTGCATGTGTGTGTGTGTGAATATCTGTGATCCTGCAAGCCTTCATGAATGCATGCAATCACATGGTTTTTGCCCATGCAGAGTGCCCTTGTGAGGTATCCCCCAGTATGTGATGTTGGGACTGTAAAAATAGTCATGAGTAGGTGTCTTGCTACTGTGGTGATAGATTTTGGTACATGACACTGTGTGACTGATCATTTCCCCTTCTTCTCTCCCATACCTACAGCTCAAGGTACAGCAGCGTAAGGCCGTGTGGAGGGCCATTGCAGCAAAGGTGTGAGCCCTGGGGGTCTCCAACAGACGACGCACACACTGCCACAAGTGGTGGGAAGACATCAGTATGATACTGCACACTGGGCGTTTATCATGACGCAACATAACTCCACTGATGGCCCGCATATTGGCAGTGACTCATCCTGAGCTGGATGCACGTCTGAAGTAGCATCGGCAAGAAGGCCGGGGTGTGTTTTTGGGGAGGGTGACTGTGGCTGTGAGTGGATGCATGTGTACAGGGCCTGTTGCAGCGGGGGACCATGTGATGTTCGTGTGGAGGAGCTGTGCTGTGTCTGCTGGGATGTGCGCCATTGTCATGCATTGTGACAAAATGCCCTCACAAAGGTGAACCTCCATGATGTTCTTCTTCATTGCCAGATGTGTAAAGATACACATGGTACTTCAGTATTGGTAGAGTGTGAGTAATCTATAAGGGTGGGAACAGCAGGGTCTACTATCTGAGTTTGAGTTCATGTATGCATACTTTGCATGCACCATGACCGTTGATGCCCGCACACCTGACAGCGAGGTGGCCCAGAGTACCAAATGATGCTTGGTATGGCCCACTTGGCATTGTGTTGAGATATGTCCTAATGGGGGTGGGCGGTGTTTTCCCTTCCTGTACCCTGAAGGTATGTCTGTAGTAATGAGTGTTGTCCACAAATCAGGCCCCTAGGTGTGGGCTGGTCAAGGTGTATGTCTTTTACACTTAATCCACAGGCAGGGCGTTGTGTTGTGTGTCCTCAACATGGCTCAGTCATGGCAGAGATTCAGTGTTACAGGCACTGTAGTGGTCTATGTAGTGTGGTGCTGCTATGTGATTGCCGGGTGTGTTGTTCAGCATGTCGATTTGGGCATCGCCTGTACTGCAGTGATTGGATTGCTTTGTCCTGATATTGACACTAACATAACCCTGTCTCTCTCTCTCATTCAGAATCAACTGTGGACACGGGGGACAGGGACATGGAAACCAGTGGTGGCGAAAGTAGCACCACAGCTACACTGGGGGCCAGGGAAACAGGGCTTCCCAGCGCATCTGAGGGGGACCGTAGTATGCAGGAGGAATCCGTGCCTGAAACATAGAGAACTACTTCATCTGATACCAGCGGTGATGCATCTTTGTTGTTAGATGCAGGGGATGGTGAGTCAGCGTCATCATCTACCACACAGTGACCAGTGGCCAGCCTCCCATCCACTTCCTCTGGTGCTGCCCTTATCTGTGCCAGTAAGAGGGGATGAGTTACATTCACACATGACACCCCTGAGCCTGCACCTGTCCCCCCTGCTGCCCTCACTGCAGAGTAAGTAGAGCTCCTGCGCCAGCTTTGTGTGGGCCACACTGCCTTGATCAATGCCTTCAGCAAGCATGACAAGAAATTAGGCAAGGTGGTTGCATACATGGAGGGTATACACTGTGACTTGGGTTGGAATTATTTAATAACCCTCTGGCATCAGCAACAGTGGAGCCTAAAGCTCAGCAACAAATTATACTTCTGGGAATAACCAAGCCAGGAGATCTATATATTGTAGGATCATTCAAGACATTATAACACTTTAAATAAAAAGCATACTAATTCTATATCTTTCAGTACTTTAGACTCAGGTACAGTGACCATAATCCATTGTGTGCTATGTTTTCTTGGGTGGGCAATTCTGCCCCCTCTTACCACACCCTCTGTGGGTCGGTATGTGCTGAAGACCAGGGACAGAAGAGAGTTCACTGGGAGAACGTTATCTCTAGTCAATTTAGTCTTGATTTGTTTAGAGGCAGAACTTTGGACTTTTTTTATTTGTTTGGACGACAGTACCTTGGATAAGATCACCTTATCCTCTTTCCTTCTTATTTGCACTAATATGAGGTTGATCTTCACTCATACAATCCCTCTGTCTCTAGTGGAAGGTTTGACTACTCTTGCTCCGTTATACATACAAAACATATGGAACTTTGAAGGAGAAACGTAGCTATAGACATAGAGTAGCGTCCCATTGACGGAAATACAAATGTGCAGTTAAGCAAAGGAAATCTAGGCTTAAACTAAAAGCCAGCGTAGACTTCATGGAGTGATGCTCCTGTAAAGATTTTACCACGTTTTGGAAAGTAATTAATTGACCCTCTTTAGAATAGTCTGCCAGGAGTCCTTCTGCTCAGCTTATCAGTCCAGATTCTGGGCTTGTGCACTTTGCATCCATCTATAATGCCCCTTCTAGTAATAATTCCACTAACGTCCAGCTTAACATTTTGTTGTTGCTCCCAGGTTCTTCGCTTGACATTTAGTTGGGAAGTAGTTAGAGATATGAATATTAAACTTCCCATTAAAATAGCATCTGGCTAGATGCTGTACCAATTTATATATTTAAATCTAATGTTGACAAATGGGCTCCTCTTTTAACACTTTTTATCATCACTGCGTTTAGATATCAAAATCCTTCCTCGTGGTCCTATTATGTCATTGCTCTGATTTCTAAAAAAGAGCAACAGAGATGACCCACGTTGCTACCACCCTATCTACTATATTTTTCTATGGGGAAGGAGATAGGTTGTATTCTATTAAGTCAGCTTACTATGTGGGCCAGTGAGTATCATTTTATGTCTGATGTGCAATATGGTTTTGAGATTGGTATAATGATGATAGATCACGGTCTGAACGTTTTGTTAGATTATATTCAAGGATACCAAGATGAAGGCAGGTTCACTTCTTCATTTGGGGTCTATGGAATGAACCGCCGTCTTTGACAGAGTCAATAGGTCCAAACTTTGGAACATTGTCGCCTTCTTACAGTTTTTACATTCTGTAGTAGCAGCTGTTGTTTATTATGGACCCTCAGTGAATGTATTAGTAAGTTTGCCTTGAAAAGTGGCAACAGACAAGGCTCTATTTTAGCTTCATTCTTGATTATATTATTTATTAACAGCTTTTACAATGTTTTGTGTGAGGAGACACAGGATTTACCATTGGTGGGTGGTCAACCTTAACCCGCTATACTTTACCCTGATAATGCGGTTCTGATTTCCAGATACGTTTTAGGTTCTGCAGAGTCTTTTGCGTAGTTTTGTTGATTTCATAGGTAAGTTTGATCACCTACTAACATTCCAATTATTATGATTGTTGGGCTTAAGGACACCTTGACCAGAGCCCAACTTGTACATGGCAACAAAGTTGATACGGTCAAGACATTTCCCTACCTGGGGATCCTTTTTTATTCGTCTCTTAGCTAGAACCATATGGTTAACACTAGATTCCATGGGGCTTATTTCTAAGCCCCTTGTGGTGCCGGTGCGACACTTTTAACATGGTATAAGTGGGACATTGGCAGCGCAAGTGGTTTGTAAATACTCCCCCATGCATTTACAGGTAGCATTGCAGTAATATTCAGCTTTGCTTCAAATCTAGGGTAAAGATATCTTTTCCGCAATCCTTAAAATCTACCAAGCTAAGGCGCAGATTTACAAGCCCCTAGCACTGCCAATACGTCAATTTTTGCGATGCACTTGCAGCGCATTTCTCTGGCCCTTATTTACAAGGACAGGAAAAGTCACTGGGCTTGGCTTTTCCTGTCCTTGTAAATATGGCCCCTTTACATGCAGCACTTTGTTTGAAAGGGGCTTCCATAGGTGCTGCTGTGGGTGTTCCCACGCAACACCCTTGGAACGAGACACATTTCCAGATTTATGAGGAATCGTAAACCTGGACATGCGTCAGTATGCTATACCATCCTAGCGGTGGCGTAGCAAGGCGCCACGAGGAGAAATGTTATCATTACTCCTCGTTTTTTCCTCTTTCAATACGTGCTGCATTCTACAGCACACATTGAAAGAGGAAAATGCCTGTAGTGATTGTTTTTGTGCAGGAAGGTGCTCCTTCCTGCACAAAAACAATCTCCCTATGGCGCAGGCATCCTTGCACCATGGTGCAAGGGTGCCTGCACTGGTGCATGGCAGCTGTTTGTGCACCAGCGCAGGGGAGAGCACAGGAATGCAACAAATCATTGTAAATATGTTGCGTTCTTGTGCTCTGAAAGTGCTGCACCGTGGGGCAGCCAAAGGGCTTGCAGTGCAGCGATGCAGCACTTTCTTGTAGATCTGCCTCCTAGTGTTTATCTATTGCATCTTATGGTGTGGAGATTTGGGGTTTTTCTAGCATGTTGCATTTATACGTTCCGCAAAAGTCTAATCATTGTCTTGCAGCATTTCTTTTTAAAGTGCATGATTCTGATTTAATTTAAAATTGTCTGTTAGAAACGGGGTCTCTAGTTGGCAGGGGTATGTACCCTAGCCCAAGTAGGTACCACCGGTTCCATCAGGGTGGGTCTCAAAGTACCCTAGACCACCCTCCTGATAGCTTGGAGCAGAGCTGGTAGGCTTAGCTCAATAGGCAATGTGCAAAGTACTTGCGTAACACCCACCCATCATAATACAGTAAAACACCACAAATAGACACTACACCAGTGTGTATAAAAATATAAAAATCTGTATCTATACTTCAGGCAAGGTTAGGTCATTAATAACATAACGCACATATACTCAAGACTTTCCTGCTTCAGTATAACCACAGAAGAGATGTGAGGGTTCTGTAAGTCTCTTTAGACAATGGTCCTGTAATCCCTCAATTCATTCTTAGGTAATGGCGGAAAGTCTCTCCACTCTCTCTCTCCACTCTCTCTCTCGCCACTCTCTCTCTCTCCACTCTCTCTCGCTCACTCTTTTCCCTGTCTCTCCATGCTCTCTCCACTCTCTCTCTCTACTGTCAATCTCCACTCTCTCCAATCTCTCTCTACTCTCTCTCCACTGTCTCTCTCTACTCTCTCTCTCCACTCTCTCTCTCTCTCCACTGTCTCTCTCCACTCTCTCTCTCTCTCCACTATCTCTCTCTCCACTCTCTCTCTCTCCACTCTCTCCCACTCTCCCTCACAAAGTAGTGTGCGTTCCATGGGCGTTCGCAGAAATGTTTCCAGGGGGGGCACATTTTTTACTTCATCACCATCCCCCTTGCACCTTTCTCCCCTCTGCCTTGCACCCTTCTCGCCCTCCCTCTTGCACCCTTCTCCCCCTCCCCCTTGCACTTTTCTCCCCCTCCCCCTTGTACCCTACTCCACCTCCGCCTTGCACCCTTTTCTACCTTGCACCATTCTCCCCTCTGCCTTGCACCATTCTCCCCTCTGCCTTGCACCCTTCTCCCCTCTGCCTTGCACCCTTCTCCCCTCTGCCTTGCACCCTTCTCCTCTCTGACTTGCACCCTACTCCATCTCCGCCTTGCACCCTTTTCTACCTTGCACCATTCTCCCCTCTGCCTTGCACCATTCTCTTCTCCCCCTTGCACCCTTCTCCCCCTCCCCCTTCTACCCTACTCCACCTCCGCCTTGCACCCATTTCTGACTTGCAGCATTCTCTCCTCTGCCTTGCACCCTTCTCCGCCCCCCTTCCCACCTCCCTGTGGATGCCCATGGTGTGTTCTAACAAGAGTGCTTACCTGAGGGTACCATTTTGCTGCCTCATCCCTTCTCATATGAGCTTTGCCCTAGAGAATGCTCTCTCCAGGGGCCCCACTCCCACCCTTGTCAGGGTCCCGAGCAGTGCTCTGTGCTGTCTCCTGCTCTTGCTCTCTGGGGCTGGGGCCCCACCCCATCCTTGTCCCTGTCTCTTCTTTTCTCTTGTGGGGCGGGCTTTGCTTATGGAGAGGAGAGAGTGGGGACCGGGCTCTGTGCTGCCTCAGAGGAGCAGTGGAGACTGCTGTCTCTGGGGCCCGACTCCCACCATGTCCCGGGCCTGCCTCCGGCTCTGACTGAAGAGAAACAATGTTGATACTTTGTTTCTCTTCAGTCAGAGGTAGGGGGGTGAGGGGCTCAGAGCAGGCTGCACCTGCTTCAGAGAGAGAGAGAGGCCTGCTTTAGCGCAAGCCTCGCGCACAGCTCTCAGAAGAGCTGAGGGTCCCGGGGCCCCCTTCATTAACTGTAGAGAGTGGGGCCCCCCGTTCCGTCGGTCTGCGGGGGCGTTTGTTACGCCCCTGACGCTGGCCACTGGGATCGTCAGGACAGAAAAGACACCAAGGACTGTCCCTGCAGCGTTGTGGAACTGGTGAATGGTGAATATGAAAAGGAATGTCTAACAAAAGAATGTCCTTTAATTTGGACCATACATTAGACCATAGTGTATGTATTATAGGACAATGGAAGAACATTTGAAGGGTATCTCCCAAAGCATGAGAACAGGACCAGCATTGAGGCGAATCGAGCAGTTTAAATCTTTGGCGGGCGTTGGGAGTAAAGAATAGTCTGTTATAAAAATAGTATAAGGTCTGTGTTGTGCTGGCTGAGCGGGAGGGATTGTGAATCTTAGACCAAAGGAGACACCAAGTATCTACAGGAAGATCGAGATTTAAATCCTGTTCGCAAAGGAGTTCCAACGAGGACTTAAGTCTGATTGAAGGGAGATGGGATATTAGCTTATAAATGAAGGCTGCTTTGAATTGAGTGGAGAATTCAACAGGGGTAGGAGTAGGAGGTGAGTGCACGGGAGAAGGAGTAGAACTAGAGTTAGGAGTTGTAGGGTAATAATAACTGGTAAGAGCATCCTTGAGAGTATTATAATGAGAAGAGAATATGAGGTAATATCATAAAGGGATTGTAGCTCAGAAAAGGATAAGAAAGTGTTGTCTTTCATCAGGTGTTGAGGTGTGAGGATACCTTTATCAATCCATTCCTTCCAAAATAAAGCACGATTGTTAATCTTAAAATTTTTATTATACCAGAGAGGGAAGTTCAATGAGTTAATAGCAGAGGGGAAGTGTGCAGTAAGCGAGGAACCAACCAAAGCCTTAGAGTTTACCAGAGTTGGAAAGGCCATACGTTTTGTAGGTAAGGTAACCTGGATAGCAGAGAGAAGGGTAAAAGGAGAACATTGGGCTTGTTCCAAAGCACTCCACGCTGTGCATGGTAATGAGTCACAATCAGACAAAAAAGTCCAAATTTGTTTCAGAGAAAAAGCAGAATGATAGTGTCTGAGATTGGGGAAATGTACACCCCCCAAGTGTTAAGGAAGTTGGAGACGGGCCAGTGAGATCCTAGGTTTACGATTATTCCAAAGAAATTTGCTGAACAAACAATTAATGGTACGAAAGAAGGTATTAGGAAGAGAAATAGGAAGCATGGAAAGATAAAAATTAACAATGGGAAGAAGCGTTTTTAATCGTGGCTAATCTGCCCCACCATGAAAGAGGAAGAGGAGACCAACTATCAGTAAGGGCTGTAAGTTTTTTAAGAATTTCAGTGTGGTGAGTTTAATAAGGCCTCGAAGATTATTACAATACCAAGACATTTAATATGAGAGGAAGACCATTCAAAGCCAGATGCAGTAAACATTGAGGGGAGGCATAATTTATTTAGGGGAAGGATTTCTGATTTGTCAACATTTAATTTATAATCCGAAACATAGGAGTAAGTATGTAACAAAGAAAAAAAGGCAGGAAGGGAAACATTTGGATTGGAAATAAAGACAAGGATGTCATTGGCGTAAGCCGTGAATTTGATATCAACATTTTGAAAGAGAAAACCAGTGTAAGCATTGGAACGTCTAATAGTCTCTAAAAAGGGTGCGAGGGCTAGGATGAAAAGAAGGGGAGAGAGAGGACAGCCCTGTCTGGTACCTCTGAGAAGGGGAAATTATCAGGATTGACAACCATTTACCCAGACTGATGTAGTAGGCGCTGTGTTTAACATTTTAATAAAATTTAGGATAGTAGGGCTAAACCCATGCCATTTTAAAGAACCAAATATGAAATCCCAGCAAACCCTATTGAATGCTTTCTCAGCGTCTAAAGTAATAGCTGCGATAAAGGAATCAGATTTCGAAGCTAAGTGTATGATATTGAGAAGGGCTCGTGAGTTGTCTGTAATAGAGTGTCCTTTTCAAAAACCAGATTGATAAATATTAACTAAATTAGGAATAATCTTATTAATACGGAGGGTCAGAAGTTTAGCATAGATCTTACAGTCAGTATTTATTAAAGAAATTGGGCGATAATTCTTGCATAAAGAGGGATCTTTATCTTTTTTGGGTATTAAGCACAGCATTGCTTGTGTAAAGGAACCATGAGCCTCCCCAGAGGCAACAAAGGAATGTATAAGTGAAAGGAGATGAGGAATCAGAAGTGCTTTGAAATTGAGAAAATGGAGAAAAAATCGAACCGAAAAACCATCCGGTCCAGGAGTTTTATCTGTAGCCCCCAAAAGTTCAGAATCAGTGATAGGAGCGTCCAAGGAAGAGAGGTCAAAAGCATTGTCAGGGGAGTTAGGAATGTTTTGGAAGAAGGCATCAATGAGATCAGAAGACGGGTTAGTCTCAGGTGTATAGAGGGAAGAATAATAATCGGAAAAGCAATCAATTATGGCGGAGTCAGAAAAGTGTAGAGATCCAGAATCATCCTTAATGGCCGTAATCTTAGATCTTTGCTTCTTAATTTTAAGATAATTTGCTAAAGATATGCCTGCCTTGTTGCGACCACCATACATTTTGGCGTTAAATTTGAGAAGAATGTTACTGGCAGAGTCCCAAGAAAGTTTGTTATATTGCAATTTGGCTTGGATAAGGAGAGGTAAGGTGTCATGGCCGTTAGAGGTAAAATATTTATGTTATAGGGCCTTGATTTGTTTAAGTAGTGATGACTAATGAGAGAGAGCCTTCTACTTTTTCCGGGATACAAAGTTGATGATTAAACCCCTGGCAGAAGCCTTAAAAGCATCCCAAACGACGTAGAAATGAGAGACGGAGAAGAGGTTCTGTTGAAATAATTCCTGGGCAAAAGAAAGAAATTGATCAGTGAATTGCGTATCCAGAAGTAGAGAGTTGTTAAAGCGCCACCTCTTAGACGCAGAAGAGGGAAGGGGATAGTCCATATCAAGAATGACAGGAGCGTGATCTGATATCAAAATTGAACCAATCTCGACTTTGAGCATAAATTGGAGAGCAGATTGTGTAAGAAAGATATAATCAATCCATGAGTGTGATTTGTGAACAGGGGAAAAGAAAGAATATTCTAGGGTATCAGGGTGTGAGATGCGCCCGGAATCAATTAATCCCCTATTAGTAATGGTCTTGAAAAAGCCCTTCTGCATCCTATTCGGGACATATCTAGTCTGTGATTTCCTATCAAGGAAAGGGTCTATGAGTTGGTTACAATCCCCACCCAAGATTGAGTGCTTAGCTGCATGTTGGGAAAGAAAGGTGGAAAGGTAATTCAAAAAGGATACATCAACGCCATTGGGGCCATATACATTGCAAAAAGATAGCTGGTGATTATTAACCATAACATCTAAATATAACCATCTACGATCAGCATCCGAAAATTCGTTCTGCAATAAAACATTTAAAGATTTATTAAACAAAATAACCACATCATTCTTGTTATTAACAGCAGAGGAACAAAAAATTTCAGCTACCCCATGTTTACGTAACATTGATAAATCATCGAGCTTAAGGTGAGACTCTTGTAGCATAGCGACTTGACAATTTAGTCTAGCAAGGTGCAATAAAACCATTTGTTGTTTATTGAGATTACGCAATCCCTCAACATTCCATGTTATAATACGTAAACCTTTCATAGAATAAAGAAATGACAATAACAGTTATTACTGCTATGACAATAACAGTGAGCATCATGAAATAAAAAAATTAAAAAAAGGTGAGCAGCCTGAATAAATGGCAAAAAAAATAGAAAAACCAAACAATAGAGGATAACAAAGATAAGAGGAACAAAACTGGATATTAGAAGAGTTGCCTAAAACAGAGAGAAGGGAAAGATAAAGAAGAAAAAAATCCAGGGAAAACAAAGAGGAAGAAAGAGAGAACAGAAAAGAAGAAAAAGAGTACAGAGAGAAAGAAGAAAAGTGGGGAACAAAAACTCCCCAAAGGTAAAGTAAGAAAAAAGAAGATGACCAAAAGCCAAGTGACTTTAGTCATAGAGAACATTTAAAACAGGAGACTATGAAGAGGGAGGGGGAGCAGCGAAGAACCAGACGACCGCACGAGCAGGAGATAAGAAAAATACATTAGGTCACATAAGCAACAATTGTGGCTAAAAAAAAGGAACATATAAAGGTCCGAAGACTCAATGTAACCAAGTAGGGAAAGCAAAGGGGACTTACTAAACAGATGAGTGGGGATGGCAGCAAAAAAGGTTGCACATTACAAACATCAGGGCAGCACGAAAAAAAGGGATGCAAAACAACAACTGCGAAGGGGGAACCTGTGAGATAAGAAGAAAAGAACATGCAACAACAATATATATCTAGAGGCAAATACAGAACATTACAAACATAAAACGGGAAAATGTAAGGTTTGCTGAGTTCCGTGAGTTCATCCTTATGGGTATGGATAAACTTTCGAAGGTCTGTAGGATCATCGAAGCTGAAAGTCCTTTCCTTATAAGTCACTTTGAAGAAACAGGGATGGATTAGGCCATATCGGGTATTCACCGATTGAAGAGCAGGTCTCAGGTCCAAAAACTCATTTTGTCGAGCCGCAGTTGGTTTGGAAACATCTTGGGTGAGGAAAACCTTATGACCAGACCAGAGCAACTGTTTATGTTGTTTAGCAGAGTGGAGAATAGTCATCAGGTCTGTATAAAGAAGGTAGTAAGCAATAATACCTTTGGGTTTAGAAGTAGAAGAAGAGTTCTTTGGTCCAAGGCGATGAGCCCTTTGAATATTGACATCCAAATGCTTAGGGAGACCAGTAATAGGAAGGACTTGAGTCTTCAAAAAATGGAGGATATCAGACCCTTTAGAAACCTCCAGAATACCATAAATACGTAGGTTGTTGCGCCGATTGCGATTTTACAAATCCTCTGTAGTCTTTTTGAGTTGATCAACTACTTTGGTTAAACTAGCAACCCTGGCTACAACATCTTGAGCGTCACTAACTTTTTGTTCCACATCAGTCAGTCTCATGTCCATACTAGACCATTTATCATCAAGCCTCTGAAGGGTTGTGTAGTATCGGTCATAAATGGACAAATGAGGCGTAATTCCACCATAATATCCTCCAACGTGACAGGAAGTGGAGACTTGCATGGAGATGGAGGGTCTTTTTTAAGACATTTGGCAGTAGCCTCAGGGTCTTTACGTGTACCAGGTGCAGCACCATGAGCCTTAGAAGTATGTGGAGGTTCCATTGTGACAGAAAATACCAAGGAAGCAAAAATATCAAAGTAGCAAAAATTAAGGCGCAACAAGAGACAACCGCCAACAGCACCAAGATATAGTAGTGAAAAAGAAGTCAACACAGAGCCGTAGACAGTCATACCATATTCTGACTGGAAATGAAGGCAATAGACATTGAAATGAGGAGCCAAAAGGAGCAAATTAATTTTTGTGCATAGAACTGATGCAAAGAAATGCCGAACTGGAACAAGCTAAACGCTGTCTCCACATTATAAGAAGTGCAGGCAAGGATGTGTGAAAAACAGTGTTAGACAAGGGTAGAAGCCCTGTCGCAGATGTACGCATGAGATAACCCCATGAGGCGAAACAAAAATACAGTTGGCACTTCACATAAGCTGTATTGAGTCTAGAAAGAAGGCAAGCAGTTCAGCATAGACAATAACAAGAAGGAAGTCCATTAAATGTATTCAGAAACAGCATAAAAATGAAAAAACGCTGTATGAGGAAGAAAAAACAAAAAAAAATGCAGGCCGCTAATGAAGGAGAAGCATATTAGAACAAAAAGATAGTCAAACCGCCATATTTCGTAGCGCAAGCATACCCATGGGTGGAGGGGTGCTTCCGATCGCAGAATCAGCCGTTTTAGCTGCGTGAAACCTCCAGAAAGTCTGTCTTTGCCTTATGAGCGCTGCTCGTCATCTCGGAGCTCCTCAAGGTGCGGCCATCTTAGCTCGCCATGTCGCGCGCCTCCAAGTGGAGAGAGTATAGACAGAGTGGAGAGAGATAGTGGAGAGAGACAGTAGAGAGAGAGAGAAAGAGAGAGAGTGGAGAGAGAGTAGAGAGAAGGGAGAGAAGGTGGAGCGAGAGAGTGGAAAGAGAGGAGAGAGAGTGGAGGGAGACAGTGGAGGGAGACAGTGGAGAGAAAGAGAGTGAAGAGAAAGAGAGTGATAGTGAGAGAGTGGAGAGAGAGTAGAGAGAGAGAAAGTGGAGAGAGAGACAGTGGAGAGACAGTGGAGGGAGAGTGGGGAGAGAGACAGTAGAAATAGAGTGGACAGAGTTGAGAGAGAGAATGGAGAGAGAGAATGGAGAGAGTGGAGGGAGAGTAGAGACTGACTGACTGACTCAGAGACTGAATACTGACTGACCGAGAGACTGCCTGACTGAGAAACTGACTGAGAGAGAGAGACTGGCTGACTGAGAAAGTGACTGACTGACTGACAGAGAGAGAGAGAGACTGATTGAGAATGAGACTGACTGACAGAGAGAGAGAGAGAGAGAGACTGACTGACTTACTGACTGAGGTAGAGAGATACTGACTGACAGAGAAAGAGACTGAGAGAGAGGCAGAGACTGACTGACAGAGAGATAGACTGATTGACTGCTAGAGGGACTGACTGACTGGGAGAGACTGAGAGAGAGAGACTGACTGAGAGAGAGACTGACAGAGAGAGAGAGAGAGAGAGACTGACTGACTGAGATAGGCTGACTGACTGACAGAGACTGACTGACAGAGAGAGACTGACTGACTGAGGTAGAGAGAGATGACTGACTGAAAGAGACTGACTGACTGGGAGAGAGAGAGACTGACTGAGAGAGAGAGAGACTGACTGACAGAGACTGACAGAGAGATAGAGAGACTGAGAGACTGACGGAGAAAGAGAGACCTACCAACAGAGAGAGAGACTGACTGACAGAGAGACTGACTGAGAGAGAGAGACTCACAAAGAGAGACTGACTGACAGAGAGACCGACTGACAGAGAGAGTCACTGGCAGAGAGAGAGAGAGAGAGAGAGAGAGAGAGAGAGAGAGAGACTGACTGAGAGAGACTGGCTGGCTGCAAGAGAGATAGAATGACTGACAGAGGGAGAAAGAGACTGTCTGGAAGACTGACTGACTGAGGGAGTGAAACTGAGAGAGAGAGACTGGGAGAGAGGGGGAGCCTGACAGAGAGAGGGACTGACTAAGAGAGAGACTGACTAAGAGAGAGACTGACTGACTAAGAAAGAGAGACTGACTGACTGAGAGAGACTGATTGAGAGAGAGAGACTGGTAGAGACACTGACAGAGAGAGACTGACTGACAGAGAGAGACTAACTGACAGAAAGAGAGAGAGAGACTGACTGATAGAGAGAGACTGGCTGACTGAAAGAGAGAGACTGACTGAGAGAAACTGACAGAGAGAGACTGTGAGAGACTGACTGACAGAAAGGGAGAGACTGACTGACAGAAAGAGAAGGACTGACTGACTGAGAGAGACTGACAGAAAGAGAGAGATAGAGAGACTGACAGAGAGAGGGACTGATAGAGAGACTGACAGACAGAAAGAGAGAGACTGACTGACTGAGAGAGACTGACAGACAGAGAGAGATAGAGAGAGAGAGACTGACACAGAGAGGGACTGATACAGAGACTGACAGACAGAGGGACTGACAGACCTAGGGACTGACAAGGAGAGAGACTGACTGAGAGAGAGAGACTGAGCGAGAGACTGAAAGAGAGAAGGACTGACTAAGAGAGACTGACAGAGAGAGAGAGACCGACTGACTGACAGACTGACTGAGAGAGAATGACTGACTGACAGACTGACTGACTAAGAGAGACTGACTGACTGAGAGAGACTGAATGACAGAGAGAGATAGACTGACTGACTGAGAGAGACTGAATGATAGAGAGCGATAGACTGACTGACTGAGAGAGAGATAGACTGTCTGACTGAGAGAGAGAGACTGACTGACAGAGAGAGAGAGACCGACTGACTGACTGACAGACTGACAGAGAGAGAGAGACTAACTGAGAGAGACTGACTAACTGAGAGAGACTAAATGACAGAGAGACATAGACTGACTTACTCAGAGAGAGAGACTGACTGAGCGAGAGAGAGAGAGAGAGAGAGAGGGAGATAGATAGAGAGAGAGAGAGGAGAGAGAGAGAGAAAAAAAGAGGGAGACTGTGATGGAATTGGAGTCAAAGTGTGTATGAAGCTATGCAATGCCTCTAAAGATTGCTATTGCCTACTAATAAAAATGTATTATCAAAAAATGCCCTTTGTAGTTACATCTGCTTTTGAAATACTGCATTGTCGCATTGTCTAATGTTTTAAAACGGAAACAAAAAGGAGCATTGGATGCACTTTTGGCAAAACTGAACGATGAGTGGGCCTGATGTTGATGACAAGAGTCTGCATCAGGAAACTCACCTAACATTGGGCAAACTTCCCCGGTCTACCTGTAATAAATGGACCACCACGTATGATAGCTTGCTGGCAGACTAAGCCCAACCTTTAACTCCACCATCCAGTGTTACTTATAACAGCTGTATTGGTGACAGTGGCATACCAATAGCTCCGCATCCCCTGCAGTATGGCGGGTCGCTGGTGTGAGAGCTCTAGAATGGCACAGAGAATGTGGGTGGGGCCTCCATGTAGTTTGCAGGGGGGGCCCCTCAAGTTTCGTTACGCCACTGACCAGGGGATCAGTCCTTCTTCTTCTGGACACACTCTGGAGATGCTCTATAGGTCCTCTCGTAGCAGGGTAAGATCAGCAGGCAGGAGGGCAGCGCAGCATGCTGGGGCAGCAGTTCCTTGGAGCAGTCAGTCCCAGCAAAGGTGGCAATCCTCCTGGCACAGCAGTCTTCACTCCAACAAAGTTTCCTCGTACTCCAGCAGTGTAAACAAGATGTGTGGCCAGGACCCTTCATTTTATACACTGCAGTCTAGTTACTAGAAGGGGGCAGAAGTCTCTGGAAGGGTCTAGGGGGCTGGGGTTTCTGTAAGGGTCCAGGGAGTTCTGGGATGTTCCCTGCCTTCCCTGACCTGGCTATCACAGTGACAAAAAGCAGCTACAGTGGGCAGCCAGTCACAGACGATTCAAGGGGAGTTGGTGTGAATCACCAATCCCACCTAACAGTATGCAGGCTATCAGTCTGCAGATGGGAGGAGGGAGTCTGCAGTGCCCAGACTAACTGTAGACAGAGAAATATCTAGCTTCTAAAAGGAAGAATTCTAGAGTAGTAGTGCCCAAACCCCATATATATTTGGAAAGGTTTCGCCTGCCTGATTCTACCAAGACCAAACATGACAGACGTATTAGGTCCCAGTCAGAAATTATTCCAGAAGGGGGGTTCTGAATGTTAACCTATGGAACGTTAAGCCTCACTGCAGTAGCAGGGGGTTGTGGCACATATGCCGGTGTCACAATGTTTTAGTGGAGAGCACCTGCACCTCAGCACGGTTTAACAGTGGTGAGGCGTCCAGAGGCCTAAGTCCAACAAAAAGGTACGGTAAAATGGGAGGCAAAAGGGAAAAATGTAGGGGGAGATCACCCTAAGGCTGACAGGTCCAACAGCCCCCTCATCTTATAATTGGCTGTCTGGCTAGGAATTACCTTGAGCTTAACAGAGCCCATAGGAATTATTGGGATGGTAGTTCTTGTTCTCAATTTGAAATTTGCGATTCACAATTAAGGAATATTAAGGAATTGCAAATATTTTTGCAATTGCTACCTACATTCAAGTTAGCGAGTCCTTAGTAGCGATTCTGTAAAAATCCCTTTTAAGGACTCGCTTAATTGAATTTACCTACATCTGGCCCTTAATCTCCCCGTGCCTAACAAAAATGAATGTGTCGTCAGGTAAGGCTACTGGTACTCATGTAAAGCGCTCTGATACCCGATGCCTTCAGGTCAAATTTGTGCTATATATAACTCTGTAAAAAAAAAGGCCGTAATATACTCCAGCAAGACTAAATGTAATTGGCTCAAAGGTGACCCAACCTGCTGCCGCTGTGGACACAATAATGAAGCCTTTATGCATTTGGCATGGAAATATGGGTCAAAAGCTGAATACTAGACTTTTGTATCTGAGACATTATTGATCATGATGACAAGACACTTAGGCCTAGATGTATCAAGCCTTTTGCGATTCCTTAAGGGCGAAATTCTGCGAATTTCGGCCTTAAGGAATCGCAAACGGACATTTTGCATTTTTTGAGATGTATGTGTGATTAGCAAAATAAGGAATCGCAATAAATTGCGATTCCTTATTTTGCATCAGCATTTAAGGAATCGCAAATGTGCGATTCCTTAAATGCCATGTATGAAGCTTTTTTTTTTAGCGAATTTAGGTTAAGGACTCGCAAATTAACATGAACTTCAGGTTCATGTTAATTTGCGAAATCCTTTAAAACAACAAAATAACACTATTTTGAAGGTGGCATGTGGCACACATACATGCCCATAGGGCATGTATGTGTGCCATATGCACACACATGTAAGTTTCAGGGGTGCAGCAGGGTGTCCATAAGACACCCCTGCACCCTTGAAATAATTCTCAAATTGCGAATAGCAAAATGCGAATTCGCAATTCGAGAATTACTGCACATTCATTCCTATGGGCCTCCTGGCCCATAGAAATGAATGGGAAAATTATTCCTTAATTGCGATTAGCAATTTGCTAATCGCAATTAAGGAATGTTAAGGAATCGCTAAAAAATAGAGAATTCCTACATACATACCATTTTGCACTTCTCTAATAGCGATTCCTTACCAATCGCTATTAGAGAAGTGCAAAACGATTTCTTGATACATCTACCCCTTAGTCTTATTTCTCTCATATCACTTTTGGGTTAAGGAAGCAAATTCCAAAACACATCAGGAAATTTACCACTAGCCTCCCTGAGGACCAAGAGGTGAATGGATGTACGATGGGACAGAGGTCCTTGCTCTAAAATAAAGACTGAATAACAGATGTAATATATTGATATAATAATGCTGACATGTATGCAAGAATGTAGTCATCCCCTACACACCCCGACAAATATAGAGCCTATTGCCCAGAATCTAGTGATAGACCACACATAGCACAACACACTTCCTCAGGCATAAGTTGTCCATCCCCCAAGATGCCACTCTAGCAGAAAAAACAGTCCTGGCCATTTTTAAGCAACGCTAGCCTTTTCACTTCAGGAGAATGGTCATAGCATATAGGTTGTAGGATCTCTTGCCCATCTCAAGCGTTCAATGTAACTTAATGTAATGTAATGGACACTTATATAGCGCTCCTACCACTCCAAGGAGTATCTTGGCGCTCAACCAACCCAGATGGAATAGGTTGGAGGGAATAAAGCCGCTCGGTGAAACATACCTTACACGCAGCATCTGTGAGGATGAACACCCAGGTTTTTAAGGATTTCCTAAAATGATTTTCATGGGACAGTGACCGAAGATGCGGCGGAAGCTTGTTCCAGGCCTTAGCGCCCAGGACAAACAGAGATTTCCCTCCTTTAGTTACCAGCCTAAATCTGGGGATTATTAGCAGATTCTGACTAGCAGACCTCAAGTAGCGGGTAGGATCAATCAATCAATCATCACATTTATATATCGCACTACTCACCCAGAGGGTCTCAAGGCGCTGGGGGAGGGGGGTCCGCTACTGCTCGAGCAGCCAGGTCTTGAGTTGCTTCCTGAAGGCGAGGTGGTCCTGGGTCAGGCGGAGGTGGGTGGGGAGGGAGTTCCATGTCTTGGTGGCGAGGTAGGAGAAGGACCGTCCCCCTGTGGTGGCTCTTCGGATGCGGGGGACGGCGGCGAGGGCGTGGCCGGTCGATCGAAGCTGGCGTTTGGGAGCGTAGAAGTTGAGGCGGCTGTTGAGGTATCCTGGGCCTTGGTTGTGTAGGGCTTTGTGTGCGTGGGTGAGGAGACGGAAGGTGATTTTCTTGTTGACCGGGAGCCAGTGCAGGTCTCTCAGGTGTCCGGAGATGTGGCTGCGACGGGGGATGTCCAGGATGAGTCGTGCTGAGGCGTTCTGGATCCGCTGGAGTCTCTTCTGGAGTTTGGCGGTGGTTCCAGCGTAGAGGGAGTTGCCGTAGTCCAGACGGCTGGTGACGAGGGCCTGGGTGACCGTCTTCCTGGTCTCGGTGGAGATCCAACAGAAGATCTTACGTAGCATGCGCAGAATGTTGAAGCACGACGAGGAGACGGCGTTGACTTGTCTGGTCATGGAGAGGGAGGAGCCCAGGAAGAAGCCCAGGTTGCGTGCGTGGTCTGTTGGTTTGGGTGCGCTGCCTAGGGCGGGGGGCCACCAGGAGTCGTCCCAAGCGGCGGGTGAGGATCCCAGGATGAGGACTTCCGTCTTGTCCGAGTTCAGTTTCAGGCGGCTGTTCTTCATCCATTCGGCTACCTCTTTCATCCCTTCGGGAAGGTTGGCTCTGGCGGCGGCGGGGTCGTTGGTGAGGAAGAGGATCAGCTGGGTGTCGTCGGCGTAGGAGATGATGTTGAGGTTGTGCTGGCGTGCGATGTCTGCGAGGGGGCTCATGTAGACGTTGAAGTGGGTTGGACTGAGCGAGGAGCCTTGAGGAACGCCGCAGATGACTTCGGTGGCTTCAGATCTGAACGGAGGGAGGCGGACTCTCTCTGTCCTTCCGGCGAGGAAGGAGGTGATCCACTCCAGTGCCTTCTCCTGGACTCCGACGTTGCTGAGGCGTTGTACTAGGGTACGGTGGCAGACAGTGTCGAAGGCCGCGGAGAGGTCGAGGAGGATGGGGGATGATACAGTTTAAAGCCACTGGACAGATATTTGGGCCCTTGCTGTTGAACGGCTCTGAATGTGATCAAGAGGATCTTAAATAAGATCCTTTTGCCAATTGGTAGCCAATGAAGCGCATTGAGTGCGGCCGAGGCAGATGACTTGCGCGGCCACCGTAGCACCAGCCGGGCGGTTGCGTGCTGGACCATCTGTAGCCTATGGAGTATGGCCTTATTGATTCCAGCATATAGGCTGTTACAGTAGTCCAGCCTCAAAGTTATTAGAGCAACTGCAACTGTTTTCCTGGCTGGCAGAGGAAAAAGATCAAAAAACTTCCTCAAAGATTTAATTATGTGAAAACACATACCAGCTACGGCCACCGCTTGCTGTTTAAAGGACAATTGGTCATCGAATTTGATGCCCAAGTTTCGAGCAGAAGAGATGGTACTGGGGGGGGCTTCAGCATTGTCAGGCCACCAGTGTTTCGAAGAAAACAAATTTTGAATTCCGAACGTCAAGATTTCCGTCTTACCGGAATTACATTTGAGATGATTGTTGGTCATCCACTCAAACGTAGCCGTCAGGCAATTTTTCTAGTTTTCCTTGGCACCAGGCAGTTCCTTGTCCAACACCAGAATGATCTGCGTGTCATCAGCATATGATATTGTGCTAATCTGGAATGATGCAATTAGCTCAATCAGGGGTACCATGTACAGGTTGAAAAGTACAAGGCTTAAACTAGAGCCCTGAGGGACCCCAGAGCTGATGACTTTAGCTTCAGATTGGAATGGGCCCAAAACTGTGACTTGGCGTCTGTTGTTAAGAAAGTTTCTGAGCCAAGCCAAAGCCACCCCTCCTATTCCTGCAGTAACCATCCGGTCCAGTAAGATGGTATGTGAGACCGTGTCGAAGGCTGCCGATATGATATTGTGCTTACTACCATTCCCACTAGCCATAACCATCATCATTAGCATAGCTTTCAGACATCAGGACCCAGATTTGCAAAACCTTTGCAACATCCATGTTTCGCGAAAGGCAATGCTGGAAAATGAAAGGCTTATTTAGGATTAACAAAGCAAAGCAAGGCTTAAATTGTATGGCCTTGCATCGCTAGGTAAAGAAATGTGCAAACACCACAGCAGTTTGTTTTGTGTTACATTTCTTAGTGGTAGATACTCCACGGGTGGAGCATAGGTGTTCCTTTGCATCCACCCGTGGATGTCATGCATTCCGTGATTTAAAAAGGTTTTTAAAGTTGGAATTACTTGTAATCAATACATCTACTACAGAGAGGCATAATGAAGAGAAAGATGTTTGTTTCTCCTCATTCCTTCCTCTTTCTATGCATGATGAATTCTCCGACACACATGAAAACAAGAATATGCCTCGTTGGACTGTTTTTACGCAGAAAGCTACCTAATGCAGGTACACTTGCACCATGGGTGGCTGCATTGTGCCAGCACTAGAAGAGAGTTGAAGAGTAGAATATTGTAGTAGATATGAGCCAATCAGCTCTGTCCCATTCATGCAATAAAGCGCACAAATGTTGCTTGCTGCCCTGCATTGTATGAACTTTAGATGAGTACACACCCAGGCATCTTTCACAAGACCTCAAGAGTTTCTAGTTTAACTTGGCCATGATTAGGCAAAATATGAATTCAGCAACCAAGCTAGGCACAGGCACATCTCATATAGATCCTTTCAGGGCAAATCCCAAAAAAGTGGCACCATAATGCAAATCTCCAATTTCCTGGAAGAAATTATCCTAATCCATAATGAGAATCTATTTTCTAACCACATAGATCAACCAGACATAACCTGATCTCTGTTGGGGATTAACTTCAGATCAAAACACAGTCACTGTTACTGGGTAACCTTTCATAAGGTCCATCTACCCATCCTGCTATTGATGCTCAAAGGTTTTAATATTCAAGAAATAATTCTAGATTAAATCTCCTTTCGCTACTCTAACTTACTTAGAATAATCTTGCCCCTATTGTAATCTGAACGCATTTCTGTACTGACTCTGGTGTCCTACATGTTTAACTCAGTTCTCTGCTCGTCTAATGCAGCTCACTCAACTGTGAGACCTCATCAAAATTTGTATCTAAACTGTTGCAACTACACTGATGCCACTTGAGTCTTCCTCAGGTTTACAAATCCTATTACCTAGATTGTTGACCTTTAAACAATGGATCAGTAGATGCAGAGAAACCTCTTAAAATCAACATGCGGTCTTTTTGGGTATGAACTTGAACATAGGGCCCGATGTAGGAGCCTTAATACCGGTCGGAAACGGCCGATTTCGGCCGTTTCCGACCGGTAAATGGCCATTTGGTATGTAGGTGCCCGTTTCCAAGGGCATATGTAGGTAACTGCACATTTACCGAATCGGTAAAATTACCTAATCGGTAAAATACCGATTCGGTAATTCTACCGATTCAGTAAATTCCTAATGTAGATGGGACTCTTCTGAGACTCCTGGGACCTGAATCGGTATTTTACCATGAAATACAACTTCATGGTAAAATACCGATTCCGGTGTGCATGCACATGTGTGCATGCACACCTATGCCATGTGGCAGGCAGACCTGCCCCTAGGGCATGTATGCCTGCCACATGGCACCCAAGTCTTTATTGGGGGTGCTAGGGGGTGTCAAAGTGACACCCCCTGCAACCTTGCAGAAATCGGTAATTACCGAATCGGTAAATACCGATTCGGTAATGCCCTTTGATTCCTATGGGCTTCAAGGCCCATAGGAATCAATGGGGGATACCGATTCGGTATTTACAGAATCGGTAAATACCGAATCCTACAGATTTGGTATTTACCGATTCTGAAATACCCACATCTCCCCCCCTCCAATTTACCACTTCTCAAATACCGAATCGGTATGATTCGGTATTTAAGAAGTGGTAAATTGGAGTTTACCTACATCGGGCCCATAGTTCCTTAGTCCAAAAGGACTTCCTTTTTTTAAAACAAAATCATGTAAGTATCCCCAGAAGAGCACAGAACAGCTTTAGATGGTCTGTGTGAGGAAGGGTTTTATAAGTTGGGGCAGAGGATAGCCCACCACAAGTAATAATGTCACTGTTCTTGTTAGGTCCAGTAAAGGTTGCAGTAATCCAAATGTGTGTTGCACCCCAGTAGCTATGTCACAGAGCAAATTGATTAACTTAAGAAAATATGTAATTCATTGGTAAAATACCAAAACTGTTAAGAAACTGAAAACACAACACAATAAAACCCCACTCCCATTTATAATATTAGAGAATAACTTGATACATACATTGACAGCAAAGTAGCAACAATCCATTAGGTTAAACTGAAGATGAGAATTTTTGAAGGTTGGAATGAAAATAGTGCCAAATTATGTAAAGCTCCAGCGGTGGTCATCTAGTTGCAGTTGAACAGGTCTAGGCATAATTTAAGGCTGACTGTGATGGAGAGTGGGTCAGATACAGAAATCAGGTTCATCTATATTGGAAATGTTACCTTCTGATGTAGGGGCTGAATAAGACTAATTTAGCCATGGTGGCAGGGTGGGCACCAGCGGTCCAACCGCCCTATGAAGAGTTTGGCGGTTGGACTACCAAAGGACTGCTGTAACCACTGGGGATCCCAGGTCCACGGGGTGGCGCAGCAATATGCCTGGTGGTGCCTCTGAAGTACCGCCAAGCGTATTACAAGTTTCCTCACTTCCACAGTTTTCTTGGCGGGGAGCCGGTGAATGTAGCCTTAGAGGGCACCCTTTTGCTTCAGGGCCAGGTGATGTATGCAAGGGGGCACATGGTGTGCCACCCTGTATGCATGGACCCCCAGTTCCCTAATGAATGGCATAGACTTAACAGTCCATGTGGTGTAGGAACTTGCTTTGGCATTCCCATTGCAATGCCTTTCTAAGGCCCACTACCTTGGGCTGCCAAAGCACTGCCCACCAGACCAGGAGTAAAATCCTAATCTGGCGGGCAGTCAGGGATCAAGCTTGGCAGTTTGGAAGCAGGGTGCTGGTCTGACCTCCCATTCTCACATTGCCAAACTCATAATAAGGAATCAGAAATTATCAGCAGGGCAAAGCAGCAGGATGTTGCAGGGATAAGTTCCACAAGGACGGATAGCAATCAGATGAAGTTTGGGTGATGCTTTTGACTTTTGGTGAGAAAGTTCTGTTAGATATAGAGTCTCTAGTTGGCAGGAGCATGGACCCTGTCCAAGTAGGAACCACTACCCTAGTCAGGGTCAGTCAGATACATACTAAAAGATAATCTGTGTTCAACTTCTGGTAGCTTGTCACAGAGCAGTCAGGCCTATCTAAAGGGGCAATGTTTAAAGTATCAGTGAAGCACAAAATACAGCAACACAAGTCAAGTCAAGTCAAGTCAAAAAACTTTATTCGATTGTTCATAGTAACAACCATAAAAGCACATTTCAATTAACATACATTGATACATAAAATACAAGCATTGCTAAAAACAACATAGAATAGAGAATCACAAGCAGAATATACAATAAAAAATATAAATATAATTGATTATGTTAGTTAAAATATATCTGTCAGCAACACAATTACCCCTCCATGCTTTCCCTAAATGTAAGTGCTAGTTTTAAAAAGCTGCATACAAATAAAGTGCAATCACAGCTTAGAAGTTGGAGGTACTAAAGTGCTGGTCTGATTTGTGCAAAGTACATTTGTTTGAGGCATGGTTTTAAATATAGCTTCCGTGGTACAGTATGAAAGGGGCAGATGAATAGAAAGTGTGCCAGATTTTGCGGAGACTTTTCATCGCAGCCGCAAGCTGGTAACATTTGGCCTCGATGGGCCCCCCTCGGTACGGCCAATAATAGATGGAATATGTCTAAGCGAAACCTCGTCAGCAGAATGCGATCATAACCTGACAAGCACCATGACAGGTACGGTTCCATGCGCAAAGAGGTTTTTAGTAGCACATGTTTCCGAACACTGTCTTTCTTTAGTTCGACCTCCTCCCGAGCTAAATACCTAGATGCAATGAAGGTCTTCTTCACAAAAATGACATCAGATTTAGTGATAGACTCTGGCGTTGCAAAGAGATCAGGACGCCCTAGTTCAGAAAAACAGTTACTGATGTATTTAATCCAAGGGACTTTAAACCCGTTTTCCCATGTTAGTGCTTCTTTCAGGATTTGTTGGGTAAGGGGTATATCGATATTTAGCCAACAGTTTAGCCAACAAAGTAAGGGATTTACGGCTATCCTATCGCTTAAATAGGGCATGCCCAACTCTTCATGGGCAGAAAAGTTTGCTGTTCCCCTTGGAACCCTCAAGACCCGTTTTAAAAAACTATTTTCTGCAACCTCCAGGCCTCTAGAGAAGGCATACCCCCATAGCTCACTTCCATAGCATGCAATAGCAGTGCTCTTAGCTTGATAGAGTTGGAGCAATGCGGCCACCGGACTATTACCCATTTTTCTTGCAAAGTCAAGTATTGCTGCATTGGCTCTAGTTACCTCTCCCATTTTTCTCTGTACTGCAGGTCCCCAATTTAATTGATGATCAAAGAGGACACCGAGGTAGGAAAATGTTTTAGCTACAGGAATTCTTCCCCCATTAACGTTAAAGGAGTTTTTTTTTTTTCCCTAGGCCTACCTTCA
Organism: Lissotriton vulgaris; assembly: GCF_964263255.1. Taxonomy (NCBI): domain Eukaryota; kingdom Metazoa; phylum Chordata; class Amphibia; order Caudata; family Salamandridae; genus Lissotriton; species Lissotriton vulgaris. Next base: position 186,408,492 of record NC_141688.1, on the reverse strand, counting down.
TGACATAAGATGTTGAGTTATTTATACTCAGGTCCCGGGACTTCATAAAAGCATAGATAGAATTTAGCAGAGCTTGTAGGCCAATTGCAGTCCTAGATATCAGGACTGCATCATCCGCGTAGAGCAGAACCGGCAAGCCTTTCCGCCCGACATAGGGGTAACCTACTCCTGTACTTAAAAGATGCTCTTCCAGGTCATTAATGTAAAGGTTGAGGAGGAATGGGGCTAGAATACACCCTTGGCGGACACCCCGATGTATTCCAAAGTCCCTCGTTACTTTTAAGTCTTGTGTGTAACGGACATTTGCTCTTGTGTCGGAGTGCATGTCGGCTAGCAAATTAATCAGAATCTGCTCTACACCCATTTTTGCCATGGCATCCCATAGCCTGCCATGGTCTGCACAGTCGAAAGCCGACAATAGGTCCATGAATGCCATGTGAATTGTACCTTGTCGGGCCATGGTGTATTTTCCTATAATCATGTACAGGTTCAAACACTGGGTAACCGTTGAGTGACCAGGCCTGAAGCCGTATTGAATTGGGGAAATTACATTATTTTCATCTGCCCATGCTAGTAACCTGTTTAAAATTACCCATCATATATGTCATGTCTCTCCTTGTAGAAGGGTGGAATCATACCCCCGCTGCCAGGACTGGTGGGGGGTATGATTCCAAAATGGCTGACACCAAACACAACATGTTTCCCTGCAGCCATTCCAACGTTAGCATTTACAGCAAGGTTATAATGCACTTAAGAGTATATGATCAGAAGAATGTGATCTAGTGAGGATTGTTCAACATGGCATATCATTTGTCAATGAACTTTTTGCTGAGCTTGACTCAAATCCCTGGGACTCCAGCTAGTCTTGTGATATTGAATTAAGGTAGTGGCATGTAAGCGCTGGTTAATTTCTCTGCGCGTCAGGTATTTTAATTGCCTTATCTGTTGGGTGGTTGACCCTGATGATGCACAAATCGTCCTGACCTCAGGAATCAGAATGTAAATGTCGAAGTGTTCTGGGTGGAGCCCTTTTTCAGCATTGCATGCAAAGTTTGTTTAAATGCGTTTAACATTGATAAAATGTTTATAAAATTGTGCGCTTGAGTCATTGGTGGCCGGTTAGGTTGTATATTGCTATTGGTAGCTGTGCTTTCTTCAGAGGAAGTGGTGGTTTGTTTCCTGAAACTTCTTTGCTGAGCATATACCTCAGCCCAGTTCATGAATTTCCTTTGCTTTTGAATCAAGTTTTGAATTTATAGCATTCAAATTTGTTTGCCAAATGTCTGCTAGCTAATGTTGCTCCAGGAATTTCGTCTACTAATTCAATAAGTACCGGAGACAGCTCTTCAATAATCAGAAGAATGTGATCTAGAGAGGATTGTTCAACATGGCATATCATTTGTCAATGAACTTTTTGCTGAGCTTGAATAACATTGACTTAAAAGCCAGACTCAAATCCCTGGGAATCCAGCTAGTCTTGTGATACATAATTAAGGTAGTGGCATGTAAGCCCTGGTTAATATCTCTGCGCGTCAGGTATTTTAATTGCCTTATCTTTTGGGTGGTTGACCCTGATGATGCACTAATCGTCCTGACCTCAGGAATCAGAATGTAAATGTCGAAGTGGTCTGGGTGGAGCCCTTTTTCAGCATTGCATGCAAAGTTTATTAAAATGTGTATAACATTGATAAAATGTTTATAAAATTGTGTGCTTTAGTGCACAAGGACCACATTTACTTAGATTGAATATTCCCAGATTTGCAATGAGTGGTAGACCTGGGAATGTGTCTAAATGCCACGCCTTCCCAAGGTGTATTGAGCAGAAATATATGCACTCTGCAGCACACATAACGATAGCCTCAAAAGATTATTTTTGCACAGGAAGGTGTGCCTTCTGCCACAAAAACAATCCTGCCTACAATGCAGGCACACTTGCACCATGGCACAAGGGTGCCTGCATTGGTGCAAACCAGCACATTGTGTGCAGAACAAGGCGAGAACAGGAATGCATTAAATAATGGTAAATATGGAGAGTTCCCGCCCTCTCCATTTTACACAGCAGATCAAGGTGTCTTGCTGAGTTCCGTTGCGATCTGTGAATGTTTGGCATATCTTGGCCATTGTGTGCAGGAAAATATCTAGGGGAGTATAGCATATAATATATTTTGGAGAAGTGTGTCTCAATGGTTAGAGCGGCAGTCCTTGATGCAGAGCGCTGGCCAGGGACTAGGGTTCGATTCCTGCCTTGGCGGGACCGGGCTTAAATTCCTCTGACCGGATATTCTCGCCTCAGTGCCGAATCTAAGCATGGGCCCCACGCTGCAACTCTTGGCAATAGCTTGCTTAGTCTCCACAACGGCCCCCGATACACAAGGGATGCCTGGTTTCACCATGGGATGCCCAGGAGTGGATACCTCACAAGGAAAAGCCAGGAGGGGTTCCCTTGTGGTAGGAGTACAAGCGCCGGGATGCTTACGGGTTACTGTTCGCGCTATACAAATACAACACATTTACATTAACATTTTGCTTTGCAGTCTGTGTACAGTAGTTTAGTAGCGAAGGGCCAACAATTTAACAAATGAGTTCAAAAATCAGCAATATAACCAAGTGTCACTAGAATGTAATTTCGTAACTATTGGTAAGAAGCTGGACTCTGTGCTTCAGTTTAAGGCTGAAAATGTCCCTGCAAAAAAATAGAAAGCTGATGAGCCGAGCAAGTAAGACATGTTAAATGTCTGGAGTCAAACACCATGAAACATGTTGCACAGTCTGCTGGGCAGAGGCACTTAGGATTGCAATTTGATGAGCCCTGTAGAATTTCATTTAAATGTGATGGATTGCAGTCATCAGCACGACTTTGTCTGAAAAAATGACAATGACTTAACATGTCAAATGGGTTTGCTCGTTTGACGCAGTGTCATATGAAGAAATAGGCATCCATTGTAGATGTGCTGTGTTCAGTCATTAGCGCAGTTCTCGTTCTACAAATGCAATTCATGAATCCAGAGACATGTTAAGGTGTGTGCAAAGTAGGCACCGGCCCAGGCCCCATGTCCCAGCCTTTCAGGGGGTCCCCTCATAGAGTCAGCTCTGTTCTGCAGAGTCTTGCCCTAATGACCTTGAATAATTCTCAAACAGATTGTTTTAAATACAATTTCCTTTTCATTTATTTTAATGTGGGTGTTGTGTGAAAGTCTATTACAGACATTTTGAATAGAAATGTTGTGTTTATGTTTCATGCAACATCCCTAAAAAAAGTTCTTTTAGAGCTACTCAGGTCCTCAAATTGGAGAAATGGGGGGTGTCACAGTGATTATTTGCAGTAATATTAATGAGCTGCTTCTGGGTTACAATATTTAAAAAAAGTTCACAAACCCTGAATATTAGATGTAAACGCATTTAGAATTTGGACCAGTGTACCCGTGCACTCAGTGACCTGCCCAAAGAAGGCATGAAGGAGCTGAAATTGGACCACAAATTAAAGGTTGTTCCAACCCCCGAAGTCCGTTCAGCCAGGGCCCCCAAAATCCTTAAGATGTCCCTGCATGGACCAAAAAGAGCTTTCCCATTTGCGGCCCTGTAATGATGGCAGAAGTACGTGCCAGTACGCAAAATCTTATTTTCAGAAAACTATGCTGCCAAAATGTTTAGCAGATTTGCATGAGGACTGATTCACAATGCAGTTTGCACATCTAAGTTTACAATGATAAATATTAGTATTCTATGATAAAGCGACGTCAGATGTTTATTGTTGCACAGGATTTATTGTTACCCTGGATGGATTGCTTTACATGTATTTTCTTTCCAATATTTCCTGTACACATAAAACATAATAAAATGTTTCTCAAATAATAAAATGTCGCCAGAGATGTTTATTGTTACCCAGGTTAAAGGTACATCGTTTTTCTACGTCGAACCCCCTTGTCATGTTAAGTGCACAAAATAAAGCACTTTTCTGAATTCACAGCCTCACTCACACCATATGCATTAAATCAGGTGTGGTGGAATTCAAAACTCAAACGTTCATCCAACGTGACAGAACTTAGGGTTGTATTTAGAACATGCTGCATGTGGGACATTATGCCAAAAAGGAGTGTGTAAAGGGCCTCTGTTTTCTCCCAGCTGATAGGACCGGCCATCTACAAAAAGAGCTATTCATCTTCCAACATGTTTAGAGTTTAGTGGGAATATCTGTGTTCTTGATGGAGTGGCCACCATTCACATGTAGGTGAGCACAACTAAACTAAACCTTGTATAGGGATTCTGAGCACTCCCTCAAGTAGGCCCCAGTTTGTAGGTTCGATTGCAGGGAATAAAGGAAATTTACATTTTTACATCTACATTTTAGCCAATATTCTGCTAATCGAATTTTCCACATATTTACAAAAACCCACAAATTATAGGAAATTAAGCACTGATGTAAATATGGATACAACCAAGGTGCTGTATTTGGGGAAAAAGTAGATACGTTTCAATGGTACCTAGGCTCCACAAAACTGAAAATAGAAAACAAATATAACTATCTAGGGTCTGGTTTGCAAGGTCCATGAATTGGCATACCCATATGGAGGCCCTGAAGGCTATGGCCCTTACATTGGTGACTGGTTGGAAGAAATGTAACTGTGACTAAGGAGCGCCTTTATGGCCATGATACCTCCAAAACTACATTATGGAGTACAATTGCTTTGTACCAGTGTTAAAAGTGGGTGTGATAATGAGGAAGGGAAAAGAATAAAGGGCTGTATATATCAAGCCAAATTGACTTCGCAAACGCCGAAATTTTTCGGCGTTTGCGAATGCAATTTGGCACAATAGTATGTATCAAGGAAATCTGCTTTCAAAATAAGGAATCGCAAAATTTGCGATTCCTTATTTTGTGATTGCATTTAAGGAATCACAGATTTTGCGATTCCCTAATTGCAATGTAAGAAGCCAAAAAAAAATCGCAATTTGCCTTAAGGAATTGCAAATTACCACCAACTTCTAGTTGGTGGTAAGTTGCGAATCCCTTGAAAAATGCATATTTTTGTATTTTTCAAAGTGCCATGTGACGCACATACATGCACTTCGGGCATGTATGTGTGCCACATGTGCACCCTTGCATATTTCAGGGGTGCAAGAGGGTGTCCTTTGGACACCCCTGCACCCTTGAAAATATTCGCGATTAGCAAATTGCGAATTGCAAATTTCCCATTCATTCCTATGGGCCTCCTGGCCCATAGAAATGAATGGGAAAGTATTCCTTAATTGCGAATTCGCACTTTGCAAATTCTCAATTAAGGTATAACAAAGAAATCGCTATAAAATTGCGATTTTCTAGATACATAGCAATTAGCGATTTTGAAATAGCGATTTCTTAAAAATCGCTATTACAGAATCGCTCATTGCTACCTTCATACATATGGCCCAAAGACCTTAATGCCCCTACCAGGCTCATACCCGATACAGGCAATAAGAATAGAGACGGGTATGAACTCGTAGAATTTGAAGGCAGAAGTGGCACTAATAAGATTTTGGAAAAGACTAGGCTCGGGAGAGGAACAAGGAGTCTCCAAGTGATGTAAGAACGAGATCCAGCAAAATGGTTTAAAATGGGTCAAATGAGTCAGAGAGAAATTGAAATCTGTATGTGGAAATATGAAGGTAAGAGTATGCCAACTGACGTTACAAGTAGTAGTCTTTAAAGGGTGAACTAAGAACTTTAGGGAAGGATTTATCTCGGGAAAGAGATTGGTAGTATATGAGAGAGAAAAATTAGTTCACTTTATGCTAAATTCATGGCAGAAGGAACTTTGGATCCCCTATTTTGACACATTACCAAATCGTTGGTTTAGGTGTGAATTATTAACAATAAGGAATCTTTTTACCACTGGATAAAAACAACTGAATAAAATTGGTAATAATTCAACCGGTGAGAACTGTACATGCGAGCGGGACACAAAATACAATATTACACACGTATTAGTGGATGTTTTAAAAGTGTTACCCCTGCGGAAATTGATTGTCTGTCCAATTTTTTCCAAATATTGAATTAAGAACCGTGTCCACACTGTAGAAATCCTGGTTGATATGTGTTACTTGGATATTGTAATAGCTATTAGAAGGTTCATGATTGCAGTAAAAAAGGTCTTGCTTGGTGAAATAAGATAATCAATGTATTAGGTATTTAAGGAATGGTAGCCATAGTGAGACATGAAGGATATAGCAATAAGTAGGACTTTTTTTTCCAAATGGTGTAGATTTTAGCTTGATTTTGGTAGACGAATTCTAGACAGGGAAAACCCTTGTAGAAATGTTAAAACTTTTATTTATTATGTGCAATGAAGTGGTATGTCTTTATTCTTGAATTCTTGAGCGATATTGTTTTTAGACACAAAATTGTTGATGAAATTATCTATGATATTAGAATTGCATATAAACTGATAAATGTTATATTAGTGAACTATACATATTTATTTGCGTTGTTTAAGGACCAATAGTCTAAATAAACATTACTTTGACTCTTGAAGCACTGATGTGTATCTCTACCTGTCATATATTTCAATCATTTGTGAGTGATGAAAGTCACAAATCTTCTCCAAATATAGGAGAAACTCCAAGGGAGCAGATTTCTGACTCTTTCCTGTACTTTTGCACCTTGTGAATCTGGCCAATAATATTTCAAAGATGCTAAGACATTTTCACACAATGTTTTTTTTCTCTGTATGCTCAAAATAGCAGTCAAACTCTGGGCTGTATCCACAAAGTTGAATGTATGCATGTAGCTGTACTGATGTATAAATGTATTCTTGCACATTAGTGTCAGTCTACATGTTTTTGGTATTCACGGATTCATGTGTAGGTTTATCCATAAATGGGTAAATCCATTATATGGCTCCACTACATGAACATGGGGGTTAGAGACAACATTTACAGGTGTAAAATTACTGCTATTTTTTCACACGTAAATCCTGCTCTCTGCTACTGGGGCAGAAATCTGCCGTTTGGAAAGTGTGGGGAAAAATAATAAAGTTGAATGATTAATAAAACATATTTAAAATATTTAAAAATGTAAAACAGTAAATTGAAATAATTACTATTCACCTATAATTAAAAAATAAAATGTTGCAGTTCATCAAATTAAACATTAATTAAATAATTAGAATTAGCAACCCTCATAATGCTTAATTCACATTTAGTAAAATTAATTAAACGTGTGTGCTGTACTAATTAAAAAAAACATAAAATCATTAATAAATGGTAAAAGAGTGATTGAATTACCTTTTAAAAATAATAATTTGTTTTTTATAATTATAAAATGTCTAGTAATGACCGCCCATATGTTGTTCTTGACTACCTTTATGGCTGGGCTGGAGTACTTTTACTAAAATGTTGCACTGTTTGGGTTGTAGTAACTATAGAAGTGTAGTTTATAAATAGCAATGGTCTTACTCTTATGTGGGTGGTGTTTGTATTAACATGTCACTCCCTAACCACTACTCACCTCGCCCCAACCCCCTCTCATTTAGTAGAACATTTTTCCTATTTTCCAGGTACTCCCTCTACTCTATACCACATATACTACCAAAATGTATACCTAGATGTGTGGCGATGTAGTGATTTTGGCAGAGATCTCTGCAGAAAAGATAGGATAAGGCAAAGGTAGAGGTCTCCACATGCAGGTTTGTGATTAGCATTTTCAGCATGTTAGCATGTGAGTAATATTGATATAGTACTAGTAACCTACTACAAAAGCAGTTAAAAAATAGGCACAGATACTTTTATGCACCATTGGCCCCACCACTGCCCCTACAAAATATCATAAAATACATCTTACTTCTAGCAAGTTTCATCTGATATGTGAAATTCCATAGCAGGTTAGATGGCTGGGTGAGTTAGGCTCTTGATGCTGACATTTGTGCATGAACTACAGGTCACACTTCTGAGGTTGATAAACTATTAAAGTAGGTAATCCTTTCTCAGGGTCACCCTGGACTTTTATTTTTTTGCTTAAACATATTTTGCTGGATATATAACTCTGTTGACTTTACCCCTGCTAATCAGTGGTGAAGTTGTGCTCCCTATTTCAAAATAATGAACATGGCATACCCTTGAATGGCATATTTTACTCACCTATACCTATATACTTTACCTATAAGTCCGTAGGGCCTCATTTATGGGGTTTTGGTGTAGGGCAGTGGAGCAAGTCACCTTCTGCACTGCCCAACTGCAAAGTGAAAGGTAAGGAATGCACCATATTTTTCAAAGTGCACATTCCACCTGTCCTTTTGAGAGGCCCAAATCTTCGTTTAAATATAATAAGTCACCCCAATGTAGGACTAACCACCCATAAGGCAGGTCATAGTATTTAAAAAGTAGGACATGTAAAAGTTCAATGTCAACTTGTCTTAGAGTGTAGAGGTTGTAAAAGCTATCAGCCTGATTCATGAAAACCGGAATCTGCGATTTTCAAATTGCGATTAACTGCGAATCACAATTTAGAAATCACAGATCGGTATTCATGACTTTTTGCGAGAAAAAAATGCGATTCGCACGCGGCCGCAAAAAGCGTTTGCGATTATCGAAAATCGCAGAATAATCGCTATTTTCGGCAACATCCGTGTAGGATTTGCGATATCGCAAATAGCGATATCGCTAATTGTGAGATTGCAAAATGCGAGATCGCAAAATCGCGAGATCGGGAAAACGGGAAGTCGCATTTCGAGCACAGTGATGACATCACAACCAGGAAGCAGCCAGTTCCCACCCCCATTCACCACAGTGAGGCAGACCTCGAGGCAGCAACTGAGTCAGCTCCTGCAAGGACACCTGCAAACTTGGAATACCACACCCAATCTCACTGCAGCAATGGCAGAGGGGGCTGTACCTGGGCCCAGCAACACCGGGCGCAAGAGAAAACTGAAGTTCTCCGAACAGGAGTTGGAGCACCTCATCGAAGGGGTGGTGGAGAAACACTCTAAACTGTTTGGGAGAGAGTCAAGGAGGGTGCCTGAGCAGGAGAAGCGCAGAATCTGGGTCGGGATAGCGGCCGCAGTGAACTCCTTGGGCGTGGCAGACAGGTCACTTGAAGAACTAAAGAAGAGGTGGTACGACCTACGAGGTCGTGCCAAGGAGAAGGTTGCCGAGAGGCTGGGAGAGTCCCTGGCCACTGGAGGGGGAGGACCTACAGTCCCTCCATACACCCCCTGGAGGATCGCGTCGAAGACACGTTGGAGGCCGAGGCGTGCATTGGAGTCACCAGATTGGACTCATCCCGCCCCACCCAAGAGAGCCAAGGTAAGTGGTATGCGACTGCGACCCTGTCCCCTATGAATGGCCATGACCCTATAGCCTCCCATAATGTTCCAAAGTCATGCCATCGGTGCACATTAGGTACTGCCCTAAAGCATTGTGGGACATGTAGTGTGGCCACAATGTACAAGTACCCCAATGCAGCCAGACAGGTTCCAAAGTACGCAATGCCACAGCCAGTCAGGGAATGGCATCCAGCATGCGTGTAGCAACTGCACGTGTGACAGATACATGCAACTAATGAACGTCCACTTCCCCTCACAGGTGGCGCAGACAGCAGCGACAGTGACAGGCTGCTCATCGATGAGCAACCACTGGATGCCGAGGAGGTGCCGTTACCAACACAGCCTGCACCAACAGGCGCAGCACCTACCCCTGCAGCCAGGCCCACAACATCTGTGCCTCCACCATCTGGCGCAGCACCAACCCCTGCAGCCAGGCCCACAACATCTGTGCCTCCATCGTCTGGCGCAGCACCTACCCCTGCAGCCAAGCCCACAACATCTGTGCCTCCACCGTCTGGCGCAGCACCAACCCCTGCAGCCAGGTCCACAACATCTGTACCTCCACCGTCTGGCGCACCATCTACGCCTAGCTCAACTCCACCAGCAGCTGGAGCATCCACATCTGGTCCAGCGACAGCGGTGACACAGCGGCCACCCACTGTGGCCAGCCAGCAGAGCAGGCGTGGCAGGGCTCGCCTGCAGAACAATGCACCCAGCGCCAGGAGGGGGATGGAAGTGCGCTTGCCGAGCATGAGTATAGAGCGTAGAATGCTACGCATTCACCAGCTGCAGGCACGCCGGCAAGGGGCCATACAGATGCAGCTGTATAATATTGGCCGCAATGTGGCAGGTGTGGGGGAGAGGATGGACCGCATGACGGCAGCCATGGAGGCCAACACAGCTGCTCTGATATCCCAGCGCTACACCGCCCGCCTCTGCCACTGGCAGCTACTGACGCGGCTGTCCGCTTACACTCGATCGAACTATGTGATCGGGAATGCCACGTCGCAGCTATCGCGACGATCCCTGGTGCAGGAGCAGCAGCTAATTCAATGCTGCAAGGATGTGGCCAGTGTATTAGAGCACCTCACCACTGCCGTTATGGCCCTTCATCCCGCTCTACCTGGCAATGTTGGGGGGGACGATGCCAGCGAGGGCACCTCAAGTGTGAGCAGCCAGTCTGCCTCACAGGTAGCGGTGTTGAGATGTAGCACCAGGCCCACTGCAGGGTCACGTGCGGTGGCAGAGGAGGAGCCGGAGAGGCGCTTGGGTGCTTCACGCCGAAGGTGCACCTGACTAACATGTACTTTTACAGGCACAGGCTGACACAATAAGCCTGCCCTGTGTTTTGGACGCAGCAGTATGGGGCAATACTGATTGCATAGAAGGATGGCAACTTGCACTATTATTGTGAATCAAACAATAATATTTATTATAGCATCACACATTGGCGTTCTGTCATTATTTGAATTTGCATGCAATTGTGATTTGTTGGGTGAGGGGAGAGGGTGCACTAGAAACTGTTCATTGTGATGTGGTTGCGGCGTCTGTGGCCTTCAGCTGGGTTCTCCCCGCGTGCATGGCGCACATGTGCAGGTGGCCGGTCGTCCCCTTCCGATTCACTGCCAGAGATGTCTACAGGTATCCGGCGCTTGGTAGCAATGTTGTGTAGTATTGCAAACACAGCCACAATGCGGCAGCACACATCAGGACTGTAGTACATGGCCCCACCTGTCTTGTGAAGTATGCAGAATCTGCTCTTCAGTAGCCCAAAAGTCCTCTCAATGCAATTCCTTGTGCGTATGTGTGATACGTTGTAATGCTGTTGCTGTGGTGTAGCAGAGTTGAGGTATGGGGTGAGGAGGTATTCACGCAGGGCGTAGCCACTGTCACCTGAATGAGAGAAGCAGAGGGTGAGTGCCTGTGCAGCGCAGCTACTTCATCGCAGTGTGACATTGTGGGCCAAGTGTACTTACCAAGTAGGTGTCCTTCCCCGAAGTCTCCCCTGGCCAGTCGAGTGTGGAGGCCGCTGTGCCGGAATATGAATGAGTCATGTGTACTCCCCAGGTACTATGTCCGTGATGTATGTCTTAGCATTGCAGACCATCTGGATGTTGAGGGAGTGGTAGGACTTGCGATTGCGGTACATGTACTCCGTTGCAGCTGGTGGGCAGATGTGGATGTGGGTACAGTCAATGCATCCTATCACGTGTGGGAAATGGGCGACATTGTAGAATTGATTCTTGGTCTCATCCAAATCCTGTAGGCTTGTTGGAAATTTGATGTGGTGGTGTAGCTGGGTCAGCATTGCGTCAAGGAAACTCCCTAGGCAGCGGGACATGGTGGGCTGGGATATCCCCCCAGCAGGCGCAACTATCCCCTGGAAGCTCCCGGAGGCCAGGAGGTGCAGGCTACACAATACCTGGACATGTGTTGGCACGGCATTAGTCCGCCTTGTTGGGTGCTGCATCAGGGGGTCAAGGTCCTGAATTAGCTTGATGATCATTGCCCCATTCAGGCGGTACTTTGCGTATATTTGCTCTCTGGTTTGGCCCAGCAGGGTGACCCGCTGGCGAAATATCCTGGCCTGGAATCTGCGTCTCCTCCGTGCTGCTTGCTGTAGCCTTCGCCGCCTGACCACCATGTACATTCTTGGCATTGTGACACTCCTTATGCTGATGCTGCTTCTCCTTAAGTGTGTTTGTTCAGGCCAGTACCAGTTGCTGATTGGCCAACGGTTTTTCAAATTTTTTTTTTACTATGGGTTTGATGGTTACCACCTGCTTTGGGTTGTCCTTAAATTGCGCCTCGCAAACTGCGATTTTGTTTTTTTTCGCTAATTGCGATTTTTCATGAATCCCGATTGCGAGGATATTGCGATTTCGCAATTTTTTTCGCAGAATCCGTGATTTCTCGCTATTTCCGATTCGCAACTGGTCTACTGCCGGGATTCTGCGAATCTTTTAGCGATTTCGCAATTCTGTGTTAGCGAATTCGCTATTTTCGTGGTGAATAACGATTAGGGAAATTGCGCCCGCGATAGCATTTTCGCAGCTATTGCGAGCGCAATTTAGCTTCATGAATCAGGCTGCTAGTTCGCTGTAGCAGGAGTGGCTGTTACATAGGAAGTCATTGGGATCCAATATTAAATGTAATAATTTTATCTCAGACTAGGAAGCAACCGCAAATGTAATTCTTGGACTCTTTAGAATATTTATAACAAGCCCAATTCACTTGTGAAGTCGGATTTGTAACAAATATTTTGGAATAGTATCTTAAATTAATTCATAAATAACTACATAAATAAATAAATAAATTAGAAGAGCCCTTAAGGACTGGACCTTCTCTGCCTCTTGTACGCAGGACGAAGGAGTGTGCTCCAAGAGTGATAACGCTGACCTCCTGTTCAGGTTACAATTATACAAGTGATAGGATCCTTTCCTGCAACTGCCCATTTGACTAGCGGCAACCCGACCTGGACAGGTTTCTGCTGGTGGCTTCTGATTGACGCCCAGTGAGGTCCTTGGGGCTTTAGAAGTGTTCTATTTGGGGTGGCTATTCTCCTCCACACCCTCTCAGCTAATTACCCAATTTATTTCACTCTCACCTGTTACTTATAGCACTTTTCAATTGAAGAAATGTTCTAAAGCAAAACAAATTATGAATACGAAATTGCACATCTGTATGCATTCTCGTCGGAAGTCAACTTGAATGACATTTTCCTTTCAGAATTAACTTTTCAGCTAGATGTTTGTGACATGTCGCAAATAAAAATTGGCATTGCAAACTGCAGAGATTCATCTTTTCGATGGGACAACTGCTTCCTGCGCCGACGAAGCAATTAAGAACTATTTCCATTTGCAGTAATGGACTTAATTATTCTAATCATCAAAGTCATTGCCACAGTGATTTGAGAGTAATGCGCGCGTTTTTAATCTAGTCCGCTGATACTATGAAGCTTTATACATTATTCATCAATTGACACATTATTGTCTTTGTGCTTCAGTCTTACACTTAGCAGAGTGCGAGTCTGTTTGCATAAAATATGCACGCCTCTGACTGATTTAGATTTTGCATTACTTCAACCAGATAGGCATGGATGGAGAGGGATTTCCAATATTCTGCAAAGAACACACAGCATATGCTGCATGCTATGGAGGTTAAAAGGGCTGTCAACTCAGTAGAACCTTCTACAGTTTTTTGATCCCAGTGCTTTAAAGACAGAATGGCCATTCAGACCCACACTCTACCCGCAGGTGGAAAAGGCGCTGCAATGCAACTGAGAGTTGCAGCTGGAATCAGGTATCCTTGTCATCCTATTATTAGCTGCAGAATTGATTATTTAAGCTGGCATTTATACAGGTTTGCATCTACATTTTCGACCACGTTTTAAATAAATCATGAGTATTTAAATCCACCCGTTAATAAATGGTGCAGTTGCAGATTCTCTTTCTAGTGGGTGTATTTTTGCCCCGATTATCGCATGTGGGCAATAATATGGGCAAAGCGAAGTTTGCCCACTTTTCAATGTAGTATTACACGTCGTGTACTGGTCTACACTGGTAATTACTACCATTTATGACCTGGTGTTAAGTGACCTAGAAAAACAGGAGTAGGCGCACTTAGGGGCCAATCCTTGAAAGGCATTAATATCACAAGGGTGCACACTTTTGTATAAACAACCCCAGTAGTGTGTCATCTAAACGCCCTGTCACTGTTGGCCATCTACAGCACACAATGCTTTACAATGGTACTCATAATCAGGTCAGGCATGCCCTGGGCAAAAGTGCGAAAGATTTTTGCTCTACAATATAGCCAGGAAATACTCCCAGCCGGCACTGAAGCCATGGCCGAGAGTAGAGAGGTCGATATGATATCATAAAAAATTATATAGCGCAATAAAAACCTCAGGAACCAAAGCGCTATTGCGATAAAGGCTAACCACAAAACAGGAAACTATATTGAAAAAAGCCAGGTTTTTAAATGATTTTTGAAGGACACAAGGGAGTCTACTGCTGAAATATGAGTGGACATGACGTTCCACAGCATAGCAGCAGCAGCTGAAAGGGGGCGCTCTCCCCATCTTTCTTTCCTAAATTTGGGAATTGCAACTTTTTTAAGGTAAGCAGATCTGAGAGACCTATTTTTTAGGTGTGCTGGGGCCCTTGTCTTACAATTCTCAAAAACCGATACACAGAGCCTTGAAGGAGATGCACTACCTAATTGGAAGCCAATGAAGAGCGTGTATGCCGTCTCTGACTGCAAGCCTCTCTGGGATGTTTAAGAGAAAGCAGGCGTACACATTCTGTACAACCTGACATATATTCAGAGAAGAACTGTTAATGTTGAGATTCAGTGGGTTACAATAATCAAGCTGCCAAGTGACTAAGGTGATGATGACTGATTGATGCACCTGTGCTGGGATATAATTGAAGAACCTTTACAAAATCCTTATGATGTAGCAACAAGTACTAGTAATACAACTGACCTGTGTGGCAAAGCTCAAGATGGGGTCATATATAACACCAACATTTGTTGCTATCTTTCCAGGAGTGGGAAGAGATCCATAGGCTTGAGGCCACCAGATGTTAGAGCAGATGGATTTACGGGAATCAAACAGAAGTACAGTGTTATCTGCATTCAGCTTAAAAGAGTTGTCTCTTATCCAGCTGTTAGTGCTAGACATGCACTGGTTGAACCTCTCCGCCACTGAAATCAGTTTTTTGAGATGGAGACGATAATTTGAGTATCGTCAGCGTATAACAGTTTGAAGCCTGAATGAGCATGTAGATTAAAAAAAGAGTGGAGAAGCTAGAAGGCAGTCTCGCTGACCCCGGCTTGCTACAGACGATGCACTATCCGTACGGGCGAGACGGCACCAAATGATGTAGACAGACAGGCTTTACCAGGATAGCCACCCCTCCGTGTTCGACCAGGCAGTGAATACTATCAGCCGCCACAATGAGAGCAGCCTCGATGCTATGACCAGACGTAAACACATTCTGAGAAGGGTCAAGCACATTTAACCAGTGGGTCTCAACACATTTAACCAATTCTTGGTTAATTACCTTTTCTAAACTTTTTGCAGGGGCTGGCAGCAAAGACATGGGGCGGAGACTTTTTATTTCATTAGCGTCAGGTGGTTCCTTGAGATGCAGGGTGATGACCGCTGCCAACCAGACATTAGGAAAAACCCAGATTACAGTGATAAATTAAACTCCTTCTGCAGGAAATTAGCAATAGGATCCAAAGCTAAATATTAGGTTTTAGGAATATAAGGGTCACTAGGAGAGCCATATCTAAGACTCGGAAAAAACTTCTTAGTTTGTTGAAGGGGGAGGTAAAACAGAAAGATAATTCTCTTGGGAACAGGTAGCAGAATTACAAAGCTGCACTGAAGTCTGAGAAAATGTAAATGATTTTGTCCTGAAAGAAAATAGCTACTGTCTCCCAAAATTCTGGGATGGATTAAATGACCACTGAGAGGAAGGATTGGACAGCTCCTTCACTAGTTTAAACAGCTGCATAAAAAATGTATTAGGGTATATAATCTTATCCATATAAAAGGTCGCTTTATCTCGCACAATGGCATGCTTATAACCCATAAGAAGGGTTTCATGCGGCTCTTTTTCCTTAAAATGGGGATTATCTTTCCATGTATGCTCCTGTCTGCAGCATTCCTGCCTAAGACAATTAGGTTCTACTGAAAACCAGGGAGCAAAGGGCTTGCATTTGGTAGCAGTCCTGGCTATGAGGGGCACTTCAATATCCAAAGCTGTATTTACCCAGGCTTAGAAGCCTTCAGTGGTATTTGCAATAGAACTATCCTATCTGGCCCTAGCAGATTCAAGAGCCTGTTCCAGGTTTTCCTAGGTAAGTTTGCTAACATTTCTGCAAGACGTATGTTTAGGGGAGACCAATCTCATCCAAGATGAAGAGCAGGAGTAGAAAACTTGAAAAAGAATCACCCAATGATCTATCTAGTTGAGAGGTTGGACATATTCAAAACTGAATTCACCATGTTTGGTAAAAACTTTATCCAAAGTGTGGCCCACGGGATAGGTAGTATATTTTACTAAATGACAAAACCCAAAATTGGACATGAGTTCAAGAAAAGAAACTGAGTTTCTGCAAGATAGATCATCATAATGGAAATAAAAATCCCCTCAGATGAAGAATTTAGAGTGCGTCAAGCCAGAGGGCGATACACCAAAAGGCCAGAAAAGTGTATTTAGCCGAACACTTAAGCAAACAAGGCTACTTCCAGGGAGTCCCAAGTTCTGAACCACTGGGTCAAGAGTACTGCTGAGAACATAACGAGCAAATATAGCCATCCCACCTGTTCTCCGGCCTTGACGATCAATTCATGAAATGGTATAGCCAGAAGGTGCCGCCTCAACTAGATCAGGACTGGAGTCATCTCTCACCCGTGTTTCAGTAAGGAATGAACAATCAAGGGACAGTAAAAGAATGAATTTGTAGACTTTGATTTTAGATTTAGCCAGGGAGAGAGAATTAATCAATGCTTCCTCAATATTAGTTAGATTGTCAGGTCAACTGGGGCAGCTGTGCGCTCTAGAAATGGAAATAACATAACATAACATAACATAACATAACAAAACATAACATAACTCCACCCCTTCCACAGCATAGTTTTTCTTCCCCGGGCGGTATGGATACACAAGGAGCATTCGTTGTAATAAACTGGAACATGCAGGTATGGCAATGCCCTGCCTAGCTTTTATCCAAATTAAGCTTGACATAGCAAGCCCCTATGGTATCTGGAACCCAAAGTCTTGAGTATAATGCCTTACCTTAGCTCCACTGACAGATCAACTTCAGCCTCCTTCGTCTTTTGCATCTAGACCACTTTCATAGCAAACCATTGCAATGGATAAGTTTGCCTGAGGTGCTTCCCTCAAGCTTAATGTGGATAAGACAGTGGTCATGATCCCGGGAAAGAATGCCCCTCTTTGGGGTTCTAGCCTATGGTCGGAGTCCCTTGGGACACTGCCCACCTCGTCTCCTCCGGTAAAACACTGGGTGTTCTCATTGATAATAAACTCTCCATTAAATCACGAGACACTGCTACGTGCTTTACAGTTCTCAGATGGCTGAAAAAAGATTCTTTGGCTGATCCCTTTAGCAGCGCAAAGGACGGTCATCCAGGCACTAATCATACCCAGATTGGACTATTATAATATATTGCACGTAGGCACTGACAAGACCCTAGTACAGCCACTTCAGATGGTGCAAAATGCAGCTGCTAGGCTACTCTTTCGCTTACCAAAATTTTCCTCAGATTCCCATCTGCTCAAGGAATTACATTGGTTGAAGATCATTAAGCATTAAAAGCATTGTGCGATATGTTTAAGGCCAAACACAGCTTAGGGTCTCACTACATTCAGAACCTGGTGGCTCCCTACCAACCAACTCAAATGCTAAGATATTCAAATCAAACACTGTCCTCCATACCGAGGTTTCATTTACCCAGCATGAAAGGCCGCTCCTTTGCATGTCTGGGCCCTAAACTGTGGAACTCTCTTCCCTCAGCTTTAAGGAATCATAATTCACATCATAGCTTTCATAAGGGTTTGAAAAACCTGGTTATTTTTGCTTTTCGCATCGGACTTTTTGCACTATGCTGTGCCGAGAAACCCTCTGTGGTAGCTGACCGCATTACAAACTGCATAAATTAATTTGAGGACTGCTATACCCACCGAGGTAACTGTTTCTGTGGACTTTCCTGGTCCCCCTGATTGTCTCTCTACTGGTGTTGGTCACCTAACGTTTTCTAAGGTATCGCATTACAACTAGTCCAACGTTTTGATAAAAAGGTTTCTGTGGGTCAAATTCTTTGAAGTTACCTGTTGCGGATCGCAGTTGAGTGAAATGCTTTTATTTACCGCATCTTGTAAATTCTATATTTCCCGAAACCTACAGTGGAACTTTTTTGTAGTGATGCTAAAAAATACATAAAAATACAAGCTATTTTCATTAATTGGTGTCCGATTCCTTGAGCGTCTTGTCAATTTCTTTTTTTATTAGTTTTGGTGCTGTTTAAGTCCTTTACACTTTTTCCTTTGTGTACGCCGTGCTGCTGAGAGCCACGCCACCTCCGGGGTTTGCTGAAGGTTTGGCAAAAGAAGCTTAAGGGCCATCAGGGGGTTCGCAACTGTAGCACACAGTGAGGTTGCACAACCACACCAAATAATGCACCCCATTTCCTCACACCAACCCAACCATCGACATATGTGGTACCTTAAGGAAGCTCCCACAGGTGGGTATTTCACAGTTCAAACTTTACCGCGCAGGATAGAAGGGTACTGGCTACTGTGTGTGGGGTGCCTCCTTCTGGCCATTGAAGTAAAATGTGTCTCCTCATGTATACAGAGCACGAGGGGAATTTCAACATTTACTACTGTAGACACCTGGATTAGCTAGGTAAAAATGGAATATTTCTACCACAACAAAGCTCAGGGAAAAATGATAAAACTGGAAAATAAAAAGTGCAGTGTAAACGCATACCGACTTCAAAAGTGGAGCTGAATCCCCTATCAGCAGCAGAAATACACATTCTGCTATTCTGTGTCAAAACTCGTGAATACATTAGTTCAACTGTAACAAAAAGAGACTTTCTACCAATGAGAAGGTTGGTGTACAGCAACAAAATTGTCAGTACATGGACAAATATATATTATTTAGTTATAAATTACTAATAAATCATATTTCATATTCAGTCGTAAGAAATACCCCTAAAATAACAATCAAAAAATCGAATCATTGTAAAAGGAATGTAGTTGTACTATATAGTTGGAATAAAAAGAATAACCTCAAGTGCTATAGTGATCCCAAACCTGGATCAACATCATCTGTAAACAAGTGTAGCACTGGCACTCCCATAAGACAAGGAAAGGGCAGGGGTGTACCACGGTGCGGGGGCTCCCAGTCTTCAGTAGGTGATGGGGGGCCCCCTCAGCTCTTCCATAGAGAGCTGTGAGAGAGAGACTTGCTCTAATGCAGATGCAGTGAGCAGCCTGCTCTGAGCTACACCCTCGGACCCAGGACTGAAGAGAAATAAAGAGACAAGGTACATTGTTTCTTTTCAGTCAGAGTCCGAGCCAGCCAGAAAAAGGATGGGGGTGGAGGACCTCAGAGAGAGCATTCCCCACAGGGCACACAGCCTCTGAGAAAGGATGAGGCAGCACAGAGATGACACGGCCAGGAGAAGGATTGCCGCTCCAGGAACAGGATCTACTGGGATGCATTGGAAGGTAAACAAGCATTTCCAATACATGGCTTTGCAATATATGTATTTGCATATATGCAAGTCATATATGGTTTGGATTGGAGTTGTTAGTTGTGGAATTGTGCTGTGTGGATTGGATCTGTGTAGTGAAATAATGTGTCATGGTGTGCAGTGTAATTATGTGGATAGTAATTGTGTGGTATTGAGTGTACTGGAATTATGGGAAGTGGGATTGTGTGTTATGGAGTGGGATTGTGTGTCTTGGAGTGAGATTATATGGAATGGTATTTTGTGTTGTGGAGTGGTATGTAGTGGAGTTTACTTATGTGTTGTGCTGTTAAATATTGTAGCATGATGTGGGATTTTGTGGTGTACATTGCAGATATATGTGGTGTGTTGTGTAACAAAATCACCACAGAGCAGATCTCCACATCGCTCCTTCAAACCTCCCCAGCCCTCTCTTCTAACGCCAACGAAGCCGCCTCCAACCTCACCCTTTGGTTATCCAACACCGCCGACACCTTAGCACCACTGAAAAAACGTCAACACAAACTTGGCATCAAGAAGGCCTCATGGTTCAACGATGACCTCAAGAAGTCCAAGAAACTGTGCCGCTCCCTTGAAAAGGCCTGGAAAAAAGACCCATCCACCAGCAACAAGGACGCCTTCAAAAGCGCCATCCGTACCCACCACCAACTGATCCGAAAAGCCAAGAAAACAGCATTCAAGGATCGACTTGACAACAACGCCCACAACAGCAAGGAACTTTTCAACATCGTCAAGGAATTTTCCAACCCCTCGGCCAACTCCAATGACATCACCCCCTCTCAAACCCTTTGCGATTCCCTAGCCTCTTTTTTCCACAACAAGATTGCTGACATCCACAACAGCTTTGACAACCAACCCGGAAGCCAACCCACCCTACCATCAGCTGACCATCTTCCCCCCGTTAACACCCTTAACGCCTGGAACCCAATCTCCACTGAGGACACCATCCGCCTGATGAACTCCATCCACTCAGGATCCCCCACAGACCCATGCCCTCACCACATCTTCAACAAAGCAGACTCCGTCATAGCTCCGCACCTCCGAGACGTCATCAACTGCTCCTTCAACTCCGCTACCTTCCCAGAAGACTGGAAACACGCTGAACTCACCGCCCTTCTGAAAAAACGAACAGCAGACCCCACCGAACTCAAAAACTACCGCCCCATCTCGCTTCTTCCATTCCCGGCCAAAGTCATCGAGAAAGCTGTCAACAACCAGCTCGCCGCCTTCCTCGAAGCCAACAAATCACTCGACCCCTCACAATCTGGCTTCCGAGCCAAACACAGCACTGAGACCGCCCTCATCGCAGCAACAGACGACATTCAAACTCTACTAGACAATGGAGACACAGTCGCCCTCATCCTCCTCGACCTCTCTGCAGCCTTCGACACAGTCTGCCACAGCACCCTTTTACAACGCCTCAGAAACATCGGAATCCAAGGAAAGGCACTGGAATGGATCACCTCGTTCCTCACCGGAAGAACCCAGAAAGTCCGCCTCCCACCATTCAAGTCCGAGGCCTCTGAAATCATCTGCGGCGTACCACAAGGATCCTCACTCAGTCCCACCCTCTTCAACGTATACATGAGCCCCCTCGCGGCCATCGCCCGCCAACACAACCTCAACATCATCTCTTACGCGGATGACACTCAACTGATCCTATCTCTCACCAAGGACCCCAGCACCGCCAAAACTAACCTACACGAAGGAATGAAAGAAGTCGCCGAATGGATGAAACAAAGCCGTCTGAAACTGAACTCAGACAAAACAGAAGTCCTCATCTTAGGTAAATCCCCCTCTGCATGGGATGACTCCTGGTGGCCGGAAGCCCTCGGAAATGCACCCATCCCGACAGACCACGCACGGAACCTTGGCGTCATCCTGGATTCTTCACTCTCAATGAACAGACAAGTCAGCGCCGTATACTCTTCCTGCTTTAACATTCTTCGCATGCTCAGAAAAACTTTTCGCTGGATCCCCTCGGAAACAAGGAAAACAGTCACCCACGCTCTGGTCACAAGCCGACTGGACTACGGAAACACCCTCTACGCAGGTACCACCGCTAAACTCCAGAAGAAACTACAACGAATCCAAAACGCCTCAGCCAGGCTCATATTAGACATCCCACGCAACGAACACATCTCTGGTCACCTTAAAGACCTCCACTGGTTACCCGTCAATAAGAGGATTACTTTCCGACTGCTTACCCACGCACACAAATCACTCTACGACATCGGACCAGATTGCCTCAACTCTCGACTGTCCTTCTACACCCCCTCCCGCCAACTTCGCTCTTCCAGCCAAGCCTTCGCCACTGTACCTCGCATCAACAAGACCACCATGGGAGGCAGATCCTTCTCATACCTGGCTGCCAAAACATGGAACTCACTCCCCGCTTACCTTCGCCTCACCCAGAATCACCTAGCGTTCAGAAAGCAGCTTAAAACGTGGATATTTGACAAATAATCCTCCTCTCCTTCCTAAGCGCCTTGAAACCCTCTGGGTATGTAGTGCGCTATATAAATTTTATGACTTGACTTGACTTGACTATTATGTAGTTTGTTGTTGAATTATGTGGTGTGGAATCGGCCTGTGTAGAGTTGAATTTGTGTGACGTAGAAGTGTGTGCTGAGTGAAAATCATGTTGAGCGGTATTATGAGGCCTGGTGTGAAGTGTAGTGATGGGGACTGTTGCTACGTGTCATAGACTGGATTTATATGGTGTGTATTTATGCAATATGGAGTAGAGTAGTATGTGGAGGTAAATTATGTGGTGCAGAGTAGTATTATGTGGAGTGTAATTATGTTGTGTGATGAATTGTGTGGGGATAAATTGTGGAATTGTGTGACGTAGTGAATTATGTGGCATGGTGTGGTGTATAATTGTGCGGAGTGGAATTATGCAGCATGTTGCAGAGTTGTCTTTTGTGGAGGGTAATCACAATCCTAAAAATTAAAAAACACATATTTCTACTTCACTCCATACCACATAACTCCACATCACATAATAACATTCCACACAACTTAATACCACTCCAAACCACATAATTACACTCCATACAACACAATTCAACTACACATAATTACACTTCAACCTATATAATTATACTTCACAAAACATATTGACACAACTTAATACCACTCAAAAACACATAATTATGTGGTATGGAATGTTGCAGGGTTAAATTATTTATAGTTGTAATGTGTGGCATGGAATTATGAGATGTTCACATGTGCTGTGTGGGGTAGACTTAGTATAGCTAACAAGGTTTCAGATTGCGATGTGTGAAATTTTGATAATTTCAGTGTAGTTATGAGTGACATTTCAACGACTATGAGTGACACTATCTCTTGAGCAAAAACAAGCAATGAAGAGGAGGGAAACATACAAATATTAAAAATTACGCTCATTTGAGCAACTAGAAACTCTAAGAAAGTCACTGAACTAAAGTGCGCTAACAGCTGACTACTTAAAACTGAACAGAGTCAGACTGTGTGAATGTTACCCAATATTTCAGTTAACATATAAAAACGTCACACTTAACAATCTGAAACCTTGGCATCTATGAGTGAATCAGGGTGAAAATGTGCTCTAATTGAGGTGTATTCCTCTGCACCCTCACGTTCACCAGCCTGCCAGGTGTCTCTGCAAACTTGCAAGCGCTAATTAGTTTTCCATCAGCCACATGTTGATGTAACTCTATCAAATTAATACATAGGATGTTCTCTGCAGACTTATGCCTGCGCCAGGTTACACTTACTCCAGCACTTTAAAGGTGGCAGTTATTCAAGGTCCAATCAGGCCTACCATAATGTCTGGTCACTCTGCGCAGAAATGCTGCAAAGTTCTTTTTAAATGCTAATATGTGGTCAGATTCAACCTTCAAAAAAGAGTTGCTTTCATCTATGAGTAATCAGTCAATTTCTGGGATGCTCAAATCACAGTAAGATCCAGTGAGCAAAATCAAGCAATGAAGAGGAGGGAAACATACAAATATTAACAATTACGCCCATTTGAGCAACTAGAAACTCTAAGAAAGTCACTGAACTAAAGTGAGCTAACAGCAGGCTACTGAAAACTGAGCAGAGTCAGACTGTGAAAATGTCAACCATTATTACAGTTAAATTATGAAAACGTCACACTTACCAATCTGAAACCTTGGCACCTATGAGTGAATCAGTGTGAAAATGTGCTCTAATTGAGGTGTATCTCTCTGCACCCTCACGGTGACCAGCCTGCCAGTTGTCTCTGAAAACTTGCAATCGCCAGTCCGTTTTCCATCAGCTACATGTTAATGTAACTCTACAAAATAAATACATAGGATGTTCTCTGCAGAAATACGAGGTTTGCTTGCGCCAGGTTACACTTACTCCAGCACTTTAAAAGTGGCAGTTATTCAAGGTCCAATCAGGCCTCCCATAATGTCTGGTTACTCTTCGTGGAAATGCTGCAAAGGTGTTTTTTAAAAGCTAATCTGTAGTCATATTCACCCTTCCAAAAAGAGCTGCTTTCATCTATTAGTAATCAGTCTATTTCTGGGATGCTAAAATCACAGTAAGACCAAGTTACCCACCCTCTAGTGCCTCCTCAGTTATCTTTTGTCTGAGGTAGGGTGCAACTGGGAACTAACATATTTTAGGACTATGAGGTATAGACTGCCCTAGTCTGAAGTGTTTCGTCCATTTAGCCAGGAGTGTAAGGAGGAGAGGTCCGAGCCGCCTGAAGCAGTATGTGCTGTGGTGCCTCTGATGCTCCTAGCTTCCTGCGCCATGGTAGGTACCTAGACCCTCGGCGCAATCAGCTCGTCTGCGGAGCAAGGTCTGTAGGTGCATTAATACAACTCCTGCTGGACAGAGTGCGACCTGAGGCCTCTTTTGAGTGTTTATAAATAGGGCTTCAAGGGCCTGCCACCAGCAGGCAGAGGCCCGAAATTGAGAAGCTGAATGAGGCAATGTAGTAGACTGTTAGAGCATGCCTTTTGATGGACTCTAGTCAAAAGATAAGCATTGAGGACCGCTTGAGGGCCAACAGGCATTGGATGGCTGCGAGGTGACTAACCACAGTAACACGTGGAACTACGAGAGATGACTGGAGGCGCTGACCCTCTGAGGATCAATAATTCATGGCAGTAAGGGGAGAGGAGGGGTGGTTATGTCTATGCACTCAGAGAGTGTATTGTGCAGTATCAATACAATGTCACCTAGGTACAATAACACTTTTGGAAACCATTGTCACTCATTTTGCAATTACTCAATGTAACACCCTTAATCAGTGCAGCTATATTTCTATCTTGCATCCGAAGAAATCAATGCTCTGACACAGGTTAAAGTTACCGATACACCTAGGTCACAGGAGTTACGGGACCTTCACAATTAACGTTTTTGTTTTTCATTCCGGTATGCCTGCTGCTGAAAGTAGCTATTACTACCATGTGGAAGTGTAAAAGAAAACAAGTAGAATCGCCTGGAAACAGTCTCCCACATGTTATTCCTTTAATACTTACTCATAGTTATTTCAGTTACCCCCCAACAACAAAACAGCAATGAAATTAGGCACTTCAGGGCTGTGGTGTCATTGTGTTGGTATCTTAGATCCCGGCTCCTCCATGCAGAGCGGCCGTTTTTGCAGATTGCTCCGGTGCCCTTCTCAAGCCCCTAGCTCCCGTCAGGAACCAGTCCTTTCATATGCTGCAATCAAAATGGCTGACATCGTAGAGCTGCCAGTACATTGCATGCGCTGCAAAAAACTCCTCGTGAGACCTAACTTTAACCCCTTCCGTGCTTCGAACGTCCAACGGTCGTCGCGTGCACTACCTCGCTGGTGCTGCGCACGACCGTTGGACGTCCGAATCCCGTTAGCGCGATCGAACGTCCGCACTGGGGCAGAATGCTCGACGCGCTAAACGGGTTAAGGACACACTATGGAAATGCGGAAAAAATTTCTGGGCATAGAATAGGGACATTCATTTAACTCTGGGCAAAGTACTACACTTGCGTAGTTTGCAAAGTTTGCACTGCTTTGCACTAGTACACGATTTGCAGGTTACACAGTGCAAACACGCGGAGCACAGCAGTCATTTTTTGCTTGCTCACGGTCCACAACATCAAGTTGGTGACCGCGAGCGAGCAAAATTACATCCTGGTGAGATTTTTTCTTGTTCGCAATCAGCAACATCAAGTTGCTGATCGCGAGCATGGAAAATAAACCACCCAGCGAGATTCTCAATGCAGGGAGGTCAGGTTACTCATTGCGAGTGCTCGCCATGAGAAACTACCAGAACACGATGAGAAAGCTGCCACTTGAGTACAAATCTACTCGAGCGCTTGCACTGTGCAAGATGCCGATTGCAAGATTTCACAGTGCAGACAAGCATCCGGCACTGTGCAATCATCGTGTACAGCATTTCATACCGCACTATGCAGTTCACTTAGTGCTATGCATAGCTCGCATAGTGCGAAGTGCACTTCGCATAGCTACCAGTTGCACTACTACGCAAACTACTCCCAGGGTTACATTCATTACAGCACTACCACACAAGCAGCTGTACTGCATAACAAAATTTACCACATCACGTTTAGGAGACAGGGGAAGCACCAGAAAACAGACGGCGGCCACATGGAAATAATACTACACCAGCATTGCGTAGGAGCACTGGTAACCGAGGAGGCGCCTGTTATGCGTGATTTTGCATTTCAGTGCGGTGATTTGGAACACCACACTGAAATGCGCTTATCTAACGCCAGATGCTCGGTCCTTGGCAGGGCTGAATTATGTGGGATGGATTTGGAAAAGCAGTGCACGCTAAGGCTTTTATGTCATCGGGTATAAAGTGGACGTTTGTCTATTTTTCTTTGTAAAAATAATATGGGATGTTTCTTTACCTTCCGGTACGTTTCTGAACAATTTGTTAAGCTAAATTGTACAGTTGCATTGTGTGCGCATGCGGAGAAGAACAAGTGTCTGGCAGACATTCAAAAATAATCCTACGTCTCAGTATTAACTGCCACACTTCTAAGCCGTAATTCCAATACTAGAATGAGTTTCCTGTTTGCTTTACAACGACAGTTAGTAAAACAAGTAAGTGTTTTGTGAGCCTGTATAAGTAGCAAAGGTTTTTAAAAGGACTTGTTTTTGTGAAAGGTAGTGCTTTTCCCAGTTCACGGAAGGGATAAAAAACATCTCCAGATAATGATAGGTTTAACAGGAAGGTGCAATAGCAGAATATTGATATGTGTGGATCTGGTGAGGACTGTGGGCAGCAAGTGCTTGATACTCTATTAGCATAAGAAAATACTATATATTTTTTTCATTATCCTCCATTAGTTATTAGTAAGGAAGGGGGAAGACAAGCATTCACCGACAGCATTCAGTTAGACTTATGGAGACAAAGAATGCTGTGGTCTGTGGTAGATGCTGTCAAGAAGTTATAGGTATCTATATCAGGAGCTGCCATTGAATGGAAGTGGAAATGCACTTTAGTTGTTCCCGGTATTGATGGCTACTGTGCGGTTTCAGACTTTGCTGGGCTGACAGTGAATGGAGAAATGCTACATTTTCACTATAGGTTTAATTGAAAAAATTGTGCATTCTCT
The DNA here is from genome assembly GCF_964263255.1 of Lissotriton vulgaris. Lineage (NCBI taxonomy): Eukaryota > Metazoa > Chordata > Amphibia > Caudata > Salamandridae > Lissotriton > Lissotriton vulgaris. Next base: position 186,381,306 of record NC_141688.1, on the reverse strand, counting down.
TTGTGTTTGTCCTTGGGCTCCTGTCAGGTTTGCCTTTGACAGAAGGTATGGTGTAGTGGGGTACTTAGTGTCAATTATTGTTGGTGTGAGGAAATAAAAATCAGACCCTATGTACATATAATATTATTGTGTGCATCATCCAGAGGATGAAAAGTAGCAGGAACAACTTTGGTGCTGTAGAGGCTAGCAGGAAGAACTGTTTTGGGGTGGTCAGTTGAAGAGATTGTTTAAACTACTGCAGCAGCATTGGGAAGGGCAGCAGTTGAAAGGCTCTGTCTTTAATGGTAGGCAGTGATTAGATGGGGACCGGCCATGAGTCTTTCTGTCGGTGGTGGACAGGCGAGCAGTGGGCGACGGTCACAGGTTCACAGTGACATCCAAGGGGTGGTTTTAAAGGTGTGCGGAAAAGAATAACTGCGGGTTTCGTAGGAGTGAGAGTAGAGTATAATGGATGCATTAGTATCAGGTACGAAGGCAGTGGTCTTTGTTTGGAGGTGGTTAACTGAGCGGGCTTCACTTGAAGGTGGGTCATCAAGTAGGAGGATGTGTTTGATGGGCCGGCTGGAGGCAATGTTATGTAACTTTGCTGGAGGGTGCAGCAGCAGTATTTACTGATTTAAGTAAATCACCCAATAAAAGGGTGGATGTGACCAATGGAGGAAACAGAATACTTTTTTATGGCTGGGGTGAGCCCCTGCAGTGTGGTGGGTCGCTGGCCTGAGACCTCTTGACTGATGCAGAGAATGGGGGGACCCCTCCATGTACTTTGCAGGGGGCCCCCTCAAGTTTTGTTACACCACTGGGAAAGGACACTGCCAAACGTGTTTCGCTCTTTTTAAATAGGACTTCTTCAGGGCATTATCATTATAAGGCAACAACCAGATCGCTGGATTGTACCTTGGTTGTGAGAGCTGATACTTGGCATCTGTTTCTACTTCGAAGTAATAATCAAAGCAGAAATATATAAATCAGTTGGCGTAATCCAATGCCCAAAACTATTTATATATAAATGTAATTGAAACGTGCAGGTTTAAATGAGACTAGCACATGAAGATGGAGACTGTACACCCTAACTTGTGCATCCCAGCGTGGTGGATTTGCGTCCGGCCGCAAGCAAAATTTGTTCCATCTTCTTGTGCTAGTCTCATTTGAATCTGCACGTTTCAATTACATTTATATATACATAGTTTTGGGCATTGGATTACGCCAACTGATTTATATATTTCTGCTTAGATTATTACTTCAGAACTCTTTCACCTTCTTCATTGAATTATGATTTTCTAATGATTGTGGATATTTTCACATGTACATTTCTTAGTAGCTAGTGGTGCAGCTCCAATTCAGTTTTGTTGTTTCATATCCCCTTGTTAGGGGAGGTACTTCTTGTTTTGCATTTAAAATATATTGGTAATTTATGGTACAGGTCCTGCATATGTTGCTTTTTGGTGCACTGTCCATATCTCAACTTTTCTAACTATTACACAATATTTAAAATTAAATTTCACAATACAATCAGTGCAAAAGTAGGGAAAATGTTGGATAGCAAAGGGTAAAAATTACAATTCCCACTCCACTGAGGGCAAAAGTAGGGTAAGTGTTGGATAGCGGAGGAATTAAATTTACTATTCCAACTCCAGTGAGTGCAACAGTCGGGAAAGTGTTGGATAGTGTTGGATAGTGGGGGGCAAAAATTACTATTCCCAATCTAGTGAGAGCAACAGTAGGGAAAGTGTTGGATAGAAGAGGGGAATAAATACTATTCCCAGTCCAAAGAGTGGAACAGTAGGGAAAGTGTTGGACAGAAGAGGGGTAAACATTACTATACCCACTCCAGTGAGTGCAACAGTAGGATAAGTGTTGGATAGCGGAGGGTTAAAAAATTGTATTCCCACTCCGGTGAGTAAAACAGTAAGGAAAGTGTTGGATAGCGGAGGGGTGAAAATGACTATTCCCGCTCCAGTGAGTGCAACAGTAGGGAAAGTGTTAGGTAGTGGAGATACAAAATTCACTTTTCACACTCAAATAGTTAAAACAAAAATAAAAAATAAAAAATTTACAAAAAACATTAAAATAAATAAACAATAATAAAAAAATCTAGTAATTGCATATAACAAAAACCTACAAATAATATGTAAAATAAAATAATTAATACATTTACAAACAATTCTTTTAAACTAGTAAATATTTACGAACAAAAAAACTTAATTGATACGTAAAAGTATTTATCTTATTTCCTACCCTATAACACCACACCAATAGCAAAACATGTTTTATTACATTTTCTTCCATAATTAGCAATTAAAAAAATATTATTAATAAAAAACTAATAAACATTAATTAACTTCACATGCTTTAACACTATAATATCTACAACATACACCTAATTTAAACTATAAAATAATAAAAACAAATTAAAACTTATTTTAAATTAAAACATAATAATAAAGAAATTAAAATGTATTTAATACCTACTCTTTTCCCCTTTAAAAGTAAGCACAACACACACAATTATAAACAATTTCCTAAAATAAATATGAAATAATTACAATTAATTAACATCCAATTATTAATTCCTCAATTCAAAATGCATTCCTACTCACCCTTCTCACCCTTCTCACCCTTTACACATAAACACCACAAAACATACCTAAAAAAAGTAAATTATCAGATGATTTTATTGGTTTTTAATGGGGTTACATCATGAACATCTGCATACCGAGTCAAATTGGCATTGAGATTATACAACAATCATACATTCGAGCAGCTTAGGTAGGAAATAGGGAAACACTCATCTAGAGATCATTACAATCCTCTTTGTTGGTTTATTTGCTGCTTCACTCCGCGGCACTGCACCAGTATAAATAGTCAAATTAAAGAAGGAATATCAAGGAAGGAGTGAGCCATTGTTCCTCAAAACTATTTCTACATTGAGTCTCACAGAGTTGCACAATAAAATCGACGTGAATGGGAGGAAAAAAGGAAAAAGAAGATGAGAAGAAGAGGAGGAAAATTAAAACCAACAAGAAAAAAAAAAGAAGAACCGATCTTTTTGTGGATTTGCTATCATATGTGTGTCTGTCAGTCTGGTGCATCAGTGGGTGATGTGTATGTGGTGTTAAGGGCTTGGTAGATGGTAGATCGTATATTAATGGATGTGCCATGAATGAGCAGATGGCGGTGAGCACGGGATAACACAATGGAATGAGCTGCAGGGGTCTCAAAAGGAGAGAGGCAGGAGGCAGGAAGCCCAAGCGCCCGATAGCCGCGGGCATATGTTCTCGGGTCTCAGGAGTCCCAGGGGGTCAGGGACCCCACATCAATGAATGATTTTAGGAGGGAAGAGGTGTTGTGGACAGTTTAGACTCAATCACGGACAGATATTCCTGCCATTGTGTAGGAGTTTGTCGCAGGGCGCTAACGCCTGTATCGCTGCCTCTTGCTTATTCATGCACTCTGAAACCAGTGCTCTAGGGAGATCAAGCATCCACGTATTGACCTTGGGGCCCATTGGTGCCTTCCACGCCATGGCAATCCTGCGCTTGGCCATGCTCAAAGGTAGGTCCTAGAATTTATTCAGGCCCTTATAGGACGAGCTGCATCTCATGACACCCAGTAGAAAATGTACAGGCTCCTTCTCTACCCTCATGCCTGCCGCTTCTGCGAGTGTGGTGGCTATCGCGGTCCAGAATATTTGAATAACAGTGCAGTCCCACACCATGTGTGCAAATGTGGCTCCCTGGTCTCGGCATCCAGGACAAGTGTCTATGGGGATTGAGATACATGTGGTGTAAGTAATTGAATTGGGCGTACTTTAACCTAGTGTTGGTCGAGATAATTTTGGGGTAATGAAGGCATTGCAGCCACTACTTATCAGATAGAGTGGTGGACAGTTTGTCACCCCAGTACTCACGCAATGCCGTCAATATGGGTGGACCGTCAAGACGGAGGGCTGTTATGGCATGCCCACCACTGTCTAACATATTCCTAAAATGAATTACACATTAACATAATAAATAACCAATTCATTATTTAAAATTAATTATTGACTGATTATTAATTAATTAATTAATAATACATTACACATTTAACACTATAACATCTCATTTAAACAAACAATAATGAATAAAAAAATAATCAATAATTGTAATATAATTAAATTACTACCCACCCTATTCGCCCCCACAATCGGCTACAGAACTAAAAACGCATAATTCAAATAAAAAATGTATAACTACTAAAAATGTAACACATACGCAAATCAGGCCACATTTGTGATTCTGAAAGCTACACAAATCTATAGCTGTTTGGTAGCAAAAAACATTGCATGGCAATTACAACCTAATATTATATTTTATAATCTACAGTGATTGGGGAAAGCCAATCACATCTGCATAATATGTTTCAACATACATTGCACAGATTCTTACTGTACATGTGGAAGAATGGTCGACATTAAGAAGTCGTACAGGAGTGTGAGAGGGAGTGTGAGAGGGATTAAGCTACCAGGAGTGTAGGGTGGGAATACATGTCTTTAGAGGTGTGCTGTCTATATGCCCCATTCTTGAGAAATGTGTATCCAAGGTACACTTTAAAAAGATCTACATGAGGACTACATTTAGTAGTAGCTCCTCACTCAATAACAGATTATAACCAGCTATATAATTACTACAAATATTTTGAAGCATTAAATAATTAAAGCTGGAAATTGAGAGAGTTTGATCATATAAGACACTGTTTGAAACTTACCTGTTTAATTTTGCCATCCTTCTAGAGAGGACAGAAACAAATCTAATGAACAATATTATATTTGAGATTACTGCCATATTTATAATTTTTTCATGCTGCAAACCATCTTGCTGTGCTCATGAAAAAGAAAGGACAGAAGCGCACCACATTTAAGACTATTTGGTTCATTCATGTCCTTTCACCGTGCTGGGGTGCTTATAGCAGTCTAGCTCCAATGCAGGCACCCTTGCGTCATGGTGCAAGGGTGCCTGCATTGAGAAAAAACAAGTAGAAATAAAGAAATTTCTCGTTGTTACACCTAACCGGTGGAGATGTAGCATTTTGACATATTCCCATGTTTACCATTAGGTATATCTGGGAATGAGCCAAAATCCATGCCATGGATAGACGTGTGGGAACACCCAGGCTCCACCCATGGAATACCTGCCTGGGGCAGAGTAACTCAAGGTAGAGATTTGAACTGCCTGGTGTTACTCCAAATTTATCAAGCCATGCAGTGCCACACAATGGCCCTGCATAGCTTGCTCAATGTCACTTAGGTTTTGCGTCACCTTCGCACTACCTTGTGTGGCACAAGGGTAACCCAAAACCATGATAAATTTGGCCCACCATGTATCACTATGCCTGGCTTCTTAGCTCTTCCTTAAAGGCACACGTTTACATGTTATTGATCAAACGGTTAAATCAGTGCTTAATTTGTGCCTGTCATAGAGTAAAAAGCAATCCTCTACTAGGTTAATCAGTTTAAGGCTTTGCACAACTCTGAAGAACCACTTACTACGAATAAGTTTTAAAAGTTTTATTATAAAGCCAAAGATAACTGGAGATACAAACATCTCAATATAAGGTTCAAAAGATACACTGGCATTAGTACAAACATGAATTTTCTAAATACTCTTAGGCGACAGAAGAATATCACCAAAACTAATTCAAAGATCATCAAGGCTGTAAGAATAGACACAAGGTGTAACTTGTGCGACATTTACAAAAGGGAAGGAAAATCCAAATTAGACTGTCCCTACACTAGACTAAGTGACATCCCTACTTAGTAAGATCTTAGCCTAAAAGGTGTCAGCCGTGGTGACTTCCAAAGAAGATCACTCACTTTCCCTTAGTCTTTAATGTAAATCTGTGCATCGCAGTTATGCTCTATCTGCCTACCCATCCGCTCTCTTAAGTTCCTCAGGCCATCTGCCCTCTCCACCCAGGGGTGCTGTCCCTAATACAAAATCACAATTACAGTAGAAACGCCCCTCAGAGACGCCCCTCACGTACACCCCTCACGTGGTGTTGGTTCTGGCTTTTTCCATGCTGATACTCCTCTGGGCTCATTGTTAGCGTTGACCTTGCTTCTTAGGCTCTTCTCCGGCAAGACAGTACCCCCCAGGAAATTCCTGAACCCTCCTCCAGGCCTGTGCCTGTCTCCCAGAACAGAGCTCTATTCATCACTCACTTGATTGGAACCTCCTCGCACCTGCAAACAGACACCCATGAAGTGGGCCCCAAATTCCGGCCTCCAGCTTATCTCCTAAGTCGTAAACCTTCGAGCATGGTCCACGATTTATGCTTAACACAACCTGATTCTAACTAGCACATGCAGATCAAAAGAGACGACCTTATCTCTTCAGGCCTACTAGAATTACATGAAACGGGCCTGTGCACACTATGAACCTTTATTTCTCAGTCTAAACAGTATTCTAACTAGGCATGGGCGGAAAATCCGTTCCGCTCGCGGATTTTGCGGATTTTCGGGAAATCCGCAATCCGCGAGATTTGCGAATCTCCCGCAAAATCCGCAAATCCGCGAGCAGCGGATTTTGCTCGCACTGCTCGCACTGTTCGCGTGAGTTCGCGTGAGTTCGCGCCCCGCGAATAAGTGCAAAATTGCAGAAATACGATTTTAGCAAAACTGAAAGTAACTACTTACCAGGTTCAAAAGTTCAGGCTCATCATTAGTAGCCATTTCCTGTAGTGCTTCCTGAGGGGCCCCTCCAGAGTTCAGTTGCCAGTTGAAACTATTATGTGACCCTGCTCTGAACCTCAGAATAGTTACACATATGCCACAAAGGTCCTGAATTACAGCTAAGGGAGACAAGCAGGAGCCAGGCTGGAAGTTAAAATCCATTAATCAGCCCCTAATTCATTATTGTCAGTTGGGGCAGGGCAGGTGTTGTAACTAATTTTGCAACAATGAAAGCACTTAGCAAGTGCAAAAGATCACTAATCAGGGCGCACTAAGGAAGCAGGTGCCAGCTAAAAAAATATTCTGTGACACATTAATCAGCCCCAAATTAATTCAGGTCACTTGAGGCAGGGAAGGTGTGCTTTGCTTTGCCGAAAATAATGTACACTGGACAACCAGAGGGTGTGGTGATGAAACAGAGGGTGGCATGGGTGGGCCAGAGGGTGGCATGAGTAGTCAGAGAGTGGCAGTGGTGACAGAGAGTGGCAGTGATGAAGAAGAGTGTCCCAAACAGGCTGGACACGTAGAAACAACAAGTTCGCGAAACTTGCGACCCGACAGGTAAGTTCGCAATTTGCGAAAGTGTACAAAACCCTCGCGAACTGGCAGAAACACGGGCGAACACAAAAAAAAAAAAAAATCCGCAAATTCGCGGGAATTCGCGGATTTTGCGGATTGCGAATCCGCAAATCCGCAAAATTCGCGAACGCGAGATCCGCAAAATTCGCTCATGCTTAATTCTAACTTATTACACACAACTGGTTATAGGGAACACTTCTATAAAACGTATATTTTCAGTTCTATGATCAATAATACTTTAAATTATGACAACAGTAATCCATATCATGTGAAATTGTAAAGGCACGTATTCTTTCTCAGTGAACTGCCATGAGGCCTACACATTTCTACTTTTAGCAGCATTACATTCTCCTCTGCAACAGCCACATAACATGGAATTTAATATCATTCTAACATCTCTAAACACTCCTACATTAGCTTTTAATACTGATATATGCACTCTGTATTAATTAAACACTCTTATGTATGCACTCTATAAATTCGACACTCTTATGTGTTCCTTTAACTAGACTGGTGCAACTTGCTTGTAAATATGGTGCACCTCTGCATTTTACTTGATTTGCGCTCTCTCAGTTCCCCCCTTTGATGACCTTTAGAGGTCATCACCATCACAACACCATCCCTGAGAGTATGAATTGAATCAAACAGAACTCGTTGCAGTGCTCCCTCGCTTCATCATCTCTAGAGCCCTCAGACTCCTGTACTGGTTATCCTGCATCGCAGCTAACCTCTGCTCCTGCTCTCTCATGGATCTTTGCAACCTATTTGATCTATACCATTGATACAGCCGCACCAACCCCCACAATGTGATTACACAAATCACTATTATGATGATAGGTTTCAGTATGTACCAAATGAAACCCTTCCCTAGGTTGGCAAACCAACCTCCAACTTTACCCATTCCATGACCCACTTTTTCCCACACATTCACCTGTGTCAGATCCTCAATCTCATGATGAATTTCAGTGATGTTCTTTATATATTTTTCAAGAGGTTTTGAATTGTCTGGAATGTAAGTGCAACATTCCTGGACATTCAAAGCCTTACAGACTCCTCCCTCTTTGGCTAACAGAACGTCTAGAGCAAGTCGGTTCTGGAGAACCATTGCCCTTATCGATTCCATCTCTCCCTTCACCAGCATTAGTGATCTAGCAGTACTGGCAGACAACCTATCTACAACTGTTGCCAATCTCCTAATCTTGACATCATTCAGTATTATCCCTAAAAGAGGGAACATAGCACCAAATACGTCTCCAATTATCTCTTCATTGCTTACATCCCTTCGCCCTCTGGCTTGAGTTCCTCCCTCTATGATTTCTAGATCCTCAATATGGTATATTTTGGGGAAGACAATTGCTAAATAACATGATCCGTACCAATTATCCGGTAGTTTCACGTATGCATTTCTTCCACAGACAAAATATACATTCGGGATCACCTGCATTCCCTTCAAGAAATCCTTTGTATAGTATTCTATTTGGAAAGCATGTTCACAACTTACTTCTCCCACAAACACATTCTCATAGTAGGTTTTACCCCTGTATATACATAGTTTCCCTCTTTGCACTCGATCTAAAGCTATTGGACCATTACTACCCTTCCTTTTGTGTGACTTTTCCTCCTCGGTCCAATCTGTTTTCCATTGGCCCGAAGCCTTTAGGATCTTTTGCCTCCTATATCGATCATCCACCTGCCCTATAAACTTTTTCTCAATTTGACATTTTACAAGTCAAATTATTTCTTCGGGCATATGAAGTATCCAGCGTTCTCCAAGGAATGAAAAATTTCCTTAATCGATCTTCACTCTTATAATAATCCCACTTGTTCATGTGCTTGTAGGCCGGCACCTCTGGTAAAACAGCGTCAAAGTTTGAAAATAATACTCAAAGCTATTGTGTCCATAAAATATACTAAGCAACAAACTACATGTGATTCCACAAGTCAATGGAAGATGATGGTATCTAATACCTTCGTCTACAGAGGCTGGCAATTGCATGCAGACATAGCAGTCCTTTGCATCCATAGCATCAATGTATTCATAAAGTAATTTAGCATATGCATTTGATTTGTAATTTCCTTGTGATTTATCTACGTGCAACCTACGAGGTTCTGCTGCTAGCAAAGCTTTATCTTTCTTTGTATTGTCCCCCCTTTGACCAGCAGTAGTAGGTTTCGGTGTCACTACAACTATTGCTTCTTTTGTTGCCTTCTCTTCATTTTCATGTCCCACTATATATGATACAGTAACTACTAAAACTATAAGAAAAATTACTCCCACTAAAAGTGTGCCTACTACGCATTTTGCCTTGCGGTTCGGGTTGCCGGCCTCCATGATCTCAAGACAGTGTAGTTCTATTTTTCTGCCATAACACAAAGTCTCCTTTCTTTGCTCCTTCAACAGTGTTTTCTTTGCTTATTCGGTCTTTTCGAACCACACCTGGAAGCTGATAATCCCTTCTGCAAGATCAGTCTTTTGAATTATAGCAACAGACAACCCTAACCCTTCTTCGTCCACTAAATGGAAAAGTCCCTAAATTTCTTCTTCTTCCACTTGGCGCTAGGTTATCTCTCAATCTGTTTATCTACAAAGTCTTTAGCAGTCTATAATCATGCGTGTTCCAGCGGCTCTAATCATGTATTCTAAACGTTCTAAGCGAAGAATGATCTCCTCGAGTGCTGGTATCGTTGGACCAAAAGTCGGAAATTCTACTCTGTTTAAAATCAGTTCTCTTATTCTGCTCAGATAAGGAGGATTGGGGACAGTGAGTGTCAGCAACCCTTCGATCTCAAGTCCAGGTACCAACAACACCACTTCCAATGTTATGATTGGGTCAGTACTGGTCACTGTCATTTCCCTCACCCTCCCGGATCTCCGTGCACTGGACATCTGCTGCTAGGTAGGTCCACTCAGGAGTGGCGTATCTTCTGCAGGGCACTCGCACCCTCCTTGATCTTCTTGGACCCTCCTGTTCTCGATTCTGTGCACCTTCGTCCCGATCTGAGTCTTCAGATATAGGAGCAAGAGTTCTCTCTGGAGTTGGCTTCAAGCTCAGCCTCTTCTTCCTTTCAGGCCAACTAGCTTCTCCACGCCTTGTTCTCCTATTTCTTGTCCTCACACTCGGTTCTTGATCGCTTTTGACTTGATCAGTGTCTGAGCCGTATTCACAGCAACTTTCTCCTTCTGTGGCAACTTCAGTTTCACTGTCGTCTTGTCTTTCTTCCGCTTAATCTGAAGCACTCCCCGCTTCCTCCGACACCCCCACAGCTTGACTGATCCCCTCTAGTGGTTCGCCGTCCACAGCTGGATGTTCATCTGTGAGAGGAGCTGTTTCTTCCAGGGGTGCTGGAACTCTTCGAGTATGGGAGACGTGAATCCAATTTGGCAGCCCTCCACACTTCACGGCAGTAGTCGTTGTCAGAATTATCTGGTAGGGCCCCTTCCAGCGCACGTCTAGGCAGTTCTTCCGGACGTGCTTCTTCACCAGCACCCAGTCACCAGGGCACAGGTCGTGACATAGGTCTCTGGAAGATGGAATTTCAGCAGCCTGCACCTGAAGGGACACAGAATGAATGACATCAGAAAGTCCCTTGCAATAATCCAGGATCAGATCATCTGTGATATTCAACAAAGCTGTAGTTGGAACAGATGGAAGTCTCATTGCCCTCCCCATTAGAACCTCGTGTGGGGAGAGGCCTGTTCTCCTGTCTGGTTTGCTACGCATACTCATGAGTACCAAGGGCAGAGCATCAGACCAGCTTAAGGACGTCGATGAACACACTTTGGCCATTCGAGATTTTATAGTTCCATTTATCTGCTCCACGATCCCCGAAGCCTCTGGTCGATAGCTACAGTGCAACTTCTGATCAATATTTAATGCAGAGCAAAGCATCTTCACAACTTCACTGTTGAAATGTGTCCCTCTGTCTGATTCCAAAGAGGTCGGCACCCCGAAGCGTGGTATTAACTCTCTAAGCAACAACTTTGCTACTGTGAGTGTATCGCACCTGCGTGTAGGGTATGCCTCGACCCATCTGGAAAATATGCATACAACCACCAGAACATACCTGAGGTGGTTGCTTTTTGGCATCTCAATAAAGTCTAATTGCATTCGGTTGAAAGGCCCACCAGACCTCCCAATGTGACTCAATGTAACTGGTGTCCTTTTCCCTACGTTCAATTGCTGACATGTTACACACCTTTGACACACTGCTTCTGCGGCAACTCTGAACTTTGGGTTATACCAAGTCTGCCTAAATACCCGCAGCATGGCATCTCTTCCTAAATGTACTGGACCATGTATCTGTCGTGCCATTGGACTCACTAATTCATTTGGTAATGCTGCCCTTCCATCTGCTGAAATCCACAAATCCATTTCACTTTTTACACAACCTGCAGTTTCACATGTCTTTTTCTCAAAATCTGATGCGTTCTCTTGCATGTCTTTTAAATCATCCCAAGTATCAACTGTTTCTAGCATCATGTTTAACTCTGTCTTTTCCTTCCGTGAAAGAGTATCCTTGCTCCGCACAGTAGCGAGCAACCTCATCGGCATAACGATTTCCTTGGGACACAAAATCTGTACCTTTGGTGTGTGCTGCACATTTAACAATGGCAATTGCTGCCGGGCCTTGTAATGCTTCTAACAATAGTCGCACAAACTCCCCATTTCGAATAGGCGAACCTGAAGAAGTCATGTAACCTCTCTGAGACCACAATTGTCCAAAGTCATGAACTATACCGAAACCATATTGGCTATCTGTGTAAATGGTGACTCGAATTTTGCTACCTGCTAAACAGGCACGTGTCAATGCAATGATTTCGGCTACCTGAGCGGAGTGTACTCCTTCCAGGCAAGCGGCTTCCATAACTCCAGTAATGGTGCAAACAGCATATGCTGCTCTCAACTGACCAGTATCGTCTCTTACACATGAGCCATCAACAAAGAAAATTTCATCAGGGTCAGTCAACGGCTCATCCACAATATCTGGTCTTGGCTTGGTGCATAGTTCAGTCACATCAAGGCAATCGTGATCTTCACATTCTTCGTCTTCTATATCATTAGGAAGTGGCATCAAAGTGGCAGGATTCAAAACAGAGCACCTCTTAAGGGTCACGTTCTCCGCAGCAAGAATAACTTGCTCATAGCGCTTGAGCCTATTATTGGTCAAGTGCTGTGTCTTGGTCCTGGTCATTAACAGCTCTACAGAATGAGGTACATACACCACTAATTGATGTCCCATCACAATGCTTTCACACCTTTCAATGCTGACACCCGTTGCAGCAACGGATTTGAGACACCCGGGCAACGCTGCGGCTACTGGGTCTAAAGTAGCCGAAAAATATGCAACTGGTCTACGGGCATTTCCATGAATTTGTGCTAGGACTGACAAAGCACAACCTTCTCTTTCGCAACAGTAAAGTGAAAATGGTTTTTCATAATCAGGCATTCCCAAAGCTGGAGCACGGCACAAGTCATCTCTCAGCTGTAGGAACGACATCAAACAATCCTTGTCCCATGGTACCGGATCACTCACCTCCTTGTACGTCAGTTTTTGTAAGGGTTTTGCTTTCAGGGAAAAATTAGCTATCCACTGTCGGCAATAACCAACCATTCCTAGGAACATCCTGACCTCTCTTTGTGTCGTAGGCGAATTCATCCTCATGATCGCCTCTATTCTGTCTGGTGACACCTTCCGCTTTCCTTTTTCAATTCGGTGACCCAAGTACTGTACTTCTCTCAGACAGTACTGCAATTTGCTCGGACACACCTTATGCCCATTTTCAGCTAAATGGTTCAGCAAGGGGATGGTGTCTATCTTACAAGCTTCTTCTGTTCCTGACGCAACAAGTAGGTCGTCTATGTACTGAACTAGAACCGAGTTCTGTGGTAGTACTAGACTTTCAAGTTTTTTCTTCAGTAGCTGGTTGAAAATCGATGGGCTTTCTGTATACCCCTGTGGGATACGACACCATGTTAGGACATGATTTTCCAGCTTAAATGCAAAAAGCAACTTGCTCTCCTCATCTAATGGAATTGAAAAGAAAGCCTGGCAAAGATCTATCGCTGTGAACCGCTCAGCTTGAAATGGTATCTGAAACAATATCACTGATGGATTCGGTACCACTGGACAACCTGAAACAACTATGTTATTAACCCTTCGGAGGTCCTGTACTATTCTAAATTTCCCGCTAGGTTTCTGCAAACCCATAATCGGGGAGTTGCATGGACTACCCACGATTTCCTTCATTATTCCCTGCTTAATCATGGAGTCGATCAAGGGTTTTATTCCTGCAATCGTCTCCGGGGTCAATTTGTATTGAGGCGTTCTTGGATATTCAACATTTGGTTTTATCATGATTTTCACTTGTTCTACTCCTTTAATCAATCCTATCTCTTCTCCAGTGAAATCCCATACTTCAGATGACACAGTATCTCTTAAGTCCCAAGGGAGCTCTTCCACAGTCAGGTAGGATACAGTTCTACGCATACTCTTGAATTTGCAACTTTAAAGGTGGCATCATCGTCGTTAGTCTGTACCTCTACTCCCTGAGGCGTGCAGTATATTGTGCAATTTAGTTTGCACAATAAGTCTCTTCCTAACAGACACACAGGGCTAGAATCACATACTACAAACTGATGTTCATTGCTGTAGTTTCCTATTCTCACTAGCACTGGTTCTGTCAAAGGGTTAGTCATTCTCCTATTTGCGACTCCTACCACTTGAATTGTTTCCCCCGACATTGGCAGATCCGGAACCACGGCTGATCTCAAAGTTGATCGAGTAGCTCCGGTATCTACTAAGAAGGTCGTAGGACACCCCGCCACCTCAGCCTCAACAAACGGTCCTCTTTGGTCCACCTCTAGAACTGCCCCGAGGGTACAGTCCTCCTCTCTACTCACACGCCGTCCAGTCAGTGGATCAACGTAGTAACACTCTTCTCCTCCTACTAAAAGAGGCATTTGTCTATAGGTCTTGCCCCCTGTCGTAATCTTTGGTGGTTGCTGGAACACTGAGCTCGAGGAGCCGAAGCCCCCCCCTGGGCCACCTTACCTTTTGGTACTGTCACCCTTTGGACTGGAGCGGTCTGAACTTCCTCCTCCTCTACTTCCAGTTCTCCGTTTTCAGGGTTATAGGGACACTCGCGTTTCCAATGTCCCACCTGGTGACACTGGTGACACTTTGTCGTCTTTTTCAATGTAGCAAAGTCTATTCTAGGTCTCGGATTTTCCTCGTTGTCCCTATTCTGACTATTTGATCTCCTTCCCATCGTCCCTGTTCCCTGTTGTTGCTGTCCACCCTTTCCAGCCGACTGCATCTGAACCATCATCAAATTCTCCTTAAGTTTCTTTGTTTTGGAATCTAATTCATCACTGCAATACCTTGCGTATCTCAAAATTTCATCCAATGGTTTGTTTTGCCAGCAAATTAAGTGTTGCTGAATCATCAAACAAATATCAGGTCTCAACCCCAAAACGAACTTCGATACAAACTGTCCTATGTCTTTGGGATCCATTACATCTAATCCACTGTATTGTTTGAACGTTTTCAGCAATCGCTCATAAAATTCATGGACTGTCTCCTTGGGTTCCTGTCTAGTTCGGTCTATTTTCACCCAATCTATATCCTGAGGTGGCACCTTCTCTTTCAGCCATGTCATCACCTTTTCATATTTTATCATTACTCTTTCTGACGGACCATTAGTACGAGCATCTCTTTCTGGTTCTGCTGTGGGCCATTCGACACTAACTTTGCATGCTATCCACAAGTCTCCTGGGACCACAATGTCAAATAAAGTGTTCAAATCAATCCACAGTACTTTTGAAATCTTGACAAACCTCTCTACCTGTTTGTACCATTCTACAGGATTCTCTCTTAACTTCGGAAATGAATTGGTAAACGCAGCCAAATCTCCCCTACTCCAGGGCACATGTACATAACTCCCATTCGCTATTTCTCGCAAAGGGAATGCCTCCATCCGCAGTGGCTCTCCCTCCGGGGACATCACAATCGCGCTCCGCCTGACAGTCCCTTTCTTGGACCACCTTTCTTCCCATTTATCCAGATCTCTCCATGCTCTTATTCCTGTGATCAGTTCCCTTATGTGTGTTTTTAATCCAGTTGTCCTCCTCTCATCCAGGTCCTGATCTGAATAATGCAACCTATGGTTACCCTGTAATGCCTTTGTTCTTGACAAGTCTACCATATACTTGTCTGCCAGTTCAGACAATTTCTCGTGAGCTGCTCTTGCCTTTCGAGTAATATCCTTTGCTATAAACAGCAGCTCATCTTGCTCGTACATGTCAATCCTTTCTAAAGGCAACGCACCATCTATTATCTCGTCCAGGTCAGATTTTAAACTGGTCACATCGAGCCTTTTTGCCTTTATCACAGCTTTCAGTGTGCTGTCTCTAGAGAGCCCATTTACGTCTCTCCCATCACAGCTCTGAGTCCTACGTCTGGGCTCAGGCGTGTTATGGGGAGTCCTCCCATGCTCCCATCTCTCCAGGTCCCATGCAGTTCTATCCTCTCTTGGTGTATGGTGAAACACTTTTCTACTCCCCATAGTCCCACATTTCCCATTCTGCCTGGTTTCTCTAGGTGCATGGTAAGACACTCCATTATTCCCCATGCTTTCGCAATTCCCCTGCTGTCCATGATCGCTCGACGCATGGCAAGACCCTTCGCGGCTCCCCATGTTCCCGCGATCTCGCTCCTGCCCATGATCGCTTGACGCATGGTGAGACACCTCGTGGCTCCCCATGTTCCCGCGGTTCCGATGCTGTATGTTATCGCCAGGTGCACGGAGGGTGCACTTAAAGCTATCCCTGTACTCTTGCGTCCTTCGGTCTCCCTCACTGTGAAAGAGACGAGACGCCCCTCCACACTCTGTACTTCCACCTTCTCGCTCCTGCCTACTTCCACCGTGGATATGACGGGTAGCTCCTCTACTCTCCTGACTCTTACCGTCCCACTCCTGACCGCTTTCGCTAGCCCCGCAGTGAGACAATGTCCCATTGCCTCGACTTCCCCATTCAGCTTCCGCTCTTGACCTGTTACTCTGTGTTTCTGTGGCAGCATCCCATTCCCTCAAGTCAGCCCTCAACTCCTTAAAGGATTTCGGCCGTGGTCCTCTCAGATCCATCGGTCCTCTCTGACCCCCCTGTTCTGTTATGGGATCGACTGCTGAATCCAATGGGGTGCTCCATTTTATCGATCCTGGCAATTGCCTCCAGGCATTTGTCATGTTGTTCCTTCTTTCCATTTCAGCTCTTTCTCTGTCTATCCGTACCTGTTCCTCCTCTCACACTTTCTCTGGGTTATAAACCGACACTATAGGACCTATGGTAATGGGTACTTGAAGAGCATCTGGCAATCCATGAGACTCAACACACTCCGTTGCTGGCACCTTCTGCACCACAAACCTTACGACTACCCTCTGTACAGGACTAGGTTGAGGTGTTTCCTCACCTTTGGTAGGTACCCAATCCGTTATAGGGAGTGGTCTATTCTCCTCTATGCCAAACCTATCTTCCCTTGGGAGCTCGATACCTTCCATCTCCCTATTGGACGGAGGCGGTCTATCTATCAACAACCTACCTATCAGGCTGTCCTCTGACTCGCTTTCGTCATCCTCCTCTGGGGTTCTCTTTTCTCCTGTAACCTCTCTCACTGGGTACAACTTATCCACTTCAATAGTCTGTACCCTCCATTTCTTGGTTTCCGCATCCCATTTGGCATCTTGTACTGCTCTTACTGATCGTCTCACCCTTTCTTGATGCCTGTTCTGATTCCTGTCATGCGCCGCCCTAATCCACGCATTAAGGGCCTCAAACTGTGTTGGTCTAGGCAAAGGTCTCAATGAAGACATAACTGCTTTTAGCTGGTGCAACACTTCTAATCTAAACGTTCCGTATTTCGGAAAAGTCAGTTCCTCGTTCCCTTCTGTAATCTTACTCCAAGTACCAAGCCACAGTATAGTATGCAACCCAACATTCGTAGCCATATAACAAGCTGGTGTACCCTCTGGCGGGGCCTCTTCCCCGTAATAGGATTCTCTCCTTTTTCTCTTAAAGATCGCTCTCAAGCATTTAAAACACTTCATGTTCAAAATCTACAATTTTTCCTATTTCCCTGCGTTCGTTTACTTCCTGATGCCAATCCACCAATCCCAGCGCGGCTCTCGCTAACCGGCCTATCCCAGCGCGGCTTCACACCAACCGGCCTATCACAGCGCGGTTCGCGTCAACCGGCCTATCACAGCGCAGCTCTCTCTGACGTCACTCGTCTCCCCTTCGCAGCAGTTCCCCTCCTCTCTCAGCTCGTCTCCCGGTCATGCATGCGTCCCATTCATACCCTGAAAAATGATTACTTCCGACCAAGCGATCACTTTCCTTGACTGTACGCCCACAGTCTAACTGTAATTGTCACCTTAACCGACAAAATGTCTTTCCGTGAACGTCCAGACAATCGCCTTGACTGATAGGTTACTTACACACAGTAACTTCCGACCTGCGTCCGTTACCCATACACTCACTCTTGCGTTCCCCCTATCACGGTCCTGATGGCGATCAATGGTACCTCATGACCCCCTTTACAATGGTCGACAATTACCCTGGATGTTCGATACACCCGAACCACTTAAGCTCTTCTCCGAACTTAAGATTTTCACCAGGTTGCGCGCGCTCACAACCCTCTCTCAATCACACTACAGGCATTCAACTCCGCATGACATTACAATACAGATACAACACAAAACACCGCAATCTGACCAAGAAAGCTTCCATCCTCTACTCCAGGAATGCATCTGGAGAGTGTGGGTGCAGTGATTCTTGGGAGCACAAAGGATGCTTTATTTCGAATTGTCCTTTGTTTTTTCTTTCCTTACATTCTTTTATTTCTGCTCCTTCCTTCACCTCTTCTTTAATTTCCTCCTTTCTTATCATCAACCCCTCCATATGCTTATCTTGCTCCTTTCCTTTCTTCTTTCTATTCATCCATCACACATCATTCACTTCCTTTCGCCCTCTATTCCTTCTTTTCTTCCTTTCACATTCTTTTCTTATTTCCTCCTTTCATCCGTTACTCATATATGTCCTCACTCCAGTACTCCTGTTACTGCATGCATTTGTTGCTGCCTTCTTTAATGTATTCCTTCCTTCACCCCTTCCTATCTTTTAAAGAGCACATTACAAGCACATTCTACTTAGTTTACAAAGCTGCCTCAAGTCCTCCAATGACCTTTCCTAAAGCTGCATTTTGAGAATTACACACATTCTCTAGTTTGAGCTCACTTTTAAGTTGTTCTCCTAGGCTTCCCATATGTTATATTATGTTATGATATATTGATTTGTGTATCAAACTAATCACCCGAGAGGGTATCCAGGCACTTGAGGTCCCGGAGGTGCTTATGTGAAGAGCCGGGTCTTCAGCTTCTTGCAGGAACTCAAGATGTGAGGAGGTGGCTTTGATGTGTTGAGACTTGTGGATGTGGGTGAAGCCAAAAAAGGAAGAGGGTGCAGCCTCTGGAAGGAGTGGGCGGAGCTGGTAAAGTGGGTGTGGCCTCCTAAAGAAAAATTTGAGCACCTGCACTTAATATTTTACAAATTAAGCACTGGGTTAAATAAATTAATGTAGACTATACCATGTCTCCCCTCTGCTTACCGTTGACTCCTTGAATATGAAATGAATATATGCGTGAAAGACATTGCTAAATAGCTTAATTTAACTGAACTCAGCTAGATTGGAGCCTTCCCAATCTTCTTTGTGCTTAAGTAATTGCATTTCCGGTTTTTATGTCCTATTGCTTGTACGGCTCCCTTAGTTGTCCTTGACTGCCTCACAATGATCCCGTGAGTCACAATGCAAGGGTGACAGCAGGAATTACAAGTGTATCTTGCGTTCCTCATATCATGCATTATTAGAATTGCAGGAGGGAAATGTCAGCACCAATTCACAACAGTAAAATACTTTAAAAAAGATTATAAATTAGAAAATGCTTTGTAATTAAGTAAGGGGCAATATGCCTTAAAGCTTAGAATATGAAGCCATAGAAAGTCAATGTTAAAATATGTGTACGTGAAAGCTCCAGCACTCTAAAACGGTCATTAGAAGTTAAAGCGAAAAGGTGAGATATTTACAACGTGTCGTAAATACCATATTCCCAAAGTGAGATTTTTTTACCACATGAGGTGAATACCTCCTATTCTGTCTTTAAATTGCAATTGAGATTGTAGTAAAGGTCTTCTGTAAAAGATTCATGCACATCGAGAAGGTGTCTTCACTTTCAGTTTATTGGTGGACATCACAGTTTCGCAATACCTATCTCAGGTTCCAACTGTCACCCGTTGAATACCAATGTCCCCCCCCCCAGCGTCATTGAGCATTATAAGGAACAATGTAGAAGTATTCTGTAGAACACCGCAATCCGTAAACACTCAGTACTACATTACTTCTACCTTTAAAAAAAAAATTCACATAAAAGCCCAATTGTAATATTTAAAATAAATAATCAGAAGTACCATCCAAGAATAGCAGAGCAATCCCATGTCCCTGTAAACAGCTCGCAAAAATACTTCAACCGTATAAGAGGCTAAATAAAGGAACCACCAGTGAAAAGAAACAAAAGTGAATAGTAATAACAATAGTAGAACATAGCACCAAAAAATAGAAGAGATAAAATTCTATCATACTATGATACCATCTTCAAAAGGACAAAAACAGAGTTGCAATAAACATAGATCTAAGGGCTACATATATCAATATTACAAATAGCGTTACCTAATTGCGATATTCCGAGAATCACAATTAGGTAATCGCTATTCCTAATGTATGAAACTCAAAGAATTTCATTTAGCGATTTATAGGGGGGCACAAATCGACTTTCCTCATTAATAATAATGAAGTAGGTCGCTATTTGCGACCCATTAGGAACTGCTAAAATCATGGGGATGGTGGCCTGCTTGGTTCAGCAGACCACCATGTCCGTGATTGCTTTTAAATAAAGCAATCATTTGTTTTTAAATGCAGCCTGTTTTCCTTAAAGGAAAATGGGTTGCGTTAAAAAAAAAGAAAATTTATATTTCCATTTTTAAGAGCAAACTGTGGTCCATGGGACCACTGCCTGCTCTGAAGAACTGTTTGTACTACCATTCGCAAAGGAGAAGGGTTACCACCAACTTGAAGTTCATGGTAAAAAGCAATTGTATTGCGACCGCATTTTGGTTTCAAGACATTCTTACATACCATGTGATTCGGTATTAGGAAGGGACGCCTTAAATATGCACCTTCCTAACACCGAATTGCAAACTCTATTTGCAATTTGGTAATAGGGTACAGAATCGCAAATAGGGGTTGGTACATAGGAACGTTTTTTTTTCTAGTTGCAAATGAATCGGGCTATTTGCGATCCTAATACAGGTACATACCTTTGGCCCAAAGAGTGGTTGATCACATATGCTCAACCTAAAATAATTATCTAAATCTTCTAGGTAACTTTCTTCCCTGATTTCTCCATCATACACCAACATTAACATCCAGTGAAGTTGAGAAACTGGGAATAACCATTTCCATTAACTCTCTCTGAGCCAACCACTCATTCCGATCATCACTTCCACACATAGCTTCCATTTACTCTAACTGCATTACCACAGAACTTATCAACCACAACAGGCCAACTGAACTTTTCTCTGCCTTTTTTTACACAAATACCTTTTCTGATATGAATAACATCACTGTGGTAAAGTCATCCTTTTTGCCCTGTTCACACCCATTTTTTGACTGATACTGGTGGGAACTGACTCTGACTATGCCATGGACTCTGCTAGACAGGCCCAGGGCGCTGATGAAAAAGGTATGTGATAAAATAATTATATTTGGTAATGACAGACCCTGTAAGTCCCTAGTATATAATAGGACAAAGTGGATGCAAACAACCTAAAAGTTCCTAGTATATATTAGGGCAAGGGAGTTTAGGGACCCAGTAGGTTTCCTGCACTTGAGTGTGCACTACTGTGTGCCCACTGTCCCTTTTAAAGGCAGCCCGGCTTTGCAGACTGACTTTAAAATGTAAATGACATACAAACTCAACTTTGGTTGTACCGGTACTTCCAAGGTGTAAACAACGTCATTTTTACATATAAGTTGCCCACAAGGTCTCTGCTAGGCGCTCCAGGGGTGAGGTGCTATAATACTGTCAGCAAAGTCATTATGAAAGGTGTTTTTTTATGCACAGGTGAAGGAAAACGGTCAATTTAATTGTTTCCCATTGTAGATTATTAACTTCATAGGTTAACATTGGGAACACTTATTTAATTACAAATATTGCTAAGAAGGAGCTAAAATGTTATTCAAAAACTAAAATAATGGGCAATGATAAATCCAACAACTTGCCACTTTTGAATTTATCATGACTAGTACAGAAAATAAGGTATAGAAATATCTCTTCTGTAAGTCAAATTCAAGCCTTCTATCAGCCTCTGCTGATTGATCAGCTTTCAAAGGCTTAGCCAGGCTGCTTTGATGAGGTGAGAAGGGGCCAGCAGGAAGCATGGGTTATCTGATAAAGGAAGTATCTGAAGCTGCAGAGAAACATGTCAGGCCAGGGACTGGTTAAACTAAACAGCTTGAAAGAGAGGAGGAGAGTACCTACCCCTACATTCTGTACCTCCGGGCCAGATGGCATGGTGACTACAGGAATTTGCAGAAGGGCGTAGGGAGTGCTAATGGAAATGAGCCACACCAGTAAGTTGGTTTTGCCAGGTCATACTCTTTTGGAGAGGATTCATTCATCTTGAATTTTAAAGTGCAGTGCTTTGTGGGATAAGAAGGTGCCACACTTTGGAGGAAGCTGTCATACTTTTGGGTGGCACCATGTACCCCATCAGACAGGGGTGCCCCCACGCTTGTTGCCACAGATCATTAAATAAATAGATGAGAGCTACACAGCAACTCAGTTCTGAATTTGAATATGCTGCCTAAAACTACAAGAAGGATTGCCCTGCTGGAACGCTGGTCTGCACCACGTAGGATTTCTCCCTGAAAAACTGCACCTCCTTGCACACTTTGAACTACAGACAGGAGGAATTTGTCTTGCATCAAAAAAGATTAAGGAGAGGATTACCTGAAAGCAACAGGTTACAAGAGCTTGCCTGCACCACCTCCTCCAAGAAGTCCCCAACCTGGAGTGCGTCCAGTGGGCTTTTGAGGATTTGGCCAAGTGCATTGTGGGAACTGTAGTCCAAATTTAAAGGACCATCTCAGAGATTCTAGACCATTGGATTTGTGTTCTGAACAAATTGGACCCTCAAGTAGATCATCAGGAAGACGTTCCAGAAGTTTGGAGATGTTTGGAGGAATTTTTGAAAAAAGCTCTCCAAGTGGATCAGCATGAAGTCAAGAGTCAAGCAGTCTCCCTTCAACCATGACCCAGCCTGTATTTTAGGCTCATCCCACTGAAAGCCCTGGAGCTCCAGACTTCAATGATTTTCTGTGGCCTCTCTGAAAATCAATCTGATCACATTGCATCAAAATCAGCCTGCTGGAGGGGACCACACAACGGAAAATATTCATGCTTAGTGTATCCAACTAGTGCTCCATCATGGTCGGACTCAAACTTTGACTTTGTCCTTTTCAAGCGCAACCAATGTCCTAGGTTAGCACTACATGTTTTTAAGCACTAGAAAGTGTTTAAACGGTTCACTGATAGAATATTGACACCCAAAATATCCCCATACACAAATATCGAGTCATAAATATCGATGTCAAAAATATCGACATACTATATTTATGATGGTATGTATAAAAATATAGAAAAAATATAGATGTACAAAATAAGGTTAAATATAGTAAATAATAAAATTAACTTGAAACAATTATTTTGATTTATTATAAATGTTAACAAATATAAGAAAAAATTAAATTTAAAACAATTTAAACATACTTATATAAAATGTAATATATATATATATTTACTTTAAAACAAATAATAAACTGCTAATTTTAATTTGATAAATATATAAAAATGTACAAATATATATATATACCTGAATTTCCTTCGCATCCCATGTAGAATTTCTTGCATAGTGAAAGTTACAGCACCACAGCAAAGGTATTTGTTTTTTAAAATGTGATTTATTTCCACACCATTGTGAAAAAACGAGCAAAAGTAGGATGGTCTACTTGTTTCGGCTACCACTAGCTTTCTACTGGACCATAGGGTCCATCGCATCTAGACTGCATTTGTAAAGTGCTTAGTGCTTAACCCCTTGTTTGTGTTTACTATTTTTAACCGACTAGACTGCTAGCCCTCTTTAACAAACATGGATCTATTCATCCGCCATTTTGACATCATTTGTAAAGTACATTTTGTTGTCAAGAGGAAAATGCAAGTGCAAGAAACATTTTTTTTCTCCAAATTTTACATTTAAGACACAGAGCCATCGTTTCATATGAATTTAAGAAGTCCCCTAGTTGGAAGGATAATTCTTGTTCCATCATTCTTTATATATCTTTGTCCCCATGCTCATTCAATGCATTTCGGTTATCATTATCAGATGTAGATACATAGCCTACATAAAAGGTCCACTATAAATAAAATCTCATATAATGATTAAAAGTTTCACCAAGTTAAGATCTATTAAATGTAAAGTACAAGTTAGGATCAACATTCTTTTTAAACGTCAGTAATGTTATATATACATATATGTATATATCTATATCTATACTACTAGTATAAAGAGAGAACAGAAACCTTTTGGCAAGGTAAACTCGGGAACCACAGCGCCAATCCACACACCCAATACATTGTTAGAATCCTCTGGGTGTGTAGATGGACATAGGTGACTTAAAATAAAAAAAAACGTAAATTAAAAAATAAAAATTTACAAAGAAATTAGTCCCCTAAAACAAGCGCCGGCCGCGACGTAGCGCTGACCGCAACCTAGACGTACGTGATGACGACAGGCGGAGAGGAGCGGTGACGAGCGGTGAGGAGTGGTGGTGAAGTCTGGAGCTCAGGGAGGAGCGGCGGCTCAGGTAAGGCGAGGCGGGAGGCGGGAGGCGGGAGGCGGTCTGGGCAATGTTGGGGCGGGCGGGGGCCCGGGAGTGGCGGTGAAGTCCGGAGCGCGGCTCAGGTAAGGCAGAGGCGGAAGGAAGGTGGGCGGGAGGCTGTCGGGCGGGAGGCGGGAGGCAGGCGGGCGGGAGGCGGGAGGCGGGGGGCAGGCAGGCGGGAGGCGGGAGGCGGTCTAGGCAATGTCGGTCCGGGCGGGGGCTCGGCCGGGACTGCACAAAATCCGAAAATGCTGCCCCCAGCCCCCTTCTGCCCCGGGCAATGCCGGGGCGGGCTGCTAGTATATATATATATATAGATATATATATGTTTTTGATGAAAAGATGCACTGCTACTGGACTGTCGGGGACCCTTGGAGAGTGGCCACACCGGCAAATCAATCACTACCAAGCCGCCAAAGGTTCGCGCACTCTCAGGATAAAGGACTCAGCATCAGTATAGTTCCACTGAAGTGTTTATTCCACAACACATTTCAACTTCCTACGAAGTCTTGAGCGCACAAACCTTGCTTGGTAGCGATATATATATATATATATATACATGGCGCTTGATCACACACTGTATTGTGTTTAATGACTTGCAATACATAGAGTATGGAAGCCGAGGAACAACAAAGAAAAATGCGTAAATATGGCATCCATTTTGAAATATGCAGTCTGGGGTTAAAAAATAGTATTATTTAATCATACAAATATGCCCCATGTGCGAAAATTGCATTACCATAACAACATAACATAAATGTTTTAAATACCTGTGGTACCCCCTAGCATTTGCATACATGAAGCAGCAGGCACCGCGCGGTGCCTGCCGCTTCGTGTATGCAAATACATACAAGCATTTTTAGCATTGTAGCGGGCGGTGCAGAGAGCACCACCCGCCACAATGTTAAAAATGAGGGATGCGCCCGCCACTGTGGCAGGCACATCCTAATGCCACCATCTGGACCCCCGCCCTTATGGCAGGCGGACCCTTTTTCCGATGAGATGGCGGGCGGACAAAGTCATCCTAATAGGGGCCCTAGTGTCAATCTCCAGATAGGCACTGTAGAGGTGTAAAATCTACTGCTCGGAGTGGGGAACAATGGCCTCTGATTGTTGAGTCAGAGTATCCAGAGAGAAAGCTTGTTTTCAGCATAGTGCCCGAATATTGAGCAAAAAAGTGCCTATACTCTTCTATCTGATGTTCAAAAGTTTCAGCATAGTGCCCGAAAACGTAACAAAAGTCGATTAAATGTAATCTGTTATATTTATTACCCTATAACACCACACAATTCAATACACACATCTAACTTTAAAAAAATTGCAACCCCATAATTATCATATTTATTTATCAATTTGAAAAATATTATTAATTAATAAAAAAAATTAAAACAGAAATACATTTATTTACTCCCCAAACGTTACCCCTATGAAACCAAAACCCACACACAAAATAAAAATAAACAATTACCATAAATATTTATGATGTGATAAATTAATATTAATGATCAAATAATTATTAATTAATTAAACTTACTTTTCTTTCCACTCTCTACCCCAATAAACACCACAATCCACAACTGAAAATCATTACACAATTTCCATAAGTAATTTTACATTAATACATTTATATCAATTGACAACAACTAAATAATTAATTTAAGATAATTTACTTCCCATCCTTTACCACTATAAATACCACAAGTCACAGCTAAAATTAATTACACAATTGCCGTATTTTAATTTAAATTATTTAATTCTCATTAATTAACAAATAATTTTAAATAATTATAACTAAGTTACTTCCCACACTATTCCCCTATAAACACCACCACCTGCTCCTAAATAAATAACACAACTAACATAATCAATTACCAATACATTAATAGTAATTAAAACACAAATATTAAATAATGAATAATAAATGAATTCCCACAATTAACATGATTGAATAGAAATTAAATAAATATTAATAAATACAAAATATTAATATCTTTATTAAAATTAAATTACTCACCCCATTCCACTATAAAACGTCAACCCACTCCTAAAAAAATAACACAATTATCATAATTACCAATCATTAATATTTAACAAGACATTAATACGTCATTGATAATAAATTAATTCCCACAAATAACACTATTGAGTAAAAATTAAAAAAATATTAAACACTAAAAAAAATGTTTATTTTTTATAATTAAAATACTTCCCACCTGATTACCCCTAAAACTCTCAACCCACTCTTAAAAAAAATTACACCATTTTAACATAATTACCAATTAAGTAATTAGTTAATAGTAATTAAAAACCTATTGATAATTAATTGATAAATAATTAATTCCCATAATTCACATTATAAAATCTAAATAAAAAACTAATAAAAAATAATTGATTTATTATAATTAAATTACTTCCCAGAGTATTCCCCTATAAACCCTCAATCCGCTACAGAACTAAAAAAGGAAACATTACATTAAACTAAAATTATTAACTACTTAAAATGTAATTCATATATTTAAAAAAAACAAAAGAAATACTTAAATAAAAAAAATAGTTAACATACTTTTAAAATGCAAACTAAAACGTAACTCTAATTAAAAAATCAATATTTTAAACAACTATATTATTGCAAACAATATTAATGACTTTGATATTTTCAAAAACTATATTTCTTACCTCCAAGTCGATATTCCTGACCACAATATTCGTGCAGTCGATATTTCTGCATCACGATATTTCCAATTCGATATTTGTGTATGTTGACATTTCAAACTCAATATTCTATCTGTGCACCTGTTAAAACTTTCAAAATTCATATCTCAGTATCCCTATTTCGGTCTTGTGTCATTTTGGTGTCATTTTAAAGATAAACATATTCCCTATTTATAAATTGGTGTGAGATTTTTATTATGTGTTGTGTCATGCTTATTTAATGTTTTGGTGTTGTTAAATGTTTTACATGCCTCTCCTCTGAGTTAAGGCTGCATGCTCACAGCCATTTACCAAGGGTTGAACCAGGAGCTAATGTAATGAGACCTTGTTTGTACCTTTGATTGAGTAGGGGGCTCATTGCTAGTGGTAGGTACATACCTACCCCTACTAGTAATCCATCCTCTAACAATCTCCTACTTTTAATTTAATCTGACTCACTTTAGACCAAATGGCATAATTCTCTTTTTACGTAGATCTTGCCCCAGAGTGTTCCTCTTAACTGTCACATAGCATGCCCCTTATTGGGCATTTCCTGGTCAATGGCTTCCTTCCTCTTAACAATTCAAAAGGAGGTACCAATGTACAAGTTTGCGGGCCAGTATGATTGAACCAAATTGTTGAACTTACAGCATTCGACACAACACATTAGTTTGCAGCTACCCACTGAACACACTGTACCACCACTGATTCATGCGCTACACTTGACAATTACTCTGGGGATGATAGAGTAATGTTTTCAAATATGACTTCAAAAACCTCTTCACTACCTCATTTACAAATTGGACACCATTTTCTGACAACAGAAACTGTGGGAAACCTTCTTGCATGAAAATTCTCTTCAAAAACTCAATTACAGTTTTTGCATTAGACTCTGACGCAAATTTCACTTCAGGCCACTTTGAATATAAATCAACTAAAACCAATGTATAGCAGCACTAACTTGGAAGTACATAAATATAGTAACCAGATCAATTCCTACTTTTTCGCCTTGTACAAGACAAGTACTCACCTGTTTGTAAAGATGGCTTTCTTCCATGAAAATGTTTCTCCAAAGTGTCACAAATGTCACACCGACTGACAAATTCATCTACCACTATGTCTCTTGCCTTAACCTACATTTCATAAATGTAACCCCTAAATGTTCTTCAAATGCCAATTTGATAAGTTTGTACCTCAACCCTACAGGAGGTACCATGCAGCTTCCACTGTTTTCTCCTTAGGCAATCCCTTCGTGACATACTTCCTTCTCAATAGTGCAGAAATGTGTTTCGGGCTCCCTGAGCATTCTGGATGCATATCCATTAGTGTACTCTACACCTGCCTCACTCTGAATAAGTATAGCCCCTAATCCATAATTGCTGGCATTAACAGATATACATTAAGGCAGTTTAGGACTGAATGGTTTTAGAACTGTAAAGCTTGCTAACTGGCATTTAGTCCAATCAAAATCCGCCTGAAACCTGTTTTCCAGATTAAATAGCACCTTTTTCTTTAAAAGACCAGTCAACACTTTAAAAAAAAATGTTTTTAATTTTTTTTTATTGAACAAGCCGTAGGAAAAACATTGGTACATTAAATACTTCATAATTAGACAAAGATTTCCAGACAATATACAAGAGACAACACTAGACAAAAAAAAATAAAAAAATTACCACAAAAAAAGTATACAAACTGCAATATCATACGACTAAACGTTTTGCCTTTCATAAAGTGCTAGTACAAAGACGTGCTCAGTTGAGAGATATAAAAACTACTGGTATGGAAAAAACATCAAGATTACAATACGGTTGATAAAGTGCTAGTGCTATGAGGTATGAGAGCCGCTGATTTAAAACAGCAAGAGTATTATTGTGATTTTTTTAAGTGCTAGTGCAGTAACGTGCAAAGTTGGCATATATAAAGTGACTAGTGCAGTAAAGTGCAGAAACCGCCGATATATACCAGCAAAGGTATTATTACATTTCTTTAAAGTGCAAATGCAGAATCGCGCAAAATTGACTAATATATATACGATAAGGTGCACAAACAGCTGATATGATATAACAGAGCAAATATATACTTGCAGTTCTTTAAAATGCAAAAGCAATACCATCTAAAACTTGAATTAAATAAAACAATCAACTTCCTTTTATCGATTCAAGCATCGCAAAATATTTCCAGTTCCTTTCAAATCTTGCAATCGCACCCACCCTACCTGCATAAGCTCTCTCAAAGTTACATGTTCTTCTCATTTTAATAATCCATTTTAATTGACATGGGGCTATAGTAGATTTCCAATTTTGTAGGATCAAAGACCGTGCTACAGCCGTGGAGATAAAAATAAACACTTCTTCTGATTTGTTAAACCTATTCCTTTCTTTGCAGATACCAAAAAGGGCCACCTCTGCCTCTGGTAGTAGAATTTTCCCAATTGCCATCTCCAAGTCTGCAAAAATCCCCTTCCAGAATGATTCTAACTTTGGACAAGAGAAGAAGATATGATACCAACCACCCTGACCCCTAGTTTTACATCTGAAACATTTATTCTCACATTCAGTGAATATTCTCTGCAAGGCCTCAGGGGTATAGTATAACAGCCAGCGAGAAAAAAAAGACATACGTTTGTAATTAGCTGCTCGGAGTGCTTTGTTTCCTAAATGACATATAACTTCCCAGTCTTTATCTGTAAAAACACACTGAGAGGTAAGGCTATTTTTCTAAGTGACTAGCAATTATAGGAGATGATCCAGAAGGGAATAGCTTTTTATACCAGAATCCAATACCCGTATGTTTCTCCCCGTATAGAGCTGTTAACAAAACATTGGGTGTTGTGTCTAACCCTCCTATTTCTTTTTTTATAAAATTAATCAGTTGTAAATATTCAAAAAACCTAATACTGCTAGGATGTGCTCTATCTGTTACCGTTTGCCAGCCAATTACAGTATTTTGAATAAGTAGGTGCCTTATTTCACAAAATCCGGCAGATTACCATTCTAACAGGTGACTCAAAGATATCTTAAGACCCATCTTAGCACATTCTACCAATTTCAAATAAATAGATCCATCTGAGCCGTATTTTTTAAATAAAAACCGTAATCTTGATGAATATCCTATCAGTGTCTTATATCTTGTTTTCTTGGGAAGCTTTGCAGTTTTTAAAAAGAAAAAATTTGAGAGCCTGATTCCTCAGCATTTTATCCAAAAAAATGTGTCTCTTGTCTGTCTATTCCTTGATATTCCCGCCACTATGTCGAAAAAAGCTGCTTCATAATATGTTTTAAAATGGGGAAGAGCGAGCCCACCTTGGTTTACAGAAAGTTGTACCACCGGGAGCTTAGCTCTTGAGGCCTTTTTATTCCAAATAAATCTTCTCATCATGGATTCAAGTTCATTAAAAAAGGCCATATTAACTTTAATTGGAATATTACTAAACAAGAATAAAAGCAAAGGCAGTACGTTCATCTTTATCAAAGCCACTCTGCCAATCAAAGACAAGGGCAACAGGTCCCATTGTTCAAGCAAGCTCTTGATTTTGTTCTTCATTTTTAAATAATTAAATCGAAAAAGTTCTTGATACTCCCTGGTCACATAGATCCCTAGGGGGCATATTACCAAGCAATAGCGATAATTATCGCTATTGCTTGGTTGGAGATAAAAATTTACCGCTGAGCTGCGGCGATTTTTACCGCAAATAAACCTTGGTATTACCAAGGTTTATCGCAAATGCGATAAAAATCGCCGCAATGCATGAATATCACTGAAAAGTCAGTGATATTCATGCATTTCCGAGCTAATGCTCTTAGCCATGTTATCCACCTCCCATTGGATAACATGGCTAAGAACTGCTCAGGGCAGGTGTTAGCTTTTGGAGATATTCGCGCTTAGAGCGAATATCTCCAAAAGTTGGTAATAGGAGATAGCGATGTTAGCAACTGTTTTCAGTCGCTAACATCTTGGCACGCCCACTTTGCATGTCATTAGTGATTAATATCACTGACATGCAAAGCGGGGCCCAAGATGGTCGTTATCTCCTACTAGCTGTCGCTAACTGGTGTTAGCGACAGCTAGGTAATAGGGAGATAATTTTATCTCCGCTTTCTTGGCTTTTAAAGCCAAAAAAGCGGAGATAAACCCCCTTGATAATATGCCCCTAGGTATCTTATTGGATCCCGTTTTTCTGCTTGGGGCTGAAGTTCTAACGGAAGAAAATCTAAATTGATCTTATAGCCCCCAATCTTTTCATATTCCTTAAGATCTTTCATAAGATGTAAAACATTTTCTTTATCGGGAGCCATATATAAGATAATATCGTCCGCGAACAATTTTAACTTTGACATTCCAGCGATTGGGGGAAATATTGCTACATTGTTCCTTATTTTTATTACTAGAGGTTCGATAAAAAAGGTAAAAAGCAGGGGAGATAAGGGGCACCCCTGTCTAGTGCCTCGATTTATTTTTATCTTCCCTGCTTGCCTAACGTTAATTATCACCCGACCAGTCAACCCTTTGACGTGAGAGGCATAATCAGGAATAAATCTGGTATAAAACTCACTAAAACCCATAAATTACTTTAGAGTTATATTGTGTATAGGTGGCACTGCATTGATGATGGCATCAACCAAACATGGCTTTGGTTCCATACCACCCCCTGACATCACATGGCCCAAGTAATGAGCTTTATCTTTGAGAAATAAACACTTTCCCATTTTGAGCACCACCCCTTTCTCCTGAAAAAGGGACTACATCTGGTGAAGAATCTTGTTATGTTCTTATAAGGAAGATGAATTTTTTTTTTTTTTTTTTTTTTTTTCAAATTTCAAAATTGACTTATAAGGAAGATGTCAAGATCAGTACGTCATCTTAAAATGCCACTACTCCTTTTGCACCTGTCTAAAGTTGGTCCATTATTCTCTGGATCACTGTTTAATTGGTTAACTGGTTAAACAAATGCTGTGAACAAATGCTGTGAATTGTCTCGAAACAGGTTCTAAAACCACCTGATGTAATGCTGATGCTATGTCTAATTGGCTGAACCACTCTGCTACATTAATAAGTGTGAACAAGTCAGGAATCTTACGAAGTGGATGAGAATCCACCCAATCTGCTTTGTTAAGGCTGCACAAATCTACATAAATCCTCAAATCTTCATTCTGTTTGCATGCAGCCACCAACTAAAACAACCAGAGATGCCTGAAATCTTGCACCATGCCCCCGAGTATGTTTATGCTCAAAAACTTCCTAATTGACCTCTCCCTGACCCAATTCTGTGACAGTCCCAAGCACAACTTAGTCTCGGCCCTAGATATAATCATCTCCAATCCCGACTCCTCCGGCTCGGGTCTATTCTCCCCTGTGACTGGTCAGACCATCACTTTATCACCTTCGGTATCCTTGAAAGCTGGACCTTCAAAACATCACAACCACTAAAACTAAAAATGTGTAAAAGATCGCTCCATAATAAAAACGTAAAAGTGCTCATATTTCACTGCAATATCTCCCTACTGCCGTCTGCAAACATGGCCGATGTTCACGACCTCAATGAGTACTATAACAACGCCATGTTGTCTGCCCTGAATGCAAATGCTCCCCTTCAACTAAAAACAAAACCCATCAAAGATTCCAAACACTGGTTCAATGACAACCTAAATGCAGACAGATGCAGCCTGAGATTAACAGAACGCGCTTGGAGATCCACTCCATCCACTGATCTACTTAAAACTCTAAGACTAAAAAGGAGTAAATACAACAAACTAATCAGAATGGTGAAGCAACCTTCTTTCAATCCCAACCTGACAAAGCCAAAAATCTCCCAAATAGGCTATTTGGGGTGCTTAAGTTACAATCCAATAACACTTCTGACCAATCTCCACACATCTCCTGCCCTCAGCCAAACTGCAATGCCGTTGCTGACTCCTTCAGCGTAAAGGCGAGTATCATCGAATTACTTCACAGCCCAGTTAATATTGTTTAAATTTAGCAAAAAATCTCATTAAGTTTGAAATATCACACTTTTTGCCATATATGGTAGCTACCAGTTGTCGTGGAACATGATATTCATCAAATAGCTACTGTGGAAAAATAAAACCCAATCTCAAGTACTACTGGGGTGCTTGACCAGTGGAAAATACTCTCCAGGCAAAGACCATATCAGCCAAAAGCAGGTGGTAAAAGTTCCCAGAGGTGTGCTGAACAGGGGATTTGTTACAAACAACACATAACAATGCAACAAAGCACAGCAAATACACTGTAGATGTTCAAAGATCTACCAGCAAATCACAAAACCTCTGCACATGCCTACACCTAAAAAAGAGCCATTCAGTGCACTGGTTTATTACAACAGCTCTCAAACTTCAAATCTGAAGTACACCACTGAGGAAACATAAACACCCTAAGGGGTTCACTGATACACCTGGTCCTTTTGACCAACAAAGAAGAGATTGGAACAGAAGTTGTAATATAAAAATAATTTTATTATTAACCTCAGATGAGGGAGACTGCGACATACGGTACCCTCAGACCACTGTAGGAGCCAGTCTAAGGAGTACAGAGAACAGGGGCCTTATATATGCATAGGTTACATTAGTCAGCATAAATGGGGAGGTCCTGGCACATGTAAGCATGCTTACTGACTAATATGGCTATACAAAATTTGCTTGCTCAACACAGTGGGAGGAGAGACATTTCTCCTTACATCAGCAAGAATAGCCTTACAGTTCTATACTAGGATCAGGTGCATTCTAATAGCTAGGCCTTTCTGAGCATGTGCAAGGCTCTGGAAGAGGGAGAAAGCACATGGCAAGCACATGGCTAACTAAAATGGCTGCCAAGTACAAAATGGCTTTCAGCTCATGCTAACAGCGATTCCTGCACTCTTTAACACCACCATTGGCACAGTACCTGCTAGTTTACTACACCATATAATGACAGTTCCCTGTGTTTCCATAGCTAACTGCAGCAGGATAATGATAAAAAAATTTAAGGAGGCCCCCTCTAGGTAGTTGTCTGGGACTCGGGGGAATGTATGTAGGAAATATGGGATGTCCCACGTTTTCGGTTTTCTTTATAAGACACCTTCTTCTTCTTGTCCCTTATGGAACCCATATATGCTAGTTGTTTAAAAAAAAGGGTACTTGGTATACCTTATTTTATCAGATGTCTGGCCTTCCACACTGTGCGACCGGGCCAGTCAAACCATTATGATTGTGTCTAAACTCCCCAACCATGGTCCTAGGAAAGTTTGGTTTAGAATAATACCATATCATGCTTTCTACTAAAATTGTATAAATGCTTAAGG
The DNA here is from genome assembly GCF_964263255.1 of Lissotriton vulgaris. Lineage (NCBI taxonomy): Eukaryota > Metazoa > Chordata > Amphibia > Caudata > Salamandridae > Lissotriton > Lissotriton vulgaris. Next base: position 186,346,984 of record NC_141688.1, on the reverse strand, counting down.
CTAGGGTGACATAGAGCTAACTGGTAGGAAGAGTAAAAAAGTTTTTTTAAATGTGTATAATGTACAAATCAATAAACAGTGGGTAATCTCATGTTTTTAAATAACCTTTTAGAATCGGTCCTGAAGAAGGTGTCTTATAAAGAAAACCGAAACGCCGCGTCGACTTAAATCTTCGATTCTTGTTGTTATGTATCGGATTTTTTCAAAAATTCTTTTGAATTCATTTGTATAAAATTATGTTTACTGATATCCATGCCTGTTTTTACTGCTGTTTTTAATATCACGATATGTTTTAATCTGTACCAAAAGAATAAACTTGTACTTTTTTACCAGAATTTAATTTGTATTTGTATTAGTTCATATTAGTGTCACCCTATATCTGACGTATTTTATGATTTTTGATTTTTTATGTACAAGGTGTATATCAGATACTAGTTGCATATTGCTGCCAAATCCGGACTAGATCGCCCAACACTCAGACGCATACAGAATTGTTCCATTGGACAACAGGTCCTGTGGATCTGTAAACGTGGGTCATCCCATATTTCCTGCAGGATAATGATAGCCAAGCCACATCTACAAATGAGACTACTGCAATGCCGGTTGATACAGACAGAGTAATGAAGATTCACCTGAATCTCACTCAGGAAGAGATACTGATAGGTACACCATAGAGAACATCCTGGTATCAATAGGCTACGTCATGGAGCCCAGTATTGCAATACACACTGTTGGCCCCGATGTTAACAGCAAAGTATTTGCAAAGTGTTGGATGCTTTCTAGTGTGGATATTCAGCTTGTACGTTTGTCCGTGGGCCCCACACAGTCAATGCCACCAAGGCAAAATCTAGTGCCACGGTTGTATTTGATAATGTGCTGAGGGTATATTGAGTACATTTATGCACCCTTGGTGGTCCATATACACTCTAATAAGTCTAACGCAATTGCGAATTGCAGCACACTGCAGTTGGTGAGGGTAGCAGAACTGTGTAGTCTGAACTCCTGTTCCATGATCTTGCAGAATAGCAACACTGGTCATACCAATGTGATTTAATATCACTGGCAATCCTACATCCATGTGTCTCACCCATGCTGGTGAAGCTGGATACCCCTTCAGGTTTCGGCTCATCACACCAGTATGGGATCCCAGAATCTTTCACTATGAAGCATTTACCGTAGTCTCTTGGAGATTTTTAGATACCATCATTCTGCACGAGAAATATGTTATTCTCTATTACATTGTCATCAGATAACGGATACCAAAGCCTGTGGCCATTGAACATGGAAGACCAAGCACGGATAAAGAGGAGCCCCAACAGCAATAGTAAGTGAATGAGAATCAGAATGCCACTTGGTCTGGCGCTGGCTGCCAGCCTGTTGCCATTTCTTGTTTTGATAAATCATGGATTTTGCAAAACATTATTCTTTGGGAAGCTGCCAGGTCCTCATCCATGTAAAAATAGATTTCCCAAATTTGCTGAAGACATAAATAATTTTTGAGGTCTCAAAAAAGCAATAAATACCATAGCACTCCCTGGTACTTACAGGAACTTTTGTGTGTGTGGATTTTCTCCTATGAAACGACAGTGTGCCATAACACCTAGTGGAATCAGCAAATGGCTGAAATAGGCGGATGTATTGCCCCACGACGCATGCCCTTAATGGGTGGATAAAAAAATGTACATGACACAACCACATACCAATGAATGGATTCTTGCTGAACACCAACAAAGAAATGAACTGAGAAGGTAGGCAAAATAAGCAAGGAAGAATAAAAATAAATGCAGGCAAGATAGGTAAAAAGGCAAAAAAGAAGAAGCGAAAGAAGGAAAGAAAAAGAAGGGAAGAAATAAAGACAGCGAGAGTAAAAGAAAGAAAGAAACAAACAAGGAAAGAAAGAAGGCAACAAAGAAGGAAATCAAGAAAGAAAGAAGGCAAGGAAGAAAGAAGACATACCTTGGTGAAGACGATTTCAAATGGACACAATCTGGAATACTATGAAATAGCAGCAGTCAGAGAACTAAGCAGAGGCCACTCCAAAAGGGATTTACAATATTATTGGCAAGATACAAGAACCGCTAATGCTAGAATGTGCATCACCTCAAAAGCGCCTTGCGATCACATCAGGCTCTCAACACAACTTTAAAGTGATAACAAAGTAAAAACTTTGTGTTCAAATGTGCTCCTTGTGAAAGAAGAACATGTAATCACTCAAAGTGAAGTTAAACAGTGGCTGAAGTGTGCTGCCTAACTGCCCTATGCTTTATGCTACAGTGGGCGGAAGCAAAATATGAATGGCACGTTGACCGACCAGTAATTAAAGGAAGGTGGCTAGAAGCCCTTTAAGTAGGTTTATTATAATTGGTAGGCTTTATTCAAGGAGGATTTAATACATGACGCGTATAATCCATACAGTTCATGCATTCCCTATATTACACAGATCTGTGACTCATTGGACCATTTGAAGGGAAAATGTATTTGATGAGCAAAAACATTTCTTTAACAAGCATTTGCAATGCATTTGGTCTCGTATTTGCGAGAGTTAGAGCTATTGGCATTGTAAATGAAAATGTCTTTTTTATTTATGTATTTTGGTTTGATTGTAGTGGAGTGGAACTATGTGGGTTGTATTGGAAATGTAAGTTGTGCAATTGTGTGCAGTGTAAATATGTAGTGTAATTATGTGATTTTGGGGCAGATGTATCATGTGTTTTGCATGTCGCAAAAGCTGCGATTCTCTATTTTCCAGCGTTTGCGACATGCAAAAACGAAAATGGGATGTAACAAAGAAATCGCATCGCACATTAGGAATTCGCATGTTTGCGAATTCCTTAAGTGCGAGAAATTCAAACTCGCAGAAAAAATTGCGATTCGTGATATTGCATTGGTGCAAAATTGCGAAATTCGCATGGATATGTATGAAAAAATCGCAAATTGCGATTTTGTCATATTCGCATAATAAAGAATCGCAATTAACACCAGGTACAAGCAGGTGGTAAAAAAAAAATATATAAAAGAACACCCAGAATGCATTTTCACTTTCTCCAAAATGGCGGGACTGTACCTGATTGCCAGGAGGATGCGCATCCAAGCTCTTGCCCAGAGAAGACAACGTCAGGAAAGGATATTCCGAATACGCATTACGCTGTTCCAGCAGACACAGGAGGAGATATATGAAAAATACAGGCTACATCCTCACAGCATTTTGGACCTCATTACTGAATTGAAACCATTTTTGACACGCCAAACTGCCAGGACACAAGCCATACCAACACATGTGCAGGTATTGTGCTCACTGCACCTTTTGGCTTCTGGCTCCTTTCAAACAGTAATAGCAGAGGTTGGTGGAGTGTCACAGAGTGCCCTATCGCGTTTTTTCCATGTCTTCTTGGATGCAATGATCAGTAGACTCCAACATCATATATATTTTTCCAATACACAGCAAGCCATACAGGAAGCCAAGTTGGATTTCTATCAAATAGCAAGATTTCCACATGTGATTGGATGCATAGATGGAACCCATATTGCCATCACCCCACCAGCAGCCATTGAATATGTTTTCCGCAACAGAAAACACTACCATTCACTGAACATCCAGGTCATATGCAACGCTAAATACATAATACAGGACATTGTGGCAAAGTTTCCAGGGAGTACACATGACTCTTACATCTTCAGACATAGTGCAATACATAGACGTCTCAGTGCTGGTCAGTTTGGAGATGGATTCCTGCTAGGTAAGTAATACTCATCCATCCTCCCTTCAACCCAACCAATGTAATGTAACTCTGAGTCACTTTTCCCTCTCTAACTTGCAGGTGATAGTGCTTACGCAGTGCGTGATTTCATACTCACACCATACTTGAATCCTGCAAATGCAAGTGAAAGACGCTACAACAGGGCACACCGGTCCACACGTGGGGTAATAGAACGTACATTTGGAATTCTGAAAAGCCGTTTCAGACGCATTCACAAAAGTGGAGGTGCATTGCAATACAATCCAGAGACATGTTGCAAAATAGTGACAGCATGTGCAATGCTGCATAACATAGCAACCCGCAAAGGCACAGAAATTGAAGTGAGTGACTCAGACACATCTGATGATGAAGATGATAACCCTCCCCCAAGAATGGCAGTTGGAGGAGTAGGAGCCATGGCTGGTCGGCAAAGGAGGGCAGAGATTACACGGAACTATTTTTAGGTGAGAAAAAATACAGAAAACCATTTTCACTTTGCCATTGTTCTTTAATGCAGAACAAGAAAACAGTGCTATATGTATGTGAAATTATATGTAATCATTTTGATTTAACATGTCCTTACTACTAATGAAATTAAACATTATCCATGCATGACTGCTGCATGGGTACTTCATGGGTACTTAAAGAAGGTAAGTTATTTTTTGCGTTGGCGACTGCCAGCAGGTTGCTCAATTGGAGGCATGGCCTCTTGCTCTGCTCCAGTAGTGGAACGCCTTCCACTCCTGCGTTGTACCATGATGTTTGTTGGTGTGGGGTTGCTGCTACTCCTACTGGAGTTGTCCTCACTTTCTCCTGAGCACAGAAGGGCCCTTGCACCTGATTGGTTTGTTTGTATACTTTCCAGTACCAAAGTCATATTGTTCACACTCTGTCCAACTGAACGTGTGCAATCACTCAATTCCCTCTGCATGTTCACACTGCGACGTGTGAAGTTGCTTGTGACTGCACATAGCCGGTTGATGGCTTTGGTGTAGCTGTGCATTGTGTCCTGCGCAGCCTGTGCAGCCCTGTCCCGTGCATCCTCTGTGTTCACAAGTGTGAGGCAAAGTTTATCAATGGCATCAGCCATGCGTTCCTGATTCTTGTTTGATTTAACAAGCTGCCTGTTGATGGATCTGAGTGCCTTATGTTGAAGGCGTTGTACCTCAAGCATGTTTTGCTCCAGGCCTGCAAACACTGTCACAACTTCACTCTGTCCTGTGTTATTTGCAGATGGCTCTATGCGGAATGCACGTGACCTCCGTGGACTTTGTGAAGGCTGTTGTGCATCTTGGCTGGACACAGTGACTGTGTCATTGGACACTGCTTCAACATCAGAGGTTTCTTCTTCTTCCATAGGTTGTAGAGGTAGCACTCGTCTGCGCTTCCTCTGTATGGTCACAGGGGCATTACTGACTTCATTGTCTAAATCTGACATCACATGGGGAGGTGACAATTCCACATCATTGTCAGTCCTGTCCTCACTGGTATGTCCTGTGAATGTAGAGTGCAAAATATTAATTTATGTGCATGACATAATAAAGTTTACTCATGGCACTGTATTACTTGTCCTGCACTTTTTCAGTTTTACGTAGTCCCACATGAAGGAGTCATATAAGTGAATTTTATTGTGAGTGTTACTAGGGCAATGGGACTACAACTCCCATGATGCATTGCTGTGGTATTGTTTCACAGTGTTCATGGCTTAATGGTAATCTCAAATGCAGTGCACACACACACACACACACACACCCATTTTTGGTACACACACATGGATGCACTTTCATATCCTCTTACCTTGTGCTGGTGCTGTGGGTTCTGAGCTGTCTATGTTGGTAACTCCACTCACACTTTCAGTTGTCAGTGTGGATTCTATCAATTCCTCATGGGGTGTTGGTTTGTCCACCATGGAGCTGCCACCACCTGTCAGGTTGCCATCTTTCAGCCTCTCTGCAAGTTTTTCCTTGGATCTCAGTCTCATATCGTACCACCTTTTTTTTATCTCTTCAATGGAGCGAGTGGTGACTCCTACTGAGTTGACCTTCTCCTGGATCTCCAGCCATATTTTCCTCTTCCTGGAGTCAGGTACCTTTAAAGATTTTTTTCCAAAGAGGTCTTCATGGTTGCAAACCATTTCTTCTATGAGCACTTCCTGCTCCCTCTCTGAAAACTTCTGCTTTCTTTTTTTCTTCTCAATTGGCTGCTCCTCCTGTGCCTTCTGTGCCTCCATAGCTGTACAAACAGGTCTGCTCTGCCTCAGCACACTCTTCCAACTGCCACTGGGTGTGGCTCTGGGGAGCAGGTGCAAGCAATCACTGGTACTTCCTGCTTGTGATGTCATCAACTTGTGCCAGCATTGCATGATTCCCGTTTTTGCGAGTTCCTAAAATGCGAATATCGCAATTATGCGAATCGCATTTTTCTCGCAATATTTTCTGCGAGTTTTAAGGAATCGCTATTTTCTCGCATTTTTCTTGTTACATACCATTTTGCGATTCCGAAATTGCGATTCGCTACAAATCGCTATTACGGACTCGCAAAATGGTTTTTTGATACATCTGCCCCATCGTGACTAGATAGGGGTGAGAGCTACTTAGAATCGATAGAAAGCAAAATGGAGAGCAATACTTAGTTTGTGCATGTGAATGCGATGCGGGAGTGAAGATAAAATGTCCAAGTATATTTATAAAAGGGGAATTGGTGCAGCTGCCTTGGTGGCTGTCTAGGTTTGCCTTAACACTAAGACGGCTCTTGCCTGGGGGCACAGAGAGGAAAGAGAACAGAGGAACACTGACATTCTTCACAGAAAGACCTGCATGGTTTAAAATGATCACTGCTGTATTTTATAGAAAGCTGAATAATGTGAAAATATAGCGAGGTAAGGGTCTAAACAAATGACATACCTCGCAGCCCGTCCTGAAAGCATGAAAGGGCCTTTATGTGTCCCTACCCTTAGGAGCTGCCATTGGAAGACTTTCTATACAGCTAAGGTGCACTTGAAAGCTCAGTGATTCTTATTTTATCAGCGGGATTAGCTTGTTTCCAACAAATGGAAAACATACATCAAATTTAGATGGACACCTTGGCGAGGGGCACCGACTTGACTTTTTAAACCACTTGCAAAGCAGACTATTTTCCTATTTAGCGTGACAGAGGGTTGAAAGGGGACACTGTTGCCGCCATAAAAGGAAGGGAGGTGTCAGAGAGTAATGGTGGGTAAATAATTGGAAGGAGAAGAACTGTAAGTACACCCTCCCGCCCACAAAGAAGGTGCCATCTGTAGTTGGAGCCACAAGATGTTGTTAGCCAAAAACACTGCTATTATTCGGAATTTCCCAATCCTACTCTTCCCCCAGCATAACTGCCAAGGTTTCAGATTGCTTATGTCTGATATTTTCAAAGTTTCAATGTACTTATTAGTGAAACTCAATGACTATGAGTGAAACTTTCTCGTGACTAAAATCATGTAACGAGGTCCATGGAAACAGACAAATATCAGGTATCACACTCACTTGAGCAACAACAAACTATAAGGAACTCTGGAGCAGGTGCTTTTAAATCTATTATTTCTAAATAACCAGCACCTTCCACCTTAACCTCTGCGCCAGGTGCAGCTGACCAACAAGGTGTCACAACAGCAGCAACCCACTGAGCTATGCACATAAAATACATTTCTGTAAATCCTGTTAGACTTTCTTTGCACCAGGCATATTAACCCTCTGTGCTACTTTATGGCGAGAGGCAAAACTCTCGGTAGACATAAATGATCTCTTTGCAGCGGAAACATTAATCTGGCTTCTTGGTTAAACCTACACTATTAAAAACAGATAAATAAATACGTACATAAATAAATAAATAAATAAATAAATAAAGCATGAAATACTATCTAGGAAATTGCTTCGCCACAGCACGACAATATTATTTGTAATGGGCATATGTATATGGGCGAAACACAGAGCAGAAAAACATTTGCAGTGTTAGCAGTTAAATTAATGCTTTTTACCTTTGGAAACTCAAACCGAATTTTCTCATAACGGTATAGCATGTCCTGATAACAAAGCTGGCATAACAGAAATATGTAATAGTTAGGAATAGCTACTGACAGGGCCAAAGCCATGGACAGGGAACAAGAAGGCAGGATATATGATCTGGGGGGTAAGGCCGGGAAACTGTTTGCATGGCTAGATAAGAAAAAGCTGGCAAGTCGGCTGGTGCCGGAGTTGAGTGATGAGACAATCACTGATCCCCAGGAAATAGTTGACAAATTCTCCGCTCACTATAGCACAGTCTATCGAACAAGAACAGTACACACTGAACACGACTCCTAGCTACTATTTCAAGACATAACACTCCCGTTCCTGCAGGCAGACGACCAGAGTCTATTAGAGAGTGACTTTACGGACGACGAGATAGCAGTAGCAATCAGGAGCCTACACCCGGGGAAGGATTCCTATCGAGTTCTACAAACTGCGGCCTGACAAACAAGCCCCATACTTGCGTGTAATGTTCAAAAAGAGTAGAAGCGTGGGGAAACTTCCACTGGACAAGAGAATAGCAACACTGGCCACTATCCATACGGAAGGCAAGACTAAACATGATTGTGCCTCCTATAGACCAATCTCCCTGCTAAATGCAGGACCGAAAATCCTAGCAAAGCTCCTCGCGAGCCGGCTCATTAAAGTAATACAGAAAAAACAAAGGTGATGATGGACGGAGCGTTGACAATGCAAACACTCACCCCCAGTCAACTGACCTGGGTTTAATCCATCACCGTTCTTTAGCTCACTCCACCACCCCAGTTCAGACATGGCCATATGCAAATCAGTCTGACCCTGTGCCTCATGGGAACAGTCCAGCCCGAACTGCCAAGCCATGTCTTCCCTGGACCGGAATCAAGCTTCCCAGGACCGGTTTCTGGCATTACAGCTGTCTTCAGACGGACTTGCTTGACTCTAGTGGCAAAGTGAGCAAGGGACTCAAGTCTGAGCATACCCTGCCAACTTAGGGCGAACAAAGAAAAACCAGAGGTGATGATGGACGGAGAGTTGACAATACAAACACTCACCCCCAGTCAACTGATCTGGGTTTGGTCCATCACCGTTCTTTAGCTCACTCCGCCACCCCAGTTCAGACATGGCCATATGCAAATCAGTCTGACCCTGTGCCTCATGGGAACAGTCCAGCCCGAACTGGCAAGCCTTGTCTTCCCTGGACCGGAATCAAGCTGCCCAGGACCGGTTTCTGACATTACAGCCATCTTCAGCCGGACTTGCTTGACTCCAGTGGCAAAGTGAGCAAGGGACTCACGTCTGAGCATACCCTGCCAACTTAGGGCGAACAAAGAAAAACCAAAGGTGATGATGGACGGAGCGTTGACAATACAAACACTCACCCCCAGTCAACTGATCTGGGTGTAATCCATCACTGTTCTTTAGCTCACTCCACCACCCCAGTTCAGACATGGCCACATGCAAATCAGTCTGACCCTGTGCCTCATGGGAACAGTCCGGCAGTTGGCAGCGTATGCTCATATGTGAGTCCCTTGCTCACTTGGCCACTGGATTCAAGATAGCCTGGCTGATGAGGATTATGAATCCGAAACCGGTCCCAGGATGCTTGGTTCCGGTCCAGGGAAGACATGGCTTGGCAGTACAGGCTGCACTGTTCCCATTAGGCAAAGGGTCAGACTGATTTGCATATGGCCATGTCTCAACTGGGGTGGCTGAGTGAACTAAAGAATGGTGATGGATTTAACCCAGATCAGTTGACTGGGGGTGAGTGTTTGATTTGCTCAAACGCTCCGTTCATCATCCCCTTTTGTATCGCTTTGTTTGCCCTAAGTTGGCAGGGTATGCTCAGACGTGAGTCCCTTGCTCACTTGGCCACTGGATTCAAGATAGCCTGGCTGATGAGGATTATGAATCCGAAACCGGTCCCAGGATGCTTGTGTCCGGTCCAGGGAAGATATGGCTTGGCAGTTCCGGCTGTACTGTTCCCATGAGGCACAGGGTCAGACTGATTTGCATATGGCCATGTCTGAACTGGGGTGGCTGAGTGAGCTAAAGAATGGTGATGGATTAAACCCAAATCAGTTGACTGGCGGTGAGTGTTTGATTTGCTCAAACGCTCCGTTCATCATCCACTTTTGTATCGCTTCATTAAAGTAATAAGCGGGCTGGTACATCCGGACCAGTCTGGCTTCATGCCCCACCACAATTACGGCACTGAACCTTCGCTGGGTACATGGTGTGATGAGGTAGGACAGAATCCAGTAGGCAGTAGTTATAGTCCCACTAGATGCCACTACGGTATTCAATACCATCAAATGGCCATATTTGTTTGTAGTACTAATAAGGATGGGGTTTGGTCCAAGCTTCATTCAATGGGTAAGACTCCTTTATTCGGAGCCACTAGCATAGGTGGTGGTAAATAATAAAAACTTTTAAGTGTTCGCCCTGGGCCTGGGGACCTGTCAGGGGTGTCAGCTGTCCCAACTCCTCTTTGCTCTGGCCTTGTAGCCGCTCACGGCCTGGATCAATATGACTCCAGTGGCCTGCGATGGTCGGCTATGCGCGAGGATCATATTTCCCTGTAAACTGACAACATCCTGTTGTTCCTTGCCTCTCCCAAAATGTCACTTAATTGCGTGCTAGACATTTTTGCAACCTTCAGCAGGTACTCTTGGTACTCAATAAACTGTAGTAAGACTGTCCAATACCGATCACCACAGTAGGCTTTAAATACTTGGGTATTTTTGTAACCTCAGATTATAACCTACGATTCGAGCGCAACCTACTTCTACCCCTGCAAAGGTTAAAGCATGATATAATCAGTTGGAGAACTCTCCCGCTGTTGCTGCTGGGAAGGGCAGGATTTTTCAAAATTATGTCGCTCCCGCGTTTCTAGTATACACTCCAAAACTACCCGGAAGTGATTCCGGCACGCTATTTCAGAAACATAGAGAGTCTCCAAAAAGACCTAGGGCCTCATTTATGAGAAATGACGCATCGCTGCGTGAAAGCAGTGATGCGTCACTTCTCAGTGCGCAGTCCTTGCGACATTCCTGATGCGTCATATTTAATGTATGACGCATCTTGTCGCAAGGAGTTACTGATACGTCAGTATTTTTGACGTATATATAAGTGCAAAAGTGACGCATTGCTGGAGTGTGTCACAAAAGTGATGCAACTCCAGCAATGCGTCCTTTCACATGGGGCAAGCCCCATGTGAAAGGCCCTGCGTCAGTCTTACGTCTGCTGTGAGGCAGGCCAAGATTTTGACGCAACGGCGTCCTAAAAGTGACGCAGTGAAATCTCATAAATTTCACTGCGTCACTTCTAAGACCCTTCCTTGCGTCAATAAGCCCCCCTTGCATACATTATACCTGGAGCCGGTATAATGTGGCGCAGGGGTTTACAAAGTGACGCATCTACCTAGATGCGGCACTTTATAAATATGGCGCAACAAGGCTCATTTTTTACGCCACTGGTGCGTCACAAAAAGTGACGCACCAGCAGCGGGAAAGTGATGCAAGGGCTCATAAATAAGGCCCCTATTATGGAATGGGCGACCCCGGATAGCACTCAACAAACTCACACTGGGTTGGTACTGAAGAAATCAAAAATCTTTCCAGCGGTCTCACTGAAACTTAGTCCTTTTAAACCAACAAAGAAGAAATTGGCACAGAAGCTGAAATATAAAAGATCATATTTATTACCCTCAAATGAGGTGAGACTACGTCACACAGAAACCTTAGCAACTGAATGAGGCAGTCTAAGGAGTACAGAAAATTGGGGCTTTATATATGCTTAGAGTTACATAGTAAGCATAAATGCAAGGGGCAGTCCTGGCTCATGTAAGCATGCAAAAATGACTAAGATGGGCATACAAGATCTACTTGCTCAACAAAGTGGGAGTAGAGTTACTTCTCCATGCAGCAGCAAAAATAACCTGACAGTTATACTAGAGAAGCAGGTGCATTCTACTAGCTAGGCCCTTCTAGGCATGTGTGATGTGGAAGATGCTGAATATAGTTTGTCTCTAAGCAGACTAGAAGAGCAGTTAACAGAAATGGAGGACAGAGCACATGGCAAACAAAATGGCTGCAAGAAATACAAAATGGCTTTCACAAAGCGGATAAGATAACTTCTAAATACAAGATGGCTTCAGCTAAATGCTAACCCATTGCTGTCAATTTACGACAGTACAACAGGGGGATAGGCCTTCCAGACTTTAAAATGTACTACTGGGCTGCCCACCTGGCAGCCAATAATCATGGCACCTACTCACACCCAGATGACCCAGGATTCGCCATGAACAGGTGGCTGTTGTCGGAAGGGAACTACAATGGGGCGCTTTCCTCGAAAACCCAGCGTTCACCCCTGACAGGACTGATCAAATACTCTGTACAATTTTGGCACAGACAAATAGAAGCCTGTGGAAGAAGCAGAAACTGACATTGGCAACTATCCTATGGGTTACCAAGACACTGGGTAACTTGTGGACCACAAAAAGGTTTGACAAATGAGACATTATCGGGATCTCCAGGCTTGGAGCCAATTCAGAATACTTTAGATAGCTGCAGATACACCATGTCCTATAAATACACATACCAAAAGGGCTCTCCCCTCCAGAGTCCTCCCCCCTTGAAGACAGACTCTTAGATGGCTACTTGCCTACAAAAGCTGTGTCACTAACTTATAAGAAATTGCTCAACAACACTGCAGACCCCCTCCAGCAACTACGAGGGAGGTGGGAAGGAGACGCCCTAGAACTGGAGGATGAGGAGTAGCAGGTAGCAGTCGCTTCCCCACGAGAGGTAGCTATCTTGGCTAGACTGAGACTTTTACAGCTCAAGATATTGCACAGAATCTACATCACCGAACCAGTCCTGGTCCATATGGGGAAGGCAGAAACAGAGAACTGTAGACAGAAGTGCGGACATGCGGGAACCTTCATGCACATATTGTGGGAATGCGACCACATTCAACGGTAATGGTGCAAAATCCACAATAACCTGAGTGAGGCACTCACACATACAATTTGCATCAAAGTGAAGAGATGTCTCTTAAATGTATGGGAGCCAAACAGGCAAAGCAAGCTCTGGGTCACTTTAGGCCTCATGATAGTGAAGAGAAATATTGCACAATGTGGGGGGCTGCATATCCACCTAAGGCGGCGGCATGGAGAGCAGACATGGACTGTTGTATGTTCAGGGAGAAAATAGAGTATATTGTATCGAGATGCCCCAAAAAGTGGTCCCTGGTTGGGAACAAATGGAACTACTACCGGGGAAATATCTGTAGCCCCCCAAGTTCCCCAATTCACGACGGTCCACCAACACCATGAGAGCAGTGCTTCCAGATGTTTAGCCTATGTATAACAGGCCCCTTTTGTAATTATTACTGTTAATGCAATGCAACTCCTCTCGGTTGTCAAATTGATCCACCAATTCAATGTGTTTAATGAAAAGAATTATAAAAAAAAGAAATGCTCAATATTTAAGCCTGCCATAGTTTCCCCGTGATGATCGACTGGCTCCCATAGTAACCACACAACATGACGTTCGCTCCTCCCCAATTGCTGTCACATTTCCTCCCCGCCATACCCAAGAACTCTCATAATCAAAGCATGTTGTCCATGGCGTAGCCTTTTTTATTCACCTCAAACCAGGTAATTCACCACAAACCAACATGAGAGTAATAATATCCTACTTCGATATATAAAATTGATTTGCAGCATCACACTTTAGCAGCATTAACATGACAAAGGCAGTAGGTAATTAGGCACAACAATACGCTTGAACTTGAGCTTGGCCATACACTTTAGTGGCCTTGACCTGTTAAATGCAGTAAAGAAATTAGGCACAACATTACACACTGAACTTGGCCATACAGTTGAACTTGGCTGTCTCGGCCTACCAAGCCCCCACTCTGCTGCACCCATCTCCACACCCTACTACAAACACACATCATTACAGAGAGAAAGTTCTCTCCATAGAGGCCAGTCCCTCCACACACACTACTACACATCCCTATGATCTGAGAGAGACATCTAAAAGGGTGTGGCCATCCCTCCCCACACCCTTCATTTAAGAGAGAGGGGTCTGAAAGCAGAGGTATGTAACTCTCTATGCACCCTACTACGCACACCTATCATCTGAGAGAGAGATCTCAATGGAGAGGCTAGACCATTCACACACCCTACTTTGCTCAACAGTCATCTGAGAGAGAGGTGTAAATAGAGAGGCCAGTCTCTCCCCTCACCCTAATACACACACCTGTAAGAGACTCGTGAGACCCTGATGGAAAAATATTGAGCCTGCCAAGAGGTGTTTTATGATCCCACGTGAGTCTCACGAGATCATAATGGGGAGAAGTAGAAAAAGGGGCCAAGGCTCAACCAATGGTTATCGTTCCTATTACATGGTTGAAGAAATGTTGTGATATGATTCGGGACAGAACCAGAGATAGTACAAATTGTTATTGGTGACTTGGGGGAGTAAGAAACCTGTTGGAGGTGTGCACAACATAAGTTGCTGGATTTCTAACAGAGACAGACTGGTGTCTTTATCTGCAAATAAGAAAATTCAGGTAATTAAAAATATACTTTATGAACTTTGTTGAGATGTGTCAGTAAATGCACTACTCTTGCTAAACTTATTGTATACAAGGTATAATTAATCAAACGCTGTATGTAGAGGTGCATGTTTGTAATATAGGTTTTGAGAGGTAGAGTTTAGAATGTAGCGAGATATCACCAAGTATTGGATGTTATGTTTAAAAATCAATCGTTCAATCTGTATGTGGTTCTAAGTAAAAGAGGCAGTGTTTCTGAAATTATAAAACAAAGAATCTGCAATCTATTAGTACAAGGCCAAGTGTTGTATGAACCTTGCTTTACACATACTTTATGAGATGTTTGAGTGGAGATATTACTACCTCTAGAGTAACACACTGTGTTAGCTGTTAGGAAAGGTGTGTCTAGAGCCGTGGTACTCATAGTACGGCCTGTGGGCCACCCGCGGCCAACAAGTCCTGCTTGGGCGGCCCGCAGACCTTTCAGGTAATATACCCATATCCCCCCAGAAAGAGAGAGAGACAGTGGAGAGAGAGAGAGGGGAGAGAGTGGAAGGAGAGAAAGTTGAGAGAGCGAAAAAGATAGAGTGGAGAGAGACAGTGGAGAGAGACAGTGGAGGGAGACAGTGGAAAGAGACAGTGGGGGAGATTGTGGAGAGAGACAGTGGAGAAAGAGTGAACAGAGAGTAGAAAGAGGGTAGAGAGAGAAACTGACTGTCTGGGAGACTAAGATACTGACTGACTATGAGTCTGACTCACTGAGAGAGAGTCTGACAGAGAGAGAGAGCCTGCCTGAGAGAAAGACTGACTGACTAAGAGAAAGAGAGAGACTGGCTGACTGAGAGATTAAGATACTGACTGACTATGAGACTGACTGACTGAGAGAGAGAGAGTGGCTGACAGAGAGAGAGAGAGATACTGACTGACTCAGAGAGAGAGAGAGAGAGGCTGACAGAGAGACTGATTTGACTGAGAGAGAAAGACTGACTGACAGAGAGAGAGACTGAGAGAGAGAAGCACTGACAGAGAGAGGGAGAGACTGGCTGAGAGAGAGACTGACTGACTGAGAGAGACTTACAGTGAGAGAGAGAGACTGACAGACTGACTGAGAGAGAGATAGACTGACTGATGAGAGAATGACTGACTGACTGAGAGAGATAGAATGACTGACTGATTGAGACTGACTGAGAGAGAGATTGGCTGACTGACTAAGAGAGAGCCTGACTGACAGAGAGAGAGTCTGACTGAGAGAGACTGACTGACTGAGAGAGAGAGAAAGAGAGAGAGAGACTGACGGACTGAGACTGACACAGAGGGAGACTGACTGATTGTCAGAGAGACTGACTGACTGACTGAGAGAGAAACTTCCTGACAGAGAGAGACTGACTGAGAAAGACTGATTGTCTAAGAGAGAGATAGAGAGAGAGAGAGAGAGAGAGAGAGAGAGAGAGAGAGAGAGAGAGAGAGAGAGAGAGGGGCGGCGGAGAGAGAGAGAGAGAGAGATAGAGAGAGAAAGAGACTGACTGACTGAGACTGGCAGAGAGAGAGACTGACTGACTATGAGAGAGACTGACTGACTTGGAAAGAGACTGCCTGACAGAGATAAACTGACTGAGAGAGACTGACTGTCTGAGAGAGAGAGAGGGAGTGAGATAGAGAAAAAGAGACTGACCGACTGAGACTGGCAGAGAGAGAGACTGACTGACTGACTGACAATTAAGCTGTATACAAAATGTTAATGATTTAGGGCAAAGAAATATTAAAGAGCTGATAACAAGTCCTTGTTCACACATGCCCAGCACGATGTCAAGCATACCATTATGCTATGCCTCCATTGACAGGCTCAGGGCCCAGGAGAAGACTGGGTAGTAACCCATGGGATCCCCTAGTACAGATGCGAGCTAAGAATAATGTAAAAAAGTTGCAAATGCAAAAACAACAAGGTGAAGGATGGATTTCTTGAATTAATTGCAGCCACTGTCAATTGCTTGGGGCCGCATCTCCACCCATCCATAGTTGCAGGCACCTTGCACGTAAAAGTAGAAATCCATATGTGACTTCCAAGCCCACTCAAAGGAGGCAGAGCCTGACATGTAAACATCGGGGTAATGAATAATATTATCACAAACTGTGGCAACAATCAGTGAAAAAATACAGACTCTGTTGTATTTGTTACCATGTATAATGTATATCATGGACAACATATTTAAAATGTATGAACCCCATATACTGCCTCATTTTAAGACACATACAAAGATATCCTTAATCAGCTCCGTAATGTATTTCTCAAATTATTTACCCTATTTAATTTTTCGAAGTTTATCCTGTCAAAGACTACTAATTTATTTGTGCTTAAGCACAGATAACATCTCCACGAGAACTGAGCAGAGAAGGGCAGCACCTGATGCAAGAGTGTTCATCTGTACAGACTGCCAACGTTAGCCAGTGTTTAGTTGACGCTGACTTTGCTAATACTGTCACTGTTCTGGAGCACTACCCCTCATTACATGGGAAACTCCAAGCAAGAAGGAATGTCTTAGGGCCTGATTATGAGTTTGGCAGTCCAATGGACTGCCAAACCCATGGTGGCGGTGCGGCATTCCCAGCACTGGTCCGGAATCACTGACATAAAATCAAAGACCAAAATATCGAGGTCCCAAAATATCGCTACCGAAATATCAATGTCAAGAATGTCGACATCCTAGCTACAACATGGTAAGTACAAAAATATCGGAAAAAAATATTGTTGTAAAAAATATCTTTGTTAAAAATATTGTTTTTTTTAAATGTTTAAAGAATAATATAAAATAAATACTACATATACTTAAAAATATAGATAGTTAGAATTATTATAAAGTGTTAAAAATTAGAACAAATATAAATATAATGTAAAAAAATTAAACATACATATATAAAATATAACATATACATTTACTTAATAATATTAATAAATAATGATTACAATATATATAATAAAATATATTATCAAACATATATATAAACATGTACCAGTAAAATAACAATAAAAAAATATATATATATATAATAAATAAAATATAAAAATATTTTTATTCTGGGATAAAATGACTATTCGCACTCCAGGGAGTGCAACAGTAGGGAAAGTGTTGGATAGCGGAGGGGAATAATTTATTATTCCCACTCTAGGAAATGCAACAGTTAGGAAAGTGTTGGATAGAGTAGGGGAATAATTTGCTATTGCCACTTCAGCAGGTAGAACTGTAGGGAAATTGTTGGATAGCTGAGTGGATTCAATTACGGATCACTGACAGAATATCGAGGAACAAAATATCGACGAAAAAATATAGAGTGCCAGAATATCGACTTCCTATCTTCAAACAGGTAAGTACAAAAATATCGACTCCAAAATATTGTTGTAAAAAATATAGACAGTCAAAATATCGAATTTTTTAAATGTCTTAAAAGTAATATATTAATAAATATAAATAATTTAAACATACTTAAAATACTTAAACTTAAAATTAATAAATAATTAATGCAACTGAAAAACTTTTTTAAAATAATTTTAATACATAAATATATATATATATATATATATATATATATATATATATATATATATTCAATGAAAAAACCATAGGTTATAGACCATATATAGTTAGGAATTAGCATTTACAAAACCATATTTTACTCACACAAAACCATTGAAATTTCATATATAGTTAGTTGCCCTAACTATATATCGCGCACCCGCAATCCACTGCTGATGATGTCACATATTACATCATTCATGACATGGTCAGTGACATCACTGATGACATCACTGATGACATCTCAAATGACATCACTGATGACATCACTGATGACAACATCCAGTGACTGTATGTTTCTGTAAAGTTAAATTATGTCTTACATATTGAAGAATGAGTGGATGTATAAGTGTCTGGATGAAGGATTTAGTAGGTGCATGACTGACTGTATGAGAGAGTGATTAAATGTGTGTCACTAAGTGCATGGGTTAGTGACTAAACTGTCTTAATTTGTGCATCATTATGTCTGTTGTTCTGTAAACTGTTGCATGTGTTGATAAGTAGCTATATGAGTAACTATATGGGTTATTGATTGTTTGCCCAAGTATTTGTATGGGAGACTGAGTATGTGTGTGAGTTGATGAAAGGTGTATGACTCTGTGCATAGATGTGTGAGCAGTTGATTCACTATATGTATGGGTTCAAAAGTGCATGTGGAAACAGCTGCATGGGCAGTTGACTGTGTGCATGAGTGTATTGCTGAGTGAAAGATATCTCAGTGCTACATGTCAAAGTAAGTACATATGTAAAACACAGTACATGTGAGAGTAGACATATATAAATAACTGTGCAGAAGAGCCAGTGAATGTGTGAGTGGCTGCATGGATCATTGAGAACTTGTATCAGTGATTGTATAAGAGAGTAAAAATATGTTAGAATATGTTTGAATTAGTAAGGTGTGTATAACTGTATAGTTGAGGAAATGGAGTTGTGATTGATTCTTTGCATGACTGAGTAGGTGCATGAGTAACTCCATGGATGAGTGACAATCTGTGAGTGTCTGTTTACACTGAGTGTATCTAAGGTTATATTAGAGTCTGAAGAGGTTCATCGTATTATCACATGAATGATGTCATCAGTGATAAACATAAGCAATGGGACCCCCTCAAATATATAAATTAATGCCCAGGAACCGAGGGGAACAAGAATACACAAAGCAAAAGGGGTGTTCCTACAGTGGCCGTATCATTCAATAATGTGTGTACATCTCTAAGTACTCAAAAGGCAGTGACAGAAGAAGATAAAGTGCAAACAAAGTTCATTCAAAAAATATTTATTTGTTCTTTTTTTTAAGTATATAAATTCATATAAATACTGTAATTAATCACAAAATCTTATTTTTAAATAATGAGTAATACATATATTAATTGAAAAAGTTCATAAAGAGCAAAAAACAGTCATAAAAACAGCAGCAAATTAGCAGGTCCCCTGAGAAACAATCATACACAGCAGCTCGCTCACGTGCTAACAATCATTCTACATTCACACCACATACCAAGATGGAGAAGGAACTGGATTCCAAATAGCAAGATGACTACGCTAATGTGGTCCAAGGGCACCAAGGTGTAATTGTTGGCCCTTGTAGCGGGTCTACGCGCGTTTCGGTGGATCAAGCCACCTTCATCAGGACCTTGTTCAAATTGTGCAGATATCAGGGGATCAGGTCCTGATGAAGGTGGCTTGTATGATTGTTTCTCAGGGGACCTGCTAATTTGCTGCTGTTTTTATGACTGTTTTTTGCTCTTTATGAACTTTTTCAATTAATATATGTATTACTCATTATTTAAAAATAAGATTTTGTGATTAATTACAGTATTTATATGAATTTATATACTTAAAAAAAAGAACAAATAAATATTTTTTGAATGAACTTTGTTTGCACTTTATCTTCTTCTGTCACTGCCTTTTGAGTACTTAGAGATGTACACACATTATTGAATGATACGGCCACTGTAGGAACACCCCTTTTGCTTTGTGATGTCATCAGTGATGTCATCAGTGATGTCATTTGAGATGTCATCAGTGATGTCATCAGTGATGTCACTGACCATGTCATGAATGATGTAATATGTGACATCATCAGCAGTGGATTGCGGGTGCGCGATATATAGTTAGGGCAACTAACTATATATGAAATTTCAATGGTTTTGTGTGAGTAAAATATGGTTTTGTAAATGCTAATTCCTAACTATATATGGTCTATAACCTATGGTTTTTTCATTGAATTTTCAAGGTTTTGCAAATGCTAATTCCTAACTATATATGGTCTATAACCTATGGTTTTTTCAGTGAATTTCAATGGTTTTTTAATAGCAAATATCAAATGTTGTAAAATGTATTTTTATTCTAATTCAAAAATATATTTAAAATTTTTGTAATTTAATGTTTTTAATTATATATTTTTTTAATTATTTTTTTTGTTTCGCTGCCGGTTCGCGAACCGGGAAGCTTTCCGTCAGCTCAATTTGATGCCGCGACCCGGTCCGCTAACCGGTAAACGTTCTGTTTGCGCAACTGCCGCATTAGAAATCAACACCGTGACGCGTCGCGGAAGCGCGACATATCACGTTGTCGCGTAATGCGTCTTATGACGCGCCGCGTTAGCGCTCCCGGAAGTGCTCCGGTCCGCGAACCGGAAGCGATCCGGGGTGCGGCGCGCAGCGCGTAACGTGAGCGGAACAGGTCATGTGATTTGTTTATAACACTTTTCATTGGTTCATTTCACTTTTGGTTTCCTAATGATGTAAGACTAGGTCATGTGATCTAAAATTAACACTTTTCATTGGTTTAGAACTATTGTTTTTCCCAAATGATGAAAACCCCTCCTTCTTTCCTCACTCTGACTTTCATCTTTGTGAGAGAAAGACCCTTTGTTATCAGTGAGCAATGGCTTCATTAGTAGCTTCAGCTGGTTCTTCCCCACCACCTCCACCACATCCAAGGAAGAGAGGACCACCTGCTGAAGTTATAATTCAGCAAGAAGAGGAAGAAGAAGAAGAGGAGGAAGAGCAGGAAGAGAGGCAGTTTTTGACTGAGGAGCCCAGGAGGTCTCATCGGAAAGAAAACTATATTTGGCAATTTTTTTAATTTCCCCGGGGCCAAAAGAAAGTCAATGCACGATACGTAACTTGCCTTATATGTAAAGATAGACTGTCCAGAGGGACCGAGAAGAAGTACAGTTACGGCAACTACACAATGCATAGGCACATGAGTAGGTGGCATCCTATCAACTACAGTGCTGCGCAGTTACGTGACGAGCAAGATAATCCCCCTTCGATGGCCAGAAGATAAGTAGTACAGGAAGTGACGGGACCAGAGGCGAGGGAGATGGTCCCAAATATACAAATGAGGTTCGGGGAAATCAAACAAGTGTGCGTGCGTTGCAGTCAGTTGATTTGCTACAGAGAAAGTAGCATCACTCTAATCAACAGAGCTATTGACAATCATGAGTGCCCGAAACGCCCCAGAGAATAAATTCTTTTTTTTTTTGTTGCTCCTGTTGAGCCCTTTACAATGAATCGTTTTCGTTTCCCCCCCCCAAAAAAACCAAAAAAAATATAAAAATGTTCAGAAAATACAAAAAAACTAAAAAAATGTTCAGAAAAATAATAAAAAAAACATAAAACAACAAAAACAATAAAAAAAAAGTTCTTTTCAGAACTACCTCCCCGTTATAAAAAAATTGGTAGAATATTTGGAACTCTGCCAACCTCTATTTCTCTTAGTTCGCTTCCGGGTTCGCTCTCCGGTACGCGAACCGGGAGCGAACCAAAATTTTTTTTTTTTAAAAAGAACAGTAAGTATAAGGGAAGGAAACAGACAGTTATGTTAAAAGAAAGACAGCTATAGGGAGTAAACTAGAGATACTGTTACCCGCAATCCACTGCTGATGATGTCACATATTACATCATTCATGACATGGTCAGTGACATCATCAGCAGTGGATTGCGGGTACCAGTATCCCTAGTTTACTCCCTATAGCTGTCTTTCTTTTAACATAACTGTCTGTTTCCTTCCCTTATACTTACTGTTCTTTTTTAAAAAAAATGTTTTTGATCAGTCAGAAACAGTGACAATAATAGAGACAGAGTGAGTGAACAAGAGTGAAGAAGTATGAGAAGAGAGGGACTGAGAAAAATAGTGGAAGGAGTAGAGTAATTAAGTAATAGAGAAAGAAATGAGGGAAGTAGCAAAGGCAGGAAAGTAAGGGTTAAAGAAATGAAGCAGTGGAACTAAAAGAAGTTAAATGTGATAGAAATATAACGAAAAGAGTACAAAACATTTACCTTATAATTGTCGATAAGTTAGTCATTTGTTATTTTTATACTTTCAATCTGTGAAAGAGAGAACAAACATTTGAAAAATATTAAAACATGTTTTTAAAAATTAGAAAAGACAAGGGAAAAGATTGAAGGACAAACAGTTTTTCAACAACTTTGACACTTACAGAAGCCTCTGCTTCTCCATGCCCCTACACAGTCCTAAAAATATACATTTTAAACTAACAGTATCTTGATGCAGATGAAGTGAGTCCTATCTTGCAACATGGTGCATCTTTTGCATCACTGCTGCATCGGTTTCATGTGGCACGGTTTTTTTACAGCACAACACATCTGCCTAGATGCATCAATTTGTAATTTTGTCGCCTTATAGCAAAACTTTTCCACCGCCACTGCGTCACAAAAGTGACGCACAGTTGCGCAAAAGAGGCATACACCTATCATAAATCTGTCCCTAACATGTTAAATGATTGATTCAGGATGACGATAAGGTGTGGCCTCTCCAAAGGTTTGTTTAAGGTGAGGCCTACTCAGGGTTGCATATCAAATTTATGCTTGTTGAAGAATACAGAGGAGATAATACATGTGAAGGCCTACCAATGAAGTAAATCATGTCCACTTCGCTCTTGAACAAAGGCCAGACCTCTTCTGTGTCCGTGGACAGACCTAAACTTCATCTGCACAATGTCATTCGTAAACTTAGGAAACACAGATGATGTAATTGAAAAACGTGGAGTTTCTTTTGCTCATTTCACAATCACATCACCTGTGTTGCCTTTGCTTAGGTATCTCATAGTGCAGATGTAGTCCAGCATATGAAACAGTACCCAGAAGTGCAGCAGTGTATGCATTAACTTTGACACTTACAGAAGTCTCAGTTTCTCCATGTCTACCTCACATTTCTAAATGTATATCATAAGTACAAAAAGTAGAGAATTAATTATACATGTTAAATGGTTTATTTTTGCTGTTCTCAGAATGTATCAAATTTCACTAAAATCAGTGACTTGAAGGTATTCATCATGTAACAGCGGGGAACACAATCAAAATGATTGTGTTTAAAAAACCCATACAACATAAGAAATCAGAATTCAAAACTCCTTAAAATTAACTTACTTTCCATGACGTCGAAGGATGTCCTATGAACAGCTTACACTCTGTTGTGCTGTTAATATTTTCAGCCCGCCACTTTCTGAAAGAAAACCTCCATCGTTTTGAAAAATATGTTACATACGATAAAAGACTTCTCACATTCTACCACATGTTTCCACACGGCCAAATCATGTTAGAGCGATTTACAACTCTTGGAATTCTTGTAAGCAAATCCCGTCATTTTCTATTTTCGCAACTTTCAGAAAGAAAACGTTTAAGATTACTTTCACAATCCTGGACTACTAATATCTTACCCTTCTTGCTCACTCATGTTCTACTTTTCCTATGACACTGATACTGCTCACTATGAAGCAGACTTACTTGCATCAGGTTTATATAGTTGGATTTTTAAAATGACATTATAATCAAAAGTTTGGACCAATAATCTAGACAGCATTGCAGACTTACATTCCCTCTACTCCATGAACCTCTTGAAATTCCTCAGAGCACATCCCGAGATTCTTTCCCTAAAATGTTGGTTTTAAAAACACCAGGTAAGAATTTTTAAGGTCATACGGCAATTTTTTTTTGAAAGTTATAACAGAATCGTTGCAGAATGACCAGCCGTTTCTAGACTTTAAATATGCTGTGTAATGTCCTGATGTTGTTGAAGGACCGTCATGATATATAATTGCTGCAGTTACAAAAGTCCTTCCTGATATTGACAACTCCGAAGCAACAACATTTTTTATTAAAGTTGTCAATTTTGTTCCATCAGGCCTACATCGTTGGAACATTAAAATGACATACTGGCCATATCTTCGTATAAATAATGTTGACATCATTTCAGATTTACATTGGCTACACTCCATGTTGTGATCAGCTGCTTTTACTAGCTTATTAAAGGACACTGATTTACTGTCTGGCAAAGTTAAATATATAAATCTTTCTGAGTCTACACTAGTAGTACTTGATACCCTACAGTTCTCGCAGTCATGCTGCCAATGATAAGAAAGCCCAAACAGGTGATCTACATCTACACCCTCATCTTGCAATACATCAAGCATATACATTAAAAACTCCTGACAATCCTGCTGAATATTTTCAGAAAAGTCTGTTTGACCTGAACATTCGTCTAACAGATAACGAACTTCAGACACACTTTCTACTTTTGTTCTATCACCGCTACATTTCTCTAACACAGAATTCAACAAACAGCATAAACTTTGTTCTGAATTGATCACAATCTGTTCTTTTAAAGTCTCTAGTGAAAAGACAACATTAACAACTACATTAGCATAGCAGTTGACACCAGAACTGTTTTCAAATTGAAAACCAACAACATCTTCAACAGAATCCGTTTTCTTTCTTCTTACAATTTTCGGTTTATCGACTTTTGGTCTTTTTCCTACAACCTCCCTACTATTACTGATATTTCTTCGTTTCCGGCCTACCACACGTTTCTCAAACAAAGGATATTGAGGCAAATGTGGCGCATACTCTCTTCTTAACCTATTGTATTCCTTAACACAATCTAGATCCGCACAAATGTTTGTGACATCACAGTCAATCAAGTACAATCCCGATAAAGTTCTAACTCGTGACAATGCCACATATGCCATACCCTCCTTGAACACAGAACTGCCAATATTCACCAATGCACTGTCTACACTTAAACCTTGCGATTTATGGATTGTCACTGCATATGCCAAGCAAACAGGAAACTGCTTACGGCGAACATATAAGTCTTTAACAAGCAAAAACCTAGCAGAGCAACGACCAATTAGCTGTACTTCCTCAATGCCATCAAATTTAATTTTTTAAAATTCAATTCCATCTCTACTTCTGTATTTCTCAAAATCAACAACATTACCCATTGATCCATTTACCAGACCTCTTTCAACATGTAAATTCCTTCTCAAAATGATTCGGCAATTTAAGCACACATTCAAAGTCTTTTCAAAACCCGCAGTTTTAGATATAGACTTCTCTAATGAATCCAATTTAGATTTCAAATTCTCAGACAAAACAATTGTTGATCCCATATGCTCTACTCTGTCAATAGCTTCCAGTTTCACAATCTCTTGCTTTTCTAAATACAACATTTTGTTGTTGAAGATGGCACATTCTGCAAGAGTTGGCATCAAACATATTCCGGATTTCTTCTCAGTAATTTTCTGAAAAATATTCTCAGGCACAACGTCTTGTTCTGGATATAAATTTGACAGTAATCGTGCAAGTAAAGATTCTTTTCCACGCTCAGTCACTTTTCCAATTCTAACATCTTGTAGAATATTCTTGTAATCTTCATCCTTCGCCTGACGCATATTTTCATGCAGTTCAGCATAATTGAAGTTTAACCATATATTGACGTTGCCAATGCTCCCTAGGCACTTCCTGGTATCTTCATTCGTGAGCATTTTGAACACAGGTTGTCCTTTCACTGGTGTAAGCTGCAGAAGATCTCCGAAAACAATGATGTGTTTGCCACCAAATAACACATCATACTCAGTTTTAAGAACTTCTTGCATTCTCAAATGCACAAAGGCAAGCATGACATTGAAAACCATGCTTACTTCGTCAATGATAAGAAGTTTCATTTTCCTCAAGACTCTTGAAACTTCACAACAAGCATCTCCAGATAACTTGTGGTATTGTAATTTGTTGTCATGCTCCACTGGCAGCATCAGTAGACAATGCAAAGTAATACCTTTAATGTTATGTGCTGCCAGTCCAGAGCGGTGACAACACAAGACAGCGATGACTCAGTCCTTTCCTGCAGATAACATGAAATTGCTTTAATGAGGAAACTTTTTCCAGTTCCCGCTTCTCCACTCACGTACAGTCGGACAGGCTTCAACGACGTACATGAGCACTCTTTCTTCTCATGACTTAATCCATGATCAATTTGCTTGGTAACTTCGTCATATATTTTCCTCTGTTCAACGTTGAGTTATTTTTCCAAGACTTCTAAGTTAACCGCATCCTCCTGAGCATGTGCCATGGCTCTTTCCACTTCATTCATAGCAGTGGCAGCTTCATTTTCGATAACAGGTCCTCCTAGTGGATCCTGACTCAATGAAACAGAACTCTGACTGTCCTGAGAACTGTCTCTGGCAATCTCGGCTGCAATCGTTGCTTCCTGCTCAATTTCCAAAGTCAACATTTCTTGATATTTGGGAAAAGCAAGACATTCTATGGTGTCCTTGGCGGCAGTGAAAGAGTCTTCATAACAGAGGAAATCTCCAAGCAGTTCCTCTTCTGCACGCCAAGGCTTGAAAAGTTGCAAGAGTGCTAAATAGAAAAACTCCTTTTTTTCTGGAGATTCGCCACTCAATTTTCGATGGTTTACCAAGTGGCATTTTCTTTGCTTGACCAGACATCCCTCACTTCCAATTACAGCATACACTCCTTTCTCAATATCTTCTTTGATGTTCCTCTTGAATATGTCATTTTGTAGAACCTCATACAGACAAACATTCTCGAGGTGACTGCTTCGATTTGGATAATATGTATCCAACATGTTGGTCTTCAAAATGTCGGTACTGTTTGGCTCCTTTTCCGCCAAATACTCAATTTCCCGCACAGGTTTCAGAACTCGATTACGCGTTGCAGCAAGACCAAGACTCGCCCAAACGATACTCCTGGATTTGGAATAGAGACTTGCTGAAGACAACCGGTCAGAACATTCGTAAGCTCCGATTTCTCGATGCGACAACATCTTCAGACTGAAACTGTACAACTTCTTGCTGAGGCTCTTTTCATGGGAAATGTCCTCCCACATATCCTTCAATTCTGTCTTTTCTTTTTTGGTGATGTAAGATGTCACATACCGAGCCACAGCCATACAGTTATCAGCCACAAACTGTATATCCATGTTAGCATTCCACATGGACAAAATCACTGGGTTGTAGTCATTGATGTACTTGGACTCTTCGTTCCTTTTCAAATTGTATGTATTTTTGGGTGATTTCCTCGTCACATTATGTCGCAGAGAAGACATCAAACTGTTTACTCTTCCTTTAGAAATCACCGGTCGTGGAAAGTTGAAACGACATTTGGTGTAGAACTTGTCCTTGTTTCTGAATTTACGACGACAGTACTTTCCACAACGATGGCTTTGGAAACGTAGAACTTGTTCTCTTAGGCTTTTCTTCTCCTTTGCGTTTGGAACAACACACGTAGAGTACTGTTCTATGAAACTCATCACTAAGTCATCCGGATCTGTTCCAAATTTAGGTGCATCCTTGATCCACAGCAGCATATGTATATGAGGAGCACCTCTTGCTTGGTACTCCTTTCTCCAGAAGAAATCCAACACCTCTCCAAGAGGTGGATTCTTCTTATTCATGATGAAAGACATCATAGCTTCAAATCTATGATTGAAGTACCTGCATACATTGACTGGATCCAAAGAGCATAGTTCTCCGGGTGTCTTGAATTCGATGTTTTCAATGTTTCCATTTGCCTCTCGTAGAAATTCAAGTAAGTCTTCCCAGCCATACTCGGCACAGCTCAGAGTGAGGAACCATGTCGGAGTTCCTAAGTTCCTCAGCATACATTTTAAATCACCATGACGACGGTACCAGTACTCATTAGTACCACGCTGACACGCCATGAGATTAATTAGGTGAGAATCCAAAATACTGTCTTGGACATTGACTTTATCCATAAAGTCACTTGCCGAGATGTTTCGCATCTGTATACCACTTTTCAAGATGTGGTTCACTGCATATGACAGTCCAGACAGATCGCTTTCAAACAGGAGATGAAACAAATAGGGAATGCATTGTCGAAACCTAGCATCTTCTGCATACAATCGTAAAGTCTGGTATTCAGAAGCAGGAATTTGATGAGGTCGCTCATCATATCTTCCTCCTTGACCTGTTGGAAATAGCTGTGGGAAACACCGAGCTTCCAAACTTTCCTCCCAAACACTAATGGGACTCCCTTTGGCTTGTTTCATTTGAAACAACTCAATAGCATTCCCCATGACTTCCTTGGAATGCAAAGGATGAACACTATAATGTTCATATATTTCTTCACTTTTAGAGGCTTCTACTTTCTCAATTTGGCCAGCACATAAGTCGCTATCCTCTTCATCACTTACTTCCTCTTCTGCAACATATACATTCTTATAGTACTTATTATTTTTTTTCAAATACAATGTTGCCTTTTTGACTTTCCTAACATCCACTAAATCTTGCCATATTTTCTTATTCTTTGTCGGAACCCCATTAACTAAGATAACCAGAGGTTCCTCTTCCACTTTTTCTACTCCAATTGTGTTAATGTTTTTGTTCAAATCTAGAGGCAAATAAACAACTCTTCCCTTTAATCCTCTCTGTAAATCTGATGGAGGCAACTTCCCTGTCTTTGGCTCCATTCTTACAATAGCCTGAAAGGGATGGATACTTTGAATCAAAATAGATTCATAAGTATTTAAATCCTTCAATTCAGAAGGAATCTCAACCAATTCCAGATTATTATGAACCGCCCTAGCTGGCATCTGGTTTTGGTTTAATTTGTTACAACAATAAGTACACACACGTTGATCCGATCCCAAATCAAAACAATTTTCTACCATCAAGTATGTTGCGAAATCCTTCCATTCACTATTATTTTCCCTTTCACTTTTTGCATATAAATCCACTAACTTAATCTGATTCTTATAATAAGTGCGTCGACAACACACACAAGTGAAATTAGGCCTCTCACTTGATTTCAGCTGAAACGTAGCAATTTCCTTCTGAAAATTATCTGTACTAGAAACCTGTACATTATCTTCAACATTACCCTCTACTTCTGGGTCAATTTGAACATTCTCATCTTTACTTCCAAAGTAACAAAACTCAATTTCTTCACAAATATTCTTCACATCTATTTCAGAACCATGGAAAAGAGCAGCACATAATTGTTTAAGCATAATTGCTGGACTCTTAGCATAATACAACATTCTCACTAATTTCCTCACTTTATTATGATGCACTGCTAGCATCCTGAAATGATGAAAAACACTCTGGCATACTCTCCTGGAAAGACAAGCCAGTGAATGACCATGCAAACCTGTCACTTCTCTCACTCTGCAAGGATCTAATTCTTGCAACAACTTCATTTTCTGCTTCAAACTTTTCTTATTAAATGTCCGTACAAAATCACAAAGCAAATTGATGGAATCCTGTCGCACACTGCAAATACTACTACACTTCCAAATGTACACAGGACCCTTAGGACGTCTTCCTAAAACCTCATTACCTAACACCTCTTCTGTCTCTGTTGTCACAAGTTTTTCTTTTTCAACTGGACAACCATCTTTCACTTCATAAGCTCGACCACTGGTGTCAATTGCAAGCACCAAATCATTATCCTGGAAATAACTCTCCTCAATAAAAAATGCCTCACAACTTGAACTATGCATCCATTCTCCGGAAAAAACTTCACAAAAATTACTACGATTAACTACTCTCTTCCATCTACTATTTGATTTGAAATCAGAAATTACCTTGTTTAGTTTCCTAATTCTATTGATTACCAAAATAAATAACTTTCGCTTAATTTCAAAAGCCTGATCAATAATTTTCTCTCAATTTTTCTTTTTCTTATAAAATGCCACTTTCTGTTGGCCTTTCTTAATATTTTTTAACAAATTGACTATTATCCTGTTGCGGATCATTCGTTTTCGAATGTCCCTAAACTGTTGTTTCCTTCTACTATCATGCACAGAGTTATCTCTTGCTCTAGCAGTAACATTTTTGATTGGTCTTTCCTTTCCGTTTAAATTGCTTCTCTTTTTCTGGACTGAAACATTTTCTGTAGAAATACTTTTTTTACTACAAATATTTCTTATGAATGATTTCGTGGTCTTACCCGGAGCTTTCTTGGTGACTTGACAAGTTTTTTTTGTAGAGGACTGCTGCAGTAATAGATGAACCTGCTGTCTTTGACGTTTTGTAGCCTTTCTAATTCGATTCTTAGTTGGCATTTTCAAATTTTGAAATGATCTGCAGTTGAATCTGTGGTAAAATGTAATAAAAAATGTTATTAACCACTATTACCAAACAGTAAATCAATACCAGTCATCAAAAACTTAACACCCTGCTTGTTATTTTACAGCATGACACATCTGCCTAGATGCATCAAGTTGTAAATATGTCGCCACATAGCAAATCTTTTGCACCACCACTGCGTCACAAAAGTGACGCACAGTGGTACAAAACAGGCATACACCTATCATAAATCTGTCCCTAACATTTTAAATGATTGATTCAGGATGACGATAAGGTGTGGCCTATCCAGAGGTTTGTTTGAGGTGAGGCCTACTCACGGTTGCAGATGAGATTTACGCTTGTTGAAGAATACAGAGGAGATAATACATGTGAAGGCCTACCAATGAAGTAAGTCATGTCCACTTCACTCTTGAACAAAGGCCAGATCTCTTTTGTGTCCGTGGACAGGCCTAAACTTCATCTGCACAATGTTATTCATAAACTTAGGAAACACAGGTGATGTAATTGAAAAATGTGGAGTTTCTTTTCCTCAATTCACAATTACATCACCTGAGTTTCCTCAGTGACTAAAAATGTCCTTAAGACACATGAAAGCGTTTTTTGATTGCCCTTGCACCATTTTTGGGTCTTTTTTAACATGGCTATGTAACTTCAAGAATCAAAATCTAAAATTGCCAAGCACAGGTGGGAGCATATTTACAAGAAACTTGCCCCACGGAGAAAGCTCTTCAATTTAAATGGGAAAAAATAACATCATAGACACTCAAATGCCTTATAAATATGCCCCAAACAACCTATGAAGCTCTAGCAGTACATATCCAGAAATGTCATTGATTTCAAAAAACGTTTTTAAACACAACATATAAATCAATTGTATACCTACATTCAAGAGAAAATGACTTAAAATGTCCTTAAGACACATGATTGCGTTTTTTGATTGCCCTTGCACCATTTTTGGGTCACTATTAACATGGCTATGTAACTCCAAGAATCAAAATCTAAACTTGCCAAGCACAGGCGGGAGCATACTTACAAGGAACTTGCCCCACGAAGAAAGCTCTTCAATTTAAATGGGAAAAATAACATCATAGACACTCAAATGCCTTATAAATATGCCCCAAACAACCTATGAAGCTCTAGCAGTACATATCCAGAAATGTAATTGATTTCAAAAACGTTTTTAAACACAACATATAAATCAATTGTATACCTACATTCAAGAGGAAATGACTTAAAATGTCCTTAAGACACATGAAAGCGTTTTTTGATTGCCCTTGCACCATTTTTGGGTCATTTTTAACATGGCTATGTAACTCCAAGAATCAAAAACTAAATTTGCCAAGCACAGGTGGGAGCATAATTACAAGAAACTTGCCCCATGGAGAAAGCTCTTCAATTTAAATGGGAAAAATAACATCATAGACACTCAAATGCCTTATAAATATGCCCCAAACAACCTATGAAGCTCTAGCAGTACATATCCAGAAATGTAATTGATTTCAAAAAACGTTTTTAAACACAACATATAAATCAATTGTATACCTACATTCAAGAGGAAATGACTTAAAATGTCCTTAAGACACATGAAAGCGTTTTTTGATTGCCCTTGCACCATTTTTGGGTCATTTTTTACATGGCTATGTAACTCCAAGAATCAAAATCTAAATTTGCCAAGCACAGGTGGGAGCATATTTACAAGAAACTTGCCCCATGGAGAAAGCTCTTCAATTTAAATGGGAAAAATAACATCATAGACACTCAAATGCCTTATAAATATGGCCCAAACAACCTATGAAGCTCTAGCAGTACATATCCAGAAATGTAATTGATTTCAAAAAACGTTTTTAAACACAACATATCTGTTTCAGCTTACATGAGAGACCATCGAATGGGCTCCATGTACAACAATAACTTGCGTTACTGTATGCAAGATATCTACACAGAATGTGCATTTACAATTTCTCAAAGAAACAAAATCTATTTGTATATCACTTGAGACAAAGCAACATTTTAAAAACACAGCTTTCTTCATAATTTTCTCCTTAAATCATACTATTCTCTATCTAAATTAAATAAATCTTTTCTCACCTTAGCAAATACTTTTTGAGTTTCTAAACAGTCTCAGAAATACACCAAATTGTCTTCAGCAGAACAAAGAGTATGCACTCCAGAGGCTGCAGCTATAGAAAGCACAGAAATGCTGATATTCATTACACATATCTCTCATGTTAGCCAATCAAAACTCTTCCCTCACTTTTTTCAAATCAAAACCCTTCCCCCCTCTGCCCTCTCTGCCTTTTTTGCATAGCAACCACCTCATGAAAGACCTCTGATGTTTGCAAGTTCACACAACAATGTTTCAATTGAACTCTGAACTCTCAGTGCACCTGCGTATCCAGTGCAATCTTTCATTAAATGTTTTTTCCTTGACCATTCAAATTACATCTTTCAAAAAACACATCCATGCACCCTAACTTTCTGTTTTCAGAAATGGAAATCCACCAATCACTGCTAGTGAATCATTAGCACTGAAACTCCACAGTTTTTTTTTCTTTACAAACTCCTACTGTTTCATCTGCCATTTCATTACCACACTTCATCTGACTGCAGCAGAAACTTCTCTCACCATGTTTACTGTCTGGATTGTTGGACATAGTTACATCTACTGGGCTCAAAGGTATGCTGAGAACAGAAATTTACCTAACCTCAATTTACAAGATGTGGAAATTAAGTGGTTTGGCCACAGAGGATTAAAATGTCACCAATTGATACCATTGGTGAAAACCTTTATGCATTTGCCAAAACCTGACCTGTTAATTGTGCACTGTGGAGGTAATGATTTGGGCACTTTGACTGGAGTAGGTCTGGAAATGCTTTTAAAGGACACCTTTGAGCAATTAATGGCACTTTTTCCTCAAACTGCCTTGGTATATTCAAATATATGCCAAAGACAGAAATGGAGGTGGTCCAACCAATTTTGTCCACAAATTGAGAAGTCGAGGAAGCATGTAAACAAATCTGTTTCAGCTTACATGAGAGACCATGGAATGGGCTCCATGTACAACAATAACTTGCGTTACTACATGCAAGATATCTACAGAGGAGATGGAGTTCACTTCTCAGATGAGGGCAACAGAATTTTCATTCTGAATTTAAGACTGTGCATTGGTACCTACTTATAAGTACCTAAAGGTACCATAATCCCAAAAGCTCTTCTCAGAGCTACCCTACATCTGATCACTCACAATTATTATTTTTTTCTAACTTTTTTCACTAATTTTCAACAAAGTACGCTCCCCGGGGCGCTATCCGGTACGCGAACCGAAAGCTAACCTCACGGAATTTCATAAAAAAATTTTTTTTTAGCACATATAAGCCTCCTCAGCCACCCTCAGAAAACCTAGGGGGTCAAGATAAGTCTACCGTGCCCCCTTCTACCCATTCTGAACATTATTTGCCCTCCATCTTGTATCTTAATTCGACCGAAACACAAAATGGTGGACTCCCGTAACGCTGCTGGTTCGCGAACCGGGACGCTTCCCGGGAAGCGGTCCAATAAAAAAGGTGGGAAAGTAATTTACAGAAAAACGACTGGAGACACTCTCACCAAATATAGATTAGCTCATACTAAATACCAATCCCTTTCATTTTCACAAATTTGATTGAAATTCCATTTAGCCATTTAGCCTGTAGACCTCTCTAAATACTGTGAGGTAAATTACTTCACAAAACACATCTGAAGTGTTGGAATTGACAACCAATGAAAATGTTACTTTCATTTTCTACTTTTATTACCTGACATTTGATTGGTTATATACCTGAATATATATAAAGGAAGAGAAGGAAACACAGCCATTTTGACTACTACTTCTTGTTGTACATTTCAATTGGATTTTCACTAATCACTTCAACTTCTTTGTAAAGGTAAGTTGTTATTTTTAAAACTGAAGTATATTGTGCACTATAAGTTAATATGGTAAACTTTTTCTGATAGTTATATACTATCCCTCTGTAGTAGTTATAGATTTAGATAGACTTCTCTGTTATAGTTATGGATGGAGTTAGGCTTCTCTTGTATAATTATGAATTTACTTACGTTAAATCACATACACTTTTTTATATTCCTACTTCCACTCTGATACTATACACTGCCCAAAGATAAATTCACTGATAAAAACTGCCTATCTAA
Source organism: Lissotriton vulgaris (assembly GCF_964263255.1). Classification (NCBI taxonomy): domain Eukaryota; kingdom Metazoa; phylum Chordata; class Amphibia; order Caudata; family Salamandridae; genus Lissotriton; species Lissotriton vulgaris. Next base: position 186,312,533 of record NC_141688.1, on the reverse strand, counting down.
AATTAATCCCAACAGTGCCCTATCTCTACTAATATATATTTTTTTTATCCAAATTTCAGGCAAAATGGAAGGCGAACACAAAGTTGAATTTCAAATTGTCCTGCAAGAGAGCAGCCAAGAAATAATTGATCCAAATTATATAGAATTTATGGATGAAACTTGGGACCAAGAACTACTGCAATGTGTGCAAGCAGTAGATGACCTCCTTCAAAATGAGGACATTTTACACCCTCAGAGATTACAAACTATGTTCAATGAAAATAATGACATTTCAGACAGTGAAATGTTAGAAAGTTTATTAAATTTTGAAACACAATCACAATAATAAATAATTGCTTAAAAAATAAAGAAATTAAAAAATAATCAACAAAACCAACAATCAATTAACATACAGTATTTGAAAAGTCTATCATTCTTTTTTCCTTATAGTACGCTCCCCAGAACGCTTCCCGGTTCGCGAACCGGGCGCTCCCCACGCAAAAAAAAATAATTTTTTTTTTTTTGCCCTGCGGGGCCCTTTTAAAACCTCCACATAAAACCTAGGGGGTCAGGGAGGATCTACTATGCCCCCTTATGGTCATTTCCCCCTTTGTTTTGGCCTCCTCTTGTCTCTCGATCCTACCGAGAGACAAGATGGCGGCCGCTCCGGACTGTTTAGAATGTTGACAGACACCGAAGAGCCAATCAGCTTCGCTTCGCGAAGTTCCGTTACGCGTCAAGTACGCGAACCGGAGCGCAGCCCAGAGCGCGCTTACAGATATATATCTTTTTTTGAACGTTAATTTCTCAAAATCCACTGGAGCACATATATTGAGACCTAGCAAAGGCACATCGGGCTAACAGTCCTTACAATTTTGCCAAGTTTCGTGCAAATCCATTCAGCCGTTCGGGCTAAAAGTGAGGCCAACCGCCCTATGGAAATTAACATTCGAAAAACGCGTTTTGGGACCCCCCTTTTTTCTCGGCCCCCCCTTGACGACCCCCCCCAAATTTTCAGGGGCTGCTCAGAAACAAAATGTGCCATTTTCCTGAAAATTTCAGCCAATTCCGTCCACAAACGCCAAAGTTATTAGACATAGAATTTTCAAAAATCCCATAGGGAAAAAATCCTAACTATATATACCTACTGGCGACCGCCAGTAGGTAATATATATATCCAAGCTCCGTACTCTCCCTTTCTCCTTTCGGGAAAATAAAAGCACTCACGAGGGTTCTGTGGCTCAGCAGCAGTTTATTCAAGACAAACGCGTTTCGGATTTACATCCTTCGTCAGTGTCGTGTTCTCTAAACAAACCAGCAGCGGCCATTTTTTTATATCAAAACATTACATGTCACGTGCAAACAGAGGGTGAAAGACGGACTTGGCGTTCCATTGTTTTATATGGGCGCCATCTTGAAACAGTAACTACTGTCTTACGTTTTCAAGTTATACACCAGAAAGTAGGTTTACATTACCACTTAATAACAATTATTGCGTTTTGTGTTAACTTTAACGAAAGCAAAATCTCGCCGTGGATCGGCAATGCAGCCTTCTACTACAAAAGGCTGCTTATTCCGCTTACCCTCAAACAATCACGCCGTGTATCGGCATAAGCAACATGAAAAAAGTGTTAAAAATGAATGCATACATTGTTGCATAGGACAGCACATCATTTTCAAGGATCACAGTTCATCATTTGTTCAAATGTACAGCCAATTCTTCCCCCCCATTCAATCCCTTAGGAATTTTGGTCCCCAGGTCAATGATGTACCTTGATTCCAGTCTCCTCAATTTGAGCAAACGGTCCCCACCTCTGATGTTTGGTGGAAGGCAGTCTAAACAGTAATATTGCAACAGATCCCTATTGCTATTATGTTTTACTGAGAAATGCCATGCTACTGGATAGCTAAAATCCTTATTTTTAATAGCACGCATGTGCTCTAGTACCCTCAACTTTACCATGTTAATAGTGCTGCCCACGTATTTAAGTCCGCAGGGGCACACAAGACAATAGACAGCTAAGCTGGTTTGGCAGGTCATAAATTTGTTGATCTGTTTATTCTGTTTCATGCCCTCTATTTTGTACGATCTAATTCTTTTGCTTGCTACGCATGCCTTGCATTTTCCACAAGGGAAAAAACCTTTCATTTCTTTGAGGGTGTTTTGAGTTTTAGGTATTTGTTTTTCTAGATGGCTGGAGACCAGATTATCCCTGAGGGAACGAGCCTTCCTAAAGGTTATCAGTGGGTGGCTGGGAATATCTTTAGCTATAATGGCATCTATTTTCAATATATGCCAATTTTTTCTTAGAATATTCCGAATAGTATTGGACTCATTTGCGAAGGTGGTGATCATTCTAAACTTCCCCGTATCTTTGTCAGTTTTTTCTTTTTTCCTCAACAAATCTTTTCGATCGAGGCTTTCAACTTTTCTGCGGGTTTTTTCTAGCAGTGTGGTCTGGTACCCTCTTGCCTGGAATCTTTCTATACTTCCCTTCATGGCTTTCCTTGAAGTCCTGCTCCTCCGAACAGTTCCTCTTTAACCTCAAAAACTCCCCATAGGGGATACTGTCTTTCAGTCTTTGAGGGTGTCCACTGTCTGCGTGCAGAATGCTGTTGCCAGCAGTGGGTTTCCTATACAAGGAAGTGTTGATCTTTCCATCCTTTACCACTAGTTTTAAATCTAGGTAATTGACTGAGGTCGTGCTGATTTCTCCTGAAAATTGGAGATTCACACTATTGGTGTTAAGAGTTCTTATATAATTCTCAGCTTCAGCCAGGGCCGGACTGGGAACCAGAACCGGCCCTGGCAAAGTGCTCGGCCGGCCCCCCTCCCCCCCTCCGGGAGGAGAGGGGGTGGGGGGGTTGCGACCGCGCTCTGTGCCAGGGCCGGTTTTCGGCCGTTTTTGTTACAGGGCCGTTTTTGCAGCATAGCTGCAAAAACGGCCCTGTAACATAAAACGGCCCCCAGGGGCCCAAAACCGGCCCCCAACCTTGCGGCCCACCGGGGGATTTCCCGGTGCCCGCAACGGCCAGTCCGGGCCTGGCTTCAGCTGTCGTACCATCCCAGATTAAAAACAGATCATCGGTGTATAACTTGAAAACGTAAGACAGTAGTTACTGTTTCAAGATGGCGCCCATATAAAACAATGGAACGCCAAGTCCGTCTTTCACCCTCTGTTTGCACGTGACATGTAATGTTTTGATATAAAAAAATGGCCGCTGCTGGTTTGTTTAGAGAACACGACACTGACGAAGGATGTAAATCCGAAACGCGTTTGTCTTGAATAAACTAATGCTGAGCCACAGAACCCTCGTGAGTGCTTTTATTTTCCCGAAAGGAGAAAGGGAGAGTACGGAGCTTGGATTTATACGGCGGTACGCCACCGCGTTATTGCACCCGACCACGCAGTGCCCCGCACTTGGCGAAAAAGAGCAAGATATATATATATATATATATATATATATATATATATATATATATATATATATATATATATATATATATATATATATATATATATACATATACATATTATTAACAAAACATATACAATATTTTCAACATAGTATAGCGAGAGGGTTAAATTCACTATTACCATTCCATTGAGTGCAGCAGTAGAGAAAACATTAGATAGCGTAGGGGTAAAAATTACTATTCCCACTCCAATGAGTGCAACAGTAGGGAAAGCGTTGGATAGCGGGAGAGTAAAAATTATTATTCCCACTCCAATGAGTACAACAGTAGAGAAAACGTTGATAGCGTAGTGGTAAAATGTACTATTCCCACTCCAGAGAGTGCAATAGTAGGGAAAGCATTGGATAGCGTAGGGGAAAAAATTACTATTCCCACTCCAGTGAGTGCAACAGTAGGGAAAGCGTTGGATAGCGTAGTGGTAAAAATTACTATTCCCACTCCACCGAGTGCAACATTAGGGAAAGCATTGGATAGCGTAGGGATAAAAATTACTATTTCCACTCCAATGAGTGCAACAGTAGGGAAAGCGTTGGATAGCGTAGGGGTAAACATTACTATTCCCACTCCAAAGAGTGCAACAGTAGGGAAAGTGTTGGATAGCGTAGGGGTAACAATTACTATTCCCACTCCAGTGAGTGCAACTGTAGGGAAAGCATTGGATAGCGTAGGGGTAAAAATTACTATTCCCACTCCAGTGAGTGCAACAGTAGGGAAAGCGTTGGATAGCGTAAGGGTAAAAATTACTATTCCCACTCCACCGAGTGCAACAGTAGGGAAAGCGTTGGACAGCGTGGGGATAAAAATTACTATTCCCACTCCAATGAGTGCAACAGTAGGGAAAGTGTTGGATAGCGTAGGGGTAAAAATCACTATTCCCACTCCGGGGAATGCAACAGTAAGGAAAGTGCTGGATAGCGTTGGGGAATAATTTACTGTTCCCACTTCAGCAGGTAGAACTGTAGGGAAATTGTTGGATAGCGGAGTGGATTAATTTACTATTCCTACTCCAGAGAGTGCAATAGTAGAAAAATGTTGGATAGCGGTGGGGTAAAAATTACTATTCCCACTCCAGCAAGTGCAACAGTAGGGAACGTTTTGGATAGCAGCAGGTAAAAATTACTATTCCCACTCCAGAGAGTGCTTTAGTAGAGAAAGTGTTGGATAGCGGACAAGTAAAAATTACTATTCCCACTCCAGCTAGTGCTACAGTAGGGATAGTGTTGGATAGCGGAGGGGAACAATTTGCAATTCCTACTCGAGGGAATGCAACAGTAGAGAAACTGTTGGATGGCGGACCAAGCCAGGCACTAACAGCTACTACTGGACATTAATAGTGCTCTTTTTTGGTGGTAACGAGGTCTAACACTTTCTATCACTGAGATGTTTTTTTAACTGTTATCGACTAGATAACAGGTCATGTGATTTTATTAGGAAACAGAAAGGGAGCACACTCCTGACCTCTTAACCGGGTCGCCCCATCGCATTGTAGTCAATGCAGTTCGTACACCTCAGGATACAATTCATGGGTATAACACCGAGTTGGTGCAAGCAGGTGCTAGTATATGTTGTCTCTAGACGCGAGACATGGCTCGCGTTTCTGGATAATATCCGTCATCAGTAGAGATAAATCCGGGGTGGCTAAGAGGCTGCAAACAATCCAGGCTTCGTTGCCTCTCAGGCGCGGAGGTGCATCTCCTACGGCTCGTCAGCCAGGAGGCTCGAGGGAGCCCCAGAAACAGGAAACAGAAAGGGAGCACACTCCTGACCTCTTAACCGGGTCGCCCCATCGCATTGTGGTCAATGCAGTTCGTACACCTCAGGATACAATTCATGGGTATAACACCGAGTTGGTGCAAGCAGGTGCTAGTATATGTTGTCTCTAGACGTGAGACATGGCTCGCGTTTCTGGATAATATCCGTCATCAGTAGAGATAAATCCGGGGTGGCTAAGAGGCTGCAAACAATCCAGGCTTCGTTGCCTCTCAGGCGCGGAGGTGCATCTCCTACGGCTCGTCAGCCAGGAGGCTCGAGGGAGCCCCAGAAACAGGAAAAAGAAAGGGAGCACACTCCTGACCTCTTAACCGGGTCGCCCCATCGCATTGTGGTCAATGCAGTTCGTACACCTCAGGATACAATTCATGGGTATAACACCGAGTTGGTGCAAGCAGGTGCTAGTATATGTTGTCTCTAGACGCGAGACATGGCTCGCGTTTCTGGATAATATCCGTCATCAGTAGAGATAAATCCGGGGTGGCTAAGAGGCTGCAAACAATCCAGGCTTCGTTGCCTCTCAGGCGCGGAGGTGCATCTCCTACGGCTCGTCAGCCAGGAGGCTCGAGGGAGCCCCAGAAACAGGAAACAGAAAGGGGGCACACTCCTGACCTCTTAACCGGGTCGCCCCATCGCATTGTGGTCAATGCAGTTCGTACACCTCAGGATACAATTCATGGGTATAACACCGAGTTGGTGCAAGCAGGTGCTAGTATATGTTGTCTCTAGACGCGAGACATGGCTCGCGTTTCCGGATAATATCCGTCATCAGTAGAGATAAATCCGGGGTGGCTAAGAGGCTGCAAACAATCCAGGCTTCGTTGCCTCTCAGGCGCGGAGGTGCATCTCCTACGGCTCGTCAGCCAGGAGGCTCGAGGGAGCCCCAGAAACAGGAAACAGAAAGGGAGCACACTCCTGACCTCTTAACTGGGTCGCCCCATCGCATTGTGGTCAATGCAGTTCGTACACCTCAGGATACAATTCATGGGTATAACACCGAGTTGGTGCAAGCAGGTGCTAGTATATGTTGTCTCTAGACGCGAGACATGGCTTGCGTTTCTGGATAATATCCGTCATCAGTAGAGATAAATCCGGGGTGGCTAAGAGGCTGCAAACAATCCAGGCTTCGTTGCCTCTCAGGCGCGGAGGTGCATCTCCTACGGCTCGTCAGCCAGGAGGCTCGAGGGAGCCCCAGAAACAGGAAACAGAAAGGGAGCACACTCCTGACCTCTTAACCGGGTCGCCCCATCGCATTGTGGTCAATGCAGTTCGTACACCTCAGGATACAATTCATGGGTATAACACCGAGTTGGTGCAAGCAGGTGCTAGTATATGTTGTCTCTAGATGCGAGACATGGCTCGCGTTTCTGGATAATATCCGTCATCAGTAGAGATAAATCCGGGGTGGCTAAGAGGCTGCAAACAATCCAGGCTTCGTTGCCTCTCAGGCGCGGAGGTGCATCTCCTACGGCTCGTCAGCCAGGAGGCTCGAGGGAGCCCCAGAAACAGGAAACAGAAAGGGAGCACACTCCTGACCTCTTAACCGGGTCACCCCATCGCATTGTGGTCAATGCAGTTCGTACACCTCAGGATACAATTCATGGGTATAACACCGAGTTGGTGCAAGCAGGTGCTAGTATATGTTGTCTCTAGAAGCGAGACATGGCTCGCGTTTCTGGATAATATCCGTCATCAGTAGAGATAAATCCGGGGTGGCTAAGAGGCTGCAAACAATCCAGGCTTCGTTGCCTCTCAGGCGCGGAGGTGCATCTCCTACGGCTCGTCAGCCAGGAGGCTCGAGGGAGCCCCAGAAACAGGAAACAGAAAGGGAGCACACTCCTGACCTCTTAACCGGGTCGCCCCATCGCATTGTGGTCAATGCAGTTCGTACACCTCAGGATACAATTCATGGGTATAACACCGAGTTGGTGCAAGCAGGTGCTAGTATATGTTGTCTCTAGACGCGAGACATGGCTCGCGTTTCTGGATAATATCCGTCATCAGTAGAGATAAATCCGGGGTGGATAAGAGGCTGCAAACAATCCAGGCTTCGTTGCCTCTCAGGCGCGGAGGTGCATCTCCTACGGCTCGTCAGCCAGGAGGCTCGAGGGAGCCCCAGAAACAGGAAACAGAAAGGGAGCACACTCCTGACCTCTTAACCGGGTCGCCCCATCGCATTGTGGTCAATGCAGTTCGTACACCTCAGGATACAATTCATGGGTATAACACCGAGTTGGTGCAAGCAGGTGCTAGTATATGTTGTCTCTAGACGCGAGACATGGCTCGCGTTTCAGGATAATATCCGTCATCAGTAGAGATAAATCCGGGGTGGCTAAGAGGCTGCAAACAATCCAGGCTTCGTTGCCTCTCAGGCGCGGAGGTGCATCTCCTACGGCTCGTCAGCCAGGAGGCTCGAGGGAGCCCCAGAAACAGGAAACAGAAAGGGAGCACACTCCTGACCTCTTAACCGGGTCGCCCCATCGCATTGTGGTCAATGCAGTTCGTACACCTCAGGATACAATTCATGGGTATAACACCGAGTTGGTGCAAGCAGGTGCTAGTATATGTTGTCTCTAGACGCGAGACATGGCTCGCGTTTCTGGATAATATCCGTCATCAGTAGAGATAAATCCGGGGTGGCTAAGAGGCTGCAAACAATCCAGGCTTCGTTGCCTCTCAGGCGCGGAGGTGCATCTCCTACGGCTCGTCAGCCAGGAGGCTCGAGGGAGCCCCAGAAACAGGAAACAGAAAGGGAGCACACTCCTGACCTCTTAACCGGGTCGCCCCATCGCATTGTGGTCAATGCAGTTCGTACACCTCAGGATACAATTCATGGGTATAACACCGAGTTGGTGCAAGCAGGTGCTAGTATATGTTGTCTCTAGACGCGAGACATGGCTCGCGTTTCTGGATAATATCCGTCATCAGTAGAGATAAATCCGGGGTGGCTAAGAGGCTGCAAACAATCCAGGCTTCGTTGCCTCTCAGGCGCGGAGGTGCATCTCCTACGGCTCGTCAGCCAGGAGGCTCAAGGGAGCCCCAGAAACAGGAAACAGAAAGGGAGCACACTCCTGACCTCTTAAATGGGTCGCCCCATCGCATTGTGGTCAATGCAGTTCGTACACCTCAGGATACAATTCATGGGTATAACACCGAGTTGGTGCAAGCAGGTGCTAGTATATGTTGTCTCTAGACGCGAGACATGGCTCGCGTTTCTGGATAATATCCGTCATCAGTAGAGATAAATCCGGGGTGGCTAAGAGGCTGCAAACAATCCAGGCTTCGTTGCCTCTCAGGCGCGGAGGTGCATCTCCTACGGCTCGTCAGCCAGGAGGCTCGAGGGAGCCCCAGAAACAGGAAACAGAAAGGGAGCATACTCCTGACCTCTTAACCGGGTCGCCCCATCGCATTGTGGTCAATGCAGTTCGTACACCTCAGGATACAATTCATGGGTATAACACCGAGTTGGTGCAAGCAGGTGCTAGTATATGTTGTCTCTAGACGTGAGACATGGCTCGCGTTTCTGGATAATATCCGTCATCAGTAGAGATAAATCCGGGGTGGCTAAGAGGCTGCAAACAATCCAGGCTTCGTTGCCTCTCAGGCGCGGAGGTGCATCTCCTACGGCTCGTCAGCCAGGAGGCTCGAGGGAGCCCCAGAAACAGGAAACAGAAAGGGAGCACACTCCTGACCTCTTAACCGGGTCGCCCCATCGCATTGTGGTCAATGCAGTTCGTACACCTCAGGATACAATTCATGGGTATAACACCGAGTTGGTGCAAGCAGGTGCTAGTATATGTTGTCTCTAGACGCGAGACATGGCTCGCATTTCTGGATAATATCCGTCATCAGTAGAGATAAATCCGGGGTGGCTAAGAGGCTGCAAACAATCCAGGCTTCGTTGCCTCTCAGGCGCGGAGGTGCATCTCCTACGGCTCGTCAGCCAGGAGGCTCGAGGGAGCCCCAGAAACAGGAAACAGAAAGGGAGCACACTCCTGACCTCTTAACCGGGTCGCCCCATCGCATTGTGGTCAATGCAGTTCGTACACCTCAGGATACAATTCATGGGTATAACACCGAGTTGGTGCAAGCAGGTGCTAGTATATGTTGTCTCTAGACGCGAGACATGGCTCGCGTTTCTGGATAATATCCGTCATCAGTAGAGATAAATCCGGGGTGGCTAAGAGGCTGCAAACAATCCAGGCTTCGTTGCCTCTCAGGCGCGGAGGTGCATCTCCTACGGCTCGTCAGCCAGGAGGCTCGAGGGAGCCCTAGAAACAGGAAACAGAAAGGGAGCACACTCCTGACCTCTTAACCGGGTCGCCCCATCGCATTGTGGTCAATGCAGTTCGTACACCTCAGGATACAATTCATGGGTATAACACCGAGTTGGTGCAAGCAGGTGCTAGTATATGTTGTCTCTAGACGCGAGACATGGCTCGCGTTTCTGGATAATATCCGTCATCAGTAGAGATAAATCCGGGGTGGCTAAGAGGCTGCAAACAATCCAGGCTTCGTTGCCTCTCAGGCACGGAGGTGCATCTCCTACGGCTCGTCAGCCAGGAGGCTCGAGGGAGCCCCAGAAACAGGAAACAGAAAGGGAGCACACTCCTGACCTCTTAACCGGGTCGCCCCATCGCATTGTGGTCAATGCAGTTCGTACACCTCAGGATACAATTCATGGGTATAACACCGAGTTGGTGCAAGCAGGTGCTAGTATATGTTGTCTCTAGACGCGAGACATGGCTCGCGTTTCTGGATAATATCCGTCATCAGTAGAGATAAATCCGGGGTGGCTAAGAGGCTGCAAACAATCCAGGCTTCGTTGCCTCTCAGGCGCGGAGGTGCATCTCCTACGGCTCGTCAGCCAGGAGGCTCGAGGGAGCCCCAGAAACAGGAAACAGAAAGGGAGCACACTCCTGACCTCTTAACCGGGTCGCCCCATCGCATTGTGGTCAATACAGTTCGTACACCTCAGGATACAATTCATGGGTATAACACCAAGTTGGTGCAAGCAGGTGCTAGTATATGTTATCTCTAGACGCGAGACATGGCTCGCGTTTCTGGATAATATCCTGAGGTATACGAACTGCATTGATCACAATGCGATGGGGCGACCCGGTTAAGAGGTCAGGAGTGTGCTCCCTCCCTGTTTCCTGTTTCTGGGGCTCCCTCGAGTCTCCTTGGCTGACGAGCCGTTGGCGATGCACCTCCGCGCCCGAGAGGCAACGAAGCCTGGATTGTTTGCAGCCTCTTAACCACCCCGGATTTATCTCTACTGATGATGGATATTATCCAGAAACGCGAGCCATGTCTCGCGTCTAGAGACAACAGAGACTAGCACCTGCTTGCACCAACTTGGTGTTATACCCACGAATTTTATCCTGAGGTATAGGAACTGCATTGATCACAATGCGATGGGGCGACCCGGTTAAGAGGTCAGGAGTGTGCTCCCTCCCTGTTTCCTGTTTCTGGGGCTCCCTCGAGTCTCCTTGGCTGACGAGCCGTTGGCGATGCACCTCCGCGCCCGAGAGGCAACGAAGCCTGGATTGTTTGCAGCCTCTTAACCACCCCGGATTTATCTCTACTGATGACGGATATTATCCAGAAACGCGAGTCATGTCTCGCGTCTAGAGACAACAGAGACTAGCACCTGCTTGCACCAACTTGGTGTTATACCCACGAATTTTATCCTGAGGTATACGAACTGCATTGATCACAATGCGATGGGGCGACCCGGTTAAGAGGTCAGGAGTGTGCTCCCTCCCTGTTTCCTGTTTCTGGGGCTCCCTCGAGTCTCCTTGGCTGATGAGCCGTTGGCGATGCACCTCCGCGCCCGAGAGGCAACGAAGCCTGGATTGTTTGCAGCCTCTTAACCACCCCGGATTTATCTCTACTGATGACGGATATTATCCAGAAACGCGAGCCATGTCTCGCGTCTAGAGACAACAGAGACTAGCACCTGCTTGCACCAACTTGGTGTTATACCCACAAATTTTATCCTGAGGTATACGAACTGTATTGATCACAATGCGATGGGGCGACCCGGTTAAGAGGTCAGGAGTGTGCTCCCTCCCTGTTTCCTGTTTCTGGGGCTCCCTCGAGTCTCCTTGGCTGACGAGCCGTTGGCGATGCACCTCCGCGCCCGAGAGGCAACGAAGCCTGGATTGTTTGCAGCCTCTTAACCACCCCGGATTTATCTCTACTGATGACGGATATTATCCAGAAACGCGAGCCATGTCTCGCGTCTAGAGACAACAGAGACTAGCACCTGCTTGCACCAACTTGGTGTTATACCCACGAATTTTATCCTGAGGTATACGAACTGCATTGATCACAATGCGATGGGGCGACCCGGTTAAGAGGTCAGGAGTGTGCTCCCTCCCTGTTTCCTGTTTCTGGGCCTCCCTCGAGTCTCCTTGGCTGACGAGCCGTTGGCGATGCACCTCCGCGCCCGAGAGGCAACGAAGCCTGGATTGTTTGCAGCCTCTTAACCACCCCGGATTTATCTCTACTGATGACGGATATTATCCAGAAACGCGAGCCATGTCTTGCGTCTAGAGACAACAGAGACTAGCACCTGCTTGCACCAACTTGGTGTTATACCCACGAATTTTATCCTGAGGTATACGAACTGCATTGATCAGAATGCGATGGGGCGACCCGGTTAAGAGGTCAGGAGTGTGCTCCCTCCCTGTTTCATTTGATTTTATTAGTTTGTGCCTTGATGTAGAAGATGGCATAAAATATTTTTTAAATGACAAGGACCATATTAAAATAATCAGAAGTCATTTCTTGAAAAATTGAAGTAGTGTTGTAGCTCTGTAAACAACACTGTAAATTAATTGACTCGATGGCTTGATTTTAATGCCCGTAAGGATGAAGGCAACTTTGTAACTGGTGATTTTCAGGTTGCACACTCACATGTTGGAAACTGCCACCCCTGCAAAATGCTTTATTTCAAATTCCCAATTATGCACTGATCACATGGAATAGACTATCAAATGTATATCTGGTTATATTGGATATTACATTTTGTTCTCATCCGTATTTAAGTGAATCTAGATTCTGATAGGTCAATGGGAGACACATTCAGGAAAGTCTGTGATCTATTTAAAGGAAGGAGTCTGAAGTTTACCTTTTTTTGGAAGGATCTTCTACTTCAATTGGAGTCTTTCCAGGGTCAGCAATGATCAAAGAAAGTGATGCCTGAGTTGCCAAATTTATCTTGTGCATTACCAAGCACTTGAAGAATATCAACCACCCAATCTAAGATCTTTTCTTGGAGCCCTTACCTTCTTTTGAAGCAATTTATCTTTGCCTTACTTCAAATTATCCATGAGTCCCGATTTCTATATGGCAGAATCCGTCTGCAAGCAGGCAGGCATGGCATCAGTTCCCGAGCCAGTTACCCATTATATGACCTATGATATGGTTCTCATTTACAAGGCCATTGCACTGCCAGTGAGTCACTGTATTTTTCGCACCGGCGATGCAGCATGCTAGCACATATTTACAGGGCCACGTAAAGTCACCCTCCATGACTTATCAGGTTCTTGTAAATATGGGCCCCTTTAACACATTACTCTGCATAAAAAGAGTATTCCAAGGGTGTGGCTGAGGGTATTTCTGCGCAACAACCATGGAACAAGACACATGCCCAGAATTACAAAGTTTCGTAACCTGGAACTGCGTCAGAATCCTATGCGGCACTACGAGGAGAAATGCTTTTATTTCTCTTCGTCTTTTCCTCTTTCTAAGTGTGCTTCATTCTGCAGCACACACAGAAATAGGAAAATGCCATCAATTATTGTTTTTTGTGCAGGAAGGCATCACTTCGTTCACAAAAACAATCATCAAAATAAAAACAATCCTCCGTGCAACGCTGGCCTCATTGCAACATGGCAGACGGGTGCCTGCGCTGGCATATGGCAGCTAATTGTGCACCAGCGAATGGGAAAGCACATGGATGTGTCATATTGTTGGTAATACGACGCATCCATGTGCTGTTCAAAAGATGCAGCTCAGTGCAGCGAAATGTCTTGCAGTGCCAAGGTGCGTCTTCTTTTGTTGTAAATGAGGCCCTACATTTCTAGGTCTAAGGTTCCAGACTGATCTCCTCCCACTCTCTGGAATGCAGCCGGGCTCTCTAGGAGGGTCCTAGGAATTACTCGGAGAAATCCTCAGTGGCATTTTCAAGTCTAAAGAGGTAGAGATGAGCTCGCAGGTATGATGAGTGAAATAAATGGGTTTAAGCCAGTTCTGGCTCAGACAATTATAAAGTACATCGTAGGGACGTCACTCTTCTTTCTTTAATGACATAGAAAATAACTTCAATTAATGTTTCCAGCATTCTGTTAGGTGGGGATGTAGAAAGGTATATTTTTTAAATATATGATTTGCCACTCCTTTATATATCCTAGACGCCCTGCCTAGAGGGCGCACAAGGTACACTTAAGGGATGACCTATTATTACATGTAAAATATGTTTTGCTACATGGCAAATCAACTTCTTTTTCTTAAAACTTTCGGAACCTTCATCCACCGATAGTGACTCGCTTTCTAATGGGGTGATCTCTCTGGACAAGGCCGGTATTCCACCTGCCCGAGTTGATCAGAATCTAGAATCTCGACTTTTACACATCCTGCAATGACCTTACTAATAACCAACCTTACAGATTTCCCTAGTTAATATCAAACTTGTATTTTCTTTGATTCAAGCCAAGAATATTTGCTAAGAGCTGGCTCTTCGATTGTACTACAGAACCCACCTCCAGAGCCTAAAGACCCTAACGGGGGATTAGCCACCGTCTATATGAACCCTGATTGACTAATTGATCGATCGATTGATTGATTGATTGATTATAGGAGCGCCCAGATTCTGGTGGACCTTAGGAGGTGACAGTCCTGTCCTGGTGGAAGCCCCCATGAAGAAGCACCAAGATAAATGGGTAAGGGGCAAGGGTTCTACTTCAACAATATTGGTCACTTCCCTGTTACATTATATACTTTATTTGAATGATATTTCCACCATAATCCTAAGTGTAATGTTTACTGCTTGGTAGGATGAATGGACGTTATTTTTCATCTCTCTCCACTTCGATTGTCGATTTTCTTTTCCCTTTCCACATGGTAATGTAGCACCTCTACAGTGCACTCTAGCCAAACCGCAGTCATGCTCTTGGCAGCCATATATTTTTGTCATGTATGTGGGTGAGGTTAATGCACACTGCACCCATATATGACATTTAACTCCCATTGAACATTTGTGCATATTCTGTGCCATCTTCTATGCATTCCAACAAATGTTGAATAGAACAATTGACTGAATCAGTTTTGCCAGTACCACTATAAGGTCAGATAATATCAATTTAGTAGCATTATCATAATGCACAGAGTCTACACATCAGCATAAAACGGCACAGAATAATCTGCGGTGACCATTCAGAAAAGTCTAATTTGCATATATCACCAGTTATTTCTGGCCCAAGATTGCCATGTTGATAATGGTGGTCGAACGCAGCTTGCAATATATAGTGCATGGCTTCCAGTGCCACATAGCTGGTTCTTCTGATTGGTTGGCCCACCACAAAAAGGGCTCTTTTGAATGGAGCCAGCTGAGTTTCTGCTATTGAAAACAGAGTGGTCCGTATGCCTCTCAATGACCTATATCATCCAGCCTGTACAGAACTTGGCATGCAGGTAAACAGCAGTAGTTAATATCTTCAATATAACCCTTTTGATTGCTGAGCCAACAGGGACATCTTAAGGATTTTGGGGGCCCATGGCCGAATGTATTTTGGGGCCCTTGTTCGGAACAACCTTGAATTTGTGATTCAATTTTAGCTCTTTCGTGCTCACTTTAGCCAGGTCACTGACAGTGATAGTAGGACCACTGTTTGGAATTATTCTCTTTTGTTTCATTAATCGCTTCTTTCAGGCTTTCAGAAACTCTAAGCACTTAATAATATGAATGGAAGTCATTACTGTTAACGTCTTATGCGGACATTTGGGGAAAAAGGCACAACTTTACTGCATCAGCGTGGCCTAGTGAAATATTGGGCAGCAATTGCTACAAAACACTCATTACTCAAGCCTCTGCGAATCGACCTAGGCCACAAGGAGCATTTGAGGGACAGAGCCTCTGTCTATCTCTGAGATGCAATTGTACTGCAAGATAATTAGTCCAGAGGTCCTCATTCTGCGACTGAGCTCAAAAAGACCTATTTGTCTCATTAGAAAATAATGGAAGAGGAAAGTTTCAGTCATCCAAGTGCAAGCAGCACTGTCTTATAAACTTATAGTAACAGCTCAGACTAACTGGATGTATTGATTTTGAACAACACGAAACGCCTCTTTTTTTAAGGGCTGACCCGAACCAGGAGAGCTGATGCCGAAAAAAGGTTCCAGAACAGATTCGATGAACTGGTGATAGCAGTTTTCAGTCCCAAGCAATCCTCCCAGATTTATGTTCCTCTTTAGAAGATTCTAAGCGTCACCCTTCTATTTTACTCTTGCTAGGCAGTATATTATCATTATTATTATTTGGCAATTTATAAAGCGCCTGGTGACCCGGAGGCATCCCCGCGCTATGAAGGTTTGTATATCCAGAAGAGAGGAAAGAGGGGGATGGCATTACTTAGGGAATAGGAGAGTTTTCAGTTTTTTTCTGAACCCTAAGTAGTTGGGTTCAAGTCTGAGGGTACGTGGGAGAGAATTCCAACCCGTGGATGCTTTCACAGAGAATCGTCGACCTCCAGTGCGAGTCTTTTTAAATTTGGGGATGTTGGCTAGATGTTCATTCTCGGACCGCAGGGATCTGGGAGCTTTATAGGGCGTAACCAGGTCGCTGAGGATCGAGGGGCCGCTTCCGTTAATCAGTTTGTAAGCCGTACACATGGCTTTGAATTCCACCCTTTGGCGAACAGGGAGCCAGTGCAGGGCCTTGATGGCAGGTTTCGCTGATGCTCTGGCGGGGAGATTCATGATTAGACGGGCTGCTGCATTCTGAGTACGTTGCAGTTTCGCCAGGGTGTACTCGGGGGCCCCCAAGTAGACCATGTTGCTATAGTCCAGGCGTGATAGTATAAGCCCTTGGACTAATAGTTTCCTGGATGCAGGGGGGAGTAGGGGGAGGATCTTGCGTGTGGTGCGCATGAGCCCAAAGCAAGTACCTGCGGTTTTGGCCGCTTGTGTTTTCATTGAGAGCTCGGGTTCAATCCATACTCCTAAGGTCTTAATTTCGCGTTTCGGGGTGGGAATTTCTCCGAACACTTCTGGCCAGACCGTTGAGGGAATGGTCGCCCATTGTTTCCCCATGAGCATCACTTCGGTCTTTGACCCGTTAAGTTTTAGTGATGAATCACACATCCAACCATGGATCTCTGTGAGGCAGTTAGCCAGGTTGTCTGGGTGGTCGTCTAGTTGTGATAGGGAGACGACCAGTTGTGTGTCATCGGCGTAGCTCACAATTTTTATACCGTATGGTGTTACCACATCTTCAAGGGGGGCCATGTAGGCATTAAAGAGCGTCGGGCTCAGGGACGAACCCTGAGGGACTCCGCTCGTGAGGGGAAGGATAGAAGAGCGATGGTTGCCGTCCCACACCTGGAACGTACGCCCGGCAAGGAAGGACTCTATCCATCTGAGTGCCGTTCCGGTGAGCCCTGCTGCCGCCAACCGATGGAGAAGGACACGATGGTTGACTGTGTCAAAGGCAGCACTAAGATCCAGGAGGATCACTGCCACTGACCCTCCTGAATCTAGAATGCGCCTTGCCTCCTCGATGACGGCAAGAAGGGCAGTGTCTGTGCCGTGGCCCGGGCGGAACCCAGTTTGGGATTGTCGTAGGATGTTGTTATCCTCCAGAAACTGAGACAATTGTCCGTTGATCAGTTTCTCGGCTATCTTACTAATGCCTGGGAGGAGTGAGATTGGCCGGTAGTTTGCCAAATCTGCTGGGTCTAGCTGGGGTTTTTTGAGGAGTGCCTTCACCACTGCACTCTTCCAGCTGGCAGGAACAGATCCCTGAGCAAGTGAGCTATTTATGAACTCTGTGATAGTAGGGATGATGACGGGTGCTACCGTTTTGAGGACTCTGATGGGTGCCGGGTCCAAAGGAGATCCACTTTTCATTTTGGTTAGAGTGTCTTTTACCTCGTTGCAGGTTACTGGCCTAAATGTCGCCAGTTGGGGGCGTGAGCTGCTATCAGTCTGGCTACGGGGTGGGTCATTGTCCGTGTGACTGGAGGGATGGGGAGGTGGAAGCGATGCTAGGATGCGGGCAATTTTATCATTGAAGTAGGTGGCTAATTCATTGCTCCGGTCTACAGGGGGGGAGTTGGTGGAAGGGGTGGATGGGACTTTCAGAAGCTCTTTTACGATTAGGAAAGATTCCCTGGCTGAGTTAGTGGATTCTTTTATCCGTGTATCGTAGTGTGCAGCTTTGGAGCGCCTAATGGCAGTTTTGTATAGTCTAACTGCATTTTGGTAGGCTTCCTTGTTGGAGTGCTGCCAATTTTTCCTCCAAAATCGTTCGGCTTTCTATATTATATTAGTAATATATTAGTATATTAGTAATAGTTTCATTAAGTGGAGAAGTGTGGCTCAATGGTTAGAGCGGCAGACCCTGATGCAGAGGTCTAGCCTGGGATCAGGGTTCAATTTCCCGCCTCGGCGGGTCTTGGGCGCAAAATTCCACGGACCTGATAATTCTCGCCTCGGTGCCTATTCCAATCATGGAGTCCCACTCTGCAACTCTGGGTAATAGCTTGCTTAATCTCCACAACGGCCCCCACAACGCTCAGGATGCCTGGCCTCCACCTTGGGGGTTCCCAGGAGTGGACGCCTCTCAGGGAAAGCCAGGATGGGTTCCACAGCGGTATTCGTACAAGCGCCTTGAGACCCTTGTGGGTGAGTAGTGCGCTATACAAGTATCAATTTACAATTAAAAAAAAACGTGATCACGTGAGCACTGGAGAAACCTGGGGCCTTGTTTATGAAAAGTGACGCATCGCTGCGTGCAAAATAGCGATGCGTCACTTTTCACTGCGGCCTCCTTGCGACACCAATGATGCGTCATAATTACAGTATGACGCATCATTGCGCAAGGAGTAACAGATACGTCATTATTTCAGATGTATCTGTATGGCGCAAAAGTGACGCATTGCTGGAAAGTGTCATAAAAGTGACGCAACTCCAGCAATGTATCCTATTACATGGGGCAAGCCCCATGTGAAAGGGTCTGCGTCAGTCTTACGCCTGCTGTGACCCTTTCTTGCGTCAATACGCCCCCTTGCATACATTATACCTGGCGCAGGTATAATATGGCACAGGGGTTTACAAAGTGACGCATCTACCTAGATGCGTCACTTTGTAAATATGGCGCAACAAGGCGCATTTTTTACGCCACCGGTGCGTCACAAAAAGTGACGCACCAGCGGCGTAAAAGTGACGCACCGCCTCATAAATGAGGCCCCTTGGACCTGAACTAGGAAAAACGATGTGTTACAATTACATTAATCATGAATTTTTGTCGCTAACTAATCATGATTTTTTGTCGCTAACTGATACTGGACATGAGTTGATGTTTTTAGATTTGTGTGCATAGTACACTTGTTTTAGAGACATTGAGTTAAAAAAAAAAAGTTCTGTCCAATTTGAATGTTCAGAGTGAGGGCTATACCTGACAATAAAGGCCTCTTTCCACATCTCTAAACGTCGCGGTGTACTAAGGTTTCATCAACTAGACAGAAAGGGGAAAACCGATGCTTGCCATCTGCCACTGCTCAACTTTTACAGTAGGAAAAGGGCTCTGTCCTTGCAGGCTCAGAAAGAGTTTTCGGAACCATTGCGGTGTGCAGAGAGGACGTACAAATTGGATTTGTTAAAGTTGTGACGGGCATCACCATGAAAATAAGTGGCCTTCATGCTCGTTATGCACACTCGACTTCAGCTCATGAGTCAAACGATGAGAGACAGGCAAGCATATCCTGGGAATCAATGCTTTAAATGGGAAAAAATAAGTGTAGGTACTCACCAAAAATAAGCAGTTGACTGGGGGTGGAGATTTGGGCGAAGCTATTTTTTTTACCTTTCTAATCTGGTAAGCAAATAATATGCAAATATGCATGCATTGTAAGGCTGACCATCTATATAGTACTTACCAAAAAGTCCTTAATATTAACCAAAGTAACCTTTTTTTTAGCAACCATATAATAATACAATATTGAGAAAAAAACAACAGGTTTCTTAATGTTTGCCTTGTTATATGCATATCATTGTTACAGGATCAGGGATCACTAAACTATATGATAAAGATTTTAACTTAACACAATAATCTCTGCACAAGAGCAGTAAACAACAGAGCTCTCTATATAAAAACATATCTGTGATCTACATGTTCCATGCTGTGCGGTTCAGCAGGCGCATTTCATGTTCAGCCAAACCTTTCATTATAAGAATGCCCACAGATATTTGCAGAAAGTGCATTAACCACCTGTTAGAAATGGGGGTCTCTAATTGGCAGAGGTAGGTACCTTTGTCCAAATATGGACCCTTGCTTCTAGTCAGGGTAAGGGGGATACACTTCTAAAACAACCCCTGCTCAAACTCTTGGTAGCTTGGCACGAGCAGACAGGTTTATCGCAGGGGCAATGTGTAACGCATTTGTGAACACATACAGAAATACAGTGAAAACACTAAAATGGACACCACACCAGTTTAGAAAAATTAACCATCTTTATCTAAACCAAAACTAGACTAAACAACAAAAATCCACATTGCAGTAATAGAAATATGACTTTCATATGGTAGAAATAGTTCAGTTCAGAGCAAATTGCAGATGCAACACTTTTCACACAAAGGGGCACATGCATCAAAGTGCATTTTTGCAATTCCTTAATAGCAAATATTAAGAAATAGCTATTACGGAATCGCAAAACCAAATGCATTAAAAAATTCGCTATATTTGAGTGAGTCAGTAAATATTGCAAATTCAAATAGCGATCCTGCTATTACCGAATCAGTAATAGCGAATCCGCTAATACAGAATCGCTAATAGCGACTTACCCATATTGCTGCATTGGGATTACATCACAACTAGGAAGTGAATCAGGGAATGCACACACCTGTTCACAGAGAGAGTCGGAGAAGAAGGCAGACTGGTGGAGCTGAGCAGGAACCAAAACCAAAACTAGACTAAACAACAAAAATCCACATTGCAGTAATAGAAATATGACTTTAAGATGGTAGAAATAGTTCCGTTCAGAGCAAATTGCAGATGCAACACTTTTCACACAAAGGGGCACATGCATCAAAGTAAATTTTTGCGATTCCTTAATAGCAAATATTAAGAAATAGCTATTACGGAATCGCAAAACCAAATGCATTAAAAAAATCGCTATATTTGAGTGAGTCAGTACATATTGCAAATTCAAATAGCGATCCCGCTATTACCGAATCAGTAATAGCGAATCCGCTAATACAGAATCGCTAATAGCGACTTACCCATATTGCTGCATTGGGATTACATCACAACTAGGAAGTGAATCAGGGAATGCACACACCTGTTCACAGAGAGAGTCGGAGAAGAAGGCAGACTGGTGGAGCGGAGCAGGAACCCGCTGTTTTGAAGCTGAATCTGTTTGAAAACAACAGCATGGCCACAGAAAAGGGAACAACAAAGGTGAAGGTAGAAAAAGGAAGCTGAAATTCAGCGGGAAAGAATTGGAAATCCTCGTTGAGGAAGTGGTGTTTAGCCAAAATAAGCTCTTTGGCAAACTGTCCTTGCAGGTTTGCAGAATCAATTAAAAGAAATATTTGGCTGGCTATCCAAGCAAAGGTAAATTCTGTGGGGGTCACACAGCGTTCAAACGCAGACCTGCGCAAGTGTTGGTACCACCTGACCAGCCGAGCTAAAGAGAGGGTGGCTGCAAGACTTGCAGATGCAAAAAAAACTAGAGGGGGACCATCTGCGGAACGTGCAAACACACCCCTGGAGGACATAGTAGAATCCACACTTGCACTGCATCCAGAGACAGTTGTCGGAATAACCCAGAGAGACACCTCTGAACAGGCTGGTATCTCAAAAGGTAAAACCATTGCTAAATATCTTCCCATGTAAAATGTACCTACAATAGCCCCTTATGCAGGTCCTGCATAGTGTAGCACACCTGAGTCCAGTCTACTTTTAACTTGCAACACCCAAATGCATTATGGGAGTAGTATACAGACAAATATAAGGGCAAGGCAAGGTAGGACCAAAACAGCTTTAGTGCAGCAGAGTACAGCAAGGAAGTGACTGAAGGAGATTTTGTCCATAACAAAACTTAATTTATTAGACATTGGCATACGGTATGTTACAAACGGGCACCAAAAATAACTGAACTTCACTGTTTAAAATCACAGATGCAGCTGCGCAGGAGAGTGACGTGGCTGATGTCCACGAGTCACAGAAATCAGATGCACAGTCTGAGGAGGTACCAGAAGCGAAAGAATCTCTGTCACTGATGTGAAAAAATGCTAAAACTGTTGTGAAATGTTCAAACAACAAATATAAAAAAACACAAGCAAATGCAATAACAAAGATAATAAACATTTTTCCAACAAACGGAAAAAAAAGGTGTGTGGAATCCTCTGATTCTAAGGGAGGAGAGGAGGAGTGCTCAAAGGGGATGTCCATAATGGTTCATTAAGGACACATTTCAGGAGGTACCAGAAGTGCCAGCATTCTCACCCATATCCGCTCCCCCTCGACATTGTCCCACCACTGACTGATTTGGAGAGTGATGTAGAGAGCCAAGCAGGAACTCCCACACAGCAGGCTGGTCAAACACCACCATCACCAACAGACGAACCAATGCGGCGCAGGTCCATCCATTTCCCCAGGCGAAGGCCCAAGGCAATCCTGACAGCTGCAGAAGACCATGGGGCTGCTGCCTGGAATAGGCTGGAGGGCAAGATGCTCAGGGTCTATTGCCTGCAAGGCAGAAACATGAGAATCATGCAGGGCCAACTGGGGACAATTGCAAGACACACAGGGACATCCGTGACTGTCTGAGAGAGGTCAACACTGCTGTTGTGGAAGGGCAAAGGGCCAACACTGAAAACTTTGCAAGCGCAACAACAGCTATGCATGACTGTGCAGGGTCATCCAGGGTGACTATGCCTCCCATGGTAGGAGGCATCACAATTTGATGGGGTGCCTGGATAGTTACATCAGGATCATCAATTAGCTGAGCACAACAACAGCTCAGATTTCCTGTCGTGCAGTCAGCATGCAAGTGGAGATGAGCCACTGCTGCAGGGATGTAGCAAGGGGTCTCATCCAGGTCACTAATGCAGTAACTCCATACTGCTGCAGCTGGTGGCAACAACGTTCTTGTAGGGGGGATAGTGAGGAGGACTCCAGCCTCAGTAGGCTACTGGCACCTGCAACTAATCCAAGGAGGTGTAGTATCAGGAGCAACACTGGCACAGAAGGCTCAATAAGGGATGTGGCTTAGCCTACTGAGAGGCCCACGGGAGTGCGTAGCCAGAAAGAGTAAAATCTTGGAAACGTACCATTCTGGTGAGGTAACCAGCAGCATGTACATTGTTCCCACTGACGTTTGAGTGGCAAGGAAATTTCATATAATTGTCTGTATTTACACTACACTTCTCTGCACCTGGTATGTGTGCATTAACACTACCACAATATTGTTACAATAAACCGTTGAGCACCTACTGTGTTGTCTAGTGATTACTCACCTAAAAAGTAATATTGAGCAATTTGTGCACGTCTCTGTCTCCTCTCTGCTGCATTTGGGCCACTTGTGGTGGTTGTCTTGGCTGGATGTCTACCTCAGGCTCGCTGTCAGAGTCTTCTAGGGGAATGCCTCTATTAGTAGCTATGTTGTACAACATGGCACATGTGGCTGATATTTTGCAGCATGTTTCCTGCTTATACTGTAATGCACCTCCAGTTTTGTGGAGGCTGTGGTACCTGGATTTTAGTAAACCAAATGTCCACTCAATCACGTTGCGTGTGGACATGTGTGCCTCATTATATCGCTGCTCACTTTGTGCAGTAGGAATTAGATATGGAGTCAGGATTAAAGAGCGCACATTGTATGCACTATCACCTACAGGATGTAAAAAGAAAATACATTAGTCACTGCTATGTGTCACCATGGTGGACAGGTGTGCAAGACAGTATTACATTTGTCTACCAAGCAAATATCCTTCTCCAAATTCACCCACAAATAGACGTCTGTGTATGCCACTGTGTCGGAAGATATAGGAGTCATGCGCACTGCTAGGTTAACTAGCCTCTATGTCTGTGATTATGTTTTTTAGAATTGCAGATTTCTTGAATGTTCAATGAATGGCAAGATTTTTGGTTTCGGTAAATATACTCAATCACTGAGGGAGACAAATGGCTACATGTGTCCCATCAATGCAACCAATGACATGTGGAAAATGGTTAACATGATAAAAATCTAATTTAGTTTGCTGCAATTGTTGTGGTGTTGTGGGGAAACTAATGTGGTGGTGTATCCTCTGCAACATGGCATCAAGGGATGAGTTGAAAAAACTGCGATATGGCACTTTGAGAGACAACTCCAGCTTCAGCAATTACTCCCTGGAAGCTCCCTGAAACTAGGAGGTGCAGAGATGACATGTGTCCTGTGAGTCTGACGCTGCAGTATTGGATTAAATTCATCTGAGAGCTCATAGATGGTGTCTGCATTCAGCCTATATTTATTATAAATCTCTTCCTCTGTCTGCCCAAGCAAAGTAATGCGCACTCAGAAAATGTGCTCCTGTATACTCCTTCTTCTCTGTGCTGCTGCTCTTACCCTCATCCTCCTCGCCATGACATAGAGCACTGCCATTGTAAAACATTCTGGTGCCTTCTGGGACTATTCAAGTAGTTTGCTGATGATAAGCACCTGATTTGTTCACTTTGAAATGGCTGCCACTGATAGAATTTGTTCTTATTTAAGAAATGCTACTTGCAATTTTTCACACATTCAGTATTTGCGAATTTTTGGTGCATAGGATTAGCGATTTCCTATTAGCGATTACTTAATACAGAATTGCAATTTCATATTCGTTATTTAAGTCATTGCCATTTTTTTTTTAATTTATGTGAAATTCTACGAATGAGCTTCATGCATTGGACTAAGCTATTTTGCGATAGCAAACTGCCTTTTTTTGAGATTCCCAACATTTGCTGTCACAAAATAGCTTGGTGCATGTGCCCCAAAGTACCTTGTATGCGACTCTCCCAAAAACAAAACGGGCTGCAGGGAAGGTGATGCGTCGGTTCCTTACACTCAGGGAAGGTCATGCATTGGTACCTTCCTCCTGGGGAGGTGATGCGTCAGTTTCTTACTGCGGCACAGGGGAGTTTAGGCGTCTGTTCCTTAACAGAGAGGAGTTGATGTGTTGATTTCTTACTGCTTGGGGAGTTGATGCGTCTGTTTCTTACTGTGTCCCCCAAAGTTGCGACAGACTTGGCGCCTCAATGCGATTATCCACGATGATGCATGGATTCTTGCATCTACACAGCAGGGCTTGCGTCGCCTTAGGTGCGGTGATCATGGACCTTGAAGGTCGTTGCACTCAATGCAGTGTGCTGCTATTTCTCGAGCGGCAGCAGGCGCTACAACGGTTTCTTCGGTGATGCATCAAAAACAGGTACTGATGCGTCATGCTTCTTCGATGTTGCATTGATTTTCTAGCTCCCAGCGGAAAACAGTTCTCCAGAGGTCCAAAACAACAGAAGGCACCTCTTGTAGATCAAAACCCCCAGCAAGGAAGTTCAATAGTGCTGGTGGTGAAGTCCTTATGTCCCTGAGACTTCAGAACAGGAGGCAAGCACAGTTTCAAGCCCTTGGATATCTTCCTCAAGATGGCAAAGTAAACAGCAAAGTCCTTTTCTCCTTTCCTTGGCAGCAAGTAGCCACTGCAGGCCAACCCCAGACAGCAAACAGCACAGGGGCAGTATTTCCTCCTCAGCTTTACCAGCTCTTCTCTTTGGCAAAGGTTTCTCTTGATTCCCAGAAGTGATCTAAAAGTCTGGGGTCTAAGCCCTTCTTTTTATACACCAAAATTCTTTGTTCTCTGAGGGCAGAGAGTGTCTGTACCCAGCTAATACCAGTACTATCCTCACTGGTGCAACTTCCTGGCAGGAAGTGGAGACAGCATTGTTGAAGGCAGACCATGCCCATTCAGGTGAAAGGAAATCTCCTCCCCCTACTCTAAATGCAGCCCAGGTTTATTCAGCCCAGTCCTGACTCATCAGACATCTGGAGCCACTGCCTCTCTCCCTCCCCTGTCATCCAAAAGCCAAGCATGGAATACACAAACCTAGCAGAGTCACACTGGATGGTTAGGCAAGAAAAAAACTACTTTCTAAAAGTAGTAATATCAAATACAGAATGTAAAAAAATACTCTCACTAAAATATTCATTTTAACATTCTTAGTTCAGGCATACTAAACCTTATTTTTCTACCAGATCCCAGGGCCAGTATTGTTTATAAGATGTTATAAAAATGATGTCCTATGGGAACAGGTAGCCTTGGAATAGTAAAAAACGAATGTGGCAATTTTTCACTACCAGGACATGCCACACACATCCTGGCATGTCCTACCTTTCACATGCAATGCACCCTGCCCACAGGGGTACATTGGGCCTACCTTAGGGGTGACTAATATGTAGAAAAGGGAAGGTTTAGGTACAGGCAAGTGTGATAATATAGACAAGGGGACCCCCTCTTAAGTTACTCAGAGCCAGGGAAGAGAGAGGAAAGTATAAACACACCAAGGAGTAGTTTCCCTCATGGCCCACATACTTTATACATTACGACATAGTTCATATCATTATTCTGTGTCCTTCAAGATATGCCAGTAACACTTTTTTGTTTGTATGTTCCAGACTTTATTTCTTTTGCTGGGACTCAGTGTGTGCACTTGCCATGTCTACATGGCAGTTTCAGACTTCAGACAGGCTCTGCAATGGCAAGCCAGACTTACATTGTACAGCTGCTTCTGTGGATGGCGCAATCTGTTTTGCAGCCCCCGAGCAGCATTTGCTTGACAGGCACTGGGCACACACAGTGCCCTATACTAGGGTCTGACAAGTAAATCAAATATGCCAATCATGGAATCACTAATCCATAACAACAATTTACAAAGGGAGCACTTGTGATTTATGTGTGTTTTTCAACTTTTTGGGGTGGTGTTGGGGCCTGGCCATGTGGTTGGGGGCCATTTTGAGGCCTGGTCCAGGCAGGGCCTGGCCATGTGGCTGGGGGTCAAGGGGCCATTTTGAAGCCAGACAGTGTGCTCAGGCCTGCATCCAGTTTGCCTTGCTTTCTTCAATTAGGCCCAGGGGTTGTGAGTGGTGCATGGACCAAGTCTTTCTGTGGGGTGTCTTGAATTTAAACATCATTGAGGGCATGAATGGCATTGGATTCTGGTGATTTCTGTGTGTTTTTCCACTTTTTGGGGTGGTGTTGGGGCCTGGCGATGTGCGTGGGGGCCATTTGGAGGCCTGGTCCAGGCAGGGCCTGGCCATGTGGCTTGGGGTCAAGGGGCCATATTGATGCCAGGCAGTGTGCTCAGGCCTGCACCCAGTTTTCCTTGCTTTCTTCCATTAGGCCCAGGGGTAGTGAGTGGTGCATGGACCAAGTTTTTCTGTGGGGTGTCCTGAATTTAAACATCATTGAGGGCATGAATGGCATTGGATTGTGGTGATTTTTGTGTGTTTTTCGACTTTTTGGGGTGGTGTTGGGGCCTGGCCAAGTGGGTGGGGGCCATTTTGAGGCCTGGTCCAGGCAGGGCCTGGCATGTGGCTGTGGTTCAAGAGGCCATTTTGAAGCCAGCATTGTGCTAGGGCCTGCACCCAGTTTGCCTTTCTTTGAACCATTAGGCCCAGGGGTAATGAGTGGTGCATGGACTAAGTCTTTCTGTGGGGTGTCTTGAATTTAAACATCATTGAGGGCATGGATGGCATTGGATTGTGGTGATTTTTGTGCGTTTTTTGAATTTTTTGGGGTGTTTAACTGATGTTCCTCTGGCTTCCATTGCTTTTAGGTGCACAAGAGAACCACCAGTACTGCAGTGGTAGCGCCCACACCCTCTACCCCTGCAACATGTATGAGGCACACTAAGAGTCTGGGAGAGACACCAATGCGAAAAAGTACATCACTGGGCCCAACTGGTTTGAAGAAGTCATCATCATCATCACGTAAAAACGGTCCAGCCCACCATTAGCAGAATGTTTTGGTCTGAGGCGCCATTTGAACGCAACAACCCAATGCAACCATAACGCAAAGCTGGCTAAAATGTTAGCGCTGGACCTTCTCCTTTTTTCTTTCGTGGAAAGGGTGGGTTTTCTAGAATTTGTGGCAACAGTCTGCCCTAAATGGAAGGTTCCTAGCCGGTCCTATTTTGCCAGAGTTGCGGTTACAGCACTACATCAAGATGTGCTGGAGGTGATTGGGGCAGCTTTGCAGAAGAGTGCTGTTCACATAATCCACCTGACAACAGACATGTGGACCAGTTGCCAAGCCCTTGATTACATGTGCATCACTGCACACTGGGTCTCTTTTGCAGGGGTAAAAGAAAAGAAATGTAGGTGTTGACATGGACACAGTTATTCAAGCTACTCGGAAACATGCAACAGTAGCCATGTTTGCCATCGAGAAAAGTCATACTGCACCTAACCTTTTGGAGGAGTTTAATAGGAAGGTCTATGAAAGGCTGCATCCAAGAAATCGCATAGTTGATTATGTTTCCACGGATAATGCAGTAATATAGTTAAGGCCATGCAGCAAGGTGACCATTTCAGAGTGCCGTGTTTGGCGCACATTTTTAATATCGTGGTGCAAGATTTCTTGAAAAAAGAAAACACAGTCAGCAAATTACTGACCACCTGCCGAAGAATCTGCAAACATTTCAGCCATTCTTTTAAGGCCCGGAAGGTACTGAGGAGCATTCAACATGAACGTAAACTGCCAGTCAAAGGACTCATCCAGGAGGTGGCAACACGTTGGAACTCAACTCTTACATGCTTGAGAGTCTGTCTGAGCAGTGGGGGGTAATAAATGATTATGTCTATAAACTGGGTTCTACTATGAAAGACATGAGGCTAGAGTTGGCGAAATGTAAGCTAGTTGCAAGCCTGACAGTCATGCTACGTCCTTTTGAGGTCTTCACGCGTGAAGTCAGCAGGGAGGACTGTTCTTTGGGCAAAGCTATCCCATTGTTGGTCATGCTAGAGCACCAACTGTAGGCGGTGTCTTCACGTTCCGAGATGATGCTGAAAAGCAAGACGCATATCAGTTGGCGGAGAGGTTATTAAGCCGCCTAGTTGCCAATGAAAGGCTTAAAAACATACATACAGAACAACATTACATGTGTGCCACTATTCTGGATCCACGGTACAAAAAGGCAGTGGCCAGCAAAGCATTCGTTCCTTTTGATGAAGCAGATGTTTCAAAGTACAAACATTGGCTAGCTGTGTCAGCCACTCAGTTTGAAAAAGAGTGGCAGAAGTACAACTGAATCAGCAGGCCATCCGGCGTCAAGTTCCACAACTGAATCTGTGGCCGAAGGGAGTCACTTTCCCTCACAGCAGTTAACGACACCAGCAACCGTATCATTATCCTCACCTGCACCAGGCCCATAATATTGTCGGAAGCGGATTGGCTAACTCATCAAGGGTTTGCTCGTTCCAGTGCTCGTTCCAGATGGTACGCAAAGTGGAGCAACTGTGGCGAACCTTGAGTCGATGGTGCTGGCCTATCTGGATGACCCAGCAAAGGTCTTTGTTAATCAGAACCCATTGCTGTATTGGTATAGGAAAAGGGCTCAATGGCCACTGATCACCAACCTGGCTCTAAATTATTTGTCTTGCCCACTCGCAAGCGTGTCTTCTGAATGTGTTTTCAGTGCTGCTGGTGCCATTGTAACTTCAAAAAGGACCCGCCTCTCACCCAAAAATGTTGAGAGGTTAACACTGATCAAGATGAATCAGAACTTCATACCACCAGATTACAAAATACGTGAATGCACGCAGGAAGAAGAGGACACCGACTTAGGTGACGGAAGTTCCTCTCTGTAAGCTGACCTACTCCCGTCTCAATTCATAGAGTTTGAGGACGAGCTCTACTTCCCTGACACCGAGGCCTGAAAATGACTTCCTTTTTTTTCGTCCTTATTCACTTTTATTCCTGTGTGTCTTTCTTTGTTTTGCAACTTTTACCACAAGAAAACTCTAATCACCTAATCACAACAAGTCCATCCGCAGCACTATCTTCATCTTATTTTCCTTATTGATTTGAAGGTGCTGCAGTCTGCATGCCTGAGGTTCACAAGTTCACAACTCAATCATGCTCCTCTATCCTTCTCCTCCAGATTCCCCCTATCCATTTCCCTCTAGGCAGATGGATGGATTACAAAGAATAAAGAAACTTTGTCTTCGTAGACGAGTCCCCTCAAGTGGGACTGAAATTACTGACTGACTACATGCTTGCTGATTGCTGACAGAGTTACTTCTGAAATTGACAGGAGAGGCTGCCCTGTGGGCCCTCATTTTCCGAAGAAGATGCAGACAAAAAGTAGAACAGGTAATGAATAATGAGAAGATGGCATGCAGTGGACAGCAATGGCTGTCTGGCTCTGATGAAACCAATTGCTGTTTGTTTTTTGTGCATGAAATTAATCATATGTCTTGTCTTAGTTATTATTTAATCTTTTACACAGTAATTGTAACTCATGTCTACTACTCTGTTCTTTTTACCTTGTTTAATTCAAATTGTACTTCAACTTCAGGGGCCACTATGTTGCATTTTCCAGTAAGCAAAATGTCCTTGGAGTGGACTTACTTACCAATATAACATGATGATTGATTAAATAATCTTTTTTCTTTGCAGTCACTCACTGGGATGGATGGATCATCAGCGTCGGTTTACGGAAGAACTATGGCCAATTCGTGAGTGGCAAACAGGTAAACCAGTCTTCAACAACTACTACAGCAGAACTACATGTCTGTTTATTCGTGGTATGTAGTGGTCGAGGGCGAGGCAGTGTACTGTTGTTGTTATGCCAGGCAGAGTCCACTCCACTCCAGACAGCTGTTCATGTAAAATTGGGGCTATGTGGCTTGCTGCATACAATTAGATATGCGTTGTCTGTCTGACAAAGAGCCTAGGTATGCTACAGCAGGTTTCTTCACTCAGTGGTGCCTGCCTCGACAGTCTGCATGGCCCTGCCTCAAGCTTGGGCCAAACATCCATCATGTTTGCGAAATTTGCCGTTTTTTCGCGAATCTCGCAAAATTACCGAAAATGTGCAAATTCTCGACCGGAACAGATTTTTGGCTCATGATTGCACCAGGGTCATGCAGACGATCAAGGCAGGCACCACTGAGTGAAGCATCCTGATGTAGCATACCTAGGCTCTATGACACAGACAGACAAAGCATTTAGGGTTCAGGGCGATGTACTAGGGTTTTTGGGTTTAAGTTGGTAGGGTTCACGCTGAGTGTAGGGCTCAGGGCCCAATGTCGGCTCATTCATAATGATGTTGGCAAGATTTTAGGGGGGTTTGGCGTTCTTAGGTCCAGAATTGGCAGAATTGTGGCCTTTTTTGGTGTTTTGCAGGCGCGTGTGTTTGAGTAAAAAGTGAAAACTAGTCATAGACCTTCTTCTTCTTCTTCTTCTTCAAAGAGCGCAGTGGTTCGATTTTGTTCTGCCTTGCTGAGATTCTTGGGAATCGCTGGAACATGTGTTCAGGTAATTTTCAAGAGAATCGAAGTAGTGGAAGTGCTGAAAACAGCCATTTTTTTGTGAACAGCGCAATTTGCCATGTTTTCGATATACCAGTATTGCATGATTTTGGGGGCTGCTTGGGGGTGTTCTAGAATTGTGGGGGTGGGTCGGGGGGTCTTGGAGCACTGCTGGGAAGGTCTAATTTTGATTGCAAGTGGTTTCAAGAAAATCCGAGGTGGAAAAGGGGGGTTTGGGCCTAGTTGCAGACATCGTTTTGGCACGATTTAACTGAGGCAGTATTATGTGTTTTTGGGCGGCTGTTTGGGGGGTTCGAGGTTTTTGGGGGTGGGTTTGGGGGTCTGGGAGCACTGCTGGGAAAGTCTATTATTGGATGCAAGTGGTTTGGAGAAAATCCATGGTGAAAAAGTTTTTCCTTTTTAGCTCGCTTGCGTGTTTTTGGGGGGCTCTTTGGGGGGGTTCTAGGTTTTTGGGGGTGGGTTTGGGGTCTGGGAGCACTGCTGGGATAGTCGAATTTTGATTGCAAGTGGTTTCAAGAAAATCCATGGTGGAAAAGGGGAGTTAGGGCCTAGCTGCAGAGCGCGTTTGGAGTGATTTTTGAGGTAGGCCTCAAATTTTCAAAGTGTCACATTTTCCAATTTTGCTTTTGGCCTGTTTGGGGGTGTTCTACTTTTTTGTGGGTGGGTTGAGGGGTCTTGGGGCATTGCTGGGAAGGTCTAATATCGGATGCAAGTGGTTTGGAGAAAATCAATGGTGAAAAAGTGTTTCCTTTTTAGCTCGCTTGCGTGTTTTTGGGGGGCTGTTTGGGGGGTTCTAGGTTTTTTGGGGTGGGTTTGGGGGTCTGGGAGCACTGCTGGGTTAGTCTAATTTTGATTACAAGTGGTTTCAAGAAAATCCATGGTGGAAAAGGGGAGTTAGGGCCTAGCTGCAGAGCGCGTTTGGGGTGATTTTTGAGGTAGGCCTCACATTTTTAAAGTGTCACATTTTCCATTTTTGCTTTTGGCCTGTTTGAGGGTGTTATTTTTTTTGCAGGTGGGTTGAGGGGTCTGGGGGCATTGCTGGGAAGGTCTAATATCAGATGCAAGTGGTTTGGAGAAAAACTATGGTCGAAAAGGTGGGTTTGGGCCTAGTTGCAGACAGCGTTTTGGCATGATTTAAACTGAGGCCTAGCAGTATTGCGTGTTTTTGGGGGGCTGTTTGTGGGGGTTCTAGGTAGGTGGGGTGGGTTTGGGGGTCTAGGAGCACTGCTGGGAATGTCTAATTTTGATTGCAAGTTGTTTGAAGAAAATCCATGGTGGAAAAGGGGATTTGCAGAGCGCTTTTGGAGTGATTTTTGAAGTAGGCCTCAAATTTTCGAAGTGTCATATTTTCCATTTTTGCTTTTGGCCTGTTTGGGGGTGTTCTACTTTTTTGTGGGTGGGTCGAGGGGATTTGGGACATTCCAGGGAAGGTCTAATATCGGATACAAGTGGTTTGGAGAAAATTCATGGTGGAAAAGGGGGGCTTGGGCATAGCCCTAGTTGCAGAGAGCGTTTTGGCATGGTTGAAAGTTAGGCCTAGTAGTAGTGTTGCATGTTTTTGGGGGGCTGCTTGGGGGGGTTCTAGATGTTAGGGGGTGCGTTGAGGGGTCTTGGGCACTGCTGGGAAGGTCTAATATCGAATGCAAGTGGTTTGAAGAGAATCCATGGTGGAAAAGGGGGGTTAGGGCCTAGCCCTAGTTGCAGAGAGCGTTTTGGCACGGATGAAAGTTCGGCCTAGTAGTATCACATTTTTTTGGGGGGTTCTAAATTTTTGGGGGTGGGTTGAGGGGTCTGGGAGCACTGCTGGGAAGGTCTAATTTTATTCTAAAGTCGCTGTTTGCACTTTACACCTAGTTTGAGGGGAAAGATCCGCAAATTTCGCCCACACTTATTTTTCCTTGAATAGGAGACTCAGAGTACGCACTTTCGAAATGATGCTTGTATGTATTGTAATACTGTCGACTCTGAAACTGAAAGTGTCATTTTTGCACTACACAGCGTACCTTATATGTTTTTTCTCTGTGGTGTTTTAAATCACTTCCTGTTTTTCCATCAGCAATTACAAGCCGGAGCATTGTGTAGTGGTCTAAGAACCCGAACAGGAGAAACAGCTAATTTAACAATATCATCTCTGACCTCTCACGAAAATGACTCAGTGGATCAATATTAAAAAATTCATAACATTGCTTGCCAGCCAACTTTTGCAGGACATTTCAAAACTTTTGAAAGAACTAGTAAAGGCACCAGGGAGTCAATATAGATCCTGGAGTTCAAACAACAATGGACAAAGGTAAAGCAACGCGAGATATAAGTTGTAAAAAAACCCAGACGCAAAAAAATCAATGATACTTATTTTCCAGGGAAGGAGGAAGTGGTAAATAACCCTTCAACAGCTGATAAGAGTCCTTGCAACGTATCTAAAGTCGACAATGTTATCTCAATTGTGGAGAATCTGCAGATGGGCCCTTGCCCACTGGTGCTAAAAACGCAGGTCCATTCCCCTAGTACTCCAACAGGAGTAATTCAGCAAAGAAGTGCATATAACGGGCATGCGAATGGGACAAAAATAGCCTGTACATCTTTTGGGCTGGAGAAAAAGTCAGTGATAGATCACAACGCTGATAACATTTTCAGAATGGAACAGGATTAATGAGAACAATATAGTGATTACTTTATCGTCCGCCATTTATCAAACTACAAGTAATGAGGTATTTTTGTTATCTTCTATTTGACCGCCCAATCTAGCCTTGTCAAATTTAAAAAAAGCTAGAGGATGCCAAAATAATATACCTGAAGCTTTTTCAAGCTTAAGGATCGTAAGAACGAAATTGAAATAGATCCATTCAGTCTAATATCGTAAACATAAATTATTATACATGACCTTAAAGCGACTTTGAGTCCGGAGATAATTGACATTGAGATTGTGCTAACTATAAATGGACAAAGTAAGGTAGAGCAAGCTGACTATATGAACAATCCCCTCAACTCAGCTGACCTGTCATTATTAACTAAATAAGATGAAAAATTATTGGTAGGAGCACGAGTACTAGAGTGTGCAAAAGAGCCTGAAACTGGATTATGGGGTAGCCTGCTCAATACCTTGCATACTATAACTAATGCTCTTAACTTTCACTCAGCTAAATTGAACATTCAGTTAGATCTATCAAACACACTAGCCCTATATGTTGCCGGGATTGACTCAGAGTTACTTAATTGATCAAATCTGGTAGTTAAGGCACAATCTGATAGAGATAATCAATTGATCACCTGTACCTGTGCACACATGTTAGATAAAATCTCAGAGGACCTTAATATAGTCTGTTCTTTGATGGCAAGTCAATGTCAGTACTGAAAACAAAGGAGCGAGTAGGTACAATAGAGTATGATCATTGCCAGTGCAATGACACCAAAGCACCAATCATGCCAGCATCTTGCAACTTACAAAAACACTGGATAAAAACAGGATTGGAAAAAATCAACTAACAATAAAAAGGTTTCCCTCTGGCACAAAGATCAGTGACAGAAAATAATACCATCTATAATGAAAGATGATAGAAGGGAATATCGATTCGAAAGGGAAGAATGCATATAAAGTAGTCTACAAAAACTGCCTGATCCTACTGAATGTATGAACCCATAGAGCCATCACCAGCATAAGATGCTGAAGATACCCAAGTTATCAATAATACAGATTTATCTTCCAAGCCAATGCAAGAAGGGCTAACTAAAGGAGCAAGGGAAAGATGAAGAAAAACGCATAACAAAATAAAGCAAATGAATAAAATGACAAATACAAGTTCACTCCAAAAACCATAGGAAATCTACCCAATTTTTAAATCATCGGCAATACACCAGTGCAAACTGAAAAATTGGTTGACCGCAAGTCCAAGTAGACCAGCTGTGTCATCTTCTTCTGAAGATGCTGTTTATTAGTCTATAATATTGCACTTCACAGATGCATCGAATTGCCCAGCGTCCGCACAACGCCACGTACAATGGATTCAACAAGGAAGCGGAGATCTTCAGTTATCAGTACAGGAAACGGAAAGGGGAAGGTGAAATAATAATAAAGTTTTATCAGAAAACAAACCAACTAACATAAGTCTCCATCAATCTAAAAATCTGGGAAAAGCTTAGATCCAATTGCTACAGAAGAAGACTGATAAGGAGGTAGGAAGATTCAAGGCTTACCACCATTATTTATGAAGTGTGGACACACAAAAAATGAAATGACAATGGGTGATAACAGTTTTACTTCCTCTGTGAAATTAATAATTGTCCCACTGTATGTTTCAAGTGGTGTATACATAATCTTAAATCTTAGTAATATTCTTAAACTATTACATTCAATCCCAGAGCTTAATGATCTAACATTGGATGATTTAGACTCAGTCCAATTTAACCCAGATCCAAATAATCTCACTTAACTGCATCATTGCTGCAGCAATTCCCGCTGAGCGCGGCAATTTTAAAAATCCCACGTTATGTGACAAGGTCAACTCGACACACGCACAGCGTAGGTAACACCCATGACGAGTTGACCTTGTCACACGCATCGAAGGGGTTAAGAGGTGTCTTGTACCACTTGGCATAGTGAAGAGATTACCTAGAAAATGTATCGCAATTTGTGAAATGGGGCATCTAACTAAGAAAATAATGACAACCAATATCCAACCGTATTAATTTCAAAGCCCGTGTTATAGAGAACTGTTCCGGTAAACCCCATGACTAGTGAAACACGTGGAGGTCACATCAATGTTTTAAAAGGAGCAATAGGTCCATTATTAGATCCGTAACTGACTTCTGGCATCAAAGTTACAAGCTGTAACTCGGGCCTAAGAGTTTGTGAAGTATTAAAGCAAATCCAGTTTTTAGTAATGACTGGGCTTGGCTTCCGAAAATTCTTACTAAAGAGAAAGCTGAAGTAAATGAATGATGCTTAAACAGCTCGACCACTACAAATAAATCCATTAATATTTGCTCATGGAATGTTCACTGCCTGATAAGATTGATCAATCAAGAAACAGTAACTTCTATACAGAATTTTGAAGTGCTAATGCCACAGGAAAACAGGAATATGTGAGTATGCAAATTTTGCATCCCGTTCATCTGCCTATGGTTGTGCAGGCAGCGGGCTATCTATTTATATGTCTGTGGACCTGGATATCAAACACTGTGAAATAGATTTCCAATTAACATGGTTATTATATATCAAAATATATGTTAAAGAAAACAATAATATCAATAATGGTATATTTAAGCACAAAGAGATCGGTCAATACATCTCAATTTACTGTGGTTTGGTAAATAGTTATATTCCGGAATTATCTATACCATGCCATTATCTTAATTATCTGAGGAGACTTCAATATGCATTTGCTTTCTAAAAACCGAGCAGATAAACCAAGTAGAGCCTTAACACAGATGTGGTTTTCCCAGCTAAATAAATATGACCTTATGCTACTACAGGAAGTCAACCAAAATAATACTGAGAGCGCTCCAACATTTAAAAATTCATGACAACATTCTTATATTGATTACATCATTATCTCTAAGGAGCTTGTCTCTTCCCTTTCTGAGTATCAAGTGACCCCCAGTGTGGAAAGTGATCATAATCTACAAACAATGTCATTTTTGTTAACAGTTGGGCAACTGCTAGAGTCAAGGTATCTGATAACTGGATGAATGGCTTTCAATCAGAAAAACTTTGTGTGGCACCCAACAAATGAAACGTACATATGGGCATTCATAGTACCTGCAATCGAATCAGCACTAACTGAGAGCAGAAAATGTAAATCAATGGTTGAAATCTTGCTCGACCCTGTGCTTCCTTGTTAGATCCCTTCAGGCAAAATCAACAACAAGGGGATATACTGCAAGGTCAGAAAGAACTGGGTGGTAGTCAAATAGGTTGTACCAACAAACAAAGGCACTTAATAAAGGATCACAGGCCATCTTCAAACAACCCAACAGTGCCTTTAAATTCTGAATACTGTGCTCATTAAAACGTGTGAGAAGAATACATGAAAATGAAATATGGAAAGCCAAACGAAAAGACAATGAAGAAATGTGGACAAAGTTGCACTTCATTAGCAAAACGGATAATCTGAAAGCTTTTTGGGGACTAAGTAATAACCCTATATATGGCAGTAAAAGAGCCAACAATGCCAACATCTCTGAATTATGCTATGCCTCCTTCATTATTAAACTATACAAGGTCTTTTTATTCATTATTTTAGACAACAACATCGAATAGTACATGTCAAGCCAGCTGATTAACATAAATAGCAGGATAAAGGGAAATGAATATCAACATAACGAAGTCAAACTATTAGTAACCGAGTTATTGCAAGTAGTACAACTTAAAAAGGTAATAGGCGGGATTAGATCAAATGGAGCACCAGGCCCCAATTGGATCTCAAGCTCTGTTTTTAAAGAAAAAATAGATCATTGTTCAGATATTTTAACATCATTGTTTAATGGTGCTGTAAAATCTCAAATTGTTCCAGAATCATGGCAGGGAAGTATAATCCAGCCAATCTATAAAAGTGGCCCATTAGACAATCCCTACAATAAGTTTATTGCCCTAACAGATGTTGAGGGTAAAATCGTTGCTGCCTGTCTGCTTAAGGACTTAAAAGAGTGGGCCGCAAAAGAAGAAATTATACCAATATTCTGAACTGGTTTTCGCAGGGGCCAGTCAACGATCTTGAACTTTATATCAATTACCTTATTGTCGGAAATAGCAAAGTATAAAAGGCAAAAGTTATACATCTGTTTTGCCACAATACTTAGTCTGAGTTTATGGCTAGAAACAAAGCTGTGTTTAGACAGATATTAAAGCAATCGGCCTACTTCTTATCGATTATATTGGATAAGGAGGAGTTTGCAAAAAAGGCATGCCTGGCCACTTATTTATTCAACAAATTAGAGCCACAACCATATCTTATTTCCCATTTAAAACCTTTTTAAGAGATACATTTTTGTTGTTACGATTTGGGCGATATCCCTCAATGGACAAAATTATTTTACAGGTACAAAACTGTCCAATAAACAGTGTAGACTATGCTGCGTTCATAATGAATCATTATTGCATGTTGTATCCACTTGTCTCAGATTGCTACAGGAGAGGAAAGCCCTGTTAAAGTCAATCCTCAAAGAAAATGGAGTGAGAACATGTCCCCAAGCAACTATAACTTGCCGCTCTAGGAAACCTGCACGTTTGACAACACAATTTGTAAAGTTCATCCTCATAGTAGAAAAAAAGATTCATTAAGAGTGCCCCCAGATGCAAAGGGTAGTTTGTAATGACTAGTAATGTTTTATTGATATTCCATTTTTTAAATGGAGCTGTGAGACCTGAATATGGTGATCGTTAATTGTAATTCCATGAAAAATTGATTTTAAAGATGCTTAGTACATCTCAGCAGTGGAAATTTTATATGGGTTTCTCTGATTGTAGTGATCTGTAATAACTCTAACTATCAACTATTTTATCTACTTGGTGTATGTTGACCTGTGAGAAACTTCCTATTTTCACTTAAATAATAAAATAGAATAATGATTCAAGTAAGAACGGAACTTACTGAATGAGATGCACAATCGCACTTTAACTCAGGCATTTAAAATGTAATGTAGTATCAATAGTTTTATGGACGATTTTTATTCGTATATACGGAAGCGTTGTTTTAATAAAGAGAGATACATGAATTGAAATATAAATTGTAGAATGAAATGCCACTCTAGGGATGGATTGCTGCAATGGCTATGATTTGTCATCCATAAAAATTAGAAGTATACCGTTCTGCATTTGTTGACTAAAGAAAATACAATTGTATGATTATGTCTATATCATGTTATTCTTTTAAACAAATTAATGTACTTTATAAATTCCTTGATTGAAATGATTTTTATTAATAAACAATAAAGATTCTTTATTATTATGAATAGCCTGTCGTCACACTTACACAATGACCAACCAGGTACTAGACATCATGGCATCTCTGGAGCAGTGGAGAGGAATTGCTATATGCAGGGCTTTGTGTTAATACTCTGCCGCCCACTCCATAGTTTTACACCTGGATGAAAAGACCCATGTCCGAAAGTGGCTCAGAACATCTTTGGACTGGAAACCAGAAGACAATACTGCACTGCTGTTTGCTTTGCTGCATGAGAGACTAGACCTGCTCTCTCGTCCAAGACTCCTGAGTGGCTCCAAGTACCAGTTGTCCTGTTCCCGGCTTTTAGGGTTACAACAAGTTTCACAGGCCTCACTTGCATTTCCATGACCAGAACCATGTCTGGTTTATGGTTGCTGCTTTTCTGCCCCTGAAAGAGTGAGCCATGATCCTCCTTGCTTTTCCTAAAAGTTCCGAGACCCTTGGGAGGTGCCAGACTTTGCTACTCCCTGAAATTCCTGCAAGGTTCCGCTCACCAACTCTGAGCAACATTGAGTGGTTCCATGATCCCCGACTCTGGCTCCAAATATGTTCCGATTACCAACTGCCGAAGGGCGCAACACCTTCACTCAAGACTACAAGCTGGTATGAAGTCTAGCTGCCATGTCCAACTCCAACGGTAGCAACAGCCATCAATAACTCCCTAACTCGGGTTCCAATGTGAACCCTGTTCCATGGCTCCAGCTGTTATGATGCCGAGTAGTTGCTATCTAAAACCAACAACAGCGACCCCTGTCTGATACCACTTCAGCTCCGACATTGCAACTGCGGTCCTCTCTACTCCAATGACTAGCAGCTCCGATCATCGATCACAGCGACGCTGACAGTGAAGGACGCTCCCAACTCCTTGAAACCTTGCATTTTGGGCACTCAGGCCCAAGGTAATTCTTTCACTGGGCCTACCTAGGTTTCCGATGCTGACACGACTCCTGTGTTCCTGGCTTGAACCTACCCGCTCCAGCCCGACTACAAACAGTTCGGCACTTCCCGTTTTTAAGTGATATTTTTCTTTAATACTTAAAAATTATTTATCTCAAGTTCTACTGATTTTTTGTCTTTTTTGTGTCATTTTATTTATGAAAATATACTCTATTTGTCTAAGTTATTTTGGGAGCAATTTTGTGTTGTGTTTTCACTTTATTACTGTTTGTGTGTTGCATGCATACTATACACATTGCTCCTAAGTTAAGCCTGACTGCTTGTGTCCTCATAACCAGAGAGTTAAGCACAAGTATATTTTACAACAATTGTGGTTCACCCTGACTCGGATTGTGGTGGGCTCACACTCAGTTCAACTAAGAACCCAATTTCGAACACCTAGCATATGGTACAAAGTGTCCCTATGGCCCTAAAATTAAATGCTACTAGTGGACTGCAACAAACATTATGTAATCTACTATAGAACAGTGTAAAACATGACAATTAGCCTGTAGACAGACTACATTGGCTTTTAAACTGAAATTCAGCCTATGACATTTTTTTGAGAGGTCTAACCCTTCCTTTTAAATACTACTTTGTCACTTTATGTAGGCCTACCAACCAATAAGGTAGGGGGCATAGAATTTTAAAGTTAGACATGTAGAAATGTAATAGTAAGCAAGTCCTTACAGTGAAAAAGCCTATGTTCACTGAAGCAAAGCGGGCTGTTACATAGGAAAACACTAGGAGGCAGCATTACATTTAGTAATGCTATCTTCAGTTAGGGAACAACCATAAATGTCAATAAATGCTGCAAGAGTGGGTAGGTCGAACCTAGTTTCTGTAGTTGACAAAAGCTCTATTACTATTGGCCACAAATTGTACCAAGGTCCCGCCCTATTGAAAGGAGTTTGAGCTTAAAGCTTTTTGGAGCTATTTTTAATTAAGACATTAGAAATGTATATCTATGTGTCCCTCTATTGGATCTTTGAAATTTTTGGTATAATTGTATTTATTAAAATTGCCACTCTTTTTTTAAATTGTGTTGGAATTTTTCTTCTGTTGGGTTTGGACTTTATTACTGTTTTGGTACTGCTTAAACACTTTACACATTACCTCTTAGTTAAGCCTATCTGGTCTGTGCCATAGCTAGTTGGGCTTAAGCACAGTTAATGTAATGGCTTTAGTGCTTCACCATGACAAAGAGTGTTTCATTATTTAAGGTAGGTCATCACTTCTCTTTACTGATAATCCTAATTTCTTACAGGTAGCCACCATGGGGGAAATCAGGCATGTTATTTTATCAGAATTTTTGTGTCACCGTCTGTTAAAAGTTTGAAGGAATTGGATTTTCAATAAGTAAATCACAATTGATATTGAGAATTTATAACTTGAAGGTAGACTTTTCTCTCTCAAATAAATTAGCTTACATTCTCGAGAAGCACTTTGGCATGGTCCTAAGAATCATGATAAAAAGCATACCCCTGTAAAAGAGAGTCAAAGTCAAAGTCAAAAGAACTTTATTCGAATGTTCATCGTAACATCCATAAAAGCACATTTCAAAAAAATTACAATTAATACATATAATTCACATATTACTAGGAATCACATAAAGTAGAAATTCACAGACAGAATATACAGTTAAAAGGAGTTTTTAAATATAAATAAACTGATTAAAAATAAAACTCTCGGCAACAACACAGTTATCCCTCCATACTTTTCCCGAATTTGATTGCAAGTTTTAAAAAGCTACATACAAACAAGGTGCAATCACTACTTAGTAGTAGGAGATAATAAAGTGCTGGTCGAATTTGTGCAAAATTCAGCTGTTTGAGAATTGGTTTTAGGTATAATTTCCGTGGTACAAGGTAAAAAGGGCAGATGAATAAAAAGTGTGCCAGGTCTTACGGAGACTTATCGTCGCAGCCGCAAGGTGGCAACACTTGGCCTCGATGGGCCCCCCTCGGTACTTTTATAACCACAGAGATTCTATCAAGAAAAGTGAGTGGGTGATCTTTTTATATATAATTTTTACCATTTACAACAGGGTGCTAGGCTCTCTCTTACACATGGAAAGATGGGAGCACAATGTGCTTGTTAAAATACCCCTCACACTCTAAAAAACCAAGTAGAGTCATGCTTCATCATAGGGGTCTTCCCGCCCCTATAACGGGACGGGGCGTGCTCCGACCAGACGGAATACGCGGGAGCACTAAGATGTGACAGAGGCTATGTGTGGGTGTATAGGAGTCAGTGAAGGTGTAGGGACCTAACACTAGTGAGTGTGCAAAAAGTGAGAAAAATGAAAAAGATTTAAAAATTCCCTGGCTTGGTAGAAAAAAACAAATTTATTAGCTTCTCCAGCTGGGAACATTAAGAAGGGGTTGTGTGGTAGAGCATTAGCTGCTACCTTGTCGACATGTTTCGTAAGCAGTCCCCTACTGCTTACTCATCAGGACCAAAAAAAACAGTCCCTACTGTTATTTACTCAGTTTCTAACAAGTAATGCCTACTGTCCTATAAACAACCAACAAAAATAAGTTGGCTGTTTAGGCCTCAGGGCATGAGTTGGCCCAAGTGAGGCAGAAAAAATCGACCTATTATGGTCTTTATCTCAGCAGTTATCTATGTCCCATGAGGTTTTGCAGGCGAGGGGTAATCTGCGCA
Organism: Lissotriton vulgaris; assembly: GCF_964263255.1. Taxonomy (NCBI): domain Eukaryota; kingdom Metazoa; phylum Chordata; class Amphibia; order Caudata; family Salamandridae; genus Lissotriton; species Lissotriton vulgaris. The sequence goes on along the minus strand of NC_141688.1, from coordinate 186,269,961 downwards.
GTTTAGTCTCTGCTGGCAAAAAGAAAGCATTGTTCCTACCCAGTAGGGACTGTTTTTTTTGGTCCTGATGAGTAAGCAGTAGGGGACTGCTTACGAAACATGTCGACAAGGTAGCAGCTAATGCTCTACCACACAACCCCTTCTTAATGTTCACAGCTGGAGAAGCTAATAAATTTGTTTTTTTCTACCAAGCCAGGGAATTTTTAAATCTTTTTCATTTCTCTCACTTTTTGAACACTCACTAGTGTTAGGTCCCTACACCTTCACTGACTCCTATACACCCACACATAGCCTCTGTCACATCTTAGTGCTCCCGCGTATTCCGTCTGGTCGGAGCACGCCCCGTCCCGTTATAGGGGCGGGAAGACCCCTATGATGAAGCATGACTCTACTTGGTTTTTTAGAGTGTGAGGGGTATTTTAACAAGCACATTGTGCTCCCATCTTTCCATGTGTAAGAGAGAGCCTAGCACCCTGTTGTAAATGGTAAAAATTATATATAAAAAGATCACCCACTCACTTTTCTTGATAGAATCTCGGTGGTTATAAAAGCTTACTTTGGAGGGTGATTCTATCAGTACCTCTACGCTTCTCCTTTTTGGTTTGGACCCCCCTCGGTACTGCCAGTAGAAGATGAAATAGGTCTAGGCGGAATCTTGAAAGCAAAAAGCGGTCATAACCTGACAGGGGCCATGACAGGTACGGTTCCATGTGTACAGAGGTTTTTAAAAGTACATGTTTCCGGACACTGTCTTTCTTTAATTCGGCCTCCTCCCGGGCTAAGTACCTCAAGGAAATAAATGTCTTCTTCACAGAGGTAACATCAGATTTTCTAATAAGTTCTGGGGTTGCAAAAAGGTCAGGATGCCCTAGTTCAGTTAAACATTTTCTAATATATTTGAGCCAGGAGACTTTAGATCCATTTTCCCAAGTTATTGCTTCTTTTAAAATTTGTTGGGTAAGGGGTATTTCAGTATTTATCCAACAGTTTAGCCAACAAAGTATAGGATTTACGGCTAATCTGTCGCTCAAATATGGCATGCCCAGTTCTTCATGAACAGAGAAATTACCAGTGCCCCTCGGTACCCTCAAAACACGTTTTAAGAAGCTATTTTCTGCAACCTCCAGTCCTCTGGAAGAAGTAAACCCCCATAACTCACTGACATAACACGCAATAGATTTACTTTTTGCTTGATAAAGTTGGAGCAGTGCAGCCACTGGGGTATTTCCCATTTTTCTTGCAAAGTCAAGTATGGCTGCATTAGCCCTTCTTACCTCTCCCGTTTTCCTCTGTACAGCGGGTCCCCAATTTAACTGATGGTCCAAAAGGACACCCAAGTAGGAGAATGTCTTGGTCACCGGAATTTTTTCCCCATTAACATTAAAGATATTTGTTTTTTTATACCCCAAGCCTACCTTCATGACATAGGATTTTGAGTTATTAATACTCAAGTCCCGTGAATACATAAAGTTATGAAATGCTTTTAACAGGGATTGTAGGCCTGCTGCAGTCCTGGTGTTCAGGACTGCGTTGTACGCATAAAGCAGTACCGGCAGTCCTTTCCGGCCTACATAGGGGTAGTCCACTCCCGTGTCTAAAAGGTACTGTTCTAAATCATTTATGTACAGATTGAAGAGGAATGGGGCTAGAATGCACCCTTGACGAACACCCCGATGTATTCCAAATTCCCTTGTTACTTTTAAATCTTGTGTGTATCTGAAGTTTGCTCGTGTGTCAGAATGCATGTCGGCTACGAAATTAATCAGATTCTGCTCTATGCCCATTTTTGCCATGACATCCCATAGTCTGCCTCGATCTACACAGTCGAAAGCCGACGATAGGTCCATGAATGGATGCCATGTGAATTGTACCTTCTCTGGCCATAGTGTATTTCCCTATAATCATATATAGGTTCAGACACTGGGTAATCGTTGAATGACCAGGCCTGAAGCCATATTGAATTGGGGAAATTATATTGTTTTCATCTGCCCAAGTTGTTAATCTATTTAAAATTACACCCCCAACCACTTTTGCTACAGAATTATTTAAAGATATTGGTCTGTAGCAGAGTGGACTACTGCGATCTCCTTTTTTAAATACGGGTACTATAGTAGAAATCCCCCATGACTTTGGACAGCCAGAAGTCGCCGCCGCATTGACTACAGCGGTAAGGCCTGGGGCCCAAAGTGATGGCAGGGATTTGAAGAGATCCGGGGGGAGGCCATCTGGCCCGGGGGCCTTGTTACAAGTTAGGCCTTGAATACCTATTTCAATCTCTTTAACTGTAAAGTGCAAGAAGTTCTCCATAGGAGTAATAGAAAAATATTCTGCCTGTGTCTTATTACTTTTAAAAATGGCGCTGAAATGAGTAACCCAATCTTCCTCGGGTATATTTGTACCAAGGGCCATATTACTTGGGTCGTCAAACAGGGGTTTGTTAATGATTTCCCAGAACCTGGCACTGTCACCCAAAATTTTTGGATCTAAGAGAGACTCCCAGGTGCGTGCCTTAACCTCTTTTTTCCGTGTTGCGAGGGATTTTTTATATTGTATACGCATGGCCTTAATGCAGGCCGGGTCTCTAGGTTTAGCTCTTAGGGCCGTCTTGAGGTCTCTGTTAGCCTTGGAACAGGAATGATCAAACCAATTTGGGTTGTTTCCAGTACGCCCTTTTGCTGGCACCATTAGCAAAGACCCTACTGTTGCTACGATCCCCTCAAAAGCAGACAAAGTTTGACCAGCAGATGATGTAGGTGACACACAGATTGAGAGATCAGAGCTACAAAGGTTATTTATCGATGTATACAAGTTATCACAGTCCACCATTGTCCATTTTAGGCGGCGCTTTCCATTTATAGACGTTATAATTCCGCGGCCTTCACTTTGCTTTCGCAAATCGAGAATGTCTCCACCCAAGTTAATAGAAATCGGGTTATGGTCGCTATGGGCATTCCATTGAATGCGAAAATCCAAAACAAAGTACACAAGGTCCGTGGATAATAGAATGTGGTCTATATATGAACCATTTAAGTTGCCTTTATACGTGGGATCTTTGAAAAGTGTATGCTCCGCTGTCTCAGACATAGCTGCAACTAGATTATATTTATCCATCATGTTGTTGAGCTGTGTTCCGCGCCGCGAGTGGTCAAAGTGAAATCCTTTTATGCTGTTGCACCCTAAGTATCCCATGGGCGTCTCTCATGGATTCCCACAGGGATGGGTATTAAAGTCTCCGGCAATCAGCAATTTACTCGACAAATTCCCCTCATTGTCACTCAAAAAGTCACTCAAATGTGGTAGGTTGCATTCTCCAAACTGGTTTGATGCGTTATAGAAGTTGATCAGGGTCAGGGTGTATTTACCCCTTTTTAGCTCGAGTACTTGAATGTTCCTATTACCTGTGTGGCGGATGGTTTTATGATATGTAAGAGCCAAACTTATATAGATTGCCAAACCCCCCTTTGCTCTTCCGCTATTTGAGGGTTCTGCTGGATTGAAGAAACTTTGGTATCCTTCGATGTGGGCAAATTTTTTATCTACCAGCCAGGTCTCTTGCAGGCATATCACTGGGTGTTGTTTAACGAAGGACAGCCAGGTGGGGTCACAGATTTTATCGGCCAGGCCTGCCGTGTTCCAGGAAACCAGACTTGTAGAACAAGACAGTCTAGTATCTACATTTAAGTCTATGTTGGCAATTACGGATTTAGTAGCTTTTAAATGAATAGACTCCGTTCTAGTGACTGCCTGTTCTTCAGATACATCATAATTATGTTCTGCATTGGATGGTTCGCGACTAGGAGCTTCTTGATAGTCTGTAGGCAGCTCTGATCTATTTTGTAGAAGTGGGCTCTCTGGTGTAGTTCTTATATCTGGACCCATTTGCTAAGTTGATGGTAGATTCTTAGAAATATCAAAATCATTTAGACCCTTTATACCATTACTTTTTTCGAATGTCGTCTCAAGATTTACAATGTCTTTATGTGCATTGAAAATTTGCAGTTCAGGTAGTCGGTCAACCCCCTCCAGGTCACACTGATCATAGAAGGCGGTGAATCTGTTTGAGATAGGAACATTGTACTGGTTATTCATGTTAGTAAAATAGGGGTATTCCTGTTGAGGTACCTGATGTAAGTCTTCCCTACTCTCTGGGTACGTTGCAGAGTAGTCTGTAGTTCTATAGTTCCAAGGTGTAGCCTGACCTGGGCATAATTGGTCACCCGCATTATGATAGCTATAATTACCTACATTTTCCCAGTTTTTATATTGATTAATGTGGGTGTAGGACCCTCTCTGTTCCCCTGGAGGATGTGGATACCTAATATTTGACCCAAGACCATTTGAGGGGTAGAAATAACTAAGATCCATTGTACGGATCAGGCTGTTTGTATAGCTATCCCTCCATCTAGTGATGTACTTTGCCACTCGAGTGTCTTTAAAAGTTACAATAATGCATACTCCTTCTGTAGATTTAAATCTGTGTCCCACCCAATCTACCCTCCTAACATGGGCTTTTCGACCATCAAGTAGTGGATGGAGTGGCCTATGTGTAGTTAGCCAATGACACACCTTGTTTTTTAACTCCCCGTATGTTTCTGTCTACCCCTCACCCAGTTTAGGAACGCCTATCATCACCATTGTGTATGGGTGAGACTCTGGAGAAAGGTAAGTGTGAATAGGTTTTTTAGGTGGTTTCCGAGTTGATTTTATAGTGGGGTCATTTGTGGGCACATTTTGTGCCACTATGGACCTTAAAGATCCGTGCTGTTCAATTTGTTTGTCCAAGCATAAACCCTCAGCTGCCCATTCACTCTCATCGTTTTCAGCTAGAGGGGACTCGGGGGCTGCATTAGTGTCTGGGATTACAACAGGAGCACTATTATTGTTGTAAGCAATAGAATTTTTATTGGAGACATTTGGAACTGGGCCTGTCAGTGAAAGAGGTAGTGGCTGTTTGATATTACCAATGACAGGTGGATTTTTTGGACGTACAGTATTTTTATTAGTCGATTTGGGTGGACATTTGACTGGCGCCTCTTTTATTGATAATGATTTGAGTGTTTCTAGCACTAATGCTATATTTTTGTTTTGTATAGATTCGGATTTCTCAGTCATTTCCTCCAACTTGATAATTCTTTCTCGTATAGGCAACAAAAGGGACCTTATTAGATGTTCTATATGTTCCAAAAGTGTAGTGTCACCTAAGGTTGATGAGTCAGTTTGACATGACCGATCAACGCTGCCTGATATTTTATCTGGCTGTTGAATTACCGTCATACTAGTTGGTGATAAAGTCTGGTGGGTAGATGTCTTATTTGTCTGTTTGATCAATCTAAAAGTAGGCCAGACGTCTTTTACTGAGGGCTTATGTTTGCAGATTGGTCGGGAAATTAACCTCCTGTTTATTTTTAACTTTTTCCTGTATCGTCTTCTAGGTTTAGTTGTCGGGCTGTCCTTTTTACTCACAGAGGTATTTGTAGGTGGTAATCCCCCCGAATTAGCCTCACACGATAAAATTAAAGGCATATCCTTCGGTGAGGAAGAGGTACCTTAATGTATCTGTGGGCTGGAAATTAGTGGTGGGCTACTTTCCCCACTGTTACAGATTATTTGTGTACTTGAATCTAAAAATAAAGTTTCTCTAGTTTGGGTGTTTGGTAATCCTGTAAAGGATTGCATTAGAAGTGATTTCTGTGAATTTATTGTAGTGTTGTGAGTATTAATGGCAACACTGTTATGTAAGGATAAATTTGGAAAGCACAAGTTAGGAGTTAAAGATAGGCGTCTCTCTGTATTTTGAATTGCATCTGCCACAACGCCTATAGTTTTTTGCAACATAATGTCAATGGCAGTAAGAGTGGGGAGAGGTGTAATGGGAGTCACTTTATTCCTGGTAGAAGATCTGGTAGCGATTGGAGTCTTTTTGACCTTCATCATGTTATATTGATATATCCTAAATATGCACAATGACTACAGCAAAGCGATGCAATTTCCACTGCTTTAAGTCTTGGGTTTTATTCAGTTGTTAAGAAACCACTGTGCAAGCAGCCGAAAATGCGGTAATAATGATAAAAAACAGTCACCTTATGCCGTGAATCTGAATCGAAGAGGGGTGGCCCGGCCTGACCTCCTTTGGCCTCCGAGGGCCACAGAGGGCCCGCCCTTTGCCGGGGCTTAGCCCGGCGACAGCCCGCGCAAGTCCCGCGACGCGGAGGGAGCGCCGGTCTTTCAAGCGCCTCCGTGCGCGGTGATTGGCGTTGGTGTGCAGGACTATCCCGCAAGGGCTTCTGGACGGTGTAGTCCCCCCACTCGGCAGCCGCTTGGTGTAAAGGTGAGAGGCGGCGGGGGGGACTAGCAGGCAGCAAGGCAACGAGTGGCGGTACCTTAGCGCTATGACAGCGCAGCCCGAACGCAGCCCAAACAGGTGTCAGAGGTCGGGAGTGTGGCAGAAAAAAGTTCAGCGGTGTCAGCATCAGCGTTTCCCGCTCCCCTACGGGAGCGACGGTCTTTCAAGCTCCTCCGTGCGCGGTGATTGGCGTTGGTGTGCAGGACTATCCCGCAAGGGCTTCTGGACGGTGTAGTCCCCCCACTCGGCAGCCGCTTGGTGTAAAGGTGAGCGGCGATGGGGGGATTAGCAGGCAGCAAGGCAACAAGTAGCGGTACCTTAGCGCTATGACAGAGCAGCACGAACGCAGCCCAAACAGCAGTCAGAGGTCGGGAGTGTGGCAGAAAAAAGTTTGGCGGTGTCAGCAAGAGTGGGTAGGTCGAACCTAGTTTCTGTAGTTGACAAAAGCTCTATTACTAATGGCCACAAATTGTACCAAGGTCTCGCCCTATTGAAAGGAGTTTGAGCTTAAAGCTTTTTGGAGCTATTTTTAATTAAGACATTAGAAATGTATATCTCTGTGTCCCTCTATTGGATCTTTGACATTTTTGGTATAATTGTATTTATTAAAATTGCCACTCTTTTTTTAAATTGTGTTGGAATTTTTCTTCTGTTGGGTTTGGACTTTATTACTGTTTTGGTACTGCTTAAACACTTTACACATTACCTCTTAGTTAAGCCTATCTGGTCTGTGCCATAGCTACTTGGGCTTAAGCACGGTTAATGTAATGGCTTTAGTGCTTCACCATGACAAAGAGTGTTTCATTATTTAAGGTAGGTCATCACTTCTCTTAACTGATAATACTAATTTCTTACAGGTAGCCACCATGGGGGAAATCAGGCATGGTATTTTATCAGAATTTTTGTGTCACCGTCTGTTAAAAGTTTGAAGGAATTGGATTTTCAATAAGTGAATCACAATTGATATTGAGAGTTTAGAACTTGAAGGTAGACTTTTCTCTCTCAAATAAGTTAGCTTACATTCTCGAGAAGCACTTTGACATGGTCCTAAGAATCATGATAAAAAGCATACCCCTGTAAAAGAGAGTCACATTTCCCTGGCCTACCTGCACTTAGCAGGGGTAGCTAAATATGGTGAGGAGTCTTCTTCATATTGAGTAAAAAGCTAATTAATATCTATCAGTAACTGTAGGCAGGCTCATACTGTATTAAATAAAGAGGATGGCTAGACAAAGATGTTCATTGGCACCCTAACTGTTAATCATTTACTTACTCACTTTGATGCATCCTCTTTTAATTTCCTAATCGTACCCCAGTGCTGAAGCAGATGGCTGTAAATTCATTTCTTTATGCAGAGGATACCTCTAGTTTCACTCTCTGACAGAGAGGGGCTTATAGGACTATCTATTAAAGGGCATTTAGTAAATGGGAAAAGGTACCCTCAATATAAATGAAGCTGATACTGCACTTCAGTGAGGTAGACAACACTAAATAAACCAATCTCACTGCAACTTCTAATATTTTGATTTCATGAGGTACTGTATAAAATGGCTTGCATTTTGTGTTTGCATAAGAATTTGTATGTATTGCCAACATTTCATCTTATGAGTAGAAATGCAAACTAAGGATTAAAATACATAAATATTTGAGACTGGGCAAGTACTGGGAATCAAAGTATGCAGGCAGGAAGATAATTTAAGTACATATGTCGGGGTTATCAGATGTCAGAAAATAACAGCAAGAGTATTGCTAAAATCATTCCTTCATGTACAGCAGCACCTAAAGGCCTATCCGAATAGAATTCAAATTCATTCTTTTTCCGTGGACAAAATTGCCTTTTCCCATATTGGTTTATTTAGGTGAAAAGGGAAATACTACCCTACTTTTGCTTGTGCATTCAGGCTTCTGAGCTGGTGCTTATTAGGACATATAGCAACAGGTCGTGTTGCTCTAGGAAAAGACTGATATACTCAAACCTAACATTGGCAAAGTGATGCTATTACAGGCCTGCTTTCAGTTTTCTTTATGGCCTTCACTAATGGTACCTATAGAGTAGTGCCTTGTGGAATATGTGCTACTATTGTCAGTTCCATTGGATATTTGGGCTATTGAATTGGCTGTTTTTTTTTACAATTGACTTAAGGCCTAGGAGACAGGTTGCTGACAGTCAAATAAGTCAACAATTATTTCAATTTACGAAAGTTAAGTTCAGATGTACAAACACTCAATTCACAAAAAGTGGGTGCACATTGAACCCCAACTTTTTGCAAACTGATTCTGATTTGGCGACCCTACCATTTTACTGTCATTGCTGCTTGCTGAACCATTATTCAGAGTGGATTGAAAGTTGACCTACTTCATTACTATTCATGAGGTAGGTCACAAATTGAAACTGCCTGTAATAAGTCATTAAGGGGCGGTGATCAGTTGAGGTCAGCAGACTACTATGTCTGGGACTGCATTTAAATAAAGCATTTTTGTTTTTGATGCATCATGTTTCTCTTACAGGAATACTTTTTTTAATGTTTGTTTAAGAGGTAGCAGTGGACCCCTGAAGTACTACCCACTTCCAAACAAACTTTTTTTCCATTCTCAAAGAGGAATGGCTCCCTCAGTGAATGGGTTACTACTTCCTTTGAGAGTTGATAACCTATCAATGAGTTTTGACAGAAATTGAGGTTGCACACCAATGATACATACAGCAACACATCTTTGGAAGGGATAACCTAAACAAGCCCTTTCTTAGTAACCCGTCACTGACTCAGAAAGTGAGTTTAGTACCTTACACAATCCATTTTGCCTTTGCAAACCCTCTGATTTCGATAATCACACAGGCTTTGTAACCACAAAATGTCTCTGTACATTTTCTCTTAATCTCCAATGTTAGCCACAGACATTAATATAATCTTGCTTGAAGAAATCAGCTCCTCATTTCAACTGACTTCTTATAAATGCAAAATATACCCTTATTAGCAGAAGCTTTATTAATTACTAGCAGCCCGTCCCGACGTTGTCCGGGTATGAATTGCTGCCGGCCAGTAGTATATTGTTTTGTAGGATTCGTTTTGATAGCATTTCTAATCTGTGACAGACCTGTGAAACGCTCCGATTCACAGTGTACTGCTGATGCACTTAAGAGTTTGCGTTCAGTAGTGTGTGAACTCGAGTTTCCCTACTTTATTTTTTCTTGCAATATTACATAGCGCAAACTCGACAACATGGCATGGGCACAATTTTCATTACAGAAGAACACATTCATTTGTGGAAGGCACGGGGAGACAAAGCGATTTGCCTGGAATCACAGGATGTTGAGCTGATGCCGAGATTCGAAGGTAGCTCCCCAGCTCTAAAGTTAGCAATTTAGAACTTGTGGCGGGAGGTGTGTCTAAAAGTGTATGTCGGTGCTGGCCAGCAATGAGAGAGACCTGTGCATTTTTCAAATGGGTGGTGAAAAAATAGGAGTATGTTGCTGGAGGTGTGGGCCGCCGTGCCACCAATGTACTTACCGGGGGAGGGTAAACACCCATTATTCCGCAATTTTCTTTCCGCATACCATCACTCTGCATACTTTCATTACGAAAGTACCATGACTCCGCAATGCCATTATAACGCATGACATTACATTTTATATGCTTTTACCACGCATACATTTACAATGAAAACGTTGTAAATAAATGAATGGTAAAAGAATGGTTTTTTAAATGTTTTGATAAGGTAAGTATGGGTATAAGGGTATATGTTTTGGGGTACTGAGGTATATGATTTGGGGTGTTTGGGTATTTTAAGGGTTCAGATATAGTTTTGGGTTATGGGGTACAGGGGTAGATTTAGGGTTTAGGGGTACAGGGGTATTTTTAGGGTTCAGGGCTAGGTTTGGGTTTTGGGGTATAGGGGTATTTTTAGGGTTCAGGGGTAGGTTTGGGTTTTGGGGTACAGGAGTATTTTTAGGGTTCAGGGCTAGGTTTGGGTTTTGGGGTACTGGGGTACTTTTAGGGTTCAGGGCTAGGTTTGGGTTTTGGTGTCGTAATTGGCCCGTCCGTGTTAGCGATTAGCTGAACCTACACGTTGTCCTCCTTAACTTGACTATATACGATGAACGCCATTTTGAATGTTGCAGCGGCCATCTTAGCTCATGAGCGGCCTCGTGGCCGACGTGCCCTTTAGTCCTTTGTCCGTTCCGCTGACCACTCACATCTGCCCAGCAACAGGCTATTTTTAGTACTGGTCAAGCCACACATGCGCAGTCCTTATTAACCCGTAAACCTTCAGGAATGTGCCGCAAACTGACCAGTGGGTTTGAAACCCTCCAATAAGCTGGCAGTATTCCAAGACATGACCATATATGTCTCTAAAACTGTGTCTTAACTTGTGCCGCCTGTCTTTTATTGCCCCAAAAGTGTATATAAAACGGGGTCACACCGGTGTTCGGTGTGATACCTCTTGCAATACCGAAGGGTGCTGTTTGAGTGTACCACCACCCCATGGGGTTTTAATAAACTTGTTCTTTGCCTTTTACAGCTTCCGTGCCAACAGTTCTTTTGTGTATGTGGGTAATCTCTGGAGCGTGTAGGCCTTGGGAACCGCAAAATACTTCAATTGGCGACCACGAAGGGACTCATCGGTGACTCGGATGCCCGAAGGAGAGGTCGTGACGAAGGCTTGGAAACTCGCCATGGACGCGCACTGCCACGAGTGACCCGAGTCTTGGCTGCCAAGGTGTTTTTTCCTTTCCTTCCGATCTGACCTTCCAGGTGGCGCCGGTCCCCGACTGAGTTTTCGAGTGTCCGCTTCACTGAGAAAGCGCCGTTTGGCTGATTTGGCTTACAAAACCTTGGCAGTTGGAATCTGGACTTTTGAGAATTGGTAAGCTTTGTGTTCGGTAAGGTAGTCTTCGGACGCTTACTGAAGTCTTGAGATTTGTGATCGGTGAGGTAGTCTTCTGACGCTCGCCGAAATTTGTGAACTTTGATTTGAGTTAGCTAACAGTTTGAATTTGTGATCTTTGAACTTATATGTGTAGTGCACTTCACATAGGCAGGCATGTAGAGATGTTTCTCTAACTCTGTTGTTTTTTTCCTTTGAGCGGCACAATCGTGTGAAGAACTGTAAGTGCCATTTGGTTTGGTGTCACGCTTTTGTGATACTCTTTGAACATGCCTGTTTTCAGCAAACTCCGGGGAATGTGTTGCTTAGGAGATGATGCATCAATTAGTTAGCGGAATCACAGCCGGCTCCACCAGAGGGAACGCCAAATAGGGAAATGTATATCAAGCTCGGCCTTCCACCTATTATGTACAGTAAATTATGGCATAAGTATACTAAGGCCGATCCCGAATTGCAATGGCCCCTACACGGGTCATACGATTTGAGTAAAATCCAATTTGTCGAGCAATGTATGTTTCAACGTAGGTCCAGACAAAATATGTTTGATTGCGTGCGAATGTGGGAGAAAGCGGCGCGTGAACGAATGAAGCGTGAGGTTGCCTTGGCGGACAAAGAGCAGCGCAAGGCTGCTCGGGATAAGGCTTTACAGCTTGAGGAGAAGGAGGCTCAGGAGAAGAAAGAGAGGGAGGAACGGGAACGCAAATTGCAAACGACTGGTCAGTTTCCTATTCGCCGACCGCTCTATCCTGTCCTTAATAATGAAATTGATGATTTTTCTTTGTTAGATCGGTCACCGCCTCCGTACGTTTCACCGACGGCTCCGACTGCGGATTCCGAGGATGATGGGCAGGTTCAAGTGAGCCAGAAAGGGGTATCGGCTCTCAGGTTTACCGCGGAGAGGTCCGCTCATTTGCGCAGTTGGGCTCGTAAAGTGAATAAGCATTGTGTTACTCAGGAACAGTTGGTAACAGAGAAAAAGGGGTGGTCGGATCTTGAATTAATGTATTTCTTGTCCACTTTAGCGGATGAAGTTGTAAATGCATATCGTGAAGTTTCTGAAACGTTAGAGCCTAAATTTTTGTCGGTATATCGTGAGAATTTAGCTAAAGGTGATTTTGATCTTACAGATGTGGATGACCTGTTCAAACAGTTGATCGCGCTGCGGGATGAGACAACCTATTTGCGACAGGAGCTGAAAAGGAGGAAAAAGGAGTCCGAGCCGGGAAACGACGGGGCGGTTAAGGAGTGTTCTCTTCGTGGTTCAGATAAGAGCTCTGCGTTGCATGTTATGCCTATGCGTGAAGCCGCGCCTTTGTATGTTCCACCAAAAGGGGACGGTACGGATGATGATAAATTGTCAAAGGATGCGAAGGGATATTTTGTGTATAATTGGGTGTATACGCCATGGAATAGGGCAGATGTCATGGCACTTAAAAATTCTTTACCTGATCTCCGAAAGAATCCAGCGGCATTTTATGAGGGGGTGGAGGGGGCTATATCGTCTTGTGTGATGACTCTTGTAGATATAGATTTGTTTTTTGGGTTGATATTACCACCTGACATGTGGCGGCAGATTCGTAAAAATAATGATGAGACAATATTGGGAGGGACATGGAAAGAAATAAATGCTGCAGATTTAGATAGGGAACCAGCATGTAAGCCTTGTCAGCTAATCCTAGAACTCCCGGCAGCTATTTTGCGTAAATTGAAAACGCTTGTTCCCGCCAAAAAGATTGATTGGACCATGTTAACGTCGTGCAAGCAGAAACATGATGAAACGGTTTCAGATTTCTTTACGCGCTTCGAGGAGGCCTTTCATGATTACAGTGGTCAATCTTTAACAGACGATACGGGTCGGCATCTGTTTGTAGATAAGTACGTAGCTAATCTCCTACCGGAGATTGCTAAGCGATTGAAATCGAGCGAAAGTTCCTGGGCCACGGCGACCCCTGCGTCTTTGTTAACTATGGCTCAGTACTATGAGCGGCAGGAGGTGGAAGCTAAAGAAAGTGTGGAGAAAAAGGCGAAGGAATTGAAAACGAAGGTGATGTTGGCGCAGGTTCGGGGAACACAGAGCAGAGGGAATGATAGAGGTAGACGAGGTGGAGGAAATGCGTCGTATGGTCGTACGGACATTGCGGAGGATCAGTGTGCTTATTGTAAGGAGTTTGGGCATTGGGCCGACGATTGTCCGGTACTTCGTGAGCAGCGTAGTCAGCGTGGTCGAGGCAGTGGAAGGTCAAGAGGAGGTTATACTGGAGTGAGAGGTGGCGGAGGAGATCGTAGACAGGTTGAGGAGGGGGGCCGTGGCCAGGGCGAACGAAACACGTTTGATAGACGGAATCAATATCAGATTTCGGAAGGAGAGAATGTGGAACACCAGGATTATGTGCATGCATAGGATTGCGTAGGATGGGGTAAGGAATCAGTTGAAGTGCGGGTAGATCAGCAAGGTCCATATGTAACAGCGGGTATTTTGGGCTCTACTGATAAATTTTTAGTCGACACAGGAGCTACTCGTAGCGCTCTGTCGAAAAACTTGGTTCCGAGGGCTCCCCTGTCTGGCGAAATGATTACGTGTGTAGGGTTCGATGGCACACCATCCCCCAGCCCATTGTCCAAGCCCCTTGCACTATGCATTGACAAATATTTTAGCTTTGGCCAATTTTTGTTATCACCTCATACCCCAGACAATATCCTGGGCATTGATTTGCTTAAATATTTTCGAGCAACAATACGTTGCGCTCCAGAGGGAGTGCGGGTTATCTTGAATGACAACTACCCTGACCCTGATGATTGTATTGAGCCCGACAGATTTTATGCCATATTGGATATCCCTGCTTTGGCCTCCCTGCCGCACACATTGTGGGCGACATCGGATACGGATGTGGGAGAGATGCGCATTCCACCAATACGCATTACTGTTAAGGAAGGGGCCCCTCTACCACGAGTGCCACAGTACAAGATCTCAAAGGAAGGTGAAATTGCACTCACACACATTGTTCAGGACTTGATTTCTGCAGGGGTGGTGGAGGAGGTCCCTTATAATGTTTGTAATAGCCCTATTCTACCGATTCTAAAAAGAGATTCAGATGGCAAGATCTATCGATTTATTATTGATTTGCGTGAAGTCAACAAAATTGTCATTCCCCAATATCCAGTGGTGTCCGATATCACGACCTTGCTCACTTTGGTTCCCCCGACGGCCACCACTTTTACTGTTATTGATCTAAAGAATGCGTTCTTTTCTATCCCTGTTCATCCAGATAGTAGATATCTGTTTGGTTTTACGCTCAATAATAAATCATATAGATTTTGTCGTGTTCCTCAAGGATATACTGAGAGCCCTAGCATCTACAGCCAGGCTTTGAAACGACAATTAGATTCCTTTGAATTGCAGTCTGGCGTTGCGCTCATCCAGTACGTGGATGACCTTTTGCTTGCCGCCGACACCTATGCACAATGCGAACAGAGTACACTTGCATTACTTTCCTTTTTGGCACAGAACAATCACAAGGTTTCCAAGAAAAAGCTTCAATATTGTAGACCCCAGGTGACCTACCTTGGTCATCTGTTGTCTAAGGAGGGGCGGGCATTAACATCTGATCGAATTCAGGCGATTTTAGATACACCAGTCCCCCGCACGCAGAGAGATGTGCGTGCCTTTATAGGGTTGACATCCTTTTGTAGGCAATGGATCATGGGTTTCTCACGCATCATAAAACCTTTGCTAGCATTATTGTCAAAGACCACACCAATGCCTCTTGAGTGGACAGATGAATGTCAGAAAGCTTTCGAACAGTTAAGACAGGCCCTTTGTTCCGCACCCGTGTTGGGAACACCAGACTACACAAAACTTTTCACCTTATATGTACATGAGAATGATGGGTGTGCATTGTCAGTGTTAGTGCAGTTACACGGGGATAGGCAGAGACCATGTGCATACTTCTCTGCCATCTTGGACCCTGTAGCACGAGGGCTGCCTGGGTGTTTTCGAGCAGTAGCGGCAACAGCAGTAGCCATACGACAGAGTGAGGGCATAGTGCTGTCACACAAATTGCTGGTGTTAGTCCCCCACGCAGTAGATGCCCTGCTAAACCAAACTAAGACCCAATATCTTACGAGTGCACGACTCACAGGATATGAGCTGACGCTCTTAGCGCCACATATAACGTTAAAAAGATGCGCTACTTTGAACCCTGCCACCTTGTTGCCTGATCCGGCCGAGGAAGGTCAGGAAGAAAAACATCATGACTGTGTTTTCCTGACTGAGGAACAGACAAAGGGTCGTGTTGACTTACAGGATGTGCCACTTCCCGATGTGGATGGGGAGCTGTGGGTTGATGGATCGTGCATACGGCTGCCAGATGGTACGACTTCCGCAGCATATGCGATCACGACTCTTAAAACGGTGGTAGAAACAGCTAGGATACCACAGAAATCGGCTCAGGCAGCAGAGCTGATAGCTTTAACAAGAGCCTGCGAATTGAGTGCTGGCCTATGTGTGAACATATACACGGACAGCCGGTACGCCTTTGGAGTGGCCCATGACTTCGGCCTTCTTTGGAGGGAACGTGGGTTTCTGACATCACACGGGGAGCATATTATGCACGGAGAGTTAGTGCGTGATCTCCTAAATGCGTTGCTTGGCCCTAAAAAAGTAGCAATAGTGAAGTGCAGTGCCCATAAGAAAGTTACGGATAAGGTGGGCCAAGGAAATGCCTTTGCAGACAGCATAGCAAGGCAAACGGCTATGTCTCGAACTAGCTCCCCCATGTACGTGGTACAATCACAGGCTGAACGATGGAGTGATGCTAGAGCAGAGATACGGGATATACAAAATTCAGCTACAGAATCTGAGCTTGCGGCTTGGGCAGCAGATGGGGTACTAGATGACGAGGGGTGTTGGAGAAGCAAAGACATGGAGAAGTGGAAATTGCCTGCGGCTTACTTACAGGCGATGGTCCAGATGACACATGGACTGGCTCATGTTGGAGCTCTTGCAATCACTCGGCTTTTAACACGAGTTTGGGAACATTCCGAGATTGCGAACACTGCAAAGAGAGTAGTGCAGACCTGCCTGGTATGTTTGCAACACAATCCTGGAAAGGGGGCCTATACTCCGAAAGGAGGGTTCGTTCCACCTTCTGCACCGTTTGAAGTCCTTCAAATGGATTACATCCAACTCGAGCGCTGCAATAACCTGAAGTACGTCTTAGTGGTGGTGTGTGCTTTTAGCAAATGGGTTGAGGCCTACCCCACGAAAGACAATACGGCTTTGACAACAGCTAAGGTGTTGCTTAAGGAATTCTTTCCTCGCTTTGGAGTTTGCAAATTTTTGTGGAGCGATAATGGGCCCCATTTTGTCGGAAAGATTGTGGAGTATGTACTGAAGGGGTTAGGGATTCAGCAAAAGTTCCACGCTGTATTCCACCCTCAGTCAGCAGGTTTGGTCGAGCGGTACAATGCAACGTTGAAGCTTAAGCTGGCCAAAATTGTGGCGTCTACATCATTGAAGTGGCCAGATGCGTTGCCGCTAGCACTACTGTCTCTTAGATCAGTACCCCATTCACGAACTGGCCTTACACCTTATGAGGTGGTGTTTGGCCGCCCCATGAATATCTGGGGAGTGCCCAAGCCGCGATTGATACATGATGTGCCTTGTGTTATGATGAATGATTATTTGGCACGATTAACAAATGATTTGCTCTCCATTCATCAACAGGTTCGAGAAGCGCTCCCTGACAACTCTACTGGAGAAGGCCACGATCTTCGTCCTGGGGATCATGTGATGATCCGTTCGTTTGAAAGAGCAAGCAGTTTGGAGCCCAGGTGGAAGGGCCCCGAGCAGGTCCTTCTGGCAACCCGCACCGCCGTACGAGTGACCAACAGGAAGCGGTGGGTGCATTCGACTCACTGTCGTCGAGTCTCTCCGGATCTGGTGACTCCTGCTGTGCTTACTGATTATAAAGAGATCTTGGAGAAAGAAAAGAGCCCAGCTGTGACGTCGGCCGAAGTAGAGGGAGCCTTCCCGGACCAATCTGCTACTGGAAGAGAGCGCTACAATCTACGACCGCGATAAAAGAAGATTTTTGTTCCTTTTTGAACTGGTTGGTAACCGCTCCAGGTTTGTGAAACGGAAACCGGGAATTCCAAGGGGGGGGGATCAGTTCTGCCAGAGTAGCGACACCCGTCTTGGCCCGGAGAAGAAAACAACGGCTACCTCGGAGTTCAGCACCGCATTTTTCTTTTTTTTTAGGTATACACGTACGTGTATCAGAGACCACTTGTGAGAAACTGTGAACAATTTGTGTTATTTGAGACTTTGCACAGAACTTTCTTGAACTATGGCATCAACGGCATCGCGTGATAAGAAAATACTGGGTGCCTTTCTTTTTGTTTTCACGATTGTGGTGATAGCTGTTATAGCCTGGGTAGTCGAACTCGTAGTGCCTGTACGTGAACATTTGCTGCCGACTACCCCGGCACCGTCTGAACATTTCCATTTTACATTGCCTTTTCATGAAGAGCGCCACCGTCAAACGTACTCTAAATAACAGCTTCATTCAGATTCTTCACCACACACATAATATGACCAATACCTCTAATTGCTGGGTGTGTGGAATGTTGCCTGGGCACCAGAAGAGAGGGGGCACCCCACTTATTCCACTCCCGTTTTCGCATAATGGGTCTTGCAACGCTTGGTACACCCTCCTCTTTACCCTGAGATGGCCAACCAAAGGGGGGGTGCTTTTCCGCCTCAATAAAGAATGTCCCCATGACAAGGATGGGTTTCCACGGGCTGAGGGTACACGTTTTGAATGGGAAGAGTATAAGCCCGACAATGTGTCTGCTCCACGAATATACAGCAATCAGAGAAATGTGAATGTATCAAGTGCTCATGTTATAAATGTCATTGCTACAAAAGCTGATTTATGTATCCGAAATAAGGGCACGATTGCAGTGGGGAAAAGTGAATGTAACGTTACTCTCACGTTCGATAGCCCGAATGGCATTTCATTTGTTGCATCCAGAAACACCTACTTCATCTGTGGAACGAAGGGGTACCATCAGCTTCCAGTGGGGTGGTTGGGCACATGTTATGTATCGTTTGTGCTACCTCCTGTATTCATTGCCCCACCGATGTATCACAACGACTATACTCTGTACCACGATTTTGTTTTGAACAGAGTTAAGCGAACTGTTGTTTTAGAGGACAATGATCAAACGGACACTGCGTTGCAACAATATGTGGACTTTAATCTGGGACTGTTCTCCTTTGTGGGGGCTGCATTGAACAGTCGGAAAATCAGACGGCTGACTCGCGTTGTCGAGGCTGTTGCGAATGGCACTGCTATTGCCCTGGGAAATATCACCGAAGAACTGCAGATTTCTAGAATTGTCACCCTCCAAAACCGGATGGTGTTGGATGTTGTTTTGGCTGATCGTGGGGGGGCATGTAGAATTATCGGAAGCAGCTGTTGTGTTTACGTGCCTGATAACTCTCCATCTGTGTATGATGCGATTTCCAAGCTGCACAAAATAGCTGCCGAAATACATCCGGACAATGGAACTTGGACACTTTCTGGATGGTTCTGGTCAATGATTGCAACTTGGGGCTGGAAACTGCTGACAATTCTCTGTATACTTGTGGGAGCAATGTTTTTTATCTGCTTGTGTATCCAATGTGGTCCTGCATTGTGTTCAATGTGCCTATCGGCCTGTTTGCCATCGAGACGAGCTCTTGCCTACGATAAAATGATGCTACATAAGGAGGTGACACAAATTATGTTAATTGACATCGAGGACGAACATCCGGACTATGTTCACTATGAGGTAGATTCAGCTAAACGCTAAAAGGGTCGTCTGTCGTAATTGGCCCGTCCGTGTTAGCGATTAGCTGAACCTACACGTTGTCCTCCTTAACTTGACTATATACGATGAACGCCATTTTGAATGTTGCAGCGGCCATCTTAGCTCATGAGCGGCCTCGTGGCCGACGTGCCCTTTAGTCCTTTGTCTGTTCCGCTGACCACTCACATCTGCCCAGCAACAGGCTATTTTTAGTACTGGTCAAGCCACACATGCGCAGTCCTTATTAACCCGTAAACCTTCAGGAATGTGCCGCAAACTGACCAGTGGGTTTGAAACCCTCCAATAAGCTGGCAGTATTCCAAGACATGACCATATATGTCTCTAAAACTGTGTCTTAACTTGTGCCGCCTGTCTTTTATTGCCCCAAAAGTGTATATAAAACGGGGTCACACCGGTGTTCGGTGTGATACCTCTTGCAATACCGAAGGGTGCTGTTTGAGTGTACCACCACCCCATGGGGTTTTAATAAACTTGTTCTTTGCCTTTTACAGCTTCCGTGCCAACAGTTCTTTTGTGTATGTGGGTAATCTCTGGAGCGTGTAGGCCTTGGGAACCCCAAAATACTTCATTGGGTACAGTGATATTTTTAGGGTTATGGGGTAGGTTTGGGTTTTGAGGTACAGGGGTATTTATAGGGTTCAGGACTAGGTTTGGTTTTTGGGGTACAGGGGTATTTTTAGGGTTTAGGGATAGGTTTGGGTTTTGGGGTACAGGGTATATTTATAGGGTTAAGATGGGTTAGTGTTTAAGGGTGTTGGGGTATTTTAAGGTGTAAGGGTGGGTTATGATTATGGGGTGCAGGGGTATTTAAAGGGAGCAGGGTGGGATTCGTTTTTAGGGTGCAAAGGGTAATAAAATAAAATAATAAATAAAAATAATATAAATAATGCAATTTAAAAGAATAAATGTTTTAATTAAATTAACAAAATGTGTATATATATATATATATATATATATATATATATATATATATATATATATATATATATATATATATATATATATATTACCTACTGGCGGTTGCCAGTAGGTAGTTATAGTTAGGATTGTTTTGTATAGGAAATTCGCAACATTCGATTGGGAATAACTTTGGCGCCGGTTGAGGAATCTGCCTGAAAATTTCCCTGAAAGTTGGGGGGGATTCGTCAAGCAGGGGCCGAGATAAACGGGGGGTTCCAAAAAGTGTTTACCCCATGTTAATTTCCATAGGGCGGTTGGACTTACTTTTGGTGGCTGAATGGATTTCCACCAAACTTGGCAATATTTTAGGGACTGGTAGCCCGATGTGCGTTTGCTATGTCTCAAGATATGTGCTCCAGTGGATTTTGAGTAATTTAGGTTCAAAAAATATATATATCTATAAGCGCGCCCTGGGACGCGCACCGGGGCGCGTACCAGCACGCTACGCGAGTTCGCGCGCGGAAAGCTGATTGGCTCTCGGGGGTCTGTCAACATTCCAAATAGTCCGGAGCGGCCGCCATCTTGTGTCTCGGTAGGATCGAGACACAAGAGGTGGCAAAACAAAGGGGGAAATGACCAAAAGGGGGCCTAGTAGACCCCCCTGACCCCCTAGGTTTGATGTGGGGGCCATAAAAGGGCCCCGTGGGGCAAAAATTATTTTTTTTTGCGCGGGGGGAGCGACCGGTACGCGCACCGGGGAGCGTACCGGGGAGCGCACCAAGGGGAAAAAAGAATGAGAGAGTTTTTTAAAAAAGTAGCCTTTTTTTATAAATTGGAGGTAGTTCTAAAAAGAACTGTTTTTTTTCTTTTTTTGTTGTTTTATATTTTTTTATTGTTTTTTTGAACATTTTGTACTTTTTTTGGCTTTTATGAACAATTTTATATTTTTTTTCTTATTTTTATGGGGACAAACAAAAAACAGGGAATTGTAAACGGCTCAACTGGAGCAAAAAAAATCAGGAAAAAATTAAGGGTTTTTTTGACAAATGTGGTTGTCACCAGCATGGTTGATGAGTTTAATGCTTTGCTCACCATAGGTAATTGTTTTTCCACAAAATATACAAACGATTTTGTATTGTCCAAACTGGGTTTGTATGTTTGGGACCATCTCCCTTGTCTCTGGACCCGATGGAGTGGGTTGCTTACTTTTGGAGGTGCTGGGTGAAGATTGGGGAGGGTTTCTGGTCATTTCTCGGACCTCTGCTGCAGCATAGTTATTAGGGTTCCGGCGTTGCATGTGGCGAATCATGGTGTTATTGCCATAAGAGTACTTTTGTTAGGGTCCCCCCTTGAAAGTACAGTGCCACAGATTAAACAAGTAACCCTTGGCGCATTTACTTTCTTGAGGTCCTTTGGGATTGAAAAAAACTCCCAGATAATGTGCTCCTTTGGCTTATATGGGGTAGTATTTTCAGGCAGGAACCTCCTCCTCTCTTCCTCCTCCTCCTCCTCCTCCTCCTCCTCCTCCTCCTCCTCCTCTTATTCATCTCCACCACTGTGGTGTTGTGGTGGTCCTCTTGGTGGTGGTGGTAGTGGTGGTGGCTGAGGTGCTCCTGCTGCTGCTGCTACTGTAGCCATTTCTGAGTACAAATAGGTAGTAATAGCTCTGGAAACAGGTCTTCATCACTCAAAGTACAAAGTGAGAATGAGGAAAAAAAGTGGGGGCTTTCATCATCTGGAAAAAAAACTGTCCTGAACCAATGAAAAGTGTTATTTTCAGGTCACATGACCAGGGCTTTCATCATTTGGAAACCAAAACTGTCCTGAACCAATAAAAAGTGTAGCGTAAGCGCGTCGGATGCTTACGTAGCGCGATCCTATGTGCTCGAGTGCTTCCGGTTGCGCTAACGCCGTGCGTATCACGCGGACACGGCTACGCGATACGTCACTTTGATGAATCTGTTCGCGGCAATAGCGCTAACGGGACGCTCACCGGTACGCGCCCCGGGGCGCGCCGCAAACCTGCGCTTACGGGTGCACTCAACGGGACGCGCACCGGGAGCGCTCCAGGGCAAAAAAAAAAAACAAGAACAATATACAGAAAAAAAATAGTATTACATAAATATACACTATAGGATTCATTATAAAAAATATTACATTTCATAGCTATAGTAATTTGATATTAAAAAACCTTTGAAATTCACTGAAAAAAACATAGGTTTGAGGCCCTATATATAGTTAGGAATTAGCATTTAAAAAAACCTATTAAATTCACTGAAAAAACCATAGGTTTCACACCAGTTACAGTTAGCTGTAAATTTTACTGACATAAAACCATTGAAATTCCCACGTTATAGTTAGTTGGACTCACTATAACTTGCGCCCCTGCATTGCACTGCTGATGACGTCACATATTACATCACTCATGACATGGTCAGTGACATCACTCATGACATCACTGATGACACCATCCTTGTGACAGACTGACAGACCTCCTTCCAGTGTAATGTAACCCTTGAAACACATATTCAAAAATAGAAACTAACATTTTCAAAAAAATGGAGATACCCATACCAGTTACAACAACCAATTCAGTAATATACACATCCACTCATTCAGCAACAGTTCTATACAGTCACTCATACATATACTCACTCATCATATGTAGTGATACACATATACATCCTGTTACACACCGACAGTCATCCAAAAGTTACTCACACACATACTTACACATGCAAATAAACTATTGAACATCCATTTATTTGCATATACAACTATACACACACTAGCACATTACTTCTAAGGAAACTTACACATACTTACTCTCTTAAACAATCACTTATAGAAACACATACTTATTTAAACAGGAACTCTTTCAATCTCTCACTCTCACATATACTCACTTATATACATCAATACTCACATATACTAGATGAAAACATATGTAGTTACTCATAAAAACACTAGTGAGACAGGCATTCACTCACTAACACACACATATACACACTCATCCACCCATACAGTCCTGCACATATGCTGTCTTCAAAACACATACAAACAGTGAGTCAGTCACCAACCCATGCAGCCACTTATACACAAAGTGAAACACTGATACATATATTTAAATATTTAAAAAATTACTCGCTAATATATGTATTCACTAACATACACTTAATAAGCCAGTTAACCAATCAATATTTTATTTTAAAAACATCCATTTACACACTTATTTAAACATTTATTCTTCCATCGACCTTTACAAATACATATATAAAACATATTTATTTTTCAGAAAGACACACATTCACTGGATGGTGTTATCAGTGATGTCATGAGTGATGTCACTGACCATGTCATGAGTGATGTGATATGTGACGTCATCAGCAGTGCATTGCAGGCGCGCAAGTAATAGTGAGTCCTACTAACTATAACGTGGGAATTTCAATGGTTTTATGTCAGTAAAATTTCCAGCTAACTATAACTGGTGTGAAACCTATGGTTTTTTCAGTGAATTTAATAGGTTTTTTAAATGCTAATTCCTAACTATAACTGGTGTGAAACCTATAGTTTTTTCAGTGAATATATATATATATATATATATATATATATATATATATATATATATATATATATATATATATATATATATATATATATATATATATATATATATATATATATATATATATAAATACACATATATACAAACATATATTTGATGTTTTAATAATGTACTTTTACAATTTATATGACTTTACCACACATGCATTTGCATAATAATGGCATGCGTGAACAAGTCATATGCGTTGTAAAAGTTTTAGAAATGATGTCTTTGAGTAATAGTCCACGTTATAAAAATTGCGGAGTGATGGTATGCGGGTTGTTGGTTTGCGGAATATCATCACAAAATCCCGTGGGAGGGATAGTCCCTTTCTTGCTGTTTCCGTGGAGGCGGGCCTTGTGTCCGGATGTGCGTGGCGCGAGTCCTGTGCGCAACAGAAGTGGAACATCTCCAGTGTGCGCTTCAGGCGTCACCGGAAGTTAAGGCGAGATTACATTTCTTGCACAATGGCCCCTGTTTGCTCTCCTTCCGGCCCTTGGGAAAAGCGCCATGCCTGACCTCCATACAGTAAAGCAGGTGCACGTCACTGGGAGCGCGGGTCAAGCACACCCGGAGCTGGAATGTACAGAACCTGGGAAGAAAAAACAATGAAATATTGGGCACAATGCTGTAATGACCGGATTCTCGGACCAAGAATTACCCACTCACCTAGATACAACCAACCCGGCCAAAACGAAACACTATCCCTTCCCGGACCCTATTTACAATGGTTACTCTGTACTTACCCGGGAATGGGGATCTCGCAAAATACAAGCTTATATCATCAAAAACACTGCTAGATCTAAGGGATTACTAAGAATAGTCACTAATAACTACGGAATTCCATGCCTCATCCTTATAGCCCAGCGACAATCTGGCCCGGACTATTCTACCCTCCTTCTCATATTGGAGAGCAGCTCACTCTACCACACCAACCACAATTGGTGTTCTCATTAACGCCCTATCTTGAGCGATCTCACTATACACCATCCACAATTGGTGTTGTCACTAATGCCCTATCTTGAGCAATCTCATTACACACCAATGACAATTGGTGTTCTCACTAACGCCCTATCTTGAGAGATCTCACTGTTCTATTAATACCTACTGCTCTCTCTCTCTCTATTGGGAAGTTCCTAAGTACCTAATAGTTACTGGGAGTTATTTCCTATCAAAACTACCCTGTCGTCCATTTCTCAGTTACCTGTAAGAAGGGAATTGCCCATCCTTCTATACAACAGCACCTGGCTAAAAAGAAAGGTTAATTCTGTCTTAGCAAACAACTCTCAAGTGCAAATACTACGTAATTGGGGCCTCTTTACACACCAATAGAATGACACATTAGGAATAGCAATATAGATGCATGGGAATGCACACATACACACCTAAAAGATACACAGATCTGACTAATGCATTTACAGTTATTCTCTGATCAGAAGCAGTACACTTCACTGTCTTCAGTTACCTGTAAGAATGGGATCACCAGCCTTCTGTACGTCAGCACCTGGCTATGAAAAGCCCACTTACTCCCTCCCAAAGGAAAACATACAAATGATACTAATGCACATCGGGGTCTTTATTAGAAAGAGAACAAGACAAAGAAAACATTGCAATAATACAGTAGGGGATTATTGATGCAAACAGGAACCTAAATATAAGCTAGAAAACAAAAGGGGATGAATGATTATATATAGTGCAAACTAGCTAAGAATACCTCACCCTGTTAAGAAGGGTCCAACTATCTGTTCCTCTCTCTGGTGGAATCAGGACTCTCTCTCCTTCACCATCATCGACGTACTAGCTTCACTCCAACTGCACTCCAAATGTAACTTCATCGTCTGCTAACAATTCCAACTCTTCCATCTGCCTGGTAACTGCTCCAAAGATCAGATGTCCAACTCACAGCACCAGCTCACAGCTCTAGCTCTCAGCTCCAGCTCTGCAAACCTACTGACTCAATCTGACAAAACTGATCCAACCGACTGCATCAACTCCAAAAAACCATCTGACCGCTTCAATTCCAAAAACCATCTGACCGCTTCAATTCCAAAAACCATTTGACTCCTTCAATTCCAAAAACCATCTGACCGCTTCAATTCCAAAGAACATCTGACCGCTTCAATTCCAAAAACCATCTGACTTCTTCAATTCCAAAAACCATCTGACCACTTCAATTCCAAAAACCATCTGACTCCTTCAATTCCAAAAACCATCTGACTTCTCTACTCTTCTGTTCTCTGATAATATGGGAGGCTCTCTGCTCATGGAATTTCCAGCCAGCAAGCTACCTCCTATCAAATTCCTGTACCAGGCTCCCTGCTCCAGACGCTCCCACAGTGGCCACCTGCTGTTTCGTCTGGAGACTTGAGTACTAAGCACATTCCTTCCATAAGGGCCGGTCTTAACCGGTTTTGCAGAGAGCAAAAACAGCTTATAACTAAAACATAACCTTTGGCCTGCAAGCGCCTGAGTCAGCAGAGGCAAAGAAAAGATGGCTACCCTCTAGTTTAGGCCTCTAGGCCGAAAAGAGGCAAAAGAAACATAGAATCATGCCAAAGCCAATAGGCAAGCCCTACAAACAGGCTAAAAATAGGGATCTAACCACTATACTAGGATGGTAGTAGACCAAAGTCACCATTACTCAGAAATAGGACAAAATATCTGGTCACTACAAACGCTTGCTTTGTTTTTTTCCGTAACTCCACGCCCCGCACACGCCCACGCCCCCAGCACACGCCCACAGCACACGATGTGAGACATGGCATGAAGGGCGGAACGTACTACACACCCGAGCGTTTGTCACGCCCCCAGCACACGCCCACAGCACAACGCAGACACGCCCACATGGGACTACTTTGCTGGTACTGTTTTTTTACCTTTTAAATGTATATGGTGGGCGTCTGCATAGCCTACGTCCTTCTGCTGCAACTGCCCTTTCCAACGCTGTATTGGGTGTTGTGATTGGTGCTGTGGTTCCTGAGATTACCCGTCTCAAAGGTTTGGGCTCTCTCTTTATTATATTAGTATAGATAGTAATACTTGTTGTAATGGAATTGCTTATTAAAACAGAGGATAATTCAGTAGTCACAATTGACATTTCTGCACAAAAGCATACGTGACTCCTACACATTTTCTACACTATTACCCCATCTAATATACTCTTATTCATTCCTGCTGCCTCGAAGCGCTGCATAGGTGAGTGGAAGTGCCTGCACGCTCGCTCTGCAAGGTAGGTACCAGTTCTCAAAGGATGCGGAATGTAAGTCAAAGCTGCTAAGGTCCTTGATGTCCAAAGCGCTGGAGATGGTGATCTCTAACCCTGTCTTTGATTTATCCTTTTAGGACAGGTGACTGGACAGGCTGGCCAAAGAGGTCATGAGGAATAGTTGATTTTATTTTTTTTCTAAACGATTTTATTTTTGTGTTTGAAGGATAAACGCTTTCTAATTAAAGCTGAGACAGAATTCTTCATGTGGCTGATTTTCACAAATTTCCACACGTGTAAAGTATAGACACTGCTAACCATAGCCTCTGTAAAAAATAAATGAACATTCAAACAATCAGAAATATAATTTAAAAAATTGTTTATTAAAAAAGTGTGGGCGCATTTCTGCAAGCGTTATTTTATGTATCAGCTATTGATCATGAGCAGTAGTTCATGCGAAAGCTTATCGAGACTGGCTGTAGATCAGATAGTGGAATTGCTGTGCCTGACCTTCTTTGCTTTTTACATTTCCCCTTATCTGTGACACTTGTACACTTGCTATTTTTCTATATTTTGTCTAAAATGTAAACAACGATCTTGTTGGTTATATCTTTATCAGCAGCATCAGATCGTTTTGAGATTTTATTTTGTCTCCTAGTTTCACATATTTGTATATTTAGCTTTCTTTAATTGAAAGAGGAATGCTTTTATAGATTCTCGAGTCAACATGAGTTGTTATGTTTTGAATAAAATGAAAGTTGTACGTATCTTTCTTTCATTTGACTCAGATATGTGGATATTTGATAACTGATCTTGCAGGATAGAAAATTGCAGTTTGTGCACAGTACTAACACAATCAATAAAATATTCAGTCATTATTTCAACAATTGTGCTTTTAATATTTTCTGTTATCGTTAAATATTGACAGAAAAGTGGGAACCCAATGATCTTCTCAGGAAAATTGCCAGAAGTATAAACTTTCAGTTACAAAATATATATAAATTAATTCACTCAGAAACTCAAAGTTTAAACACTGGTTCCTTACACAAGTTTAATGACAGTACAGGAATACAATAATAATGTAAGAAACCAGTTTACTTTTTATTTTCTATGTGGAAAACAGCAAGCTCTGTTTTTGAAGGTTTTTTGAATTATCTAGGGGCCTCATTATGAGAAGGTTGTTGTTAGACCTGTATCCCTAGGGTGGTCTTTCTCCAGACTTTGCACCTTTTGCCTTTTGTTGATTCTTGGTATTGGCCTTTGGACTCTAGAACTTTATCGCTGCTAAACAGTGTTAAAATGCAGATGCTTATCTCCTACACATGATGAAATTGGTGTATACCTGATTTGCATGTTTGATATACTGGTAAGTCCCTTGTAGTGTGGTATGTCATATACACAGAGCCTCTACCTCAAATGCTACTTGTGAGCTGCAGCACTGATTGTGCCACCCACAATAGTAGCCTTTCAAACCCGTCACTGGCCTGCCACTGCAGTGCGTGTGTGCATCTTACTGCCACTTCAACTTGGCATTTAAAACTACTTGCCAGACCTTAAACTCCGCTTTTATTACTTATAAGTCACTGTTAAGATAGGCCCTAAGTAACCCTAGAGGGCAGGGTGCCATGTAAGTAAAAGGTAAGACATCTACCTCTATGTTATGCATGTCCTAGTAGTGACAAACAGACGATTTCGTTTTTCGCTACTGCGAGGCCTAACCCTCTCATCGGCCAGTAGTGGGAATTCCTAAATACACTTTTAAGCTGCTAGCTGTCCCTACAACCCCATACATGACATTATAGTACGACTTCTATATCACCAGGTTGCATCCTTGCATTAGAGCAACACAGGGGTTCATCAAAGAACAACAAGGAAGAACATATATCTTTCCGAGATTGTCATCTCCTCTTTCACAGCATGACCATATATTCCTGACTCATGACCACCTAGTGCATGACTTAACATAATGGTGTTATACTACATCCCACTCAGGGTCTACGGAACAATAATAAGAGGAACTTCATATCCATATAGCCCCCTCCTAGATGGCCACTGAGCATACCTCTCCTAGCTTAGTATTAGGCATTACATCACTATTGGATTACTCGATGATTTATTGGCACATTATTCTAGATCTGCCCCTGCCCTTGTATTGAAGGCAAGAGCAGTATTCTATTAGTGAATAACTTTATACCTGTCCGGCACAACACAGTACTAGATCAGCCCTTGCTGAAGCTTTAGAAGTATAACCACCACATTATATCATTGCCACGCACCCTTAGTAATAGTGGAAAACTCACGATTTATACATTCATCCTGCTCCAAGATGGCGGCTAGAGAGAGTCACTTTTGACTCCACCACACGGGTAGGTCTACCACTTCCGCCTGGTCTGGTCCACGTCCAGGTCACTGACCCCGTCCATGGAACCCGTTTCCCCATACGAAGATGCTTATATACATTGAATATACCGTGGAGCTCCGACTTCCAGGAAGGCCGGGTGAGGGGTAGGTCGAACGCGTGATCACGCTCGCCAGATTGAGTATAACCACTCTGAACAAAATATCTGAAACACGTAAGTAATGACATAGAGGAACCATATTCTAAACAGCGGCTCCTGTTTGTTTATAATTCTAGGTTCCCTGAAGTGTACGCGGTCTTCTGCCTAGACCTAAGGAGCACATAGGCTAATTCTTGGGGGTAAGAAATGTGGGCCACTCTACCCGTGGATTTATCTCAATAGAGATGTGTGACATTCATTTTTTTTACGCAATTACATATATGTGTTGTGTTGTCTAGTCCATTGCGTAAATAAATGGTGGTATGTGTTGATAATGATGGAATGCTTAACCTTCCCATGTTGAGATACACAGATGTGAGACCTCCATATATTAAAAACTACGCGCAATATTTATTAATGAAAGCATATTATGCAGAGAATGATACAATTGGGTGATCCCCCATTATGTACTCCCCTATCAGCACACAGTATTCATTCATTTTCTTGTGGCCATTTCAATTGCTTTCATTGGTATTATTTTTCTTTTTGCTGTTTCCTTTTCCTCCAGGTTGTATTATAGGGCAAGTATATTTGGAGTACTTAGACCAGATGCTGTTCCACTAGAATAGATGACATACCTTAACATCCCCACACTTTTTTCAGACCCAGAGTAGGGTCTTCACCACAGTTGCTGGTCCTGTAATAACGCCTCAGATCCACCTGAACCACCAGGGCATGAAACATGTTGACATAATCCAGCATAAACCGCATTGCTTCAATGCTATATTCACCAGACAGTCATGCTGCTGTACCTTGCACCAACTCCTCAAAGGGACCCCTTAATGTACTCTTCAGGTAATTTTAAATTCACACATACACCCCACTGTTGAGCTCCACACACCTGCATGCACCATCATAGCTTTTGCTTTTTAAAGAACTCTATCAAAGAGCCTTTGTGGCATTGCAGCGCCGGCCCCACGAGGAGCAAAAAGCCAGATGATGAAGCATGACACCCACATGGGTGTATGAGGGCATCACTTCCTAATTAGGAAGATCCCCTCCACATTATTCCAGGTTCAATTGGTTTCCTATTTCTCTTTTCTCCTCTTGTTAGGAGCAAGTACCCCACTTATGGTAGTACAATTTACAGCACCTTGAATGTAAGACAACTGGCCACTGGCAGCGAGTGAATTGAGGACAGGAAAATTTGGAGATGATCACAACAGGTCAAACAGAGCAGCAACCATGATACTGCGCATTATAATGTTTAAAGATGCATTGTAAGGGAAAGAGAGAGTTAAAGTGTACATTGCTTGAACAGTCAACACTAGAGATTTGTAGTACTGTTCTGTAATGTTTTATTATACTTTAGTGTTCATTGCTTATTTGAGACTATGCTGTTGTCACTTGGAATTTATTTCATTAGAGAATGTTAGAATGTTTATGGAATGTAAGCTAGTTACCTAGCACCATCTGCAGTTGCTGAAGGCTTTCATGTGGGTAGGACGTTATATGATCTTTTACTTAAATAAAGAAGACTCTTCAATCAAAGTGCTGTTTTTTAAGTACTTTTTCACATTGACGATGAGGATGAGATCTTTATGACTCTCTTCAATCAACATTCAACTTTCACCGTCATCTCATTCAAAAGAACCCATATTGGTAATATTGTCTTCTCCATTATAACGTCCTAACACGACTTTGCTTCAATTAAGCTGGAATTTAAGGTACTGTTATTTATTTATTTATTTATTCTCAGCCTCTTTCTACTTTGCTTCGTCTCTGTGATTTTCATCATTTATTGGGACTTCGACAGAATAAACCGAGGCATTTTCTCAAAACGTGTTATAAACATTTCCTAATGTCTGCGCTGAAGTCTTAACTTTAAAACTATTCATGCAATCTGGTCTGTTAAGTTCTTTGCGGACTTTTTCTCCGTATAATTCAAAGCAACGCTGAAGCTCTTCCTTGTTACTAGGTAAAGACGTGATTATGTATACTACTTGCAGGAAACCGCTGGCTAAAAAGCGTTTGAATTCATTATGTCTTCTTGTAAGGCAGATGGATGTTACAACTGGCGTCCTGTTTGTGTTTTTTAACGGTACTATCACAGGTTTTAGGTGAATCTCGAGTGAAGTTGAGAATTGGAACCCCTAACAGCCCTGAAGAAGTTGCTTGACGATTCTGCAACGAAACATGTTGGCAGTACAGAGTTGATCATGGTTTGATGAAAAACATTTTTAATAGGGAAAGCTCACAGCATTTAATAAAGTTGTGTCATGCCAGCAAGCTTCACCAGTTTTTAATGGTGAGAATTATATTTTCAGATTTTCACAGGGGTCCAATAGGAACATATATAAAAGACATTAGGCACTGATAGTTTACTTCTATTTAGGCTTCACCATCACTCTTAAGCTATTAGTCTGAGATTCTTCCAAAAGGAGAATTTACACTTATCTTTTTTCTACACAGAGAGAGGGTGACCTATGATGATAAGTGGGTATGCTGGCAAGAACCAGCCAGCAGCCCCCTTGGTGTTTCTACTGGGAGGTACTCTCTCTCTTTTCTCACACTTTTTTTACATTACTTTGGTTATTTTGAGTTGAGATTTAACCTCTGGTGGTTTTTAAGAAATCACATTGATACACCGTGACAATCTGAGTAGTGATAGGGCACACACTCTGGGGAATTGAAAAATATTGAAAACCCTGTTGTCACAGTCTAAGGATTGGGTGTAGTGTAGGCGAGGCCATTTGTTGCCCATACCACAGCCAACAACCAGGTGGAGACACGAAAGGCCCCAATCCAATCAAATGAGACTTGAATGGACCGTAGACATCCAGTAGTGCCCCAACCTAGAGCACGGGCAATCACCAGCAGCACAGGCGAAGGAGAAGGCAGAAACAACCATGCCCCAGGAGAGAGTCAATGAGACCGACCTCACAGCAGGCAGCACACAAACTTCAAAGATATCGGGATCCCCAAAGACAGATCTAGAAGCAGCCACAGCAATGGCCGAAAGTGCAACCTGGCCCTCATCATCTTAAAAAACTAAAGCAGCCATGTGCTCCTTTACCCCCGAACACTGAGACAGAGCATCCGACTTCTGAGATGACAGCAACAGCATCGTGGCAGGAACACCTTGCCCACAACTTAGTCTAACACAGCTACGATGAAAGACATCCAGGGCGAGGGCTGAAGAATGCACGTCTAAGGAGATGAAGGAGAACCACCGGAGGACACCACCATGATGAAGACCCCAGGTGAGGAATGTAGGCTGAACAGGCGCACACAAAATAGCCAACAATGATCCTCTAGAGACAAAATGAAGAAGCTTCAGGAACCACAACGGCACCGTCATATGGAGGCAGTCAGCAAACACAAAGCCTACCTTGTAAAATTGATAGATCTCAATCATGAAGTAGAATAAGGAATCCACGTAGTTGTACGTTTGATATCTCAAGTGAGTTCTTTAATGAGAGCACCCCAGGAGAAACAGCTCCTTCAGCAACCAACGGAAATCTGACGCCAAACAAAGGCGAAGCATAGAACCATGACAAATAAGAATTCTATCCTTCATACCAAAGGCATGTAACAGATAGACTAAACAAGCATTGATAGCAACAACAATCCGAGGTGGATCACTACTTAGAAGCCCACGTAGACCAGGAACACTACAGAACAAGTGCCCTGACCTCACGCTGACTGCGTACGTGAAACAATAGGCTCCTTGCGGAGGTGCAATAGAAACCCAACACGTTCTGCCCAAAGGCAACCAAAGGAAGTGGTGACACGAACTCGAACAAGAAGCCACTTGCAGAACACTCAGCCCCCAAGTGTCCGATGACTTGCGCGGCCAAAGCACCAGGAAACAACGCAGTCTCCCACCAACCTCTGGAAACACATCAACTACCACCTTGGCAGAGTCATAGTCTGGACCGCTGAACCGGAAATCCAAGCTCCGGACAGGCTTACTGAGGAAAATAACTAACCCTGGGCGTAGTTCGCGGAGTCGGACTCCGCGGAGCTACGCGAAGACGTAGTTGCACTCCGCGAACTACGCGTAGCTCCGCAGCCATGCGGAGTTGCTTGCTGGGCCCGTTCGCGCACCGTTTTTCGTCTTCGGGAGCGGGGTGCGCGTGTTCGGGGCGTTGCCTGCATGCTCGGGATGGCTAGTGCGCTAAATTACCCCAGAGGTCTGTCCCGCCTGCTTGCGTTCCCTTATTTCCTGTTCCGGGTCACAATTAACGTGGTCGCGTTGTGCAAGACATGTTCGGGAACTCATCTTCTCGTTCGCACTACAAAAGTGCGTGATCGCGCTAAATATCGCGCGAACCTACCCATGCGGTCGTGATGGGCGCAGCCATCTTGGATCACACACTCTGGCTATGGTTTTGGGCCTACTTTTGCATCTTGTTGAAATCTCTTTAATCCTTGTCTTTTTACCCACTTTTTCAAACTTTCTTTAGTTATTACCTATTTCTCTCTGTGCCTAGGTTTATATTTTTCATTTTATTTCTACTTTTACAACTTTTCTATTGCTTTATTTTACTTCCTTCTTTTACCTTGCTTCTTCTTTCCCCTACCTTTTTGTCTTGAACTTTTCTTCTCCCCTCCACCCAGAACCATGGTCAAGGGCGCCAGCAGCAGCGGCGGCTCAAAGGGCAAGGCGCCAGTGCCCCAAAAAACCCGGCTGCCTTGCGGCAGAATGCGCCCCCTAGGGGTGAGGCCCGCCAACTTTTTGGGGAGGAGGAGGTGGCTGCCCTGGTGTTTTTTATCCAGCGCTACCTCCCCTTGATGTTGGCAGCAGGTGGCAGGCCCGGCTCCGGCTACCACCATATTGAGGAGCGTCTCCGGTGGTGGGTGAAGGTGCGCCGGGCAGTCTTCCGCTGCTCCGGTATCCGGCGTACCCACCATCAGCTGACCCACCGTTGGGCAGACATTTTGGACCGGGAGCAGGACCTGTTGGACCTGCTTGGCGTCGAGGTCGTGGGTCTTGGTGAGTGGCTACCCAAAAAAAAAAAGTGTGTGTATAATATATATCTCTATAGTAGTATAAGTATTGTTATTGTATCTTTGTAAATCTTGGCTGAATAAGTAACGCGATGACTGGTGCTCCTAGTTACATTTCCGATGTATTCCGTTATTATATCTACTGTACTTGTATGACACTGGTCTGTGCTGCGCTTCTTCATCTTCACTGACTCTTGCGTGTTCAATTTGGCGCTAGCTTTTGCTGTTTATTGGTGTGAGGTTTTCTTTATTGTAGAGAACTGAAGTTAGTTAATGCTATTAATAGAGTCTTGTCCTTCCTTTGTCCGTCAGTGAAATAGCCGTTGATGGATAATTGTACTTGTTTGCAATGCATATTGTATAATTTTTTTTTCACGGCCTTCTCTTCTGCATGAATCCTCCTCTGGCAATGAATGCAAAAGTTACTTTGTTCTTCTTACCTCAGCCAGGGCCGGATTTAGGCATGTTCAAGCTGTGCAACTGCACAGGGCCACCAAACGCCAGGGGCCACCCCACCAATATATATCCTTAATTTAATAATCCTCAGAGGATGGATACATATTTGCGTGGCGGCCCCTGGCAGGGATTTGGTGCCTCCGGCTCTGTTCCACTTCCAAACACCCTGACTCCCCCCTCTTCACTGGCCTCCGTGCTCTGCCCCGACCTCCTCTTCCGGGCCCCCCACCTACGCTCCCTGGCCAGGAGTCCAGGACCACCATGAGCCTAGAGCCGCCCCTGCCTCAGCCCCCCATAGAACTGATGTAGTTTGTTTATTGAGTGGGTAGGGCAGCAGTAGCATTCAGTCAGTAGCAAAACAAAATATGATGCCATGAACGTACAATTTCGTGTTAGTATGCACAAAGTTAAGCATGTCTCCTCCTTGTGATCTATGCATTTTGCTGGCAAAAAATGAAAAAGAAATGGCTACTTACAGATAATTGATTGATTCCCCCATTCTTGAATCGGTGGTGTTGTTCAGGTCTTACTGCCTCTGTGTTACTTAGTAATCTGCAATCAGAATGTTTATGGAACATTTGATTTGTTTTCTCCAAGTATTTATACACTAGTCAGTGAATCATGCAAGGCAGTAGTCATTTGGTAGACCAATGTTTGTTTCTTTTAATGTTGTAGCAGTGGCTTTTGAAATGCTGTCTATGTTTCACAGCACTCAATGTTTTCCTCTTTCTTTATTATTATTTCTTACATGAACCACAGAACCCAGGGGCAAGCAGAAGACTGGGACCGAGTCGGCGGGTGAACGCGAAGAACCACAGGCACAGAGCTCCTCTACTGAGGATCCTGCTGCTGTCCCCAGTAAGTCCAACAGTGTTTTCTTTTGGAACAATGATATTTCCCTAACTTTCTAACGGAGCTTTTTTTCCAACCGATTAATGACATTTCACCTAACTACATTTTGACAAATGCTTGTTTGGTTTTATGTTTTCAAAATTTTGGGTATTACTATCTGTCTCTGCCTTTCTGTTCCTTGAAAGAGCCTCTCCTATGACTCTCTGTGCTACTACTAGACTGTCTGTAGGTAAGCTTGCCCTGTTGCCCACTCTTTAGTTAAGGTATTAATCTTTTCAAAAAATCTGTGATAGAATAGCGGAAGGCACAGGGTCCACTCCTGTCTTATGCTTTTTCCTCTGTAATGTCTCTTCTTTGCCAATTGACACCAACCAAGTATGCATCCAGATGTTGGTCTACTATTTTGTAAGCGTTAGTAATGAATACCACTACTACTCTTGCGGGTATTCTTCTATGCAGTCACATACATAACTATGTATGCACCACAAAATTGGATGTTGTTGGTGATGGGCAGGTTGGACCTTACTTACTTACAGTCTTACACCTCAGTCACAGAACTCAGAGGAACCTACAATTCAATGAACGACAACCTATATGGGCTCAGTCATTGGTCAATTACCCCTTTCCTGAACCCCAATATGAAGATGCCAAATGCTATTATTACACAATCCATAACCTAAGTAACCCCCTTTTGCTCACTCTCTCGTGTAAGTCTACAAGACAACAGACACTGAAAATATACTCCGAGTCAATGTGGTACTTCAAAACCTTTATTTTGTTAGAAGTAACTAAGTAAGTAACATCAATGTTTTTAAGTTGTTCCGTGAAATACGTCAAGGCCAGGGCCACCAGAAAAAATCCAGAGTTAAAAAAGGCTGAATAAAAAGTAATCTACATTTTTACAGCTACCAGTGCACGATAGGGAAATGTGGGAAATGTCGGAGACCCCTCACCATTGAACGTATACTGGTAGCATATGCCTCTTTTTGGTAAGCTCTGGAAGTCTTTGCTTCGTAGAAGGAAATCTTCTCATCTGCCGAAAGATAATGACAAAAGTGGTGCACATTAGACAGTATGAAAACATTACATACATTTATTCAACTTTTTAGCTGTCATGCTAAAAAAAAGGTGTAACCTGAGGCTGTAAGCAAACTCGATTCCACAATCCACATTCAAAAAGTAAATACTGGCCTTTCTATTTTCCAAACTCTTCAGGTGTATGCTTTGAACTATCATGTGGCCTCAAAGGCGTCTTCTCGTACTACACAACAAGCTGTGAGGTAGCATGCGCAAAACTGTAGACATGTCATTGATGTACAAACTGGTTAGGTTACATGGTTCAGTCTAACTTTCCAAGGACTAGAGTAGCAGTATAGATGAGATGAGCTTGGGTACCATACCATACCAAATAAATGCTAATATGTGTAGTGTGTTACTTACTCTGCTGTACTAGGCAATGTGGACTACTACTGATTACGTTGTACTTAACTGTTTTGCAGAACTCCATTCTTGGTGAACAAGTACAATGGGGGCTGTGCATCCATCTAAAAAGGTGTACTTAATTACTTAATTTTATTTGTGCAGAACCGGTACCATCCACCAGTGCCGACGGGGGCAGCGGCGCTGCGACGGCGTCAGCTGAGGCGATCCTGGAGGGGAATGGAGGACCAGAGGCACCTACAGCAGCACCGGCAGCAGCGGGGGAGGAGCCAACAACGGTGGGCGATGGTAAGTTACATTCAATAGTGATCCCCATTACTTGGTGGGTGGGGAAAACTTCCTCACTGTACTCTGATATTTATAATGAACTTGAAGTTCTACTGGACAATATATGACGCCACCTTTGTCATTACCAAGCTTAGCAAAAGCATTACCACCGGCGAGAATTGATAAAATAAGTTATACAGGCCACTTCTATGTGACTACAACTCAGCTGTTAAAGGTTGGTGGCAGACTAAAAAAGTCTTATCCACAACATTACATGACCATGATGGATTAACAGGAGATTGATTTTAAGTATGATGAAAGGAGCAAGGAAAAAGCACCAATCATATAATATAGAAGGATACTTTGGAATCAGCAATGCAGGTGTTTGAGAGCAGTTGGATGCGTGGGTTGTTGTGGAAGCATAGAAAGGGGAAAACACAGCTGCCTGCGTGGGTGGGAGACACATCCAATATCGGTGGTTAGTGGATAGTGGATACTAGTGTCGGCAGCGGTGTTTTAGTTAAACCCAAAGGCAAGGGAAGGAGGGGACGACTGGATGCATTCCGGGTCGTTGCTGGCGAAACACAAACCACCTAACGTTTGTTGAGCGATATAAAGAATGATAGTCTCTAGAGTAGACATTTACTAGTACTAGCTGGCCCCTGTTAATTAATGTTAGTTTGAGACTGTCACTTTTCCCGGAAGCACAGAGTATATGATATAAAAAAACGAGATATGAAAAAGACAGGTGTTCCTATGTGACCGTTGAAGTACACCCATGCTATGTTACTAGGGCAGGCATAATGCCGTGCCAAAAAGTCAGACAAATTAAGTATATAAGGCGTAGAATGTTCAAGATAGATAAAACAACATTTTTGGTACTCAGCTTGCTTGCTATTGCTACTGTACTGTGCCGCCCACTATGTGTTGGATACATTTTGTGTTCTTGATTTGCTGGGATTTTGGATTACAACAATTCTGTCTCTTTCTTTATAGTTACTCCTTCAAAACCAACGAGGAAGGAGTTGGCAGTCCGGGCCCGTCAGCGGAAACTGCAGGCCATGGTTGAGGCCTACCGCCGGCTGGTGGCTCAGGCCGAGGAGGAGGAGGAGGAGGCGGCGGCAGCAGCTGCTGCCTCTTCCAATGCCCTGGCCCCCAAGCCTGCAGGAGTACGTTGGCGTGGTCAGGCAGCCGCCAGCCGCCAGATTTTCCCAGCATCGTCCACCCCCCCACAACAACATGGCTGCCAATGTAGGTGCCGCCAGTTCCAGAGAAAAATTCTCCTCCGGGTAGCCAGGCTGGAGGCTCAAAGTAGTCAGACAAAAAGACAAATAGAGGAGCGTGTAAAGATCCTGGTGGATCAACACTTAAAAGCCCGCCGGCTATGAGATGGACCCTGTTTGCCCCTTTTTCAATCCTTTTGTTGGTGGGTGGGAATTGGGTGTTGTTTTTTTTTTTACATTACATTGAACGTGGGAATTTGGTTGGGGTTAGGGGAGGCGGGTAGGGACAGCTGTGGTGTAAGATTTATATATATTTTATTTTTGTATCATCTTTAGTTATATATTATATTATGTTAAAAATAAACGAGACACTAAGTTATGGTCAAAAGAAAACATTTGAAGTTCATTTGCGTTTCTTGGGGGGTTGGAGGGGGGAGTGTTTCACCAAATAATGTACGTTGTGCAACCTCGCAAGGTTTAATTTGGCCATGCATGTCGGCGGACAGTGCTTTTTAATAAAAAAATATATTGCCCACATCTTTAACATGCAAACAGAGAGATGCGGTAAACCCTCACCGAGTTATATTTGTAGTATTAGAAGAACGACCAGTCTGTCTTGCGTTATACCTCACTGCAAACTTATCTTACCTGTGATTGCTGATGAGATGATGATGATTTATGATGAAGTGTGGCACTGCAAGGGCTGCATTTGATTTCCAAGACAATGGCGAAGAATCTGTGGTTCAGAATCAGAACTTCTGTGATAGTAGTAGTAGTAGACAGACCCTGCCAGTAGCATTTAGAGACAAAAAGAAAGAGGCAGTCATTTGCGTGACAGACAATGTGGGGGTAGTATAAGTAAGTACAGTACATTGCATGGGTGACCCAATATTGCAACTGCTAAACTGTAACAAAACAATGGTTTTGGGGACTGGAAACTAAGTGCAAGAGAAGATAAGAAGTTCAACTGTACTTGTAGTACTCACGGCAACGTCAAACTTTTCTAAATCATAATGTTTTAAACTTTAAACCCAAAAAATTACGCCAATTCATTAGATGCATTCGTTGTTTGATGTTAATGGTAAATTATTTGGCGTTATACACAGAGCTTGAGTTGGGAAGCCGCAGAAGATCCTGGCCATGCCTTGTTGACATTTCACTATTGTTGCTTTCACCACATCTGCCCCAGCAAGCGCGTGATCAAATTGTTGGTGTATATTTAATGTAAGAAACATCACACCTCAATATAACCACGCAGCCTGGGGGAAGAGGGTTAGGGTTTGTTGAATGGATGGGTACGGGGGTTTTGGGAAAGGTTTGAGAAAGAAAAACAGTACGCATGGAGATTGGAGACAACAAAAGCAAAACAATGAAGACGATGA
Organism: Lissotriton vulgaris; assembly: GCF_964263255.1. NCBI lineage: Eukaryota > Metazoa > Chordata > Amphibia > Caudata > Salamandridae > Lissotriton > Lissotriton vulgaris. The sequence continues at coordinate 186,230,019 of NC_141688.1, read as the reverse complement.
TTTATGATGTTGATCCGCTAGCCAATGAATGTAAGCAATGAACGTAAGAAAAGGACACGCTGAATATTCATCTTGGTTTCCCGCAATCCAATTGCTTGATGATGAGGATTTGTGGTAAGGATGAGAGTTGATGCTCATACTATAAAGCAGTGGGTGAAAGACGTCCAGCCTGAAAAAGAAAAGGCAAATACAAAAGAATGTGAATGACCTAAACAAATTGTAATACAGTGAAGATAAAAAAAATAATACAAGAGGAGTAGTCGTATGAGAGGACTTTCAGACTGAGGCGGCTTGGATACAATTTGTATAAGTCTACTAGTTGCATATCATTATTAATCTAGAAGTACAAAAAAAGACAGGAGCCAGCACACAACAACAGGCCCACGACGACACAGGTTCACCCGTTATACAAACTGCATTTCCCTAAAAATTTCACAGAGCCACAGAAAGGTGAATGAAATTGAAAAAGCAACCTAGCATTTACAAAATTAATCAACAAAATCAATGCGTCATTCTCAGTCATCAATCATACCACTATTGTACTCTACCACAGCACAGTGCACAAACATGTAGTAGCCTGGGTCTACTGTGCTGTGCCTCTTATTTGTATTTATTTATTACCTTGTATTCCACTCCAAGAAACATCGTGCATCAATCAGCTCAGATCCAACTGCCTGACAGCAAAGATATGGTGGTCACCATCATTATCAGCAACTCAGTCTGTAGTGAGTGACTACGATAAATTATTAAGTCCTGACTGCATCTGTAGTAGTAGGAACACAAGTGCGTAAATAATTTCTATTATTAGTAAATAACATGGAAAAATTGGCTATCACGTGAGTCTGAACTGAAGTTACTAGTATACTTCAACTCCATGCACATTTGCTCAGAGTCAGCAAAAAAATACATCCAATGCAATGCATGGCATCATTCATTTTTTAATATACCTGTTTTGCTCTTCTCTTTCACTGTCAGATGATTGATCACAGATGCTGCCGAGCCTTTGTAATGCGAGTCACAACAAGTTGACTTCAGTTGTGGATGCCTGCTCAAGTTTCTTTTGACACAGAAGAGTCGTCTCTGAATGCCTGCAGACAGAGGTGGTAGCCTTAAGAGTAAGACTCAGCAAGGCAGTTATTATGAGTTGCAGATTTCAAATGAAATAGAGGATGGCTGTAGTCATGTACGGTTCACTTGTTATGGAGGGACTGTTAGAGGCTACATTATTGTTATTGTACTATACTCCATCTACAACATCAAATGTATGGCTGCCAAGATGGAATTGTATTGACTTGAGTGGGAGTCAAGAAGATGGAGCAAGACTCTGAGGAGTGCAGTCAACATGGAACATAAATGCACAGGCGTGCAACTCCAGGAGGTAAATAAAAAAGATACAGCGAAAATAAATGCACAGGTGTGCAACTCCAGTAGGTACATTAAAAGAATGAGTGGTGGGGATGGATTTGGTTGAGCTTTTTATTTTAAGATTAGCAGTTTTGCACCAGAAAGTCATTTTTAATAAGAAAATAAATAACACAAATAAAAGAAGGGAAAAAGTAATAATTTAAAAGCCTATTGGTCAGGGAAGAGGTGCTCGTCCTCAAACTCTGTGGGTCCGGACAGCAGTAGGTCATGTAACCCAGCAGTGATGATTTCTTCGGGCTCGCTTTCTTCATCCTGCTCTGATTCACGTACAGTATAGTCTGGTGGTATGAAGTGTTGATTCATTTTTATTATTGTCAGCCTCTCGACGCTTTTGGGGGAGAGACTGGTCCTTTTCGATGTCACAATGGCACCAGCAGCACTGAAAACCCGCTCAGAGGCGACACTGGCTACAGGACAAGCCAAATACTTTATCGCCAGCCTGCTCAGCACTGGCCACTGTCTCCTTCTTTCATACCAATAGACCAATGGGCTTTGCTCCATGAACACCTCTGTTGTGTCATCCAGATAGGCCTGAACCATCCGCTCAGTGTTCATTGGTGCTCGGCTTTGCTGCTCCTCTTTCCCCTTTGCAACAGCAACGGACTTACCCATCCCCTTCTGTAGAAAAAAAGCAGTTATGCTTTTGGTTGTGTCTGCTGAATCAGATTGTGTAGGTGCTGCTTTTGGTACTGTTGGTGCCTGCTGGGAAGCGGACGCACTGCTCTCATGCTCTGATGAACTTGCCTCAGGAGGATGGCCTGGAGTACTTTGACTGTCCTGGGCTGGCACTGGCAGGCCTTTAAGTAACAGCCGTTCAGTTTCTAAATCATTAGCTTCCACAGCTATGGAACTTTTGTAATTGGCAACATCCCCATCTGAAAAAGGAATGACTGCGCTACTGCTGACAAACAATTTGTACCGTGGATCTAAGATTGTTGCAGTTATGTAATTTGGATCTGACACAATCATTTGAAGCCTTGCATTTCCAATTAAGCGGTTGGCTAAGGCCTTGGCCAAGGTATATGCATCAACTTTTTCTTCGTCACCTTCGTATGTTTCACAGACCTCCTTCAGCTGTTGCTCGAGCATGTACAACAATGGGATGGCTTGGCCCATAGTACAGTCCTCCCTGCTAACTGCACGTGTGAAGACCTCAAAAGGTTGTAGCATCTCTGTCAAGCATTTAATGATGTCCCACTGCCACATCTCAACGGTCAGGGTTTTAAGATTAACAGTAGGATCCACTCTTCTTCTTGACATTACATAAGCATTCAGTGGTATGTACTGCTCAAAGAGACGCTCAAGCATGAAATAAGTAGAGTTCCAACGTGTTGGGACCTCCTGGATCAGTGCTTTGACTGGCAAATTATGCTCCCGCTGAATGACGCGTAGCAGCTTCCGTGCTTTAAAAGAATGGTTAAAATGCGTGCATATTCTTCTGCAGATGGTCAGTATGTTGCTGACTTTGTCTTCATTTTTCAGAAAGTCTTGCACGACTAAGTTAATGCAGTGTGCCAAACAGGGTACCCTGAAATACTGTCCATCTCTCATTGCCTTCACTACATTACTGCCATTGTCGGTGGCAACAAAACCAATCTTAAGGCCTCTTGGTTTCAGCCATTCAAAGACCTTGCTGTTAAAGTCAGACAAAATGTTGTCAGCAGTATGATTTTTCTCCATACCAAACATGGCTACAGTTGCATGTTTGCGAGTATCATTGAAAATCCCAGCAACGTCAAGAAGGCCTGAAGTTAACTTGTCTTTCACACCTGCAAAAGAGATCCAGTGTGCGGTGATGCACATGTAATCTGCTGTGGCTTCGCGACTGCTCCACATGTCTGTTGTCAGGTGGATACAATGGACAACACTCTGTTGTAAGGCTTTCCCAATCAATCCCAGCACGTCGTGGTGTAGTGCTGGAATAGCAACTCTTGCAAAATAGTAGCGACTGGGAACGTCCCATTTTGGGGCGAGTGTTGCCACTAATTGCCGAAATCCCACTGCCTCAACAAATGAAAATGGGAGAAGGTCGAGTGCCAACATTTTTGCAAGTTTCGCATTGTACAAACGTGCTATTGGATGGTTCCGCTCGTACTTTCCCTCCTGCCTAAACATGGCAGTAATGGTAAGCTGCTTGGTAATTCTTTCTGTTCTGCTAGACGGACCACCTTTCAACGCAGACTTTTCACTCCTTGGTGTCTCCGGCTAACTCTGGTGCCACTGAGAAGTTGCTGATGCTGAGGATTTGGACTGCACCACTCCAGTGCTGGCGACAGGGCTCATTTATGTACCACTCCCAGATAGAAGGTCATTGTCTCCCTCTTCTTCCATGAGTGGACCTTGTAGTACTGTATCCTCCCCACCAACACCAGTGCTTACATTTTTTAAGCTTGCAAGGTGGTTCTCCCATTGAATTGCGTGTGTTTTTTTCATATGGGTCGTTGGGCCTCCAGTACCATAGTTTGTACCAATCTTACCACAACTAACATTGGTATGACAAATGGTGCATATAGCAATGTTCTCCTGATGTGGGTGAACCGTAAAAAAATCCCAGACTGGGTAGCTAAACTTTTGTCTCCTGCCATAGGAAGAGGAGGACCCACTTCCAATGCCGGATGAACTGGAGGCTTTTTGTTGAATTTCCCTATGTGACAGTTCAGTACTAGTACTGCCACTACCTCCTTCTGTTGAGGTGGCGCTTGCGCTGGATGTCGCACGCTGCCGGGCCTTCGCTGATGCAAAAATGGGAGCTGGTGTTACTTTGGGTGCTGAGTGTGTAGGAGTTACACGTGCTACCTGCTCATCACTAATCGCAGCCCTTCTGGATAGGGTGAAAATGCTGGTCTCTACATCCTCTGCACCAGGAATAACGCTTGTGATGATGACATTGTCAGTGTCAGACCTGTCTTTATCACCATCAGTATCCTGCTCCCCTACATCGAACTCCAGAAGTTCAAGCCTTGACGGATCCTTCCTTTTTCCCAGCCTGGTCTTAGGATGTCTCTCCTTTGAATGCTCAGTTACTCGTGGTGGATGCCATTCCTTATCAAGGTCATCTGAAGGGATGCTATGCGAAGAACTCGATGCACTGCCACTGGCCCTCCTTTCCTTTCGTAAATTTAAAGACAGTAGATCACCTCCAGAAGTGGCTTCCTCTTCTTCTTGCTCGGAATGAGGCTCTACTTCCTGAACTGCCCCGACATCGGGAGGAACAACTTCTACTATTGCGTGCGGAGACGGTGGTTGTTGTTCTTGAGGAAGTACTATAGCGTGCTGTGGTTCTTCAACAACTACTATTGTGGGATTTGGTTGTTGTTGTTGAACAACTATTGCGGGCGGTGGTTGTGGTTTTTCAACAACTATTGCGGGAAGTGGTTGTGGTTGTTGAACATCTACTGCTGGCGGCGGTTGTTGAACACTTTCATCTTGCGTGGATTGTGTGCTACTTTGAGACAGCGATAAGTTAAGTTCAGGCTCAGTATCACTGCTTTGTAACACTAGGCTGGCTACCTCTTCGACCCTCATGTGCTTGGCCCTGGGTTGGTGGCTTGCCCCCGCTAATGCGGATGTGCTGGCCTCAGCTTGCACCACGGACACCGCTGCTGCAGGCGTACGTTTTGGGGGCCCAAAAAAGTTTGGGGGTCCATACCAGCCTTAAGTGACACTTCCTTCTTCTGTACCTTCTTCTCAGCAACTTTCTTGGTGGTGGAGAACCTGGTACCTGCTCTCTTAGGGCCCATCTTCTTCTGATGTCAGCACACAGCAGCACTCAGTAGCACAAATTGCAGAGATGTGTGGTCAGATGAGTCACACACCACACGTGGCGTACAACTGGAGGACGTCCGTCTGGCAGTTGAACGGGCGATGGATGAAAACAACCAGCACCTCCTCAGTCTTTTTCTGTGCACCTACAAGCAAAGAAGACAGAACACGTCAGTCAAACAAGCAGTAAGCCAACACATGAACAATTGAAAGACACACAGGCCAATGTATAAAACACAAAAAAGAAGACTAATACTACCAGCACCACAGCTCCCAGCCACATGAAGTCCAGAAAGAACCAATAATAAAGTCAAGCAGGCCTATCATATACCAATATGGACAGAAAAAGGAGGATGCCTGCTACACATGAGTCATGACAGGTTAATGCAAGGAAAATCAAAATACCCCATGGCTAAGAGTTTGGAAAACTTCACTGCAAAAACACAAACAAGCCATAAAATTATTACACACACAAAAAAGTTACCTACCCCCCTGCCCAAACAACAAACTTGGAAATGCAATGGCATACACACATGCCCTAATTATGGTAATTAAATAGACCAAATAGAAACAGCTACATAAAGCAGCCCCGCTAACTAACTACCACCTCTGGGACTCTGGCCTACTATCAGATCAGACCAAAAGCAGGGAGGCCAATGATAAATGCACAAAGGAAGTACCTACAAAATGGCCGCCACCACATGGCCTGTCCAGGAAGACAAAACTACAACCAAATAACACATAAATGAGGACTTTTTGTAGCACAGGGAACACATTAAACATTTTCGAGGAACTTTTATGCAACTCGGGACATATTGTTCGTGAGATTGCAAAATCGGCGTGTTCGGCAGCGCGAATCGAATGAAACGTCGTTATCGCGTTCCCGAGCCAGTACATTGAGCGCGCGAACAAGACAAAAAAGGTAAGGTCGCGTTCTCACACAGTGCGACGTTACCAAAAGTACGCGAGCAGTATTCCTAGGGTTACCTACTGGCAGGGAGTGCCATATTAGTTACACACAAGCAACCAAAAGCTGAAAGTACCACCATTAAAAAAATGTGAAGCAATCCAAAGCCATACACGGTGTAATTAAAGATACACCACAAAAATAGTTGATTAACTTGAATGCACCTATGGCTGTGAGTAGTAGTACCTACAAAAGCCTTGGATGGCTATGGCAAAAGAAGAGAACCAGGGAAGGACACAGAAAATGGCTGCCTCCATAGGGCCAGGACAGGGACACCAAAAAACAACATGGAAAAAGGATGCACCCAAAATGGCCTCCACCACATGGCATGGCCACCAACAACATGGCAAAATCAGTCACAAAGGAAGCATACACAAAATGGCCGCCACCATATGGCCTGTCCACCAACAACAACATAGCAGAATCATCACAAAGGAAGTAAGTACATACAAAATGGCCCCCACCACTACATGAAAAGAAAGAGAAGACAGACAATAAATGCCTATGCCAAAGGGACAATGCTTAGCTTCACAAAATGGACACACCACCGCCCAAATTGGTCACCCCAACCATAAACAAGAAATCATTACATAGAGGACAGAAAGGAACTGGAAGTGGTCCATGCTCCAGGAAGACAAAACTACAACCAAATAACACATAAATGAGGACTTTTTGTAGCAAAGGGAAGACATTAAACATTTTCGAGGAACTTTTATGCAACTCGGGACATATTGTTCGCGAGATTGCAAAATCGGCGTGTTCGGCAGCGCGAATCGAATGAAACATCGTTATCGCGTTCCCGAGCCAGTACATTGAGCGCGCGAACAAGACAAAAAAGGTAAGGTCGCGTTCTCACACAGTGCGACGTTACCAAAAGTACGCAGGCAGTATTCCTAGGGTTACCTACTGGCAGGGAGTGCCATATTAGTTACACACAAGCAACCAAAAGCTGAAAGTACCACCATTAAAAAAATGTGAAGCAATCCAAAGCCATACACGGTGTAATTAAAGATACACCACAAAAATAGTTGTTTAACTTGAATGCACCTATGGCTGTGAGTAGTAGTACCTACAAAAGCCTTGGATGGCTATGGCAAAAGAAGAGAACCAGGGAAGGACACAGAAAATGGCCGCCTCCATAGGGCCAGGACAGGGACACCAAAAAACAACATGGAAAAAGGATGCACCCAAAATGGCCTCCACCACATGGCATGGCCACCAACAACATGGCAAAATCAGTCACAAAGGAAGCATACACAAAATGGCCGCCACCACATGGCCTGTCCACCAACAACAACATAGCAGAATCATCACAAAGGAAGTAAGTACATACAAAATGGCCCCCACCACTACATGAAAAGAAAGAGAAGACAGACAATAAATGCCTATGCCAAAGGGACAATGCTTAGCTTCACAAAATGGACACACCACCACCCAAATTGGTCACCCCAACCATAAACAAGAAATCATTACATAGAGGACAGAAAGGAACTGGAAGTGGTCCATGCTCCAGGAAGACAAAACTACAACCAAATAACACATAAATGAGGACTTTTTGTAGCACAGGGAACACATTAAACATTTTCGAGGAACTTTTATGCAACTCGGGACATATTGTTCGCGAGATTGCAAAATCGGCGTGTTCGGCAGCGCGAATCGAATGAAACGTCGTTATCGCGTTCCCGAGCCAGTTTATTGAGCGCGCGAACAAGACAAAAAAGGTAAGGTCGCGTTCTCACACAGTGCGACGTTACCAAAAGTACGCGAGCAGTATTCCTAGGGTTACCTACTGGCAGGGAGTGCCATATTAGTTACACACAAGCAACCAAAAGCTGAAAGTACCACCATAAAAAAAATGTGAAGCAATCCAAAGCCATACACGGTGTAATTAAAGATACACCACAAAAATAGTTGATTAACTTGAATGCACCTATGGCTGTGAGTAGTAGTACCTACAAAAGCCTTGGATGGCTATGGCAAAAGAAGAGAACCAGGGAATGACACAGAAAATGGCCGCCTCCATAGGGCCAGGACAGGGACACCAAAAACCAGCATGGAAAAAGGATGCACCCAAAATGGCCTCCACCACATGGCATGGCCACCAACAACATGGCAAAATCAGTCATAAAGGAAGCATACACAAAATGGCCGCCACCACATGGCCTGTCCACCAACAACAACATAGCAGAATCATCACAAAGGAAGTAAGTACATACAAAATGGCCCCCACCACTACATGAAAAGAAAGAGAAGACAGACAATAAATGCCTATGCCAAAGGGACAATGCTTAGCTTCACAAAATGGACACACCACCGCCCAAATTGGTCACCCCAACCATAAACAAGAAATCATTACATAGAGGACAGAAAGGAACTGGAAGTGGTCCATGCTCCAGGAAGACAAAACTACAACCAAATAACACATAAATGAGGACTTTTTGTAGCACAGGGAACACATTAAACATTTTCAAGGAACTTTTATGCAACTCGGGACATATTGTTCGCGAGATTGCAAAATCGGCGTGTTCGGCAGCGCGAATCGAATGAAACGTCGTTATCGCGTTCCCGAGCCAGTACATTGAGCGCGCGAACAAGACAAAAACGGTAAGGTCGCGTTCTCACACAGTGCGACGTTACCAAAACTACCCGAGCTGTATTCCTAGGGTTACCTAATGGCAGAAATTGACAGACACCCAAAACCTGACATACCCCACACATAAACATAAGATTTTCTAAATCAAACCAGTCCATCCATGATTTTCTAATTAGAGGTACACCAGAAAAACAGTTGATTAACTTTCATGACCCTATGACTAGTACCTCAGGCCTACTGACAGAGTAGGCCACAAGTTTGGAGGCCTATGGCAAGAGCAAAGTGGCTGGGAAACATAAAATGGCCGCCAACAACACATGGCCAGGCCAACCACAGAAAGTTATTATAATGAACTCAAACATGCCTACACACTAACTACATGGAGTACTAGGGTCAGCTATTGGCTTAAAAAAAATAAAAAACATTTAAATTACACAAACAGAAATTCCACAGCAGACATTGCTATTGCATGATGATGACCATAATCCAATGCCAGCCATGATGTTTGTTTACAAACTTGAATAAAAATTTAAACACAGAATTATGATTTTACCCATGGGTACATATCTATGTAGCCTGGATGAAATTTAAAAAGAAATACAAGTTGGGACCTCATAAAAGTACAGGCACCCATCAATAATTTAAATCAAGGAATGAATACTGTAGTTAAAAAATTTAAAATCAAACAAACACAAGTCTACAACATCATACTCACTCATACATTACTGAAACTTACTTGAAAAAGAGAATTCAAAATCCAAAAGTCCTCAGTAAAATCCAAAAAAAAGCAGTAATGCAGCCAACACACACAGAAAGTGATCCTTCCAGCTCAAAATCCAAATGAAAGTGACCACCTCATGGACAAAGCACTGGGAGGAGCCTGGTGGACAGGAACAGGAAGTTGTAAACTCCAGAGCCCTTCCTCCTTAATATTCAAAAATAGAGTAGAAACAGAAAGAGGACTCCTTCCCCCAAAAAAATACAGCCAAAGGTACAACTTTGAGGGGTTTCTCACTTTTTTGCTAACCAAAATGGTAATTTATTATTATGGTTTAACTTTTAACATGCTCGCGAGTTATTCTGTGCAAGATTGCAGGTTCTGCGTGTTCGGCAACTCGATCTTACCAACAAACATCCTCGCGCGTCCTTATGGCTTTATCGCGCATCCAATGACGTTATCGCGTTCGCACAGTCGCACGGGAGGGTTTACAAACATGGTGGCAGACGCGACCGGGAAAAAGCGAACGCAGAACCAAGGTAAGCCATTGCCGCGCACACGATAATGTTATTCAGCGCGCGACAACTACGCTACGCACCGGATAGCGGAGTAATCGACAGCTACGCGTACTCCGCGGAACGCGGAGTTGCCAAAACTCCGCAAACTCCGCGAACGGAGCGTAGTTCTTCGCCCAGGTTATAACCCTGGAAACTCGTGTAGGAGAGTAGGGTCTGCTATCCTATGGTCACCCCAAATTTTTGCTTTTTGCTTCACTGGTTTATGACTTAATGTGGCTGTGGGCCTGCTAATCAGACCCACAGCCTGCTGTTCTCTCTCTATATTACAGCCAATGCACCCTAGGTGCATTACGAATTGGAACTGGTTCGCCTTATTGGCCCCTGTAACAGTGTACCCTAGGTACCCAGGGCATAGGTGTTTCCAAGGCCTACCAGGGGCTGCAGCATGTATTGTGCCACCCCTGGCCTGGCCTCCATATTTGACACAACTGGCTGATCACTCAGCTGGGGTAAGTTGGTGTAATCACCTCTTACTTAGATATAGTATCCCTATATCTAACATTAAACTGGACACATATGTTCCTATCAGCCACTCCTATGGAAGGGAACATTCCATAGGAATATTGAACTAGAATATTGTAAAATACCGGCCTGGTAGAGCATATACATTCCCTCACAGTTACAGGCAGTGCAGCCCAGTGCAGCCCAAGCCCGTTCCCTAGCTCGTCAGTCTGTCGCCTATTCTGAATCCTCCACCCCAAATGTGCCCGCCTAAGGTAACCATTACATCAATTCTGTATTTCAGGTTTCACTTTCAGCTGCTTCTGTTTCCTGTTTTATGGTTTATTTGAACTCTGCCTCTTCAATCCTGGAGGCAGGATGCTTGGAAATATGTGAGATGGTGAACTAGCATGAGCTGAGCCTGTCTGCAGCTGTCGGGAACTACTCCTTTAGCTGTTACGGGATATTGCCAGACCATATACTCTTAAGTGCATTATAATCCTCGCGGTTATATGCTAACTTTGGTTTGGCTTTATCAAAACATGTCGAGTAAGGTGTCATACGATTTGGAATACTATCCCCTCGACAGTTCTGTCGACGGGGATAGCATTCCACCCTTCTAGAGGGACACAACATGTGTGTAGCCTTAACCCCGGTTAAAGTTAACCAGAGCCTCAGCATCACAAAATGGAAGCTGCCACCACAGACACAAGTCAGACACAAGTCTGACCTCCTGCTGCTGGGAGTCCATCCAGCGAGGGAGGCTTGGACAAAGGGTTTCCTGCCTTGGTAGGTGCGAGCACCACCCCAGACAGGATTTTGTGTATTGGGTAGGACAGGGCTGAATAGATTCAGACATGCCCGGGGCACACAAGGTGTCCCCGTGCATAAGCCAGTCCAAACCGGTCCTGGGACTTTCCAGACCCAGGCCTGGCGAGGAGCTGGACAAAGGGAAGGGGGTGTAACCGCCCCCCTTCCTGGTCCCACCCAGAGGAGGGACCTAGCAGGTGATCCACCACTCAGATTGGGAATAAGAGTGGGAGCAGTGCCAGAGCACCTCAGATCATCCTGAATCAACTTGTAACTAAGAAGACGACTGGGCTTCGACATTCTGCTGCACAGAAGACTGAAGAGCATCTCCCATGTGGCCTAGGAGTGGCCACCCTGTGAACACAGGCACCAACCAGCAACTCGACGTCTGATTTGCCGCCGCCTCCCGCCGGAGCCCGAGCCCAGAGCCTGACAAGACCCAGACTCCCAGACTTCTCAGAGCTCGATCCACAGTCCCTGCAAAGAAGGGACCCGTGGAGGCACCTAGAGATGTGGGACCGGACCTCTTGGAAGACACTCGAAAAGCTGACTGCGCAGCATCAGAGGCATCCTCGATGTTGCGTTTTGGGGACTGAGAACCCCCACCACCGAGCAGTCCTTGCACCAAAGATCAGCCCCCCAGCATCTCCACGATCTGCGTGGGGCCCTTTTGCATTGTGCCACTCGACGTGCCATCCTGGCCACTTGCCACGTGGTCAGCGGCCATCTTGGCAACAAAACCAACAAACTACACTGCGGGTCTGGTTGCTCCAGACTTGCCCTAGCTCCTGTAAAAAGGAGCACCCGCTCTGACCCTGCTGGTCCGAGTGATAAGCCTTTTTTGACTCCTACGTGGCTTGCATTAGCCAAGGCCTGTTTGCTCCAATCAAGTTGCCGACATCGCCAACAGCGAGAAGCCCGCGTGGAACAGCTCGTGACCGACTCCTGGACGTCCTCGACCCCCAGTGTCCACGGGGCTGCAGAGAGAAGCTACACCTCAAAGCCTGTTTGCACCCAACATCGCCTGGTTCCAATCTGGTTCCACGGTAGTCACTGGCTAGTGACTTTGAACATTGTCCCCTCTGCTTCCAGGTCTTCACATCTTCAGATACACCCTTGGATCCACCGGAACTCTTCACATCGAGCCGCCTGCAGCATCTTCAGCTCCAAGCACCATCGACCAGCGTGACGAAACCCGACACTACTTGGACCCTATGCACACGCTTCCTGTGGGTGAGGTAACTCAGCAACGCCAGTGTTCCCACACTGGTACACACCTCTAGGGCCTGTGTCTCAAGTTTCAGCTTTCTAGGTCACTCGGAAGGTTCCTAACTTTCTAACTTTCTAACTTTTACGCACCATGGACATTGCATTGGTGAGTGCGTGCACTTTAAACACTGCACCCGAGTCCCGCGGGCCTTTCTTGACTTAGTCACTGCTAGTCCCGAACAGCTCCAGCGATTCCCAAGGCCCTAGGCCTGTTTCCCTATCGATTGGTATCTCTTATACCACTTTCTTAGTATATGGTGTAGGTGGCCCCTAGGGCTCATCCATATTGTGCAACTTTTGTGTATTTTAAACTGTGTTTTGTTTAATGCTTGTGCTTCTGTGCTCATAAAGAGTTCAGGGGAAATTTGTAGTTAATAAATATATATATATTTTCAATATATATCTGTGTGGTGTCCTTTCATCTGGTATTCAAGGGGGTTGTGTATGGTAATACAGCTGGCTTCACATGCCTTTCAGAGTTTAGCCTAAGACTGCTTTGTCCACGTTACCACTAGGATAACTGGTCTATAAGGTTGACTTACAACCGATCATCATAAGGGTTGCTTGGCATGGTACAGAGTGATCACTAGAACTAGTGAGCATTATATACCAGGCCAACTTCTCACAACTCGGACCTAGGAAGGCACCCCTCTGCAAAAAAAATGGTAGATGAAAGGACTTTGCAGAGGAGAAGAAAAGCCACTAAAGGAAAATTATTGCGTCCAATCCTGAAAGACTCTGGCCAACTGCATCCTCAGGTCCACACCAAAATGTCATGGCCCAGAAGCCAGCAAGTTCAGCCATTGCCCACATTGCAGAATCCATGATCCATCCCTACAACAACAGGCCACAGGACAATGCTGACGACCTGAATGAACTAAAACCAATAGCAGAAAGAAACTCAGTCAGGCGTTCTATGGATCCCAAGAACACCGGACACGTTCATGCATAGATGTGAACAATGTCTCGAAGTCTGACAACAAGGACTAAGTAACATAGGCACTATATATACCAGAATGAAGGGCAATACCCTGCATAAGCCTTCCTCAAGGGAAAGTCAAGCTGCATATGAGCTCGATCCCAAAGGATATTATCCCCTCTATCGACGAGCACTGCACCAGACTGGCCACAAAAGAGGCCACATGGATGGATCTAGGAACCTGCTCCACCATACTCCACAATGGATAAAGCTTGGAAATGCAGCAAGTCATAATAATATGCAACAGAGCCTTCCTCTCATTCAAAAGGGCATCCATCATGAAAATAAGAATGGGCAGGGCTTGAGCACAATGCCCCGAAACAGAGCCAGCACCATGCACCACTGGAAGGTTCAGTAACGTCCACAACTGGAAACCCATTGGCACCACCAAAATAGGTCAGAACCACAGACAACATGGCTGTCAAAACTTAGTTCCCCACATGTTCCAAAGAGCCCAGAGACAACACATCAAAAGAGTCGCAGCTGGAAATGGAGTAATATACCTCCTGCCTACATCCAGAAACCAAATCAGCCAATAACTACACCAGGGATGAGAAGTGGCAAAGACAACTCTGCAGCCGCTCCTTCTCACCTAACTTCTTCTACTTTAGTGGAGGGGCAGACCCAATGCGTGTGAGTGACAGTACTGTAGTGAAACAATACCTTCAGGGTATGTAAAGTGTATAAATCACCTTTGAGCGGTTTAAGGCGCTGAATTGCGAGTATACAGGGAGATTAAGGGCCATATGCATCAAGATATCAATTAGCGATTCTGTAATAGCGATTTTTAAGAAAACGCTATTTCAGAATCGCTAATTGGTATGTATCAAGAAAATTGCAATTTTTTAGCAATTTCTTGATATTCCTTAATTGCGAATTCGCAAATTGCGAATTCGCAATTAAGGAATACTTTCCCATTCATTTCTATGGGCCTCCTGGCCCATAGGAAGGAATGGGAATTTATTCTCAATTTGCGATTCGCAATTTGCTAATCGCAAATTGAGAATAATTTCAAGGGTGCAGGGGTGTCCAAAGGACACCCTGTTGCATCCCTGAAATAAGTATGGGTGCACATGTGGTGCACATACATGCCCTAAGGGCATGTATGTGCGTCACATGGAACTTTGAAAAATGCAAAAATTGGCATTTTTCAAGAAATTCGCAAATTACCACCAACTTGAAGTTAGTGGTAATTTGCGATTCCTTAGGGACAATTAGCTATTTTTTTTTGCTTCACACATTGCATTTAAGGAATCGCAAAATTTGCGATTCCTTAAATGCAATTGCAAAATAAGGAATCGCAAATTTTGTGATTCCTTATTTTGCACCGGATTTTCATTCACACATCCCATTTAGCAAATTCGGATTCGCAAAGGCCGAAATTCTGCGAATTTCGGCCTTTGCGAATGCAAATTTGTATGATACATATGGCCCTATGTGATTTTCCCAGAATCACAAGCCATTGATGTTGGCTTCTCAAGACGAAAAGCCATATCCTCTCCCTCAGTAGAATGCAGACAATTGCTTCCCGGAACATGCTAGCCTCCCCAGGGCAGAATGCAGGCACCAGAGGATGTCAGCGCGCAAACAGAAAGGCCATCAGCAACGTCCACAATGCAGCTGAATCGGCAAGAAGCAACCGCTACCTTAAGAACAGGTAAGGCGCACAAAATGCAGGAAATGCATTGTCGCTGACATGAGCAACATTTCTTCCACCCGTAGTGCACACACATCATGCAGGGCAGCCACAGGCGAGCTAGCCTCTAGGACACAGCTAAACAAAAGCCCTCGTGCACTGCCTGCAAGATGGAGCTGACTCGGAATGCCTGGAACGAACCATCAATGCATGGTTCCAAACTCCGGTCAACACAGCGCTGACCCATAAGAACAACGTGAGCCAAGCAAGCAGTTCTACCTGCGACTCATGTCATCTCACCGAGTAGACACAGTATACCACAAAAAGCATCCCGACTCCGAAGCTCCCACACAGGTCACAGCCGCTCCGAAAGGGAGAAAGTCTGTGACAATTCACGTTGGAGGCAAAATTACAGCAGTTACCTCTGCGTACCCTGTATCCAGGGACCAAAACAGGAAGTACTGAGGGCGGGCTACTGTATTATAGCCCCTGGCATGAGGGTGGGTGGGGTTAGCAAGTGTTTCCTGTTTTGTTTCCTGTCTGTGATACGATACCACCTAATTCATTATGACAGGGTCGAGGATGTGGGACCCCTTACCGAAGTCGAATACTACATTTAGTGGTTAACCTGTCTTTTTATAGCATTCGAAGACTATTTTATGCCATTTTTAGTATTCAATAGTGCTCTTTTTGAGAAGCCTAGTGCATGAAGACTACTGATAAGTGAGGGTTACTTCTTGAATACTAACAGAATACTAAGCACATACTTATTTGTAATCACATAGTCTTCATTTACAATGTAGAACATTTAGTGAATACAAACAATTTGAATACTACTGGACTTTACCCAGACTACTATTAACATACTATTGAAGCTGCATGCTGAAAGGTAGATCGGTGCCTTATTTATTTTACTATTTTTATGCCTTATTTATTATACTATTGTGGTGTTTGTGTAGTGTAGGGTAGTATTTTTGGGGTTTAGGGTAGTGCAGGTGGATCGTGCAGGGTAGTGATTGAGTGTAGGGACCGGACTGGGGGTTGGGGGAGGGTTGTGCTTGGGGTAGTGTTTAAGGGTTTATGGTAGTGTTGTGGTGTTTGTGTAGTGTAGGGTAGTGTTTTAGGGTTTAGGGTAGTGCTGGAGGGTCGTGTAGGGTAGTGTTTGAGTGTGGGGACCTGACTGGGGGTTGTGCTGGGGGTAGTGTTTTAATTTTTATGGTAGTGTTGTGGTGTTTGTGTAGTGTAGGGTAGTGTTTTAGGGTAGTGCTAGAGGGTCGTGCAGGGTAGTGTTTGAGTGTGGGTACCACACTGGGGGTCGGGGGATGGTCGTGCTGGGGGTAGTGTTTTAGAGTTTTGGGTAGTGTTGTGGTGTTTGTGTAGCGTAGTGTTTTAGGCTTTATGGTAGTGCTGGGGGGTCATGCAGGGTAGTGTTTTGAGTGTAGAGACCCGACTTGGGGTTGGGGGAGGGTTGTGCTGAGGGTAGTGTTTTAGGGTTTAGTGTTGTGGTGTTTGTGTAGTGTAAGGTAGTGTTTTAGGTTTTAGGGTAGTGCTGGGTGGTCGTGCAGGGTAGTGTTTAAGTGTGGGGAATGGACTGGGGGTCGGAGGAGGGTCGTGATGGGGTAGAGTTTTAGGGTTTAGGGTAGTGTTGTTGTGTTTGTGTAGTGTAAGGTAGTGTTTTAGGGTTTAGGGTAGTGCTGGAGGGTCGTGTAGGGTAGTATTTGAGTGTGGAGACCTGACTGGGGGTCGGGGAGGGTCTTGCCGGGGTAGTGTTTTAATGTTTAGGGTAGTGTTGTGGTGTTTGTGCAGTATAGGGTAGTATTTTAGGGTAGTGCTGGACGGTCATGCAGGGTAGTATTTGTGTGTGGGGACCGGACTGGGGGTCAGGGGAGGGTCGTGCTGTGTGTAGTGTTTTAGGGTTTAGGGTATTGTTGTGGTGTATCGTAGTGTTTTAGGTTTTAGGGTAGTGCTGGGGGTCATGCAGGGTAGTATTTTAGGGTAGTGCTGGAGGGTCGTGTAGGGTAGTGTTTCAGTGTAGGGACCGAACTAGGGGTCTGGGTGGTCGTGCTGGGGGAGTGTTTTAGAGTTTAGGGTAGTGTTGTGGTGTTTTAGGGTTAAGGGTAGTGTTGGGGGGTGCGCAGGGTAGTGTTTGAGTGTGGGGACCGGAGTGGGGGTCAGGGAGGGTCATGCTGGGGGTTGTGTTTTAGGGTAGTGTTGTAGTTTTTGTGTAGTGTAGGGTAGTGTTTTAGGGTTTAGGGTAGTGCTGGGGTGTCGTGCAGGGTAGTATTTTAGGGTAGTGCTGGGGTGTCGTGCAGGGTGGTGTTTGAGTACAGGGACCAGACTGGGGGTCAGGGAGAGTCGTGCTGGGGGTAGTGTTTTAGGGTAGTGTTGTGGTGTTTGTTTAGTGTAGGGTAGTGTTTTAGGGTAGTGTTGGGGTGGTCTAATGGCTATAGTGGTTGACCTCGGAGATTGGTACCTGGTTCGAGCCTCGGCAGGGATGCTGAGCAAGCTGTGATTCTGGACCAATCACTTAATTTCCCGGAGCCTAACAACAAATTAATGTGTCCATCTGTGACACACATGGTGCCCAAGTAAAGGGCTCTGATTCCTTGTCATTTAATATCTAAGTATTTGCACAGGTATTTTGTTCATAGCAAAATTTTGCACATCATTAGAATATATCATAGTACTATTTAAACTGTGTATTTTCACATATACAGGATGATACTTAAGATTGCAACAACATTCTGTAATACTAGCGGATTTGCACATTCTCTCTAATTTGGTACTGTAGCATCTGTGTATTTGTACACACCGTGGCCAAGGGGTTAACATATAAATAATTAATAAACAACTGTTCTTCTGCTCATCTTTTAATTGCACACACAGCGCCACCACGTGGCAGCTTTCACAAAGGCCCGTGTTGACAATTAAGTGCAGGTGTGGACAATGAAGCTCTGGTGCACAGAATCGGAAACCGTTGGCTCAATTTAAGCACTGGATTAATGTCATCAACAGAGCCACACTGCCTGGTAGGCTCTCTCCCTTTGGTGATAATTAAACCTTACCTGTCTGAAGCTAACATCAGAACCACTGTCTAGGGCAGAGGTCTTCAAACTTTTTGATGACGAGACCCCCTTGTAAAACCTTTTTAGGCGTAAGGACCCCCTTCCGACAAAAGGTTCTAGAAGCTGGTACTCCTCATCATCAACTTTTGACAACCATAAATGCCCCTGTTAGACCTCATCACATCCCTCCATCATTCATCCACCCACACTTTCACACATCCATCCATCCACCCTTTCATCCTTCCATCCATACAACCATCCTTCATCCATCCACCCTTTCATCCTTCCATCCATCCTTTACCCATCCACCCTTCCTTCCATCCACCCATCATTCATCCACCCATCTTTTTACACATCCATCCATCATTCATCCATCCACCCTTTCATCCATCCATCCTTCATCCGTCCACCCTTTCATTCTTTCATCCATACATCTATCCTTAACCAATCTATCCTTCATCCATCCACCCTTTCATCCTTCCATCCATACATCCATCATTCATCCATTCGCCCTTTCATTCATCCATCCACTCATCATTCATCCGCCCACCTTTTCACACATCCATCCATCCTTCAGCCTTTCATCCATCCACATCCATCCATCCTTCAGCCTTACATCCATCCATCCACCCATCATTCATCCACCCACCTTTTCTGTGCCTCTCTCATGGGGGGGGGATCAGTATCTCTCTGCGTCGTCGTCCTTCTTGCCCGCTCATGGGAGGGTATCTCTGTGTCTCCCTGCTGAAGGCGGGGGACGTGTCATGGGACCCACTGCTCCAGGTGCGCAACATCCATTGAACTCAAAGGGCTAAACTACAGCCACTCCCCCAGCTCCCCCCAACTCGTGTATGTGAGCCCGGCTGAAACAGCTTCAGGGACACACACACAGTCACACCCAAGTACTTGACAGGTCTTCAAACGACCTTATACTTGTTAATGAGGCATTGGTGTTTTTCACACCTCGGTGTGAATTAGGCCTCCTGCAGAATCTGTGACCCCCTTCCCAGGACTCTGCGACCCCCCTACCTCTCTCTTTCTACCTCTCTCTCTACCTCTCTCTCTACCTCTCTCTCTCTACCTCTTTCTACCCCTCTCTCTCTACCTCCCTCTACCTCTCTCTACCTCTCTCTACCTGCCTCTACCTCTCGCTCTACCTCTCGCTCTACCTCTCTCTCCCTACCTCGCTCTACCTCTCAACCAGTTGAATTCCGGGAAGCCCAAACGATCAGTATTTCAAATCTGTGCACGAAACGTGGGTAGGATGAGTCGTGCAGCTCAGAAAGGTATGTTATTTTTACATAATTTGTATTTAATAGAATTCGGAAGCAGGAGAACAGTCTCACAGTTGAGATAAGGATTCACATACACTGGTGACAGCTTTTGAATTGGCTGTATGAGTGCCTGTCTGGATGATTCAGTGAGTGTGTGATTGACTGTATAAGTCTGTCAGTTGGTGTCTAAGTGGTTGTATGGGTGTGTGAGTGGGTACATGAGTGGCTGTATGGGCGATTGATTAGTTGTCTGAGGGCCCGATTCACAGAACTAACTTAAGACAAAATCCTAAACGTACTACTTTTGGTATTCACAGATGTTAGGATTTTGTCTGAAGTTTGTCTTAAGACAGACTTCAGTTAGGATTTTGTCTTAAGTTTGTCTTAAGACAAACTTAAGACAGACTTAAGACAAACTTAAGACAAAATCCTAACTTAAGTCTGTCTTAAGACAAACTTAAGACAAAATCCTAACTTCTGTGAATACCAAAAGTAGTAAGTTTAGGATTTTGTCTTAAGTTAGTTCTGTGAATCAGGCCCTGAGTACCTGAGTGGGTGAGGGGGTGTGCGACTGCCTGTATTGATGAATGAGTGGGTGAGTAAGTAGCTGTATGGGTTAGTAAATGTATGTGTGAGGGGCTGTATGGGTGAGTGTGTGCATGGCTGTGTGGGTGAGTGAATGGGTGTGCCAGTGGTATATGGGTGAGTACCTGGGTATGTAAAGGTCAGTATAGGTGAGCAGTGGGTATGTAAGTGGCTATATGGGTGAGTGTATGCTTGTGTCAGCAACTGTATGTGAGTGAGTCCTTTTTAGTATCTGTATGCATATGAAGTGGGGGGGTGTAATTGTATGGGTGAGTAAGTGGCTGTGTGATTGACTGTATGGGTGAGTGAGTAACTGTCAGTATCTCTACAGCTGACTAACCCAGTGTGTGGGGGATAATATGGGTGGATGAGTGAATATATTAGTGATTGTATGAATGAGTGAGTGTATGCGTGGCTGTATGGGTGAGTGGATGTGTGTGTAGATATATGAATTTGTGAGTGGGTGTGTAAGTAGTGGTATCGGTCTGTAAATGGGTTTGTGAATTATCATGTGGGAGTGGGTGTATGAAAGATTCTATGGGGATGTGAGTGGATGCGTTAGTGATTTTGTGGATCATGTCATCAGTGATGTCACTGACCATGTCATGAGTGGTGTAATACATGAGGTCAAAGGTGGTGCATTGCGGGGGCGTAAGTTAACTAGAACAGCTGAATTTCACTGGTTTTGTTTTTCAATCTCCGTTTCCTAGCTATAACGCCCCTGTAACCTTTATTTTTTTCAGCGAATGTCTATAGTTTTTTAATCAGTAATGGTGTTTGCAGAGTGGTGGAGAAAGGAGGATGGGCCTCCAACCAGCTCTCAGGAATCCCGCTGTGTAGGACTTACAGGAGGTACAAGGAGGGCTTCTTAGCCTCCAAAGGTCCCTCAGGAGTAAAGTGGACTTCATCCCCAACCAGTAGTGTGCCAGGAGCCGCGTTTGCGGAGTGGTGGAGAAAGGGGACATGGCCTCCGAAGACCTCTTAGCAATCTCGCTGTGTGGGACTTACTCGAGGTAAGGTTATTATTTTTTAATTTCTAAAGTTTTTTATATAGCTCAGTGTCCCCTTGATCATCTGCTCCACCCTGATCATCCTCCCCCTGGGTAGCAAGTGATGCTGCAGCAGGGGTTGCTGCAACAGGGGTTGTGGGCGCTTGAGAACTGGCCAGGAATGCCTGCTTAAGGCAACTGAACGCATCAGTGTCGACGCCCGAGTCTCTGGGTCGCTTAGAAGGTGGTGGCTGATCATCTGTCATGGCCTTCCCTGGTGTAGGGTTAGGCACAAATAGCGCAGCTTTAGCCAATAGCTCACAAGCCTTATCAATCTTATGTTTCAGGCGATCCTCTAACGGCGCCAATGCCTCAGCGACTATGGAATTGTCCACTGCGTCATAAAAGGAATCATCCCATGGTAGGGCGTTAAGGTAATCCTCCTCCTACTGGTCATCCTGGTAAGTCTCCTGATAGGAATCCATGACACTAGGCAGAAAAACCCTTCAAAAGGTAAGTGGGTAATTCGGAGGTCAGATATGGGGGGCTGGGTGTCAGCCTACACTTTGGGCAAGCAGAGCCTACATTTAAATAGAGCTACAGCCCAGGACCCAACAGCCCAGGTGCAGGATAAATAATAATGGGCAGTCTGCCTAACAGAAGTGGGCCCTTGGAATTCTAAAATTCCAACATAACAGACTCCCAAGGAGTAAATAACAATCCAGCCTATTACTGACCCCCCTGGTGTGCAATAACAAACAGCCTAATGGCACACTACAGACCCGAGGAGAACAGCCGTTGGAAAGGGCATCCACAAAGACAAAATTCCTGCCTAATGGCAGAGTACAGACCCAAGCAGGCATACAAATCAACACAGGAGGAGTTAGAACAGTTAAGCTTTTATATCGCGACTAATTCAATTTTGCACAATTGTTCCTTCTGGGTAGTCTTAAAACAAACACTAGTTCCAGGTACACATCATTAAATGTTTGCTGAATGTATGAATAATGAGTTTGTAACAGACAGATTATAATCATTCACTCCGAAAACATGTAACAAATAAAAATTAGTATGAAAGGCCCATAAGGCATCATTAAGAGAAGCCCTGTGCAAGCAGTCAAATCAATCGCATTACTATAAATTAATCAGAGCGAATGTGACTAGTGTTCAATTAACTTTCACTTTAAATTCTACTAGACTTCGTTGAGTCTTCACAATGTAAATGTAAATGTAAATGTGAATGTAGTTGAGCTTATATAGCGCACAGCTACCCACAGTGGGTGTCCCGGCGCTTGCTTAGGGAACCCGTCCTGATATTCCCCTGTGTGATAGCCTCAGTGGGTATCCACGAGGTGAAAGTCAGGCATCCCGCCGCGAGGGGCCGTTGTGGAGATTAAGCAAGCTATTGCCCAGAGTCGCAGAGTGTGAACCTGTGAGTCGAGAAGGCACCGGAGCGAGAATTATCGAGTCCGTGGAATTTTTAGCCCAAGACCCGCCGAGGCAGGGAATTGAACCCTGGTCCAGGACCGATCTCAGCTTCCGGGTCTGCCGCCTCTAACCCCTGAGCCACACTTCTCCACTATTCAGATATTGCTCACAAAGAATACCACTAGTCTTCAAATAGTGGTCCGTTTGTATTCAGGTATTGCTCACAAAGAATACCACTAATCTTCAAATAGTGGTCCGTTAGTATTCGTATATTGCTCAGAAAGAATACCACTAGTCTTCAAATAGTGGTCCGTTAGTATTGAGATATTGCTCACAAAGAATACCACTAGTCTTCAAATAGTGGTCACAATCAATGAGACTAACCTTCATTTTGCTCTTGAAATAGCGCAAGAGCTGCAAATAAACAGTAACAGAATACTACTAAGCTTCAAATACTATTCTTCTAGAATACTAATAGTCTTCTTTTAGCAATCAATTGAAGTGTTCATCATGTATTTGAAGGGTAGTTGAGTAGAACTAGTATTCCCTCATTAGCATATTTCGGCTCGTGGGCATACTACTTAGTCTTCATGCATACTAAATGAATACTACGTTTTAATGGTAAATGAATACCATTGTAAACACTGAAATCACACTAAATGAAGAGCTTCCATTTTGGTGAGGGACGTAGAGGCAATGAGTGGGAAGAGCAAACTGAAGGAGAGAGTTAAAGTGAGGACTAGGAGCAAACAGTGAAATACATGTGTTGACATGAGGTTGGACTGCAGAGATGAACATAAGGAATGGGTTGAAGTGAAATGGCTAGAAGGAGAAAGGTATTTAACGAGAGGGGTAGGTGTGCTTGAGTGTGCTGCTGTGATGGGAAGACCATGGTAATGGCAGAGATGCGAGTGTTTCGCTCACCAAGACTGCACTTAACAAAGGTTTTTTTATCCATAGATTTTGCGTCATCCCTTACAGGTACTCGTCCATTACACACTGTTTTTTGCCATGCAATACAATAATGGAAGTGTTGGGCCGAGGAGAACCTAGACAGGAGAGCCAATACCGTGGATGAAGCCCTGTTTTGGAGTTAGAGCCCTGGAAAGTGTGACCACCAAGTAAGCTATGCAGCAGTGAGAGGTGGCTATCCAGGCTAGATTGAGATTAGTCCAACTACATTACAGGGCCTGGTTTTGTTCGCATGGGTAGGGCAGAAAGAGGAGATTGCAGGCGACAATGTTGGAGAGAGGGCACATTTTTGCACATATGGGAGTGATACCTCATACAAGCATATTGGCGTGGCATACACAACATTCTTAGTGTAGTGCTTGCACTAGACCTGCGCCTGAATGCTCGGAGATGCCTCCTGAACGTGTGGGAACCCACCGACCTTAATATCTACAATAAACAATGGGTCACACTGGGATTAATGCTAGCAAAGAAGAATATTGCACGACTGTGGGGGGGATAGTTACAGAGGGAACATCTCCAATCCACCACAGTGTTCTTCCCAGGACGAGTCCCCTACCCCATAAAATGTTTCTACTATGTACTGTTGCACGAACCTCTATGAAACTGTACCTGCTGAAAGAAAGTATACTTTGTCTCCTCTGTATCGTATACTGCATGTATGATGAATACGTTCAATTCAAAGAAATATAAAAAAAAGAAAGCCTTGAAGGGAACCCTAGAGAGTGGGCGAGCCTTGTAGGACAGCCCAGATCTACAATACATCTTATACATCCCCATAGGTTGTTTTTAAACAGCACAGCTCAATGCCAAAGACAAGGATATGGGTGTGCAGGGGCATGTGGGGAACTCGACATAGATCACAAGCATTAGGGCAACTTTTGTAAGGCACACAACATAATAAACACACCTTTGCGCTGATGTATGGGGACGCAGTATGTACACTGTATACACACTAAGCATGGGCGAATTTTGCGGATCTCGCGTTTGCGAATTTTGCGGATTTGCGGATTCGCAATCCGCAAAATCCGCGAATTCCCGCGAATTTGCGGATTTTTTTTTTTTTTGTGTTCGCCCGTGTTTCTGCCAGTTCGCGAGGGTTTTTACAATTTCGCAATTTGCGAACTTACCTGTCGGGTCGCAAGTTTTGCGAACTTGTTGTTTCTACGTGTCCAGCCTGTTGGGACACTCTTCTTCATCACTGCCACTCTCTGTCACCACTGCCACTCTCTGACTACTCATGCCACCCTCTGGCCCACCCATGCCACCCTCTGTTTCATCACCACACCCTCTGGTTGTCCAGTGTACATTATTTTCGGCAAAGCAAAGCACACCTTCCCTGCCTCAAGTGACCTGAATTAATTTGGGGCTGATTAATGTGTCACAGAATATTTTTTTAGCTGGCACCTGCTTCCTTAGTGCGCCCTGATTAGTGATCTTTTGCACTTGCTAAGTGCTTTCATTGTTGCAAAATTAGTTACAACACCTGCCCTGCCCCAACTGACAATAATGAATTAGGGGCTGATTAATGGATTTTAACTTCCAGCCTGGCTCCTGCTTGTCTCCCTTAGCTGTAATTCAGGACCTTTATGGCATATGTGTAACTATTCTGAGGTTCAGAGCAGGGTCACATAATAGTTTCAACTGGCAACTGAACTCTGGAGGGGCCCCTCAGGAAGCACTACAGGAAATGGCTACTAATGATGAGCCTGAACTTTTGAACCTGGTAAGTAGTTACTTTCAGTTTTGCTAAGATCGTATTTCTGCAATTTTGCACTTATTCGCGGGGCGCGAACTCACGCGAACAGTGCGAGCAGTGCGAGCAAAATCCGCTTCTCGCGGATTTGCGGATTTTGCGGGAAATTCGCAAATCTCGCGGATTGCGGATTTCCCGAAAATCCGCAAAATCCGCAAGCGGAACGGATTTTCCGCCCATGCCTAATACACACATATCCCTGAAGGGGTATAACACAAAAAAAGGATAACTAAGTGTATATTTGCCTGTGAAAGACAAAAGGTGGGGCTGAAATGAGACCCACTATAGATTAGACTTGATCGGCCACTTCCGTTCCGAAAGCAGTTGAAGAGTTTTCCTCAAGGGAGCTTTCATCCACCCTCAAGAACATCATGCACCTGATAGCACTTGGCCTGGCAAGCACAGAAGCCCTTCTCACTGGTTTACTATTGTAGATGGTCCCTTCCTCTCTGCTCTACAATGCTATGTTGCTTGATAGCCGATCAACACTAAGTACCAATGCTTATAGAGCATAGATGTAGTGTCGACACCAGTCTGCTGTGACCAGACCTGTGCCTGGTTTGCTAACATTAATGGATTTACTGTGTTCCACAAAGACTAATGATGCAAACTTAAGGGGTATCAGTGTACAGGAGAGGTAGCAGACCAGAAACTAGCAGTGGGTAGGAGAGGGAGAATTTGTCCTATCAAAATTTCTTCAATATAAAAATAATTCTTCACTTAGTTATTCTAGGGTACAGAAAAGATGCCTGAGATGAGGCACTGGAATAAATGCTCCAAGGATCAGAGGCACAATAAATCTGTGGCAGCTGCTCCAGCTTCTACAACCAGTGACTTTAGCTATCTTGAATTTCATTGGAAAGATAACACAAAAGAGTACAAGATTCACTGACATTCTTGAGCACATCTATTGTGTAAAGGAAGGTGAAACTATTTGTATAGCTGGTGTAAGCAAACCACGTAAATGTCACAGAATCAGGATGAGGATTATGAAGTGCTCAGAAAACTGCAACATTAACAGTATCCTATCTGATCATGGGGCAGAAAAGAATATCTTGCTTTAAGGAAATGAAAAGTGCACAATGGCAAACAAAAAAGTAGGAAGGCATTTGTTTCTAAAGATTTAAGGCCTCATTTATGAAAAGTGTTGCTTTGCTGAGAAAAAATAATGATGCAACATTTTTCACTGCGTCCTCCTTACAACACCATGATTGTGCTATAAGTACTCTACGATGCTCTTTGTCGCAAGGATTGACAGATGCGTAAGGAATCCTGAAGTATCTGTCGGCGCAAAACTCACGCATTGCTGGAGTTGTGTCATAAGCATGATACAACTCCAGCATTGCCTTGGAGAGGCCTATACCTATTGCACTGCAACACCCTTACACTTGCTTTGAGGCAGGCAAAAGGTTTTGATGCAATGGCCCTGTGAAATCTGATATAGATTTCTCTGCACCACTTCTACGAGGCTTTCTTGTGGGGTAACGCCTATGCTGCATACATTGTACCTGATGCAGGTATATTGTGGGGCAGGGGTTTACAAAGGGATGCATCTGTCTAGATGCTTCCCTTTGTAAATAAGAACCATGACTGCTGCCCAAAAGGTTGCAGGGGGCTCATAAATAAGCCCGACGTGATGCAGTCCGCAAGCAAGCAGTGCGACGATCTCACATAGTGACGACAGGCTATGCGAAGATACTGAGTTTTCGATGTACCCTGAAAGGAACAAGAGGAACGTGTGTCAGTATCCTGATACCTGTCAGGTTTCCTAATATTATCCCTATTCCTGAGATTATACCTCTTTTCAGAGGGCTCCTGTGGAGAAGATCTACCTCAGGATGGAGATCTGTTTCCTTTAACAATTATTTTTGGTAGTTCATGTTCATGTTCTAAAGTACTGAACTCCCTGAGGCATTGGTGGATAACCACTGCAGCTGCTTCTCCTTTAATATTAGCAAGTATTATGGCTGAGACCTGGGCATACTTACCTAGAAACTTCATCCCTAAGTTCAGAGCAGGCTCTGCTCCATACTCGTTTTGTATTTGTCTCAATACATCTGGTATCTTTCTAATGAAGGAATACCATGAGTCCTGGTATAAATGGTAGCAAAGAGCATATCCCAAGTTGTACAATCCTCTACTTGTGGTGTTATCCCCATGGGCAAGCAGATTGTTAGCAATGTGTGTTTTTCATACGGGCTAGTATTCGTGAATACTGTCTCTAGCTGTGTTATTTTCTGAGCTATCCAGAATGGCAATTGTTTGCATTTTGTGGGCATTTTGCCCATTACTGTGAGTAATGTTTGTAAGTGATTTTAGTTCCTGTACTCTGAGATTGAGTTCCATCCGTTGCAACTATTGCTGGTTGGACTTTGAACATCCTCCTGAGAAATTGCGTCATGTTTCTATACATTTGAATTAAATCTTTGTGTTGTATGAGTAAGTCTTCTGGTGGTATTGTGTCAATATCAGGATGTGGTGTGTAGGCCGTTAATATCGGCCATGTTGCCCCTTCTCCTCCAGGCGGGCCTAATCTTCCTCTTCCTCTTATATAGTTTAGGGTGCCTTTAAACCAGCATAATTGTTCATGGTACATGAGCAGAACCTCCATGTCCTCAAACAGACAATATTCCACTAAGTGCATCTCCTTTTGTGTAAGAGAGAAATGTTTTTGTTCTTGCATTTGCTGCTGGGAATGCAACCCTCAAATAAAATACCTCTGTTTTGTTTGATTTGTGTGCCTCAATCACGAAAACTACTAAGCCACCCCTAGCTGATAAACCATTTTTTAACAGTTTCAGTGTGACTGTATGTCCGATATTTTCTGCAATCGGAATTGCGTCTGCATCTTGTTCTCCGGCTGAGATGTGTAGATCTACTCTTTCGTTATCTCTGTCCTCAGTTATTTTTGTACACAAAACGTTTGTTTAAGGGCACTAGGATAAAGGTTTTTATGTACAATTTTAGGAACACTTTGTCCTTCAAGCTTGATTAACCAACAGCTAATAAATACGATTTTTCATCTACTCAGCTGTGGTGGTGTTTGTGCCCACTCACTCTAGGTGTCTCTGGTGTTTTGTGAGTAAGGGTCTCTGAGAATAGCACGACTGAACTACTCATATTCTGCTGTTAAATAAGTACTGAGCCAATGTTGGTGGCACCATGCCGTGTAGTTCCTATATACCCTTTGTAAGATCTGCGTGTTCGGATAACAAACTGTGGGTTTGGTGGCAGGCTGGATCCGAGGAACCCCACCGGATATGTTAACCTGTTTGCATTAGCGTTTCAATAAGGATTTATTGAGCAGTTGTTATTTTATTGTAAAATAGATGTGCTGTAACAACCATTAGGCAGTAGCAGAGATATATTATTAGACGTACTACGAAGGTAAAGGGATGGTACAGCTCTACCATTTTGCAGTAATCATGAATGTATACAAGTACATAAAACACATGATAAGAAAGTACGTACTCCTACAATGTCTCCCTAACTAGAGGTACCTAAATGTACCTGGCATCTGTGTAGGTGTTAGGCCAAGAATCCCTCTACGGTCTAGTCAACCCCATTACCTGAGAAAGGAGAGAATATGGGCCCGTCCTTGTCTGGAGTTGGATACCCTGCGATTGATGTAAGCTCACTCCGAGCTGGAGTGTCTGCAAGCAGGAACCTCAGCATCTCTGGTCGGTATGTCCTCCATCTTATTTAGCAAGATATGATGTATATATATCCACAGGTCTCCCCAGGGGTCCTACCTTACTGTATTACTGTGTGGGCCTAATGGATGACGTCGGGCCTGAACTTTATACAGAGATATTAGACAGGAGATGTTCGTCCTGCTGTCAGTCCTACTGTGCTTTCAAGAAACCTCATGTATAACGTATGAGTTTTGTACTAGGGAAAAACCCGCTTTCTGAACGCAGTGTTGTATCTAGGTAAAAGGCCAGTCCCTATGTACTGTTATGTATGTAATGTAGGGAAGGATATAGGTGAAAGGTTGCAGTGTTACCTGCACCTATATAGGGTACCTATAAGGAATATAACACAAGGAAGTCATTGGTAGTTTAGGCGTTGCATTGCGGTACTCCTCTCCATTTCATCCCAAGGGAAATTCGATTGTGGAGAGGAAAAACCGGGACTTAACGCAATCCTTAACATCATGGGTATTAGTCTTGGGTATCAGTTTGGTCAATCACTTATATGGGATCCAGAGGGCACTTAATAGCATGCCAAGATGTTCCCTCGAAGGCAGTACTCCTTACAAGTTCCTATCTGGGACGAGAATGTCGGTATCCAACCTTGATTGTGTCAGCACAGTGGTGGCTTGAAAAGCATTTGAAATCACTGATCATTTGGCTGTTTTACAGGAATTCAATGATTTACGGGCACTAAAAAGCAACTGGGAAAGTGAAAGCAGTTTCGTCAAGACCTGCCTGGGTTCCAAAGATCAGGGAACTGGTCAGGGAAAAGATTGTGAAAAAAAGAATTTGGACCTGTCCTGGCTGTTGTAGGAACAAGAATAGTACTTCTTTGACTGCTGCCAGAAAAAAAGAAAAGAGATTTGTCTCCATTGTGCTGATTAAACCATATTATGTGGCCGATACTGAATAGAAAGCCACATTGGCTTCTGTGTAGCCGCCGATCTCGTCTCGCTACCAGACAGAAAGACTAAGAACTTTTAAAGTTGCCAACAATGAAATGGAAGTCATACCTGTCGAAATTGAACAACAACAAAATACAAATGAAACACAGAACTAAATTTGGTCAAATACTGACACCCATGTGAATATGACGAGCCAGTCGGGCAGTTCTATAAAACCTGCTGAGCTACCAAAGAGTCCTCACCAGCCTCTGTTTTCCGTAAAGAAAAGATACCAGATCTCTAATGTGGAGAGGTGTGGCTCAATGGTTAGAGGCGGCAGACCCGAGTGCAGAGAACGGCCTGGGACCAGGGTTCGATCCCCGACGCGGCAGGGTCTTGGACCAGGATCAGCGGACTGATAATTCTCGCATCGGTGCCTACTCCGACCAGGGAGCACACTCGGCAACTCTGGGCATTAGCTTGCCTCATCTCCACAACGGCCCCACACAAACGCCGGGGATGCCTGGTTTCACCTTGGAGACCCCCAGAAGGGACTATCTCACAGGGAAAGCCAGGACGGGTTCCCCAGCGGTCTATAGCGCTACGAGGCCTCCGGGTAGCAGTGCGCTTTACAAGACACAACAATTTACAATTTACAATTTAATCTTTGGCTGAAAAAGACTTACTTTGTTTCTTCCTGGCTACAGCTCTGGATTGCAATTGGTCTACTTTTTCTAGACCTTTGGATAGGTGTAGTTACTGTCCTGCTCCAGAATGGACATTATCTCCCAGAACGCTCCGCAGTACAACATGTGAACTTGGTCCTGAAACCACATTCCTCATCTCATTGTGAACAAAGAGACCTGTACTTTGTGAACATTACAGCACTTCCAATTTCAAAAGGAATGGTTTGGGATAGGGTATCATATAATGCATTTGGTCCAACTGAACTTTTAAATATACCTCATGTATTTACATTTTCTTTGAATGATATCATCACCTCCAGCACATTCTCTGATGATTGGGACTTTAAAACTGTTACTAGTATGCTTTCTGATTTAGAACAATCTTCGGCATTCTCTAATAACGATTTGTATGATGAATGATACATCTAATTTTGATATCATGTATTGTTACCAACATTAGGGTTATCATTTCTAGCACAAAGCAAGTATTCCACGTAATGTTTTCACTTACCGTCAATGGGAACATTGCCCGACACTACCAAAAGGCAGTTTACAACCATTTGAAGTTTGCTAATTTTTCTGGGTTTAATACTTTAGGCCCGACCTGATAGTCTTATATGGTTGCACCTACACCTGCAAAGAAAAATATGCTCACTAATACAAAATAGATAAATTCTGCTTCCTTCATTTCCCGGCAGTCTTTAGAAGATTTCAACTTTTAGAGGGACACCACAGCCACAAAATCTGTCTGGGGGACTAGCGATTGGCAAGTTCTGGAAACTGAGGTATTATTTCGAGCATGCCTCATACCACGGCAAATTATCTTCCTGAACAACACAGTACAACAGACTACTTGTCTTAGACTAGCCAACAGACCTTGGATTCCCTCACTTACACCTGTTAAGGATGGCAAAGTATGTACAACATAGTGGGATACACTGAATGACATCCTGCATGATGATTCATACAATTCATCAGACCCCATTTGGAAGGGATGGTTGGTTTGGTCAATCAAGACACAAGGGTACCACTGAGCAGGCAGAGTTTGTAACCATTGCCGGGTCTAGGGACGCAGATACATTTGGTACATTGGACCGAGATGAGGAACTGAGTCACATAAAAATCACCCCCCGTCGTCCAGCTCAGTCATCTCAGAGAAGCCAAAAGAATGCACATTGTCTCTCCAACTCCTGTCTTCTGGGTCAGTGATCTTGTGACGTAAAGTAGAGTTCTGAGTCCCGGAATTCAGATTGTGCAGCTTATGATTGGCACACCTAGACAGTTGTCAATGCCATCTAAACATCTCTGGATTGCCTCTATTTCTATCTGTGGTGAGATCTGTGATCTTGGCATCCATTACTATAGGTCTCTGGCTTTCCTTCCATGATTTCCGATAGAATATGATCCATCGGGGCATCTGGGCACTCTGACGAAGACACTGTAGGAGGTTTATGTTGTGTCACTACCTCAGTGAAGAGCAGCTGGCGAGTCACCTACCCGGAATCCATGAGTGGTGGTGACCAGACAGATGGCCCTGGGATGGTTGAGAGGCATGTGGAGCAAAGTCAAATACTAAACCCCTGTCGGACTCGCTTAGCAAATCATGCCCACTAGTGCTGTGGGGCCCATGTCAGGAAGTCCAGGAAGACTCGGGCAGGGTGTGCCTTCAGCCGGGTAGGAGGCCCCTCAACTTAAATATGGTAATCTAAATGTTGTAACATGAAAGAGAATCAGAAGGTACCCCCTAGGCTTACAGAGAACTGTCTAGCTTCTGACAAATTAACAAGTTTCAGGTGAGTCTCAAATTCTTGAAAGACAGTCAGAGCTGTTGCAGTATGTAGACACTGACCCCAGACTTTGTGAGCCTGATGGGAAGAAGGTTAAGGTGTAGTGAAGGTCAGCCAGCAAAGTTGGGGAGGAGATGGAGTCCTGCGCTTACCAGAGATAATCTCTATTGGGTTTGGATGGGAGAAGAGATTGCCTATGACAGATGTGTGGCGGATTGTAGAGGTCCGCCAGTCATGGTGGTGCTCACTTAGTGGAGAAGTGTGGCTCAATGGTTAGAGCAGGCAGGCCTTGATGCAGAGCTCTGGCCAGAGACCAGGGTTCGATTCCTGCCCCGGCGGGTCTTGGGCTCATGAATTCCCCTGACCGGATATTCTCGCCTCAGTGCCTATTCTGATCATGGGTCCCACGCTGCAACTCTGGGCAATAGCTTGCTTAGTCTCCACAATGGCCCCCACAACGTGAGGGATGCCTGGTCTGCACCATGAGGGTGCCCAGGAGTGGACACTTCACAGGGAAAGCCAGGAAGGGTTCCCTTGCGGTATTCGTACAAGCACCGGGAAACCCACTGTGGGTAGCTGTGCGCTATACAAGTACAAGTACAAGTAAAAAAACTTAGAACTATCCAGGAGGATTGGGATAGATGTCAACAGGCTGAATTAGGTAATGAGCAGTGGTGTGTAGGTGCAGCATTGACGCTAGCAAGGTCAGGCTAGGTTCTGGGGCTGATGTAACAAAGAGGTGGGGGTGTGGCGGTAAGCCCCCTGTGGGGATATCAGCATGTCAAGGTCCCTCCAGTGACGAGGTGATTGCTGCTTACATAAGCAAGTCAACGGGTGTGGGCCATACTCCATACCTGTGTCCATGCTAAGGTACAACTTTGGCACTAAGGTGAACAGTGAACAGTGAACAGTGACCTTGGGGCTGTTCACTAAAACAGTTATTCTCTGGAAGGCCATGGAGGCAGCTTAATGTGTGAGTACCAATGAGTTTAAAAACCTTGATGCCATGACACATATGAATGTCTGACCAATCAGCAATTGAACACGATTCCCATGTATTTATTAATTATGGCAATTACAAGTATAACTTATTTATTTCGAAGGTAGTTGCAACTGTATTTCAAAGGCCCTGCTGGTCATAATCATCAATCAAACAATCAGAGTACTTGTGGAGCGCGCTACTTACCTGTGAGGGTCTCAAAGAGCTGAGGGGAGGGTGCTACTACTGCTCGAAGAGGAGTCTTCTGAAGCCGAGTAGGTCTTGGGTCTGCCGTATGTGGGTAGGAAGGGTTTTCCAGGTCTTGGTGGCTAGGTAGGATAAGGATCTGCTGCTGGCGGTCGTTCGTTGGATGTGGGGGACAGTGGCGAAGGTGAGGCTGGCAGAGCGGAGCTGGCGGGTGGGGGTATAGAAGCAGAGTCTGATGTTAAGGTAGGATGGTCTGGCGTTGTGGAGTGCTTTGTGTGCGTGGGTGAGAAGCTTGAAGGTGATCCTCTTGTCGACGGGGAGCCAGTGTAGGCCTCTCAGGTGGGGGGTGATGGGGCTGCGGCGGGGGTCGTTGACGATCAGTCGGGCGGAGGCGTTTTGGATTCGTTGTAGTCGTCGTAGGTGTTTGGCTGAGATTCCTGCATAGAGTGTGTTGCCGTTGTACAGTCTGCTGCTGATGAGGACCTTTGTCAAAGTTCTTCTTGTTTCGGTCGGGATCCACTTGTAGATTCTGCGCAGCATGCAGAAGGTGTTGTAGCAGGAGGAGGAGACGGCGTTGACCTGTTTAGCCATGGAGAGGGAGGAGTCAAGGATGAATCCTAGGGTGTGTAAATGGTCGGTGGGTGTTGGTGCTGTTCCCAGTATGGTCGGCCACCAGGAGTCATCCCAGGCTGAGCGGGTGGGTCGGAGGATGAGTTCAGCTTCAGACAGTTGCTCCTCATCCAGTCGGCGACGGCCTTCATTCCCTCGTGGAGGTTGGTTTTGGCGGTATGTGGGTCCTTGGTGAGGGAGAGGATGAGCTGGGTAACGTCAGCGTAGGAGATGTTGTTAACCCCTTCTGTGCTGCGCGAATTTTGCTGCGGTGCTAAACGTTCCATTGGGCCTATGGTACCATGATGGAACGGTTCCGTCATAAGCACAGGCCAACTTACGCTCATGATGGAACCGTTCCGTCATGAGCATGGAAGGAGTTAAGGCTGTGATGGCAGGCTACTTGTGCGAGGGGGGCCATGTAGTTGTTGAACAGCGTTGGGCTGAGGGATGAGGGAAGAGCCCTGGGGGATGCCGCAGATGATGTTGGTGGCTTCGGATCCGAAGGGTGGGAGGCGGAATCTCTGGGTACTGACGGAGAGCAAGGACATGGTCCAGTCAAGGGCCTTCTCTTGGATTCCGGCTTCGAGGAGGCCTGTCTTTAGAGTGCGATGGCAGACCGTGTTGAAGGCGGCCGAAAGGAGGATGAGGGCTGATGTTTCACTGTTGTCTAGTTGGTGCCTGATGTTGTCTGTAGCGGCGATGAAGGCTGTCTCAGTGCTGTGGTTTCGTCTGAATCCGGACTGGGACAGGTCCAAGATGTTGTTGTCTTCCAGGTGGCGGGTCAATTGCCTGTTGACGATTTTCTTGATTACTTTTGCTGGGAATGGGAGCAGGGAGATAGGCCGGATGTTCTTGAGGTCCTTGGGGTCCACCTTGGGCTTCTTGAGGAGGGCGTTGATTTTGGCGTGCTTCCAGCTTTCCAGGAATCACGCTATTTGGAAGGAGATGTTGATGACCTCCCGTAGTTGGGGTGTGATAGCTGCGTCTGCTTTGTTGAATACATGGGGTGGGCATGGGTCTAACGGAGATCCTGAGTGGATGGAGTACATGACCTTGCGTGTCTCGTCGTCATTGACATTTGACCAGGAGGTCAGGCGGATGGCGCTGGTGGTGTTCACGGGGCAGGTGGAGTCTGGCGTAGTTGGGGCAGTTGTGGTGCTGAAGCTGTCGTGGCTGTCAGCGATCTTGTGGTGGAAGAAGATGGTTAGTGAGTCGCACAGTTCTTGTGAGGGTGGGATGTCGTTGGTGTTGGCGCTGTGGTTGGAGAGTTCCTTTACGATGCTGAAGAGCTCTTTGCTGTCGTGTGCACTGTTGTCCAAGCGGTCTTTGAAGGAGGATCTCTTGGCTAATCTGATGAGGTGGTGATGTCTGCAGGTGGCGTCCTTGTGAGCTGCGTGGTTGTCCGATGTGCATTCGTGGAGCCATATTTTCTCCAGTTTCCGTCATGCGCGTTTGGAGGTCTGGAGTGTGTCTGTGAACCAGGTGGCTCTCTTGCTGGCGTGGCTGTTGGAGGGTTTCTTGAGCGGGGCAAGGGTGTTGGCGCAGTCATCGATCCACTGTCTGAAGAGCGGGCAGCGGGGTCTGGGTTGGTGGGGTCAGTGGGGTCGGTGGGTGGGTTCTGGGCGAGGGTGGTGATCAGCCGGTCTTCGACGACTTTGCTCCAGCAGCGGTGAGGCAGCAGTTGGGTGCGGTGGTGCGTGGTTGGTTTCTGGAAGGTGAAATTAATGCAGCGGTGGTCGGTCCAGTGGAGTTCAGTGATGTGGTTGAAGGCCACGTGGGTGCCTGCGGAGAAGACGGGGTCCAGCGTGTGGCAGGCGGTGTGGGGGGCTGCGGTGACGAGTTGTTTGAGGCCGAGGTTGGCGAGGTTCTCGATCAAGGTGGCGGAGTTGGCGTTGTTGTTGTTGTTCTCGAAGTGGAAGTTCAGGTCCCGAGGAGGATGTAGTCCGTGGAGACGAGTGCGTGGGTGCTGGTGAGTTCGGCGATGGAGTCAGGGAACTGAGCCCGGGGTCTGTAGATGAGTGTTCCTCTGGGTGGTGTTGGGGTCGGTGTGGGTCCGGAAGTGCAGGTGTTCGGCAGTGTTGAGGTTGTTGTCTGCGTGGGTGGCGGCCTTGAGGATGGACTTATGGACGATGGCTAATCCTCCTCCCGTTCCGCTGGTGCGATCCCTGCGGGTGATCTTGTAGCCATCCTGGATGGCTATGGCGATGTCGGGCACCAAAGAGTCATCCCTCCAGGTCTCGGTCAGGAAGGCCACATCTGGGGTAGATGTGTTGAGCAGATCCCAGAGCTCGATGGTGTGTTTGCATGCGGAGCGTGTGTTGATGAGTATGCAGCGGAGGTGGTTGGGTCCAGTCCTTGGGGGTTTGGTGGTTCTGTCGCAGGTGAAGCTGCAGGAGCGGCAGGAGAAGGGTCCGTGGGTCCGTTTCGGGGTGGCCTGGAAATAGGTGTGGTTTCGGCCGGCGTTGAATGCATGGAGGCTGCTGGCGTCATAGTGGAGTCTGGTGTTGTGGTGTACGTGGGGTCCAGGGGTTCTGGCCCTGGGTGCATTCCAGGCGCAGGTGGGGGCAGACAGGCTTGCCATTGCACGCCCGCTGCACGTGTCCGCTGCGTGGCCGCGCAGCTGCCGCCATCTTAAGGGGATCTGGGAGGGAGGAGCAGCTGGAAGGCAGGAGGCAGGGGGCAGGGGAGAACGAATGGGCGCAGGGGGTGGGGCCACAAGGGCAAATGCCTCAATATTCATGTTTTAATGACCCATTGCTATAAAAAGACCTAATAATTTTCAGTAGAGCCCTGTGCCAAAAGTATCTGACTGTAGCTCTTTTTTTTCAATTGGTATTAAAAGAGCAAAGTGCTATCAGGCCAAACTGCGTCTGTTGTAACTAGACAGACTTCAGCTCTGAATGTCCTTCGCACTGATGGCAGGGGCCCACAGTCATGAAGCGAGCTGCACTCATGGCAGAACGTCCGCATTGTAGTTTCTCATTGTGGAGATCCCACCCGGAGTGCGGGCCTCCACCACAGATTTTACAACGTTCTCAAATGTACTGCATCGACATCACATTACCCATTTTGTGGACCACATGGAGCTCCAAAAATCTATTTAACACATTTCTAAATGAAGGTAGCAAACAAACTAAACCCAACCAACTATCTTGTGAGCACAGTGGGTTGACTATTAGCTTCTGTGAAATATCTATGAAATGTGTACACATTTGTCAGAAGGCTGGGGTATCTTATGGGGAGTAACGCAGGCCCCATATCCACAGTAGTGCAGGAGAACTCGGGCTCCTAGACTCAGGCCAGTGGCCGCCCATCATCAATGGGAGCCAGGAGTGCGGGCCTCCACCACAAGTGTGGAGGTCCTTTGTGAATCAAGCCCAAAGTTTTAACAACGTTATCAAATGTACAGCATCAGCATCACAATTTTCATTTTGTGGACCACATGAGGCTCCGAAATCAATATAACACATTTCTAAATGAAAGTCGCTTTCAGTCTAAACCCAAGCAAACATCTTATGAGCACAGTAGGTTCATGATTAACTTCTCTGAAACCTCTATGAAATATATACACATTTCTCAGAAGGTTGGTGTGTCTTACAGGGAGTAATGCAGGGCCCTACATCAACAACAGTGCTGGTTTCTTGACTCTGGCCAGCTGTCATCAAAGGTCTGTACCAGCTTCATTTAAAGAAAATGCTGTGGGATGCCTGCGTCCATTTTTTATGAAAGTCCGATTGGGAGTAGGAATGGGGCCCCCAACATATTCAGCCAGGGCCCCCTTAAATTTCGTCACGCCCCTGATGACTGATCTCCTTGAAAAAAGAGTTGGTATGGGATTGGTCACTTTTCTCCAAATCTTCAATGTCAATGTAACTGCAAATGGCTGAATACATGGCGAAATGACATGTTTTCTTGCCCATTGCTATAATAAAAACCTAATGATTTACAAAAGTGTCCTGTGTCAGAAATATCTGGATATAGCTATTAAAATAATTGCCTTTCCAATGGTGTTTAAAGAGCATAGTCCTAACAGCCCTCACTGCATCTGTTGCTAATTAAATTACTAAGCAGACACCATTTTTACGACGTTCTGAAATGTGTTGTAGTCTTTAGAGTTTTGTTAGCAATAAAAAGTATCACACTATTAAGCAACTAATTTAATCAAATTATTACACAAGGGTTTCATAGTTTTCCTAACCTGTGATCTATATTGAGTATTAGCACTTTTACTATCATGAGCATCTGTCAGTGTATCACTCCCTACAATTGCAGCAAAGGCTGGTTGCCAGATCTTTCTTGATGGCTTACTCAGGACCTAATTCAAATATTTTTATGGTCAGGAAATTGATTTACGGTCACATTTTCTATTACATAGGGACATATTTACAAGGCTCCAGCACCACCAGATCATCAACTTTTTTTTACGCTCTGGTGGAGCACAATGCTGAGCCATATTTACAAGTCCATCCGAGCCACCCTGCATGGCTTCTCATGGCCTTGTAAATATGTCCACCTTTTACTTGTTACTCTGCGTGAAAGGAGATTCTAATGCCTTACAAGGAGAGGTGTTAAAATGGTGCAGCAAGGAGAAATACCTTTATTTATTCTTGTTTTTTGCTCTTTCTATAGGTGCTGCATTCTGTAGCACACCTATAAGGAAGAACATGCCATCAATTATTAATTTTGTGCCGGAAGGTCTTCCGGCCTGCACAAAAACAATCATCCTGCAACGCAGGCACCCTTGTACCATTGAGTAAGGGTGTTTACATTGGTGTTAGGCAGCTAGTTTTGTGCCAGGCCACAGAAAAGCACAGGGATGCATCAAACTGCACTTTTCTAATGAACCAGCTCAGCATAGCAAGATGGCTTGCAGTGCTTCGCTGAACATTTTCTAGTAAATATGCCTCATTGTTTTTAGGATTACAAGAATTTAATACCACTAGAGGCAGGTTTTTTTTAAAGTTACGCAATGCAGTGAAGAAACCAAATTTGCTGCGTTGGAGGAGGGACAAAATGCAGACTCATATATATAAAGATATGGCTCTGCTGCGGCCATTCTCTGCACTGCCGATCAAACAGGCATGTACCCCATTTGGGGGTTGGCAGTGGTCACAGCTGTGACCTCTAGCTTGCTCCCTGCTACTCCTGCCACCTCTTTTGCAACCCCTGGACTAAGAGTGGGAAATCCTTTGCCTCTTCTGAGGCTAGGGGCTCAAAATAAGAAACAGGAGTAGCATTGAGCAAGATAGAGGTCAAGGCTGCGACCTCTGATTACCTCCAAATGACATCCATGGAAACATGCCCACTAGCAACCCTCTCAGACCTTTTTACCGTAGTGCAAAGATGTGTGAGTGGGCTGTCTAGGAGAGACTTTGTATAGGAAGACTTTAAAATACTCATCTCATACTAACTGTCATGCCCTGTACGGGGGCATTAGGACCATGGGGCACAGGCTGGACAGATGAGAGATACCGGACACCACATCCGGTCAAGGGGGCAGAAACGGGACAGA
Source organism: Lissotriton vulgaris (assembly GCF_964263255.1). Classification (NCBI taxonomy): domain Eukaryota; kingdom Metazoa; phylum Chordata; class Amphibia; order Caudata; family Salamandridae; genus Lissotriton; species Lissotriton vulgaris. The sequence continues at coordinate 186,190,410 of NC_141688.1, read as the reverse complement.
TGACCAGGATCGGGGATGAGGGAAGACATGAAAGGGCTGCGCTGTATGACCGATACATAAAGAGATGATGACACCAACCTGCGTGATGAGTCTCGTGTGTGGGTGAGAACGAGAAGACATGACAACTGGCGTACGAAGGCGGGATGACGGATCGACGCAGATTGCAGCAATTGCCATCTCGACGAGGGAACAAGCGTGGACAAAGGCGGAAAGCAGCAGGAAGAATACGAACAAAAGAATTGCAGAAACAGCGACGCGGGAACCCACCACGACTGCCAACACCAAAGATCTCCAAGAACGCGGTAAGCTCTCGAACTAAGGGCGTGTATTGAGATAACTAGCGCAAGATCTCGCGAGAGGCGGCCATATTGAAATCATGCAATTGGGACGAATGAGCACTGAGAACTGCATTGGCGGCCATTTTAAGGACAGGAAATGAGACTTTGACCGCGAAATCTCGCGATAACTGCGGCGGCCATCTTAAGCAAGGAAAGGAAGAGAAAAACACATAGGAAACAGCGGAGCGGCCATTTTAAGGCCGAACAAAGAGAAAAGAAGCAAATTAAAGAGGAAAATAACAGAGAGGCTGAAAAGGACAAATAGAAAAGCGAAATAAAGAAGGAAAATAAGAAAGAAACAAAGAGAGTGGAAGAAGCCAGAGAAGGCTAAATAAAAGACAGAAAAGAGAAATAACACAGAAAAGAAAGGACATAAAGGAAAAAGTAGAAAAGAAGAAAGAAGATAAAGAGAAAAGAAGAAAATAAAGAGGAAGAAAGAAGATAAAGAGATAAGAAGAAAATAAAGAGAAAAGAAGAAAGAAGATAAAGAGATAAGAAGAAAATATAGAGAAAAGAAGAAAGAAGATAAAGAGAAAAGAAGAGAATAAAGAGGAAAGAGAAGAAAAAAGAGAAAGGAGAACTTACAAGAAAAGAAAGAGAAATAAAGAAAAGGAGAAGACAAAGAAATAAAACAAAGAGATGAAGAAATAGAACTCACAAGAAAAGAAAGAGAAATAAAGAAAAGGAGAAGACAAAGAAAGGGACGAAGGAATAATACAAGTGCATACCAGGAAAAAGAAGAGAATAAAAGGAAAAAGGACCAAGAAAGCCCAGAAGAGGCCAAATAAAGTAAAACAAAGGAAGAAAAAGAGACAAAAGAGCACAAAGAGAAAAGGAGAATATAAGGAAAAAGGACTAAGAAAGCCCAGCAGAGGCCAAACAAAGTATAACAAAGGAAGAAAATAAGTGCCAAAAAGAGCAAAAAGACAGAAAGCACGAAGAGTCAGTGAACAAGTGCCAACAACAAAGGAAAGAAAAGTGAAAGAACACAGAAAGAAGGGAGAAAGACCAACAAAGAAGAAGAAAAAGGAAAGGAGAACACGAAAGGAAAGAAAACAAAAGGAAAGACAGAACGAAATACAAAGAAGGCAGAAACTGAAAAGGAAAAAGGGAAAGAAGGGGAGCAACAAGGGTACAACAAGAAAAACACAAAGAGAAGAATGGCAGACCCAAAGCCCAGCGCACAAGGCAGGAGGCTATATCACATGTTAGGAGATGGCAACGCCACATGCAAAGAACTGGAGCCGACTGCAACGGCAGGAGAATGCTGGACAGAGGTGGTGAAATGGAAGTCACCAACAATAATAACTAAAAGTGAGGTACACTTAAAACATGCGCTAAGACAGAACAAAATAACGACATTAACGAAGGAAGAGCAAGAAGGAGAGACCGAACGGGATTTCACAATGCAGATGAAAGCGAGGGTGGCAAAGCAACAAAGACGGAGACAAGGAAAGGGGACCAGCAGAGGCCTCGTGAAACTGAGAAGAAAGTGCCCAAGCAAAAAGAAATTACCCAAAACAAAAGGGGTGAAAAGAGTAAAACAAGAGGACATTGGCGCAGGAGAGACAGCAGCAAAAGAAAGGGCAAAAGCATATAATGAGCAGAGCAGACAGGTGCCACCAAGTAAGATCAATATTTACAACAAGGGGTGGTGAGGGACAGAATCTCTAAATTAAGCAGAAAGCTCTCACCCAGTCAAGGGATCAGGGCTAGATCCAACACCGTTTTTTAGCTCACTGCACCATCCCAGTTACAGAACCTGGCTGTATGCAAATTAGTCTGTTCCCGTCCCAGTGCATGATGGGAACAGGGCAAACCAAACTACAAAAGCCAATTCTTACACTGGGTTCTGAGCTGGGATGGGGCAGTGAGATAAATAACGGTGATGGATCAAGCCCTGATCTTTGGACTGGGTAAGAGTGGTCTGTTTAACTCAGACACTCTGTTCATCACCACCCCCTTTTTGTAAATCGTTTTTGGCCACTATAGGTGTGGCAGGGTATACTCAGACATGAGTCCCTTTCTCACTGCTCCATCAGGATTCAAGCAAGCCGGGCCGAAGAAGGCTGAAATGCCAGAAACTGGTCCCCGGTAGCTTGTCTCCTTTCTGGTGAAGAATTGGCTTGGTAGTTTAGTCTGCCCTGTTCCCATGATGCACTGGGCCAGGGACAGACTGATTTGCATATAGCCAGGTTCTGAGCTGGGATGGGGCAGTGAGATAAATAACGGTGATGGATCAAGCCCTGATCTTTGGACTGGGTAAGAGTGGTCTGTTTAACTCAGACACTCTGTTCATCACCACCCCCTTTTTGTAAATCGTTTTAGGCCACTATAGGTGTGGCATGGTATACTCAGACATGAGTCCCTTTCTCACTGCTCCATCAGGATTCAAGCAAGCCGGGCCGAAGAAGGCTGAAATGCCAGAAACCGGTCCCCGGTAGCTTGTCTCCTTTCTGGTGAAGAATTGGCTTGGTAGTTTAGTCTGCCCTGTTCCCATGATGCACTGGGCCAGGGACAGACTGATTTGCATATAGCCAGGTTCTGAGCTGGGATGGGGCAGTGAGATAAATAACGGTGATGGATCAAGTCCTGATCTTTGGACTGGGTAAGAGTGGTCTGTTTAACTCAGACACTCTGTTCATCACCACCCCCTTTTTGTAAATCGTTTTTGGCCACTATAGGTGTGGCAGGGTATACTCAGACATGAGTCCCTTTCTCACTGCTCCATCAGGATTCAAGAAAGCCGGGCCGAAGAAGGCTGAAATGCCAGAAACCGGTCCCCGGTAGCTTGTCTCCTTTCTGGTGAAGAATTGGCTTGGTAGTTTAGTCTGCCCTGTTCCCATGATGCACTGGGCCAGGGACAGACTGATTTGCATATAGCCAGGTTCTGAGCTGGGATGGGGCAGTGAGATAAATAACGGTGATGGATCAAGCCCTGATCTTTGGACTGGGTAAGAGTGGTCTGTTTAACTCAGACACTCTGTTCATCACCACCCCCTTTTTGTAAATCGTTTTTGGCCACTATAGGTGTGGCAGGTTATACTCAGACATGAGTCCCTTTCTCACTGCTCCATCAGGATTCAAGCAAGCCGGGCCGAAGAAGGCTGAAATGCCAGAAACCGGTCCCCGGTAGCTTGTCTCCTTTCTGGTGAAGAATTGGCTTGGTAGTTTAGTCTGCCCTGTTCCCATGATGCACTGGGCCAGGGACAGACTGATTTGCATATAGCCAGGTTCTGAGCTGGGATGGGGCAGTGAGATAAATAACGGTGATGGATCAAGCCCTGATCTTTGGACTGGGTAAGAGTGGTCTGTTTAACTCAGACACTCTGTTCATCACCACCCCCTTTTTGTAAATCGTTTTTGGCCACTATAGGTGTGGCAGGGTATACTCAGACATGAGTCCCTTTCTCACTGCTCCATCAGGATTCAAGCAAGCCGGGCCGAAGAAGGCTGAAATGCCAGAAACCGGTCCCCGGTAGCTTGTCTCCTTTCTGGTGAAGAATTGGCTTGGTAGTTTAGTCTGCCCTGTTCCCATGATGCACTGGGCCAGGGACAGACTGATTTGCATATAGCCAGGTTCTGAGTAAGCATGAGCGAATTTTGCGGATCTCCCGTTCGCGAATTTTGCGGATTTGCGGATTCGCAATCCGCAAAATCCGCGAATTCCCGCGAATTTGCAGATTTTTTTTTTTTTTTGTGTTCGCCCGTGTTTCTGCCAGTTCGCGAGGGTTTTTACAATTTCGCAATTTGCGAACTTACCTGTCGGGTCGCAAGTTTTGCGAACTTGTTGTTTCTACGTGTCCAACCTGTTTGGGACACTCTTCTTCATCACTGCCACTCTCTGTCACCACTGCCACTCTCTGACTACTCATGCCACCCTCTGGCCCACCCATGCCACCCTCTGTTTCATCACCACACCCTCTGGTTGTCCAGTGTACATTATTTTCGGCAAAGCAAAGCACACCTTCCCTGCCTCAAGTGACCTGAATTAATTTGGGGCTGATTAATGTGTCACAGAATATTTTTTTAGCTGGCACCTGCTTCCTTAGTGCGCCCTGATTAGTGATCTTTTGCACTTGCTAAGTGCTTTCATTGTTGCAAAATTAGTTACAACACCTGCCCTTCCCCAACTGACCATAATGAATTAGGGGCTGATTAATGGATTTTAACTTCCAGCCTGGCTCCTGCTTGTCTCCCTTAGCTGTAATTCAGGACCTTTGTGGCATATGTGTAACTATTCTGAGGTTCAGAGCAGGGTCACATAATAGTTTCAACTGGCAACTGAACTCTGGAGGGGCCCCTCAGGAAGCACTACAGGAAATGGCTACTAATGATGTGCCTGAACTTTTGAACCTGGTAAGTAGTTACTTTCAGTTTTGCTTAGATCGTATTTCTGCAATTTCGCACTTATTCGCGGGGCGCGAACTCACGCGAACAGTGCGAGCAGTGCGAGCAAAATCCGCTGCTCGCGGATTTGCGGATTTTGCAGGAAATTCGCAAATCTCGCGGATTGCGGATTTCTCGAAAATCCGCAAAATCCGCGAGCGGAACGGATTTTCCGCCCACGCCTAGTTCTGAGCTGGGATGGGGCAGTGAGATAAATAACGGTGATGGATCAAGCCCTGATCTTTGGACTGGGTAAGAGTGGTCTGTTTAACTCAGACACTCTGTTCATCACCACCCCCTTTTTGTAAATCACCAAGTAAGATCAAGGCAGGAGACACCGCATGGCCACAACCAAAGATGGTGGGAGCACATGATAATGAGATCGACCCGGCCCAAGCGGTGGTAGTAGAAAGAAAGGAGCCAAGGACAACGGCGCCAGCCGGCCAGAGCCACAGCACCTGGAATGACTCAAATCGCAAGGAACTGGAAACAACTGAAGAGAGTCTGACAAACGAAGAACTAAAGGAGAACAGACAACAAGCAGAAGCACAAACTGGTGACGAAGAATAGAGACCAAGGAGGACGAAAAAAAAAAAAAAAAAAGACAAAAGGGTTTTAGTGATAAAACATCAGGATGCAGAGCCTGTAGACACAGGTCGACCAGACAGACGGAAAATTGTATCTCTCTCTCTCTCTCTCTCTCTCTCTCTCTCTCTCTCTCTCTCTCTCTCTCTCCCTCTCCATATATATACACATATTGTATCTTGCTCATACAGGAGGATAAGCCACAGGTCAAAGGCAAAGAAATGTTCGTTCGCAACAAGGGGGGAGATGTCATGCCCTGTACGGGGGCACAGGCTGGACAGACGAGAGATACCGGACACCACATCCGGTCAAGGGGGCGGAAACGGGACAGATGACCAGGATCGGGGATGAGGGAAGACATGAAAGGGCTGCGCTGTATTACCGATAAATAAAGAGATGATGACACCAACCTGCGTGATGAGTCTCGTGTGTGGGTGAGAACGAGAAGACATGACACTAACTTTAAAACTTTTCTACATTGCATGTGTGCTGAATACTGCAACAAACATGCATTGTGGCAAAGATTTCCAGAAAATGAAATATTTTCCCACCCTAATGTCAGCTACTAGGGGTTCCACCAATGTTAGTAGACAGGCCTTTGAATGAAAAACCATGAGTGTTATCATGGGACCATCCATGTTCCAGCCACGGGATGCCCCCTTGGTGCAAAGCAAACAAAATTAGGGCAAAATGATAGTTGTGTTACTTTAAGGCTAATTTCAAGTGCAACTACATTTTTTCAGTCACTTTTTTGACCTTGCTATAGTGCAGTGTTGATAATTGGGCCCTTAAATTCTACCTTTGGCAACAGACAACCTGCCCATATAGAGAATGCAGTCCTACGTTTAGGGCTAATGTGGATGTTCCAAAGAAATTGGATAGGTTAGTCATCTCAAAGATGGTGAACACAAGACAAAGTCATCCACAAACGCTCAAGACAAATTCATTCACAAACTCACTGAATGACTTTTACAACCAAATTGTACAAATAGGGCCAATAAGGAGAAATAGGTAACCAAATTGAATACAAAATTACCCACATAATTTCAAACTTTCAAGGAAGGGGGAAAATATATAAAAACTTACATTTGCACTGCACTTGTCTGCTATATGTACTCTTGATTCACACAATTTTAAACAATTCTCAAGAGAAGGTACACAGCATTAGAAGTATGCATAAAAATATATGACTTGTGTACATGTCTCATTTACATAAAGGTGCATACAAGAAAACAATACATAGACCTCTACACTTTTCGCCAGATTATTTGTGAATCCCGCCTTCAACACAGAAACGTCAGTTCTGCATCTCATAGTTCAAGAAGAATAAAGGCACAGTTCATAGTTGTTGTCTTGCAAAATGCAGGATTCATGAATGAATAGTGAAAACAATAGATTTCTGACACTAAACTAGCAGTGGTGGGCTGTATGTAGTAGCTAGAATAGCTCTAGAATACTGGCTAATGCACACAAAGGACTATACTAATGCTTCCCAGTGTGAAAAAGGTGCAGAGCAAGAATATTGAGGTAAGAATATTGTTTGATTTTAATATCGATGTAATTAATATCTATGTAAAAAATATCAATTTGTTAGTTGTGTAAAAACATCGAGAGTGTTAAATATCGATGTTAAAAATATACATGTAAAAAATATTGATGTAAATAATATTGATTTAATCTTTATGAATTGAATTTTATTTAGTTGTTTAATAGTTATTTTATGTTATATTTTCAAATTTCTAATGTTTGTACGGAAAGAATAAATGTGATTTTTTTTGCTGATTTCTATGTTTATTTTAGGAGTGGGATGTTGATTTCATAGGGGATAGGGATGGGTAGTAATTTTAAAATGTTAAATTTAATGTATTAAATTTAAACAATTTGTAAATATTTTAGGAGTGGTATTTTGGGTTTATAGGGGATAAGGGTGGGTAGTAATTTGTTTTTTATAAAGTTTATTAAATTGCTTACATTTGTACATATTTTAGGAGCAGATTGTTGGGTTTTTAGGTGATAAGGGCGGGTAACAATGTAAAAATGTGTCAAAATTGTAATAATAATAATTTAAATTTAGAAAAAAATGTAATTAGAAATGTAATATTCCTAATTTAGAAATTAGAAATTTTGTGAAAATATGTTTTTAAATTGTAAAAGATAATTTGTTATTAAAAATAAATAGTCAAATCTATAAATTGTGTTAATAATGTAAAATATTTTTAACTTTTAATACTAAAGAAAATACATTTTGAAAAATATGCTAATTAATTAATTTTACAAATTTAATTATGAAATATATAGAAATTATTTATTTGTTAGAAGTGAAAATATATTATTGTAAATTTTAGAGCAAATTTGATGAAAATATAATGTAAATGTAGATACATAATGTATTTTTATAGTATTTACATTATATTTGTAAATATTTAGTAAATATTATATTTTTTAAATAATTATTTAATTATTATTGAAATAGTTTAATACAAAAATATGTATATTTTACATTTGAAAACATACTAATAATAACAAAGAATTTTCTATTTGGTTTTAATTTAAATGTAGAAAGATGAAAGAAAAATCGAAAGAGCATATATTAAATATATACTGTTTATAGTTTATATGGATTTGGAGTTACAACAGTGAATTATTATGATTTAATATCTAACTCTTTCCCTGATTGTCATTGGATTGGAGTTAGAATAGTAAAATATTATGGTATAATATCCAACACTTTCTGTGAGTTTCATTGCATTTGGAGTTAGAATAGTAATCTATTATGGTTTACCATCCAGCACTTTCCCTGAGTTTCATTGGATTTGGAGTTACAATACTAAATTATTATGGTTTACCATCCTAATTTTCTCTATTTTTTTGGAGTTGCAGTTAGAATACTAAATTATGACATTCAAAATATTTGTACAATTTATTGCAGTATTGAAAAAATAAGACTCCTTGTTATGTTTTTTCATATTTTATTAGGATATTGTAACATTTATTTAGACATGTTCAACAAACTATATTTTATTCCATTGATGTACAAATGTATTTGACATTTCTTAAACATTTTACTATTTTTTTAGTATACATATATAGTGGTAAAGTAAAATAATATAATTTTTACATTAATATACATTGGGGTCCATTAGGATGTTGGGCGGTGGCACCACCGTGGTGGTGGCGGGGCAGAAAAACAGCTTTTTCCGCCCGCGAGCAGCGGAACTCACGTCCGCCACATTAGGATAGGTAAACATAGGTCATTTCCCATCCACCGCGGAGCGACGCACACTGCCATTAAAGTGCGCCCGCCACCGCGGCGGCGGGAGCCAATCGAGACTCTCTGCCGTGCCGAATGACGTCCGCCCCGCTTGACAAATTAGGATGGCCCAAACAAGCTAACGCACAGCAGCGGAGACACCGCCCAGCCTGAGCAGGAGGAAACTCGACAGCGGAGCAAGATAGCCGAGACCCGGTCCTGAACGCCATGAATCCAGCCCTCCATATGCATCCGGTGATGTTCCTCCTACTACACTATCGTCAGATGGGCCACCGCGGACGCCGCCGCAGGTACGCAAATACACATATGCAACACACAACACACAGGCCAAGACAGGGTCCAATCACCACACAAACACCCTGCTGGGGGACACAACACATCCACACGGGCACCCACACATCACCCACCTCACAACAAGGCACCCCTCAGCATCCGGGACACACATCGGCCGCCAACTAGCAGCCACGTCCCGGTCCCGGTCACATCACCGCCGCGGTCAACACATGCGCAATATGCAGAAGGCAGGGCCACTCCAAGGCATGGGCAGGGCACAAACACAACAGGGACACACAGCCTTTAACCACACAGCAACACTCCCCATCAACCCACAAGCCAGGTGCCCATCCTGTGCACCCCCATGCACACCAACAAGCACTGCAACAACAAGTACAATACACACTCTCTGCACCACACAACACACAACCAGGGAGACCGCCACTGCAGGAGTGGCGGACAAGGAACACACAACACTACTGCCATACACACTCAAGGGTCACATTCCTTGCCAGCACACACACACACACAAACAAACACACACCCTGGGTGTAGCCACAAACACAACACACACACACAGGGATGCCTCAACCGATGCCTGCACAAGAACAACACACAAACAATACAGGAACACATACTGAACTCCAAAGGAAACACACATACCCTGTCAGCCAAACTGGGGAAAATCAATGGGAGAACAGACACAACAGGAGTACACAACAACATCACTCAGGAACAAAACACACACACCATAACACTAATGTTATGTTATGTTATGCTATGTTATACAGGTTTTTGTATAGCGCACGGCTACTCGGAGAGTGTCCTGGCGCTTTCGTTTGCACACCTATCTCATAACATAACAAAAGAAAAAGATAAAACAGAGAGTCCAGAGAGAAAATAGAAACACCAAGTAAGCAACTAAGAAGTAAAAAGCCAGGTTTTGAGCCCTTTCCTAAAGGCCAGTAAGTTTGAAGTGCTGCGTAGGGCCACTGGCAGCATATTCCATAGCTGGGGGGCCAACAATCTGAAAGAACGGCCTCCAATGCGAGCCTTTCTGACACGGGGAACAGTGGCAAAGAACAAGGATCCTGACCTCAGGGGCCTGACCGGATGATAAAAAGCCAGCCTTTTTTGGAGGTATTTCGCTCCGGAGGCATGCAGTGCCTTATGCGCCAAAGTCAAGGCTTTGAAAATTATCCGCTTCCGGACGGGAAGCCAGTGCAGTGCCTGCAGGAGGCCCGAGGCTCTGGCACGGCGGGATAGTCCAAAGATTGCCCGTGCTGCCGAGTTCTGAACCACCTGCAGCCGTTGAAGCAGGTATTCTGGCAAGCCAAGATAAAGAATGTTTGAATAATCAATTCGCGAGCCAATTATCGCCTGCACCGTAATCTTCCTGTGCTCCTCTGATAGTAAAGGGAGAAACTAGCGCAGCATCCGGAGCAGGCCAAAACAAGTGCCAGTAAGGCCGATTATCTGAGAGCGCAGTGTGAGGCCATTGTCGATCTTAATCCCCAGGTTTTTAGCCACCTGGGACGAACTTGCAGGTGGGAACATGTTCTCTGGCCACCACACCTTCCAGTCCGGATCTGAACTGCACCCAAAGAAGAGGACCTCGGATTTATCCGAGTTGCACTTGAGGCTGTTATGTTGGAACCACTGAAACACCGCCTCAAGGCAACCCCGGATCCTCTCTCCGTCGAAGTCCGCACCCCTCTCACAAGTAAAGAGGAGCTGGGTGTCATCCGCGTAGGAAACAATCTGAGCCCCGAAAGACTCCGCCAGAGCCGCCAGAGGGGTCATGAAGATGTTAAAAAGGGTCGGGCTCAATACTGAGCCCTGAGGGACCCCGACACCCAGTGGCGACATCTCGGCGGAGCAAGCAGAGGCCCAGACCGTTTGTCGACCGCCCGTCAAGAATGACCGAAACCAATTGAACACCGTCCCCCTAAGACCGATCTCAAAAAGTCTTGCGAGGAGACCCTCGTGAGGGACGGTGTCGAAGGCCGCCGACAGATCTAACATCACCAGCATCGCCCTGCCACCTGAATCCAGCACCTCCTTAATCGCCTCCGAAACTTCCAGGAGTGCTGTTTCAGTGCTAAGATTGGTGCGGAAACCAGATTGAGTGGGGTGCAGTAGATCATGGGACTCCAGATAATCGGCGAGCACCTTATGCACGTGTTTTTCAATGATCTTTGCGAAAGCCGGCAGAAGCGAAATAGGTCTGTAATTCGCCAACACCTCCACGTCCAATCCGGACTTTTTGAGCAGGGGGATGATCATCGCCTGCTTCCATGACTGAGGAACCACACCCTGTACCAGGGAACAATTCAGCAGGGGGTTCACAAAAGGATTGATGGCTGCTGCCATTTTCGCCATAAACTTGGCGGGGCAGGCATCACACAAGTAGTGCATCTGGACCAACACACATAGCCACATCAAACCCATCACAGATGCACATGAAACCTCAATCAACAAACACCACAATACATCAGGGGATGCACATCAGGCAATGCCAAGGACACATACACACAGCACTGCATGCACGACAAGCATTGTCTGCATAACTGGCATGATTGACACAATCACATCACACACCACAAATCAGCACTGCACATATACAACACCACACCCAGGAACTGAAGCAATACCACACCCTACATCCACACATCCAACATAACAACTACACATGCACCACTCTGGGATACAAGAGCAAAGCCACCTCCACCAGAGAACTAGCCAGCACACACAGTTGAAGTGCACATGACCACTACAGAATGACCAATAGCACAAGGACAGCACACTTAAACCATTGGGGCAATGTCCAGAGTGGAACAACACATATGGACCAAGTACTGCACCACATAGCACAAGCCCACATATGAAGTGATGGGGAGCCACACACACATGGAAACCAAGGGGAAAGCTAACATTTAAGTCAAACAGCCTACATGTCAGTAGCAGACATGTAAGGGGTGTACAACACACCAATAGACGGACTGAACACCCACAATGGCCAGGCACAAGTGGCACACATAGGGGATGGCCTAAAACCACACACACCATGCCATATAGGAGTTCAAAAACCACCATGTGCCTGCAATGCATGACAAATACAAACACAATGCCAGTGTGGAGCAGCAGGACCACACAGTTCACACAAAAACACCCAAGACACATTGAGGATCAATCAAACACAACACTGATGTGCAACTCACACACTTTAGACACTCCAAACTGACAAACACAACAAGGAGGAGTCACACACAACACCATGGACACACCAACACACAGCACAGTGCACTACAAACAGCTCACACAAGTGCATACAATCCTCTACCCAGGGCTAGACAAACCGAACAACAGGCATACAACTCCTGGGTGACACATGTGTGTCTCACACAATACAGGGTCACACACACATCCACTACAAACTGACACCCTTCACACTGCACATCTCTGCTACACCCAACACCATGCATCTCATGTAGGCCATGGCACCAGGACCAAGGCCCAACACAAGATGACCATACACATACAAGGCTGGGCACACAGAAAGCAACCCACACACATACTTCCTTACATATCCCAGCCAGCTTAGAAATATTTGCACAGCATCACACCCTGTGCTGGCAGTGTCCCCCAACCAGACATTTGAACAGTTTAGGCAACAACTGTAAATCATTAACAAGACTGCATGCCAGGTAAAATAGCCATCACAGATTACACACAGAATGGACTTAAGACCCTGTCAGCCGTGCCCAAAATTATGATCGCTATAAAGAGCCTTGCGATGTTGAAGTGATACATGGAGCATGATACACAGTCAATCAAATGTGAACAGAAACAGAACTTTAATCAGCAAGGACACCGACAAAACACACACCAGAAGTAACTGTATTTATTCACATATTGCACAGATGCAGCAGTACAACAATAGTAGACAACAGCAAGGCTCAAAATGATGAAAAGATGCTATACACTATGCACAGGTGAAACACAATCAGGAAGGCCACTGTCCATAGCACAGGGGAGAGGCCAACACAGCAGAGCAATAGGTCCAGTGTCCAAGGCACAGGTGAGAGCACGACACAGCAGAGCAACAGGCCCAGTGTCATTGGCAGGGGAGAAGCAAAGAAGAACTGCCCAGCCCTCGAGAGAACCTGGCGCAGAGACCCAACACCGGACAACATGACGGTCCTCAAGCTCGCCACCCGAAAACACCACCAACTCATCCACGCAACCAAGAAAACTGCATTCAAGGAACGACTGGACAACAACGCACACAACAGCAAGGAACTCTTCAACATTGTTAAAGAGCTCTCCAACCCCAACGCCGGAAACAACGACATCACCCCTTCGCAAGACCTCTGCAACTCCCTCGCCTCCTACTTCCACAATTAGATCGCGGACATACACAACAGCTTCATCACTCAACCGACGCACGCCACGTCCGAACCAGCGCTCCCCACCACCACCCTCCGCGCCTGGACCCAGATCAGCACCGAAGACACCGTCCGCACAATGAACTCCATCCACTCCGGATCTCCGACCGACCCATGCCCTCACCACGTCTTCAACAAAGCCGATGCTGTCATCGCACCCTACCTGCGGGACATCATCAACACCTCCTTCAACACCGCTACCTTCCAGGAGAGCTGGAAGCACGCCGAACTCAGCGCTCTACTAAAGAAGCCATCAGCCGACCCCACTGACCTCAAGAACTACCGCCCCATCTCACTGCTCCCGTTCCCGGCAAAAGTCATCGAGAAGACCGTCAACAACCAGCTGGCCGCCTTCCTCGAGACTAACGGATCCCTAGACCTCTCGCAGTCTGGCTTCCGGGCCAACCACAGCACCGAGACCGCCCTGATCGCAGCCACCGATGACATCCGAGCCCTGCTCGACAACGGAGAAACAGCAGCCCTCATCCTCCTAGACCTCTCCGCGGCCTTCGACACGGTCTGCCACCGCACACTAGTGCAGCGACTCCGCAACATCGGAATCCAGGAGAAGGCACTGGAGTGGATCATCTCCTTCCTCGCCGGAAGGACACAGAGAGTTCACCTCCCCCCGTTCAGATCTGAAGCCACCGAAGTCATCTGCGGCGTTCCTCAAGGCTCCTCGCTTAGTCCAACCCTCTTCAACTTCTACATGAGCCCCCTCGCAGACATCGCTCGCCAGCACAACCTCAACATCATCTCCTACGCCGACGACACCCAGCTGATCCTCTCCCTCACCAACGACCCCGCCACCGCCAGAGCCAACCTCCACGAAGGGATGAAAGAGGTAGCCGAATGGATGAAGAACAGCCGCCTGAAACTGAACTCGGACAAGACGGAAGTCCTCATCCTGGGATCCTCACCCTCCGCCTGGGACAACTCCTGGTGGCCCCCCGCCCCAGGCAGCGCACCCAAACCAACAGACCACGCACGCAACCTAGGCTTCATCCTGGACTCCTCCCTCTCCATGACCAGACAAGTCAACGCCGTCTCCTCGTCGTGCTTCAACATCCTGCGCATGCTACGCAAGATCTTCCAGTGGATCCCCACCGAGACGAGGAAGACGGTCACCCAGGCCCTCGGCCCTCGTCACCAGCCGTCTGGACTACGGCAACTCCCTCTACGCAGGAACCACCGCCAAACTCCAGAAGAGACTTCAGCGGATCCAGAACGCCTCGGCACGACTCATCCTGGGCATCCCCCGTCGCAGCCACATCTCCGAACACCTGAGAGACCTGCACTGGCTCCCGGTCAACAAGAGAATCACCTTCCGTCTCCTCACCCACGCTCACAAAGCCCTACACAACCAAGGACCAGGATACCTCAACAGCCGCCTCAACTTCTACGCTCCCAAATGCCAGCTTCGATCGACCACCCACACCCTCGCCGCCGTCCCCCGAATCCGAAGAGCCAAAACAGGGGGTTGGTCCTTCTCCTACCTCGCCGCCAAGACATGGAACTCCCTCCCGACCCACCTCCGCCTGACCCAGGACCACCTCGCCTTCAGGAAGCAGCTCAAGACCTGGCTGTTCGAGCAGTAGCGGACCCCCCCTCCCCGCCCTAGCGCCTTGAGACCCTCTGGGTGAGTAGTGCACTATATAAATGCTTTGATTGATTGATTGATAGAGCAACAGACCCAGTGTCCTTGGCAGGGGAGAGGCCAACACAGCAGAGCAACAGGCCCAGTGTCCTTGGAAGGGGAGAGGCCAACACAGCAGAGCAACAGGCCCGGTGTCCAAGGCACAGGTGAGAGCATGACACAGCAGAGCAACAGGCCCAGTGTCCATGCTTGTAAACAATGGTCAGGACTAGCACACCTGTATGAGGCACAGGCGCATGAGGGGGATGTCAACTCACTCCTGGAAGTCATGCAGACTTGGACCTGGCTGTGTGTCGGTGACAGCAGGCCCACTTAACTGGGGTGACAGAGCCCCAGGTGCTGTGGGGCTAACAGTGGCTTGGCAAGCTGGAGGGCTATGTGGACCAGGTGGCATAGTGGCACGTGGAGGTGGAGTCATGCAGACTTCTGAAACTGTGTGCTTGGGAAAGGTTGGAGGGGTGCCCTTCCGCTTTTTGGGAATATGAATTGGCTTCCCTGTCTTGGGGTTGATGGGAAGTGTTGATGACCCAACCGTCACACACACCAACTGTCCCACATCCAGAGCAGATACTGGCACTACCTCTGGTGATTCGCTGGATCCTGCGGAACGCTTGATCTGGCTACGCCTCAAGACCTCCTTCCCCTCTTTGCCTGGTGTACCCCCTACAGTGCCCTGCTCTGCCTTTGTGCCAGGGGTGGTCTCCACAGTGCCCTGCTTTGCCTTTGTGCCAGGGGTGGCCTCCACAGTGCCCTGCTTTGCCTTTGTGACAGAGGTAGTTTCTACAGTGCCCTGCTTTGCCTTTGTGCCAGGGGTGGTCTCTACAGTGCCCTGCTTAGACTTTGTGCCAGGGGTGGTCTCTACAGTGCCCTCCTCCGCCTGCTCCAATGGACTCGGAATTGGGGTAGATGTGGTGGGTGGATGTGTCCCTGTGCCCTTCCTAGGTGTACCCCATATATGCAACACCTCCTCAGTGGACACAGACACTGCATGGGTAGTTCTGTGTGAAGTGTCAGTGACAGGAGAGTCTTTTGCTGGTGATGCCTCTGCGGCATGTGAGCCTGATGTCTGCCTCATTGATTGCCTGGCCTTGGTCTTCCCTGACTGGCTCTTGTCTGTGCATTGTAGGGTGGCCCTGATCTTCAGTGGGGATGGTGTCTGTGGGCGGGAGTGCCTGAGTTGTGTCTGTTGTGTGCTCCTTGTGCTGTATCTTTTTGATGATGCTCGCGAACCGTGGTCACTGTCACCTGATGTGGCTACTGACTGGGGGGTGGACACAGGCACCTGAGCTGCAATGGGAGCATGTGCCTGTTGAAGGGCTGACGTCACTGTGGATGACAACGCCTGGACTGTACAGTGTAGCCCACCCACGTCAGAGTGTATGCCCTCCATGTATGCAACCACCTGGCCTAATTTCTTGTCATGGTCACTGAAGGCATTGAGCAGGGCAGTCTGGCCCACACAGAGCTGGCGCAGAAGCTCTACACACTCTGTAGTGAAGGCAGCAGGGGGGACAGGTGCAGGGTCAGCGGTGCCAGGTGTGAATGTGACTCGTTCCCTCTTAGTGACACGGATACAGGCAGCACCAGAGGAAGTGGATGGGAGGCTGGGCACTGGCCGCTGGGTTGTAGATGATGATGTAGACTCCGCTGTGCCTGTCAACATGGATGCATCCCTGCTAGCATCAGATGATGTGCTACTCTGTGTCTCAGCCACGGATTCCTCCTGCATACTTTTGTCCCCCTCAGATGCGCTGGTGGGCTCTGTGTCACTTGCCTCCACTGCAGCTGTAGTGCTACTCTTGCCACCACTGGTTTCTGGCTCATGTTCCTCCGTGGTCTCTTGTGAATCTGCATGAGAGAGAGATACAGGGTTGTGTAAGTGTCATCATCTGGTCACACGAATTCAAAGCAATGCAGTACAGGAGAGGTCCAAATGTACATGTAAACCACCACACCCTGCAATGACTGTGCAGCTACACAAAACATAGACCACAACAGTACCTGCAATGCTGAATATCTGCCATGAGTGAGCCATGTTGATGCCATACAGCACTACACCCTGCCCGTACATGAAGTGTACCACACACACAACATTGCCTGCCCACACCTTGGGACATGATGAGGGTACAACACTTGTTACCACTAACTGACCTTCAGGGAACAGGAGGGGACAACACACACACCTATTAGGACATCACAGTCTCCAATGCCACGTAGGCCATAGCAAGCACCATGTGGTAATCTGGGGCATATCATTTGCAGATGTTGGGGCACCAACGATCATGGTGCAGGCAAATTTGGCATACATGAATTCACACTCAGCAAGTGGACACTGCTGTTCACCCCATAATAGATTACCCACACCATACCCAACGCTGAATGACCATGTGGAGGCCAACACATCTGACAATGGGAAAGTACAGCAGGGAGTATCTGCTCAGTAAGGCCAGGGTGGCACAATACCTGATACAAGCACACATCACAGCAGCCTTTCACATGACACAGCACAGCACAGCAACACACGCACATCGCATGGCTCACCGCTGCCACAGGCCCTGTACACATGCATCCACTCCAAGCAAAAGTCCCGCTCCCCAGATACTCACCAGCCCTGCCTTGCTTGCCATGCTCCTTCAGACGTGCATCCAGGTCTGGATGAGTCACTGCCAAGATGCGGGCCATCACTGGAGTCATGCTGTGCCGTGCCAAATGCCCTGTGCGTGGTAGCATCCCCAATGTCATCTCAGCCACGGTTTTTGCAAGCCGACTGAAGTCGTCCCACCTCTTGTGGCAGTGTGTGCGTCGGCAGTTGGATACCCCCAGGGCTCGCACCTTTGCTTCAATGGCCCTCCACACGGCCTTACGCTGGTTTGCCTTGAGCTGCATGTATGAGAGAAAAGAAGGGTTAATGACCAGTTCCACAATGTCAGGTACCAACATCTGACAGTACGGTAGCAAGACCCAGACTCAGGACCTATTGTAACCTCCCTCCAAAACTGGGGGACCCCTCACAAGGGCCCTTTGCATGTCCCACACAGATGTGATTGCATGCACACATTGGGGCGTAGAGGGTCCAGGATAATCTCACAAATGCAAGATGCATCAACATAATATGCATCATCAGAAGTGTGTAAGTCTGCAATTACACAGGGCACAGATGTGGCATATCTAATATTCAGTGGGAAGGAACTGGTGCAAGGAACATGTGAGTCTGGTGGTGTTTTTCATTTGTGTGGGCAGCCACTGGTCAGACTCTCTGGGTCACACTGAGTCAGACAACAGGGGCACACAGAAATACTCACACATGCAATTACTGTCCTGGCACCTACATGGCAAACATTTGGTGGCTCTGTATGGCCGACAATGTAACCCTCCCCACTCACACATACAGGTGCAGGCATGTGAAAGAGTGACATTGTCACACACACACTCCCTCGCCCTGGAGACAGCTTGTCTGTCAGTGTTTGACACAACCCCACAACCTCAGGCATTTACTGCAGCAGCACAACTACACGTCTGAGACCCCCTGCTACCTTCATGGTGACTTACCACGACATTGGGACCACCAAACAGCCTCGGGTACTGTGCCAGCACCTCGTCCACAAGGACCTCTAGCTCCTCGCTAGTGAATGGACTGGCACGGATCTTCTCTGTCCTTGCCATCCCTGTGGACATGGAACACCTGTGGCGGAAGAGAGTGGTGAAGGGTCCCAGGCTGCAGGCTCAGGAGACAGCAGCAGGAGATCGTCCCAGGCAGCAGGCCCAGGAGGCAGCAGCAGGAGAGGGTTCCAGGCAGCAGGCCCAGGAGGCAGCAGCAGGAGAGGGTCCCAGGCAGCAGGCTCTGTGAGAAGTGGAAATGTGAGGCTCACTCCCACAAACTTATAGCCCCCTGGAGTCATCTGTAAGCTGCAAAGCAGCACCAATTGGTTGTCCAGGTCTTCCTCTTTCAAACTCATCCAATGACAGCCTACGCGCTGGCGGAGCACACCTTCTGCGTTTTTCAAATGTGCATCATGCCACTGCGATCATTGCTCCCATTGGCTGTAGGCAATGCTCCATGGCGGTGATGCACCGCGGGTGCCCGGGGTGCGCTACCGCGATGGTGCATCATTCAAATGCATTCAATGACCGCCTACACGCTGGCGGAGCACACCTTCCGCGGTTTTCAAATGTGCAACATGCCACCGAGATCATTGCTCCTATTGGCTGTAGGCAATGCTCCATGGCGGTGATGCACCGCGGGTGCCTGGGGTGCGCTATCGCGATGGTGCATCATTCAAATGCATCCAATGACAGCCTACGCGCTGGCCAAAACGATTCAGAAAAGGGGGTGGTGATGGACAGAGTATCTGAATTAAGCAGAACACTCCTACCCAGTCAAAAGATCAGGGCTTGATCCATCACCGTTTTTTAGCTCACTGCACCATCCCAGCTCAGAACCTGGCTACATGCAAATTAGTCTGTCCCTGGCCCAGTGCATCATGCATCATGGGAACAGGGCAGACCAAACTACCAAGCCAATTCTTTTACTGGAAAGGAAGCAAGCTTCCGGGGACCGGTTTCTGGCATTACAGCCGTCTTCGGCCCGGCTTGCTTGAATCCTGATGGTGCAGTGAGCAAGGGACTCACATCTGAGCATACCCTTCCACGCTTATGGTGGACAAAACGATTCAGAAAAGGGGGTGGTGATGGACAGAGTATCTGAATTAAGCAGAACACTCCTACCCAGTCAACAGATCAGGGCTTGATCCATCACCGTTTTTTAGCTCACTGCACCATCCCAGCTCAGAACCTGGCTACATGCAAATTAGTCCGTCCCTGGCCCAGTGCATCATGGGAACAGGGCAGACCAAACTACCAAGCCAATTCTTTTACTGGAAAGGAAACAAGCTTCCGGGGACCGGTTTCTGGCATTACAGCCGTCTTCGGCCCGGCTTGCTTGAATCCTGATGGTGCAGTGAGCAAGGGACTCACATCTGAGCATACCCTTCCACGCTTATGGTGGACAAAACGATTCAGAAAAGGGGGTGGTGATGGACAGAGTATCTGAATTAAGCAGAACACTCCTACCCAGTCAACAGATCAGGGCTTGATCCATCACCGTTTTTTAGCTTACAGCACCATCCCAGCTCAGAACCTGGCTACATGGAAATTAGTCTGTCCCTGGCCCAGTGAATCATGGGAACAGGGCAGACCAAACTACCAAGCCAATTCTTTTACTGGAAAGGAAACAAGCTTCCGGGGACCGGTTTCTGGCATTACAGCCGTCTTCGGCCCGGCTTGCTTGAATCCTGATGGTGCAGTGAGCAAGGGACTCACATCTGAGCATACCCTTCCACGCTTATGGTGGACAAAACGATTCAGAAAAGGGGGTGGTGATGGACAGAGTATCTGAATTAAGCAGAACACTCCTACCCAGTCAACAGATCAGGGCTTGATCCATCACCGTTTTTTAGCTCACTGCACCATCCCAGCTCAGAACCTGGCTACATGCAAATTAGTCTGTCCCTGGCCCAGTGCATCATGGGAACAGGGCAGACCAAACTACCAAGCCAGTTCTTTTACTGGAAAGGAAACAAGCTTCCGGGGACCATGCCCACCGCCATGTACACCTGTCCATATGCCAATGGTTTCCGCACTTGTGAAGGGGGTGGTGCTGGTGTCACTCCGCCGGGGACAGGCGGTAGGTACCGCGATTCATGCGGAGGAGCATGCCCACCACCATGTACACCTGTCTATATGCCAATGGCTTCAAATTTGTTGTGGGTCAGTGATGACCTTGACAAGGCTTGTGTCACTGCATTGTATTGTATCAGACTGGTGCATTCACAACAGCTCATGCACACAACTGAACGTTTTCCTGATACTGTGAACATTGTGTAGATGGATGTGTGCATAGTTTACATGATGCATTGAGTTGTGACAGGTACAGCAGATGGGTGTGATACAGACATGGTAATTTCCAAAACATTGGCGGATGTTGCTGCACCTTGCCTGCACATGTGAATTGTGTTCTCCAGTATGTGCGCATTCACATTCTCTGTGCGCAATCACATTCTACGATGTGTTTGTGGCACTTGTGTATTGACAGTGGAGAGGTGTGCCCTCTGTGTCTATCATCTGGTGTGCCATGCATCCTCAGGCAGTCGATTTGTTTCCATGACATCATTGATGGTATGTGCTGTGGCCATCTCATGATGGTTGTCACTGACATTTTAAATTTTACTTCTCAACTAGAAGGAGGCCAAATCTCCTACGTCACCTGACAGTGCTGGAGGACATGGAGAATGAGGCAATAATACAGAAATTCCGCCTGGATAGACCAACACTGAAGATCCTGTGTGATCTATTGGAGTTCCACCTGCAGCCTCGCCATCACTATCCAACGGCATTCACACCCACATACAAGGTGATGGCAACACTTTTTTGCGACAGGTTCCTTCCAGGAGACGGTGGCTAATGCTGGAGGGATGTCACAGCCCATGTTCAGCATGGTGCTGAAGGATGTTCTTGCAGCCATGATGCTCTATCGGAATCGCTACATCCATTTCCCTAGGCAAGGAGAATTGGCTGCTGTGAAGGGTGACTTCTATCCCCTTGGGCGCATCCCACATGTTGTTGTTAAATTAACTTATAATAATTAAATAATTATTGAAAGTTAAAAAAAGAAAATTAATTACATATATATATAGTAACAAAATATAATTAAATAATAGAAAAAATTATTAACATACAATAACAAAAGTGTAAAAATTACTATTCCCACTCCAAAGAGTGCAAGCGTAGGGAAAGCGTTGGATATCGTAGGGGTCAAAATTACTATTCCCACTCCAGTGGGTGCAACAGTAGGGAAAGCGTTGGATAGCGTAGAGGTAAAATTTACTATTCCCACTCTAGTGGGTGCAACAGCAGGGAAAGCGTTGGATAGCGTAGGGGTAAAAATTACTATTCCCACTCCAGTGGGTGCAACAGTAGGGAAAGCGTTGGATAGCGCCTCCTGCTGCTTGCTGACACCGATACTGCCGCCTACCTCCTGTTGGTGATTTCTGCCGCTGCTGCAGGCGACCCAGCCGCCGCTGAGCCGTCCGCCCTTGTCTTCCCGCTGTCCCACCGCTGCCTCCCTGCGGCCCGCTCCCCCTTCCCCTGATTGGTCACCCTGCTCCCACCACACAGCGGACCCTCCCTCCTGGCTCCCTTCTTATGACGCCTCCACGCACGAGCAGCGGTCACGCCGATTGTGCACCGAAGGCGCGCCAAAGGCATGCCTGTCTGCGCCCGTCTGTGCCTGGACCGCGC
Source organism: Lissotriton vulgaris (assembly GCF_964263255.1). NCBI lineage: Eukaryota > Metazoa > Chordata > Amphibia > Caudata > Salamandridae > Lissotriton > Lissotriton vulgaris. Next base: position 186,168,153 of record NC_141688.1, on the reverse strand, counting down.
CCAGCGCCAGAACCCCTGGCCCCAGCAGGGCCAACCCATCCGCCGGACCTACGACGCCGCAACACTCAACGCACTCAACACCGGCCGAACGCCCGGATGCTATTGAGCCAACCCGAGACGCACCCACGGACCCTTCTGCTGCCGATCCTGCAACTTCTCCTGCATCCGATCCGCACCGCACCCGCCAAGACGATCACCAGCAGTACCCACCTGAAATGCATCCTGCTCAACACCCGCTTCGTCCACAGACACGCCGTGGAATTCTGGAACCTCCTTGACACCACATCTCCAGACGTCGCCTTCCTGACAGAAACCTGGACGAACGCCTCCTCAGCGCCCGACATTGCCATCGCCATTCCGGATGAATACAAGATCACCCGGAAGTACCGCATCAACCAGACTGGAGGAGGCATCGCCATCGCCCACAAGAACACCATCCGCCTCACGACCTACTCCAACGACACCCTCACGGCGGCCGAACACCTGCACTTCCAGATCCACACCGACCCCAAGACCACCCTCAGAGGCACCCTCATCTACAGACCCCCAGGACCCCACACACAATTCAGCGAAGGCATCGCCAAGTTCATCAGCCCACATGCCCTCCCCTCCGCCGACTACATCCTCCTCGGGGACCTCAACTTCCACCTGGAGAACAACAATGACCACAACACCACCACCCTGCTGGACAACCTCGCCAACCTCGGACTCAAGCAACTGGTCAACACCCCCTCCCACTACACCGGCCACACGCTTGATCCAGTCTTCTCATCCAGCAAGCACATCACCTTCAGCCACTCCTTAGGACTTCACTGGACCGACCACAGCTGCGTCCACTTCAGCTTCAGAAGAACCACGGCCCACCACCACCCGCAACAGGTTCCCCACAGGAGCTGGAGCAGATCACCGCCGAACAGCTCACCACCTCCCTCAGCCAGAATCCACCCGCCAGCACAACGGACCCCACTGAAGCAGCACCCAACCTCACGAAGTGGCTGTCCGACTGCGCTGACGACCTCGCGCCACTAAAGAACCCTCCCAGCAGACCCAGAAGCAAGAAAGCCTCCTGGTTCACCGACGAACTCAAGGACTCCAATAAAAACTGCTGCACCCTCGAGAAAGCCTGGCTCCTCGACCAGACGAAAGACAACATGACCACCCTCAAACACGCCACCCGCAAGCACCACCAGCTTATCCGCACTACAAAGAAGAAATCACTGAAGGAACGACTGGACAACAACACCCACGACAGCAAGGAACTCTTCAGCACCGGCAACAACGACATCACTCCTTCACAAGACCTCTGCGACTCTCTCGCCTCGTTCTTCCATCGCAAGAACGCCGACATCCACAACAGCTTCGGTGCACCATCATCGCACCCAAACATCGAACCAACGCCCTCCACCACCACCCTCCGCACCTGGAGCACGGTGACCACCGAAGACACAGCCCGCCAATGAACACCATCAACTCCGGATCTCCGACCGACCCCTGCCCCCACCACGTCTTCAACAAGGCCGACTCCATCATCGCACCACAACTGAGGAACATCATCAACGCCTTCCTCAACACCGCCACCTTCCCGGAGAGCTGGAAGCACACCGAGCTCAGCGCCCTACTGAAGAAACCTACAGCAGATCCCACCGACCTCAAGAACTTTTGCCCCATCTCGCTCCTCCGTTTCCCTGCCAAAGTCATTGAGAAGACCGTCAACAGACAGCTTGCAGCCTTCTTTGAGACGAACGGATCCCTCGACCCCTCGCATGGCTTTCGAGCCAACCACAGCACCGAGACTGCCCTCATCGCAGCCACCGACGACATCAGAACCCTGCTTGACAACGGGGAGACAGCGGCTCTCATCCTCCTGGACCTCTCTGCAGCGTTCAACACCGTCTGCCACCGCACCCTAGTTCAACGCCTCAGCAACATCGGTATCCAAGAGAAGGCACTGGACTGGAGCATCTCATTCCTCACCGGAAAATACAGAGAGTCCGCCTCCCCCCGTTTTTGTCCGAGGCCACCGAAGTCATCTGCGGCGTACCGCAAGGATCATCACTCAGCCCCACCCTCTTCAACATCTACATGAGACCTCTCGCAGCCATCGCACGCCAGCACAACCTCAACATCATCTCCTACGCCGACGACACCCAACTGATCCTCTCCCTCACCAGGAGACCCTGCCACCGCCAGAACGAGCCTACACGAAGGGATGAAAGACGTCGCCGAATGGATGAAGAACAGCCGCCTGAAACTGAACTCAGACAAGACGGAAGTCCTCGTCATGGGACCATCGCCCTCCGCCTGGGACGACTCCTAGTGGCCCCCCGCCCTGGGCGCCACCCTCAAGCCTACAGATCACGCACGCAACCTGGGCTTCATCCTGGAGTCCTCCCTCTCGATGACCAGACAAGTCAATGCCGTCTCCTCATCATGCTTCAACACCCTACGCATGCTCCGCAAGATCTTCCAATGGATCCCGACCGAAACCAGGAAGATAGTCACCCAGGCCCTCGTCAACAGCCAACTGGACTACGGAAACGCCCTCTATGCCGGAACCACAGCCAAGCTACAGAAAAGACTCCAACGCATCCAGAACGCCTCCGCCCGACTCATCCTGAACATCCCCCGACGCAGCCACATCTCCGGCCACCTGAAGGCCCTGCACTGGCTCCCCGTCAGCAAGAGAATCATGTTCAGGCTCCTCACCCACGCACACAAATCTCTCCAGGACCTGGGCCCCAAGTACCTCAACGACCGCCTGACCTTCTACACGCCCACCCGCCAGATACTTTCATCAAGCCTCGCCCTCGCCGCCGTACCACGCATCCGAAGAGCCACCGCTGGTGGCAGATCCTTCTCCTACCTGGAGGCCAAGACATGGAACTCCCTCCCCATCCATCTTCAGCTGACCCAGGACCATCTCGCCTTCAGGAGACAATTCAAGACATGGCTGTTCGAGCAATAGCAGACCCCTTCCCCCAAGCGCCTTGAGACCTTGCCGGGTGAGTAGCGCGTCATACAAGTGTTATGATTGATTGATTGGTTGATAGGGGTAAAAATTACTATTCCCACTCCAAAGAGTGCAACAGTAGGGAAAGCGTTGGATAGCTTATGGGTTAAAATTACTATTCCCACTCCAGTGGGTGCTACAGTAGGGAAAGTATTGGATAGCGTAGGGGTTAAAATTACTATTCCCACTCCAGTGGGTGCAACAGTAGGGAAAGCGTTAGATAGCGTAGGGGTTAAAATTACTATTCCCACTCCAGTGGGTGCAACAGTAGGAAAAGCATTGGATAGCGTAGGGGTTAAAATTACTATTCCCACTCCGGTGGGTGCAACAGTAGGGAAAGCGTTGGATAGCGTATGGGTTAAAATTACTATTCCCACTCCAGTGGGTGCAACAGTAGGGAAAGCATTGGATAGCGTAGGGGTTAAAATTACTATTCCCACTCCAGTGGGTGCAACAGTAGGGAAAGCGTTGAATAGCGTAGGGGTTAAAATTACTATTCCCACTCCAAAGAGTGCAACAGTAGGGACAGCGTTGGATAGCATAGGGGTAAAAATTACTATTCCCACTCCAGTGGGTGCAACAGTAGGGAAAGCATTGGATAGCGTAGGGGTTAAAATGACTATTCCCACTACAAAGAGTGCAACAGTAGAGAATGCGTTGGATAGCGTAGGGGTTAAAATTACTATTCCCACTCCAGAGAATACAACCTTATGGAAAGTAAATAATTCATATATTATTTAAAAATTTAAACATGAATATCTATGAATAATTAATTAAAATAATTAATTTTTCTATATGATATAATAATTAGTATATTAAAATTACTAATTGACAATAATTATTTCAATTGAACACTGATTAATACCAATTAATTAAAAATTAACAATTAGTATTTAATAATTATAAATTATTTAACAATTATTTCCAATTAAATAAATTTAAATAAATGTAATTATTTAATTAATTATTAATAAATTACTTCCCACCCTATTCCCCTATAAACGCACAACCCACTACAGAATATAAATTAGTAAAATGTACATAATTACCAATTAATAAATTAATTAAAATGAATTACCAATTAAAAATAAATTAATTAACAAATATAAATTAATTAACAATTAATTAAAAATTACTATCAATAAATAAATTTACATATTTAATTAATTATAATTAAATGACTTCCCACCCTATTCCCCTATAAACCCACAACCCACTACAGAATCAAATTACGCAACAATTATAAAAACAAAATTCATTATTTAAAATTAATTATAACATAAATACACACTTTTCACACATATTATAACATATAAATACAGTATAAAAAATTCGATATTATTAAAAAATCAATATTTTTAACTATCTATAATATATACTTCAATATTTTAACTTTCTATATTTTTAACAGTCGATATTACATCACTTACCTTAAAAACGATATTTTGGTTATCTATATTCTGTCCTGTCGATATTTTGTCTAGTCTATATTTACAACTCAATATTATGTCCAATCAATATTTTGGACTCGATATTATGTTTGCGCACCGCCTGTAGTGTCTTGTGTATGTTTTGTGTAGTGTTCTGCCTGTGATGCCACAATGGGTATGCAACTGTTACCACGCATCTTTTACCACGCATATTGTTACAACGCATACCATTACAACGCAGGATCCTTTACAACGCATACCTTTACAATGCAAAACATTACAATGCAGATACTATTACAACGCATGCCATTACAACGTAAGTATAGCTAAGTATATCATTTTATTTAACTTTTTTTTAATTATCAAAATATTAAAAATAAATTAAATAACTAATTATAATAATTTTATATATAGGGTTCAGGGCTGGGTTTGGGTTTTGGGGTACAGGGGTATTTTTAGGGTTCAGGGCTGGGTTTGGGTTTTGGGTACAGGGGTATTTTTAGGGTTTAGGGCTGGGTTTGGGTTTTGGGGTACAGGGGTATTTTTAGGGTTTAGGGCTGGGTTTGGGTTTGGGTTTTTGGGTACAGGGGAATTTTTAGCATTCAGGGTTAGGTTTGGGTTATGGGGTACAGGGGTATTTTAAGGGTTTAGTTTTTAAAAAATACTTAAATTAAATTAATTCAATTTATTTTACTAATTTTAATATTTATTTACATAAGTTTATATATATATAATTTTAAAATTACAATGACATTAATATAAAATGTATTTAATAAATAAAATTAATTATATTTTTATTAATTACATTAAAAAAATATATATATGCTTACCTATACTTACGTTGTAATGGTATGCGTTGTAATAGTATCTGCGATGTAATGTCATGCGTTGTAAAGGTATTCGTTGTAAAAGATCATGCGTTGTAAAAATTGCGTTCTAATGGTATGCGTGGTAAAAGTATGCGTTTTAACGTCATACATCCACCACAATGAGACCAGTGTTCTGTTGTGTCTCCCTAGGTGCTACAGACAAATCCTGCACTACATACTGTACATCATTTGGACACATCATGGACATTGTCAACATTGTAAATATTGCACTAAAAACGATACAGCACAAAAACTGGTGCATCAGATATTTTTATTTTGACAGGGGACATGTGATTTGTGCGGGAATATTTACATGACAGTGGGGAATGAGCAGTGAGTTGACAGTCCTGTTCAATGAGATGCAAGAGTAGATTCCACATGGATGTGGTGACCCAGTCCAACAGACAGGTACCATTGCCAAGGAAATGTGGGTAAAGACAGTCCAAACAGTCAATGCAGTAGGGAAGAGGGTTGTCATCACGGCTGGCTCCGTGACTGGCGTGTGGCAGGTGCTTTGCCTCCGGAGACTCCAGGCTCCACTTTGGATGCCCCCTAGATCTTTTTGGCGGTGGGGGTCCTGCTGAATGGGCAGCGGTGCAAGGGGACTTGTCCCTCTCTGTTGGCGCAGGGGTGGATGGTGCACTGTCATCCTGCGGCACAACAGGAGGGGACGAAGGTGGTGGTTGGGACACAGGCCTGTCCCTCTGCAACACCACTTGCTGGCCCATGAGGTCCACCATCTATCCAAGGTGGTTGTCGATGGACCTCATCAGCAGGATGAGCTCCCTTAAAAGTTCATCCGACTGGCCACTTTGTCCCTGGACCTCTTGGTATGCCTCCACTACTCTGGTGAAGTGGTCCAGGGATGGTGTCCACTCCTACCGAGGTCTGGTGCTGACCCTGCTCTCATGCCACGGACCTCTTGCCTCGCCACTGTGGGTCCACGCACTCTCTCCCTGCCCTCCATAGTTGTTGCTGTGGGCTGGTCATCCCCTGGGACAGGGAGGGTGCTGCAGGTGGTACCGGTGGTACTAGTGGTAGTGGCAGTGGCGGTGGTGACGGTGGTGACGGTGGTGGATGCAGTGGAGGCAAAGGACATGACAGCAGGGGTCTATTGCGCTGTTGCAGCAGGGGATGTGGTGGGGAGGATGTGGGCCTGGGACCTCTGGGTATGTGGCACACCAGATGGGCCGGCCTGGGTCTCCGTTTCTGAGAGTCCATGTGCCGGGGGTGGAGACTGGCTCTGCTGGTCGTTGGTGTGGTCCTCAGCAGTGAGTTCTTCATCACCTGTGGAGTAGATGGGGAATGGTCAGTGTTGGGCATTGTGCAAGTATAGTCTCAGCTATGTGTAATGGACTGTCTGTACACTACACAAATATGAAGTCAGCAGTAGTACAATTCATGGCAACACTGTGTGTAAATTCATAGTGCAGAGGAACATCATTTACTCATACATGTTGGATGTCAATGCATTGCATGCAATTGTTGCTGCATTTCGGAATGCAGGTCTCCCACACACACATCAGGAAGAGTTAAGATCGCTACCTACCTGTTAAGTGAGGGAGAACAGTGCAATGGCTGACATTTGCTCCTGGGTGGGGGAGGCCTCCATGCTGCTTGAGTGTGGGCCCGGGGGCATGCTGGGAGTAGTGATACAGGGCCTCCCACCCACAAACAGTGCTCCAATACAAGATGGATACCGACCTGTGAGTCTGTTTGGTGGACAGTGCAATGGCTGACACTTGCTCCTGGGTGGGGTAGGACTCCATGCTGCTGGAGTGTGGGCCAGGGGTCATGCTAGGAGTAGTGATACAGGGCCTCCCACCCCCAAACAGTGCTCCAATACAAGATGGATACCGACCTGTAAGTCTGTTTGGTGAACAATGCAATGACTGACACTTGCTCCTGGGTGGGGGAGGCCTCCATGCTGCTGGAGTGTGGGCCAGGGGGCATGCTGGGAGTAGTGATACAGGGCCTCCCACCACTAAACAGTGCTCCAATACAAGATGGATACCGACCTGTAAGTCTGTTTAGTGAACAGTGCAATGGCTGACACTTGCTCCTGGGTGGGGGAGGCCTCCATGCTGCTGGAGTGTGGGCCAGGGGACATGCTGGGACTAGTGATACAGGGCCTCCCACCCCCAAACAGTGCTCCAATACAAGACGGATACCGACCTGTGAGTCTGTTTGGTGAACAGTGCAATAGCTGACACTTGCTCCTGGGTGGGGGAGGCCTCCATGCTGCTGGAGTGTGGGCCAGGGGACTTGCTGGGAGTAGTGATACAAGGCCTCCCACCCCCAAACAGTGCTCCAAAACAAGATGAATACCGACCTGTAAGTCTGTTTGGTGAACAGTGCAATGGCTGACACTTGCTCCTGGGTGGGGGAGACCTCCATGCTGCTGGAGTGTGGGCCAGGGGGCATGCTGGGAGTAGTGATACAGGGCCTCCCACCCACAAACAGTGCTCCAATACAGGATGGATACCGACCTGTGAGTCTGTTTAGTAAACAGTGCAATAGCTGACACTTGCTCCTGGGTGGGGGAGGCCTCCATGCTGCTGGAGTGTGGGGCAGGGGACATGCTGGGAGTAGTGATACAGGGCCTCCCACCCCAAACAGTGCTTCAATACAAGATGGATACCGACCTGTAAGTCTGTTTGGTGAACAGTGCAATGGCCATGGGACATTCTGGGAGTAGTGATACAGGTCCTCCCACCCCCAAACAGTGCCCCAATACTAGATGGATACCGACGTGTGAGTCTGTTTAGTGAACAGTGCTATGGCTGACACTTGCTCCTGGGTGGGGGAGGCCTCCATGCTGCTGGAGTGTGGGCCAGGGGGCATGCTGGGAGTAGTGATACAGGGCCTCCCACCCACAAACAGTGCTCCAATACAAGATGGATACCGACCTATAAGTCTGTTTGTGGCCAGGGGGCATGCTGGGAGTAGTGATACAGGGCCTCCTACCCCCAAACAGTGCTCCAATACTAGATGGATACCGACCTGTGAGTCTGTTTGGTGAACAGTGCAATGGCTGACTCTTGCTCCTGGGTGGGGGAGGCCTCCATGCTGCTGGAGTGTGGGCCAGGGGACATTCTCGGAGTAGTGATACAGGGTCTCCCACCCCAAACAGTGCTCCAATACCAGATGGATACCGACCTGTGAGTCTGTTTGGTGAACAGTGCTATGGCTGACACATGCTCCTGGGAAGGGGGTGGCCTGTATCCTGCTCAGCTGTGGGATAGGGGGCATATTGGTAGTGGTAGTGTTGGCCTCCCTCCCCATACAGGCCTCCTAAGCAAGATCGCTAGCTACCTGTTGTGTGAGGGTGGACAGTGTAATGGTGTTTTGGTGTTGTAAGGAAGTACTTCTCAGTGTGTTGTTTGGAATTTGTTTGTACTAACCAGCCTCCGCTCCCCCGGCTACTCCTGTGAGACTCTCAGAAAGCAGTATGGCAAGCACCTTCTCCTGCCATGGTGTGAATGTTTTCTGTGGGACGGGAGGGCCACTGCCAGTCACGTACGCCAGCGTCCAGTTCTTACTCCTCCTCTCATTGACAACCCTCTTGAGATCATGCCACCGCTTCATGATCTCCTTCTTGGATCTTGGGGTGGTCCCTACTGCATTCACCCTTTGGACTATCCTTTCCCACATTTGTGTCCTCGTGGCTAATGGTGTCTGTTGGACTAGGCTACCAAACAGTTGTGGCTCTACTCTCACAATCTCATTGACCATGACTGTCAACTCACTCTCGGTGAATTTGGGCATTTTTTGTGTTGTCATGGTGTGTGGTGGTTGAGGTGTTTGTGGGTGCAGGGGTGTGGGTGCAGGGGTATGGTGTTGAGGTGTGAGATGTGTTGTGTGCTGGGGGATTGTTTGTGCTGGTGTAAAGGTGGTGGTGATGGTGGTGGTGGATGTGTGTGTGTGCTGTGCTCTTTTGCCTCTCCTGTTAGTTGTGGGGTATGGCCTTCTATTCTGGAGTGTTGCAAAGGATTGTGGTTAGTGAAGGGGGTGGCTTTATACTCAGCTGTGTGTGTGTGTCCAAGTGGATTTTGGGTGTCAGGTGTGTTGTGGAGTTGTCCTGGGTTTATTTTTTATTTTTGCTTTATTTGTTTAATTTGTATGTGTGTTATGTATTTGGGGGGCATGGCTGATTTTATTTGTGCACTGTTTGGCATGACTGCAGTGTTTTGGCATCGTCCGCCATGTTTTTCATGTCCCGTCCGCTGCGGTGTCTATGCTGCAGCTCTTCCGCTATTTTTCCCATTCACCACTATGTGCGACCGCGGCGGTCGGTAACAGAGGTTCCGACCGCGACACCCTCGGGGTTATCTTGATTTCCCATGCGGTGTGTCCACTGTCCTTGCGGCGGGTTGATGATTTTCCGCAGCTTTTCCGACCGCCCGCGTTGGACAGCTTTGCTTAGCCCACTACCGCCGCGGTCGGTCTTTAGTGGCGGTTGATCCTAATGTGGCTGCTGGTGTATCCGCGGTGCAGGCGGGTGGTTGGTTTCCGCCTCCATGGTTGCTTTTCCATCCGCCATCCTAATGACCCCCATTATCTTTTGTATTGTTTAATATGTTTTAATGCAAAAATGGAAATATTTGTCATCAACTTTTATAACATTTTTATATCATGATTTATACAAGTGCAGTAGTTTGAATATATATGCATTTTTCATTTCTTTACATTATGTTTTATTATATAGCATATTACATTTTTTTTTATAAAATAACATTTAGTATGTTAAATATTTTTCATTTTTTTATTTATATTTTGAAAAGTTCATATATATTTTTGAACATTTGTATAATATTAGGAAATAAAGATTATATGTAATAAACATATTTTTTAATATACATTAATTAATATATTTTGTTTTGTAATAGAATACTTAGGGGCTGATTATGATCTCGGTCGAGTACGATGCAGCCGTATGCTGTCGGACTTGGTTCAGTCAGACTCCCATAGAAGTCAATGGTAGCTGGTCGTACAACTCGTACGTGGGCTTCCATTGCCTAAATGGGTATGTCGCGGACAAGTGCGTCCCCTACTGTGGGTACGGGTCGGTGCCATCCGCATTGTACATGCCTGTGTTGGGGAGACCCTTGGGTCTCCCCCTGTGTCTGAGTCGTAAGGCTGCAGGTAACAGGGGGTCCAACGCGGACCCCCGAATTCCAACTCCGGGAGCTATTGCAAACCGGACCCTCCAACTCAATCCGGCTGTCCCAATCGAGCACCGTACTAGCTCGGTCGTGAAATGTCTCCATGGTGCACCACAGTTTGTTGTAACCGAGTCGTACGGAGCGGTTCGGACCCAGAAACTATTTGGAAGGAGATTTCACGCTTGTTCGCATCGTACTTCGACGTCCGGACCCGTGTACGACTCAGACGGAAATTCAGCCTCCGAATCAAATCCGCTAATGACGAACCCGATTCAGGGCCCTTCCGACCGAGATCGGAATCGGCCCCTTAATGTATAATTTACAATTTGCATTTGTTTATTTTAAACATTTAAAAAAAATATATCATACATTTTTATACATTTCTAAAACATGTTTTATTATTTTCTATTTGTCCTATGGGAAATTTGTCCTATTTTAGTTTTAATTATGCCACCATTTTGCTTTCCTTTAATCACTTTTTTTAACTATCTACTTCGTTTGTATGGGTCATTTGTGAAGACAGAACCTCGAGTTTGGGAGCTGCTTCGTCTACGTTCCTGTAAGTTTTCTTTTAAGTTTATTTTAAGGTAGTGTTAAGTTAGTGCCAGTGTTAATGTCTTTGTAAAGGTGTTATTTAACAGTTTTTTTAAAGTTACGTGTTGTTTACATAAGGTAGTGATTTTGTGATTTGTTTATGATCAAATGTTATTAAAATGCAATGTTATTTTACTTATTATTTTACTATGTGTGTTTATATTTATTAAATGTTGTTCTTCTGTTGCTGGCATGTATGCTAGTGAAATTCATTTTTTTAATTTGATATGAAAAGTAGCTGTCTGTAGAGTACTCAATACTTAAAGGTTGATTTTTGGAGGTGTCTCCACATACTTTGATTAAAGTGGTAGTAACACCCTTGTATTGCAGTATGTGAGTATGTTTTTAGAATTGCTTACATCATAGCTAATTCAAAATCTATTATTATCCTTTGGGGATAATAATTATCAGTTCATTCTTTTATTGTTGTTCATAGTTAAAAATAGGTGGGATTATTTGTATTTGGCAGCAATGCATAAATGAAGGGAATATTGGTTTCCTGAAATTCCCCATGAATGGTATAAAGTTGGTAAAATGGTTTTGGGCACACTTTAAACGTTCCGTCCATCATGCATGTTTCACAGTGTTTCAATTTTTGCAAGTCATTATTAGTTGCAAAAACAAGAATTCTTTTATCATTACTTTGGTTGTCATACATCAAGAATTTGTCCTCTTTGTGGGTAATAGTATATTCAGATAGTATTTTAATTTCTTGAAAGATTTAGGGGGGGGTGGAGTTGGATCGGGACCTCTTTTAGTTTTAGCTAATAATCGTTTCAGGTTGGGGATGGAGGGTAATTGTCCTGTGACATGTTCTGGTACTTTTGTCAACACATTTTTCAAGATTTCAATGCTTGTCTGTTGGGAGCCTTTGCTTGCTTCTCGAAATGATTCTAAGGCTTCCCTTACTTCTAATTCTGTCACATTGGGTGGATGGTATTGCTCTCTCACATTCACAATGTTGTTATCTATAGTTGTAGCTCAACCATAACCTGCGGTTAAATATTATTTGCTACATTTCCAATGTGTTTTACTATCTTTCACCTTTTCTTGATAACCCATGTAGCTAAGCATTAATTTTCCTTTTGTAATGTAATAAAGCTTGCTCCTTCAGCCAGTTATAGTGTATAACTGTGTACACATATACATATGTGGTGAGTAAATATGCTTTGGTCATATATAAATATGTTTGTTTTATTAGTCATTTAAAAAAAATACCTATATTATTGGTCTTTTTGCTTTGTTGATGGCTTTATTTGTTGTTTTTTGAGTTTCACAGTTTTATTTTCTGTAGATGGGGTGTAGGAAGGTGGATATCTGACTATGGTTACCCCCAAACTTTTTGCCTGGTGTTTAGCTGGTTTTTGACATAGTTGGCCTGGGATCCTGCTATTCAGGGCCCCAGGCTAATTGCTCTCTCCTTAAAATGGACTCCATGAACCTTAGGTGCATACACAATTGGAACTGGTTCACCTTATTGGCCCCTGTAACAGTGTACCCTAGGTACCCAGGGCATAGGTGTTTCCAAGGCCTACCAGGGGCTGCAGCATGTATTGTGACACCCCTGGCCTGGCCTCCATATTTGACACAACTGGCTGATCATTCAGCTGGGGTAAGTTGGTGTAATCACCTCTTACTTAGATATAGTATCCCTATATCTAACCCTAAACTGGACACATATGTTCCTATCAGCCACTCCTATGGAAGGCCTCATCAATCCTGGAGGCAGAGTGCTTGGAAATATGTGAGATGGTGCTCTAGCATGAGCTGAGCCCGTCTGCAGCTGTCGGGAACCACTCCCTAAGCTATTCCGGGATATTGCCATACCATATACTCTTAAGTGCATTATAATCCTCGCGGTTATATGCTATCTTTGGTTTGGCTTTATCAAAACATGTCGAGTAAGGTGTCATACGAATTGGAATACTATCCCCTCGACAGTTCTGTCGACGGGGATAGCATTCTACCCTTCCAGAGGGACACGACATGTGTGTAGCCTTAACCCCGGTTAAAGTTAATCAGAGCCTCAGCATCACAAAATGGATGCTGCCACCACAGACACGAGTCTGACCTCCTGCTGCTGGGAGTCCTTCCAGCGAGGGAGGCTTGGACAAAGGGTTTCCTGCCTTGGGAGGTGCGAGCAACACCCCAGACAGGGTTTTGTGTATTGGGTAGGACAGGGCTGAATAGAATCAGACATGCCCGGGGCGCAAAAGGTGTCCCCGTGCATAAGCCAGTCCAAACCGGTCCTGGGACTTTCCAGACCCAGGCCTGGCGAGGAGCTGGACAAAGGAAAGGGGGTGTAACCGCCCCCCTTCCTGGTTCCTCCCAGAGGAGGGACCTAGTAGGTGATCCACCCCTCAGATTGGGAATAAGAGTGGGAGCAGTGCTATTGCACAGCAGATCATCCTGAATCAACTTGAAATAAAGAAGAAGACTGGACTTCGACATTCTGCTGCTCAGAAGACTGAAGAGAATCTCCCTTGCCTAGGAGTGGCCACCCTGTGAACACAGGCACCAACCAGCAACTCGACGTCTGCTTTGCCGCCGCCTCCCGCTGGAGCCCGAGCCCAGAGCCTGACAAGACCCAGACTCCCAGACCTCTCACAGCCCGATCCACAGTCCCTGCAAAGAAGGGACCCGTGGAGGCACCGAGTGACGTGGGACCGGACCTCTTGAAAGACACTCGAAAAGCTGACTGCGCAGCAACCGAGGCATCCTCGACGCTGTGCTTTGGGGACTGAGAACCCCCACCACCGAGCAGCCCTTGCACCGAAGATCAGCATCTCCACGATCTGCGTGGGGCCCTTTTGCATTGTGCCACTCGACGCGCCATCCCGGCCACTAGCCACGTGGTCAGCGGCCATCTAGGCGACGAAACCGACAAACTACACTGCGGGTCTGGTTGCTCCAGACTTGCCCCAGCTCCTGTAAAAAGGAGCACCCGCTCTGACCTTGCTGGTCCGAGTGTTAAGCATCTTTCGATTCCTGCATGGCTTGCATTAGCCAAAGCCTGTTTGCTCAGATCAGGTCGCCGACACCGCCAACAGCGAGAAGCCTGCGTGGGACAGCTCGTGACCGACTCCTGGACGTCCTCGCCCCCCGGTGTCCACGTGGCTGCAGAGGGAAGCTACACCTGAACGCCTGTTTGCACCCGACATCGCCTGGTTCCAATCTGGTTCCACGGTAGTCACTGGCTAGTGACTTTGAACATTGTCCCCTTTACTTTCAGGTCTTCACAACTTCAGATCCACCCTTGGATCCACCGGAACTCTTCACATCGAGCCGCCTGCAGCATCTTCAGCTCCAAGCACCATCGACCAGCGTGACGAAACCCGACACTACTTCGACCCTGTGCACCCGCTTCCTGTGGGTGAAGTAACTCAGCTCCGCTGGTGTTCCTACACTGGTACACATCTCAAGGGCCTGTGTCTTAAGTTTCAGCGTTCTAGGTCACTCGGAAGGTTCCGAACTAACTCACTTTGTACTTTTTACGCACCATAGACTTTACATTGGTGAGTGCGTGCACTTTAAACACTGCACCCGAGTCCCGCGGGCCTTTCCCGACTTAGTCACTGCTAGTCTCCAATAGCTCCAGTGATTCCCAAGTCCATAGGTATGTTTCCTTTCCGATTGGTATCTCTTATACCACTTTCTTAGTATATGGTTTAGGTGGCCCCTAGGGCTCATCCATATTGTACAACTTTTGTGTATTTTAAACTGTCTTGCGATTTAACGCTTGTGCTTCTGTGCTCATAAAGAGTCCAGGGGATTTTATAGTTAATACATCAATATATATTTTCAATATATATCTGTGTGGTGCCCTTTCATTTGGTATTCAAGGGGGTTGTGTATGGTAATACAGCTGGCTTCACATGCCTTTCAGAGTTTAGCCTAAGACTGCTTTGTCCACGTTACCACTAGGATAACTGGTCTACAAGGTTGAATTACAACCAATCATCATAAGGGTTGCTTGGCATGGTACAAAGTGATCACTAGAATTAGTGAGCATTATATACCAGGCCAACTTCTCACATTGGTGAGCAGCGGATTGGGATCTGAGCTTGCTGTTGTTTTACCATTACAATCTTTGAGATTATCATTTGAAAGATCATACAGGTACCTGCTAGGTACATATAAAATAAGACTAGTATACTTAAGTTCTACTGAACTTAGTTGTTGTAGAGCAAAGGAAGTAGCACACCCTGACTACAACTACTAGATAGGTTTAGTAGGTAAACACCAGTGTAGGTAGATTGCAACACATCCACCCACACTAGAGCAATGTCTGGAGCAGAGGGTTCCACTGGGAACATCCCTGTTGAGAGTGACCCTCCAAGGGCACCATCCAAATTTGCTATTTTTTCCTTTAAGTAATTAAGACAGCTTTGTGACTTAAGGGGTCTGAGGACAGGGCCTTCCCCTACCACAGACCACCTTAGAGAGATCTTGGACCAGTCTGAGACTCTAAAGACCTCTAAGGCAAACCCCACAGGGGATGCTGAAGGAGGCCATCCTTCAGAGGATGACACTGTAGACACCCCTGTCCCTATCATGCTGGTAGATGAGGAAGCCCCCATCACTGGAGCTCCTCAGGTAAATGAGGAGGAAGAAGAGGAAGAAGAGACAGAAGGGGGAGCAGTGAGTCAGATGATGACAGAAATAGTCAGGTGCTGGTCAGTAGACTGAGCCAGGCTAACTTAAGCCTATTTGGGACTGAATCTGGTAACAACCCATTCAGACCCCCAGGTGGACTTAACCAGAAGCCTAGGAGGAGAAGGACTCACTCAGGTGACTCTAACAACTCCCATGCTTCTAGAGGTTCTCATGGTCACTCCAGAAGGGAGATGACTAGCCCTCAGAGAAGGGAACATGAGGCCAAGATGAGAGAGGCTGAATTGAGGATCCAGAGACAAGAGTTAGAGGTTTCCCTGGCCCAAGAGAAACTTGCTAGAGCAAGACAGCCTAGAGAGAGTGAGGTAATAGGACCCACTGGTGGCAGCACTATCCAGAAGGATAAAGACAGGTCCTTTGAGACAAGAAACCTGAGTAAGATTGTGCCCCCCTACAAAGCTGTGGATGATATCCCCAAATGGATGACTGCACTTGAGAGAGCCTGCATGGTACAGCAGATCCCTCAGGATCAGTGGGCAGCAATCTTGTGGCTCTCCTTTGAAGGTAGAGGCAGAGACAGACTCCTCACAGTTAGTGATGGGGATTCTAGAAACTACATGGTCCTGAAGAGTGCTCTGATTGATGGGTTAGGTTTAACCACTGAACAGTACATGTTAATGTTCAGAGATACCCAGAAGACACAGACACAGGACTGGTCTGAATTTGTTGAATGTGCCACTAAGGCTCTGGAAGGCGTTTTGCTGGGAAGTAAGGTTACTGACTATACAGGATTGTATAATTTAATTATGAGAGAGCAACTCTTAATTAATTGTCAAAATCAGCTTCTACATCAGCACCTGGTTGACTCTGATCTGACCTCCCCACAAGAATTGGGTAGGAGGGCAGACAAATGGGTCAGAACTAGGATCAGGCCTAAGAACCAGGGTGGTGACCAAAAGAAAGAGACTACCAAGCCTCAAGAGAAGGGTGGGGATAAAAGTAAGGAAATGACTTACCCAGGGCCCCAAAACTCCAAGAATGGGGGTGGGTCCCAAGACACTTCTACAACCCAGAAAAAGCCTTATTGTCATACCTGTAAACAGGTGGGGCATTACAAAACAGATAGCTGTTGTCCCATGAATGGCAATAAAGAGAATATACCTCCAGGTAAGGCTCCAACACCTCCTGTCACTGTGGGCAGTGGTCCCCCAGGTGGTGGGAGCACCCCCAAGAATTTGGGTGGGTTTACTTTTGGAGGACAGGTGGACTCTGGCCTATCCAGGTCCCCTAACTCAGATACTCTTGTCTATGAGACTGGCATGGGGGTTGCCAATTTCACTGCTTGCCCAAACACTTTGAGCAAGTATAGACAGGAGCCCCTCATCAATGGTTTGAAAGTTGAGGCCTTCAGAGACACAGGGGCTAGCATCACCATGGTGGCTGAATGTCTAGTCCCCTCAAGGCAACTTTTACCTGATGCCAAATATCAGGTGACAAACATTGATGGCACAGAAACCAATCATCCCATGGCAGTAGTCAATCTTAGCTGGGGAGGTGTCACTGGCCCAAAGAGAGTGGCAGTGTCAGCAAACTTGCCTGTAGATTGCCTACTGGGTAATGATTTGGAAATCTCAGCCTGGGCTGAGGTTGAACAGCAAACCCATTCTAGAATTGTAAATCTCCATGGAAAGGTTAGTGGGGCTGTGATGGCTACAGCCCCCATCCAAGATGTCCTTCCTGAAAAGTTTGGGAGGGCTGAGCAAACCTCAACCCCATCTTTAGCTAACTTCCCTCCTGAAAAGAGTAGCAGGGCTGTGATGGTAACAGCCCATACCCAAACTGAGTCTCCTCCTGAAAAGGTTGGTGGGGCTGTGATGGCCACAGCCCAAACTCAAACTGATACATGGGTAGTGAAGCCTGAAATGATGGATCACTCAACCCAAACAGAGAGCATTGAGGAGGAAGAGAAATCTCCCTCCCACCAGACTTTAGGAAAAGATCAGCCTCCTCAGGGAACTGATCTTACCCCTGATGAAGGAACTGTCCCAGAGTTTGTTAGGCCTGGTCTGACAGAGCCTCTGATGGCAGTGGACCCTTCTCAGGTGGGACCCAGTCTGGAGCAGGTAACCTGCCCCTCTCTACCTTGCCTTACTCAGCCCAGGGCTGCAGAGGACAAGAAGGACAGTGAGACCCAAAGGGCCCCCTGTCAAATAAAGCGCCCCATCAACAGATTAGGGGCACCAAAACTAGTAGCCCTAGTGAGGTGCAAACTTTAAAAACTCCTGAGGGATCCCCCTTAAAAGTAGTTAGGGACCTCCCCCAGATGGATATTGTTGGGCACAGCCAAACCTGGGACCCTAAGGGCCCAAATCTGAACTGTCCCTCCAGTAAGCCAAACAGAGGGACTCAGCCTCCAGCTTTAGGTAGCCAGAGGTTGACCCTGAAAGCACAGTGCGATTCAGTCAAGGAAAGAAAGGCACACATGGTGGAGAGTGATTGGAGGAAGCTGAGTCCTACAGAGGAATCTCACTTCAGTACTCCATCCCAACACCAGCCTTTAACTTTGCAAAGACACACCACAGGTAGAGATTCCCTATGGTGGAGACCCTCAGGTACCCTTAGGGTGAGGGATTGCTTAGTGGACCATGAGAAAGGGGGTAACCAAGCCAGAGCTGGTACTTCCTTATATGGCCACTTAGGCAATATAGGCTTACCTGGTCAAGTATAGCCTTATCTCCTTTCGTTTGGGGGGGGGGTTATGTAGGAAGGTGGATATCTGACTATGGTTACCCCCAACATTTTTGCCTGGTGTTTAGCTGGTTTTTGACATAGTTGGCCTGGGATCCTGCTATTCAGGGCCCCAGGCTAATTGCTCTCTCCTTAAAATGGACTCCATGTACCTTAGGTGCATACACAATTGGAACTGGTTCACCTTATTGGCCCCTGTAACAGTGTACCCTAGGTACCCAGGGCATAGGTGTTTCCAAGGCCTACCAGGGGCTGCAGCATGTATTGTGCCACCCCTGGCCTGGCCTCCATATTTGACACAACTGGCTGATCACTCAGCTGGGGTAAGTTGGTGTAATCACCTCTTACTTAGATATAGTATCCCTATATCTAACCCTAAACTGGACACATATGTTCCTATCAGCCACTCCTATGGAAGGCCTCATCAATCCTGGAGGCAGAGTGCTTGGAAATATGTGAGATGGTGCTCTAGCATGAGCTGAGCCCGTCTGCAGCTGTCGGGAACCACTCCCTAAGCTGTTCCGGGATATTGCCATACCATATACTCTTAAGTGCATTATAATCCTCGTGGTTATATGCTATCTTTGGTTTGGCTTTATCAAAACATGTCGAGTAAGGTGTCATACGAATAGGAATACTATCCCCTCGACAGTTCTGTCGACGGGGATAGCATTCCACCCTTCTAGAGGGACGCGACATGTGTGTAGCCTTAACCCCGGTTAAAGTTAACCAGAGCCTCAGCATCACACAATGGATGCTGCCACCACAGACACGAGTCTGACCTCCTGCTGCTTGGAGTCCTTCCAGCGAGGGAGGCTTGGACAAAGGGTTTCCTGCCTTGGGAGGTGCGAGCACCACCCCAGACAGGGTTTTGTGTATTGGGTAGGACAGGGCTGAATAGAATCAGACATGCCCGGGGCACACAAGGTGTCCCCGTGCATAAGCCAGTCCAAACCGGTCCTGGGACTTTCCAGACCCAGGCCTGGCGAGGAGCTGGACAAAGGAAAGGGGGTGTAACCGCCCCCCTTCCTGGTTCCTCCCAGAGGAGGGACCTAGTAGGTGATCCACCCTTCAGATTGGGAATAAGAGTGGGAGCAGTGCCATTGCACAGCAGATCATCCTGAATCAAATTAGAATAAAGAAGAAGACTGGACTTCGACATTCTGCTGCTCAGAAGACTGAAGAGAATCTCCCTTGTGGCCTAGGAGTTGCCACCCTGTGAACACAGGCACCAACCAGCAACTCGACGTCTGCTTTGCCGCCGCCTCCCGCCGGAGCCCGAGCCCAGAGCCTGACAAGACCCAGACTCCCAGACCTCTCACAGCCCGATCCACAGTCCCTGCAAAGAAGGGACCCGTGGAGGCACCGAGTGACGTGGGACTGGACCTCTTGAAAGACACTTGAAAAGCTGACTGCGCAGCAACCGAGGCATCCTCGATGTTGTGCTTTGGGGACTGAGAACCCTCACCACCGAGCAGCCCTTGCACCAAAGATCAGCCCCCCAGCATCTCCACGATCTGCGTGGGGCCCTTTTGCATTGTGCCACTCGATGCGCCATCCCGGCCACTAGCCACGTGGTCAGCGGCCATCTTGGCGACGAAACCGACAAACTACACTACGGGTCTGATTGCTCCAGACTTGCTCCAGCTCCTGTGAAAAGGAGCACCCGCTCTGACCTTGCTGGTCCGAGTGTTAAGCATCTTTTGATTCCTGCGTGGCTTGCATTAGCCAAGGCCTGTTTGCTCCTATCAGGTCGCCGACACCGCCAACAGCGAGAAGCCTGCATGAGACAGCTTGTGACCGACTCCTGGATGTCCTCGACCCCCGGTGTCCACGTGGCTGCAGAGGGAAGCTACACCTCAATGCCTGTTTGCACCCGACATCGCCTGGTTCCAATCTGGTTCCACGGTAGTCACTGGCTAGTGACTTTGAACATTGTCCCCTCTGCTTTCAGGTCTTCACAACTTCAGATCCACCCTTGGATCCACCGGAACTCTTCACATCGAGCCGCCTGCAGCATCTTCAGCTCTAGGCACCATCGACAAGCGTGACGAAACCCAACACTACTTCGACCCTGTGCACCCGCTTCCTGTGGGTGAGGTAACTCAGCTCCACCGGTGTTCCTACACTGGTACACATCTCAAGGGCCTGTGTCTTAAGTTTCAACGCTCTAGGTCACTCGGAAGGTTCCGAACTAACTCACTTTGTACTTTTTACGCACCATAGACTTTACATTGGTGAGTGCGTGCACTTTAAACACTGCACCCGAGTCCCGCGGGCCTTTCCCGACTTAGTCACTGCTAGTCTCGAATAGCTCCAGCGATTCCCAAAGCCATAGGCCTGTTTCCTTTCCGATTGGTATCTCTTATACCACTTTCTTAGTATATGGTTTAGGTGGCCCCTAGGGCTCATCCATATTATGCAACTTTTGTGTATTTTAAACTGTCTTGCGATTTAACGCTTGTGCTTCTGTGCTCATAAAGAGTCCAGAGTATTTTATAGTTAATAAATCAATATATATTTTCAATATATATCTGTGTGGTGCCCTTTCATTTGGTATTCAAGGGGGTTGTGTATGGTAATACAGCTGGCTTCACATGCCTTTCAGAGTTTAGCCTAAGACTGCTTTGTCCACGTTACCACTAGGATAACTGGTCTACAAGGTTGAATTACAACCAATCATCATAAGGGTTGCTTGGCATGGTACAAAGTGATCACTAGAATTAGTGAGCATTATATACCAGGCCAACTTCTCACATGGGGTAGAAAATTGCTTATGTTAAATGTATTGGAGATTATTTTTAGTTTCTTTTTCTTAATTTATTTACAGTGAAAGTATACTTACTTTTTCGTAGTAGATGAATTTAATTTGGTGGATGTTCTTTGGTAGATGCGCTTTGAAGCTGTGATGAAAAATGTATATATTAGTTTTGTTTTATCTTTTTTAAGCTTGTAACAAAATTAGACAATTTTATTTTATTTCTAGGATTTTTTTTTTTAATTGTTCTTGTTTTTTATCATGTAGAATTAGATAAGATACTTAATCACATTTGTATTTTTTTTGCTGTTGTTGTTACGAAGTTTAGTTTTAATTTAAAGTGGAGAGAACACTTAATTAATTTAGGGAGGTAAGTTAAGGATGTTTAGGCATTTATATTAATTGAAAAATGCTTTTTGTTACCTGTGTTGTTGTATAATCTGTTATAGTAGTTTTGTAGATCGTCTTTCTCTCTCTTTCCAGCAAAGTAACACGCTTCCTCCTTGTTTGGCCGATAAACGTTAATTTTCTTCAAGTTTGGTATTAGTTTTTATCGTGGTTAGTTAAGTACATTTACATTTTAATTGGTTTGTGGTCTTTTAGTTTAAATTCATTGGTTGAGATATGTGTTTTGAACCAGTCCATTCTCTATTCCTGCTCACGGGAACCTCCTGATTCAATCATGGCTCTTTGTAAATGCTGCAGCGCTTGGATGGAAAAAAGTTACATTCCTGTTGTGTACATCATTACCTGTGATAAACATGCAGCAGTATGCTCCAATATTGGTACACACCCCTACCTCAATTGTTGTCACTAAGTCCAACACATATGATCACCGTGAGACGGATGGCTCTTAGTTCTATCTTAATTGCATTAAGACTGAGCTCTATGCTGTTCATCATCTTGAACAATTCTCCCCTGGTTATTTGTAACCAGTGGGCATTCACTTTGTCTGCACTATGAAGAAGAATATGGACCCGCCAGCGTTTTTTAAAATTTTTGTAATAGTCTGAACTTTTCTGCTATGTCTTTTATACTGAGCAAAGCCAAAACACTAGCAGTTCTTTTTTCTTGAGCCTGAAGGAACAGTGTCATCTTCTTCTTTTGCGAATGTTAGTGCAATTCTGACAGATCTTCTTCAGGTATAATCAGGGTCAGGTGTGTATGGTGATAAGGGAGCAGGGGCCTTGCCATCTAATAAGAGTAGGAAAACTCGCCACACCACCAGTAGGTATCCATTAGCGTGGAGGTGCCAATTGCCTGTACGCAATGTACAGTACTGTGCCACAGTTTTCATCTGTTCCCAGTGGAATGGTTCCTTTACCTTTGAAACACAAGGAATACAGTGTAATTTTCCATACTCTTGGGGTTGCCCCTTCCCTTATAACCACATGTACTTATTCACCTCATTATCCCAAATTGCCAGGGATGGGATATCTATGCTATGGTTCAATCCTCCCCTATGAGACTCATTTCCCTTTGTCTCATTGAGATGGATGGCCATACACTGGAAGTCCATGTCTGGGTTCTATTGGTTATTGGAGAACACAGCCCCAGAAATGGTAAGGGCTGCCCTGGGTCCGCAGGTGGAAGCCGGAGTCGATGTGTTTGCGCATTGATATGGCAGTTTTGCTATCTCTTATTTTGATGGTCTTGGGGCCAAACAGTAGCCTCCCTGCGTATCTTATCTAGCTCTGTCTGAATGTTGTTAGGCTAAGGGAAAAGGTACAATGCTGTCAGATGCTCTTATATTGTGTCTGGTTCACTACTACCCTATGGCGTTCTACTCTGTTGGGTTGGACCTTGGCCCCATTCCTACATAGGTATGGGTGGAGAAGACATTTTGCTTTTTCGGGTGCTACCTTGGGACAAGTAAAGCCAGTCTGCACCTACTACATGCTGTTTTTGCGAATAGATATAACATGACCTGGCTGTTTTGAAACCCATGGCGGTCATATGCTGATATCACATGTTGTGGGAGAGGTTACGTTGCATTTCGTGTGGAATGCTAGTGTTGGATTCGTTGTAAATATATGTGATGGGTGAGAGGCCCCTGCGCAAGCATGTGATAGTTTCCGGGTGGACTACATCAGACTGGGCAGTGCTTTGGTGATCAATGGATGCAGAAACTCCCATAGTAAATAGGGTACATAGAAGTGCAATAATGCATTAGTTATTGTACACTGACAGTCTTGGGATTGAACCCTTGGGATACGTCTGTAATCCTCTTTTAGTTGGGAGAGTCTTTAGTCAACAAAGTTTGAGACGAAAAATTCACTGTACTGTTTGTAGTTCTGAGTGTGCACACTGTAGATCTTCTTAGTGTACTTATGTGGCTGCTGCAAAGGAGGTGCACTTCGATGTTCGACTGGCAAACTGTATGTTAACTGGGATAGTTAAACAAATAGTCCTTCATTGCATGTGCTGTCATTTTCCTTCAGGGATCATGTGCTTTCCTTTTAAGGGTGTGCTCTTCACACTCTATTAATATAATTTTAGTGAGGCACCAAAAGAAGGCCCCAGTCAGGGTATTTATTTTGTTAATGGAATGCATTAATTACAGTGGGTTGTTGGGCCTTCACCCTCTCCGTACCTAACTGGTATCCCCAGCCCCTTTCTCTATTGTATACATGGGAGTGCTATCAGTGCAGGTGGTGTCTTTTGGCCAACATGTGCATGGGGGGTGTATAATGAGGGCATGTGTCGCAATTAAATATCGTTGGTGATTGCAACGTAATCTGATGTCATGTGTATACCCCTCTAATCCCCTCATTCAGTGTGCAATGTGACCCTCCCTAGTGGCACCAGGTGCCTTGACTATATACCTTTTCTAGAACCATCTTTTTAGGTCTCGCCTAGGCAGCGCACTTGCGCTGCTCTAGGAGATGCCTTATTGAAATCGGTCTGCTCCATTTCAAGCACACTCGTGCTTGTGCTGGCAGCTACCTGGCGGAAGCGAGCAGCGGCACACGTTCAGTTCACTCCCATAAGGCAGATGCCAGCACAAGCACAATAGTGGATGTGGTCGGAAGGCTGTCCCTCAGCCTTCTTGTGCTTCTGATATTGTGGCATCAGAGATTGGGCTTACTGATTCCTTGAGGTGGTGTGTGTAAGGCCTGAAGTGTTTGGCTGCTTGCTAGGTCTGATACAAGGATAAGCACATTCTTGTGTATAGATCTCACAAGGGGATGAGATGAACTCTCCCCCGGACATTGTCTTTTCCTTGGTGTTTGGGCCTTTGGTTCTTAGCTGTAACTAGGAGCTTTTAACCGGCGACCTGCTTCTGTGTTACTCTGGAGGGGCATGACCCTGCAAAAAAGGCTTTGGACACTTGGAAAACTTGGAGGGAGTAGGGTGGAAATACTTTCGTGCGTGGAGAATCCGGATCTTAGGGTCAAGAATTTATTAAAATTCATCAGGGGAATGTGTTGAACTGGGAAAGGTAGTTATTAAGGTGGACCTCCCCACCATACTGACTTGGGCCATGCGGTGCCTTGCGACCTGTCATATATTGTGTGGTGGAGGTAATGAGGTCTTCGTTATCTCATATGTACGGGAAACCTGGTTCCCAGCACTGGAGGACGGCTCTATTTTGGAACTTGAAAGAGGTCTCCATAGTTTGGAGGCTACTAGCTTTTTAGGGTCATAGTTGGAACCTCATGCCATGAAGGAATTTGATCCGGGACTGGGGGCCTGAGAATGAGGTTTCCTTTCAATTTGATGATCGGAACCCATCCTAATTGTCTTGTGGGTGTGGGGACCTGGATGCCTGCTTTTATGGACTGGATGGGAAGCGGCCCCACCATTTCCAGACTGCCTGCCCTCTGGGGTATGGTCATCCAGCCCTGCCTTGGGCGATCAGCTGCAGAGTGTGGACTAGACTCCCACAGGCACACTGAATGGCGGATTTTAGTGAGTATACCCCATCAATAAAACACATCCAGCAGCCCTGAATTCCCGAGTACAAGTAAAGACTTGAATTTCTAATGTGGTCTCATTGGTCCTTTCTTTGAGGTTTGGCACAATGAAGTGTGAGGTATGCATATAATTCTTGCTTCGCATTGGGGGTTTTGACTAGTCCTCTGCAGAGTTCGCTGTTCTGCTATGTGACCAAAAGATTCCTCCACGCTACAAGGAGTTCCGTAAGCAGTCAAGCCATTCTCACTGATCTTTAGTGCCGGGCGTTTGTCCCACACTACATAATCAACATGAGCAACACTACAAGCCGCACACCCAGTAGAAGGGGGCACTGTTTCTTTCTGTCGCTGGAGTACAGTAGAGTAGTTCTACTTCAACGCCAGCTTCCTCAACTCGAGCAGTAGCAAACATCCACACCCGTCTGCGTTGAAAAATCTCCCTGGGAGTTGGTCTGGATTAAGCTTTTCCTTGCTCGTGTTCGCCAATGTAATGCTGGCGAGCGCAAGCAAGAAAAATACTCCACTCCACAGACTTTTTCTGAACTCTGTGCACTACACAGTGCACAGAGTGAGATTAACTCCTGAAACTCTGTGAACGGTGCAGAATTTCATGACCAACCAACAATAGAGCGCCACTACTGATAGGTATTTTTACCTTATCTTTGAAAGAGCCACATAGACCTAAACAGACATGGCTACCTAATCTTTTTAACTCTCGGTTTTTTATTTTTTCAAATAGGATTGATCCATAATTTTATTTAAATGGATTGTTCAACGAAAAATGTGCAATAATTTGTACATTCACAAAATACATTACAAAAAAATCCTGCAATTTGACAATTTACATTTCACATAAAATTACAATCTCCCTTACAAAAGCCACTCATTTCATTTCAAAATTCTTTATTTCGGCTTTGATGCCATAAAAGAACAATACATACATTACAATGGATAAAAGGGGAAAAAAAATCCACTTTGGGTATTAAAATCATTAGCTAAAACAGTACATTTCATGTTGGAAGACAATCGGAGCACAAACAAATAATCTTAAGATCCTACGATGGACCCCTCACTAATTTCAGAAAGTAGATCAGTTCTATTTCCGGGAATGAGCTCAGTTACAGTTGATGCCCCATTTTTTTCCTTTGAAAGAAGATAGAATGTAGAAATCAGCTAACACTAAATGTTATTGGTTGCATTGAGTTTGTTGTCAAAATTCTCAAGGCCTGTGTACATGACCTCAAGCCTAACAATAGGCATATTGGTTTAATCCATCTTTTCCTGGCCTGTGCATACACAGGGCAAAAGAAGAGGATATGTTGCTCATTTTCTATCTGGTTTTGTTCGCACATAGAGCAAATTTCATCGGTTGCTATGGATGACGAGTCTGAATTTCTAGCCCAGCGTGCCAAAGTTGTCTTTATTATTAGATTTTCATATCTAAATTTTAAAAATAAAGTTTTGGCAAGTGGGGGCTCTATTTCATCCATAAAAGTCTCAAAAAGAGGCATATCCTTAAAACTTAGGAAGTTTGATACTAGAGTCCCACCAGTTGTAACACTTATGGTCCTATTTGCAATAAAGGTCCAGAAAGCCCTTTTTAAGATTAATTTCGGGTTAGGGGGAAGTTGCTCAGGGTTCTCCCAAAAATGTTTCAGACCTATGTTGCTGAGCCAAGTTTTAACGTGCCTAAGCCATGGGATAGCTTTTAGACTATCAAGCGCCATAATTTATTTTAGCCCGTCTCTATAGTCTTGGAGTTCGGGAACCTGCCATAGTCTAACCCATAGCATTAAAGGTCGAACCAAGACTTGGTGATCAGTTCTTTTAAAAGTTAGGTCAAGTTGCAGTGGCACTAATGGGGTGCCTCTCGGGACCCTTACCAAACTTCGCATGAAGTTGTTGTCCAGGACACTAAAAGTGTCTTTGGACCCAGGACCCCAAATTTCTGCACCATATAGCACTGATGATTGGACTTTAAATTTAAAAAGTTCAATCGCTGGGGACACAGCTTTACTGGTACTCAGGCTTTGTTCCCTGAGAATTGGTTTTACATTCTGGGCAAATGTCAACTTACATTTTTCCATTTGGGCTCTCCAAGTAAAATTGGAATCTAGTGTCACCCCTAGATATGAAAAATGGGGCACTGATTCCAATTTTACTCCTTTCAAAGTTAGGCAGCCTTTATCTGGTTTGGTCGGATTTAGGGCCATACATTTGGTCTTTTTCCCATTAATCTCCAGCCCCTTCTTACTACAATATTCACTGAAGGTGTTCAATAGTGCCTGGAGACCTTTTTTGGTTTGGGAAATCAAGATAGTGTCGTCAGCGAATAATAAGGATGTTACCCTTTCACCGTTCAGTTTTGGGGAGTCGTTGTTACATCCCTCTAGGTATAAGGGGATGTCGTTCACAAAAAGGGAAAAGAGCGTAGGGGCCAGAACACAGCCCTGGCGAACACCACGCTCGATGGGAATTTTTTGGGTTAATTCACCGTTTGGGCCCCCTCGAATTCTCGCAAAATTCCCTTCATGTAACTCTTTGATCTGAACTGTTAGATTATTTGGCAGGCCTGCTGCACTCAGGGTTTTCCATAGAAGATTGCGAGGCACTAAATCGAAT
Source organism: Lissotriton vulgaris (assembly GCF_964263255.1). Classification (NCBI taxonomy): domain Eukaryota; kingdom Metazoa; phylum Chordata; class Amphibia; order Caudata; family Salamandridae; genus Lissotriton; species Lissotriton vulgaris. The sequence goes on along the minus strand of NC_141688.1, from coordinate 186,140,426 downwards.
GCTGCCCTTAAATCAACAAAGGCAACATATAAATGACCCCTTTTGATCTTTACATATTTCCAGTAAAGGCAACAGAATCTAAAAATCTGATCTATTGTACTAACTTTTGATCTAAACCCAGCTTGGTATTTGGTTAAAATTGTATTTTCCTCCAACCAATCACTCACACGTAATAAAATGTGTCGTGAGTAAATTTTCTGGAGGATATCCATTAGACTGATTGGCCGGTAATTACAGGGATCCATCTTATGTCCAATTCCACTTTTGAGATCACTGTCCATTTGAGATATTTTGTGACGTGATTCTTTAGTCTCCAATGATTAACCAGTGGTGCAGTTTGTACATTTTTCCTGATCCGTGATTTATGTTGAGAAATCCTAGATCTTACTTCCTGGTTTGTCTTACCGATGTATAATTTCTTGCACAAGCAAGTAATCCCATACACTACGTTTTTTGATCTGCAGTTAGTGAAGGAATCATGTTTCCAGTAGATGGCATTATGTGTGTACAGCACTCCTTCTTCAGTGGAGTCGCAGCACGAACATGAGCCACACTTATGGTGGCCTGTTACCGGGGGTAAGCCAACGTAGTCTCGTAATGTATTTGACTTAGGTTGTGTTACTGCCGCTCGTACGATTTGATTAGCAATGCTGTTGTACTTTTTGAAAGCGAAGAGTGGTTTTGAAGACAACAACTTATTTACTTGTTTAATCAGATGCCAATTCTGATGGATAATTTTCTTTAGATGGTTTGAATTCGGGCAGAAAGTTGACATAAATACGATTCTATTCACAGAGGTCTTTTCTCTTCTGTCCAGCAGTGTCTACCGTGGGGTCCATCACACTCTTTCATTGCTTTTTTCAGCAATTTTCTTGTATAGCCTCTATCAATCAAATTCCCTTTCAAGTTGGTGGCATGAAACATGTATATCTTTGTAGGTGCAATTTCTTTTTATCCTTAGAAATTGGCCATACAGCGAATTGTCTTTTAGGCTTTTTGGATGATTACTTGAATAATGCAAAGCTTTATTTCTGTCAGTGTTTTTTTTTAATAGTGTTGTTACGAGTCTGTCTTCTTCCGCAAATACCTCTACATCAAGGAACTGTTTTCTAGTACTAGAGTGACTGATGCTAAACTTGATGTCTGCAGATCTATTGTTCAACCACTCATAGAATTTCAATAAATCCTCTGCTGAGCTTGTCCATACCATCGATAAATCTTACCCAACTCCCAATAAATTGGGCGAAAGGATTTTTGTTGTAGACAAAATGCTCTTCATATTTAGCCATGAAGAGAACAGCCAATTCTGCGGCAAATGGACACCCCATTGCTACTCCCTTAACTTGGAAATAGAAGTCACCATTGAAATTAAAATTGATTTTTTTTTAGACCAAAGCCGGCTAGTTCGATTAAAAACTCTGTTGGTATTTGTGTAGGTCTTTCTCGGTTGTTCAAGAAAGATTCTATTATTGCCAGGCCTTCATCTTGGGAAAATTGAGTGTACAGTGACACTGTGTCCAGTGTTACCAAAAGGTGAGATCCTTGGACAAAATAAACTTCTTCCAGATTGTTGATAAAATCCATAGTGTCCTGAAGGAAAGATGAAACAACTAGCAAAATGGTTTTAAAAAATGGTAAACAAATTTGGAGATTGGTTCCAAAAGGGACTCGCAGCCGGAGACGATTGGTCTTTTGGGGGTGTGGTCTCATTTTTATGTACCTGTGGTAGTACGTAAAATAAAGGGATCCTGGGATGTTTACTCTGTATATATTCAAATTCTTTTTTACCCAGGAATCCCTGATCGAATACCTTCTGTAGGATTCCAAAAAGGACTTCTTGGAGATCGTGGGTTGGATCTTTGCTGAATTTTCTATAGCATATGACATCTTCTAGTTGTCACATGACTTCTGCTATGTATTTGTTTGTCTCCCATACCACTATTGAGCCCCTTTTGTCCACCTGCTTTATAGTAATCTTTGTTGATGGTGGGCAGAAAGATGATTTATTTCTAAGACCAGTCACTTCTAAAGTTGTAACATGAGAATTGTCAGCAAAAAAAGATTTCAAACGGATTTTTGTACAAAATTCTATAGCTTCTCTTTTCTTTCCAACAAAATCTGTCCTTTTTGTAGGAACAAAAGATAATACTTTTTCTAAGATTGTTTTCTCATTTGTAGTTAGAATCTTTTCTGATAGATTGTAGATGGGAGAAACTGTTAGTTTTTGTAGTTTTGTCATCTCGTTGACATCTCCCATGGTTGATCATTGAATCTTGTCTTTCCGCAAGCTTTCTGCTGGCCTCTTCCTAAAAAAGGAGTTTGTTGATGTTGGTAAGTCCCTCTTCTGTTTTGATTTCTGCGTCCCTCGTTATTCTCTGCCACGCTCCCACCGGAGGAGGATGATGTATCTGAGAATATTAAAAAAGTGTTTTTTAATCTTCCTTGATACTCCTGTAGGTAGCTCCTGGACTCAGCTCTTGAATAGAAGTCAGTTTGAAGGTATGGATACACTTTGTCCATACTGAAACTTTTTTTGTCCTTCTCAAATTTGTTACTTTTTTGATTTACAATATAATCTTGGAATTCCAATATTTCCTTTTCGACCTTACCTAATAATACTTTAGAGTCCCCAATTGACTGATTTCCTCTAATTTCAGATTCATGGATCTCAAGTTCCTCTAGTTGTTGTTTGAAGAGTCTGAGTGCTGTTTCCACAGTAAGGACCAGCAGGGACCCTACTGCATTTCATCTCGATGAAACTGTAACCTTTTTTGTACACCAGGTCTTCGGTTAAGATTACCGGCACATTTCGAATTTCGAATCCGCCTGTGATCGTCCCAGCCTTCAGATGTTGAACTAGAAAATGACCATGCAGATCAGTTCTAATTAGTTTTTTCTTTAATCTCAGAAGCTTATCTGATTCATTTTGATTTTTGGCTGAGACACTCAACGAGACTGTAGCAAAGAGAGGAGGAGCCTCTGACAATTTTCTTATATGAACCTCACTATAAGCAAAAGTATCTTGCTCTGTCATACACACCAAGTTCCGCTCAATTTAAATCGAGTTTACCACAACAAACAAAAACCAAATTATTTGGAGGATGCCCCATATTTGGTACCACCCAACACAAACTACTTCTTATAACTTACTGCAATATATCTATTTCTATTGCACAAAAAAGAACCACACGGGGAATTTTATGACCAGGCATAGTTTTGACTTACTGCCCATTTGTGATCTGTCTTTGCCTTAATGCATTGTCTCCCCAGACAGTTACCTCTCCCTGCCAAAGGTGTGGTCCTGTTCTCTGTTGGGCTGGGTTTCCTGCCAGTTGTTGCTGTTGCCACGTGTTTGACCACCTACCCCATTACTGCTGTGGTGGTGCAGTAGCTAACTGATTTCCCTGAGGCTGTGTGTCGGCTGTATTCTGGTTCCCAAGGTCTTTTTTTTTTTTTAGATGGGGATTTTGTGGGGACTGGCCCAGGTTTATTAACCTCTGTTTGTGAAGTACTTTTAGATTGCATTGTTGGGACACATGGTCAATTTTGTGGCATTAGTAACATTCTCTAAGGTCTGGCTACTTCCAACCTCCCTGACTTCTGCTGTTATAGTTCGGATGAAACCCTCCAGGTGTTTGGTGGTGAAACCTCCTTCAGGACTTGTGTCATTTGCACATTTCCGGCCAACGCGGTCTTCTCAAGGGTAGTTTGTTGCAACTTAGCGGTGTCTCTTTGGGTTTGCACTTGTTACTCCCTGTACGTTTCTTGTATCCTTTTGTAATAGTGTAATATGTGAGATTGTATCTCCCACCAGGGTTTGGTGTCTGACTCTACTACATTGTCCAAATCTCTCTGTATCTCATTGGGCCGGCCTTTTTTGAGAATAATATAAAATAATGAAACCAGTGGGCCTGTGTCAATCCATGGATGCCCGGTCTCTTGTCCCCATTGTTCCCTTATTCTATCCAGAAACTCAGCTATAGCCTCCTCAGGTTTAATATATTTCACCTTTTTCACTTCTACATCAGGGAAGTCAGGGTACATTTTCCTCAGAGCCGTCCACATTTGGTCCCTGTATGAATTGAATGCAGACCTATCATGCTCAATGTCTTTCACACAATGTGACTGCTAGGATGCGAGATTGGACAAACACTGCGTTAGTCTGGGCTACTATGAGGCTAGTCAGCAGACTTTTAACTTCAGCTTTCACTAGTAGTGGGTACATTTTGGCTTAGGGTAGCTCCACTAGTCTTTCCCCAACATTTCGTTCACATCTTATTAGACAATCCTGCATGTAGGTGCAATTCCACTTGGGATCTCCTCCACCATGCCGGATGCATTCGTCCACATTGGACATATCCTCTGGCTTGAAGGATCCTTTCTCCAGGCAGGGTCTGTCGTACTGGTTGCTTCCATTGGTACAGCGGGCTAACAGGTGGTAAAATGAGCGTACGAAGATCATGCCTTCCTCTCTGGTCACTATCTCCCTTGAGGTCAGTCTTTTTTGTCCCATGCGTTCGGGAGGAGCATCATATGTCTTTGTTAGTGCTCCTTACATGTGCACGCAAAAGTGCCATCTTATTTCTCCTACGTCTTAGTTCAGTCTGCACCAGGCTACATTAGTCTCTTATTTCCTGGACAGCCCCTCTCCTGCGTTGACGATCTGGTGAGGCTTGGATCCTAACCAGAAGCCTCTCCTCTAGTTCTGCTTCCCATTCTTCCCCGAACTGTGCTCTGTACTTACCTTCACTCTCCTCAAGTAGCAGGTGTGCTACTCTACCATCTTGCTGTGCTTCCACTGTGCAATCTCTCTCTCTTTCTCTACTTAGTTGCCATCTTACCACTAAATCCTATCTAGAATGCCTTCTGGTCTCAGTCAGCACTCTCAGCACTGTTTAAGGCATGAGAGAGTTGACAGTCTGATAACAAAGCTATCAAATTAGGCCTGGCTGAAGTTTAAATTATGCCACATACTTTGTGTAATGGCAGGAATTGCGATTCTCCTATTAACATGACCAGAGAATCTGGATTTCATTAAAGACATGGAGGCTAACATTATGCATTAATCTTTTTAATGCAGCTCACACATCACAAAGACTTAGAATAAGAACCAAATGACAACACAGTATCCATAAAAGGCGTGTGCCAAGAAAGATCAGCCTCTTTTAAATGCCTTGAACGACAGGTCAAACGAAGAATACATCTTGAAACTTGGAGGAAGTATAGTTGAAACTTGTAAAGTCCTTTGAGAATCATCAATTCGAATTGTCTGAAAGAAAATAAAGCAAATCAAGAAAAGCACAAGGTAACCTTCAGAAGAAGCAACAAGAGAAGCACAGCAAAAGGTTAAAAGGTATGAAACATTCAAAACATTGTAAACCAAATTAATCCTCAATATCCCTCAAGGGAGGGACGGGAACGATAATGTTAGCCTCCGTGTCTTTAATGAAATCCAGATTCTCTGGTCATGTTAATAGGAGAATCGCAATTTCATTACAAGACAGGAGGCTACATTATGCATGTTGGTAGCCTTGAATCACAACATCAGAAACATGTTCAATTGGTTTACAATAATGATGAGCAAAGGTAGAGGCATTAGACCAATCAGCAGCATAAAGGATAGCATCCAACTTACCACCCGACCAGTATGACTTGCTGGCCATTGCGCTTCTTAGTGAGTGAGCTTGAAATGTTGAAAGGTCAATACCAGCGAAATTCATAGCCAATTTAACCCACCTTGCGATAGAGCAGGATGAGATGGGTTTAAAGGGTTTAACGTAGGAAACAAGGAGTTGATTTGCATCAGGGGGTCGAAGATTAGACATCCTGGAGTCGTATTCCTTCATACAATCAACCACACAGAGCTTTTTGCAAAAAATCCAAACGTGGATAGAAGATAAAGTCAGACATGGTCTTAGTTCTCCTAAAAATTTCAAATTTAACACCAAACATGTCATAACATCTATTGGAGATGTCCAGAGCTTTAACATCTGAAACTCTGCGACAGGAGATTAAACAAAGAAGAGAGGCAAGTTTAATTGAAAGACATTTTCTGTTAAGAAGGGAGTTATCAGGCCAGGAGCAAAAAAGGTCAAGTAATAATTTAACATCCCAAACAGATTGATATTTAGGCCTGGGGGGTCTTTTAAGTCTGATACTTTTAAGGACCCTACAAACAATAGCGTTTTTACCTACCGTTTTACCGTTGACAATAGAGTGTCCTGCGGAAATGGCAGACCTATAACAGTTAATGGATCTATAAGAGAGACCACTGTCGAAAAGTTCCGCTAGGAAATTGACTATATTAACGATAGGAGCTTCCACGGGATCCAAGTCCCTTTCCAAGCACCAACTAGACCATTTTTTCCAGATGTTTTTATATCTGTAGTGTGTTCCAGGTGCCCAAGATTCTCCGAGAAATGTAAGAGCAGATGACGAAAGTCCATACAATTGATTAGATTGCCTGTCACTTTTCAAGCAAGAAGGTTCAGGCTCCCTGAAAGAACCAGGTGGTGATCTTCTCCGTTTGCGTTTAGGAGGAGACCTTGAGAGGCCCGGATTAGGAGGGGAATGTCGCAAGAGAGTTCCAAAGCTGTGGGGAACCATGCTTGAGACGGCCAGAAGGGGGTTATCAGGACCAGGGAGCACTGTTCTTGTCTCACTTTCTGTAGAACCCTTTGAATCATGGCAAAGGGGGGAAAGGCGTAGGGTCGGAGAGGAGCCCAAGGTTGGAGAAAAGCATTGAAAGCGAGAGCACCCGGGTCTGGCATCCAACTGAAATACTGTGGAAGTTGGGAAGACAAGCGACTTGCGAAAAGGTCCACATCGAAAGGACCCCAATAGTGGACCAGGGAATTGAAAATGGTCGGATTGAGTTTCCAATCGCTGAAGTCTACTAGGAACCTCGAGTTCCAGTCTGCGGAGAGGTTGGATTTTCCGGGGAGGTACTCTGCCCTCAGGGAAATCTTGTGTTCCAGACAGAACATCCAAAGTTTCTTGGCTAGATCCGATAGGTCGGCAGATTTCGTACCGCCAAGACGGTTGATATACGAGACTGCGGAAACGTTGTCCATCTTCAGGAGAACGGATCTGCCTTGAAGAGACTGTCTGAAGCTCATCAGTGCATAGAGCCCGGCCGTCATTTCTAAGAAATGTATGTGGTGGGAAGATTCCTAAGGGGTCCATACACCACCAGTGTCCTGGTCGAGGAGACGAGCACCCCAACCGTGAAGGCTGGCATCTGACTCTAGAACGAAGTCTGGATTTGAACCAAATATAGCTCTTCCATTCCAGGCGTCCAAATTGTCCAGCCACCAAGAAAGTTCCAGTCTGGCTTCTTCGTCTAGAGAGACTTGGTCTCCGTACCAAAGTCCAGATCTGAGAGCTTTGGCTTTTACTCTCTGAAGAGCACGGTAGTTCAGGGGGCCAGGGAAGATAGCTTTGATCGAGGAAGAAAGGAGACCAAGGAGTCTGGCCAGTTCTCTGATGGATAAAGAGTGATGTTTGAGGACAAATCTGATTTCTTTCCGAATTTTGGCAATCTTCTTCTAGGGGAGTAAGAGAAGACAGCTGGATGTGTCCACAGTGAAGCCAAGGAACTCCAGAGATTTGGAGGGTAAAATGATTTATTTTTCCCTATTTATAATGAACCCAAGGCTTTCTATGAGGTTCATAGAGGTTTGCAAATCTTCTAGAATCTGAGAGTGAGATTGGGACATTATTAGTATGTCGTCTAGATAGATGATGAGACGAATACCCCTGGCTCTTAGGATGGAGACTATCGTTCTCATGATTTTGGTGAAACACCAAGGGGCGGATGAAAGACCAAAAGGGAGGGCCTGAAATTGAAAAAGGCGATTGTCCCAGATGAATTGGAGAAAGGACTGATGTTCTATTGTCATGGGAATGGTAAAATAGGCGTCTTTTAAGTCCAATTTGACTAGCCAATCTCCTTGGAGAAGAAGGTCCCTGAGCAGATGGATGCCTTCCATCTTGAAATGAAGGTAGACGAGGTACTTGTTTACCTCTCGATGGTTTATTACTGGGCGCCAACCCTTGTCTTTCTTTTCGACTAGGAAAAGGGTACTCAAAAAATTCTTTTGGACCAAGAGACCTCTATTATTGCACCCTTCTTTAACATAGAGGAAACCTCTTCTTTGACGATTTCTAGATGTTCTGAAGAGAGGATTGGGAGTGGTAGATTGGAAAGGAATCTCTGTGAAGTCTATTTTGAAGCCCTGAACTGTTTCTAGAACCCACGGGTCTTGGGTTAAGGATTCCCAGACATGAAGGAAATGTTTGAGTCTGCCCCCGACCTTTGGAGGGGAAGAAGAAAGAAGTGCCCTTACTTGAGGTGGTGTTATTGGAAGCACCACGAGCGGGGAAGCCTCTTCCGCGTGAACCTCTCCCTCTTTGTGGGAAGTACTGTCTGGAGTTGGAGGGGTAGAAGCCTCTACCTCTACCGGATGAACCTCTTCCTCTTCCGTAGGTGAAAGGCCGGAAATTCCCTCGGCCGGAAAAACGGCCTCTTACACCGGCCTGGCCAAAAACACGTTTCATGTTGTTTTGGGCTTTGTCTAAGGCTGTAAAGGCCGCCACATATTTGCCAAGAGTTTTGATCATATCTTGTCCAAAGAGGAGGCCGTTAGGTTTAGATGACGGCTCTTTTTCAGCAAGGTCCCCGAGTTTGGGGTTGATTCTGATGAGGACAGATTTTCTCCTTTCAATATTGAGGGAGGATTTGGCATTACCCAGTAGTACAATGGCTCTCTGACTCCAACCTTTAATCAGGTTAATGTCTAGGGGTGTGTTGGAAATGTGTGATTCCTCAGCAAGGTCTAGGATTCTGGTAAGGGGACCTAGAAGGTCAAGAAGGTGGTCTTGACATGCTTTAAGGGCTCTTTCCAGACCTTTTCTTGGGTCCTTGCCTAGTTTAAATAGGAACTTGATTAAGTTGGGGTCTAAATTGGGAGTTTGGCAGACTTTCCCCTCAATGAATGGACGGGGGCACTCAGATCTCATGTTGTTGCGAGATTCTCTTTGAAGAGACTTTCTTAGCCACTTGGTGACGAACTTAGCTACGTGGTCGTGGGGGTACCACCTTTTGCTGTTAGGGTGGGAGATGTTTTCTGGGGAGAAGATTTCGGCACCAAGAGGGTCAAGGATCGCGTCCTTTGACGAGGGGGAGGAGTCCGCCTCTGAGAGAGGGTTAAGGTCCCATTCATCGGTATTTTCATCGTCGCGGTCCAGGACGAATTTGTCCTCAGGATCCATGAAGAATTCGTCTTCCTCTGAGCTGGAATTGACGGGAGCACTGAGAGTAGTTGCGTTGGCGCTTGTTAAATTCATGCCGCTATGGGCAACATTACCTTTTGGGGCGCTTGAGCCTCCCATGCCTTTTGAGGTGCTTGGACCTCCCATGCCTTTTGAGGTGCTTGGACCTCCCATCTTAGATGAGGTAGCGCGACCTCCATCAGTATTCATACAGTGTTTACTTTTTTTGGTAGACTTAGAGTGTTCAGCTTCTAGGTCTGAAGTGTCATCATCAGGTAAGAGGGACCTTTTATTAGACATAAGTTCACGGAATGTATTTAGCATACAGGCCATTTCCTTTTGAAGGAAGGATTTGAAATTATCAGAGTTATGATTGGGGGAGCTTGCCATAGCGTCATCTGATTCTAGATCAGACATGACAGGTAAGTAAATTTACAAGCTTATTAGATAAATTAAATGGCTAGTATCAAATTAGCTTCCTTTTATTTATTTATTTATTTATATATTTTTATTTTTTATTTTATTCTTATATATCTTAAGACAGGAAGCCTAAGCTAAATTAGTGTAGTGGTAATTTCATCTTAAAGCTAAGCTAGCCTAAGCTAATCAAGGTAGTAATAATTTGGTTAGAGTTGAGCCAGTAACTAGTAATGCCAATTAAAAGCTAATGAAATTAAGCCTTAAACCAGATCTGAGGAGAAACAGCTGTTGGCAGGAGCGCAGTCGGTAAAGCCTCGAAAACGGCAACCGATGCGCTCGAGCTGAGGAAAATCAGGTCGAGGAATGGACCCTGGCGGATACACAGCGTTACGTTGCTGTTGCCGAGGCCCATTCCTCAAATCTAGGTGAGGGAGATGTCGGGCTTAAGCAGGATAGGACTGAGGCGGAAAGCGAGCGGCGGAGACTAGTACCGTCTTGAACTGAGTGGACTAGAAACGATAAACTAGGTATGCGCGATACATACAGGGTTTGCGCAAGGGGGGGAGAAAACGAGTAGAGACGCGACAACCATAGATTGGAAGTCAAGGGAATGAGGGGGAGGAGATCGTGGGGAGTGGCAGCGATCGAGGGGAGGGTGGGGAACGAGTCACACCACAAGAGCAGGTTAAAACGTGGGAATAAAAATTTTGATGTGATAATTATGAAAATAAAGAGTTCAATAATGAAATATAACAATAAGCAGTTCGAGAATAAAGGTACACATCATATCAAAATAATAATACAGTCATTAAATGAGAGTAAATGGCAAACTGGCATAACAGTTGAGTAAGGATTGTAAGAGGAGTTACTTATCTGTTGTGAGCCGCATTTAAAAGAGGCTGATCTTTCCTGGCACACGCCTTTTATGGATACTATGTTGTCATTTGGTTCTTATTCTAAGTCTTTGTGATGTAAGCGGCTGTGTGAGCTGCATTAAAAAGATTAATGCATAATGTAGCCTCCTGTCTTGTAATGAAATTTCAGACTACACTTGTTACATGAAACTCCCTAACTTGTGCCATCACACTACAACGCTTAATTACATGTCACTCACAGAAAATATTTATGCAAGTGCAGTGTTCACTTCAGTGTTCACTTCAAAAAGTCCAGCTAAATCACTGGAACAAACAACAGCGCTTTTTGTTTAAATGCATCCCTGCACAAAAACCTGACACAAGGACGCAATTTATGCTAAAATATAGCACACATTTGCATTTAATAATAAAAGTAATTATACAAAAGAAAATTGTGTTAATTGTGCATGCTCCCACTCAAACCACACTGGGACCGATTCACAAAAGTAATCTGAGACAAAATCCTAACTTTATGACTTTTGGTATTCACAAAAAGGCATTTAGTAGTAGTAATAGTTAGGAAATCTAACTTTACTACTACTAAATTCCTTTTGTAAAGGCCGAAAGTCATAAAGTTAGGATTTGTCACAGATTACTTTTGTTAATTGGGCCCACTGTGTCACCTTCCCCTTTCATGACTGCCAAGAGGCGGGCTGAAGCAGGTGAAAGCTCTTGATATCAAGTAATTTCGTGCATGAAACGTCTTGACTGCACGACCTACAGAGGTGATAATCTATCGAAGAGTGTGAGAAAATGACTATTTCTCGATAACTAGAGCTGGGCTTCTTGAACATCAGCGTTATATGTATTATAACATTCTTCACAGAGTCAAGTCACTAAATATCATGATAGTGCATAATTACATCTATAACCTTTTACTAAAAACCTATATTTACTATTTTTAAAATTCTATTTTCTGAACATGAGTTTTTTATCTCTTGCCTATGAATAATAATTAAATGTCATACATTACTGAGATTTTTTCCAATTCTTGAAATATCAATACCCAGAAACAGTTCACATGCTAGGAAGGTCTCATTCGGGAAAAGCACCTCGCAGCCACCATCCCTCCAGGCCTGTAGGGACATGTGCGTTCCCATTTCTCTGATGGGGCCAGAATCGAAATAGGATGCTCTCTATGGAATGGCACTCAAAGCAGCACCCTTTTCACAAACAGCTGCCATGTGCTCGCCGTTTGATGCACTATATATGAAAGCTCACCTCCCTGCCCTTCATCAGAGCTATTTGGAGGTCCTCAGGCTCCGCCCTACCAACCAACAGTTGTTTTTCTCAATTGTCCCATTCTGCCATCCAGTGAGGCGCAGGCTACAGCTGGGCGGCTGTTCTGACTGACTTTTTCGGCCCTCCTTTGAGGGAGGATGATTGGATATGACTCTAGTCTATCATCATTCTAGTGTAGGGATTAGAACTACAGATAGGGCCTATTTATATGGCATAGTAATGCACTTTCGTACCCTTTTCCTTAGACCAGGGCTTATAAACTTATGTTAGGGGATAGATTCATTAGTATTAGTGATAATCCGTCCTTTTGCAAGAGTGTTAGTATACCTTCTATGGAGTTATGCTTATTTCGGGCCTTGTAGGCCTCAAACGGGAGAGACTCCATCTTGCTTTCTACCCCGGCAGCTTGAGATGCTTCTAGGTCAAGTGTAATGCTTTAGTTTCGAACTGTTGTTCGCTTGGAGAGAACCGGCTCAGGCTGGCCCTTATCGAAAGACTGTATTTTTCTCCACTCCGAAGACACAACATCAGGCCGGCCGGCTGGGAACGTGTCCTTGGTACGGGGAGGTACAAGAATTTGGTGGGCGGCAGGTTACTGGCCGTAACTTTCCATGAAAGGACAAGCTTCCATATTAGCGAAAGCGTTAGGCTGTGAGTCAGTCAGTCTGTAGGCGGCAGCTAGCCATTAGCATCAATGCCATTAATTATTTCCAGGCAGACAGTCGCCATTTTGAAGTCCGAGAAAGATCATGAAGCCGATACTCTCTGAGAAAGATTGAAGAGGAGTAGTGCAGAACGACTAGAGACAGAGAGAGACAGCAGCTAATAAAAGAGGAAGGTTCCAGTGACTTGGAGGAAAGCGAAGGAGACAGAGCATAGCGGTGCAGACGTGTTTCCGTGACTGCTGAGGTGTGATTCTAAGACGAGCCAAGGCACAGACGAGAAGGGAACCTAGATGACTGCCGAACCCCGACTTCGTGTCCATAAGGTGACGTCTGCCCATACCCCATAGTGTGCACATTCAAACCTTTTACTTTTCTTTGCAGGATATATATATATATGTTATAGTATAGTATTTTGTTTTCATAATCATTGTAATAAAATACCCCAGTTCTTAGTGAACCAACATGTGCCTTGTATTCTAGTTCAATCAGGGTAACCTGGTCTTCTAGTCAGACATCGTTTTCATGAACGGATGTAATTCCCGGTCAGGTGAGAGGTGACTGAACAATGAGGGAGAGAGGGACCATTTGATATTGAGAACAGAGGGTACATGATTCAATTTGGCAAGTTGTGGTAATTCCTATTGTTGTAGTATCATCCCGAGTAGCCAATGAGAGATTCCTTCCAAAAGGTATTTATAGGAGAGTGATCGTCGTTGGTAAGCGGCGTTAATGAGAACACCAGGTGGGACACTGGTGCATAGATCCGCCGGATTGCGGATCGGGCTGTGAGTGAGAGAACACTGGGGGGGACACCAGTGCTTAGGTCCGCCAGATTGTGGACCGGATTGTGAGGAAGAGAGCACTAGGGCTGCAGCCTAGTATATAGGCACGCAGGATTGCGACTTGCCGAGTGAGCACTGATGGTGATCAGTGTGTAATGGTAACTAATCAGAACTGCCCCAGGGTAGATTAGTCTGGGCCTAGGTTGCCGTGAGACTAACTGGTATGAGTGGGATACTGTAGAAAACCTATGCATGTATATTGCTATTTCCCCATCCTTAGGTACGAGACATAATATATATATGTACATACTTATTGTAAATACGTTCTAAGGAGGGAGGTGATTACGTTCCGACTGGGTTGGAGGTGCTCTGAGGAGCTGATCCCATCTGGTTCGAGAATCCAGTCGTTACATCGGCGTAATAGTATAGGTCAAAACTTGGGGCCTCTAATACCCCCTTCTCGTATCTATGTGTTAGGGTGTTAAGTGCCACTCTGCTCCTCTTCCCTTCCCACAGTAAAGAGTTCAGGATCATGTTTAATTGCTTGAATACTCGTGTCGTGAACGGGCAGATCGAGTTTTGAAGCGCATAAAGGCACCTAGGGAGCATTACCTTCATTGAAATAGCAAGTCTGCCTATAAAGGACGACATGAGGGTGTTCCATAAGTCCACCTAACGCCGCAGGGCAATTAATTGGGCATCGGTCAGCTCTATCTGAACCCCAGGTACCTGAAGTTAGCCAGATCCCATCTGAGGTCCAAGTCTGGTAGGTCCCCCCAGGGAACGGCAGTCATGCCAACGAGAGGGAAGATCTGTGATTTGTTACGGTTGAGTCTCAGGCCAGAGACCTCCCCATTATCTGTCCAGTTGTCGCAAAAGACCATGTACGGCTTCATGAGGCTATGTTAAGTAGAAGTGTGCATCGTCTGCATATAGGGAGATAAGATAGTCTGTGTCTCCCACCTGGATACCCAACTGGGTAAATTCCGCTCTCATCTGTACTGCCAATGGCTTAATGGCCAGGGCAAATAGTAGGGGTGATAGCAGTCACCGCTGACGGGTGCCTTGCCCCAGAACCCACTCCTCAGATTGAGCCCCCCAGTCTTGCCCCAGCCCGCAGCTCAGTGTATAGTATTTGGACCCAGCGGCGGAATCTGGAGCCCATCCCTATGACCCTTTGGACCTCCAAAGGTACCCCCAGTGAATTGTGTCAAATGCCTTAGCTAGGTCTATAGTCTGATTTCCTCTTCCCAGAATCTCACTTCCTGCTTATATGGGTTAAGGGGCAGAGGTTCATTGCAGAGTTGTGGCCCGGTATGAAGCCACATTGGTCCTCGTGCATGAGGGGCAGTATGTGGGGTTTCAGGTGAGAGGCTAATAATTTGCACAGTATTTTTGTGTCTGCACTGATCATAGTGATTGGGCGATATGAAGAGGGTTTGCAGCTGTCCCTCCCGGCTTCAGGATCATGCATATTTTGCCCTGTCTCATAGTGGGGGGAGGATTCCCTTCTTGAAGGCATCCTTATAAACCTGCATGATGGTGATAGAGCGCGCAGGTCACCCGGGTCACTGAGTTTACCAATTTTCCACGCACTGGGCCCTGGCGTGCATATGACTGCCAGTGTTTGCGTGAACCGGGTGAAGTCCTTCGCACGCTACTATGAGTAATTCGGGGGGTGACTTTCACACCACTTACTGTTCATGTACCTGAATTACCACAGGCACATTACTCCTGACGGATCAGGAGCTAGCAGTGGACAGGTGACAAGATTCCTAAAGGGAGTAAAATTTTTATAAACCAAGTACATTTATCCACACTTCATACTGTAAAATGACCACAGACACCTGATGAGTTTTAAAGATTTATCAAGAAATTTCAGAATGAATAAGCCAAGATAATGAGGCAAATACAAATCAACACATCAATTATTAAAACTGATGCCACAATGTAACTATGGATTAGGGCAAGTACCATTAGAGTAATTGGGAACACTACAGGGTAAGAGTATTAGGAACAGAGCTATTCACCATAAGTTTAAACTAGGGCATGGGACATGAACAGGACCTAAAATGTGCACTTAAACTAGGCTACTTATGCTATTCTTACTAAGTTCACTGCAACCATGCTAAAGGGAAGGGAAAAAATGGAACACACTAATATAATACGACAATTTAATAATATCCTACTGGTAGGGAGAGAAGTGGAACAATTCTAATAAACAATTGCATATAATTTGCGTTCAAAAGGTGATAGGGCAATATCACAGGCAAGAGTGCTTTATTAAGAAGAGAAGAAAGAGATAGAAAGACGTAAACCCACAGATTAATAATTACCTAGATAGGAATGAGGACTAACCCTGGCCACGGGTCAGTTTGGAAAGACGGGGACAAGGACCCTCAAGGAATGGAATACCAGAATGCGAGCAGGTACAGCTCACGGACAGTCAGGACAGGATACCCCTCAGGTTTTGGGTCAGGACTGGGCTCACCAAGGTACGACCAACACCCACAGCTTCGGATGCAACGCCTGCGTTACCCCTCTCTGCAAGTAATCCGCCAGTAACCCCGATTGGGTTTTCGAATTTCCCCAGCAAAATGCTTCGCCAGCACTTAGGACTATTTCCACCCCTAGGAGCTTGTGGAAAGTATGGACAGAGTGCTCCGCAGCACTCTAGATTGATCACCTATAGAGTTCGTAGGGTCAGTGACAGGTCTGCTACTCGGACAAGTCGGACAATTTCTCTAAGCTACACTAGGCCAGTTATACGGTTTGGGGACCCTTAGACCACCCACAAATGTTGCAAGTGACAGTTTCCCACATTATGATTGGTCAGGAGAGGTGACTTGGTCATTGTCACCTCCTAGAATTCAGTGTTCACATCATCAATATTAAATTTTGCATACCCGCCCCTTGGGTTCACGTTCCCAGGCATAGGAATATAGAAGACAATGCAAGTGCACAGTATATAGCAACAGTGTAGCGCGGTCAAGGTAGACTGCAGCATCTTCGAGATGGGTTCCCAGGCGCATCGTGCTTCAGGAGCCAGCTGGCTTGTTTTAGCTTCTGCGCAGTGGGGTTTCTCCCATGTCACGTGACAGGGTTCAGAAGAGCTTCAAGTATGGCGCAGCTCTCGTTTCCCGCGGGCCCATAAATACGCAGTACATGAAAAGTAAGCGAAGACAAATTAGAATCATACGAAAAAAATGATTACACTGTATACCGTTATAGACTTCACTGCACCCCTTATTTTATAATATCTATAGCATTAAAGTTTAGTGCAAAAAGACAGATATGCAGAAGCAGCGGTGGCAAGCAGAGAGTGTGGTGAGAGACAAGCGGCCATGTTTGCAACAGTGCGCATGAGCAACAAAATCCCTCCAGAATGCGAGTGCGTCACATCACGTGAGTATGACCGACGCATGCGCAGACTGGATTTCTGCAAAGCAGCCATTTCCGTAGTGCAAGCATTGTTAGGATGAAAAGACACACAGGCAAGCATCCTGGGGACACCCGCGTGTTGGGGAAAATGCTAAATAAATGACGGACAGATTGAATTAATATGATTACAAGTTAGGCGAGGTTCTTGAATCAGAGCAAGTCGCTTTCCGTGCGAATCCTTGCTCCATCAATGGCTCAGGTCAGCGTGGCCAATTAGGCCCAATAGAACTTAGGGGGGAAGCCGTCGCTACCCGGTGACTTCACACCCGACTGCAATTGTAGTGCAGACTGTACTTCCTCAGTGGAGAATGGCGCCTCTATATGGCGCCTTAATATCCTCCCTAGCCTGCTCGAGAGGTTTTGTCTAGGCCTGGGCGGTAAATTCTGTTCAGTTCGTGGAATTTGCGGTGTTTGGGAAATTTCGCGTTCCGCAGAGAACGCGAAATTGGCCAAAATTCTGCGTTCCGCGACTTCGCGAAATTTTTTGCTTGTTCGCGATCTTGATATGCGTGTTTGTGAGATATTTTCCCCCAAGTACGCAAACAGCGATTGTGAACAGTAAAAAAGCATGACGAACAAGCAGGAGATTTGCGTAAAGTGATTACTCAAATTCCGCTCACACCTAGGTTTGTCAGGGTGAAGGTCTGTAAGTATGGGAGATAAGCTTCTACACTCACTGTTAGATCTGCTGTATAAATGGTCTGGAGGTGAGACTGGAGGATCTATAGAATTATGGCCTTGCTATGTGCCGTAGCACCTGTGTGGGTGGACAGTGCCTCTCTGGGTTTGAGGATTTGTTCCCTTCATAGGATCCAAGCTAGTAGGCATCATGACATGTCAATCTCCCTATGTAAGTCCCGTCGGTATTCCATGAGGGTGTATTTATCTAGCCTGTCCCAGATATCAGATATGTGTGTCCTAATGTCCCATTCCTTGGTCTTCTCTGATGGGTTAGAGCATTCCTGGATTTGTGCCTCCAACAAAGCCGCCTCCTCTGCCTTCATATCCCTCTAGAGTTGCTTGCAGACCCCACACGTCAAACTAAGGCAAGCTCCTCGCACCACTACCTTCAAGGCTTCCCACTTTGTGTTCCTAGACCTGTTTGCCCCTTCGCAGTTTAGTGTGATGTAGTCTGCCAAGGCTCCCTCTATATATTGCTCTCAGAGAGCTACACAGAAGAAACAGTCAAGCGTGTTTACAATAAGAATTTATTGTACTGTTATTCTTCACCTGTAAAATAAGTGTGCTGCTACATCTGTAAAACAGTAGCAGAGATTTTGAACTAGCAGTACAGTGAATAGGAATAAGTAGTATTGCTCTGTCATATTACAATAGTCATGAGCACATTCATGAGTACGAAATGCATTTATAAAATAAAGTGAGCACTCCTAAGATGCCTGTCTAGATGTGCCTAAGTGTACCTAGCATGTGTGTAGGTGCGAAAGCGCCTAAGCCTAAGAACTTAAGTCTAAGAGCCAAGATCCCACTAGGATTTAGTCGAACCCCCGTACCTGAATAGTGAGAGTGTGGGACTTCGCCCTGGCTTTGAACTGGACAACCGCTAGGGATCGTCAGACCACTGTCAGCTGGAGCGATGTCATGTTGGAGCTGCAGCATCTCTGGTCAGTGTGTCGACAGTAAGCATGGGCTGAAAATTTGTTCCGCTCGCGGAATTTGCTGATTTTCAGCGATTTTGCGATCCGCGAAAATCTCGCGATATCGCGGTAAAATCCGCGAATCAGCGGGGACGAATTTTCAGCCAAGCACTTACAGGTTTACAGCAGCAGGTGCCAAAGTTGAAGCTAATGTTTGGTAACATTTTACAAAAGGGTTACAAAGAAATTAACTTCAACTTGGGCACCTGCTGCTGTAAGCCTGTAAGCGCTTCCTGGCGCCTCGTTGCCTTCTTACAACTATTCTCTGACCCTGCTCTGACCCTTGAAGCAGGGTCAGAGAATAGTTACAAGTAGGCAATGAGGCGCCTGTCACGAAAATTAAACCTCAACAGGAAGCAGTGACAGATATAAGAACAAGCATTTGCAATGCAATAGGTCTCGCATTAGGAAAGTTTAAGCTATTGGTCTTGTAAATGACAACTTTTTTTATTTATGTGTTGGTTTTGAAAATAGCTAAATTAATAGCTTTGCCATTTACAATGCCAATAGTTATAACTTTCGCAAATGTAACACCTATAGCATTTGTAATGCAACATGTTTTGTATTTACATGACTTAGATGTATTGATATTACAAATTACAATGGCTTTTAATTTTTTAAAATAATTAATACTTAAATAAAAGTGATTTTAATTTATAATGGCAATAGCTTAAACTTTTGTAAATAACTTTTGTAAAGATTATGTTCAGTGTATTTTATTGTGACGAAAATCCAAGGACAGAAGTGAAATATTAACATCTTTTTGTGACATTTGTAATAAAGCTTGAAACATTGAGAGAACTTATTTGAACCAGTTGTTGTTGAATGGTTGCGCAGATTGATTCTGGGGTGGTGCTGAGTGGTGCTGTGGTGGTGCTGAGTGGTGTTGTGGTGATGCTGAGTGGTGCTGTAGTGGTGCTGAGTCATACTGGGATGGTGCTGAGTGATGCTGGGGTGGTGCTGAGTGGTGCTGTGGTGGTGCTGAGTGATGCTGTGGTGGTGCTGAGTGGTGCTGTGGTGGTGCTGAATGATAATGTGGTGGTGCTGATTGATGCTGTGGTGGTGCTGAGTGATGCTGTGGGGCGCTGAGACGTGCTGTGGTGGTGCTGATTGGTGCTGTGGTAGTGCTGAGTGATAATGTGGTAGCACTGAGTGATGTTTTGGTGGCGCTGAGTGACGCTGTGGTGGAGCTGAGTGGTGCTGTGGTGGTGCTGAGTGATAATGTGGTGGTGCTGAGTGATGCTGTGGTGGTGCTGAGTGATGCTGTGGTGGCGCTGAGAGGTGCTGTGGTGGTGCTGATTGGTGCTGTGGTGGTGCTGAGTGATAATGTGGTGGCGCTGAGTGATGTTGTGGTGGCGTTGAGTGATGCTGTGGTGGAGCTGAGTGGTGCTGTGGTGGTGCTGAGTGGTGCTGTGGTGGTGCTGAGGGATGCTGTGGTGGTGCTGAGTGGTGCTGTGGTGGTGCTGGGTGATGCTGTGGTGGTGCTGCGTGATGCTGTGGTGGTGCTGAGTGGTGCTGTGGGGATGCTGAGTGATAATGTGGTTGTGCTGAGTGATGCTGTGGTGGTGCTCAGTGATGCTGTGGTGGCACTGAGTGGGGCTGTGGTTGTGCTCAGTGGTGCTGTGGTGGTGCTGAGTAATGCTGTTGTGCTGCTGAGTGATGATGTGGTGGTGCTGAGTGGTGCTGTGGTGGTGCTGAGTGATAATGTGGTGGTGCTGAGTGATAATGTGGTGGTGGTGAGTGATGCTGGGGTAGCGCTGAGTGATGATTTGGTGATGCAGAGGGCAGAAAGGCACAAAAAGCAGTCTAACATAGGGCAGAAGGGCAGACAAACAAGGGAAAAACGAGTCTAACAGAGGGTAGAAGGGCACAAAAAACCAGTCTAACAGAGGACAGAAGGGCAGACAAACAAGGGAAAAACGAGACTAACAGAGGGCAGAAGGGCCCAAAAAACGAGTCTAACAGGGGGCAGAAAGGCACAAAAACGAGTCTAACAGAGGGCAGAAGGGCACAAAAAACGAGTCTAACAGAGGGCAGAAGGGCACAAAAACAAAGGAATACCAGAGGGCAGAAGGGCACAAAAAAACGAGTCTAACAAAGGGCAGAAGGGCAGAAAAACAAGGGAAAAATGAGTCTAACAGAGAGCAGAAGGGTAGAAAAACAAGGGAAAAACGAGTCTAACAGCGGGCAGAAGGGCACAAAAAAAGATTCTAACAGGGGGCAGAATGAATCCCGCCCTGCGTGTTTGTCCACGAAGATGCCACCTTTTTGTGCAATACCTCTACTCAACTGCTTTACTTTTTACTGACTAATCAGTAAGTTCTCCCTTGTTGGCTAAATGTATAGGGGCATATTTACAATAACTGGCGCATCCCCAGGGATGAGCTAATTATTGTGCGCCGCCGCTCCGTCACCCATGGTACGCCGCATTTACAATGCGGCGCATCATGTGGCAAAAACGGCACAGATGCGTCACGCATCTGTGCCGTAAAAGCAGCGCATAGCTGGAGCTGCGTCGCAAGAGCGATTCAGCTCCAGCAATGCTCTGGGGGGCCCTATCTCCCCAATGCTGCGTCAATCCTTGCGCCTGCTTCAAGCAGGCACAGGGTTTTGACGCAGCATTGGCCTAAAGGTGACTGAGTGAAATCTTGAAGATTTCACTCAGCCACTTTTAGGAGGCGTTCCTGCGCAGGAACTCTCTCCCCTGCACCGGAACGCCTCCTGATGGCGCAGGGCTTTACAACGTGATGCATCTCTCAGATGTGTCACATTGTTAATACCCAGCACCATGGCGCATCTTTTGGGCTGCCGCTGTGTCACAAAAGTGACGCAACTACGGCCCAAAAGAGGCGCAAGCGGCTTGTAATCCGGCCCCATAGTGCTCTTACTGCACGGTAGCTGCGTAAAGGGCCAGAAGATGTGTCTCCAGTGACCATGTGTGCCTGTGCCTGTGTTACAGGCACACATGGTCACTGGAGACACATCTTCTGGCCCTTTACACAGCTGCAGTGTAGTAAAAGCACTATACATTAACTCAATGATGGAGCACTTACTGGATTAGCCAGTAGAAAGTACTCCAAGGCAAATCACAAAAAAATCCACGATTTCGCATGAAAATTCGTGAATTAGCTGATTTTTTTGCGATTTCAAGGAGAAATCCGCAAATTCGAAGAACGCGAATTCGCAAATTTTACCCATGCTTAGCAACAGTGAAGTCTTGGTTCCCTCTGCTTTCCGATAGAAAGAGGTGCTGTATTTATACAGTCTATGTGCATATATTTCCCATTGTTTAGTATGAGGATGACATTGGGGATTAAATCTTGTGCGTCAATGGGGAGGTGAAGTGAACCTCCTGTAGAGTGTACTCATAAAATATTCATATGTGCTAAGGATGACATCTTAGCAATATCAATTGAGAAAAACCCACCCTTGGCATGGAACTTGGTGAAAGGTTTAGTCCATGAAAGGCTATAGTCCTTATAAGGCTTTATGTCCATACAAGGTAGTCTATCCTTATTTGGAGTTATGCACTTCTAACACTCGTTCATATGAAATGACAGGGAGAGGATGTAGGAAAAGTGTACAATGTTCCCTAGACCTATATCAGGGTAACAATATGAAATATAACTGTGGGTAATCCAGTACCTCTGGCTGCAGCTGTCAGACCCTCGGTTGTTGGGCGGGCTAACCCCAACAGACAGCGCAAGTGTTTAGGGAGTGGTCTGAGATGAAACAGGCCTGATGGGCCACCTTGATGAAGAGATCGGGATATGAGTTATCTAACAGCACCCTGTCTAACCTGCTGTGAGTATTATGAGTGGGGGAGTTGCAGGTGTATATCTTATGGATGGGATGTCTCTGGAGTCAAATGTCATGCACCCCTAAGTTCCCCATTACCTCTCGGGGTTTCTCACTCATTCAGGGTTTTGTCCCTCAGCCAGGTGGGTACCTATCGAGCTCAGTGTCCAACACACAATGGAAGTCCCCCATCCACATAAGGGGGACATCCAATTCCGTAACTAAGACGTCCTAAAGGCAGTGGTAAAATTCTGGGCCAGCTACATTTGTGGCATATATGTTTAATATTGCTAATTCCCTGCCATCTATCTTGGATCTTAGGAAGATGTAGCTTCCATTGATGTCTGCCTCCATGTATTGTAGAGCAAACGGTGTCCCCTGGGCGACCCACACAAGCACCCCCCCTGGCGTTAGTGGAATATGATGAGTGAAAGATCTGCCCCCTCCATTTTGTCACAACCCTCTGGGCTCCTACCTTATCCAAGTGGGTTTCCTGTAGGCATGCCACCAATACATTGTGCCACGGGGGAATGATAGGACCCAATAGCACTTAGTACATGTTGCCAGCCCTCTTACATTCCAGCTCATGATCTTAGTCCCCATTGTCCAGGTGGTGTACTGAGTTGGTGAGCCCCCACTTCCTCTCATGTCTATTTGACCTACCCACTGTATGCTGTTTAACTAACATGTGAACATGAAATGTGAATGACCCCCTATAATTCTCCCCCACCCACGGGCAAATGACCTGCAACAGTGCATGTGGTTAAGCCCTCCCCTTGCTTGTGACAGGACATGCACAGCTGCCCCATCAGCCTAACCAGGGCCGCAAAAATGTTCCCCTAACATTTTAGGCTCCCGGCCTAACCCAACCCATAGAATAAGGATACCAATCCCACAGTCCCCCCCATGAGTAAGACCCACCCACCCCTGGGCCAAATCTCCTAGAGTGACTATATATTCTGGAAAGGCTGATTGCTCAACAATGAACCCCTAGCTCCTGCACATGCTGCCTATGTGACTGGGAGTCCTTTAGGAATACTGTACAGTACATGCCCACCTACCCACATTGGTTCCTAGTTTACAGTGGCAGTCCGATCACCCAAGTTTCAGCAGAGACACGGCTGAGTCAATGATGGTCTCCAGAATCACTTCATCTATCTGAAGTAGAGTAGCAGGGACCGGTTTCATGGCGGAACTAAGACACCGATGTCTCAAGTTCAAGTTCTGATATTTGTATAGCACGCTACTCACCCAGAGGGTCTCAAGGCGCTTGAGGGTGGGTGGTGATTTACTTATCGAATATCCAGGTTTTTAGTTGCTTTCCGAAGGAGAGGTGGTTCTGAGTGAGGCGGAGGTGGGAGGGGAGAGAATTCCAGGTTTTAGCCGCTAAGTAGGAGAAGGATCTTCCCCCCATGGTGGATCTGTGGATGCGCGGAATTTCAGCGAGGGCTTGATTGGACGATCGTAGTTGGCGGGAGGGGGTGTAGAAGGATAGACGCGTGTTGAGGCATTCGGGTCCCAGGTCGTAGAGGGCTTTGTGTGCGTGGGTGAGGAGACGGAATGTTATTCTCTTGCTGACAGGGAGCCAGTGGAGGTCTTTCAGGTGGTCGGAAATGTGAGCTTGCCGAGGGATGTCTAAAATGAGCCTGGCAGAGGCGTTTTGGATGCGTTGAAGTTTTTTCTGTAGTTTGGCTGTGGTTCTGGCGTAAAGGGTGTTGCCGTAATCCAATCGGCTTGTGACCAGCGCATGGGTGACTGTCTTTCTTGTTTCGATGGGGATCCAATGGAAGATTTTTTTGAGCATTCATAGGATGTTGAAGCAGGATGATGAGACGGAGTTGACTTGTCTAGTCATCGAGAGGGAGGAGTCCAGGATGAAGCCCAGGTTGGGTGCGTGGTCCGTAGGTGTGGGTGCGGTTCCGAGGGCCGGTGGCCACCATGAGTCGTCCCAGGCGGAGGGGGAAGATCCTAAGATGAGGACCTCTGTTTTTTCTGAGTTTAGTTTTAGACGGCTGTTCTTCATCCATTCGGCTACTTCTTTCATTCCTTCGTGTAAGTTGGTTTTGGCGGTGTTTGGGTCTTTGGTGAGGGAGAGGATCAGCTGGGTTTCGTCTGCGTAGGAGATGATGTTGAGGTTGTGTTGGCGTGCGATGGATGCGAGGGGACTCATGTATACGTTGAAGAGGGTGGGGCTGAGAGATGATCCTTGTTGGTACGCCGCAGATGACTTTGGTGGCCTCTGATTTGAATGGGGGGAGGCGAACTCTCTGGGTTCTTCCGGCGAGGAACGATATGATCCAGTCAAATGCCTTTCCTTGTACACCGGTGTTGCTGAGGCATTGTATGAGGGTGCTATGACAGACTGTGTCGAAGGCTGCGGAGAGGTCGAGTAAGATGAGAGCAACCGTTTCTCCGTTGTCCAGTAGTGTTCGGATGTCGTCTGTAGCTGCGATAAGGGCGGTTTCGGTGCTGTGTTTGGCTCGGAAGCCTGATTTAGAGGAGTCGAGGGATTTGTTGGATTCGAGGAAGTTGGCGAGCTGGCTGTTGACGGCATTCTCGATGACTTTGGCGGGGAAAGGGAGGAGCGAGATGGGGCGGTAGATCTTAAGTTTGGTTGGGTCAGCCGTGGGTTTCTTCAGAAGGGCGCTGATTTCGGCATGTTTCCAGTTTTCCGGGAAGGTGGCGGAGTTGAGGGAGTAGTTGATGACGTCTCGGAGGTGAGGTGCGATGATGGAGTCTGCTTTGTTGAAGATGTAGTGGGGACAGGGGTCGGTTGGCGATCCTGAGTGGATGGAATTCATCAGTCGGATGGTGTCTTCAGTGGTGATTGGGTTCTAGGCGCAGAGGTTGATAGAGTGGAGTTTTGGTTCGGAGGTGGGCGGAGTGGGTTTGTCTTTGGACTGGTTTTGTAAGCTGTTATGTATATCGGCGATTTTGTTGTGGAAGAAAGAGGCTAGAGAGTCGCAGAGGTCTTGGGAGGGGATGATGTCGTTAGTGCCTGTGGAGGGGTTAGTGAATTCTTTGACGATGTTGAATAGTTCCTTGCTGTTTTGGGCGTTGTTGTCAAGTCGATCCTTAAATGCTGATTTCTTGGTGGATCGGATGAGTTGGTGGTGTTTGCGGGTGGCGTTCTTGAAGGAGGTCAGGTTGTCAGTGGTAGGGTTTTTTCTCCAGGTTTTCTCGAGAGTGCGACAGAGCTTCTTGGATTTCTTGAGGTCATCGTTGAACCAGGGGGCTTTTTTGTTACCTTGCTTGATTTGATTGTTTTTCAAGGGTGCCAATTCATCTGCGCTGTGTGTGATCCATTGTGTGAGGTAGGTGGCTGCTTGGTTAGGGTCCGATGAATTGGCAGGGGGGTTTTGTTGAAGCGACGAGAAGAGCTGGTCGGTGATGATTTTGTTCCAGTTTCTTCGGGGAATTGGTTTTGGGGGGTTATGGGTCTTGGATTTTTTGTAGTGGAAGTGAACGCAGCTGTGGTCCGTCCAATGGAGAGCTGTGGTGTAATCGAAGGAGATCTACTTGCTGGAGGTGAAGATGAGGTCAAGCGTGTGTCCGGCAGAGTGGGTGGGGTTGTCAACGAGTTGCTTGAGTCAGAGATTGGCCAGGTTGTCCAGAAGGGTGGTGGTGTTGTTGTCGTTTTTTTTGTCCCGGAGGAAGTTGAGGTCTCCTAGTAGAATGTATTTCTCGGATGGGAGGGCATGTGGGCTGATGAAGTCTGCGATGTCTTCACTGAATTGTGAGCTTGGTCCTGGGGGTCTGTAGATAAGGGTGCCTCTGAGTGTGGTTTTGGGGTTGGTGTGAATCTGGAAGTGAAGGTGTTCGTCGGTAGCGAGGTTATCGTCGGAACTGGTCGTGATGCGGATGGTGTTCTTATGGACGATGGCGATGCCTCCTACAGTTTGGTTGATGCGGTCCTTTCTGATGATCTTGTAGGTGTCCGGAATGGCTATGGCGATGTCGGGGGCTGATGAGGCGTTCATCCATGTTTCTGTAAGGAAGGCGACGTCCGGCGATGTGGAATCGAGTAGGTTCCAGAGTTCGATGGAGTGTCTGTGGACTGAGCGGGTGTTGTGCAGTACGCACTTTAGGTGGTTGGAGTCAGAGCTCTGTTTGGAGATTGTGGATTTGGTGTGGTTCCTGATGCAGTCGAATTTGCAGGAGTGGCAGGTGAAGGGTGGGTGTGTCCTGGAGCGGCTTGGTAGCAGTTTGGGAGTGGGCTGGGGTTAAGAGCTAAGAGCGTTGAGGCGTCGTATGTTATGCGGGTGGAATGGGATTTGCGTGGAGCAGGGGGTCTGGCGCTGGGCGCGGTACAGGCGCGGATGGGCGTAGACGGGCTTACCTTTGGCGCACCTTCGGCGCGCATGGGGCGCGTCCGCTGCGCGTGAATGCTGCGCGCAAAGGCATCAGTCATATGTAGATCGTGGAGGGGGAGGGGCGAGGCAGGGTCAGCTGGGAGGCGGGAGCGGGGTGGAGCTATGGGCTAAGAAGCACAACAAACAACAAAATGGCTGCAACTGATAGAAATCGAAACTGGGCGAGACTGGGGCACAAACAGAGGCACAATCGGGCATAAAGTACTTTTGATTAAACAATGCGATCACAACAATGCGCAGACTTAATTATGCAGCACTGCAGATGGCAATCTCACAATGCAGGCAGCGGCAGCAATGCGGGGGTATAATAGCGCTAATGAGTGGCAGCAGAGTGAGCGAGCGCAGACGCGGTGGTTAAACTCAGCTGGAAGGCACTACGATACCGCAGGACAGCTTTAAAGCGCTCTGGAATCACCGAATCACCAAGCCTTGGGAGCGCGGGGAAGCGACCTCTTCTGAGCGAGTCAGGAGAGTCACAGCGCGGGGATGGAGGAGCAGATCTACAACTATCTGTGGGAGGCAGGGTCAGCTGGGAGGCGGGAGCGGGGTGGAGCTAAGGGCTAAGAAGCACAACAAACAACAAAATGGCTGCAACTGATAGAAATCGAAACTGGGCGAGACTGGGGCACAAACAGAGGCACAATCGGGCATAAAGTACTTTTGATTAAACAATGCGATCACAACAATGCGCAGACTTAATTATGCAGCACTACAGATGGCAATGTAACAATGCAGGCAGCGGCAGCAATCCGGGGGTATAATAGCGCTAATGAGTGGCAGCAGAGCGAGCGGAGCGCAGACACGGTGGTTAAACTTAGCTGAAGGCACTACGATACCGCAGGACAGCTTTAAAGCGCTCTGGAATCACCGAATCACCAAGCCTTGGGAGCGTGGGGAAGCGACCTCTTCTGAGCGAGTCAGGCGAGTCTGCTGGAGAGAGTCTCTCGGGCCGGAGGTCTCCACCTGCATGGTTCCATCGTCCCCCACTGTGATACTCTGTTGACCTGCTGGGTCACTATCCGTTGAGCGGTTCTGGAACCGACCCCTACAGGTCCTCAGGTGCCTGGATCCTCAGTCTCTCCGGAGCACTTTCCGTTCCCTTTAAAATGGATTAAGATGGATTAAGATGAAAGAAACTGTTGAACAGTTGAAAAAAACTGTCACTATAGCATTTTACTCTTACAGCATTTTGTATATGTAAGACAAAACTAGAAATTGCTTGAAAAGATAGGTCTTGGAATATTTCTGGTGGATACGGAGTGGACTAATCTTTCCTAGGTCGGAAAAGGGAAGAGTTCATGCTATAACTCCCTTCACAGAAATGGATTGTTTAGGTCTA
Source organism: Lissotriton vulgaris (assembly GCF_964263255.1). Taxonomy (NCBI): domain Eukaryota; kingdom Metazoa; phylum Chordata; class Amphibia; order Caudata; family Salamandridae; genus Lissotriton; species Lissotriton vulgaris. Next base: position 186,112,524 of record NC_141688.1, on the reverse strand, counting down.
GATTTCTTTTTTTCCGACCTCGGACCTCTTCCCTGCCTGTGGCTTTTTTTCCAATGTTCCAAGCTGTACCACTAAAAATCTGTAAAGTCTGAGGGAAAGGCCATGAACATCACCCGAATGTAAAGTCAGTATAAACTTTAAGAAAGGACAACAACCTAAGACTACAGATGTAATGGTTGTCTGTAAGAATTAGCCAATTTACCAGCCCCTCTGAGACAGTCAATAATACAAAGCGCAATATCTTCAATCAAAAGAGGAGGGCAGAGGAGTTGACCTAACGGCTAGGGCATTCCGACCTCGAAACTGGGGAACTGGGTTCGAGTCTCAGCAATAATGCTGAACATCCTGTGATTCTGGGAAAATCACCTACTCTCCCCGTGCCTAATAAAAATGAATGTGTCCTCGTGTAATGCAACTGATGCTATAAAAGTGCTCTGATAGTCGATTCGGGTCAAGGTCGCGCTATATAAAACTCATGACAGTATCCAGGCGCTTGATTGAGAAATGTTTGCTGTGGTGTTCACTTGTCCCATCTGCTGCTGATGCGATTCGGGTCGCAGCCAGGAAGAGGGAGGAACCAACAGGTCATGGACACTGTGAGTCACCCGTCTGAGCATCACCTTTAATTGCATCTGTGATCCACACTCGAGCAACCACATGACAAAGGCATGGAGAGAAAAACACTGAATCTACACACTTATTTATTCAAAAGCCATTGATGGCTGAAAACAATGATTGTGTGTAGGGAGTTGTGCTAGAACCATCAACTTTTTTTTAAAGATTCCTATGGCATGACCTCGGCCTGAAAGTATTGGAGCGCTTTATATAATCACGAGTTACATTATTGCATTACTACATTATGTGTACAATCATCGTTCACCTGAAAGTTCGGCAGAGCAGATATTATAGCTGCTACTAAATTGATACATTTTTCATAGCGCCAAAAATCTGGGAAATAGTGAGCTCAATAAATATCCAATAATCAGAGCCACTGGAATTATTCCATTCTGTGGCTGCAGTATTGTATGTACAATAATATATTTGTCTGCCCTCCCCTCCATACACCACCACCCATTCTGCACTGTTTACCTTTCCTGACACATGAGTCTGATAGAATGTAAAGGCACCTGAGCAAAACGCCTTGGGCTGTGTCTGAGATTTACGTAGAAGGTTTGCAGTCGGAGAGCGCTCGCTACCTGGGAAATAGCTGGGCCAGGTGCTTTCACACACCCGCAGCCCTCTGCTGCTGGGCCAGGTGCTTTCACACATCCACAGACCCGCCACCCTCTGCTGCTCACTCGCCTGACCTGTCAGAAGCCGCTTGCCTCTTGGAGAGAGCTTGATTCTGCAAACAGGAAGGCCTGCCCCGACCACCCCCCACCCGCAGTGTGAAAGCACAGCCAGGACTTGACTCAGCAGGTTCTGGGCTCAGGCGCCGCGAGGATTCCAGTGCATTGCGTTGCTGGGCCACCCACAGCCCTGCGTGCCCGGCGGGCAGTTATCTAAGTGTCTACTCATGATAAGGTTATCGCACTAGGTACATGAGAAATAGGAGCATATTATCAAGAAACTGCGAAAATATCGCAGAGCGCGCTTAGCGCAAATATTTTCATCGCCAGCTATCGCTGGAATATATCACCACGCTAACGATGTATTAGCAACAATTAGCGCCATGGTGATATATATATATATATATATATATTCTTTTATTTTCAACATTTATAAAGCCCCTGACTCACCCCAAATGGGGTATCTCCGCGCTGAGGACAAAAAGCGGTACAACACAAGGAGGATATTGGAGCTAAAAAAGATGAGTCTTGAGCTTTTTCCTAAAGGCCAAATAGTTGGTATTCAGGCGAAGATCCAAAGGCAGTTGATTCCATAGCGTGGGGCAACATAAGTGATGGATTTTGCTCCTCGTCTGGATAGCCTAATACGAGGAACAACAAGTAGGCCTTTTTACTCCGAACGAAGTGTGTGAGATGGAATGTGTTTGATTAGCTTTTCAGCCAAATAGGTAGGAACCATATGATTAAGGCTTTCGAACGCAAGACAGCACACTTTCAAATGAGTTCAGTTCCAAATAGGAAACCAGTGTAAATTGTGTATTTGGGGAAGAGATGGGGTTCGCCTGGGGGCGCTAGTCACCAGACGTGCAGCAGTGTTTTGCACTATCTGCAAGCTTTGTAAGTCAGAGTCCTTGGCCTAGATCAAAAAGGCATTGCTGTAATCCAAACGGCTAAGAACTAAAGCATGAATTTGTGTTTTCTGAGTACTGATTGGGAGAAAATTAAAGATATTACGAAGCAAGCTCAGCGCATAAAAGCAAGTTTTTTTAGTAGTTGCTATATGATCTTCCAGGTTAAGGTCTCTGTTTACTAAGACCCCAAGGTTTTTAACAACTGTCTTTAGGGTAGGAACTGTGCCTAGTTCTCCTGGCTACCAACTAGGGGACCACCTAGTAACAGCGTCCTTAAAGAGCATGATTTCTGTTTTTCCTGCGTTTAACTGCAGGTAGTTATTCTTCATCCAGGAAGAAATAGTTTTCATGCCTTCCAAGAACGTGTTCTGTATGTTAGGGGTATATTTATTGTATTTAAAGATCAATTGCGTGTCGTCCACATAGGAAATTGGGGAAAACCCAATTTTCCTAAGAAGTGCTGCTAAGGGGGCGACATACACATTAAATAAAGACGGGCTAAGACAGGAGCCCTGAGGTACCCCTTTCGTGACGTGGCTGATCTTGGATTTAAAAGGACCTAGGTTCACTATTTGTGTCCAATCTGTCAGGAAATCTTGTGTCCAGTTCAAGGCAGTGTCCTGGACACCGATAGAGCGTAATCTTTCCAATAGTGTTTGGTGAGAGATAGTGTTGAATGCGGTGGATAGGTTAAGCAGTACAAGAATTACTGCCTGACCTGCATCCGGTAGCATTCGAATATCATCCGTCACTTTAACCAAAGCTAGTTCGGTACTATATCTGTTACGAAAACCAGACAGGGAATAGTCTAGACAGTTGTTGGATTCCAAATAAGCTGAGAGATGGGTGTTAACATGCTTCTCTAGCAATTTAACGTATAAAGGAAGCAGGGAAATCAGGCAGTCGTTAGTTATGATGTCCGAGGCCAATTTGGTATTTTTGCGCATGGGCATAATTTGAGCAGCTTTCCAAGCTTTAGGAAGTTTGCCTTCTTTAACAGAATGGTAAAAAATGAAACTAAGAGGTTCTTCCAATTCAACAGCTAATTCTTTAGGGAATTTTGCAGGGATTATCAGTTGGGGAGCCGGATTTTGCAGATTTTAATAAAAGTTCTGTGTGCTGGACTGTCAGCAATGGAAGTTGTTTAAAGGTTCCCTGTCCGAGACGTTCAGAAGATTGGACCGTACCAAAGTCGCACTTATTATTATCAGATGAGGTTATGTTATTATATATAGCCTCTATTTTTGAAAAAAAGTGGTTGGAATTTTACCACAGAGGAGTTGGGTAGGTTCCCCCTCAGTGTTAAGGGCTTGGTAATAGGGTGTTTACGTGCAGATTTAACATTTTTATGATATTGAACCAATGCCAATTTCTATACAGGTAGATGCATCAAGCATTTTTTGCGAGCGTAAACGGTGCGAATCGCAAAATTCGGCCGTTTGCGCCCGCAAAAATGGCATTTGAGATACATCAAGGGTTCATGCACTCGCAATTTAAGAATTGGCAAATAATTGGGAGTTCTCAAAGTGCATTTTTCTAAGTTGTATATTACACACACACATGTCCTTGGGACATGTGTGTGCGCAACACCAGTGTACATTACCATTTCAGGAGTGCAACAGGGTGTCCTTTGGACACCCTGGCACCCATGAAATTGCAGCACATTTGCGATTCACTAATTGCTAATCGCAAATAAGGAATGGCTTTCCCATTCATTCCAATGGCCCTTTAGGCCCATAGGAATGAATGGGAAAGCCATTCCTTATTTGTGATTAGCAATTAGCGAATCGCAAATAAGGAATCAGTAGGAATCGCAAATAACATTGCGATTCCTACATGAATTCCGTTTTGCGCGTCTTTAATAGTGATTCCTTAAAATTCGCTATTAAGGACTCACAAAACATAACTTTGCTGCATATGGGGGTTAGTTCTTTATTTACAACATCCTGAGTGTGCCGCCAATTACGTTCAAGTTTTTTACAGTTTCTCTTCTCCATCCTAAGATCAGATGTATATCAGATGGTCTGAGTTCGGCTTGATACAGTGTTAGATGTTTTCACTGGGATTAGCGCATCCAAAACGATTTCCACTGTGTTGTGAAAGAACGCATGATAGCTCTCCACTGTGCCAGGACCAGATTTCAACTCACTCCAGGTGAGCAGTTCACCAAATTTATTAGGAGATAGTTTGTGCCAGTGTCTGAAGGTCCTATTAGTCGGGGCCTTCTTTACTGTCTGTTTCCTAGGATTTAGGAGGTCGAAAAATACCATAAAATGATCTGACCATGTAAGCGGAACAGTGGATATGTAGGTTAGATCGGGTGAATTAGAAAGAAAATGGTCTAAAATATGACCTGCAATATGTGTAGGGACATCATTCCTTATTGTAATGTTTAAAGCTAACATTTTCTTAGAGAAAATGCCAGCATCTGGACTTCCTGATTATCAATATCTACATTGAAATTTCCCAGAAGGACAAATTTATCTGATGATATAACACGAGGTGCCAGTATATCTACTAAGTATGAAATAGAGTTAGCGATAGGTCCAGGGGGCGATAGACAAGAGCACCCTTCCAACTCAGCTGTGAGTGAAAGTCAAGTCTGAAAACCAAAATTAAAATTTTATCAGTGCTAAAACTGTCTAAAAGAGTGGCTTTAATTGGGTCTTTATACATTATGGCGACTCCGACACCTACTTTAATTGGCCTATCCAGTTTAAGGATATGGTATCCATCCGGAACCGCAATCGCAATATCCGGAGTGGAGGATGGTTTTATCCACGTCTCTGTAAAAAACCCGATGTCCGGGATAGAGGAGGAAAAAAGATCCCAGATATTAATTACATGTTTAGGAAAAGAGTCCAAGTTTGCTAAAAGACATTTCCAGCTTGCTTTTAAAGGAGTGTTATCAGTTTCATGGGTGGTAAATGACACCGCTTCCTGAGAAGATGGTAAAGTCTCAGACTCACAGCACATACATGAGAGTGGACCCTCCATGTTTAGAGGGAACTGGTTGGAGCACAAGTTGATGTTATTGCCCCCCTTAAACTTTGCTATACACTTTCCAATATTTAACAATTCCTGTTTAGAGTAGGCAAGATGCTGCTTGGGGCTTAGGGCACTATCTGTGGAGGAACAAGCAGGGGGTCTGGAATCTGGCGGCGGCCTAGTGCGGACGGGCTTGCCTTTGGCACGCCTCTGGCGTGCCGCTGGTGTGACCACTGCGCGCGTCGCTCAGCATATCGATTTTAAATAAGCATGGGCGGATTTCGCGGATCCACGATCCGCGAATTTGCGGATTTGCGGATTTGCAGATCCGCAAAATCCGGGAATTTGCGAATTCGCAGATTTTTTTAATGGGGGGGTCTTCTGTGCGGCCTCGACGACGCTCACAATTGTTTTTGGGCTGATGAATGAGTCACTGAATTTGAGCTTCAACTAGTTCCAGCGACCATGTGTGTGTTACTATGGAATCGCCCCGAAGGGCGCAGGGGTCCCTTGAGTGAGCTGTCCATCATAGTGGGTAAATGGCGGGAAGACGGTGCACACCGCAAGTGTGTGAGCGGGGCCAAATGGGCGGGGTTTCCATATGAGTTCATATGCCTCTTGTGTGTATAAAAGGTCAGAGACCGATCAGAGCAGCAGATCAAGAGAAAGAAGCTCCTGGTCACAGGAACAGCACGAGGATTGCGCTCGTGAAAGTCAAGGATGCAAAGGCCTCTATCCAGCATCACAGCTGATTTTAAACGGTAGATTTGGGAAGAAGGCACACCTGCCCAGCCTCGATGACGCTCCCTTGAGTGAGCTGTCCATCCATCATCTTCCTGTAACTATTTTAGAATGGCGCCGGCAAGCTGCCAGCACCATCCTAAAATAGTTACTAAATTAGCTTCACTAATAGATAAAATAAAGCAGGTGCTCGAGCACCTGCTTTATTTTATCCATTAGTGCTTCCTGTGCTTATTGTTGAAGCTAACTAGGTAACTATTTTAGGATGGCGCTGGTAGCTTGCCGGCGCCATCCTAATATAGTTACAACAACAACTTCAAACTTGAAGGCTTGAACTTTTGCCCCCCGAATCCGCCGCTTGCGGATTCGCGGATTTTCGGTAAATTCGCAGGAGTTCGCTGATTGCGGATTTACCAAAAATCCGCGAAATCCGCGAGCGGAACGGATTTTGCGCTGGCGCTTAATTTTAATGGGTGGAAGCGATAGAACAACTAGACCGCTCACCCTTCCACCGGAATAGATGTTTTTATGGAAATAGAGAAGGTAAAGAAAGAATCTCAAATCAAAACAAACGAGCGAAGCTCGCGGTGGACCGGAGAGAGTGAAAGCCAATCCCTGGTAAGTGTAAAAAATAATTAAAATGCCGCTAGGCAAACAATTCCTCAAAATAGAAATTTAAAATAGACAGTCAAGTCAAAAAGGTTATGGCAATCATACCCCACATGTTGGAGCATGTCCGCTGCGCGTCGCCCAGCACATCGCTCACCCTTCCGCCGGAAAAGGGTGTTGTTATGGAAATAGAGAAGGTAAAGAAGGAATCTCCGTCCACAACAAATGAGCGAAGCTCGCGGTGGACTGGGGAGAGTGAAAGCATATCCCTGGTAAGTGCAAAAAATAATTAAAATGCCGCTAGGCAAACAATTCCTCAAAATAGAAGTTTAAAATAGATCGGTCAGGTCAAATATGTTATGGTAATCATACTATTCCAGCGATAGCAGGAGGGAAGGGCCAACATCGCGAGAAAACCAGTGATGTTGCATGGGGAAGGTGGAAAACCTTGCTGATACGATCCTGTGGTCATATCAGCCTAATCCACCCCCCCCCCCATGTTAGGCATTGCAAACTCCTGATATTAGCAGGTGTTAAAAAAACGGTGGTTAGCGCAACTTTTTACATCGCTAACCGGGGCCAGGGCCTCCTTGCTAATAGGCGATAGGACTGTTAGCGGCTGTTTTTCAGGTCTGTTGGTCGGGAACGCCTACTTTGCATGTCATTAGCGATAAATATCGCTGGCATGCAGAGTGGCATCCAAACCAGTCGCTTTCATCAGAAAGCTGTCGCTAACTGCTGTTAGCGACAGCTTGCTGACAGGGAGATAAACATATTGCCGCTTTAGCGTCAAAAAGTGCAGCTAAAGCGGCGATAAGGCCCTTGGTAATATGTCCCATAGATCTCTAGCCACTAACTGCTGGATCCCTCCTGCGAGCCTGGTCGCTGTTGAAAATGTACAGGCTGCACGTGCACTATTCTATCAAAATTGTGTCCTGCATGTTGCAGCTCTTACATTCACCCCTCCGCAAATCTTCAAAACCTGAGAGGTCGCCCAATTCGAAAAACACTGAATCTCAGCCGCTCTCTTACAACTCGGAATGTCAGTCTTCAACCAAAAAAACACAGGATTCAACTACTCTGGAAACGCAGGAGCTTAAACCCCTCCCCAAAACAATAAACCTCAACCACGCATGAAATGTAACCCATTAACTGAACAAGCATTGGCATAGCCAATAGGTTTTGACTTTGGCACCTTGTAAGTAAAAAAAAAGAACGTGTAAGACTCTACATTTACTGCATCCTAAATACGAAGTAAATGTAAACGTGAAGTCTTACACTTCAGGTTTTTTTTTTGCTTACAAGGTCCCAAAGGTGATGCCAATGCTTGTATTATTACAGTATGAATGCTTCGAATTTCTGCTTGTTCCTTCTTTCTCGCTATTTGTCCAGTTAGCCTCTTTCCTCCATCATCCTGTGAATATTTACACTCCTTCCGACTTCTTCTGTCTTGCTTTTCAATGCTCCAGACCCCTGTTTGCTCTTTTAACTTTTGAATATTTTTCTCCCCCACAGCCTGCTCTTGCCCCACAGTGGTAGCTGTTTCTGGCTTTTGCAGTGTTGGAGGCTTTGTAAAATCCATTGGCAAAGCCAATAGCAGGCACCAGCCTAGGTGACTACTGTGTTGAATAATGCAATGTTCATTGTGCCGCCACTTCTCCTCAGACAATGCGGCACTGAAACCATCCAGAAGGTATAAAAAAACAATGTTTAGTACAATAAGTAAAATTTAAACTGTGGTGTGACCGTGTGATGGGATCTGTATGCTCAGCCAGAAGTCAGAGGCTTCCTGATTTCTGCAGAGATAAATGTACAGACATTATAATCACAGTAGAAGAAGGAACTTGCCATGGTCCCGTGAGATAATAGGTGAGAATGCCCTCTGCCTTTGAAAGTCTAAGAATGTAAGCGTCTGTTTTATAAAAAAAAAATCAGGAACCAGTGAAAAATGTTTTGGGAGGTAGACAATAATGTTATAGATAACAGAGTAAATTAGTACTATACATGCCATACAAATTAAAGCTTCTGTTTCCTTCAGGGTGAGTGAGTGACTGCTTAAAACTATTTTGGACATCCCAGAAAATATTTTCAGACTGTGTTCATTGTGTCAGCATCAGGGTGTAGAGTAGAGAATAGACAGCATTTAGTCATATAAAAAGAAAAGTTATGTGGCATCCTTTGGCTCGTTTGTTAAAAATAGTTTCTGCCGAATTTGAAAAGTCAATACTCTGAGTGCAAAGTGAAAAGGGACATATGAGGTTTTTACCTTGCACAGCCACTCCAGTTATTCATCTAATTTGTAGCTTAAAAAAATTGCCAGTTATTCTATCATTTATAACCAATTAGTGCAAGCACTCTGGCATCCATAACATGATCAGATATCTTCATTCAGGAGGAGGCATCTGGACACCTATCTTGCCACTTCCCTGTGGCATTAAGTTCCTGCTTGACTGATCCAGTGACACCGCAGCTGCCTGAGTTTTCCCACTGGGGTTGTCCCAAATCGGTTCTCAGAGGTCCTGCCCCACACAGGAGGCTCACCGCTAGTGCACCAAAGGCATGCCAAATACAAGCTCATCTGTGCCCATCAGTGTCTAAACCATGCTCAGTGTCATGACCCCTAGCCCTCTATCCCCACAAAGATACACCATTGCCGAGCTCTACATCCTCTATCCTGGATGCCGCAAGAAACACTGCCATCATGACGATCTATGCTCCTCTGTAGGACCTTTTACCTGCACAGTGGCGTAAATAGGCCTTGTGCTACCCGTGGTGGCACCTGTGCTTGTCACCCTCAGTGTCCGAATGTAAGAGCGGGGGTGCTGGTGATTGTTGCCTTTGCCACTCCCACGAAAACCGCAGGTGAGAGCAGGGGGCATAGGGCCACTGCCCTGATAACTCGTGTTGCCTGTGGTCGACCGCCTGCCTTGCTACACCACCCACTTTGACTCACTACCAGTTCACCTGCCACTGCACACACATGAGCCCACCAGCCAGCCCCACCCCAAACACACCATAGAGACCACCTGCAAAAAAACACCAACTCGCATGCACCCTTCTCAATGCACCCGAACTATACAAGCAATCTAGTGAATTATGGTACCTCATCGCCACACTCACACTCAACATATTCTTTCTCCCTGAGACCTGGCTCAAATCCACATTCAACTCAGACATTGCCACTGCAATCCCCAATGGATATACAATCGCTCTCCAAATTCACACCAATAAGCAGAGAGGAGGAACATCCATCATTCACAAAGATACAACATAGTGTAGCACCAACACTGACAACCCCAGCCATCCCTATGAAACATCTCTACTTCAAGAACCACATGGATAACAAGACAACCATCAGAGGTACCCTCACATAGAGACACCCAGGTCCGCGCTCCAGCTACTACAACACCATCGCAGACTTCATTGCACTCCTAGCCTTAGACTCCAAGGACTACATCTTCTTCGGCACCCTACATTTCTATATCGACAACCCAATGACAAAAACACTGCATATCTCCATGACAGTATGAGCAGCCTCAGATTGACTTAGATTGTTCACAACCCTACATATACCATAGGACACGGACTGGGCTAAATTTTCACCACCTGTATCGACATCACAAACAGCCATGTCACAGAACACACAAGGACCAATCACTTCATCATCCAGTTCAGCATCTCAGGCACCCACACCACCACACTCAAGATGACCATTGCTCCACTAGAGGTGGAATAAAATCTTCGGAGACCAGCTGGGAGAACGCCATCAACCTTCCAACAGTGCTACTATCTCCAACCTCGAACAGGGAGTAAAAAGCTTCAATGCCTGGATCACCAATTGCACAGACAGCATCACCCCCATCAAAAGTAACATTTAGAGAAAATCCTTTAAAAAGGCCAGCTGGTATACCCAATAAATCAGACAAGACAGCAAATAGTTGGAGTGGAGATGGCACACAGCAAAGCCCACATCTGACAAGGCAGCCTTCAGAACCTCCCTTAACCTCTACCACCGCCTACTGAGGAAAACAAAAAAGACAGCCATTACCGAACGAATTTAAGCCAGCACCAACAACACCAAGGAACTTTTCAACAACCCAGCAGCCAGAGAAAACAACATCACACCCTCGCAGGAACTTTGTGACAAACTCGTCCACTTCTTTATCGACAGGATCACAACTATGTACAGAAACTTAAAACCCCAACTCACACTTACAGACCTTCCTTGACAGATTCGCCACCACAGTAACTGACACAAACCCAACACACACCACCTGGAACATCCTCTACATCCACGAAATCCATCCATTTATCACCTCCCACAGACCCAGACCCATGCCTGCACCACAACTTCAACCTCGAAAACCAAAAGATCAGCTGCAAACTCACAATGGTACTCAACACTTTTATCACCACTGCAACATTTCCCGATGCTTGGAAACACACCAAAGTCAGACCACTACTCAACAACTATATGCTGACTCCAGTGAACTCAAAAATGATCGGCCAATTTTCCTGCTCTCATTCCCTGTGAAGGTAGGAAAATATCATCAACAATCATTAACCCTGGAAGTAGTGGGCATAGCGGGACTATGCCTAAGGTCCTCTGAGTTGGGAACGAATTCCTTGGAACCTAGCCACCTGCCTCCACCCCCCATTAGCAATTAATCCTACATTAATCCAAATAGTAAAATAAAAGACACTTACCTGTACTACGGCATCCCCGGGATGCCCTCTTCCTCTTCCTTGCCGTCCGTGTAATCCTTGCGAAAACTGCACATTCACGATCGCCGCGCATGCACTTTACTTGTGAGAAATGCGCATCCATGTGAGCGTGCACATGCGCAGTTTTGGCAAGTATCACCCACAGACGCGAGAAAGAGGAGGAGGAGGAGGGAAGCCTGGGGACGCTGCAGTAAGTGTAAGTGTCTTTTATATTACTTTTGATGAATGTAGGCTTAGTAGTTATTAGGGGGGGTGGAGGCGGGGGCTGATGAGTGTATGGGGATATGCCTACTCTGCGTTCTCCGCAGAACGCGGAGTAGGCAAATCTCTGCACACTCCACGGGCGGGGAAGAATTCTCCACCCACGGTTAACAATCACCTTTTGAAACATGGAGCAGAAACAGCTACTCAACGTCTTCTAATCCGGCTTCCCCAGCAATCACAGCACCGAACCCGCCCTGATCGCAGCCACCAACGCCATACGTACCCTCCTTGACTGAGTAGATACAACAGCTTTGATCCTCCTCAATCTCTCATCAGCCTTCAACACCGTATCCCACCACACACTGATCGAAAGACTCCACCACATCGGCATCCACAGCGACGAACTCAGATAGATCACCTACTTCCTCACTGGACAAAGCCACAAAATCCACCTCTCATCTTTCATCTCTGAACCCAAGGAGGTCACCTGTGGTGTCCCCCAGGGCACATCTCCCTACCCCTTGCTCTTCAAAGCATGTTACCACTCACTCTTCAATGCATATTTGACCCCAGTGGCCAACATCAAAAGATCCCATGGTCTCAACAAAATTTCCTATGAAGTTGACACCAAACTCATCCTGGCACAAACCCATGACCTCTCCACCACCAGAACTTCCACAGATGCAAGACAAACGTCGCAGAATGGATGAAAAACTAATGCCTTCAGCTGAACACATACAAGATGAAAGTAATGGTATATGGCAACAGCAACAACACATTGAATGACTCCTGGTGGCCATCAGACCTAAGACCAGCCACCACTCTCTCCAACTGTGCCAGAAACATGGGATCATCATTGACAACAAGGTCACCATGAAATCACAGATTAACACTGTCTCCTCCACCTACTTCCTCACTCTGCTCATGCCATGTAAGATTTTCAAGCAGCTAACCCTACATACAAGACACACCGTGACACAAGCCTTCATCACCAGCTGATTGGACTACGGCAATCCCCTCCATGGTGCAATCGCCGTATACCCTCTACTGAGACTTCAAACCATATAGAAAGAAGCAGCCAGACTCATCCTCGGCCTTCCTCAATGAACCCACATCACACACCACCTCAGGAAACTCCACTGGCTCCCCGTACAGAAGAGATGCCAATTCAAGCTGCTGACACACGCACATAAGGCTCTACACAACCAAGGACCCACCTACCATCCAGACAACCATTAAGAAGACTACGCCCTACCTTCATTTTACTTGACCATATTCCCTATATCTACCAAAGCAGAAGTGGAAGATGCTCCTTCTCCCACATTGTAGCAAAGACCTGGAACAGCACCCCCCTGCACCTCCGGACCATCACCTCACATCCGGAATTCAGAATGCCCCTCAAGACCTGGCTGTTCGCATAAGCCTCCAGGGCCTGCAAGCGCCCAGATACCCTATTGGGTGATTAGCAGTGCTTTATAAAATTGAATGATTAATTAAGCCATTCATTCATTCTTGTAATATGCCCATTAACCACTTGCTAGGTTTTAATACCATACTATTTGATGGGAAATTGAACAATGCTTTGCAGTAAAATCACAGTCTGTTCATCACTGAACCTACCATAGTTTCTTGGGTTTGGCTCAAAGTTAACAGGAAAGATGAATCTTACTTTTGTGATTGTGAGGAATACATTTTATATTACTTGTTGATCTATGTGGTCAAAGACAAATCTGTGTCTAGACTCAATCCAGGCTCATACATTTTCTTAAAACGTGGTTCTATTTGCCATATTTGCCATTTATCTCAGCGGGTCATGACCCAAAAATGATACCACAGCATTCTCTCACCTGTCTGTGGAGCACATCATAAACCAAGGCAGGCTCACCACATTCAATAGATTTCAACCCCAATACTTTGTATGTACAAAATGTTTAGTGTGGGGGGGTAGAGTTATTGAGATTGCACTTGTTACATATCTTCAAAGGGCATTGGAAAGTCACAGCAGCACTATTTGAAAAGATTCAGGAAGCTGTTTTACTGTTTTGAGGGCTAGATGTAAGACAGATTTTTGCATGCGCAAATGGGTTTCAGACCAGTTTGGGCATGCAAAAATCCGGTTGGTCATGTACTAACAATATTTGCTAGTCACAAATAATTTGCAACTCGCAAAATAATTTGTACCGACTTGCTATTAAGAAGGGGCGTTCCCTTCCTAATAGCAACCCGACAAGCCATGTAAGATTGTTTTGTGACAGCAATTGCGGTTGCATAGCACTCGCAGTTTACCACCCTCTTCAAGAGGGTGGTAAAGCAATTGCAAACGAGAAGGGGTCCTGCCCTTTAAAAATGATGATGAATAGTACAATTTTTTTTTAAGTGAATCCTGTTTTCCTCCCAAAAATATGGGCTGCTTTTAAAAAACAAATGCTTTTTTTAAAAGCAGTCCTAGACATGGAGGTCTGTTTAGCCCAGCAAGCCATCAACCCTGGGAGTGCCAGCCATTCCTAATGGGGCCGCAAATAGTGACAGCCTCATTAATATTCATGAGGCATGCAATTTGCGACCCAATTGGGAGTCGCTAACTGTGTCTCAGACAGTGTTGTACATTTAAAATTGCGACTCGCAATTAGTCACAATTTGCAAGTCACAATTTCCAATGGTCAAATATCTGTCCCTGAATCTAGTTAAGTGTGCATGTGCCCAAAATAAATTAGGATTACCTCTACTGTGAATGTGCTGTACTACTAAGGGGCAGTATTTACTATCCAGCACAAACTACTTTTGTGCTGAAAAGTGACCCTCAAAATGACGCAAATAGTACTTCTTAATACTTGTCAAGATTTGCATCCAGAGGGGTCCCATTGAGGGTACATGGGAGTTCCCATTCTACTACCCTGTGCTTTTGATGCAAAGTCCAATGTAGTAACAATAATAGACAAGGCTTTGTTCCCAAAAAAATTACACATTTATGAGGTAGATGCGGGCAAATAGAAATGTTTTTGTTTCTAATATAGTTTCATGCATTTAATGTATTGTTTCATGCATTTAATGTATGCGCATTGGTACAAACCCTGTACTAGACATCATGCACAGTCCTTTTCATTATGGTGCAAAAGTGTGTGTGTGTGGTACTAAGCACCATTAAAGAATATTTTATCTGATGCTGCTCTGTATAAGGCAAAACCGCAAATTTGGTTGCTGCTCTCTCCTGTTCTATAGGTTAATGTCTGCCCCAATATTTGCATAAGTAGAAGTTTCATATATTTCAGACACATGGAATAAGAGTGGGGCACACTGACTCACATCCCAGCACTCGATTTATCACAACGCATCAAGGCAAATGCAGTAGTTTTTAATTGTTCACCCTTACGGGTGCACCATGTGCTGTGCAACTCTAGACACTTGTTTCAGTATTAATTCCTTCAACTGTAGATTACAACAAGTCATTTGGAGGTGAGGAAAATGCAGACCAAAGTCTTCTCGGGTCTCTGTACCACTCACTGAGTGCATGTGCATCAATACAAGCTTGTCAGCTCAGTAGCTCTAGGGTGCCTTTTCCAACAGAAGGACGGTTGGAGCACATTGACTCACATCTTAGTACTCAATTTACAACAGTTCCTCATGATAAGTGTAGTGCATGATAACACTACTTTAGTAGTAGGCTTTAATTTTTCACATCATGTTGGTGCTGCATGTGCTGTGTAACTCTAGAAACGGATGTGAGGCAGTGTTCTCCCACCCTCCTCACATTTCACACATAAAGTAGTACATTCTCTATACCTTGATTATTTGACACTTATACAAAAAATGCACATTGACAAAACCATCTTCTACACTTGTTTTTGTGGTGTAAATAGTTCAGCAAATGCATGGCGTAATAGACTTTTGCGCCTACATGCACTATGCATAATTTTTGCAATAAAGTGTATGAAGAAAGTGTGATTAGGATTTTTATAGATCCTACACATCCAAAATTTGTCTTCAGAAAGACGTGGGATACTTTTTAATGTAAATAGTACACATCATATATCTTCTAAAATGTAATTGGGATTTGCCAGCAGCACACTGTGCAGCCTTCATTGGCAGCTGGCCCGAAATCTCTTTTGTCAAATCCTCGTAATTACCAAGTATTTTCTGTTTCTGACTCAGCTTAAAGTTCTTTTAATGCCTAGGGAACCTCAGCAACCCCACAACCATACATCTGGTTCTTCATAGGGCAATTTTGGTGAGCACCAAGATGAAATGAAATGAAATGATTACGCACTTGTATAGCTCACGACTACCCGTAGGCATCTCGGCACTTTTACGAACACCGCCGAGGAACTCTTCCTGGCCTTTCCCTGTGAGAAGCCCACTCCTGGGCACCCCCAAGGTGAAGTCAGGCTTCCTCAGCGTTGTTGGGGCCATTGTAGAGATTAAGCAAGCTATTGCCCAGAGGTGCAGAGTGGGACTGATGATTAGAATAGGCACCGAAGCGAGAATTATCAGGTATGAGGAAATTGAGCCCAAGACCCGCCGAGGCGGGAATTTAACCCTGGTCCGGGCCAGACCTCTGCATCAGGGTCTGCCGCTCTAACCATTGAGCCACACTTCTCTACGATTGGGAAACCCTTCTTGATCTCCCCTTAATGTAATCTCAAGGGTGCAGGCAGTCTCACCCTCTTTATCCATATCTTTTGGCTGCATTAGCTAAACAAATGGGTAATGTGTATTGGCCTCCCCGAGTAGATTGATTGCTGTAACGTGAAGCAAATGTGGCCACTTCATGGAATTGTCTTTTCATCATTATGCATGATCACTTGTGTGCATTACTTTTCCAAACAAAAGCTAGCTAACTTCAGATTAAGTAAGGGAGGATATTTATTGCAGAGAACACTACTATTTAAGAAGGGTCTAATGGAATATTTAAAGACCTGGCGTGGGTATACTTCCCAAATATATACTAGATACACTACAACAATATCCATGGGTCTGTACAAGCATGTAGGACCACACAAAGCCTCAGAACCGTACCAATGAGCCTATGTACCTCTAATAGACTAATAAAGGAAAAATACTTTATTAGGACGGATTCCAATCACTCACCAATGGTGACATGCCTCATCATCTGGGTCTCCTCCTAGTTTTTTTTATAGCTATACAGATTATAGCGATAGTGCCATGTTTGGACCTCCAGATGTGAAAGGGTGATTCGTATGGGAATGTTTAGTGCAGTGCAAAAAAAGTGTTGTTGAGAAACTGAGTTGAAATTGACCAATGAGAGAAAAAACCTTTTATTATTATCCCTTAAAGATCAAACCCCAAAACAGTACAAACAACAGTTTCTAACAAATGACTGTTTAGATGTGAAGGGTCAACATGTTTCAGCAAAAATTGATATATGATCCTATGCCTTCTCAGGACCACAAGAATGCTGCTACTGAAAAATCGTGATATATACAAAAAAAGTGTATGTGAGAAAGGTTGGATCCGATACAACCTGTAATCAGGAATAACTGGTCCTCTGTAAGTACGGACTGTTGATAGTTTCTGCAAGAGAATAAAATACAGAGAACTGCAATGTAACATTGGTACGGTCTCGTGAAGAACTGAAGGGTCCATAACAATGATTACTTCTACAATGGCCAGTCTAATAAATTACTTGTGCCATTTTTTCAATACATATAATGCTAGCTTACCTGTCTTATATGAGGATAAGACCTCACCTCACCAGGCCGCGGCTCAGGACAAAGGGCGCAACGCTCTGTGAGGGAACATAGAAACAGAACAAATGTGCATGATAACCTGTTTCTCACTATATCTCTATTTAATCTTAGCACAGCAGGAGCCCCCTGTACATCAGCTAGCATCGGAATCATGGGCTGACTGACTGTAAAAACTATGATTTGTCATTAAAAACTTGTTATGAAGAATTTAAAAATCCTTCTATAGTTTACAAGGAGTTATTTATAATAACATCCAACTCATCCCTCGATCCAAAAATGACTTCAGTTTGTACACTTGCCCCGGTCCTAGTGATATATAGACCCACCGGATGTTTGTAAAATAACTGAAATGCAAACAGGTAGTCATGTAAGGCTGGCTGTCCCTGGTTTCGCAATCCTTTTTGGGTGCAATCAATATGACAATATATCGCACTCTCCCTTACAAGTGTTTGCTGACTAATACAAAGATTGATGACATCTTAGACGCTGCATAATTCTGTGTCTATATATCTAGAATATTAGTGCTCAGCAGAAAAAGTGCTAATGTATCTAAAGAAAGCGTACCATGTTACTGATGTATATAAAGAAAGCAGACCTTGTTACTAGTCTCGCCTTCAGGCCGCTGTCCTCTGCTCCATTGTTACTGACAACTCAAAACACAAGCATTAACATCTACAGAATACTGTTGGCATTCTGCTAAAATAGCCGCTCACTTTTCGGCCAGTACCCCTGGCGGTTCCAAAAGCCTTCTGGGCAGGTACAGGTCACAGTAAAACGCCATTTTTTAAAGCAGTAGTTCTAGTGTCTAAACTGGAAGTAATCCAACACAGGAAGTGTACCGGACCCACCCGATCACTTGCCCCATTTTAACATGAGTATCATGGGTGTTGTAGTTCTGAAAAAATATCATTTTTTAATGGTTACAAAAAACTTTTCGTAGGCCTTTTCAAGGGTCTATAAAACATATAACAGCGGCAGTTCATATATCAAATACAAGTGGTTTGTTGTTCACTCAACACATTCATTCATAACTAAGACTCATGGGACTAGTAGTCCCCAAGCCGATGATTGTATTGTGACGCTCCCAATTTGTGAAAGCAATGAAAGAAAGCCTAAATCTACCTAAAAGGTTAGATACTAGTTGCTTGCCCTGTTCAGAAACAGTCAAGCTGAACAGAATAGTCAAACAAAACAATTGCAATCCAGCCCTGTCCTCTCCATAGAACCGAGCTTTCTAAGTATATGTTTTGAACCTGACAACTAGTATTCATTGATTTTCGTTCAACTGCCGTAACCCAAGCCGCTATAAAAGGGGTCAGAATGGTACTCATCTTGTATTATACAATATTAAATTTATTGTTGTTATCTATTGTGTTTAATTGTATTTGAGTGTCAGGGATTGACACCTATGTTCTCATTTGTGTATATATTGACAAATGCCGGAACAACTTACAATATAAACAAAGTCTCTCCCAGGGTGAAGCCAGGTTTAGACAATCCCTCCCCCTGGTGCGTGTGTCTGTCAAAGCATGGGAGCGTAACAGGTAGCAAGTGTTAGTACCATTTATACATTTTGTCATTACCCCATTACAGTGGTATCCATGGTATTGCGTCATTCAGACCTAATTAATCGCTCTATAATCGAAAGACATATTTCTGTTCTTTGACTAATAAGAACTTTGAAATATCTGTAACATGTTCAGGAATGAACGGTTCCTCTAGTACAGTCCATTTGAAATCGTCAGGACGATGGTTCATTTCAAGAAAACGACTCATCAACCTCGTCGCCTGTGTTTTACATCTCACTGTACTTTTATGTTCTAGGATTCTCAATTTAACCTTAAAAGTGGTTATGCCCATATATTTTAAATCGCATGGACACGTGATCAGGCAAATGAGTTTATCACTATTGCAGTTAGTGAACTTCTTTCGCAACCATGGTCTATCAGTCCCTAGGTTCACTGTTTTAATTGCTTGTGTCTGGGGAAAGGCTGCACATGACCCACATGGAAAATGGCCTTGTACTGCTGGAAGATTCCAAAGAGTACCCACTCCTGGAGCCAATTTGGTTTTAGGTCTTGTGTGTATAAGTTGATCGCGAAAGTTAGTGCTCCTTTTGAAGGCAAAGGTGGAATGCAGTTGTTGCCTATATTAAGTCTCCGCCAGTGTTTGCGTACACTTTTTTTAATACTGTTTGACATGGCGCTAAATATAGTAACACATGTGAGCCTAGTCAGGTCAGGTTTTAGTTCTGGGAGATCTAGAAGAGCCTCCCTGTTGGTATTGAGTGCCCGTTTTAGTGAATGATGCACCAGTCTCAAGTGGTCATTACATATGTCTTGGCAATCAAATCCAGATGATTTCAAATTGTTAACATTGTAGGTTGTTACAATCACAACTTGTTAGTAGTCGTAGTCAATAGACGTAGCCAATACATGTTTCGTCATAGGGTCATCACCCTCCAACTTCCTCAGGGAAAAAAGTCTACAATATTGGCAACAACTTCTGGGAGATTGAGTGTTCTCAAATATATATATATGACCTATATCCACTATTATTCTAAAACCGGGTATGTGGTAAAGTATATCTGTTCCCAGACGGAGAGTACTTCATATAAAGTGTTCGGCTTCTAGCCATTGTAGACTTTTTGCCCTGAGGAAGTAGGAGGGTGATGACCCTAAGACAAAACACATGTTGGCTACGTCTATTAAGACTGATTATCGATTTGGTTTTTGGACTACGCAGTCCACAAAAATATTTGGGGACGTGGGTGGCCATTTCCCCTTTTCCCTTTGAGTATTCTATAGATTCTCTAAAGAGCTAATTGTTCTGATGTTTATGCGCAGATTCTAACCCTGCCACACTTCTTACCCTGTTATTGCTTTATGTACTACAAAATGCAGTTTGTGAATCAGATCCCATATCAACTTGGTCCATAGTAGCCCACAACCTCCTCAGTGGAATCTTGGAGTATGGTTATTTCTGGCCTTCTGAAAAGCCCCTCTGAGGAGGTAAAATCTGCTCCAACACAGTTTGTTGGGAATTTACTCTTTTAAAAAGCACTGCCACTAAGGAGCATTGGGTGGATGGGCAACTGTCAAGCACTTTGAGTATGAAGGAGCTCTACTCCAGCTTATTGATGGTCTTGCTGCCATGGTAACTGAATATGGAAATTCTTAGTACCCGATTCCTCAAGGCTAGTACTACACCTGATGCACTCCGGAATCTCTTCTGGCCTACACTGCTGCTACTAATCTTGCCTGGATGTAATTCCTCTGAAAGAGCAAGTAATTCCATAATGCAGTAAAAGTATATCCAGCATGGCTTTATAACTCTATACAAGAGACATGAAGATGGCTGTCCAAGAATCAATAGCATGCTCTGTGGAGACTCTGATTGGGGAGAACACTTCCTTCCTGTACCACTCAATGCCTGTGGCTTATTTTCTCATTTCTGCTACTCCCCATACCCATTCTTTCACTGAGATGCACAAACCACCGACTGTCTTGATAGGACTAAAGGCCCCTCACCAGTCTACAAATAGCCTGGGCATTAGAAGAAGAAATAGCAGATAGGGTTCTCATTGTGTGTCTTGCATGGTAGAAGGATCAAGATAGCTGAAAGATCAAGGGCAATGTGTGCTCTATACCTACAGAGCAATTGTCCCTGTGGGTTACAAAGCTGTCTACCACATCAGTACAGAGATTTTCCCGCTACATACTGGTTGCTTTTTGACTGAGAGATGCTAGGACGCCTAGGTTACAAGACAACCATTTTCAAGGAATGATCAAATTCGAAATAAGCGTATCATTGCAGATTTGATACTCTGAATTCCGGGATACTTGGGGCATATTTACAAAGACGTGGTACAATGCAGCACAGCAAGCACAGTTGCTGCATTGTGTCCCTTGAAGAGAGCTGTGCTACACTATATATTCAGAGAAATTATGAATTTCTACTCTCACCTTGCCCAGGTGCACTTTGTGCTGATTTAGGCTTTGGGGTGCCTAGTGCTAACACAGACACCCTTGCTCCATAGAGTAAGGGTGTCGGCATTGTGGTCAGGATAGTTTGGGACAGGATGGGTGCTATATTTTGGAGCACACCTATGTCTACAAGTCTTTGTAGATATGGCTTGCATCAGAATCCATGCATGGAAGGATGCACAGGAACAATGCACTAGTCATGGAACGCTTACTTGACTCAAAGTATCACAAAACAATGCAATGCCCTGTGTTGCGTTAGTTTTTCTAACAAAGCCACATAAATCAACATTTGTGTAAATACCAAAATGAATTTTGCATCAAAAAGGTGATGACACCCTAACACAAAAGCTTTGTAAACCTGGGAATGTGTTCTCCTGTGTCTATTACCTTTCAGCCATTACCATTTTCTCTGTGATATCTGCAATCAGTTCTCAACCACAAACAGTGTTTAAAAAGTAACTGACATTTCATCAGTAGGGTAAAATAATCTATGTTTAGTTAGTCTATACAGTATAGATTTTGCAATCAGTCAGTAATCGCAAACATTATATATTGTTTTAAAACATTGGCGCCCATTGCTGCGACTGCATTTTATGGGAGTATTGCATTGCTCATTCAATTTGTATGACTCGCATAATTTGCCTTTACATATATGACATGTACATTTATAGATTTTCAGGTACTGTTAATGGATTTTTCTGGTATAAAAAATATAAAACTACTAAGGCGATTGATTTTTGTCTTCATTGGAACTGTGGTGGGTGTGTTTGATTTTTCCACAGCCCAACCTTCATCCCCTCCTTGCAGATGGGCCATTATTGACCTCCAAGCTACCTGGAGATCAAAATAGAATTGTAATACCAATTTTACATTACAGACCCCATGCCCATTGTTGAGTTTAGTTTGCCACACTTGGACTCTCACAGTGAACTTTTGACATCATTATGAACATGTATGAACCTTTGCGTGTCCACTCAAAGATTCGACAGGTTTGGCTTTGATGTAACACAGATAGATGTGATATATTTTTCAGGAAACATTCTCTACAAAACAACATACTACATTGCATGTCACTACAACGCAGGCATTACAGCGCATACCATTACAACGCATACCATCACAACGGATAGTACACCTACACTATCTAAAACTTACCCTACTGTTGCACCCCTGGGAGTTAGAGTAGTAATTTTTACCCCTACACTATCCAACACTTATCCTACTGTTGCACCCCCTGGAGTTAAGAATAGTAATTTTTACCCCTACACTATCTAACACTTACCCGACTGTTTCACACCCTGGAGTTTGAATAGTAATTTTTGGATCACTGAAATAATATCGAGCCCATTAATATCGAGTTACAAAAATATCGATGACAAAATATCGATGGACAAAATATCGAGTTTCTATCTTCATACAGGTAAGTAAAAAAATATCGACTCTAAAATATCGACTGTAAATAATATAGACTGTCAAAATATTGTTTTTTACATGTCTTTAAATTTAGTTAAAACTAAAATAATATTAAATATATTTAATATAAACTTAGTTAAAATGATTAAATAAATGTAATATTAATAAATAATTAATGTAAATTACAAAAATTATATAACAAAAATATTAAATATATATATATATATATATATATAAATACATATTATTAACTAAACATATATAATATTTTTACCGTAGCATAGCAAAATGGTTAAAATTTATTGTAACAACTATAGTGAATTCAACAGTAGAAAAACGCAGGATAGCGTAGGGGTAAAAAATACTATCCCCACTCCAGTGGGTGCAACAGTAGGGAAAACGTTGGATAGCGTCGGGGTAAAAATTACTATTCCCACTCCAGTGGGTGCAAGAGTAGGGATAGCGTTGGATAGCGTAGGGATAAAAATTACTATTCCCATTCCAGTGGGTGCAACAGTAGGGAAAGCGTTGGATAGCTTAGGGGTAAAAATTACTATTCCCACTCCAGTGAGTGTAACAGTAGGGAAAGCGATGGATAGCGTAGAGGTAAAAATTACTATTCCCACTCCAAAGAGTGCAACAGTAGGGAAAACATTGGATAGCGGAGGGATTAAAATTACTATTCCCACTCCAGTGGCGTGCAACAGTAGGGAAAGCGTTGGATAGCGTAGGGGTAAAAATTACTATTCCCACTCCAGTTGGTGCAACAGTAGGGAAAGCGTTGGATAGCGTAGGGGTTAAAATTACTATTCCCACTCCAGTGGGTGCAACAGTAGGGAAAGCGCTGGATAGCGTAGAGGTAAGAATTACTATTCCCACTCCAAAGAGTGTAACAGTAGGGAAAGCTCTGGATAGCATACGGGTAAAAATTACTATTTCCACTCCAAAGAGTGCAACAGTAGGGAAAATATTGGATAGCGTAAGGGTTAAAATTACTATTCCAACTCCAGTGGGTGCAACAGTAGGGAAAGCGTTGGATAGCGTAGGGGTAAAAATTACTATTCCAACTCCAGTGGGTGCAACAGTAGGGAAAGCGTTGTATAGCGTAGGGGTTAAAATTACTATTCCCACGCCAGTGGGTGCAACAGTAGGGAAAGCGCTGAATAGCGTAGTGGTTAAAATGACTATTAATTAATTAACAATTAAGAATTTTAATTAATTTACATAATTATTTAATTATTATTAAATTACTTTCCACCCTATCCCTCTATAAACTCACTGACCGGTTGCTCCCTCCTTGCTCCTCTCCCTGTACTGCTGCTATCTTCCTGGAGATCTCCGCACTGCTGAATCAACTTCACGGTATCGCCTGCATTCTATAATTTAGTGATATCGCCTGCATTAGACTAATTTGCGCTGTGTTTAAAATCTGCTCGCCTGCATTTCACCAATTTGCGCAGTGTTTTTATAATCTCACAGCTCTCAGCGCATGTGATTGTAGCGCCGCCCGCCCTGCACTGCATTTAACTGTATTGGCCCACCTGGCAGCAACGTGCATTATTGTATTAATTTTCGCTGGCGACCTACTGCCCCTGCCTCGCCTCCCCTCTGACCTCCATCTTGTTTGCTGTTGTTGTTTTCCCTGCCCCTCCTCCCCGCTACCGCCTCCCAGCTGCTGACCCTCCCACCCACGTTCACAGAGCCTACCTCGTACTCTCAGCCCCTGTGACCGCCCGGACTCGCTCCTGACCGGTTGCTCCCTCCTTGCTCCTCTCCCTGTACTGCTGCTATCTTCCTGGCGATCTCCGCACTGCTGAATCATCTTTACGGTATCGCCTGCATTCTATAATTTAGTGATATCGCCTGCATTAGACTAATTTGCGCTGTGTTTAAAATCTGCTCGCCTGCATTTCACCAATTTGCGCAGTGTTTTTATAATCTCACAGCTCTCAGCGCATGTGATTGTAGCGCCGCCCGCCCTGCACTGCATTTAACTGTATTGGCCCACCTGGCAGCAACATGCATTATTGTATTAATTTTCGCTGGCGACCTACTGCCCCTGCCTCGCCTCCCCTCTGACCTCCATCTTGTTTGCTGTTGTTGTTTTCCCTGCCCCTCCTCCCCGCTACCGCCTCCCAGCTGCTGACCCTCCCACGCTCCGCCCCCTCCACCATCCATTTATGGCCAATGCCTCCACGCGCAGCGTCCACGCGCTTCGGCCACGCCGAAGGTGCGCCAAAGGTAAGCCCGTCTACGCCCGTCCGCGCCTGAACCGCGCCCAGCGCCAGACCCCCTGCCCCTCGCGCTGCTCAGCCCTCCCGCATTACCTACGATGCCGCCACCCTCCTAGCTCTTAACCCTGGTCGCGCTCCCAACTGCGTCCAAGCCGCTCCTGGACACACCCATGGACCTTTCTCCTGCTACTCCTGCAAATTCATCGGCACCGACAACATCTCCGCTACAACCTCACCACAGATACCCGACCCCAACCACCTACATTGTATCCTTCTCAACACCCGATCAGTCCACAGGCACGCCAT
Organism: Lissotriton vulgaris; assembly: GCF_964263255.1. Lineage (NCBI taxonomy): Eukaryota > Metazoa > Chordata > Amphibia > Caudata > Salamandridae > Lissotriton > Lissotriton vulgaris. The sequence continues at coordinate 186,087,413 of NC_141688.1, read as the reverse complement.
CGACCTATGGAACCTACTAGACACCATCTCTCCGGACATCGCCTTCCTTACGGAAACATGGATGAATGCTTCCTCAGCACCAGACATCACCATTGCCATCCCTGATGAATATAAGATCACACGCAAGGACCGCACCAGCCACACAGGAGGAGGAATCGCTATAGTCCATAAGAAATCTATCCGCATCTCAACCAGCTCTGACGCCAACCTCGCCAATTCCGAACACCTCCACTTCCAGATCCACATCGACCCCAAGACCACACTCAGAGGCACCCTCCTTTACAGGCCACCAGGACCCCGCGCAAAATTCAGTGAAGACATCACGGACTTCATCACTCCACACGCGCTCCCCTCCAAAGAATACATCCTTCTGGGAGACCTCAACTTTCACTTCGATAAGATCAACGACCGCAACACCGCCACCCTCGTGGACAACCTCTCCAACCTCGAACTTAAACAACTGGTCACTTCCCCCACCCACATCGCAGGTCACACACTCGACCCCATCTTCACCTCCAGCAACCATGTCTCCTTCAGCCACACTACGGACCTCATCTGGACTGACCACAGATGCGTTCACTTCACCTACAACAAACCAAAACCCAGCATCCACCTCCAACCTACCTTGAAAAGGAACTGGAACAAAATCACCACGGACCAAATCTCCGCATCGCTCCTTCAACACACCCCAGCCCCCTCCTCCAACGCTAACGAAGCCGCCGCTAATCTCACCCTATGGTTATCCAACACCGCTGACACCTTAGCACCTCTGAAAAAACATCAAAACAAACCTGGCAGCAAGAAGGCCTCATGGTTCAACGATGATCTCAAGAAGTCCAAGAAACTCTGCCGCTCCCTTGAAAAGGCCTGGAAAAAAGACCCAACCACCAGCACCAAGGACGCCTTCAAAAACGCCACCCGCACTCACCACCAACTAATCCGAAAAGCCAAGAAAGCAGCATTCAAGGATCGACTCGACAACAACGCTCACAACAGCAAGGAACTTTTCAACATCGTCAAGGAATTTTCCAATCCCTCGGCCAACTCCAACGACATCACCCCCTCTCAAACCCTCTGCGACTCCCTAGCCTCTTTTTTCCACAACAAGATTGCAGACATCCACAACAGCTTTGACAACCAACCCGGAAACCAACTCACCCTACCGTCTGCTATCCATCCTCCCCCCGTGAACACCCTTAACGACTGGAAGCCAATCTCCACTGAGGACACCATCCGCCTGATGAACTCCATCCACTCAGGATCCCCCACAGACCCATGCCCTCACCACATCTTCAACAAAGCAGACTCCGTCATAGCACCGCACCTCCGAGACGTCATCAACTGCTCCTTCAACTCCGCTACCTTCCCTGAAGACTGGAAACACGCTGAACTCACCGCCCTTCTGAAAAAACCAACAGCGGACCCCACTGAACTCAAAAATTACCGCCCCATCTCGCTTCTTCCATTCCCGGCCAAAGTCATCGAGAAAGCCGCCAACAACCAGCTCGCCGCCTTCCTCGAAGCCAACAAATCCCTCGACCCCTCACAATCTGGCTTCCGAGCAAAACATAGTACCGAGACCGCCCTCATCGCAGCAACAGATGACATTCGAACTCTACTGGACAATGGAGACACAGTCGCCCTCATCCTCCTCGACCTCTCTGCAGCATTCGATACAGTCTGCCACAGCACCCTTCTACAATGCCTCAATAACATTGGAATCCAAGGAAAAGCACTGGAATGGATCACCTCGTTCCTCACCGGTAGAACCCAGAGAGTCCGCCTTCCTCCATTCAAGTCCGAGGCCTCTGAAGTCATCTGCGGCGTACCTCAAGGATCCTCACTCAGTCCCACCCTCTTCAACGTATACATGAGCCCCCTCGCGGCCATCGCACGCCAACACAACCTCAACATCATCTCTTACGCGGACGACACTCAACTGATCCTTTCTCTCACCAATGACCCCGGCGCCGCCAAAGCTAACCTGCACGAAGGAATGAAAGAAGTCGCCGAATGGATGAAACAAAGCCGTCTGAAACTGAACTCAGACAAAACAGAAGTCCTCATCCTAGGCACATCCCCCTCTGCTTGGGACGACTCCTGGTGGCCAGAAGCCCTCGGAAAAGCACCCATCCCGACAGACCACGCACGGAACCTTGGCGTCATTCTGGACTCTTCACTCTCAATGAACAAACAAGTCAACGCCGTATCCTCTTCCTGCTTCAACATTCTTCGCATGCTCAGAAAAACAGTTCGCTGGATCCCCTCCGAAACTAGGAAAACAGTCACCCACGCCCTGGTCACGAGCCGACTGGACTACGGAAACACCCTCTACGCAGGTACCACCGCTAAACTCCAGAAGAAACTCCAACGAATCCAAAACGCCTCAGCCAGGCTCATACTAGACATCCCACGCAACGAACACATCTCTGGTCACCTTAAAGACCTCCACTGGCTACTCGTCAATAAGAGGATCACTTTCCGACTGCTCACCCACGCACACAAATCACTTTACGACATCGGACCAGACTGCCTCAACTCTCGACTGTCCTTCTACACCCCCTCCCGCCAACTACGCTCTTCCGACCAAGCCCTCGCCACTGTACCTCGCATCAACAAGACCACCATGGGAGGCAGATCCTTTTCTTACCTGGCTGCTAAAACATGGAACTCACTCCCCGCTTACCTCCGCCTCACCCAGAACCACCTAGCGTTCAGAAAGCAGCTTAAAACGTGGATATTTGACAAATAATCCTCCTCCTAAGAGCCTTGAAACCCTCTGGGTATGTAGTGCGCTATACAAATTTTATGACTTGACTTGACAGAAAATAATTTACTAAATATTAATTATTTATCAATTAAATATTTATAATTAATTACCAATTATATTTTAATTAATTACCAATTAATAATTAATTAACAATTATTATTAATTAACTTAATTAATTAATTATTATTAAATTACTTCCCACCCTATCCCCCTATAAACCCACAACCCGCTACAGAAAATAATTTACTAAAAAATAATTATTAATCAATTATTATGTTTACCAATTATATTTTAATTATTTACCAATATTAATTAATTAACAATTATTATTAATTTACATAATTAATTAATTATGAATAAATTACTTCCCACCCTATTACCCTATAAACCCACAACCAGCTACAGATTTATATTACACAATTGTTAAAAAATATTAAAAACTACCTTATTTTCGATTTTTTTGTCTATATTCTATCTAGTCGATATTCTGTCTAGTCTATATTTTTGATTCGATATTTTGGCTATTAATATCGATATTACTCGATATTTTTGTAGTCTAGATTATGTCTGGTCGATATTTTGGCTAGTCTATATTTTTTACTCGATATTTTGTCCAAACGATATTTTGGATTCTATATTATGTCTGTTTACCGTAATTTTTACCCCTATACTATCCAATCCTTACCTTACATGCAATGCAATGGCATGTGTTGTAATGGTATGCGTTGTAAAGGTATAATGCGATGCAATAAAATGCTTGGTAAAGGTAGTTTCTAAAAATGCAATGGAGTTTCATATGATGTAATGGAGTGCTTTGTAGTGGATGTTGCGATGTAAAAACTGGGCTGTAAATGTATGCTTTGCAACGTCATACATTCATATTTTTCATTTGTAGATCCATTAGAGGAATATTAGATCTTTTTTAAATGTGGAGATTGGTTATCATATCAACACAGCTGACATGGCATGACCTACAAATAATTTTATTGGACATGCAGTTTGTTGTACTTTTATGTGAACTGCACATACAAGCAGTCTTGGATTATTTGTGTTCACTATAGGGGAGAGCAAACACGCTGGGGAGGGTTGTAAATTAATTAGCATGCTCATACAGGCACTCTGCTCTCGCCTGCTATGCTTTGATGAATCCCAAGGAAATATTGGAAAAGCTGAATTCATTTCTATTAATGTGGCCTGTCTGAGGCGGCTGTCTTTTAGAAGAGTGCACTGGGATTTTATAAGTGCATCATGCTTTTTTTTTAAAAACACATCCTAACTTCAAAAGTGGTTCTCCTTTCAGCTGCCGCCAATGAACAATTTCGGCTCTATTCTGTGTCTCTAGTCGGATGTGGCTTGGTGATTTCTCTCCATTCGTCTCAAATTCATCTCTAATATCACTTTAATGCTTGCAAATGATGGATCGACTCCAGACAAAAAGATCTGCGGAAATAAACTAAAAAATAGCCATTTGGGTATTCTCTAAACAATTACACAACTTGATGCAAAGCGTTAGTGACAGATATGAACCACATTTGCAATCAGCTGAGAGACAAGTACTTCTAGAGAATATGTCAAGTGAACTTTTGCTCTGCAAATGCAATATTTCCAACAGTTTGATATTCTCTCCTCTCATCTACATTATTCACTGGAGAGATCTGTGGTTTCAACCTGGAAGTGAGTTACAAACAGGTAGGGCGTCAGCTTCTTCGCCTACCAAACCACAGTAAAGGCCTCTCTCTCTCTATGGCACTCCATTGCTGCTTACTAGCTAGAAGTTGCCTGCAGATAGAGGCGAGGGGTTGATCCTAAGTCTCAATACTTAGCTGTATAACACTGTCCAAATGATACATTATGAAGCATCTCTGTGGACCACAATCTCTTTTCTGAAATTAACAGCCTGATTCATCATTGTTAAATCCGGTCGCAAAGGGCCAGATTCTGAGAATCTGGCCCTTTGCGAGCGGTGTTTTTGCATTTGGGATTCATCATCCCAAATGCAAAAATCGCTATTTAAGAATTCGCATATTTGCGAGGAATAGCAATTAAGGAATCTGTATTAGAGATTCCTTAAATGCTATTCTTGAAACATTTTTAAATTGCGAATTCGCAAAAATTTCCCGCTATTTACCGCGAGGTCAAACCTCATGGTAAATAGCGGAAACTTAGAAAAACGCATTTAAATGCATTTTTCTAAGTTTCATGTTACACACACACATGTCCTTGGGACATGTGTGTGCGCAACACCAATGTAGCATACATTTCAAGGGTGCTACAGAGTGTCCTTTGGACACCCCTGCACCCTTGAAATCGCAATTTCAATATGCGAATCTCTAATTGCGATTTGCATATTGAAATGTCTTCCCATTCATTCCTATGGGCCTTTGGGCCCATAGGAATGAATGGGGAGATATTCCTTAATTGCGATTAGCAATTTGCTAATCGAAATTAAGGAATGATTATAAATCGCAATTTATTTAGCGATTTCTTGGTGAATAGCATTTTGCTATTCCTTAATAGCGATTCCTTAATAATCGCTATTAAGGAATAGCAAATACTCACCTTGATGAATCAGGCTGTAAGTCCCAGGAGGATGGGTGCAGTGCCCAGTGTCTCCTTCAGGTTATCAAAATAGTGTGGGTTGATTGCTTCTGAATAAAAGGAAACACAGGTATGAGTTCAAAGAAGTGTATTCCAAAACACCCCAGCGCAGCTATCCCAGAGAAGCTCTTACCATAAGTTGTGTCCTTTCAAAACCCCCATCATTCTCAAACCCACAGAAGAACATTATAATGCAAAAGTGAGTACACTACATATATTCATTTCTTATACAAAATAAGAACTAGAACAATAAATAATGGAGAAATTAAAGAAAATATAACACCAAATACTTTATATAATACAATGCAATGAATACACCTACACAAATAAACAAAGAAGAGACTACTGTGTAACTGCACCCCAATCGCACTGGTCAACCTGGAAAGTTAAAAAGTGGCTGAACTAAAGCAATTATGCCACGAAAGGAGACTAAAGTTAAAGAAGTTCACTAAAACATTGGAGCTGCGGAAGTTCTGAGGGACTGGGCAGAGGTACACCTCTTCAATAAATTATGTATTCATGATTTGGAACTCCAATGAGGCCCACAGGAAGAGAAATATCACACATACATAGAAAGGCTCACCATGCACTGTCATAAGTGTAAAATCATTACTACCAATAATAGAAACTTTATCAAATAAATAACCCACCAAGGTACAGGTAATTGCATTATTTAGGAGTATACGATTATTACCAAAAATACAATACACAAAAACCCAGAATTCGCCCTAAAACAGCATTAACTTCATTCAGTAAATGAGGCAAAAAACGTTTACACGATTTCAAAGTATGGATACAAAACATTTCATTTGGCAGGTTGAGCACTAAATTCAAAGCCCCAATCAATCAATCAGTCAAAGCATTTGTATAGCGCGCTACTCACCCGTAGGGTCTCCAGGCGCTGGGGGAAGGGGGTCCGCTACCGCTCTACCAGCCAGGTCTTGAGTTGCTTCCTGATGTAGAGGTGGTCTTGGGTCAGGCAGAGGTGGATGCGGAGGGAGTTCCACGTCTTGGCAGCCAGGTAGGAGAAGGATCTTCCTCCTGTTGTGACTCTTCGGATGCGGGGGACGGCGGCGAGGGCGTGGCTGGTCGATCGTAGCTGGCGGGTGGTAGTGTAGAAGGTCAGGCGGTCGTTGAGGTATCTTGGGCCTTGGTTGTGGAGAGCTTTGTGTGCGTTGGTGACGAGTCAGAACGTGATTCTCTTGCTGACGGGGAGCCAGTGCAGGTTTCTCAGGTGTTCGGCGACGTGGCTGTGTCGGGGATGTCCAGGATGAGGCGTGCCGAGGCGTTCTGGATGCGTTGGAGTCTCTTCTGAAGTTTGGCTGTGGTTTCGGCATAGAGGGAGTTGCAGTAGTCCAGACGGCTGGTGACGAGGGCCTGGGTGACCGTCTTCCTGGTTTTGGTGGGGATCCACCGGAAGATCTTACGTAGCGTGCGGAGGATGTTGAAGCATGACGAGGAGACGGCGTTGACTTGTCTGGTCATGGAGAGGGAGGAGCCCAGGATGAAGCCCAGGTTGCGTGCATGGTCTGTCTGTTTGGGTGCGCTGCCCAGGGCAGGGGGCCACCAGGAGTCATCCCAGGCAGAGGGCGAAGATACCAGGATGAGGACTTCCATCTTATCTGAGTTCAGTTTCAGGCGGCTGTTCATCATCCACTCGGCTACGTCTTTCATCCCTTCGTGTAGGTTGGTTCTGGCGGTGGCGGGGTCGTTGGTGAGGGAGAGGATCAGCTAGGTGTCGTCGGCGTAGGAGATGATGTTGAGGTTGTGTTGGCGTGCGATGGCCGCAAGGGGGCTCATGTACATGTTGAACAGCGTGGGGCTGAGTGATGATACTTGGGGTACGCCACAGATGACTTCGGTGGCCTCGGATCTGAACGTGGGGAGGCGGACTCTCTGGGTTCTTTCGGCGAGGAAGGAGATGATCCACTCCAGTGCCTTCTATTGGATCCCGATGTTGCTGAGGCGTTGTACTAGGGTGCGGTGGCAGACCATTTCGAACGCCGCAGAGAGGTCCAGGAGGATGAGGGCCGCTGTTTCTCCGTTGTCGAGCAGGGATCTGATGTCGTCGGTGGCTGCGATGAGGGCGGTCTAGGTCCTGTGGTTGACCCTGAAGCCTGACTGTGAGTGGTCGAGGGATCCATTCATCTCAAGGAAGGTGGCCAGCTGTCTGTTGATGGTCTACTCAATGACTTTGGCAGGAAAAGGAAGGAGCGAGATGGGTCGGTAGTTTTTGAGTACGGTGGGGTCCGCTGATGGTTTCTTCAGTAGGGCGCTGAGTTTGGCGTGCTTCCAGCTCTCTGGGAAGGTGGCGGTGTCGAAGGAGGCGTTGATGATGTCCCGCAGGTGTGGTGCGATGAGTCAGGAGTGCCAGGAGTCATACCTGCTGCTAATCTTAAAAAGAGGGGTCTCAACCACTTATGAGGATATAATAGCAATGCAGGACATATAAATAAAGCATATTTCAAATCCATACATCCATCCTTACAAAAGTACCATGTGTTTAATGTACCATGCCTTTTGGATGTTGCAACATTTAATGGAACAGTGTTTAAATGAATTAATGAACAGAGGTCTACCAGTTGTAGACAACCACAAAGGAGAAGAATGGTGTGGAGAAACATCAGGAGCTTGACACCAGCCCTGTAATGCAGTATACAGTGAAGGAAGATGACCCAATTCCTGAGATAGAACTCCCAACTAGAGCAGGAAGCAGTGTGTCCTCTCAAAACCTGACCCCAGAGTCGCTGGCAGAAAGGAAGGCAGGAGGGGTGTTCAGGATGCAGATGGCCCAACTCAGGGTAGAGGAAAGGGTGGAGGAGAGAAAGTTGATTAAGGAAAGTAGTCTCAAAGAGCTAGAACTGAAGGCACAGCAGTCATATTCCAGCAATGGTGGCAGCAATTCCTCTGTATCTGAAGGAGATGAGAAGGTCCAGTTCCCCAAAGACCTGGTACCCAGTTAAATGATAGGGATGACATTGTTTTTCGCTTAGGCTTTGACACTTGGAGTACTCAGGATCTCAGAGGAGCACTGGTGGGGGCGGGGCTCTGGAAGCATATGTCTCAAGTGGGGAGATACTCTCTTCAGACCTTAGAAGTAGAGGACCGAACCCGGGACACCCCCATGAAACCCTTCCTTTTAGCAAACGTGTGACAGGGCCATGAAAAGTGTCAACAGAGGTTTATTGACAGCCAGAAACTTTCCAATCATGGGTGCATTTTTTGGACCATTCTAACAAGGCACTGAATGGCTGGGTGAGCGAACCAAGGATAATGATTATAGTGGGCTCTAGAACTTGATTCATAAGGAACACATTCTCAATACTTGCTACACAGAGCTGCACCAGCATTTAGTATACAGCAAGGTTACCGACCTTACAAAGATGGCTGAGGAGGCAGACCTCTTAGTCAGCACCAGCATTTTCAAAATAATTCCTGCAGGGAACAGAGGTAATCAGTCACAGTCCAAACCCAAGAAGAAGGGGTTCTTTGACAAATAGACAAAGGGGTTTGTCCCCAAATGCACAGAGTGTTACAAGTATGGACACTCAAATGTCTAAAGAGGGCACAGCCCCCTACAGGTGGGCAGCTACCAGGGCTTAGCAAGTATCACTCTCAGAGAGGAGGTGGTCCCAGTTAGCCTTGGCAAGCCGACAGAGTTGACCCTAGTGATAAGTAGATGGTGCCAAAATCCTGCATGCCTGCCGATACTTCTAAGTATAGTGAGTGGGTCATCATCATTTGGCAATTAGTGGAGGCGCTGAGAGACACAGGAGGCAGCATGACTACTGTAAGGTGTCAGCTGGTGGTGTCCTCACTCATGGCAGTACCCCCCCAACACTTTTCACAAAGTCATAGTCACAGACAACCTTGAGAGCCATCTACCAATGGCTCTGGTTCCCATAGAGTGGGGAGGGGGTACGTACCTGGGAGCCCTGCCATACCTGTAAATTGTCTGTTAGGCAATTACTGGAGCAACATATCTGAGGCGGTAGAGCTCAGGTCACATTTGGAGATGTTGGCATTTCCCAAGTGCAACTGTATGTCAACCCGGAAGGGGTCAAAGGCTCCTGGAGTCTTGTACAGTGGCCCATGCAGATGCCAAGAAGACGGGGAGCAAGGGGCACAGGAAGTTAGCCCCTGACATTCCTACGGGTCAGGTTGAGGGGCCCCTGGGGAGGATGCTCCTGAGACTAATAGGGAAGAGATTGCCTCCCTGGTTTAACTACTTGAGCTTTTTGGGTAGGTGGAGGGTGGTCACACCAGGAAGGAATTCTGCAAAGTAGAGAAAGGGTACCCCACTTTAGAGGGCTTGAGGCAGTAAGCTGAGGCCCAGGCAGCAGGTGACACATCTGGAGATCACCTTACCCAGGAGAACAACGTACTATATATTGGGCTTAAGGTTCCTAGACATGGGGCAGCCCACGTGCTGGTGTTCTCCCAGTGTTACAGGGTTGTTCTACTGGGGTTGGCTCACTATATTCCCCTGGCAGGACATCTGGGACAAGTCCAGACCTTCACCAGGCTTGTTGCCCACTTCTATTGGCACTAGAAAAAGTTGACCTCAGATACATTCTGTAGGTCATGCCCTATCTGCCAGGCCAGTGGGCTGATGGTAAAAAGCTCAAGAGTCCTCTGACCCCATTACCTGCCATTGGCATGCTCCTTGAGATGGTGGATATTGACATTGTTGGACTGTTTGACACCAAGGCAACTTTATTGAACAGAAACACCCTGGTCTTGGTGAACCACGTCACTCACTACCCAGATGTTATTACTCTGAGGTCGGTGCCTGCACCTGCAGTGGCCAGGAACCTAATGGGGATTTCTACCCTGGGGGGACTCCTCAAAAAGACTGTGTTTAACAGAGGCTCTCACTTCATGTCAGGTTACAGAAAGTCCATGAGGGATGAGTGTTGGAAAACTTACAAGTTCAACACATCTTATCAGCCTCAAACAAACAGTCATGTGGAGAGATTCAACTAGACCCTAAAAGTCATGATAATTGGCCAATCTTAGCCCATTAAACTTAAGTAGGACATCATCCTGCCATGCTTTCTCTTTGCATACAGGAAGGTGCTACAGAAGTGGATGAGTTTAATCTGTTTAAACTCCTCTTTGGCCACCCCCTTAGTGGACTATAACCTTGTAAGAGAGTGAAGGGAGCAAACATCCAGGAAACCACCTCAGGATATGGACGGCTGCATGCATGCTTGCCCTTTGCAGCCAAATGCATTGCTTCTGGCAGAAATCAAAAAGAAATCTTGAGGACAGTGAGGAAGTTATGAAGCTCTGGTTTTACCAGAAATCTACTCTAGTTAAGTTTCAACCTGACCAAAGTTGTGGGTTCGATAGCCTGTGTAGCAATAGGCGCACTGGGCAGGTCAATATGAGGTGAAGGAGCGCTAGGGGGAATCCACATACCTGGTGGATCTCAGGACCCCTAAAACACCCTTAAGGGTGCTCTATGTGAACAGCCACAAACCAGACTTTGAGAGGCTCAAAGTGACCATGCTTCAGATGATATATGAAGGAGTTGCAGAGGAGAGTAAGCCTCTCCATGACTGTTCAAGAGCATGATGAGTCAGTGAAGGGTGTCAACCGTTACGCTATTCTGTCCAGCGTCAGTTGATAGGGCAGTTTTCCTCTCTGTACTCCTTTAACCCTAGAATCACACATCTGTGCTTCAATGTCAGTGATACTAGAGACAGTCAACCTGTTAAAAATATGATTTACAGTATGTCCAACAGGGTGAGAGCCAATATTAAGAAGGAGGTCTCCAAGATGCTGGTTTTAAGGGTGATGGAGGCTTTCAGCAGTCTCTGGTCCATGCCTGTGGTGCTGATACCCAAGGATGTCCCACCGGGCACTATTCCAGAACACTGGTCTGTGTGCACTACAGACGACTCGATTCTATTGGGAATATTGACGCCCACCCTATCCTCCAACCTAATGAGCTCATCAGCAGGCTGGGTGCTGCCATGTTCGTGAGTACCTTTGACCTGAAATCATTGTGCTGGTAGATTGACCTGATTTATTATTTCATTTCACCCTCTGAGGCGGAAGCCGGAGGTCCTACAGCACTTTCCTTTACCTCATTTGGCACAGATTTAATTGCTGAGGGTAACATTCATTTTAGAACGCGTCCCGAGTGACGTTTGCTTTTAATAGGCGCTTGATTTTAAAAAGCGTATTTGCACTTGGATCATTGTTTCCTACCTTCCTCTACCTCCTGGGCCGCTCTAAGCTGAGTATTGACGCTGAGAGCTGGTCCCGGGGAGGTGAGGGTTGCTTAGCGGCCATCTTGGGTGTGTAGTCGCGCTCTCGCGCTCTAGCTGATATAAAAGGGGCTTTGGTAGTGATTGCCTAATTATTTCATTTCACCCTCTGAGGCGGAAGCCGGAGGTCCTACAGCACTTTCCTTTACCTCATTTGGCACAGATTTAATTGCTGAGGGTAACATTCATTTTAGAACGCGTCCCGAGTGACGTTTGCTTTTAATAGGCGCTTGATTTTAAAAAGTGTATTTGCACTTGGATCATTGTTTCCTACCTTCCTCTACCTCCTGGGCCGCTCTCAGCTGAGTATTGACTCTGAGAGCTGGTCCCGGGGAGGCGAGGGTTGCTTAGCGGCCATCTTGGGTGTGTAGTCGCGCTCTCGCGCTCTAGCTGATATAAAAGGGGCTTTGGTAGTGATTGCCTAATTATTTCATTTCACCCTCTGAGGCGGAAGCCGGAGGTCCTACAGCACTTTCCTTTACCTCATTTGGCACAGATTTAATTGCTGAGGGTAACATTCATTTTAGAACGCATCCCGAGTGACGTTTGCTTTTAATAGGCGCTTGATTTTAAAAAGCGTATTTGCACTTGGATCATTGTTTCCTACCTTCCTCTACCTCCTGGGCCGCTCTCAGCTGAGTATTGACGCTGAGAGCTGGTCCCGGGGAGGCGAGGGTTGCTTAGCGGCCATCTTGGGTGTGTAGTCGCGCTCTCGCGCTCTAGCTGATATAAAAGGGGCTTTGGTAGTGTTTGCCTAATTATTTCATTTCACCCTCTGAGGCGGAAGCCGGAGGTCCTACAGCACTTTCCTTTACCTCATTTGGCACAGATTTAATTGCTGAGGGTAACATTCATTTTAGAACGCGTCCCGAGTGACGTTTGCTTTTAATAGGCGCTTGATTTTAAAAAGCTTATTTGCACTTGGATCATTGTTTCCTACCTTCCTCTACCTCCTGGGCCGCTCTCAGCTGAGTATTGACGCTGAGAGCTGGTCCTGGGGAGGCGAGGGTTGCTTAGCGGCCATCTTGGGTGTGTAGTCACGCTCTCGCGCTCTAGCTGATATATAAAAAGGTACTTGACGCTCCGCGTAGCGGACGCGTTAGCGGATGCGCCGGATGCCCGCCGGAGTCACGCCAGAGTCCAGCCCGTCTGCGCCCGTCCGCGCTGAGGACGGGTTGCAGGACGGGCCGGACCCAATCTCTAGTCCATCTTTTCCCAACATGACTCCCAGACTTTATTCCAGCTCTGACCTCCTTGCTCTCCGACCCTCCCCCCTGCCCTGTTCCCATCGTTTCTCCCCTGAAGGGATTTTGCATTCCCACAGGTGTTGGTCTTGTTTGGCCGCCTTCTTTTCTCCCAGGACTGTCACCCCTATTGTTCCCCCTCCGCCCCCTCAGCCTGCTTTGCAACGGAGACTCGGTTTCCTAATCAATGCCCGCTCTCTTATTAAGCACAACGTCGCCTTTCACGATTTCGTTGACAGCCGACAACCAGACTGGGTCTTCATCACTGAGACCTGGGCCTCCGACACTTCTGGACATGATCTGCTCATGGCTATACCTGAGGGCTACTCTCTACATAGGCAGGACAGACCTCTGCGTAGAGGAGGTGGTATTGCCATTCTCGTGAAATCCTCCTTTCTCTGTGTAACTAAACCAATCTCGATCCCCTCATCTCGTGTAGAATCATTTTATTTCTGCATTTCTCTTTCTCCTTCAGTCTCCTTTTCTGGGATTCTTATCTATAGACCCCCCGGCTCTAGGGCAACCTTTCCCGCTGAACTTATGTCCATTCTTGAATCATATATTGGAAAAACTGCCTTCACCATCTTGGGTGATTTTAACTTCCACCTTGATGAGACTAACTCAAAGGACACTATTGCACTTGTTGAAATGTTAGAATCCTGTGACTTTGTCCAGCTTGTTAAAAGTGCTACTCACAAGGCAGGACATATTCTTGACGGTCTCTTCTCTAATGATGACAGGCTTTCCACCGGCCCTCCTCTTCAGGTGGTCTGGTCTGATCATTTTGCCGTGCCACTCGAACTTCTCATTCCTGTCCCCTGTCTTACCAATCAGGAATCCTCTCCCTTTACCCTCAAGAGAAATCTAAGAAATATCTTTGATGAGGCCCTTGCCCCTTTGATCTCTACTCCCGATACCTTAGCCGTAAAGGACACAGCAGAGGCAGCTCAGATCTTGAACGACTCTATCTTCAACGTAGTGGAACAACTTGCTCCCTCATCCTTGCGTTACGTAGCTCGCCGTAAACCTACGGCACCTTGGTTCTCCGATCAGCTGAGGCTTCTTAGACAAGGTTGTAGGAGCATTTAGAGAAAATGGAGGAAATCCCGGGACCCAATCAACAGAGAGGCTCATAAATCCTCTCTACGAGCCTACAAACTCCAAGTGATAACTGAGAAACAGAGATATTTTTCCAATCTGACCAGCTCTCTCTCCTCTTCTAGAGAGCTCTTTAAAATCGCTGACTCTCTATGCTCCCTACAACTCCCTGACCCGGTAGTCAGCTCTCAACAACTCTGTAACGATATCTCTGATTTCTTTCATAGCAAAATTCATGATATACATGTCTCTCTTGAAGCCCATCGTCGTGCTCTTGACCAAAAAATTTCATCTGACATTTCTAGTCTTGATTCACTAGGCAAAGACCCGACTTGTCTACTCACAACATTCCCTTCATTATCCCTTGAATCACTGAACCTACTATTGGACAGGACCAAATCAGCTTCCCCCCTTGATCCGATACCGCTTAAAAAACTAAAAGAATGCAAAAATTGCCTCCTTCCTCCCTTGCTTCAGGTTCTCAACTTGGCCATTTCTCAAGGATCTTTCCCCCCTATATGGAAGAAAGCAATCGTTACACCTCTTCTCAAGAAACCATCCTTGGATCCGACCTTGTTGAAAAATTTCAGGCCAATCTCCCTCCTTCCAGCACCTGCGAAGATGCTTGAGGCGCATTTGAATTTCCACCTGTCCTCCTTCCTTGATTCCTCGGAATACCTGGATAACACTCAACACGGCTTTAGGAAACATCACAGCACAGAGTCCGCCCTTACCTGTGTTGTCGATAACATCCGACGCAAGGTAGACTCTGGGCAAACTACGATTCTGGTCCTTTTAGACCTCACGGCCGCGTTCGACACCCTATCCCCCGCCATTCTTACATCTCGGCTGAGGGAAGCTGGTGTTACAGGACCGGCCCTGAGTCTTTTAAATTCCTTCTTGACCGAAAGGGAACAGAGAGTTATGCTTGGGAACCACCTCTCCCCTGCCAAGTCACTGCAATGTGGGGTGCCACAAGGGTCGGCCTTGAGTCCGACCCTGTTTAACATCTATGTGGCCCCCCTTGCACGACTGGTTAAATCTCAGGGGATGGAGGTGGTATCCTACCCAGATGATACCCAGATCATGGTATCACTAACCCACACCTCGGTCATTACAGCAGCCGCTAGTTTCAGGGTTTGCATGCAGTATGTGGCAGACTGGATGACTATAAACTCCCTCAAACTAAACGGCGAAAAAACAGAGGTGTTGGTCTTTGGGAAGAGTCAAAATCAGTGGTCGAGCGAGTGGTGGCCTTCTTCTCTTCAACTGCCCCACTCCCTCCCCTTCCGCCAGAAATCTTGGAGTATTATTTGACACCGCGCTCTCTATGTCCCTGCAAGTCAATAGGACCGTGGCCACCTGCTGGGGCGTGATTAGTTCGCTCAATAAAATTCGTGGTTACCTATCACCCCAGGCGCGTAAACAGGTTGCAGTCGCCCTAGTTGGTTCAAGGCTGGACTACTGCAACTCTCTGTACATGGAAGCCAATAAAGAACTGATACATCGTCTGCAGATTCTCCAGAATCCCTTCTTACGCGTTATGTTCCCTCAAGAAACCTCCGATCTGCGGGACTATGTCAACTGGTTGTTCCCCGTTTCAAACTTGCCAGATGGGGCGCCAGAGCCTTTTCGGTGGTTGCTCCGCAACTGTGGAATTCCATCCCCACAGAAATAAAAACTCTCCCGACCATCGAATCTTTTAAAAAGGCTCTCAAAACCTACTTTTTTAAGAGGGCCTACCCATGAGCAAATAGGACCTGGTAGTTATTCTGTCTTCCGTATTTGAATTAGGCGCCTTGACGCCCATCGGGCTAAGTCCGCGCATATACAAGAACCGGTTCATTCATTCATTCATTCATTCATTCATTCATTCATTCACTGAGGGGGCAAAAGAGAGGTCTGCATTCTCAACCCTAGGGGTACACTTGCAATTTAGAGCAATGCCCTTTGGTTTTAAAAAATGTCTTTACCACCTTTCGGAGGTTGGTCAACGGGGTTCTGGTTTGGAAGGAGGTATTTCTTTTGTGACGCCTACCTGGACGACATAACTGTCTAAAGCTCCAGCTGGGAGCCAAATCCTGTACAACCTCCAAGAGGTGCTACAGGCCCTGCAGCATGTGGGCCTGACTATTATGGCCAGTGAGTGACAGACATGGAAGGGATCTATTGTATATCTGGGCCACATGGTGGGTGGAGGCAATGTGCAGCCCCTCCAGGCCTAGATTGGAGGTATCCTGGCCTGGCACACCCCTAAAGGCTTGCCTGGGCCTCACATGATACTGTAGGAGGTTTCTTAAGGATTATGGCACCATTGCTTCTCCTTTAACAGATCTGAACTTAAAGAAGCAGCCAGAAATGTGATCAGGCTGCTAGAAAGCATGGGAGGCCATGTATACAAATCAAACATTCAACCCAGTCAACAGTGGCTTTTAAACACCCTAATATAAAAAATAAACAATCCTCTTTCAATAATTGCAGGTACACAAGTGCTGGACGAGCCTATGTAATATTCATTCTTTTTAAAATAGGAACCAGATAGCGTTTACAGGGGATTTCATATAAATTACATAAAAACAGGAAGTGCAGCGTATCCTGTGGAGACTGTCTGACGCACCGCAGGGTCCTAGCTCTTGGCCTCTATAAAACACTTGGGTCCGGCGAGCAAAATGGGAAAAAGGTTCAGCCGGACCCTAATAACAGAAATTTCTCATGTTTGGACAATAGCCCTGTGAGGTAGGGTTCCATCAAAGGAGTTGTTTTAAGCATTATATGCAACCGCACACTAGTTTCACCACCTCCTTGGTTTTCCTTTTCATGTTCCTTAGTAACAAAAAGGCTAATTTGGTCGATTTCCCATCCTTTTTTGTAATTTCATCAGGGTTGATAAATAGGTCCCCCCGCCCTAATCCCTCAAAACTTTTTTTAATGTATCCCACTCACAGAATATGAACCGAGTTGTCGAGTGACATGCATTCTCTTACGATCAGGTGGGTGAGAAAAAGATCTTTATTCAACCAACATTTTAGCCAAAAAATCAAGGGTCGCAGGGCAAGTTCATCACTAAAGTAGGGAACCCCCAGTACCTCGTGGACCATTCAATTAGATGTTCCACGGGGAACACATAGTAAGTTTTTCAAAAAATAATTTTCCGCTATCTGGAGGGTTTCTGCAACAGTGTATCCCTAAATTTCACTGTCCTAAGAAGCTATGACCAGGCTTATTGTTTGATACGCTTGCTGCATAGCACATGTTGGTTTCTTCCCTATTTTAGACGCACAATTAAAAATTGCTGAATTAACCCTGGCTAGATCCCCTTTTTCTCTGTATTAGGGGGCCCCATTTGTACTGGTCATCAAAGAGTACCCCTAATTAGGAAAATACATTCGTACGGGGGATCTTAAAATCACCCACACTAAGCTGGAAATTCTTTTTCCTTGATTGCCCCACTTGCATAACATACACCATGAAGGCAAGGTGAATGGTCCCAGTGCGAGCAACAGTGTATTTACTCAGTATCATAAATTAGTTAAGAAATAGAGCAACGTTGGAACGTCCCGGTTGGAAACCATACTGGGTTTCCGCCCAAATCTTATTATCCTCCGCCCAAGTTGATAATCTCTGTAGGAGGACCCGTCTCACTACTTTGACCACTGATTTAATGAGCGAAAATGGTCTGTAGCAGTGGGTACTATTTCTATCGCCCTTTTAAAAAACAGGAACTTTAGTAGGGGCTTTCCCAGGATTGGGGACAACCATTTTTCGCCACAACATTAAAAACTGACTCTAGTATCGGCGCCCAAAAGGAGGGATCTGACTTGAATAAGTCTGTAGGGAACCCGTCAGGACCAGGCGTTTTGCCAACAGACAGTCCCACCCCTCTCAAATATTATTTCTGGGTTCTTCCTGACCTGCGGCTTCCTGTAGTAAAGCTCAAACGGGCAATCATACATAGTTTTAAAGTGAAGTACCCACTATTCCTCAGTGATATGTGATTTAAGACCCCCCCCATCCTGATCAAACAGGGGCCTGTTCACAATACTCCAGAACTCTGTGCTATTTCTGAGAGTGTTGGAATCGATCAGCTCCTTCCAGGCTTCTACCTTCAGTGTTCCCTTCCGCTTTGCAAGGGCTACCTTGTATTCCCGAAGGACGGATGGAGACTACAGATTGAATTCTAGGTTTTGATGACAAGACTTCCCTCAACTTCTTGGCTGCTTCAGAGCAGTGGGAATCAAACCATCTAGGACCAGAAAAGGTTTGTCCTCTGTCTGGAACACATAATTATTCAGCCACTTTTTGTGAAATGGACTCAAATGTGCCAAGAATCTCTTTTGGAGGGGACCTCTCTATTGTACATAGGGGCAATCGAATGTGCCAAGAATCTCTTTTGGAGGGGACCTCTCTATTGTACATAGGGGCAATTCATCAGCACAAGCTATTTTAACCTTGTTAAAAAATATTTCTGGGGATACCTGTGACCATTTTAGTCTGCGCCTACCGTCTGTCGGTCTCAGTACGCTTTTACTTGGAGCACCCCAAATTTTACTGATAGTGGACCTGACATGTGAAGTGTTAAGGGGTTATGATCACTTAATTCACTTTCTGCAATATAAAAATGATTAATGTAAAATTGTTATGAGGACGAAAATAAAATAGAGTCAATAAAAGACCCCCTTCCGTGTCTATTAAAGGTAGGCGCAGGACACGAGTCAGTTAAAGTCATTGTAGCCACCGAGTCTAGGTCATTTATCATGGTATTTAACAGCCCCCCTTGGGCGGTATATTCAAAATGGAAACACTTCATACGGGGCATCCCAGTTCAGAAATACACGATGTTGCTGGGTCACCACAGGGATGTACATTAAAAGGACCAGAAACCAAAAGGTTAGGAGACTTGAGCCCAGGGATTGTTCTGTAGTTACTCCCAGGGCAGTTATATTACTAGCCTCCTGCGGGAGGAGAATGAGTTGTAGAAGTTAACAATTCCCCAGCTGATGACCCCCTTTCAAGCCAATATTGCCAGAATTCCTGGGTGTGTGGTGGACATCACCTGCAACTTACAGTCAATAGCCACAGAAATATATGTCCCTTTGGTCTTCCACTCACAGACGGTCTGACCGGGACAAAAAAGGGTTTATAGCCCTCCAGGAATAGGTTGCAATCCACCAACCACGTTTCCTGTAGGCTAATTACCATAAATTGCTTGACATAAGACACCCACCATGGATCCTGAAGCTTTGTTGCCAGCCCTGCTACATTCCAGGATAGGAAATTATTCGAGCTTAATGCTGGGAGCCCCACAACTACCTCCCCTGAAGCTTGAAGAGGTGTGACCGACTCGGGCCAAAGAAGTACAGGACCCGATGTCAATCGCATTCCTCCATGCCTGTTAAGGCAGCCAATCTATTATTTGACACCACTATATGGCCAGTGCCATATTGTCTATCTGAATCTAGCAGTGGTTAGACCAAGGGAATGGGCTGATGTCAGGAAATGTTCTTGTTGAGCAGCCGCCACGGTGAGGAACCCTATGGCCATCTGTGTGCATATCCCCACAAAGAGGTGGCCTATAAAAATATCCATAAGGTAATGCCTTAATGACAGAAACCACTAGGGGGGTACGATTGCAGTCCCTAGAAAGAATAAGATTTCAATCCTACTAACCCTGCAAGCCATGAGTATATTTTTGGATATGTGAGCGCCCAGGGTAGTGTTATATGCAAACCAGTGATTTATTTTGTTTAACAGCTGCCCGAAATCTTCACTCTTCCCACTGGGGAGAGCAGGAACACTCCCAAAAATCACAACATATGGAGTGGATTCGGGTGGGAGATCAATAGTTGGAAGATTCTTCACCTGAGGGGCCCTGCCTTCTGGTCTCTCATCCCTCTGAGGGATTGGGGCCCCTATTCTTAAAGATGGCTGCTGTGTAAGTATTGGAGTATCTATACTAGTGGGCCTCAAACTATTAGAGCTATTCTTATCTGGCGCCTCACTGTTTGCTCTTAGCCTAACACTAGGGGGTACCCTTGCTGCTTTCTGCCCGTCTCTTTCCCCTCCCGTGGCTATTTGAGCTGTGGGCGTATTTGTACTTACTATAGGATTAACCGGAGTATGAGCCATCATCCTTTCGAGCTTAAATAGCCTGTCTTCTACTGAGGTTATTTCTTGAAAGATAGGAACGACCCTACGCTCACCCTTCCTGCCACCACACTGCTCACAAGGGGGGACTCCGACTCCCAGTACCACTCCCGGCGCCTAGAGCCAGCGTCAGAGCTCGGCGCCTTCGTCAGCTACAAGCCAGCAAGACTTCAAAAGCGCACCGCGCCTCCCGCAGCGCGGGACGCGTGTGGGCAGCGCCCGGGCGAAGCCCGGCCCAAGAGCGGGCTCGTGCTTGCCCGTCACTGCCCGGAAGAGGCCGGGCTGGGCCATCCCCCTGTTGCCTGCATCCAGTACATCGAACTCCGCCACCTATTAATGTGGTAAATTCAACACGATCTATAGGACATATTTGGCATCTTGCTGCACTGCTGTTGTTTTTTTTCCTTTGATCTCCCTTGTTTTCAACTACATTCGTATCCGTCTTGGGATTGGAGTTGGTTTTTGCCCCACCTCTATTCTCTATAAACTTGCAAATATGGGCAAAAGGAAACTTGTGGACCCCATAGGTGGAACAGTAGCGGGAAATGGAGGCGCGGCTAAAAGGAAAAAGGCAAGGAAGGCTTCTAAAACCCCCTGCATTTTAAAGTCACTAGAAAGATTTGAGTCCATAGTAGCTGATTGCGGGGATATTTTGTCTTCGGACTTCGCTTTACCTTCCGCCTCCTCGAGCAAATCTACCACACATAGTCCCCAGAATTCAAGTCTTATTCGAGCAGTTATAGTACCCTCGATGTTTCAAAAACCTCCAGTTAAACATATTGAATCTGGGGATGAGCATAAAATGATGACTCCTAACCCCGTACCTTTGGAGCCCATAGTAATATCCTGCTCTAACCGCTTCTCGGTATTAGCTGAAACTGTGGATTCAATGGTAGAGGCTGTGGAGGAAGCAGCTCCTAGAAACAGTGTGTCAGAAGGGTCATCGAGGCCTTTACTGTAAGGGGGAAGCTTACATGAGGTTGTTCAATCAATCGCCTCCCTCAGAGCAGAAATAGGAGAACTAAAATTACTAGTGCACAATTTACTGGGTGATGTAAACAAATTTCCCACTGGTCCCCCAGTCAGGGGTATTGTCTCTAAAGCTGATGGAGAAAAGGGGCGGGACACAAATAAGTTAACCCTTAATGGAAACAAGGCCAAATCCCAGATTGTTATGATCTCAAATTCGACTGACAGCATCAATCGGCAGAAGATTAGACAAATGGACTCTGATAAAATCAAACCACTACAACAGTCCTTGGTTGAGAACGTTTCCCATTGCTCCAGTTGTGGTCTTGCACCCAAATCTATATATAGCAGATCCGGTCCTGACCCACTATTCCCACCTTTGTATGATTCAGGATTCGGGCCCCAGACTATTCGACCTAGAGTGCACATGGTTAACGTCCCCAAAACTAGCTCCCGAGAAGATGAGGGCTCGCTGATTAAGAAGGCAACACATTGGATACAGCATGTAAGGGGGTGCCGGTCACTGATAAGGGAGGGCATATGTGGGGCACGTAGAAGTAGCTCTAGGGATAACAGTGCAGACACCATCGAATTAACTCTCTCAAAGAATGAGCTCGCTGAGCGCCTTCTAGCATTGGACTTTAGAACCTTTTCCCCAGGCCAATCTGCGATATAGTTTAGGCGGTTCCCTAGCATTGAATCTAAGAGATTTCTTAGCCGTGCCCCTATCTCAGCCTTAGAGAGTCAGTCTTTACTAGATGCCAATGATTGACTATCAGCCAAAGCTAACCCTGCCAATGGGAGCATCAAATTAACTTCTAGTGCACATACAACATCTCCCACTCTTGTTGACCTCCAACAAGATGGTCTTGTGCTCTCTACCCCCACTGACACGAGCGAATCTCTCTCAGTTAGTGTTTCGTCCTCTTATACTTTGGCCCCTAGCAGCTGTGCGAACGCCCAAAGGGTAACATTCACGAACTTCAAAATAATCTCCTGGAAAATAGCCGGTCTTCAAAGTAAATTACCCCTGCCAGACTGGAGTAATTTTATAGACGGCTATGATTTATGTATATCTTCCAGGAGACCTGGAGCTTAGTACCACTCCACAAACACGGCTATTCGTGTTCTGTTATACCTGCCATTTCCCAAGGGCGTGGCCGTCCATCAGGAGGGCTTATGGTCTGGGTGAAAATTGCTCTTAATTGTAGTGTCACCCATCATATTTGTTCCACCTTAGACCTAATGAGACTAACCCTGAGGGGGCCTTCTGGAGGTACCGCCATCGTTCCATTTAATGTGTATATTAGAGGTACAAGGGGAGGAGCAAAGTCACCCATTATTTCTGCACTATCTAATGAACTCCTTGTATGTCCAGCTAGTGCCCAGATCTTGGTGGCCAGTGATTTTAACTGTACCTACGAACCCTTGGCTTTTGACGATCTCATTGGGATGGAGGAGGATGATGTGAGATGAGGTATTCCGTCTCTAACACTTCCGCCAGTCAAGAGAAGGTCTCCGCTGGTTATTCAGCTGAACGCTCGGGTTCTTGAATTCAGATTAAGGGCACTTAATGGGCGAACCTCCTCAGATGCCCTAGGATCTAATAGTCAAGTGAAGTCAAAAACCACTTTATTCGATTTAGTTAAAAATCATAAAAGCATACAATCAATAAAAAGGGCAATTTGATATCATAGAAATTGCATACAAAATTATCATTTATGTACACAGTTTAAAAACATTTTAAAAACAGCTAAAAAAGAGAAGGTAATTAGCCAACATTACAGATACAAAGAACACATTTCATCTTCCAAAGAGTACCCCCATATTACATTTTCAATCGCCTCCTCCTAATCCTAACTGCAGCAACGAGATAATTTGCCACGCTAAACATGACCAGAGGTGAATCCAGCAGTTGGAGATACAGGAGGGCTGGTTTTGCCTGAAGAAAAGCTTTATCCTTCAATAAGGGTACCAGGTACTTCTGTCTGGGCATGTTATAGAAATAGCAAAACAGCATTAGGTGCATGTTATCCTGCAGTGAAAAGTTGTCACATTTACACACAGGTGCATCCTCCTGCTTATACCAACCCTGGCTATCACACAGAACCATATAAATCTGGTTGAACCTGAATTTTACTAAAAGCCACCTATGAAAAGGGATATTCACTGTAGCAAGGTACGGTTGAATATCAAAGCAAGTAATAGTCATGTAATGGGCTCTAACCGTGGGCTTAATAAGTTGCTGATCCTCTCTCTCCAGGGTCTTCAATTTGGAGAAATTGAGCTTGACTGAATCTAAGTCAGATTTCTTCAGACCCATGGGGGCAGTAAATATCTCAGGGCGTCCTAATTCCAGAGAGCGCCTATGGATATATGACAGCCAAGCAATGTTTTGGGATTTCTCCAGTTTTAAGCAGTCCAACAGTATTTTATGGTTTAGACCTAAGTTATTATTGGTCCAAGTCCTAATCCATAGGAGAATAGGTGCCATTAAAAGGATATCGGTGATATACCCTAAACCTAACTCCTGGTGAACTGAAAATGTGGCTGTCGATTGGGGGAGTCCTAGTATGGCCCGAAGAAACTTATTTTCCTCCCTTTGGATGATTTCGGTATTCACATAACCCCACAGACCTGAACCATACCTGGCTATTGCCAGAGTTTTTGCCCTATACAAGTTTAATAAAGCACCGCTCGGCTTTCCTCCCAGTCTCCTAGAAAAACTTAGAATAGCATTTGTCGAACTCCTCACCGCTTTGGTCTTGGCTGTGATTTGCGGTAACCAACTGCCCTTTGTATCAAAAATCACCCCAAGATAAGTAAAGATTTTGACTTCAGTGATCACTTCACCATTACAATAAAACGATTTGGTATTGTATTTAACAGCCCCAAAAGCCATAACATGGGATTTAGAATTGTTTACCACTAAGTCAAGTGAGGACATAAACTCGCTAAATGTGTTTAAAAGTCTCTGAAGGCCTAAATGTGTCCGAGCTATTAATGCAGCATCGTCTGCGTACAGGAGAACGGGGATGCGAGTATCCCCTGCACGCGGTGTATCCAAGGTAGCAGTTAAAAGATTTTTCTCCAATGAGTTTATGTAGAGAGTGAACAGCATGGGGGCAAGAATGCAGCCCTGCCGTACACCCCTGCTCGATTTAAACCAGCCTGTGCGATTTCCTTCTTGGTCCATTTTAATCGATGCCTTTAAGTCTTTATGAAGTTCAGCTAGAAAGTGTACAAGAGGAGGATCAAGACCCAATTTCAGCAGCATGGTCCACAGCCGAGCTCTGTTGACTAAATCAAAGGCCGTGGACAGGTCCATAAATGCAACAAAAATTGACCCCTTTGATACCGTTGAATATTTGGAAATTATCAGATGGAGATTTAAACACTGGTCCTCTGTACCTCTTCCTGAACGGAACCCATTCTGGGCATCCGATAAGATGTCATTATTCAATGACCAATTGTTGATTCTTGCCAGTAAAACTTTGCCCAAGACCTTCATCGAAGAATCCAGCAAGGATATGGGTCGGTAACATTTGGGATCGCTTCTTTGACCTTTTTTAAAAATAGGGACAATGATTGAAGAAGCCCAAGTTTTTGGCAAACGCCCCTCAAGTACACAGTTAAAAACATTTGGTAATATCTCTGCCCACATGCCTGGGTTAAGCTTATAGAGATCCAGAGGAACCCCATCTGGACCGGGGGCTTTGTTTACAGCTGAACCTTTTATAGCAACCTCCACTTCAGTTTTGGTGAAATTTAGCTTGGGGGGAGAAGTTGAAAAACAAGACATAACGAATGTCTCTGCTATTTCATTAGACCCATAGATATTAGAGAAATGTTTGAGCCATTCTGCTTCAGCTATATTTACATCAAGATCTGAGTTGTTTGATTGAGCAAATAAAGGGTTATTGATTATAGACCAGAATTTGGAGCTTTGTTTGAGGGTAGTAGAATCCATCAAAGAGTCCCAGTCTTCCTCTTTTATGGCCTTTTTCCTAGTCTTTATTGCCACAGCATATTTTTTCCTCAAGTGTGCCACCAGTGACCTATCTCTGGGGGAGTGTTTAAGCGCTTTCAACAGAGCAGAATGTGCCTTGGAACATATGTGGTCAAACCAACCAAAAGCTGGGGCAGGTCCCCTCATTGGACTCTTCTTCCACTCTAGCACAAATATCCTCAAAAGCACAAACTACCTCCCTCCCCCCCATGTCTGGATCCCTACATGTCCCAAGTTCCACTGTCATATTTTGCTCAATAACGGCAAGGAAATTCTCATGGCAAACTTTGCACCATTTGATGCGCCTCCCCTGGTCTTTACTCCTTACATCCTTCACAGAGGTGGCCCTCACGGCCCCTTTGCATAGACCAATGGAAGCGTCTAAGACTAGCGACACCGGGTTGTGGTCACTGAACCCACTTACTATGGCATTATAAAACAATACATAGCGGAGCAAACCCGGGGACATAAAAATATAATCGATAATCGATTCACTTCCCCTCACGTTGTATGTAACCACACGCTCCTTTAAGTCTCAAAACCCTGGTTCAAATAAATCATTAGAAGAAAGCAAATCCTCCATTGCCACACCCTTAGGGCTGTGCTCAAAATGTGGCAGAGTCGTATAATCTGGGCCAGTGTCATCCTCAATCTGGCAGTGTAGCCCACACAAATGAACATTAAAATCTCCCATCAATATGAGTTGAACAAAAGTGGTTTGTTTTGACATGTAATTGGTTAAAAATGAAGATAACTCTTCTAAAATAAAGTTTGGGGGTCCCCCCTGCGCAGAATTATAACAGTTTATTAGCACAATCTTATTATTGTCTTTTTGCAGAATTTCCACCAGCTGAAAATAATATGAGGAGCTGGGGATTTCCTTCACAGTGCCTGTTACGTTAACTGAGACTAAAAGCAACAGGCCCCCCCTATCCCTTCCCGCCGTGGAACTCTGTGCTTTGACAGAAAATGATGTATAACCGTCCACCCACAGAGCATTATCTCCTGCCCAAGTTTCCTGTAAGGCCACTATATCATGTTCTTTTATCTTATGTAGCCAAATCGGGTCATCCTGCTTAGAACGTAATCCCGCAATGTTCCAGGAAAGGAGCTTGAAGTTAC
Source organism: Lissotriton vulgaris (assembly GCF_964263255.1). Taxonomy (NCBI): domain Eukaryota; kingdom Metazoa; phylum Chordata; class Amphibia; order Caudata; family Salamandridae; genus Lissotriton; species Lissotriton vulgaris. Next base: position 186,061,181 of record NC_141688.1, on the reverse strand, counting down.
CCCTACCCAAAACTAAAGGGTCATTTACGGCAGTAGCTGTGTTACATGATAAGTCAATAGAAACATTTTAATTACAAGGGTCATTCCGGGTAATATGATTATGCTCTAGTCAATCAGTGTCTAAATTATTTGCCAGAGCCGAGAATCTATTCGACAGTAGTAAGTCATAAGTAGGTATATTTTTTACAGAATTAACTGTGCCACCAACCCTGGGTTGCTTGGTCACCCATTGGTTCGCTTGTGAAGGCGGGGTAGGTTTGTCTTCCGCCCATTCAGCCCGTACATTATTAATATGATGTGACACAGTGTTCGCTCCACCACCTAACCTAACTGCAGGGGGATAGAAGAAGCCAAGGGGCATCCCACGAACACCTTTGCCTGCTGAGTCCAGTGGGGAACCGTCCCAAAAAAGACGGCTGGAGACGTTTCTCGATTTAAAATTAACAATTACACAGTCTCCAGCTACACTTTTCCTAGTTGTGCCCACCCAGTCCACCCTTCTTCCTGTCAAAATATTATCAGCGATGTTACTTGGACCCGTGCAATTCGCATTACACCAATTTTTGATATGCTTCATAAGGGTTTCGTGATGTTCAACCTCCCCTACAGCAAGTTTCGGTACATTAACCAGTATTGCTACAAAAGGTGTTGCATCAGGAGGTAAATTTACTGGGGGTACCATTCTCCCCCGGCCCCCCTGTGTAGCTCTAGACCTTACTATTGGGGTTACACTAGTTACGGCCTCTAGCAAGGGTGCGGGCAAACCCTTGTTAACTTTCCCTTGCACGGGTCCAAGTAACATCGCTGATAATATTTTGCTTTGAGCAGGGTTCTCAGCGGCCACATTAGTAGCCCCAGTGGCTGCAATAGTGGATGGGCCACCAGTCTTGTGAGCAGAAACCTGTACCGCTGTTGGGCCTGATGCCACTTGTATAGTAGTTGAAAGAGCCCGTGTGTTTAGAACATCGTTGATGCGCTCGCATTTCACCAGAAGCTCCTTAACACAGTCCTTCAATGTTTCGGTAATGTCAGTGGCAATCTGGATTAGGGCAGATTCAAGCCTGTCCGAAAAAAAGTTTTTCAAGAAGAGCTGAGATACCCTCCTCAGTAACAAACAATGCACGTTGAGCCCCAGGCTGACTACATGCTGTGCTTCCTGGATCACCCGTAACCGCTGAAATAAACGGCCTCACTATTTCAGGCAGTGCCGAGGTCGGGAGAACCGTGGGAGATTGTGGCAGAGTTGGCCTGCAAGACTCAATTATAACGCTGGGTTCCAACGGGATACAGTTAATGGTGGAGGTATTTAAAGAGTCCGCGCCTACCGGAATAGTTTCCAGACCCAGCTCGCGCTCTGACTCTGCGATCTGGGTAGATAGTTCAGACACTTTCGTAGTCAAATACGTGATAATACTAGTAGTGTATTTAGGAATCTTAGCTTTAGCCTCGCCAACAGCCGCAGTCACGAGTTTGCGCTTACCCATGATGTTAGAGATGTGGCCCGTCCCGTCCCTGATCGTCCTTGGACGGCCTTAGACGGTCCGCCCTCTGCCCGGGCTCCGCCTGGCGCCGCCCGCGCGTCCCGCGGTGTGGGAGGCTTGATCCGATTTTGTTCACCTGTGGGGCGTGTCCTGGCGATGTCCTGGCGGTAGCACGCCTCTCAGCAGGCCAAGAGGTTTGTGGGCGCTGTAGTTTGCCTCACCCTGTGGCTCCTTTGACCCCCAGCTGCGAACGTTTCCCGCGAAGCGGGAAGCGCGAGATTTGGCGTAGGGGTCCGCATGGACGGCAGGGGAGCGTGGATTCCTTTCTGTGTTCGCCCCCTCAAACTGTCTGCAGGTCAGCACGGCGCAGTTCACTCCCGCGATGCCAGAGGCTTGATCCGATTTTGTTCACCTGTGGGGCGTGTCCTGGCGATGTCCTGGCGGTAGCACGCCTCTCAGCAGGCCAAGAGGTTTGTGGGCGCTGTAGTTTGCCTCACCCTGTGGCTCGTTTGACCCCCAGCTGCGAGCGTTTCCCGCGAAGCGGGAAGCACGAGATGTGGCGTAGGGGTCCGCGCGGACTGCAGGGGAGCGTGGATTCCTTTCTGTGTTCGCCCCCTCAAACTGTCTGCAGGTCAGCACGGCGCAGTTCACTCCCCTAATAGATTTAATAGGGTTTCATCCCCCTCGAGAATTGATTATATACTTGTCGACAAGAGATTTTGGAGCCAAATGGTTGACATGACCGTTATTCCATCAATTGCCAGTGACCATAACCCACTTTTTTCGTAATGATGGACGTCTGGCCCACCGAGGCATCCCTTTCTATTAGTGGCCATATGATGATAACCAAAGAACTCATACCATCTAATTGTAAGCGGTTTCTCAAATGGCCAAAAGTCGCAATCAATGAGCAGAAAAGGTTGGCCATTGGTGAAATTCTGAGCGCCCAGACTCTAAAATTGATCAAAGCTTGTAGTGAAAAGGAAGGGGTACAAATGGTTGGGGATGTATACACCAGCACTATTGAAAAGTTAAGCTCCCTTTTCTTGGCACCATTAGCTTCTAATAATAAATCCATGACACGCAAGTCCCCACATGTATGGTACAATAGGGAGTGCAGACAAAAGAATGCCTTTTGTTCCTAGGAATAAAGAATCACAATATTAAATGGATACAATGGCTTAGAAAGGGTTATAGACGAACTATGGTTGATGTTAAAAGGGTGTGGGAGGAGTCCTATTGGCTAGATTTGAAGGCGGCCAGTCTGTCCAAAAATGGTGGTCTGTTTTGGAATTTGGTGAGGAGATCTAATGGTCAAGATCCTGACCAGATCCCGAATCATATCACCAATCAAGAATGGTTTGACCATTTTGGAAAATTGTACAAGGGAGAAAGTAGTTCTGGGCACAGAGAGTCCTTCTGTAACCAACGGTCTCTCCTCCCCTCTGAGCCGTTTCAACCAATAGCGGTCAGCGAGGTCGAGAAAGCAATAGATAAGATCAATCCCGGCAAAGGCCTCTGGTCAGGATGGCATCCCAGGTGATCTATACCGTGCAAATCCAAGAGAATGGGCCATCTACTCTGCCCACTTGCTCAATGCCCTCTTGGCGGGGGCAGCTGTCCCCGCCTCTTGGAAGGGGGCTGAGGTAATTCCCTTCTTTAAGAAGGGCTCCAGGGGTGACCCGGCCAACAATCGCCCGATTAGTCTTATTGTTGTCGGGCAGAAGGTGGCCGGTCGGGTCCTCCTGGAGGGGATCCTCTCCTGGGCTGGGGAGAACAATGTCCTGTCAGACAATTAGGCAGCACAATTGATCGTGCCTTTAGGTTGGCCCTGCTATACTGGAAGGTGGTGACCATAGGAAAGGGCAGTCTTTTTCTCGCTTTTATTGACCTAAAGACGGCCTTTGACCTAGTCCCATGAGACTGCCTCTGGCGGGTCCTTCTTGAAATGGGGATACCCCTGCCGATACTGAATCTTTTGGTACATATGCACAAGGGCAATTATGCCGAATTAGGTGGGGTACACAGGGACAAAAAACAGAGAAAATCCCAGTTGAGAGAGGTGTCCGCCAGGGCTGTGTTATGGCCCCAACTCTTTTTTCTCTTTTTGTGAATGGGGTCATATCTTATCTCTTAGAAATAAATGCAGATTCTCCAGTCCTGGCGGGAGATAAGGTGCCCGCCTTACTTTTTGCGGATGACACCTTACTAATTTCTAAATCCCCTGTAGGTTTGCAGAAATTGTTAAATAGGTTTTACTCATTTTGCAATTCGAGGGGCTTGGTAATTAAAACAACCTAGACCAAGCTCCTCTTCTTCAACCCCAGTAGACAGTCACAGTCCAATCTCACTCTTGATGGGGTGCCTTTAGAATGTGTCAAAACATTTGATTACTTGGGCATTAGAATTTCAGACAAATTGTCCTGGAAACCCCACATTGACAAAATGACTCTGAACCACAAGAGGGTCATTGGAGCTTTAGGTAGAGAGCGCCGCTCCTCAAGCTTCAGGCCCATAGCTCCTGCTCTTGTGATATATGCTCCCAAGGCCGTAGGCTCAGCACTATATGGCGCTGAGCTCTGGGGCTTTGAGAAAGTTGAGGACATGGTTAAGGCAGAAAATACATTTTTCAGAAAGCTGGTCTCCTTGCCTCAAGGAATTCCAACCAAGCCTTTGCTGAGCGATTTGGTACATCGTTCCTTGAAAGACCTTGTAATTTTACGTCCTCTCCTCTATTGGGCTCCTCTGCGGCGCCCCCCCGAATTGTCCAAATATGCTGACGGTCTCAAAGAAGTGTCTCACCTTGAGGGATTCTACAAAATCAGCTGGTTGTCAAATATAAAACAAATTCTCACAGAGCTGGGCTTTAGTGAATCTTGGTACTCAGAGATCCTACTCAGTAAGATAGACATCAAGAGTGCCTATCGGGCATGGGTTGATAGTCAGGAGATTCTTTCCAGGGTCCCAGTCTTTCCTTACCTGGGAGTCCTTTTTGACCAAAGAGGGTCCTGGGTCCCCCAGGTTAAAGCTAAAAGTCTTAGCTTAGCACGATCTTCATCAGCCCTGCTGGCCTTTACAAAAAGACTGGGAGCAAAACCAATGGAGGCTGTGATTAAAATATACAACAGTAAGTGCGTTCCAATCGCTATGTATGGATCTGCGATTTGGGGCTACGCAGAGACGGCAAAAATACAGAGGGTAGAAAATGGTATCATCAGGAATATTCTATCTGTCCCAGATTCCACACCCACCTTCTCTATCCATGAGGAAACAGGCTTACCATACATCTCTGATAAACTAAAATTAGCCCCCCTCCTTTTCTGGGTCAAAACGTGGTTGAATCCCGAGCTGACGCTAAACCATGCCATCCTCAAGGACGTCATTGCAAGGGATAACGCCATGAGAATCCCCTGGCTAAAATTTATTAAATCTACTTTACTAATGCTGGGGAGACCGGAACTTTTTAATGACCCATCTAACATTAGGAGGGAGGATGTCAGATGGATTAAGCAGATGTTTTTGGAGAGGGTTCGTATGGATAGAGAAGATTTGGAACTGAGGAAACCCATGGTGAGGGCACATATCGTTTTAACTACTTCGCCCACCATGGAACCCTACCTAAAAACTGTGACTAATCCTCTTCATAGACTCCTACTGACTAAATTCAGGATGAATTTAATCCATTACTCTTTAGGAAATTTTCCGGTGTGGTCAAAACCTGATGATGGTCCGCCATGCGGATGTGATAATTTTTCAGTTCAAGACACCCTTCATTTTATATTTTTTTGTGACTTTTATAGCAGTGAAAGGAAAAAATATCTATTCCCTGTCTTGAAAGCGGCGGGCTTTACTCAAATAAGGCCAGCCTTAATCTTCCTCCAAACGTTAGCAGATACTTACACCATGTTTAGTGTTGCTTGCTATCTAACCGCGGCATTTAGAACTAGGAAGAAAAGACTACCCCAGATTGACCTGTTTTAACTCAAATTTGTTTTTAAAGGAAAATTTTTAATATTTGTAAATAGATTTGTACTTTTGCATAAAACAACCTGATGAAATGTAATCATTATGCAGAAAACCCTTTTTGTAATGAGATCAAGTGATGTTTTTAAATACTGTATTTGTGTTTGCTTTATGCCTTTTATGATTTTAACAAAAATCGAATAAAGAGTATTATTATAGATAGATTATATAGATAGTCAGGAGACCAGAAACTGTAGGCTAGGCAGGCTGACTGACGATTTTCATCAACATAAACAGGTCCCATGCCTAGAACCCTCTTGATTTTATCCAGAAACCTAAAGACAGGGCTCTTCATGTCCAGTTTAGGTTGGGTACTCTTCCTGTTGGAGAATTTACTAGCAGATGGAAACCCCCGTACCAGACCCAGTCATCATGTCCCCACTGTGACAACGTAATGGAAAGTGTCCTGCATCACATGTTCGCTTGCATTGCTTACGCAAATCCGAGGAAAAATGGCTGAACCCGGTTTGCTCTCAATTAGGAACAAGGAATCACTGTGAAGCCCTGGAAATTTTACGCACGAATACTAACACAACTCTGGCCTGTGGGGTGGCTAATTTTCTCAGGTGGTCTTGGGTGATCCGATCGAAAAAGCAATGTCCTGGGTGAACTTTTTTCTCAAATTCAGTTTTAACTTTGATTCAAAGCTGTGACTATTTAATTCATTCTTAAATAATATACACTGTCTATTTTTGCGTCTTTTTATCGCAAAAGTTTAGATGGTAAATGATTTTATAACCATGAATTCCCCTCTCTACGCATGAAGTAACATTTCATTTTGATTGTTTACGAGGGGTATACGTTTTTATCTTGTTATGTTTTTTAATACTTTTTAAACCATAATGGAAAATGCTTTTATGAAATATTTATATCGAAATAGAGCTTTGATGATGATGAAAGATAGGATCTATTATAGTAGTCAGGATGGTTTTAAACTTGCCCCAAAAATCCCCCCCAACGTACTAAGAGGTAGTGGACCTGCCCTGTTCTGATTCGGGGAGGTAGAGTTTCCCTCAGTACCAACACCTATAGTAGGCACTACTGGCTCTGTCCTCCCAGATGTACCCTCTATGGATTTGTTTGGTTTCGTTATTCTGCGGTTTTACTTGTTACAACCGGGGGGTCCTTAATACGATTAGATTTCGCTTTTGCTTTCTGACCACTAGTTCTCAATTTTGTATTAACAGGGCTAAGTTCCAACTCCGGAGATGTACAGGAGACAGAATGATTCAGTGTTGCTGGGACAACGAGTGGCGAATGACTCAGCCATGATGGGGCTATGTCCTGATTAGACACCGACAAAGCATCAGGAAAAGCAGGAGTTAGTGGAGCCTACCTTACAAAAGGTGAGGCTCCAGGGATAACCTGCGCTCTGTGCAATTGATTTCATTAATGAGGACAGATTCCGCCCTCATTAAAAAGGCATCAGGAGTTCCCGCCACACTTTTTCCTGAATTTAATTTCCCGCTTGTTCATTTTTAGCTGCTTATGGGGGTTCAGGGGTATTTACTCAGGTCCCTTATAAATTACAAATTTGCTTATTATGATAAAGTGACTAGCGCAATATGAAATGTGCAAAGAAATTACTACAACAGCACCAATAACACATTTTTAAAAGTTTTCCTCAGGACTTAAAAAATACTAAATACTTCTACTGTAAATAGTTATCATAGAAAGAAGGGAAAAAAAAACAATTTGTCACAATGAAAGCACTAAGGTGCAATGTGCATTACAAAATGTTGGCTCTTAAAATAGAAACTTGGCCAAGTTTTATATAAATAATATGCGCACTCCTAAACCGTCCGGGCAAAATACGATGAGGGTGTACAAATAACAATACAATCCTTGGGTTGTGTTCATCAAAGGAAATACGAGCAGCTGACTCCCAAGGCCAAAAGAACCTGCGCATAAGCTCCAAAATTCTGCACATGGGAACTCACTTGCAGGTGAAAGCGGGGTGGCCCTGCCCCTTCCTGGCGATAACAGGCGCAGGAAAGGCCCGCCTTTGGCTTGAGTGCCGCCGGCACACGTCCCGTGCTGCGGAAGGTTGGGGGTGCTGAAGTACTGCCTCCTGGCTCGCTGTGCGGCATCAGAGGCAGGCGCTAGGCAAAAGCTTCTGTAGTCCCGGTCTCTAGACGCCATTCCCCTCACGGCTGGAGAGACAGGGAAGCTGGGTGGCTGGCCATTGCCCTCACAGCTGGAGAAGCAGGAAAGCTGAGTTGCTGGCCGTTGCCCTCACGGCGGGAAAAAAAAGAGCGTGAGTTGCTGCAAGCCCACTTCTGTCTGGCACCCGGTAAGATTATGTTTGAAGGCTACTCCCTGCAGCCACGTCCCACTGGAGATTTTTGAGTTCCAAAAAAGAGACTAAGTCTAAAATAGAAATCTTCACCATAACTGTGTCTAATGGCTCCCGATGAAGACACTTCCTCAGACACTGCTGGCTGCCATGCCCCACTGAAATTTACCTTCTCACAAATTTTTCTGCAAAAATTCTTCTAAGTCGGATGTAAGCAGAGACTGGCCCCAATCTACTTCATGCACTCTGACAACACTCCATTGTTGTTGGCCAAACATTGCGACATAGCCTTGGTCTCGCACGAATAGTTGTCTAATGTCAGTGCTTTGATCTTTTAAGTGCCAGAGTTTACAAAAGTTCATAACTCCAATATTAGTGAATGGAGTTTTGTCATTTAAGTGTCAAATAATTTATTAAATTGTGTTCTATTTTTCTGAAGTGGTGTGGACTCTTTCAAGTGTTGTGTTTCTAACTCTTTCACTGTTTAAGTGTTTTAAAAACTTTACTCATTGCCTCTGAAATAAGCTTGACAGCCGTTGTGCCAATCTAACAGAGGGTTAAGCACAGGTTAAAGTTCTAAGTAAAAATACCCCCAAGAAGCATTAAGCTCTAAGTTGAGTCTACTGGTTGTGATAGACCAAGACCTAGCCATGATTTAGGCCCAGAGTGATGACATCTGGGTTGGAGGATAGGTTTAGATTTACTACGTTTATATGTTGGAGTTGAGTCACTTTTGTTGTGCAGACCCAATGAAAAATCCATTTGTTTATTTGCTAAGCCACGGAAAGTCGATTTACATGACTTTGGGTTGATTAGTTTTGAAGCATACATAGAAAGAGGAATATGTCTTCTGGGGTAATTTTTCTACAAGAAGGAATCCATTCCTGCACAAAAAAAAAATCCTTCCTGTGACACAGGACACTAGTACCTTGTTACAAGGTTGCTTGCATTAATGCTAGGCAGCCGGAAGTTTGCCAGTGGATTGAGGGAGCTGAACAGCAACATAACTTGGTAAACAAGGCCCTGTTTTTCTCTCTCCCTATCCATGCAACTCAGCACAGCAACTTGCCTATCATGCTGCATTGCATGAACTTTTATTAATTATGCTCCGCAGTTTTTTTTCTGGAAGCCAAAATCTTTCAGTGAGACAAGCAAGCAGGTTCGACTTGAGGAGCGATGCCCCACTTTAGAATGATGTTGGACGAGAAACACTCGGAGTGGAAAGATTTAAAGTTCACACCTTTGGAAGCCCACTCACTGGTCGGATACTTTTCTTGTCTTCACCCAGTCAAGACCTTTAACTTTGGACTTGGTTATTTTTTGGGATTGCGGAATTCTCTAGCAGGGCAATGCAGTGGGCTACCCCCCCGAAAAAGATTTCATTAGGCGGGATACATTCTCAATGAGGTCTGGTTGAATCATCATTGCCGCTGTGGAGAAGGTCGGAGCTGAGGAAGCCTGTTTCTTCAGCCCAGGGTCAACTTGCCTTGGGTGGATTGGCTTGACAGGTTTATCCTGGTCTTCCGATGGTCCTTTAGTCCCAAAATGTTCTAACTTCCAGGTTTTCTGGGACGACAAGAGAAGTCCAGTTAGACATAGCCAAGGTTTCCACCTTCAGAGAAAAGACCTCTTGCAGCTTGATGTGTCCCTTTAGCATATAGAGACTGTCAGCCAACTCACCCTTGGGCTCCATTTCTTTGTCTTGGGTGCAAGTGGAAGCAGGGACAGCCCTTCAGGTCTCCTAACAAATCTTAAGCAGCAAGCGTCGTGCTTCATCTTTTCTTCCACTGGTCCATTAATGTTTTTAGGAGAGATCTAGACATTGCAAGGAAGCTGCCTCACCTCACCTGGCAACAGCTCAGGAAAAAAAGGAGGCGCCGCTCTCTCCGTCGGTACCTCAAGACGGTCTAGACACCTTTAAACACATGGGGATTGCTAAGGAAGGATTCTACATACCATATAAGAGGTGACTTGGTTGTATTGTTGCCAACCATTTATAATGTACTATTGTTTAACATAACTCTTTTTTACTTTTAACTTGGTTTTATATCTTTGCAGTAGCAAACATTAGGTGGGTCCTGGCGAAGGCACTAGACAGAACGTTGTCTGACTGTGCTGAAATATGTTGACCACTTTATAATTTTCCTAGACAGCTATTTGGTAAAACTGTCTTTTTGCACTGTTTTTAATTTGAATTGTGAGAGACAATAATAAATATGGGGTGTCTCATAACTCAATTCTAACCTCACTTATCACTTATCGACGATCAACTGTCTTTCAAACATCAAGCGGTGGCCGTAGCTGGGACGTGCTTCCAGATTATAAAGGCTTTGAGGAAGTTTTTTGATCTTCTCCCGTTGTCGGCCAGAAAAACGGTAGCAGTGGCCCTAATAAATTCCAGGTTGGATTATTGTAATGGCTTATATTCTGGAGATAACAAAGCTGTTCTCCACAGGTTACAAATGGTTCAACATGCAGCGGTCCGCCTTGTATTACGTTGGCCCCGTAGGTCCTCAGCCTCAGCAGCACTTAATGCACTCCATTGGCTACCAATAGGTAAAAGGATTCTTTTTAAGATTCTTATAATCACCTTCAGGGCTTTTCAACAGCAAGGTCCAAAATACCTGTGTAATGGGTTCAAAAGATATCACCCGACACGTTGTTTGAGGTCCGCCAGTCAGAATCTGATCACAATCCCTCGATTCAAGCTGGTAACAAAAGGTGGCAAATCCCTTTTTGTGCTGGGCGCCAAGGCCTGGAATAAGCTCCCGCCTTATTTACGATCATTGTCCCAAGAAACTAATTTCAGGAAAGCATTAAAAACCTGGGTCTTTTCTTTATCTGATGTGCCTGTAGGGCGCTGTTGTAATGTGTAGTGCAGTGTACAAGTCATCTCTTTTCCCTCCAACCCCTTCATCTGGGTTGGGTGAGCGCCAAGATACTCCTTGGAGTGATAGGAGCGCTATAAAAGTGTCCTTTACATTACATTACATTACATTACTTATGCACTGCACTCAGTTCCCATTCACTCAACTACTCTCATCTGATAGGAGTCGTATCAAAACATCCTCAGGCTCTCCATCACTATGATAGGGTTGTAGCCTTTAGGGTCACTAGCGTGACTGTAAAGAGGAGACCCAGATGATGAAGAATGTCACCATCTTGGTGAGTGATGGGAATCCGGAAATTTAGTAAATATTTTTCCAAGATTTTTTCTTTCTAGTTGCGGCGAGTGTCTCAGTGGTGTGCTTTCTCTGCAGATCTTACAGTATATGGAAGATTGTTGTCGACCCTTGGATACTCTAGGTATATGAGTATTGTTAATTAGGGCAAGGTATCCTGGTTGGTCTTTAAATATTGCATCTGACCCTCCTTTAAGTATTGGTGTTTTTTTTATTTTTTAGAGTGAACTAAAGAGGCCTGAAGTGGATTCAAGATTGCAGCCTTGGTATTCGACCCGCCGAATTTACATTTAATAGCACCAGACGTGTATCCCTTAATAGAACATAAGCGCTCACATTTTAAGTTACAAATCCTTCACATAGTTCACGAACTGGCAGTACCTGGTACAACCTTAGTTGAATTAGAGTACACTGGTTTTGCAGAAAAACATTTCAAATGCCACGAATAAATATACTGTTTAGAGAAATAACATTTCATTGTGCAGAGGAGAAGCATCCCCCAGTTAGCATGCAAAGGTCAACAACAACGCTTGTGCTTCCTAATAAATCACATTGACTTTGACAATAATCTTCACGAAGCTAATAGCAAGGCTGTCTCTAACGGTCCTACATTTATTTTCTGAAGTTTGACTCTTAAGCAAACACATCTTAAGCGTAATTAGAATTAATTGGCAGCACGTGACTTCTGATTGTCCAGACCCAGCCATACATGAGAAGTGATGATTTTATTATGTCAGTCTGAACAATTTTTTAACTAATTACTGTAAACAGAGTTGTATCTTATGATGTGCTGTGAGATGGTTGTTTATCTAACTCTTGCAGAAAAATAAAGAGGTATTTGTGAACGGATGAGGTCTTCCCGTGCTAATTATCTCACAGTGGTAGCCACTTAAATCGACAGCAGATTCATTGCCCAGAGGCGATTTTTGTACAGAGAAATTCATTTGTATACAAATGGTGGTATTTTATTCAAATTAACTTTACGTACAATTTGTTGTGGGCTTTCACAGTGGGAATCTCCTAGGAACCAACAGCGCTCATGTGGCTGGTAGAATACGTGTTGAATTCCTCAGAGAAATTTTGTTTTGGTAATGTTTCTTAATTTCTATGTGGTGTTTTGGGCACAATTGGTGCCTGGCCTAATGTTTGCTGCATTGTTGTGTTGACGCTCTGAGCTTCTCATCCATGTTTAAGAAAAAGATGTATGTCCAGATTATGAAAGGTGTCACGCAACACAGCACAGCACCCAAAGAGATCTCGCTGAGTGACAGGGAGGGAGCGGGAGAGCGCCTCATTCACATAGAAATGTCTCTCTCCTCCCCTCTCCCTACCACCAAAGCTGTTTTCAGCCACCAAGCACCGAGCACACACCTTCGCGCAGGGGCGGCTCTAGGCTCATGGCGGCCCTGGGCAGGGAGCGTAGGTAGGGGGCCCCGGAAGAGGGGGTCCAGGTGGGGCGGAGCACGGAGGCCAGTGAAGAGGGTAGGGGTCAGGGTGTCTGGAAGTGGAACAAAGCTGGAGGCCGCAAAATCCCTGCCAGGGACCGCCACGCAAATATTTATCCATCCTCAGAGGATTATTATAATAAGGATAGATATTGGTGTGGTGGCCCCTGAGGTTTGGTGGCCTGTGCAGGTGCACAGCTTGCACATGCCTAAGGCCGCCCCTGCTTCGCGTCATCGTTCTAGGGAGAGTGTGTGAGTCTAGCATAGATTTTTTACAAGAAGGATTTCCTTCCTGTAAAAAATACTATGCTTAGAAAAGTGAAAAATGTTTTCTTAATTTTGAAGTGTGCTGTACAGTGCAGCATGCATGCGAAGTCAGACTAGCATGGAGAAAAGTAAACACTTCTCTGTTTAACGCTTGCCTTTCAGTGGAGTTAATTTTTGGTACTGCTCTTTTTCTACTGATGTTTGAAAATAGAGGTTAACATCAAAAAGAAGGGTGGTTACACGGGTACGCCCATGTACTACCAATGTAACACCCCCTTGATGCAAAGTAATCCAAATCAGTATTTCACACTGCTTTGCTTATTTTTCCATACAAACCAATGCAAATACCAATTTCTGTTGGTTTGTGAATCCCAAAAAAGGTTTCCTATCAGTCTTGCATTACAAAAGTAATGCTAACATGACACTAAACCTTAGAGAATCTGGGCCGTCAACTACTGTTTGTTGTGTGAGGTGTACGTAGTAGCGATCACACAATGGCTCAATTTCCTTACCATTATGCTATTGCATATGGGTTAAATGACTCTTTGTTGACATCAGAGACCAGCTACACTGTTACATTAGTCATCCTTTTGTTGTCAACACCATTATGTTACACAAAAGTGTTCCTCCCCCTAACACCTCCTGTGTGTTTCCTGTATCTGATGTGGTAGAATTCACACTATTGTTTATTATGAAATGCTTCTTTTATTTACTTGCTTACAGTGAAGGGAGAGAATCTCAAGTGGAGCCTGATGTAGACTAGGACAGTTCTATAGTGGGGTAATATGCCGAGGGGAAAAGGAGATCAGGAGATGTTTGTCTACATCTATGTAGTATTGGGATTTGAATAAAGTCCACAAGATTGGGAGGGTTTTTAATCACAATACAGTGATATTGGAGTCAAAGAATTATCACTGCATGATGGTATTAGAGATATCATTTTTAAAGAGTGGAAAGATGTTGACAGGCCAAACATTTTGTGATTCCTAAATAAAAGGTATCTCATTGATGGTAAATTTTCATAGATCCCAAAGGTCAAACAATATTGTCGTTCATGGCCTACTCTTCCTTTCTTTCAGCAGAAGAGTTTGTGCTTCCCAAGGTTTCAACATGAAAGTTGAATCCACTCTAAAACGAACATACGCCGTATCACATTTTGGCACTACAACGAGTAGATATGCTGCATATGCCACTCAGCCTCTGCTGAAGAACTTTCAGTAGCTGTATGACTGTATACAGGAACATGGTGTCCCAACCCTGCTCCTAGCTCAGATGTAGTTTCTGTAGCAATGTGTGTCTGCTTTGACAGTTGGCTAAAATACGGGTTAAAAAGTCTATCTATAAACTTGGCTGACGTACCTCCATTTATTTTAAGATTAATAATAAGATTTAGGCGGAGGAGACCGTCTGGTTGGTTCCATTTCTACCCCAGGATTATCTTACATTTTTAAGAGGCTTTCAACTTTCTTGAAATTTTGGAGAATGCTAAACTAATTTGAATGTCCGTAAATACTGTCTTTGTCAGTGCTATACTGTATGAAGTTGGGTTTGTGCACAATATGAATTTTGCACATGTAATACATCCACAATTGTCTCCTTACGGGGAACAAAGTACTCCATTGTAGCACCTGAATCTCATTGGCGGCTTTGGACAGCTCTGAGAGAGCAGTCCAAGGCCTACTCAGGGGAGGTGATGTTGGCTAGTAATCCCATCCGCAGGCATGCAACTACAACACTAAGTACATTTCAGTACAGTTCAGTTAGTGTTTTTCCTTTGAAAAAGGAAGGTATATATATTACTCACATACTAGTAAATACCACACATTCAGGGCCCGATTACGAGTTTTGAGTTGTGGGAGCGGGTCGCCACACCACCGCTCCACTTCATACACTAACAGCCGCTCACCAGATTACGAGTTTCTTCGTGATCTGGCGGGCAGTCCTTTTGCAATCCCACTACGGTGACTTTCAAAAGACTCTACAATGGGAGCACCAAAGCTCGTTCCTGCGTCGAATGAAATACACAATGCTGTGTATTTCATTCCGTGCAGGAACTAGTGGTATACATGCCGTACTGCATGCACCCCCCTGCACAGAAGCACATGGGGCCCTGTAAGGGCTCCCAGAGTTACATTACCGCAAACCTTTCCATGGTGGGGCCACCGCCGTGGATATGGTCACAGTGAGGTATCTTGTAATATGCTTGGTAGTGCCGCAGCGGCACCACCGAGCATGTTGTGGCCTCACAAATGTGTAGCTTGCCAACTACTCAATAGTCTAAAGTAGATATAGAATATTCCTGGTGTCTTCACTGATATCAAAAAATATATAAATGGTTTAAGCTACATTGGAACCACATGTTCCATCACTGGATGGTGCTGGGCATTGACAAAGCCACAGAACAGACACAAAAACTCACAGAAGATATTAACAACATAGAAAAACAGATTAACGAAACTAGCACTATTACAGACACAAATAATTTTATTGAAAAGGTTGTAAAAACAATGGCTGAGTTCACTAGATTGAACTAAATAAAAAGACCACCAAGGTCAAAAGAGATATCAAGAACTACAAGGTTGAGAGAACTTATCCTTACATGACTGACAATCAGTAATATAACAGAGCTTTCACCAAACCTTGGGGAAGGTACAATAAGCAACATACCATTGTTGATTTCTCTAACACCTCCGGGGAATCACCAGATAACTCTGATCAGGGTGAGAGGCCTAGCACTACCACACCGCTTTTTTAGGGAGAGATCAAGGATGCGCCCCAGAAGGGGAAGAGGCTGACCCCCCGTTGGTACAGCACACCAGGTACCCACCAGATACAACAGGAGTATTACCAATGGTAATCTCCAACAATTTATCTGATAATTACACAAGTAGCATGGTTAATTCTCAGACAGTACCCATCTTTAATATTTCCCGTCAACGATTGTCACAAAAGGAAATATCCTTTACTCAGCAAGAGTCGGTGTTTTACTTCAACTATGTGATCTAATTTTCTGGCTTTCTGGCATGCCAAACAGAGTAACTATGCTTTTTCAGAGGAATTCAAGGTACTTCCAGAATATCCCCAACATTCCTAATATTGCCAACACTGCCTTACATCCTTCTTCAACAATCTCGGCCCCTCATAGTGGCATTCCAGCAGAGCTGCACACCTTTGAGAAACTTATTATCCAGGAGGTCTCTGGACTTGGAATAAACGTAGGTACATTCCAAACAATCTTCCTCTCTGTGAGAAGAATGCGCTCACTTATATTAAACAAAAAAACAATCTGATCATCAAACCTGCAGATAAGGGTGGAGGAGTTGCCTTCCAAGATATTGACTCATACAAAACTGAGATTCTTAAACAGTTGTCCAATATACATCACTATATAAGATTAGGGTCGTACCCCACTCATGACATTCACAGCCTTATTCACAATATCACTGATTATGGCAAAAGATAAGATTTTCTTAGCCCTAATGAGTTCTTATTTGTCGACATCAGGTCTCCCAGAACACCAGTAATCTACATGCTTCCAAAGATGCACATTATTTTATCTGCAGGGAATAGGAGAATTAAATACTCCTTTCTCCTATTGAATTAAATACTCCTTTCTCCTATTGCACTTAGAGCCCACACAATGGCGAAATTAGAATGATATTATAATATGAGTTTGTATTCTTACTGTTAAACCTTATCATAATACCAACCTCTTGGAGACTTAACTCATTTTTGTAGTATTCAAAATAAAAATCCAATATGGCTGGCTGCCATTATTATATTTGCCAATGCATGGGATGCAATTGCAACAGCTGGTGGAATGCTGAGGGTGCTCAAGTGGTATCATGGTATACAAAATAAATAGTTATTGATAGGTCTGCTTTTCCATAGATGGATTGTTTTTCAGTTTGCAAAATAACTTTAACACCATTTGACAAATCTTCACAAAACTTTCCTCTGCTCTGTCCAGGGTGATCCATGAAGGTGGGGGCAAGAAAAAAGAGTGTCTCAAATTTACAAAATCCCCATACATTTCCCATAGGTTTCTTGAGACAAAGCAACATCAAAATCTTCCAAACAGAAATACATCAAATTATGCAGGAAGCTAGAACTTTATCCACAGATTGTTGTTTTGTGAATTGATGTAAAACTATTCTGTAGCTTTTGAGATATTAGGTGTAACAAATATAGATATTTGGATGGTAGGGCTTGTGAGAATCTACTAGGCTCTTGCAGGCACGCTAACTTAAATAATGTAACCTTTGCATTGACCCAGGAAGTTTTATTTCCCTTGTGCCATTGCGCCCTTGTGAAAGTCAGACTCCCGCAAGAGCGAGTGCTCTGATTGGCCACATGAGAACAAATTTGTTGGCAGCCAGTACATGAGTCAGGAATTTAGTCCTGTGTCCGGATGTTATTAAAAAAAAGAATATAAGGGTAGGGCTACCTTTAGCTCGTAGGCCCCATTGAGTGGACCCAGAGGCACCGCCCTACCCCCCGCCCCCAAAAGAAAAAAATGGCAAAAAAATATCTTGGTTCCGCAAGACACTTGCAATATTTATAAAAAAAATACAGCCAGGCCGTATTTATTTACATTATGCCTGGGGAGCATACCTTCGGGCTGATTCCATATAAGGAAGAGGGGTACCAGCTCCATCTCCCTGAGCCAATAGAGGCCCCAAGGAGCCCACCCCAGGTCTGATCTTATTATTTTTTATGGGGAGTGGGGTCCACTTGTAGGAGTTTAATGATTAGTAATTGTCTTGGTACTGCCATTGGCAGTGCCATGAGGGGAAATGTGTGGTGCAAGCTGCAGTGACCTCCTTATGAGGGCCCTGTCGCTTATGTTTTCTATAAATTAAGCACTGCCCGGCCTGCAGCAAGACCTCACATATGGACAGCTACCCATACTAGAGTTCAATAAGATGCAATATGCTGTGGGTGACAGAGCAGTGTGGGTAAGTTCAAGTAGATGAAACTTCTTTCAGTCCATTTGAAGAAATTGATCTAATGATGAAAATGATAGAGAGCACTATTTACAAAAAACTGCTCAAAAATCTAGAGGCTCTTTTGCCAAAGATGAAGGCTACTACTTGACAACATTATTACGGTCCTGGCTGTAAATATTAAGTTGGCACAGAGGCTGCGTATAGTATACAATCATCAATAGAATATATTGCAGAAAAGGGCTTGGTGAACTATAAAACAACAGATCGAGATACCCTACAAATGATGAGTTTAGATTCCCGAACACCTGCTGCCCAGCAATTAACACTGTTAAGGTGTACAAGGAACAGAGTTTGCACAGTGGACTTAGGATGGTGTGCTAAGGAAGCAATTGTTTTGTCTAGTGCCAAAGACTGATCTGATGAGTATGAGTTCATTGAAGAGGGGAGATGAGTCAATTTGGAAGCCCATGGATTTGATGCTAGCCATAAGGGTTCATACAAAACTGTCAAATTGAGTGCCATTGAACCAGTTCACCATCTGAGGTTCGTCCCTACAGCTGCAGCACTCTTGTCCCTTGGTTGTCACCATTACTCACTGCAATACATTCACCACCTGAGTATAGCCTTACACTTACCTAAGGCAGTATAGGGATGTATGACATTACAACGCATGCTTTTACATCGCATGCTTTTACAACGCGGGTTTTATAACGCATACCATTACAACGCATAGCGCTTTGGGACGCTGGATAGTGAATAGTTTAATTTACTATTTCAACTCCAGTCCCCGTGGATAGTAGGGAAGGTGTTGGACAGTAAATTAAACCTATTCCCTATCCTAGAGCGCCCCCCAGCGCAATGCGTTGTAATGGTTTTCGTTGTTAAAGTTGCGTCGTACAGGCACTGCGTGGTAAAAGTTGCGTTGTAAGTGATGTTTCCCCAGTATAGTCTATCAAGCTGCCAGGATAATATTCATCAGTCTTGCACTCTCAACCCTGATTTGTCTGGCATATTGTGAGCATGATTCTCAGTAATACAATCACAATGCCCTTCCTGGTGACCTCCTTTACCTGATATGTGATTCTAGTTTAATGGTAATGAAGAAGAACAATAATGCATGGCATACATATGACAGAACCTTAAGTCAACCTTAAGTCAACCCATCAATTATTGCTAATTTGGTATCAACCCAAAGGACAACATATAAAGATAGGGTCAATGCAGTTTACCCTTATTAGGATAAGTGACATATGTGGCATTAAAGTTATCAAGCTGATAGCACAATTGCGATTGCATTGCCTTCCAATTCATTTTTATTCTTTTTTGACTACGGAATCTAGGGATCACGGTTCGATCCCCGGGGCCGGCGGCAGATTAGCCCAGCGCCATGTGACTCTGGGCAATAGCTTGCTTAATCTTCCTGACGGCCCCCAGCGCCTAGAGACTCTAACAGGTGATGGTTCGCGCTTTACAAATGTGTATTATTATTATTATTATTATTAATATTATTATTATTATTATTTTTTATCAAGATCTCTGGGAGTACTTCAAACATTTCTTTTTAAATTCTGTAAACCGATTTAAATAGAGATCATTATTCAAAACCTGCACGGTTACTGTGTGAATCCAAGGGCCAGATGTATGACTGCTTAAAGATTTTTTGACATGTATCAACCCTATTTTGCAAATCGGTTACCTATTACTAACTCGCAAAATAAGGTTCGTGAAGCAGGATTAGGGGTGGACATGTACGTATGTTTTGTGACCAAAAATGGGGTCACAAAACATTTGCAGTTATCACCCATGTCAAGTTGGTGGTATACCTTTCATAAACGGTAAGAGGCCCCCTCCCCAAGGACCCCTTCATCTTTGTAAAGGAGGGCACCAACACCAACGGACCACTGCCTGCCCGTAAAAAATGAAAAGAAAACTTTTCATTTTTTTCTTTGAAATATTTCCCTTTTTCCATTATGCAAAACAGGCTGCATTTGGAAAAAAACAAGTTGATTTATTTAAAAAGCAAACAGACATGGTGGTCTGCTGTCCCTAGCAGGCCACCAGCCCTGTGTTATTGCCTGTTCGCTATGGTTCTCAAATTGTGACCTGCGTTATGAATATTGATGATACAGGTCCCATGCAACTCCCTTGGAATTGCTTATGTGTTTGAGACACATTAGTACATTGCATTTTGCAAGTTGAAAAGAAATCGCAAATAAAGTCCAGCAAAATGAAAAATGTGTACATCTGGTCCTAAGTATCAGGACATACTCTCAGATGAATCCACAGATTCAAATTGGGCAACACTAATAAGCACGTGCAACAGTAGACTGCAAGGCTGGTATTGGTCCCACAAAGGCTTGATTAAGCACGTTTCGTAACTAACTCCCACTGCTGGAAATATGGGCAAAAAAATAGGGAATGAGCCCTTGTTGTTGTCGACAACCTGTGACTTGTATTTTGTCCCTTTAGGCTTATTAGAATAATAAAGTGATACAGAGCACATTCCAGGCGGTGGTGTAGTGAGTGTAGCATGGGCCCTAGGGCAAGGAAGAAAATGGCTACCTAGCAACTTTTTGAACTGTGAAATACAGCAATGAACAGTAATCATCCGGTCACTCAGGCATCTGGGTCCAGGTTTCACTGCACCTACAGCACAGTTGGAAGCTATGCCCTTATTCTTGTAGCAACAGGATACTTGAAAAGGCATATTGGCTGTCCATTGGGTGCAACCAATCAAGTGGAACTATCACTGCTCTCCCATGAATAGGGTATGCAGAAATATCATCTGATATAAATATGGTGTTCATTGAAAAAGCATCTTCCCACTGAGGTTGTTTGTTCATTATTAACTACGATTGAGAGAAATATATTTGTAAATGATATTTAGTTATGACAAAAAACTTTTCACAGACAATATTCTGCCAAAATATTCTCCTATGCATTGAGACTGCAAGGACTTGTTATGAAAAGGTGATTTAGAGGCTAAATCAAATGCACATATCTGACAAAACGTTGTGGACCCTTTTATTCTACGACACCCTCCACATGATATATATCTGGGATAAGGTCCTGCTTAAAATTAACCAGAATTACATATATTTTAGGGCAGTCAAAATAAAATATGCCCTACTCCTTCGACTATGACTAATCTTAATGCTGAATAAAACTCTAAATGTAATGCTCCCAATACAGACCTCTATTGACTTTGTTACCTCTAGTGAAGATGTATTAACTCCTTTGCTGTGGCGGTAATTCTGCTGCAGCGCTAGAGGGAAGGGGAGGCCGCGCGGCGCTCCCATGCTCGTGACGGAACCGCTCCCTCACGAGCCTCGGGCACGCTGTGCTTGTGACGGAACGGTTCCGTCACGGCCCCGCCTGCTCAATAGAACGCGCCACGCAGGCGTGCCCAGCGAGCCGTGCCCAGCGAGCCGTGACGGAACAATTCCGTCACCAGCATAGCGGGTCCGAGGCTGGTGACGGAACGGTTCCGTCACCAGCATGGAACCGGTTAACTTCCAGCCATGGTATGCCATGACAATGACGGTTATAGCATTTTGGCACTACCTTTGGTTAGGTTCTTAGATATTTGGTCATCTTATTCTCCCACTCTAAGAATCGGTGACTGTCTTTCCATGGGCATTTGTTTCCTTGACTATGTCACTGGACTTAAGTTCTAATGAATGTTACCATTTCCAAGAACCCAAGATAGTCCAAGAATGTACAAAAGTTATACATGAGAACAAATGCCATTGTACAATATGATCGGATCAAATAGCAAACTTAACAATTACACAGCGATCTGGACTGCATATGGGGTCTTCCAGTGAAATGAATGCAGAATTTCCCCCCAGCTTGATTTGTAGTTTGAATTGTGTGGGTATGTTCCTCAGCTAATGAGGTGGCAAATTATAAAATAAAGCTCAGCTTGGAAGATCTTAAACTAGGCATATGTATAGAGCTAGAAGTAAATGTGGAAGACAGTTGAATGCACGGTGTCAGAAGATATGAGGACCTATTAGGCTTCATCTGTGCAGTTGTGATCATGTGTCTTCCAATGCAGAAACCCTGTCATTTCAGTGTGGAAATATGTGTTACTGTACAAGCTACGAGTGTTTTAATCAAATACACCTTTCTAACATATTATTCTCTTCTGCAATGTGTCATAAAGTTGTTAAGATAATTAGGCTTATACAAAAACAGGTTCCTATTAATTCAATATGTCTGTGATTATTGAATTTAGACGTTATTCGCGGGAGCTCCTAATCACAGTGACTATTCCCCTTCATGAATCTATAATTTCATTAATTTTAATCACTTGCTTTTAGGTTTCTTTATTTCATTTGAGTAGACAGATTGAGGTTATTAAACACATACAAGACAGATTCCATTTTAACTACATGTTCCATTTTAGTCAGGCTGTATACACTTTAGTTCAGTCAGTATTTTATCATATTTTGTGAAAGTGGTACTCCTAGATAAACACCCTTTAGCCTGAATTGCTACACCACCAGGTACCACAAGTCAAGTCTCCTTGATATCTACTTCCCAAGGTTTAGCAGTAGATAACAAAAGTAAACATGCGATAAAGATTACACAACTGCTTAGGGACTTTTACATTGGTGACGTATTTTGCCTCCAGTTAAATCTAGTGTCTTAAAACCCTCATTTGGTTTGAAAACCCAAGAGGAGAATCAGTGGTCAATACTCCATATAAATCCCAGGAATTGACCATTTATTGAGAGAGAAATTTCACCAAAGGCGAAAATCCAAATGGAGTGGCACTAGATTCCACTGTAACCAAAAAAGATTGCAGCAATAATTCTCTGAGGCTCAGACTGAACTAAATTGTGGCAGGGCAATGTTTGCCCCCAAACAACCTCACTATCTTTGCTCCTGAAATAGCTGGCAAACTGTTCCAAACAGACAAGCCCTGTAGTCCCAGCTATGTGAACCACCTTGGAAACTCAAGAAATAGGCTTTATGACCCACATGCATCATTGTTTCATTTTGCACTTCCTAATTTGCGATTTTTAGGGAATCGCAAATTAGGAAATGCAAAATGGGATGGATGTACATTTTCGCAAAATATTTGAGAATCGGTAAAAATCGCAATTTTTACCGATTCTCAAATATTATGCGATTAGCAAAGTGCAAATTCGCAATTCCCATTCTTTCCTATGGGCTAAAATGCCCATAGGAATGAATGGGAATTGCGAATTCGCAATTTGAAATCGCAATTCAGCAATGCATTTCAAGGGTGGAGATGGGGGTCCAAACGACCCCCCCCTTCACCCATGAAATGTACTTTTGAGTTTAAGTTACATACACACATGTCCTAAGGACATGTGTGTCTGTAACTTTACAGTTTAAAAAATGCATGTTTGTGCTTTTTTAAACAATTTCGCAAATTACCACGAGGTTCAACTTCGTGGTAATTTGCACTTGCAATTTCAAATTTCGCAATTTGAAATCAAATGATGCATAGCATTTTAGAAATCTCTAAATTGCGATTTCTGAAATGCTATCGCAATTTTAGAAATCGCAAAAAAGCTGCGATTTCTAAAAAAGCATGATGCATCTCAAAAAGCATTTTTGGAATCGCAAACGGCCAATTTTAAGGATCGCACCGTTTGCGACTCCAAAAATGCTTGATGCATGTGGGCCATTATGTATTGATGTGCTAGAGCAAACACAGCAAGGATGTTAGGGCTACAAATTGTGATAATGATACAATTTCTTCCTGTTGTTTTCACTTTTCATGAAGCACTTAGCTGCTTCTATTTTGTTTCTTCTGCAATGTTACCATACTATATTGGGTGCACTAGATTAGGAATTTTAAAATAACTATTTTAAAATAAATATGTCAAAGTGGATACTCTGGGCCAGATGTACGACCAATTTTAGCATGCGCAAATGGGTTAGCGACCTCTTTGTGCATGCAAAAATTGGTATGGTCATGTACTGACACAATTTTGCGTAATTGCGACACACAAAAAAGTGTTTACAGTCTCACTATTTGGAAGGGGCGTTCCCTTCCAAATAGCGACTCTCTAACCCATGAATGAATGATTTGCAACTGCAATTGCAGTTGCAAAACACTTGCAGGGTGGTAATGCAGTCGCAATTTGGAAGGGCTCCCAGGGACCACTACATGCCCTTAGAGGAACAAGGGCTGCACTTTTCAAAAAAACTTCTTTATTTAAAAGCAGTTCCAGACATGGTGGTCTGCTTAGCCCAGCAGGCAACCATACCTGGGAGGGCCTGTCATTCCCAATAGGCTCTCAAATTTATATTATATTAATGAGCCTCGCAATTTACGACCCCATTGGGAATCGCAAACAGTATTAAACACACTGTTGTACATGGCAAATTGCGCCTCGCAAATTGCGACTCACAAAAGAGTTGCAATTTGCGAGGAACAATTTTGTTGGTCGTACATCTGGCCCTCTGTTTCTAGTGAGTTTGTCCGAATTAATAATCTGTTCCTAGTGTGTAACTATTCAAAGAAATATTGTTTACCATTGTTTCCATTAACCTTTTATTGGACTGTTTTTAGCCCAGAATACACAAACACGACCCTTGCCGGAATGTTCAGTGTGTAACATGGGGCTGCAGTTATATAGGATTTCGTTTTTAAGTGACAGTGAACTGAAGTAAGTCCTTGCACCCATAGGTTAATAAACCAATTCCTGTAGATATGGGGTCTAAAATCCAGGACTTGCTACAAAGTCAGTGAGCAGAAATATGGACTATGAAGCAATTCTTCTAAAACCTTGCCCTGTACCTCACAAATCGTATTTGATAGAGCGCGCAGGTCACCCAACTATAGTTTTATCATACTCAACTGGGCCCATAAATCAATAACTTGATAACTTAACCAGGTAACCTTTGCTTTACCACCAGTCTATTTTATTTACTAGGTCCTATACCATTGACTTACCAATCCATGTCGCTGGTACTTGTAAACCTATTGGATCAGGGAGTTAGCACATTTGCACTGATATAATAACCACAGACGCGGTAAAGTTTTAAACTCTTTTTCAAAAATTTTAAATGCTCATGATCCAAAGATTAAACACCAAAAGACTTTCAATAATGAAAATCAGAACCAGAATGTAACTATGTAAAGGATGTATTAAACTGATTTTGATCATTTAGTAATAAGGGAAGGTAAGAAAAACGGAACATGCTATATAATCAAACGATTTTGATAATTTATCTTAAGGAAGGTAAGAAAGGGAACATGCTATATAATAATACGATTTTGAGCTTTTTTCAAAGGGAAGATAAGAAAGGGAACATGTTATATATCAAGATTTTCAAAAGATTTCAACTGTAGGGTGGGTAAAAAAAGGGAACATATATATATATATATGTAATCAAAGCTTCACGTTAGTGAGAGTAAAAGAAGGAACAAAATACGATGACAAACCCACACAGATTTATATTTACCTAAAATGGTGTGAAGACCAACCCTGGCCACGGGTCAGTTGAAGGACAGAAAACCCCAAAAGTTGCTGTTGCCAGTAGGCAAGCAGGTGCAGATCAAGATCAGGACAGGAAAACCAGTTTTTGGATCAGGACAAGACCACCAAAGGTGAAGACCGGCACCCGCTGTTCAGTTGCAACGCCTGCACTACTCCCTCTCCGCAGCTAACAGGCAGAACCCCGATTGAGTTATCGATTTCACCGACAAAGTGCTTCGCCAGCACCTCAGCTTCCCGGACCCTGATTGGGTCAGTGAATCTTCTGATAGAGTGCTTTGCAACAACTCTGCTCTCGATCACCTATTGAGTGTGTTGGGTCAGTGACAGGTCAGCTATTCGGACAAGTTGGACAAATTAATTACCTAAGCCTACCCTAGTTATACTATGTTCTAGGTCAGTGTACCACCCCCCAATGTTGCAAGTGTAAGAATCCCCAATTTTGATTGGACAAAAGAGCAGGAGAGATCATCACACCATACCAAAATGAAATCTTCACTATCTCATATTCAAATGTATGTTTCCGCCCATCAATTTATTTTTCTCATGACATCTTTATTCCACCCGGCAAATAATGTTCTATTGGTAAATACATTGTAATAACTTTGTACATTAGAGATTCATGTGACAGGCAAAGGGTCAGGATCCCACGATTTTCACAGTTCAATCTGATGTTGGCAGAGTTTCAATGCCATAGTTTGTAGACTTGGGTGGATTATAGCACGTGCGCAGTGTAGGTTTCCAATATGGAGTCACAGCACATCCCAGACCCAAAGATTACGATACATGAAAAGTAGAAAAGAAACAATTTTAGATCACAGAATAAATGATTGTACTGTATACCACTTATTTCTACTCTATTCCCATTACTTTATTTTTAACTATTGCATTATAGTTAAGCAGTACGAACAGCTTAGCAAAAGCAGCAGTGCAAGCTTCATGCATGCGGTTATACAAAGAAGCCATTTTAATTCTAGTGTGCAGAAGCGAAAGTTTCCCCCAAGCGAAAGATATGTCATGTCACGTGACTATGACAGATGCATGCGCAATAGAAAATCTTGCGTAGCAGCATCCATTTTAGTGCAAGCAAATTATCATTTGTAAAACACATATGCATGCTTCATCTGGATACCCAGTGTTTAATGAAATGCGACAATAATATAACAAACATGTTGATTAATTTATTCACCTTATGTTGAGAGGGCCGATAACAAGCAAGTAGCGATACATGCGTATCCTTGCTCCATCATATTAATTAAATGTTCTTAGAAGGAGTGTCTTAGAAATACTGCAGTAGGCCAGCACTATCCCTTTCCTAGAGACAATAGTTACAGATCCAGATTAATCAACTTATCTCCAACCTGATGTATCACAGAAGCAACCAGGAGAGAGGCTATTCAACAGTTGGATCAAACATGCCTTCTACAAGTAAATCAGACATGGTTCAGACTCTCCGGAAGAACCTAGGAAAATACTGTTGTCAGATGGGGAATCAGAACTGCAATGCCTGAGGATATTAAATCTGAAGTGAAATTGCTAAACCTCACATATACATTTGATGTAGTTGATCACATAAGGCTACTATAAAAACAAAACGAATTGGGAAGCATCACAGGGTAGCCATTGGATATAATCCAATACTTTGGCCCCGACCATAGCCAAAAAGTGCAAACTGAATCTTCAATCAACCAATCAATAAATAAATAAATCAAGGGATTTGTAAAGTGATTGTGATGGTCTTGTGGCGCTGCAGTTGCTAGCTGCTTCATGGTGATCTGTTAATTCAAACAGCCAGCCCTTTCCTGAACTGCTGGAGCAATGAGTTGGTCCAGATGTGCAGGGGATGGTCATTCCATGCTTTGGAAGCCAGGTTTTAGATGGAGCGTCCACCTCTTTTGCTGAGGGAGTTCTGGGGGTGTCTGCGAGGAAGACGAAGGCAGATTGTAGGTGTCTGGTCAAATGGTCTTCAGATACACTGATATGAAAATTGTCCTGTGAACATGCACCACTTGAACATCATGTTTGTGAACTGACAACACTCATTAAGGGTGGAAAAACATAATAAATATCTAGATTATATTCTCCCTGAAGCAGAATGCAAGTAACCCAAATCAGGTTGAGGACAGGCTTGGGATGCTTGTGTTCCGGTGTGCAGTAAATATTCATGCTGTGCTACTATCCATGAAACATTAGAAAATCTACGCTGTAATGCTTCTGGTAAGTGTGCTGTTTTGTTTTCATTTCAGGACACCTATATTCTTTTTTTTAAGGGGTGGGTTGCAGGAATCCAGATGGCAATGCAAGCATCACCCTTTGCCTTGGCTAAATGTAGTCTTACATTAAATGCCTTATTGAGAAGAGCAGTACTGATGTTCTTATGAATCTCCCAGCGTTCCCAGATGCAAAATCACCTTTTTCAGTTAACAAGAACAGTCTTGTATTGAATCGCAAAGCTTCACATAATGACGAGTCAGCGAGTGGCAGTTAATCGCACAAAGTTTCCGATAATAGTTATTGGCTGGGGCTGAAAAATCAGGCACTGAAGGAGATGTCCTAGGCCTAAAGTCACAATTACTGCAGGCCAATTTGCCCATCCCAGGTGACCGAGTGTGAAGGAAATTGCTATGATTAACTTGCCTCAGAGACAGAAGCGCAAATGAGGAGTAACCCAGCCGTTTGTGCAAAAGAGGGGCAGAATTCCTTGCCTCTGGCACCGTCCAAGTGCAGAGGGGTGCAGGCGGGCTTGTCTTTGACACTATAACTGCTTGAGATCTTCCCCTCCTATGCTGAGGGTCAATGTTAATGGGTGTGGTCATGACAAGCTCAGCTCGTCATGAGCACAGCTCCACTGTGCCTCATGACGAGCTGAGCTCGTCATGAGCATCGAAGGGGTTAAGGCACGCCGCTGTGCGTGTGCACTGCACTTCCGCGCATCCACGCATCAGACTACTTTAAATGCTGGAGACGAGTGAGCAGGGAGAAAGAAGGTAGCATAACCAACAAATAGAATGCTGCCGTCTCCAACCAAACCCTCCCCCCCAAAAAAGACCCACTGTGCCACAAAGCGCACTTTAAATGTCAATTCTCTAAACAGTACAGGCAACAGAGCAAGTGTAAATTCCTTTCTCTCTACCCGGAACACGTCAGATTCAATATAGGTACAATGCTGGTGTCAAACAATTTTCATACAAATACAGTAGAATGAAGCAGTGAAAATGATTACAATTTGTATTTCTAGAGCAGCATTCAAAATAACATAAAAAAACAAAGAGCACAACCCCTAAAAAAGCTCCTCTCATAAGAAAGGCTACCGGGCAGAGTAAGAAGTGCATCCGGCAACAGCATTTTTAAAATGCCGGTGTAAGCAGGGAGAAGACAGTAATAACCAACAACTAGAAGGCTGTCGTCTCCAACCAAGACCCAAAAAATGGCCAAGTGGAAATGAGGAAATGTCCTACCATGAAGGATCTTTACGACTGCTGAGTCTTCACACATAAAAGGAGTAGGACAGATCTGTAAGTTAACTATGTGGATCAGGCACACTATGTGATGGAGGTATTTTGTTGATCACAACATTCAGCTAAATAAAGCTGAGGTCACCATCACAATGTGTTCACAATGTGATAACTGGAAAACATAGGCAAGTAATGGTCCACCTGAGAAAGTCAAAAGCGTCTTGAGAAATTAGTCTCTACAGTCCCGGGATATAATGTTGAAATTAGATTTTCATTTTCATGTGTCTCTCCAAAGTACACAACACAGCTCTGCTCTAAATGTAAGTGGAAGTATGAGTCTTGGCAATGAGCATCCCAAGTGAATACAGACCAATTAGGATGTTAGGGTACCCACATTAATCGCATTATCTAAAATTCAGACTTCCTGGAGCTGAAAGGAGCAAACTCGATTAATCTTTTCTAGTGAACAATGAGTCAGTGTTACTGAATGTTCTCTTAAATACATCAAATTTTACCCTGAGTCAAAATGTGATTTTTTTGCCAAAATGCTTCAAGAAAGATATTAACCTCTTCGCCGCTAATGACAAGGGTAACTCGTCATGGACTTTCCATTGATTTCAATGGAAATTACATTATAGTAGTAAAATAGCCTTAGCAGTAAAGGGGTTAATCACCTCTGTCATCCAGAGATTTGAGTGTGTGGAATTTAAAAACATTATTTCTTAGTGTCCCTGGACCCATCAGTAATGGATCAGAATGTTTAACTGAATTTTTACCCAAAATCTTATATGAGTATAGATAAATAGACCATGAATGTAATGGCAATACAATGTATATTACAAACTGATCAAATGCTTTTACGTTCAAAGAGGGAGAAACACTCAAATACTGTGGCTAGGCTCCTCTTAATTCTCTCAGAGTCTAGGAAATCTGTGGGATGTGAAGAGATCCTCAAGAAAAATCATAAATTCGACATTACAAAAATGATATTGGTTCAAAGGCAACATTTCAATATGCTGTGTCTTAGGAAACTGTTAAAGTTAGCAAATAAATATACAGTTTATTCTATTGCTGTGAGTTAATGAGGTGCAGTCTACTGAGTTAATCAGTAGTATTACAGATCAAAAAAGCAATGGCAAAGCCAATAAGTCTGCATGGGTCACCAGTGTTCTTGTAATTCTTGTTTTTTTCTGATATGATCTTTGCAAAACGTTATTGCTTTGGAATATGCCAGGTCCTCATTAGTCTAAACAATAAAAATCATTTGTTACCAGCAATAAAAAAAATGTCTAAAAAAGAGCATGTTAAAATAGAACTCCCTGCCACTGAAGGGAACTACTTTTAGTGAGGATGTGTTCCTTGTGAAAGAGAAGCATGCTGTAACTCATAGTGCTGTAACTCATAATGAACTCAGCCAATGGCTGAAGTAGGCTGATACATACACCCTTATTGCATTCTGGAATGGGTGGAAGAAAAATATGAATGACACCAAGCAGACTAATGAATGAAGTCTGGCTGAAACACTACACATAGTAACATCAAAATGTCTCAGTTAACACAGACTACAGTCAGTCTGGCATTGGTTGCAAGCCTCTTGCCTTCAAAAAGGAAGAAAGAAAGAATGAAGGAATACAAATAAGACAGAAATCAAGATAAACAGCAAGAAAAAAGTATAAAAGAAAAGCAAAAAGGAAAGAAAGAAGTAAAGAGAGAAGGAAAGAGAAGTAAACAAAAATAACAGAGAGAAGATAAGATAATAATAATAGAAGGAAAGAATTAAATAAAGAGAGAAGGAAAGAGAAGTAAACAAAGAAAAATAGAGGGAAGGGAAGAAGGAAAGTAATAGAATGAAAGAAAGAAAAATACAAAGGAAGAAGAGGAAAGAAGGAACCATAACCCTCAGATAATCAATCAATCAATCAATCAATCAGAGTACTTGTAGAGCGTGCTACTTACCCGTGAGGGACCCAAGGCGCTGGAGGGAGGGGGGGGGGGTGTACTGCTACAGCTCGAAGAGCCAGGTCTTGAGGAGTCTTCTGAAGGTGAGTAGGTCTTGGGTCTGCCGTATGTGGGTAGGGAGGGTGTTCCAGGTCTGGCGGCGAGGTAGGAGAAGGATCTGCCGCCGGAGGTCGTTTGTTGGATGCTGGGGACAGCGGCGAGGGTGAGGATGGCGGAGCAGAGCTGGCGGGTGGGGGTGTAGAAGCTGAAACTGCTGTTCAGGTAGGCTGGTCCGGCGTTGTGGAGTGCTTTGTGTGCGTGGGTGAGGAGCTTGAAGGTGATCCTCTTGTCCACGGGGAGCCAGTGTAGGTCTCTCAGGTGGGGGGTGATGTGGCTGCGGCGGGGGACGTTGACGATCATTCGGGCGGAGGCGTTTTGGATGCATTGTAGTTGCCGTAGGTGTTTGGCTGGGATTCCTGCGTAGAGTGCGTTTCCATAGTCCAGTCTGCTGCTGACAAGGGCTTGTGTCACTGTCCTTCTTGTTTCGGTCAGGATCCACTTGTAGATCCTGTGGAGCAGGCGGAGGGTGTTGTAGCAGGAGGAGGAGACTGCGTTGACTTGCTTAAACAAGGAGAGCGAAGAGTTGAGGATGAATCCTAGATTGTGTGTTTGGTCGGTGGCTGTTGGTGCTGTTCCCAGTGTGGTCGGCCACCAGGAGTCGTCCCAGGCTGAGGGGGTGGATCCGTTGATGAGGACCTTCGTCTTGTCCGAGTTCAGTTTTAGATGGCAGCTCCTCATCCAGTCGGCGACGGCCTTCAATCCTTCGTGGAGGTTGGTTTTGGCAGTGTGTGGGTGCTTGGTGAGGGAGAGGATGAGCTCGGTGTCGTCGGCGTAGGAGATGATTTTGAGGTCATGATGGAAGGCCACTAGTGCGAGGGGGGCCGAGTAGACAGTAAACAGCATTGGGCTGAGGGATGA
The DNA here is from genome assembly GCF_964263255.1 of Lissotriton vulgaris. Classification (NCBI taxonomy): domain Eukaryota; kingdom Metazoa; phylum Chordata; class Amphibia; order Caudata; family Salamandridae; genus Lissotriton; species Lissotriton vulgaris. Next base: position 186,029,683 of record NC_141688.1, on the reverse strand, counting down.
GCCCTGGGGGACGCCGCAGATGATGCCAGTGGCTTTCGGATCGGGAGGGTGGAAGGAAGACGCTCTGGAATCTGCCGGTGAGGAAGGACGTGGTCCAGTCAAGGGCTTTCTCTTGGCTTTCGACATCTAGGAGGCGTGTCTTTAGAGTGCGATGGCAGACTGTGTTGAAGGCTGCTGACAGGTCCAGGAGGTTGAGGGCAGATGTTTTGCCGCTGTCTAGTTGGCGCCTGATGTCGTCTGTGGCTGTCTCTTTGCTGTGGTTTTGTCTGAATCGGACTGGGATGGGTCCAAGATGTTGTCTTCCAAGTGGCAGGTCAGTTGCATGTTGACGATTTTCTCGATGACTTTAGCTGGAAATGGGAGCAGTGAGATGGGCCAGTAGTTCTTGAGTTCCTTGGGGTCTGCTTTGGGCTTCTTGAAGGTGGGCGTTGATTTTGGCGTGCTTCCAGCTTTCCGGCAATGTTGCTGTTTTGAAGGAGATGTTGATGAACTTCCATAGTTGGGGTGCAATTGCTGCGTCTGCTTTGTTGAATACATGGTGTGGGCACGGGTCAGACGGAGATCCTGAGTGGATGGAGTTCATGACCTTACGTGTCTTGTCGTCATTGACGTTGGACCAGGAGGTCAGGCAGTTGGTGCTGGTGGTATTCACAGGGGAGGTGGAGTCTGGTGTACTCTGAGCGGTCATGGTGTTGAAGCTGTCATGGATGTCCGCGATCTTGCGGTGGAAGAAGATGGCCAGTGAGTCGCACAGTTCTTGTGAGGGCGGGATGTCATTGGCGCTGGCGCTGGGGTTGGAGAGTTCCTGTACGATGCTGAAGAGCTCTTTGCTATCGTGTGCATTGTTTTCCAAGCTGTCTTTGAAGGACGATCTCTTGGCTAATCTGATGAGGGCATTAAGAAGGTCTTACATGCAAGAAGTGTGGGTGGCTAAATCATGTTACCAATCTGGACTATGGAACAGATTACTTCATGAAACTAGACAAAATAATGTAAAAATGTTCTAGGAAATAATCACCGTGGTTGAAAGGGCAAGTAACAGGGCTTACAGTATTAACATTATGGAAGTTGAATGGGAAAACTTTATTACCAACTTTTATGGCATGGGCGATCTAGCCAAGCATGATCTGTGTTTCAATGGTGATAAAATTAGCAAACCAAATACAGTGATAGTAAGTGGTATGAGCCTGGGTATAAATAATATTGTGAAACCTAATGAGTCACTTACACAGCATATCAGCAGCTCTGATTTGAATAACCTTCTGGATTGTATAAACTTTACTGCAATTGCCATTCACTTAGGCCACCCTCAATCAAATGGTGCTCCTGGCCCTAATAGGCTCCCCAATGCCTTATTCCGTACCAATATCATTATGTGAGCCGAAGTGTTGACCCCAGTGTTCAATGAGGTACTGGTATCGAAAATTGTAGGCGTTTCATAGCAAGGTGGCATTTTACAGCCCATTTATAAAAGCGGCTTGGTGGACAACCCTGCTAATTAATGGTTAATTACCTTAACTGAAGTTGACGCTAAGGTTTTTGTCTCACGTCTATTGATTGATCTGGAAAATTGGGCAGTGCAGCTATGTATAATTCCACTCAATCACACAAGTTTTCATAAGGGCCTATCTACTGTTAATAACTATTAGGCCCTTAGCTTATTAGCTGAAGGGTCAGTTTAAAAAAAAAATCTATATTTTGCTGTTATAGATCTAAAGGCAGCCTTTGATTAAGTTCCTCAAACCTTTTTATGGAAAAAAATGGTTCGCTGGGCCATTCCATTGAATTTGTTAGATGCTATTATTCCTCTTTACACCTATACTTGGGTCCAGGTCAAGCTAAGTGTCGGTGATACCCTAACACAAAGAATCAAAACCCATAAAGGCCTAAAGCAAGGCTGCATCCTTGCACCTTGCCTTTTCAATTTTTTTTTCTGTCATATCTTCTCCAGCACTTGGTACCAGTTGATGCCCATTCCCCAAAAGTAGGTGAGTTTCAACTTACCTAATCACAATATGCAGACGATACCATTCTGCTGAGCCAAACCCTGATAGGTTTACAAAGATTGATACATGCTTTTGATAATTATATCCTAATGAATGGTTTGGAATTGAATGTTCAAAAAAAGAAATTCATGAAATTTGGCAGGCTAAACCAAACACCAATCTATGTAGGTCCAGAGGACGGCAAATTGAACGGGTAAAAACATATAAATATCTAGGATTTTTTTTTGATAATAGAGTTTCATTTAAAAATCATTTTAAAGCGTATAGGCAAAAACTGTAACTATAGTCCATGCCTTCAAATGTCTGTGTAAATCGTTGATATGCAAATCATATGATCATCCTCTTAAAGTTATAAGGGCAAAGCTACAGCCAACTATTACATATGGCTCGCCTATCACCGGGGGTACTGGGAAAGACACAACATTATTTGATCTACTATTAATCAAGAATTTCAAAACAATTTTTAGGATCCCCAGTTCAGTTGGCAAGCAGAAATAAGACTGGAGATTGGACACCAAAGACAGTCCATACTGTTGCAAGGGTCACTTTTGAAATGCATGTACATTATGTATACATCTGAGCCTGTTTCCCTAGTGAACATATGTTGGCTTGAAATAATCAATTCTGCCTGTACTGTTTCCTGATTATCCTATATTTCATCTTGCCTTCAGAATTTTGGTCTAAAGACAGGGTTCACCTAATTAACAATGCCCAATTTTAAACAAATTAAAAATAACTAATCAAGGTCAACTCCCTTAATGCAGATAAAGCAGTTTTAGTGGCAAAAAGTCATGCTTGGTCTTTGATTAAATCACATCAATCTCGGTGAATCCAGCCATATCTGAATGCCTATTTCTCGGCTCAAATAAAAAATACTTTTTGAAAGATAAGATTGGCAATAAAACCAACTAAGGAAGGTACGCCTACTTAGATTCAGCGGTGGCCAAACTACTAATTTAAGACTTTCTGTGCACATGAAACTCTATTGCACATAGTGTGTGTTTGTACTAAATTACTTAAATACGGCTGAAACAACAAAAGGCCAATGGATACCGAGACGTGGCTGAAAGCCACTATATGTAAGTATATTAGACATATTTTAGAAATATCAAATGGTCTTGGCAAGCACTAGACCTAAAAGGTGTGCTAATGTTCACTTTAACTTATAGGGCACCCTACACCTATTTATACTAGACAAACCATGTGGAATTCTGATATGTGAGTGATTACCTAGAAAATGTATGGCTTTAAGAGTTTGTAATTCCCCATGATGGATTTCTGAATTGACAGTTTGTTTCAATCCTATTGGGATTCATTGAATGACAATGACAAACAGAAATAATTTTTTTAATGTGTGCTGCAGAAAAATAGCGTCAATTTAATTTTTGAAACACAGTGACTGCAGAATATGTAATTGCACACAGCAAATTAACAGCCCTAACAATGAAAATAATGCAATGATGTACAATGGCACACAAAATAGTTTAAACACATGTTCATCCCAAAAATACAGACCCTCAAGCATTACCTGGTTTGGCATGTAGGCTTAACAATAACTAAGATATAATTCCAAGTTTTTAGATGCCTTTTAACTAATCTGTAAGGAACACTGCCTTCTCAATCAATTGAACTTATTTCCTATCTAATAAACTCTTTAATGCCTCAAAAATCATCTGAGTCTCATAGAGCTGAAAAATTGTCACATTAAATACTTTTTTTAGGAGAAACGCTTTACAGCAAACTCCATGAGGTAACGTATACTATTTTTTTTATAACAACAGGAACTTCACTCCCTTGATTGAGAAATTCTAGGAGTATTTGCACTCCTGCTGCAGTTTTGAATCTAAGTCTAAATCTGTTTCTTTAAAAGGCATACGACTTCAACATACTGTGCACAGGAGGCCTATATCTATTCAATTGTTGACATAATTGGCTCCTTCAAGACTTTTTACCAATTGTTGAATCACCCCCAGAGACTGCACCACTCTGTATAGGAGCTTCACATTTCATTTCCAAAACCTATATTTTGGAAAATAGAAATATCTTGTGAGCTTTATAGAGATTAGATGAGAATAACACAGGTTTGAAATTGAAGGTGGCATTGCACTAAATTCAGACCAAATTATCCAGTTAGGAAAGTTGAAATCATGTTAGAGCAATATGTTGAATTGATTTACTGAAGATAAACCTCCAGAATATAATGGTGCAAGAATATGAAGGACAGAGTTTTGGTAGACAAGTTCAAAAAGGGAATCTGAAATATACCTATCTAGAGACCTTGTGGATATAAGTACCCCATAGGTGCACATATGTGGAGTTCAATGTAGAAATACTAGACATAATTACGAATCAATATTTGTTTTGATAAGCAGCTCCCTTCGGTCAAAGAGCCAGGTCTTGAGTGTCTTCCTGAAGATGTTCAGGGATGGGGTGCATCAGATGATGAACAGGAGCTCATTCCAGGTCTTGGCCGTGATGTAGGTGAAGGCACTTCCACCAGTTCTGGCTTTGCGGATTCGTGGGGTTTCAGCTAGGGCGAGGTCGGCGGATCGGAGGTTTCCGTTGGGTACGGGGAAAGAGATTCTCTTGTTGGGGTATTGGGGTCCAGTGTTGTGGAGGCATTTCTAGGCATGGGTGAGTATCTTGTAGGTAACTCTCATCTCAACGGGGTGCCAGTGGAGGTTATGCAGGTGTTGGGTGATGTGTTTGTGTTGAGGGAGGCCGAGGATGAGTCTGGCTGCAGTGTTCTGTATGGTCTGGAGTTTGTGAAGTAGTGACTTGTTGAATCCGGCGTAGAGGGCATTTCAGTAGACCTCTGTTTTCTTCGAGTTGAGCTTCAGGCAGCTGCTGCTCATCCAGGATGCAACGTTCTACATTCCCTCCTGGAAGCTGACTTTGGCAGTGATGGGGTCCTTGGTGAGGGAGCGGGTGAGCTGGTTGTAGTTGGCGTAGGATACTATGCTGAGTCCTTGGTGTCTAGTGATGGTGGCGACAGGGGCCATGTAGATGTCGAAGAGTGTGGGGCTAGGTGATGATTCATGGGGCACTCCACAGTCAATTTCTGTGGGTTCGGAGAGGAAAGGTGGCAATCTGATTTGTTGGTTACTGTCGGTTAGCAAGGTGCAGAGCCAGTAGAGGGCAGTTCCATGTATGCCGGTGTTGTGGAGTCTGGCGGTGAATGTGCAGTGGGAGATGGTGTTGAACAATGCAGAGAGGTCGAGTAGGATCAGGGCCGCAGTGTGTCCTAGGTCGAGGAGAGTGCGGATGTCATCTGTGGTGCCGAGTAGATCGGTCTCAGTGCTGTGGTTGCTGCGGAATCTGGATTATGAGGGGTCGAGGATAGTTTTCTTCAATTAATTTTGTTGGCGGGTAATTGACTATCTTCTCTGTGACTTTGGCTGCGAAAGAGCGTAGGGCGATAGGTCGATAGTTCTTGAGGTCCATGGGGTCTGCTATGGGCTACTTGAGCAGGGGTCTGACTACAGCGCATTTCCAGTTGTTGGGGAAGGAGCCGGTCTTGAAGGTGGTGTTGATGGTACGTTGTAGTTCTGGAGCGATGGCGGCTCTGTAGTAGATGTGCATCATGCAGAGGTCCATGGGGGCCCGAGTGGATGTCCTACATGGTCACATTGGTGTCTTCAGTGGTGGCTGGGGTCCAGGAGGAGACCAGTAGGCTGGCTGGAGTAGCTGGGTAGGGAGTTGGTACCAGCATCAGGTGTATGGTCATTGAGATGGTCGTAGAGGCCCTTGATTTTCAGATGGAAGTAAGATCCAAGCTTGTCGGAAAGGTCGTGGGAGATGGTTTTGCTGGGGGGTTGGTAAATACCTGGATAACGCTTTCTTTCAAAGAACATTCATTTTTTGTAATGGAATGTAAGGGTATAATATTAAAGTTGCTGATGTACAATGCACATTCTTGTGTCTTGGTGGTTGATTCTGTAATATATACAGAGCCGAGTATAATATCAATCATTCTGTTGCACCCTGAGAAACAACTGTGCTCAATATCTGATTCATAGTGCCTCCTATTTCAGCTAACCCTGGGCGTAGTTCGCGAAGTAGCGCTATGCGTAGCTACGCGAAGAGCACTTTGTACTACGCGAGCTACGCGTAGCACTACGCAAACGGCGTAGCACCCTGTTTGCTATGAATCCACAGTGCCGGATGCTTGTCCGCACTGTGCAATCATTGAAAACGGCATCTTGCACAGTGCAAGCTGTCGTTTTCTGCCGCTCAAGTAGATTTTTACTCGAGCGGCAGCTTTCTCAACGTGACTACTCGCAATGAGAAACCTGACCTCCCCATGTTGAGAATCTCGCCGGAAGGCTTATTTTCCACGCTCGCGAGCGGCAACTTGATGTTGCTGATCGCGAACAAGGAGAAAGTCTCGGCGGAGTGTCGTGCTTGCTCGCGGTAGCCAACTTGAGGTTGAGGACAGCGAGCAAGCAAAAAATGACCGCTGCACTACGCTACGCATGTTTGCACTGTACTACGTGCAATTCGGGTAGTGCGAAGTAGCGCAAACTTCGCAAACTACACGAGCGTAGCTTAGTGCTTTGCCCTGGGTTAATTTCAGCTTACCAACTAATTTACCCTCCATATCTGACAAAGCTGCATACCTCTATTTTCTTTCCCTACAGCAAGCACCCTTTTTGTAAAGCAGAAGCAAAACTGAACCACACAGAGATCAAAATAAACAGTTCACAGCACACTCCAGAGCCTTGGCTAATTAAACGAATCTGTAGAGCCCCATTCTCTATGGGTGTTCTCAATGGGCTGCCATTCCTGATCAACTTTGGCAAGGTATTAATGTGAGACATCCATTGCTTGGTAGATGTGCTTCTATGACATATAAAGGTGGGATCTCCCATATATTAGAAAGTATAAAAAAGATATTACAATTTCATCATTCACAGAGGCATTTCAAATTTCCACCCATTGCACAGTGGCATGGTGGCATGGTCTCTTTTCACTTCCCAATATGTTTGTTTAAGTAACTCATCAACTGTAGTCTCTGAGCATTTTGGGGACCTTGTGCCAAACTTCTGAGTTCTAAATTATTTAGTGTTCATCTGACTTTACTGATTTAGCAAAGCAGTCAATCAACCAGTTAGTCCAATAATTTTCAAGTTCAAGATGAGTTTTAATCAGTTAACATTTTCGGCTTTCATATCACGTGCCTATGCCCTGCTGCAGGTTTGTGAGTAAGTTGAATTAATTTTTGAAGTTATTTAAGTATTTAAACATAGTAAGTGATCCGAAATTCCAGTATAGGTATCAAAGCACTTGGACTGACAAATTCACTGTCAATTAACCTACCAACAAAACAATGTCAACACAAATAAAAAGACCAAACATTCAGACTCGTCAAAGAATACTCCAGGGCCAACCTGAAGATTAAACTCATCTCTCACCCTGTCAACTTCACATCTAATGACAGCACCCTTTGAATTAACTTCAACAATTTTTGGAAGGTTATCTGAATATCCATGCCTCAATTGAGGCTTGCAATTGCAAGCCACACCCTTATGCACTACTTTTACTTTTACTCTGTAAAACTTTTACTCTGTTAAACCTACTGGCAACAAATGATCTATCAATAGATAGGAATGAAAATAACAGAAAAACAGAGCTCTAGCAGACCTCTTGATGATAAAGTCCCCCTTATGCAACACATCAGCCAAAGATAAGTACTCAATAAAGCTACCTACATAAGCAAAACACTGTAAAAAATAATCAAGCTCTGCATCACACCCTGCGAGGCCCACCTTTTCCCCACTCCACAAAGAAGGCAATATCGTCAACCTCGCCTTCAGTGAAAGAATACAGAGGATCCAGCAGTACATCAACAACACCAAGCCGGCCTCAATTCTTACATCCACCCCTTGCCCTAGAATCTTCTATAATGGTCAGCATTCAAAGCCATATCTCTCCTAAATCTTATTGATATAATCCACTCCCTCTTCTTATGAAGATGATCCATTATATTCATCCTTCAACAATGCTCCCTCTGAGGATGCTAACTTAGCTCTACTTACTATGGTCAATGTCTTTTTTACTCAAGGCATCCTACCAGAAACTCTCAGGACAGGTCATATCCTCAGACTCCCAAAGTAACTCACACTAGACTTCATCAGCTACCGGCCTGTCGAGGTGGGCCTCAGCCAGGCTTACCAGTGCTAGGGGGTCGCCCTTCTCTGCACAAAGTTCTCAGATCAATAGGAAAGAAGTTGTCACGGAAACTGGAATACAAAACAAAGCTGTGGAGAAGTGTGGCTCACTGGTTAGAAGCGGCAGACCCTGAAGCAGATGTCGGCCCGGGACCAGGGTTCAATTCCCGACGCGGCAGGGTCTTGGGTCAATGTCCGCGGAATCGATAATTCTCGCCTAGGTGCCTACGCTAACCTTGGGTCCCACTCTGCAACTCTGGGCAATAGCTTGCTTAATCTCCACAACTGCCCTAGCAGCGCCGTGGATGCCTGGCTTCACCTTGGGGATGCCCACTCACAGGGAAAGCCAGGACGGGTTCCCCAGCGGTATACAGCGCCAGGACGCCACGTAACGAGGTAACAGTGCGCTTTACAAGTATACATACATTACATTACATTACAATTGATAAACCTCATGAGGTGGAACCAATTCACACAACACCCTTCGGTTGTGTATGAAGTAGCACACTGAACAGAAGGAGCATGGTCCTTTTAAACCCACACAGGGGCTCAAAAGAAGGTGGTACAAGTAGAGAAGAGAAGGGTTACATACATAAAAGTTCATACAGAAATGCACAGTCAACAAGTGGGAGGAGCTAGCAGTTGCTAATTCTAGTAAACACATCCTTACAGTTACACACTAAGGACATGTGCATGGACAGTCAGAGTCTCCTCTGCGCATGTGCAGAGTGGCAGAGCCTCAATATAGTCTGTCTCTAAGCAAAGTACAAGAGCAAATGGCAGGAAGGTAGGACAGAGCACATGGTGAGCATATGGCAAACAAGATGGCTACCGAATGCAAGATGACTTCAGATAAATGCTAACCTCGATCGCTGCCAAATTACAATAGGCCTATTGCTCACTTACCATTTATCTGCAAGATCACTGAAAAAGCATTTTATGATCAACTCTAACATCACATCAGTGTTAACCATTTTTTACATTACTTCCAATCTAGCTTCAGCTCACCCTGCAGCATGGAGACCACTACCTTACACATCATGGATTGTGTCTTCTTGACTACAGATGAAGATGATCTCTACATCCTGATATTGTGAAACTCTCAGCTACCTTTAACACAAATGACCATTCCATTTTCGTATGCATTCTCTCATCTCAAATGGGATTCTTCATCAACATCTTTCACGGTTTCTCCTACAAAATCTTCATAGCTGTTAGTTTAATAGTTAGGGTAGATAGCCACACAAACTATTAAATATGCTTCACATCTACATGGTCTGGTCTGAATTTGGGGAATAGTTGTACTATTTAGGTATGGGCGAATTTTGCGAATCTCGCATTCGCGAATTTTGCGGATTTGCGAACTCGCAATCCGCAAAATCCGCAAATTCTTGCGAATTTGCGGATTTTTTTTTGTGTTCGCAAGGATTTCTGCCAGTTCGTGAGGGTTTCGTACCAGTTCGCAATTGCGAACTTACATTTCGGCACGCAACGGTCGCGATTATGTTGTTTCTACGTCTGGTTCATCATCACAAGTTCCCAGCACCCTCTGTTTCACCACTGCAACCCTCTGTTACATCAATGCCACCCTCTGGTTCATCATTACTGTAGATTATGGGGGGGGGAAGCAAGCACACCAGCCCTGCTACAACTGACATGAATTAATTTGGGGTTAGTTTATTAATGTGTCACTGTTTTAAAATTCCAGTCTGGCACCTGCTTCCTTATCTGTAATTTTGCTTTCTGTTGCAGTGCATTTTTTTTCCCCAGGACCTTTGTGGCCTACTTGTAGCTATTCTATGAGCCTGCTGTGAGGGTCAGAGCAGGGTCATACAATAGTTGCAACTAGCAACTGAATTCTGGAGGGGCCCCAGTCAGGAAGCACTACAGGGAATTGTTACTAATGATGAGTTTGAACTCTTGACCCTGCCGAGTGCTTTCAGTTCTGAAAAACTTGTTTTTCTGCAATTTCGCGGGGTTTGCGGGGTGCGAACACGCGCGAGATCGGATTCGGAAGCCGCAAATTTGAGCGAATATGCAATTTGTTTTTTTTGCGGCGTGTTAGTTGGCAAGGTTTTGTGCGTTTTTGCGAGCCGCTCGTAGCGCAAGGCGCGAAGTTACCCTCGCGGTCGTTCAAGGGCGCGGCCATCTTGTTTGCCTGACGTATTTCTGTTTCCGGGCGCGAAGTGTAATCTCGCAAAGTCTGCGGCTTGCCAGTACAGTTTCGCGCGTGTTCGCAAGGAAAATCTCGCGCGAACTTACCCGCGCGGTCGTGAACAGGCGCGGCCATCTTGTTTCTCATTCATTGCTATGGTTCTGGGCATGGTCTTTGTATCCTCTGTCAATCTCTGCCATTCTTTGCTTGTTTGAAGTTTTTTTTAATCTATTTTACTTATTATCTATCCCTCTATTTTTCTAGCCCTAAATTTTTGTGTTTACTGCTACTTTTGGTTAATTTTAAACTACTTTTTTAAACTCTTTTCTTTTCTTCTCTTCCCTATTCTATTTTCTTTATTCCTTTCCGCCCAGACCATGGTGAAGGGAGCCGGGAAGCATCCCGAGAAGGGGAAGGGTCCCGCACCCCGTGTCCGGCTCCCGTGCGGGCGTTTGAGGGGGGAGGAGGTCGTACCCAGGGAGATCTTTACCCCGGAGGAGGTGGGCCAACTATTTTTTTATGTTCAGCGCCGCCTCCCCAGGACCATCATGGGAGGCGGCAAGATCAGTGCCGGGTACGGGGCCCGGGAGCGCCGTAAGCGGTGGGAGAAGGTGTGCCAGGCCATTTACCACCACTCTCGGGTCTGGCGCACCTACAACCAGGCCACCCACCGCTGGACGGATGTCCTGACCTGTGAGCGAGATCTGCTCGACCTCCTTGGCCTTGAGATCCCCGGGCTTGGTGAGTAGTAGTAGCTATTTCTTTACTACTATGTTTTCTCCTGCTGTGTTATTCTATTGCAAATTTTTGTTTTTTACCAAGAGCAATAATGCTGCTCATTACATTGTAGGTAAATTATATTTCAAAATCTTCTGTGCATTTCAGGTACACTGCTCTCCTTCTTCTCAGTAGTGTTGCTACTATGCTTATTTGTTTGAGATTTTGTGTTCATTTCATTGGCCTGTGAAATTATGTATGAGTGTAGTTTAAAGAACTGCGTAATGCTACACACTAAGGTTCTGATTTTGAATTACCGGTGCATCCCTGCAAAGTAGCAGGGATGCGCCAGTAATTGTGCGTCACGCCACCATCACCCATGGTGCGCCGTATTTACAATGCGGCGCACCATGGGCCCAAAACGTCACCAAAGCGTTACGCATCTGTGCCGTAAAGGCGGCGCATTGCTGGAGTTGCGTCGCAACGATGGTGCAGCTCCATCAATGCTCTGGGGTGCCCTATCTCCCCAATGCTGCGTCAAGCCGTACGTCTGCTTCAAGCAGGCGCAGGGTTTGAGTCACGCATCATTGTCCTCAAAATTACTGATTGAAATCTTGTAGATTTCCCTCAGCCACTTTTAGGATGCCTTCCTGCGCAGGAACGCCCTCCCTTGCGCCGGAACGCCCCCTATTGGCGCAGGGCTTTACAACGTGATGCATCTCCCATATGCGTCACGTTGTTAATATACGCCGCACCATTGCGCCTCTTTTGTGCTGTCGCTGCATCACAAAAGTCACGCAACAATGGAGCAAAAGAGCCGCAAGGGGCTTCTAAATCAGCCCCTACAGACTCAAGTCCAGTCCTTCCTTTGTACACATGGCGATAAGAAGAAATAGTGGTGGTGGATTAATAGTTTGAGTATTTTAATGACTGGTTAATGTAGTAGGAAACTTTAGTGTTGCCGCTGATCTTCAATCACGATGGACTTTGGCTGTCACTTTGCGTGCTGCGGACTGCTGCCTGCCAATCCTAGGCAAACCTTTTTAGTACTTTGTTTAGTGAGTTACATAGGGTAGTTTCCAATTCGACGGTCCGCAAATCAAGCAATACTAAAGTAATAACGTAGTCGACCACATGAGATTGGTCAATAATATATCCCGTGGAGTCGTTCCCTATTTGCTATTTCGCAAAAATATTTTGTTAGTTCTTTTGAAATGTTTGATTTGGTTGAGAAATATCATCCATGTTTTCTGTTTTTCTTTCTTTCATGTTGTACATCAGCTTCCCCCAGGGGCAAGAGGAGGACACAGGAGGAGGAGGAGGAGGGTGCTGTTGACGATGCAGGCCAGGACCGGGCAGGCGAGGGCTCCTTTGCTGGCCCCAGTAAGTTTTAATTTTAATATAGAGTACTTATTTTTTCCTAGCGTTCCTCATTCGATTTTTTCTAAATCGTCTTTGATCTTCTTGTAGACAGGATCTGAATTCTTATCCTGCCTCGACTATGACTCTGTGTGGTATTACTAGATTATTCTTATTAGTCTGTCTGTGTAGCTAACTAAGATTGCACATTTGGCATTTCCATTGGACTCCCATTCTAGTCAGCAATAGCTCTATGCACTGAGTGCAGTCCTCTGGGATTGTCCATAATGTCTTTTCAAGTATTCTAAATGTTTATGCTTTGACCATTGACAACAATAAAAAGGTGAATGACCACCAAGAAAGAATAAGATACTACTTTACTTTTGGTTTGGATAGGAGGACAATCCATTCTACTACTGTTGCAGGGACAAATCTGCACAAACAGAACTATGGACACTAAATAATGCATTGCTTAGCTTATCAATTATAATAGGTGCTGTTAGACTTTCCACATACCTCAGTGATAACAGACTTTGTAGTTGAACCCCCAATCTCCTTACTGACTAGATAGTGTGGCAGAGTCATTTAGCTCCCAAAGTCACCTATGGCAGAGGCACGGACTCATGCTTGCAAAAATTCCAAAACCTTTAGCTCATCCACTCTAGTCTGGAGGACCAAAAACCACAGAGTCCATTTAAGTTTAAAAGCTTTAATAAAAGTAAACACATTTATTAAAATCAAGTTTGTCATAAAAGTGAACGTGTAACTGAAAATGGAAAAGTGCTTAGTGCTGACGATTAATTGGACACATTTCTTGTGGTCGAGCCGAGCTCTCACCTGGTTTGAACTTGATCCTGCTCGTGTTCTTAGAAGTCAAGCTTCTGTCTGTTAGGAGAAAAAGTGTTGCGTGTTAAAAAGTAAAAAGCAAACATTCATCAGTTGTGCCAAAAAGTGCAGAAAGACAACAGCCTTCCCTGGAAAAAGGGACATTTTTACTTTAGAGTACACAGTCATAAATTATTAAATTGTATACTGTTTTTTTCACATTTCTTTCTTCATCCTAGACCAAATATTATATAGTAGTGAGTGGTGTATTCTAACATTATTAAATGTACTTTGTAGGTGGAACATCTGGAGACGGGGCCAGCGTGGAGGTGGTGGTGGCATTGGACGAGGAGGACAACTCTGGGGAGGAGGCGGTGCAAGTGCCGGACAAGGACATGCCTGTGAGGGTTCGCACGGTGGTGGCGGGCAGAGGTAAGCTATACATTCCTTAGTCATTGAGATTGAAGACTGCAGAGTGTGCTTTCTGCACGGGTGTATTATAAATAAACCAGGTAGTAGCCTCCTCTAAATGTACTTCGACTTAGCTGTGAAGTTTTTGGTGAGAAGAATCCCAATCAGATCTGAGGTGAACTTGATGGATGGGATGAATGAAAAGCGAAAGAAGGGTGTAAGTAAGTGTGGAAGGACGAGAAATGTAATGATGACTGGCAAAGAAGAATGATATGTGTTTGCTTGGTCCCCGAGGTGGCTGGGAAGGAAAGAATATGGTATGGTGCATGGCTGGGTGAATGATGAAGCAAGGATGGGTGGAAGGAGAACAGCCTGGGTGGGTGAGACAGAAACTGTATGTGTGCATATACTTTGAATGGATGGATGCCTGGATCATTCATGGTACTATCTGACTCTTAGATAGCATATGTGTATCTAGAGAGAGTAGACGGTCACTGGATGAACTAAGTGTTACTTTGAAGAGCATGTAACACCGCACCCGCACGTCCGTTCCAGTGTAGGAAAGGCAAGGAAAAGAAGTTGTAACGTTGTCCAAATACTACCATGAATAGTAGCAATAGTTTGTATTGCAACTGCAAGCACAGCATATATCCGGTTATTACGGTAGACACTCCCTACCTCTCTTAATAACTTTAGTTTAGTAGTAGTACGTCATTCATGTGTGGGGGTATCACTGTTCACTCAATAATAAGCAAAGCACCTAAAGTCATCCCATATGTCATCAAATACATCCCATGTGAAGTGATAGATAATCAGATAATTTAGCTTCTTCATTTTCCTTTTCTAATACTCATTTGCACTGTAGGGTGAAAGCTAAATTAATTAAGCAGTAGCCCTTTTAACAGAGTATTCTCAGTGCCATCCGTAATAGAAAAGTAAGAGCTTCACCACCTGCATGTACTGGACCGGTACAGTAACGCAAGTCTGTCTCACTCACCATGGTGTGCGTCTGTTTTTCTCGGGTGCAAGTTCACTGCGCTGGCATTATGCCGGCTTGCATAAGATAACGTACCAATTTTCCTAAACAAGAGAGAAGAAGAAGAATAAGAGTGGTGTACTGTCATAGTCGACTCTAATGGAAGTCCATAGTGCTCGTAGAATTTGTTCCTTAAACTCCCACTAATGTTAGAGCAAGGATGAAGAAGTCGGAGGTTACATAGATACTGTCCTCAATAGTTATTTACTGTGCTTTCAATTTGCTACTTGTACTGTGACAACATTCTGCTCAATCATGTTGTGTTAATCTTAAGGAGCATTGGTTACAGACTATGTATTTCTTTTTTCATGTAGTTGCTCCTTCCAAATCCAAGACACCATCAAGGAGGAAGGAGCTGGCTCGAATGGCCCGGCAACGGAGGCTGGATGCCACTGTGGCTGAATATCGGCGGCTGGTGGCCCTGGAGGAGGAGGAGACGCAGTCTGGTACAACAACAGCGTCCACTGGGACAGCTGTATCCTCCTCCGTGCGGGCTGCCAGCCAGCGCAGTGCTCCAGCGGTACGGAGCCGGGCTACCAAAGCCAAACGCCACAGCCGAGCAGCAAAGAAAGCAGCTGCCCCTCACAGGATTTGCAAGGCACACCGGCGCCGCTTATCCCTCAGACTGTCCTACCTGGAGCAGGAGGTCCATAACTATAAGAACTTGGTGGAGGGCCTCCGCTTCGAACTTGCCACCCTCCGCAAGGAGCATGATGCCCTGGCTGCTAAATCCAACAGCACCCTGCCATAGTGTCCCTTGCCCCTTTTTTAGAGACTTTTGGGGGGTGGGAATTGGGAGTTGGGTTTTTTGGGGACTTTTGAAGGACAATCGTTGGGGTTAGGGAGGGTCTTGCGGGAGATTCTTTTGTTAGGGCTATAAAAATATACTTTTTGAAACTTTATCTGACCATACCTGTTTTTTACTGCTTTTGAGTCTGGTGGGTGGGGGGTTAACAGTAAGTTTGTTTTCCTGAATAGTCCTAGGACTTTAGTAGTACTACCGTCAATCCAATCTCTCGTCTCTCCTAATACTCCATTATACTACCTCCAACCAAACGCCTATCTTACCTGTAATTTCTGTTTGCAAGTAGGGCTAGGCCCAGGGCTGGCTCCACGGGAAACAGCGAATAAGGTTGGCAATCCTGGGCGGATAAAATGTCCTCATAGCGGTGGTACTAGTGGTGTGACACAGTGGCAGTTGCATGCCTATGAAAAAAAAGAAAATGAAATCTGGTTTGTCCTCCTGAGCAATACAACGGTACAATAGAGAATATAGCAGGTGACAAAAGTACACTAGAACAGTGCCACATTGTAGCCTAACAAATGGTAAAGTATAACTAATTTGGTTGAAGTTCTTTGACATTAGCCATGGGTCTTTGTCAAGCAGAGTAAGAATATATCCTCGGATTTCTTCACCAGCCTGTTGCTATCACCTTATCCTCCCCAGCAAGTGTGTGGATTTATTGCTGTAATTTAGTCACACATCAATCAAAACCACACAGCCCGGGGGAAGAGGGTTAGGGTTTGAAAAATGGATGGGTACGGGGGTTTTTGGGAAAGGTTTTGGGAGACAAGAAAAAACTAGCACAGCATGGACAAACAATTGTGAACATAAACAAATCTTTGGGTACAAACCTATCCATCAATCTTTGAAAGTGCATGCACTACTGCATGCATGTCAGTGAAAAGTAAGTAGTACTTTCGACAACTGTGGAAGAAAGAATGCGACAGTACAGGGCGTGTGTGGAATTATTGATAACTATATTCAACATAAGGTCTCTGTTGCCAGATACCTGAGAGCCTTGCTGGTCACTATAAATCCATTCACAACACTCAATGGGGTTGGTCTGGAAGGTATAGTAGATAGAAAAGGAGAAATTGCTCTTTTTCTAGGTGTCCCCTCACTCACCAGGGTTGCCCCTTGGTGACATGCTTCATCATTGGGGCCATCCCAGTCCTCTACGGGCTGGGGCGTGCTGCGACTTGCGAATTACGTAGGAGCACTTACAAATGACTATGTGTGGTGCAGATGTGATAATGGAGTGGACTAAGTGATGTGTTATGGGATCAATTTAGAAGCAGAGAGAGATCCAAGAAATGCAGTCACAGTCAGAGAAAAAGACTAAGGATACTGTATCTGTATGTTGTTGTAGTTGTCCTGTTGAATTTGGTAAGTAAGTTGCCTGCAGAAAAAAAAATCCTCTTATTAGCGGCACTCCTCTATTGCAGCCGACGCTTCGTCCATCGATGTTGGTCACCAGAAGACACCCTGTAAAAAAAGCACAGCATGGACAAACAATTGAACATAAACAAATCTTTGGGTACAAACCTATCCATCAATCTTTGAAAGTGCATGCACTACTGCATGCATGTCAGTGAAAAGTAAGTAGTACTTTCGACAACTGTGGAAGAAAGAATGCGACAGTACAGGGCGTGTGTGGAATTATTGATAACTATATTCAACATAAGGTCTCTGTTGCCAGATACCTGAGAGCCTTGCTGGTCACTATAAATCCATTCACAACACTCAATGGGGTTGGTCTGGAAGGTATAGTAGATAGAAAAGGAGAAATTGCTCTTTTTCTAGGTGTCCCCTCACTCACCAGGGTTGCCCCTTGGTGACATGCTTCATCATTGGGGCCTTCCCAGTCCTCTACGGGCTGGGGCGTGCTGCGACTTGCGAATTACGTAGGAGCACTTACAAATGACTATGTGTGGTGCAGATGTGATAGTGGAGTGGACTAAGTGATGTGTTAAGGGATCAATTTAGAAGCAGAGAGAGATCCAAGAAATGCAGTCACAGTCAGAGAAAAAGACAAAGGATACTGTATCTGTATGTTGTTGTAGTTGTCCTGTTGAATTTGGTAAGTAAGTTGCCTGCAGAAAAAAAATCCTCTTATTAGCGGCACTCCTCCATTGCAGCTGACGCTTCGTCCATCAATGTTGGTGACCAGAAGACACCCTGTCCACTGCCTGCCTGATGCTGAATTGTGGCTCGCTAATGTGAAGCCTGACTCCATCCTTTTTTCCCCATTGCACAGACTGAAACCCGGCCTGTAATTATTCAACGAAAAACAGGAAGTGATATAATATTACAACAACACTGATAAATAAATATAAGGTATGTAGGCTGTGGAGTGCAAAAAGTCACACTTTGATTTTCCTAGTAGACAGTACAATATTTTTGAAAGTGCGTACTCTGTCTGAGTCACCTTTTGAAGGATAAATAAGTATGGGCAAATTAATGTAGCAGATCTTTCCCCTCAAGCTTGGTGTCCTGTAAACTGTGTTTTAGAACAAAATTAGATCTTCCCAGCAGTGCTCCCACCCAGACCCTTACTAAAGCCAGTCGCAAAAATGTAGAAGACCCCCAATCAAATCTCAAAAAACGAGGCCTAGCAGTAAACTGGTGACAAAACGTACTTTGAAAGTAAAAGTAGGCCCAAGTACCCCCTTACCCACCGATGATTGCATTCAAACCACTTGCAAGCAACCAAGCAAAAGTATCCATAGCCAGCATCGCTCCAAGACTCGAAAACCCCCCCACCCAAACACATGCAATAGAAATACTGCTAACCCTAACGAACCCTAAGTTAAGAATAGTGGCAAAGGCTTTCTTTAACTATGCCAAATCCCCCCTTTCCCACCATGGATTTTCTTCAAATGACTTGCAACCAAAATTACACATTCTCACGAGTGCTGCTCTAAGACCCCAGAACTCAGTTGCAAAAATCTAGAACACCCCGAAACACATGCAATCCTGCTGCTAGGGCTAACCCTAACGAACCCTAAGTTACAAAAAGTGCCAAAAGGCTTTTCCGCGAGGATTTTGTCCCAACCACTTCTACCCGGTATTAGACCTTCCCAGGAATGCCCCAAGACCCGCCAACCCACCCGCCAAGAAGCATAACACCCCCAAACAGCCCAAAAGCAAAATCTCATACTTGCAATATTTCTCGGCCTTCGGTCCAAACGTGCTGCGTAGCTAGGCCATAGGTCCGGTTTGCCACCACGGATTTCCTGAAAAGTAAATGCAATCAAGATTAGAGTGTCCCAGCAGTGCTCCCAGACCCCGAAACTCACCCACAAACACCAGGAAGCCCCCCAAACAGGCCCCCGAAAACGCTACATTGAGCAAAATGTCAGAAATTGCAAAAAAAATCGGCGTGGATTTTGTCCCAACCACTTCTACCCGGTATTAGACCTTCCCAGGAATGCCCCACGACCCGCCAACCCACCCGCCAAGAAGCATAACACCCCCAAACAGCCCAAAAGCAAAATCTCATACTTGCAATATTTCTCGGCCTTCGGTCCAAACGCGCTGCGTAGCTAGGCCATAGGTCCGGTTTGCCACCACGGATTTCCTGAAAAGCAAATGCAATCAAGATTAGAGTGTCCCAGCAGTGCTCCCAGACCCCGAAACTGACCCACAAACACCAGGAAGCCCCCCAAACAGGCCCCCGAAAACGCTACATTGAGCAAAATGTCAGAAATAGCAACAACAAAAAATCGGCGTGGATTTTGTCCCAACCACTTCTACCCGGTATTAGACCTTCCCAGGAATGCCCCAAGACCCGCCAACCCACCCGCCAAGAAGCATAACACCCCCAAACAGCCCAAAAGCAAAATCTCATACTTGCAATATTTCTCGGCCTTCGGTCCAAACGCGCTGCGTAGCTAGGCCATAAGTCGGGGTTGTCACCACGGATTTTCTGAAAAGCAAATGCAATCAAGATTAGAGTGTCCCAGCAGTGCTCCCAGACCCCGAAACTCACCCACAAACACCAGGAAGCCCCCCAAACAGGCCCCCGAAAACGCTACATTGAGCAAAATGTCAAAAATAGCAAAAAAAATTCGGTGTGGATTTTGTCCAAACTAGGTATGGGCCGAAAATCCGTTTCGCTCGCGGATTTTGCGGATTTTCGGGAAATTCGCAATCCGCGAGATTCGCGAATCTCCCGCAAAATCCGCAAATCCGCGAGCAGCGGATTTTGCTCGCACTGCTCGCACTGTTCGCATGAGTTCGCAGCTTCCCAGTACAACTTCGCGCCCCGCGAATAAGTGCTAAATTGCAGAAATACGATCTTAGCAAAACTGAAACTACTTGCCAGGTTCAAAAGTTCAGGCTCATCATTAGTAGCCATTTCCTGTAGTGCTTCCTGAGGGGCCCCTCCAGAGTTCAGTTGCCAGTTGCAACTATTATGTGACCCTGCTCTGAACCTCAGAATAGTTACACATATGCCACAAAGGTCCTGAATTACAGCTAAGGGAGACAAGCAGGAGCCAGGCTGGAAGTTAAAATCCATTAAGCAGCCCCTAATTCATTATTGTCAGTTGGGGCAGGGCAGGTGTTGTAACTAATTTTGCAACAATGAAAGCACTTAGCAAGTGCAAAAGATCACTAATCAGGGCGCACTAAGGAAGCAGGTGCCAGCTAAAAAAATATTCTGTGACACATTAATCAGCCCCAAATTAATTCAGGTCACTTGAGGCAGGGAAGGTGTGCTTTGCTTTGCCGAAAATAATGTACACTGGACAACCAGAGGGTGTGGTGATGAAACAGAGGGTGGCATGGGTGGGCCAGAGGGTGGCATGAGTAGTCAGAGAGTGGCAGTGGTGATAGAGAGTGGCAGTGATGAAGAAGAGTGTCCCAAACAGGCTGGACACGTAGAAACAACAAGTTCGCAAAACTTGCGACCCGACAGGTAAGTTCGCAAATTTCGAAATTGTAAAAACCCTCGCGAACTGGCAGAAACACGGGCGAACACAAAAAAAAAATCCGCAAATTCGCGGGAATTCGCGGATTTTGCGGATTGCGAGTTCGCAAATCTGCAAAATTCGCGAACGCGAGATCCGCAAAATTCGCCCATGCTTAGTCCAAACCACTTTTATCCGGTATTAGAGCTTCCCAGCAATGGCCCCAGAGCCGTCAACACAGGAGAAAACGAGTAGAAGACCCCCAAACAGCCAAAGAGCAAAAGTACAAAAATGGGGACTTTGTCATTTTTTTCCAAATTTTCCCAAATCACTCCGCGCGCGCTCTGCAGCTAGGCCCTAACTCCCCTCTGCCACCATGGATTTGCTTCAAACCTCTTGCAAAGTAAAGTATATATAGCCAGCAGTGCGCCCAGACCCTGAAACCCACCCACAAACACCAGGAAGCCCCCCAAACAGGCCCCAGAAAACGCTACATTGAGCAAAATGTCAGAAATAGCAACAACAAAAAATCGGCGTGGATTTTGTCCCAACCACTTCTACCCGGTATTAGACCTTCCCAGGAATGCCCCAAGACCCGCCAACCCACCCGCCAAGAAGCATAACGCCCCCAAACAGCCCAAAAGCAAAATCTCATACTTGCAATATTTCTCGGCCTTCGGTCCAAACGCGCTGCGTAGCTAGGCCATAAGTCGGGGTTGCCACCACGGATTTCCTGAAAAGCAAATGCAATCAAGATTAGAGTGTCCCAGCAGTGCTCCCAGACCCCGAAACTCACCCACAAACACCAGGAAGCCCCCCAAACAGGCCCCCGAAAACGCTACATTGAGCAAAATGTCAGACAATAGCAACAAAAAAAATCGGCGTGGATTTTGTCCAAACCACTTTTATCCGGTATTAGAGCTTCCCAGCAATGGCCCCAGAGCCGTCCACCCAGGAGAAAACGAGTAGAAGACCCCCAAACAGCCAAAGAGCAAAAGTACAAAAATGGGGACTTGGTAATTTTTTTCCAAATTTCCCAAATCACTCCGCGCGCGCTCTGCAGCTAGGCCCTAACTCCCCTCTGCCACCATGGATTTGCTTCAAACCTCTTGCAAAGTAAAGTATATATAGCCAGCAGTGCGCCCAGACCCCGAAACCCACCCACAAACACCAGGAAGCCCCCCAAACAGGCCCCCGAAAACGCTACATTGAGCAAAATGTCAGAAATAGCAACAACAAAAAATCGGCGTGGATTTTGTCCCAACCACTTCTACCCGGTATTAGACCTTCCCAGGAATGCCCCAAGACCCGCCAACCCACCCGCCAAGAAGCATTACACCCCCAAACAGCCCAAAAGCAAAATCTCATACTTGCAATATTTCTCGGCCTTCGGTCCAAACGCGCTGCGTAGCTAGGCCATAAGTCGGGGTTGCCACCACGGATTTCCTGAAAAGCAAATGCAATCAAGATTAGAGTGTCCCAGCAGTGCTCCCAGACCCCGAAACTCACCCACAAACACCAGGAAGCCCCCCAAACAGGCCCCCGAAAACGCTACATTGAGCAAAATGTCAGAAATAGCAACAAAAAAAATTGGCGTGGATTTTGTCCAAACCACATTTATCCGGTATTAGAGCTTCCCAGCAATGGCCCCAGAGCCGTCAACCCAGGAGAAAACGAGTAGAAGACCCCCAAACAGCCAAAAAGCAAAAGTACAAAAATGGGGACTTGGTCATTTTTTTCCAAATTTCCCAAATCACTCCACGCGCGCTCTGCAGCTAGGCCCTAACTCCCCTCTGCCACCATGGATTTGCTTCAAACCTCTTGCAAAGTAAAGTATATATAGCCAGCAGTGCGCCCAGACCCCGAAACCCACCCACAAACACCAGGAAGCCCCCCAAACAGGCCCCCGAAAACGCTACATTGAGCAAAGTGTCAGAAATAGCAACAAATAAAATCGGCCTGGATTTTGTCCCAACCACTTCTACCTGGTATTAGACCTTCCCAGGAATGCCCCAAGACCCGCCAACCCACCCGCCAAGAAGCATAACACCCCCAAACAGCCCAAAAGCAAAATCTCATACTTGCAATATTTCTCGGCCTTCGGTCCAAACGCGCTGCGTAGCTAGGCCATAGGTCCGGTTTGCCACCACGGATTTCCTGAAAAGTAAATGCAATCAAGATTAGAGTGTCCCAGCAGTGCTCCCAGACCCCGAAACTCACCCACAAACACCAGGAAGCCCCCCAAACAGGCCCCCGAAAACGCTACATTGAGCAAAATGTCAGAAATTGCAAAAAAAATCGGCGTGGATTTTGTCCCAACCACTTCTACCCGGTATTAGACCTTCCCAGGAATGCCCCACGACCCGCCAACCCACCCGCCAAGAAGCATAACACCCCCAAACAGCCCAAAAGCAAAATCTCATACTTGCAATATTTCTCGGCCTTCGGTCCAAACGCGCTGCGTAGCTAGGCCATAGGTCCGGTTTGCCACCACGGATTTCCTGAAAAGCAAATGCAATCAAGATTAGAGTGTCCCAGCAGTGCTCCCAGACCCCGAAACTGACCCACAAACACCAGGAAGCCCCCCAAACAGGCCCCCGAAAACGCTACATTGAGAAAAATGTCAGAAATAGCAACAACAAAAAATCGGCGTGGATTTTGTCCCAACCACTTCTACCCGGTATTAGACCTTCCCAGGAATGCCCCAAGACCCGCCAACCCACCCGCCAAGAAGCATAACACCCCCAAACAGCCCAAAAGCAAAATCTCATACTTGCAATATTTCTCGGCCTTCGGTCCAAATGCGCTGCGTAGCTAGGCCATAAGTCGGGGTTGTCACCACGGATTTTCTGAAAAGCAAATGCAATCAAGATTAGAGTGTCCCAACAGTGCTCCCAGACCCCGAAACTCACCCACAAACACCAGGAAGCCCCCCAAACAGGCCCCCGAAAACGCTACATTGAGCAAAATGTCAAAAATAGCAAAAAAAATTCGGTGTGGATTTTGTCCAAACTAGGTATGGGCGGAAAATCCGTTTCGCTCGCGGATTTTGCGGATTTTCGGGAAATTCGCAATCCGCGAGATTCGCGAATCTCCCGCAAAATCCGCAAATCCGCGAGCAGCGGATTTTGCTCGCACTGCTCGCACTATTCGCATGAGTTCGCGGCTTCCCAGTACAACTTCGCGCCCCGCGAATAAGTGCTAAATTGCAGAAATACGATCTTAGCAAAACTGAAACTACTTGCCAGGTTCAAAAGTTCAGGCTCATCATTAGTAGCCATTTCCTGTAGTGCTTCCTGAGGGGCCCCTCCAGAGTTCAGTTGCCAGTTGCAACTATTATGTGACCCTGCTCTGAACCTCAGAATAGTTACACATATGCCACAAAGGTCCTGAATTACAGCTAAGGGAGACAAGCAGGAGCCAGGCTGGAAGTTAAAATCCATTAAGCAGCCCCTAATTCATTATTGTCAGTTGGGGCAGGGCAGGTGTTGTAACTAATTTTGCAACAATGAAAGCACTTAGCAAGTGCAAAAGATCACTAATCAGGGCGCACTAAGAAAGCAGGTGCCAGCTAAAAAAATATTCTGTGACACATTAATCAGCCCCAAATTAATTCAGGTCACTTGAGGCAGGGAAGGTGTGCTTTGCTTTGCCGAAAATAATGTACACTGGACAACCAGAGGGTGTGGTGATGAAACAGAGGGTGGCATGGGTGGGCCAGAGGGTGGCATGAGTAGTCAGAGAGTGGCAGTGGTGATAGAGAGTGGCAGTGATGAAGAAGAGTGTCCCAAACAGGCTGGACACGTAGAAACAACAAGTTCGCAAAACTTGCGACCCGACAGGTAAGTTCGCAAATTGCGAAATTGTAAAAACCCTCGCGAACTGGCAGAAACACGGGCGAACACAAAAAAAAAAAATCCGCAAATTCGCGGGAATTCGCGGATTTTGCGGATTGCGAGTTCGCAAATCCGCAAAATTCGCGAACGCGAGATCCGCAAAATTCGCCCATGCTTAGTCCAAACCACTTTTATCCGGTATTAGAGCTTCCCAGCAATGGCCCCAGAGCCGTCAACACAGGAGAAAACGAGTAGAAGACCCCCAAACAGCCAAAGAGCAAAAGTACAAAAATGGGGACTTTGTCATTTTTTTCCAAATTTCCCAAATCACTCCGCGCGCGCTCTGCAGCTAGGCCCTAACTCCCCTCTGCCACCATGGATTTGCTTCAAAACTCTTGCAAAGTAAAGTATATATAGCCAGCAGTGCGCCCAGACCCTGAAACCCACCCACAAACACCAGGAAGCCCCCCAAACAGGCCCCAGAAAACGCTACATTGAGCAAAATGTCAGAAATAGCAACAACAAAAAATCGGCGTGGATTTTGTCCCAACCACTTCTACCCGGTATTAGACCTTCCCAGGAATGCCCCAAGACCCGCCAACCCACCCGCCAAGAAGCATAACGCCCCCAAACAGCCCAAAAGCAAAATCTCATACTTGCAATATTTCTCGGCCTTCGGTCCAAACGCGCTGCGTAGCTAGGCCATAAGTCGGGGTTGCCACCACGGATTTCCTGAAAAGCAAATGCAATCAAGATTAGAGTGTCCCAGCAGTGCTCCCAGACCCCGAAACTCACCCACAAACACCAGGAAGCCCCCCAAACAGGCCCCCGAAAATGCTACATTGAGCAAAATGTCAGACAATAGCAACAAAAAAAATCGGCGTGGATTTTGTCCAAACCACTTTTATCCGGTATTAGAGCTTCCCAGCAATGGCCCCAGAGCCGTCCACCCAGGAGAAAACGAGTAGAAGACCCCCAAACAGCCAAAGAGCAAAAGTACAAAAATGGGGACTTTGTCATTTTTTTCCAAATTTCCCAAATCACTCCGCGCGCGCTCTGCAGCTAGGCCCTAACTCCCCTCTGCCACCATGGATTTGCTTCAAAACTCTTGCAAAGTAAAGTATATATAGCCAGCAGTGCGCCCAGACCCTGAAACCCACCCACAAACACCAGGAAGCCCCCCAAACAGGCCCCAGAAAACGCTACATTGAGCAAAATGTCAGAAATAGCAACAACAAAAAATCGGCGTGGATTTTGTCCCAACCACTTCTACCCGGTATTAGACCTTCCCAGGAATGCCCCAAGACCCGCCAACCCACCCGCCAAGAAGCATAACGCCCCCAAACAGCCCAAAAGCAAAATCTCATACTTGCAATATTTCTCGGCCTTCGGTCCAAACGCGCTGCGTAGCTAGGCCATAAGTCGGGGTTGCCACCACGGATTTCCTGAAAAGCAAATGCAATCAAGATTAGAGTGTCCCAGCAGTGCTCCCAGACCCCGAAACTCACCCACAAACACCAGGAAGCCCCCCAAACAGGCCCCCGAAAATGCTACATTGAGCAAAATGTCAGACAATAGCAACAAAAAAAATCGGCGTGGATTTTGTCCAAACCACTTTTATCCGGTATTAGAGCTTCCCAGCAATGGCCCCAGAGCCGTCCACCCAGGAGAAAACGAGTAGAAGACCCCCAAACAGCCAAAGAGCAAAAGTACAAAAATGGGGACTTGGTACTTTTTTTCCAAATTTCCCAAATCACTCCTCGCGCGCTCTGCAGCTAGGCCCTAACTCCCCTCTGCCACCATGGATTTTCTTCAAACCTCTTGCAAAGTAAAGTATATATAGCCAGCAGTGCGCCCAGACCCCGAAACCCACCCACAAACACCAGGAAGCCCCCCAAACAGGCCCCCGAAAACGCTACATTGAGCAAAATGTCAGAAATAGCAACAACAAAAAATCGGCGTGGATTTTGTCCCAACCACTTCTACCCGGTATTAGACCTTCCCAGGAATGCCCCAAGACCCGCCAACCCACCCGCCAAGAAGCATTACACCCCCAAACAGCCCAAAAGCAAAATCTCATACTTGCAATATTTCTCGGCCTTCGGTCCAAACGCGCTGCGTAGCTAGGCCATAGGTCCGGTTTGCCACCACGGATTTCCTGAAAAGCAAATGCAATCAAGATTAGAGGGTCCCAGCAGTGCTCCCAGACCCCGAAACTCACCCACAAACACCAGGAAGCCCCCCAAACAGGCCCACGAAAACGCTACATTGAGCAAAATGTCAGAAATAGCAACAACAAAAAATCGGCGTGGATTTTGTCCCAACCACTTCTACCCGGTATTAGACCTTCCCAGGAATGCCCCAAGACCCGCCAACACACCCACCAAGAAGCATAACACCCCCAAACAGCCCAAAAGCAAAATCTCATACTTGCAATATTTCTCGGCCTTCGGTCCAAACGCGCTGCGTAGCTAGGCCATAAATCAGGGTTGCCACCACGGATTTCCTGAAAAGCAAATGCAATCAAGATTAGAGTGTCCCAGCAGTGCTCCCAGACCCCGAAACCCACCCACAAACACCAGGAAGCCCCCCAAACAGGCCCCCGAAAACGCTACATTGAGCAAAATGTCAGAAATAGCACAAAAAAAAAATCGGCCTGGATTTCGTCCCAACCACTTCTACCCGGTATTAGACCTTCCCAGGAATGCCCCAAGACCCGCCAACCCACCCGCCAAGAAGCATAACACCCCCAAACAGCCCAAAAGCAACATCTCATACTTGCAATATTTATCGGCCTTCGGTCCAAACGCGCTGCGTAGCTAGGCCATACGTCCGGTTTGCCACCACGGATTTCCTGAAAAGCAAATGCAATCAAGATTAGAGTGTCCCAGCAGTGCTAACAGACCCCGAAACTCACCCACAAACAGACGGAACCCCCCCTAAGAGCACCTCAAAGGCAAGCAAGTCAGCAAAAACACTAAAAAATTTGCGCCTCGGATTTGGTCCAAACCACTTTTATCCGGTATTAGAGCTTCCCAACAATGGTCCCAGAGCCGTCAACTCACCTGCAAAGAGGTAGAACAACACCCCCACAAGTGCTGAGTCTTTCTTCATTGGGCGTAAACCAGCCCTCTGCTTTGATGGAAATAGGAGTCTGGAGGAGGAGGATAGAGGAGCATGTTCTTCTGAACTTGTGAACCTGAGGAATGCAGACTGCGGCACCTTCAAATCAATTAGCAAACCAGTCAAGACAGTTCTGCTGATGGGCTTGTTTTTGTGATTATCTGATTAAAGTTTGAAATACATTAACTGTGCACAACAAAGAAAGACAGACACACAGGAATAAAAGTGAATAAGGACGAAAAAGAAAGTTATTGATTCGTTGTCTCATTTTCAGGGCTCGGTATCACGGTCCAGGGATAAGAATAAGGCTTCGTCATCATACTCTGCGAATTCAGGCAGGGTGAGCTCAGTGTCACCTGACAGAGTAGAAATTCCCTCATCTATGTTGCTGGCCACCTCGTCTTCATCCGGCGCGCTTTCTCGTACTCTGAAATCTGGTGGTATGAGGTGCTGATTCATCTTGATCATTGTTAACCTCGCCACATTTTTGGGCGAGAGGCGGCTCCGTTTGGAAGTTACAATGCCACCAGCAGCACTGAAAACACATTCAGAAGACACGTTTGCGAGTGGGCAAGACAAGTAGTTTAAAGCCAGGTTTGTGAGCTCTGGCCACAATTCTTTTTTCCCATGCCAATACGCCAATGGGTCAGCATTAACATAGACCTCTGTTGAGTCATTCAGATAGTCCTTCACCATCGACTCAAGGTCCTCATCCAGGGTTCCTCCACTTTGCTTAGCTGTTGCTGTGCCTCTGCCCTTTTGAGAACCATACCCAAGCCGAGCTAGCCAATCCTCTTCAGCCTCCAATGTTTCTGTTGTGTCTGGTGCAGATGATCCAGTTGCCGGTGTCTTTAACAGCTGAGAGGTCACTTGTGCCACAGCCACAGGTGCAGAAGTGGATTGTTTTGACTGGGGATGGCCTGCTGATGTACTGCCATTTCCTTCAATTTTCTGCCGTTCTCTTTCAAACTTCTTGGCTGACAAGGCTAGCCAACGTTTGTACTTTGGAACATGTTCATCATCAAAAGGAAAGAATGCTTGGCCTGCCAGCGCCTTTTTGTAGCGTGGATCCAGAATAGTAGCACAAATGTAATGCTCTTCTGAGTGGATCATTTTAAGACGTTCATCACCTTGTAGGAGCTCTAATAATTTCTCAGCCAGAACAAAAGCGTCTTGGTTTTTTACATCTTTTTCAAACACAGAACACACCTCCTTCAGTTGGTGCTCCAGCATGTACAACAATGGGATAGCTTTTCCCAAATTACAGTCCTCCTTGCTGACTGCACGTGTGAAGAACTCAAAAGGACGAAGCATGCGTGTCAGGCTTTGAACTATGTTCCATTGTGCCGCACCCATCCTTAGGTCCTCCTGAGCTGTACCCTCTGTAAAGAAATATTGATCGAGTACCGTATACTGCTCATACAGACGCTCAAGCATGTAGAAGGTTGAGTTCCAACGTGTTACCACCTCCTGGATGAGTGCTTTCACTGGCATTTGACGTTGATATAGCAGGCTCCTCAGCTGCTTCCGGGCCTTAAAAGAATGGCTGAAATGGTTGCACATTTTTTGCCAGGTGTCCAATACTCTGTACGCTGCACTGCCTTTATTACCCAAGAATTTTTGGACAACCAGGTTTATACAGTGCGCCAAACACGGCACTCTGAAATAGTGACCCAGCCTCATGGCCTTAACTATATTGGCGCCATTGTCCGTGGAAACATAACCAACCTGCCGTTTTTTTGGGGACAGCCAGTTAAGGACCTTTGTGTTAAAGATATCCAAAATGTTTTCTGCTGTGTGACGTTTCTCCAAACCAAACATGGCTAGTGTTGCATGTTTCCGAGCAGCTTTAAAAACAATGTCCGCGTCAACACCTGCGTTTAGCTCTGCTTTAGCCCCTGAAAAAGAGACCCAGTGTGCAGTGATGCACATGTAATCAGCGCCTGCGCCACTGGTCCACATGTCTGTTGTCAGATGTATAGTGTGAACAGCACTCTTCTGCAAAGCTGCCCCAATCACCTCCAGAACATCTTCATGTAGTGCTGGAACCGCAACTCGAGCAAAATAGAACCGGCTAGGAACCTTCCATTTAGGGCAGAGCGCTGCCACTAATTCTAGAAAACCAACACCTTCTACAAAAGAAAAAGGGAGAAGGTCCAGAGCTAGCATTTTAGCCAGCTTAGTGTTATACAGACGCGTCAGTGGGTGGTTGCGTTCATATTGCGCTTCTGTAAACAACATCTTTTTAATGTTGCCCTGGACCAAGGATTTACGGGATGATGATGATATCTTCGACCCAGTTACGCTCGCTGATGAACTTTTCCGCCTTGATGTCTCACTCTCTCCCACACTCTTAGTGTGCTTCACATGGGGTGTGCTGCTGACAGGGGTACTGGGTGTAAGTGAAGTGTTTGAATAGTCTTCTTCCTCCTCGTCATCATCAGATGAAAAATCAACGTTTTCATTACGTGCAATTCGGGCTTCCTTCACCGCCTCTAGCTGCGCAAACCATTGGACAGGGTGCGCTCTCCTAAGATGACCTCTCTGGCCTCCGTTACCATAGTTGGTACCAAACTTACCACGACTAACTCGAAGCTTACACATGCTACAAATGGCTACGTTTTCCATGCTTGGGCAAACACTAAAGAAGTCCCAAACTGGAGACTTGAAATGTCTTTGGGGGCCGGAGGAGGCGGCGATACTGGTGGTGGTGGTCCTGCTGCTAATGCCAGATGAAGTGGAGGATGTGGATTGCCGAACTTCAGTACGTTTTCCACTTTCACCACCACTAATTGAGGTCGAGGTGGATGGAAGTCCCTTCTTGCGAGGAAGAAATATGGAAGCGGTAGGTGTTGGTGTACTAGTTAACTCCAAATCCAATGATTGTTGTGTTTCCATTGACTCCTCGTCGACATCATCATCACGCTCAGCAGCTTCTCGGGATAGGGTCAAAATGTCTCCGCTGGGGCTGCAGTGACCATTATTATGACTGGATCCTCGTCGTGAAGGGCTTCATCAGCAGCAGTATGCGTCACTTCTTGTTGAGCCTCATCACACTCCATAGCTATGAGTTTTTCGACGACCTTCCTTTTACGCTTAGGTATCTTTGTCAGATCATGGTGTGCCTCACTCTCAGGCTGCCGTGGTGGTACCCATTCGTCATCCAGATCATCAGTAGGAGGTGAGTTTGAAGAAGATGTAGACAAGCCCCTTGATCTTTTCCTTGCTAGGTATGTGGAAGACAATGAATGATCATCAGGAGAAGTGGCTTCCTCAAATGATACCTCGGTCTGATTGTCAATTTCCTGATGTGCCCCTACTTCGGGAGGAACAACTATTGTGGGCACTTGTGACCCTCCATGCACCTCTGCTTGCGCATCTCCTTGCGCTGCCTCTCCTTCCACATGTACTTGGGCTTGTACTACTTGCACATGTTGTTGTTGCGGCTGTGGTTGTTCAACACTTGTCAGATGAGTTACAACAACCTGTGTTGATTCAGGGACATTGCTGCTACTTTCTTGCGATGAGCCAACATCACTGGTCGATGGTGATTGGAGAAGTACACTGACTGCCTCTGAAGCACTCAAGGGCTTTGACTTAAGTTGGCGTGGTGGTGGAGGCACTGAACCCAATGGAGCGGGGGTGCTGCTCCCAGCTTGGTCCCCAGCAGATCCAGCTGCTGCAGGCGTACTTTTTTTTTTGCTCCAGAAAAACGTGGCGGTTGGCACACCAGCCTCCTTGGTAACTTGCTTCTTCTGCTCCTTACTAGCAACTTTCTTGCTAGAGGAGCTACGGAGACCTTTTTTTGGGGCCATCTTCTTCAGAGCAGGTCAGACAGCAGGCCGCAGTTGCACAAATTGTAGAGTTGTCTGAGGCCAGACGTGACGTCGCGTGACGTTATGCTGCACACACACACACCGCTGCAGGACTTCTTCCTGGCACTGGTGGTTCTCTTGAGTCTTGTGCACCTAAAAACAATGGAAGACAGAGGAACATCAGTTCAGTTATACACCCCAAAAAAATCGAAAAAAACCCCAGAAAAATCAGCACAATCTCATTCCATCCATGCCCTCCATGATGTTTAAGACACCCCACAGAAAGACTAGGCCCATGCAAGACTCAATACCCCTGGTGAAAAGGCCACAAGTACAGCCCAAAAAAACGAAAATCACTGAAAAATCAGCACAATCCCATTCCATCCATGCCCTCCATGATGTTTAAGTTCAAGACACCCCACAGAAAGACTAGGCCCATGCAAGACTCAATACCCCTGGTGAAAAGGCCACAAGTACAGCCCCAAAAAACGAAAATCACTGAAAAATCAGCACAATCCCATTCCATCCATGCCCTCCATGATGTTTAAATTCAAGACAACCCACAGAAAGACTAGGCCCATGCAAGACTCACTACCCCTGGGCATAAAGGTTGAAAAGTAGGCAAAATGGTTGCCGGCCTAACAACAATGCCTACATTCAAAATGGCCACTTGCCTCCCAGCACATGGCCAGGGCCTGTAGCAGCACTCAATATGGCCCCCAGCCACATGGCCTGTCCCTCCCCATGAACACCCCCAAAAATCGAAAAACACTGCAAAATCAGCACAATCCCATTCCATCCATGCCCTCCATGATGTTTAAGTTCAAGACACCCCACAGAAAGACTAGGCCCATGCTAGACTCAAATACCCCTGGTGAAAAGGCCACAAGTACAGCCACAAAAAAAGAAAATCACTGAAAAATCAGCACAATCCCATTCCATCCATGCCCTCCATGATGTTTAAATTCAAGACAACCCACAGAAAGACTAGGCCCATGCAAGACTCACTACCCCTGGGCATAAAGGTTGAAAAGTAGGCAAAATGGTTGCAGGCCTAACAACAATGCCTGCATTCAAAATGGCCACTTGCCTCCCAGCACATGGCCAGGGCCAGGGCCTGTAGCAGCACTCAAAATGGCCCCCAGCCACATGGCCTGTCCCTCCCCATGAACACCCCCAAAAATCGAAAAACACTGAGAAATCAGCACAATCCCATTCCATCCATGCCCTCCATGATGTTTAAGTTCAAGACACCCCACAGAAAGACTAGGCCCATGCTAGACTCAAATACCCCTGGTGAAAAGGCCACAAGTACAGCCCCAAAAAACGAAAATCACTGAAAAATCAGCACAATCCCATTCCATCCATGCCCTCCATGATGTTTAGGTTCAAGACACCCCACAGAAAGACTAGGCCCATGCTAGACTCAAATACCCCTGGTGAAAAGGCCACAAGTACAGCCACAAAAAAAGAAAATCACTGAAAAATCAGCACAATCCCATTCCATCCATGCCCTCCATGATGTTTAAATTCAAGACAACCCACAGAAAGACTAGGCCCATGCAAGACTCACTACCCCTGGGCATAAAGGTTGAAAAGTAGGCAAAATGGTTGCAGGCCTAACAACAATGCCTGCATTCAAAATGGCCACTTGCCTCCCAGCACATGGCCAGGGCCAGGGCCTGTAGCAGCACTCAAAATGGCCCCCAGCCACATGGCCTGTCCCTCCCCATGAACACCCCCAAAAATCGAAAAACACTGCAAAATCAGCACAATCCCATTCCATCCATGCCCTCCATGATGTTTAAGTTCAAGACACCCCACAGAAAGACAAGGCCCATGCAAGACTCAATACCCCTGGTGAAAAGGCCACAAGTACAGCCCCAAAAAACGAAAATCACTGAAAAATCAGCACAATCCCATTCCATCCATGCCCTCCATGATGTTTAAATTCAAGACAACCCACAGAAAGACTAGGCCCATGCAAGACTCACTACCATTGGGCATAAAGGTTGAAAAGTAGGCAAAATGGTTGCAGGCCTAACAACAATGCCTGCATTCAAAATGGCCACTTGCCTCCCTGCACATGGCCAGGGCCTGTAGCAGCACTCAAAATGGCCCCCAGCCACATGGCCTGTCCCTCCCCATGAACACCCCCAAAAATCGAAAATCACTGAAAAATCAGCACAATCCCATTCCATCCATGCCCTCCATGATGTTTAAGTTCAAGACACCCCACAAAAACACTAGGCCCATGCTAGACTCAATACCCCTGGTGAAAAGGCCACAAGTACAGCCCCAAAAAACGAAAATCACTGAAAAATCAGCACAAACCCATTCCATCCATGCCCTCCATGATGTTTAAGTTCAAGACACCACACAGAAAGACTAGGCCAATGCTAGACTCAAATACCCCTGGTGAAAAGGCCACAAGTACAGCCCCAAAAAACGAAAATCACTGAAAAATCAGCACAATCCCAATCCATCCATGCCCTCCATGATGTTTAAGTTCAAGACAACCCACAGAAAGACTCAGTCCACCCACCACTGAGTACCCCTGGGCAAAAGGCCCCAAAACAGCCCAAAAATCGAAAATTCCAAAATTGTAGTTGCAGCAACTGTAATGCCCCTAACAAACTTACTTGTAAAATTTCTAATCTAACAGTGATCCAAAGAAAGTCAAAAAGGCCTCAAATCCAAATATCCAGCAGCATCCACAAAAAGTAATCCTTTCAGCTCCAGATCCAAATGAAAAGTGACCAGGAGATGGACAAAGCACTGGGAGGAGCCTGCTGGACAGGAACAGGAAGTTGAAGACTGTGGGGCACTTCCTTCTTCCCACCCCCCTCCCCCCCTCCCCAAAATGGACTCCTCGCTAAAAAAGTGCAGGCAAATGTCAACCTAAGGAGTTATTCAGATAAAAATCATCATTTCAAGAAGGTTTATGCTGCTTGCTGGTGGATTTCTTGTGCAGAATTGCAAATTTTATATTTTCGCTTGTGCGAGATTGTTGCTGCTCGCCGCATCTCAAATCTCGCAATTGCGAAGTACCGCGAGACGTGATCTCGCCGTACTCGCGTTGACAAACTCTCGCTGTGCAAGTTGGCAAGCCGCGATTACGTAATCGTGCTCGCCAAATTCCCGCGGGATCACACAGCAAGATTCAAAATGGCGCAGCACTCGCAAAATATCGAGAAAAACAACTCGGCAAACGATGATAAACGCCGCGCGCCGCAAAAATTGTAGCACCAACGCCGCGCGCCGCAAAAAAAATCCGCAGCGCGCGAATTTGCGGATTTTGCGGGAAATTCGCAAATCTCGCGGATTGCGAATTTACCGAAAATCCGCAAAATCCGCGAGCGTAACGGATTTTCCGCCCATACTTAGTACTATTGTTACCTTTCATCAGTGCAGGTATTAATTGGCCGGGCCTTTAAATATTTATCGAAGTTTCCACTTTAAATATATATATGTGTGTGTGCTTGTGATTGAGTGTCTCTGTGCGTAATTTATGGCATAAACATATATCGTTTTTTACGTATTAAATTACTTTTTTTTTTTAATTCTGCAACACAGATTGAAAGAAGAAAATGTCTCCAATGATTGTTTTTGTGCAGGAAGGGACACCTTCATACCCGTAAAATGGGAACCTACTTCCCATGGCACAACGGTGCCTGTGTTTGTATCAAAGCAGAAGTGTGTCCTAACTAAGTAGATACAGTGCATTCTTGCTCTATCCCTGTCACACAGTACAATGCAGCAAGTGTCTTGATGTATTGCATTAGTTAGTATTTTTATAAATCTGGTTCTGAGCACCTGAAAATCTAATATGAAATTTCATGCTAACCGCAACAAAGGGCATGCATGACTGGATGTTTTCAAATAACGGTTTTACACAGGATGTTCTACACCATTGTTGAGCATGGTTTCCATGTGACTTTTTTCATGAATTGCAATTGGCAAATCTACATTTTTGTGCAATATAGTGTAAATTGGGTACAGAAATCTTTCTGTGAATCACAAGCAGTTTCAAGAAGGGGTGCGCTGGCTCAGAGTAATGTTGTTTCAGGAGTGTGGCATATCTAAAGTTTATATATTTAACCTGGAATTTCACAGAGACTACCACTGCTCACTGTTTCCTGCACTCGGCTAATACTCAGTGGTGGCTGCCGACATTTGACAGTGGTAAGGCGTAAAGTTTCTGTCGGAGTGCACCGTGGCGAGCGAACGCAGCGAGCGACCCTGAACATCGAAAGGGGCCTTTGGGGGGATTCTCACTGAGAACATTTTGAAAAAGAGTGGGTAAATGGTGCATTTTCAAGCAAATTTGAGAAGCAAGAAAGTTAATAAAGCAATTTTGAAAGTGCAATTATTACATTATTAAAGGCAAGTCATATAACAACATGTAGATACAAATGTTTCTGAAGCTAGGCCCTGCCAGTGCCACTCATCTCTGAGCAATATACACGCTATGTGCCAGCAGGGCTTAGCGTCAGAAACATTTCTATCAGTATGGTATGTTTTCGAAGCTAGGCCCAGTGCGGGCACTCAGTGTAAATGCTTCTCAGAGATGCATCATGCCATGGCCTGTAGCTTCAGAGTGAGAAACAATTTCTGCACCAGTCTGCGTTCTCGCTCTATAAACACTAACACTCTTTGAAGTGCAGAGTCACTCTGCACTTCAAAGAGCGTTAGTGTTTAGAGTGGGTAGTTATACCACTAGGAACAGTCCAACTCGCCCGTGCCAAAGGCCGGCCCTTATCACAATAATATGTCAGATAATAATGAACTGGGCATGTTTTATGACTTCAGGCTTTCGTCATCAAGGTACGTGATGAATTAACCTACTGAAGACGGTCACCTCTTCTCGTCATTACATGTCTCTTGTTAAGGCAGAGACTTTTCCACAGCTGGACTCCTGTTAGTAGAAATGTTAATGGCACCCCCCAAAAGTCTTGACTCTTTGAATTCCAGAGGAGGCTGAGCAGTCATGCTACAACCTCCGGACAAGTGACCCTGCCACACCCACTCAAGATTGTCCTTCACTAACCCCCCCAAAACACACACACAACTCCTCTCGCCACCCCTCCCCCACCCGTGAGCAAATACATTGGGCCTCATTTATGAGGCTTTGTGTCACTTTTACTCCGCCGGTGCGTCGCTTTTTGTGACGCACCAGTGAGGTAAAAAATGCGCCTTGTTGCGCCATATTTACAAAGTGACGCATCTAGGTAGATGCGTCACTTTGTAAACCCCTGCGCCACATTATACCTGCACCAGGTATAATGTATGCAAGGGGGGCGTATTGACGCAAGATAGGGCCGTAGAAGTGATGCAGTGAAATCTATGAGATTTCACTGCGCCACTTCTAGGATGCAAATGTGTCAATATCTTACGCCTGCCTCACAGCAGGCGTAAGACTGACACAGGCCCTTTCACACGGGGCTTGCCCCATGTGAAAGGACGCATTACTGGAGTTGCGTCACTTTTGTGACACACTCCTGCAATGCGTCACTTTTGCGCCATACAAATACGTCAGAAATACTGACATATTTGTAACTCCTTGCGACATGATGCGTCATACTGTAAATATGACGCATCATTGGTGTCGCAAGAAGGGCGCAATGAAAAGTGACGCATCGCTGTTTTCACGCAGTGATGCATCACTTTTCATCAATGAGGCCCATTGCCTTTAGGGTTCTGTGCATCATGAAAAATTTGTTTTCTCAGTAAATGCCTCGTTACATTTAGAAATCATAGTAAGCAGAGGTCAGCAGGTTGCAAAAATCCTAAATATGTAAATAAATTCAAAATCAAGATCCCACCCGCCCCTGCTCCGAAAACGGGTCCAGTTCTGTGGAAAAAAATGGTTTGTAACAGCAAGCTGTGCTTTGAAGGGAAATAGCGAACCATATGCATGGTAAAGTGTGTGGGCAGCGCAAAGCTTCACGTTTGCATTTAGATGTTAGTGTGTGCCAGGGCCGAGGAAGGGTACACTGCTGTAGATTATGCACAAGACTAGCTCGGCCTCTTCACCAAGGGGGGTTAGATGGAGGCAGAAGGGGAGTTCTCACCAGTGGTAGAAGTGGGGGGGGGATAGGTGGGAACGGCGTGCCCCTACTTCTAAAAAATTGTTCAGTCCGATCCCCTACTTCTTGCTTTCAAAAAAGAGTCCCGGGACGACAAGAATAGTCCAACTTTAAAACTTTTTTCATTCGCTTCCAGGGGCTGCTTGCACTTCTCTGTGAACTCCAGTCCCTCCCTGAACTCAAACAGACCGAGGAGGCCCATTGTCATTCCGATTGAGGCTGATTACCTCTTTCGAATGACAATGCGCCGCCCTCTGCCTTTAGCATATCAAGTGGCCCTGAGATTAGAGTTGATGATTAGAGATGAGCTTTCCCCAAGCAGGGTACTGTGGGGAACTTGACACCAGTGGCTATCTTGTGACGATTTGTGAATGTGTGTGTGGTTAGTGGATGGAGGCGGCAAACTCAACCCCGGAATCTAGCCCCTGGCGCTGTTAATGTTCTACAGATAAGTGTGAATGCGTGGCTTGTTATCTTCACGATCTATTTTTTTTATTTAATGCATTTTTATGTAGCCCAGACTTTATCCGAAGGTGATTGCAGAACAACTTCCTCAGCACAGATCAGCCACCCCAAGTGAGGTCCGTCGATATCTTGCAGACAGGATGCTGTGGCACAATTGTATCAGCAACTCCTGGCACATACTTTTAGTAGGGGGCTCACATGTGCGAATTTAATTACGTGTTACCATAGTGACTACATATCCGCCACTATGTCTGTTTTCCTTCTCTCACTTCATGGTGCTGCTGTACGCTAACATTTATTCTAGTCAGGATTTAATTTCACCAGTGAAATGGGTTTCAAAACTTATAAACAGATGCACTGGTGAAGTGCCACCGCGTGGTGCGCGCAGCCTGCTGTTTCCTTTAGCAACCTGCGGAGGTGCATTACAAGAGCCAGGAGTGCAGCGAGGAATGTGTACACAATTATAAGAGAAGGTTTGGAATTGTCTGTATGACTGCAGAACGCCATGCAAACCTTTTTACTGTCTTTTTGTGCTTGGCTGAAAGTCAACATATGCAGGCCCTGGTGAGTTTAAAGTATTTGGCATTGCCCTGGCTGAAATGTTAAATGGCTGTGTGTGTGTTTTCAAATGACGTGATTTGAAAGTCTTTCTTCTCATCGCTTTGCAGAGCAAAAGAGCGAGAACTGCGTTAAACACATGAAGTGCAAAATAATGTTTCTTTGTGAATAATTTGAAAGAGCTAGCAATGACACGTTTTGATCTGTCAAGAGTATTGTGCTGGTAGACCCATAAGACGTATCATAAAAGTACCCAGCACCAAGCTTTTTTAACTTTTTCTCTTTTGTTTAATAACACTGTTCATTTTACGCTACACTATTGGTACCAGGCTTATCCTGTCCAGTCAACAATATACCATGCCTCCCTTCCTCTTTAGCTTATGCCTACTTATGTTTGCTCACTAATTGATAATTGGTGTCTTCATTTTACACCCCCACCACTTTCAAACTTTACCAGCCAGCACTGCTTGACACCTATGTCAATGTTGTACACAGAGTGAAGTGAGCTGGGCAGGAGCAGTGACCGGACAGAAGAGGCGACAGGAAAGGAGAGATACTAGGGCAGGAGAGGTGACGGGGCAGGAGAAGTGATGGTGCAGGAGAGGTGACTGGGCAGGAGAGGTGACTGGGCAGGAGAGGTGACGGGGCAGGAGAGGTGACGGGGCAGAGAAGGTGACGGGCCATGAGCTAGAGCAGTAACCGGGTGTGAGCGGTGAAAGGACAGGAGCGGTGAAAGGACAGGAGCAGTGAAGGGGGCAGGAGCAGTGAAGGGGGCAGGAGCAGTGAACGGGGCAGGAGCAGTGAAGGGGGCAGGAGCAGTGAACAGGGCAGGAGCAGCGAACGGGGCAGGAGCAGTGAAGGGGCAGGAGCAGTGAAGGGGGCGGCAGGAGCAGTGAAGGGGGCAGGAGCAGTGAAGGGGGCAGGAGCAGTGAAGGGGGCAGGAGCAGTGATTGGGCAGGAGCAGTGATGGGGCAGGAGAGGCGACAGGGCAGGAGAGGCAACAGGGCAGGAGAGGTGACCGGGCAAAAGAAGTGACGGGCAGGTGACATGACAGGCAGGTGACATGACGGGTAGGTGAGGTGATGGGGCAGGAGAGGTGATGGGGCAGGAGAGGTGACGGGGCAGGAGAGGTGATGGGGCAGGAGAGGTGACGGGGCAGGAGAGGTGACGGGCAGGAGAGGTGACGGGGCAGGAGTGGTGACGGGGCAGGAGAGGTGACGGGCAGGAGAGGTGATGGGGCAGGAGCATTGAACAGGACAGGAGCATTGAACAGGGCAGGAGCATTGAACAGGGCAGGAGCATTGAACAGGGCAGGAGCAGTGAGTGGGGCAGGAGCGGTGAGCGGGGCAGGAATGGTGAACAGGGCAAGAGCGGTGAACAGGGCAGGAGTGGTGAACAGGGCAGGAGCAGTGAACAGGACAGGAGCAGTGATAGGCAGGAGAAGTTAGGGGCAGGAGAAGTGACGGGCCCCCAGACACCCTGGCCCTCGCACCGCCCACCCCTCCCGCATTTCATACAACGCCTCTTCCCTCTCAGCCCTTAACCCCGGCCGACCACCAAACTGCTACCAAGCCGCTCCTGGACTCACCCATGGACCTTTCACCTGCAATTCCTGCAAGTTTGCCTGCATTAGGACCCTCACCAAATCCACAATCACCAAACAGAACACCGGCACCAACCACCTGAAATGCATCCTTATCAACACCCGTTCTGTCCACAGTCACGCCATCCAACTTTGGAATCTACTTGACACCACAGCTCCGGACGTCGCCTTCCTCACAGAAACCTGGATGAACGCCTCTTCAACACCCGACATCGCCATAGCCATCCCTGACGGCTACAAGATTATCCGTAAGGACCGCACCAACCAAACAGGAGGAGGCATTGCCATTGTTCATAAGAACACCATTCGCATCTCAACCAGTTCCGATGACAACCTCGCAACCGCCGAACACCTCCACTTCCAGATCCACATCGACCCCAAGACCACACTCAGAGGCACCCTTATCTACAGGCCACCAGGACCCCGCAAACAACTCTGTGATGACATCACTGACTTCATCAGCCCACATGCCCTCCCCTCCGAGGACTACATTCTACTAGGCGACCTCAACTGCCACCTGGATAAGAACAACGACAACAACAGTACCACCCTTTTGGACAACCTTGCAAATCTTGGACTCAAACAACTTGTCGACACCCCCACCCACTGTGCCGGACACACGCTCGACCCAATCTTTACATCCAGTAAATACATCTCCTTTAACCACACCACAACTCTCCACTGGACAGACCACAGCTGCGTGCACTTCAACTACAAAAAGACTACAACCCACAACCACCCACAACAAATTCCTTGCAGAAACTGGAACAAAATCCCCACCGACCAGCTTCTCACATCGCTCCACCAATACCCCCCTGCCTATTCATCAGACCCAAACCAAGCAGCCACCAACCTTGCACAATGGATCACCCGCAGCGCTGACGAATTAGCACCACTAAAAAACAACCCTACCAAGTTAAACCTCAAGAAAGCCCCCTGGTTCAACGATGAACTTAAAAAATCCAAGAAGACATGCCGCACCCTCGAGAAAGCCTGGAAAAGAAACCCATCCACCGAAAACCTAGCCACTTTCAAGAACGCCTCCCGTAAACACCATCAACTAATACGTTCCACTAAGAAAACAGCATTCAAAGATCGACTCGACAACAACGCCCACAGCAGTAAGGAACTGTTCAACATAGTAAAAGAGTTCACCAACCCCTCAGCCGGCACCAATGACATCACTCATTCCCAGTACCTTTGCAACTCCCTAGCATCATTTTTCCACAACAAAATTGCCGACATTCACAACAGCTTCATCAACCAGTCGGGTGACCAGACCACCCCACCCACCTCAAAACCTAATCCCCCTCCTAACAACCTTTGCAACTGGAAACCAGTCACCACTGAAGACACCATCCGCCTGATGAACTCCATCCACTCAGGATCACCAACCGACCCATGCCCCCACCACATCTTCAACAAAGCAGACTCCATCATCGCTACCCACCTTCGCGACATCATCAATAGTTCCTTCAACTCCGCTACCTTCCCGGAAAGCTGGAAACACGCCGAACTCAGCGCCCTCTTGAAGAAACCCACATCAGACCCCAATGAACTTAAAAACTACCGACCGATCTCGCTCCTCCCATTCCCTGCCAAAGTCATTGAGAAAGCTGTCAACAGTCAACTCGCCGCCTTCCTCGAATCCAACAAATCCCTCGACATATCACAATCCGGATTCCGTGCCAAACACAGCACCGAGACCGCCCTCATCGCAGCAACAGACGACATCCGAAAACTACTGGACAATGGAGAAACAGTTGCCCTCATCCTTCTCGACCTCTCTGCAGCTTTCGACACAGTCTGTCATAGCACCCTTATTCACCGCCTCAGCAACATCGGAATTCAAGGAAAAGCACTGGACTTGATTGTCTCATTCCTCGCCGGAAGAACGCAGAGAGTCCGCCTCCCCCCTTTTAAATCAGAGGCCACCGAAGTCATCTGCGGCATACCACAAGGATTATCACTCAGCCCCACACTCTTCAATGTATATATGAGCCCCCTCGCATCCATCGTTCGCAAACACAACCTCAACATCATCTCCTACGCAGACGACACCCATCTGATCCTCTCTCTCACCAAAGACTCAAACACCGCCAACACCAATCTACATGAAGGGATGAAAGAAGTGGCCGAATGGATGAAGAACAGTCGCCTTAAACTGAACTCGGACAAAACAGAAGTCCTCATATTAGGATTATCCCCCTCCGCTTGGGATGACTCATGGTGGCCACCGGCTCTGGGAAACGCCCCCAAACCTACGGACCACGCACAGAATCTGGGCTTCATCCTAGACTCCACCCTATCGATGACCAGACAAGTCAACGCCGTCTATTCCTCATGCTTCAACATTCTACGCATGCTCAGAAAAATCTTCCGATGGATCCCCACCGAAACAAGAAAGACAGTCACCCACGCACTGGTCACCAGCAGACTAGACTACGGAAACACCCTTTATGCCGGAACTACAATCAAATCACAGAAAAAGCTCCAACGTATCCAAAATGCCTCAGCCAGACTCATTCTAGACGTCCCACGCAGAGCTCACATCTCCAGTCACCTGAAAGACCTCCACTGGCTCCCCATCAGCAAAAGAATAACGTTTCGTCTCCTCACCCACGCACACAAAGCACTATACGACCTTGGACCCGAATGCCTCAACACACGCCTTTCCTTCTACACCCCCTCCCGCAAACTCCGATCATCCAACCAAGCCCTCGCCACAATACCACGCATCCGCAGATCCACCAGGGGGGGAAGATCCTTCTCCTACCTTGCGGCCAAAACCTGGAACTCCCTCCCCACCAATCTTCGCCTTACCCAAAACCACCTCTCCTTCAGAAAACAACAAGTAATCCCCCACCTCCCTCAAGCGCCTTGAGACCCTATGGGTGAGTAGTGCGCTATATAAATGCCAAACTTGAACTTGAACTTGAAGTGGTCGGGCCAGGAGAAGGGAGGGGGCGGGGGAATTGACAAAGCA
This sequence comes from Lissotriton vulgaris, assembly GCF_964263255.1. NCBI lineage: Eukaryota > Metazoa > Chordata > Amphibia > Caudata > Salamandridae > Lissotriton > Lissotriton vulgaris. Next base: position 185,986,832 of record NC_141688.1, on the reverse strand, counting down.
GGAGTGTTGATCGAGCATGAGCAGGAGTACTGACTGGACAGGAGCAGTGAAAGGGCAGGAGCAGGCGTTTCCCAGGGCGACTGGAAGGGTAGGGGGCCAGTTTAGTTTGGGGGGACGGGTTTTGTACAAGTGCAGGAGTTTTAAAAACACTGCAAACTTATTTGTATATTCAGCAGGTTTCGGTCAACAATACAAGTGTCAAGATAACTTTGGTAATCAATGTACCTGCTGGAGAGAGATGGGAGCATGGTTTGTCTAGTGGCTGTTTTACTCATCTAAGGTAGTGAAGAGGGGTAATATGCCTGCTGCAAAGAACATGTACCATGTATATCAAAGAGCAATATGTCATGTGTATAGTTCAGTGGGTACTGCTTTGTGTTCACTTCCCGAATGAAAGGACACTTGAATACATATGGCCTGGCAGTTCGGGCTGGACTGTTCACATTGGGCGCAGGATCAAGACTGATTTGCATATGGCTGGGTCCAAACTGGAATGGCATGGTGAGCAAAAAATGATGGATTAAAGCCCAGATCTCTGAACTGGGGTGAATGTATGACATTGTTCTGCATTCTTTCCATCAATTCTTCTTTTTGCATTTGTCACCCCGAGTGGGACAGGTATGCTCAGACATGAGTCCCATGCTCTCCATGCCACTGGAATCAGGCTATCCTGGCTGATGAGGGCTGAAAGCCCGAAACCGGTCCTAGGATGTTGTTTCCAGTCCAGGGAGGACCTGGCCTGGCAGTTCGGGCTAGACTGTTCTCATTGGGCGCAGGATCAAGACTGATTTGCATACGGCTGGGTCCAAACTGGAATGGCGAGCAAATAAACAATGGATTTAGGCTCAGCTCTCTGCACTGGGGTGAATGTATGATAATGCTCTGCATTCTGCCCACCAGTTGTTCTTTTGGCTATATTATGATTGAGCCGCTAGCTGGCTGACATGAATATGAAGGAGCCTTTGTGGGTTTCCGTGAGTCTAGATTCTCCTGAAGAGTCCCTTTCTCTTCTGAGCCCTGCTTAACACATTTGTATAGGAGGAGCCCTGCATTCATGACCTCAATGTTTGAGACAAAAAATAATCATGGATTTCTGAACAATGAGCGTAAAAGCATTAAGGTAACATGTTGTTCCTGCTTATATTTCACATGCTTTACATAAACCTGTATTCCCTATGAGTGTTTGCTTTTTCCTGAATTAAACCTCAAATAAACATATCCCTTCTTTTAGTTAAATAACGTTATAAGCTGTAACGGGTCTAAACGTACTAAAATTGGTATGTTTTGCTATTTCTAGCCACACCCCTGACTCCGCCCACTGATTCAATCTTCGGTTATTCCCGCCCCCTGATTCTCGACCCACAGTTCCCCTACTTTTTTCCCCCCCCTTCGACCACTGGTTCTCACCCCTAGTTCTGCATCCTCCAACATTTTACAAAACTTTAAGGACATTCATATGTATCTTCCATAGAAAGTCCCTTATAGACAAAAACGAGTAAAACACAACGTCCTGTGCGGCATTGACTTCAACGGATTTACTTTTGCAAGAGGTTATTCAGAAGTGCAGCGGTGTAACTAGGGATTGGCAGGGCGCGGGGTAACTATTTTATTACGAGACCTGTTTTCTGCTAATGACAATGTGATGCAATGACTTGCAGCAGCCAGCCCCTTGACTTGGAGTCCAGAACTGCGCGAGCTACCGCACAGCTGCTCCCAGCATGCCGACTTCCGGCCAGCAGCAACCTCTATTGAGACGGAAAACAACTGCAGGCTGCTGCGCGAGAGAAGGGGCACTACACACAACAACACCAACCAACAACCAGCCTTGTCCTTCCTTATTCACTCTTGTGAAGGGGGTTTCTTTACCTCAAGTAGGTGCTCTCTGCACACGCAGGTCCCATTTCAAACCTCCCAGTGAGCGGGGTGGTATCATGTACCATTTCATTTTGTGGAGCGCTGTCAATGACACAGTGCCAAAAGTGTGAGGAGTCCTCTCCAGTGTGGCGCAAAGTGGCAATTAAAGCAACCAACACAATGACTGTTTAGCTTCTAGAGGCTATCCACGCACCACCACGAATGCCAGCAGAGGGCTGGCCTTACATACATGTGGAGACGACAGCCAGAGTTGTGACTGTGACAGAGGTCCATGATTAGCACATACCACACACCATGGTATATTAATTAAGCAGCGTATGCATTTATTCGTCTTTTTTTGTGATTTCTTAAATCTGGGAAAGTCTGAACCACTTCAAACACCACATGCCCCACAGAGCCAAGTAGTTGCCTATAATTAATTCAAATGTTTGCTTTCCTTATGCACAAAACAGCTACAGGACCGTACATTTAATGACTAGATAATTTCGGGAAATCCAATTACTATGTTCCTGGCAAGCACATCGTTATGTTTAACACTAACATCCCAACCTGAAAATATCCATGTCAAGCCAAGGCCTATAAAGACCAATGCTTTCCGACCGCCTTCAGCCACACAGGAACATGCCTGAAAAGTCTGTATATTTTTACGGAACCGAATTATAAGCAGTGTTCAACAGCTTTAAAATTCTATGCTGGGGCCTATGCTGAAAGGTTTCTGCATCATCAGCATTTGAACAAGTAGGCCTGATCCACCAGCGCCTGTCGCGACTCACAATACTCACAGGAGGGGAGTGGGGTCACGCGGATTTTCGCGCGGGTTGCGGGGAAGTTAAAAAATAAAATAATTGAAAACTTACATGACCGGGTACCGAGCCGCCTCTGCTCCTGGAACAGGAACAGGCATGCTCCCTCCTCTCCTGTAACCAATCACAACGCTGCAATGGCAGCTTTGTAATTGGTGCGGAGTCCCGGATGTAGCCCAGCCGTGCACCAGTAGGGACGCCATTTTCTCTATGTAGGCTGTGTGCGTGCCCAAGGGATGACCAAGCAGTCAGGCCACTCAGAGTGGTGCAAGCCACTCCTACCCGACCTGCCCACCCGCCCGCCACCAACCAGGCATACCCTCCTCCGCCCCCAACCAGGCATACCCTGCTTTCTCGCAGCGCGAGAAGTAGTAAATAAAATGGTATTTAAATACCATTTTTTTTTCGCTTCTTGTGCTGCGAGGAAGCAGTGGGGAGGCGCTATAATTTGCCCTAATGGTGCTGCCGCCACTGGTAATACGGTGTTATGTGTGCAAATTAGACACTGAAAATTATCAAAAATTGGCTTAGTTTTGAATTGAGCCGGTGCAGGTGTTAATGACACACTCTCAAACTACTTTACTTGCACTTTTATTGCATTTTGTAAATTAAGGGGTAGATGTATTCTTTTTTCATGCAGTGCAGCAAGGCACCTTACTTCGCTAAACTGTATGAAAGGGCAGGAATATGCCATATTTAACATGATTCTGTCCTTTCCTTGCACTGGCGCACAATATGCTGTCTAGTGCCAACACAGACACCATTGCACCATAGTGTCACACTGAATCCTCTGAGGCATTTTCCTCTTTCTAGGTTTGCTGCAGAATAAAGATATTTCTCCCCACCATGCCTAACCTGGGGAGGCATTTTTACTCATTTGCAGGTCTACCAGTAATGCTAAATCCAGGGATGCGTCAAAATGCATAAGTGGATGTGTGTGAACACCAATGTTCCACCCATGTAAAGCCTCCATAGGGGGTCAGATTAACACAAAGCAGCCATTGGCGCTGTGTTGCGTTACTTTAGATTTCTCAGGTAACACAGGACCATGCTAGCTGGCCTTCCGTGGCTTGATAAATCTGACTTAGGAGCTGTGTCACACTTGTGACCCCTTATGTGGTGCACGTGCGACACAACTCGTTGATGAATCTGCAACTAGGTTTATTTAGTTGTCTGCACAGTTTAATCTCTGGATGGGTATTTCAATATAAATTGTAACTCAGTGTTTACACAGTGACACAGGCTCATTGGAAAACATATCAAATTAGGCAATATTCTAGGAGAATTAGAAGCATTTAAGTTTTGGGAAAAATGTGTGTGCTTCTTTAAATGTTATCTATTTGATGGACAGTTTCCTAAAATGATGTACGCAGTTTCTAATTTGAAAAAAGAAAACTATATATCCTGAGCTGTGGGTTGCAAGAACCTCTTGTTCAAGTAATTAATAGTGATTTTCTTCCATTTCATGCTTTTACAGAATGGTTTTAAGTTAACATTTTGCTTCTGATTAATTACATAAAAACCTTTTCAGGGTGATCGAAAGTATTTACATATATACACAAAAACATCAAAGAAATGCCCTTTAATTCTGATGTTTAGTTTTAATTGGAAGTTAATCTGATAGAAAAAATAGAGGATGTCCCCCCAAGCAGTCCGAATGTTTCATGACTTTCAAGCTAAATGGCAAACCAGATGTCTTTGAGTTTCCAATGCTATAATGACTCGGAGGCCTGTAACATTTGGAAGATCAGTGTGAAGGCAAAGATAAAAGGAACACGATAATGTAATTAAAGTATGTTCGCGCTATTATCGCTGGAATGACACAGAGTATTCTCATTACCAGAACACAGGCTAACCACTTGCGAAACCCATTTTTGGATGTTTGTTGTAGTTCATGTTTAAGCCTTAAGGACATTTTTTGACAAAAGGTCTTCATATCATATGTGTGTCCTTCGTTTCAAATATTCCGGGCATTTGAAATGTACCCAGGAACCTAGAAAATAGCAAAAATATAGCTACATTTTGATTTTCTTGATCAAAATTTAAATAAAGTGCTGTGCAAGAAACCAAATAGTTTTCCATCTAAAAAGTTATATAATCGATAGGTGTGCTGTGCTCTTGTTGCTTGTATCAAAACCATTTACCACTGTATTCATATTTTTCTAAATTAATTTTTGTGGTTTCAATCTACATGGGATTGATGGTAGAAACAGGTGTGAAACCACTGGTCCAACCAAGAAAACTGTGGCCTCATTTACAAGCCTGTGTGCGCCACTGGAACGTCACATTTATTGACATATTGACAGTGCAGTGCCATATCTACAAGGCCACATAAAACCGCACTGCATGGCTTTGATGGTCTTGTATATATGGTGTGAGGCAAAGCAGCTCAAGTCTGGAAAGTAAGGGCACATATATTGTGCTCCAAAGGGAAGGATCCTAGGGGGGCAGTATCAAGTGGGGATCCAGATCAGATTTTGCTAAAGAGGGTAAAGAAGTTTTCATACGTTAGGGAAGGGTGTTTTGAAAGGGCAATTGATCAGCTTTCTTGCCCTTGCTAAATAAATTGGAGTCTGGGTTTTCCTCCGTGTCTTGGAAGGTCACCTATTTTTCTTTGACAATAGGTGGCCAGATCTTTGCACCTTGAATTAGAGGGTTCAGTGGGAAGGCCTTGGGCGTGGAGCCTTGGGCGTGGATTCTAGCAGCGGCTTCAGTGATTTTAAACACATCCCTAGGGGAATTTGCAGCTGCATTAATTCTGGTAACATAATGGGTGGTCTAGGCAGTTTTCATTTCTGCAAGGCAAGTCATTACTATTTCCTGGTATTTTTCTATGTTGTGTCCCCCGTAATCCTTCCTCCATCAAGTTTCTGCTATCTTTCAGGTTTTTTTTGTGTTCTTAGGTGGGGAGGACCTATTTTTGTTTTTAAAAGCTAATGTTTTTCTGAGAATGGTTTGATCTAGGGAATGATTTATTAATTCTGAGATTGTGCAATTTGTGACATGTAGGACAAGTCCCAGGAGTAGTATGGTTTTGTTAAGGACAAGTTCCCATTCTTTGTACTTTAGGCAGGATAGTGAGGTCCATCGAGATCAGAAAATGGTTGAACCAAATAGCAGCAGTGGCCAATGCGGTAAGAGCTGTGGGGCTGGGTTGGGGGGGGGGGCGGGTATTTGACATACGACCATGAGGGAAAATTTTCCTTTGTCGTCATCTGTCAAAATCCCCCCTCACCCGGCGCCACCACCACACTGCTCTTACCTGCATTGGCCGTTGCTGCCAGAGGGTTGGTAAAGGATCCAAGACCTGTAACTGGGGGTTGTTAGAAATAATGGGACGTAGTGGTTACACTTTACATGAGTGGAAAACTGGCAGCTTGGGTGCCGTTAGACTCATCAAGATGTAAGTTCAGATCTCCCAGAACTGTGATATGGGCTTTACTGACTGTGAGGCTGGTAGGAGCCTCAGGTATGGTCTGGATGAATTAGTCTGGGGGGCCAGGGGGACGTTAAATACGACCTCTAGAGAATGTGAACATGGGAGACATGTAAATGGTGAATGTTATACTTTTGCAATTGGGAGGTAGATAGGGTTTGGTTATCTATGTGAATGTTGCGAAGCCTCAGCTCTTCCTGTATTCTCTATCTCTAAGTGGTATATAGCAGTTGAGGAGTAAAGTCTGGACAATATCTGGTCCAGACTCCTCATCGATCCAGATGTTGATCACAAAGTTCATGTAAGGTTTTTCTTCTTCCAGAAATGAAAAGATTTTCAGCTTATGGTGTGAAAGAGAACAAAAATGTTGTAGGGACATTCTCCAGCCAGGCTTGGAAGAGCTAGTGTTCTCGGATGGCGGGACTGTTAGTGAATGCGCAATACTTACAAATTAGGTTTCCTTCTGTCATGTCAATTGAGTGGAGGCATTTTTTGTTGTAAACCCTCCTTAGATCGACCAATTACTGAGTGGAGTATGTTGCATATTTGGGTGATTTGGAACGGGGTTCCTGGCCTCTGGTCCCGTTTTGGGCCTGAATGGGTGCAAAGAAGCTTGCCTTTGGCACGTCTTTGGCACATCAGCGACGGGTCGGCTGCCCTGCCAACATTTTAGGTTAGCAGTGCTTTAACCACTAGAGCGCCCGCCTGACTGAAAAATCTATGGTACTTTGTCCCCACAAACATAGCTGTTCTTCAAGAGATGGACTAGTCTCCAAAATCTTCCCAACACCTCGAGCTTCTCCCCCACAACCCAGAAAATCTCTATGTGGCACCTGTGGTCCGCAATATCAAGAAGCCAGAGGTGGGAGTTACGGCTTTAGAAAATACAATATACATCCTGGCCCCCTGTCCATTACAAGCCCCTCTCCTTCTCTAGTTTGCCAGTTGGAAACATCACCTCAAGTCGCCGACCCTAAGCACTGCATAGAGGCCGGTCTGTCGCCTCTCAGCTAGAGCGGTCGACCTCGTAGCTGGGAAACTGGGTTCGATTCTCAGCAATGGCGCTCAACATCCTGTGATTCTGGGCAAATCACTTAATCTCCACGTGCCTAACAAAAAAATAAAAATGAATGTGTCCCAATGTAACAAAACTGATGCTAAGCATAGCACTCTGATACCCGATGTCTCAGGTCTAGTTTGCGGTATATTAAACTCTCAAAAAAATGTAAAAAGCAAGAGGATGATCAGGAAGTTCTATCCTCTCTTGGCACCAAGGAATATGCTGACATGGTGGCCTCTTACTCACAGGATTCTCCCAAAAGGCCCCTGCGTCGATCACCTTCAACTTACCCCAGCAGAGACGGCAGTATGGGAAAGGATCCTAACAGCAGAGCCCCTCTGAACAACACAGCTCCAACGCAAAGGGAGAGTTTGTTAATTTCCCTGCTAAGCACCATCAGTGGAACACCTAAAAACTTACATGAACTCTTCCCACCCACTAAAAACGATCACAAAACTCCCACCCCTAAAAACTAATACGAACCCCTCACCCCCTTAAAACTAACTCAAGCCCCTCCCACCTCCTGCTGTCGGCAGCCACCGCTGCAATGCTAAAGGTGCGGAATCTGACCGCACGCATGTCAGTAGGACCCAATCACAGCTACAATGGCGGGCGTAATGAGCCCACATTGTTTTAAAATATCCATTGTTTAATTAGTTATGTATTTCAGTATATATTTCAAATACATGTGATGTATTCTTTTTAAGAGGTAACTAAGAGACTTGAGGCGTCGTACCATGATTCAGAGTCTTGGGAAATGAGCACTTTGTTCAAGGTGGTATTAGAGCACCTGCTCACCAGGGCAGGAGATCTCTAAGGGGCATATTATCAACTGACAGCGATAAATAGCGCAATTTTAGTTATCGCCGGCTATCACTAGATTTTATCACTGAGATAGCGCGTTATTATCAACGGCTATCTCCAAGGCGATAAAAATTCCAGCGATAGTGGTGAAATGCTGGAATATTTTTTTAGAAATATGTTTTAGTTTTGTAATTAATTTTTTTACAGTTTAATTTTAGGTGTGTGTTCTGGAGATTATAAGGTTAAAGTTCATTCTAAAGCAACAATAAGTGTCTTGATAATATGCCCCTAAATCTTTAACAAGCTCAGTTCCCATTTTTAGGCCTGAGTTTGCCAGAGCTAACATAATCACAAAAGAAACTGTTAAAAATTGTCTTCTTTACAGGCATTACATTGGGCAGTAGTACTGTTAGTCTGTTTATGAAATGATTCCATTGCTCATAACCAATAGAAAAAGTGCTAAGGCAGAATCTGGGGCAAATGTACAAGGGGATTGAACCCCCAGAATGTCACTTTTTGCAATGCCCTGCACCATATTTACAAAGGGGCATTAAACCACTTTGCATGGCATTAACACTGCTTTGTAAATATGTACCCCTTTTACACAGGTATGAAAGCGGCATGCAATGGCTTTGACTTTTGGATGCTGCCCCAGATTTATAAGGAGGTGTAAAACTAAGGCAGCAGCAAAAACTAATACAGTGTAAAAGCAAACATTAGATTGATGTAATGTGGAGAAATACTTTTATTTCTCCTCGTTTTAGCTTTTTGTATGTGTGCTGCATAGAAAGAGCAAGATACTATTAATGACTGTTTTTGTGCAGGAAGGTGTCTCTTCCTGCATGAAAGAAATCCTTAAATAATGGCGATTTGCTACTTTTATGTGTGCTGCAGAATGCAGCAGACGTACAAGTAACAAATTGCCATAATTGATTGTTTATGTGCAGGAAGGGAGGCATCCCTACAGCGCATGCACCCTTGCATTATGACGCATGGGTGTCTGTGTTGGAGCTAAGCTGCTATTTTTAGTGCCAGTGCAGTGGGAAACAAAGGGTGTTCCATATTCTTTTAATATGGCGCATCCCTGCACTTTTCAAATAGCGCAGCACGGTCCTGCGAAATTTATCACGGCGCTGCACTGCACCATTTCCTTGTACATATGCCCATTGATTTGGTCAGAAAATATTTATTTTACAATATTCTGGTACCATACCTCTTCTGCCCCACCATAATAAATTGAACATATAGGTAGCACTATAAAATGTGCAAGTGGGAGGGCTATACTGTGCCGCAGCGTGAACCTAAAGGAGCCTGATCCCACCTTTTGAATTAAATCCAATGTCAGATCCTCCGTGGTTCTTCTTTGCAGCATGAATTCATAGAGGGAAGAAAAGATCATAAATCACTTAAACACACACGGTAACATAAGAACTCGAATTGACATCCAAGTGAAGGTTAGTCAGTTTTATTACAAATTAAAAAAATATTAGACATACACAAATCTTAGCATGAGAGTATAGAAATACAAGAGAAATAAAAGCAAACCTAACCTCATGCAAAAGTTCATCCAATGGAGCATGAAAAGAACCTGAATTTCAATAGGAATATGCATGAGAGGAGGAAACAAAAGCTCAAATCTCCTTGCATTGGCACTTCTTCTGTATGCAGCATTTATTTCTATCTATTTCTATTCTAATGTAAAGTGGCATCCTTAAGTTATGGCGCAAGCAAAGGACGTTAGAGAGAAAACGGCGTCAGTGGCCAAAGCCTTCCTAAGAAGTCGCTTTTCCACAAAATGGGTCTGGCGCATAAAGCCACGAGCAATGAAAGAAGGCACAACTGCACGCAGGTGCTCTCTGTCAGGAGTTCAAGCAGGAATGGGAGGACTGTCCCTATTTACAAAGCATTATATATATAAAGTCGTCTTCATCAAATGCCCCATGATGCTTTTCTTCTCATAGGCTGCACAATGGGCTCGGCCATTAAATTTTCCATGACGTCTAATCCCTTCAGGGCCTTCTCCTTCCCCTCTGTACCAGCTCGTCCTTGGTCTTCTCTCTGTCTACCATGTGAAAATACCCCCTCCACCTTATCCACAGCAACCAAGTAAATAGTCACTCCTTCATTCCACCACCTTGTCTAATGAAACAATACCCCTACTCTTCCCTAGTAAATGTTGTGCACCTGAAATGCAAACATGAGACAAAAACATTCTACGAATTTCACAAAAGGATCTGAACATTACTTTCAGAAACAAAATGGTAGATTCATCAAAGACCTGTTTTGCGAGTCTTTAATAGCGATTCATAAGGAATCACTATTACAGACTCGCAAAACGGGATTCATGTAGGAATCGCAAAATAAATTGTGATTCCTACACATTCCTTATTTGCGATTAGCAAATTGCTAATCGCAAATAAGGAATAACTCCCCCTTCATTCCCATGCCTAAAGGTCCATAGGAATGAATGGGGAGTATTCCTTATTTGCGATTAGCAATTAGCTAATCGCAAATAAGATAGCGATTTCAAGGGTGCCAGGGGTGTCCAAAGGACACCCTGTAGCACCCCTGAAATGCAAATTTACACAGGTGTTGCGCACACACATGTCCAAAGGACATGTGTGTGTGTAACATGCAACAGTGAAAAATGCACTAAAGTCAGACTTCGTGGTAAATAGCGACCAAATATTGCGAATTCGCAATTTCAAATTGGTTAATGAATTGCATTTAAGGAATCTCTAATAGAGATTCCTTCCAATCCAATTCCTTGCAAATATGCGATTTCGCAAATAGCGATTTTTGCATTTGGGATGATGAATCCCAAATGCAAAAATTGCACTCGCAAAGGGCTAGATTCTCAGAATTTGGCCCGTTGCGAGCGCAATTTAGCTTGATGAATCTACCAGAAAGACACCACACATGTATTACAAATCCAGTCACGGCTGCTGCCTACAAATCACTTACCTCCCGGCCGCCTATCCTTTTTCCTATCCCATCCTCTTTCTTGCTTTTTGTGAGGAAGCTGGAAGCACCAGGGCTCTCATGCGCCCCACAGTCATTCACAACACTGCAACGCAGCGTTGTGATTGATCTGAGTGCCATGATACAGCGCTCAGTCAGGGGCTGGAGGGGTCGTCATATTCTCCATGCTGGCTGTAATGCAGCCTGCATGGAGAAAAGGGAAGTGCGCATGACTATTTTGGGCGGCCCAAGAGGGCCGACCATATAGTCATTGCGCACAGGAGTGTTCTACAACTCCTTCCATACTGTGCAACTCTGCCCCGCTATCTCCCGCAAGCCGCTGCAGCAGGAGGACTAAATAAAATGATAATACCATCACATTATTATCATCTTATTTTTTCCTTTCTTTTAAAGCTTCCTGGCAGTGGGCGACGCTCGCCGCATTAGCTGAGGAGCCACAACTATACAAACCGAGATCTACGAGTTAAGCTAAATTATTAAAGTCACCATGCAATGTTGGCTAACAAATATATCAGCAGTTAACATTCGATAGGAACAGTTCCGTTGAGTACATTAAGATTAATCTTGCATTTAAGTTATTAATCTAAGAAAGCATTTATCATCATTAACACATCATCGAATCACATTTACTAATGAGACATAAACGAGTTACATTGGTTACAATGATTGGTACGCAAGCAATACTTTCTGATCTTAACATTGAATTGCACTAACTTTCACAGGAACATGTTAGTTGATTCACATTTCTTCTCATATATATTTCTCTGATAATATGTGAGTGTGTTATACAAACTATTACATTGCACTCCTAACAGGTGCCTCATGTGGGATGCGAAACTTCCACTCTATGAAACCTAAAAGGTGCAATACATTTAATACAGAAACAAATATTCAAATGTGCATTTAATTTTAAAACTATATTTTAGGAACTTTCTCTATCATTGAATTGCAACCTCTGTTTGTATTACATCAGCTGGGTAGCAGGGTTTCAGTATTGGGATATGTCTCACCTGCACTCTGATAAATCTCTGAGTGGGTTCTAGCAATGAACCTCTTTTCACAAAATTCTGGAGGCAGAGTAAGTGTGACCAAACACTCTGGGGCAAATGTTCAAGGGACTTGCACCACTGGAACATCACTTTTTTCGGTGGCGCAATGCCCTGCATCATACTTACAAAGCAGCATAAGGCCACTGTGCATGGCTTAACACCGCTTTGTAAATATGGTACCCTTTTATGCAGGTATCGGCATGATAGAGGCATGCAATGGGTATTGCGATGGGTATTCCACCACAACCCTATTGTTTTTTTAACCCCTTGCGTGCCCTGCACAAAATACTATGCCTAGACACACTCCAAAGCTTTTCTGACTCTGTATGCCTGCTGCACAGTGCAGAACGCATTCATAGTCATAAAATAAAGGAGAAATGAAAACATTTCTCCTATTAAGCCATGCCTTTCAGTGGCGTCAATTTGTGGTGCTAAAGCCGGTCTAATAATGTTAGGAGATAGGGGTTAGCATCAAAAAGCATGAGTGGTCGCATGGGAAGGCCCATGTATCACCCAGGTAGTGGCCCCTTGGTGTAAAATAATGCAAAGCTGCGCTAATACTAACTAGCTATAGTTTCTTAACCCCCAAATAGGTTTAGCTATTAGGAATGTTAACCTGATGCTAAACCTTTGTGAATCTGGGCCTAGGTGTGCTTACCCATACAGTGGAGCTAGGGTGGATATGTGGCTGATACTCTGAGCAGCATCCGCTCAGAAGTAGAGTTGCAGGAAACTGCTGCAGAGCTGTTCATGTGCGTCTTGAGACAGGAGACCAGGCAGAGGGTGACCATCTGCATCACTAATGGGGTTGGGTGAGGGGTTTGTCTGATGAAACTGGTTGTTGGTGACAACACTGAATGCCACCAGTTGTGAACATGATTGGAGACTGGTGTGTCTTGGTGACCTGCCAGTGGTCATTGGGTTAGTGTTCTTGAAAGTATATAAACAGCCATTCTTGATTATTAGTACTAGCCCTACAAAAGAATGCATTAAAGAAGCACATCATCAAAGAATGACAAGCAGAGAAAAAGGACTCCACTAAGAAACAATTGCTGCAGCGTTATTTCAAGTGGAAGACTCATCCATCAATAAATATGTACACAACCAATCATAAGACAGGGTCTCAACAAAAACACATGGAAAAGCAAAATATCCAATAGATTGATTGCATTGAGTGCATAGATGAATTATTGTATTTATGGATCTATATAGGCATTTTCAATTATAAGCCAGGGTTATTGGCTTTATCAATGGTAAGACAGCTATTTAATTTTGTCAGGAAACTCCTAGAGGAGCACAGTTAGATAATTAGATGGTAGGCAATGAGGGCACAACATGGATGAACTCTGTATGCCAGTACCAATGGCAGCCACTATTTCTGATTTCTAAAGAGGTTGACTACAAACCTAATCATATTCCAAGACCCTTTTTGTGGTTTTCGGTTGTACCACTACTTATGTTGCTTCCGAGTCCTGATTGGAGACAACTTTTAATTACCAACCACCTCAGTGGAAACATGTTGAATCCGAACTGTAGGACTGCCACATAGATTTGGCTTCACCAGGTTGGGAGCGAGATAGTGAAGATTCATTATAATTTATGTAGAAATTACCCTTGTGCTATTTAAACAGGTCAGTACCAATTTTTATGTCGGAGTCAACACTACTGCCTTAGTACTAGATGTAATCAGAAAGTTTATTAAGACCATAGTCTGTTAAACATAAAATACAAAGCATCTTTCAAAGTCACTTTAAACATGCATAAGTTACGTACAGGATCTTCTACTCAATCACTCCCTTAAAAACGCCCCAATGCGCAGTTTACATCTACAAATAGCGTATTGTAAACCAAATGAATTGCACCATTTCTTGATCCTGTGCCGTATTTCAGAAATACTGTTTTTTAAATGTAATGTTTCACTGACTTAAAGAATTACATTCAAATAAAAATGCTCATTAAACTTTCGTCTTCTTAAAGATTGTCCTAGCTGTCTGCCGTAGCTCAAATCATTACAAAAAGAGAGTTAAAGGCTGTAGTGTATAGGGCTTTGACCCTGCTCCTCTGCTGCTCTTCTTTCACACAGGCATTCCATTGGTCAGTAGCCGGGTTAGACCCCTTGCTGCTCCTCTTTCACACAGGCATTCCATTGGTCAGTAGCCGGGTTAGACCCCTTGCTGCTCCTCTTTCACACAGGCATTTCATTGGTCAGTAGCCGGGTTAGACCCCTTGCTGCTCCTCTTTCACACAGGCATTCCATTGGTCAGTAGCCGGGTTAGACCCCTTGCTGCTCCTCTTTCACACAGGCATTCCATTGGTCAGTAGCCGGGTTAGACCCCTTGCTGCTCCTCTTTCACACAGGCATTTCATTGGTCAGTAGCCGAGTTAGACCGCCTGCTGCTCTTCTCTCACACAGGCATTTCATTGGTCAGTTCACTGCAAATGACCTGTTAATCCATTTCCTTTAGCCCAATCGAAAGTTTGTAAATAGGTTAATTAAAACTTGATTAGGCATAATAGGGTTATGTTAGATTCCTAAACCAAATATTAGGTTGCAGCACAATAAATACCAAATGCGAAGTTTTTAAGCTTGAAAAATAAACGAACAGAAGTGTGACTGAGAACGTGATGTTTCTCAATATACGAAAAAAAAGTACACGCTAGGTAGACTGCTAATGCCTTTCACTGTTATATTTATCCTAGACACCATCTCAAGTGCAGGTGATAATGAATGTGACATTTTTCCACTCAAGGTTGGCCATACAATTCACTCTTTTCTTGCGGCGTAATTAGTTTAAATCTCTTTGTTAGTTTTATATCAGTCTCTGTTAACAAAGGGGGCGCTGTGGTGTTTGCAAGAAGACAGAGCACAGCGTTCCATGCCATTGTTTAGCTCAATATGTGCGATCCATCTCTGCTTCCATAGAAGCTCTGTGTGGGCTGCCTGTGTCTCTCTATGGTTCCTGCAGGGCTTTACACGAGTCTGTCACTGGCCTTCTCATGCCTTTTGGGAGGAGTGACCGCAGCGCAGGCACAACGTTGTCGAGCAATTGGGATCCCCATGGACACCAAAGTTATGAATTCATATTGAAATGGCGAGTCATTGTGATGGGAGAGCAACTAATGACTTTGCAATGCAAAGAAATGCCATCGCTGAACTCTGGAATTTAATAGCAGATGAGAACTACTCAGCTAACCCGGCCTTTCAAACAGAATGTTTTTTCGTTTAAGTATTATTACTATAAGGGTTAATATTATTAGCATTACTAACATTATTTTTTTAGCATTATTGTTTATATTTTAATTAGTATCGTTGCTATTATAATAACTCAAATTGTAAGGGCTCATGATGCTTTATTAAAACTGTTATTAAACTGTTATTATTAAAACTGTTTTACTGACTCAATTTGCTGATTTTACACATTTCAGAAGGATGATTTGCCTCTTTCGCAATTTGAGTCCATAAATCGTGGTTAGTTATCCTTTCAGGATATTTTGCTTTTTCTGTACTATTGCTATTCTGTGTTTATCATTGGTGCATTTCAATCAATATGTGTAATGTGTTGTACATTTCATATGCTACATGAAGCGGGACATTGAGAGCTTTTACATTAGGAATTTTGTTTCAGTAAAAAGCCTGGTCTGGTGTCTCAGTGAACTAATGCATTCACTCCAGAAATATGGGTTTAACTTTATGGTCAGATCTTCTAATTTGGGTGGGTCCACTCAGCCAGTCATTATTTTGAGGTCAATATGGTGAGTACCTGTAGTAATTAAAAGATGAACAGGTTCCAGGTTGATTGGTTAAGGAGGTTTATTCAGGATCAGATGTTAAGATATAAGGCAGAGCCCCGCCAGGAGCAGCCTTCCTGCTGCTCAGCCTATCCACCACCTGACTCACACAGGTATAACAGTACCATTTAGGTGGGTAACAATACACATCTACCACTCAGGCCACGATGCCCAAGAGGGTGAATGTGCGGGTAACAAATACACATTGAAAAATGTTTTCTCTTGCATTATGGAAATTTCACATTATCTTCATATCCTTCTTGTGAGGATGTCACTGGCACAAGGAATTAAAGTGGAATACACACCTTAGATGACTCCTGGTCCCCTCTGGGTAGCTTGGCACGAACAGACAGGCTTATCCCATAGTCAATGTTTAAAGTATTTATACTCAAAATACACATTAATACAAATATAACACCACAAACGGACACCACACCGGTTAAAAAAAATAAAGTATTTTTATCTAAACTCAACAAGATCAAACTGACAAAAATCCAACATACAGGTAATAAAATATGACTTTTAGAACAGTTATTGCAAAAGTAAAGGTTGTAGAAAACAAATGGCTCTACATGGGGTTATTGCAATGTTGTGACAACAATAAATCCAAAGTACCGGGCCAACTACGAGGGAGGAGCTAGACATTGGGCACAGAGTCACATGGTGCCCCAAGTGAACAGTACCTTGGAAACAAAGTTTATGATGATGCACAGCATTGTGGAGGTGAGGTGTCGGGCCTGTGGTCGAGGCAGGCTCCCTGGCTTCCATGCGGGAGGCGAGGCATCGTGTCCATGAGGAGATGATGTGTCGTGTACAAGACAGGGTAAGACCTTTTGCATCGCCGGTGAGGCATTGGTTCTGGTGACGATGCAAAGTCGGTGGGTTCTTGGATTCACACTAGGTGGGTATCGGCGCCACGATAACAGGATGCAGGCGCTGGCAATGACAGAGTTGGGACGAGCAATAGCATTGGGAAATGCTGATAACTGCAGGAGTCAAAAGGCATCAAAGGGAGTCGGAGCTGCCGTGCAGGCCAGGCGGTGCACCGTTCACTTCACGAGCAGTGCTGCGGGCCTGGGTGATGTTGTGGTGTTACTTTCTTTAGGTTTCTATCAGCTACCAACAGCAGGAGCAACCTCCAGAGGCCCAAAACTGGTATAGGCACCTTCTAGCAGGTCAGAACTCTCAGCAATAGAATTCAGGGGAGCTGGGTGTGAATTCTTTGTGTCTCTGAGACTTCAGAACAGGAGGTCAGCACAGACAGGCCCTTGGAGATTCTTGTTCAACCAGGTTCACAGAAAAGTTCCAGTCTATGTCCTTTCCTTGGCAGAAACAGCAACTACTGGCCAACCCCGCACAGCACACAGCAAAGGGGCAGTACTTCTCCTCAAAGCTCTTCTTCTTGGCAGATTTTCCTTTTGAGTCCAGAAGTGATCTAAAGTTCTGGGGTTAAAGGTTTACTACTTATACCCCATTGTTCTCTTTGTGCAAGGGTCTCTAAGCCCAGTCCAAACCACACTTAGTGCACTTTACTAGTCAATTATTAGTAAATCAGAAATGCCAATTAGGGAGAACCAATTGTAATAACAATTTACACAGGTGGCACTTAAACTTTGACACTGATTAGCTTTGGCAAAGTGCCAAAAGCACCTAAGCCAGAAAAAATGACATCCAGCTCAGCATCAAAAATACAGAAGGTAGAGGCAAAAAGTGAGGGGAATCCACACCAAAGATGCAAGTCTAACACCTCAGTGTGTTAGACAGATCAAACTGAGGTGTTTGGAATAAAAATGAATTTAGAGATTGTGTACCACTTTCTGCAGGGTTGTGTCATCAGCAGAGCTTGTTTTTCTCTGGACAGTTATCCTAAAGTAATACAAAGTAGCAGAATATACTACTTTGTGCTAGCTTGTGTCAATTGGGTCACCTTAGGGGAATACTGTTTCCAGGCAACCACCAATAGATTTTGACACAAAGCCCTATCTACTAAAAAAGGTTCCGTTTTCTTTTCAACAAACCTTTCCAAATGTTCATGTGCACACATACAATCTTGGGAAAGTTTTAATCTATGTTTAAGAATAAGAATTTCTACAAAATGTATGGTGGACATAATGCACAGCATGGCTCTGTGGATCAAGTTTATGTCCATAGCTGTCTAAAGTGGGCCAGTGCAGTGGGAGAGAGAAACATCACCATGTCTTAGTAGATATAAAACTCTTTCGCTATCTCCCTTTGACACAATGCATCATCAACAGAGGCATGTGAGATAAACCTGAATGGGGAGATTTACTAACAATTTGTCCAGGTATGCGTCATCGCCAACTCATGTTTTGTGCTGGAAAGTATCCCTAAAGTAATACAAAGTATCAAGCTATACTACCTAGCGCTAGTTTGTGTCAAGGGGGCCACCATGGGGGGTACATAACTGTTTTTGGAAAAGGGTTGGTTGTGGAAATTAGCAATATTAATGTACATAAGCGGCGTTCATTTGCCTTCTCCCATCCCCCTCCCTGTAGGCACCATGAATACCGTGAAACGTTGACCGCATTATTCCGCCAATAAAAGCCCGTGCCCATATGTACATGACAGCCATTTTAGGCACCATGGCCTTTTTGCCCGCTCATTGGAATCCCCGGCTTCCCTCCTGCGCACATTTGAACACCCCCCCCCACTCTCACATGCATAGACCATAAAACCCTCTTCCTCTGCGCGACCCTGCTCTGAAAAGTAACCCTCCTGCTTGACCCACGCACCCCCCATTTCCTCTTGAAAGAAGCATCCTTCGCCTCAGCTGACATAACCCCCCCCAGTTGTACCTGACTGCCCCCGCTCTCTCATGTACGGGTCATAAGATCTCTCTCTCTCTGTGCGACTCTGTCCCTGGGAATCACACCCCGTGCCTGACCATCACCTCCCTTCTTCCCATGAATACCCCTCCCTTGATGACCCCTCCACTGAGCCCGATTGTCCGCACGGACCACTGGTCATCTCCTTCGCCTGAGGATACAGTTTGTTGCCCACCACTGTATGCACTCGCCCTTCTTCAAAAGAGCTACTATTGATCATGACCTCCCCACCCCTCCGAGAATCGATCAGGCGCACACATTCCAAAGGAATCAGCGGAGCACTCAGCTGAGTGATAGCCCCCCTCCCATTGTATGGGGTGAGGACCTCTACTGTAGCCACGTGTTGGATTGTGCCAGAGCGGGGAGGGGTCGGGGATGTCTTTTCCTTGCTTCACAATGTCATTATTGTAAAAAGGAATGTTTGTGATGTATAAAAGGCGATGTCTCAGAGAACTTGTTAGAGCACCTCCCGAAAGACACTGTGTTTCGTGTCCGAAATGACAGGCTCTCCTCATGAGAAATAAAACTCTGTTCTTGTGTTCCTGCTTCCAGCGCCCGTCTCTTTATTTGGTAACTATTCAGAAAGGGAACTAAGAGGCGTCTTGCGCCAGCAGCCTGGGCATCGGTTGTAAATTGGGCTGACTTTCCACATGGTGATGGACAGAGTCTCTGAATGATGCAGAATACTCCTACCCATTCAAGAGATCAGGGCTTGATCTATCACCGTTTATTAGCTCACTGCACCATCCCAGCTCAGAACCTGGCTACATGCAAATTAGTCTGTTCCTGTCCCAGTGCATGATGGGAACAGGTCAAACCAAACTACCAAGCCAATTCTTATACTGGGAAGGAAACAAGCTTCCGGGGACCGGTTTCTGGCATTTCAGCCGTCGTCGGCCCGGCTTGTTTGAATCCTGATGGTGCACTGAGCAAGGGACTCACGTCTGAGTATACCCTCCCACACTTAGTGTGGACAAAATCGATTTTGGAAAAGGGGGTGGTGATGGACAGAGTCTCTGAATGATGCAGAATAGTCCTACCCAGTCAAGAGATCAGGGCTTGATCCATCACCGTTTTTTAGCTCACTGCACCATCCCAGCTCAGAACCTTGCTACATGCAAATTAGTCTGTTCCTGTCCCAGTGCATGATGGGAACAGGGCAAACCAAACTACCAAGCCAATTCTTATACTGGGAAGGAAACAAGCTTCCGGGGAACGGTTTCTGGCATTTCAGCCGTCGTCGGCCCGGCTTGCTTGAATCCTAATGGTGCAATGAGCAAGGGACTCACGTCTGAGTATACCCTCCCATACTTAGTGTGGACAAAATCGATTTTGGAAAAGGGGGTGGTGATGGACAGAGTCTCTGAATGATGCAGAATACTCCTACCCAGTCAAGAGATCAGGGCTTGATCCATCACCGTTTTTTAGCTCACTGCACCATCCCAGCTCAATACCTGGCTACATGCAAATTAGTCTGTTCCTGTCCCAGTGCATGATGGGAACAGGGCAAACCACACCACCAAGCCAATTCTTATACTGGTAAGGAAACAAGCTTCCGGGGACCGGTTTCTGGCATTTCAGCCGTCGTCGGCCCGGCTTGCTTGAATCCTGATGGTGCAATGAGCAAGGGACTCACGTCTGAGTATACCCTCCCACACTTAGTGTGGACAAAAACGATTTTGGAAAAGGGGGTGGTGATGGACAGAGTCTCTGAATGATGCAGAATACTCCTACCCAGTCAAGAGATTGAGGCTTGATCCATCACCGTTTTTTAGCTCACTGCACCATCCCAGCTCAGAACCTTGCTACATGCAAATTAGTCTGTTCCTGTCCCAGTGCATGATGGGAACAGGGCAAACCAAACCACCAAGCCATTTCTTATACTGGGAAGGAAACAAGCTTCCGGGGACTGGTTTCTGGCATTTCAGCCGTCGTCGGCCCGGCTTGCTTGAATCCTGATGGTGCAATGAGCAAGGGACTCACGTCTGAGTATACCCTCCCACACTTAGTGTGGACAAAATCGATTTTGGAAAAGGGGGTGGTGATGGACAGAGTCTCTGAATGATGCAGAATACTCCTACCCAGTCAAGAGATCAGGGCTTGATCCATCACCGTTTTTTAGCTCACTGCACCATCCCAGCTCAGTACCTGGCTACATGCAAATTAGTCTGTTCCTGTCCCAGTGCATGATGGGAACAGGGCAAACCAAACTACCAAGCCAATTCTTATACTGGGAAGGAAACAAGTTTCCGAGGGCCGGTTTCTGGCATTTCAGCCGTCGTCGGCCCGGCTTGCTTGAATCCTGATGGTGCAATGAGCAAGGGACTCACGTCTGAGTATACCCTCCCACACTTAGTGTGGACAAAATCGATTTTGGAAAAGGGGGTGGTGATGGACAGAGTCTCTGAATGATGCAGAATACTCCTACCCAGTCAAGAGATCAGGGCTTGATCCATCACCGTTTTTTAGCTCACTGCACCATCCCAGCTCAGTACCTGGCTACATGCAAATTAGTCTGTTCCTGTCCCAGTGCATGATGGGAACAGGGCAAACCAAACTACCAAGCCAATTCTTATACTGGGAAGGAAACAAGTTTCCGAGGGCCGGTTTCTGGCATTTCAGACGTCGTCGGCCCGTCTTGCTTGAATCCTGATGGTGCAATGAGCAAGGGACTCACGTCTGAGTATACCCTCCCACAATTAGTGTGGACAAAATCGATTTTGGAAAAGGGAGTGGTGATGGACAGAGTCTCTGAATGATGCAGAATACTCCTACCCAGTCAAGAGATCAGGGCTTGATCAATCACCGTTTTTTAGCTCACTGCACCATCCCAGCTCAGAACCTGGCTACATGCAAATCAGTCTGTTCCTGTCCCAGAGCATGATGTGAATAGGTCAAACCAAACTACCAAGCCAATTCTTATACTGGGAAGGAAACAAGCTTCCGGGGACAGGTTTCTGGCATTTCTGCCGTCGTCGGCCCGGCTTGTTTGAATCCTGATGGTGCAATGAGCAAGGGACTCACGTCTGAGTATACCCTCCCACACTTAGTGTGGACAAAATCGATTTTGGAAAAGGGGGTGGTGATGGACAGAGTCTCTGAATGATGCAGAATACTCCTACCCAGTCAAGAGATCAGGGCTTGATCCATCACCGTTTTTTAGCTCACTGCACCATCTCAGCTCAGAACCTGGCTACATGCATGTGAGAAGTTGGCCTGATATGTAGTGTTTCCAATTCTGGAACCACTTGGTATCAGTCCAAACAAACCCCAAAGATGTCTGGTTGTAAGTCAACCTTGTTAGACAAGCTATCCTAGTGGTAGCATGGACTAAGCAGCCTTAAAGGCTTAACTTAAGAGGTCGTGTTAAGCGAGCTGTTTTACCACATACAATCCTGTAATCAAATGAAAGGACACCACACAAGTATATATTATAAAAATATATGTATTTATTTCTAAATTACTCCCCAGTACTCTTTATGAGGAAAGGGGCACAAGCGTTAAATCAAAAGCACAGTATAACATACAAAGTTGCACAATTTTGGATGAGGGCCGGTGGCCACTCAAACCATATACTAAAAAAGTGGTATAAGAGATACCAATCGAACAGTGGTTAGGCCTAGGGCCTAGAGAATCGCTGGGAGCAGTCAGGACTAGCAATGCTGAAGTCGGGAGTAGCCCACGGAATTCGGGTGCAGCACGGAAAGTGCGGCTTACACCAATGCAATGTCAATGGTGCGTAAAAGTTACACAAAGTGAGTTAAAAGATACTTCCGCTGAACCTAGAGGAACGAATCTCAAGACACAGACCCTAGAGGTGTGTACCAGTGTGGGCACACCGGCGTTGCAATGTTACCTCACCCACAGGCCGTGGGTGCACAGGGTCGAAGTGGCGTCGGGTTTTGACACGCAGGCTCTTGGTGCTTGAAGCTGTTGCAGCTGCAGGCGATGTGAAGCAGAAGTGTCCGGTGTGATCCAAGGGTGGATCGAAGTCGAAAAGTACCTGAAAGCAGAGGGGACAGAGTCTGGGTCACTCAGCAGTGACCAGGGTGGAACCAGGACGGAACCAGGCAATGTCGGGCGCAATCAGGTGGTTGTCGATAGGCTTCTCTCCGTTGTCACGTGGGCTCTGGGGCATCTGCGACGTCCAGGAGCAGGTGACGATCTGTCCCACGTAGGCTCTCGCCGTCAGCACCGTCGGCTTCAAGATTGCAGCAAACAGCACTTGGCAAAAGCAATCCACGCGGAACCGGGAGATTGCTTATCACTCGAACCAGGAGGGTCAGAGTGGGGGCTCCTTTTTACAGGAGCTGGTGCAGATCCGGAGCAATCAGAAAAGCGAGTCGTATTTAAGTTTTCGTCGGCACAGGGGCCACAAGCCAGCTGGCAACTGACCGGGCCAACGCATCGAGCCAACACAAGCAGAAGGGCCCCACGCAGCACTCGTCGAGTGTGGAGGGGGTAGTTTTGGTGCAAGTGTAGCTCGGGGTGGGGGCTTCTCAAACCCCGGTGTACAGCTTCGAGGATCACTCGTGGGCTGCACGGTCAGCGTCTCGTGGCCTTTTCAAGATGGCGTGCCCCACGCTTCCGGTCGCCTCCACTGGTCTCAGCTCTGCAGGGACTGTGGATCGGGCAGGGAGAAGGCAGGCAAGCTTGATCTTGTCGATCTCTGTCGCTCGAGTTCCGGCGGGAACTGCAACAAAGCAAGGGTCGAGGGCTGGATGGTGCCTGTTTGCACAGGGTGGTCACTCCTTGACCACAAGGGAGATTCTTCAGTCTTCTATGTTGAGTAGAATGTCGAAGGGTCCAGAATTCGTTTCTTATGTTTCTTCAGGATGATCTGCGTTGCATTGGCACTGCTCCCACTCTTATTCGAATCTGGTGGGCTGGACATCCTGCTAGGTCCCCTCCTATGGGTGGGACCCAGCAAGGGGGTGGTTACACCCCTTTCCTTTGATCCAGGCCGCGCTGGGACGGGGGCTGGAAGGCCCCAGAACCGGTTTGGCCGGATTATGCAAGGGGCAGCCTTGTGCTCCCCAGGCAGTGTCTGGTTTCTTTGAAACCTCCCTACTACAATCAACTATCTCCTGTCTGGGGGGGTTTAACACCGCCCTGCGACAGGAAACCCTTTGTCCAGGCCACCATTTGCTGAGTTTCGGTCAGCAGCAGGAGGCCAGACCCGTGTCTGTGGCAGGGGCATCCATTTTGTGGATCTGAGGCTCATTTTAAATCAACCGCGTTTCAGTAAAGTAACATGTCTTATCCCTCTAGAAGGGTGGAATGCTACCCCCGTCGCCAGAACTGGCGAGGGGGTAGTATTCCAATTCGTATGACACCTTACACAACATGTTTTGATAAAGCCAAACCAAAGTTGCTATATAACCGCGAGGATTATAAGGCGCTTAAGAGTATATGGTATGGCATTATCCCGGATCAGCTTAGGGAGTTGTTCCCGACAGCTGCAGACAGGCTCAGCTCATGCCAGAGCTCCATCTCACATAAAACCACGCACTCTGCCTCCAGGATTGATGAGGCCTTCCATAGGAGTGGCTTACAGGCTTATATATGTGTCCAGATATAGGTTTAGATATAGGTATACTATATCTAAGCAAGGGGTGATTACACCCACTCGCCCCAGCTGAGTGATCAGCCAGTTGTGTCAATTTAAGAACCAGCCAGGGGTGGCAAAAGCTATGCTTCAGCCCCTGGTAGGCCTTGGTGGCACCTATGCCCTGAGCACCTATAGTGCATGGTACAGGGGCTGACAAGGAGTCCATTTCCAATTGTGGTATGTACCTAGGGTACATGGAATCCATTTTACAGAGAGAGCAGATAGCCTGGGGCCCTGATTAGCAGGGAACCAGGCCAACTAAGTCAAAAACCAGCTAAACACATGGCAAAAAATCTGGGGTAACCATAGTCAGGTAGCCACCTTCCTGCACAACCCCCCCCCCCCAAACGAAAGGAGATAAGGCTATCCTTGGCCAGGTAAGCCTATATTGCCTGAGTGGCCATATAAGGAAGTACCTGCACTAGCATGGGTTCCCCCTGTCTCATGGTCCACTAAGCAGTCCCTCACCCTAGGGGTATTAGAGGGTCTCCACCATAGGGAATCACTACCTTGGGTGTGTTTATGCAAAGTTAAAGGCTGGTTGGGATATGGAGTATTGAAGTGAGGCTCCACTAATTTTGGGCTCAACTTCCTCCAATTATCTTCCACCATGTGTGCCTTTCTTTCTTCAACTGAGTTGCACTGAGCTCTCAGGGTCAACCTCTGGCTACCTAAAGCTGGAGGCTGGGTCCCTCTGTTTGGTTTGCTGGAGGGACAGTTCAGGTTTGGGCCCTTTGGGTCCCAGGTTTGGCTGTGCCCAACAGAATCCATCTGTGGGAGGTCCCTAACTACTTTTAAGGGGGCTCCCTCAGGAGTTTTTAAAGTTTTCACCTTCCTAGGGCTACTAGTTTTGGTGCCCCTAATCTGTTGATGGGGGTGCGTTATTTGACAGGGGGCCCTCTGGGACTCACTGTCCTTCTTGTCCTCTGCAGCCCTGGGCTGACTAAGGCAAGGTAGAGAGGGGCAGGTTACCTGCTCCAGACTGGGTCCCACCTGAGAAGGGTCCACTGCCATCAGAGGCTCTGTCAGGCCAGGCCTAACAACCTCTGGGGCAGTTCCTTCATCAGGGGTAAGATCAGTTCCCTGAGGAGGCTGATCCTGTCCTAATGTCTGGTGAGGGGAGATTTCTCTTCCTCCTCCATGCTCTCAGTTTGGGTGGAGTGATCCATCATTTCAGGCTTCACAACACACATATCTGTTTGAGTTTGGGCTGTGGCCATCACAGCCCCACCAACCTTTTCAGGAGGAGACTCAGTTTGGGTTTCTGCTGTTATCATAACAGCTTTGCTATTCTGTTTTGGAAGAGCTTCTGTTAAAGATGGGGCAGAGAGTTGCTCAGCCCTACCAACCTTTTCAGGAAGGACATCTTGGGTTGGGGCTATAGCCAGTACAGCCCCACTAACCTTTCCATTGGAGTTTACCATTCTAGAATGGATTTCCTGTTCAACCTCAGCCCAGGCTGAGATTTCTAAATCATTACCCAGTAGACAGTCTACAGGCAAGTTTGGTGACACTGCCACTCTCTTTGGGCCAATGACACCTCCCCAGCTGAGACTTACTACTGCCATGGGATGATTTGTTTTGATGCCATCAATGTTTGTTACCTGGTATGTGGCACCAGGTAAAAGTTGCTTAGAGGGGACCATGCAGTCAGCCACCATGGTGATGCTAGCCCCTGTGTCTCTAAAGGCTTCAACTTTCAAACCATTGATGATGGGTTCTTGTCTATATTTGCTCAATCAATCAATCAATCAATCAATCAGTGACACTTATAAAGCGCGCTACATACCCGTAGGGTCTCAAGGCGCTGGGGGGGGGGGTGCCGCTACTGCTCGAACAGCCAGGTCTTCAGCTTCTTCCTGAAGGGGAGGTGGTCTTGGGTCAGGCGCAGGTCGGACGGGAGGGAGTTCCAGGTCTTGGCGGCCAGGTAGGAGAAGGACCTTCCTCCTGTAGTCGCTCTTCGGATGCGGGGGACGGCGGCGAGGGCGTGGTTGGCTGATCGGAGGTGGCGTTTGGGAGCGTAGAAGTTGACTCGGCTGTTGAGGTAGCTCGGGCCTTGGTCGTGTAGGGCTTTGTGTGCGTGGGTGAGGAGGCGGAAGGTGATTCTCTTGTTGACGGGGAGCCAGTGAAGGTCTCTCAGATGTCCGGAGATGTGGCTGGATCGTGGGATGTCGAGGATGAGTCTGGCTGAGGCGTTTTGGATCCGCTGGAGTCTCTTCTGGAGCTTGGCGGTGGTACCGGCGTAGAGGGCGTTACCGTAGTCCAGTCGGCTGGTGACGAGGGCCTGGGTGACGGTCTTCCTGGTCTCTGTGGGGATCCACCAGAAGATCTTCCGTAGCATGCGTAGGATGTTGAAGCACGCCGAGGAGACATTGTTGACTTGCCTGGTCATGGAGAGGGAGGAGTCCAGGATGAAGCCCAGGTTTCGTGCATGGTCTGTCGGTTTGGGTGCGGTGCCCAGGGCGGGAGGCCACCAGGAGTCGTCCCAGGCGGAGGGTGAGGAGCCCAGGATGAGGACCTCCGTCTTGTCCGAGTTCAGTTTCAGGCGGCTGGTCGTCATCCACTCGGCTACCTCTTTCATCCCTTCGTGCAGGTTGGCTCTGGCGGCGGCGGGGTCGTTGGTCAGGGAGAGGATCAGCTGGGTGTCGTCGGCGTAGGAGATTATGCTGAGGTGGTGTTTGCGTACGATGGCCGCGAGGGGGCTCATGTAGACGTTGAAGAGGGTGGGGCTCAGGGATGATCCTTGGGGGACGCCGCAGATGACTTCGGAGGCCTCTGACTTGTACGGTGGTAGGCGGACTCTCTGTGTTCTTCCGTCGAGGAAGGAGATGATCCATTCCAGCGCCTTGTCCTGGATTCCGATGTTGCTGAGGCGCCGTACTAGGGTGCGGTGGCAGACCGTGTCGAATGCCGCGGAGAGGTCTAGGAGGATGAGGGCCGCTGTTTCTCCATTGTCCATCAGGGCTCGGATGTCGTCGGTGGCGGCGATGAGGGCGGTCTCCGTGCTGTGTTTGGCTCGGAAGCCGGACTGTGAGGGGTCGAGGGATCCGTTCGTCTCGAGGAAGGCGGCCATCTGCTTGTTGACGGTCTTCTCGATGACTTTGGCTGGAAACGGGAGAAGCGAGATGGGGCGGTAATTCTTGAGGTCGGTGGGGTCCGCTGTTGGTTTCTTGAGTAGAGCGCTGAGTTCGGCGTGTTTCCAGCTCTCAGGGAAGATGGCGGTGTCGAAGGAGGTGTTGATGATGTCTCGCAGGTGGGGTGCGATGACAGCGTCGGCCCTGTTGAAGACGTGGTGAGGGCAGGGGTCGGTTGGTGATCCGGAGTGGATGGAGTTCATCGTGCGGATGGTGTCTTCGGTGCTGATCGGGGTCCAGGCGTGGAGGGTGGTGGTGGGGGGGGGTGGTTGGTAGGTCATGGTGTGCGTTGGTTGGTTGTTGAAACTGCTGTGCATGTCCGTGATCTTGTTGTGGAAGTATGAGGCGAGGGAGTTGCAGAGGTCTTGCGATGGGGTGATGTCGTTGTTTCCTGCGCTGGGGTTGGAAAGCTCTTTCACGATGTTGAAGAGTTCCTTGCAGTTGTGCGCGTTGTTGTCCAACCGGTCCTTGAATGCTGTTTTCTTGGCGGCGCGGATCAGCTGGTGGTGTTTCCGGGTGGCAAGTTTGTAGGAGGTCCTGTTGTCCGGTGTCGGTTCCCTTTTCCAGACTTTCTCGAGGGCTCGGCAGTTCTTCTTGGAGCTCTTGAGTTCGTCGGTGAACCATGGGGCCTTCTTGCTGCCGGGTCTGCTAGGCGGGGTCCTCAGCGGGGCGAGTTCGTCCGCGCAGTTGCTGATCCACTTCGTGAGGTTGTCGGCGGCCAGGCTGGGGTTCGCTGAGCTGGCAGGAGGGTGCTGGCTCAGGGAGGTGGCGAGCTGGTCTGCTGTGATCTTGTTCCAGCTTCTGCGGGCGGTCTGTTGCTGGTGATGGTGGGTCGTCGTTCTCTTGAAGGTGAAGTGGACGCAGCTGTGGTCCGTCCATTGAAGCTCTGTGGCGTGGCTGAAGTCGATGTCTGTGCTGGATGAGAAGACGGCGTCGAGTGTGTGTCCGGCGAGGTGGGTGGGGGTGGACACCAGGTGCTTGAGTCCCAGGTTGGCGAGGTTGTCGAGCAGGGTGCTGGTGTTGTGGTCGTTGTTGTTCTCCAGATGGAAGTTGAGGTCTCCGAGGAGGATGTAGTCAGCGGAGGGGAGGGCATGCGGGCTGATGAAGTCGGCGATGTCCTCGCTGAATTGCGTGCGTGGTCCAGGGGGTCGGTAGATCAGGGTGCCTCTGAGGGTGCTGTTCGGGTTGGTGTGGATCTGGAAATGCAGGTGTTCGGCGCTGGTCAGGGTGTTGTCGGTGCTGGTCGTGAGACGGATGGTGTTCCTGTGGATGATGGCGATGCCTCCTCCCATCTGGTTGGCGTTTCGGTCCCTCCGGACGATCTTGTAGCCCTCTGGGATAGCGATGGCGATGTCGGGAGCTGAAGAGGCGTTCATCCAGGTCTCCGTGAGGAAGGCAACGTCAGGGGCTGTGGCGTCTAGGAGGTTCCAGAGTTCGATGGCGTGTCTGTGGACGGAGCGGGTGTTGAGCAGGATGCACTTGAGGTGGGTGCTGCTGGTGTTCGACTTGGCGGGTGCTGGTGCGGGGCTGGTCCGGATGCAGGAGAACTTGCAGGTGTGGCAGCTGAAAGGTCCGTGGGTGCGTCTTGGAGTGGCTTGGTGGCATTCTGGGAGTCGGCCGGTGTTGAGAGCGATGAGGGTGGCGGCTGAGTACGTCAGGCGGGTAGGTCGAGGTCTTCGGGGGCCAGGGGTCCTGGCGCTGGTCGCGATCCGGTCGCGGACGGGCGCAGACGGGCTTACCTTTGGCGCGCCTTCGGCGCACAATCGGCGCGCCCGCTGCGCGTGACCGCTGTGCGCACGGTCGCCATTTAAGGCGAAGTGCGCGGGTGGGCGGAGCAGCTGGGAGGCGGGAGCGGGGAGGGTTACAGAAGACAAAAAAGGGGCGGGGACAAGCGGCGGTGGCGGGAAGGGAGGGCGGGGGGCGGCGAGGTAGGCGGACAACAAGGAAGGAGAGCAAACACGGGGAAAATGAAAATACAATAAAACAGGCACAAAAAAACGCTAAAACAGGGGAAAAAAGAGAGTTAAACCAAGCAAGCACAAAATAACGTCAAAACAAGGGCAAAAACACTTGCAGCGGCGGCAGCCGGCAAACGAGGCAGCAGCGAGGCAGAGGGCAGGCAAGGGGCACACGCAGCAGCTGGTGGCCGTGCGGCGCGGGGGTGTCCCACAAGTGGGTCACACTCACCTGCGTCGCACGGTCGCCATTTAAGGCCAAGTGCGCGGGTGGGCGGAGCAGCTGGGAGGCGGGAGCGGGGAGGGTTACAGAAGACAAAAAAGGGGCGGGGACAAGCGGCGGTGGCGGGAAGGGAGGGCGGGGGGCGGCGAGGTAGGCGGACAACAAGGAAGGAGAGCAAACACGGGGAAAATGAAAATACAATAAAACAGGCACAAAAAAACGCTAAAACAGGGGAAAAAAGAGAGTTAAACCAAGCAAGCACAAAATAACGTCAAAACAAGGGCAAAAACACTCGCAGCGGCGGCAGCCGGCAAACGAGGCAGCAGCGAGGCAGAGGGCAGGCAAGGGGCACACGCAGCAGCTGGTGGCCGTGCGGCGCGGGGGTGTCCCACAAGTGCTCAAGGTATTTGGGCAATCAGAGAAGTTGGCAAACCCCATGCCAGTCTCATAAACAAGATCATTTGGGGATGGGGACCTGGATAGGCCAGGGTCCTCCTGGGCTCCAAAAGTAAACCCACCCAGATTCCTGGGTGTGCTCCCACTTCCTGGGGGATTACTGCTGACAGTAACAGGAGGTGTTGGAGCTGGCTTTGGAGGTATGTTTTCTTTATTGCCATTCTTGGGACAACAGCTGTCTGTTTTGTAATGCCCAACCTGTTTACAGGCATGACAATAAGGTTTTTTCTCTGTTGAAGAAGTGTCGCGGGGCCCACCCTTTTTATTGGAATTTTGGGGCCCTGGGGGGAGGCAAGATGGCCGCTGAGGGTTTCAGCGAGTAAGTCGCACATTTTCACTTCTCCCTGCCACAGGCCAAATGGTTGACGGAATCGATGCTGGAACCTGGTTTGGGAAGGAGTACTTGGCAGCATAATATACAGCATCACTGCAGAATGAGTTGCAGGAAAGACGTCGGGTTCCTTTCTCAGGAATTAAGTTTAACAAAACGGATTGCCCTGAAGCTTTGAAGAAATATCACAGCAAGAACTAAGCTGATCTTGAAATCTTGGTTCAGAATGCCGCCGAGGTTGCAACGAGTACATGATGCAAAAGACGGCAGAGAAAACAAAAGCGGGAAGCTCGGAGAGACTGATACTAACAAAGCCCCTAATGCTAAAGAGAAAGTCAAGGCCGATATGAAACAAGACACCAAACAGGATACAAAAATGGATACAAAAGTATCACAGAGTGCGGCTCAGAAAGCCGGTGCTATTCCCAAAAAACCAACTCTGAGAAAACCGGGCGGTGACAATCCTGCCTCGGCTAAGGAAAGTGGAAACATCAAGAAGACAAAAGAGAGTGCTATGCGCCAACCATCAGTGACGGAGAGTTTTTCAAATATACCTTCGAATCCGGGCGGGATCTGCAGCGGTAAGATTGTATCCATGTCCGACGCGCGCCCAGTGCCTGCTGCTACAGTTGCCGCGGAAGCTAAAGGAGATGTGGATTCTGTCAGCGAGGTCCATGGGCTGATGCCGGCAGTGGGAGAAGGAGAGAAAGCAGCGAAGGGCGCCAGCACGGGCGCTGGGATAGCGGTAACTAAGCAACAGGGAGAAAGACCCGCTGCAGGGAAGTCGGCTGGGGCAATGCCTGCATCCACTGTTAGCGCTGCAAGTCAGGCGATTGAGAGAGATGCAGCGGGTGAGAGTACCACAGTGACCACTTCAGCTCCTACACAGTTCTCGAACAAAGTGGGCCCAGGAGATCATCTTTCACTGCACAAGGTTGGTAACGAAGTGCTTGAGGTTAGCGCTTTGAATGCACAATTACCTGATAACGCTAGCTGTTTGACAATATCCACGGATTGTGATATAGGACTAGCGAATGGTTTGGTAACAGATGGCGCTGCACAAGCAATGCCTCCGCTATGGGAGAATGAAGCAGAAATAAATTTGGAAAGAGAAGGAGTGAAATCAGGTGGCGAATCCTCAGCTTCTACCTCTAACTCCACCGAATTGCATTTTATATCTGAGGCAGCCTCTGCGGAGAGGTACTACTCGGTAGAAGAAGACTCCCAGTCACATTCGCTTCCTACTGGAGAGAGTTCTGATGAGTCAACTGGGGGAGATACAGGTAGTAGCTCTCCGGTTCAGAAATTTACTCAAAAAAAGCGACTATCCAGAAGAAAACCATCCTCAGCAAGCAGCACTACAGACCCCACTAAAAAACTAGCCTGGGATTACTCTACTACCACATTCTCCTTTTTAGAGCAGGATAGCCCGGCTACAATGATTGGAGAGCAGGGCTCCTTGCAGCCCATACAACCACCGGTTACTCTGGACCTATTATTCAACACTCTGAAATTGATGCAATCCGAGGCTAGAGGGGAAAGTAGGAGAGCTAGGCACGAGGCTAGAAAGGTACAGAATAAACTGAGGAAGATAAGTCAAAGGCAGGACGAGATGGCGGAGAGGGTGGCACATGTGGAAGAAAGAACTGGGAAGGTGGAGGACGATCTGAGAGAGATTAAATCATATAAGGAAGAGCATCAGAAGGTGGCTGAAGATGTTAACTGGAAACTCGAGGATTTTGAGAATAGACAGCGTCGAAATAACATCAGACTGCTAGGAATCGAAGAAGGACTGGAAGGAGGGGACATTAGAATGTTTGTAGTGAATTTGTTAAAAGGGGCTTTCCCAGAACTAACATCATGGCAATGGGAACATGAAATCCAAAGAGCCCATCGCTTTCCGTTCTTCAAAAGAGGGCAGGAAGGAGCCCAAGGGGGTAAACCAAGGGCAATTTTGATCTTTGTTGGGAATTTCCTGCTAAGACAGCTGATCTTAGATAAGGCCAAACCTGAGTCAAGAAAGTCTTTTAATAACGTGTCATTTTTTGCAAGGCCTGATTTTTGCCATGCTACGGTAGAGCGTAGATGGAGATTGAGGCAGCTGATTCCGAGTATACAATCTCTGGGTTCAGAAGCCTACCTTCTCTACCCAGCAAAGCTGAAAATAGTAACTAAAAGTCAGGTTAAGTTCTTTTTTTCCGAAATTAAAGCAAAGGCCTTTATGATTGAAGTTTTGGGGTATAAGGAGAGTTAACCAGAATATTGTAACTGTTTATTTGACATAGAGGGGGGGAAGAAGGTGGGGGGAAGTGGCGACTGCTGATTCTCTGGCGATCACACATAGGTCATGCTTGACCTATTTGCCTGTAGGGGAGGGTGGGGGTGGGGGTGGGTTAGTCTGGGGTGGAGAAGGGGGGGAACACAAGGGGGGGGGGAGAAAATGGCACACATCATCTTTAGTAGTTTACATACAGAGCTCTGCTAAAAAGTTGGTATTGCTTTCAAGTATATGGTGGAACAAGGAAACAATGAGAGAAAGAGGAAATTGGGAGAGTGGGATGGATATAATTCTCGAAATTCTTAATGGCATGTAGAATTATTTCAATGAATGTGTGTGGCCTTAACGACCACCAGAAGAGATTAAGGGTCTCTGCTTTTTGTAAGGCATTAAATCCAGATCTGATTTGTCTCCAAGAGACCCACGTTGAGGGAGGTAAAGGTTTTTTGTTAGGACAGCTGGGGTTCGAAGTATTAGCTTACACTACACAAGCTTCAAAAACACGAGGGGTGGCAATCCTGGGAAGGGGGAGAGAGTGTATGGTGATTAGGAAGAAGGTAGATAAGTGGGGAAGATGGGTCATGGTGGAAGTAGTGTTCAGAGGAGCTAGATTTACTTTGGTCTCAGTCTATGGTTCGACAGCCGATGAACCAGATATATTTGAGTTTTTGGACCAGGAACTGACAACATGGGTGGATCCTATCGTATGTTGTGGGGATTTTAATATTAATCAACCTGCCAGCGTAGAGCTTCAAAGGAATTATGGTTATGCGGGGCGTAAGAAGAAGGTACATAAGGCGATAGTAGATCTGGCTACACATAATGCTTTATCAGATGTATGGGCAAATCTGAATCCAGTGAGTGATGGGGACACTTTTTTTTCAGCGCCCCATAGAATTACTGTTAGATTGGATTATTTTTTAATTTCTAACGTGCTGTTATCTAATGCATCTATTACAAAGTTACCATGTATGATGTCAGATCATAACCCGTTGTTATTGACATTGAATCTCAATGGAATAAGCAGAAAGGTGTACAAATGGTCATTTGAAAGAGCGCTGCTGAAAGATGAGAGCTACCGTAAACATATGATGAAATGGATAACCGAATTTTGGCTTAATAATAAGGGTAGCACAAGCAGTGGTAATGTCTGGGATGCTTTTAAAGCAGGGATTAGAGGCGAGACGATTAGTTTTACATCTTTTCGACGGAAAGTGGAAAGAGAGAAGTCTGAACAACAGATGAACTCACTTTTGGCTGCAGAAGCAGAACTTAATAGATTGATTATGGCTGGGAGTCCACTGGATCAAAAAATATTAGAAATTAATGATTTTAAAGAACGACATTGCTGAAATGGTTACAAATAGAACAGCCGTAAGTTATCTCGCAAAAAAGGAACAGGTGTTTGAATACAGCGAGAAGGTGGGGCATATCCTTGCTGTTAGGACGAAGCAGAAAGCTAATGCTGGGGACATTAAAAGTATGGTAGATAACTTAGGAAATGTGATATTAGATTCTAATGGCATAAGGAAAGAATTCTGGGAATACTATACGAACTTATATGACAGCGACAACAGGATGGGTTCCGAGGAAATAAATATTGAAATAAGAGATTATTTGGGAAATATACAGCTAGAGACGTTGGAAATAGAAGATCAGATTAAGCTAGAGTCCGATATAACATTAGAGGAAGTAGCATCAGCACTTTCGGAACTCCCATCATCTAAAGCCGCAGGACCAGATCTCATTCCAATTGAATTTTATAAAACATTTTTTTCTTCTATAAGGGCGGAGCTTTTAGATACTCTTTTACAAGCTCAGAGGGAAGTCTCAGTTCCAGATTCATGGGGGGGCACTGAGATCATTGTCATTCTTAAAAAGGGCAAGCCTCCTACAACACCAGGGTCGTATAGACCAATTGCCCTTATGAATGCGGATGTGAAATTATATTCCAAAATTCTGGCAACAAGGCTGTCTACCGTTATTGAAAAACTAGTCGCACCAGAGCAACATGGATTCATTCCAGGAAAAGGTACCACTACACATGTTCGAACAGTAATCACTTGCTTTGATGTTATGGAGGTTAATGGCGGCCCACTGGCAGCCATGTTCCTCGACGCCGAGAAGGCTTTTGACAGGGTGGCTTGGTTATACTTATGGGAAATATTGAAAGTATATGGTTTTGGCGATAAATTTATAAGGGCAATTCAGGTCTTATACAAGGCACCTACAGCCAGAATTAAAATAAATCGAGATTTAACGGCACCTGTACAAATTAAAAGAGGCACTAGGCAAGGTTGTCCTAGTTCTCCCCTCCTTTTCGCATTATACATGGATCCATACTTGCGGTATTTAAAATCTAACCCGAATATCCCACCACTTATCTCGAATGGAGTGGAGGTTAATGTTCTAGCATATGCAGATGATGTAGCTATAATCACCCCAGACCCAGCCAAAGCAGTGGAGGAGGTTGAGCTGGAGGCTAGCAAATTTGGAAGAATATCCGGGTATAAATTAAACAGCGCAAAAACGCAAATTATCAAAAATGCAATGGTCCTATATAATGATGTTCGAGTGGTCCCCGCAGCAACGTATTTAGGAGTTGAGATATCACCCAATTTGGACACAGTGGTAGGACGGAATATTTCTCCTTTAATTAAAGATGTAAGTGCAGACCTGGCCAGAATTGATAAGCTTAAACTTTCGCTAGTAGGACGTACAAATGTAATAAAAATGATTATTCTTCCCAAATTCCTTTATTTCTTTCGCACTATTCCTCTTTTTTTTTAAACAAGCTGGTTCAGTAAACTAGAATCAATACTTAATAAATTTATATGGTCCTATGGGAAAACGAGAAGGGCCTATAAGTTTATGACGCTACCAAGGGTTAGAGGAGGGTGGGGGGTCCCAGACTTCAGGCTATATTATTGGGCATCTGTACTACAATACACCCAGGGTCTGCTGGGGGCAGATAATCTAGAGTTGAATGTTAGATCTTGCTCGACAATGGTATATTCTATTGTTATGGGGGCAGACGCCGCGAATGCCTTCCTAAACCACGCAGACTTCCTTTACTATAAGCATACACGATTTAAAACAGTTAAAGCTGCATACAATATTTGGATAGCAGTAGCAAAGAAATGTGGACTAGGAAGGTACAATAGGTATACTAGATTGTATAGGAATAGAACACTACCCCCCTTGATATTTTCGGATCCTATAATGGCGGAATGGGATATGCAAGGCTTAAAAAGTATAGGGGATTTGATGGGAATGGATGGGAATATATTACAATTTTCAGATTTGATGGGTAAATATGGCATTACAAGAAATAGTTTTTTTAAGTATTTGCAAATCAGGAGCTTTTTGGGTAAGAAAAAGGGGGGAGAATGTGGATTTCGGAAGAGTAACCTTATGGAATCTCTAGCTCAGGGGGGAGAGTGTTCTATTCGATCCTTTTATGCCAGTCTAGCAGGCCTAAAAAAAGACGATACTGAGAAATTTGGAGATAAATGGGCAGGGAAACTAGGTGTACAGAGTCAACTTTTTTTGGATTCACTTGAGCTAGGATGCTCTGTGCTGTGTTCTGCTCCTCTTCAATCGCAGCACTTTAAAACTGTATTTCAACTCTATCACACACCGGACCGCATTGCACAGTGGGGGGGGACCACAGGGACAACTTGTTTTCGTTGCAATGCTCCAGTAGCAGACAGTATCCACATTTTTGCACTGTGCCCCCAATTAGAGAATTTACGAAAGGGGATTGAAGATTTTATGAGGCTTACTCTGGGTGTAAATGAGATTTTAACACCAATGGTTATCATGCTAGGGGTTATGGGATATAGGGACGATAATACTGAATTTATATTCCTAGCGATGGCAGTGTACAGGCTACTAATTGCAAGAGCATGGCGGGATCCTACTCCCCCTACATTACAACAATGGATTGCTTTGTTATTGGGGATATTTAACCTTGAAAAAGGTATATACGCCAGGAAGGGAAAAAGAACTAGAAAATTGGGATTAAAAATTTGGAATCCTATATATCGGTGGAAAGAGAGAGTAAGGGTACCCCTTGGTTAATAATTTATAAGGCTTGTTTAAGTTTTCCACTTGAATGTGTTGATGACTTATAATTTTTTTTTATATACATAGTAATATTCGGGTTATATTGTGTCTTGTGATCTCTGTGTATGTAAATGACAAATTGTTGTATGATGTGCCATCAAAATTTTAAATAAAAAAATTTAAAAAAAAAAAAGGAATTTTGGGGCCCTGGGGAAGTCTTTTCTTTACTTTTATCCCCACCCTTATCTTGAGGCTTGGTAGACTCCTTCTTCTGGTTATTGTCCTGATTCTTAGGCCTAATCCTGGTTCTGACCCATTTATCTGCCCTCTTTCCCAATTCTTGGAGAGAGGTCAAATCTGAGTCCACCAGGTGCTGGTGTAAGAGCTGGTTCTGACAATTACTTAGGATCTGCTCCCTCATAATCAAATTATACAATCCTGTGAAGTCATGTACTTTGCTGCCATTTAGCCAACCCTCCAGAGCCTTAGTTGCACAATCAACAAAATCAGCCCAGTCCTGAATCTGTGTCTTCTGGGTATCTCTGAACTTTAACCTGTACTGTTCAGTGGTTAAGCCAAACCCATCTATCAGAACACTCTTCAGGACTTTGTAATTGTTGGCATCCTCATGTCTGACAGTGAGGAGCCTATCTCTCCCTTTCTCTGAAAAGGAGTACACTAAGATTGCTGCCCACTGTTCCTCAGGAACCTGCTGTACCATGCAGGCTCTCTCAAGAGCAGTCATCCATTTGTGGATGTCATCCCCTTCCTTGTAGGGGGGCACAATCTTTGTCAGGTTTCTACTATCATAGGACCTGGGTTTCTCTTTAGGAATATTGCTGCCACCAGTGGCATCTAAGCCACACAATTTTCTTTCTCTTGCTAAAGCAAGTTTAGCTTGAGCCAAGGCTACCTCTTCCCTTTCTATTTGGAGTTGGACAGCCCTCATTCTGGCCCTATGCTTTTTTCTCTGGGAGGGAGTCATCCCTCTTTGAGATTCTCTTGAGGCACTAGAAAGATGAGAGTCCCCTGATTGAGATCTCACCCTCCTGTTGCCTGGGAGAATTTGGTTATGAGATCTGGAGTGGTGCTGGCCCTCTCCATTCCCATGTAGGTCTAGGTTGGCCTGGTTAAGCCTGGCAACCTGTACCTGGGTCACCCTCTGATCCTGATCTTCAGGCTCATTTACATCTGAGCCTTCCTCTTCCTCTTCCTCCTCCTCTTCTTCTTCATCTGGAAGATTCTCATTCTCAGGGGAGTTTATCCCCTCACCTGAATCTAAGGGAGCCTGACTCACCTTGTCTAAGTCATCCTTTTCCAGGATAGCTATCAGGGAAGGAATGGTAGGGCCTCTGCCCTTTTTTAGCCCCCTGGCTGTGCACAAGGCACTCAGGTCTTTGTGGCTAAGGTTGTCATATCTGGAAGTTGCCTTGGTAAGGTCAACTGCTACAGGAGCAGAGCCTGAGGCTCCACCTGTATCAGACATGACTGCTAGTGAGGTGTAAGTGATGCACTTACCTACACTAAGTGTTTTCCTACTGTACCTTGCTAGTGAGTTGTAGTCAGGGTGTGCTACTCCCTTTAATCTACAACTACTAAGTTCAGTAGAACTTAATATGCTAAGCTTTTGATTTATATGTACCTAAGGTACTTGATGTGATCTTTCAATTTGATGTAAAGATTGCAATGGTAAAACAACAGCAAGCTCAAATCCGCACCGCTGCACACCAATGTGAGAAGTTGGCCTGATATGTAGTGTTTCCAATTCTGGAACCACTTGGTATCAGTCCAAACAAACCCCAAAGATGTCTGGTTGTAAGTCAACCTTGTTAGACAAGCTATCCTAGTGGTGGCATGGACTAAGCAGCCTTAAAGGCTTAACTTAAGAGGTCGTGTTAAGCGAGCTGTTTTACCACATACAATCCTGTAATCAAATGAAAGGACACCACACAAGTATATATTATAAAAATATATGTATTTATTTCTAAATTACTCCCCAGTACTCTTTATGAGGAAAGGGGCACAAGCGTTAAATCAAAAGCACAGTATAACATACAAAGTTGCACAATTTTGGATGAGGGCCGGTGGCCACTCAAACCATATACTAAAAAAGTGGTATAAGAGATACCAATCGAACAGTGGTTAGGCCTAGGGCCTAGAGAATCGCTGGGAGTAGTCAGGACTAGCAATGCTGAAGTCGGGAGTAGCCCACGGAATTCGGGTGCAGCACGGAAAGTGCGGCTTACACCAATGCAATGTCAATGGTGCGTAAAAGTTACACAAAGTGAGTTAAAAGATACTTCCGCTGAACCTAGAGGAACGAAACTCAAGACACAGACCCTAGAGGTGTGTACCAGTGTGGGAACACCGGCGTTGCAATGTTACCTCACCCACAGGCCGTGGGTGCACAGGGTCGAAGTGGCGTCGAGTTTTGACACGCAGGCTCTTGGTGCTTGAAGCTGTTGCAGCTGCAGGCGATGTGAAGCAGAAGTGTCCGGTGTGATCCAAGGGTGGATCGAAGTCGAAAAGTACCTGAAAGCAGAGGGGACAGAGTCTGGGTCACTCAGCAGTGACCAGGGTGGAACCAGGACGGAACCAGGCAATGTCGGGCGCAATCAGGTGGTTGTCGATAGGCTTCTCTCCATTGTCACGTGGGCTCTGGGGCATCTGCGACGTCCAGGAGCAGGTCACAATCTGTCCCACGTAGGCTCTCGCCGTCAGAACCGTCGGCTTCAAGATTGCAGCAAACAGCACTTGGCAAAAGCAATCCATGCGGAACCGGGAGATTGCTTATCACTCAAACCAGGAGGGTCAGAGTGGGGGCTCCTTTTTACAGGAGCTGGTGCAGATCTGGAGCAACCAGAAAAGCGAGTCGTATTTAAGTTTTCGTCGGCACAGGGGCCACAAGCCAGCTGGTAAGTGACCGGGCCAACGCGTCAAGCCAACACAAGCAGAAGGGCCCCACGCAGCACTCGTCGAGTGTGGAGGGGGTAGCTTTGGTGCAAGTGTAGCTCGGGGTAGGGGCTTCTCAAACCCCAGTGTACAGCTTCGAGGATCACTCGTGGGCTGCACGGTCAGCGCCTCGTGGCCTTTTCAAGATGGCGTGCCCCACGCTTCCGGTCGCCTCCACTGGTCTCAGCTCTGCAGGGACTGTGGATCGGGCAGGGAGAAGGTAGGCAAGCTTGATCTTGTCGATCTCTGTCGCTCGAGTTCCGGCGGGAACTGCAACAAAGCAAGGGTCGAGGGCTGGATGGTGCCTGTTTGCACAGGGTGGTCACTCCTTGACCACAAGGGATATTCTTCAGTCTTCTATGTTGAGTAGAATGTCGAAGGGTCCAGAATTCGTTTCTTATGTTTCTTCAGGATGATCTGCGTTGCATTGGCACTGCTCCCACTCTTATTCGAATCTGGTGGGCTGGACATCCTGCTAGGTCCCCTCCTATGGGTGGGACCCAGGAAGGGGGTGGTTACACCCCTTTCCTTTGATCCAGGCCGTGCTGGGACGGGGGCTGGAAGGCCCCAGAACCGGTTTGGCCGGATTATGCAAGGGGCAGCCTTGTGCTCCCCAGGCAGTGTCTGGTTTCTTTGAAACCTCCCTACTACAATCCACTATCTCCTGTCTGGGGTGGTTTAACACCGCCCTGCGACAGGAAACCCTTTGTCCAGGCCACCATTTGCTGAGTTTCGGTCAGCAGCAGGAGGCCAGACCCGTGTCTGTGGCAGGGGCATCCATTTTGTGGATCTGAGGCTCATTTTAAATCAACCGCGTTTCAGTAAAGTAACATGTCTTATCCCTCTAGAAGGGTGGAATGCTACCCCCGTCGCCAGAACTGGCGAGGGGGTAGTATTCCAATTCGTATGACACCTTACACGACATGTTTTGATAAAGCCAAACCAAAGTTGCTATATAACCGCGAGGATTATAAGGCGCTTAAGAGTATATGGTATGGCATTATCCCGGATCAGCTTAGGGAGTTGTTCCCGACAGCTGCAGACAGGCTCAGCTCATGCCAGAGCTCCATCTCACATAAAACCACGCACTCTGCCTCCAGGATTGATGAGGCCTTCCATAGGAGTGGCTTACAGGCTTATATATGTGTCCAGATATAGGTTTAGATATAGGTATACTATATCTAAGCAAGGGGTGATTACACCCACTTGCCCCAGCTGAGTGATCAGCCAGTTGTGTCAATTTAAGAACCAGCCAGGGGTGGCAAAAGCTATGCTTCAGCCCCTGGTAGGCCTTGGTGGCACCTATGCCCTGAGCACCTATAGTGCATGGTACAGGGGCTGACAAGGAGTCCATTTCCAATTGTGGTATGTACCTAGGGTACATGGAATCCATTTTACAGAGAGAGCAGATAGCCTAGGGCCCTGATTAGCAGGGAACCAGGCCAACTAAGTCGAAAACCAGCTAAACACAAGGCAAAAAATCTGGGGTAACCATAGTCAGGAAGCCACCTTCCTACAATGCAAATTAGTCTGTTCCTGTCCCAGTGCAAGATGGGAACAGGGCAAACCAAACTACCAAGCCAATTCTTATACTGGGAAGGAAACAAGCTTCCGGGGACCAGTTTCTGGCATTTCAGCCGTCGTCGGCCCGGCTTGCTTGAATCCTGATGGTGCAATGAGCAAGGGACTCACGTCTGAGTATACCCTCCCACACTTAGTGTGGACAAAATCGATTTTGGAAAAGGGGGTGGTGATGGACAGAGACAGAGTCTCTGAATGATGCAGAATACTCCTACCCAGTCAAGAGATCAGGGCTTGATCCATCACCGTTTTTTAACTCACTGCACCATCCCAGCTCAGAACTTGGCTACATGCAAATTAGTCTGTTCCTGTCCCAGTGCATGATGGGAACAGGGCAAACCAAACTACCAAGCCGAGCCCACGACGGCTGAAATACCAGAAACCGGTCCCCGAAAGCTTGTTTCCTTCCCAGTATAAGAATTGGCTTGGTAGTTTGGTTTGCCCTGATCCCATCATGCACTGGGACAGGAACAGACTAATTTGCATGTAGCCAGGTTCTGAGCTGGGATGGTGCAGTGAGCTAAAAAACGGTGATGGATCAAGCCCTGATCTCTTGACTGGGTAGGAGTATCCTGCATCATTCAGAGACTCTGTCCATCACCACCCCCTTTTCCAAAATCGATTTTGTCCACACTAAGTGTGGGAGGGTATACTCAGACGTGAGTCCCTTGCTCATTGCACCATCAGGATTCAAGCAAGCCGGGCCGACGACGGCTGAAATGCCAGGAACCGGTCCCCAGAAGCTTGTTTCCTTCCCAGTATAAGAATTGGCTTGGTAGTTTGGTTTGCCCTGTTCCCATCATGCACTGGGACAGGAACAGACTAATTTGCATGTAGCCAGGTACTGAGCTGGGATGGTGCAGTGAGCTAAAAAACGGTGATGGATCAAGCCCTGATCTCTTGATTGGGTAGGAGTATTCTGCATCATTCAGAGACTCTGTCCATCACCACCCTCTTTTCGAAAATCGGGTACATAACTGTTGCCGTGTAAACATCCATGATTTTGATGAAAAACCCCTTCTCTTAAAAATATTGGCTTTCCGTCCAAACGTTTCAAAATTGGCATATGTACTGTACTGTACAGCACACATACCAATTTGGAAAGGTATTAAACTATATTTACGAACTGTAAAATCTATGGTAGGCATCTTGGTAAAAGCCTTGCACTGTAGATCAAGGTCATTTGCAAGACCGCCTAAAGGCATGTGCATGGCTGCCAAAAATACACCAATGTAGGG
The DNA here is from genome assembly GCF_964263255.1 of Lissotriton vulgaris. Classification (NCBI taxonomy): domain Eukaryota; kingdom Metazoa; phylum Chordata; class Amphibia; order Caudata; family Salamandridae; genus Lissotriton; species Lissotriton vulgaris. The sequence goes on along the minus strand of NC_141688.1, from coordinate 185,944,361 downwards.
TGAGAGAAGAATCACCTTATTTTAGAAGATATGACCCTCTTCTGCTCTCTACCTACAATGCTATGCAGCACAGCAAGTTTCATTATTGTGCTGCATTCAAATGTCATTAAATTTGCCTACTGATTGCTATTTTGAAAACTCACCATGCCCCTCTATGAGCAGCCCCCTTTGCAGCACCTGTTGGTTGTAAAATGTCAGGAAATGTTATCCCAAATCTGATGACTCATAGTTGGGTCCTCCATGAGATAACTAGCCTATTCAGCCTTTTCTGTACAGTGCAAAAAATTATGTATTAGAGCTCAGAAAATTACCTCACAGAGCAATTCACCAGTTAGCTCATTCAGAATCGCTGATCTATCTTGAAACACATTCTTTCAAAATACTAGAACACTAACACAATTATTCTCAGGGAGATTTCTCAGGCTGTACCCATAGAGTCGGAAACACCATACCCTACAATCAGCACAAACAGTTCCTATTTCACCTTCATTAAAGGGTCGACAAATATAGTTTTTCAACAGTGCTTCTAGATATGACTATACGCAGGAAGATCCCTTCTGTATTCTAAATTGAAAAAAACGTAATATGCAAATGTTAACAAATCTTGTGTGTCAGAATTCAATGTGATACTGCAAATCTTGTCAGGGAAAGGTACAGGCAACCCCCAAATTAATCTGTGCTCAACCCCCTAGTAGCTTGGCACAGAGCAGTCAGGTTTAACTTAGAGGCAATGTGTAAAGTATTTGTGCAACACTTCATACAGTAAAACAGTGAAAAGACTGCACAAAAACAAGACAAACATGGCAACAATCCAATCAGTGGAGCATAAGGGGTAAAGAAACACTTACAAGCATAAAGACCCAACTGCGGATATTTGGTCATGCTGAGTGGGTCAAATTAACAAGTTCAGGCTGATAACAATAGAGTGCGGGTCGGATACCGTCCAAGATCAGTCCTGCTGAAGGTCTACCTTCTCAAGTTTTGTGCTAAGAGCCCTGTTAATGTATGAGAGGATTGCAAGGAGCAAGGTGTACATCGTAGTAGATTGTCGGCGTGGTCTGAGAAGCAGACAGGTTATTGCAGATCGGCAGGCTAGAGATTCACGTTGATGGTCCCCATTGTGGGCTGTCAATGCTGATGTGTGAAGAGATGGGCTGGCAGTGGCTTGCACTGGATTTCGGTATGAGCAGCACTGACTCAGTGTTAAACAGCTTATTCATAGCTGCAAAGAGCCCACAACCTAGGTTTAAGTGTCTGTAAGCCAAGCAAAGTCTCCAGGACATGAGAGGTACCGCTTGGGGGTCTGGACCTCGCTTCAGCTGGGTCCAGGAGCTGTTTGGGGAGCCTTTCATGTCCCTAATGCGCAGATCAGGAAGGCAGCAAACAAGCCCTTGTAGTCACTCTGGGGTCCTGGATTCAAGATGAAGTTGCAGGTCCAGTACTTCTTCCCCAAGCAAGAGGGCAGCAGGCAGGAGGTCTGCACAGCAGGGAATCAGTTCCTTTAGAGCCAGCAGAGTGGGAAATCTTGTAAAGGCACAGCAGTCCTATTTCCTAACAGAGTATCCACTGGTCCATATGACACTGTAGTGTTGGTGTATGAGGTCCAGTATTTAAAAACAGTTGTGCATTTGAAGTGAGGAGAAGCTTCTAGAGGCAGGCCTCTGAAGTACATAGATGGCCTGCCTTCCTGGCCCTGGCTCCAGACTAACTGCAGGGGGTATGTATGCCTCTGTGTGGAGGCAGGAAACTACATATTCCAGTGTAGGTTGGGCTCAGCCTATTACTTCCCTTCCATCCTGCCAGTGATTGCCCATTCAGTCTCACCTAAGCTCCCCATTGTGTGTGCAATACACAAAGCTTAAATGTCACCCACACCCAAATGTCACCCACAGCCAATCATGTGACCCAGAGACAAGTTGCAGGCACCTATGGCTGAAGCAAGAAAATACTTTCTGAAAGTGGCATTGTCAGATTTGCATTTTAAAATCTGACTTTTTGAATTGGAATTCCAGAGATTCCAAACATCAACTGGTTATATCCTACCATATGGAAATTACAGATTGTACTAAGGCAACTTCAATGTTGTCCTATAGGAGAGATAGGCCTTCCTTAAGAATTTTTCAATTTGGCGACTACCAGTACATTGTCACTTGAAAGAGTGCAGTGTGCGCATTGACCATTAATGTGAAAAATTGTACTGAAGGAACAGAGGCCCAGTGTGATGGAGAGCTCAGTGAATGAGTTCCAAGACTTGTGCCCTGGCAGCACAGCTTTTTAGTAGAGGCAGTTGAGTTGTGGAACAAGATGCTGTCAGAATACCAAGTTGAAAAAACATCTCTAGTTCAGAAGGGAAGTGAACGCTTAGCTTTTCCCCTAGGTTTGGATTTTTTCTCTCAGTGACTTATAACATTTACCCCAGTTTAGCAAGTCAATGCATGCCTGTGCTATAGGTGCAATACTCTAAAAAAAATATAAATACTTCATCATAATGGAGGTAATACATTGGAATAACATGAAATTGGTGATCTCTGACATTCTTGTACTACTTCCGGGGGGTATACACTCAAAATATTGAGTTTTTAATATCGATTTGCATTAATTTCAATTAAAAAATATTAAATGGACACAATATCGACTGGACAGAATATAGACTACAAAAATATCGAATAGGATAGCATTAATATCGAAACAAAAATATAGAATGGACATAATATCGAATGGACAGAATATAGATAACAAAAATATAGAATGGACAGAATATAGACAACAAAAATATAGAATGGACAGAATATAGACTACAAAAATATAGAATTTGAGGTAAGTAAGTTAATATCAATTTTTAAAGTGTTTTTTATGTAAGTATATGTTTGAAAAGTGTATATTTATTTTATTATCTATATTAATTAATTATTTTTATGGCATTCCATTTTTGCGTAATATAATTCTGTACCGGGTTGTGGGTTTATAGGGAAATAGGATGGGAAGTAATTTAATTATAATTAATTAAATATGTTAGTTTATTTATTGGTATTTATTTTGAATTAATTGTTAATTAATTAAAATATAATTGGTAATTAATTTTAATTAATTGATTGATAATTATGTTAATTTTAGTAATTTATTTTCTGTAGCGGGTTGTGGGTTTATAGGGGAATAGAGTGGGAAGTAATTTAATTATAATTAATGAAATATGTTAATTTATTTATTGGTATTTATTTTAAATTCATTGTTAATTAATTATTAATTGGTAATTAATTAAAATATAATTGGTAATAATTTTAATTATTGATTAATTGATAAATATGTCAATTTTAGTAATTTATTTTCTGTAGCAGGTTGTGGGTTTATAGGGGAATAGGGTGGGAAGTAATTTCATTATAATTAATGAAATATGTTAATTTATTTATTGGTATTTATTTTGAAGTACTTGTTAATTAATTATTAATTGTTACCTAATTAAAATATGATTGGTAATTAATTTTAATTAATTGATTAATTGATAAACATGTTAATTTAAGTAATTTATTTTTTGTAGCGGGTTTATAGTAGAATAGGGTGGGAAGTTATTTAATTATAAATAATTAAATATGTTAATGTATTTATTTGTATTTAATTTGAATTACTTGTTAATTAATTATTGATTGTTAATGAATTAAAATATGATTGGTAATTAATTTTAATTAATTGATTAATTGATAAACATGTTAATTTAAGTAATTTATTTTTTGTAGCGGGTTGAGGGTTTATAGGGGAATAGGGTGGAAAGTAATTTAATTGTAAGTAATTCAATTTGTAAATTCTTTTTGTTTTCAATCTAATTTTTAATTATTTTTAATTGATAATTAATTTATTGTTAATTGGTAAATAATTTGTATTAGTAGGTAATTATTTTTAATAATTAATTTGTATTTGTATTTTTATTGATTAATCAATATATTATATAAAAGTGTTAATTATTTTAATTAATTTGTAATTGGTATTAATATTTATTTTATTTTTATTTATATATGAAGTATTTACTCTCCCTACTCTTGCACTCACTGGAGTGGGAATAGTAATTTTTATCCTCCTTCTATCCAACGCTTTCCCTACTGTTGCACTCACTGGAGTGGGAATAGTAATTTTTACCCCAACGCTATCCAACGCTTTCCCTACTGTTGCACTCACTGGAGTGGGAATAGTAATTTTTACCCCTACGCTATCCTACGCTTTCCCCACTAATGCACTCACTTGAGTGGGAATAGTATATGGTATGCCTACGCTATCCAACGCTTTCCCTACTGTTTCACTCTCGGGATTGGGAATAGTAATTTTTACTCAAACGCTATCAAAAGCTTTCCCTACTTTTGCACTCTCTGGAGTTGGAATAGTAATTTTTACCCTCCCGCTATCCAACGTTTTCCCTACTGTTGCACTCATTGAAGTGGGAATAGTAATTTTTACCTTCCCGGTACCCAATGTTTTCCCTACTGTTGCACTCACTGGAGTGGGAATAGTAAATGTTATGCCTACGCTATCCAACGTTTTCCCTACTATTACACTCACTGGAGTTGGAATAGTAATTTTTACCCCTACACTATCCAACGCTTTCCCTACTGTTGCACTCTCTGGAGTGGGAATAGTAATTTTTACCCATATGCTATCCAACACTTTTCTTACTGTCGCACTCACTGGAGTGGGAATAGTAATTTTTACCCCTACGCTATCCAACGCTTTCCCTACTGTTGCACTCACTGGAGTGGGAATAGTAATTATTACCCCTACACTATCCAATGCTTTCCTTACTGTTGTACTCTCTGGAGTGGGAATAGTAATTTTTACCCCTACGCCATCCAACGCTTTCCCTACTGTTGCACTCACTGGAGTGGGAATAGTAAATGTTATGCCTACGCTATCCAACGTTTTCCCTACTATTACACTCACTGGAGTTGGAATAGTAATTTTTACCCCTACACTATCCAACGCTTTCCCTACTGTTGCACTCTCTGGAGTGGGAATAGTAATTTTTACCCATATGCTATCCAACACTTTTCTTACTGTCGCACTCACTGGAGTGGGAATAGTAATTTTTACCCCTACGCTATCCAACGCTTTCCCTACTGTTGCACTCACTGGAGTGGGAATAGTAATTATTACCCCTACACTATCCAATGCTTTCCTTACTGTTGTACTCTCTGGAGTGGGAATAGTAATTTTTACCCCTACGCCATCCAACGCTTTCCCTACTGTTGCACACTCTGGAGTGGGAATAGTAATTATTACGTCTACGCTATCCAACGGTTTCCCTACTGTTGCACTCTTTCGAGTGGGAATTGTAATTTTTACCTTCCCAGTATCCAATGCTTTCCCTACTGTTGCACTCACTGAAGTGGGAATAGTAAATGTTATGCCTATGCTATCCAACGTTTTCCCTACTGTTGCACTCACTGGAGTTGGAATAGTAATTTTTACCTCTACGCTATCCAACGCTTTCCCTACTGTTGCACTTTCTGGAGTGGGAATAGTAATTTTTACCCTCCCGCTATCCAACGCTTTCCCTACTGTTGCACTCACTGGAGTGGGAATTGTAATTTTTACCCCTAGGCTATCCAACGCTTTCCCTACTGTTGCACTCACTGGAGTGGGAATAGTAATTTTTACCCCTACGCTATCCAACACTTTCCCTACTGTTGCACTCTCTGGAGTGGGAATAGTAATTTTTACCCTCCCGCTATCCAACGCTTTCCCTACTGTTGCACTCACTGAAGTGGGAATAGTAATTTTTACTGCTACGCTATCCAATGTTTTTTCTACTGTATCACTCACTGGAGTGGTAATAGTAAATTTAACCCCCTTGCTATCCTATGGTAAATATATTGTATATTTCTACTAATACTATGTTTATATATATATATATTATATATATATATATATATATATTAATTATTTATTAATGTTATTGTTATTTAAGTATTTTAAGTATGTTTAAGTTAGTTATATTTATTATTCATTAATTTTAAATTACTTTTAACTCTTAAAAAATTCGCTATTTTGACTATCTATATTTTTTACAACGATATTTTTGATTCAATATTTTTGTACTTACCTGTTTGGAGATAGGAAGTCGATATTTTGGCATTCTATATTTTTTACGCTATATTTTTGCAGTTCTATATTGTTGCCATCAATGTTGTTTCAGTGATCCCTTCCGGGGCAATAACAATTGGCAATTACCACTGGGATCATTTTCCCTATTAGGCAAGGAGTTTCTCCCACCAACAAGCTAGTGCCAGCAGTAAAGTGGGCACTCCAGTATACTGTGTCAGACCACTGCTGGACCTGATGAAGAAGGAACTGCACCTGCTGAGCCCTTAGGACTTCAGAAAGAGGACTGCCCCTACTGTGACCTGTGGTGAGAAAGCCCCATGGGACACACATCCACAGTCTTTCTACAACCCCAGGAGCCAATTAGGGCTACCCCTAATCTGCTCCTTACATATTTTAGGAATAAAATTCAAGTTTAGGGTGGAGCGGTGCACCCAGACACATGACCTATCGCCCTACCCCCAAAGCCCCATGGTGCAAGGGTCCGTGTGTCATGGGGGGCTTGTTTTTGTGCAGGAAGGGAACCTTCCTGCACAAAAAAACAATAAAAAGAGGCATTTTCCTCTTTCAATGCGTGCTGTAGAATGCAGCACGCATTGAAAGAGGAAAAAACAAGGAGAAATGAAAATATTTCTCCTTGTTGCGCCCCGCTAAGCCACCCCTAGTGTGGCGTAGCATTCAGACGCATTTCCAGATTTACGATTCCTCATAAATCTGGAAATGTGTCTTGTTCCATGGGTGTTGCGTGGGAAAACCGACAGCAACACCCATGGAACGCCCCTTTCATGGAAAGTGCTGCGTGTATAGGGGCCGTTATTTACAAGCACAGGAAACGCCATTCAGGGTGGCTTTTCCTGTCCTGGGCTTTTCCTGTCCTTGTACATATGAAACCGTAACATGCACCACCAGTACGTCACAAAAAGTGATGTACTGGTGGCGCAGGGGGCTTATAAATCTGCCCCCAGGTATTGATAAGAATAGAGTAACTCCTCTTCTCCTTTTCCAACCAGGGAGGTAGAGATAACAAAGGAGGACTGAGAACGGTGGAGTAAGAGAAGTAAAACATTACATTATTTCTTATAGTCACAAAACGCACACACACAGTCTGAATTCCATATCTCATTAAGTGTATGACCAACACCTTACATCAAAGAAGAGATACAATTATGTCCCATTAGGCTCTGACGCCTTGTCAGTTTTTATTGCTACTGTTTTAAATATAACTTCAGCGGCACATCCTGGTCAATTTATTTCTCCGCAATGCTCAGTAGAACCAGTAGGAAATCTGTAATTCACCCAGAAAGGTGAAGATTTTTACTAAGCCAGCCCAAAATCTGCAATGACATGAGAGGTGCCTTGTCAAACTACTTCTCAAATTATTCGTACAAGTATAGCAAAAACTGTGACCATGGGATTTTAGAAATCAGCCTGAGGAGAGGAAAACCATGCAAAGATAGTAAAAAATCAAATAAGCAGTTCAGTAATTTGAGCTAAGATCATACTTTTAATCAATAATTCAGTTAGAGAAAGAATTACATTTACATTAATTATTACATACCAAATCGGTTCTCTACCTCAATGATAGATTTTTTTGCAGAGATAACAAATAATGAGATACAATACAAGACAATCATTTTAATAGTCTCCTGAAAGTTATTCCCTAATTTGCCAAAAGGGTGTCAGGCTTTTTATCTGAAGACACCGTCTGCAGATGCCACCAGGCACCCAGAAAGTGAGAATGCCAGGATCCCTATAAACTAGGTAATCAGCCCTTGTTCTGCGATGTAACGATGACCTTGTCAAGCATTCTTGACTTGATGCACGGAACACTTTAATATTAACTCTAGATCGTCACTGGCTAGTTATAGTTTGGACTAACGGACAAATGTTCAAAAGCATTTTTGTTGTTGGAAGTGGCCTGATTTGCAGAATCGGGTAAGTACTGATTGCAAAAATGCTTTTTTATATATGCAAAACACAGGTTGCAATTTTGTAACATTTGCCCGATCACAATTTGCTTTTAGTGATTTGGTATTTGGAAGGGGCATGTTTAGGGCATCCCTTCCAAATATCAAATTGTAGTGCTATGTATGAAAGTTCTGTGACCGAATTAAAGTTCCAAACATTCACTTTTTACTGACACTTCAAGGGTATTGCTAACCATTCACCTTTATGAATGTTGAAAATTATTTTTTTAAGTGCAGGCAGCGGTCCTATCACAAGGGCCATTTCCACAATAATGGGAGAAGGGCATGCAGCCCCCCCCCCCTCACAAGCCTCAAGGAGGTCCGGTACTCGTCATCCCTCTGGGTAATTTGATTATAATAAGGAGAAGGGTGTGCAGGACCCTCTCCCAAAAGCCTCAAACAGCCTCCGATGACCCCAATTTTTATGCTGTTCATTATATTATGGGGAAGGAGGCATGCAGCCCCCTCCCCAAGCCTCAGAGAGGATATATGATGTTACAACGCGGACTTTTACACCGCATACCGTTACAACGCGGTTTTTACAACGCGGATACTGTAACAACGCATGTATTTACAACGCATTTTTTTACAACGCAGGTACCTTTACAACGCATACCATTACAACGTAAGTATTGGTAAGTATATATTAATATTAATAATATAATAGTAACTTAATTTTAAAAATATAATGTAATGTAATTTTAAATAATTTAATTTCCGTTAATTAATTTAAATTTAAATTAATATTACTTTATTTTTACCATGTACCCCTGTACCCCAGAAACTGAAAACTGACCCTAAACCCCAAAAATAAATTAAAGTAATTTTATGAAATATAATTTAAATTAATTATTGTAAATTAAAAAAATTATAACTTTATTTTTACCCTGTGCCCCTGTACCCCAAAAACTCAAAACTGACCCTCAACCCTAAAAATAATGCAATGTAATTTAATTTAATTTATTTACTATTAAATAATTTAATTTAAAATTAAATTTAATTTATTTTTACCCTGTACCCCAAAAACTGAAAACTGACCCTGAACCCTAAAAATACCCCTTTACCCAAAAACTAAAAACTGACCCTGAACCCTAAAAATACCCCTTTACCCAAAAACTGAAAACTGACCCTGAACCCAAAAAATACCCCTTTACCCAAAAACTGAAAACTGACCCTGAACCCTAAAAATACCCCTTTACCCAAAAACTGAAAACTGACCCTGAACCCTAAAAACACCCCTTTACCCAAAAACTGAAAACTGACCCTGAACCCTAAAAATACCCCTTTACCCAAAAACTGAAAACTGACCCTGAACCCTAAAAATACCCCTTTACCCAAAAACTGAAAACTGACCCTGAACCCTAAAAACACCCCTTTACCCAAAAACTGAAAACTGACCCTGAACCCTAAAAATACCCCTTTACCCAAAAACTGAAAACTTACCCTGAACCCTAAAAATACCCCTTTACCCAAAAACTGAAAACTGACCCTGAACCCTAAAAATACCCCTTTACCCAAAAACTGAAAACTGACCCTGAACCCTAAAAATACCCCTTTACCCAAAAACTGAAAACTGACCCTGAACCCTAAAAATACCCCTTTACCCAAAAACTGAAAACTGACCCTGAACACTAAAAATACCCCTTTACCCTAAAACCCAAAACTGACCCTAACCCCTAAAAATACCCCTTTACCCCAAACATATAACATTTAAAATATAACTATATACTTACCAATACTTACGTTGTAATGGTATGCGTTGTAAAGGTACCTGCGTTGTAAAAAAATGCGTTGTAAAAACATGAGTTGTAACAGTATCCGCGTTGTAATGGATGCGTTGTAACAGTAGTGCGTTGTAAAAAATACGTTGTAACAGGTGCACACCCTCAGAGACAATCAAAGGAGCCCATCGACCAGAGTCTATGGATGTTTTTGGGGGTGGGAGTAGGCATGGGGCCCCTCTCCAAAGATCCCCTCCGGTGACAACATTCCCCAAAGATTAATTTCCAGGGAGACCTATATTCTGTGCCTAGGTGTAAGACCTGCCACTTACCTGCCCACTTGTATCTCTCCCAACCAGGCACCTTTCTTTTTTTTGCCCTAACCATCCCCCAATATCCCTCTCCTGCTACAACCCCATCCTTGCATATCGTAGGCTTTTCTGGTGACTTTTTATGGCAACTCTGCTGTAAGCCTTGCTTCTATTTGCAACATGAAATTGTGTATTACCTCTTTTGTTTATATTTGCTTTTGGTAACAGTATCAGCACACTATCATCCACTTCTCGGTTGAGCTGCACTACAGAAGAAATAATCAAAATACAATTAAAAAACTCTAAATGTAATTCTTCCAAAAACACCTTATGATATTTTTGTTTATTTGACTGTTAGACCTGTCTGCCTTATGGTGGGCTTACCTCAAATGTTTTGCCTGCTCCCAGAATGTTTTGCTGAATTTATTTTTGGTGGCATTAGAACTCTGTGCACTGTACCACTGCTTACCAGTGCTAACATGCTTGTGCAATCAGAAAGCGGGGGGGGGGAAGTAGAGGTTAAGGTTAGGTTCACCCTCCTTACTGAATGCAGTTCCACAACATTCCGGAATACCGGAATTAGAAACTCAACCATAGGAAAAACAGGGATCCCACTGAACATGTGTGAAAAACCCTCTTTCCATAAGCAAAATTATTTTCTCGAGTCCCCTCACCCACCAGGGTTACTCCTAAGTGGCATGCTTCATCATTGGGGTCTTCTCAATCGGCTGTGGATTGAGGCATGCTGCGACTTGCAAACTACTTAGGAGCACTTCGTTTTTGGAAAATATGTGTGGTGCTGTGATGTGGAGTGGGAAAAAATAGGTTAAAAATATCTAGACGGTGAGCTAATATTTTATTCCTGCTCCTAGTCAGTTTGTTTTTAAAATCAGGGGTTAATACTAGGGAAAGACCTAAATATATTGAGTATGGTACGCTGGTACTGGGTCAACATGTTTCGAGCTTTCCTCTAATGCTCTTCTTTAGGACCACACAACAGCCAGCTCCGTGCATACCACTACTAAAGAATCCTGTAAATAGGAAACAATGGGGAGCACACCTAATGTGTGTTCACCTGATATTTAATACATAGGGTTGTACACTGCCACACTGTATCTGTAGGAAGTAAATCAAAAATCAAAAAAGCATGCACACTAGCCAAGCTGGCAGGCCCTTTATATATGCAGCGTCATATCTTGATCAATGTACTCCTCCATAGTGAGTGTACTTAACAGCTATTTTGTGCGATCATCTGTGGTGGAAGAAATCAATCACACACAATGTCTTTGTGAAGAAAAGTGGTTATGTACAAATTGTAGCTTAAAAGCACTCGTGAAAAAGACCCCATGTGACATACAACTTATAACTAAATTATATTATTACTTGACGTGCTTGAGCTCACTCCCTAAAACATTTTAAAATGGCCTTACACTAGCGGAATCTGTATTACTCTTGTAAGGCGAAGCTGAGGCCAAATACTGTTAATCGCTACGTGGTGGAATGTTTCCCCCAAGGCTCCAGAAATGTGAGCGCATGCAAGATTTGACGTCATTCACGAAGATTTTCTAACAGAGGTGGTAGTGGTCGCAGTGATGCTTCTTGAGTTGGTTTGCTGCTGCTCGAGTGCATTTTCTGTACTAGTGTATGAGTGAGATGTGCCCCCAGCTCATTTAAATACCACTGGCTAAAAGTGTATAAGCTCAACTGGACTACAGGGAGGGGGGGCTAGATGCTAGGGAACCTGCTGGTTGTTGGAGAACTAAAGTGAAGTGCATCAGATTCTGCAGCTGATCTGTGGGGTATTTTATATGACTTTGCCACAAGGCAACAGAGTACTATAATAGCACAATGCAGGCAATTTATTACTTCAGTGCTTATATTGCTCATTATCATAATAAACAATATTGTTGAGCTCTCTATTATCATAGTGCTAATATTAGTACATATGTCAGATATTAGATTATCACATAATAATAAAAACTTTTTTAAATGTGTATACTGGATCAGGGATATGAGACACTGTTCCTCATTTATATAAAAACTACTCTGGGACATACCGTAACTACTTTCCAAAAGCAGTGGTAGAAAGTATCAGTTGGTTTTCCTGTTTGCAGCAGAGGTGAAAGCTATGTATACATCTCTGGAGGATACATGTGTGACTCAAATAAATAGGGGTACATGACAGAGAGCTTCCATGGAGTGTGTCCATGTCTCTACAGGGATTGGATTACCTGGGACATTCATACAGTCAAGATGTATGTAGAAAGAACAAATCTTCCTGGCAGCTACTCTGTTGGCAAACCTTGCACATTGACAGCTACCAACCCAGTGTTATCATTTCTCTTTGGTATATTCTATTTCTCTTCCCCCCTTGCTCCTTCGCCTTGCGCTCTCCTTGATATTGGAATGTTGAAGTGTGTAGTGAGGTCATAGAATTAACTGCAGGCATTACTAAGTTAGCATTAGTTTGTTTATGCTTGGCAGCCAGATTGCTGCTTTTGTGCCGTTACTGCATTCCGATATTCTAGTGGATAAACTGCTGATTCATTAGTGCATGAGGACTGTCTGCCCTACACACATTTAGAGGTACACCGTACTCCTAGTCTGCACATTGTGTTCAAGGTCGAAAAACAATGTTTGCTCTTGATTCACTTTGGTCAGTCCCGCGCCCATAGACACAACATAGAGCACCGCTGCACTATTGAAAGTCGAGTGATTTTAATGTGGCATTGCATGCATGTAAAGGCACTTGGAGATATTCATTCCAACGAAGAAGAGCTGTGCTTGTCCTGAGATGTGATTACTTGCATCTATACTTAGAGGTATGAGGTCCCCCTATCATTTACCTCTACCACTTTGCTCTTTGTTACAAATCATATCCTCACGGAAATTACCAATATTGTATCAGTTTTGTTGAACCATCCTCTTATTTTGCTTCTGTTTTCCACCCATTTGGAATTTTGAGAGACTGAGCACTATTTAGCCTTTCTGGTCCGTGCTTCTTAGTATTTTCTCCTCAAAATCAAATCAAATCAGGTGTTTGTTAAGTGCGACTACTCACCCATAAGGGTCTCAAGGCGCTGGAGGTGTGAGGGGGTTCACAGGTTCCAGTCCATCAATAAGGGGGTCTGGTGAAGAGCCAGGTTTTGAGGTTTCTTGTGAAGATGGGGAGCGATGTTATCTGCCTGAGGTTGAGCAGAAGGTCGTTCCAGGTACTGGCGGCACAAAAGGAGATGGAGCGTCCTCCCGATCTGGTATTTCTGGTGCGGGGGACCACGGTGTAGGAGAGCTATGCTGATTGTATTGTCCTTTGGGGTGTGTGGAATTTGAGTCAGCTGTTCAGGTATGCTGGTCCGGTGACGTGTAGGGCCTTGCGAGAGTAGGTTAGCATATTGAAGATGCTATCTTGAAGGTGACTCTAGCTTTGATGGGGAGCCAGTGGAGTGTACGCAGGTGCTGGGAGATGTGACAGTGGCTTGGTAGGTTAAGGACCAGTCTTGCGGCTGCATTTTGGATGTACTGTAGCTTGCGGGTGAGGTTTTTGTTTATTCCGGCATACAGTGCGTTGCAGTGGTCGAGCCTGCTGGTGACCAGGGCGTGAGTGGCGGTCTTTCTGTGTTCGAGGGGGATCCATTTGAAGGTCTTATGTAGGAGGCGAAGGGTGTGGTAGCAGGAGGACGAGACAGAGTTGATCTGGTGGTCAATTTTGAGCTCTGAGTCCGGAATGATTCCCAGGTTGCATACGTGGTCCCTGGGGGTGGGCGGGTTACCGAGGGAGGGGGACACCAGGTGTCGTTCCTGGTGTTTGTGTTTAGGCCCATGATGAGTACTTCCGTTTTGTTTGTGTTTACTAGTAGTAAAAAGGAAATGAGAGGGACCCCTTAAAGTAAATCAATTTTAAATAGGGTACTACTACCAAGGCAAGAAATAATTCCCTTGAACCAAACTTGATTCGAACACAATCGTCAAACAAACCAACATATGCTATATAACTTATTAAAAAGTATATCTTATTTATTAAGAAATATTTATTAAAAACTTCATTGCACATATACATTTAATGAATATTTCTTAATAAATGAGATATAATTTTTAATAAATTATATAGCATATGTTGGTTCATTTGACAATTGTGTTCGACTCAAGTTTGGGTCAAGGGAATCATTTCTTGCCTTTGTGTTTAGTTGTAGGCAGCTGTTTTTCATCCACTTGGTGATGGCTTCTATGCCTTCTCGAAAGTTGTGTCTGGTGGTGTTGGGTTCGTTGGATAGGGAGAGGATGAGTTGGATGTCATCTGCGTATGATACATTGTTGAGTCCGTAGGTACTGACGATGGGGTCATGTAGAAGTTGAAGAGTGGAGGGTTGAGGGAGGACCCCTGGGGACACCAAGATGGTACGTGTAGGGTCTGAGAGGAAAGGGGGGAGACTGACCCACTGCGTTCTGCCGGAGAGGAAGGAGCGGATCCAGTCGAGGGCCACGTATCGGATCCCTGGGTCGTGGAGTCTGCGTGTTTGGGTGCAGTGAGAGACTGTGCCGAACACCGATGAGAGGTCGAAGAGGATGAGGGCTGCTGTTTCTCCTTTGTCCAGTAAGGTAGGGATGTCGTCTGTTGCGGGAAGGAGGGTGGTTTCTGTATTGTGTTTTTTTCTGAACCCGGATTGGGAGGAGTTGAGGATGTTGTGCTCTTCGATGAATGTGGCGAGTTGGCTGTTGATGGCTTTCTCAATGACTTTCGCTGGGAACGGGAGCAGGGAGATGGGTCTGTAGTTTGGTGGGGTCTTCTGGGGGTTTCTTCAGGAGGGGATTGATCTCAGAGTGTTCCCAGTCATCAGGGAACTAGGCGGTTGCGAGGGAGCGGTTGATGTTGTGGCAGACCATGGGTGCGATGGTGTCGGTGGCTCTGTTGAAAATGTGGTGGGGGCAGAGGACCATTTGGGCCCCGGAGTGGAGTTACTTTATCGTCTTCAGTGTGTCTTCGGTGGTGAGGGCTGTCCAGTTGTCGATCGCTTGCTTCATTTTGTCAGGGTGGTTGGTGAGGGTTCAGCGTGTTGGTTGTCTTCCTCGAAGTTGTCGTAGATGCTCTTGATTCTGTGGTGGGAAAAGGTGCTGAGTTTGTCGCAGAGGTCTTGTGAGGGAAGAATGTCAGTGGACTTGCTGGTGCGTTGGGCGAACTCCTTGATGATGTTGAAGAGTTTTTTGCTGTCGTGTGCTTGAGTGGAGATTCTATCTTCAATCGCATTTTTCCTCATTATTCTGACATGTTGAAAGCTTACATTTTACCACTCTGTACAATCTAGTCACAATACAGAAAACAAATAAGGCAGGAACTGCTGTGTAAAGAGGGTTGAGGAGGATGATAAAGTACCAAGGAAAATGATCAGAAGTGATTATGTACACTCATTTGTTGCCGCATTATTGATATTTCTCATGAGGGTCATTTGGGAAGGAGCATGACCAAGAACAAAATCCGCATTAAATATTGGATTCCCATGCATGGACTCCATTGTGGAGAAAAGAAAAAAGGATTATCTAGCTTATAGTGCCAGGGATAGAACCAAAATCACCGGAAGGTTCCCCTTCTTCCTGTGCAGGTTCCTAATAAACCTTAGAACAAGTTGGGACTGGATATAATTGGCCCAATTAACTAGCATAATATATATATAAAGTACATGTGTGTAATGGTAGATTATCATTCACCCTGGATCACCACTAAATTTGTATACAATATTAACACTGCCAACTTAATTGAATTCCTGTTGGCTTGTTATATGCTGACCACTAATTAAAGTGGGCACCTTGTACTAATCCACACAACCCTTATTATGTTTGAGGTCAAAGATAACCTTTAAAAAGCTATCCTAGTGGTAGCTGTGGAGAGCAGCCGTCAGGCTCACTCTTGAAGGAATGGAGAGCAGCTCGATTTACCAGAATATCACCTCCTGAATGACTAAAGGAAGGAGAACAATACAGTAGTTATATAAAATATGTATTTATTAATGTAACACTCTCTATTACACTCTACACAACAATAGAACCCAAAGCACACAATACGAGATCAATAGAACATTTGTAAGTAGCACAATACACAGTGGACTCCAGGGGGAAGCCAAACCATATACTAATATAGTGGTATAACAATCACGATTTGATTAGTGACAGTGCCAAGTGCATGTAGAATCACTGGGACCCTAAGGAACCACCCATGGTGATGACACCAGGAGCCCACGATGGACGGGTGCGAGGAAAGACGACTGCGTGCTCCGTACAACTCTATGGTAAAGCTGGGGTTGGAAAGTTAAAGTTTAAGGACGTTTCTGGGAGGACTTTGAGCAAATCCTTTGGAACTTAAGAGGTTAGAGAGCCACCCGACCCGCGGATACTGTAGTACCCAAGTTACCTATCCCAGGGAAGCCATGTGCATAAGTCTGAAATAGTGTCAGAAACCTCAGTCGTTTTCAATGAAAGTCTGTGAAGAAGTACTGCTGTTGTGAAGGTGAAAAGGGTTCAGTGGATCCAAGCCTGGATTCTAGAAGGAAGGTACCTGAAAGCAGAGAGAACAGAGTCTGGGTCACTTCACAATGACCCAGGGCTCGGTAGATGAATGACTGATGCTTCAGGTGTGAAGAAGGGATGCTTGACTCTGCAGCCACTGGGGCCAGGAGATGTTGAGGATGACCAGGAGCCAGATATAAGCTGTCCAATGAAGGATGTCGAGTGCTGAGGGGTCAGTGTCCGGCGGGAGCACCAACAAGCCGTGGCAACAGCAACTCACACAGGAAGGTCAAACAGGTTACGATGTCGACCAGCATGGTCCAGGGGACTCACCAAGCAATGGAAGGTCAGGGCACATCTAGAACAACCAGGAAACCCCAAGAGAAATCAATATGATCCTCAGGAGGACCTCCAGGCTGAATGGCCAGGAGTCGCAAGGGAACCTCAAGCAAGCTATCAAAGCACCAGCCCATGGAGCACATAGTGTGAGAACTCTGGGGATCTTTTGTAAACATACTGTTCAGGGGCAGGACTTCACAGAGTCCAATGCACAAGCTTGGGAATTGCCAACAAGCATATACAACTGTAAATGGACACGGTGCACAGAGGTTCAGGTTATGCAGCCCCCACTAGGAAAACTGGCCTTCAACTCAGTGAGAGGGCAGATCAACCCCAGGGACCTTCAGAAACCCACCTCCTGTGTTGTTGAATTCTCCAGAGTCTACAGGAGCTCAAGAGCAGCAGACAAGTCAGTTGCAGTTTGGCGCCTGTGAATGCAGGGGAGTGAGTCCTTCACTCCAAGTGAGATTCTTCAATTGTCTTAAGTACAACACAGGTCCTGCACGGAACCTGTATGGAGCAAAGACACAAACTAAGCTTTGGACTGAAAGGGTGACAAATTCGTGCCCAGTCAAGTTCCAACGAAGTCCAACGTGCCCAGACGGACGAAAGTCAGCGATTTCTTCTTGTAGAATCTTGTCCATGTAAAATCTAAAGTCTTACAGGAAGATAACCCCTATTGTACCCACGGGAGAGGGTTGGACATTTTCAGGGGACCCTCCTAGGGGAGGGGCAGTACAGAGGGGTGGCTACACCCACGTCCTTTATCCAGTTTTACGGCAGAGCAGGAGCCAATGGCTCCCAGAACTGGTTTGAGCTGGACTATGCACAGGGACACCAAATGTGCTCAGGAGCCGACTTCCAGGCACTCTCAGAGTGCACTCACCCATCCCCAATACACTAAACCCTGTCTGGGAGGTGGTCACACCTCTTTGTGACAGGATGCCTATTGTGCTGCCTTCCTCTGCTTGAGCTTGGCTCAGCAGCAGGAGGGCAGAAATGTATCTCTTGCTGGTAGCATCCATTTTGAGCTGTCCGGATCGAGAAGGCTGGCACCTGTTAGGCCAGTGACGCCACAAAGCTCAATTCAGAAGGGTGGAATCATACCTCCCACACCAGTTATTGGTGTGGATGTATGATTCCAAGGTGTTAGACACCAAACCCAATATGTTTCTATGCAGCCATTTTCGAGATATCATTTACAACGAGGTTAAAATGCACCTCTACCTATATGTCTGGCTAAGTCACAGACAACCCAGAAGAATGGTCTCCGTAGGCTGTAGAGGGGCTCTGCTCATGCAGAGCCACCCTCTCACATAAAACCCAGGATTGTTAAGGCTTTCTATAGTGGTGACTATAAGTTTTAAGTGTAGAGATCATTCGATATAGTGAAGCTATATCTAAATTAAAATAAGTGGTGCAAGCACCATCTTACACAGGCTGCAGTAGCAGACCTGGAGTTCCATTTTACATGGCCTCTCATGGGTGGCATAATACATGCTTCAGCCCATGGGAGGCCTCTGGGGTACCTACGTCCAGTGTACATGGGTACCATATACTAGGGACTGATAAGGCTACCCCAGTGTCCAATCTGGAGTGTACCAAAGTACATGTATGTCAATTTAAGGGAGAAAGAAGAGAGACTGATTAGCAGGATCCCAGTGAGACTGGTCAAAAACATTGAGGTATCAAGCAAAAAGTTGGGGTAACCATAAAAACAGATTCTACTCTCCTACAGATATCTTCTCCAAAGGAGGGCTTCTCAGTGTCATTGTGACTGACAATGGCGTGCAGTTCACGTCTAATGAAATGGTGCAGTTCTTAAACAATCTATCCATCATTCACATAAGGACTCCCCTTTACTGCCCCAAAGCATATGGTCTTGTGGAAAGGGCCAACAGAATGAGTACAGAAACCATACAGTTGGCTCAAACCATTGGAGAGCAAATTGATAAGCCCATCAGGAAAATGTTACTGTCATACCACATCACTCCGAATACTGTTTCTGTGTATCCCCTTTTGCATCCCTCAAGGGGTGGAATCCTGGCTCTAAGTTGACACCCAACTGGCTCAATGGTGGAGACCCAGTGTGAATGAATAGGGAGGCTGTAGGTCGGAAGGTAAAGCACCACCAGACCACTTACAAGGAATGGTATGAGATTAAATGTGGGGCAGTCAAGCAGGACTGGAAAGTTGGGCAATAGGTTGTCAAAAGACTCCGTAATATCAATAACTATTTCACATCCTTCTCAAAACATGAAAGAATTAAATGTGTCAAACACAAGGTTGTAGTACTGGAAAATGGGCACACTTGGAGCATGGATAACTTGGTTTGCTGTCCTGAAACCTTCATCCTAGGTGGAAGTGTTCCTGCGAATGCCCTTAAAGTAATCCAAGAATATGTCGCCCTCCAGGTTGGCAATCAGATTACAATATAGGTTGTGCTCTTTATCTGTATTTCTTTTGTGTAGCTTGCTTCTGTATATATTTTGCATTTTCTCCTCTCTTTTGTTGTATGGAAAGGATATATGTTATAATTTCTCTCTGGTATATTCAAATTCTCTACCCCCCTTGATCCTTCGCCTTACGCTCACCTTAATATTGAACTGTTGAAGTGGAGTGCGCATTAGAACGTTGCTGATTGATTGGAGCAGCTGCTCCACAAAAGGACTCTCTGTGGAATAAACCCACTCCTACTTACTTCTTAATTGTGGTTTTCCTCTCTTCACCTAGGTAACAAAAACATCAGTGGAACAAGTGGTGGAGGTGTTGTATTCTTGAAAGCACCTTGCTTATAAAAGTAAATGTTTGTAAACTGATGTGGGGGCCCAGAATTATGGATGTACCAGTAGTATTCAAAAATCATTTACTATATGCACAATCATGTTGAGATTACCAGGATCAGGTGTTGTAAAAGATAGACTCAGAATCTTCACTGACATATAGAAAATATTAAAGTAGTAGGAGCTCATTACTGCCTCAAGTCTCTTGGCTGAATTTAAAGTACCAGCTAGTAGATAGCGCCCAGGCATGCAGCTACATGCCCTAAGAATATATATTACCTACTGGCGGTCACCAGTAGGTATATATAGTTAGGATTTTTTCTCTATGGGACTTTTGAAAATTCTATGTCTAATAACTTTGGCGTTTGTGCACGGAATCGGATGAAATTTTCAGGAAAATGGCACATTTTGTTTCTGAGCAGCCCCTGAAAATTTGGGGGGTTTTCGTCAAGGGGGGGGCCGAGAAAAAAGGGGGACCCTAAACGCGTTTTTCCCATTCATTTTTCCATAGGGCGTTTGGCCTCACTTTTAGCTCGAACGGCTGAATGGATTTGCACGAAACTTGGCAAAATTGTAGGGACTGTTAGCCCGATGTGCCTTTGCTAGGTCTCAATATATGTGCTCCAGTGGATTATGTGAAATTAACGTTTTAAAAAACAGATATATCTGTGACAGCGTCCCGGTTAGCGCTCCGTTTCGCGTACTTTTCGCGTTACGGAACTTTGCGAAACGAAGCTGATTGGCTCTCCGGTGTCTGTCAACATTCTAAACAGTCCGGAACGGCCGCCATCTTGTCTCTCGGTAGGATCGAGAGACAAGAGGAGGAGAAAAACGAAGGGGGAATTTAATGAAAGGGGCAAGGTAGACCCTTCTTGACCCCCTAGGAATGATGTTGGGGTTATTAAAGGGTCCCGTGGGGCAAATAAAAAAAATTTGATTTTTCGCGGTAGAAGCGCTTTCCGGTTCGCGAACCGGGTAGCGAACCGGGTCGCGAAACGGGAATTCGCCATTTTGTGTTTCGTTTTAATTAAATTACAAGATGGAGGAAAAACAATGTGAGAAATGGGCATAAGGGGGTACGGGAGACGTATCCTGACCCCCTATGTTTTCTGAGGGTGGCTGAGGATGCTCATATATGTTGATACATGTCTTCCAGTGGCTGCGCGTGAGCGTTTTTTTTTTTTTTGCTGCGTGACGTCTGGTAACGTTCGATTCGAAGGAAATCAGGAAGTGTTGACCGCCATTTTGACACTGCGAGTAAATATATTGTTAAAAATAATTGTTATAAATTAATCCGTATTGATAAACATTGTCTGCGCCATCTTGCCTTTTTTCCAATGCCACACTTTTGTCGTGCACGGCAGCCATTTTAGATGCCTTGACCAGACCCACTCTCTGCACGCCGCCGATCCTCAGCATGGCTCCCCACCCTCGCAAGCATCTCCCCCACGCACTGGTCACCCCCGCTCTCTCTCTCATGCATGGGCCATAAACCTCCCCCCATCTGCGCTGCTCTTCCCTGAGAATCACACCCTGTGCCCGCCCGACACCTCCCTTTCACCGTATTCACTACCGCACCCTCTGACACTCCTCTTCCTCTGTGTCTGATTGTCCAGGCCGGTCCCAGGCTATCACCTAGCCCTGTGGATGTATTTTATGGCCCCAACTGTAAAGAATCACCCCTCTTCAAAGGAGTTACAGTAGATCAAGGCCCCCACCCCATGAGATCCGTCACACCACACGCGTTCCTACTATCTGATAACGATCCTGTATTGTGATTGGGGAGGGGATTCTCACTGTGAGGGTGTGTGGGACCGAGCCTGAAGCGGAAGATTCCAGGGATGCCTTTTTGTACATTAAAGTCTTCACAATTATGTGTCACATTAAAAATATATAGCACTCCAACAAAGTAGTAGGATTATAACACTTTAATAACTTATAAATATATTCAACGCTCCAACAAAGTAAACACGTTAAAAAAAAATTTTTTAAACAAAGCAACAATGGGCTGCATTGGTCTGTCTTTTAGTCGGCAAAATCCGTCTGCCTGTGAGGTGGCGTCAGTAGCGGTCCGTTGTGCGAATAGGCCGAAGGCAGCACAACGTGCCGAGATCCGCACGGCACCCAGATGATGTCCAGTAAGTTGCCGCACTGGTCTTGGCATCCTACAATGCTGCGCCGAAAAATGGCGTGGGGCGCCCCGGGGGGGGGGGGAGGGGGCGCGAACGGGCCTCCCCCGCCTCCCCAGGTGGAGGCTCCTCTGCTGCAGTGGAGTGCCCCTTTCACGGTTCAGTCGCCATTCAGCTGTTTACCGCCCGCTTTTGCTGCACTGTGCCTCATCCGACATTCAGCTGAGTTGCGCCCGCTCTTGCGGCTACAGCATCTCGCCCACCATCCAGTTGAATTGCGCCCGTTCTTGCGGCTACAGCATCTCGCCCACCATCCAGTTGAATTGCGCCCACTCTTGCGGTGCAGCGATAGGCGGCTGCCACAGGACTCTTAAAATGGCGGCCGGCTCTTCGGATTTGGGCCTGGTCCACTAAAATGGCCCTGGGACACATTTGAACTCGGACATTTGCCTGCTAGGGCTTGGGCCCCATTTTCGAAAGCGTCCCCTCAGCCTTGAAGATTCTACAAAAGTCATCGGGCCCCCAACTCCCGCAGGCTTCCGGTGGGGAGCGGCTGCCATGATTGCTTGCGGAATGGCCACGACGGAGCTACGAGATGGTGGTGCTCTCATGCTGACGCCAGCTTCAGTCTGAAACATCCAGAAACACTGTAGACTATCAATTCGATGACTTCCGGTGGAGCCCCAACGTGGCCCGGTAGGGAAGAACTTGCCCTCCCCTCTTTTGACTGATGGTTCTTGTTGCCTGTCCTCTCTGTTGTCATTTAACGGAACCTTTTTGGATTGCTGAGTGAGAAAAAAAAAGGTGGGGCTTTCATCATTTGGGAAAAAAAAATGTTTCAATCCAATGAAAAGTGTTATTTTTAGGTCATATGATCAAGCATTTCATCATTAGGAAACCAAAAGTAAAATGAACCAATGAAAAGTTTTATAAACAAGTCACATGACCTGTTATGCGGCTTTGGGCTATAAAAAGCCTACAAAATCCGTTGGCCTGTGAGGCGGCGTCAGTAGTGGACCGATGTGCGAATAGGCCAAAGGCAGCACAACGCGCCGAGATCCGGATGGCACCGAGGTGGTGTCCAGCAAGTTGCCGCACTGGTGTGGCCATCCTACAATGCTGCGCCGAAAGACGGCGTGGGGTGCCCGGGG
Source organism: Lissotriton vulgaris (assembly GCF_964263255.1). Taxonomy (NCBI): domain Eukaryota; kingdom Metazoa; phylum Chordata; class Amphibia; order Caudata; family Salamandridae; genus Lissotriton; species Lissotriton vulgaris. Next base: position 185,921,381 of record NC_141688.1, on the reverse strand, counting down.
GGTGGGGGGGGAGGCGGTGCAAACTGGCCTCTCCCGCCTCCCCAGGTGGAGGCACCTCATCTGCAGTGCGGCGCCTCTTACCGTTTCACTCGCCGTCCAGCAGAGTTGCGCCCGCACTTGCTGCTACAGTAGGCCGATGGTAGCACAACGCGCCGAGATCCGGATGGCACCGAGGTGGTGTCCAGCAAGTTTCACTGGTGTGGCCATCCTACAATGCTGCGCCGAAAGACGGCGTGGGGTGCCCGGGGGGGGGGAAGGCGGTGCAAACGGGCCTCTCCCGCCTCTCCAGGTGGAGGCACCTCATCTGCAGTGGGGCGCCCCTTAGCGTTTCCCTCGCCGTCCAGCAGAGTTGCGCCCGCACTTGCTGCTACAGTACGCCAAAGGCAGCCCAACGCGCCGAGATCCGGATGGCACCGAGGTGGTGTCCAGCAAGTTTCACTGGTGTGGCCATCCTACATTGCTGCGCCGAAAGACAGTGTGGGGTGCCCGGGGTGGGGGGGGAGGCGGCACAAACTGGCCTCTCCCTCCTCCCCAGGTGGAGGCACCTCATCTGCAGTGGGGCGCCTCTTAGCGTTTCACTCGCCTTCCAGCTGAGTTCCGCCCGCTCTTGCGGCACAGTGCCTCACCCCCCATCCAGCTGAGTTCTGCCCGCTCTTGCTGTACAGTGCCTCACCCGCCATCCAGCTGAGTTGCGCCTGCTCTTGCGGCTACAGCGTCTCGCCCACCATCCAGCTGAATTGCGGCCACTCTTGCGGTGCAGCAATAGGCGGCTGCAACAGGACTCTCAAAATGGCGGCCGGCTCTTTGGATTTGGGCCTGGTCCACTAAAATGGCGCTGGGACACCTTGGAACTCGGACGCTTGCCTGCTAGGGCATGGGCCCCATTCACGAAAGCGTCCCCTCTTTTGACTGATTGTTCTTGTTGCCTATCTCTTCTGTTGTCATTTAACGGAACCTTTTTGGACTGCCGAAAGGGGTTCTGGTCCGACCGCTGGTTGGTGGAGACATTTTGACTATATCCTGGACCTGCCCGGCCTCACCCAAAATGGCGCCGGTATAAATGGGACTCGTAACTCCTTGTTGTGTACTGATTGCCCAACCTTGATATCACGAGATACGTATGCAGTTTTGAAGCACATGGCGGGCGGGGACGAGTACTGATTGAACATTTGGACATCCCTATTGATATTAAGTTCTTGATTACTGTACTATTGAAAGTTCGAATTAACGTCACCTATGGTACTTGCCCGCAAATGTATATCTAGATAATTTTATTGTAACTGGCCCTGTCGTACTTTAATTATAAAAGGTACGTCCACCGATTCCGCAACTGTTAGACACCTTAGTTCTTGCAACCTAATGGTCCGCCCGTTACGTTCTTCTACAGTGTAAATGTTCCCTCATCATATACGATTCTAGTTTGCTCCGTGGCCGGCCCACGTGGTTATAGGCCCGTATTTGTATACTGACATTTTCACAATAAAGTTTTTTAAAACAAAACATGGTAGTAGTACCTACATTGGTAAAGTTTTGAATAATAGCCACTGTTTTCGAATCAGTAAAAGGCAAGTGAAATAAAGCAGCCCGATTACATGACGGTTAAAAGGTATAATACGCAGGAACGCAGTAAAGATAAATGGTCAAGGGCTGTTGTGTTTTCTACTCCTGCAACATAAAGTGATCGATAAGAATCCGATATTCATGCCTATCAGCGACTAAGACAGCAGGCCGAGCCTCTTTTGTTCAACGGCTCCCTCATGGGACGAAGAAACGCCCTTTTTCTCGAAATAGGAATATTTTACTTGCAGGACAGTTGTAAATGTCCCGGGAAAATACATTAGCCTGGAACATTGTTAGTGATAAACTGTAAATGCATCTGGGTCCTTTGCTTTACAAGTCAGAGTGAGAAAAAAAAGGTGGGGCTTTCATCATTTGGGAAAAAAAATGTTCGAAAGCAATGAAAAGTGTTATTTTTAGGTCATATGACCAAGCCTTCCATCATTAGAATAACAAAAGTAAAATGAACCAATGAAAAGTTTTATTAACAAGTCACATGACCTGTTATGCTTACGTTACGCGCTGCGCGCCGCGCTCTGGATCGCTTCCGGGAAGCTGCGCCTCGCGTACCGGAGCACTTCCGGGTGCGCTAACGCGGCGCATCATATGACGCATTACGCGACAACGCAGGTTCAGAATATAGTCAAAATGTCTCCACCAACCAGCGGTTGGAACACAACCCCTTTCAGTAGTCAAAAAAGTTCTGTTAAATGACAACAGAAGGGACAGGCAACAAGAACCATCAGTCAAAGAGGGGAGGGCAATTTCTTCTCTACCGGGTCACGTTGGGGCTTCACCGGAAGTGATCGAATTGGTAGTCTACAGTGTTTCTGGATGTTTCAGACTGACGCTGGCGTCAGCATGAGAGCACCACCATCTTGTGGCTACGTCGTGGCCATTCCGCGAGCAATCATGGCAGTCGCTCCCCACCGGAAGTCTACGGGAGTCGGGGGTCCCGGTGACTGTTGTAGAATCTTCAAGGCTGAGGGGACTCTTTTGGGAATGGGGCCCATGCCCTAGCAGTCAAGCGTCCGAGTTCCACGGTTGTCCAGAGCCATCTTTGCAGGCCAGGCCAAAGTCTGTCGAGCCGACCGCCATTTCGTGAGCTCCGTAGCAGCCGCCTGTCGCTGTACCGCAAGATTGGGTGCAATTCCGTTGGATGGCGGGTGAGACGTTGTAATAGCAAGAGCAGGCACAATTCAGCTGGCCGAGCGAGGCACTGTGTCGCAAGAGCGGGCGCAAGTCAGCTGGTCGAGTGAAGCGCTGGGGTGTAGCTGAGAAACCTCCACCTGGGGATGTGGGGGAGGCTCGTTCGCGCCGCCTCTCCCTTCTAGTGCACCCCACGCCGTCTCCTGGCGCAGGTATATGTGATGGTCAGACCAGGGCACCGCAGGACGTGTCTTCAGGTCAAACGGATTGTGGGACAAGGTGTGGAGCAGGCGCAATTATCTCGGGGGCCTCCGTCAAGCGGTTCAGGGAGGCACCGCATCACATTGTTTTCCAATGCAGTCAGGTCCACAAACAGTCCCCACTTACTTTGAGAATAGTGAAGCTGCAGCAGGTGCAAATAAGCTTCAGACAATGTTACAAGCGCTGCTCGGAACCCTCAACTATGGCACCCAACATCCAGGACTTATGCCATTTGTGCAAGGCAGTGACATCGAAGCATCTCAGGGACCAAGCAACATACTATATCCAGATTCCTTACCACAACCTCTGCCTTCCTTCTTACCTAGTTATTGTTCTTTCACTCCCACTCCAGGCTTTTAGTCTGTGGATGGAAAACCATGAACCTACACTCACCTATGAAAATCTTACTATTGATGGTTGATTTTGAGCTTCAAATACAAAGGCTTGTTTGGATCGATGTTGCAGCAGGCTGCCATGTAAATAGATATTTAATAAAACGTTTTACCCTGTTACTTGTTGATTTTGAGTCCCAAATACAAAGGCTTGTTTGGATCGATGTTGCAGCAGGCTGCCATGTAAATAGTTATTTAATAAAACGTTTTACCCTGTTACTTTGCTGGTGTGTCGTATATATTTATAATATTTGCATAGGGTTTGTCGTTATTTTGGGTGGGGTGGGCGGCAGAGCCAAGCTGTCTTGCAGCCATCATGGTGTCGAGCCCAGTTCCTCTCACTAGTTTCGTATTTCTCATGAGGGGTTGTTCATAATGTTTCTATTTTAGCGAGGTCAAAAAGAGATCCCATTAGTGGCCTATTGATTTTGCTTGATTCCTTTTGTTTTTTTAACGATTTTTTACTATCTGCAAAGACTAAACAGAGTATTGCGACTCTGTGCTTGTTTGTAAATAGAGAATGAACCAAAGAGAACCAATTCCAAAACAATAAATGCTAGGATAACAATCAATCAAATGGAGAGGGAAGCAGGCACGACGGATTACAACGGGGGCAAAGGCCTGTGTTACCTACCCTTCACTATCTGCAAAGAGAGAATACTCCTAAAAGAAAAGAGGGGGGGGCAGCGTTCAAAGCACATCAGCGTGCATAAACACGAAATTGTTTTTACCTACCACGTACTTGACATTTTACAGCTTTTGATATTTGCTATTAAAAAACCATTGAAATTCACTGAAAAAACCATAGGTTATAGACCATATATAGTTAGGAATTAGCATTTACAAAACCTTGAAAATTCACTGAAAAAACCATGGGTTATAGACCATATATAGTTAGGAATTAGCATTTACAAAACCTTATTTTACTCACACAAAACCATTGAAATTTCATATATAGTTAGTTGCACTAACTATATATCGCGCACCCGCAATCCACTGCTGATCATGTCACATATTACATCATTCATGACATGATCAGTGACATCACTGATGACATCACTGATGACATCACTGATGACATCTCAAATGACATCACTGATGACATCACTGATGACATCTCATTTGACATTACTGATCACATCACTGATGACATCATTAATGTGATAATACGGTGAACCTCTTCAGACTCTAATATAATCTTAGATACACTCAGAGTAAATAGACACTCACAGACTGTCACTCATCCATGGAGTTACTCAAACACCTAGTTAGTCATGCAAAGAATCAATCACACTTCCATTTCCTCAACTATATAGTTATACACACCTTACTTATTCAAACATATACTAACACATATTTACTCTCTTATACAATCCCTGATACAAGTTTACAATGATCCAGACAGCCACTCACAAATTCACTGGCCCTTATGCACAGTTATTTATATATGTCAACTCTCACATGTACTGTGTTTTACATATGTACTTACTTTGACATGTAGCACTGAGATATCCATTCGCTCACCAATACACTCATGCACACAGTCAACCGCCCATACAGCTGTTTCCACATGCACTTTTGAACCCATACATCTAGTGAATCAACTGCTCACACATCTATGCACAGAGTCATACACCTTCCAGCCACCCACACACACACTCAGTCTCCCATACAAATACTTGGGCAACCAATCAATAACCCATATACTTAATCATAAAGCTACTGATCAACACATGCAGCAGTTTACAGTACAACAGACATAATGATGCACAAATTAAGACAGTTTAGTCACTAACCCATGCACTCAGTGAGACACATTTAATCACTCACTCACTCATACAGTCAGTCATGCACCTACTAAATCCTTCATCCAGACACTTATACATCCACTCATTCTTCAATATGTAAGACATATTTTGACTTTACAGAAACACACAGTCACTGGATGTTGTCATCAGTGATGTCATCAGTGATGTCATTTGAGATGTCATCAGTGATGTCATCAGTGATGTCATCAGGGATGTCACTGATCATGTCATGAATGATGTAATATGTGACATGATCAGCAGTGGATTGCGGGTGCGCGATATATAGTTAGTGCAACTAACTATATATGAAATTTCAATGGTTTTGTGTGAGTAAAATAAGGTTTTGTAAATGCTAATTCCTAACTATATATGGTCTATAACCCATGGTGTTTTCAGTGAATTTTCAAGGTTTTGTAAATGCTAATTCCTAACTATATATGGTCTATAACCTATGGTTTTTTCAGTGAATATATATATATATATATTGTCACCAGCTGGAGTTTTTGTCTTGAGGGACCTATCCCCTTGAGACTACAGGATAGGGGAAGACAATGGAATAGCTCTGCATCTCAAGGCATATAGCAGGGGTACACTCTGTAGTTTTAGTTGTAAATTGTGATTCAGTGCTCCAAATGTTTTTCCCCAAAAATGTACTTGCAGCTGAAATTTGTAAAAAACTAAAATTTAGTACCTTCTTGGATCGATGATTGTTATTCTTTATGGCATTAACATTCAGTTAATCTATGCAACGGTACTTGATTGTGTGTGGGCAAAGAGCCATCCCCCAGAAGTGGAGAGAGGTATAGGGGCCCACATTTGTACCCTCAATTGCAATTCAAATTATGGGAGGAGCTGAGCTGGCAAATACAACAGTGGTCTAAAATCAGACATCAAAGGCCACATGTTGGGAGGGACCTATGAGGAGCAAGAAAGGGTTTATGGAACACTGGAAAGGGCTTTCGGGAGGGATTTCAACCAACTCCCAGAAGAGTAAACCCATTGCTTTTCACAAACCACACTTCTACATTTACTACAGCCAAGTCGGGACCAGAAAAGGTAATAAATTACGCCAGCTTGCAGCAGGAGTAGGTGCAGCACCACACAGGGTGAACCAATAGAACTGCAAAACACTCCCATATAAAATAATGGTGGTAAGGATTTAAAATAAAACTCATAGAAAATAAAAGTAATTTATTTAAAATAGTTAGCAATATAAATGCATATGATTTATTGGTACAAAAATATCTAAAACTAAAGCATATGTATTATTTTATTAAGAAATATTTGAACAACTATTTTAATTTATAACTTATTTTAACATAAATATTTTATTAAAATGTAATACATTACTTTTAATTAACTCCAAACACCTTTAATAGTTAATAATGTATAATATAAATATTTTGATATTTTATTTTATTTTGGAGTTTATGTTTTAAGTTACACTTGAGAAAAACTACTTTTTTTTAATTTAATACATTTACACTAATTAGAGATTAAATAAAAAATTAAGTGAATAGTTCTCCAGTGTCTGACCTAGATTCCTTGGCGTGGTTTTCCCTTTATTTCTGCTGTGTGATGCATTCAATTTTTGCACCACTTTTAATAGTTATTAAGGTGTAATTAAAAATATGTTGGTATTTTATTTTGGAATGTATATTTAAGTTACATTTTGGAAATATAGTTTTAATTTATTTAATATAGTCTTTAAATGGTGTGCGCAGAAAGAAGTAATGTCCAGGAATTTGCTCTGTAAATTTTCAAAAATTCTTTATTGAAGAAATTAAGAAACGCTTCACAGAAAGACAGGGATTCTTGATGTGAACTTCATCAGGCCTGAAAGAAGTAGACACAATTCATACATAAATATACATACATGAAGGAAAGAATACAAACCAAACATGTAAGATTCACCAACAAATATAAATGACAAAAAATTACATCAAGCAATTCAAACAAAAGGAAAAGATATTCATATATAACAACCATATCAAATACAAAAAATACATATAACAACCATATAAAAAAAAACAACAACATTTAAAAAAACTATTTAAAAAAGACACAGCCAAAGTAATTAAACTGCTTGTACATAAGACTCAAAGTCAAAAAGTAGCTTTATTCTGTATCAATTTTAGAAAACCATAAAAGCACATTTTAAAATACAAATACAAAGTTATCATTATTCCTAAAATTCATAAGTACATCTGCGATATTAATTAATTCCACTAAAAAAAGGACCGTTTTTAAAAGTGCCACTTACATATGACTGAAATTTAAAAACTGTGATTCATAGATAGTCTGAATCTCAACAAACATTTTAAAAATACTGAAATACTAAACAGGGTGAACTCATCCTCCATCATTTGCAATCTCAGCAAGGCCGGTCTGCACTGTCTTAGGCCCCACTGTCTAAGCAAGCCAAGTATGTACCTGTTCCTAATTTTGGCATAGAATTTACAAAACATGATACAATGTAGAGCTGATTGTTGTGATACAACATCACAAAAGCAGAGAGGCAATGGGTCTATCCAGGTATTTGTCTCCGGAAAAGTCACCAGTCTGAAAAAGAAGCCAACTCTAAAACGGTTGAGCAGCATCCGTGTGAAGCAGCTTTGGGTGAGGGATAGATACTTCTGTAATCCAGTGCCATTTAACAACATATGGTTGTGAATGACCAATGTTTTCTTGCCCTCCAGTTCCCACCTGGAGTCTTCCAAAAAGGAAAGGCAGCTATCCTTCAATTTCCGTCTGGAAATCCCAACCATACTGCATGGATTATCGAAATACTCCTGATGGCCAATAGCTATTAAAAAGCGTCTAACATACATTAGCCACTCTATTTTCGAATGTCCCTGATGGATCATACAATCACTAATGATATCTCTATTCAGCCCTGTCTTCTGAGATACCCAAACCCTGTGCCACAACAGTACTGGCCTCATCCTAATAAGATCGGACACATAGGCTATTCCCAGCTGTTTGTGACGGACATATGTGGAGGTTGACTTTGGCACTGCCAGCCGATACCGTAAAAAGGCATTTTCAGATACCTGGATCTTACCGGTGTCCATGATACCCCATATGCCTGCCCCATAGATTGTGATGGACACACATTTAGCTTTATAAATGTCCATAAGTACTTTTACTGGTCTGCCTCCTAATTTAGTTGCAAAATTCCTCACAGCACCAATTGCATGGTAGAAGGCTAAATTCCTTGCAGTTGCAGCTGAGACCCACGTCCCATTGTTGTCAAAGACAATGCCTAAATAGGAAAATGTTTTGGTAGAGGCAATCGTTTCCCCCTCCAGGATTATATTGCAATTGGCCTTACTTTTTCTTGGACAGTACATACTAAAGGTCTTACTACTATTAATTTGTAAGCCCCTCTCACCCATAAAATTTGAAAAAGAATTTAGCGACCTTTGGAGTCCCCATTGCGTGCGCGACATAATAACTGCGTCATCCGCATAAAGGAGAATTGGGAATGGCCGCCCTTTAACCTGAGGGTAGTCCAGCTGAGTTTTAGGCAAATGGGATGCTATATTATTGATGTATAAGTTAAATAAAAACGTTGCCAATATGCATCCCTGTCGTACCCCCTTTTTAATTGGGAATTTTGAGGTACATTCTCCCTTTAGGCCAAAGCGGACTTTTGCACCTGCCCCCCGGTACAGTTCCCTTATAAAACCTATGATGATGGGGTTAATTTCTAGGTGTGAGAGGGTTTCCCATAACTTCTCATGACTGACGCAATCGAAAGCAGAGCTTAGATCGACGAAAGTCATGAAAAGTTTGCCCCCCTTAGCCACTACATATTTGTTAATTAGCATTGCTAAATTTAGGCCCTGCTCTACTGTGCCCAAACCTTCTTTAAACCCGTACTGATAAATGGAGAGTACACCTGTGTCTGATGCCCATGAGTGTAATCTATTTAAAACCACCCTACCTCCCTGCCACTTTCATTAGTGAATCCAGTAGCGATATGGGCCTATAACATTTTGAATCTTGACGATCGCCCTTTTTAAAAATTGGAATCACTATAGCCTCCTACCAGGTTGTCAGAAAGCCAATATTGTTACAGCAGTTTAATACATTGGTCAGGAGAGGGGCCCATAGTTTATCATTGGATTTATAGATATCGACCGGTATCCCGACCGGTCCCGGGGCTTTTCCTCCCGAGCTCTCAGCTATTGCCACTTCGATCTCTGAGAGCTCGAAGTTTAAAACCAAGGAAAATAACCCTAAGATGTTACTTTCTACCTCATCCACCCCACCCGTATTAACCTCCCCTGGTAGGGAATCTTTCTCGTAAAGGCCGGTGAAGTGATTGACCCAGGTTTCTTCCTCAATCACTAAGTCAATACAATCACCCTTCCTCTCCTGGAAGAAGGGGGCATTTACTACCTTCCAGAAGCTAATATTATCCTTCTGGAGGCTTGCTTTCTGTAGTGTCTCCCATGCCTCCTGCTTTAGGGTCTTTTTCCGTTGCTTGACCGCGGAGTAATATGCACTCCTAGTAGTTCGTATCTCATCCACGTTTTTGGGTATCCTTTTTAACGCTATTTTTAATGCTGCATGAGCTTTGGAGCATTCAGAATTAAACCAGCCCTTCTTCTTATCCTCTTGTCTCTTGTTTTCTGTTCCAACCAGAGATTGATTAATCTCCTCAGAGATTTTTGAAAAAGCCAGCTTCACGGCTTCTGGCTTACTTGATTCCATTAGACATGTCGTAAATTCGACTGCTCTCTTAGAAATTAACTTCTGGAGGAAAGGGACGGGCTCGTTTTTACTCCATTTTATGGCGTACCCATTTCTCTTAGCTAAAGCTAACTTGTGGGAATAGAGATTGTTTACCACTCCCTTACAAGCGGTATTATCCTTCATTATTTCTAAACATAGGCTAAGTGGATAGTGATTGCTGATCGCGAATCCGCCTGCTTTTATATCCAGCAAGCACTGCGAAAAGCTGCTCGAAACCAGGAAGAAATCGATAAGCGTATTGCAGCCCCTACCATTATATGTTGGGTTAAATTTCACCTGTGGGTCGCATATTTCATTACCAAAAGCCACATCCATATCAGACATCAGGTTATTTAGAAGGTTTTCCATGTTAGTATGGGAAAATTTGGTACAGGGTTCCCCTTTGATGTTTACTACTCCACATATATTAGTTTGACTATTAAGACACAGCGTGCACATTAAATCCCCCACCCATATTACCCTATTCCCTGAGGGACCATCCCTGTTTGAAGTAAGCATGATATGAGTGAGACCCTCCAAAACGGAGGGCAAATCACGTAGTGGGATATTATTGTAAAAATTCACAACATTAACGGTCTCGTGGCCCTCTAAGGTGAGTTCCAAAATCTGGTAGTATTTAGATGTGGAAATACATTTCTTCACCATTATTTTGGGAATATTAGAGATCAAGCAGCAAAGCCCCCCTTTATTTCTGACCCGGGGTGTTAACTCGCCGGGAGTGTGAAACGTAAGATACCCGTTTATGTGGACTGCATCCGTCTCCCACGTCTCCTGTTGGCAAATTATAGAAAAATCCCTAATATAAATCAGAATGGTGGGATCATTATTCCTATCGGACAAGCCTGCCACGTTCCACGAAGGAAATGTAAAATATTTGCTTTTGTGTTCTACCGCCTGGGCCATTTCAATGGATCGGGGTTACCAGACCCATCACAGTCTGGATGCTGACTCCTGGGGAAGACTGTGTACACCGCAGAAATCTCAGCCACTGGCTCCCCACCCCCACCCCCCTGCACCATACCCATGAGGCCGCCAGAGGCGTCCGCCCCCAAGTCCGAAGCTGCTAGATGATTTGCACCCGGGTAACAGACCTTGTGCTGAGGGGTAGCTTGTTTCATTGAGGTTAATTCCTGCACCTCTATTTTTCCCACTTTTGTTGGTTTAATTGGGGTAGTGACACTATTCAGTCAATCAACCATTTCTAGCACACTAAACCTGTTATCTAAGGGTAAGTGGTTTTCATGAAAAAGTGTCTCCTGCCTATAGCCACCCACCCTGTTCTGTCCAAAACCCACCTGTGACCATATTCCCTCGTTTTCCCATTCAATCGGTGGTGGAAAGAAGAACGATAGGGGTCTAGTTTCTATTGTTGTTCCTTGGTTCGCGTTAGAATTATTTTTATTTTGACTCCAGGAACAGATAAACTCCACAATGCAGGGATCTCTAAAGTTCCCCAGCGCACAGTCCCCCCCAACAGTTTTTGGTGGGTACCCCACCCAGGGTACCCTGCGCACCATCAATATATTACTTCTTATATGGGGGGAAGGTGCCTATTTAAATTGTGCCAGTGTGCTACTTTGTTTTTTAGGCACGTAAATGACTCATGTGTAGTTTTATTTAATTCCGGCACCCCTGTTAGATTTACCACATACGGGCTTGATTGCAAAGGAAGAAGCACCGGTTTAGTCCATCTGGTTATATCTTCAGTGACAACTTTCTGTAAAGTTGATGTAGCGGTTGGCATAGATGTTTTACCTTCGGTGCCGGTGTTAGGTGGTAAATTAGAGGCACCTTTTACAGCACGGGTATTATGGGGATTCAATTTAACTTGGGACACTGGTGGTTTCGATGCGATGGAGGCCTGGGCATTGGGAGTCACCAATTCCTTGACTATACCAGATGCTACTTTTTTAGACTTCCCACCCCCCTTGTTGTTTGTCAGTTCCACCTCTAACCTACCCAGCTGACTCTCAATCCCAGAAAGTCTTCTTTCTAAAGGGGCTAGTAATGTAAAGTAATGTCAAGCTGGTTAGGAGGGAATCTTCATTTGAACTAGCCAAACCTGTACTATCATGAGTATTAATTGTATTATTATTATCTCCAGTTAAACCTACTGACTCCTGCTAATTACAGCTACGGAGTTAGCGTTGTCCGGGCCTGATTGTTCAGAATTATGTACTTCCACTATCTGAACATGTGGGGCCAGATGTAGGTAATTCCTATTTACCGACTCTTAAATACCGAATTTTATTGATTTGGTATTTAAGAGTTGGTAAATAGGAAGGGGGCAGATGTAGGTAATTCTAATTTTAGAATTACCGAATCTGTATGATTCGGTATTTACCGATTCGGTAAATACCAAATCGGTATTGCCCATTGATTCCTATGGGCCATGAAGCCCATAGGACTCAATGGGAAATACCGATTCGGTATTTACCGAATCGGTAAATACCGAATCCTGCAAGGGTGCAGGGGGTGTCACTTTGACACCCTCTAGCACCCCAAGTACAGGCTTGTGTGCCATGTACACCTGAATTCGGTATTTTACAACTAAATTGGATTGGGTTGTAAAATACCGAATTCTGAACAGTAAACAGTGCTACCTACATCTGGGTTTTACCGAATCGGTAAAATTACCGATTCAGTATTTTACCGAATCGGTAAATTTACCGAATCGGTAAAAAAATGGCCCCTACATGTCAAAACCCAATTACTGGTTGGTAACGGCCAAAATCGGCCGTTACCGACGCGACCTACATCTGGCCCATGGTGTCTTAGTGGTTCTACACGGGCCCTTTGTGGATTTTGATTTATTGCAGCTGGCAACAGCAGGCACTGGCTGTTTCTTTTTTCGGACCGCCCCCTCTTTCCTCCCACTTAACTACCTGATGGAGGTTTGCTATAGTGGGCTTACCTCCCCTATCTCTACCACCTTATTCACCTTATCAGTCTCATCTGACATATCTAGTGGAGGAGCAACGTTGGAAACAGGAAAGGAACAAAAAGAACCATTCAAGCTGGTGAAACTATGCAAAAGTGCATCAATATCATCAATGTTTGATCGGATAACTGGGTCTGGTGAGCGTGCATGTCTTAAGGGCCCCAAAGACGATCTTTTTGCGAGTGCCAGGTCCTGTGACACTCGCCTTTCCATTAAAGAAATACCCTGATCTATCACAGAGTTGGTTCTAGTTATAAAACTATCTAAAGTCCCCAGAAGTGATGATCCTTCCACAGTCTTTTTCTTTTTCTCACGGGCGGGAATTTCTACCGCAGTCCTGTATGCGTCAATTACCAGATCACGAATAGCACAAAGTTAGAGGATAAGCCCAGTCCAGTCTCGACCGGTCTCTAACGGGCTACAACGGGTGCGCCATTGGCCCCGGCTTAGCCCAGTGCGTCCCGCGCACGTCCCCGTGGGACGAGGGTCCAAACGAAGCTATATGCGCATCCTTGCGCGGGTTGAAGAGTGAGGCGGGAACTGCAGGGATGCTGGGTGTCGTAGTTCAGGACAGTGGGGGCAAAGTTCACGGCGGAGCCAAGCCCGGCCAGCGCAGGAGTCAGGGAAGGTGAGACTAGTTGCGCCTTAGCGGAGCTCAGCCCAGCTAGCAGAAAGACCCCTCAGATAATTGTCGCCAGGTCCTCGGCACCAAACAAAGCTTTATGCGCCTCCTGGCGTGGGTTGATGAGGGAGGCGAGGACTGCAGGGCTGCTGGGTGTCGTAGTTCAGGACAGTGGGGGCAAAGTTCACGGTGGAGCCAAGCCCGGCCGGTGCAGGAGTCAGGGAAGGTGAGACTCGTTGCGCCTCAGCGGAGCTCAGCCCGGCTAGCAGAAAGACCCCTCAGATAATTGTCTTGACTCATAAGAACAAGAAATAGAAACAGTTTAAGAAATTGAATTTGACAGATACAAGTATTCCTGCATCAATGTCCCCTCCTTAAGGCGGTTGGTGTCTGGGTCTGTAGCGCGGATTTAACTTTGACGAAATAGGAAACTGGTATAGAGGTACGGGTAGTGTAGTCCACCGTCTAATGTGTTTCCCTTTTTGCCAATTTATTTATTAATTTTATTTAAGCTAATTTGATATGGATTCAAAAATTAAGTTTAAAGTGCTCCAGCATTTTAAAAGTAAGTATATATAACTAATAAAAAATTGATATTTTACATAAAAAACATATTTGCTATTTACCATAGGTATACTCCATAGTCGGGGTAAAGTACTGGGAAAATAAAAAAAATGTTAAACCTTAAATCAATCAATCAATCAATCAATCAGGGGTTTATGAAGCGTGCTACTTACCCATGAGGGTCTCAAGGAACGGGGGAAGCGGCTCTGGATCAGTTGAAAAGCCAGGTCTTGAGATCCTTCCTGAACGAGTGCAGGGTCGGGGAGCATCTGATGTTCACAGGGAGTTCGTTCCAGGTCTTGGCTGCAATGTAGGAAAAAGCTCTCCCTCCAGTTCGGTTTCTGTGGATACGGGGGACCTCTGCCTAGGCAAGGTTGGCGGAGTGGAGGTTCCTCTTGGGTACGTGGAAGGATAATATCTCATTGAGGTATTTGGGTCTGATGCTGTTGAGGGACTTGTAGGCGAGGGTGAGGAGTTTGTAGGTGACCCTCTTTTTGACAGGGAGACAGTGGAAGGCTTGTAGGAGTTGGGTCATGTGCTCGTGACGTGGTGTCCCGAGTAGAAGTCTGGCTGCGGAGTTCTGGATGGTATGAAGTTTGTGTAGAAGAGTTCTGTTGATTCTACGTTGAAGGCGTTGCAGTAGTCCAGTCTGCTGGTTATGAGTGCGTTGGTTATGATCCTTCTGCAGTCGGGGGGATCCATTTGAAGGTCTTATGGAGGATTCGAAGGCAGTAGAAACTGGTGGAGGCGACAGCGTTTATCTGGCGGTTCATGGAGAGGGAGAAGTCAAGGGCGATGCTGAGGTTCCGAGCATTGTCTGTAGAGGTGGGAGTGTTCCCGAGGGGAGAGGGCCACCAGGTGTTGTCCCACTCAGAGGTGCAGGGTCCGAGGATGAAGACCTTGGACTTCTGAGAGTTGAGCTTCAGACAGATGTTTTTATCAATGCTGCCATATTCTTCATTCCTTCCTGGAAGCCGAGTCTGGTGTCTTCGGGACTCTTCGTGAGTGAAAGAATGAGCTGGGTGTTATTGGTGTAGGATACGATGCTGTTCCCATGCTGTCTGACGATGGCAGCGAGGGGGGCCATGTAGATTTTGAAGAGCTTGGTGCTGAGTGATGATCACTTGGGGTACTCTGCAGTTAATTTCGGTAGATTCAGGGAGGAAGGGAGACAGTGGGATCCTCTGTATTCTGCCGGAGAGGAAGGAATGGATCCAGTCGAGGGCAGTTCTTTGTCCCTGCGTCGTGTAGTCTGGCTATTAGCGTGGGATGTGAGACGTGTCGAAGGCTGCGGAGAGATCTAGGAGGATGAGGGCTGCAGTGTGTCCCTGGTCAAGTAGCATGTGGATGTTGTCTGTGGCGGCGAGGAGGGCGGTCTCGGTGCTGTGGTTGCTGCAGAATCCAGACTGGGAGGCATTTAGGATGGAGTTCACTTCGATGAAGGCGGTCAGCGGGCGTTTACGAGTCACTCAGTGACTTTGGCTGCAAAGGGGAGGAGAGAGATGGGTCGGTAGTTTTACAGGTCCGTAGGGTCGACCATAGGTTTCTTGAGGAGGCGTTTCACCTCTGCCCGTTTCCAGTCATCTGGGCTGATGCAGGATCTGAGGGCGGCGTTGATGGTCCATCCTAGTTCGGGTGCGATAGCGGCAGTGGCCCTGTGGAATATGAGGAAAAGGCAGGGGTCTGTTGGGGCTCCTGAGTGGGTTTTCTTCATGGTCGCAGTGATGAGTTCAATGGGAGCAGGATCCCAGGTAGTGATGGTCGGCTTGTCGGCTGTGGTTGGTAGGGGGGTGGTGTCTGGTGCTCGCTCGCTGAAATTGTCATAGAGGATCTTGATCTTCAGGTGGGAGTAGGAGCTGAGCTTGTCGCAGTGTTCCTGGGAGGGTGTGACATCTGTGGCTTTGCTGCTGGGTTTTGCAAACTGCTTTTTGACACTGAGCAGTTTCTTGGCGTTGGTCGCGTTGGTCTAGACTTGGTCTCTTATGCAGTACCATTTGGTGTCTCTTATGTGATGGTGGTATTCCTTCAGGGCTTTCCTGCGGTTGTTCCGTGCTTTCGATTTTCTGGTTTAGCCAGGTTTTCTCTTGGGCATCTGCAGGAGCGTCTGGCTTCTTAAAGTTCTGTGTAGAAGTAGGTGGCCTACAGAGGACATAGTTTGGTGAGCTGGTCGGAGGGGTGCGAGCTTGGTGGCGCAGCAGGAGATCCAGTGGTGAAATTCCGTGGCTGCGGAGTTGGTGTTGGTCATGGCGCTTGGGGGGTTTTGGAGGAAGGTGGTGTTGCTTGGTTCCTCCGTGCTCTTGCTCCAGTTCTGTTGTGGCCGGCATGGTGAGGGCTTGGGTGCCGTGGTGGTGTTGAAGGCGAAATGGATGCAGTGGTTGTCTGTCTAGGGGGGCTGGGTGGTGTGGCTGAAGCGGATGTTTGTTTTTCCCGTGAAGATGGAGTTAAGGGTGTGTCCAGCTCTGTGCGTGGGTGTGTTGACCAGCTGCTTCAGTCCGTGGATGCCGAGGTTGTCGAGGAGAGTGATGGAGTTGGGGTTGTTGTAATTGTCAAGGTGGAAGTTCAGGTTCCTGAGTAGAATGTAGTCTGTAAAGGTGATGGCGTGGGGTGCGTCAAGCTCTATGATGGTATTAGCGGGCTGGGTGCGAGGTCCTGGTGGTCTGGAAGTGGAGGTGTTCTGTGTTGGAGTGGGGGTCACTCATGCTGGATGTTGGTGGGGGGTCTTGTGTGCCATGGCGAGACCTCCTCCCGGGATGTGTGGGCGGTTCTTTCCCCGGACCTTGCAGCCGTCAGGGATGATAGTGGCGATGTCGGGCCGGAGGTGGTGTTGATCCAGGTTTCTGTGAAGAAGGCGATATCGGGCGAGAGGGTGTCGATCAGGTTCCAGATCTCTACGGCATGTTGGTGCAGGGAGCGCACGTTTAGGAGGATGCATGTTAGGGTTTCGGAGGTGCATGCATCGCCCGGGCCTTCGGCGGCCGTGGGAGCTTTGCTGATGAGGAAGGATCTGCGACAGTGTCTGCACGAGAACTGTCCATGGGTGGTGTTCGGCGAGGATCTTGCGCAGTCGGCCTGTCTTCCAGGATTGAATGCGTGGAGGGTGGTTGAGTTGTAGCGGTGGGGCCTCGGGGAACCAGGGTACCTGGCGCTGGTCCCGGAAGGGTCGCAGACTGGCTTGCCTTAGGCGCAACAGCGGCGCGACCCGCAGTGGTCGGCATGAAGTAGGGGAGGAAGGAGGGACCAGAGGTAGGGTTGCAGGAGCAGGACTGTGTTGGTGGCGGGCCAGCAGGGGCATCACGGCAGGAAGAGTAAAACAGTACACAGTAAAAGAAACCAACAAAGTAAACAGCGCACAATGGACCAGGCAGTAATGACAAAGAGTAAAAGGAGGGTTTACAATACAATGCAAAGTAAAACGGAAACAGCAGGCAAGAGGAGAAAAAAAACCAGAGTGGCGCTGCCGGCGCGAACCTGCCAGTGGAGGAGCTCGTAGCCGGAGCGGTGTGACTGCGAGCCAGGACTGCTGGGAGTGCTGGCCTGGACCAGAGGTCAATACTATCATATAGGGTTTAATAGTCAAAAAATGGTCTGAGCTTTGAACAGTGTAGAAGATCTAATGAATCAAGAAACTACAAACTTCATGTAAAAAGTCATTTGTTATCACAGGCTATGAAAATCACAAAATCACAATATTAAGCATTGGTAAAAGGACATTTCGTTTGGTACAAACATCATCTTATGAGATGTAAAATGTCTCGAGCGATCCTTCAAAGATACAAAGGGGAAGGGAAATAAAAGGGGAACCTACTCTCCTATTTCTGATTTAGAAAGGAATATATCAATGCTCTGTGGCCGCGATTGTGGTTGCAAACCATTGATGATTTATTGATCCCCAGGTTCGGGTGCTAACTGATTCACAATGGAGAAGGGGCTTTTATAGTGAATCAAACTCATTAGCTGGAGCCACACACAAGAGCTGAAGTCAATGGAATTCTCACAGGCAAGCAGAGAGGATTCAAAAAATGGTTACACAGACAAGGGCACGGCTGATGCTTAACATACTTACACAAAAGCTTAAATTATGCACTATCTAGGTGAGGTTGTCTTTTCTGTTGGCCTGCTTTCCACCTTCTCCGAATTTGATGCAATGTGGGTTCTTTTTTATGCTACAGTGCCTAGCAACCTAACACAGAAAATATTGATAAAGTGAAAATTGTATTGTATTTGTGTTTCAATGTGCATTCCATTCTGAAATTTATATTGCAATAATTGTTTTTTCATATCTATTGTGTATAGAAATACATGATAGATAATGCTTTGTTTATCAGGGATAGAACATAAACTGAAGAATACATTATTGTTAAGGTACTAGCCTTCAATTTTATGAAAGAGAGATGGGCATAGTATATATATTTATTGCCTTTTCATGCAGGCAAAGCTTAGCTTTAAGTTATTGGTTTCTAGCGTACTACCTCCTCTTTTTGACTATGAAAAGGAAGTCTTGTTACTCGTAGTAGTGTATTTGTGGTGCAGTCCTTAATTACCATCCCATTAAGTGCAGAAAATAACTCCTTTGGGGGCATATTAGCAAGGGCGATATTGCCGTTTTAGCTGGACTTTTTCCCGCTGAAGCGGCGATATTTTTATCGTCCTATTAGCTAGCTGCCACTAACAGCAGTTAGCAACAGCTTATAGGTGATAGCTACAGGTTTGGGGCCTGCTTTGCATGTCAGCGATATATTTGTCACTAATGACATGCAAAGTCGGCATACCCTACCTGTTAGCGGCTGAAAGCAGTCGGTAACACAGCTATCGCGTATTTTCAAGGCAGGCGAAGCGATAAAAAAATTCACGCTAAGCGCAAATATCGCCAGAACCTAACCTAACGCCTGCTCTGACCAAGACTTAACCTGTATATCCAATGGGAGGTGGATATTCAGGTTAAGTCGCCATTAGAGTTAATGCCTGAATATCGCTGGATTTCCACCGATATTCACCCATTGAGCCACGATCACTGGATATTTTATCGCTTTAGAGATAAATGTTGCTAATAGCACGTTATCTCTGCGATTATATCCGGCGATAGGCGGCGATAAAAATAAATAAATAGCGCATTTAGCGATAATTACCGCTATTTGTTGCTAATATGCCCCTTAATCCTTTCACGATATTCTTAATTTAGTCATTGCGTGTATTGTTGTTCTCATTAATATTTCCAATATCATCTTTTATAGTTGAGGTTCACCAACAGGACCTATATAGTATATAGGACATAGTAAAATTCTGTGCATTTCCAATAAGCATGTACTTTTGTTATACTTTCCTTTCTATAAGGGGTACCCCACATATGCCTATAAGACATTATGGGATCTGTGAATAATATAAATCGAAAACATCTTTCTTTTTAGAATAATCATTTTTTGTAGACATGCTTTATGTTTGTTTTATAGCATTTAATGTGATGCTTTAGTTCTAAGGTGTTGGTGGTGTTCTTGGCCAAAGTAATGGACTTCTCTGTTTTTATGTGTCGCATCTTCTTTTTCTAGACTGGTATTTTACTGGTCTTAATTGACCAAACTTAAATGTGGTTACTTAACTTCTGATTTCTTTTAATCATATATTGTTCTAGAAGTGTGTACGTGCATACATGTGTGTAAGTGTGTGCAAATTGTATTTTGTGTTTTTTGCAAATAATATGTTTTGTGTGTGTTCCTTTATTATATTTATCGTTATTATTTTAAATGATAAGCTTGTTGTTGATAGTTTGGTTGTTATACATCAATTTTAGGTTACTACATATTTTAAATGAAATGCTTTCTCAGATTAGATCAAATGCATATTGTGTGGTTAGAAGTCAGAAAGAGACAGTCAATGCGAGCAGCAGCAAACACATATTACGATGAACGGAGCGCTTGAACATTTCAGACTTTCAACTGCCTCATCATATATATTGAATATAATGTAGGTAATTACATTTAGTGGTCTATTCCGATTCGGGAAAAAACACTCAGAATAACCGTACAGAGCGTCGTACCCTGCAGTGTCCCCATACGTGCGATGAAGTACGGGGAGCAGGACTCCGTACGAATCGTACAAAGACCGTATGATTCGAATCTCTGCACGATTCCCCCATGAAACCCGCTGTACGCGACATCCATACGGTTCGAAGCATGTTTTTCCAACCCAGCAAGTACGATTCGTGTTGGGTATGCACCGTACAACGCCTATTTTACGGGAGCCCAAAACGTCCAGAGAGGCAGAGTTCGCCTCGAAACAGGTACGGAACACCCCCCGGGGTATAGTGCGTACACCCCATGTCTGCAGGGGGTATGTTGCATACCCCTGCAATCATGGAGTGTACACACTGTAACCCTGCAATCATGGGGTACGGTGCAAACACCCCATGATTGCAGGGGTACGCACGTACCTCTGTGATCACTGGGTGTACGCACTGTACGGTGTGTATGTTATTGTGTGGTTGTATGTACGAATCGCCCTTACCTGACGTGGACCGTTCGAATCACGCCCTCATACCCCAGGCCGGATCGTACAGCATGTGTGCCAATCGTACGGTTCACTGTGAGGGTCCATGTCATACGGTTTCACCCTTGCAATTTGTACGGTTCGCGAGGAATCGGACGGATTGACGAGATACGGATCGTACTACATGATTCGGACGGACGTGTACGATTCGTACGGAGAGGGCTCCGGATAAGATTCAGACGTACGCTTTTTTCCCCGAATCAGAATCTACCCCTTAATGTTTTTCCCAAATTATGAAAAGAATCAATACATTATTTTAAATAATAAAATAGGATTTGTTGTTAATAATTGATAATATAATAGAGATTATCAAAATATGACATTAAAAATGTGATTAATGTAGAGATGTTTCTGGTATACATATATTTCAGTAAAGAAAAATGTGTAATAATAATTTTACATTTAATATAGTGAAAAGATTAATGGGTAACATGTATTTTTCAAATATATTGTTTTATAAATGCTTAGGATATTTAATTTTGAGGTATATTGATTTTATGTATATGTTGTTTTGAAGTTTCATTGAGTTGATATAGGTTTGGTTGGGAATAGTAAATTATATATGTGTAGTGATATCCCCGATGTGACCGTGGTACATTCCTCTGTATCCAACTGCCACCGTCGCAAACAGTGATGAATGGGAGAGCCTGAGGATGTCCTGTAGCATGGCCATCAGTGCGGATGCTCAGTGAAAAAAATGGCGGTTGTCCTAAAAAATAACAAGAAGGCCAATAAGTGCACATAACAAACTAACCTGGCCCACCAAAATACCAAACCCCACCCCAAAGACACACCCACATGGAAAATTCAACAAGTACCATTCCCAGGACAATCACACAACACACCTGACAGTAATGCCCCATCTTGACACACCCACATAGCTGAGCATAAAACCAACTCCTTCCCTGCCCAGAATCTTTTGCAATACTTCACAACTGAAGGGCTCAACATCCCAGGACAGAGGAGAGGCCACCCTGCACACATCACACCAGCACAACACACACACACACACACACACACACACACCACCTACACCACCCTACCACCCTCACAACTTTACCCCAGAACATTAGCACAGCACACACCATGGCACCATAGAAAATGCCCAAATTCACAGAGAGTGAGTTGTCAGTCTTGGTAGATGAGATAATCAGAGTAGAAGCACACGTTTTTGGCAGCCTGGTCCAACAGATACCATTAGCTTCAAGAGCACACATGTGGGCAAGGATAGTCGACAAGGTCAATGCAGTAGGGACAACCCCACGTTCCAGAAATAAAATCATGAAGCAGTGGCATGACCTGAAGAGGGTTGTTAAAGAAAAGAGGAACAAGAACTGTAAGCTGGCTCAGAGGACTGGCAGAGGCCCTCCCATCCCACCAAAAACATGCACTGCATGGGAGGAGAAGGTGCTTGCCACACTGCATCCAGAGAGTCTCACAGCAATACCCGGGAGTGCAGGCTGATAAGAACAAATACATGAAAACTATCACACTGCCATGTACTGTCCTGCACAATTACAAAGTTACACCTCCTTGGCCCAAGTGCATCCATATGTACCACAATATCCAACACAGGTCTCACAGAAGTAACACTACCCAATCTAAATCACCCCAAAGGTAGGCTGCAACATTCCCAGGGTTGCATGTGTACAGGCAGCCTAAACCACTACTCCTACCATGCCCTCGTACCACCCCTGAGCAGGATATAGCACTCTCTCCCACCCAGAAGCATGTGTCAACCACTGCAGTGTTCACCTACATCTAACAGGTAGGTAGCCATATTGCCATGGAATGTTGTTTGGAGGTGGGAGGCCTGCACTACAGCTACCACCATGCTCCTTGTCCCACCCCTCAGCAGGATGTAGCACTCCCCCAGAAGCATGTGTCAACCATTGCAGTGTTCACTTCCATCCAACAGGTAGGTAGCCATCTTCCCAGGTTATGCTGTTTGGGTATGTCAGGCCTACACTACTACTCTCACCATGCCCCCTATCCCACCCCTCACAGGATGGAACACTCCCTCCCTCCCAGAAGCATGTGTCAGCCACTTTAGTGTTCAACTTAATGTAAGAGGTAGTTAGCCATCTAGACATGGAGGGCTGTTTGGGTGTGGGAAGCCTGCACAATTACTCCCACCCCTCAGCAGGATGGGCACTCCCCCCAGAAGCATACGTCAGCCATTGCTGTATTCACCTCCATCTAACAGGTAGGTAGCCATCTTTCCAGGTTGTGCTGTTTTGGGCGTGGGAGGCCTGCACTACTACTCCCACCATGCACCCTGTTCACCCCTCAGCAGGATGGGGCACCCCCCGAAGCATATGTCAGCCATTACAGTGTTCACCTTCATCTAACAGGTAGGTAGCCATCTTCCCAGGTTGTGCTGTTTGGGTGTGGGAGGCCTGCAATTTAACTGTCACAGTGCCCCCTGTCCCACCCCTCAGCTGGATGGAGCACTCTCTCCCAAATGCATGTGGCAGTGGCAGCCATTGCATTGTACACTTCAAACTAACAGGTAGGTAGCCACCCCCTTCTCTCTTGTCCCACCCTGTTATGTACCATTTTAGGACCCTATTGTAATTTTCCCGATTCATGACCTTATATAGGTATAAAACACCATATCTTTACATATGCATATAAATCATAACCATATTTGGCCTTAGCTCTTGCAGTCCAAATACGGCAGGGATACTTCACCAGTTAAAAAATTCTACAACTGTAGTGTAGTTCCTATTTTCCCAATAGGCCCTGCGCATTGGAATAACATAAACAGTAGTATCGACGTAGAAGTGCGGATCTTCCAAGCCTCTACTGACTATGCTAAACTTAATTGGGTTTGTTACCAACTAGCTCAGAGGTCACTGGAAACTTTCTTGACTGAATAGGAAGTGATCAGCTTCCCTGGCACAGCCAAGAAGGGATTCAGTTTTCCAACAACCGTGCAACATGACAACTTTGCTCCTCAGATAAGAGTCAATCTCTAGAGTCGTGTGAAGCAATAGACAGTTATTTTACTCAGTCAGTTGTTGTGCAGATTACTTTCACAATATGTAGAGAATAGAGAGACGGGCGTTTTCAATAAAAGGTATTATTTATTGAACAGTCTTTCTTCTCATACAAGAGAAATGAATTGCCACAATTGCAAGACTTGTTATTATAAAAAGTGCGTACAGTAAAATGAGTATTGCGAAATAATACTGTAAAAGCATTGATATGGTTTCTTAGCCATACAATGGTTTAAAATGAATAAAACATATATACATTCATATATGCATTTGACTAACGTACTCAACTGGTGCTTCTAACTACGCCGACCCCAGTGTACCTGACCTAAGCCTAACAATTGGGAGGGGAGTAAGTAAGTAGCTTTAAGTTAAGTTGGTTTTGCCAAGGTTTGCTTCAAGAATTCTCTCTAAGGGTTTAGTCAACACCATACCTCTGGAATAGAAAGTTGGAGGGCTTGTATCTCCTTCAGGACTCGATATCCCAGTCACTCGCAAGAGTAGGCTGGAAACGCCGGAGCTGGATTTTCTCGGCAGGAGAAAAGACAGCGTCTTTCTCAGCGCGTCAAAGAGGTGGAGGAGGGGCAGCGTCCGTGGGCTGGTTGCATCTGCTGGGCTCTGCAAGGGACGGCTGTTCAGCTCCTCTGTTCACCACACCATTGTTCGCTCGTTCGCAGCGATAGCATCAGCAGCGATAACGGCAGCGATGTCTATGAGGCAGCTATCATTTGCTTAAGGCAACGTTGGAAATATTTATACCTGAAAGGTGCCTTGTTTGACGTAAGTTTTTGGACATAAGACGTCAATAAAGACGTCACTAGGAAGTGATCGTCTCTCAGTGCTCATTAGAGTTCTATTAATAATCAAAACATAGCAAGCGGGGCTTTCCCAGGTTGCTGAGCTTTTATCTTGTTGAAGAACTCGGAGTGTAATCTAGGAATCTTAGATAGTGGCTTCTGCTGTGTCATTTGCACTAATGAGCTGCAAAGGAAGTTGCAGAGGAAGTGATTCTGAAATGTGCTCTGATCGTGTGAGGCCAGAGACGAGTTTCTGAATATTGCATTTGATCGGTTATGCCAATATAGGGGAATAAATGGATTATAGCCGTATAGGGGCATAAGGTCACAGTATCGATCAGGGTCCTAGATTAGAATGCGACACCCACTCCACGAATTTATGTCCATCAAATAACTAAAACTAGAGCAATAAGATGCATGTGTAACATTGCCCACCCCAAAATACATATTTGCATTTGAAATAGGCGTATTTGAAATACGTGAAAATATAGGTACTGTACGTCTTTAAGCATAGGAATCATTAAAAAAATTATAGCATATGTAATCAGTTTGAACGATTATGCGAAAGAATTACACATGAAATATCTCTTAATACAGAAAAGAAGGGCGAGATAATTTCATCACATATAAATGCATTTGTTGTAAAATGAGCTAGTGGCTGGTGTTAAGTTATTATGTCTCTAGATTTACCTAAATAGAAGTAGAAGCTTCTGTTCTCTATGAATAGTTCTACTTTTAAGCAAAGAATTTGTGCCAGAAAAAGGGGAAAATATTATGAAAAATAGTTCAATCCCAAAAATCTTTTCTTGTGAACGGGGGAATAGAGTTCCAACGCTTTTAGCAGTTTTTGTTGATCAAAACTGAAGGCCGAATTCAGAGTTCATGGGAACGCTGTGTGTCGGAATGCTTTTCAAAAGTTATTGTTTCTGTTCAGGGGAGAACATCATATCAGACAGGCTCTCCAAAAATTGGTCTACAAAATCAGGTGACAGTTCGACCAAATTCGATAGTGCTCTAACTTGGCAGGTGTGAGAATGATTGCTGTCATCAAAGTCTGGATCAGCAATGCTCACAGAAGGTTGTACCTGGGTGATGTTGCTTTTGTCACTCGCTCCACTGTTACCACCTAGTCGTAGTACAGGAGTCTCAACGAATGCCGTCATCAGGATTGGTAGCCGCTGGGGGGATGTATGACGTGACAACGCATACTGTTACCACGCATACCTTTACAACGCGGTATTTACAACGAATACCATTACAACGCATAGAGCTTAGAGGTGCTGCATAGTGGTAAGTATAATTTTATATTCCAACTCCAGTCCCCGTGGACACTAGGGAAGGTGTTGGATATAAAATTATACTTATTCCCTATCCTAGAGCGCCCCCAGCGCAATGCGTTGTAATGGTATGCGTGGTAATGCCTGCGTTCTAATGGTAGTGCGTTGTAAAAATTCCGTTGTAAACGTTGTATACCCCGCTGGGGACAACACAATGCGTGAGCCGTTACAGGACTGAGCAAAGTATCGATATCCATTGGTACTGCTGATGGAAGTGCAAGACAGGTGTCCAACAGGCATTCATCTCCGCATAGCATACATCGTAGCACAGGTAAGATGCAGGTTTGCCATATAGGTCTGAATGAAAGGAACCAGGTCATGTTTAGATCTCTCAGCCTGGCCAATCCAAGGACTCTAGATATGTTGTCCCGGTAGCGGATTGCTAGGATTGTTTCTTCCATTCCCGCCGAAGTCATGTCTGAGCTGTGGCTTGCCATATCGAAGCAGGAGGGTCAAAAATAAAATTCCTGCTACAAGTCCTAAAATCAGGGGTGTGCCGCCAAAGACTGAATGTACAAAATTGGGAATAATTCCCAGAATTGCCTGAAATGGTGTTAGCAGTCCCGTAAAAATTGTCTTAAATATGCCTGAGATGCTTATGGCACTAGACATGTTAAGAATTTGGCTAAGCATTTCTGTGAAATGCACGGGGCAATTTATTGATAAAAGGTCATGTATCTCCGTAGCCGTCCTTGCAACTAGGAGATCATACGTCTCTTTTGATGACGTGATGGGCACTGTTGTCTGCAAAAGCACAGACTTCATTTTGCTTAAAGTATCAATTCGTAAAGAGAAATTCAAACGAGGCCAGATGGGAGTCTCTATGTCTCCAGGGCCGCTCGGAAACAATGCTTGCATACAGCATTTGACCATGGAAGTTACGCTTACGAGATAGGCTTTCCCTGGCAAAAGGCCACAACAGCTGTGATCCGTTATTAGAATGTAACTCCCGTTTGCGAGTTGCATAAAGAAAGGCTCTATCTGCGTTGCAGGTGTAACATGTTGGTGGCATGAAAGGTTGTTTGAATTACCTTCACAGGCTCCGTGTAAATTAATACCCTGGCACAAAAGTCTACCGCTTAGTGAATGTTTACAGTTTTCACCACTAAGAAATACATTTTTGTTGCTGTCACTATAGCATGTGTGTGTGTATGGTAATTTCCATGCTGACTTAATGTAACCTTTACCCAATCGTTCATACTGGCCAGTAGGTATGTATTCAAGGCAATTTTTTAATCGGAAAGTTGTTATCGGAATTGTGATAATCCTGTGTATTATCCATTCAATGACAGGACTTTCTGACATTGTCAAAGGTAATCTCTCAAGTTTTTCGATGCTCAGGATTGTATAGTCTGCTCCTTTCTGTGCCAAGCTGATTTGTTTATCAGTAAGGTTAAAGATGGAAAACAATGACGTTGTGTTGATTACACGCCAAGGCACATAGCCTGAACGAAGATTTTGCAGCGTCCAGCCTAACTGTACAATAGAACGTAATTGTGACTGGCCATGCTGTAACATTAGCAAGTCTTTATCTATTATTTCTTTGGCAGATGATACAATACTGTCCAGTGAATATATTCTGGAGGACAGAGTCATTAACCCATTGTCCACTACAGAAAGTGATTTTTCCAAATTAATATGATCAATTTCTCGTATTTTTTCAGCTGTTTCAATTTGTGTGACTTTCCAAGCCTCGTTGTATACCGCATAGATACTGGTCGCTATGAAACGCTTTTGATGCTGTTTGCGTGGTCCCAGAATGAAATCGCGCAAATCAGCACCATCTTTAAGTAAAGACAAGTGCTGCTTAATTTCTGCCAGTGTGAATGATCCTAGCCATTCGAGGCAGAGTTTCCCTACACTGTATGTTGTTACTATCCCTGGATGTTGTCTCTGGGAGTATCTAGGGTCTTGTCTGGTCATTTTTAACCCCTGTGTTTTATTCAGGAATCTATCTTGACAGTTGTTTGTGTCGTAAGGCCAGATTAACCACTTTTTCCAATCAGGATGTGTTCTGTTTAAATGTAAAATTTTAGTTACGTCTATCTCAATATATGTTGTTGTGTTCTCAGGTATTGGCTTTGGAATAGACGGTTTGTTAAGGTCTTTAATCTTAGCTAGGCCAAGACAGGATGTTTGATGAATTGTGTCATTTAAAAACATCAATTTGTTCTGGGATCATGCAGGCTCGAAACAGTGCTTCTAGGCCTTGTACCTGCCACTCTTTTGTACCCCAGATGGTTTTTGTTTCAATGTTATTTTTCCAAAAATCAAAACCAAATGTCATCATATTTTCATAAAATGCTTCTGAATATATCAATATAGTATTTGTCAGCATTGTTTTCAACCCTGTTGTATCTAACAGTTTATAATAAAACGTTTCTGCATCACTGGTGTTAAACCCTGAGAAGTACTGGAATTTCTCATAGAATGTTTTAGAACTGCTTTTAGGTGGTGTAGAACAATGTTCCCATTGATTATACTTAAAAACATTTCTAGGCTGTGCAGATTTATGCAAGTAATGATCACCACAATGTGTGAAGCAGAACATCTGTTCATAATAAGACGAACCTTGTAAATAATCATGTTCTGTGAATCTAGCTGACATTACTAAATCAGACATCATATTATTAATACTTTCAAAGTCCCAATCATCGGAGAATGTACTAGGTTTTACAAAGTCACTTAAGGAAACCTTGAATTGATGAGGATACTTCAGGATTTCGACCGTACCATACATTTCAGTCAGTTTTCTCCCATACTACCCCACCGGGTATTGGAATGGCTGTGACATTTACTGTTGACAGTTCTCTTTTCTTCACATGGGATGATCTGTGTGGTTTGAGGACTAAGTTGATGTTCTGACTTGCTGTGTCCATTGTACTATATTTTCCCTCAATGAATTTTCCCAAACAAAGTACCATGATGAGCCAAAGCAGGAGGAAAAACATACCTAGACCAAACCAGAACTCTAACCATGGAGAAACAAGGTAAATTTCCTTGAGTTGACGAAAGAGTTCTGTTGCTTTTTCTTTAAAAGTCTTTGTTTCTGGCATCACTTCGGGGTTGCTTTGATCCTCAGAAAAGTTATCGAAGTTGATGAAATAGCCAGAGGCAGTTTTGTCAATTGTTGGGATTGTTCTTTCAATTTGTCTTTCGGTAGCACATTCTGATGCCACATCATTGTAGACTGGTGTTTTTTGACGAACTGTTTCAATCTGTGTTTCAAGAGGCACGAGTTCCATGGCATTATTGCATAGTCCCTCTCTGTGCACTGCAGGCTGATCAAATGTGATTAGTCTTTCAGTTTGATCGTCTTGGATTGTTGCAAGTTTGGGTATTCTGTTGTTTCTTGGGAGTCCACTGGGCCTACTGTTGATTGTAGGCCACATGCTTGTGGTTTTACCAGGTCGATTGATACAACTCTGTTCTCCTTTTTACCAGCAAGGGGCGGTAGTACTACTGATCTTGTTCCGCTGATTGCTAAGACAGGTACTGCTTTTCTGTAAGAAGGCCCAAATTCCTTCTTCACCGCTATTTTTTCTCTGACTAGATCCCCAATCTTTGGAATCCAGACAGGCCTTGCTGGGGCTGGTGCTGGTGGTGCCTCGTCAGTGGTAGCTGGCTGTTGCTTTAACTTTATGTTGCTTAAGGATTTTCTTGTTTCATTCAAGTCCTGTAAAACAGCCAAACGATCTTTGATGTCAAAGTCTGTTTTCTTATCTTCTACCACTGATACCTGACTATCTAAGTCCTGAATTCGCATTCTAGTTCCGAACAATAGTTCGTATGGGCTGAAACCTTTTAGAGAATTTCTTGGCAAGTTGTTTAGACTTCACTGGACACTTATTAAATGTTTGACCCACCCAGCACCCGAACCTAATACCTTCGCTGTTATAGATTGCTTTATGTCCCGTTTTTTTCTTTCTACCACACTGTTCCCTTCGGGGTGTGACGGACAAGAATACCGCAACCCAACTCCCATGCTGGCCATGGCCTCCTTATAAGCTCGAGAGCTGAAAGCAGGACCCTGGTCAGAATGGAACATGGCAATTGCGTATGTGCCGATAAAGACTCGCAGATCTTTTATAACCGTTCTGGCGTCAGAAGTGGATTTATCCTTAATGATGTACAATGGGACGCGTTTCTCTTTTTTGATTGCACGGATAGATCGCCTTATGCTTTCTATCAGGGTTCCTGAAACTACACTGGCCGGTTCTCCACTGCGATCTCTGTTGTAGTCTTTACAATTTTTAGCAAAATATTGAATATCTACGCTCATTCCCGGCCACCAGTACTCTGTTTGTAATTCTTTCAGAGAGTCCTTGATTGTTTGGTGTCTCAGACCCAACCCCATGTGTGCTTCCAGTAAGAGGAAGCTCCTCCTGCTCTTGTTTGGAATCACTCTATCCCCCACTCCAGGGATTCGAGCAAAAGGAACGGAGTTTGCAATGATTACGTATGCATAATTGAGTGGATAGTTCACGGGTAGTGCTGCACAGTCGCCTTTTACGGACGTTTTTACTGCCAGCATGGATTCCCCCTCTATGTATTTTTCTGAACGCTTTTTTGTGTCTACGGAAGTCGGTTTAGTTGCTTCCGCTGTGGCTGTATTAGCCAATGAATTACCTGCAACATGAACGCCATCACGTTGATGACTCAGAGTGTGTATCACGTGAGTCTTTTGTAGTTCTTTCTGTAAAAGAGCTACCTGTTTCCAAAGCAATTTATGCTTTATTGTGGCACCTGTGTCATCTTTGTAATCGTTTTCAATCCAGCTCTGCAAGTTATTATTGTAAGAGTCAACGCAAAAATGAGAATCGCACACGATTAGTGTCGGGAATTCACGTTCTGCATTTTCAAGCGCCATCTTTAAAGATCTGATTTCAGCTCTCTGAGCCGAACAGTTTCTTACTGATTCCGTTTTTGTTATTTTCGGTCTGAATTTACCGCACAGCCAACGACCTGTAACAATCGCACAGGCTGCATCGTAGGATTTGTTCTCTACATTGAAATGCTGTACAAATCTATCTGTATAGATTATACAGGCGTACTGTGGGAGAGGCAGAAGTTCGATTGGCAGAGGATATTCTTCTTCATAAGTCAAATCATTCAGTTTTTCGAGTTGCGGGGCGAAATAGTATTTCACATCTTCCGCTCCAAGAAAATCTATACACTGTATCCATTTCGAATCCAGTGACACTGTAGGCAGGTTTACTGGGCTGAATAGCGCCTCGAAGGCGGATTCCGCTGTGAGGATATTAATCCTTTTGCCGTGTGCTAGTTCTCGTTCATTCGCTATTGCAGTCTGCACTGCTTTCACAGTATTTTCTGTGGGACTGAATGTTTTTTCCGCTTGTGTGTACAAGTGAGATTTAATTGAAATTGGTACGTTTTCTCCCTCATTAGAGGTCAGGTACGTGAATCCGCATCTTCCTGGGATGACTCGGGTTACAAGATTGCGTGTGTTGTCACGTGTATCTAAATTTGTTTTTGCTAACATGTCTGTTTGCAGTGATCTCAAAATTTCTGTGTGTTTTTGAGTCCAGGTGATTGGTTTAAAATCAGGTTTAATTAATTCGTAGAGCGGTTTAACCCTCTCCGCATAATTTAGAATGTAAGTTCTTCCAAAATTCAGAAAACCTAGAATCGATTGTAAATTCTTCAGCGTTTTTGGTGCTTGGAGTACAGCGCACTTCTCTAAGAAGTTGTCCGCTAGGCTTTTCCCTTCACTTGATAATTCGTATCCTAAAAATAATACTGTCAGATGGGCAATTCGAGACTTTTTAAAGTTGAATTTGTAACCCTCTGCTGCGAACCCAAGTATAATGGTGTTCACTCTTTTTTTTTTAGTTCAAATCCTTTTTTTATTGAAAAATAACAGAAATGAGAGCGGCAATACATCATTAGCGTACATATGAGCATATTGGTAAAGTGCCGAGACAAAGATGGGTCAATACATAGGAAATGATACATGAAATAAAAGAAGAAATGAAAACAATACAGTCATCAACATATTATTCCTTCATCTCTCAATTCCGTAAAGCATTCCATCCGGAAATAGCTCATGTAATACCATGTAATACCTTGTCATTCCCGTATAGTAACTCTATAAATATTTTGCCCATTCATTAAGTGCTGATTTAGTCGTATAAGCATCTCATGGTGGATCGAAGGTGAAGGAGGCCTCATCTAGGGATAACCATAGTTTTTTGTTGGTGACCTGCCATGGTGACGAGTGTAGAGCGGGATTATCAGTGCCCCTAATGCAGGACAGCCACTCCCTCCAAGCATTAAAAGAGACCTCAGCCGCTGTCTTCCAATTGCATAATACAACCTTACATGCCAGTGTTAGTAAAAGGTCCAGAAGCTGACGGTCATGGTCACCCTTCACTATTGGGTCTATAGCTCCCAGGATAATATAAATGAATTCTCTTTTGGGTTTTATGACAAATATGTGTTCGATATAATCAAAAAATTTTCCCCAGTATGTGTGAAGTATCGGACAATTGAATAACATGTGTGGTAGGTCGCCAGTACCCATTGAGCAGTTCCAGCATGTTGGTGTGTCTCGTAGGCCAACCTTAAATAGTCTCTGCGGGGTCCAAAATGTTCTGTTAAGTATCATATACTTAGTCTGTGAGAGTATCGGTGACACCTTATGCGTAAGTGCCGATGCGTGTATCCTAATCAAGTCTATGTCTATACCGGTATTATTCGGATCCGCCTCCCATTTGATTTCATTACGTCTCATTGTTTTGTTGGGCGTTGGTGCAAGTAGTTTATAGATTTTTGAAACGAAGTGCCCCGAGGATTGGAGGTGCGGTAGCATAGATGCTAGCCAGGGTGTCGCTAATCTAAATGTGCGTGTAGATAGAGCTGATTTGAGTTTCAGGAAGGCATAGAAGTCAATCGGTAGTAGGGAGTGCCTAGTCTGTAAAGTCGAGAAGGGTAATGGCATGTTATTCTCACTGAGATCTGAAACCACATTGATACCCCTGTCTGACCAATGGTCCCACATGGGGGGCGAACCGCTAAGTTTGATCAATGGATTGCGCCATAGGGATGCAGAAGCAGATTTGTGAATCTGCAGACCGGTCTTATGGACTTGATCTAGTCGTAAGAGGGCTCTCTTGGTGTTAAGCATGATGTATTTAGAGTGCGGAAGGTGTGAAAGGTCCATTGTGAGTACAGCAGAAAGCGGGGCCTTGCCTATGATGGATTTCTCAATATCAATCCACAGAGGCGTATAAATGGGGTCCTCGGTGAACCAGGAAGCCCCTTGCTTGCAGGGAAAGGCGGTCTGGTAGTTTTTGAAGTTTGGTAAGCCTATACCTCCTTTAAGCTTGGGGAGTTGTAACTTTTTCATGGCAATTCTGGGTTTTTCCCTTTCCACAGGAAGTCCGTAAATGATTTATCTATTTTATGTAAAAAATCCTCCGTGAAGGTCATGGGGAGCATACTCGCCATATAATTTACTAAGGGACTGATCATCATCTCTGCTCTACCCCACCATGAGAGAAACTTCGGCGACCATCCATCTAGTAGTTTTTGTATTTTTTTATAGAGTATATCCTCATTGATTTTCAGGGTGGTTATCAGATCCTTTTCGAATTCCATACCCAAATACTTAAAACTCTTCGGCTGCCAGGTAAGGCCGGAGTCACCCAGAATGTTTTTGTCACACAGGTTATTTAGTAATTTCACTTCTGTCTTATCCTTATTCAGGGAGTATCCGGAGACACACGAGAATTCCTCAATTGTGGATAGTAATGCAGGGATAGCTTTATCAGCTTTTTCACTCAAGACCAGCACATCGTCGGCGTAGGCCGTCAGTTTAATTGTGCATCTTGTGAATCGAATTCCAGGAATTTCGGGGTTTTCCCTTATGTAATACAGGAAGGGTTCAATCGCTAGTAGGAACAGGGACAGGGATAGGGGGCAACCCTGTCTTGTACCTTGTTCTAGGTTAAAAGGGGAGGAAAAAGCACCACCAGCTCTCACTCTAGCGGAGGGACAGGCATATAAGGACATGACTAATTTAGTGAACAGAGGACCCAGGTCAAATTTGTGAAGCACCGCATTCAAATACGTCCAATCTACCCTGTCAAACGCTTTTTCTGCGTCTAGTGTTATCGCCACAGCTGGTGTGGACAAAAGCTTTGCTTTTTCAATAACATGAGCCAAAATTCTAGTGTTATCGCTTGACAGCCTATTTTTCAGGAATCCCGCCTGTGATGGATGTATTAAGGACGGTAAAACCTTCTGGATGCGGTTTGCAAGAATCGAGGCCAAGAGCTTGCAGTCTAAGTTTATCAACGAGATAGGCCTGTAATTTTTAGGCAGTTTAGGATCTTTGCCTTCCTTGGGTATCACTGTAATTACGGCTTCAGCCATTGTACCTTTAACCTCTCCTGTGATGCTAATTTCTTTGAATACTTCCAAGAGCGGAGCAGCTAGAACATGGGCGAAGGACTTATAGAATGGTGCCGTGTAGCCGTCAGGGCCAGGGGCTTTCCCCTTTTTGAGGGATTTGATTGCGGTAGCGACCTCTGATTCAGAGACCGGCTCATTCAGAGACTCCCTTTCTGTGGCAGTGAGTGCTGGAAGTGCACAGTTTGAGAGATATTTCTCCATTTTTTCCCTGTCGACATGTATGTTCCTAGCATATATTTTTTCATAGAATTCTTTGAAAATGTTCGCAATTTTATTGGGGTCAGAGCTAGGAGCGCCACTTCCGTCTAGTAGAGAGGTTATAGCGTTTTTTTGTATTTTAAACTTGAGATATGCCGCCAGTCCTTTCCCTGCCTTATTAGAGTCACAGATTTTAAAGCGCTTCCTTTTATCAAGCCAGATTCCCGCCTTTTCACTAATAAGTTTATTATATGTGTATTTTTGGTTGGACAATTCAATCAGGTCTTCAGGGTTTTTATTATTCAGGTATTTGTGCTGGAGTGTAGAGATATCCTCTTCCAATTTCAACAAGGCCGCGCTTCGGTTCTTGTTAATTGCAGAGGATATTTTTATGATAAGCCCTCTAATGGTGGATTTAAGCGCCTCCCATCTAATGGTGTCTGAAGTGTCCCCTTTTTTGTTTGTCGTTAGGAAATCTTTGATGGCGTTGTCAATGGTTTCTTTGTGTTTTGTGTCGTTAAGAATAGCGTCATTAAATCTCCACATAGATTGACGAGTGGTTGGTGTGACATTAGAAAGTGTGAGGGAAACGCAAGAATGATCAGAGACTAATCTGGGGGCAATGTCCGAGTCTTCAACACTGGCCCAGTGCCGTATCTGGGATGGAGTCGATCTGTTTCGTGAGGCCTAGCCAGAAAGACGGGTCATGGGCATTAGGGGCATATATTGACGTAATAAAAAATTCAGTATCATCTTTAAGTAGTTTCGCCGATACCCATCTCCCTTTCGTATCCATGGTAGAGGAGAGTATCTCCACATTCGCAGTCTTCGCTACAAGCATTACCACCCCATTCTTTTTAGAGATTGCCTCAGAGCCTATTACCTCAGTGTAGTACTTGTTCCGCAGTGTGTGAAATTGCTTCGCTTCTAATTTTGTT
The DNA here is from genome assembly GCF_964263255.1 of Lissotriton vulgaris. Lineage (NCBI taxonomy): Eukaryota > Metazoa > Chordata > Amphibia > Caudata > Salamandridae > Lissotriton > Lissotriton vulgaris. Next base: position 185,886,078 of record NC_141688.1, on the reverse strand, counting down.
TCCTGTAACAGGGCTATGTCTCCCCGTTGCCTACGTAGATAATCAAGTATCTTCTGGCGTTTAACCGGCTGATTTAGGCCTTTCACATTCAGCGATAGTATTTTAAGATTAGCTATGGTTGTTGTCCCTATTGGAGTATCTATACCAGGAGCCATCAATTATGCAACGTCTGATGTCGTATCATAACACATGTATATGCATGGGATTCAAGTCTGAAGGAGAGCACCATATATTTGACACTACAGGCAATGACATAACTCACATTAATCACAGGGCTAGCAGTATTCTGAAATACGGAACGGAAGCTTCGGAATGCAAAATGGCACAGTGTGCACAGTGTGTGGAATAAAAAAAGCAGAAAAAGTAGAAAAAGTGAGAAGATAAACTCCCCCCACAATCCCCCGCCCACCCTCCTCCCTCCACCCTTCCCCTAGGCCCACCCCTCCCTCCCCCATGGCAGAATCGGAACATGGCGACTCGGGAACGACCACGAGGCCGCCTCCAAGCAGGCTTAGTCAACAAAATTCAACGTATGAGCTGCTGGAGTAATCACAAACAAGAGAGCTAGACAGCTTCCAAAAACCATCAACAGGGTAAAACAATAGACAGCTTCACGTATAAACGCAATGTCTTTAAGGACAAAGAACCATTATGACTAGATTTAGAGCAAACTATTCTTATCTTGGTCTTAAGTATAAATCATGTGAGTGAACAACACCATATCCATCAGCTGGAGACCATCCTGGTGAACTCATAAACGCAATGTCTTTAAGGATAAAGAAACATTATGATTAGAATTAGAGCAAACTATTCTTATCTTGGTCTTAAGTATAAATCATGTGAGTGTGCAACACCATATCCATCAACTGGAGACCATCCTGGTGAACAGTTCAATAAGAGTCATCAAATAGATCTTTCAGATATTTCACTAAGCATTCAATAACCATTTAGAGGAACATATCATTCCATCCCATAACACAGTGGAGTAAGCCATTGACTTCCGCATGGCGTGAACATTATGAGAACACGAGTGCAGTTGCTGGTCATAGCAAAGAACATTTGAGATCAGATAAGGCACATATTGGAGCAGTATAAACTTGTGATCCCTATATAGAAGGGAAAATTTCACAGGTCAACCAAATCCAGAGGCTCCTTCGCCTCCAGCACCACCCTGACTCGAGAGAGCAAACTCCATATTTGCCTCTTCCTGCGTAGAAAGTAGATGGCGCAGCCTTTGTGGGTCAGAGAATACACGAGTCACACCTCTTATCGTCACTTTGAACTTTGTCGGACCAATGAAACCATACATGAAACCGAGTGATTTTAGCTGTGGTCTCAGTGCAAGAAAACCTTTCCTGACATCCATCGTTTCCTTACTATAATCTTGTGAGATGTAAATCTTATGACCTTTCCATAAGACATGATTGTGTTTGCGGACGAAGGAGAGGATCTGTTCTGTGTGTTGGTATCTCAGTGGTTTGCACACTATCGCTCTCGGTCCCTTCTGATCTTTGGTCACTCGTCCCGGGACTCTATGCGCCCTGTCGAATTCCAATGGTTGAGTGAAGGTTAGGTTTGTTGCTTGTGTAAACTAGTTCTCAAGGAATGGAACGCATGATCCATAGGTTTCTTCTGATTTTTCTGGAATTCCGAAAATTCTCAGGTTCCCTCTCCTATTTCTGTCTGTCCTGGGCTGTTCTTTAACACCTGTGGGAGCCTACAGAAATTTTTCTGTGACCCCATTACTGAGAAAGCGGTCAAGTATCTGCTTTCTGGTGCAATGTTTTGACAAAAGAAACCATTAGATATGTCTAATGTCGTTTTATATTTTTTCCTAACTGTGTTATTCATTAGTGCAGCACTATGTGAATTTGGTACTGCAAAAGTTTTGCAACATGCATTAAGGTGTCTGTAGTCCAAAACTAGACGATATGAATTGTCTGGCTTGGAGACAGGAAACAAAGGATTGTTCATTTGAGAGGTGCATTTTTCAATCACCCCCTGATATTCAAGTTGATCTAAAATCTCCCTGACTTGTTTTTTAGCTTCTTGCTTAATGGGATACTGCCTTTGTGCAGTAGGTTGACTTTGTAATTGGATTTTGTGAGGAGGAGAGTCCTCATCCCATCCTACATGATTTTTATATAATGCAGGTGCCTGCGCTACTGCCCATTTCCTTGCATAAGTATATTTTTTGTGAATCGGAATGTGATTCGAGAAGGCAGGCATAATCATTTCTTCTCCACGAGGGTACTCCCTGACAAACTCTGGGGGCCAATCTTTTTCAGCTAACAGAATAGCATAGCCTTTTGAGAGTCGATCCCAAAATAGACCCCTTATTTCCCTAGTCTTATCACCATCTATACGCAATGTTATTTCGTATGTCTTATGGGGCTCGCTAAGTCTGGTGTCGGCAGTTTCGACTTGAATGTATTCATTCGTGTCCACTGTCTCCAGATGACTCATCAGGATCTTGCGGGCTATACTGATTTCTGCTGCACTGTCTAGCATTGTCTGTGCCCACTCCCCCTTTTTCAACTGTGTCCTCAGTATTCTCGGCATGTTCGATTACTCTAATACTGGCTACTTTCTTTTTTGGAAATTGTAACTTTTTACTTTGAGCAGGTTCCTTGTCTTTGGACTTGGTGTGCTCTCCTGGGTCTGACCGTCCTCTTCTTTCCGATTTCTGCGAAAAAGATCGAGAGGGACGTGTATCAATACTTTGATATCTATCAGGCTTCTTCAAATTATCCCTATTTCTAAGGTTATATCTTTTCTCAGATGGCTCCCTCTGGGGAGACTGGTGTTCTCGAGTCGGAGTTCTTTCCCTCCGTCGAGGAAACATTCCTCTGGTCTAGAAAACTTTTTCCTTGGGAGTGGATTGTTTATTTCCATCCCAGCTCTTTTTAGGAGTGTTTGAATTATTTTTAATAAATAATTTTTCAGGATTTTCGAGCAGTTGGGGCTTTACTGGTTTCCCACCCAAGCTGTCTCTACCTAATTCTTCATAGCATTTTTCTATGATTCTGGCAAGCTCAATTGGTTGATCTGTTATATCTGTTTCCTTCAACTTCTGGCGGATCGCCACAGATGCTGCTTCTCCTTTTATATTGGCTAGTAATATAGCCGAGACCTGCTTGAAGTCTTTCAGTAATTTCATACCAAGAGTTAAAGCAGGTTCTGGACCGTATTCATTTTGAATCTGTTTTAGCACTTCTGGTATTACCGCCATAGACGGAACACCATGTGTTTTTGTGTACATGGAAGCAAAGACTGTACCCCAAGTGTCACAGTCCTCCACGTGTGGTGCGACCTCCATTGGAAGGCAGATGGTCAGAATCCTGTGTTTCTCATTAGGGGTAGTATTCGGAAATACTGCCTCTATTTGAGTAATTTTCTGCGCTAACCAGAAAGGAATTTGTTCCCGTTTTACGGGTGTTTTACCAAGACATGATTGTATGTTCTGTGGTGTAATTTTATTTGTGTTCCCCTGATGAGGGGTCAGCTGTGATGTATTAACAGCTGTTTGGACTGTAGCAGTCCGCATTACATATTGGACTAATTGCCTATGTATTTTAATTAATGTTTTTAGCTGTGCTAACAGCTCTTCTCTAGACATTTTTGCAATGTCTGGATGAGGTGTGTAGCTGGCTAGAACAGGCCACGTTGCTCCTGGTCTACCTAGTGGACCGAGCCTGGTTATATGATCATTGTGTTTTAGGGCGCCTTTAAACCAGAGCAGGTGCTCTTGGAATTTTAATGGGATTTCAATCTCCTCGAAAGGAGCGTACTCTTCCGGTGGATACCCTATTTTGTAATAGTGGAACTCGTGTGTTGCGGCGTTTGCCGCTGGAAATTTTATCCAAGAATAGAATACCTCTGTCTGCCGATATTCGTGTGCCTCTATCACGAACACGACTGTGCCACCTTGTGTGGTCAGTCCATTTTCTATAAGTTTTAACGTTATAGATTTTCTTAAATGTGCCGGGATGATTATTGCACCCGGTTCAGTAGTCCCGTCTGGACCCTGCTGAGTCGCATCTACAGGGGCATCAGTTCCGTTGTTTTCTACTGACATTTTATAAATGCAGGTTTTGCAGAGCAAGTCTCCAAGGAGACAAAGATTATGGGGCAGATGTATCAAGATACCATTTTGCACTTCTCAAATAGCGATTGTTAAGGAATCGCTATTTGAGAAGTGCAAAATGGTATGTATGTAGAATTTCGCTATTTATTAGCGAATCCTTAGAATTCCTTAATTGCGATTAGCAAATTGCTAATCGCAATTAAGGAATAATTTCCCATTCATTTCTATGGGCCAGGAGGCCCATAGGAATGAATGTAAAATTATACTCAATTTGCGATTAGCAATTAGCTAATCGCAAATTGAGAATAATTTCAAGGGTGCAAGGGTGTCTTAAGGACACCCTGCTGCACCCCTGAATTTGATATGTGTACGCATATGGCGCACATACATGCCCTAAGGGCATGTATGAGCGTCATATGGCACCTTTAGAATTTAAAAAAAGTGCTTTTTGAAAAGAATTTGCAAGTTACCACCAACTACAAGTTGATGGTAATTTGCGAATTCTTAGTCAAAAATCGCAACACTGAAATGCTTGATACATTTCAAATCTTAAATCGCAATTTGCTATTTCTTAAAAGCCTCGCAATATTAAGGAATCGCTAAAATAGCGATTCCTTAATATTGCGAGACTTTTTGCATGATACATTCCAAAACCCGTTTTTTTTGTCGCAAACGCTGCTATTTTCCGAATCGCAGCGTTTGCGACAAAAAAAACGGATGATACATCTGCCCCTATGTGCACAATATTTTGGAACACTGTATCCTTCAACGTTGAATAAACCAGAGCTTTACATAGGAATCTCTTCCTACTAAGGTCGGGCGGATTTTAACCTTTCACCCACTCCAGACGTCTATTGGAGTATTTACGGGAGAAAGGTGTCTGTGTGAAAAATGCACGACTGAGTTACTCTAACGTCTTGCGTTAGTTTATCGCCTTACCAAACGTTTGGGCGCCATGTAGTGTAGTTCCTATTTTCCCAATAGGCCCTGCGCATTGGAATAACATAAACAGTAGTATCGACGTAGAAGTGCGGATCTTCCAGGCCTCTACTGACTATGCTAAACTTAATTGGGTTTGTTACCAACTAGCTCAGAGGTCACTGGAAACTTTCTTGACTGAATAGGAAGCGATCAGCTTCCCTGGCACAGCCAAGAAGGGATTCAGTTTTCCAACAACCGTGCAACATGACAACTTTGCTCCTCAGATAAGAGTCAATCTCTAGAGTCGTGTGAAACAATAGACAGTTATTTTACTCAGTCAGTTGTTGTGCAGATTACTTTCACAATTTGTAGAGAATAGAGAGACAGGCGTTTTCAATAAAAGGTATTATTTATTGAACAGTCTTTCTTCTCATACAAGAGAAATGAATTGCCACAATTGCAAGACTTGTTATTATAAAAAGTGCGTACAGTAAAATGAGTATTGCGAAATAATACTGTAAAAGCATTGATATGGTTTCTTAGCCATACAATGGTTTAAAATGAATAAAACATATATACATTCATATATACATTTGACTAACGTACTCAACTGGTGCTTCTAACTACGCCTACCCCAGTGTACCTGACCTAAGCCTAACAATTGGGAGGGGAGTAAGTAAGTAGCTTTAAGTTAAGTTGGTTTTGCCAAGGTTTGCTTCAAGAATTCTCTCTAAGGGTTTAGTCAACACCATACCTCTGAAATAGAATGTTGGAGGGCTTGTATCTCCTTCAGGACTCGATATCCCAGTCACTCGCAAGAGTAGGCTGGAAACGCCGGAGCTGGATTTTCTCGGCAGGAGAAAATACAGCGTCTTTCTCAGCGCGTCAAAGAGGAGGAGGAGGGGCAGCGTCCGTGGGCTGGTTGCATCTGCTGGGCTCTGCAAGGGACGGCTGTTCAGCTCCTCTGTTCACCACACCATCGTTTGCTCGTTCGCAGCGATAGCATCACCACCGATAACGGCAGCGTTGTCTATGAGGCAGCTAGCATTTGCTTAAGGCAACGTTGGTAATATTTATACCTGAAAGGTGCCTTGTTTGACGTAAGTTTTTGGACATAAGACGTCAATAAAGATGTCACTAGGAAGTGATTGTCTCTCAGTGCTCATTAGAGTTCTATTACTAATCAAAACATAGCAAGCGGGCTTTTCCCAGGTTGCTGAGTTTTTATCTTGTTGAAGAACTCGGAGTGTAATCTAGGAATCTTAGATAGTGGCTTCTGCTGTGTCATTTGCACTAATGAGCTGCAAAGGAAGTTGCAGAGGAAGTGATTTTGAAATGTGGCTCTGATCGTGTGAGGCCAGAGACGAGTTTCTGAATATTGCATTTAATCGGTTATGCCAATATAGGGGAATAAATGGATTATAGCCGTATAGGGGCATAAGGTCACAGCATCGATCAGGGTCCTAGATTAGAACGCGACACAACGATTTCTAGGAAAACTCGGCTTCAGCAGCTAGGGACTTCCCCTTGCTCAAAAACTGAATTGTCCAAGAACTCATGGAGTTTTCAAAGAACTGAGACTCTTTTATGACGTTATTATGTCCACCTTTATATCAATCTCGGCACCTTCAAGGTATAAATATGCCCACACTTGCCATTTCAAACACACAGTGGTTTGGAGCAGTTTGATTATCTACTTGCCCGACGCGCCCAGCTCCTTCAAGTGCTGAAGGAAGCCGACCCTCCAGCAGATGCACTGAGAGAGACGCTGCCTTTCATCCTGCCGAGAAATCCAGCTCCAGTGTTCCCAAGCTACCCTTGCGGGTTGTTGGGAAATCGCGTCCTAAGCCTGTGCTTCTTCATTCCAGATCAAGGTAAGAAGCAGATTAGACCCTAAGAGAAATCTTGGACAGATTCTTGGCAAAAGAATACTATATTTATGGTATACAACGTTTAGCACGCATTTATTACAACGCAGTGCTGTTACCACGCTACTTTTACCACGCAAGTCGTTACAACGACTTGCGCTGGAGGGCGCTCCAGGATAGTAAATAGTTTAATTTACTATCCAACTCCTTCCTTAGAGTCCACGGGGACTGGAGTTGGAATAGTAAATTAAAATATTTACTATCCAGAGCCCCTCCACGCAAGTCGTTGTAACGACTTGCGTGGTAAAAGTAGCGTTGTAACGGTACGCGTTGTAAAAGTACGCGTGGTACCGTCATACATCCTATATTTATTCTACACCTCACTTACTTCTTCCCTCGTACTAAGCTTAGGTTAAGTACATCGGGGTAGGTGTATTATAGAAGCGCCAGTTGAGTACTTTTAGCCTCTGCTATTTATGTATGTATTTACCTATGGTTTAGGAACCATACAATGCTCTTACAGTATTATTTTATTCTACTCTTTCTACTGTATGCATTATATTTTGCAACCAGTTTTACGATTGTAGCAGTTCATTTCTTATTCTTGAGAAAGAAGACTGGTCAATAAATTCTTTTATTAAAATCGCCCGTCTATCTATGTCTCTACACCTCTGGTGAAATGAAGCATGCACGAATGACTGAGTAAAATATCTATCTATTGTTTCCACGACTCTGAAGATCAGTTTTATCTTGGGGAAACAAAGTAGTCATGTTTATGCGGTTGTCAGAAAGTTTCTAGTGACCTCTGAGCTAGCTGGCACTCACAAAATTAGTCTAGTATATTCGATAGAGAGCTAGTCGACAAAAGTCCTACGTCACATCTATACGATATATTATTCCAATGTGCAGAACCTATTGGGAATATAGGAACTACACTGCAACCCTTGAGCAGGATGACACAATTTAAACTTACATTTGACAACAGAACAGGTAAGTAGACAGTGCATGCACCCAGCCATTCCTCACAAAAAACACACTGCCATATGTCAACACCAGCCCTCTCATCCCATAAAAAATCACACAGATCCAATGACCACTTACAGTGTGCAGACAAGTAAGCAAATGTAACTGTCACAGCATCCATAGTGTGAATCACCAATTAGCATGTAGAAGAAAGTATATACACAAACATGCACAACACTGAAAGCCATATGTAAGTCGTATGTGGGCAGAGCATCAATGACCATAGGAAAAGCAAAGCAAGCATGGTCAGTACTACAAATTAAGATTTGCATATGACATGACAAAGGTATGCATGAGACAACAATGGCTAGTGCATGCTCAGATGAAATGTCTGCCAGACAGAGATGCCACTTATAAAGTTAGCCATCAGATGACAACATGTCCTTTTAATCACAAAATGTGCCGCATGGTATGTAATGACATGTCACACCATGGACAAGTAATGCATGTACGTCCACATTATGTCAGGATGCACAGTAGGGTGCAGACCAACAAAGTGATTACTGGTACACCATGTGGTATATTACCTGTTAATGACATACATCTAACACCAAGCTTGAGGGGTGCACTACATTGACCTTTTCCCCTCTGTCCCACAGGTGACAAAGAACTGACTGCAGAGGACAACACCAGCAACCTGCAGAGACAGTCCCCTCCCCGGAACATGGACTTTCAGATGAGGACCCCCTGGAACTCTCAGACGCCGAGCTCGCAGCTGGCCCATCTGGTATACCAGGGTGCAACAGGTCCCAGGAGCTCATTGTCCCCACACCACATCTGCAGCAATTTATTTATTTATTTATTTATTTATTTATAGAGTTTTGTATAGCGCGAACAAGACCCGTGGGTATCAGAGCGCTTCACATGTAAGATAAGTTACAGACATTATAGAAGCAATTGTAACAACAGACATACATGGAGTATAATGCTATAGGCTGTAAGGGAGATTATAAGTAAGAGTTCTTCAGCCTATCCATTTAGTATTAGGAGGTGAGTGAGGTAGGATTATATAGCATAACAGTGCAAATAACATGTGTACTTAGCATTAAGGAATAAAAAGAGTTGCCATGTATCCGGGATCCTAGGCAATAAAACAAAGTGAGGTAGAGGGTATATAGTATTGTCTGTGAGTTACAGATATCAGATCGTATAGATGTGAGGTAGTACTAAAGTGTGTGGCCAAGGGTTAAACATGAAATCAGTCAGTTGACAGATAATTGATCTTCAGGATGTTCTAGTCGAGGCCGTCTCTCTTTGGCGTAGATGTTCCCATCAATAATCAGTAAGCTTCTCTATGAAAGGTATTTGCTCATCATGTGGTTCTTCAGTTCACGTTTGAATGTTACCGAATTTTGAATCTTCCTGATGTTCGGAGGTATTGAATTCCAGACTCTGGGGGCGGCTCCTGAGAACGCTCGGTCGTAGGTCTTTTTCTTATGGAAAAAGGCTGGCCTCAGCAGCAGCTCTTTAGCGCTTCTAGTTGGTCTGTTGCCTCCCGATAGCTTAATTTTCTTGGCAAGGTATCTCGGCGTGTTGTAGTGAACTGCTCTGTGGGTAATACAAGCCATCTTCATTTGAATTCTGGCCTCATAGGGTAGCCAGTTTAGTGTTTTCAGGTGGGGAGATATGTGATCGAATTTCTTCGATCCCGTGATCAGTCTTGCCGCTGCATTGAGACAGGCTTTTAGTGGAGCTGTGGATGTTTTCGGTAGACCTGCTAACGTGGTGCAACCGTATTCAATCCTCGAAATAACTAGGGATTGTACAGCCAGTTTTAGGTCCGCCTCTGAGATGAACGGTTTCAGTTTTCTTAAATAGTTCAGGTGGAAACGGGCGCTCTTGGCCATTGAGTTTATGTGGTCTTTCATGTCAAGGTTCTCATCTAACGTAACTCCAAGTGATTTTGCTGAATTAACTAGGGTCGGGGTGCAGTTCAGCGCGGTCACCAGTTTCGTCAATTCCTTTACCTCGGGACGGTTCCTTGTCGGTGAAATTAACAGGAATTCTGTTTTATGGGCATTCAGTTTCAAATGGTTAGTGGTTAACCACTGTAGAGCTCTCTTTAGTGTCTTGTTCATTAGGTCAATGTCATCAAGAGAGGCGATCCTCATGTATATTTGCGTGTCATCTGCATACATGTGATAGGGTATCTGTGATTCCCGAAGGATCTCCGTGAGAGGTTCAACATACAAGTTGAATAGATCTGGTGATAACGTTGAACCTTGTGGGACCCCGACAGCAGAAGGACATGGGGAAGAGATTGCTTGATTGACCAGGAAACGTTGAGTCCTATTCTGCAAGAAAGATTTAAACCATTTCAGCACATTTCCAGACAAACCCATCCTTTCTTGTAGCCTGGTCATCAGCATTTCATGATTTACCGTGTCAAATGCAGATGACAGGTCTAGGAGAATCAGTAGGCATGCTTGATTTCTGTCTAGGGCTTGTAGGGCGTCGTCCACGATATGCAGGATCGCAGTTTCAGTACTATGCCCAGCTCTGAATCCCGATTGGTAGTCATCTAGTAATGAGAATTTAGCGATGTGTTGACTCAGTTGGCCTTGTACGCATTTCTCAATAAGTTTGGCCAGTAAAGGTATGTTGGTCACTGGTCGATAGTTGTTCGGGTCTGTTGCATCCGCTGTCGGTTTTTTGATGATGGGCACAACCTGACCTGTTTTTAGGCAGTCCGGTAGGGTCCCAATACCGGCATCTACTCAGACACCTGCTGTAGCGGCCTGTGCAGCCTCCACCACCACCATCACCATTGCTCCCTGCAACACTCTCCCTGCCACGGAGGATGACATCCACATACCGACAACTGAGGATAGTAGGGAGAGGATGCAGGTGCCCACAGTGGTGAGGCAACAGGTACGTGGCAGCAGGCCAGGTGGCAAAGCAGGGTCAGGCACAGACAACTGGACACTGTGACTGAAGTCCTGGACAAAATCATCATAGGCCCAGGGACAAACAGGCCGGGCTGAGAAAGATTCACGTGAGCTCCTTCTGCTGATGAGGTCCATGGACACCCGTCTGGGTCAAATAGTGACCTATTGGGCCAGCTAGTGGCGGTCCTGAGGGACAGGCTGCACCACAACCAACACCTCCACCTCCCTCCGGTGGCCTGCAGGATGACTGTTCACATTCCTCCCCTTTGGCCAAAGAGAGGGGGGAGTCTTCAGACCCCACTGGCCCCACAGCAGAGGCCCCCCTGCCAAATGATCAAGAGGCCGCTGAAGAACAACCAGGGAGGATACAGTGGCAAAACACCTGTCAAATGCCTGTCACGGAGCCAGCAATGATGGCAACCCTCTTCACCACTGCATTGACTTTTTGCACTGTCCTGCCCCACACTGCCTTGTGAATGGTATACGTCTGTTGGACTGGGTCACCACATCCATGTGATGACTACACGATTGTCTCAAGGACCATCACCGACAATTCACTGCTTTACCAATCACCTTTTTGGAAATATACACCCCCTGTCACATTTCCTCATTTCGAAATAAACACTCCTTACATACACAGGTCTTTGTGTCTGCTCCGTCTTTATTCCAGGATGTGCAGTCTTCAGCATGATTACAATGTACCTGGAGTATGGAATGTATGTAGGCGAGGAAAGGGTAAAGAGACCTAGGAATACACAACAGAACATTAGTCACTAGTCAGGTATTGGCATCACAGCCATCACACAACACTAGTCATCATGGTACTGTAATATGCACACATTACAATGAACTACTATACCAACATAAACATCCAGGAGATTCATCAAACTCTCCTGTCCCACAAACATTGGCAGACATCACTGAGTCAACAACAGGCTGCAGTCACAAATCTCACATACACCTTGCCAACAACAACATCAGCAGACATTGGCTCGGTTGTACATTGTTACTCACCCTCAGGTGAAGGAGCGATTGATGAGCTGTTGATGCAGTTAACCTTGCTCCTCTCCACTATCCTCATCACTGGACATGTGTTGCAGGCGGGATCTCTTTGCACACAGCCAGGTTGTGGAGCATGCAGTGCAACTACAATCTGACACACATTCTTGGGTGAGTGTCTCAGTGCACCTCCAGTCTTGTCCAGGCAATGGTAACTTGACTTCAGGAGACCAAAAAGTATGCTCCACCACACTACGTGTCCTCCCATGGAGATCATTGTAGCGGACTTCACCCGGGGTCCTGGGATTCCGCAGTAAGCTCTGCAACAAGGACAGTTGGGATATGCTGAATCACCTAGATGTGAGATACACAGAACAACTTTGTAATGTAACTGTGGCAGAGAACAGTATGTCACACACAGCATGCTAATGGGTTCTTTGTACTCACCCACAATCCATGCATGCTCCGGAAGCAGATTATCCATCAGTCAGGGCACAATGCTGTTACACATGATGAATAAGTCATGTGCTGAGCCTGGGGATTTGGAACAGACGTGTGAGATGATCATATCCACCTGCCACACCACTTGCACATTTATGGAATAAAAATGCTTCCTGTTCCTGTAGATGTGTTCACTTGCCTGTGGTGGAACCAGGCCTACATGTGTGCAGTCAATGGCACAAACAACTTTGGGAATGTGGCCAAGTGCATAGAAATCTCCTTCCACAGCCAAACCTCATGCCTCCTAGGGTAATGGATATATCTGTCCTTGTAGATCATCATAGCAAACAGGACATCACGTAGCACCATGCTGAACATAGGTTGAGACATCCCACTTGCCCTGGACACCGTGTACTGGAAAGCCCAGAAGCAAAAAAAATCAGGGCCGCCATCAGCTTAGACATTGGTGTGATAGCACCCGGATATGTCCTGCGAGGCAGCAGGTGGGGCTCCAACATAGCAAATAGGTCTTGGAGGGTGTCTCGATCCAGATGGTATTTCCGTATGACCTCATCCTCCATGTCTGCCAGCACTGTGATGGGATGAGGCACATTTGGCCTCCTCCTGGGTGAGATGAAAGCGGACACATGTCAAAGCTATTCACCAGCAGATGTGTCCAACAACTGATGCTCTGACTGATACAATGCAAACAATGACTAGCATCACAGTTCAGCTTAAGGCACAACTTATATGTAGGAACACCCTTAGCTACACCATCCATACACCTGTCCACTTTTCACACAGCTGGCACCTCACAAACAAAATCCAAATATGTGAATGCCCAAAGGTACATGGCCAAATTTTGCATGGGCAGCCATGAGAGTAGTACCAACAGCATATGTTGGAAACTGCCACACTACTGTCCCCTACCTAGCTACTGTACCTGCCACACCTTCTTGCGTAAGTCACTTAGGACACACATCAACCACACACTGACCCAACAACTATGCGTTGATTGACAAGTATGTGCATGATACAATAAAATTAGACAGGACAATCTGCACATTGTGAAGTCAGACATTCATCACTGTGATTTGCTCAGCACTCACACACATTGACATGTGTACCCATAGGAGAGTCCATCACTACACTGTGTACATGCCCAGCTAAATTACAGGTGAAATGTGTGGTAGAAAATGCCAATGTTTCTAATGATATTCAACAACATGGCATGTGTAGTCAGTAGTGGGATTCAGGTTACATTGGCATTGAGTGCACAATCTTGTGCCATGATTCAAGTGTCCAATGTGCACTGTGAGACCTGGCCATTCACACTGCATGACGTGTCCATAGGTGCTGCCAAGGTGATCTGACACCCAAATCACGGTCATTGTAATGTATGGCACACAAATCGCGGTAGCTACCGCCTGGCCACTGCGATGTGTCACCGCCATTGCGCAAAACACCATCGCGGAGTGATAGTCATATAGACAAGGTCAAATGGAGGTTGGCATGCACCACCACCCAAATCATGGTCATCCATAGCAATGTATGGCACACAAATCATGGTAGCTACCGCCTGGCCACTGCGGTGTGTCACCGCCAATGAGCAAAACACAATTGCAGTAGTGATAGTGATGTGAGTATAGCCAAATGGCGGTTGGCATGCACCGACACCCAAATCACAGGCATTCATTTTTTTTTTTTTTTTAAATATATTTTTATTGCAGGAATTAGTACGACAATACAGTAATGACCAGCATCATATTATAGCCAACTTTTACACAACACAGCCCACCGATCCCCTTCCATAGTATTGCTATGCAGCCAAGCGGCTCGTGTTCTCGGGGTTAGGCGGTGAATGTAGCTGGGGTCAATAGGGTGCTAGAGCTGGTCCGGATAACACACTGTCCGTCATCTGCTTTTCTAAACAAACCCTAACCCCCAAAAGGAAGAAAACCCCCCCCCCTCAACTACCAGACATTATGAAACTCCCCCCCCCCCCCCACCTTCAGCGCCAGGGAGTTTATCACTGTAGGATCTACTGTGTGACCCCCGGGGAAGATAATAGTGCTGTTAATGCTAGTGTTTAAAGGGACTCAGGTCTAGTTGCTTCTTCGTGTTCGGAATCGCTGGGGGTACAATAATCCCTGAGGGCTTGCACCAGCGTTTCCCATTCTAACGCGGCCTCCTGCGCCTTCTCATTGCTTTGCCTCCAAGCCAACTGATATCGCAGCGCGCTCTCACCCGCCGCCCATTTCAAAAGTTCACCGTGCCATCTGCTGCCCGTAGGACCAGCACGTGCCTTCCAATTCCTGGTCACCTCTCGTTTAGCCAGTAGGAGCCCCAGGTCTATAAATTTACTGGAGATTTTATTCCGGGGGGTATGGGGGAACCAGTGCAGTAGCCCTACCGCCGCGTCGAACGATAAGCGCCTCCCCGTCACCTCTTCTAAGGTCGCCGCCACCTCCTGCCAGTAGGCCGTCAAACCGGGACAGGCCCATAGCATGTGTAGGAGGTCCGCCTCCTGAGCCGGGCACCTAGGGCATTCCGCCGTGGCTGTGGCAAAATAACGCCTGATCTTAACCGGGGTCAGGTACGCCCTATGGAGAACATAGTAGTGGACCAGTTGGAAACGGGCACAACGCGTACCCTTCCATGCTCGCCTCACCAGCTGGGACCAGGTCGTCTCCGGGATCTCCCTACCGATGTCCTCTTCCCAGCGGGACCTCAGTGTAGTGAGAGGGACCAACCCCTCGGCGATCAGCCTGCTGTAAAGGCATGTGACCGCCTTCACTGTTCCTGCCGACATCATTACATACTGGCACACCTGAGACAACTGAGGTTCCTCTAGTCCGTTTTGCCAATACGCCTGGATTACTCGCACAATGGCCGAGTGCAGCAGAAAGTCGCCCCGGGGGATCCCAAAGCGGTCAATGAGATCCTGAAAGGACAGGAGCACTCCGTCCTCATACAGGTCTCCGACGAGCTGTAAACCCGACTCTTCCCAGTCCGCCAGTCGCGACCAGTCTCCTCCATGGGGGAGGGCCGTCAGCATCCCCAATGGTATTTCAGGTGCATATGGGGTCCGCAGGTGACCTCTATTATGAGCCCGATTCCAACAGAGTCGGATAGTCCGCTCCTCCATCGACAGGTCCCGAAGGACTAAACGCTGTCGCAGCGCGATAAACGATAGGACGTGCCTGGCTATACCCGTCCCCCTATCGTCTTCCGGGCCTCTGAACTCCCTGGCTATCTCCTGGGTGTATGTCTGGAGCTGCGCCGCCAAATAGTACTTCTCAAAGTCCGGCACAGCGAGCCCCCCTTCGTCCTTCGGCCTCATCAGGGTATTGAGAGCCACCCGCCGCCGGCCCGTGCCCCAAAGGAACCCGATCACCATAGAACGCAAGCGGCGAAACGTAGCCGGTGGTACCCAGATCGGCAAAGTCCGAAAGTAATACAATAGTCGGGGGAGCGCCACCATTTTGAGCAGGGCAATGCGTCCTGCCACGGAGAGCGGCAGCGTGGCCCAAAAATCCATGCTGCCTCGGAGTGCTCGCATGCACCGGGCAATGTTTCCGTCCAGGAGGTCGGGCTGGTCGTGGTACACAAATACCCCAAGGTATTTAAAGCAGTCGGGTTCCCATCTGATCTCTCTACTTAGCGCCGGAATGGGGACACCCCTACGCATCGGGAAGAGGCAGGTCTTAGACCAGTTCACTCGTAGTCCTGAAACTTCCCCGAACTCCGTTAGCGCTAATTCCGCTCCCCGTAATGCGTTGATCGGGTCCTCCAGGAAGAGCAACAGGTCGTCCGCATAGAGCGAAACGTAATGCGGGCCCGCCGCTGTCCTTAAGCCCGTATAGTGGGCTCCCGAGCGAAGATGCATCGCTAGTGGCTCCACCGCTAGTGCAAAAAGAAGCGGGGATAAGGAACACCCTTGCCGCGTGCC
This sequence comes from Lissotriton vulgaris, assembly GCF_964263255.1. NCBI lineage: Eukaryota > Metazoa > Chordata > Amphibia > Caudata > Salamandridae > Lissotriton > Lissotriton vulgaris. Next base: position 185,869,899 of record NC_141688.1, on the reverse strand, counting down.
ACGCTCCACCGGATAACGCGATGAAATCAAGGGGCCCGATCTAACCCTGGCTGAAGCAGAAGCGTAAAGAACTGCCGTCCATTTAACAAATCCCTCCCCAAGGCCGAATCTCCGCAATACCACGTCCAAATAGTCCCATTCTAGGCTATCGAACGCCTTCTCCAGGTCCACCGACAAAACTACCGGGGACGGGGCATCCACAAACGGTTCCCCAAGCAAGCGGAACAACCGACGGATGTTCATGGTCGTATTTCGCCGTGGGATGAAACCGGCTTGGTCCTCGTGTACTAGGGAACGCATGTGTCCCAACAGCCTCGAGGCCAAGATGCTGCTCAATATCTTGTAGTCCACCGTCAACATGGAAAGGGGACGGTAGGACCCCGGGTCAGACGAGTCTCGGCCTGGCTTGAGAAGAGGAACCACCAACGCCTCACACATCGAGCCGGGGAGGCGACCCAGCCTCTTCGCCTCTCTGTAGACCACCAGTAAACGAGGGGCCAGAAGGTCAGCATAAGCTGCATAGAACTCCACCGGCAGGCCATCCAGGCCCGGGGTCTTGTTCCTCGCCATCCGTTTGATGGCCCCGCGGATCTCCCCCAAGCCTATGTCAGATCCCAGGGCGTCTGCCACTTCTTGTTCCACCGTGCGGAGTTCCAGCGGGCGAAGATAGTCAACAAGCCGGTCCGGGTCGCGTGCGGAGCGACTGCGATATAAACATTCGTAATAGTGCCGGAAGCAAGCAAGAATCTCCGGTTGGGTGCACACCTCGGTCCCATCCGCCCCACGCATCCCAGTCGTCGTTTGGGACTGGCGCGTAGGGTTGGCCAACCACGCCAGTAATGCGCTCGATCTGTCGCCCTCCGCTATAGATCGGACCATGTAGGCCTTGTAATCGAAACAGCGGAGCCGCTCGACCTCCACCGCCACCTTCTCCCTCGCCTCTACCGTTCGTGTTTGCAATTCCGGGTGTCCGGGTCGGCTAATTTCGAGCTCGCGAAGCGTCCGGTCCGCTGCGTCTAAATCAGCCAGGATAACGCGCCGCATGCCCACCCTCTTAGAGATACAGTACCCCCTCACCACCACCTTGAAAGCGTCCCATTCGAGCGCCCTAGTACTCGCGGAACCGCCGTTGGATGCAAAATAATCCGCGATTTTCTCCCCGAGGTCTGCCTTGAAGACACTGTCCTCAAGGATCTCGGGGCGCATCTTCCAGGTGGGTACCGCTGGCGTCCCAGGGAACCAGCGAATGTCCAGTAGGAGGGGGTTATGGTCCGAAATGGTCCGCGATAAATACTCTGATCGGACCGCCGACGAGACTAATTCGGACGAACCAAGAAAGCCATCCAGTCTAACATGCAGCTCATGAAGGCTCGAAAAGTACGAATAATCTCTAGACGCGGGGTGATGCGCCCTCCAGATGTCCGTCAGACCCCAACGGGTCTGCCAATCTTGACGGCCCTTTGCCACCCGCCGGACCGGGGAGTCGGGGAGCGGGGGATGCGAGCGGTCCATGTCTACATCTACCACGGAGTTAAAGTCTCCCCCCAGCAGGAGGGGACCGGTGAAAAGGTGGGCCAACGAGCCCGATAACCCGGAAAGGAAGGCAGTCTGATCCATATTAGGGGCATACACACAACAAACATTCAAGTCCCTCCCTCCTAGCGTGCCTGATATGGCCACAAAGCGCCCCTCCGGGTCCAACACTGTCCTCGTGACTTGAAAGGGGACTCCTGCCCTGATCCATATTAGCGCCCCCCTGGCATAAGCAGAGTACGCCGTGGAGAAGACCTGCCCTCGCCACCTACGCTGAAGCGCCGCCCCTTCCGCCTTGTTCAGATGCGTTTCCTGCAGCAGCGCCATTTGCACTCCCCTACGCACTAAATAAGCGTGGACCTTGTGACGCCTGGACATAGTGTGAAGCCCCCTCACGTTCCAAGTAATACATTTCAAGTTAGCAACATCAGCCATTGTCCCAAAGTGTTCTTGCACAGTCCCCCCGTCCGGGTCCCCACAAAGAAAAGACATCGTTCCTCCCAGCGCTGTCGGCGGCCATTTTCCCCAACCAGAACCAAACCCCCCAAAACCCAACAGAACCCCCACCCAACCACCCCAGAACAGGACCCAAACTGCACCATCTAGATCCCATCCAAACTTCTATGGAGAACAACCCCAAAAACCCCACAAACCCCACTAGCCCTACGGTCGCCACCGTAGGAAGGCCTTATGGGCCAGGTGCGGGCTGAGCGGAGGCAGTGGGCCCTCGTCGCCCAGGCTACTAGGACTATCATGAGCCCCCCCGTATCAGATTCTTTCGGGGCAAGAGTGGAAGCCTCCCGACCCTCCCTCTCCCATTGTCAGCAATAAAGGACGGCAGCCGCCTCCCCCCTGCCGGGCCCCCACCCAAAACAAGGCAATCGATCCCATTACCCCTGTCCGTCCAGAAGGTCCTCCACCGATTTCGGTGTGATCACCGGTGTGTGGGTACTGTCTGCCACTGAGTCTTCCGAGTCCGATGGAGCCCCCCGAGCACCCGGGTTTTCTTCCTCCTCTTCGATGACTTCGCCCCTCGCTCCCGATAGTTCCGACAGAACTTCCAACACTCCCCTCCGCTCAGATGATGTCTCCACTGTCGAGGGTCCTCCTGTGCGGCCGCGGCGGTTCCTGTCCCTTTTAGATCGCCTCCTTTGTTCCGGCTCCTCCGCCTGATGGGTCGAGGCGCTATAACCATCCTTCCCCGTCCGGTACAGTTCGAGCCAGTCACAGGCCTCCTCCGGGGTGTCGAAGAACTGGGTTCTGTCGTCGACAATGACTCGGAGCCTCGCGGGAAATAGGAGTGAATATTGGATGCCTTCACTCCTGAGCTCACGCTTGACCGCCAGGAAGGAGAACCGCTTGCGCTGCGTCTCGTAGGTATAGTCAGGGAAGATATTCACCTGGCTGTTTGCAACCTGGAACGGGCCATTGTGTCTGGCGGCATTGAGGATCAGGTCTCTGTCTCGGAAATGTAGCAACCGCGCCACCACCGGCCTCGGGGCTCGTCCCTGTTGCGGGGGTCGCGCTGGAACTCTGTGGGCCCGTTCTAGAGTATAAAAGGAGGACAGGCCCTCCGGGACCACCGTGTCTCGGAGCCAGGTCTCCAGGTAGCGCACCATGTCGCCTTCCTCAACCTTTTCCGGCAGGCCCACGACCCGAATGTTATTCCTCCTATTTCGGCCTTCCGCATCTTCCGCCCTCCGTTCGAGGGTCTCGATTCGGGACATGGCATCCTTCATCGTCGCAGCCAGGGTTCTCTGCGCCGGTTCTATAGTCCTCACCGTGCTCTCCACCTCCTTGACCCGGTCCGAGAGCTTGCCATGGTCTGCCCTAAGGAGACCCAGGCCAGTCGCCACCTGGGCAATGTCCTGTTGTAGGGCCGACCGAGTTGCCTCTATAGCTTCCAGTACACGGTCAAATTGTTGCTGGAGTGGTGCGCCACCAGGTCTTTTAGGATCTCCATGTTCTTCCTTGTCCTGGGCCTCAGAGTCCGAGGTGGCCTGGCTGGATCCCTTGGCTCCTCTAGGTTTCCCCATGCTGCCAGGGGCGCTCCGCAAAGGACCCGGAGTAGTTGCCTCCGTGTGCAAGTGTCCAGCACGTTTTCCCCGGGATTCCGCTCTCCAGTCCGGAATGGGCGATCTCCTCCTCCAGAGCCTGTGGAGACTCCGCCGCTTCGGCTCACGCCACCGCCACGGCGTCCGAGGGCACCGATAAGGGGGCGGAGATACCCGTCTCCGAGTCGGGCAGGCCCGTTCACCCACTATAGCTCCGGGGCACGGGCCACCAGCTCCCCCGGTTGTCCTGTGGCGCCCGAGCGTCGCGCCATCCATGTAGTTGGGGCGGCAAGGAGCCCGCAGCCCGTTGCGGAGTCGCGGTGTCGACCACTGCCTAGCGCTGAGTGCGCCCGTGCCCGGCGCCCTCCAGTGCGTGGGCACCCGCTCGGACGTCCAATCGAGTATGGTCCCGCTGTAGAGGGTCCGAACCAGCCAATGTCTAGTGTCTAAAACTCCTGAGGCTGGTGAAGCCGGGTGCCGGGCGACACCCGCGAGACCTCCTCAACTCCGTAGGTCCGATCAAGGGGACAAAGGGGTCCGGGCGCCATATTGGGTCGCACTCCGCCACTCCGCAAACTTCGGCATTTCTTCAAAGCCACCTCCGACCAAACTCCACCAGGGCCCTCGGGCGGGTGTCGTCGCCCCGCTCAACCGAATGCGGGGTCTGGGGTGCCCCTCAGCCTCCGATATTCAGGATAAATCCAGGCTCAGTCCCGGAGCCGAGCTCTCAGGCGACCATCGCCACCGGCGCCCAAGCCACGCCTCATCACAGGCATTCATTGCAATGTATGGCACACAAATCACTGTAGCTACCACCTGGCCCCTGCGGTGTGTCACCGCCGCCATGTCCCAGGCCATGGGAACCGCAATTGCAGTAGACTAATGTAATTTTGATAATCGCGGTAGGCGTGTTCTCCTGGTGTATGAGGTGCTCACTCAGTATCCAAGGCTATATGGTGCTCCAAATGTCGTGGTAGGAGTGTCAGAGTGGAAGTGAGAGTGCAGGTGGGGCACACATGACGTTCATCTGCTGCAGTATGTGCTAAGGGTGTGGGGTTGTGTCATGCACTGCCTAGCATGCTTTCCCCAGGGGAAAGATGTGTGTAGCCCACTGCACATGTTTTCCCTGCCTGCTCTTTGACACGACGGAAGCGCCAGGAGGCGCCTACAAACAGCGCTCTGCTCGGCGGAGCGCGGGGGACAACAAAAACTTAACTTTTGGGAGAAGGGGGGAGGCGAGGAGGCCCCCACTGCAGCCGCCACCGCCAGGAGTCAATTTGCCCAGTCCACAGCGCCGCCGCCCTGGGACCACATCTCCCGGCAGCCTGAGCGGCGGCGCTGCTCTTTGACACGACGGAAGCGCCAGGAGGCGCCTACAAACAGCGCTCTGCTCCGCTCCGCGGGACGCGAGCGGGACGCCGAGCTAAGCCCGGGCAAAGGGCGGGCCCTCTGTGGCCCTCAGAGGCACGAAGAGGCCGGGTCGGGCCACCCCATTTGGCTGCTACGAAGTTGGAGGTACTGTATCTCTTCATATCGATTCTGACATTGCCATGTTTTCACATCATGTCCATCTGGGAGGAGCTGAATGCCCTGTGCGGTACAAACTATGCCCAGAATGTATCTACCCCCCCTATAGTGGGTAGAGATGCCGATGAGGTAAATGACATTGACATTGAGAATACCGACAAAATGTGCACTAGTCCCTCACTACAACCCTCCAATCCACCAATAATATTGCCAACTGAGGCGGTGAACAAAACACCTGACCCAGTTTCACCACTTCAATTGACCCTACTGGCACAGATCGAACAATTGTTAACAACCGCACTATCACCCCTGATTACTAAAATCAATGAGCTGGGAGATAGGTTGACCAGTATTGAAAATAAATTATCAAGGAACCCTATCTCAACTGAAACAACTGCCGCACCCATTCACCCTATTCTCCCCTGCAACAAAGAAAACTTCAAACCCACGACACCTATGAAAGCTCAAATTCCTGAACCCCTCATCTCTCCACCCAATCCAAGAGGCCGGAACATCATTTCTAACTCCGTACCTGTACCCCATAGACTACCCAGGTTTGCACATGAAAGCAGGAATTGGATCAACCTACCTCCAGAAGCTGCCCCCTACGTGACTGTTCTTTCTGGGGTCCCTGCACCTATTCAGGGCAAATTTGAATCTCATCAGGACTTGTTAAATAAAACCATCTCTTGGCTAAAACAACATAGACCACTGCCACCTGCTTTAGATGGCGGCATTTTGAGGGTCAGGAGGGTGGGGTGGCTTGGTACGTCGCCCAAAGACATCCCGGGCGACCTTATTTTAATTAAATTCAAAACTAAGAACATTGTCCCCTATTTGCGATCCTCCCAACCCAAAGAGGGAGATGGTCCCATTCGCATTTGGGACTTGTACGATTTTTATCCCGGCCCCCGACCCTACCCGTACCTAAGGCAAGCGACATGGAACCATAATTCTTGGTAAAAGGGGATGCCATGAACCGTGTGCTACCAACAACTACCCTTTTTTCCAGATTTTTGCAAGTACCTTTCTATTTGCCTGAAGGGACAAATTGATTTTAGCTTGTTTATAATAGTTGGTTTTTCTTTTCTACTTTGCAAATGATATGTTGAGTCATTTATGCATGTTTTGTATTTCTTTGTTGCTTTTATGGTTTTAAACAAAAACCGAATAAAGCTTATTTGATTTGATTTTGATTTGACATGTGTACCCATAGGAGAGTCCATCACTACACTGTGTACATGCCCAGCTAAATTACAGGTGAAATGTGTGGTAGAAAATGCCAATGTTTCTAATGATATTCAACAACATGGCATGTGTAGTCAGTAGTGGGATTCAGGTTACATTGGCATTGAGTGCACAATCTTGTGCCATGATTCAAGTGTCCAATGTGCACTGTGAGACCTGGCCTTCGGCCATTCACACTGCATGACGTGTCCATAGGTGCTGCCAAGGTGATCTGACACCCAAATCACGGTCATTCATTGTAATGTATGGCACACAAATCGCGGTAGCTACCGCCTGGCCACTGCGATGTGTCACCGCCATTGCGCAAAACACAATCGCGGAGTGATAGTCATATAGACAAGGTCAAATGGAGGTTGGCATGCACCACCACCCAAATCATGGTCATCCATAGCAATGTATGGCACACAAATCATGGTAGCTACCGCCTGGCCACTGCGGTGTGTCACCGCCAATGAGCAAAACACAATTGCAGTAGTGATAGTGATGTGAGTATAGCCATATGGCACCCAAATCACAGGCATTCATTGCAATGTATGGCACACAAATCACTGTAGCTACCACCTGGCCCCTGCGGTGTGTCACCGCCATGTTCCAGGCCATGGGAACCGCAATTGCAGTAGACTAATGTAATTTTGATAATCGCGGTAGGCGTGTTCTCCTGGTGTATGAGGTGCTCACTCAGTATCCAAGGCTATATGGTGCTCCAAATGTCGTGGTAGGAGTGTCAGAGTGGAAGTGAGAGTGCAGGTGGGGCACATGACGTTCATCTGCTGCAGTATGTGCTAAGGGTGTGGGGTTGTGTCATGCACTGCCTAGCATGCTTTTCCCAGGGGAAAGATGTGTGTAGCCCACTACACATGTTTCCCTGCCTGCACATCAAGATCGGAGGGACATGTATTGTCTTGTCAGCCATACAGTGATGCATCAAGTTGGTAATGCTGTAGTCAGGACAGTAATTGTTTGTGTGTATGGATGTGGGGATCCCTGATGTAATTCAGAGGCTCATCTGTGGCCTTAGCAAGGGTTTACGTCCAGAGGGTAGTGATGGAATTGTCTTTGACTCAAAAGTTGCATCAACCATGGCTCAGTACTATGCTCAGGACTTTAACACCAGTGGGTGAAACTCCTAGGGGTCATTCACCTGTGACACAGCAGATTGTCGTACTTTTGTGCACAGCCCTTACATTTCCTCTAGCATGTGTACTGACTGGGATGTGTAGGCACTGTTTCCGCTCTCATATTGTCCCTTCATGTGACAATTCTGATGCCCCACATTGGAACTCAGTGTGATCCCACATAGCCTGCACAGTCTCTGACCAATCTGACTAGGACACATCACTGAATACATAGAGTGTAACATGTGTGTAGTTTTCTGAACTCTCTATTAAAGAGCCAACTGAGCCCTTTTTGGGTGCACATGACAGGCCTTGTGAGTAGGCTGTTGGATAGTAAGATCATGTGCCTCGTTGTGACCTCCATGACACAGTGAGCCATTTACAGGGATAAGACATTGTCAGCCCTAAACGCATATTGAAATGTGATGCATGTCTTGCTCACCCTCAGATTGGATAGTAGATGTGGGCAGCCTATACATGACTTTCTGTGCTAGTATTCTGCATGTGTCTGAGATGTACAGGTTCTGTGTCCACCCTCATGCCTGCATTCATGTTCGTCTGATTCTCCCATGCAAATGTGCCCTATGAGATGCAGTATTGTCTCAGGTTGACATGTCAGTGAAGTTGGGCTGAGTTAGTATCATGCACGTCTACTGAGAAATAGTGGTACAGAACGCTGTCACTGATTTTTCCCCCTCTTGTCTCCAATGCCTGCAGCTCAAAGTCCACCAGCGTATAGACGTATGGAGGGCCATTGCACACAAGTTGCGGACTCTGGGTGTCACCAATGGAGGGCACACACACTGTTACAAGAGGTGGGATGACATCTGCGGCTGAGCAAGAATGGGGCAGAGATGACGATGGTGCTGCTCCCTTGGACTGGCAGGTTGGTGCGCAGGAGCATGACACCACTAATGGCCCGCATCTTAGCTGTGACAGAGCCTGAGCTGGATGCACGTTTGAAGGAGCATCAGCAGCAACATGGGCGTGAGTATTCTGGGAAGGGTGACTTTGGTTGTTAGTGGCTGAATGTGTTCCAAGCCTAGACCAGCGCTGGTCTCTGTGTTGTTGGTAGTGTGCTTCAGTGGCTTGTAAGTGGCCTCTGTGTTGTGTGCAGCTGTAATGCATTTGCCCTACCTGTACTTGCTCATGTCATTGGCGTAATGGCCCTTGACATTTCATTCTGAGTCGTGGCCTTCTGGCATCATCTGCATTCGGTTAGCCGGGGACATCCCATGGAAGGGAATGGCAGAGTGCATCATCTGAGTGTGTTTTCCTCAATGTGTGCATTGCTTTAAATCAGATTTGCGAGTACTAGACATCTGACACCAATGTGCAACTGTAGTTGTGCCCCAAAGAACGACCTGGTAGATGGCATGAGCTCATGGCCATTGTGGACTGTTATGTTGGAGTCTGCATCTGTGTTGTCCACTTCTGCTCCCTCTAGATGTGATAGTGGCAGCATGTTTGGAGGTAAATTTTTGCCCCCCTCGGACCCGTAGGTGTGCTTAGAGAGATTTTTGAGTCTGGTTAAATGGAACCCACGGCAGGCTATTTGGCTGTGTAGTCATCACATGGCTCACTTATGCCACATTTAAATGATGACACGCAAAATCGAAATTTGAATTCAGGTTGCACTTTGTTACTGCACAGGTTGATGTGCAACATGGGATATCATCATCTTGTTTAGTGCATTGCTTGCATATGATGTTTGTGTTGATGCCACTGAACTGACCCTACGTATCTATCTGCTTTAGCATCTCCCATGAGCACAGCAGGACAGGGGACAGACAACAGTGGTGAGGCATCAAGCACGACTGCTTCACACGAGCACAGTGACACTGATGTGACCAGCGCCTCGAAGGAGGACAGGAGTCTCCGTGAGGAACCACAGCCAGAGACACCTACCTCAACATTATCTGACACCAGTGGTGATGCATCTATCTTAGCGGGCACAGGGAGCGGGTACTCTGCCTCCTCTTCCACCACACAGTGTCCAGTGCACAACCTCACACCTACTTCCACTAGTGCTACTCGTGTTTGCACTAGTAAGAAGGGAAGAGTGTCCTTCACCCCATGCACCGCTGCCCCTGCCCGCCCTGCTGCCATCAATGCAGAGTCTGTGGACCTTTTGCGCCAGCTGTGTATGGGCCAGACAAATCTCATTAATAGCTTCCTAGACCACAACTAAAAATTGGCACAGGTCGTTGCTTTCATGGGGGGCATTCATTCAGAAGTAGGTGGGCTACACTGGACTGTACAGTCTTTGTCCACTGCAGTGACGGCAGCCATTCAACTGGTACATTCTCAGAGTTCAGGTCCATTCCCTTTGGCCACCCCACTTCCAGTTGCTACATCTGAAGATAGTGACCCAGACACCACAGGCCTCAAGAGCAAGATACAGCACACACAGTACACAACAGCAGCAGCCCAAGTGCTCCAGGGCGCAGACACAATCCCCACAGAAAACTAAAGCCACTCAGCGCGCAAAGGCCATTTCGGTGACACCCAGGGCCAACGAGCCAAGAAGCAGGCCTCGGGCTCACATGCCTCAGAGGCATCACCAGCCAAGTACTCTCCTGTCCAAAAAGCACTCGCAAAGACAAGCAGATAGTTGTTGTGCCCACTGAGAAGCTGGTGCCTGCTAAGAGTACACATAAAAAGAGCTCCAAGGGTGATTCACCCACATCAACTCCCAACCAGTGCCCTGTGAGGCAGGTTAAGGAGGGCACTGTTTGGGGTACACATGTTAAACAGTAGATGGAGGGGAAGAGGCAAGGCCAGACCAAGCACACTGCTGGATCCAGCATGTCCCCAGTAGGAGGGCCACCAGCTGCACCTGTTGCAGATTTGGTGGAGAGTGTGCCCGTTGTGCCCTCACCACTTACCACTCCTACCAAGACAGGTAAACCATTTCAAATCCCCAAGCAGTGGAAGGGTACCTCTACACATTCTCCCACCCACACTGTATCTCAGGGCAGCATGACTCCCCCTCCACGTGCCACCACACCAACCCGTCCACACAGCCCTCCGGCTTCCATTGCCATTGAGACCTCTACCTCAGCTGGGCCTCTCCCTCCCCAGTCCAGTCCTCCAACTGGCCCTGACACTCAGCTACCTGCCTGTTCAACTGACAGCCAAGTGTGAGTGGTAGTCCCCCTCACATACCTGTCTCTTCCACAGCGGTGCCTGGACTGCCCATTGTTACCCCCCTGACTGTGTTTCTGCCATGGCAGGGTATAGTATCACACCTTCTCTGTGCAGGATCTCATGTACTTACTCTGCACCCTAGACTGCCTATTGGCCTTCTGTTTACTGATGTTTGAGCCTTCCCTGTGCAGCTTCTCATGTACTTACTCTGCAACCTGGACTGGCTACTGTCCTTGGGTTCACTGATGTTTGAGCCTTCCCTGAGCAGCTACTAATTTACTTACTCTGCACCTTGGACTGGCTAATGGCCTTGTACTCACTAATGTTTGAGCCTTCCCTGTGCAGCTTCTCGTGTACTTACTCTGCACCCTGGACTGGCTACTGGCCTTGTGTTCATGATGTTTGAGTCTTCACTGTGCAGCTCTCATGTACATTACTCTGCACCTTGGACTGACTACTGGCCTTGTATTCACTGATGTTTGGCCCCTTCCTTGTGCAGCTGCTCATGTACTAACTCCGCAACTTGGACTAGCTACTGGCCTTGATGTGTGCCCCTTTCCTGTGCTGGATCTCTTGTACTTACTCTGCACCTTGGACTGGCTACTGGCCTTATGTTCACTGCTGTTTATCCCTTCCCTGTGCACAATCTCATGTAACTACTCTGAACTTTGTACTGGCGACTGGCCTTGCTCTTGTCTACTTTGTGTGCATATCTGTGTGATATGTGTACAAAGACAGTGACTCCTGTTGTCTGCCTCGACAGTGTCCTTTCTAAATAAACGGTTTTCTGGGTGGTTATGGTTTACTGTGACACATGCTCTACATGCCACTTCAACATTGCCAATGGCCTGTTTCATTTTTTCAGGGTTTTACAGAGGTGACAGGCACTTCAGTACTTCTTGACTCTGGGGCTTGGGGCTGCAATGATGTTGTTTTTTGATGAACTACTGTTGTCTTATTCACTGTTTGGTCAGGTTAGCTATATTGGACACATGTCACGTTTATATGCACTGCCAGCACAAAGTGGGATTCTATCCACAGGATTGCAGGGTGGCTGGCCAGGGTCATGGTGTATGTGTGATCCTTCTTGATATGTGACCAGCAGTGTTGGTGTATGCTTATTTTGTGATGGCCAGTCAACCTAGTCACATAGGTGAATTTCATTGTGTGCAATTGGGTGATCAAGAAGTGTGCAGTGTGAAGGGGTGGCTTTGTCAGTGATGTCGATATGTGTGTGCCCCTGAAATGTCAACTGCGCACATGTGTCACTCAGGAGCTGAGTGCCTGGTATTTAGATTAGTCAGCCCTGTGCTAGTGATAGTGTGCACATGTGGGAGTTGTAGGTTGTGCACTGTGCAGTGTGTTGGTGTATCCTTGTAGTTCTGGGGGACACCTACTTGCTATTGGTAGCAATTGTGAATATGCAGAGCGTGTGACTGGCAAGTCAGTGATCTGTTTTGTTGTTCAGCCGTGTGTCTTGATACTGTTTATACTCATGCAGCAATGCTCAGCCACTATGACATTGTGGGTGTGTTTTCTCATGCATTGCTGTCATTTGGGGCTTTTTTGGTTCCATTATGGGATGTGGGATGTGGAGTGATACCATCCCCTTTCTGTGCCTCTGATGCCTACCCATTGTGAGTCTGCACTCCATCTATTTTTGTTAGGTGCACTCCTGACCTGTCCATTACTGACGTACAGACCACCACACTCTCATATCAGCTGTGTTGCCAGTGTGGGTGCTTACCCATTACTTCATTTGTTCCACTATGCTCTGTTGTGCTGTACTGTGCACAAGATCAATGTGCCACTCAGGGCAGTTTTCAATTTGTTTATATGTTTCTCATATGCAGTTCAACTGTTTGTGCTGCACAGTCCTCTGGTCATGTTGTTTTCACCTGTGTATCCCAGACTTGTGTATCTACGGGTGTTGGGTTAGCCGTGTGTGTTTGCGGAAGTACTGCGTCCCTTCCTGAGTGTGATGTTGTCTGTGTGCTCTGCTGATAGTGTTCTGGGGGTTCATGGTGTGTCACTCAAATCTATGTGGAACTGGTATGTTTGGTGTGCAGACACTGCTTGCCGTGCATGCAGTGCTGTGAGTGTATGTTGACTTGTCCTTGCCTGGTGTGCCCTCTGATGTCCTGCTGTGTTTGCAGTGTGATATATAGGCATGTGCATCTGTTGTGTGTTTGATGTGGATGTGTGCAGTGTTTGCCCTGTGTTGTCTCTTTCAGCGGACATATGCTCTGTGTGTATTGTTCTATTGGCATGTCAGTGTGTTTGTTGTGTTACTGTGTTGTGATTCATTCAGATGTGTGTTGCCAGTGTGGTGTGCATTACTTGTGTGTCTGTCACATGCACTTAGGGCTAATCTTGTTCCTGGGCTTGTTTTGGGGGTATCCTTGGGGGATTCTCATCTCATATGTGACCTGTCATTTGTGCATGTGCATGTATATGGTACACTATGACACCATGTTTACTTGATGGTTGCTGCGGTATGTCTGTCTGTGTTTCATTGTAGGGCCATTGGTTCTAGTTTGTGTCCATGATTGTTTTGAGATGATGCACTTCTTGTCTGTGTGGTGGTATGTTGTCTGCGCATTGTTCTTGGGTGACGATTTTGTGTACTTCTAATCAGTCTGGGCTCCAATTGCCTTTCCATTGTTTTACTGCACAGGTCTGGCCTTGTCCTTCTGTGTATGTTGTTTGTGTGTTTTGTGTTTGGCTATTGTTTTTGTGCCTGAATTGGTTCAGGCATCCCTGAGTGTTTATGATGTTTGTGTATGCCCCCCTTGGAGGCGATTGTTTGTCAGTGTATTAACTGGACATTATGGGCACCCTTCTGTGTGTTTGACACTGGTGTTGTGTGCTGCAGGTGTGAAGTTGGTGGGGGGATGTGTGAAGGATCCTACTTATGTTTGACAGTCATGGAGTGTGTCCATGGACCCTGTGTGTTGTGCTGCTGACATACACCTGTCAAGTAGTAGTATGCAGATGTATGGCTGCTCACTATTTGACTTCAAGGACTTCCTTTCATCCCTGTGCCTATACATGGTTTGCCTTGCCGTCTCCCTGTGTTGTTGCACAGAGGTAACTGTTGTTTAATTTCACTCTCTGTGCCAGCCAAGTTTGACTTAATGTGATAAGGGTACTGTTATTTATTGCTTCTCTTGCATGTGATGTACACATGCTTTGTGGCTGTCTCCTTAGCCTTCCATTTGTGTGCACCTCACTTTAGCTTTCCTATTTGTTGTCCTCCATTGCTGCTGACATCTGGGCTGAATACTTGGCTGTGTGTCAGTGTGGGGTATGTGTGTGTGACTTGACAGGCTGTGTGTCCAGTTGGATGATTGTTCATATTCTCTATGGATGTTCATTTTGTGCTTGGACTCTGTTTTCTAGCCATGTGTGTAGTGTGGACGTGGTATGTTGGTTGCCCTGGCCCTGTAGTTCTGTGCTGTGTGTTCCTCTGCAGCCTCACTAGCTGAGACTGTCTCCCTGGTTGTTTGTTGTGTGGTGCAGGGTGTGGGTTCACCTGTCTGGTTCTTGTGCATGAGGGTGCACAGTGGGGGCACCTAGAATGTCCCTTTACATTTGGGTGGGGGGCCTAGTGTGTGGAGGGTGGAGGTGTGGCCCTTTGTTCTTTGTGTACTGCCCATACCTAGCGCTAGCCCTGCCTTCTGCATTGTGCACATATTTTCCTGCGTCTTCACCACTGTTGTGACGTAACCGGGACATTGCATCAATATTGTGCATGGTGGGGGACCTGGATGTGGAGGGGTGATTTAGTGACAAAGTAGTGTTTCCAGTGGATCACTGGTTACATCCCCTTCAGGCACTCTTGTAATGGTTCCTAACCAGTAAGGACTCCACTCATTTCTCATCTGGTTTATCCATTTTTATTTGTGCATATCACAATTGCTTCATTGTTGATATTCTTCCTTGATTTATTCTTGTATCAGAATAAATATAAGTCTTTTTATGCATATGTTATTTCATGAGCTCCAATGCATTTCGGGCACTGCTTGCCCTTCCTCAGGGAGAATACATTGATAAAAAATACAAATGTATCTGTGCATAGTCTATTGCTTCAACCCATTCATTGCAAATTAGTCCACAAGGTAGTTTTCAAGTTAATGGTCCAACCAAATCGTTCAGAAAGCCTATAAAAAGTAAAAAAATGTATAAAATCAGACACCTAGAAAGCAACTCTAAATACATGTTAATTCAGTACATATTTCAATACATTCTTATGCAAGATGCACAGCCAGTTCTACATTGGAATTTAACCCATTCGGGGTCATGCATTCAAAATCTATTATGTATCTCGACTCAAGTTTTCGTAGGGCCAGTTTTCTGTCGCCTCCACGTATTCCCATATCAATCATGTCTATCACGACCATTCTTAGATTATTCACATTCTGGAAGTGATGCTCATAGAAATGTCGTGCTACTGGGTACTGTTCGTTAAGGTTTTTGATTGCCCTTAGATGTTCCATAACTCTCTTTTTAGCTGTGTGTATTGTACTGCCTACATACCATTTGTTGCACGGGCAAATGAGTACATAGACACAGTATGTGGTGTTACATGAGAGTGATTTACGAATGGCAAATTCCCTGCCAGTAGTGGGGATGGCTTGGATCTGGATCTACCAGCTTGGATCTACCAGCCGACTTTGTCGCGTACCTGTGGATCGTCAAATAAACGGAGTCAACTCTGGGTGCAATTTTAAGACAAGCGGCAAGGCAACAAATTGTATCTCTGTAAGGTAACAGTAGCAAGCCGTAAGCTTTGACGGAACGCGCAGACGCGCTGCGGTGCGGCAAGTGTGAGTATGTCTGGCCGAGGCGGGCTGCTGATTGCACATCGGAATCCAAAGTGGGGTTTGGGAGCCGGTAACAAACAGGAGGAGACGTCCTCCATATCGGCCGATTTTGCTGGTGCTCAAAGCAAAGAAACCAATATTCAACAAACAAAAACACAATGGCAGCGTTGGATTCCAAAAGGAAAGCAACTGCAGATAAACAATTTTTTATGCAAGGTGGCCCAAGCAACAACGAAAATATTCAGGCGGCCAGCATGAGTGACGAAATACACCTGCAGACACTACTTGGAAAAATGGAGAAATTACACAAGAAGGAACTCTCTAAGTGGTAAGAGGCGGAGTCACTTCAACGCTACATAGAAGTAGCAAGAGTACCACATGGCTTAAGGATCTTTACCATTCCAACTTTCGAAGATCCTGACCCCGAAATGCTGGAGGAATAGTCCAGAAATTCTGCTGCATGCTCTACAACCATGATGCGCATATTGGTAAAATATGCATTAAAAGACCGCAGTAAATTATTGGAACAAATTGAGAACCTGATGGTAGAACTAGGCACCTTGATGACAAAAGAAGCCTTGGATGATTTCATGAAAAACTTGGAAATCAAAATGGCCAAAGTCGAAGAGGAAATCACTTTAAAAAAACAGCGTAAATTCCTGAGAGACTTTAAGGATTACCAATCAGGACGTACTCTTACCTTCCATCGCAAGTATGACCATCTATTTGACAAGCCAACAGTGGGAGCCAAATTAAATCAAAGTACCACATCTCGAGTAGAAGTAACCGAGAGTGATATATCGGATGGCAGCCTCCCTGACCTATCTACGGTGGGTCTTAACCAGCCAATCAATGATGACCTTCAGAAAAAACAGCGTAATTTTTTATTACAGTTCCAAGTTCTGAATCAAGGAAGGGCAGAGTACCAACAGGATCAAGGGATCCAAAGAGGAAGAGGACGAGGAGGTCGGGGAAGAGCAAGAGGAACAAGCAAGCCAAAGCAAGACAGAAACGCAGAAAAAACGCCCGTGGGAGTAATGACGAGGGGCAGCAAAGCCAAAGTATGACGGTAATAAACCTTTCACAAAGACTATTATCTGTTCATGAGACTGAAGTTCTGTCGCTAGGACTATCCTTTTGTCCCTCTACCAATTTTAATTACGCACAAACCAGAATATACTTATTCTATTTTTCTAGAAAATTGAAACTAAAAAAATGGTTTGAAACTCATCCTAAAAACACTGCCCCTGATGTGAATGCTAGTGTAGCTAATGCTATTGACAGTCATGATGTTGATCTCTTGAACATAATCTCCTCAGGTGACATTGTAAGAGAAGATCTTTTAGACTGTGAGAATTGTGATGTGAACCCAGGGAGTGATTTTCGACCCAAATCGAAGTTTCTACCAAATATTGTGTGTGAAGCTGTTGAGGTTTTCGAAAAAGGTGTACTATCAGATATCAAAAAATTAAGAACTAAGAAATTGCCTAACACTAAGAAAAACTTATCTCCAGCTCTTAGACAGGCAATGGAATATCTAAAAAATGATACTGATATTGTAATCCGCAATGCAGATAAGGGGGGGAACATAGTGGTGCTCACTAAGGAAAAATATTTACAAGAGGGTAAGAGACAACTAAGTGACACCACCTGTTATCAGGTTTGTACCCCGGAAGATATCAAATCATCTAAAACTGCCTTTGACAACCTGCTTTATGATTACCGAGACAAAGGTCTGTTGGAATGGGAGGAGTATAAATGTCTGAAATGTGACCACCCCAAGACTCCCATCCTCTATCTTTTACCAAAACTTCACAAAAACGCAACAGACCCCCCTGGGAGACCGATTGTCTCATCAATGGGATCACTACTTGAACATACCACACAATATATTGATCAATATTTACGACCTTTCGTAATGTCTCTACCTACCTACCTAAAAGATACGACTCACTTCCTGAAAACAATTGAAGGAATACACTGGGAATCATCGTATACATTAGTTACTTTAGATGTTAGTAGCTTATACACCTGTATACGACACGACCTAGGAGTTACAGCGGTTGAACATTTTCTGAAAATGAGATCGATTTCCTTTGCAAATCACTCAAAAATGCTGCTAGAGCTGATCTTATTTTGCCTGACCAATAATTTTTTCATTTTGACGATCAGATGTACTGACAGTCACAGGGCACAGCGATGGGCACCTGCTTTGCCCCCAGCTATGCCAATCTATTCATGGGCTGGTGGGAGGAGCAGGTGTCCACGCAATACAACGAATTTAACAACGAAGTTGTCCTGTGGCTTAGGTACATCGACGATATTTTTATGATTTGGAATGGCACTACGGAAACAGCTAAGAAATTTGTACAGCTCCTAAATAACAACAATTTGAACATAACACTAACTGAACACATACACAAAACTCGAATTGAGTTTCTGGATGTATTAGTGGAAGTTCATGAAGAAACCATACATACCAGTCTGTTCCGCAAGGAGACGGCTGGTAATAGCCTTTTGAGTACGAGAAGTTCTCATCCACGTAACCTAGTGGATAGTATACCCTACGGGGAACTTCTCCGAGCTAAGAGAAATTGTAACACCAATGAAGCATATGAAGCTGAGAAAGAGAAAATGTGTGTACGTTTCAAAGAACGTGGATATAAGAACAAAACCATCAGGCAGGCATGCGTGAGGGCAGATGCAACGGTTAGAAATGAACTGCTGAACCCTAATCGTGTAACAACGGAGGACGAGAAAATAAGGTTCATTACAACTTTTTCAGGTCAAGCCAATGAAATTAAAAAGATCTTTAGAAAACATTGGCATGTCCTTCTAACGGACAACCATCTTAAAATGCATCTAAACTCGAACCCCCAGATTACATTTCGGAAGTGCAGATCCTTAAAGGATGAAATGAGTCACAATTCTGTCACGAGTAAGAATCGGACCAAGGGCAAGCCTGGTTTTAGATGCTGTAGAAAATGCAAGGCATGTAGGAACAGTAAGGATTGTGTAACTTTGACCATCCCCACTTCTGGCAGGGAATTTGCCATTCGTAAATCACTCTCATGTAACACCATATACTGTGTCTATGTACTCATTTGCCCGTGCAACACATGGTATGTAGGCAGTACAATACACACAGCTAAAAAGAGAGTTATGGAACATCTAAGGGCAATCAAAAACCTTAACGAACAGTACCCTGTAGCACAACATTTCTATGAGCATCACTTCCAGAATGTGAATAATCTAAGAATCGTCGTGATAGACATGATTGATATGGGAATACGTGGAGGCGACAGAAAACTGGCCCTACGAAAACTTGAGTCGAGATACATAATAGATTTTGAATGCATGACCCCGAATGGGTTAAATTCCAATGAAGAACTGGCTGTGCATCTTGCATAAGAATGTATTGAAATATGTACTGAATTAACATGTATTAAGAGTTGCTTTCTAGGTGTCTGATTTTATACATTTTTTAACTTTTTATAGGCTTTCTGAACGATTTGGTTGGACCATTAACTTGAAAACTACCTTGTGGACTAATTTGCAACGAATGGGTTGAAGCAATAGACTATGGACAAGTGCTATGAAATTCGGAAATCGGGGTACACGCCCACTTGGGCGGGACCCTAGCACAGGTTGAAATGTCGAACGTATGTTGTGGATAAACAAGCTTCATCAATTGTCAATATGCCCACTTGGGCGGAACTCCAACAAAGTGGAATAGATGTACTTTCATCTTAAAAAGTCGAATAAGACGCAAATGTAAATATGTGTACTTTCCACTGATTGACAGTGTCTTAGATAACACAGCAGGACATTCGATAAACCTATTTACAAGGTCCGTTCATAATGCTAAAAATATTAGCGGTATTGTATGTTGAAATTATTATACAATCAGAACGTTGCATCCACAGTCTTATATTATATTATATTATACGATTGAGAAATGTTATGATTTACTAGTCAGTAATGGCCGCCACTATTTTGCACTGTCTGTTTTTCACACTGGGATAGTCCTATTTCTTTGTTTACAAACAAAATATAAAGCACACTGTTGGGTTTCACGGCTGAAACGTGATCAAGCCGAGAGGTGAAACGCGTTGTTTCCTGCCATTAAATTTCTTCATGCACCAGCATTTTGGAGTGTCGAGTATGTTTCTTTTGACGAGTATGGAAGCTTGTTGTGAATATACAGGGTGACCGGGAACCCTACCTCGACCCACTCGTGAGCGGAACTGGCAAGTTACCGGAACTGTTTGTTTGTATATATATATATATATATATATATATATATATATATATATATATATATATATTTATATATATATTTTTTTTCGAGCAGGTCGAGCAGAAGTAAATAATAAAATCAACTTTAAAACCCCAACCTAGAGTGCCAGGTCCTTGGAGTGAAAATTGTTGTTTGGGCCCTGATCCAGCCCCTACGCAGAGCATTGGTAGCAAAGCGCATCGCAGGCCTGAGGGTCACATTTGGACTCACTCGGACACATGGAGGTTGGCGTACACACCGGCGGAGAAAACCGGTAATTCCCATGTGTTACTACTTCCAAAATTCGTACGATCTCAGAAATTCAAACTCATTGGATAAGTATTGTATTCTGCTGTTTAATGCACACAACGCGTTTCACCAGAAGGCTTGATCACGTGATCGTACGTATTTTGGAAGTAGTAACGCATATGTATATATATATTGGTATACAGAGAAAAGAAAATATTATTTTTATTTTTGAATACATGACATATTTTGTACGTATTTATACATTAACATATCATGTTTAAGTACAGTTAGCATTGAATATTTTACTGTTTTATATAATAGTGATAAACATTTTTACAAAGATAAGACATGTTATCCATTGGTTTTTATACAATTTTTTAACATAGAATTTTGGGTAACTGTTATAGATTATTTATTTATAATATAAGTATGCATTACATTATTACATATAGTTATATTTTTAATCATATGTATTTTTCAACAATGTTTTAATTGTATAACCTTTTATGAATAATTGTATGTTTTAATACATAATGTAATATTTTGTGCAATAATATTTATATATATTTATAATCAAAATATAAATAGTATTGTTAAGTAGGTAAAGCATTTTGCAAAAAAAATCTTTTTAACATTTATACATTTTTCACGTTATTTGCAAACATTATTTTTTTAATATGCATTGATAATTATATATATATATATATATTTATATATATATATATATGTTTTTATTGATATTAATAAATATTATTTGTTTTATCATATTTATTATGATAATTTATCATTTGAAAAATATCTTAAACTATTTTTTATACATTTATACATAACTATTACTAATTACTATTTTTACTTTTTTTAAATTATTTTTGTAATGTAATTCAAAATCTTTATTCGATTTCCATAATTTGTTGAAAAACCATAAAAGTTCATATATAAAAATAAAGTGATTATTTACAATTCAGTTCGGTATTGAATTAAAGAAATGCGATCTAGTTACGAATTCATCAGATATTCATACATTAGTAAAGATAAAAAAATAATTAAAAAGCCACTGTGACATTAGTTAATTCAAATTGGGACAGTGATTGACACAGAATTTCAGAAAGTAAGCTATCGCTTTAGCATATATTTCATTATCCAAAAACTGTAACACTAAAATAGGTGGGCGACAGCCACGAATGCCCATCAATCTCAATAAAGGTACAATCCACTGTTTACATGGTGCAATATAAAATTTACAAAAAAAGAATATGTGGATTGATGATTGTAAAGAGGTATCATCACACGGACAAACAGGTAAGTTTGTGGACCAATTATTTTGCTGGGGGAAGAAATTAACCTTTGGAAAATAATAAATCCAAAACGGGTCAAAAGGAATTTTTCGTATGAATTCATACTGTATGTTAAATTCAGTTGCAATGTAGAGACAGTCTGAATAGACAATAAATGCTGAACCGTGCTTTTCCCTATTTCATTAGAGAGACGAAGCTCTCATAGATGTGCTAATGAAATCTTTTTTAATTCTTTTTTAGGGAGCTCAGATATAAGTTACTGATTAATAAAACATCTTCCAAAAAGTTTTTCACATAGGCTAAACATTTAATTTTGTCCATTTTATCAAGTGACAGGCAATCACAAACTAAAGATTGTTAGCTCACACTGATCCGTAGACCAGATCCTATGCCATAACATGATTGGTTGGATTCGAATGATGTCTGTTATGTCATCCAACCCTAGCTCTAGGTGACATCCATAGGTCGTTGTACTCCTGGGGACTGCAAGTAAGTATCTTAGAAAGGTATTTTCAATCTTCTGGAGGTCTTCCACTTAAGCATGCCCCAACACCCCTGAGCCATAAATAGCAACACTCGTACATTTTGCCTTGTAGATTTTCAACATTTCTAACGGAGCTCTCTTACCCAGTTTCTGTGCGAATGCCACTAAGCAGTGGTAGCCCTCAGACATAACAGCTTCCTTGAATTATTTGCCTTTGTCCATTTAGATTTATTGGATCACTGACATACTATCGAGGGACAGAATATCGACCATCAATAATATCGTTGAAAAATTATAGAGGTTAAAATTAATATTCCCACTCCAGTGGGTGCAACAGTAGGGAAAGGGTTGGAGAGCGTAGAGGTAAAAATTACTATTCCCACTCCAGTGAGTGCAACAGTAGGGAAAGGGTTGGATAGCGTAGGGGTTTAAATTACTATTCCCACTCCAGTGGGTGCAACAGTAGGGAAAGCGTTGGATAGCGTAGCGGTTAAAATTACTTTACCCACTCCTAAGAGTGCAACAGTAGGGAAAGCGTTGGATAGCGTAGGGGTAAAAATTACTATTCCCACTCCAGTGGGTGCAACAGTAGGGAATGCATTGGATAGCGTAGGGGTAAAAATTACTATTCCCACTCCAGTGGGTGCAACAGTAGGGTAAGCGTTGGATAGCGTAAGGGTAAAAATTACTATTCCCACTCCAAAGAGTGCTACAGTAGGGAAAGCATTGAATAGCGTAGGGGTAAAAATTACTATTCCCACTCCAGTGGGTGCAACAGTAGGGAAAGAGTTGGATAGCGTAGGGGTTGAAATTACTTTTTCCACTCCAAAGAGTGCAACAGTAGGGAAAGCGTTGGATAGCGTAGGGGTAAAAATTACTATTCCCACTCCAGTGGGTGCAACAGTAGGGAATGCGTTGGATAGCGTAGGGGTTAAAATTACTATTGCAACTCCAAAGAGTGCAACAGTAGGGAAAGCGTTGGATAGCGTAGGGGTAAAAATTACTATTCCCACTCCAGTGGGTGCAACAGTAGGGAAAGCGTTGGATAGCATAGGGGTTAAAATTACTATTCCCACTCCTAAGAGTGCAACAGTAGGGAAAGCGGTGGATAGCGTAGGGGTTAAAATTACTATTCCCACTCCAAAGAGTGCAACAGTAGGGAAAGCGTTGGATAGCGTAGAGGTTAGAATTACTATTCCCACTCCAGTGGGTGCAACAGTAGGGAAAGCGTTGGATAGCGTAGGGGTTCAAATTACTACTCCCACTCCAGTGGGTGCAACAGTAGGAAAAACGTTGGATAGCATAGGGGTTAAAATTACTATTCCCACTCCAAAGAGTGCAACAGTAGGGAAAGCTTTGGATAGCGTAAGGGTTAAAATTACTATTCCCACTCCAGAGAATACAACATTAGGAAAAGTAAATACTTCATATATTATATAAAAATTTGAAAAAGAATATCTATTAATAATTAATTAAAAATAATTAAAACATTTATATAATATAATAATTAATATATTAAAATTACTAATGAACAATATTTTTTTCAATTGATCACCTATTAATACTAATTAATTAAAAATTAACAATTAATTATTTAATAATTAAAAATTATTTAACAATTATTTCCAATTAAATTAATTTAAATCAATTTAATTATTTAATTAATTATTAATAAATTACTTTCCAGCCTATTCCCCTATAAACCCACAACCTGCTACCGAAAATAAATTATTAAAATTAACAAAATTAACAAATAATCAATTAAATTAAATTAATAGGCAAATAACAATTTTAGAGTTACCCATAAATACTTAATTAATAATTAATTCTAAATAAATACCAAAAAATAATTTTACATATTTAATTAATTATATTATAATTACTTCCCACCCAATTCCCCTATAAATCCGCAACCCACTACAGAAAATAAATTTGTAAAATGTACATAATTACCAATAAATCAATTCATTAAAATTAATTACCAATTAAAATTTAATTAATTAACAAATATAAATTAATTAACAATTAATTAAAAATTACTATCAATAAATAAATTTACATATTTAATTAATTATATTTAAATTACTTCCCACCCTATTCCCCTATAAACAAACAAACCACTACAGAATTAAATTACAAAATAATTATAAAAACAATATTCATTCATTTAAATTAATTATAACATAAATGCACACTTTTCACACATATTATAACATAAAAATACACTTAAAAAATTAGATATTATTAAAAAATCAATATTTTTAACTATCTATATTATATACTTTGATGTTTTGACTATCTATACTTTTAACAGTCGATATTATATTACTTACCTTAAAAACGATATTTTTGTTATCTATATTCTGTCCTGTCGTCATTTTGTCCAGTCTATATTTACAACTCAATATTATGTCCAATCGATATTTTGGACTCGATATTATGTCTGTGCACCAGATTTATTATCTATCAGAATTCCTAAGTAAGGATAAGATGTGGTACATTCTAATACGGTGTTGTTAACATATATCTCCTTAATTTTCTTTGGACGGGGCCCTGCATGCATAGGTTTTCTTTATATTTACTTTAAGACTTAAACTATTCATGAAACTACAGTAATTAGTTTGAGTCTGCTGTAACTGAATGGGAGTTCGAGCTAGGATCACTGCGTCGTCGGCTTATAATAATGCTGGAATAGGCCGACGACTAATTGTTGGGAGATCTTTGCACCCTTCCAACATGGCTACTTCTAGCCCGTTTGTGTATAGTGTGAATAGGAAGGGGCCCAGAACACAACCTTGTCTGACCCCCCTCTCTATCCGAAAGGATTCAGTGAGTTCTCCCACCATGCCATGTCTTACTTTAGCTGTTGCTCCCGAGTACAGCTCGCGCAAGAAATTCACCAATGTAGGGTCCACTCCCATTTCTAGGATGATTGACCACAGCTACGTATGGCTAACACAGTCAAAAGCTGCGGTCAAATCAACATATACCATGTGGAGGTACCCTCGTTTAGCTTGTACATATTTTCCAGTAAGAAGTGTTAAATTCAACGCCTGGTCCACTGTTCCCAATCCTTCGCAGAACCCGTATTGTAGGTCTGAGATTATTTTATGATCTGTAGACCAGTCGTGAAGTCGCTCTAATAATATGCGACCTACGGCCTTACCAAATGAATCTAAAAGTGAGATCGGTCGATAACATGTTGGGCTTTGCCGATCACCTTTTTTGAAAATTGGGACTAAAATTGAACTGGACCAGGAATCAATAAGTCCCACATTTGTTGCTGCTTCAAACACTATTGTAAGAATAGGGGACCAAATTAGATTATGTTTAAAGAGATCCACAGGGACCCCGTCGGGCCCTGGTACTTTTCCTAATTTCGAAGATTTTAAGGCGTTTAATACCTCCGTGTGAGTAAAAGTTAGCTGGAAAGGGTAAGCCACGTCTGGAGTGGATGGTTCCCTCCTATGATACTTAGAGTACTCTATATTTGCGTCAGAGTCCTGACTGAATATTTTTGAGTAGTGGTTGACCCACGTTTGGGCATCTATGGCAACGTCTAGTTTTGGGGTATCGTTTTGTTGAGGTAGGAAAGGGGATTTTACTACTTTCCAAAAAGTAGAACTATCGTTCATTGTACAGCTATTATGTAGCTGAATCCATAAATCATTCCTTATCTCTTTTTTGCTTTTTTTTAAGGCTGAAGCATAAGCTTTTCTAAGGTTGGTAATTTCTTTTATATCCAGATTACGTTTACTTAGTCCAATTTTTAATGCTGAATAAGTTTTAGTGCACTTATGATTAAACCATCCTTTTTTGGGATTTCTTTTATTTGAGTGTTTACGGTGTAGTTCTTCTTCTATCATTTTAGTGATATCTTTATAACTAGACAAGATTTGTTCAGGAATGGATTTGGGGTCAAGACAAATTTCGATTAGGGGCAGTGCGCGTTTGACTATTTTGGCCATTGCCAGTTCTTGGTCTATTTTAGCCCACTTTAATGCAAAACCATTAAGTCTGTCTAGTTTCAGGGTCTCTTGATCCAAAAGGCTTAGGTAGACAGGCTCCTCCGTTGTAGTAGGAATCATTATGGTAAAACTAATGGGAAAATGGTTACTTATTACATTGTTAACAGTGTCAAACTTCTGGATTGTTCGTGCTAAAATATACGAGGCAAGTACAAAATCAATTGTACTTTTTAATCCCCTCCCATGAAAGGTAGAAGAAAAATTTACAGGAGGGGTTACCAATTCATTTGCAAACCCCAATTCCATACCGAATATAATCTCATTCATCCGATTACCAGGTTTAGTGTGACAATAATGTGTTAGATTTGTTTCCATCATCGTCCTGAATACCACAACTTTTAGTACAATTCTTTTCACACAAAAATAGGTTAAAATCGCGCCACAAGTGTGGAGTGCAAAAAAACGATGGATTTAGGCCCAGATCTTTGTACTGGGGTGAATGTAAGACATTGTTCTGCATTCTGTCCATCAACTGTGTTTTTTGCATTTTTTACCTCGAGTGGGCTGGGTATGCTCAGACGTGAGTCCCAGGCTCTCCACATTACTGGAGTCAAGCTATCCAGGCTGAAGAAGGCTGATAGCCAGAAACCGGTCCTTGGATGCTTGATTCCGGTCTAGGAAAGACATGGCTTGATAGTTCGGGCTGGACTGTTCCCATGAGGCACAGGGTCAAGGCTGATTTGCATATAGCCATTGTCTGACCTAGGGTGGTGTGGAGTGCAAAAAAACTATAGATTTAGGCCCAGATCTTTGTACTGGGGTGAATGTAAGACATTGTTCTGCATTCTGTACATCAACTGTGTTTTTTTCAAATCAATTCAAGCAAATTATTTATGTACTTTGTGCGTAATTCCTGTAATAAAAAGGAAACCTTATTTAAAACATCACTTAAATCACTTGAATTCAGATTGTTATAGAAGTTTACAAAAAAATAAGAAGTTGATTTGTTTATTTTTAACATTAAAATCTGATAATTACTTTCCAGGCTCAGCAGGACTAATTCCTTTAGTGCCAAAGTGTTTGACACATATATCGTTTGACCCCCCTTCCTTCTCCCCGAAAATGATGGAGTAGCCTGAATTAAGAAGGTCTTATAGCCCTCTAAGTGAATTGGGGTACTAAGCCAGGTCTTTTGGAGACAAACTATGTTATGTACCCTCACCACTTCCACCCACTTATCATTTGTACACTTTGAAAGTTGACCCGCTATATTCCAATAAACAATGTTAAGTTTCAGGGCTTTCAATTCAAGCTTAGTTATAATAGGCTGAGGAAACGGCTCTGACTTTAGTGGATGTATTAAAAGGCCACTCCCTAACAGCCCTTCATTTAAAGGGAGGCCTGCAGAGTCTATTATTAATGAAGGATCTAAGCTAGTTGAACTATGAACAGTGAGATTGGGTAGGTCAAAAATATTCTCGGAGGACTGTACTTGGGACTGATTAGGAAGCATTCTGTTGGTATCTCCCAATGAATCTCCTTTTATACTGTGTCTTATTTCCTGTTCTAGTCATTCATTATCGTCTAGTCCTGAGAGAGCGGTAAATCTGTTATGAATGGGTGTGGGCTGAAGCAGAACACTATATATATTAATAATAACTGTGGGTCTAAAGAAAATCAGAACTCTGTGTTCAGAATGTGTCTAGTCTACTACAAGGTACGTTTGGACCCATCACTGTGTGATATGGATACCCATCAGTTACACACTCTGGACCGCCCTTCTTGTCATCATTTGGGCCAGTCTCACCACGTGGTATGTCCACAGCGCACAATTAGTACACTTAGATAGTGGTAACTGAAAAGCAGTGCACAAAAAATAAGTGAAAGTGAATGATTAAAAATGGATAGTGGGAGCCAAAATGACTTTAATGAGAGGCAATCCACTTCCAAGATTAAAAGAACGTGAAGTGCAAAATGACAGTAGTTTTAAACAAATATCTACTGCATGTATGGAAGGAGGGCAGGGGTAGTAAGCCACAAAGCGGGAAACAACAATCCCCAAATACAGTCCCCTGAGCAGGTCACCAGAGTTCCTGAAACGACGGTAGGTCCACAAAGGCACCTCCTTTTCGAATAGTTTCCCGCGCTGCGGTAGTCGGCGGCTGTTTTTGTGTGGCGGGGGAGGGGGGGTGTCACTGGTCTCTCATGAGACCGCGCTGCCAACTGGGATGGGAAGTCCTGGGAAGCGTGCGGTCCGCGGGGCGAGGGTGGTGAGCCACAAAACGAGAAACAACAATCCCCAAATACAGTCCCCTGAGCAGGTCAGCAGAGTTCCTGAAATGACGGTAGGGCCACAAATTCATCTCCTTTTCGAATTGAGTTTAATAAAAAAACAATAATTATTTTTTATTTATGGAAGCCATTTTTTAAACTTATTAGTATTTTGTGTTGTTTTAGGTCATTTCTGAGAGGAGAAGCTCGCGTTTGGAAGCTGCTTCGCATCGGTAAAAGTAAGTTTAATTTCATTTATTTAATCTTTAATTTAGGATTAGTATGAAGGTAGTTAACTAGTATGTAGTGTATGTCGTGTTTGGATTTCGTGTTTTTTGTGAGGTTTAGGTTTTAGCTCTGCCTTTGTGAAATATGGTTAGTTTATTTATCGGTCGGTGTTAGGGTTTGATATATATGTTTAATTGTGTTTAGAGTATGGTGTTAGTGGTATGTTTGTGTGTATTTTGAAATTATGTTATGGTATGGAATTTACATTTATATGTGTGCGGGAGGCAATGTTTTGTTTTTTCAACAGATTTTTGTTGATTGGAAATTGCCATTGGGAAAAGTACGTTTTTTTTAAAGGAACTGTGTATTGGTTTCTAGTAATCTAATAATTATTTTACAATTTCTTTATTTTTCGGGTATTCTTGGAGCGTTTCTTTTTTTGATACATTTTTCTGGATTTTTATGGTTTCAAGTCTTTGGAGCTATTGCTGGAGGATTATTCTTTATACAGTTGTATTTTTGCATTTTTAGGAGGGATTTTTAGCAAGTTCTGGGCATTTTCTATATTTGGATTTGTTTATGGCAGTTTAGTCTACATTTCTTCAGTTAAAAAAAGTAAGTCATTTTAAATTATCTATAATGGGAGGGAAATGTAGTTTTTGTAATTGTTGTTGCTGTTTTTATTATATGAAATATAATTATGTTAATTAATTTGTTTAAGATATTTTAAAATTAATTGACAAAATCATTATATTTTTGATGTGTTTCTGTTTTATTTTTTTAAAGTAGGATTTTAGTTATTGTTTCTAGATATTCTAGCCCTTTAGTGTTTGGGTAGAGTCTTACTTAGTATTTTAAGTACTCGAACATTTGCTTTGTTTGTTTGGTTAGTTTTCGATGTAGCTGGGTTACAGGCTGTTCCATTCTTAGTTAATGGTAGCGTTGTTCTTTTTGTATTGATTGTAATAATTTATGTAGGGTTGGTTGGGTTCTGCCTTTTGTGACCAGGAAAGCGTTATGCCATCACAGCATTATTAGTTTTTGCTTCTTTGTTTAGGGCACTGTTATATAGATTCCACTATTGAATGTGGTATTTGGGCTGTCTACAGTGTCCAGATCTGTGTAGTCTTCCCACCTAGGTATCCTCGAAATAGTTGTAGGGGACATAGGGGCATATTACCAACAACTAGCGATAATTATCGCTTTGTTGGTTTAGCAGCGATATTTTTATCGCCGAGCTGCGACGATATTTATCACTTAGGAGCCTTGCTATTATCAAGGTTTATCTCCTAAGCGATAAAAATCAGCCGAAATGCATGAATATCGCTGTAAAGTCAGCGATATTCATGCATTACCGAGCTAATGCTCTTAGCCATGTTATCCACCTACCATTGGATAACATGGCTAAGAACTGCTCAGGGGCAGTTGTTAGCTTTTGGAGATATTCGCGCTTAGCGCGAATATCTCCAGAAGTTGGTAATAGGAGATAGTGATGTTAGCGACTGTCTCTAGTCGCTAACATCTTGGCACGCCCACTTTGCATGTCATTAGTGATTAATATCACTGACATGCAAAGCGGGGCCCTAGATGGTCGCTATCTCCTACTAGCTGTCGCTAACTGGTGTTAGCGACAGCTAGGTAATAGGGAGATAATTTTATCTCCGCTTTCTTGGCTTTTAAAGCCAAAAAAACGGAGATAAACCCCCTTGATAATATGCCCCTTAGTATTTGTTCATTTATTTGGTAGTAGGGGCTTTCTATTAATACATTCTAGTGTACTCTGACTATATAACCGCCGACCTATAGCGGTGATAGTCTAAATCCTTCCCAGTCCTGAGGCGGAAGCCGGGAGCTGGCGGTACTGTTTACTTACGTTTAAAGCCTTTTAAAACTTGTTATTTCTCTTGTGTGGTGTGGTGTCACGTACTGTGTTTTTAAACACGGCTGGCATCTTGCCTGATACTCCGACCGGAGCGCACAGCTGACTACAAGCTGTCGCGCTTTACTCTCACGCAATCCATCACCCAAAGCGGCCGCCATCAGAGCAGGCGTGCGCACTGACCACGCCCCCGTTGAGGCCACACACCCCTTTTTTCCTGGGATAAATGTGCACGTACAGGAAGCGCAGCGGACGAGCGCAGCGGCAGCGCCGTTTGCGGCCGAAGGCGCGCCTAAGGCAAGCCCGTCTGCGCCCGTCATCGCCAAGACATCGCCTCTCGCCAGTCCCCCTGCACAAAATCCCCAGATTAGAGTCAGCTATGACAGAGAACATCTCCGCGCACTAAATACCAACACCAGATGCGACAAGCTCAGAGGCTGCCTCGGACAAACGGCACTTCACTGTGAGTCCTGTAAATTTACTACGCCTAAACCTAGCCTAGCAAGCTGTATAGCGACGACACCTAAGCTGCCTCCCCTCCGGGTTCTACAACTGAATGTCAGATCTCTCGTGAAACACCATGCAGAAGTCCATACTCTTATAACGGACGAAAACCCAGACATTCTGTTTGTATGCGAAACCTGGCTCCATGATGACCAGAGTAGCATTCTGAACCTTACGCTGCCCAACGATTTCTCCATAAAACTGGTTAACAGAGACTCTAGGGGCGGGGGAATAGCCGTTATATACCGAACTATAGATAACTGCTCTTTCACGAAAGAAGATATTTGGGGCTGCGAATGCGCACGATTTAAGATCTCCATTTGCCCTCAATTCACCCTCTCTGGGCTTTACATCTACCGGCCTCCAGGTCCCTCTGCCAGATTTATTGATGAACTTCTTGAAATATCTCACACCTTGGCAGTTTCTTCCCCCAACTTCACCATTTTGGGTGATCTTAATCTCCACTTTGACTCCGTGACAGAACCCATCATTAAAAACTTGCTGGCCGACCTCACGGCCCTGCAGTTAAACTCCCTGGTCCACTACCCCACCCACACTGCTGGCCACATATTAGACCCCATCTTTACCAATATGTTGGAAGCTACGGCTGATCCCCCTGAACCCATGGGTTGGACCGACCATTTTCTTGTCAAACTTATCATCACGGCAAAAAAAACGCCTGCCAAAGCTGCGGCCAACCCCAGCCACAAACGACCATGGCACAAACTCTCCTCCGAAGACCTCATCAAAAACCTAGGAGAATTCCACCCCCCTGACGAGAACAAAGATATCAATACAGCCTATGCCGCTTTTCACGACTGGATCGTTACAGGGCTTGATGCCCTAATTCCGGCTAAATGGACCAAAACCCGCAGTTCCCCCACAAACCCATGGTACAATGAAACGCTCAAAGCCTTGCGGAAGGAATGCAAGAAAGCCGAACGCGGATGGAGGAAAAACTACTTAGATAGTGACAAAGTTCTCTACTTATCTAAACTACGCACGTATCACAAGGCGATTCGTACCACTCGAGCCTCCTTTTACGCAAAGGAAATTGAACTAAGCTCCAACCCTACCAAAACTATCTTCAATTTAGTTCAAAGCCTCCACAAAGTCTCCAACCCAGGATCCTGCATTACCTCCTCGAAACAGTGCAAAGACCTTGCCACCTTTTTCATTGAAAAAGTAAGGAAGATCTATACTTCCTTCCCGCAAGATGACCCGGCACCCATCAACACTCCCAACTTAGCGGCTGATACGTCGGAACTGTCAAGAATACCCGACATATCCCTTGACGACCTTGCTAAACTGTGTAGACAGGTTAAGTCTGGCTCCCCCACAGACCCCATGAGACCAACTAAATTCCTGGACTCACTTAATTTCTTCCTTCCCTCGCTTGCCAGCCTACTCAACCTTTCTTTCTCCTCAGCTGTGGTCCCCACCTGCTGGAAATCTGCATGGGTTTCGCCTATTATTAAAAAACCCACATTAGATCCCACTAAGCCAGAAAATTTCCGACCCATCTCGCTGCTCCCCTGGACGTCTAAGCTGGCTGAAGCCCATGTACATAAAGTGCTATCCCATCACATGCTGCAAAACCACGTCCTGGACCCCTCCCAAAACGGCTTCAGGCCAGGACACAGCACCGAGTCGGCCCTGCTAACCACCACCGAACACCTTCGAGGTGTCCTAGACGCTGGTCAAAGTGCCGCGCTGATCCTGCTGGATCTCAGCGCGGCCTTCGACACGGTCTCACACAATATCCTGTTGAAACGACTCGAGGCCATAGGGATCCTTGGACTAGCCCTTGAATTGTTCCGGTCCTTTTTAAAGGACAGGTCCTTTCGAGTTTCAGCCCCACCTTACATCTCCCAACCCCATTCCATCGAGCAGGGAGTCCCCCAGGGATCGGCGTTAAGCCCATCCCTTTTTAATCTGTACGTCCAGCCTCTCGCAGTAGTGGCAAAAGAGTGGGACCTTACGCTGGTGTCGTACGCCGACGACACACAGCTGGTCATCACACTCTCTGAAGGCCCATCATCCTCGGCTACTAAATTCAGGGATGGTCTAGCGGCAGTTGCACAGTGGATGACGCGCAACTGCCTGCAGCTAAACGCTGGGAAAACGGAGGTGCTTCTCCTTGGCAAAAACCCCAGCCACTGGAGCGATCATTGGTGGCCCTCTCTGCTTGGCCCCACCCCCGTGCCAAAAAATGTTGTCAAGAACCTAGGTGTCTGGCTTGACTCCTCACTCAACTTTCAGTCCCACACAAAGAAAGTGGCAGCTACGTGTGTGGGGCTAATGAGGAGCCTTAGCCCGATACTCGGCTTCTTTGACTCCAGAACCCGCCAACTTATCATCCAATCCATGATCCTTGCCCGGCTGGACTATGCCAATGTTCTATTCCTGGGGGCAAACAAAGCAGAACTAGCAAGACTGCAGCGTATTCAAAACTCGGCTGCCAGAGCTGTGGTTGGTCTCCCACGCAGGTGCTCTGCCAGAGCCACCATTCGTAACCTGCACTGGCTGCCGATTGAATACCGAATTCACTTCAAAACCCTTACCATGGCATTCAAAATTCTTAATTCAGACTGCCCTGAACTTCTACGCCCGCTCCTTGTACCCTACACCCCCCAGCGCACCTTGCGCTCACTAGGACAACACCTCGTGACGGTCCCCCGAACCAAGCTTTGTAGAATGGGCGGACGCTCTATCAAAGTCTTAGGGGCAAGACTTTGGAACTCCCTGCCTCTACACATCCGCACCCTAACCAATCTGACTGCCTTCCGAAAGGAACTCAAAACCCATCTCTTTTCTGTCATCTAATCTCTTGTTGGCTATCCCACCCACTCCTCAGGTACTGGTTAGGTCAGCGCCGGGACGCTCTGTTGCTGGGGCAGCTGTTTGCGCTTTAACAAAGGGTTAACAAAACATACTGCTACATCAATGACTGGGACATATGCTAGTGCTATTAGCTTTTTCATTACATATGCAAAATTACTATTTGTTGCATATTCTACACTTAGGAGCTGATTACGATAGCGAAAGGACCGCCACTGCCAGTCGTGCATTGGTGAGCTCTCTGCCATCGAATGACAATTCTCCCCCTGCCAAGTTATGATGGCGGGGATCTGGACTGCAACCGTGACAGACGCAAAGACCGTCCGCCACTGATCCACCACAGCCAATCATTCCGATTGCCTGGTGAAGCGGATTTGCAAAATGCACCGTCCTGGCAAATTGCGATGCCGCCTGTAGCCAGCCTTTTCATGGCCGCGAAACCGCCATGGAGAGGTTGCCGTAAATTGATTTTGGAGACGCATTGTGGGCCCCCCTAGTTTTGAGGGGAAGTGTTGGTGCACTGGGAGGGTACCCATGGTCCCCCCATACAACTCATTGCACTAAATGGCAGGCAGGCCATACATTTTTGGCATTGTGGCGGGTGCTGCAGCCAGCAGCACCCCCGCAGCTATGTAAAAGTGCACAATGCGACCGGCCATGGTGGCAGTCGCATATTAATTTGAAGTGCAGGACTGCCGCATGACTGGGTTGGGGTCCCAATCCCCACTACGATGGCGTGCAGACTCAAGTCCACCTGCCATCATACTTGGCCCCTTAGTGTAGATTTGTGGAGGTGTCGCCATATGCATTTGTAAAATTGGTAGTAGCAATCTTGTATTTTTGAGGATAGTAATTATTAGTTTCTTGTTTTACTTTGATTAAGAGTTCAATATAGGTGGTAGTTTGTTTGTTTGATAACATCAAATATATAAAAGGTATGTTTGTATTTTGATACAGGCCATGAATTGTATATAAATGGTAAAATGGTTTAAGACATATTTTAAAAGTTCCATCTATCACCCATTTGTCATAGTTCTGTAGTTTAAGTAAGTGTGAGGGAGTAACAAATATTATTATCTTTTTTCGTTTGATTTATCGTCATAAAGAAGAAATTCATTATGAGTTATAGTGAGTTAAGGTGGTATTTCTATGTTACTGAAGGTTTTGGGGGTAGGTGGGGTGGTAGAAGTTGAATATTTTGTTCTAGCTATTATTCTGTTAAATGATGATATTGAGGGCATATGGCCAGTTACATGCTGTGGGACTCTGGGAAGTATGGGGCAGATTTACAAGCCCCTTGACCCATATTTGCGCCACTGTTGCGTCACTTTTGTGACGCAGCGGTGGCATAAACCATGCACCATGTTGCGCCCTATTTACAATGTTGATTCAGAAAAGGGGGTGGTGATGAACAGAGTGTCTGAATTAAGCAGACCACTCTTACCCAGTCCAAAGATCAGGGCTTGATCCATCACCGTTATTTATCTCACTGCCCCATCCCAGCTCAGAACCTGGCTATATGCAAATCAGTCTGTCCCTGGCCCAGTGCATCATGGGAACAGGGCAGACTAAACTACCAAGCCAATTCTTCACCAGAAAGGAGACAAGCTACCGGGGACCGGTTTCTGGCATTTCAGCCGTCTTCGGCCCGGCTTGCTTGAATCCTGATGGAGCAGTGAGAAAGGGACTCATGTCTGAGTATACCCTGCCACACCTATAGTGGCCAAAAACGATTCAGAAAAGGGGGTGGTGATGAACAGAGTGTCTGAATTAAGCAGACCACTCTTACCCAGTCCAAATATCAGGGCTTGATCCATCACCGTTATTTATCTCACTGCCCCATCCCAGCTCAGAACCTGGCTATATGCAAATCAGTCTGTCCCTGGCCCAGTGCATCATGGGAACAGGGCAGACTAAACTACCAAGCCAATTCTTCACCAGAAAGGAGACAAGCTACCGGGGACCGGTTTCTGGCATTTCAGCCGTCTTCGGCCCGGCTTGCTTGAATCCTGATGGAGCAGTGAGAAAGGGACTCATGTCTGAGTATACCCTGCCACACCTATAGTGGCCAAAAACGATTCAGAAAAGGGGGTGGTGATGAACAGAGTGTCTGAATTAAGCAGACCACTCTTACCCAGTCCAAAGATCAGGGCTTGATCCATCACCGTTATTTATCTCACTGCCCCATCCCAGCTCAGAACCTGGCTATATGCAAATCAGTCTGTCCCTGGCCCAGTGCATCATGGGAACAGGGCAGACTAAACTACCAAGCCAATTCTTCACCAGAAAGGAGACAAGCTACCGGGGACCGGTTTCTGGCATTTCAGCCGTCTTCGGCCCGGCTTGCTTGAATCCTGATGGAGCAGTGAGAAAGGGACTCATGTCTGAGTATACCCTGCCACACCTGTTTACAATGTGACGCATCGAGGGTGATGCATCATGTTGTAAAGCCCTGCGCCACATGAAAACCTGCTCCAGGTTTTCATAATGGCGT
The DNA here is from genome assembly GCF_964263255.1 of Lissotriton vulgaris. Lineage (NCBI taxonomy): Eukaryota > Metazoa > Chordata > Amphibia > Caudata > Salamandridae > Lissotriton > Lissotriton vulgaris. The sequence continues at coordinate 185,833,954 of NC_141688.1, read as the reverse complement.
TCCGGCGCAGGGGGAGGCGTTCCGCCTCGAAAAAGTGCCTGAGTGAAATCTACAAGATTTCACTCAGTCACTTTTTGACACCGCTGCATCAAAACCTTGCGCCTGCATGAAGCAAGCATAAGACTTGACGCACCATATTGTACATAGGCAGGGTTGGAACAGTGCTGGAGTTGCGTCGCGCTCGCGACACAACTCCAGCACTGCGCCAACCTTACGCCAGCAGATGTTTATCCATCACGCATTTGTTTATCCTTGCGCCATGATGCGCCACATCTGTGGTGGCACAAGGGTAAACTAGCATCACGCATCTTTCCTGGCGCATCCCTGCTGATTTGCAGGGATGCGCCAGGAAATGTAAATCCGCCCCTTTGCTGTTAGTATTTCAGTGGTAGGCTTTTGAGAGCTAGTGCTAGCTTCATTTAGAGTTTCTAATGCATCTCAAACGTCTATATCAGCTATGGTAGGGGGTGGGTATGTTCTCTAACATATATTACAGTTGTTTCTTTTATTGAAGCCCTACCATAACATTTGTTTATACATTAATTGCTACATTTCCACTTAACTTTGTCGCCAGTTTGTTTTTCTTGGGTGTAAACATATTCCATAAAACATAATAAAAATGTTCCTTTTTGGGAAGCAATGAATTGAGCCCATTCAGTCATGGTGATGTATCAAATGCTAAGAGAAAAGTATATAAAACATATTAAATGTATTTCTTTTTTGTTTTGCTGTTTACATTCACAAAAATATACTTATAAGGTTGAATTTCTTGAATTTTTTTCACACTGATGGTTTGCCTTAAATCCTTGTCTTTAGTGTTTCTTTATATTTGCTGCAGAAAAAAAAGAGTAATTTGAATGAATTTGTTTAAATGTGTTTTCAGTTGTGGGGGTTGTGCTTAGCTTGTGCTTCAGTTTGAGGTTTTAGTAGTTATATTAGATTAATTATGATTTATACTTTATTTGTAAGTTGATATTTTGAAGTTTTCTATAGTTAGTGGAGTGTCTTCTATATTTTCTCTAGAGGAGATATAATTTAAAAAATATATACAAATTATTTTATTATTATAGAAAAAGCTTACTGAATAATTTAAACAGGTGTATTATTAATATGATATTTTACTTACTTTGTGTAGCTGAAATCATGGTTTTCTATAATGTAGTCCAATGTTGCAGAAGCAACCCGGCAGAGATTCCCCTTATTCTTGGTTTTATTGTTGTAGAATAAAATAATGTTTAAGTTTATTTGGTTTATATAGTGTCTAATTAATTGTTCTTTAAATCTTATTGGTTTTTTTTAATTGTAAGTATTTTTCATTGGTTGTTAGTTATTGTTTTAATTATGTGGGAAACGCAAATTAAGGTTTAGTTAGACCATTTTTCTTTTTCTTTCTTTCTTTAAAAGCATTATAGTATAATAATTTTAAATTATGTTGTATTTAATGTTGAATGCAATTTGTTTATTTCATATATAATGGAATTAATTTTTCGAAAGAGGAATTTATCTTTAAATGTTCTAAAAATATGTGTTATTGTATTTATTTATTATGTTTTATGTTTTGTGTTATTGATATTGTTGATATATTTTAGGGTATGTTTTGTGTTACTATAAATATTTCTAAGGTGTTGATATTTTATTTTATGCAATAATTATGTTTCTTTTTAATTTTTGTTATCGATTTTCATGTTATTTTCCATGCTTGTTTGATGTTTTCGATAATAGTTATAATGATATTTCATGTGTCAATATTAGTGATATCGATGTTAATGTTTGACAATATGTTATTGTTGATATTTGTGTTTAAATAAGCATACAAGATCAATATTTATGTTTTCAATATTTGTATGTCGATAATTTGGTAGGTCGATATTATGACTGTCTTTGTTATGCCAGTGATTCCATCATATTATTACATTCAAATGTCTTCTGTATTTCATAATCACGATGAGTTTCGGGTCTAACTAACAGGTTTTGAAATGGAGACTCCAGCCAGTAAAAAATATAATGAATTGTGTTGTCAGACATAGAATGCCAACAGTGAAATAATTACTGGTTTCTCGAATGTGGATAAGGCTAAATGTGGGGTGAGACTTGTGGAGAGAAAATTGTAGACCCAAATAGTGCATCTCAACCAGTAGACAAGAGTTTGTGCCATATATACTGTACTAAACCAAAATTGTGTGCTTCGCTGTTGTAAAGATAAACAACAGGTACAAGTATGAAAGAGCCACCGTAGGGACAAGCATGCCTTAGATAGAGTAAGGATGATGTAAGTCCAATCAATCCCTCTTAAAGTACAATGGTTAGAGATTAGACAAAATGTGTTCTGCATGTCTTCCCCTAAAGTCCATTCATTTTAAGGTGCAGTTCTTAGAAAAAGTGAATGGAGAGTCGCAAAGTTTCAATAATTCCACCAAATGTCTACCAACTTCAACGTGTCTCTGGCGGCATTCAGTGCGATCACCACCATCTTGGTGTGCTTAAACATTCCAAACATACATAGAAAGTGAACTGTCGATAGGTGTTCAAGCAGAACTTAAAATAGTGTTCTTACCAGAAGTGTGAACCGAGGTGCACTGGAGCGAACAAAAGGCCATCGAAACGGAGATGCGCCCAATTGATAACGCTGTGTCAGAACATTATCATTCTTAAAAGCTACGAAAAAGTGCAATGAACTGAACAAAATTCATGGTGGTGGATGCAGCCTCCTAAAATAAATGTCTGGTATATGGTCAGCATACACCTTTAGGAAGTCTTTCTTGTAACCATAAGGAGTCAGTGGATTGTAATGGTCACCATACACAATCATGGTATCAAAAAAGGTTCAACATGTTAACAATAATCAAACTACTTGTATCGACAAATGTACAAAGTTAAACTATCGTAGTGTGCAAATAAAGAGTTTCATCATTTCAACTTGCTATATTCACCCTTGGTATGGAAAAACATAAGCCGGCAGGGGGATGACTGCTGGGAGATGCTGTGCTTTACTGGGAGCGGAAACATTGTGTGCAAAGCCCTGACACCGTATATCCTACTTCAGTTCCTGGGATTTACCCATCGAGCCTGAGCCTTCACTGCAAGCTGTAATGAGCAAGCTGCTATCACCTACAGCCACTGGGTACTAGGTTGCCCAGAACCTTTTTTCATGCTAGTCTAGCTGATTTAAATCTGCAGGTATTTATGTGGCTGTAGGGAGTAATACTGGATCAAGAAGCTTGATACTGTTATTCCTAAAGAGTTAAATGATTGTATGGTATTTAGCTCTTTACCTGAATTGACAATCATATCATTTAATACTCTATATTTTCATAGCAAATGTTCACAACATTTGTAATGGCCTCACTAGAGTAAAAGAAAGCTTCACCTTTTCGAAGTCTTTACACTGTAGCACATACTGCCTAGTTGATTTGGGCATTAACGGACAACAATAGTGTTCTTGAAAAATTCGCAGATTAACTGTAACTTCTGCATGTGCTGCTTATGCTGAAACCCTCCCCCATGTACTGTTTTGCCTAAATCTAATCTATCTAATTCACTTCAAGCAGTTCAATCAGTACTTTTGTAACTGTAAGGAGCCCATCATGTAGATGTACTTTGCTGCAAAGCCTGCAAGTAGGTCTATATGTTTGTGCCATTATTGTGTTCATGAGTGTTTTTTCCTAGTGGACTTCAGTTTGCTACCAGGTTATTTCTTCTATTTTGCACACTGCTGATGCAGCAGCTTCATTAATGGCTAAATTCATTTTTGAGTGGATTCCCTGACTTTGGTGGTCCAGCATGTGCTGAACATCCATCAATAGATACTGCATCTTGAATTCAGCTATTCATGTCCAAATGTGCTCATTTGTTATTGTCTTCCTTCTTGAGTCTTTGTAATGTTGGATTTTCAATGTTTTAAATCTAAATTGTATTCAGTAGTACACAGAATGAGGAGTCAGAAATAATCAAACCTGACACTGATGTTGGAATGGGTAAATATGATGTAATTGAATATGTGATATATGGAGGCCTGACAACTGCAATTCCAATATATGCAATGTCAATGTGTGCACTCACCTGAGCTCTTACAGCCATAATCATAATGCCAGTAACAATGTCAATGTATGCTATAATCCATGTTCGAATGACAATGTTGTTACCAGTAAAAGTGATCTCAATGTTACTCATGATCAAGGAATGCATAACTATGTCAATATCACTAAGGACATTTTCAATGTGCCCTGTGACATCTTCATACGCAATGTTGAGAATTTCGATTAAAATGACAGCAGTGACTGCCATATCATTTTCAATAGTTCCAGTGAACTCGCATCATTGCTGACATATTTTCCCATGGTGACCTCCCAAGCAACCCTGAGTGAGAGATACATGGTCAGATAGGCCCTGAGACCCATACCCATGCCTTTAAAAAAACAGGTCATATGTGGGGTCTCTCATTACCCAACGACAAACACACACCCAGGGATAAACCCTGATCAATTCCACAAATTGATATTTGCACTACAAACAGTTCTGAGGCAATTGGCCCCCCAAAAAATGTGTGGTCTAAGACACGTGCTCCACAAAAATACCATAAAGCTAGATACCACATGTAGATAGAAACAGTCAACCAATCAGGACACAACATGCACATTGTACACATCATACGTAATTATCACACGCTTCTGATGCCGGACCTCTGGACACATACACACTGGCCCACACTAGCTCTCCCCAAGGTCAAGACCCATCTGTGTCTTTATCAGATGCCCAAACATGTAATTTGTGAATGAGATGCTGTACAAGAATGCAGAAATTGTTTTCTTGTACCTCTCAAGAAGTAGATAACACCAGAAATAACTTTGTACACCGAGAGACTCTAATCAGACACATTCTATTGAGACTCTCCCGACCACTGCATTTAATTAAACCAACTTGTTCCTGTTTTGCCACATGACTCTTGTCTTTTCATTTCTTTAAGGTAAATTCACATTCAAGCATTACTGATGTATTCTCTTTCTGAAGTGCCAGGAGGAGTGCATTTACTTCAGATATTTGTGTTGTTAAATAACATTTAAGGTTTCAAGTGTATATGCTTTATTTTAAAATCAGAATTCTAGAATGCTTCTTCTACTGCTACATGGGAACCTAACTCTCACTTTTCTATACTTTCTGTGGTTTGTGGTTATTCACCTCTATATAAGGCAGTTTGATAATGTCCGATTCACAGTTTTTTCTGATGGGTTCTATAGCATTGCTTGCTAATATTGAAAGAATTTCTATGTTTTTACTTAGGGAAAATTGGATCTATAAAGTGACCTAGGGCCAGATGTAAGACCCTTTCATTTAGCGCCTCGCAATTTGCGACTCATTCCGAGTCGCAAATTGTGAGGCGCCTAATAAAATGTATAACAGTTTTATTACACTGTTTTGCGATTCCCAATGGGGTTGCAAATGGCGAGGCTCATTAATATTAATAAGCCTCTCTCATTTTGTGAGCCCATGGGGAATGCCAGCCTCCCAGGCATGGTGGCCTACTGGGCTCATCAGACCACCATGTCTGGGGCTGCTTTTTAATAAATCAGCTTCTTTTTTTTAAATGCAGCCCGTTTTCCTTAAAAGAAACCGGGATGAATTAAAAAAAAAACATAAATTAAACATTTTCGTTTCATTTTTTAAGGGCAGGTAGTGGTACAATTGGTTACATCTGATTGATAAATATAATTATCTTATACGTCCAGCACTTATTGTGCCAGCCACTTAAGTACTACCTTAAACATATCCCAAGCCTTCCATTGCAGCCTAAATGCAGTTTAAAACTGCCAGTTTTACTTGGCAATATAACCCCCTTGCAAAGCCTTAAACTCCCCAGTCAGTGCATATGCGTCCTCCCTAAGGTAGTCCCTGGGTAGCTCAAATGGTATGGTGCATTGTAATTAAAAGGTTGGACATGCACTTTTCATTACTGTGAGGCCTACCTGTCCCATTGGATAGCACTAGATTTATGGTATACCATTTAATAAGTTGTAACTTCCAAATGAGAATAGGTAGCCTATTCTTGTCTGGTGTCTTTGAAATTGTAATGAAAAATACTAACTTATGAGGTCACATTTTAAATTGCAATTTTAAAAATACCGCTTTGAGAAAGTCTTATCCTGCCTTAGCCATTTGGTGCCTAAAGCCTGTCTCTGAGGCACATGACTTGGTTTCACTGACACTTTGGCTTTGTGTATTCCTCCTACAAAATTCACATACAATAGGGAGAGTAGTTGTGCCTGTATTGGCCATCACTGGCAGGAAGGGAGAGCGCAGCTGGGCACAGCCCTACTTACTTGGATAGACTTTGTCATGTCTACACACAAAGGGCTGCATACTCCTTGTAGTTGGTCTCCAGCGAGGACAGGGAAGGCAGGATGCCTGAGGACTTCACAGGAAAACCTCTAGAAGGTTCTCCTACCTTCCAGAGGAAGGGCACCAGGCATAACTATTGGACACCACATCTTCATTACAATTCTGACGTGTGGATATTCTGAGAGGAAAATGGACAGGCTGTGCTGCTGAAAAGACTGGCACTATGCTTGACTGCTGCTATGAAGGAATGCTGCCCTGTTGCTGACCTGCTGCCTGCTGCCCTCTTGCCTGGGTGAGAAGGTCTGGATCTCCATCTATTTAGCTAAGGACCCCAGAGAGACTCCAAGAGTTAGTTGACAGGCTCCTGACTCGAGTCTCAGCGACAGAAAGCTCCAACTACCTTGAACCCAGAACCTGGACACTGCAATCTGTGAATCTACCCTGCGTCCCTAGATAATGGGGTTTAGTTTCTTCATGCATAACATGGTAAATGAATGGGTAAGTGGCCTACCTGGTATAAGCCGTCTGTGTTTCAACTCTCCTGAGAGAGCAGATGGGGCTGATAGGGGGCAGTGTGTCCCTGATCCGCACAGTAGGAAAATTGACAATCACTAACTGGAAGAAATAATTTCTTTGAAGGACGTGTGAGCTGGATTTATTTCAAAATCTGTTCTTACCTATAAGGCCCTGAAAATGACAAAAATTTGTGAACTCATTCCCTATTTATACATAGCAAAGAACACTGGTACTTGCTGGCAATTACAAATGTTTTACTATGCAGCATTGTCACAATACTGCCAATAAAAAACGATCTCAGATACATTAGTAGAAATGGGAAAAAGCCCCAACTTGCATATGATATTTTATGTTATGAGATTTATAAAGCGCACAGCTGCCCCAGCAAAGGGGCGTCCCGGCACTAATCCTGGGTAAAATGAAACTGAGAACAGAAAGGACACAAAATTATTCTAAGGGAATAGATGAGTTTTGATGGCTTTCCTGAATTGATACAGCTCATTTATTTCTCGAAGTTGGACTGGTAGAGTGTTCCATAACTTTGCTGCTAAGAAGCGGAAGGAATGCCCACCGGCTCTGCTTTGCTTGAACCGGGGGATCTCAACCAGAGTCTGGCCAGCTGAACGTAGGGGCCGCTTAGGCACATACATCTTCAGCAAAGGCATCAGCATTTTATGAGTCAACTGTTTTAAGATTTTAAATGAAATACACAGGACCTTAAACTGTATCCGCGGGGCTACTGGAAGCCAGTGGAGTTTCCGGATGGTTCTGGAGATAGAACTGAAACGAGGCAGGCCTATTAAGGCTCTAGCAGCCGCATTTCGAATGTGTTGCAGACGGGCATTTTCCGCTTTATTGGCACCAAGGAGCAGAGAGGTGGCATAGTCCAATCTGGACAACACCGTAGATTAAACAATTAGTTGTCTGGAAGCAGGGTTAAAACATTTAAAAACTGCTTTCAAACTACGTTGTATGCCGAAGCAAGTAGTGGCGACTTTTTTTGTTTAGGTGCTGAAACTTAATGCTGAATCTAACCAGACTCCCCGGTTCTTTTACTTCTGGCTTGGGTGTAGGAGCTTTCCCCAAAGTATAAGGCCACCAATGGTCTCCCCATAATTCCATGTTTCTACCTACCAATAACACCTCCGTCCTGGCGGCATATGCTCTGTAATAAGTATGGAGCCAAGGCAGGAAAGACAGGATGCATAAGGACTTCACAGAGAAAGTCTAGAAGCTTCTCCCACCTTCCAGCAGAAGATCACCAGGTATGAATGCTATCCTCAGATACCCCTTCTTGAGTATACTTCTGAACCTTCGATACTCTGCCAGAAAGAAGGACTGCTATGCTGCTGAAAGGATTGCCTCTCCTCTGGACCACTCCTCTGGACTACTGCCCTTATGTGCCGGGTAGCTGCTTGCTGCCCTTTTGCTTGGGTAAGAAGGGCTGAACCTGCATCTGTTAGAACCCAGTCCATAGAGAGACTCCAAAGGCTAGTTGTCTGCCACCTGAATTGTGCCTCATGGACAGAAGGCTCCAACAATCTTGACCCCAGCACCTGGTCAACTGTGAATCTACACTACGAAGTGGTGCCAGCCCAATCAATCTCTTTGAAGTTGGCCTAAGGTGCTCTGCCAGCATCTGTGGAACCAGTGGAACCATAGCATCTCCTCTGCTGTGTGCTACAACCAGAGCAGACCCAACATGTCATTGTTGCTGCATGGATTTAAACCATTACAAAGACCTGCATTGGCTTTGCAGCCAACAACCTCTTCAGAATCTCTGCTGTGCGATGCATCCTCAGAGCAGGCCCTTGCACCCATCAACAGACTCCGCATCTCAGCCTCGCAGCTCCTTAGAACCAACGTATCACCATGACCACGCAATGCATCCTCAGCACTGGACTTCATATGGTAAACCAGGCCGGCTTCCGTCCCTGTCACTCGACAGAAGCCGTGATCCTTGCTGTCCAAAACACCCTAAGACGCAACGCAGATAGAGGCATCCACCAGGCACTTGTACTCTTAGATCTGTTGGCAGCGTTCGACACGGTTGATTACACCATTCTTATCAACCGTGTCGAACAAGCCGGCATCAGGGGTCCTGCTTTAAGTTAGATTACCTCTTTTATCACAGGTTGCACGCAATCAGTTAGACTGGGCGCTTTCACAGCTCCTTTAACTCCCACTACATGTGGGGTGCCACAAGGATCATCACTGTCACCCTTATTATTTAATTTGTTTCTCCGTCCATTACTTTACTCCCTAAAGAATGCTAAAGTTACCATTTACAACTACGTGGATGATCTCCAACTTGTTTTTCCCCTCAACTCTCCAGACTCTGTGGTGGAATTTCAGAACACCATGATTCACATACAGAGGTGGATGAGTCTTAACCATCTAAAGCTTAACCCAGGCAAGACAGAACTTGTCTTGCCTGAAAAAAGCGAACTTAGCTGGAGTCCATGTTTCTGGCAATCCAGCATGGGGATTCCACCTTCGAGATCTCCCTCGGTTAAAAGTCTGGGAGTCATACTTAGCGCGGATCTCTCCCTGAAAGGACAAGTTAGCGCAGTAGTTTCTGCCAGCTTTTTCCAACTTAAGAAAATAAAAAAAATAGCCCAGTTTCTGACGCAGGCCGCACTCATTCAGGTTGCCATCGCCCTTGTCTTATCCCGACTGGATTTCTCAAACAGTCTTTATTTGGGAATTCCAGCGGGCCTGCAAAAAAGACTCCAATTTGTCCAGAATCAAGCCGCTAGGCTTATTCTTAAACAGGCAAAATGGCAGTCTATCAGACTTGGCATGAAACAATTACATTGGCTGCCTGTTGCACAGCAAATTGCGTTCAAAACGGGATGTCTTATTTTCAAAACTTTACAGGACACAGGTCCAAAATTTATAAAAAACCTTGTTTCCAGATATAATCCCTCATTAAACCTTCGTTCTGCTTCTAAAGTTTTACTGGCTGTTCCACCTTTTAAGAAAAAACGCCTTGGCGGTTGCTGTTTTGACTATCTTGCAGCCACTTTTTGGAACTCGCTACCAATCTCTCTAAAAATCAGTCCAGATCTTCTCACTTTCAGACATTCCTTAAAAACCTGGCTTTTTAATCAGGCTTACTGCTGAGACTTACAATTGTTATGTTGTTGAGTTGCAAGATGTTTTGTTCCTTACGGTAGCGCCAAGTAGCCCTTGGGCGTACGAGCGCTTAATAAATACATTTTAACTTAACATAACATAAACTCTCATTGATGGGATCTTGGATGATGATGCAGGACATGGCATTTGCAGCCTCACCGCATCTCAAAAACAACGTCTCATTGAGGCTGCACAATGCATCTTTGACGTGGATCCTCGCAATGCTCCTCAAACCAAGAAAGTAAGGGGCATTTTAACAAGCTGAAGTATCGCCGCTTTCTCGGCACAATTCGCCGAGAAAGTGGCCACTGGAGTCAAGCTATCCAGGCTGAAGAAGGCTGATAGCCAGAAACCGGTCCTTGGATGCTTGATTCCGGTCTGGGAAAGACATGGCTTGGTAGTTCGGACTGGACTGTTCCCATGAGGCACAGGGTCAGAGCTGATTTGCATATAGCCAGTGTCTAACCCAGGGTGGTGTGGAGTGTAAAAAAACGATGGATTTAGGCCCAGATCCTTGTACTGGGGTGAATGTATGACATTGTTCTACATTCTGTCCATCAACTGTGTTTTTTGCAATTTTCACCCCGAGTGTGCTGGGTATACTCAGACGTGAGTCCCAGGCTCTCCACACCACTGGAGTCAAGCTATCCAGGCTGATGAAGGCTGATAGCCAGAAACCGGTCCTTGGATGCTTGATTCCGGTCTGGGAAAGACATGGCTTGGTAGTTTGGACTGGACTGTTCCCATGAGGCACAGAGTCAGAGCTGATTTGCATATAGCCAGTGTCTAACCCAGGGTGGTGTGGAGTGTAAAAAAACGATGGATTTAGGCCCAGATCCTTGTACTGGGGTGAATGTATGACATTGTTCTACATTCTGTCCATCAACTGTGTTTTTTGCAATTTTCACCCCGAGTGTGCTGGGTATACTCAGACGTGAGTCCCAGGCTCTCCACACCACTGGAGTCAAGCTATCCAGGCTGATGAAGGCTGATAGCCAGAAACCGGTCCTTGGATGCTTGATTCCGGTCTGGGAAAGACATGGCTTGGTAGTTCGGACTGGACTGTTCCCATGAGGGACAGGGTCAGAGCTGATTTGGATATAGCCAGTGTCTAACCCAGGGTGGTGTGGAGTGTACAAAAACGATGGATTTAGGCCCAGATCCTTGTACTGGGGTGAATGTATGATATTGTTCTACATTCTGTCCATCAACTGTGTTTTTTGCAATTTTCACCCCGAGTGTGCTGGGTATACTCAGACGTGAGTCCCAGGCTCTCCACACCACTGGAGTCAAGCTATCCAGGCTGATGAAGGCACATAGCCAGAAACCGGTCCTTGGATGCTTGATTCCGGTCTGGGAAAGACATGGCTTGGTATTTTGGACTGGACTGTTCCCATGAGGCACAGGGTCAGAGCTGATTTGCATATAGCCAGTGTCTAACCAAGGGTGGTGTGGAGTGTACAAAAACGATGGAATTAGGCCCAGATCCTTGTACTGGGGTGAATGTATGAGATTGTTCTACATTCTGTCCATCAACTGTGTTTTTTGCAATTTTCACCCGAGTGTGCTGGGTATACTCAGACGTGAGTCCCAGGCTCTCCACACCACTGGAGTCAAGCTATCCAGGCTGAAGAAGGCTGATAGCCAGAAACCGGTCCTTGGATGCTTGATTCCGGTCTGGGAAAGATATGGCTTGGTAGTTCGGACTGGACTGTTCCCATGAGGCACAGGGTCAGAGCTGATTTGCATATAGCCAGTGTCTAACCCAGGGTGGTGTGGAGTGTACAAAAACGATGGATTTAGGCCCAGATCCTTGTACTGGGGTGAATGTATGATATTGTTCTACATTCTGTCCATCAACTGTGTTTTTTGCAATTTTCACCCCGAGTGTGCTGGCTATACTCAGACGTGAGTCCCAGGCTCTCCACACCACTGGAATCAAGCTATCCAGGCTGAAGAAGGCTGATAGCCAGAAACCGGTCCTTGGATGCTTGATTCCGGTCTGGGAAAGACATGGCTTGGTAGTTCGGACTGGACTGTTCCCATGAGGCACAGGGTCAGAGCTGATTTGCATATAGCCAGTGTCTAACCCAGGGTGGTGTGGAGTGTAAACAACCGATGGATTTAGGCCCAGATCCTTGTACTGGGGTGAATGTATGACATTGTTCTACATTCTGTCCATCAACTGTGTTTTTTGCAATTTTCACCCCGAGTGTGCTGGGTATACTCAGACGTGAGTCCCAGGCTCTCCACACCACTGGAGTCAAGCTATCCAGGCTGATGAAGGCTGATAGCCAGAAACCGGTCCTTGGATGCTTGATTCCGGTCTGGGAAAGACATGGCTTGATAGTTCGGACTGGACTGTTCCCATGAGGCACAGGGTTAGAGCTGATTTGCATATAGCCAGTGTCTAACCCAGGGTGGTGTGGAGTGTAAAAAAACGATGGATTTAGGCCCAGATCCTTGTACTGGGGTGAATGTATGACATTGTTCTACATTCTGTCCATCAACTGTGTTTTTTGCAATTTTCACCCCGAGTGTGCTGGGTATACTCAGACGTGAGTCCCAGGCTCTCCACACCACTGGAGTCAAGCTATCCAGGCTGATGAAGGCTGATAGCCAGAAACCGGTCCTTGGATGCTTGATTCTGGTCTGGGAAAGACATGGCTTGGTAGTTCGGACTGGACTGTTCCCATGAGGCACAGGGTCAGAGCTGATTTGCATATAGCCAGTGTCTAACCCAGGGTGGTGTGGAGTGTAAAAAAACGATGGATTTAGGCCCAGATCCTTGTACTGGGGTGAATGTATGATATTGTTCTACATTCTGTCCATCAACTGTGTTTTTTGCCAGTCAATGGATGACAGCAACATTTTCCCCCTTTTATCTGCTTTTAATTCATCAGGAAGTTGGAATCTGGCAGGCTTCTTCGTGTGGAAATTTCCCCCTGCTATGTATTAGTGAATTTGAGATCTTCCCGTTGAAGTTCCCAGCCATTATAATCATAGGAAATCCCCTTACTTCTAATATTGATTCGATTTCCTTGAATGCTTGAATCAGGATATGATCTTTTGAGGTTCCTGGTGGAGAATGTATGTTAAAAAGTAAGAGTTCAGATGAAGACTCCAGACTTACTTTTCGACAATTAGAGCTGATGCATTGAACATTTGGGAGTGATAGGTCGATTTCCTCCGGGTCCCAGTCAATCTCTTCTCTCGAAAGTATTGCTAGGCCTCCTTTTGCATGACCTCTTCTGGAATCCTCTGCTGCTTTTGCAAACACCACGTAATCTTTTTGCGCAAAAGTTGTTGTTGACCATGTTTCTTGGAGTAATATTATAGACGGTGGGTGTTCCAAAATAAAATGCAATTTTTCAATTTTCTTTCCCGCGATGTTCCATGACGTAATAACATGCCTAGCGTTAAAAAGGTAGTTTCAGATCTTTGCCCAGCTTATTCCTGTTTAAAGGACCTGCAATCCAAGTCCAGGAATTTTCATCTAGATACGGTTTTTGCCGTAAGTCCGGTCCTTCGGAAATTTGCCGAATGCCATCTTTTATAGAGATCTGCAAGGGAGTATCTTGCACATATTTCCTTTCTATTTCTTCCATTCTCAGTTGTTTAAAGTTATTAATAGAGATGCCTTCTATTCCTTCAACTTCCCTTATCCCTTTACATAACCATTTTTATGAAGAGTGCTTTGTTCTTTAATTATGATAGCTGGGACAACGTTAGACCAAAACTCAACTCGGGCCACCGAGCAGTTTGTTTTGTCTGGAAAAGAGACAAATGTTATTTCACCGGAGGTTAACGAATGAAGCAGTCTAATCTTATGTAGCAATTCAACTAATCTTCCTCGATTTAATGGGCATTTGCCGCTATATCTGTGAAATCTAGTACGTTTTGAAGTGAGACCACTGGGTCATCTTTAGCTTCTAATATGTCACCATTAACCTCTGTTATATATTCTTTCTTATATTCTTTTGTTTGTGTACAATTCGAAGAGTAACTCAGAGCTAGTGGATTTAATGCTTTACTGCCTTTTGTTTCCATTTGAGTGATTTTTGGAGAGGACTTCTGACAAGTATTATTATATGATCCATTGCTCTTGGGGAAGTTGGTTTCTTCCTTATCGTGTTCAGCTTGACTTACTTGAGGAAATTTTATTTTTCGTGATGCTCTTTTTGATATACTTCATTTAACTTTTTTCTTCAACAGTTTTGGTATATTTTTTTTCCCGGCCTTATGTTTTTCCTTTTTTTGGATCGATCTTATGGGTTCCAGAGGAATTAATTTGATCCGAGGAGACATGTCCCCTTTCCTCTCAGAAAGTCGAGAAGGGGAGAGACCTGTTTTTTGTTTTCTTGCTATAAAGATCGGAAAGAAAGAATTTGGTTCTTTGGTGACGCTCCCCTTATCTCTTCCTGGCCCTGGTTCTTTAAATATTTTTCGTAGAGAATACATTTCATCGCCATTTGGGGGATTCTTTTTTTAATTTTTTGGTATTTGATACTTTTCTATTTGGCTTCTCTTCTGTTTTTCCCCCTTATCTTGCATAGGCGCGATACAGGGGACCGAAGCAGTTACATGACACTTGCTTTTTCTGCCTACGTCATGCTGTGGGCTAAGACTTAGCATATGTGTTGTTTTAACTGGTAAATTTGACTGAACCATTGAAGGATTCCGGTTTGAGTTTCTAAGATCTGGTCCGAATTTTTCAGATTCTTTTCCAGAAGTATTAATATTGAGTCCATAATTCTCTGTAGTGACAGAATAGTATTAGATACAGGATCTTGTCTGGGTGCTGATTGAGGCATAATAAATGACGGGAACTCATTAGATTGAGAGAGATTTTGATCTAGCTCTAACAAATTACTCAGTGTACTAGATAATATACGAATGGATTGCCTTTGAGCATTATTAGAGTTAAGATGAACAGGGGAGATGAGGTTAGGATCTGGTAGAGTAAAATCAGTTGGTGCGACTTGTCTTAGGCCCTCCTTTATTTTCGTTTTAGAGAATATTCTTGGAGGGTCTATCATGAGCGAGAGATTCTCGAGCTCTTTGTGCTCGCGGGATGTTGTAGGATCATACATTTCCAGAGGGTCTGGCGATTGTGCATTTTTGTGAGGTTCATCCTTAGATGGGAGAACTTTGAAGGCTTGGTCTTCACTTATAGTGTCAGCTTTTCCTTTTACAATAATTGCGGATTGCTTTGTCTGATCCTCTATAGACGAAATCGCTGTAGGTAAGAAGAAATTCGTTATTAAAGGTTTCTCTGTCAGAACCAAAGTTACAGCTTGAGACATTGTGCATGAGCTCTTGTAGTTGACTGAGGATCTCGCTGTTCCCACTGTTTTCATATGTATAGTGCGGGACCGTAGCCTTTTATAGACCATGCCGCCTTGCAGTTGAGGGGGGCAGGGGGGATAACTGTGAGAAGAATCAGCTGAGATATTTTCCCCCTATCTATCTTCCAAGTACTGGAGCACCCAACCTCCAACAGCTTTCTCCTGTTTTTGAGCCTTCATTTCTTCCTATCCGCCTACTGGCAGTCTGGCAATCTATCACCTTTAGCTGGTTTCTGGTTCTTCTGGCTCTTCTTCAGGTCACCTTACCGCCGCCCTACCGCCGAGCTGCTCGGTGTACTCTTTAAACTGCAGGTAGGTTTTTGAAATTTGGGAGACAAGACTCCCCTTTCCAAACGCAGATGGCTCAGCAGATGGCTCAGCTTTAACCTAATTTGTCAGAGCTGTATAGATTATTAACTTAAAATATAGAAATTCCACCGAATTCTAAAAAATTCTGCCAGATGTTGCCAGGTGCTATATTGCGACAAAACCCGGCTCATTTCAATTCTACCGGTATCTCACGTCGAGGCACATGCCCCACAATAACGGAAAGTAGGAAACAGAAAATATCTGTGAGTCAGCAGAAAACTTCCTGGCGTGGCAATGTCCGCAGCTGCCTCTGCGGCTGAATAAGCTGCTGACTATCTGCTTACTGTTTTTTGTGGTTTTCTCAGATTACAGGGGGATACAGGGGGGATGCAGAAGTGAGGGATATTACTGAATGTGTTCACAAATGCTGTGATAGGCCTGTCTTCTCATGTCAAGCTACCAAGAGGGTGAACAAGGGTTATTTTAAGAGTGTATCCCACTTACCCTGACTAGAAGCAAGGGTCCCTATTTGGACAAAGGTACCTACCTCTTCCAACTAGAGACCCCCATTTCTAATACAGTGTGTGGAGGTTCCAATCTCCCAGATTTTTCTGAGGACTCTGGTGCTAGTTCTTTACCTTCACAGGAAAACTCTTATCCGAAGAAGATACACTTAAATAGCATTATTTGTAATTGCTAACGTTCAGCTTAGAACCTTCTTCTGCAAGTTATGTGGGTATCTTCTCTGCATGTTCCATGTGCTCATTTAATTCTTCATCAAAAATGTATATATAACAATAGCTTACCCGTCGTGCGTTATTGGGTTCTCAGAAGACAGGAAATTCAAGGAAACTCATTATGATAACATTAAACTTACATTGTGTCACTGTTATTGAAACTTATTCATTTTATTTATGAAAACATTTCTAATTGTGGCTTGAGCACTGCGTCCTCGATTGGCTTCCAATCTTGATTCTGGTTGCTCTCCTGTTTCATTTGAGCGGGCTTGAGCAGTAAGTAATTGATCGTTTTCCAATCTTGATTCTCGTTGCTCTCCTGTTTCATTCGAGGGGGCTTGAGCAGTGCATAGTCGATCTGTTTCCAATCTTGATTCTCAATGCTTGTTCATTTGAGAAGAACAGTCTTCAGCAGTTTGTATTCCAACAGCTACTAATCTTGCTTCCCGTTGCTCGTCTGTTACTGAAGCTCGTAATGGCTTTTTCTTTCGTGCTTCTGACGTAGAATAACCAATCGATTTCCGTTTGGGGTCATAACTTTCAACGATGCTCGTAAATCCGCTGTCTATTTCAGTATTCAAAAGATTATGAGGGCTCTGGGAGGCAGATTTTTGAAAAATATTTTTGACGGAAACCTTCGCAGGAGTGTACTCAACAACTTCTCAAAGTTTCATGGCGATCGGATGAATGTTGTAGTAATGCATAAAGGACAAACAGACAGACAGACATACTTTCGTTTTAATATATATATAGATAAACACCATCTCATCCCCCTGCTACAAGTCAATGATGCAGGCTTAAAAGACCTCTGTGCTATTTTATACACTTGGGGTTATCTTGTAATCCTTATTTGTTCCCACAAATGTGAATGATGTCACATAGTATGATACAGGAGCAATGCTTTGGGTTCAAAAACATCAATGATCCTCCAGTTTAGGAATGACTTGATGCATATCTTTATTTAACACTACATCGCAATGCATTAACATTGTGAAAACCAGTTACATCTCCTATCACTCATTAAATTCATAATTGCCTTTGAACTTGTACAGCTCTCAGCTGCCTTATGGATAGGTTTGCCCCACAGAAATACCAAATACGTACACTCATACATGCATGCATTGATGCATACCTATGTACACACGAATTTGCTATGTTAATAGTGGTTTTGTTTGATTTTTGTGCAGTGGCAGCTGCTGCCTATGTAAATTGGTAGGGCGGGGAAAGAGGGGGAGTTAGGCAATAAAATAAAAGTATACAAAACTTACCTGCCACTACACTCCCAATGATGCTGCCGGTCACCTTGTTGCTCCTCGGAAGTGGATGTGCTTCAGAGCCCAGGATTCCTACCAAATCCTTTGCCAGTGGTGTAGTAAGGGGCATAGGGGTGGCGGTACTCCCGCGCGGCACAAGTTTTTGGGGCGGCAGCTTCCCTCCACTCTTACCTGCCGAGGGGACCATGGGTGGCCAAAGGGCTAACTATGTCACTGCCAGTCGCTGCTCTCATGTTATGAGAGCATCACCATGATTGGTCTGAGTGGCCTGGTTTGCCGCTCAGAAAGTGCCTGGTAGTTTATGCTGTTTCACCAACCCGTGTAACACAGCTGGGTTGGAGAAACAAAAGTGTGCATCTCTGTTTGGCTGGCCTAGGATAGAAGGCCACACATACATGCACACTTATAAGTGCACGCTATTTATCCTACTCACTGCCTTGCCTGGCCCTGCAAAACCCTATACTTATTGCGTGTCTAGGGACAGCGATAAATACAATGATAATAACACATTGGGTATTATCATTTTATTTATCATCTGCTGTCTCTGGGCAGTAGGCCAACGCTCCTCCGTCATTACAGAGGAGCCGCCCTTATTTGTGTGTGAATGGCATCATTAATACAGTACTGTGTGCCTTGTGAATGGTGTATATTTTACAAGGTTCCATGTTGAAATATGGGTGTAAAAAATGTAGTTTACAAACATATTGATGTAAAAATATTGATTCCAAAAATATCGACTTCCCATACTTAAACAGGTAATTACAATATTATTGAAGCAAAAATTTTGAAGTAAAAAATATAGATGTAAACAATATTGACTTAAAAAAGACGCACTTGGGGGCTTACCTTGCCCAACACCCAGGTCCCACGCAGCTCCAGCGCTCCCCTCCGCCGCCGCACACACAGACCAGCGGCCGCAGTGCGAGGGGGGCATTTCTTTGAACTTGAACAAACTACACTACCCAGACGCCCTAGCGGCGGGACACGCCGCCGGACGGGAAGCAGGAGGCGCTTGAAAAGGGTCACCAGGAGCGGGGAGCGGGGGGTCCAGACGCACTTGGGGGCTTACCTTGCCCAACACCCAGGTCCCACGCAGCTCCAGCGCTCCCCTCCGCCGCCGCACACACAGACCAGCGGCCGCAGTGCGAGGGGGGCATTTCTTTGAACTTGAACAAACTACACTACCCAGACGCCCTAGCGGCGGGACACGCCGCCGGACGGGAAGCAGGAAGCGCTTGAAAAGGGTCACCAGGAGCGGGGAGCGGGGGGTCCAGACGCACTTGGGGGCTTACCTTGCCCAACACCCAGGTCCCACGCAGCTCCAGCGCTCCCCTCCGCCGCCGCACACACAGACCAGCGGCCGCAGTGCGAGGGGGGCATTTCTTTGAACTTGAACAAACTACACTACCCAGACGCCCTAGCGGCGGGACACGCCGCCGGACGGGAAGCCCGCGCCAGGAGGCGCTTGAAAAGGGACACCAGCACCCGCGTCGCGGGACCGCGCGCGGATCGGCGCCGGGCGAAGCCCGGGCAAAGGGCGGGCCCTCTGTGGCCCTCTGAGGCACAAGGAGGACGGGACGGGCCACCACTCTTGGCCCCATCATATGAGAAGGTACAGCCACTTATTCATCTTCTCAATCCCTACCGTTTTAACTATCTACATTGGTCCCCGGGATCCTGTCTTCCACCTACTATGTCCATCTGGGAAGAGCTGAACGCACTGTGCGGCACAAACTATATCCCGGATGCTTCTACCCCCCCCATTGTGACCAGAGTCACTGATCAAACAATTAGCACTCCCCAGGCTTCCCCTCTTATTACCCTCTCTCCATCCAATAACTGCAGCCCCTTTTTACCTGGCCCCAACGCAGCCTCATCAACGCTGGATAAAGCTGAGACCCGACCAAATGACTTTGTATCCCCCCTACAATTGACTCTTTTGGCCCAAATCGAGCGCCTATTATACACTGCTCTATCTCCATTGATAGCAAAAATCAATGATTTGGGGGACAGGCTGTCCAGGATCGAAAAATCTGTAACAAGGTCAAATCCAACTCCTGGAAATGCTGTTATATCTACATGTTCTATCCCCGCTAACATCCAGGAAAGGTTTATCAACAATGCTCCTAGGATACCTCAAACCTGTGACTCCCCTGTTATACCATCCACTCTATCTGGTCGTAGTGATACTCTGAATCCTGAACATGCCCCACATAGAGTTCCTATTAACTCAGTAGAAAGAGGGCATCGCATTGATCTACCCCCTGAAGCCGCCCCATATGTCACCGTTCTTTCTGGGGTCCCGGCACTCAGCCCAGGCACACGTGAATCACACCAGGACCTACTGAATAAAGCCATTTATTGGCTCAATAACAATAGACCATTACCATCCGCGCTAGATGGTGGGATACTGAGTGTCAGAAGGGTGGGGTGGCTTGGTCATCTGCCCAAAAATGTTTCGGGGGACTTGATTTTAATCAAATTCAAACGTAGGAACATTACCCCCTTTTTGCGATCTACCCAGCCCAAACTCGGAGATGGTTCCATCTGTATTTGGGACCTGCATGACTTTTACCCTGGTTCCCGAGTACCAAATCACTATAACACTGGATGAAAAAGGGGGATTCTGTGTATCTGGGGTTACTGACTTGCTTTGAATCCTTGATTTGTTAAACTATTTTAGTTGGGTTAAATGTATTCCCTTTTAATTATGCAATGTTATGCTGAGTTATTTTTGTATTTATGTATTTGTTTTTGTTGCTTTTATGGTTTTACTCTCAAAAGCCGAATAAAGCTTATTTTGACTTTGACTTAAAAAATATATACAACTTAAACAAAATATATTAAATAATATTAATATTTCTAACAAAATAAATTACACTTAATATATATTTTAACTAAATATAACATAAACTAAATTTAAAAAATATTAACACAAAATACATATATTTACATAATTTTCCTTAAATACATTGTACTAATTATTATCATTATTTAATTTATAAATTCTTAAATTATATATAAAAATATATATATATATATATAAATATATCTCAATAATTTAAAATAAAAGAAAATATCTAATTAATTAATAACACATTAAGCTATAAAAAAACATATTTCACAACTCGATAAATACAATAGCAGGAAAAATGTTGGATATGGGAGGGGTAAAAATTAGTATTTCCACTCCAGTGCGTGCAGAAGCAGGGAAAGTGTTGGATAGCTGAGGGGTAAAAATTACTATTCCCAGTACAGTAAGTGCAACAGTAGGGAAAGTGTTGGATAGCGGAGGGGTGAAAATGACTATTCCCACTCTAGTGAGGTCAATAATAGGGTAAGTGTTGGATAGTGAGGGAGGGGGAAATTACTATTCCCACTCCATTGAGTGCAATAGTAGGGAAAGTGTTGGATAGCAGAGA
Organism: Lissotriton vulgaris; assembly: GCF_964263255.1. Taxonomy (NCBI): domain Eukaryota; kingdom Metazoa; phylum Chordata; class Amphibia; order Caudata; family Salamandridae; genus Lissotriton; species Lissotriton vulgaris. The sequence continues at coordinate 185,812,877 of NC_141688.1, read as the reverse complement.
GGTAAACATTAGTATTCCCACTCTAGTGAGTGCTACAGTAGAGAAAGTGCTGGAAAACCATCAACATTTTTATTAAATTAAATTTCCAATATTAACATAAATGATATTTAAATTAAAATATATTATTATTAAAAAATAATAATAAACATTCATTATTTACACATTGTTTAATACTATAATTTGCACAACACACACCTAATATTTATTACACAATTACAATTAATAAGCAATAATTAATTAATACAAATTAATTAACAAATAATTAATAATTCATCAATAAAAAATGAATAACTTCCCACCCGTCTCATCATTTACACCTATAAACACGACAATACACACAAAAATAAATTAAACAATTACCATCATTAATTAATTTAAATTAATTAACAACTAATTATCAAAAAATAATTAATAAATTAGTGTACACATTTAACTCAATACCATCACTCCTATAAAATTATGAATAAATATAAATTACTAAATAAGTTTCATATATTTATATTACTTCCCTCTCTATTCCCCTATAAACCCACAACACGCTACAGAACTGAAAACGTAAATTTAATTTAAAAAAATGTATTAACTACTATAAATAATACACATTTTCTAATAAATATAATTACTTCCCACCCTATTCCCCTTTAAACCCACAACCCACTACAGAACTAAAACCGCAAAATTGTATTTAAAATAATATATGAACCTCTAAACTTTGAACACATGTACGAAAATTACAGACAATTTTCATTAAAAAAACTAAAATACATAACATTATTAATAATTCGATGATTTTTACAACTATATTTTTGTAAAAGATATTTAACACTTCGATATATTTTTGCAATCGATATTACTTATCTAACAATCAATATTCTTGACCAGGATATTTTTTCCATGGATATTTCTATCCCACAATATTTTTACCTCGATATTTCTGTACATCGATATTTAAACATCAATATTCTAGCTCTATACCATTTTACAATGCTGACTTATGTACTTTAAAAACCATAAAAATAGGGGTGTTCATAATAGATTATCTATGAGGTCAATTTGTCTAAAATTTATTTTGAATTCTGCTTTACTTCTGGGCTCATCGGATACTGCTTCTGATCATTCAGTATATCTTGCAAGGGGATCACATGAAGAACTTATTCCAACCAGCTAGATTTCTAGATAGCACTTGAGCTATTTGTAACGCCTGCTTTATTGCATACCAGTCCTCACTGGCTGGGTATTAGCAAAGACTCGTATAACTTCCTCGCCTGTGGGAGTCATTATCATGACTTGTGGGGTATAGCCTTACTCAACCAGCAATATATTACAAGCAATTCAGTCTAGAAGACCATAACGATAGTCTGCCTAATGGCCCCTTCTTGTGAATGAAGGTTTTCGAAATAAAATCACTGTTTATTTAAATGCCCGTCTGGTGTTTCGACTTGAACATACTAATTAGTTTCCACTCTGTTCATGTGGGCTATTGTGATTTTATACAGCACAAACTAAGAAGGCAACCACGTTTTGCCGTTCTTCATCAGGGCAATCTTCCTGCAAGCCATCCTGCCTTCTGGTTGCAGCTACTTTCACCTTTTGGATGAGGTGTTTGAATCCAGAACCTGTTCCCCATCTGTGCCTTCTGACTGGCTAGGTCTGTCCTTTGTCACATTCCAGGGAAAAACTAACAGAAATTGGGTTTGGTCTTATTTTTCCGCGCCGCTGTGAATGAGAACAATGCTCATCAGAGGTTGATGTGTCACTGGAGGCTTAATTTCTTATGTATAACTTTTTTCAAAATAATATTGGTCTTTCTGTGTATTTTCCTCTGGGTATATTTCATTTTTTTCATTGACTTTAACCTAGGATTTGGTAGCTTCGTACCCAAGGTGCCACTTCTCATTGAAGCAATGCTTTAAAATATATTTTTCAGTAACTTCACTTCTTACTGATCATGTGGAATTGCAGTTTTACAAGACTTCAATGAATTTGTATGAATAATACAGTGCTCAAGGATCTGTTATTTCACAACTTGTGAGTAGCCCTACTGCATTGGCAGCATTTACTTGAGTAAAATGCTCCACTGGTGTATACTGAGTCTGCTCTGACCACTGGCGAGATTTCTTCCACAGTTAATGGGACTCAACGTTCTGTAATATAGGCTGTAAGAGTGGGGTACACACTCTGGTACCTCCACCATTTCTTCTGCTTCTCCCACCATTCTTTATGAAGATTGTACTAGTGATTCAGTCTAATCCTTTGTAGTTGTTACGCTAAAACAATAACCTCAGTTGGGCTTTGCTAGTACTGAGAAGTATCATAATAGAACTCTGATATCCCCAATTACATTTGTATGATCCAACTTACTTTTTATGTACCGGGCAATGAGGAGCATGGTGTACGTTTGGAGCCATGTGAGGTTACCTCAAATGTATTGAGCTCACACCAGGTAGAACCCTAGGGCCCAAAAGGTGAAGGCAGTCTTTTCAGAAAACACAAGAACTGGCAGGTGTCTCGCTTTCTGCCTCCACTGAGTTGAGCTGGACCATAAGCAAGATTTTCGACTCAGACAAACCTGTCAAAGATCCTCTCATCAACATGTGGTATATGTAGACCCCGCACGTGCACTGTCATCAATCAATACACTAATTGATGTTCTGCTACATGTTTTTTCTGCCAACAATTGGCCTAAAAATCATGCGCACTAGAATGAGTTTTAGTATTATAAACAGCTCAGCAGCAATGATACCAATTAGGTCAAAGGTCAAGTATGCCTAAATCATATTACATCACAAATCCTTATTTTACTAATTTTACTGAAGCTGGTTTTACCCATCCATTTAACAGCCCACCGAGTGCCTCATTGTCGAGGTTTTGGTGCATGGCATTGCTATTTGCCAAAGCAGTAACTCGTGCACCATGGTGCAATGGTGTCTATTTTGTAGGGGTGATTGTATGCAGGAAGAGACACCCCAGAACAAAAACAATCACAAAAGGTGTTTTCCTCTTTCTATGTGTGCTGCAGAATGTAAATCAAATATATAAACAAGTTAGCCTATCTTCCTCCATTCCAGGTCTTCACTTTCAATCAACACACAGCAACTGAATTCAAAAGCATTGTTAGGATAGCACGTGCCACCAGGACCGGCTTTAGGGCAGTGCGACTGGTGCTACCACACTGGGCGCTGTCCTGTGGAGGTGGCGCCGACCTCATGGGGGAGTGCTGTGTTTAGCAACAGTTTATGATTGGAAATATGAGGGGCACTTATGCCTGGTGGTAGTGAGAGAATCTGAGGAAAAGCTCATGGGATGTGGAGGGCGCTAAAAGGATTCTCGCACATGGCATCAGCCAGTGCTGAAGCCGGCCCGCATGCCACATGCAATTCGGGTCTGTATTGCATGTAACATGAAAATTACATAAAAGCTATGCCACAGGTATCTCAAATGGGGAAACTTGCCATGCCATTTTAGAAATAGATACATGAATCATACAGCTTCACCAATATGTGGACACACTCGTTTTTAAATGACAATACTATTTCCAGCTAATTGATACTGAACTCTCATCTATTCACTTAATTGATGTCTGAAATAGTCTCCGAAAACAGTAAGAATGCATTTTCTGTTTTTTTATAGTTTCTGGGCTGGAAATGTGTTATCTGTATGCAGAGCTCTTTCAGCATTCATCTATATTGCAGTCTTCCATTGAAGGTTTGCAATTTAATTTAATCAGACAGTAATGGACTGTCAGATACTTGAACAGAATTCATAGTTCAGACTGTCTATTCTGGTAGAAACCAAAAATACATCTAGGCAAGATTATAGTCTCTGTGAAGGTGTTGAACATAAAAGAAAAAATATTGCAATAATTGTCTTTGGATTGTGTAGTTGTATGTTCTCGATCATATTGCACACCAGCATCCACCGTAAACTCATGTATGCTGTCTTTTATTTCTGGGATTTTACAGGTATTCAGAGCATTACAAAAATGAAAGTTACCTTGTAATAGGTGTGGAACCAAATACTGAACTAATCGCATTACAAAATACATTGTTAGCAACATTTCGAAATAAGATGCCTATAAATCAACCCAAAATTAACTATTCATCCTTAAATTCCTGCAAGTAAAACACTGAACCTGCTTTTTTATTTTTATATTTGAGGATATTTCTTTTACTATCTTGGATAAATGAAATATCCCGAGACTCTGTCTAAAACTTATCAGTGTTATATTACAGTAGTAATCAATCAATCAATTAATCAATTAATTCTTTATTCGGATACACAAAATATCCATAAAAGTACAAGACAAAACCGGCACAAAGCTTACACAGTTAATAATTAAAAAATCAATATGTGCAGTAGACATGTTATGATGTGGACATGAAATTATATACATAGTACAAGAATAAATTCAGCAAAACGTACATAAGCCTACAATTTAGTTGTTAGTTCAAAGATAATATAAATATACTATTAGAAATGTAACAGCATCAAGTATTAAAATGCGGACACTCTGACACATAAAAGCAATGAAATTAATAAAAATATGTGGCCCACATATTAATTAAGTCAGATACCTGGCGTGCACCAAAGACTGACTATACTGTGTTCATAGAAGCACCAGAACGGACAGCAAGTTTCAATAACGCACTAACACGAAAAATTACATTTTCCCCATTAAGCATAACAATCTCCCTATATGCTTCCCTAAAACCAGTAATATCATGAGCCTTAAAAAAGGGATCAGCAGCTGCTTACTATATATTTTAAAAAAATCACAGAAAAATAAAAAGTGTAACATAGATTGGCTGCCACGATTTCCCCAAGGGCAATGCATTTGCTTGAGATTGGTATTAAAACCTAGGGGAAAGCAGAGTGAATATTTTAAAGTACCAGCCCTAAGATGAAAAATCAGACTTTGTTCCCAGCGGTTGGTCACCTTTAAGAGATAGCTAGCTGGGAATTTTGTGGGGGGCCATCTACACATACCATAGTTATATACCGGGCAACTGAGGGTTTCAAAATTTCTTGCTCATGTCTTCGGTTGGCATAGTAAGAATACAGGGCCCCCTGGATAATCTTTTTGTTGTTGCCTGTCATTTTCCTGGGTCTGTAAAAATGTGTAGCAAATTTACAATGCTCTTGCTAGCCTTAACGGCTGCCAACCGGGGTACATCTCCACGCTTACTACACTCAAGGCAGTCGTCTATGATGTCTCTAGTTAATGTGGCTGCTGGGTTTTGACACACTTTCATCCAAAAAATCACTGTGCGGTTCTTAATGTAATCCTCAATAAATAGTAAGTTCAACTCCTGATGGCAAGCAAAAGAGAAAGAACTGATCAGTGTATACCAAGCCCAAGTATGGGAAAGTGTGTGTGCATAATAGTTTTTCGGAGCCAGAATTAATTACATTTACGGAAAATTTGTTGGGGCCACTATTCATTAAACATGTGCAAAGGTCCAACTTATTCATAAAATCCACAAAAACCCCAACTAAAGTGTGCAGTGCATTGGGAGTGCGGCCCATCAGGACCACGTCATCTACGTACAGTAAGCCGGGGAGCATTTTTCCATTAATCATAGGGACATCCTTAGTCAGTTTGAACAGATCGTTATTCAGCTCGCTGATGTATAAAATGAAAAGCAGAGGGGCCAGCACACATCCCTGCCTGACCCCACTGCCGATCACGATGTTCCCTGATACTGCTCCGTCCCTGTTGATCCTCACCTTAGCTCCCAAGTCCTTATGTAATTAGGCCAAAAAATGTACTAGAGCCTCGTCCAGCCATAATTTAAGAGACATTGCCAAAGACGCTATTTATTTACAAAATCAAATGCTAAGGTAAGATCCATAAAGGCCAGGTAGATTGGGGACTGACGAGCTACGGTATATTTACCAATTATCAGGTTTAAGTTAAGGCATTGCTCGACAGTACCCTATCTACTTCTGAAACCCAACTGACATTTATCTAAAATACATTCATCCCTAGCCCAACTAGTGATTTTATTAAATAAAACCTGCCCAAGTATCTTCAGTGTGTGGTCGATCAAAGAGATCGGTCTGTAGCAACTGGGGGGTGCGAGACTGGAATCTGACAGTTTGCTTTTCCAGGCGAATACTAATTTGCGCTAAGTAATAGAGTGTTATCCGACGTCCGGGGTACAGGGTTTGTGTTATTGTTGCAACTGGGGTTAAACCTTTTTCCCTTTTTAAAAATTGGAACTACAGTGTTCGTTGACCATGTGTTGGGGACTGAGAGTATGTTAGATTGTTAAAAATATTAAACAAAAGGCGATGCCCAAAATTCTAGTTTGTGATAAATGTGATCAATATAGAACCCATCCGGGCCAGGGGCCTTGTTTCCTTGACTTTGATCGATGGCCTCCTCAACTTCTATTAAAGATATCTGAACTCGTGTGGTATCTTGGAGATCTATGTGAAACTCATTCTGAGCAGAGACTGTGTATATTTTAGAAAAGTGTGCTGCCCAGGCTTCACTTGTTATATTACAGCTCAGGGATGTTAAATTGTGACCCATAGATCTCCTATTTTTACCAGATTGCCAAAACCCATTTGCAATATTTAAATTAGCAGCACTGGCAAAATTATCCCAATGATCTTTTAATAGTTCATCTTTCCTCTGTTTAACCCCTTTATTATATTGTTTCCTCAGTGATCTAACAAGGCTTGCATCCCTTGGTGTTGATAACAAGGCAGCGCAAAGCTCTCAATTGGCCCTTGAGCAATCACTGTTAAACCACTTGGTGTTGTGATTATTGGACGTCATGGGTTTTGAGATAATTTGTTTAATGCCTGCGCAAAGTTTGGCCAAAGCTGTTACTACCTCGGGGTTAACGTCCATAGATGACAGACAGGTATCGACAAATGACCCATAAGTTGTTACCAGGTTCTGAAACACAATACTATTGTCGGTACCTTTCAAAATAAGTCTTAGGTTATCCGTTGAGGGTGTTAAATTACTAGCTCCTGGTTCTACAGTCGGATTGGTTCTAGGAGTGACCTTAAACATAACCGTGGTTGTGTTATGGTCCCCAAATACGGTAGGTATGACCTCTCCTCTCACTAGGATATCTTCCAATGTGGCTGATATGAAAATGTAATTAATTATTGAGGCACAGCCACGGCCTCTGAAAGTTGGTATTAGGTGGCTGTCGTCAATGTTTAAAGCCGCAATGTCCATCACGTTAACTAACTCATAATTTAACAGATAATAAACTAATTCCGTCCCCCTTTTACACAGATTTACACATAGTGCGTGAAGAGTGTCTAATGTATTCACCTCTGAAATCTTAATGTTAAAATCACCTCCCAAACAAATTCCAGCTAAGTTGGGGGTCCCTGATGTGATTTGTATGTTTGACACAAAATTAAATAGGTTGGCAACAATTGTATTTGGCACATTTAGGAAATCATTATTATAAAAGTTGATAAAACAAATGGAGACCCCCCCTCTGTGTAAATCAAAGCTTGGAAATTGGGACTATTTGTAGAAATAGTTTTGGTACTTCCGCCAGACTGAATATTGACACAAATAGAAAGGCCGCCTGAGGGACGCCCATGTGTGGGAATGTAAATGTTGTAGTGCTTATATAGCAACAATCACCCCAAGGGGTATCACGGCGCTGTACATATACCGCTCTCGAACCCCTCCTGGCCTTTCCATGTGAAGTGCCCACTCCTGGGCCCCCCCAAGGTGAGACCAGGCATCCTGGCGCTGTTGGGGCCATTGTGGAGATTAAGCAAGCTATTGCCTAGAGTTGCAGCGTGGGACTCCATGATTGGAATAGGCACCGAGGCGAGAATTGTCAGGTCCGAGGAAATTTAGCCCAAGACCCACCGAGGCGGGGAATTGAACCCTGGTCTGCCGCTGTAACCATTGAGCCACACTTCTCCACTGGTGCACAGACATGTCTGTACTGTAGTAATCAGTTTAAACACCGTTTACAAGTGTTACTTCTGTCTTCTTTTAGTCTGTGATATGTAAGCACTTTTTTCTGTGCTGAACCTCAGCATCATTGGAAATTGCAATTCAACATGGACTGAAAGATGTTAAAGCATTGTGCGTTGCATGCATGTTTGCTTTTCGTTGAACATGTTTCAAAAATGTTTAACGTGTGACTTTTAAACATTGATGTACAATTGTTTTGCTGGTTGGTACCTCGAGTTAGTCATCCCTAATGCATTGGAGATCCTCTGTTCGTGCTCCTTCTCCCGCCCCTATGTTACATTGTGATGCTGTATTCTAGCGGTTGACCAATGGGCGTGCGCTCGACTTTTGCATTTCATGTGCATCTAGGCTGTACTGTAAATGTCCAGAAATGTTTAGGTAACTTATTAATATGCTCATTTTTTATGTTGCTATCTTGAGAAAAGTGCACCATATAAGCACTCTTATATGTTGGGGGTACCTACCCTTTATGTACAATTTGACATGATATATGATATTTCTTGTGAGATAAGTGAGATGTACCTTTACTGTTTTTAGAGGTATCAGGTCCATGCCATGCACCCCTGAGACACCTCTGGCCATATGCAGGCAACTCTGATTACCTGTTTGTTCTACCTGTCTGTCTATGTATATCTATCCTGCTTTCACATGGACACTTTGACATGAATCCTCAATGAGGAGGACTTTTGAGTGACAGAGACTCGGGAAACGGAAGGCTTTGAGCAACAAAACCTGGGTTTGACTATTCTGGAGAAATGTCATTTCAGAGATGCCAGATTTGGACAGGAAAAAAGGCGAGGAAAGGGGGCATGGCAGAAGAGTGACAGGGGCAGTGGAACTCACAGCTGAGAGGCACTGGGGCTTGATTCATGTTACACAACACATGGATGTTACCCCTAATGACTCTTCAGACCGGCTCAAACTGGAAGAACACAGGAAAATAATAATTAAGGGTTGCATATTTCGGTTAGAGTCTATATTAGGAACACTATACGGATGAAACAAAGGAGACACTGAGATTGCATTAGGTAAATGTAATTTGTCTTATGCACCAACACTCTGATACTTGACCAGGTTGGGCAGAGGATCTCGGGAACTGAACCCCTCCAAAGTTTATCCACAAAGTACTCAAGACTCACATGTATCAGATTTGAAGGGTGCAAGACTCCATTCCATTATAAATCAACATATGAAGATAGCCCACACCCATGTGCCACCTACCAACACCAACATACTTTGGAACTAAAAACAGTACAGAACATCCACTGGCTGAATGAAAACGGTAGACCGATATTTCCCCAAAAAAGCGAAGAGGTCAAGAAATCCCAAAAAACGTGCACTAATCAAGCAACCTGTAACATAACATAACATAACATAACATAACATAACATAACATAACATTACAATATAACGTGTGATGTGTTGTACTCTTTGAGGATGTCACAAATATTACTGATAATATTCTTCCTATGATAATGTTCAGTTTGTTGAAGAGGACTACAAACTGCACAGAGGAGTGGTTTGCAGATCTGCAATCGTTCATATCTTGTTGTTTTCAAAGCGATTGTGGTACCTCTCCCTTCCACATCTCTGCCATTTGTCCACAACCCACAAAGAACTCCATAATAACTCCAGCATAACTCCAGCATATGCATTCCATTCTCATATTCCTCCAATGCCGACATTTATGGGTGACCCTAATCACTGAAAAAAGGTAGAACAAAATCATCCAATAGCCTGAACGCAAATAATAATGCTGTTGTATCTTCTATCCACCCCTCTTGTACATGTTGTTATGTCTAAAATCTAAAAAACAAAATAATTTAATTCATCAGGAGCTGCAGTTTCCCTCTTTATAAATAACCTCTAAAAGTATCTTGTTTGGAACTTTCAGAAACCCAAATACTCAAGGATTCTGAAGCAGATCTATGGTTAGTCTTTCAAGACCTTGTAGCAGATTAGTCAAGTGTTAATGTTTTGGATTATCAAAAGAAAACCATTTTTTCCAGGCATACAGCAGTCCAGCATATGTAGGCCCTCTTTCTCAGCAAACTGTGAATGTGTCTCCGTTAGTGTACTATCAGATGTATATGTAGGAATGCCTGGCAGTGACAGAGCCACAACCACTTCTAACCAGCAGCCGACATTGTCCTCTATTTAAAAAGGTGCAATTGTTGAAGTATCGCTTAGGCCTAAAACCAACAAAGGTGTTGCTGCTATGAATCCTTGATTTAAATAGAAACCATTGCTATTTTCTTCACCTTGTTTTGATCTGGAAGCGTGCCACTCTGGGAGAGTGCTAGCTTGCTTGTTCAGAAAATAGCATGCATTGCTCTGTCAAGACTGCTGGATGACCGTCCCATGAGCAAATGCCTACAGGCCTGGTACAGTTGCATCTGGGGCCATATTATACAAGTGCCTTAGGGGTGCAAGGGGCAGCGCTATCTTCATATAATGTCCCCTCATTTGTATGAGGGCATGCCCCCTGCAAATGAGAGAATCTCCTTGCCTCTGTGTCCACGCCGTGTTACAGACATGGGCCCAGAGGCAAAGAGGCTCTCAGGGGACAGTGAGCCACCTAAAAGGTGGTGCACTGTCAGTACACCCCCTGATGGCAGCCATCTGGAGGGGGGATAGAGGGTTCCATGGACCCCCCCACCCAGACATCACCTTGCAGGTGGATGCAGTCACTCACTGCCACTGCCTGCAAATGGATCGCTATTCTCATTCAAAGGACAAGTGGGTTGCCACCTGCATTGTGAAAACACGGAGCGGCTTCAAAGCAGCTGCTTCGTTTCTCACATGAATGCGCTGCTTTGGGACACCGCAGAATTGCAGCTGCCCTGGGGGCAGCACATTTGCATAATACAGAGCATTTGTATTAATTGCGCAGGACACTCCATTTAAAAGGTGCAGGCGTTATAAAGGGAATTGTGCCTCGTGTATAATACAGCCACAGGAAAGGCCGGCATCCATGATATATTCTGCTGCCAGTTCACAACAGCAGGTTCTGCTACCAGAATATCAGCTTCTAAACACTGTATTGGAAAAGTATTGTTACCAGAGTATCATCCTATAGTAAAATTAAGTTTACATAGATAAGTATACATTTCCTATGCTTACATCTACATTGTGATACATACGTTTTCAAGGCACATACAACCTTGCGGCCGGCTAAACTTTTATTTTGCTCTGAATTGCTGTAGTCAAAGAGTTTTTGCTACAACCTGTCAATGGAAGACTGGAAAGTGCTCTGGGGTCGAGTGTGTTCACCTCTTTGAGGCAGGGCATCAGTATACTATCTAAGGGCCAACAGGAGACTATCCCTGGGGCATCCTTGAACCACATGGAATAAAGCACATCAGCCTAAAGAGACACGGGCAACAATTCACCTTGGTAATCATTAGCACTCAGTATCTGAGCAACCAATGAACTTTGCAGCCCAAGCCAGCATCTTTCCTACTTATGCGCTAGGCTGCATTTCAGGATACTGCTGCTGGCAGCAATTTTCGAACCCATTATGCAATAACAACATGAAATGGACATATTAAAAAGAGATCGCCTTTGTTGCAGGCACCCAGTAAGTCATGTCTTTTAGTTTTTGTACAACCTTATATTTGATGGCCAACTTAGAACATAGATTGCCCATAGATTCTGAAAACGCCATCAATTGATGCTACAGAATATAATTTCCCAATAGAATAACATCTGGACCTAACAAATGTTAAGGAACTAGTTTCTAAAATTGATTCATATATTTTTGCCGCTCAACTAACAGAAGCAAAACAGGTGTGTGTGTGTGCGCCCGTCTGCCAACGCTGCAATTCTCCATTCAAAGGAACCCAGCAATCAAAATGAAATCTAAGCACAGGCATCAAAATTATGGGTGATTATTATAACACGTCTTTAAATAGACTTCATCGCTGAAAATGTTAATAAGAGCTAATTAGACAACTTGCAGTTTTGCTTACAATAGTAATAAGGGAGTGAATTCAAATGCAATTATGTCAGGTCTCCATGGTGCCAAAGGTGCCACAAAGAATGCGTTCATTAGAGCAGCCAGCGAATGTTGCTGCGAGTACATTGTCAAAAATGTCACTGCTGTTTTCGGCAGATTATAAAATCTGTCTCTTTCGCGGGAATAGTAAATTGCACATGAAACCCCACGCTCATAATAGCTTATACTTACATGAAAATTAAATGCTTGGTGTTGCCATGTTATTATATGCATCAATTTCAGCAAAGTAGATAGGTAAATACGAACTAAAATACTTGTACGTTTATATACATTTCCACCAAGTCTTGAGCACCCGACATTAATTCACCTGCACCCTTGATCAGAACCCCTGGACAACCAGGCCTTGTTTGCACCACGATGGACATTCCAAACTCCCTTCAGTGTTAAAACTTAGGCCGCAAACGTCAACATTATCGGCGCCATCTTGACCTTTTCGAGCCCATTCGTGCGCGTAAGCGGCAACCATTTTGAGTACCATGGCCTCTCTGCCCCTCGCTGATAGCCAGCGCGTCTCTCTCCCCCCTGACCTCGCAAGCATCCCCCCACACGCTGACAACCCCCCGCTCTCACATGCCTTGGGTCATAAACCTCTCTTCAGCGCAGCTCTGCCTCAGAACCCTATCCTGTTCCCGGCGCGACACCTCCCTTCATTCCTTTCATGGTCCCGGGTCCTTTGATACAACCCCCTTTTTCCTGTGTGCTCGTTTGTCTTCCTCATTCCCAGACCGCCACCTGGCTCTGCGGATACTGTTTATTGCCCCCCTGTACAGTAGGAAGCTTCCCCCATCAAAGGACCCTCGAGTTGATCAAAGCCCCCACCCTATGAGATCCGATCAACCCCACACATTCCGTGAATCGGCGGAATATCCAGCTGCGCGATAATCATCACCTGTTGTGACCGGGGTGGGGACTTCAACTGTAAATGTGTGTGGGAACGGGCCTGAAGGGGGGATTCCGAGGATGTCTTTCCGTACATCAAAGGGTTGACAGAGATGTGTTTTATGCAATAAAGTAATAAACTCGTGTATAAGAGGTCAGGCCTCAGAGATGCGGGGAGAGCACCTCGAGAAGATACCCTGTTGTCTGATTTGATGTGTTCTGCTCCGTCGGAATAAAACTTCTGTTTCCTGCCTTCCAGTCTCAAGCGCCTGCCTCTTTGTTTGGTAACTTGAGTGGGTATAGAGGCGTTTAGCGCCGGGCAACTCAGAAAAAGGTCATCGGCCCTGCCTTTTTCCATAATTGGCGTCCCAAACGTGGGACCCATCAGCGACTCGTGGATCCAGTGAAGGAGGTCCTGACGACAGAGTGAACGACTGCAACGATCGGGAGTGCACCTGTCCGATAGACCCTCGTCTGACAGCCGATCATCCGAACTTCACTGGTTCCGAACAGACCTCTCTCGAGTGATCTACGGTCTTGACTGGGAACCATCAGGAGTGCCGTGAGGATCACGAAGAATAGAGGACGATCGGGCGCTGGATTCGGAAGACAAGAAACTGTCCATGCGGTCCGGGTAAGGTCATGTAAACACGACGAATTGCGAAATGATTGTTTGATTGTTTGGAAAATACTAGTATTACTCTTTTGTTGATTTGTTTGGAGATTCGCTGTCTGCAAACGGAGAAACAACAGGCTCTCTCTCTTTGCAAGCAGTGAAGGTTAGGTAACGCAGACTTTTGTCCCCATTGTAATCCGTCGTGCCTATCTTTCTCCCCCACTGATTGATTGTTTGACCCGAACTACTGTTCGTGGATTGTTCTCTGGAGATTCTCTGTCTGCAAACAGGGAAGAACAGGTTCTCTCTTTGCAGATAGTGAAAGGGTAGGTAACGCAGACTTTTGTCCCCGTTGTAACCCGTCGTGCCTACTTATTCTCCCCATTGATTGTTTGATGGACCGAACATTGACTGTTCGATATTGGTTCTTGAGGTATTCACCGCCTGCAAACAACGTAGAATAGAAATATTCTGTCTAGTCTTTGCACGCAGTGATAAGATAGGTAGTGCTGACTTTTGTCCCCGTTGTAATCCGTCATGCCTGTCTTCTCCCCACTGATTGGTAGCCTGTTTAGCCCGGACCGCTTATTAGAGATGAACCATCCGGCTCCACTGGAAGGCACCCCTAATAAGGACATGTTCATGAAGCATGGACTGATCGCTATAGCTTATAGCAAGCTGTGGCATAAATATACGAAAAAGGATCGAGAAAGTCAGTGGCCACTGATAGGATCCTTCGATGAGGATAAAATAAGCGCGCTAGAAACAGCCCTTGGTAAACACAAGACAACGCCCACTATGCTTGACAGTCTCGGCATGTGGCGCAAAGAAACCAAACAACGTAAAAAGAGAACTGAGAGTAGGTTGGGCTTACTTCTCTGCCACTCTTGACCCTGTAGCCAGAGCCTTACCTGCCTGCCTTCGAGCTGTAGCTGCCGCTGCTATCTCTATCCGACAGAGTGAGGGGATGGTGCTCTCGAATTCCCTCACGGTACTAGTACCCCATGCAGTTGACACCCTCCTGAACCAAACCAAGACGCAACACCTGACGAGTGCACGACTGACTGGATACGAGCTGACTTTGCTTGCACCCCATATCACCCTGAAAAGATGCACCACACTGAACCCGGCAACTTTGCTACCCCTACCAGAGAACGATCCCAATGGGCCCCCTGTACACGACTGTGTGACTCTTACGGACGAACAGACTAGAAGTAGGGTTGACCTCAGAGATACGGCTTTTCCTGACCCTGACGGAGAGCTGTGGGTGGACGGTTCTTGCATCAAACTCCCCGATGGCACAACTTCAGCTGCCTATGCAGTCACCACGGCCCGAACTATAGTAGAGACAGCCCGCATCACACAACGATCTGCCCAGGCAGCGGAACTGATTGCCCTGACACGAGCATGCATCCTAGCAGCAGGTACCACAGCGAACATTTACACCGACAGCCAGTATGCCTTCGGGGTGGATCACCATTTTGGGCTCCTTTGGAAGGAAAGGGGATTCTTGACCTCACACGGCACCCCTATCTTGCATGGAGATTTAGTCTCCGCCTTGATCGAAGCTGTCCTTCTCCCCAAAAGACTTGCGGTCATCAAATGCCAGGCACACAAGAAAGTGACCGACATTATTGGACAGGGAAATGCACTAGCGGACCTCACTGCCCGAACGACAGCTGAAAATAGGACGACAACACGCATGTACGTGACCAGGTCACAAGCAGAAAAATGGACTGACGCTAGGGACACTGCTAGGGATATTCAAATGGCTAGCACACAACGCGAACTGACTGAATGGGCACGGGTGGGACTAAAGGACGATGAAGGCTGCTGGAGGACAAAAGACGCAAACAAATGGTTGTTACCTGACTCATATCTGATTCCCATACTGACTATGGCAAACTCCCCTGCCCACATAGGATCAGCCCCCATGATTGAACTTGTCTCCAGAGTTTGGCACAACGATAAAATCTCGGACTCCGCCAAACGTCTGGTCCAACAATGCTTGATATGCCTGCAACATAACCCTGGGAAAGGAACTGTGGTCCCCCGGGGAGGGTTTGGGGTTCCCAATCACCCATTTGAAGTCCTACAGATGGACTACATCCAACTAGACAGATGCCAAGGCCTGAAATATGTGCTTGTAGTGGTGTGTGCATTTAGCAAGTGGGTGGAGGCATACCCAACCCGTGATAACACTGCTATGGCCACTGCAAAAGTACTGCTAAAAGAATTCTTCCCTCGCTACGGCCTTTGTCGAATTTTATGGAGCGACAATGGCCCCCACTTCATAGCCGAGGTCATCCAGCTCATCTTAAAGGGGCTGGGTATCACACAAAAGTTCCACGCAGTCTTCCACCCCCAGTCTGCTGGATTAGTCGAGCGACACAATGCCACACTGAAGTTAAAATTAGCCAAGATAGTGGCTACCACAGGACTGAAATGGCCAGACGCTCTCCCACTGGCATTGCTATCAATGCGTTCCACCCCCACCAAACACCACCTGACACCACCTCCATTCATGACGTCCCGGACGTCCTAATGTCTGATTATTTGTACAAGTTAACTGAAACTCTGTCTGTCATTCATCAGCAGGTGCAGCAGGCCATCCCCGATGCTTCCAGGGGTCCGGGCCACGACATCCAACCGGGGGACTACGTGCTAGTCCGAAACTTTCAGCGGGCGAAGAGTTTGGAACCCCGGTGGACGGGCCCCTGGCAAGTGCTAAACACCACCCGGACGGCGCTTCGAGTGGAGGGGAAACGGCACTGGCTGCACGCACATCACTGTAAGAAGGTCTCCTCGACCCTGGCCACGACAGAAAACTTCGACAACCAAGAAGAGCTCCTGAACAAGGATAGACCATCACTGAACTGCTATCCTGACACCGAGGCACTTGAACTTGGCAAATTCTCTGATCCCACTGTGCCAACCAGAGAAGGGTATTTCCTGCGTCGAAAGGAGGGAGCTTCGGCTAAGCAGACCACGGACTGAGTTAAATCTCAGAACGGTGACCTAAACACTACCAAGGGTTACCCGGAGAGAAGCTAAACAAAGTCTGTGGTTCTGCCCGCTACCGAGCACCTTGAAGATGATGGAAGCGCCAGATAAGAAGATGATGGAAGCAACAGGAAATACCCATTACAGGAACCCAAAGACTGACAATATGCACAAATCAAAGACAATCGCCTTCTTCATTGTCCTCCTCTTTTGCCTCCTCCTTATGACTTCCTTCTGGATCCTGGAAGAAAGCACACCTGCTCATCAGATACTGTTAACAACTGCACAGCCTACCACCATGAAAGAACATTATTTGATCTCACTATCTCCTCAACTCAGAGAAAGGCGAAAGGAGTTCTGGAATAACTCTTTTGTGCAGCTACTCCACCAGCACAATCTCGCCACCAATGCCACCAACTGCTGGATCTGTGGGTTGCTACCCCACGCCACTGGACACTCGATACCTTTCATCCCTTCACCCTTCTCAGTTCACGGCTCCTGCCTTGCTTGGCTGATCCTCCTGCAAGAAAGCTATAAAGACAATGCCACATCCAGCAAAACCATGACGCACTTCTATCATGGGGTCTGGCGAAACCAAACAAAGACACATTTCTGCCCGCAGACCTCCAACGACTCTATCCACATGGACATCCCTGCTAAAGAACGAATTGAAATGCAGGTGTTCAACAATCCAACCAGACCCACCTTCTCCTACCTACGGAAACGAACGGCTGCCACTCTGACTGTGGCCCTGTCAGTCATCAACGTCACAGGCCACATGTGCATAGAAGGGCTTGGGACACAGCTGGTAGGCCGCAGCGCCTGCCGTTTCACCAGAACTTTGGACTTCACCGATCCACCTTCCTTTGTATCCTCTCCAAATATGTATTTCGTTTGTGGCACAAAGGCTTACACCTGGCTCCCCAAAGGCTGGGGGGGCACTTGTTTCATCTCCTTCATTCTTCCTCCGACCTATGTGGCCCCAGCAAATCACCATCGACAAAAGCGAGCCAAGGATATTGAACAAGCAGACTCAACAGGAGCACAGTTCCTCGATGCTATGAAGGGACTTGTTCCACTCTGGGGCCCGATGGCAAACAGCCGTGCCATCCGACATCTGACTCAGGCAGTCGAGACAACAATGAACATCACAGCTGGTATTCTTGCCAATAACACCGCCGAACTTCAAGCGGTCCGCCTGGTGGCACTCCAGAACCGCCTGGTTCTAGATGTGGTTCTTGCGGACCGTGGTGGAGCATGCCGCATCATTGGGTCCAGCTGTTGTACATATATACCGGACAATTCACCCTCAGTATACAAGGCCATCGAACACCTCCACAGACTCTCTTCAGAAGTCCACCAGGAACAGGAAGAGTGGTCGCTTGGTGGTTGGTTCTGGAACACCGTTAAGAACTGGGGCTGGAGACTGTTTACGATTATCCTAATCCCTGTAGTTGTTATATGTGGATTGTGCTTAGGAATCCAATGCCTGCCGCCTTTGTGTTCCTTATGTATGAATTGTATTTGCCCTAAAACTGTGGACTTTGGAAATGAACGCATGGGAGCATTATATGATGCCGAGGTTAGGAATTTGATGAAGATTGACATTGAGTAGGCAAGCTGGCTAGATATGTTGAAAAGGGAGGACTGTTAAAACTTAGGCCGCAAACGTCAACATTATCGGCGCCATCTTGCCCTTTTCGAGCCCATTCGTGCGCGTAAGCGGCAACCATTTTGAGTACCATGGCCTCTCTGCCCCTCGCTGATAGCCAGCGCGTCTCTCTCCCCCCTGACCTCGCAAGCATCCCCCCACATGCTGACAACCCCCCGCTCTCACATGCCTTGGGTCATAAACCTCTCTTCAGCGCAGCTCTGCCTCAGAACCCCATCCTGTTCCCAGCGCGACACCTCCCTTCATTCCTTTCATGGTCCCGGGTCCTTTGATACAACCCCCTTTTTCCTGCGTGCTCGTTTGTCTTCCTCATTCCCAGACCGCCACCTGGCTCTGCGGATGCTGTTTATTGCCCCCCTGTACAGTAGGAAGCTTCCCCCATCAAAGGACCCTCGAGTTGATCAAAGCCCCCACCCTATGAGATCCGATCAACCCCACACATTCCGTGAATCGGCGGAATATCCAGCTGCGCGATAATCATCACCTGTTGTGACCGGGGTGGGGACTTCAACTGTAAATGTGTGTGGGAACGGGCCTGAAGGGGGGATTCCGAGGATGTCTTTCCGTACATCAAAGGGCTGACAGAGATGTGTTTTATGCAATAAAGTAATAAACTCGTGTATAAGAGGCCAGGCCTCAGAGATGCGGGGAGAGCACCTCGAGAAGATACCCTGTTGTCTGATTTGATGTGTTCTGCTCCGTCGGAATAAAACTTCTGTTTCCTGCCTTCCAGTCTCCAGCGCCTGCCTCTTTGTTTGGTAACTTGAGTGGGTATAGAGGCGTTTAGCGCCGGGCAACTCAGAAAAAGGTCATCGGACCTGCCTTTTTCCACATCAGCACCAATGTCCCCCTTCCACCAAAGTCGCAACCTAATACATCAAATCCCCCCACTTTAGAACTCTGATGCCCTCCAGTCAGCGTCAACATTCTAAAGCACTCCTATATTACACTGATGCCTTCCAACCAACGTCATCACAGAAAGTCTCTACTATTGCCCTTCAGTGCTCAATGTCACCCTCACCACAGCCCCTACACATAAAGAACTTCAAAAGTCTCGCTTAGCTTATTTGTCTCCTCGACTACATCCCTACCTTCCTTCCTTTACAGCGTCTGAGCTACTCAAACAAAGCGCTTTCGGTGACGTTACTTCAAGATATAGGGTCAGATCTTTCTCCTACACATTTCCTTATCACTGCAGTAAACTCCCTTTCCCCCCCTTGAAGAAGGAACTTAAGACCAGGTTGTTTTAGATGCCTCCTATTTCTGTTCTCGCGCAGCGTGGCACTGAGATACTCGTCCGGGAGTGAGTCGTTCACGATATCATATAAATAAATAGATCAATACTGCAGCACTCAATGTCTCCTACTTCCCTTCTGCAATTTGACGTGTCCCCTCAAACCAATAATATTCCATTGCCACCGCTTCTCTTTGCCAACCCTATTCTTCTCTTCCTGCCCTTTAGCCTTCAAATGCAACCCAATATCTGTTTTTTGCTTCGACGCCCCATCTCCTTCCATACACAATGTTCTTCCGCCTATCCATGGGTGAGCACATATGGTGGCGCACAAAGCTATATCATCATCATGTAGTGCTCCAATTGCCATAACAACCTTTGGTATGCTATATGGGCATATATCGCGTGTAGTACCCCTCCTGAGGCACGGAAGTCCTTTGAGGACTAATAGCCACTATTCTGATGACGTCAAGAGTCAGTGATTAGGTTGTGCATAATGGTTACAGTCTGCCATGCTGTTTATCATGCAGATGCCATGTGGCTTGCTACTGTTCTTATCCATTTATATAATTTGCTCTGTTTATATAAGGAGATATATAATGTTGCCATATATTTTGGTGATAGATGTTGCATACTATTATTGACTTCGCAGTTGTTACACCCCTTACAACTGATGTTTGCTACCTAGGAGATATAGTAGCTGATAATCGTTGCTATCTCTTGCCAGCTGTTGCAAGTTTATTGCAATGCAGTTAGTTTACTGTGGGGTGCTAAATACCTTAGTGGTATGTCCAGCCCAAGAATGTAGAATTGGGTTAGCAAGTTGGTAGTAATGTGTTGTTAATTCAATTGTATTATTACATTGTTAGTTACATGTTTTTCATGTTTTCATTACCTACAAATTACACAACTGGGCCTGGAAGAGAAAGCTCTGTTATATATGAATGTCATAACATTGTTATTAGTTAGCTGTATTTAGGAGGAGAGTGATGCAGCCATGCAGTTGTTCAATTTGTACATTAAGTACATCATGCGTCATCTATAGGCTAATAGATACCTTATGTGAGTTGAAGATGGTGGGGTGTACAGAGTGTATTTTGCCTATTAATGAGTCACAGTCACTAAGATGGATTCAAAGAGGTAAATTGTATTTAGACAATCAGAAGCGTCGATTCTCCTCTATTCTTCTCGATTAGCAGTAATGGAGGTTTCAAATCAGTCCGAAGTGAGTCCTGTCCCCATTGAGTTTGAGATGAGTTGAGAAGTGCACTTCGATACTTGGATTCACTGGAGATTCTGCTGGGAAAATATATTTCTGGGGTTTCGATTTCAAGTGGAGGGAGAGCCGAGTAAGAATCATCCTTTTCCATTGGTTTCACCTTGGTAAAAAGTAATTTCTTTGCCATTCACCTGACTTCCAAGTGGGCCTTGTTTGTAGCCAGTTCCATTAATTAACAACCTGAGCAAAGATCATTTACCTTGAATAATTTTCTTCTTATATTTTGAAGTGGTGCTAATCTGGACCTTGTGTGACTATTTATTTCTGCTTAGCTTATAGTTAAACTGGTATATTGTCATGTACCACCTTGCGAGTAATATAAATTATCAGGTGAGGGAGAGCCAGTGGAGGTCTATAAGACGGATGAGCAATCGTAATATAGGTTTACAGGTAGTAGTTTTATTGTTGCTGCCATCTGGAGTCTCCGAAGGCTCATTATGACTAAGGCTCAGGCTCCTTCCTATAGGTCATTTACGTACCCCAGCCATGACATGACAAGTGGCACTCTTACCTGAATCCTATACAGAAGTTAGCTGAGGGAAGTCACGTTGTAGTGTCCTCATCGTATAGATGTTCATTGTGTAACAAGATAACGTTGAGACTTAAAGAGAGGACTGATTTTATTGCTCCTAAGTTGTTTTTTTACTTTTGCTATTGTTATGGTGCTGTACCCAGTTTGTCTATCCAGGAGAGATTGGGTAAACTATGAGGCAGATTTATAAGCCGCTTGCCCTGCCAGTATGTCACTTTTTGTGACGCACTGGCTGTGCAATTCTTTGGCCCATATTTAAAAGGACAGAAAAAGTCACCATGCAGGGATTCTCCTGTCCTTGTAAATATGGCCCCTTTACCCACAGCACTTTGCATGGAAGGGGCATTCCAGGGGTGTTGCTGTGGGTGTTCCTATGCAACACCCATTGAACCAGACACATTTCCAGATTTACAAAGACTTGTGAACCTGGATATGCATTAGTATGCTATGCCACCCTAGGGGTGGCGTAGTGAGGCACAAGAAGGAGAAATGTTTTCATTTCTCCTCGTTTTTTTCCTCTTTCAATGCATTCTGTATTCTACAGCACGCATTGCAAGAGGAAAATGCCTGTAATTATTGTTTTTGTGCAGGAAGGTGTCCCTTCCTGAACAAAACAAATCTCCCCATGACGCGGGCATCCTTGCGAGGGCGCCTGCGCTGGTGCATGACAGCTATTTTTGCATCAGCGCATGGGAGAGCACAGGAATGGGACATATCATTGTAAATATGTTGCATTCCTTTGCTCTGAAAGTGCCGCAGAGTGGAACAGTCAAAAGGCTTGTGGTGGCACGCTGCGGCACTTCCCTGGAAATCTGCCCCTATGTTCCACTTTTCTCCTCGACAGACAACACTTCCAGTCCCAAATATAAATGTCTTTATTTTTCAATAGTGTACTGTTGGTAATTATTTTGCAGGGCTCGGTGGTGATATGGCATTCTCCTCATTTTGAGTTTTTTCCAGTTGTAGCGTTATCTTAGTATTACTAGCATAGCCATTGAGTATTTGTTGAAAGAATTTATTAGACTTCAGGAGTATATGATTATATAAGCTGTAGAGGAGATGAGCTGTGATTGATCCTTGAGGTACTCTCGCCTTGATGTAGTGATATGAAGAAGTGAAAGGTGATATTGGGCTCAGGCTAGATCGATTCTTAAGGTAGGAGGAGATCCACTATGATAATACCACCTTGAACAATTCTGGTGCAAGCTTCTCTGGGTAAGCAAAAATCGGAACTCAAGAAAATTCTGGACGCTAGTAAACAGGCAAACCAATAGAACCATCAGCCAGGGGAGTGTAAACATTGCAGAGGCAGAATGGGCAACATTTTTGTATGGCCATTTTATGGCCAATGGAGGAGCAGAACCTACAGCAATTAATAATTCCATACTGATTAAAGATGCCCCTATGGAGCGACAGGACTGTCCACAAGAAAATTTCTATCACCCAAACAAGGCTAGCAAAAATATTATCAAAAGCAAGACACGATTGAGCGCCAGGTACAAACGGGCTGCCACAGGTCCTGCAGCTCCTGCTTAAATCGGATATCCCTCTCTTGTCAAAACAACAAGCAATCCTCTTCAATTTTTCACTAAGGAGTTCAACTATACCTGACTCCTGGCAAGGTGCAATAATCCACCCAAACTATAAGTCTGGCTCCCATTCGTCCTCAAATAATTACAGGTTGATTGCCTTACTGGACAACGAGGCAAAGTACTTTGTGAGTATTTTACTCGAAGAACTGAGCTCTTAGGCTGACCTAAAAGGACTGATCCCAAAAATAAAACTGGCTTCTCTGCAACCACTGGCACCATGTCTAACTTACTGGCACTATCAATACTCACTGACAGAGCACTAGTTTTATCCAAGGTGGTTTACTGTTGTTTTGTGGACTTTAAAGCTGCCTATAACCGGATCGCACGGGCAGCACTTTGGGCCAAGTTAACAAAGTGGGCAATCCAGTCAAACTCTTTTGGAGGAAATAGTCCAACTACATACCAACACCTGGATACAAGTCTAGCTTGGCATCGGCTCACATCTGTCTAAAAAAATCAAGATGACAAGGGGAGTCAAACAGGGATGTGTGCTAGCTCCGCTGCTTTTTAATCTGTTCATTGCAAATCTCTGAGCAGAATTAGATGCAATACATAGCCATACCCTAAGATTGGTTATGTTCAGTTAGGCATAATTCTGTATGCCGATGACCTCGTCTTCTTCAGTCTCACTCGAGTAGGGCTACAATGACTGTTAAACAAATTACATAGTTACACCACCACGAACAACCTAGAGGTAAACCTAAAGAAAATTATGAAGGTAGTGGCTGGTTAAATACCAACTCTGGACTCGTGTTAGGAAAATCTAATAAATACCTGGAGATCGGCTTCGACTTTAGGGGCACTTTTGCCAAACATTGCAGCGACATCACATTGAAAGCCATGGCACTTCAAGAGAATTTCTGAAAACGTTAAAAAAAATAACAGGCCCGAGTTTTACTACAATGTTAGACGTCATGAGAGCCAAAATAGGCCCCACAATGTCGTATAGCTTTGAAATTTCCTTGGGCAAACTTAGTACAACACTAAACCAACATGTGCCTAAGATTTATAAAAGGGTCTATTAGCTGCCAAAATCTGCATCCACTGCACAGATCTGATAAGAACGCAGGTGCTCATTGCAAACTGTGCCACAACCTAAGGCAGGCCGGAGCTGGTTCCCTCGAGTCAGTGTTGTGGTATGAAATCAGCTCTAGTAATCCTGGTGGGTCATACAGTCCGTTCTTTTACGAATGTGTACAGCAGTTATCAGCAAGTAACCTCTGGAACCTTAACCCTAGCAATACAGTTTTTAAAACAAGTATTAAGAACCGCATCGGTATGTGGTCCTATTCTACAGATAAAGTGTTCCTCGCTAAATTCAAGCATGCATGGGCAGTAATCAACTCTTATCAGCTGGCCTGTCTTCCACAATACATGGCCTGCACAAACCCTCTGTATTTAAAACTGTGGTTTATGGCACTCAGAATGGGGGAATGGCACTTCCTGAAACATTTACCACTTTGGCCTCGCCCAGTAGACGAGCTTCTGTGCAGGGCCTGCGGGGAATCAATGGAGTCTTTGGAGCACATTGTATGCCTCTGCCCAGCATTGCTGGCTTTGCGCAGACTAAAACTGAGGTCAGAGTGGAATAGATTGGGAGTCCGGTCTTGCAGGAAGGCTATCATTGCAGCATTAAAACCGGAGAACACCGCTATAAACATAAGCTTCACGCTATTTATCCACCTATCATATCGCTAGCTTAACCAGCAAACTCCAGGCCCTGCACTAACACCAAGGAACGTGCATAGGTGGCTAAAATAACGGTATATCTATGAAGCAGCAGCGCCGTTACAAGATGTCCCTCACAAGTCAAATACAAAGCATTGAAATTATTCTTACATCAAGCTGCAGTTCCACTAGTCGTAACTAGATGTCCCTCACGAGTCAAATGCTAACCATTGAAACCCTTTCATCAAGCATTTGCATTTGACTCGTGAGGGATATCTAGTAACCACAGGTTGAACTGAAGCTCTTTGTAGAATTATTTTGATATTGGATACTATATAATATACACTGCCCACTGCTAATCTCATCCCATAATTCTTTGCAGGGCTTTTAGTTGGGAATGTTTTTTTGCCCATAACTGTGCTTGGAGGTGGTCCTAAGAGGATGGAACCACCACCAAATCGCTCAATAAGATGTGCTTTTTTGTTTTCAAAGCATCTGTTTGGTACTCCCCCTAGGTTAGAGAGGATCCCAAAACCATCACCTCTCTCACTGCATGCTAATTTTTCAGTTTCACTTGAGTGAAAGTACTATATGCACTTTAGCATATAAAGATAGAGATACTTATTTTATCATAACTGGCACTGTGCAGGATGCCATTTGCAATTCTTATGTAATTTCTTCACAGTGCAGACAAGTACACAGTGTCATCAGGTACTCTACACAGACTAAGTGTACTATGTGAAGTTCACAGTACACTATGTGAAGCTACGTGTAGTGCTGCTATGCAAACTAATAGCAATTGTATTATGAACACATTTCCGCAAAACGTGAAATTGTCAAACCTCTACTATGGTAAGAAAAATAATAAAAAATATCACAATAGAAACCAGTATACACACTCTAGTCCTACTCCTCTCAAATTATCTTGACATGCTTCTGAAAAGCGTTCCAGGTAAGATCCAAATTCTACATTAAGTTCAACATTCTAACCTGTACCCAGCCTCAAGGAGAACACCTTCACCAGTGGAAAGAATGTACACTGCTTTTGCTTAGGAAGCTATTCAACTGTTTCTCACCTCAAGAGCCAAAGCACTTCCACATTACAGAAGGCCAATTTATGTAGTAAATTTTACCCTGAGCAGAAAAATACCTTAGATCTGTCAATTGAAAACTCCTTGCAGGGTTTCTATTGTGTCAAATTCTATATTTGAAGAGAAAACAAACTAGATGATCGATGAATATAGTAGACAAGAGGAGATTATTTACATGGTGCGTTCCAGCCTCTCTAATAAGATCTCTCATCAGGTTGAGGTTGCCAATATCCTAAACAGCCTCCAGTGCAGCATTTAAATTGAAGAGAGAAAGGCGGGGAGAAATAGGTGGCTCAAACATAAGAAGCCGAAGCAAGATATACATAATAATCATAATGAGGAAAGCAAAATAATTTCTTGCAAATATTGGAATACAGATAAATACTTCATTGTCCAATGTTGTTTTGCGGTATTAGTGTCTCATGGAAATGCCTAAGGACCTCCTGCAACAGTGGCCTCTAATGAAATGCAAATAATTTACAGTTTTTGAATTACTTTCATATGACCCTAAATTTCATATTGTATGCTTTCAAAAAGAACAACTTCAGGCACTGTGTATGCCGCAATGTTAACAGGATAATAATCTCCCTTTGCTCTGTGTGATGAAATATGTGGTCACAGGTCTTGTATCACAGGAGATGACATAAAGCTTTCAAATACAGTACTGATGTGTTGGAATTGAGCTACTGGCAGAGGGGGTGAAGCCCTACTCAAGGCATCAACCACAATCTCTGTCAGGGTGAAACACAAGCAAACCCCAAATTAACCTGTCCTTAACCCTCTGGTAGCTTGGCACAAATGCAGGCAGTTTTAATTCAGATGCAATGTGAAAAGTATTAATGAAGCACTTGACACAGTGATAAAGTGGAAAGAAAATACAAAAAATGCACATACCAATTTAGAAAAATAGGGTAAAATTGAATGGATTATTTGATATCAAATTAACAAAATCCAATATTGATAAGCAGAGATATGCAACTTTAAAAATGTAGGGTAAAACATTGCTTAGAATCACAAAGCACAATTGTGGTTATCTGATTGTGCTTGACCATGACAAAGTGATCAGTCCAAGCTGGCCATGATGGAGCACAGGATGTACACAGGTTCCAATTTAGTCCCACTGAACAAAGTACCTAAAATCTAGTTTTTGGAGCATTGCCAGATCCTGCAAGTCACACATCAGTGGTTCTGAGGAAGCTGCGGTGCTTCAATGTGGAGCCCTGCATCGTCGTTGAGGATGCCATTGATTAGGGGCTTGCAATGTGAAGTCCGGCATTGAGATGCATTTTGCACCATAGTTCCAAGAAGCTGCAAGCTGACATGCATGGTCTTCAAGAATGTCATTGTTGAAGGGCTTGCAATGTGAAGGCCTGCATCAAGGATGCGTCGCTCCTCGGCGATTCTGTTGAGACTGCAGGCTGCAATACGCGGTTTGGCATCAGGATGCATTCAGCTACATCGGGTAACAAAGCAGCAGTGAAGAGATGCGCTGTGCTGCATCTGTACTTCTAACATGACTATTGGTGGGCTGGCAGAGCACCATCAGGCCCACTTCTAAGGGTTCAGGATGGGGTGGCACCACTTGTGGGATAGGACCCCAGCAGAAAGAGTTCAGATGCTGGGTTCAAGGTGATTGGAGCCTTTTCTGACACTGAAGAGGCCAGCCAGATAGCCCTTTGAGTCACTTTGGTGGTCCTGGTATCAGGCCAGAAGGCAAATGGGCAGCAGGTCAACACAGTAGCATTCCTTCTTGCAGAGCAGCACAGTAGTCCTTCTGAGCCTTTCAGTATACCTGGTCCCTCCCCTAGAGCAGTTTGCAATTTTCTGCCTCACTGTGCGGGCCCCTGCTTTCTTGGGGACACAAAATACTAGAGTGAAACCCTTTGCGAGTGAGCTCAGGCACAGGCTTTGTAATGTCAGAGATGGCCCATCCTGCCATCATCTATTTCGCCTACATCTTACAGTCTGGGAGCAATACACAAAGACCAACTACCAGATACACCTAGTCATGTGACCCAGGAGGACAGGAAAATACCAACTTTCTAAAAGTTATCAACTATAAGAAAGGGACTTGTCTCCTTCCCAGCTTCTGCTCTTAGTACTTCAAACAGTCAAACAATTACCTTTTCTATCTGATTGGGTTTTTATTTAACCATTCCTTTTCAATTTATTTTCGTATATTTTTAAGAGATTTCAAATGTGATAAAAAGAAAACACTGGTGTTCACCTCTCATCTACACAGGATATATTTAAACAATTTCACGAGAAAC
Source organism: Lissotriton vulgaris (assembly GCF_964263255.1). Lineage (NCBI taxonomy): Eukaryota > Metazoa > Chordata > Amphibia > Caudata > Salamandridae > Lissotriton > Lissotriton vulgaris. The sequence continues at coordinate 185,785,054 of NC_141688.1, read as the reverse complement.
ATTCATAGACAAACAGTGAAGTTGGTTGTCTGAGGTTTATCTTTGCCCATCGGACCACTCCTGGTATCGGTGCCAGATGTTATGCAGTCAGTTCCACTTCAGTACTGGTCAATGAGTGGGTGCTAGGAAGGTAGCTTAGCTATCGTTCGTTGGATTGTCCTTGGTGGATGCGAGGTATAGGTTAATTTCTGCTGCTGAGTACTGGTGATGTTTCCTCTCCGGTCGCTCTGCTGCTTGTTCCTGTCTACTCCACCTCAATGAGGTTTGGGAGATCAAGGCACCTTGGAGTCCACCCATAGGCTGCTTGGTCTCTGTATGTGGGTTCAGGGATTCAATCATTCCAAATGGAGAGGGTCATTTCCAGAAACAAGAAGGGGCCTAGGAATCTTTGCCCCTCCACTGCTGGCCACTGTTCAGGTGACTCACTGTTGGCTACTTCAGTGCCAAATCATACCTTCTGATTCTCCCCCACAAGCAGCCAGGGATCTCCAGCCTTTGGGGATGATCAGGCATCTTATGCTGTTCCCAGGCCTTGGATCCCGCTGCGCTGGCTGTACTCCACTTATCTGCCTTGTGACGTCAATCAGTCAATCAATCAGACATTTGTAAAGCACGCTGCTCACCTGTGAAGGTCTCAAGGCGCTGGGGGTGGGGAGGAGCAGCTACTGATCAAACATCCAGGTCCTGAGGAGTCTCCTGAAGGTCAGAAGGTCTTGGGTCTGTCGTAGGTGGAATGGGAGGGTGTTCCATGTCTTAGCGGCAAGGTGGTAGAAGGATTTGCCGTCAGTGGTTGTTCCGGTGGCTGCGCGGGATGGTGGCGAGGGCGAGGTCAGCGGAGCTGAGCTAGCAGTTAGTGGTGAAGAAGGTGAGTCACTTGTTGAGGTATGCTGGTCTTGCGTCATGGAGTGCTTTGTGAGCATGGGTGAGGAGCTTGAAGGTGATCCTCTTGTTGATGGGAAGCCAGTGCAGGTCCTACAGGTGGGCTGTGATGTGAATGTGGCAGGAGATGTTGAGGATGAGGCATGCAGAGGCTTTTTGTATGCATTGGAGTCTCTTCTGGAGTTTGTCTGTGGGGTACAGAACAGGAATATCGACGAGGAAATATTGTGGAACAAAAATATTGCAGCAGAAATATCGTTTGGAAGAAATATCGACCACAAAAATAGAAATGAGAAGAATATCAACTGACAGGTAAGTAATATCAATTACAAAAATATCGTTGTAATAAATATCGTTTACAGAAATAAAGCTTACTAAAATATCGCTTTTTTAATAATGTTATGTATTTCAGTGTTTTTAATAAGAACTGTTTGTCATTTTATTATATGTTTTAGAATGTGTCTACGTATTAATTTATTTTAAGTTTAATTTTGCGTTATTAGTTCTGTAGCAAGTTGTTGGTTTATAGGGGAATAGGGTGGGAAGTAATTTAATTATGTAAAATTAATATATTAATTACTGTGTTAATTTTATTAATTAGTTATAGTCTAATAATTAGTTGTTAATTCATTTCAATTAGTTAATTAATAATTAAGTATGTTAATTGTTTACTTTATTTTAGGTGTGTGTTGTGGTGTTTCTATATGTAAATGGTGTGAAGAGTGGTAAGTATTACATTTTTTATTGATTTATTATTAAATAGTTTAAAATTAATTTCTATTAATTATTTAGTAATTATTAATTGTAACTGTGTAATTAATTTTAGGTGTGTGTAAATGGTGTGAAAGCTGGTAAGTAATTAATTGTTTAATTAATAAATAATAAATAATTAATTTAAAAAAATTAATTAGTAATTATTAATTGTAATTGTGTAATTAATTTTAGATGTGTGTTGTGGTGTATATATGTGTAAATGGTGTGAAAGCTGGTAAGTAATTAATTGTTTAATTAATAAATAATAAAAATTAATTTAAAATAATTAATTAGTCATTATTATTTGCAATTGTGTAATTATTTTAGGTGTGTTTTGTGGTGTATATATGTGCAAATGGTGTGAAAGCTGGTAAGTAATTGTTAAATTAATAAATAATAAAATAATTATTTGAAAGAATTAATCTTTAATTATTAATTGTAATGGTGTAATTAATTTTTGGTGAGTGTGTGGTGTTTAAATGTGTAAATGGTGTGAAAGCTGGTAAGTAATTAATTGTTTATTTAATTAATAACATTATTTTTCATTAATTAATTAGTGAATAATAAATGTAATTATGTAATTAATTTTAGGTGTTTGTTGTAGATTTTAAGGTGCTAAATATTATTTTTTAAATCTTTGTTAATAATATATTTGTATTGATATATTAATTATGATAAAATTAGAAATTAAATTTATTGAAAATGTTCATATTTTTATTTTTTATTGTTTTGGGATCCTGTGCTTTCCCTACTGTTGTACTCACTGGAGTGGGAATAGTAATGTTTACCCCTCCGCTATTCTGCGCTTTCTCTACGGTTGCACTCATTGGAGTGGGAAAAGTAATTTGTACCCCTACGCTATCCAGCACTTTCCCTACTGTTGCACTCTCTGGAGTAGGAATAGTAATTTTTACCCCTACGCTATCCAGCGCTTTCCCTACTGTAGCACTCTCTGGAGTGGGAACAGTAATTTTTACCCCTAATCTATCCACCGCTTTCCCTACTGTTGCACAATCTGGAGTGGAAACAGTACTTTTTACCCCTACTCTATCCAGCGCTTTCCCTACTGTTGCACTCACTGGAGTGGGCGTAGTAATTTTTCCCCTTACGCTATCCAGCGCTTCCCCTACTGTTGCATTCACTGGAGTAGAAATCGTAATCTTTACCCCTACGCTATCCAGCGTTTTCCCTACTGTTGCACTCACTGGAGTGGGAACAGTCATTTTTACCCTCCCGCTATCTAATGTTTTAACTATTAATGTTTTTTTTTGTTATCAAATGTATGTATTATTTTTTGTTTGTTTAATGTGTTAATCAAATATAGAATATATTAAATATTTTTACTTATTTTTAATTATTTATATATGTTTTTATTTTATTTTTATATAATTAACAAAGTTTATAATTTAAATAAAGATACTAGTTATTAAAATGTATTTAGGTAAATATATGTATATGTACACTTTTTTGTGTTTATACTAATTAAATTTAGTTTATTTGTTATAATTAGTTAAAATATATATTAAAATTAATTTAATTTGTTACGAACAATAATAATATTTAATTCATTTAATTTAAGTTATGTTATTTCTTAAAGTCAATATTTTTTACATCTATATTTTTTACATCGATATTTTTGAGTCAAAATTAGTGTACTTACCTTTTTAGGTATAGGGAGGCGATATTTTTGTTATCGATATTTTTACATCGATATTTTTTTTATCGATATTTTGGATATTGATATTTTAACATGGATCGGTCTGTGGTTTCCGCATATAGGGCGTTGCCGTAGTCCATTCTGCTGGTGACGAGGGCCTGGGTGACAGTCCTACTGGTTTCTGAGGTGATCTATCTGTAGATCTTGCAAAGTATGTGGAGGATGTTGAAGCAGGAGGCGGAGACAGCGTTGACTTGTTGGGTCTTCGGCAGAGAAGAGTCCAAGATGAACCCCAGGTTGTGTGATTGGTCGGTGGGTGTTGGCGCAGTTCCCAGTGATTTGGGGCCTATAATTGCATTTATTGATATATAACCACACCCGTAGTCATTCGGGCACCAGTGGGTTGGTAACATTTTTGCAAAAATTCAGCCTACAGGACCATTGTTAATTTTTCAAAAAAAGTTGTGGTCTAAAAATGTTAGGAAACTCTACATGAGGTGAAAACGGCCTATCAGAATAGAGTACTGATTTAAAAACCAATTGGAATTGAGGCCCGTAGTTTGTCGAAACCATTGCAGGAAGTTTATTTTAAAAGTGGCAGGGGATGTAGCGTAAATGTTACTTTTTATTTGTAGGGGTGCTTCTTAATCACAAATAGTCTGCACCCGCATATAATCCTTTGCTGTATTAACCTGAGACAGTAGAACCTGAACCTCTAAAACTAGAATTGTGGTGTATTAGGGATATTTTTCATAGAACCTTGAAGAAATTAACATTGAATTCATACGTGTTTAGCTAAAAACATTAACATGCAGAATTTGTGTTTGCTACTGACAATTATTCACATATTTGATTTGTCTATGTAACATGATGATATAGAAGTGCTTAGTAAAACGTGTTCATTTATATGAAATTTCGTAATGCCCATGTGCTATTTCTTCTGTTGGCCAATTTCTGCAGGCGTGAAATGCATTTTCCCTGGAAGCTCTTGCACTAGATTTAACAGCTGAATTTCATGTGCATCTTGGATTTGTCCTTTCTCACGTTTCTGTTGGAGGTGAAAGAATCGTCCTTGTTAGCTAGAATAATGTATTTGTTTTAGGACTTAGGCTCAAGCAGAAGAGGTTACATTGAACGCTGATACTGATAATTGAGAACTGTTGGACTTTCTCATCGGAGCAAGCCTGTGAATCAAGGACATCTCACCCAGGCCTGGTAGCATTGCTGTCTAATGGAAAATCAGCTAAGAGGAGGTGGCTAGACGTGATGGTGTGATGCTGCAATTCAAATGGGATACTACAATCAATCAATCAATCAGTGACACTTATAAAGCGCGCTACATACCCGTAGGGTCTCAAGGCGCTGGGGGGGAGGGGGGGTGCCGCTACTGCTCGAACAGCCAGGTCTTCAGCTTCTTCCTGAAGGAGAGGTGGTCTTGGGTCAGGCGCAGGTGGCATAAACGTATCGGAGTTAGGGAAAGTGCCCTATGGACTTCTGCCTTGCCTTGAATGAACGAGAGAGCATCTTACAACAAGCTCTATGGCTTTATGCAACTTCACCCATCTGAAATGAAGAGACTTCATAGGAAAACTTCACACGCTGACACCTAAATGGATCACACCTTGGAAAATACTGTGTAGGGATGTCACGCTAGTGTGGGACAGATTAATGCTTTATACCCACAAACTTCTAATGAGGGGAAGTCTTGAAGTTTGCTCAGTCATCTTTTGTATCCTGATCCTCGAATCAATCATTCTGTGCATGTTGCACTGCCTTCATTTCATGTGTAGAGTAGTCTTTGTACAAGTTCTGATGTATTTTTACACCCCCACTTTGAGGTGCCTGTATGTCCAGCTGATTATGGCTTTGTAATAAACTGACTAAATTTAATTGGGAGTCTGTGATTCTCAGGAGTCATGGTCAATTGGAAATGAAATGGTCGACTGGCTAACGATTTTTCTCTCCTCCACGCTTTCATGCTGACAAAAATTGTCATCGACCTGAGGTTCCAGTGCAGATCTAGAACATGGAAACTGGCTCCTTAACAGGGCAAAATGGATTAAACATAGTATAATTCGCAGGCCAATGCATCAAATTAACCTGAGTAAGTGTGCAAATGGTACCCTCCTCCTTTCACCACTCTGCACACACAACTGAAGACTCACCATTCACTCTCACAGGCATACAGCTCTATCTGCCCTCACGCAGGTTGATAGCTCACCCTACTTTCTCACAGCAACACAGCCACCCTCAACTCACACAACTTACTTTGAGCCACACAGTTTACTCAGCACTAATGCTGAACTTGCATCTGTTCAGCGCTATTCTACTCTGCAGCTATGTTTGCACTATAAATGTACCCTACCTACAGAAAAAGTTATATAATATACCTGATTTTTTATATCTACATAGGTATGGCACCATAACAAATATTGGAATGTTTTGCTTTTCCACTCTATTTATTTAGCTGCCTGTATCATTGTATTTAGGGCAACACAAATCAAGGTTTAGTGTTTCTGTAAGTAAACAAGATGAGGAGAGTAATTGTTGCAAACATTGTAATTTGTGCTATTTCTGCAAGTAAATACTGATTTTGGTGACAATTTATGCATTAAGGGGATTATTTACAAGTCCAATGCACCACCCTTGAGTCTGCTTTTAGGACGCACTGGGGCACAGTGTGCCTGCCCAAATGTACAAGGCCACGAAAAGCCACCCTGGATGGCTTTTCATGGGCTTGTATGTATGACTCTCTTTCATGCATTTTCTACATAAGAAAGAGGCATTCTATGGGTGTTGCTGTGGGTATTCCCATGCAACGTCCAAAGAACCTGACGCATTCCCAGATTTACAAGGTTTTATGAACTTGGGAATGCATCAGATTCCTACACCTCCCCAGGTGATGTATATGGAAGGCGCAGCTAGGCGAAATTCCTATATTTCACCTCATGTTTCCATTTTTTTCATGTGTGCTGTATTCTGCAGCACACGTTGATAGAGCATTACACCTTTTGTGATTGTGTTTGTGCAGCATGGTGTCCCTTCCTGCACAAAAACAATCCCCCCTACAAGGAAGTCACCCTTGCACCATGGTGCAAGGGGGCCTCTGTTGGTGCATGGTAGCTCATTCTGCACCAGAGCAGGGGAAAAGGACAGGAAGGTGCTGTATCTTTTAGATACAGCACATTCCTGTACTTTCATTCGATGCACAGCAATGCCGAAGGAAGGCTAACTGCACTGCTGTGTGCCAAAATATCCTAAATGATTCCCTAAATGTTCATGTTTACTGCTTGCAAAATGGTGGGTATCGGCCTCATCACAAGCGCTCTGGTGCTGGCTCCAGTGACACAGTGTGCTGGCCTATATTTGCAAGGCCATGCAGAGCCACTCCGCTTGAGTTTTCATGGCCTTGTCAATATAGTACCCTTTCATGCAGTACTCTGCGTGAAACGGGTGTTCCCTGGGTGTTGCTGTGAGTGTTTCCATGCAACACTCTTTGAATCTGACCCATTCCCGATTTTACAAAGTTGCGTAAGCCTTAGAATGTGTCAGATACCTATGTCTCCCCATGGGAGGCGCATGGGAGGGGTAAGGAGAAGAAATCATTTTATACTTGCCGTACCTCAAAATAAAAGGACAGCAATGCACCGTATCTACAAACAGTAGCCGTGCACCAGTACAGACAACCTTGTGTCATTTTTCAAGGGTGCCGGTGCTGAGGGGATTGTTGTTTATGTGGAGGAAGGGGCACCTTCCTGCACAAAAACATTAATAAAAGGAAGTTTCCATTTTCTATGTATGCTGCATCCTTTTTTAATTGAAAGAGGAAATGCGGGACGCAGTAAGTCCGAAGGCAGGAACCTTTAAGCCGGCTTGTGGCACAGTGTGGTGTGTTCTGCGCTGCACCACCAGTATGTTTGCTGGCCTGTAGATGCTCATGGCTCTGTGGGTCCTTGCTCATTGGGTGCTGGCAAGAGCCCCAGAAGTAGCAAGGAATAAAGCCGGGAGAGTTGAGGTGAGACTTTGGGCTGCCCCCTATCGGCTTCAAAATCCACTCTATGTGCACCTGCAAAGTGCCTGCAAAAGCAACCAGGACTTGGACCTGACTATAGGGGTTGGATGAAATTGTTTTCCTACTATAAAAACAGATAGTCCTCTCTCCTTTTCAACAATAAGCAGTATCAAGTAAGCAAGCAGCTGGGAGTGAGTGCACTGAAAGCAAATCAAGCCCACTGTTTCTTGATTTCCTTATTCCCTGAAGAAGTCATCGGATGATTGTTTCCCGTGACGAAACACGTGTTGGCATTGTTTCTGTTTTATTGGCTACATTCTGTGTGAACTGAATGAATTATGAAAATTGAAATGGCGATCTTCTGATAATTTGAAGAGAAAGAAAAAAGAATAAAGAAAATAAAAAGGAACTGTTTTAAGAACTATGAAGAGAAAGACTTTAATTTAGTTCTTCTTTTTTCTCTGAAACTATTGATTACTGTTGATCTGTGCTCGGGGACAACATGTATCTTGTTGCATTCTTTGTTTACAGAGGATTTTTGGGGACGTGAGTGGCCGTTTTTCCCTTGTTCCCTTGAGCCACCTAATCTGGAAAATTACTAATATTAGTTGGTGTTGCGCTAAACTGACTCAGCCACTAGATTGCAATCATTTCTCTGCAAGGTTGCTCATGGGATAGCATCTTTTTCACCATAGTTGAGGATCCTCATAATGATGGGGTGTGGTGATGCCCCTGGTGGCAGTTGGGGCACCCAGGAACGATGTGCCCTCTCCTGCACCAACCTTTTCTTCAAGCGTGGCTTTAGAGTCCTGAATGGCTTGTTCAAGATCAGGGTGGATTTGCCTCTCGACCCTGTATTCCTGGCTGGGGTTGGTGTGGTCAGGTAAGTCTTCCATATCTGGAGACTTAGTGGGTTTGGTAAGGCATTCAATCTTGCCTTGAGCCCCCATGGTTGTCGGAGGTTTATCTTTGCCCATCGGCCCTCTCCTGGTATCGGTGCCAGATGTTATGCGGTCAGTTCCACTTCAGTACTGGTCAATGAGTGGGTGCTAGGAAGGCAGCTTAGCTATCGTTCGTTGGATTTTCCTTGGTGGATGCGAGGTATAAGTTAATTTCTGCTGCTGAGTACTGGTGATGTTTCCTTTCCGGTCGCTCTGCTCCTTGTTCCTGTCTACTCCACCTCAATGAGGTTTGGGAGATCATGGCCCCTTGGATTCCCAAGCCCACATTCACCCATTGGCTGCTTGGTCTCTGTATGTGGGTTCAGGGATTCAATCATTACAAATGGAGAGGGGCATTTCCAGAAACAAGAAGGGGCCGAGGAATCTTGGCCTCTCCACTGCTGGCCACTGTTCAGGTAACTCACTGTTGGCTGCTCACATCTCCTTCAGTGCCAAATCACACCTTCTGATTCTCCCCCACAAGCAGCCAGCGATCTCCAGCCTTTGGGGATGATCAGGCATCCTACGCTGTTCCCAGGCCTTGGATCCCGCTGCGCTGGCTGTACTCCACTTATCTGCCTTGTGACGTTAATCAGTCAATCAATCAGACATTTGTAAAGCACGCTACTCACCCGTGAGGGTCTCAAGGCGCTGGGGGTGGGGAGGAGCAGCTACTGATCAAACATCCAGGTCTTGAGGAGTCTCCTGAAGGTCAGCAGGTCTTGGGTCTGTCGTAGGTGGAATGGGAGGGTGTTCCATGTCTTGGCGGCAAGGTGGGAGAAGGATCTGGCGTCAGTGGTTATTCGGTGGCTGCGCGGGACGGTGGCGAGGGCGAGGTCAGCGGAGCTGAGCTAGCGGTTAGGGGTGAAGAAGGTGAGTCATTTGTTGAGGTATGCTGGTCTTGCGTCGTGGAGGGCTTTGTGAGCATAGGTGAGGAGCTTGAAGGTGATCCTCTTGTTGATGGGAAGCCAGTGCAGGTCCTACAGGTGGGCTGTGATGTGGATGTGGCGGGAGATGTTGAGGATGAGGCATGCAGAGGCTTTTTGTATGTATTGGAGTCTCTTCTGGAGTTTGTCTGTGGGGTACAGAGCAGGAATATCGACGAGGAAATATCGTGGAACAAAAATATTGCAGCAGAAATATCGTTTGGAAGAAATATCGACCACAAAAATAGAGATGAGAAGAATATCAACTGACAGGTAAGTAATATCAATTACAAAAATATTGTTGTAATAAATATCGTTTACAAAAATAAAGCTTACTAAAATATCGATTTTTTAATAATGGTATGTATTTCAGTGTTTTTAATAAGAATTGTTTGTCATTTTATTATATGTTTTAGAATGTGTCTACGTATTAATTTATTTTAAGTTTAATTTTGCGTTATTAGTTCCGTAGCAAGTGGTTGGTTTATAGGGGAATAGGGTGGGAAGTAATTTAATTATGTAAAATTAATATATTGATTACTGTGTTAATTTATTCATTAGTTATAGTCTAATAATTAGTTGTTAATTAATTTCAATTAGTTAATTAATAATTAAGTATGTTAATTGTTTACTTTATTTTAGGTGTGTGTTGTGGTGTTTCTATATGTAAATGGCGTGAAGAGTGGTAAGTATAAAATTTTTAATTGATTCATTATTAAATAGTTTAAAATTAATTTCTATTAATTATTTAGTAATTACTAATTGTAACTATGTAAATAATTTTAGGTGTGTGTAAATGGTGTGAAAGCTGGTAAGTAATTAATTGTTTAACTAATAAATAATAAAAAATTAATTAAAAAAATATAATTAGTAATTCTTAATTGTAATTGTGTAATTAATTTTAGGTGTGTGTTGTGGTGTATATATGTGTAAATGGTGTGAAAGCTGGTAAGTAATTAATTGTTTAATTAATAAATAATAAAACATTAATTTAAAATAATTCATTAGTAATTATTAATTGTATTTGTGTAATTTTTTTAGGTCTGTGTTGTGGTGTATATATGTGCAAATGGTGTGAAAGCTGGTAAGTAATTGTTCAATTAATAAATAATAAAAAAATTATTTTAAATAATTAATTAATAATTATTAATTGTAATTGTGTAATTATTTTTTGGTGAGAGTGTGGTGTTTAAATGTGTAAATGGTGTGAAAGCTGGTAAGTAATTAATTGTTTAATTAATTAATAACATTATTTTTCATTAATTAATTAGTAAATGTTAAATATAATTATGTAATTAATTTTAGGTGTTTTTTGTGGATACCAACAGGATTGGAGAACCCCTTCAGTCAATCCTGGGGCCTACTCAACAATGCTTTTCACCGTATGAAGGTGAATGACCTTTGGGTCATCAACTTGAGTCAATCAGCATTTAAATTAAATTGGGTACTAAAAGATATGTCCACCTATCATGCTTGGATATTCAGCAATATGCACCAGCCAGCATCCCCCCGCCATACTTTGCCTCTACATATTAAAATTATCTGAAAACACAATTTATGTCCCTAATGCTGGAGGAGTTGCAATTCTTGAAGCACATTGCCAGCTGGCGTCAACCCATGGAGGGAAAATCTTGTAGGGGCTGTGGCCAATGTGAATCATCTCTTGAACTTGTTGTGTGCCTTTGCACAGCTTTGTTGTATGAACTCAAAATCAGGTTACGGCGAGACTGGAACAAATTGGGAGTTCATACTTGTTGGCAGGCCATTATTGCAGCCTTCAATCCAGACAATACTTTCTTAAGCATCCAGCTGACTAAATTAATCTCCCTTGCATCCAACAGGCTTAGTCATCAGGGACTCTATTCATACCTCTGGAGTGCCCTAAGTTTGCCCAGCCTAGCCTCCCTTGTCCACTTAATGACCACATTTCTGCTTCCTTCATTGCACTTGCACTTTGTGAGTTATTTCACCTTTTCCTGAAGTAATGACAGTATTTAAACAGTCTTTATATGTCTACAACACCTAGGGGCCAATTACCATGTCGATCGGAAAGGCTCTGAATGATATGCGATTTTTCAGAAACTGATTCGGAAACCTTGTTTCCGAAAGAATCGTACACATTTCCCAATGTCCGATTACGATGCCAAAAGGCATTAGGATAGCTCGAGTCTTTCAGAGCTGATTCAGACAGCCATTCTTCTCTTCTAAAAACTTTATTTCGATTCCAAGCAGGAGTCATAAAAGTATACATGCATAGTGAAGAAATGTTTAAAACAACAGTCACAGTTACTATCTACAGTTAAAACAAGATATGTTAAAAAACATTAGTCCGATAGGAAGAGATTCATCACTGGGCTCATTTCATTGACAAGAAAATTTCCCCTTAACTAATATCCTATTCCATTTTTATATTTAATATCGGTTTCTAATCACAAGGGCCGATCTAATAAAATTCAGCACTGCATTACAAATGGGAGGGGTTGACAAAGATAACAAGTGCTCATAACACTCTCTATAACAACGGGATCCAAAGGAGACCAACACTGGTCTAATAAATCTGCTTCTGGGAACTTTATACAAAGCACAGAAAAGGATTAGATGCACAGTGGTCTGGGTAACTATATTATTACAGGGACATGGCGGAAGGTTCTTACACCACCCACCTTGTTTTGGAAAGGCAAAAAGAAAATGTAAAATATTAAGACGAAAACGTGTTAAATAAAAACGCCAATGTGTGTGAATAATATAAGTTTGATAAAGTGGCCTTTGTAGTTTACCCCTTACATACATTGCATGCTTGCTGCGAGTTAAAGTGCCCAAGGTATTGCAAAAAGCAATTTTGGTCTTTGTTTTTGAATCCTTGCCTATTAACCCCTGTGGTAAATAAAGTATTACCCTGTCATAATTTCTATACTTAAACAAAGGGTCATGTATTAAATGAGAGGCAGAGTCCGTGGTGTCCGATTCAAAAGGGCTTTATTTCAATAACTCGAGTTAAGGGAGAATCGGTTCCATCACCACTAAGGTTCAGGAAGGGTCTTCTGAACTTTATTCACAGAGTACAATATTTATACATTCAATCTCGTACATAGGGAGGAGCGCTCCAGGCAGAGCAAGAAAAAGAGAGATAAGAGCATGTGGGCGTGTATGAGGGCGTACATGTGGGCGTTCACTTGAGGAGTCATAGGTGAGTCATGGGTGGGTGGATGCATGGAGGGGGTCTGCATGGCCAGCTGGAACCTTTGCCCTACTTGTGTGCGCAACTTGGTCATGACGTGCAATTGACGTGTAACTGAAGGAAGCTGGGGGGAGCTGACTTTCGATCTAGTAGAGAGGCCTTCAGTGTCAGGACGACCTGCACGTCTGGTATTATCTGATATCTTAGGTCCGGGGATATATTATCTGAAGCAAAGGTCGCTCAAGCAAAGGTTGCTCATCACCAAGAGCCGGTGTGGGCATATATTTCATATATTTCTTCGTTCATTGTGTGGGGGCCGTGGGCTTTCTAAGGATGTGAGCTCTGCAAATCACTTAAACGGAGACAGAAAAGCTAAGCCCTATCTCTGCAGACGGGTTCTGTTTACCTTCTTCACCAGGCAGGAATGTGATTCTGTAGAGCAAGCAGATAACTGTTTTGCAAAATACTGTCTTGGCACCCCGGGCTGGGCCCCTCTCGGCTGAGCCAAAAGTATGCGAGAGGTCAGGGATACTTAGCTGCAGCTTTCAGAGTGTCTGGAGACATGAAAACCTTAATTCGGGTCCTGGCTCAGGCTGAGCCACAAAATGGGTTCATCTCGATATATTAAACGTGCACAATGCAAACACATGGGTAACATAGGCCTCAATGCAGAATTAACGTTTCTTTCATGGGAGACTTGGTAACTGACATCCTAAAGTGGGACGGAAATGCAGAGGCATCAATATTACAGACATGAGAGGGAAAATGCATGGATGACATGCAAGTACACTAAACGTGGGGTACAAGCAGGGGACACATTGGCCATGTAAAATTTCATTTTCCTCATTCCCTCCTTGTCCCCTACTGTACCCTTCAGGATACATCTATGTTCATGATACCGTATATCTGATCATACAGCATCATTTGTTTGTCTTTGATCTTTTGTATACGTGGATGGGGAACACAGGCAGTGGCACACAGGCCGCAAATCGCTGGGCTACACTGCAGACAGCGACAGCAGCCGAATATCATAAGCAGTATCATTCCTAGGAACGACAACACTTTCCATCCCCATGCCGATATTACACCCCAGAGCCAACTGGACCAAGTCCATGTGCCTGGGTCTTGATGCATCTCGTGAGCAATTTTGTGGAGCCTTGTTATTGCTGCGTACACAGATGGCGCGTTATTCGGAATGAAAACGCAACAACTGGAGCCGATCACTCTACAAGCCCCGCCCCTATCTGCCAGGATGACGTCAAGAACAAGGCGGTTCTGAAGAACAACAAGTCTCATGGCAGACTGCTCCTGGGTCAAGTTCGCCAGAGCAGATGCAGTCTCATTCACTACTGCTTCTAGAGTTCTTGTTAACCTGCGTATGAGTTTACTGTTTTGGACGGGACCTATGAAGAAAAAGAATCCTCTATTGAAATCTGTATATTGCTCCCAGGCTGTCTCAGTCTGATCAATCACGGGGGAATCGGTCTCCCTCCGGTGTCTAACATGTTCCAGTCGTGAATCTCGATGATAATGGGATGGGGCTAGAAAGACGGGTGGCAGTAGGAACGCTATATAACACGTCCCACTCCAGTCTAAGGGCAGATGTACATAGGCTGTCTGACCGCAAATGAAATAGGTATGACGTGATGCTTTGAAAGAAGACTTTCCTTTATCATTAAACTCGACTACAGCATTACACTCGCTGTGTCCCATATCTACTGATCCTTTCTTTCTAACGCACAAACCACCTTTTACTGGTAGGACTGTAATAAACGGTGGACCTCCATTTTGCATGGGCTGAACATTCAAAATCATAAAGCTAAGGGAAGCATTTCCTTGCTCATACTCTTCATTTTCTAGATCGGTCCCCTTCCTTTGAGGGAGACCGTCATCGTCTGGAAAACATGCCTCGTTCATTACTTTATTCAAGTTTCCCCATATCCAGTCGCCCTGGTAAACTGTGGACTTTCTGTCTAGTGATGTCATTAAAGCAAACCATGCTCCGCACGAACCATTGTGCGAGAACGGAAAAGGGAAGAAGGGCAGAACTCCCTTCGTCTTTTGATAAGGTGGCAGTTGGCCACATACCCAGCAATCTGTCGCCTTGCTGGTCTGATGAGAACGGTGCAACATTTGAATGAAAGTATTGTTGCGCAGGGCTAGTCGATATGACAGTTCATGGGGAGGCAGATCACTGAATGTATGCTCTACAGTGTCATTAATGGAAAGGTGAATATGTGAGGCAATAGGAGGAAAGAAAACATGTAGTGTCAAGCTGATACATATTATAGTGATGCACAGAAGAGATAGAAAAATCAGAGTTACTATACATCTACTGCGTAGTATCTTGCAGTATTTTTCTTTCATTTTGCTCTTTTTACTATTCTGGTCTACGATCTTATACATGTCAGGAACCTGTCTAACCGATTCACCACCTAGTGGACTTAAACAATTAAACGCTGTCTGACTTTCTAGACCGTAATTTGGACTTATACTCTTGCTGTGGAGTCTTTTCTAGCAAAGGGGGCTTAAAGTCTGTATTGTCTTTTGTCTTTATCAAAGTTCCAGAATCTCCAAAGTACTTTTTACAATGGTGGGCATGAAGCCATCCTTTTCTTCCTTCGACCTTGATCGCTGTCCTCGTGGTCAGTAGCACTAATTTCGGTGTCTTCCAACGCGGCTCAAGGGGGCTTGATCAATCAAAATTCCTCACGAAGACGAAATCTCCAGGGACTATGGCATGCTCCTTGACTTGGGTGTTGTCAGGGAAGGCGGCGGCAACCTGTGAGCGACAAGAGAGTAGTGCAGACATCAAGGAAGCCAGGTAATCTGTCAGCATGTTACTGTCAACATCAGTTATTTTCTTAGGCATAGGTGTACCCCACATATTTGGCGGTCTACCGAAAACCACTTCATACGGAGATAGGCCTGTTCTGGAATGGGCTACCATACGCATGTAAAAGAGGGCAACCGACAAGGCTACCATCCAATCCACGCCTTTTTCTGCACAGATCTTTGCTAGTTTCGTCTTTATTGTCTGATTATGGCGCTCGACAAGTCCTGCTGCTTCAGGGTGTCGTACACAATGAAACTTCCACTGATATCCTAACAGGAGGGACACTTGTTTCATTAATTCAGAATAAAAAGGCTGACCATTGTCTGAGTACACAACACGGGGCAATCCATATCTGGGGAAGTATTCACGCACCAATTGCCTGGCGGTGGTCACAGCAGTATAATCCGGGACTGGATACGCTTCTGTCCATCTAGATAGTGCACACACAACTACCAGGACATACTTTGAGGTAATTGAAATTTTTATGGTCAAGTATGTCCCCTAACGTGTACCCCAACGTCTCCATGTACGTGCTTCAAGTACATGTAATTTCCCTCCATGACCGAATATGAAGACGCAAATACATTTGCGTCCAACGTTAACATGTCCTCTTTCAGATCCACCATGAATGGATCAATAATTCAGTTCCTAACCATACCATGCCAACGTCTTTACATGGTACCCTTTTATGTTTTTCCTGGCTCTGCCGAGCTAGGCCCTGATTTCTGTCTCCGAGCCCTTTCTGCTTTCTGCCTCTGAAAGCTGCAGCATGGACATGTATCCCTGACCTCTGCCTTACTTCCTGCCAAGTGAAGCGGTGCCTGGCTCAACCTGGCCTGCCTGCCAAGACCGTATTTTGCCTTCAAGTTATCTGTTCAGCCTCCTCGAAAATACATTCCTGTCTAGTGATTTAGGTAAACATCTCCCCGGCTGCAGAGCAAAGAGCAAGCCTTCCTGTCTCCATGCAAGTAATTTACCGTTCCCGTTGCCATAGTAGGCCCATGGCCCTGCACGTAGACACGTAGACACATATGCACGCACTAGCATTCAGTATAGAATAGCCTCTGCCCGAGAGACCTTCTACTCCAGATAATACATCCTCCAAACATAAGATACCAGATATGTTATAGGTCCAGGTCGTTCTGACATCCCAGACTTCTGTCTCCTCTACTAGTGTTAAAGTTCTCCCCAGTTACACATCTATGTCACGTCATGCTAGCTGCGCGCGCATCCGCACTTCCTGCTGACTCTGCAGATTATCTCTGTGCACACACCCACTTATGACACTCTCTGTGACGTCTACATTACGTCCACACTATACGCCTCCGTGTACGCCTATTACACGCCTTCCTTCACGCCCCCTGTTACGCACATGTGTTCTTATCTTCTTCTTTTCACCTGTTACGCCTACTGTATTGGATTCAATGATGTTACTTTACTATATATAATGTGTACTGTTAATAAAACGTTGACTGTCCCTTCCCGAACCCTAGTGGTGACGGAACATGATCTCCAACCTCGAGGTTTTTCATTAAAACCCGTATGACTCAGATACCACGGACTCTGCCTCTCATTTGAATGAGCTGTCTTGTAATGATAATTATACGGAAAAATTGACTAGGTAATTTATTTACCACATAATTTGGCGCCCGAACAGGAACCCCTCCCCCACCCCACGCGCCGGCGATGCGTCGCAGGCCTTGCCCTCTGCCACAGCCGTGACGGACTCCTATGCGCATCTGCAGGTTTTCCTGTATCTCCCTCAGGCCTACGGAGGTGACGGAGACTGCGGTCGACATCCAGACGAGGCGGTGAGGAGTGCTGAGGATCCCGACCAGAGCCCAGCCGAGAGTAACAGTGTCCGAGGTATCCAGAGGCCCACCTGTTTCGAAGTACCGTGGCGCATGCGTAGTAGCAGTAGCAGTCCAGTCCAGAAGTCCAGTCAAGTCCGAGGCCTTCAAGTTCAAGTTCAAGTATTGCTCCCGGTGAGTACCGTTGCTAGGGACGCATCTAGACGGGTGCATTAGTTTGTGTCCGGTCAAGACAGGTCTGTGTACACAGTCCTGGTCCGTACGTGTTCACTTAGGTGAGCGCGGTATGACGTGTCTCTTTATGGGACCGGTCTGTACTGTTTAGCAGTGCATCTAGTGTTTCAGTAAGTCAGTGATTCAGAATTCAAGCCTTCAAGTATTATTTTCACGTAATTCCAAGTATTGTGTTCTATGTTCTAGACAGTATCTATTCGAAATGTTTTAATGTGTTTCATGCCGTGGTATGAATGACTGTTTGCTTTTCATTACTGTGTTTATTGTGTTCGAGCAAGGTAAAAATGCCGTTATTTTCAAAGTTACGTCAGATAGGAACTAGGAAAGGGATTCTTGAAGAAGCAGTGCCTGTCCCGCCTAGGGACACTCCAGGGCACTTTATGTACCACAAGCACGGCTTAGACGCTGTTTTGTATTTAGATTTGTGGGTCGACTACACCAAGCACTTGGAGGAGAAGTTTAGATGGCCTGTCTCAGGGACATGGGATGCCGAGTGCATCATGAGAGTAGAAGAAGCATTATGGAAAAGGAAAGCCAGACAATCTCAGAAAGATGCCATAGAATTGTGGCGTAAAGAATCGCATAGAAGAACAGAAAAAGAATTCAGAAAAGCAGAGAAACATAGGGAAGATTCAGAAAAAGATCAAGAAAAGGAATTAATAGAAGAAGGAGAACAGGTCAGATCAGAACAATTAGACCGTCAAAGAAACGCACTCATTACAAGCATGTATCCAGTTCTTGCCGAGGGCCTGCCTAAGGCCAACCCGGAAGTACCCAGTAACTTGCCCCCACCATTGGTTCCGACTAAAGTACGACACCATAAGACCGCAGCAGATATTTTCCTTTCTTCCTATTTAGATGATGTAGCTCCTGCATATACCAACATACCCGTACAACCTGCTAATAATAATCTGCCACAGCATATTCCTGCTGATCGAGTCACGACCCCTCCACGTCAGCATTTTCCCGCACCTGTTGTCACTTCCCCCGCTACAGGTCCGCCTGCCACTGTTCCCCCTGTTCCTGGTCCGCATAATCCGTTTGGCACAGCTACACCACCGTTAGGTTATGCTCATGCTTCCGCCTCAGGAGGTGCTACAGGAGGTCCCCATCACACCCCGCCACAATTACAGCGATTGACAATGAGAGAATTAGCTACACAGCGTACCCCGAAAGCGACTCCTTCTGAGAAGCTTAAACAATATCTTACAGATTGTAGATATGATCCAGTAGCAGGCAAGACTAGGACTATGATGTTAGCCTCGTTACGGTTAAGACGTGTTGCAGAATATTTGATTACACTACCAGGAATGCCCGAACAATTAGACAGGATATACCATTTCATTCAAACAGGAGAAGGCCCAGAATGTGTTTGTGAAGCCATGGCATATCAGAAAGTCGAGACACAAGCTTTAATATTGCGATTTTTGATTAATTGTTTGATAAGAGAACGAGATCGAACGAGTTTTGACCAAGAAGAGATGGAGGGATTGACTAAATGGAGTCAGAATATTGCAGATTGTAAGCATGACAGAGAGAAATGTATAGAAGCCATGTCTAGAAAAATCCGTAAAGAAATAGTAGCCATACATGCCCGACAGAAGGCTGATAGGACAGCCGAGTCACACTATAAAGACTCCTCAGAGGAGGAAGTACCCGAGAATACAGACCCATCTCAAGATATAATAGCGTATGTAGGTAGGGCGAAGCCTCCTAAACAGTACCCTTTAGGTAATCCTTTTGACAGACCCATTCGTCGAGAAAGCAAGAAACGATACCTTTCCCCGATACCAGAGCAATGTTCTCTTGAACATATATTCCAAGTTACTGATAAAATCCTGAAAGAAAGAGTAGGTTATCATGAACTCAATACCTTACGTGATCAGGAACTTGCCCGGTCAGCAGTCCAATGGGCCGGGGATGACAATTTATATACAGATGACCTAGTAGTGCAAACGTTTTTAAGTCTTACTCCGGAAGAACAGCGATTAGCTGGTATATACATGACCCAACATCTCATTATCCAGTATGAAAGCCAACAATCTGATCCAGGTCCGCTGTATAATCTATTGCAAGACTTACTCCTGAGAAGATGGAGAGGCCTAGGTACCGATTTGATTGATATCATTTTAGAACAACGTCATAAATATAGGACGTTCCTGACTCCACGTCTTGTTTCAGTTCCACCCCCAGTTAGACAGCCCTATCACCTAGACAGACAGAATCCGTTACGAGAAGTACATCCAATCCGGAAGCCAGATGATACGCTTGAACGTGTATTTGTATACACTCCTTTGACTAAAATGGAATTATTGGAAATGAAGAAAATTGTACCTTGTCACGATAAAGACCCTGCAGGGACAGAAGCATATCCAGTCCCAGATTACACTGCCGTGACCACTGCCAAGCAGTTGGTTCGCGAATTTTTCCCGAGGTTTGGTTTGCCTCGTGTCGTGTATTCAGATAACGGACAGCCATTCTCGTCCGAGCTCATGAAGCAAGTTTCCCTTTTGCTAGGTTACCAATGGAAGTTCCACTGTGTTCGGCATCCCGAAGCAGCTGGATTAGTAGAGAGACACAATCAGACTCTGAAAACTCGTCTTGCCAAGGTCTGTGCAGAAAAAGGAGTAGACTGGATAGTAGCCCTTCCAGTTGCCCTCTTCTATATGCGAATGGTAGCCCATTCTAGGACAGGGCTATCCCCGTATGAGGTGGTTTTTGGCCGGCCACCGAATATGTGGGGGACGCCTCTGCCCCGTAAATTAACCGATGTTGACAGTAATATGCTGACAGATTACCTTGCTTCCTTGATGTCTGCACTACAATCATGTAGTTCACAGGTCGCAGCAGCCTTTCCAAACAACACCGAGGTGAAGCCACACAAGATCGTCCCTGGCGACTACGTGTATGTTCGTAATTTTGACCGGTCAAGCCCTCTGGAGCCCCGCTGGAAGGAACCTAAGATCGTTTTGATGACCACAAGGACTGCAGTGAAACTCGAAGGCAGGAAAAATTGGCTCCACTCGAGTCACGTCAAGAAATACTATGGACTTCCGCCAAAAACTGTTTCCCAGGACTTTCGCATTCCAGAGACTGATACTAAACTCCCCCTGGTAGAGAAAACTCCGTCCCAGGAGTACAGATTAAAGTTGAGGTCTAGTAAGTCAGACAGTTTAATTGTTTAAGTCCCCCCCCTGGGTGAAGCGGTTAGACAGGTTCCTGACATGTACAAGCTAGACCCACATAGTGAGAGAGATAGACAGGAGATCAAGAAACAGATATATTGCAAGAATCTCCGAAGTAGATGTATTGTTACTTTACTCGTCATGTTTTTTCTGAGTCTTACGATTATATGCCTAAGCTATATGTTTCATGTATATTTTCCTATACAAGCACATTCTTCTTTCAATGACACGGCAGACCACACGTTTAGTGATCTGCCCCCGCACGAACTTTCTTACCGACTTGCACTGCGTAACAATTCTTTCATCCGTATGTTACATCATTCACACCAGACCAGCAATGCCACTAATTGCTGGGTATGTGGCCGACTCCCTCCGTACCAGAAAATGGTGGGAGCCCTGCCTCTTTTTCCTTACCCGTTTACACATAATGGTTCATGTGGGGCATGGTTTACATTAATGTCCTCGTTGGATAGTAAGTCCAAAGTTTCCCAAGGTAATTGGATATGGGGAAACCTGAATACAGTTATGAATAAGGCATGTTTCCCTGACAAGGAGGGTTTTCCCCAAATGACAGGTACCGATCTAGAAAACGAAGTATATGGATTAGGCAATTTTACACTTAGCCTCATGATCTTGAATGTCCAGTCAGAAACTAGTACGCACTTACCCTCAATATCAGTTTTGCCAGTAAAGGGTGACCTATGCGTTAGAAAGAAAGGTTCAGTACATCTAGGACACAGCGATTGTAATACAGTTATTGAATTCAGTGATAAAGGCAAGTCTACATTCAAAGCTTCCCGACACTCCTATTTCATTTGTGGCCATACAGCTTATATACGTTTACCTCCAGACTGGGATGGTACTTGTTACATTGCATTCCTATTGCCACCTGTTTTTCTAGCCCCATCTGATTACCATAGAAATTCTCATCTCGTTCATGTCAGACCCAGGAGAGAACTCCCGATTGTCTATTACACTGAAACGACATGGGAACAATACACAGATTTCAATAAAGGATTCTTTCCCTATTTAGGAACTGTCTCAAATAGTAAATTGATACGTAAATTGACCAGAACCCTTGAAGCAGTAGTGAATGAAACTACTTTTGCCCTAGGTAACTTAACAGAAGAGCAGTCTGCTATGAGACTTGTCGTTCCTCAAAATCGTCTCGTCCTTGACGTCATCCTGGCAGATAGGGGCGGGGCTTGTAGAGTCATCGGATCCAGTTGTTGTGTTTTCATTCTAAATAACGCACCGTCAGTATATAGAGCCATAACTCGGCTCCACAAGATTGCAAGTCAGATACACCAGAATCCAGGCACCTGGACTTGGTCCGGTTGGCTCTGGAGCATCATATCAGCCTGGGGATGGAAAGTCCTATCCTTCCTTGGAATAGCCCTACTCATAGTGTTCAGTTGTTGTCTATGTCTACAATGTGGGCCAGCGATTTGCGGCTTGTGCGCCACATCATGTATTCCCCATCCAAGTCCACGTTCTCGTGCCCGAATGAAAAAAGATGAGCAAATGATGCTATATGAACAGATAGATGGACTCATGAAGATTGATATATCCTGAAGGGAACGTAGGGGACAAGGAGGGAATGAGGTAATTGAAATTTTTATGGTCAAGTATGTCCCCTAACGTGTACCCCAACGTCTCCATGTACGTGCTTCAAGTACATGTAATTTCCCTCCATGACCGAATATGAAGACGCAAATACATTTGCGTCCAACGTTAACATGTCCTCTTTCAGATCCACCATGAATGGATCAATAATTCAGTTCCTAACCATACCATGCCAACGTCTTTACATGGTACCCTTTTATGTTTTTCCTGGCTCTGCCGAGCTAGGCCCTGATTTCTGTCTCCGAGCCCTTTCTGCTTTCTGCCTCTGAAAGCTGCAGCATGGACATGTATCCCTGACCTCTGCCTTACTTCCTGCCAAGCGAAGCGGTGCCTGGCTCAACCTGGCCTGCCTGCCAAGACCGTATTTTGCCTTCAAGTTATCTGTTCAGCCTCCTCGAAAATACATTCCTGTCTAGTGATTTAGGTAAACATCTCCCCGGCTGCAGAGCAAAGAGCAAGCCTTCCTGTCTCCATGCAAGTAATTTACCGTTCCCGTTGCCATAGTAGGCCCATGGCCCTGCACGTAGACACGTAGACACATATGCACGCACTAGCATTCAGTATAGAATAGCCTCTGCCCGAGAGACCTTCTACTCCAGATAATACATCCTCCAAACATAAGATACCAGATATGTTATAGGTCCAGGTCGTTCTGACATCCCAGACTTCTGTCTCCTCTACTAGTGTTAAAGTTCTCCCCAGTTACACATCTATGTCACGTCATGCTAGCTGCGCGCGCATCCGCACTTCCTGCTGACTCTGCAGATTATCTCTGTGCACACACCGACTTATGACACTCTCTGTGACGTCTACATTACGTCCACACTATACGCCTCCGTGTACGCCTATTACACGCCTTCCTTCACGCCCCCTGTTACGCACATGTGTTCTTATCTTCTTCTTTTCACCTGTTACGCCTACTGTATTGGATTCAATGATGTTACTTTACTATACATAATGTGTACTGTTAATAAAACGTTGACTGTCCCTTCCCGAACCCTAGTGGTGACGGAACATGATCTCCAACCTCGAGGTTTTTCATTAAAACCCGTATGACTCAGATACCACGGACTCTGCCTCTCATTTGAATGAGCTGTCTTGTAATGATAATTATACGGAAAAATTGACTAGGTAATTTATTTACCACAACTTGTAACCTCTACATCTGTCCATTTGGATATAATCCATCTGGAGGACCTCAAAAGGATGGTCAGGAGGATGAAATCCGCCTTGTACCACCGGAATGCCTTTACCTGGATTGAACTGGCAACAGATCATACAGGTTCGCACTTTTTGCTTCGCTGCTGCACGAAGGTGCTTGTTAAACCAGATATTCTGTAAGCTTTCTCTCCCAAGTGTGCTGGACTATGTGCTGTGTTTATGATCACTTGTACCATGGAATCTGGAAGAAAGCATGTGGCTTTTCCCTTAGTCATCCAACCTTGGTCAGTCTGGACCCCTCCTTGTTCAGTCCATTTCTTTATTTCATCTGAAGTGGCATGTGTCTGTATGTCGAGTACATCTTGAGAAGGATCCCTGACTGTCATATTTTTTGTCAGTAATGGTACCTCTGTCTTTGTCGTATCCGTTGGTGTCTGGGCTGTAAGTTAGCAGTTCGGTCTGCCAGGTCATTACCCTGGGAAATGGTATCTATAATTTTCGTGTGTGCTTTGCATTTCAGGATAGCTATGGCTGTAGGTAAATGTATTGCTTCTAACAGAGCCTGAATAAGCGGGCCGTGCTGAATTTTGGTCCCATGGGAGGTCAAGAAACCTCTCTCCCTCCACAGGACTCAGAAGTCATGAACTACGCCGAATGCGTATTGTGAATCTGTATAAATGTTCACTTTCAAGTGCTTAGCTTTTATGCAGGCTTGTGTCAGAGCGATGAGCTCTGCTGCTTGTGCTGACAGTATGTCTATTCTTTGTGTCTCTATGACTTCAGTAGCAGTGGTCACGGCATATGCTGCCACTAACTCCCCTGCACTCGTTCTCATGCATGAACCATCTACATAAAGTGTCAGGTCAGGGTCTGTCAGTGCAATGTCTGTCAGGTCTTGTCTTGGTTTCGTCACTGTATTCATTACTTCCACACAGTCATGTGGTGCGGTGTCTACTGTACTTGAGGGCAAAAGTGTAGCAGGATTCAGAATGTTACATTGTCTGATTTCTATGTGTGGCTGGAATAACGTCAGTTCATATCCTGTCAATCTCGCTACAGTCAAGTGTTGTGTCTGTGTCCTGTTCAAGAGAACTTCCACTGCATGCGGTACCTGTACTGTCAGGGGATGTCCCAGCACTATAGAGTCACTTTGTCTTATGGCTAGGGCTGTTGCTGCAACTGATTTCAGGCACGCAGGCAGAGCCTGGGCCACTGGGTCAAGTGTACTAGAAAAATAAGCACAAGGCTTGTGCTTTCCTGCTTGATCTCGTGTGAGAACAGATAATGCTGTTCCATCTCGTTCAGTTACAAAAAGCATAAAGGGTTTGCTGTAACAAGGAGTCGCTAAAACTGGCGCTTGACATAAGGCTCTTTTTAATTCTTCAAATGCCAAGGTATGTTCTTGTGTCCAAGGGAGGACAGTCGAAGATGCTGCCTCCTGTGTTGTCAACTGTATGAGTGGTTTGGCTAGATAGGCATACTGGGGAATCCATTGTCTGCAATATGAAGTGAGGCCAATGAAGGCCCGTACTTCCTTTTGTGTCTTTGGCTGTGAAAGGTTAGCAATTAACTGAATACGTTCTTGTGTCAGCTGTCTACCCCTCTTGGACAGCAAGTGTCCAAGGTACACCACTTGCTGTGCACAGAATTGTAACTTCGAAGGGGACACTTTGTGCCCCTTGTCTGCCAGAAAGTGTAAAACTGTCAGTGATGCATTTTCGCAGTCTGGTTCTGATCGTGCTGTAATTAGGATGTCGTCTACGTACTGGAGCAGTGCAGTGTTGGTAGGCATAGTAATACTGTCCAGCTGTCTTTTTAATGCTTGACTGTAAATGCTAGGACTCTCTGTAAAACCTTGGGGAGCTCTCGTAAATTTAAAGCTGCGTCCATTTAAACTGAATCCGAAGAGATACTGGCTGTCTGGATGAATTGGAACGCTAAAGAAAGCATTCTTCAAGTCAATGACAGTAAAGAACGCTGCCTCAGATTCAATAGCAGTCAGTAATGAAGAAATGTCTGGGACTACTGGGTATTGTGGAACTACACATTTATTCAATTCTCGAAGGTCAACAACTAGTCTGTAAACTGGTGGTGCATTAGAGTCTGTTCGTTTAAGGATAGGAATGACAGGCGAGTTACATTCATTCGAGTCAGTCTCCACTACCAACCCTTGTGCAATGAGCTCGTCAATAATTTTCAATAAGGCCACTACAGCATCATGTGGTAACTTGTATTGTCGTATACGGGGTAGTACTACTCCTGCTTTGAGTGTGACACGGTGTGGTGTTATGTTCATGTAACCTACATCAGTCGGACCTTGTTCCCATAGGTGCTGTGGTACATTCTGGAGTCTGTGGTCAAAATCTTTCAACACATAATGTCCCTTAAAATCACGTAAAAACAATCGCACTCCTTCCGGAGAACAACATATAACTGCTCCTAGTTCTTTTAATGTCTTTATACCAAGTAAATTTTCTGGACATGATTTAGTAAGTAGCAAGTCAGTGGTACGTGACAATGGACCAACTCCTAGGGAGACTGGTTTTGATACTTCATTAACAATAGGCTTTCCTGAAAATCCCAGGGAAACATTCTGTGAGCCCGAGAGGGGTGCCCCTGGAACCTCGTCATGGCTGATGGTAGTTCTGCTCGCCCCTGTGTCAATCAGAAATTTTCTGTCCTGTCCCAATACACGACTATGTACATAAGGACCCTCTTGATCTACAGGAACCTCAATAAGGGGCAAACCAACTTCCCTCTCAAGGCTGTTTCATGAGTATGCTTGATATTCTGGATAGTCTGACTTTGTGTACTGATACATTTGCTGTGTTGCATGAACGGGCAGTGGTGGGAGTGGAAAATTAGCTACTGTTTTGCCTAGGAGGATGTGGTCGTTCTTTGGTTCTGCCTGTAGCTATATTGTGTTTCAGGACAGCACATTCATTTACATAGTGACCTGGTTGCTTGCAATAATTACAGTTCCCTTTGACAGGTGTCGTGGTATTTTTGCCATTTTTGTTCGTGTTTGCTGGTACCGATTGGGCAACCAGCACTTTCATTTTTGTCTCTTTCATGCGTCTCTTTTCCTGATCCTGCTCTTCTCTAATCCTGTTCTGGTGATATTGTAGCATTTGCAACATTTGCGAAGGGCTGTTTGCTTGCCAAGTACTCTCAACCTTCAGTACTCTATTCTTGATCTGGGGTAGGGAATTCTCTACTAGTTTGCTCATGAAAAGATGTGGATATGACTCGCTACTGGGCTTAAGGCCACTATTAATAGCAAAACATTTCTCGAATCTGGAATAGAAATCACTTGTGTCCTCGTCTGGTTTCTGCTTACAGGCTGAAATAGCATCCCAGTCTTCCTTTTTAGTAGTCAATAGTCTCGGCAAGACCTGTATTAGGAGTTCAGGCAGTTCTCTAGCTTTGTCCCCAAGACCAACCCCCGGAAGCCTAGCTTTATCCTCTGTTTCCAATTCTGTCCAACTTATCTTTTTCTCTCCCACCTCCCAGTCTTTTTCCTTAAGCTTTTCATAAATACCTGCAGGCAACAGTACTTTCAATAGTTTCAGAATGTCAGCATACGTATAATCTCCGATGCGGAGAATGTCTTTTAATTCACGGTGAACCCCCCCCGGGTCTTTATCATGGCAGGGCAACATCTTTTTCATTTCCAGTATTTCTAATTTCGTCAAGGGGGTGTAAACATACACTCGTTGAAGTTCACCTGTTGCATTTTTGACGGGATGTACCTCTCGTAGGGGGTTCTGTCTGTCTATGTATAGGTGCTTTCTGTCGTGGTGTGGGGCGGGAAGCATGCATGTGGTCAGAGAATTTAAGTACTTATGTCGTTCATCCAGGATCACATTAATTAAGTCAGTACCCAGGCCTGTCCATCTTTCTAGAAGTATGTCGTCCAGTAATTTATACAAATGGCCGGGATCGGAATATTGACTTTCATACAACGTTATTAAATGTTGGACCATGTAAATACCGGCCAAACGCTGTTCGTTCGGCGGGAGGCTCAAGAAAGTCTGAGCCACTATATCATTGCTATATATATTAGAATTGGACACCCATTGGGTGGCTGACCGGGCCAATTCCTTTTCGTGTGGGGTGTGAGATCGCTCGCTCTCTATCCGTCATTTCAGTGCTTTTTCAGTAGCCTGGAATACATTTTCAAGGGAATATCTTTCTTTAATGGCAGACCCCTGTTTATGGTAGTCGAGGCACTTGGGCCTGTCAAACTGTCGTGCCTTGCCTACATAATTCATTTTTTCCTTTGCCTCGTTTTCTAACTCTTCCGATGATGACCCACTCTTCTCGTCAGACCCTGCTCTGTGTATTGCTAATATTTCCTTTCGTATTTTCATCGTCATGCTATCTGGCTGTCCCTGTTTATCATGCCGACCGGCATCTATGTTATCACTCTATTCTATCAAACCATGCCTTACATCTCCGTCTCCTTGGTCTTGTTCCCTGATCAGACAGTTAATCATAAAACGTAGGATGTAGTTCTTAACCCCCACCTTTCTGTGTTCCATGGCCTCTTCTATACCCTCTGGTCCCTCCCCCGTTCTAATGAAACGGTATATTTTATCTAGGTGTTCTTTCATGTCTGGTAGTGTGATCAAATAGTCGACGGCTTGTCTTAGTCTTAGTGAAAACACGAGCATTGAACCCTTTCCTGGTACTGGATCGTAAATACAGCGTGCTATTGCTACATCTACAGTAAACTTATATGGCGTTGATGTTCGCGTTGGCGTTAACTTTGGCGTTGGCATTGGCCCCCCTCCCCCTACTGCCCCTGGCCCTACGTCGTCTTTCACGACCTGCTGGAGCTGTTGGAGCTGAGCCGCTGATGGGGGCGGAGGGAAATCTGCGTTTACATAGTCCGGTGCGGGCTCCTCTAGATAGGAGGAAATAAACGCCTCAGATGCTGTTGGCTTTATTCTACGTACTCTATAGGGTACAGGTGGTGGCGTTCGCGACCTACGGGGTGTTTCTGAGGGGGTCACTTTAGCTAGCTCTTCTGAGAGGACGGGATAAATACCAGTAACTACGGCATTTCCTTCTCTATCAGCCTGTTCTGCCTTGACTCGTTCCTCCTCCTCCCGCAGTTCTTTTTCTTTGGCTTTTTCCGCTGCTAGTTTAGATCTCTCTGCTTGGTGGAATTCTTTCTCTGTTCTCCTATGTGACTCTTTGCGCCATAACTCAATAGCATCTTTCTGAGAAGGTCTTGCTTTCCTTTTCCATAGCGCTTCCTCTACTTTCATAATGCATTCAGAATCCCATGTTCCCGAAATAGGCCATCTGTACTTCTCCTCTAAATCCTTCGTGTAATCTACCCATAGTTCTAAATACAATACGGCATCTAGCCCGTGTTTATTATACATGTAATGACCAGGTGTGTCTCTAGGCGGGATGTTAACTGGCTCTTCTAAGATACTTTCCTGGTCCCTATCTGACGTAATTTCGAAAACAGTGGCATGTTGAAACCAACTCAGGTTACAGATTCAATGAAAACACAATACACACAAAAATACTCTGACTGAAACAATCATTCACACTACAACACTAAAACACTAAAACAGATAACAGTTTGACTAGATACATGTACTTGAAAACAGTTAATTTTATTCACTGGAATACAGTACAACCATACCGGTCTCTTAAAGAGACACGTCTTTACCGTGCCCACCGAAATGGACCCGTCTTTACCGTGCTCCTGTGAACGAGACACGTCTTTACCGAGCTCAAACAAATGTACCCGTCTTGAACTTTATGCGTTCCCACTAGTGGTACTCACTGGGAAGCAGAACTTGAAGGCCTCGGAAACTTGATACTGTGCATGCGCCACGGAACAGGTGGGCCTTTGGAAACCTCGGACCTTGCTCTCTCACGGGTTGGGCTCTGGTTGGGATGATCCGCGATCCTCACCGCCTCGTGTGGATGCCTGGTCGCAGTCCGTCTCCTCTGTGGGCCTGAGGGAGTAAGCAGGAAATCCCGCTGGCGTGTACACTTTGAAGTCCGTCACGGCTGTAGAAGGGGGCAAGGGCTGGACCTACATCTCCGGCGCGTGGGGAAGGGGATTTGTCCCTATTCGGGCGCCAGATTTATGTGGTAAATAAAGTATTACCCTGTCATAATTTCTATACTTAAACAAAGGGTCATGTATTAAATGAGAGGCAGAGTCCGTGATGTCCGATTCAAAAGGGCTTTATTTCAATAACTCGAGTTAAGGGAGAATCGGTTCCATCACCACTAAGGTTCAGGAAGGGTCTTCTGAACTTTATTCACAGAGTACAATATTTATACATTCAATCTCGTACATAGGGAGGAGCGCTCCAGGCAGAGCAAGAAAAACAGAGATAAGAGCATGTGGGCGTGAATGAGGGCGTACATGTGGGCGTTCACTTGAGGAGTCATAGGTGAGTCATGGGTGGGTGGATGTATGGAGGGGGTCTGCATGGCCAGCTGGAACCTTTGCCCTACTTGTGTGCGCAACTTGGTCATGACGTGCAATTGACGTGTAACTGAAGGAAGCTGGGGTGAGCTGACTTTCGATCTAGTAGAGAGGCCTTCAGTGTCAGGACGACCTGCACGTCTGGTATTATCTGATATCTTAGGTCCGGGGATATATTATCTGAAGCAAAGGTCGCTCAAGCAAAGGTTGCTCATCACCAAGAGCCGGTGTGGGCATATATTTCATATATTTCTTCGTTCATTGTGTGGGGGCCGTGGGCTTTCTAAGGATGTGAGCTCTGCAAATCACTTAAACGGAGACAGAGAAGCTAAGCCCTATCTCTGCAGACGGGTTCTGTTTACCTTCTTTACCAGGCAGAAATGTGATTCTGTAGAGCAAGCAGATAACTGTTTTGCAAAATACTGTCTTGGCACCCCGGGCTGGGCCCCTCTCGGCTGAGCCAAAAGTATGCGAGAGGTCAGGGATACTTAGCTGCAGCTTTCAGAGTGTCTGGAGACATGAAAACCTTAATTCGGGTCCTGGCTCAGGCTGAGCCACAAAATGGGTTCATCTCGATATATTAAACGTGCACAATGCAAACACATGGGTAACATAGGCCTCAATGCAGAATTAACGTTTCTTTCATGGGAGACTTGGTAACTGACATCCTAAAGTGGGACGGAAATGCAGAGGCATCATTATTACAGGCATGAGAGGGAAAATGTATGGATGACATGCAAGTACACTAAACGTGGGGTACACGCTGGGGACACATTGGCCATGTAAAATTTCATTTTCCTCACCCCGGGTAATCGAAAATATCACTTAAACCAATCTTATAAAAGTTATCCTTTACATATTGAATCCAAGGTATCTCCCTAGTGTGGTCCAACTTGAGGCAATCCTGTAAGATTTCATGGGTTAATTTTAATTCTTCAGATTGCCAAACTTTAATCCATAGCAATAAGGGGGCCAGATGTATAATATCACTAAGAAACTCCATGCCCACTTCCGCATGGCAAAAGGCGTTTGAAGTGCCTGTCGAAACTGCTAGGAGACGTTTAATAAATGTATTTTCCTGCAGCTGCAGTGTTTCACAATTATGTGTGCCCCACACGCCAGCACCATAAGTTGCTACCGAGACACATTTGGCGTTATATAAAGCTAAAAATGTGGGTATTAATTTTTGACCTAATTTACTCG
This sequence comes from Lissotriton vulgaris, assembly GCF_964263255.1. Classification (NCBI taxonomy): domain Eukaryota; kingdom Metazoa; phylum Chordata; class Amphibia; order Caudata; family Salamandridae; genus Lissotriton; species Lissotriton vulgaris. Next base: position 185,754,186 of record NC_141688.1, on the reverse strand, counting down.
CAAAGCGGAAAAGGCCCTCCACTATATTTGATACTTTTTGGGCCCGCAATGCAATTAATGGTTCCCAATTCATTTTTTTGTTAAAAAGGTTTCCCAAATAATTAAAATTGTCCACTTTCAGTATGATGCAGTCCTTAACCCTATAGGTACGTGTTTTTGCATTTTTAGGACCGCAGGTCATGGCGAAGGATTTAGTGAAATTAACTTATAAATCCAAGTCCCCCATAAATAAATCAAAAGCATCCAGACAAAGCTGCATGCCATTTGCAGTAAGAGTCATTAAAACCGTATCATCCGCATATGACAGCATAGGGATCCTTCTATCATTTGCCTTTGGAAAATCAGCCCCACAGTGCAACAAAAAATTTTCTAGGCCATTCGTGTAAACTAAAAACAAAAAGGGAGCTAAAATACATCCTTGCCGGACACCCTCAGTGGACGGGATAGGATTGTTTTTTTCTCCCCCAGGGCCATAACGCACACTTACTGTAGTTGCAGCATGTAGTCTGCGGAGCAGGGATACCAGTTGCTCCTCAAACCCCATCGACCCCATCATATGCCACAGCTTGTCCCTACATACGGTGTCAAAGGCACTGGATAAGTCCATGAATGCCAAATGGATGGAACTGTGTTTGGCACCCATGTACTTACCCATAATTAGTGCTAAATTCAGGCACTGCTCGGTTGTTCCCCTACCCCGTCTAAAACCATATTGGGAGTCAACAATGATACCAACTGAGTCTGCCCAAGTTTCAAGACGCGCCAAAATAATTCTGCCCATTAATTTACAGGTTGCATCAATTAGAGATATCGGCCTATAACAGCACGGATCTGATTTTTTACCCTTATTAAAGATTGGTACCTCTACTGCATCTTTCCAGGATCTAGGAATAACCCCCCCCAACAATAGCTCTAAAGACATTTAATAAGAGAGGAACCCAAACATCCATATTGCATTTAAAGAAATCTAGCGGTACCGCATCAGGGCCAGGTGCTTTTAAGGCAGAACCCCTTGTCAGAGCCATCTTTACCTCAGAGAGAGTAAGAGATGCTCCTAACGCTTTAGCTGATTCACTGTCAAAATCCTCTATTCCCTGTAAGGCTCCTAACGGCACATCTTTAGGATTAAAAATGTTACTGTAATGGGCAACCCATTCCAATTCGGTCTGCCTGACATGAATTGTGAATGAATGAATGGATGTCTTGTAAGTCACAAACTTAATACGAAGAGCATCAAGGCGCAGGCAACACACAGACAAAAGTAACAAAAGGCAGATACCACAGAAATTAATACGCCTGGGAGAAGAGCCAGGTCTTCAGGAGTTTACGGAAGATCACAAGTGTCTGTCAGAATCTGCCTATGCGGCCCTTTTACAGGCTCCCCTTTACTTGCAGGTGTAGAAATGGGGCAGTGGGGGTACCCAAGGGACCCCACCTCCCGATAATGCACAATGTGGCAGGCACAAGGTGTGCCCGCCACTGGGTGTAAGGTTTACCTCAACCACACCTTTTTTTAATGTAAATTGTAAATGTAAATTGATACTTGTATAGCGCACTACTCACCCGCAAGGGTCTCAAGGCGCTTGGGAGCCTGATTTCTCATTCAGAACACAAACTCCCATTGAAGTCAATATAATTCCAATCAAACGATGTAGGGACACATCGTAATCAGTCTTCCGGACTTGCAATACACGATACGTTCAGAAATTAGTTTGAGACCGATTTGTTTCCTAATGGTTGGTTGGTTGATTGCTTTATTTCGATATGCATATATCATAAAAGCATTACAAGGAAAATATATAAAACAGCACATCGTAAAAAAGACTGTACATTTAAAATGGAGAGATAAAAGCAGCAATTAATCAGAATAAATTAAATAAAAAAAGAATTAAATTGATATAGACAGTCTTTTTAGGCGGATCAACTAGGCCCATTTTAAAAATTTGGATACGGCACAAACAATGGGAGGGGTTGTATCAGTTAGTAAAATCCGTAGAGCCACCAAGTACTGGCGAGTGCCCAGTTCTCTACAGAGTGGTTTAAGCCAATGTGATCTAGGGCACGCGTAATCCGGGCATTCAAAAAGAAAGTGTGCCACAGTTTCGGGTCTGTCAGTACATAAGGCACAATGGCGTGATGCCTGCTTAGACATATTCCACCTAGAAAGGAGGTCGGCAAGGGGTAAGGTCCCTAGTCTGAATTTGATATAGAGAGCCCGGTCCATGGCGATGGTAATAATGTCCAGATAGGGCTCGAAGGCAACAACGTCTTTTATTTTCAAATAAGCTGCGGTGGAGTTGCAGTGACGCTGATTGCTGTTGAGCTTGGCAGAAACCCATTCCCAATATAGTTTTTTTAGGGATTCCTTTGGGGGAGCTGAATGGTTGGACCAGCAAGACCCCAATCCCAGGTCCCCTAGCAGATGTTTAATGTCCCTAAGCCATTTGATCTTCTGCCAACCATCCGAACACATCACCTCTGCCAGCCCGTCTGCATAAGATTTTAGCTCCGGGACCCTCCACAGGCGAGCCCAAAGCAGGAGAGGTCGGAGACGGGCCTGGTCCTTGATTGATTTGCAACCCGCGTCCATTAGCACCGGGACTGTCGGGGTGCTCGTCGGGATAGCCAGGAGGTCCTTAATGAATTTATTCTCTGCCTTGGTCAGAGACTCCATGTTGCCTAGGCCCCATAGTTCGGCTCCGTAGAGTGATGCGGATACAGCTCGGGCTTTATAGATGTCTATTATCGGAGCTACACAGTGTTTTGATGAGTTGCTGTACTCCTTAAGGAGGCCCCGCCCCACCCTTTTGTGTCCAACAGTCATTTTGTTGATGTGGGGAGTCCAGCTCATAACATCACTCAAACGGATTCCCAGATAATCAAATTCTGCCACTCTTTCAAGGGGGATGGAGTTCAGAATCGGGGGGCGTCAAGTTTACGGGGGGGGTGCATGATTAAGTACTTCGTTTTGTCCACATTGATGACAAGTCCTCTGTTAGTGCAAAAATCCTGGAAGCGGTTCAGGAGCTTCTGGAGGCCTTGGGGGGTTTTCGAAATGAGAAGGGTGTCGTCGGGAAACAACAGTGTTGGGATCTTTACGCCACCCAATGTGGGGGCGTCTGCTGGCTCACCAAGCAGGTGCTCTACCACCCTATTCACATAGAGGGAGAATAGGATGGGAGCTAGATCACAGCCCTGCCGGACACCCCTCACGACCCAGGTCTTATCGGTCTTTTCCCCATTCAACCCCCATCTGACCTGGGCATAGTTGGCATTATGCAATTTGATAAGGAGGTTTAAGATATAAGGGGGCATCCCGAGACCATACAACACCCTCCAGAGTTCCTCCCTAGGAACCAGGTCAAAGGCAGTCTTCAGGTCTATAAAGGCCAAATAAAGACTGCCCTTGCCCAGCTCAACCACCTTCCAGTAAAGTAACAGGAGCCTAAAAACTTGTTCTATGGTTCCTGTGCCTGAGCGAAACCCAGCTTGCATATCAGACAGTATATGGTTATCATCCACCCATTGGAGGATCCTCCCCAAAATAGCTTTCCCCGCCACTTTCTGGGTTGAATCTATAAGGCTTATTGGCCTGTAGTTCCCTTTTTAAAAATTGGGACTACCTCTGCCCCTTTCCAGGACTCAGGCACAGATCCTCCCTCAATAATGGCATTAAGAAGGGCCGAGATCAGTACCCCCCATTTGCTTGGATAGGCTCGAAGAAGGTCCCCTGGCAACCCATCCGGGCCAGCAGCTTTTAATGGTGTCAGAGTTTTAATCAGGTTCATGACCTCCCGTGCGGAGAAAAGATCCATATCTCTATCCAGGGTATATGGGGGAAGGATAAAGGGATCATTAAGTGAACCTTCAACGGCGGAATAGAGTGTCATAAAATGGTTAAACCACGTCTGGGCAGTAATAGTACAGGTCCTCAGGGTGTCATCAGGACGATTCCTACTGCCCACCAGGTCCCAAAACCCTTTGGCATCTCTCCCTCGACTAGCAGCTAAGAGGTCCTGCCAGTAATTATCCTCCCACTCCTTCTTAGCATTTTTTTGGCAGTGAGAGTATAGCCTTCTTGCCTCCCTGGTCCAAATTTGTGATTTGGATTTAACTGCTTCAACGAGCAGTGTCTTCGCCTCCCTGCACTTACGATTAAACCAGCCTTGCCTAGCCCGTGGACAGAGTTTCTTCCTATTGGCACTGACTGGGACAACAAAAAGGTCACTAATGGCCTGGGTTAGGCTACAGAACTTTGCAGGCACCTCCATCAGCCCAACCTCAGGAGAGTCGAGATTTTCTAAAGCTGCAGCTAAAAGCTGCGTTATGGTGGAAGTTTTCTCCACTGAGAGTGACAGCTTAGCCCACTTTAGCCGTCGTCCGCAGTTAGAGACCGATGACATATCCGGGGCGGGGGTACAAGCGGTTCTGCTCCCTGTACCATCTAACCACCTATGGGACAGGGTAAGCGAGAGGAGGTTGTGGTCACTCTCGACAGAGGGTATAATCACCATATCTTTTACCATGCTCCATAGGTGTACGTCAAGAAGAAAATAATGAATTCTTGACGTGTGCGCGGGCCTATTGTATGTATGGGCTCCCTTTTTGTCAGAACCAGTCCTGCCATTAACGGCCCTCAGGTCAAACTCCATTGTTAGGGAATTAACCTGGAGCACCACTTCTGTCCATTTTTTGATTGGGCTGAGCTCTAAAGCTGGTATCCCCCACCTATTGTCATTTTCCTCTTGATCTTGTGTGATTTCGGGGCTAAGGGGCTCAAAGGTGCAATTGAGGTCACCCGCAACCAAAGTACAGTGCTTATGTGGTGAGGATCAGAGCAAAGCCTCCAGGCAGGCTATGGTTGGGGATTCTCTACCCCCCTTCATACCTCGGGCATTGATGTTAAAGATGTTTAGAATAACACGTCCCTTTGAGTTTTTCAGGGAGATGTTAAGGAGGTCCGGGCATTTAGTGTCCTGCTCCTCCACCCTACAATTAAGTGCAGAAGCCACCCAGATGAGGAGGCCACCCGAAGGGCGACCCCTACCAGTTTCTGAGTGGACGGCTGGTGAGTGGTGAGTAGAATATCCTGCCTTGTGTAAGGGCTCCTTACTCCAGGTTTCCTGGAACAGACATATGGAGTACTGCTCCACAAGTGAGTTCCAGTCAGGCAGGGCCAGCGTCCTGTCCAGACCAGCCACATTCCAGCTGAGAACCCTAATAGGTGGGTCCGCCACAGCCGCAATGCTACAGGGCTCGACAGGGCCAGATAAGTCTACAACTCCCACGGTAGGACAAACAACTGTAGGCTCAAGTGGCACCCTCACCTCCCTTAATTCCCCTGTGATCGCTAGGGCAGCCTGTTCATCTGGTGAGGTCAAGGGATCTTTATTTTTAGCAGTAAAAGGGGACTGGGCGTCGGAGCACCGGACCACCCGAGCCTCCTCAGGGGAGTCGAGAAGTCAATAGCCCCTAGGGCCCCAGCTCGGCATTGGCAAAACTGTATGCGACTGCGCTACAGTTATTGCTGGGTGCCATTGGCCGTAAGCACTATTTTGGGTTGGGAACACGGGATGGTTGGCTAGGGAGCTTCGACTCCGGGACCGACCGTGGCCCGCCCTAGACTACATATTGAGTGGGCAGCTCTTATGTCTTGGAAATTGACCACCACACAATCCCCCTCGAATAGTTTTTTCCCCTGGCCAATCCAACCCACCCTGCGTACACCGAGAATCAGGCCGTCCACGCCCAATGGAAGGGGTCTGTTGGCTTGCAACCAGTAGATGACCTTATTCTTCAGTGCCTGGTGGGTTTCCTGCTGGGTGTCCTTCAGGGGGGAACCTTGATTAGGACAACAACGTATGGTTGGCACTCAGGGGGGAGATTAACTGGGGGGCACTTGCGTACCACCTTTTGTGAAATAGCCACAGGGTCGGGTTTTTGGGTGGACAAGAGGATGGATTTGCCTTTAGAGTCATGGCTACTCCACTGGCTTTAGTGGGCGGAGCGGCCGATGGTTTAGAGTTGGGACCAGCCCCTCCTTCTTGCTGTTTCTTTTGGGCAGGGTTAGACTTGGGTGTTCTCACTGCTGAGGGGGGACTAGCATGGACCTGAACGACATGAGTAGTAGGAGTCGGCTTTGCCTGTTTTGCACCAGCTAGGGGTGCTGGTATAATAACATTCCCAGTCGCTTGTGCCTGAGCAGGCAATGCCGGTTGGTGTCCCTGTGATGGGCCCACAGAATCCCTTTTCCCTTCGTTCCCGTCTGCAGTGTCCTCCCTGAGCATTGACTGTAGTTTAAAGAGGGTTTTTAGGGAGAAAAAATTGTCCCGGGTGGTCTGTTCGAATCTGTCTAACCTATCCCCCAGACTCTTTACTTGGTCGATAAGCGGTACCAGCAAAGACTTGACCAGTTTCTCGAAGGGATCGAGGGAAGAACCCTCGTTTGAAGGTGTAAATAATGCCGGGACCGGGTAGTGAGGCAGTGGGGTTTCAGCAGCAGGAACTAGTGGGGTAAAGCTCCCAGATGGTTTTGGCCGTCCAGATTCTGGATGCGTAGGACCCTTTTGGGACTGTATCCTAGGACGCTTATAAAGCGAGGAGTAACTACCCTTCCGGATGCTGATCGCCCTTTTTCTTTTCTTATGTACCCGGCCTGCTCGTACCTGGGGCAACGGTTTTTGACCTTTTGTGGGAACCTCGGAAGAGAATTGGGACTTGTGACCAGAGGAGGTAGCTATAGATGGAACGGGGCAGGGCTCTGCAGCAACTGGGCTAGGGCTGGAGGGAAGGGGATTGGTTATGAGGCTTTCTATCCTATCAATACCTGCCTCTATAGCTACAATATGTGGCTCTCCGGACAGAATCACGGGCAAGGGAGAGGTAGGGTAGGTGGAGATTGGGGACAGGGCATGTGCAACTGCTCCCAAGGAGGAGCGTTTGGAAGGAAAGGAGTCTTGTGAGAGGCGACGTTCCGTCATTGCAATCTCCTTTTCGATGACAGCAGCTACCCTAGTAATAAATTTGTCCATTGTGCCAATCATAGTACTCCCCGTTGCACTTTCTCCCCCACCCCTCAAAGCTTTACCAGAGCGGGTTGACATATTGGCCTCGAGACCCACAGATAGACTCCGAGATCTTGGACAAAAAGCGATAAATGAAAGAGGGATGGCCCAGCCCAGCCTCTGTCAGCCCCAGACTGCCACAGACTGCCCGCCCTTTGCTCGGGCTTCGCTCGGCGTCCCGCTCGCGTCCCGCTGAGCGATAGTCCGTTGTTAATAAGGGGGCGTTGCAGCCAGGGGGTGTGTCTTGCTGGGGGGCGCGGCCGTGCACACCTGTGCAGCGCAGGGGCTCCTGGTCTTGAGAGTCCCTGCGGCGCGCTCCCTCGGCAGACTCGCGGTGCTCCCTCCTCCTTCCTCTACCGGCAAACTCTCCAGCAGCCTCGACCCCTCGCCACACGCCGCGCAGCGGAATCCGCGAAGCGGGTGCTGCAAGTTGTTAGCAGGCGGCAGGCGGATCCCTCCAGGGATAAGGGGAGGCTCGGTGGAAGAAGAGTTGGCGTTAAGCAGCAACCAGCAAACAGCAGACCGGCAACACCCAGGTCAGTTTCCTCCATCAAAGGGTTTCCTAATGATATCGTAAATGACCATCTAGTGCTATTCTGAATGATCTGCTGCTTCATCCTTTGTACTAGCTGCTGCAGGACATCTTTATCTTCAAGTAGACTAGTAAGGTGTGGTACATTAAACTGGTTTAAGTGGCATTTTACATTAGGCATATTTTTTATCTTGTATTGACATCCTTACTGTTTTTATTAGGTCGTTCTTTGCACTAGGACTTGATCTTTTATGTCAAACTGCTTTAAATGGCCTTTGTGCTAGGCAAATCTGACTTTTTTTTTTTTGTGAAAATTTTTATTGAAGTCTTGGACACAGAAAAGCATAACGTTAATTGACCCAAATGTACACAAAACACCAAAAATCAGTAAACACACATATCACCATGACAGTAAATTTGAACAATGAAGATAAATACTGAGGGGAGAAAGATAACCAGAAAAAAACAACCATATATGCACTTAGGCTCAATTAACATCAAAATTAAACGAACCCCAGATTTTCTCAAACTTCCGAATCAACCCCACTCTTTGAGCATACACTTGTTCGCTGTTTCTAACTTTTTTCATTTTATAACGCCATTCATGTACGTTGGGGCAGTTTTGCGATTGCCAATTTTGAAGAATTAATGACCTCACCACAGCCATAGCGATATATGTGAATTTAACTAGTTGCCCTTCTAGCGTCATTTCAGGATCGAATCCATACAAAATCATTTTATAATTAACAGAGATTGAGATTTCGCACTGGTTTTGCAGAAACGTGAATATATCTTCTCAGAAAGGAACAATTTTGGAACATTTAGCAACCACATGAGACCAATTAGCAGAGTCATGCTGCAAACACCTATAACAATTCGAAGAGCACTCAGGATACATCTTGTTAATTTTGACCGGAGTTAAATACAGAAGCCATTTACTGAAAAACAGCATTCTGCGCCAATTAGCCCCTCTTAATGCTGAGAAATTCAACAGATTAATTTTCTTCCATACGGCGGGCGTTAATACCATGTTTTCCTGGTCTAGCCATTTATCTATTTGCCACATAGATTCGGATCCCTATTCATGGTTAAATGGCGTTTCCACTCCCCTGGCTTTCTTTCTTGTATTGACAGAAAAAGTTCATTGAATAGTGAATCAGGGGGGGAAAGATGTGTGGGATCTAATTGAAGCAAAATACCATGAATCAGCTTATATGAGCCCAGTAATATAAAATTACCCTGAAGCCGGGCTGTCAAATCTGACATCCTAATCCAGGTGTCATTTTTCAAAAAATCATTCAGTTTCCTGAACCCTATTTTCTGCCATTTTTCTAATAACTCCAAATTAATATCCACCCCAAAGAATGAAAAAACGGAGCTAATGGGAGAGAATATATCGAGAAATGAAAGAGAGTGCCTCTTTAGGAGTGCTGTACGTCTTTTAAAAAAACAGTGCAAAACCTTGTATCTAACTGTTTTTGGTGATTTGAAAACTTGAAGCGGTGAGGGAATCTGAGCTTCTTTACAAATCAAATCAAAGAAAAAATTGATAAAAAGTTGTTGGGTATTGTCCTTAAATCTAGTCATAAATTGAGCCAAATAAGCGTTATAATAGTCATTCAGATTGGGAAGAGCAAGCCCTCCTTGTTCCTTATCCTTAAATAAAGTGTGCAAGGCAATGCGTGGCGTCTTTTTAGCCCATATAAAGGAAGAAAACAAAGATTCAGCCTTAGAGAAGAATGAGCCAGGCAGAGCACAAGAGATAGTTGAAAATAGAAAATTGAATAACGGAAGAACCGACATCTTAATTAGAGCAATACGTCCCATAATAGTTAATGGTAGGGAATTCCATCTTTCAAACATTACTCGGATTTTCTGCAGCATTGGTACAAAATTCAAACTATAAAGATCAGCAACTGAGGATGAAAACCAAACCCCCAAGTATCTTTTCGGTTTATTATTAATGCATGACTTTAAATCGGGATGTATTTCGGGCTTAATACCCCCGCACACTAGAATTTCGTTTTTTTTTTATTTATCCGATATCCCCCCAGAACCTCAAACTCTTCGAATATTTGTAGGGCCTGAGCTTGACATTGTATTTCTGGCCTAATTAGCAGGATTATATCGTCTGCGTAAAGTTTAATTTTAGGCATCAAGTTAATAGGGGGAAGTAACAGTGGAGCTTTCCTAATTGCAGTAGCTAATGGTTCTATGAAAAAAGCAAATAATATCGGAGACAGTGGGCAGCCTTGTCTAGTGCCACGTTTCACCAAAACTAGTCCCACTGATTCTGTATTGATAATGATATTGGCCCGGGCCCCTGAATAAAGATTCCGTATCAGATCTATTATTGCATCTGGAATGCCGAAGTGCTGTAAAATAACAAAAAGTGTCTCCCATACCACCAAATCAAAAGCTTTTTTAGCTTCAAATAATAGAATTAATGCTGGAATATTTAGTGCTTCAAAGAAATCAAGAGCCTCCGTTAGAAAATGAGTATTGGTCAACAATTGCCTTCCGGCAACAAAACCATTCTGATCTCCATGAATCCAATCTGCGGAAAAAAAATTAAAACGAGTGGATAATAATTTAGTAGTAATTTTATAATCTGTGTTCAGTACCGTAATGGGTCTATAAGAGTTCGGGTCTGTCGGGGGTTTACCCTTTTTAAGAAAGCTTACTACTGTTCCTCCCCAAAATGAATCCGGAACATATCCGCCCATCAACATAAATTTTAATAGTTGTATAAAAAAATCCGAAAAGGCACTGAAAAAAACTTTAAAAAATTCTGAGGGGAACCCATCAGGGCCAGCAGCTTTACCAAGTGGGAGCTGTTGAACTTCTTTCTCTACTTCCTCTCGCGAGAAGGGGATAACTATACTCGCTTGATCAAATGGAGAAAGAGTAGGAAGAGATTGTTTTTCCAAATACTTCAATAAATTTTGATGGTCTATCATCGCTTGAGTATCATAGATTTTCTTATAATGTGCGACCATAATATTGCCAATTTCGATTGGAGCCGAAGTGTCTCTAAGAGTCTCAGGAGAGTTCAAGGAATGTATTCAATTCGACGAGGCTTGTTCTCTGGCCTGCCACGCCAAGAGTTTGCCAGTAAAATTACTCTCTTCATAGATTTTTTGAGAGCTCTTACGAAAAATCTCCTCACTCTGAGTATAGAGCTCCTGAAAGAACTCTCTTTTGGCCGCAATTAGTTGGTCATAGACCAATCTATCTGAGTTATGTTGCATACGTATAGTCAGATCCTGTATTTTCTGTTGAAGCGCTTTATTCCTGTTCTTGGCGGCCAATGAATCGACCGCATCTCTCCCAATAACCAGCCCTCGAATATATGCCTTCAGAGAGTCCCAAACATAGTTAAGGGGGGCTGTTCCCGCATTCCGTGTGAGAAAATCTGAAATTTCTGTTTTAATAGCCTCCACCCAAGTCTCATCAGTCAGATGTTTCTTATTAAAGACCCAGCGCTTCGGGACTCTTACCCTATCTACCGATCCTACTTCCATAATAATCATAGCGTGATCTGAGAATCCGTTATAGAGCATCATCTGTTTAGAGAAAATAATTTGACGTGAGATTAAAAAGAAATCAATTCGGGAGGAGGATTTGTACCTGCCGGACCAACAGGTATATTCCCTTTTATCTGGGTTTTGATTGCGCCAGGGGTCCCATAAAATAAAAATCGCCATATTATTCCAAGTCGATCTAAGGGATTTGGGCTTATATTGAACCATCGACTTGCTGGATGAATCCAGCACTTTATTCATCATAATATTAAAATCCCCGCCTATAATAATTTCCCCCTTGACCATTAACAAGGAATGAAAAAGCTCCTCATATATCTCTGGTTTATCCTCCGTTGGAGCGTAAAAACTAACAAACGTCACAGGGTTATTTCTATTAGGAATAACACAGGTGGCCCAGCACTATCGGCCCATCCCATCATGCTCCCCCTGACCCACCTGGGCTTCTAGTTTTTTACTCAAAAATAGCGCAACTCCCTTCTGTGACTCTGAACATGCAGATACTACTCTACTAGATGCCCAACTTTTAAACTTAGAAAATTCCTCATTTTTTGACCTGGGTCTGTGGGTTTCCTGTAACAGAATCACATCTGGCTGTTGCGTTTTAACCCATAGTTCTATTGCTCTCATTTTTTTCCTATTAGTTAGACCATTTACGTTAAAGGAAATAATTTTCACCCCCATACTAGAGAATCAAAACAAAGAAAAATCATCACATAGCTGATCTCCAAATCTGAAAATAGACCATTATTAAACCCAACATTGCCAGGAATACCACACTTCAGAATTAACAACATTCTTAAACTTCCGGCTGTGTACAAGTAGATATATAGAATCATCCAAGACTTCTTTTTTTTTTATTTCCTACCCCCTGCCACTCTCCCCCTCCCCCCTCCCCCTATAGTCCCCCCATCCTTTATGGCTCTTTCCCCACGCCAGCCATTCAGTCCTACCCCCACCTATAAGGTGCCTTGAATTAGCACCCCTTAACCTTTCTCTGAGTCCAGTCCCATCCTCCTCCCCCCTCGCACAACAAAAAAAAAAAAAATTTAAGTATTCATAAGTAATCTCCTCTGCCAACCGGCAGACTTCCATAATTCGACAAAGCCACCAAAAAACCAAAATTCACGAAGAAACTTCTATACCAGAGTTCAAAGGGCAGTCTTACAGCCTAAATTCATTGGTCCTTAGAGATCATGCTTAACAGCCCCTGTGCTTCGTCAATGTCCGTAAATAAATGAAATTTGCCCTTAACCAGAACTTTCAGTTTTGATTGCTGAGCAATCATAGCTTGCGCTCCCCTGTCCTTGAACAATTGTAGCATTTTTACGAATTCCTTCCTCCTTCTAGCCGCCGCGGCGGACATCTCCGAGAAGATCCGGCATTTAGTAGATGGGTTAGCCGAAAATTGCCTCTGCTTGAAGGCCTTAGACAGGATAGTTTCTTTCACTCGGATATCTGCAAAATTGACAAGAATAGTCCGGGGTAGAGAGGAGTTTGGAAATGGTTGAGCAGGGACACGATGTGCTCGTGTGATCATCAAGTCCCCTTTAAATTCTGGAATGACCTGGAGGAAGAAGGAGGTAAGCCACTGTATCATATCAGAACCTTCAATTTTCTCGGGGACTCCCACGATTCTAAGGTTCGACCTCCTATTATAATTTTCCATTTCATCTAACTTTATTTCTAGAGACTTAGAGGTCTTAGAGAGAGATGACACCTCTTTTTTAACATCAGACACATGATCTTCCAGGTTCAAAATCCTTGTCTCAGCTTCCTGTAGTCGTTCAGGAAAGGAAGAAATCACTTCTTCAATTTTATCCAGCCTTTGATTAATAAGGGCCAGATCAGACCTTTGTGAGTTTTTCATTTCCCTCACCTCTCCCAATATCATGTTGAGCATGTCTTTAACTGAGATATGGAATTCTCCTGTGGTCTCAGTCCCCATTCCTAGGATCGGACTTTGCACTTCAGAGAGAGAAGATACTAATGGCTCCACGTAAGGTGACGCTCCATCTACCGAAAGATTGCTTTCTTGCGACCCCAATGCCACCAGTGAGGGGATGTCTTTAACTCCCATTGTAGAGGGGATTAGAGTTGGGCCTCCCCCTGCTGGAGAAGGGAGAGACGGAGGCATCAAATTGTCATTTTTTCTCCCGAATAGGGGAACATTTTTAGAGATTTTCTGTGCCTGTCCTAACCCCCCATCTTTAGAGGCTCCTGGTTTGATCGGCTCGCCCCTATTCACCTTATGTACAGAGTCCTCTTGCCCTAGGGGTGAGTTCTCTGGCAAGATTGATTGAGCAGAGATGGGAAGAACAGACTCCGTGGACTCTTCCTCCTCGTCCCCCGAGGTTCCAGAGATATCGACTAATAAATCCTCTTTCTCAGCGCTTATGTCAGCATTCTTAGTGGCAGCTGCCTCATCCTTCATCTGCTGGCATCTGATTCGCGCTTTGGCACGTGCATTCAACTGTTTGCCCATGCCACTATTCGAAAATTTCCTTCAACCGCTGCGTATTAACTTGAAGCAACGGAGGTAAAGAAAGCCTTTTACCCCGCAGGTGAGGTTCTGCCAAACGGCAGAGAGAGTCTATGCCAATAAATCAAGGCTAGGCAGCGCGAAGCACCTGATAACGAGATCTTATGCCAATGCAATGTCACAGGCCCCAGAGAGACCAATCCGTAACTCTTAAATAGTAGTTGCACATTTCCCATCCAGTCGCCACTTATTATCTTGCCTGCAGCAGTGCGTTGCCACTTGTACCTTTAAAGCTGTAGCTGTAGCCCAGTCGTTGCTTAACATCTGCCACACAAATAAAGTCTCAGCAGGCTCCAAATACCAAATCCGTCGTGGAAAGCTAGCCCCCAGACTGCGGCGGCTTACGTGTTCACCCGCAGCCTCAGTGGCAGAGATAGCGCATTGCAACTTTGTAGTATCGGCCACAAACAGCGTCTCGCTGCTCACGGGACCCCAAACACCGGATACTTTTTACTGCTCTGTCACCTTTACTCTCCAGCTTGAGACGTTGTTTTACCCAGCGATTTCCTCATGCAAGGGCCTGAAAAAAAACGGCAGTTCCGCGGACCACAGCTTCACGAAGAGACGCCAGTCCAGCGTTCTCACTGCATCGCCATTGACCACGAGGTGTAGGAGGGGTCAGGGACGGAACTCCGGCTACGCGGAAGCGTGGGACTCCAACGTAGAACCGCCGACCAGGCCCAGCTCGTCTTCTAATTCAACAGCTGGCAAATCTGACTTATTGCACTTTATTTTATCTTGTATTAATGTTCTTTTTGTCTTAATTAGTTTCCTCTTTGCACAAGCACTTGATCTGTTATGATAAGTGATATGCCAAATGATTTTCAGTGTGACATAATCCTGATGACGATCATTTTAAATGATTCCCTGCTGCTATTACTTTTGCACTAGTGTGTGTGCTTCATCACAACATCTTTAATGTCCTCTGCTAGGCATATTTGACCGATTGCACCTATCACTTAATGTATTGATTGCTTTTATTAGGTTCTCTTTGGTCCTCTATGTAAAAGTGACACAGCATCAAAACAATTGTCTTAGCCTGCTGTACTGTTTTAAACTGTGTGCTCTTATTTTTGTAAAATTCCAAAGGCTTTAATTAACCATACACAATTAAGACTACTCTGTGTGCTTTCTTCTTCAACACAATTGATTTACCATTTGTAATACTAGATATGTGTATATAATCCAATGCCCGAGCAACTTTTCCTGTGTGCAATAAACTACACAAATTGTGAGACACCAAATGTGCCTGCACTACTGTAGTATACACTGCAAATTGGAAGGAAGCTTAGGTTACCAGGAAACCAACCACGCAGAGAATGATATGGAATGGTTCATTATAGAGTTGATAGCATTGGAGTCAAGAGATGGGAATATGGCAAACATCTTCTTGTTTAGAGAATGCAAATGGATGGACCCCTTGCGAACCAACCGTAATGGACAGAAAAATGTTTGCAAGCTGCACACTGTAATCTCTTGGAAAACTTAAATAAAATGAGCTATTGTGGATGTATGGACGATTTTGCAATGGTTTTACTCTGTAACTTGAAGGACTTAAAATTCACAGACCTTAGGTTTCTCCTGTTAGGATTGGATAAACACCATCTTAGTAGTTGACATTAAACACCAGCCTGACATGCATAAGATGTTATGAGTGTGTAAGGCAGATTTCCATTGGCACCGGGTTGGCCTTATACAGTAGCGTCTAATATTTATCAAGAAACTGAATTCAAACTTGGTTGTGTATATAGGAAATTTAAGGGAGGGAGTATGGCAGCCATTGGCAAGATTTGAGAGCACACACCGAGTATATACTGTACTATACCAACCCAATATACATTGGTGAAGTACACTTATTGGGTTCCTAGTTATAATAATGATTTAAAGACAGTATTGCGCATCTGCTCTGGTTTCACAATGAATTTTGCTGCCTCTAAGTGTGGGTAGTGGTCTAGTGCACAGAAGGGACAGACACAAAAGCTCCTCCCAACACAGCACATCCCACAGAGTAGAATGCTGTTTGGGAAGAGATTACATTGCATCCTTTTTTGTATCTGATTGACAGGTCTTGATTTATTAACACGCGGAGGTGACCCAGTCCCTATTTGGTAAGTAGAGCTACTTTTTCAGTATTGACTAAATCCGCCTTATTTTTACAGGCACACGCATAGCCCTGGGTGAGTCCTTGTTTACCAGCCCCCTTAGAAGTCAGAAAGTGCCCTTCATGATTCAGGACGTGTATGTTGGTCTCACTACATGAATATTATTAGTGCACTGAAGCCAGTACTGTGAACAACATAGCTTCTAGTTTTTTTGACTAAATATGCCACCGCACTAAATGTAATAAATGAAACAAATGAACACAAAATTGTACTGCAAATGACAATTAAAAAATGCTAAATTTATAAATGAAAAGAATACAATTTCAAAAATAAAAGATCCTGCATTAAAATTCAGAAGGCTCCAGAAATGTTTTCCATGTTCCGAGAGTCATTAGGATCCATCAAGGAACAAGCAACCACGGAACACGTTTCCATTATAGCCCAAACTGCAATTTCAAAAGTACAAACGTGGTTGTTTCCAACCCAATCTGCAGCAGCTGTTGGTGTGCCAGCTGGTATTCCAACCACAGAAGAGGATCCAGTATCCAGTAATTTAGGAGTCAAAGCATCCATTAAAGGCTAAGAGTACGCATCTTGCAGCAAATGTAGTCTCATAGTACACCACTGAAGATGAATCCTCAACTGACACATCTCATATCCATAGATCGTACCACTTGCATTCTGAGACACAGATTTAGTGCACACTCGAAAGTGTGCCGCAGATAGCTGAAGCGGGGGAAGAATAAGGAATAAAGGATCAATAACGTGATTGTCCTAAAAGTTAAGCAGACAACGAAGAGGCACTGGGCACTGCGAAGGTTAAGTCCCGGCTGAAGCAGACGATGAAGCAGGATACAGCTGGGACGACAGTCAGCAGGGGAAAACGGGAGCATCGGAACACAGGACCTGTCAGGGCTCCAGTCCACCACAATCAACTGGCAGGGAAGTGTTGGTAAACACCGCCTTAGGTAAAGCAGGCACACAGGATCCACGTCCGGCTCCGAAGACAACACCGGGGACCCACTGCCCGGAACGACGTTGAAGAGTTGTGTATCCCAGAGACAGAGTGCGGTATGCCGGCCAGCTGCCGTGGGGGTTGCGATGCCACAGAAGATAGGAGGAGTATCCGTATACACCCAGACAGCACCAGCCAACTCCGGAGGCAATACCGGTGTCCCACTGCCCAGATCGACGTTGCGGAGTCTAAAATTCAGGAGATAGACACAGTATGCCTGCAAGCTGCCGTAGAGTCACAGTCCTGCTTGAAACAGGAAACACCACAGCTGTAACGGCACACAGCAGCAATAGGAGACACTGAAGCCAGTCCAAGTCACTCCGGAAAAAAGGAAGCTGACGTGATGTTGATGCTGGACCAGCAAGGATCGTAAACGGAAAGTTTTCCAGAGATAAAAGCGAGACCAGCAGATCCGTCAGCTGACGTGAATGGGGGAAGCATCCAGGAGACCCAGTTGGAGAGAAAACGTTGGGAAGCTCCGAGGACAGTTCTTAAATAATCCTTAGGGTTCCAGTATATAGGAAGAGAGAGATCACGTAAAGGGGAAATGACTGGACCTGCCCCCCGCGCAGGATCGTCGCCAGTGTTGTAATTCAAAGAAAACTCACGCAGTCTCAGATAAGAAGAAAGCACGTTTATTCCAGTCATCCACTCTCTCTGGAATGGTAGAACAATATCAACATTTTAAGTGGAGCCCCCGGACATACCAACAGGTAAGGAGGGGAGGGTGGAAAGGTGAGGATTGTACCATGGGAATAATGTCAAATACAACACTCTTGCCATCAGAAAGTCTTTAAGAGATTTGCGAACTATTGTGACCTCTGCCTCACTGTCCAGCAGTCCAGTGCCCATATGTGCCAAATATTTAGCAGAAATACCTGACACTTTCTTCTTCTAGTATTGAAGTTTTGTTATGGAAGTTTCTCTTCTTTCTGATGATGTCAGATTACCATTGTGAGTCTTTTTTCGGTTTCTCGCACTCTTCTGATTTGTGCTCTGTTTTTTGGATATATGCTGAAAGTAAGAAGAAGGACGTGTATGACTATATTGATACATTTCAGGTTGTTCTATTCAAATTCAGATTATAGTGATTTTCAGTGGACTCTATTTGGGCAGATCCACCCAGTGACTTTATTTTTAAAAATACATTCTGTTTATCCCACAGTTTTTCAGAAGACTTTGGTTCCTGTCTTCAGTTATCTTTTTCAGAATTATCCTTAAGTTGTGGTTTATTTGGTCTGGCTCCCAAATTATTTCTACCTATGGATGTATAGGTTTCAGCAATAATCTTTGGTGGGTCACAATCTTGATCTGCTAATGGAATTTGTTAAAGGTGTTGGCGTACTGGCAAATCTGCTGTTTTCCCATTAATATTACAACTATTGAGGCTACTGTGGCAAAGTTGCCAATTTGTTTCATACCCAAATCCAGGGCAGCCCTGTATTCATTTTTAATCTGTTCGAGCACTTAAGGCAAAACAGATATAGATGATTTACCATGCATTATGGTATACATTGCAGCAAAAACTGTGCACCAAGTAGCACATGGATCTACTGTGGAACCTTGCGTATTGGTAGGCACATTGTGAGAACTCTATGTTTATTTTGGGGTCTTGTGTGGGGAAATACTACTTCAAGCTGGTTTGGTTTTATTTCAATCCAGACTGGAATTTTCTCCCGTCTGGTGGGACCCTTACCCTTTTTTTAACTTAATTTTCATTTTGTATAGATTAGCTGTTTAGCATTAGAAAAAGTACACTTTTGGCTCAGACCGGATACATTAGACAAATACATTATTGTTATAAAATATATGCCAGGCATATTAGGAATGTAGAGCAGGTTAACATATTGTTAGTGAAAATGTATAAAGATAAAACAGGTAACAGATAATTCCCAATGAGCATATATTAGACATAAACTCATGAATATGTTTTCTGTCAACAATTACATTCATTAAGGCACTCAACACATAAAAATGAGAATTGTAATTAAACTCAGCATTACTCCCCGTATTCTGCCACTAACATCTAATAGGTGGCAGGGTATTTCACCCCTGATATGGACCCCATATATCTCTTGGGCGACTAAGGAGTGGCATAAGTAATAATAGGCATCAGATTGTGTACTGCAATTTGTCATATCAGTTTGTCATTCTGCCATTGTTGGAAGAGGTCCCTTCATCCAACGAATGGCGACCATATGCCGTGGCAACAGAAGAGTCAGTGCCACCAACCTATGACTAGTTTGTGGAACATCTTGATCCTAACCTAGTATCAGTGGCATGTAAGCTAATACCTACCCTCTTATTTTTTGCAAAATTTTAAATAAAGAGCCAAAAGTGCTGTACACCAGGGCAGTACCGTGCTATATGTGCAAAGCTTGCATCGTTTGCACAGCAAGACCGTATCTTAGTAATCAGACATGAGTATAATATATCAGATTAACATTTTTAAGAATGCACAAGTCAGTGGAGGCCATTCAGCAAAATAGTGTGTATTACTGAACAGCAGTAACTCCATTGTTTTTCAGTGATATGAAAGCCCAGATCATCTAGTCAGTTTAAACAAGCATATTACGTAGCTATGGCAGGTGCTGGTGTCATCGCTTGTATGAGATAGGTAAGTGAGGGCACTTCCGCTGGCTTCGCCAAGTTGGCATCCAGCAAGCCCCTCATGGTATTATGCACCCCACCACATAGTAATTAATTTTACCCTAACCCCTTCGATGCTTGTGACCGAACTATTCCATCATCAGTCACGGTTGGGCTGTGCTGATGACGGAATGGTTCCGTCACGACCACACCCATTTACATAGGGGCCCAGCACAGCAGGATAATCTCCCTAGCAGCCAATGTGCTAATATTGAATGTGTATCACTCTGTAAACTAACCTGAGCAGTTATTTATCTGGGGAGCCAGTTTCACACAGCTCCAGAGGAAGTAATCCATGAAACTTATGGGTCATGCATCGGCTCTCTATGGCAGTGGATTAATGGATTCACCACCCCCTCTCTCTCTGTGTCATGTAGCCATCACTGAAAACCACATAGGGCATTGTTGGAGACACTCATGAATGCCACCAACTGGTTGTGTTGTTGATGCATCATGAGTAATAACTGAGGTATTCCTACATGTGATCTTTAGATGAGCCAGTTGCGGGAGAGAGCAGTGCGGTGGGTAACAGGTAGATCGCCATATGTCCAGGACTAGAAATATGGCGTATGCGCTCTTTTGAAAAAATGTCCGAAACAATGACAGTAAACTGATGGCATGAGAAAGGTTGTTATATGTTGTTGAATTTGTAGCCAGTGGGGTGCTTTGTAACCCTGCTGGTTGCATTGGAGACATTTTATTTGGGGAGTGGAAAGGCCCCTATGCCCTCCCAGACTGATTGAGATTTATTCAAGATTTATGCCCAATTGTGCAGATAAGACTCATTAGTCTTGCACCTGGATGGAAAAAAATAATAAGAAAAGGTAATATGCAATTAAAGCCTTGGTTTTAATACAAGCCAAGCCCAGTCGCAACAACGTGCTGTAAAGAAAGGTAAACAGTGTTTTAGTTCAACTTGTACATACAGTTGGCAGGGCTCTGCCAGAGAGGACTTGGGTGAAGCAAACCCTCTCCAAATGTGCTTGTGGATTTGATGTTAAAATGATACCCACTACAGTTTCAAGAACTTTGATTAAGAGGCGTCTACGGACAATCCAAATTAAAACAAAACAACAAAAACAGTAAAGGTTGGTTGAGATTTGAAAAGCTTTTGTGAGGCGATGCCTTAAGAGATAGGTTAAGCTAGACTAAAGCCTTATTAGTTTTTTGTTTATAGGTACCATATCCTGGTATATATCATCGGACAGGTGTGAATGCCTGCTGCAGTGTGTCTGTTCATTAGATTATCTTTAATTGACGGTAGATGATAGAATATCATCACCTAACCAAGCGCACAGCTTTGTTAGTTTTTCCACTATTCATGTTTATTCAAAAGATACTGCAATGCTCAATTTGCTTGACACTTATGTCTTTTTATTTCACTCGTGTGTCATTTATTCTATTCTTCAATTAATTCTTTTGTGCTTTATACTCTTTTGTTGTTATTATTTCTTTTCATAACAACCTTCTTATTTGTTACCCATACACAATGATTAACATGTATATTTCTATTCATAAATAATCAATACATCATAAACGGCGATTGCTGTTATAGTAGGCCCAATGCATTTCGGGACCGGTGTCCTTTCCTCTGGGGCCACTTGAAAAGTAACAAAAACATTGTGTCATTTCTATTATTTACATACATTGTTATTCACTCAATTATCTTTTCTAACTCCGCCACTGCACTCATGAGTCTACCACCATATTATACAATGCTCAATCACCTGATCACTTGTATACCAAGTGTATACATTCAGAGACATCTTTGATTTTTATGTATATCTATCCAGTGTATTTTCATATCCAACTCAAGAACCTGTGTTTATCAGTTTGTTTTCTAAAAAATCCTCGATGATTATCACCACAATGTTATAATTAGATCTATAGTATTAGATATTCTTTCTGTGTATGGTGGTGATCTAACAGAATATTGCAGATTGTACTGTCCTTGCATTGTGAATTTGTGTTCATTAGATTAGCCACACCATCTTAGACTCTAAACGTTCTCTCCATCCCAACCCTCTTCTCCCTGGGATTTTCCACTGGAGCAGTGGCTCCTTCTGTAAACCGAGGGCAAGTCTGGGAAGGATCCGAGAACTAGCATCCGCACGCCATTTGAATCATATGGGATCCAGATAGGTGATATTGACACTCATATTATCTGTAGGCTTATGACACACTCCTGTATCCTAGAAACCAAGAACAACACCTCTCCCCGGTGCTCCAGGAGGTAGTACTTTTTGGTGACCATTCTGCACTACTCATTAATTGGGACAAGTCCCTCATGTTTCCTATCACCACTGCTATGACCCCAATACAAACAGAGGGGCATATTACCAACAACTAGCGATAATTATCGCTAGGTTGGCTTAGCGGCAATAATTTTATCGCCGTGTAGCGACGATTTTTATCGCTTAGGAGCCTTGATATTATCAAGGTATATCTCCTAAGCGATAAAAATCGGCCCAAATGCATGAATATCGCTGAAAAGTCAGCGATATCCATGCATTACCGAGCAAATGCTCTTAGCCATGTTATCCACCTCCCATTGGATAACATGGCTAAGAACTGCTCAGGGCCGGTGTTAGATTTTGGCGATATTCGCGCTTAGCGCGAATATCTCCAAAAGTTGGTAATAGGAGATAGCGATGTTAGCGACTGTTTCCAGTCGCTAACATCTTGGCACGCCCACTTTGCATGTCATTAGTGATAAATATCACTGACATGCAAAGTGGGGCCCAAGATGGTCACTATCTCCTACTAGCTGTCGCTAACTGGTGTTAGCGCCAGCTAGGTAATAGGGAGATAATTTTATCTCCGCTTTTTTGGCTTTTAAAGCCAAAAAAGTGGAGATAAATCCCTTGATAATATGCCCCAGAGTTCCTTCTTACGTGGACTACTGAGCCTGTAATTTATCTGGGCATCCAGGTTCACACAGATCACAGGAAATGATCAGTGAAAATTATGGGTCATGCATGCCTCACAGTGGCTGTGGATCATTGGATTCCCCGCCCCCTCTCTCACTGTATCACATAGCCATCACTGAAAACCACATAGGGCCTTGTTGGAGAAACTGTGATGGCCACCAACTGGTTGTGTTGTTGATGCGTCATTAGTAATGCCTAACTTAATTCAACATTTGATCTTTCAGATGGGCCGGTTATGGGAGACAGCAGTGCGGTGGGTAATAGGTAGATCACCATTTTTCCAGAACTAGCCACACGGAGTGTGCGCTCTTTTGAAAAAAAATCCCAATTAATGACAGTAAACTGATGGCAGGAGAGAGGTTGTAATATGTTATTGGATTTGTAGCCAGCGGGTCGATTTGCAACCCTGTGGGATGCGCTGGAGACATTTGATTTGGGGAGGGGAAAGGCCCCTATGCCCTTCCGACTGATTGATATTTATAATAGATTTGTGCCCATTGTACATATAAGACTCATTAGTCTCGCACCTGGATGGAAAAAAGAACAAGAAGGAAAGGAAACGTGCAATAAAAGTCTTGGTTTTAATACAAGCTGAGCTCAGTCGCAACATCGTGCTGCAAACAAAGGTAACCAGTATTTTAGTTCAACTTGTACATACGGTTGGCAGGGCTCTGCCAGAGAGGACTTGGGAATTTTTTTCAAAAGAGTGGTATACTCCATATGTCTAGTTCTGGACATATGGTGGTCTATCTATTACCCCCGCACTGCTCTCTCCCATAACCGGCCAATCTGCAGATCAAATGTGGAAATACATCAGGCATTACTCATGACGCATCAACAGCACAACCAGTAGGTGGCCATCATGAGAGTCTCCAAGAAGGCCCTATGTGGTGTACATTGCTGTTGCATGTTTCTGTGTATTTTTCTTTATTTGTTTTTCTACATATGTGTGCATGTATCTATGTGCATATGGTTGCGTTGACTGTTTCCAAGTGTGCATTTATCTGTGTTTGTGTGTCTATGTAGTAGCGTCTTACTGTTTGTGTTTCTGTTTGTTTATGTGTGTGCGTGCGTGTGTGTGTGAGTGAGAGAGGTGGGGGGGGGGGAAATTAATGGGCTAGCGTGTTGCATAAGCCATAGCATAGCAGCTGTTTTTTTCAAATTAAAAAATTAGGTTTTACAGAGATGGCACTTGTATAGTACAGAAGGCAAATGTTGATCTTGATGGGTCATGTCAATGCCAGGTT
Source organism: Lissotriton vulgaris (assembly GCF_964263255.1). Lineage (NCBI taxonomy): Eukaryota > Metazoa > Chordata > Amphibia > Caudata > Salamandridae > Lissotriton > Lissotriton vulgaris. The sequence goes on along the minus strand of NC_141688.1, from coordinate 185,730,563 downwards.
TTTAGTATAAATGTGTGTGTGATATAAAGCATTCTGATGCCCTATATTGGATTAGTGTAGCACTGTAAAATAAATAAAATTATTTGGGAGACGGGGGCTAGGGAAAGAGGAAGTGCACCATTGGAAAGTGGTAGTGAGCAAATTGTTGGAAAAGCAAATCATAGAGGGTGCCAACAAGTATCATTGGACTGGGAGCCAACAATGCTAAAGCCAGCCCTGAGTCTGATCGTAACTGAATGGGTTATCCTGCCTTTCTGGGGGGTGGAGTTGTCACCTACCACACTTGCACTTCACAGGCACTGGCACAGTCCAGACATAGAGAGCTTTTGGAGGGGAAACTAAGGAGCTTCTCCCACTTCAATGAGGGCCCCAGGTATAAAAATAGTACCCACAGACCCACTCCTCAGTACACTCCTGAGCTCTGGCTATTACAAAGGACTGCCCTGCTACAAGAGGACTACCCTACCGCAAAAGGACTGCCCTGCTGTCTGAGGCCTGCAGTTTGGTCTGAAAAGGCAACTGTACCTGTACCCTTCTCCCAGCCTGAAGTGACTCCAAGTGTCAGCTGACTGACCTCATTTTCTGAACTACAAGGATACAACAAGCTCCAGAGGCCTTTCTGCAACTGCCCAGCTAACCTGCTGCAATTGGATCTGCCTGGACCTGTAACGAGGCATGTAACCATAAAGAAAAAGGGTGGAAGGGTATAAAATGCGCTAAGTCGAGTAAAGTCACAGCTGACAGATCAGAATGCTCAAAGGATATATGTGACAGCCACCGGACGTCACCAGTTGCATAGACTCAAACCCAAATGTATAATCATAACAAAGGGTTAATATCCTGAGCAATAATTGTCCAAAGTAATTAGAACAGTCCACAGTAGTAGTTGCCGCAGAATTCCTCTTCTGTTCTTTATTTTATTTGACAGAATTCAACATAGATGTAGACTCCAGCTAACACGTGTTTCGTCTGTATGGGGTAAACCACAGACTTCTTCAGGGCAAACTGCTTTCCGACTAGATCAGAATAGTTGAATAATATGCAAAGATAAAAGTTCCAAGTCAGTTACTTCTGTAAGGCCGGTAAGCGCAATAGAAAAGGCATCTATGTATCAAAAACGTAAATATTGATCCACTAGCAAGATGCTACATTCTAAAGTCTAAATCCTATGGCGTTTTTTTACGGGGGAGCACTCTCCACGTGGACTATTACTCTGCTCAGGAGAAATATGGACTACGTACACTTACTACTCTGAACAAGATGGATAGCAGTTTGCCCTGAAGAAGTTTATGGAAAATTATTGCTAAGGATATTAAACCTTTGTAACAAGGCATGCCTGATTCCTGCTGGACTCTTCTGGAGTGAGTTCCTGCTTCCCACGAGGTGCTCCCCAGGTCCTAGGTCCAAAGTGTGTAATCAGTTGAGCTCCTCTATGTAGAAAATGAGAAATCCTGGAGTTTTGGGCTCTTCCCTACCGTAAATGAACCCTTTAGTGGCAAGATCCTGCCATCCTGCTGTGGCAAGATTCTGTGAACCCAACTGCTCATGTTACAGGGACTGGCAGCAACAAAGGGCACTTTGCGCTACACCATCGGCAGCCTGCGGAGACTGATTTCGTGACTATCCAGCAATGACCATCCGAGTCATCCAATAGGATTTTCCTGCTACAGTGATGATCATTCCAATGCCTAGCCTGCTCTACATGCTACGGTACAAAAGGGGTTGGTAATTGACGGAGCATCTGAATCAATAAAACCCTCACACCCAGTCAAAAGATCTGGGTTTAATCCATCACCGTTCTTTAGCCCACTCTGCCACCCCAGTTCAGACATGACTATATGCAAATCAGTCTGACCCTGTGCCTCATGGGAACAGCCCAGCCCGAACTGCCAAGCCATATCTTCCCTGGACCGGAAACAAGCTTCCGAGGACCGGTTTCTGGCATTCCAGCCGTCTTCAGCCGTCTTTTATGGATTAAACCTAGATCCTTTGACTGGGTGTGAGTGTTTGATTGATTCAGATGCTCTGTCCATCACCACCCCCTTTTGTACTGCTCTACATGCTACAGCGACAACCAGCCATGAGGCTCAACTTTACTCCTCATGGCCTCTGCTTCCAGGAATGTGACTGTTCATGCTAGAGTTTAGAAGAAAATCTTTTAGCATGACTAATCTAGACCCCGTATTCAGCCCTCGCTCCATCGTTGTCGACCTGATCTTGTGACTTTCACCCATTCTTGCATGACCGATAGCCGCGAGTGGCTTTTTGTGTTTTAGCCTTTATATTTACCTGAAACCTTTGAAATTGCATGTCTCCAGTTCTACTGATTCGATTTTTGTTGTTCTGGGTCAAATAATTTATTACATTTTAGTATATTTTCCTAAATTGGTGTGGCAATTTTCTTCTGTTGTGTTTTCACTTTGTTACTGTTTGTGTGCTGCATAATTACTATACACATTGCCTCAAATTTACGCCTGACTGTTTTTGCGCAAAGCTACTAAAGGCTTAAACACAGATTAAGAGAGTCACATTTGTGGTACACCTCTGACAAGGATTATGCCTGTTGCTTGAGAAGGCCCCTCAACCAACAACCCAATTTCTCACACAAGTTAAAGTATTAAATACAATACTGCCCTATTTTCAAATTAAGTAAGTGTGACATTTCGATACTTCTGATTTATGTCTGCCCTGTTCCCATGATGCACTGGGACAGGGACAGACTGATTTGCATATAGCCAGGTTCTGAGCTGGGATGGGGCAGTGAGATAAATAACGGTGATGGATCAAGCCCTGATCTTTGGACTGGGTAAGAGTGGTCTGTTTAACTCAGACACTCTGTTTATTACCACCTCCTTTTCTAAATCGTTTTTGGCCACTATAGGTGTGGCAGGGTATACTCAGACATGAGTCCCTTTCTCACTGCTCCATCAGGATTCAAGCAAGCCGGGCCGAAGAAGGCTGAAATGCCAGAAACCGGTCCCCGGTAGTTTGTCTCCTTTCTGGTGAAGAATTGGCTTGGTAGTTTAGTCTGCCCTGTTCCCATGATGCACTGGGCCAGGGACAGACTGATTTGCATATAGCCAGGTTCTGAGCTGGGATGGGGCAGTGAGATAAATAACGGTGATGGATCAAGCCCTGATCTTTGGACTGGGTAAGAGTGGTCTGTTTAACTCAGACACTCTGTTCATCACCACCCCCTTTTCTAAATCTGATTTATGTGTGACATATCACTGCCAGTAGTGTGACATTTGAGTGCATAATTGCAAGTCTTCTGTTTGCATATGTGTGATATTTCAACTGTTTTAGCTCACATATGTGCGCCGTATAAATTAGGCACACACACAGCAGAGTCTTCACGATTGGCCATTTTGGATAGCTCAACTAAACTTTATCTGTGTCCTCTGTTTCTTCCACCTCCAAAACACTTTTAGATTGACCTTGTAGTATTACAAACTATTTTCTTGTAAGGCGTTGTGCCTAGATTTGCACCATGTTTTAGTTGTATACGTTAAGATAAATGCTGGCAATGCATTAGCACATATGTGTGAAAAACCCTGCGTTGTTTTATTTTATCTTTATTTACTTTTATAAGCCGACACCTAACCGTAGAATGCTTCACAGAGCTGTACAGCAGAAATACAATTCAACTCAACACAATACAACATGGACAAATAATATAACATTAAAATAGATGAGTACTATGAACTGCATTATGCATATATAGCATAAACTGGTAAAAGGATACTGCATAAGCTGAACAAGTGTAAAGAAAGCCATTGTGCACTTAAGGACATTACACACACAAGCACTATGTCAACATATTTTCTTTATGTACATCTTTGTGAATGATGCATAACTGCTGCATGTGTGAGTTAATTCTGACTAACCTGGTCTCGAAGACATTTTTGATCTAGATGCTACAGTGGAATTACATCACATGTTTTGTGAATGAATTATCAGAGCTGTTATGTTTCTTGTGGCGATGAACAACTGCTAAAACAGAGGCATATGTATCACATTTTCCCAAGTATGTTTAGAGTCTATAATAGTAGGCTATTTCAGGTAAGTCCATCATTCAAATTATGCTGGGTCGGTTTCTGAACTGGATCCATTAATCTCAGGTGGAAGAGGAACTACAATATACATTTGTACATTGAAATTGATTGCTTTTTTATGCTTTCGGGACCTTGTGCTATTGGAAGTGCCACTTTTAACTTCTTTTAATTAGTGTTTGCTTGACATTTCTTTTTTTCTGAGTGCAGAAATATGTAGCCATTCCCTTTTAGAAAGGATACCTGCCCTGCGATGATGAGATCATACTTTTCAATTACAGGAAATTGATCTCCTGCCCTTTTGTGCTTTTGCAATTGTACAATTTTATCCTAGTCTTGTCACTTTATTGTAATTGTACATGGCAATTGCTGAACAGCAAAGAAACATATTAACACAGAATTGATTACTTTAGGGTGGCGATTTTCGGTTAGACTGATTTCCTAACTCGTCGGTTTGTCTTCCTTTATCTTACGAAAATGGAATCCATTGTCAAATATCCTAATCTAAGTTACATTTTAGACTGAATCCATTCTGTATGCTTTTTAGTCCAGTATACTGAGAATTTATAAAATTATTTATAGACTAAGCTTAGAAGCTCCTGTTACTGTCCCAAGTAGACAACTTTTTTTTCTAACACTGATACACATAATACATTGCATCAATATTTATAAAAATTGATAGTACCGTACTTGTCACCCCTCCAAAAAATATCTCACTCTATTACTTTCTGTGTATGAAAGAAAAAAAAAGTCATGCATGTGGACGACCATAGAGGTATAAATTCTGAATTATAGCACCTATGCCAGCATCTTCAATTGTCAATGATCAAGGAGTTCTGTAGTCCGTGCATTCTTTAGAGTTGCCAGACGTCAGGTATATTGATTTAATTTTATTCATCAACAACAACAGAACTATGGGTCAGTTCATATTCCACTTGTGCCACCAACCAACTGACATTCCCCATGTTGTTTCTATTCTAGCATGCATACTTACATTGAATCCCAACACATCTTGCTCCTTTACAACAAACGCAATAAAGTCTTCAAAAATGGGGTAAGCAAAGAACAACTTGACATTCTAACAATTGTGCCATTACATTCATAACATGTGAACCTATAATCATGAAATTATAAATGTAACATACAATTATGAGCAAAACAATTAGCTTTCATAAATAAATTCCAAAAAGGTTCAGTGCCTGTACATTGTAATAAGCATATAATACTATTTCAAAAACATAATCATACAACTTACTGGACAATGTAGTTATCCTTGATGAAGGATTGAGACTTATCTTCTCCAACCTCACATCATGCAGACCTTCCATAATCTCTTGCTTCTCACCACCCCTCTGACAATGAGAAACAGCTATTGTATCCTTGTTCCACCTTTTGCCATCCTCCAACTTCACTGCACTCTTCTGCACTTCCACCACTTGTTTAGGTTGAGAAAATGTGAAATAGCTCTTGAGAATTATTCTTGAACACTTCACTCTCACATAGTCACCAACTACTATTTTCAAACTCCATAATTCTGCTGTACTTGAACATTTTTATTCAGAGCGTCTATCCATGTCTTCTCTACATCAACAATTTTACCACTAGGTATATCAAATTACCCCATCCATTTTCTTAACATCTTGGAAGCCTATACTCGACCTCTCAACAATATGAAGAGTGAAACGTTTGTGTCTGCATTCGCTGTGGTGCGTACCACCCACAAGAACTTTCTCAATCCCAATTTACAATTCAACCCACTGGCCTTAGCTAGTTACACATTCTCCTTAATAACTCTACTGAATCTCTGAACAAAACCATTTCTCCTTGGGTAATATAGGGTCGCTTTGGTATGTTTGATGGCCATGAATTTCAAAAATTCCCCAAATTGTGGGGATGTAAATTGACACCCATTATCCATCAATCAATCAATCAATCAATCAGACATTTGTAGAGCGCACTACTCACCCATGAGAATCTAAAGGCACTGGGGAAGGGGAGCTGCTACTGCTCGAACAGCCAGGTCTTGAGAAGTCTCCCATCCATCACAACTTCATCAGGAATCCCTCCTTTGGCAAATACTGTTTCAAATAATTTCATTACAAACATGGTATTCAGAACCTTCACAAACATAACTTCTGGTCAACAGCTGCAAAAATTGATAACCACTATACCATATTCAGGAATTCCTCACATCATACAATTGTACCAAAAATAGTCATGGCTAATTTGGTCCAAGCTTTCTTTAGCACCCTGATTGCCTCATAAATAGCGCAATTCATAAAGTACCTCACAAAATGATCCACACCTGTCTAATCCTGGCCACCAGAATTTTTATGCAATTCTTCTCCTCATGGCCAATGTGCCCCTCATGTGCCAGGGTAAGCACCTTGTTCCACAAGCTTTCCGGTTCTACCAGCAGATTGGAACTGAATAAAAGACCATTGACCCTTGGCAACTCCTGAAATACATGTTTGTGTTTTATTCCTAATCCTTCACTTGGACTCCATCCTGACCACCCTAAACGTATCCCCTTCATGACTTCCATGATTCCCTGATCTGATTCAAATGCATCTACCCACCCTTGCCCTAAAATGGCATCTTCTAAATAACACTCTACAGCACATACTAATTCAGTATTGCCATCCTTAAATCCTTCATTTACATCAACGCTCTTGCTATGGGGTATTCTGGATAAACTATACACCACCTTATTTTCTAGCACATTCTCAACCTTAAAATTGTGCTCTCGAAGCCTGCATCACCATTTGACAATCATATGTGTAACCCGCACATTTCCCTTGGCGGTTAACGATTGCACCAAAGATTGGTGATCAACTTGCACAAAGAAACAGGCCCCCCACAAAAATAGTTTAAAATGGACTATGCGGGGCGTGGCCAATATGGCAGCATGAGCAGACGTGTAGTCTTGCTGTTCCCGCCGACGGCCGTACTACAGCACCGGTTCTGGCGTCCTTGGACCCACGGAAACTGGTCGAGGGGCTGTCCGGATCGAGGGAATAGCGGAGCGGGACTGAGGAGCCCACCAGGCGAGAGACATCGCACGACCCGGGCCATGCAGGGCTGGGAGGATGCAGAGTGCCCATCCCCCACAGGGTCGAGAGCGAGGCCTGGAGCTGTGCGAGGGGGCAGACGCTGAGCTGCGGACTTCCGAGGCCCGGAGCTCGGCAGGCTTTGGTCCGGTGGTCGCGGCAGAGCGGGGCCCGGCGGGCAGGCACTGATACCCCGCCCCCCTGTTGAGTCAAAGGTGCGGCACATCGAGGCAAGAATCCACAGGTGGTGGGAGAACGTCCCAATCGCCCGGAGAGGCCGAAGAGCGGTCCTGCAGCCCCGGGGGTCCGGAGTGGCGACGGGCGGACAGGCAGGGATGAGAGGTCTGTTGAGCAGGGGATACGGCCATTGGGACGGCGGCGGCAGCGTGGTGGCCGACTGAGGAGCTACGGTCCCTTAGGGCCAACCGGTGGAGTTAAGGGTTGCAAGTCTGCTGGATGATCCTATGTGGTGGAGACGGCCCGCCGGGGAGCAGGTGTGTCCTGGGATGTGAGTATCGAGTCGGCAGAGAAATTCAGGGTCTGTGACCCTCCCGCCCAGTGAAGGCCGCAACGCCATTTTGAGGGTGCCTGTGAGACGCCAAAAACCCCCTTCCCAGCCGCGTTGCCGCCCGTGCTGGCGATCGAAGTCCACAGTCCATGCTTTGGTGAGGGGAGGACCGGACGTCTAGTGGAAGTGAGGGACTGGAGGCCTTGACGAGTTGAGGAGGACGCCACGAGACGGGGGCAGCGTGCACCCGCGGCTGCGGTGAACCGAGGCGCCGGAGGCCCTACCGGGGACAAATGGAGGGTGGCCTGTAGCACCAGGAGCGGAGTGGGCCCCTCACTGGAGGTCTGTGACGGGGTGCTGGCACGAGCGGACGAGAGGAGACTGTGCCGGACTTCGTGGGTTGGAGCTCTCGGTGCCGCAGCGGACCTGAGCGGCACTACGTGTTCGGCAGGAAGGGGGCCCTGGCCTAAGGTACTGAGTCTGTACACATCTGGCTGCCATGGAAAAAGGGTGTGGGGCCTCAGGGCAGCGCGTATACTAGCCACGAGGGATGTCCGCTATCAGAGGCTCCCGCGGCAAGCTGTGTAGGAACTTTTTGCGAAAACACAGACTGCCCAAAATAAGGACACTGCGACACCGGGCTCCAGGAAGATGGAGCAGGACTTAGAAAGTGGCTTGGAGCCCATTACGAATGCGTTTTTGGAGTCCCTCTTTACATCCCTACGGGACGACACTCAAACCTTTGAGGCAGAATTGGATAGCGAAATCAAAGTGGTGCAGCGTGAGATGGAAGGAATAGGGGAACGTGTGGTGGACCTGTAGTCCAAAAGTGATAACAAGGACACTGAACTTGCGGCCCTGCAGTAGGAAATCATCCGCCTTCATGACCAACAGATGGACCTCCAGCGCCACATGGAGGATCTGGAGAATCGCTCCAGAAGACACAACATACGTATTCGAAATGTTGCTATGTCCGAGGCCACCCGAGACATGTTTCATTATGCCAGGGAACTCTTTAATCATGTACTGGGGTGCCCACTGGACTCTGTCCTCCACCTTGACAGGGCGTATCGGGCGGGGCTCCCCAGGGCATCGCCGACACCCCCCGTCATCCTGGTTTGTGTCCAAGAATACCGTACTAAGGAAGAGATATTGCAGAAGGCGCAACAGATGCACCCGCTCACATTTCAGGGATCGTTGTTGCTGTTTCAGGGCCTGGCAGCTCTCACGTTACACAAGCGTCGTCTCTTCAAGCCGGTCACGTCCCATTTACAGCAGAAGAACATTCCTTACAGTTGGGGACAGCCCTTCCGTCTCATCTTCAGGATGGAGAATAAACAGTACCAGCTCCGGTCGGTCTCGGAGGCCTGCCGTCTGCTAGGACTTGAACAACCCGAGAAACAAGAAAAGGTCCAGAGAGCCATGACAGAGGCTGAAGAGGTCAGGCCCCAATGGCGCCAGCAACGGAGGCGGAGGCGGGTGAAAAAACCCCCAGCGACGGAGATTGCAGCGGGCCAACGGGCGGCAGTGGAGGCTGTCGCCGTAAATGGTAGCGCAGATCCTATGGGGTAAGGGGCCTAATGCTTCCTGGTGGCCCTGATAACCTGCTCAGAATGCACGGCCGTTGGCGGGAGGGAGCGCCCGGATAGACTCGTAGGACTACCCATGCTTGGGACTACCCATGTTGTTGCCCCCATGGGGGGGCAACAAATGAGCACTGAGGACTCCATACCTGCCGCACCTCCACTCCCGGGGCCCAAACGCTGTAGTCTTGCCGCGCCGCTCAGCTCCATCTCGCGGCCCGCGGCTGGAGACTACAGCTCCCAGGAGGCTTAGCGACAACTTCCGCTTCCCTGACGCTGCGCGCCCGGAGGCGCTACATTACCAGGACGCTCCTTCGGTTTAGCGGGGGGCAACAACAGAGCACTGAGGACTCCATACCTGCCGCACCTCCACTCCCAGGACCCAAACGCTGTAGTCTCGCCGCGCCGCTCAGCTCCATCTCGCGGCCCGCAGCTGGAGACTACAGCTCCCAGGGGGCTTAGCGACAACTTCTGCTTCCCTGATGCTGCGCGCCCGGAGGCGCTACATTACCAAGACATTCCCTCGGTGGAGCGTGGGGCAACAACAGAGCACTGAGGACTCCAAAACTGCCTCACCTCCACTCCCGGGGCCCAAACACTGTAGTCTCGCCGCGCCGCTCAGCTCCATATCGCGGCCCACGGCTGGAGACTACAGCTCCCAGGGGGCTTAGCAACAACATCCGCTTCCCTGACTCTGCGCGCCCGGAGGTGCTACATTACCAGGACGCTCCCTCGGTGGAGAGGGGGGCAACAACAGATCACTGAGGACTCCATACCTGCCGCACCTCCACTCCCGGGGCCCAAATGCTGTAGTCTCGCTGTGCCGCTCAGCTCCATCTCGCAGCCCGCGGCTGGAGACTACAGCTCCCAGGGGGCTTAGCGACAACTTCCGCTTCCCTGACGCTGCGCGCCCGGAGGCGCTACATTACCAGGACGCTCCCTCGGTGGAGCGGGGGGCAACAACAGAGCACTGAGGACTCCATACCTGCCGCACCTCCACTCCCGGGGCCCAAACGCTGTAGTCTCGCCGCGCCACTCAGCTCCATCTCGCGGCTCGCGGCTGGAGACTACAGCTCCCAGGGGGCTTAGCGACAACTTACGCTTCCCTGACGCCTCGCGCCCGGAGGCGCTACATTACCAGGACGCTCCATCCGCGTCGCGGGACGCGCGCGGGCGACGCCGGGCGGAGCCTGGGCAGAGGGCGGGCCGTCTGTGGCCGTCCGGGGCCGAAGGAGGCCGGGCTGGGCCACCCCATTAACATCTGTCATTGATAATGGGTAAGCGAAAGAAGGCAATAACTATGGAGGAGGGTGGGAAGAAAGCTAAGGTCCCAAGACACTCCAACTCAATTATGACGTACCTAACATCAGTGGTGGGAGAACTAACCAAGGAAATTGCCAATGCTGAACTTGAACTGGGCTTGACAGCTACCCCCTCATTAATTACTGTTGCACCTTCCCCTACAGTGCTGGGCAATTCACCTGTGATATGTACCCCCCCGGCATCACTCTATCCCACTGTGACTATTGCTACCCTCCCGCCTACATGCCCTGCAGTTGAGGTCCCTAGCCAAACCCTGCCAGCCAGCCTGCTCGATCTGAGTCAGCAGACCACTACACCTACAACTAAGGGAGCACAGGATAATAATGTTGCCAGCGCATGCCTATTAAACACAACAAATGACCTATTGGGTAACAAACTGGAGGACCTCTTTGTTTCCGGATTGAACCACTACTTGTTGGGATAGCAAAAGACATTGTGGACACTTTGAACACTTGCCTAGAAGGTTTGCTTAGGAAATGCGCACTAATTGACAGACTTATTAATAATTCCCCATGCAATATGGCCCCCCATGTAAATGCAAAGTGCCCCGAAGGTGAGGTTCAGAGGATGGAGGTTGGGAGGGCAGAGTCGGTACAGGCACAGGCACCATGTGTGGCTCTACAACTCCAGAATGGTGGAGGGGTTATCAACACACTACCCCCAGCCTTGGAAGCCTTGGAGGGGCTGCCATGCACGCAACCCCCACTACGCATCCCCGACCCCGTGAGACCCTCTTACAGTAAACACAAGCTCAACTTACCACCTGAAGCGTCCTCCTTGGTCGCTGTCTTTATTGGGGTCCCCCTCTAAGGGTAGGGGAGGTCGAATCCTCAATGGACCTCATGGCTAAATCCCAAAAATGGTGTACGGACAAATGCTGTGGTAAGAATATCGCAGATGAGATCATATTTACAAGGAGGGTGGATTGGATTGGCAAACATCAGAAATCTACACAAGGAGATTGCGTGGTTGTTAATTTTAGTAGGGCTGATCTAGCGGATAGACTTTTTTGGGACGGTTCCGATATATCCTTAAGGAACCAACTAAGACCTGTCCCGCTGGGCTTTTTCTACCCACCACCAGGGCGCATGTTTCACTTCAGAGACCCTGGGACTAGTAGGGGGGGAGGGCGCGTACCCCTGGGCGAGGGCAGGTCTAATTTCCATGCACTCCCACGACCCCCGAGGTGCCAAAATATCCCATTGACTAACCAACCCTGTGTCTACCAGAACGCCCAGGTGGGTCCTGCGTTGGCTATTGCTAACCGTTTCGCTCCCCTGTCAGGTTTGGAGGACACAGACTGACTATCTGGTGACCCCACTTATGTGACAGAAGAGGTAGGGAACAGAATGATTGATGCATGTAAGCTATTAAGCTGGAATGTGGCGGGACTCAACTCTAAACGTAACGACAAGGGTTGGATAAGTTTAGTTTCGGGGCATAACGTTATCGCCCTCCAGGAAACTTGGGAAATATCTGCTAATTTCTGGTTGGATGGGTTTACCAGCTACGCCAAAGCGGCTACTCCTAGCTGCACTGGCAGAGCTAAGGGGGGTCTTTTAACTTTATTTTCCCTAGATCTGAAGGGTTCCCTTAGACAGATTAGTACTGCCTCGCCCAACACCCTTGTAGAAAGGGAAATAAGTTCCACTAGGAGGACATTATATATCAACTTTTATAATTCAGGGAACAGGGACAATAGCGATAGCAATGTTGCTAGTTTAGATGCTGTTTTAACGTTAGTCAGTCAGAATACATATTTCGATGCAGAGTTCATATTGTTGGGTGATTTTAATATCCACCCCTGTAAGTTAATGTGTGGTATAAGCAACATGGAAGGGGGTGAAGGAGCTGAAGGTCCCCATTTCGAACACAACACACGAGGGGAGGAGCTAGAAGAATTTTTGGCAAATGTTAACCTATATGAACCGGAGGGAGGCCCAAGAATAGCTACCTTTACGGGTACCAACCCCGGAACTATAATTGATTATATTTTTGTTACACCAGGTATCCTAAATAGGGTCACTTCTTACTGTACAGTGCCCTCTCATTATAGTGATCACAACCCTGTACTACTTGAGGTAGCCTGGGGAGACTATATGGGACCAGTTCCAGGGCCAGCTAGGTCGGAGCGCACTTTGCGCACTTCTGACCAGGGCAGAAGAGTCCAATGGGCTAAGGTGGTCCCAGAGAACTTTTATGCGGAAGTTCTCCCAAAAATTGAGGCTCAGGTGGCAGTGTGCTTAAATACACACGCCCAGGATTGCGAAATCATAGGGGCCTTTGAGTCAATCTGTGGGCAGGTGTCGCAGGATCTTCTGGCTAAACCTAAGAAGGGAGTGCCAATTAAGCAGCGTTGGTTCGATGCCTCCTGCTCAAATGCACATAGGTCTCTGATGTCTGCCCTGAAAAAAACACCTAGGATAAGGGATGACATTGTCAGATTGAGGAAAAATTACTAACTAGCTATAAAAACCAGACAAGAGAACATCAAACTGGAAGCTTGGGAGAGCCTCCTTTCCGTGGCTGTCCTGAAGGATAGCCGGAAATTCTGGGAAATAATCAAACAGCCATTCTTCTCTGACCAAAACAATGAGGTTATGGACTGCGTCATCCCAGACGATAAATGGCTGGACCACTTTAAAAATGTGTATGGGGATAATGATCCGGCAGGTCAAGTAGGGCCCTTGGTGACCCTGGACGCTACCCCCATTTATTTTCAGAGTTCAGAGGTGGAAAAAGCTATTTTGGCTACAACTAAGCATAGGGCTCCGGGCCCTGACGGGGTGCCGGACGATTTCTTCATACATTCCCCCAAGTTATGGGCCGGGGTTTTGGCCAATGTTTTCTCTGCCGTTAATGGCAACCCCACACCCTCCTCTTGGGCCATCTCTACTATCGTCCCTATTTTTAAGAAGGGCCAGCGGGACGATCCCGGGTGTTATAGGCCCATATCCCTCTTGGACTCTGCAGTAAAGATCCTAGGCAGAGTCCTCTTGTCCAAACTAAGGGATAACGTAGAGAGTTGCGGAGGGTTGGCTGAGATCCAGTATGGGTTTAGAGAGAAGAAAGGTACGATCGAGCAGTTCTATAACTTACACCTGATGATTGCGAAATATACGGTGGCCAAGGAGGGGTCCTTGTTTTTAGCATTTATGGACCTCTCCTCGGCCTTCGACCTGGTGAACAGGTCTAAGTTATGGCTGACCCTGCTGAAGATGGGGATTGATGAGGCATTGGTTAAATTTATGGCGTCACTACAACAGGAGCTCTTTGCTGCGGTGCGGGTTACCAACGAAGGAAGGTGTACGTCCTTCTTCAAGCCCATGCGGGGGGTTAGGCAGGGCTGTATATTAGCCCCCCTGCTTTTTACCATCTATATTAACGGACTGGGCTCCTATCTGGAGGAGGTCGAGGGTGACGTTCCGCGTGCAGGAGCAGTTAAGATCCCCGCGCTCCTGTATGCGGACGGCGCCGTGTTGATAGCGCGCACTGGCGTCTGCCTTCAACGTCGACTAAATGCTTTTGGTACATTTATGGACCAGCTAGACTTAAAAATCAATACAAATAAGTCACATACTATGGTTGTGGGTCGACAAAGTAGTAAGAGTAAAACAAAAACGTTCGAGTGTAAGGGCGAGGTTGTCTCCAGAGTCTCCACTTTCCCCTACCTGGGGGTTCTCTTCGATCAGAGAGGATCCTGGGGACCTCAGGTGAGGGCAAAGAGGTTGGCGGTGATAAGGTCATCGGCAGCCCTTATGGGTTTTGCGGGTAGGTTAGGTGCTAGGCCCATGGAAGCACTTTTGAAAATCTATAAAAGTAAACCAGTCGCCCTGGCCTCATATGGTTCACCCCTTTGGGGTTATGAAAATTTGGAACCAATTCAGAAAGCGGAGAACAGATTCATACGGACACTCCTGTCTGTTCCTCAGTCTACACCGACTTATTCCATACATATGGAGGTGGGTTTAGACTTCCTCACTGATGGGCTGAACATGGCACCCCTGATCTTTTGGCTGAAGACTTGGCTCAACAAAGATCTGCCACTCAACCATAAGATCATGGCTGATGTGTTGTCTTTAGACCACTTTAAAAGGATTCCTTGGTTGGCCTATCTGATGAAGGCGTTCTCAGATGTGGGCCGACCTGAGCTCTTTAGCTCCCTTAAAGATATAAAGATCCAGGATATTGACATTGTTAAAAAGCAATTTATGGGGAGGGCAAGAGCACGCCGTGAGGAAAAGGAGCTAGCGAAACCAGCGGTGAGGAGACACTGTTTACTTGTTAATTCATTTGCATTAGCACCTTATCTTGGTTTCGTCACTACCCCATTTCACAGGTTCCTTCTAATTAAATTCAGGTTTAATTTGTTACATTTTTATTTGGGCAATTTTAAAACATGGGAAAAACCTGAACTACCCCCCCCCTGTAGTTGTGACCATTTTTCCACCCAAGACACCATGCACTTTGTTATGTTTTGTGGGTTTTATTTAGAGCCAAGAAAAAATACCTGGTACCGGTCTTGAAGGAGGCTGGCTTCACACAAGTGAGACCAGCCCTGCTCTAATTAGAATCATTGACCAACCTACATACTACTTTTTGTATGGCTAATTTCTTGGTGGCTGCAGCTAGAACCAAAAAACATATTCATTTGATCAATGACCCCTGTAAAACTGTGTTAATTAAGATGAAAGATCCTGGTGTTTTACTAAATGAACTACAAAATTCTTCTTTTTCTTTCATTAATCCCACGTATGCTCTGATTTGTTTGTTACTGTAAATGATCTGTAAATAACTGTACTGTATATATTTTAAAATGTATGAAATGTTTTTATCTCTTTGTATGATTTTTAACTAAATCGAATAAAGATATTTTGACTGACTGACTGACTACCCATGCTTTTTTTTCTCTTTTCATCTCTGGATGAAGGACTACAAGAGTTTGAAGTTTGGGTGGAGTATTAGGGGGGTGTTGGGTGGGGGGGATATGGTCCATGGTGCACTTGTTGGATGGGTTTATCTTTGGCTCAGTGTTTTGGAGCTTGCGGGGATGGAGAGGGCCCGGGATGCTTGGACTGAAATCCATGGGGTTGCTTCAATGGCAGGGAAACAGTTACACTACTTAAGATGACGGCAGATGATTTGGTTGTCCTCACACTGAATGCGAGGGGATTGAATAACCCAGTCCAACGCAAAGCAATCCTGTTCCTCTTAGAGCAGTCTCAAGCAGACATTTGTCTTCTCCAGGAGACACATCTCTTAGCCAAGGATTGTCAACGGCTTTGTTCCTGTAGATTCCCCCTTCAATTTTTCTCCTCGTCCCCTGCTTAAAAGGCAGGGGTTGCAATGTTGGTGGCACAGAAAATCAGGGGCAAGGTATTAGGTAAGACTGCTTCAATTAAGGGGCGACTGTTAGTGTACAGGTTTGCAGTGGGGAATATAACTTACACGATTGGCACAAAATATGGAACCAATGAAGGTCAAGGAAAGTTCCTGCATAGGGCTCTAACTGACGTCACTGACACGACAGACTAGGTGGAGATATAAATTTGGTTTTTGACAATGTGCTGGATAGGTCCTGTCACCGCACCATACAGGTAGGAGCTCTCACATCCGAGGGCTTGGCCCGCTTGAGGGACCAGGGCCTAGTGGATCTATGGCGCATGTTCCACCCCGGCGAGAGGGACTACACGTACTTTTCGGCTGCCCATAAAACGTACATGCGTTTAGACTACCTGCTGGTCTCCTCATGCACTCATGCACTCGTCACTAGCGTTGACATAGGTACGGCCTCTCTTTCCGACCATGCGCCAGTGACAGCGGTCCTCTCTGTGCCTGCAGCGCTGCGCTCACGTAGGGTCTGGCGACTTCGGGAGTCATTGCTGTACAGGAAAGAGGTGGTCTCCAAGGTTCAGCGCGCAATAGCGGACTACCTTTCCCATACCAGCAATGCTGACACCACGTTGGCTACACAGTGGGCCGCTTTGAAGGCTGTCCTTAGGGGGGAGTTCATCTCTATCTCGACGGCGGAGAATGTGGAACGTCGGGCCAAGCGAGACGAACTTACGCAACAGACCAGGGAGTTGGAACAGATACATAGGAGGACGGGGGCCCGAGAATATGGCGGCAATTAAAAGCGGCGCGTCAGTAACTCGCGGCCTTAGATTTAGATAGGGCAGAATTCGCAGCCTTGCAATTGCGTCACGCATATAACACAGGTGGGGACAGATGAGGGCGCCTACTGGCGCATAAATTACGTGAAGTCACACGGAAACGGGAGGTGCAGGAGATAAGAGGGATGGATAGCATACAGGTGACTGGAGATCATGCTATAGCCTGGGCCTTCAGGGCATTTTATGCAGAGTTATACTCTGCTGACCCGCCGGTGCCAGCGGCAGAAGCGGACTTCTTGGCTGCTATTCCCCTGCCTGCTCTGATGCAGGACCAGATGGAATGCCTGGAGAGAGACATTCGTCCGGAGGAGGTTATCTCGGCCATCTCTCGCCTCAAGGTAGCTAAAGCCTGATGGCTTCCCGTCAAGCTTTTACAAGACGTTCTGTGCCCAAGTGGCCCCACTGCTTGCTCGACTCTTCACCTCATTCGCGGAGGAGGGGGCGATACCAGGAGACCTGCTAGAGGCGTCTACCGCTGTGATACCCAAACCGGGCAAGGACCACACGGAGTGTGGAGCGTACAGACCTATCTCTCTCCTAAACGTAAACCTTAAGCTTTATACCGGGATCCTCGCCTCACGCTTGGGTCCGTACATGGGGGGACTGGTTGATCCGGATCAGTCCGGATTGATTCCGGAACGCCAGACCTCTGATAATGCCAAAAGGGCCTTCCACCTCCTCGAAAAAGCTGCTCGTACGAAGGGCGAATATATGATGTTGGCCATCGATACCGAGAAGGCATTTGATAGGTTGCACTGGCCCTACCTAGAGAGGGTGCTAGTGTAGGCCGGTATGGGCCCAAAATTCAGGACCCGGGTGATGAATTGCTAAAAGTCCCCCTCAGCCACGGTCCGGGTCAATGGATGCACGCCTCCCCGGTTTGGGATCGAACGAGGCACCAGACAGGGCTGCCCGTTGTCCCCCCTACTGTTCACCCTTTATATGGAGCCTCTTGCACAACTGCTGCGGTTGGACCCGAGGTTGCAGGGAATCAAGTTTGGGGGCGACGTCCATACCATAAGTCTGTATGCCGATGATGTGTTGATATCACTTGCCAGCCCCAGAGGCTCCCTCCCCGCGTGCTTCGACGACCTCGCGAAATTTGGACGGGTCTCGGGATTCAAAGTTAACATGACCAAGTCGGGGGCCCTTGACTTGTCGCTGGAGGCAACCACTCGCTCCTGTCTGCAGGCAGCATTTCCCATCCAGTGGGCCTCAGAAGCGGTACCGTACCTTGGGATACAGCTAGCTCCTTCCCTGACGACCTCAGTGGATATCAACTATTCCCAGTTGAGACAGAAAATTAGGCGCGAGCTGGGAGAGTGGAACTATTACCCGCTGTCCTGGCTGGGTATGCTAGCGCCTGTCAAGATGACGGTCCTCCCTCAAATATTATACCTCTTCCGCATGATCCCCCTTGCCCCCCGCAGGGCTGGATAAAACTGATGCAGTCGGAATTGTCACAGTTTATATGCAATGGGAGGAACCACGCATGAAGCTGCGGATAGCAATGTTGGCACCAGAAAAAGGCGGGATAGGGATTCCCGACCTGCCAACATATTTTCAAGTGACCCAACTATGTTTCCTGGCGGAGTGGGTTAGATAGGAGTCCGGGAAACACTGGTTGTTCCAGAACCAGGCCGTCGCCGGGAGAACCCTGCAGGAGATTCCCTTTATGCGTCGGGAACACAGGCCCCCTAATCTCTATGCATACTTTATTACGCGAGTACCGCTGGAAATCTGGGACCGTGTGGGGGTCAGCCAGGACCTCACTACCCTCCCATCGCCCCTCACACCTATTGTGGGGAATCCGGACTTCCAGCCGGGGATGGACGAAAGGGCCTTTGCACGTTGGAAGCCTGCCGGTTGTCGCACTCTCTATCATGTCTACGACCCGGACGGTGTTGTCCCTTTCCTGCAGTTCCGTCAGGAGTTCGGTCTGCCGGAATCCGAAAGACTCCGATATCTGCAGGTCAGACATTTGGCGCTCAATGGCGATGTGAGATCCTCGGCGAATAGACGCTTGACGTCTTTCGAGCGTTGGTTGATCACCCGCACCACAGATAAACAGCTGATCTCGGATCTCTATAAAATTGGATGATCACGCTGGAGGTCGGCGCTCAATCAATCAGCGCGACCGTCCGTATACCAACGGAATCAGGTTCTGGACGAGTGCTGCAGGGCTGGCGGTCAGCGCTCAGTTAATCAGTGCGACCGTTCCTGTACCATGGAATCAGGTTCCATGGTACAGGAACGGTACACGGACGGTCGCGCTGATTGATTGAGCGCCGACCGCCAGCGTGATCATCCACTTTCGGCCGGCTACAATGCAGAACCTGCCACCAACTAATTAACGGAGCAAGGTCAACCTATAAAGCCAGAGAACACTGTTTCTTCGGCAACGAGCCAGGGACCACCTACAAAAGATATGAATTACTGCCTGGCCCATTAGCGATGACACCAAATTACCGGTGATGCACCAAGCTGCCTTACACCTAGTTATCTCCAACCAACCCATTCTACTAAATCTTTAGGACTCATAATCTCTGGGATTCTACAAAGCACTTCCTAATTCAGACAACCAGTCCTGATGATGATCCTAATTTCTCTGGATCGAAACGCCGTCGACCCAACAGCCTGACTAATAGGCACACTTTTCCTTAGTGGCTCTACACCTAAACCAAAATTTACTCTGCTCACTGTAAAATCAAAATGTCACATGCGCCGTTCTAGCCACTCACTGTAAATAGCTTGCACCACTTGCACAGTGCGCCGACTACGCTGTTTTCTTTCACTTGCGTCGCCACCTGCACTATTTATTCACGTTTGTTGCACCAAGTCCAATGTGGTTGTCATTACATTCTATGCAGTGCTGTTTTTCTAACTGTATCCGATAATGAAATGAATGTCTCCACATGAAGCTGAATAAGTTCCTTTTGACAAAAACTATGAGTTATCTTCTTCTTGTCCACCCAAGTAATGCTATGTGCATGCTATGATTAATTGTCTATTGACTTTTACCTTTCAGGACATTGTTTTCTAATTGCACCTTGTGGATGGTACTAGGCATGGAAAAGCTTTCGTTGTCTAGAGCATTAGAGGGGGCTCGCTGTGCAGAACTGTGGCAGCCATTCTTGTCTTTATTGGCTTCTGAGTTTATTGAGGTAACATGTCCTAAATATCGCTGATTGTTGAGGTTGACGGAGACCGGAGGGGAGGGAAAGGAGGTAGGCTCGGATCCAAAGGTTTGGTGAGGTCAACAAGGAGGGTAGACGAGGACCAGGGACATGGGGGGAGGGAAGGGTGGAGAGGGAGAGGGCTGAGGGGGCGGGTGGGGGTTTATTGGGTTCCGGGTGGGAAAGGGGTTGGTTGGGGGGGTTCCTTTCTCTGTTTATTTCATCGGACTAGGCTGGCTGAAGGGCGACATGGCAGCAGGCCTGTTCCGGAGGGGAGGCTGGGTGGACCCAGGTTGCTTGGTAAAGGTGAAGGACCTACACCTCCTCAAAGTTGCAGGACTGACGACGTATATGAGGGGAAGCCTAATATCTTCATCTTGTTTATGAAGCAGCCGGCCCAAACTGGGTTGTAGGCAGCTTGCTGTGTGTGACAATGGTTCCCCATGCTATGTCAATTGTATTGTACCACCCTTTCATGCCAGTCCGGTGGTTGGTCGGCGGACTGGACAGCGGCCCTTTTTCAGCTCTACTTTATTTTTGTCAATAAAAACATTTAATATTAAAATGGACTATGCCCCATCAACAGGCAGAGCTTCCTGTTCTATTACTAATTAAGCAAACGCAACCACTTCATCCATACCATATTTCTGCTGTATAAGTACTGCTCCTAATCCCTTTTTGACTGGCATCGATCTCAATCACTTTTTAAAGTCTGTTTGATCCCTGGTGTCTAAAGGCTTGAGCAGAATGGTCTGAGCGATTCCCATCTTAATTTGACTTTACTCTTTTTCACAGTCTCTACACCATATGAACTTGGAATTTTTCAACAAAATATTTCCCATATTGAACCTCTTATCTGCACAATTGGGCACAAATCTTGTATACATCTCAATCAAACCCATGAACGATTTCAACTGATCCTTATTTTCTAGTGGAGATACATCTTCAATGGCCATCACTAAACTGGTTTTAGGTTCAATTCCTTTAGCAGATACTTTGTATCCTAAAATTCTAAAATGGAAGTATTTCCATTGTTCAGTACTAAGTGTTATACCTTTACCCCTCAATATAGTTAACACTTGATTTAACCTCTCATCATGCTGTTTTTGATGCTCCCCATAAACCAGCACGTCAACCTGAAAAGCTTCTACACCATCCATTCCCTTGAATTACCTCTCCACTGTTCTCAGCAGACGCTGAAGCTGGCCTGAAGGGCAAGTGTTTACACTTAATTAAGAAATGCTGTATAACCCCTAGACTCCAGGTGCAAATTTATATGATGATATTCATATGTCATATCAAATAAAATAAAAAACTTTGTCACCCTTGACTGTAGATAACATTTCTGTGATGTTTGGTAAAGGTACTGGTCCACCCATAACTGATCATTAGGATCTCGCAAGTCAACACACATGAAAATAAAACCATTGGCCTGATGGACCAATACTACCGGCGCAACTCAGTCAGAAGATTCAATGGGTTCTATTACATTATTCTAATTTCTAATTTGTCATACTCTTCTTTTAAATCCACTCACATAGCCAGATGCACTGTACAGACCTTATGAACCAGCAGTTGGGCTCCCTCGCTTACTCTTATCTTGTGCATGAACCCCTTAAATAGGCCTAACCCTTCATTAACTACCTCACGATATGATTCATCCCATACACTTTTCGTAACTGCTAAAACCTACACATTATCCTACTTAAGCATGAGTTGATCTATATTGTTAGTGTACAATAAGATGCCTAAATTTCCCTTGTCATGCCATCCTAACAGACATGCATCATTACTTAATTTTAAGCTGAACTCTCCAAACACCTCAATGTGTTTACCCCCTTAACACACTGGACGAATAGTAGAGCTTCTTAACGTAAATTCTTATTCGCATAATAGTTCCTTCTATTTCCTTTCACTTATTTGTCTAAACTGAGACCCTAATAAGCAAAACAGTCTTTTTGCTCCTTATGATGTTAGACCCCTTACATCCTCCCTGTGCTAGTTTAACTTAGTTTCTGTAATGGAGAATTCGTTGTCTTCCTTACTAGGTGGCATCTCCAGCTCATAGGACTTGTCTACGCACCGTGCTTAAAGACGTTCTGCTAGATGATTTACACACCCTTGCAAAATGTCCTCTTTTCATGCATTTGGCACACAACTTATCTAATGCTGGACAAACTTTTACATTAGCCAGGTGAGATGTACTCCCACACCTGTCTCGGTCAAATCTATAGACCTTCGATTTTTCCCTTTGTTTGGTTTTTCCAGTTCATCCTTCTTTTTACCCTTTTTATATTTGCTTTTGACGGCCACCATACCATGCGGTTGTGACTGTAACTCAACATCGGATACAGACATCTGTTCCATGGATGACGTTTGTACTCTCTGTAATGTTGCCGGAGGTGGGCACAACCACGGTAACTAAAGAACAGGAGTGCCTTACTGCTCCGCCCCCCCTCAAGCGTGCATCCAGTGGTCTCGCCCTATGTGGAGACGGAGGGCACGCTAGGTTAGCAATAAATAGCCCAGGGCTCTGGGTGTGGCAGGTTTCATACTGACCACTAACTGAGATAACGTGTGGCCTCCAGTTATTTATGTATAGGCCCAGTCAGTATTTTACATTGGTGACGACGGTGGTCTCACCACCCCCATCGCGTGCCAAGCTCTCCGCCGCCCTGCCCTACGCGAGCCAGCACCTGCAGCCCTGCAGTGCACCCCGCTCTGCGTGTACGGCGCAACCTGCCGGCGGAGTGCTTCCTGCCGCCCAGCGACTGCTTTGCCGACCAGCGCCCTGGCCATCGTGCTCACCAGTGCTCCACCTGCACTCCTCGGCACCTGTGCCTCCAGCGACGTGAGCCCCGTCTGCAGTGGCTTCACCGCTCCACCAGCTGACTCAGCCATATGGCCCAAGGTGCATGCCTGCTGCCCAGAACCCGGCCCGCTATCCGGCAGACGCCTGCCCCAGCTCCGGCCTCCACGCCGGCCTGCCGTGCCTGCCGCGTGCTGCCGCCGGACGCCTCCCCACGCCTCCCGCGTGCTACGCAGCGGCCTCCCTGCCGTTTCC
The DNA here is from genome assembly GCF_964263255.1 of Lissotriton vulgaris. NCBI lineage: Eukaryota > Metazoa > Chordata > Amphibia > Caudata > Salamandridae > Lissotriton > Lissotriton vulgaris. The sequence goes on along the minus strand of NC_141688.1, from coordinate 185,707,634 downwards.
CACGCATCTCGCGTGCGGGAAACCCTGCAATTCCTCACGCATCTTGCGTGCAACGTTATTGGGACTTTGCTAAGCTGCCAATCCTCTCCACAACAGGGTCCTAAGCGCCTGGCCATCTAGTAACTGAGCACCTTTGGCCCCACAGCCCTCCAACTCTCCTTAATGGCCATGGCCGCGGTGCCCCCGCTGGAGCCCTTCACGGTCACGGGCACGCCCCCATCCCAAGCAGCCAGGTGGAAGAAATGGGTGGAACGCCTAGAAAACTACTTTGTGGCGGCTGAGGTCGCTGTCGAACGTAGGCGAGCAATGCTTCTACACCTTGGAGGGGAGGCAATTCACGACATTTCCAAGGATGTGGTGGAAGGAGGCCCGCCCCGGAACTACGCCACGCTACTCGACGCCATAACGGAGTACTTCGAACCATTCGCCAGCGCGGATTATGAAAGGTTCCTACTCCGCCAGGCCCGCCAACTTCCAGAAGAGTCGGTTGACGTTTTCTATGCGAGGCTTAAAAAGCTAGCCAGCACATGCACACTTCCAGACACTGACGACGAGATCCGCGCTCAATTCATACAAGGGTGCGCCTCGTCGAAACTGCGAGAAAGAGTCCTAGAAACAGACAACATGCCCATGCGTGACATCCTGGCGCTAGGGCGATGCAAGGAACTATCGAAAGCCAGGAATGCGCATATGGAACAAAAACCCTCAGTCGCTGTCAAGGTTGAACCTGTGTGCGCCATCAAAACCAGTGCCGCCGACTCACGCACAAAGACACCCCGACGAGGACGACCAGGCCCAGCTCAGTCACCTCACGACCGCGCCTGCGTATGGTGCGGAGGTGCAACACCCCACAATGGAGCATGCCCTGCACAAGGAAAGATTTGCAGCGCCTGTGGAAAAGCCAACCATTTCGCTAACGTGTGCCTATCAACGCAAAGAAAAAAGCTCAACGGCCCGCCCAGGAGGGTAAGACAAGTAGAGCCACTGCCAAACACCTCCACCAGCAGCGACATGGATGACGACGATGCGGACGCAGCTTCCGTCCACGTGGTGCGAATGCTCAACACTTTGGCCGCGTCCCCTTCCGTAGAGCCTATGTGCACAGTACGCGTGCAAGATCAAGCAGTGGCGGCTCTGATCGACACTGGAGCGACGATCAACCTAATGGCAGCCAGCGTATACCGGACATTAAACGCCCCTCCAGTGCTCCTCCCCACAAGGGTGCAGGTGTACGCCTATGGCATCAGTCGACCCCTACGCCTGTGCGGTGTCTTCCGATCAGCTGTATCACATGACTCCAATCAACTACACACCAAAATCTACGTATCGCAAGAAGGATCTGGATTCCTGCTTGGCTGCAGAACCGCCCAAGATCTAGGGCTGAGCCATTTCGCCCTTACAGTTCAAGCCCATGGCCTTGACCACCTCGTGCTACAACACACGTCACTGTTCGAAGGGATTGGTTGCTTGAGAGGACCCGCCGTTCGCCTCCACATTGATCACTCAGTCGCCCCAGTGGCCCTCAGACACCGACGCATCGCGTTCCACCTGCGACCCAAAGTAGAAGCATAACTGCGAGTGCTTGAGAGAGCCGGAATAATCGAGAGGGTAAGCGGGCCCACCCTGTGGGTATCCCCCATCGTGGTAGCCAAGAAACCGAAACAACCGGATGCCGTGCGGATCTGCGTGGACATGCGCATCCCCAACCTCGCGATCAATAGAGAGCGCCACCTGACGCCGACCATAGACGACATCATCGGCGAGCTATCAGGATCAAAGTGGTTTTCGAAGATGGACCTGAGGTCGGGATACCACCAGATCCCACTGCACCCTGATTCCCGCCCAATAACAACTTTCTCTACCCACGCCGGCCTGTGGAGATATACTAGACTCAACTTCGGGATCTCTAGCGCAGCAGAAGTATTTCAGAACATTATCCAGAACGTCCTGCAAGGTCTGGACGGCGTGCTGAATGTGAGTGACGATATTCTGGTCCACGCAGCGATGCTGGACGAACACATCCAGCGCCTCCAAGCTGTCTTCGCCAGGCTACAAGAGCGGGGCCTAACCTTTCACAGGGAAAAATGCGAATTCCTACGAAAAGACATCAGTTTCTTCGGCTACAAGTTCTCTGACCAAGGCGTAGGACCAGACCCCAACAAAGTCAAGGACATCCACGAAGCCCCCGCCCCGACGTCAGTGACCGCCGTCCGCAGCTTTCTGGGGATGGTCACATACTGCGGGCGCTTCATTAAGGATCTCTCGGACCTCACTGGCCCTCTTCGTGACCTCGCGAAATCCACCGCCACGTGGGAGTGGGGGCCCGAACAGCAAGAAGCCTTCCAGAAAACTAAAGCGGCACTCTAAGCAGACACAACCCTCGCTACGAATCACAACTCGTGGTGGACGCCAGCCCGACCGGCCTAGGCGCCGTCCTGACTCAACAACAACAGTGCGGAGAATAGGCCCCTGTCGCGTATGCGAGCAGGACCCTCACTGCGACAGAACAACGATACTCACAGATTGAGAGAGAGGCCATTGCCATCCTGTGGGGGTGCCGGCATTTCCACATCTACTTATACGGACACCCGTTCGTGGTGATCACAGACCACAAGCCACTCCTTCCCCTTTTCCAAGGATCATCCTCGCGACCTCCTCCTCGCATCGAGAAGTGGGTGCTCCAGCTCCAGGAATACCAATTCACGGTGGAGTATCGGCCGGGCACCAGGAATCCGGCCGACTACCTGTCGAGGCACGCCCGCCCGGTCACTGAAGCTGAAGCCGCGGAAGCCGACGCCACGGAAGAATACGTCAGAATGATCGTGGAGCGTTCAAGACCTCTACCAATCTCCCTAGGCGACGTAACACAAGCCACCAAAGACGACGACTGCTTACAGATCGCTATTCAAGCAATCCAGTTAGGAAACTGGAAACCACTCCAGAGCCCAACGTCATTCCACACCCCGGAGGCCCAGGCAACACTAAGAGCACTCCACCAAGTCCGAAGTGAGTTATCCATCTCGCCGGAAGGGTGCCTCCTGAGGGGGCCTCGCCTGGTATTGCCGGACAGTCTCACGCAGCAAGCAGTCCTGTTGGCCCATGGCGCCCACTAGGGCATTGTGAAGTCTAAGAATCGCATCCGGAACAAGCTCTGGTTCCCGGGGCTGGATAAGAAAGTCGAAGACGTCATCCAACGCTGCCCTGTGTGTCTGGCGACCGGCCTGCCCAACCCCCCAGCACCTGTGATCACAGAAGAAGGACCGACCGCCCCCTGGGTGCGTGCCAGCGCAGACTTTGGCAGCCTTCCCGGTGGGAAGTACATGTTTGTAGTAGTGGACGATTTCTCAAGATACCCCGAAATCGAGATCCTGCCATCCACCGCAGCTCCGGAGGTAATTCCAAAACTGGAAAAAATCATCGCGACCCATGGCCTCATGGAAGAGTTGCGCACCGACAACGGGCCCCCACTCACCAGCTGCGAACTGGCGGAGTACCTGCAATCACACCGCATCAAACACCGGAAGATCACTCCCAGATGGCCTCAAGCTAACAGAGAAGTCGAGAGACTAATGAGGACTCTAAATAAAACCATCCAGATTGCGATAGCAGACGGCCAGAACATAGAGCTGGCCCTCTTCCAGTTCTTGCGAGAATATAGGGTAACGTCCCACTGCACCACGGGGATCCCTCCAAGCCGCCTCTGCTTCAATAGGGCAGTTATGGACACTCTCCCACACCATCCCCTGTGGGCATCAGCTCCGATTCCCTGTAACCGTTCTCAGGAACAACAAACAATGTCCAACAAGGAAGCATCCCGGAGAAGGAGAGCAGCGGACAGCCCCATCCAAGTGGGCGACTGTGTGCTTTTGAAAGACCGCCATCCCGGGGGGAAGTTCCGCCTCCCTTACGAGTTGGACCCATGGACTGCCACCAACGTCAATGGCACCATGATCACAGCGGTTAAAGGAAGAGAGAAAGTCACCAGAAACGTGTCGTTCTTCAAAAGGATCAGGAGCGAAGAAGAGGATGGCTTCCCGGACCCGGCAGAACCCTACAGGAGACCGACACAAGGCCCAAGAGGAGCAGAGGAAGAGGATGCTCCCAGCGATGAAGAGGCCCCGGACACAGACTCAGTCGAACCAACCCTGAGCAGACACGAGCTACAAGTGACCCAGAGTCACCCAGAAACTGCCGAGATCAATGATTCAGGAGTACCAGCCCAAGCCCTATCGGGCAAGCACAGCCAAAGCCAGTACAACCTGCGCCCCTGCCCGAAGCCATCCCAAAGGTACCGAGACTTCGTGGCCCGCTGCAGACCGCGAAGGGGTCGTGCTGTGCAACTTCCTGCATAAAAGTAAGACTGTTCCTTTCTTACCTCTCCGCTAGTTCCAGAGACAATGGTTAAAAGTTGTAACGGTTTATGCTGTATTCATATTTGTTTTATGTTGGGGTAAAGGAGGAATGTAATGTTGCCGGAGGTGGGCACAACCACGGTAACTAAAGAACAGGAGTGCCTTACTGCTCCGCCCCCCTCAAGCGTGCATCCAGTGGTCTCGCCCTGCGTGGAGACGGAGGGAACGCTAGGTTAGCAATAAATAGCCCAGGGCTCTGGGCGTGGCAGGTTTCATACTGACCACTAACTGAGATAACGTGTGGCCTCCAGTTATTTATGTATAGGCCCAGTCAGTATTTTATACTCTCTATCCTAGTCACAGTTTCTATTGCTTTCTCTACATTAAAACAAGGTTTGGATAATAAAGCTTCTTGCACGTTTTTGTTGTTAATCTTTTCCACTAACTTGTCTCTGATCATCCCTTCCTGAAGAGTATTGTACTTACAAGACACAGCTAAAGTTCTCAAAGTACCTACATACCTTGATGCCTATTCCCCAGTATCCTGTACCCTCTTGTAAAACTTGTATCTTTCCAACGTGACATTCGTAGATGCTTTGAAACGTATATCCAAAGATTTGATGGCAAAAGCACAACTATCTTCTACTGTCCATTACTAATACCACTTCTTTGGGAATATGTTTTAGAATGATGCGCCCTTCAGTGCCCAAACAGTGATTTAATTCAGCATACTTTTTTGTATGTGTAAAATAATCACTTTCAAGAGCATCCAGATAAGCATCGAACCCTTCCTTCCACTGCTCCCGATCAGTTTCAGCTGATAATGATTTGATATAAAAGCAGGAGGCGGTGAATTTAATTGTTGCATTGTGATATAGACACACCTTAGAAATGTAGGAATAGTTCAACACCAAAACATTGGCAATAAAGGAAAAAATACAAATGTGGAAGAACAAGGGGTGTGTATTACCGCTTGATACACCGATCCACTTTCAATCAATGAATCAATCAATCAAGGGTTGTTAAACGTCTCAAGGTGCAGGGGGGTTGCAGATTCATTAGACGAAAAGCCAGGTCTTGAGGGCCTTCCTTTAATAATAGCCTAATAATTCATAAACAATTTTTAGGCGTTTGCCTTAAGGTGCAAGTATCACTGTAGTATTAAAGTAATACACGACATGCACTAACAATTAATTCTTGAAGTGTGCTTGTCACTGACTATGTACACATACAGCCAGGTGTGCAATTCACGGACAACAATGCACTGATGCACAATGCTAACAAACGACTACTTCAAAGATGGCCACCACGTAGCATGAATTGTCATGCCCAGGTCAGGAAGCCCAATGTGACTGTATCATTGTCTGAGACCACACCGCAGGCCCAGGTCACAGAACTCGCAAGCTGAGAAGTTTCACGCTGGCTCGCTGTACTCCAGAACACACAGCACCACAACCCTCAAAATCTACCTTGAATGAAGAGTGAGTGGCCTTTAATAAAGAGCAAGTGGACTCAATTACAGCTCTAGCCACTTAGCAGATTGAATCTGCAAACATTTCCGTAACTTCGAATATGGATACCAGGGGCCTCATTTATGAGGCCGTTCGCCACTTTTACGCCGCCGGTGCATCATTTTTTGTGATGCACCAGCAGCGTAAAAAATGTGCCTTGTTGCACCATATTTACAAAGTGACGCATCTAGGTAGATGCGTCACTTTGTAAATCCCTGGGCTACATTATACCTACGCCAGGTATAATGTATGCAGGGGGGGTCGTTCTCATAGAAGTGATGCATTGAAATCTGTAAGATTTCACTGCGCCACTTCTAGGACACAAATGCGTCAATTTCTTACGCCTGCCTCACAGCAGGCGTAAAACTGACACAGGCCCTTTCACATGGGGCTTGCCCCATGTGAAAGGACACATTGCTGCAGTTGCGTCACTTTTGTGACACACTCCAGCAATGCGTCACTTTTGCGCCATACAGATACGTCAGAAATACTGACGTATCTGTAAATCCTTGCACCATGATGCGTTATACTGTAAATATGACGCATCATTGGTGTTGCAAGGAGGGCGCAGTGAAAAGTGACGCATCGCTGTTTTCACGCAGCGATGCGTCACTTTTCATAAATGAGGCCCCAGAAGAGTTACCTTCTCAATGAGAAACAAACCGTGGGACGTCCTGCTGTTTCACGTCACTAATCATTGACAATATTTAGATGAAAGACGTCATGTATGTTGATTTAAGTTTATTCATCTGAGGTTCCGTGACAATTGTAAGTGGTGTTTTCGACTCGCACGAATATGGCCGAGTCTGGTATCTATGAACCGCAAATGACGAGTTTAGTAAGCGTGCCCAGTTTCGCTGTGCTAACTTAAACCGTTCGGTTGTTATGTGGGTTTTTCGTCTGTACCCACGGGTTCCATCTTAGATACGGCATCCATTTTGTCTCTTGCCCTCAAGTAGCCAGCGAACGGACGATGTCCGCTTCGCGACCCTGGGACTCCCAAGATATTTGCGGAAGACACATGTTCTTTGTAAGTGTCTTTATGACGAGGGGGATGATACTGTAAGGCAGATGGCCCCGCTCGAGGCTCATCTTGCCGTGCCGGTTTATTGTCTCAGCCGTGCATCTCATTAGGCACGTCCCTTTGATGCCTGTATCTCGTGTTTCCCGATACCTCCCCTTTTACACCCTTTCCGATCTCCCCACTGTCTCCATCTTCCTCTGCACCTGTCTTTGTTCCTATTTCGATCTATTTTACTGCCGATTGGAATGCACTAATGTTGGGAAGATGGGTTTTTACAGTTGGGAACCGCCAAATGTTTCCGCACTTATGTTCCGGACCTTATGTGTATCAAAGTGACCAAAGCGACCCCTCTGGGGGATAATTGTGGGAACCGGGTTGTAAACCTTTGTGTACCATGTTGTCCTATGGGTAAAATCTGTATAAAAGGAGCGATCCACAGAACCAATTTGAAGCAGTCTCCCCAAGTTGCACGTGTTGTACTTGTCGTGACTTCTGTGTTCCCTGCAGTAAATAAACCTTGAATCTTTGACGCCGAAGGAAGTGTCCCGTGTCTCTGTCATTCGTACGCCGGAGCAGGTTACCCACGAAGGTTTCAGGTGTTGTGCCCTGGCACCGCTGGGTCTTAAAGAACCCAGTCCTTCAGTTGGCGCCCACCGTGGGGCTGCATCAGTGGTACCGGTCCAAGCCCGACGATCGTGAGGAACTTCGTGTGAAATCTCCGAGGGAAGGTGCACTCCGCTTCATCGATCCTGTTGTCGAAACAAGTGGCCCGAAGACTTTTCCCGCGAAGATTCCCGCCTCCTGACGGCTGCGACGGACTGCTGCCCTGACTGTAGACCTGTTTTGGCGCCTGGCGTTGACCTTGGTATAGCGAGACGATTGACGGGCCTTCCTGGAGACGCCATCGATCTTTGAGTTAAGTATTTGTGGGTCGCTCCCAGAGTTCTTGGTTGTTGACACTTTAGCGAGTGTTTTTGTTGTTGACGCTGTGTGAGTGTTTTTGTCGGTGACACTTTGCTAGCGTACTTTGTTGGGTTATTTGACGACTGCAGCCGCCAAAAACCGAGGGTATTAGCTCTTTGCTGGGACTTGGTAAATCCCGTAACCCTTGAAGTTTGTGAAACTCGGCTAGTGTGCAAGATGCCTGGTCGTAGTACTTTGTTCAGTTGTTTCAGACCTTGTGGTGTGGATTCCCGACTGGAGGACTCGTGTCCGATACCTCCGGTTGGAACTCCGACTTATGAACTGTACAGTAAACATGGGCTAGGCCCGATTACTTTTAATGAATACTGGATCAAATACACGAAGAAGGACGGTGACCTTCGCTGGCCACCACATGGTAGCTTCGAGGCCCCGATCTTAGATAATCTAGAGGTTAAATTGTTCGAAAGAAAGTCAAGGCCGGCCATGTTTGATGCCTTTCGGTTGTGGCGTGAAGAAGCCCGACAGAAAGAAATCAGACAGACTAAACGAAATCAGAGAGATAATGTTGCTACCATTGTAAAGAAAGCAGAGCAATTTCAGCATGATAAGGAGGTTAAGGAAAAGGAAGTGTTTGACAGATTACAGCGTATGACTATAGATAAGTGCTATCCTGCTTTGCCTACGGAGTCGGACAAGAAGGATGAGTCAGTTGAGGATCCTTTAATGTCCTATCTTATGAAATCGCCACCTCCGTACGTACAGGGTATCATAGCTCCTGTGATTCCCCCTGTACCTGTTCCTGCACCTGTTCTTCCTTTGCCTGTTCCTCAACCTGCACCCGTTCTTCCGACTGTTCCTGCTCCTTTGGCTGTTGCTATTCCTACTGCTCCTCCGCTTCCACATACTCCTGCTCACGCTACTGCTCCTGCTCTGTTAACCCCTGCTGTTGTTTCTGTCTCTACTCCTTCACTTGTTAGTCCTGTGTCCTATACTTCTCCCTCTACTCGTAGTCGTAATTCTCCTCTTGCGGCTAGTTTCTTTCATTCGCTCGGGCCTGTCCTTGGGTCCGCTGGTTCAGATGGTCCTCAGAGACGTAGTCAGCTTCCTGGTAACAGGGAACGTGTTTCGCTATATAATATGGCGATGGGTTGGATGACGCACCCCCTTAGAAATCCACCACGTATTGTACTCGACACGTTTTGTCAGTTCAATATTCCAACCCAAAGATTTGTGTTCGAGGAAATGTGTAAGGTCCTTCGTGATCAGATATCGGCCGACGCACCTGACGAGGTGCTGACCGCTTTGTCTGATCTACAACTTCAGTTCTCGGCTGGACTGATAGTGGACATCAATGTTCGACGTGCTGTTGAACGGTTGCTATCTTTTCGTCCCACTCCTATACCTCAAGCCTTGTTTGTTGAGGATGTCGAAAGACTGCCAGATGAGTCTGGTCAATTTCCTATGCGTGAAGTTCCACCCGTGTGGATGCCAGGTGATGCTGCTCACGTTCCACCTATCCTGCCGTATTTTCAGAGAGTATGGATACATCTCCCGTGGAAACGCTCAGAAGTGTTACAGGTGAAGCAATCTTTGCCTGACCCTCGCAAAAATCCTACAGGGTATTACAAAGAATTATCGCAGCTCGTAGACGCTACGATAATGAATCTTGCTGATATCGATATGCTGTTTGGTAATGTTGTACCGCAACCGGTATGGGCTAAGATTCGTCAGGAAAATCATGCAAATGAACTAGGTGGTGATTGGGCGGCCATTATAGCAGCGGATGGGTTGAAAACTGGTGGTGCTAAACCCGACCAGTTGATTACTGCTCTCCCTCAGAGAATAATCACGTTAATGAAAACTCTAATGCCAGCTATGAGGGTAAATTGGGACAAATTGTCAGCTTGTAAACAGAAAAAGGACGAGAGTGTCTCCGACTTCTTTACGAGGTTCGAGGAGGCATTCATCGACCATAGTGGACAGGATATGGGTACCGAGGGTGGTCAACGATTGTTTGTGGATAAATTTGTTTCGAACTTATTGCCCGATTTGAGCAACAAATTAAAGAATTCGGAAAGTGCATGGGCCGTTTCTACCTCAGCTCAAATATTGGCTACAGCACAATACTATGAGAATAGAGAGAAAGAGGAGAACGACCGTGCCGATAAAAAGACGAAAGAGCTAAAAACTAAAGTGCTGCTGCAACAAGCGTATCCTCCACGTTCAAATCAGAATGCATCCCAACAAAATTGATCGCAGCCGCAATCGAATAGATCACAATCTCGTAATGACTCCTCTTCCCAAAGATCCTCGTTGGGATACAATCAATGTGCCTATTGTAGACAGGAGGGTCATATCAAATTCAATTGTCCTGTTCTAAACCAACGTAATAGTGGTAACTCATCTAGAAGAGGTCGTGGTGGCTCACAGCAGGCACCACGTGGTAGAGGACGTGGAGCTCAGAATGATCGCTCAGATAATTCATCAAATTCTGATAATTGTTTTGATCAACGTGGATCGTCGCAAGGACGATCTGCGCAGTACAATGTAGACGATTATTACGTCGATCAGGGAACTGACGATAGTAATTACTAGGACAGCCATAGACAAGGAGAGGGAGTGGTATCAGTTCCGGTTGATCAGAGAGGGCCTTACGTCGCAGTTGCTACATTGGGCGTCGTTGAGCCTTTTCTGTTGGACACTGGTGCAGCGAAAAGTTCCATTAAACATTCGAAACTCCCTGGCGCACCTTTGTCTGGCTTAACAAATGTTTCCGTTGGATTCTCTGGCGCCCCCGTTAGCAATCCAGTTTCGCGCCCTTTGCCCCTTACAATTGGGCCTCGTGAGCTAGAAGCTCCGTTGATTTTGACTACGGGTTGTGGTGAAAATCTTTTGGGCCTGGATCTGCTTAAACGTTTGTATGCGACTTTGTATTGTTCTCCTGCGGGTGTAAAGCTTACGTTGGGAGAGAGGGTTGTCTCTCCCATGTACTTGTCTCTCGATAAGCTTCCACCGGAATTGAGTTCTCTTCCTGCATCTTTGTGGGCAACAGGTCCCAATGATGTGGGCCTACTTGATATCTCACCTTATGTTGTTCAGTTGAAATCCAATGTGCGATTGCCACGTATTCCCCAATATCGTATCTCTCTTGATGGTGAACGAGCATTGTTAGCAATCATCTATGATTTGATCGAGAAAGATGTTATTGAGGAAACACGGGGAAACGTGTGCAACAGCCCTGTACTACCCATTCTAAAACGTACTGATCCTTCGAAACCACCTGTTTATCGTTTTGTTATCGATTTACGGGAGGTGAATAAAATTGTGATTCCTCAGTTCCCCGTTGTGCCTGACATCACGGCGCTACTGACTCTGATTCCAGCTTCTGCATCGTGGTTTTCGGTGATTGATTTGAAGAATGCGTTCTTCAGCATCCCGATTGCAGAAGAGAGCAGAGACCTTTTCGGTTTCTCTCTTGGTGGACGCAGCTTCCGGTTTAAACGCGCTCCTCAGGGCTACTGTGAAAGTCCATCGATTTACAGCCAAGCCTTGAAGGGTCAACTGGATGCGTTTAGGTTGCCGGCTGGTGCGGCCTTAATCCAATACGTCGATGACCTATTGGTGGCTGCTGATACTCAGGACATTTGCAAAATTGCTACGGTATCGTTGCTGCAACATCTCTGCGAGTTAAATCACAAGGTGTCACCTTCTAAACTCCAATATTGTTGTCAAGAAGTAACCTATCTAGGTCACTTATTGTCCAAGGAGGGAAGGCGGTTGACCCCAGAGAGAATTGCAGCAATTGCGCAAATGGCTGTGCCAAAAACCCAAAGAGATGTGCGTGCCTTTTTAGGTATCACGTCGTACTGCAGGCAATGGATTCCAAATTTTTCATTGCTAGCGAAGCCATTGGTGGCTCTTACGTGCAAGGATGTTTCGACTCCTTTACCATGGACGGAAGAATGTCAGAAAAGTTTTTCTGAATTACGTGATTCATTGTGTTCGGCTCCTGTGTTAGGTACTCCTGACTATAGCAAGCCGTTTACATTATATGTTCACGAGAGAGAAGGTTGTGCGTTGAGTGTCTTAACGCAACCTTTTGGTGGTAAGCAACGTCCATGTGCATATTTTTCCTCGACCTTGGACCCGGTAGCTAGAGCATTGCCGAGTTGTTTGAGAGCAACAGCGGCAGCCGCGGTCTCCATCCGACAATCAGCAGGATTGGTCATGGATAATATGCTTACGGTGATGGTTCCGCATGCAGTCGATACTCTTTTGAATCGTACGAAAACTCAGCACTTGACGAGTGCGAGGTTGTCTGGGTACGAGTTGACGCTGTTGGCAAGCCACATTCAAATAAAACGTTGCAATGTTCTGAACCCGGCGACTTTGTTACCAATTAGCTCAGAGTCAGATGAAATAACAGAACACGATTCTTATTTGAGGACAGACTAGAGGAGGAAACGAAAGGTCGAGTGGACCTCAAAAAAACACCCCATTGGAAGACCCAGATGGTACACTGTATGTGGATGGTTCATGTTTCAAGTTGCCGAATGGTGATGTGACTACTGCTTATGCTGTTATAACGTTGAATACTGTTGTTGAGACTGCACGACTAAATCAGAATTCTGCCCAAGCTGCAGAGCTGATCGCTCTCACTAGAGCGTGTGTGTTAGCGAAAGGGAAACGTGTGAATGTGTTTACCGACAGCCAATATGCATTTGGCGTCGCACATAGTTTTGGACGGTTGTGGAGAGAGAGAGGTTTTCTAACATCGCATGGTACGAAGATTCAGCATGGTCAGCTTGTGAATGATCTTTTGGATGCACTTACGTTGCCTAAGCAAGTGGCGATTGTCAAATGTAGTGCGCATCGTAAGGTGACGGATGATGTTGGTCGAGGTAATGCGTTTGCGGATGAGACTGCTAAGGAGACTGCCCGAAACCTTAGCACTCGAATGTATGTGACGAGTTCGGTTAGGTGGCCTACAGAATCGAGTATGTGTGAGGACACTATCGAGAGTGTAAAGGCAATTCAGAATGAGGCCATCGAGACTGAAAAGGAGAAGTGGAAAGAAAGCACGGGAAAGTTGGATGCGAATGGTTGTTGGATTGATTTGTCGGATCAGAAAAGATGGATGTTACCGGATGCGTATGTGCTGGCCGTTGTGACAATGGCGCATGGGTTAGCACATATCAGCGCGAAAGGTATTTGTAAGTTGCTGTCTCCTGTGCTGTGTGGAAGAATGATGGTATTACGAAATGTGCTGAACGCTTGGTTAAGAACTGTATGGTGTGTATGATGTACAATCCTGGTAAGGGAACCCCAACTCCTCCTGGCAGTTTTGCTCCCCCTTCATGTCCCTTTGAGGTGATTCAATTGGACTTCATCCATATGGAGCGATGCAATAACCTGAAATACGTTTTAGTTGTGGTTTGCGCATTCTCCCGATGGATCGAGGCCTATCCACTCAAAGACAATACTGCTTTGTCTACTGCGAAAACCCTACTGAAGGAATACTTTCCTCGGTACGGAATGCCTAGAATTGTGTGGTCAGATAACGGAAGTGAGTTCGTGGGGAGTGTGATGAAGTGTGTGTGTAAGGGCCTTGGAATTAATCAGAAATTCCATAGCGCCAACCATCCCCAGTCAGCTGGTTTGGTTGAGGGGTATAACGGCACCCTTAAACTAAAGCTAGCAAAGATTCAGGCGACGACTGGTCTCTCGTGGCCTGACGCTTTACCCTTAGCATTACTGTCAACAAGGGCGACTGTACACTCCCGAGTAGGGCTTAGTCCCTATGAAATAGTGTTCGGTCGTCCTGCGAATGTTTGGGGGGTTCCTAGGCCAGGTACTTTCTGTGATCTTGAGTATCCAATGTTGATCGATTATCTTCATGACTTGACTGCTAAACTGAGGTTAATTCACCAACAGGTTCACGAAGCATTGCCGACGCAGACGGAGGGTCCAGGCCACCAACTCCAGCCCGGAGATTGGGTGGTGACGCGCAACTTCTCGCGCAAGAACAACTTGGATCCCAGGTTCACTGGACCCTACCAGGTCCTCCTTGCCACGAGAACTGCAGTTCGTCTTGAGGGGTGGAAGAATTGGGTGCACGCCACCCATACCAAGAAAGTCCCTATCCCATTGCCAGCAGACTCGTGGGTGAGGAAAGGCATTGCATCAACTGAAACCGAAGGATTGCCGGCGTTTGTACCTTTCAGTGACGCACAACCTGTCGGAGAATCCTCAGTGCAGCAGAAAGACACTGTTGAACATTTGTCAGCAAAAGTCTCAAGACCAGAACATTCAGCTGATCAAAAGGACGTTGTCCCTTCAACGGATCCTTTGTTCGACGAACAGACACGTCCTGGGAAAACCCGATACTTTTTGCGATCCAGCACTAAAGACTAATAAAAGATCCTGTTCTGTCCCTTGATAATTGCATTATCCCGTTTTCCACGATCAGTTTGAACATTTGTACCATTGTAATTATTTTGTACATATTCATTGAGCTTCGTTCCTTACACTTTTTGCTTCCACAGCTGAGAAACATTGTTTTCGCATATATACACTTGTGAAATAAAGGCCGTAGGGCCGCGCGCGTACTTCCTTCTGGTTAGTAGGTCTTGACGCTAGGTTAAAGACCGTCGGTTCCTGGGAACTCCTAGGGATTGACTATTGCTACACAGAACGAAGTGCGTCAAGAAACGTTGCGGACGGTCATAGGGAATGGCATTTTCGAAGCTGACGGATTTGGAAGGAGCTCAAGCACAAAGATTCAAGCTGCAGAAACTCAGTCGTACCAAATGTTTTATATTCCAAATATTCGTATTGTTTTTGACTGTTTCTGCATTATTGGCGGGTGGGGTGTATTACACGATGTTTTACTTTTTACCTTCTGCTATACCTACTCCTACTCCTGACCCTAAACTTACCTTCACTGCTTCTCCTCATTCTTTTCATATCTTACCTGAACACGAGCAGGCTAGACGTGCAGAATTCCGCAACAATTCCTTTATTCAGCTCCTCCATCAGCATCAGTTAGTGGTTAACACTACTAATTGTTGGGTGTGTGGGTTGATGCCACATACTACGGATAAGGGAATTCCATATCTGGTGTTACCGTATAGTTCCCAAGGGTCTGCTCGAGCATTTCAGACAATGTTTCGTAGCGCACTGGGTTTCCACCCCATTCGAGAACCACGTTCCCCCTACTCTGGTCCTACCTCGTACCAAAAACCTTTGTCTATAGCAATAGAGGATTTAGATAGTGATATCTATGATCCCTCGCTTATTCCCGAAGAAGAGGCACAAGCTTATAGGGTCCTAAGTAGAGGCGAATATAGTGTGTTCACCAGTGAAAAGCAGCTTAAAAGCTCGCCTCCGATATGGGTCGTACCCCACATTGGTAATTTTTGTCTCATAGGTCGCGGCCGAAGATCAAAAGCCCGACTTGGAGAGAGTGCTTGCACTGAAAATTACATTCTGCCGATGGTCTCGTCCCCTGTGTTCCTGGCTGCCAAGGGTACCTACTTTATCTGTCATGATCGTGCGTATGCATGGTTGCCCTCTGACTTCATGGGCTCATGCTTCATCGCAAACTTGTTGCCTCCGACGTTCACTGTAGATGCAGATTATCACAAGACTAGAGTTGTGAGAGGCGTAATTAGCGAAGAGGATACTGCCGGTCAAGAGGCAGGAGACTTTTTCAAGGGTTTCCTCCCGTTTTGGGGACCTATGGTCAATAGTAGGAACCTGAGACAGTTGACTCGAGTGGTAGAATCGACAGCTAATATTACTGCCAGTGCCCTTGGTAACATCACCACTGAACTTCAGGCGGATAGACGTATGACGTTACAAAACCGTATGGTTTTAGACGTGATCTTAGCAGATCGAGGTGGGGTATGTAAGGTGATCCATTCGAGTTGCTGTATTTTCATTCCTGATAACGCTCCGACTGTCTATCAAGCCATCTCGAAGTTGCATAAGATCTCCGAATCCATACACGTGGATGTAGGGGATTGGACGCTACTTGGGTGGTTCTGGGGCCTAATGTCGACTTGGGGTTGGAAGATTCTGATGATCATCGGAGTCGTTGTGGTGTTCTTGTTCACGTGTTGCCTTTGTGTGCAGTGCGGTCCTGCCTTATGTGGCCTCTTTGCTACAACGTGTATGAGACAGCCACCTGTTACCAAGGGGACTCGGTTGGACAGAGCTATGCTACAACAACATCTAGATGGTCTGATGAATATCGAATATGATTCCGACTAGTGCTTGCCTACATGAGGGCAAAAGGAGCGTCTGAGGTTCCGTGACAATTGTAAGTGGTGTTTTCGACTCGCACGAATATGGCCGAGTCTGGTATCTATGAACCGCAAATGACGAGTTTAGTAAGCGTGCGCAGTTTCGCTGTGCTAACTTAAACCGTTCGGTTGTTATGTGGGTTTTTCGTCTGTACCCACGGGTTCCATCTTAGATACGGCATCCATTTTGTCTCTTGCCCTCAAGTAGCCAGCGAACGGACGATGTCCGCTTCGCGACCCTGGGACTCCCAAGATATTTGCGGAAGACACATGTTCTTTGTAAGTGTCTTTATGACGAGGGGGATGATACTGTAAGACAGATGGCCCCGCTCGAGGCTCATCTTGCCGTGCCGGTTTATTGTCTCAGCCGTGCATCTCATTAGGCACGTCCCTTTGATGCCTGTATCTCGTGTTTCCCGATACCTCCCCTTTTACACCCTTTCCGATCTCCCCACTGTCTCCATCTTCCTCTGCACCTGTCTTTGTACCTATTTCGATCTATTTTACTGCCGATTGGAATGCACTAATGTTGGGAAGATGGGTTTTTACAGTTGGGAACCGCCAAATGTTTCCGCACTTATGTTCCGGACCTTATGTGTATCAAAGTGACCAAAGCGACCCCTCTGGGGGATAATTGTGGGAACCGGGTTGTAAACCTTTGTGTACCATGTTGTCCTATGGGTAAAATCTGTATAAAAGGAGCGATCCACAGAACCAATTTGAAGCAGTCTCCCCAAGTTGCACGTGTTGTACTTGTCGTGACTTCTGTGTTCCCTGCAGTAAATAAACCTTGAATCTTTGACGCCGAAGGAAGTGTCCCGTGTCTCTGTCATTCGTACGCCGGAGCAGGTTACCCACGAAGGTTTCAGGTGTTGTGCCCTGGCACCGCTGGGTCTTAAAGAACCCAGTCCTTCAATCAACTATTTCATAACAAGGATCAGTTCCTATTCTGCTTTCACCACCAGCCAACCGACATTCCCCACATCCCTTCCCTTCTAGAACCCCCATTCCCATACACTCTATGAGTATGGTTATAGAAACTACATTGCAAACTTACATTACATCTTAGCACATTCACACTTTGATACATAATTTGTCCAGGGTGAAATATTCTGCTGACAATTTGAAATGGCTGAATTCTTTCTTATGAAGTTGCAGAACATGCATCAGATTTCTGTCTCTGATACATTAAACCGGCATGTGTTCATGCCACTTGCATCTCTGGGAAGGCAGCTTCAGATAGTCTTGCTTGCTCCTGAGCAGCTCATCAGAACACATATAACTTGGAATATTTAGGAGGCAGCTTCAGCAGTTCTGGAATCCAATTCACCAATTAGAAGCTGCTTATTTGTGTAGACAATTCTGACTGTGCCTGTCTAGTCATTCTAAATAGCTGGAGTGCTCAGATAATGCTGTATTTTTTCTGTCAAGGAGGAATCTGCAATAGATGGCCCACACCATGTCATAATGGTGTGGGGCAGTGGTCTTTGTCCCAGTACAGGATATTGGTCCACGGATATGGATATTTAAAATGGTGCACCTGAACAGTGATCTAATTCTAAGATCTCTAGAGGTGAGACAGACTATGATACATGAATTGCCAAAATGTGTTTTCTGAATAAACACATATATATATATAAATTACATATTCTTTTCCCAGATCTACTTCAGCCATTGCTCAGTTATGTGGCTCTTTCATATTAAAAAAATGGGCCTTCATCTCAAATTTCAAAATGATGTTAGTCATTAATTGCTATGTTAATCACTTATCATGAGTAAGTTCGAATATTTTAAAATCCTACTCATGGTCCTCCACAATACTGTCTTACCCAGCAACAAATAACTTTGTTTAGTCCTTGCTTAAACACAATGGACTTAGCTCCTGCACCTGATTCTTTTCCATCCACACTCTCTTACCTTCCACTCCTATATATCTACCGCTATCAACCCCAATGCATTCCATAGCACGTAAACCTGCCTATTTATTTGTGACTGAGCTTCAAGATCCCTGTTTATTTATTCAACTCCTTTATTGAAGACCTGTAAGTATCGATTTATTACCTAAATACAAAATGTGTCTTTTAGTTATTTAATCAAGATTGTCAATCATCTATAACTTTTCATGTCACATCTTTATCAATCGACAAAATCCACAACGAGGTCATAACAGGAAAGGTACACATTGATCCTACCAACACTTTTACCACTAGCTTTTCAGGTGACTGGCACTACATCACTACTATTTCTTCACTGGACTATAAACACAATGTCTGGTACTTGGATATTAATGTCTACATTGTTATTGACACTTTGAATTCTTGCTAGCTACAGAAACCGTTGAAAGCTCCTTTTTGATTCTTTATTATATATATTTTATAATGTGTTGTGGTTGTCAGAAACTAAAGCAAATGCAAACCAAGACACACTTTTAATGTTTTGCAATACACATGTAAGTTTTCAAATGCCGTGCATTTTGCGCATGCCAACAGTGATGTTTTGAAACAATCTATCTACGACTAGTACACAATTTCATCTTTGTGTGTCACACATTTCAATTCAGGATGCACCAAGGTGAGATTGCAAATGATGTTGAGTTGTGATGCTTCTACAAGAACAGAATTGCTGAATATTTCATATTTGCACATATGTTTCTTTAATATGTACATATATGTGCTTATTTATATTTATGTATACTAATTAATTCTCTCACATTTTACCTGTTTTCATTTTCTTCTCATATTTTGGCAATAGTACATTTGTGCATATTATATTTTTCAAGAGCAGTAAGTCAGTAGTTTTCCTGACGTTTTAAATATTCTGCTAAGCAGCTAGCTACTATCAATCAGCCGTTACCTTTCTTGACTGTACCTCGAGACCTGCTAATCAAGCGCCATACATAGATTCCAAATAATAGGGAACAATTCCAATTTGACATTATCTGGATTTTGTAGGGTAGCCAGTTTGTAAACACCTACCAAGGATGTGATTCCAGTGATCTAGGTGTATTTCAAGAAGTCTAAAAATACATTTTGACATCCAGTGTTCGTTAGTTCTTCTTGAACACAAATAATTGATTGGAATGCTGCAATGACAAGATTGTATGGATAGCTTTGCTGTTGCTTTCAGGATCTTGGCACCCACATGAAAATGTAAAAGACTCACTGAACAATAAATAAGTGATAGATGAGCTGGTATAGGTTTTGATGAAACCAAATCCAAGAGAAGGTCCTTGTGACTAACAATCAGGGTCTTGGTCTAGCTATGTATTTTGTTAAAAGCATGAAGACAGTGTAAGGGTGTTCAAGATAAAATATTGTGGAAACAATATCACAGATCACAAATATTGTGTCTTCAGTGTTGTGCATTTGAAAATAATGTGGGTCAGAATATCACAGGTAAGTTTATTATTTTTGTTAAATAGTTTTCTATATTTTGTGTTGTTTTCGATATTAATTTATTGTATGTTTGTAATTTTTAGTTAATAATTTTAGGGGTGCAATGTTAGGTTAGTTTGGTAGGGGAATTCGGTTGGAGGTATTTAACATTTGTAATTTTTAAGTTTATTTTGTGTAAACGTGGGATTGTGTTAATCTTAATATTTTCCACATTCTTTTTATAAAATTATATATGTATATTTTCTAATTTCTAATTGTTTTTTACTCATGTAAAATTATACTTTTATTTGTAATTATTCAGCATTTTTTGTAATTTGTGTTTCAATTGTGCAATATTTTATAAAATTAAAATTTTTAGTATTCAATTCAATAAAATATTTTGGTTCCTACATAATTTGAATTTACATTTTTTTGTAATAATTTTTTACAATTAATTGTAGTAAATGTATTGTTTTGTTCACCAAACACCCGTAGCATTTCAGGAGGGCTCTCGACGTCATTCCCACCTGCCGGTTTTCACACAAACTTGCCTGTCATGTCACGCTGCATTAACTCTGTGCCCAACGCATTTCCCGGATGTGCCCCTCTTCGTCACGGGCTTACTTATTAAGACAAAAGGAATGGCCAAGCCTTCTTTTATTTTCATGGCATCAGCATTTCTTTTATTAATTACAACCATCAGTTGGCCCGCCCTTCAGTCAAGCGGCATGCTAGGAGATGGAGTCCATCACTATTCCCAAAGTGGATTCAGTTCCTTTTGTCCATTTTAAAAGCGCACTCATTTTCCTTTGTAGGACTCGTGGCACTTCAGGCAGGTCTCTTTTTAACTATGGAACTCTGTGCTGCATCCAGCTGGAAATCGTTTCCTTGTTTCCTGCAGCAGCCTCTCATGTCTTTATGTGGATGGTGCTCCTCCCCAGGACAGGGCTGCCCTGCTGTAAACTTGTTCACCAAACACCCAAAGCATTTCAGGAGGGCATTCAACGGAATTCCCACCTGCCGGTTTTCACACAAACGTGCCTGTCATGTCACGCTGCATTAAATCTGTGCCCAACGCGTTTCAAAGATGTGCTCCTCTTTGTCAGGGGCTTTCTTATTAAGACAAAAGGAACGGGCAATCCTTCTTTTATTTTCATGGCATCAGCATTTCTTTTATTAATTACAACCATCAGTTGGCCAGTTGGCTGCCCTGCCGTGGGAAGGAGCAACATCTTTTAATTAATTAAGAGAGGCTGTGGTCGGAACTGTTTCCAGAACCGGATAGCACAGGAAGCCTTGGAATGAAAGTGACTCCTTTCACCTTTGTGAACCTTACAAAAGGAAAGAAAAATGCTTTCAAAAAGGACAGCAAAGAGACAACCACTTAGGGGAAATAATCGCTCTAAAAGGGACCATGTTTCCCAGCATGCAGCATGTTGAACTTTGCTTTGTGTGAAGCCCACTGAGGGACATTAACCAATAAAAATTTGCATGCAGAAATAAAAGAGAGACTCGCCTGTCATGCTGTTGATAATAAGCCTCTGATGATGATGTGCCAAACATCGAAACGCGTCAGGCAATGGAAAATTAATCGTGAAGGAGAGATGAGCCAGTAAGTGAAAGCTGGATGGCTGGCTTCCTGTCGTGAGCCCTTCCAAGCTTTCGGGCGTTTGTTGATTAATGTTTACATTTACTGTTTTTATACGCTTTTTTACAATTTACATTGGAATTTTTATATTTATATTATTCATATATTGTTCAAAACAATTGGTCATGCTATGTATTAAGTGTTTATGAAAGGACATTTTTGAACCCATTCCGGTCGTTCTATAACCCACGCACAGGGGAAGGGCTGGCGCTCCCTCCATGGGCCACTCTGCAGGTTGCCCCCACCAGGAAGGGCAGTGGAAGCCCTTCCGCTAATCCTGCCCCTCCTCCATGTCATCTAATGACCTTAACGCACACCGCGCATCAACGTCATTAGATGCAACAGGATGCGCTCGAAGCCATTTGCTTTCAGCGCATCCAGCAGAGAGGATAAAAGTTTCTCCTCGGGGGGGAAAGGAAACGGGTTTTCTTTCCTCCGATGCCTCTTTAGAGCATTACTGTTGCACGATCGTGCATGGGCCTAAATCATGAAGCAGGAATGTCCATTATACACCAGGGATTTTGAATTCAGTAATATGTTTGCTGGCAGCAGCACCTGGGCAAGGGTCTTGGGCAAGGGTCTCTCCCCTTTAGATGGGTGAATATTTTGGCCATTTCAGCTTGCCTTGGGGACAGATTGGCCTTATGTTTTTAGTCCCATCCGCCCCAAAGGGTGAAGAAGCCATTAGACACCAGGGATATTTTTATGTTGTCGGGGAGCAGCCCATTGGGCAAGGGTTGCTCCCCTTTATGGGGTGATTATTGTGACTGTTTCTGCACCCTTTGGGTAAATCAGCCATATGATTTTAAGCCTATCTGTTCCCAGGGTTGGCATAAGCCACTAGACACCAGTTTAAACAAAAATGTTGTTGTTGGGGGGCAGCCCCTTGGGCATGGGTTGCTCCCATTTATGGGGTGCTGATTGAGGCAGTTTCTGCCCCCAATGGGGGCAGATCGGCCAATTGTTTTTAGGCCCATTCAGCCACTAGACACCAGGATTTTTAAAATGTTAGTGTTGGGGAGTGGCCCCTTGACCAACGGTTGCTCCGCTTTTACGGAGTGAATATTATGACTGGTTCTGCCCCTCTTGGGGGCAGATCGGCCTTATGCTTTTAGGCCCACCTGCCCCACAGCTTGGCTGGTGGATTGTGTGTGGACAGGTGCATTATTTGCATTTGTAATTATAATGTTTTTTTCTCCCTTTTATTCTAGTGCAAAGCTTTTGATTCTTGTTTGCGGTTTTAGCAGTGGTTGATCTACAGTTTTCTTAGTTGCATATATTTGGTAAGAAAAACTATTTTGTTGTGTTTACTCCAAATGAGTATTATTGTCATGCAAGAATACTTTTTTGTAAGTGGTGTCATAATAGCAGCATAGTTAGTTTGTGTTTTGAGCGTGAAATTATGTTTGGATTTGGGCACAATGTGTATTGCGTTTTTTTATGTGTCATTTTCTTTTCTATTTCTTTTTTAGTGGGTTATTGTTGGTCTTTGCTGTGTTTGTGGCAGAATAGGTGGTGGTGAGTCTAGCTATTTCTGCAAGTGAGAGGTATTGTTTTGGAGTATATAGGTCTTTGTGATAAAGCCACATTTTGTTTGTTACTTATTTTACAAAGTGTTTGTTGACTTGTTTGATAAGTTACTTTTATTAGTAAGGATTATGGCTCGCCGCAGAATGACTCCTCAGCAGGTGGTTGGTATGCTTAATGAATCTACATCTGACCACGATTCTGAGGACAGTGCTTCATATGGAGAGGAGGACGTGCAAGATTCTGGCAGTGACTTTTCTATACACGAGAAATCATCTGATGATGTATAGCTACTCTCAGTGCTAATGGAGTGCCTGTTTTAGAGGAGGACACTGATGTGTCGATGGTGCAGCAGAAGGCATCTGGATGACATAATTGGGCTGCAAGGCTACCCATTGCAAGTGCTGGACTCTGGGTTGATCCAAACATGGTGCAGCCAGTGTTGTCTACCTTAAGTGGTGATGCATGGTGTAAAGTTAATTGTGATTTTATTGCCTATAGTTTTTTCAGTTGCTTATGGATGATGTATTTATGGCTGAAAATGTTGAACGGACTAATTTGTATGTTGAACAGTATTCGGGGGAACAACATTGCCAGACTTAGGCCTTGCTCTAGAGCAGGGGTACTCATAGTACGGCCCGCGGGCCGCCAGCGGCCCGGCAAGCCTTACTTGGCGGCCCGCGGACCTTGAAGACATGCACCATTTAAAAAAAAATGTTATCAAGAGTGTCAGTAAAGACCGCCGGTTGCAGCAGCCTGGACTCGGAGAGGCTCTGCTCTATGGGGGCCGAGAGATTCGAGCCATTGAGTGGAGCTGCAGGGGCCTCAGAAGAGGTGAAACAGAACAAAGCCTCATTAACACGTTAATGGTCTTTCAAAGACATGTAAAGTTCTCCGGTGGCAAAATGATGCGAGCCACAGCTGAATGAAACAGCCTGAATACAGAAACTGGAAGCAGCGGGTAAAATAAGGTTTATACACAAAGTGCCGCAAATAATATTCTTAATTTGCAAACAGTAACCGTGTTCTGTATGAAATCATATAGTCCACCTTCAAACGCGTCATCTTTCTGCACTGCCGCCATAAATATTTCAATGCGCGTTTCGGGCTAGCGCGGCACAAAGGCAAATGTTGGCCCTTTTCTTTTCAAATGTTGAGCTGACTGTACGGTTGGCTTTATTAGACGGACTGTCAGAGTTGCGTATTCAACCATCCTACACATTCTTTTCTTTCATTGCTCACCTTTTAAATGTGATAATGTAATGTCTGCCTGTGGCAGGCCACGTAATTGAATTGATTATGTCCCTGGGAGAACTCCAAAGACAGGCAAACTCAAGAATCTTCACCTTTCTCGGGAATATTAAAGGGCTGAATAGCATTGAAAAGCTAAATGAACACGGCGAAGAGATGAGAAAATGTCTCCACATTAGGTGCTACTATGGATTCGCCCAAAATTGCATCAAGTGAGGTGGTCAGGGATTAGAAAGATATAGCGGAGAATCAAGTTATATAGTATGTTTAGATGTGTGATAATCACGGGGTGCTATATGAAGAATGCTATGCACATGAATTTGCATTAATAGACTTGTCTTCTATGCTCACTCACAAGACATTAATCACTGAAGATGATTTCATTGAAAACCTTCAATTATCTTGCTTCAAGGTCAACCAAGATAGAAGCAAATTAGGAGATCGAATAGAACAAACAATTATACGATTGGGAAATTGACAGATGTAGGAAATTGGGTTGTTGGTTGAGGGGAGGGAAAGTCAGGGTAGGGCGAGGGAGGGAGAAAGAGGGAGGGAGATTCAGGGGAGGGCAAGGGAGAGAGAGGGGGTTAGGGGAGGGTAAGCGTCAGGGGAGTGCGAGGGAGGGAGAGAGAGTGAGTCAGGGTAGGGCGAAGGAGGGAGAGTCAGGGAAGGGAGAGAGGAGAGTCAGAGGAGGGAGGGAGAGGGAGGGAGACAGAGGGAGACAGAGGGAGGTAGAGAGGGAGGTAGAGAGGGACGGAGAGGGAGGGAGACAGAGACAGAGAGAGAGGGAGACAAAGAGAGTGTGAAAGAGACAGAGAGAATCAGTGGAGGGAGAGAGAGAGCGAGAGAGTCAGGGGAGGGAGAGCGGGAGAGTCGGGGAGGGAGAGAGTCGGGGGAGGGAGAGTCAGGGGAGGGCGAGGGAGGGATAGAGAGGGATAGTCAGGGGAGGGCGAGAGGGAGAGTCAGAGGAGGGAGAGAGAAGGAGAGTCAGGGAAGGTGGAGGGAGGGAGGGAGACAGAGCGAGTGAAGGAGACAGAGAGAGTGGGGGAGTCATAGAGAGGGAGGGAGGGAGAAAGAGAGAGGGAGGGAGGGAGACAGAGAGAGGGAGGGAGACAGAATGAGGGAGACAGTGAGAGTGAGGGAGGGAGGGAGACAGGGAGAGAGAGAGGGGGGGAGGGAGACAGGGAGAGAGAGAAGGAGGGAGGGAGATTTGGAGAGAGAGAGGGAGAGAGATAGAGAAAGCAAGGGAGGGAGGGAGAGAGGGAGGGAGAGAGAGAGAGGATGGGATACAGAGAGAGTGAGGGAGACAGTGAGAGTGAGGGAGACAGAGGGAGGGAGACAGGGAGAGAGAGAGAGGGACAGAGACATAGAGAGAGAGGGTGGGAGGTAGAGAAAGCGAGGGAAGGAGGGAGGGAGAGGGAGGGAGGGAGACAGAGAGAGAGAGGGAGGGAAAAAGGGAAAGAGGGAGAGAGAGAGAGAGGGATGTAGAGAAAGAGAGGGAGGTAGAGAAAGAGTAGGAGGAAGGGAGGGAGAGAGCGAGAGAGAGCGAGAGAGAGAGAGAGAGAGAGAGAGAGAGAGAGAGAGAGATGGATGGATGGATGTGTGTATGCTGGGTCTGGTGGCTCACTGGACGAAGACGTCCGCTACAGGGACCTGTGTTCAACCTCATGGTCACAGTTTTGTTTTTGCTTTAGCCCGCCCCCCCCCCCCCCACCACCACCACTCAGTCTTGGAATATATCTAGTACCACAAAAAGTTACTTGCAGGTACTGCAACATACTTTCACAGAAACTAATGGCTAATGGAGGCAGGGATTAGATAGAGCATCCAATAGGAAACAATGTTGAGATACCTACATTATTTGTACTTTTAAGTTAAGTGTATATGCATCTGGTTTTATTCATTAAGATCATGTAATATTAATAATTAAATATTGTATTCTTTTAATGGTTTACAAAAATAAGTTGCATTTTTATACTTTTATCTAAAAGTAAAATGTAATTTACATAATTTTAACACAACTTTTAATTAAATTCACTAAATATCAATTAAAAATAAAATTGCTCTGTAGGGGGTTTTACATTTTCTTTTAAAACAATATCTATTTAATTACTATATTTAGAGTAATTAATACACATTCATTTTAAAAGCAATGAGTCATAACATTTTATTTTATTAGTTCTAGAGTAAATATAATTATGTGTATGTATTTTATATTGATATTTTACAATAAAATATTAAAGTAAAATAATAATAAACATTTTCCATATTCTTTCCCAAAAGATGCTCTCCACCTCAGTGCGGAGCTCTCTGGCTACATGTGAAAGGCTGCAAGCAGTAACTTTATACTTTTAAATTTGGCTCCTGACCCCAATTTTAGATTGGGAAGATAGTAGACACTACACTTTGGAGTGAGCTTTGATCTCAGAAATGGTGAATTTGCAAAAGCAGTAAATTTACTCCAAGATATAAGAGTAAATGTATACCTGTAGATTTGGTTATGTCTACATTTACATTCTGAGTAAGCTCACTGTTTCTGAAAAGGCAACTATTATATATTAATTCATAAAAGATGTTCTTAAAGTTTGCCAAACTGGAGAAGTTGACAAAGGTTAAAATATGTAACAAAATTAACATCTCATCTTTTCAAATTTGACTCCGCTATATATTTCACTCTCCTCTTTTCAACACTGCTCCTTCTCCAGCTACTGAACCTTCTCGAATACTAAGACAGTGTTTGTAAAGAAGTAATATTAGAAGCTGGTATGGCACTGGTCCTGTGAAAATAAAAACCTGTATTCTTTTAGAATGTGTTATGGAATTTATACAATTAAAAAGCAGTTCTCTCATAGTATTGGTGACATTATAATGGCAAAAGATCAACACTCTGGCATATCAGGAAGTGCTAGGAATTTGTGTTAGGAGTATCTACCGATAGCATGGCAGTCACTGAATGGGAAAAAGATGTATGAAAAATCACACCTTTTAATAAAGAAGTAAGAGTCTCCACTTTGCAGGAATTAGTTAGGAGTTTCTTTAGGACAGCTGAATTATCAAGTTTAACGATATCGGGCGGACGTACGTTCGCCCAAAACATTTGGGGAAAGGAGTAGCCCAACCTTAGGTCATCCTTTCTAACCATGGTATTAAGATGCAACTGGCCATGCGGTGCCTGCACTTGGTGCAGGGATGGTTAGGGGTGCACCTTAGGTGTCCCCTGGACACCACAGCGGAGGGCCCAGGTAAAAAAGAGGCACCACTAGAGACCCCAAAGACAGTTTCTGACAGCCTGTCCATGGCGGACGGTCCCTCACCCGATGCATCCGTCCGCCGCATCGTAATGGGAAGGGTGGACTGCAGGGGCGGGTGTCAGTGGGTATAACACAACAACATCATAATCAGTCCCTATATGTAGCTGCTCTTAACATCTATGAACGAAAATGTTAAAACTGCCTGCTCTCACCGTTATGTCTCTAGCATTTCATATCTCTCTACTTCCTCGTGGGAAATGTTTAAAATATTTAATTACATTTTCCTTTCAACCTGTGACACCGTCAACTGACAAAGAAGCTCTTAAATTCTTATTCTAATTTGTTTCCATACCAAAATAGAGCATGAGGAGAATGTTTGGTCTTAACTCAAATACCTTACCTCATTTCATTGACCTTCTTGCACCTCACTCATCACATACCTTGACAGAGTTCATCCATATCAACATAGAATCTTCTCCAGCCATCATTCTGGTCATTATATCTGACTCTCCCTAATAATGTTGCCCCTTCAATTCCTTTTTGTCTTATCTATACTCATAAGTACCTATGTGACTCACTTTTGCAAGGCATTTTCAATCTGTATATCCTATACCAGCCACATGGAATTAGGTTTGTCTTACAAATCTTCCTCTGATTCATCAATGTTGAGGAATGGCTGCCCTAAATCATTATTGACTTTGTCTTCCAATGTTAGAGAGAAACATGTTAATCTCTAGAGGCCAGATCCGTTTGTTACTCGTATTAGTCTAGATTTATGCCAGGTCATAGCTCTTGCAATGCCCTGCTTTCTGTGGACGACAATCTCAGATTGTCACAAACGTGCTGCTCTGATTGTACTGTGTTATGTAAGCTCTCCATCTGAAATCTTATCATTTCAGTTTCTATTCTTTTCCTTGCAATACTACATACATCTCTTCCCTACGGTCTGTTACATGGCACCTCTCTTAATCCCACACTTTTATTGTATATATGGTCCCCCTTGCTCTACTAATTCGCACTTTGGTTGACGGTACAAACAGACAATTTTTAGATTGTTCTCAGGCTGGAAATGAACTTGAGTTGATCCCTGCTTAACAGAACCTCTGATCTTCAGTGAATCTTACACTATCTGAAGCTCACAACTGATGCCTATTGAGCTGGGTACCATGTGCATCCCACTCATTCTACTAAAAACCTTCAGGTCTCTTTTGCTTAGAAGCTATATTTCTCCAATAAGAGTAATAAAGCCACTGGTACCTGCTTCTATTACATTAATATGCAATGATGGACAATTGACTCCCTTTTTTTAAAATTACTATAAGACCATTATCTAGAACGTAGCACAGTGCTGGAATGTCCTCTACCGAGAACTCTACAGCCAACTTTATCCTGAGTCTTCCCACAGCTCCAAGCATCTTAATTAGCTACATTGGCTTTCCTTTAGTAAGTTCTAACTTTTTAAGTTTGATTACTGGCCTGTTAAGATTTTGTTTTATAACAGAGGACTCTTTACCTGGAACCTCACCTACTTTCATCTGGACCCAGCCCATCACAGGTAATCCTGTTATGATTCATAAGATTCCTCAGTTAACTTCGCTTTTCTACTATGCCCACTACCCAAATCCTTGAACAGCTACATGACACACTAATAGGGTATCAGAGGACTCCCTAAATATTCTCTATCATAAACTGTTTGAATCCAGCAACCTGCTCTTCAAGCTACATCTTGAACCCTGAAATCAGTTACTGAGAAATTTGGAACAATGAAAGTATGCAACCCTCTGGAAGGGCTGCTAATGGAGGGCCAAGGGGAATCCACTTCTGTTGGATCCAAATTAAGCCTTTACTTCTGAAAGCACTCTGCATTTGGAGCTTTACATCAGTCCCAGGCAGAATTTCAATTAACCTGGAGTAATCAGCGTCCGTTCAGTCATTTGTGGTCAGTGAGTGTGCTCCCTTTTTATGTTCTGCCACATTTAGCACTATTTCTTAGTGAAAAATACATTCTCGCACACATTTTAAAAGAGGGTTATTTTTGTGCAAGAATCAACTCTACATGCAGACTCATTATGCATAATCCCTGGAATTCTTGGGTAATCATGATTGTGCTAAACTGAATTACATAACTTATGCCTACCCCTACTTTGCATCACACTTATGTCTGATAACACTAGATCTTTGAATTGGGAAAATTGCATGAGATACAACTTGCTGGCTTACATTCACAAGGAATTTGTTACATTCAGATATATTTTATTAACTGTATTTGTAATCAGCCTTGCATAGTGCACATTAACTGGTCAGACTTCCAACGGGTTTGTGTTTCCTTTTTAGAAGTATTTTGTTCTGTCCTGGTGATTAATATTGAACATTTGGTAACCGTTTCATTTTCATGGGAATTATTTTTGATTTAGTTTTCCTCTGGAATTCAATACAGGTTTTCTTTTGAATTTTGTTTATTACAATTTTTTTAATTTAAGGCCTAATGTGAACAATACCGCTACTTTCAGTGGGCCCTGAGCGGCCCATTGCTAATTACAATTGTGTATCTTTCTTATCGGTCTAATATACTTGCTTCTTATTCAATGGCTTTCCTTTCTCTTCTTGTATTTGCCCCTCCCCTGGAGCTGGGCTTCTTTACACTTCTTTTGATTAGATAACTTGTGTCCTTCCAATTCTCACATTCAGGAAACTCTTAATGTTTTCTTTCAGCAAATCTGATTTCAGAAAATCAGATTTTTTGAATATTTTTACAATCCAGCAAATGCTATTTCTTTAATCCCCCAAAATTAGTGTTTGCCATCTTGGAACAATACAAAAAAACATTTTCTTCATGGCAATGGTCTGACGTCGCACGATGAGACATTCAAACAGTGCATCTAGACAGGCTTTCTTCCTTTTCTATTTGTGCAGATACTGAACCGTATCTGCAAAAAACAGTGGGAAATTTATTATGTCGTCCGTTTTGGCAGCCACAAGGTGAATTGATTTGCTTTTGCTAATACCTATTTTTTTTTAAATATTGTAATATGCCTAGTACTTTATAATATTTATTTAATTACCTGTAATGTTGCTTCAATGATCATCTTCCACAATATATCTTAAAAACAAACCTTTGAAGGGTTGTCTAATTGGTCAAGTCAAGCAACTAAAATTCATAACACGGTTGCTCCTCTCGACCACAGCTGTCAGATGTACTTTCAATAGAAATAAATTAGGTGCTGGAAGGTTGATCAAGTAATTCCTGCTAGGCTTCCCCTCACAGCATTGCCTGTCTGTGTACAGTACAGAGTGTAATACATAGACTTGACTCTAGATTTTGTGCTAACCTTTAGGAGTCTTTTGAAATAAACTTCCAAAATGAAACAGCAAGCCGAACATGTACACCTCTGTGTACCTGTGACGCACCTCCCCGCAAAACAATCCCCCACAAAGAGTCCAAAAATATGAGTATTTAGCTCAAATGGTGTGCATCTCCACCGCTACCTCTGTTTCCAAAGAGCAGTCACCAAGACTAATGTTAATTTTCGTACAAATGTGGAATGCATCACCAGCTCTAAAAATTATTTTGTCCATCCACTGTTGATATCAAAAAAGATTTTTCTTTATTCTTCTTGTTCAGCACAAATCAGCCAAACTGCTGACGCGTTTCAACCAACTTGTGTTGACTTCATCAGGGCTGTAGAACATATAAAACATACAGTGTATAGTACAACAAGAATACCCACGAATGGACAATGATACAAACAACACATAATTTTTACACTCAAATGGGCAAATGTTTGCCTATAAAAATGTTCATATAAGACACTTACATTCAAAAAGTCATACAGGACAAAAACACAACGAAATTTCACAACACAATATAAGACAGGGACAATCATGACACATGTCCAATTAACAAAAAGTGTTGTTAAAAATAGGGGTGGGTGTAGTGCTCCGCTCCGTCCATGGAGTGTGCGTAGTGTTGCCTACTTTGCGATTCGCAAAGTAGTCGTAGTAGGCAACACTACGCACACGCCAATGAGGAGCAAAGTTGCCAGCCACCCGCCTCCCTCCAGCTCTCTTCTAAATGCACTTAAAATCATTTAAACCATTCTAAAACTAATCAAAATGACTTACCTAAGATGCGGTGTCCCGAACTCCCTCTTCCTGGTTTCTCGACGACTTCTATCTCACAAATGCTCATCTCAGGTAAGTAGTTTTGATTCGTTTTAGAGTCATTTTAAGGGCATTTAGAAGAGGGCAGGAGGGAGGCGGGAGGCGCGTAGTGTGTGGGTGTGCGTAGATTCCCCCCCACTCACAATGCTTCGTGTAGCCCCACTACGCCCACCCTTAGTTAAAACCATGCATAATATAGTAACATAAAATGTGGAATGAGCGAGTAAAGGACACACCAAACAGAGCAATGCTTAAAAAAGAGATTTAAAAAGTTTAAGGCACCATCCAAGTGTGAAAAAAACCTAAGTCAAGTGAAAAGGTTCACCCAGTATTGTTCTGGATGGGATGGACCTGTTGCCCAAGAGGCAGTGTCGCCAAGACGACATACCTAATGAGTGTAGTCTTCTAAGGTAGTAGATCTTTATAGAAAAAAGGAAGAATATTAGGAACTGCATTAGTCCTGTGTTCCCTCCTGGATTCAGGGTCAGTTCAAAATGAAACAGCTCCTACGCCTGTAAGGTAGAAAATATCCCTCATCCCAATTGTTATCCTCAAATAATACGTAAGACTTGATAATATCAGACAACGAAAATGTGAAAAATTGAGGGTATACATTTAGTGTCAAATAAGAATGTCCCTACCGAGAGGGTAAAAAGGCATAGGAACCCTATTGCTTCTCTGTAGTATTGTGCAAAGGGGAGACTTATGGATATGAGTCGCAGGTCACCCCGGTCGTTATAAGACCAGTAATAAAGCAAAATGCCACAATAATGGGGAGTAACTGTATATACTCCTCGTAGTATATGTGCGAATAGCCTGTGTCCTAATTCTGCCAAATCTCAAAAGTTTAAGACTAGAGCATAAGCATTAATTCAGCTCTAGTGTCCGGTTGCATGTCATTTCTATATATGCTGAAACAAATATCACCACAGCTTTATTGTACCAATGAGGTCCATGGCATTAGATATGCCTTTGCAAGTGTAAACATTTATCACAAACAAATTACGTGCCTGGTAATCTAGATACCCCCAGGGTTAAAGTCAGGTCATAATAGAATGGTAATCCTATAGCTAATAATAAGTCGGGCTGGCCCAAGCAAATCCAG
The DNA here is from genome assembly GCF_964263255.1 of Lissotriton vulgaris. Lineage (NCBI taxonomy): Eukaryota > Metazoa > Chordata > Amphibia > Caudata > Salamandridae > Lissotriton > Lissotriton vulgaris. The sequence continues at coordinate 185,675,200 of NC_141688.1, read as the reverse complement.
GTGGCTGCACCACCTTGTAAAATGCCGGAAAGTGTCTCAGGTGATGTTCCCCGACCCCTATTGTTCTATATGGCTTAGAGTAAACGAAAGTTACGGCTGGCCCGAACACATCTGCATCTTAACGCTAGAGAGTACCCATAAGCCAACAAACAGCCCGTACACCAGGGACGACAAGCTAAAATACATGAGTGCCCCGAACAACCCGCAGAATTTGAATATAGGGTCCAAATGTCCCAATTGCTACTCACCGTCAGGACTTGGTGGTGAACTTTGCTCCGTTTGCTCCGTTTGCAGAGAAAACTCCACTTTGCGATATGCAACAGAGCTTTTTCCCTGCTCGCAGTCATGCACGGTAATTTTGCAAGTGTGAGCTGCAGCTCAGGTAGAATATTTTCCCTAGCGGCAGAAATACCAGCACAAACTACAGTTCGCACTGCACTCTGCCACTCGCGGACCTACACAGACTTTTTTGGTAACTTCACAAACTATGCCCAGGCCTGCTCACCGTGCAGAGCAGCAAAATTGACCATCTTTATTCCAGTCCTCTGCTCTGTGATTTCAAAAGCGAGGCCGCAGTAGTCTAATTATAGACGTGCTGCGTAGCCTTGTGAGATGTGCCTGAGCGTATGTTTAGGGATTATGTAAAAAGTGTGGAACACCAAAAAGCGAGACACCGTAGTTTAACTAAAGATTTTCTGCGTAGCCTCAAGATGAAACCCATCTGTGTTTCTAGGGAATATATAATACCAAGATTTGGGGAGTGTTATACTAAAAAACTCCTAGGGAATATAAGCACCGTAAAGCACCCGAATGTATAGAAAGGTCACAGAATACACTCTATACGGAAATGGTGCAAGGGTAAAGAAGTTAGGTACCATCATAGTATGAAATGCAGTAAGGACTAAGTTGTGAATATTGAGGACTACAAACATATAACTATTAATGTATAGATAAGCCATATCGTGCCTATACAGAAAGATAGGTGAAAAGACTTGGAAATGAGGTCCCATTGAGGCGTTACACCCAATTGGGAATATTGTTTCACAGATAAAGTGCCTTATTTGAATTAGTCATGTCATTAAATAATAGGCCTGTGTTTCATAACTGGCTTAAGATACCCAGTGTATTATGCGCTTCATAGCAGAGACAGATGTAAACTCATGAAAAAGGGAATATGAGTTTATGAATCATAGTTCCAATAGTAAAAGAAGAAGAGGAAAGGTTTATATATTTTCGTATATATTCATAGATGTGCGGAATCATCAAAGAGGAAACAGATAGTGAAATATTTTCAGGTACATTCCTAAATATGAGATCAGTAAATCAATACATAAACAGGATACCGACTTGATCCTCGAGCCCGGAACGTTCAGTGTGTTAAATAGTACAGCGACCTCCATATGTACTGTCAATGTTAGGAGATGGTTGTGTTAACATCTATTAATCTGACTATAATGCAGTTCACCTTTTGTGGCGGAGGTAAAAATGGCAATAAGGATTGAAACCCCCGATCGTTGCCCAGGCTCACACAGCGTATGTGAATTTTGCTAGTAGAGTGTATTTAGAGGGGCATGATTCGGAATCAGAAATTACACCTATAGAAAGTAATGCAGCTCCTCATCTGTATTATGCCCCAACGCGACACAACGTAGGCAAGAGATCCACCTGCTTCATTGCTTCGGTAGTCTAGCTCTCTACCTACTCCCTTGTTCAGAATAATTATTATATAATATGATAGTACATACAATATGATTATATGAAAACGTTTGGAGGGTATGACCTGTCATTGTACAGTTTGGTATAGTATGCTTGTCATTATATAGTATTGCACGACCTGTCATTGAATGGTAAGGCTTGTTGTTGTATAGTATGGTAGAAGTCTTACAATCCAACTGTATAATTTCTGTTCTACTGTTATATATCTATTGTAATTCAAATATAGTGTACAATAAAAATGAAATATAACACAACATTGTTTTGTTTCAACAGTGTTTTCAACGGAACTAACAGGCACCAATGGTTAATGTTGTATCATATGCCACTTTTTAATATACATATATAATTGTTGCAGTATTTTTTATCCCTTCCGGATAGAATATATCCACCTGTAATCCTTCTACCAATCCTAGGTTGAATCCTGGTTTTCAGGGCCCTGACTGTGCTCCCTACATAGATAATGTTGCAACTACAGCCAATGACATATGTTACAAAGAGTGATTGACAGCTGATGGTGTGACAAATAGTGTAAACCTGTTCTGAATTGTACTTAAACCGCTTCAATTTCTTTTTGCCATACTGAAAGATCTTACAATCCGTACATGTAAAGAAACCAAGCATTTGTTTGGACAACCAGTTCTTATTTGATTGCTTGGATGTTATGTAGCTAGGACATAAACATGTCCCTTATGGTTGTGCCTCGTTGGTATGTTGTGTTAGGTCTAAGTGAAATCATGCTCTTCAGACCAAGCACATCCAGTAGCAAAGCCCAGTGTTTTGAAAGAGTTTTGTAAATTTCCTAACTTTGTTTGTTGTACTTGGTAACAAAATTAACATTGGTTTTCTTTTGTTGTGTATTGGGGTTGAGCTTGCGCTGTTTGAATGTATCTGTCCTCGATTTCTGTCTGATCCTCTATACTGCATGTTGCCGAACCCTTTCCTTATAGCCTCTTTTCCAGAAGCGTTCTTTAGTTGCCTCTAAGTTGGTGGTGAAGATGTCAGTCTCTCTCCAGTTTCTGCGCACCCTAACCATCTCATTATAAGGGAAGTTATTTACGGTGGCTCTAGGGTGTGCACTGCTGGCGAGTAAAGGGTTGTTACTGGTTGAGGGTTTACGGTATAATGTACAGTGAATTCGTCCTTCCATAGCATAGAAAGTGATATCCAAGAAATCAGTCTTGTTCTGCTCGTAAGTCATTGTAAGAGCAACGTTGTATAGGTTGTCTTTTAAAAAGACATAATAGTCCCTTAGTTGTTCCATGGAACCATTCCAAACGACAATCACATTGTCAATATATGTCCCCTAAAAGATGATGTTTTCCCCCAGGGGGAGGCATACGGAAACCCCAGGAATGTTCCTTCTCGCACCAATCCATGATGAGTCCCACGCATGAAAGGGCGAATTTTTAGCCCATCACGGTTTCTTGGAAGTAGTGGTACCAGCTCCCATCGTATAAAAAGGCATACGGAAGCCCCAGGTATGTTCCTTCTTCCAGCAACCCATAAGGAGTCCCAGTTATGAAGGGGTGAATTTTTTAGCCCATCGCGGTCCCTTGGAGCTAGTGGTACCAGCGCCCATCATGTAAAAAGTAGTTCTTTGACAAGATGAGATCTGTCATCTCAATAAGCATCTCATTACGCTCAAACCAGTCTGCTGTCCTTTTTTTGGAAAATAGCCCAGGGCGTTAAGACCAAACTGTTTCTTTATGCATGTATGAAGGCTGGTGACATCAAACGTGACTGATAAGACCCCCTCAGACCATGGTACATCCTCAAATTTATTTAGGATGTCTTTACTTTCTTGTATGTTTGCTGGTAAATTCATGACTAATGGCTGAAAGAAGGTATCCACATACTCTGAGAGGTGTTTGGTTGGGGAATCTATCCCAGCAGTTATGGGCCTGCCTGGGGGAAATACACTCCCCTTGTGGACCTTTGGGAGAATATATATACAAGGATAGCTGGGATTCTTGACAGCTATATATTTGAATTCATCATCAGAGAGTAATCCTTTGTCCTTCCAGTCACCCAATTTCGTGCTAATGTGCATGGTGAGTTCGTTCATTGGATTTGTGTAGTTATGTTCATAGCAATTATGGTCTCCTAGCTGACTTTCTATTTCACCCATGCAGTCCTCCTTCCTCATGAGCACAATGTTTGCCGTATGATTAAATTGTCATTGCCCAGTAGTGTGTTTAGAGGCAATCTTTCTTGTGGGGTGAGATTGTAGGGACCCACTCCCCTGTGTCTGCGTCCATTCAATAGTTTGTGTAAATTATCTGACACCTTGGGCTTGAAAAGGTCAATATTGGAATGTGTTATGTGTGGCGTGAACTTAGATTTGGATTTCAGGCCACAGTCTATGTCTGGTTTAGCTCTGATCCCTAATTCCTCAGTCCATTTTTCTAAGGGTGTAGTGTCATTGTCAGATAAGGACATTAGTAACTGGATGTTCTCTACATCACCCACCATCTGGCTAGGAATTTGGTATTTCTCAATTTTAGGCATATTACACCTGGGGTTTGCATGAAAATAATGTTTTAATACAATGAGCGTACACATTTGTGAAGGTCAACAATTACATCCACAATATCTCCCATCTGTGTGGGGCAGAAGCCCAAACCCTTTTGTAATACATAGCATTTGTCATTATTGGGTCCTATGTAATCATTTGAAAAAGTGACTCCTCTGATTGGAGGAGAGGGTCCAGGTTAAGTTTGGAACATGGTTGATATCCTTATTGGATAAGTCTGTCTGTATTTAAGGTCTTTTGCAGTGAGGAGTACTGGCAAAGCATATCCGCAGTGGCAAGGGTGTTCAACTGGTGTGATTTCTTTACGATGATGGTTTAGTCTCAATCTATTCTTCTTTCACCTAAATTTGGCTTGGATGATGAGTGTGGTATTTCCTGATGTAACTAGGTTGCCCAAAGTTTCTAGTGACTTTAGTTTTTTCTGCTTATCAAGACGTGCCATAATTTTGAATACAGTGAAACGTGTATTGTTTTGACTACATGGTGGTACTTTAATAATGGCTAATTGACGTAATGTTCTGAATTCATCCACACTATCAATCAATCAATCAATCATGACACTTGTATAGCGCGCTACTCACCCGGAAGGGTCTCAAGGCGCTTGGGGAAGGGGTCCGCTACTGCTCGAACAGCCAGGTTTTGAGTTGTCTCCTGAAGGCGAGGTGGTCCTGGGTCAGCCGAAGGTGGATGGGGAGGGAGTTCCATGTCTTGGCCGCCAGGTAGGAGAAGGATCTGCCTCCGGCGGTGGCTCTTCGGATGCGTGGTACGGCGGCGAGGGCGAGGCTGGCAGACCGTAGCTGGCGGGTGGGTGTGTGGAAGGTCAGGCGGTAGTTGAGGTACTTGGGGCCCAGGTCATGGAGAGACTTGTGTGCGTGGGTGAGGAGCCTGAACGTGATCCTCTTGTTGACGGGGAGCCAGTGCAGGTCCCTCAGGTGGCCGGAGATGTGGTTGCGTCTGGGGATGAACAGTATGCAAAGTGAGTTTTGTTATTTTCACTTATTATTCGGCCCCAAGAGAATTTAAGCCTTCAGTGCACACAGTAGATTAATCAGAGTTAATTATCACACCATTTTAAAAGCCCTGTGTGATGTAGGTGAAGCAGACACTACAGTGTTAGGATCTTTTCTCTATAGACATTCATTTCAGTGCAGTTTATAACTGAGAACATGCAGGCTGGAAGGCATCAGATGAAGGCAAAAGCACTCTGGGTCATATTATCAAGAACAGCGTTAAAAATTATCTTCGGTTTAGCGCCAGAAAACTGCTGCTAAAGCAGTAATAATGGGCTTGATAATATACTCTTGAAAATTCAATAGAGGTCAATGTTCTGGTGTGAACATGGGCTTCTATTGGAATTCTCTACGGCATATTATCAAGCCCATTCTCTCCGCTTTAGTGGCAGTGTTCTGCCGCTAAACCGGAGATAATTTTAACGCTGTTCTTGATAATATGCTCCTCAGTTCTGAAACGCAAATAGCTGCTCTTTTTGATGCAGACGCCTGAAAGCATTTCCTTTGTGGGCGTTTAGCAGGTCCTCTGAGTGGGGCTGGCTTACCCTTTTAGAACAGGTTTAGTTAACCTTTTTCTCTTTCTTTTTCTTTTTTTTTGTGAGAGATTCTCCAGCGGTGCTGGGTGGATTGCACCTGTTGATTTCCATGGCACAAGGAGATGAGGTTGAAAGGTGGCTACACTCCCAATGAAAGGCTCCATTGTTGGGCCCGGTATCTTTGTGCAGGTGTCAGATAGGAATCGGATTCTCATTTATTCCATGGAGTTTATTCTGTTTGCGCCTCGTTAGATTGTTTGCGATTTCATGAATCAATTTTCACTGCTGGTTTCATCATGCTCTAATGTGAAAAGGGTTCTTCAATAGGCGGTGTTACCGTGGGATTCTTATCTTAATTGCATCACAGCGCTTAAGTGCGCTTTTTTAGAAGTCATTTTTTGTAAAATTGTGTTTCTGGGAAGGCAATTGTTTGGTGAATGGATAGCCTTGTTTGTTTGTGTTTTTGGGTGCTGAAGAGCGATAACATCTTTGGTTTGTTAATTTTAATTAGTTGAAGAAGCAATAAAATGAAAAGCAGCCGGCGAAGTGACTCTGATTGATTTGACTGTGATAATGTGATATTGGAGAGACAAAAAGATCTACGAAAGTCCACAGTGAGCTGAGAAGAAGATGACCGCGTCATGCACAGACGAAGCTGAGCACAAATCACGTGCTTTGATTTAAATTGAATTCTTTAGCAAAATAACGTCATCCAATAGTTTAAATTATCTAATATAAGAGGCTATTCTATTAAAAACACCTGTTCAGATTAATTTATTCTGTTCTTCATAAAACAAAAGGAAGATGTGGTGTAACATAGTGTATTGTACATTTCTCTTTACTTTGTTCAGTTAATGATTCACTCACTGTTACTGTAGTTGACAGTGACATTATAATATTTGCCTCTGGAATATTGTTGGAAATTGGGGGCCTCACTTTTAGGAATTGGTGTAGGTCAGCGCTGTAATTCTACTCACTGTGCTGCCCTACACCAATGTGAAATTTATGAAATACAGTGCGGTCCTGTCCTTTCCCCTTGTGCTGGAGCACACTTTGATACCAAGCGCCAATAGATGTATGGTGCAAGGGTTTTTGCGTTGCATGCAGGATTGTTTTTGTGCAGGACAGGACAACTTCCTGCACAAAAACAATCCAGAAAAGAAGTTTTCCTCTTTCTCTGTGTGGTGCAGAATGCAGCAAACTTGGTAATGGATCAAAATGAGGCAAACTAAAAATATTTCTCCCATTTACGACTGCTGTGGATAGGCTTGTGGCGCTGGCCCTGCTGCATGATTATGTGCTTCAGCAAATCTGGGGCAGTGTCAAAATCCATGAGTGTTGCATGGGAAACCACAGCAACACCCATGAAACACCTCCCAGGTGCAGAGTGAGGCAATGCAGAGACTTTCGCTGCGTTGCCTTACTCCATATCTGTTAGAATTGGCATCCTTGGTGTGGTTTTCCCCTGTGTTTGTGCCTCTGCTTCTTGCGTTTTTGCTGTCTAGATGCTTTGAGCACTTTGCCACTGCTGATCTAGGTCAAAATGGAAGTGCTCCTTCTGTAACTTGTGCCTAGTACAGTGCACTGTGTGTGCCCAGTACATGTAAGTCAAATGCTGCTAGTGGGCCTGTAACACTGATTGCACTACGCACACAAGCAGCCTTGCAATAGGTTCAAAGACCTGCAATCGCAGTGTTTGTGCGCAGTTTGGTACTGCCATGTCAACCTGGCATGTACACCCACTTGCTGGATCCTAACCTTCCCTTTTCTTAGATGTGAGATACCCCTAAGGTAAACCCAAGGTGCCTCTGTGTGGCATGGTGCAGTGTCTGTGAAAGGTAGGACATGTTTTGAAGTGTGTAACATGTCCTGACAGTGAACTACAGGGCATTTCTTTTTTCTCTATTGAAAGGCTATCTGTCCCAAAGGATAGAATGGGAGTTTATTTTCTAACATCTTATAAATATAACTTCCCATTGGGACAAGATAGGAAGGTGTAGTTTAACATGCCTGAACTCAGAATCTAAAGAAGCATCTTTAAGTAAGGTTTTTTATACATTCTATGTTAAAAAATACCACTTTTACAAAGTAGGCATTTTCTTGCTTGGCCATTGTGTGTGCCTCAGCTAGTTTGTGGATTGACTGTCTAGGTTCGACAGCCACTGGGGTGTGTCCTGCCTTTCCTGGATGAGTGAGGTCTGGGTTGAATAGACCGGGCTGCATTCATTTACAGTAGGGGCAGGAGATATCCTTTCAATCAAAAGGGCCTTGTATGCCTTACACAATGCCTTATCCACCTCCTGCCGGGAAGCTGCACCAGAGAGGACAGAACTGGTTTTGACTGAGCACAGAGCTTCTCTGACACCATAGAATAAAGAGAAATGCTGTATAAATATTGGGGCCAGACCCCAGAAGTTTGGATTACTTCTAGACTCAAGAGAAAAGGTGGGAAAGCTGAAGGCGAAGTACTGCTCCTTTGCTCTGTGATGTAAGGGGTTAGCCTGCAGTGGCTGTTTCTGCTAAGGAGAGGACAAAGACTTTGCTGTGTTCTGTGTTTCCTGCTTGAAGAAGATCTTCAAGTGCTTGAAGTAGAGCTTGCATCCTTTTCTGAAGTCTCAGGGCCACAAATACTTCACCACATCTCCCCTGAACTTCCTTGCTGGGAGTTCTGACCGTCCAAGAGGTGCCTGTTGCTTAGTTGGGCCTCTGGAGGTTGTTTGAGCTGGGAAAGATATGCAACTATGAGAAGCGCGATTCATCTGCACCTGTTTCTGATGCATCCCCGGAGAAACTGACACAGCCTCTTTCCACGGCTAGAGAAATCGCCACACACCGAAACCCGTGCACCGATCTTTGGAGTCCGAGATCACCGCACCGATTCCAATGCAGGCTCTACTGTGCAGTTGCAGAAACCAACGCATCGTGGAACCGCGACTAGTGAAACCAACGTCGCACCGTTGATTCTGCTGCATCAAGAACTGATGCACCCCTATTCCCTACGCATCGCACCGGGGTGCCAAGTCTTCAAGGACACTGGGGCTGCAGTAAGAAACTGAATTATGACCTCCCCTGACAGTAAGAAACTGATGCATCACGTCCCCTTCAGTAAAGGAACCAACACATCATGTCCCCTGCATGGCAGTAAGGAACCAACGCATCACCTCCCCTGAAGTAAAGAACCAACTTTATCTTCCCTGGGCATAAGGAACCGACGCATCGCCTGCCCTGCATCTTTTTTTGTTTATGAATTTCATGCACCAAAGGTACTTTGTGTTGAAAGTTTCACATCTACAGTGTGCTATGGACAGAACTGTTTTTATCTTCTAAGGAGTACATTTTGATTATTGTGTTGTGGATGTTTCTCATTTTGGTCTTGTTTGGTTTAAATAGAGATTACTTATTTTTCTAAACTGGTGTGGTTTCCATTTGTCGTGTTTTCACTGTATTACTGTATATGTGCACAAATACTTTACACACTGCCTCTGAGATAAGCCTGTATGCTCGTGCCAAGCTACCAAGTGGGTCAACATGGGTTATGAGTGTATCCCCCTTACCCCAACTAGTAAGAAGGGTCCCTCCTTAAAGAAAGGTGCATACCATTGCCAACTAGACACCCTCATTTCTAACAATATCTATGAGGCCATACAAAGCCATACATGCTTCATAGATATGGTTGAGAAGTTTACGTCACCGGAGCGTCAGAAAAAGTGATGCTCTGGTGGCGCAAGCCTCTCATAAATGAGCCCCTGGTTTTGTAGTTGACAGAGGTTTGTACCGTGTCCAAGCAGATACACAACCCAAATAAACTTGTGTGTTGTACAGAGCAGTAAGGCTTAACTAAAGAGGCATAGTGTATAGTATTTGTACAACACTCAAATCACAGTTATACTATTTGTCTGACTAAAACAAGACCAAAACGACAAAGATCCAAAAAGTAGAACTTGAGATATGAATGTTAAAAGAATGAACTGCAATTTAGTGCTTAAAAGCAAATAGCACAAGGGTGTTACTTGAGGTTGTACTGGACCAGGCTACATCCATTGCCCAGGCTGGGGGAATGTGGTAGAGACTGGCTACACGATCCATGGAGGGCGAGCTGAAAAAGTACCTTGATTAGAGCAAGCGTTGGCCTCGAAGGCTCAATGCGTTGGTTCTGACCCACACCGTTGGGTAGATGTGTCTTTGTTGAGCTACGCAGGCTGGCCCTTGCAACTGGGGTAAGCCAATTTTACCATGTTTGGAGTCCAGAGCACATGAACTTTAACACTGGTTAGCAGTAGTAAAGTGCTCAGAATCCTAAAGCCTGCAACAAATGAAGTCAGCAAAATAGGAAATCAAAGGCAAAAAGTCAGGGGAACCAGGCCAAGGATGCCAGGTATAACATGTTTCACCCCCTGCTGAACATAGGGAAAGCTACCCAACTTCTTGGGAGTTCTCTTCACTAAGGTGGAAGAACCAGTAGAGACCATTATCATACACATGGTTAGTGCCAGGTACATTCCCGATAAAGACCACCTCAATAGTTTGGAATTCTCATCCCTCATCTTCATTAACCATCTGAGGGACCTGTGGTCTGTCTGAAACCACAAGTGAGTGCCATGCAGGTAATGCCTTAGCTTCTTCAGTGCCCAGACCATAGCAAAAGCTTTTCTTTCATTTGCGCTCCACCTCTGTTCTCTGGGAACTAGCCTCCTACTGATGAATGCTACAGTCTGATCCAGGCCTTCTTCATGTAGCTGTGAAAGCTCAGCTACTATGTCATGCTCTGAGGTGTCTGTATACACATCAACATTAGGGGTAAATCAGGCCTTGAGCACAGGTGCACATGGCTCTCTTAAGGGTGTTAAAAGATATCTGGCACACCATTGTCCACATCACCTGACTGTTGCTTCTTCTTGGAAGTCAGTTCTGTCAGCTTTGTCAAGGGAGCAACAATAGTGCCATATCACTTTCTAAATCTCCTGTAGTATGCAGTGAAGCATAAGAAGGGTCTCACTTCTGTCTTGGTATTTGGGTGGTTCCTAAGCCAGAAACGCATCTGAGGCCTTCCTCATTTGTAGCCAATACAAGTGGGTGATGAGCCTGTCGAAGGTCTAATCTTGCCCCAAATGACCTGTAAGCAGCACATCATCAGCCAGACCCATTCAGAAGGTTCTGTAGGGCAGGGGTACCACCAACAAATGTGTTGCACTAAGAGCAGGAGCCTTGGGCTCTTTATACAGGAGATCATTCTAAATCAGGTGTTGGCCAGAGGCATCACCAGGAGGCAGAAACCTGAGCCTCAGTCTGCTGCTGAAGATCCACAAGAGTAGGGCACACCTTCAGCACCTATGTTGGGGCCTCCTTCCTGCTACCAGTTGGTTAGCTCAGGTAGATTACTCAGTTCAACTACATCCTCCCCTGTAGTTACTAACCATCTCCCTCAGGGTCAGCCTCCTCCCAGACAAAGGAAGTTTCAGGAGTGGAATTTCCACACCTTCAGCTCTTCCTCTTTTTGTCAGGTCCCTGGGCCATTTTTCTAGGCTCCAGGTCCTCTTGACTACCCTGTCGGGCTGCCATGAGCTGTCTGGTCAGGCACACCCACTCAGGCAACCCCATGATCTCTGATTATGACCTGAGCTCTAACTCCTTCCAGATTGCCTGCTCTAGGTCCTTGCCCAGCAGACAATCTACAGGCATGGCTGGCCTCAAGACAATCTTAAGCAAACCTGACTCCCAACCCTTATTCAAAAGGTACCAGAGCCCTTGGGTAGTGATTCTCACAGTTCAGCAGCAACAACTCAGTGGTACACATTAGGGGCTTCCTGCTTTGAAGACACCAGATGACACCTGATAGATGTTATGCTGGATCCTGTGTCTCTCAGAGCCTCTATGCATTGATGGAGACCCACTGACAGTACCTCCTAGTATTAGAGGAATAGGGGTTCTCTGCGCAATCTCTCCATAATCCCGGGACACTAGTGCAACCTCTAAACTCTCCTCAAAACTATCTGGGGCAATCACATCCATAAGCAATATACTAGCCAACCCCAGTGACTTTCTAACGGTGAGGGTCTGAGACCGCTTGGGACACTTGGCATCCCCTTTGCAGTGTCCTGCTTGCTAACACTCATAACAATTGACGGGAGCCTTCCCTACTCACTGACTGTTAGGTAACCTCAAAAACTTTTTCTCAGGTGGAGGAAGGTACCCCTGACCCACAGAACTGGTTAGGGGCTCTTTGAAAACTCTTTCCCCTTGTTTTTGTCTCCCATTTCCTTCTTCTGCAGGGGACCCTGTCCACCCTTGTGGTGATCCCCTCAGATAACTTCCTGTGGACCCTGGCGCCTACCCATTGGTCCATCTCCTTAGCAAGCTATCAGGGGTCAGTGAGCTTACTATCAACAAGGTGTTGGCGCAGATATGAAAAACAAAGACTGAACTTATGCTCTGTCGCAAACAAATAGCACAGCCCCTGGTAATCCTTCAGCTCCCTGCCCTACACCCAATCATCCACTGCCTTGTAAAAGGAATCTACACAATCCACCCGGGTCTGTTGGGATAGATTCTAACTGTTCCTGAACTTCTGTCTGTACTTTTCTAGGGTCAGACCAGACTCCCTGATTATGGCCTCCTTCATTGGGGGATGCTTCATCCTGTCATTCCCTTCTAGGGCCAGTTGAATGTCCCTCCACTCTTTAGGCATGTAGCTCCACAGACTAGCTCCCCAATCCTTCTCAGGGATCTTATGCATTTGCAAAGTAATTCTGTTGGTCTCAATCCATCTGTCTGTCATCCCCCACGACAAATTACAGGCATCAGAACATTGGTAATGTGGCCCCTCCTGTCCCTGTTAGAGGGCACTGAAGAAATGCTGCCATCATCTTGGCTGGACTCAGCCCTCCTGGCTTTCTTGTTCAACTCTCTCAGGCTTAGCTCCTGAGCCAACATAATTTTATTTTCCTCGATAACCAATCTTTTCACCTCCATCTCGTTGGTCAACCTTTCCTTCTCTAAGGCCTGCTTCCTTTGCTGAGCGTCCAGCTATAGTGTGACAAGTTGTACCGTTACTTTCCTCTCCTCCCTCCTGTACTCCAGTTCCTCTGGTTAGTGTATATGAAAGTGGTTCTGTTGGGAGCACCGTAACACAGGGTCGAAATATCGACGTAATGTCATATATCAGTCCTAACTAGGTTCCAACCACATCAGAAAATTCAAATAGAGTTGTAACCAATGTATTGTGAATTCTGGGACTGCATTTTAATCGTTAATATGTATGTCTTTGTATGAATTGTTTTATATGTTATTGTTTCACTTTCATTCACTATATTCCGTGTAAGTCTATTCTATGTTTTTGTAAATGGTTTATTTAGGACAACCATTGATAAATGTAAAGCACGGTTTTTGATACAGTCTATGGTTTATGAAATAATAAATACACAGGATTGAATCCAAAAAATGGTGCGTTTGCTCAATTTGTATTGGATATTTGTATTTTCAAAGTAATATTACAAATGTCATATGAGATTAATCCGTCCTTGGGACAAATGAAGTAATCGTTTCCTCCCAACAGAACCACTTTCATATACACTAACTTAGAACCCAGGTTCTCAGGGTCACAGGGCCACCCCATTATTACTAAGGTTATCCAGTTCCTCTGGGGCAGCTCTTTATAGGACACACTTCTCCCTGCCCTGGGGGCAAAATCTCTCCTGGCTGGCTGTTGGCTATCTGTCCCACAAGCAGTCCCAGTTTCTCCACTGAATCCTGGTCCAGCTCCTGATCATCCTCTATATCCTCATCCTCTGTGGTCTCATGTGCTGCATCCCTAGATTCCATCCAAGCACTCATTGACATATGTAGATCCACCTTCTTGGTGAAGCCTTCAGTAGAATCCTTAACCCCCTTGCAAATATCATTTAGTTGGCTCACAGTGTATTTCTCCTGCTGAGCAACTTAAAATTCATGTTTGCAGGGACAGACACAGTTATGGGAACTCCAATCAGACACATCATTTTAGGAAAAAGCAACAATGCCAATCAGGGAGAAGAGAAACATTAAACATTCCAATTAAAGGTAGGTGGAAAAAACACCAATGGAAATCAGAGTGATTTGAATTGGCCTAAAAGTGGATGGTAGTGTACACCAAATTACTGAATGGTACTGCACAAACCATTGTCCTATCCTCACTGCTGATCGCTAGTGTTAGAAATTGGGAGTTTAGTTGGCAGTGATTTGCACCCTGTCCAAATAGGAACCACAACCCTAGTAAGGGTTAGTCAGATACACAACCTAAATTAACATGTGCTCACCTTTTGGTAGCTTGGCAAAGATCAGCCAGGCTGAACTTAAGAGGCAATGTGTAAAGTATTTGGGCAACACTTATATTACAGTAACACAGTGAAAACACAACAAAAGACTCCACACTATTTTAGGAAATAAAGAATATTGTTATGATTAATTCAAGACCAAAATGACAACATTCTAATATGTAGGAATCGAGATTTGAATATTTCAAGATTAAACTGGAATAATGTGCTTAAAAGTAATTAGTGCTTAGAGGGTAACTTGAAGTCCCACGGGACCGAGATGAATCCAAATATCAGGCCATATTGATGGCCGGATACAGAACCCAAGCAGAGCCTGCTGAAAAAGTACCTCTAATTAGGCACACGTCAGTGGGGATGTGCCGATGCTTCAGTTGCTGACCATGCTGTCCAGTCCCACATTGTCATAGAGCCTCTACGATGCAGGTGCTGCGTTGTCATTGATCCTTGCAGTTGGGTCCCTTATCATCATTGAACACCTTACAATGTTGACACTTGGTCAGCATTGAGTCTTGCAGTGGGGTCCCATGCCGTTGTCCAATCGCTTAGGATTTAGTCCCTGCATCGTTGCTGAGCCTTGCAGTTGGGTCCCGCAATGTTGTTGAGCCTCAGAAGAATGTATTACCGCAAAAGACACTGCATCAGTTCCGATCGATGCAAAGTGATCACTGCATCAATGTTTGCAGAAAACCAGCTGCAGAACCCTAGTTTGCCACTTGTCTGGTCTGTAATATACATCTGTTCTTGTACCAGCACATTGTATTGAGCGCCATTGTCTTAAATGTTTTAGTGTTCAAAAAATGTAATACATTTGTCATGTTTTTGTAGAATTATTTTGCATATGTGTTTCTCTTTTTTTCTTTCTTATTCTTTATATAGCTTCTTTATGTATTATGGACACGAACACAAAGGCTAAGTGGTGTCAGGAGGTGTATTGAGGTGTATTGAATGTGTGCTATAAAAAAAGTGGCGCACTGTCAGTGAGCGCCCTGAGGGCAGCCCTCTGGAAAGGGTTTTCATGGGGCCCCAGACCTCCTGCTGCACACGGGTAAAGCCACTCAATACACCGACTGCAAGGGAATCTCCATTCCCTCTTGACAGTGGAGGTGGCAGAGCCTCACCATATTTCAGCAAAAGCGCACTTTCTCAGTTGCCATGAGGGCAGCCCATTCCACATAATCGAGTGCACTTTCGTAGTTTTGTACCCGGCGCCCCTTTTGAAAGGTGCAACGTGGCATAAACAGGGAAACTCTGCTCTGTGTAATATGGCCTCAGATCCTCTGAACAGTAATTTCCCTCTATTACTTTCAGTGATTTTTGTGACAGTTTCCCACATAGACAGGGCACGCTACCCCATAATACATAACACATTCTAAATATTTTTCTCATAGGATTCTACATTGTTGATATGATATAAAGATTAAGCATTCTAGAGCTGTATTACATACATTAACTACATTCAAATTCCTGGTGTGTATTGCAGCTTCAGAGTAAACACTTATTAACAGAGATATACAGTCAGATATTTGCTCTCTGTAGTATTTCACTTACTTGAAGCTAGGTTTCTTGAAACATTTAATTTTTATTCAAAGACTTTCCAAACAATGCCAGGGTTAAGTGTGTCGGATTAGAGTTCACAGGCCCGACTATTAAAAAGATCTATTTGAGCATTTAAATACGTATCTATCAACATAGACTGGTGTGTTTTTAATTCGCCATTTTCTGCATTTTTCTTGTCATACTTTCATGTTTTGTTGGCTTTATATCTGTGGGAGCAAAGGTTCACTGTGAGGGAGTCATACATTCCCTCAAAATAGATAATTGAGTTTTTTTTTCAAGAAATACGATGATCTGCGTTAATGGCCGTGACAACTACTATAAATCAGCAGGAGAATAGCTCCAAAGACAAAATTGTATCATATAAAAAGGTTAAATTGGTTCCTGACTTCTTCTTATATCGATTCACTATAACAAACCACAGAGCATTTCCTCAGCATGCACAGTAGAAAGAAAACTCTACAATTCCTTCTGTAGAATTTTTCATATCATCTATTTTGTCACTTTTTCTTATTTTATTTTAAATGGGTAACAATCATGCCTCAATATCAATATCAATGTCCCCCTTCCCTGTCGGCAAGTGCAAACTACAAAGAGTGCATGTTCTGCACGCCTTATTTCCCTGAGTGGAGGGAACCATCTAAAGTAGGGAATCCCCTTTTACTCTGTGCTTGGTGGTATTACTTAAACATGCAAACAGATGAGCAACCTTATGTTTATAGGAGTTACGCACATTTATTAAGGTCCCTTAGTACATCGTTTGGGAGTGGATACTGTGGGCACAGGGACAGCTTTGTGGGGCGGGGCTGCTCTGCTGACAGAGCAGGGGGAGGAGTGGTGGCGCTCTGTAAGTGTGCATGAATATTTGGTAAGACATCTTGGCCCAGCCAAATATTCATGCACACGTTAGATGTTCTCTACTCAGGCTGCATTACAGCCTGGGTAGAGAACAAGCCCAGGCTCTCAGTTCATGTCTAAGCGCAGAACAATCGTGCTCAAAACTAATTACAATGCTGCATTGCAGTGTTGTGATTGGTTTAGGGGCGCTTGGGTGCTTCCTGTTTGTGGCCCGACGGGAAAAATGGCAGAGGAGAGACGCAACGATAAGGTAAGTTTGTTTTTATTTGTTTTACAACCCCTCCCCCTCTCCCTGCCACTCCTGATCTGTGCCAGCCACCACTGCACAGGGAACCTTCTGAGGACCCACCGACATTCCCTGGTCCCTTCCAAAAGAGGCCATCTGTGCTTCTGTAAGACACAGTTCAGTAGAGACCACTTTATTGCCTGGGCCGTTGAATGTTCCCTGATAGATTCCATACAGATATGTGCAATATCAAACTTCGCTCCAACCTATGCCAGCTTCTCAGGTGACGGAAGTGGCTTGAGAAGGGACACTCACCACTCCGAAAAATATAATGAACTGCACGAGGCTGCTGTCTGTGTAAGCACTCACTTGAGAAGTTAGTAGGAGCTTGCACAGACTACTGTATGCTTTTATTTATTTACTCTCTGGTTTGATGTGCACATGTGACACTCAGTTTTATGTGCATGTGCAAAAACTGACACTGCCATTTGGTTTCTTATTACATGTTGGTACCTATTAAAGAGAGCGCCTGATGTACCAAAATATGTTACTTTATTTATTTTTGGATATTTATATAGCATGGACTTGACCCAAAGGCATTGGAGCACTTAACAGATTTAGCACAACAGCAGTTGTGTGAGGTACACTAGGGGTGAGTATACAGATATTATGACAGTACGTAGGAAAAACATACTAAAAGAAAATAGGAGAAGTTGCAGATAAAGTTTTGAGGTAGTTACACCACATGGATATGTAAAGTGCTTTACAGCGCACAGTAGCAATTGCACAAGTTCACAAGAGGAATAGGTAAAAAATTACAGTGTCTGTATAATTTAAAATTATCTGCAATGTTAAAATAGATGCAACAATATAGTTCAGAGGTACCTAGCGTAGGGTCTCCTGAAGGCGGTAGGAGTAGAGGCACAGTTTCCCCCGAGGTAATGAAGCTTGGCTATATTTGAAGCTCGCAGGTGGGAGCACAGGCCAGTAAGATGTTTTAAATGGGTGGGTTAAATATTTGTTTAAGAGAAGAGGGGCGGATCCTCCGCTATGGCGGAGGAGCATCGCCCACTGCTTTCTCACAGTGCGAAAAGCCAAAACATAAAATGGTAATAACTTCAAGTTATCACCATTTTATGTTTGCCTTGCAGGTGGATGGGCGGCAGCTCTGCTCTCGAAGCAGGGCAGGGGAGGAGTGGTTTTCTCACTCCTAAGTGCGCAAAGACTGGTTGGTCCACTGTGATAAACTAGTCACGCTCACTCTGCATTGCAGCCTGCATGGAGAGCATGCCCACCCCACTAGCCCCTGGCTGGGCTCCATCCTAACCAATCACAAAGCTGCATTACAGCATTGTGATTGGCTAAGGGGAGGGAGCCTGGCTGCCTGCTTGCTGTTCCTGTCTGAGACAGGAGAGCAGGAGGAGAGAAGAAGCAGTACCCGGCGGAAAGGTAGGTTTTAATTTCTTTTGTTAATAAGCTTCTTTCTTTTCCTGCTCTTTCTTTCACCCCCCACTTTCTATCATCCCCATAGTAGGACAGGCTAAAGGGGGATATCCGGTCATGTAGATAACTTACCTGTATGGTGTCATGTAAAGCTAGATTATGATGTTACACCCCGAAGTGAAAGCAATGCTAAATTTATCTGTGAAAAATTTCTTAATAAAATACTTTGAACTGTAAAAATAATGAACCCCCTCCCCGAGTGACCCCCCTCCTCGTGCAACCCTGCTTCCTCCCCCAAGAAAGCCCCCCACCCGCGACCCATGCCAGCCACTACTGTAAGAGAATTTCAGTTTCTTCTTGAAGTGGGGGTAAGATTGGTTGTCACATAAGTCCTGGGGCAATGCTTTCCAGATGTTGGGAGCAATCCCAGAGAAGGAGTGGGTGCTCTTTCTTAAGTTTTGGCAGAAGCTAAACAAGACTGTTTGAGCTTTGTAGAGGTCTCCTTTGACCAGCGGTTGATCATTTGGTTGACGTGTAGACTGTTTTATCCATTTGGAGTGCTTTGTGAGTTATGCATGCAGTTGTGAGTGTAGTTCTCGATTGGGAGCCAGATGAGATGTTTAAGAGTAGGACTCATGTGGTTATAGTATCTGCAGTTTACAAAATTATTGGGATTGTAAATACACAAACCCTTTGACCAGTCAGAAAAGGTTGTCTGACTTGTCAAACGGCTTTCTCAACCCAATCTAACTTATAAATAGGGGGCATGAAAAGTGGGGCATCCATCTCCTATTATATCAGTGGTTAGCAACCCAAATTGCAGTTGCAAATTATTGCTCCAATACAGAAAGGAGTGATATCTAATTCTCAAAGGGAAAGTTGTCCAAGGGGACAGCTTCCCCTTGGAGAATCATAGGAGGAACTCTTGGCCTTAGGATCACTGTCTGTTCTCTCTCTATATTTACCCAAATGAGGATTTTTCAATTTTTTTGTAAAAAAGCACAGGTCCATTAAGTGGGCATTACTATTAAAAAAAAGAAAACGTTTTTTATTTTAGTCAGCTGTGCCTTTCAGTCCCACATCCCTCCATTTACAGAAAAATCACAGCTGGTCACATACTGTGGCTTAATAAATTGTCATTAATTAAGCAGATAATTTTGCAGCACTTGCTTAAAATGTAAAATATGCGTTGTGAACTATTGCGACATAGATTGTTCCACAAATTGCATTTCTGTTCACAAATCTGTTTGTGTGCAAATTGCATGACCCCGTTTACGAATAAAGATAGTACATCATGCTAAAACATCATACTAAGGGGGTCTTTAGGATGGCGGGCAGAAAACTACCCTGACCGCCATGGAGGCGGAAACCAACCGCCCGCCTGCACCGCGGATACACCGGAGGCCACATTATGATCAACCGCCACTAAAGACCGACTGCGGCGGTAGTGGGTCAAGCAAAGCCGTCCGACGCGGGCGTCGATGGCCAAAAGCCGACCGCGGTGTTCGGAAAAGCTGCGGAAAAGCAACAACCTGCCGCAAGGACAGCGGACACACCACACGGGAATTTAAGATAACCACTAGGGTGTTGCGGTCGGAACCGCTGTTACTGACCGCCGTGTTTGCACACAGGAGTGAATGGGAAAAATAGCGGAAGAGCTGCAGCATAGACACTACAGCGGACGGGACATGAAAAACATGGCGGACGATGCCAAAACACCGCAGTGATGCCAAACAGTGCACAAATAAAATCAGCCATGCCCCCTAATACATAACACACATACAAATAAAACAAATAAAGCAAAAAATATTAAAAAAAATAGAACAACTCCCACAACACACCTGACACCCAAAATCCACTTGGACACATCCACACAGCTGAGTATAAAGCCACCCCCTTCACTAACCACAATCATTTGCAACACTCTAGAATAGAAGACCATGCACCACATCTAACAGGAGAGGCAAAAGAGCACAGCACACACACACATACACCACCACAATCATCACCACCTTTACACCAGCACAAATAATCCCCCAGCACACAACACACCTCACACCTCAACACCATACCCCTGCACCCACACCCCTGCACCCACAGACACCTCAACCACCACACACCATGACAACACAAAAAATGCCCAAATTCACCGAGAGTGAGTTGACAATCATGGTCAATGAGACTGTGAGAGTAGAGCCATAACTGTTTGGGAGCCTGGTCCTACAGACACCATTAGCCATGAGGACACAAATGTGGGAAAGGATAGTCCAAAGGGTGAATGCAGTAGGGACCACCCCAAGATCCAAGAAGGAGATCATGAAGCGGTGGCATGATCTCACGAGGGATGTCAAGGAGAGGAGGAGTAAGAACTGGACGCTGGCGAACGTGACTGGCAGTGGCCCTCCCATCCCACAGAAAACATTCACACCATGGGAGGAGAAGGTGCTTGCCATACTGCTTCCTGAGAGTCTCACAGGAGTAGCCGGGGGAAAGGAGGCTGGTAAGTACAAACAAATGCAAAACAACACACTGAGAAGTACTTCCTTGCAATACCAAAACACCATTACACTGTCCACCCTCACACAACAGGTAGCTAGCCATCTTCCTTAGGAGGCCTGTATGGGGGAGGGAGGCCTACACCACCACTCCCACCATGCCCCCTGTCCCCAGCTGAGTAGGATACAGGCCTCTCCCACCCAGGAGCATGTGTCAGCCATTGCACTTTTCAACAAACAGACTTACAGGTAGGTAGCCATCTTGTATTGGAGCACTGTTTGTGTTTGGGAGGCCTGTATCACTACTCCCTGTACAAAAGGGGGTGGTGATGGACGGAGCATCTGAATTAATCAAACACTCACACCCAGTCAAAAGATCTGGGTTTAATCCATCACCGTTCTTTAGCCCACTTTGCCACCCCAGTTCAGACATGGCTATATGCAAATCAGTCTGACCCTGTACCTCATGGGAACAGTCCAGCCCGAACTGCCAAGCCATGCCTTCCCTGGACCGGAAACAAGCTTCCAAGGACCGGTTTCTGGCATTCCAGCCGTCTTCAGCCCGGCTTGCTTGAATCCTGTGGCAAAGTGAGCAAGGGACTCACGTCTGAGCATACCCTGCCACACTTATGGCGGCCAAAAGCGATACAAAAGGGGGTGGTGATGGACGGAGCATCTGAATCAATCAGACACTCACACCCAGTCAAAAGAATTGGGTTTAATCCATCACCGTTCTTTAACCCCCTCTGCCACCCCAGTTCAGACATGGCTATATGCAAATCAGTCTGACCCTGTGCCTCATGGGAACAGTCCAGCCCGAACTGCCAAGCCATGCCTTCCCTGGACCGGAAACAAGCTTCCGAGGACCGGTTTCTGGCATTCCAGCCGTCTTCAGCTCGGCTTCCTTGAATCCAGTGGCAAAGTGCGGAAGCCATTGGCATATGGACATGTATAGATGGTGGTGGGCATGCTCTGCCAGCCCGTAGGCGGTCATTGGATGCATTTGAATGATGCACCATCGCGGTAGCGCACCCCGGGCACCTGCGGTGCATCACCGCCATGGAGCATTGCCTATAGCCAATGGGATCAATGATCGCGGTGGCATGATGCAGATTTGAAAAACGCGGAAGGTGTGCTCCACCAGCGCATAGGCGGTCATTGGAT
This sequence comes from Lissotriton vulgaris, assembly GCF_964263255.1. Lineage (NCBI taxonomy): Eukaryota > Metazoa > Chordata > Amphibia > Caudata > Salamandridae > Lissotriton > Lissotriton vulgaris. Next base: position 185,653,356 of record NC_141688.1, on the reverse strand, counting down.
ACATTTGAATGATGCACCATCGCAGTAGCGCACCCTGGGCACCCACGGTGCATCACCGCCATGGAGCATTGCCTACAGCCAATGGGATCGATGATCGCGGTGGCATGATGCAGATTTGAAAAACGCGGTAGGTGTGCTCCGCCACCGTTTAGGTGGTCATTGGATGATTTTGAAAGAGGCAGACCTGGACAACCAATTGGTGCAACTCTGCAGCTTACATACAGGGGGACATAAGTTTGATAAGTTTGCAGGAGTGAGCCTCACATTTCCACTGCTCATAGAGCCTGCTGCCTGGGACCCTCTCCTGCTGCTGCCTGGGACGCTCTCCACATGCTGCCTCATGAGGCTGCTGCCTGGGACCGTCTCCTGCTGCTGCCTCCTGAGACTGCTGCCTTGGACCCCTCACCACTCACTTTCGCCACAGGTGTTCCATGTCCACAGGGATGGCAAGGACAGAGAAGATCCGTGCCAGTCCATTCACCAGCGAGGAGCTAGAGGTCCTTGTGGACGCGGTGCTGGCGCTGTACCCAAGGCTGTTTGGTGGTCCCAATGTTGTGGCACACCCCCCTGCCCGACAGCATGAAGGTAGCTGTCGGGCAGGGGGGTGTCAGACGTGTAGTTGTGCTGCTGCAGTATGTCTAATAAAAGAGAGAGGGACCCTCTACCAAAGGGATGACGTACAACAACATTACAGGCAGACTCAGAGCAATACAATGGTAAACCAAATTCTGAAACAACAAATAAATTCAATATGCACAGTTTTATTTTATAAATAAAAGTAGAGTTAAAAAACAGATTAAAAAGTATGTCAATCAAGGGGAAACAGACAATATATGGAAACAAATTATACTCTAAAGTTCATCAAATGAGTTCCTAAAGCTAAACCAAGGGAGAGACTCAGAAAGGTATATTCAGCGTCAGTCAGAATACTCCTTAGTTAATATAAAATGGATTCTCTCCCCCAATCCTCAACGCGTTTCGACGGGCCAAAATATCATACAGTCGTCTTCCTCAGGAAAGATATTAGCTGTCTTCCCCAGATAACTTAAATTGAGGCGTGCTAAAAAATAGGGGATAGATATCTCCCTTCTTTCTGATAGGACGTACTTCCTGTTGCTAGCAGTCTTTTATAGGTCGTATTGCCAAATCTTATTAGTGTTGCACGATCCTATTGATAGATGTTAAGCATAGTCACTTCAGCGAGTAGATATATCTATCTCTTCATTATATCTCAGTCTAATAAAGGCAGATTATCCTGCTTACACGCGGTAAAGGGGTTCCAATTTTTTAGAATTCGAAACAGGGGCACCGTTTAAAAATTGTATATCGAACAACACGGAGGTTACACGCGGGAAACTTATTCATCTATCCCTGAAGAAGCAGCAATTGTTAAAGACTGGGAAGACGAAGGCACCGCTTTTAAGTCTGAGCAGGCTTGTAAAAAAAAATTTTAAACGGTGACTATGCTTAACATCTATCAATAGGATCGTGCAACACTAATAAGATTTGGCAATACGACCTATAAAAGATTGCTAGCAACAGGAAGTATGTCCTATCAGAAAGAAGGGAGATATCTATCCCCTATTTTTTAGCACGCCTCAATTTAAGTTATCTGGGGAAGACAGCTAATATCTTTCCTGAGGAAGACGGCTGTATGATATTTTGGCCCGTCGAAACGCGTTGAGGATTGGGGAGAGAATCCATTTTATAATAACTAAGGAGTATTCTGACTGACGCTGAATATACCTTTCTGAGTATCTCCCTTGGTTTAGCTTTAGGAACTCATTTGATGAACTTTAGAGTATAATTTGTTTCCATATATTGTCTGTTTTCCCTTGATTGACATACTTTTTAATCTGTTTTTTAACTCTACTTTTATTTACAAAATAAAACTGTGCATATTGAATTTATTTGTTGTTTCAGAATTTGGTTTACCATTGTATTGCTCTGAGTCTGCCTGTAATGTTGTTGTACGTCATGTTATTTTGTTCTCATTAATGTGCCCAAAGGGAATCTCTTTTTTGACAAAGTCTGCTGCAGTATGTGCCTGAGGGTGTGGGGTTGTGTCAAACACTGACAGACAAGCTGTCTCCAGGGCAAGGGCATGTGGGTGTCACAATGTCACTCGTTTCCATGCCTGCACCTGTATGTGTGAGTGGGGAGTGTTACATTGTCAGCCATACAGAGCCACCAAATGTTTGCCATGTAGGTACCAGGACAGTAATTGCTGGTGTAAATATTTCTATGTGTCCCTGTTGTCTGACTCAGTGTGACCCAGAGAGTAGGTCCAGTGGCTGCCCACCCAAACGAAAAAACACCACCAGACTTACATGGTCCTTGCTCCAGTTCCTTCCCACTGAATAGTAGATATGCCCCATCTGTGCCCTGTGTAATTGCACACTTACACACTTCTATTGATGCATATTATGTTGCTGCATCCTGCATTTGTGAGATGATCCTGGACCCTCTACGCCCTAATGTGTGCATGCATCACATCTGTGTTGGCCATGCCAAGTGCCCTTGTGAGGGGTCCCCCATTTTGGGATGGAGGGAGGTAACAATTGGTCCTGAGTGTGGGTCTTGCTACTGTACTGATAGATTTTGGTACCTGACATTGTATAACTGGCCATTTACCCTTCTCTTCTCTCATACCTGCAGCTCAAGGTAAACCAGTGTAAGGCTGTGTGGAGGGCCATTGCGGCAAAGGTGCGAGCCCTGGGGATAACCAACCGCTGACGCACACACTGCCACAAGAGGTGGGACGACATCAGTCGGCTTGCAAAAACCGTGGCTGAGATGACATTGGGAATGATACCACACACAGGGCGTTTGGCACGGTGCAGCATGACTCCACTGATGGGCCGCATCTTGGCACTGACTCATCCAGACCTGGATGCATGTCTGTAGGAGCATCGCCAGCAAGGCAGGGGTGGTGAGTATCTGGGGAGCGTGACTTTTGCTTGGAGTGGATGCATGTGTACAGTGGCAGCGGTGAGCCATGTGATGTGCGTGTGTTGCTGTGCTGTGCTGTGTCATGTGAGTGGCTGCTGTGATATGTGCTTGTATTAGGTATTGTGCCACCCTGGCCTTACAGAGCAGATACCCCCTGCTGTACTTTCCCATTGCCAGATGTGTTGGGCTCCACATGGTCATTCAGCGTTGGAATGGTGTGGGTAATCTATTATGGGGTAAACAGCAGTGTCCAGTTGCTGAGTGTGAATCCATGTATGCCTACTTTGCCTGCACCATGATCGTTGGTGCCCCAACATCTGCAAATAATATGCCCCAGCTTACCACATGGTGCTTGCTATGGCCTACTTGGCATTGGGGACTTTGACGTGCTAATAGGTGTGTGTGTTTTCCCCTCCTGTTCCCTGAAGGTTTGTTAGTGGTAACAAGTGTTGTACCCTCATCATGTCCCAAGGTGTGGGCAGGCCAAGTTGTGTGTGTGGTACACTTCATGTACGGGCAGGGTGTAGTGCTGTGTGGCATCAACTTGGCTCACTCATGGCAGATATTCAGCGATACAGGCACTGTTGTGGTCTATGTTGTGTGTAGCTGCACAGTGATTGCAGGGTGTGGTGGTTACCATGTAGATTTGGGCTTCTCCTTTAGTGTATTGTTTTGAATTAGTGTGACCAGATGATGACACTTACACAACCCTGTATCTCTCTCTCATGCAGATTCGCAAGGATCCACGGAGGAACATGAGCCCGAACCCAGTGGTGGCGAGAGTAGCACTACAGCTGCAGTGGAGGCCATTGAGACAGAGCCCACCAGCGCATCTGAGGGGGACAGAAGTATGCAGGAGAAATCTGTGGCTGAGACACAGAGTACCACATCATCTGATGCCAGCGGAGATGCATTCATGTTGGCAGGCACAGGGGATGGGGAGTCTGCATCATCATCTAACACCCAGCGGCCAGTGCCCAGCCTACCATCCACTTCAGCTGGTGCTGCCCGTATCCATGTCACTAAGAGGGGGCGAGTCACATTCACACCTGGCACCGCTGCACCTGCACCTGTCCCCCCTGCTGCCTTCAGTGCAGAGTGTGTAGAGCTCCTGCGCCAGCTCTGTGTGGGCCAGACCACCCTGTTCAATGCCTTCTGTGACCATGACAATAAATTAGGCCAGGTGGTTACATACATGGAGGGCAATCACTCTGATGTGGGTGGGCTACACCGTACAGTCCAGGCATTGTCATCCACAGTGACGTCATCCCTTCAACAGGCACATGCTCCCATTGCAGCTCAGGTGCCTTTGTCCACCCCCCAGTCAGAGGCCACATCAGGTGACAGTGACCACGGTCTGCCTGCGTCACCAAAAAGATACAGCACTAGGAGCACACAACAGACACAACCCAGGCACTCCCGCCCACAAACACCATCCCCACTGAAGAGCAGGGCCACCCCACAATGCACAGACAAGAGCCAGTCAAGGAAGATCAAGGCCAGGAGATCAATGAGGCAGACATCAGGCCCACATACCGCAGAGGCATCACCAGCAAAACTCTCTCCTGTCACTAAAACTTCACACAGACCTACCCATGCAGTGTCTATGTCCACTGAGGAGGCATTGCATATCAGGGGTACACCTAGGAAGAACACAGGGACACATCCACTCACCACATCTACCCCAATTCCGAGTCCATTGTAGCAGGTGGAGGAGGGCACTGTAGAGACCACCCCTGGCAAGAATGCAAAGGAGGGCACTGTAGACACCACCCCTGGCAAGAAGGCAAAGGAGGGCACTGTAGACACCACCCCTGGCAAGAAGGCAAAGGAGGGCACTGTGGAGACCAACCCTGGCAAAAAGGCAAAGCGGGCACTGTAGGGGGTACACCAGGTAAAGAGGGGAAGGAGGTCCAGAGGCGAAGCCAGACCAAGCGTTCCGCAGGATCCAGCACATCACCAGAGGTAAAGCCAGTGTCTGCACATGATGTGGGACAGTTGGTGTGTGTGCCTGTTGTGTCATCAACACTTCCCATCAACCCCAAGACAGGGAAGCCAGTTCATATTCCCAAAAAGTGGAAGGGCACCCCTTCAAACTCTCCCACCCATACTGTGTCAGAAGTCTGCATGACTCCACCTTCACGTGCCACCATACCACCTGGTCCACACAGACCTCCAGCTTGCCAAGCCACTGTTAACCCCACATCACCTGGGGTTCTGTCACCCCAGTCAAGTGGGCCAGCTGTCCCCGACACACAGCCAGGTCCAAGTCTGCATGACTGCCAGGAGTGAGTTGACATCCCCCTCATGCGCCTGTGCCTCATACAGGTGAGCTAGTCCTGACCATTGTTTACAAGCATGGACACTGACCCTGTTGCTCTGCTGTGTCATGCTCTCACCTGTGCCTTGGACACTGGCCCTGTTGCTCTGCTGTGTCATGGTCTCACCCCTGCCTTGGACACTGGCCCTGTTGCTCTGCTGTGTCGTGCTCTCACCTGTGCCATGGACACTGGCCCTGTTGCTCTGCTGTGTCGTGCTCTCACCTGTGCCTTGGACACTGGCCCTGTTGCTCTGCTGTGTCGTGCTCTCACCTGTGCCTTGGACACTGGCCCTGTTGCTCTGCTGTGTCATGCTCTCACCTGTGCCTTGGACATTGGCCCTGTTGGTCTGCTGTATCGTGCTCTCACCTGTGCCTTGGACACTGACCCTGTTGCTCTGCTGTGTTTGCCTCCCCCCCTGTGCCTTGGACACTGGCCCTGTTGCTCTGCTGTGTCGTGCTCTCACCTGTGCCTTGGACACTGACCCTGTTGCTCTGCTGTGTCGTGCTCTCCCCTGTGCCATGGACACTGGCCTTCCTGTTTGTGTTTCACCTGTGCATGGTATAGAGCATTTTTACATCAGTTTGAGCCTTGCTGTTGTCTACTATTGTTGTACCGCTGCATCTGTGCAATCTGTGAATAAATACAGTTACTTCTGGTGTGTGTTTTGTCGGTGTCCTTGCTGATTAAAGTTCTGTTTTTCTTTGCATTTGATTGCCTGTGCACCATGCTCCATGTATCACTTCAACATTGCAAGGCTCTTTGCAGCCATCATATTTTTGGGGAGGGGTGAAGTTGTCTTAAGTCCATTCTGAGCCCGCAAATTGTGTGATCTGTGATGGCTATTTTACCTGGCATGCAGCCATCTTGTTGGTGATTTGCTGTTATTGCCTACACTGTTCACATGTCTGGTTGGGGGACACTGCCAGCACAGGGTGTGATGCTGTGCAGATCTTTCGGAGCTGGCTGGGATATGTAATGAAGTCTGTGTGTGGATTGCTTTCTGTGTGCCCAGCCTTGTATGTGTATGGTCATTTTGTGTTGGCCCTTGGTCCAGGTGCTATGGCCTACATGAGATGCGTGGTGTTGGGTTTAGCAGAGGTGTGCAGTGTGAAGGGTGTCTGTTTGTAGTGGATGTGTGTGTGCCCCTGTATTGTGTGAGACACACATGTGTTATCCAGGAGTTGTGTGCCTGTTGTTTGTTTTGTCTTGCCCTGCGTAGAGGATTGCATGCACTTGTGTGAGCTGTTTGTTGTGCACCGTGCTGTGTGTTGGTGTGTTATGGTGTTGTGTGTGACTCCTCCTTGTTGCGTTTGTAAGGTTGAAGTGTAGAAAGTGTGTGATTTGCACATCAGTATTGTGTTTGATTGATCCTCAATGTGTCTTGGGTGTTTTTGTGTGAACTGGGTGGCCCTGCTGCTCCACACTGGCATTGTGTTTGTGTTTGTCATGCATTGCAGGCACATGGTAGTTTTTTGACTCCTGTATGTCATGGTGTGTGTGGTTTTAGGCCATCCCCTTTGTTTGCCACTTGTGCCTGGCCATTGTGGGTGTTCAGTCCCTCTATTTGTGTGTTGTACACCCCTTACCTGTCTGCTACTCACATGCAGGCTGTTTAACTTTGATGCCAGCTTTCCCCTTGGTTTTCATGTGTGTGGGCCTCCCCATCACTTCATATGTGGGCTTGTGCTTTGTGGTGCAGTTCTTGGGCCATAAGTGTTGTTCCACTCTGGACATTGCCCCAATGGTTTATGTGTGCATCTGTTGAGGCATCCGTGTGTGTGTGTGTTGTGTTTATGGCTGCACCTAGGGTGTGTGTTTGTTTGTGTGTGTGTGTATGTGCTGGCAAGGATTGTGTGCCTTGAGTGTGTGTGGCAGTGGTGTTGTGTGTTTCTTGTCAGCCAATCATGCAGTGGCTGTCTCCCTGGTTGTGTGTTGTGTGGTGCAGAGAGTGTGTATTGTGCTTGTTGTTGCAGTGCTTGTTGGTGTGCATGGAGGTGAACAGGATGGGCACCTGGCCTGTAGGTTGATGGGGTGTGCTGTCTTGGGGTAAGGGGTGGTGTGTCCCTGTGGTGTTTGTGTCCTGCCCATGCCTTGGAGTGGCCCTGCCTTCTGCATAGTGCGCATGTCTTAATCACGGCGGTGACGTGACCAGGACCGGGACGTTTCTGCTGGTTGGCGGTCAATGTGTGTCCCAGATACTGAGGGGTGCCTTGTTGTGAGGTGGGTGATGTGTGGGTGCCCTTGTGGATGTGTTGTGACCCCCAGCAGGGTGTCTGTGTTATGATTCGACCCTGTGTCGGCCTGTGTGTTGTGTGTTGCTTTTGTGTATTTGCGTACCTGCGGCGGTGTCCGCGGCGGCCCATCTGACGATAGTGTTGTAGGAGGAACATCACCGGATACATATGGAGGCCTGGGTTCATGGCAGTCAGGACCCGGTCTCAGCTATCTTGCTCCGCTGTCGAGTTTCCGCCTGCTCAGGCTGGGCGGCATCTCCGCTGCGGTGTGTCTGCTTGTTTGAGCCATCCTGATTTTTCCTGCGGGGCGGACGTCACTCGGCACGGCGGAGAGTCTCGATTGGCTACCTCTGTCGCGGTGGCGGGCACACTTTGATGGCGGTGCGTGGCGTGCCGCGGTGGACAGGATTTGACCTATGTTCATCTATCCTAATGTGGCGGACGTGAGTTCTGCTGCTCGCAGGCGAAAAAAGCTGTTTTTCCACCCGCCACCACCGCGGTGGTGCCACCGCCTGACATCATAATGAACCCCTAAATGTGGATGTGAAGTTAGAAATTGAGTTTTCTACAGAAGGACTGTAACCAAGTACAGATGAATTCTGTCGAAAGAAATGTCCACATGTGTTCACCACAGTTTATTAATAGATGTCTTATTGATATTCTCATTTGATTGCTCCTTGCAAGAAAACCCCTCCTTTTCTTGTGGACTGCTGCTGCTGGTTTCTTGACTTTTTGCACTGAGACTCTCCTAACCAGGCCTAGGTGCATATGCCCTGACCCTGAAAAGGTGTTGATTTCGGCCATACTCCTAATTCTCATATTTTACTGATTTAAAGAACCCTAGTATATGGCACAAGAGTACCAAGGTCCTGTGTGTTAAATGTTGTTATTAGACTGCAGCACACATTGTTACACCACTAGATTGACAGTGCAAACAAAACTGCAGGCCTAGCATTGTATTTTGTCTTTGCAGTTTTGAAACTGCAATATCAACCTGTGAAAATAACCCAATTTGATAGGCCTGACCTCTTTTTTATACATCAATGTGAAACATAATTATGCCTTAAATACCCATAATATAGAACAATACAAATTCCAATAATGTTATCCCTACTTCTCTTCTTACTCTTTAATACATGCCAATTGTAACAACATGTACAACCACACTTTGTTGGACAGAATAAATCTCTTTCTTTTTATTTTTCCATTTTATATTCTTTGTTTGGTTAGTTTTCACCAAATTTATCTTTTCAACCCATATATTCAACATACAAAAATTTCCTTACATAATCATAAAATTACACCTTATACACATTCATATACATTCTCATGCTCATCACTGTTTCATCCATCCAACATCACTCCCATACATACACAACTTCTGCACAAATTATTTACATTTACATTACAATTTACATTATTCACAAAATCACCATAGACAGATATTCTGATAGTTCACATAAATTTGGAGCAAATAATTAACGTGTTTATGATCTTATGGCTCAACAGATATGGTCTATGCGTTTCGAACTTATTATCAATTGTAAGTTCTCTTCAGGACCGAAGCTGTGAAAAAGAATAAACACAAACATTTCTTTAGAACCTAGTAGCAGTCTTTTTAAAAAAAATGGCTCTCACACTTTTCGCATTTGCCTCTTAAAACCAAGGAAGGAAGCTTTTCTCTGATACCTCAACGTTGGACAATCTACGTAAACAACAAAGAGAACAACAAATGCACCCGTGGTCACCTTTATACTCATACGAGCAGCCCGTCCCCACGTTGTCCGGGTATGAATTGCTGCCGGCCAGTAGTATCTTGTTTTGTAGGATTTCGTTTTGATAGCATTTTTTATCTGTGACAGGCCTGTGAAACTCTCCGCTTCAAAGTGCACTACTGATGCACTTAAGAGTGCGGGTTCAGTAGTGTGTGAACTCGAGTTTCCCTTCATTATTTTTCCTTGCAATATTATATAGCGCAAACTCGACAACATGGCATGAGCACAATTTACATTACAGAAGAACACATTCATTTGTGGTCGGCACGGGGAGACAAAGCGATTTGCCTGGAATCATAGGATGTTGAGATGATGCCGAGATTCGAACGTAGCTCCACAGCTCTAAAGTTCGCAATTCTAGAACTTGTGGTGGGAGGTGTGTCTAAAAGTGCATGTCGGTGCTGGCCATCAATCAGAGAGACCTGTGCATTTTTAGGTTTCGCCTGGCGCCCCCTGCGCAGCAGCGTTCGCTCAGGCGAAATCTTATGTTAGAACAGTACGGGGTATTTGTCCCGCCTGCTCTTCCATTGGCTAGCTCTATAAATGGTGGCTAGCCATTGGGAGAGAGATCTGTTCGTCATTGCCGGAGCAGATTTGTGGGCGTTCCGGCGATTTTATCGCTCTCCGCCCCTTTGTGAACGTCATTGCGGCGGTGGGCGGTGTTTTTTTTTGTTGCCAAGGTTTGTTTTTGGTATTCCTCCAAAGATGGCAGCCGGGCAGTAGCTTACTTGCGAAGCTCCACCGATAAATGAACCCTCGCCATCACAGGCTCAAGCCGAGCCTCGCATCCGCGTTGTCAGCCGTCCAAGAGGCAGCCTGTGTTTGAGAGGCGTTTATTTACAACCTCTCCAAGGCCTTCCGTTGCTTGTTTTTTTGGTTTTGCCGCAAGGTACGCATCCCTCCCTCGCTGGCAGCGGCCTCTGTATGCTGGAGCTCTCATTTGTGTACACGGACTTCAGTGCCGGTGACCTCTTCATGCGAGAATTCACCCCTCCATCTTCTCGTCCCTCGTGCGCACTTGGAAGCCCACGGAAGTTGCAGTCTCCCTCCTCAGTCTGCCGGGCGCCAGCACCCACTCCCGAGGCTGCAGCTGGAACTGGTGGGGGGAGTGAAGTGGACTCAGCCCCCCATTACCGAGAAACACCTCCAGCGCGGATCGACTACCTTCCCCAAGCGGCGTTGTGGACAGATGGAGGCTCTTCGTGTGCATCTATCCTCGGAAATATTTATTTCTCAGGGGCTTTTTTTATCCCCCACTGAGGCTTGAGGTATTCGGCTCCTCAGTTGGCTGCGTCAACCCTCACGGGCTCACAAGGATTGGATTTTGTGTACCCATTGCAGGACGACAGGGGAGAGGGTGAGCGAGAAGAGGGGGCCGACCCCCTCGTCCCCCAACCCAGACATGGTCCCTCCCGCCCTGTCACTGCTGTTGGGCCGGGGGCTCCTGCACGGCGTCGTTCTTCTGGGCTCGGTTATTGAAGGTGAGTGAGCCCCCATTGTCTTTTTAAATCACTACCAGCTGAATAGTCATTCCCACCACAGTGCGCCCTCTTCCCGGACTGCTTGTCCCTTGCACCCGTGCCGGATTTGTAAAATGTGGCCCCTTAATAGCGAGTGCGTCTCTGTTAGCTCGAGAGTTGCCCCATACTTCTTGAAATAACACTGCTCCCTGAAAGATGCCCCCTTAGTGCCTGAGAGACGGTCACTGGATGTGCGCATTTTTTCCTCTAAGTATCCCGTTATGTTTGGAGACTGCGCTGTCTTGCGAGATAATGTGTCCCTTTATCCTTTGAGACGCAAAGCCCCTTTTACTTGAGATGTGCACCTAATATTTGTGAAATACCCCGCTATTCCCTGAGATTCGCTTGCTGTGATTTGCACCCTTATTCCATGAGGATTTTTGGTGTGTCCACTTTTCCCTGTCATAAGCACCTTCCTTCCTCAGATGGGTCCTTACTCCTTAGGCTATGTTCTGTTGCCAGCATGTGTATAGCACAGTCGTAAAATAGTGCTGCTCGTAGTGCTGGCTTCATCTTGTGATTCCTCGGTTTCAGTCGCAGGTCCGGATCGCCTTGTGATGATGTGTTCTAGTCCATTTGTGTTAATGTAACCCTGAAATAGATTATCCATTCGTCCTGGATGTATACCCGTCCTTGTTCCTAAGATTTGACTGCATGCTTCTCCGATATTGGAGGCCTCCAGTCCGAAGAAGAGCCCTCACCCCTCCCTTGCACCCTGATATTTGTTCCTCATTTTCCCTCAGATTTAATACGTGTGTCCGTTTTCAGAGAACTGCCCCCCCGGCTTTTCTTAGCAGCAAGTGGTTATGAAGCTACATACTCAGGACACGCTGTATTTGCTTGAGGAGTAGTGCATTTTTTAGATAGATCTTCAAGTAGGAGAAAGATGGCTCTTACATACGTGCAAAGCAACGCATGAGACAGTGATGGTACTGTAGCTCTTGTGTGGTGTTGTGATGTCAACTGCCTATGCATGGGCAGAGTGGGCCTGCAGAACAATGTTGTATGGGAGCAGTGAAACTGTCTTATTTGTTGGTGTTGTATGGGAGCTGTGAAACTGTGTTATTTGTTGGGTGTTGATAAAGGGCTGGGTGACGGTGGGAAGTAAATACAGTGCCAGAAATTTATGACATTTTACTCACTAGATTTCTACAACAACATATACAAGAAAATTTGTCATAAGCAGTACCAAAAGCTCTTACTTTTACAAAAGCGAAAACGTTGCATTGTAAATGCTTGTTCAAATAGGTGGTGAAAAAATATGAGCATGTTGCTGGAGATATGGGCCGCCGTGCCACCAATGTACTTACCGGGGGAGGGTAAACACCCATTATTCTGCAACTTTCTTTCCGCATACCATCACTCCGCATACTTTCATTACGAAAGACCATGACTCCGTAATGCCATTATAACGCATGGCATTACATTTTATATGCTTTTACCACGCATACATTTACAACGAAATTCGTTGTAAATGCATGAATGGTAAAAGCATGTTTTTTTAAAATGTTTGGATAAGGTAAGTATCGGTTTAGGGGTATATGTTTTGGTGTTCTGAGGTATATGTTTTGGGGTGTTTGGGTATTTTAAAGGTTCAGATATAGTTTTGGGTTATTTGGGTTATGGGGTACAGGGGTAGTTTTAGGGTTTAGGGATAGGTATAGGTTTTGGGTTACAGGGGTTTTTTAGGGTTCAGGGCTAGAGTAGGGGTTTAGGGTATAGGGGCATTTGTAGGGTTCAGGGGTAGGTCTGGGTTTTGGGGTACAGGGGTATTTTAAGGGTTCAGGGCTAGGTTTGGGTTTTGGGGTACAGGGGTATTTTTAGGGTGCAGGGCTACGTTTGGGTTTTGGGGTACCGGGGTATTTTAGGGTTCATGGGTAGGTTTGGGGTACAAGGTTATTTTCAGGGTTCAGGGCTAGGTTTGGGTGTTGGGGTACAGGGGTATTTTTAGGGTTCAGGGGGAGGTTTGGGTTTTGGGGTACAGGGGTATTTTAAAGGTTCAGGGCTAGGTTTGAGTTTTGGGGTACAAGGGTATTTTAGGGTTCAGGGGTAGGTTTGGGTTTTTGGGTACAGTTGTATTTTTAGGGTTCAGGGCTAGGTTTGGGTTTTGGGGTACAGGGGTAGTTTTAGGGTTCAGGGGTGTTTGGGGTTTTGAGGTACAGGGGTATTTATAGGGTTCAGGGCTAGGTTTGGGTTTGGGGGTACAGGGGTATTTTTAGGGTTTAGGGATAGGTTTGGGTTTTGGGGGAGAGGGTATATTTATAGGGTTAAGATGGGTTCGTTTTTAAGGGTGTTGGGGTATTTTAAGGAGTAAGGGTGGGTTATGATTATGGGGTGCAGGGGTATTTAAAGGGAGCAGGGTGGGATTGGCACACAATATGAGACATGGCATGAAGGGCGGAACGTACCACATGCCCCCAGCGTTTGTCACGCCCCCAGCACACGCCCACAGCACAACGCAGACACGCCCACAAGGGACTACTTTGCTGGCACGGTTCTTTTACCTTTTAAATGTATATGGTGGGCATCTGCATAGCCTATGTCCTTTTGCTGCAACTGCCCTTTCCAACTCTGTATTGGGTGTTGTGATTGGTGCTGTGGTTCCTGAGATTACTCGCCTCAAAGGTTTGGGCTCTCTCTTTATTATATTAGTATGGATAAAAAATGACACATTCTCACTTTTAACAATCGCTCTTCAGACTTACTTGCTTTTAGCAGTGAAAGGAGTTTGAACTCTTAGTTTTAAGCGAAGACCCTGAAAATGCCAGCAATTTCCAAACTTTATACACGGCGAGAAGCCTCTAAACAAGTAAGTTCCAATTCCAACCACAACTTAATTTAGTATAGAACCTTCAGCCGAGCGCACACATCTAAATTAAAATTCATCCTTTTCAGGGTCTTCGTTTAAAACTAAGAGTTCAAACTCCTTTCACTGCTAAAAGCAAGTAAGTCTGAAGAGTCATTGTTAAAAGTGAGAATGTGTCAGTTTTTATATGAGTATAAAGGTGACCACGGGTGCATTTGTTGTTCTCTTTGTTGTTTATACAGATTGTCCAACGTCGAGGTATCAGAGAAAAGCTTCCTTCATTGGAGGTAAGAGGCAAATGCGAAAAGTGTGAGAGCCATTTTTTTAAAAAAAAGCTGCTATTAGGTTCTAAAGAAATGTTTGTGTTTATTCTTTTTCACAGTTTCGGTCCTGAAGAGAACTTACAATTGATCATAAGTTCGAAACGCATAGACCATATTTGTTGAGCCATAAGATCATAAACACGTTTATTATTTGCTCCAAATTTATGTGAACTATCAGAATATCTGTCTATGGTGATTTTGTGAATAATGTAAATTGTAATGAACATGTAAATAATTTCTGAAGAAGTTGTGTATGTATGGGAGTGAATGTTGGATGGATGAAACAGTGATGAGCATGAGAATTTATATGAATGTGTATAAGGTGTAATTTTATGATTATGTAAGGACATTTTTGTATGTTGAATATATAGGTTGAAAAGATAAATTTGGTGAAAACTAACCAAACAGAGAATTTGAAAAATAAAAAGAAAGAGATTTACTCTGTCCAACAAAGTGTGGTTGTACATGTTGTTACAATTCGCATGTATTAAAGAGTAAGAAGAGAAGTAGGGATAACAGTATTGGCATTTGTTTTGTTCTATATTGGTCAGTGGCTTGGCCTTACTGTGGAGAGCCCAAACCCAGTACTGTTTTTTTAAATACCCATAAGGCAGGGTGCATAGTAGTTAAAGTAGGACAAATGCATGTTTAATGTTTAACTTATATCAACAAGGCCCTACAACATATTTCCATTGTAGCAGGGTTTGCTGTGCCATAGGAAATAATTATCATACAAAATTAAAATGAATAATGTTATCTTTACAGAGGAAACAGATACAGAATTAATTCATGGAAATTTTTAAATACTTAATCCAAGACCAATCCACTAGTAAAGTCAGATTTGTACTAACTATTTTACACAGGTTACTTTTAAAAAAGTTACCTTTTGCCTGCCTGAAGCCTTTAGAAGTCAATTTGCATGTGCTTCCAACTAACACAAAGTAGCATAATAGTCCCTTTGATGAGGTGCAAACTTGCTTCAAGTCCTGAGGCAGATGCCTTGTGCATGGGAAAGTGTTTTGCTGCTTTGACTTGTTGATCATGTGGGACTGCCATGGAACTTGACTAACTTCAAATTGGCCTACCATGTAACAGGCAAATGCCGCTAACATCTGGGTCTGCCTCTCCTTTGTCCCTCTAGTCATCCAGGCACCAATCCCAGTGAGTGATCATCTGCCCCTATCGATCAATAAAGCAATCAGAGTATTTGTAAAGCGCACTACTCACCCGTGAGGGTCTAACGGCGCTAGGGGAGCAGTGGGGTTTCTACTGCTCGAATAGCCAGGTCTTGAGTTGCCTTCTGAAGGTAAGTAGGTCCTGGGTCTGCCGTAGGCGGATGGGGAGGGTGTTCCAGGTCTTAGCGGTGAGGTGGGAGAGCGATCTGCCGCTGGTAGTCGCTCTTCGGATGAGGGGGATGGTGGCGAGGGCGAGGTCGGCAGGAGTCGACCCAGGAGTCGTCCCAGGAGTCGTCCCAGGCTGAGGGGGTGGAGCCGAGGATGAGGACTTTCGTCTTATCCGAGTTCAGCTTCAGACGGCTGTTCTTCATCCACTCTGCGATGGCTTTCATTCCTTCGAGGAGGTTTGTTTTGGCAGGGAGGGGTTCCTTGGTGAGGGAGAGGATCAGCTGGGTGTCATTGGCATGGGAGATGATGTTGAGGTCGTGCAGTCGGGCGGTGTGAGCAAGAGGTGACATGTAGCTGTTGAACAATGTCGGGCTGAAGGATAAACCCTAGGGTATGTCACAGATGATCTCGGTGGCTTTGGATCGGAATGGGGGAGGCGGACACTATGTGTTCTGAGAAAGGAGGTGGCCCATTCCAGGGCCGTGCCTCGGATTCCTGTTTTGTGGAGGCGTGTGCATAGGGTGTGGTGGCAGACAGTGTCGCAGGTGGCTGGCAAGTCCAAGAGGATGAGGGCCGCGGTTTCGCCATTGTGCAGTAGGGCCCTGACGTGATCAGTGGTGGCGATGAGGGCGGTTTCAGTGCTGTGGTGTGAGCAAGCGGTGCCATGTAGCTGTTGAACAATGTTAAGGTGAGGGATAAACCCTAGGGTACGCCGCAGATGATCTCAGTGGCTTCCGATCGGAAGTGGGGACGCGGACACTATGGGTTCTACCGGAGAGAAAGGAGGTGGCCCTTTTCAGGGACGTGCCTTGGATTAGAGTGTTGTGGAGGCGTGTGCATAGGGTGTGTTGGCAGACAGTGTCGCAGTCGGCTGACAGGTCCAGGTGGATGAGGGCCGCGGTTTCGCCACTGTACAGTAGGGCCCTGACGTCATCAGTTGCGGCGATGAGGGCGGTTTTGGTGATGTGGTTGCTGTGGAACCCATACCGGGATGGGTCCAGGATGCTGTTCTCCTTGAGGTAGCGGGTCAGTTGTCTGTTGATGGTCTTCTTGATGACATTCGCCGGTGTTAGAATAGGGGTCTCTGGTTGGCACAGGTAGGTACTTGTGACAAACAGGGACCCTCTCCTATAGTAAGGGCAAGGGAACTACCCTCTTAAAATAACCCCTGCTCACCCTCTAGGCGGCGTGGCATGAGCAGTCCAGGCCTATTTCAGAGTCGATGTAAGTTAAGAATTTGTGACCACATACAGTAACCCAGTGACAACACTACAAATGGACACCACACAGATTGTATATCAAAAATAAGTAAACTTTATATAGAGTTATCACAAGACCAATAAATGACAAAAAGAATCCAAAGTACTATTACATTTCAAGGATTCAGGTTAAAAAGGCTTAAATCAAGGTTCTGTGCAAGCCGGTAACCCGGACGGGCTACAGCATTGTTGAAATTAACAGAGTCTAGCAAATCCAGCAGACCCTGTCGGTACGGGCCCACTCAAATGTCGACAGACTCAATCACAGTACTTTTTACTTGGGGCGGCCAGTACGGATGTGCGGGCCGGTTCCGGTGATCGTCGCGTTGCAGAAAGGAAGCGTCGCAGATGCTTTGTCCCTCGATGCGGTGCAGGCAGTGATGAGTTGGCAGAGTCGGTGAATCCAAGGCTTGCGTTGCATGGCGAGACGGTGCTTCAATGTGGTGTTTGCAGCTTGCGGTGCGGCGAACGAGCTGGAATTCGGGAGCTGGCGTCGATCAGTCCGGACAGCGGTGCAAGTCGGGCGGTGCGTTGCAAAGCGTGCGAGGCAGTGCCCAACTCCAGCACGGTCACAGGACTTGTAGTCATCAGCAGTGACCGCGTCGGTCAGAACAGTTCGATTTGGTGTAGCGAGTTGTTGCATGTTGCAGTGTCCTTCCAGTCGAGGTGCAGGCTACGGCTCGTTGACGACATCAGTGAGCGCAGAGCTTGCGTTGTTCGAGGCGGACATTGCTTGGTGCAGTGCCTACAGGACACCGTGCCAGTCAAGAGAGTGGGTCACAGCTCCCTGCCTCTGTAGCAACTTGTTTCCAGCAGCAATTCACAAAGGCTGGTGAAGTCCACTGGTCCTGGGAATTTGGTCAGGGGGCAAGCTCTCTTCCAAGCCCTTGGAGATCTTTGCACAGGTTGAAAGAAAAGTCCAAAGTTCTTTCTCCTCTCTTTGGCAGTCAAGCAACCACTGCATGCCAAACTCCCAAGCAGCACTTCAGCTTGGGAATAGTCTTTCCTCAGTTTCTTCAGGTTCCTTCTCCTCAGCAGAGGTTTTGTCTTGTAAGTCCAGAAGTGATCTAATTTCATGGGATCAGGCTCCCAATACTTATACCCCAAAATCCTTTGTTCTCTGAGGGGAGAGGGGCCTGTGCCCAGTTCACGCCAGTTCTGAAGCACTTTGTTTACCAGACTTCTCCTTTCCTTTCACAGCACAGGGCAGGCACATCAGACGCCCCACAGGAGGTGGAGCCAGCATTGTGGAAGGCAAGTACAGTCCAGGAGAACTTTGTTGACAGTGTTCCTTCTCTTCTTTAAGTGTGCAGGGCAGAGACATCAGACACACCACAGGGGGTAGAGCGAGCATTGTAGAGGGAAGGCCCAGCCCTATTCAGGTCCCAGGTACAACTCCTCCCTCCCGTCTAGATGCAGATCTTCCTATTCACCACTGGGCTGCCCCAGCCTGTCTCTTGGAATTCCACAGCCCTGTGACACACAAACCCAAACTAGGAATATACATCCTCACAGTGGCAGGCTCAAATGGTTAGGCAAGCAAATACCTACTTTCTAAAAGTGGTACTTGCAAACACAGAATATTAAAATAAACTTTACTAAACGATGCATTTTATAATTCTGAGTCCAGGCATAATAAACTCGAATTTCTACCATGTTCTCTGAGCCTGCTAGGATTATAAGATGTAATAGTTCTAACAGCCCATTCTGGCCTATGGAGAACAGGTAGCCTTGTAATAGTGAAAAACGAAAATGGCTATAATTCACTATTAGGACATGCCACACACATCAGGGTTTGTCCTACCTTATACTTACAATGCACCCTGCCCTTGGGCCTTCCACAGGGGTGAATAATATGAAGAAAAGGGAAGATTTAGGGACTGCCAAGTGGGTGCACTTGCCCAGTCGGCATGACAGTACCACCCTGCACGCAGGCTCTGCAATGGCAGACCTTCGACATATTTTACAATGCTGCTTCTGTGGGTGGCACAACCAGTGCTGCAAGCCCACTAGCAGCATATGGATTTACATGCCCTGGGTACACTCAGGGCATGGAACCAATCATGAAACCACTAATCAATACATCAATTTACAGTAGGGAGCACTCGCACTGTGGCACTGGACAGCAGTGGCACAGTGCCCAAAGCATCTAACAAGAGAAAAACACATGAGGCAACAGCAAAAAATGGAAGGGAGACCCACGCCAATGGTGCCAGGTCTAACAGCCGGGAACAGGAGCAGGGAGATGGATTTGAAGTTCTTGAGGTCCTTCGGATAAGCCTCGGGTTTTTTGAGTAAGGCGTTGATCTTGGGGTGCTTCCAGCTCTCTGGGAAGGTCGCGGTCTCGTACAAGATGTTGATTGCCTTGCGAAGATAGGATGCGATTGTGGCGCTGGCTTTGTTCAAGATGTGGTATGGGCATGGGACTGACGGAAAGCCTGAGTGGATGGTGTTCATGATTTTGATAGTTTTCTCATTGTTTATGTAGGTCCAGGAGGGCAGGTGGTCGGTGTGGTTGGTGGTTGTGAGGTCAGAGGTCTCGGTGGCTGTGGGGTGTTCATGGTGTTGAAGCTGTCGTGGATGTCTGCGATCTTGCGATGGAAGAAGGTGGCAAGAGAGTCGCACAGGGCTTGCAAAGGTGGGATGTCATTGGTGTTGTAGTTGGGGTTGGAGAATTCCTTAACGATGTTGAAGAGCTCTTTGCTATTGTGTGCGTTGTTGTCTAGTCGGTCTTTGAATGAGGCCCTTTTGGCAGATCTGTGATGGTGTCTGCGGATGACGTTCTTCTGGGCTGCGTAGCTGTCTGGTGTCTGATCGTGGAGCCATTTTTTTTTCGGCAGGTTTGCTTGGAGGCTGGAGGTCTGCGGTGTACCAGCTGGCTTTCTTGTTGGTGTATCTGTTGGAGGGTTTCTTGATTGGGGCAAGGGTGTTGGCGCAATCATTGATCCACTTTCTGTGGTTGCGGGCAACGGTGTCGGTGTCAGTAGGGTCGATGGGTGGGTTTCGGGCGAGGTTGGTGTTTAGCCGGTCTTTGATGATTTTGCTCCAGCAGTGGTGGTGGATCTGTTGGGTGCAGTGGTGCATGGTGGGTTTCTGGAAGGTGAAGTAGATGTAGCGATGGTCAGTCCTGAGGGAGTTTGGCGGTGTGGCTGAAGGAGATGTGGGGGCTCGCAGAGAAGATGGGATCAAGGTGTGGCCAGCAGAGTAGGTGGGAGTTGTGATGAGTTGTCGGAGTCCGAGGTTGGTTGAGTTGGTGTTGTGGTTGTTCTCGAGGTGGAAGTCCAGGTTCCCGGGGAGGATGAAGTCTGTGGATGCAAGGGCGTGCGTACTGACGAAGTCGACGATTGAGTCGCTGAACTATGGTCCAGAGGGTCTGTAGACAAGGGTTCCTCTAAGGGTGGTATTGGGATAGGTGTGGACCTGGAAGTGCAGGTGTTCAGTGGTGCTGAGGGTGTTGTCGGTGCTGGTTGAGACTCTGAGGGTGTTCCTGTGGATGATGGCGATTCCTTCTCCTGTTCTGTTGGTGGGGTCCCTGCGGGTGATCTTGTAGCTGTCCAGGATGGACATTCAGGATATTCACAATGATAGGCTAAGTACTTAGAAGACATTAGCATCAAGTGTAGATCTTCCTGCTCAATCATTTGTTTTCAGATGAATAATGTCAAGCACAAACTTATAAACAAGAACATTTCTTACTACTGCACTTTGGAGACTGTCAGCATGCTTCTTGTGAGTACTTGATTAGAGTAAATAATATCAAAAAGGGGAGTGAAGAGGTGGTCCTCCTCTCCTGAAAGTACAGTTTATCAAAAAGGTCCACCTCACAATGAGTTAGTGTGTATCCTGATGTTCGTGGAATACACAATGTGTGGTAAAATACCCCTCACACACCAAAAGGGCTGTTGGTGTCATGCTTCATCATTGGGGTCTTCCCACCCCCACAGGCACAAATAAGGTGACAATCACATAGAGATGCTGCAATGGAAGCCATGGATGAAGGAGGAAGCACTGACGTGCTGGGGGTTGAATGGACCCTAATATACCCTTTGTCCAGACTTGGCTCATGGGGGACTGACTCCATCCTTTCTAAGCTTATTACATCAGGACTTCTGATAGAGCTAGGGAAATTTATGATATAAACTATATATCAATACACATTGATAATGAGAATATTATCACACACCTTTGTACATACACTTTAATATTTTTATGTGGTAAAACATTAGTGAGTGACAGGGGAATCTGACCCCGGTCCTGACTAAGGGGCATGGTGTCCCAAAACATGTTGACCCGCACAGAAGAGTAAGCCCATTAACTTGCTTTGTCTCTCCGAATCAACAGTCTCTATTAAATAATTTTTTCTACCACAAGGCCAGGTATTTTTTAAACATCACCTTATCTATCACCCCTGACCCTACTGACACTCACTCCAATACACTCACATATTACCCACATAAGAAAGGTGCTCCAGCGTAGCCGCTTGTCGCAGCACTGCCCCCTCCCGCAGCCGGGCGGGGCGGGAAGACCCCAATGATGACGCATGACACCAAGGGCCCTTTAGGTGTGTGAGGGGTATTTTAACACACATTGTGTATTCCACGAACATCAGGATACACACTAACTCATTGTGAGGTGGACCTTTTTGAGAAACTGTACTTGATTAGAGTGACAGTGGGATGAGTGATGTCATAGTAGTATGTAAGAAGCTGGAAGCATTAGTTGAGTGGGGTAAGTAGCCACCTAAAATATTAGTCACAATTCTTGTCAGGGTGAGCCACTTATGTCACTAAATTGAGATATGCTCAACCCTATGGTTGCTATGGCTGAGAGAAGAGCAGACAGGCTTGACTTAGAAGCAATTTGTAAAGTATTGAAGCAGTAATAAAGCCAAATCACAACACAAGAACAATTGCCATAGAGAAATGTTATGTTAAACATTTTTATACATCGCTCGTTCATCGTTCGGTTTCTTGTTTTTTAAGTATAAGAATAGGGCTAGTGCACAAGATGTCAATTGTGTGCTTGTGTGAAAAGCTGGGTCTCCATGAATTGCGTGAATCTAAGGTAATCAACAGCCATTGTGAAGTTCAGTGGATAGGAATTCCAGAGCAGCCAAAACAGAGAATCTGGAACCTTTTAGTCTCTTCATCTTAGAGGGGGCATGGTCGGAAGGTTGAGATGGGATGTGTTAGAAATGTGGGTCTCTAGTTGGCACAGGTAAGTACCTTTGCCCAAATAGGGGTCCTTGCTTCTGGTAAGGATAAGTGTGGTACACCATCTATATAACCCATATTCACCTCATAGGTAGCTTGGCACGAGCAGACAGACTTATCCCACAGCAATGTGTAAAGTATTTGTACTCAAAACATACAGTAAAACAGTGATAACATTACAAATGTACACCACACAAGTTTAGGTAAAATAAAGTATCTTTATCTAAACTCAACAAGGCCAAAGCGACAATAATCCAACAAAAAGGTACTAAGATATGACTTTAAAACAGTTATTGCAAAAATAAAGCTTGTAGAAAACAAATGGCTCCACCTAGGGCTATTATGACGTTATGACAGCAATAAATCCAAAGTACGGTGGTGAATGCGAGGAGCACGGTTTCAGGCACGGAGTCACATGGACCTCCAAACAAACAGTACCTTGGTTACAAAGTCTATGATGATGCACGGTGTTGTGGAGGTGAGGCTTTGGAGCTGAAGTCAAGGCCGGCTACCTGGCTTCCACGGGGCGGCGGGGCGTTGTGTCCATGAGGAGGTGATGTGTCAGGTCCAGGACAGGGTAGGACGGCTGCATTGGCGGTGAGGCATCGGTTCTGGTGACAATGCGAAATCAGCGAGTTCATGATGTCACCCTCAACGGTTATCGGTTCTGCGAAAACAGGATGCAGGCGCTTGGTGATGACGGAGTCTGTGCAAGCGCTAGCATCGAGCATTTCATATAACTGCAACCGTCGGCGGGGGTCAAAGGGTATTGGAGCTGCAGTGCAGGCCAGGCGGTGTGCCGCTCACTTCACGAGCGGTGCCCCGGGCCTCGGTGCAGGTTGCTGCATCACTGCAGCATCTCTGACAGCGTCAGAAACAGGTTTTCTTGCTTCTTTTAGGTTTCTTCCAGCTCCCAACTGCATGACAAACTTCTAGAGGCTCAAAACTGGAATGGGCACCTACCTTCTGGCAGATCAGAACTCTCATCAAGAGGGTTCAGGGGTGCACATTCCCTGGAGGGGAGACTACACCTGGGGGATCTAGTTGATAAGGCAGTCTCATGTATTTACAAGACTATTCTCAATAATGGCCCAAGCAATCTACAGAAACTAAAAGCAAGGTGGGGAGGTGAGGTAGGAGAAATGGAAAGCATGGACTGGGAGGCAGCCCTGATGTGACCGAGGGAATCCTTCATAGAAACTACTATGCCTGGGCCCAATTATATTGAATTGGTAGGGCTGCAACCCCCAAATGCCTGCGATGTGGAATCAAAGTTGGGCCTGGGTCATTTCTACACATAATATGATCGCATTAGAGATCAGCTCTTACTGAAGCGCTATAGTACAAGAAATGAGCAATACATTGGGTGCCAGTCTACCACTAGATCCTACATTTATATTGTTGAGGACACCCACAGAGGTGGATGTACCCAGTAGTAAACTTCCTTTTTGTAATCTGAGTCTTTTTGTGCCGAAGCGAGACATCGCCAAAGATTGTGGTGCCCCAGAGCCACCTACTTTGAGAGAATGGCAGATAGGAATGGACCTGTTCATCGCAGCAGAGAGAGACATGTATAAGTCAAGATGGTGCCCCAGGAAATCCTGTAAGTTGTGGGATTCCTGGCTTACACACAATAACATAGAAAGGGGTTGAAAACAAGAGCCCCCCAAAACACCTAGAGGCCACAAATATAGAATGCAGTCTTTTGGCCATTAGGGACACACTATGGGAAACATGCTGTTTTGGTATAGCAATAGTGTAACACTGAATGATTTGAACGTACTACCCAAAGTAGCCTCGTTGATGGATGCGTTGTTTTGTTTTATCCCAAAAACAAAGTAAAGGTTTTTTTTTTAAAGAGTCTATTTAAATAGATTGCACAATAAGTGCTGTAGCCAAGTAGTGAAATTGACCAGCCATGGATGTATGGTATACCACTTTTAACATGCTTTATGGAGTGAGCACTAGCTGGTTAACAGTGGTAAAGTGCATAGTGTCCTAAAGGCAACAAAAACATATTCAGAAATATAAGAGGGGAGTAGGCAACATTTTTGGGGGGAGTCCGCCATAAGGATGACATGTCTAACATTGTAATTTTTGTTGCAGTTGGCCAAAGAATGAGAAATGAGGACAAGCCTGGCATCAACAGTAATTTCCAAATTGTGAATTGTAAGACATCGGAGAATTCGTTGTCATGGGTAAGAAGTGAGCATGGGCGAATTTTGCGAATTCGCGATCCGCGTATTTGCGGATTTGCGAATTCGCAATCAGCACAATTCGCGAATTTGTGCGAATTTACGGATTTTTTTATTTTTGAGTGTTCGCGGGTGTTCGCGGGGCACTTTGCGTGTTCACGTTTTTTTTTTTGCCTGGTAATCACTGACACCATCTTGTTTTTTATGCCTTTCTGCCCTCTGTACCACTCGTTTCTGTGCCCTTCTGCCCTCTGCCCCACTCATTTTTTGTCCCCTTCTGACCTCTGTCCCACTTTTGTGCCCTTCTGCCCTCAGCCCCACTTAGAATGGCACCGGCAAGCTGCCGGCGCCATTCTAAAATAGCTACAAAGAGCTTCAACAGGAAGCACTAATAGATACAGTAAAGCAGGTGCTCGAGTTGAAGGTCAAATTAAGTTAGACAATCATTAATCACCCCAAGTTTGGGGTGATTAATGATTGTGTAACTGAATTTGAGCTTCAACTCGAGCACCTGCTTTACTTTATCTATTAGAGCTTCCTGTTGAAGCTGACTTTTTTAACTATTTTGAATGGCTCTAGCAGCTTGCCGGCGCCATTCTAAAAGAGTTACAAAAGTCAGCTTGAACTTTTGACCCAATCTGTTCCGCTCACGGATTTTGCCGGAAATTCGCGAATCTGGCGGATTGCGAATTTACCAAAAATCCGAAAAATTCGCGATCGGAACGGATTTTCCGCCCATGCTTTTTAAGAAGTCTCCTCAAATCCTAATCACAATCTTTGTTAAGGTAAACCACTAAAGTCACTAAATAAACCTGTGGGTAACTAGTTGGTAGCCTGGCACAAAATAATCAGGTTTAACACATAGCCAAAGTGAAAATTATTTATGCAGCACTCAAACTGTGATAAAATTAAGACACAACCAAAGAAAGATCCCAAAACAAATTAGAACCATAAAGTAAATTCTAATAAATACAATACCACCAAGTTTGAATTACAAATAGCAGCAGAAAGCATGAAGTTCCAAACGTGGTTATTTCTGGTCGCTGTAGACGAGTCAAAAGTTGAGACTTACCGAAAAGTAGTGCATATCAGATACAGGGACCAGGTTCATCCCAGTAGAAAGTTTATCTTCTGACTTAGAACCTTTCAAGGAGCAAATTTGTTAATTGACGAGTTGCAATCTGGATCTGAATTAAAGCTTGAGCATGGTGGGTTGGTCATGGGTGGAGTCCCAGTGTGGTAGTGGACAAAGACAGGACAGATCGAAGTAGGGGAAGTCCATACCAGGGGGACGAAGGAAAGATGGCGGCCGGCTGCTGAGACCGGTCGGGAGCTCCGTGCCTGAGCTCCATATGCAATTTGCCTGGCGAGGATGCTCGTGAGTCTGGCGGAATAGGATTTAATTTTCTTTTGTTTGGTCAAGTCATGATGGACTAAGTCGCAAATTCCTGGATATTGCTTGCTTGCTACCTTTCTAAAGGGACAGTGTCAGCGGTTTAGTTCGGAGTGACTGTCTCTTCCCGCCTCTCCATTGGCGAGTAAAAAGAAGTGTCCCCCGTTTCTTTTTCCTTACCTGCCGTATTTAGCTCCGTGTGATCCTTCTGGACGGATGCTGACTCCGCTTGGCGCCACCGCTCGAGTTTCCTCTCCAGCCGCTGGTGGGACAGAGGGCGCCTGCACCGGCACCGGCAAACGGCTCCCTTCAATCGATAGCTCGGGGCTCGACTCACAGACCTTCGCGAGCTCAGTTACAGGAAAGTGGGAGGTTGCCTTGCGTGCAAGGCGGACCTGCAGAAAGGCAGTGAGCCGATTTTCGTTCGGTGCCGGGGGTAAGGCGGGGGGGAAAGAAGTTCTGAGAAACTGGGCATTTTTCTCAGCAAAGTATTCAGGCTCTGAGAAAAGTTCTTGTTATATATTTGACTCTGCATTCGACAAGCCTGGTTTGGGGAAATCATACAAATCATACAAATTTACCAGTCCAGACTATTTACCCCAGCTGATTCTCCCGCTAGGATCCAATGAGAGCAGTATATTGTTTCAACATTCTCAACATTCCCAATTATACTTACAATATATTACTTTAGGGAGTTTGGCCAGAGTAAAAGTGGAGGGCCAGGAAGAAAGCACAGTTTGCACCACTACACCCCCATTAATCCCAGAACCACTAAATCAAACAAGAGTTTTTCCTTACTGCAGTGATTTAGGTGCAGATAAAATTGATACCGTAGTGGACAATTTTGAATTGGACGCTAAAACTGAGCCTCACCTGGATTTGTTTCAGCAGGAAAAATCTTCCTACTGCCTAAGGAACAGGCTTTTTCTTAAAAAATCAGCTCCTCCTGCTATTAAACAAACAGTAATCCCGCGAATCACAAAGAGAGTTTCGCGTAAAACCCCTAAATCAGATAAAGGGATAGCAGCAAATAAGAAAGGAGCCTTGGAAGGTAGGCAGGAATTAGTTGATAAGAGGAAGAAAAAATCTGTAATAAAAATTATACCCTCTTTGAGGACTTACTTTAAAGTACAGGACAGACTCCAAGACAGAGCACACTCTATACCCGCAATGGAAGAGTCCGCTTCACCAGTGTTACCATTGTTACCCCAGTCACTAACGGGGGGTTTAAGCAACCCGGACAACTTCTTGACTGAACTCTCATTGAGGGAGATAGAGAATCAAGAACTCGAGGATTCACAGACGATAGCTCAATCCCAGGCCCAGACCTCCATTCAATTTCTGAGTCAGACAATAAACACACCTCAAGGCCTCTTTGGATCTGATCCTACCCCTAGTTGTTCCACTATGTCTCCCGTTCCAGAGCTAGAGATCGCTACAGAGTCTGTACCCCCAGACGCTGTACCCCCTGACGCTTCTACCTTAGATATTTTTAACACTAACTCCAACGCTGATAAAGCTGATAATCCCGCTAAAAATCATTGTGAGTCTAGCAGTAATATGGAGATCCTTATGGAAAAAATGTTTACGGAGATGACATCTAGATTTAAGATATCAGAAGATAACCAACTCAAACTTCACGATAGGTTTGAATCTTTGGACTCAAAGTTATTGGCGTTAAATGAGAGAGTCTCTACAGTAGAAGCTGTAGCTGTGGGCCTGACAAGGAGGGTGGAAGCATCAGAAAAAAACATAAGAGATTTAAAAGCAAAGGACAAAAGTATGGAGGAAAAGCTCGAGGCCTTGGAGAATCAGTCTAGGAGATCAAACCTGAGATTTCTTAATGTGCCAGAAGGGCGAGAAGGGTCAGACATTAAGAAATTCATTATTTCGCTACTAGAGGAATATTTTCCGTGGTGTAAATCCTCAGACCTGGAAAATGACATTCAACGGGTTCACCGTGACCCCTTTGGGAAATCCAAAGAAAGAAAGAACCCAAGGAAGATTTTGGTGAATTTTAAATCATATAACATCAAAGAGAGGATCCTGAGTGAAGCTTTAAAGACTGGAACACTTAACAGAGATGATTGGTCTTTTAGGATCCGATCCGACATTGCGAAGGTGACTCAAGACAGGCAATGGGAATTGGGTCAAAAAATGCCAGAGTTAAAATCACTTGGAGCTACAGTCCAAATGAAGTTTCCGGCTTCACTCAGGATTATGTGGAGGAACAAAATGTATAATATTAAAGATCCTCTAGAAGTTGACAACTTGTTAGTACAGATGCGGGATCAGATTCAAATTCAATCTCATTCTCACTCCTAGATTAAACGTCAAACACATTTGATATGGCGACTACTCTTATAATGACCTTATAATGATCCTATGAAAGCTAGAATTAAGACTTACTTATAACATTTATAACATTTATAACACCAGCATCCTTATTTATTCTTTTTCTTTTACAGGCACGGAGCTCATAGAGGGCCATAATTAAGGCCCAAAGGAAAGGGAGGCTTTCCCAGGGAGGGTTTGTGTCTCCCCGTCCCTCCTTTTTTCTTTTCTTTTCTATAATTTTTGTAAACTCTCACATACACAAGTGGCTTTTAGCCATCTTAAGAGGGGAGGAAGGGGAGGGTGGGGAGCACATGAGGGTTGGGAGCAAAATAGGGAAAAAAACAAAAAAATGTCCTCATTCCGAATTAAAGGAGAAAATCAGGAACCAGATGATTAGTAAAGAGCGCCACACACTCCTCCGAGGGAGATGGAAAAAAATCTGAAGAATATAAAAATAATCACCTGGAATGTTAACGGGTTAAGGGTCAAGAGCAGAAGAAGGAAAATCTTTGAATATTTAAAAATTGCCGATAGTGAAATATTAATTTTACAAGAAACTCATTTAATGAAATCAGAATGGGAGGAGATCATTAAAACACTTTATTGGGTTGAGGATTACGTTTGTACGGATCAACATTGTGCCACAAAAGGGGTTGTTATTCTTATAAAAAAATCCCTGAAGGCAAAAATACTATCCACCGAGACTGATCCTAAAGGGAGAAGGGCCCTAGCCAAGATTACCTTCCTCAACAATACCTTTATTTTAGCCGGGTATTATGGCCCTAACATAGACGATCCCACCCCATTACAATCATTATATTCCCATTTAATATCGGTAAACTTTCCTGTGATCCTAGGTGGAGATTTTAATATAATTTTAAATCCAAATACAGATCGGATACCAAAAGGGAAATTGAACACCTTGCCCAAAATGAGAGAATGGCTGGTAATATATAAAAGAGATCTAAATCTTCTTGATGTATGGGACACAAAGGGCTCCAAACAGGATAGATTTACGTTTAACAATAAAAAATTGAGAATACAATCAAGAATTGACTATTTCTTAATAGATCAGGCACTAGTAGAAAACACTCATAAAATGACCCGCCTTCCCGCTCATCTCTCAGATCACTCGGCTGTCCAAATGACATTAAAAGTAAATGATGTTACAACTATACCGAGATAGACTCTAGACCGTACAGTGCTCCAGGATCCCACAATAATCGATCAACTTTCACTAGAGACAGAACAGTATTTTCAAGACAATTATGGGAGCGCTTCACCGCAACTGATCTGGAATGCTTACAAAGCAGTAATTAGGGGCAAGATTTGTAGCTTGACTATACATAAATCAAGAGAGGCAAAAAAAGAGATCCAGAAAATGGAAGAAAGCATAAAAATACTGGACCGCCAGATCTTAGTAGACACTTCCTCCCCGAGATGCCAAGAACTAATGAGGGAAAGGCTTAATTGGAAGGAAAAAATATCGACATTATTAGAAGGAAAAATTAGGGAAAGATGGGAATGTAGTAAACTTGCCCATTATGAGTATGGAGAAGGCTGTGGAAAGATGCTTGCGTGGAAGCTCAAAACAGACCAAGTTAGAAATAAAATAAACTATATACATCCGACAGACAGCTCTCAAAATGGGTTTGAAGAGAAAGTTATAAAAGAAGAATTCTCGGCTTTTTTTACTAAACTCTACTCTGAGGATTGCAACCCAAAAATAGACGAAATAACTAACTTCCTACTAACACAAAATATTCCAGTTTTAACCCCAGAGGAAAAAATATCTATCTAAAGCTAAAAGATACGCTGGTTCCCCATTTAACACTACTAGTTAACAAGATTTTTATAAACAACGCTAAAATTCCGGAGTCATGGAATGACGCCACCATCTCCATCATACTGAAACCAGGTAAAAATCCAAAGCAATGCGAATCCTACCGCCCAATATCCATTCTAAATTGCGACTACAAGATTTTTACTCAAATACTAGCAAAAAGACTAGGGAAAATAGCGGGAACATTAATAAACTTTAATCAAAAAGGCTTCATGGCAGGAAGGTATTTACAGGACCTTACGCATGAGTTGATTGCAGCCATTGATATCGCTACCGTAGAAAAGATCCCACTATCAATAATTACGATTGACGCTGCTAAAGCATTTGATAGAGTAAATTGGTCTTATCTAAGCGAAGTATTAAAGAAATTTAATCTGGGGGAAAACATCGTAAAAGCTGTAGAAAATATTTACAACTCGCCCAGAGCCAAGATATTAATTAACGGCCACCTAACAAATAATATTCTGATAGGTAGAGGTACACGCCAGGGCTGCCCCCTCTCCCCCCTACTTTTTAATTTCTATATTGAGCCGATCGCAGAACATCTCAGGAATCTCCCTTCAATTTCCCCATTTTCCTACCAAGGGTGGCACAAGAAAGTCGCGCTATATGCGGACGATCTCATGATCTTTACCTCAGACCTAGAAGAGGCTCTTAAAACAACAGAAGAGACTTTGATAAGCTTTGGGAGGATATCTGGTTATCAGATAAATCAAACAAAAACTGAAACCGTAAGTTGGAATGAAAACTTCGTATCCCCCTTTACTAAAGATAAAATAAGATATCTGGGTATTGATCTGGTAAAGGAGATTGATAAAATTACCCAAATAAATTTACATAGGGTAGAGGTTGAAGTAAAAAAGTTACTGAAAGTCTGGAAAGCTCTACCATTAACATTCCTGGGGAAATCAAACATCATAAAAATGGCAATTCTACCAAAATTTACCTTCATTTTCAACGCTATCCCTCTCGAGTTCAATAGAGATAAGATAAAAAAAGATCCAGGGAGACTTATCCAGTTTCATATGGTCATCTAAAAAACCAAGAATTGCATGGCGTAAATTAAGAAGATCTAAAGAGCAGGGAGGAATAGCAAGCCCAGATTTATTAGAATACTGCAGGGCCTTCCAATTCAAAAGTAGTAGGGTGCTGTTGGGTCCATATGTAAACTACCCACTATTCTTACGTGTTTTAACAAGCAATACCAGCCATTTTCTATACAAATTTGGGCATCCAAAGTTCTTTAAAAAAATTAAACTAAAGGTCCTGAAATCTGCCGCTAGAGTATGGTATTGTATCAGATCTACATTGGATATCCCCTTCTATAGTGATAAGGCCCCGATCTGGGATTCTCAGACCACACCAGACTGTCTTAAGGATAGCTTAGCAATATCGTTAAGATCAGCAGGAATAATGGACTGGGGTCAACTCCTGTTTCAAAACAAACTGCTTGATTGGGATATTTTGTCTCATCGTACGAACTATACTCTTTCGAAATTCAAATACTACCAATTACTGAGTTGGAGTAAGTCTCTTAAAGAAATTAGAAATGGGAATACCACCCTGGAGATAAAGATGCAGACGGATAAACCATTTCATAAAGAAACTTCTTTCTGGTATTGGGCCTTAATTTCGGCTGGGGAGGAAGAGTTTCGAATTCCAGAAGGTATCTGGGGAAAAGATCTGCCGACGCTGGATATAAGTAACATATGGCAAGTATCTATGAGCATTTGCTGGTCAATTGTAACTTCTGCTGCTCTTAAAAGAAACCATTTGCTCACTGTACACAGAGCCTACTGGACACCGAAAAAGTTATCCAAATTTAACGGGGCCTCAGTGAAGAAATGCCCAAAGTGCGATTTACAGCTGGCTGATGATCTACACATGTTTTGGCGTTGTCCTAGCCTGGATGCCTTTTGGAAGGAAGTGGGTACTACCTTAGAGGGGGTATTTGGAAGACAACTCTCTGTAAGTATGGACCTAGTTATTTTTGGGATATCAAGAACAAATGTAGTAAGACCTCTTACTAAAACTCAAGAAAATTTACTTTTTATCTTGATTCTTTTGGTAGGGAGGGAGATTTGTGTAAAATGGATAACTCCGGTTCCCCCTACTCATAATGAATGGTTGGCTTCAATCCTGAAAGTGTTTAATTTAGATAAAAATAAGAAGCATACCTCTAAAAGATATAGATTCTGGGACTTGTGGGAAGAACACCATAAGAGGTGAATTAATGTGTGTGGTTTATATAATATGTGTATGCATTATGAAGCTAACATTCTTGGTTTCCCTAACACCTCCTCCGTCCACTGTCCAATGATTACGCTATCGCAACAATGATGAGAATGGCATGTAAGAGTAGCAAAAATGGCTAGCTCAACCTACTAAGTATAACCAAGCCTTCTCCCTATAAGTATGTGGACGTAAGGGGTTTCCTTTTCTTTTTCTAAGGGCGCCAAGAAGTTGAGAAAGGTCCCTGAAAACTCCTGACTTTTAACTGTTGCGTAATGAGGACTTAAAAAGCAAAAAAAAAAAAAAAAAAGGGGAAGTCCATACCAAGGAAGGCCTCGACTTAGCTCAGAAATTGCTCTATGTAGGTTAGGATAAAGCCCTTCATGATTGAATCTAAAAATGTTTCTTGAAATCAGATCTTCAGCAGGAAAAAGAAAGAAGCTGAGGCCAACTAGCAATTCAACATCATCAGATGTGGTGATCTCATTCTCTGTTCGTTCTCCAGGTAGAATGTTGACAAAAGGATATTAAATCTCACTTCTTGCAGTTTGGGGACATAAGGAGTAAACTCCAACACCACAAAGGGCACAGGATTAGTGAGGCACCACTAAGGGGTTAGAAATACAGCAGCAAGGCCCAGGTCAGGTCCTGTTAGAACTGGTCAGATGGGCAGTTATAGGGAGGCAGGCCTTTGAACCTTGTTGTGTCCCTGTAGCTCATACAGGAAGTCAGCACACTGACTCTTAGGGTCCCTTTTGGGCCCCTGGGTTTAAGGGAAGCAGGCTTAGCCTTCATCGCATTCTTCACATGCCAAGCATCGTTCTGAGGAGAGGTCTGTGGGATCCCATTTAATTCCCAGCGCTAGCCTGTGGTTGGAGGACACGCCTTTGTCTAGCCCCTAAAGTAGTTCTGGTCAGTTCCTCCCTCCTAATAGGATTGTTGCTAGCCAGACTTAAAAGACAGAGGAAAGGTAGGTCTTGGAGTGAGCTTCATGCAACAGACCCAGGAATAAATGTTCAAGGTAGAAAAACACCTCCCCACACCCAAGCCCTATCTCCATTGTCTAGGAGGAATACAGATCTCAGCAAAAGAGAGTCTTAAGTGGTCAGGTGACAGCTGGTAGTAAGCATGAGCGAAATGTGCAAATTTGCGTTCCGCGAATTCGCTGATTTCCCTGCGAAATAAAAAAAAATCCGCAAATTTGCGAATTTTCCAGCGAAATCGTGGATTTTTTTGCGATTTGCCATGGAGTACTTTCTACTGGCTAATCCAGTAAGTGCTCCCTCATTGGGTAAATGTATAGTGCTTTTACTACACTGCAGCTTCGTGAAGGGCCAGAAGATGTGTCTCCAGTGACCAAGTGTCACAGGCACACATGGTCATCGAGACACATCTTCTGGCCCTTTACGCAGCTACAGTGTAGTAAAAGCACTATGGGGCAGATTTACAAGCCGCTTGCGCCTCTTTTGCGCCGCAGTTGCATCACTTTTGTGATGCAGCGGCAGCACAAAAGATGCGCCATGGTGCTCGGTATTAACAACGTGACGTATCTGAGAGATGCGTCACGTTGTAAAGCCCTGCACCGTCAGGAGGCCTTCCGGCGCAGGGGGGGGCGTTCCTGCGCAGGAACACCACCTGGAAGTGGCTGAGAGAAATCTACAAGATTTCACTCAGTCACTTTTAGGCCAATGCCGCCTCAAAACCCTGCGCCTGCTGGAAGCAGGCACACGGCTTGACGCAGCATTGGGGAGATCGGGCCCCCCAGAGCATTGCTGGAGCTGCGTCGCGCTTGCCTGCCCTCTGTTTGACTCATTGTTTGTGCCCTTCTGCCCTCTGTTAGACTTGTTTTTGTGCCTTTCTGCCCCTGTTAGATTTGTTTTTGTGCCCTTCTGCCCTCTGTTACACTCGTTTTTCCCTTGTTTTTTTGCCCTTCTGCCCATTTTTAGACTGCTTTTTGTGCCTTTCTGCCCTCACCACATCATCACTCAACGCTACTCCAGCATCACTCAGCACCACCACATTATCACTGAGCTTCACCACATTACCACTCAGCACCACCACAGAACCACTCAGCACCACCACATTATCGCTCAGCACCACCACAGCACCACTCAGCACCACCACAGCATCACTCAGCACCACCACAGCATCACTCAGCACCACCACAGCACCACTCAGCACCACCACAGCATCACTCAGCACCACCACAGCACCACCACAGCATCACTCAGCACCACCACAGCACCACTCAGCACCACCACAGCACCACTCAGCGCCACCACAGCATCACTCAGCGCCACCACATTATCACTCAGCGCCAACACAGCACCACTCAGCACCACCACAGCATCACTCAGCACCACTACAGCATCACTCAGCACCACCACAGCACCACTCAGTGCCCTTCTGTCCTCTGTTTGACTCATTTTTGTGCCCTTCTGCCCTCTGTTAGACTCGTTTTTGTGCCTTTCTGCCCCTGTTAGATTCGTTTTTGTGCCCTTCTGCCCTCTGTTAGACTCGTTTTTCCCTTGTTTTTCTGCCCTTCTGCCCTTTTTTAGACTGCTTTTTGTGCCTTTCTGCCCTCTGCATCACCACATCATCACTCGGCGCTACCCCAGCATCACTCAGCACCACCACATTATCACTCAGCACCACCACATTATCACTCAGCACCACCACAGAACCACTCAGAACCACCACAGCATCACTCAGCACCACCACAGCACCACTCAACACCACCACAGCACCACTCAGTGCCACCACAGCATCACTCAGCACTGCCACAGCATCACTCAGCACCACCACATTATCACTCAGCACCACCACAGCATCCCTCAGCACCACCACAGCACCAATCAGCACCACCACAGCACCACTCAGCGCCACCACAGCATCACTCAGCACCACCACATTATCACTCAGCACCACCACAGCACCACTCAGCACCACCACAGCATCACTCAGCACCACCACAGCATCACTCAGCACCACCACAGCACCACTCAGCACCAGCCCAGTATCACTCAGCAGCACCACAGCACCACTCAGCATCACCACAGCACCACTCAGCACCACCACAGCACCACTCAGCACCACCTCAGCATCAATCTGCGCAACCAGTCAACAACAACTGGTTCAAATATGTTCTCCTAATGTTTCAAGCTTTATTACAAATGTCACAAAAAGATGTTAATATTTCACTTCTGTTCTTGGATTTTTGTCACAATAAAATACACTGAACATAATCTTCACAAAAGTTATTTACAAAAGTTTAAGCTATTGCCATTATAAATTAAAATCACTTTTATTTAAGTATTAATTATTTAAAAAAATTAAAAGCCATTGTAATTTGTAATCTCAATACATCTAAGTCACGTAAATACAAAACATTTTGCATTACAAATGCTATAGGTGTCACATTTGCTATTGGCATTGTAAATGACAAAGCTATTAATTAAGCTATTTTCAAAACCAACACATAAATAAAAAAATTGTCATTTACAAGACCAATAGCTCAAACGTTCCTAATGCGAGACCTATTGCATTGCAAATGCTTGTTTTTATATCTGTCAGTGCTTCCTGTTGAGGTTTAATTTTCGTGACAGGTGCCTCATTGCCTACTTGTAACTATTCTCTGACCCTGCTTCAAGGGTCAGAGCAGGGTCAGAGAATAGTTGTAAGTAGGCAACGAGGCGCCAGGAAGCACTTACAGGCTTACAGCAGCAGGTGCCCAAGTTGAAGTTAATTTCATTGTAACCAGTGCTTAATTTGTGCCAGTGCTTGCCGGTGCTTAGCACCAGCACTTAATTATCAGGGCCGGGGCTATACGCATTTAGTGCACTTCAGTAATTGTTTTATAATTAGCAGCATATGCCGTGCTGCTTGAACGTAGGAAGTGCTGCTGCTGTGTTACGTACTGGTTGTGTTGTTGATGAGAGACTGGTGATGTTGAAGAACTGTTCTTCACGAGTTAACTTCTTTGTTATCAGGCACTGGCGGACCAGCGGCCACGGATCAATGGGCGGGACACTGAGTTGGGCAGGGCCGGGCGCCTGGTCTTCTGCGGAGGTTGGGGCTGTGTGCTGCAGCAGGCGCAGATTTTTTTTCCAGATGGCATGCAATGCGCGCGCATTCGCTGCTTTTGGCACGCCCCAGCATACCCGGAGGGCCGCACCTCACCAGCACCGGCAAGTTCCGTGGTTCAACAGCCGCCGCTCAAAAGTAGAGACTAGCACGACCGGACGACGTTGGCCGCATTGAGGTGGCCTCGGAGACTAGAGCTAAGCACCAGGAGAGAGCAACAGGGCCTGGCAGGCCTAATTATTTTTTGAGTTAACAAAATTAAGCTTCGCAGCAGCAGCAGGTGAGGCAGGGCCTGCGTCGTGGCTTAATCAGTTAATGTTAAGCTGTGCAGCAGCCTAATAATGGTCCCCCCCCCCATGAGTCATAGATATTCCACAGTCCCACTCCCAAAGTCCCGCTCATTAACTACTTAATGCTCCGAGTGACGGTCCCATAGTCAAAAAGACAGTGTTTGTTTTGCGGGCAGTGTGGGGCACGCCTTTGTAAGCCAAGAGAGCAGTTTTGTGATTCACAAAGAATGAATGAATCTCAAATATCTCCGACTGTTTGATTATACGACTCATCAGTGAATTTATGTTTTATGTTGATGTCTTATGATGATGGCATGGCCGGGTCGGGAATATATGTTTTATGTTAATGATCACTGATGTCTAATGATGATGTTGCGTTGCGCGGGCTCGCCCGGGCTGCCTGGATTCAGTTTTACTTTTGGTTCAACACATCTACAGGGGTTGGGGCTGTGGGCGGCAAGCAGCGTGCGCAGATTTTTTCACATTGCAATGTGCGCGAATTCGTTGCTTGCCACACCCCAGCATACCCGCACTACCTCAGACTCATCACCACTGTCCGAGTCCTCGTGGTCTTTCACGTTTTCAGGGGTGAACAGATGCAGTAGCCGGGCACGGACCTTTAGTTGGAAGAGTTGCCTTAATATTATAATGAATGAATGAATCGCCTGTCCTGTTCGCTGTCTTTCAGTGAGCTTGGATATTGTTATGCGCTCCTGCTGTGATGGCTAGTCTCGCTGATTCTTGGAGTACTGAGACCCGTGTTTGCAGTGTCTCCTGCACTTTGGCTTTCGCTAGGGCAGGCGTTTCTGATCTATATTTTAAAGTTGTTAATACATTATGTTTGCCAGAATTTTTGGTTGTTGACTTAATACACCCATTACATATAGCTGTAGATAAGAGGAAATAGTTTTTTAATAGTGTGAGTGGGTGAGCTTTTTTAACACCTAAGCTAAAAACCTGGGATTCCCTGGTATTGTGAGTCTTCTGTCCTTTCATCCAGATATGAAATGAGACTGCGAAAGTACTATAGCGAGACTTTGAAATTACATCAAAGGCAGTGAAGGGTGGGACCGCTGCTGAGTTGAGATTTAATTTTTCACCCTGAGTGTGAGGGAAACAATGGCGAGCATGCTAGACAACTGTCTCAGCACCTGCTATTTAGAACTGCTGGTGCTGAGCACCGGCGGGACCCGCCTCACTTAAAGCCCTGGTGCTTGGATAACGCAAGCATCCAAGTGCTCAGTTTAGAGAGAGTTAATGTTAGAAGGTGGGACACCCTCAAACTCCTCTGCTTTGCCCCGGTGAAGCTTCGCTGGTGTACATCTTAACAGCAGAAACCCCTCCTTTGGTCCCTCAGAACCTTCACTGGTACCCCCTGAACAGCAGAAGCCTGTGAACCAACGACCGTTAAGCAGCGTCGTTTGGGTTCACTAAAAAGAGTCTAATAGAATAGAGAAAGTAAGTTAGAGTCTAAGAGAAGTAATCCAGCACCAGCAGCAAGCACAAACGGGCGCCAGGCCGGACGACGTTGTTTTGGTGCGATGTGATTGTGCATTGGCGATTTGTTGGAGTTGAGGAGTAGCCCGGGCCTGGGGTAGCCGCTACCAGCAGTGAGTACTACATACTACAGTACTCACTGAATCTGATTCTGGCCAGTGATTGCCGCGAGTAACAGCTCCAGCCACCAGGAGGCAGGGCCTGCCAGCAGGACCAAGGTACAGTAAAAACAACAGATGTTACTGTTGCACAATTCCATCATAGTCGTTTAACAAAAAATTGAAGGAAAAGTTGTCAGCACCAAGGAGTTTAGAAATTATACACTCCACGGTCACACCCATGTTTTTTGCCAATGTGCACATTGTGCAGCAAGGCATGCAATATCAATACCCTAAAAGGACATAAAGCCGGTAACTAGTTTGGTAACATGGTAAATGGATACTTTACCATTTTCATTAAGGCTCAAGCTCCCACCTCCAGATATTTGTTTTTTATATGTTTTAATAATTATTTTAACTTAACTTAATTTTAATTATTTGAAGGTCGGTCTCTTTTGAAATCGCCCAGAGGCACAATCTGGGAAGTTGTAGGCATAGTGAGGCAGGAAACGGGATGTGAGATATTACTGACACGTCTCATGTCTGGAAGGTAGGGAAAGGGCGGAGCCTTCTGGTGATCATGCTTTCATGAAAGAAGATTACAGTGACTGTGACCAGGACATGGACCAGCGAATGCAGATCCAAAGTAATGAAGGAGGAGGGAGAAGGATAGGGGTTGCAGATTTTCCAATTAATTTGGCTGAGAATCCATGTTGCTCTATCCAAACAGATCGATAGTTTAACCTCTAACTTATCGTACAGTTATCAGAAGGCGTAGGCTATTACATCTGACTTTTAGCAGTGCCAGTTGAGGGTGGAGTCAATACAGTGGGTGGAGCCAGTGGAGAAAGTGGGTGGAGTCTGGGGAAAGTAGGTGTGGCCTTGGACAAACATTTGAGCACATGGACTTCATATTTTACAAATTAAGCACTGATTGTAACCCTTTTGTAAAAGGTTACAAAAAATTAGCTTCAACTTTTGCACCTGCTGCTGTTACCCTGTAAGTGCTTGGCTGAAAATTTGTCCTCGCTGATTTGCGGATTTTACCGCGATTTCGCGAGATTCGCGGATCGCAAAATCGCGGAAAATCCGCAATTCCACGAGGGGAACGAATTTTCAGCCCATGCTTAAGCTGGTGTCATGCTACCTACTTGACTTTGGTCTGCAGAGATGATGCTGGATCGCCTATCTTTCCTAGGGTCATGTCTGATCAAGGATTTGCAATTGTGAATCAACGGCCACCCCAGAAGGGAAGAGGGATTGGGACAAAATAACAAACAGAGAGACGTGTGTGCCTTTGAGATCAGCCACCATCTTTTTGGGGTCTCGTTACATCTCTTATCAGTCAGATTCACAGTCTACAGCACAATAAAGTATAGCACATAAGAATGTCAATGAGCGCAAATACCAAGGTCTCAGTATGGGGGCATCTTTTCTCTCTATTTTAGATTCTTGGGTGAAACCTCGATGAGATCCCTGTTACCATTAGAGTACTGCCTGTAATACTGTAATAGAAGACAGTAAGGCATCTTAAAGAGGCCAAGGCGCCTCTGTGCCCATTTCTGTGTAATGAATATTTCCACAAGTAACTATGTGGGCTGACTGTTTCGGATATGCTTATGGCAATTTATGTGCTACTGGTGAATTATGGTGACACGTGATGATTCATGTGTGTTGTCGATCAACTAATGCATTTCATGCCCTGGTGTTATACTGTATGTTTTTTTGGTGCTCGCTAAGCATGGGTGAATTTTGCAAATCTGGCGTTCGCGAATTTTGCGAATTTGCGAACTCACAATCCGCAAAATCCGCGAATTCTCGCGAATTTGCGTTTTTTATTTTTTTTATTTTTGTGTTCGCAAGGGTTTCTGCCAGTTCGCGAGGGTTTGGTACTAGTTCGCAACTGCGAACTTACTTGTCGGCTCGCAACGGTCGCGACTATGTTGTTTCTACGTCTGGTTCATCATCACAGCCTCCCAGCACCCTCTGTTTCACCACTGCCACCCTCTGTATCACCCATGCCACCCTCTGTTACATCAATGCCACCCTCTGGTTCATCATCACTGTAGATTATGGGGGGAAAGCAAGCACACCTGCCCTGCTTCAACTGACATTAATTAATTTGGGGTTAGTTTATTAATGTGTCACTGTTTTAAAATTCCAGGTCTGACACCTGCTTCCTTATCAGTAATTTGCTTTCTGTTGCAGTGCAATTTTTTTTTCCAGGACCTTTGTGGCCTACTTGTAGCTATTCTATGAGCCTGCTGTGAGGGTCAGAGCACGGTCATACAATTGTTGCAACTAGCAACTGAACTCTGGAGGGGCCCCAGTCAGGTCCGTCTTGCACCTGCCGAGTGCTTTCAGTTTTGCAAAAGTCGTTTTTCTGCAATTTCGCGGGATTCGCGGGGCGCCAACACGCACGAGTTCGGATTCGGAAGCCGCGAATTTGTGCGAATATGCGATTTCTTTTTTTGCAGCGTGTTAGTTCGCAAGGTTTTGTGCGTTTTCGCGAGCCGCTTGTAGCGCAAGGCGCGAAGTTACCCTCGCGGTCGTTCAAGGGCGCGCCCATCTTGTTTGCATGACGTATTTCCGTTTCCGGGCGCGAAGTGTAATCTCGCAAAGTGTGCGGCTCGCCAGTACAATTTCACGAGTGTTCACGAGGAACATCTCGCGCGAACTTACCCGCGCTGTCATGAACGGGCGCGGCCATCTTGTTTCTCATTCATTGCTATGGCTCTGGGCATGCTTTTTGTATCTTCTCTAAATCTCTGCCATCCTTTGCTTGTTTGAAGTTTTTTTTAATCTATTTTACT
Organism: Lissotriton vulgaris; assembly: GCF_964263255.1. Taxonomy (NCBI): domain Eukaryota; kingdom Metazoa; phylum Chordata; class Amphibia; order Caudata; family Salamandridae; genus Lissotriton; species Lissotriton vulgaris. Next base: position 185,612,829 of record NC_141688.1, on the reverse strand, counting down.
TATTATCTATCCCTCTATTTTTCTAGCCCTATATTTTTGTGTTTACTGCTACTTTTTGTTAATTTTAAACTACTTTTTTAAACTCTTTTCTTTTCTTCTCTTCCCTATTCTATTTTCTTTATTCCTTTCCGCCCATACCATGGTGAAGGGAGCTGGGAAGCATCCCGAGAAGGGGAAGGGTCCTGCACCCCGTGCCCGGCTCCCGTGCGGGCGTTTGAGGGGGGAGCTAGTGATGCCACAGAAGATCTTTAGCACGGAGGAGGTGGCCGCACTAGTGTTCTATGTACAGCGCCACCTCCCCAGGACCATCATGGCAGGCGGCAAGATCGGAGGCGGGTACGGGATGCGGGATCGCCGGAAGCGGTGGGATCAGGTGTGCCGGGCCATGTACCACCACTCTCGGGTCCGGCACACCTACAGCCAGGCCACCCACCGCTGGACGGATGTCCTGACCCGTGAATGAGATCTGCTCGACCTGCTTGGCCTCGAGATCCCCGGGCTTGGTGAGTAGTAGTAGTAGCTATTTCTTTACTACTCTGTTTTCTCCTGCTGTGTTATTATATTAATTTTTTTTTTTTACCAAGAGCAATAATGCTGCTCATTACATTGTAGGTAAATTATATTTCAAAATCTTCTGTGCATTTCAGGTGCACTGCTCTCCTTCTCAGTAGTGTTGCTACTATGCTTATTTGTTTTCGATTTTGTGTTCATTTCATTGGCCTGTGAAATTATGTATGAGTGTAGTTTAAAGAACTGCGTACTGCTGCACACTAAGGTTCAGATGTTTAATTACCGGCGCATCCCTGCAAAGTAGCAGGGATGCGCCAGTAATTGTGCGCCATGCCACTATCACCCATGGTGCGCCGTATTTACAATGCGGCGCACCATGGGCCCAAAACGTCACCAAAGCGTTACGCATCTGTGCCGTAAGGGCGGGGCATTGCTGGAGTTGCGACGCAACGATGGCGCAGCTTCATCAATGCTCTGGGGTGCCCTATCTCCCCAATGCTGCATCAAGCCGTACGTCTGCTTCAAGCAGGCGCAGGGTTTGAGTCACGCATGATTGTCGTTAAAGTGAGTGATTGAAATCTTGTAGATTTCCCTCAGCCACTTTTAGGATGCGTTCCTGCGCAGGAACGCCCTCCCTTGCGCCGGAACGCCCCCTGATGGCGCAGGGCTTTACAACGTGATGCATCTCCCATATGCGTCATGTTGTTAATATACGCCGCACCATTGCGCCTCTTTTGTGCTGCCGCTGCGTCACAAAAGTCACGCAACAATGGAGCAAAAGAGCCGCAAGGGGCTTCTAAATCAGCCCCTACAGACTCAAGTCCAGTCCTTCCTTTGTACACATGGCGATAAGAAGAAATAGTGGTGGTGGATTGATAGTTTGAGTATTTTAATGACTGGTTAATGTAGTGGGAAACTTTAGTGTTGTCGCTGATCTGCAATCACGATGGACTTTGGCTGTCACTTCGCTTGCTGCGGACTGCTGCCTGCCAATCCTAGGCAAACCTTTTTAGTACTTTGTGTAGTGAGTTAAATAAGAAGTTTCCAATTCGACGGTCCGCAAATCAAGCAATACTAATAACGTAGTAGACCACATGAGATTGGTCAATAATATATCCCGTGGAATAGTTGTCTATTTGCTATTTCGCCAAAATATTTTGTTAGTTCTTTTGAAATGTTTGATTTGGTTGACAAATATCATCCATGTTTTCTGTTTTTCTTTCTTTCATGTTGTACATCAGCTTCCCCCAGGGGCAAGAGGAGGACACAGGAGGAGGAGGAGGGTGCTGTTGAGGATGCAGGCCAAGATCAGCCAGTAAGTTTTAATTTTAATATAGAGTACTTATTTTTTCCCAGCGTTCCTCATTCGATTTTTTCTAAATCTTCTTTGATATTCTTGTAGACTGGATCTAAATTCTTATCCTGCCTCGACTATGACTCCGTGTGGTATTACTAGATTATTCTTATTAGTCTGTCTGTGTAGCTAACTAAGATTGCACATTTGGCAATTCCATTGGACTCCCATTCTAGTCAGCAATAGCTCTATGCACAGAGTGCAGTCCTCTGGGATTGTCCATAATGTCTTTTCAAGTCTTCTAAATGTTTATGCTTTGACAATTGCCAACAATAAAAAGGTGAATGACCACCAAGAAAGAATAAGATACTACTTTACTTTTGGTTTGGATAGGAGGACAATCCATTCTACTACTGTTGCAGAGACAAATCTGCACAAACAGAACTATGGACACTAAATAATGCATTGCTTAGCTTATAAATTATAATAGGTGCTGTTAGACTTTCCACATACCTCAGTGATAACAGACTTTGTAGTTGAACCCCCAATCTCCTTACTGACTAGATAGTGTGGCAGAGTCATTTAGCTCCCAAAGTCACCGATGATTATGATTATTCCCCAATGATGTCAGAGGCACGGACTAATGCTTGAAAAAATTGCAAAACCTTAGCTCATCCACTCTAGTCTGGAGGACCAAAAACCACAGAGACTATTTAAGTTTAAAAGCTTTACAAAAAGTAAACACATTTATTAAAATCAAGTTTGTCATAAAAGTAAACGTTTAACTGAAAATGGAAAAGTGCTTAGTGCTGACGATTAATTGGGCACATTTCTTGTGGTCGAGCCGAGCTCTCACCTGGTTTGAACTTGATCCTCCTCGTGTTCTTAGAAGTCAAGCTTCTGTCTGTTAGGAGAAAAAGTGGTGCGTGTTAAAAATAAAAAGCAAGCATTCATCAGTTGTGCCAAAAAGTGCAGCAAGACAACAGCCTTCCCTGGAAAAAGGGACATTTTTACTTTAGAGTAGACAGTCACAAAATATTAAATTGTATATTGTTTTTTTCACATTTCTTTCTTCCTCCTAGACCAAATATTATATAGTAATGAGTGGTGTATTCTAACATTATTAAATGTACTTTGTAGGTGGAACATCTGGAGGCGGGGCCAGCGCGGAGGTGGTGGTGGCATTGGACAAGGAGGACAACTCTGGGGAGGAGGCGGTGGAAGTGCTGAACAATTCTGTGGGGGATGACACGGTGGTGGCGGGCAGAGGTAAGCTATATATTCCTTACTCATTGAGATTGAAGACTGCAGAGTGTGCTTTCTGCACTGGTGTATTATAAATAAACCAGGTAGTAGCCTCCTCTAAATGTCCTTCAACTTAGCTGTGAAGTTTTTGGCGAGAAGAATCCCAATCAGATCAGAGATGAACTTGATGGATGGGATGAACGAAAAGCGAAAGAAGGGTGTAAGTAAGTGTGGAAGGACAAGAAATGTAATGATGACTGGCAAAGAAGAATGATATGTGTTTGCTTGGTCCCCGAGGTGGCTGGGAAGGAAAGAATATGGTATGGTGCATGGCTGGGTGAATGATGAAGCAAGGCTGGGTGGAAGGGGAACAGCCTGGGTGGGTGAAACAGAAACTGTATGTGTGCATATACTTTGAATGGATGGATGCCTGGATCATTCATGGTACTATCTGACTCTTAGATAGCATATGTGTATCCAGAGAGAGTAGACGGACACTGGATGAACTAAGTGTTACTTTGAAGAGCATGTAACACCGCACCCGCACGTCCGTTCCAGTGTAGGAAAGGCAAGGAAAAGAAGTTGTAATTTTGTCCAAATACTACCATGAATCGTAGCAGTAGTTTGTATTGCAACTGCAAGCACAGCATATATCCGGTTATTACGGTGGACACTCCCTACCTCTCTTAATAACTTTAGTTTAGTAGTAGTACGTCATTCATGTGTGGGTGTATCACTGTTCACTCAATATTAAGCAAAGCACCTAAAGTCATCCCATATGTCATCAAATACATCCCATGGGAAGTGATGGATAATCAGAATATTTAGCTTCTTCATTTTCCTTTTCTAATACTCATTTGCACTGCAGGGTGAAAGCTAAATTAATTAAGCAGTAGCCCTTTTAACAGAGTATTCGCAGTGCCACCCGTAATAGAAAAGTAAGAGCTTCACCACCTGCATGTACTGGACCGGTACAGTAACGCAAGTCTGTCTCACTCACCATGGTGTACATCTGTTTTTCTCGGGTGCAAGTTCACTGCGCTGGCATTATGCCGGCTTGCATAGGATAAAGTACCAATTTTCCTACACAAGAGAGAAGAAGAAGAATAAGACTGGTGTACTGTCATAGTCGATTGTAATGGAAGTCCATAGTGCTCGTAGAATTTGTTCCTTAAACTCCCACTAATGTTAGAGCAAGGATGAGGAAGTCGGAGGTTACATAGATTCTGTCCTCAATAGTTATGTACTGTGCTTTCAATTTGCTACTTGTACTGTGACAACTTTCTGCTCAATCATTTTGTGTTAATCTTAAGGAGCATTGGTTACAGACTATGTCTTTCTTTCTTCATATAGTTGCTCCTTCCAAATCCAAGAGACCATCAAGGAGGAAGGAGCTGGCTCAAATGGCCCGGCAACGGAGGCTGGATGCCACTATCGCTGAATATCGGCGGCTGGTGGCCCTGGAGGAGGAGGAGACGCAGTCTGGTACTACAACAACGTCCACTGGGACAGCTGCATCCTCCTCCGTGCGGGCTGCCAGCCAGCGCAGTGCTCCAGCGGTACGGAGACGGGCTACCATAGCCAAACGCCACCACCGAGCAGCAAAGACAGCAGCTGCCCCCCACAGGATTTGCAAGGCACGCCGGCGCCGCTTATCCCTCAGACTGTCCTACCTGGAGCAGGAGGTCCTGAACTATAAGAACTTGGTGGAGGGCCTCCGCTTCCAACATGCCACCCTCCGCAAGGAGCATGATGCCCTGGCTGCTAAAGTCAACAGCACCCTGCCATAGTGTCCCTTGCCCCTTTTTTAGAGACTTTTGGGGGGTGGGAATTGGGAGTTGGGTTTTTTGGGGACTTTTGAAGGACAATCATTGGAGTTAGGGAGGGTCTTGCGGGAGATTATTTTGTTAGGGCTATAAAAATATACTTTTTGAAACTTTATCTGACGATACCTGTTTTTTACTGCTTTTGAGTCTGGTGGGTGGGGGTTTAACAGTAAGTTTGTTTTCCTGAATAGTCCTAGGACTTTAGTAGTACTACCGTCAATCTCTCGTCTCTCCTAATACTCCATTATACTACCTCCAACCAAACGCTTATCTTACCTGTAATTTCTGTTTGAAAGTAGGGCTAGGCCCAGGGCTGGCTCCATGGGAAATGGCGATTAAGGTTGCAATCCAGGGCGGCTGAAATTTCCTCCTCATTGCGGTGGTACTAGTGGTGTGACACAGTGGCAGTTGCATGGCTATGGAAAAAAAGAAAATGAAACCTGGTTTGTCCTTACTGTAGCATTACAACGGTACGATAGAGAATATAGCAGGTGACAGTACACTAGACTACAACAGTGCCACAATGTAGCCTAACAAATGGTAAAGTGTTGATAGTATAACTTGTACTTGTGTAGGATTTCTTTGACATTGGCTACTACTACAAATAGTACTGAAGCTGAGTAAGTCTAGAATATATCCTCGGATTCGTTCACCAGCCTGTTGCTATGACCTTATCCTCCCCAGCAAGTGTGTGGAATTATTGATGTCTTTTAGTCACACATCAAGCAAAACCACACAACCCGGGGGAAGAGGGTTAGGGTTTGTAAAATGGATAGGAATGGGGGGTTTCTTTTTGGGTAGGTTTTGTTGAGAGAAAAAAAAAGCACAGCATGGACAAACAATAATTGAACATAAAGAAATTTTTGGGTACAAAGCTAACCATAAATCTTTTACGTGACATAAAGGAAGTGCATGCACTACTGAATGCATTGTTACAGAAAAGTAAGTAGTACTTTTGACAACCGTGAATTACAGAATGCGACAGTACAGGGCTACATTAAATTAGGTTTAAAAAATAGCCGAAGTAAAACCTATAGAATGGCTGTAGGGATCAATTTAGAAGCAGAGAGAGATCCAAGAAATGCAGTCACACACACTCATTGAATAAAAGAATGGATACTGTATCTGTATTGTTGTAGTTGTCCTGTTGAATTTGATAAGTAAGTTGCATGCAGCAAACAATTCCTCTTATTAGCGGCACGCCTCCATTCCAGTTGACGCTTCGTCCATCAATGTTGGTGACCAAAAGACACCCTGTCCACTGCCTGCCTGGCGGATGCTGAATTGCGGCTCGCTAATGTGAAGCCTGACTCCATCCTTTTTTCCCCATTGCAGACTGAAACCCGGCCTGTAATTATTGAACGAAAAACAGCACTGATAAATAAATATAAGGTATGTACGCTGTGGAGTGCAGAATGTCACACTTTGATTTTCCTAATAGACAGTACAACATTTTTGAAAGTGCGTACTCTGTCTGAGTCACCTTTTCAAGGATAAATAAGTATGGGCAAATTAATTTAGCGGATCTTTCCCCTCAAGCTAGGTGTACTGTAAACTGTGTTTTAGAACAAAATTAGACCTTCACAGCAGTGCTTCCACCCAGACCCTTACTAAAGCCAGTTGCAAAAATGTAGCAGACCCCCAATCAGATCTCAAAAAACGAGGCCTAGCAGAAAATTGGTGAAAAAACATACTTTGAAAGTAAAAGTAGGCCCAAATACCCCCTTACCCACTGTGGATTGCATTCAAACCACTTGCAAGCAACCAAGCAAAAGTATCCATAGCCAGCATCGCTCCAAGACTCGAAAAAACCCCCACCCAAACACATGCAATAGAAATACTGCTAACCCTAACGAACCCTAAGTTAAGAATAGTGGCAAAGGCTTTCTTTAACTATGCCAAATCCCCCCTTTCCCACCATGGATTTTCTTCAAATGACTTGCAACCAAAATTACAAATTCTCACAAGTGCTCTAAGACCCCAGAACTCAGTTGCAAAAATCTAGAACACCCCAAAACACATGCAATCCTGCTGTTAGGGCTAACCCTAACGAACCCTAAGTTACAAAAAGTGCCAAAAGGCTTTTCCTTATGGATTTTGTCCACTCCCAACCACTTCTATCCGGTATTAGACCTTCCCAGGAATGCCCCAAGACCCGCCAACCCACCCGCCAAAAAGCACAACACCCCCAAACAGCCCAAAAGCAAAATCTCATACTTACAATATTTCTCGGCCTTCGGTCCAAACGCGCAGTGCAGCTAGGCCATAACTCCAGTTTTCCACCACGGATTTCCTGAAAAGCAAATGCAATCAAGATTAGAGTGTCCCAGCAGTGTTCCCAGACCCCAAAACTCACCCACAAACAGCCGGAACCCCCTAAAGAGCACCTCAAAGGCAAGCAAGTCATCAAAAACACAAAAAAATGTCCGCCTCCGATTTGGGCCAAACCACTTTTATCCGGTATTAGAGCTTCCCAGCAATGGCCCCAGAGCCGTCAACCCAGGAGAAAACGAGTAGAAGACCTCCAAACAGCCAAAGAGCAAAAGTAAAAAAATGGGGACTTAGTCATTTTTTTGCCAATTTCCCAAATCACTCTGCGCGTGCTCTGCAGCTAGGCCCTAACTCCCCTCTTCCACCATGGATTTGCTTCAAACCTCTTGCAAACTAAAGTATCCGTAGCCAGCATTGCTCCCAGACCCCGAAACCAACCCACAAAGACCAGGAAGTCCCCCAAACAGGCCCCCGAAAACGCTACATTGAGCAAAATGTCAGAAATAGCAACAAAAAAAATCAGCGTGGATTTTGTCCTAACCACTTCTATCCGGTATTAGACCTTCCCAGGAATGCCCCAAGACCCACCAACCCACCCGCCAAAAAGCACAACACCCCCAAACAGCCCAAAAGCAAAATCTCATACTTACAATATTTCTCGGCCTTTGGTCCAAACGCGCAGTGCAGCTAGGCCATAACTCCAGTTTTCCACCACGGATTTCCTGAAAAGCAAATGCAATCAAGATTAGACTGTCTCAGCAGTGCTCCCAGACCCCAAAACTCACCCACAAACAGCCGGAACCCCCCCAAAGAGCTCCTCAAAGGCAAGTAAGTCAGCAAAAACACAAAAAAAATTCCGCCTCCGATTTGGTCCAAACCACTTTTATCCGGTATTAAAGCTTCCCAGCAATGGCCCCAGAGCCGTCAACCCAGGAGAAAAGGAGTAGAAGATCCCCAAACAGCCAAAGAGCAAAAGTACAAAAATGGGGACTTAGTCATTTTTTTGCCAATTTCCCAAATCACTCCGCGCGCGCTCTGCAGCTAGGCCCTAACTCCCCTCTGCCACCATGGATTTCCTTCAAACCTCTTGCAAACTAAAGTATTCGTAGCCAGCATTGCTCCCAGACCCCGAAACCCACCCACAAACACCAGGAAGCCCCCCAAACAGGCCCCCGAAAACACTACATTGAGCAAAATGTCAGATATAGCACAAAAAAAATCAGCGTGGATTTTGTCCCAACCACTTCTATCCGGTATTAGACCTTCCCAGGAATGCCCCAAGACCCGCCAACCCACCCGCCAAAAACAGCCCAAAAGCAAAATCTCATACTTACAATATTTCTCGGTCTTCGGTCCAAATGCGCAGTGCAGCTAGGCCATAACTCCAGTTTTCCACAACGGATTTCCTGAAAAGCAAATGCAATCAAGATTAGACTGTCCCAGCAGTGCTCCCAGACCCCAAAACTCACCCACAAACAGCCGGAACCCCCCCAAAGAGCTCCTCAAAGGCAAGCAAGTCAGCAAAAACACAAAAAAAATTCCGCCTCCGATTTGGTCCAAACCACTTTAATCCGGTATTGGAGCTTCCCAGCAATGGCCCCAGAGCCGTCAACTCACCCGCAAAGAAGTAGAACACCCCCACAAGTGCTGAGTCTTTCTTCATTGGGCGTAATCCAGCCCTCTGCTTTGATGGAAATAGGAGTCTGGTGGAGGAGGATAGAGGAGCATGTTCTTCTGAACTTGTGAACCTGAGGAATGCAGACTGCGGCACCTTCAAATCAATAAGCAAACAAGTGAAGACAGTTCTGCTGATGGGCTTGTTTTTGTGATTAGGTGATTAAAGTTTGAATTATATTAACTGTGCACAACAAAGAAAGATAGACACACAGGAATGAAAGTGAATAAGGACGAAAAAGAAAGTTATTGATTCATTGTCTCATTTTCAGGGCTCGGTGTTAAGGTCCAGGAATAAGAATAAGGCTTTGTCTTAATACTCTGCGAATTCAGGCAGGGTGAGCTCAGTGTCACCTGACAGAGTAGAAATTCCTACATTGCTGTCCACCTCGTCTTCATCCGGCGTGCTCTCTCGTACTCTGTAATCTGGTGGTATGAGGTGCTGATTCATCTTGATCATTGTTAACCTCTCCACATTTTTGGGCGAGAGGCGGCTCCGTTTGGGAGTTACAATGGCACCAGCAGCACTGAAAACACGTTCAGAAGACACGCTTGCGAGTGGGCAAGACAAGTAGTTTAAAGCAGGGTTGGAGAGCTGTGGCCACAATTCTTTTTTCCCATGCCAATACGCCAATGGGTCAGCATTAACATAGACCTCTGTTGAGTCATTCAGATAGTCCTTCACCATCCACTCAAGGTCCTCCTCCAAGGTTCCTCCACTTTGCTTAGCTGTTGCTGTGACCTTTTGAGAACCAAACCCAAGCCGAGCTAGCCAATCCTCTTCAGCCTCCAATGTTTCTGTTGTGTCTGGTGCAGATGATCCGGTTGCCGGTGTCTTTAACGGCTGAGAGGTCACTTGTGCCACAGCCACAGGTACAGAAGTGGATTGTTTTGACTGGGGATGGCCTGCTGATGATGATGTACTGCCTTTTCCTTCAATTTTCTGCTGTTCTCTTTCAAACCTCTTGGCTGACAAGGCTAGCCAACGTTTGTACTTTGGAACATGTTCATCATCAAAAGGAAAGAATGCTCGGCCTGCCAGCGCCTGTTTGTAGCTTGGATCCAGAATAGTAGCACAAATGTAATGCTGGTTTGAGTGGATCATTTTAAGACGTTCATCACCTTGTAGGCGCTCTAATAATTTCTCCGCCAAAACAAAAGGGTCTTTGTTTTTTTCATCTTTTTGAAACACAGAACACACCTCCTTCAGTTGGTGCTCCAGCATGTACAACAATGGGATAGCTTTTCCCAAATTACAGTCCTCCTTGCTGACTGCACGCGTGAAGACCTCAAAAGGACGAAGCATGTGTGTCAGGCTTTAAACTATGTCCCATTACGCCGCACCCATCCTCAGGTCCTTCTGAGCTGTACCCTGTGTTAAGAAATATTGATCGAGTACCGTATACTGCTCATACAGACGCTCAAGCATGTAGAAGGTTGAGTTCCAACGTGTTGCCACCTCCTGGATGAGTGCTTTCACTGGCATTCGACGTTCATGTAGCAGGCTCCTCAGATGCTTCCGGGCCTTAAAAGAATGGCTGAAATGGTTGCACATTTTTCGGCAGGTCTCCACTACCTCGTACGCTGGACTGTCTTTATCACTCAAGAATTTTTTGACAAACAGGTTTATACAGTGCGCCAAACACGGCACTCTGAAATACTGACACAGCTCCATGGCCTTAACTACATTGGCGCCATTATCCGTGGAAACATAACCAATCTGGCGTTTCTTTGGGGACAGCCAGTCAAGGACCTTTGTGTTAAACTCATCCAAAATGTTTTGTGCTGTGTGACGTTTCTCCAAACCAAACATGGCTAGTGTTGCATGTTTCCGAGCAGCTTTAAAAACTTGGTCCGGGTCAACACCTGCGTTTAGCTTTGCTTTAACCCCTGAAAAAGAGACCCAGTGTGCAGTGATGCACATGTAATCAGCGCCTGCGCCACTGGTCCACATGTCTGTTGTCAGATGTATAGTGTGAACAGCACTCTTCTGCAAAGCTGCCCAATCACCTCCAGCACATCTTCATGTAGTGCTGGAACCGCAACTCTGGCAAAATAGAACCGGCTAGGTACCTTCCATTTAGGGCAGAGCGCTGCCACTAATTCTAGAAAACCAACCCCTTCTACAAAAGAAAAAGGGAGAAGGTCCAGAGCTAGCATTTTAGCCAGCTTAGTGTTATACAGACGCGTCAGTGGGTGGTTGCGTTCATATTGCGCTTCTGTAAACAACATCTTTTTAATGTTGCCCTGGACCAAGCATTTACGGGATGATGATGATATCTTCGACCCAGTTACGCTTGCTGATGAACTTTTTCGCATTGGTGTTTCACTCTCTCCCACACTCTTAGTGTGGCTCACATGGGGTGTGCTGCTGACAGGGGTACTGGGTGTAAGTGAAGTGTTTGACACGTCTTCTTCCTCCTTGTCATCATCAGATGAAACAGCATTACGTGCAATTCGGGCTTCCTTGATTGCCTGTAGGTGCGCAAACCATTTGACAGCGTGCTTTCTTTCAAGATGACCTCTCTGGCCTCCGGTACCATAGTTGGAACCAAACTTACCACGACTAACTGCCAACTTACAAATGCTACAAATGGCAAAGTTTTCCTTTTTTTGGGCAAACACTAAAGAAGTCCCAAACTGCGGATTTGAAATGTCTTTGGGGGCCGGAGGAGGCGGCGATACTGGTGGTGGTGGTCCTGCTGCTAATGCCAGATGAAGTGGAGGATGTGGATTGCCGAACACCAGTACGTTTTGCACTTTCACCACCACTAATTGAGGTCGAGGTGGATGGAGGTCCCTTCTGGCGACTAAGAAATATGGAAGCGGTAGGTGTTGGTGTACTAGTTAACTCCAATGATTGTGGTGTTTCTTCCATTGCCTCCTCGTCGACAACATCATCACGCTCAGCAGCTTCTCGGGCTAGGGTCAAAATGTCTTTTTGCTGCATGCCCGCTGGGGCTGCAGTGACCTTTATGATGACTTCGTCGTCGTCGTGAGAGTCTTCATCAGCAGGAGTATCCGCCACTTCTTGTTGAGCCTCATCACACTCCATAACTATGAGTTTTTCGACGACCTTCCTTTTACGCTTAAGTACCTTTTTCAGATCATGGTGTGCCTCACTCTCAGACGGCAGTGGTGCTGGTTCCCAATTGGGATCCGTATTATCAGAAGGAGGTGGGCTTGAAGAAGATGTAGACACCAACCTTGATCTTTTCCTTGCTAGGGATGTGGAAGACAATGAATGATCATCAGGAGGAGTGGCTTCCAATGATACCTCAGCTTGATTGTCGATTTCCTGATGTGCCCATACATCGGGAGGAACAACTATTGTGGGCACTTGTGACCCTTCATGCACCTCTGCTTGCGCATCTCCTTGCGCTGCCTCTCCTTCCACATGTACTTGGGCTTGTACTTGCACATGTGGGTGTTGTTGCGGCTGTGGTTGTTCAACACTTGTCAGATGAGTTACAACAACCTGTGTCGATTCAGGGACATTGCTGCTACTTTCTTGCGATGAGCCAACATCACTGGTCGATGGTGATTGAAGAAGTACACTGACTGCCTCTGCAGCACTCAAGGGCTTGGACTTAAGTTGGCGTGGTGGTGGTGGTGGAGGCACTGAGCCCAATGGAGCGGGGGTGCTGCTCCCAGCTTGGTCCCCAGCAGATCCCGCTGCTGCTGCAGGCGTACTTTTTTTTTTACTCCCAAAAAACGCGGCGGCCGGCACACCAGCCTCCATGGTAACTTGCTTCTTCTTCTCCTTACTGGCAACTTTCTTGCTAGAGGAGCTACGGAGAACTTTTTTTGGGGCCATCTTCTTCAGAGCAGGTCAGAACAGCAGGCCGCAGTTGCACGAGTTGCAGAGTTGTCTGTGGCCAGACGTGACGTCGCGTGATGTTATGCTGCACACACACACTGCTGCAGAACTTCTTCCCTGCACTGGTGGTTCTCTTGAGTCTTGTGCACCTAAAAGCAATGGAAGACAGAGGAACATCAGTTCAGTTATACACCCCAAAAAAATCGAAAAAAAACAGAAAAATCAGCACAATCCCATGCCCTCCATGATGTTTAAATTCAAGACACCCCACAAAAAGACTAGGCCCATGCAACACTCACTAGTCACTACCCCTGGTGAAAAGGCCACAACAACAGGCCAAAAAAACGAAAATCACAGAAAAATCTGCACAATCCCAAGTCATCCAGCCCCTCCATGATGTTTAAATTCAAGACAACCCACAGAAAGACTAGGCCCATGCAACACTCACTACCCCTGGGCATAAAGGTTGAAAATTAGGCAAAATGGTTGCAGGCCTAACAACACTGCCTGCATTCAAAATGGCCCCCTCCCTCCCAGCACATGGCCAGGGCCTGTAGCAGCACTCAAAATGGCCCCCTACCCACATGGCCTGTCCCCATGAACACCCCAAAAAAACGAAAATCACTGAAAAATCAGCACAATCCCAAGCCAACCAGCCCCTCCATGATGTTTAAATTCAAGACAACCCACAGAAAGACTAGGCCCATGCAACACTCACTACCCCTGGGCATGAAGGTTGAAAACTAGGCAAAATGGTTGCAGGCCTAACAACACTGCCTGTATTCAAAATGGCCCCCTCCCTCCCAGCACATGGCCAGGGCCTGTAGCAGCACTCAAAATGGCCCCCACCCACGTGGCCTGTCCCCATGAACACCCCAAAAAAACGAAAATCACAGAAAAATCAGCACAATCCCAAGCCATCCAGCCCCTCCATGATGTTTAAATTCAAGACAACCTACAGAAAGACTAGGCCCATGCAACACTCACTACCCCTGGGCATAAAGGTTCAAAACTAGGCAAAATGGTTGCAGGCCTAACAACACTGCCTGTATTCAAAATGGCCCCCTCCCTCCCAGCACATGGCCAGGGCCTGTGGCAGCACTCAGAATGGCCCCCACCCACATGGCCTGTCCCCATGAACACCCCAAAAAAACGAAAATCACAGAAAAATCAGCACAATCCCAAGCCATCCAGCCCCTCCATGATGTTTAAATTCAAGACAACCCACAGAAAGACTAGGCCCATGCAACACTCACTACCCCTGGGCATAAAGGTTGAAAACTAGGCAAAATGGTTACAGGCCTAACAACACTGCCTGTATTCAAAATGGCCCCCTCCCTCCCAGCACATGGCCAGGGCCTGTAGCAGCACTCAAAATGGCCCCCACCCAGATGGCCTGTCCCCATGAACACCCCAAAAAAACGAAAATCACAGAAAAATCAGCACAATCCCAAGCCATCCAGCCCCTCCATGATGTTTAAATTCAAGACAACCCACAGAAAGACTAGGCCCATGCAACACTCACTACCCCTGGGCATAAAGGTTGAAAACTAGGCAAAATGGTTGCAGGCCTAACAACACTGCCTGTATTCAAAATGGCCCCCTCCCTCCCAGCACATGGCCAGGGCCTGTAGCAGCACTCAAAATGGCCCCCACCCACATGGCCTGTCCCCATGAACACCCCAAAAAAACGAAAATCACAGAAAAATCAGCACAATCCCAAGCCATCCAGCCCCTCCATGATGTTTAAATTCAAGACAACCCACAGAAAGACTAGCCCATGCAACACTCACTACCCCTGGTGAAAAGGCCACAACAACAGGCCCAAAAAACGAAAATCACAGAAAAATCAGCACAATCCCAAACCATCCAGGCCCTCCATGATGTTTAAATTCAAGACACCCCACGGAAAGACTAGGCCCATGCAACACTCACTACCCCTGGGCATAAAGGTTGAAAACTAGGCAAAATGGGTACAGGCCTAACAACACTGCCTGCATTCAAAATGGCCCCCTCCCTCCCAGCACATGGCCAGGGTCTGTAGCAGCACTCAAAATGGCCCCCACCCACATGGCCTGTCCCCATGAACACCCCAAAAAATCGAAAAACACAAAAAAATCAGCACAATCCCAAGCCATCCAGCCCCTCCATGATGTTTAAATTCAAGACAACCCACATAAAGACTAGGCCCATGCAACACTCACTACCCCTGGTGAAAAGGCCACAACAGGCCAAAAAAACGAAAATCACAGACAAATCAGCACAATCCCAAGCCATCCAGCCCCTCCATGATGTTTAAATTCAAAACACCCCACAGAAAGGCTCAGTGCACCCAGCACTGAGTACCCCTGGGCAAAAGGCCCCAAAACAGCCCAAAAATCGAAAATTCCAAAATTGTAGTTGCAGCAACTGTAATGCCCCAAACAAACTTACTTGTGAAATTTCTAATCCAAAAGTGATCCAAAGAAAGTCAAAAAGGCCTCAAATCCAAATATCCAGCAGCATCCACAAAAAGTAATCCTTCCAGCTCCAGATCCAAATGAAAAGTGACCAGGAGATGGACAAAGCACTGGGAGGAGGCTGCTGGACAGGAACAGGAAGTTGAAGACTGTGGGGCACTTCCTTCCTCCCACACCCCACCCCTCCCCAAAATGGACTCCTCGCAAAAAAAGTGCAGGCAAATGTCAACCTGAGGAGTTATTCAGATAAAAATCATCATTTCCAGAAGGTTTATGCTGCTTGCTGGTGGATTTCTTGTGCAGAATTGCAAATTTTGTATTTTCGCGAGTGCAAGATTGTTGCTGCTCGCCGCATCTACAAGCTCGCAATTGGGAAGTCCTGTGATACATGATCATGGCGTACTCGCGTTGACAAACTCTCGCTGTGCAAGTTGGCAAGCCGTGATGACGAAATCGCGCTCGCCAAATTCCCGCGGGATCCCGCAGCAAGATCCAAAATGGCGCAGCAGTCGCAAAATATCGAGAAAAACAACTCGGCAAACGCTGAATGACAGTAAGTAAACGCCGCGCACCGCAAAATTGTATCACCAAGAAAAAAAAATCCGCTGCGTGCGAATTTGCAGATTTTCTGTAAATTCGCGAGCGTTCGCGGATTGCGAATTTACCGAAAATCTGCGAGCGGAACGGATTTTCCGCCCATGCTTAATGCTCGCATTGTCAGGATAACAATTACTATTTCAGGATTGGCATGGTATGCATAGCATTTTTGTTTCATGTAATTTTGGTCTATGTTATATCCAATATGCTATATTTTTATATAATTCTATGTTGAGTCTCTTTTGTGCTGTATTCATTGTGTTTCTGTGTGAGTGTGTTGCACACACACTTTACAGATTACATTTGATGATAAGCGTGTCTACTCAGCACCTAACTGCCAGAGGGTGGGCACAGGTTATCATTGGTGTGTAACTTACTAGCTATCTGAGATGTCAAGGCAATCAGAATGTGAGCTGCCTCAGAGGACTATTTAGCCCAAATATCACCATAGTCATGATGAGTTAACCCAAATATCACCATAGTTATGAAGGGGATGTTATTCTATTTGCTTTGGTGATTCATGAATTGGTGCCCTAGGGTTCTGGGGGATAATCACCAAGCCAAGAACATTGTCACGCCTGCGGTTTGTGAGTCCCATGAACAGCCAGGGAGGCATTTAGGTGTGTGCTCAAACCTGCATGCTCCTCACACACAAGGTACAGGAGGAAAGCCTGCAGGGTGTAACAAAGGCTCCCAAAATCACCATGGTGAAGAGCACTTCAGGTTTCTTTACTTTATTATTGCTGATGCAGAGAGCCTGTACAAAAGGGGGTGGTGATGGATGGAGCATCTGAATCAATCAAACACTCACACCCAGTCAAAAGAACTGGGTTTAATCCATCACCGTTCTTTAGCCCACTCTGCCACCCCAGTTGAGACATGGCTATATGCGAATCAGTCTGACCCTGTGCCTCACGGGAACAGTCCAGCCCGAACTGCCAAGCCATGTTTTCCCTGGACCGGAAACAAGCTTCCAAGGACCGGTTTCTGGCTTCCAGCCGTCTTCAGCCCGGCTTGCTTGAATCCAGTGGCAAAGTGAGCAAGGGACACACATCTGAGCATACCCTGCCACACTTATAGCGGCCAAAAGCGGTACAAAAGGGGGTGGTGATGGATGGAGCATCTGAATCCATCAAACACTCACACCCAGTCAAAAGATCCGGGTTTAATCAATCACCGTTCTTTAGCCCACTCTGCCACCCCAGTTCAGACATGGCTTTATGCAAATCAGTCTGACCCTGTGCCTCATGGGAACAGTCCAGCCCGAACTGCCAAGCCATGTTTTCCCTGGACCGGAAACAAGCTTCCGAGGACCGGTTTCTGGCATTCCAGCCGTCTTCAGCCCGGCTTGCTTGAATCCAGTGGCAAAGTGAGCAAGGGACACACGTCTGAGCATACCCTGCCACACTTATGGTGGCCAAAAGCGGTACGAAAGGGGGTGGTGATGGATGGAGCATCTGAATCAATCAAACACTCACACCCAGTCAAAAGATCTGGGTTTAATCCATCACTGTTCTTTAGCCCACTCTGCCACCCCAGTTCAGACATGGCTATATGCAAATCAGTCTGACCCTGTGCCTCATGGGAACAGTCCAGCCCGAACTGCCAAGAATGCCAGAAACCGGTCCTCGGAAGCTTGTTTTCGGTCCAGGGAAGACATGGCTTGGCAGTTCGGGCTGGACTGTTCCCATGAGGCACAGGGTCAGACTGATTTGCATATAGCCATTTCTAAACTGGGGTGGCAGAGTGGGCTAAAGAACGGTGATGGATTACACCCAGATCTTTTGACTGGGTGTGAGTGTTTGATTGATTCAGATGCTCCGTCCATCACCACCCCCTTTTGTACCGCTTTTGGCCGCCATAAGTATGGCAGGGTATTCTCAGACGTGAGTCCCTTGCTCACTTTGCCACTGGATTCAAGCAAGCCGGGCTGAAGATGGCTGGAATGCCAGAAACCGGTCCTCGGAAGCTTGTTTCCGGTCCAGGGAAGACATGGCGTGGCAGTTCGGGCTGGACTGTTCCCATGAGGCACAGGGTCAGACTGATTTGCATACAGCCATGTCTAAACTGGGGTGGCAGAGTAGGCTAAAGAACGGTGATGTATTAAACCCAGATCTTTTGACTGGGTGTGAGTGTTTGATTGATTTAGATGCTCTGTCCATCACTACCCCCTTTTGTACTGATGCAGAGAGCCTGGTAAGACCACCTTGAGCCAGATGTATCAAGCGTTTTCCCGTTTGCGAACAGGAAAAAGCCTTTTGGGATGTATCATCCCAAAAGACAATTGCAAAATAGGGAATCACAATTTTTATGATTACCTATTTTCCAAATGCATTTAGAGAATCGCAATTTGCGATTCTCTAAATGCGGTGCAGGAAGCACTTTTTAAATTGCGACCCTGCTTTAAGGAATCGCAATTTATCACCAACTTCAAGTTGGTGGTAAATTCTAAATCCTTAGAAAAATGCACAATTTTGTATTTGTCTAAATGCTATGAGGCACACAAACATGCCATTAGGGAATGTATGGGCGCCACATGTGCACACATGCATATTTCAGGGTTGAACAGGGTGTCCTTTTGGCACCCTTGCACTCTTGAAATTTCATGCGCAATTTGCATGTACCTATTGGGTACACGCAAATTGCGCAAGCAATTCCCAATAATTCCATTGAGCCTTTAGGCCCATAGAAATTAATAGGAAGCCATTCCTTATTTACGACTTGCAATTTGTGAGTCGCAATTAAGGAATGCGTAGGAATCGCAATTTTATTTGCGAATCCTACATACATTCCATTTTGCTAGTCCATAATAGCGAATGGGTAAAATTAGCTATTAAGGGCGAGGAAAATACAATGTTGATACATCTGGCCCCTTATCTCTGCTGTCACTCAAGTGATGAGTGGAGAGAATGGGGAGAGAAGCAAGAGAGGGAGAAGGGAAAGTAGAAAGTCACCAAGACGCTGCAAAAGGGAAGAATTGAGAAAGGGACAGGATTTGAGAAAAAAAGTGAAAGACAGGTGAATGAGAGCTGTGAGGAGAATAAGAGTGAGAGGTGAACATCATGATTGAGAGCAGAGAAAGTGGTAGACTAAACAACCTTAGAGTAGTCTACGCCCAACGTTTTGCCTACCTCCCTCCATTTCCTGACCTCGTTTTTGCTGGTTTTAGAAATCTCCCCACTTTGCCGTGCTTACCAGTGCAAAAGGGCTTGCACTCTCTCCCTTCAACAATGTAACATTGGCTTAAATCACAATTGGCATACTCAATTTACTTATAAGTCGTTAGTAAAGTGCACTACAGGTGCACAGGGCCTAAAAATTAAATGCTACTAGTGGGCCTGCACCATTCATTGTGGCACCAACTTAAGTAGCCTTCTAAGCCTGGCTCCAATTGTCCCAAGAGGGCACAGCCGCGCACCGGTATGCAGAAACCAGGGTTGGCAAGTGTAGCGCTCGTGGAGGAGGTAGTCCAGCTAGTTTTGGGAGACAGAAATAATCCTCATTTCCTTGGAGGGTAGAGACATTGTGCCTAAAGCCCACATGCCTTCAAATTCTTCCAAGAATAGGCAGTTGGTCACCATTATCGGGCAACGGTGGAGGCTCTGCAAGACACAGGGGCCAGCATGAGAGCTGTCAAGTGTCAGTTATTGTCTGCAGAGCAGGTTCTACTGAACACATTCCACTAATTCATAGTCGCCAATATTCGCAAGAGCCATCTACCAGTGGCTCTGGTACCCTTTGAGTAGGGGGAAGGATGGGATCTTAGATTCTCTTAAAGTTGCTAATATTCCTGCCATGCCTGTCAATTGTCTGTTAGGCAATGATCTGTAGCACACTACCTGGAGGGAGGTGGAGCTCAAGTCTCACTTAGCAATGAAGGGGTTGGCTGAGTGGGTATGTTTACGAGGACTGGGAGGTGAACTCTGAGTCAAAATGAGTGAAAAAAAGGAAAAGAGCAGAACAAAAGGAAGAGAGCAAAAATGGAATAAATGGGTGAAAGGAATAAGAATAACACGTGAAAGGAAAGGGAAAAGCAAAAAAGAAAGCAAGAGGGAAATAAAGCAGCAACTCAAGAATATTCCTTAGAGTTCTTTGTCGATGCCTATACACTACTTAGCGAAATGGTGTTGCAGTGCCATCAGTGTGATTGCAGTGTATATAAATAACTCGACAACCCACTTCGTATATTGAAGCTGTGAAAGGGCAAATAATATTTTTCAACAAATCTATATTTCTGTGGAGCACTGACGAGAAGACATGTCCTTGATTGATGTAGAGTGCAGGAGCAAATTGTGCCATTATTTGACGACAAATCTAATAAGGCTTTCAGCCTTGCTCTCAATATTCTACTGACATATGCCTCAAAGCTATTCGTCATGGCAACATTGTTCAAATATTTACTATAGGCAAGGAAAGCAAATGAAAATCTACCAACAGAACACCTGTCCACGATCATTTTGTGCCTGGAACAAATGCTGTAATCAGGGACAGATGTTAGTAACGTTATTAATAATCCCTGACAAAATGCAACAGAAAATGTTCTGGTTTCACAAAGGATGGACTTGGACGTTAGTCATCGAGAAAGCATGGTTGTTAATCACTGCAGTGGAGGCAAAATGTACTAGGTTCATATCATTGCGCATATGTGAGAGCATAGCCATGAATAAAAAATTACATTTACAGAATAAATGACATGAGGCCTAACCTAGTTTTGTATCTATGAGTTAAACTGCTAAAATAGGAAGACTGAAATGGAAAATAGTTGAAATACTTCCTGTGGCATGGGAGGGGCCTCATTCCACCTGCCACTTCCGTACATCCACCACAAAAGAGAGCTTTTCAGTGACATTGTTGCTTTGACAATACTAGAGTTTGGCAAGAGTTTTTTTTTTCTAGTTTTTAGGCTTAACACCTTAGACGTTTATGACGAGCTCAGCTCGTCATGAGGCACAGTGGAGCTGTGCCTCATCATAACTGCCGTAGAATGCCCATGCTGGGCTAATTCCCTGCTTGCGCGGGCATTCCCTGGGAGTGGGCGGAGTTGTGACGGTCTCAGCTTGTCATCAGTACAGCTCCACTGTGCAGCATGATGAGCTGGGCTTGTCACAAGCACCGGGGCGCCTTGCGCGGCCCTCTTTCCCCGCCGCACCACGGGGGAAATAGCCCCACATGGAAGGGGTTAACTAACAAGAATGAGAGAGGTAAAAGGGAACTTGCCTTCCCTGCACTCATTCTAAACCAAACAGTAGGAACAAGCTTGCTACGATAATGACCCGTACAACTGAGGAGTCTCTTGCCCTAAAGGAAACAGGGCAAACCTAGTTCTTTTTTTTTTTTCTTTTTTTTTAGAAACCCTGACTCACCAAACTGGTTGGTGACATGCTTCATCATTGGGTTCTCATCCTGGGTGTCTAATGCCTCCAGCGTGTGCTTCAATGCCTGAGTCACAGCAGAGCTGTTTTGTTGTGAAAGTGAAGTTGTGAGTGATTAAAAATTGACTCAAGGCACTGGTGGCGCCTTGTGCGATAATGTTTGTTGGCACCTGCCCAATGACCACCTCCGCTCAGATTCCCTCACTACCACCATTTGACAGTGCCCCACAAGCCTCCATAACCACTGTCTCTTAGATAAAATTTAGCTTTATAGCGGCACTCCTAGCCATTTAAGATGTAAGAACACTTTACATCACACACCCATTGCACAGAGACAATCATAAGTGTGTAAATCAGTATATAGTTACATAAGACAGAGGAGTAGGAGTCACATTTCATACATACTGGTAGAAGGCATAGTTTAGAAGTTGGAGTGGAAAAGCACACACTCAGAATTTAAAACATAACACCATGGTTGGGGGTTAGCTTTACTAATAAGAATTGATTTCTACCCAAATAAACCCCTTTTGCAATATTAGGACAACAAAAGACTGGGCAAAAAATACAGCTCTAATATGTTCGTTGCAGTTTGCACGCAGCTCTTTGATGGCAGTTAATAAATCACTCCTCTATATTAAGATTTTAAATTATCAACTGCAAGTAACAAAAGGATCTCTTACAAAAGCAGTAACCCATTGACTATTTATATTATATGCACTTAGTGATGTGAATGGGACATATTCTTTGCCGCAGGCATATTAACACTCTGCACTATGATGAGTCAAAATGGTCACTAGACAAAGCTCCAGTCTCCCTCCAGGAAGAACATTAATCACCAGAGTTGTCATTTTTATTGATGACTGAAAATTACTAGGACAATGTACGGGGCATCAGGTGCTTTTAAAACGCTGAACATGGCGCCCCCACCCGAAGTCAGTGCTCGGTGCGGCCGCACCGATCGCACTGCCCTAGAGCCTGCCCTGCAAGGCCACCAACCCGTTATTCTCTGTATTTTAATTTTGGGGACCTTGGGCAAGTTTTAAAATCAGTGGTGGATCTCTTTAAGACATAAGTGGACTCATATGTCCATATTCATGGTCAACATGTTTTTTAGCCATCTTCAATCCGTGCCTTATTTGATCAATATGACCAAAATTCTGCATACACACTAAGACATACGGTTTTCATTTGTTTTTAAACTTGCGATGAAGGTATCACCACTTGTGAAAATTTCTGTTCATTTAGACATAAAATTGGAGAGACAAGGGGGCATATTACCAACCAGTAGCGATATTTATCGCTAAATAGGCTTAGCGAGGATTTTTTTATCGCTGAGCATCGCTGGAATTTATTGCTGAGATAACGTGCTATTAACAACGTTTATCTCCAAAGTGATACATTTTCCGGCGATAGCGGTGAAATGCGTGAATATCGCTGAGAATACAGCGTTATTCACACATTAGCGATGAAATGCTCTTAGCCATTTTATCCACCTCCCATTGGATAACATGGCTAAGAACTGGTCTGAGCTGGCGTTAGTTTTTGGAGATATTCGCGCTTAGCACGAATATTTCCAACGGTACGCCTGTGTTGGTAATAGGCGATAGCGATGTTAGCGACTGCTTTCAGTCGCTAACTGGTTGGGAGCGCCTACTTTGCATGTCATTAGCGATAAATATCGCTGACATGCAAAGCGGGCCCCAAACCGCTCGCTATCGCCTACAACTGTCACTAACTGCTTTTAGCGACAGTTTGCTAATAGGGCAATAGAATTATCGCCCCTTAGCAGCCGAAAAAAGCCGCTAAAGTGGCGATAATTCACTATGGCCACCCTTGATAATATGCCCGCGGTTTGTTATATATGATAGCATTTCAACAACAAGGACAATTGGCATAGCCCAAGTGGGGCGCATAGGTCGTGTACCTTGCCCCACGCATGCTGGAACATCCAGAAAACATTGTAATTGACCCACCGCATTCAGGATCATGCCGTGGGTATTGGACAGGCAGTGCCTATATGTGATAGTGGTGGGAGTGCAATGTCGGCTAATCATGCACCGTGTGATTTTTGCCTCGTGTCACACATATTTACAATTTAATACAGATATCCTGAGTCAGGACCTACTTCTTGTGTAGGATTTCTTTACAGCATGGAGACTCCGAGGGCGTGGACCCTGTCATCACACTCTAAAGGGTTATCGTTAAGAGTAAGGATTAAAAAAGCCATCAACTGAATCTACGAATTAATCAATAGTTGTTAGGCATACAATTGAGTTTAAAGTAAATATACTTTCAGATTTCAGTAATGCAAAGCCATTGGTACAATTTTGTGCCAATCAGGCTCAAATGTTACCTTTAAGTTTAAATGGGTTTTTATTCCAGTTCTAAGTACAGCTATCTGCTACGAAGTACCCCGTTGCTCTAATAAAATAAACTTAAAGACACAATAATGGAATGGCTCGATTGCTTAAATTAATCAGTCACGTGTAGCTGCTCGGGACCCAGATCCAGTTACACTCTGAGCCCAGACCCAGGCTATGGACATGTTATACTGATGTGCATATAGTTGGATCCTACCGGAGGAGGGGGGGGGAGGGGGCAAAATAATGGGCTGTATTGCTTCCCAGAATAATTACTACTGGCTGAGATTAGTCAATCTACCCTTCACTTCTCTTGGTTTTTCTCTAGTAAAATGTATGAATGATTCGTTTTTTATAAATATCTGTTATTGCAAGCATATAGCCATATATTTAGGCATTGTCTTGTTTCTTCTTATTCTTTTTATTTGTGTGAAATATTCGTTCAATATAATTTTTTCATTAAAGAGTTCACCAGATTTCTAAACCAAGGCTCGTGCGCATTGTGCTAGTGATATGTTTTGTGGGGTACTTTTTACTGGAAAAAAGTTGCATGCATGTTCCCAAAGAAAGGTAGGTCTTTCATGCTATTCTATATGTTATATAGACGATGTAAGATTTTACACCCACAATTTCTGTTAAACGTTGACAATTTTAAGAACAAACTTTGGAAAAGTTAGCAGGTCTGGCTTTAAAGTAGCACATACACGAACAAATGCTGATTTTTCCTAGTAGAATTTGCTCTCAACAGTGGGTGATTTCGCTTGCACATAGACAAAGCAGATACATTCTTTTACTCTCAACGAATGTAAGGCTGAGTTTCAATAGGACAGAGATATGCAGTTGATCACACTCAGAAGAATTGATGCCTCTCTGCATTTCATCTGCCATACACACAGCCCTTTACCCACTCATTCTATGATTGATGACGTTTGTAAATACACACTGAATGGTTGAGTCTTGCTGGCATGTATTTTATGACTCACCAAAGTAATCACTCACATGGGTTTCTCATCCTGTCAGGAGCGCGTAACACAAGGGCTTGGTTTGAGCAACTTGCAGGCTATCTAACACAGGGCTGGGCAAAGGCAGACAGGCTCCAGCTAATAGGCTCACATGCCCAATTCATGGGCAGTCAACTCGTTTCTTTTGTAATGGGCAGATTAGAAACCGTGGACCTCATTTATGAGAAATGACGCATCGCTGCGTGAAAGCAGCGATGCGTCACTTCTCAGTGCGCACTCCTTGCGACATTCCTGATGCGTCATATTTAATGTATGACGCATCATGTCGCAAGGAGTACAGATACGTCAGTATTTCTGACGTATCTGTATGGCATAAAAGTGACGCATTGCTGGAGGTTGTCATAAAAGTGACGCAACTCCAGCAATGCGTCCTTTCACATGGGGCAAGCCCCATGTGAAAGGGCCTGCATCAGTCTTACGCCTGCTGTGAGGCAGGCACAAAATTATGAGGCAAAGGCGTCCTAAAAGTGACGCAGTGAAATCTCAAAGATTTCACTGCGTCACTTCTTTGACCCTTCCTTGCGTCAATACGCCCCCTTTGCATACATTATACCAGGCACAGGTATAATGTGGCGCAGGGATTTACAAATTGGCGCATCTACCTAGATGCGTCACTTTGTAAATATGGCGCAACAAGGCGCATTTTTTACGCCACTGGTGCGTCACAAAAAGTGACGCACCGCGGCGTAAAAGTGAAGCACAGCCTCATAAATGAGGCCCCGTGTTCAGAAGTGGGAGTGTCACCCCTCGAACTCAGAAGTGGTCAGAATTCTATTTTTATTCAGAAGAGCGTGATGTAGCACACAGGTTTGGTGTCTGGTCATTTAGCACACAGTCTCAGACATGGGCAGGTTAGCACACACACACACACACAGACACACACAGACAGACAAAAACAGATAGTCAAAAAGCTAGTCAACACGAAGGTTAGCCGGTTAAGTAATAGGTGGGAGGATTAGCACTGTAACTTGGCGATGAATAGTTCAACACCCAGGCTCAGAGAAGGACATACCGGTGCACACCCTCAAAAGTTGGAAAGTTTACTCCAAGCTACAGATGAGAGAGAGAAATAGAGAGGGTTATGTGAGAAGAGCTACAGAGAGACCAGTTGGAAAATATTACTGAGGTACAACTGGTGGAATGAGGCACAGAAAGAGGAGAAATGTAGCAAGCATTATTAAAGCCACATGGTCTCGCCTTTCCAAGAGCAATTGGCTTTGTCAATGTCTTTTAGCTATTTTGTGCATCAGTGTGGCTGCTGTTCAGCATGGCAAAAAGTTAGTAGAGTGGTGCAGGCTGGATGGGGTAGATTGGAGTTGGGTAGATTTGGGTGCATTTAAATGGGATGGATTGGGGTACAGTAGTGAGGGGCATATTGACTTAGAGTGGGGTAGAATGACATGGAGTGGATTGGGGTACATAGGAGTGGGGTGGACTGGAGTAGATTGGGGTAGTTGGGGTAAGGTTGTTTGGAGGGGCAGTTGGGTAGGTTAGCGTGGTAAATTGGAGTATGGTAGATTGAATTGGGGCAGATTAGAATGGAGTGGGGTAGATTGGGTGGGTGGGGTATATTGGAGTAGATTAGAGAGTGGTAGATTGGAGTGGGATAGGTAGGAGTCGGGTAGATTTGCATAGAGTGTAGTGGGATATATTGGGTTAGTTTGTAGTGGAGTGGAGTAGATAGGGAAGAGTGGGGTGAATTGGGGTAGATTGGAAAAGAGTGAGGTAGCCTAGAGTGGAGTCAGGTAGATTGGAGTGGAGTGGGTTAGATGCGAGAGGGGTAGATTGCATGGATTATAGTATGTTAGAATGGAACAGAGTGGGGGTAAATTGGGGCAGTTTGGTGTGGGGTAGACCGCAGTAGAGTGGAGTGGGGTAGATTGGAGGACTTTATAGACTGAGGTGGTGTGGGGTGGAGTGGGATGGGTAGGGTAGATTGTAGTGGGGTGGCGTGATGTAGATCGGTTAGAGTAGGGTAGATTGGGGTCGACTGGAGTGGAGTGGACTAGATTGGGGTACATTGGAGTGGGGTAGATTGGAGTGGGGGAATGATGTAGATTGATTTGGGGTAGGTTGGAGTGAAGTGGAGTAGATTGGGGTAGAGCACGGTAGATTGGGTTGTGGTGAATTAGTGTGGGATATATTGGAGTGAGGTAGATTAGGGTACAGTGCAGTGGGATATATTGGGGTAGACTGGAGTGGGGTAGATTAGGAAAGAGTGGAGTGCAATGGATTAGGGTAGATTGGAGTAGAGTGGAGTAGCTTGGAGTGGAGTAGCTTTGAGTGGGGTAGATTGCAGTGGAGTGGGTAATAAAGAAGTAGACAGAAGTAGACTGCAGTGGAGTAGGGTAGATTATGGTGGAGTGGGGTAGACTAGAGTGGGGTAGATTGGAGTGGGATAGATTGGGTGGATTATGGTAGGGTAGAATGGAGTGAAGTGGAGTAGATTGGAGTGAAATAAAATAAGAGTAGGTTGGTTTGAGTGGGATAGTTTGGGTAGATAGAAGTTTAGGTGGGTAGATTCTGATGGAGTTGGACAGAATGCTGTGGGGTAGATTGGGATGGGGTGGGGTAGATTTAAGTGGGGTTGATTGGGTTAGAGTGGGGTAGAATGGAGTGGATTTTATTGGAATGAAGTATATAAAGTGGAGTGGGGTAGGTTGGAGTGGGGCAGATTGAGTGTGGTGTATTGGAGTATGGTAGTTTGGGATGGAGTGTGTTAGACTGACTGGAGTGGGGTAGATTTGGGTGGCATGTGATAGATTGACTGATCGCCAACGTCCCCCGTCGCAGCCACATCACCCCCCACCTGAGAGACCTATACTGGCTCCCAGTCAACAAAAGGATCACCTTCAAGCTCCTCACCCACGCACACAAAGCACTCCACAACGCCGGACCAGCCTACCTGAACAGCAGACTCAGCTTCTACACCACCACCCGCCAGTTCCGCTCCGCCAGCCTCGCCCTCTCCACTGTTCCCCGCATCCAACGAACAACCTCCGGCGGCAGATCCTTCTCCTACCTCGCCGCCAAGACCTGGAACACCCTCCCTACCCACCTACGGCAGACCTAAGACCTACTCTCCTTCAGAAGACTCCTCAAGACCTGTCTCTTCGAGCAGTAGCGGCAGCCCCTCCTCTCAGCGCCTTGAGACCCTCACGAGTAAGTAGCGCGCTTTACAAATACTCTGATTGATTGATTGATTGAAGTGAGGTAGATTGGGTGGAATGGAATGGAATGTGGTAGATTGAGGAAGAGATGAGTGGGATAGATTAGATGGATTTGAGTGGGTAAATTGGAGTGGGGTGGAGTGTAATTAGATAGATTGGAGTGGAGGTGAGGTTGGTGTGGAGTAAATAGATTTGTGAAGAGTGTAGTGGGGCAGATTGGGATGGAGAGGAGTGGATAGATTGGGTAGATTAGAGTAGGGCAGCTTGGAGTGGTAAAGATTAAAGAGGAATGTTTGGAGTGGGTAGTTTGGAGTGGGGAGATTGGAGTGGAATGGGTTAGGTTGGAGTGGGGTAGTGGGGTGTGGGGTAGATTGAGGTACAGTAGATTGGGGTGGGGTAGAGTGGGGTGGGGTAAATTGCATTGGGGTAGGGTGGTGTGTGGTAGATTGGAGTGCAGTAGGTTGAAGTGGAGTAGATGGGGTAGATTGGAGCATGGTAGATTGGGTGGGGTAGATTGGGAAGGAGGAGATTGGAGTAGGGTTGATTGGGATAGATAGGGGTAGGGTAGATTGGAGTGGGTAAGATTGGAGTAGAGTAGGGTATATTTCAGTGGAGTGTGGTAGATTGGAGTGAAGTGGATGGGGTAGATTTGGGTGCAGTTGAGTGGAGTGTGATGGAGTGGGGTAGATGAGAATGGATTGGGGTAGATGAGAATGGATTGGGGTAGATTGGAGTGGGTTAGATTGTGGTCAGTTGGAGTGGGGTAGATTGTAGAAGATTAGAGTGGGGTTTGTTGGAGTGGCGTGGGATAGATTAGAGAAAAGAGGAGTTGGATAGATTGCAGTGGAGTGTGGAGTGGGGTAAATTAGAATGAGGTATTTTTTTATTTATAAAGTTTTATATAGCACGAACCAGACCCAAGAGGGTATCAGAGCGCTTTACATGTAGGAACGTTGCGTTAAGAGTTACATCAGATACAAGCGCATAGTAAGATACAGTACACATAAATAATGATTCACAAATTCGTAGGAGGGAGGGGCGTAAGGAGTAATAGCGGGAGACTACGAGGAACTGTGCCCAATGTCCGGGTGGGTAGGTTACAGGCAAGGGGGGAACCAGGGCCAATTTCCTCATTAGCTGACTAGAAGCTCCACTGGGCATCAGCCATGTTGCTCAGGTCTCAGCATTCAGGAAAACCAGAATTTAGTTTATGTGATTTGGGTTGAAAGGTTATATAGTGCTAGCTAGACCCTTAGGTATCAGAGCGCAAAACCAGAGGATTGTTGCGTTATAAGGTATATCTAAAAAGGTATATATAGCCCTGGATGCATCCGAAGGTATCAGAGCACTATACAAGAGGAACATTGTGTTACAAATTACATCAGTTACAATAGCGTAGTACGGTACAGTCAACAAACAAAGAGGATGAGAGAATTTGTAGGAAAGGAGGGGAGGAAGGAGCCATAACAGGAATACGAGGAAGAACTGTGTCCGATGTCCGGCTGGGTAGGTGATGGTCAAGGGGGAAACCAGGGCTGATATCCTCATTAGCTGTCTAGCAGCTCCACCGGGCATCAGTCATGTTGCTCTGGTCTTAGCATTCAGGAAAACTAGATTTTAGTTTATTTGATTTGAGAAAGGTTATATAGCGGTGGCTAGACCCGGAGGTATCAGAGCGCAAAACCAGAGGATTGTTGCATTACAAGGTATATCTAAAAAGGTTTATATAGTGCTGGCTAGACCCAGAGGTATCAGAGCGCTATACAAGAGGAACATTGCGTTACAAATTACATCAGTTACCATAGCACAGTAAGGTACAGTCAACAAACAACGAGGATGAGAGAATTTGAAGGAAAGAAGGGGCCATAATAGGGAGACATGGAAGAACTGTGTCCGATGTCTGGCCGGGTAGGTGACGGTTGAGTGGGGAACCAGGGCCAATCTCCGCATTAGCTGTCTAGCAACTCCACTGGGCATCAGCCATGTTGCTCAGGTCTCAACGTTCGAAAAAACTAGTTTTGAATAGATACATAGGCTACGAGGATAGAGGTAACGGAAGGACGTGGGAGGGGTTGTGGTGCCCAAACAGCTCAGAATGGGAGTGCCCTGGAGCCACGGGGGTCCACCACAGCGGCGATTAAGACTGGCCCTGACTGGTCCCATCCCCCATCCCGACAGGGAAACGTGTGCTCCTCTGGGTGTTATTGTTGATCGCGCTTTGATTGCAGAAAGGTCCGCCATATTAAGATCAAGCATCTGGGAGGGGCAAAACGGAGGTTTGTGAGTTGAGAGGGCATGAATTGCATTAGGCAAGGGAAGGGCTAACATGGTTCACTTTGAGTAACAATACAAAATACAGGCAGGACAGAGGTCAGTAGTGAGGTGAAACACAGTGTGTGGGCCCCTCCCCCACTGATCAAAGCCTCTCTGTACCCATGTTGCGGGCACGCCAGTCTTCCCTTATGGCAGCTCTCCCTTACAGGGATTGGATTGGAGTGGGGTAGATTGAAGTGGGGTAGATTGAAGTAGGGTAGATTGGAGTGGTGTGTATTGCATTGAGGTATGTTAACTCCTCTACTACAAGTCGCCCAAGCAAATATTCTTCCCGCTTTAACCTATGGTAGTGAGGTCTTGTTTTGGGCAGGCAGGTGTCCTACTCAGCGACTGGGAACCAAAGACATGGGCACTTCCTCCACAATCCTCTCAGTAAACACAGTCTCTTCAGTAGGAGCTTGTAATGCCCATTAGCACCTCAGTTAACTCCTGTAGGTCAGAAAAAGCAAAGTAGACCAAGGTAGGAAAGGGCAGATTGAGAGGACTATTACTAAGGTAAAGGTACATTTGCATAAATCTGCACTTGTATGTGTACTCCTAATTTTTGTAGTACATTCCCTACTTTTGGCTAATCCGCATTTCCAAATGAATATTTCTACTGGTAAGTATTCACACATAGGTAGAGTTATCCGCCGCGATCTGTAGGTCGTAAAGAGTACACAAATTGACTTTAAATGTAAATGTAATGTTAAATATTAACGCAAAAATGCTACATTACTAGTAATTTTATTTTAAATTAGATACCCTCTTGAAAGATTAGTGCACTATATAAAGCAACATACCATAACATACCAACTGTAATACATTTAAATATATTAATTTACTTTTTTAAAGATTTATCAAAAAACTGTTTTTAAACTTTAGTCTGCATTCATTGTCATATTTAAAAGTTTTTTAAAAATTATATATAATCTTGTTGACATTAAAATGCATTTAACAAGTCAAAATAAATTCATTAAATTTCATTTAAACATTATTTCCAATAGGGTACTTGTTTAATTCCCAGTTTCCATTTTTGGGGGGAGTTCGGGGGTTGCAGTATCAGTGGTTGGCCAAGTGTGGTACTGGATGTTCTCCATCTATAATATGGATAATATTTACAACTGTTCTGAGCAATTTTAGGCTGTAGTAACTATAAACTTTAAAAGAGCAGTTTGTGAATAGCAATGAGGTTACCCATTTGTGGGTTGATGCACACACACCTAAACACTTCTTTAACTCTTTATTTACCCCAAAAAGCCTTCCCACGTATTAAAGAGTATTCCCATTTCCCAGCTACTCCTTCTGTCACTCCCACCTTTATTACTGAAACATTGGCACGTGTGTGCAGAGATCTACGCATTCGTGATGGATCTGCACATAAAAGATAGGAAAGGAGGATGCTGAGACTTTTGCATGTATTTTTTGGAATATCAATTTGTAGCATGGGAGTAGTAATCTTGTAATACTAATACACATATTACAAAATGCTGTTTGTGAATAGGCTCATAAATGTCTGGTCTATCATCACTGACCCGTCTACAATTGTATTTGTCTGTCCATCCTCCTTTTTCTAAGGATTTGCTGTGAAACCCCATAGACCCTATGCCTGCACGCCTCTGGCACACAAGGTATGAAAATATAACATCAAAAGAAAATATCTGCTTCCCCTAAAAGTAGAGCAACAGTAACATACTTTTAACAGCAAAATACTCCAGGAAATAAAAAAACAAATTGAGTACAGAACAGAGCATGTGTATGGAAAGTACACGTGCTCCACAGCAAATGCCATGGGCGAACACATATTTTCCCTGCTGTTCCCTGGACTATATTAATCTTGTTTCAAACTGGTGTAAATTAAGTGTCTAACATGGGGATATTTGTTGAATCAGAAATGGCTTTTGCATTAGCGTTCCCTAAAAGATAAGCTGTCCCTCCATTTCCAGGCTCCAAGACTGATTTTAGTCAGAGACTGTCACCCAAAAATATCTTTCAGGTAGTGTGACAGTGACACATGACTTAACTTACATATTAATTGCCCCACAGGAAATAAAGTAAAGACACAATGATCTGTTTTATTATATGGTTGTCCTATTGTCTTCCAATTAGGCCATTGTAAAATGTTCAGTGATATGTTGACGAATGCCCCTATGTCCTCCAGGTTGTAGCAGCTGTGCTCACTTTAGCCAGAGGAACATCTTCAACATTTTCTTAGGAGATGGACACCAACCTTTCGACCAACCTGAATACCAGAGGAAATAGGTACCTGTGTCAAAGTCAATGGAAAATAGAATGGTGGACCCGATACAAAGGTTACCCTGATGAGATGTCCAAAGCATAACAAAAAGATGGACAGAGTATTGGGATGTTTAATGGGATGAATACAGTTTTTCAATGTACTCTAAAACTGCCACGCAGACTTGCAAAGGATTCCACAAACACATGATAGAGTAGCAGGAGAATGAAAAAGGATGGGGTACCACATCCGTTCACTAGCAAACAGCTGAAGAGGCTTTAAGCTGGTGCCAACCTGTCATATGCTTTGCCCTCTTGAACGTCCAGTGCTGTTCATTTAACCATGTATTCATTTGTTTATTCACCTGTATGCACATGCTTCAATGATGTTCTGGTAGAGTTGATAGTCCATCAACATTCATACAGTAGATGTTCCTGTAGAGCGACTCACGAAGGGAGATTCCGTGGGTTTGGACAGATGTGCATGAGAATTCACTCATTTCTGTAAACACTTTACAGCGAGTCACAGGGCCCATTTTTCTCATAATAAAGATGAAAATCAACATATAAAAGTAGTGCACACGTATTTATGGGAGGAATAATGTTTAGCAATTGAGAGCGCATAGCAGCCAGTACCAGTTTGCTTGTAATAGGGCGCTATCTGTATCCTTACCAGAGTCAATGAGACTACAAAGATTGTCCTTGCTTCTCAACATATAGGCTGCACACTGAGAATATATCTATTTATTGACGAGAAAAGCTATGCATGGGAGAGGCTTGCTTGGAAACTATTTTTATGGCCCTTGGTTCCATTAAGATATTAGCTATGTATTCAGACTGGAAGGATTCTAACGAAGATTCATTTTATTGTAAACTTGATGTGACGATTTTCATCTAATATGCTGTCAATTTTGATCATTTGCTCGTATATTGCATTTATCGTTTTCAATATTATTTTCATATTTCTAATACCGTGCATTCAAATATTTTGGAATAAAGTTGGTCTTTAATATAAATAAAGGGGCAGATTTATGTTAACTGGCGTATCCCCAGGGATGCGCCAGTTAACATGCGCCAAGTGCGCCACAGCTCCGCCAGCCATGGTGCGCCGCATTTATAATGCGGCGCACCATGGTGCAAAAACGGCACAGATGCGTGACGCATCTGTGCCGGAAATGTGGCGCATTGCTGGAGTTGCGTCGCAAGCGCGACGCAGCTCCAGCAAGGCTCGAGGGTACACCATGTGCACAATGCTGCGTTAAGACCTACGCCTGCTTCAAGCAGGCGCAGGGTTTTGACGCAGCATTGCCCTGAAAGTGACTGAGTGAAATCTCATAGATGTCACTCAGCCACTTTCAGGAGGCGTTCCTGCGCAGCAACGCCCCCCCCTGCGCAGGAACGCCTCCTTATGGCGCAGTGCTTTACAACGTGACGCATCTCCTAGATGCGTCACGTTGTAAATAGGGCGCATTGTTTGCGCCGCAGTTGCGTCAAATAAAGTGACGCAATTGCGGTGCAAAGAGGCGCAACGGCCTCATAAATCTGCCCCAAAGTATTTTAAAATATATGTTGTACATCTCTAAGGGTCTGATTCACAATGGTAAACTTGTGGCATAGACTCAACACATAAAAAGATTGGTCTTTCCTATATTTTCTTATGCTGAGTTCTTTGTTGTGACTGCAGATGCCTGCATACCTAAAATTCAAATTAGTCAAATTAAATTCTTAGTTTGTGAATACAGACAACATTCCCCCAAAATACTACGCTTATACTAAAGAGAACGTTTTCTTTGGTGAATCAGGCCCACTGTGTGTCAATTTTTTGGGGAAAAATGTTCCATAAGCTAAAAAATGCATAGATATATTCCTGGCAGAGCCTCACAGGACCGATTGAGGTTTAATACATGTTGTCTCCAAGTAAGCTGTGGGTGAAGCATAAGTCACAGCCTATCTGTCTGCCCAGCTTCTCAGCTACAGCTAGTAAGTTAGTCCTAATTTGAGCATGCTTGGTAACTGATCTGTAAATGAGAATGTGTCTCCTAGGAACACTTTGCCCTTATTTATTCAATTCCATCCATGGTCTTGGATGGAGCAGGCAGTGGACAAGCGTCCCAGTTCCTCTTCCCACTGATACAGACTCCAACAGAAAACTTTTGTTAAAGCAGCACCCCTGCCTTCAATGGACAAGGACTGGTTTAAAAAGAAAAGTTTGTTGTTTTGACTAGCAAATGTCAAGACGGAGGTCTGCTGTGCCTTGCATCCTCCATCCCTGCTTTGTCAGCCAAACTCCAGGACTTGCAAATTGTCATCTGCCTCATTATTATTAATAATGCACGTCATTTTGTGGCTTCCTGCTATTGGACATTTTGCCCTGCAGCCTATTCACATGGATATTCCAACATAAATTGCATTTCGATTCTGTAACCAGCCAGTGTTTAAACTGGCCATACCCGAATTTTAGAATAGGAATGTTACATCTGTGTTTTCCTCGTATATTCTTACACTTATAGAAATGTGTGGAGAAGATGGTGGTCAGGTGTCTTTCATATCCTGTGGAATGGCCAGTTGGGTTAGTAACTGGCTGAGCTGCAAACCTACTGTGCACCTGACGTCTGATTGGTAGTGCTGTAAACTTGGAAGCTAGACAGTGACGTAAAGACCATGTAATCCTACTGCACTGCTGCCGGAAGGGAGTTTCAAAACAACCATGTCGTACAGTCTCCTGAACCACCTCGGCCGTGCGTGTGATGGCCTTGGCGTCTAAATCGTAAGTGGACACTGGAGCTCTGTTTCCACTCAATAGTGGCCTCGTATTTTTAACATCTGATTGAACATTTTCATTTTTTTTAACCCCCAAATATCTGTTCAATGTTGGTGCGGGGGGTGGGTATGCAGATTTCTAGTTGCTCTGCACTACGCCCTCAAAGAGCACCCATTGCTCCCTGCAGCCATGTTTCCTCACAATTTTCGGATCTGTAGCTCCTCTTGAAAGCCTGGTCTCTGTCTGGAGGGCTGTTACTGGCAAGGATATTGCTGCATCAACTGGTTCTCTGGCCACTACTGGCCGCTACTCCTCGCGGCCCCCGCTTGGCGGGGGCCGCTCGCCGGTGTGTGACTTTGCTTCTCTTGTCTCCCGCGGACCCTGAGGACTGTGCTGGAACTACTGCCCCGCATATGGATAGAGGCGGGGCTGCGAGGACCAGCCTGCCTAGCGGCGCTGATCGGCCGCAGTTGGTCCTCTTCCCGCCCCTTCCTGTGTTTCCTCCCTTAAAAGGAGTCCTTGCAACGCGCACGCGGGAGGCGCGCAGGACATAGATCGGGGCTAAGCCAGGGCAAAGGGCGGGCCCGTTGTAGCCCGTTAGAGGCTGTGTAAGGCCGGGCTGGGCCATCCCCTTAACTCCGGACTTACTGTTGTACCCATAAGTAGGTGTTTGGTTCACTTTAGTGTTATACTTTTTTTTATACCAAGAATACTTATATCGTTGAGTCCTGTGGGTTAGTTATTTATCCTAACAATTATGAGTACGAGAGGGTCCAGAAGTAAAACTGCTGCGGGGGGTCTGCCACAATCTGGTACATTAGATAACTTCCTTCTAAGGGCTAATTCCTTTATTGATCAGGAAATCTCTTCCTTGGAAAGAAGAGTATCCCAAGACCTAGTGCTTGCAAAAAGATCCTTTATGGGTCACTTTGCCACAGCCAAAACTCCCGAACAATCCAAGGCCCGGGCTACACAAGAAACCCCTACAACATCCAATGCAGACATTCACGCCCATAGACAGAGCCTACCTGCTATGGTAGACCTATCAGTCTCCCATCTCTCACTAGACCCTCAACTAAGTGTGGACCTGAATAACACCCAAGATCTAGTTGATATTACTCCCCCTACTGATCTGAGTAACACCCAGCTGAAGGTCAGGAGGGAGGGAGCCATTCCAAAAAGACCTATTCTCAAAAAACCTAACCCCAAAAATAAAAGAGATAGGGGTAAACAATCTAGAAAGGCCCCCCGGGCATCTGTCCAAAACCTGTCCATGGCCATTGACCCCCCCTGGTATCTCTCCAACAAATGAAGCAACCTCCAGTGTGATCACAGGAGGTGCAGACATCTCCGACAGGATTAGTGTCAGGGATAATAAGGTAAACATTGCACTCCTACCTAGGAATGCTGAACTTTTTAAACTCTACCTCACCCCCATCGACACAAGATTAGCTTGCATTGAAAAACAGTTAGCTGACATGTGCGATGTCCAAAAAAAAGTAAATCCAAGCGGTCCAATAAAGTAGGGGGAACTAACTCAAGCACAAACCCAGTTAAACCCGCTGCCCCTGTTATAAAAAAATCTTCAGCAACTGTGACCAATACAGATTCTAAGTCTGATTCCATCGCCACCAAGGAATAGCACCCAAAACAAGAACCTATGTTACCCCGTTGAAAGAGGGACCCTCTCTCCTTAAGGACCCACGTTGCGGCCAAATAAGATCAGTAATGGCAGCGGCCCACACAGGAGACGACCGGTTAACTTGCCTCCTGAGGCAAGCCCCTATGTAGTGGTCATGACGGGGGTCCCTGAACTGAGTGAAGCTGAGGAGGAACCTAATTGGTCCTTAAAAAATAAAGTTCAGTATTGGTTAAACACAAACAGCCCCTACCTCTGCACCTCACTAGTAAGATCTTGACAGTGCGTAGGGTAGCTTGGGTGGGATATGAAAGAAAAACGGTAAAGGGTGATTGCATATTGGTTAATTTTGTGGACCCCCATACTGTTGAATATATATGCACCTGGAACACTCAGGATAGCTACGAGCGGATCGTAACACAACGCCTCTCCTTTTTCTATCCCCCCAGGAGCAGATCAACACGTAATTGGAATAATGACAGCAACTGGTACACAGTAGGGAGTCCCTTAAGGAATGAAAATTGGGGCACTTGGGGTGCACAAGGCTCTAGGGAACAAGCACACAGGGGCAATTGGGGTGCCCTAGCGACCGCCAACAGTTCTAGTTGCCTAGAGATGGTGGACTGACAGCCAAATTTTAGTAATTCCTTACTGGCGGGGGGGGGGTTGATCAAAAAGTCATCAGGGAGGTAACAGAAGGGCACTGTGAGCCCAGTATTCCCACTATTCCCAGGCTGAGTAAAGAATTTTGCCCTTACACTATTAAGAGAAATTCTTCCTCCCGCGACAAGATTATTCTGCAGCCTATGTCCGGCTTGGATGGTTCAGATGTAAATGGGATGATTAATTGTCCTAATGTAGACCATTGCGATAGCCATTTCCCTCCTTTCATGGAACCTGGCTGGTATAGCTAACAAACTGGACTCTCCTGATTGGGGGGCATTTATAGATTTACAGGATGTATGCCTCTTCCAAGAGACATGGGCAAGAGAGGACCCGGCGTGTAGGATTTGATACATTCTCAATTGGGGCGAATTGGAAGGGGAAGGGCCGCCCATCAGGTGGATTACTTATTTGGATGGCTTCCCACTTGGGCTGCAGAGCAAGGGTTTTATTAACTAATTCATTAGACGTTCAATGTGTACTCTTGGAATGGTCTGATATAATTAAATTGGCTCTGATAAATGTTTATTCAAGACCAGTGGGTATAACAAAAGTTTTTAGTACCATCGAGGAACTAGCGCTGTTTTTGAGCACACTCCCCAAGGGCACTCCGTACGTGGTTGGGGGAAATTTTAATTGCCAATTTGAGCCCCTTCCATCATTTCTAGAAGGTACATCCAATGAGGAAGAAGAACAATGGGGAATCCCGAAACTGGCTGGCCCATCTGTGAAGTCTTGGTCGCCATTAGCAATGCAAATTACTTGCCTAACTCTAGCGAATTCTCTAAGGGCTTGCAATGGTCGGGTGTGTGGCGATATTCCACCTAAACCTACTTTTAGCAAACAGGGGCATAATTGTAGATTGGATTATATATTCGTGGAAATCTCCGAATGGGACAGAATTCTGGATTTTAATGTAATATCTCGAGCCGACAGCGACCACAACGCACTGATTTTAAAAATTCTAACCCCGGGCGTAACCACACAAAAACAGGGTGGTGGTGATTGTGCAGACCCGAGATTGACTTTATCTACAAACCGGCGTAGAGTTCACTGGTCTAAAATTGCAGGAAATACCCAGGACATCCAGAGGCTATATACAAAGGTTGTTCCTGTTTTGCAAAAAGTCGGCAACCTTATGTCCTATCCTTTCTCGCCTGAGGAGACTCATAGAGAACTCCGCGTACTCCATCTTGAGATGTGCACCATCTTAGCTGATGTTCTGAACCCGGAGCAGAAGCAACATAAAGGTAAAGGAAGAGGGACTTGTGCCCCATGGTTTAATGCTGCCTGTAGAAAGGCTAAAACCGATCTACTAGCGGTGATGAAGCAGCAGCACAACATCTCCCTGGTAAGAACTAAGAGAAGGGAGTATAAATGTCTCATTGCCAACGCCAAGACTGAATGGGACTATAGTAATTGGGCAGACATGACCGATGCGCTCAAAAACCAAGACGCTAGGAGATTTTGGCAGATCGTCAAAAACGGCTCGGCTGACGCCGCTCCGGCAGTGGAGGCCAACATCACACCTAGTGTGTGGGAGGACCATTTCAGATCCCTATACACCGAGGCTGACATGGACCCCGATCAGGCTCAAGTAGATTCGATGACAGGCACGACCACTACGCCACTTCTGGACATGGATAAAATTAGTCTGGCAGAAGTAGGAGCAGCTATTGCTAGACTTGCCACTGAAAAAGCACCCGGGTTGGAGAAACTCCCATGCGACCTATTTAAAAGCGAACCCACGATCTGGGCCCCATATCTACAGGTTCTATTTAACACAATCCTGGAGGGGATGCCGGTGCCTGTTACTTGGATGGGGCAGAGATTGTACCCATCTTCATGAAGGGCTCTTCTCTGCTCCGAGCCAACTACAGGCCTATTAGTCTAACAGACATCCCCCAAAAGATCTTCGCCAGGCTGCTCTTGGACCATTTACTAGAATGGACCGAAGATCACTCAGTCCTGAGCCCATATCAGGCCGGTTTCAGGAATAAAGTGTCCACTGTAGACCAAGTCTTCCGACTTGCCATGATATTTTGGAAAACGGTACAGCTGGAGGGTGGCAGCCTCTACACTGTATTCGTTGAGCTAAGAGCGGCCTTCAATCTAGTACCGTGCATGAAACTTTGGTCCGTGCTCTCTGGTCTGAGGGTTCCGCAATACTTATTAACTATGATTATCAGACTACATTTTGATAATTACGCCCAGGTAAGATGTGGCCGGGAAGGGACACTCTCCAACAAATTCCCCGTTGACAGGGGGGTTAGGCAGGGCTGTGTGCTTGCACCTACCCTGTTCTGCCTCTTTGTCAACGGGGTAATAGCGCACTTGAGTGGTGTTGAGAATGCTGATGCTCCCAAGCTTGGAGGCAGCGGGGTGCCCGCAATTATGTTTGCGGATGACACCCTGCTGCTCTCCAAGTCTCCAATGGAAATTCAGCGCGTTCTCAGCGGCTTTCAGGCTTTTTGTAAAGATCACGGCCTAGAGATCAATGCTTTGAAGACCAAATATATGGTCTTCAACCCCCCATATAGAGTTCGCTCCAATCCTTGTATTGGATCTAATAGGCTGGAGAGGGTCCGAACCTTTGACTATTTAGGGATTACCCTAAACGAAAAAATGTCATGGACACACCAACGGGAAAAAGCGCAATTAAAGTTGGCCCAAATAGCAGGCAGAATTACCAAACTAGTCGCCAAGAATAAATCCACTTTTAAGCCGGTGAGTCCCGCCCTAGAGATCTATAGAGCACAAGCCAGGGGAGCGGCTATGTTCAAGTTCAAGTTCAGTAATTTGTATAGCGCACTACTCACCCAGAGGGTCTCAAGGCGCTTGGGGGAGGGTGGATGCATTACTTATCGAATAGCCAGGTTTTTAGCTGCTTTCTAAAGGAGAGGTGGTTCTGTGTAAGGCGGAGGTGAGTGGGGAGAGAATTCCTGGTTTTGGCCGCTAAGTGGGAGAAAGATCTTCCTCCCATGGTGGTAGTGAACTTTGGGGCCACACGTGTAACCGGGATCTGGTAGTAACCGAGAACAATTTTACCAGACAGCTCCTACTACTACCACCTTCTAGCACACCCTTGCTGCCTATTAGACTCGACCTGGCTCTGAGACCTCTGGACGAAGACATGGGCCTGCGGCCCTTGTTATCCTGGCGTAGGATCTAGACAGTTCCTGAGTTAGCCAACTATAGGGTGGAACTGCAAGAAATTCTCACTTTCCCAAACATCGGGAAACTCCCTTGGTTAAATTTCATTAAGAAAGAACTAATGAAATTGGGGATTCCTACCCTTTGGCTTGACCCACTTATATCTTGTCCCAGGGTTACACTGAGGCAGCTTATTACCCTGTACCAGGAAAGTAAATTTTCTATCCATATGCAAGGAACTTCCCCTGGCACCCTAACGTCATCTTTTTTAATAATTAAGACAGATATAGGTTTGGAATCATCCTAGACATTATAGCCCCAACATCAATTAGGAAACGGTATCTCCAATGGAGGTATGGTAGCTTACCGCTACACGTCCTCACCAGTAAATGGGCCGACTCATCCCCATATTATTGCCCCGGATGCAAATCTGATCAAGAAACTGATTTGCACATATTGTTTTTTTGTAATGCATATGTGCAGGCCCGGAGAAAATGGATTGTCCCATTATGCAAAAACGTGGGTATTTCCCGCTGCCTGCAAGCATACAGTGTTTTAAAGACTGATCTATCTGGTCATATTGTTTTTGCTTTAGCCAAATATTGGGGGTCTGTCTGGCACAAGAGGAGATATCTTCTAAATGGGGACTTATGAAAAATTGTTATAATGGAAAATCCTGAGTTAGATAGTCCAAGAATGTCTATATTTGTATAATGTTTTTACATGTTTTTATGCTTGTATATATCTTAATTTCGACTGTTTTATATTCAATGTTATCTGTACCTTTTATGGCACATGATGCCAAAATAAAGAGGATGATGATGATGAAAGCCTGAAGCACTGGAGCTTGTCATGAGAAGAGGTGGTCATGGGCAGACCGCAGCATCCGCCCCCAGGTGATTCGTCAGAAGCAGGCCATGGAAGCATGGGTCAAGAGGACAGCAAGGGTGCCATGGGTGTGAATGGATGAGTGAGGGACAGGGTAAAGGTATAGTGACAGAGACACATTTGCATTTATATACAGTAGAACATTTACAGCCTAATATTGGTCCATAGTTCCCTTATATTCATAACACATAGGTACATATGAATTGGTTTGTTCTATTCCTATGGGTCTGAGGGTCTGTG
The DNA here is from genome assembly GCF_964263255.1 of Lissotriton vulgaris. NCBI lineage: Eukaryota > Metazoa > Chordata > Amphibia > Caudata > Salamandridae > Lissotriton > Lissotriton vulgaris. The sequence continues at coordinate 185,571,317 of NC_141688.1, read as the reverse complement.
GTAGTCTACGCTTCAACCCCTGTTGGTAGGAGTGTGGTTTTGTTCCTCAATGTGGGGTTTTCTTCCGGACAAGGTTGTGTGGGCAGCACTTGTAAATGGATGGAACTGTCAATGAACGATCCTAGTCGGCTTCCAATGGCTCCTCGGTAGTTTGCTGGACATTAGTAATCTGGGGTAATGGATCTCCCGATGTGTGTTGCCAAACAGTCAACAGGACAAAGTCTCACTCTTGTCTTGCTTTAGACTGACCCTCACTCATCCATTCACCTCCATTACCCATAAAACCTTCTTTCTCTTTATCACATTGTGAGCACTGTAAATAATAACTGCACTAAGAATATACCTAAGTGGTTATATTGAATAATATTATTGCTCTGAATTACAAGAGCATCTAATGAATGTTTCTCTCATGGAATTATAAATTAAAAATCTTGGGCCTCATTTATGAAAGCCTTGCGCCACCGGTGCGTCACTTTTTCCAATGTTAAAAGTGACACACCGGCGGCGCAAGGCCTTCATAAATAAGGCCCCTTCTTTTCTGTTGAATAGAATTGGAACTGTTTTGTGGTGATTTGTTTATCTTTACATGTTTTAATTTGAAAGAACTACCATGACCCCATTTTGAACGTACCGTAAGCATCAATGCAGGCACCCTTGCACCACGGTGCAAGGGTTCCTGCGTTAGAGGCAAGATTGTTTGTGTGCAGGAAGGTACACCTTTCTGGTAAAAAAACAATCTCCTGCGGCATTTACCTCTTACTATGTGCAAAATTTAGAAAACCTAAAAAGAGGAAATAACCAGGAGAAAAAAATATATTTTTCCTCATTACGCCTACCCTGGGGATGCGAAGAACTTTCGACGCATTCCCAGGTCTACCACTTATGGTAAGTCTGTGAATGCGGCAAAATCCATGGGTTTTGTATTGAAACACCCACTCACCACCAATGGAATGCCTACCTGGGGCAGAGTGATTTATACTAAGTTGCTGGACTCTGTATCCATCAAGCCACTGAGAGCTACGCAAGGGTCCTGGCGTGGCTTGAAAGATCACATCCTAAGGGCTGGGTCGCTTTTGCCCCACGTTGCGTGTTGCAAAAGCGACACAACGCTTTGATAAATATAACCCTAGGTCTGACCTAAAATGGCTAATCATGGTGATTTAATAAATAAAGGTATACTTATTGTTAACTCTGTCAAAAGGTGCTCCCTTCATGGACTTAGTACATTTTCACTGCATCATTCTGTACTTGCAAAGTTCATTCGAACTAATTTCATGATGGAGCCGAATAAGGAACATCTTCAGAGGCAATTATCCTTCATAAAATTGTATCTGCTCTCGAACTGCAGCGATTCAATGTACCTGGGGAAGGAAACTGAAACAATCATGTTGTGTGAATGTCAAAATGCGAATTTCTCTATCAGCAGCAACATTTGATAGCAAAATCTTTGCTCAAAGGAATTATTTCAGATTTGCCCTTCCAGCTACACCTAATGAATGGGATCATTATGGAAACAATTATCCAACTGGCTAGTCTAAGCATTATCTGAGCTGTTCATCCAACCCTAATGTGATCTCTTCGTCGAGGGCTCTGTGCATCTCTGAATGGTCCTGTCAGGAACAGGAACGCTGACAGTTCAGCCACTAAAGAGGCACATGTCCAAATCTGTTCCCAAGTAAATGATTCGAATGCAGATATATTGCAACACTGGAAAGCAGGTCCATTTTCAGAGATTTATCTGTATTTTTATGCCTGATTAGCATAGAGGCATTTCCTTCCTGAATGGTAATTTTACTCGGATACAAAGAATGCCTACACCACCAAATTAATAGCCAGCCTCGTTGCTTAAAGATAGCATTGTAAAACTTACACCCCATGATAAAGCTTGGATTATATGACCCGGTCCTTCTGAGGTTCATTACCATTATACACCTAATACATCTCCAGGACGGCAATGTCAACAAAAGAGAGAACTTCCGGCCATTGACGCTGCAGCGTGAACTCCATTTTCATTAAATTAACGCAGACGAATGCGCAGTTCCCTTTTCAGAAATTGTATAGCGATGAGGTGTGTCTAACTTCTAGAAGTTAATGAACTACGAAACTAGAACCAACCTCCTGTGCATGCTGTGCATCTCCACCAACCCCCACCCTGCGTTCATACTATCATGATGCTATATTATCTACTGATTATTAAAAATATATGCTGCAGTGAGTTTTATTCTAGGCTTTGTAATTTCATAAAACCAGTGCACTTAAACATTCATTATTGCAGTAAGGAATATTTGCTACAGGGGTAGGAAGTCATCGTAAAATGAGGTGAAAACAGCGAGAAATTTGAATCTCGCATCAATTCTGAATCTAACATGTTGGCCCCAAAAATCTACTGATATAAAACCAGGGCAAACTTTAAACTCCTAGGGCCAGATTTCGAACACTGTCATGCAATGCAGCGCGTGTAGCATTCTACGAGGCTGTGCTGCGTTGCCTGACAGGAAGAGAGCAGGAGAGCGCCATATTCACAGAGAAATGGCACTCTCCTCCTCACTCCCTAGCGCCGATGCTGATTTCAGCTGCTCTGCGCCAGGCACACACCTTATCGCCAATGCGCTAGGGTGCATGCCTGAGTCCAGATTAGGTTTTGTACAAACATGCTATTCTCAGACATGACCAAAAGCATTTCAGAGCATAATAACAAGGAACAGGGAAAATTAACTCTAAGGGCGTTAATTTTCTCGCTATAGCTGGATAATATCGCCTGGTTATCGCGTTATTAACAATGCTAAATGTCTAGGCGATAAAAAATCCAATGATAGCGGCATTTTGGGAGGTTATCGCTGGTAATGGCGCAATAAAACTACAAGAATAGGGATATCCTTGTTAATAGCCCATGGTTGACTTAGCCATGTAATCCACCTCCCATTGGATTACATGGCTAAGTCTGAAAAACGTAAAAAATCAGCATTAACCGTGGTTAGCGCTACTTTGTTTGTCTCTAACAGGGTTAGCGTGAAGCTTGATAATAGGAGAAATGTCGCGACATTTCTCGTATTATTTTGCTCTGGAACGCCACTTTGCATCTCATTAGAGATGCAAAGGGGAGGGTAGTGAAAAAGGGACCTAACATGCGATTTTGCATGTTAGCACCCTGTTGTTGATAAGGCGATATTTTTATCTCCACTTCTTTGACTTTTAAAGCCAAAAAAGCGGAGATAAAGCCCTAATTAATATGCCCCTTCCTACTTTGTGTGCTGCACATTTCTCTGTTTAACACGTTATTCAGCTATGTTCATTTTTGCTGCTAAACCCTTTCCACTAAAGTAAGTAAATCTGGTCTGGCATGTGTGGTTGCTTGGGAACGCCCATACACCACCCATTTAACAACCTCTTAACACAAAGTAAGGCAGAGCAGCCCTTTGCACTGCTTGGCGTTACTTTTCTATTAAAACCAACACAAAATATTTATTTGCGTTGGTTTGTGACTCCCAAAATGGGTTTAGCATCAGGTTAGCATTTAAATGTAACTCTAACCCGAAGCTAAACCTTTCAAAATCTGGGCCCTAGTTTAAGTATGAGAGAAAACACACATTTATACACAAAGGTTCAAGGTTCAATATGATTTACATCAGTTAATTAAAACCATAATATTTGCACAGCTCGATATATACAATAAAACTTTCAAACTCATTAAGTTTAGCAGCAACTTTTTGGCTTTAAATTGATTTTACAAACTTTCTGTTAAAATACCATTACTAAAAATGTAAAAAATGTGTACTTGCTTATTAAAGTATTCGGTACTTTGTGCTCCAATCTTAGCACTTTGTCCCTTTATATAATATCTAATCATTTTCCTGTTTCATCACATTTAAGTATTTATAGATTACACAGTCTTCAACAATCCTTTGCTGTCAATAATTGATCTGTTTCAAGAATATTTTTATAAAAGCAGCTATTATTTGCGGGGTCTGCCCTTTCATGCCAAAAAGCAAGGCATTTCAGCTTTCTGATATCATGTAAAAAATAAAAAGTATTTTCAATAAACTCTTACGTTCAGTTAGTAATATAGGGCAGATTGATATAATATGTGTTAGGATTTCCTCATTTCTTTTACATAGTCTGCACTTGGTATCCGGTGGTTTCGGTTGCCATTTGGGGATATATTCCAGTGTTTGACATACACCAAATCGTAGGTGAAGTAACAATTTTATAAAATGATTTTAATAATGTTAATAAATACATCCATAGACGAGGCTGTTTGTACGAGTCAATGTTGTCCAATTATGTCTTCTCCTTCTAAATTCCTCTTTATCTTTATTCTATGAAAAACTCCTTATTTGTTTATTAGTGGCTTCTTAAAAGGCGTATGAGGTAGTATCAAATTCCATAGCTCCTTTGCTTTCAGTTCCTTTATGCTTTCTCAAAGCCAATGCTCAAGTGTTTATATTCAGCTGAGTTTTATTTTGGATTTCTTCCCACAGCAGGGCGCGGAGTGTGGTTTTATCAAAAATTCCAAGGCAGCCTTTTTGACCCATTATATAGTTGGTCAGACCAAATTCTAATCAAATCTGTGCCAGTGACGCACTCTGGGGAGGTAAAACAAGAGTCGAAAAACCTTACTTTTTACAGAGGTACAAAAGGTACCAAACTTTCCAGGGAAAACAACTTCCCCATTGCCAAGAGTTGTAATAAAATGTGGCCTTTATTGCTGCTAGTAGTGGCTAGAAAGATGAACTTTGTAATATCCTGTAGTTGGAAAGCTGAAATTAAGGAGGCAAATTTTGGTTTCAAAGTATTCTGATGGAATGCATGCGTTAACCAAATGCCAAGATATTTATATAACGAGCCTCGGAGAAGTGTCTTCCCACCTAATGACTAGCCCCCCTTTTTATTGATTTTCCTGCTAAAAATCCTAACTTGTGTTATCGTGAAATTGATAGTCATTTCGTTTTCGGTGCAATAAAGGTCTAAATGGTTTAATATTCTTTGCAGGCCAATCCCAGTTAGGTACGGCAGACCCAAATCATCTGCATATTGTAACGAGGTCACTTTTGTATTAGCCAGAGTTGGAGGATGCGAGTTGGCTGACTATAAAATAGTGCATATATTCGCCAGAAATAATTAAAATAGAATTGGCGCAAGAATGCAGCCTTGCTTCCCAGTCTCTATCTATTGAAATTTTACCTGTCAGCCCTTTGTTTTGTCCAAGTTTGAACTGGTCCCAGTTATTAGTGTATACAAGCTGGATTGCCCACAATAAATGTTTAGAGATGTCCCAATTAATCAGCTTCTTCCATTACAGATTTCGTTTGACATAATCACAGGCTTTTTGAAAGTCTACAAAGCACATGTACAGAAGTTGTTTTTTTGACAAACATTTACTCATAATCATTGTGAGTGCTACAAGTTATCTATTGTACTAGATTTATATCTAAAACCTGTTTGGTTGAATTAGATTACATTTTTGATTTCTGCCATTTTTCCAGAATATTAGAACAGTAAATACTCCCGGCTTCAATCTGGCTCACCGCTGGATCCTTGCCCAGCGAAATGTCTAGGAATAATAGCGCCTGCAATTAACAGCTTGCTTAATCCGCTGCTTAATCTTTCCCTGACATCGGGCGAAGTTCCTTCCGCCTGGAAACATGCCCTGGTCCTGCCACTACTCAAAAAGCCCACATTGGATCCTCTTGCCCATGCTAACTACAGGCCGATCTCCCTTCTCCCTGCTCTGGCAAAGGTGATCGAGAAACATGTACAGCTCACTATTTCCTGCTTCATAGAGAGCAATGACATCTTACATGATTCTCAGTCGGGCTTCCGTGCTAATTATAGCACGGAGACAGCTTTGCTCGAGATCACCGATGCCATCAGGGAGACGCTTGACCTGGGGGGGAAGGCCATTTTGGTTATGCTGGACTTGTCGGCGGCGTTTGACACCGTCCCCCATGCCGGTCTCCTTTCTAGACTCTGGGAGACCGGCCTCCGTGGAACGGTGTGGAACTGGTTTACATCCTTTCTGACCGGTCGTTGACAAGTGGTCTGGGCACCATCGTTTTCCACAGAAATGCCGCCACTACAGGTGGGGGTTCCTCAGGGGTCTATCCTGAGCCCCACCCTTTTCAATATCTACGTGGCCCCTCTGGCGGTGGTTGCGAAGTCCTTTGGTGCCCGGATCATATCCTATGCTGATGACACCAAGCTCCTTTTTTTTTCTAAGAAGGGAGAGGCTTTTGATGGTGGTTTGATCAGGGAATGCCTGGGTGCGGTCTTCGACTGGTTTCAGCGGCACAGTCTGAAGTGCAACTCCGATAAATCGGAGTTGCTTTTCTTCGGATGTCCGCCAGAACCCAGTTGGAAGACTTGGTGGCCCCAGGACATGTTTCCGCCTGATGTGTCTTCTGTGAGAGCCAAAAACCTTGGTGTGCATTGTGATGACGGCCTCTCTTTCGGACCCCAAATTATCGGTCTGACAGGGAAATGTCTTGGCATTTTGAAAATGCTCCGGAGGTTTCTTCCTTTGCAACACAAAAAAATCATTGTGCAGTCTCTAATTGGCTCTCGACTTGATTACGCGAATGCCCTGTATCTTGGGCTGCCTAAATTCCTGCTGGCCCGTTTGCAGATAGTCCAGAACTCGGCTGCAAGAGCCATTTTCGGTCTCCCACGCAGGGCAAAAGCATTGGAACTGTTGAAGAGACTGCACTGGTTGCCCATTGCTCAAAGAATCACCTTTAAGGTTCTTACCTTGACTTTCAAGGCCCTTAATGCGATTGGACCCTAGTATTTGGGGAAGCGCCTGGCTTTCTATGTACTGAGGAGGACTCTGCGTCAGCCTCATTGGCCAAAGCCGTTGTTCCCTCTATTAAACTTGCCCGGATTGGAGGGCGCTCCTTCCGTTACTTGGTACCGCGTTGCTTGAACGAGCTACCGGTTTCCTTAAGAAAGTCGAACAGTCTCCTCTCATTTAGAAAGGAGCTGAAAACTTGGCTCTTTACAGTATGATTTCTGCCTCTGGCCTCTGCGATTCGCTGTGTTGTGTTCTCCGCTGTAGTTTTCTTTGCCAAAGCGCTCGGACACCCCTCGGGGTAGCCGTGCGCTATATAAGGGACCTAAACATAACATAACATAACATTTGGAATCTGTATCCATGAGGGCAGTCATGTGGTAGCTATCTGGGGGATGAATAAGGATCTTTCTTATATATAATCTGGAAAATGGAGCCACCCCATGTTTCAGGAATTGCCTCTGTCGCTAGGCAGAAGTTAAATAAGGAATAAAAGTGGCAACTCCCAAAATCACGGTCTCCTGCCGATTGATTGTGTCTGAACCCCTCACCTGTCACATCACATGCAGTTTACGAGCCGCGAGCCGCAGGGAGAGAGCTCTCCGCTCCTGGGAGCAGTGGCGGCCTTAGGCATGTGCAAGCTGTGTACCTACACAGGGCCACCAAACCCCAGGGGCCACCACGCCAATATATATCCTTAATATAATAATCCTCTGAGGATGGATACATATTTGCGTGGGGGCCCCTTGCAGGGATTTGGTGGGCTCCGGCTCTGTTTCACTTCCAAACACCCTGACCCTCCCCCTCTTTACTCGCCTCCACACTCTGCCCCGCCCGGACCCCCCTCTTCAGGGGCCCCCTTCCTACGCTCCCTGCCCAGGGCCCCCATGAGCCTAGAGCCGCCCTGCTGGGAGGCTAGGGCAGCATGATTACTGTGACCCCCAGTGCCTTTTGGGTGCCTTTTCAACCTCACAGGCCCCAGGCCGGCTCGGCAGCCCCGCATACGGCAGAGGGGGAGGGAGGGAGGGGAAGCGCAGACAGCCAGGAAGGGCCAAAGCAGGAGAGAGAGGAGCAGCATGATTCTAGCGACCCCAGATGCCTTTTCGACCTCATTGGGGGGAAAGAAGACAGCCAGGAACGGTGAGAGCATTGGTGGGGCCAACAATTATAATCTCCTGTAGATGTTCTCGACCAAGCTCGAGTTTGTATGCTGCAAGGGGCTCCGTGCCATAAAAAGGAGTAGCCAGTTGAGCTGTGGCTGTAGTCGGCCTCCGCAAAGTGTGTGCCCGGAGGAGCCTGCGGAATCATCCTGGTTGGAGCCAGGTGCGGGTTGAAGGTAACTCCTGATAGGCCACACTCACATCGGTAAGATACTTTTATTTGGGGCTGAGTACAACTACAAGCAATGCCTTAGGGTATACACAATTGGATGATCAGCGAGTAACTTTACCCAAATACTCCTGCAATCCACTACTGTCTTCCTTCACAGCATATCGTAATATGACATGAGTTTGCAAGGGTGCACCGCGGGAGAATGCGAGACAGTGACAAAAAGGATTAAAAAGGATTAAAAAAGGGAGATACATTGGGTCCAAAAAGTGGGCTAGGAACAATACCTAACGATACTACAAACATGGTATCCTGGGGAGAGGAGGTCTGAAGATAAGTGCTAGGATATCCCTGCAACTGATCACGGAGAGGCACCCGAGCATGGTGGTTTCTGAGACCACACTAAGAGAGAGGCAGACCTGTGGAAGCAGCCCAGCCAGGGCTGGGAGCTCCTTACAGGGCATGCCTAGGGTGTCTCCCACACAGATTTCACCTACTTCATATTTTAACACAGCTTGTACCAGTGTTGCTCTGACCTTACCTCCACCCTCACCTAGAATCAGGCATAACCAGGCAGAACCCTGACAATACCAATTGAGCAGCAGTATTTTTCTAGTACAAGGTAGTAGTAGCAGTAACAGTACTGACAGGGGAAACTAGTGTGGGCCAGTCTGCCACCTCATCCTGCCCAATGCACTTAAATGGAGGAAGCAATAAAAATTGCGAACAGGTTAGGAAATTACTTGCCTTAGGAGGAGATGAATCCCAAAAATAAGGCAAGTAAATCCCACTTGGAAGGTAGCTCTATGATACCAGGACTGAAATCAACATTAAGGGGCATATTACTAACAAGTAGTGATATTTATCGCTAAATAGGCTTAGCGTCAATTTTTTTTATCGCTGAGCATCGCCGGAATTTATCGCTGAGATAACGTGCTATTAGCAACTTTTATCTCCAAAGCGATAAATGTTACGGAGATAGCGGCAAAATGCGTGAATATCGCTGAGAATACACGCATTAGCGATGAAATGCTCTTAGCCATGTTATCCAACTCCCATTTGATAACATGGCTAAGAACTGGTCTGGGCAGGTGTTAATTTTGGGAGATATACGCGCTTAGTGCGAATATTTCCATAGCTACGCCTGCCTTGCTAATAGGCGATAGCAACGTTACGACTGCTTTCAGTCGCTTACAGGTTGGGTACACCCACTTTGCATGTCATTAGCGATAAATATCGCTGACATGCAAAGCGGGCCCCAAACCGCTCGCTATCGCCTACAAGCTGTCGCTAACTGCTGTTAGCGACAGCTTGCTAATAGGGTGATAGAATTATCGCTGCTTAGCGGCCGAAAAAACCGCAGCTAAAGCGGCGATAATTCACAATCGCCACCCTTGATAATATGTCCCTAAGTTCCTCGAATGTACGAACCAGAGTCTGGTCTGCCAAGAACTGGGAGGCTATGATGGATGAGTAGCAAAATCTCTCCCTTTTTTTAGGTCTCGGCTTCGAGACCTATTGTGACTGAGTTCACTCTCAACGGAGCCAGAGCGGTGAACGAGCGCCGATTGCATCTCGTGGACGCGCACGCCGAGCCTCCTGGAGCCGTGCACATCTCTTGCTCTTCACCCTTCCGTGAGTGCTTCACACTCACGGAAGCACACACTCACGCACGCATGCATGCACACACACACACACCCTCCCTCTCTGCCGACTCCCTCTCTGCCGCCCCCCCTCGACCCCCACTCACCGGGCTCTTTCCCTCTCAGCGGGTCAGTCATGGCAGCAGGCAGACTCGGTGTCTTCTCCAGGGATCTTCAGGTGATGTGCACGCCCACGCTGCGTCTCGTGCGCGCCCACCACGCTGTTTCGCGCCCGTTGATCCTCAGCTTGTTGCTAACAGCCAGTGGGTTGAACTTGAATGTACTCGACAAAATATCCTTATATAACTAAAAAGTGAGCATCATCTTCATCTCACGTTTGTAAAGGTAACCATGAACACCAATTGTGTTAAAATATATTGAATACGATAGATCACCTTCCACTCGCCCATACATATACTTTAAATTCCTTATTCATATTATTAGAACAAAGCAACGCAGAAGATAATTTTTTGTTGTCTGTGGGTGGGGAGATGGGGTTAGCACTCTGCCCTCTTTTCCTATCATTGACTCTTTGGCGCCTATAGGAAAAACCCAAGCTGCTTATACTTTAGAGGAATTCTGCATAAGGATTATTATAGTGTGAGTGCAGAGTGCGCACAGTTCAGAGTGCGCAGAGTGCAGAGTGTGAAGTAGTGAGTGCAGAGTGTGAGTGCAGAGTGTGAAGTAGTGAGTGCAGAGTGTGAAGTAGTGAGTGCAGAGTGAGTGTGCAGAGTGTGAATGCAGCATGCAGAGTTGAGTGCAGAGTGTGAGTGCAGAGTGTAAGTGTGAGTGCAGAGTGCAGAGTAGTGAGTGCAGAGTAGTGAGTGCAGAGTGTGAGTAGTGAGTGCAGAGTAGTGAGTGCAGAGTGTGAGTAGTGAGTGCAGAGTAGTGAGTGCAGAGTAGTGAGTGCAGAGTAGTGAGTGCAGAGTAGTGAGTGCAGAGTAGTGAGTGCAGAGTAGTGAGTGCAGAGTAGTGAATAGTGAGTAGTGAGTGCAGAGTAGTGAGTAGTGAGTAGTGAGTGCAGAGTAGTGAATAGTGAGTAGTGAGTGCAGAGTAGTGAGTGCAGAGTAGTGAGTGCAGAGTAGTGAGTGCAGAGTAGTGAGTGCAGAGTAGTGAGTGCAGAGTAGTGAGTGCAGAGTAGTGAGTGCAGAGTAGTGAGTGCAGAGTAGTGAGTAGTGAGTGCAGAGTAGTGAGTTCAGAGTAGTGAGTGGTGAGTAATGAGTGCAGAGTAGTGAGTGGTGAGTAGTGAGTGCAGAGTAGTGAGTAGTGAGTGCAGAGTGTAGAGTAGTGAGTGCAGAGTAGTGAGTAGTGAGTAGTGAGTGCAGAGTAGTGAGTAGTGAGTACAGAGTAGTGAGTAGTGAGTGCAGAGTAGTGAGTAGTGAGTGCAGAGTAGTGATTGCAGAGTAGTGAGTGCAGAGTAGTGAGTAGTGAGTGCAGAGTAGTGAGTAGTGAGTGCAGAGTAGTGAGTGCAGAGTAGTGAGTGCAGAGTAGTGAGTAGTGAGTGCACATTGCAGAGTAGTGAGTGCTGAGTAGTGAGTAGTGAGTAGTGAGTAGTGGTTGCAGAGTAGTGAGTAGTGAGTGCACATTGCAGAGAAGTGAGTGCAGAGTAGTGAGTGCAGAGTAGTGAGTAGTGAGTGCAGAGTAGTGAGTAGTGAGTGCAGAGTAGTGAGTGAGTGCAGAGTAGTGAGTAGTGAGTGCACATTGCAGAGAAGTGAGTGCGGAGTAGTGAGTGCAGAGTAGTGAGTAGTGAGTGCAGAGTAGTGAGTAGTGAGTGCAGAGTAGTGAGTGAGTGCAGAGTAGTGAGTAGTGAGTGCACATTGCAGAGAAGTGAGTGCGGAGTAGTGAGTGCAGAGTAGTGAGTAGTGAGTGCAGAGTAGTGAGTGCAGAGTAGTGAGTAGTGAGTGCAGAGTAGTGAGTGAGTGCAGAGTAGTGAGTAGTGAGTAGTGAGTAGTGAGTGCAGAGTGCAGAGTAGTGAGTAGTGAGTGCAGAGTAGTGAGTAGTGAGTGCAGAGTAGTGAGTAGTGAGTGCAGAGTAGTGAGTAGTGAGTGCAGAGTAGTGAGTAGTGAGTGCAGAGTAGTGAGTGGTAGTGAGTGCAGAGTAGTGAGTGCAGAGTAGTGAGTGCAGAGTAGTGAGTGCAGAGTAGTGAGTGCAGAGTAGTGAGTGCCGAGTAGTGAGTGCAGAGTAGCGAGTAGTGGTTGCAGAGTAGTGAGTAGTGAGTGCACATTGCAGAGTAGTGAGTGCAGAGTAGTGAGTGCAGAGTAGTGGGTGCAGAGTAGTGAGTAGTGAGTAGTGAGTGCAGAGTAGTGAGTAGTGAGTGCAGAGTGCAGAGTAGTGAGTGCAGAGTAGTGAGTGCAGAGTAGTGAGTGCAGAGTAGTGAGTAGTGAGTAGTGAGTGCAGAGTAGTGAGTAGTGAGTGCAGAGTAGTGAGTAGTGAGTGCAGAGTAGTGAGTAGTGAGTGCAGAGTAGTGGGTGCAGAGTAGTGAGTAGTGAGTAGTGAGTGCAGAGTAGTGAGTAGTGAGTGCAGAGTAGTGAGTAGTGAGTAGTGAGTGCAGAGTAGTGAGTAGTGAGTAGTGAGTGCAGAGTAGTGAGTGCAGAGTAGTGAGTGCAGAGTAGTGAGTAGTGAGTGCAGAGTAGTGAGTGCAGAGTAGTGAGTAGTGAGTGCAGAGTAGTGAGTGCAGAGTAGTGAGTGCAGAGTAGTGAGTAGTGAGTGCAGAGTAGTGAGTAGTGAGTAGTGAGTGCAGAGTAGTGAGTGCAGAGTAGTGAGTGCAGAGTAGTGAGTAGTGAGTGCACATTGCAGAGTAGTGAGTGCAGAGTAGTGAGTAGTGAGTGCAGAGTAGTGAGTAGTGAGTGCAGAGTAGTGAGTGCAGAGTAGTGAGTAGTGAGTGCAGAGTAGTGAGTGCAAATTGCAGAGTAGTGAGTGCAGAGTAGTGAGTAGTGAGTGCAGAGTAGTGAGTAGTGAGTGCAGAGTAGTGAGTGCAGAGTAGTGAGTAGTGAGTGCAGAGTAGTGAGTGCAGAGTAGTGAGTAGTGAGTGCAGAGTAGTGAGTAGTGAGTGCAGAGTAGTGAGTAGTGAGTGCAGAGTAGTGAGTGCAGAGTAGTGAGTAGTGAGTGCAGAGTAGTGAGTAGTGAGCGCAGAGTAGTGAGCGCAGAGTAGTGAGTGCAGAGTAGTGAGTAGTGAGTGCAGAGTAGTGAGTGCAGAGTAGTGAGTGCAGAGTAGTGAGTAGTGGTTGCAGAGTAGTGAGTAGTGAGTGCACATTGCAGAGTAGTGAGTGCAGAGTAGTGGGTGCAGAGTAGTGAGTAGTGAGTAGTGAGTGCAGAGTAGTGAGTAGTGAGTGCAGAGTGCAGAGTAGTGAGTAGTGAGTAGTGAGTGCAGAGTAGTGAGTAGTGAGTGCAGAGTAGTGAGTAGTGAGTGCAGAGTAGTGAGTGCAGAGTAGTGGGTGCAGAGTAGTGAGTAGTGAGTGCAGAGTAGTGAGTAGTGAGTGCAGAGTAGTGAGTAGTGAGTGCAGAGTAGTGAGCGCAGAGTAGTGAGTGCAGAGTAGTGAGTGAGTGCAGAGTAGTGAGTAGTGAGTGCACATTGCAGAGAAGTGAGTGCGGAGAAGTGAGTGCAGAGTAGTGAGTAGTGAGTGCAGAGTAGTGAGTAGTGAGTGCAGAGTAGTGAGTGAGTGCAGAGTAGTGAGTAGTGAGTGCACATTGCAGAGAAGTGAGTGCGGAGTAGTGAGTGCAGAGTAGTGAGTAGTGAGTGCAGAGTAGTGAGTGCAGAGTAGTGAGTAGTGAGTGCAGAGTAGTGAGTGAGTGCAGAGTAGTGAGTAGTGAGTGCAGAGTGCAGAGTAGTGAGTAGTGAGTGCAGAGTAGTGAGTAGTGAGTGCAGAGTAGTGAGTAGTGAGTGCAGAGTAGTGAGTAGTGAGTGCAGAGTAGTGAGTAGTGAGTGCAGAGTAGTGAGTGGTAGTGAGTGCAGAGTAGTGAGTGCAGAGTAGTGAGTGCAGAGTAGTGAGTGCAGAGTAGTGAGTGCAGAGTAGTGAGTGCAGAGTAGTGAGTAGTGGTTGCAGAGTAGTGAGTAGTGAGTGCACATTGCAGAGTAGTGAGTGCAGAGTAGTGAGTGCAGAGTAGTGGGTGCAGAGTAGTGAGTAGTGAGTGCAGAGTAGTGAGTAGTGAGTGCAGAGTGCAGAGTAGTGAGTGCAGAGTAGTGAGTAGTGAGTAGTGAGTGCAGAGTAGTGAGTAGTGAGTGCAGAGTAGTGAGTAGTGAGTGCAATGTAGTGAGTAGTGAGTGCAGAGTAGTGGGTGCAGAGTAGTGAGTAGTGAGTAGTGAGTGCAGAGTAGTGAGTAGTGAGTGCAGAGTAGTGAGTAGTGAGTGCAGAGTAGTGAGTAGTGAGTGCAGAGTAGTGGGTGCAGAGTAGTGAGTAGTGAGTGCAGAGTAGTGAGTAGTGAGTGCAGAGTAGTGAGTAGTGAGTGCAGAGTAGTGAGTAGTGAGCGCTGAGTAGTGAGCGCAGAGTAGTGAGTGCAGAGTAGTGAGTAGTGAGTGCAGAGTAGTGAGTGCAGAGTAGTGAGTAGTGAGTGCAGAGTAGTGAGTGCAGAGTAGTGAGTGCAGAGTAGTGAGTAGTGAGTGCAGAGTAGTGAGTAGTGAGTGCAGAGTAGTGAGTGCAGAGTAGTGAGTGCAGAGTAGTGAGTAGTGAGTGCACATTGCACTCACTACTCACTACTCTGCACTCACTACTCTGCAATGTGCACTCACTACTCACTACTCTGCACTCACTACTCTGCACTCACTACTCTGCACTCACTACTCACTACTCACTACTCTGCACTCACTACTCTGCACTCACTACTCACTACTCTGCACTCACTACTCACTACTCTGCACTCACTACTCTGCAATTTGCACTCACTACTCTGCAACCACTACTCACTACTCTGCACTCACTACTCACTACTCTGCACTCACTACTCTGCACTCACTACTCACTACTCTGCACTCACTACTCACTACTCTGCACTCACTACTCTGCAGAGTAGTGAGTAGTGAGTGCAGAGTAGTGAGTGCAGAGTAGTGAGTAGTGAGTGCAGAGTAGTGAGTAGTGGTTGCAGAGTAGTGAGTGCAAATTGCAGAATAGTGAGTGCAGAGTAGTGAGTAGTGAGTGCAGAGTAGTGAGTAGTGAGTACAGAGTAGTGAGTGCAGAGTAGTGAGTGCAGAGTAGTGAGTGCAGAGTAGTGAGTGCAGAGTAGTGAGTGCAGAGTAGTGAGTAGTGAGTGCAGAGTAGTGAGTGCAGAGTAGTGAGTAGTGAGTGCAGAGTAGTGAGTGCAGAGTAGTGAGTAGTGAGTGCAGAGTAGTGAGTAGTGAGCGCAGAGTAGTGAGCGCAGAGTAGTGAGTGCAGAGTAGTGAGTAGTGAGTGCAGAGTAGTGAGTGCAGAGTAGTGAGTGCAGAGTAGTGAGTAGTGGTTGCAGAGTAGTGAGTAGTGAGTGCACATTGCAGAGTAGTGAGTGCAGAGTAGTGAGTGCAGAGTAGTGGGTGCAGAGTAGTGAGTAGTGAGTAGTGAGTGCAGAGTAGTGAGTAGTGAGTGCAGAGTGCAGAGTAGTGAGTGCAGAGTAGTGAGTAGTGAGTAGTGAGTGCAGAGTAGTGAGTAGTGAGTGCAGAGTAGTGAGTAGTGAGTGCAGAGTAGTGAGTAGTGAGTGCAGAGTAGTGGGTGAGGAGTAGTGAGTAGTGAGTAGTGAGTGCAGAGTAGTGAGTAGTGAGTGCAGAGTAGTGAGTAGTGAGCGCAGAGTAGTGAGCGCAGAGTAGTGAGTGCAGAGTAGTGAGTAGTGAGTGCAGAGTAGTGAGTGCAGAGTAGTGAGTAGTGAGTGCAGAGTAGTGAGTGCAGAGTAGTGAGTGCAGAGTAGTGAGTGCAGAGTAGTGAGTGCAGAGTAGTGAGTCGTGAGTGCAGAGTAGTGAGTAGTGAGTAGTGGTTGCAGAGTAGTGAGTGCAGAGTAGTGAGTAGTGAGTGCAGAGTAGTGAGTAGTGAGTGCAGAGTAGTGAGTGCAGAGTAGTGAGTAGTGAGTGCAGAGTAGTGAGTGCAGAGTAGTGAGTAGTGAGTGCAGCATAGTGAGTGCAGAGTAGTGAGTAGTGAGTGCAGAGTAGTGAGTAGTGAGTGCAGAGTAGTGAGTAGTGAGTGCAGAGTAGTGAGTAGTGAGTAGTGGTTGCAGAGTAGTGAGTGCAAATTGCAGAGTAGTGAGTGCAGAGTAGTGAGTAGTGAGTGCAGAGTAGTGAGTAGTGAGTGCAGAGTAGTGAGTGCAGAGTAGTGAGTAGTGAGTGCAGAGTAGTGAGTGCAGAGTAGTGAGTAGTGAGTGCAGCATAGTGAGTGCAGAGTAGTGAGTAGTGAGTGCAGAGTAGTGAGTAGTGAGTGCAGAGTAGTGAGTATTGAGTGCAGAGTATTGAGTGCAGAGTATTGAGTGCAGAGTATTGAGTGCAGAGTAGTGAGTGCAGAGTAGTGAGTAGTGAGTGCAGAGTAGTGAGTAGTGAGTTCAGAGTAGTGAGTGCAGAGTAGTGAGTGGTGAGTGCAGAGTAGTGAGTGCAGAGTAGTGAGTGCAGAGTAGTGAGTGCAGAGTAGTGAGTGCAGAGTAGTGAGTGCAGAGTAGTGAGTGCAGAGTAGTGAGTAGTGAGTGCACATTGCAGAGTAGTGAGTGCAGAGTAGTGAGTAGTGAGTGCAGAGTAGTGAGTAGTGAGTGCAGAGTAGTGAGTGCAGAGTAGTGAGTAGTGAGTGCAGAGTAGTGAGTAGTGGTTGCAGAGTAGTGAGTGCAAATTGCAGAGTAGTGAGTGCAGAGTAGTGAGTAGTGAGTGCAGAGTAGTGAGTAGTGAGTGCAGAGTAGTGAGTGCAGAGTAGTGAGTGCAGAGTAGTGAGTAGTGAGTGCAGAGTAGTGAGTGCAGAGTAGTGAGTAGTGAGTGCAGAGTAGTGAGTGCAGAGTAGTGAGTGCAGAGTAGTGAGTAGTGAGTGCACATTGCAGAGTAGTGAGTGCAGAGTAGTGAGTGCAGAGTAGTGAGTAGTGAGTAGTGAGTGCAGAGTAGTGAGTAGTGAGTGCAGAGTAGTGAGTAGTGAGTGCAGAGTAGTGACTGCAGAGTAGTGAGTAGTGAGTGCAGAGTAGTGAGTGCAGAGTAGTGAGTAGTGAGTAGTGAGTGCAGAGTAGTGAGTAGTGAGTGCAGAGTGCAGAGTAGTGAGTAGTGAGTGCAGAGTAGTGAGTAGTGAGTGCAGAGTAGTGAGTAGTGAGTAGTGAGTGCAGAGTAGTGAGTGCAGAGTAGTGAGTGCAGAGTAGTGAGTGCAGAGTAGTGAGTGCAGAGTAGTGAGTGCAGAGTAGTGAGTAGTGGTTGCAGAGTAGTGAGTAGTGAGTGCACATTGCAGAGTAGTGAGTGCAGAGTAGTGAGTGCAGAGTAGTGGGTGCAGAGTAGTGAGTAGTGAGTGCAGAGTAGTGAGTAGTGAGTGCAGAGTAGTGAGTAGTGAGTGCAGAGTAGTGAGTAGTGAGTGCAGAGTAGTGAGTGCAGAGTAGTGAGTAGTGAGTGCAGCATAGTGAGTGCAGAGTAGTGAGTAGTGAGTGCAGAGTAGTGAGTAGTGAGTGCAGAGTAGTGAGTAGTGAGTGCAGAGTAGTGAGTAGTGAGTGGTGAGTAGTGAGTAGTGAGTGCAGAGTAGTGAGTGCAGAGTAGTGAGTGCAGAGTAGTGAGTGCAGAGTATTGAGTGCAGAGTAGTGAGTAGTGAGTGCAGAGTAGTGAGTAGTGAGTTCAGAGTAGTGAGTGCAGAGTAGTGAGTAGTGAGTGCAGAGTAGTGAGTGGTGAGTGCAGAGTAGTGAGTGGTGAGTGCAGAGTAGTGAGTGCAGAGTAGTGAGTGCAGAGTAGTGAGTAGTGAGTGCAGAGTAGTGAGTAGTGAGTGCAGAGTAGTGAGTGCAGAGTAGGGAGTGCAGAGTAGTGAGTAGTGAGTGCACATTGCAGAGTAGTGAGTGCAGAGTAGTGAGTAGTGAGTGCAGAGTAGTGAGTGCAGAGTAGTGAGTGCAGAGTAGTGAGTAGTGAGTGCAGAGTAGTGAGTGCAGAGTAGTGAGTGCAGAGTAGTGAGTGCAGAGTAGTGAGTGCAGAGTAGTGAGTGCAGAGTAGTGAGTGCAGAGTAGTGAGTAGTGAGTGCAGAGTAGTGAGTGCAGAGTAGTGAGTAGTGAGTGCACATTGCAGAGTAGTGAGTGCAGAGTAGTGAGTAGTGAGTGCAGAGTAGTGAGTAGTGAGTGCAGAGTAGTGAGTAGTGAGTGCAGAGTAGTGAGTGCAGAGTAGTGAGTGCAGAGTAGTGAGTGCAGAGTAGGGAGTAGTGAGTGCAGAGTAGGGAGTAGTGAGTGCAGAGTAGGGAGTAGTGAGTGCAGAGTAGTGAGTAGTGAGTGCAGAGTAGTGAGTAGTGAGTGCAGAGTAGTGAGTAGTGAGTGCAGAGTAGTGAGTGCAGAGTAGTGAGTGCAGAGTAGTGAGTGCAGAGTAGGGAGTAGTGAGTGCAGAGTAGGGAGTGCAGAGTAGTGAGTAGTGAGTAGTGAGTGCAGAGTAGTGAGTAGTGAGTAGTGAGTGCAGAGTAGTGAGTAGTGAGTGCAGAGTAGTGAGTGCAGAGTAGTGAGTAGTGAGTGCAGAGTAGTGTGAGTGCAGAGTAGTGAGTGCAGAGTAGTGAGTAGTGAGTGCAGAGTAGTGAGTGCAGAGTAGTGAGTAGTGAGTGCAGAGTAGTGAGTGCAGAGTAGTGAGTGCAGAGTAGTGAGTGCAGAGTAGTGAGTGCAGAGTAGGGAGTAGTGAGTGCAGAGTAGGGAGTAGTGAGTGCAGAGTAGGGAGTAGTGAGTGCAGAGTAGGGAGTAGTGAGTGCAGAGTAGTGAGTAGTGAGTGCAGAGTAGTGAGTAGTGAGTGCAGAGTAGTGAGTAGTGAGTGCAGAGTAGTGAGTGCAGAGTAGTGAGTGCAGAGTAGTGAGTGCAGAGTAGGGAGTAGTGAGTGCAGAGTAGGGAGTAGTGAGTGCAGAGTAGGGAGTAGTGAGTGCAGAGTAGGGAGTAGTGAGTGCAGAGTAGTGAGTAGTGAGTAGTGAGTGCAAAGTAGTGAGTAGTGAGTAGTGAGTGCAGAGTAGTGAGTGCAGAGTAGTGAGTGCAGAGTAGTGAGTAGTGAGTGCAGAGTAGTGTGAGTGCAGAGTAGTGAGTGCAGAGTAGTGAGTAGTGAGTGCAGAGTAGTGAGTGCAGAGTAGTGAGTAGTGAGTGCAGAGTAGTGAGTGCAGAGTAGTGAGTGCAGAGTAGTGAGTAGTGAGTGCAGAGTGCAGAGTAGTGAGTAGTGAGTGCAGAGTAGTGAGTAGTGAGTGCAGAGTAGTGAGTGCAGAGTAGTGAGTGCAAAGTAGTGAGTAGTGAGTGCAGAGTAGTGAGTAGTGAGTGCAGAGTAGTGAGTAGTGAGTGCAGAGTAGTGAGTGCAGAGTAGTGAGTGCAGAGTAGTGAGTAGTGAGTGCAGAGTAGTGAGTAGTGAGTGCAGAGTAGTGAGTAGTGAGTGCAGAGTAGTGAGTGCAGAGTAGTGAGTGCAGAGTAGTGAGTGCAGAGTAGTGAGTAGTGAGTGCAGAGTAGTGAGTAGTGAGTGCAGAGTAGTGAGTGCAGAGTAGTGAGTAGTGAGTGCAGAGTAGTGAGTGCAGAGTAGTGAGTAGTGAGTGCAGAGTAGTGAGTGCAGAGTAGTGAGTAGTGAGTGCAGAGTAGTGAGTGCTGAGTAGTGAGTGCAGAGTAGTGAGTAGTGAGTAGTGGTTGCAGAGTAGTGAGTGCAAATTGCAGAGTAGTGAGTGCAGAGTAGTGAGTAGTGAGTGCAGAGTAGTGAGTAGTGAGTGCAGAGTAGTGAGTGCAGAGTAGTGAGTAGTGAGTGCAGAGTAGTGAGTGCAGAGTAGTGAGTAGTGAGTGCAGAGTAGTGAGTGCAGAGTAGTGAGTAGTGAGTGCAGAGTAGTGAGTAGTGAGTGCAGAGTGCAGAGTAGTGAGTAGTGAGTGCAGAGTAGTGAGTAGTGAGTGCAGAGTAGTGAGTAGTGAGTGCAGAGTAGTGAGTGCAGAGTAGTGAGTGCAGAGTAGTGAGTAGTGAGTGCAGAGTAGTGAGTAGTGAGTGCAGAGTAGTGAGTAGTGAGTGCAGAGTAGTGAGTGCAGAGTAGTGAGTGCAGAGTAGTGAGTGCAGAGTAGTGAGTGCAGAGTAGTGAGTGCAGAGTAGTGAGTAGTGAGTAGTGAGTGCAGAGTAGTGAGTAGTGAGTGCAGAGTAGTGAGTGCAGAGTAGTGAGTGCAGAGTAGTGAGTGCAGAGTAGTGAGTGCAGAGTAGGGAGTAGGGAGTGCAGAGTAGGGAGTAGTGAGTGCAGAGTAGTGAGTAGTGAGTGCAGAGTAGTGAGTAGTGAGTGCAGAGTAGTGAGTAGTGAGTAGTGAGTGCAGAGTAGTGAGTAGTGAGTGCAGAGTAGTGAGTGCAGAGTAGTGAGTAGTGAGTGCAGAGTAGTGAGTGCAGAGTAGTGAGTGCAGAGTAGTGAGTAGTGAGTGCAGAGTAGTGAGTGCAGAGTAGTGAGTGCAGAGTAGTGAGTGCAGAGTAGTGAGTAGTGGTTGCAGAGTAGTGAGTGCAAATTGCAGAGTAGTGAGTGCAGAGTAGTGAGTGCAGAGTAGTGAGTGCAGAGTAGTGAGTGCAGAGTAGTGAGTAGTGAGTGCAGAGTAGTGAGTGCAGAGTAGTGAGTAGTGAGTGCAGAGTAGTGAGTGCAGAGTAGTGAGTAGTGAGTGCAGAGTAGTGAGTAGTGAGTGCAGAGTAGTGAGTAGTGAGTGCAGAGTAGTGAGTAGTGAGTGCAGAGTAGTGAGTGCAGAGTAGTGAGTGCAAAGTAGTGAGTAGTGAGTGCAGAGTAGTGAGTAGTGAGTGCAGAGTAGTGAGTGCAGAGTAGTGAGTAGTGAGTGCAGAGTAGTGAGTAGTGAGTGCAGAGTAGTGAGTAGTGAGTGCAGAGTAGTGAGTGCAGAGTAGTGAGTGCAGAGTAGTGAGTGCAGAGTAGTGAGTAGTGAGTGCAGAGTAGTGAGTGCAGAGTAGTGAGTGCAGAGTAGTGAGTGCAGAGTAGTGAGTAGTGAGTAGTGAGTGCAGAGTAGTGAGTAGTGAGTGCAGAGTAGTGAGTAGTGAGTGCAGAGTAGTGAGTAGTGAGTGCAGAGTAGTGAGTAGTGAGTGCAGAGTAGTGAGTGCAGAGTAGTGAGTAGTGAGTAGTGAGTGCAGAGTAGTGAGTAGTGAGTGCAGAGTAGTGAGTGCAGAGTAGTGAGTAGTGAGTGCAGAGTAGTGAGTAGTGAGTGCACATTGCAGAGTAGTGAGTGCAGAGTAGTGAGTAGTGAGTGCAGAGTAGTGAGTGCAGAGTAGTGAGTGCAGAGTAGTGAGTGCAGAGTAGTGAGTAGTGAGTGCAGAGTAGTGAGTAGTGAGTGCAGAGTAGTGAGTAGTGAGTGCAGAGTAGTGAGTGCAGAGTAGTGAGTAGTGAGTAGTGAGTAGTGAGTGCAGAGTAGTGAGTAGTGAGTGCAGAGTAGTGAGTGCAGAGTAGTGAGTAGTGAGTGCAGAGTAGTGAGTAGTGAGTGCACATTGCAGAGTAGTGAGTGCAGAGTAGTGAGTAGTGAGTGCAGAGTAGTGAGTGCAGAGTAGTGAGTAGTGAGTGCAGAGTAGTGAGTAGTGAGTGCAGAGTAGTGAGTAGTGAGTGCAGAGTAGTGAGTGCAGAGTAGTGAGTAGTGAGTAGTGAGTGCAGAGTAGTGAGTAGTGAGTGCAGAGTAGTGAGTAGTGAGTGCAGAGTAGTGAGTAGTGAGTGCAGAGTAGTGAGTAGTGAGTGCAGAGTAGTGAGTGCAGAGTAGTGAGTGCAGAGTAGTGAGTAGTGAGTGCAGAGTAGTGAGTCCAGAGTAGTGAGTGCAGAGTAGTGAGTGCAGAGTAGTGAGTGCAGAGTAGTGAGTGCAGAGTAGTGAGTGCAGAGTAGTGAGTAGTGAGTGCAGAGTAGTGAGTAGTGAGTGCAGAGTAGTGAGTAGTGAGTGCAGAGTAGTGAGTAGTGAGTGCAGAGTAGTGAGTAGTGAGTGCAGAGTAGTGAGTAGTGAGTGCAGAGTAGTGAGTGCAGAGTAGTGAGTGCAGAGTAGTGAGTAGTGAGTGCAGAGTAGTGAGTAGTGAGTGCAGAGTAGTGAGTAGTGAGTGCAGAGTAGTGAGTAGTGAGTGCAGAGTAGTGAGTAGTGAGTGCAGAGTAGTGAGTGCAGAGTAGTGAGTGCAGAGTAGTGAGTGCAGAGTAGTGAGTAGTGAGTGCAGAGTAGTGAGTGCAGAGTAGTGAGTGCAGAGTAGTGAGTGCAGAGTAGTGAGTGCAGAGTAGTGAGTGCAGAGTAGTGAGTGCAGAGTAGTGAGTAGTGAGTAGTGAGTGCAGAGTAGTGAGTAGTGAGTAGTGAGTGCAGAGTAGTGAGTGCAGAGTAGTGAGTGCAGAGTAGTGAGTAGTGAGTGCAGAGTAGTGAGTAGTGAGTGCAGAGTAGTGAGTAGTGAGTAGTGAGTGCAGAGTAGTGAGTAGTGAGTAGTGAGTGCAGAGTAGTGAGTAGTGAGTAGTGAGTACAGAGTAGTGAGTAGTGAGTGCAGAGTAGTGAGTAGTGAGTGCAGAGTAGTGAGTAGTGAGTGCAGAGTAGTGAGTAGTGAGTGCAGAGTAGTGAGTAGTGAGTGCAGAGTAGTGAGTAGTGAGTGCAGAGTAGTGAGTGCAGAGTAGTGAGTAGTGAGTGCAGAGTAGTGAGTGCAGAGTAGTGAGTAGTGAGTAGTGAGTGCAGAGTAGTGAGTAGTGAGTGCAGAGTAGTTAGTGCAGAGTAGTGAGTAGTGAGTAGTGAGTAGTGAGTAGTGAGTGCAGAGTAGTGAGTAGTGAGTGCAGAGTAGTGAGTAGTGAGTGCAGAGTAGTGAGTAGTGAGTGCAGAGTAGTGAGTAGTGAGTGCAGAGTAGTGAGTAGTGAGTGCAGAGTAGTGAGTGCAGAGTAGTGAGTAGTGAGTAGTGAGTGCAGAGTAGTGAGTAGTGAGTAGTGAGTGCAGAGTAGTGAGTAGTGAGTGCAGAGTAGTGAGTAGTGAGTGCAGAGTAGTGAGTAGTGAGTGCAGAGTAGTGAGTAGTGAGTGCAGAGTAGTGAGTGCAGAGTAGTGAGTGCAGAGTAGTGAGTGCAGAGTAGTGAGTGCAGAGTAGTGAGTGCAGAGGAGTGAGTGCAGAGGAGTGAGTGCAGAGGAGTGAGTGCAGAGGAGTGAGTGCAGAGGAGTGAGTGCAGAGGAGTGAGTGCAGAGGAGTGAGTGCAGAGTAGTGAGTAGTGAGTGCAGAGTAGTGAGTAGTGAGTGCAGAGTAGTGAGTAGTGAGTGCAGAGTAGTGAGTGCAGAGTAGTGAGTAGTGAGTGCAGAGTAGTGAGTAGTGAGTGCAGAGTAGTGAGTAGTGAGTGCAGAGTAGTGAGTAGTGAGTGCAGAGTAGTGAGTGCAGAGTAGTGAGTGCAGAGTAGTGAGTGCAGAGTAGTGAGTAGTGAGTGCAGAGTAGTGAGTGCAGAGTAGTGAGTAGTGAGTGCAGAGTAGTGAGTAGTGAGTGCAGAGTAGTGAGTAGTGAGTGCAGAGTAGTGAGTAGTGAGTGCAGAGTAGTGAGTAGTGAGTGCAGAGTAGTGAGTAGTGAGTGCAGAGTAGTGAGTGCAGAGTAGTGAGTGCAGAGTAGTGAGTGCAGAGTAGTGAGTGCAGAGTAGTGAGTGCAGAGTAGTGAGTAGTGAGTGCAGAGTAGTGAGTAGTGAGTGCAGAGTAGTGAGCAGTGAGTGCAGAGTAGTGAGCAGTGAGTGCAGAGTAGTGAGCAGTGAGTGCAGAGTAGTGAGTAGTGAGTGCAGAGTAGTGAGTAGTGAGTGCAGAGTAGTGAGTGCAGAGTAGTGAGTGCAGAGTAGTGAGTGCAGAGTAGTGAGTGCAGAGTAGTGAGTGCAGAGTAGTGAGTAGTGAGTGCAGAGTAGTGAGTAGTGAGTGCAGAGTAGTGAGTGCAGAGTAGTGAGTAGTGAGTGCAGAGTAGTGAGTGCAGAGTAGTGAGTAGTGAGTGCAGAGTAGTGAGTGCAGAGTAGTGAGTAGTGAGTGCAGAGTAGTGAGTAGTGAGTGCAGAGTAGTGAGTGCAGAGTAGTGAGTGCAGAGTAGTGAGTGCAGAGTAGTGAGTGCAGAGTAGTGAATAGTGAGTAGTGAGTGCAGAGTGAGTGTGCAGAGCAGTGAGTGCAGGTGCAGAGTGGTGTGTGCTGTTGAGTGCAGAGTGCTGTGTATTGGCAATGTAAATGACAATGCCATCTATTTATGATTTAAAGAAAAAAAAGAAATGTCATGAGCAATGCCAATAGCTCCACCTTTAATGATGCCGAGACCATTGCATTGTAAATGCTTGTTAATAAAAGTCCTCCATCTGTCAAAAAAGGCGCTCAGTACAATAAAAGAAGCACAAACTCCAAGTGAACAATCATTCTTTTTCTTTGATGTACTTCGATCGCCTAATGAAGATCCACACAATCTAAATGCCTGATCCGCTCAACCAGTGGAGGTTCCATTGAAGGCTCTTTCCCCGTAATCACAAAAAAAAGATAGTAAGACAGAGATCTGGGAAATTTTTTAATGCTACATATTGATGAAGAAACTACTTCACACGAATAAAGCAGAGTTATGGAATCAGACACATGGCTTCGAATATCACAGACACTTGACACTACATCAAAAGCTCTTGAATACCAATCCATCAAAGTTGATATTCAAATAGCGTTATTCGAATCCGTAGCACAATTCACTGCAGCCATTGATTTTCGACTTGGGAATATGTACATCACGATAAAAGAGTTATTGCATCAGGCTGCAAAAACACTTGAAGTACACAAACGATATGATAAACAAAACCAATGCTGTACTGGCAACCCTAACATTGAAAAACTCCATGAATTTCCAACTATTGAAACTACTTTGGTGGAAGAAATCGAAATTCTTAAGGCGCACCTTCCATCAAATACTGATAACAAGCTGTAGTGACCGGATATTTTGTCATATTTCCGAGTGATGGTGACTTTAGACTACTACCATCTTAGTATAGTGGATAGATTCCTATCTTCAGCCTATTCTTAGGATTAGCCTATTGACTTTGGCATAAGCATATGTCCTTTCATCATTTTAGAGCCTAAAGGCCTATATTAGAGGGTTGATCATTTATTCCTGATACTATATTACCTATTGGTTAGGTTTGTTTATGTATTTAGATGGAGCTATGCGTCTCTTTCATCATTTTCGGCCCTACATGGCCCAAACGAGAGAAACTCCATTTTCTTTCCTGCCTTGGCTGCTCGAGGCGCTCGTAGCTCAAGAGTAATGTTTTAGTTATGAGCTGTTGTTCACTAGAGAGGAACCGGTCAGAGCTGGCCCTTATCGGAGGAATGTAAGCAAAGCTCGGGTTTTAGACGAAACAGCAGTTGGCCACTGTGGGAGTGTCGGGAGCCTGGAGCCTAGTACAGGAATCTGGTGGGCGTCAGGTTACTGTCTGGAAATTTCCATGAACGAGGAGCTCTTTATATTATCGAGGTGTAGAGAGATGACTCTCTAGCTGGCATTATTAGTCTGGAGTCATCACAAGACTTGAACTCATTCAAAAAGAAGTCAGGAGAAGTTTGGCATTCACTTAAGAGTCTGAAAGAAAACTCTGCATTGGAACTAATGTCATTTTGAGTTATAAGCGAAACAAAATAAGGAAACAAAATTAAAAAAAGGAAAAAAGTCCAAAATTCAAAGAAATTAAAAGAAGTAACAGCAAATGTCTTCCCAATTTTTAAACAAACTAAGAGACCTGGAACCAATATAGAACAATACGATCTATCCATTCATAAGACTAAAATGGAGGAGACTGTGATTCCACCGTTCTGCATCATATTCTTTTAAAAGAGATGACGAACAATGATAAACCAAAAAAGTAAAATCAACATCACCTACTCTTACTACTCTTACTACAAATAAGGCCCAGAGTAGAATAAGAGAACTAAAACAACTTGTACCAAGATCTAAGGTTTCACAGCAGGAAAGAAACTTTCAGCATATATTTAAAAAACCTTCCTTACCCCAGTTTGTTTGGGATAGTGATGTACAGCAAAGTTCTATTAAAACGCTATTGGAAAGATCACAAAAAAGGAGAAATCCATCAAGAAATCACCATACTACATAACCTTCCAACTGCTACCTATTCAGTTCATATAAACACCAATCAAGAGTTGTTGCGAAGGAAAAACACGAAAACCATATTCCAATCCCACTATAAATCACAGGGTAGATTTTAAGAGTGGAAATCCATATGAGACTACACTAGTAACTTGGTAGTCTCCCAAAATCGTAGATCCGATTATATCTAAGGGTAGTGTTTTACTTGATTGGGAAATTAAAATAGCAGAGATAACAGAGTTCTCATATCTACTGATCAAGCAAATTTGTCAGACAAACAAAAGACTCAAACCGAGGCAGTGAAAACCATTACAATTTTGTATTGAAGAATGCAAAAAAAGTGCAGGTACTGTTGTCCTATCTCCTACAATGGAGGCATTAACAATATCTCTGAATGGACTGCAAGAGCGTATCTTGTGAATTTCGAATATAGATCATTGCTAAGTATTGGACTGGAAAAGGCTTGCCCCTATGCTTAACCAAAATAGGAGAGATTGACATGATTTAAATGCTGATACTCTCCACGGAAAAAACAAACATCAAATTCAATCAAATTTACATGAACAAAAGCAAGTTAACACAAAAGTTTCTAAAGTAAAACAAGGTGCTAAAATGATAAGGACCATTACCATATTCTCATGGAACATTACAGGCACTAAAAAATTGTACACAGATCCTGAACTTGAAAAATACTTTAGAAATTTCAACATCATATTCCTGCAAGAAACATAGAATATGGGAGAACAGTCACTAGGAGGTTATGCAGAAATATGTATTGCTGCTCAAAAAACCCCCAAAAAAACAGCCACCCAAAAAGGGGAATTATCAATCTACGTAGCATTAGATAAAAATCTCTCCTTCACTAGCTTGACAAATAATGTAACTTTCATACATGGCATAATAATAAATAACTGGAATTACGGAATCACCACAGGCCCAAATTATATCTTAAATATACATGTTTATCCCAACTAAACACAAAAATGAATAAACATAAACGTAATCAAAGATTTTCTTATGGAACTGAAAACCTCACACTGCGATATCCCACCTATAGTCACTGGGGACTATAAAGTAAATCAGGCGAACTATTTAGGGAGAGGTGGTTATCAAAAAAAACAGACATTAACTGTGGTATTCCAATTCAAATTTCCAAATTTGGTACAGTAAACAAACCAGATCATGCATTACTTCAAACATTGGAGGCACTCGGACTCCGGTATTGAATAGGCGTACCCAAGGTGATATCCCGATGACCACAACAAGCAAATCTAACAAAATGGACTCTGCATTAGACAACACTTTGTATCTCTAAAACTATTCCATAAGATTCCATCTTACAAAATAATCGCAAGATGTGAAAATGATAACTCAGTACAGGTCATTAAATATAGTAAATATAATGCAACGAATCAGACCTATAAACCAGTTAGTTCGCAGGACACAGGTACTAACTGGAAAAAAATTAGATGGAATAAATTGTCACTCACCAGATACGAGAATTGGAAAATGAGTGGATCAACAACCAAATGGAATTCACCTTCATTACAACACACAACTTGCCCTCTAACAACCCTCCCTCTCCTGCCACTCCTTCCAATCGAGCTGGGCTCCTCTATGTTCTTAAGAGCGTAGCCCCTCCCCAGGACCTTCGCACTCCCATTTTCCCCATTTTCCTCATTTTCCTCATTTTCCTCATTCAGATATCACTCGAGATCTCCTCTCTCCACAGGTTCCCCCCACAGCTCCTTTCTTTGAACCAACACTCAGATTTAGTGGGGCGTCTGGACAAGTTATCTCTCCAAGTTAATCTACTCATTCATGAATTCCATCAACTGATAGCTCTCTCACCTAACTATCTGCCCTTGTTTAGTTCTCTTAGTTCCCTAGGAAAACTGCCCAAAGTCCCTGCCTTTGCACCCACTGGCCTTAACTGGTTTTCCTCGCTCCCTATCTCTAAAACACTACCCCTTCCCAACACCCCCTCTTCCCCCAGAAGAAGGATGGCCGAACTTGCTGCCAGTGAAATAGAGGATCTACTCCTCTCTTACTCAATCACTCAAGAAATTGACAAGGTCCATATGGCCCAAATCCCATCCATTCTAGCCAACCGAAATAGGGAACCCTCTAACAACCACATAGTCATAAATAGCAACAACCTCAAGCAAGTGAACATCACCCAGACCCCTACATCACTCTCGCCTAGTTGGTTGAAATGCGCACTACTCAATTGCAGATAATCAAAAAACATGGCTCAGTTCTATACGACCTCATCCAAAACAATGAGCTAGATATCATAATCCTCACGGAAACCTGACTAAATTCATCCCCTCCCCCATATTAGACCGCCTAGTCATGACAGAATCCACCTAGACAGAACCACGAAATGGCGGGAGACTAGCTCGTATACACCGGAACACACTATCTGTCTTCCACATGGAAACTTCCACCTCATCCATAGTTGAATACCTCTGCCTCAACATCTCTATTATTCACCTCCCTGTATGCAGACTTCATACCTTCTTCCATGCTCCTGGCAATAATTTCCTCTTTATCGAACAACTAATGGAAATTATCTCCTCCAATAATGACCACTCAATATCCCAAATCTTCCTCGGTGACTTCAACCTTCATTGGTCTAGACCTAATGACCAAGCGATGAGCTGTCTTAATGCTTTCCTATGGGATATGGACCGTACCCAATTCTGTGACCGGCCAACTTCCAATAAAGGTGAAATTCAGGACCTCATCTTTTCAAAAGTTATTACCATCACATTGGAAAACATTATTACATGTGATTATTCCGACCACTACAGCATCTTCTCTATCAATTAGGAGGTGATATGGAAAAGAATCCAACACAAGAAAACTAAACAGTGGAAAAGGGACCTCAGGAATATTTACACGAACTGCCTAGCTACCGAATGTAAAAATGCCCTGTCCCTCCAAGACGATTTATCTGGTGTGCATGATCTCACGGACTTCTATAACTCAACTATCTCTGGTATCATGGACTGAATAGCACTTCTACATCAAAAAAATGATACCTCCAAATTCTCCTATCTATGGTTCAATCTAAAGTCTTTATTTATTTATTTGTTTATTTTATAAACTTGTATGGCGCAAAACAGCTACCCAAAAAGGGTTTCCCGGCGCCTTGAACACAGCACGGTAGATGGAATATACAGCAGAGGTCGTCCAGGGTTACTGGTCGAACAGCCAGGTCTTTATCTCCTTTCGAAACCTGAGAAGACTTTGCTCCTTTCGTATGTGGATTGGGAGTGTGTTCCAGATGACAGGACCCAGGTGGGCAAACGATCTTCCTCCCATCCTGGCCAGCTTGAATCTGGGTACACAGAATTTTTCCGCTGATTTAGATCGTAGGTTTCTTTTAGGAATGTAGGGAGAAGCTAGTGCCTGCAAGTATTTGGGAGCAGTACCTGCTTTGATTTTAAACATGTAATTTAAGGCCTTAAACCTAATGCGATTCTCAACCCTCAACCAGTGCAGCTCGCACAGGTAGGGGGACACGCTGCTGTTTTTAGGTATGCTACAAAGGAGTCGAGCAGCCGCATTTTGTACAAGCTGCAGTCTCTTTGTAACTGCCTTGTTTGCACCTAGATACGGGATGTTCCCGTAGTCAAGCCGAGATGTAATTAAGGCATTGACCACCGTTTTCTGCATGGAGCTAGGCAGCATCCACAGGATCTTCTTGAGCCACCTCATGATGGTAAAGCAGAGGCTCACTACTTTGTTTACATGTTGTTTCATGGACAGTGAATTGTCCAGAATTACACCCAGATTTCTAGCATGAGGCACTGGTGTAGGGAGATTTCCCATCTGGGCAGGCCAATGTAATGAGCTCCAGAGCTCTGGCTGCTTGCCCAGAAGGAGAATCTCTGTCTTGTCTCCATTTAATTTCAACTGGTTGGTTGATAAGGAGAGATGAAGATGATGTGTGGGGTTCAGACAGTGAAAAAACAATCGTCAGCATACGACATGAAGGTAAGACCCGCTTTTTCCACAAGATCCGCTAGGGGTCTAAGATATAGATTGAAAAAGAGCGGGCTAAGTATGGAGCCCTGAGGTACTCCATGAGGGAAATTGAAATATCCCGAGCATGCAGCAGCCGATGCTATTTGAAAAGTCCGTTGAGTCAGGAAGGATCTAATCCATTGCAGTGCATTTCCACATATTCCGTTTTTTTCCAGTAGGGTGAGTAGCCTTTTATGCGACACAGTGTCAAAGGCTGCGCTTAAATCAAGTAAAATAAGCGCAACCGTCTGTCCATCATCGAGGAGTTTCCTAATGGTTTCAGAAATACCCAATAGGGCAGTTTCTGTAGAGAAACCCGCTCGGAAACCTGACTGGGTGGGGTGAAGAAGGGCATTCTTCTCTGAGAAAAGAGTCAGGGCTGAGTGCACATGTCTTTCCAAACATTTGGAAAAAGCTGGAAGAAGTGAGATTGGCCTGTAGTTGGCCAGTTTATCCGGATCTGCTGTAGGTTTTTTCAGCAGTGGGGTCACTATAGCATGTTTCCATATAGTTGGTACTGTGGAAAGCTCTAAAGATGAGTTTAAGGTGTCTGCAATGATTTCCAGGGCGGGCGTATCTAACAATTTTATTATGTTGATGGGAATAGGATCCTGTGGAGAGCCAGATTTAATCGTTTTCATAATGGAAATGAGAGCATCAGTTGTAATGGGGGGCCATTTTTGGAGGGTCTGATTTATGGACGGAGTATACTCCCACTCTTCCTTAGAGGCAGTTGTCGGAGTGTTTTTGTCTATTTCGATGATTAGATTGTCAATTTTATCAGAGAAAAATTGAGCTAAATCCTGGCATTGCTTCATATTTAAAGGTCGCGTTGGAGCAGTAATTAAGGGCAGCTGAACGTCTATGGAGAGCAAAACCTTCCGTGAATCATCTAAAAGTCCTTTAATCGGTTAGAAGCTCCTACAATAAAAAAATCAAGATGACCAAGGCCGATTATTTCAGAGCCCAACTTAAATAAGCCTATAATCACCCCAAAAACTTTTTGAAATTGTCAAATAGCAATCAGCGAAAGCTTTCGATCACATCGACTCAGTAGTTGATTCACCTTCCTGCACTGATCTGGCTCTCTTCTTTATGGAGAAACCTAAATCAGCCAGTCTTGACCTTGAAGCCAAGACGTCCCTTCTTACATCACTTGAGAGTATGGCTTATCCTGTCCTCTCTGCAAGACCAAAGCCTCTAAGTACATGGCCACATGGGGCTCCTTCTCGCCCCTCAGTGAAAACAACATCTACAAAACCCTTCTTAGCATTAACCTGCCTAATCACTTCAACGACCCACTGCCACATCGGTCTTTAAAGATATCAAGGAGGCCCTCATCCCCGTCTGGACTAGAATTGTCAATGCCTCTCTATCTCAAGGCAATATCCCCGAATGCTTAAAAGCAGCGCAGGTTTCACCCATTCTAAAAAAAACATGATGTGGACATATCAGATCTCCACAACTTCCGTTGCATCTCCAACATCCGTACTCAGGATAAGCTCCTAGAAAAATGCATACAAGCGCAACTCTGTTCGCACATCGAGACTTTCAATCTCCTGGATCAACACCGTCTCGCTTTAGGAGTGGTCACAGTACTGAATCAGCACTTGTCCGCATCATTGCGGACATCTTAAACATGTTAAACCATAATGAATCCTGCCTCCTAATACTTCTTGACCTTTTTTCTGCATTCAACACGGTTAACCACGATAAACTCTTAGCTATTCTGGAACACTGAATGGGTCTTTCAGGCTTGGTACTGCAATGGATCTCTTTGTTCCTGCACAATAGATCCCAAAGAGTTAAGGTGAATCATACTCTATCCCATCCAGCTGCAGTCACCAGGGGGTTCACGTAAGGATCTGCCCTTTTGCCTATAATGGTTAATATTTGCCTTGAACCACTAGCGAACGCTCTATCATCCAAAACATACTTTTCCATACGTACGCAGATGACATGCAACTTTATCTTAAAATCAATTCATCTGAAGACTTCAAGTCACTCAACTCCTCCTTGTTGTTTACCCAAAACTGGTTAACTGAAAACCACCTTCTGCTGAACACGGCCAAAACAGAATTCCTTCTCATTTCCCCTCTTAAGCACACCCCCAAGATTATTCTCTGAATAAAACACCTCTCTACCTTCAACAGCTCCCCAGTTATCATCAACTCAACTAAATCTCTTGGAATCACCCTAGACTCACACTTGAACATGAAGAAAAATATTAGTAAGACTTGCAAAGGTGCGAACCACCAAATGAGGATTTTTAGAAACATATAACCATTCCTCCCTCAAGAGGACTTCAAGCAGGGGGTACAAGCACTTGTCCTACGGAGGTTAGACTATGGGAGCTATATACCTTGGGCCCGCTCAGGGTCTTGTTGAATGCCACTGTCAGACTGGTCACGTATACATAATGAAATGAGCACATATCCCCAGCCTTAATTTAATTTAATTTAATTGCGGGTTTATATAGCGCTAGGATCGACTCCCGGAGGAGTATCTCCGCGCTTCCACTAATGGGGAACCCGTCCTGGCTCACCCTGAGAGATGGTCCCTAATGGGTATCTCTAAGGTGCGACCAAGCATCCCCGGCGGTCTGTGGAGGCCGTTGTGAAGATGAGGCAAGCTAATGCCCAGAGTTGCCGAGTGTGGTCCCCGACTGGAGTAGGCACCGAGGCGAGAATTATCGAGCCCGCTGACCCTGGTCCACGACCCTGCCGCGTCGGGAATCGAACCCTGGTCCCGGGCCGTCCTCTGTTTACGGGTCTGCCGCCTCTAACCAGTGAGCCACACCACTCCACAAGAGCTCTAAAGTGGTTACCCTTCGAAGCAAGACTACAACTAGACTCTTCAGACTTTTCACAAAAAGAAAACGAGGCTCAGAGCCTTCTCCAGTGCGGCACCTAAGATTTGGAACTCTCTCCAACCGGAAATTCGCAGTATCTCCTACATGGCTGATTTCAAACATGAAGTAAAAACAATCCTAATGTACAAGTTCCGGCCTTATTTGGTCATGGCCTGTATGTTTTCAAAATGTCCTGTTTTACTGTTGCTGTTTTGCGTAGCAATTGTATTCTATGTAACTATGATTCCGTGCCTTACTTTAATAAGTAATGTTTGTTCACACCCTTCTACCATCTAAGTATCTCATTATGCTCTCTTCTATTCAATTTCCCCTAACTTTGTCCCCCCCTCCTCTACTGTGAAGCGCTCTGATACCCTTCAGGGTCTTGTTCGCGCTATACAAAACTTTTTAAATAAATAAATATAAATTCAAAAGATCCAATCTTGGCCTGGGGTATGATGCAAGAAAAACGTAAAGCTACTTTAACAACAACAAACAAAAAATGGACATTGCTGCAATGTTCAAAGAATTAAATCTAGTTTTCAAATATTCTTAGACAAAATTGAAGGCCAGTTGGGAAGCAAAAAGGGGCAAAATCAACCGAGATTGGATTGACATAGTAAAAGCTTATACAAACAATACAAACTATCTATGGACATTATTACATCGATTAGATTTTTAGGCATAAGCTCTGGCTCTCTGACCCCTAAAACTAAACACTACTGGACTTGTAACTGACGCTCTGCCATAAGAACTGCTGTTCTGCTTAATGGAGTCAACTGTCCTGATTGTCTGGGAGGCCTGATGAGCTCCTTCCTAATTGTCGGCACCTTAAGGTACCAGGGATTAAGTGTCATCTCATAGCGTATAATAAAGGGAGTACCTCCAAAATTGGTCACTATTGGGGAATGGTCAGAGATGCACCTAGGAAGATGTGCATATTCGCCAAACATAGGGAGTTGGCCGGCCCTGCTGAAAATACAGTCAATCCGGGATAAGCTCCTGTGTACTCCTGAGAGAAAGTTGTATTAAAGGGATGAGTGATTACATACTCTCCAAATACGAGCCGCATAGCCCTAAAAAATCTGCCAGTATATACCCGGATGCTTCTCCCTGTCTGGGTGGTTCCATATCCAAATCTCTATTAAGGGCTTCATTACAGTCTCCCCCTATCATCAAGTCAGCCTCGGGTAGATTTAATATGTGTGTCCAAGATCGTCCATTGTCACTGAGTGCAGTCTGGGTGGCAGGTAGAGCGACGTTATATTGAGCAGCCTGCCTTCCCAATAACCAGACACTCATAATCCTTCCCAATGTATCACGTGTAACCGTCTGGACATGGAAGGGGAATGAATTACTCAGAAGAACACCTAAATGTAAATGTAATGTAAATTGATACTTGTATAGCGCACTACTCACCCGCAAGGGTCTCAAGGTGCTTGTACGAATACCGCTGTGGAACCTATCCTGGCTTTCCCTGTGAGGTGTTCACTCCTGGGCACCCCCAAGGTGGAGGCCAGGCATCCTTAGCGTTGTAGGGGCTGTTGTGGAGATTAAGCAAGCTATTGCCCAGAGTTGCAGAGTGGGACTGCATGATTGGAATAGGCACCGAGGTGAGAATTATCAGGTCCGTGGAATTTTGAGCCCAAGACCCACAGAGGCGGGGAATTGAACCCTGGTCCCAGGCTAGACCTCTGCATCAGGGTCTGCCTGTTCTAACCATTGAGCCACACTTCGCCACCTACCCCTCTTGACCCCCAAGCATAGTCAGCGTGAGCCGCCAATTTATACCCCCATCTATTGAGTGCACAATAGTAGGTCCCTTGTTTATCGGTTTCCTGTAGTAGGACCATATCGGGGCTTGACGTTTCAAATATTGCAGGACTATTCCACGCTTAATTCTGTCCCCCAATCCATTGAAATTCCAAGAGAGTATCTTTAATTGGCCCAATGGCGGCGCTACCTTGGGGTTGCCATAGATTTGGTCATTGTAAATATGACCTTCTAAGGCTGAGGATAACATGAAACTAAGACCGAGTTTTCACGTTCCCTCACAGACTCAACACCCTTAACACCCTGAACCACATCCCTAATGTTCGTCCTATTGTTAAATTATGTGTCCCCAGTACTGAAAATATGTTTTAAAAAGTTGCATAATAAAAATAAAACATTTCTATAACAATCCCACTTATAACTCCCCAAATCCCCCCCTTTCCATGCCTCCCTGCAGCATGGACTTAAAACTGCCCACCCCTCAACTGTGCAGAGTACCTGTATAGCCTTGCCCATTAACCCCTGTAAAGGGGAATGTGGCACTGACGGAGCTCCTCCAAAAATCACTGTCCTGACATGACCAAGACCTTTTTAGCCTTTGTAAGCACGGTGTGTATACAAAACCAACTATGTAGGGCCTGTTTACCATCACACCTCCATTTAGAAGCTGTGGGCTCGACAATTCGGCCCAGTCTTAACCAACATGGTCCCACAGACTATATACTTAACAGTCTTCAACAAGTCTATCGTCCAGCAAACCCTCGTCATCCATGTTCAGCTGGGCCGATCCCACCTCCGTGCATGTCCAGAGACCGGTGACTCTGTGCAAATTGGTCATTTATGCCCAGTTCCTTTTAAAAGCCCTCCGTCAGGCCGGAGCTATCTTGTCGATTCTCATGCCCCTGAAAATGCCTTTGAGAGTTAGATCTGTGAATTCCAAGGGTTCTCCATCCATCTGGCCATTCCCAGGTTTCCTACTTGGTTTGGAAGAACTAAGACTTCCCCTCCGACATCACCCATAGATTGGCCAGAAAGAGCATTGCATATTTAATATTTTTTTCCCTGAGTGTTTGTTTCACCTCTAGGAAGGATCTCCGCATCTTTTGTACCTTCACTGTAAAGTCTGGAAAAAAGGTGATAGTCCAGTTTTTGAACTTGAGTGAGGGGGCTGTGCGTGCCGTCTGTAGGATGATCTCCCTGTCTCTATAATTAAATATTATGGCCAAGATAGGACGTGGGGGTGCGCCCGGCTTCTGGGGACCTCCAGGCACTCTATGTGTGGGCTCAACTGAGAAGTATTGGGAAAAGTTTCTGGCTGTAGATGGTTCTGAATCAAGTCCTCTATGAACAGGTCTGGGACCTGCCCCGCTGCTCTCTCCGGCACACCCAAAACCTGTACATTAGTCCTACTTGCACGCCCCTCATAGTCTTCAAGCTTCAACTCCAGGTCCATTGTCATCTGTCTCTTGACCGTCGTTTCCAGTGTTTTGGAAGAGTTCTGGAGCGCTGAGACCAAATCCTATGTGGATTTCCCCCTCTCCCCAAAGTTGTGTAGGTCCACGTGAATGAGTGTCACCTCCGCTATTACTGTGTCTATTTTATGTTCAAGCCCTGAGCGGACCCCTAGTATGGTCTCCATGACATCGACTAGGGTCAGGGAACCCTCCTCTAATGGCTGCTTTGTTCCCTGCGTTTCTTTTTTCTCCTCTGTGCTTTCCGCTCTGGTCTGGGCAAATGTATCCAATTTTGTTTGATACGTCTGCTTGGGCCCTCTTGCTGCCGACAATTTGCCAGAGTCACTGATGTAAGATGAGCCATTTATTTGTGTCCTGTGTTGGTTCATACAAAACTCAATGTGCAAAGGCCAAGCGGCAGCGACCTGTGTGCCTCTGCGATGGTGGAGTGAGCCCCAGCTCAGAGAGCACTAGTTAAATAAAGTTTTTCCCCTCAACTCTGTGCGACTGTCCAATCCCTCCTCTCATTGCATCCAAAATGGCAGATCACTAATCTTGTCGGGTGCGTCACACCTACGGGGATCGTTCAAGTTCCTACCGCACCCTCCTCAATCTAAACTTCCCTTCTTATTTGCTACTATTGCCACATCCAAGATCCCGTCGTTCATTGTACTTAAATCACCAGGCTTCTATTGGATCAAAATAAGTATTTTGTGTCCCTTCCCCTCCTTGTCAGTGTGACCAGTGCTGGGAGTCAAACTTTGAACGTTTCTTATGGGCACCGGAGGGTGGGAAGGAGCCCGCAAGCTGATATTTTATTTTCCTCAGCTCCACCCAGCCTTTTACACTGCACAGAGTTAGAGATTCAGCTACTTTTATTAGAGAAGGTGCGCCATCTCTCAACTGTTCTGGGCCGCGTCTCCACTATGCATCTGGTCCAGTGCACTGGTTATGAGGCACGGTGGGAGGGGGCTGTGTGGCAGTGGGGGAAATTGCTGTGCTCCCCAATAATACCTCTCCCAACACCCTTGCTCAGCTCCCAGGGCCAGGCACAGCCCGGAGCTACTGGAAAGGACGTTGCAGGGCCAATCACTCTCAGCATCTTCCAGTAACGCCCTCCCGGAGTCTCGTACGGGTCTATCTCGTTGCCCAGTGTCACTCAGCAGCAGCAGTCACCTTCAATCAAGTTGGGAGGGGCTGTGTGAGAAGGTTGTCTGCTGACTCGATCAGGTCCCTCCTCTGAGGATTCAAGTGGACAGCACTTCCTCAACTTTCACTTTCCCTGGGCTCCTTGCTTCTCTCAACGGAGACAGTTCCTCACAGTCGTAATGTTACCCGATGGTGCGGGAAAATCGCCGTTTGCAGTCCGAGTATCCACCAGGAGTCAGGGAGCACCGGACAGGTATAAATTATGGGCAAAAACCGGATTAATGTACAGATATTAAGGGGCAGATTTACAAGCCCCTTGTAACACTTTTACGATGCCGTTGCGTCACTTTTGTGACGCAGCGGCGGCGTAAATAATGCGCCACGTTGCGACTAATTTACAACGTGACGCATCTAGGCAGATGTGTCACGTTGTAAAGTCCTGCGCCACATGAAACCTGCGTCAGGTGTCATGTGGGCGTTCTGTCGCAGGGTGGGCGTTCCCTCGCAGGAAAGGCCCGTAAAACTGACGCAGTGAAATCTACAAGTATTCACTGAGTCAGTTTTACGACGCTGCTGCGTCAAATCCTTACGCCTGCTTGAAGCAGGCGTAAGGAGTGACGCACCACACTGAGTATGGGTGGCCCCTATGCATTGCAGGAGTAGCGTTGCGCTTGCGACGCGACTCCAGCAATGTTCCGCCCATACGCCACAAGATGCGTCATGCATCTTCCCTTCCTTGCACCATGGTGCGCCGCATTGTAAATGCGGAGCATCTGTGGTGGAGGAAGGAGGGGATTGCATGACGCATCTGTTCTGGCGCATCCCTGCTGATTTGCAGAGATGCACCAGAACATGTAAATATGCCCCTTAGAGATTTAGGTTTTCTGACGGCCAGCTTGGGTGCCGGCTGGCCACAACCCCAGTACGGGCAGGATAGTTGGTTGGCTGGAAAGGACACCTTCCTATTCAAATACAACCCTTTGAGGCATATTACTCTTTCCAAGTGTGCTGCATAATCAGAATGCAGCAGGCAGGCATGGACAGAGGAAGTAACAAGAGGACATTCAAATATTTTGCCTTGTCGCGCCTCTGTTGGGTAGGTGCCTCATTTGGAAGAAAACCTTTAGTTACAAGCCTTTGTAAATTTGGGCGAGCATTAAAATACATGGGGAGATGCAAGAGAACACCCATGCTCTACCCATGTAATCTCTACCCAACGTAAAGTAATGCAAGGCATGTTTATGTGCTGCATTGCATTACATTGTACTTACTAAACCATGCAAAGCCACGTCAAGTGGTTGTACGTGGCTTAGTAAATGCCAATAGTGATTGTGCTTCGAGCTGTGCTAAAAACCGACATAACCCCTATGGAAAATCACAGTAAATCTGGGCCATAGTGGCTAAAATAAATATTCAGAACATTGTAGGGTGGGTTCCCTGAGCGGATGAATAAGAACATGTCAGCCTGAAGTGTTATTATTGCATTTTGAACAAACTAGTCAACACCAGCATTTACAAGTTTGTAATCAGCATATCTTGGCTACCCATCCCACCTAGTCGAGTTGGGGTGAGCATTTCACAAACCCGAGTGATTGACTGTCATCAAAGAAATTCATAAGGCCATCAATGCTTTGTTTAATTTACGATTGAAGCAGGGACCAGCAAATTCAGAGGGTAGTAGCTTGCAAGGAGCAGTGTACATGCAAGACCATTTCGCAACAATATCATCTTGAAGTATGTAATTCAGTATGTACATATGTAGTATGTATTTATGTCTGCATGTGGTACATATATAGCTTGATCACTGAGTAGTGTAGCATAGAGCTCCAGACATTTATTTTGATAATTGTGACAGTTTGTTGCATTTGTAAGAGACACTCTACAATATTGTATGGATTTAGTAATATTAGTGTTGCTGGATAACGAGTATTTTCTGTAGGAATTGCAGCTGTGACTGCATGCCGTTGAAAGGGTGTCTCCTGCAAGCATTGTGCCTGTGGAGCTATCATATCACCTATAAAGTTATAGAACTGATAATAGCATATGATGTACTGAGTACAGTCCAGGCCATCAATTACATTTTCTGACTCGCGTACAACAGAAAAGTCCTGTTAAGTCAGATTCCGAATTTCAATTTAATTTTTCAGAAGGATTTTACTTAGTGTAGACTTTGCTCAGATTGCGGTACTAAACCATGTAGAAATGGTGGTAACCCCTATATATATATATATAGTTGAAAACAGAGAGAAAGAGAGAGAGAAAGAGAGAGAGAGAGAGAACACTCTTGCACTCCATAGAACCATTTAATACTGGTGTTATATCTGAACCCAGAATTGAGTTGTGAGCTTACCAGAGGCTTTGTGCCAACCGAACAACAGAACATTGTTTGTGTTCTCAAGCAACACATTCTGGGGCTGTACGCTCAGCTGGTGGATAAGTGCCGGCACTGCTGAAATGGCCCTGGTGTCTCTGTTTTGTGGGTGTTCAGATAGCTGTCTGGAGTACAAAACAACTACGTCATGAACGTGGAAAGCACTGCCGAATAAAAGATGTCAACCCTGAGCTTCGTTTTCAATAGCCATGTGAACAACATACATTCTAGAATGAGGGCACGATCGAGACCTATCATATGTCTGTTTCTGGGGATTTCAATCACAACAGGGTAAGTTATGTTTTCATGTGTTGTCAGTTCTTGTTAGTACAGTACATAAGGAAGAACTTCTAAGTGAACGATGTGTAGAAATATGTTCACTTATTTTTCATTGCATTCTTCATACCCTTGCTACCAAGATGTAGTGCTGTTAGCACTCTAGTCGACGCACGCCACACGCATCCCTACATCCGCAGGCCAGGCGTGGCCTGCGGAGCTGAATAAATGGAGGCGTGCGCTCGAGCACGTCACTTCCGACTGGCACTGCGTGTGAGGCTCAGTCGTTGCTGTTGCGTGCTGCCACCCCTGCGCAAGCGACCAGTTCCCAAACAGGCCTTACACACTGCCGCACAACATTGGCGATGAGCGGAGGGGGCCCAACCCTCGCCCGTACACCCAAGACCTGGCGGAGCAGTCTGCTAGTTCCCGCGGTGCATACCGCATATGACCCGGCTGCTACACCTGCCTCACAGGAGCCGGCGTGCTCCTCCCTGCCAACTTCTCACCTGCTGAACAGTGCCCATCTGCCACCCTACTGCTCCGTGGAGGGAGCGCATATCACCGCCGACAGCCGCCGCACCGTCGGACCGCATTCAGCGACAGATTGCTGTTTGCCACGCATCTCGCGTGGTACGCGAGGCTACCGCACCCTGCCATTCCTCACGCTTCTCGCGTGAGAAGCTGGAAAAATGCCCGGCAGAACCCCACGCATCCCACGTGAAACGTGTTTCCGGCCTGCTGAGGCCTGGGGAAGCCTGGTGACGCCTGGAGAAGATACTACTGGTGCTGGTGGCCTGGAAAAGGAACCCCGGAGCGTCCCCGACCTTCCCTCCCTTTACCAGCCACGAGGCATGTGGTTTTGACGGAGAACGCCGCGAAAGGAGGACAAGCTGAGCAACTACCGGCACAGGTACACGCGCTGCCACGGCCTCACGAGGGGGATTGTCTGAACTGGAGGCCTACCCTCACTATAATTGGGAGTCGCCGCCATGGGGGATGGAGATGCTGTGGCGCCTGTCATCAACATTCCATTCCAGCACGCTGCAGCTGGGGTACTGCCACCCTTCAACGAAGCGATTGACCCATCCACAGCCTCGCCTCAATGGAAGATTTGGCTGGAGAGACTAGAAAATTACTTTGTGGTCACAAGGGAGACGGATGACGCGGTGAAAAGGTCCCTACTTCTC
This sequence comes from Lissotriton vulgaris, assembly GCF_964263255.1. NCBI lineage: Eukaryota > Metazoa > Chordata > Amphibia > Caudata > Salamandridae > Lissotriton > Lissotriton vulgaris. The sequence continues at coordinate 185,530,328 of NC_141688.1, read as the reverse complement.
CACTACGCAGGGGACGAGATCTTCCAACTTTTCAAACATCTACCTAAAACGGGTGCAGCGAACACTTATGCTGCTGCTGTTACCGCCCTCAACAACCATTTTGATCCCCAGCTAAATGTAGACTTTGAAGTGTTCAAGTTGGGGCAAGCCCGCCAACGGGACGGGGAATCCATGGACAAGTTCCACACCCGAGTTAGGGAGCTAGCTAGTTCCACCGATGAGGATCAGCCAAGGGCCATAAGGAGACAGCTGATCCAGGGGTGCCGGGACAAAACGCTAAGAGGCCATATCCTGCGCAAACCAGGGATCTCCCTGGAAGACATCCTTATCCTGGCTAGGTCTCACGAGCTCTCGGATGCCAGAGCGATGGCTATGGAACAGGCCCTACACAAAACCCCCATCAAGACCGAAACTATCAAAGTAGGACGCGCAGACGCGGTGCGACCACGGACACGTAGCCAGGCACAAAAAGGATACCGGAAAGACTCACCTCAGGCCCGCTGCGGATACTGCGGACATGAACCTCATGCGGCTAAGGACTGCCCGGCCCAGGGACAAACCTGTGGGAACTGTGGAATCCCAAACCACTTTGCGTCGGTCTGCCGTAGGAAGAACCAGTCCAGGAATCCCAAGAAGTCATGGACGCCCACAAAAGCCATCCGCCAGCTGTCGCTAGCTGACACACCCCCGGAGAGAACTGCAAAACAATTACCTACGGTCTACGACGATTCGGACTCGGAAGACGAGGAAGCATACGTAGTTTCTTTTGCCCGGGAACTGAAGCAGAGACGACGACCACAACCGACATGCGTGGTGCAAATGGGGAAGAATGAGGTGTAAGCCATTATCGACACGGGCGTCAACGTCATGGGGCTGCAACAATTTAACAAGCTACGCACTCGGCCTGAGGTCCTACGATCCAAAACAAGAATCTTCGCCTATGGAGCGGATACACCACTACCTCTCAAGGGGAAAATTGTGATACCTATCCAGGCGTATGAGGCGGAAATAATGGCAACAGTTGACATAATCAACCGGGAAGCCGACACCTTGCTAAGCAGCCACACGGCTGAGGACCTAAAACTGATAGCTTTTGCTAACCGTATCCGAGCCCACCAAGTGGATGAACTGCTAGAGCGTTTCCCTGAACTGTTCAAAGGATTAGGCTGCATAAAGTGCGACCCCATCAAACTCCATATTGACAAATCTGTCACCCCCACAGCCCTACGCCACGGCCGGATACCGTTCCACCTCCGGCCGTTGGTAGAGAAAGAACTCGAAAAACTTGAGAACATGGGGGTTATTGAAAAAGTAACAGGGCCCACCCCGTGGGTTTCTCCCATGGTCATAGTCGAGAAGCCCAAACAGCCAGGCGAGATCCGCCTGTGTATCGACATGCGGTTGCCAAACACCGCCATCCGGAGAGAAAGACACCTAACGCCCACAATGGACGACATAGTGGCCGATGTAAATGGTTCAAGATGGTTCTCGTAAATCGATCTCAACGCAGGCTACCATCAATTACCCCTTGCAGAGGAGAGCCGTTTCATCACCACATTCAGTACTCATCTTGGCCTCCGGCGATACAAATGCCTCAACTTTGGAATATCATCGGCGGCGGAGGTGTTCCAAAATACAATCAGGTAGCTTCTGTCGGGATTGCCGGGGGTAATTAATGTCAGTGACGACATTTTAATTCACTCTGCCACCGCGTCTGAACATTACAAACATCTGTGAGATGTCTTGAAGAGACTGAGTACACACGGAGCGACACTCCACAGAGACAAATGCAATTCTTTCAGTCCTCAATTGAGTTCTTTGGTTACGTTTTTAACCAAGAAGGAGTTCAAATCGACCCGAGGAAATCCAAGTCCATCAAGGATGCTCCAACGCCAAAATCACCGACGGAGGTGAGGAGTTTTCTTGGGATGGCCACTTACTGTGGCCGGTTCATACCAGGTCTAACCACCCGCAGTGAACCCCTACGAGCGCTAACGAAAACAGACGCCAAGTGGCAGTGGGGCCCGAAGGAGAATGAAGCTTTCCAGGGGATTAAGGATGCACTCCTGGAGAATGCAACACTATCCTACTTTGACCCCGCCAAACGGACCGAGGTGATTGTTGATGCCAGCCCGGTGGGTCTAGGTGCAGTTCTGACTCAGGAGAATGAGCCCGGCCAATGGACAGCCCTAGCCTTTGCCAGCAAGGCTTTGACCCCAACTGAGACCAGATACGCTCAAATCGAGCGGGCGGCCCTGGTAATCAAGTGGGTCTGCAATCATTTTCACCTATACCTACAAGGACACTCATTTTTCATGGTTACAGACCATCAGCCCCTAGTACCCCTTTTCAAGGGCACTGCCCCACATCCACCACCACGCACTGAGAGGTGGGTGATTCAGCTTCAATCGTATGGCATGGAAGTGGTGTATAGACCAGGAGCCACAAATCCGGCTGACTATCTGTCGCGCCACCCGCTACCTCAAGAGCCAGAGTCCATTGATGATGACTGCGAGGAGTACGCTCAGTGGGTAGCACTCACATCCTGCCCCCAATGCATGACCATTGCGGAAATCAAGGAAGCGGCTGTTGATGATAACCCGTACATGAGGTCGCTGCAAGCCGTACAAGAAGGATCCTGGGTCAACTACCTGCACCCTCCTAACACCTGGACAGCAGCAGATAAAGAGGCCCTCACGAAGTTCTGGCACGTTCGCCATGAACTCAGCGCCACGGAAGAAGGTGTGCTGCTAAGGGGAACACGCCTGGTGATACCGCAACGCCTCAGGTACCGAGCCACGCAACTTGCTCATGGTGGTTACCAAGGCACCACGAAGATGAAGGCACGCATGCGATAGAAAGTGTGGTTCCCTGAACTGGAAGCCATGGTGGAGGATTATGTAAAGAGTTGCATGTCCTGCCAACTGACGAGTGATCCCGAGAGGCCAGCCCCGATAATCACGGACGAAGCATGCACGACCCCGTGGACCAAAGTCAGCTTGGATTTCGGGAGCTTCCCGGGAGAGGGACACACATTAGTAGCTATTGACTCGTACTCCAAGTACCCGCTAGTCGAGAGAGTTCACTCCACAGCCTTCACGCATGTGGGGCCGGCGCTAGAGAAACTGTTCTCCATGTTTGGTTACCCTGAGGAGATAAAGAGCGATAATGGACCACCATTCCAGAGAGTGGAGTTCGCCACGTTCCTGAAGGACCGAGGTATCACGCGCCGGCGCATCACGCCCCAATGGCCGCAAGCCAACGGGGAGGCAGAACGATTCATGCGGACCCTCAACAAGATGTTCCGGATAGCGGTGGTAGAGGAGGCTGATCCTGAACAAAGACTACATGACTTCCTAAGGGAATACAGAGGAACTCCTCACTGCACCACCCAGAAGAGCCCGTGGTCCCTCATGTTCCAAGGCTAACGCCGAGACCTCCTTCCTGTTGCCCCGGAGGCGGTGCCGGTTTCAGATAACATGAATGAGATTCAGGAACGGAGACGACAAAACAACCAGCGAGCGAGCCAGCGGCGTAGAGCGAAATTACGGCGGCTGTGCCAAGGAGATCAGGTAGTCATACAAAACAGACGCCCCGGAGGGAAGTTCCAGACCTTCTACAAACCAGGCCCATGGACTGTAACCGCCACGAAAGGAACCATGGTGACCGCTAGAAAAGAGGGGGAGGAAGTGTTGAGGAACACATCCTGGTTCAAAGTGATATCCCCTGGACCGAGGACAAACACAGAAGCTGCGGATGGAACCAGTGAATCACCCAGGGCCATGACACAAGAGGATGGAGGCAACTCATCAGCAGGGACCCAAGATATAGTGCCTGAGTCAGAGTGTGGACTCCCAACCATGTCCACACCCATCAGGGATCCACCCCGCACCAGAGAGTACGGCAGAGGCAACATCCCGAGATACAACCTGCGGCCCAATCCACCCCCAAGTCAGAAACTAAAGGACTATGCCTGTCAGCTGAGACCCTGAAGCCGTCATCAAGGGACATGCAAGTACAGAGCACCATGTTAAAATTGTTGTATGCAATGGACATCCAAGGTCTTGACATTATGTAAAAGTTTATATAGTTGGATAGGGATGTAGTGCTGTTAGCACTCTAGTCGACGCACGCCACACGCATCCCTACATCCGCAGGCCAGGCGTGGCCTGCGGGGCTGAATAAATGGAGGGCGTGCGCTCGGGCACGTCACTTCTGACTGGCACTGCGTGTGAGGCTCAGTGGTTGCTGTTGCGCGCTGCCACCCCTGCGCAAGCGACCAGTTCCCAAACAGGCCTTACACACTGCCGCACAACACAAACCGGGTGCTTGATATTTGTTCTTCGGGGAAGTACAATTTTGCTGGATTCAACTAATGGAATTTGGCATGGCTCTTTTCTTTATCATTTATAACCTTCATCTTCAGTACCGATGCAATAAGATTGCCAAAGAGATGTTTAGCGTAGTTGGCTGGTTATCCTATGGCAGATGTTTCTACATTGAATTTTGGGGAGGTATATGTCGTGGGAACCAGGCAAATACCCCACATGCGTGGGGTATTGTTTTTATCAAGACAAATGTAGAACTTTTGTGGATCCCCAGATTCTGGAAGTTTAGATCATAGAACTATGAGGAAAATTAGTATTTGTAGGCAAAGTTTGAGGCCTGCTCCAGCTTCCCAGAGTTTATCCTTCATGCAGTAGTTTAAAGATAGAAGTGGAGTTTTTTCAAAGGTGGGCATCTCCAAAAACGCCACATCTTTTGTGCATTCCTGGTCCATCCACAGCATCTCTACGATTTTTCAAGATGGTGAAATGAAAGTGTGGTCAGTAAGAGCTCATTCATAGCTATTAGCGTCAACCCGAACAGATCCAACCAGTCCATGCCCTCCGAAACCTCAACGGAACTCCCACAGCGACTACAGTCAGAAGTCTGACTAAGTAATTATTTATCCTGTGTGAAGGGAATTCCCAAGCCAATCAGTAGGCGTGAACCAATATGCCCCACCCTGTCCCTGCATCTCCACATGTGAAAATTTTCTGTGAGTGGCTTTTGTGGAAGGCATTGTTTTATCTGTTGGCCAGCACAGGAATTTACGTGGCCCAACAGGGTAGTTCAAAGCGCACATCTTATTAGGCACTCACTCAAGAAAGTACTGCAGTACTCAAAGTATGTGAAAGAGTGCAAATATGGCCAAATTAATATCACTTTGGATCTATAAAAAATAGGAAAACAGAGGAAAAGAATATTTTCTATATGGAGTGCAAATGCAAACAGAGTGTGAAACAGTAAAGTATTACGGGCTAATAGACATAGTGTATCGTCACAGACTCACACTACAGTCTAAAAGAAAAGGGGATATTTCTTTTTGGATAAACTATTAAATTATGCATTGGCTACCTGTATAAAACAGTCCTACTAGCTCAGCACATGCATGTGTGCACATTTTTGCACATCTGTTTGCAGCAACCAGCACAGAGGCCCACATGTACGACCCTCCAATTAGCGCATCGCAAATTGCACCGCATTTGCAACTTGACTTGCTAATTGGGATGCACAACAGTGTCTGAGACACTGTTTGCGATTCCCAATTAGGTCGCAAATTGCATGCCTCATGTATATTAATGAGGCTTTCACAATTTGCAACCACATTGGGAATGGCTGGCACTCCCAGGGATGATGCCCTGCTGCATTCAGCAGACCTCGATGTCTAAATAAAGCTGTTTTTAAAAAAAAAAAAGCATCTCGTTTTCCTTAAAGGAAAACGGGATGCTTCTAAAAAACTAAAAATGAAACCTTTCAGTTTAATTGTTTAACGCCAGGCAGAGGTCCCTAGGACCACTGCCAGCCCTTAAAAAGTATTTGCGCATGCATTCACAAATGGGAAGGGGTCCCATGGGGACCCCATCCTGTTTGCGAGTGCTTAACCACCCTTCTAAGAAGGGTGGTACACTGCAAATGTTTTTCGACCGCAATTACAGTCGCACAACATTCTTACATAGCTTAAGGAGTCGCTATTAGGAAGGGAGGCCCTTGGAACTCCCCTTCTTAACAGCGAGTAGCTAATCCTATTTTGCGAGTTGCAGATTGATTTGCTACTCACAAAATAGGATAACTACATGGGCCACTGATTTTTTGTGGGTGCAAATGGGTCTAAAACCCATTTGCGCCCGCAAAAATCGTTTGTACATCTGGCCCAGAGTCTCTTACCCCAGGTGCACATCAATGGACCTTATTTTAAAAGTAGGGCAATGATGACCAGTTCTCAAGTCCGTTTTAGCTGAGGATACAGTGAGTGATATTAAAGTCAATTAGTGAAGCTTTCTTACCGAAGAGGTCTAAAAATCAGACGGTTCAAGATAAAAAGAAATTCCATGAGATTTAAGCGGTTCTGATCCATTCCCTCTCACAGTGTTTACAGGTCATATTATCAAGAACGATGATAACATTATTGTCAAAGCGGTGATAATGGGCTTGAATTATCAAGCCATTGAGAATTCCCATAGAAGCCCATGTTCACACCAGAACATGGGCTTCCATGGGAATTCACTTTTGCAGCAGTTTTCTGCTGCTAAACCGGCAATAATTGCAACGCTGTTTCTTGATAATATGCCTCTCCATTCTTTATTTCTTTAGCTATATTGCTGTTAGGCTGGTTTCAAATGAGCAACTCTGTGCATATGCTTTTCTGTGAAATAGCATACAGCTCATACTTCTAGAGGTAAAAACGCAAGGTTGTGTGAAACAGGTTCACTTTTCCGAAGCATACGTTCTCCTTCATGCCCATTTATACTCTCCTTACGATATTTCTTCTCTCATCTGTTATTTGTTTTCCTCCTGGCATGATAAAGGTTCCTGCAAGTCGTTCAAAATTACTAATTAATTACTAACAAACAATATATTTTAAGACTGCCCCCAGTCTTTATTATACTTTCAGTATTTTCTCTGAGTTTTCAAGACCACATTTACTTCACCTGCAGTGCTTCATCACTTAAATTCTTTCCAAAGTACCCAGATGCTCTCAATCTGTCTTGACCGAAAATACCATGTGACCACAACGCAGCTAATAAGATTACTTTGTTCTAGTTACAACTTGATAGAATAAGCTGTCCACTAACAAACAATTCTTCTTCACAGACATGAAGCAGATACAACAAAACATTCAGGCCTAGACACAGAAAAAATATCATGGAACACACCCAATGGTGTTGCTGCGCGATAGGGAGAGTGCAAGAAAACACCATATCTACTAAGATATGCCACTGTCCTGCTCTTCACCTAGTGCTGACACACAATAATGCTGCTAAGCACCATGGACCCACCTTTGAACCATAGTGCAAGAATATTCATGTGATATTTAACATAGGTTTTGTACTGCAAGGGTACCCTTCTATTAAAACAAAACTGTGCCGAGACAAACCTGAAAACTTTTCCCACTTCTGTAAGAGTGCTGTATAGTGCACCACAAAATGTTGGGAGAATTAATAGCATTTCTTCTTTAAACACCTGCTTCAAAGTTGTGTTAAGGTTTTGGTGCAAAGCCCCATCTATTTAGGTAGGGTTTTTCGTCAAAAGCAATTGTTGATCACATGGGAATGCCCATGTACCACCATCAAATGGCTCCTTAATTCAAAGTAAGGCATAGCAGCACTTTGTACTGCATTGCATTACTTTTCATGCAGCTGTTTAATACAAAACATGTTTTGTGCTGGAAACAAATTCCCCAAAAATATTTCTGGCAGTTTGCTTCAATTGTGTGATGGTAACTAGCCCGAAACGTTACTAAATTTGCCCATCAAAGTGACTCAAACTTGCCAGAGAGTAAAAAAGGAGATTTAATCATGCGACTGAAAACATTGTAATCTATAGATTTAAGTTGGCTGATGCAAACCATTCAATGTCAAATTGGTGTTATACTTCCTTCAAAATGGATAGTTATTATTTTAGCTAGGTTGTCCTTTCCCTTTGATTGAACCAAATATATTCAAGAATGGGCTTCATCCTGGACTCCTCCCTGTCGATGACCAGACAAGTCAACGCTGTCTCATCTTCATGCTTCAACACCCTACGCATGCTCCGCAAGATCTTCAGATGGATCCCCACTGAAACCAGGAAGACCGTCACCCAGGCACTCGTCACCAGCCGACTGGACTACGGGAACACCCTCTACGCCGGAACCAGAGCCAAACTTCAAAAAAGACTCCAACGCATCCAGAACGCCTCCGCCCGACTCATCCTGGACATCGCTCGACACAGCCACATCACCGTACACCTGAGAGACCTGCACTGGCTCCCCGTCAGCAAGAGAATCACGTTCAGACTCCTCACCCACGCACACAAGGCTCTCTACGACCTGGGCCCCAAGTACCTCAACGACCGCCTGACCTTCTACATGCCCACCCGCCAGCTACGATCGATCAGCCACGCCCTCGCTACCGTACCACGCATCCGCAGAGCCACCGCCGGAGGAAGATCCTTCTCCTACCTGGCAGCCAAGACTTGGAACTCCCTCCCCACCCACCTTCGGCGAACCCAAGACCATCTTTCCTTCAGGAAGCAGCTCAAGACCTGGCTGTTCGAGCAGTAACATATCCCTCTCCCCCAGCGCCTTGAGACCCTCCCGGGTGAGTAGCGCACTTTACAAATGCCATGATTGATTGATTGATTGATAGAATGTCTTCCCAAGTTAGAGTGAACTTCCCCTTCCTTATTTTATGACAAATAACGATTTATTGTTTACCATTCTACAGCACACTTAACACACATTGGTGCATATTTAAGACTAATTCCTCTTTATGCTTGTGATCTGTGAAAGAAATATATTCATCCTCAGCTGTACCATCCTAGACGCCCACCAGTATGACTGTGTAAGTACCAATGTTCATGAGCTACCTTTCTATTAGGGATAAAGTATACCCTGCCTTATAATATAAGGATATTGCAAGCCACAGAGGAGTTCCATAACCATATAGAGAAAATAGGCTGAAGGCCATATAATTTTATATGGTAATGGAAATCCGAGGTGACTTGCAATATTCTTATCATGTACACCAACAGCGGGGGACTTTATCCAATATAATTCATGGTCACACTGTCACCTTTCCCACAAACCACTTAAACCCTTGATGCACAGCTCTTCATATAAAAAAGCATGTTTGCAAGCATGAGGAACAACAATATAACCTCTAGTGGAAAATTAAACGCATCAAAAACCTGTTAGATATTTGTTGCAATCAGATATTAGAAACAGGTCAATACAGAAGTTATTGGGGAAAAAAAGCTACAGTAGTTCGGAACTTGTAGACCCATGCAAAAAGATTCTAGCTTTTCTCTATCCAAGGAGTACATAACATTAACGTATTCTCTCTGCTTGTCACTGTAAGCTATTAAAATAGAGCAGGAGAAAGAAAAGCACATATTATGTGTATAGCTTTAAACAGCTGCTTTAATTATGCTTCATGACCTGATTTGCCTTTCACCTGGGCTGCTGGCTCTGGCAGCAGGTATTGTGACCTCAGAACTTGACAATAATGACCTTATAATAGTTGAGTTCTTATGACTTTTTGTGACTACAAAGTAATTAGTGACTGCCACTTATGCAGGATTGCAGAGCCCCGTGTATTATATACTAAATAAGTAGGTTTGGAATTTACGTCCTAGCATACATAATTATTTCCCCATTGGAGTGAATAATAGGAATTCCACACCCAAAAGAACCATACATTTCTAAATAACATGAAGAACACCAAATTTCTGTCACATGCCATGGCCATTGTGACATAAAACCCTTGAGTATTCACTCAAGGGTTTTATGTCACCAAGTATTTATCCTACAAATAGTGCAATTTGTTTTCTTCTTAAATCTAAATACTGTTGTCTATCCCTCTTTCCTAGACAATGAACTGCCATGTTTTCAGTAGGCTGCCACAAATTCTTATTAATACAAATTAATGATTCTTCTTAATGTAATCTGTCTAACTATTGACTATCGCTATGCGATTATCAATTTGCCTTATCTTTGCATTTTTCAGGAAAACATCATTATTAGTTGAGTTCAGACAATTAGATTAATGTGGATGCTATCTGGGGCCTTTAAAACTCCTATTTTAGCAGAGGTCATAGCCTACACTTTCTTGTCAGAGGACAACCCATCTATTTACAGATCTCTTCCTGCCTTGTGTAATGTTATGTCAGAGCTGCCATGCTGAAGAGACTTCCAAGAGGGCACTATATTTGTTGTAACCATTTGAGAGGCATTTATTGTTTTTCAAAAACAAAGCTGGAATTTGTTGTGAAAAACGAAACATCAAAGGTCCTCTCGATCTCTGACCCCCTAAAATCAGACACTACTGTACTTGTACGTAATGCTCTGCCAGAATACATTTTGTGCTGCTTAAATGACTCAACTGGACTACTGATCTGAAAGGCCTGCTTTTCTGTTTGTTGCTATGCTGCATACATCTCCCTGACTCTGCTGAAGGAGATCTGGACTCTGCTTTTTGCAATAAGTTATCTCCAAGGGCTTGTTGACATGCCTCTGCTCCAATACCTGGCTCACTGGAAGTGGTCCAGATATTTGTAAAACGCATTTCCACATATCTCCAGTCTGTGTGTAACAGAACTGGTGCATCATACTGGATGCAGGAGTAAAATCAGTGCAACACATTGGAACCAGCACTTTGCTTCCAGAGATCGACCCATCAGACAGAGTATTGCCAATGTGCTAGCTAGGTGAGATTGACGCATCCACTCAATTACAAGGCAGAATCAGATGCATTCCTCTACATCTCTCGACTCTGGCGCCTTTCTACAGAACGGACACATCTCCTTCACTGCATGGAGAAGATTGACGCATCTTATTGTTTGTGACCAGGAAAGGCATTTTGTTCACCAAGGCCCTGTAGCTGGCCAGCACTCCATCGTGGTTCGCCCGTACTTTGACTGTGCCTAGGACCTAGAGTAATCTTTTTTAGTGCTACTTGCTTCTAAGTGCTTTACTGCATTTATTCCTTTAAAATTAAATATCTCATCTTACATACATTAGATGTTTGTTATTTTGATCTTGTTTTGTTCAGAATATATTAATCTATTTTTATAAACCTGTAAGTAGTCTGTTTGTGGTGTATTCACTATGTTAATGTGTTTGTATGTTCTTTTGTGAGTGTTGGCTCTATGGCACCTAACAGCACGTAAATAAATTCTCTTGGTGGTTTAATTTAAAAAATGTGTTCAATGCAGTCGAAGACATTGGACCAATATTTTTGTAGTAGGGGGCAATGGAAGAGCATGTGTGATAGGTCTCCGTCTGCTGAGGAGCAATTCCAGCATTTGGGGGTGTCTCTCAATTTCAGTTGGAAAAGCCGTTGGGGAGTCCAGAAGACCCTGTTGATCAACATGTACTTAGTTTGCGAGAGAATCGGGGAGACTTTATGAGTAAGAGCTGACATGTGAATTTTATCCCAGTCAAGATCTATTCCAGTGTTATTATGCTCTTCTTCCCATTTAACCTCGTTCCTCCTATGGACCTTGATTAGTTTAGATAAAATCATTTTATAAGCTTTCGAGACAAAGTGACCTGTGTGTAGTAGTCGTGGGAGGGTAGTTTTCAGCCAAGGATTTGAGGGTGCAAGCGGATGGGCGGACAAGGCCTCTTTTAGCTTCAGGAAGGCATAGAAGTCTATTGGTTGAAGGCTATATTTACTTTGGATCGTGAAGTACGGTAGAGGTAGGTGGCCAACGTATAAGTCCGAGACCAAGTTGATACCGCCGGATGACCAGTGCTCCCAGAAGGGTGCTTCCCCATTGATCTTGATGGAAGGATTATGCCATAGGGATGAAGAGGTCGTCTTTTTTATCTGCAAGCCAGTTTTGTGTGTTTGGTCTAATCTAAGGAGGGCTCTTCTGGTGTTAAGCAGAATGTATTTGGAATGCACAAGGTGTGACATGTCCATGGTCAGTATCGTCAGGAGAGGGGCATTGCCTATGATGGATTTCTCTATGTCAATCCATAGTGATGTGTAGCCCTTGGATTCAACAAACCAGTGTACCCCCTGTTTACATAAAAAGGCTGTTTGATAGTTCTTAAAGTTGGGAAGGCCCATTCCACCCTGTGATTTAGCCAATTGTAGTTTTTTCATAGCTACCCTAGATCTTTTCCCTTGCCACAAGAACGTATTGAATAATTTGTTAATCTTATGTAGAAAGTCTTCTGAAAAGGTCATTGGGAGCATACTTGCTAAGTAGTTAATTAGGGGAGTAATCATTATTTTTAATGTCTCCACCCTTCCCCAACACAAAAGATATTTTGGAGACCATCCGTCTAGAAGTTTGTTAACTTTCTTAAGAAGTTGTTCTTCATTGATTTTCAGGGTTGTGATTAGGTCTTTTTCGAATTCTAATCCTAAGTACTTAAAACTCTTTAGCTGCCAGGTAAGCCCGGAGTCTCCTAGTATTTCTTTACCTCCCATGTTATTTAACAACTTGACCTTCAGGGAGTAGCCCGATACCTCTGAAAATTCCTGTATGGTGGATAGTGGAGCAGGTATCGCTTCATCAGCTCTCTCAGTAAGGACTAAGACAACATCAGCATACGCTGTGAGTTTGATAATGCAGTCACCAAAGGGAATCCCTGGAATGTTATCATTGTTGCGGATTTGATAAAGAAAAGGCTCAATCGCCAACAAGAACAGAGAAGGGGATAAGGGGCAACCTTGCCTAGTGCCCTGTTGTAATTTGAATGAAGACAAAAAGGCTCCTCCCGCTCTTACTCTTGCCTTAGGGCAGGCATATAGCGACATCACCATTTTGATTAAAAAGAGACCCAAGCCGAACATGTGCAGGACAGATTCTAAATATGACCAGTCTACCTTATCAATTGCTTTCTCTGCATCAAGTGTTACCGCCGCAGTGGTTGTTAATAGAAATTTTGCCTTTTCAATAACATGAGCTAGTATTCTAGTATTGTCACTTGATAGCCTGTTTTTAAGGAAGCCGGCTTATGAGGGGTGTACGAGTGAAGGAAGGACTTTCTGAAGTCGTTGAGCAAGTATTGAGGCCAGAAGTTTACAGTCTAGATTAATTAGCGAAATAGGTCTATAATTTTTGGGGAGCTTAGGATCTTTCCATTCTTTAGGGATAGCGGCTATGACTGCTTCGGCTAATGTTTCTGTGGCTTCCCCTGTCTCGCCTATTTCATGGAACATGTCTAAAATTGGTGACGTGAGTGAGTTAGAAAAACATTTATAAAACCTTGCCGTAAATCCGTCCGGTCCTGGGGCTTTCCCACATTTAAGTGATTTTATCGCGTTTGAGACCCCCAGTTCAGATATCGGCTTCTTAAGTGACTCTCGCTCCACCTCAGCAAGTGCTGGTAGGTCACATTTCGTGAGGTAGTGTCCCACCTTCTCCACCTCCACCCTGTCATTCTTGGCATAAAGTTTCTCATAAAACTCTTTAAACAATTCCGCTATTTTGAGGGGGTCTGAATTGGGTTTACCTTCATCGTCTATCAGGGAGTTGATTATGTTTTTTTGTATTTTAAATTCATGGTACGCTGCTAGCCCTTTTCCTGCCTTGTTAGATTCGCATATTTTAAACCTCTTATTTCTGTTCAGCCAAATTCCTGCTCTTTCACTTATTAATTTATTGTAGGTGTATTTCTGGTTCGTTAGTTTGTTAAGCGTTGCAGCAGATCTGTCATGTAGGTACTCAGTTTGGAGTTGTGATATGTCTTGCTCTAATTTTAATAGTGCAGCATTATGGTTCTTTTTGCAGCAGACGTTATTTTTATTAAGAGTCCCCTGATGGTGCTCTTAAGAGCCTCCCATCTAATGGAATCAGTGGTATCACCTTTTTTGTTGACTAACAAGTATTCTTTAATGGCTGTTTCTACGGTGTCCCTATTTTTCTCATCACTGAGTATGGCATCATTAAGTCGCCACATTGATTGACATAGCATTGGTTTTATATTAGTTATAGTGAGCGGAATACAAGAGTGGTCTGAGACCACCCTTGGTTCAATACTTGTGTGTTCAATCCTGGCTATAGCATTTTTGGTAATGAATAAATAATCGATTCGGGAAAAAGAATTGTGTGGTGGAGAGTAAAAAGAATAGTCTCTTCCAACAGGGTTTTGTAGTCTCCATGTGTCTATCATTGAGAATCTGTTACAGAGCTTGGTGAAGTCTTTATGGGCTTTGTTGGGTCGGAAATTACACTTAGAATCTCTGTCTAGAGTGGGGTCTAGCGGTAGGTTGAAGTCACCAGCGAGGACATGGGTCGCTGTATCCGGAATGGTGTCTAATTGTTTTATTAAACCTGACCAGAATGAGGGTTCATATGAGTTAGGTGCATATACATTTGTAACATAGAATTCAGTGTCATCTTTAATCAATTTGGCAGTCACCCATCTACCCTTCGAGTCTGTTGAGGAAGAAACAATATCTATGTTGGCCTTTTTTGCTATCAGCATTACAACCCAATTTTTCTTGGCGATGGCTTCATATCCTATCAGTTCTGTGTAGAATTTATTACGTAGTGTGTGGAAGTGTTTAGCCTCTAGTTTTGTCTCTTGTAGGAGGGCAATGTCTCCTTTCTGTCTTCGTAAATATTCTAAGATTTTTTGCCTTTTAACCGGTTGGTTTAAGCCTTTTACGTTTAATGAGAGGATTTTGAGACCTCCTACCCTCGCTAATCCTATAGGCGTGTCAATGGCGGTCGCCATCATGTAGCAAATTTAAAACTTTTCAAGCAGAGATTGACTCCTACGGCACATGGAACATCACTTCTGAGGAGCCCCATATTGGGAAATCGGTTCCTAGCTTGAATATCGCTGACAAAGCTATAACTACAATAGGTACAGTAATTACTTGAGGTTTTCCGAGCTGTATTAGTGGGTGGTATGTGTGTGCGTGGCGCACCTGTAAAAATATATAGATTTTGGTAACAGAGTATGCGAGAGCATCAGCAGATTCGTGAAACACAGCAAAGAGTATCGCAAAAAATAAAGAGAGTGTAAGCAAAAGCAATGAACAGCAAATCCCCCCCAACCCCTGACCCCAGATCGCCTGCCCCACCCCCACCCTCCCCTTCAGACCTCCCCTCCCATCCTAGATGTGAACAACGAACATGGCGACTCGGGAACGACCACGAGACCGCCTCCAAGCAACTCACTGTGTCTAATTGCTTTTAGGAACTGCATTAACATAGCTGAACAAGAGAGATTAAATTGCGGACAAGTCATATCATATTGCTGAACCAGCAATTCGATCTTATCACTAGACTGTATAGAAAGACCATTTGTAAATGGCAGATAGATCTGGACATCATACAGGCAGACCATACAAAAGGTCACTAACAGGTGCAACTTTCATGTAAGCTTAGAGCATTGAACAACGAATGGAGAACCGAGCAGAACTTTAGATATGGAGAGACACAGCATGGGTACAATAGCTTAGGTATATCAAATCAGAGACAAGAACCATAACACAGAAGCGGGCAGCTGTGTGTAGGGTACAGAACAGAGCGTACAAGGATTACGCTGTGACATAGTTGATATGGAGCATAAGGGACTCCTGGTAGCTGAACACTTGTAGCCAGAAGCCGTCGCTCCCACCAATTGCGGGGAGGTAGTTCCCATGGTTCCGTCATCTTGATCATATCTTAGGCGTCTAAGTTTTTGAGGATCAGAGAAAACATGGGTTGCACCGTTGATTGTCACCTTAAATCTCGCAGGGGCGATGAATCCATATTGGTGACCCAATGCTTTCAGTTGTGGTATCAATGCAAGGAAAGCTTTCCTAATATCCATGGTCTCTTTGCTATAGTCTTGCGAAATGTATATTTTGTGAGCTTTCCATAGAACATGGTTGTGTTTATGAACAAACGTAAGAATCTGTTCGATGTGTTGGAACCTCAGGGGTTTACATATAATAGCTCTTGGGCCTTTTTGATCCTTGGTCAGTCTCCCGGGGACTCTATGAGCCCTGTCGAACTGCAGTGGTTGGGCAAAAGTGACGTTTGTGGCCTGTGTGAACCATTGTTCGAGAAAGGCTACGCATGTGCCATGGGAGTCCTCCGAATTCTCCGGAATACCGAAAATTCTCAGGTTCCCCCTCCTATTTCTATCCTCTTAATCCAACAGTTTCCTGGAAAAGTGATCAGAGCTAAGGGTGAGATTTTTAATGGCTCCGCAGGTTTTGTTCTCAGTGTCCTCTAGTTTGCTTATTCTACTCTCAGTTTCAGCCAGCCTAGAGTTGGTATCCCTAATGTCCTGTCTGACCGCGACAACTTCTTCTCTAGTAGATTTGGCAAGGTCTTTGACTTCCTCTAGTCTGTTTAGAATCAGTTCCATTGCCTCGCCAAATTCCTTCTTTCCTTTGAAAGGTGAGAGTGGGAGTGGTGGGTCTGCTTTCAAGCGCTTAGAAGTTTTCCCATTATCTTTATCCCCCATTTTGAGGAGAAGACGTTGAGAGGATATGAAGATATTTGCTTCTGCGATACTCTTATTTGAAGCAGGATCCCCAACCACTCGTTTTATTAGTGTTGCCCAGCTGATCAATTCTCGCGCTCAGTTAGGGGTGCTACCACATTATTCGCCACTTGCAAACGCCTCCTCGGGATGTAGAAACACACCGCATTAACAACGATTAGCACTGGCGTGCTTATTGGCAGGGACACAACTGCTATCTTGCAAACATCGACTAGAGCGTTCATCCATGTGGCATGGTCTCTGTACCACGTTGAGTAACTTGATGGTTTTGCATGCAACCTACAGCAGTTCACACAATATAGTGTAGTGTAGCAGTATTCATAAGCCTATGGACAGCTATTTAGGCTTCTCAACGTATTTCTCACCGGTCCTAGCGACCAAGCGCATGCACAACAGCTTGCACACAGTCTTAATGAACTCCACAAGTGAAGTTTTGCAACCTCTGGCTTCCAGCGCTCGTAATTCACTTCACAGGATTTCAGTGACCTTCATTTGTTAGATCAGTCGTTAATTTACACAAAGCGTTAGCCAGCAAACGCAAATGTAATAGGTTACATGCTCGTGAGAACAGTTTATGATTGGGATAACTGGCAGGGAATAGCGTTTCGTGCCGCCATTTTGCGAAGGAGATTTCGCGCCATTAACGCTGTTTTGCCGTTTTCCGCCGCCGCTATACAATTTCAGTTTGTCAGTTTGAGGTTGTATACTTGCTGTTTTCTGATGTGTGCAAAAAACACAGTTGATGGACAGAATGTAGAACAATGTCATACATTCACCCTAGTACAAGGATCTGGGCCTGAATCCATCGTTTTTTTGCACTCCACACCACCCTGGGTTAGACACTGGCTATATGCAAATCAGCTCTGACCCTGTGCCTTATGGGAACAGTCCAGTCCGAAATACCAAGCCATGTCTTTCCCAGACCGGAATCAAGCATCCAAGCACCGGTTTCTGGCTATCAGCCTGGATAGCTTTACTCCAGTGGTGTGGAGAGCCTGGGACTCCCGTCTGAGTATACCCAGCACACGCGGGGTGAAATTTGAAAAAAACACAGTTGATGGACAGAATGTAGAACAATGTCATACATTCACCCCAGAACAAGGATCTGGTCCTGAATCCATCGTTTTTTTGCACTCCACACCACCCTGGGTTAGACACTGGCTATATGCAAATCAGCTCTGACCCTGTGCCTCATGGGAACAGTCCAGTCAGAACTGGCAAGCCATGTCTTTCCCAGACAGGAATCAAGCATCCAAGGACCGGTTTCTGGCTATCAGCCTTCATCAGCCTGGATAGCTTGACTCCAGTGGTGTGGAGAGCCTGGGACTCACGTCTGAGTATACCCAGCACACTCGGGGTGAAAATTACAAAAAACACAGTTGATGGACAGAATGTGGAATAATGTCATACATTCACCCCAGTACAAGGATCTGGGCCTGAATCCATCGTTTTTTTGCACTCCACACCACCCTGGGTTAGACACTGGCTATATGCAAATCAACTCTGACCCTGTGCCTCATGGGAACAGTCCAGTCCGAACTACCAAGCCATGTCTTTCCCAGACCGGAATCAAGCATCCAAGGACCGGTTTCTGGCTATCAGCCTTCATCAGGCTGGATAGCTTGACTCCAGTGGTGTGGAGAGCCTGGGACTCACGTCTGAGTATACCCAGCACACTCGGGGTGAAAATTGCAAAAAACACAGTCCTCTTTTGTACCGCTTTTGGCCACCATAAGTGTGGCAGGGTATGCTCAGACGTGAGTCCCTTGCTCACTTTGCCACTGGATTCAAGCAAGCCGGGCTGAAGACGGCTGGAATGCCAGAAACCGGTCCTCGGAAGCTTGTTTCCGGTCCAGGGAAGACATGGCATGGCAATTCGGGCTGGACTGTTACCATGAGGCTCAGGGTCAGACTGATTTGCATGTAGCCATGTCTGAACTGGGGTGGCAGAGTGGGCTAAAGAACGGTGATGGATTAAACCAGATCTTTTGACTGGGTGTGAGTGTTTGATTGATTCAGTTTGTCAGTTTGGGGTTGTATACTTGCTGTTTTCTGATGTGTGCAAAAACACAGTCGATGGACAGAATATAAGCAATGTCATACATTCACCCTAGTACAAGGATCTGGGCCTGAATCCATCGTTTTTTTGCACTCCACACCACCCTGGGTTAGACACTGGCTATATGCAAATCATCTCTGACCCTGTGCCTCATGGGAACAGTCCAGTCCGAACTACCAAGCCATGTCTTTCCCAGACCGGAATCAAGCATCCAAGGACCGGTTTCTGGCTATCAGCCTTCATCAGCCTGGATAGCTTGACTCCAGTGGTGTGGAGAGCCTGGGACTCACGTCTGAGTATACCCAGCACACTCAGGATGAAAATTGCAAAAAACACAGTTGATGGACAGAATGTAGAACAATGTCATACATTCACCCCAGTACAAGGATCTGGGCCTGAATCCATTGTTTTTTTGCACTCCACACCACCCTGGGTTAGACACTGGCTATATGCAAATCAGCTCTGACCCTGTGCCTCATGGGAACAGTCCAGTCCGAACTACCAAGCCATGTCTTTCCCAGACCGGAATCAAGCATCCAAGGACCGGTTTCTGGCTATCAGCCTTCATCAGCCTGGATAGCTTGACTCCAGTGGTGTGGAGAGCCTGGGACTCACGTCTGAGTATACCCAGCATACTCAGGATGAAAATTGCAAAAAAAACAGTTGATGGACAGAATGTAGAACAATGTCATACATTCACCCCAGTACAAGGATCTGGGCCTGAATCCATCGTTTTTATGCACTCCACACCACCCTGGGTTAGACACTGTCTATATGCAAATCAGCTCTGACCCTGTGCCTCATGGGAACAGTCCAGGCCGAACTACCAAGCCATGTCTTTCCCAGACCGGAATCAAGCATCCAAGGATCGGCTTCTGGCTATCAGCCTTCATCAGCCTGGATAGCTTGACTCCAGTGGTGTGGAGAGCCCGGGACTCACGTCTGAGTATACCCAGGACACTCAAGATGAAAATTGCAAAAAACACAGTTGATGGACAGAATGTAGAACAATGTCATACATTCACCCCAGTACAAGGATCTGGGCCTGAATCCATCGGTTTTTTGCACTCCACACCACCGTGGGTTAGACACTGGCTATATGCAAATCAGCTCTGACCCTGTGCCTCATGGGAACAGTCCAGTCCGAACTACCAAGCCATGTCTTTCCCAGACCGGAAACAAGCATCCAAGGACCGGTTTCTGGTTATCAGCCTTCATCAGCCTGGATAGCTTGACTCCAGTGGTGTGGAGAGCCTGGGACTCACGTCTGAGTATACCCAGCACACTCGGGTGAAAATTGCAAAAAACACAGTTGATGGACAGAATGTAGAACAATGTCATACATTCACCTCAGTACAAGGATCTGGGCCTGAATCCATCGTTTTTTTGCACTCCACACCACCCTGGGTTAGACACTGGCTATATGCAAATCAGCTCTGACCCTGTGCCTCATGGGAACAGTCCAGTCCGAACTACCAAGCCATGTCTTTCCCAGACTGGAATCAAGCATCCAAGGACCGGTCTCTGGCTATCAGCCTTCATCAGCCTGGATAGCTTGACTCCAGTGGTGTGGAGAACTTGGGACTCACGTCTGAGTATACCCAGCACACTCAGGGTGAAAATTGCAAAAAACACAGTTGATGGACAGAATGTAGAACAATGTCATACATTCACCCCAGTAAAAGGATCTGGGCCTGAATCCATCCTTTTTTTGCACTCCACACCACCCTGGGTTAGACACTGGCTATATGCAAATCAGCTCGGATCCTGTGCCTCATGGGAACAGTCCAGTCCGAACTACCAAGCCATGTCTTTCCCAGACCGGAAACAAGCATCCAAGGACCAGTTTCTGGCTATCAGCCTTCATCAGCCTGGATAGCTTGACTCCAGTGGTGTGGAGAGCCTGGGACTCACGTCTGAGTATACCCAGCACACTCGGGTGAAAATTGCAAAAAACACAGTTGATGGACAGAATGTAGAACAATGTCATACATTCACCTCAGTACAAGGATCTGGGCCTGAATCCATCGTTTTTTTGCACTCCACACCACCCTGGGTTAGACACTGGCTATATGCAAATCAGCTCTGACCCTGTGCCTCATGGGAACAGTCCAGTCCGAACTACCAAGCCATGTCTTTCCCAGACTGGAATCAAGCATCCAAGGACCGGTCTCTGGCTATCAGCCTTCATCAGCCTGGATAGCTTGACTCCAGTGGTGTGGAGAACTTGGGACTCACGTCTGAGTATACCCAGCACACTCGGGGTGAAAATTGCAAAAAACACAGTTGATGGACAGAATGTAGAACAATGTCATACATTCACCCCAGTACAAGGATCTGGGCCTGAATCCATCCTTTTTTTGCACTCCACACCACCCTGGGTTAGACACTGGCTATATGCAAATCAGCTCTGATCCTGTGCCTCATGGGAACAGTCCAGTCCGAACTACCAAGCCATGTCTTTCCCAGAACGGAATCAAGCATCCAAGGACCGGTTTCTGGCTATCAGCCTTCATCAGCCTGGATAGCTTGACTCCAGTGGTGTGGAGAGCCTGGGACTCACGTCTGAGTATACCCAGCACCCTCGGGGTGAAAATTGCAAAAAACACAGTTAATGGACAGAATGTAGAACAATGTCATACATTCACCCCAGTACAAGGATCTGGGCCTGAATCCATCGTTTCTTTGCACTCCACACCACCCTGGGTTAGACACTGGCTTTATGCAAATCAACTCTGACCCTGTGCCTCATGGGAACAGTCCAGTCCGAACTACCAAGCCATGTCTTTCCCAGACCGGAATCAAGCATCCAAGGACCGGTTTCTGGCTATCAGCCTTCATCAGCCTGGATAGCTTGACTCCAGTGGTGTGGAGAGCCTGGGACTCACGTCTGAGTATACCCAGCACACTCGGGGTGAAAATTGCAAAAAACACAGTTGATCACCACCCCCTTTTGTACCGCTTTTGGCCACCATAAGTGTGGCAGGGTATGCTCGGACGTGAGTCCCTTGCTCACTTTGCCACTGGATTCAAGCAAGCCGGGCTGAAGACGGCTGGAATGCCAGAAACCGGTGCTCGAAGCTTGTTTCCGGTCCAGGGAAGACATGGCTTGGCAGTTCGGGCTGGACTGTTCCCATGAGGCTCAGGGTCAGATTGATTTTCATATAGCCATGTCTGAACTGGGGTAGCAGAGTGGGCTAAAGAACGGTGATGAATTAAGCCAGATCTTTTGACTGGGTGTGAGTGTTTGATTGATTCAGATGCTCCATCCATCACCACCACCTTTTGTACCGCTTTTGGCCACCATAAGTGTGGCAGGGTATGCTCAGACGTGAGTCCCTTGCTCACTTTGACACTGGATTCAAGCAAGCCGGGCTGAAGACGGCTGGAATGCCAGAAACCGGTCCTCGGAAGCTTGTTTCCGGTCCAGGGAAGACATGGCTTGGCAGTTCGGGCTGGACTGTTCCCATGAGGCTCAGGGTCAGATTGATTTGCATATAGCCATGTCTGAACTGGGGTGGCAGAGTGGGCTAAAGAACGGTGATGGATTAAACCAGATCTTTTAACTGGGTGTGAGTGTTTGATTGATTCAGATGCTCCATCCATCACCACCACCTTTTTTACCGCTTTTAGCCACCATAAGTGTGGCAGGGTATGCTCAGACGTGAGTCCCTTGCTCACTTTGCCACTGGATTCAAGTAAGCCGGGCTGAAGACGGCTGGAATGTCAGAAACCGGTCCTCGGAAGCTTGTTTCCGGTCCAGGGAAGACATGGCTTGGCAGTTCGGGCTTGACTGTTCCCATGAGGCTCAGGGTCAGACTGATTTGCATATAGCCATGTCTGAACTGGGGTGGCAGAGTGGGCTAAAGAACGGTGATGGATTAAACCAGATCTTTTGACTGGGTGTGAGTGTTTGATTGATTCAGATGCTCCGTCCATCACCACACACTTTTGTACCATTTTCTGATGTGTGGCATCGAGTCAGGGCCTCACGTTCAACTTTGGTGAGGGCCGCCACAACCGATGTTCGCGATGGTCCGTTGCTCCGGGGCCACGCCGCATTAGCCGCCGCCGCCGAGCTCTGTCATTTCCACACTCACTGGCGGTCAAAACGAAAAAGTTGCTTGCTTCTTCCTCCAGCCACGTAGTTGGACCAAACTTGCTCCGCAGACGGGGGAGACATTCCGGTTTCAGATTCTCCCTTCGGAGACGAGCGAAACACCCGAAAAGACAGTTCCCGCAGTCATGGAGTGATCCTGCTTGGAGGAGCAATTGGGTTACGCCGCCATCTTCCCGGCATCCAAGCCACGCCCCCACATGTATCAATCTTAATAATAGTTGGTATTCTCTTAACTATAGTAAAACTTCTTTGATGTGATATTCGTGTTTCCATAGAATTCAAAATAAATTAAGATATTAGCCAGGTAAACTTTTATGAATAGGTCAAAATATCTTCTAAAAATGATGATGATAAATGATTGAAAGGCAGACGAACCATTGGTGAGTCGGAAAAAAATATACTGATATTCAAACAATCCAAAATTGACTTCTGATAAGAGATCTTGCTTGCAGAAATATTTCACATACATTAATTGATCAACAGTTGTGAAAGTACAAATTTATTGATACATTAGGACATTAGCTGCGATACTTTTGATTGCTCTCTAGTCTACACACATTCATAAATTGCCTCCTTTCTTTGGAACAAAATCTAATGGAAAGTAGGTGGTTGATTATAAGGGTTCATTAAATCTGTTAGGCAAAAATTCAAAGATCTATCTATTTATTGGCAAGGATGGTCTGTTTCAGACAATTTGTGCAAATGTTTGACTACAAACTATTCATGCATCAGGTCCTAAATCTATCTTAAACTCACACTCCTATGTAGCGACACAAGACTTTTGATTGTTGTTCCAAATGTGTCACTAAATTCTTCATAGCAGGTACTAAGGTTGGTCCACCTTGTTCATGCTTTAGGAGGATATCATAATTAGAATTTCATTACAAATATATTACTGTCCACCATATGCCAGTGTTATGTAATGTCAACCAAGGAATACTTAGTTTCATTTTAAACTTAGGTCCATCAATTGTATCAAAACAAATCTTTTCATAAGTGTTCTCCACTCATCCAAATCAAGCATATGTGTATGGAAACATACTGGAACAGACATTAGCATATAACCATCAGGTATCTCTCTATATATAGCAGATTTAATATTCATATAATTCCCTGAGCCAATTGCATCTAAAAGGTCTAAGACAACCTCTTCTTGCCCTTTTTCAAAAGTCATTGTGATTTACAAACTATATGGGCTGCATGGTATTCACATCACATTTTGCAACTGATTAATATTTATCACTTGACAAGGCATCTCATTTCATTGTTGAGAAATATCAATTTCTGCTGACTGTGATCTTTTTGCATGTAAAATGTCTGATCATTTATATCTTGGTCTCCTAGGTTCACTTCAAAAGTCTTTAACAATCTGACCTGATCTACTATGGTGCTTGCATAAACAGTTTACACTTCGAATTTCTCCACTCTCTGTTGAAATAGGGCATTTAATATTGGCCAACTGCATTGCCTTAGAAACTTCTGAGAAACTACGGGCATATTATCGAGCCTGTGCGCTAAAATTATCGCCGCTTTATCGGCCGAAAACGGCCGAAAAAGCGGCGATAATGGGCTTGATAATATGCTCTATGGAATTCCAATCGAAGCACATGCTAGATGTGAAGACATCTAACATGGGCTTCGATTGCGCCCATTATCGCCGCTTTATCGGCCGTTTTCGGCCGATAAAGCGGCGATAATTTTAGCGCACAGGCTTGATAATATGCCCCTACTTTCTTCTAAATTCAGACATACTACCAACTATTGGTCTGAACTCAAGTTTTCTATAAATTACGGTCAGCTAAATAATTATCCAACCGCACATTCTAGTCAATGAGTTTTGCCACATATTAGGTAGATTTACCAAGTGTGAGTTATCCTTTTTGTCCTAATGACCCTCAATATTTTGCTTGGTGCTGGTGGTAATTGACTCTGACTGTGCCCTGGGGTCTGCTTACCAGACATAGAGCCAATGCTCTGATTATAAGGTATATGGTTATTAGGTTTAATTACAATTGGTACTGACAGCCTAGCTGTAAGTCCCCAGTATATAATAGGCCATGTTGTCTTAGAGGCCCAGTAGACTTAATGCATTTAAGTGTGAACAACTGTGCTGCCTGCTGACAGTTTGAAGGCAGCCCTGCTTTTCAGGTTTCCTTTACCTTAAACGTATATGTAAATTCTACTTTTGAATTAAAGCTACTGCCAAAGTCTCAAACTAACTTATTTTTTGCATATAAATCACCACTGAGGACTCCCCAGGGTGCCCCAGGAGTAGGGTGGCATGTAAATATAAGCAGGAATGTTAAAAAAATGTTTATACAAGCCACAGTGAGGGAACAACTACCAATTCTGTGTTTCACCATTTTTGAAAACTAGCTTCATGGGTGAACATGGGAATATTTTATTTAAGCATAAATGTGAAGGTGGCACCCGGCATCCAATTAGTCAGGGGTAGCTCCTGCTTGACTCCCAGGAACACTGAATAAATATGGGAGAGTCGCCAAGCAACTCAGATCTTCTGCCTGAAGCAACAAGGAGTAGGACAGCCCTACTGGAACCATGATCTGCACCCAAGGAACTGCACTCTGAAGGACTGCACTCTTAAGGACCTGCTACATAATCTGGTACTACAGTCTTAAGTTCTTCACCTGGCTTCAAAAGATTTAAGGAGGGAACTCCCTGAAATCAGCAGGTCACCAAAGTCCAGCTGCATCATCTGCACCAAAAAGTCTCCATCCAGGAGTGCATACAGTGAATTATTAAGGATTTAGCCAGGTACATTTAGGGAATTGTAGTCCTGACATTCCAAGGACCATTTATGAGCTTTTAGACCCGTGGATTAGTGTAGGAGAGTAGGGTCTGCTATCCTATGGTCACCCCAAATGTTCGCTTTTTTGCTTCACTGGTTTATGACATAATGTGGCTGTGGGCCTGCTAATCAGACCCACAGCCTGCTGTTCTCTCTCTAAATTACTGCCAATGCACTCTAGGTGCATTACGAATTGGAACTGGTTCACCTTATTGGCCCCTGTAACAGTGTACCCTAGGTACCCAGGGCATAGGTGTTCCAAGGCCTACCAGGGGCTACAGCACGTATTGTGCCACCCCTAGCCTGGCCTCCATATTTGACACAACTGGCTGATCACTCAGCTGGGGTAAGTTGGTGTAATCACCTCTTGCTTAGATATAGTATCCCTATATCTAACCTTAACTGGGCACATGTTAACCTATAAGCCATTCCTATGGAAGGCCCCTGCAATCCTGGGGGCAGAGTGTGTGGTTACATGTGAGATGGTGCTCTAGCATGAGCTGAGCCTGTCTGCAGCTGTCGGGAACAACTCCCTTAGCTGTTCCGGGATATTGCCATACCATATTACCTTTTAGACCCAATATTCTCCAATGTCGCGAATTTGTCTACATCCGCACCTTATTCTATCCCCTAGTCAGACCATATGGTAGTACCATTCCTATGGAAAATTAACAGACCTTGTACCAATCAACCCCTTCATAAAACTCTAGGCAGGCGTTGGACAAAGTTAGAGCCTACTGATTGGATAGACTCTCTGAAACAGAACGAACCTATAAATGATCAAAATATCGACAAGGCCAACACAGATTTTAATCAATGGATAGAACAATCATTAGACAGTGTGCTTCCCAAAACACTCATCACTAAAAAAAAGGTCCGAACAAACAGCCCTGGTTCAATTCAGATTCAAAAAAGGGGGTGGTGATGAACAGAGTGTCTGAATTAAACAGACCACTCTTACCCAGTCCAACGATCAGGGCTTGATCCATCACCGTTATTTATCTCACTGCCCCATCCCAGCTCAGAACCTGGCTATATGCAAATCAGTCTGTCCCTGGCCCAGTGCATCATGGGAACAGGGCAGACTAAACTACCAAGCCAATTCTTCACCAGAAAGGAGACAAGCTACCGGGACCGGTTTCTGGCATTTCAGCCGTCAGAGTTAGAGCCTACTGATTGGATAGACTCTCTGAAACAGAACGAACCTATAAATGATCAAAATATCGACAAGGCCAACACAGATTTTAATCAATGGATAGAACAATCATTAGACAGTGTGCTTTCCCAAAACACTCATCGCTAAAAAAAAAGGTCCGAACAAACATCCCTGGTTCAATTCAGAGCTGAGACTCCTTAAACAGGAGTGTAAACGAGAAGAAAGACAATGGCGAAAAATTTTTGATGAGGAGAAAAAAATTAAGTACAAACTCACAATCAAGAAATACAAGAGGGCACTCAACGCAGCCAAATCCACCTTCTATGCCGAAAAAGTTGAGAAAACCACCAATGCTCCGAGAGAAATGTTTCAAATAGTAAAAACGCTGATTAAGGCCCCTGACCCCCCTACATATGAACTTTCCCCGGAAGAATCTGGTGCTCGTTGCAACGAACTAGCAAACTTCTTTGCCACGAAAATTGAAAAAATCCTACTTTCCCTCCCCCCATCCCCAGTAATAGAGCCCAATCCCCCATCGAGGGACGATATTAACTCCACCTCACCCCTTTTAGCATTTTTTCACCCCCTCAGTGATGAACTTTTCCCCTCCCTTTTCAACTCCATAAAGAGTGGTTCCCCTCTTGACCCCGCCCCTATGTCCATCCTGAAACTGGTCCTTCCCCATGTTAGTAGAAACATCATTGATCTTGTTAACACCTCCTTGGACTCCGGGATAGTCCCCCAAGATTGGAAACTAGCCATGGTAAAGGCCTTGTTAAAAAAACCAAATCTTAACCCTGATGACTTCTCTAATTATCGCCCCATTTCTCTCCTCCTCGGTATCAGCAAGCTGGCTGAAAAGTGGGTCAACAAACAATTGGCATCATACTTGGAGTCTCAAAACCTGCTTCATCCCACACAAACAGGTTTCCGAAAAGGACAGGGAACTGAAACAGCCTTGCAGGAGGATTCTGGACGCAGGTGGCAGCGCGGCCATTATCCTCCTGGACCTCAGCGCCGCCTTCGACACGGTTAATCATTGTGTCCTACTCGCCCGCTTAGAGAGAATTGGAGTCACAGGCAAAGCTCTTGCATGGCTTGAATCTTTTCTCAGTAATAGATTCTTCAAGGTCTTCTCAGATACCAACTGCTCCCTCCCAATACCATTACAGTGTGGGGTGCCACAGGGCTCTTCCCTCAGCCCCACACTGTTTAATGTGTATATGGCCCCCCTGGCAGAGGTAGTGGCCCCCTTCGGAATCCAATTGGTGAGCTACGCTGACGACACCCAGCTAGTAGTCTCCCTCACCCAGACAGACTCCCCTCAGAACAATCTTTGTAGCTGCCTGGGTGAAGTCGCAGGATGGATGGATGCCTCCCATCTAAAACTTAATGGAGGAAAAACCGAGTTGATGTTGCTCGGAAGAAAGGCCTCCTTTAACACCCCCTCTATGTGGCCTTCCTGCATGGGACCCGGGCCTACCCCCAAAACGGAGATAAAAAGCCTAGGGTTCTGGCTCGACACGGAGCTCTCTTTTAAAACCCAGGCAAAAAAGACAGTGGCCACGTGCTTCGGTCTAATAAAAACCATCCGGAAAATTCTTCCCCAGATGCCGGAAACTGCGAAGAAAACCATAGTCCAGTCCCTCATTCTATCCAGGCTGGACTATGGGAATGCTCTCTACTTAGGAGCCCCCACCTCAGTCATCCGTCAATTGTAGATAGCTCAAAACTCCGCAGCAAGGCTACTCACCGGAACCAGCCGTCATACCACGGCAGCCCCGGCATTAAGGGCCTTACACTGGCTCCCAATAAAGGAGCAAATCCATTTTAAGACTCTTTGTCTGGTCCATAAAACTCTCTATGGGAACGGTCCCCCCATTCTGAAGGACATGATCAGACCATACATTCCATCTAGGCACCTTCGCTCTCACCATCAAAACCTCCTTATAACGCCCAGGACCAACAAAGCCCGGTCTGGGGACCGCCTCTTCTCCCGAAATGCAGCAAATCTGTGGAACGCCCTATCACTATCACTTCGTTTAGAACCCAGTCTGCTGGTGTTCCGAAAACAATTAAAAACAGCATTGTTTCCTAGGCCATAAACCAGTCTTCTCCATCTTCTAGTCTCTGCATCAACTTCTATCTATCTTCAAGCGCTGGGATGCTTCCGAGTAGCCATGCGCTATATAAGAGCCTTCCAATTCCAATTCCAATTCCAATATACTCTTAAGTGCATTATAATCCTCGCGGTTATATGCTAACTTTGGTTTGGCTTTATCAAAACATGTCGAGTAAGGTGTCATACGATTTGGAATACTATCCCCTCGACAGTTCTGTCGATGGGGATAGCATTCCACCCTTCTAGAGGGACACGACATGTACATAGCCTTAACCCCAGTTAAAGTTAACCAAAGCCTCAGCATCACAAAATGGATGCTGCCACCACAGACACAAGTCTGACCTCCTGCTGCTGGGAGTCCTTCCAGCGAGGGAGGCTTGGACAAAGGGTTTCCTGCCTTGGGAGGTGCGAGCACCACGCCAGACAGGATTTTGTGTATTGGGTAGGACAGGGCTGAATAGATTGAGACATGCCCGGGGCACACAAGGTGTCCCCGTGCATAAGCCAGTCCAAACTGTTCCTGGGACTTTCCAGACCCAGGCCTGGCGAGGAGCTGGACAAAGGAAAGGGGGTGTAACCGCCCCCTTCCTGGTCCCACCAAGAGGAGGGACCTAGCAGGTGATCCACCCCTCAGATTGGGAATACGAGTGCGAGCAGTGCCAGAGCACCTCAGATCATCCTGAATCAACTTGAAACTAAGAAGACGACTTACAACCAATCATCATAAGGGTTGCTTGGCATGGTACAAGGTGATCACTAGAACTAGTGAGCATCACATACCAGGCCAACTTCTCACATTGGTGAGCAGCGGATTGGGATCTGAGCTTGCTGTTTGTTTTAAAATGACAATCTTTGAGATTATCATTTGAAAGATCATACAGGTACCTGCTAGGTACATATAAAACAAGACTAGTATACTTAAGTTCTACTGAACGTATTTGTTGTAGAGGATAGGGAGTAGCACACCCTGACTACAACTACTAGATAGGTTTAGTTGGTAAACATCAGTGGAGGTAGATTGCAACACATCCACCCACACTAGAGCAATGTCTGGAGCAGAGGGTTCCACTGGGAATGTCTCTGTTGAGAGTGATCCTCCAAAGGCACCATCCAGATTTATTATATTCTCCTTTAAGGAGCTAAGGCAGCTTTGTGCCTTAAGGGTTCTGAAGACAGGGCCATCCCCTACTACTGACCACCTTAGAGAGCTCGTAGACCAGTCTGAGACTCTAAAGACCTCTAAAGCAGACCCCACAGGGAATGCTGAGGGAGGCTATCCCACTGAAGATGATAATACTGAAACCCCTGTCCCCATAGTCCTGGTAGATGAGGATGACCAAGTCACTGGAGCTCCTCAGGTAGATGAGGAGGAGTAGGGAAGAAGAGGAGACAGAAGGGGGAGCAGTGATTCTAATGATGGCAGAAATAGCCAGGTGCTAGTCAGCAGGCTTAACCAGGCTAACTTAAGTGTATTTGTGACTAAAGCAAGGATGACCTTGCCCAGACACCCAGGTGGACTTAACCAGGAGCGTAGGAGGAGGAGGAATCACTCAGGTGACTCCAATACCTCCCAGGCTTCTAGAGGTTTTCATGGTCACTCCAGAAGGGATATGACTAGCCCTCAGAGAAGGGAATATGAGGACAAAATGAGAGAGGCTGAGCTAAGGATCCAGAGACAAGAATTAGAAGTTGCCCTGGCCCAAGAGAAACTTGCTAGAGCAAGACAGCCTAGAGAGAGTGGGGTAATAGAACCCACTGGTGGCAGCATTATCCACAAGGATACAGACAGGTCTTTTGATAACAGAAACCTGAGTAAGATTGTGCCCCCCTACAAAGCTGGGGATGATATCCACAAATGGATGACTGCACTTGAGAGAGCCTGCAAAGTACAGCAGATCCCTCAGGAGCAGTGGGCAGCAATCCTGTGGCTCACTTTTGAAGATAGAGGCCGAGACAGACTCCTCACAGTTAGTGATGGGGATTCTAGAAACTACCTGGTCCTGAAGAGTGCTCTGATTGATGGGTTGGGTTTAACCACTGAACAGTACAGGTTAATGTTCAGAGACACCCAGAAGACACAGACTCAGGACTGGTCTGAATTTGTTGAGTGTGCCACTAAGGCTCTGGAGGGATGGTTGCTTGGAAGCAAGGTTACAGACTATGAAGGATTGTACAATTTGCTTATGAGAGAACAAATGTTAAATAATTGTCACAACCAGCAGTTGCATCAACATTTGGTTGACTCAGATTTGACCTCTCCCCAAGAATTGGGAAAGAGGGCAGATAAATGGGTTAGAACCAGAGTTAAGCAAAAGAACCAGAACCAGAACCAGGGTGGTGACCAGAAGAAAACAGACCAGAAGGGTGGGGAGCAGAAAGCTAAAGACCGGAAGTCTTCAACAGGGCCCCAAACTAATACAGAGGGTGGGTCCCAAACTTCCAAGAAAAAGAAGAAAGAAGGTCAAAGAAAACCCTGGTGTAGTACTTGTAAAAACACCTCTCACTGGACAAGTGAGTGTAAAAAGGGTGGAGCCCCCAACACTGCAGCCCCTAAGGCACCTGCACCCACTAGTACAGCTGGCAGTGTTGGTCCACAAACCAAGGGGGTAGTGGGTATCACCTTGGGAAATGAAGGAGATTCTTACCTAGTCAGAACCCTTACACAGGCTGTTCTGATTTGTGAGGGGGACATAGATTTGACCCCTGCCATAAGTCCCAGTAATCTGGGCAAATACAGACAAACACCTTTGATTAATGACAAAGTAGCTCAAGCATACAGGGACACATGTGCCAGGGTCACTATGGTGACACCTAACTTTGTGGACCCTGGACAATACATGCCAGGTGATAATTACCTGGTGACCAATGCCAGCAATGTCACCACTACCCATAGTGTGGCAATTGTTAACTTTTCCTGGGGAGGGGTTACTGGCCTAAAAAGAGTTGTGGTTAGTGCTGATCTCCCAGTTGAATGTTTGTTGGGCAATGACCTGGAGAGCTCTCTATGGTCAGAAGTTTAGTACAGGACTCATGCAGAGATGTTAGGGATATCATCACATGTCCTTGCTGTGACCAGGTCACAGGCCAAAAAGTACCTCTCTGAACCTCAGGTCTTGGATCCTGGAACAATGGACCAAGCACCTTCCAAGAAGAAGACCAGGAGGGTAAAGGCTGTGCCTTCCCAACTGCCTACAAGTGAGGATCAGTCTTCACAGGAAGCTGGTCTTGAGACCCCTGAAGGAACTGTCTCTGAAGAACTTGAACCTGACCAGGTTGTCTTTCTGGGGACAGGGGGACCTTCTAGGGCAGACTTGGGGCAGGCTCAGTTAACCTGTCCTTCTCTTGAACCCCTCAGACAGCAGGCTGCTGCTGAGGCTGCTGGGAATACTGAAGGTGCCCATAAAGTATATTGGGATGATGGACTCCTTTATTCAGAGGGTAGAGACCCCAAGCCTGGTACAACCAGGATGTTGGTTATACCTCTGCAATTTAGGGGCTTCCTACTTACCTTTGCCCATGATATTCCTTTAGCAGGTCACCTAGGCCAGAATTAACCCTGGGCGAAGAACTACGCTCCGTTCGCGGAGTTTGCGGAGTTTTGGCAACTCCGCGTTCCGCGGAGAACGTGTAGCTGTCGATTTCTCCGCTATCCGGTGCTTAGCGTAGTTGTCGCGCGCTGAATAACATTATCGCGTGCGCAGCAATGGCTTACCTTGGTTCTGCGTTCGCTTTTTCCTGGTCGCATCTGCCACCATGTTTGTAAACCCTCCCGTGCGACTGTGCGAACGCGATAACGTCATTGGATGCGCGATAAAGCCATAAGGACGCACGAGGATGTTTGTTGGTAAGATCGAGTTGCCGAACACGCAGAACCTACAATCTTGCACAGAATAACTCGCGAGCATGTTAAAAGTTAAACCATAATAATAAATTACCATTTTGGTTAGCAAAAAAGTGAGAAACCCCTCAAAGTTGTACCTTTGCCTGTATTTTTTGGGGGGAAGGATTCCTCTTTCTGTTTCTACTCTATTTTTGAATATATTAAGGAGGAAGGGCTCTTGAGTTTACAACTTCCTGTTCCTGTCCACCAGGCTCCTCCCAGTGCTTTGTCCATGAGGTGGTCACTTTCATTTGGATTTTGAGCTGGCAGGATCACTTTCTGTGTGTGTTGGCTGCATTACTGCTTTTTTTTGGATTTTACTGAGGACTTTTGGATTTTGAATTCTCTTTTTCAAGTAAGTTTCAGTAATGTATGAGTGAGTATGATGTTGTAGACTTGTGTTTGTTTGATTTAAAATTTTTTAACTACAGTACTCATTCCTTGATTTAAATTATTGATGGGTGCCTGTACTTTTATGAGGTCCCAACTTGTATTTCTTTTTAAATTTCATCCAGGCTACATAGAGAGGTACCCATGGGTAAAATCATAATTCTGTGTTTAAATTTTTATTCAAGTTTGTAAACAAACATCATGGCTGGCATTGGATTATGGTCATCATTATGCAATAGCAATGTCTGCTGTGGAATTTCTGTTTGTGTAATTTAAATGTTTTTTATTTTTTTTAAGCCAATAGCTGACCCTAGTACTCCATGTAGTTAGTGTGTAGGCATGTTTGAGTTCATTGTATTAACTTTCTGTGGTTGGCCTGGCCATGTGTTGTTGGCGGCCATTTTATGTTTCCCAGCCACTTTGCTCTTGCCATAGGCCTCCAAACTTGTGGCCTACTCTGCCAGTAGGCCAGAGGTACTAGTCATAGGGTCATGAAAGTTAATCAACTGTTTTTGTGGTGTACCTCTAATTAGAAAATCATGGATGGCCTGGTTTGATTTAGAAAATCTTATTTTTATGTGTGGGGTATGTCAGGTTTTGGGTGTCTGTCAATTTCTGCCATTAGGTAACCCTAGGAATACAGCTTGGGTAGTTTTGGTAACTTCGCACAGTGTGAGAACGTGACCTTACCTTTTTTGTCTTGTTCGCGCGCTCAATGTACTGGCTCGGGAACGCGTTAACGTCGTTTCATTTGATTCGTGCTGCCGAACACGCCGATTTTGCAATCTCGCGAACAATATGTCCTGAGTTGCATAAAAGTTCCTCGAAAATGTTTAATGTGTTTCTTGTGCTACAAAAAGTCCTCATTTATGTGTTATTTGGTTGTAGTTTTGTCTTCTTGGAGCATGGACCACTTCCAGTTTCTTTCTGTCCTCTATGTAATGATTTCTTGTTTATGGTTGGGGTGACCAATTTGGGCGGTGGTGTGTCCATTTTGTGAAGCTAAGCATTGTCCCTTTGCCATAGGCATTTATTGTCTGTCTTCTCTTTCTTTTCATGTAGTGGTGGGGGCCATTTTATGTGTACTTACTTCCTTTATGATGATTCTGCCATGTTGTTGTTGGTGGACACTGGCCAGGCCATGTGGTGGCGGCCATTTTGTGTATGCTTCCTTTGTGACTGATTTTGCCATGTTGTTGGTGGCCATGCCATGTGGTGGAGGCCATTTTGGGTACATCCTTTTTCCATGTTGTTTTTTGGTGTCCCTGTCCTGGCCCTATGGAGGCGGCCATTTTCTGTGTCCTTCCTTGGTACTTTTGCCATAGGCATCCAAGGTTTTTGGAGGTACTACTACTCACAGCCATAGGTGCATTCAAGTTAATCAACTCTTTTTGTGGTGTATCTTTAATTACATCGTGTATGGCTTTGGATTGCTTCACATTTTTTTTATGTTGGTACTTTCAGCTTTTGGTTGCTTGTGTGTAACTAATATGGCACTCCCTGCCAGTAGGTAACCTTAGGAATACTGCTCGCGTACTTTTGGTAACGTCGCACAGTGGGGACACGCGACCTTACCTTTTTTGTCTTGTTCGCGCGCTCAATGTACTGGCTCGGGAACGCGATAACGACGTTTCATTCGATTCGCGCTGCCGAACACGCCGATTTTGCAATCTCGCGAACAATATGTCCCGAGTTGCATAAAAGTTCCTCGAAAATGTTTAATGTGTTTCTTGTGCTACAAAAAGTCCTCATTTATGTGTTATTTGGTTGAAGTTTTGTCTTCCTGGAGCATGGACCACTTCCAGTTTCTTTCTGTACTCTATGTAATGATTTCTTGTTTATGGTTGGGGTGACCAATTTGGGCGGTGGTGTGTCCATTTTGTGAAGCTAAGCATTGTCCCTTTGCCATAGGCATTTATTGTCTGTCTTCTCTTTCTTTTCATGTAGTGGTGGGGGCCATTTTGTGTGTACTTACTTCCTTTATGATGATTCTGCCATGTTGTTGTTGGTGGACACTGGACAGGCCATGTGGTGGCGGCCATTTTGTGTATGCTTCCTTTGTGACTGATTTTGCCATGTTGTTGGTGGCCATGTCATGTGGTGGAGGCCATTTTGGGTACATCCTTTTTCCATGTTGTTTTTTGGTGTCCCTGTCCTGGCCCCAATGGAGGCGGCCATTTTCTGTGTCCTTCCTTGGTACTTTTGCCATAGGCATCCAAGGTTTTTGGAGGTACTACTACTCACAGCCATAGGTGCATTCAAGTTAATCAACTCTTTTTGTGGCGTATCTTTAATTACATCGTGTATGGCTTTGGATTGCTTCCCATTTTTTTTATGTTGGTACTTTCAGCTTTTGGTTGCTTGTGTGTAACTAATATGGCACTCCCTGCCAGCAGGTAACCTTAGGAATACTGCTTGCGTACTTTTGGTAACGTCGCACAGTGGGGACACGCGACCTTACCTTTTTTGTCTTGTTCGCGCGCTCAATGTACTGGCTCGGGAACGCGATAACTACGTTTCATTCGATTCGCGCTGCCGAACACGCCGATTTTGCAATCTCGCGAACAATATGTCCCGAGTTGCATAAAAGTTCCTCGAAAATGTTTAATGTGTTTCTTGTGCTACAAAAAGTCCTCATTCATGTGTTATTTGGTTGTAGTTTTGTCTTCCTGGAGCATGGACCACTTCCAGTTTCTTTCTGTCCTATATGTAATGATTTCTTGTTTATGGTTGGGGTGACCAATTTGGGCGGTGGTGTGTCCATTTTGTGAAGCTAAGCATTGTCCCTTTGCCATAGGCATTTATTGTCTGTCTTCTCTTTCTTTTCATGTAGTGGTGGGGGCCATTTTGTGTGTACTTACTTCCTTTATGATGATTCTGCCATGTTGTTGTTGGTGGACATGGACAGGCCATGTGGTGGCGGCCATTTTGTAGGTACTTCCTTTGTGCATTTATCATTGGCCTCCCTGCTTTTGGTCTGATCTGATAGTAGGCCAGAGTCCCAGAGGTGGTAGTTAGCGGGGCTACTTTATGTAGCTGTTTCTATTCGGTCTATTCAATTACCATCATTAGGGCATGTGTGTATGCCATTGCATTCCCAAATTTGTTGTCTGGGCAGGGGTGTACGTACATTTTTTGTGTGTGTAATAATTTTATGCCTTGTATGTGTTTTTGCAGTGTAGGTTTCCAAACTCTTAGCCATGGGGTATTTTGATTTTCCTTGCATTAACCTGTCATGTGTAGCAGACATTCTCCTTTTTCTGTCCATATTGGTATATAATAGGCCAGCTTGACTTTATTATTGGTTCTTTCTGGACTTCATGTGGCTGGGAGCTGTGGTGCTGGTAGTATTAGTCTTCTTTTTTGTGTTGTATACATTGGCCTGTGTGTCTTTCAATTGTTCATGTTGGCTTACTGCTTGTTTGACTGATGTTGTTCTGTCTTCTTTGCTTGTAGGTGCACAAAAAAAGACTGAGGAGGTGCTGGTTGTTTTCATCCATCGCCCGTTCTACTGCCAGACGGACGTCCTTCAGTTGTACGCCACGTGTGGTGTGTGACTCATCTGACCACACATCTCTGCAATTTGTGCTACTGAGTGGTGCTGTGTGCTGCTGACATCAGAAGAAGATGGGCCCTAAGAAAGCAGGTACCAGGTCCTCCACCACCAAGAAAGTTGCTGAGAAGAAGGTACAGAAGAAGGAAGTGTCACTTAAGGCTGGTATGGACCCCAAAACCTTTTTTTGGGCCCCCAAAACGTACGCCTGCAGCAGCGGTGTCCGGGGTGCAAGCTGGGGCCAGCACATCCGCATTAGCGGGGGCAAGCCACCAACCCAGGGCCAAGCACATGAGGGTCGAAGAGGTAGCCAGCCTAGTGTTACAAAGCAGTGATACTGAGCCTGAACTAAACTTATCGCTGTCTCAAAGTAGTACACAATCCACGCAAGATGAAAGTGCTCAACAACCGCCGCCAGCAGTAGATGTTCAACAACCACAACCACTTCCCGCAATAGTTGTTGAAAAACCACAACCACCGCCCGCAATAGTTGTTCAACACCAACAACCAAATCCTATGATAGTAGTTGTTGAAGAACCACAGCCCGCTATAGTACTTCCTCAAGAACAACAACCACCATCTCCGCACGCAATAGTCGAAGTTGTTCCTCCCGATGTCGGGGCAGTTCAGGAAGTAGAGCCTCATTCCGAGCAAGAAGAAGAGGAAGCCACTTCTGGAGGTGATCTACTGTCTTTAAATTTACGAAAGGAAATGAGGGTTAGTGGCAGTGCATCGAGTTCTTCGCAAAGCATCCCTTCAGATGACCTTGATAATGAATGGTGTCCACCACGAGTATCTGAGCATTCTAAGGAGAGACATCCCAAGACCAGGCTAGGAAAAAGGAAGGATCCTTCAAGGCTTGAACTTATGGAGTTCGATGTAGGTGAGCAGGATACTGCTGGTGATAAAGATGGGTCTGACACTGACAATCTCATCATCACGAGCGTTATTCCTGGTGCAGAGGATGTAGAGACTAGCATTTTCACCCTATCCAGAGGTGCTGCGATTAGTGATGAGCAGGTAGCACGTGTAACTCCTACACACTCAGCACCCAAAGTAACACCAGCTCCCATTTTTTCATCAGCGAAGGCCCGGCAGCGTGCGACATCCAGCACAAGCGCCACCTCAACAGAAGGAGGTAGTGGCAGTACTAGTACTGAGCTGTCACATAGGGAAATTCAACAAAAATCCTCCAGTTCATCCGGCATTGGAAGTGGGTCCTCCTCTTCCTATGGCAGGAGACAAAAGTTTAGCTCCCCAGTCTGGGATTTTTTTACGGTTCACCCACATCAGGAGAACATTGCTATATGCACCATTTGTCATACCAATGTTAGTCGTGGTGAGATTGGTACAAACTATGGTACTGGAGGCCCAACGACCAATATGAAAAAAACACACGCAATTCAGTGGGAGAACCACCTTGCAAGCTTAAAAAATGTAAGCACTGGTGTTGGTGGGGATACAGTACTACAAGGTCCACTCATGGAAGAAGAGGGAGACGATGACCTTCTATCTGGGAGTGGTACACAAATGAGCCCTGTCGCCAGCACTGGAGTGGTGCAGTCCAAATCCTCTGCATCAGCAACTTCTCAGTGGCACCAGAGTCAGCCGGAGACACCAAGGAGTGCAAAGTCTGCGTTGAAAGGTGGTCCGTCTAGCAGAACAGAAAGAATTACCAAGCAGCTTACCATTACTGGCATGTTTAGGCAGGAGGGAAAGTACGAGCGGAACCACCCAATAGCACGTTTGTACAATGCGAAACTTGCAAAAATGTTGGCACTCAACCTTCTCCCATTTTCATTTGTTGAGGCAGTGGGATTTTGGGAATTAGTGGCAACACTCACCCCAAAATGGGACGTTCCCAGTCGCTACTATTTTGCAAGAGTTGCTATTCCAGCACTACACCACGACGTGCTGGAATTGATTGGGAAAGCCTTACAACAGAGTGTTGTCCATTGTATCCACCTGACAACAGACATGTGGAGCAGTCGCGAAGCCACAGCAGATTACATGTGCATCACCGCACACTGGATCTTTTTTGCAGGTGTGAAAGACAAGTTAACTTCAGGCCTTCGTGACGTTGCTGGGATTTTCAATGATACTCGCAGACATGCAACTGTAGCCATGTTTGGTATGGAGAAAAATCATACTGCTGAAAACATTTTGTCTGACTTTAACAGCAAGGTCTTTGAATGGCTGAAACCAAGAGGCCTTAAGATTGGTTTTGTTGCCACCGACAATGGCAGTAATGTAGTGAAGGCAATAAGAGATGGACAGTATTTCAGGGTACCCTGTTTGGCACACTGCATTAACTTAGTCGTGCAAGACTTTCTGAAAACTGAAGCCAAAGTCAGCAACATACTGACCATCTGCAGAAGAATATGCACGCATTTTAACCATTCTTTTAAAGCGCGGAAGTTGCTACGCGTCATTCAGCGGGAGCATAATTTGCCAGTCAAAGCACTGATACAGGAGGTCCCAACACGTTGGAACTCTACTTATTTCATGCTTGAGCATCTCTTTGAGCAGTACATACCACTGAATGCTTATGTAATGTCAAGAAGATTAGTGGATCCTACTGTTAATCTTAAAACCCTGACCGTTGAGATGTGGCAGTGGGACATCATTAAATGCTTGACAGAGATGCTACAACCTTTTGAGGTCTTCACACGTGCAGTTAGCAGGGAGGACTGTACTATGGGCCAAGCCATCCCATTGTTGTACATGCTCGAGCAACAGCTGAAGGAGGTCTGTGAAACATACGAAGGTGACGAAGAAAAAGTTGATGCATATACCTTGGCCAAGGTCTTAGCCAACCGCTTATCTGGAAATGCAAGGCTTCAAATGATTGTGTCAGATCCAAATTACATAACTGCAACAATCTTAGATCCACGGTACAGATTGTTTGTCAGCAGTAGCGCAGTAATTCCTTTTTCAGATGGGGATGTTACCAATTACAAAACTTCCATAGCTGTGGAAGCTAATGATTTAGAAACTGAACGGCTGTTACTTAAAGGCCTGCCAGTGCCAGCCAAGGACAGTCAAAGTACTCCAGGCCATCCTCCTGAGGCAAGTTCATCAGAGCATGAGAGCAGTGCGTCCGCTTCCCAGCAGGCACCAACAGTACCAAAAGCAGCACCTACACGATCTGATTCAGCAGACACAACCAAAAGCATAATTGCTTTTTTTCTACAGAAGGGGATGGGTAAGTCTGTTGCTGTTGCAAAGGGGAAAGAGGAGCAGCAAAGCCGAGCACCAATGAACACTGAGCGGATGGTTCAGGCCTATCTGGATGACACAACAGAGGTGTTCATGGAGCAAAGCCCATTGGTCTATTGGTATGAAAGAAGGAGACAGTGCTGAGCAGGCTGGCGATAAAGTATCTGGCTTGTCCTGTAGCCAGGGTCGCCTCTGAGCGGGTTTTCAGTGCTGCTGGTGCTATTGTGACATCGAAAAGGACCAGTCTCTCCCCCAAAAGCGTCGAGAGGCTGACAATGATAAAAATGAATCAACACTTCATACCACCAGACTATACTGTACGTGAATCAGAGCAGGATGAAGAAAGCAAGCCCGAAGATATCATCTCTACTGTGTTACATGACCTACTTCTGTCCGAACCCCCAGAGTTTGAGGACGAGCACCTCTTCCCTGACCAATAGGCTTTTAAATTGTTACTTTCTCCCTTCTTTTATTTGTGTTATTTATTTTCTTATTAAAAATGACTTTCTGGTGCAAAACTGCTAATCTTAAAATAAAAACCACAACCAAATCCATCCCCACCACTCATTCTTTTTATGTACCTACTGGAGTTGCACACCTGTGCATTTATTTTCACTGTATCTTTTTTATTTACCTCCTGGAGTTGCACGCCTGTGCATTTATGTTCCATGTTGACTGCACTCCTCACAGTCTTGCTCCATCTTCTTGACTCCCACTCAAGTCAATACAATTCCATCTTGGCAGCCATACATTTGATGTTGTAGATGGAGTATAGTACAATACCAATAATGTAGCCTCTAACAGTCCCTCCATAACAAGTGAACCGTACATGACTACAGCCATCCTCTATTTCATTTGAAATCTGCAACTCATAACTGCCTTGCTGAGTCTTACTCTTAA
This sequence comes from Lissotriton vulgaris, assembly GCF_964263255.1. Taxonomy (NCBI): domain Eukaryota; kingdom Metazoa; phylum Chordata; class Amphibia; order Caudata; family Salamandridae; genus Lissotriton; species Lissotriton vulgaris. Next base: position 185,489,631 of record NC_141688.1, on the reverse strand, counting down.
GGCTACCACCTCTGTCTGCAGGCATTCATAGACGACTCTTCAGTGTCAAAAGAAACTTGATCAGGCATCCACAACTGAAGTCAACTTGTTGTGACTCGCATTACAAAGGCTCGGCAGCATCTGTGATCAATCATCTGACAGTGAAAGAGAAGAGCAAAACAGGTATATTAAATGAATGATGCCATGCATTGCATTGGATGTATTGTTTTGCTGACTCTGAGCAAATGTGCATGGAGTTGAAGTATACTAGTAACTTCAGACTCACGTGATAGCCAATTTTTCCATGTTATTTACTAATAATAAAAATAATTTACGCACTTGTGTTCCTACTACTACAGATGCAGTCAGGACTTAATTTATCGTAGTCACTGACTACAGACTGAGTTGCTGTTGCTGATAATGATGGTGACCACCATATCTTTGCTGTCAGGCAGTTGGATCTGAGCTGATTGATGCACGATGTTTCTTGGAGTGGAATACAAGGTAATAAATAAATACAAGTAAGAGGCACAGCACTGTAGACCCAGGCTACTACATGTTTGTGCACTGTGCAGTGGTAGTGTACAATAGTGGTATGATTGATGACTGAGAATGACGCATTGATTTTGTTGATTAATTTTGTAAATGCTAGTTTGCTTTTTCAATTTCATTCACCTTTCTGTGGCTCTGTGAAATTTTTAGGGAGAATGCAGTTTGTATAACGGGCGACCCTGTGTCGTCGTGGGCCTGTTGTTGTGTGCTGGCTCCTGTCTTTTTTTGTACTTCTAGATTAATAATGATGTGCAACTAGTAGACTTATACATATTGTATCCAAGCCGCCTCAGTCTGAAAGTCCTCTCATACGACTACTCCTCTTGTATTATTTTTTTTATCTTCACTGTATTACAATTTGTTTAGGTCATTCACATTCTTTTGTATTTGCCTTTTCTTTTTCAGGCTGGACGTTTTTCACCCACTGCTATTATACTATGAGCATCAACTCTCACCCTTACCACAAATCCTCATCATCAAGCAATTGGATGGCGGGAAACCAAGAATGATATTCAGCGTGTCCTTTTCTTACATTTATTGCTTACATTCATTGGCTAGCGGATCAACACCATAAATCATTGTCTTCATTGTTTTGCTTTTGTTGTCTCCAATCTCCATGCGTACTGTTTTTCTTTCTCAAACCTTTCCCAAAACCCCCGTACCCATCCATTCAACAAACCCTAACCCTCTTCTCCCGGGCTGCGTGGTTACATTGAGGTGTGATGTTTCTTACATTAAATATACACCAACAATTTGATCACGCGCTTGCTGGGGCAGATGTGGTGAAAGCAACAATAGTGAAATGTCAACAAGGCATGGCCAGGATCTTCTGCGGCTTCCCAACTCAAGCTCTGTGTATAACGCCAAATAATTTACCATTAACATCAAACAACAAATGCATCTAATGAATTGGCGTAATTGTTTGGGTTTAAGTTTAAAGCATTATGATTTAGAAAAGTTTGACGTTGCCGTGAGTACTACAACTACAGTTGAACTTCTTATCTTCTCTTGCACTTAGTTTCCAGTCCCCAAAACCATTGTTTTGTTTCACTTTAGCAGTTGCAATATTGGGTCAGCCATGCAATGTACTGTACTTACTTATACTACCCCCACATTGTCTGTCACGCAAATGACTGCCTCTTTCTTTTTGTCTCTAAATGCTACTGGCAGGGTCTGTCTACTACTACTATCACAGAAGTTCTGAACCACAGATTCTTCGCCATGGTCTTGGGAAACAAATGCAGCCCTTGCAGTGCCACACTTCATCATAAATCATCATCATCATCAGCAATCACAGGTAAGATAAGTTTGCAGTGAGGTATAACGCAAGACAGACTGGTAGTTCTTCTAATACTACAAATATAACTCGGTGAGGGTTTACCACATCTATCTGTCTGCATGTTAAAGATGTGGGCAATATATTTTTTTATTAAAAAGCACTGTCCGCCGACCTGCATGGCCAATTAAACCTTGCGATGTTGCACAACGTACATTATTTGGTGAAACAGTCCACCCTCCAACCCCCCAAGAAACGCAAATGAACTTCAAATGTTTTCTTTTGAACATAACTTTGTGTCTCGTTTATTTTTAACATAATATAATATATAAATAAAGATAATACAAAAATAAAATATATATAAATCTTACACCACAGCTGTCCCTACCCGCCTCCCCTAACCCCAACCAAATTCCCACGTTCAATGTAATGTAAAAAAAAAAACAACACCCAATTCCCACCCACCAACAAAAGGATTGAAAAAGGGGCAAACAACAAACAGGGTCCATCTCAAAGCCGGCTGGCTTTTAAGTGTTGATCAACCAGGATCTTCACACGCTCCTCTATTTGAGTTTTTGTCTGACTAGTCTGAGCCTTCAGCCTGGCTACCCGGAGGAGAATCTTTCTCTGGAACTGGCGGCACCTACATTGGCAGCCATGTTGTTGTGGGGGGGTGGACGATGCTGGAAAAATATGGTGGCGGGCGGCTGCATGACCACGCCGACGTACTCCTGCAGGCTTGGGGGCCGGGGCATTGGAAGAGGCAGCAGCTGCTGCCGCCTCCTCCTCCTCCTCCTCCTCGGCCTGAGCCACCAGCCGGCGGTAGGCCTCAACGATGGCCTGCAGTTTCCGCTGCCGGGCCCGGACTGCCAACTCCTTCCTCGTTGGTTTTGAAGGAGTAACTATAAAGAAAGAGACAGAATTGTTGTAATCCAAAATCCCAGCAAATCAAGAACACAAAATGTATCCAACACATAGTGGGCGGCACAGTACAGTAGCACTAGCAAGCAAGCTGAGTACAAAAAATGTTGTTTTATCTACCTTGAACATTCGACGCCTTATATACTTAATTTGTTTGACTTTTTGGCACGGCATTATGCCTGCCCTAGTAGCATAGCATGGGTGTACTTCAACGGTCACACACATACGAACACCTGTCTTTTTCATATCTCGTTTTTTTATATCATATACTCTGTGCTTCCGGAAAAAGTGACAGTCTCAAACTAACATTAATTAACAGGGGCCAGCTAGTACTAGTAAATGTCTAGTATAGAGACTATCATTCTTTATATCGCGCAACAAACGTTAGGTGGTTTGTGTTTCGCCAGCAACGACCCGGAATGCATCCAGCCGTCCCCTCCTTCCCTTGCCTTTGGGTTTAACCAAAACACCGCTGCTGACACTAGTATCCACTATCCACTAACCACCGATATTGGATGTGTCTCCCACCCACGCAGGCAGCTGTGTTTTCCCCTTTCTATGCTTCCACAACAACCCACGCATCCGACTGCTATCAACCACCTGCATTGCTGATTCCAAAGTATCCTTCTATATTATATGATTGGTGCTTTTTCCTTGCTCCTTTCATCATACTTAAAATCAATCTCCTGTTAATCCATCGCGGTCATGTAATGTTGTGGATAAGACTTTTTTAGTCTGCCACCAACCTTTCACAGCTGAGTTGTAGTCACATAGAAGAGGCCTGTATAACTTATTTTATCAATTCTCGCCGGTGGTAATGCTATTGCTAAGCTTGGTAATGACAAAGTTGGCGTCATATATTGTCCAGTAGAACTTCAAGTTCATTATAAATATCAGAGTACAGTGAGGAAGTTTTCCCCACCCTCCAAGTAATGCGGATCACTATTGAATGTAACTTACCATCGCCCACCGTTGTTGACTCCTCCCCCGCTGCTGCCGGTGCTGCTGTAGGTGCCTCTGGTCCTCCATTCCCCTCCGGGATCGCCTCTGCTGACGCCGTCGCAGCGCCGCTGTCCCCGTCGGCACTGGTGGATGGTACCGGTTCTGCACAAATAAAAATAAGTACACCTTTTTAGAAGGATGCACAGCCCCCATTGTACTTGTTCACCAAGAATAGAGTTCTGCAAAACAGTTAAGTACAACGTAATCAGTAGTAGTCCACATTGCCAAGTACAGCAGAGTAACTAACGCACTACACATATTAGCATTTATTTGGTATGGTATGGTACCCAAGCTCATCTCATCTATACTGCTACTCTAGTCCTTGGAAAGTTAGACTGAACCATGTAACCTAACCAGTTTGTACATCAATGACATGTCTACAGTTTTGCGCATGCTACCTCTCAGCTTGTTGCGCAGTACGAGAAGACGCCTTTGAGGCCACATGATTGTTCAAAGCATACACCTGAAGAGTTTGGAAAATAAAAAGGCCCGTATTTACTTTTTGAATGTGGATTGTGGAATCGAGTTTGCTTACAGCCTCAGGTTACACCTTTTTTTTAGCATGACAGCTAAAAACTTGCATAAATGTATGTAATGTTTTCATACTGTCTAACGTGCACCACTTTTGTCATTATCTTTCGGCAGATGAGAAGATTTCCTTCTACGAAGCAAAGATTTCCAGAGCTTACCAAAAAGAGGCATATGCAACCAGTATACGTTCAATGGTGAGGGGTCTCCGACATTTCCCACATTTCCCTATCGCTCACTGGTAGCTGTACAAATGTAGATTACTTTATTCAGCCTTTTTTAACTCTGGATTTTTTCTGGTGGCCCTTGACGTATTTCACGGAACAACTTAAAAACATTGATGTTACTTACTTAGTTACTTCTAACAAAATAAAGGTTTTTTGAAGTACCACATTGACTCTGAAGTATATTTTCAGTGTCTGTTGTCTTGTAGACTTACACGAGAGAGTGAGCAAAAGGGGGTTACTTAGGTTATGGATTGTGTAATAAAAGCATTTGACATCTTCGTATTGGGGTTTAGGAATGGGGTAATTGAATAATTGACCAATGACTGAGCCCATATAGGTTGTCGTTCATTGAATTGTGGGTTCCTCTGAGTTCTGTGACTGAGGTGTAAGACTGTAAGTAAGTAAGGTCCAACCTGCCTATCACCAACATCCAATTTTGTGGTGCATACATAGTTATGTAGGTGACTGCATAGATGAATACCTGCAAGAGTAGTAGTGGTATACTAACGCTTACAAAATAGTAGACCAACATCTGGATGCATACTTGGTTGGTGTCAATTGGCAGAAGAGACATTACAGAGGAAAAAGCATAAGACAGGAGTGGACTCTGTGCCTTCCGCTATTCTATCACAGATTTTTTGAAAAGATTAATACCTTAACTAAAGAGTGGGCAACAGGGCAAGCTTGCCTACAGACAGTCTTGTAGTAGCACAGAGAGTCATAGCAGAGGCTCTTTGAAGGAACAGAAAGGCAGGGACAGATAGTTAGTAATACCCAAAATTTTGAAAACATAATCAAAATCAAACAAGCATTTGTCAAAATTTAGTTAGGTGAAATGTCATTCATCGGTTGGAAAAAAAAGCTCTGTTAGAAAGTTAGGGAAATATCATTGTTCCAAAAGAAAGCACTGTTGGACTTACTGGGGACAGCAGCAGGATCCTCAGTAGAGGAGCTCTGTGCCTGTGGTTCACGTTCACCCGCCGACTCGGTCCCAGCCTTCTGCTTGCCCCTGGGTTCTGTGGTTCATGTAAGAAATAATAAAGAAAGAGAAAAACATTGAGTGCTGTGAAACATAGACAGCATTTCAAAAACCACTGCTAAAACATTAAAAGAAACAAACATTGGGCTACCAAATGACTACTGCCTTGCATAATTCACTGACTAGTGTATATATACTTGGAGAAAACAAATCAAATGTTCCATAAACATTCTGATTGCAGATTACTAAGTAACACAGAGGCAGTAACACCTGAACAACACCACCGATTCAAGAATGGGGTAATCAATTATCTGTAAGTAGCCATTTCTTTTTAATTTTTTTGCCAGAAAAATGCATAGATCACAGGGAGGAGACATGCTTAACTTTGTGCATACTAACACGAAATTGTACGTTCATTGCATCATATTTTGTTTTGCTACTGACTGAATGCTACTGCTGCCCTACCCACTCAATAAACAAACTACATCAGTTCTATGGAGGGCTGAGGCAGGGGCGGCTCTAGGCTCATGGTGGTCCTGAACTCCTGGCCAGGGAGCGTAGGTGGGGGCCCCCGGAAGAGGAGGTCGGGGCGGAGCACGGAGGCCAGTGAAGAGGGGGGAGTCAGGGTGTGTTGGAAGTGGAACAGAGCCAGAGGCACCAAATCCCTTCCAGGGGCCGCCACGCAAATATGTATCCATCCTCTGAGGATTATTAAATTAAGGATATATATTGGTGGGGTGGCCCCTGGCGTTTGGTGGCCCTGTGCAGTTGCACAGCTTGCACATGCCTAAAGCCAGCCCTGGCTGAGGTAAGAAGAACAAAGTAACTTTTGCATTCATTGCCAGAGGAGGATTCATGCAGAAGAGAAGGCCGTGAAAAAAAAATGATACAATATGCAAACACGTACAATTATCCATCAACGGCTATTTCACTGACGGACAAAGGAAGGACAAGACTCTATTAATAGCATTAACTAACTTCAGTTCTCTACAATAAAGAAAATCTCACACCGATAAACAGCAAAAGCTAGCGCCAAATTCAACACGCAAGAGTCAGTGAAGATGAAGAAGCGCAGCACAGACCAGTGTCATACAATTACAGTACATATAATAACGGAATACATCGGAAATGTGACTAGTAGCACCAGTCATCACGTTACTTATTCAGCCAAGATTTAGAAAGATACAATAACAATACTTATACTACTATGGAGATATATATTATACACACACTTTTTTTTTGGGGTAGCCACTCACCAAAACCCACGACCTCGACGCCAAGCAGGTCCAACAGGTCCTGCTCCCGGTCCAAAATGTCTGCCCAACGGTGGGTCAGCTGATGGTGGGTACGCCGGATACCGGAGCAGCGGAAGACTGCCCGGCGCACCTTCACCCACCGCCGGAGACGCTCTTCAATATGGTGGTAGCCGGAGCCGGGCCTGCCACCTGCTGCCAACATCAACGGGAGGTTCGCTGGATAAAAAACACCAGGGCAGCCACCTCCTCCTCCCCAAAAAGTTGGCGGGGCCTCACCCCTAGGGGGCGCATTCTGCCGCAAGGCAGCCGGGTTTTTTGGGGCACAGGCGCCTTGCCCTTTGAGCCGCCGCTGCTGCTGGCGCCCTTGACCATGGTTCTGGGTGGAGGGGAGAAGAAAAGTTCAACACAAAAAGGTAGGGGAAAGAAGAAGCAAGGTAAAAGAAGGAAGTAAAATAAAATAATAGAAAAGTTGTAAAAGTAGAAATAAAATGAAAAATATAAACCTAGGCACAGACGGGACAAACCTCTGGGGTAACTTAGCGCGCTAGCCATCCCGAGCATGCAGGCAACGCCCCGAACACGCGCACCACGCTCCCGAAGACGAAAAACGGCGCGCAAACGGGCCTAGCAAGCAACTACGCATGGCTGCGGAGCTACGCGTAGTTCGCGGAGTGCAACTACTTCTTCGCGTAGCTCCGCGGAGTCCGACTCCGCGAACTATGCCCAGGGTTAGCCAGAATAAGACTTGGGACAGGCTTGTCCCTCACTTTCACTGGCCTCACATGTCTGATAACACCGAGGAGTTTTGTCGCTCCTGTGTAACCTGCAAAGCCAGTGGTAAAGCAGGTAGCACCACAAAGGCCCCCCCTGATACCACTACCTGTGGTGGGGGTTCCCTTTGAAAGAGTGGAGATTGATATTGTAGGTCCAATGGATCCCCCTACAGCATCTGGGCACAGATTCATACTGGTGGTGGTGGACCATGCCACCAGGTACCCAGAGGCAATTCCACTTAGGACCACAACAGCTCCTGTTGTGGCCAGGGCCTTACTTGGAGTTTTCTCCAGAGTGGGGTTTCCTAAGGAGGTAGTATCTGATAGAGGTGCCAACTTCATGTCAGGATACTTGACAGCTATGTGGAAGGAATGTGGTGTCAACTACAAGTTCACCACTCCTTATCATCCACAGTGTAATGTGCTTGTTGAAAGGTTTAACAAGACCCTAAAGGGTATGATCAAAGGATTACCAGAAAAGCTGAGGCAGAGATGGGACATCCTTCTACCCTGCCTTTTGTTGGATTACAGAGAGGTCCCTCAAAAGGGGGTTGGCTTCAGCCCCTTTGAAATGTTGTTTGGGCACCCTGTCAGAGAACCCCTATGTCTGGCGAAGGAAGGATGGGAGTTACCTCTCAAAAAGCCTAAGCAAGACATAGTGGACTATGTACTTGGTCTCCGCTCCAGGATGGCTGAGTATATGGAAAAGGCATCCAAAAACCTTGAGGCTAGCCAAGAACTACAAAAAGCTTGGCATGACCAAAAGGCTGTCTTGATTGAATATCAGCCAGGACAGAAGGTATGGGTGTTGGAGCCAGTGGCCCCAGCTGCACTCCAAGACAAATGGTCTGGACCCCATACAATTCTTGAGAAAAAGGGAGAGGTTACCTACTTGGTGGACCTAGGGGCTCCCAGAAGCCCCCACAGGGTGCTCCATGTCAACAGACTGAATGCATATGTCAACAGGGAAGACATGGGCTTGCTCATGGCTAGAGATGAGAGACAGGAGGAAGAGAGTGACCCTCTCCCAGACCTGCTCCCCCAGAACCCTGAGGATGGCTCAGTTGATGGTGTGGCCTTAGATGGCAGCCTCACTGAACATCAGCAACGTGACTGTAGACAAGTTTTGCAGTCATACAGGCATATGTTCTCCTTGACACCCAGTCAGACTAACTGGTGTACCCATGTGGTGGACACTGGTGACAGTCTTCCTGAAAAAAGCAAGATTTACAGATAACCTGACCATGTCAGGGACTGTATAAAGACTGAGGTGCAAAAGATGCTGGAATTAGGTGTCATTGAGCCTTCAGAGAGCCCCTGGGCTAGCCCAGTGGTTCTGGTCCCCAAACCTCACACCAAAGATGGCAAGAGAGATGAGGTTCTGTGTGGATTACAGAGGACTCAATGCTGTCACCAGGACAGATGCACACCCTATTCCAAGGGCAGATGAACTCATTGACAAGTTGGCTTCTGCCAAATATTTGAGAACATTTGACTTGACAGCTGGCTACTGCCAAATCAGGTTAGCTGAGGAGTCTAAAGCCAAGACTGCATTTTCTACCCCAGGTGGGCATTATCAATTTGTGGTGATGCCCTTTGGTTTGAAAAATGCACCTGCCACCTTCCAAAGGTTGGGTTGGATGACTTTTGCGCAGCATATCTGGATGATATTGCTGTCTTCAGCTCCACCTGGGAGGATCACCTGGTTCAGCTGAAGGAAGTCCTTGAGGCTCTGCAGAAGGCAGGTCTCACTATCAAGGCAACAAAGTGCCAGATAGGGCAGAGTAAGGTTGTATACCTGGGCCACCTTGTAGGTGGAGGCCAAGTTCAACCACTGGAGAGTAAGATCCAGACCATCAAGGACTGGTCCCCTCCAACTACCCAGACTCAGGTCAGAGCTTTATTGGGCCTGACTGGGTACTACAGGAAGTTTGTGAAGAACTATGGGTCCATTGTGACTCCTCTTAATGATCTGACATCCAAGAAGATGCCCAAAAAGGTTCAGTGGACAGTAAACTGTCAAACGGCATTTGATGACCTGAAGAAGGCCATGTGCTCTGTACCTATCCTGAAGACTCCTGACTACTCAAGAGAGTTCATTGTCCAAACAGATGCTTCTGAGTTGGGAGTGGGAGCAGTGCTTTAACAGCTTAATGTAGATGGTCAAGACCAGCCCATTGCTTTTATTAGCAGAAGGCTGACCCCCAGAGAAAAACGTTAGTCAGCCATTGAAAGGGAGGCCTTTGCTGTGGTGTGGGCCCTGAAGAAGTTGAGACCATACTTGTTTGGCACTCACTTCAAGATTCAGACCGACCATAAGCCCCTCTTATGGCTTAATCAGATGAAGGGTGAAAACCCCAAACTACTCAGGTGGTCCATTTCCCTAAAGGGGATGGACTTTACAGTGGAGCACCGCCCAGGGACTGACCATGGCAACGCAGATGGTCTCTCCAGGTACTTCCACTTATAACATGAAGACACAACTGGTCAAGGTTAGTCTAATGTCCCTGCGTTTTGGGGCGGGGGTTGTGTAGGAGAGTAGGGTCTGCTATCCTATGGTCACCCCAAATTTTTGCTTTTTTGCTTCACTGGTTTATGACTTAATGTGGCTGTGGGCCTGCTAATCCGACCCACAGCCTGCTGTTCTCTCTCTAAATTACTGCCAATGCATTCTAGGTGCATTACGAATTGGAACTGGTTCACCTCATTGGCCCCTGTAACAGTGTACCCTAGGTATCCAGGGCATAGGTGTTCCAAGGCCTACCAGGGAATGCAGCATGTATTGTGCCACCCTTGGCCTGGCCTCCATATTTGACACAACTGGCTGATCATTCAGCTGGGGTAAGTTGGTGTATTCACCTCTTGCTTAGATATAGTATCCCTATATCTAACCTTAACTGGGCACATGTTAACCTATAAGCCATTCCTATGGAAGGCCCCTGCAATCCTGAGGGCAGAGTGCGTGGTTACATGTGAGATGGTGCTCTAGCATGAGCTGAGCCTGTCTGCAGCTGTTGGAAACAACTCCCTTAGCTGTTCCGGGATATTGCCATACCATATACTCTAAAGTGCATTATAATCCTCGCGGTTATATGCTAACTTTGGTTTGGCTTATCAAAACATGTCGAGTAAGGTGTCATACAATTTGGAATACTATCCCCCCGACAGTTCTGTTGACAGGGATAGCATTCCACCTTTCTAGAGGGACACGACATGTACATAGCCTTAACCCCGGTTAAAGTGAACCAGAGCCTCAGCATCACAAAATGGGTGCTGCCACCACAGACACAAGTCTGACCTCCTGCTGCTGGGAGTCCTTCCAGCGAGGGAGGCTTGGTCAAAGGGTTTCCTGCATTGGGAGGTGCGAGCACCACCCCAGACAGGATTTTGTGTATTGGGTAGGACAGGGCTGAATAGATTGAGACATGCCCGGGGCTAGGCATGAGCGGATTTTGCGGATTGGCAATCCGCGAATTTGCGGATTTGCAAACTCGCAATCCGCAAAATCCGCGAATTCCCGCGAATTTGCAGATTTTTTTTTTTTTGTGTTCGCCCGTGTTTCTGCCAGTTCGCGAGGGTTTTTACAATTTCGCAATTTGCGAACTTACCTGTCGGGTCGCAAGTTTTGCGAACTTGTTGTTTCTACGTGTCCAACCTGTTTGGGACACTCTTCTTCATCACTGCCACTCTCTGTCACCACTGCCACTCTCTGACTACTCATGCCACCCTCTGGCCCACCCATGCCACCCTCTGTTTCATCACCACACCCTCTGGTTGTCCAGTGTACATTATTTTCGGCAAAGCAAAGCACACCTTCCCTGCCTCAAGTGACCTGAATTAATTTGGGGCTGATTAATGTGTCACAGAATATTTTTTTAGCTGGCACCTGCTTCCTTAGTGCGCCCTGATTAGTGATCTTTTGCACTTGCTAAGTGCTTTCATTGTTGCAAAATTAGTTACAACACCTGCCCTGCCCCAACTGACAATAATGAATTAGGGGCTGATTAATGGATTTTAACTTCCAGCCTGGCTCCTGCTTGTCTCCCTTAGCTGTAATTCAGGACCTTTGTGGCATATGTGTAACTATTCTGAGGTTCAGAGCAGGGTCACATAATAGTTGCAACTGGCAACTGAACTCTGGAGGGGCCCCTCAGGAAGCACTACAGGAAATGGCTACTAATGATGTGCCTGAACTTTTGAACCTGGTAAGTAGTTACTTTCAGTTTTGCTTAGATCGTATTTCTGCAATTTCGCACTTATTCGCGGGGCGCGAACTCACGCGAACAGTGCGAGCAGTGCGAGCAAAATCCGCTGCTCGCGGATTTGCGGATTTTGCAGGAAATTCGCAAATCTCGCGGATTGCGGATTTCCCGAAAATCCGCAAAATCCGCGAGCGGAACGGATTTTCCGCCCATGCCTACCCGGGGCACACAAGGTGTCCCCGTGCATAAGCCAGTCCAAACCGGTCCTGGGACTTTCAAGACCCAGGCCTGGCGAGGAGCTGGACAAAGGAAAGGGGGTGTAACCGCCCCCCTTCCTGGTCCCACCCAGAGGAGGGACCTAGCAGGTGATCCACCCCTCAGTTTGGGAATTAGAGTGGGAGCAGTGCCAGAGCAACTCAGATCATCCTGTATCAACTTGAAACTAAGAAGACGACTGGACTTTGACATTCTGCTGCACAGAAGACTGAAGAGCATCTCCCTTGTGGCCTAGGAGTGGCCACCCTGTGAACACAGGCACCATCCAGCAACTCAACGTCTGTTTGCCGCCGCCTCCCGCCGGAGCCCGAACCCAGAGCCTGACAAGACCCAGACTCCCAGACTTCTCACAGCCCGATCCACAGTCCCTGCAAATGAGGGACTTGTGGAGGCACCGAGAGACGTGGGACCGGACCTCTTGAAAGACCCCCGAGAAGCTGACTGCGCAGCATCCGAGGCACCCTCAACGTTGTGCTTTGGGGACTGAGAATCCTCACCACTGAGCAACCCTTGCATTGAAGATCAGCCCCCCAGCATCTCCACGATCTGCGTGGGGCCCTTTTGCATTGTGCCACTCGACGCCCCATCCCGGCCACTTGCCACCTGGTCAGCGGCCATCTTGGCGACAAAACCTTCAAACAACACCACGGGTCTGGTTGCTCCAGACTTGCCCTCGCTCCTGTAAAAGGGAGCACCCGTTCTGACCCTGCTGGTCCGAGTGATAAGCCTTTTTTGATTCCTGCATGGCTTGCATTAGCCAAAGTCTGTTTGCTCCAATCAAGTTGCCGACACCGCCAACAGCGAGAACCCTGCGTGGGACAGCTCGTGATCGACTTCTGGACGTCCTCAACCTCTTTGGGTCCACGTGGCTGCAGAGAGAAGCTACACCTCAACGCCTGTTTGCACCCGACATCGCCTGGTTCCAATCTGGTTCCACGGTAGTCACTGGCTAGTGACTTTGAACATTGTCCACTCTGCTTTCAGGTCTTTAAAACTTCAGATCCACCCTTTGATCCACCGGAACTCTTCACATCGAACCGCCTGCAGCATCTTCAGCTCCAAGCACCATCGGCCAGCGTGACGAAACCCGACACTACTTCGACCCTATGCACCCACGTCCTGTGGGTGAGGTAACTCAGCAACGCCGGTGTTCCCACACTGGTACACACCTCTAGTGTCTGTGTCTTAAGTTTCACTCCTCTAGGTCACTCGGAAGGTTCCTAACTAACTAACTTTATAACTTTTACGCACCATAGACATTGCATTGGTGAGTGCGTGCACTTTAAACACTGCACCCGAGTCCCGCGGGCCTTTCCCGACTTAGTCACTGCTAGTCCCGATCAGCTCCAGCGATTCCCAAGGCCCTATGCCTGTTTCCTTTTCGATTGGTATCTCTTATACCACTTTCTTAGTATATGGTTTAGGTGGCCCCTAGGGCTCATCCATATTGTGCAACTTTTGTGTATTTCAACTGTGTTTTGTTTTAACGCTTGTGCTTCTGTGCTCATAAAGAGTCCAGGGGATATTAGTAGTTAAAAAATATATACATTTTCAATATATATCTGTGTGATGTCCTTTCATTTGGTATTCAAGGTGGTTGTAAATGGTAAAACAGCTTGCTTCACATGCCTTTCAGAGTTTAGCCTAACACTGCTTTGTCCACGCTACCACTAGGATAGCTGGTCTATAAGGTTGACTTACAAACAATCATCATAAGGGTTGCTTGGCATGGTACAAGGTGATCACTAGAACTAGTGAGCATCACATACCAGGCCAACTTCTCACAATTAGTGTTTGGATACTTTGATCTCACAAGAGGAACTTCAGGAAGAACTTCCAGTAGTTTGGAGCACCTTTTGTAAAAATCTCTTTAAGTTGACCAAGTGCGTTGTGGGAGTTGCAGTCCCAGACACCAAGAGGCAAACCAGAACATCTGAACCCTTGGCTGCTGCTATGGACCACTTCCCTGCATGCCAAAAACTATGCTGGGAGGCAGCGCACGACGCGACCCAAGATGGCAGTCAAGTTTTGGAGCTCCACGCCACATCGGACCCGCTGACATGATTTTGGCGGTTCTAATGCCGTTTTTCGGCTCCCTGTGGGTGTTTCTACAGTTTGATCACCTGCTCCTCAGAACCTCATTTTTACTCAGAATGTTGCTGGTGGGCCCTACTTTTACCAGGTGCCTCTGCAAGCTCTCTATACTCATAGTTTTTAAAACATGCGGGGAGTGATTCTGTCAGGGAAACTAGAGGCTGGAATCCATTAACATTAACTATACCAAAGTACCTCTATGACCATAGAGTCAAAAGTTTCTTTCTAAAGAAGGGAGAGTTTCCTGCCTCATTTTCTGTTCAACGAATGAACTATACTCTTAATAAAAATTCTATTGTGTGGGTCAACAAGAAAATCAAAATGCAATCAATTGAAAAATAATCAACATTCAATTTAAATAATTCAATGAAAGTTGATTTTTTACTTCATAATTATTTCATTTTTCTTTTGTTTTTTGTATTAATAAATGTCTCAATTAAAGTACATTTGTTAATACTTTACATATTCATACATAAAATGAGACGGTGAAATGGCTATATACAGTGCCAAAATCAAAAAACACTTATACATTAACATTAGTTGAAAAAATCATCGGGTCCTATTACAAGATGTTCATATATCGGGATGTTATCTGCTTATCCTTAATACTAAATCAATACATGGTCCGAAGCAAAAGTGATATAGGTCAGAGAAAGCCTTTAAATATGTTGTCAATATTTACACCACTGTTTGTTGGTTAAACTGTTCAGATACGTGCTCTAAAACAGTTTATTGAGGAAACTAATACGCGTCTACAGACTATGGATAATAAATGGTTGTCTATGGGTTCACGTTTTTCTTTGATGGAACAACAGATCAGTGATGTACAGGATTCATCAGTCAGAATTAAACACCTGGAGGAAGAGGTTTTGCAACTTCAAAAAAACAACTGAGACCCTTCAAAATAGAAATTGTCGCAATTTCCTCCACCTATATGCCTTCCTGAAGGCCTCAAAGGATATGATCCTGTCTCTATCTTCACTACCTTTCTCCCGCAGATTCTTGATCTTCCTATGATGACTAAATTGAACATTCAATGTGCTCATAGATTTGGTTTGCGTCTACCTTCTATATCTGTTCCATCCAAACCTTGTGAAGTAATTCTCTTATTTTTGAAATTTACTGACCTTATGAAAGTCCTAAATGCAGCTACCTTTAAGAAACTGATTCTTCGGTATGGTGCAAGGCTGTTCATCTCCCAAGATGTCTCATCTGCTTCTGCTAAACGAAGACAGGAACTCCTCGACCTATGCCCGGCTCTCAATTCTCTTGGTGCTCGCTAACCCTTATTACAACCTGGCCTGTTTGAAGTCACCTTTTTGAACAAAACTTCTTCATTTGAGGATCATGCAGATGTCAGGAAATATATATATACCTACTCTAGAACCTCGATGGAGATTGCTGGTCCTTTGTCTGGCACTTGACTTTATATAGTTCTTCTGGTAATCAGACATAATATCGAAGTTTTTATAACGATGTGACATAATATCGAAGATTTAATATCGTAGGTAAATAATATCAAAATAAAGAAATATCGAATACAAAAATATCGTAATTAGTATTTATATCAATATATCGAAAGTAAGTATATCGTGAAACAAAATATCGACAATAAAAAATATTGTATAATAATAAATATTATAAAAAAAATAATGTATGCAACAATTTTATAATAAATATTAAAAGTTATATAGAAAAAATAAAAAAAAGATTTAAAAATATAATATAATTAATAAAAATACATATATATTTTTAGGAGCGGGTTATTGGGTTTATAGGGGATAAGGGTGGGGAGTGTTTTAAAATATATATAAAAAAATATTTTAAAATTAGAAAAAAAAATACATTTATTTGTACAGATTATAAAGAAAAAAATAATAAAGTACAAAAGTAAATATATAATATAAAAATAATGTATATAAATATATTATTATATTTATTAAAAATACATATATAATTTTAGGAGCGGGTTATTGGGTTTATAGGGGATAAGGGTGAAGAGTGTTTCAAAATATAAAAAAATATTTTGTATAAATAAAAAATTTGTATATAAAATACTATAAATTAATATATTTATCAAAATTAATAAAATATCGAGATATTATTTTAAACATATTTTAAAAAAATGTATAATAAATTAGAAAATAAATTGGAGTATTTACACTATATATATATAAAAAAAGTTAATCTATTAATCACATTACATATAAAAGTACATATATTTAAAAGGAAATATTTATAATGTTAAAATTATTATTTTAAAATTTCCCCCAAAAAATGAAAATTTTAATATTTATTTATATAGGGGAATAGGCTAGTGAGTAAATATAATAAAAAATAGTATAAATTTACAAAAAAAATAGGAACAATTATTAAAATAAAACCAAAATGTTTTAATTTTACAAAAAAAAATTATATTTAAATTTTTTAAATATATTTATAAAAATTCATTAAAAAATGTATAAAACTCTTGGCTATATATGCGATTATTTTGGAGGTTTTTGAATAAATTTATATTTATGACAAATATTTTTTGTACAGCATTTACTAATATTTTATGTAGACTGGAGTGGGAATAGTAAATTATATATAATTAGTGTCCAGCACCTACTTCAATTTAATGTAGACTGGAGTGGGAATAGTAAATTATATTTAATTAGTGTCCAGCACCTACTTCAATTTAATGTAGACTGGAGTGGGAATAGTAAATTATATTTATTTAGTGTTCAGCACCAACTTCAATTTATTGTAGACTGGAGTGGGAATAGTAAATTATATTTAAATAGTGTCCAGCACCTACTTCAATTTAATGTAGACTGGAGTGGGAATAGTAAATCATGTTTAATTAGTGTACAGCACCTACTTTAATGTAATGTAGATTGGAGTTGGAATAGTAAATTATATTTAATTAATGTCCAGCACCTACTTCAATTTAATGTAAACTGGAGTTGGAATAGTAAATTATCTATAATTAGTGTCCAGCACCTACTTCAATTTAATGTAGACTGGAGTGGAAATAGTAAATTATATTTAATTAGTGTCCAGCACCTACTTCAATTTAATGTAGACTGGAGTGGGAATAGTAAATGATATTTAATTAGTGTCCTCCACCTACTTCAATTTAATGTACACTGGAGTGGGAATAGTAAATTATATTTAATTAGTGTCCAGCACCTACTTCAATTTAATGTAGACTGGAGTGGGAATAGTAAATTCTATTTAATTAGTTTGCAGCACCTACTTCAATTTAATGTACACTGGAGTGGGAATAGTAAATTATATTTAATTAGTGTCCAGTACCTACTTCAATTTAATGTAGACTGGAGTGGGAATAGTAAATTATATTTAATTACTGTCCAGCACCTACTTCAAGTTAATGTAGACTGGAGTGGGAATAGTAAATTATATTTAATTAGTGTCCAGCACCTACTTTAATTTTATGTAGACTTGAGTGGGAATAGTAAATTATATTTAAATAGTGTCCAGCACCTACTTCAATTTAATGTAGACTGGAGTTTGAATAGTAAATTATATTTAATTAGTCTCCAGCACCTACTTAATGTAGACTGGAGTGGGAATAGTAAATTATATTTAATTAGTGTCCAGCGCATACTTCAATTTAATGTAGATTGGAGTGGGAATAGTAAATTATATTTAATTAGTGTCCAGCACCTACTTCAATTTAATGTAGACTGGAGTGGGAATAGTAAATTAGATTTAATTAGTGCCCAGCACCTACTTCCATTTAATGTAGACTGGAGTGGGAATAGTAAATTATATTTAATTAGTGTCCAGCACCTTCTTTAATTTAATGTTGACTGGAGTGGGAATAGTAAATTATATTTAATTAGTGTCCATTACCTACTTCAATTTATTGTAGACTGGAGTGGGAATAGTAAATTATATTTAATTAGTGTCCAGCACCTACTTCAATTTAATGTAGACTGGAGTGGGAATAGTAAATCATGTTTAATTAGTGTCCAGCACCTACTTTAATGTAATGTATACTGGAGTGGGAATAGTAAATTATATTTAATTATTGTCCAGCACCTACTTCAATTTAACGTAAACTGGAGTTGGAATAGTAAATTATCTTTAATTAGTGTCCAGCACCTACTTCAATTTGATGTAGACAGGAGTGGAAATAGTAAATTATATTTAATTAGTGTCCAGCACCTACTTCAATTAAATGTAGACTGGAGTGGGAATAGTAAATTATATTTAATTAGTGTCCAGCACCTACTTCAATTTAATGTAGACTGGAGTGGGAATAGTAAATTATATTTAATTAGTTTGCAGTACCTACTTCAATTTAATGTAGACTGGAGTGGGAATAGTAAATTATATTTAATTACTGTCCAGCACCTACTTCAAGTTAATGTAGACTGGAGTGGGAATAGTAAATTATATTTAATTAGTGTCCAGCACCTACTTTAATTTTATGTAGACTTGATTGGGAATAGTAAATTATATTTAAATAGTGTCCAGCACCTACTTCAATTTAATGTAGACTGGAGTTTGAATAGTAAATTATATGTAATTAGTCTCCAGCACCTACTTAATGTAGACTGGAGTGGGAATAGTAAATTATATTTAATTAGTGTCCAGCGCATACTTCAATTTAATGTAGATTGGAGTGGGAATAGTAAATTATATTTAATTAGTGTCCAGCACCTACTTCAATTTAATGTAGACTGGAGTGGGAATAGTAAATTAGATTTAATTAGTGCCCAGCACCTACTTCCATTTAATGTAGACTGGAGTGGGAATAGTAAATTATATTTAATTAGTGTCCAGCACCTTCTTTAATTTAATGTTGACTGGAGTGGGAATAGTAAATTATATTTAATTAGTGTCCATTACCTACTTCAATTTATTGTAGACTGGAGTGGGAATAGTAAATTATATTTAATTAGTGTCCAGCACCTACTTCAATTTAATGTAGACTGGAGTGGGAATAGTAAATCATGTTTAATTAGTGTCCAGCACCTACTTTAATGTAATGTATACTGGAGTGGGAATAGTAAATTATATTTAATTATTGTCCAGCACCTACTTCAATTTAATGTAAACTGGAGTTGGAATAGTAAATTATCTTTAATTAGTGTCCAGCACCTACTTCAATTTGATGTAGACAGGAGTGGAAATAGTAAATTATATTTAATTAGTGTCCAGCACCTACTTCAATTTAATGTAGACTGGAGTGGGAATAGTAAATCATATTTAATTAGTGTCCAGCACCTACTTCAATTTAATGTAGACTGGAGTGGGAATAGTAAATTATATTTAATTAGTTTGCAGCACCTACTTCAATTTAATGTACACTGGAGTGGGAATAGTAAATTATATTTAATGAGTGTCCAGCACCTACTTCAATTTAATGTAGACTGGAGTCGGAATAGTAAATTATATTTAATTAGTGTCCAGCACCTACTTCAATTTAATGTAGACTGGAGTGGGAATAGTAAATTATATTTAATTACTGTCCAGCACCTACTTCAAGTTAATGTAGACTGGAGTGGGAATAGTAAAATATATTTATTTAGTGTCCAGCACCTACTTTAATTTTATGTAGACTTGAGTGGGAATAGTAAATTATATTTAATTAGTGTCCAGCACCTACTTCAATTTAATGTAGACTGGAGTTTGAAAAGTAAATTATATTTAATTAGTGTCCAGCACCTACTTAATGTAGACTGGAGTGGGAATAGTAAATTATATTTAATTAGTGTCCAGCGCCTACTTCAATTTAATGTAGATTGGAGTGGGAATAGTAAATTATATTTAATTAGTGTCCAGCACCTACTTCAATTTAATGTAGACTGGAGTGGGAATAGTAAATTATCTTTAATTAGTGTCCAGCACCTTCTTCAATTTAATGTAGACTGGAGTGGGAATAGTAAATTAGATTTAATTAGTGCCCAGCACCTACTTCAATTTAATGTAGACTGGAGTGGGAATAGTAAATTATATTTAAATAGTGTCCAGCACCTACTTTAATTTAATGTAGACTGGAGTGGGAATATTAAATTATATTTAATTAATGTCCAGCACCTACTTCAATTTTATGTGGACTGGAGTTGGAATAGTAAATTATATTTAATTAGTGTCCAGCACCTACTTCTATTTAATGTAGACTGGAGTGGGAATAGTAAATTATATTTAATTAGTGTCCAGCACCTACTTCAATTTAATGTAGACTGGAGTGGGAATAGTAAATTATATTTAATTAGTGTCCAGCACCTACTTCAATTTAATGTAGATTAGAGTGGGAATAGTAAATTATATTTAATGAATGTCCAGCACCTACTTCAAATTAATGTAGACTGGAGTTGGAATAGTAAATTATATTTAATTAGTGTCCAGCACCTACTTCAATTTAATGTAGACTGGAGTGGGAATAGTAAATTATATTTAATTAGTGTCCAGCACCTACTTCAATTTAATGTAGATTGGAGTGGGAGAAGTAAATTATATTTAATTAGTGTCCAGCACCTACTTCAATTTTATGTAGATTGGAGTGGGAATAGTAAATTATATGTAATTAGTGTCCAGCACCTACTTCTATTTTATGTAGATTGGAGTGGGAATAGTAAATTATATTTAATTAGTGTCCAGCACCTACTTCAATTTAATGTAGACTGGAGTTGGAATAGTAAATTGTATTTTATTAGTGTCCAGCACCTACTTCAATTTTGGAAATAATAGATTTTTGAGATTATAGTAGTAAAAACACAGAAAATTATTAATATATTTTCAACAACAAAAATGTATTAGGTATTGTATATTTAGCAGAGATAACATTTTCAAAATTATGTTATTTACATTTATGAAACATGTATATT
Source organism: Lissotriton vulgaris (assembly GCF_964263255.1). NCBI lineage: Eukaryota > Metazoa > Chordata > Amphibia > Caudata > Salamandridae > Lissotriton > Lissotriton vulgaris. The sequence continues at coordinate 185,468,721 of NC_141688.1, read as the reverse complement.
TGTCCAAAATATTTTTATACAAAATCAATATTTTTTTAAAGAAGAAGAAGAAAATATAATATGCTTATATGTAATATGTAATATCACTTATTTATAATATTACATATGTTGTTAGTAAATACAATATAAAAATTAATATTAATATTTAAAATATTATTATAAATTTTTTAAACAATGCATTTTTATACAAAAGTTTTTTAGATATAGGTATATTTTTTTCAAACAGAAATAGGATATCACAACATTATGTAACATTTTTTAACAGTTCTAATAATTTTTAAATAAATATTATTTTATTCATAATATTTATTTGTACAGTTTTAATAAATATTTCAAAATTATTTAATACCATCAAGAAAAAAACTTTTTCTAAAAAATAGTAGGCATTTTGTTATTATTTTAGGTGATTTTACAAAGATTTTATAATATGTTTCTTAGATTGGACTATTTTGTTACTTTTGGGTTCTTTCTTTTGTAACCGGGTTAGGTCGTTTTGTGTCATTTGGATGAAGAGCAGCTCGCGGTTGGGAGAGACTTCACGTCGCTTAAGGTAAGGTTTGTTTTATATGTTTTATGTGTGTATTAATGTAGTTTTGAGAGTAGTCTGCTGCTATTTACTGTTGTTAGATGTGAGTGAGTTGTATTTTAGTTTTTGAGAACGATTATTTACGTGTGGTAGCTACTCGTACTTTTACCTTGTTTTAGGCTTGTTTAGAGAGTTAGTATATACATGTTTTAAGTATATGTAGTAGGAATATAATGTTAATACTAATGTTAGTAGTTGTTTATGTGTTGTTTTATGTGGGTGGGAATGTCTGTTTTATATGTTTCTGTTCTAGGTGTTCGCCATATCGGAAGTTGCGTTTTTTTTTTTAAGGAAGTGTTGGTTGGTTTTATTAACTAATGGATTTCAAACACTTCTTTAAAGTTTTCGGTTTTTCTGGAGCGTTTCTTCTATTTTTAACTATTTTTCGGATTTTTATGGTTATTCGACGGATTTTCATTGGATGGATTGTCGAATTTTGGTACAGTTGTATTTTTTCATTTTATTTTGGGTTAACTTTTCACTAACTGGATTATTTTGCTGGAGAAGGATGTTACTGGATTTGCTAAATGATTGGTAAGTTATTTATTTCTTATTTTTTGTGGATGGGTAATGTAAATATTATTATAGCATTGTTTTATAGTTCTTATTTTTAAGTAATGTGTGCATATATATGTAATTAATTATTATATATATTGCATACATTAAAGAGTTTCAAAAATAAAGATTCAAATGTTATTCTGAATGTTTAGGTTTCATTTTTAGGGACTGGTTTGGTGTTGAGATTAATTCAGAGTAGTGTTTTGGCAATTATGTTTAAGTATTCAATGCCTTTTGTACTAGGATATAACTTTACTTGTTGTTCAAGGTATTTGTGCATTTGCTTGTTTTGTTTTGAGGTTTTAGGGACTAGTTCAGTTATGGATTGCTCCATTTTGAATTCCTGGTAGCTTTGTTCTTTTTGTAGGCATTTAATAAAATGTTCTAAACTTGGTTTTGTTCTGCCAGTTGATTGTATAAAGGCATTGTACCAACCTTCTACTGCGTTGTTAGTTTTAGATTCACCATTTAAGGTGCTTCTGTAAACATTCCACCAGGGTATTAGGAATTTAGGGTTTCTTCTATGGCCAGATCTATGGAGTCTGCCTACCCAGGTGTCTTCAAAGTAGTCCAAAAATGGACTCAACTTTGCTTCATTTTTTTTATAGAAGGTTCTGTCTATAAGAATGTTGTAGTGTTCTGCTACGTCTGTTTCCGGAACATAAGCCAGTGCTATGAGTTTTTTAATTTGATATGCAAAAGATGAGTTAGTTGCATATTCTACACTTAAGGTAGTTTTTTGTAGATGTCTCCATATACACTGGTTTAAATGGTAGTAGCAGCCTTGAATGCAGGTATGGGGGTGGATTTTTAGGATAGTTGAAAGCAATGCTTGCTCAAAATCTAGGATTATTTTTTCAGGAGAATAGTCATTTGTTTTTTGTTTAATTATATTTAATAATTCCATATGTGTGGAAATATATTTATTTGGTAGTAGTGCATACAGTAGTGGTATGTTGCAGTTTTGGTATAGGCCATGTACAGTGTATAATTGGAAAAAAGGTTTGGGACAGTTGTTAAAAGTCCCATCCATCATCCAATATTGGCTTTGCTGAAGTTTTAATAGGTTCATATTTGTTCCAAAAATTATTAGTCTTTTATCATTGTTTTCATTATCGTAAATGATAAATGGTTGTTTGTTTAACGTTATAATTTGGTTGGCATTTAAACTGATATCACTATATGTTCTTGGAGATGGTGTGGTAGTAGTAGTAACTCTTTTTGTTTGCGCTATAGTTCTCTTTTTGTTTGCGCTATAGTTTTTTTAGTGCAAGAATATTTGGCATCTGTGTTGTGGCAGTTTTAGGGATTTTTGGAATTTCTTCTTTTAATATGACGTTGGTTTGTTTTTGGGAACCTGTGCTTGCCTCTTTTATATTTTCTAATGCTGTTCTAACTTCAATTTCTGTTACGTTTGGTGGATGGTTGTGTACCCTAGTATAAAGTACAGTTGTTTCTCTCGTTGTTGCCCTTCCATAACACTTGTTGGAATAATATTTGCAACATTTCCAATTTACTTTAATTCCATATTGTTTTTCTTGGGTATTAGTGTAACCCATGTAGCAGAGTAATAGCTTTCCTTTCTGGCTGGTTACAAATTCTTCTCCTTCAGTCATTTTGTTGTTTGTAAATCTACAAGAGATATATTTAATAGTTAATTAAAAGGAAATGTTTGTTTTTAATCCTAAGTAAGTGAACAATAGTCTTGTATATACTTACTTGTTTTCGAAATCTGTGAAATATTTTGATATGCTTTATTCTTTCGTTGTGGACTGTGTTTTCTGATGTTTTTTGATCTGTTAGGTAAAAAGTAAATTACAATGTTATTACTTGAATTTGTGTATATTTTGAGTTTCAGTGCCACTTTTTGCTATAAAAGGGGCTACTAATAAGTGTAGGATTGTTATAAAAATTGTGAAGATACTTACTTATTTGGTTTTAGGTAGGGTTTTGGAGTAGAGTTGTCTGTTCTTTCTTAGTAGAGTATATTGTAGTGTTATCTGAAAAAAATAAGTAGATATGTGTTAGAAAAGTCACCATGTTTGTAGGTTTTAAACATTTTACCAGTTACATTAGTGCTTTAATATACTTACTTAGTGAGTTGTATCTTTGGTATTCGGATTTTGGAGATCTGTATTTTGTCAGTATAGTTTTCTGTAGTGTTAGCTGAGCAAAAAAATTAGATAATTGTTATTAATTAGAACAAGTGCAATTTTTTGTCGTTTTTACCAGTTAATTTAGTGTTTGGATATACTTACTTTGTTAGTTTTATTTTAGATATTGGAGTTTTCTTCTCTGTTCTTTTTTAGTGTAGTTTTCTGTCGTTGGATCTGGATAAACAAAGTCGATATGTGTTATAAATGTTAACGTGTGTTTTTGTTTAGAACATTTTACAAGTTACTTTACTGTTAGAATATACTTACTTAGTTTGTTGTATCTTTGGTTTTCGGATATTGTTTGCAGTTTTTTGTCTGTAGACTTTTCTATAGTGGTTGTAGAGAAAAAAAAGTAGGTATGTATAATTAATTACAACATGTGCTCATTTGTTGGGATTGTTCCAGTTAATTTAGTGTAAAACTATACTTACTTTGTTAGTTCTAGCTTTGTTTAAGAGTTGTGTAGTCTTGTTTTAGTTAGTAGAGTTTTCTGTAGTGTTAGGAGAGAAATTAAAAAGGTTAGGATATACTCATTATAACTTGTATTTTATTTTAAAGCTTTAAACATTTACTTAATATAGAGATTATATTTACATTTTTAGTAGTTTCTGTGTTTTCAGAAATCAGTTGTCTGTTATTTATTAGTAGAGTGTTCTGAAGTCGTTAGGGAAAAGGAGAAGTGGATATTTAGCAAGGAATTAACATTGTAGCAGTTATTTACATTTAGTTTATTAGAGTTACTTACTTGAAATCTCTTATTGTATCCTGTTAATATTGATGTTCTTGTCGGTGTGCTGCAATTCATCCAGAGATGCATCTCCTTTCGTTTGTTTTAGCAAGTGATTTGTGTTTAGTGGGTAATTGTTCATATAGAGGATTGTAATTAGTAATTACTTTGCTATTGGTTATATTACTAATTCTGTGTGTTGATTGGTTAGTTTGTATTTTTGAATTTCCGTTGTTAGTTTCATGTTGTTAAATAAGGCAAATGCAATTTACTTATATTTAGAAAAAAAGGAAAATAATTTTATATAAATGTTTAGGTTATATAATAGATAATAATTATTTGTTTTACATTTTTTTTAAAATATAAAAAATGTACATTTAAATAAGAAGTATGTATTTTATTGCCAATAACATTATATTTTGTAAAAAAAAAGTGTATATATATATATATATATATATATATATATATATATAAAAATTGTCGATATATTTCATTACACGATAATATTGTTGACGATATTAGTGATTTCGATATTTTAGTTCTTGTATATGTATTTTACTGAGATCGATATTTCTTACCATTGATATATATGTAGTCGATATTATTGATATTGGTGTTTTTGTATGTCGATATTGTGTGTCCGATATATTTGTATGTTTATAGTTAAGTATAGGACGTCGATATTAGTGTTTTCAATATATTTGTGCTGATATTTGTGTAACACGATATTGTGTCTTTCGATAATATGTCAGACATTCAGTTCTTCTGTTATGCTATTTAATGTTAACCTATATTGAAGCATGTGACTCTGATTCCTTAACTTTTCACTCACCATGCCTCCTTTTTGCCATTACAGGTTCCTTGGTGTTTAATGTTTACCCGCTTCATGTTCCTGCTCCAATTATTTGTTGATACGGTGTCCCTGTGTGATATCCTGTGTTGGTGTCCTGTCTTAGTACGTCCGTTGCCACCCATTATCCTTCCTTCTGTCCCCTTGTACGGTACATATTACAGTGGTCAGGTACTGACATGTACTGTCTCTCCTTGTTCCTTCTTCTTTCCCCTGTTTTCTTACTTCCTTCCGGTACTATATTTCCTTTACTTTAATTGATCACACTGCATTTTCTTCTCATTGTTCCCTTTTCCTTCCCTATATATACCTTTTTATTCTTCACTGTGGTTCAATTATGCTTGGTTTCTTGTACTTTGTTATTACTTCTCCCTCTAAGGATATTATTGCAATCTTTATCCTTCTCTCTTTCTCTCTTTCCTACTTTTTCTTATCATTACTACATTGTTGAAAGTGTTGCTGTTTATATATTCTTGTTATTTTACATTCAGAGTTGTTACTTGGAATATGAAAGGTTTCATTAACCCAATTAAAAGACAGAGAATTGAATCCCATTTTGCTTCTTATAACCCAGATTTGGCTCTCTTACAAGAGACTCATCTCACAGAAGCAGAACCATTATAATTAACTAAGGGTAGGGCTGGCTCAGTTTTAGTCTCCCCCACTTCCAACAAAAAACGGAGTAATTGTTTCTGTGTCATAAAAAATTGAAATGTAAATTTTATCCCAAGAAACTGACATGGAGGCAAAATTGTTGTTAGCTAAATTTCTCATTAATAAATTTTCATTGACAGTGTTTAATGTCTATGGTCAAACTCAACCGGATTATTTATTTTGGCCTTCTATTAAACGAATATGTATTTAATTTAGAGATGATTTCTTTCTTTTGGAGGCGACTGCAATCAGATTGTTGACCCCTTAATTGACAGCCAATCCCAAGTACTCTTTATTCCTCATAAATCCCAGAAATAATGTGTCAATTCCACTCTCAAACACACCTCGTTGATGCGTGGAGGTTATCCCATCCAGACACTATTGACTTTTCATTTTTCTGACCACCACATAACTCTCTCTCTTGGTTAGACTATATATTTCTCTCCCAATCCTTACCTCAAAATCTTTTCTCTACTTCAATTGAACCTATTGTCAGTCCTAATCATGCTCTGGTTGTTGTAGAATTTGATTTGCTCCCTCCTTATCCCAGGTCATCTTGATAGTCTTTTAACAATGTTCTTTTACAAGAGCCCTTTTTTCTTCTTCATTTATAGACTTTGTTGAAGAGTTTTTCTATTGATTAGCGATCCCAACCTTTCTCCTCATATATTAAGGGAGTCCTTTAAAGCCACGGCTTGTGGTTTTGTCATAAATCTTGTTTTTTTTTTTTAAAAACGATTCTTTCAACAACATAAATCTACGTTAAGGAATATTGAAGCCCTGGAACATAAGTTTTACACTTCGCATTCGGATTCTATTATGAAAGAGCTTATCCGTGCAAAGTTGAACCTTAATAAAGTTACTACAGATAACGCATTATCTATATTAGTCTGTAGCAGTGCTCGTTCCTTTGGTGGATGTAATAAGGCGGGCAAGCTTCTTGCTAATTATCTCAAATTTCGAAAAGATACAACTTTAATTGACTCCATATACTCCTTAGAAGGGAAGCTTATCCACAAGGACCAAGATATCCTGGAGGAATTCATGAGATTCTACAAAGATTTATATACTCCAGAGTCTCCTCCCTCTACCTCCCTCATTCAATCTTATTTCAATAACATTCATGCCCCTTCTAATGGTCACCTCAATCTTTATCGCTTAAAGCTGATCTTTCGCTTGAAGAAATTTCCAGAGCCTTACAAGTTTTAAAAAATGGTAAAACTCTTGGCCCTGATGGTTTTACGGTTGAGTTCTATTTACATTTTTTGAATCTATTATTCCCTAAACATCTACAACTCTTTCAATCATTCGTTCTATCTGACAAAACGGATGGTACTTTTCAAGAAGCCAAATCTGTTTGATTCATAAATAGGGCAGTGACCCTATGTTTTGTCAAAATTACTGTCCATTATCCCTTGCTAAGGTGGATAATAAATTTTTCACACAATTACTTGCATTAAGGCTGGAACCCCGTATTCCTTACTTGATTGGTAAAGAACAATGCAGATTTGTTAAAGGTTGATTAACTTCAAATAACTCTTGATTATTCCTCAATGATTTAAACAAAATACCTTCTCTCTCTTATTCCCTTGCTGCAATTTTCATTGATGCAGAAAAAGCATTTGATAGGGTTGACTGGTCCTTTTTACTTAAAACACTCTTATCTCTTATCTCCGCGCTATACTCTGCCCCGAGGGCATCAGTGTTAGTCAATGGTCGTGCATCTAACTACTTTCCTTTACAAGGTGGATTTCGCCAGGATGCCCTCTTTCCCATCTTCTCTTCAACCTAGCTATTGAAACTTGTTTATCTTCCATTCGTAATAATGACTCTATCTCTGGTTTTCCCTATGCTGATCAACATTTGAAAATTTTCGCCTATGCAAACGATATAATGCTTTCTATCTCTAATACTGAAGTATCCATCCCTCCTCTTTTAAAAGAAATGTCTTCTTTTTCTCTTGTATCAGGTTATAAGATAAACTCAGAAAAAACAGAAATTCCTCCTCTCACCAAATTTTGTGTTCAATCAATCGTGGAAATTGTAAGCATGCTAGTCACCTGTGAGGGTCTCAAGGCTCTGAGGGGGGAGGGATCCGCAAAATCAGTTTAGCTGAAGAGCCAGTAGCCTGTAGGTGGTCAGGAAGGGGGCGCATCTGATGTCTGACGGTAGCTCTTTCCAGGTCTTGGCTGCAATCTGAGAGAAGGATCTTACGCTTGCTATGGCTCTGTGGATGAGTGGGTTTTCGGGCAGTGTGAGGTTGAAGGAACGTAGGTTTCTTTTAGGTACTTGGAAGTTCTTTCTGTCGTTGAGGTATTTGGGTCCGTTGTTGTGTAGGCCTTTGTAGGCGTGAGTGAGGATTTTGAAGGTGACTCTTTTCTCCACAGGGAGCCAGTGGAGTCTTCGTAGTTGTTGGCTGATGTATTAGTGCTGGGGGATACCGAGGACGAGTCTGGTTGCGGTGTGCTCTATTGTCTGGAGTTTGCGGAGTAGGGACTTGTTGATGCTGGCATAAAGTGCATTTCTGTAGTCCAGTCTGCTGGTGATGAGTGCGTGAGTAACCGTCTTCCTTGCCTCAGGGGGATCCATTTGAAGGTCTTGCGGTAGATGCAGGGTGTTGAAGCAGCTGGAGGTGATGGCGTTGACCTCTCGGTACATGGTGAGTGATTAGTTGAGTACGATGCAGAGGTTTTAGGCATGGTCTGAGGGGGTAGGTGGGCTCCCGAGGACGGTCAGCCACCAGGTGTTGTCCCATGCTGGAGAGGTGGTTCCCAGGATGAGGACTTCTGTTGTTTCGGCGTGGAGCTTCAGTCAGCTGTTACTCATCCAGACTGTGACATCTTGCATTCCTTTCTGGAAGCTGAGTCTGGTGGTGGTGGGGTCTTTGGTAAGGGAGAGTATGAGCTATGTGTCAACAGTGTAGGATACAATGTTGGGGCCGGTTTGTCAGACGATGGCCTAGAGGGGGCCATGTAGATGTGGAAGAGGGTTGAGCTCAGTGATGACCCCTGTGGGACTCTGCAGGTGATTTTTGTAGGATCGGAGAGGAAGAGTGGCAGTCTGATCTTTTGGCTTCTTCCAGTGAGGAATGATCGGATCCAGTCCAGGGCTGTTTCTTGAATGCAGGCATCATGTAGTCTGGTGACTAGTGTGCGGTGGGAGACGGTGTCGAAGGCCGCTGATAGGTCGGGTAGGGTGAGGACTGCAAAGTGGCCTTGGTCCAGGAGGGTGTGGATGTCGTCTGTGGTGGCAAGTAGGGTGGTCTCGGTGCTAGGTTGCCACAGAATCTGGATTGGGACGGGTCGAGGACGGCGTTCTCTTCGATGAATCGTGTCAGTTCCCTGTTGACTGTTTTCTCTGCAACTTTGGCTGAGCATGGGAGGAGCAAGATGGGCTGGTAGTTCTTTAGGTCAGTGGGGTCAGCTGTGGGCTTCTTGTGCAGGGGCCTGACTTCTGCAAGCTTCTAGTCACCTGGGAAGGTGCCGATTGTGTAGGTGGTGTTGATGGTGCATTGTAGTTTGGGTGCGATGCTGCCCTTGGCTCTGTGGTAGATGTGTGCATGGCAGGGGCTGGTGTGGGCCCCCAAGTGGATGCCTTTCATGGTCGGGCGGTGTCTTCGGTCGTGAACTGTGTCTTGTTGGAGATGGTGGGCTGGCTGGTGTCTCTGGAGAGCGGAGGGTCAGCTGGGGTGTCATGTGAATGGTCGACAAAGTTGTCTTAGAGGTTTTTGATCCTGAGTTGGAAGTAGGTTCCAAGCTTATGTCAGAGGTCTTGGGATGGGGTGATGTTTGTGTCTTTGCTGGGTGGGTTGGTGAAATCCTGAATGACACTGAAGAAATCCTTGAAGTTGGTGGAGTTGGCAAGGATTTTGTTGTGGATGAAGTTCATCTTGGTGGTTTCGATTTGGTTGTGGTAGTCCGTCATGGCGTACTTGTAGGTGTTGTAGCTTTCGGTTGTCTCCAGTTCATCTTCAGGCATCTTCAGGTGCGTCTGGCTTCTTGGAGAGCGGTGGTGAACTAGGCAGCTTTCCTGGGGCGCTGTATGTCGGGGCTGCATAGTGGGGCGAGCTCGTCTGCACAGTTGGTGATCCAAATGTGGAGTCCTCTGGCTGTGCCGCTTGCGCCGGACGCCCAGGTGTGGTTGTTTGGGTAAGGGTGGAGTTAAGTTGCTCGTTGGTGACCCTGCTCCCGCTCCTGGTAGGGGTGGGGCTGGTTTGGGTGTCTTGGGATTGGCGACGGTGAAGTGTACGCAATGGTGGTCGGTCGTTGTGTGGCTGAAGTGTACGCTGTTTCCTGCAGTGAAAATGGGGTAGAGGGTATGTCCTTCTACCATCTCTTCTACTAGATTTTTATATATCAGGTCTAAAATTAAATATCTAGGAATATGGTTCTCTAATTCCATGGTAGTTTCAGTCAAATTGAATATGGTAAGAGCCCTCTCTAATGATAACAAACTCCTTTTCTCTTGGACCTCTCTATTTATTTCGTGGCGGGGTCGCCTTGACTCAAATCAAGATGATGTTTTCTCCTATTTAAAACAGATTTTATTTGTCAAGTTGCACATGTATAGCAGGGCTCTGTACCCCAGAGACATCTGCACACTCAAATCATATTATATTGACTTTGACATTTTCAACTTAAAACACAGGAGATAGAAGAGCAATACAAATAAAATCTAACTCCCCCCGCCCCAACCTCCCCCACATCGCACTATATACCCACATGTAGACCGAACCATAGAGATAGGACAAAAGGTCTGCCCATCAGAATTCCCAACTACACATTACCCCCTGGTTCCCAACATTGCAATATGAATCACATATTGCCACCGAGACCGGATCTAACAACAGTCCCCAATAGACAGCCAACCCTTTCCAAACTTTGAAGTGTTTGTATGGGCACCCCCTGGCAATGAAGATGGGTTTCTCCTGGCCCACATAGAAGTCTAGGCCATTCTTCCACACAGCTGCTGAAGGGGCCCTCAGTGCCTTCCATGCCCTTGCTTTGCTCCTCTTCGCCAGGGTAAGGCCCAATTGCAATTGGTGTAGTTAGTTGATGTTGCCTCCTACCCCCTCCGTGACATGTAGCAGAGCAAGTTTCGGCAAGCGGGGAAGATCCCAATCCAGTACCTCTGATAGACAGGTGAAAACACCCCCTCCAGAAGTGATCTAAGGAGAGGCATTGCCAGACAGCATTTATGAGTGTACCCTCTTCCCGATTGCAACAAAGGCACACAGGACAAGCAATCAGCCCCGCCCTCCACAAACGTACCTATATAAAGTAGGCCCTGTGTAGATACTAAAACTGGACGAGGCGCAGTTGTACTGCTATGGACTCCCCCCGTGGAGCAGCTAAGGCCTCTGTCCAGTCTTCTTCATCCAATGGGCCCACATTTCTCTCACAATCCCCCCGAAGTTTCTGTAGCATAGGGGAGCAATGGGTAACGGGGGATTGATAGATCTTGAAGATCTTGTGATCCTGGAGGTCTTCCAAAAAAACTTTCGCCTCTAGCAGGCTGAACTCCGCCAAGGACTCCAAGCCCTCTAGGCTAGTGGACAGAGCATGCCAAAATTGTAAGTACTGAAAGAATTGGGACTTCGGTATGTGAAATCCTTTCTGAAGGTCCTGGAAGGATTTGAGTGCCAGTTCCCTCATAACGTCACCCAAGACCAAGATGCTTATGTGATCCCACCCCCCGAATCCCTGCAGGGCTGCCAGGGATGCAGCAAATGCCCATTATTGCAGTGGGGATTTTCCAGAGTCAGTGTATTCCACCTCCCCATCCTCCACAGCACCTGCCTCGAGACCTGAAACACAACCCTTGTTGCTGACGGCAGCGAGCCCGCAGCGGTGCTGAATACAAGATCGTATGTAGCGAGCAGTCTCCCATAAGTCGTTGCTTGACCCCTTATCCCAGATCCTCTCTATTGCCATGCCACCATTCACATAAGACTAGCAGATGCGAGGCCTGATAATACGAGTAGATGTCAGAGGATGCTAGCCCCTCGCAATAAGTAGACAAAAAACACATCTGCAGGGTCACACGCACCTTGTCCCCCTCCCATAGGAACTGCCCAAGAGCTGCGTACACTTGTCGGAACCATCGAGGTGAAATCTGTTTAGGGTGGTTATGCAGTTCGTATAGGAGATGGGGAAGCCCGACCATCTTGAATATAGCAGATCTGCCATATATAGACAGGGGCATACGGGACCAGGACCTAAGGTCATTGTGCACTCATTCCCTTAAGGGAACCACTTTTCACACCCAGGAGATGGCGGGCAAGTCCGATATAAACACACCAAGATATTTCAGTCCTCCTGTCGCCAACTGAACCAACGAAACCCGCGAACCGACAGCCATCCGATCTCCAAGAATCCACAACGAAGACTTACGGAGATTCACATACAGTCCAGATGTCTCTCCAAATATCTGCATAATATGCTATAACCACTCCCCTTTCCTGTCCATGTTCGTGAGTCCCTGTGCCCATTTGAAGCCCCATACTTGCGCATCTATTTAGAGCCAGAGGCTCCATTCCCAGGGCAAATAAACATGGGGACAGTGGGCAGCCCTGTCTCATGCCCCATCTGATGGAGAACATGGAAGAGACCACACCGGCCACCCACACCAATGCTGGGAGGTTGGTGTATAAGAGAGTCAATTAGGAAAAGAATCACGTCTGAAATTGAATCTTTGCAGTAACGCAAATAGGTATACCCAGCTAAGGGAATCAAGGGAATCAAATCACCTATCCATGTCAGCTAATAATAGCGCCACCGGTTCTCCTGACTGGTGAATGCTAACTGCCACATGCGCCCGCCTGATATTATGCCTGGTAGCCCTCTGAGGCATACATCCAGCCTGGTCAGGATGTACCAAGGCAGTAATATGGGGTAAGAGGCAATTTGCCAGGGACTTAGCCAGAATTTTAGCCTCCACATTAAGGAGAGAGATGGGACAATATGATGTGTGTTGGTTCGGGAGCCTGCCCGGCTTGTGAAAGACAACCACCGCCGCATGTCTCCAGTCTGGGGGAAGAGAGTCTTGTTCTCGTGCCTCCTCCACCACCGATTGGTATTGAGGTCCCAACTGCAGGAAGTAGCGTTTAAAAAATTCACTGGGGCTCCCATTAGGCCCCAGTTCCTTCCCGGAGTTATGCTCTCCCACTGCAGCGCCTAACTCTTCATCCATCAGGGGCAGCTCCAACTGTTACCTTACCTCGTCCGATAGAGCCCAGGGCTGGAGATGATCTAGGAATTTATCTATCTTGGTGGCTGGCAAACATTCTCTAGGGGCATATAGATATGCATAATATGTGGCAAAGCTCTCAGGCAGTGCCAGCGGGTCTGTGAGCAGTTCATCTGATGAGTACAATACGCCAGGGAGTGTCTGAGAATGAAACATTCCCTGACAGAGCCGGTGCAGCAACTTGCTGGATTTATCCCCCTACTGATATTCCCTAGTACGCGTCGCCAATAACCCTGGGCGTAGTGTGCGGAGTGGGGCTTCGCGGAACTACGCGAAGTGGGCACAAAACTACGCCCACCCGCGCACTCCACGTAGCCCCACTACGCGCCGCCCGCCTCCCTCCCGCCCTCCCTAAATACTGCAATAAAAGGATAGAAAGCTCTTAAAAACACTTACCTTGTCTGCCGCGTCCCCGGGGCTCCCTCTCGCCGTCCCTGGATTCGTGCCGCCATTTTGAATACTAATGCGCATGCGCGGGCGCCCGCGCATTCGCATTTCTCGTGAGAAATGCGCATGCGCGGCCGCCTGCGCATGCGCATTAGTATTCGAAATGGCGGCGCAAATCCAGGGACGGCGAAAGGGAGCCCCGGGGACGTGGCGGACAAGGTAAGTGTTTTTAAGAGCTTTCTATCCTTTTATTGAAGTATTTAGGGAGGGTGGGGGGGAGGCGGGTGGCGGCCGGCTATGCACCGTCTGCGGAGCGCGCGTAGTGCCGCCTGGCTACGCCTGCTACGCAAAATGCGTAGGAGACGGCACTACGCGCACTCCGTGCAAGGAGCGTAGCTGGCCACCCACCCCTAGTCGCCAACCAAGCCTGGCGGGCCTCATCCCTTAGGAGTGTGGCGATAATTTTGTTGAGAAATCATCAATTGCTGTCTGGCCTGGCCGCCTCCGGACTTCCAGCTCCTACTTTCAAGATCCTCTATCCTCTAGCTCTTCCCTATGTGCCCTGCATGCCGCCGCGCACCAAGAAATGTCCACCCCCCTCACTGCAAGTTACAATGCCTCCCATAGTAACTCAGCCCTGGAAACTGACCCCACATTAACTGTCAAGTATTGATCGATATCGCCGCTCATGTATTCTCCATAATCATCATTTTGTAGGTGCCATACCGAGAGGCGCCATCTAAATAGGTGCTTCATCTGACCTATTTGTAGGGTTAGGGCCACTGTGAAGTACACAGACAGGCCCCGCGGAAGAATCTCTGCCACCACCACTCTACCCACCACCATTGGGGAACAAAGAGGTAATCAATTCTGGAATAGGAGTCGTGGACCACAGAGAGATACGTGAATTCCCGATCATCTCTGTGGAAGCGACGCCATACGTCCACCCAGTCAAGCCCTGTCACCAAGTACTCGGAGTACAATTTTGTAGTACGACTACCCTCTAGATATCCCCCAGCCCTCCAGCGATCCTTGGCCATATCCATCACATCATTCCAGTCCCCAACAACCACAGATAAAATCCCTGACCTTGCCCTGGAGGAATAAATACTGCCCCTGAGTGTCTGTCCACTGCTTAGTATGTGTATAGGGGAATCTGCGGTGAATCAAGATTGCCACCCCCTGTGATCCCCTTACAAAACCGGAATGGAACACATGCTGATACCATAACACTGAAAACAGAGGGCCTTCGTTCCCATGAGGTGCGTTTCTTGCAGCATAAGCATATCTGTAGTGGCCTGTTTAGCCTTTGGAGTATGGCCCCACGTTTAATCTTATCTAGGGCTCCTCACACATTCCAGCTAATGATGCGGAGTATACCTGGGGACACCTGCTCCTTAGTGGATATACCAGCCATCTAGGGCTGAGTCAGTGAATGCAGAGATAAGGAACACTATGTGGTGTACGTGCAAAAGACTACTGTCGGTGAGAGAAAGTGAAATCAGAAAACAGAAAAAACACCCCCCCAACAAACCCCCCACCCTATACCTCAAAAATGATGAAGCATCTGTCATGGTGGGAATAACCCGTTAGCCCCTACGAGAGGATACAGCCCACCCCAACCAATGGATCCCCAACTTACAGCCCATTTATCATGGGCTCAATCAGAGATCCATGCCCATAAACAGGCCCCTCTGATCAGAACAAGTTAGTCTACTTCACCACTGACCCTCGCGGGTTCGCCAACCAGGACGCCAATGTCTGTCGCCCAGAGGCTGAGCCAGCCCGGGACGATGCGCCACATGACTGGGCCGACACCTGGATCTTGTTTTTCTGGCACCCTACTGCTGCAGCTGGGGCCACTATCGGGCCGCTTCGCTCGATGAGGAATCGGACTCCCTTCCGGGCAGCCTAAGAGCTCTAACACTGGGTGTAGGACTACGCTACACTAGCGCAGTGTGCGGAGTTTGCAATACTAGGCACTACGCGAATTGCACGTGGCACAGTGCAAAAACGAATAGTGTGGTGTAGCGGGCATTGAATAATCTATGAATAGGTTTTTTGAGTGTTCAGAAATTTTGGCGCTCAACTTCTCACGGTAAAGTATTTGGTTATCGTAGTATCAAGGTAGGTGCTTCTTGGACAGAGGAAAACCTTAACCTCTGTAAAGAGAAGAGGTACACAAACCTCCCTCTTATTCTGATTGGGCAAGGATCCAGAGCACACTATACGTATCTAAATATTATTCTTATGTTCAAGTATTCATTCCTTCGGGATAGATCAACCAAACGTAAGTTTTCAAAAAGTTTTATTTATCAACAGTGTTCACCCCTTGGGAATCACTGTGCCTGTCACTTGAGCCTACACGTGTTTCATCACAGCATGTGGCTGTGACTCTTCAGGGTTATAAGAAATACAATAAAATCAAAATGATATCACAAACATACGAAAGGTACACCAATGAAGTGGAAACCAACACAGGAGGGGCGGGAGTAGAACAAAAGGTGACTTATAGCACCGATATTGAAAACCGTTATTGTATTTGTATTTAATAAATCCAAACTTGTGCGATAGAGTAATGTGTTGTGACATACGGCGCATTTGAGATTAGATAAGCCTCTAGTAAATTCCTATCTTAAATCAACAAATAGGTGCACTGTGAGGTGACTTACTAATATTGACTGTTTCACTTCAAAATTAGATTGACTTAAAAAAACAATTGTATTTTGAACGATATTTAGAGTAAAAATAACCTGGTCTACACAATATTCGTAGTATACTGTATGGTGGTTCATTATAATGCTCAAAGTAGCAAACGTGAATTATTTAAAAAAACAAGCATGCCTTAGTTATAACTTCAACACCAATGGTTCATCGTTAATTGCAAATAATCACAAAGGTTGTTAAGTACTTGATAAGCAGTAATCCTTACTTATAATTTCAATGAGGCTCACAATATGTAAACTGTATTTCTCGAAGATAAAACATAACTAACCATTGATTAAAGCGGGTTACAATTAATTAAATAACAAATTCCTTTGTTATCACGCATATCATGTTTAGGTGATTACACAGGTGGCCCTCGAATAAAAATATAACCAATGAAAATAGCACCAAGTAATTGTCAGTTCCAAGCCTTAACAGCGTTCTCAACATCTCCCTTTGTTAGTAAGTTAAAGGAGTACCATTTTACTTGGACATACGGTGACAATGAAACAAATGAGCCGTGTCACTCAATTAAGACAATGCCGGTGACTAAAGTCTAGCAGGACCACTAAATTCAGGTCAAATCTTAATTTCAAAAGGTAAATAAGTAGGCAGCTGCGAAAGAAAAAAAGGGGGAAAGGTTGGAGTCATTACCTGATCTTAATGATCGAGGCGCGTGGTCTGTAAACAAGGAAAAAGAAGAGAAGGGGGGAATTGTTGGTGCATTTATGAGCAACGCTATCTCGCGTAAATAATGTTCATGACTCACTGGTTAAACAAACTCACCGGGGAACCGGTGATAATTCCAACCCGGTCCTTATCGGGTGGTTTATTGTTTGAAAGGTTACGGCACCAGTTGGTATGTCCGGTTGCCGTCAGCAAATTGTTTGACTGCGAGGTTCACAGCGGAAAGTTTTTCGTTTAACGGTATTCAGGCTGGAAGTTTAAAATAGAAATATGGGTGTCAATAGTGGGGTTCCTCCAATGTGAATGTGTTCACAAGGAGAAGTGGTCTATGCGTAGATCGGCAGGAACTTACCCGTGTTCAGCCCGTGATAAAGCCTTCTACAGCTTCGGTATCGGTCTCCAAGTGCGGGAACAACAAAAGCAGTTGTTCCCGCCCCTTTTCAACGTGCAGGTCGCGAGAAAAGCTAGACTGCTCCAGGTGGAAATCCCTGGCATAAAATGGAAGAGTTACTTTCACTAGGACCTGTAACGGAGTATTATGAATTGAATAGCCTACAGGATTCGGGTTTAGTGAATCTCATCGGTAGAAGCGATGAGAACAATTAATGGACTAATATCTTCGAATTATTTTGATTTATATCGTAGAGAAGTTAGGTTAATTAGATCTCATTGGTGTGAGAAAAGTAAGCAATTAATGATTTAATATCAAGTTGAAATGCTCAGGGTATATCACGGCGGGATATAACAAGAAGGATGATGTAAGGGAAATCTCCAATTCAATAATCTGACACAGTTAATGTTGTTAGTGTGAGAATCAAGTGAAAATGGGATATGTGAATATTTTGAATCGTTCGCAGCTGCTAACAAGTATAGTAGTTGGGTGAGTTCAAACTTTGATGCGAGAAAGACCACTCTATGGGTCCAGTTGATATATTTTACAATCTGTTCAAAATTAATATAACAGAAATCGGCAGAAATTGAAAACAAACTCCCTTAAAAAATGGGAGGAAAAGAATATAGGATCCTCAAAACTATGATATTCAATCCTTTTGTAACGATAGATCCGCATAGTCTGTATAGTCATACCCTTAACACCGGTCTACGAGTTTAACCTAGACTAGCAATTACACATATTTTTTGAAAATAAACATATTTTTTTGAAAGACACTATTGAGTTAAATGCATTGGTAAAAATATCATTTCTCTTTGAAGATTCAGTTGTGCACTTGCTACATATGATACAGATATTTTGGAAAGAATGTCTGATAGGGGATCAACCTAGCTGTCTGACCCCAAGAAGAAATGCAGTTCATCATCAGTGTTCTGGCCTGTTCTAGTCATATCCAGACGCATAATCCATAGCGCCTCTTGTCTTTTAAGGCGTAGTTCCCTGTTTCCTCCTCTCACTGCAGCTTGTGCAACGTCAATACCATAGAAGGTGAAGGATTTGATATTTCCTTGCGAAGGACATGAGGCCATATGTATAGCCATAGGGTATCTGGGGTCCTTAGTGGCATATGCCCTAGCGTGCTCTCTTATGCGTTCTCTGAGTGCCCTAATCGTGCTCCCCACATATCTGCTTTTACAGGCACATTCA
This sequence comes from Lissotriton vulgaris, assembly GCF_964263255.1. Lineage (NCBI taxonomy): Eukaryota > Metazoa > Chordata > Amphibia > Caudata > Salamandridae > Lissotriton > Lissotriton vulgaris. The sequence goes on along the minus strand of NC_141688.1, from coordinate 185,450,565 downwards.
ATAATGTACACCGTGAATTTCGTGTCGCAGTTGATATTTGTTTTGATTGAGTATAGTTTAGATCTGTGATCCAAAAATGTCTTAGTTCCATGTTTTGCCCATCTGCACATTGAGCACATTCCGCATTTGAAAAAACCTTTCGATTTCTGGGTTAGCCAATCACAAGTCCTTGTGTCTTTGGGCACAGTTGGGCTTAGTCTGTTCTTTAAATTTCTTCCTCTGCGAAAAGTTATTTGAGGATGACTTCCTATTGCAGTTGCTAAGGTTCTGTCGGCACTAAGGATCCCCCAGTGTTTGTGAAAACTCTTCTGTACCACAGGACTTACTTCGTTGAAGTCTGTGATGAGTCTCACCGGTTGTTGATTTTTTTCAGTTCTAGGATTTTTGGGTGTTAAGGTTGACTCTCTGCTTATTTTTTTTTTTAATCTTTTTGTATTTCTTATAGCCCTGAAGAGTCACAGCCACATGCTGTGATGAAACACGTGTAGGCTCAAGTGACAGGCACAGTGATTCCCAAGGGGTGAACACTGTTGATAAATAAAACTTTTTGAAAACTTACGTTTAGTGTAGCGGGCATTTTTTGGTTGCTTGTGGTCCTCAACGTCAAGTTGGTGACCGTGGGCGAGCAACATCAACATCCCGGAGAGACTTTTTCCTAATTTGCGATCAGCAACAACAAGTTGCCGATTGCGAGCGTGGAAATAAACCTCCCGGCGAGTTTCTTAACGCGGGGAGGTCAGGTTTCTCATCGCGAGTGGTCACGTATGCTCGCGATGCGAAACTACCAGTCCGCATTGAGAAAGCTACCGCACGAGTACAAATCTACTCGAGCTGCAGAAAACGACTGCTTGCACTGTGCAAGATGCTGTTTGCAAGGATTGCACAGTGCGGACAAGCATCTGACATGTGCAATCAGTGCGAACAGCATTTTCCCTATCACGCTACGCAGTTCGTGTAGCTACGCGTACCTTGCGTAGTGTGAAGTGCACTTCGTTTAGCCATGCGTAGCGCTACTACACAAACTATGCCTAGGATTATTGAGCTCGCACCCGCACAATCTCATCAGTCCATTTAAACACCTCTTCTGGTGAGTTAAAGTAATGGGTGCAGTAGCAGTATACCACTCGCAGGCAGGCAGGATATAGTTGAGCATATGGAAGCTCTAGGTATCTCAGACGGGCTTTTGCCAATAGGAACGACTGCCGCTGATGCTGGATCAGAATTGTGTAGTCAGGGAAGATGAGGATACGAGTATTGTCATAGACAAAAGGTTCCTTCATCCAGGCCAGCTTCAGGATCGTGTCACGATCATGATAGTTCAAGAGTTTTGTATTTGCTGCCAGAAACGTGGCCAGAGACTTGCCGCTTGCCACCCCAGCCGCCCACACCACACCACTCCTCACCCCCATGGCCTGATTTAGCTGCCGAGCATCGCGGCTCTCCCTGCCATCAATCTTGGTTGCGGAGTGGCAGCTGACCCCCGCCGGAGACATCCGCCCGTGGGGCACACACCAGGGCACGATCCTCCCCACTCCTACAGCACTCAAGCTCCATTGCGGCAGCTTCACCCCCGCCTATGGATCCGGGCAGCGGCCAACTCGATGTCCCGGTCTCATGCAGGGCTGCCAGGCCGCGCCTCCAATAGTCCATGCCACTTCAGCAATGCCATATCGCAGCCACAGGCCACTTCAAGGAATGGGAGTCTGCCCAGGTAGGTGACGCCAGATCACCAGGTCCACAGACTCTCTGTGAGGCAGAAATATCGATCAGAGGAGCAGGATAATTCAGGATTAATTTAGGGCAGGACGGAGTTCACTCAGTACACGTCCGCGATGATGGCCTACCAAGCCATGCCCATGATTACTCCGATTCTATTATACATTTTTTGCATGCTCTTGATTCTTATTCCTTCTATTCATATTAAGAAAATAGACTCTATTCTCTTTAAATTTCTTTGGAGAAATTTAAAATCTAGATTATCCCTATCTCATCTCCAGAAGCCGAAATCTTATGGGGGAGTTAATTTTCCTGACTTTCGACTTTACCATAAATACTTTTGTCTTAGTCAAGCTTCTAAACGGCTCCTTTCAGAATCCTCCCCTTTTACACTGTAATGGCTTACTCTTGAATCCTCCTTGCTTTCGCCCTTTTCTACTAATGATATATTAGCTTTTTCATCCTACATTTCTCATAGATTCAAAATACAGGTCCCTCTTTCCAATGTGACTCTTTTCACAGGTGGTTTATAAGACACTCTAGATTTGCCTACACATAATAAAGGTTTATTTGATCTGACGCTGGCTTTAGCCTTCCAACAAATTTCACTTAATTGGAAACACTCAACAAAACGTTCCGTTAATCACTGGTGGAACAATTTGTGTCATTATCATCGATTAGATATTGCTTTTGCCTCCTCCTGTAAACCATTTGTAAATATAGATTTATTTTGGTTGCCACCTACTTTACATCTAGATAAGTCTGCAAAAACGAATTCTTCCTATATTCTGAAAATTTTAAACCTCTGTGAATGTTTAAATTTCTCAGTTCTTTTCTCCTTTAAACTTTTTTGTGGTGTGCTGATTACTTCAAGTGTTATAAGATCTTTTTTTTAACTTTTTTAAGGTTATGCAATATAACTCGTTCTTCAATTGTAAAAATATAACCCTCCTTCCCTTCTTCCCTCACCCCAGATTCCTGTTTTTAAACGTAAATAGTTTTCTCTCCAGTTTTTACTGCTAGCCTGTTTTTTATCTTTTGTGGCTTATTTATTTACTTTGTTCTGCTAGATCTCTGTAACACTTGATATTATTCAATAAACCTTATTAAACATAGAAAAACTATTCTGGAAGTAAGAATAAAGAACTCTTGACTTTTTCCAAGTCCAGCACAAACTTTACATTGGATTATTGCCACTTTGGTGTCTATCTGTTCATAAAAATACAATCTATGATTATAACTTGGTGTTGGATTTGTGATGTGTAGTGTGTCTTACTTATTTAATGTATTGGTGTTTTTAATTGCTTTACACTCCTGTCACCTAAGTTAAGCCTGCCATCTCACAGCCATCTACCTAAGGGTTGAGCAAGGGATTCATTTATTGAGACCTTGACTGGGCCTTCTATTGTGATTGTGGCCATATTACTAGTGGTAGTTACTAGTAACTTACCCCTACTAATAAGCCACTAACCAAAACCAACTCTCTTTTTAGGCCTTGGTAAAACGCTAATTCTTTTTTTACTACAGGTGAATTCCTCTCAACTACAAAATTACTACATATATCAATAAGATAAACTCAACAGATTCTAATGGCCTGGTTTCAACTTGAAAAAGTCATTATCTAGGGAAATAGTAAGCAACTTCCATGCAAACTGTTTCCACATTAGTTTGCAAAGAAATTGTGTCACAATGAGTCATTTCTTTTCACTAACTGAATACTCCAATTGGTAGCATTCCCAAATAAGTATGAGGAAATAAAGGCTATGGTGTATAATTATATGGAAAAGTCAGAAGTTTACATAGAAAATTCAATTGACACTCTTCATATTATTTCTTGAATTTCGCATGACATCAAATTCCCCAAATTACATCATTACGTGCAATTATGCAACATTCACAGTGAACATTTCCTGCAAATGGAAGCATTCATGGTACAAATCCATGGTCAACACATGGCAACAGCAGAATATCAATCACAGTTGTTTGCTGCACAAATGATGGTCTATTATTGTATGTAATTATGTCAAATTGTGCTGAAATTTCACAGAATAATTCAAAAGTAAATTACACAAAATTTCACACACAGCTAACACTCATTAAGATTCAGACGCCCAATGAATTTCTGAGAAGGTGCTAAAGATATTGTCGGAATAACTGGTTGACACAAATGCCAATACAACTGATAATCTCATTACAAGGGAAAAAACACAATAATTTGTGCCAACAAGATCAGAAGTCAAAGGTACTTGGATGGCACCTTTCTATTCGTTATTTTACATGATATCTATTTCTTGTTGAACTGAAATTAATTCTAACTACAAGCCTTATTTTCATACTTTACAAAACTTACCTTATTTATAAAGTTGTATATCTAGGATTTGGGGCATGGCAGTACTTGGATCCATCTCTCAGCTTGGTATGATATTGTTACTAGGAATGTTCTTACCTTCTAATCCAGATAACATTGGAGAAACATTTGTTACCGAGCCTTTCTGAATCTTCAGTAAACTATACAGAAGAGCAATATGTTGGTTAATAGTTTACCCAGGAAAAAGGGAATGGGATAAGCGAGAAAAAAAGACAATGGCTATCACCACTCTGCCTCGTCATTCACTTGGGCACAGACTTCTATAGGTTTGGCTAATTTATAAAGACAAGTTAAATATATTATACTATCTTAAATATGTTACAGCATTTTATACTTTCCATCATAGGATACATTTGTGTTTGTGGCTCTGCCAAACAATAACAATAGGAGTACACACATCTTCACTATGCATCTAACATAAAATAACATACTATAAATCATGGAGGTCAGTTCCAAGATTTCAGACATGCCTTAACATTGGCAAATGCATTTTATCAGTGCTTATGTAATTGGACAGCCATGATTGAAGAATATGTAGATCAACCAAAGTTGGTAGAATTATGAGTGCTTTTAAGTTGATTTAATAATAATAGTCTATCAGAGTGCTTGTCGTTTCTTCTTTAAAGATGACCCATCTTGATTATATCAGAAAAAGTATATTAGAAGTTGAGCAACTTCTGTCTCCCTTGATCCATGATTTCCTGTAATTCAGCTAATTCGAGATAAAATGTTCAAGGGCAGCAAAATGCTTAATGTTATGAATATTATATGACCATAATTCGGTGAATCGGAATGTGACTCATTTTAAAGTATTATGAGAACACATTAAAAAAATAAAAAATCTGCTCAGCAAAGAAAACGGGATGCAACGGGGAGGTAATTAGGTGTACGGGGAATGTTAACTCCATGTCAAAGTGTTATAGATTGCTTTTGAAACAGGCATCTGGTTTCAGTGTTCACTGCCAGCGACCTCCTTATAACCATCGACATTACTGCTCGCTGTTGATATGTACCCATGAATAATTGAAGATCTTGTCTAACAGCATAGGCTCCTGGGGCTGGAGGACACGGGTTCCGCATTTATTATATAGATATAATCGTGTATTCTATTTTAAATTTACATTTTCATTGAATTTCTGCTCTGCTCTCGTTCATTATTTCTGCTTGCCTCACTGATACACATGTTGAAATTTCTGGTACAACAGAGGCTGAAAATACAGGCAAGCAAATTCTTTGTTCTCGACGAAGGCATTGTATCTCTATTGCTGAACATTTTAATGAGATTCTTAGAGCATCAAGAACAGGGAGGGTAGTTCTAGCGAGCCAACAAATGCGCCGAATGCACTTTTGATCCCATTAATTAAACGTGTGAATTGGTTGAAAAAATAAGTTGGATAATGCTGGCGTTTTCTTTACACTGTCACAAAACTTCATACTGTTCCGGTCAAAGTAAAAACAATGCCCCTCTTATTATTCATTCCATTAAGGGGCACGTACAGAATAGATTAAACTGGACATTGTCTTTTTGAAATGTTAAGTAGTTAATTTACTTGTACAATGAGCAATGTATTTCTTAGAGCATGGCCGAATAGGTGTGAAGTGTAATGTGACTGGAGAGGACCCCTAATGCTACATTTGGCCAACTAAAATGTCACTAACTTTTCCAAACTAGTCTAAACAATTTCCCCTAACTCAACTCCAGACTTAACTATTCCGGGGCGCCCCACTGGGCTTTCTAGTTGGGCACACTAGATCGCTCATTGGAAAGCCTGACACCGGCTGAATATTATTCTCTGTGGGGCATATTACCAAGGCGGCGATATGAAATTATCGCTGCTTTTGCGATAATGTTATCGCCTTATCAGCAAAGACGCGCTATCGCATGTTTTGCTGATTTAGCGCCCCTTTTAACAACGTCCAGCTTTATAATGAGATGCAAAGTGGGCGTTCCATTCCAAAATAACTGGAGAAATGTCGCTAACCAACATTTCTCTAATTATCAAGCTGCATGCAAACAAGCAGAGCATTAAGAAAAGTAGCGCTATCCACAAGTAACGCTACTTCCCTAACGCCTGCTTGTGACCTTCTTTAGCCATGTAATCCAATGTTAGGTGGATTACATGGCTAAGATCACCCTGCTATCAGCAAGGTTTCGCTGGTAGCAGTGTGATTATCACTGGATTTCCAGCGATAATCACACTGTTTTCCAGCAAACGCATGGATTCCTATCGCTTGGGAGATAAGCTTTGCTGATAGCACGCTATCTCCACAATAGAATCCAGTGTTAGCCTGCGATAATTAACCTCATGCTAAAAGCGCCGAGCAATAATGATCGCAGGACCTTGCTAATATGCCCCTAAGCTCATTACTGTTACATCTGGGTACAGTTAATTGTGTTAGAGGCTGACCAGGAAAGAGGGGATGGTCGTAAGGAGGACCCTGAACTTCTCTTTCGTATGATGATCTCACCACAGTGAGATGGTAATCACAGAGGATTCTCCAACTTCTCAATCAAGGCCAGTCCATATCCTTGCTAGGACTTTTGAGCTGAAAGGGGAAAAGAAATCTGCAAAAACATTTTAAAGGCAGCACCGGCTGAGCAGTGGGCAACTGTGTGTTCAATGTGATGTGATTCATTTTCTGGAGGCTGCCAGAGGAGGTGTGATAACAACTTTTTCGTGTGTCAATCTCACCTATAAGAGATTGTGGTTGCCTGGTAAAGAGGATAAATGTCGGTTGAGAGGGAAGATATTATAGCCTTTGAGCCCGCCATAGCGGGCTCCACTGGCCATTAAAGGCCTGCTCCCACGTTAAAAAACTGAGCCGAATGCCTTTAAGGCCGGTAGAGCCCACTATGGAGGGCTCTATGGCTATCAGAACATTCAGTACCTTGAGGGCAGAATGTTCTAATTTGTAAAATAAAGGTCTCACGGACTCTGAGGGGGTTGAAATTCCCTTGGGCTCCGTGAGGCCCTTTGTTCACAGCAATAGCTGTAAACAAATATTTGATGTTGGATCTCTGGGCTTCCACCAGCCATTGAAAGCCCAGAGCAATCCATTGTTTTTAATGGAGCTTCCAATATTCTAATGTTCTAAACGCTTAACTGTGGCGGCATTTCCGCCGCGATGCGGCGGTTTAGCGCAGTGGGCAGGGCCGCGACGGCCAACGGACGTGCGCAGCACTATGGAGGTTGTGCGCGTGACAGACGTTGGCCTTTAGAAGCAGCGAAGGGGTTAATAATAAGTGGTTCCGGTCATATGACTCCGTCATACACAATAAGGTTTTGCCATGACCTATGAGCTGGAAGGGCTTTGAGAGGTGTTAACGATGAAAAAACATATCAAGACAATAGTAGTTTCAGCAACCCTGTAATAATGAAGACACTAGAGTAATAGTAAACAGTGAGTCAGCTCCTGGGTCAGAAGTAATTACAGCAGTGAAAGGAGAAAACAAATCACATTTCACACTTTAAATTTTTTAAATATTTTATAGGTACAAAGTAGTCAGTTGCTGACATCTAATTGAATTTCGAAAGCAAATTTCGGGGGGGTTCGAATTCAATGGCAGTTTTACTTATAATCATCACAACCATATTAATTGAAGTCTATGAACTTCTTTTAGATAAATGGTTTGTTGTGTTTAGTAACTGGAAATTTGTACTTTTTTAAAACCGCAACCAAAAATGTACTGGATGTGTGCCAGATATCTGCTGGCGCTGCATGGACTGGCGGTTGGTATTAATTTCACATTCATGGAAAGTGAATTAGCACCACAAGTCTCCATGTAGTTCAATGCATACAAATCCCACTTTGTGTCTTTATACATGTGTATCTTATGCAGACTTTATATGCCTCCCATTCAATTAAAGTGTCACCCTTGGAACCTGCATGCACATGACAATAATTTTTTTTTTTTTTTTTTTAGAGTTACCCCGTATGACACCAAGCACCAGCTGGGGATGGAAGGGTGTGGTTACCCCGTGCAAGGACTGCGATAAAAGGCCACGATCTGAAAAATGGTTCGCGAGGTATGTGTCATTTGTTCCCACAACTGTGCAGTGTACAAAAAGCGGTCAACATGTGCGGGAAGATCATGCAGAGTCAAATATTAGGAGTGATCTCTATTAGCAGGATACCCAGCTCTCCATACTTCATTCAAACTTCATCATTGTGCATGTGTTTCCAATTTTAATGCCAACTTCCCTGCAGGTATATGGAGGGATGGACCAATTCTTCTGTATAATTCAGACAATTAAAATCGAGTGGTGTTGTAGGTAGGAGAGGCGACTTGCAGTTCTAGAAATACCACTTGCATAGTGCTTGGTGCGTACAGACACAATACTTGTATTAGAGTGCTATCTAATTGTCACTCTGTCGAAACATACCTTCCTTCTGTGCAAACGTGCAGTATCTTGGCTAAAGTGTGGGGGGAGTGGCAAGTGTGCTTTCTTCAAATAAAAAAAACATCCTTCGTAGGATGAGTAAAAGTATTATTGTCCTCTACAGATATGTTGTAGGCATTCACTTTCAATTTTGCTAAGGCGTATTTCCTGAAGCAAAGGAGAGCGGACATTCGTCTGCCTCAGGTAGGCAAATATTTTTCCCTTATTGACTAGTGCGCTGTGTCACTGATATTCTATCTTAGTATTCATGTGTTTTGATCATCTTCATGTACTCACATGGCCATGTCCCATCAGCTCCATGTTAGTCCTGTTCCTACTGTTGGCTGAATTTAAAGTTAACTAATGTATGCTGCTTATAACCTGTGTCAAACATCCTAATTATTATTTGTATTTGAATTATAGATTTGATTTAATTGAGTTTATATAGCGCAAACAATTATCCTAGGTCATCTCAGCACTGAAAAGAAAAACCAGGGTAGTGAAATCAGTTATGCTTTAAAAAAGAGCCAAGGTTTTTGTAACTTATGAAAGCACCAAAGAGAAGGAGCAGTACTACTCATGAAAGCTAACAGTAATGAAGATATTCAACTCAATAGTTAAGATCATTAATATGAACCCCTCACAGGACAAGACTAGAACAGGTCTGGAGTCCAAACAAAACCTGTGAAAATCCCAGTTACCAACAAGGTGATCTGGGAAATGAAAGGTCGCGGTAAAGAGGGGCAGTGGTGTAAAAATAGCCCGCAGTCCCTGGCCTGAGAGCTCCTAACTGGGTATGGAGTGTGGGGGGGAGGGTCTCGGTGTCTTTTGCATAGGGGCCCCCACAAGTTTTGTTAAGCCACTTGTAGTATCCATATTCTTGCTTTCAGAAATACTGTTATTAATGCATTGCTCCTTTACCTATTGTGGTATTTCATATGGTCAATGTTCTAAATCTCTTTTAGACCTTTGTGAGATTGGCATTCTTAGCCAGAATTCCGCTGCTGTGTTTCTCTTTATGCCTTTGGATTTCCTCCTAAAATAAAGTTCGAAAAATTATTCATGCAAAGAAACTCTGTCTCTGTATTTTCCAGTCTTACCCTGATAATACATCTAGTATCAGGAGTGGGGTAAGACTTCTACACTGCAATCTCTACTGGATTTTCTTTTAAGGATAAATGAAACATTTAAAAAGTAAAGGAGAAGAGACAGGAGGTAGTACCTGGAACCACAGGCTTGGTACTATTTCACTTAAGGCTGAATCTACTTCTGCTGGAAGCTAGAAAAGAAATGGCACAGTGAACAGACCCTGGACAGCCACACAGCTCACAAGTACGCCACCCGCGACCACCACCACCTCATCAGGACGGCCAAGAAGACCTCCTTCAAGGACCTCCTCAACATCAACGCACACAATAGCAAGGAGCACTTTAATATCTTGAAGGAACTCTCCAACCCCAGCTCCAACACCAACGACATCCCGCAGTCGCAGGCCCTGTACGACTCCCTCGCCACTTTCTTCCACCGCAAGATAGCAAACATCCACGACTGCTTCAACACCCAGGCAGCCCCTACAGACAGCAACACAACAGACTCTCTGCACACCATCGACCATGACCCCCTGCTAGCCTGGACTAGGGTGAGCATCGATGACACCATCAAGACCATGGCTGTTTTCCAAACAATGGCTCTTGTACTATGTTCACACACTACACAACTAAAAAAACATTGCATTAAATCAAAAGGAAAAAGAAAGAAAAAAACTTGATGTAAACATAATATCACAAATACCCATGTTCATACGTGATTCTATAAATTTATTGAAAGACAAGGGGTGCTCGAACAATTACAATAACACTATACACAAAAAACATTTAACATGTGGAAAATCAAAAACAGTGGCAGAGGAAAATATACATAGAACAATTTACACAGTACACAATAAAACAAAAATGTTCTGATTTTGGGCCATGTGAGAGGAGTCAATGGCGTTACAACCCAAGGTTGTTTTACGGGTCATTATCAGGACAATGGACTTCATGAGCAAGAAGCAACCACTTAATAAAGTTTCTTAAATTATTCCTGCGCAAATACTCCTCCTTTTGTCCGACCAAAAAATTAGGTAGTTTAAAAGACTTTATTGAAGGGGAGTCCTGTTAGTGTGAAAGTAACACACTAAATGTAAACTCATCATAAAGAATCAACTAAAGATGCCGATTAAACAATGTGCAGCCGGGATTTATAAATATTTTCAACATCCGAGCATTTGGGTAATATATATATTTAAAAAACCTTGGGTGCGGTATCCCGACAGAGGCAGGCATAGATAAGCAGGAAGACCATGAGCACAATCCACTCCAGCTCCCCATCAGACCCATTTCTGCACCACATCTTCAACAAAGCCAGCAGCTCTATCACACCCGACCTGTGCAACGTCATCAAGCTCTCCCTCGAGATCGTGGCCTTCCCAGAAAGCTGGAAACACGCCGAGATCAATGCCCTACTCAAAAAACCCAAGGCTGACCCTAAAGACCTCAATAACTTCTGGCCCATCTCTCTGCTCCCGTTCCCGGCCAAGGTCATCAAGAAGATTGTTAACCCAATACCTCGAAGAAATTAGAATCCTGTATCCTTCCCAATCAGGATTCCGCAGCAACCACAGCACCGAGACTGCCCTTATCGCTGCCACCGACAACATCAGGATACTGCTTGACAATGGTGAGACTGCAGCCCTCATCCCCCTGGAACTCTCCCCCGCCTTGGACACTGTCTGCCACCGCACACTACGCACACGCCTCCATGCCGCAGGGATCGGAGACAGAGACCTGGAATGGACCACCTCCTTCCTCTCCGGCAGAACCCAAAGCGTCCGCCTCCCCCAATCCGATCCGAAGCTCGGAGATCATCTCCAGCATACTCCAGTGCTCCTCCCTCCACCTGACTCTGTTCAACAATTACATGGCTTGCACAAGTCGCCTGACCGCACGACTTCAACATAATCTCCTACGCAGACGACACTCAACTGATCCTCTTCCTCACCAAGGACCCCATCACTGCCAAAGCCAACCTCCACGAAGGAATGAAGGCAGTTGCCGACTGGATGTAGACCAGTCGACTAAACCTGAACATGGAAAAAAACGAAGTCCTCATCCTCTTAAAGCAGGCCAAAGGCTTGACGCAGCAGTGGGGAGATAGGGCCCCCCAGAGCATTGCTGGAGCTGCGTCCAACAATGCTGAGAGATGCGTCACGTTGTAAAGCCCTGCGCCATCAGGAGGAGTTCCGGCGCAGGGGAGGGCATTCCTGCGCAGGAACGCCTCCTAAAAGTGGCTGAGTGAAATCTAAAAGATTTCACTTAGTCACTTTTAGGCCAATGCTGCGTCAAAACCCTGAGCCTGCTTGAAGCAGGCACAAGGCTTGACACAGCATTGGGGAAATAGGCCCCCCAGAGCATTGGTGGAGCTGCATCGCGCCTGCGACGCAGCTCCAGCAATGCGCTGCTTTTACGGCACAGATGCGTGATGCATCTGTGCTGTTTTTGCCACATGGTGCGCCGCATTGTAAATGCGGAGGACCATATGTGGCGGAGCTGCGGCGCACAATAACTGGCACATCCCTGGGGATGCACCAGTTATTGTAAATCTGCCCATATACATTTAGCCAACGAGGGAGCACTTACTGATTAGACAGTAGAAAGTACTCCAGTTGAGTAGAGGTATTGCACAAAATGGTGGTATCTTCGTGGACCAACACGAAGAGCGGGATACATTCTGCCCCCTGTTAGACTCATTTTTTGTGCCCATCTGCCCTCTGTTAGACTCGTTTTTCTCTTGTTTTTCTGCCCTTCTGCCCCCTGTTAGACTCGTTTTTTGTGCCCTTCTGCCCTCTGTTAGACTCATTTTTCCCTTGTTTTTCTGCCCTTCTGCCCTCTGTTAGATTCGTTTTTTGTGCCCTTCTGCCCTCTGTTATTCCTTTGTTTTTCTGCCCTTCTGCCCTCTCTTAGACTCGTTTTTTTGTGCCCTTCTGCCCTCTGTTAGACACATTTTTGTGCCTTCCTGCCCACTGTTAGACTCGTTTTTGGTGCCCTTCTGCCCTCAGTTAGACTCGTTTTTTCCTTGTTTTTCTGCCCTTCTGTACTCTGTTAGACTGGTTTTTTGTGCCCTTCTGACCTCTGTTAGACTCGTTTTCCATTGTTTTTCTGCCCTTCTGCCCTTTGTTAGACTGCTTTTTGTGCCTGTCTGCCCTCTGCATCACCACATCATCACTCAGCGCTACCCCAGCATCACTCAGCACCACCACATTATCACTCAACACCACCACATTATCACTCAGCACCACCACAGCACCACTCAGCACTACCACAGCATCAATCAGCAACACCACATTATCACTCAGCACCACCACAGCACCACTCAGCACCACCACAGCATCACTCAGCACCACCACAGCACCACTCAGCAACACCACAGCACCACTCAGCGCCACCTCAGTGCACCACAGCATCACTCATCACCACCACATTATCACTCAGCACCACTCAGCACCAACACAACATCACTCAGCACCACCACAGGATCATTCAGCACCACCACAGCACCACTCAGCACCACCACAGCACCACTCAGCGCCACCACAGCATCACTCAGCACCACCACAGCATCACTCAGCACCACCAGATTATCACTCAGCACCACCACGTTATCACTCAGCACCACCACGTTATCACTCAGCACCACCACAGCACCACTCAGCACCACCACAGCATCACTCTGCACCACCACAGCACCACTCAGCACCACCCCAGCATCACTCAGCACCATCCCAGTATCACTCAGCACCACCACAGCACCACTCAGCATCAACACAGCACCACTCAGCACCACCACAGCACCACTCAGCGCCACCCCAGCATCAATATGCGCTCCCATTCAACAACAACTGCTTCAAATATGTTCTCTCAATGTTTCAAGCTTTATTACAAATGTCACAAAAAGATGTTAATATTTCACTTCTGTTCTTGGATTTTCGTCACAATAAAATACACTGAACATAATCTTCACAAAAGTTATTTACAAAGGTTTAAGCTATTGCCATTATAAATTAAAATCACTTTTATTTAAGTATTAATTATTTAAAAAAATTAAAAGCCATTGTAATTTGTAATATCAATACATCTAAGTCACGTAAATAAAAAACATGTTGCATTACAAATGCTATAGGTGTCACATTTGCGAAAGTAATAACTATTGGCATTGTAAATGACAAAGCTATTAATTTAGCTATTTTCAAAACCAACACATAAATAAAAAAAATTGTCATTTACAAGACCAATAGTTCAAACTTTCCTAACGCGAGACCTATTGCATTGCAAATGCTTGTTTTTATATCTGTCAGTGCTTCCTGTTGGGGTTTAATTTTCGTGACAGGCGCCTCATTGCCTACTTTTAACTATTCTCTGACCCTGCTTCAAGGGTCAGAGCAGGGTCAGAGAATAGTTGCAAGTAGGCAACGAGGCGCCAGGAAGCACTTACAGGTTTACAGCAGCAGGTGTCCAAGTTGAAGTTAATTTCTTTGTAACCGTTTTGTAAAAGGTTACAAAAAATTAGCTTCAACTTTTGCACCTGCTGCTGTAACCCTGTAAGTGCTTGGCCGAAAATTCGTCCCCGCTGATTCGCGGATTATATCGCGATTTTGCAAGATTCGCGGATCGCGAAATCGCAGAAAATCCGCAAATTCCGTGAGCGGAATGAATTTTCAGCCCATGCTCAGTTTTGACGTAGCGGAGACGTAAGAGTGACTCATGTAGATTTCACTGCGTCACTTTTACGGGGCTTCCTTGCGACGGAACGCCCACCCTGCACACATTATACCTGACGCAGGTATAATGTAGCGCAGGGCTTTACAATGTGACGCATCTCACTAGATGCATCACGTTGTATATCTGTTGCTTAGTGCTGTATTGTTTACGACCCTGCTGCATCACAAAAGTGACGCAACAGTGTTGTAAAAGTGACGCAAGGGGCTTGTAAATATGCCCTTAATTTTGCTTAGTTTGAAGAGTGTAGATGAAGAAAATGTGGCGGCAGCTGTTTCTAAACACACTCCAAATCGCAACAGTCAAGTAACGTCAACTGAAACACACTCATCCTTCCATGCTTATGAACAAGGAGTGATTCATTAAGAATTAATTCATCCTGCCAGTCCCTATGTCGAGGTTTCATTTCCTCAGTAGTATATAAAACGTATTTATTTTTGTGGCTGATTGAATGACATGATGAAGGTAATCAAGCAAACGTGTTTGTAATAGGGGTGGGCGGAAAATCCGTTCCGCTCGCGGATTTTGCGGATTTTCGGGAAATCCGCAATCCGCGAGATTTGCGAATCTCCCGCAAAATCCGCAAATCCGCGAGCAGCGGATTTTGCTCGCACTGCTCGCACTGTTCGCGTGAGTTCGCGCCCCGCGAATAAGTGCAAAATTGCAGAAATACGATCCTAGCAAAACTGAAAGTAACTACTTACCAGGTTCAAAAGTTCAGGCTCATCATTAGTAGCCATTTCCTGTAGTGCTTCCTGAGGGGCCCCTCCAGAGTTCAGTTGCCAGTTGAAACTATTATGTGACCCTGCTCTGAACCTCAGAATAGTTACACATATGCCACAAAGGTCCTGAATTACAGCTAAGGGAGACAAGCAGGAGCCAGGCTGGAAGTTAAAATCCATTAATCAGCCCCTAATTCATTATTGTCAGTTGGGGCAGGGCAGGTGTTGTAACTAATTTTGCAACAATGAAAGCACTTAGCAAGTGCAAAAGATCACTAATCAGGGCGCACTAAGGAAGCAGGTGCCAGCTAAAAAAATATTCTGTGACACATTAATCAGCCCCAAATTAATTCAGGTCACTTGAGGCAGGGAAGGTGTGCTTTGCTTTGCCGAAAATAATGTACACTGGACAACCAGAGGGTGTGGTGATGAAACAGAGGGTGGCATGGGTGGGCCAGAGGGTGGCATGAGTAGTCAGAGAGTGGCAGTGGTGACAGAGAGTGGCAGTGATGAAGAAGAGTGTCCCAAACAGGCTGGACACTTAGAAACAACAAGTTTGCGAAACTTGCGACCCGACAGGTAAGTTCGCAATTTGCGAAAGTGTACAAAACCCTCGCGAACTGGCAGAAACACGGGCGAACACAAAAAAAAAAAATCCGCAAATTCGCGGGAATTCGCGGATTTTGCGGATTGCGAATCCGCAAATCCGCAAAATTCGCGAACGCGAGATCCGCAAAATTCGCTCATGCCTAGTTTGTAAAAACAACCGTACGAGAATTAATGCAAGCAAAAGAAAAGCACGAGATGACATTGTGGATGAATGCTCGGTTAATACTACCAGAAAATGGAATTCTAATCATTGTTATACAAACATATCGTAGACAGTGTATCAACTTCAAAAATATCATGAATGTATGCAGATGTGTCGTTTTACTATACTTAACTCCAGATTTATTTATGTTAAGGATATACTTATGTGTATAAGGAGAGATATATTACACAGTGTAGTTATGGTTCAGACGGACTTTCCATTTAAAATGCATTTTTTTTATTTGTCAAGACGGATTTGCACAGACTTTGTCTAGCACTTACTTATGCCTTCCGATTCCCGCTTACTAGTTTTCAAGCAAATTGGTGCAAGATAAAAAGGTTAAGGTGGGGTGAAAAGTTGTGTTTTCTCTATTTTAACTCATATGAGAATGCTTGCTTGCACCTATAACCTGAACCAATGATTGGATTTACATCAAATTAGAACTTTTTCTCAGTTTTTAATATATATGA
The DNA here is from genome assembly GCF_964263255.1 of Lissotriton vulgaris. Lineage (NCBI taxonomy): Eukaryota > Metazoa > Chordata > Amphibia > Caudata > Salamandridae > Lissotriton > Lissotriton vulgaris. Next base: position 185,434,283 of record NC_141688.1, on the reverse strand, counting down.
CCTGAAAAACGCTCCTGGGTGGTTTTTAAAAAGATTAACACTGTTTTTGATGTTTTGGATTTGTGAATCGTTAAAAAAAAGAGAAATAAAAAAATGAGAGAATCCGATTTGACAAGTGTGCCATTTCTCCCATCGCCTCTTTCAGAACCGGCTCTAGAGTTTGAACGGAAGATCCGAGTGTTCTGATTGGGTGCGGCAAAATAAACTTTGTTGTTGGTGAAGTCATCTTACATTTTGGGCGTAGTGTGCTGTACAACAGAAAAGTAAAACGCCATATAAAGGGTGAGGGTAGGCACACCTTAATTGTTAGGCCATAGTTTCAATTAAGAAAAAAAATCACCCCCAAAATGTAGCAGAAGTCATGATTCCTTCTTGTATCTGTGAGTCCACAGCATCTGAAATGCTAGCTGTGATCTGCGGTACCTGCCTTGGATTTGCAGACCCTAGCCGTCATTGTAGATGTTGTGAATTCATAGCCAGTCAACAATCCGAGCTGATTCATGCCTGAATCTCGCGAACCCAGGCCAAGCGTCCCTTGCCTATGTAATGCATATCGGAACTTACTAGAGGGTGTTATGGTTTGTGGTAGCATGGCTCGGTTTGCAGCCCTTGGACATGAAAGTTGGCTCAGATCCACAAATCCTTTTTAAGATTCACAAAAATATTAAACAAATACAAAAATGGAAACACCTGTCCAATGGCTAAGCTTTTTGGGACAGCCCTTATGCACAGCTGGTGTTGGCCGACAGTGGCAGGTTGGGCACATTGCTTGGTCGCAGGATGTGTTCAGCAGGGTTTGTCAGGCTGCTGGGGGTTGGGCGCAGGGTCTGGCTCCAACCCCTGCCATATACAACAAAAGATTGTGCACGGAGAGAGTTGGCTACCATTTGCAAATAAGGTGCATAGCATAACCTAGAGTGGTGGGGAAAGGGGGCATGGCATTTGTCCACCTCTCAGTAAACCCACTGTGTGGAGCTTACTGGAGGCAAGAGGTAGGCTTTTTAGCCCCTATAAGACCCACAGCAGTGAAGGGGACTTCAATCCCCATCCAATAGCATGTCAGGGAGCGCGTTTGCAGAGTGGTGGGCAAAGTGGGCGTTGCCTGCTGTACGAGCTTAGCAATCCTGCTGTGTGGGTCTTACTGGAGGTAATAGGAGGGGTAGTTGGCCCCCAAGGATGTACTTGGGGACCGACTACCCCTCTTGTTACCTCCAGTAAGTCTCACACAGTGGGATTGTTAAGACGTCTTCGTAGGCCATGCCCCCTTCCTCCACCACTCTGCAAACGCGCCACCTGGCAGACTACGGGATGGGGAGAATGTCCACTTTGCTCCTGCGGGAATTTTGGGGGGCAAGAAGCCTTCCTGGTACGTCCTACGCACTGGAATTCCTGAGTGCTGGTCGGGGGCCCAGCAACCTTTCTCCACCACTCTGCAAACGCGACTACTAGTTAAATTAGTGTTTGCAATGTAATAGGTTTTGCATTTGCGAGCATTAGAGCTATTGATATTGTAAATGCAAACGTTTTTTACTAATGTTTTTTGGAGTGGAGTGGAGTGGATGTACGTTGTATGTAGTGAAATTATGTGGTATGTTGTGCAGTGAAATTATGTGGATAGAAAGTATGTGGTACTTAGTGTATAGGAATTATGTAGAGTGGGTTTATGTGTTATGGAGAGTAATTATGTGGTAAGGTAGTCTGTGTTGTGGGGTGGTTACCTCAGGTTTAGTCTTCCTCGTTTCCATTGAAGCTCAACTATGAACTCATTGAGACAAAAAAAGAAGGAATCACTGAGGAGCACTTGTTAATGTTAATGTTATGGGAAATTTATAAAGCGCACAGCTACTCCGGGGAGTGTCCCGGCGCTGAACAGTCCTCCTTGAAAAGAGAGACAGTATGCACTCAAAATCCTACACCTCCCCATTACTGATGGAACAGCCAGGTCTTAAGTTGGCGCCTGAAACTAAGAAGCTCTTTTTCTTGTCTGAGGGAGAGAGGCAGAGTGTTTCATAGTCTTCCCACTACCACCTGGAAGGAACGTCCCCCCTTCCTGGTCTGAATGAATATTGGCACAGATTGCAAATGTTGGCCCGATGACCTCAAAGTCCTGGCTGGGGTATAAGGTATGATTCTCTTGCTGATGTACTGAGCCCCACTGTTATGGAGAGCCTTAAAGGCCAGCACAAGAGACTTAAAAGCAATCCTATTTTCACTGAAAGCCAGTGTAGAGTTTTTAAATGAGTCGACATGTGAGTTCTCGGCCCTATCAAAGAAATCGCTCTGGCGACCGCATTTTGGACAACCTGTAGGCGGCCCAATAAATAATTTGGGATTCCTAGGTATAACACATTTGCATGATCCAGCCTTGACATAATCATGGCTTGGACCATAGTTTTCCTATGGGACAATGGCAGCAGTGGTAGGAAGTTTCTCATCATTTTTAGGAGTATGAAACACATGCTTAACCATAGATTGATCCGAGTCAAGCAAGACTCCAAGAGTTTTTACAGTGGTGACTGGACTAGTAGGTGAACGCTGATCCTGGGGCCACCAATTCTGCTATTCATCACCTGGGGTATGTCCAAAGACAATTATTTCAGTTTTGGCGGAATTGCATGCCAGTAGGTTTTGTCTGAACCAGTCGAACACTTTAGTCAGGCATAGATATATTGAATTATCATTAAACAGCTCATCCATCTTATACGTGAACAGCAGTTGGCAATCGTCAGCATAAGTTATAACTTTTGCCCTATTTGTTCCGCTAGGGGAGCCAGCGATGCCATATATATTAAATAAAGTTGGACTCAGGACTAAGCCCTGAGACACTCCAACATTCAGTGGTGGAATATCCGCTGAGAAAAGTGAGGACCATACGGATTGCTGACGGCCTATCAGGAAAGAAGAAAACCACCTGAGAACCATGCCCCCAAATCCACATTCACTGAGTCTCTGTAGGAGACATCCGTGGGGCACGGTATCAAAAGCCGCCGAGAGGTGCAGCAGTATCAATACTGTCTTACCTCCTCTATCAAGGGTGACTTTGATCATTTAAGTGAATTCCAGTAAGGCCGTTTCAGTACTATAATTAACTCTGAACTCCGATTGACTGGGATGAAGAGCATTTGTGGCCTCAATGTAGTCAGTGATAACCACATTCACATACTTCTCCAACGCCTTAGCGAAAAAAGGTAGCAGTGTTATAGGCCTATGCTAACCACTGCAGGATCAGCTGAGGGTTTCTTCAAAAGAGGGATAATTTTGCCCTGTTTCCACCTTGCTGGGATCTTTCCTTCTAATAAGGACAGGTTCAGTCCTTAATTCACAGCTGGATTCAGAACCTCGGCGACAGATGATACTATTTTCGCAGGACATGGATCCGAAGGCTACCCAAACTTAAGCTCCTTCATGATGGTAATTGAAGTATCCAAAGACACAGGAGGAAAATCAAGAAGTATTTCCTCCCCAGAATGTCCTTTGGGGTCTGGCACATCGTCCTGACTCATAAGAGTAGGAATATCAAATGTATCTTGAATGGACTTGATTTTGTCAAAGAAAAATGTAGCCACCTGATTCGTCCATTCAACGGTGGGAGTGAAAAGGCTCTGAGTGACATTGGGGGATGCAAAATATTTCACAATCTTAATCAATTCTCTACTGCTGTTTCTGGCTTGATCAATTTTAGTAGCCAGAATTTTTTTTTCTCGTCCCAAACTTTTACATAGTGCGCTTTGAGTGCCCGTTTATGGTTATCTTTACTTAATGGATCAATACTTTTCCTCCATAGGCACTCAAGACATTTACACACACTTACTTTTTCTCAAAGCCTCAGTAAACCAGGGAGTCGAAGTTTTCCCTGTGCCGCGCTATGCATCTTATGGGGAGCTAGATTCAATGCCCAATTCTGAAGCCAGCTTTCTAGAGCGTGTGTCACATCTTCTAAGGAACCCTTCTTAAGAATAGGATGATGGTTCATTATTTCTGCCAATGAGTCGGGTAAAATCAGCTTAACACTATGGCTGCTAAGGCAATTCCCCTCCTGTGCTGGGAATTGCCATTTTGCTGGTGTCAGCTCGTCATGAGCACAGCTCCAGGCTACCTCATGACGAGCTGAGCTCGTCATGAGCATGGAAGGGGTTAAAGGATCTATATTCTTTAGCTTGTTGAAAACAATGAGACTGTGCCCTACTCAGATCTTTTTTAAGCCTAAAAGTGAGCATAAAATGGTCGGACCAAACAATAGGAAGGGGGTTATCTAAATCAATGTTACACATTGAAAAAATCTGGTCCAAGATGTGACCCCTTTCGTGATTGGGAGACATCACATATGGAGTCATGCTGAAAATATTCAAAGATTAGCACACCTTCTTGGTCTCTGGATCTTCCTTTTGATCTTGATGTATATTAAAGTCCCCAAGAACTATGCATTGACTAAATCTAGTAACAATGGGTGCTACGACATAGCCAATAGACTCCAGAAAACGTCCGAAGGGCCCAGGTGATCGATGTATAATCACCCCTGCAACTGACTGGTGGGCGGAAACTGACAAATTAAAACCTAAACCTTCCGCTCCCTCCAAGTCAGTAATAGGTATAGCTGAGCATGGGATAGAATTCTTGTGAATAATCTCTACCCCGCCTCTATTTCTCAGTCTATATTTCCTGACTATCATATAATTAGGGGGTATAGAGTTAGCGAGGGTTGGGTTTGATCCCTCATGGAGCCAAGTTGCAGTAATAAACAGAACATCAGGCTTGGTTTCAGAAAGGAGATCATAGAGTTGAAATTCATGTTTCCTAATAGATCTGGCATTGATAAGGATAGCTTTAAGATTTTCCCCAGTCTCATCATTCAGGGAAGTTTGTGAGCAGTGGGTATAATCATTTTCCCTAAGAGCTCTCACTCTAGGGTCTGCCTTCCATTTACAGTCTATGCATAGCAGTAGGTCAGAGTCAACAGAATACTTAGTAAGGGTGTGACACATTGCCTGACTGCCAATTGTTTTAAGGCTATCCCTGCTATTTTTTACACTCATACCTCCATTTCTTCAGAGACTTGTGGACCTAGTCAGAGGTATGAGCAGGGCCACTGGAATTATGTGACTGTATGGCTGCACCGGCTTTCACACAATGATATAAAACATTTTCTGCATTAGCCACATAATTCATCATATGCTCCCTAATCTGCAGATTTGTACAAAAAAAGCCTTGTTTCTAGCTCAAATGGCTCAAACGTTATCAAAAATGCAGCGACAAGTGATACAGTATGGTGGAAGTCCCTTTGCAAACCTAGAATGGTCACCTGGTACTTATTGCTAAATGTGGGTGTTAAATTGGTACTAATGGTGTGCAAGCCATTCTTGCTTCCCTCTGTGCCTCTCTTGCCTCTTTCTACATTTATGTTGCTTCTTTCTGCACGTTTCTTTCTTTCTCTGCACTTCTCTTGCTTCCTTCTGCAAATCTCTTGTACTTTCTGCAACTCTCTTCTCTCTTTTCGCACATTTGTTGCCTCTTTCTGCACCTCATTTGCTTCTTTCTGTACCCCCTTATGTCTTTCTGCACGCTTTTTGCCTCTTTCTGCACCTCTGTTCCATCTTTCTGCATGTATTTTGTTTCTTTCTGCACGTGTCTTGCTTCTTTTGGCACTCTTCTTGCCTCTCTCTCCAATCCTCTTCCCTCTTTTTTCATTTCTGTTGCTTCTTTCTACACTTATCTTGCTTCTTTCTGCACCTCACTTGCCTCTTTCTGCACCATTATTGCCTCTTTCTGTAGTTCTCTTGCTTCTTTGTGTACCTCTCTTGCCTCCTTCTGCGCCTCACTTGCTTATTTCTGCATCCCTTTTTTGCCTGTTTCTACACCCCCTTCCTTCTTTGTGCAGCTCTCTTGCCTCTTTCTACATCTATCTTCCCTCTTTCTGCACTGCTCTTGCCTCTTTCTGTACCTCAGTTCCTTCTTTCTTCACCTGCCTTGTCTCTTTCTGCACCCTTTGTGCCTCCTTGAAGTAGACGTGCGCTATAAAAGAGACCATTACATAACATTCAGCACCTTTGTTGCTTCTTTCTGCTGCTGTCTTCCTCTTTCTGCACCCCTCTTGCCTATTTCTGTACCCTTCTTGTCTCTTTACGCACCTCTCCAACCCCTTTCGTCACCCCTCTTGCCTGTTTTCCTACCTGCACTTCTATTGCTTGGTTCTGCACTTCACTTGCCTCTTTTGATACCCCTCTTGCCTCTTTCTGCACCTCTGTTGGTTCTTTCTGCACTGCTCTGGCTTTTTCCTGCAGCTCAGTTCCAAATTTCTGCATCACACTTGCCTTTTTCTGCACCCCTCTTCCCTCTTTCTGTACCTTTCTTGCCTCAGTCTGATCACCTGTTCCCTCTTTCTGTACCTCTTTTGGCTGTTTCTGTAACTATCTTACCTCTTTCTGTAGTTCTTTGGCCTCCTTCTACTCCCCTGTTGCTTCATTCTGCACTTCTCTTGTCTCTCTCTGCACTCCTGTTGGTTCTTTATGTACTTTTCATGCTACTTTTTGCACCTGTCTTGCTTCTTTCTGTACCCGTTGTCTCTTTCTGTAGTTCTCTTACCTCCTTTTGTAACTCACTCGCCTCTTTTTGCACCTCTGTTGGTTCTTATGCACCACTCTTGCTTCTTTCTGCACCTCTCTTGCAAATTTCTTTACCCCTCTTGCCTCTTTCAGCACCCCTTTTACCTGTTTCTGCAGCTCTCTTATCTCTGTCTGTACCTCTGTTCTCTATTTAGGTACCTCTTTTGCCTGTTTTGTTCAACTCTCTTACCTCTTTCTGTAGTTCTCTTGCCTCTTTCTACTCCCCTGTTGCTTCTTTCTGCACTTCTCTTGTCTCTTTCTGCACTCCTGTTGCTTCATTCTGTACTTTCCATGCTTCATTCTGCACCTGTCTTGCTACTTTCTGTACCCGTTGTCTTTTTCTGAACCTTTCTTGCCTGTTTCTGCATCTCACTTGCCTCTTTCTGTACTTTTCTTGCTTCTTTCTACAACTCTGTTTCTTCTTTCAGCAATTCTCTTGCCTCTTTCTGCACTTTTCTTGCCTATTTCTCCACCTCTCTTACCTCATTTTACACCAATCTTGGCACTTTCTGCAACTCACTTGCTTCTTTATACACTTCTCTTACCTCTTTCTGCACCCAGTTGCTTCATTCAGCACTTTCCATGCTTCTTTCAGCACCTGTCGTGCTCCTTTCTACACCCCTGTTGTCTCTTTATGTACCTCTTTTGCCTCTTTCTGCACTTTTCTTGCCCTTTTCTGCAGTTCTCTTGCCTCTTTTTCACCTCTGTTGCTTCTTTCTGCACTCCTCTAGCATCTTTCTGTACCCCTGTTGCTTCATTATGCACTTTGTATGATACTTTCTTCATCTGTCATGCTTCTTTCTGAAACCCTGTTGTCTCTTTCTGCACTCGCCTTCCCTCTTTCTGTACCTTTCTTGCCTGTTTCTACATCTCACTGGCCTTTTCTGCACTTTTATTGCTTCTTTCTACATCTCTGTTGCTTCTTTCAGCAATTCTCTTGCCTCTTTCTGCACCCCTCTTGCCTCTTTCTGTATACATCTTCCCTCTCCGTGCAACTCTCTTCCCTCTTTTGACACCTCTCTTCCCTTTTTCTGCACCACTCTTGCCTCTTTGTGTACCTCTGTTGCTTCTTTCTGCACTTCTCTTTATGCACCCTTTGTGCCTCTTTCAGAACCTCTGTTGCTTCTTTCTGCACTTCTCGTCCTTCTTTCTGCATTCCTTGTGCCTCCTTGTGCACCTCTCTTGCTTCTTTCTGCACATCTCTTGGTTCTTTTTGTACTTTTCTTGCCTCTTTCTGCATCCTCCTAGCTTGTTTCTGCACCCCTCTTGCTACATTCTACACTTTCAATGCTTCTTTCTGCACCTGTCTTGCTTCTTTCTGCACCCCTGTTGTCTCATTATGTACCTCTTTTGCCTCTTTCTGCACTTTTCTTGCCTTTTTCTGCACTTCTCTTTATGCACCCTTTGTGCCTCTTTCAGAACCTCTGTTGCTTCTTTCTGCACTTCTCGTCCTTCTTTCTGCATTCCTTGTGCCTCCTTGTGCACCTCTCTTGCTTCTTTCTGCACATCTCTTGGTTCTTTTTGTACTTTTCTTGCCTCTTTCTGCATCCTCCTAGCTTGTTTCTGCACCCCTCTTGCTACATTCTACACTTTCAATGCTTCTTTCTGCACCTGTCTTGCTTCTTTCTGCACCCCTGTTGTCTCATTATGTACCTCTTTTGCCTCTTTCTGCACTTTTCTTGCCTTTTTCTGCAGTTCTCTTGACGCTTTTTTCACCTCTTTTGCTTCTTTCTGCAAACCTGTTGTCTCTTTCTGTACTCACCTTCCCCCTTTTTGTACCTTTCTTGCCTGTTTCTACATCTCACTGGCCTTTTTCTGCACTTTTCTTGCTTCTTTCTACACCTCTGTTGCTTCTTTCAACAATTCGCTTGCCTCTATCTGCAGTTCTCTTGCGTGTTTCTGCACCCCTCTTGCATCTTTCTGCATCCGTCTTCCCTCTTCGTGCAACTCTCTAGCCTCTTTCTACACCTCTCTTCCCTTTTACTGCACCACTCTTGCCTCTTTGCGTACCTCTGTTGCTTATTTCTGCACTTCTCTTGACTCTTTCTGTACCCTATGTGCCTCTTTCAGCACCTCTGTTGCTTCTTTCTGCACTTCTCTTCCTGCTTTCTGCACCACTCATACCTCCTTGTGCACCTCTCTTGCTTCTTTCTGCACCTCTATTGCGTCTTTCTGCACCTTTCTTGCCCCTTCCTGCCCCTCACTTGCCTCTTTCAGCACCTCTGTTGCTTTTTTCTGCCGATCTTGCACCTATTTCTGCATCTCTCTTTTCTCTTTCTGCACCTGTTTTGTCTCTATCTGCACCTCTTTACCCCTTGCTGTACCTTTCCTGCCTCTGTCTGTGCCTCTCTTGCCTCTTTCTGTACCACTCTTGCCTCTTTCTGTTCTTATCTTGCTGTTTCTGAACCCTTTGCTCCTCTTTCAGCACCTTTGTTACTTATGTATGCACTTCTCTTGCTTCTTTCTGCATTCCTCCGCCCTCTTTCTGTACCTCTCCTACCTCTTTGTGCACCCCTTCTACCTTTTTCTGCACCCATTTTGCCTCTGTCTCTACCCATCTTCCCTCTTTCTGCCGCTCTGTTGGTTCTTTCTGCACCCCTCCTGCCTCTTTCTGTACCTCTCTTGACACTTTATGCGTCTCCCATACCTCCTTCTGCACCCCTCCTGCCTTCTTTTGAACCTCTGTGGGTTCTTTCTGCACTGCTCTTGCTTCTTTCTACACCTTCCTTGCCTCTTTCTGCACTTCTCTTGCTTCTTTCTACACCTCTCTTACTTCTTTCAGCAATTCTCTTGCCTTTTTCTGTACTTATCTTCCTTGTTTCTGCACTTCTCTTGCATCTTTATACACCTCTGTTGCCTCTTTCTGCACCACTTTTGCCTCCTCTTTCTGCACTTCACTTGCTTCTTTCTGCTCCTCTCTTGCCTTTTTCAGCACCTCTGTTGTTTCTTTCTTCACTACTCTTGCCTCCTTCAGCACCTCTTAGTTAGAGGTAATTTTAACCCGCCTTCCCTATTATGTACTAGGGCCTTACATAGAAGGTCATGCCAAACACAGGGGTACCCAAACCCATAGTGTATCCTAATCTATATACATGTTTTAACTGTATTCTAATTGTCTTTCAGCATGGCACTGGCTCCGGGCCTGGTTAGTCAGAGTCAGTTACCACCAGTACTAATCAGCTAAAATGTAGGGCACAGGATGACTTTGCAACAAGGCCTCTTTCTGCACCTCTGTTGGTTCTTTCTGCATATCTCTTGCTTTTTTCTATAATTTTCATCGTCTTTCTGGACTTCTGTTGCCTCTTTCTTCATTTCTCTTGCTTCTTTCTGTGCCTTTCTTCCTCTTTCTGCACATGTCATACCTCTGTTGGCATATTTAGACAGTAGCATTTAAAAAACCTTCGAAATTCACTGGAAAAAGACACAGGTTTCAGGGATGTTATATTTAGAAACTAGCATTTAAAAAACCTTAGAAATTCACTGAAAAAACCATAGGTTTCAGAGACGTTATAGTTAGTTGGACATTTCACTTGTACAAAATCAGAGAAATATGGCCTTTATAGTTAGTTATGCTAACTATAACTTGCGCCCCCGCAATGCACTGCTGATGACATCAGATATCACTGATGACATCTCAAATGACATCACTGATAACGTCACTAATTATATTATTTAATATTTATGTAATTCATATTTTATATTGTTAATTGTGTTAAGAAAAGTTAATAATTAGGTATTAATTAGATATTCATTATTAATAATTAATTGGTAAATATGTTGGTTGTTGGTTGATAGGGGAGTAGAGTGGGAAGTAATTTAGTTTTAATAAAATTGTAATTATTTTTTGGTATGCAATATTTATTTAAAGTTATTTTATAGGGGTCGATTCCGATTCGGGAAAAAGCGCTCCGATTAGCTGTATGGAGCGTTTTTCCCATACGATTCGTACACCTACAACGTCCCCGTACGTACGAGCAAGTATGATCCATACCCAAAGCGCCACTCCGTACGACTCGTACCAAACACCATACAACTAGAAAATACATGCGGATTGTATCCGGGTGACGCGGTACGCTACGTCCGAACGTAAATTGGCTGCTCTTTCTGAACCAGGAAGTACGATCCGTGTTGACGACACTCAGTATGGCCCTTTTACTACGGGAGCTCAAAACAGCCGCAAAAGCTGAGTCCGGCCCAAACTACACCCCGGTACACAACATACACGACATGAACCCCATCGTCCGTGTCATCCCAGTCCTGTACGCCAACGACCTCGTACATTGAAACCGACGACGGCGCAGATGGTGAGTACAACGTACTGCAACAATCGAAGTACACCTGTACGGTGCGCCACACGCCCACATCACTATTGCAATAGAGAAACGTGCCTCATATACGCCATTAATGTAGAGGTACGTTGTGCCACACGCACGCGCATATCACCATTGCAATAGTGATACGTGCCGCACATACGCCATTAATGTCGGGGTACGTTGCGCCACACGCACACGCATATCACCATTGCAATAGTGATACGTGCCACACATATGCCATTAATGTTGCGGTACGGTGCGCCACACGCTAGCGCATATGACCATTGCAATAGTGATAAGTTCCTCACACACGTCTGTAATGTATGTGTACGGCGTGTCACATCTGAGTGGTGGGTGCACAGGACTCCCAGCAGTGCCCAGACAGTATAGGGGGTGGGTGCACAGGACTCCCAGCAGTGCCCGGACAGTATGGGGGTGGGTGTACAGGACTCCCAGCAGTGCCCAGACATAGGAGTGGTGGGTGCACAGGACTCCCAGCAGTGCCCAGACAGTATGGGGGTGGGTGCACAGGACTCCCAGCAGTGCCCAGACATAGGTGGGGTGGCTGGATAGGACTCCCAGCAGTGCTTGAAGCAGGCACAAGGCTTGACACAGCATTGGGGAAATAGGGCCCCCCAGAGCATTGCTGGAGCTGCATCGCGCCTGCGACGCAGCTCCAGCAATGCGCTGCTTTTACGGCACAGATGCGTGATGCATCTGTGCTGTTTTTGCCACATGGTGCGCCGCATTGTAAATGCGGAGGACCATATGTGGCGGAGCTGCGGCGCACAATAACTGGCACATCCCTGGGGATGCACCAGTTATTGTAAATCTGCCCATATACATTTAGCCAATGAGGGAGCACTTACTGATTAGACAGTAGAAAGTACTCCAGTTGAGTAGAGGTATTGCACAAAATGGTGGTATCTTCGTGGACCAACACGAAGAGCGGGATACATTCTGCCCCCTGTTAGACTCATTTTTTGTGCCCATCTGCCCTCTGTTAGACTCGTTTTTCTCTTGTTTTTCTGCCCTTCTGCCCCCTGTTAGACTCGTTTTTTGTGCCCTTCTGCCCTCTGTTAGACTCATTTTTCCCTTGTTTTTCTGCCCTTCTGCCCTCTGTTAGATTCGTTTTTTGTGCCCTTCTGCCCTCTGTTATTCCTTTGTTTTTCTGCCCTTCTGCCCTCTCTTAGACTCGTTTTTTTGTGCCCTTCTGCCCTCTGTTAGACACATTTTTGTGCCTTCCTGCCCACTGTTAGACTCGTTTTTTGTGCCCTTCTGCCCTCAGTTAGACTCGTTTTTTCCTTGTTTTTCTGCCCTTCTGTACTCTGTTAGACTGGTTTTTTGTGCCCTTCTGACCTGTTAGACTCGTTTTTCCATTGTTTTTCTGCCCTTCTGCCCTTTGTTAGACTGCTTTTTGTGCCTGTCTGCACTCTGCATCACCACATCATCACTCAGCGCTACCCCAGCATCACTCAGCACCACCACATTATCACTCAACACCACCACATTATCACTCAGCACCACCACAACACCACTCAGCACTACCACAGCATCAATCAGCAACACCACATTATCACTCAGCACCACCACAGCACCACTCAGCACCACCACAGCATCACTCAGCACCACCACAGCACCACTCAGCAACACCACAGCACCACTCAGCGCCACCTCAATGCACCACAGCATCACTCATCACCACCACATTATCACTCAGCACCACTCAGCACCAACACAACATCACTCAGCACCACCACAGGATCATTCAGCACCACCACAGCACCACTCAGCGCCACCACAGCATCACTCAGCACCACCACAGCATCACTCAGCACCACCAGATTATCACTCAGCACCACCACGTTATCACTCAGCACCACCACGTTATCACTCAGCACCACCACAGCACCACTCAGCACCACCACAGCATCACTCTGCACCACCACAGCACCACTCAGCACCACCCCAGCATCACTCAGCACCATCCCAGTATCACTCAGCACCACCACAGCACCACTCAGCATCAACACAGCACCACTCAGCACCACCACAGCACCACTCAGCGCCACCCCAGCATCAATATGCGCTCCCATTCAACAACAACTGCTTCAAATATGTTCTCTCAATGTTTCAAGCTTTATTACAAATGTCACAAAAAGATGTTAATATTTCACTTCTGTTCTTGGATTTTCGTCACAATAAAATACACTGAACATAATCTTCACAAAAGTTATTTACAAAGGTTTAAGCTATTGCCATTATAAATTAAAATCACTTTTATTTAAGTATTAATTATTTAAAAAAATTAAAAGCCATTGTAATTTGTAATATCAATACATCTAAGTCACGTAAATAAAAAACATGTTGCATTACAAATGCTATAGGTGTCACATTTGCGAAAGTAATAACTATTGGCATTGTAAATGACAAAGCTATTAATTTAGCTATTTTCAAAACCAACACATAAATAAAAAAAATTGTCATTTACAAGACCAATAGTTCAAACTTTCCTAACGCGAGACCTATTGCATTGCAAATGCTTGTTTTTATATCTGTCAGTGCTTCCTGTTGGGGTTTAATTTTCGTGACAGGCGCCTCATTGCCTACTTTTAACTATTCTCTGACCCTGCTTCAAGGGTCAGAGCAGGGTCAGAGAATAGTTGCAAGTAGGCAACGAGGCGCCAGGAAGCACTTACAGGTTTACAGCAGCAGGTGTCCAAGTTGAAGTTAATTTCTTTGTAACCGTTTTGTAAAAGGTTACAAAAAATTAGCTTCAACTTTTGCACCTGCTGCTGTAACCCTGTAAGTGCTTGGCCGAAAATTCGTCCCCGCTGATTCGCGGATTATATCGCGATTTTGCAAGATTCGCGGATCGCGAAATCGCAGAAAATCCGCAAATTCCGTGAGCGGAATGAATTTTCAGCCCATGCTCAGTTTTGACGTAGCGGAGACGTAAGAGTGACTCATGTAGATTTCACTGCGTCACTTTTACGGGGCTTCCTTGCGACGGAACGCCCACCCTGCACACATTATACCTGACGCAGGTATAATGTAGCGCAGGGCTTTACAATGTGACGCAACTCACTAGATGCATCACGTTGTATATCTGTTGCTTAGTGCTGTATTGTTTACGACCCTGCTGCATCACAAAAGTGACGCAACAGTGTTGTAAAAGTGACGCAAGGGGCTTGTAAATATGCCCTTAATTTTGCTTAGTTTGAAGAGTGTAGATGAAGAAAATGTGGCGGCAGCTGTTTCTAAACACACTCCAAATCGCAACAGTCAAGTAACGTCAACTGAAACACACTCATCCTTCCATGCTTATGAACAAGGAGTGATTCATTAAGAATTAATTCATCCTGCCAGTCCCTATGTCGAGGTTTCATTTCCTCAGTAGTATATAAAACGTATTTATTTTTGTGGCTGATTGAATGACATGATGAAGGTAATCAAGCAAACGTGTTTGTAAAAACAACCGTACGAGAATTAATGCAAGCAAAAGAAAAGCACGAGATGAAATTGTGGATGAATGCTCGGTTTATACTACCAGAAAATGGAATTCTAATCATTGTTATACAAACATATCGTAGACAGTGTATCAACTTCAAAAATATCATGAATGTATGCAGATGTGTCGTTTTACTATACTTAACTCCAGATTTATTTATGTTAAGGATATACTTATGTGTATAAGGAGAGATATATTACACAGTGTAGTTATGGTTCAGACGGACTTTCCATTTAAAATGCATTTTTTTTATTTGTCAAGACGGATTTGCACAGACTTTGTCTAGCACTTACTTATGCCTTCCGATTCCCGCTTACTAGTTTTCAAGCAAATTGGTGCAAGATAAAAAGGTTAAGGTGGGGTGAAAAGTTGTGTTTTCTCTATTTTAACTCATATGAGAATGCTTGCTTGCACCTATAACCTGAACCAATGATTGGATTTACATCAAATTAGAACTTTTTCTCAGTTTTTAATATATATGACCTGAAAAACGCTCCTGGGTGGTTTTTAAAAAGATTAACACTGTTTTTGATGTTTTGGATTTGTGAATCGTTAAAAAAAAGAGAAATAAAAAAATGAGAGAATCCGATTTGACAAGTGTGCCATTTCTCCCATCGTCTCTTTCAGAACCAGCTCTAGAGTTTGAACGGAAGATCCGAGTGTTCTGATTGGGTGCGGCAAAATAAACTTTGTTGTTGGTGAAGTCATCTTAAATTTTGGGCGTAGTGTGCTGTACAACAGAAAAGTAAAACGCCATATAAAGGGTCAGGGTAGGCACACCTTAATTGTTAGGCCATAGTTTCAATTAAGAAAAAAAATCACCCCCAAAATGTAGCAGAAGTCATGATTCCTTCTTGTATCTGTGAGTCCACAGCATCTGAAATGCTAGCTGTGATCTGCGGTACCTGCCTTGGATTTGCAGACCCTGGCCGTCATTGTAGATGTTGTGAATTCATAGCCAGTCAACAATCCGAGCTGATTCATGCCTGAATCTCGCGAACCCAGGCCAAGCGTCCCTTGCCTATGTAATGCATATCGGAACTTACTAGAGGGTGTTATGGTTTGTGGTAGCATGGCTCGGTTTGCAGCCCTTGGACATGAAAGTTGGCTCAGATCCACAAATCCTTTTTAAGATTCACAAAAATATTAAACAAATACAAAAATGGAAACACCTGTCCAATGGCTAAGCTTTTTGGGACAGCCCATATGCACAGCTGGTGTTGGCCGACAGTGGCAGGTTGGGCACATTGCTTGGTCGCAGGATGTGTTCAGCAGGGTTTGTCAGGCTGCTGGGGGTTGGGCGCAGGGTCTGGCTCCAACCCCTGCCATATACAACAAAAGATTGTGCACGGAGAGAGTTGGCTACCATTTGCAAATAAGGTGCATAGCATAACCTAGAGTGGTGGGGAAAGGGGGCATGGCATTTGTCCACCTCTCAGTAAACCCACTGTGTGGAGCTTACTGGAGGCAAGAGGTAGGCTTTTTAGCCCCTATAAGACCCACAGCAGTGAAGGGGACTTCAATCCCCATCCAATAGCATGTCAGGGAGCGCGTTTGCAGAGTGGTGGGCAAAGTGGGCGTTGCCTGCTGTACGAGCTTAGCAATCCTGCTGTGTGGGTCTTACTGGAGGTAATAGGAGGGGTAGTTGGCCCCCAAGGATGTACTTGGGGACCGACTACCCCTCTTGTTACCTCCAGTAAGTCTCACACAGTGGGATTGTTAAGACGTCTTCGTAGGCCATGCCCCCTTCCTCCACCACTCTGCAAACGCGCCACCTGGCAGACTACGGGATGGGGAGAATGTCCACTTTGCTCCTGCGGGAATTTTGGGGGGCAAGAAGCCTTCCTGGTACGTCCTACGCACTGGAATTCCTGAGTGCTGGTCGGAGGCCCAGCAACCTTTCTCCACCACTCTGCAAACGCGACTACTAGTTAAATTAGTGTTTGCAATGTAATAGGTTTTGCATTTGCGAGCATTAGAGCTATTGATATTGTAAATGCAAACGTTTTTTACTAATGTTTTTTGGAGTGGAGTGGAGTGGATGTACGTTGTATGTAGTGAAATTATGTGGTATGTTGTGCAGTGAAATTATGTGGATAGAAAGTATGTGGTACTTAGTGTATAGGAATTATGTAGAGTGGGTTTATGTGTTATGGAGAGTAATTATGTGGTAAGGTAGTCTGTGTTGTGGGGTGGTTACCTCAGGTTTAGTCTTCCTCGTTTCCATTGAAGCTCAACTATGAACTCATTGAGACAAAAAAAGAAGGAATCACTGAGGAGCACTTGTTAATGTTAATGTTATGGGAAATTTATAAAGCGCACAGCTACTCCGGAGAGTGTCCCGGCGCTGAACAGTCCTCCTTGAAAAGAGAGACAGTATGCACTCAAAATCCTACACCTCCCCATTACTGATGGAACAGCCAGGTCTTAAGTTGGCGCCTGAAACTAAGAAGCTCTTTTTCTTGTCTGAGGGAGAGAGGCAGAGTGTTTCATAGTCTTCCCACTACCACCTGGAAGGAACGTCCCCCCTTCCTGGTCTGAATGAATATTGGCACAGATTGCAAATGTTGGCCCGATGACCTCAAAGTCCTGGCTGGGGTATAAGGTATGATTCTCTTGCTGATGTACTGAGCCCCACTGTTATGGAGAGCCTTAAAGGCCAGCACAAGAGACTTAAAAGCAATCCTATTTTCACTGAAAGCCAGTGTAGAGTTTTTAAATGAGTCGACATGTGAGTTCTCGGCCCTACCAAAGAAATCGCTCTGGCGACCGCATTTTGGACAACCTGTAGGCGGCCCAATAAATAATTTGGGATTCCTAGGTATAACACATTTGCATGATCCAGCCTTGACATAATCATGGCTTGGACCATAGTTTTCCTATGGGACAATGGCAGCAGTGGTAGGAAGTTTCTCATCATTTTTAGGAGTATGAAACACATGCTTAACCATAGATTGATCCGAGTCAAGCAAGACTCCAAGAGTTTTTACAGTGGTGACTGGACTAGTAGGTGAACGCTGATCCTGGGGCCACCAATTCTGCTATTCATCACCTGGGGTATGTCCAAAGACAATTATTTCAGTTTTGGCGGAATTGCATGCCAGTAGGTTTTGTCTGAACCAGTCGAACACTTTAGTCAGGCATAGATATATTGAATTATCATTAAACAGCTCATCCATCTTATACGTGAACAGCAGTTGGCAATCGTCAGCATAAGTTATAACTTTTGCCCTATTTGTTCCGCTAGGGGAGGCAGCGATGCCATATATATTAAATAAAGTTGGACTCAGGACTAAGCGCTGAGACACTCCAACATTCAGTGGTGGAATATCCGCTGAGAAAAGTGAGGACCATACGGATTGCTGACGGCCTATCAGGAAAGAAGAAAACCACCTGAGAACCATGCCCCCAAATCCACATTCACTGAGTCTCTGTAGGAGACATCCGTGGGGCACGGTATCAAAAGCCGCCGAGAGGTCCAGCAGTATCAATACTGTCTTACCTCCTCTATCAAGGGTGACTTTGATCATTTAAGTGAATTCCAGTAAGGCCGTTTCAGTACTATAATTAACTCTGAACTCCGATTGACTGGGATGAAGAGCATTTGTGGCCTCAATGTAGTCAGTGATAACCACATTCACATACTTCTCCAACGCCTTAGCGAAAAAATATAGCAGTGTCATAGGCCTATGCTAACCACTGCAGGATCAGCTGAGGGTTTCTTCAAAAGAGGGATAATTTTGCCCTGTTTCCACCTTGCTGGGATCTTTCCTTCTAATAAGGACAGGTTCAGTCCTTAATTCACAGCTGGATTCAGAACCTCGGCGACAGATGATACTATTTTGGCAGGACATGGATCCGAAGGCTACCCAAACTTAAGCTCCTTCATGATGGTAATTGAAGTATCCAAAGACACAGGAGGAAAATCAAGAAGTATTTCCTCCCCAGAATGTCCTTTGGGGTCTGGCACATCATCCTGACTCATAAGAGTAGGAATATCAAATGTATCTTGAATGGACTTGATTTTGTCAAAGAAAAATGTAGCCACCTGATTCGTCCATTCAACGGTGGGAGTGAAAAGGCTCTGAGTGACATTGGGGGATGCAAAATATTTCACAATCTTAATCAATTCTCTACTGCTGTTTCTGGCTTGATCAATTTTAGTAGCCAGAATTATTTTTTTTTTCTCGTCCCAAACTTTTACATAGTGCGCTTTGAGTGCCCGTTTATGGTTATCTTTACTTAATGGATCAATACTTTTCCTCCATAGGCACTCAAGACATTTACACACACTTCCTTTTTCTCAAAGCCTCAGTAAACCAGGGAGTCGAAGTTTTCCCTGTGCCGCGCTATGCATCTTATGGGGAGCTAGATTCAATGCCCAATTCTGAAGCCAGCTTTCTAGAGCGTGTGTCACATCTTCTAAGGAACCCTTCTTAAGAATAGGATGATGGTTCATTATTTCTGCCAATGAGTCGGGTAAAATCAGCTTAACACTATGGCTGCTAAGGCAATTCCCCTCCTGTGCTGGGAATTGCCATTTTGCTGGTGTCAGCTCGTCATGAGCACAGCTCCAGGCTACCTCATGACGAGCTGAGCTCGTCATGAGCATGGACGGGGTTAAAGGATCTATATTCTTTAGCTTGTTGAAAACAATGAGACTGTGCCCTACTCAGATCTTTTTTAAGCCTAAAAGTGAGCATAAAATGGTCGGACCAAACAATAGGAAGGGGGTTATCTAAATCAATGTTACACATTGAAAAAATCTGGTCCAAGATGTGACCCCTTTCGTGAGTGGGAGACATCACATATGGAGTCATGCTGAAAATATTCAAAGATTAGCACACCTTCTTGGTCTCTGGATCTTCCTTTTGATCTTGATGTATATTAAAGTCCCCAAGAACTACGCATTGACTAAATCTAGTAACAATGGGTGCTACGACATAGCCAATAGACTCCAGAAAACGTCCGAAGGGCCCAGGTGATCGATGTATAATCACCCCTGCAACTGACTGGTGGGCGGAAACTGACAAATTAAAACCTAAACCTTCCGCTCCCTCCAAGTCAGTAATAGGTATAGCTGAGCATGGGATAGAATTCTTGTGAATAATCTCTACCCCGCCTCTATTTCTCAGTCTATATTTCCTGACTATCATATAATTAGGGGGTATAGAGTTAGCGAGGGTTGGGTTTGATCCCTCATGGAGCCAAGTTGCAGTAATAAACAGAACATCAGGCTTGTCTTCAGAAAGGAGATCATAGAGTTGAAATTCATGTTTCCTAATAGATCTGGCATTGATAAGGATAGCTTTAAGATTTTCCCCAGTCTCATCATTCAGGGAAGTTTGTGAGCAGTGGGTATAATCATTTTCCCTAAGAGCTCTCACTCTAGGGTCTGCCTTCCATTTACAGTCTATGCATAGCAGTAGGTCAGAGTCAACAGAATACTTAGTAAGGGTGTGACACATTGCCTGACTGCCAATTGTTTTAAGGCTATCCCTGCTAATTTTTTACACTAAGAGTGCTCATACCTCCATTTCTTCAGAGACTTGTAGACCTAGTCAGAGGTATGAGCAGGGCCACTGGAATTATGTGACTGTATGGCTGCACCGGCTTTCACACAATGATATAAAACATTTTCTGCATTAGCCACATAATTCATCATATGCTCCCTAATCTGCGGATTTGTACAAAAAAAGCCTTGTTTCTAGCTCAAATGGCTCAAACGTTATCAAAAATGCAGCGACAAGTGATACAGTGTGGTGGAAGCCCCTTTGCAAACCTAGAATGGTCACCTGGTACTTATTGCTAAATGTGGGTGTTAAATTGGTACTAATGGTGTGCAAGCCATTCTTGCTTCCCTCTGTGCCTCTCTTGCCTCTTTCTACATTTATGTTGCTTCTTTCTGCACGTTTCTTTCTTTCTCTGCACTTCTCTTGCTTCCTTCTGCAAATCTCTTGTACTTTCTGCAACTCTCTTCTCTCTTTTCGCACATTTGTTGCCTCTTTCTGCACCTCATTTGCTTCTTTCTGTACCCCCTTATGTCTTTCTGCACGCTTTTTGCCTCTTTCTGCACCTCTGTTCCATCTTTCTGCATGTATTTTGTTTCTTTCTGCACGTGTCTTTCTTCTTTTGGCACTCTTCTTGCCTCTCTCTCCAATCCTCTTCCCTCTTTTTTAATTTCTGTTGCTTCTTTCTACACTTATCTTGCTTCTTTCTGCACCTCACTTGCCTCTTTCTGCACCATTATTGCCTCTTTCTGTAGTTCTCTTGCTTCTTTGTGTACCTCTCTTGCCTCCTTCTGCACCTCACTTGCTTATTTCTGCATCCCTTTTTTGCCTGTTTCTACACCCCCTTCCTTCTTTGTGCAGCTCTCTTGCCTCTTTCTACATCGATCTTCCCTCTTTCTGCACTGCTCTTGCCTCTTTCTGTACCTCAGTTCCTTCTTTCTTCACCTGCCTTGTCTTTTTCTGCACCCTTTGCGCCTCCTTGATGTAGACGTGCGCTATAAAAGAGACCATTACATAACATTCAGCACCTTTGTTGCTTCTTTCTGCTGCTGTCTTCCTCTTTCTGCACCCCTCTTGCCTATTTGTGTACCCTTCTTGTCTCTTTACGCACCTCTCCAACCCCTTTCGTCACCCCTCTTGCCTGTTTTCCTACCTGCACTTCTATTGCTTGGTTCTGCACTTCACTTGCCTCTTTTGATACCCCTCTTGCCTCTTTCTGCACCTCTGTTGGTTCTTTCTGCACTGCTCTGGCTTTTTCCTGCAGCTCGGTTCCAAATTTCTGCATCACACTTGCCTTTTTCTGCACCCCTCTTCCCTCTTTCTGTACCTTTCTTGCCTCAGTCTGATCACCTGTTCCCTCTTTCTGTACCTCTTTTGGCTGTTTCTGTAACTATCTTACCTCTTTCTGTAGTTCTTTTGCCTCCTTCTACTCCCCTGTTGCTTCATTCTGCACTTCTCTTGTCTCTCTCTGCACTCCTGTTGGTTCTTTATGTACTTTTCATGCTACTTTTTGCACCTGTCTTGTTACTTTCTGTACCCGTTGTCTCTTTCTGTAGTTCTCTTACCTCCTTTTGTAACTCACTCGCCTCTTTTTGCACCTCTGTTGGTTCTTATGCACCACTCTTGCTTCTTTCTGCACCTCTCTTGCAAATTTCTTTACCCCTCTTGCCTCTTTCTGCACCCCTTTTACCTGTTTCTGCAGCTCTCTTATCTCTGTCTGTACCTCTGTTCTCTATTTAGGTACCTCTTTTGTCTGTTTTGTTCAACTCTCTTACCTCTTTCTGTAGTTCTCTTGCCTCTTTCTACTCCCCTGTTGCTTCTTTCTGCACTTCTTTTGTCTCTTTCTGCACTCCTGTTGCTTCATTCTGTACTTTCCATGCTTCATTCTGCACCTGTCTTGCTACTTTCTGTACCCGTTGTCTTTTTCTGAACTTGCGAAGCCTCTTTCTGTACCTTTCTTGCCTGTTTCTGCATCTCACTTGCCTCTTTCTGTACTTTTCTTGCTTCTTTCTACAACTCTGTTTCTTCTTTCAGCAATTCTCTTGCCTCTTTCTGCACTTCTCTTGCCTATTTCTCCACCTCTCTTACCTCATTTTACACCAATCTTGGCACTTTCTGCAACTCACTTGCTTCTTTATACACTTCTCTTACCTCTTTCTGCACCCAGTTGCTTCATTCAGCACTTTCCATGCTTCTTTCAGCACCTGTCGTGCTCCTTTCTACACCCCTGTTGTCTCTTTATGTACCTCTTTTGCCTCTTTCTGCACTTTTCTTGCCCTTTTCTGCAGTTCTCTTGCCTCTTTTTTCACCTCTGTTGCTTCTTTCTGCACTTCTCTAGCATCTTTCTGTACCCCTGTTGCTTCATTATGCACTTTGTATGATACTTTCTTCATCTGTCATGCTTCTTTCTGAAACCCTGTTGTCTCTTTCTGCACTCGCCTTCCCTCTTTCTGTACCTTTCTTGCCTGTTTCTACATCTCACTGGCCTTTTTCTGCACTTTTATTGCTTCTTTCTACATCTCTGTTGCTTCTTTCAGCAATTCTCTTGCCTCTTTCTGCACCCCTCTTGCCTCTTTCTGTATACATCTTCCCTCTCCGTGCAACTCTCTTCCCTCTTTTGACACCTCTCTTCCCTTTTTCTGCACCACTCTTGCCTCTTTGTGTACCTCTGTTGCTTCTTTCTGCACTTCTCTTTATGCACCCTTTGTGCCTCTTTCAGAACCTCTGTTGCTTCTTTCTGCACTTCTCGTCCTTCTTTCTGCATTCCTTGTGCCTCCTTGTGCACCTCTCTTGCTTCTTTCTGCACATCTCTTGGTTCTTTTTGTACTTTTCTTGCCTCTTTCTGCATCCTCCTAGCTTGTTTCTGCACCCCTCTTGCTACATTCTACACTTTCAATGCTTCTTTCTTTTACCTGTCTTGCTTCTTTCTGCACCCCTGTTGTCTCATTATGTACCTCTTTTGCCTCTTTCTGCACTTTTCTTGCCTTTTTCTGCAGTTCTCTTGACGCTTTTTTCACCTCTTTTGCTTCTTTCTGCAAACCTGTTGTCTCTTTCTGTACTCACCTTCCCCCTTTTTGTACCTTTCTTGCCTGTTTCTACATCTCACTGGCCTTTTTCTGCGCTTTTCTTGCTTCTTTCTACACCTCTGTTGCTTCTTTCAACAATTCGCTTGCCTCTATCTGCAGTTCTCTTGCGTGTTTCTGCACCCCTCTTGCATCTTTCTGCATCCGTCTTCCCTCTTCGTGCAACTCTCTAGCCTCTTTCTACACCTCTCTTCCCTTTTACTGCACCACTCTTGCCTCTTTGCGTACCTCTGTTGCTTATTTCTGCACTTCTCTTGACTCTTTCTGTACCCTATGTGCCTCTTTCAGCACCTCTGTTGCTTCTTTCTGCACTTCTCTTCCTGCTTTCTGCACCACTCATGCCTCCTTGTGCACCTCTCTTGCTTCTTTCTGCACCTCTATTGCGTCTTTCTGCACCTTTCTTGCCCCTTCCTGCCCCTCACTTGCCTCTTTCAGCACCTCTGTTGCTTTTTTCTGCCGATCTTGCACCTATTTCTGCATCTCTCTTTTCTCTTTCTGCACCTGTTTTGTCTCTATCTGCACCTCTTTACCCCTTGCTGTACCTTTCCTGCCTCTGTCTGTGCCTCTCTTGCCTCTTTCTGTACCACTCTTGCCTCTTTCTGTTCTTATCTTGCTGTTTCTGAACCCTTTGCTCCTCTTTCAGCACCTTTGTTACTTATGTATGCACTTCTCTTGCTTCTTTCTGCATTCCTCCGCCCTCTTTCTGTACCTCTCCTACCTCTTTGTGCACCCCTTCTACCTTTTTCTGCACCCATTTTGCCTCTGTCTCTACCCATCTTCCCTCTTTCTGCCGCTCTGTTGGTTCTTTCTGCACCCCTCCTGCCTCTTTCTGTACCTCTCTTGACTCTTTATGCGTCTCCCATACCTCCTTCTGCACCCCTCCTGCCTTCTTTTGAACCTCTGTGGGTTCTTTCTGCACTGCTCTTGCTTCTTTCTACACCTTCCTTGCCTCTTTCTGCACTTCTCTTGCTTCTTTCTACACCTCTCTTACTTCTTTCAGCAATTCTCTTGCCTTTTCCTGTACTTATCTTCCTTGTTTCTGCACTTCTCTTGCATCTTTATACACCTCTGTTGCCTCTTTCTGCACCACTTTTGCCTCCTCTTTCTGCACTTCACTTGCTTCTTTCTGCTCCTCTCTTGCCTTTTTCAGCACCTCTGTTGTTTCTTTCTTCACTACTCTTGCCTCCTTCAGCACCTCTTAGTTAGAGGTAATTTTAACCCGCCTTCCCTATTATGTACTAGGGCCTTACATAGAAGGTCATGCCAAACACAGGGGTACCCAAACCCATAGTGTATCCTAATCTATATACATGTTTTAACTGTATTCTAATTGTCTTTCAGCATGGCACTGGCTCCGGGCCTGGTTAGTCAGAGTCAGTTACCACCAGTACTAATCAGCTAAAAGTGTAGGGCACAGGATGACTTTGCAACAAGGCTTCTTTCTGCACCTCTGTTTGTTCTTTCTGCATATCTCTTGCTTTTTTCTATAATTTTCATCGTCTTTCTGGACTTCTGTTGCCTCTTTCTTCATTTCTCTTGCTTCTTTCTGTGCCTTTCTTCCTCTTTCTGCACATGTCATACCTCTGTTGGCATATTTAGACAGTAGCATTTAAAAAACCTTCGAAATTCACTGGAAAAAGACACAGGTTTCAGGGATGTTATATTTAGAAACTAGCATTTAAAAAACCTTAGAAATTCACTGAAAAAACCATAGGTTTCAGAGACGTTATAGTTAGTTGGACATTTCACTTGTACAAAATCAGAGAAATATGGCCTTTATAGTTAGTTATGCTAACTATAACTTGCGCCCCCGCAATGCACTGCTGATGACATCAGATATCACTGATGACATCTCAAATGACATCACTGATAACGTCACTAATTATATTATTTAATATTTATGTAATTCATATTTTATATTGTTAATTGTGTTAAGAAAAGTTAATAATTAGGTATTAATTGGATATTCATTATTAATAATTAATTGGTAAATATGTTGGTTGTTGGTTGATAGGGGAGTAGAGTGGGAAGTAATTTAGTTTTAATAAAATTGTAATTATTTTTTGGTATGCAATATTTATTTAAAGTTATTTTATAGGGGTCGATTCCGATTCGGGAAAAAGCGCTCCGATTAGCTGTATGGAGCGTTTTTCCCATACGATTCGTACACCTACAACGTCCCCGTACGTACGAGCAAGTATGATCCGAACCCAAAGCGCCACTCCGTACGACTCGTACCAAACACCATACAACTAGAAAATACATGCGGATTGTATCCGGGTGACGCGGTACGCTACGTCCGAACGTAAATTGGCTGCTCTTTCTGAACCAGGAAGTACGATCCGTGTTGACGACACTCAGTATGGCCCTTTTACTACGGGAGCTCAAAACAGCCGCAAAAGCTGAGTCCGGCCCAAACTACACCCCGGTACACAACATACACGACATGAACCCCATCGTCCGTGTCATCCCAGTCCTGTACGCCAACGACCTCGTACATTGAAACCGACGACGGCGCAGATGGTGAGTACAACGTACTGCACACGCCCACATCACTATTGCAATAGAGAAACGTGCCTCATATACGCCATTAATGTAGAGGTACGTTGTGCCACACGCACGCGCATATCACCATTGCAATAGTGATACGTGCCACACATATGCCATTAATGTCGGGGTACGGTGCGCCACACGCTAGCGCATATGACCATTGCAATAGTGATAAGTTCCTCACACATGTCTGTAATGTATGTGTACGGCGTGTCACATCTGAGTGGTGGGTGCACAGGACTCCCAGCAGTGCCCAGACAGTATAGGGGGTGGGTGCACAGGACTCCCAGCAGTGCCCGGACAGTATGGGGGTGGGTGTACAGGACTCCCAGCAGTGCCCAGACATAGGAGTGGTGGGTGCACAGGACTCCCAGCAGTGCCCAGACAGTATGGGGGTGGGTGCACAGGACTCCCAGCAGTGCCCAGACATAGGTGGGGTGGCTGGATAGGACTCCCAGCAGTGCCCGGACATAGGAGCGGTGGCTGGATAGAACCCCCAGCAGTGCCCAGACAGTATGGGGGTCGGTGCACAGGACTCCCAGCAGTGCCCAGACATAGGAGGGGTGGCTGGATAGGACTCCCAGCAGTGCCCAGACATAGGAGGGGGGTGTACATAGGACTCCCAGCAGTGCCCAGACATAGAAGGGTGGTGTAGATATGACTCCCAGCAGTGCCCATATATAGGAGGAGGGTGTGGATAGAACTCCAAGCAGTGCCCAGACATTGGAAGGGGTGTAAGTAGGACTCCCAGCAGTGCCCAGACATAGGAGGGGGTGTAGAAAGGACTCCCAGCAGTGCCCAGACATAGGAGGGGTGTGTAGATATGACTCCCAGCAGTGCCCATACATAGGAGGGGTGGCTAGATAGGACTCCCATCAGTGCCCAGACATAGATGGGGTAGCTGGATAGGACTCCCAGCAGTGCCCAGACATAGGAGGGGGTGTAGATAGCACTCCCAGAAGTGCCCAGACATAGGAGGGGAGTGTAGATATGACTCCCAGCAGTGCCCAGACATAGGAGGGGGGTGTAGATAGGACTCTCAGCAGTGCCCAGACATAGGAGGAGGGGGTAGATATGACTCCCAGCAGTGCCCAGACATAGGAGGGGGGTGTAGATAGGACTGCCAGCAGTGCCCAGACATAGGAGGTGGGTGTTGATATGACTCCCAGCAGTGCCCAGACATAGGAGGAGGGTGTGCGTATGACTCCCAGCAGTGCCCAGGCATAGGAGGGGGGTGTAGATAGGTCTCCCAACAGTGCCCAGACATAGGAGGGGGTGTTGATATGACCCCCATCAGTCCCCAGACATAGGAGGGAGGTGTAGATAGGACTCCCAGCAGTGCCCAGACAAAGGAGGTGTGGCTGGATAGGACTCCCAGCAGTGCCCAGACATAGGAGGGGTGGGTGCATAGGACTCCCAGCAGTGCCCAGACATAGGAGGGGTGGCTGGATAGGACTCCCAGCAGTGCCCAGACATAGGAGGAGGGTGTGCGTATGACTCCCAGCAGTGCTCAGTCATAGGGGTGTGCATTTTCAACATCATACAATAACTATATGCCTGTATGTGTACATCCCTAACCTGTAACACTCATGATAGTTCCATATCAACACATCACTTACAGCAGTGACCAACTCCACGTAGAATGGTATCCTGTCACACAGTGGGTGACACACCACATGTGGTTGTTTTGTCAGATCCCACATGCATATCCACCTATGTAGTTTGCTGGCACACACCCCCCTCCATCATGACTGAATAGTGTGTAGTCATGACCAAAAAACAAATGAAGCAAAAATGGACTAAGAAAGTGTAATGTACATCCCGGACATGATGTGAATGTCCAGGTGGTGAAACATGTACTCCCTCATGGAAGGAACCAGGTAGAAAACCCCTAGATACAAAGCACCAAAATGTGTTTTGTGTGCACAAATTTCTATGTTTACATTCTGAATCATGAGGTCAAGGCGGATAACATTGTCATGCATAGTGTGAAAAATTATGATGGACCCCTTGAAGGCAGTACTATACTTTACAAACCCAAGCACAGTGAGTAGCATGTATGGCACTGACCAATTATCTGATTTCATTTGTGAGCAGGCATGGCCATTGCCGAAGGGAATGTACAAACCTATGGGAAAATACATACAAAAGTCACCACAACAATTGTGCAACTGTCTGTAGTGAAGACCTCATGTGACACTAAGGAAGGGACTAAGGGTGGGCGGAAAATCCGTTTCGCTCGCGGATTTTGCGGATTTTCGGTAAATTCGCAATCCGCGAACGCTCGCGAATTTACAGAAAATCCGCAAATTCGCACGCAGCGGATTTTTTTTTCTTGGTGATACAATTTTGCGGCGCGCAGTATTCACTTACCGTCATTCAGCGTTTGCCGAGTTGTTTTTCTCGATATTTTGCGAGCGCTGCGCCATTTTGGAACTTGCTGCGAGATCCCGCGGGAGTTTGGCGACCGCGATTACATCATCGCGCTCGCCACCTTGCACAGCGAGAGTTTGTCAACGCGAGTACGCCGTGATCACGTATCGCGAGAGTTCGCAATCGCAAACCCGTACGTGCGGCGGGCAGCAACAATCTCGCACTCGCGAAAATACAAAATTTGCAATTCTGCACAAGAAATCCACCAGCAAGCAGCATAAACCTTCTGAAAATGATGATTTTTATCTGAATAATTCCTCAGGTTGACATTGCCTGCACTTTTTTTGCAAGGAGTCCATTTTGGGGTGGGGGGGGTGGGAGGAAGGAAGTGCCCCGCAGTCTCCAACTTCCTGTTCCTGTCCAGCAGGCTCCTCCCAGTGCTTTGTCCTTCTCCTGGTCACTTTTCATTTGGATCTGGAGCTGGAAGGATTACTTTTTGTGGATGCTGCTGGATATTTGGATTTGAGGCCTTTTTGACTTTCTTTGGATCACTTTTGGATTAGAAATTTCACAAGTAAGTTTGTTTGGGGCATTACAGTTGCTGCAACTACAATTTTGTAATTTTCGATTTTTGGGCTGTTGTTGGGGCCTTTTGCCCAGGGGTGCTCAGTGGTGGGTGGACTGAGTCTTTCTGTGGGGTCTCTTTAATAAAAACATCATGGAGGGCATGGATGGCTTGGGATTGTGCTGATTTTTCTGAGATTTTTGTTCTTTTGGCCTGTTGTTGTGGCCTTTTCACCAGGGCTAGTGAGTGGTGCATGTGCCTAGTCTTTCTGTGGGGTGTCTTGAATTTAAACATCATGGAGGGCCTGGATGGCATGGGATTGTGCTGATTTTTCTGTGTTTTTCGATTTTTTGGGGTGTTCATGGGGACAGGCCATGTGGCTGGGGGCCATTTTGAGTGCTGCTACAGGCCCTGGCCATGTGCTGGGAGGGAGGGGGCCATTTTGAATGCAGGCAGTGTTGTTAGGTCTGATACCATTTTGCCTAGCTTTCAACCTTTATGCCCAGGGGTACTGAGTGGTGCATAGGCCTAGTCTTTCTGTGGGGTGTCTTGAATTTAAACATCATGGAGGGCTTGGGATTGTGCTGATTTTTCTGTGATTTTCGTTTTTTTGGGCTGTTGTTGTGGCCTTTTCACCAGGGATAGTGAGTGGTGCATGTGCCTCGTCTTTCTGTGGGGTGTCTTGAATTTAAACATCATGGAGGGCCTGGATGGCATGGGATTGTGTTGATTTTTCTGTGTTTTTCAATTTTTTGGGGTGTTCATGGGGACAGGCCATGTGGGTGGGGGCCATTTTGAGTGCTGATACAGGCCCTGGCCATGTGCTGGGAGGGAGGGGGCCATTTTGAATGCAGGCAGTGTTGTTAGGTCTGCAACCATTTTGCCTAGCTTTCAACCTTTATGCCCAGGGGTACTGAGTGGTACATAGGCCTAGTCTTTCTGTGGGGTGTCTTGAATTTAAACATCATGGAGGGCTTGGGATTGTGCTGATTTTTCTGTGATTTTCGTTTTTTTGGCCTGTTGTTGTGGCCTTTTCACCAGGGATAGTGAGTGGTGCATGTGCCTAGTCTTTCTGTGGGGTGTCTTGAATTTAAACATCATGGAGGGCTTGGGATTGTGCTGATTTTTCTGTGATTTTCGTTTTTTTGGGCTGTTGTTGTGGCCTTTTCACCAGGGGTAGTGAGTGGGGCATGTGCATAGTCTTTCAGTGGGGTGTCTTGAATTTAAACATCATGGAGGGCCTGGATGGCATGGGATTGTGCTGATTTTTCTGTGTTTTTCGAATTTTTGGGGTGTTCATGGGGACAGGCCATGTGGCTGGGGGCCATTTTGAGTGCTGCTACATGCCCTGGCCATGTGCTGGGAGGGAGGGGGCCATTTTGAATGCAGGCAGTGTTGTTAGGTCTGCAACCATTTTGCCTAGCTTTCAACCTTTATGCCTAGGGGTACTGAGTGGTGCATAGGCCTAGTCTTTCTGTGGGGTGTCTTGAATTTAAACATTATGGAGGGCTTGGGATTGTGCTGATTTTTCTGTGATTTTCGTTTTTTGGGCTATTGTTGTGGCCTTTTCACCAGGGATAGTGAGTGGTGCATGTGCCTAGTCTTTCTGTGGGTTGTCTTGAATTTAAACATCATGGAGGGCCTGGATGACATGGGATTGTGTTGATTTTTCTGTGTTTTTTGATTTTTCTGGGGTGTTCATGGGGACAGGCCATGTGGGTGGGGGCCATTTTGAGTGCTGCTACAGGCCCTGGCCATGTGCTGGGAGGGAGGGGGCCATTTTGAAAGCAGGCAGTGTTGTTAGGTCTGCAACCATTTTGCCTAGCTTTCAACCTTTATGCCTAGGGGTACTGAGTGGTGCATAGGCCTAGTCTTTCTGTGGGGTATCCTGAATTTAAACATCATGGAGGGCTTGGGATTGTGCTGATTGTTCTGTGATTTTCGTTTTTATGGGCTGTTGTTGTGGCCTTTTCACCAGGGGTAGTGAGTGGTGCATGTGCCTAGTCTTTCTGTGGGGTGTCTTGAATTTAAACATCATGGAGGGCCTGGATGGCATGGGATTGTGCTGATTTTTCTGTGTTTTTCGATTTTTTGGGGTGTTCATGGGGACAGGCCATGTGGCTGGGGGCCATTTTGAGTGCTGCTACAGGCCCTGGCCATGTGCTGGGAGGGAGGGGGCCATTTTGAATGCAGGCAGTGTTGTTAGGTCTGCAACCATTTTGCCTAGCTTTCAACCTTTATGCCTAGGGGTACTGAGTGGTGCATAGGCCTAGTCTTTCTGTGGGGTATCCTGAATTTAAACATCATGGAGGGCTTGGGATTGTGCTGATTTTTCTGTGATTTTCGTTTTTGTGGCCTGTTGTTGTGGCCTTTTCACCAGGGATAGTGAGTGGTGCATGTGCCTAGTCTTTCTGTGGGGTGTCTTGAATTTAAACATCATGGAGGGCCTGGATGGCATGGGATTGTGTTGATTTTTCTGTGTTTTCGATTTTTTGGGGTGTTCATGGGGACAAGCCATGTGGGTGGGGGCCATTTTGAGTGCTGCTACAGGCCCTGGCCATGTGCTGGGAGGGAGGGGGCCATTTTGAATGCAGGCAGTGTTGTTAGGTCTGCAACCATTTTGCCTAGCTTTCAACCTTTATGCCCAGGGGTACTGAGTGGTGCATAGGCCTAGTTTTTCTGTGGGGTGTCTTGAATTTCAACATCATGGAGGGCTTGGGATTGTGCTGATTTTTCTGTGATTTTCGTTCTTTTGGGCTGTTGTTGTGGCCTTTTCACCAGGGGTAGTGAGTGGCGCATGTGCCTAGTCTTTCTGTGGGGTGTCTTGAATTTAAACATCATGGAGGGCCTGGAAGGCATGGGATTGTGCTGATTTTTCTGTGTTTTTCGATTTTTTGGGGTGTTCATGGGGACAGGCCATGTGGCTGGGGGCCATTTTGAGTGCTGCTACAGGCCCTGGCCATGTGCTGGGAGGGAGGGGGCCATTTTGAATGCAGGCAGTGTTGTTAGGTCTGCAACCATTTTGCCTAGCTTTCAACCTTTATGCCCAGGGGTACTGAGTGGTGCATAGGCCTAGTCTTTCTGTGGGGTGTCTTGAATTTAAACATCATGGAGGGCTTGGGATTGTGCTGATTTTTCTGTGATTTTCGTTTTTTTGGGCTGTTGTTGTGGCCTTTTCACCAGGGGCAGTGAGTGGTGCATGTGCCTAGTCTTTCTGTGGGGTGTCTTGAATTTAAACATCATGGAGGGCAAGGGATTGTGCTGATTTTTCTGTGTTTTTTCGATTTTTTTGGGGTGTATAACTGAACTGATGTTCCTCTGTCTTCCATTGCTTTTAGGTGCACAAGACTCAAGAGAACCACCAGTGCCAGGAAGAAGTCTTGCAGCGGTGTGTGTGCAGCATAACGTCACGCGACGTCACGTCTGGCCACAGACAACTCTGCAACTCGTGCAACTGCGGCCTGCTGTTCTGACCTGCTCTGAAGAAGATGGCCCACAAAAAAGTTCCCCGTAGCTCCTCTAGCAAGAAAGTTGCCAGTAAGGAGCAGAAGAAGCAAGTTACCAAGGAGACTGGTGTGCCGCCGGCCACGTTTTTTGGGAGTAAAAAAAAAAGTACGTTTGCAGCAGCAGCGGGATCTGCTGGGGACCAAGCTGGGAGCAGCACCCCCGCTCCATTGGGCTCAGTGCCACCACCACCACCACGCCAACTTAAGTCCAAGCCCTTGAGTGCTGCAGAGGCACTTAGTCTAGTTGTTCAATCACCATCGACCAGTGATGTTGGCTCATCGCAAGAAAGTAGCAGCAATGTCCCTGAATCAACACAGGTTGTTGTAACTCATCTGACGAGTGTTGAACAACCACAGCCGCAACAACAACCACATGTGCAAGTACAAGCCCAAGTACATGTGGAAGGAGAGGCAGCGCAAGGAGATGCACAAGCAGAATTGCATGGAGGGTCACAAGTGCCCACAATAGTTGTTCCTCCCGAAGTAGGGGCACATCAGGAAATCGACAATAAAGGCGAGGTATCATTTGAGGAAGCCACTCCTCCTGATGATCATTCATTGTCTTCCACACCCCTAGCAAGGAAGAGATCATGGGTGAGGTCTACATCTTCTTCAAGCCCACCTCCTTCTGATGATACGGATCAAAATTGGGAACCACCATCACTGCCGTCTGAGAGTGAGACACACCATGATCTGACAAATTTATTTATGGAATTTTTAATACGCAACTAATACCCTAGGGTGTCTAGGCGCAAAGGTAGTTAAGCGTAAAAGGAAGGTCGTCGAAATACTCATAGTTATGGAGTGTGATGAGGCTCAACAAGAAGTGGCGGATACTCCTGCTGATGAAGACTCTCACGACGACGACGCAGTCATCATAAAGGTCACTGCAGCCCCAGCGGGCATGCAGCAAAAAGACATTTTGACCCTAGCCCGAGAAGCTGCTGAGCGTGATGATGTTGTCGACGAAGAGGCAATGGAAGAAACACCACAATCATTGGAGTTAACTAGTACACCAACACCTACCGCTTCCATATTTCTTACTCGCCAGAAGGGACCTCCATCCACCTCGACCTCAATTAGTGCTGGTGAAAGTGAAAAACGTACTGAAGTTCGGCAATCCACATCCTCCACTTCATCTGGCATTAGCAGCAGGACCACCACCACCAGTATCGCCACCTCCTCCGGCCCCCAAAGACATTTCAAGTCCGCAGTTTGGGACTTCTTTAGTGTTTGCCCGAAAAAGGAAAACCTCGCCATTTGTAGCATTTGTAAGTTGGCAGTTAGTCGTGGTAAGTTTGGTTCCAACTATGGTACCGGAGGCCAGAGAGGTCATCTTGAAAGAAAGCACGCTGTCAAATGGTTTGCGCACCTACAGGCGATCAAGGAAGCCCGAATTGCACGTAATGCTGTTTCATCTGATGATGACGAGGAGGAAGAAGACGTGTCAAACACTTCACTTACACCCAGTACCCCTGTCAGCAGCACACGCCATGTGAGCCACACTAAGAGTGTGGGAGAGAGTGAGACACCAATGCGAAAAAGTTCATCAGCGAGCGTAACTGGGTCGAAGATATCATCATCATCATCCCGTAAATGCTTGGTCCAGGGCAACATTAAAAAGATGTTGTTTACAGAAGCACAATATGAACGCAACCACCCACTGACGCGTCTGTATAACACTAAGCTGGCTAAAATGCTAGCTTTGGACCTTCTACCTTTTTCTTTTGTAGAAGGGGTTGATTTTCTAGAATTAGTGGCAGCGCTCTGCCCTAAATGGAAGGTTCCTAGCCGGTCCTATTTTGCCAGAGTTGCGGTTCCAGCACTACATGAAGATGTGCTGGAGGTGATTGGGGCAGCTTTGCAGAAGAGTGCTGTTCACACTATACATCTGACAACAGACATGTGGACCAGTGGCGCAGGCGCTGATTACATGAGCATCACTGCACACTGGGTCTCTTTTTCAGGGGTTAAAGCAAAGCTAAACACAGGTGTTGACCCGGACCAAGTTTTTAAAGCTGCTCGGAAACATGCAACACTAGCCATGTTTGGTTTGGAGAAACATCACACAGCACAAAACATTTTGGATGAGTTTAACACAAAGGTCATTGACTGGTTGTCCCCAAAAAAACGCCAGATTGGTTATGTTTCCACGGATAATGGCGCCAATGTAGTTAAGGTCATGGAGCTGGGTCACTATTTCAGAGTGCCGTGTTTGGCGCACTGTATAAACCTGGTTGTTAAAAAATTCTTGAGTGATAAAGACAGTCCAGCGTACGAGGTAGTGGACACCTGCCGAAAAATGTGCAACCATTTCAGCCATTCTTTTAAGGCCCGGAAGCATCTGAGGAGCCTGCTACATGAACGTCGAATGCCAGTGAAAGCACTCATCCAGGAGGTGGCAACACGTTGGAACTCAACCTTCTACCTGCTTGAGCGTCTGTATGAGCAGTATACAGTACTCGATCACTATTTCTTAAAACAGGGTACAGCTCACAAGGACCTGAGGATGGATGCGGCGCAATGGGAAATAGTTAAAAGCCTGACACACATGCTTCGTCCTTTTGAGGTCTTCAAGCGAGCAGTCAGCAAGGAGGACTGTAATTTGTGAAAAGCTATCCCATTGTTGTACATGCTGGAGCACCAACTGAAGGCGGTGTCTTCTGTGTTTCAAACAAATAAAAAAAAAAGACCCTTTTGTTTTGTCGGAGAAATTATTAGAGCGCCTACAAGGTGATGAACGTCTTAAAATGATCCACTCAGAACAGCATTACATTTGTGCTACTATTCTGGATCCACGCTACAAAAAGGCGCTGGCAGGCCGAGCATTCTTTCCTTTTGCTGATGAAGATGTTACAAAGTACAAACGTTGGCTAGTCTTGTCAGCCAAGAGGTTTGAAAGAGAACGGCAGCTCATTGAAGGAAAAGGCAGTACATCAGCATCAGCAGGCCATCCCCAGTCAAAACAATCCACTTCTGCACCTGTGGCTGTGGCACAAGTGACCTCTCAGCCGTTAAAGACACCGGCAACCGGATCATCTGCACCAGACACAACAGTAACATTGGATGCAGAAGAGGATTGGCTAACTTGGCTTGGTTTGGTTCTCAAAAGGTCACCGCAACAGCTAAGCAAAGTGGAGGAACCTTGGAGGAGGACCTTGAGTCGATGGTGCAGGACTATCTGAATGACTCAACAGAGGTCTATGTTAATGCTGACCCATTGGCGTATTGGCATGGGAAAAAAGAATTGTGGCCACAGCTCTCCAACCTGGCTTTAAACTACTTGTCTTGCCCACTTGCAAGCGTGTCTTCTGAACGTGTTTTCAGTTCTGCTGGTGGCATTGTAACTCCCAAACGGAGCCGTCTCTCGCCCAAAAATGTGGAGAGGTTAACAATGATCAAGATGAATCAGCACCTCATACTACCAGATTACAAAGTACGAGAAAGCACGCCGGATGAAGACGAGGTGGACAGCAACGTAGATGAGGGAATTTCTTCTCTGTTAGGTGACACTGAGCTCACCCTGCCTGAATTCGCAGAGCATGATGACGAAGCCTTATTCTTATTCCTGGACCCTGACACTGAGCCCTGAAAATGAGACAATGAATCAATAACTTTCTTTTTCGTCCTTATTCACTTTTATTCCTGTGTGTCTGTCTTTCTTTGTTGTGCACAGTTAATATAATTCAAACTTTAATCACCTAATCACAAAAACAAGCCCATCAGCAGAACTGTCTTCACTTGTTTGCTTATTGATTTGAAGGTGCCGCAGTCTGCATTCCTCAGGTTCACAAGTTCAGAAGAACATGCTCCTCTATCCTCCTCCTCCAGACTCCTATTTCCATCAAAGCAGAGGGCTGGATTACGCCCAATGAAGAAAGACTCAGCACTTGTGGGGGTGTTCTACTTCTTTGCAGGTGAGTTGACGGCTCTGGGGCCATTGCTGGTAAGCTCTAATACCGGATAAAAGTGGTTTGAAACAAATCCATGGTGGCAGAGGGGAGTTAGGGCCTAGCTGCAGAGCGCGCGCGGAGTGATTTGGGAAATTGGCAAAAAAATGACTGTCCCCATTTTTGTACTTTTGCTTTTTGGCTGTTTGGGGGTCTTCTACTAGTTTTCTCCTGGGTTGACGGCTCTGGGGCCATTGCTGGGAAGCTCTAATACCGGATAAAAGTGGTATGGACCAAATCGGAGGCAGAATTTTTTGTGTGTTTTTGCTGACTTGCTTGCCTTTGAGGTGCTCTTTGGGGGGTTCCGGGTGTTTGTGGGTGAGTTTTGGGGCCTGGGAGCACTTCTGGGACAGTCTAATCTTGATTGCATTTGCTTTTCAGGAAATCCGTGGTGGAAAACTGGAGTTATGGCCTAGCTGCACAGCGCGTTTGGACCGAAGGCCGAGAAATATTGTAAGTATGAGATTTTCCTTTTTGGCTGTTTGGGGGTGTTGTGCTTTTTGGCGGGTGGGTTGGCGGGTCTTGGGGCATTCCTGTGAATGTCTAATACCGGATAGAAGTGGTTGGGACAAAATCCATAAGGAAAAGCCTTTTGGCACTTTTTGTAACTTAGGGTTCGTTAGGGTTAGCCCTAGCAGCAGGATTGCATGTGTTTCAGGGTGTTCTAGATTTTTGCAACTGAGTTCTGGGGTCTTAGAGCACTCGTGAGAATTTGTAATTTTGGTTGCAAGTCATTTGAAGAAAATCCATGGTGGGAAAGGGGGGATTTGGCATAGTTAAAGAAAGCCTTTGCCACTATTCTTAACTTAGGGCTCGTTAGGGTTAGCAGTATTTCTATTGCATGTGTTTGGGTGGGGGGGTTTTCGAGTCTTGGAGCGATGCTGGCTATGGATACTTTTGCTTGCTTGCAAGTGGTTTGAATACAATCCACGGTGGGTAAGGGGGTATTTGGGCCTACTTCGTGCCCAAAAATCTAAAACGCGCTTCAGAAAAGATCTAAAAACCTGGCTCTTTGTCTAGATCAACCTGCTCCTCTGCCTCTTTTTTCTGGATCTGTTAGCGCCAAGACGCCGCGGCATTCGTGCGCTCTACAAATACTACAGTCAGTCAGTCAGTCAGTCATTTACTTTCGAAGTACGTTTTGTCACCAGTGTTCTGCTAGGCCTCGTTTTTTGAGATCTGATTGGGGGTCTTCTACATTTTTGCGACTGGCTTTAGTAAGGGTCTGGGTGGGAGCACTGCTGGGAAGGTCTAATTTTGTTCTAAAACACAGTTTACAGTACACCTAGCTTGAGGGGAAAGATCCGCTAAATTAATTTGCCCATACTTATTTATCCTTCAAAAGGTGACTCAGACAGAGTACGCACTTTCAAAAATATTGTACTGTCTATTAGGAAAATCAAAGTGTGACTTTTTGCACTACACAGTGTACATACCTTATATTTATTTATCAGTGCTGTTTTTCGTTCAATAATTACAGGCCGGGTTTCAGTCTGTGCAATGGGGAAAAAAGGATGGGGTCAGGCTTCACATTAGCGAGCCGCAATTCAGCATCCGCCAGGCAGGCAGTGGACAGGGTGTCTTCTGGTCACCAACATTGATGGACGAAGCGTCAGCTGGAATGGAGGAGTGCCGCTAATAAGAGGAATTGTTTGCTGCATGCAACTTACTTACCAAATTCAACAGGAGGACAACTACAACAACATACAGATACAGTATCCATTGTTTTCCTCTATGAGTGTGACTGCATTTCTTGGATCTCTCTCTGCTTCTAAATTGATCCTTACAGCCATTCTATAGGTTTTACTTCGGCTATTTTTTAAACCTAATTTAATGTAGCCCTGTACTGTCTCATTCTGTCATTCACGGTTGTTGAAAGTACTTCTTACTTTACACCGTGTGGACTTGTGCCTAAACGGTCGCTCCCCCACGCCTCCTGACTCCGCTCAGAGTGCCTTCCCTGAAGCGCTTTAACTGCTCTCCGCTCCTGCAACACCAGAAGCGCATTGCCCAGTTACCGGCGCTTGGTATCGTAGCCTGCTGCATTTGCTCATTTTCCTGCAATTGTAATCTGGTCATAGCGCATTTCACCATAGCGCCGCACCTTTTGATTGGCTCCTAGCGCGACTGCCTTGAAACATTGTATCAGCTTGCTCTTGTTTGTATCTGTGGACTCGCCATTGCTCATTGTTTACATCGCCTCAGTTTCGGTTTCCATCCCGACCACCATCTTGCGATTACGATCCCCTTGGCCCGCCTACCCTCCCCGCTACCGCCTCCCAGCTGCCCCTCCCACGCTCCGCCCCCCTCCACTCTCCATTTATGCCAGATGTCCCAAGGGCAGCGTCCACGCGCAGCGGCCGCGCCGAAGGTGCGCCAAAGGTAAGCCCGTCTACGCCCGTCCGCGCCTGGACCGCGCCCAGCGCCAGACCCCCTGGCCCCCGTACCTCCCACCCCTCCCGCATTACTTACGATGCCACCACCCTCCTAACCCTTAACCCCGGCCAACTCCCCAACTGCGCCCAAGCCGCTCCTGGACACACCCATGGACCCTTCACTTGCTACTCCTGCAAGTTCGACGGCACCAAGATAACCTCCACGAACACAAAACAGATATCTGACTCCAACCACCTAAAATGCATCCTGCTCAACACCCGCTCAGTCCACAGACACGCCATCGACCTCTGGAACTTGCTAGACACCATTTCTCCCGACATCGCCTTCCTAACAGAAACATGGATGAACGCCTCATCAGCCCCAGACATCACCATTGCCATCCCGGAAGGATACAAGATCATCCGTAAGGACCGCATCGACCAGACAGGAAGAGGCATCGCTATTGTACATAAGAACTCCATCCGCATTTCAACCAGCTCAGACGTCGACCTTACCAACGCCGAACACCTTCACTTCCAGATCCACACCGATCCCAAGACCACTCTCAGAGGCACCCTCCTCTACCGACCTCCAGGATCCCGTGCACAATTTAGCGACGACATCACCGACTTTATCACCCCACACGCCCTCCCCTCCGAGGATTACATTCTACTGGGAGACCTCAAATTTCACCTCGAAAAGAGCAATGACAGCAACGCCACCACCCTTCTGGACAATCTCGCCAACCTCGGACTCAAACAAATTGTCACTACCCCCACCCACATCGCAGGTCACACACTTGACCCTATCTTCACCTCCAGCAAACATGTCTCCTTCAGTCACACCACCACTCTCCATTGGACGGACCACAGCTGCGTTCACTTTATCTACAATAAGATCACAACTCACAACCACCCTCAACCTTCGCTCCGAAGAAACTGGAACAAAATCACCATCGACCAGATCTCCTCATCGCTCCTTCAGAACCCCCCTGTCCACTCCTCAAACCCCGACCAAGCAGCCATCAACCTCACCCAATGGCTTTCAAACAGCGCTGACAGCCTAGCACCGTTGAAAAAACATCAAACCAAACTAGGCAGCAAAAAGGCCTCCTGGTTCAACGATGATCTTAAGAAATCGAAGAAACTCTGTCGCTCCCTCGAGAAGGCCTGGAAAAAAGACCCAAACACCAGCACCAGGGACGCCTTCAAAAAAACCACCCGCATACACCACCAACTAATCCGTTCTACCAAAAAAGCCGCATTCAAAGACCGACTAGATAACAACGCCCACAACAGCAAGGAATTATTCAACATCGTCAAAGAATTTACCGACCCCCTCAGCCAACTCCAACGACATCACCCCCTCTCAAACCCTCTGCGACTCCCTAGCTTCCTTCTTCCACAACAAAATCGCAGACATCCACAACAGCTTCGACAACCAACCCGGAGACCAACCCACCCAACCTTCTGCCGTACCTTCACCCCCCTTGAACATCCTTAACAACTGGAACCCAATCTCCACTGAGGACACCATCCGCCTGATGAACTCCATCCACTCAGGATCCCCCACAGACCCATGACCTCACCACATCTTCAACAAAGCTAATTCCATCATAGCACCACACCTCCGAGACGTCATCAACTGCTCCCTTAACTCCGACACCTTCCCGGAAAGCTGGAAACATGCCGAACTTAGCGCTCTTCTGAAAAAACCCACAGCTGACCCCACCGAACTCAAAAACTACCGCCCCATCTCGCTCCTTCCATTCCCGGCCAAAGTCATCGAGAAAGCTGTCAACAACCAGCTCGCCGCCTTCCTCGAATCCAACAAATCCCTCGACCCTTCACAGTCCGGCTTCCGAGCCAAACACAGCACGGGGACCGCCCTCATCGCAGCAACAGACGACATTCGAACTCTACTGGACAATGGAGACACAGTCGCCCTCATCCTCCTTGACCTCTCCGCAGCCTTCGACACAGTCTGCCATAGCACCCTTCTACAGCGCCTCAGAAACATCGGAATCCAAGGAAAAGCACTGGAATGGATCACCTCGTTCCTCACCGGAAGAACACAGAGAGTCCGCCTCCCACCGTTCAAGTCAGAGGCCACTGAAGTCATTTGCGGCGTGCCACAAGGATCTTTACTCAGCCCCACCCTATTCAAAGTATATATGAGCCCCCTCGCGACCATTGCACGCCAACACAACCTCAACATCATCTCCTACGCCGATGACACTCAACTGATCCTCTCACTCACCAAAGACCCTCTCAATGCCAAAACCAACTTACATGAAGGAATGAAAGAAGTCGCCGAGTGGATGAAGCACAGCCGTCTGAAACTGAACTCAGACAAAACAGAAGTCCTTATCCTAGGCACCTCTCCCTCCGCCTGGGACGACTCTTGGTGGCCAGAGGCCCTAAGAAAAGCACCCATCCCGAGTAACCTGGGTGTCATCCTCGACTCCTCACTCTCAATGACCAGACAAGTCAACGCCGTTTCATCATCCTGCTTTAACATTCTCCGCATGCTCAAAAAAACATTTCGCTGGATCCCTACCGAAACCAGAAAAACGGTCACCCATGCTCTGGTTACAAGCCACCTGGACTACGGAAACACCCTATACGCCGGTACCACCGCCAAACTTCAGAAAAAACTTCAACGCATCCAGAACGCATCAGCCAGACTCATACTAGACATCCCGCGCAAAGACCACATTTCTGGCCACCTGAAAAACCTCCACTGGCTTCCCGTCAATAAGAGGATAACATTCCGCCTCCTAACCCACGCACACAAAGCACTTTACGAACTTGGACCCGAATGCCTCAACACACGACTTTCCTTCTACACCCCCCCTCGCCAGCTACGCTCATCCAACCTAGCCCTTGCAGCGGTCCCTCGCATCAACAAAACCACCATGGGAGGAAGATCCTTCTCCTACCTGGCAGCTAAAACCTGGAACTCACTTCCCATTCACCTTCGCCACACTCAGAACCACCTAACATTCAGAAAGCAACTTAAAACCTGGATATTCGACATGTAATTCCCCTCCCATCATCAAGCGCCTTGAGACCCTCTGGGTATGTAGCGCGCTATATAAATTCTTACTTGACTTGACTTGACTTGAGTAACAATGCATTCAGTAGTGCATGCACTTCCTTCATGTCACGTAAAAGATGTATGGTTAGCTTTGTACCCAAAAATTTCTTTATGTTCAATTATTGTTTGTCCATGCTGTGCTTTTTTTTTTCTCTCAACAAAACCTACCCAAAAAGAAACCCCCATTCCCATCCATTTTACAAACCCTAACCCTCTTCCCCCGGGCTGTGTGGTTTTGCTTGATGTGTGACTAAATGACATCAATAATTCCACACACTTGCTGGGGAGGATAAGGTCATAGCAACAGGCTGGTGAAGGAATCCTAGGATATATTCTAGACTTACTCAGCTTCAGTACTATTTATTGTAGTAGTAGCCAATGTCAAAAATCCAACACAAGTACAAGTTATACTATCAATACTTTACCATTTGTTAGGCTACATTGTGGCACTGTTCTAGTGTACTGTCACCTGCTATATTCTCTATCGTACCGTTGTACTGCTACAGTAAGGACAAACCAGGTTTCATTTTCTTTTTTTCCATAGGCATGCAACTGCCACTGTGTCACACCACTAGTACCTCAGCAATGAGGAGGAAATTTCATCCGCCCTGTATTGCCAACCTTAATCGCCATTTCCCGTGGAGCCAGCCCTGGGCCTAGCCCTACTTTCAAACACAAATTATAGGTAAGATAAGCGTTTGGTTGGAGGTAGTATAATGGAGTATTAGGAGAGACTATTCAGGAAAACAAACTTACTGTTAAACCCCCACCCACCAGACTCAAAAGCAGTAAAAAACTGGTATTGTCAGATAAAGTTTCAAAAAGTATATTTTTATAGCCCTAACAAAATAATCTCCCGCAAGACCCTCCCTAACCCCAACGATTGTCCTTCAAAAGTCCCAAAAAAACCCAACTCCCAATTCCCACTCCCCAAAAGTCTCTAAAAAAGGGGCAAGGGACACTACGGCAGGGTGCTGTTGACTTTAGCGGCCAGGGCATCATGCTCCTTGCGGAGGGTGGCATGGTCGAAGCGGAGGCCCTCCACCAAGTTCTTATAGCTTAGGACCTCCTGCTCCAGGTAGGACACTCTGAGGCATAAGCGGCGCTGGCGTCCCTTGCAAATCCTGTGGGGGGCAGCTGCTGTCTTTGCTGCTCGGCGGTGGCGTTTGGCTTTGGTGGCCCAACTCCGTACCGCTGGAGCACTGCGCTGGCTGGCAGCCCGTGGGGCCACAGAGGAGGATGCAGCTGTCCCAGTGGATGTTGTTGTAGTACCGGTAGACTGCGTCTCCTCCTCCTCCAGGGCCACCAGCCGCCGATATTCAGCGACAGTGGCATCCAGCCTCCGTTGCCGGGCCATTCGAGCCAGCTCCCTCCTCCTTGATGGTTTGTTGGATTTGAAAGGAGCAACTATATGAAGAAAGAAAGACATAGGGGCAATTTATGACTGACTTGCGCCACGTTTATGCCGCCGTTGCGTGACGCAACGGCGTGAAAACGTGGCGCATCCCTGCGACCTATTTACAACGTGACGCATCTAGGCAGATGCGTCACGTTGTAAAGCCCTGCGCCACATGAAACCTGCGTCAGGTTTCATGTGGGCGTTCTGTCGCAGGCTGGGAGTTCCCTCGTAGGAAAGCCCCGTAAATCTGACGCAGTGAAATCTACAAGATTTCACTGAGTCAGTTTTACGAGGCTGCTGCGTCAAATCCTTACGCCTGCTTGAAGCAGGCGTAAGGAGTGACACACCATGTTATGTATGGGTGGCCTCTGTACATTGCAGGAGTTGCGTCGCACTTGCGACGCT
The DNA here is from genome assembly GCF_964263255.1 of Lissotriton vulgaris. Taxonomy (NCBI): domain Eukaryota; kingdom Metazoa; phylum Chordata; class Amphibia; order Caudata; family Salamandridae; genus Lissotriton; species Lissotriton vulgaris. The sequence continues at coordinate 185,391,044 of NC_141688.1, read as the reverse complement.
ACTCCAGCAATGTGCCGCCCGTACACCACAAGATGTGTCACGCATCTGCCCTTCCTTGCACCATGGTGCGCCGCATTGTAAATGCGGCGCATCTGTGGTGCCGCAAGGAGGGAATTGCGTGACGCATCAGTTCTGGCGCATCCCTGCTGATTTGCAGAGATGCGCCAGAACTCATAAATCTGCCCCATAATCTGTAACCAATGCTCCTTATGATTAACACAAAATGATTGAGCAGAAAGTTGTGTCACAGTACAAGTAGCAAATTGAAAGCACAGTACATAACTATTGAGGACAGTATCTATGTAACCTCCGACTTCTTCATCCTTGCTCTAACATTAGTGGGAGTTTAAGGAACAAATTCTACGAGCACTATGGACTTCCATTACAGTCGACTATGACAGTACACCAGTCTTATTCTTCTTCTTCTCTCTTGTTTAGGAAAATTGGTATGTTATCTTATGCAAGCCGGCATAATGCCAGCGCAGTGAACTTGCACCCGAGAAAAACAGACGCACACCATGATGAGTGAGACAGACTTGCGTTACTGTACCCGTCCAGTACATGCAGGTGGTGAAGCTCTTACTTTTCTATTATGGGTGGCACTGAGAAAACTCTGTTAAAAGGGCTACTGCTTAATTTTAATTTAATTTAATTTAATTGCGGGTTTATATAGCGCTAGAATCGACTCCCGGAGGAGTATCTCCGCGCTTCGACCGCTGGGGAACCCGTCCTGGCTCACCCTGAGAGATGGTCCCTAATGGGTATCTCTAAGGTGCGACCAAGCATCCCCGGCGGTCTGGGGGGGCCGTTGTGAAGATGAGGCAAGCTAATGCCCAGAGTTGCCGAGTGTGATCCCTGGTTAGAGTAGGCACTGAGGCGAGAATTATCGAGTCCGTTGACCCTGGTCCACAACCCTGCCGCGTCGGGAATCGAACCCTGGTCCCGGGCCATCCTCTGCTTACAGGTCTGCCACCTCTAACCAGTGAGCCACACCACTCCACTAATTAATTTAGCTTTCACCCTATAGTGCAAATGAGTATTAGAAAAGGAAAATGAAGAAGCTAAATAATCTGATTATCTATCACTTCACATGGGATGTATTTGATGACATATGGGATGACTTTAGGTGCTTTGCTTATTATTGAGTGAACAGTGATACACCCACACATGAATGACGTACTACTACTAAACTAAAGTTATTAAGAGAGGTAGGGAGTGTCCACCGTAATAACCGGATATATGCTGTGCTTGCAGTTGCAATACAAACTACTGCTACTATTCATGGTAGTATTTGGACAAAATTACAACTTCTTTTCCTTGCCTTTCCTACACTGGAACGGACGTGCGGGTGCGGTGTTACATGCTCTTCACAGTAATACTTAGTTCATCCAGTGACCGTCTACTCTCTCTAGATACACATATGCTATCTAAGAGTCAGATAGTACCATGATCCAGGCATCCATCCATTCAAAGTATATGCACACATACAGTTTCTGTTTCACCCACCCAGGCTGTTCTCCTTCCACCCATCCTTGCTTCATCATTCACCCAGCCATGCACCATACCATATTCTTTCCTTCCCAGCCACCTCGGGGACCAAGCAAACACATATCATTCTTCTTTGCCAGTCATCATTACATTTCTCGTCCTTCCACACTTACTTACACCCTTCTTTCGCTTTTCGTTCATCCATCCATCAAGTTCATCTCAGATCTGATTGGGATTCTTCTCGCCAAAAACTTCACAGCTAAGTCGAAGTACATTTAAAGGAGGCTACTACCTGGTTGATTTATAATACACCCGTGTAGAAAGCACACTCTGCAGTCTTCAATCTCAATAAGTAAGGAATATATAGCTTACCTCTGCCCGCCACCACCGTGTTATCCCTCACAGAATTGTCCGGCACTTCCACCGCCTCCTCCCCAGAGTTGTTCCCCTCATCCAATGCCACCACCTCCGCGCTGGCCCCGCCTCCAGATGTTCCACCTACAAAGTACATTAAATAATGTTAGAATACACCACTCACTACTATATAATATTTGGTCTAGGAGGAAGAAAGAAATGTGAAAAAAACAGAATACAATTTAATAATTTGTGACTGTCTACTCTAAAGTAAAAATGTCCCTTTTTCCAGGGAAGGCTGTTGTCTTGCTGTACTTTTTGGCACAACTGATGAATGCTTGCTTTTTATTTTTAACACGCACCACTTTTTCTCCTAACAGACAGAAGCTTGACTTCTAAGAACACGAGCAGGATCAAGTTCAAACCAGGTGAGAGCACGGCTCGACCACAAGAAATGTGTCCAATTAATTGTCAGCACTAAGCACTTTTCCATTTTCAGTTAAACGTTTACTTTTATGACAAACTTGATTTTAATAAATGTGTTTACTTTTAATAAAGCTTTTAAACTTAAATAGACTCTGTGGTTTTTGGTCCTCCAGACTAGAGTGGATGAGCTAAAGGTTTTGGAATTTTTGCAAGCATGAGTCCGTGCCTCTGACATCATTGGGGATCAATCATCAGTGACTTTGGGAGCTAAATGACTCTGCCACACTATCTAGTCAGTAAGGAGATTGGGGGTTCAACTACAAAGTCTGTTATCACTGAGGTATGTGGAAAGTCTTACAGCACCTATTATAATTGATAAGCTAAGCAATGAATTATTTAGTGTCCATAGTTCTGTTTGTGCAGATTTGTCCCTGCAACAGTAGTAGAATGGATTGTCCTACTATCCAAACCAAAAGTAAAGTAGTATCTTATTCTTTCTTGGTGGTCATTCACCTTTTTATTGTTGGCAATTGTCAAAGCATAAACATTTAGGAGACTTGAAAAGACATTATGGACAATCCCAGAGGACTGCTTTCAGTGCATAGAGCTATTGCTGACTAGAATGGGAGTCCAATGGAATTGCCAAATGTGCAATCTTAGTTAGCTACACAGACAGACTAATAAGAATAATCTAGTAATACCACAGGGAGTCATAGTCGAGGCAGGATAAGAATTTAGATCCAGTCTACAAGAAGATCAAAGACAATTTAGAAAAAATCGAATGAGGAACGCTAGGAAAAAATAAGTACTCTATATTAAAATTAAAATTACTGGGGCCAGCAAAGGAGCCCTCGGCTGCCCGATCCTGGCCAGCATCCTGAACAGCACCCTCCTCCTCCTCCTGTGTCCTCTTGCCCCTGGGGGGAGCTGATGTACAACATGAAAGAAAGAAAGACCAGAAAACATGGATGATATTTGTCAACCAAATCAAACATTTCAAAAGAACAATAACAAAATATTTTGGCGAAATAGCAAATAGGCAACTATTCCACGGGATATATTATTGACCGATCTCGTGTGGTCTACTACGTTATTAGTATTGCTTGATTTGCGGACCGTCGAATTGGAAACTTTTTATGTAACTCACTAAACAAAGTACTAAAAAGGTTTGCCTAGGATTGGCAGGCAGCAGTCCGCACACGCGAAGTGACAGACAGATTGCAGATCAGCGACAACACTAAAGTTTCCTACTACATTAACTACATTAACCAGTCATTAAAATACTCAAACTATCAATTCACCACCACTATTTCTTCTTATCGCCATGTGTACAAAGGAAGGACTGGACTTGAGTTTGTAGGGGCTGATTTAGAAGCCCCTTGCGGCTCTTTTGCTCCATTGTTGCGTGACTTTTGTGACGCAGCGGCTGAACAAAAGAGGCGCAATGGTGCCGCGTATATTAACAACGTGACGCATATGGGAGATGCATCACGTTGTAAAGCTCTGCGCCATCAGGGGGCGTTCCAGCGCAAGGGAGGGCATTCCTGTGCAGGAACGCATCCTAAAAGTGGCTGAGGGAAATCTACAAGATGACAATCACTCACTTTAACAACAATGATGCGTGACTCAATCCCTGGGCCTGCTTGAAGCAGACGTATGGCTTGACGCAGCATTGGGGTGATAGGGCACCCCAGAGCATTGATGGAGCTGTGCCATCGTTGCGACCAAACTCCAGCAATGCGCCGCCTTTACGACACAGATGCGTAACGCTTTGGTGAAGTTTTGGGCCCATGGTGCGCCGCATTGTAAATGCACCATGGGTGGTGGTGGCGTGGCGCACAATTACTGGCGCACCCCTGCTACTTTGCAGGGATGCGCCGGTAATTAAAAATCTGAACTTTAGTGGCAGATTTATGAAAACTGGTGCATCCCCAGGGATGCGCCAGTTAACGTACGCCACAGTGCGTCACAGCTCCGCCACCCATGGTGCGCCGCATTTATAATGCGGCGCACCATGGTGCAAAAACGGCACAGATGCGTGACGCATCTGTGCCGGAAATGTGGTGGATTTGCTGGAGTTGCGTCGCAAGAGCGACGCAGCTCCAGCCAATTTCGGGGGTGCCCCATCTACACAAGGCTGCGTCAAGACCTACGCCGGCTTCACGCAGGCGCAGGGTTTTGACGTAGTATTGCCCTGAATGTGACTGAGTGAAATCTCATAGATTTCACTCAGCCACTTTCAGGAGGTGTTCCTGCGCAGGAACGCCCCCCCCCCCTGTGCAGGAACGCCTCCTTATGGCGCAGTTCTTTACAACGTGACGCATCTCCTAGATGCGTCACGTTGTAAATAGCAAAAACAACAAGTGATGGACCGAATGTGGATCAATGTCACACATTCAACCCAGTCCAAAGATCTGGGCCCAAATTCATCGTTTTTTTGCACTCCACACCACCCTGGGTTAGACAATGGCGATATGCAAATCAGCTCTGACCCTGTGCCCCATGGGAACAGTCCAGTCCGAACTACAAAAGCCATGTCCTTCCCAGAACGGAATCAAGCATCCGAGGACCGGACCGGTTTCGAGGTAACACCTCTCATCAGCCCGGCTAGCTTGACTCCAAGTGGTGTGGAGTGCCTGGGACCCACGTCTGGGCATCCCCAGCGCACTTATGGCGGCAATTGCAAAAACAACAAGTGATGGACCGAATGTGGATCAATGTCACACATTCAACCCAGTCCAAAGATCTGGGCCCAAATCCATCGTTTTTTTGCACTCCACACCACCCTGGGTTAGACAATGGCGATATGCAAATCAGCTCTGACCCTGTGCCCCATGGGAACAGTCCAGTCCGAACTACAAAAGCCATGTCCTTCCCAGAACGGAATCAAGCATCCGAGGACCGGACCGGTTTCGAGGTAACACCTCTCATCAGCCCAGCTAGCTTGACTCCAAGTGGTGTGGAGTGCCTGGGACCCACGTCTGGGCATCCCCAGCGCACTTATGGCGGCAATTGCAAAAACAACAAGTGATGGACCGAATGTGGATCAATGTCACACATTCAACCCAGTCCAAAGATCTGGGCCCAAATCCATCGTTTTTTTGCACTCCACACCACCCTGGGTTAGGCAATGGTGATATGCAAATCAGCTCTGACCCTGTGCCCCATGGGAACAGTCCAGTCCGAACTACAAAAGCCATGTCCTTCCCAGAACGGAATCAAGCATCCGAGGACCGGACCGGTTTCGAGGTAACACCTCTCATCAGCCCGGCTAGCTTGACTCCAAGTGGTGTGGAGTGCCTGGGACCCACGTCTGGGCATCCCCAGCGCACTTATGGCGGCAATTGCAAAAACAACAAGTGATGGACTGAATGTGGATCAATGTCACACATTCAACCCAGTCCAAAGATCTGGGCCCAAATCCATCGTTTGTTTGCACTCCACACCACCCTGGGTTAGACAATGGCGATATGCAAATCAGCTCTGACCCTGTGCCCCATGGGAACAGTCCAGTCCGAACTACAAAAGCCATGTCCTTCCCAGAACGGAATCAAGTATCCGAGGACCGGACCGGTTTCGAGGTAACACCTCTCATCAGCCCGGCTAGCTTGACTCCAAGTGGTGTGGAGTGCCTGGGACCCATGTCTGGGCATCCCCAGCGCACTTATGGCGGCAATTGCAAAAACAACAAGTGATGGACCGAATGTGGATCAATGTCACACATTCAACCCAGTCCAAAGATCTGGGCCAAAATCCATCGTTTTTTTGCACTCCACACCACCCTGGGTTAGACATTGGCGATATGCAAATCAGCTCTGACCCTGTGCCCCATGGGAACAGTCCAGTCCGAACTACAAAAGCCATGTCCTTCCCAGAACGGAATCAAGCATCCGAGGACCGGACCGGTTTCGAGGTAACACCTCTCATCAGCCCGGCTAGCTTGACTCCAAGTGGTGTGGAGTGCCTGAGACCCACGTCTGGGCATCCCCAGCGCACTTATGGCGGCAATTGCAAAAACAATAAGTGATGGACCGAATGTGGATCAATGTCACACATTCAACCCAGTCCAAAGACCTGGGCCCAAATCCATTGTTTTTTTGCACTCCACACCACCCTGGGTTAGACAATGGCGATATGCAAATCAGCTCTGACCCTGTGTCCCATGGGAACAGTCCAGTCCGAACTACAAAAGCCATGTCCTTCCCAGAACGGAATCAAGCCTCCGAGGACCGGCCCGGTTTCGAGGTAACACTTCTCATCAGCCTGGCTAGCTTGACTCCAAGTGGTGTAGAGTGCCTGGGACCCACGTCTGGGCATCCCCAGCGCACTTATGGCGACAATTGCAAAAACAACAAGTGATGGACCGAATGTGGATCAATGTCACACATTCAACCCAGTCCAAAGATCTGGGCCCAAATCCATCGTTTTTTTGCACTCCACACCACCCTGGGTTAGAGAATGGCGATATGCAAATCAGCTCTGACCCTGTGCCCCATGGGAACAGTCCAGTCCGAACTACAAAAGCCATGTCCTTCCCAGAACGGAATCAAGCATCCGAGGACTGGACCGGTTTCGAGGTAACACCTCTCATCAGCCCGGCTAGCTTGACTCCAAGTGGTGTGGAGTGCCTGGGACCCACGTCTGGGCATCCCCAGCGCACTTATGGCGGCAATTGCAAAAACAACAAGTGATGGACCGAATGTGGATCAATGTCACACATTCAACCCAGTCCAAAGATCTGGGCCCAAATCCATCGTTTTTTTGCACTCCACACCACCCTGGGTTAGACAATGGCGATATGCAAATCAGCTCTGACCCTGTGCCCCATGGGAACAGTCCAGTCCGAACTACAAAAGCCATGTCCTTCCCAGAACGGAATCAAGCATCCGAGGACCGGACCGGTTTCGAGGTAACACCTCTCATCAGCCCGGCTAGCTTCACTTCAAGTGGTGTGGAGTGCCTGGGACCCACGTCTGGGCATCCCCAGCGCACTTATGGCGGCAATTGCAAAAACAACAAGTGATGGACCGAATGTGGATCAATGTCACACATTCAACCCAGTCCAAAGATCTGGGCCCAAATCCATCGTTTTTTTGCACTCCACACCACCCTGGGTTAGACAATGGCGATATGCAAATCAGCTCTGACCCTGTGCCCCATGGGAACAGTCCAGTCCGAACTACAAAAGCCATGTCCTTCCCAGAACGGAATCAAGCATTCGAGGACCGGACCGGTTTCGAGGTAACACCTCTCATCAGCCCGGCTAGCTTGACTCCAAGTGGTGTGGAGTGCCTGGGACCCACGTCTGGGCATCCCCAGCGCACTTATGGCGGCAATTGCAAAAACAACAAGTGATGGACCGAATGTGGATCAATGTCACACATTCAACCCAGTCCAAAGATCTGGGCCCAAATCCATCGTTTTTTTGCACTCCACACCACCCTGGGTTAGACAATGGCGATATGCGAATCAGCTCTGACCCTGTGCCCCATGGGAACAGTCCAGTCCGAACTACAAAAGCCATGTCCTTCCCAGAACGGAATCAAGCATCCGAGGACCGGACAGGTTTCGAGGTAACACCTCTAATCAGCCCGGCTAGCTTGACTCCAAGTGGTGTGGAGTGCCTGGGACCCACGTCTGGGCATCCCCAGCGCACTTATGGCGACAATTGCAAAAACAACAAGTGATGGACCGAATGTGGATCAATGTCACACATTCAACCCAGTCCAAAGATCTGGGCCCAAATCCATCGTTTTTTTGCACTCCACACCACCCTGGGTTAGAGAATGGCGATATGCAAATCAGCTCTGACCCTGTGCCCCATGGGAACAGTCCAGTCCGAACTACAAAAGCCATGTCCTTCCCAGAACGGAATCAAGCATCCGAGGACCGGACCGGTTTCGAGGTAACACCTCTCATCAGCCCGGCTAGCTTGACTCCAAGTGGTGTGGAGTGCCTGGGACCCACGTCTGGGCATCCCCAGCGCACTTATGGCGGCAATTGCAAAAACAACAAGTGATGGACCGAATGTGGATCAATGTCACACATTCAACCCAGTCCAAAGATCTGGGCCCAAATCCATCGTTTTTTTGCACTCCACACCACCCTGGGTTAGACAATGGCGATATGCAAATCAGCTCTGACCCTGTGCCCCATGGGAACAGTCCAGTCCGAACTACAAAAGCCATGTCCTTCCCAGAACGGAATCAAGCATCCGAGGACCGGACCGGTTTCGAGGTAACACCTCTCATCAGCCCGGCTAGCTTCACTTCAAGTGGTGTGGAGTGCCTGGGACCCACGTCTGGGCATCCCCAGCGCACTTATGGCGGCAATTGCAAAAACAACAAGTGATGGACCGAATGTGGATCAATGTCACACATTCAACCCAGTCCAAAGATCTGGGCCCAAATCCATCGTTTTTTTGCACTCCACACCACCCTGGGTTAGACAATGGCGATATGCAAATTAGCTCTGACCCTGTGCCCCATGGGAACAGTCCAGTCCGAACTACAAAAGCCATGTCCTTCCCAGAACGGAATCAAGCATTCGAGGACCGGACCGGTTTCGAGGTAACACCTCTCATCAGCCCGGCTAGCTTGACTCCAAGTGGTGTGGAGTGCCTGGGACCCACGTCTGGGCATCCCCAGCGCACTTATGGCGGCAATTGCAAAAACAACAAGTGATGGACCGAATGTGGATCAATGTCACACATTCAACCCAGTCCAAAGATCTGGGCCCAAATCCATCGTTTTTTTGCACTCCACACCACCCTGGGTTAGACAATGGCGATATGCGAATCAGCTCTGACCCTGTGCCCCATGGGAACAGTCCAGTCCGAACTACAAAAGCCATGTCCTTCCCAGAACGGAATCAAGCATCCGAGGACCGGACCGGTTTCGAGGTAACACCTCTCATCAGCCCGGCTAGCTTGACTCCAAGTGGTGTGGAGTGCCTGGGACCCACGTCTGGGCATCCCCAGCGCACTTATGGCGGCAATTGCAAAAACAACAAGTGATGGACCGAATGTGGATCAATGTCACACATTCAACCCAGTCCAAAGATCTGGGCCCAAATCCATCGTTTTTTTGCACTCCACACCACCCTGGGTTAGACAATGGCGATATGCAAATCAGCTCTGACCCTGTGCCCCATGGGAACAGTCCAGTCCGAACTACAAAAGCCATGTCCTTCCCAGAACGGAATCAAGCATCCGAGGACCGGACCTGTTTCGAGGTAACACCTCTCATCAGCCCGGCTAGCTTGACTCCAAGTGGTGTGGAGTGCCTGGGACCCACGTCTGGGCATCCCCAGCGCACTTATGGCGGCTATTGCAAAAACAACAAGTGATGGACCGAATGTGGATCAATGTTACACATTCAAACCAGTCCAAAGATCTGGGCCCAAATCCATGGTTTTTTAGCACTCCACACCACCCTGGGTTAGAGAATGGCGATATGCAAATCAGCTCTGACCCTGTGCCCCATGGGAACAGTCCAGTCTGAACTACAAAAGCCATGTCCTTCCCAGAACGGAATCAAGCATCCGAGGACCGGACCGGTTTCGAGGTAACACCTCTTATCAGCCCGGCTAGCTTGACTCCAAGTGGTGTGGAGTGCCTGGGACCCACGTCTGGGCATCCCCAGCGCACTTATGGCGGCAATTGCAAAAACAACAAGTGATGGACCGAATGTGGATCAATGTCACACATTCAACCCAGTCCAAAGATCTGGGCCCAAATCCATCGTTTTTTTGCACTCCACACCACCCTGGGTTAGACAATGGCGATATGCAAATCAGCTCTGACCCTGTGCCCCATGGGAACAGTCCAGTCCGAACTACAAAAGCCATGTCCTTCCCAGAAGGGAATCAAGCATCCGAGGACCGGACCGGTTTCGAGGTAACACCTCTCATCAGCCCGGCTAGCTTGACTTCAAGTGGTGTGGAGTGCCTGGGACCCACGTCTGGGCATCCCCAGCGCACTTATGGCGGCAATTGCAAAAACAACAAGTGATGGACCGAATGTGGATCAATGTCACACTTTCAACCCAGTCCAAAGATCTGGGCCCAAATCCATCGTTTTTTTGCACTCCACACCACCCTGGGTTAGACAATGGCGATATGCAAATCAGCTCTGACCCTGTGCCCCATGGGAACAGTCCAGTCCGAACTACAAAAGCCATGTCCTTCCCAGAACGGAATCAAGTATCCGAGGACCGGACCGGTTTCGAGGTAACACCTCTCATCAGCCCGGCTAGCTTGACTCCAAGTGGTGTGGAGTGCCTGGGACCCACGTCTGGGCATCCCCAGCGCACTTATGGCGGCAATTGCAAAAACAACAAGTGATGGACCGAATGTGGATCAATGTCACACATTCAACCCAGTCCAAAGATCTGGGCCAAAATCCATCGTTTTTTTGCACTCCACACCACCCTGGGTTAGACATTGGCGATATGCAAATCAGCTCTGACCCTGTGCCCCATGGGAACAGTCCAGTCCGAACTACAAAAGCCATGTCCTTCCCAGAACGGAATCAAGCATCCGAGGACCGGACCGGTTTCGAGGTAACACCTCTCATCAGCCCGGCTAGCTTGACTCCAAGTGGTGTGGAGTGCCTGAGACCCACGTCTGGGCATCCCCAGCGCACTTATGGCGGCAATTGCAAAAACAATAAGTGATGGACCGAATGTGGATCAATGTCACACATTCAACCCAGTCCAAAGACCTGGGCCCAAATCCATCGTTTTTTTGCACTCCACACCACCCTGGGTTAGACAATGGCGATATGCAAATCAGCTCTGACCCTGTGTCCCATGGGAACAGTCCAGTCCGAACTACAAAAGCCATGTCCTTCCCAGAACGGAATCAAGCCTCCGAGGACCGGCCCGGTTTCGAGGTAACACTTCTCATCAGCCTGGCTAGCTTGACTCCAAGTGGTGTAGAGTGCCTGGGACCCACGTCTGGGAATCCCCAGCGCACTTATGGCGACAATTGCAAAAACAACAAGTGATGGACCGAATGTGGATCAATGTCACACATTCAACCCAGTCCAAAGATCTGGGCCCAAATCCATCGTTTTTTTGCACTCCACACCACCCTGGGTTAGAGAATGGCGATATGCAAATCAGCTCTGACCCTGTGCCCCATGGGAACAGTCCAGTCCGAACTACAAAAGCCATGTCCTTCCCAGAACGGAATCAAGCATCCGAGGACCGGACCGGTTTCGAGGTAACACCTCTCATCAGCCCGGCTAGCTTGACTCCAAGTGGTGTGGAGTGCCTGGGACCCACGTCTGGGCATCCCCAGCGCACTTATGGCGGCAATTGCAAAAACAACAAGTGATGGACCGAATGTGGATCAATGTCACACATTCAACCCAGTCCAAAGATCTGGGCCCAAATCCATCGTTTTTTTGCACTCCACACCACCCTGGGTTAGACAATGGCGATATGCAAATCAGCTCTGACCCTGTGCCCCATGGGAACAGTCCAGTCCGAACTACAAAAGCCATGTCCTTCCCAGAACGGAATCAAGCATCCGAGGACCGGACCGGTTTCGAGGTAACACCTCTCATCAGCCCGGCTAGCTTCACTTCAAGTGGTGTGGAGTGCCTGGGACCCACGTCTGGGCATCCCCAGCGCACTTATGGCGGCAATTGCAAAAACAACAAGTGATGGACCGAATGTGGATCAATGTCACACATTCAACCCAGTCCAAAGATCTGGGCCCAAATCCATCGTTTTTTTGCACTCCACACCACCCTGGGTTAGACAATGGCGATATGCAAATCAGCTCTGACCCTGTGCCCCATGGGAACAGTCCAGTCCGAACTACAAAAGCCATGTCCTTCCCAGAACGGAATCAAGCATTCGAGGACCGGACCGGTTTCGAGGTAACACCTCTCATCAGCCCGGCTAGCTTGACTCCAAGTGGTGTGGAGTGCCTGGGACCCACGTCTGGGCATCCCCAGCGCACTTATGGCGGCAATTGCAAAAACAACAAGTGATGGACCGAATGTGGATCAATGTCACACATTCAACCCAGTCCAAAGATCTGGGCCCAAATCCATCGTTTTTTTGCACTCCACACCACCCTGGGTTAGACAATGGCGATATGCGAATCAGCTCTGACCCTGTGCCCCATGGGAACAGTCCAGTCCGAACTACAAAAGCCATGTCCTTCCCAGAACGGAATCAAGCATCCGAGGACCGGACAGGTTTCGAGGTAACACCTCTAATCAGCCCGGCTAGCTTGACTCCAAGTGGTGTGGAGTGCCTGGGACCCACGTCTGGGCATCCCCAGCGCACTTATGGCGGCAATTGCAAAAACAACAAGTGATGGACCGAATGTGGATCAATGTCACACATTCAACCCAGTCCAAAGATCTGGGCCCAAATCCATCGTTTTTTTGCACTCCACACCACCCTGGGTTAGACAATGGCGATATGCAAATCAGCTCTGACCCTGTGCGCCATGGGAACAGTCCAGTCCGAACTACAAAAGCCATGTCCTTCCCATTACGGAATCAAGCATCCGAGGACCGGACCGGTTTCGAGGTAACACTTCTCATCAGCCCGGCTAGCTTGACTCCAAGTGGTGTGGAGTGCCTGGGACCCACGTCTGGGCATCCCCAGCGCACTTATGGCGGCAATTGCAAAAACAACAAGTGATGGACCGAATGTGGATCAATGTCACACATTCAACCCAGTCCAAAGATCTGGGCCCAAATCCATCGTTTTTTTGCACTCCACACCACCCTGGGTTAGACAATGGCGATATGCAAATCAGCTCTGACCCTGTGCCCCATGGGAACAGTCCAGTCCGAACTACAAAAGCCATGTCCTTCCCAGAACGGAATCAAGCATCCGAGGACCGGACCTGTTTCGAGGTAACACCTCTCATCAGCCCGGCTAGCTTGACTCCAAGTGGTGTGGAGTGCCTGGGACCCACGTCTGGGCATCCCCAGCGCACTTATGGCGGCTATTGCAAAAACAACAAGTGATGGACCGAATGTGGATCAATGTTACACATTCAAACCAGTCCAAAGATCTGGGCCCAAATCCATGGTTTTTTAGCACTCCACACCACCCTGGGTTAGAGAATGGCGATATGCAAATCAGCTCTGACCCTGTGCCCCATGGGAACAGTCCAGTCTGAACTACAAAAGCCATGTCCTTCCCAGAACGGAATCAAGCATCCGAGGACCGGACCGGTTTCGAGGTAACACCTCTTATCAGCCCGGCTAGCTTGACTCCAAGTGGTGTGGAGTGCCTGGGACCCACGTCTGGGCATCCCCAGCGCACTTATGGCGGCAATTGCAAAAACAACAAGTGATGGACCGAATGTGGATCAATGTCACACATTCAACCCAGTCCAAAGATCTGGGCCCAAATCCATCGTTTTTTTGCACTCCACACCACCCTGGGTTAGACAATGGCGATATGCAAATCAGCTCTGACCCTGTGCCCCATGGGAACAGTCCAGTCCGAACTACAAAAGCCATGTCCTTCCCAGAACGGAATCAAGCATCCGAGGACCGGACCGGTTTCGAGGTAACACCTCTCATCAGCCCGGCTAGCTTGACTTCAAGTTGTGTGGAGTGCCTGGGACCCACGTCTGGGCATCCCCAGCGCACTTATGGCGGCAATTGCAAAAACAACAAGTGATGGACCGAATGTGGATCAATGTCACACTTTCAACCCAGTCCAAAGATCTGGGCCCAAATCCATCGTTTTTTTGCACTCCACACCACCCTGGGTTAGACAATGGCGATATGCAAATCAGCTCTGACCCTGTGCCCCATGGGAACAGTCCAGTCCGAACTACAAAAGCCATGTCCTTCCCAGAACGGAATCAAGCATTCGAGGACCGGACCGGTTTCGAGGTAACACCTCTCATCAGCCCGGCTAGCTTGACTCCAAGTGGTGTGGAGTGCCTGGGACCCACGTCTGGGCATCCCCAGCGCACTTATGGAGGCAATTGCAAAAACAACAAGTGATGGACCGAATGTGGATCAATGTCACACATTCAACCCAGTCCAAAGATCTGGGCCCAAATCCATTGTTTTTTTGCACTCCACACCACCCTGGGTTAGACAATGGCGATATGCAAATCAGCTCTGACCCTGTGCCCCATGGGAACAGTCCAGTCCGAACTACAAAAGCCATGTCCTTCCCAGAACGGAATCAAGTATCCGAGGACCGGACCGGTTTCGAGGTAACACCTCTCATCAGCCCGGCTAGCTTGACTCCAAGTGGTGTGGAGTGCCTGGGACCCACGTCTGGGCATCCCCAGCGCACTTATGGCGGCAATTGCAAAAACAACAAGTGATGGACCGAATGTGGATCAATGTCACACATTCAACCCAGTCCAAAGATCTGGGCCAAAATCCATCGTTTTTTTGCACTCCACACCACCCTGGGTTAGACATTGGCGATATGCAAATCAGCTCTGACCCTCTGCCCCATGGGAACAGTCCAGTCCGAACTACAAAAGCCATGTCCTTCCCAGAACGGAATCAAGCATCCGAGGACCGGACCGGTTTCGAGGTAACACCTCTCATCAGCCCGGCTAGCTTGACTCCAAGTGGTGTGGAGTGCCTGAGACCCACGTCTGGGCATCCCCAGCGCACTTATGGCGGCAATTGCAAAAACAATAAGTGATGGACCGAATGTGGATCAATGTCACACATTCAACCCAGTCCAAAGACCTGGGCCCAAATCCATCGTTTTTTTGCACTCCACACCACCCTGGGTTAGACAATGACGATATGCAAATCAGCTCTGACCCTGTGCCCCATGGGAACAGTCCAGTCCGAACTACAAAAGCCATGTCCTTCCCAGAACGGAATCAAGCCTCCGAGGACCGGCCCGGTTTCGAGGTAACACTTCTCATCAGCCTGGCTAGCTTGACTCCAAGTGGTGTAGAGTGCCTGGGACCCACGTCTGGGCATCCCCAGCGCACTTATGGCGGCAATTGCAAAAACAACAAGTGATGGACCGAATGTGGATCAATGTCACACATTCAACCCAGTCCAAAGATCTGGGCCCAAATCCATCGTTTTTTTGCACTCCACACCACCCTGGGTTAGACAATGGCGATATGCAAATCAGCTCTGACCCTGTGCCCCATGGGAACAGTCCAGTCCGAACTACAAAAGCCATGTCCTTCCCAGAACGGAATCAAGCATCCGAGGACCGGACCGGTTTCGAGGTAACACCTCTCATCAGCCCGGCTAGCTTGACTCCAAGTGGTGTGGAGTGCCTGGGACCCACGTCTGGGCATCCCCAGCGCACTTATGGCGGCAATTGCAAAAACAACAAGTGATGGACCGAATGTGGATCAATGTCACACATTCAACGCAGTCCAAAGATCTGGGCCCAAATCCATCGTTTTTTTGCACTCAACACCACCCTGGGTTAGACAATGGCGATATGCAAATCAGCTCTGACCCTGTGCCCCATGGGAACAGTCCAGTCCGAACTACAAAAGCCATGTCCTTCCCAGAACGGAATCAAGCATCCGAGGACCGGACCGGTTTCGAGGTAACACCTCTCATCAGCCCGGCTAGCTTGACTTCAAGTGGTGTGGAGTGCCTGGGACCCACGTCTGGGCATCCCCAGCGCACTTATGGCGGCAATTGCAAAAACAACAAGTGATGGACCGAATGTGGATCAATGTCACACATTCAACCCAGTCCAAAGATCTGGGCCCGAATCCATCGTTTTTTTGCACTCCACACCACCCTGGGTTAGACAATGGCGATATGCAAATCAGCTCTGAACCTGTGCCCCATGGGAACAGTCCAGTCCGAACTACAAAAGCCATGTCCTTCCCAGAACGGAATCAAGCATTCGAGGACCGGACCGGTTTCGAGGTAACAGCTCTCATCAGCCCGGCTAGCTTGACTCCAAGTGGTGTGGAGTGCCTGGGACCCACGTCTGGGCATCCCCAGCGCACTTATGGCGGCAATTGCAAAAACAACAAGTGATGGACCGAATGTGGATCAATGTCACACATTCAACCCAGTCCAAAGATCTGGGCCCAAATCCATCGTTTTTTTGCACTCCACACCACCCTGGGTTAGACAATGGCGATATGCGAATCAGCTCTGACCCTGTGCCCCATGGGAACAGTCCAGTCCGAACTACAAAAGCCATGTCCTTCCCAGAACGGAATCAAGCATCCGAGGACCGGACAGGTTTCGAGGTAACACCTCTAATCAGCCCGGCTAGCTTGACTCCAAGTGGTGTGGAGTGCCTGGGACCCACGTCTGGGCATCCCCAGCGCACTTATGGCGGCAATTGCAAAAACAACAAGTGATGGACCGAATGTGGATCAATGTCACACATTCAACCCAGTCCAAAGATCTGGGCCCAAATCCATCGTTTTTTTGCACTCCACACCACCCTGGGTTAGACAATGGCGATATGCAAATCAGCTCTGACCCTGTGCCCCATGGGAACAGTCCAGTCCGAACTACAAAAGCCATGTCCTTCCCATTACGGAATCAAGCATCCGAGGACCTGACCGGTTTCGAGGTAACACCTCTCATCAGCCCGGCTAGCTTGACTCCAAGTGGTGTGGAGTGCCTGGGACCCACGTCTGGGCATCCCCAGCGCACTTATGGCGGCAATTGCAAAAACAACAAGTGATGGACCGAATGTGGATCAATGTCACACATTCAACCCAGTCCAAAGATCTGGGCCCAAATCCATCGTTTTTTTGCACTCCACACCACCCTGGGTTAGACAATGGCGATATGCAAATCAGCTCTGACCCTGTGCCCCATGGGAACAGTCCAGTCCGAACTACAAAAGCCATGTCCTTCCCAGAACGGAATCAAGCATCCGAGGACCGGACCTGTTTCGAGGTAACACCTCTCATCAGCCCGGCTAGCTTGACTCCAAGTGGTGTGGAGTGCCTGGGACCCACGTCTGGGCATCCCCAGCGCACTTATGGCGGCTATTGCAAAAACAACAAGTGATGGACCGAATGTGGATCAATGTTACACATTCAAACCAGTCCAAAGATCTGGGCCCAAGTCCATGGTTTTTTAGCACTCCACACCACCCTGGGTTAGAGAACGGCGATATGCAAATCAGCTCTGACCCTGTGCCCCATGGGAACAGTCCAGTCTGAACTACAAAAGCCATGTCCTTCCCAGAACGGAATCAAGCATCCGAGGACCGGACCGGTTTCGAGGTAACACCTCTCATCAGCCCGGCTAGCTTGACTCCAAGTGGTGTGGAGTGCCTGGGACCCACGTCTGGGCATCCCCAGCGCACTTATGGCGGCAATTGCAAAAACAACAAGTGATGGACCGAATGTGGATCAATGTCACACATTCAACCCAGTCCAAAGATCTGGGCCCAAATCCATCGTTTTTTTGCACTCCACACCACCCTGGGTTAGACAATGGCGATATGCAAATCAGCTCTGACCATGTGCCCCATGGGAACAGTCCAGTCCGAACTACAAAAGCCATGTCCTTCCCAGAACGGAATCAAGCATTCGAGGACCGGACCGGTTTCGAGGTAACACCTCTCATCAGCCCGGCTAGCTTGACTCCAAGTGGTGTGGAGTGCCTGGGACCCACGTCTGGGCATCCCCAGCGCACTTATGGAGGCAATTGCAAAAACAACAAGTGATGGACCGAATGTGGATCAATGTCACACATTCAACCCAGTCCAAAGATCTGGGCCCAAATCCATTGTTTTTTTGCACTCCACACCACCCTGGGTTAGACAATGGCGATATGCGAATCAGCTCTGACCCTGTGCCCCATGGGAACAGTCCAGTCCGAACTACAAAAGCCATGTCCTTCCCAGAACGGAATCAAGCATCCGAGGACCGGACAGGTTTCGAGGTAACACCTCTAATCAGCCCGGCTAGCTTGACTCCAAGTGGTGTGGAGTGCCTGGGACCCACGTCTGGGCATCCCCAGCGCACTTATGGCGGCTATTGCAAAAACAACAAGTGATGGACCGAATGTGGATCAATGTTACACATTCAAACCAGTCCAAAGATCTGGGCCCAAGTCCATGGTTTTTTAGCACTCCACACCACCCTGGGTTAGAGAACGGCGATATGCAAATCAGCTCTGACCCTGTGCCCCATGGGAACAGTCCAGTCTGAACTACAAAAGCCATGTCCTTCCCAGAACGGAATCAAGCATCCGAGGACCGGACCGGTTTCGAGGTAACACCTCTCATCAGCCCGGCTAGCTTGACTCCAAGTGGTGTGGAGTGCCTGGGACCCACGTCTGGGCATCCCCAGCGCACTTATGGCGGCAATTGCAAAAACAACAAGTGATGGACCGAATGTGGATCAATGTCACACATTCAACCCAGTCCAAAGATCTGGGCCCAAATCCATCGTTTTTTTGCACTCCACACCACCCTGGGTTAGACAATGGCGATATGCAAATCAGCTCTGACCATGTGCCCCATGGGAACAGTCCAGTCCGAACTACAAAAGCCATGTCCTTCCCAGAACGGAATCAAGCATCCGAGGACCGGACCGGTTTCGAGGTAACACCTCTCATCAGCCCGGCTAGCTTGACTTCAAGTGGTGTGGAGTGCCTGGGACCCACGTCTGGGCATCCCCAGCGCACTTATGGCGGCAATTGCAAAAACAACAAGTGATGGACCGAATGTGGATCAATGTCACACATTCAACCCAGTCCAAAGATCTGGGCCCAAATCCATCGTTTTTTTGCACTCCACACCACCCTGGGTTAGACAATGGCGATATGCAAATCAGCTCTGACCCTGTGCCCCATGGGAACAGTCCAGTCCGAACTACAAAAGCCATGTCCTTCCCAGAACGGAATCAAGCATTCGAGGACCGGACCGGTTTCGAGGTAACACCTCTCATCAGCCCGGCTAGCTTGACTCCAAGTGGTGTGGAGTGCCTGGGACCCACGTCTGGGCATCCCCAGCGCACTTATGGAGGCAATTGCAAAAACAACAAGTGATGGACCGAATGTGGATCAATGTCACACATTCAACCCAGTCCAAAGATCTGGGCCCAAATCCATTGTTTTTTTGCACTCCACACCACCCTGGGTTAGACAATGGCGATATGCGAATCAGCTCTGACCCTGTGCCCCATGGGAACAGTCCAGTCCGAACTACAAAAGCCATGTCCTTCCCAGAACGGAATCAAGCATCCGAGGACCGGACAGGTTTCGAGGTAACACCTCTAATCAGCCCGGCTAGCTTGACTCCAAGTGGTGTGGAGTGCCTGGGATCCACGTCTGGGCATCCCCAGCGCACTTATGGCGGCAATTGCAAAAACAACAAGTGATGGACCGAATGTGGATCAATGTCACACATTCAACCCAGTCCAAAGATCTGGGCCCAAATCCATCGTTTTTTTGCACTCCACACCACCCTGGGTTAGACAATGGCGATATGCGAATCAGCTCTGACCCTGTGCCCCATGGGAACAGTCCAGTCCGAACTACAAAAGCCATGTCCTTCCCAGAACGGAATCAAGCATCCGAGGACCGGACAGGTTTCGAGGTAACACCTCTAATCAGCCCGGCTAGCTTGACTCCAAGTGGTGTGGAGTGCCTGAGACCCACGTCTGGGCATCCCCAGCGCACTTATGGCGGCAATTGCAAAAACAACAAGTGATGGACCGAATGTGGATCAATGTCACACATTCAACCCAGTCCAAAGATCTGGGCCCAAATCCATCGTTTTTTTGCACTCCACACCACCCTGGGTTAGACAATGGCGATATGCAAATCAGCTCTGACCCTGTGCCCCATGGGAACAGTCCAGTCCGAACTACAAAAGCCATGTCCTTCCCATTACGGAATCAAGCTTCCGAGGACCTGACCGGTTTCGAGGTAACACCTCTCATCAGCCCGGCTAGCTTGACTCCAAGTGGTGTGGAGTGCCTGGGACCCACGTCTGGGCATCCCCAGCGCACTTATGGCGGCAATTGCAAAAACAACAAGTGATGGACCGAATGTGGATCAATGTCACACCTTCAACCCAGTCCAAAGATCTGGGCCCAAATCCATCGTTTTTTTGCACTCCACACCACCCTGGGTTAGACAATGGCGATATGCAAATCAGCTCTGACCCTGTGCCCCATGGGAACAGTCCAGTCCGAACTACAAAAGCCATGTCCTTCCCAGAACGGAATCAAGCATCCGAGGACCGGACCTGTTTCGAGGTAACACCTCTCATCAGCCCGGTTAGCTTGACTCCAAGTGGTGTGGAGTGCCTGGGACCCACGTCTGGGCATCCCCAGCGCACTTATGGCGGCTATTGCAAAAACAACAAGTGATGGACTGAATGTGGATCAATGTTACACATTCAAACCAGTCCAAAGATCTGGGCCCAAATCCATGGTTTTTTAGCACTCCACACCACCCTGGGTTAGACAATGGCGATATGCAAATCAGCTCTGACCCTGTGCCCCATGGGAACAGTCCAGTCCGAACTACAAAAGCCATGTCCTTCCCAGAACGGAATCAAGCATCCGAGGACCGGACCGGTTTCGAGGTAACACCTCTCATCAGCCCGGCTAGCTTGACTCCAAGTGGTGTGGAGTGCCTGGGACCCACGTCTGGGCATCCCCAGCGCACTTATGGCGGCAATTGCAAAAACAACAAGTGATGGACCGAATAGGGATCAATGTC
Organism: Lissotriton vulgaris; assembly: GCF_964263255.1. Classification (NCBI taxonomy): domain Eukaryota; kingdom Metazoa; phylum Chordata; class Amphibia; order Caudata; family Salamandridae; genus Lissotriton; species Lissotriton vulgaris. Next base: position 185,370,118 of record NC_141688.1, on the reverse strand, counting down.
ACACATTCAACCCAGTCCAAAGATCTGGACCCAAATCCATCGTTTTTTTGCACTCCACACCACCCTGGGTTAGACAATGGCGATATGCAAATCAGCTCTGACCCTGTGCCCCATGGGAACAGTCCAGTCTGAACTACAAAAGCCATGTCCTTCCCAGAACGGAATCAAGCATCCGAGGACCGGACCGGTTTCGAGGTAACACCTCTCATCAGCCCGGCTAGCTTGACTCCAAGTGGTGTGGAGTGCCTGGGACCCACGTCTGGGCATCCCCAGCGCACTTATGGCGGCAATTGCAAAAACAACAAGTGATGGACCGAATGTGGATGTAAATAGAGTGCATTGTTTGCGCCGCAGTTGCGTCAAATATAGTGACGCAATTGCGGCACAAAGAGGCGCAACGGCCTCATAAATCTGCCCCTTAGCGTCTAGCATTACGCAGTTCTTTAAACTACACTCATACATAATTTCACAGGCCAATGAAATGAACACAAAATCGAAAACAAATAAGCATAGTAGCAACACTACTGAGAAGGAGAGCAGTGCACCTGAAATGCACAGAATATTTTGAAATATAATTTACCTACAATGTAATCAGCAGCATTATTGCTCTTGGTAAAAAACACAAATTTGCAAGATAATAACACACAGAGCAGGAGAAAACAGAGTAGTAAAGAAATAGCTACTACTACTCACCAAGCCCGTGGATTTCAAGGCCAAGCAGGTCGAGCAGATCGCGTTCACGGTCCAGGACATCCGTCCAGCGGTGGGTGGCCTGGTTGTAGGTGCGCCGGACCCGAGAGTGGTGGTACATGGCCCGGCACACCTTCTCCCACTGCTTCCGGCGCTCCCGGATCCCGTACCCGGCACCGATCCTGCCGTCTGCCATGATGGTCCTAGGGAGGTGGCGCTGAACATAAAAAATGAGTGCGGCCACCTCCTCCGGGCTGAAGATCTCCCGGGGTGCGACTGTGTCCCCCCTCAAACGCCCGCACAGGGGCCGGGCACGGGGTGCGGGACCCTTCCCCTTCTCGGATGCTTCCCGGCTCCCTTCACCATGGTCTGGGTGGAAAGGAAGCTAAATAATAAAGAAAATAGAATAGGGAAGAGAAGAAAAGAAAAGAGTTTAAAAAAGTAGTTTAAAATTAACCAAAAGTAGCAGTAAACACAAAAATATAGGGCTAGAAAAATAGAGGGATAGATAATAAGTAAAATAGATAAAAAAAACTACAAACAAGCAAAGGATGGCAGAGATTTAGAGAGGATACAAAAAGCATGCCCAGAACCATAGCAATGAATGAAAAACAAGATGGCTCGCGAACACACGTGAAATTGTACTAGCGAGCCGCACACTTTGCGAGATTACACTTCGCGGCCGAAAACGGAAATACGTCATACAAACAAGATGGCCGCGCCCTTAAACGACCGCGAGGGTAACTTCGCGCCTTGCGCTACAAGCGGCTCGCTAAAACGCACAAAACCTTGCGAACTAACCTGCCACAAAAACACAAATTGCATATTCGCACGAATTTGCGGCTTCCGAATCCGATCTGGGGCAAGTTTGCGCCCCGCGAATCCCGCGAAATTGCAGAAAAACGAGTTTTGCAAAACTGAAAGCACTCAGCAGGTGCAAGAGTTCAACCTCATCATTAGTAACCATTCCCTGTAGTGCTTCCTGACTGGGGCCCCTCCAGAGTTCAGTTGCTAGTTGCAACAATTGTATGACCCTGCTCTGACCCTCACAGCAGGCTCATAGAATAGCTACAAGTAGGCCACAAATGTCCTGGAAAAAAAAAATTGCTCTGCAACAGAAAGCAAATTACTGATAAGGAAGCAGGTGCCAGACCTGGAATTTTAAAACAGTGACACATTAATAAACCAAGCCCAAATTAATTCATGTCAGTTGAAGCAGGGCAGGTGTGCTTGCTTTCCCCCCCCATAATCTACAGTGATGATGTACCAGAGGTTGGCATTGATGTAACAGAGGGTGGCATGGGTGAAACAGAGGGTGGCAGTGGTGAAACAGAGGGTGCTGGGAACCTGTGATGATAAACCAGACGTAGAAACAACATAGTCGCGACCGTTGCGAGCCGACAAGTAAGTTCGCGATTGCGAACTGGTACCAAACCCTCGCGAACTGACAGAAACCCTTGCGAACACAAAAATAAAAATCTGAAAATTCGCGAGAATTTCGCGGATTTTGCGGATTGCGAGTACGCAAATTCGCAAAATTCGCTAACGCCAGATTCGCAAAATTCGCCCATGCTTAGAAGGGACACTCTTTCGGATAATGTCTGTATGCTAACTGCACACACACCAATCTAGATAATTTGCTGCAACATTGGGATAGGACAGAGATACCATGGTCCACCTCATTCTCATCAGAAAAATAGACATCTTTCACAATACCAAAACATTAACATTACACCACCTCGTAGGCACACAGCACCTAAAGCAATTCCCTGAAATGCAATAGTTCAGAATGAAAAATAAAATGCTTTATTCAGCGCCATAATGTAAATGAATAAATAAATGAGTCCAGGCTCACAGAAGGCCAATGGCCAGTCCAAAATACTGTCCACAACAGTGGTGACTTTGTGGAGGTTGTCACCCCCAAACTTGCCTGCACATGGTGGAGTTAGAGGTCTGTGGAATAATGGGGGGCATCATCGGAGTCAGTGTCCGGCACCGCAGGGACAGGACAGTGAAGGGTATGTGTTGTGGTTGCAGGTGGGGAGGATTCCTCCACAGTGGCAGGTGCAGGGCAAAAGGATGAAACATTTTCAGCGCTGCACACTACTGCCAGTTCTGACAGGCTACCACCAGAACCCGGGTACACAATGGGAGTGTAGGTAGATGGCTGTGAGTCAGGTGTAGTGTGTCTGTGGGTGGGTGTGTGATGTCTGTCTCCGGTCGGTGTGGGTGTGCGTACATCCCCCTGATATTAGGTGCCTGGAGGTCTGCGCTTTGACTTACGTGTAGGTGTGCTGGGTGTCTCTGTTGGGGTGTGTGATCTGGTGCGTCTGCGTGTATGGTGGACAGGTATGGGAGAGCGGGATGTTAATGGATCCGAAGGAGTGGGGGGTTGACGCTGCAGGATGGCAAGTGCTGCCGTCAATATTGAGTCTATGGACGACAAACTCCGACATTGACCAGACATGTCTGATGACATGCCCTCCATGAATGACAACAACTGTGTCATGATTTTTGTTTGGCCATGTAGAACAGTCAGCACTGACGCCTGACCAACTTGAATCTGCCGGAGTAGGTTCACAGACTTAGCACTGAGGGCAATAGGGGAGACAGGGGCAGGGGCTGCGGTGCCAGGGACGAAGGAGACACGGGGGCAGCACGGACAAAAGGGGCCATAGAAACTGAGAGAGTAAAGATGGGTCTGGAGGAGGAGGGGACAGACATAGTGGGTGCATATGCCGTTGCTGTGTATTCCTCCTCCTCCTGGGAGTCTGAAGCCAAGCCGTCCGCATGGTATGATGTGTCTTGCTCATGAGATCCGGCCGCCTGACTCCCCTTACCCTCTGTGCCACTGACTCTCTCCGACACCTCAAAGCAGGTGGCACTGTGGCTGGGTCCTTCTGCCTGGTCCGTGCTTGTGTCTCCTACACTTTCGGGTAATGATGCTGTTGGCAAGGAGAAAGAAAAAATATATATCAGTCAACTGTACACATCAAACATATGATCAATTAATCATTTGGGGACATTTCTAATCATGGCATGCATCATGAGTCACATGCCACATAACTGAGCACATATTTAAGTCCAGTACTGCGCAATTGTAATAGACACAACACTCCTTGTATACAAAGATCCAAGTAACAGACCAGGCCACAACTTGAATGAGAGTCACAATGATGAGCCACTATATGTCAACAGGTCAGGTGTTGATCCATCACCATTCTGTTGCCCACTCTGCCACCCCAGTCCAGACATGGTCATGTTCAAATCTGTCTGACCCTGCCATGTAATGCCATCCCTGGACCTGAAACAAGCTTTCTATCACCTCTCACTGGCATCACAGCCGTCTACAGCCAGGCTTGCGTGAAACAGAGATGTGTATACAAACAAGCATGGCTGAAGACGGCTGTAATGCCAGAAAGTGGTCCCAGGAACCTTGTTTCCTGTCCAGGGAAGGCATGGCTTGATATTTTTGGTTGGACTGTTCCCATGAGGTACATGTGCAGACAGATTTGCACATGACCACGTTTGAACTTGGGGGGCAGAGTGTGCAACAGAAATGTGATGGATAAAACCCTGACCTGTTGACTGTGTGTGATTACAGAGTACAGAGGCACCTTCCATCACCACACACTATTGTGACACTCCTCACAGGGGCATTTATCACCAGATCATACAGTTGCTTGCACATAACACACACTGGCTGTCAAGTAAGGTGGGCCACATGTCCAAAATCCTGAAAATGCCTCAGCTAATGTGCCTCGGATTGTGAATATTAAAAACATCGCTGCATTGTTGACACACCCTCAACCACATGGGAAAAGTGAATACAGTAGTGTGCACACCAATACAAAACTGTGTTGCACCACCAATACATACATGTTGCACAAATCTCTGTGGAACAATCATCTCTGTGAGCCAACAACATAGCCTCTAAATCCAACAATGACAGCATTGTCCAGCATCACAGGGTAAGTGCATAGTGATGAGTTCACAGCAGACATTACATACACAGCTCACCACTAACAGAGCTAAACAGGCAGGCCCATCACAGCTTCCCTGCACAACACCCCCATCACCCCGTCAATGTGAGTGATACAGCTCAAGTAGTGAAAACTCAGAATCAGGGTATCAATAACTGTGCAGCGATTTAAATTAACCCAAGGTCACCTCGTGTGGCTTCCCATCCATATTAGTCACAAACAACCAGCAACATATTCTTGTGAATATGCACACATGCACTGTCCAGTGTGAGTATGCACAAGCCAAACATTGTATACATGGACAGTGTGCACATGTAGCTAACACATGAGAAATACAAAGTATACCAGGGACAAGGGCCACTGAGGCAGACCCGTGCTGAACTCCATGTTGAGACTCATGATCAGTGCCAGAAAATCATGAAGGGCAAACACAGTGCACAGGTCGTGGAACAGGTAAGGTACCAACACGTGTCACAGACCTCCCTCCAACATGATGATGTGCTAATCAGTATGCATACTAATACATTGCACCCTAGGAGTACATGCGCAGAAATGAAATACCCAAAGCAGGGGACATATGTGGTGGAGGGGAAGGGATGTAAAATAGCATCAGCTGAATATGGGGCATGGAAATGACAATGCATAAATTGCCTGTCTGACCAGACCACCACAACTGTGGGAGTGTTACCAGGCTTCTGAGCACTGCAGGTAGCATGTGACACACATGACAACAAGCAGACATGTACCTACCCCCTCCTTGCTGCTGTCCCTCCTGCAACTGCCTATGGAGGTCAGAAAAAACATTTCCAGGACCCGGAGCATGTGGGGGGTGAGGTGACGGGTGCCGCCATGCCGGCGTGGAGCTTCAAGCTTCAGCTAGACCCTGGCGATACAGCGGGTCCAGCACCGGATGTCTTGCCACCTCTTTCGGATGTTCCCGATCCTTCAACGAGGGCCCCCTACAGACCTGACAGCCCTGGCTATGTCCAGCCAGATCTCCCCCTTCTCATAGGCAATTACCTGTGAGGAAGACAAAGTGAAACAACATCAGTACACCTGCTCCATGTCCCAAAGACACACACTTGCACCACATTGACGATGACAGCAGGGCATAGGATGCTGACAGGACTTGCATCATCGTCCATGTGAATGTGGCCTGTAAGCAAACACCAATGCACTACATGCCTTTGAAAGGAAACAGATGCCATAAGGGGTGCAAACCACTCACTGAGCATGTCACACACTGAACTAGATGTGACACAGGCGTCATGCTAACTGTCCTAGTAATGCACACAGCAGTGCATACTTGTCACATCAGATGGATACAGCTGTAGCATACGCCATGCATCAGTGTTGCCAAACATCACATACACAAATAGCCAGGTGACAAAGAACATTCACACTCTTCAATGTGAATGACTTCAAAGCATGCATTTGTCCAACATCCACACAGGTCACGAAAAACAATTAACAATAGTGAGTACATTCATCTGTCACTCTGGGTTGAACACTGTTACACCTCAGTAACTCATGGCTAAAAAACATGCAAGGTGTGGCACCGCAGAAAGTGTGATTCACATTGCATTGAATGTCACAGTTAGCACAATGCAGGTAAGCAGTAAACACTATTTAACTACATCATTCACTGCATGGGAGATACCACAATGTGCACACCCGGCACTCACTCCAAACAACATTGCATCTCTGTTCCATAAATACACAGTGGCTGCAGTGACACTCACACATTCATCACTCACTTGATCCGCTGGTTTTCCATACAGCTTGCTGAAGTTATGTAGGAGGGCATCCAGTAGGGCCTGGTTCTCCTCCTCACTGAATGCAGGTGCCCTCTCCATGGTCAGCAAAATCAGAGTCAAGGGAATGCAGAGAGAGCAGCAGTGTTGTCCGCTCCAATGTTGTGCAGGCAAGTGCCCTCTCACAGCCACATGCAGCCTTAAATCAGTGCTGCTGAGGGGCTGTCAGTCCAAGGAGTACAGTGTGATAGGCCAGATTAATTTGCATCCTATGTTTCATCCAATCCCATTACACATAAGGCAATGACACACATTTGCATGGTTTAAAAATTGAGCTTGAGCTCCACAACAAATTTTGCAACATTGTATAGTTTTGGCCAACTGAATTTTTCAGAACACCTGTAGTACACACTCTAATCTCTGTTTCTTTGACAACTAGCCTGCATTCTGGGCATTCTACTCGTCCCCTAGATGTTCCCTATGTATTTTCTGGGATCCCCACACAAGTACGGTGCGTTTTCTGTCGCGAATGCAACTTTTTCAATAGTGATTCGTCCCGCACAAACACACGCAATGGCGGGGCACGGTCCGCTTGCGTATGGCTCGAATGTAATAGTGAAACGACCCGTACACACGCACGTAATATTGGGGTAGGGTCCACTCGCGAATGGCTCGAATATAATAGTGAAACGACCCGTACACACGCACGTACTATTGGGGTAGGGTCCGCTCGCATATGGCTCGAATGTAATAGTGAAACAACCCGTACACACGCACGGTACAAACGCGTATGGCTCGAATGTAATAGTGAAACGACCCATACACACGCACGTACTATTGGTGTACTGGGCGTTTGACACGCTCTAGTGAATGCATGTGTAAGGTGTGCTTTACAAGCTCACGCATGGCACCATTACAATAGTGATACCAGGAAAACACATGGCAGGGATGTAGGTGTAAGGTCATAATGAGGATGTCGATGTATATAATGGCATGGCATCCTTACATCAGCAGGCCCTAGGTGTGGCAGACAGTGATATAGCACAGGGCCTGTGATCATGTGACACAGTTGATGTGTGATGAGCTGTTGAGACATGTCATTTGTGATGGGGCACTATGGGGCATATTACGGAGATGTGCGTTGCAAAACGCACAACGCACATCTCCGTATCGCCGGCTACCGCCGGATTTCATCGCCTAATTAGCAAGCAATTATCAATGCGCATCAGGCAGGCGATTAGAAATCCGGCGATAGTCGGCGATATGGCACATTAGCGCATGAAAACAAACGTTGTTTTCATGCGCTAATGTGGGCCTTGTTAATATGGGGGGGGTGGATTCAGCTTTATGATCCACACCCCCATGTTAACAATGCCTAACGCCTGGTCAGAACAGGCGTTGGGAAACCTGTGATAAACAAGTTTATCGCAGGTCTTTTCCTCCCATCGCCTTCTTTGGTAATAGGGTGTTCCCACCTCCAACCACATTTTACATGTGGTTGGACGTGGGAACGCCCACTTTGCATGTCATTAGCGATGTTTATCGCCGACATGCAAAGTGGGCTCGAGCCAGGCTTTAAAGTGCCCTTGGTAATAGGGCTCTAGCTGTATCGCCGCTTTCTCGGCACAATTTGCAGAGAAAGCGGCGATAAAAGTCCTTGGTAATATGCCCCTATGTGTTTCACATAACCTTTACACTTATCAGATAAGTAACATCATAAACATGTTGTGATGCACATCAACACTGGGATAGCACACTATTCAGTAGAGGCATCTGTCACATGTTGCCCGGTACAGGGGCACTGTCTCACTTGTCAAATTGATGCCCAGCATGACCCTGTGTGACAATGTCATGTGTGTGCCCTGTGAAAGATTAGGCATGTTGTTTGTATCCCGTAAACGTAATCTGCTGTAGGTGCATCTATGATGGGTCTGTGCCGTGATCGCAAGGGTTTCCCATGTACGCACACCATGCCACAGAGGCATTTCAACTGCTCATGTACACACATGAGCAGTTGAAATCATAGATCATAGATCTTTTGTCCCCAAACATACAGGTCTGCATTCTGAGAATGGCTGTGGTGTATTTTAGTCAATTGCACACCTCATACACAATATTACAGATATGTGCAATCGATAGCACATGTGACGTGGGTGTGTGCCTTGCAGTCAGCTGTCTGGATGTGTTGACAACCTTCTCATGCAGGTCACGTGATGTGTGTCACTGACGTGATACATTGTTCTACTCACTCAGACCAGCCCAGCAGATCATTTGTGTGCATGTGATGTCCATTTCACAGACAATATGTGTATCAGTTCTAATGGAGGAGTGCCCGCTAGGTGGCATATGTGTCCTTGAGGTACAGCCCATGCCAGACTCAATGGTGATTTGATGTGTTGAAGCTTTGTTGCTTGTGCTATGTACATTGTAATTGTTGGTGGCTGACAGTTATACACCTTTTTCCCCAAATATGTTGTGCAGGGCACCCCCTCTGCCAAGGCCGTTGCCAGACTTGGATGCCACGAGGGAACGTGATTGCATCCGCCATTACAGATTCACTCGACAGTTGAATCAGGACTAGATGGACAGGCTGGAACCACATCTACTACCACAACACAGGAATCCAACTGCGCTGACACACAATGTAAAGGTAATGGCACCCCTACATTTCCTTGCCACAGGTACGTTCCAATTTACCATAGCTGATGTGGGGGGATGTCACAGACCATGTTCAGCCGTGTCCTATGTGATGTGTTAGCTGCTATGTTGAGGCACATTGATGAATTCATCAAATTTCCTACTCCAGACGAGTTGACAGGTGTCAAGGGTGATTTCTATGCCCTGGGTGGGATGCCACATGTGATTGGGTCCATTGATGGAACACATGTTTCTTTGGTGCCACCACAAGCTCAGGAGCAGGCCTACCACAACAGGAAACATTACCACTCTATAAATGCCCTGGTGGTGTGTCTTGCTAACATGCTGATTTCACATGTTTGTGCACGTTTTCCAGGATCATGCCACAATGCATTCATCATGAGGCGTAGCAGGGTACCACAGATCATTCTGCAGCTGCGCAACCATCTGGCATGTCTTGTTGGTGGCTAAACTCTGTTTCTCATGTATGTCTCAATTTTATGTATTTCTCTGACGTCATCACATTACACACTCATTGCCATGATGTAAATTTGTAGGAGACCCAGGATATCCCAACATACCATGGCTCATGACTCCGCTCCGCAACCCCAGAACAGCTGCAGACCAGCGGTACAACAATGCACACGGGCAGACCAGGCGAGTGATAGAGCGAACGTTTGGACTCCTGAAGAGCCGCTTCAGGTGCCTCGACAGGACTGGCAGATCCCTCCCATACGCCCGGCTCAAGGTGTGTAACATCTTCATTGTGTGCTGCATGCTGCACAACATGCCAGTTGAGAAGGCCGTGCCACTCCTCCTGGATCCTTATGAGCTGGAACATCCACCCGTTGAGGATGAAGGCCTTGGCCAGGATGCAAGCGATGAGGAGGAGGATGATATCCGGAGTCAGCTCATACGCAACCTCTTCTCATAATAGTGAGTCCTAGGAAAATATTGTGCAAGCTTGTACCATAGAGTGGCATGTGTAGTATACTGTGTGTCCAGCTGACTGTATGCAATGTCACTTTGATGTTTGTTGTGCAGTGTCACACAAGTGCTGATGTTACGCCACACACATATATGCAATGTGTGAACTTGGAATGTTATAAATGTACTACATTCTTACTGTATTATACATGACCATGTCTGAATGAAATTATTCTGAACGTGACCCCTTATGTGCCTGTCATTCCCAGGTCGCCCTGCCTGCTGTCCGTTGGTGTCATCTTAGTCCTCCTGCTATTCCTCATGAAGATAGCAACGTCAGCCAAATCAGCGGTACATGCACGGACATGTTGAAATGTCAGTTTGGGTAAGGATTCCAAATAGGCGGTTTTGTGTTGGTATGATTTCAATTGTGTGGTAAATGTTCATGCGCATGTTGTCGGACCATACATACATGTCATATTACCATGTCTCAAATTTCATGTTGCCCCACTCCCATGACAGGACAATCACCCTTCTTGACAGTCATCTGTAGTTGAGTTTTGATTCTGGTGAATGCATCAATGTGTGTAAACCTTGCCCCTGACACATTGCAGATAACACAGTTTGACATTGTGTGGGACATCACAACCACGGCCTCTGTGGGGAATTGCAGCCTCACTGTGTGCAGCAGGATGTGTCTGGATCATCCACCCAACCTTGTGGGCCAGTACAGTTTGATTCCCCAAAAACCATGTTGTGTAGGTGTGGGCCAGTGTATGTCTCACATATTCATTCAACTGTCATGTGAGTCTTTTTGCATGGATGCATTTCCCCCTGTGCCAGTATGTCATGTCACTGTCATGTCGTGACCTCAGTGCCGGTGGAGAACCCGGCTTTGCTAGCCTTCTCTGTGAGTTGATGTAAATTTTCCATTCCCATGATGCCAGGTATGTTGCGCTGATGTCATCACAACGTTGGGCTGTAGCAAATGTTAAATCTCCTTGGCACCAGTCAAGTGAGGTTATTCACAGGATTTTCTTGTGCCGTGCAGCATCTCATGGTCACAGTAGAGTTATTTTTGTGGCTTTGTTCCTCATTACTCGCTGTTGAGTTTGGTTCCACCTGCTTGTCATGTTTAGCATAGTGGGGCATAGTTGCTAGAGCCATGACAGGCTCCTGCGGGGCTTCCTTGTGTTTAGGTCATTCCCTTCCTCATTGGAGGAGCTGCTTACGGCTCTTGCGGGTGATGTCTACTTACCGTTTTGGCCCTTACGCATTCACAGGGCTAAATACAGATTGTTGGCTTTGTGTCAGTAGGACTGCTATACATAACATTTTCAGAGATTAGGACCCTCAATCATACACTGTGACTTAGTTGATGGCCGCATGGATCTAATTGCATAGTAGCAGTCTTGTGAGCGTTACACATGCTTCGTTTAGGTGACAAACTGTGATACCTTTTATGTGTCCGTGTTCAAGCATCTGATCTTGTCTCATTGCAAAATCTGTGATCACACATAGGGTACAGTGGCACTGGTTACACTTCACAGGTGTGACTGGTACAGTGTAGGTCCGGAGATATTCTGTGATTCTGTGAAAAAAGTATGGAATCCTTATGCTTATTTTCGTTTGTTTCAGATCTCCCTCCCGGCAGTTCCCATCCTCTCCTTCCCTCGCCTGATCTCCCTTTTGTGTCTGTCATTTGTACTCAGACCAAGGGGCTATTTGGAGATGGAACCCTTTCAGCATCGCACCACTCTGATGATGTAAATGTAAATGTGTGTGTCTTGTAAAGCGCACTGCTACCCGGAGGCGTCCTGGCACTATAGACCGCTGGGGAACCCGTCCTGGCTTTCCCTGTGAGATGTTCCCTCCTGGGTATCGCCAAGGTGAAACCAGACATCCCCGGCGTTGGTGGGGGGCCGTTGTGGAGATGAGGCAAGCTAATGCCCAGAGTTGCCGAGAGTGATCCCTGGTTAGAGTAGGCACCAAGGCAAGAATTATCGAGTCCGCTGACCCTGGTTCACGACCCTGCCACGTCGGGAATTGAACCCTGGTCCCGGGCCGTCCTCTGCTCCCGGGTCTGCCGCCTCTAACCAGTGAGCCACACCACTCCACTGATCAAAGGTACGGACAGTTCCTGGCAGTCGTTTGGAGAATCTTTCACCAGCATTACAGGTAACATCATTGCATGACTGTTATTGTCTTCAGAGCAATGCCACTGGGCATGTACATTGGCTAATACAGCATGGCCTCACAAACAACTTTATCCTATTGTGTAGGAAGTGTGTTTCCCACAGTACATTGTGCCTCATTGCTGTCAACGCACATCTCTTGCCAGTCTGCATGCGTTCAATATGGAATTGTTTACGATGATTGTTCATAAGTGTTTACGTGTACAGTGACAACATGCATGTTGCTGGTAATGGCAAATGTACCATATTGTGCCTGACGTAACATGGTTGTGTATGTGTTGTTTACCTTGCTACACACGACGTGCAGGCTACACCTGCTGACGCTGTATGTCCTGTGCCCCGCTTGGCCTTAGGGTGCCTAATCCTGTGCCCATGATGTTTGGCGACTGTTCACCCATTTTGCTCGCGGTGACCCATGGGTAACCAGACACTCCTGCCTTCACATACACATGTCACTTTGTGCCCTGCAAGAATCCTTGGGTTTGTGTGCTTGTGTAGCATGTTGTCTCACCCCTTCTGCCATTATGTGTTTACTCATTCCTGCTGCTGTATCCCCAGCTACAACGCAGCACTGAGTGGCCAGATCCTGCACCACACACGCCTACAAGATACTCCTCCATCCATCTATTCTTAAAGCATGCCGCAGCTTGTCTGTGCCACAGTTGCACAACCTCCATGACAAAGGCAGGTCCGTCAGCACCTGCAACAAGCAAGACACTCAGCTCATTTCATGACTCATGTGACATAACAGATTCATGCTCGAGCCACCCTCCACACAGTGAACACCAGACAATCATCCACCTGGTCTCAGGCTACCACAAACACACCCATGACAGCTTCTCAGTCTGTGTGTGCAACTCATACTGGCAACACGATGCAGCCCCACATATTAGTGCGTCTACGTACAACCAGGTCATGTGCCTCGTACAGCACACACACAACTTCCAGCAGCACCACATTGTACTTCATTACTACGTCAACACAACAGCACCACACATCGCCTTCATTACTGTAACGTGGTAGTACGTCAGCACACCACTTCTACATAGCCATCACAGACGGATAGTCCACACACCAAAACCAGGATCATGATTGTTCCACCTTAACGAGGTACACCCTCAGAGTCACATACAACACCAAGGACCCACTCGGCATTGTCAAACATCTGCATATCCGGTATCACACCAACAGCCTGACCACCCTCATTGTAACTATCATCTACAGCTCTCCAATCCTACACACACAATTTGGCTAAGCTATCTATCAATCAATCAATCGCTCAATTCATCGTTGAGCGCCCTACCTACCGGTGAGGGTCTCAATGCACTGGGGGGGGGGCTCCTACAGATCAAAAATCCAGGGTTGCGTGCTTGGTTGGTGGGTTCTGGGGCTGTGCCTAACGATGTTAGCCACCAGGAGTCTCACAGGCTGAGTTGGTGGGGCCGGGGATGAGGACCTCCGTTTAGTCTGAATTGTGCTTCAGCCTGCTGTCCTTCATCCATTTGGCAACGGCCTTCATTCCTCTGTGGAGGTTTCCTTTGGCACTTTGCGTGTTTCTTCGGTGAGGAATATGATCAGCTGTGTGCAATTGGCGTAGGAGATGATGTTGAGGATATGTTGTAGTGCAACATGGGTGAGTGGTGACATGTGGATATTGATCAACATCGGGCTGAGGGATGATCCCTGTGGGACGCTGGGGATGGTCTCAGTGGTCTTAGAATGGAAGTGTGGGAGGCAGACGGAGGCAGAGGCGGAAGGATGTGGCCCAAGGCAGGGCAATCTCTTGGATTCCGGCGTCATGGATGCGTGCTGTTAGGGTGTTAGGGTGTCTTGGCAGACTGTGTGGAAGGCTGGTGATAGGTCCAGAAGGATGAGGGCAGCTGTATCTCCTTTGTCCATGAGGATGCTGATGTCGTTGTTGGCGGTGATGAGGCCGGTGTCCGTGCTGTGGTTGCTGAGGAATCCAGACTGGGATGGTCCCATGATGTTGTTGTCTTCGAGGTAGCGGGTCAACACTCTGTTGACGATCTTCTACGTGACCTTTTCTGTGAAGGGGAGATGGCCCTGAAGTTCTTGAGGTATTTGGGGTCCGCCTTTTCTTTATTCACTAAGGCGTTGATCTCAGCATTCTCCCAGCTCCCACCGAAGGTAGCTGTCTCCAATGAGATGTTGATTGTTTTTTTGGAGAAGAGGTGCGCTGGGTTTGCTCCATTTGTTGAAAATGTTGAGAAGCCATGTGTCAGATGGGGATCCGGAGTGGATGGAGTCCATGGTCCTGATGGTGTCTTCGTCGCTGACGTACCAGGAGGTCAGGTTATTTTTGTGGTTGTTGGTCTAAGGGGGGGTGGACTCGTTTGTATTTGTGGGGGTAGCGGTGTGGAAGCTGGTGTAGATGTCGATCTTACGGTGTAAGAAGGTGGACAGTGAGTCACCCAGGTCTTGTGATGGTGGTATGTCATTGGTGTTGTAGGTGGGAGTTGTGAGTTCAATCACGATGTCGATGTGCTGTTTGCTGTTGTGTGCGTTGCTGTCTAGGCTGTCCTGTTGGTGGTCCTGATGAGTTGGTGGGGTCTGCAGGTGGAGCTATTGTGTGCGGTGTAGCTGTCGTTGTTTGGTTGCGGAGCCAGCTCCTCTACAGCTACCAACAGTTGCACATGGAGGTCCTGAGGTCTTCAGTGAACCATACGGCTATCTTGTTGTTGTGATAGGTGGCGGAGGTCTTGAGTGTGGCGAGGGTGTCGGCGCAGTTGTTGATCCACTGTTTGTGGTTAATGCCAGCAAAGTCGGGGTAGGTGTGGTCGGCGGGTGGTCCCAGGGCGAGGGTGGCGGTCAGTTAGACCACGATGGCCTTGCACGAGAAGCGGTGTGGCATGTGCTGTGTGAGGGGTAGTGTGGTGGGTTTACTGAAGATGAAGTGGAGGCATCTGTGGTCTGTCCAGTGGTTTTCGGTGGTGTGGTTGAAGGAGACGTGTGGAGTTGCGGAGAAGAAGGGGTCCTGTGTGTGTCCAGCGGTGTGGGTGGGTGTTGTCACGAGTAGTTTAAATCCGAGGTCGACGAGGTTGTGGATCAGGGCAGTGCAGTTTGCGTAGTTGTTGTTCTCAAGCTGAAAGTTCATGTCCCCAAGGAGGATGTAATCTGTGTAGCCGAGGGCGTGCGTGCTGATGAGGTCAGCGAGGGAGTTGATGGATTGTGGTCGGGGTCCAGGTGGTCTGTCAATGAGGGTGTTTTTGGCGTCAGTGTGGACCTGTAAGTGCATGTGCTAGGCGGTGGGGAATGTGTCGTTGGTGGTGACTCTGGGAGTGTTCATGTGGATGATGGCGATTCCTCCTCCCACTCTGTTGTTGCGGTGTCTGCGGGAGTTCTTATAGCCTTCTGGGATGGCTATGGCGATGTCTGTTTACGAGGTGGTGTAGAGCCTGGTCGCCGTCAACGACACCAGCCAGCCCAACTACAGCAACAATCTCTACACAGGTACAAGAACTAGACTCCAGGAGTACTTGTGCAAATCCAGGGTGTATGCACACACCTCATCCTCAACATCCCCTGCTACTGCCACATGACCATCCCCCTGAGATACCTGCAATAGTCCCACAGTCAACTGCAGGTTCACCTTCATACTCCTCAGCCACACTCAGTAGGCACTCCACAGGCCCAGGTAAATAAACTAATATGGACGTCTACCATCCAACACCCCGTTGCCCACAGTCCGTCTTGCCACCCTTGGCCTGGGCACCATTCATCACATCCACTGTACAACTGTACGCGGCTGATAGTTCTCATACCTCCGAACACATATCCTGGTACTCCCTCCGTGGACACCTAGATGGTCTGTACACCTCCAAGTGACTCTTCTGTACCGGTCTGTAATTGCAGTATTGCAAGCCAAACCCCCTTCAGCATTTTGTAACCATCACAGGTGTGTATTGCCATCCAAGTATGTAGTTGTTGGAATAATGTGACCTATGTGTGTCCTCAACTGGACTCAGATCCCAGTGTGTGGATGGCTGCAGTTTGTTCAACACTCTATCATTTTATACATGTCCCCACACATATGTTTTTGTCTCTGGGTACAAAACGTCTCCACCAATGCGTATTATGTTATTTAGATTTATTTTCTGATCGCGTGAAACGTGAGTAGGTGCTGTACAAAAAGGGGGGGAATCCAAAGTTCACAGCTGGAGATGTGATGCCTTACAGTTTGAGTCAGCAGAGTCCAGGCCACAGTGCTTGGCATCATTGGGCACACTGCGACCAGCAAGTCCATGTGGGAGAGTCAATAAGGTGAAGCTGTTGCACACAAAGGCAAGATGCCAGACCAGGTGACCTGGGAGTTGTGCATAGCCCACTGCCTCTCAACGTCTTATCTTAGCCGTGGACGACCCACCTTCCTTGTGGGACCCTCACTTGCAGGCCTTGACGATGCCTGGGACGCTCCGTCAGACAATTCCTCCTCCTTCTCCCTCCCTGTGGCTGGTGTTGGTCTTTGCCTTGATGTTTCAGGCTTGGTGACACAGGGAGGGTGCTGCATGTTGACAGCAATCTGATGGAGTGATTGGCTTATTTTCCTATGCACCGTCAAGAGCTCATCCAGTCATGCCTCCATCCGTCCCTGGTGTCGTTGTTGACTGGCACGTTGCTCGACCTGATGTCTTTTAATTTCGTTGAGGGCCTCCACTACCTGGCTGAACTCCCTGGTGTCTTACCGGTATGACTCCATGATGTTTTGGAGTTCAGACATACCGGGCCCTGCAGTTTGCTGGTCAGGTTCTCGCCTCCGCCTTGCGCCACTCCCACCACCCCTGCCAAAATGAGCCTGGCCTGCGCTTGTGGGCATATTGGATCAACAGGACTCATGAGTGATGGCAGTGGTGGTGTTGTCTGCCACCTCCTGGGTGCCCGGCGAACCTTGTCCTTCATTGTCAGACTGGCTCTTGTGTGGATTAAGGGCAGGGCTCTGCTCTCTCTGCTGGGATGTGGCGGGAATGGTTGTGGTGGTTGGCACAGATGTATCTGATCCAGCTGCTGCACGGGTTTGGGATCCAGAGGGGCCAGGTTGGTTGGGGTCATCCAGGGTGTGTTGAGAGCCGTCGCTGTCAGTAGGGTCAGGGTCCTACTGAGCCTGGGACTGGGATCCATTTCCCCCCCTGGTTCGGGGTAGTTTCCACAAATTGCCCTGTGGGTGTGAGAGACAGACACTGGTAATGCACTTTCATGCAACATCCAATTTTGATATCCATTGTCGTTAGCACTGTACCATCTGCTTTGTATTGTTGTCATTGTTCACTTGTGTATGGGTATGTTGTGGGATCAGATTGACATGTGCTCAGGGGTCATTGACATGTTCGGTACTGTTTAAGATGACTGGCACAGCCATTGCTGTGGCTTGTGTGGCCAGCACAACACAGATCCAGCTGTGCTCTGTGTGCCCCAATCTGCACAATGCAGCATCAATCCTTATGCCTGGTTCAAGCATGCACAGGGTTTAAATGCTTAAGATAGAGACTGAGTGGATTTTTTCTGATTTCAGTCAGCAACTTTTGTGAGGTGTTGCTGTGTCGTGACGGCCACCCACTGCCAACCCCCCTGGACCAGTACACCTACTTCTGGCACAGGGCTTTAGAACGTGTCAATGCCCAGGTCCATGGTGCTACTTAAGTGCAACACCAGCATCCAAAAGCTGTGGCTACAGCATTGTGTGAGAGGACAATGGACTTATGATTCAGCACTGTGCATTTTTTGCTTGGATCCGTCATCAGATCAGTATTTGTTTTGTAGTGTTACATGACGATTGTGACAGGGGTGCACTCCATTGCCTATCCCCAGAGGCTCTGTTTCTGTAAGGGATGTGTGTGACAGGCCATGCTAGTAGTTTGAGTGTGATTTACAAGTGGACGTCCCTCGTGGTGTGTCTGTCCCCCCATGAAGCATGCTGCCATGACGGTGGTTGTGAGTGTCTGTGTAGGATATCTGACCTTGTTCTGGTGTTAGTGTTTGCACTGGTCACAGGAGGGCCTTGTGCTGCCTACACCAGGGCCCAGTGTCAGCTATCTTGTCAGTACTTTCACACTCCCTGTGCATTGGCATGGTGCATGGGTGTGTACCTGGGCCATATGGGATGAGTGCAGCCTCCTACCCTACACTTTGTACTCTCCCTTCCAGCTTTCTAGCACTCCCCGTGCAACCACCCCCATAATGTTAGGCACTGCTGGGAGTCATAGCCACTCACCCACATACCATCCCCATACTGTTAGGCACTGCTGGTAGTCCTCTGCACCCACCCACATACCACCCCCATACTGTTAGGCACTGCTGGTAGTCATCTGCACCCACCCACATACCACCCCCATACTGTTAAGCACTGCTGGCAGTCCTCTGCACCCACCCACATACCAGCCCCATACTGTTAGGCACTGCTGGTAGTCCTCTGCACCCACCCACATACCACCCCCATACTGTTAGGCACTGCTGGTAGTCCTCTGCACCCACCCACATAACACCCCCATACTGTTAGGCACTGCTGGGAGTCATAGCCACCCACCCACATACCACCCCCATACTGTTAGGCACTGCTGGTAGTCCCCTGATGTTACATGAGTTGTTTGTATACTCACCAGGCTCCACGGCTCCTTTGATTCTGTGAACTCCCACCGGTGGTAGCAGGGCCATGACTTTCTCCTCCCAGGGATGGTATTGTGGAGGTCCACGGGGACCACCACCTCCAGTTTGTTGTGCATGGGCGTAGTCATCATCCATCTTCCTCTTGACCATCCTCCACAGATCGTACCACCTGGCATGGCAATCCCTCCTGGTGCGCCTGATGGGTGCAACAGCATTGACCTTATCGACGATCTTCTCCCACAGGCGTGTTTTATCTGCAGTGCTGGTCTGTCTGACCAATGCACCAAACAGCTGTGGCTCAACTCTGATGACTTCATCTGTAAGGATCTCCATCTCCGGGTTAGTGAACTTTGGATTCTTTGGTGTGGTCATGGTGTGGGGTGTATGTGATTGAGGGGATGATGGTGTGTATGGATGAGGGTGTGTGGGTCTGATTGTGAAGGGGTGGTGTGGGTGTGAATGAGATAGGGTGCATGTGTGAAGGTGTATGTGTGCAGTTGTTGGTGTCCTGTCAGTGTCTTTGCGCAAATAGGTATGTTGCAATGGATGATGGGTTGTATGTATGGGCCCTTTTATTGTAAAAATCAATACCAATAAATAAATACAAAATTATTTACTTAATTACAATTAAATTAGTTCCCACCCTATTCCCCTATAAACCCACAACCCAATACGGAAAATGAATTCGTGGGTGTGGCTTATTTTGAATTTCTGGTGGGTGTGTTATAAGGGGTGACTTGGGCCCTCTGTTTGGCTGTTTGAAGGTGGCCAGGACATTGTTTTCCAATGGTGTGTACACAGGAGACATGTTTTGTGGTGTGGTGCGACTCATTTGTACCCTCCTTGTGCTGGTTTTGGGGTTCGCGTGCCCTCTATTAGTGGGGGTGTGCAGTTCGTATTTGTTGGTGCTGCTGGCTCATACGGAACATTTTTGGGGTGTTTGCGTACGCTTTATTGAGTGGTGTGCGGTTCGTATTTGTTGGTGCAGCTGGCTCATACGGGACGTTTTTGGGATGTTCGCACACGCTTTATTGAGTGGTGTGCGGTTCGTATTTGTTGGTGTGGCTGGCTAATACGAGACGTTTTAGGGGTAGGGGTTCGCGTACGCTTTGAGTAGTCTGCGGTTCGTATTTGTTGGTGCAGCTGGCTGATACGGGCCGTTTTAGAGGTGGGGGTTCGCGTACGCTTTATTGAGTGGTATGCGGTTCGTATTTATTGGTGCGGCTGGCTGATTCGGGCCGTTTTCACGGTGGGGGTTCGCGTACGCTTTATTGAGTGGTGTGCGGCTCAAATTTGTTAGTGCGGCTGGCTGATACGAGCCGTTTTAGGGGTGGGGTTCGCGTACGCTTTATTGAGTGGTGTGCAGATCGTATTTGTTAGTGCGGCTGGCTGATACAGGCTGTTTTTGGGGTGGGGGTTCGCGTACGCTTTATTGAGTGGTGTGCGGCTCGTATTTGTAGTTGCGGCTGGCTGATACGGGCCGTTTTCGGGGTGGGGGTTCGCGTACGCTTTATTGAGTAGTGTGCGGTTCATATTTGTTGGTGCGGCTAGCTGATACGGGCCGTTTGGGGGGTGTTCACGTATGCTTTATTGAGGGGTGTGCAGTTCGTATTTGTTGTTGCGGCTCGCTCATACGCGATGTTTTCCGTATGAATCATTCTTCAGGTGCGACTACGTTTGCCCGTACATATCGCATACTCGATCCCCGGTCTGGATCGTACTTGTTTGGTCGTACGGCATGTTTACAAATCGTACGGTTTGAGTTCCAACGCCATTTCGTATGGTTCGTACGGTTCGCTGATATTCAGACGTATTTTCAGGATACGGATCGTACTACGCAGTTCGGACGGTCTTTTTTCATTCGTACGGAGACGGCTACGAATACGATTCGTACGACGGTTTTTTCTCCTGAATCAACCTCATAGTGTTAATTGTGTGAACTAATGTATTTGTAATTGTTTTTAATTTGTTCGTTAATTGTTATTAGTTAATTAATTGCTAAATAATAACGTTAATTGTGTAATATTTTGAAATATCAGTGGTGACATTTATAGACGAATATAGTGGAAAGCAAAGTATTTTTGAAAAATGTATTATTCGTTAATATTTTGCAAGAGTAGGAATACTAAATGATTCCTCTCTGCTCTCCAACACTTTCCCTACTGCTGCACTTGGTGGAGTGGGACTAATAAATTATTCCTACCCGCTATCCAACAATTTCCCTATTGTTGCACTCGCTGGAGTGGGAATAGTAATTTTTACATAGTCGCTAACAACACTTTTCCTACTGTTGCACTCGCTAGGTGGGAATAGTAGGTGCAACAGTAGGGAAAGTGTTGGAGTACGGGTAGGAATAATTTATTCCCACTCCAGTGAGTGCAACAGTAGGAAAAGCGTTGGATAGCTTAGAGGTAAAAATTACTATTCCCTCTCCAGTGAGTGCAACAGTAGGGAACGTGTTGGATAGCGTAGGGGTAAAAATTGCTTTCCCCACTCCAGAGAGTGCAACAATACGGAAAGCGTTGGATAGCGTAGGGGTAAAAAATACTATTCCTACTCCGGAGAGTGAAACAGTAGGGAAAGCGTTGGATAGCGGGAGGGTAAAAATTACTATTCCCACTCCAGAGAGTACAACAGTAGGGAAAGCATTGGATAGCGGGAGGGTAAAAATGACTATACCCACTCTGGAGAGTGCAACAGTAGGGAAAACATTGGGTAGCAGGAGGGTAAAAAGTACTATTCCCACTCCATACAGTGCAACAGTAGGGAAAGCATTGGATAGCGGGAGGGTAAAAATTACTATTCCCACTCCAGAGAGTGCAACAGTAGGGAAAGCATTGGATAGCGTAGGAGTAAAAAATACTATTCTCACTCCAGACAGTGCAACAGTAGAGAAAGCGTTGGGTAGCGAGAGGATAAAAATTACTATTCCCACTCCAGAAAGTGCAACAGTAGGGAAAGCGTTGGATAGTGGGAGGGTAATAATGAATATTTCCACTCCACAGAGTGCCACAGTAGCGAAAGCGTTGGATAGCGGGAGGGTAAAAATTACTATTCCCACTCCAGTGAGTTTAACAGGTGGGAAAGTAATGATTTAATATATTAATAAAAAGTAAATTAATTATCAGTACCAATAAAACAGTAAATAAAATTAATTACCAATTTAGTATTGTGTAATACTTAATAGATTAGAAATACAAATACATATTAGTTATTCAAAATGAATTACCTATTCATAATTAATGAACAACTAATTAATTTTAAATAACAAAAATTAATTAAATAATAACAATTAATACCAAATAATAATTAACAATAAATTAATTCTCAATACACAAAAAGTATTTTTAATATGTAATTAATTACAATTACTTCCCCACCCTATTCCTCCATAAACCTACAACCCGCTACAAAAAATAAATTAATACAATTATCATCAGTATTAAATAATTAGTTATTACAAATGAATTACCAATTTATAAAAATGAATTACCAATTAAAAATTAAATAACAATAAATTTAAAATCAATACCAATAAATAAATAAAAAATTATTTACTTAATTACAATTAAATTAGTTCCCACCCTATTCCCCTATAAACCCACAACCCAATACGGAAAATAAATTAATATAATTAACATAATTATCAATTAATCAATTAATAAAAATGAATTACCAATTAATAAAAATGAATTACCAATTAAAAATGAATTAACAATAAATTCAAAATGAATACCAATAAATAAAAAAATAAAAAAATTAATTACAATTCCCACTCCAGGAGTGCAACAATAGGGAAAATGTTGGGCAGCAGGAGGGTAAAAAGTACTATTACCACTCCAGAGAGTGCAACTGTAGGGTAAGCGTTGGATAGCGGGAGGGTAAAAATTACTATTCCCACTCCAGAGAGTGCAACCGTAGGGAAAACGTTGGGCAGCAGGAGGGTAAAAATTACTATTCCCACTCCAGTGAGTTTAACAGGTGGGAAAGTAATGATTTAATATAATAATACAAATAAATTAAATATCAATACCAATAAAACAGTAATTAAAATTAATTACCAATTTAATATTATGTAATAAGTAATTAATTCGAAATACAAATAAATATTAGTGAATAAAAATTAGTTACCTATTCATAATTATTGAACAACTAATTAATTTTCAATAACAACAACTAATTAAATAACAAAAATTAATACCAATTAATAATTAACAGTAAATGAATTATCCATACACAAAAAGTATTTTTAATATGTAATTCATTATAATTACTTCCCACCCTATTCCCCTATAAACCTACAACCCGCTACAGAAAATAAATTAATAAAATTATCATAAGTAATAAATAATTAGTTAATACACACTAATTACCAATTTATAAAAATGAATTACCAATTAAAAATTAAAAACCAATAAATTAAAAATCAATACTAATAAATACTTCCCACCTTATTCCCCTATAAACCCACAACCTGCTACAGAACTAAAAAGCTAAATTAAATTAAAAATAATTAATAATTGCTCAAAATGAATATTTAATTTAATATAATTAAATTACTTCCCACCCTATTCCCCTATAAACCCAAAACCCGCTACAGCATTAAGGTACACAAAAATTAAATAACATAAAATCAATTACTTAAAATAAATTAAACATACATTACAAAAATAATATACACTTTTCACACAATACTAACATACAAAACACTTTAAAAAATGTGATATTATTAAAAATTAAAAATATTTTAATGCCTATATTATATACTTCGATATTTTGACTTCTATATTTTGACAATCAATATTATATTACTCACCTTCAATTCGATATTTTTAACCACTATATTGTGTCCATTAAATGTTTTGTGCATTCTATATTTTTACTTCAATATTATGTCCATTCTATTTTTTTTCTCGATATTATGTCTATTTACCAGTTTTAAGACATTTTAAAAAACGATATTTTGAACAACAATATTTTAAACAACAATATTTTGGTTTCAATATTTATGTACTTACCATTAAGGAGATAGGCTGTTGATATTCTGTCCATCGATATTGTAGACTCGATATTACTGTAGCTAGATATTATGTCAGTTGATATTATGTCTTTGGTACAGCCAGACATTGGTCGAACTGGCATAACCAGAATCCTGACCTTTTGCCATTTTTAGAATTGACAGGATTAATAGAAGCCTGCTTGGAGGAAATAGAGAGAAGCAGTTGAGTCTCTGGAGTCAGAGTATATTATTCTCCTTGGTAGCATGTCTCCCAGGGGCTTCAATGTCGATGAGGAGCTTTATGTGCAAATTGGCTGATGTGTACACCTATAGTGATGACTCTCCCTTTTGTGGATAGTATCTGATAATGTTTATTTTATCTCATGATAATTTATTTTGTTTGCTTTATTTTACCTCTGATAAATCCATTTTGGTTTTCTCTGTGTCTTTACAGCTGCTGCAGACTGGTTACTTTGAGATACATATTCAGGGTATGATGAATGTGTCTTCCAATTGGTACATGCCTGTTTGTGTGTACCTTGACAAATTATTTGCACTATTTTAGTTTAATTATTGTTGGGTATGCCAAGATTGTTGCTTGCTTTAGAAACAAAATAGAAATGTTTGAATGCCATTTTTTTAATGTACTTGGCAAATTTGATCTACAGTTGTAGATTTCATACTCAGCTTGCCTGGCGTCACTACATCAGATATAGTATTTAGAATAGACCAGACAGGTGTTTTTTTGCCAGTAAGAGCCACCTGTGTATCACTAGTAACTAGTGGGGAGCTTTCATTTTACCATTTACAAAATAGACAAATGGCGGCGCTGCCTCTCTCTCGGAATTTACAATGAAGGATGTTAACAATAATACTTACCTTCACAGGCGGATGACAAGTCACTTGGCCTCTTTGTTTGTGAATTTTTTGTGCTCTGCCACTTGCTACAATGTTACAGCACTTCCTCAAAACCATAGTAGAAATGTTGAACAATCAGAGATGTATTTAAACTTGTATCTCACCTTTCTCCTGTTCTCCCCCTATTTGTCCGACTTTTTTTTGAATGTGGTGAAATCTTGAATGTCATGGCTGAGTAGAAAGCATGAAAATGTGCATATATCTTTTCTGTCTATTGTTTATGTTATCAGTTATAAGTTGTTAGTGCACCCACCCTAGCTTTCAGGCAGTGATGAGGAACTTCAGGTAGAAACGCGTTACCATGTTGACATTGGAAATTTATTTTTTTGTGTTGCTAATAACTTAGGGGGCCATTTGACAAATCTCCATGATACTTTCTCAAAAAGTGCTCTCTTTTGGCTAGTTTGCACATGGAAAGTTTCTTGGTCATCGGTCAAGTGGCGCGAGAGAAAGGTGTGTTAAAAAATGTGTTTTCCTCATTCATTTTCTCATGAGAATTTGTATACACATATACACAGCTACAGCCTAAACCACTGACCGAATGTACACCAAATTTGGCAGAGTATTAGATTTAGGTTCAGAAAGAGTGTCATTTGTGTTCTGGTGTAAATACGCTCAGTAGTGTTTTAGCAATGAATGCTCAAACACGTTGTACATCCAGGGAATTGGAGGCTTTGCGTAGCCTGACAAATCTCAAACTGAAACATGGTTGGCTGCCACCACCTCAACCAGGAAGTGTTGGCAGCTAACTAGTGCAAAACAAAATGACACAAAGAAGCAGAGTAGATATACCGTGACACCCTTTGCCTGGTGTTTGGGTACCCGAGGGAGCAGTTGCTGAAAATTTGCAGATGCTTGGCGAATCAGCAGAAAAATCCGAACAAAAAAAGAGCAGGCTCATGTGCTTGTTTTTTTTTAGCCACTCTGTCGGGGCCAGTTCCTGTGGGTAAAAGCTGTTTACTTTTGACCCCATTCTCCTGTTCATGCTGCATGTTTTAAGGGAAGGGGTCCACGCAGCTCCCCTCTTTGAGCCTCTAGAGACCCTCAGGACCCCATCTTCTGGCCTGCTTCCCTGAGCCACACATGTCCTGGCATCACATCTCTAGGACCTGATCAAATTGCTATGTCCCAGCGATCCCATCCAGTGACATATTGACTTCCCTTCATGCACTGGATTGGTCAGGGAAACCTTTGTTTATTTTCGCTTAGCTGGGGCATTTTCAAATCTCTCTCCAAGTGGGAACAAATACAAAGTGATTGGGAATTTCATAATTGCTCTTGCCCACTGGGAGTGGATTATTATTCTGTTTCCTACTAGCACTGTAGCAGGCAGAGAAAGAGATAGAAAATATTGCTCCTGCCTATAGGAAGTGGCATCAGAACCTACTCCCTGTGGGCGGGAGTAATGTCAGCTTCTGCTGAATGCGAGAGGTCAACAAGTTTCTGAAGGGGTGTTGGGGCTCCCCCTGCAGCCCACAACCACCCTATGGTAGGTTCCCTGGGTAGGCATCAGGGCACCCATCTTTTATTGTGACAGGCCCCAAAGGATGGGGTCACTGGGGCTGAAAATGTCCAAGGGAGTAGGGTCACATGTCCCGTTCCCCTTAGTATGATACCGGGCCCAAGGGATGGAGTCCCCAGTGCCTATTTGAGCCCAAGGAAGGGGTACATGCCCCCTACCCCTAATTTGTATGCCATGCCATGAGGAATTGAGTCCTGGGGCTAAAAATTGGCCCGGGGAGAATTACTACATGCACCCTTCTGTAATGATAATGCTGGGCCGTGGGGGATGGGGTCCTCGGTGCTGAAATCATCCTGGGGAAGGGGCTGCTTGCCCTCCTCTTCCTCATAGTCATGCTGGGCCCTCGGAA
Organism: Lissotriton vulgaris; assembly: GCF_964263255.1. Lineage (NCBI taxonomy): Eukaryota > Metazoa > Chordata > Amphibia > Caudata > Salamandridae > Lissotriton > Lissotriton vulgaris. The sequence continues at coordinate 185,343,526 of NC_141688.1, read as the reverse complement.
TGTGGTCCCGGCCCCATGCCCCTAACACTAACGATGGGTCCAGGTGGATAGGAGCCGAAACATGCCCAGAGAGGAGGGAGCAAGAATTGAGATTGTAACTGAAGCTTGATGTGTGAAGAAGGAGTGTATCACTGAGACCCGTAGCAGCAGTGAATAAATCCTTTAGTGCAAATACCTGAAAGATTGGTGTGGTGTCTTCGCCGGCGTGGATTCCTGATCCGATGTGGATCCGGGACTGGTAACACGTTGCCGAGAAAACGGGGGTAAAAAATATGCATTTCCCATGTTAATTCTTAAATGGATTTTGAGCACGACTACATCCCACACTGCTGGACAGAATGACACAAAATTTGGCAGAAAAATAGCTCTTGGTCCAGAAAGAGTGCTTTTTGTTATTTGGGTAAATCTGTTGAGTAGTTTTAAAATTATTTAGAGATAACCGAATTTGGATAGCTAAGGATGCAGTACCTTCGAGACGCCAACACGGAGCATTGTGAACCTACGCACCAGGATCAGTACTGTGATTGGCTGGCCGCAACCTGTGTATAAATTTGAGGTGGCCATTTTATAAAGTGATACAGGGCTCCAGGGGATAGAAATAAAGCAACAAAAGTATGGTAGGGGTTAGGGTGCAGGTACCATGACCCTGTGGGTGCATTGTAGTTGTTACTGAAGGACCTCTTTTGAGTATCAAAAGGCATTACATTGCTTCTGTTCACATGGTTGGACTAGATGTTCCATTGTGATGATCAGCATGGCACCCTGTGTAGTGTTGTATATACATTCACATCCCCACTCACACATTCATGCATGCACTCACAGATCTACTCATAGACTTACACACCCAGTCAGAGACCCATTTAGACACTCATGCACCCAGTCTCAGACCCACTCAGACACTCATACACCCACTCAAAGACCCACTCACACACTTTTGCACCCACTCACAGACCAACTCAGATACTCACTCACCCACTCACAGGTCTACTCAGACACTCAAGCACCCACTCACAGACCCACTCTGAGACTCAATCACCCAGTCATACCACTCACACATCAATCAATCATAACACTTGTATAGTGCGCTACTCACCCGGCAGGGTCTCAAGGTGCTTGGGGAAGGGGACTGCTATTGCTCGAACAGCCAGGTCTTGAGTTGCCTCCTGAATGCGAGGTGGTCCTGGGTCAGCCGAAGATGGATGGGGAGAAAGTTCCATGTCTTGGCCGCCAGGTAGGAGAAGGATCTGCCACCAGCGGTGGCTCTTCGGATGCGTGGTACGGCGGCGAGGGCGAGGCTTGTTGATCGCAGCTGGCGGGTGGGTGTGTAGAAGGTCAGGCGGTCATTGAGGTACTAGGGGCCCAGGTCGTGGAGAGATTTGTGTGCGTGGGTGAGGAGCCTGTACGAGATCCTCTTGCTGATGGGGAGCCAGTGCAGGTCCTTCAGGTGGCCGTAGATGTGGCTGCGTCGGGGATGTTCAGGATGAGTCGGGCGGAGGTGTTCTGGATGTGTTGGAGTCTTTTCTGTAGCTTGGCTGTGGTTCCGGCATAGAGGGCGTTTCCGTAATCCAGTCGGCTGGTGACGAGTGCCTGGGTGACCGTCTTCCTGGTTTCGGTCGGGATCCATCGGAAGATCTTGCAAAGCATGCGTAGGGTGTTGAAGTATGATGAGGAGACGGCGTTGACTTGTCTGGTCATCGAGAGGGAGGAGTCCAGGATGAAGCCCAGGTTGCGTGCGTGGTCTGTTGGCTTGGGAGCAGTGCCCAGGGATGGGGGCCACCAGGAGTCGTCCCAGGCGGAGGGCGATGGTCCCAGGATGAGGACTTCCGTCTTGTCTGAGTTCAGTTTCAGGCGGCTGTTCTTCATCCACTCAGCGACGTCTTTCATCCCTTCGTGTAGGCTGGTTCTGGTGGTGTTGGGGTCTCTGGTGAGGATCAGCTGGGTGTCGTCGGCGTAGGAGATGATGTTGAGGTTGTGCTGGCGGGACGCTGCAGATGACTTCGGTGGCTTCGGATCGAAACGGGGGGAGGCGGACTCTCTGAGTTCTTCCGGTGAGGAATGAGACGATCCACTCCAGTGCCTTCTCTTGGATACCGATGTTGCTGAATCGTTGAACTAGGGTGCGGTGGCAGACGGTGGGGTCAGTGGGATCAGCTGTTGGTTTCTTGAGTAGGGCGCTGAGCTTGGCGTGCTTCCAGCTCTCCGGGAAGGTGGCGGTGTTGAAGGAGGCGTTGATGATGTCCCGTAGTTGGGGTGCGATGGTGGAGTCGGCCTTGTTGAAGACGTGGTGGGGTCAGGGGTCAGTCGGAGATCCGGAGTGGATGGTGTTCATTGTGCGGGCTGTGTCTTCGGTGTTCACCGTGGTCCAGGAGCGGAGGGTGGTGGTGGAGGTCATTGGTTCAGTGGTTGGGTGCGTTGAAGGTGCATCGAAGCAGTTGTGGATGTCGGCGATCTTGCGGTGGAAGAATGAGGTGAGGGAGTCGCAGAGGTCTTGTGAGGGAGTGATGTCGTTGTTGCCGGTGCTGGGGTTCGAGAACTCCTTGACAATGCTAAAGAGTTTCTTGCTGTCGTGGGCGTTGTTGTCCAGTTGTTCCTTCAGTGATTTCTTCTTGGTAGTGCGTATGAGCTGGTGGTGCTTGCAGGTGGCGTGTTTGAGGGCGGTCATGTTGTCTGTGGTCTGGTCGAGGAGCTAGGCTTTTTCGAGGGTGCGGCAGTTTTTCTTGGAGTCCTTGAGTTTGTCGGTGAACCAGGAGGCTTTCTTGCTTCTGGGTCTGCTGGTAGGGCTCTTTAATGGCGCGAGGTCGTCGGCGCAGTCGGTCAGCCACTTTGTGAGGTAGCGTGCTGCTTCGGTGGGGTCCGTTGTGCTGGCGGATGGGTTCTGACTGAGGGAGGTAGTGAGCTATTCAGCGGTGATCTTGCTCCAGTTCCTGTGGGGAGCCTGTTGCGGGTGGTGGTGAGTCGTGGTTCTTTTGAAGCTGAAGTGTACGCAGCTGTGGTCAGTCCAGTGAAGTCCTGTGGAGTGGCTGAAGGTGATGTGCTTGCTGGATGAGAAGACTGGATCAAGCCTGTGGCCAGCGTAGTGGGTGTGGGTGGTCACCAGTTGCTTGAGTCCGAGGTTGTCCAGCAGGGTGGTGGTGTTGCAGTTGTTGTTGTTATCCAGGTGGAAGTTTAGGTCCCCGAGGAGGATGACTCATGCACCCACTCATGCACCCACTCAGACACTTACACAGCTACTCACAGACACACTCAGACACCCCCACACTTAGTCACAGACCCACTCAGAGATGCACGCACCCACTCACAGACTCACTGAAGCACTCACACACCCACCCACTCACAGTCATACTCTGTTATGTGATATGTCTGGAGGCCTTATCAAATAATACTAACACAATACACAAAAGTGGGCCTCAGATCCCTCTTGGCAGCCCTAGCTCGGTCCTTGTAGAGTAGCACAGAGCAGGCAGGCATACTTAGAGGAACATGTGTTAAGCATATGACAATAGCAGCATTGAGTGACACAACTCAAAAGAAACCTTGACACCAATTTATACAAATAGATTGTATTTTTATATAAATATTAACACCAAATTTCATTGCAGATATCCGGAGTTATAGATTTTTTGGAAGTATTAGCAATAAATGTAATGAAAGCTGTCAAATGTTTACCATTAAAGTCAATGGGAAAACACACTTAGCAAAAGAAAATTGAAAGTCAAGTTCAAATCTGGTTACGGTTCTGTCACTACTGTGTTACCTTGCAGAGGGAGTCTGGGTGCAGAGGTTACTGGGCTGTCCTTGATGCAGACCTGTGGATATGTGGAAGCTGTCAAAAATGCAGTACTTGACAAAACCACCCTTTATGATGAAGTTACACTCTACCCTCAGAAAGTGGAGGCCTCGGGGATGCAGGACTCAGGTGGAACAGCTGAATTTAGTCTACTTTACTCGACGTCTCATGTTGCAGAGGAAGTGGGCAGCTCTCATTCACCAGGGGCTGGTCACCCCAAAGATGCTTTATCACACACTCAACTGTACCAACTTCAGGGTGCAGAGACATAGCAGTGGGGTAGTTTCTGATGTCGATCAAGATCGCTGTATGTTTTTGATTTCTTTTCTCGTAGTTTTATATAGCGCAAACCTGACCCTAAACTATCGGGTATCAGAGTGCTTTACAGACACAGGAGGTTAAGTGATTTGCCTAGAATCGCAGGATGTTAAGCATTGTTGCAGAACTCAAACTCAGTTTCCAGTTTCCAAGATTTGAGGTTGACCACCCTACATCCGGTCGTTGTGAGTTGCTCTTAGACTGGAGTTGTCACTCAACGGATGAATCTTTCAACTAGGGATCACCAAGCTTTGGCTGCAGGCAAATGCAGTCTTGGATACTTTGGTGGCTGGATGTCGACAGGAGCAGACCAGTGCTTCGAAACTTGATGTGAGCTTGGCTACCAGTCTGGACTTGCAGTACACCAGTTTACTCAGGCTCACTCTTGACAGGCCCAACAGATCATAATTCTTGTGATTCAACACATCAATTCTCTGGATGTGCAAGTGACTAGTTCGACCAGTCATAGGGGTCTGCCTTTACCTTCTGGTGTCCACTGGAATCCCTCTTGCTGGAAGCAATGAGCTTTCACCACAAGCACATGTTGTTACTAGAGGTTCAGTCGCTTAACGGCACTTAAGGGTCATCTCTTTGTGCTGCAGCAGAGTCCAATGTCCTCTCTTCATAATGTTATCTTCTTTTTGTCTCTTCTTGGATTCCAAAATAGATCTAAAGTTCTTCTGCCAAGGGAGCCCCTTAAATCCTAGTTTAGGGGATGTTCAGGTCATGAGGGACAGTGGGCAATGTGCTGCAGGTCCCTGCAGCTAACCCTCCCCTGTAGTGACAACATCCTGTGGCCGTAACTTACCCAGAATACTCTTTAGGGTCTGTCAAAATGGCAGAACTATTACTCAGCTGTGTAGACCTCTTAGCCCTCCCTAAAGGTATGCAAAAAGTACATTTGATGGACAGAATGCAGAACAATCTCATACATTCACCCCAGTACAGAGATCTGGGCCAAAAGTCCATAGTTTTTTGCACACCTAGCCATTCCATTATGGACCCACCCATATGCAAATCAGACTTGACCCTGCACCCAATAGGAACAGTCCAGCCCAAACTGCCAGGATAGGTCCTCCCTGTACTGAAAACAAGCATCCTAGGACCGGTTTTGGGCATTCAGCCCTCATCAACCAGGATAGCTTGACTCCAGTGGCATAGAGAGCAAGGGACCCACATCTGGGCATACCCGTCCCACTCGGGGTGATAAATGCAAAAAGAACAATTGATGGACAGAATGCAGAACAATGATATACATTCACCCCAGTACAGAAAGCTGGGCCTAAATTGATCATGTTTTTGCTCCCCTTTCCTTTCCAGCTTGGAGCCAGCCACATGCAAATCAGTCTTGGCCCGTGCCCTATGGGAAAGGTCCAGCCCGTACTGCCAAGCCAGGTCCTCCCTGGACTGGAAACAAGCATCCTAGGACCGGTGTTAGGGTTTCAACCCTCATTAACCAGGATAGTTTGACTCGAGTGGCAAGGAGAGCACAGGACCCATGTTTGGATATACCCGTCCCACTCAAGGTGATACATTCAAAAAGAACAGTTGACGGACAGAACGCAGAACAAGGTCATACATTCACACGAGTACAGAGATCTGGGCTAAATCCTTTGTTTTTTTGCTGCCCATGCATTTCCAATTTGAACCCAGCCATATGCAAATCAGCCTTGACTCTGCGCCCTAGACTGGAAACAAATGTCCTAGGATAGCTTAGCAGTTCGGGCTGGACACAGGGTCAAGACTGATTTGCATATAGATGGGTCTGAACTGGGGTAGCTAAAGAACAATGATGGATTCAACCCAGATCGATGACTGGGAGTGAGTGTATTAAAAGTTACAGCACTCCGTCCATTATCTCTTTGTGTTTACTTTGTTGGCCCTAAGTTGGCAGGGTATGCCCAGGCGTAGGCCCCTTGCTCACTTTACCACTGGAATCAAGCTAGCCTGGCTGATGAGGGGATTTACCCCAAAACAGGTCCCAGGATGCTTCTTTCTGGTTCAGACTTGGCTTGGTAGTTTGGGCTGGACCGTTCCCATGAGGCACAGGGTCAAGACTGATTTGTATATAGCTGGGTTCTAACTGGGGTGGCAAAGTGAGCTAAAGAACAATGATGCATTCAACCTAAATCTGTGACTGGGGGTGAGTGTCTAAAAAGTTTCGGGACTCCGTCGATCATCTCCATGTGTTTGCTTTGTTTGTTCTAAGTTGGCAGGGTATGCCCAGATGTGGGACCCTTGCTCGCTTTGCCACTAAATCAAGCAAGCCTGGCTGATAAGGGGTGTTACTCCAAAACCGGTTCCAGGATGAAGTTCTCCCATCTACTGTAATTATCATAAAGTCAAGGTTGAGCAAACCAAATTTGATGTTGTTCTGTCTAAGACTGTCTAAGACGAAGCCACACAGCAAGAATCCTTTCTTCTTATTTGACGTGTCAAATTAGTATTCTGCATCAATATATTTTTTGCTATCTTCATAGAATAAGGGTCCTTCTTTTTGTGTTGCAGCCTGCAGGACAAGACAGGGATGTTTCAATATCAGACATGCAATCACTGGCATGGGTTTATTTCATGCACTAGGATACTTAGTCTATGTGTTCAATCAGGTTCAGAATAAAGTCTCTCAGAAAAACTAATGCTATTGTCTATTTCAGACAATTCAAGCATTTAATAGATGCGAACATTGTCTCTCCAGGTACAGTCTACCAGATACATCTCTTTGCGCATTAGATTGCACAGTTCCATACCACAGCACCACAGTCTTGCTACACACCAAAATGTTTATTTCTATTTCTTCTAGATGCCTTTCCATGGAGTCTAAGTGATAATGTACGGTTAGAGGTCTGACTTGATGGATTTGATCTCTGTTTCCATTTCAAATATTGTTATTTTCCAACGTGCCCCTTTTTACACTCATTGTGAACATCTCTTTCATAAATCGCTACCACCATAATCTTGAGTATATTGCTCTGTCTGAATTTTATGAGTTTTCTTGACTTGGAGGACTCCACAGAAGAACAATAGTTTAATGATATTGAAGATGACATAGATGAGTCAAGACTGTCACTACATTATGAAAGGCACACACACTGAGGGTGGCAACCTCAAGGTCTATGTCTTCGGTCAGGAAGTGTTGTGTGTAACCTAGGCTGCCCAGGCAGGTAAACAGCGTTTACAACAAATCTTTTACCCCCAAGGGAATCACAACGTGGTCATTACAACAACCGTGCTGTGATACCGCATAGCATTACTCCACAAGTCAGACCAAAGACTCACGGAGGGGGGGAGGTGTTGGATTTAAAATCCAACACCTTCCCTGGTGTCCCCAGAGACAGGAGTTGGAATAGTAAATGATACTATTACAACTTCCATCTCCCCTCCTCCGCAAGTCGTTGTTCTGCCTTGCGGAGTAATGGTATGCGGAATCACAACGGGGTCGTTGTAACGACTGCGTTGTGATTCCCTCTGGGGTATAAGAATGCAGAATTTAAAGGTATATCCGCTCAGGCATACTATTGAGTCTCATATGAGAATTGATATGGGCTGTACTGGCACGCAAATGGTGCCCTCAATGTTTCTTCTTAGCCGAGCTAGAAATTACTCCTTAATTCTGACATTTATGAAAGATGATGGGTCAATAGACAGCCTCAGACCATTATACTAAAGAGTACATGTATAAGGGCAAGGACGACTCTAAGGACTCCTGTGAGTCAGCTCAGTTCCAATTTAGAAGAAGCCTTCATTGATGTGCAGTGGACTGATGTCCATGCCGAACTTCAGCAGCAGTTTCTACAGTCCACAAATATATAGTGAATATATCGCTATATATCTCAAGGATATCTCTTATACATGCTGTGCTTGATTTCAGTTGAGGGCTACTGTTGGTAGGATAATATGGAATGTTGCGGGATGGTGGCACCCCTTCATAAGTGGTTTATTACTGCTGAAGTCAGTCTATGGCAGGCGTGGGTTCTCCCCTCATCCCCCAGCTAAGGAGCCACAATAAATGTAGCCTTCTAATTAGCATTTTCCTGCTTTCTGTGGTGTCTTACAGCTTACCTAATGCTCTTGCCTCAGCTCTCCAGCACAGCGCAATCCGTGTATGCTTTGCATGTCCCTTGCGTTCCTCAACACTCACAACTTGAATCACAAATCCGATATCAGCACTGTCTTAAATCACCGCACCGGTCTCTCTGGAAGAGGAGGGACTGGGCTTTGGATTGGTGGCTTCGTTTAGCTTCACTGTCTCTTTTCTTTGAGAGGGTCAAATACACAGATCCAATTAAGACAGAGGGTTTGAGATGATTGCAAACTCTCCACCTATTTCTTATTTGAATGGAGGGGTCCCGAACAATATAATCTGTCAATGCAGGTATTCAATGGATATGGGAAATCATAATGTATTTAGCACTGCAGTCTCAGTGCCAGTAGACCTGATACACCCTGAGAAAATGCCCTTTGCTGGCAGAGAAAATCATGGAGTAGCCATCTTGATACCGACGCCTTATAATCTTAGGCCTTCTAAGTTTTCTTTGCTGTGAATGACCATGCCTTCCCAGGCCACCAAGCTGTTGTTCCTGGGAGTTTATACTGTTTCTCAATTTTCTTCTCTGATCAGGGTTGCAGCGGTGCACCACTGCCATCTGTGTAGCGTCTCTGCTGAATTTTTCCTTTTTTCATAAACCACAGTAGTTGCTACGGTGTTACTTAAAGAGTTGCCTGCAGATAAAATGTATGTCTTTATTCTGTTTTTACAGCAATGTATTATTATTATTAACACCCTTCCAAAACTGCTGGAAGAGAAAATCTATTTATTGATTTTTTAGTACAGAATTTCATTAATATTAACACACTTGCAAAACTGTTGAACAATGTTTTTCAGTCGTGTTAAAAATAAAAATATCACTGGTTAAGATTATAATATCTTATTCTACCGTAGTTTAAGCAAGAGAGGCTAGGGCTAATGGCATCCACGCACTCACAAGCAATGAGGCACATGAGAATATATTATGTTAGGCGTCAAGAAACTAGGCGATCTTCGAAAGCGATAATAGAGACTGTGACTTAAAAATTGGAACCACTGCTATAATCCTGTTTCAGCATTGCTGTGAATCGTGCTAAAACATGTTTCAAGAGATACAATTTCTGTTCAGATAACATGGTATTTATTTCCCAAAATTTTCAAAAGTACTCGCACTCTACCTGCGCAATTTGGGGGATTCTAAGGGCCTTAGACAAGACATATTTGGGGCCTTTTGCTGGGTGGAACTATAAACTGTTATCCCTTCTCAGCCAATTCAAACCTTCACAGTGCCAAACAATATTATGTTTTAAGTTTAACTTTCTTGTGTGCCAGCCGAATAGTACTAAAAAAAAATCACAATTCACTCCTGTGTATACATGGGCTGAAAATTCGTTCCGCTTGCGGAATATGTGGATTTTCCGCGATTTCGCGATCCGCGAATCTTGCGAAATCGCGGTAAAATCCGAGAATCAGGGAGGAATTTTCAGCCAAGCACTTACAGGATTACAGCAGCAGGTGCAAAAGTTGAAGCTAATTTTTTGTAACCTTTTACAAAAGGGTTACAAAGAAATTAACTTCAACTTGAGCACCTGCTGCTGCAAGCCTGTAAGCGCTTCCTGGCGCCTTGTTGTCTACTTGCAACTATTCTCTGACCCTGCTCTGACCCTTGAAGCAGGGTCAGAGAATAGTTACAAGTAGGCAATGAGGCGCCTGTCAAGAAAATTAAACCTCAACAGGAAGCACTGACAGTTATAAAAACAATCATTTGCAATGCAGTAGGTCTCGCATTAGGAAAGTTTGAGCTATTGGTCTTGTAAATAACATTTTTTTAATTTATGTTTTGGTTTTGAAAATAGCTAAATTAATAGCTTTGTCATTTACAATGCCAATAGTTATAACGTTCGCAAATGTGACACCTATAGTATTTGTAATGCAACAGGTTTTGTATTTACGTGACTTAGATGTATTGATATTACAAATTACAATGGCTTTTAATTGTTTTAAATAATTAATACTTAAATAAAAGTGATTTTAATTTATAATGGCAATAGCTTAAACTTTTGTAAATAACTTTTGTGAAGATTATGTTCAGTGTATTTTTTTGTGTCGAAAATCCAAGAACAGAAGTGAAATATTAACATCTTTTTGTGACATTTGTAATAAAGCTTGAAACATTGAGAGAACATATTTGAACCAGTTGTTGTTGAATGGTTGCGCAGATTGATGCTGGGGTGGCGCTGAGTGGTGCTGTGGTGGTGCTGAGTGGTGCTGTGGTGATGCTGAGTGGTGCTGTAGTGGTGCTGAGTGATACTGGGATGGTGCTGAGTGGTGCTGAGTGGTGCTGTGGTGGTGCTGAGTGATGCTGTGGTGGTGCTGAGTGATACTGTGGTGGTGCTGAATGGTGCTGCTGAGTGATAATGTGGTGGTGCTGAGTGATGCTGTGGTGGTGCTGCGTGATGCTGTGGTGGCGCTGAGTGGTGCTGTGGTGGTGCTGATTGGTGCTATGGTGGTGCTGAGTGATGCTGTGGTGGTGCTGAGTGATGCTGTGGTGGTGCTGAGTGGTGCTCTGGTGGTGCTGAGTGTATGTGTTGGCGCTGAGTTACGCTGTGGTGATGCTGAGTGATGCTGTGGTGATGCTGAGGGGTGCTGTGGTGGTGCTAAGTGGTGCTGTGGTGATTATGAGTGATGCTATGGTGGTGCTGAGTGGTGCTGTGGTGGTGCTGAGTGATGCTGTGGTGGTGCTGAGTGATGCTGTGGTGGTGCTGAGTGGTGCTGTGGTGGTGCTGAGTGAAAATGTGGTGGTGCTGAGTGATGCTGTGGTGGTGCTAAGTGATGCTGTGGTGGCACTGAGTGGTGCTGTGGTGGTGCTCAGTGGTGCTGTGGTGGTGCTGAGTGATGCTGTGGTGATGCTGAGTGGTGCTGTGGTGTTGCTGAGTGATAATGTGGTGGTACTGAGTGATAATGTGGTGGTGCTGAGTGATGCTGGGGTAGCGCTGAGTGATGATGTGGTGAGGGCAGAAAGGCACAAAAAGCAGTCTAACAAAGGGCAGAAGAGCAGAAAAACAAGGGAAAAACGATTCTAACAGAGGGCAGAAGGGCACAAAAAAACAGTCTAACAGAGGACAGAAGGGCAGAAAAACAAGGGAAAAACGAGTCTAACCGAGGGCAGAAGGGCACAAAAAAAATGAGTCTAACAGGGGGCAGAAAGGCACAAAAACGAGTCTAGCAGAGGGCAGAAGGGCACAAAAAACGAGTCTAACAAAGGGCAGAAGGGCACAAAAACACTTAGAATAACAGAGGGCAGACGGGTACAAATAACAGAGGGCAGAGGGCAGAAAAACAAGGGAAAAAAGAGTCTAACAGAGGGCAGAAGGGTAGAAAAACAAGGGAAAAACGAGTCTAACAGAGGGCAGAAGGGCACAAAAAACGAGTCTAACAGGGGGCAGAATGAATCCCGCCCTGCGTGTTTGTCCACGCAGATGCCACCTTTTTGTGCAATACCTCTACTCAACTGGAGTACTTTCTACTGTCTAATCAGTAAGTGCTCCCTCGTTGGCTAAATGTATAGGGGCAGATTTACAATAACTGGCGCATCCCCAGGGATGCGCCAGTTATTGTGCGCCACAGTTCAGCCACCCATGGTGCGCCACATTTCCAATGCGGCGCACCATGTGGCAAAAACAGCACAGATCCGTCACGCATCTGTGCCGTAAAAGCAGCGCATTGCTAGAGTGCGACGCAGCTCCAGCAATGCTCTGGGCGGCCCAATCTCCCCAATGCTGCGTCAAGCCTTGCGCCTGCTTCAAGCAGGCGCAGGGTTTTGACGCAGCATTGTCCTAAATGTGACTGAGTGAAATCTTGTAGATTTCACTCAGCCACTTTTAGGAGGCATTCCTGCGTAGGAACGCCCTCCCCTGCGCCAGAACGCCTCCTGATGGCGCAGAGCTTTACAGCGTGACGCATCTCTCAGATGCGTCACGTTGTTAATACCCAGCACCATGGCGCATCTTTTGTGCTGCCGCTGCATCACAAAAGTGACGCAACTGCAACGCAAAAGAGGCGCAAGCGGCTTGTGAATCTGCCCCATAGTGCTTTTACTATACTATACCTGCGTAAAGGGCCAGAAGATGTGTCGCCAGTGACCATGTGTGCCTGTGCCTGTGTTACAGGCACACATGGTCACTGGAGACACATCTTCTGGCCCTTTCCGCCGCTGCAGTGTAGAAAAAGCACTATATATTTACCCAATGAGGGAGCACTTACTGGATTAGCCAGTAGAAAGTACTCCAGGGCAAATCGCAAAAAAATCCGCAATGTCGCGGGAAAATTTGCAAATTCGTGGATTTTTTTGCGATTTCGCGGGGAAATCCACGACTTCGCAAATTTCGCCCATGTTTAGTCAAAACCTTACTCCTACTCGAGGCAGGCGTAAGGAGTTATGTTAGGTATATGGCGCCCTGAGTATTGCAGAAGTTGCGTCGCCCTTGCGACACGACTCCAGCACTGCGCTGACCTTACGACATAAGATGCAACACGCATCTGACTATGCTTGCGCCATGGTGCGTCGCATTGTATATGCGACGCATCCATGGTGGCGCACGGGTATTCCTCCATGTCGCATCTTTACTGGCGCATCCCTGCTAATATGCAGGGATGCGCCAATCCTAGTAACTCTGCCCCTTTCTTTCTCTCTCTACACTTTAGTTATTAGTGATGTCCAGACTGGACTTTGGCAGTGCACCCTTACTGGGATTGCACCACTCAAGGTGAACTTCAATGACGCAGCAAGACTGATAACAGGAATAAGACACTCCACCTACATCACACCCAGCCGTGGTCCGTGCAGGTTAGAGTGGTGGGGCACAGTGAGGAGGGGGGGGGTCCGGTGGGATTTCAAAAGCCGATGATGAGGGAAATGTGATTATTTATTTATTTAATTTTCCTTCGTCATCACCCCTTAAAATCCCCCCCCCCCACCTGGCCCCACTGCTTCACTGGCTCCTATTTGAAGCTAGAATCCAGCTGAGAGAAGTGTGCATGAGGCAGAGAGCCCTGTACCATGGTGAACACAGGTACCTTGCAAGAAAGCTCACAATTTTAGGCGGCCGGCGCTTCTTACAGAGTCCCACCTACCTCCTGCTGGAACTGCTAAGATTCAGAAAAAAAGAAAGCCTATGCCCACTGCTTTACCTGATCCGCCCTGAGGAGATTGAACTCTCACTTATCAGAAAGTTAGCCTAACTCATCGACTTTCACTTTCAAGAAAAAGGTTCACATAATCTTAGTTGCCAGACTCCTAACATAAGGATCTGGACGGGGGAGATTTCTGTAATGACTGAAACCTAAGGATTCTCTTGACAATGACATGATTGTAACTTGTTACCAGGATAGCAGCCACAAGAAAGTGAACCTCATTTTGTTGTGCTCTGGTATATGCAGCTGGATATTATATGACTCATAGAACAGGGTTTTAGTTTTCTTTGTACAGTGCACTAAATAAAAAGAAATTAAAAAGTTGTACAAACATTAGGCTTCTTTCTCTACTGGGAATTGTCTTTGTGTATTTAACAATGTATGTGGTATCTGAATAGTGCAAACTTTAAAAAAAGCAGTGGAGAATTGTACAGGTTGGAAGGAAAACAAATTATTGAAAACATAGTGGTGTTTGGACAAATTATCGATTTAAAATTATTGGTAGAGAAATGTTGGAAATCAAACATCATGACACACAAATCACAAAATGCACAAATATCCTTGATGATAATATCAGTTTTTGAGGTAGGTAATATCATTGGAAATAATATTGATGTTGCTAATATTGTTTCCACTAATACAGTGGTTAAAATATACGTTTTTATTATTTTACGGTGTTTTACTACATACATTAGTTTTAAGTAATTAAGAATATTTTATTAATATTTAATAGTCAATATAGAGTCATGGTGGGTTGTTGGGTTTGTAGGTGGATAGGGTGGGACATCAAGTAACAATTAATTACGAATTTTTTAATACAGTTTTATTAATCATTTGATTGATATTTATTATTTCCTTTATGCGATAGTGATTTATTTTTATTTGATGTTATTTTCGGTATGTAAGGTTTGTAGAGGTTTAGGATTGGAAGCCAATTAAGAAATCATTAATGAGTTATTAATTGTTCAAAATGTATTTAATTGATTTTTAATTATGTAAAATATGAAATACTGATTTATTCATGTTTTAGTAGTAGGATGCTAGGTTTGTTTGGGTATAGGGTGGGAAGGTAATTAAGTAATAATGAATTTACAATGAATAATTGTTTGTGAATTATTACATTTGTTTTAACTATGTAAGTTATGGAAGTTTTTATATAATTTAGTTGCTGGTTAATAGGTTTGTAAGGGTACAGGCTGGGAAGTTAACTAATTATTAATTGAATAACAATCATTAATTAATTGCTAATCATTTCTCATTGAATCGTAACTGTGTAATTTGACTAATTGTTTTCAGTTTTTTATACATATATCCCTGTATATCTATAACTATATCTATAGCTATATAAATATACACACATATTTATGTAAATTATATTTTTTTATTAATACATTTTCTATATTCATGGGATTACTCATATATGTATAATGTGTAGTATTTTCACTAATCATTTCTTAGACTGCAGTAGGAATGGTAAAATTAACCACTTCTAAATTAATACTTTTCCTACTGTTGCACAGACTGGGGTGGGAATAGTAAATTTTACAGCTAACAAGTCCAACACCTTCCCTACTGTTGCGCTGTTTGGATTGGGAATCGTAAATTTAACTGCTCCAAACTCCAATGCTTTCCCTACTGTTGCATAGACTGGAGTGGGAATGGTAAATTGTACCTCTTTAATGCTTTTCTTACTGTGGCAATGACTGGAGTAGGAATGGTATATCACACTCCTCTGAAGTCCAACACTGTCCTCACTGTTGTATAAACTAGAGCGGGAATAGTACATTTAATATTTTTAGGCTTCAATAGTTTTCATAATAGGGGTTAAATTAATTTTATAGCATCAATTGTTTGTCTTTTTATATTTTAAAATATTTGCTGTTATTTTTTAAATTTTAAATGTATTTTTATGTTTTTTATAAATGTGTTTTTTGGGATTTGTCAATCTTATTAATCTTATTTATTGTCTACATATATTTATATATGTGTATACATATACATATATGTATATGTATATATCTCTCTCTCTGAATATATATATATATATTCACTGAAAAAACCATAGGTTTCAGGCCCTATATAGTTAAGAATTAGCATTTATAAAACCTTTAAAATTCACAAAAAAACTATAGGTTTTAGGGGGTTATAGTTAGCTGGACATTTCACTCATACAAAACCATTGAAATTGCTCCTATATAGTTAGTTGTACAAACTATATTTCGCGCACCCGCAATCCACTGCTGATGATGTCACATATTACATCATTCAAGACAAGGCCTGAAACCTATGTTTTTTTCAGTGAATTTCAAAGTTTTTTTAATGCTAATTCCTAACTATATAAGACCTGAAAGCCCACCAGGAATCTCCAGTATGCGGCAGGGGACTGCATTGCAGAGATGTGTAATGAAGCCACGCCCCTTTTTACACCTCTCTGGAACGCAGCCCCCGTGCATGTTTGAAGAGGGGGAACTAATTCCCCTTGCATACTGGGGGTCCCTGGGGGCCAACTAGCCCACCTGGAACCTCCAGTATGCGCCAGGGGCTACATTGCACAGAGGTGTAATGAGGCTATGCCTCTCTACAACGCAGGCACTGGCGCGTTTGCAGAGGGGGAACTAATTCCCCTTGCATACTGGAGAACCGCAGCCTTAAGGCCCGGCAGCGCAGGGTACGCCTGAAATCCCCGGGATTCACATGCCTTGTCAGAAACAGGGACACGGACTCTTCGTCTGGCATAGAAGATGGTATTTATTAGCTGCAGCTAGAACAGTGGTCTTAGAAGTCGTTGATATAACAAGGTTCAATAGAGACTGCCACTTAACTCCGTGGCGCACAGGTTTATATACGGTATAATACAATGCAAAATGCAATCACACAAGAGCATGAGCTATAGGCAAACGTTATAGACAATGACTTAAGAGCAAAGCAACTCAAGTTCCCGGTTATGTTTGTCACTCGACCCCTTAAGCAAATTACAAATGAATCCACACAATTCCATTTACAAGTAGCGAAAACACAGCTGCGTGTTGTAGGAGGAAAGTCGTGAAACAGGAGAATGAATGAGACATGTAGCGAAGGACAGCAGATAAGATAAGGAAACAATGGTGTGAACCAACAAATAGTCCGGACGGGGATTAATCAGCCCAGACACGAATTAGTGTACTCAGCCAGACCCTGACACTCGTTAGTAAACATGGGCAAAGAAGCCACCTGACACGAAAATGCAGAAACAACAAAAACATCGCGTTCACGGCGCTGCCTGAGTGAGGGCAACATAAAATGGCGACAGCTTCAAAATGGAGGCTGGGCATGAACGAATTTGTAATTTACAGAATCTCAGACCCTCCTTTTGCCATTACTCAAGCAAAAACAAAACCAACTCATGCTAATCTGAGTCAGAATCAGCATCGATATTCAAAAAATCTTCAAGCTGTTGCTGCACCATCATCCTAATATTCTCTGTCTTCTGAGTTGCAGATTGTGGAACACATAAAGTAGCTAGCAGGCCACAGACTGCAGGACCAAATTGAACACACAGGCAGCAAGAGAATATGATGGCCAAAATAGCTCCAAGGAACGTTAGTATCTTCCATTCCCAAGTTGACAATATTCCCCAAAACCATCCCATAAAAGACCAATCTCCTTCGTCCTGATGAATCGACTCAGAGATGGTATGCAATTTTGGAAATGGCTTGGTATACTGCTGGAGCATCATCTGGAATATAAATGCAGCAGCTAGATCCAATCAATCTACAGACACCTCCTCGGTTTGCTAAGATCACATTTAGCGCAATCCGATTTTGCAACGTCATAAGACGGTCAGCCTGAAGCTCTGCTGTAATGTTACCTATCGCACCTGCAGTAACATTAATAGTGGTCTCAACCACACGAACCAGTTGCCTGATGTTTCTGCTGTTTACCATCGGGCCCCAAAAGGGAAGGAATCCTTTAAGGAAGTCTCCTCCCTCTTGTTCTGCTGTGTCTTTGTCATCAAATATACCTCTGCTATGTCTAACTCTGTGGTGGTCTGACGGATCCGTATATGTAGGGGGAAGAAGGAAAGCTATATAGCAGGTTCCAGAAAAGTTGGAAGGAAGCCTAGTATAAGCTTGTCGTTACAGACAAAATATGTTCCTTGAGACGGAACCAGCGGAGGAAAATCAGAAGATGAGAAAATGTAAGTGTGCACACAGTCCATACTGGAGAAGACTCACCCTTTCTTGTTTTGTCACCAAGGCTAGAAACATAGTGGGTAACATTCCATCCGTCATAAGCTCTCTTCTCGTCTAACGGAATCTTGTTCTTCTCATCAATTTTAGCCATTACCACTATACCTTTAATCAAGGAGCTGTAGCTGAAATCCAATCCATTCCCAGAAGTCCTTACAGGGCTTTTAAGTCTATTGTGATATGCGGCTGAAAACATAGTCAAATAGGCCCAAGCTGAACCTTCATATGAGAAAGGAAGAACCAAATACGGCATTCCCTTTCGTGTATTGTGTGGCATAAGTCCGCACACCCAACAGTCAGTCATATTAATAGCCAACTGATGTTGGTGTAACAACTGAATAAACGTATTACTCATATATTCGGCTCTCCTTATCTGTTCATGAGGGGGTAGAGCATGCATTTTATGTGAAAAGACAGAAAGACGAGAAGGCACAAAGGTTGTAGAATTGACAACATTTGTTGGTTGCAAAACATGGACGATCCAACCTGTGCAACCAAATAGAATACGCTAAAACAAAAAAACACACAAAGTTACGCCAAATCGACTACGCAATAATTTACAATACTTGTAGCGTGTTTTGCTCGGCACGGTTTGGTCCTTAAACAGGGTTGCTGGATTAGTAGTGTCTATTTGAAGATGCTCAGGCAGAGCAGCTTGAAGAATGTCGTCATCTGCTTTCTCGGACTGAGTTCCATAAATTTGAGCATCACTGAAAGGCACAAAACAAGGAATCGCTTCCGATTCAGATTCTCTTACACCACTGCAGATCCACTGGTCGAAGGGTAATGGCAATGGCACCTTTTTACAGTGCACGCCATGCACCCAGTTACACTTTCCGACCACCTTTACAGCTGTGCGGGTGACAAGCAAAACTGCGTAGGCGCAGACCAACGAGGATCCAAGTTCTTAGTCCGTTGAAAATTCTTAACACAGACCCAGTCACCGGGCAAAATGGTGTGACCTGGGTCTGTGGAGACCTCCGGCAGAGCACTTTGTACCTGTTGGCGAATAATACTTAATTTAGTAGTCAAGTCATGCAAGTAGTCAATTAACAAATGATATGGTATGTCCGAGTATCTCTTGGGACGAGGGACACCCCAAACATTAGCTGGGCATCCAAATACCACTTCATATGGGCTAAGTCCCATACGAGAGTGCACAGTAGTTCTGGTTGACAAAAGAGCTAGGGGCAAGGCATCAGGCCAAGCAAGACCCGTACTGGCTTGAATCTTGGCTAGTTTAAGCTTGAGTGTACCATTGTAACACTCAACCAAACCCGCTGACTGTGGATGGTTTGCCGCATGGAATTTCTGTCTGATACCAAGACCAGAACACACTTTCTGCATATTTTGACCCACAAATTCTCTGCCATTGTCACTCCAGAGAATGCGCGGCAAACCAAATCTGGGGAAGAATTTTTTAAGCAACACTTTAGCAGTTGACAATGCAGTGTTATCTTTCAAGGGGTAGGCCCCTATCCAGTGGGAAAGGGCACATGCCACCACCAGAACATACTTCAGATTGTTGCATAGATCCATATGAATGTAATCGATCTGCAACACCTCAAAAGGATATGACAGGGGTAGCAAAATGACCTGCTGGAGTTGAGGTACCCTTTCCTGGGTAATGCATTAGACAAACAATACAATGCTTAACCACATTCTCTGCATATTTCGGGATTCCTTCATTCTACCACACAGGAGCCAAGAGCTTACATATGCCTTTCGCACTAATGTGAGCTGGACCATGAGCCATAGTCACAACCGGCAAAACATAAGCCTCCGGTAATAACCATTGCTGATGTTCCCACAACTCCGTCCAACAACCCGGTGAGTCTAACATTCCCATACTTTCTTTCCACGTACTCAATTCCTTCTCAGTAGCCTCTCCCTGAATCGCTTTCACACTCTCAATCGTGTCTTCACACATTCCACTTTCCCTAACCCAGTTTGCAGGACCTGCCACATACATTCGGCTAGCGGTGTTTCTAGCTGTAGTTTTCGCTACCTCATCTGCAAACGCATTTCCACGACCCACATCATCTGTGACTTTATTATGTGTGCTGCACTTTATGATCGCTATTTGTGTAGGTAAAGTAAGTGAATCAAGAAGAGCAGTCACTAACTGACCATGCTGAATATTTGTCCCATGAGAGGTAAAGAATCCTCTCTCCCTTCATAACTTGCCGAAGCTATGTGCAACGCCAAAAGCATACTGACTATGTGTGTACACATTCACTCTCTTTCCCTTTGACAACACACACGCTCTAGTCAAGGCTATCAATTCAGCTGCTTGGGCTGAATTATGTCCGATACGTGCCATCTCAACAATTGTGCATAAGGTGGTGACAGCATAGGCGGAAGTAGTCTACCCATTTGGAAGCTTGAAACAAGAACCGTCCACCCATAGGATCCCAACCGGGTCCTTGAGCGGAGTGTCCTTTAAATCAATCCTACCCTTCGTTTCTTCTTCCGTTTGAAGAAAACAATCATGTTTTTCCTGATCGTCTTTCTCATCTGGGAGTGGCAACAGTGTAGCTAGATTTAACGTTTTACATCTTTTGATATGTCGCTAGCAGTGTCACTTCGTATACAGACAAACGAGCACTTGTGAGTTGCTGTGTCCTGGAATTTCAGCAAGGTATCCACTGCATGTGGAACCATAACAATGAGTGTGTTATCTAACACTAATCTGGCAGACTGTCTAATAGAAATCGCCGCAGCTGCCGTAGCTCTAAGACAACTGAGCAACGCTTTAGCTACTAGGTCTAGTGTAGCGGAGAAATAGGCACATGGCCTCTGTTTATCTCTGAATTGCTGTGTCAAAACTGACAATGCGCAACCCTTGCTCTCGTGAACGTACAGTGTAAAGTACTTGCCATAATCAGGGGTACCCAACACTGGAGCAGAACACAGAGCAGTACGTAGGTCAACAAAGCTTTTCTGACATTCATCCGTCCAAGGGAGCGGATGTGGCGTATCTTTTAACGTTAGTGCCAACAATGGTTTAGCCAAAAGTGAAAAATTGGGAATCCATTGTCTACAGTGGGAAGTGATACCCAAAAAGGCACGAACAGACATCTGTGAAATAGCATGAATACGTTCTGGGGTCAATAGCCTTCCCTCCTTCGACAAGAGATGACCTAAATAGGTCACTTCTTGGCGGCCATATTGCAGCTTAGAGGGTGACACCCTATGATGTAAAGCAGACAAATGATGCAACAATGCAACAGTCACGCTCTTGCACACATCTTCCGTATTAGCAGCCACCAGCAAATCGTCCACATACTGAATAAGCGCAGCACCTGGAGGCAAAGAGAAAGCATCAAGTTGTGACTTAAGAGCCTGCAATATAGATGGAGGGACTTTCACAATAGCCTTGAGGAGCTCTCTTAAATCGGAAACTTCGGCCACCCAGAGAGAACCAAAGATATCCCTACTTTCTTCAGCAATAGGAATACTAAAGAAAGCATTCTTCAAATCAATCACCGAAAACCAAGCTGCCGAAGCAGGAATCATTGTCAACAAAGCAGTAATGTCCGGAATAACAGGAAACTGTGGCACCACAATTTTGTTAACTTCTCTCAGGTCTATAACAAATCGATAAACAGGAGGCTGTGAAGGATCAGTTCTCTTAAGAATCGGTAGAACAGGACTGTTACAAACATTGCCTCTCGTTTCTTCAACCACACCTTTCTGAATAAAATCATCAACAATAGCCAAAAGTGCTCTCTCTCCATCACTAGAGATACGATATTGAGGAATGCGTGGCATTCTAACATTCTCTGTAACTGTAACAACATACGGTGGGATCGCAAGACGACCCACGTCATTCGGACCTGTAGCCCAAAGACTTTCAGGAAGAGAATGCAACTCAGATGGAAACTGGTCTCGGGACAAATACATGGAAGACGTCAATTTCTTCCCCAATGTAAGATGCAAGCCAGAAGCGGAACAATACAACGTGGCATGGAGTCTTTTAAACAAATCCAGACCCAACAAGTTCTCGCCACAACCAGTTGTCAGAATAAGTGTAGCATCCAAATCATAAGGACCAATCGAAACGGGCAAAGGACAAGAAACCGGAATACGAACTGTGGCACCAGAAAATCCCACAGATGTATTCATTAAGCCAGACAAAGGTGCCCCTGGGAGTTTAGAATGAATGATATAGCTTCTCATCGCACCAGTATCCAAAAGAAACGGTTCTGAAACACCCATAGTATTGACAGTGACATACAGCCCATTTTGATCTACTTAAATCGACACAACTCCCTTACTTCGTCCATGGTTGTCCTATTCGACATCAAAATCGTCAGCCCTATCTTCAATGTGGTAATCGTCATTGTAATACTGCGCAGACTGAACTCTCTGCTGATCAAAGTAATTCGTAGTAGATGGAGGAAAAGAACGCTGTTCCTGAGAGGACACACCTCGTCCTCTACCTCTAGATCCTGTCTGAAAAATACCACGACCTCGTGGAGCAGAAATCCCATTATTACGCTGTAATAAAACCGGACTACTATTCTTGTAATGTCCCTCTTCCCTACAATACGCACATTGATTAGGACCTAATGGAGGTCGTGGTACGAAAACCTCAGGCTTCTGGTACACTTTCTGAAACTGTGGGGGTTGAGAATACTGAGGCTGCGCAGGACACGGAGGATAAGCCTGTTGTAAAAGAACCTTCGTTTTCAGATCTCGATTTTTCTTCTCTTGCTTCTCTTTATCCTCCTTATCTCTATTCTCATAATACTGTGCAGTAGCCAGTATTTTAGCAGGGGAAGAGACAGCCCATGTACTTTTAGAACTCTTTAATTTATTCGACAATTCGGGAAGCAAGTTATATACAAACCAATCAATCAATCAATCAATCAATCAAGGCATTTATATAGCGCACTACTCACCCGGAGGGTCTCAAGGCGCTAGGGGAGGGGGGTCCGCTACTGCTCGAACAGCCAGGTCTTGAGCTGCTTCCTGAAGGCGAGGTGGTCCTGGGTCAGGCGGAGGTGGGTCGGGAGGGAGTTCCAAGTCTTGGCGGCGAGGTTGGAGAAGGACCATCCCCCTGTGGTGGCTCTTCGGATGCGGGGGACGGCGGCGAGGGCGTGGCCAGTTGATCGAAGCTGGCGTTTGGGAGCGTAGAAGTTGAGGTGGCTGTTGAGATATCCTGGGCCTTGGTTGTGTAGGGCTTTGTGTGCATGGGTGAGGAGACGGAAGGTGATTCTCTTGTTGACCGGGAGCCAGTGCAGGTCTCTCAGGTTTCCGGAGATGTGGTTGCGACAGAGGATGTCCAGGATGAGTCGTGCTGAGGCGTTATGGATCTGCTGGAGCCTCTTCCGGAGTTTGGCGGTGGTTCTGGCGTAGAGGGAGTTGCCGTAGTCCAGACGGCTGGTGACGAGGGCCTGGGTGACTGTCTTCCTGGTCTCGGTGGGGATCCACCGGAAGATCTATCGTAGCATGCACAGGATGTTGAAGCACGACGAGGAGACGGCGTTGACTTGTCTGGTCATGGAGAGGGAGGAGTCCTGGATGACGCCCACGTTGCGTGCGTGGTCTGTTGGTTTGGGTGCGCTTCCTAGGGCGGGGGGCCACCAGGAGTCGTCCCAGGCGGAGGGTGAAGATCCCAGGATGAGGACTTCCGTCTTGTCCGAGTTCAGTTTCAGGCGGCTGTTCTTCATCCATTCGGCTACCTCTTTCATCCCTTCGTGTAGGTTGGCTCTGGCGGTGGCGGGGTTGTTGGTGAGGGAGAGGATCAGCTGGGTGTCGTCGGCGTAGGAGATGATGTTGAGGTTGTGCTGGCGTGCGATGGCTGCGAGGGGGCTCATGTAGACGTTGAAGAGGGTTGGGCTGAGCGAGGAGCCTTGAGGAACGCCGCAGATGACTTCGGTGGCTTCTGATCTGAACGGGGGGAGGCGGACTCTCTGTGTCCTTCCGGCGAGGAAGGAGATGATCCACTCCAGTGCCTTCTCCTGGATTCCGACGTTGCTAAGGCGCTGTACTAGGGTACAGTGGCAGACAGTGTCGAAGGCCGCGGAGAGGTCTAGGACGATGAGGGCCGCTGTTTCTCCGTTGTCGAGCAGGTCTCGGATGTCATCGGTGGCTGCGATCAGGGCGGTCTCGGTGCTGTGGTTGGCCGGAAGCCAGACTGCGAGAGGTCGAAGGATCCGTTCGTCTCGTGGAAGGCGGCCAGCTGCTAGTTGACGGTCTTCTCGATGACTTTTGCAGGAAACGGGAGCAGCGAGATGGGGCGGTAGTTCTTGAGGTCGGTGGGGTCGGCTGATGGTTTCTTAAGTAGAGCGCTGAGTTCGGCGTGCTTCCAGCTCTCCGGGAAGGTGGCGGTGTCGAAGGAGGTGTTTATGATGTCCCGCAGGTGGGGTGCGATGACAGTGTCGGCCTTGTTGTAGACGTGGTGAGGGCAGGGATCGGTCGGAGATCCGGAGTGGATGGAGTTCGTCGTGCGGACGGTGTCTTCGGTGCTGATCGGGGTTCAGGCGCGGAGGGTAGTGGTGGGGTGCGGTGGTTCGGTCGTGGCGTGCATCGGTTGAGTGCTGAAGCTGTTGTGTATGTCCGCGATCTTGTTGTGGAAGTAGGAGGCGAGGGAGTTGCAGAGGTCTTGCGAGGGGGTGATGTCGTTGTTTCCGGCGTTGGGGTTGGAGAGCTCTTTAACGATGTTGAAGAGTTCCTTGCTGTTGTGTGCGTTGTTGTCCAATCGTTCCTTGAATGCAGTTTTCTTGGTGGCGTGGATCAGTTGGTGGTGTTTTCGGGTGGGGAGCTTGAGGGCAGTCATGTTGTCCGGTGTTGGGTCTTTGCGCCAGGCTTTCTCGAGGGCTCTGCAGTTCTTCTTGGAGCTCTTGAGTTCGTCGGTGAACCATGGGGCTTCCTTGCTGCCGCGTCTGCTAGGCGGGGTCCTCAGAGGGGCGAGGTCATCTGCGCAGTCGCTGATCCACTTCGTGAGGTTGGTGGCCGCTACGCCGGGGTTCGTTGCGCTGGTGGGTGGGTTCTTGCTCAGGGAAGTTGCGAGCTGGTCGGCTGTGATCTTGTTCCAGCTTCTGCGTGCAACCTGTTGCTGGTGGTGGTGGATCGTGGTCCTTCTGAAGCTGAAGTGGACACAGCTGTGGTCCGTCCAGTGGAGTCCGGTGGCGTGGCTGAAGGTGATGTCCTTGCTGGATGAGAAGACTGGGTCGAGTGTGTGTCCGGCGTAGTGGGTGGGGGTGGTCACCAGCTGCTTGAGTCCGAGGTTTGCGAGTTTGTCCAGCAGGGTGGTGGTGTTGCGGTCGTTGTTGTTCTCCAGGTGGAAGTTGAGGTCCCCGAGGAGGATGTAGTCAGTGGAGAGGAGGGCGTGCGGGCTGACAAAGTCGGCGATGTCTTCGCTGAATTGTGTGCGTGGTCCCGGGGGTCTGTAGATGAGGGTGCCTCTGAGGGTTGTCTTTGGGTCGATGTGGATCTGGAAGTGGAGGTGCTCGGCGGGTGCGAGGGTGTCGTCGGTGTTGGTCGTGATGCGGATGGTGTTCCTGTGGATGATGGCGATGCCTCCTCCAGTCTGGTTGACGCGGTCCCTCCGGATGATCTTGTAGCCGTCTGGGATGGCGATGGCGATGTCGGGCGCTGAGGAGGCGTTCATCCAGGTTTCCGTGAGGAAGGCGACGTCTGGGGCTGTGGTGTCGAGCAGGTTCCAGAGCTCGACGGCGTGTCTGTGGACGGAGCGGGTGTTGAGCAGGATGCACTAGAGGTGGCTGCTGCTGTTGCTCGTCGTGGTCTTGGTCGGTGCTGGAGTAGTGCAGGTCCGGATGCAGGTAAACTTGCAGGAGTGGCAGCAGAAGGGTCCGTGGGTGCGTCTCGGGGTGGCTTGGTAGCAACCCGGGGTTCGGTCAGCGTTGAGTGGGTTGAGTTCGGTGGCGTCGTAGGTCCGGCGGGTGGGCTGGTGACTGCGGGGGCCAGGGGTCCTGGCACTGGGCACGGTCCAGGCTCGGACGGGCGCAGACGGGCTTACCTTTGGCGCACCTTCGGCGCTCATTCGGTGCTCATTCGGTGCTCCCGCTGCGCGGGTCCGCTGCGGGATCGCTGAGGGGGCATCATAAGAAGGGAGCCGGGAGGGCGGGTCAGCTGGGAGGCGGGAGCGTGGGATGCAATCGGCTGGCGGGGGGCCGGGGCCGCAGGCAGGCAGCGGCGGGAAAAACGAGTGCGGGCTTGGCGGGCGGCCCTGTGGCGGCTGGGGCGCTTGCTAACGGCGTAGACGAGCAGGCAGGCAGGCACAGCAGCAGGAGGCAGGTGGCAGGAGCAGGAGACACGAGGAGCGTGGGGGCAACCAGGCCGAGACGCAGTGGTCTTCAAACAACCGCTGGCCACCCTCTACACTCAAATCCTGACCACTATGGTCAATAAACGTCTCTTCAAACGAGTGAAGAAATCCGAGACCCTTTCATCTTTCTTTTGCTTGCATGCAGCCAGCTTATCCCAATTTACTCGCACCGCAGGTATCATTGTCTTCATCAATTCAATTATTCTGCCTGGTAGGGCCGTAATCAGATCCTCGGGTTTCGCACCACCCACTTGATTCGCATCCGTGGCCCTAATAGCAGCCCAATCTCCACCTAATTCACCCACATGATTTTCCCAATGAATCCGTGCCCATATTGCTTGCGGAACAACATTTCCAAATAACATATCAATGTCGGCCAAATTCATAATACAGGTGTCAACTGTCTGAGACAATTCCTTGTAATATCCAGTAGGATTTTTACGGGGGTCCGGAAGAGTTTGTTTAAGCGCCAATACTTCAGACCTTTTCCAGGGTTCGTGGACCCATATACGCTGGAAATGAGCAGGGACTTGAGGTGGACCAAGCACCGCTTCTCTCCATACAGGAGGAACTTCACGCATCGGATAATTCTTACTGCCTTGTTTATTAACAGGATCAGCCTCGGAAAAGGACAGGAACAACAACATGGTTCGAAACGCAATGAGTGTATTCACTGCCTCTTCAACTCTCGATCCTACAATAAAACCTCTATCAAAATCCGCTTGTAACTGCAATAGCTCCGAAGGAACTGTATGTAATTCCATATCTTCCCAGCCTCTAATAAGAGTTTGACACATAACATTAAAAACATATCTCTGCGTGGGCTCTACCCATTGATGAAAGCAACTCATAATGTCTTCGGTACTATATTCTAGTCCATGCTCAATCCATTTACGAGCGAGGGAACCCAAAACTACCTTCTCGTCCGTAAGAGGAAGTTGACAACGAGATTGTCGTTTAGAGAAAGCTGGAGACAGATTTAAAGACCCAAGAAGAGGAGAAAAGAAACTCGAAACAGCATCTGCTATTCTCCTATGTGAAGTAGGAGAGTCCCTTTAGAGAATGGGAGGCATTACAGATGTAGAAGGCAGCGGAGACTGAAACGTAGCTGACTGAGGAGCAAGAGCGGGAGATTGTAGAGAAGGTGGGGGCTGAATTACAGGATGTGAGGATGGAGCAGAAGCAGGCAAAGAAGCATTAATAGGCTGAGCCGGTTGCTGAACAATCGTCAATTGAGCAACCACTGGTTGAGCAACGGGAGGGGGTAGGAGGTGCATTAGGATTTTGGGCATAGGGCGGAGGTGAATTCAATAAGCAAGACATTAGGGAATCTTCTTCTAATTCCTTACTTTTATCTGGAGAGGAAGTAGGCAACATCGGATAGCATCTATCTATCGCCATGCGATGTTGTCTCTCTAGTACCTCATTCGCACCATCTACTTCATTATTTTTAAACTGCTGAGCATCCTTCTTTGCTTGTTTAATTTCTTTCTGTTTGGCTTCCTTACGCCAAAGGTGAAAAGAGTCTAACATTGCCGGCCGGGCTTTTCTTTTAAACAGAATTGTTTCCAAATTATCTAGTATAGCAGGGTCAAAACTACCATTCTAGGGCCATCTCAAAACTCCACTATTCTTCGTGTATCGGACCCATGTCTCGTTAAAGGTAATGGGACCAAGACCATGTTTCGAATAGAGCTTATAAGTGGGAGTTCCAACTGGAGGGATCGGACATGATTCCTCCAACTGGGAACCCCTCGTACATCCAAAGCAACACATTCTTTTAAACTTACTCAGTCCAGGCATCGTCACTTCTCTAGACTGATCACAAACAACAAGGGGTGTAAATCAATGAAACAGTATAAACGTACTTACCCCTTGGCTTCAGCTATTGCAATACCTGAATTAAAAAAAAAAAAAACAGTTTTGTGGGAGCGACCCACCAAATACTTAACTAAGGATCGTTCTACACCAGCGAAGGTCCGTTTATCGTCTCGCTTTACCAAATGTCTTTAGAAGGGTCTAAGGTAGGGCGACAGTCAGGGCAGCAGTTGTCAGCAGCCGTCGGAGAGGAGTAGCCGCGCTGTAAAAGACCTTCGGCCCACTTCCGACATACAGGGGTAGATCATGTGGTGCGCTTCCTCCGGAATTTTCTTGCAGGGCTCCTCACGACCTTCGGGCTCAACCGCTACCGCTGAAGTCGCACTACGTTGGGTGCCAGTATGAGAACCGCAGCCTTAAGGCCCGGCGCCGCAGGGTACGCCTGAAATCCCTGGGATTCACCTGCCTTGTCAGAAACAGAGACAAAGACTCTTCGTCTGGTGTAGAAGATGGTATTTATTAGATGCAGCTAGTACAGTGGTCTTAGAAGTCTTTGATATAACGAGGTTCAAAAGTGACTGCCACTTAACTCCTTGGCGCACAGG
Organism: Lissotriton vulgaris; assembly: GCF_964263255.1. NCBI lineage: Eukaryota > Metazoa > Chordata > Amphibia > Caudata > Salamandridae > Lissotriton > Lissotriton vulgaris. The sequence continues at coordinate 185,315,253 of NC_141688.1, read as the reverse complement.
TTTATATACGGTATAATACAATGCATAATGCAATCACACAAGAGCATGAACTATAGGCAAACGTTATAGATAATGTTTTAAGACAAAAGCAACTCAAGTTCCCGGTTATGTTTGTCACTCGACCCCTTAAGGAAATTACAAATGAATCCACACAATTCAATTTACAAGTAGAGAAAACACAGCTGCGTGTTGTAGAAGGACAGTCGTGAAACAGGAGAATGCATGAGACATGTAGCGAAGGACAGCAGATAAGATAACTTAGAGGAAACAATGGTGTGAACCAACAAATAGTCCGGACGGGAATTAATCAGCTCAGACAGGAATTAGTGTACTCGGTCAGACCCTGACACTCATTAGTAAACATGGGCAAAGAAGCCACCTGACACGAAAATGCGGAAACGACAAAAACAACGCGTTCTCCGCGCTGCCTGAGTGAGGGCAACATAAAATGGCGGTGGCTTCAAAATGGAGGCTGGGCACGAACAAATTCGTAATTTACAGAACCTCAATAATGGGGGTCCCTGGGTCATATCTGCCCAAACGCCGATATTCCGAATGATTGAAAATGACTTTTCTTGAGAAACATTTGGATTTGGATTATCATGTCCTAGACTTTGGAATTTTTGAAAGACTGACTTTGAGGATGCTATAAATTACTCATTCTGCCGGAATTGTGTGGGTAAAATTGATACCTAGTTACTTTGAATAAGAACGTACTAACGTCTCGTCTAGCATTTGAAATAAATATCTAGTTATATGACAACAGGATACCAACATAACTTGAAGGAAATAAGAATGCCCTGAAGAAGTTCTGTTGTACAGAACGAAACGCGTCGGCTGGCTGTGGTACATAAACTTAAGGAAAATAAAAGCATTTGAATATACACCAAGATTTAGCGCTTCAATAGGGACTCTAAGTGATATGATTTGATTGGACTTATTGTGGTAGTGGTGCTGTGCCAAACTTTGGAATATTCTCCACTACTCTCTACTACTTACTCTCTACTACTCTACTACTCTCTAATACTCACTCTCTACTACTCATTCTCTTCTACTCTACTACTCTCTACTACTCTCTCTCTACTACTCACTCCCTACTATTCACTATCTACTAATCTCTACTACTCACTCTCTACTACTCTCTACTCTCTACTACTCACTCTCTACTACTCTCTCTCTGCTACTCACTCTTTACTACTCACTCTCTGCTACTCTCTACTACTCACTCTCTACTTCTCACTCTCTACTACTCTCTCTCTACTACTCTCTACTACTCACTCTCTACTACTCACTCTACTACTCACTCTCTACTACTCCCTCTCTACTACTCACTCTCTGCTACTCTCTCTACTGCTCTCTACTACTCTCTACTACTCACTCTCTACTCTCTATTACTCACTCTCTACTCTCTACCTCTCTGCCTCGCTCTACTTCTCTCTCTACTAGTCTCTCCCTCTCTACCTCTACCTCTCTACCTCTACACCTCTACCTCTCTACCTCTCTCTACACGCACACATATACACATATATATATGCATATATATGCATATGCATTTATATATATGTGTATATATATATATATATATATATATATATATATATATATATATATACATACATATATAAACATATATAATCTGCATATCTATATAAATACAAATATAAATGCATGCATACATTTACATATATGCATACATATTTACATGAAATTTTTAAAAACACTAATAAAAGCAAAGCTAAAAAGCCACCTCATTACAAACAGAATGGCTTTAACTAAAACGAGGGCGAGATCGATTGCATTTTCATTGCTTGTTTACTTTGGTTCCATCAAGAAGGCATTCAGATGTGTCACACGTTTGCCATAAATTCTGAATGTTAGCACTCTACTTGCTCATTAGATCACTGTAGTAAAGCTACAGCTCACCAGGGAAGTCTGCTGCTGGTGTTCAAAGTGCATGTTTCAGTCTGCATGTCAGAATTTTTTTAATGAAATAGTAGAGGATGTGAGAAGTCACTCAAAATGTGCCCTAATTTCTCTTTCTGAAGCACTAATCATACTTTCTATGGCAAAATGAGCCCCCTCATTTTGTTCATTTTTAAATTAAATGTTTTCAGACTTACCACTTCATTCCAATCAAGATGGCTTCTGGTGTGCCATACTTTTGTCATAAACAAGACTGTTAGCGCTATAGTTGTTCTTTAGAACACTCTGGGACATTCTGTCATTGGGCTATACTTGGGCTACATCTGGCTGATATTTGGGCTACATTTGGGCTCTTTTGTCTCTGCTGGCCATCTTGGGAGACTGCATGTCAGCATTTTTTAATAAAATAGAAGAGGATTTGAGAAGTCACTCAAAATTTGTCCTAATTTTTCTTTCTGCAGCACTAATCATACTTTCTATGGAAAAATATACCCCTCATTTTGTTCCTTTTTAAATTAAATGTTTTAAGAGTTACCACTTTATTCCAATCAAGATGGCTTCAGGTGTGCCATACCTTTCTAATAAGTAGGACTGTTAGAGCTTTAGTTGTCCTTTAGAACACTCTGGGACATTCTGTCATTGGGCTATACTTGGGTTACATCTGGGTGATATTTGGGCTACATTTGGGCTCTTTTGTCTCTGGTGGCCATCTTGGGAGACTGCATGTCAGAATTTATTTAATGAAACAGAAGAGGATTTGAGAAAGTCACTTAAAATGTGCCCTACTTTTTCTTTCTGAAGCACTAATCATACTTTCAATGGCAAAATGGACCCCCTCATTTTGTTCCTTTTTTAAATTAAATGTTTCAGACTTACCACTTCTTTCCAATCAAGATGGTTTCTGGTGTGCTATACTTTTGTGATAAGTAAGACTGTTAGCGCTCTAGTTGTTCTTTAGAACACTCTGGGACATTCTGTCATTGGGCTATACTTGGGCTACATCTGGGTGATATTTGGGCTACATTTGGGCTCTTTTGTCTCTGGTGGCCATCTTGGGAGACTGCTTGTCAGAATTTTTTAATGAAATAGAAGAGGATTTGAGAAGTCACTCAAAATGTGCCCAAATTGTTTTTTTCTGCAGCACTAATCATACTTTCTATGGCAAAATATACCCCCTCATTTTGTTCCTTTTTAAATTAAATGTTTTAAGAGTTACCACTTTATTCCAATCAAGATGGCTTCAGGTGTGCCATACCTTTGTAATAAGTAGGACTGTTAGCGCTCTAGTTGTTCTTTAGAACACTCTAGGAGGCTGCAGTAGAACACAAAGGATTCAACTGACAGTCTCTGTCCTTGTTGTATGTACATGTTTTACTGAGAATGTCAGACTTCATTCTCACATGACTGAGAAAGATAATGTGAATTTACAGAAAATATGCTTTCAGTTTAGCTTATAGATCCCCTTCCAAACCACTGTGGGAAAAGCATGAGATAATAGTTTTCTTTCAAACATGATTCATGATATCCCAGCAGTAGGCTTTTTCACATGGTAAAATCACCTTATAACACACCACAATTCCTAAAATGAGTATGGTACCATCAATACATGATTTATAATGTAACTATTAACTACAATGCTTTTTAATGAGGTGCTATCATGTATATTGGTCCCAAGATGGCTGCCAACACTTCTTGGATGAAGTGCTGACAGCCAATCAGATCTCACGATGAGATGTGTGGTTAGGCTCCGCCCAGATATATATGTGTTTTTGTAGTTAATTTTCATAAAAACCACTGGAGCAATTTTCGCCAAATATATCGCAGGGGCGTATAATTGCCGCAAAGCAGCATAATACCTGTTTGTATGCTTGCATTTGCCGCCGATATTCCGTTTACATGCCTTTTGTCTGATCGTGAAGGAGTCACTAACTGGCGAAAAGAAAGTTACCATCTGTTTATGTGCTTGGTATTTACGTGGCCCTGTGTTGGAATAACCTACAGTTTAGCCGCTTTTGGGCACAGGCAGTGTAACATTCTGTGATTACCAAAACATTCTTTTAACGACGGAGTCCATATAAGTTTCGAGATCGAATATTACAACTGCCTTAGGTGAAAACACAGCGGGTTTATTAATACAGAAGCAAAACTCATGTGTAATTCGACACTTTATTTCACTCTAGGTGTCTTATTATTTTAATTATTAATGTGCAATTCACTTCCCTATGGGACAAACGGTGGAATGTTTTTACAATTGTGTGTCTTTTTCATAACAGAGCGGTGCTCCTCAATTACCTGAGCTGCAGCCAGGTGAGGTGAGGCGCTATCCCCACAGAAATTGGGTGAGTGATATCATGCTAATCAAATGCAACGACATGATCACAGAAATAACGCTACTGATGAGTGCATTTTTTTCTAAATATGTTTGTTTCTTCTCACTTTCTCGTTGGTATGACTATTCTTAGATTGTGGCGGAGGATCTGTACCTGACGAACAGGTGATATGATTCCTTTTTATTTCTTTCACTATATTTAACAGCAGTAGCAACACCAAGGTCCTGATGAATGCATAGGCACTTTTCCACGTATGCAGAAACATTTTGACCACTTGCTGAGCAGATATTCTGTTAAACCTGCTATCTTACCATTGTTTTTAGGTTTAGGGAGCTGAGAGAAAACATTAAAGCTTCTATTTCAACTCAGTCTCACCTAATTTTACTCACATCACTGATTATTCTCACTTGCACTGCTTTTTTTCAGTTGTAACATCACACTGACACCACTCATTAGATAAAGCGTAGGGTCTTCTTACTCTCACAGTCCTCTACTTCAACTTGTGCGACTGTGTGCACACTAACTCCTGGGTAAGGAGAACCCAAATGATGTGAAAGTGGTGGAACAGTTCGACAACTGATGGGAAAATTCTCACCTTGGGTATGTGCCGCACGTGCATTTGTTTATATAGCATTGAATCTAATTATATTGAGTTCACAATCCTTCTTTTTGTCATACCAACGGTTGTCTGTGATTAGAGTGTGTTTTTGACTCCTGGATACTTCTTGTGTGAATTAGGCTATTGTGAGGGGCGTGTATCCAGTATGGAGTCGTTAAACTAGCCCTTGGACCCTCTTCTAAGTAGTGTGTGTTATAGTCACCCTTGTAAACAGCCATTTCACAGGAATAAAACCAGTTGCATGGCTCGACAAACGCCAACTTGGCTTTACCAAATGTCTATCGTGCAAAGCGTGTAAAGTGGGCCTGAATCTAAAATCCATCAAAGATTCAAAAGGCAGAAACTTTGAAATAGGAGAAAAAACAACGTGCGTATCCCAGTTTGTTGTCTATCAAATACAATGCTTCTGCGGTATGAAATACATTGGCTCGACAATCTGTCCTCTCAAAAAGAGAATCCTGGAACACATTAGAGCAATCCAGAACAACGATTTCAGTTATGCGATTGCTAAACACATGAAGATCCACACAGGAAAGAGCTGGAAAGATATCAAGTACTCAGGAATTGCTCTAGTAAAAGAGAACGAAAGAGGAGGAAACCGCACCAAAACACTGAGACGTTTAGAATCGAAATTAATAATTAAATTCAAAACCAGAAGCCCGTGGGGGTTAAACGGGGAGGAGGAAATGCATATACACCTTTTAATCCGGCTATCCCAAAAATGACTAATAGAGAACATTGACATTCAACTTTCTAAGAAGACCTATGAATCAGATACTGCAAAATGGTCAGATTAAAGCTTAGTTTTAAACAGAAAAATGAGTAACATGTGTTGAAGTAATATGATTGTAATGATGACTTTTTATCCGAGAGTTGGACAGATGTGAGAAAGGCATGGACAACATGAAAGGAAAAGAGCTAACAAGGCACTTAGCCTTGATAGACCTTAAGACACTTAGTCACTAATGCAGGGCCAGGTACATCACAAATAATGTGAACCGCGGCCGTAACCTAGCTTTCAAATGCACGTTTTAATCATAAGATGCGTGCAACAAATTTCCTTCTATGTTGCTATATGCCGGACTCCAACTGTCCATAGCTCCAGGATAAGCTTTTAATAAACAAGTTTATTAAAACTACTATGCCCACAATGCATCATAACCTGCCGGGTGGAATCATAGTATAAATAATGAACACTAATGAGGAGCAACTGTTGTTAATCGTGACCAGGGACAGTGAATGTCCGAAACGCGTATGTGAGGGAACCTACTGGAATAAACAACTGAAGCCAGAGTTTTGAAGTGGTGTGCAGCGTCTTCATTTATTGAAGGGTTTTTGCTCAAGCATATAAATAAGTATATGTAAGAATCAGTGGTTATCTGCACAACTGTATGGAAAACTGTATACTTATAATAGTGATTTTATATCTCACTAAGTATGAGTTACTTTCTATACCAATAAATACAGTTATGTTTATTTAAGTGTGTAGCTGAGTCCATGTATGTAAGATCAATTGTTTGCATAAGTGAGTAGCATGACTGCATAAGTGAGTAGGATATGTCCTGCTGTGTAATGCAGATATAGATGTACAAGTATATTTAATATTGTTCTATTGATCTTTGTCAGCATATATGAGTGAATGTATAGGTAAGTGTTTAGATGTGTGTGTAGATGTTCAAATTAGTGAATGGGTTTTTAGAAACTTGTGTTGGTGTGTGATTGTTTTAAAAAAAATGATAGTATATATTTTATAGTGAGTGATGAAAGGTTATACTAGTATATCATGAGATGTATCTCATTGTCACATTGATGATGTCATCTGTGATGTCATCAGTGATGTCACTTGAGATGTCATCAGTGATTTCATCAGTGATGTCACTGTCCATGTCATCAATGATATAATATGTGACATCATCAGCAGTGGATTGCGGGCGCTCGAGTTATAGTTAGTACAACTAACTATAACGGAGGACTGTCATGGTTTTGTATGAGTGAAATGTCCAGCTAACTATAACAACCCAAAAACCTATGGTTTTTTCAGTGAATTTCTAAGTTTTTTAAATGCTAATCCCTACCTCTAACTTGTCTGAAACCTATGGTTTTTACAGTAAATTTCAAAGGTTTTTTAAATGACACACCACATGTGGGTGTGATGTCAGATCCCACATGCAGATCCACACATGGAGGTTGCAGGCGCACCCTAACATCATGACTCAATAGTGTATAGTCATGTACCAGCCCACCAAATAAATAGAGGGTAAAGGAAAAACACACTGTCATGTACATCCCGGGCCTGATATGATTGTCCTGGTGGTGAAACATGTACTCTCTCATGGAAGGGACAGGGTTGAAACCCCTTAGATACAAAGCACTAAATTGTGAGTGGTGTGCACAAATACCCTGCACAACCAATACAAACATAAGGGTAAGGCTGTGATCATACATCTGCATAGTGTGAAAAAGGCTGTGGTTGTCCATGAAGGCATTTATACATACTACAAACACAAATACAGTGAGTAGCATGGATGGCACAGACTAATGAGCAGAATTCATTTGTGAGCAGGCATTGCCATTGCTGAAGGGAACGTCCCAAAAAATAGGAAATCTGCAGACAAGTCAGCACAACAATTGTGCAATTGTCTGTAGTGAAGATCACATGTGTGACTGAGGAAAGGACACTGTTTGAGACAATGTCTATAGGCAAACTGAACACACACAAACAAAGATATGTTGCTGCTACATTGTGATGGCACATAGATACCATGGTCTTCCTCATTACCATCATAAAATAGACATCTTTCACAATACCAAAACATTACCATGACACCAACTCCTAGGCACACAGCACCTAAAGCAAGTACCTGAAATGCAATAGTTTAAAATGAAAAATAAAATGCTTTATTCAGCTCCAAACGGAAATTGATTTCTGAAATGAGTCCCAGCTCAAAGAAGGCCAATGGCCAGTCCACAATAATGTGTGTTTTTGGTGGTATGTTTGGGAGGTTGTCAACCCCAAACTTGCCTGCAGATTATGGAGTTAAAGGGTAGTGCACCCATGGGGGCATCATCTGGGTCATTGACAATAGAGGGAAGGGTAGGTGTTGTGGGTGCAGGGGGGGAGGAATCCTCCTCAGTGGCTTGTGCAGCGCCAAAGCTGGAAAGATATTCAGCGCTGCACACTGCTGCCAGTTCAGCCAGACCACCACATGCACCCGGGGAGACAATGAGAGTGGATGTAGAGGGCTGTGACTCTTGCTTACTTTGTCTGTGGATGCGTGCCTGCCGTCTGACCCCAGTCCCTGTGGGTGTGCCTGCCTCCCCCTGATATTGCGTGCCTGGTGATCTGCGTCTAGACTTCCATGGTGGTGTGCTGGGTGGCTCTGTTGGTGTGCGTGATCTTGTGTGTCTGCGTGTTCTTTGTACAAGTATGGGAGAGTGGGCGGTGGGTGGGTCTGAAGGAGTGGGGAGATGGGCCGCTGCAGGAGGGCAACTGCTGCCGTCAGTGAGGAGTCCATGGACGATAGAATCCGACGTTGGTCAGACATTTTAGCTGACATGCCCTCCATGAATGACAACAACTGTGTCAATATTGAAGTGTGGCCATGGAGGACAGCCAGCATTGATGTCTGACCAACATGAATCTACCGTAGTAGGTCCACAGACTCAGCACTGAGGGCAGCAGGGAAGACAGAGGCAGGGGCTGCGGTGCCGGGGACGAAGGAGACATGGGGGGCAGCACGAGCAGTAGGACTCCAGCAACTAGGACAGTGGAGATGGGACTGGAGGAGGTGGGGACAGACACAGTGATGGAAGATGCTGTCACCGCGTATTCCCCCTCCCCTTGGGAATCAGAAGCCGTGCAATCCACATGGTAAGAGGTGTCGGCTTCCAAAGGTTGGGCCGCCTGACTCCCCTCACCCTCCGTGCCACTGGCTCCCTTCGATTCCTCAGCGCTAGTGGCACTGTGGCTGGGTCACGCCTCCTAGTCCGTGCTCAAGTCTCCTCCTGTGTCGGTTGATGATGTTGTTGGCAAGGAGAAGAAACAAAAATGCATCAGTTACCTGTACACATCTGGCACATGAGCACTACATCAGTTGGGCACACTGCAAATCATGTCATGCATCATGAGTAACAGCCAGATAACTCAGCACATATTTAAGACTAGTACTGCACAGTTGGTGTACACACAATGCTTTTTGTACACAAGGATCCAAATAACAGTGAGTAGGCAGTGGCAGTGTCTACAGCCACTGTGCTCGGCGCTGAGGCAGCTTTTAACGCGCTTTTTTACTTCTGGAAACTGCAAATTGCACATGCTTGATGGGATAGCGATTAAGGCTTCCCAGTTTTAAATTTAACTTTTGCCACGATAGCTTGCTGGCTTACCTGCTGACACCGACTTCTGGGCTGATCTCTCCCCTCCTTCCCGCCTCGGTCCGACACGGTGATTAGCACCGATTGTGCGGAGGGCGGGGAAGGTCGAGACGGCTACTTCCGGTGAGCGGGGAGACCGGTCAGCGGTCTAGTGCTCCTGAGGCACTCGCTGTGGGGCCTATAAGGCACAGAAGGAGCCGGCGTGCGCAGTGGTGAGTAGGCAGTGGCAGTGTCTGCAGCCACTGTGCTCGGCGCTGAGGCAGCTTTTAACGCGCTTTTTTACTTCTGGAAACTGCAAATTGCACATGCTTGATGGGATAGCGATTAAGGCTTCCCAGTTTTAAATTTAACTTTTGCCACGATAGCTTGCTGGCTTACCTGCTGACACCGACTTCTGGGCTGATCTCTCCCCTCCTTCCCGCCTCGGTCCGACACGGTGATTAGCACCGATTGTGCGGAGGGCGGGGAAGGTCGAGACGGCTACTTCCGGTGAGCGGGGAGACCGGTCAGCGGTCTAGTGCTCCTGAGGCACTCGCTGTGGGGCCTATAAGGCGGATGCATTCTCGGCAGCGCAGCGGACGAGCGCAGCGGGCGCGACGTAGGCGCGCCGAAGTCACGCTCAAGTCAAGCTCGTCTGCGCCCGTCCGCGGCTGACCTCGGCCCAGGGCCATGCCCCCTGCTCATCCTATAGGACACATACAGTGGAGCAGAGCGGACTTGCTATCCTATCGCAAGATGTGTGCCAGTAACCTGTGTTCACATGGCATGAGCGTGGAAGATACCACGGGGTGCAGCCACTGCCAGTTCAAGTTCGACCTGTCAATACACACTATCAGAGAACATCGTAAATTGGTCTGTGGCTTGTTGAATGTTCGGTCGCTGCGCAAACATCGCCTGGATATCTTTGATCTCCTTAGAGAACAACAATGGGATCTACTCTTTCTCACTGAGACATGGCTGGACTGCGACTCTGCCCCAGAGGTCCTGGAAGCCATCCCGGAGGGTTATACCCTAGTACGGCTAGATAGACCCAAAGGTAGAGGTGGAGGAATAGCCATTGTCGTGAGAGAGGGCTTATGCTGTCTTCTGGAGCAGATTGAGATTACAGATAGTGAGGCGGGCGCGTTTTCCATCCAAGTCAACGGGAGATACACTGTTAAGGGCCTCCTGATATATAGGCCACCGGGCCCTTCAACCAGATTTACAGAAAGTCTGATTGAAAGTGCCACAGAGGTAGCCCTACGCACAGATAAGTTCCTGGTGCTGGGTGACCTCAACATACACTTGGATGACCCCACTGATAGGGGAGCAGGGGACCTTCGCAAGGAGCTGAGGGCCCTTCAGCTTGAGCTGGTAGGTGAATCCCCTACCCATCAACGGGGCCACCTGCTGGACCCTATTTTTGCCAACTGGGGGCAAGTGGAAGCTCTAGCCCCCGTACCCATCCCTTGGTCGGATCATTTCCTGACGCCCTTTTCGATCTCTATTCCGGGAGCTAAAGTATTAGAAAAAGTGGCACTTCATCGTCCTGGACGGAGATGGGCCAATTTTTCTCTCGCCAGGTTCAATGAAGCTCTTATGGTGGGGGATGAACTAAGGGGAACGGATGTGGAAACTGTTAACGATAGTTTGGACCAACGCATTCTAGTCGCCCTAGATCACGTAGCCCCGCTTGCCCAGATTAAAACAGGGGGACGCGCACTGAAAAATGCACCTTGGTTTAGTGAAGAAGTCCGTATGGCCAAATCCAAGTGTAAACGGGCAGAAAGGCGCTGGAGAACCGATTTCGCCACACAAGCTAGATTGGACTATGTTTCTAGCAGGCGATATTACCATGGACTAATCAAAAAAGCCAAAAAAATCTACTATGGTACTAGGATTGGGGAAGCCGAAAATTCCTCGAAAGAATTGTTTCTAATATACAAATCCCTCTCAGTGGGAAAGCCTGCAGCAGTCCCAGAGGAACTCTGTACAGTTGACCATTGCAACCGAGTAGCGGAATTTTTTTCCAACAAAGTCGCTACTATATACTCAACCTTCCCCAGTAGGGCTGACATGGACCCCGAGGTGGTAGAGGTATCTAAGGCATGTGATGAACGACAGGTGCTAGCGACATTCGTAACCCCACCCACTGAAAAACTCGTTCAGATCTGTGGGTCAATTAAATCAGGCTCCCCTCGTGATCCCACCACTCCTGGACGCCTGATGGGCAGTTTGCATGTCTTGGAGCCTCATATCCGTCGTCTTCTGGATCTCTCATTCGAGACTCATACTGTCCCGGATGCTTGGAAACGAGCGGTGGTTCTCCCCCTTCAAAAAAAGCCCAATGTTAGCTATGATAGGCTAGACAATCTTCGCCCCATCTCCCTCCTGCCATATATGGCGAAGATTGCCGAAAAAACCGTGAACCTCCAGCTAATGGGTTTTGTCGAAGAAGCCTCTCTACTCCATGACTCTCAATTTGGCTTCCGCCCTTGCCATTCGACGGAGTCAGCATTGCTCATGGCAGTGGAAGCTCTGCGACAGGGAGTGGATGAGGGCCAAACCATGGCCCTGATCCTCTTGGACCTAAGCGCAGCATTCGACACTGTAGCTCACTCCACCCTGCTACAGTGTCTGAATGATGGAGGGGTGGTAGGAGCTGCGCTTGGATGGATCCGGTCCTTCTTGACAGGCAGGTGTTTCCAAGTTCGCCAGGGAGAGTGTTACTCTAGGGAGATTGGGTTGGGCCAGGGAGTGCCGCAGGGCTCGTCCCTGAGCCCTACCCTGTTCAATCTTTATGTCTCCCCGCTGGCGACCATTGTTGAAGGCCACGGACTACGTCTTGTGTCCTATGCTGACGACACTCAGCTGGTGGTATCCCTCTCACGCGCACCTGGTCTAATGGCGGACAAGTTCAGAGTCTGCATGCAAGAACTGGCAGCCTGGATGTCCGCCAACTGCCTAAAACTTAATGGCAGCAAGACCGAGGTGCTCGTGGTGGGGGGGGTCCACCTGTCTGGTCGCCGGCATGGTGGCCACCCTGCCTGGGAGAGGTACCTGCTCCATGTCATGAAGCAAAGAATCTGGGTGTATGGCTAGATGAGGATCTTGCTTTTGACTCCCAGGTTAGTCGAGTGGTGGGGACATGCTTCGGCATTCTAAAAACCATGAGGAAGATCCTGGATTTCCTACCCATTGATGCTCGACGGACGCTGGTGCATGCGTTAGTTACATCTCGCATGGACTATAGCAATCTGCTGTATCTGGGGGCAACGGAAAAGGTTTTAAACCGCCTCCAGGTGTTGCAGAATGCTACCGCCCGCCTTGTTTTGAGGCTTCCTAGAAGATCCCCCTCCAGGGCAGCGCTCCAGGAGTTGCACTGGCTTCCGGTTAGGAGTAGGGTGGAATTCAGGGCTTTGGCCACATGCCACCGCATTTTGAGAGGAAAAGCCCCTGCCCCATTACAAAGTCTGGTCACCTGGTATGAGCCCACCAGGAGCCTGCGCTCGTCTTGCACAGGTCTTCTGAAAATCCCCAAAATAAAGAAAACACGAATGGGGGGTAGATCATTCAGATACCTGGCCGCTAAGCGGTGGAATGATCTGCCGATGGAACTACGCATGGAGTTCTCGGAAACCCTGTTCAGGCGAAAACTTAAGACCTATCTCTTCAGACGCTAATTACTGTTGACTGCTCACGGACACCCTACCTACCACAGCGCGGGGACACGCCTTGGGCGTAAACCAGGCGCTTTACAAAACTCCCTAATAATAATAATAATAATACTAATAACAGACCAGGCCAAAACTTGAATGAGAGTCACACTGAGGAGCTTCTGTTTGTTTACAAGAGAGCTGTTCTATACAATGAAGTTTTGCCACCTCAAGTTCACAACTAAATAAAGAGTTGTGTTTCCCCTCAGGGCAAACTGACACACCTCACTCCCCAAGGTGACACCACATCCAGAGCCCAGGAAGTACTGTTTGGTGAAAACTAATGTCGTAAATTCTTGGCATCTTGGGACTCAGCATACTTCACATATGCAACATGTATTGCATGTGCAAATTAGCCATCTTGTGAACATGACACGTGTGTGCCTGCATGAAAGATCTCTTACAAGGAAATCCAGACAAACATAGACACAATCATTGAAACAGCTTGCATACGTCAAGATGAAACACTGTTAGAAACAAATGGCGTGGACCATATACCATATACATGGTCCAACGGAGGTCTTGACGGATTGACGCACATTAGTCTGTACAATTGACACCAAAGGAGTCTCAAGCACTCAAGACCACTGTGGGGACATGGCTATGTAGAGCAATGCACACTATTAATCACTAACACTGGCTCATTCCAAAGCTGCCAGCTTATTCCAAAACATTGCAAATGTTGTGTGGTGTGCACAACCTTGCAAGACAACTATAATGCAGACAAGTGTAACCTACACAATTTGTCATATGAACACATTCCAAACATAAACAACTCTCAACAAGTGTTGGGAGTGCCTAGGTACAGTCATAAATGTGAGATCACTTCAGATGTGTCACTCCTCACAGAGGCATCTATCTCTAAATCAAACAGTTGCTAGCACAAAACACACACTGGCTGTCATGTGAAGTGTTCCACATGTCCCAAATCAGGACAATGCTTAAGCTAATGTGCCTGCAATTGTGAATAACAAAATCATTGATGCATCGTGGACACACCCTTAACCACATGGAAAATGTGAACACAGTAGTGTGCACACTAAGACAAAACAGCGTTGCACCACAACTACATACATGTTGCAAAAAACATTGAGGCACAATCATCTCTGTAAGCAAACAACATAGCCTGTAAAGCCCCCATTGACAGCACTGTCCAGCATCACAGGGGAAGTGCATGGTGATAACTCTACCTCACAAATCACATCCACAGCTCACAACTGACAATGCCAAACAGGCAGGCCCATCACACCTCTCCTGCACAACACCTGCATCACTCAGTAAATGTGATGATACACCTCAAGAAGTGAAAACTCTGAATCAGGGTAACAAAAACTGTACAGCAACTTTTTTTAAAGTAAAGCAAGGTCACCTCGTGTGGCTGCCAATCCATATTAGTCACAAACAACCAGCAACAGATTCTTGTGAATGGGCACACAGGCACTGCCCAGTGTGAGTATGCACAAGCCAAATCTTGTATCCATGGACAGTGTGCACATGTAGCTGACACATGATAAATACAAAGTACGTCAGGGACCAATGCCACTGAGGCAGACCCATGCTGAAACCACATAGAATGGGCACAGTGTTGGATGACACACATGATTAGGAGGCCAGGGTGTTGCAGGGGACAGTAGTGGGCACACAAATCCGCGGGTCTGGAAATTGCTGACTGTCTCATGATTAACCGTCTTGTCACTATGCATATCTGAGTACGCAACATGGGTCATGCATGCTGCTAGGGTGTGCATTTTAAAACTCACACACCTATGTTGAGACTCATGATCAGTGCAAACAAATATGAAGGCCAAACACAGTGCACAGGTCGTGGCACAGGCAAGGTACCAACACATGTCACAGACCTCCCTCCCACATGATGCGCTAATCAATGTGCAGTCTAATTACCTTGCACCCTAGAAGTACATGTGCAAAATGAAAAAAAAAACAGGGGACACATGTGGAGTAGGGGTAGGGATGGAAAAGAGCATCAGCTGAATATGGGGTATTGAAACTACAATGCACAAGTAGCCTGTCTGACCAGACCCCCCAACTGTGGGAGTGTGTCCAGGCTTCAGAGCACCTCAAGTAGCATGTGACACACAACACTACAAACAGACATGTACCTACCCCCTCCTTGTTGCTGTCTCTCCTGCAATTGCCTATGGAGGTCTGGAAAGACCACTTCCTGGACCCAGAGCATGTGAGGGGGGAGGTGATGGCTTCCACCATGCCGGCGTGGAGGTGACAGCTTCAGCTGGACCCGGGCGATACGCCGGGTCCAGCACCGGATGTCCTGTCACATCTTCCTGATGTTGCTCAGCCGACGGCTAGGGCCCCACACAGACCTGACAGCTCTGACAACGTCCAACCAGATCTCCCCCTTCTCGTAGGCAGTTACCTGTCAGGAAGACAAAGTGAAACAACATCACTACACATGCTCCATGTCCCAGAGATACACACTTGCACTACATTGATGATGTGAACAGGGCATAGGATGCTGACAGGACTTGTATCATTGTACATGTGAAATTGGCCTGTGGGCAAACCCTAATGCACTACATGCCTTTGAAAGGCAACAGATGGCATAAGGGGTGCAAAACACTCACTGATCATGGCACACACTGTACAACACATGCTACTGCAGGGTGTTGGACAGCACGTGACATGCTGTCACATATCCCACTACACCTAAGAACCCTCAGCAGACCACACATACACACCCTGGCACTGATCACTCGCCTGTCAGTTTCAACAGTGTATGCAACCCTCACTTTGCACATGTCACACTTGACGAAGAGGTGCCACAGGTGTTGGGCTAACTGTGCAAGTCAGGCACACAACACTGCATACTTGTCACATCAGATAGCTACAGCTGCTGCATACGCCATGCAGCTGTGGTGCAAAACATCACATACACACTCGCCCAGGTGACAAGGAATATTCACACTCTTCAATGTCCATGACTTTAAACACAGCCTTTGTACAACATCACCACAGGTCTCCAAAAGCCATAAACATCAGTGAATACATTCAGCTGTCACTCTGGGGGAACACTGTTACACCTCAGAAAACTATGGCAATAAAACCTGCAAGTTGTGGCACAGCAGAATGTGTCATTGAGTATGCATTGAATGTCACAGTTAGCATAATCCTAGTAAGGAGTGAACACACTTTAACTACACCATGCTCTGCATGGGAGACACCACAATGTACACACCCGGCACTCACTCCAAACCACATTGCATGTCTATTCCACAAATACACAATGGCTGTAGTGACACTCACACAACAGGTGCACAGTCAAAGCTAGTGCAGTCATCACTCACCTGCTCCCCTGGTCTCCCATACAGCTTGCTGTAGTGTGGTAGGAGGGCATACAGCAGGGCCCGGTTCTCCTCCTCTCTGAATGCTGGTGCCCTCTGCATGCTAAGCAAAATCAGAGTCCAGGGAATGCAGAGACAGCAGCAGGGAGGTCCACTCCAATGTTGTGCATGCAAGTGCCCTCTCAAAGCCACATGCAGCCTTAAATCAGTGCTGCTGAGGGGCTTTCAGAATCAGGAGTACAGTGTGATAGGCCAGATTTCTTAGCATCCTACATTTCATCCAATCACTTTCAACATAAGACCCTGACACACATTTGCATGGTTCAAAATGTGAGCTTCAGCTCCACAACAAATTTGCAACATTGTATAGTTTTGCCCAACGGACTTTTGCAGGGCACCTGTAGCACACACTCAAATCTCAGTATCCATCACAACCAGCCTGCATTCTGGGCCTACTACTACTCATCCCCTAGGTGTCCCCTATGTATTTTTTTGGATCCACACAAATGCACGGTGCGTTTCACGTCACGTATGCCACCTTTTCAATTGTGAAACGATGCGCACACACGCACGCAATGTCAGGGTACGGTTCGCTTGCAGATGGCACCATGCTAATGGTGAAATGATACGCACACACGCACGCAATGTCGGGGTATGGTTCGGTTGCGTATGGCACCATGTTAATGGTGAAACGATGCGCACACACGCACGCAATGTAGGGGTACAGTTTGCTCACGTATGGCACCATCTTAATGGTAAAACGGTGCGCACACCCGCACTCAATGTCGGGGTACGATGCGTTTTACACGGTGCATTTCAAATGGTGATGTGAATGCAGTAGTACGGTACGTTTTACATGGTGCGTTTCACACGCTGATGTGAATGCAGAGGTACGGTGCATTTTACACGGTGCGTTTCACATGCTGTAGTGAATGCAGGGGTACGGTGCGTTTTACACGGTGCGTTTCACGCGCTGTAGTGAATGCAGGGGTATTGTGCATTTTACACGGTGCGTTTCACACGCTGTATTGAACGCAGGGGTACGGTGCGTTTTACACGGTGCGTTACACACACTAACTGATGTGAATGCAGGGGTACGGTGAGTTTTACATGGTACGTTTCACACGCTGGAGTCAAAGCAGGGGGACTGAAGAGTTAACAGATGTAAAGGGTGTATTCTATGCCCTGGGAGGGATGCCACATGTCATTGGGTCCATTGATAGAACACATGTGGCTTTGGTGCCACCACATTCTTAGGAGCAGTCCTACCGCAATAGGAAACATTACCACTGGTGGTGTGTCTTGCTAACATGCTGATTTCCCATGTTTGTGCACGTTTTCCAGGATCGTGCCATGATGCTTTCATCATGAGGTGTAGCAGGGTACCACAGATGATGCTGCAGTTGCGCAATGATCGGGCATGTCTTGTTGGTGGGTAAACTCTGTTTGTCCTGTATGTCTCAATTTTTGTTTGCTCTGACGGCATCTCATATTCCAATTATTTACACAATGTTTATTTGTAGGAAACGAGGGATATCCCAACATGCCGTGGCTCATGACACTGCTCTGCAACCCAAGAACAACTGCAGACCAGCGGTACAATAATGCACACGGGCAGACCAGGCGAGTGATTGAGCGAACGTTTGGACTCCTGAAGAGCCGATTCCGGTGCCATGATAAGACCGGCGGATCCCTCCCATACGCCCTGGTCAAGGTGTGTAACATCTTCATCGTGTGCTGCATGGTGCACATACTGAGGAGCTGGAACATCCACCCTTTGAGGACGAAGGGCTTGGCCACGATGAAAGTGATGCGGAGGAGGACGATGATATCCGGAGTCAGCTCATACGCAATTTCTACTCTTAATGGTCAGTCACTGGGAATTAGTGTGCAAGCTTGTGGCATAGAGTGGCATGTGTTGCATACTGTTGTGATGTGTCACACAAGTGAAGATGTCATGACACACGCATATGCACAATGAATGATTTTGGAATGTACATGTGTACTACATTCTGATGTTTTTTTACATGACCATGTCTGTATGTAAATCTTTTTAATGTGCTCCCTTGTGTGCCTGTCATTTCCAGGTTGCTCTGCCTGTTGTCTGCTCGTGTCATCTTGGTACTCCAGCTATTCATCCTGATGATTGAAACGTGTGCCAAATCAGCGTTCCATGTGCAGACATGTGGAAATGTCTGTTTGAGTAAGATCTCAAAACAGGCTGTTTTGGGTTGGTATGCTTTGGGAATGTGTGGGAACTGTTTCTGTGCATGTTGTAGAACCATACATACATGTGTCATTAACATGGATCAAATTGCATGTTGTAACACTCCCATGACTGGACAGTAAGCATGGGCTGAAAATTCGTTCCGCTTGCAGAATTTGCGGATTTTCCGCGATTTCGTGATGCGAGAATCTCGCAAAATCGCTGTAAAATCGTCGAATCAGCAGGACGAATTTTCAGCCAAGCACTTACAGGGTTACAGCAGCAGTGCAAAAGTTGAAAAAAAAATTTGGAACCTTTTACAAAAGGGTTACAAAGAAATTAACTTCAACTTGGGCACCTGCTGCTGTAACCCTGTAAGTGCTTCCTTGCGCCTTGTTGCCTACTTGCAACTATTCTCTGACCCTTGTAGCAGGGTCAGAGAATAGTTACAAGTAGGCAATGAGGCGCTCAACAGGAAGCACTGACAGATATAAAAACAAGCATTTGCAATGCAATAGGTCTCGCATTAGGAAAGTTTGAGCTATTGGTCTTGTAAATGACATTTTTTTAAATTTATGTGTTGGTTTCGAAAATAGCTAAATTATTAGCTTTGTCATTTACAATGCCAATTGTTATTACATTTGCAAATGTGACACCTATAGCATTTGTAATGGTACCTGTTTTGTATTTGTATTATGTATTGATATTACAAATTACAATGGCTTTTAATTTTTTTTAATAATTAATACTTAAATAAAAGTGATTTTAATTTATAATGGCAATAGCTTAAACTTTTGTAAATAACTTTTGTGAAGATTATGTTCAGTGTTTTTTATTGTGAGGAAAATCAAAGAACAGAAGTGAAATAATAAACATCTTTTTGTGACATTTGTAATAAAGCTTGAAACATTGAGAGAACGTATTTGAACCAGTTATTGTTGAATGGTTGCGCAGATTGATGCTGGGGTGGCGCTGAGTGGTGCTGTGGTGGTGCTGAGTGGTGCTGTAGTGATGCTGAGTGGTGCTGTGGTGGTCCTGAGTGATACTGGGATGGTGCTGAGTGATGCTGGGGTGGTGCTGAGTCGTGATGTGGTGGTGCTAAGTGATACTGTGGTGGTGCTGAGCGATGCTGTGGTGGTGCTGAGTGGTGCTGTGGTGGTGCTGAGTGATAATGTGGTGGTGCTGAGTGATGCTGTGGTGATGCTGAGTGATGCTGTGGTGGCGCTAAATGATGCTGTGGTGGTGCTGAGTGATGCAGTGGTGGTGCTGAGTGATGCTGTGGTGGTGCTGAGTGATAATGTGGTGGTGCTGAGTGATGCTGTGGTGGCGCTGAGTGATGCTGTGGTGGTACTGTGTGGTGCTGTGGTGGTGCTGAGTGGTGCTGTGGAGGTGCTGAGGGATGCTGTGGTGGTGCTGAGTGGTGCTGTGGTGGTGCTGAGTGATGCTGTAGTGGTGCTGAGTGAAGCTGTGGTGGTGCTGAGTGGTACTGTGGTAGTGCTGAGTGATAATGCAGTGGTACTGAGTGATGCTGTGGTGGTGCTGAGTGGTGCTGTGGTGGTGCTGAGTGATAATGTGTTGGTGCTGAGTGATAATGTGGTGGTGCTGAGTGATGCTGGGGTAGCGCTGAGTGATGAAGTGGTGATGCAGAGGGCAGAAAGGCACAAAAAGCAGTCTAACAAAGGGCAGAAGGGCAGAAAAACAAGGGAAAAACGAGTGTAACAGAGGGCAGAAGGGCACAAAAAACAGTCTAACAGAGGACAGAAGGGCAGAAAAACAAGGAAAAAATGAGTCTAACAGCGGGCAGAAGGGCACAAAAAATAAGTCTAACAGGGGGCAGAAAGGCACAAAAACGAGTCTGAAACAAAAAGCCCTATTCAGCCTGCATGATATAATTCTCAAACTCTGTAACTAATGGGGCCACACATCATATTGGCTCACCAGGAAGAATTTTAATGTATATAGTACTGTGTTACAGGTCCGGACATGCCTTAGAATATGAACATGAATGTGCACAGTGATTAACAAACCGGGAACCCCCTCGGGTGTTACGTCCGTGAGGTACTTTCCTGTCCTTCTCACATATTTTTTCTATGTGGGTGAGTCTGTGCCACCGTTTTGTGCAATACCTCTACTCAACTGGAGTACTTTCTACTGTCTAATCAGTAAGTGCTCCCTCATTGGCTAAATGCATAGGGGCAGATTTACAATAACTGGCGCATCCCCAGGGATGCACCACTTATTGTGCGCCGAAACTCCGCCACCCATGGTCCGCCGCATTTACATTGCGGCGCACCATTTGGCAAAAACGGCACAGATGCGTCACGCATCTATGCCATAAAAGCAGCGCATTGCTGGAGCTGCGTCGCAAGTGCGACGCAGCTCCAGCAATGCTCTGGGGGGCCCTATCTCCCCAATGCTGCATCAAGCCTTGCGCGTGCTTCAAGGAGGCGCAGGCTGTTGACGCAGCATTGGCCTAAAAGTGACTAAGTGAAGGAGGCGTTCCTACGCAGGAACGCCCTCCCCTGCGCCGGAACGCCTCCTGATTGCGCAGGGCTTTACAACGTGACGCATCTCTCAGATGCGTCACATTGTTAATACCCAGCACCATGGCGCATCTTTTGTGCTGCTACTGTGTCACAAAAGTGACGCAACTGCGGCGCAAAAGAGGCACAAGCGGCGAGTAAATTTGCACCATACTGCTTTTACTACACTGTAGCTGCGTAAAGGGCCAGCAGATGTGTCTCCAGTGACCATGTGTGCCTGTGCCTGTGTTACAGGCACACATGGTCACTGGAGACACATCTTCTGGCCCTTTACGCAGCTGCAGTGTAGTAAAAGCACTATACATTTACCCAATGAGGGAGAATTTACTAGATTAGCCAGTAGAAAGTACTCCAGGGCAAATCGCATAAAAATCTGCGATTTCGCGGGAACATTCGAGTATTCGCTGATTATTTTTGCAATTTCGCGGGGAAATACGCGAATTTTCTGAACGCGAATTCATAACTTTCGCCCATGCTTACTGGACAGTCACCCTTCTTGTCATCTGTTGTTGAGTGTTGACTCTGGTGAATGCATCAATGTATGGAAACCTTGGCCCAGATACATTGCGGATGTCACCGGTTGACATTGTGTGTGACAATACAGCCACATGCTCTGTGTGGAATTGCAGCCTTGTGTTCAGCAGGATGTGTCTGGCTCATCACATTGATCTTGTGGCCCAGTACAGTTTTGTTTACCTAATGACATTGTGAAGGTGTGGGCCAGTGTTTGTCCCACATTTTCTGACAACTGTTCAGTGAGTCAGTTCGTGTGGATGCATTGCCCCTCTGTGCCAGTCTGTAATGTCACTGTCACGTCGCTACATCTGTGCCGGTGGAGAACACTGATTTGCAAGCCTTATTGGTAAGTTGATGTTAACTTTCTATTCCCATGATGCCAGGAATGTTGCACTGATGAAGTACCAACGTATTGCTGTGGCAAATATTAACACTTCCGTTACTCCAGTCGGTCGACGTTAATCCCAGGAATCTCTTGTGCCTTGCTACATTTCCTGGTCACAGTAGGGGTGGTTTAGTGGCTTTGTTCCTCAATAGTGTCTGTAGAGTTTGGTCATACCTGCTTGTCATGTTTGGCATTGTAAGGCACAGTTGTAAGAGCCAATGACTGGCTCTTGCTCGGCTTCCTTGAGTTTCGATGATTCCCTTCCTTGTTGGATGAGGTAAGTACGACTCTTGCGGGTGACTTACATTCATGACCCTCACTGATTCCCAGGGCTAACTACAGATTTTTGGCTTTGTTGAGCACTGCTACACATTAAATTCACTGTAGTTTTGAACCTCATTCATACACTGTGACTAACTTGATGAGCGCATGGTTCTAATTGCATTGAAGCAGCCTGGTGAGCATTAGACCCCCTTCATTTAGGTGACAAACTCTGCTACTTTTTATGTGTCCCTGTTCAAATCTCAGATCTAGTATCATTTCAAAACCTGTGCTCCCAAATTGGATACAGTGGCTGTGGTTAAACTACACAGGTTTAACTGTTACAGTGTACGCATGAGGTATTAGGTGATTCAGTGACAAAAAGTGTTGAATTGTTAAGCTTGTTTACCTTTGTTTCAGATCTCCCTCCCTGCTGTTCCCATCCTCTCCTTCCCTTGCCTGATCATCTTTTTGAGTCTGTTATTTATACTCAGACCAAGGGACCAAGATGGACCCCTTTCAGCATCGCAGAAATCTGAGGATCAAAGGTTCCGATAGTCCCTGGCAGTCGTGTGGAGATTGTTTCAGCAGCATTACAGGTACCCTCATTGCATGACAGTTATTTTCTTCAGAGCAATGCCACTGGCCATGTACTTTGGCTATAGCAGCATGGCATCAGAACAAACTTAAACCATTTCTGCCTCATTACTGTCACTGCATATCTCTTGCCAGTCTGGATGCGTCATCTATGGCATACTTTACAATGATTGTGCATATGTGGTTATCTGTACTGGGTCAACATGCATGGCGTTTGTAATAGGTCATGGTCCATAATATGCTTGACGTACATGGTTGTGTATGTATTGTTTTAGCTTGATACCCACAACGGTCAGGCAACACCTGCTGACGCTGTATGTCCAGTGCCCCGTTTGGCCTTTTGGTGTCTGATCCTGTGGCCGTCATATTTGGTGATTGTTCACCCATTTTCTAGCAGTAACCCATGAGTAGCCATACACTCCTTCCTTTCCATACACATGTAACATGGTGCCTTGAAAAAATCACTGTCTTTGTGTGCTAGTTTTGCATGGTGTCTCACACCTCCTGCCATCATGTGTTCACGCATTGCTGATGCTGCCTCCCCAGTGACATCGCAACACCGAGTGCCCAGATTCGGCGACACACACGCCTCCAATATGCTCCTCCATCCATCTGTTCATTCTTAAGGCAGCCCGCAGCTTGTCAGTGCCACTGTTGCACCACCTCCATGACAAAGGCAGGACCGTCAGCGCCTGCAACGTGCACAGTGCATGGCCCTGTGGTCATTCAATTTCACAGGTTACACAACAGACTCATGCTCCTGCCACCCTCCACACAGTGAACACCAGACAATCATCCACCTGGTATCAGTCAACCCCTAAGCGCACACATGACAGCTTCACAGGTTGTGTGTGCAACTCATACTGCCAAAACTGCACTGCCACGCATAACAGTGCATGTCCGTACAAGCAGGTCATGTGCCTTGTACTGCACACACGCTACTTACACCAGCCCCATGTTGGACTCTGTTACCTCATCAACACAACAGCACCACCCATCACCTTTGTTACTGTGACCGGATTGTACATAAGCCCCGCACACTACTTCTACATTGCCATCACAGCCGGATACTAGATCACCCGCAAGGACAACACCAACATTCCAGGAGTATGATTGGCAATACTTTATGAAGTACACCCCCAGAGTGACATACAACACCAAGGACCAATTTTCGAGAAAGTCAAAAATTGCTGCTGTGACTGGGTTTTAGGGGATTAGAAGCTCAAGATCCTCAGCATATGATATTATTGAGACTTCAGACATGGCAATCGATTCAGGCAGCGGGGTTAAGTAAATATTACAAAAGTCTGCGGGCTCTGAGCAGAGCCCTGCGGCATACCCCACTTCTATGGTTTGACTGTGGAGTAGAATGTGTAGGTGCAGACCTGATGCGTGCGGTCAGATAGTTAGGACAATATCCAGTTCAGCACTGAGGACCACACACCTATGGTCTTCATGCGGTTCAGAAGAATGGGATGGTCTGTGTTGTCAAATGCTGTAGACATGTCTAACAGCACCAACGCCGCCTTGGAACCTCCGTCGACCTCCCAGCGTATGGAGTCTGCCATTTCTGTGAGGGCCAACTGTGTACTATGTGTTGGATGGAAGCTGGATTGCAAGTCATGAAGGAGGCTATTATCTTCAACAGAGTGCATCAGTTGCTGCCAGGAAAATTGCACAGAAATCTTCGCCAGAACTAATAAATAGATTTTGGTGTATGATTGGAAGGTTATACAGGATCTGTGTTGCCTTTACTTAAGATGTGCAGGAGGAACGTGTGTCTCCACTCATCCGGGTTAGAGACCAATCTGAGGTAAGGGTTCCACATGAAGTTTAAATGTTGCTTGTGATTCTTTGCAAGGGTGTTGTATTGCTTTGCGGGAAGGGGGTCAGTAGGGGAACTGGATTAACACATCAAGCTGAGAGGCGTCCCCATAAATTGTGTCAAAATCTGAGACCACTGAGCTGGTACAGCACTTTACTGATTGCTACTCAGACATTGGGCTACTGCTACAGCACGCAGGCCCACACCTACACAGGATACATGGGTCAGGGGACAAGCACACCACCATCCTGTATTTGGTACATCAATGTTTGCATCCAGTTCTCCAAATCCACACCATCGCTACCTCATGCTGCAAGTCTCTCCACATGCTGGAAATGACCTTCAGATAGATCCACTCCTAGTAAAGGCAGACAGCCACCCAGGTCCACAACACCAGCCGGCTCAACTATGGCAAAAACCTCTACACAGGAACAAGAGCCAGACTCCAGGTGTACATGTGCACACCAAGGGCGCATGCGTACACCTCATCCTCAACATCCCCTGCCATATCCCCTTGACCGCCCACCTGAGATACCTACTAGAGTCCCACTGTCAACTGCAGGATCACCTTTATACTCCTCAGCCACACTCAGTAAGCACTCCACAACCACAGCCCAAAAATCTAATATGGACGTCTCCCATCCAACACCCCGTTGCCTGTAGTCCGTCCAGCCACCCTTGCCCTGGGCAACAATCAACACTTCCACCGTACAACTGCATGTGGGTGATAGTTCTCCCACATCAACAAACAGACCTGGTACTCCCTCCCTGGATACCAACACATTACCCATGACCTATACACCTTCATGAGACTCTTCCGTAACTGTCTGTCAGAGCAGTATGGCAAGCCACCACCCCCCTCAGCAGATAGTAACCATTACGGTGAGTATTTCCCTCCATGGATGTAGGTGATCATAATTTGCGACCTATGCGTGTCCACAACCAGACTCAGACCAAGTGTATGGATGGCTTGAGTTTGTTCAACACTCTGGCATACTTTAACACATCCCCACACGTATGTTGTTTATTCTGGGGAAAAATACTTCAACATCAATACGTATTGTGTTTGTTATATTTATTTTCTCCATCTTGTGAGTGAAATGTGAGTAGGTGGTAGGTGCTGTACAAAAATGCGAGGAATCCAAAGTTCACTGCGAGAGATGTGATACCTTGCAGTTTTAGTCAACAGAATCCAGACCTCAGTGTTTGGCATCATTGGTGACACTGCGACCAGCAAGTCCATGTGGGAGAGTCAGACAGTCAATAAGGTGATGCTGTTGCACACAAAGGCAAGATGCCAGACCAGGTTACCTGGGAGATGCACATGGCCCTCTGCCTCTCAACGTCTTCTCCGTGGACGACCCACCTTCCTTGGGGGACCCTCATATGCAGGCCTTTACGATGGCAGGGATGCTCCGTCAGATGATTCCACCTCCTCCTCCCTCCCTGTGCCTGTTGGCAATCTTTGCCTCAATGTTTCCGGCCAGGTGACACAGGGAGGGTGCTGCATGTTGTCAGCAATCCGACGGAGTGAATGGCTTATGTCCCTCTGCACCGCCAAGAGCTCAGCCAGTCCTGCCTCCATCCGTCCTTGGTGTCGTCGTTGACTGGCGTGTTGCTCAGCCTGATGGTTTTAAAATAGATGAGGGCCCCCCAATCCCTGGCAGAACTCCCTGGTGTCCCGCCGGTATTCCTCCATGATGTTTCTGAGTACAGATATACCGGGCTCTGCAGCTTGCTGGTGAGGTTCTCGCCTCTGCCTTGTTCTACTCCCACCACCCCTGCCCACACGAGCCTGCCCTGCTGTTGTGGGCACATCAGGTCGATGGGACCCCTGAGGATTGACAGTGGTGGTGTTGTCTGCCACCTCCTGGGTGCCCGGCGAACCTTGTCCCTCATTGTCAGACTGGCTCAGTTGTGGATTGTGGGCAGGGATCCGAGCTGTCTGCTGGGATGTGGCAGGAATGGGTATGGTGGTTGGCGCAGATGCAGCTGCTGCACGGGTTTGGGATCCAGAGGTGCCATTTTGGTCGGGTACATCCATGGAGTGGTGAGAGGTGTCGCTGTTGGTGGGATCAGGGTCCTGTGGGGCCTGGGACTGTGATCCATCTCCCCCCTGTTTGGGCTAGATTGCGCACGTTGCCCTGTGGGTGTGAGAGACAGACAATGTTAATGCCATTTAATGGAAAATCACATTTTCATGTACATTGTCGTTATCACTGTTACAGATGCTTAGGATTTTTTTCACTGTTCACTTGTGGTGTCAGATTGATCTGTGTTCAGGACTAATTTTATTGTGAGGGTCTATGTACAATGAATGGCACAGCTAGGCATATCAGCAGGGATTTGGAAGTCATTGTGCACCACAGCTATGCCAGCATGGATGCTACACATTAACACTGTGGATGACCATAGTGTGATCACATGACAGCTGCGTCCCGCATCTGTGCCATGAAAGTGGCACATTGCTGGAGTTGTGTCGCTGGTGCATTGCAGATCCAGCAATGCTCTGTGTGGCCCTATCTGCACAATGCTGTGTCAATCCTTACGTCTTCTTCAGCCATGCACAGGGTTTTGAGGCAGCATGCGCATGAAAGTGACAGAGTGAAATGTTCAAGATTTCACTCAGCCACTTTTAGGAGGTGTTGCTGCGCCGTGATGTGCAGCCACTGCCCACCACACCACGACCACACCATGACCAGTACACCTACTTTTGGCGCAATGCTTTAGAGCATGGCACATCTCACAGGTGCATCACTTTGTCAATACCCAGCACCATTTCACTAATATTTGTGCGTCCGCTGTGTCAGTAAGGTGTAGCTACGGCATCGTGATATATGTGCAAGGGACTTGTGAATCAGTACTTATTCAAAAGAAACGGACAACGTAGGGTATACCTTGGTGCACTCTGAAGGATAGGTTAGTTAAAGTCTTTTTAGTTGTACTACTACCAGCCACTAGGGCACCGACCAACCCTATACTAGCCTAAAATACAATAAAAAAATGAGCTGGGAGTACATACATTTTTGGATAGAACAGTGATAATATTTAATCACAATTTTGTCACCATAGATTCTATAATTGTCAAGCAACAGTTAATCAAAACAAACAGAAAATATTTCATATATTCTTGGTATATTTTTTCCTTTAAACTTCCTTCAGCCGATGCGTTTCGTCCCGGATATAGGACGTCATCAGGGCGGTGAATGTAAACAAAAAATACATATGTATAAGTGAAATGTTCCTTTGCATAAAAATAAACAAAGATAATTTTTACATTTGTATGTTACAATACCCAACCATTTTGTGCCAATACGGTAATAATGTTCTCATGAACTATTGTTATTTGCACTCGCAAACCAAGGGATTTGGCGGCAATTATTATCTACAAAGATATCTATATCTTGCTTTAGTCGCATGTATTGCACAAGTCGGGATGACGTAGGCAACCAGTTCAAAATTAAGTTGATGTGGCATTTATGACGCCATATAAAGAATTTATTAACTGTTGAACCAAATTAGGGGCTCACCTTGAATTATTGTTAACGCAATGTTTCCAATATCTGCGAATTTTCAACGTTTTGAGTATCGGCGGCTCCCACCGTCAAGAATGTGTCTTCGTTAATCTAAAAGTGTAATACCATTACTTAATATTTTAACCAAAGGGTTCAGTCACCGGGCATGTGGCATATGCCTCGCTCCTAATACCTACAGCAACATGTTTTATCAAAGAAAGTGCCAGATGTATTTAGACCCTCTATACTCCAATGTCTATTGTTCTATTCTTCAACATTAGTATAGTCACGTATGTGACCCCGATCATTATTTTAATATAAGCTGATAGTACCATAACAATTTATTAGATCAGAAAGAGTACTGGGTGTGTATGACCCCTACATAATCCCACATCTATTGTTATATTCCTGGACATCTCTAGAGGCACATGTAAGACATAAACTGTTTTACTGCCAATGTCTCTTCATTTCTAAGTCCATTTTTTCACACAGAAAAAAAGGATATACCTGTGAGCCACTGAACTGGATATTATCCACTCCAAATCGGACCCTTCATTCAACTGCTCTATTCTTCAAATGGGCTTCTCCAATAAGTGCGCCTATTCTGATATAAATAGTAGAAACTGTAAGCTTCTCGTTTATTTAATTATGTTCAGGCAAATGCCTTAAAATATCCACCTAAATGCAAAGGTAACATTACTCACCCCAAATTTCATGTTATGAGAATACCTGTTGCTAATCTCATATCTTTCCTGCCAAAGTCATAGTCTATATAGGATAAAAAGAAAGACAAGTGCACCACCCGGTTAATCTACAAGCGCTTAACTCCTTCTAGTGCAACCATTCTTTACTTGTAAATAACTCACCGAATAAATGGGAGCCTCACTTCTCTCCAACCGCCCGGGTACGATAAATCCTGATAGCGGTCTTTCCATGACTTCTATGCAATATAAAGAGTCCCTTATCCAATCACCGCCCGCTAAAACTCCCGGGCAAAGTTAAATGAAATGCACCTGTGTGCTCGGACCTGTTTCCCCTCTGGTCCGACTAACCAAATCAAAGTCATCCTCGCCTGGCGACATTCTTGCTCCGAGAAGAAACCCTCATCCAGACCTGACCAGGTCTGTATGAGGGTTTCTTATCGGAGCAAGAATTAAAATTTCTGAATCAAAGTCATCCTCGCCTGGCTACAATTTATACCTTGCCCAAGGTACATAAAGGCTTAGACAACCCTCCCGGACGCCCAATTGTGTCCGGATGCAGATCCATGTTGGAACCTCTCTGCCAGTACATTGATTTCTTCTTAAAACCCCTCGCCATCAAAACCAGGGCATACCTCCGTGATACCACCCAAGCTATCAATTTGATTGAACAAAGACCATTCAATTCCAATACTCAATTACTAGTAACCTGCGACATAGTATCACTGTATACTAGTATCCCCCAACTCGATGCCATTGCAGTAATGGCAAAGGCCCTTGACACTAGGACGGCTCCAGTTCCAGTCCCAACATACTTCATCTTAGAACTTTTGAAAATTGCAATGATGAGCAAATTTTTCATGTTTCAACAAGACTTTTTTCTCCAAACCAAGGGAGTAGCGATGGGGGCTACCTTTGCCCCCAACC
The DNA here is from genome assembly GCF_964263255.1 of Lissotriton vulgaris. NCBI lineage: Eukaryota > Metazoa > Chordata > Amphibia > Caudata > Salamandridae > Lissotriton > Lissotriton vulgaris. Next base: position 185,285,516 of record NC_141688.1, on the reverse strand, counting down.
TGGCAATACTATATATGGATGACTATGAGAGTAAATTCATCTTCAGTGACACCAATCCATTCGGACACCACATGGCTATGTGGGTCCGTTATATAGATGATGTGCTGTGCATCTGGGACGGCACTAAAGAGTACCTTACATCATTTCACACATGGCTTAATACAAAGAGTACGGACATTCAATTCACTCTGGTAGCAAGTAAAGAGAGGATCCCGTTTTTGGACATCACTATCTATGTCAATTCTGAGACCAACTTGCTAGAGACAACTCTATTTCGTAAACCATCTGAACGAAACTCCTTATTGGAGTACAACAGCCACCACCCAAGGGGGTTATGTGACAACCTCCCCATGGGCCAATTCCTCAGAATTCGCCGTAACTGTTCCTGCAAAGAAAATTATATGGCGGAATCGCAGGACCTCACAGAGCGCTTAACAGCATGAGGATATCTGGCACGTCTAGTCAAACGTGCGCGCAAAAGAGCTTGGTATAGCCCTCGAGAAAATCTTTTGAATTGCGAGCAAAAAGAGGACTCGGCCAGAGAACGTGTTATATGTGTTGCCACATTCTCCACTCGCAGCAATGATATCAAGAAAATCATCAACCATCATTGGAGCTTAGTGGCAGACGATATTGGACAGAAGGCCTTACCAATACATTCTTTTAAGAGAGCACGTAACATCAGAGACCAAGTGGTACAATCATTCTTACCGATACCTCAGAACCCCACCATTCAATCATTGTGGCATCTCCCACCCATAGTAGGACACACTAGATGTGGATTGTGCGCAGCGTGCGATATGACAATTCAGACCAAAGATCTAACCTACAGGGGCAAGACCTATACACTCAAATCCCACACCACGTTTAACGTAATATATTGGATAAAATGCCCATGCTATTTGGTGTATGTAGGTCAAACCCAACAAAAGGTTAAGGCCCGCATCCTACAGCATGGTAGCAGAATTAGATGTGGAGTACAGGGGGCTCCTTTAGTAGACCACTGCACAAGAAAAGGCCACACTCCAGACACTCTTCAGTGGATAGTACTGGAGAAAATCAATTTGGGACCCAGAGGTGGAGATATTGCACATATCCTTACCCTGAGGGAATCCAAATGGATGACAACCTTGGATACCATTCGTAATGGGCTGAATGAGGCTGACAGTAGTCATGCTCAACTGGCTAGGTTCGGCCGTTGAGCGGCTCAATATAAAGATCTTCACCCTCATGTCTGAGAGGAGCATCTGTTTAAATGAATTACTGTATTGTCAGTCCTTATTCTGTTCCAACAATGCATTTATTTTGACATGGTTTGATTGAGCCAGCTTCCTTGTGGATCGAATCTTTGATGTATCATCTTTAATGAAATGTTTCTCAGTATATTCTAAGTGCCCAGCTAAGCATCTGGGGTTCTACTTTTGCTTAACATTGAAATACTGTAATAAATTTTGCCTTTTCACCCTCCTGTGTGAGAGGTGCTCGGCAAATGATATCCTAATGTTTATACAACATGATGCAGGATTACTTATTGGTATGCTGTTTGCGAGAATAATTTAATCTGTTTGACCAATGCTGTCCGTTTATGAACTTTGATCATACATCAGGCGTATGATAGGGCACTTTCCGAACTAAACTACAATAAGGAGTTTTGCCTATTCTTCCGCTAAGATCGCATCAGCGCTTTCCTACTAACATGACGCGTTAGTTTACATTAGTTCATGACCCGGAAATGATCGTGCGGCTATTCTGCTGTTGCCCGCAGCAACGACCCGGATGGGTTCGTAGTCCTCCTTCTATTTTTGACAAACACACCCACTCCCTTAGGGATTGCAAACACGAAGAGGCTGCTCTCACGCTTTGGGAGAACTGACACCAGTACTAGGTAAGAGACGCTCCAGACCCATGTTCACTTTATGCCTTATCGCGTTTGCACCACACTATTAAATATCCTTATTACCACCCACAGATACGGCGTTTGGGTGCGATCGTATATGATGCACAGCCCTCGGTTACCATGACGGGATAACCACTACCTTAGCGACTGTAGACACCAAGAGGCTGGGTCGTAACTAAGGAGAATTTCACGTTAGTATTAGGTAAGACTGGGCTCATTTAAATCTGCCATCTGATTCTTTATCGCGCTTATTCAATATCACTGAGAGTCATAATTACCACCTTACAGATACGGCACTTGGGAGTGATCGGCCTTGACACGATCCCATTTCCTGCCGCAGGTACGTGGGCACTATGCTCCCTTATAATTAATGGCCTGTTGTTTCATTGGAGGCCGATTTGAATTACATTGCCCCTCCTGTTTACTTTTGCAGGCTGTCCTATATTTCTCTGACCGAAAACGTAAAGAATAGTACATACTCTCGGTGTTCCTTGCTGCAGGTAGGCCAACCCTAATGCATGTAATATCAGAGCCTCAATGTTTCGATACTTATAAGAATCTCATATGATATGATAACCATATCACCTTCCTTCGTCACTAGTACAAATAGGCTTATGCCTATACTGTTCAAATGTCAATTTTAGAAGGTTAATTCTTAATGTCTCATGCAATGATCTTCAGCTATACTATGATCCAGAACAATAACCCTGTTATTGACAGTACTTTGGTTTCTCCTGGTTGAGTCAGGATTGCTTGTGTTTCTGTTCTTTGTTTTTTAACGTGGACAAATTAGGTACCATTCATTGAGTTAGAAAACTATTCATTCAAGTATTCAATAGTGTAAAATGGATGATTTCTCATCTCTGGTGATTCAAAGATAGTAATTTATTAACTCTATTACTATAAGTAACTTTTCTTTAGAAACATGGTAATATTTGAATTGTTTTGTTTACCGCTCACTACGGTAACTCGATATTCACTGTCGCTCTTCATTATATTCATGTAACACTGTTTACATCTTTTCAGAAATTGTAGTGCACCCTGTATATACTCTGTCCTGATGAAGACCCCGATGTAAGGCAACAAGTACACCTACAATTGTAGCGTGGGGTCGAAACGTCGAAGGCTACTTTCTACTTTCCTCAGTTGACACCGCCCGCATTAATTTGGATATATTTTTATACCAGTGTCAATATAGACAATCTTAAGAAAAATGGGATATGTGATGATCCCTTACTTTGGCTCAGGGATCTGAAGCCGTTGAAGAGTGTTTGTATTTCAAATGAAATTGGATAATTTTTATTTGTCACGACTACTACCCTTTCACCTTCTTCTTCCTTTCACAGCATCACGCTTTTTTGACTCCCTTTCCTCTGGGGCACTGTTATCTATCAATTGTATTGGTTTACTCATTGTGATTAATTTACAGTGCGTTGATTGTTTTACTACTTTTTCCTTAAATACATTTAAATAATGGTACATCAATTCACAGGGACCCCTCTTTTGTACATCATATAGCACCCAGGTCCCATGTGGAATCCTTTGGGTAAAACCCCCCTCCCTTATAATAATGGTTGAACAGTAGCGGCACCTCCCTCCCCCCCACAGCACCTTGAGACCCTCACGGGTAAGTAGCGAGCTTTACAAGTTCTCTGATTGATTGATTGATTGATTGATTAGCAACAGCTTGCTGATAGGGCGATAAAAATATTGCTGCTTTAGCGGCAAAAAGGGCCACTAAAGCGTCGATATGGCCCTTGCTAATATGCCCCATAGTTACTTGAATATGCACACTCCATCTAATTTTATGATCTGTGTAGATCAGTTCGGCAAGTTTGCTACAATTGCTAACCCCATCATTTGCCCCAAGTAGCATCATTCAAACCAACAGGAAACTGCTCTAAAACATATTAAAACTTTCCAATAGGATTTTATTAATAATCCTAAGAGGTTTGAAGATAACGAAAGTGCACATCTGTGGCACATCACCATGCTATTTCCTGAACAGTGCTTCTGAGAAGCCCACTCAGAAAGGAGGCTTCGTGTTATCAGGAAGCAGAGCATCTGCAGTTACTGTATCCTGGGAACAGCTGCCTCCGCGCCCAAAACTGTTTTATGAACAGAGATGATCAATGCGGCTCAAGGGGCGAAGAGACTGTAATGCCAAATGAACACTAACTTAATGAACAGGACGGCAGGACCAATGACACTGCAGATAAACAATGCTACTGCTGCATCCTACAAGCTGAAAAGTCAAACCGTAACAGCTCATAAAAATTAATGAATTTTACAGCGCACTGTCAAGCAGTGACTAATGAAAACATTAGGAAGATGTAAGGCATTATATTAGCTTATATTAATAAAAGGAGAGTAAACATCTCACAGAGTCCATTGATGTCCTCTTCATTTAGCTGCTAGGTAGGATAAAAAATCTAACTGCTCAGTACAACAAACTCATTTAAATATGAGCTGGCAGTAGATAAGGATGCTGCATTGTGATGCTGATTTGTGTAACTAATATCAGTGCAATTGAAAACCAGTGATAAAGCTGAATTCAGAGACATTCCAGCCATACGTAGGCTAACTAACAAGATGTCACCCCAATTGGCAAAGGAACCTTTTTATTAATAAGTTGCAGGGACATTTAGAATACACCAAATTCCTGGGCTAATTAAGATACTGATGGCATAGTAAAATAAAACAATTGCAACTACATACTGTGTATGAAGTTATCTGATACATATCACTGCAGTGCCCTGTGTTGGCCTGAGGAGAATCCAGCAGGGAGGCCAAAGGTCAATAATGCATCCATTCAAAGTGAGTTTCCAGGAGCTACAGGTGTATTCTCGGAGACACTGCTCCTTACTAGCCGAGGCCTAGTCTGTTTTCATAAACATCTGTGTTTTAATGACAGACAGAATACGTTCTAAAATTTGAACAACAGTGGCACTTGCTGAAACACTTTAGGTCCATGTTATGTTGGTATGTTATGGTATGTACGACTGAGGGTTGTTCACCACGTGTGAGGTGGAATGCTGTGGACATCCACAAACATTACCCATATCTTAAGAGGAGCACAACAATATTTCCTTTTGTATTCAGTATGGCTGCTCACCCACCATAGTATGTATGAAACCTTAAAAATAAATGAGTCCATAAAAAATCCTTTTACACAAAGTACATAAGGGGGCAAATTAGCAATAGGCGTTCCCTTGTATCTAAAGCCAATAGCTTTCAGATGATCTTCTAATCCACAGACCAGCTGATGTTTTTCTTACGAGGACCATATAGGTTTTGTGCAAGAATTTGAAGTGTTGTAACTCTCTCCTCGCTACTACTGGTAGTGGTTATTCCCCATTCACTATACCCACTATGGCCTAAGACTCAAGATTCCACCATGACTCTTTTTTAAAGTCAAAATTGTTCCAGTGGGATGAGCTATTTTAGCTAGCATGTTCCCAAGGGGCTAATTGGCCCAAATTCAATCTTGCCCACTCATACAAGTTTGGAGAGTCCTGAGTTTCTGAGCGTGGCCCTTGTGTGGGCATCAGAGCAGCAACCGCTACTCTGCTTGAGTTCAATTCATGCAGGCCAAGCAGGCTGCACTCGCTGATGTAAATGTAAATGTATTTGAGCTTATATAGCGCACAGCTACCCGCAGTGGGTTTCCCGGCGCTTGCTTAGGGAACCCGTCCTGGTATTCCCCTGTGAGATAACCCCGGCAGGGTATCCACAAGGTGAAAGCCAGGCATCCCGCCGCGAGGGGCCGTTGTGGAGATTAAGCAAGCTATTGCCCAGAGTCGCAGAGTGTGAACCCGTGAGTCGAGAAGACACCGGAGCGAGAATTATCGAGTCTGTGGAATTTTTTGAGCCCAAGACCCGCCGAGGCGGGGAATTGAACCCTGGTCCAGGGCCGATCTCAGCTTCCGGGTCTGCCGCCTCTAACCCCTGAGCCACACTTCTCCTCTTCATACACGCTCCTGTGGTACCCAGAGGTTCCTTGTGATCCTTCGCTGTAAGTAAGTCTTTTTGGTCTCTTCCACAAAGCTGGTAAGATGTTGAGAATGTCTTGGTTCTGATTCCTCCTCTGAAGTTTTCTGCAGGTCCTCACTCTATCGACGATGCTCAGGAACACTGCTGGTTTGATCCAGTGACCCCCTCTGGCATACAGGGTCACCACATCCCTGCTGTGCAAAGGTACCAACCAGCTTGTCACAGCAGATGTCCGCATGGAAGCCCCTCCTGGCATTCAGAGTTACCAATCCACAGCTGTACATAGGCTCCTGCCCGATAGTCACAGCTACAGGAAAGTTCACAAGCAGCAGTTTCTTCTGGCAAATGGGGAAGCATAGGGCTTGACCCGGATTGACATATATTTCACTGTGGCTCATTTCACAGGGGCCCTGCTAGCATACAGTGGCCTGAATTTGTCCACACACTGGCAATGACCCAATCTGTGTGGCAGCCAATTCCTTTCACCTCTAACATTCTACTCTTCCTCACAGGGCATGCTATTCTTGGCAATCAGGTAGGCAATGGTGCTGTAGGCTCCAGGGCAGGTGGTCTTAGATTCCCTGGGAGCTGGCCCTCCACCTGGCAGGGAGACTAGCAGGCCTTGTCCCCCAGTCTTGGTCACAATTATTAGTCTTGCAGAGCTACCGCTCATACAGCCTGTCCGGCTGCTTGGCAGATAACAACTTTTGGGGTCTTAAGATTCCCTTCTTGTAGTCGATTTCCAGACACCAAATAGGAGTTAGATTCTGAGCCTTGAAAGTTTATGTTGGGGTCCGATTCCTTTGCAGTGCCAACTATTCTGCTCTCTCTACCTCTTGAAAACAGTCTGTCAGAGCGGCAGCACTCCAAAGCTGATGACCCCACTACACAGGCCATGGGAGCGATGAGAGTTCACACCAGGATGTCAGCCACAGTGATATGTGTATTAAAGGTTTAGCTCATGGTGCCATCCCTAGTCTTAGCGATTCTCCCATCTGCCCCATCCTCTTAAAGGTCCCCTTCCTAGTGACATTTCACTGAATCAAAGGGCACCCTTTGAAATGTACAGGGGAAGCCTGGCACTCTAGTTTCCAGTGCGTATCTCAACCAGCTTACAGGAATGCAGCATACACAAATCTGTCTGGGGAGATTCTTCCATCTACTCATGTTTCACCATGGAGGTCTATTTTATTAAAAACAATTATTAAATAGTAAATTAAAAAAATATTGTAACGTTTTAAATGCATAAAAAATACAATTAGGATTTTTGACATTTTCACACATTGTCAAATGTACAATTTTTTTGTATATTACTTCATTATCAGTTAAGACAGTAGACAAGAACCCCAACACATGTACATTATTTTAATTTCTAGTGATACCTGATTCAAAGTATTAATTTAAAAATATCCTCAAAGTTGTGGGATTGTATTTAGAATACTAAAACTGCCTCAGATACATGCAGTTACCCAAATGTTTTTGAGGCTTAGATTAATACATCCGAAACAAATATATTTAGTTTGCTTATTGTTCGGGGGACTAGCGTTAGAATAATAAATCTGCCCCTTAATATGTGCACTTTCAACAATGTTAGTAGAAATGGCATAAGCATAGTTAATATATCCTCCACAATATATGCTATTACTATTATATGTTTTATCAATTTATTATTTTTCCAGTTGCTAACCACATGCGCATGCTCTCCAGTGTTAAACGTCGCTCTCAGTACCTTGCACACTGTGCTCTCCGGTTGCACAGTTAAATCCTTCTTGTCTTTTGGGGTCTTGACTGTGACTTTAGTGGTATCAGTACTCGGGCCGGGCTCCGGACTGCCTTCGCTCCCGAACAAGGCGCCGGCAACACCGTAAAAGAAGTAATGTGGATGTTTGTGTGGGGCAATTGAATAGGACAGGTTCAGACCCAAGAATGCGTGAAGCGCAGTGGGAAGCCGGAGTTACTTCTCACAGACAGTAATATATGCTCAACTATGTATATATCACAGTTGTTCTTTGTTAAGTCTCCTTGCATTCAGGGACGGCTTTAGGCTCATGGTGGCCCTGGGCAGGGAGCGTAGGTAGGGGGCCCCGGAAGAGGGAGTCCGGGTGGGGCGGAGCGTGGAGGCCATTGAAGAGGAGGGGGGGGGGGGTCAGGGTGTTTGGAAGTGGAACAGAGCCGGAGGCCGCCAAATCCCTGCCAGGGGCCGCCACGCAAATGTGTATCCATCCTCAGAGGAATATTATATTAAGGATATATATTGGCTTGGTGGCCCCTGGGGTTTGGTGGCCCTGTGCAGGTGCACAGCATACACATGCCTCAGGCCACCCCTGTTGCATTACAAAGTGTCACGTCTTGGGCTTTCATGGTCTGAAACCCCAATTATGATTTTTGTGACAGCAAATGAAAGTCAAACGGGGGCTGCAGGGCTCCAAGGCTCTGAATTTTCAAACTCTGGTGGCCGTGGGATTTAGGGTGAAAACAAATGGCCACCCAGCTCCCTCACTTGTCGATCTCTTGTCTGTCTCTGCTCTCTCTTTCTACTCTCCTGAAGATCCCTGTCTGCTGTATAAAGTGAGAGGAAGTGACAGAGACGCCAAAAGCGGCCTCTCTGCTTCACAAGGGGCCTCAAAAGGCTCCTGCTCACTGGGGAAATGCCTGGTGGCGATAAAAAACACAGTCCAAAGCTGATTCTCACATAGTGCCAATATCGGCCCACTCACCAGCCCGCTCGCAGCAACATGCATGTCGCAAAAATAAGCAGACAAGACAACTTTTTGTTGGAGAAAAGTAGCTGCAGGTTTATTAGCATATACACATGCCAACAAGGTGGGTTATCTTACAGACGATCCAAAGGCAAGCCGCCCCTCGCGACCTACCACCTGATGCGCCAATTTGCAACGTGGCCTTAGCCAATCGTTGCTTAGCGGTTGTGGTGAGGAGATAGCCCCTCCCATTTCCGGTGAACCATTGGTCCACCCTCCTGCTCCTGCCCCCCCCTACGAGGGGCGGAGCGTTCAATCGACACCTGGTTGTACAGGTTTCCTACTGCCCGTAGGATAGCGCGGCGCCGTCGCACCCCCAGGGTCCACCGCACAGACTTCCTGGGGATATTAGGCCTCAGCATCCTATTGTGCTCTTGAAGAGGGTACTCCCGGGTACCTCTCTGCCTCTGGATCGCCCTGTAACTCCGCCACAGCCCTGGGTGTGGCAACCGTCGCAGCCAGGGCCCCACACCAAGGTCGGCATACTTCCTGCTATTTCTAGCTTGTTATTTCTAGGGCCTCACCCCTAACCAGCCAGAAACGGTCCCAGATAGATCGGGCAGGAGTGTCAAGATATCCTCCCAAAGCCCCTTGAGCATGGCGTAAGGTCTCCCAAGTCTAATGACGTCCTGTCTCTTCTGCCCTTTGAAATACACACAGCGCAGGACTTCCTGCGCCTGGGCTCCAGCGCCTCCCTTGGCGAGCGCCTTGCCTACTACTGAGATGGAGACATGTCTGACCACTGAAATTAACTTGATCCCCACTGGTGGCAAACCCACTGAAAGTTCACTGTGGTCGTACTATCAGGTGCCGTAACATGCCGTAATGGCCAGCGGAAAAAACGTAAAAAGATCCTTGGTGCACACACCAGATCTCACATTCAGGAATGGGGAATTAAGAGTATTGGGTCCGATCAAGAAACACTGCAAAATTAAGTGTCAACCTATACTGCTTGCTGAGCCAGGGACTGGTCACAGATGCCTGGACCCTGCAACCGCTTGAGACCCTGATCTATACACCAGGAGGTGACGACTAGAAAGATGGTGTGTCAACAAGGTACCCTATATGGTGGATGGGGAGCCTCCACTGGGACCCGTCTGTGTCAATACAGAGACACGCACCTCAGACCAGAATACCCTTGCCTGATCCTCAAAAGGCACCTAGAGCCCGCTGCCCCCCCCGCAGTGCATGGCGAGGGGAAACTGGCCCAGAACCACCAGACTGGGTTTTGAACACCATCACCACCACAGGCTCTATCTAAAGATTGGCTATCTCTGACCTGGCAAGGCCTGTCGGAGGCCAGCGCCCCCCCGCCCCCCCCCCATAGTTGACTACCTAGCCCTGGGGAAGTGAGCTTGCAGTAATCCGCAGGGGGGTAAAGTCCAAAAACATGCCAGCTCAGAGAGCAGTGAGACGCCCCACAAGCCGACTTCCAGCCAGATGTGCCAAAATAAGCTCTACCCGATGCTCCCTTCAACATAATGCACCCCAACTAAGCAAAACAGTTGGTCGCGTGAGCCGAAAACCGGTCTCAAGGGCAGGAATGGAAGACTGTCTAGGATGATCTAGACGAACCATCACGTGGTGCAAGCCTGCACTTCCAACAGCCCATCTGTTGACATAGTCAATGCAGCTTAGACGCACAAAGTAAAGAAGCCACACTAAAGCTAACATGCATAGCCGACCACGAACTGGCCACCCTTAACAGGGCTCGTGGTAAAATTGCTATGTGTTGTATTTCCTTAGTTCAGTGCACCAAAGGGTGGCATTTGTTTATTCCTGTGGTTAGTGTAAATACTGATATTACCAGTCCCTTCTGGGCAGTGCCATTACCCCGCAGTTTTTACACCCAAAATCTTTTACAACGCAGGGCTTTACAACGCAATCCATTACAACGCATTCCCCATTATACAGCAATTTACTATAATAACTCCACCATGAGGTTACTTTGGGGAATGCGTTGTAATAGTTTATGGTGTAAAGCCCTGCGTTGTAAAAGATTTTGGCCCAAATGTAGGTAAATCACATTTACCGATTTTGAAATACCGAATTTTACCGATTCGGTATTTCAAAATCGGTAAATGGGATGTAGGTACCAACATCTGGATTTGTTACCGATTCCTTAAAAATTCGGTATTTACCAATTCGGTAAATACCGAATCGGTATTTGCTATTGAATCCTATGGGCCTTGAAGCCCATAGGATTCAATTCAAATACCCATTCGGTATTTACCGAATCGGTAAATACCGAATTTATCAAGGGTGCAGGGGGTGTCACTTTGACACCCTCTAGCACCCCCAAAACGGGCATGTGTGCAATGTGGCACACAGACATGCCCTAAGGGCACGTCTGTCTGTCACATGGCACATGTGTACATGCACAGATGTGCATATACACAGGAATCAGTATTTTACCATGGATTTGTATTCCATGGTAAAATACCGATTCTGAAAGCCATGTGCCAATGGAAAATTGGCTACCCACATATCAATCTAGCATTTTCGGTAATTTTACCGAATCGGTAAATATTACCGATTCGGTAAAATTGCCGATTCGGTAATAATACTGATTCGGTAAAATTACCGAATATGTGCACCTACATCTCCATAGCCCTTTACCGATCGGAAACGGCCGAAAATCGGTATTTTCGGCCGATTCCGATCGGTAAAGGGCTACCTACATCGGGCCCTTTGTGGTGTAAAAACTGCGGGGTAATGGCACTGCATAGTAATACATGCAGGATAAAGGATGTTTACCCTTGTCTGTGGTTCCATCCACATCTGGAACAATAGTCTCCTTACCATGAGAAGCACCGACAGTAACCACACGCCCATCGGCCGAGTGGTGAGTTTCCCTCTGACTGGAGTCGCTGAGAAGTGTCTTAAGTTTAACTGGCTGCAGGATCGGAAGCCCGCCAGCTGTCCCAGCCCCTCTTGCCTGCCTTTGCTCTTCCCTAATATTTGAAGTTATTTTGGGATGAGAGCTGCCTGAAAACCCCTGGGGCTGTCCAAAGGTGGGACCCATTGGAGCAGATGATAAGCTGCAAGAATGATTTGAAATTGGTCTTCTGCTGTCAAATTATAAACCCAAAATGATAAAACCACCAATACATTCGCACAGCTTCACAAATGGAGCAAACCCAAGCACGGTAATATACCCATAGCCGCGGAAACAAATGAATGTGTGTTCCTTGTCAATGATGTGGGGGAACTTGTATTACTGAAATAACAGAGACCCACTTCCCACCTTGCAATACATGACATGGTATGTGTTACATATGTCAGGTTATGGTATATTTGGTGTTGTTTCATTATGGTTGTTTTGTTTTGGGTGCTATGACATGAGACGTGATGTTGTGTTTTCTTTTTAATCGGCACACAGGCTTGTTCTGCATTATCTGTCTGTTAGACGAGCAAGAGAGGCCTTTAAAGCAGAGAAAAAATGCTAACAGCTTTAACTCAGGCTAATGGGACCAATTCAAGGTGCCCTGAGCAAGGAGCGTTTCTTATTGCGTTAGAAATGTAATCTCATGCTTGCAAACTTTAGAATAAAAGTGAAAGCAAAAGGCACAATGGCAGATATGGGAGCAACAGGAAACATGAAATCCTAAATAGAAATTCGATCAAGCCTAAGAGTTCCCGAATAATAGCAACATTCATACTCAACTTGCCAAAAAGATAAGCTATGGTTTGTGCGAGCAAATTACATTCTCAAATAAATTTATTTATTAGCTATCAAGCTGCTTGATCCCATATTTAAAACAAAAAGCGTCAAGAGACTACACAAGTAGTGAACACTTTGATTTTTGGAGGCCACTGTTTGAAATGACTTGCTAAAACCAGTTTATTCCACGTATTTTATTTTCAGAGCTGCACATTTTAGGCTAAATATGGGCCTAGTGAATTTTCGTGTGCACTTCGTGGCACATGGGGCTCGTTATTTAATGGGGGCACAATCGGAATCGTGCAAGAATGCGGACGCTGATTTTGTTGCTGGCCACTATGCCCCAATTCGTTAATCTAAGCTTATCATGAACACAACAGAAATGAAAAAAATGTAACTGATGTTTTTCGTTGTGTTTTATCCCACTAAGAGTGATATTTTAGAAACGATCAAACGCTGATTTTTTGAGCCCTGAAGAAGTCTTGATTAGAGACGAAACACATTGGTTAAAAGAGAATCACTTGTGTACTTGGATTTTAGTGTTTGGATCAACTAATAAAGAATATATTCCGACCATCAGTGGATTCTGGACCTGCTTCTTATATTACTTTCTTGGATTGACTTAATGCAAAAGTAAAGCTATGTTATTTCTTGATGGGTGCTGATTCCAATTTCTTTTGCACATGGAGATGAGTGTGTGACTGGGGCTTCATGACTGCAAATAAATAAACTTTAGCAAAGTTCAACACCCAGAGGCATGTGCAACTTTCAGACTCGTATTGACTCCTGTAATGCTGTAATTCATGTTCACCACAATAATTGGATTTTCCAACCTGTTGAACTATAAGGAACATAAATTGTTAGAATACTGCATGCGGATGTATGTATCGGTTGAACATACATTAGCAAATTCTGACCACACAAGCGTTGTCTGTGGACACAACAACACACTGCCTGTGCAGTCCTGATCCACGTTGACTAACCCGCGACTAGAATCAAATAAGCACTGGAGCGGCCAGTGGAGAGAGGCGATTTGCCTCCATCTGATTAAGCCTTGGCTAATACGTAACCAACAGCAAAGGCAATAAAAAAAACATTTAGTACAAGAAGCAAATGTTTTGTAAGGGACGAATTCCCTACACCCACTCCCAGCAGCATACAGGCATAACAGCAGCGGGAAGAGGGGAGTAGAAACTGGATCTTGTCCTCCCCCTCGCTTTCTTCGACCATGACTCCTGGGGAGTCGGCTGTGCAGTGCGCTGTGCTGGCCTCGTCCGCTGGCAGCCCCAAGCTCTGCACTGTGCTCCGTGCAATATATATTATTATTAGCAAAGCAGGGAGCTAATTCATTCTACGGGCTCCGGCCATATGGACTTTTTTGTGCCACATGTACACTGTTAGACCTGCCATCTTTTGGTGCATTTCCCCTGTCTATTTGTTTCTGACCTCCTGTTTTTGAATCTGTTTTTGCGCACTTTCTCACTGCTGTTCAGTGTGAAAGTGCTCCTATTGTAAATTGGATTATGGATTGGTGTTTTCCATGATTAGCACACTTGAGAGTGACATACCCTGTAAATCAAATTCTGCTAGTGGGCCTGCAGCACTGATTGGCCATCCTAATCCATACCCACCTGTCAGAGGGTTCTCTAACCTGTCACTGCAGTGTCTGTGCCCAGTTTTTACTGTTATTTTGATTTGGCAAGTGCACCCACTTGATAATCCCCAACCGTCCCGTTTATTGCATGTGACTCACACCTAAGGTTGGCGCAAGGTGCTTCTATAGGCAGGGTGCGGGGTATTTTAAAGGTGGGAAATCTACTCTATCTGTCCCATATGATAGCATGGGAAGTAGTCGGTAACAATGTACAAGTATATCTTCCCACTGGGACAAGATAGAAAAATTGAGTTGAGTATGCCTGAACTCAGAATGTAGAAATGCATCGTTTAGTAAAGATGATTTTTATGTTCTATGTTTGGACATACAATTTTAAGAAAGTAGATATTTCTTGCTTAGTCATCCTGTGTGCCTTTGCTGGGTTGTGGATTGATTGTTTGGCTTTGGTGTGACAGGAGCTGGAGAAGTGCATTCTCTTCTGACAGCCACTGGGGGGGATGAGATGTGTCCTGCCTTTCTAGATGAGTCAGAGCTGGGCTCAATAGACCTTGGCCGCAATTAGAGTCGTAGGAGATTTCCTTGCACCTGAATGGGCCTGGTCTGCCATGGGACAATGCTGTCTCCACCTCCTGCTAGGAAGCTGGGCCAGAGAGGAACAAACTGGTTTGGATTGAGCCCAAAGAGAAACTGAGGATAAATATTGGGGCCCAGACTCCAGAACTTTAGAACTTGCTTGGATCAAGGAACCTGCCAAGAAGAAGAGCTGGAAGAACTATCAAGAGGAGTGCTGCCCCTTTGCTGTTTTGTTGCCATGCTGGGTTGGCCTGCAGTTGCTGTTTCTGCCTTGGGCAGTGAAATGACTGGACTGAACTTACTTCACTTGTCGCTGAGATAGAACTTGCCTCCTTTTTATAAAGTCTCATGGACAGCAAAGACTTCTCTTACCTCTAGGTACTGCCTCTGGAACCATGGGTTTCAGTTGCCACATAGGGGGAAAGCAGCCGACACTGTCAACGACACTGTTGCTGGCTCTGTGTCCTGAATGCACTGCAGTAGGCGCAGACAAACTTCAAACTGCGATCCTGGTCTCACCAATTATGTCAACAGCTGCCACCACCAACCCACTGCTTGCACCGCAAACTGTTGGTACAGCACTCTACACCACTTTGCTTCACTCCCCAAACCTGGTCTCACCAATGACATTGCTGCACACTAACCTCCCCACATGTGACTACAACAAAGTTTGGGGGCACCGCTCATATGTCACGTGACGCACTGCCTCATCCCAGAATACAGTCTGGGCCGACCAACGCCAGCTCCCATCAAGTGGCACTGCTGTTTGCACCATGACCTGTCAGCACTGTAATGAGCCTCGCACCCCTGGACTCACTTATGCCGCCGGACGACCATCACAGAGCCGTTGCTTGCACCGCGACCCTAGGGCACAGCACCGCTATGTTTCACATCGTAATCGCAACAGTAGCTCCAACTGGCACACACTGCCGTGGTTGGTTGGAACCAAAGGTACTGTTTACGAGTCTGCTGACACTAACTCCGGTCCGCACCAATGCGGTCAGCCGTAACTGTTGCATTCTGTTGTTTTCAGCACCTCTGTAGCCCCGTACGGAGTTAACGGCCCTTAAAAACTGCATTTTAAAGGCATTATTGCAAAGTGCACATTTGTGAGACTGTATGTTGGAAATTTCTTGTTTTTGTGTCTTCTTTGCACAGATAAATATTGGGTATTTTTCTAATACTGGTGAGGTGTCCTTTTGAAGTGTTTTCACTGTACTTCTGTTGGTTTTGTCTAAATGCTTTACCATTGCCCTTGAGATAAACCTGACTGCTCATAGCAAGCTAGCAAGGGGTTGAGCAGGGGTAATTTCAGTAGTGTGTCCCCCTTTTCCTGACTAGAAGGAAGGTTTCATATTTGCACAAAGGTGCAAACCATTGCCAACTAGAGACCCCCCTTTCTAACATACATGTTTAGCACACAAACTCGGATTGGCTGACAGCCTGCTGCCTCTCATTGTTTAGAATGGTTTCACTTTCTATTGTCTGTGTTCAGAAGGTATTGCCTGCACAAGAGGCTCGAGAGACTGTAAATAACTAGTATTTGAGTTATTATCCCAGTTGTGAAATGTATTAGTGATTTCGTTTTACAAGTGTAACACCGAATTCCGATAATTCCGCCGGCTGAATAAAAAATTCTGACGACCCCTACTCTTGAGTGATCAGTTGTACGTTTTCGAGGAGCATATGTACAAGCCCTATCGCCACCACACTGTCACTTTTACCAATGTAGTGGTGGCAATTGGGGCTGCGCCTTATGTACAAGGCAGTGATAAGCCACTTGACGTGGCATAACGCTACCTTGTATGTAAGGTCTCCTTTCACACTATGGTTAGCGTGAAAGGAGTGGGCAGTGGGTATTGTGGTGGGCATTCCACAGCCACACTAATGCATTTAGACGCTGCCCCATATGTACAAGGGTGGCATATATAGGAACCAGAGGCAAAATTAAGACCAAGTAAATCCAGGGGCCTCATGTATGAAAAGGGACGCATCGCTGCGTGAAAACAGCAATGCGTCACTTTTCACTGTGCACTCCTTGCGACATTCCTGATGCGTCATATTTAATGTATGATGCATCATGTCGCAAGGAGTTACAGATAGGTCAGTATTTCTGACGTATCTGTAAGCGCAAAAGTGACGCATTGCTGGAGTGTGTCACAAAAGTGATGCAACTCCAGCAATGCGTCCTTTCACATGGGGAAAGCCCCATGTGAAAGGGCTTACGTCAGTCTTATGCCTGCTGTGAGGCAGGCGCAAGATTTTGACGCAACAGCGTCCTAAAAGTGACGCAGTGAAATCTCATAGATTTCATTGCGTCACTATTATGAGGCTTTTTACGGGGGAACGCCCCCTCTGCATACATTATACCTGACGCAGGTATAATGTGGCGCAGGGGTTTAAAAAGTGACGCATCTACCTAGATGCGTCACTTTTTAAATATGGCGCAACGAGGCACATTTTTTACACCGCTGGTGCGTCACAAAAAGTGGCGCACCGGAGGCGCAAAACTGACGCAAGGCCTTCATAAATAAGGCCCCAGGTCTTTAGTTGGCGTAACTAGAAGAAATGCATTAATTCTCCTCATATTTGCTTTTTCCATGTGTGCTACTTGTGCAGCACACATGGAAAAAGGAAAAAAAACTAAATGCCATGGTTTGTTCATGTACAGGAAGGTGTCCCTCTCTGTACATAAACAAACCTTTAAAAATATTGCTATTTTGCATTAAGCAGCACACATGAAAGTGACAGAATGGCATTTTAGAATTGTTTATGTGCAGGGAGGGACACCTTCCTACACATAAATAATCCTCTCCTGCACACAGACACCCTTGCCCTATGGTGCAAGGGTGCCTGCGTTGGCCCTAAGCTGCTAAACTTATTGCCATTGCAGGGGGCAACACAAGGTTCCACATTCTTGGAAATATTGTGCAGACTTGCGTTTCAGAAGTGGCGGAGAGAAGCATTAAGTCAGGTAGGCTAACACCTCTCTCCGCCACTTCATTGTACATAGGCCCTTAGTTTCTTATGGTCCATGATACGGCTAAGGAAAAATATTAGGGCACTGTAATGATGTTTATCAATCAGATTGTATTATGTTTTTTATATTAACTGTAATGTGAAGATGAAATATATATTTTACTGATATACCTGCTTTTGTGGTTTCTTTTAAAGATAATCGAATAAAGTTGATTATGATAATGACTACTGCAATTACATTGCATCATGTCACCAAAAAAAACCTGCAGAGGATACAAAACTTTGTGCTCTGGATAGTAGCTCTGCTGGTTAAATTTGATCATACCTCTCAAGCAAGAACTCACCTTCATTGGTTTACTACCGGGTAATTTATTTCAAGGGATTTTGCATTATTTACAAGGTTTTCTGTGGAGCAGAGTGATCCTTTCTGTTGTTTGTTTAAGTCACTATAACTCCTCAAGGAGCTTAGGTACCAATTACCTGTTCTAACTCACTGTCCAGAGCACCACACACTGTTAGTTAGGTGAATGTTTATTTCACCTGCTTTGCTCTTAATTGTGGAAATATGTTTCCTTATTACTTGACCTGACTCTTTTTGCTGGGTCTCCCACAGATATATGCCTTCTGTTCCTTGACTTGTTTTTGTTGGCGTTAAGACTCTGCACACCTTTTCTCTGCTAACCAGTGTAAAACATGTCTCGGGGCTGCCATTGCAGACTGTTGTGCGTTTATAAACTACCACTTAGACATGACTACATAAAAAGTTTGTCAGGCCTTAACCTTCCTTTTTATTACTTATAAGTCACCCTAAAGGTAGGTCATCTTAGCTCATAGGTTGGATGCATGTGATAAAAGTTAGTACCTGTCCACACAAATTTGACATGTTCTAGAAGCGAAAAATTCCTAAAGTAATTTTTCATTGTTTTAAGGCCTATCTCTCTCACTGATTAACACTCAGTTACCTTTCTTTATGTAAAAAGCGAGAACCTTGGACTCAGAGAAGATAGATATCTGCTAGACTCAAATGAATTGTAATTTTAACATGGGCTTCGATTGGAATTCATAGAGCATATTATCAAGGCCATTATCGCCGCTTTATCGGCAGTTACCTGCCGATAAAAGCGGCGATAATGTATCGCCTGTCCTTGATAATATGCCCCCTATTTCACATGCCTGTGAATGGCTCTGCTGATGGAATTTGTATTTTCCTCCCAGACAGTGACACAAAGGGGACTAAGCGTGGACAGGAAGGGCCATCATACCAGGATGGCTGGGGGGGTAGAGCTGTGACCAGCCCTACTTACACTACACAGGGCTTGACTACTGTACACACAAAAAAACTTGCCACCAGCCTTTTGTCACCCCATACAATTTGGAACTTTTACAGAGGAAGAACTTGCCAGAACCAGATGTGCGGGTTGGACAGGGAGTCTCCACACACAGAGGCTGGCTCCAGGGTGTTAAAATTGAACATCCAGAGTCTTCAGAACACTCCTGGACCTGTGGAAGATGCAGATAGAATGACCTGCTGTAAGAGAATGCCATGCTGCTTGAAAGAATTGCCTTGCTGTTTGTGAAGGAAAACTGGACCTGCTTTCCTTTATCCCAGGATATCTAGAGTGACTACAAGGGTCAGTTGGCTTGAGTGAGCTACTGTGGCACAACAAGATTCAGGGGCCTACCTGCAATTGCCCAACTGACCTGCTACACTGAACCTGCAACTGAACCTGCTTGAGCCCTCCAGCTGGTCTCTCCCTAGTGTGAGTCATGATCCCAAAGAGTTTCCCCCATCCCCTCCGTGTCCTCCAGGTACACCCTTGTCCTGAGCTTGCGATTTTGTCCCTGTCTGGCACAACCAAATAACCACAGTTGGCGTTTTGTCCTTTTGGCACTATTTTTACCAAAAAGTTTAAAAGTCAATCTCTCCAGTTCTGCTGACTGGATGTTTGTCATTCCGGTGTCATTCAATTCAGTACAATTCATTCTGTTTTTCTAAATTGGCTTAGGATTTCTCCTGTGTTGTATTTTCCCTTTATTGTTGGTGTGATGCATAAATACTTTACACATTGCCTCTTAGTACCCCCTGACTGCGACATGCCAAGCTACCAGAGTTAAGCACTGATGAATTGAATGACTTTTGAGGGTGCAACTAGACAAGGACTGTGGTTGTTGATTGAGTGGGGCATCCGTCCCTCTCAAACAATAACCCAATTTTTACATTAGTGTAATGGAAGGTTTAGGTCTGTCAATAGGTTTGTATCATCGTGAAAAATGGCAGTTTAAACTGCACATCCAGGCTACAGGGACAGACCTGAAGACATGCTTTACAGTACTACTGTAGCGGACGACACAATTGCTAAAATATCCCACTTACTTTGTATGCTCTGGATACTTGTACTACAATGCAATATGGATTTATTGGTAAATTAAATGTGAAATTAATGCATATGCCAATGTTACTAGGTTTGAGAGGGAAACCAGCAGCACTTTAACACTAGTAAGCAGGGGTAAAGTATGCAGAGCGGGCGGCTCCTCTGTTTGAGCAAAGGAGCGGAGCCTCACAAAGAAAAGCCCTGGGCACAGCTGAAATATAAAATAGAAATTACTTTTTTTTATTACCATTTTATTTTTTGGCAACCAACCTGTCCCAAACTGAGCATCAGGACAGGAAGGGGCTATTAACTCCTCGTTAGTCTTCCTCGCCACATGATTTACATAGTGAGCTTTAGCTCCACAACAGAACCCTCCAAAGCAAAAGAAAACACCTCCCACCCCCTCCCAACATGGCCGACCAGTCCCACCTGACCTCTATAAGAGGCGGACCGGCCCAACCAACAGCCTGTTTTTTTTGTTCTGCGCGATTCTCTCCAGAGGCGCTGTTCAGGTAAGATGGGCCGGCGTGAGCTGGCCCTTGGGGTTTAGGGTGGAGGACCTGCTCTAGCGGTCTCTGGTGCCTTATGCCTAAAAAAATCCCCCCCCTCTTCCTTCCCCCGGTCCTGTGGGGCCGGTTAGGTGCTGCTATAGCGTGCCAAGGGTCTACAGGGGGGGGGGGCGGCCAGGGATGTGGGGTGTTTAGTCATTCCCTTGTTTTCCCAGGTCGTTACGGATGGGCCCGGGCCACTATGTGGGCGTTTGGGTCCTACGCAGCAGAAGCCAATGTGTATCTTGTTCCCCTGGGCTCGAGCTGATCCCCTGTCTGCCTGCAGTTTGTACATCAACATATAGTCTTACTGCGGTATGTGGATGATTTGAGGGGAAATGCTGTTGCATTTGAGTGGTCTACTAAGGAGGGCTGGCTAGTCATGACAGTTTCTGCCTCTCCCGACTATGTTTCGTGCAACTATAAATCTGACCTCGTGCCTGGCTTTCCGCCGGGTGTTGCGCTCTTCCTTTTTTCCAGCGTGTGCGCTGGCTGCATTTGCCGACCCTGGGCTTTAACAGTGGTAGAGCGCGACGTGCTGGGGACCGTGC
Source organism: Lissotriton vulgaris (assembly GCF_964263255.1). Classification (NCBI taxonomy): domain Eukaryota; kingdom Metazoa; phylum Chordata; class Amphibia; order Caudata; family Salamandridae; genus Lissotriton; species Lissotriton vulgaris. The sequence goes on along the minus strand of NC_141688.1, from coordinate 185,264,565 downwards.
CTGGAGCAGCAGCGCTTCGGCGAGGCGGGTGAAATCAGTGAACACACAGCGTGTGTCACCCGGCCTCGAAGCGGTGAGTCGCTAACGCTCCCTCACAGAGGTTCAGTGCAATGTTAGGGATTCTACCCGTCCCGGTTTCGAAGGTTCCTTCCTTCTCACTACGGGCCTACCTTGCCTGTCGGCGGGTCCTCGGGGGCTCCGCTGTCCGGGTCCGGATGCTCTCTCCGCGGCGCTGTGCGCCGCCGCCTCCCTTCGTATCATTTGGCCCTACGGGCCGCGGCGGTTTGCGGAGCTGGTGTTGCCTCCGAACGCCCCCCGCCCCTCGGGGGCGGGGTTTGGGTTGCCTCCAGGTGCGTCCGATGAGGTCTTTCATCGGTCTGGCGCGGCATTCCCCGGCAGATTTGGACGCTGCATGCAGGGCGCGTCTGTCTCCTCCTCGAAGGGTCCGGGGTTCATTCCTCGGTGAGGGCAATTTTTTTTTGATTTCCTTGACTGCGTCACTGGCGCGATGTAATTGCAGTTTCACTAATATTTTGGTGTCCGGCCCAGTATTGTCTCGCTGTCGCAGGCAACACAATGTGTAGTGTTCGTGTTGTTTGATGTGGTTGTTTGCCATTGACTGGGACAAGAGATTATGGTCTGACAGCTAGAGTACAGACTTTGGGGCTGGAAACCGAGGTTCGAACCTCGGGGTCGACTGCACATCCTGTAATTCTGAGCTAATTACTTAATTTCCTTGTGTAACTTAACCAATGTGTTATGTCCAGCTTCTCTGTGGTACACTGGCGCGACCTATGGGTGCGCGGTACGACGTGGGGTCAGATCCCTTAGGTCTGTTTTCCCATTCTGACGCCCTGGCTCGCCCTGGGCCGTCAGGTTGCTCCGGACTCGAGTGAGTTTGAGAGGCCGGGTGGCTGTGCCTTCTGGTCTCCTGGGGGGGGGGGGGGTGATGGATCCCTTCTGTGTCCGTCTACGGGGTCTCCCTGTTTGGCGACGCTAGCCCTTCGGGCCTTGCGCGGCGGGGGCCCTTGACCCCTCCTCGCCTCCTCTACCTCTCGTCCAGTGGGAGTGTGGCCCGATGGTTGGTGCAGCGGTCCCGGGCGGGCCCGGGCACAATAAGCGGTTCCCCGCCTCGGCGGGTCTTGGGGGTCGGTTGCGTCCCCGGTCCTGGTATTTCTATACCTCGGTGCCTAACCAACCTGGAGTCACGTTCTGCGGCTCTGGGCATTTGCTTGCTTTTTCTCCGCATCGGCCCCCTCCGTGCTTCAGGGGTGTCCGGGGATGGACGCCCCAGGGAGTTAGTCGGGTGGGGGTCCGCAACAGCTTTTGTGCGAGCCCCTTAGGCCCTTGCGGGTGTGTTGTGTGCTATGTTTATGGCGTATTGCGCTTCTGTGCAGTTCGGCATGGCCCCTACGCAGGGAGGTCGCGCAAGTGCGTGAGTCGTCCCGCGTTAGGGCGTGGAGTTCCCTCTGCCGGCGGCGGGGGTATTCCCGGGGTTTCTCGGGGTGCGTTCTCTGCGCATGTCTCCGGTCTCCCGGCATCTGCCTGCGTCCATTGTGCTGGGCGTTGGGGAGGTGGACTTGGTCACCTTTGCCACTCAGATGGCCGCAAAGCTGGGGAAGGATACAGAGAAGACACGGCCGTCTGGTCTGGCTGTGTCCTTGTCGACGGTGACGGCTTTTCATTGGGGCCTGCTCCCCCGGACACGGCCTTCCTTTGCCCTCCCCGTCCGCCTGTGGATCCGGGACCGAGTTTCGGCTCTCCCCGGTCTGGTACTGGGTCTGCCGCTCCCTTCCTTTTGTCACCCCTAGGTTCTGGCTTTCGGCCCTCTCTCTCCTGGGGGTTCCCTGGGGGGGGGGGGGGCTGTGGCCTCCATTGCGTCCCGTCTGGGGACGCGGCTGTCCCCGGGGCGTTTGCCTTCTCGACGGGTTGAGGGGGGCCGGCTCCGTCCTTGGTCTCGCCTGTTGGTTGTTCCGGACACCTGGGGTCGGCCTGTGGGACCGGCCGGCGAGTGGGGGTTCCCTCTCTCAGTTGCGGGTACTTCCGTTGGCCTTGCCTTCCGGCCCGGGGGTGGGAGCTGTGCTCCTGGCCCGCCTGGTGGATGTTCTTCGCCGGGTGTGGGTCTTGTCGCTCCCTGTCGGGAGGGGTGATTCCTCTCGGCCTCCTCTTTTTCGTGGGCTTCACGTCAGGCGGTGTCTCTCCTCCGTCGGGGTCCCTTCGGATCCCGTCTCGGGCTTGTACGCCTTCGGGGGTCGTATGGTGCTCGCTTCGGCAGCACATTTACTGAATTTGGAAAGATTAACATGGCCCCTGCGCACGGATGAGACGCAAATACGTGAGGCGTTCCATATTCCTGGTCCCGGTGCTTCCCTCTGGTTCGTCCGGGGGGGTAGGGGGCGCTTGGGGGTCGTTGATGCTATCGCGCGGCTCCTCGTGCTTCGGATGGCCGAGTGGTCTTAGGCGCTGTGTTTAGGCCGCAGTCTCCTCAGGAGGCGTGGGTTTTGAATCCCACTAACGATCCTCCTGGCCTGCCATCTGTTGCACCGGTGCATTCGGTGTCCCCAGGTCTTGGTCGGGTCGGTCGTCCTGCTGGTGTAGGTGTCACCGGTCTTGTCCCTTCGGGCTATCTTTCCCCCGGGGTCCGGCTGGGTGAGGGCGGTTCGACTGGGTCGGATCTAGCCTTCGTTGCCTGGTCTCGCCCTGACCCCGGTGGTGTTTCGGCGCCTGGGGCTTCGACTCGGCCCTCCGGCCCGGATTCTGCTCTCTCCTCCCGGGTCCTTGTGGTTGCCCTGTCTATCGCTGGACCTTTCGGTCTGAGGTTCGCGTTTCCCCCGTGCCCTCTGAACTGCGGGATTCGCTTGGGCAGGGCCGGAGTTGGGCAGGGCCGGAGTACTCCTGGGCGCTTCGGCAGCGCATGGACTTCGGTTGGAACGATACAGTGCTGAGTGACCCCTGAGCGTTGTCTCGCAACTTCGGGGAGCGTTCCAGTTTGTGGTTCCCGGCGGGGCCGCCGCCCCTGGTACCCACTCCTTTTGCGAGCGGGCGGTTCGAGCCTACTGGCCGTACGGGGTTCTTCTCGTTCCAGGGTTGGGTCCCCCGCACCCGGAGGCGGGGATGAGCCGGCCCTTTTCTGCTGGCCTGCCTTCCTCTGCAGGCCTGATTCTTGAGCGGTTGTCGCTGCTTGCTCAGGGTTGATCTTCTGGGGCGGTGGTTTTGCTGCTGGGCTACCACTGGTCTTCCACTTTCTCTTACTGTGCCTGGCGGGGGGGGCTCCCCTCTGTCTTTGGTGTGGTCGGCTTGGTGCTGACCGCTCCTCCGTGGACCCCTTGCGGGTCTTGGCTTCCTGGCTGAGGGATTTTTCCTTGGGCGTGACCGCTTCTTCCCGGTGGGCCCGATGGGCTGCCTTGCGGGCCTTCCACAGTCCGGTGTTCGACGGGCTGGTTTCCCTGGTGGCTCGCTTGGCTCCAGAGTTTGGTTTCTCCTTCGCCCACGGGAGCTCTGCCGGTCTCCCCCTTGGGGGCTCGCTTCGGCTGCACATATACTAAAATTGGAACGATACAGGGAAGGTTAGCATGGCCCCTGCGCAAGGGTGACACGCAATTTCGTGAAGCGTTCCATTTGTGTTCTCTCTCTCGTTCTACGAGCTCTTCGGGGTCCGCCCTTTTGGGCCCCTGCCCTCGGTGGCTTGGCGGTTCCTCACCTTTTAGGTGGTTTTTCCCTGGTGGCAGTGGTGTCTGCTGGGCGGATGGGCGTGCGGGGGTCGTACCTCCGCTCCCCTCCATTCTTGCGGGTTTTGCCGGACATGGTTGTTCCTCCGGCATGTCCCCCGTGTCCTTCCCGGGGTTCCTTCCCTGGGGTCCCGGGCTCGGGTGGTGTCTTTTCCACCTTTTCCCTGCCGACGCGGTTCCCCTCTTGTCCGTGCTGGTTGTCGGCGTGCTGTTTTGGCTTCTCTTGGCCGCACGTCTTTCCTTTCCCGGTGGGATGGCCTGTTTGTGTCTGTTGGCCCGGTTCGTTCGGGCCACTAGCCCTCTTTCCACCTTGGTTCGCTGGCTTCCACAGGCTTTCATCCCTTCCTACGCTTCGCTGGGTTCGGTGGATCCGGCGGGGGTCCAGGTTCGGTCCATGGGGTGTGGCCCAGTGTCCTGGGCCCCCTTCAGGGTGTCTCCTCTGTGGAGATTTGTCGGGCGTCGGCGGTGTCGTCCCCCGCCTTGTTCATGGGACTCTTTCGGTCCCGGGGGTCTTCGCTGGGGCCGTTCGGAAGGCAGGTGCTGCGGCTCCTGGCTGGCCTACTTTTCCTTTATATCTTGATTTCAGGTTTCCTGTGATCCCTGTTTTCTTGTCATTGATTATACTTCAACCTTGGGTTGGTTTCTCTGCATCACCGTGTGGTGTTGTTTTTATGGTGGTCAATGAAGCCTTGTTGGCTTGGGTATTTGCTCACTATGTAAATCATGTGGCGAGGAAGACTAACGAGGAGGTAATGCCCCGGTTACTTACCGGTAATCTTCATTACTCCGAGTATGGTCTTCCTCGCCACATGAGTTCCCTCCCCCCCTCCCTGTCTGGCTATCGGCTTCATTGTTTGCTTGGTAGATCAGGCTGTTGGTTGGGCCGGTCCGCCTCTTATAGAGGTCAGGTGGGACTGGTCGGCCATGTTGGGAGGGGGTGGGAGGTGTTTTCTTTTGCTTTGGAGGGTTCTGTTGTGGAGCTAAAGATCAACAATGTAAATCATGTGGCGAGGAAGACCATACTCGGAGTAATGAAGATTACCGGTAAGTAACCGGGGCTATTACTGCTAAGTGGCAGCAGGAAGCTGTGTGCTCTTCTTTAAAATGTGCATGTCTCTTTGGCCGGCCGTCTAGCTGCAGCCAGCCAGACATGCACATTTTAAACCTCTCTTAAGACAGCTGGGTTAAAGAAAGCAAAAGCCTTCAGTGCTCTTATGAGCACTAATGGAGGCCTCTCGCACCAATCCTGGAGCTGTTCTCATGATGACAGCAGCGCAAGGATTGGCTTGGTAGTTTGAAGCCGGCCTGCCTGCCAAGAGGAGAGAAGACCGTCGAGGAGATGTCACCCTTGCAGGTGTTTCTTTAACCTAAATTAATTTTCATTGTTATGCCCACCCACCCTAGCACTCTTAGGACATTTCAGCCACCACTGATGCAGAGTCGTATGACCAACAAGAATAGGTATAGCTAAAGAATGTAACAATCTAGGGAATGCCACTCAAAATATGACCATTTCCATCAACCAGGTCACCCCTTGTTGTTGGACACCATAAATGTGAGAAGTCCTCCAGCTGTGTCAGAGAGCATACCTGGAGAAACCCTGCGGTAGAAATCTTACAGAAGATAACAGCTCCAATTTGAAAAAACTATGTAGAAAACAACATTCCTGATCACAACTCATATAAAGCATTGTGAAGCACATAAGTTCAACAAGAGAAGAAATTGAGTCTGCCTCACTACATTTTGAAACAATGATGATCATAAAACTCAGAAAAGCCTTAATTAATTGTCTGAAATTAGCATCCTGTAAAACTCCCGGTACATATAAATCGACAAATCGTTCTTCAAGCAGGAAGCACATTCCAAAGTAATCTGTGTACAATGGACAAACTACATTGCCTACAATCCATGCAACCGAGCAGTCAACATGATGGCATATTAAGGGTACTGATTCCCTCCATCACCAGTTTAGGTGAATAGCAAAACAAACTTGTTTCAAGGGAGAAATTCATTTTAAAGACAGAAACCAAGTAGAGATAATATTTCACAGAAGCCCGGCTTAAATGACACAATGACATAATACAGTGACGTCCTTTCCAAACAATTTAGCTTTGGTGTCCTCATCACACAGGGGTGAGAAGTTCCAAGGACAACATAGAGACATCAGACTGAAACGAGTCCACCATGAAGTCTTAGTTAAAAAGAAGATAAGAGAGGAGGTCTACCTGCTTGTGGAAGATTTAATACAAAGGGTGATACATGATCAATTCATCACACGTGCCTTATCAGGATAGAGTCTGCATGTTGAGATTATGTGTAATATGGAGTTTAATATGAGGTTGACGAGGACAAACAGTGTGATAATTGCATATGGGGGTCCCAACCCATAATGTAATGTTGAGTTTATCAGTGCTTAATTTGTGCCAGTGTTTGCTGGAGCTCGGCGGTGGTCCTTATTGTTAAACAGTGTCACGTATTTCTGACAACGAACCACATGGTTGTGCTGTCTGTCTACATTTCAGTAGTGGACATCAGCTGATGGTTTGAAACTTCAATATACTCTGCATTGGGCAGCACTGCCATGCTGTGCAAGCTGCAGTGTCCTCCCATGAAATATTTTGGGCCGTGGGACTTATGTTTTCGTTTTTTTACAACTCAAGCACTGATCAATGCTGATGAGCACTCTTCAGCTTTCAGCTATCTGAAGAAAAGCCTCTTGAACTTTCATGTAACCCTTCCTGCCTTGTCACAGTTACAGGAGTTGAGAAAAGGTGGGCTGGCAGGATGATTTGTGTGTAGCCCCATGGCTGCAGGACCGAATAATAAAGTAACCGAGGTATAGATACCTGTGACGTTACAATGCTTCATCAGAGGGTGGGTGCAGGGGGTTGATGCCTGCAAGACTGTTGTGGCCTGTGCTCTGACCGTGTCAGCCCTGCGCAGTCTGTCTGATTGCTGGTGCAGACTGCCTGACACTGTCTGCAAGGTTTTGCATTTTTACCACCAATAATGTTATATTCAATAATAATAATTTTCTGCATTGTCTTTTTACTATAGAAAAGATGCAGAAAATAGGGAGGGCTAAACCCGACGCAAACATAAATGAGTACCCCTGGTCCTTTCAATCCTCTGAGTTACCCTGAAACATTCAGGACCCTATTTATGAGAAGTGACGCATTGCTGCGTGAAAACAGCGATGCGTCACTTCTCAGTGCGCCCTCCTTGCATCATGATGGATGTGTCATATTTATTGTATGACACATCATGTCGCAAGGAGTTACTGATACGTCAGTATTTCTGATATATCTGTAGGCGCAAAAGTGACAAATTGTTAGGTTGTGTCTGAAAACAGACTTAACTCCAGCAATGTGCCCCATGTGAAAGGTACTGTGTCAGACTGAACAATGATGTTAGCAATGACAAGTTACAACTGGAATATTTTCAACTATGCATATGAAAATATTGCATTTGTAATGAGGGGCGCAACGATGACAACATAATGAATATGGATTCAGATAACCTTCCATTTGCACTATGTTTTGATACGAGTTGATTACAGCGAGCTAGATTGAAGCAAAAAGCATCCTGGGATATATAGTGTTTAGAAAGAATAACGAGTATAAGAATTATCGGGGAAGACATGGAATCCGTTCCTCAGTTTTGTTATTGCACCTGAACACGTGATAAATGACCTCGAGTTAAATGAGATGAGAGTCCCACGGTTGAGCTAAACTGAACAAGAGTGCCTCGGCACCGCGTGAAAGTGGCGCGATGCGGTGTAATTTAATGCTGATATGATGGGGCAATTTGGGTGGCTGAGCCTTTATTAATACGTGTCCCGGTAAGTATAGTGAAGACTGTTGGCAAGGAGGGGATGAGCGAGGAGGCGGAGTGGTAACAGACATGCAAGATGGTAATGATTGAGGGAGTTATGGCTGTTTTTTGGCTACGTGTTATATGGGGGTTGAAAGGAAAGAAAGGGGTTTGGGAGGTGTGAAAGGGACGAGGTCTGAAGTTTGGTTTTAATCAACAATATTGGGAGCGTGACTGATGATGTTTTTAAAGGACGTTTTAGTGTGAGTAGAACATGTCACACAAATAAATCACTGTAGTATACGTACTTTAAAGAAAGTTGAAAATGCAATACTCAAATTGACGGTGGTCATTTTTTCAATTGTAGTTACCCCTGAAGAAGGGAACCAATCCCGAAATGCATTGGGTAAAATGAAAGTTATGACATGGGGAAACATGCAATTCTCCTGAGTTTGTATTGACAACTACGTATGGCAATGCATGAGTGAAATAAATTGAGGAATACAGAGTGAAATATGGTGAAGAATATGAAATGAAATAAGGATTAACAAGAAGATTAATTGGTTAACTTTATTTATTGGATTTATACAATTCTGGATTTGGCTGTGCAGCCGGAACGGTACCTAAATGTGGTTCCTTCATGTTGGTATTTTTTAAGCCACCAGTGTGTCACAATAAGTGACGCACCAGCGGCATAAAAATTATGCAATACCTCATAAATAAGGCCCTCAATCAGGAGTCCTCCGCTGCAGGCAGTATAGGTTTGTTTGATGGTTTCTTGAAGGGTCATTAAAACAGTCCTGTCATATCAAATATAGGTCTATAATTACATGCAGCTTGTGAACAAATAGATAAACAGTGGGCACTCTCTACCATGCCTCTGGTGTAATGCGCAGGGATTTTGCCCGGTAGAAAGTTGCTCTCGCTCGCCAGCATTCTCCTTGTTTTCATAATGCAGCCTACATTTTACTCCTCGGGAGGCAGGTTTCAGTCTATTCATTGTTTCTCCAGCATCCTAATAACACGAGTCCAGAGTACCACTGTAATAATAGTCTCTGTTTCCCTGGCAGTAGCTTTACAATCTCTGTGCACTAAATTGAAAATGATCATAGCCTCCATCCTTTAACTCTAGCCCAGAAAAATTAAGAATCCAGCTTCTTCTCTTCATGTTTAGCCCTCAACCACTAATTGGCATCTTTCTAGGCCATGATATTTCTACTACAGTAAATTATCTAAAACTTGGCCCCACTTTATCTGGCTCCCACCTGCTATTTGTCACTTTACCTAAAAATGTGTCCCAACTGCTATTGCTGTTCTGATTATGCCATCTTCCCATATCTATGTAATCTATTTTTTTCAGCAGAAGGAAAAGCTGAATTAAAAGACTGTGGGGCAGATTTACAAAAATTGATGCATCTCTGCATATCTGCATATAAGTAGAGATGTGTCGGTTAATTTGTGTTACGCAGAAAAAGCCCTGCGCCACCATAGATGCGTCGCATTTACAATGTGGTGCACTGTGGCATAAGAATTGACAGATGCGTGACACATCTGGTGGCGAAAATGCAAAGCCTTGCCGGAGTCGTGTCGCAAGCAGGACGCAACAACAATGCTCAGGAATGCCTATTCCTGATGCCCACCTTAAGCACGCGTAAGGTTTTGATGCAGTGGTGCCATCAAAGTGACGCAGTGAAATCTAGTAGATTTTTACTTTTTCCTAAATCAGAATGCCCACTCTGCATACATTATACCTGACACAGGTATAATGTAGCGCAGGGTTTTACAACGTGATGCGTCTCCCTATATGCATCACTTTGTAAATGTATCATATAGAAGGTGCATTTTTTACGATGCCGCTGTGTCACAAAAGTGATGCAACGGAAGCCTAAAAGTGTTACAAGGGCTTGAAATCTGACCCCTTAGATTTTCAGTTGTTAACGTTATTGTGTTTAACAGATTAATTTAGCAATATGCAGTGTAATTATCTAGCAAGAAACAGCAAAAGTATTCACCATACTGCCGTGGTCTGAATTCAACATTCAACAACTCTAAATCACGCATTCAAAGCTCCTAATCTGTCTAAATATAGAGAGCCAGATTTACAAGATTTGACGCATCTCTTCATATCAGCAGAAATGCAACAGCTAATTTGCGTCATGCAAAAAAAACCTTGCGCAAACCATGGAGGTGTCACATTTGCAATGCGGCATACCGTGGCACAAGGATTGACAGAAGCGTTTAACATCTGTTAGTGTAAACGCAAAGCATTGCTGTAGCCATGTCGCCAGCACAGTGTAACTCCAGCAGTGCTCAGGAATGCCTATTCCTAACATGCTGCATCACTTCTTACGCCTGCTACAAGCAAGCATGAGGTTTTGGACCAGTGGCGTCATTGAAGTGATTTCACTGCGTCAATTTTACGAGGCTTTCTTACGTCGGAACGCCCACCCTACATACATTATATCTGATGCAGGTATAATATAGATCAGGCTTTAAAACGTGATGCATCTCCCTAGATTGTAAATGTGTTGCATCGTGGCACATTGTTTACAATGCCGCTGCATCACAAAAGTGATGCAATAGTGGCGTGAAAGTGCAGAAAGGGGCTTGTAAATCTGCCCCAGAATGAGGAATGAAATACCACCAGCCTATATCTTTTTTTAAACATTGTCTTTACAGAACATAGAGGCACTTGCATCTGCTCCTTTTTGCTCGTGAATTACTTTCATATACAAGTATTATAGTAGTACAGCTTTTAGGAGCATATTGGTTAAAATATTTTAGAAACCCTTCCCTTGAACTAGTAGTAGTGGCTGGACATAGCACAAGATGGCCCCTGATCACAAGAGCTCTGTGTGGCCTCAGTGCCTTCATGTAGAAACAAGAACTCCAGACCCATCTACAATGCTCTCTCCTCCACCTACTGACATTAAAACTCAGTTGCAACAACAACATTCCAATATTTTCTGTTTCAGAGGAGTTTTGACTCCTCTTAAGCATATTGATGCAACACATTTCAGAGGCCGCCATTTTACCTATTACCCACAAGGGTCTGAGGTTAATCTCTGCTCCTGTTTACCAGCCTATTCCTCAGACTCCTAGAGATATTAATTAATGACACTAAATTTTTCATCCTGTTTGGAGGGTGACATTTCATTTAAAAATATTATATACTGACTTTCTCTTCATCACTGATACCTCATCATTTATTATATGTGTGAGGCAATTATTTTCATGTTTCATCCAACAAGAGGCAGCACTCACTTTGTGACAACCTCAGTGACTCTGGTTCTTGTTTTACTTTCTTCACCTTCTACTTTAATAGACAAAACAGATTTTTCTTCCCTTTTCTTCATTACATCGGACAGCCTCATAAAATACAAAGTGTCAATAAACAATACTCCCTTTTCAAGTCTGATCTTCCCCTTGCGGTCAACTTACTCAACTGGCTAAATCCATCTTTGCCTCCTCTTCTGTTACTACGGAGAACACTACTCAAAGAAAGTGTTCACCCTCCCCACAGGCAACTGGTACCATCCAAATATTTTCCAAAATACCACCTTAGTTGAAAGATTAAAAAAAGATCTTGATTCCCTCACCAAATTACCCACTCATCTGACTGAAAGAATTAAGATCTTTAAAACTAATTATGATCAACACTAATGCCTCACTCCAACACATTGAGGAACAATGGCCTTGCAATATCAAAGCCCCTCAACACTGGAACAGAGAGGGAGAAATCTTGAAGACTGTACTCATGATGTAAATGTAAATGTACTTATATAGCGCAACCTGTCACCCAAAGGGCATCCTGGCGCTTGCTTAGGGAACCCGTCCTGGTATTCCCCTGTGAGAGGCCCCGGCAGGGTGTCCACAGGGTGAAAGTCCTGGTATTCCCCTGTGAGAGGCCCCGGCAGGGTGTCCACAAGGTGAAAGCCAGGCATCCCGCCGCGAGGGGCCGTAGTGGAGATTAAGCAAGCTATTGCCCAGAGTTGCAGAGTGAGACCCCGTGAGTCAAGTAGGCACCGGAGCGAGAATTGTTGAGGCCATGGAATTTTGAGCCCGAGACCCGCTGAGGCGGGTAATCGAACCCTGGTCCACGGTCCATCCCAGCTTCCAGGTCTGCCGCATCTAACCACTGAGCCACACTTCTCCACATGACTAAAGACATAGCTAAACCTAAAGGTCTCACATAGAACTTGGAAAACAGGAAAAGGAGGAATAATGCTCATCTTTTTTGTATTCCAAAAAGGCTTTAAAATGATTGCATTTTTACAGATGGTGATACCATCAGCTCTATACCTACTCTACTCTGCCTTTTCAATAGGCCCACTGTTCTTGGTTCTTGGCCTGTTTCCTGCGCCAGTTCACACTCCAGAAGACTCATCATTCTTTTCCTCCAATTCTCTGAATTAATGCATCTAGTATCTGTCGCCAAAGAGGCAAGATATCTTCAGTGGTCAGGCCAAAATGAGTTTCTTCACGCAGAATTTTTCTCCTGCCACTACAGCTCATGTAAAACAATTTCTAGACATTTGACCTCAAATGAGATCCTGGAATATCTAATATGGCTTACTCCACCCTTGCATTTTAAAATCACTTTCAAAGACAAATCATACTCCTTTGAAGAATCTGTAAACGTACAAACCTTCATCAATCAACATAAAACCGAATCCATACGTCGTCTCCTATCACATCACTGTTTTAATATTTTATTGGTCTACTGTTTATTTTTTCCACTGTTAGCTAAACTTTATCACAATAGCCATGTATCTAGGGTTGTCCTATAGCTTGTCATTGTTATGATATGGCATTGCTCTTCTGTTAATTTCCTTTGATATAGAGAATGTATAATGCAATGCATTGTCATTTATTGACTGCTTTCTTTATATCCCCTTTACCTTTTTCCAAATAATATCCTTTTGGAGACTTCCCGTATTTTCTCGCCCCTATCGTTCTGCTCACAACAGCCCAAATGTTCTCCTCCAAGTATCCAATGGAAAATGTGGTCTTCCTCTTTAAGTTTTTGTTCCTCATCTGTATATTGTTGCTTGTTTGTACTTGATTCATATTATATATCTATATGTTTCTTTCTTGTTGTTCCTACATATAATTTATATCTTCTTTTTCTTACTGCTTTTGCACCAAATGTGCTCTGCTTGTCTCTTTCAGGTGCTCTGCTATCCTTTCATTCTACGGGGTATTTCCTTTATTTTCTTCTCTTCATTTCCAACATTCGTGGACCTTTGTCAAATGTATGTGTATCCTACTTTCGGAGGTAGTTTGCCTCCACCTTCTGCCCTACACCCTCCTTTCTTTTTCCTTTTCTTTAGTTTTTTCCACTGCTACGAACATTTTGTTATGCCTTGTTTTAATATGTAATCAGCATTTAAATATTTCTTATCAATTTAATGAAACTAAGAACAATGTTATGGAATGTAAAGGGGCTTAGAAACCAAATCAAGTATCAGTGTATTTTTTCTCATTTATCTTGTTTGAAATTTCAGATTGGATTGTTTCAAGAGATTCATGTTAACGAATTGGAAACTGCCAAACAAAAAACAATGCGTTGGTGAAGTGTTCTTCTCCCTTTCCAAAAGCAAAAAAAAACAGCATCATTATTTTTTGCCACAAGTCTTTACACATTACAATACACTCTCAACAGTATGCTTGAGAGGGTCATTGGACACTAGAAAACCTTCCCATTAATTATAACACTCTTACTATCCTCAATCTATTTGGTCCAACGCACCCAGATTCACATTTTCCTCAAGTGCTCTCACACACTATTCTGAACATGCCTCTGACCACTTGATAGTGGAAGGAGATTTCATTCAAACTTTTGATTCCTTTCTGGATCGATACTCCACATCACACTTTGTTCCACATGCCTCTCCCAAGCACTTCAAAACCCTCATTTCTCACCACTCACTCTCTGATTTATGAAGATTATACAATTCCGACTTCCTAGAATACTCATTTTTCTAACCAACTCCTCAAACTCAATCTAGACTGGATTAAATATTCCTTAGTAAAAGTTTACTGCAACATGTGGTGAACTCAGAGAACAGTTCTATAATAATATCAGATCATGCTCCAGTGCTGACCGATCTAGACATCCTTACCAGCAGCAATACCAATTGTCCTGGCAATTAAATGATTTGTTACTTCCAGACACATGTTTTCTCAAATCTTATACCACTGTTATTAACAAATACTTTAAATTTAATAATTACGATCAAACACCATTTCATTTTGTCTGAGGCCTTTAAGGCAGCTTCAAGAGTCTTTTTTATTAGCTTTCTTCACTCAAAAAAGGACTATTCAACAGAAATCTGCCTCTTTTGAGGCACAATCTCCTAAACATCATTATTATACCAGCAAATATAACTCATTTGATCTTGAAGTCTTAGTTAAAATTTGGCGGTGGTGGTGTCGGGCACTAAATAAAATACAATGCACCATCTCTTAGATACGCTTTGTCTGTTTTCCTGTGTGTGATTGTACCTGAAGGTCGACTTATCCTCATTCATATATGTATATATATATATATGTATATATATATAGCCGCTCGTTGTTCAAAGAACACACCACACTCGCGGGGATAGCAGAACATCAGCTTTATTCTGCAGCAGCACACTGATTCGCTCAGGGTCAAGGAGGGAACCCCCGTTACAGAGGTCAGAAAGTTCAACTTGTGTTGTCCGACGCGTTTCGAAGGGCTGGCCTTCTTCCTCAGGGAAAGGTGAACTCTGAGTGGCTGATACAAGTAACTTCTTTATATTTGAAGTCTATGACACGCCCGATATCGGGCAGGGCAGATGCCGCGATGTCTTCTGGTACTTGTATGCCTTCCCAATGTGACAGCATATAGCGTCCCTTGCCTTGAGCCTGTATTGCTGCCAAAAACCACCAGTAGTGTACCCCCTCGCTTGCCATGCGTCATCCCGGTCATAGGAGTGAGGTCGGAATATTCCGTATACTCAACAATCTGGATGAATGTCCATTTTCGGCTCTTTTCCCGGTTTGGCATCATGGCGGTGCTAGGCGCATGCAGGTTCACTGCCAGGCTCCGTTTTCCATCAAGGCGCCCATGCACTCCTATGGGCGGGTGCAGTAAAACGGTGATGGATCCGTTGTATAGATAGCCGCTCGTTGTTCAAAGAACACACCACACTCGCGGGGATAGCAGAACATCAGCTTTATTCTGCAGCAGCACACTAATTCGCTCAGGGTCAAGGAGGGAACCCCCGTTACAGAGGTCAGAAAGTTCAACTTGTGTTGTCCGACGCGTTTCGAAGGGCTGGCCTTCTTCCTCAGGGAAAGGTGAACTCTGAGTGGCTGATACAAGTAACTTCTTTATATTTGAAGTCTATGACACGCCCGATATCGGGCAGGGCAGATGCCGCGATGTCTTCTGGTACTTGTATGCCTTCCCAACGTGACAGCATATAGCATCCCTTGTCTTGAGCCTGTATTGCTGCCAAAAACCACCAGTAGTGTACCCCCTCGCCTGCCATGCGTCATCCCGGTCATAGGAGTGAGGTCGGAATATTCCGTATACTCAACAATCTGGATGAATGTCCATTTTCGGCTCTTTTCCCGGTTTGGCATCATGGCGGTGCTAGGCGCATGCAGGTTCACTGCCAGGCTCCGTTTTCCATCAAGGCGCCCATGCACTCCTATGGGCGGGTGCAGTAAAACGGTGATGGATCCGTTGTATATATATATTCACTGAAAAAACCATAGGTTTGACACATGTTATAGTTAGCTGGAAATTTTACTGATATAAAACCAATGAAATTCCACGTTATAGTTAGTTGGACTCACTATAACTTGCGCGTGCAATGCACTACTGATGACGTCACATATTACATCACTCATGACATGGTCAGTGACATCACTCATGACATCACTGATGACACCATCCAGTGAATATGTGTCTTTCTGAAAAATAAATATTAGTGAGTAATGTTTAAATATTTAAATATATATATTAGTGTTTCACTTTGTGTATAAGTGGCTACATGTGTTGGTAAGTAGCTACATGCGTATGTATATGGGTTATTAGATGTTTCTCTTAGTATCAGTATGAGTGTCTATATGGTTTGGTGGGGGTATTACTTAGCACATAGATGCATGAATGACTGACTCTCTGTTTGATTGTGTTTTGAAGACAGCATATGTGCAGGACTGTATGGGTGGATGAGTGTGTATATGTGTTTGTTAGTGAGTGAATGACTGTCTCACTAGTGTCTTTATCAGTAACTACATGTTTTAATCTAGTATATGTGAATATTGATGTATATAAGTCAGTATATGTGAGAGTAAGAGATTGTAGGAGTTCCTGTTTAAATAAGTATGTGTTTCTATAAGTCATTGTTTAAGAGAATAAATATGTGTAATTTTCAATAGAAGTAAGGTGGAAGTGTGTGTATAACTCTATATTCAAATAAATGGATGTTCAATAGTTTATTTGCACGTGTGAGTATGTGTGTGAGTAACTTTTGGATGACTGTCGATGTGTAACAGGATGTATAGGTGTATCACTTCATATGATGACTGAGTATATGTATGAGTGACTATATAGAACTGTTGGTGAATGAGTGGATGTGTATATAGATGGTGGAATGACTGAATTGCTTGTTGTAATTGATCTGGGTATCTCCATTTTTTTTTTAAATTTCAGTTTCTATTTTTGAATATGTGTTTCAAGGGTTACATTACAGTGAAAGGAGGTCTGTCACTATGTCACAAGGATGGTGTCATCAGTGATGTCATGAGTGATGTCACTGACCATGTCATGAGTGATGTAATATGTGACGTCATCAGCAGTGCATTGCACGCGCAAGTTATAGTGAGTCCAACTAACTATAACGTGGAATTTCATTGGTTTTATATCAGTAAAATTTCCAGCTAACTATAACATGTGTCAAACCTATGGTTTTTTCAGTGAAGTTCATAGGTTTTTTAAATGCTACTTCCTAACTATAACGTGTGTAAAACCTATGGTTTTTTCTGTGAATTTCATTGGTTTTTAAAATGCTAATTCAGAAATATGTTGTGTATGCAACCTATACTTTTGTCAATAAAGTTCTGGCAATATTTTTTTCGAAAACAAGCCGTTTTCTTCACTGTTCAAGTTGCATAGAGACTCCTTGTAAAGCGATACAGAATTCGAAAGTCTGTACCTTGCCTTTTTTTAAACACATTAAAATTTGTCTGTAAATAAAAATAGCCTTACTAAACTTTTGTGCGCGACCCGGTGTGCGCACTCTCGGCAACAGTTGTCAATAAAATGGATATCGCATTTCCAGGCTTTCGTGCGCGACCGAATGCGCGCACCTGCCTATATATTTTGTAAAAACTTTGCAATTTGAACTTATTGAATTTCTTCATACACCCCTCAAAGAACTTATAGTACGTCAAAGAGACTGTACCTAGACTTCTTTTTTATTCTTATGAAACTTTTCAGTAAATGGAGCCGAATGTCTTTTTAAACTTTCGTGCGTTACCGGATGTACACACCTTGGTATTTTTTTTAGAAATATAAAACGTTTCATACTTTAACAATTGTGTGCTTAAATCCAGCTCAGAAGATATACAAAATCAGGATGGTAGTTGGTTCAACCCGGACCGTTTATTAGAGGTAGATCGTCCAACTCCACCGGAGGATACCCCTAATAAAAAGGACATATATATAAAATGCGGACTAGCCGCTGTATCGTGCTAGCAAACTATAACATATAAATCGTTAGAAAAAACAAAAGGAATCGAGCAAAATCAGTAGGCCACTGATGGGATCTCTTTTTGACCTCGCTAAAATAGAAAAATTAGGAACAACCCCTCATGAGAAATATGAAACTAGTGAGAGGAACCGAGCTCGACGCCATGATGGCTGCAAGACAGCTCGGCTCCGCCGCCCACCCCACCCAAAATAACGACAAATATTATAAAGATATACAACACACCAGCAAAGTAACAGGGTAAAACGTTTTATTAAATAACTATTTACATGGCAGCCTGCTGTAACATGAAAACAACACTTTCAATTGGTTCTTAATAGTTTCAATTCTGGAATTTACACGCAGCACTCCACCCACTTCCCTCACTATCTTTTCTACTCTCAAGAGAGAACAACGTCCTACATCTTTCGGAAGACTTTGGTGAAATGGCTACCGTATCTCATTCATCTTCCGAATCTGACCAAAATGATCGACTACCTTTAATAAGAAAAAATAAATCTTTAATCTGGCAATTTTTCACTTATCCTGAAGATCAAAAGAAAGTGAATGCACCAAAAGTAACCTGCACGATATGTGACTTGGTTCTCTCAAGAAGAAATCCAGCAAAAAAATATTCCTTTTCCATACATACCATGGTGCGGCATGTCAAACAAGTGCACCCTGTGCAATTTGCAGAGGCAACGACAAGAGCCCTGGCCACGCTATTACCATTAGAGGTGGCCAGCACATCTTCTGATCGACGACCTGTATCTCCATCGAGTGCAGAGATGGACTTCAGATATTTAACTATATATGGTCTATAACCTATGGTTTTTTCAGTGATTTTCTTTGGTTTTTTAATAGCAAATATCAAAAGCTTTTTTCTGGAAAATGACTAAAATTAGGTATACATAAGCGGCGTTCATTTATGTTCACCACAGCCACTGTTAAAAGTAAAGTGAAAGTCGCGAAACAGTGGCCACGCCATCTAGTCCCTTTTAGGCCCCATCATGCACGTAAGTAACAGCCATTTTAGGTGTCATGGCCTCTCCTCTGCCCCGTTTGTTGGTAGTTGCTTCAACCCGGACCGTTTATTAGAGGTAGATCGTCCGACTCCACCGGAGGACCCCCCTAATAAAAAGGACATATATATAAAATGCGGACTATCCGCTGTATCGTGCTAGCAAACTATAACATATAAATCGTTAGAAAAAACATGAAACTAGTGAGAGGAACCGAGCTCAACGCCATGATGGCTGCAAGACAGCTCGGCTCCGCCGCCCACCCCGCCCAAAATAACGACAAACACTATGCAAATATTATAAATATATACAATACACCAGCAAAGTAACAGGGTAAAACGTTTTATTAAATAACTATTTACATGGCAGCCTGCTGCAACATGAAAACAACACTTCTAATTGCCTCTTAGTAGTTTCAATTCTGAAATTGAACACCCAGTACATCCAGAGGTGATGTCCGACAAGTTGTGTGGGGGGATGCCTTGCTAATGCCGCCACCCCCACCACCTTCTGTAGGAAGGACTCTGGATATGCTTGGTCCCTGAGAGGCTTCGATCTCCCTGCCTTGCACAAATGTCATAAGTTCTGGATGTTGAGTGCCATACTTCAGGGTCCGACAAGTTGTGTGGGGGGATGCCTTGCTAATGCCGCCACCCCCACCACCTTCGGTAGGAAGGACTCTGGATATGCTTGGTCCCTGAGAGGCTTCGATGTCCCTGCCTTGCACAATGTCATAAGTTCTGGATGTTGAGTGCCATACTTCAGGGTCCAAGAAACGTGGACTCGGAGGGGGTGCTTGGCTCCTGCCCCCTCCCCAAGTCTTGTTCCCCTGGTATGGCCTGAGATCGCCCACGACATAGGCAGCCGGCTCCCGGGGTCAGGCGGAACTTGTTGCCTTTTGATGCCTCTTCCATTCTGGACCTTGTCCCACAATCCGTTTGACCTGAAGACACGTCCTGCGGTGCCCTGGTCCGACCATCACATATACCTGCACCAGAAGACGGCGTGGGGTGCACTGGAAGGGAGAGGCGGCGCGAACGAGCCTCTCCCACCTCACCAGGTGGAGGTTTCTTAGCTACACCCCAGCGCTTCACTCGGCCAGCTGAGTTGCGCCTGCGGCACAGTGCCTCGCTCGGCCAGCTGAATTACGCCTGCTCTTGCTATTACAGCGTCTCACCCGCCATCCGGCTGAATTGCACCCACTCTTCCGATACAGCGACAGGCGGCTGCCACGGAGCTCAGGAAATGGCGGTCGGCTCCACAGACTTGGGCCTGGCCTGCAAGGATGGCTCTGGGCAACCCTGGAACTCGGACGCTTGACTGCTAGGGCATGAGCCCCATTCCCAAAAGCGTCCCCTCAGCCTTGAAGATTCTACAAGAGTCACCGACGCCCCCGACTCCTGCAGACTTCCGGTGGGGAGCGACTGCCATGATTGCTCGCGGAATGGCCACGACGTAGCCACGAGGTGCTCTCATGCTGACGCCAGCTTCAGTCTGAAACATCCAGAAACACTGTAGACTACCAATTCGATCAGTTCCGGTGGAGCCCCAATGACGTATCGCGTTGTTGCGTAATCCGTCATATGACGCGCCGCGTTAGCACACCCGGAAGTGCTCCGGTGCGCGAGGCGCGAAGCGCAGCTTCCCGGAAGCAATCCAGGGCGCGGCGCGCAGCGCGTAACGTAAGCATTTACATTTCAGTTGGTTCTCCCTCACAATATTTTTAATGTCACATAAAAGTCATCCATCACCCACTGCCATCTCTGGCTGTTTCCATGGCAACACCTCATTCTGCACCTGGCTGAAGGCACAGGTCAAAAGTTCATATCTCAACATTCTACAGCAAAGTAACAACACTGTTTTCCCTCCAGAAACACCTGCCTATCCACAGCTCTGTTACATGTCATTTTTTTCACACCCAATAGTACTTTTAGTTTTACATAACATTAACATGCAACGTAGTATTCAATCTTCACGTATTAAAATCAACCAATCATTTTTTGTTTTTCAACCACACCAAGCCTCATCCATTTTTTTATCCTGACTTTCAGCTTCTAACTGCCATTCCACTTCCAGAACCCATCGGAGTACGAGTGCATCTGCCTTGAAAATGAAGCTTTGGCTTTTAGGACACAGCTATATTCACTGGACTGGAAAATATGCAGCAAGCAAACGAATTTCCAACCTTCATTTACCAAATGTGCAAATAACGTGGATTGGCCAAAGAGGATTGAGATGTCACCAATTAATCCCATTGGTGAAAACTTTTATGCATCTCCCAGAACCACACCTTATAATTGTGCACTGTGGTGGGAACGATCTAGGCACATTGACTGAGGTAGGTCTGGAAATGCTTCTAAAACACACCTTTCAACAATTGATGACACTTTTTCCTCGAACTGCCTTGGTATATTCCAATATATGCTAAAGACAGAAATGGAATTGGTGCAATCAACATTGTGCACAAATTGAGAAAGCAAGGAGACATGTAAATAAATCTGTTTCTGCATTCCTCACAGATTATAGCATGGGTTCTATTTACCACAACGACTTGCGTTACCACATGCAAGACATCTATAGGAGAGATGGTGTTCATTTAACGGATGAGGGAAACAGAATCTTCCTCTGCAACATCAGGCTCTGCATCGGTACTTACTTATAAATGCAGAAAAAACTCAATTAACACAAGGGCTCTTTTCAGAGCCACCTTATATCAAAGCACTCAAACTTCTGATTTATCTCTATTTTCACACTCTTGTAAATAGGTGTGCACGACCGAGTGCGCGCACCACGCAACTTTAAAAAAAATATATATATATATATTTTCGCCTTTAAGGGCCTTACTGCACACCCTGAGAAAACCTAGGCAGCAAAACAATCTCTACCTTCTCCCCTTTCCATGTTCCAACGCTTTGAAATCAACAATATATTTACTCGCAATGACAAAATGGCGGTCAACACTTCCTGATTTCCTTCGAATCGAACGTTAACAGACGTCGCGCAGCAAAATTCCGCTCGCACGCGCAGCCGCTTGAGTGCGCGCACCCGTCCGCGCGTATAGATATATAATTGACTTTAACTTTAATTTCCTCAGCAACTACTGAACGGATTTACACCATTCCAAAAAAAGCGTAATCTGCGAGCCGGACTGTACAGTTTTGCCAAATTTCTTATAAATCCATTCAGCCGTTCGACCTGTAGCCGAGTCTAAAGGTCCTACGGAAAATAACATGGAGAAAACACGTTTTGGGACCCCCCTTTTATCTCAGCCCCCACTTGACCAATCCCCCCCAAACTTTTAGGGAAGGAGCGCAGCGGACCGAGCCATCTTCTTAGAGAAATTCGCTAAGATTCTTCAACCAGGGCCAAAGTTATTCCAAATAGAATGTTGAGGATTTCCTATGGAAACTAGGTCCTAACTATAACTACCTACTGGCGACCGCCAGTAGGTAATATATATATATATATATATATATATATATATATATATATATATATATATATATATATATATATATATATATATATATATATATATATATATATATATATATATATATATATATATATAGGTAGGTAGGTAGGTAATATATATATATATATATATATATATATATATATATATATATACATATATATATATATATATATATATATGTATATATATATATATATATATATATATATATATATATATATATATATATATATATATATATATATATATATATATATATATATATATTCACAGAAAAAACCATAGGTTATAGTGGATATATAGTTAGGAATTTGCATTTACAAAACCTTGAAAATTCAATGAAAAAACCATAGGTTATAGGCCATATATAGTTAGGAATTAGCATTTACAAAACCTTATTTTACTCGCATAAAACCATTGAAATTCCATATATAGTTAGCTAACTATAAGCGCTAACTATATATCGCGCACCCGCAATCCACTGCTGATGATGTCACATATTACATCATTCATGACATGGTCAGTGACATCACTGATGACATCACTGATGACATCTCAAATGACATCACTGATGACATCACTGATGACAACACCCAGTGACTGTATGTTTCTGTAAAGTTAAAATATGTCTTACATATTGAAGAATAAGTGGATGTATAAGTGTCTGGATGAAGGATTTAGTAGGTGCATGACTGACTGTATGAGTGAGTGATTAAATGTGTCTCACTGAGTACATGGGTTAGTGACTAAACTGTCTTAATTCGTGCATCAGTATGTTTGATGTTGTGTAAGCTGCTGCATGTGTTGATCAGTAGCTATAAGAGTGGCCATATGGGTTATTGATTGGTTGCCCAAATATTTGAATGGGAGGCTGAGTGTGTGTGTGGGTGGCTGGGATGTGCGTGACTCTGTGCATAGATGTGTAAGCAGTTGATTCACTAGGAGTATGAGTTCAAGAGTGCATGTGGAAACAGCTATATGGGCGGTTGACTGGGCATGGGTGTGTTGGTGAGTGAATGGATTTCTCATTGCTACATGTGCAAGTAAGTACGTATGTAAAACACAATACATGTGAGAGTTGAGATATATAAATAACTGAACATAAGAGCCAGTGAATGTGTGAGTGGCTGTATCGATCACTGTGAGCTTGTATCAGGGATTATATAAGAGAGTAAATATGTGTTATTATATGTTTGAATAAGTAAGATGTGTATAACTGTATAGTTGAGGAAATGGAGGTGTGATTGATTCTTTGCATGACTGACTAGGTGTGTGAGTAACTCCATGGATGAGTGACAGTCTGTGAGTGTCTGTTTATACTGAGTGTATGTAAGGTTATATTAGAGTCTGAAGAGGTTCATTGTATTATCACATGAGTGATGTGATCAGTGATGACAAATGAGATGTCATCAGTGATGTCATTTGAGTTGTCATCAGTGATGTCATTTGAGATGTCATCATTGATATCATTTGAGTTGTCATCAGTGATGTCATTTGAGATGTCATCAGTGATGTCATCAGTGATGTCACTGACCATGTCATGAATGATGTAATATGTGACATCATCAGCAGTGGATTGCGGGTGCGCGATATATAGTTAGCGCTTATAGTTAGCTAACTATATATGGAATTTCAATGGTTTTATGCGAGTAAAATAAGGTTTTGTAAATGCTAATTCCTAACTATATATGGCCTATAACCTATGGTTTTTTCATTGAATTTTCAAGGTTTTGTAAATGCAAATTCCTAACTATATATCCACTATAACCTATGGTTTTTTCTGTGAATTTCATTGGTTTTTTAATAGCAAATATGAAAAGCTTTAAAATGTCAAGTACGTGATAGATAAAAACATTTTCGTATTTATGCACGCTGATGTGCTTTGAACGCTGCCCCCCCCCCCTCCCCTCTTTTGCCTTAGTAGTACTCTCTCTTTGCAGATACTGAAGGGTAGTTAACGCAAGCCTTTACCCCCATTGTAATCCGTCGTGCCTCCTTGTCTCTCCATTTGATTGATTGTTGTCCAAGCATTTACTGTTTTAGAATTGGTTCTCTTTGGATCATTCTCTATTTACAAACAAGCACAAAGTCGCAATACTCTGTTTAGTCTTTGCAGATAGTGAAAAATCGTGTAAAAAAATAAAAGTAATCGAGCAAAATCAGTAGGCCACTAATTGGATCTCTTTTTGACCTCGCTAAAATAGAAATATTAGGAACAACCCTTCTTGAGAAATACGAAAATAGTGAGATGAACTGAGCTCCACACCATGAGGGCTGCAAGACAGCTCGGCTCCATCACCCATCCCGCACAAAATAACGACAAACCCTATGCAAATATTAAAAATATAGACAACACACCAGCAAAGAAACAGGGTAAAACATTTTATTAAAAAACTATTTACATAACGTTGGTTTATAAGATGATGTCAGTAGTGGACCGATGTGTGAATAGATCGAAAACAGCACAAGGCTCCAAGATCCGGATAGCAAGCTCCTGGATGTTGGGTGCCATAGTTTAGAGTTCTGAATTTCAGCCTTTTTCAATGCCTGTGCTTTGTTGAATCAAAATGGCGGCTTGACACAAAGCTGACTCAAGCGTTGTTACTGATGCTATGCAGACCAAAACTGGTTTTCAGTTTGTACATTTTTCAAGATTTTTCAATCCAAGTTTGGTTGACTTTGTAGAACGATGGCTTCAGATTTTCAACATACGGTGTGGTGGCGCTGACTGGGAGGGGGCGCTTCGCTCCTGCCCCCTCCCCAAGTAAGATTTTCATACGTGAAAGTACGTTAATGGTTTTGGTCCCTGAGATGCTTCGATGTCACTACCATTCTCAAATAGCATAAGTTCTGGATGTTGGGTGCCATAGTTATGAGTTCTGAGCAGCGCTTGTAACACTGTCTGAAGCTTATTTCCACCTACTGCAGCTTCACTATTCTCAAAGTAAGTGAGTGTCGTTTGTGGACCTGACTGCATTAGAAAACAATGTGATATGTTACCTTCCTAAACAGCTTGACGGAGGCCCCTGAGGGGCGGTGTGATGGCCATGGACTCGGAGAAGACGCTTGGCTCCGACACCCTCCCCAAGTATTATAGCACTGGTGTAGCCTGAGATCGCCCCCGACATAGGCGGCCGGCTCCCGGGGTCCGGCGGAACTTTTTGCCTTTTGATGACTCTTCAATTCTGGACCTTGTCCCACAATCCGTTTGACCTGAAGACAAGCTGTAGTGGGGCGCCCCTTTATCGTTTTAGTTGCCATTCCGCCCGCTTTTGCTACACTGTGCCTCTTCCGCCATTCAGCTGTTTTCCGCCCGCTCTTGCGACTACAGCGTCTCGCTCACCATGTAGTTGAGATGCGCCCGCTCTTGCGGTGCAGCGATAGGCGGCTGCCACAGGACTCTCAAAATGGCGGCCGGCTCTTCGGTTTTGGGCCTGGTCCACTAAAATGGCCCTGGGACACCTTGGAACTCGGACGCTTGTCTGCTAGGGCTTGGGTCCCATTCTCGAAAAGCGTCCCCTCAGCCGTGAAGATTCTACAAAAGTCTTGGGGGCCTCCGACTCCCGCAGGCTTCTGGTGGGGAGCGGCTGCCATGATTGCTCGTGGAATGGCCACGACGGAGCTACGAGATGGTAGTGGTCTCATGCTGACGCCAGCTTTAGTCTGAAACATCCAGAAACACTGTAGACTACCAATTCGATCAGTTCCGGTAGCGCCCCAACATGACCCGGAAGAGAAGAACTTGCCCTCCCCTCTTTGACTGATGGTTCTTGTTGCCTGTCCCCTCTGTTGTCATTTAACAGAACTTTTTGGACTGCTGAAAGGGGTTGTGTTCTGAACGCTGGTTGGTGGAGACATTTAGACTATATTCTTGACCTACGTTGTCGCGTAATGCGTTTTATGACACGCCGCGTTAGCGCACCCGGAAGTGATCCGAGGCGCGGCGCGCAGCGCGTAACGTAAGCATAACAGGTCATGTGACTTGTTAATAAAACTTTTCATTGGTTCATTTTACTTTTGTTAATTTAATGATGAAAAGCTTGGTCATATGACCTAAAAATTACGCTTTTTATTATTTTCGAACAATATTTTTTTTTCAAACATATGTTATAATATTCCAGGCTAATGTACTTTCCCGGAAAATTTACAACTGTCTTGCAAGTAAAATATATTCCTTTTTCGAGAAAAAGGGCGTTTCTTCCTTCCATGACGGAGCCGTTGAGTAAAAGAGATTCGGCCTGCTGTCTTAGTCGCCGATACGCCTGATTATCAGATTCTTATCGATCACTTTATGTTGCAGACATGAAAAACACAACTGCCCTTGACCATTTATCTTTACTGCGTTCCTACATATTATACCTTTTATCCGTCATGTAATTGGACTGCTTTATTTCACTTGCCTTTTACTGATTCGAAAACAGTCACTAAAAGTAAAAACTTTACAAATGAAAATACTACTACCGTGTTTTGTTTTAAAAACCTTTATTGTGAAAATGTCAGTATACAAATACGGGCCTATAACCACGTGGGCCGGCCACGGAGCAAACTGAAATCGTATATGATGAGGAGACATTTACACTGTAGAAGAACGTAACGAGCGGGCCATTAGGTGACAAGAACAAAGGTGTCTAACAGTTGCGGAATCGGTGGACGTACATTTTGTAATTAAAATACGACAGGGCCACTTACAATAACATTTTCTAGATATACATTTGCGGGCAAAGAGTTACGAGTCCCATTTATACCGGCGCCATATTGGGCGAGGCCGGGCAGGTCCAAGATATAGTCAAAATGTCTCCACCAACCATCGGCCAGACCAGAACCCCTTTCGGCCCTTTATGCTACAAGATGGTGTCTTCCATTCAGAAAATATTGGTGGCAGCATTTTGAAAGGAAACAGAAACAGCCGTTCTCCTAGTGAGTTTCACATTGTTACATTTAGGAAGAATGTTGAAGAGTAGTATGTGGAAAATCTGAAGCCATTTTTCTACAAACTCTCAATCAGACTTGGATGGAAAAAAAAAACCTGAAGAATGTACAAACTGAAAACCAATTTTTGTCTGTATAGCACCAACAGTAACGCTTGAGTCAGCTTTGTGTCAAGCCGCCATTTTCATTCAATCAATAGCGTCCCCCTGCACACATTCAGGGACCTGGTCGTGTCTTCAGATGAAACGCATTGTAGGAAAAGAAGCAGAAAGGAAAAGGAAAAAAGTTCCGCCGGACCTAGTGAAGCTGCAGCAGGTGCAAATAAGCTTCAGACAGTCTTACAAGCACTGCTCAGAACTCTCAACTGAGGCACTCAACATCCAGGACTTGCCATTCGGATCTTGGCGCCTTGTATTTTTGTTTTGTTTTTGATGGAGGGGAAACAACAAAAAACAGACATTGAAAAAGGCTCAACAGTGCAGGGCGCCTTGTGCTGGTTCCGACCTATTCACACATCGGTCCGCTACTGACATCACCTCATAAACCAACGGGGCACCCCACGCCGACTTTCGGCGCAGCATTGTAGGATGGCCACACCAGTGCGGCAATTTGCTGGACACCACCTCGGTGCCATCCAGATCTCGGCGCGTTCATTCAATCAATAGCGTCCCCCTGCACACATTCAGGGACCTGGTCGTGTCTTCAGAAGAAACGCATTGTAGGAAAAGAAGCAGAAAGGAAAAGGCAACAAGTTCCGCCGGACCTAGTGAAGCTGCAGCAGGTGCAAATAAGCTTCAGACAGTCCTACAAGCACTGCTCAGAAATCTCAACTGAGGCACTCAACATCCAGGACTTGCCATTCGGATCTTGGCGCCTTGTGCTGGTTCCGACCTATTCACACATCAGTCCACTACTGACATCACCTCATAAGCCAACGGGGCACCCCACGCCGACTTCCGGCGCAGCATTGTAGGATGGCCACACCAGTGCAGCCACTTGCTGGACACCACCTCGGTGCCATCCGGATCTCAGCGCGTTCGAGTCACTGTGCCGGAAGAGTGACCGGAACTCAGCTGAACACGCCGTCTTTCGGCGCAGCATTGTAGGATGGCCACACCAGTACGGCAATTTGCTGGACACCACCTCGGCGCCATCCGGATCTCGGCGCGTTCGAGTCACTGTACCGCAACAGTGACCGCAACTCAGCTGGACACGCCGTCTTTCGGCGCAGCATTGTAGGATGGCCACACCAGTGCGGCAATTTGCTGGACACCACCTCGGTGCCATCCGGATCTCGGCGCGTTGTGCTGCCTTCGGCCTATTCGCACATCGGTCCGCTACTGACGCCGCCTCACGTGCCAACGGATTTTCTACGCTTTTTGTAGCCCTATGTCGCATAACAGGTCATGTGACTTGTTTATAAAACTTTTCATTGGTTCATTTTACTTTTGGTTTCCTAAAGATGGAAGGCTTGGTCATATGACCTAAAAATAACACTTTTCATTGGTTTAGAACATTTTTTTTTCCCAAACGATGAAAGCCCCACCTTGTTTCTGGATCATTCAGACTGAAGCTGGCGTCAGCATGAGAGCACCACCATCTCGTGGCTCCGTCATGGTCATTCCGCGAGCAAT
Source organism: Lissotriton vulgaris (assembly GCF_964263255.1). NCBI lineage: Eukaryota > Metazoa > Chordata > Amphibia > Caudata > Salamandridae > Lissotriton > Lissotriton vulgaris. The sequence continues at coordinate 185,236,236 of NC_141688.1, read as the reverse complement.
CATGGCAGCCGCTCCTCACCGGAAGCCTGCGGGAGTCGGGGGCCCCCAAGACTTTTATACAATCTTCACGGCTGAGGGGACGCTTTTCGAGAATGGAGCCCAAGCCCTAGCAGGCAAGCGTCCGAGTTCCAAAGTGTCCCAGGGCCATTTCAGTGGACCAGGCCCAAAACCGAGGAGCCGTCCGCCATTTTAAGAGCCATATGGCAGCCGCCTATCGCTGCACTGCAAGAGTGGGAGCAACTCAACAACATGGTGAGCGAGACGCTGTGGCCGCAAGAGCGAGCGCAAATCAGCTAGATGGCCGCCACCTGGGGAGGCCCGTTCACGCCGGCTCCCCCACGCCCCCCCCCCGGGCCGCCGCACGCCAATTTTCGGAGCAGCATTGTAGGATACCAAAACCAGTGCGGCAGTTTACTGGACATCACCTGGGTGCCTGTCGTACATGTTGTGTCAGCCATGTGACACTGGACACAGACCGCTACTGACGAGGCCTCCCCCCGTACCACCCGGGACGCCCCACGCTGTTTTTCTGTGCTGCATTGTAGGATCCCTAAACCAGTGCGGCACCCAGGCGACATCACCTGGGTGCCGTCCAGAACTCTGCACGTTGTGCTGCCTTGGGACTATTCGCACAACAGACCGCTACTGACGAGGCCTCCCCCCGCCCCACCCGGGACGCCCCACGCCAATTTTCGGAGCAGCATTGTAGGATCCCTAAACCAGTGCGGCACCCAGGCGACATCACCTGGGTGCCGTCCAGAACTCTGCACGTTGTGCTGCCTTGGGACTATTCGCACAAAAGACAGCTTCTAACCATTGTTGCTTTTTGTGTTGAGAAATGTTTAAATGTTTTTAGTTTTTGTTCCGTTTGTTAAAGTTAGTAGTTAATAAAGTTTTATAACCTTACTTTGTTGGAGTGTTATCTATTTTTTTAAAAACGGGTGAATGGGGCCTTGATTCGGGTTATTGTCATGTGTGGGCTTTGGAAGTGTGCTGCTGCAGGATCGGACATTTCAAACTCAAATGCACGTTCTTTTTCTTACCTTTCCGAAGCATGGAGCGCAATAGCAGGCAGAGAAAGGGTGATGCACGTGTTGAACACTACCTGACCTGGCAAGTTGCTGGCAGTGCCCCCCCGCCCGCTCCTGAAAGAGGGCACACACACACCGCCGCCCCGAGTACTTCACAAATCTTTAAAAGACCATGCGCTTGTTCATGAGGCTTAAATGGTTTATCACCTCTTCTAGAACCCCTACATCGACCCTCTGACGTTTCATGGAAAAATTACCATGTAACACAATACCAAGCCCTGTCAGCTGAAACCCCCAAGGAATCGTGGGGCATATTATCAAGGGGGTTTATCTCCGCTTTTTTGGCTTTAAAAACCATGAAAGCGGAGATAAAATTATTTCCCTATTATCAAGCTGTCGCTAACACCAGTTAGTGACAGCTAAAAGGAGATAGCGACCATCTTGGGCCCCGCTTTGCATGTCAGTGATACTTATCACTAATGACATGCAAAGTGGCGTGCCAAGATGTTAGCGACTGGAAACAGTCCCTAACATCGCTACCTTCTATTACCAACTTTTGGAGATATTCGCGCTAAGCGCGAATATCTCCAAAATCTAACACCTGCCCTGAGCAGTTCTTAGCCATGTTATCCAATGGGAGGTGGATAACATGGCTAAGAGCATTAGGTCGATAATACATGAATATCGCTGACTTTTCTGCGATAATAGCAAGGTTTATCTGCGATAAAAATCGCCGATGTGCGGCGATAATTTTTGTCTCTAAACAAGTTAGAGACAAAAATTATCGCTAGTTGTTCGTAATATGCCCCCGGGTTTTTGCTTGCAGAAATCGGGAGGCGGGAGACTAGCACTGAAATCAGTACTCACACGCCTGAATCAGGAGGATTGGCATGTCTGAATTCTCTACAGCTGGGGCCATAAACTACATCCGCAGGGTTAGATGATAGCCTGGAACCAGCCTGGAATCTAAAATGGCTGCCGTGCACGACAAAATTGTGGCATTCGAAAAAAGGCAAGATGGCGCAGCCGCTGGAAGAGATATATCATTACAAAGGGGGGTAGAACCCATGCAGTCGCGGGGACCTGGGCGTTATGTAGTAAATGTAAGGGGGGGTCCCCGTGGAAGAAGGATACAAACAATACCAATTAAAAATTACAAAAGAAACTGAGGTGATGGTTCAAGAGCAAGAAACTGTTGTCATTTATTCAACAACATAACATGAAAATTCGTGAAACATCATTGCAACCATTACAAGAAAAAATGAAGAAATCAGAAAGATGAAAAAGGCCCCAATATGGGAAGGGGAAAGGGAAGAGTGCTCAAAAGTCGTGAAAAGGTTAGGAGTAATACACAGATTTGTAGATCACGTATGTCAATACATAAATCCAAAAGGAATTAGGAATTATTCCAAAACCCAAACAGGTCCATATAAATTAAGGCCAATCTTGCAAAAGCACTTCAAGTAAGGACGTTCAACGGTCACAAAAGTAATTTAATGTGAAACAGGGATGTGCCGGACGTCCAAAAGTGAGGAGGCGTCGACGTTTCGACCCCTTTGTGTAGGCTAAATTCAGTCCTTTACCGGGGTCTTCATCAGGACCATTGTCAGAAGGGGAGGGACGAAAAGGGGGGCCGTCCTGTCTGAAAAATTAAAACCAATATTAGGAATCGGTAGTTAATGGTAAGATCTAACACAGTCACTGTCCTGTACACCCTAAGGGTAGCTTAATTAAAGATCAACTGTTACCATGTAGTCTGGGTCAGAAGGACCTCCAGACTGGAAGGACCACGAGTTGAGTGAGTAACAAATCAAACTCAAACCTATCCTAATGCATGTGAATGCACCACTTATTAAAAAGGAGGGAGACATTAGCCAACTATGTTCGTTTAAAAGGGGGGAGGATGAATCACAATAGTACTCAATTAGTAGGAACCCGTACACTACCATAGTGAGCAATTGTAAAAAATTGTGATAGGTTACCTTGAGTCAAAGTGACCACATGTCATCAAATTAAATTAAACGTCAGCAGAACAGATTAACAGCGTGCTGGTGTTTTAAAAAAGACAGCTGGGCAATTCTAAATCAAAACAAAATGCTGTAGGTTATCAATAGTTGGGACACTTATGTTACAGCCTGCCGAATCTTAGAGGATATAAAAATTACCTAAGTAGCAGTTAGCCACCTTTCATCACTGAGGGAAAATGGGCATCACACTTGTGAATTGGCGAAATGGCCGAAGGATCTGTGACAAGCCAAACATGTCAAAATATTAATTAAAGACAAATTCACACCAAAACCGAACATGGCGTTATTTCAAAGGGCCACATATGCAGGGATCCCTACCTTTCAGTAAACCAGGTCAAGTCTGGATATATGCGGCGATCATCAATTGGCTGTAACATATAAATCAAGCCAAAAGTGCAGGATATTAGATTCGGAAAGTGTGTCTAAACTACACATGGTAGTAACATTTTGGTAATTAGCCACTCCTGTGGTAATCCGTACCTTATTTAAAGTCCAACCACAGTCCGAGTGGGACGGGAAAGGGTACGTTCGAAAATCGCCAAAAAACAACAAGGTCGGCAGGGTGCCTTCACCGTTATCTAAAATGTGAAATACGGAAGGCATTAAACTCGCTGACGTTATTGCAAACGTGTACATACGCGTTAGATTACAAAATGCACAATAGCGTGTCAAGAATACACACTTACACGGTACGCCGAAATCAAGGCAGCAGAGCTTCTCGCTGCTTCATGAAACTGCAGACTCCGCCGGTCACTACGCGGAGTTTGGGGGCGGAGCCTATGGCGGTACTTCGCCGATAGAAATAGAAAACAGGTTGGCGTGTGTGCTACGAGTGGAGGGGGAGTGCGATTAACACAGTAAATCTCTACACTGTGTATAGTAATATACATAGGAGTTGGATAACCACATGTGCACAAAAAACGCAGTGTTGGCTCAATAAAGAAATTAATTATTGCTTCTGCATATGTGTCCAAATCATTTAACCCATAATCCTATTGTCAACCACAATAAAGCTACAATAAAGCTCACGCACTACCCGTGCAAGGGAGTGAAGGTGAGCTAGCACAATGATAATCAAAACAATCAAGGAAAAGTTAGGAGACAGAAAAAATCAGTGTTATATATGAACCTCCTCGCGCACTTCCCAGGCACGGGTGTGAAGGCGAGTTAGAACCTATTCGTATGCCATTCATATTCAATGTGATACTACTCACGCACTACCTAGGCACGGGAGTGAAGGCGAGTGTGAAAGTATTCATTTGCCATTAGAGTTACATGACATCAGCTGGATAGACTAAATATTGTATTACATTCCAGAGGGTATCTCATCAGTAAGGTGTCATGCTTATAAGTTGGCAGGATGAACCAATTTGCATGTTGCAGAATACTGTCATCGTAATGCGGCCAATTGGGCAAAACTGCCATCTTGTTCATTCAGACCATTTTTAATGGAGTCTAGAAGAGACATCCATTTGCACTCTCGTAGGTTAAGTATAGCCGATAAATTGCCACCTCTTCTGCCCAGGGCGACTTTCTCTATTACCAGCCACTTTAAATCTGCAAGTGAGTGTCCAGCGGTTTGCCAATGGTCCACCAGCGGGGCACCTAGAACCTTGCAGCGTAATCTACTGTTGTGTGCGGAAATACGGGATTTTATTTTTTGCTGGGTTTGTCCGACATATATTTTGTCACACGGGCATGTGATTATGTAAATCACACTATCAGAGTTGCAATTAGTGTGGTGTTTTAGTGTGAAAGTCTGCTGTCCATGAGTGAAGGTTTTAGTCTGGATGGTTGACTCACAAGCTATACAACTCCCACATCTAAAATGACCTATCACTGGTGGTAAATGCCATAGGCTAGTGATAGTAGGGGGGCTCTCAGGTTCCAAGTATGAATGAACCACCATGTCACGGATGTTTTTTGACCTCTTGAAAGAGTGGAGCGGAAGTTGTGGTTGGTCAATCTCATTAGCTATTAGAGGCCAGTTCTTATTAATCACTTGTTTCACCTCATTACTCCTTGTGGTAAAAGTAGTGACACAAATCATCCGATTCATTTCAGGATCAATGCGTGCCTCAGGATTGAGCAGATTCTCTCTTGGGTTGTACCACGCTCGCTTTCTGGCACGTCTCACCATGCGAGCCGGGTAGCCTCGTGAAACCAAACGCTCATTAAGGATTTCAGACTCTTTGATATAGTTGGTGCGAGAGGAACAATTTCTTCGGATTCTCAGGAACTGTCCTACCGGAAGATTGTCTCTGAGGCCCCTCGGATGATGGCTACCATATTGCAGCAGGGAATTCCTCTCTGTCGGTTTTCTGTAGAGCGTAGTGTGACGATATCCTCAAAGGCAAGGATTCTCGGACTCATAGCATAGGTAGGTGGAAAAAAGGTAGAAGCTTCCCGCAGACCAGTGATGGATCCCTGTTGTCTGCTGGTTTGGTTCCGGAAGAAGTACCGTAGACGAATCTTTCTAAAGAATCTGTAAAGTTCAGTTTTCAATTGGAATTTGTTCGCCGTCGTCGTGGGCACGTAAGAGAGACCTTTACTTAGTACCTTGATTTCTTCCTCAAGGTAGATAGCGACCATCTTGGGCCCCGCTTTGCATGTCAGTGATACTTATCACTAATGACATGCAAAGTGGCGTGCCAAGATGTTAGCGACTGGAAACAGTCCCTAACATCGCTACCTTCTATTACCAACTTTTGGAGATATTCGCGCTAAGCGCGAATATCTCCAAAATCTAACACCTGCCCTGAGCAGTTCTTAGCCATGTTATCCAATGGGAGGTGGATAACATGGCTAAGAGCATTAGGTCGATAATACATGAATATCGCTGACTTTTCTGCGATAATAGCAAGGTTTATCTGCGATAAAAATCGCCGATGTGCGGCGATAATTTTTGTCTCTAAACAAGTTAGAGACAAAAATTATCGCTAGTTGTTCGTAATATGCCCCCGGGTTTTTGCTTGCAGAAATCGGGAGGCGGGAGACTAGCACTGAAATCAGTACTCACACGCCTGAATCAGGAGGATTGGCATGTCTGAATTCTCTACAGCTGGGGCCATAAACTACATCCGCAGGGTTAGATGATAGCCTGGAACCAGCCTGGAATCTAAAATGGCTGCCGTGCACGACAAAATTGTGGCATTCGAAAAAAGGCAAGATGGCGCAGCCGCTGGAAGAGATATATCAACATATATCAGCCTCCTCAGCCACCCTCAGGAAACATAAGGGATTAGGATATGTCTCCCGCACCCCCTTATACCTAGTACTTTAATTAACGAAGCACAAAATGGCGAATTCCCGTTTCGCTACCAGTTTGCGGCCCAGTTCGCGGCCCGTGAAGCGCTTCTACCGTGAAAAATCATTTTTTTTTTATTTTCCCCACGGGACCCTTTAATAACCCCAACAACATTCCTAGGGGGTCAAGAGGGGGATACCTTGCCCCCTTTCATTAAATTCCCCCTTAGTTTTTCACCTTTTCTTCTCTCTCGATCCTACCGAGAGACAAGATGGCGGCCGCTCCGGACTGTCACGCAGCAAAAAAAAAAAAAAAGCTCACGCACAGCCGCTGGAAGAGATGTATCAACATATATCAGCCTCCTCACCCACCCTCAGGAAACATAGGGGATTAGGATACGTCTCCCGCACCCACTTATAACTAGTAATTTAATTAACGAAGCACAAAATGGCGAATTCCCGTTTCGCTACCAGTTCGCGGCCGCGCTTCTACCGTGAAAAATCATTTTTTTTTTATTTTCCCCACGGGACCCTTTAATAACCCCAACAACATTCCTAGGGGGTCAAGAGGGGGATACCTTGCCCCCTTTCATTAAATTCCCCCTTCGTTTTCCACCTCTTCTTCTCTCTCGATCCTACCGAGAGACAAGATGGCGTCCGCTCCGGACTGTTTAGAATGTTGACAGACACCGGAGAGCCAATCAGCTTTCTGCGCGCAAAGTTCCGATAAGCGAAAAGTAAGCGGACCGGATCGCTGCCCAGAGCGCTGTTACAGATATATATCTTGGTTTGAACGTTAATTTCTCAAAAACTACTGGAGCACATATATTGAGACCTAGCAAAGGCACATCGGGCTAACAGTCCCTACAATTTTGCCAAGTTTCGTGCAAATCCATTCAGCCGTTCGAGCTAAAAGTGAGTCCAACCGCCCTATGGAAAACTCAATGCAAAAAACGCGTTTTGGGACCCCCCTTTTTTCTCAGCCCCCCCTTGACGAAACCCCACCAAATTTTCAGGGGCTGCTCAGAAACAAAATGTGCCATTTTCCTGAAAATTTCAGCCGATTCCGTCCACAAACGCCAAAGTTATTAGACATAGAATTTTCAAAAGTCCCATAGGGAAAAAATTCTAACTATATATACCTACTGGCGATAGCCAGTAGGTAATATATATATATATATATATATATATTACCTACTGGCGGTCGCCAGTAGGTAGTTATAGTTAGGATTTTTTTCAATGTTAAATCTCAAAATTCTATTTGGAATAACTTTGGCACCGGTTGACGAATCTGCCTGAAAATTTCCTGAAAATGGCCTCGTCAAGCTCCGGTCCTTCCTTGAAAGTTTGGGGGGATACGTCAAGCGGGGGCCGAGATAAAAGGGGGGTCCCAAAACGCGTTTTCCCCATGTAAATTTCCATAGGGCGGTCGATTTTACTTTTAGCCCGAACGGCTGAATGGATTTCCACCAAACTTGGCAAAATTGAAGGGACTGGTAGCCCGATGTGCCTTTGCTATGTCTCAAGATATGTGCTGCAGTGGATTTTGAGTAATTTAGGTGCAAAAAAATATATATATCTATAGGCGCTCTCCGGTGCGCGCACCGGAGTGCGCTCCAGGCGCGACACGCGACTTGCGCGCAGGAAGCTGATTGGCTCTTGGGTGTCTGTAAACATTCTAAACAGTCTGGAGCGGCTGCCATCTTGTGTCTCGGTAAAATCGAGACACAAGGGTTTTGAAAAAAAAAGGGGCAAATGACCATAAGGGGGAAGAGAAGACCCCCTCTGACCCCCTAGGTTTGATGTAGAGGCTAAAATAGGGTCCTGCGGGGCATTACATTTTATATTTTTTTTTTCGTTTTGCGCGGGGGAAGCGCATGGTACGCGCACCGGCGAAGCACGGGGAAAATCCAGGACCATATTTATGAAGGCCTTGCGCTGCCAGTTTTGCGCCTCCTGTGCGTCAATTTTTGTGACGCACCAGCGGTGTAAAAAAATGCGCATTGTTATGCAATATTTAAAAAGTGACACATCTATCTAGTTGCGTCACTTTTTAAATATAGTGCAACGAGGCACATTTTTTTACACTGCTGGTGTGATGCGTCACTTTTCTGTGCGCACTCCTTATGACATTCCAGATGTGTCATATTTAATGTATGACGAATCATGTTGCAAGGAGTTACAGATACATCAGTATTTCTGACATATCTGTAAACATAAAAGTGACGCGAGGCAGGCGCAAGATTTTGACGCAACAGCATCCTAAAAGTGACGCAGAGAAATCTTATAGATTTCAGTACGTCGTTATTACCAAGCTTTTTGCGGGGGAATGCCCCCTCTGCATACATTATACCTGATGCAGATATAATGTGGCGCAGAGTTTTAAAAAGTGACCCATGTACCTAGATGCGTCACTTTTTAAAAATAGCATCAGGTATAATGCATGCAGAGGGGGTGTTCTCCCGCAAAAAGCTTTGTAATAGCGACGCAGTGAAATCTTTGACATTTCACTGCGTCACTTTTAGGATGCTGTTGCGTCAAAATCTTGCGCCTGCTTTACAGCAGGTGTTAGACTGACGCAAGACCTTTCACATGGTGCTTTTTCCATGTGAAAGGACACATTACTGGAGTTGCGTCACTTTTGTGACGCACTCCAGCAATGCGTTACTTGGAATGTCATAAGGAGTGCGCACAGAAAAGTGACGCATCGCACCAGTGGTGTAAAAAAATGTGCCTCGTTGCGTTATATTTAAAAAGTGACGTATCTAGGTAGATGGGTCACTTTTTAAAATCAAGCGCCACATTATATCTGCGTGAGGTATAATGCATGCAGAGGGGGTGTTCCCCCGCAAAAAGATTTGTAATAGCTACGCAGTGAAATGTTTGAGATTTCACTGCGTCACTTTTAGGATGCTGTTGCGTCCTTTAAATATAGTGCAACGAGGCACATTTTATTACACTGCTGGTGTGATGCGTCACTTTTCTGTGCGCACTCCTTATGACATTCCAGATGTGTCATATTTAATGTATGACGAATCATGTTGCAAGGAGTTACAGATACGTCAGTATTTCTGACATATCTGTAAACATGAAAGTGACGCGAGGCAGGCGCAAGGATGAATCACAATAGTACTCAATTAGTAGGAACCCGTACACTACCATAGTGAGCAATTGTAAAAAATTGTGATAGGTTACCTTGAGTCAAAGTGACCACATGTCATCAAATTAAATTAAACGTCAGCAGAACAGATTAACAGCGTGCTGGTGTTTTAAAAAAGACAGCTGGGCAATTCTAAATCAAAACAAAATGCTGTAGGTTATCAATAGTTGGGACACTTATGTTACAGCCTGCCGAATCTTAGAGGATATAAAAATTACCTAAGTAGCAGTTAGCCACCTTTCATCACTGAGGGAAAATGGGCATCACACTTGTGAATTGGCGAAATGGCCGAAGGATCTGTGACAAGCCAAACATGTCAAAATATTAATTAAAGACAAATTCACACCAAAACCGAACATGGCGTTATTTCAAAGGGCCACATATGCAGGGATCCCTACCTTTCAGTAAACCAGGTCAAGTCTGGATATATGCGGCGATCATCAATTGGCTGTAACATATAAATCAAGCCAAAAGTGCAGGATATTAGATTCGGAAAGTGTGTCTAAACTACACATGGTAGTAACATTTTGGTAATTAGCCACTCCTGTGGTAATCCGTACCTTATTTAAAGTCCAACCACAGTCCGAGTGGGACGGGAAAGGGTACGTTCGAAAATCGCCAAAAAACAACAAGGTCGGCAGGGTGCCTTCACCGTTATCTAAAATGTGAAATACGGAAGGCATTAAACTCGCTGACGTTATTGCAAACGTGTACATACGCGTTAGATTACAAAATGCACAATAGCGTGTCAAGAATACACACTTACACGGTACGCCGAAATCAAGGCAGCAGAGCTTCTCGCTGCTTCATGAAACTGCAGACTCCGCCGGTCACTACGCGGAGTTTGGGGGCGGAGCCTATGGCGGTACTTCGCCGATAGAAATAGAAAACAGGTTGGCGTGTGTGCTACGAGTGGAGGGGGAGTGCGATTAACACAGTAAATCTCTACACTGTGTATAGTAATATACATAGGAGTTGGATAACCACATGTGCACAAAAAACGCAGTGTTGGCTCAATAAAGAAATTAATTATTGCTTCTGCATATGTGTCCAAATCATTTAACCCATAATCCTATTGTCAACCACAATAAAGCTACAATAAAGCTCACGCACTACCCGTGCAAGGGAGTGAAGGTGAGCTAGCACAATGATAATCAAAACAATCAAGGAAAAGTTAGGAGACAGAAAAAATCAGTGTTATATATGAACCTCCTCGCGCACTTCCCAGGCACGGGTGTGAAGGCGAGTTAGAACCTATTCGTATGCCATTCATATTCAATGTGATACTACTCACGCACTACCTAGGCACGGGAGTGAAGGCGAGTGTGAAAGTATTCATTTGCCATTAGAGTTACATGACATCAGCTGGATAGACTAAATATTGTATTACATTCCAGAGGGTATCTCATCAGTAAGGTGTCATGCTTATAAGTTGGCAGGATGAACCAATTTGCATGTTGCAGAATACTGTCATCGTAATGCGGCCAATTGGGCAAAACTGCCATCTTGTTCATTCAGACCATTTTTAATGGAGTCTAGAAGAGACATCCATTTGCACTCTCGTAGGTTAAGTATAGCCGATAAATTGCCACCTCTTCTGCCCAGGGCGACTTTCTCTATTACCAGCCACTTTAAATCTGCAAGTGAGTGTCCAGCGGTTTGCCAATGGTCCACCAGCGGGGCACCTAGAACCTTGCAGCGTAATCTACTGTTGTGTGCGGAAATACGGGATTTTATTTTTTGCTGGGTTTGTCCGACATATATTTTGTCACACGGGCATGTGATTATGTAAATCACACTATCAGAGTTGCAATTAGTGTGGTGTTTTAGTGTGAAAGTCTGCTGTCCATGAGTGAAGGTTTTAGTCTGGATGGTTGACTCACAAGCTATACAACTCCCACATCTAAAATGACCTATCACTGGTGGTAAATGCCATAGGCTAGTGATAGTAGGGGGGCTCTCAGGTTCCAAGTATGAATGAACCACCATGTCACGGATGTTTTTTGACCTCTTGAAAGAGTGGAGCGGAAGTTGTGGTTGGTCAATCTCATTAGCTATTAGAGGCCAGTTCTTATTAATCACTTGTTTCACCTCATTACTCCTTGTGGTAAAAGTAGTGACACAAATCATCCGATTCATTTCAGGATCAATGCGTGCCTCAGGATTGAGCAGATTCTCTCTTGGGTTGTACCACGCTCGCTTTCTGGCACGTCTCACCATGCGAGCCGGGTAGCCTCGTGAAACCAAACGCTCATTAAGGATTTCAGACTCTTTGATATAGTTGGTGCGAGAGGAACAATTTCTTCGGATTCTCAGGAACTGTCCTACCGGAAGATTGTCTCTGAGGCCCCTCGGATGATGGCTACCATATTGCAGCAGGGAATTCCTCTCTGTCGGTTTTCTGTAGAGCGTAGTGTGACGATATCCTCAAAGGCAAGGATTCTCGGACTCATAGCATAGGTAGGTGGAAAAAAGGTAGAAGCTTCCCGCAGACCAGTGATGGATCCCTGTTGTCTGCTGGTTTGGTTCCGGAAGAAGTACCGTAGACGAATCTTTCTAAAGAATCTGTAAAGTTCAGTTTTCAATTGGAATTTGTTCGCCGTCGTCGTGGGCACGTAAGAGAGACCTTTACTTAGTACCTTGATTTCTTCCTCAAGGTAGATAGCGACCATCTTGGGCCCCGCTTTGCATGTCAGTGATACTTATCACTAATGACATGCAAAGTGGCGTGCCAAGATGTTAGCGACTGGAAACAGTCCCTAACATCGCTACCTTCTATTACCAACTTTTGGAGATATTCGCGCTAAGCGCGAATATCTCCAAAATCTAACACCTGCCCTGAGCAGTTCTTAGCCATGTTATCCAATGGGAGGTGGATAACATGGCTAAGAGCATTAGGTCGATAATACATGAATATCGCTGACTTTTCTGCGATAATAGCAAGGTTTATCTGCGATAAAAATCGCCGATGTGCGGCGATAATTTTTGTCTCTAAACAAGTTAGAGACAAAAATTATCGCTAGTTGTTCGTAATATGCCCCCGGGTTTTTGCTTGCAGAAATCGGGAGGCGGGAGACTAGCACTGAAATCAGTACTCACACGCCTGAATCAGGAGGATTGGCATGTCTGAATTCTCTACAGCTGGGGCCATAAACTACATCCGCAGGGTTAGATGATAGCCTGGAACCAGCCTGGAATCTAAAATGGCTGCCGTGCACGACAAAATTGTGGCATTCGAAAAAAGGCAAGATGGCGCAGCCGCTGGAAGAGATATATCAACATATATCAGCCTCCTCAGCCACCCTCAGGAAACATAAGGGATTAGGATATGTCTCCCGCACCCCCTTATACCTAGTACTTTAATTAACGAAGCACAAAATGGCGAATTCCCGTTTCGCTACCAGTTTGCGGCCCAGTTCGCGGCCCGTGAAGCGCTTCTACCGTGAAAAATCATTTTTTTTTTATTTTCCCCACGGGACCCTTTAATAACCCCAACAACATTCCTAGGGGGTCAAGAGGGGGATACCTTGCCCCCTTTCATTAAATTCCCCCTTAGTTTTTCACCTTTTCTTCTCTCTCGATCCTACCGAGAGACAAGATGGCGGCCGCTCCGGACTGTCACGCAGCAAAAAAAAAAAAAAAGCTCACGCACAGCCGCTGGAAGAGATGTATCAACATATATCAGCCTCCTCACCCACCCTCAGGAAACATAGGGGATTAGGATACGTCTCCCGCACCCACTTATAACTAGTAATTTAATTAACGAAGCACAAAATGGCGAATTCCCGTTTCGCTACCAGTTCGCGGCCGCGCTTCTACCGTGAAAAATCATTTTTTTTTTATTTTCCCCACGGGACCCTTTAATAACCCCAACAACATTCCTAGGGGGTCAAGAGGGGGATACCTTGCCCCCTTTCATTAAATTCCCCCTTCGTTTTCCACCTCTTCTTCTCTCTCGATCCTACCGAGAGACAAGATGGCGTCCGCTCCGGACTGTTTAGAATGTTGACAGACACCGGAGAGCCAATCAGCTTTCTGCGCGCAAAGTTCCGATAAGCGAAAAGTAAGCGGACCGGATCGCTGCCCAGAGCGCTGTTACAGATATATATCTTGGTTTGAACGTTAATTTCTCAAAAACTACTGGAGCACATATATTGAGACCTAGCAAAGGCACATCGGGCTAACAGTCCCTACAATTTTGCCAAGTTTCGTGCAAATCCATTCAGCCGTTCGAGCTAAAAGTGAGTCCAACCGCCCTATGGAAAACTCAATGCAAAAAACGCGTTTTGGGACCCCCCTTTTTTCTCAGCCCCCCCTTGACGAAACCCCACCATATTTTCAGGGGCTGCTCAGAAACAAAATGTGCCATTTTCCTGAAAATTTCAGCCGATTCCGTCCACAAACGCCAAAGTTATTAGACATAGAATTTTCAAAAGTCCCATAGGGAAAAAATTCTAACTATATATACCTACTGGCGATAGCCAGTAGGTAATATATATATATATATATATATATATTACCTACTGGCGGTCGCCAGTAGGTAGTTATAGTTAGGATTTTTTTCAATGTTAAATCTCAAAATTCTATTTGGAATAACTTTGGCACCGGTTGACGAATCTGCCTGAAAATTTCCTGAAAATGGCCTCGTCAAGCTCCGGTCCTTCCTTGAAAGTTTGGGGGGATACGTCAAGCGGGGGCCGAGATAAAAGGGGGGTCCCAAAACGCGTTTTCCCCATGTAAATTTCCATAGGGCGGTCGATTTTACTTTTAGCCCGAACGGCTGAATGGATTTCCACCAAACTTGGCAAAATTGAAGGGACTGGTAGCCCGATGTGCCTTTGCTATGTCTCAAGATATGTGCTGCAGTGGATTTTGAGTAATTTAGGTGCAAAAAAATATATATATCTATAGGCGCTCTCCGGTGCGCGCACCGGAGTGCGCTCCAGGCGCGACACGCGACTTGCGCGCAGGAAGCTGATTGGCTCTTGGGTGTCTGTAAACATTCTAAACAGTCTGGAGCGGCTGCCATCTTGTGTCTCGGTAAAATCGAGACACAAGGGTTTTGAAAAAAAAAGGGGCAAATGACCATAAGGGGGAAGAGAAGACCCCCTCTGACCCCCTAGGTTTGATGTAGAGGCTAAAATAGGGTCCTGCGGGGCATTACATTTTATATTTTTTTTTTCGTTTTGCGCGGGGGAAGCGCATGGTACGCGCACCGGCGAAGCACGGGGAAAATCCAGGACCATATTTATGAAGGCCTTGCGCTGCCAGTTTTGCGCCTCCTGTGCGTCAATTTTTGTGACGCACCAGCGGTGTAAAAAAATGCGCATTGTTATGCAATATTTAAAAAGTGACACATCTATCTAGTTGCGTCACTTTTTAAATATAGTGCAACGAGGCACATTTTTTTACACTGCTGGTGTGATGCGTCACTTTTCTGTGCGCACTCCTTATGACATTCCAGATGTGTCATATTTAATGTATGACGAATCATGTTGCAAGGAGTTACAGATACATCAGTATTTCTGACATATCTGTAAACATAAAAGTGACGCGAGGCAGGCGCAAGATTTTGACGCAACAGCATCCTAAAAGTGACGCAGAGAAATCTTATAGATTTCAGTACGTCGTTATTACCAAGCTTTTTGCGGGGGAATGCCCCCTCTGCATACATTATACCTGATGCAGATATAATGTGGCGCAGAGTTTTAAAAAGTGACCCATGTACCTAGATGCGTCACTTTTTAAAAATAGCATCAGGTATAATGCATGCAGAGGGGGTGTTCTCCCGCAAAAAGCTTTGTAATAGCGACGCAGTGAAATCTTTGACATTTCACTGCGTCACTTTTAGGATGCTGTTGCGTCAAAATCTTGCGCCTGCTTTACAGCAGGTGTTAGACTGACGCAAGACCTTTCACATGGTGCTTTTTCCATGTGGAAGGACACATTACTGGAGTTGCGTCACTTTTGTGACGCACTCCAGCAATGCGTTACTTGGAATGTCATAAGGAGTGCGCACAGAAAAGTGACGCATCGCACCAGTGGTGTAAAAAAATGTGCCTCGTTGCGTTATATTTAAAAAGTGACGTATCTAGGTAGATGGGTCACTTTTTAAAATCAAGCGCCACATTATATCTGCGTGAGGTATAATGCATGCAGAGGGGGTGTTCCCCCGCAAAAAGATTTGTAATAGCTACGCAGTGAAATGTTTGAGATTTCACTGCGTCACTTTTAGGATGCTGTTGCGTCCTTTAAATATAGTGCAACGAGGCACATTTTATTACACTGCTGGTGTGATGCGTCACTTTTCTGTGCGCACTCCTTATGACATTCCAGATGTGTCATATTTAATGTATGACGAATCATGTTGCAAGGAGTTACAGATACGTCAGTATTTCTGACATATCTGTAAACATGAAAGTGACGCGAGGCAGGCGCAAGATTTTGACGCAACAGCATCCTAAAAGTGACGCAGAGAAATCTCATAGATTTCAGTACGTCGTTATTACCAAGCTTTTTGCGGGGGAATGCCCCCTCTGCATACATTGTACCTGATGCAGATATAATGTGGCGCAGAGTTTTAAAAAGTGACCCATGTACCTAGATGCGTCACTTTTTAAAAATAGCGTCAGGTATAATGCATGCAGAGGGGGTGTTCCCCTGCAAAAAGCTTGGTAATAATGACGCAGTGCGTCACTTTTAGGATGCTGTTGCGCCAAAATCTTGCGCCTGCTTCACAGCAAACCTTTCACATGGTGCTTTTTCCATGTGAAAGGACACATTACTGGAGTTGCGTCACTTTTGTGACGCACTCCAGCAATGCGTTACTTTTGTGTTTACAGATACGTCAGAAATACTGACATATCTGTAACTCCTTGCGAATTGATTAGTCATATATTAAATATGACATATCTGGAATGTCATAAGGAGTGCGTCCACAAAAGTGACGCATTGCTGTTTTCACGTAGCGATGCGTCACTTTTCAGAAATGAGGCCTCCAGTTTATTCACTGTGTCATAACTTTCTTTTCTAACACTCACCTTCTTTCATTCCTCCTACTTCACTTCCTTTCACCTCTCATACCTTTCTGTTCTTTCTTACTCATTCTCCTTTCAATTATCAATGCACTATATTTCACTTACTCTTCATTTTTTTAAGAATATAGCTCTTTGATGAGAATTGGAGGTAGTTCTGAAAAGAACTTTTGGTTTTCTTATTTTAACTGAACAGGAACAAAAACAGGGAATGGAAACTGCTCAACAGGAGCAAAAAGAAAACAAAAAAATTAGGGGTGGGAAGGGCAGCGATGGTTCTCCAATGCTCGAACCATGAGCAGGACACTTTGCTCCCGAATGTCTGACTAAATATCGAAATCAAAAATATCGACCTACAAAAATATCGGGACAAAAATATCGAAGTCAAAAATATCGGAATCCTATCCCTAACAAGGTAAGTACAAAAATATCGAAAAAATAATATCGTAGTACAAAAATATCGGAATTAAAAATATCGTTTTTTTAAATGTATTAATAATAATGTTAAAATAATTATAAAATACATATAATTTTACAAATATTAAATAAAAATATTAAAACATAATAAAAAAAATTAAAACTAATACATATACATTTAAAATAAATTAAAAACGTAATAATTTAATGTAATTTTATATTTTATAATTTCATTTAATTGATTTAATTTAAATTTATTTAATTTTTACCCTGTACGACTGTACCCCAAAAACCCAAAACTGACCCAGAACCCTAAAAATACCCCTTAACCCAAATACTGAAAACTGACACTGAACCCTAAAAATACCCCTTTACCCATGAACTGAAAACTGACCCTGAACCCTAAAAATACCCCTTTACCCATGAACTGAAAACTGACCCTGAACCCTAAAAATACCCCTTTACCCACAAACTGAAAACTGACCCTGAACCCTAAAAATACCCCTTTACCCACAAACTGAAAACTGACCCTGAACCCTAAAAATACCCCTTTACCCATGAACTGAAAACTGACCCAGAACCCTAAAAATACCCCTTTACCCATGAACTGAAAACTGACCCTGAACCCTAAAAATACTCCTTTACCCATGAACTGAAAACTGACCCTGAACCCTAAAAATACCCCTGTACCCATGAACTGAAAACTGACCCTGAACCCTAAAAATAACCCTTTACCCAAAAACTGAAAACTGACCCTGAACCCTAAAAATACCCCTTTACCCATGAACTGAAAACTGACCCTGAACCCTAAAAATACCCCTTTACCCATGAACTGAAAACTGACCCTGAACCCTAAAAATACCCCTTTACCCATGAACTGAAAACTGACCCTGAACCCTAAAAATACCCCTTTACCCATGAACTGAAAACTGACCCTGAACCCTAAAAATACCCCTTTACCCATGAACTGAAAACTGACCCTGAACCCTAAAAATACCCCTGTACCCATGACCTGAAAACTGACCCTGAACCCTAAAAATACCCCTGTACCCACAATTAATTAATATTATTTAATTACCAATTAATTATTAATTAACAATAACAATAAAATAAATATATTAGCACATTTGCTGTAATTAATTTAATTTAATAATTAATATTATTTTGCACAATTTATTAATTAATAACAATAAATAATATATATAAATTACTTTAATTAATTTAATTAAATAATTAATAATAATTAATTACCAACTAATTAATAATTATAAATATGATAAAAAATTATAATAATTAATTAACTAATTAATATAAATTAATTACCAATTAATTATTTAAAATATGTACAAACATATATCAATTAATTAATTATTATTAAATTACTTCCCACCCTATTCCCCTATAAACCCATAACCCGCTACAGAACATATTTATCAATTAATAAATTAATTAAAATAATTTAAAATTAATTCTCAATTAATTAATTAATAATTCCTAATAATTAATAATTAATTTAACATAATTAAATTACTTCCCACCTTATTCCCCTATAAACCCACAACCCGCTACAGTAGTAAAACACAATATTTAATAAAATAACATTAAAAAAAATATTAAAACATAATTAATACAATATAATATACACTAAATTTATTTAAAAATAGATATTAGTAACATCAAAGTTATTAATTTCGATATTATTAACATCGATATTTACAACTTCGATATTACTGATATCATACCAATATCGATATTTAGACTGTCGATATTACTTACCTTCGATATTTCTGTATATCGATATTAAAACTTCGATATTTTTGCTTATCGATATTAAAAAATCGATATTTTGTCTGTGTACCTTTGCTCCCCATAGGTGAGGAGTTGATTGCAGTATCTGCATTTGACGACCCCATGGTTAAATGCAGGTTGTATGTTTGCCACCTGCTCCTGCGATTGCTCTCTCCCAGAAGAAGTTGCTCCTCCGGTTGATGTAGAGGCCCCATCTCTGGGAACCTCTTGTGCCAGAGCCCTGACACTTTCCCGGGCAAAATTCTGGGGGTGCCTCCTCTCCACATGGCGAATCATGGTAAAGTTGCCAAAAGAGTACTTTTTTTGGGGGTTACCCCGTGACAGGACCTGTTTGCAGATCCTGCACTCCACTTTTGGTGCATTCACCTTTTTCTGGTCTGCTGGAAACTTAAAAAATTTCCAGATGAAATGCTCTTTGACCTTCGGCTGAGGAGGCTCTTCATCAATGAATTCAGGCTCATCTTCACTGCTGGATGGTCTGGCAGCCATGATTATCCAAGAAATATGCAAGAGCAAAAAGGCAGGTCTTTCAGTCACAAAAGTGAAAGAAGAAGTGAAGGAAATGGGTGGGGATTTCATTCATTGTAAAAAAAAACTGTTAGCAACCAATGAAAAGTGTTATTTTAGGGTCACATGACCCGACGCGTTTACGCTGCGCGCTCCGGAGCACTTCCGGTGCGTTTACGCAGCGCGATCGTAGGCGCTTCCGGGGCACAAACGTGGCGCGATCGTAGGCGCTTTTGCGTGCGTTTACGCGCCGCGAACGTAGGCGCTTCCGAGGGCACTTACGTTGCGCGCCGAAGTGACGTCATCAAACTTTTACAGAAATGCATAATCATTTTCCTTATTAAAAAAAATTAATTTTATTTGTATGGTACGAAATGTTTTGCATTATTATTAACTTTTC
The DNA here is from genome assembly GCF_964263255.1 of Lissotriton vulgaris. NCBI lineage: Eukaryota > Metazoa > Chordata > Amphibia > Caudata > Salamandridae > Lissotriton > Lissotriton vulgaris. Next base: position 185,216,605 of record NC_141688.1, on the reverse strand, counting down.
ATTCATATTTTTTTTCACGAACGACAGTTGCGCTCTGGGTGCGCTTTCAGATGAGCTCACGGAAAAGCTTACCGGAGAGCTTAGCTGAAAGCTTCCCGGAGCGCGCACCCAGAGCGCAAAAGAAAAAAATTATATAAAAAAATGAATACTTTAAAAAAAACAGCAAATTGTAAAAAAAAAAAAAAGGTTAGAAACTCGATATACAAAGGAATTAGCATTTAAAAAACCTATGAAATTCACTGAAAAAACCATAGGTTTCACACCAGTTATAGTTAGGAATTAGCATTTAAAAAACCTATTAAATTCACTGAAAAAACCATAGGTTTCACACCAGTTATAGTTAGCTGGAAATTTTACTGATATAAAACCATTGAAATTCCCACGTTATAGTTAGATGGACTCACTATAACTTGCGCGTGCAATGCACTGCTGATGATGTCTTAATAAGCCAGTTAACCAATCAATTTTTAAAAACCATCCATTTAGACACTTATTTAAACATTTATTCTTCCATCAACTTTTACATATACATATATAAAATATATTTATTTTTCAGAAAGACACACATTCACTGGATGGTGTCATCAGTGATGTCATGAGTGATGTCACTGACCATGTCATGAGTGATGTAATATGTGACGTCATCAGCAGTACATTGCACGCGCAAGTTATAGTGAGTCCATCTAACTATAACGTGGGAATTTCAACGGTTTTATATCAGTAAAATTTCCAGCTAACTATAACTGGTGTGAAACCTATGGTTTTTTCAGTGAATTTAATAGGTTTTTTAAATGCTAATTCCTAACTATAACTGGTGTGAAACCTATGGTTTTTTCAGTGAATATATATATATATATATAAATATACACGACAATCCAGCATCCTCAGACACATATCCAACGAAGGAGGCACGGACGCAGGAATGTAGGATTAAGGCTTCTTTTTAATGATTCAGTTAACCCTGCACCCAGGATTACCAGAGACGCGTTTCGACTCCGCAGGAGTCTTTGTTGATCTGAAAGGGGCCATTTCAGCGTAAATATATATAGTCCATCCCACACTAGGATGAAATAAACATGGAAGAAATACTTGCAAGCACATTACAACACTAAATACCCTATGCAGTATGTTCCAATGTTACAACAGGTAAAACATCTATTCTTAATACTTGTATATTGTCTGCATGTTTTTACCATACATTTTGAAAGCATGGGTGATTTAAAGTGCCCTTAAAAGTTGAAAATAAGTTCCGCTAAGTGGGAATATTCTGTACAAATAACATATTGCGCCCTTCACTCGTTTACATCGCCTATTCTTCCAACACATAATATGTACAAAAACTGATATTTAAAACAAACGACCCTGCTATGTAAAACATTTTTCTCGACATGGAACCACTTTCAACTCAAATAGTTTTGCCGCACTTGCTGTTGGCCTTCTGGTGAAGAGACCTTTGGACCTCTCTGCCACATGTCCGTTAGTGCCTGCTTGTAGTTGCTGAAAAGTTGCACCTGGGTGCACCAAGGCCCAAATGCTCGCACTAAAGCCCCGGGACTTGATTATAAACAGTTAGCAATATATGAGACATAAATGTCAACACACCCAGTGCGTGCTTATTTGCAAACGGGACTACTGTTCCCATAATTCATCATGGCAAGTAACAACAAAACTAGGCCAAAATATCCGAAAGATAGTCACTGTTTGTAACTGCAAAATACCAGGGCCATAAATCAAAAACTAAATGCTCATTGCAATACGAATATTGCCTCTATGCAGAAAAAAGTTACCATGTCTGTAATGGCAAGCAGAGTCGAGTGGAAATTCAAACCAGGTGCAGGATCTGGTGGAGGGGGACCGAAGTGAAAAGTTCCAATCATGGCACACACTAATCACCGCTTCGGCATCGGCGTCGGCGGTGCCTGGTCACCAGAGGGCGTCAGTATCAAGGCCAAGGCATTTCTTGCAAGTGGAGTACAGACTCGGTGCTGGCAGTCAATTATATATATATACATATATATATATATATCAAGCCAAACAAAGTCGCTTCAGATCCCTGCCGCTTCTAGTGGCAGGCCTCGGACGGGGTAGCGAATACGTATATTTCCAACAAAACACTCTCCTTCATGAAAGAAAGAAGTTCGGGCTTTTAAAGTTGCAAAGCGTGTTTAATTCAAAAAGGGTTTTCGTCAATGCGTTTCGGAGGTGAAACCTGCTTTCTCACGAGAACGAGTAAACTGAATTACGTGCATAATATACAAAGTCACCTGGTATTGACGTCATACCTATGGTAATAAACAAAAGACTTGCTGATGAACAAGTGGGCTGAGTTCAGGCAATACTTTTAAACAGTGAGCAACAATTTTCGGTAAAGATAAGAACATGACTGGTAATACTGTAATTCATCAACATTATATATCCAAACACCATACTCAGTAAGAGACAACAGTGCATTCATTCCTGAGGGAAAAACACTGGGATTGTTCGTGCCTACCCTCTTTGTCCGTGTGGAGGAAAACAATAAAGTAAACCATGTGGGCTAAAAAAACATATTAAAGTGAGAGCTGTCTCACGTTCTCGTGTGGCTACAGGCAAGTTACTTTGTTACACATCATTATGTGCGAGGCAGGCAAGAGTTAACCATGAGGTACCTCCCATGTGGGCTAAATGTCAAAGTTATTGTCATTTAACACTCCTCCACCTCCAGCGATGACAGCCCAATCTCCTAAACACGAAAATGTTCCTCAAAAGTGGTGATGCCCATGTGGGCGGAACATGGTATGACTGGTTAATCAATGTCCAATCCAATGCATCCAACATACCGTGTAGTTAATAATTCATAAGACGCCACCCATGGCGGTCGACGGCAGGCTCTAATGCCAACAACGTAAATGACGAAAATAATACTGTCATACTTGCGCGGTTCCACAGTCATACGGTTCTTTCAAACGTGCAGTTGCTCATAAAGTGCTGAACAGATTCCCATACTGTGTCATCCCAACGTTCTGTAAACGTAAGAAAAATAATATCAGATGTTGACTATAGTGATAAAACAACATTACAGTGCAGTATTACAGCTTCATAAAACAGAGTTAAAAAACAACATATTTGCAGCGGCAATCATAGGATCCATGTTCTAGAGCTAACCTAGATGCACGGTTAGTTCTTTATGTAATTTGTGGCCACCAGGTTGTGTGGTCCTATACTTGATTATGAGTCTTGATTCTAGTTTCCTCATTTCCTTGATTCTGCCTCCTCCTCTTTCCCTACTAGGAACAGTTTCCAAAACACAAAATGACAGTAAATTGGCATTCCCCTTGTGGTGTAATGCAAAGTGCCTTGCTATAGGGTATTGCTTGTCCCCGTGGGTGATGTCCCCGCATGTGTTCTAGGACTCTCTTTTTAGCTGGATGCTTTGTGCTTCCAATGTAATAAAGCTGGCATGGACATTTAAGTGCATATATTGCGTAGTCAGTCAGACATGTGACATGTTTCAAGATCTTGAATTTGTCTGTTTCTTTCGATAACTGGACTTCTTTTTGGTTTTTGCTATTACGGCAGGCTTTACATCTACCACAGATGTAGAATCCTTGCACCGGGTTTCTTTGACTGGTGTTCTCTGGTATGAGTGTGGTACAGAGAAGGTCCTTAAGGGACTTAGGTCTCCTGAAAGTAATTTGGGGGTATTCAGAAATTCCTGGTGCTAAATCCTTGTCCAATTTCAACACATTCCAAAATTTTCCCAGTGCTTTTCTCATTTCCTTGGATTGAGAATAAAAATCTGTAATGAATCTACTGGTCATACTGGATTCTGACTCACAATCCTTCTCTTTGTATTCCAGTAAACTGGATCGCTCCCTGTTATTCACTGTATCCAAAGCTTTAGAGATACATTTGTTGGTATAGCCTCTCTGTCTAAATCGTTCTGACATGATAAGTGTCTCTTTGCTATAATCAACATCACTCGAGCAATTTCTTTTGGCTCTCAGGAATTCACCAATAGGAATGGAATTGATGAGATTATAGGTATGACAGCTACGGGCATGTAGTAGGCTGTTGCCCGCCGTGTCTTTCTTAAACAAAGTAGTGCTCAGAAAGCTGTTTTTATTTTCGACTTTCAAATCCAAAAAATCAATGGACACTTGACTGATGTGACTGGTGAAGGAAAGGTTAAAATCATTCATGTTGAGGGTTTTAACAAATTCTGATGCCTCCTCCTGACTCCCGCACCATATGATAAAAATATCATCGATATAGTGGAGCCATCTGACAACTTTGCTCTGGTATGTTGGGGACTGGTAGACCACCCGCTCCTCCCACCAGCCCAAATATAAAGCTGGGGGCAAAGCAAGTGCCCATCGCAGTCCCCAACAATTGGTGGTAGATGTTGCATTAAAGAGAAAGTAGTTCTTGGTGAGACACAAAAATGCCATGTCAAGCAGCATTTCGGTGTGAAGTAAATAGGAGATGGAGCGTGCATTAAGAAAATGCCTGCATGCCTGGATTCCTTATTGGTGAGGGATACAAGTGTACAGACTATTCACGTCAAGAGTCATTAGGAGCCAGGTGGGGTTCCCAGTGACATCACTGATTTTCTGTAAAAAATCACCTGAGTCTCTCATATAGGAAGGCAGTTCTTGTACTAGGGGCTGCAGGAAGAAATCCACGTATCTGGAAGTGTTCTTCCAGCAGCTACCTCCAGAGGAGATAATCGGTCTCCCTGGGGGTTCAGTCATACTCTTGTGTACTTTGGGCAATAGGTAGAGGGCGGGTATCTTGGGATATCTATTGTTGAGAGAATTAAATTCCTCCTGACTAATGAGACCTCTCTCCATTCAGTCATTAAGTTGCTCTAAGTATTGTGTGATACTAGTGTTGTAGCTATTCCTATTACTCTTCTCGTATTTAGTGCTGCCCCCAGCTGTGACAATCCTTCATTGACGTACTTACTGCGAGGTAACACAACCATGTTCCCCCCTTTGTCTGTTTTCTTAATGATTGTACTCTTGTCATTACTTAGGGTCTTGATAGCCTTAAATTGTACATCAGTTAAATTACATTTTACAAAATCCTTGTTTTTAGATAATTTGTCCAACTCTTTAACCATAGCCCTCTCAAAAATGTCAATGGGTTCATTAATGATCTGTGGCAAAAAGACAGATTTCGGACTGAAGCCGCTCCGATAGTTAAGGTCAATTCTCAAATCATCATTGATTAAGTTAAGCATAGGGTTGTCAATGGTATTCAAGTCATCCCTCAGCTCATGAAGCAGATGTAGGGTTTCAACATCTACCCCTGTGAGGCTGGTGGGTTCCTGTACAACTTCTTGAGTTTCAGTGTTAAGTTTCATAGCATACCACTTTTTTAAGCGTAATTTTCTGGTAAAGTAAAAAAGGTCAATTCGACTTTGGGTATAATAAAAGGATGAAGTGGGGCAAAAAGATATTCCAAGGGACAATACCTCTTTCTATGCTTCACTCAATTCCCTTGAAGATAGATTGATAATAGTACGGGTATCCATTATTTCCCTTTCTTTTGGCCCCTTGTTCTGGATCCCACTGGGCTTGATATGCTGCTGAGGTTTAGTGAGCTGGATTTTCCGACACCTCTCACGCCTTGACCTCGTCCTTTTGGTCCTCCTGTGTTGGATTTGTTTTGCCCTGTTCGTCTCCCTTGGGCCACCATCGCAAATTCCAATAACATTTTGTCTTTTTGGCTCATGAGGTCCGGATTAGATGTGCTCTAGGCACTGGTCCCTTCAGTTGATACAGCATTCTCTCGGGAATCGGTTGTAGTTGTTGGAGTCACTTGCGCGTTACTCATTGTTTGAGATGTCACTGGTCCAGATGTGTAGTGGCAGTGCGCAAATGGTCATATCTCTTGGCAAATGTCAGCACTTGGCCGCGCACGTAATCATTGCGGTCTCTAGTGAATTTACTTTCCTTTTTATCTCGAATTTCTTTTTTCAACTTTTCCAGTTTGGCGTCATATTTGGCCATTTCGCTCTGAAAGTCTTTTTCATTATCATACAGTGCTTTCAGTTGGCTTGTTATGGTCTCAATTTCTTCCGCCAGTTTTTCACAATGCTGGTTTGCATATTTAACTAGGATTTTCAACATTCTTATTGAGCAGCCATGGCTGTTTTCAGCCTATTCTTCAACCATGTCTGGGTCAGGATCTGCAAATGTCGGTGTAGTGTAATTTCGCAATCCTCTAGGCACCCTATTTACCTCAATGTATTTTTGGAGGGTGGTGGATTCCCACCATTTGTTCTGTTCAGTAACAAGGAGTTTCCAGAGAGTGTTCCATAATCCTTGTTTGTTCGACGTGCTACTTTTCTGATTTGCGTTATCAAGAGCACTCGCCGTCGTAGAAGACCCTAGATCAGCGAACATTTGATTAGCTGCCTCATTACGTTGTTGATTTCTACTCAATGCCATTTTTGAAACAATAGTTCTGGTAAATGCGGGGTACTGTGTTCACCCGCCCGCTAAGCTCTCAAAGACCACTAACACCCAATGCGTGTTATGTGTATCCAGCGCTTGCCCTTGAAACAGAGGACGCTGTATTCTGCACTTGTGATGAAGAAGTGAAAGCAGACTATGGTGTACGAATAAACAAGACGCGCTGAAAGAATTGTAGTTCAGTCACCAAATTGAAGTCTGTTCAAGGCAACATATGGTTTGGGAAAACAATGTTCATTTCAGCTCAGTTCCCTTATTCCAACTTCTTGCAGTTCTGAAGATGCAATCTCCGCAAAACCAGTACACCAGTCTAAGAGGCAGCGTCGTGTTGACACAATAAATCTGTGTCAGATTTCAAGGGCGGGCGGGGTTCCTGATATCATAAATCAAGCCAAACAAAGTCGCTTCGGATCCTGCCGCTTCCAGTGGGTGGCCTCGGACTGTTTCAAGGGCAAGCGGCCCCTGAGAGAGTGAGTAGTAGAGAGTAGTAGAGAGCAGTAGAGAGAGTAGCAGAGAGTAGTAAAGAGTGAGTAGTAGAGAGTAGTAGAGAGTGAGTAGTAGAGAGTAGTAGAGAGTGAGTAGAAGAGAGAGAACAGTAGGGAGTAGTAGAGAGTGAGTAGTAGAGTGAATAGTAGAGAGTGAGTAGTAGAGAGAGTAGTAGAGAGTGAGTAGTAGAGAGTAGTAGAGAGTGAGAAGTAGAGAGTGAGTAGTAGAGAGTGAGTAGTAGAGAGTAGAAAGTAGTAGAGAGTGAGTAGTAGAGAGTAGTAGAGTGAATAGTAGAGTGAGTAGTAGAGTAGTAGAGAGTGAGTAGTAGAGAGAGTAGTAGAGAGTGAGTAGTAGAGAGTAGTAGAGAGTGAGAAGTAGAGAGTGAGTAGTAGAGAGTAGTAGAGAGTGAGTAGTAGAGAGTAGAGAGTAGTAGAGAGTGAGTAGTAGAGAGTAGTAGAGAGTAAGTAGTAGAGTGAGTAGTAGAGAGCAGTAGAGAGTGAGTAGTAGAGAGTAGTAAAGAGTGAGTAGTAGAGAGTAGTAGAGAGTGAGTAGTAGAGAGTAGTAGAGAGTGAGTAGAAGAGAGAGAACAGTAGGGAGTAGTAGAGAGTGAGTAGTAGAGTGAATAGTAGAGAGTAGTAGAGAGAGAGTAGTAAAGAGTGAGTAGTAGAGAGTAGTAGAGAGTGAGTAGTAGAGTGAGTAGTAGAGAGTGAGTAGTAGAGAGAGTAGTAGAGAGTGAGTAGTAGAGAGTAGTAGAGAGTGAGAAGTAGAGAGTGAGTAGTAGAGAGTAGTAGAGAGTGAGTAGTAGAGAGTAGTAGAGAGTGAGTAGTAGAGAGTAGTAGATAGTGAGTAGTAGGGAGTGAGTAGTAGAGAGAGAGTAGTAGAGTAGTAGAGAATGAATAGTAGAGAGTGAGTATTAGAGAGTAGTGGAGTAGTAGAGAGTAAGTAGTAGAGAGTAGTGGAGAATATTCCAAAATTAGGCACAGCACCACTTGCACAATAAGTCCAATCAAATCATATCACTTAGAGTCCTTATTGAAGCGCTGAATCTTGCTGCATTGGTGTATTGGTGCTATTATTTTCCTTAAGATTATGTACCACAGCCAGCCGACGCGTTTCGTTCTGTACAACAGAACTTCTTCAGGGCGTTCTTATTTCCTTGAAGATATGTCAGTATCCTGTTGTCATATAACTAGATATTTCTTCCAAATGTTAGACGAGACGTAAGTACATTCTTATTCAAAGTGACTAGGTATCAATTTTACCCACACAATTCGGGCAGACTTGAGTAATTTATAGCATCCTTTAAAGTCAGTCTTTCAAAAATTCCAAAGTATAGGACATGATAATCCAAATCCAAATGTTTCTCAAGAAAAGTCATTTTCAATCGTTATCAATATCGGCGTTTGGGCAGATATGACCCAGGGACCCCCAGTATACAAGGGGAATTAGTCCCCCCTCTGCAAACGCGCCAGTGGCCTGCGTTGCAGAGAGGTGTAAAAAGGGGCATAGCCTCATTAAACCTCTGTGCAATGCAGCCCTCTGGCGTTTACTGGAGGTTCCAGGTGGGCTAGTTGGCCCCCAGGGACCCCCAGTATGCAAGGGGAATTAGTTCCCCCTCTTCAAACATGCACGGGGGCTGCGTTGCAGAGAGGTATAAAAAAGGGTGTGGCCTCAATACACCTCTCTGCAATGCAGCCCCCTGGCGCATACTGGAGGCTCCTGGTGGGCTAGTTGGACCCCAGGGACCCCCAGTATGCAAGGGAAATTAGTTCCCCCTCTGCAAACGCACCAGGGGGCTGGGTTGCAGAGAGGTGTAACAAGGGGCATACCCTCATTACACCTCTGCAATGCAGCCCCCTGGCGCATACTGGAGGTTCCAGGTGGGCTAATTGGCCCCCAGGGGCCCCCAGTATGCAAGGGGAATTAGTTCCCCCTCTGCAAACGCACCAGGGTGCTGCGTTGCAGAGAGGTGTAACAAGAGGCATACCCTCATTACACCTCTGCAAAGCAGCCCCCTGGCGCATACTGGAGATTCCTGGTGGGCTTTCAGGTCTTATATAGTTAGGAATTAGCATTAAAAAAACTTTTACATTCACTGAAAAAAATATAGGTTTCAGGCCTTATATAGTTAGGAATTAGCATTTAAAAACCTTTCAAATTCACTGAAAAAACCACAGGTTTCAGGCCTTATATAGTTAGGAATTAGCATTTAAAAAACCTTTGAAATTCACTGAAAAAAACTTAGGTTTCAGGCCCTATATAGTTAGGAATTAGCATTTCAAAAACCTTTGAAATTCACTCAAAAAGCTATAGGTTTTAGCTGGACATTTCACTCATACAAAACCATTGAAATTGCTCCTATGTAGTTAGTTGTACTAACTATATTTCGCGCACCCGCGATCCACTGCTGATGATGTCACATATTACATCATTCATGACGTGGTCAGTGACATCACTGATGACATCTCAAATAACATCACTGATGACATCATTGATGACATCATCCACATGACAATCACATACACCTTTTCATACACTAGTAAAATCTTTCATCACTCTTTGTAAAATACAGAGTATCATATTTGAATCCATTGTAACAGCAATACAAGTATCTAAAAACCCACTCAGTGATTCATATATGTATACATGCTGTCAATGAACAATTGAACACTATCAAAAATACTTATACACCTAAATCGACATTACATACCAGCACACATCCTATTCACATATGAAGTCATCCTACTCACTAATGCAAACAATGGCGGAAAAGCTCTAATATGGTGTCTCTCAGACACCGCCAGCCATATTAGGATGGGTTACAAAACATGCTTTTCTGCGGCGGGTTTTCCGCCGTGCAAAAGCATGTGGAACTTCACTCCAGGGGCCCGTTGCGGGGCCCCTGGGTAAAGTGGGGGTGGGGGTTGTACATGGGGGGTACCTATGGTACCCCCTGCATTTGTATGCAGTAATCGGCAGCCACCGCACTGTGCCTGCCGCTTTCTGCATACAAATGCAATGTATGCATTTTTAACATTGCGGCGGGTGCAGCTTGAAGCCGCACCTGCCTGACCTTGTATATGTTCAACGATCTGGTTTAATTCCTAGTTGAAATATTTCAGATACTTCTTGTACTTTTCTAAACATCATTAATAAAACTCACAAGATACTGGATCCATTAACAGCACAATCTTTGGGTGCATAAGAGGGTTACAATAAGGTAAATTGGTGTTTCTTTAAAAGGCTCTCCAATGGCACATCATTGGACCTAATTTTCTCTGACTGATCTCTTCGATTACAGCAAATGGTATAAGAACTCCCTACTTCCCTCTTGGCAGAGGAACTCGTCAAAGATGTTCTTGATCTCCTTTATTATTTGTTGTCGACGTAGAACCTTTTCTTCATCAACTAAGAGCTTCAAATGAGTTTACAGGATTCAAAACCAAATATGGCCACATAAATTTTACAGCCTGTGCAAACCATATCCTTTTATTTATGTCAAATCCAGGAAGCTATCTTCCTGCTTTTTGCTTGTTTCCAGCACCCTGGCATGTACTCTGCTGCATCGGGATCTAAACTAAATGTCGATATAGTAAAAGTATTGGGACTGAATGAATACTGTTCTAACACTTTCTTTATAGAAGCATACCTCTCCTGGAACTCTTCCTAGATCAAGTGCCTAGGCATATGGAATGGTAATAGTCTCAAAAACAAAATTAACATTAATTCAGATTTCTTATTTTTCCTCAGAAATAGTCCCATTTTCTCTCTTGATGGGCCGTCTAGATGCCATCAAAATTATGTTTCTCCCTATTACCAATTTTTGTCTCATAAGGCTTCCTATACATATACCCAAGAGCTATTTTGGATCACTTGACAAATTGAAAACGTCAAAAATCACTGGGGGAGAGAGATCATTTTCCTGACTTTATTACCTTTCACATGGAAAAACACACAAAAGGGAGTGCCCTCAAGAATACAACAATTGTATTATAGAGTTTGTTCTCTTTTTTCTCTGCTTCTTTCATAAAAACACATAATTCAATGGTGTCAATCCCGACATACTCCTCTCCAATACCATAATAACAAGGGAGCCATAATGTTTAGTCTCAAAACTGTTCTCTTTATTAATCTTCAGCACATCAATGAAATAGCCCAGCCAAAGTGTGTTGTCCTCATCAGAGCTGTAAAAAATACATATATATTTACAAACATATCAACAACAAAAAAGATTCAAATAAGGCATTACAACATCACAATGTGTGGACAATAATACAACATGCGACTACAGGGTCACACCCAACCACCTATACATGCAAAACATATTTTACTATACATCACTTAATACATACACATTATTTTTCTGTCCCATAGTTTTACAGCATTCCAACATTAAAAACCAATTCCCCTACCAATCACAAATTTATGGAAAATCGTCTTGCATAATTTTCACTACCAAATCAAGTACTACATACAATACCTTTCTTGTGATTGTTCACTAATAAATTTCCCCTTACCCTACCCAAAAATCTTTATGTATTTCTTTGCAGCAGCATCCCATTGTAGTCTAAGTGTAAGGTCATAAGTCAAGTCAAGTCATAAAATTTGTATAGCGCACTACATACCCAGAGGGTTTCAAGGCGCTTAGGAAGGGGAGGAGGATTATTTGTCAAATATCCACGTTTTAAGCTGCTTTCTGAACGCTAGGTGGTTCTGGGTGAGGCGAAGGTAAGCGGGGAGTGAGTTCCATGTTTTAGCAGCCAGGTATGAAAAGGATCTGCCTCCCATGGTGGTCTTGTTGATGCGAGGTACAGGAGCGAGGGCTTGGCTGGAAGAACGTAGTTGGCGCGAGGGGGTGTAGAAGGACAGTCGAGAGTTGAGGCAATCTGGTCCGATGTCGTAGAGTGATTTGTGTGCGTGGGTAAGCAGTCGGAAAGTGATCCTCTTATTGACGGGTAGCCAGTGGAGGTCTTTAAGGTGACCAGAGATGTGTTTGTTGCGTGGGATGTCTAATATGAGCCTGGCTGAGGCGTTTTGGATTCGTTGGAGTTTCTTCTGGAGTTTTGCGGTAGTACCCGCGTAGAGGGTGTTTCCGTAGTCTAGTCGGCTCGTGACCAGAGCGTGGGTGACTGTTTTCCTTGTTTCGGAGGGGATCCAGCGAAATGTTTTTCTGAGCATGCGAAGAATGTTGAAGCAGGAAGAGGATACGGCGCTCACTTGTCTGTTCATTGAGAGTGAAGAATCCAGGATGACGCCAAGGTTCCGTGCGTGGTCTGTCGGGATGGGTGCTTTTCCGAGGGCTTCCGGCCACCAGGAGTCGTCCCATGCAGAGGGGGATGTACCTAAGATGAGGACTTCTGTTTTGTCTGAGTTCAGTTTCAGACGGCTTTGTTTCATCCATTCGGCAACTTCTTTCATTCCTTCGTGTAGGTTAGTTTTGGCGGTGCTGGGGTTATTGGTGAGAGAAAGGATCAGTTGAGTGTCGTCCGCGTAAGAGATGATGTTGAGGTTGTGTTGGCGTGCGATGGCCGCGAGGGGGCTCATGTATACGTTGAAGAGGGTGGGACTGAGTGAGGATCCTTGAGGTACGCCGCAGATGACTTCAGAGGCCTCGGACTTGAATGGAGGAAGGCGGACTCTCTGGGTTCTTCCGGTGAGGAACGAGGTGATCCATTCAAGTGCTTTTCCTTGGATTCCGATGTTATTGAGGCGTTGTAGAAGGGTGCTGTGGCAGACTGTATCGAATGCTGCAGAGAGGTCGAGGAGGATGAGGGCGACTGTGTCTCCATTGTCCAGTAGAGTTCGAATGTCGTCTGTTGCTGCGATGAGGGCGGTCTCAGTGCTGTGTTTTGCTCGGAAGCCAGATTGTGAGGGGTCGAGGGATTTGTTGGCTTCGAGGAAGGCGGCGAGCTGGTTGTTGACGGCTTTCTCGAAGCCTTTGGCCGGGAATGGAAGAAGCGAGATGGGGCGGTAATTTTTGAGTTCGGTGGGGTCCGCTGTAGGTTTTTTCAGATTGGCGGTGAGTTCAGCGTGTTTCCAGTCTTCTGGGAAGGTAGCGGAGTTGAAGGAGCAGTTGATGACGTCTCGGAGGTGCGGTGCTATGGCGGAGTCTGCTTTGTTGAAGATGTGGTGAGGGCATGGGTCTGTGGGGGATCCTGAGTGGATGGAATTCATCAGGCGGATGGTGTCCTCAGTGGAGATTGGGTTCCAGGCGTTAAGGGTGTTCACGGGGAGAAGATGGTCAGCAGATGGTGGGGTGGGTTGGTTTCGGGGTTGGTTGTCAAAGCTGTTGTGGATGTCTGCAATCTTGTTGTGGAAAAAAGAGGCTAGGGAGTCGCAGAGGGTTTGAGAGGGGGTGATGTCGTTGGAGTTGGCCGATGGATTGGAGAATTCCTTGACGAAGTTGAAAAGTTCCTTGCTGTTGTGGGCGTTGTTGTCAAGTCGATCCTTGAATGCTGTTTTCTTGGCTTTTCGGATCAGTTGGTGGTGAGTGCGGGTGGCGCTTTTGAAGGCGTCCTTGGTGCTGGTGGTTGGGTCTTTTTTCCAGGCCTTTTCAAGGGAGCGGCAGAGTTTCTTGGACTTCTTGAGATCATCGTTGAACCATGAGGCTTTCTTGCTGCCAGGTTTGCTTTGACGTTTTTTCAGCGGAGCTAAGGTGTCGGCGGTGTTGGATAACCATAGGGTGAGGTTGGTGGCGGCTTCGTTGGCGTTAGAAGAGAGGGCTGGGGAGTTTCGAAGGAGCGATGCGGAGATTTGGTCCGTGGTGATTTTGTTCCAGTTTCTTTGCAGGGTAGGTTGGGAGTGGTTGATGGGTTTCGGCTTGTTGTAGGTGAAGTGAACGCAGCTGTGGTCGGTCCAGAGGAGATCCGTAGTGTGTCTGAAGGAGACATGATTGCTGGATGTGAAGATGGGGTCGAGTGTGTGACCTGCGATGTGGGTGGGGGAAGTGACTAGTTGTTTAAGTCCGAGGTTGGCGAGGTTGTCCAAGAGGGTGGCGGTGTTGTGGTCGTTTATCTTTTCAAGGTGAAAGTTGAGGTCTCCCAGAAGAATATAGTCTTTGGAGGGGAGCGCGTCAGGTCTCCCAGAAATATATATATTGAAAAAACATAGGGAGGAGTACATGTTTTCTTATTAACTGTATTAAGAAATATTATTAAGAAAATCATACAGCTAATCTTTACTACTAGAAGTAAATCATAATGGTGAAAATCTGACTGATATTTAGCTACGCTTCTGATATCTTTCTAGCTTTTAAACCAGCAAAGCATGTTCTGTTACTCTCGTCGGATACTTGGATATCCTACAATATCCTAGAGAAATAACAAAAGGCCAAATATAAATAATGTTGCTTCATATTCACACCCTATTGGGTTCTGAATTATAAAAATAGGAAAAAGATTTTATCCTCCACATAAAATATTCCTCCGAGTTTCCACAATTTAATCTTTATTATGATTTGTAGCTCCAAAGATTTCCACATAAAAACATATAGCCAATTTACCAAATCAACCAAGACTTAAAACAAGGTAATAAAATCAAAAAGCATCAAAAAGTCAGTTTTTATAAAATATTAAAAATTCAAATTTGTTGCAAAGAAGTGCAATATGAGCAAAGAATCAATTTCTGAGTACTTTCAAATAACAAGGGCTGGACAGGCAAGTTACACCATTAGATTCTCAGACAACTTTGACTGCGCGTTTACCAGGATGCTAAAAATGTGTTTGAATAATACATTTAATTCAACAAACTTCAAGATAAAATACAAAGAGAATAACAAGTTCTAAATTTCGGTATACAGTACACAGTAACTAGCAGCATAAAGGTGACAAAAAAATGCAAGTGCGCGTACATGATAGCAAATATCAAAATCCTCCAGAACAAAAGAAATTCTGATTCTTATTCCATTTACAAGCACAAGACCTAACGGATACAATTTTCCTGACTAGTAAAAATTCAATTGTCCATGAAGGTAATTGTAGCAACACACATAGAGATAAATGTGCAAGCGTGCAACTCTAGCGTCGATTTAAAGTACAACAATAACATAGTTAATATACAACATGTCATGCGATTAACTCTTTGATAATTCCAAACTTCTAGTAAAAGCAACCCAAGAGTACTACTTATAAAATTCATTAGAATTTGCTCTGAGGGAAAATAAAGCTGCCTACTACAACTAAATGGGGAACCCTGTACCTTCTCTAAAATATATTTGAAATTGTCTAAATAAGCTAAACTTTTTGAGGCAAACTGGTTCGGGGGTCAGAAAACAAGGTTGGGCCTCTGTAGCTGTGGCAATGTTTAACTTTAGGAAAAAAAGGTCTAAGATATTGGCGTTGTTAAGATTGTAGTAGGGGACAGACAAATAAGACATAATTTAAGCCCTGCACCCAGGTACCACATAGGTGACAAAGTCTTACCTACCTCGGAAGGTTTTTCTAAGCTACTGTTAAAATTCTTAAGGGAAGCAAATTCAACCGAAGACACAAGATTGTTCTGCGCACTCCATGGGGGAGATTCCATGTAACATAGGGTTGGAGCCGTTTATAAATACTACTCCCCACTATGAAGTCCTTATTGGAATGCGCTGCACACAGTGTGGTATCTCTTTTACGAGAGACATCGTAAATTGTTTTTTTAATTCTAGTTTTCAATACTTGTTTAGGAAGAATGTCCATACAGCTATTTTGGAAATCAAACAAAATAACAGCTTACTCGTAATTCCTGAAGAGAACACTGTTTAGCTTCAGCGTGTAAAATATGTCCCCAAGCATCGCTAGCTGTAAAGGTTTTTCGACACTGTTCAAAAGTGCATTGATCCAACTTAAGCACACAGCCATAGAGATCACGTAAGTGGAAAGTAGCCCCAATTCAAGCTGTATCGCTGCTATAAAGGCTGCACGATTCAGGTTACACATTTGACGCAAAATACGCCCTTCTACTTTCTCAAAATTACCCCACTGCTGTTCATCTACTGTTTCACAGGCATAACTAAATGCTGGGCGGAATTTTAATTTTATAAACTGATAGAACATGTGCAAAGTGTCTTTTCCCACAATGTTTATATAGTCTACTAATTGCAGAACCCTGAAAGATTGCCTTACCTCTGCATTGGTCAATGTAGTCACTACTGGAGCACTTACTTGTGAAAATTCTCCCTAAATAAGGGTAAAACTTTCTGACTCAGCATCCTCGATATCTAAAAAACATAATTTTACTTTTTGAAATATTTATTTTTGGAAAATGATCATCTGAATAAAATGCTTACTCGGTAAGTCGCCTTTGGATTCCAATAGGGGTTAAGTCTAACAGAATGCCGTAGTCCGCATATAGCAGGCCACTCAACGTCATAGTTCCCAATTTTGGGGGGTCTCCTTTGCAAAGCCCAACCCTACTCGGCATATCATTAATGTAAAGAGAAAAGAGAAGGGGAGCCCGTAGGCACCCTTGCTTCTGCCCGTTTTGAGTCTCTATTTTTCTAGACAAGCCCTGGGTTCCCCTCATCAGTAACTGAGTCAAAGTGGAGCAGTGCAATGCGAGGATTAATCTAAGCAGGTGCATGTGAATCCCCATAGCAGCCAATGTTATCCACAGTGTGCCCCGATCAACTCTGTTGAAAGCTGTGGAGAAATCTATAAAGGCTGCATATAATGGCATACCGCTGCTCATTGGATATTTTTCAATTAAAGTTTGCAGAGCAGTAATATTGTCTAGGATACCACTATGTTTGCGGAACCTGGCTTGCTCTGCAGGGACACTACCATTTCCAAAAGCCCAGCCTTGTAGCTGGAGGAGTATGCTCTTGGCAAACAATTTTCCAATTGCATCCAATAATGCGGTCTGCCTAAAGCTAGCAGGAGAATTTTCAAGTCCTGTTTTACATAATGGGACCACAACACTTAAATTCAAGAAGGACAGAATAATCCCATGTGCATTGCAGCAAGAGAATACTGCACACAAGAATTGAGCCCATGCTCCGCCGTCCTGTTTCACTATAGCAGTTGGTACGTCTTTGATGCCCATCGCATATGAATACCTCCTCCTGTAATAAAATCCTCTATTTCATTACAATAGGGGGGGCCATGATCACTCCCCACCAAGCAATAAAAGGCAAAATCTGGAATCAACCCAGCAAAGGGATTTAATACATATAGCTGAGAAATGTATATGATCCATTCCACATCAGATATTAAACTAGGTTTTGCCTTACTTCTGCCATCTCAAAATATGGCTATTAAAGCCCAAGATTTAGGTGTATCGCCGTCTGTGCAGTCTCTCTTCATTTTATCCAATTCGCATCTTCCACCCCTCTGCTCTCTGATGCCAGTTTTCTTTTTTTTGCCAGCTTTAATCTATTAGATTCACTTCATCAGGACATTGAATACTGCTTAAATTGTTCCCTTATTAGAGTGTTGACCTCTCGATTTAGTTTTTTTACCTCCCATGATTTAGCGACTAAAAGATTACTGCTGCTAACTGGCTTTTTGCTTTCGCACAATCTAATTAGGGCCAATATCTTTTCGAACCTGGAGATGGGATTTTCCTGACTAGGGACAGGATATGCATTTACCACAATCCTCCAAAAGCATGGGAGGTTCAGCGCTTAAATTATCGCTGACCCTAAGATCGGACCCCCAACATCTGCCTTGTGCGAGTAGCAAGGTCGGGATCTCCTTCTAGAAACGTCCCTTGGCCGGAATCAATCCCTACTGGGAGAGTACCTCAGCCGAAAAGGATGGAGAGGACATTATCCTCGGCCTGATCTAAATCTGACACAGCAGGATAAGTTTGTGCTGTTAAGCTCACTGAATCATGATCTTTACTGATCCTTCTGTGCACTACTTCTGGGTCAATATGTACTTTAAAATTCTCCCATGTATATTCCGCTCCCCCTTCATTAAATGCGGGTATCTATCTTCCTGCCCATCCAAATCCCTAATCCCTTGCATGAAAGGTCTGCTATCATAGAGGTAGGAGGGGACGATTTATCTCTGAGCGCCACAAATTTTGGGCGTTGTCAGAGACTGGAGGACTGGGGTCATTCCTACTTTGAGGAAGATTTGAAATGTCAGTCTCCTCAAGTACCATAGGAAACCTCTACTTTTGGGGCTTACGCCATGGAATGCACCGTCTCCACAAATGATCAATCATAATATTCCTCAAAAAATCATAACATACAATTTTGTTCAAAATGATCTGCTAGATACATATGATCAAAGGATATCTCCTAACGAAAGTTAATCTTCTCTAAAATCATTATATCAATATTGTACAAAAAGGTCTATCTACAGACCCGTAAATTAGTAAAAAGCACACAAGTCAATAAACCTAAACAAATTATTCACACTGTCATTCGGTGATCTGTACATCCAGACCGAATAATATGACTTGTCACCACCGTCAAGTACCTTCTTTTGAATCTTTGTAGCAGGCATGGGTTAGGCATATTTCACCAATTACCATCTAGTTTGGTTTAAAACAACCAACCACACCCCGCCAGTCACTATCGGATCAAGAGGAACCACTACTATCCATATATTAATTGGTCAAATAATTTCTGGCCACTATCCAATGAAAATGAGGTGGAATGTCAATAACTACTAGTGTCAACTTTCCAGTCCAAAAACAATATTGGACCAAAGAGGAAAAACCCTTTCTTGTGAACTCATTGGTTAATAGTATTACCCAATCATATGAGCCAAAAATCTCTCACCATTCTTCCCACTGTTGTGACCTAAGGAAGAATATCTAATTGCTGTAAGCCCATTACATAAGACCATAGGTTAAATAACAATGTCCAAACACAATCTCTTAATATTCCACCCATTAATATGGCCTATGGAAAAACATATATTCCAGTAAGCAAATCAGTATATTCCACTATTGGATCAAAAGGGGAAAAAACAGTTGTAATAGAAAAAAAACAATGATTTCTCCACATCGGAAAGGTAATCATCCACTCTTGGATCCCTTTGCTGACTTAGCTCTGTGGTCAGTATAAAAATGACATACTAGAGAGCACACTGTTAGATGTAAGTCTGCTAGGTAGGATTCCATTAGTCTCAACTATAATTCTGTTCCTAGAGGAAAAATGCCATCCTGACTACAACCTCCTAACAGCTTCTGAAAAAAGGCCACTCACCAAATGGAATAAGTGGCCTGAAGAAAATGATCTATCCATTGGTTGTTAGCATTGTTCAATCACATGATAAAAAATGCCTCTTGCTATTCTCCCCACCATATTGGCCTAAGGAAAAATATTTACTCCCTGTAAGCCCATTGGTTTATTCCACTATTACGTCGAAAGTGGAGAAAAAAAACATTGGAACAGAAGGCGCGTCAGGAAGGAAATCATTCTTGCATTGATCCCTGTACCCTTTAAGCTCTGTAGTCATTATCAGAAAGACTTACCAGAGAGTACACTATGAGATTCAAATCTGTTAGGTCGAAGTCTGCCAAGTGGAATTCCACATTTGACAAATACAATCCTATCAAAAGAAGTAGAATACCCTCTTTGTAGAAACCTTTATACTGGTTTTACAATAGGTATCCAACAGAACAAGAGAAGCATTATCCGTGATCCCTATTGGTTCCTCACTTTGGCCAATCATAAGGGTGAGGATGGCCCTGTATATTTTGGCCACTGTTGCTGTCCTCCAATAATTTTCCCTTAACATCAATGCATATTTCCTGTTGGGACAACAGTAGGACATTACTAAGAAAATATCAATATTCTCTTTACTTAGGCCCACAATGATAGCGGTCTTTAACCACTCACCAAAACAAGGGAACTGAATACAGCTGATATTCAAAAGGTACACATACTATCTCTGATGCCTATTGGTTTGTCTACCATACCGCATGATTAAAAAGAGAAAGTTATGGTATATCACCACCATCAAATCAAGAAAGGGTAATGACTGACCTTATCTCAGTAAGTGCTCTTTTCACAATAGTGTATTTTTTTCCCCAAATGCATACATAAATTCCACTCTCCAAGCCTGTAAGGGAATTAGTATCCAATGTCAAGCAAGCCTACCATGCAAGTAATTATCTGCAACGTCCAAATGACAATTATTACTCTACAGCTCAACAAATTCCCAAAACTCATGTGTCCTCTGGCCACTCAGTTTCAAGAGAAATATTACACCATCATCCACAAAATCCATTCTGATTCGGTAACCATTAAAACTCATGCATGGTTACTCAATGAGTGAATCAAAAACTACAGCCGCTCATAGTTCTGCAGTTTGCTTTTGCAGAACAAGTTATAAAGGAGAGTGTTATTCCAAAAGCACCATCCTGACTAAGTCTAGATACTCATGCTCAAACCACGTAATGACTAGGCCATTTTCCAAAACATAAGAGCCTTAGTAGAAAAGGTAGTGGCACTTTATGGAACACCTAATCCCTACAAGGAGTAATGCATTTCATTTTCCACACTCAAGCCCATCTCCAAAGTTCTCAATCGGCTAATCGATTTTTGACATTGCGTCAATTTTTGACGCAATGTCAAAAATGAATCTCCACCTCTCAGGTCCTTTGCGACTTTTTGGATGGCATGACATTAGATATCTAATCTCCAAGAGTGACAATCCTTCAATATGTTGAGCCAGATGAGATCTCATATCACCAGCTATAACTGCTCTACAATGCTCCAGTATTCTCAACTTAAGAGCCCACTTGGTACTTCCAATGTATACCATTTGGCAAGTACACACAATAGCAGAAATAACAAACGGACTGTTGCAATTAGTGTATTGTTGAATTCGAAAAATTCTACTTGTCATATACCTAAAAAACGTTAGTAATTCCATAATGGCCTATATTGCTTCCTTCTTCATGTGAAAACCCATTAGGTTCTACTGGTAATCAATTATCACTAGTGTTTTTAGGTGGTCCCACAAATTTTCTGGTGATCCTGTCCCTATTAGTCTAGCTTCTTCTGGAAGTCTCTAAGGGTGTCTCTGAAACAACATCAGCCAATCCTGGCACACCTTCCAAAAGAGACCAATTATTCTGAAGTATTTTATAGATTTCTGTATGTTCACTTATGTATGTAGTAATATGGACTAGTCTTAGGGATCAAATTCAGGCTTCTGTTAATAGCACAGATCCTATGTTCAGCTTGATTATGAAGATATGCCAGTAGTTCCGGGCAGGTAGTCTCTTTTTTAGATCTTTTAGACCCACATTAAAATCAGTCTTCAGACTACAGTTCCTGCATAGTCTCACCTTTCTGAAAATTGGATACCCCTTATGACTGAATATGAGTGTGCACTGTCTGCTCTGAGTATATTATTCATAGATGAGGGCCTCCTGTACAGTTTACTCTCTATTCTTTCAAACCTGGCAAAGAGTTTCACGTCCAAACAATTGATTTTTTGAGAATCACAGCGCATAGTCAATTGAACATCATATATGTTGTTATTCAAGTAAATAACATATGCATTTAATCCATCCATAGTGCCTATCCAAATAATGAGGATGCCTTTAATAAAACAACCCCCAAAAAATATTGACATAATCCAGACGCCAGCTGAAGAGGCCCAGGCATGCACCCTCTCAAACCAAACTATAAAAACGTTGGCAAAATAGCGCGAAAACCAAGACCCCATTGCAGTTCCATGTATCTGTTAGTACCAATCCTTCCCAAATAGGAAAAAAATATATGTCAGTATTATTTCTGCCATCTCTACCAACATTCTGGAGTGATCAGACATGCATTCACTTCTACAGGAAAAGTAATGAATAAATGCCTGGAGAAAAAATCTGTTGTGAATAATACATGTATACAGCCCAACTACATCTAAAGACACAAACTCCATACTGGTATCCCATGTTACATCCCCAAGTTTATTGAAAAAAATCTATGGTGTCTAAAATGTATAATGGCAAATTAACTACTAAGGGTTTAAAAAAAATCCACATAAATGTTCTGTGATTCGCCCTACGCCTGTGACAATAGGTCTCCGGGGAGGGGGAGTCTCTGGATATGTGAATGTTTAGGGAAATATAAATAAAATGAGGCTTAGGAGTCACAACCTTCAGATATCTATATTTTGCTTCATTCAATAGTCCTATCTCTTTCCGTGCATGCAGTTTGTCAAAGTAATGCATTTGGGCACCCATGAGTGGATTGATAGGCCATTTAGGTTAACATGTTGCGTCACTTATCTGTCTTTTGATCTCAATGTCATAATTTTTTCTTTGTAAAATGACGTTATTGCCTCCTATGGCTGCCTCCTGTGCAACTATTGGGTTGTCATTCCCAAGGCTAATCAAAGCTTTGCGTTCATCAGAACTTAATCATGTGATCGTAATGAGTATTAACTTGACTCTTTTTTAACAATTTATCCTCCATCTTGTGTAGTTCACTAATAATTCTTTACAACAACAAATAAATACTCGGAAATTGACTTCCCTGTGGAATAAATTTCAAAACTAGAGCAAGACCACTCTCACAACATATTGTTTTTCAGCATTTATCAGATTAAAGACATCACCAATATCAAGGTCTTCCTCTGTTTCAGGAGGCAAAAGCAAATGTAAATCTTCAGCAGCTCTTCTTCCAGACAAAATGCCCTTGTTTCCATTTGGTGATATCGGGTGTCAAGTACTTATACCCAAATGTGTCTTTGAAATGGGGGAGACGTCAAAGAAGCCTTTGAAGATCACAACGTTCCTGCCTTTCATGGCTCTAGACTCACTACAGTGGGTATGCAGCTCTTTGTGTGGGTACTGGAACAGCCCTTTTCAGGTGCAAGTGTTAGCTCCTCCCTCACAACCTACCTCATGTTGGCCCATGAGCCTGGTGATGGGCCATCAGGATGCAAATGACACACCTCGGGTCCCTTTGTGTCACTGTCTAATGGGAATACACAAATCCCAGCTGTCACCCAACCCAGATGCATATTCTGAGACAGGCAGAAGTACAGAATAATCAAAGTAAGAAAATTGCAACGTTCTTAAAGTGCCATTTTCAGACTTACAATTTAAAATCTAACTTCACCATAAGTTGTGATTTTCAAGTGGGAGTCCAGAGACAGCAAACACCAAATCGCTATATTTTACCAATCAGCAATTACTCTTAAAAGATGTTTTAAGGCAACTCCCATGTTAACCGATGTGAGAGATAGGCCATACAGTGGTTGCTAGACCTGGCACCATTGGTGTGGGTCTCCCTTCCATTTTTACTGTTTCCTCATGTGTTTTTGCTGGTGTTAGATGCTTTGGGCACTGTGCCACTGCTGTCCAGTGCCACAGTGCAAGTGCTCCCTACTGTAAATTGATGTATGGATTAGTGATTCCATGATTGGCTTCTTTGGTTTACTTGTCGGACCCTAGTACAGTGCACTGAGTGTGCCCGGGGCTTGTAAATCCAAATGCTGCTGGTGTGCTTGCAGCACTGGTTGTGCCACCCACTGAAGCCGCCTTGTGAAATGTGTCTAAGGTTTGCCATTGCAGAGCCTGTGTGCAGTCTGGCACTGTCATGCCGACTGGGCAAGTGCACCCACTTGACAGTACCTACCCCTTCCCTTTTCTTCATATCAGAGACCCCTATCTTAGGCCCAAGGACAGGGTGCACTGTAAGGGCATGGGCTGGTGTGTGTGGCATGTCCTAATAGTGAATTACAGCCATTTTCATTTTTCACTATTGCAAGGCTATCTCTTCTCCATAGGCAAGAATGTGCAGTTAGATTATTACATTCTTATAATCCTAACTGGCTCAGAGAACATGGTGGAAATTCGAGTTTAGTATGCCTGGACTCAGAATGATAAAATACATATTTTAGTGAAGTTGGTTTTAACATTCTGTGTTTGAAAATACCACTTTTAGAAAGTAGGTATTTTCTTGCCTAACCTTTCAAGCCTGCCTCTGCTAGCTTGTGTATTCCTTGTCTGGAGTTTGGGCTGGGGGATTCCAAGAGACAGGATGAGTCAGCCCAGTGGTAAATAGAGAGATCTGCATATAGATGGGAGGGAGGATTTGCACTTGAACCTTGACTAGGGCTGTGCCTGCCTTCCACAATGTTGGCTCCACCTACTGAGGTGCGGCTGATGTCTCTGCCCTGCCCAGTGAAAGAAGAGAAGGAATCCTGTCAACAAAGTGCTCCAGGTCTGTACTTTCCCTCCACAATGCTGGCACCACCTCCTGTGTGCCGTCTGATGTGTTCTGCCCTGCACTGCGATAGGAAAGAAGGAGTCTTGTAAACAGAATGCTCCAGAACTGGTTTGGACTGGGCAAAGGCCCCTCTCCCCTCAGAGAACAAAGGAATTTTCGGTGTAAATATCGGGACCCTGATCCCATGATATTAGATCACTTTTGGACTACAAGAAGATACCTTTGCTGAGGAGAGGAACCTGGAGAAACTGAAGAGAGACTATTCCTAAACTGAAGTGCTGCTTAGGGGATTGGCCTGCAGTAGTTGCCTGAATACCAAAGAAAGGAGAAAGAACTTTGTGTACTTTATTTTCAACGTGTGAAGGTTCTCAAAGGGCTTGGAATAGAGCTTGCCTCCTGGTGAAGTCTCTGGGACAACAAACTTCACCTCCCCAGCTCCCCAGAGTTCTTTGTAAGTGCCTGCTGCTGTTTTGGGTCTTCTGAGGGACTGTGTTTTGCAAGGAGCTGGAAGCGCGACTCAATGAAGAGGAAGTGTGTTGCCGTCGCTGCTGCTGACGTCGCACTTCTGTACAATGGTGTAGCCACTGGAGCTGTCGTATTGCACCGCATCAAGAGAAGCATCTCGCAATGAAGAGGAAGCATGTCGCCGTCGCTGCAGCTGCCGTTGCACTTGTGAACAAGGGTGTCGTCGCTGAAGCGGTCGCATTGCACCACATCGAGAGAAGTGTCTCGCAACGAGGAAGAAGCGTGTTGCTGTCGCTGTGGTTGCCGTCGCATCTCTTAACAAGGGTGCCTCTGCCGTCACTGTCACATTGCACCCCATCGAGGAAAAGCGCCTCGCATCCCCGGGGCAGCATGCCGCCGTCGTAGCTGCAGCCGTTGCATTTCTGAACCAGTATGTCGCAGCTGTAGTTGTTGTATTGTGCGGCAGCTTCCCGCTAATGTCAGAGAAGAGTGTTGCAGCTGAAGCTCTTGCTGTCGCATCGCTGAACAAGGGTGTCACCGCTGCAGTTGACGCATCAAATCGAGACTTTCCGTATCATCGGAGAAGCATGTCGCATCTGGAAGATCTTCACGTCTTTATTTCTTTTCATTGGAACATTGCCGCATTTCCATCGCTGCAACATTACTAGTTGTGGAAGCGCAACGCACCGTAAGGTACATTGACGCAAAGTGTTGCATCTTAAGAACTGAACTGAACTAAGCTAAAACTACCATTTTTAAGTATAGTATTGTGGATTTCTGTTGTTTCGTGTCTCCCACATGACGATAGCATGTGTCCTTTTGTACAGACCCCCCAACTCGATGCCATCATTCCCTATGGCCCTGAGCGACCAAGTTGCTAATTTAGCACTTGAACATGCCAGGATTTTTCTAGTAGGTAACCTAAACTATTTGTTTAATGATCCCATGGAAAGCCCTCAATCGGAGGAACTGACTGATCTTATGTCCAATTTAAATTTTACTCAATTAGTGCTCTCCCCTACCCACCGCAAGGGGCACATCTTAGACCAGGTGTGGACCAACACCACCTGTGTAACAACTCCGACAATCCTGCCATGTCTTTGGTCAGACCACCTAATTCTCAAATTCAAATTATGTTTCGCCCCCGCTAGGACTACCACGCCGGCTACAGGCGGCCTAGCCAGGAATTGGAATGCTATGGATTAAACTGCATTACTACAGTCACTAGCCAACACCAGTCCCCCCCTTCATAGTGATATCAATTCTTCGGTATCCACTCTCATAGGCTGGCTACTAGCTGCTAGTGATCTTCACGCCCCTTACAAAAAAGTCAGATTGGCACGGCGAGCTGATGCACATAGATGGTTCTCCCCTGATTTAAAATACAGGAAATCGGCTTTGCGACAGTTGGAACACCAATGGCGTCGCGAATATGACCTTGAGTTCAAAATCAAATACACAAGAGCCAGAAAGGAGTATATGAATGCCATCTCCGCTGCAAAGGCGGCTTACTTTTCTTTCCGAATCCTTAAATCTTCAAATAGATCTAAGGATATTTTTTCTATCCTTAACGAACTGACGTTTAAGGAAGCCACGGTCATACCGCTCCTGAAAAAACCCGGGGCTGATCCAGCTTTAAGGCTAACTACCGGCCCATCTCCTTATTGCCCTACCTGGCAAAAGTCCTGGAGGCCCACGTAGCTAAATGCCCCTCTAACTTCCTTGAGGAGTCTTGCTGTTTTGACCCCCACCAGGCAGGATTCCGGACGGCACATTCAATGGTAATGGTAATGGTAAAGATCTTATAACACGCAACTAAGCCCAGAGGCATCAAGGCAGTGGTTACCACAGTCCTGGATACGCTGCGGGACTGCGCTGATAGACATTCCCCTCAGGCTCTGGTGGTCCTGGACCTGTCGGCAGCGTTCGAAACGGTCGATCACAACATCTTGATCGACCGTGTTGAACAGGCGGCATACGGGACACGGCGGCCTGCTGGCTGAGGTCTTTTTTGGAGAACCGCACTCAAGCAGTATGCCTTGGAGACCTAGCTGGTGCCAAACAGTCCATCACATGTGGAGTGCCACAGGGCTCCTCCCTGTCACCCCACCTGTTCAATCTATACATCCTCCCTTTGATTCAGACCCTTAGAGACGAGCAGGTGAAGGTTTTCAAATATGCAGATGATTTACAGCTGCTCTTCACATTCGACAACTCTTAAAACTCCCTCTTGCACTTCCAATCGACCATGAGGTTCATCAAAGCATGGATGGACCAAAACCAGCTGAAACTGAGCCTGGGGAAAACCGAGTTGGTCCTTACTGAGGACAGCGCCAAGCACTGGGGCCCCCACTACTGGCCATCGGATTTAGGTCAAGCTCGGACCCCTTCACCATCGGCTTAAACACTTGGGGTCACCGTGGACTGCGATCTTTCATTAAAAGCACAAGTGGGCCAGGTGGTCGCCAAATGCTTTTTCCAGTTAAAAAAAATTAGGAAGGCCCGGCGTCTACTCACCTTGGAGGCAATTACCCAGGTTGTAATCGCCACCGTTCTGTCCCGTCTGGACTACGCAAATTCCATTTATCTAGGTCTCCCCATCTACCTGTCTAAACGTCTCCAGATGGTACAGAACTATGCCGCTAGTTTGATATTGAATCAACCGAGGTGGCATGCAGCCACTCCCCTACTCATGAAACTGCATTGGCTTCCTGTCACCCAACGCTGTGCCTTTAAAACAGGATGTATGATTTTCAAATCCTTGTACTGCAAAAGTCCCAAATTCATTGACCAACTAAGTACGTACCATCTCGCAACCTCCGCTCATCCCACCAGGGCCTCCTCCAGACGCTCCCTTTCAAACTCAAGCGCTCTGGAGGCCGCAGGTTTGCAACACTTCTCCCCTGTTTGTAGAACACCTTTCCTCTTGAGATCCGGAACTGCCAAGACCTCCTCTCATTTCGGAAGTCCGGAAGACCTGGCTCTACAGACAAGCAATTCAATAACTCTTCACCCCTCATCTTCGTTTATGTTACTGTTGATCTCAGCGCCAAGAAACCAATCGGTGATAGTGCGCTTAACAAATGCTTTATTAACATAACATAACAATGCTCTTGTGTTAATTCTAAATAAAGAATACTTATTTTTGATATAAACCTTGTGTGGTGTCTATTTGTAGTGTTGTCACTGGATTACTGTAGGTGGTCACATGGCGGCGGCAGAGTAATGACTGTCGCGGGGCTCCTTGCCACGGCGGCACTACAGGCGGCATAGTAGACGAAAATGGGCATTCTATGAGCGGTTCCACCCAAGCTATGCGGTGAGAAACTGTGTGCATTTCTTTCATACAATTCAGGGGGCCAATACCAGTTTAGTGTGTGTTTTCCTTTCCAGCGATGGCTGCAGCGATGGATGCAGAGTAGCGCTCTGGGGCGCTAGGACCCAGCGGGACTAAGCGAATGCGGGAACAGCGTACAGCGAGGCTGGAGGCGGAGTTAGCTCGTACCTGGGTCAGTACAGGAATCTATACGGAGAAGCAACTAACAACAGCGGCTGAGGCGAAGGTTCGACTGGCAAGTGCAGGGGCAGCAGCAGGAGGAAAGGAACAGGAGCGAGAGCCAGGTTACGGGGACTGGAGGAGTTTCTGGCACCGCTCCCGAGGGGCACTCCTTTTCCACTTTAGAGGTCAGGTGTGTTGGGGGCAGTTTTCAGCAGTGAAGTCCTTGGGAGCGCGAAACACCGGTAAGGAGGTATTGAGGAGGGAGGTCTGTATGGAGACAAATCTATCATTAGCTGGAGCAGTTGCAGCGGTTGAAGTTGCAGCAACAGTAACAGTATCTCCACAGGATAGGCCACATTTAAGTACGGGTGTAGTCTCTCCCGGGGTCAGGCAGGATAAATCTAAATCTAAAGAGGTGGTAGGGGAAACGAGAAACAGGTACCAACTAAGGTCAAAACAGGACCTGCGACGGCAGGGGGTCTGGGAATCAGTAGAGCTAATTGAGAAGGGAGGACCGACCCCGTTAACCCTATATAAGAAAAAAAGAGGCGACCCTACAGCTGCAGGCACAAAGAGCACTCCCTCACTTAAAAGTTATTTTCAGATCATGGAGCACCTGGCGGGCTCCAAGAGTTCTAAGGACACAATGGGAAAGTCAGGAAACAGGGGATACAGCTCAATTAGATCAGGCTACATGTTCATCCTCGTCCTCCCCGGCTTTGGGGAACAGGTGTGAGCTGCTTCAGACCATCCAGGTTGACGAGAGCCCAGAGGTCCCAGCACACCCAGAAGTAGGTTCGCTGCCAGGCACTATTCCTGACACTATTGTCAGACTCCGAGTACCTTCTACCCCCATACCAGTAGTACAAGGGCTTCCTGATGGTTCAGGCTTCATGAACCCCACATCCTCCATGGCCCCGGCGAGTTCTGGAGAGCAAAATATACCACAGATATTTCAACCACCCCCTGTTCTGGTTCAGTCTTTCCTTGAAAGCAGTCCAGCTACTCAAGATTTTGCCAAAACCACAAATTCGCCTGAGTGCGATAGAAACGGTTTACTATTTCAAACACTGCGGGAAGATTTACTGGGAAGGTTCGAAGTCTCAGAGTGTAACCAAAAAAGATTGCACAATAGATTTTACTTGTTGGAGGCCAAATTAGACGATATAGCAACCCGGACCAGTTCACTGGAAAGTAAAGTCTCAACGCTCTTGGAAACCACTTTGGGGAACTCTAAAGACATTGACACTCTTAAAGCGCAAAATCGATCCCTCATGATGGATATGGAAAGGTTGGAGATACAAACCCAACGTAATAATATCAGAATTTAAAAAATACCAGAAGGAGAGGAAGTGGAAGATATTAAAGGATTTGTCTGTAGACTCTTACGCTAGGGGGTGTTGAAGGACCGGTCAGATATTGATTTTGAGGCTGAAATTCAGAGGGTGCATAGAGATCCCTTTAGACTACATCCTGATCGGAAGGCGCCTAGAAAGATCCTAGTATACTTTCAAACTTTTAGTGTTAAGGAGTTAATACTAAGAGGATGTCTTGCACGATCCACCCTCCACTACCGGGCTAATCCATACCAAATCAGAATGCGATATAGGGGGGTGGACTACTCAGAGGCAGTGGGAATTAGGATCCAGGATGCCAGAACTCAGATCTCTGGGTGCGCAAGTGCAAATAAAATTTCCAGCCCTATTGAAGGTGATGTAGAATAACAAAATGCACAATTGTAATCACCCTGAGGAAGTGGACGAATTACTCTTAAAAATGAGGAAATAGTTAGGCTCAATCCTGTTAGGTATAATTAGGAATCTCACTATATTCAGGGAAAATTAAGTTAGTTGTACATATATGTCAGGACCCTAAGACCGGCTCATGTGCTTTGCAGTGTAAGATCGGCCAAAACATGCCAAGAAACGCATGGTGCCTATACTTGGTCCGATTTGGTGAGTTTAAGGAGAACCAAGATGGCGGCCCAAGTGCTCACGTCCCGGAATGGGGTGGCGGTCTAGACTTTTGTGCACAGCTGAAGAGAAGGTTAGGTGATGTGCGAGCGCCCTGCTAACTGCGCACTTCACTATAGTCTATAGCCAGAGAAGACGTACTTAGAAGACGCTCTAATTTTATCGAGTTTTCCCTAGTATTTTCCTTATAGTCTGTTTCCCTTTTTGGTGAAAACGTAGTGTGGTGTTATTATAGAGGCCGCGGCGCATTAATCCAAGCGCGAGTCAAAAGCAGCAGAGTTGGTAACGGCGACGGCTTCAGGAGCAGAAGTCTATCGACGCCGTCAGCTGAGGGGAAAGAGTTACAGAATTCGTCGTCTACAGAGAGAGTCGTCCAGAAAGAATAATGTTCGCGTTGAAGAGCTGAATTACACTGAAATAATAACGCTCATGCTGAGAAGCTGAATGTACTAAAGACTGAGCTAAGTGAAAGCATCTTTGATATAAATAGTGACTAGATAATTTAGAACTCACCTGACTTTGAGATATCGTTGAACTTCAAAAGCTGAAAGACAAAAACACATGAGAGAAAGCATTAGTGGGCTGGTGGAGTTAAACACAGAAGGACAAAAGCCAAAAGCATCGTATATGTATATATGTGTAAATACTCACCTGAAAACTTATTTTGATGACTCCATTTCTCAAAACCTGTAAGAAATAAAAGAACTGAATCAGGGGTGTGGTTGCAGATATAAGGCAGTACAGAAAAGGCGCAGAGAGTGAGATAACAGAACCCCATATAAGGAACAACTCTTCTAGTTAGTGAAGTAAGTGCACTTACTATATTAGGTCATAGAGGGACTTAGGTAACAGAGAAATCTAGTACTAATCTAGTACTACATTTGTTATTTATCCTAAATAGTAACAACTAACCAGAGGAGGAAGCCAGTATCACAACTAGAACAGAAGAGAAGCAAACGTCCAGCATAGCCAGGGTGGGTGAGATATTAATACCTATCAGTAGAACAAGAATGAAAGAAGAGTAGGGTTTGATAGTTATAATGGTGTATTAATTTACAGGTTCCAGAGAAGGAACAGAGAACGTTTGGCTAGTAGCTGACGGAAAGAGACCAGTCTCTTCTTTGTTTGGTATTTTATCCAATTCCCCCGTCCCTTGAGGTAATGTTAAAAGACCTCCAGGCATTGCTAAGAGGGATTTGGGACCTAGCATCTCTGTTCCCGTGCAAGAACCGGTAAGCCAACGTAATTTTTAGCTTCGAGTTCTGACAATATATATATATATATATATATATATTTTTTCTTTCTAAGTTTTCTTTCTTTTCCCTTTTAATATTAGCCATTTAATAAAAAGAATAATAGGATAGCTTTTACTAAGATGGGGTAGAATTTGTTGGTGGAGAAAAGAAAAAAAAAGAAAAAAGAAATCATTTCACAAGGTAGTGTTGTGAGTGCGAGGGACTCCCTAAAGGCGAGATCAACGCCTGATATAATGGGAGGGTTCATCAGGGGAGGGTTTGGGAGGCACCAGGGTGGGGGTAAAAAAATAAAAATGTCCTTATATGTCATAAAATTGTTATGCCAGCAGTTTAAACTACAGAGGGGGGCCACCTGCTTGATTAAACTAGATAATGGCTGTTAGTATGGCAATAAATAATACATTTCTCTCCTGGAACTTAAATGGTATGGGGAGCCGTAAAAACCAAATAAGGGTCTGTGAATTTCTAAAAAATTCTCAATCCCACGTCCATTAATGACAGGAAACACATCTAGAAGCTGAGTTATGGAATAAAAAGGAGGGTATATAAAAACAATAAGGAGGACCCCACTCTACATAGTAGAGGACGGTGGGGAAAATGTCATTAAAGAAAGAACAGACGTCCAGGTTCGTGGAACAACATCTTGTCCCACGAACCTGGACGTCTGTTCTTTCTTTAATGATAAAAAGGAGGGTAGCCATAATTGTTCAAGCAAACAAGGGAATTATGGTCCAGAGTTGGGATACTGACCAGTCCGGAAGATGGCTGGTGGCAGTCCTCTCTATAGGTAGTTTATCTTATACGTGTGCTGTATATTACGGACCTAATGAGGATAATTCCAGCTTCCTTCTAAAGTTACAGGGAATTTTGATACAGCACACAGCGCCACGAATATTCGGAGGCGATTTTTATTTAGTTTTTGACAGTCAGTTGGATCATACTTCCAAAGCTAAGTATAATGTCACAAGAAATTCTTTCCTGGCTCTTAAAAATATCATGACGGAGCTTACCTTGACGGATATATGGAGAGCCAAGCATGGAGCTTTAAGGGAATATTCCTTCTACATTAAAAAGTACAGGCAATATTCCAGAATTGATTATTTTTTGGTAGATCGTGTGCTTATACCAGACATAGCTGCAATTTCATATATCCCATCAGGCCTCTCTGACCACTTTGTGGTTGAATTGAAGGTTAATTCTAAGGCCAGACCTCTAGACTATAGATGGACTCTGGATAGAACACTTCTTCTAAATGAGGAAATTATAGTTAATATCAAGGATAGTGCTACTGAGTTCTTTTTATTTAATATAGGCACAGCCACAGCACAAATAGTCTGGGAATCATTTAAAACCTATAGTAGAAGGATCTTGAGCTCTCAGATGGCCCATAAAAGAAGATCTATCAAGGAAAAGGACTCTAACGACCTTGATTCTATTAAAAAGAAGGAGCAACAGTTGCATCTGGCTGCCCTGGAGAATAGAGAAAAAATTCCGAAATTAGAAAAGGAACTTTTAGAATTACAGTCACGATTCAAAGCAAGAGCCGAAAAATGAATCAAGGACAGATGGGAGATCAGTAAGCTTAAGAACTTTGAGTATGGAGAAAAGTGCGGTGCTCTTCTCGTCTGGAAAGCAAGATCCGAGAGGAGTAGGAATAACATCAACTCCTTAATCCAGCGAGACACGGGGGTGTTGCTAACGAAGGATGAGGAGATTAGGGAA
Source organism: Lissotriton vulgaris (assembly GCF_964263255.1). Lineage (NCBI taxonomy): Eukaryota > Metazoa > Chordata > Amphibia > Caudata > Salamandridae > Lissotriton > Lissotriton vulgaris. The sequence continues at coordinate 185,183,618 of NC_141688.1, read as the reverse complement.
GGAGCAAGAGGTTTTATGAAGGAACTATATCAAGAAAATAGCTGTCCGGGAGTTGAGGATTTGGAGCAGTGGTGAAACTCGAGGGAACTGCCCCAACTGAGTGAGTATGATAAAACTGTTTTAGCCAGTGATATTACAGAGGGGGAGATAAGAGCACAAGTGAACAAGATGAGTAGAAGCAAGGCTGCAGGCCCGGACGGGTTACCGACTGAGGTTTATAAAGATAATCTCGAGGAAATTCTACCTGTATTATTGTCACTCTTTAATAGAATTTTTCAACAGGGAGGCGATATTCCATCCTCATGGTCAGAAGCCACCATTGCCTTGATAGCAAAACCAAACAAAGACCCTAAAAAGATCAAATCGTATAGACCTATCTCCCTCCTTAATTCAGATCTTAAGATATTCTCTGGAATATTAGCAACTAGACTGGCTAAAGTGATTAAGACCATAATTTGCTGAGACCAGAGGGGATTCATACCTGGCCGTCAGCTAAACGTGCTCACATTTCAGGCGATTGCAGCAATAGACGTAGCTGAGGAGAGAGGACTTCCACTCACCATTGTAGCGATTGATGCTGCAAAAGCATTTGATCAGGTCAACTGGGTTTTTCTATGGGAGACTATGGCAAAGTTTGGGTTCCCATCTTCCTTTACTGAAGGAGTAAAACCACTATATAGGAGCTATCGTGCCAAGGTTTTGATCAATGGCGGTCTGACAGACTGGTGTAATATCTCCAGAGGCACGAGGCAGGGCTGCCCTCTGTCCCGCTTTTTTTCGATATATATATTGAGCCCTTTGTTTGCTCCTTGAGACTAGATCCATTTAAATTCGGAGAATTAGAGTTAAAGACTGCATATATGCTGATGATCTTCTACTCTACACTGCCAACCCCGCTGAGGCTATTCCCAGATTAATTAAGCTAGCAGAAGAATTTGGCACAGTGTCAGGATGTAAAATAAACAAAGAAAAAACTGACATAATGAGTTGGAATATTCTGACCCCGATACCAGGTGCCAAACAAAAATTTTAATGTTTGGCATATACCTCACTCAGAAACTAGCGGACGTTTTAAAAACCAGTTGGTAGATAGTGGTAAAGGAGATAAGTAAGCTGTTAATCAGATGTAAGCTGTTAATGGTTGAATGAGACCACGAACCCCACCATTACTCTTGCCTTACCGGACGGCTACAGCATCGCTTGCGCCAATAGACCAAATGGTAAACAGGGGGGTGGTGTTGCCTTAATCCATAAATCCAAATGGACGGCTTCCTTCCCTCAATATGACCCTATCGACTGCATAGAGGGTCTGCCTTTTACTATCCATATTTCCCCGTCCACCTCCTGCTCTGGAATACTTATTTACCGCCCTCCCCATTCCAACCTCTCTTACCTGCCGGCTTTGACGGATTACATCATCCAGTTTAGCACTCGCTACACCAACTTCACTGCTTTAGGAGATTTCAACCTTCACTTAAACGATAAATCATGCCCACACAGCAATAATTTTATTTCTACGCTGGCGACCTGCAATTTAGAGCAAAAAATAGATTCTCCCACACACAAAGCGGGACATACCCTTGACCTGATTTGTTCCAACCTACCTAGTATTCTGGCAGCCTCTCCCATCCCGGTTACCTGGTCAGACCACTTCCTCATCCCTTTTGAGATCGGCATCTCCCGTTCCATCAGACCTACTATCACCCCCAAAGTATCAGGCAGAAACTGGAGTTGTATTACCCTTGAAACGCTCCAGGAATACCAAAAAAACTTCCAACCCTCCCCGTCATCTGATCATGATAGTGGTATTGACCATTTCGATGCCTGGATCGGCCAAGCCCTAGAGGCCATGGCCCCTCTCAAAACCATCAAAACCTACAGGGCCACACCATCTGCACCCTGGTACTCTGACAAGCTTCGCCAGAAAAAGGCCTCATGCAAATCTCTTGAACGCTCCTGGAGGCAGAACTATTCCCTCGACAGTAAAATCACTTATAAGACAGCCCTCAAAGAATACCGCAGATTTATTGAGGATCATAAGAGGGACTTCCTGGCTTCCAGAATTAAACATGCCAGTAATGGCGCTAGGGAGATTTTCAACATAGTCAGATCCTTCACGGACCCCAGCGCACTGACTCGAACTCAACCTGCCTCCCAGTCTCTATGTGATAAACTTTCACAATTTTTTGAGGAATAAATCAAGGCTATTTACTACTCCTTTCCCGTCACCAGCAGTGAAGGGTCAGTAGAGGAATCTACTACGTACCCGCTACAGTCACCCTCATTGTTAGAATTCGCAGATATTTCTGAGGCCGACACACTGGTAGAATTACTCAACTGTAAATCTGGCTCCCCTAAGGACCCTCTGCCAGCCAAACAATATAAAAAACTGGCACCCCTGCTCAATCCATTCCTTAACCATATCTGGAACGAATCCCTGAGAACGGGCAGTTTTCCCGCAAAATGGAAGCATGCTTCCCTGGTCCCCATCCTTAAGAAACCTGATCTTGACCCAGATAACCCTAGTAACTACAGGCCTATCTCTCTCCTGCCTGCCCCAGCTAAGATCCTGGAAAAACTGGTGCACTCCCAGCTTGCCAACTACATCGAATCCCATGGGCTCCTGCATGACTCTCAGCACGGCTTTCGGTCGGGCCACATTACGGAGTCGGCTCTTATCGAAATGGCTGACTCGGTGAGATGGACGCTGGATCGAGGGTCGAGGGCGGTGTTAGTGCTGCTGGATCTTTCAGCAGCATTTGACACCGTCTCTCATAAGATCTTGCTGAGAAGGCTGAGAGACCTGGGTATCGGCGGTACTGTGTTGAGATGGCTCTCTTCCTACCTGGGTGACCGTACTCAGCAGGTATACACCCCTCCCTACACCTCTACCGCTAGACCATTTAAATGGGGAGTTCCACAGGGCTCCTCCCTGAGCCCGCTCTTGTTCAATGTTTACTTTTCCCCCTTGGCTAAACTGATTGCGCAAACTGGGATTAAATCCACCTCCTACGCTGACGATATTCAGTTACTCTTTACCTTTGATACCCCCACTACCTCTGCCTTCGACCCACTGAAATACGGTCTAAGAGACATCTCTAGGTGGATGGACTCCAACTCCCTCCGACTCAACGCTGGAAAGAAAGACAGAGATTCTGTTTTTTAATTCATCATCCCCTCTTGATTCTAATCTATAGTGGCCAGATGATCTCAGCCATGCCCCCACGCCTAAAGACTCGGTGAGAAACCTGGGAGTGCGCTGGGATAATCATATCAGTTTTAACGCCCAGGTTCAAACAGTAGCAGCATCCTGTTTTGCTAAGATCAAGACAATTAAACGGCTCATCAACTACCTGCCAATGGACTGCCGTAAGACTGTGGTACAAGCCCTGATAATATCTCATCTTGATTACGCCAGCGCACTATACCTTGGCATCACAGCAGGCCTATGTCACAAACTACAGACTGTCCAGAATGCTGCTGCTCGGCTGGTGGAGAGAATTCCTGCCAGACATCACATTTCCCCTCACCTCCGTAAACTTCACTGGCTACCCATTGCCAAGAGATGTATTTTTAAGGCCATGACCCTGGCTTTTCGTGCCTCCAAGGGCAAAGGCTCGGCCCATCTGAAAAGTACTCTAAGACCGTATGTCAACACCAGGACATTACGCTCAAACTCCCTACTTCTGCTAGAAACCCCAAGATTTAAACGTACTTGCGCCGGAGGGAAAACATTCGAGGTCTGCGCCACTCGGTGTTGGAACAACCTCCCGGTTGCCTTACGAGCCTGCCAAACTGAATTAGCATTCCGAAAGTCCTTGAAGACCCATCTTTTCCCCATATAATGCCCCCTTGGTTCCTAGCCTCTCAGTTCCATGATTTATCAGCGCTGGGACGCCCCGTTGGGGCAGCTGCTGCGCTTTACAAAACACACAAATAAATAAATAAATAAATGAGGCAGTTTACCCTTGAATATTTATGGTAGAGTTAACTTGATCAAAATGATCATCCTCCCCAAAATCACCTTCTTATTTAACAATATTCCCCTGATTTTTAATCATAAAGACATCGGTAATCTTCAAGGGAAGATCGGATCCTTTATTTGGGCCACCAAATCCCCTAGGATAGAGTGGAGGAATTAAGAAAGGGGTTAAAGTTGGGGGGTCTGGCTCTCCCTGATTTGCTCTTTTATTGTTATGCTTTTCAGTTTAAAAATTTCAGACTCCTCACCAACAACTTGGACTCTTCCTCGCATGGCCGTGTCTTTCGAGCAATGTTATCAGACCAGCAACATGGCCTAGAATTTTTCCTCTACAAATTTGGGGACCAAAAATACTACAAAAATGTCAGCTTGAAGCTTTTACAGGCGGCACTTAAGAACTGGCAGTTTATATGCAAGATTCTGGGGATCCCGTACTATAATGTCCAAGCCCCAATATGGGATTCCCAGGGCACCCCAGAATGTCTATTAGATCGATTGGCTCTCCCACTTAGAGAGGCAGGCTTTGTGAAATGGGGTGACCTCTGACAAAATTCTCAACTAATGGACTGGGAATCTTTATCAAATTTAACGGGGGGGGGTCCCTCACAAGATTTAAATACTATCAATTGTCTTCTTGGTGGGGGAGGCAGTGTTGGGGAATGAGGAGGAGATCCAGATTTTAGACTCAGTTAATAGAGGGAGAGGATGGAAAGGGGAGGTCTCACTCTGGTACAACTCTTTAGTGGGTGCAAAGGATAGTATAGAGTCTGAAATCATGAAACTTTGGGATAACTTGTTAATCGCCAATACTGATGAGATGATGAAGGTTTGGACAGACTCATTTATAATCTCACAGAAGATCATAAAACCTGCTAACCTCATAAGGAACCACCTGTTCACTGCATATAGGGTATACTGGACTCCCGCAAAACTATCAAAGATCTCAGCGAATTCATAATATTATCCAAGATGTAAATTCCCTACAGCTGATGATATACACATGTTTGTGGATTGCTCTGAAATTACTAGTTACTGGCGGCAGGTGTGTGGGTTTTTAGAGGAGGTACTATTGACACCAGTTACTTGCAGTTCAAGATTGATCCTCTTCGGCCTGCCAGACGGTTATAACATCAGAGACAGCACCTCACAGTTTCTATTCTATGTTATTGTCATTGCAAGGAGGGAGATCTGCAGAGAGTGGAAATCTGAGGCCCCCCTGAGATTCGCCGATTGTCTAAGAAACATCATGGCTATCACCCAGTCTGATATGTTATGTAGCGGAGAGGGTGCTACTAAGGTCTGGTCTGCGTTGAAAGTATCGTCCGATAAATAAAGAGTCCAATGATTATGCCAGAGGTTTGTGGTCTGGTCCTCCCAAGGGGCAAGGTACAACGGAACAGTAATAGGAGTTGGACAAGGAGACAGCCTACCTCTGGGTGACCTCTGTAGGCCTAGCACTCAATCCAGGGGCGGAATCAAAATCGGTTTGTGCCAGTGGCCCTGAGAGATCCCTTCTAGAGTTGATACATTCTGGTGGCATATATGAGGACAAAAAAACAAAAAAAAAACAGTACCAGCATACTTTTTTCTGGTTCCAGGGAGGACCTGGCCTGGCAATTCGGGCTGGACTGTTCCCATGTGGAGTAAGGTCAACATTGATTTGCATATGGCTGGGTTTCAAATGGAATGGCATGAGGAACAAAAGAGTTGGATTTAGGCCCATATCTCTGTACTGGGGTGAATGTCTGACATTGTTCAACATTCTGTCCATCAATTGTTCTTTTTGCATTTTTCATACCTGTTATGTTTCATATAGGTACCCCAATAACGGCTCAGGTAGCAAGCAAACCTTTCACCTATATTTCCCTTGCCATTACAGTACATAATAGTTCTTGGGACTGACTTTTCACCTTGTAACCTTGTTACGGTTCTGCTTATAGGACGGCTTAAAGGACTTGGGGTTTTCCCTGAAAACTTGCCTCATTCATTATGCACAAGGATTCTTGAAAACTCAGCAGAACTACTATCTCCTGCATAATACCTATGTTTAAGGGTCATTCCATCCATCATCCTAATTCGACATGGCTGATCCCTTCAAGGTACCACTTTGGGTATATAAATACCATATCTTTGCTGAGGCAGATAGAGGAGAAAAAGGACTTCCATGCTGACACACTGACATGAGACGTTGAGGTTCTACAGGCTCTACTAAGAGGCTGTTACAAAAGCAAGCGTCCAAGATACAATGGGCTAATTCTCTCACTGGAACAGATGTCGATTACAAATTTGACTCCACTTAAAACACAAGCATTCCTGCAAAAACGAACAAGAATATCCTCTGTTGCATTAAATAATGCCTCTAGATCAGCACGCATACATTATTTACAGTGACGGTTCTGCTCAGCCGGCTATATGTAGTAAACAATAATACAGCGCCGCATGTGCAATTGTGAAGGGTCCATAAGAACTCCATCCGCATCTCAACCAGCTCAGACGTCAACCTTGCCAGCGCCGAACACCTCCACTTCCAGATCCACACCGACCCCAAGACCACTCCCAGAGGCACCCTCCTCTACCGGCCCCCATGACCCCGTGCACAATTCAGTGACGACATCATTGACTTTATCACCCTACATGCCCTCCCCTCCGAGGACTACATTCTATTGGGAGACCTCAATTTTCACCTGGAAAAGAGCAATGACAGCAGCGCCACCACCCTTCTGGACAATCTCGCCGACCTCGGACTCAAACAACTTGTCACTACCCCCACCCACATTGCAGGTCACACACTCGACCCTATCTTCACCTCCAGCAAACATGTCTCATTCAGTCACACCACAGCTCTTCATTGGACGGACCACAGCTGGGTTCACTTTATCTACAATAAGTCCACAATCCACAAACATCCTCAACCCACCCTGCGAAGAAATTGGAACAAAATCACCATCGACCAGATCTCCTCATCGCTTCTTCTAAACCCCCCCGCCCACTCCTCAAATCCCAACCAAGCAGCCATTAACCTCACTCAATGGCTATTCAACAGCGCCGACATCCTAGCACCGTTGAAAAAACGTCAAATCAAACTAGGCAGCAAAAATGCCTCCTGGTTCAACGATGATCTTAAGAAATCGAAGAAACTCTATCGCTCCCTCGAGAAGACCTGGAAAAAAGACCCAAATACCAGCACCAGGGATGCCTTCAAAAACGCCACCCGCATACACCACCAACTAATCCGGTCTGCCAAGAAAGCCGCATTCAAAGACCGACTAGACAACAACGCCCACAACAGCAAGGAATTATTCAACATCGTCAAAGAATTTACCAACCCATCAGCCAACTCCAACGACATCACCCCCTCCCAAGCCCTCTGCGACTCCCTAGCTTCCTTCTTCCACAACAAAATCGCAGACATCCACAACAGCTTCGACAACCGACCCGGAGACCAACCCACCCAACCTTCTGCAGGACCTTCACCCCCCTTGAACATCCTTAACGACTGGAACCCAATCTCCACTGAGGACACCATCCGCCTGATGAACTCCATCCACTCAGGATCCCCAACTGACCCATGCCCTCACCACATCTTCAACAAAGCAGACTCCATCATAGCACCACACCTCCGAGATGTCATCAACTGCTCCCTCAACTCCGCCACCTTCCCGGAAAGCTGGAAACACGCAGAACTCAGCGCCCTTCTGAAAAACCCCACAGCTGACCCCACCGAACTCAAAAACTACCGCCCCATCTCGCTTCTTCCATTCCCGGCCAAAGTCATCGAGAAAGCTGTCAACAACCAGCTTGCCGCCTTCCTCGAAACCAACAAATCCCTCGACTCCTCACAGTCCGGATTCCGAGCCAAACACAGCACTGAGACCGCACTCATCGCTGCAACAGACGACATTCGAACTCTACTGGACAACGGAGACACAGTCGTCCTCATCCTCCTCGACCTCTCCGCTGCCTTCGACACAGTCTGCATTAGCACCCTTCTACAGCGCCTCAGAAACGTCGGAATCCAAGGAAAAGCACTGGAATGGATCACCTCGTTCCTCACCGGAAGAACCCAGAGAGTCCGCCTCCCACCATTCAAGTCAGAGGCCACTGAAGTCATCTGTGGCGTGCCACAAGGATCTTCTCTCAGCCCCACCCTCTTCAACGTATACATGAGCCCACTTGCGGCCATCGCTCGCCAACACAACCTCAACATCATCTCCTACGCTGACGACACTCAACTGATCCTCTCACTCACCAATGACCCTAACACCGCCAAAACCAACTTACACGAAGGAATGAAAGAAGTAGCCGAGTGGATGAAGCACAGCCGTCTGAAACTGAACTCAGACAAAACAGAAGTCCTCATCTTAGGCACCTCCCCCTCCGCCTGGGATGACTCTTGGTGGCCAGAGGCCCTTGGAAAAGCACCCATCCCGACAGACCACGCACGGAACCTGGGCGTCATCCTGGACTCCTCACTCTCGATGACCAGACAAGTCAACGCCGTTTCATCATCTTGCTTCAACATTCTTCGCATGCTCAAAAAAACATTTCGCTGGATCCCCACCAAAACTCGTAAAACGGTCACCCACGCACTGGTCACGAGCCGCCTGGACTACGGAAACACCCTATACGCCGGTACCACCGCAAAACTCCAGAAAAAACTCCAACGCATCCAGAACGCTTCAGCCAGGCTCATACTAGACATCCCGCGTAAAGAACACATCTCTAGTCACCTGAAAAACCTCCACTGGCTCCCCGTAAATAAGAGGATTACTTTCCGCCTCCTAACCCACGCACACAAAGCACTTTACGAACTTGGACCCGAATGCCTCAACACACGACTGTCCTTCTACACCCCCTCCCGTCAACTACGATCCTCCAACCAAGCCCTTGCCACTGTACCTCGCATCAACAAAACCACCATGGTAGGTAGATCCTTCTCCTACCTGGCAGCTAAAACTTGGAACTCTCTTCCTACTCACCTTCGCCTTACTCAGAACCACCTAGCATTCAGAAAGCAACTTAAAACTTGGATATTCGACAAGTAATTCCCCACCCTTCCTCAAGCACCTTGAGACCCTATGGGTATGTAGCGCGCTATATAAATCTTTTGACTTGACTTGACTATGCAGGAAGGAAAATTCCATCCTAGCAGTACGGAGACAAAATCTCTAGGAGACTGCACAGCATTAAAATCCCTGTTAATGGCACTTATAAATTCAATTTGAGAATTATTTTCACTGATTGTGTGTGATTCTTTTTACTGTGTCCTGTCATACAATGAATATCTACACTACTGGGGTCAAAATGTTTTTAAAGACTCAAATGGTGGCACAATTAAGCATAAAATGCTATGGGAACAGGTAGCTGAGTTGAAAAACAAACTACCAAGAGCTCATGTGATACACACGTTGATTCATCAAAGTGATGGTGTTCACGTTGAAGGGAATTCTTTGGCTGATGAAGCCGCAAAGGGGGCAGTACGAACTGCTGCCATAGCCGCAATAACTAGTTCCAAAACAAGAGCAGACGGACAGATAAGGGTAGCTGTCATTGCTTCAAGCAAAAATAGCACAGCCTTCCTGTAAGGATTTCCACTTAAGTACTCCCACAAGTTAGATGCAAATAACATTCCGTTTGCTCAAATTCCAGGAGTTGGGGTTAGAGTAGTACCAAACATGGATCGCAGGTTAGGTTTAATTCTAGCTGAACACGATGGTCTATGTTCTGTACATGCAGGAGTTACCACAATGATTTCTTTACTGAAACAAGACTAAGTAAACAAATTAAGAATTTTGTCTAAAAGTGCAATATTTGTCAGCAGATGAAGGGTTCCACCATGGCGCGTCTGGCACAGACCAGCCGCTTGTGTCTATTTCGACCACAGCAGCAACTTACAATCAGACAGGGTTTACAAGTATATCTTGGTGGCAGTGGATTCCTGCTCTATATTCCTGTGGGTATGGCCTCAGTGCTCGGCTGATGCTCAATCTGTTATAAAAGATATGCGAGTCTTTTTAGGGACATACACAGTTAGCACATCACATTGTGACAGCGGCCCCACGTTTATCTCTAGGGCTTACTAGGAAGCCAAGGGATGTTGCGGTACTCCTCTCCGTACAATCCCGAGGGAAATTCGGTCATGGAGAGGAAAAACTGAGACTTAAAGCAATCATTACCAGTAAGGGTGATAGGGTCGGGTGGTAGTTGGGTCAATCACCTATATTGGGTCCGGAGAGCCCTTAATAATATGCCAACAAGTTCCCTAGGAGGTGTCACTCCTTACAAAGTCCCATTTAGGATGAGATTGTGGGTACCTGATCTTGACTATGAAAGCATAGTGGCGGGTGAAAAACCATTTGACATCAATCAATGTTTTGCTGTTTTACAAGATCCTAATGAATTCCGGGCACTACAAAGCAACTTGCAAGTAAAACGCACAGCCACTGGGGAAGTCAAATCAGTCACGCCAAGACCTGCCTGGATCCCATAAGTCAGGGATATGGTCAGAGAAAAGAACAGAAGTGCTGATAAAAAAGAAAGGAGATTTGCCTACATCGATCTGATCAAACCACACTATGTGGCTGATGCTGAATAGTAGGCCTAATGGGCTCCTGGACAGCAGACCCTCTCCTCTTGCTACCATACAGTAAGTTCAGGCAGAAAGACTGATGACATTTGAAGAGTCACCCATACAAAGTAATGGGCTTTCCAACAATAAAATGGAACTAGTTCCTGTTGAAACAAAACATCAAAACACAAATGAAAGACAAATATCAATTTGGCCTACCACTGATATATACATAACTAGCAGCCCGTCCCGACGTTGCCCGAGGATGAAATAAATGTGTGCAATGTTTGCAATAGGAAATGTGAATTTATTGTAAGATTACGTAAGTATGACAAAAGGCAATAGGAATTTTATGCATTCTTTAACATTGATTTTGCACGTTGTCTTTTACCTGTCTTGAGAAATTGTTGATATAGGCTAACGTTAGTTGCTAATTTGTGTGCAATTTGTTTGTCCGCTTGTGCATGCACTGTTAGGAAGAGCGTTGGTGATATGTTCCTCCTTAGCTGTAACGTATTTGAAGAGTCTTCGTGATCTGTGCGTCGTCAGCGGTCAGCGGTAACCTTTGCAGCTTGTGGGTGGTGTGGAGTGGGTCGGTTAGGTAATCCCCAAGAGCGTTGTGTCCTACGTTAATCCTTGTACACTGACAGTGCCCTGCATGACAGCGTGCTTGCGAGGGCTGCGCGTGTGTATTTCAAGCTGTTAGGCTGACTGGCTTGAGGCCCCCCTGAACCCCGGAGTAAATTGCAATCGTTAACTGTGTAATTTTGGCTGCAATCCTTGTATGCTGACAGTGCCCTGGGTCACAGAGTGCTTGCGAGGGCTGCACGTGTGAGATTGCCGCTGGTAGGCTGACTGGCTTGAGGCTCTGCCTGAGCACGGGAGTAAATTGCAATGGTTAACTGTGTCATTTTGTCTGCTACGCTGCCTAGCTTTAGCCTCCGCCGGAGCTGTGAAGCAATGTGTTAAGGCGTGAGCACACGCCCACAAGAGTCTTCTGAACCTTTCTTTTTTGGTGCACCATATAGCAGTAATTGCGCGTGAATGCCAAGGCATCAATGGTGCTTCCCGTGAATGCCGCGCCCCGTGAAAGCTGCGCCCATGCGCCCCATGAAAGCTTCGCCCATTTCTTTTTTACTTTTTTGCCAGGCCCCTCTGACAACGCCAACTCCCACAAGTGTTGTCTGCCGCGTCCATTGCTGACAGCACAATGCCGACGCCCACAAGGGACTTCTTTCCCCCTAAGGTTCTTTTACCTTTTTAATGTATATGGTGGGCAGCTGTATAGCCTATGTCCATCTGCTGCACCTGTCCTTTACAATGCTGTATTGGGTGTTGTGATTGGTTCTGTCCTTCTTGAGCTTACCCTCCTCAAAGGTTTCAGCTCTCTCTTTATAATAGTAGTATGGATTATGCCTCTACAACAGACGTCTGCCAGTTCAACTGAACCTGCTGAGCTACAAAAAATACCTTAAACTGCATCTGGCTACTTCATAGATTTTGATACCTTCTTTCTGGATCTCATTGGACCTGAAATAACTTACGTTTCCCGTAAACAACAACTACATGACTTCTACAGTTTTCTGAAAAAGATTTACCTGGTTTCACCATGGCTACAGCTCTGGATAATAACTGGAACATTGTTTTTTTCTGTTTTTTATTGGCCTAGTGACTGTCTTTTGCTTACTCATGAATGGAAACTATCTCCCAGAAAGCTCTGCAATATCAAATGTCAACTTGGTCCTGAAACCTCATACGTCATCTCACCTTGAACAAAAGACCCCTCCTTTGAGAACATTACAGCTGTTCCAATTCCTGTTGGTGTATTTTGTGGCAGAGCTTCATATGTTATATTAGGTCCCACTGAACTTTTGAAAATACCACATGTGTTTAAAATTTCTTTAAATTATAGCATTACCTCCAGTACATTTTCTGACAATTAGGATTTTGAAACTGTACATAATATGTTGTCTGGTTCAGAACAATCTGCTGCATTTTCAAGCATTGAAATGTTAGAGGACACAGCTGATTACGACACAATTTACTGTTACAAACATGATGTCATCATTTTTTACATAAATCCAGTATACCACAAAATGTTTTTACATACCACCAATAGGAACATTGCCCAACACCACCGAAAAGTAGTTCGAAATTGTTTGCACAGAAATGTTCTTATTTTACAGGGTTTAACGCTTCTGACCTGACCTCAAATTACTATAAGGTTACACCTACAACTGCACAGAAAAACATGCTTACTCACACAAACAGATTTATTCTGCATCCTTTATTTCCCAACTGTCTGAACAGGTTTTCAATATATGGAAGGACACTATAGACATATAATCAGCCTAGGGTTCAAAGGAATGGCAAGTTCAGGGAACAGAAGCACTATTTCGAGCATGCCTCATTCCGCAGCAGATTATATTTCTGAACGACACTCTGCAACTGTCAGGATCCTATAAGTCTTATGTGCCTGTCAGGATCCAACCCTGTAATGGTCTATAATTATAAGTCTTATGTGCCTAACTTGCTTATGACTGCGTTCGTGCTAACTTTTGTTTTTTGCAGGTGCCAATGTTTGTTGTTGACTCGTGTTTCTTTTCTGTACTTTGCTGGAGGCCTTTTGTTCCTTCGCAGCAATTGTAGTTCGGAATCAGGGGCTATAAATTGAGCCACGCCCTAGATTCCTTGCGGATTATTCTGGATTATTGCTTGCAGTGGCAGTTGGCTCTCTGAGCTCCGGGAACGCTTCTGATTTCCCGGCGCTTCTCCTGTATCCAGCTGGTTACCTGTTCTCTCTGCAGCAGTTCCTGACCTTGCGGTTGAATCCTATCCTTGAGACCCGAGCTAAGAAATCTCAGGTAGGATCCAACCATTTAACTATAGCCGATTCCAGGAAGGCCTTGCTACTGCGTGTCTTGGCGCAGGCGACCTTCATCTCAGACCTTCACTTTCGTGTCTTGGTGCGCACCTTATTTTAATGGCGCTTGCAATGTTTAGAAGTCTTTCGGCTGAAAGCTTCTTCCATTCTTAGTATATCTAACCTTTCTAACCTATTAACACCACTTGACCTCATTTCCTGGCAATATTTAACAACTCGGCTGAGTTGTATTTCTTTTCTTGAATCCCTCAAAAAGTCTGTTAATCGTCTGGGGGTTTTTCTTTCGATTTTAGTAGCATGAGAATATTGCACTTAGGAATTTTGTCAAAGTTAATAGCTGTGTTTATTCTTTTGATGATTTTTGCATGAGGTAAATGCATTTTGGGAATGTTGTTTTAATTATTACTAAGAGCATTATTATTGATGTAATTTGTGACAACTCTAGGTGTTATTATTGATGTAATTTGTGACAACTCTAGGTGTCATTTTACAAACGTATGCAAATGTTTTGGGAACTAATACAATTCTGAAGAATCTATTTGCACTTTAATTTCTGAGTTATACTGGATGTAAGCCTAGGTAAACTCTCTAAGTGCTGTTTTTTCAACTTGAGTTATACTATTACAAGCCAGTTCTTTCCTTCAGGTATCCGGAAGCCATTCTGTGAGTGCAGCAGGTGATTATTGTAGCGACTAGTGCTCTTGTGTTCCGGTTGTTTTTTTTTCACGTTCCAGATCTCCCTCCCCGCAGTACCCTCCCTTACCTCCCCTCGTCTAGCCACTTTGGCCTTCTGCTGAACTTATAACGCAGAGCCGAAGCTGCTGGAAGGTGGGCTTTTGGGTATTGCTCCTGAGGAACAAAACAACTATGAACCAATTTTTGAAGGTTCTGACAGAAAAATCCCCCCAAGAATTTAGTTCCTCCCGAGCAGTACACAAAAGATGGCCACCATGAATGATCTTTGTGCCATGATAGGAAATTTGCAAAAGGAACTAGTTGCTAGTCGACAGGAAACAGCAGCTCTAGCCAGTAAGGTGACTCAGTTACAAAGTAGATTGGATTCAGGGCCTACAGCAGGTCTCTCACAAACTAATATATCAGGCCCTGGCTCTTCAGTGTCTGTAACTGTCCCCACTCCTGTCCCTTTGGCACCACCTGAGCGCTTTGCTGGGGAACCGAATAAGTTTCAAACCTTCTTAACTCAGGTACAGTTGCACTTTATGGTGAAACCAACTTCCTTCCCGGACGCTCAGTCTCGAATAGCCTTCCTAATTTCTTATTTAAGCGGGGATGCTGCAATGTGGGCAGTTCCTTTGGTTCAGTCAGACAATCCTTTACTGTACAATTGGACTCTCTTCAAACGTGAATTCGAGAAAATATTCGACAGACGAACTATCACAGGCTCAGCTGATAGAGAACTGCTAGAACTAAAACAGGGAAATAAGGATTTAGTTCACTACCTCACCCAATTTAACCATTTGATAGCAGAAACTGAGTGGCCCAAGGAAAAGAGAGCAGCTTTATACTACCAAGGCTTAAGAGACGAGTTGAAAGACCTAATAGCTCCAATCGACCCACAGCCCCGCTCATGTGCAGATTTAATTGCTCTTAGCCTTCGTTTGGATCATAGGGTTGCAGATCGTAAAGGAGATAAAAGAAAAACAGATGTTAGAATATTCTATCAGAGAAAAAACACACCAAACAACACAAGAGGGAGTGGAACCCATGGAAGTTGGTAGTTTGAGGAAACCTTTAACCTCCGAAGAGAAAGAAACTCGACGTAAAAATGGTCTTTGTTTATATTGTGGTAAGAAAGGGCATTTTGTTAGAGATTGTCTCCTTAAATCAAAAAGTTCCTGGCCACGCGACAAGTCAGACAACAAGTCGAAAAACTAGCTAACTCGGGATTGGATCAGGAGACAATTTCGAGTTTGCAGGTTACTCCTGAACAGTCAGTAGCAAATACTTTGCAGTTAACGGTGCCACATCTGATTCTGAACATCCTACTCATTTTGCCAAATTAGAAATATTTATTAGTTGCTGCTATGGTAGACTCAGGTGCCACTGGGAATTTTATTGTTACAGCCTTCGCCAAAAAGTCAGACATGCCAACCTTAGTTAAATCCAGACCTGAATTGGTTTATGCTGTTGATGGTATTCAGTTAACTTCAGGAATGATTACCCGTTGCACCAGTGCTCTCCATATGATTTGTGACAGCAATAACAAGAGACATCAGGAGACTATTTCATTCGATGTTATTGATGCACCACAATTTGGGGTAATTTTAGGTATACCCTGGCTAACCCTACATAACCCAGCTTTTGACTGGGCTAATCGTTCAATTGAATTTACATCTCATTGGTGTCTACAGGAATGTTTAGGTCCAAACAAAGAACCAGAGGAGTCTCCAAGTTCCTTGTTACATAGTGTTTCTGCTCTGTACGTTTCCACTGCAGCTGAACAGGACATAGAGTTACCAGACATTTATGGTTCTTTCGCTGATGTGTTTAGTGAATAAAAAGCTGAGAGTTTACCCCCTCATAGAGATTATGACTGTGCCATTGATTTAGTGCCTGGAGCAAAAATTCCCTGCAGTAGAATCTATGCACTAACCGAACAGGAAAATCAACACCTCCGAGAATATCTTGATACATTTTTGAAGCTTGGATTTATCAGACCCTCTAAGTCTCCAGCAGCCTCGCCACTTTTGTTTGTGCCCAAAAGCAATGGGGAATTGCGCACATGTATTGACTATCGAGCGCTCATTAATATCACTGTCAAGAACCGGTATCCTTTACCGTTAATGCCAGTTCTTCTAGATCAAGTGCGGTCAGCCACAATTTATTCTAAGCTGGATCTAGAAGGGCTTACCACTTGGTACGCATAAGACCTGGCGACGAGTGGAAAACGGCTTTTCAAACTCGTTTTGGCTTGTTCGAATATTGTGTAATGCCGTTCGACTTATGCAACGCACCGGCCGCATTTCAATTTTTCATTAATGACATCCTTCGGGATTATCTGGATAGATTCGTCATTGCCTACATTGATGATCTCTTAATTTTTTCATCTTCTACAGAAGAACATGTTCAACATGTTAAAACTATTTTAACCACCTTACGAACACATGGTCTTTTCTGCAAACTGTCTAAATGAGAATTCCACACAACTAAAGTTGAATTTTTAGGCTTTATACTCTCATCATCAGGTATTACTATGGCTCCTAGAAAGATTCAAGCAGTTTTAGAGTGGCCAACACCTTCCTCAGTGAAAGATATCCAAGGATTTTTGGGATTTGCTAATTTTTATCGTCGATTTATCAAGAACTTTAGCTACTCCTTTAACCCAGTTACTGAGGAAGAACGCAAAGTTTATCTGGTCATCTGAAGCTGTACTATCTTTTCAGGCTCTCAAAAAGACTTTTACACAAGCGCCAGTTTTACGACATCCTGACACAGAAAAGCCTTTCATAGTAGAAGCAGATGCTTCGGACTTCGCTATTGGAGCTATTTTGTCACAAAAAGACTCAGTAAGCAATGAATTACATCCGATTGCTTTTCTTTCTAGAAAGTTTTTGCCTGCTGAAGTTCACTACACAGTAGCTGAGAAGGAACTTTTAGCTATTCGGCATGCCTTCAAAGAATGGCGTCACTATTTGTTAGGAGCAAAACATCCAATAACTGTTTATAAGGGCCACCGCAATCTACAATTTTTAAGGTGCGCCAAGGCTTTGACCCCAAGACAGCTTCGTTGGACATTGTTCTTTGCTGAATTCGATTTTGTTATCACTTTTAGCCCTGGAACCAAGAACAATAAAGCTGATTCCTTATCACGTTATGATATCAAACAAGATGAATCACTTCTCATTCCCAGACCTAGAAACATGTTATCGAACAAACAAATAATTGGTGCTACTATGTCAGATATCTTTTTTCAACAAATAAGAGAAGCCATGCCTATACCCAAAGCACTTTACGAACTTGGACCCGAATGCCTCAACACACGACTGTCCTTCTACACCCCCTCCCGTCAACTACGATCCTCCAACCAAGCCCTTGCCACTGTACCTCGCATCAACAAAACCACCATGGTAGGTAGATCCTTCTCCTACCTGGCAGCTAAAACTTGGAACTCTCTTCCTACTCACCTTCGCCTTACTCAGAACCACCTAGCATTCAGAAAGCAACTTAAAACTTGGATATTCGACAAGTAATTCCCCCACCCTTCCTCAAGCACCTTGAGACCCTATGGGTATGTAGCGCGCTATATAAATCTTTTGACTTGACTTGACTATGCAGGAAGGAAAATTCCATCCTAGCAGTACGGAGACAAAATCTCTAGGAGACTGCACAGCATTAAAATCCCTGTTAATGGCACTTATAAATTCAATTTGAGAATTCTTTTCACTGATTGTGTGTGATTCTTTTTACTGTGTCCTGTCATACAATGAATATCTACACTACTGGGGTCAAAATGTTTTTAAAGACTCAAATGGTGGCACAATTAAGCATAAAATGCTATGGGAACAGGTAGCTGAGTTGAAAAACAAACTACCAAGAGCTCACGTGATACACACGTTGATTCATCAAAGTGATGGTGTTCACGTTGAAGGGAATTCTTTGGCTGATTAAGCCGCAAAGGGGGCAGTACGAACTGCTGCCATAGCCGCAATAACTAGTTCCAAAACGAGAGCAGACGGACAGATAAGGGTAGCTGTCATTGCTTCAAGCAAAAATAGCACAGCCTTCCTGTAAGGATTTCCACTTAAGTACTCCCACAAGTTAGATGCAAATAACATTCCGTTTGCTCAAATTCTAGGAGTTGGGGTTAGAGTAGTACCAAACATGGATCGCAGGTTAGGTTTAATTCTAGCTGAACACGATGGTCTATGTTCTGTACATGCAGGAGTTACCACAATGATTTCTTTACTGAAACAAGACTAAGTAAACAAATGAAGAATTTTGTCTAAAAGTGCAATATTTGTCAGCAGATGAAGGGTTCCACCATGGCGCGTCTGGCACAGACCAGCCGCTTGTGTCTATTTCGACCACTGCAGCAACTTACAATCAGACAGGGTTTACAAGTATATCTTGGTGGCAGTGGATTCCTGCTCTATATTCCTGTGGGTATGGCCTCAGTGCTCGGCTGATGCTCAATCTGTTATAAAAGATATGCGAGTCTTTTTAGGGACATACACAGTTAGCACATCACATTGTGACAGCGGCCCCACGTTTATCTCTAGGGCTTACTAGGAAGCCAAGGGATGTTGCGGTACTCCTCTCCGTACAATCCCGAGGGAAATTCGGTCATGGAGATGAAAAACTGAGACTTAAAGCAATCATTACCAGTAAGGGTGATAGGGTCGGGTGGTAGTTGGGTCAATCACCTATATTGGGTCCGGAGAGCCCTTAACAATATGCCAACAAGTTCCCTAGGAGGTGTCACTCCTTACAAAGTCCTATTTAGGATGAGATTGTGGGTACCTGATCTTGACTATGAAAGCATAGTGGCGGGTGAAAAACCATTTGACATCAATCAATGTTTTGCTGTTTTACAAGATCCTAATGAATTCCGGGCACTACAAAGCAACTTGCAAGTAAAACGCACAGCCACTGGGGAAGTCAAATCAGTCACGCCAAGACCTGCCTGGATCCCATAAGTCAGGGATATGGTCAGAGAAAAGAACAGAAGTGCTGATAAAAAAGAAAGGAGATTTGCCTACATCGATCTGATCAAACCACACTATGTGGCTGATGCTGAATAGTAGGCCTAATGGGCTCCTGGACAGCAGACCCTCTCCTCTTGCTACCATACAGTAAGTTCAGGCAGAAAGACTGATGACATTTGAAGAGTCACCCATACAAAGTAATGGGCTTTCCAACAATAAAATGGAACTAGTTCCTGTTGAAACAAAACATCAAAACACAAATGAAAGACAAATATCAATTTGGCCTACGAACTGATATATACATAACTAGCAGCCCGTCCCGACGTTGCCCGAGGATGAAATAAATGTGTGCAATGTTTGCAATAGGAAATGTGAATTTATTGTAAGATTACGTAAGTATGACAAAAGGCAATAGGAATTTTATGCATTCTTTAACATTGATTTTGCACGTTGTCTTTTACCTGTCTTGAGAAATTGTTGATATAGGCTAACGTTAGTTGCTAATTTGTGTGCAATTTGTTTGTCCGCTTGTGCATGCACTGTTAGGAAGAGCGTTGGTGATATGTTCCTCCTTAGCTGTAACGTATTTGAAGAGTCTTCGTGATCTGTGCGTCGTCAGCGGTCAGCGGTAACCTTTGCAGCTTGTGGGTGGTGTGGAGTGGGTCGGTTAGGTAATCCCCAAGAGCGTTGTGTCCTACATTAATCCTTGTACACTGACAGTGCCCTGCATGACAGCGTGCTTGCGAGGGCTGCGCGTGTGTATTTCAAGCTGTTAGGCTGACTGGCTTGAGGCCCCCCCTGAACCCCGGAGTAAATTGCAATCGTTAACTGTGTAATTTTGGCTGCAATCCTTGTATGCTGACAGTGCCCTGGGTCACAGAGTGCTTGCGAGGGCTGCACGTGTGAGATTGCCGCTGGTAGGCTGACTGGCTTGAGGCTCTGCCTGAGCACGGGAGTAAATTGCAATGGTTAACTGTGTCATTTCGGCTGCTACGCTGTCTAGCTTTAGCCTTCGCCGGAGCTGTGAAGCAATGTGTTAAGGCGTGAGGACACGCCCACAAGAGTCTTCTGAACCTTTCTTTTTTGGTGCACCATATAGCAGTAATTGCGCGTGAATGCCAAGGCATGAATGGTGCTTCCCGTGAATGCCGCGCCCCGTGAAAGCTGCGCCCATGCGCCCCATGAAAGCTTCGCCCATTTCTTTTTTACTTTTTTGCCAAGCCCCTCTGACAACGCCAACTCCCACAAGTGTTGTCTGCCGCGTCCATTGCTGACAGCACAATGCCGACGCCCACAAGGGACTTCTTTCCCCCTAAGGTTCTTTTACCTTTTTAATGTATATGGTGGGCAGCTGTATAGCCTATGTCCATCTGCTGCACCTGTCCTTTACAATGCTGTATTGGGTGTTGTGATTGGTTCTGTCCTTCTTGAGCTTACCCTCCTCAAAGGTTTCAGCTCTCTCTTTATAATAGTAGTATGGATTATGCCTCTACAACAGATGTCTGCCAGTTCAACTGAACCTGCTGAGCTACAAAAAATACCTTAAACTGCATCTGGCTACTTCATAGATTTTGATACCTTCTCTCTGGATCTCATTGGACCTGAAATAACTTATGTTTCCCGTAAACAACAACTACATGACTTCTACAGTTTTCTGAAAAAGATTTACCTGGTTTCACCATGGCTACAGCTCTGGATAATAACTGGAACATTGTTTTTTTCTGTTTTTTTATTGGCCTAGTGACTGTCTTTTGCTTACTCATGAATGGAAACTATCTCCCAGAAAGCTCTGCAATATCAAATGTCAACTTGGTCCTGAAACCTCATACGTCATCTCACCTTGAACAAAAGACCCCTCCTTCGAGAACATTACAGCTGTTCCAATTCCTGTTGGTGTATTTTGTGGCAGAGTTTCATATGTTATATTAGGTCCCACTGAACTTTTGAAAATACCACATGTGTTTAAAATTTCTTTAAATTATAGCATTACCTCCAGTACATTTTCTGACAATTAGGATTTTGAAACTGTACATAATATGTTGTCTGGTTCAGAACAATCTGCTGCATTTTCAAGCATTGAAATGTTAGAGGACACAGCTGATTTCGACACAATTTACTGTTACAAACATGATGTCATCATTTTTTACATAAATCCAGTATACCACAAAATGTTTTTACATACCACCAATAGGAACATTGCCCAACACCACCGAAAAGTAGTTCGAAATTGTTTGCACAGAAATGTTCTTATTTTAGAGGGTTTAACGCTTCTGACCTGACCTCAAATTACTATAAGGTTACACCTACAACTGCACAGAAAAACATGCTTACTCACACAAACAGATTTATTCTGCATCCTTTATTTCCCAACTGTCTGAACAGGTTTTCAATATATGGAAGGACACTATAGACATATAATCAGCCTAGGGTTCAAAGGAATGGCAAGTTCAGGGAACAGAAGCACTATTTCGAGCATGCCTCATTCCGCAGCAGATT
Source organism: Lissotriton vulgaris (assembly GCF_964263255.1). Classification (NCBI taxonomy): domain Eukaryota; kingdom Metazoa; phylum Chordata; class Amphibia; order Caudata; family Salamandridae; genus Lissotriton; species Lissotriton vulgaris. The sequence continues at coordinate 185,162,022 of NC_141688.1, read as the reverse complement.
ATATTTCTGAACGACACTCTGCAACTGTCAGGATCCTATAAGTCTTATGTGCCTGTCAGGATCCAACCCTGTAATGGTCTATAATTATAAGTCTTATGTGCCTAACTTGCTTATGACTGCGTTCGTGCTAACTTTTGTTTTTTGCAGGTGCCAATGTTTGTTGTTGACTCGTGTTTCTTTTCTGTACTTTGCTGGAGGCATTTTGTTCCTTCGCAGCAATTGTAGTTCGGAATCAGGGGCTATAAATTGAGCCACGCCCTAGATTCCTTGCGGATTATTCTGGATTATTGCTTGCAGTGGCAGTTGGCTCTCTGAGCTCCGGGAACGCTTCTGATTTCCCGGCGCTTCTCCTGTATCCAGCTGGTTACCTGTTCTCTCTGCAGCAGTTCCTGACCTTGCGGTTGAATCCTATCCTTGAGACCCGAGCTAAGAAATCTCAGGTAGGATCCAACCATTTAACTATAGCCGATTCCAGGAAGGCCTTGCTACTGCGTGTCTTGGCGCTGCCGACCTTCATCTCAGACCTTCACTTTCGTGTCTTGGTGCGCACCCTATTTTAATCGCGCTTGCAATGTTTAGAAGTCTTTCGGCTGAAAGCTTCTTCCATTCTTAGTATATCTAACCTTTCTAACCTATTAACACCACTTGACCTCATTTCCTGGCAATATTTAACAACTCGGCTGAGTTGTATTTCTTTTCTTGAATCCCTCAAAAAGTCTGTTAATCGTCTGGGGGGTTTTCATTCTATTTTAGTAGCATGAGAATAATGCACTTAGGAATTTTGTCAAAGTTAATAGCTGTGTTTATTCTTTTGATGATTTATGCATGAGGTAAATGCATTTTGGGAATGTTGTTTTAATTATTACTAAGAGCATTATTATTGATGTAATTTGTGACAATTCTAGGTGTTATTATTGATGTAATTTGTGACAACTCTAGGTGTCATTTTACAAAAGTATGCAAATGTTTTGTGAACTAATACAATTCTGAAGAATCTATTTGCACTTTAATTTCTGAGTTATACTGGATGTAAGCCTAGGTAAACTTTCTAAGTGCTGTTTTTTCAACTTGAGTTATACTATTACAAGCCAGTTCTTTCCTTCAGGTATCCGGAAGCCATTCTGTGAGTGCAGCAGGTGATTATTGTAGCGACTAGTGCTCTTGTGTTCCGGTTGTTATTTTTTCTCGTTCCAGATCTCCCTCCCCGCAGTACCCTCCCTTACCTCCCCTCGTCTAGCCACTTTGGCCTTCTGCTGAACTTATAACGCAGAGCCGAAGCTGCTGGAAGCTGGGCTTTTGGGTACTGCTCCTGAGGAACAAAAGAACTATGAACCAATTTTTGAAGGTGCTGACAGCAACAGACTTCATGTCTCGGATAAGCCAAGAACTAAGACTTGAACATACCTCGGATCCCATCGCATTAACACTTTGAGAGGTGGCCGAACTTTATGACACATGGTGGGGATACAGTAGATGACATCATACATACAGTTGCATACAATTCATCAGACCTTGATTGGAAGGGATGGTTAGTTTGGCCCAAAGACACAAATAGATATCAGTAAATATTAAGAGGTTCCACTGAAGGGTTTAGTATCCATAGGCCAGACCATTCGCAATGCACAAAGAGAACATCGAGGGTGGTGACAACATACAGTGTTGGAAGCTATGCCTCGATTGACCAAAACCTTGACACTGTCCCAGATAAAACAACACTTATTCTTGCAATCAGAGACATGGATCTACGGGATTTTTTATTAGGCCCTCTAAAGCAATGTCAGAAACGTTTCTTATACGCAGTTTATAATTAAAATTTGGAAAATCTCTCAACAGGAAGCTGCGGAGAGACTTCGTGAAATTGACAGAATTTACCAAGAAAAAGCCTTAGCGGTGGTTGATCATGGTATGATTACATTAACATCCAGGATTTATTTATTGGGCAATATTCCACCTTCTGCTATTGCTTTACTAGAACAGGATTTGCCCATACTACAGCATGGACAGTCTCAGCTAAGTTCTATTATGTTGTTAAGCTGGACGCTACAATCATTGTGTTTCGGTTATGTGCCTTGGCGATTTATTAACAGTACGTCTTTGTTCTCGGCATACAATCTAACTAAAAACAACTTAACAATGGAACAAAGGGGAGTAACATATATAATGCTGCGTATTGAAAAACTGGACCATTTACCTATTACTGTGACACCATCCACAGAATGGTTAATCCATGGCCATATAGCATTACCAGTAACAACTTTCCAGTTTCAGTATTGCCTAGAACAACAAGCAGGCAGATATGAAGAGATGGGTAGGAAATTCATCAAGGAATCTTGAGGATTGTCATACAGATTTCAATGCTGGAGTGGGGACATGGAAGTGTTTCTAAGCGGTGCAAACTGCGAGAACTCTGTAAAGTTCATCTCTCATATGCCAGGTTTACATGCTTCACAGGGCCTGCAACGGTTACGTTGCAAACCTATCCTGTCATTTGAAAGGGTCCCCAGCTGCCGTAATTAATCCGGTGTTCAAGTTGCTCTCGAATGGGAGTTACTTGTTGCTGAATGATCAAGTTTGTTGTGGGATGCTTCAGGGAAGTTCCTATCTTGTCACGGTTAACTCCAGGGTTACTTGTTATATGCAAGTATTGTTTTCACCAGCAGACACAGCCAGGGAGGCGCCGTTATTGCCTTCGTTGAATGTTTCCTTTATACAGTTTGATACTTTGAGCCAAATGAAAGCCATGCTTTTGCAAAAAAAACATGCCCTTAACCTCAGTTTAGGAGTAGTAAAGTTAGGACTCCTTACTTTAGGACTCCTAAATGCTTTCTGTGAATACCAAAAGTCTTAAAGTTAACATTTTTCTCAGTGAAGGAGAGGTAAAGTTAGGACTCCTAACTTTACTACTACTAAACTGAGAAAAATCCTAACTTTAAGACTTTCGGTATTCACAGAAGGCTTTTAGGACTTCTAAAGTTATTACTCCTAACTTCTGTGAATACCAAAATGAGTAAGTGCCTTCTGTGAATACTAAAGTAAGAGCCTTCTGTGATGCCTCCCGGCTAAGTGGCGCTATATAAGTTTTTATTCATTTCAATACCACAATGGTAGTAAGTTTAGGATTTTGTCTAAAGTTAGTTCCGTGAATCGAGCCCATATACATTTGGCTCATCGTGTGCTGGCAAACATTCTGTCTTTTTCAAAACAACCAAATTCGGAATTTTAAACATTAGACACTTTTTCTTGGTGAACTGCATGGCTTCCAAGGAATTCATAGTTGTTCGTGCTATATATATACGAACATAATTTAGTAAGACTTCTACCTGCATGCGGACACTCCAGTTCACAATGGTCCGACATCCCTCGCGGGTTGTCCATCTCAAGATTAAGACAGGTTTCCACAATCTCTCACTTCACGTAACAGGGTAAACCTTATCCTAGAGGGATTCTTGGCTCCACACCTGCATATATGCTAGGTACATCAAGTTAGGGTTGCATCGTAGGAGTATGCTTTATCACTGTTATGTATTTTTACACCTGCCCGTGTTCATTGTATTGAGTTGACACTATGGTAGAAATCCACTATTCTTTTACTCTGTTGGTGCTTATAATCATTTACATCTGTTTCTGTCTTATGGTTGTTTCAGCACACCTATTTTACACTAGAATGACGCTGGATCAATAGATGCTTATTGAGGGTGCTCGTTTCCTGTCCAAGGAGGACCTAGCCAGGCTATTTGGGCTGGACTGTTCTCATAGGGTGTAGGGTCAATACTGATATGCATGTGCCTGGGTTTAAACTGGAATGGCATGAGGAGCAAAAAAGATGGATTTAGGCACAGATCTCTGTACTGGAGTGAATTTTTAACATTGTTCAACATTCTGTTCATCAATTGTTCTTTTTCCATTTCTCACCCTGAGAGGGACGGTATACCCAGATGTGGTACCCGGGCTCTCCATACCACTGGCGTCAAGCTAGCCTTGCTGATGAGAGGTAATACCTCAAAACCTGTCCCAGGATGCTTTTTTCTTGTCTAGGGAGTACCTGGCCTGGCGTTTCGGGTCGGACTGTTCCCATGGGAGCCGGGTCTGGACTGAATTGCATATATCTGTGTTCAAACTGCAATGGTATGGGCAGCAAAAAAAGATGGATTTAGGTCCAGGTCTGTATGGGGTGAATGTTTGACATTGTCTGACCAACGATTTTTCCCAAAATGTTTCTTTTTGCAAAGGCCTACTAGCAGCATTTAATTTACAGGCCTTGGGCACATATAGTGCACTTAGCTAGCAACTTTAAAGTATTTTAAATATGCCAATTGTGGATAGGCCATTGTAAACATGTTTTGAGTACAGCGCATATGCACTTTTGCACTGGTTAGCAGTGGTAAGGTGCCAAGAGTCAGAGAGCCAACAAAAACGAATTCCGCAAAAAGAGGTGGAGGAAGGCATAAAGTTTGGTGGCGACCATGCAGGAAGGGCCATTTCCAACAATTGTATAATGTGTAGCCTTTCAGCAATTAGTGTGTTGCACTCTAGTATCTACTAATTTTATCAACTGTTTGATCCTGTTATGTTATGTTATGTTATGTTAAGTGGGAGTTGTAAAGCGCACTGACACCGTGGGTTTCCTTGCGCTGTGAGACAGAGGTGGGGCTGAGGTCGGAGGAAGCAGAGTTTAGCTGGGTGGGGGAAAGAGGACTCTCTTGGTTCCTGTCCACTGACTTTGCAATTCACAAGCACTTTGAAATAGGCTTAATAGAAGAAATTAACACCAATGGTACCCATCATAGTTTTAGTTCTCACATTCAAGGCTGTTATCATTTCAATAGCTTAATGTGTTCCTGAAGCTACTTTGTGCAGCTCCACTCTGCTGCAGGTTTCCACTCCAAGCCACTGACAAACACCTCTAATAAAGCTCATTTGAGATGAAAAAGTAAGAATTGCTTGTCCTGAGAGTGGAGGAGTGGAACAATGTGCATCCTGCGGTGCTTCTGTGTGGCAGTGGGACAGAAGCCATGATTTCACGTCAAACCTGAAAAATGGGTCTCGTGACAATTGAGCCAATAGGAGAAGGTCCCCTCCACAGTGCCTTATTGCGCTACACAAGACCTGCAAGCTCCTGGCTAGCTGTCCTCCCACCCCTGGCCAAATCGCAACATGACACACCTCACTCCCAAATAGTAGGGGAAGGGGCACAAAAAGTTCGGTGTGGGAAGAAGTGGCTGGCTATCGTGCAGGGCTGCTTGTTCTTGGGCTGAGTGCTGGCTCTTGGCAGATGCTCACACTGCCCATGCCTAGTGCCAGTCCTATGGAAGACAGTAGATCTCGGAGTCGGATCAACATCCTGTGATTCTGTAAAACTCTAATCTCCCAATATCTTGTTGCGTGCTTATCTAGGTTCCTGATCGATACTGTGACCTTATGCCCCTATTCGGCTATAAAGCCCTTTTTCCCTATATTGGCATAACCGTTCAAGTACGATTTTCTGAAAAGTCATCTCTGGCCTCACACGAGCAGAGCCACAGAGCCACATTCCAGCATGACTCTCTGCTACTTCCTTTGCGACCAATTAGTGCAATGACAGAGCAGCAGTCACTATCTGATATTCCTAGATAACACTCCGAGTTCTTCAACAAGATAAAAACTTAGCAAACCTGGAAATCCCCGCTTGCTATGTTTTGATTAGTAATGGAACTCTAATGAGCAACTGATAACTATCACTTCCTAGTGACATCTTTAATTGACGTCTTATGTCCAGCAAACTTGCGTCAAACCCGGCACCTGTCAGGTATAAATATTACCAACGTTGCCTTAAGCAATGAGCGAACATGTTGCTGATGCCAGCTGCCTGCATGACCCTGTGTTGGTAAAAACTAGCACTCTGTCACTGCAGCCTGCTATCCTGTGGTGGTGAAGCTACTGATTACCATTATCGCCGCTACAGCGCGACCTATGGTGCAGTACGCTTGAGGAGCCGTGCAGCCTTCCTCTGCGAAGACATCCAGCCCAGCTGCCCGCGGACGCTGTCACCCCTCCTTCCTCGACGCGCTGAGAGAAGCCGCTGCCTTTCTCGTGCAGAGAAATCCAGTCCCGGCGCTTCCGGTTTACCCTCGCGGGTGACTGGGATATCGAGAGAGACCCCTGAAGGAGATACCAATCCTCCATCATTCTATTCAGAGGTATGGTGTTGACTAAACCCTTAGACGAGAATTCTTGAAACAAACCTTGGCAAAACCAACTTAACTTAAGCTACTTACTTACTCCCCTTCTCACGTGTTAGGCTTAGGTCAGGCACACTGGGGTAGGCTTAGTTAGAAGCACCAGTTGAGTATGTTAGCCTAATGTATATATGACTGTATATATGTTTTATTACTTTTAAACCATTGTATGGCTAAGAAACCATATCAATGCTTTTACAGTTCTATTTCGCTATTCTTATCTTACTGTACGTACTTTTTATAATAACAGTTATTGCAATTGTGGCAATACATTTCTCTTGTACGAGAAGAAAGACTGTTCAATAAATGTTAACCCTTTATTGATAAACGCCCGTCTCTCTATTCTCTACATACCGTGAAAGTAAACTGCACTAGACTGACTGAGTGAAATCTATGTCTATTGTTTCACACGACCCTAGAGATCGACTCTTGATCTGAGGAGCAAAGTTGTCATGTTGCACGGTTGTTGGAAAGCGGAATCCCTTCTTGTCTGTGCCAAGGAAGCTGATCACTTCCTATGCAGAGAAGAAAGTTTCCAGTGACTTCTGAGCTAGTTGGTAACACAACCCAATTAAGTTTAGCATAGTCAGTGGAGGCCTGGAATATCCGCAGTTCCACGTCGATACTACTGTTTATGTTATTCCAATGCGCAGGGCCTAGTGGGAAACTAGGAACTACACTACATGGCGCCCTAACGTTTGGTAAGGCGATAAACTAACGCAAGACTTGTAGAGTAACTCAGTCGTGCATATTTCACACCCCTTTCTCCCGTAAATACTCCAATAGACGTCTGGAGTGGGTGAAAGGTTAAAATCCGCCCGACCTTAGTAGGAAGAGATTCCTATGTAAAGCTCTGGTTTATTCAACGTTGAAGGATACAGTGTTCCAAAATATTGTGCATCTAATCTTTGTCTCCTTGGAGACCTACTCTGCAAAAACTGCATTTTTAAAATGTCAGAAAATGGGGAAGCAGTTAGACTGGCTTCCATACTAATAGAGGAGGACACGAGTCTCCTACAGGCAGACCCAGATGCTATTATCATCCCGGTCCAGTTAAGAAGATCTATAACTTTAAAACTTATAGAACACGGACTGACACCTCAAGGTGGTACAGTAATTTTCGTGATAGAGGCTCACGAGTATCGGCAGACAGAGGTATTCTATTCATGGATAAACTTTCCAGCGGTAAACGCTATAACACAAGAGTTTCACTATTACAAAATAGAGGAACCTCCGGGAGAGTACGCTCCTTTCGAGGAGGTTGAAATCCCACTTAAATTTCAAGAGCACCTGCTCTGGTTTAATGGCGCCCTAAAAACACAATGATCACATAACCAGGCTCGGTCCACTAGGTAGACCAGGAGCCACGTGGCCGGTTCTAGCCAGCTACACACCACATCCTGACATTATAAAAATGTCTAGAGAAGAGCTGTTAGTACAGCTAAACACATTAATAAAAATACATAGGCAATTAGTCCAATATGTAATACGGACTGCAACAGTCCAGCCAGCTGTTAATACACCACAGCTGACCCCTCATCAGGGGAACACAAATAAAATTACACCACAGAACATACAGTCATGTCTTGGTAAAACACCCGTAAAACGGGAACAAATTCCTTTCTGGTTAGCCCAGAAAATCACTCAAATAGAGGCAGTATTTCCTGATACTACCCCTATTGAGAAACACAGAATCTTGACCATCTGCCTTCCTATGGGAATCGCACCACACGTGGAGGACTGCGACACTTGGGGTACAGTCTTTGCTTCCATTTACACAAAAACACACGGTGTTCCGTCTATGGCGGTAATACCAGACGTGCTAAAACAGATTCAAAATGAATTCGGTCCAGAACCAGCTTTAAATCTAGGTATGAAATTACTGAAAGACTTCAAGCAGGTCACGGCTATATTATTAGCCAACGTAAAGGGAGAAGCAGCATCTGTGGCGATTCGCCAGAAGTTGAGGGAAACAGATATAAAAGATCCTGTTGAGCTTGCAAAAATCATAGAAAAGTGCTATGAAGAATTAGGTAGAGACAGCTTGGGTGGGAAACCAGTTAAGCCCCAACTGCTCGAAAATCCAGAAAAATTATTTATTAAAAATAATTCAAACACTTCTAAAAAGAGCTGGGATGGAAATAAACAATCCACTCCCAAGGAAAAAGTTTTCCAGTCCAGAGGAAGGTCTCCTCGACGGAGGGAAAGAACTCCGACTCGAGAACGCCAGTCTCCCCAGCGGGAGCCCTCTGAGAAAAGATATAACCTTAGAAATAGGGATAATCTAAAAAAACCTGATAGATATCAAAGTATTGATACACGTCCCTCTCGATCTTTTCCACAGAATTCGGAAAGAAGAGGACGGTCAGACCCAGGAGAGCACACCAAGTCCAAAGACAAGGAACCTGCTCAAAATAAGAAATCTCAATTTCAGAAAAAGAAGGTAGCCAGTATTAGAGTAATCAACCATGCCGAGAATACTGAGGACACAGTTGAAAAACGGGGAGTGGGCATTGACAATGTTGGACAGTGCAGCAGAAATCAGTATAGCGCGCAAGATCTTGATGAGTCATCTGGAGACAGTGGACACGAATGAATACATTCAGGTTGAAACTGCCGACGCCAGGCTTAGCGAGCCCCATAAAATATACGAAATAACATTGCGTATAGAGGGTGATAAGACTAGGAAAATTAAGGGTCTATTTTGGGATAAGCTCTCAAAAGGCTATGATATTCTGTTAGCTGAAAAAGATTGGCCCCCGGAGTTTGTCAGGGAGTGCCCTCGTGGCGAAGAAGTGATTATGCCTGCCTTTTCGAATCACATACCGATTCACAAAAAATACACATATGCAAGGAAATGGGCTGTAGCCCAGGCACCTGCATTGTATAAAAATCATGTAGGATGGGATGAGGATTCACCGCCTCACAAAATCCAACTAAAAAGTGAACCAACTGCCCAACGGCAGTATCCCATTAAGCAAGAAGCTAAAAAACAGGTCAGGGAGATCTTAGATCAACTTGAGTACCAGGGGGTGATTGAAACATGCACCTCTCAAATGAACAATCCTTTGTTTCCTGTCTCCAAGCCAGACAATTCATATCGTCTAGTTTTGGACTACAGACATCTTAATACATGTTGCAAAACTTTTTCAGTACAAAACTCGCATAGTGCAGCCCTAATGAATAACGTAGTTAGGAAAAAATATAAAACGACATTAGACATTTCTAATGGTTTCTTTTGTCAAAACATTGCACCAGAAAGCAGATACTTGACCGCTTTCTCCGCATTTGGGTCACAGAACAAATTCTGTCGACTCCCACAGGGGTTCAAGAACAGCCCAGGACTATTCTCAGCTAGGGTAACAGAGTTACTACAAATCTATGATGATGAAGCATTATCTTACGTAGATGATATTTATCTCACAGACGACGACTTGGATACTCACTTGAAAAGAGTGAACACCATTATACTTGGGTTCGCAGCAGAGGGTTACAAATTCAACTTTAAAAAGTCCCGAATTGCCCATCTGACAGTACTATTTTTAGGGTACGAGTTATCAAGTGAAGGGAAAAGCCTAGCGGACAACTTCTTAGAGAAGTGCGCTGTACTCCAAGCTCCAAAAACGCTGAAGAATTTACAATCAATACTAGGTTTTCTGAATTTCGGAAGAACTTACATTCTAAATTACGCAGAGAGGGTTAAATCTCTCTACGAACTAATAAAACCTGATTTAAAACAAATCAAGTGGACTCAAAAACACACAGAAATTTTGAGATCACTGCAAACAGACATGTTAGCAAAAACAAAATTAGATACACGTGACAACACGATCGATCTTGTAATCCGAGTCATCCCAGGAAGATGCGGATTCACGTACCTAACCTCTAATGAGGGAGAAAAGGTACCAATTTCAATTAAGTCTCACTTGTACACACAAGCAGAAAAAACATTCAGTCGCACAGAAAAAACTGTGAACGCAGTGCAAATCGCATTAGCAAATGAAAGAGAACTAGCACACGGCAAACGGATTAATATCCTTACAGCGGAATCCGCCTTCGAAGCGCTATTCAGCCCAGTAAACCTGCCTACAGTGTCACTGGATCCAAAATGGATACAATGCATAGATTCTCTAGGAGCGGAAGACGTGAAATACTATTTCGCCCCGCAATACGAAGAACTGAATGATTTAGAATATGAAGAAGAATATCCTCTGCCAATCGAAATCCTGCCTCTCCCACAATACGCATGTATAATCTATACAGATAGCTTTGTACAGCATTTCAACGTAGAGAGAAAATCCTACGATGCAGCATGTGCGATTATTAAAGGTCGTTGGCTGTGCGGTAAATTCAGACCGAAAGTAACAAAAACTGAATCTGTAAGAAACTGTTCGGTTCAGAGAACTGAAATCAGATCTTTAAAGATGGCGCTCGAAAATGCAGAACGCGAATTCCCCACACTTATCGTGTGCGATTCTCATTTTTGCGTCAATTCTTACAACAACAAACTGCAGAGTTGGATCGAAAACGACTACAAAGATGACACAGGTGCCACAATAAAGCATAAATTGCTTTGGGAACAAGTAGCTCTTTTACACAAAGAACTACAAAAGACTCACGTGATTCACGCACAGAGTCTTCAACGTGATGGCGTTCACGTTGCAGGGAATTCATTGGCTAATACAGCCACCACGGAAGCAACTAAACCGGCTTCCGTAGCCACAAAAAAGCGTACAGATAAGTATATAGACGGGGAAACTATGCTAGCAGTAAAAACGACCGTAAAAGGCGACTGTGCAGCACTACCCGTAAACTATCCACTCAATTATGCATACATAATCGATGCAAACTCCGTTCCTTTTGCTCGAATCCCTGGAGTGGGGGATAGAGTAATTCCAAACAGGAGCAGGAGGGGCTTCCTCCTACTGGAAGCACACATGGGGTTGGGTCTGAAACACCAAACAATCAAAACTTCTCTGAAAGAATTGCAATCAGAGTACTGGTGGCCAGGAATGAGTATAGATATTCAATGTTTTGCTCAAAATTGTGAAGACTGCAACAGAGATCGCAGTAATGAACAGGCCAGTGTAGTTTCAGGATCCCTTCTAGACAGCATAAGGCGGTCTATCTGCGCAATCAAAGAAGAGAAGCGCGTCCCAGTGTACAACGTTTAAGACGAAATGCACTTAAAAAATGAGGCCACCAGCACTCGGCTGACGCCTAGAACTGTTATAAAAGATTAGCGAGTCCATATCGGCACATACGCAATTACCACGTTCCATTCTGACCAGGGTCCTGCTTTCAGCTCTCGAGCCTATAAGAGGGCCATGGCTAGCATGGGAATTGGGTTGTGGTATTCTTGTCAGTCATACCCCGGGAGGGAATAGTGTGATAGAAAGAAAAAACCGTGACATAAAGCAATCTATAACAGCGAAGGTATTAGGTTCAGGCGCTGGGTGGGTCAAACATTTAATAAGTGTCCAGACTAGTCTTAACAACATGCCAAGAAATTCTCTAAAAGGTTTCAGCCCATACGAACTATTGTTCGGAATAAGAATGAACGTTCAGGACCTCGATAGTCAGATGTCAGTGGTACAAAAAGAAACAACGCAGTTTGAAGTAAAAGACCGTTTGGCTGTTTTACAGGAACTGAATGAAACAAGAAAATCATTAAGCAACATAAAGTTAAAGCAACAGCCAAGTACCACTGACGAGGCACCACCCGCAACAGCCCCAGCAAGGCCTGTCTGGATTCCAAAGATTGGGGATCTAGTCAGAGAAAAGATCGCGGTTAAGAAGGAATTTGGGCCTTCTTACAGAAAAGCAGTACCTGTCTTGGCAGTCACCGGAACAAGATCAGTTGTGCTACCGCCCCTTGCTGGTAAAAAGGAGAACAGAGTTGTGTCCATCGATCTGGTAAAACCACAAGCATGTGGCCTATAATCAACAGTAGGCCCAGTGGACTCCCAAGAAACAACAGAATACCCAAACTTGCAACAATCCAAGAGGTTCAAACTGAAAGACTAATCACATTCGATCAGCCTGCAGTGCACAATGAAGGACTATGCAATAATGCCATGGAACTCGTGCCTCTTGAAACACAGATTGAAACAGTTCGTCAAGAAACAGCACCAGTCTACAATGATGTGGCATCAGAAAGTGCTACCGAGAGACAGATTGAAAGAACAATCCCATCAATTGACAGAACTGCTTCTGGTTATTTCATCAACTTCGACAACTTCTCTGAAGATTTAAATGACCCCGAAGTAATGCCAGAAACAAAAAAGTCTTTTAAAGAGAAAGCAACGGAACTCTTTCATCAACTGAAGGAAATCTACCTCATTTCCCCTTGGCTAGAGTTCTGGTTCGGTCTAGGTGTATTTTTCCTCCTGCTTTGGCTCATCATGGTACTGTGTTTGGGAAAATTCATTGAAGGAAAATATATTACAATGGACACAGCAAGTCAGAACATCAACCTAGTCCTGAAACCACACAGATCATCCCACGTGAAGAAAAGAGAACTGTCAACAGTAAATGTCACAGCAATTCCAATACCTGGTGGGGTAGTATGGGAGAAAACAGACTATGAGATCTATGGTCCGGTCGAAATCCTGAAGTATCCTCATCAACTAAAGGTTTCCTTAAGTGACTTTGTGACACCAAGTACATTCTCTGATGATTGGGACTTTAACAGTATTAATGACATGATGTCTGATTTAGTAATGTCAGCTAGATTCACAGATCATGATTATTTACAAGGTTCATCTAGTTATGAGCAGTTATTCTGTTACACCCATTATGGGGATCATTACTTGCATAAATCTGCACAGCCTAGAAATGTTTTTATGTATAATCAATGGGAACATTGTTCTACACCACCTAAAAGCAGTTCTAAAGCATTTTTTGAGAAATTCAAATATTTTTCAGGGTTTAACACCAGTGATGCAGAAACGTTTTATTATAAACTGTTAGATAAAACAGGAATGAAAACAATGCTGACAAATTCTAAATTGATATATTCAGAAGCATTTTATGACAAAATGATGACAATTGGTTTTGATTATTGGAAAAATAATATTGAAACGAAAACAATTTGGGGTACAAAAGATTGGCAGGTGCAAGGCATAGAAGCACTATTTAGAACCTGCATGATACCAGAACAAATGTTATTTTTAAATGACACTGTACACCAAACATCTTGTCTTGGCCTAGCTAAGAACAAAGACCTTAAAACACCGTCTATTCCAAAGCCAATAGCAGAAAATGCAACTGCTGATAATGAGTTAGACGTGTCACAAATTTTACATTTCAACAGAACACATCCTGATTGGAAAAAGTGGTTGATCTGGCCTACAGACACAAATAGCTGTCAAGATAGATTCCTGAATAAAACACAGGGTTTAAAAATGACCAGATTAGACTCTAGATATTCCCAGAGACAACATCCAGGAATAATAACAACATACAGTGTAGGGAAACTCTGCCTAGAATGGCTAACTACATCCACACTGGCTGAAATTAAGCAACACTTGTCTTTATTAAAAGATGGTGCTGATTTGCGCGATTTCATTCTTGGACCACGCAAACAGCGTCAAAAGCGTTTCATAGCGACCAGTATCTATGCTGCTTACAACAAGGCTTGGAAAGTAAAGCAAATTGAAACTGCTGAAAAAATACGAGAAATTGATCGTATTAATTTGGAGAAATCACTTTCTGTGGTAGACAATGGGTTAACGACTCTGTCTTCCAGAATATATTCTTTGGACAATATTGTATCCTCTGCCTTTGATGTGATAGACAGAGATTTGCTAATGTTACAACATGGCCAGTCTCAATTACGCTCTATTATAGAATTAGGCTGGACGCTGCAAAATCTTCGTTCAGGCTATGTGCCTTGGCGTTTAATCAACACAACGTCATTATTTTCCAGTTTTAACCTTACTGATAAACAGATCAGTTTGGCACAGAAAGGAGCAGACTATACAATCCTGAGCATCGAAAAACTCGAGAGATTACCATTGACAATGTCAGAGAGTCCTGTCATTGAATGGATAATACACGGAATTATCACAATTCCGATTACAACTTTCCGATTTAAAAAGTGCCTTGAGTACATACCTGCTGGCCAATATGAACAATTGGGTAAAGGATATGTAAAATCCATATGGAAATTACCATACACTCATTCTTGCTATAGTGACAGCGACAAAAATGTATTTCTTAGTGGTGAAAATTGTAAACACTCACTAAGCGGTATACTTTTGTGTCAGGGTATTAATTTACACGGAGCATGTGATGGCAATTCAAACAACCTTTCATGCCACCAGCTAGTCACACCTGCAACTCAGATAGAGCCCTTCTTTATGCAACTCGCAAACGGGAGTTACATTCTAAGAACGGATCACAGGTGCTGTGGCCTCGCGCCCGGAAAAAGTTATCTAGTACAAGTAACGTCCATGGTCAAATGTTGCATGCAAGCATTGTTCCCGAGCGGGCCTCCAGACATAGTGACTCCCCTCTGGCCTCGTCTGAATCTCTATTCTATACGAATTGATACATTAAGCAAAATGAAATCTGTGCTTTTACAGACAACAGTGCCTATAACGTCATCTAAAGAGACGTATGATCTTCTAGTCGCAAGGACGGCTACTGAGGTTCATGACCTTTTATCTACAAATTGCCCCGTGCATTTCGTACAAATGCTCGACCAACTCCTTAACATGTCTAGTGCTACAAGCATCCCAGGCATATTTAAGACAGTCTTTACGGGACTGCTAACACCCTTCCAGGCAATTTTGGGAATCTTTCCTAATTTTGTGCACTCCATCTTTGGTGGTATTCCACTATTTTTTGGACTCATCGCAGGGATTCTATTTTTGACCATCCTGCTACGTTATGGCAAGCCTCGGCTCAGACATAATAATAATAATAATAATACCGATATTTATATAGCGCGAACAGCTACCTCACAAGGAGGTGTCCCGGCGCTGATTGATCAGTTTTCAGAGAGGAATGGGCGGAGAGAGGGGGAGAAGAGCTTAGTTATTCTGGGAAAAGAGCCAGGTTTTTAGCAACCTCTTAAAACTGGCTTCCGTTGGAGCCAGTTGGATGTTGACCGGTAGGGCGTTCCAGAGTGTCGCCGTACAGGTAGAGAAAGATCTGCCTCCGAGTCTGGCTCTCTTGGCACGGGGGATGGAAAGCAGGTTGCGTGAACTGGAACGCAAACATCTCTCCTGAATGTATCTGGGGAGTCTAAGCTTTAAATAGGAGGGGCAGGTCCCCTTTTGGGCCCTAAACGCCAGCGTTAGAGCTTTAAACTTGATTCTGCTGGCTACAGGGAGCCAATGCAGATCGCGCAAGTACGGAGAGACATGCTGTTTAAAAGGGATATTTTTTAGCAGTCTCGCAGCCGCGTTCTGCACGATCTGCAGTCGCTGCACCAGATATTTGGGTAGGCCAAGGTAGAGGCCGTTTGCGTAATCCAGTCTGGAGGTGACTGTCGCATGGACCACCGCTTTGCGACAGTCTTCGGGCAGGAGGGACAGAAATTTGCGAAGGTTTCTTAATTTTTGGAGACAGCACGCAGAGACCTGCTGTATATGTGAAGAGAAGGAGAGACTCTCATCCCATCTCACTCCTAGATTTTTCGCGTTGGTGGTGGGTAGAGGAGGGTTGCCCATTTCGGAGGGCCACCACAGGCTTGGGGGGGGCCGAGTATGTTTGCCAAAAAAGATGACCTCCGTCTTGCTTGCATTCAATTTGAGTTTGTTTGCATTCATCCATTTGGCAACATCTCGCAGACATCCCTTCATATTGCTGAAGGCTGCCTCTGAGACATCCGAGAAGGGGAAGATTAGTTGTGTGTCGTCGGCGTATGAAATCGCCTTGACACCCCAATTAGCAATAAGGGAAAAGAGAGGAGCCAGATAAACATTAAAAAGTAGTGGACTGAGGGCCGATCCCTGAGGGACACCACACCAGAGGGGTTTAGGTTTTGAGGAAAGGGGGCCCAAGGCTACTTTCTGGGTACGATCCGTGAGATAGGACCGTAGCCAGCCCAGAGCCTTATCTTCCAGGCCTGTGTTATTTAGCCTTGACAGTAGCCTCCCATGATCCACAGTATCAAAAGCGGCAGATAGATCCAGGAGCACCAACATAGCCGATGCTCCTGAATCTAAAGACCACCTGATCGACTCAGCCACCTCTATCAGAGCAGTCTCAGTGCTAAAGCCTGCCCTGAAACCCGACTGGGTTTCATGTAGTATGTCTCTTTCTTCTATGAACCTATTCAGTTGGCGCTGTATTAGTTTTTCAAACATTTTGCCAGGAGCTGCTAACAGGGAGATTGGCCGGAGATTGCTCAGATCATCCAGGGCACCGTTTGGTTTTTTTTTTAAAGGCAGGAGTGTCGCATGTTTCCAGCAATCAGGGAATAGACCAGTTTTGATAGATGTATTCCAGATATGTAGCAATGAAGTGGCAATTGAGTCCGACATCATTTTCCAGAGCTTGGGCGGGCAAGGGTCATCTGGAGCCCCTGATTTACATTTTTGTAGTTCCCTTTTGGCCTCGGCGAGGGAAATAGGATGGAATTGAGCTAAGGCGGGGAGGGAAGCCACATTATCATTTGTGTCGGACATAATTGTGGGCTCGGGACTGGTGAAGGTGTCGTAGACTTTCTCGATCTTTTTATCAAAAAAGACCGAGATGTCTTCGCAGAGTTTTTCCGACGGAGTCACTTCAATTTCAATAGCACGGGGTTTAAAAAAGGATTGAACAATTTTAAAAACTTCCTTGCTGGATTGTTCAGCTTGCTGAATGGAGGTCGCAAAGAACAATTGCTTTGCTTTTTTGATGGATTTGTGGAAAACACGCAGGGCTTCTTTATAGCAAATTTTTGCTGATGTAGAATAGTTTATCCGCCAGAGACGCTCTAGTTTTTTACAATGACTTTTTTCAGCCAATAGCTCAGTCGAGAACCATGGGGCCGAAGGGGATTCTCTGCGTGATGTGGCGATTTTTGCAGGCGCGATAGTATCCAGAGTATTACCTATCCAAAGATTTAGAGCCACAGCGTCCAAGTTCACATCTGATGATAGAGTTGGAGTGGTGGCTGAGAGAGCAGGACAGAGAGTCTCTGTTGATATGTTAGCCCAGTTTCTGCGAACATAGGATCGTCTCCCTTTTGTCTGGGGGTGGGAGGGGAAAGAGAAAGAAAAAGGGATTAAGAAGTGATCCGTCCAAAGCAGTGGTTGTGCGGTTTTAGCTGAACAGTCTGGAATATTGGAGAATATCAGGTCCAACGTGTGGCCTGCCTTGTGCGTTGGATCCGAGATAATTTGGAATAGGTTCGCCGCTTCCAGAGTAGAGATAAGTTGGGTGGCAAGGGGGCAGTCTGGGCTGTCAATGTGGACATTGAAGTCGCCGACTGCAATAAAATGGGAGTGAACTATTGAGCTTTGGACTATAAGGTCCATTAGATCGGCAGTATAGTTGGTGGGGCAGTCCGGGGGCCGATAAATAATCAGGCCGGCTAGAGACAACTGGGGGTTTATTTGAAAGCAGAAATGAAGCCCCTCAATGCCTGGGATGGAGGTAGGTGTTGAGGAGGATAGTGTATATTTGTCTTTAAAAATGATCGCTACCCCGCCGCCCTTTTTATCATTTTTCCTGTTTGAGACGCTCATTTTGTAGCCTGGTGGAACAGTCAGTGAGATAGAAGCTACACTGTCCGCAGACAGCCATGTTTCTGTAAGAAATAGAGCGTCCCAATCAGAGTCCACTAATAGCAGCCAGATGTCGTCAGCATGCCTGGGGAGGGATCTGCAATTTAATAGGGCGGCTTTAATAGTGATGTCAGGGTGGTTAATCGGGGGGCCTGTTTTAGAATTTAACACTGCTGTTGTAGGGAGTGGTACTTGACGAAGTGTCGAGTGGCACACCGGACAGGATTGCGGTAGTGAAACGATGGCCAAGTCATACCTGTGAACATGACAGGGATTGTCTGTATTCAGGGCTAGCAATGCAGACTTGGACCAAACGATCCGGGTGGTGTCCCTAGTCTTACCGACAGCGTGGCTGGCGCAGGTCGCGGTCCCGTCGCGGACGGGCGCAGACGGGCTTGCCTTAGGCGCGCCTTCGGCGCGCAAAAGTCGCGCCCGCTGCGCTCGTCCGCTGCGCTTCCTGCCAAAGCACATGCTTTATACCGGTAGGGGAGGAGGTTGGGGGGGGCGTGGCCAGCCGAGGGGGCGTGTCTCGCCTCGCCCTCGAGAATGGCGCCTGAAGCGAAGGGGTCGTTGCAGCGAGTAGCGCCCATAGCTCCCATGGGAATGGAAGAGACAATCCTAGCAATGCGCTACAGGGACGGGATAACTAACGTCCTCGGATTGGCCAGGCTGAGAGATCTAAACATGACCTGGTTCCTTTCATTCAGACCAATATGGCAAAATTGCATTTTACCTGTGCTACGGTGTATGCTTTGCGGCGATGAATGCGTGTTGGACATCTGTCTTTCACTTCCATCAGCAGTACCAATGGACGTCGATACTTTGCTAAGTCCAATAACGGCTCACGCATTGTGTTGTCCCCAGCGGCTACCAATCCTGATGACGGCATTCGTGGAGACTCCTGTACTACAGTCAAGTGGTAACAGTGGAGCGAGTGACAAAAGCAACATCATCCAGGTACAACGTTCTGTGAGCATTGCTGGTCCTGCCTTCGATGACAGCAATCATTCTCACACCTGCCAAGTTACAGCGCTATCTAATTTGGTTGAACTATCACCTGATTTTGTAGACCAATTCTTTGCGAGCCTGTCTGATACGATGTTCTCACCCACAGAGAAACAATAACTTTTGAAAAGCTTTCCGACACACGGCGTTCCCATGAACTCTGAATTCGGCCTTCGGTTTTGATCAACAAAAAACTGCCAGGAGATTTGGTAAACTGATTTTTCTTTGAATTGGACAATTTTTCAAATATTGACCTTTTTTGGCACGAACAATTCTTTGCTTAACGTAAAAACTATTCTTAGAGAACAGAAGCTTCACACTTCTATTTCTAAACACATCTAGAGACATAACAACATAACACCAGCCTCTAGCACACATGTTATTACAATGCATTTTTATGTGATGATTTATCTCGCATTTCTTCTGTCAGAGATACTTCATGTGTAATTCCTTTTGCATAATCGTTCATTGATTTCATATGCAATACCTTTTGAATGATTACTATACTTTAAAAAACGTACAGTACCTAAATTCCATGTATTACAAGTACGCCTATTTCGAATGCATTTATGTATTTTGGGGTGGGCAATGTTACACATGCACCTAATTGCTTAGTTTTAGTAATTTTGATGGACATGTATACGTGGAGTGGGTGTTGCGTGCTTATCTAGGTTCCTGATCGATACTGTGACCTTATGCCCCTATTCGGCTATAAAGCCCTTTTTCCCTATATTGGCATAACCGTTCAAGTACGATTTTCTGAAAAGTCATCTCTGGCCTCACACGAGCAGAGCCACAGAGCCACATTCCAGCATGACTCTCTGCTACTTCCTTTGCGACCAATTAGTGCAATGACAGAGCAGCAGTCACTATCTGATATTCCTAGATAACACTCCGAGTTCTTCAACAAGATAAAAACTTAGCAAACCTGGAAATCCCCGCTTGCTATGTTTTGATTAGTAATGGAACTCTAATGAGCAACTGATAACTATCACTTCCTAGTGACATCTTTAATTGACGTCTTATGTCCAGCAAACTTGCGTCAAACCCGGCACCTGTCAGGTATAAATATTACCAACGTTGCCTTAAGCAATGAGCGAACATGTTGCTGATGCCAGCTGCCTGCATGACCCTGTGTTGGTAAAAACTAGCACTCTGTCACTGCAGCCTGCTATCCTGTGGTGGTGAAGCTACTGATTACCATTATCGCCGCTACAGCGCGACCTATGGTGCAGTACGCTTGAGGAGCCGTGCAGCCGTCCTCTGCGAAGACATCCAGCCCAGCTGCCCGCGGACGCTGTCACCCCTCCTTCCTCGACGCGCTGAGAGAAGCCGCTGCCTTTCTCGTGCAGAGAAATCCAGTCCCGGCGCTTCCGGTTTACCCTCGCGGGTGACTGGGATATCGAGAGAGACCCCTGAAGGAGATACCAATCCTCCATCATTCTATTCAGAGGTATGGTGTTGACTAAACCCTTAGACGAGAATTCTTGAAACAAACCTTGGCAAAACCAACTTAACTTAAGCTACTTACTTACTCCCCTTCTCACGTGTTAGGCTTAGGTCAGGCACACTGGGGTAGGCTTAGTTAGAAGCACCAGTTGAGTATGTTAGCCTAATGTATATATGACTGTATATATGTTTTATTACTTTTAAACCATTGTATGGCTAAGAAACCATATCAATGCTTTTACAGTTCTATTTCGCTATTCTTATCTTACTGTACGTACTTTTTATAATAACAGTTATTGCAATTGTGGCAATACATTTCTCTTGTACGAGAAGAAAGACTGTTCAATAAATGTTAACCCTTTATTGATAAACGCCCGTCTCTCTATTCTCTATATACCGTGAAAGTAAACTGCACTAGACTGACTGAGTGAAATCTATGTCTATTGTTTCACACGACCCTAGAGATCGACTCTTGATCTGAGGAGCAAAGTTGTCATGTTGCACGGTTGTTGGAAAGCTGAATCCCTTCTTGTCTGTGCCAAGGAAGCTGATCACTTCCTATGCAGAGAAGAAAGTTTCCAGTGACCTCTGAGCTAGTTGGTAACACAACCCAATTAAGTTTAGCATAGTCAGTGGAGGCCTGGAATATCCGCAGTTCCACGTCGATACTACTGTTTATGTTATTCCAATGCGCAGGGCCTAGTGGGAAACTAGGAACTACACTACAATCTAAAAAAAATGAAAGTGCCCTTGTTTAATGTAGCTGGTGCTCCTGTGCTGTGCTGCAATACGGTTGGGGTACCTTAGTGCTATATAAGACTGCAAACAAAAGGAATTTGCGGCTGATAGGTATGCTGGAGCATGGACAAGGAAACCATCCCTGCAGATCCTGGTAACTCCCTCCGATGGCCGAACGGCATACAAAGTAGAAGACGGTGAGAGGGTTGCTTCAATTGCCATACACACCTCAAAATGTGTTGCATTCCGAATGGAAGCCCGTGTGAGCTCAAATCCAGCTCGATGTCTGGCTCCAGTCCAGTGTGGAGACACCACTCATTTACTAAGGACAGTGAGGCAGCAAATGGACATGGTTAGTAACGAGCAATGAACACAAGGCAGGGTTTGTCCCTGAATACTAATGCTGTTGCTATTCTTTCCCAGATTTCCTTTTACAAATTACTTTATGAAACCTTTAGGGCTAAGGTGGCCTTTTTGAAATAATGATTTGTTTATGCGAACCTATTGGATAGAAAAGAGAAAGCGGTTTTCAATTAATTCTTAAAACTTGCCTAGGCACATGCACTAAATTGAGCATATGAAGAAACGCATGCTTTAATTAACCATGTGCTTGATGTCTCACTACTGTTAACACACAATTTCCACCGTCGCCAATTGGATGAACTAGTTCTTTTTTTATTGAAGGAATATATGTAAAAACGACCCTAAACAGTACCTCAACTACTATAGTCTTGACCTCAACTGCATCTCAGTCCACAATTTAGAAACGTTTGTTGAATTGCTGTAAGCATTTGCGGGCCTCATTTATGAGAACTGATGCATCGCTGTGGTAAGGCAGGGATGAGTCGTCAGGTCCCATGGAACGTCACAAATATGATGCTTTCATGGCTGGCTACCACAGGGGGAACTGATGCAAGTGCAGGGAAAGTGAGGCTAGGCTGCTTTGCGTTATATCTAAAAGTCTCTTGTGTAAGGAGAGATTTTTATCTGACCCTGATGGCACGTCGACATCTGCGTTCCGGCCAGTATTGGTGCTGCTAGGAATTTCTCCACACTGCACTCACTTGTAAGTTAGAAGAGTGCACTCCCGAGCACCCTTTTGGGACACATGTAATGCAACACATTAGCAAGTTGCTCGGAGCACTATTATTGGCATGTTTACATTTTCACGTTGGGTTCTTTATTATGGTATGCAATGATGGCTTGGGTATCTTTGAACATATCTATGCCCTTCTTCCCATCTCCTTTCACCTTTGTGGTCCTGGACTCTCTAAGACGGATGCACAGTTTTGGACCGGTGACTGGAATAAGGCTCCGGCACCCCATTTCTCTTTTTTCTGATTTTTCTGAACTTGGATCTGAGTTTAGTTCAATTAATTCAGCACAAAATATTATCGTATGGGATTGCTGAGACATGTTATTTAAATAATATAGGTACCCCTACCTTTCGCTGAAAGATCATTATTGTGGAAGGTCCTGAGGGAAGTAGTCAACATAAGGATAATACTACCTAAACACGCGTCGACCCATTTTGATGTGCGCCCAGCCTACTACATGGTCATGGAGACCTTAACATCTCCTTCCCCTTCTGACCAGAAGGTGTATGGGTTGGTTGTCAGTATGTATGGTTTGGTAGAGTATGAATGTGGATATGATAGGTCAGTATAATTGTGTGGTGAATTAATAGGGGTCTCATGAAGAGAATTGTAGCTTATGTGTAATTTGATACAGAATTTTTTGTCTATTTATGAAATGTATAAAAAAGAAAAGCATGATTTTTTTTTCAAGAATATGTATGTCTTTTTACATTTTGGATCCTACGAATGAAAATAAGTATACATTTTAGAAAATCAATAAAAATGTTTTTGATTAAATAATGATGTTGTATATGTCATGTCTCATAGTACATATTGATAGCCCGTTGGACCAGATTTAGCCCAAAAAATCAAAGAAATAGAGATCACGTGGGAGGCCTATTGATATAATGTTTGATAAGTTTGCCCCCGTTTTCTCCCAGACCTAAGTGAACCATTAGAGGGGGTTACCTTTCTTAGGAGTGGGCTGCTTTGTGTGCAATAAACCACTGTTTACTTGCCACAAAACACCCTAGTGTCACTTTGGGGTGTGTCAAGTTTCAAAAACCACTTTAAAAGGGTTGCATTTTGAAAGAAAAGTTTTACCATACTTCAAAACAAAAATAGCAGGAAGCATCAGCCAGGACAACAACTCTAACAAACCCAGCCAGGATGTTCAGACAGACCCCCAGGGGAAGAGGAAAACGAATTTTAGTAAGGAGGAGAATGAACTATTAGTAACAGAGGTGACAAAGCATGAACATCAACTCTTTGTCACCTATACATTGCTATTAGCGAATAAAGAGGCGTTTGGGAGTCCACAGTGGACAATATTAGGTGTTGAGCAAGCTGGGAGGACAGTGCCAGAGTGCAAGATTGGCTAGCACATTTATAAGCGTAGCACCAAGGAGACACCAACCACAAACCTGAGAGCAGCCATAAGGACCAGAGGAGAATGACCTGAGGAGCTGTAGGAGCTGACCACCTTGGAGGAGCAGGTGGCAGCAGTCATCCCAGTAGATTGGGTGGCAGGAGTTCCCGGAAAGGACAGTGCTTGCCATTAGAACAAAGAAGCCCTACAGGGTAAGTGACAGCAAGGAACAAAATGGGTAAAAATGTTATGCTGTGCAGCACACAAACCTATATAGTTTCGCAGCGCTGCATGCCAGGGAAATGGTATTAATCTTCCTCATGTACAGTCATATGTCACATAAATGTAAGTCATGCTGCCCAGTCACATGTTGTACAGTTCAGTACAGCTCCATCAAGTATGTCCATTTCATGTGTGATGTGTAGTACCAGTTCAGGCTGACCTTTGTATGCAGGTACTTTTAGTGGAATGTATACCATGACTCACCAGAACTCCCAAAAAAGAAAGTAAAAAATATAGACAGAATCAAAACACCTTGAATTGACACTTGAACTCTGTCCAACCTGACAGTGACAATACAGAGCCCCTTGCATCATGAGGCTAGTGAGTGTTACTTGCGTCCATTCAGCCAAATCTGGACCGTAAAGCAATGGAATGGAATAGGGTTTTCAATGGGTAAACTCGTCACCTCAAGGGCGATCGGGTGTGAAGCAACACCACATAAGAATATATGAAGATGCACGTGCATAGTCACTAGCATGAAACTAAATTGCACACAGCTGTCCTGATGTGAGGGGTAAGAGCACACAGGTGTTGCCTTCCATGGTAGAGACCAACCTAACCCTTGTCATGTACAAATTCATATTTGTGTTGGGGTGAATACAAGTGATAGACACCCGAGGACCATTGGCCTCAGTGATGGGAATTTTGCGCAGGGCAGGACAGCAAGTCACCTATTGCTCTGCCCTATGCAAAAGGGAAGGAATGCATCATATGTAACCAATATCCTGTGTTCCTATCTTTTCTCCGCGTTTCATCAGCTTGGTGCCAACATATGCACCCTTGCACCAGAGTGCATGGGGGCTACCTTTACATGCAGGATAGTGTTTTGTGCAGGAAGGGATACCTGACTGCACAGAAACAATCCTAAGTGGTGCTTTTCCCTCTTTCCATTTGTAATACAGAACACAACACAAATTTGTTGAGATAATAGATGGTGTAGGAGCCCTGTGTGCCTTTGGTAGTGAAGTGCACTGTAAATGTTGCTGAGTACATTGAATTGGTACTGTCGTAGAATGGGGAGACACTGCATAGCAGGGAGGTGAGAAGCATCTTGTGTACTGCAAGGTAGCCTGAGCAATGCACATGCACTGCTGTGTCTGAAAATGTCAAACTTGTGTCGCAGCTGGGAAGGGATTACAAAGAAGAGGGCATTGAGGTACTACATTATACATGTGATGCGGACCTGGGTGAAGATATTGGACATGTTAGGTGGGTGCCGGAAAAAGAAACGTCTTACCATGTCAAAGCAGGAGGATGTGACACTGTGAATTGTGAAGTGACAGGATGAGCTAGGTTGCCATGATTATGTGCAGTATTTAGGGATGGTTGGAGGTTGAGATAAAGGGCCCTAGTTGTTTGGCAACCCTAGGTAGGTACATGTCACAGAATATCATCACTACTATCATATGGGGGTACAGCTTTTCGAAAGTAAGTGGAGTCCATGGGACAGAATGAGGATTGCCAGAGGAGTCATGTACACCTAAAAGTGAGCCCCGGCTGAGTCAAACGTTGTTGGGTACTGTGCAGACAACTAACTCTGATAATGATGAAATAGGGTGAACGACAATGCTAGAAGCCCTGCAGTGTAGCTAGGTTGCTATATGTCTAGAATTGTGTGCATGTGTGATTTATTAGCCCTTGGCTACATGACTACACAATGCAAATTCCAAACAGCACAATAAGTCAAACTGCGTATGTGAAAGGCAGAATGCAGGATCAAATCAAATACATGAACAAACCCAGAAAACTTTCCCTGGAGCTGATGGCTAAGTAGTGGCCAGAGGGGATGCAGGCATTCAGGTGACTTGGTGTAATGTTCACAGTAGTAGTGTCAATACGTGAGGCCACATTCAGAATAGCAATCATCAAAAAGAAAGGTAAAAACTGAGGCAGATGTGGATACATATTACATCATCTTACCTGCACAGGCAGGTCAGGCCAGAAAGATGTCTAACTGTGTTGTAATGTGCAGTCGGACACGAAAAGTCACCCTTGTCACACAGTGCTATTGTGAACAAAGCTGAGATGCTGCCATGTGAAAGGCAACTGCAGCGCAACTTGGCCACATTTCCTAAGAGCCACACATGTCCTATACATCAAAGTTGAACAAAAAGTTAATGAGAATAAAGTCTGGATGTCACCAAGATTTGCCATGTCAACATCAAGCCTAGATCGACATTACCATAATTTCATTGTCAAGGGAGAAACCACGACTCCTGAACAGCCACCTGTCCTGGATGAGCAACCTGCTGGCGATGACATCCTGCCCCCAATGGACGATGGCCCATTTTTGCAACTCTTCAAATATATTTTTACACCTTCTCCAGCCACAGGAAGGAATGAAAACATTGCAGGGTATCCAGGGGAACTTCCTAATTATGACATCAAATTTGAGACCCTCTGGGTATATAGGGCGCTATACAAATGCCAAACTTGAACTTGGACTTGAACTTGAACATTCTCAATCTGCCAACACAAGTCCAGCCATTGACTGAGAGAACTCCCACGTTGTCTTCCAACAGCAGGCAGTAAGAGTACAGTGACAGCTTTTAGATTAGGTGTGGGGTGGGATGGAGAATGTCAATGGCACCCTAGAGGGAGTCCATAGGTAACTCAGACCTATTAAGGAAATATCTGAGGCAACAAGAGGTGCATACCTTTCGCTCTATAGATTGGAGCAGTCCCTGGCTGATATCACTGGTGTCATGAGGTAGGACAAGAACAACAGCCCTGCCGATGTGACACCAGTGAGGTTGCCACCCCGCTGGGGGCTATCCCCACCATCTAGACTCTGTGGAGCAAAAGCATGACTCCTATATGGCAACAATGGGTACCTTTCACAGTGACGTTGTTGCTGTACTGAAAAGCCAGCATTTACTTTTCTACACTCTGCTGTCTTCCTTATTGGTACAGTAAAATACTTCTGGGGACAGGGGAGCCACATCTTCTGCCCCTGATGTGGGTGTGCCTCAGATGCCTCCTGCACCAAGACTACCACTTTCAGGGGTGGCACCAATCAGAGGACTAAGATGGGGACTTCTTCAACTTTATCTGGTAGACCAATCCCTGCAAACATTAGTCTGTACAACTTGGCCAGTTTCTCATTGGACCTAAGTTTTGGATCATGCTACTGCCTTTGTCACCTGGTACTGTCCCCTCACTTCAAGATGTCATGTGACTTGTATTCCCTCTGTCTCTATCTTGACACCCCTTGGCTCTCAAACAATGTTGGGGTTGTTGCTTCATAGCTGTTATTTGCAAATTGCTCATTTAAGCACTTGTAAATAAAAGCACTAGCATGAACCAGGGTGTTGTACGCTTGCTGAAGGCGGTCGCTCCCTTCACCCCCAGCTCCTGTGTGGTATTGTACACTGCGATCTCTCACCATTTTTAACCGCATCACTGCCGCCTCGCTCACAGCATAGCGCTGTAGTGCGAGTGCCTTGAAGACTTTAGTAGCGCTTTTAGGGTGATTTGTTACTGCGCTTTAAGTTGCGCTTTCGCAGCTGCAGCGCGATCTGTGCCGCTGGGCTGAGTGTGAATTGCCTGCTTTGGAGTGGAGTGGAGCCATTGTTGTTTGTGTGTGCCTGCCTCCGGTTTCGTTGTTGTTTCTCTGCCGCCATCTTATTGATTGTTGTGGTGCCTCAGAGCCCGTCCCTCACAGCCCGCCCCGCCTCCCAGCTGACCCTCCCTCGCCCCCGCCCACTCCAATATCCAAATATGACTGATGCTCCCGCGCGCAGCGTTTACGCGCAGCGCTCGTGCCCCAAAGGTGCGCCAAAGGTAAGCCCGTCTACGCCCGTCCGCGCCTGGACGGCGCCCAGCGCCAGACCCCCTGGTCCTCGCCGCTCCCAACCCACCAGAGTCACATATGATGCTGCCACGCTCCTCGCCTTCAACCCAGGACACCCACCACAATGCTGCGAAGCCACCCCACGACTTACCCACAGCCCGTTCGCCTGCCTCTCCTGCAAGTTCAACTGCTTCAGGACCCTCACCAAATCCACTTCCTCCACACACAGCTCCGACTCTAACCGCCTGAAGTGCATCCTGCTGAACACCGCTCGGTCCACAGACACGCAACTGAACTCTGGGACCTACTCCACACTGCGTCACCGGACATCGCCTTCCTTACAGAAACATGGATGAACACATCATCAGCACCCGACATCGCCATAGCCATACCGGACGCTTACAAGATTATCCGAAAAGACCGCACCAATCAAACAGGAGGAGGCATCGTCATCTTCCATAGGAACACCATCAAAATCACAACCAGCTCCGACGATAATCTTGCAACCGCCGAACATCTCGACTTTCAGATCCACCCCAACCCTAGAACCACACTTAGGGGCACCCTCATCTACAGGCCTCCAGGTACCCGCACTCAATTCAGCGATGACATCTCTGACTTCGTCAGCCTACATGCCCTCTACCTCCGAGAACTACATTCTTTTAGGAGACCTCAACTACCACCTTGACAACAGACATGACAGCAACACCTCCACCCTCCTGGACAACCTGGCCAATCTCGGACTCAAACAACTTGTTGACACCCCCACCCATGTAGCCGGACACACGCTCGACCCTATCTTCACCTCCAGCAAGCACATCTCCTTCGATCGCACCACAGCTCTCCACTGGACGGACCACAGCTGTGTTCACTTCAGCTACAAAACCACATTGACCCACAACCGCCCACAACCTATTCCTCAGAGAAACTGGAACAAAATCACCACCGACCAACTCCTCACATCACTCAAGCAAAACCCTCCCACCCTCTCATTGGACCCAAACCAAGCGGCCACCAATCTCAAACAATGGATCACCCACAGTGCTGATGAAGTAGCACCCCTGAAAAAGCACCAGATCAAATCACACAGCAAAAAGGCCCCCTGGTTCAATGATGACCTGAAAAAATCCAAGAAACTATGCCGCATCCTGGAAAAAAAATGGAGAAAATGCCCAACCACCGACAACATCTCCACCCTCAAGGCAGCCACCCGCAAACACCGCCAACTGATTCGATCCGCCAAGAAATCAGCACTCAAGGATCGTCTCGACAACAACACTCACAACAGCAAGGAACTTTTCAACATCGTCAAAGAATTCACCAACCCCACCGCAGCATCTAACGACATCACTCCCTCCCAAGACCTCTGCAATGCGTTATCCTCCTTCTTCTACAATGAAATTGCCGACATCCACAACAGCTTCGAAAATACTCCCAGCGATGAACCGTCCCCACCCCCCGTAGATCCTACTCCGCCAACTAACATCCTCAGCGCCTGTAACCCAATCACCACTGAAGACACCATCCGCCTAATGAACTCAACCCACTCTGGCTCACCAACCGACCCCTGCCCCCACCACATCTTCAACAAAGCTGACTCCATCATCGCACCCCAACTGCGTGATGTCATCAACTGCTCGTTCAAATCTGCCACCTTCCCAGAAAGCTGGAAACACGCCGAACTCAGCGCCCTTCTGAAGAAACCCACAGCAGACCCCTCTGAACTTAAAAACTACCGACCCATATCCCTCCTCCTATTCCCGGCCAAAGTCATTGAGAAAACCGTCAACAGCCAGATCGCCGCCTTCCTTGAATCCAACAACTCCCTCGATCCATCTCAATCCGGATTTCGAGCCAAACACAGCACCGAAACTGACCTCATTCCAGCAACAGACGACATCCGATCACTACTGGATAACGGAGAAACAGCGGCCCTCATTCTACTCGACCTCTCCGCCGCTTCCGACACAGTCTGCCACAGCACCCTTATACAACGCCTCAGCAACATCGGCATACAAGGAAAAGCCCTGGACTGGATCACCTCGTTCCTAGCTGGGAGAACCCAGAGAGTCCGTCTTCCCCCATTCAACTCAGAGGCCACTTAAGTCATCTGTAGAGTACCACAAGGATCATCACTCAGTCCCACCCTCTTCAACGTTTACATGAGCCCACTCGCATCCATCACGCGCCAACACAACCTCAACATCATCTCTTACGCCGACGACACCCAATTAATCCTTTCCCTCACCAAAGACACTAACACCGCCAAAACCAATCTGCACAAAGGCATGAAAGAAGTAGCCGAATGGATGAAACATAGCCGCCTAAAACTCAACTCAGACAAAACGGAGGTGCTCATCCTAGGATCTTCATCTGCCTGGGACGACTCTTGGTGGCCATCTGCTCTGGGCACAGCACCCACACCCACAGACCATGCACGTAACCTTGGCTTCATCCTAGACTCCTCTCTCTCGATGTCCAGACAAGTCAACGCAGTTTCATCCTCCTGCTTCAACGTACTTCGCATTCTCAAAAAGATCTTCCGCTGGATACCCCTCGAGACAAGAAAGACTGTCACCCACGCTCTAGTCACAAGTCGACTGGATTATGGTAACACACTATACTCCGGAATCACAGCAAAATCACAGAAAAAACTCCAACGCATCCAAAACGCCAAGATCACATCACCGGGCACCTAAAAGACCTCCACTGGCTTCACGTCAACAAAAGAATTACATTCCGTCTTCTAACCCATGCACACAAGGCCCTCTACAATCTAGGACCAGAATGCCTCAACGCTCGACTGTCCTTCTACAAACCCACCCGTCAACTTAGATCATCCAATCAAGCCCTCGCCGCAGTCCCGTGCATCCGAAAATCCACCATGGGTGGCAGATCCTTCTCCTTCCTGGCTGCAAAGACCTGGAACTCACTCCCCACTCACCTCCGCCTTACTCAAAACCACATCTCCTTCAGAAAAGAACTTAAAACCTGGCTATTCGACAAATAATGAACCCCTTCCCCTAGCGCCTTGAGACCCTCTGGGTGAGTAGTGCGCTATATAAATTGCCTGAACTTGAACTTGAACTTGAACTGGCAGAAGGTGAAAATACAAAATGCCCTTCTCAGCATCTCAAGGATATTGCACTACAGTACCCATTAAAATGGTATGGGTGGGCATGGCCACGCTTCATGTACCTCAAATGCCATGGCATCATGTTGAAAGTCTCTTTAAACTATTGAACCTCATGACATTACGATAAGGATCAGTAACTAGAGTGGCACACAGTGAAAAATCCCAACCAATCACACAATAGCATATACATACAGCAATAATACATACACAAATGTTGTGCTATAAGGCATGTAAGCCGATAACACATTCTCATACATACACAGATATCTAGCATTGTAACCACAACAATGTCATCATGCACACATGTCAGCCTCAATGCTTACATTAATGATATCACAGAAGTACAATATAATTGCATTCACTGAGAACAAGCAGACACCAATGGCCAGACTCTCTCTTATTTTGTATCATACTTATGTCACTGAAGGATGTAGAAGCTCTTTGCTATTCCTTGGATGCCAGTAAGCCTCAACTGCCACTGTGGGGCGGAGATTGCCGGGTCCTAAAATGACCGCTCATTAAGAAAACTCCGTAAACATCTATTCTGCAATATAGGGAGAGGTGTGGCGCCGCGGCCAGGGTGACTGACTCCGGAATCTGGGGATCAAGGTTCGATCCCCGGGGCCGGTGGTAGATTAGCCCAGCACCATGTGACTCTGGGCAGTAGCTTGCTTAATCTTCCTGACGGCCCCCAGCGCCTAGAGACCCTAACGGGTGATGGTATGCGCTTTACGAATGTGGATTATTCTTATTATTATAATAATCCTTAATACTTGCGGGGAAAACCGCTCAGAAAGCAGCACCCTTAAAGAAACAGGGTAAGCTCACTCCAATGATGCAAAAATCAGCCTGAAGTATATCGCAAGCGAGCAGTTAGAGGAGTCTGCGACCGTCGGCCTAACATCGCATGGAGGACTGTGCTGAGCTGGGCCTGAGCGGGGATATCGCTCGATCAACTGTCCCCGAGGCGTGACTCGTTGTCTACCCCTCTGCCTGTGCTCTCCAGATCATGTTGAGGTCAGTTGGCTGTGCTTGCAAGGGGGGCTGGTTCGAACCTCCAGGAGGTGACGTGCATTGCCGAGGCCTACCGGAGGCTGGGTGCGATGTGCGGCCGCGACTGAGATCACTATCGGGTCTTTCATACTCACCCGGCTGATTGGTCATTGGTTGACAGTTACAGCTCAGGTATGTGGCTCCTCTAGTAAGGTCAGTGTGCTGGGGCCCTCCTGGGGATGGAGAGCCTCTGTGCGCCTCACCATCAGACCACAAATAAACATTGGGAGCAGGCCCTGTGGGTGGGAGCGAGTGGGCCCAGCACTGCGCCATTGGCATTTGGAGGTGATTGTGCTTGATCGAGCTGTAATCATCAAAACCGAATCGCTGTGGCCTGTCATTCCAAGAATTGGAGAACTGCTCCTCTAGCAGGCTGCGCAGCTGCCTCCCCCTCTACAGGGATTCAGCCTGATTGACTTCTAACTCTAAACTGGACACTATAAAGGAAGGTAATTTCTCTCGAGGAATACCACCAGACTTACCTTGAGGTGTGGGTCTGGCGTGAGGGCGGTAGACAGTCAAAATATCGAGTTGTTAATGTCGATGTACCATATTATCGAGTCCAAAATATCGATGGTAAGAAATTTCGAAAACCAAAATATCGTCGTAGAAAATATCGATTTATGTGTGTGTCAAAAATATCGAAGACATGAATGTCGAAATCAGTAATATCGATGCTGAAAATATCGATTGTCAAAAATATCGATATGTAAAAGTGATGTTTTAAAGTATGTTAAGTAATGATATAGTTAAATGTTGTTTATATATAAGGTAATTTTTACATATAATTTTATTATTTTTAGTTAGAAGTGTAGGAGCAGGATGTAGAGTTGATAGGGGATAAGGGTGGGTAGTGTATTAAAAAAGTATAGTGTAAATATTGAATAATAAATTTTGCATTTGAAGTAAAATTTTAAATTAGCAAAATTTAATTCAAATTATTTAAAAATTGCGAATTTTTATATAAATTTATTGAGTATTGTTAAATTATTTGTACTTTGCTTTTGGATATATATTAATAAATTGTGTAAATATATCTAAATTTTTAATTTTTTACTAAATAATTGTATATTAATATTAGGAGCGGGATGTAGAGTTTATAGGGGATAAGGGTGGGTAGTGTTTTAAAAAAGTATAGTGAAATTGTACAAATTTAATTTTCGAATTTCCTTTAGATTTCAAAATTTCGATAATTTTTTTAAATATTTGTAGTAGTCGGAATTTGATCGAAATTTAGGGAGTATATAAAACATTATGATTAATTTTTGGGTATGTACTAAAAAGTATTATAAATATTAAAATATTACATTATATTTTTATAATATTTGTACAATAAATTTAGGAGCGGGAGGTAGAGTTTATAGGGGAAAAGGGTGGGTAGTGTTTTAAAAATATATAGGGTAATTATATAAATTAAAATTTCGCAATTTCATATAAATTTGCGAAATTTCTCAAATTTAAACAAATTTCGATTTATGCGAAATGATATCGATTGTTATCGAATATAGTACTTATTTTTTAAGTTTGCTGTTGTGTATGTACTAAAAAAGATTTGTAATTATAATATTTTTATATATTTTCCAAAAATATTTGTCTAATTATTTTATGAGTGGGATGTATAGTTTCAAGGGGATAAGGGTGGGTAGTGTATAAACAAAGTATACTCTAATTATAGAATTAAAAATTTCGCCTTGTATTTAATTTTGGTTTCGATGCGAAATTTTATATACATATTATTTAAATACGAAATTATGAACACTATTATGTTGTTGTTCTAAATTGAGGTACTTTGTGTATGTAGTAAAAAGTATTAAAAATATATAATTTAGTAGATATTAAATAAATAAATGTATCATATTTTTAGGAGTGGGATGTCGAGTTTATAGTGGATCAGGGTGGGTAGTTTTATCAAAGGTATATTTTGTGCGTTTAGGGTCTGTTTTTTGTGTATGTACGAAGGGGTATTTTAAGTGTTCAGGGTCAGTTTTTAGTTTGTTGTTGAAGGGGTTTTGTAAGGTTTAAGGCTCAGTTTTTAGTTTGTGAGTAAAGGGTTATTTTTAGGTTTCAGGGTCAGTTTTTAGTTTGTGGGTGAAGGTGTTTTGTTAGGTTTCAGGGTCAGTTTTTAGTTTGTGGGTAAAGGTGTTTTGTAAGGTTTCAGGGTCAGTTTTTAGTTTGTGGGTGAAGGAGTTTTGTAATGTTTCAGTGTTAGTTTTTAGTTTGTGGGTGAAGGAGTTTAGTAAGGTTTCTGGGTCAGTTTTTAATTTGTGGGTAAAGGTGTTTTGTAAGATTTCAAGGTCAGTTTTCAGTTTGTGGGTAAAGGTGTTTTGTGAGGTTTCAGAGTCAGTTTTTAGTTTGTGGGTAAAGGGGTATTTTTAGGTTTCAGGGTCAGTTTTTAGTTTGTGGGTGAAGGAGTTTTGTAAGGTTTCAGTGTTAGTTTTTAGTTTGTGGGTGAAGGAGTTTTGTAAGGTTTCTGGGTCAGTTTTTAGTTTGTGGGTAAAGGTGTTTTGTAAGGTTTCAAGGTCAGTTTTTAGTTTGTGGGTAAAGGGGTTTTGTGAGGTTTCAGAGTCAGTTTTTAGTTTGTGGGTAAAGGGGTATTTTTAGGTTTCTGGGTCAGTTTTTATATGGCTGAGATACCCGCCACCCCCTCTCAACACAATCCCCAAAAGGAGGGAAACCGGAAACAGTTCTTAAAGTTTTTTGGATGTGGGATGGAGTGACCATCCCGGCCGTATTTATTAAAACAAAAAATTAAAACATTAAACGTTTTCATGTTATGTACAATTTCATTATCACATTACGATGTTTGGCTAACCTTAACATAATCTCTAATACAGAGGTTCTCCTAGCCGAACTAGCATCCTACAAAAACATTCTCTAAGAACACTGAAATTGTACATCCTAACGTTTAAGGGCCAACGGCAAGGTCATAACCGGTGTCAAGATCCCTAACCAGACTTACCCCTCCCACTTGGGAGGGGCGACAGCACAGAGGCTTACCTCAAGTGCAACTACTAACAATTTCCCTTGACTTGACGGGGGCACTTAAGACTCGACGCCATTTAAAGGTCGTTCGAACACTTGTGTGTGGTATCTAGAAGGTATCGTTGACCTCTCCCCACCCCACACAACTTACCGCATCTGCCGTCGCAGATGACCCTGGCCCCGGGAAATTCCCCAGGAGGGGGCTGTAACCCCTCCTACAAAGGAAGGGGCCTTGACCGCCTTTCCTTTACTTCCGGCGACCCGCCCTTAGACGGGACCGCCTCCCCACTGAGGGGCCAATGGCCACCTCTCCCGAGCGCTCCCATCCGTGTTGGGTGACGCCCACTCATAGGGATCTACCAATTAGTGCTCACCGATCATGACCTTACCGCCTACCAAAAATAAATACGACAATTCTTAAACCTATGAAAACATTGGTCACTACGACCGAAAGAGCATGCTAGAAATGCAACACTACATCAAATCATTTTAATCGTAACAACCTAGACGATATTCACCATACTTTATTATGATTAACCACAAACTGATACTGTCACAGCCTGTAAACGAAATGGAAAAACCAAGTTATAAATTCACTTTATTGCACAACAACTTGCTGTCCTCAGGGGCTGGTGGGTGGGTCAAAATTGGCTCTTCGTTCCGTCCCGAGCTCACGTGTAGCGAGGAGGTGCAGCTTCGGAGCACAAGAACAAGAGGACGTCTTCTGGTCTTGCGCCTTCTTTTATTCGTCTTCAGGGCGGGCGAAAACCCGCCCCTGCCCGCCCCGAGGGCGTGGCTGGCTGCGTCGGTGTCTAGGCCAGCCCACTCTAGGGCGGGAAAAAGCGCGCCCCGGCTACGCCGCTTCGGGCATACCAGCCGAGACGCGCCTCCCGCCCAAAAATGGCTTCCCGGGGGGATCGAGGCACTCAGCCATACGTTCGGGGGGACCGAGTGGTCGCCCCTTTCCATATGGCTGAGATACCCGCCACCCCCTCTCAACACAATCCCCAAAAGGAGGGAAACCGGAAACAGTTCTTAAAGTTTTTTGGATGTGGGATGGAGTGACCATCCCGGCCGTATTTATTAAAACAAAAAATTAAAACATTAAACGTTTTCATGTTATGTACAATTTCATTATCACATTACGATGTTTGGCTAACCTTAACATAATCTCTAATACAGAGGTTCTCCTAGCCGAACTAGCATCCTACAAAAACATTCTCTAAGAACACTGAAATTGTACATCCTAACGTTTAAGGGCCAACGGCAAGGTCATAACCGGTGTCAAGATCCCTAACCAGACTTACCCCTCCCACTTGGGAGGGGCGACAGCACAGAGGCTTACCTCAAGTGCAACTACTAACAATTTCCCTTGACTTGACGGGGGCACTTAAGACTCGACGCCATTTAAAGGTCGTTCGAACACTTGTGTGTGGTATCTAGAAGGTATCGTTGACCTCTCCCCACCCCACACAACTTACCGCATCTGCCGTCGCAGATGACCCTGGCCCCGGGAAATTCCCCAGGAGGGGGCTGTAACCCCTCCTACAAAGGAAGGGGCCTTGACCGCCTTTCCTTTACTTCCGGCGACCCGCCCTTAGACGGGACCGCCTCCCCACTGAGGGGCCAATGGCCACCTCTCCCGAGCGCTCCCATCCGTGTTGGGTGACGCCCACTCATAGGGATCTACCAATTAGTGCTCACCGATCATGACCTTACCGCCACAGGTCCGGATAGTTGACCGGCTATCCGGACCCCCCACAAAACTCCTACCTAAAGGTCATGATTTAAAGATTTTAACCAGGCTAGAAAGTCTCCTATGAGTAACTCATTCCCCGCCCTTGACAAATGCACACCATCCCCCAGATACATACTGTCATCATTAATACAATTATGCGAGATCGAATGCAATGTCTTGGAACGGAACAACCTACTCACTTTGTTATTCAATTTTTTAACAGAATGATTCAAAGCAGGGATCGAGATAGCCCCCCGCCACACTTTTCGTGGGATCATATGAGACCACGCAATTAGGCACCCCGGAACTCTCCTCGCTAACCAACTTACCGTGGAAAGCATAGCCTCCAGGAGAAGTCGTCTACCGGTGGTGACCAAATCATTGCCCCCCAAATGCACTATGACTATGGACGGCGGTGACCTCATCCGCTCTAACAAGCCCTCAAAAAATTCCTGAAACTGGTCAATACAGAGACCGCCCCTTCCGTAGAAGGACACTCTGTACCCGTATTCCCCAGGTACGTGAACCATGTCACCTGCTTTGAATACGTCTGCAGCCCGTCTCACGTATGAGTGGCCCACGACCCACACCTCCTTCCTCACAGCCGGTGACGTGCGACCGCTGACCTGGTGTTGGGTCGACTGCTCAGTCTGCCCTGCCGCGTAGGCTTGCGCAACTGAAAACAAACAAAAGACAAGAGGCGTGAGTACATGATTACAGCTTCACAACATGTGCAATCGCACGTACCTCTTATAACAATTGGAGGACCAGCGCCCCACACGTTTCACTTGTTCTACATTAAGACCCCTGGCTGTAGCTTCAGTGGCAGCCCCTATACGAAAGGAGTGGGTCCCAAATTCGCCCGGGTCCAAGCCCGCTGCGGCAATGGCCATTGCAAGCACCCGTTGAAACTGAAACCTCGTCAGCGGGGTGGCGTCTGCATGCCTCAACAATGTCCCCCCCCATGATGCCACCCTTCGTGCTAGGTAATCTTCTAAGCACTGTACCGGACACATGGATGACTCGGGGTTCCTGCGAATGATCGTGCAGTCCCCACTCCCATCTTGGTCAGTCTTGGACCTGAGAAAGGAGACAATCATCGCATCCCCCCTGATCTGGACATGCTCCCTGCACAAGCCTCCCGTCACATCCTGTTTGTTCCTTGCAACTAGCTCACTAACTCTCATAGCCCCGTGAAATGCCAGCGTAAATGCAGTCCGGAACGAACAGGTCTCGAACGGGGACGAGCATGTGTTCGGGAGTGTGACCAGTAACTGGGACAACCTGTCTAGACCTATCGGTCGTCGTACGTCTACTCTGCGACCCTCTAGACGTTGCCACCCACGTAGCGCTTTCTGTACCGTGAAAGACGCTGTTGGGTCCAGGATGCCATGGGCCCTGGCAACAAAGGAAATGGCGGCACGATGCCTTTGGGCCGTAGCCACCGATTTCCCAGCCCTACGTAAGGACATCAGAAAAAGTACTACCAACTCTTCCTGACCCCAAAGTCCCCCTCTCTCTGCCCCCAAAAAGGCTAAATAGGCCTGGAACGCCCCTTCATATGCCTTCCTTGTCCTGGGTGCTAGACTCTCTCCCACGAGGTGACGAAGTTCGGGGCACCGAGAGACCAGAGAGCTTCGGGGAAGGGTGCCGGCTCCGGGTCCGCTGAAGGAAGGAAACCCGAGAAAGCCTGCATGTGAAAACGAGACAGTGCATCAGCAGCCTGATTCATCACCCCTGGGACATGTTTTGCTCTGAATACCACGTTCAGTTGCATACACAGTAAGGCAATTTCTTTGAGCAGCCTCAAAATCAATTTACAACGGGCTGCCTGACTATTGATGCATTCTACCACGGTCATATTGTCGGACCAGAACACAACAGAATGATCTCTGAACCCTTCTGGCCAGGTTCTCAGGGCCACCAGAATGGGAAATAGTTCAAGGAAAGCGATGTTACTTGTCAGCCCCTTCTCGTGCCACCATAGGGGCCACTTTTGTGCCGACCATTTTGTGCCGAAGATGGCGCCAAAACCTACGCTTCCTGCTGAATCTGTCCATAGCCCAAGCTCTTCAGAGGACACGGCTGGCTTGTTCCAGACGACTCGGCCATTGAAGTCCGCCAAGAATGCTAACCAAATCCGCATGTCCTGGCGGACCTCAGCCGATAACCTTGTGCGATGATGACCCTCCTTCAGGCCAGCCATCGCTTGGGCAATTGAGCGGGAAAAGGGGCGAGCCATTGGTATCACCCTCAAGGCAAAGTTCAACTTTCCCACTAACTGTTGCAACTGATGCAGTGTAACTTTGGATGCATTTAAACATACTTGGAGGGCTGCCCTGAATTTCGACACTTTGCTAGCTGGTAAACGGAAGCACCCCTCCCTTGAGTCCAACTCGATCCCCAAAAACTCGAGGCAAGTCGTGGGACCCATAGTCTTACCCGGTGCCAATGGCACGCCAAGGTGATCCATTAACACACAGAATTCAGCTAAGGCCTGGGCACATTCGGGATTACCGGCGGGGCCAAGGAACAGAAAGTCGTCAAGGTAGTGCATTACATTTCGGAAACCCGTTTTCTTAGTGAACACCCATTGCAGGAAAGTACTGAATTGCTCAAAGTAAGCACATGATATAGAGCATCCCATTGGCATACACCTATCCATGTAAAATGACCCCTGGAACCCGAATCCCAGAAGACGCTGATCGTCTGGGTGTACCGGGAGCAACCGGAACGCTGACTCGATATCAGATTTCGCCATCAACGTCCCGTGCCCCAGGTGATTCAAGATGGCTACCGCCTCATCAAAAGATGCGTATCGCACCGAACAAACTTCTGGATCAATTGCGTCGTTCACCGAAAGACCATGTGGAGCAGATAGATTATGGATCAAACGAAACTCACCCGGGTCCTTCTTGGGGACCACCCCTAACGGAGAACAAACGAAATCCGGTACCGGGGGTTCACTAAACGGGCCGGCGACCCGTCCCCGGCTAACCTCTTCCTGAATTTTTTCTTGCACTACATATGTATGTTGTAAAACGGAAAGTTGATTTTTGCACATCCCTACACCCTGAAAGTCCCCTACCGGGATGCGGAAACCATGTGTAAAACCGTTCCGCAGCACCCCGGCAGAAATACGATCCGGGTATTCGCTGAGCCAGGGAATCATTGCCAAGGTATCAATCGGGGTTGGTAAAGGCGCCCCTCGGCCTAGCTTAGACCTGTTTGGCGCCTCCCTTACCCCCATTCTCACCCGTTCTGGCTCTGCACGATGACTCAGGATGGGACGACCCACACGTACTACACTCATGTTTGAATTTACACGATCCCGGAGGCCTGGTACATTTCCCCTTGTTGAAATTAAAACAGAAACCCTTTCTCC
The DNA here is from genome assembly GCF_964263255.1 of Lissotriton vulgaris. Lineage (NCBI taxonomy): Eukaryota > Metazoa > Chordata > Amphibia > Caudata > Salamandridae > Lissotriton > Lissotriton vulgaris. The sequence goes on along the minus strand of NC_141688.1, from coordinate 185,122,075 downwards.
CTGTATTGCCTGCGGGCCTCGACTGGTCGTCGGTGCTCGTACTTGGTCGAAAGGGCGTCCCCACATTTTGGCGGGAGTAATCAACAACATTGCTCCCGACCAATGGCATTCTTAACATTCCCGATTCTTTCATTTTATCCCATGTTAAAGAATCGTAACAATCCCAAGTCAAACTCTTGTTATGTTCCTTTTCTTTCCTGAACAGATTGTCATAACAAAACCAATGGTTACCTTGATACGCTGTCGAGTAACCCATAATTCGTGATTGATAAACGGGAAACTCAGGAAGCAACTCGGGCCTACGTTCCCCCAAAATCGATGTGAAAATACCCCATGCATTGCCCCAGTTGCCAATGTTCTCATTTACCTTAAAGGCGGCCATCTTTGCGCGCCAAACACTCGGATGCATTAAGTCCTTCTGACTTTTCACATGCTCCACATCATAATGATCAACAAGCAGGGAAAAAATATTCACGTACTCCCCCGCCCAGATCTTTTCCTTTATAGCTAAAGGCACATGTTGTCCTAATCTCTCTCTACGAGAGGGTGCTGACTCGTCCCTTGCAATCGGCAATGGCCGCTTACCTGCACCGGACGCAGCTTCTGCCGCTTGCGGCTTGTCTATCCCCGCCAACGGCGTAGCCACTCTAGCTGCCTCTTTCTTCTCACGAAGCCCTTTTATCAGCGCCTGTGCCTCGGCAGCCGTGGCGCCATCACTACTATCCCCCAACCATGCTGCTAGCTGTGCTGCCAGCTCGGGGGGCATGTCTTCCTTGGATGTCGGGGTGACGACAACGGGGATTGGATTCCCCTCCATCGGTACTGGGGTCGGCGCCTCGAGCGGGGCAGAGGGAACCGGGACGGCCCCACCGGCTGGAACCTTTCTCGGCCTCTTAGGTCTCCCTCCAGCCGGCGCAGGGCCCGAACCCTCCTCCCCATCTCGCTCCGCCAACCGTTTCTTTATGTCGGACACTTCTTTGCAAAGGGCCCGCACCATCTGGTCGGTCGTCATTCTCTTTGCGCCTTTCTTGGGCATCTCTCCGAGGGAGTATCTAGAAGACAAAGAAAAAGATCAAAACGTTCAAAATTGGCTCTTCGTTCCGTCCCGAGCTCACGTGTAGCGAGGAGGTGCAGCTTCGGAGCACAAGAACAAGAGGACGTCTTCTGGTCTTGCGCCTTCTTTTATTCGTCTTCAGGGCGGGCGAAAACCCGCCCCTGCCCGCCCCGAGGGCGTGGCTGGCTGCGTCGGTGTCTAGGCCAGCCCACTCTAGGGCGGGAAAAAGCGCGCCCCGGCTACGCCGCTTCGGGCATACCAGCCGAGACGCGCCTCCCGCCCAAAAATGGCTTCCCGGGGGGATCGAGGCACTCAGCCATACGTTCGGGGGGACCGAGTGGTCGCCCCTTTCCAGTTTGTGGGTAAAGGGGTATTTTTAGGTTTCAGGGTCAGTTTTTAGTTTGTGTGTAAAGGGGTATTTTTAGGTTTCAGGGTCAGTTTTTAGTTTGTGGGTAAAGGGTTTTGTAAGGTTTCAGGGTCAGTTTTTAGTTTGTGGGTAAAGGGGTATTTTTAGGTTTCAGGGTCAGTTTTTAGTTTGTGGGTGAAGGGGTTTTGTAAGGTTTCTGGGTCAGGTTTTAGTTTGTGGGTAAAGGTGTTTTGTAAGGTTTCAGGGTCAGTTTTTAGTTTGTGGGTAAAGGGGTTTTGTGAGGTTTCAGAGTCAGTTTTTAGTTTGTGTGTAAAGGGGTATTTTTAGGTTTCAGGGTCAGTTTTTAGTTTGTGGGTGAAGGGTTTTGTAAGGTTTCAGGGTCAGTTTTTAGTTTGTGGGTAAAGGGGTATTTTTAGGTTTCAGGGTCAGTTTTTAGTTTGTGGGTGAAGGGGTTTTGTAAGGTTTCTGGGTCAGGTTTTAGTTTGTGGGTAAAGGTGTTTTGTAAGGTTTCAGGGTCAGTTTTTAGTTTGTGGGTAAAGGGGTTTTGTGAGGTTTCAGAGTCAGTTTTCAGTTTGTGGGTAAAGGGGTATTTTTAGGTTTCTGGGTCAGTTTTTAGTTTGTTGGTGAAGGGGTTTTGTCAGGTTTCAGGGTCAGTTTTTAGTTTGTGGGTGAAGGGGTATTTCTAGGTTTCAGGGTCAGTTTTTAGTTATAGGGGTACAGGGAAAACATAAATTAAGATTCTATTTAAATTAAATGTATTATATTAAATTAAATTTAATGATATTACATTATTCATTTTTTAACATTTGATTTACTATAGTAATTTATTATTATTTAATGTCCTGCAGTTACTTAAATTATTTGTTAATTGAAGTTGGAAGAGTAAATTTAATATGTTCTGTGTCCTGCACTTAAATGGTGATTGCAGTTCTAATAGTAAATTAATCACGGTTTTTGAGAAGCAATTACCTAAAGTAAATTTGTTATTGGAGTCGGAATATTTAAAAATTTTATTGTTTGTCTTTCAAATATTGATATTATATGTATATGGGTGTATGAATAATAATTGTTATAACTTCAGTGTATATTATGTTATTTATTTACATGTGGTATATAGAAATAGATAGAACATTACAGTTATAATACATTTGCAAAAATACATAAAAATGATTTTGTCATAGGTAATACAAAATAATGACACCAGTTTTCTTTCCTGTAAATTTTTTTATTCAACACTTGAAATATACGATCACATATACATTTTATCAAGCTATCTTTGGTATACATATAAACAAAAAAGGAGGACAATGTTCATTTTATAATCACATTTTACAGTAATTTTCTTGACAAGTACTTTTAATTTGTAGAGAAAAAATGGTTAGTTCACATAATGCAATGTATGATATTATACATACATAATACAATTATTGTTTCTTAATAAAACATCAAACATGTGTAATGAAAAACATAAGTCACACATTTTTATTACATATAGTGATATACTGATGATGATATTAACATATGAACACTTTTAAATGTATAATATAATATAAATATCCTAAATAGAACATGTACATCATCATCAATGATTCTTTTAACATTACAATATTCTTATGTATGATTATTATTTTTAATAATTACGTTTTAATAATAACAATTTTCACATATTAGTCATATTGTAAACAATTAAATCTGATAAACAAATACAATATTACACATTTAGTTATATAATAATTTTAATAAATATTACATTAAATATTTTTATATTTTCATACTTAATGTAATAAATATTAAAAGTATGTAATATATAATTAATATACAGGCAAAAAGATTTTCTATTCACAATATACTATACTATTTTTTCAACATTACACATAATTTCGAGCCATATATATAACAATAATGGACATTTATAGTAGTACTTTTCACAGTTACATATAATTTGAATCGTTTATTTTGTAACCACTCTTTGTCTTTTTGCATTATTTTGGTAAAGGGAAAGTCGCGGTTGGAAGCAGGTTCACTTTTGAGTAGGTACAAATCTACTTTTATATTTTTAAAGAATTGTAAATTAAAATTAAAGGTTATATTTTGTTATTTTGGGGTTGGTAATTAAAGTATGACTATTTACGTATAATGGAGTGGAATCAATACGTATTTTCGTTCACGACTTTTTGAGCCATTTAAAATAGTTGGAGTTAATGAGTATGTGGTATAATTTAATTAAAATAAAAAGAAATAGGAATGTTATGTTTATATATTATGGGATACTCGTTAGTGTTATGTCGGTGGGATTGTTTAGCTGTTTTTTTTTCTCGTATTTTGAAACAGCTATTTCCGTTTCCGATTATTTTTTTTTTGGGAAAGGAAGTGTGTTTCAGTTGTTAGAACGGAGATGATTTACATTCTTCCTTTATATTTTGAGTTCTGTGAAATATTTTTCACACTTTAAGATAACAGTCGTTATTTTAAATGGCTTTTAAATAGTCGTTTAATTTGGATGATGGATAGTTTTAGCAGAGTTAAAGAAAACATAATTAATGATTTGTTGGATTAAGTCTTTGATATTTACACATTGTATTGTCGGTAAAGGATTATCTTTATGATGTTCTATTTAAAGGTAAGTTATAAATTTATGTTATTTTATTTGGATGGAAGCAGTTTTTAAAAACAAATATTGTGATATAATAATATATTTATTTAGTCTTTTTAGAATAGTGTTAAAAAATAAATTAGACTAAATAAATATTTTTTTATTATATTAAAATATGTGTTTTATTAGATTAAGGATATTGTTTGATCTCTATCAATTAATTTAGTTATTGCAATTAGTTCAATGTTTTGGCTATCATTTTTAAATATTCCAGTCCTCTTGTTGTAGGATATAGTTGGACTTGCTGTTGAAGATATAAATACATTTGAGCAGTTTGTCTAGAGAGTTTTGGTTTCAGTTGTATGACAGATTGCTGCATACGTAGTTCCTGAAAGCTTTGCTCTTTTTGTATAGCTGCGACTAGCTTGTGTAATGTGGGTGTTGTACGTCCAGTAGAAGAGAGGAAGGCATTGTGCCAACCTTCAACAGCATTGTTCGTTTTTGCCTCTTGGTTGAGTGTTGGTAGATAGACATTCCACCAGGGAATTGCAAATTTTGGCTGGCGTCTGTGGCCTGACCTATGTAGTCTTCCTACCCAGTTGTCCTCAAAGTAATCTAAAAGTGGGGCGAGTCTTTGCTTATTTTGGGTGTAGAAAGGACTTTCAATTAACAAATTGTAATGTTCGGCCACATCAGTTACTGGTACATATGCCAGAGCAATGAGATGTTTGATTTGGCATGCAAAAGTTATATTTGTTGCATACTCAACACTAAGGGCAGATTTTTGTAAATGTCTCCAGAGACATTGATTGAAATGAAAATAACATCCTTGAATGGATGTGTGTGGGTAAGTTTTCAAAATAGAATTAATCATAGCTTGCTCGAAGTCTATGATGATTTTCATTGGGAAGTAGTCAGAAGTTTGTTCCTTTATTTTTTGTAAGATTTCTGAGTAAGTTGTGGCTTGTTTGTTTGGTAATAAACAATATATGAAGGGGATACAGGTATTATGATATTGCCCATGAATTGTATATAACTGGTAGAAAGGTTTTGGGCATATAGAAAAAGTTCCATCCATCATCCAAGTAGTACTTTCAGTTAATTTTTTTATATTGTTATTAGTTGCCAACATGATTATTCTTTTGTCCTTGCTATGATTATCATAAAAAATAAATGGCTCGTCATTATGAGTAATTACAAGCTCTGGCGGAATTATGACTTCTTCAAAAGTTTTAGGAGTTGGTATATTGGGTCTACTTGCTTTTTTTGTTCTTGCTATTGTTCTTTTAATGGTAGCAATAGATGGTAGCTGACCTCTTGCTTCTTTGGGTACTTTAGGTAGTAATTCTTTCAGAATTACGTTGGTAGGTAGTTCTGATCTGGTATTTTCAAGAGTGGATCTCACTTCTATTTCCGAGATGTTTGGTGGGTGATTATGTTCAGTGGTATTTATAACACTAGTTTCCCTTGTTGTAGCACGGCCATAGCATTTATTGGAGTAATATTTTGTACACTTCCAATTCACTTTAAGGTCTTTTTGTTTCTCCTGAGTATAAATGTAGCCCATATAGCATAACAGAAATTTGCCTTTCTGAGATGTAATAAATGTTGCATCATCAGTCATTCTTGAGTTCTGGTATCTAGAAAAGTTAATATACAAATATTAATACAATCAGAAATGTATAAAACATTTTAAATTAAGCTAGTATTCTTCTAGTAATTTACTTACCAGCAGTAATGTTCTATTTATCGAAAGTAGATGCTTGTTCAGTTTGATGTTGTTCTTCTATTGCCACGGTCTGTTGAGAAATAATTAAGTATGTTATAGGAAAAGTTACAATTTGTTTTTTGGTAAAAAAATTTTTACGTTATAACGTCTCTAAAAATAGTTTTGTTTATTTGGATTTAAAAAGAGAAATTTCCAAGATTATACTAACAGATGCATAAAAAGAGTCATTTTTATTTGTAGCAAATTCTATAGAGTTTATAAAGACTACTTATGTTTTATTTATGAACTTACCAAGATAATTATAGTAGTAGCAGAATGTTTGTTCTTTGATGTGAATTTTCTCTTTTCTGTATCTTTGAGTTTTGTTGATGAAAATTACTAATGCGTTTATATGTTATATAAATAATGCACATTTGTTATAAAGCATTGTTACTTATTTGCTAAAAAGAACCAGGGATGATACATGTATTATGAGTAAAAGCACAAAAAAACATATTTGAGAACAGGAAGATTATACTAACAGATGCATAAAAAGAGTCATTTTTATTTCTAGTACATTCTATAGAGTTTATAAAGACTAGTTATGTTTTATTTATGAACTTACCAAGAGAATTATAGTAGTAGCAGAATGTTTGTTCTTTGATGTGAATTATCTCTTTTCTGTACCTTTGAGTTCTGTTTAGAGAGAAAGTTGATGAAAATTACTAATGCGTTTATATGTTATATAAATAATACACATTTGTTATAAAGCATTGTTACTTATTTGCTAAAAAGAACCGAGGATGACACATGTATTATGAGTAAAAGCACATAAAAATATATTTAAGAACAGGAAGAAAACATTTTTTACACAGCATTGTAACGTTTTTTCCTCAAAACATTCTGGCTTCACACTATGTATTAAGATTTACAGGCTAAGAAACAAAGTATAGAGTTTTAAATTAGGCCAATAATTGGCAAATAACGTTAAGTAAATGTTAAACATATGTAGATACCTTTTTTTAATTTAAAGTGTCCTGTATCTTGAAGTTGAAGTATAACTTGATTTGTTTGTAGAGTCTGTTTAAAGGTAAAGTACATAAAGAAATAACAAATTAGGTTACAAATCTTGGTCTATAAGTAATAGCCAAAAAACATTAGAATTTATTAACAGAGCTATATCATTACTTACTTGTAGTTTCAGGACGAATTTTCTTGCAGAGAAGAATATAGATGGTGCTCCCAAAATTGGCAGTATGTGGTCACGAAGAATATTTCCTGCAACTTGTATGGCTGTTTGTGATTGGTTTATATAGTCTATGTGTAATTAAGTTTGCTATCTGATTGGTCAGATATGTAAAGACGAGTTATTATTGGTTAGTTTGAATTATTTTTAAGTTAAACTTTTAAGATATATCTTCTTATATAGTTTATGTTGAGGAATTGAAATGATATATTTATGTTTAAAAAAACTCTTGTAATAAATAAAGATTATGTAAAATGTGTACTAAGTATTAAATACGTATGTTTACAAAGAGTTTATATACAAATTTCGTCAGTATGCGAAAACACAATTTTGTACACTAAATGTTACTTAATAAATTGACAATACATTAGTGAAGTCATTTGAAATGTGTGTATTACTTAGAGAATAGATTTATTGGTGTTATATATAAAAAAGGAGTATTATTTAGCTATCGATATTTTGATATAGACGAAAATAGTGCTATCGAAATTTTAGTATTCGATATTATTGTAGTGTGTTATATGTAGTATTGAGTGTCGATATTATGGTATTCGATAATTATGCTAACGATATTTCTGTAGACGATATTTTTGTGCATCGATATAGTTTGCTCGATATTATTGTAGTTTTCATGTTAAGTATAGGGTGTCGATATTAGTGCTATCGATATTAGAGACTCGATGTTATAGTAGGTCGATTTTTTAGAAATCGAAATTCTGTCAGTGATTCGTGAGGGCACACTTACCACCCCGCAGGTTAAGAGTAAGTTTGTTGATCGGACTGTGCTGATATTGTTGGGCACAGCTATTTTTTCAGTCATGTTCATTGTCGAACGTGTGCAGCTCTCCTAGGGCCCCAAGCCCCCTCCTGGTGCCCCTCCGAGGCCTGTGATAGCAAAATCGCTCAACTATAGGGACAGAGCTGCATTGCAACATTGAGACCTAGGAGATCTTAAATTTGAGGGCTCATCGTTCTCACTGTTTCCATACTTCACAGTGAATGTGCAGGAGGCAAGAAGACAGTTTGCACTGATGAAACGCAGATTAAAGGAACAGAACATGGGGTACATAATGCTATATCTGGCAAAGCTGAGAGTGGTGATCAATGGCAAATCTTCTAGGACCACAAGTCCCTCCAAGAGGCTTCAAGGACTTAAGCAAGCCGGACACATGGAATGATGGTCCGGATACTGTGGATCAGCCTAACGGCTCTAGTGGAGATCTTGATGAAGATGATTAAGAAAGGTGCGGTGACTCTGGTTCTCTACCACAGATCTGCCAAGAAGACCATCGACAAAGACAGATTGGTGTTATACGATTGGGGGTCTCAGACTCCGATCCACGAGAGTGGAACATTTAGAGGGTTGTTGGATGATTGGCAGTATAACAAGAGATAACTTTGATGTATGTCAGCTTAGGTAATCCAGGAACTAGTTGCTTTGACTCTGACACCTTCCCAAGAAAGTTATGCTGTTCATATTGACTTCTTCCAAGGAACTATGGGAGGGTTGCACTCCCCTCAGAGTGACTTATACTGCTGACAGGCGGCATGGCTGTGCTAGCAATTGATGGTGCGCTCACCGGTAACATCCACCACCATTTGTCACACACTGTATGGCAAAGAAGGCTAAACTGTTTTTTTTGTATAATGATGATTGTTTTAGCTAATGCAATGCTTAGTGTTGGGTGGGTGGGGTGCACACTGTCTACGCTCAGTTGGGTGAGGCATGGCGTGAGAGGGGGTGGGTGGGGTTTTTGTTTTGTTTGCACATTATGCATCAGATTACTTAGAATAGCATTGATAACCTATATGGTGCAAAATTGGTACAAATGGCGCTCAGATTACTTAGAATAGTGTTGATAACCTATATGGTGCAAAATTGGTACAAATGGCGCATTGCAAAACAGGGCTTGGGCATATGAGCAGACTACGTTTTATAACCTGGAACGTGAGAGGACTAAGTGATTTCAGAAAACTGTGTAAGATTTTGGCTTATCTAAAAAGGCATTAGGTGGATGTGGCATTGCTACAAGAGATGCATCTAGCACCCAATAGGAATATGCTCACTAGAAAGAGGCTCTTTGGCGCATATCAGACTGCTGGGTTCACTACGCATACCAGCGGTGTGCTCACCTGGGTTAACCCAAGATCAGGGCTCTCTCTTGATGAGCGGGCACCAGATTCTAATGGAAGATATTTATATCTAGATGTTAGGTGAAAGGCTTAGATTTACAGGTTGTTAACATATAAGGGTCCAATCATGATGACCCTCAGTTTTATAAGTCATTATTAGCACATATGCGTGATAGTTCTTCTCAGCCACAAATATGGGGGGGATTTTAACTGTGTATTAGACCCTCTTCTGCATTGCTCTAAGGGCGTTCCCCGGCGCCCCTCAGGGGCTGCTAAAACGATATGTGATTTAGCTGCACAGCTGGACCTGATTGATGTTTGGAGAGCGAGGTATCTTGGGATGGGATGTTTTACACATTATTTGCCCCCCCCCACAATATCTGCACCTGAATTGACTATTGACTGATCTTGGGGTGCTAATGCCCCGCGTACATGAGTGCACTGTGCAGCCACGCTCATTCTCTGACCACTCCCCCATTATATTAGAGGTCGAGGTCTCACCGTGCAGGGCTCTCCCATTCCCTCTGTATTCACTTTTAGACACATTGTTCAGGGCTGAATTGGCTATGGATATACCAGAATTCTTTGATAATAATATTGGCATGGTAAAACATTTCTCAACTGTTTGGGAGACATTTAAAGTGTATATGAGGTGGTGGCAATCAACAAACATGGAGGAGTTTTTTGGTCCATCAGGGCCAGGCTTTGATACTCAACAGATAGCTGGGTAGACTGGAGTTGGAGGCTCTGGATGGGAACGACCCACAGGTCACCGTAGTACTGAAGCAAATGCTTGAGGAATACCACGAGGAAGCAGTAGTGAAATAAAACACATAGGGAAATATGCAGTTACCAAAACCTATGGGTAATGTGACAGACCGGGATTGGGGTTAGCGGCCCTGTCCCAACGCCACAAAGAATCTGGAGCTGTTGCAGAGTTGTTGTAGTTTGATGGGAGTCTACTGAAAGACACTATTAAAATTGCAAATAGAATTAGCAGATACTACTAGGACTTGTATAGTTTTAGAGTGATGCCAGATGACAATGCTATATTAGACTACTTAGAGCACATACAGCTACCTTAGCTCACTAATGGATACAGATATTATTTGATGAGGCCTCTCAACTCCTCCGAAATTCAGACGGCGTTGAACTCCATGCTTGAGGGAAGTGCCCCGGGTCATGATGGTCTCATAGTGTCCTTTTATAAGGTATACAGAGAGCTGCTGGTCCCACTTCTGAGCACTCTGTTCAAGGAAACAGCGGAGACAGGCATAATGCCCCTTTCACTGAGGGAGGCGTTAACAGTAACTTAGCTTAAACCTGGAAAGTCTCCACAAGAATGCTTGTCCTATAGACATCTCTCACTTCTCATCGTTGACACTAAAATATATGCTAAAATCCTGGCTAACAGGCTAGCCCCTCTTCTCCTAGAAACACGAGTAAACTCACTCGTGACCTATAACCACTTTACTACTGGGAATAACCTGTATTCCAGGCATACACAAACGACATATTCAACATATTTGTTTATTCATTTATTTTTGTATTTGACATCTTTTTATCATTACTTAAGTCATTTTTTCCTTTTTTTTAAGATACAGATAATTATTTACTGTGTATTACATTTTTTTTCCTTTAAATACATGTACAAAAATTCCTTTTATAATACAATGATGAGAAAGACCACAAATATCTTTTAAAAGCGAGACAGCTATAGTGTCCAGGTCGAGAACCACATACATTCACACTCATTCACACATTCTAAACACTCACAACTCAAATAAAACAAAAGGAAAGAAAATCCTGTTGTTTTGCACCAGTTGTCCAATACGCAACCAACAGGTTGGATCTAAATAGGAGAATGGCCAACGCGTTTCGGTGGAAAAACAGCAATAGGGACCCCCTTCATCAGGACCAGCCAGGGGCAATTCAACAGTGGGTCTCGCAACCTGAAGTTTTTGTCTGTAAAAATATACATAATAGAAATTACACGTATGCCCACATTGCTTTGTAATACCTTTTGAGACAGCAACTGTGTGGACCAAACATATCAAACTATCATTCTACACAAATTGTGTCACCTTATATACCAAGATACGTGTGAGTATACATAAAGAATAATCTCAAAATTATAAGAAGAGCCCCTCTTCTCCTGACCTTGGTTAGTCCTGAACAGTTGGGATTTGTGCCAGGCCGTACTTTGTCGTTCAATCAGAGGACTGTGTTTGGGGTTACTCAGCATGTCAGACAGATATTAAATTAAAGCTGCTGCAGTGTTTTTGGTTGCAGGGAAATTGTTCTATTCTGCAGAATGGACATTCATGTTGGGGTGCTGCGGAGACTGGGAGTGGGTGAGATCTTCCTTAGACTACATCATTGTATCATCTAGATAAGCTGCACAAAATGATTCTAATCCAGCAGGGACATGATTCACCAACCTCTGGAAGGTGGCAGGAGCATTCTTTAAACCAAAGGTCATAACAGAAAACTAATAATGCCCATCAGGAGTGGAGAATGCTGTCTTTTCTTTTGCTCCTGGTTCCATGCCAATCTGCCAGTACCCTGCAGATAAGTCAAATGTACTTAGATATTTGGCTGCACCTGGTTTGTTTATCAGTTCATCTGCTCTTGGAATAGTTGAGCGTCTGTCTTGGTGTCAGAGTTGAGCTCTCTACAGTCCACCCAGAACCTCATTTCTCTCGTTCTACCCTGTGGATGAGGTTTTGGCACTAGAGCCACTGGGCTGGCCCAAGCCCTCTCAGAGGATGCAATAACCCCTAACTCCAGCATCTTGCTGACCTCAGGTCTGATGCTTTCCTTGGCTTGATCTGACTGGTGATAGATTTTGTTTTTGACAGGTGCACTGTCACCAGTGTCCACGTCATGGAGATACCAGTTTGTCTGACCAGGGATCAAGGAATAGAGCTTTGCATGCTGCTGAAAGACTTACTTGCAGTCAGTCTGCTGTTGGGCAGAGAGGGTGTCTGAAAAGATAACTACATCCACTGACCCATCTTTTGGGCTGTATGAGGGGAGGTCAGGGAGAGGTTCACTCTCTGTCTCCTGATCCTCATCAGTCACCACCAGCATGGTGATGTCAGCACTATCATGGAAAAGCCTAAGGTGGTTCACATGGATCCCCCTTTTGGGTGTTCTGCTTTTGCCCAGCCCAACCAAATATGTGATCTCATTTTTCTTTTCTAGGATAGGGTAAGGGCCACTCCATCTGTCCTGGAGAGCCCTTGGTGCCACTGGCTCTAAAACCCACACCTTCTGCCAAGGTTGAAATACTACTAGTGCAGTTTTTTGGTATTACCAGTGCTTCCGAAGATCCTGGCTGGCCTCAAGATGTTTGGATGCCTTTTCCATGCACTTAGCCATTCTGGACCATAGGCCAAGCACATAGTCCATAATATCTTGTTTGGGTTCTTGGAGAGACTTCTCCCAAGCCAAACAGAAGTTTAAAGGGGGAACACCCTACTCCCTTCTGTGACACCTCTCAGTAAGCAAAAAGCAGACATGGTAAGAGGACATCCCATCTCCTTTTGAGTTTTTCAGGGAGCTCCATAATCATGCCTATCAATGTCTTGTTGAATCTCTCAACAAGTCCATTGGTTTGTGGGTGATAGGGTGTAGTAAACTTGTACAGAACTCCACAATCTTTCCACATGTGTTTGGGTAAGCAGACATGAAGTTGGTACCTCTGTCTGAAGCCACCTCCTTAGGAAAAGCTACCCTGGTGAAGACACTGATGAGGGCCTTGGCTACTGCAGGAGTTTTAGTAGTCCTAAGGGGAATTGCCAATGGATACCTAGTGGCATGATCCACTACCACTAGTATGAATTGTTTCCTGATGCTGTGGGAGGTTCAAGTGGTCCCACTATGTCCACACCTACCCTTTCAAAGGGAACCCCAATCACAGGTAGTGGTGTCAAGGGGCCTTTGGGTGTCGACCTGTTTTGCCACTGGCCTGACATGGTTCACAGGAGCCGACAAACTCCTTTACTTTCTGAGACATCTAGTGCCAGTAAAAATGGCTAACTTCCCTTTCCCAGGTTTTGATTTGGGCCAGATTCTCAGCTGGAGAGATGCCATAAGCTAAAGTAAGGAGGAACACCCTGTACCTCTGAGGCACTATCACTCTCCTAGAGAGTTGGGATTTCTTGCCTCAGTTTACAGTAGTCCCTCTTCCCAATAAACTCTGTGGGTACCACTGACATCTCCCTTTTCCTGTGGAGCAGCTTGCTGCCTCAGGATTTCAAGAGTTGAACAGTCCTGCTGTCCAAGGTAGAGCACTTCCCTGTTATATTATTTTATGTTATGTTATGTAGAGGGTCTCCCTGGACCCAAGAGTTCAACCTGGTAAGGGTCAAGCTCCATGGGCTCATTTCCTCTGGGGTGTCCAAGCCATCTCCCCAAGGAATGGGGTCCTGATCTATTTTCTGTACAGAAGCTTTTTTCCCAGTCTTCTTACCTTTCCTCTTGGAAGGTTGGGCCAAACTTTCAGACTTAAACACTTATTTTTCACCCGGGTTTCTGCTTTGAGCTCTTATTTTTACACACACCATCTGAGGGATATCCACCATTGTTGCACGGGTTTTCAGTTCAACCTCAGCCCATGCTGAGGTTTCCAGGTCATTGCCAAACAGAAATGCAGCTGGGAGCTATGGAGAGAACACTTCCTGATTCAGGCCATTAACCCTCCCCCCTCCCAGTCTAATGTCACAATAGCCATTGCATGGTGAGTGATAACACTGTCAGCATTGGTGACTGGGTAAGCTCTCCCAATCAGGTATTGCTCAGGTGGAAACCAGTGTATCTCTCACCATAGTGACACTGGCACCTGTATCGCTAAGCATGGGCGAATTTTGCGAATTCGCGATCCGCGAATTTGAGGATTTGCAAATTCACGATCCGGAAAATTCGCGAATTTGTGCGAATTTGCGGATTTTTGTTTTTTTGCGTGTTCGCAGGGTTTTTTGCGCGTTCGCGGGGTTTTTTGCGTGTTCGCGGGGCTTTTTGCGACATCGCGAGCCGCTTGCATAGCAAAGTTACCCATGCAGTCGTTTATGGGAGAGAGAGAGAGAGATAGATTGATAGATAGATAGATAGATAGATGGATAGATAGATAGATAGATAGATAGATAGATAGATAGATAGAGAGAGAAATAAAGGGAAAGAGAGAGGGAGAGAGAGAACGAGAGAAAGAAAGAGAGGCCGGATCTCTGAAGGGCCAGAATCCTGAGTTGCCCCTACAGAACATACAGCTTTTTATTTTTAGCAAAATGCATATGAAAATTGTGCTGTAAAGGTCTCTTTTAGTTTAACCCCTCCTGACAACTCAAAATGGGTGTATTTGCCATCCTCTCCCTTCTTCCTGTTTTTTATATCTGTAAGTGCTTCCTGATGAGGTTTAATACCTTGGACATGTGCCTCGTTGCCTACTTGTAACTATTCTCTGACCCTGCTTCAAGGGTCAGAGCAGGGTCAGAGAATAGTTGCAAGTAGGCAACGAGGCGCCAGGAAGCAATTAGCAGCAGGTGTCCAAGTTAAAGTTAATTTGTTTGTAACCCTTTTGTAAAAGGTTACCAAGAAATTAGGTTCAACTTTTGCACCTGCTGCTGTAACCCTTGCTTGGCTAAAAATTCCTCCCCGCTGATTCGCGGATTTTACCGCGATTTCGCGAGATTCGCGGATCGCGAAATCGCAGAAAATCCGCAAATTCGCCCGCGAAACGGATTTTACCCCCACCCTTATGTATCGCTTAGAGCTTCTATCCTAGCTCCATTTATTCAAGGGTATTGCAAATACTTCTGTAGGTTGGGTGGCCCCACAGCTACAGTAACAAACTCATTTCCCCCTTCTGAAACTAGAACTCTTTCAGTGTGCAACCAGATTTACTCTTGGCACACTGTTGATCACATCTGAAGACTGGCTACACCAGGAGTAGCTTTACTAGGACTATGGGGATTCTTGTTATGACAAGCAGCAACTCCAGTTAAGAGTCCCAACTTTCTACAGTTGTTAGATCAGGCCTTTAAAGGATCAAAGTTCTTTCTCCTGTACTTGTTAGTAGATATGGTAGAGTTTTGGGACACACCCCCTGTGCAGGTGTTTGGGGCCCTTTTGAAGACTCAGGCTTTTTACCTTGGGTATTCTCACCACCTTTCCCCTGGAGAGGTTTTGTAACACCTTTCTTTTGGTCACCCCAGTGGTTGTTTTTGCCACCCTTGTCTTCACCCAGTGGTCTGCATTCTTTCCCAATTCTTGGGGACAAATTAGACCTAGGTCTACCAAATGCTGATATAACCTTTCATTAGTGCAATTACTTAAAATATGTTCTTTCACAAACAGACTGTAAAGTTCATTGAAATCATGCAAGGTTCATTGAAAGCATGCACATTGTGTCCAGTTAACCAACCATCTAGTGTTTTAACAGAGTAGTCTGCGAAGTCTGTCCAGGATTTGTTTGGGGTTTTGGAAGACCCCCTAAATCTAATTCTATATTCCTCAGATCTGTGACCAAATCCCACAATCAGAGTTCTCTTCACGAGGTCATACCAGAGTACAGTTCCCGAAGGAGTGCCCCCCAGTGTGACTTTTTCACTTTTCTCATTCCACAATCCCTCTCAAAGGCTGTGAACCATCACTCTCTTCATATTTGGAGACAATTTTGGGGGGGATTTTAGGATCATAAGATTTTTCTGTATTCTATTAAGTAAAATGCTGCCACCATTGGTGGGTGCTAGGTCCTTCCTTGCTCTACTCTTGCTTTCTAGAGCCAGCAACCTGGTCTCTAGATCCAGTCTTTTGGTCAACCTTGCTAAAAGGTTATCCTCCTCATTGAGGCTGTCCTCAATGTCCTGAGTGGTACCTGATCCACCTGTGTGGGATCTAGGTACTGAGAGGTTGACTCTTGGAGTCAGGGGCACTTGTGCCCTTTTCTCCCTATGAAGTGGAGGGGGTTGATCTACTTGGTCATCCCATTCCTCTTCTTCCTCATCTGAATGGTCTTTATCATTGTTGGATGGGTGGTCCTTGGCATACCCAGCCAACAGCTCCTGGAGCTTTGGTTTGGTGGGCTGGGACCCCATGACTATATGTTTAATTTAACATAGGGACCTTGCCTCCTTGAAAGACAAATGAATGTAAGGGATGAGGTCAAGCTCCTCAACCAGGTCCTCTATGGCATTTGGTTCTTTTCACTAACAGTTGGGTTCTTGTTTTGAGACATTGTTAAAAAAGATTTTTAACCCTAGCTAAAGTGAACTTTTTCTTTTTCTATAATTCTAAAGGGACTCAACCAAGGCCATAATAAGACTTTTAGTAATATTGCAAAAAATGGCAATTTGAAAAATTCAGAATTCTATAGACAATTTAAGAGTTCTGTTGTGTGATCAGGTGGTAACTAAGTAGTCCAACAAATGCAAAGTTGGATATCCCATAGCTGATCCACCAATGTAGGAAGCTGTCTCTGTATATACTGTATTCTCAACAAGGAGCTGCACAGGTAATTTATGTGCCAGGTCACCCTCCAATCAACATATAATCAAACAGCAAGACCTAGCACTGTTGGGCACTCTCGTCAATTTTATAAGTATATAGGATTGGTATGGGACGATATTCTTATCTTTTTCCAAACTCAGATGTTTTTTATGCACTCTGACATAATCCCTAGTGCCTAATTGATTAATAATTTAAAACAATCAGAAAGGAGAAACCACTCGTCAGTCGGATCACTAAGCAAACAGCACTCAAAAAATTAAGTGTATGTGTACCACAAAGAAAAAAGTGTGGAGAAATGAGAAAGTATCTCACATGTGCACCACTGGAGGAGCTACTGGCAGGTTCTCACCAGCTTGCCCTCGCACTTATCATCATTGATAACTTTCTCATATGAATAGAGGTGTGTGTCCAGTGTAAAGAGGGTGTGAAGATTAAATATAAAGAAAAAACCCAGTGAAAAATGAGACACAAGAAGTCAATAGTAAAAACTGAGCTAAACTCACAAACATACTCGTAGCTTTTAATCCAAAACGTGAGTTTGCCCTATATTAAAAACACGGCATGTTGTGAACCACTTTAAGGACGGCCAACATGTTTCATTGCCAATTCAAAAGTAACGGCAAATTCGTCAGGGCAATCGAGGTCAGTAACGACTTCACTGGACATCTAATGTAAAGTCAAGAGTGACTAGTGAGAGACATGGGAACACATACTGGCCATATCTGTATATACTGTACCAAAGTGAGGTATAGTGTGCACAGAGTCCAGTGGTACCCCAAAGGTAGGCAGAGGTAAAGTTAGATAGCACCTTACTCTCTACTTGTGGTACTGTGGTGAGCAGGAAGGACAGTGTAAAGCATTTGTTGTACACAGTCAGTCATCAAGTGAATTCACACACTCAAAGACTGAACTTCAGAACAATTGTTTTTGTATAAAGTATATTCTTTTAGTTATTTTGTTTCCTAAAACCAAATAAGCCTGGCACAGGTGTGTGATAAATACTTTGCAGTGAATATTCAGTTGTAATACAGTTTGGATTGTAATTGTACATGCGCTTTGTTTTGATTTACAGCATTGACATTGAGAAATACAATGCTTTGGAAATACATATACGTTGTATAGGCTATGTAGTACATTTACAGGTAAGTTACTCTTCAGATTACTTTTCTTACACATTGCAGTATACCTGTATACTGTAGATATACTGCACTGGGACAATGCCTGAAAACAGGTAAGTAGAAGCTTTTTGGTTATTCGGTACAATTTTAAAAGGATTTCTTAGGTTGTCCAACTCCACACTTAAAATCTTTTAATAGAAAATGTTATCCTATGGAAGAAAATAGTGTTAAAGGTTCGAAGGTAAGTACTTTGATGTGGGATTCGGTATTATGGGGTCAAACCCAGGGGTCCTCCAGGGTCAAGGATGCACTCTTGTTAGACACTCAGCAGCACTAATGCGGCCTGGTGCAGAGTGCTGAGGCCCCGTGTTATCCAATGGGGGATAGCGGGCCTCCAGTTGGTGGCTGCTGACTAGCAAGTCACTGGGTTGTGGGAGCAAAGCTCCAGCAGTTAAGCCCAGGGCAATGGAGTTTAGGCAGCACAAAAGATGCACCCTCAGCAGGGCTTAGGGGGCCGGATGCAGAGTGCTGTTTTGGCATCGGTAGCCCTGTAGCTTTCTAGGGGTGTGTCTGGTTTGCAATAGCACTGCAGGCTTGGGAGGAAGGTCTTCTGGGTGCGACTACCTCTTCAAGAGGTAAGTTGATATGTTGGGGGTTGGCTAAGCACCATCGGTTGGGCCACCCACGGCCGTGGGGTGTCGGATGCAGGGGTGCCTTGTAGGGTCGGATCTTCCTACCAGCTCCTGGTCGCGGTTGGGGGAACCTTCTGGTTTGAGACTGGAGGTTTGAGGCAGCTCAGGGATCACCAAATCTTGGGTCAGGATTGCCAGGGAGACCTCCTCATGATGTTTAACCACTTGAGCTCGGGCCATGGACAGCGTGTGCAGAGTAGTGCAGTTTCGTGTTATTTAGCCGGGCCAGAGGTTGTTGATGAACAAATGCGGTGTTCACGGGAGACACAGTCTTTATGGTTGAAGGCAGACAGGTCCTACAGGGGTTTCAAGGTTGCTGGCTGCATAACCCACTGGGATATTGCAGGAGCAGGTTTGAGGTGGAGACATGCTGGTAGTGCTGGGTCCAAGTCAGTGGGCGTCTTCCTCTTGGTAGCTTTGGCACTGCTGTTCAGTCCTTCTTCTTTTCTTGTAGTTGGTTATTGTATGAGGAAGCAAGGTTCAGGGGTGACCCTAAATACTAGATTTAGGGGTGTTACAGGTAGGTAAAATGATTAGTACCAATTTGTCCCTTCCCTGTGGTGGGTACACCCCCTATTATGCCACCCTCCAGTGGGAGGGGGAGGGGACATAAGCCTTTCCCTCTTTGGCTGGGTCCCACCATCTGCAAGATGGCGGGTACTGAGAGTTGTGTTTCCCCTCGCATCCCCCACCTGAGGGGTGGAGGTTCTCCTGCTCAAAGTGGGGGTCAGAACCAGTGGGAACCAGTTGCTGAAATCAGCAAGTGGCCTGGGGAAGCTCACAAAGGCAGCAAACCTTTGAAGCTACCCCTTCGTGAACCCTGCCTATCCTGGGAGAGGAGACTTGGCACCTCGGCAGAGGATGTGCAATGTTTCAGGCCCCCCGAGAGCATCAGTCTCTCGACTCAGGGCTCCAGAAACATGTCTGGTGGTGGCAGCTGAAAGCAGCCATTCATCCTGGACACTAATGGTAGGTCGTTTTTCAGGGGACATCTCTAAAATGCCCTCTGTGTGCATTTTTCATTAAATCCCATACTGGCATCAGTGTGGGTTTAATGTGATGAGATGTTTGATACCAAACTTCTCAGTTTTTTAGTGTAGCCATTATGGTGCTGTGAAGTTCGTAATAACACACTCCCAGCACCATATACTCTTAATGGCAGCGCTGCACTTACAATGTCTAAGAATGGACTTAGACACTGTAGAAGTACAGGGCTCATGCACGTGTACGCTCACGTCTGGCATAGTGCAAACAGCTAGAGGGTTAATGTTATGTTAAAAATACTTTATTTGATTTGGTTTAAATCATACAAAGAGCGGATTAACCGCTAAAAACACATGAGCACTTTAAGATTCATATATAAATACTGGTAAAATAGTAAACTTTTCATTTTGAACTTTTTGATCCATAAAATAAAAGAAGCGAAGGTACAATTAGTGCATTTTAGTCTTATGAAATTGTAATGGCTTAATGAATTTAATTCTATTTCTTTGAAAAAAGTCTATACATTTACTGTGTCCAGTTCTGTGTCTTTCTTTTCTAGCGCTTTTGCAGCTAGCGTTAAGAGCTTTAATGATTTACATGCCAACAGCTAGAGGGGTGATTGATCAATGCCAGGGGCAGTGGGTAGTAGCCATGGTACACAGGGATGTGTGACATGTCGACTCTTCATTTTGTTCTGCACCAAAACACACAGCCTGCAAAGGCAGTGTGTGAGTGTAATGGTAAAGGGCTTCTAAGGGTGGCACAATAAGTGCTGAAGCCCTTAGGGGTCTTCCCTGGTCACAGTGCCCTGAATACCTGTAGTACTATTTACCAGGCACTGACCTGTGGCCAGAGATGCCATTCGGGTTTTGTTTTAGATGCAGTTTTAGGGAAAGAACATAGGCCCTGGGTACCTGATTTACTGGAGCCCAGCGCAAGCTTAGTCAAAGTTCATCAGCAGTTCGGCAAAAAGTGGGGGCATGCCATGTAGAAAGAGGGCATTTTTTCATAAGGTTTTAATCCGCTAGGTTAATGCCATAGACTATGGTATGATGTATAGTTTAGTAAATACTTTTCTACTTGCAGCCATATTCTTGATGTTCACGTAAAGTATGCTAGCGATAATCCCATATAATCTGATTGTTTTATGTACAAAGCACAATGTGTATTATGTATTACTCTGATATGTTCCATAAAATTCAATACAAAAATAAAATTTAAAAAAGCATCAACTGCCGGGTAATTTGGTTCCTGTATCAAATGATAAATGGTGTAGTAAGGCACACTGGCATATGTATGGCCAATGTGTTAATCTGTCCCTGAGAGCCCTCATATGCGATGAGTATGAGTGTAGCCATGCATGACGGCAGCACACAGATTCATGGAGAAAGCTACACATGCATTGGGGTAGAGGAAGCATGCGACCAATGCTCCTCTACCCGAGCAAGCAGTTGCACAAAATAACAAGCAAGAAGTCCCACACTTATCAAGTATTCAATGGCAAGGATGCTAGGAGTTTCCAGCCAGGTGGGAGCAACTCTAAAGGATATTAACTGGCAAACAACTCTGATGTCATAGTAAAATAGTGAGTGCGTAAATATCAAGCACCAGTGTGTGTCCCTACACAGCCTTGAATGTTGACTGTGGTTTGACAAATCGATCCCTACAATACATGTAGCATAGGTTACCCACACAGTGCAACAGGAGGTGACTATCTGTGTTGCTCAGTGTGTCTATTCACACAGAGCGATCCACTTACAGTTACTCCATTGCAAAATTGAATGATTGTTGACCATAAGCATCTCACAAAGTTGCACATATCTATGAATATTGCAGGAAATTCCTTCACCATGTGTTCAAATGATCCAAAGCTAATATGATAACTTCTATGCAGTAAATCATCAAGTAGTCATGAAAGCAGAAAACCTTGTTACTAATCTAAGATATTGAAAGATCCAAAAACTAAAAATAAATACCCTACCCTAACTAACGCTTTATAAACTAAGCATGATCAAATGTAACCTATCCTACACTAACTTGACTTAACTCTACCTTAACCTACCTAACCTTATCTTACCCTATGCTACGCATATACTACAACAGACATGTTAAACATCAACCCCCAGCCCCATTAATGCACATAGTCACACAATACAAACATCACGTCTACATATACTACCTATACATTAAATCCTAAACATACACATTTTGGGTAACTTTGTTTTATAAAAAAAAATGTCTTCTTATAACAAACCCTAACTATTATCCCCCTTCCCACTATAAACTCATAAAAATATAAAAACTAACACCTATAAAAAAATTATAGAAATCTAAAAGCTACCTTAACTTAACCTATACTATCTAAAAAAACAATGTTCACATCAACTGTGCAAGCTGCTCCATAGCCCCCGCTAGGGTTTGTCAACAGGGTCTCAGTGCTGTTGATGCTCCTCAAGGACAGTGTACAGTTTATGTTTGAGTTTTTTTAAGTTCCTGGATGATTGTGTATTGGAACACTGAGTCACAAGAAGATGTGCTCCTGACCTGTATAAACTGACTTGTGGCTGCTGGGCGAGCGGGTGGAGCTACACATCGGGGTGGCTGTGGGTGGCTTGGCCCTGGTCTGGTCTGGTGTAGCTTGGCCCTCGTCTGGCCTAGCCTGGCCCTCGTCTAGCATGGCCAGTTGGCAAAGTAGGGACTGACAATGTGCAGGGTCTGACAATGTTCCAAGTACCGGCGGCTTTAGCATGTACATACAATTCATGCATTTTCCAGTATGATTTACGGACATTCTGTAGATGCAGTGCAGCTTGAAGGTACCCATCTAATCAGCAGTCATGTTAAATAGCCTGACATTGTAAGACAATCAAACTGTCCCTGTCTATAACAATATTAGCAATAGGGATTGAGATATGTTGTCACTACATAGACATCCCCTTCTAGTACCAGTTAAATTGAGTCAAGGGCCATTTTGTGGTTGCAAAAACTGTGATAGTACTCACAATGTGATAGATCTCATATCATACAAGCCAATTATCCACACTCATGAAGATGTCCAGACCTTCAAATTTGAGAAATGGGCCTAGTTACTCTAAATTGAGAGTTGGAATTTCAGCCAGCAAAAGTTCCGATCATTCCTCACCCTCAACAATCCCCCCAAAATAACCTAAGTTAAATCTATAACCCTTACCTTATCCACTATACCTACCCCTACTAACAATTCTCCAAAAGACAAACACCCAACAGTACAATGACAAACAGAATACACAAGAATGACACTACACAATATATGACTACAACAGGGACAAAATCTGGACACAACACACACACACACAATACCAACTGCACACTACTTCAACAGACAATACACTCTCAGGCAACCACCTACACCAAGCACAAACTAGCAGAGAGTAAGTCAAAGTGAAAGCAACGTTAAATTTCCTATTTAGCAGCCTGCCACACACAATGAATCACTACCTGCCTGTATCCTCCACGTTTTCACAAATGAGTCATTTTTCCTATGCATTCGGTACTGAAGTAGCCAATGTGTGTTTGACACACAACCCAGGGACCACGACCTCAATGTGTTTTTCAATGCATTGATGTTGATGTGCTGCGTACAAGCACTGCTACTTTGCAATTTGGACACACAAAGGGGTCAATGCATGAGTTTTGACCCACGCAAATAGTCTATTGTCTGTAATACACTGAAGTGATTTGTATTTTGCAGGTGAACACAGCTTGGGCCTTACATTCCTTGCTCCTATTGTCTCACCTGACAGGCATGATACCTACAGGTGTGTGCATTGTCATTACAAAAAATAGTGCCTATGCATGGATTTGTATCTTCCTTATTCTGGCATATTGGTTGACAATAGGTCTATATGGAGAACATATAAATGTTATGATAAGTAGAGACATAACAAACCATTTGTTGCTTTTGTGCATTTTAGTATGCTTGGGTGAACGTAGGTAGCTGCGGATTAAGCATTTTTGCAGGATTATATTGCATTGCTATGTCTATGAAATATGCTGTGTATACACTATCATGCACCAATCATTATTCATACAATCTGTCTGCATTGCTGACATAGGTTTGATTACCAATGCAATCCACACTCAGGGAGACACAGAGACTGGTACAGCCAGTCTACAGTGTATGTCTCATCATGCTTACCAATTTACAGGACTGATATTAAAGGTGTGTTGTCCTGTGATTGTCAACAGACCTCAATTAGCACACTGCACTAGGTTAAAAAGTTCAGGAAGGGTGTATATTTTATATTTAACCATCCTTTGTACATGACAATGTCCTTTACCATTAACGCAAGTTAAGATGAGGTTTCTTGGTTGTCTTGGATTGGTGAATTTTCCTTACGGGTCTCCTTTTAATATTGTGCACTTGTGTTACTTTTGAGCTCTACCTACATTGGGTGCTCTATAAATCTGCATCAGTTAATTAATCAAAAGGATACCATAGTCTTGCTGTCCAATTAGTCTCACATCCATTAGATTCTCCGTCTTTGGGGTTTATTTGAACATTTAAAAAACTACACTTGAAAAGCAGTTATGCTCTTCTTTCTGGCAGTAAACTAACATACTCTCACTGGCCTATCACTCCAATGAAGGAGCCACTCCTTGAGACATCTACAAACAATCAAGTCACTTTTTTAATGAAAAGTTCCACCTCCAGAGGACCAAAGCCGAAGCAAAGAAAAAGGCGGAGGAGACGAAGAAGACAAAGAGGGTGTTTCGGATCAAAGAAGCAACAACACAGCATTTGGGCACTAGGGGCACCAAACCAAATCTAACTGACGTCTAGAAAGTGGCATGACCATTATAAATGAATCTCAGTATGAGTTAACAATGGATGAAAAAACAGTATTACATTTGGCCTTATCATGTTTTCCCAGATTTTATGCCGGAAGTTTGCCAGATACTATACTGCTACTAGGATTGATCTATTTGAAACATCAGCATACATAAGAAAAATGAAGATGATTAAAATACATGCTTATGGAGAGAAGACAAAGGATACAGATAAAAGACAGAAGAAAGGGAAGACAAGTATACAGGTGGGACCTGCGGGTAAAAAACAAGTCAAGAACTAGGTGGGACGAGCAGTGGAGAGATAAGTAACAAAGGGGAGCCATAGGAGATCAGATTTAATTTTTAAAGGGACAGAGGAGGACGAAGCAATAGACATCCTATGTTCATCACATATGAAATTCCACCAAGTCACAATAGAAAGTTTAGAGTTATCTTTCCAACAAGATAAAATCGCTTCAAATGCAATAGCTATGAACAAATCAAGTAATCTAGCATTGGATGAGTCCAACTCTATATCATCTGATAAGGAACCTAAAAATACATTTGCTAACGTAAATGGAGTAGAATAATGAAAAATACGCATGCCTAAATCCCAGATAGATTTCCAAAATGAAAGAACAGCTGGGCAATCAAACAGTTGATGTTTAAGTGTACCTGTCTCGGAAGAACAAGACCAACATAAATTCGACGAGGAAGGTGAAAACTTGGAAATACTTACAGGTGTAAAGACAACTCTATGGTAAATGAAAAAAAAGGGATTGAGTAATACGTGCAGCAATAGACACTTTAAATAATTTGGACCATAAACGATCCCAATCGACAATTGATAATGAGAAATTTAAATCAGCTTTCCAAGCAGTCTCCATTTCCCCGCCCTCATCTTTTCTCTCTATCTTTCTTTTCTTTCTTTTTCTTTTCTGTATTTTTTCCTTCTTCTCCTTATTAGTAATTTTGCATTTTTGGATTTTTCATTACTTTAATTTCCTGATGTTTTGACTTATTATATTTATTTACATTATTGTATGGCTCTGTTTGTGTTTCTGGTAAAATCAAATAAAAATTTCTTAAAAACAAAAAAAAATACATGCTTATTTCTAAATATATGCACTGATTTTGTGTCGGGAATTCATCAAGGGGTATACCAGAAAGGAGACAAGTACAAGTAAATTCAAAGATTGGGAAGGATGCTACAGGAGGTCAAGAGCACTCTGGGCCCGATTCACAAAACTAACTTAAAATCCTAAACTTACTACTTTTGGTATTCACAGAAGTTAGGATTTTGTCTTGAGTTTTTCTTAAGACAGACTTAAGACAGACTTAAGACAAAATCCTAACTTAAGTCTGTCTTAAGTCTGTTTTAAGACAAACTTGAGACAAAATCCTAACTTCTGCGAATACCAAAAGTAGTAAGTTTAGGATTTTGTCTTGTTAGTTCTGTGAATCGGGCCCATACATCTAAACTAGAGCACACGCAGTGCTTTTTGGTTCCTATAAAAAAAAGCTTTGAACTAGCAAGCTCTTGCCTCGCATTTCTGCTACCTGAATGGCTCCAGCTCTCGTTCGCTCAGTTCACCACGGAAGTCCGCCCCTCACATTTCTTGTTTTGTTCCTTCCTTGGTACATATATCTTCTGTTCTCTTGTTATTATTCCTCCTTTTCCCAGTTTGCCTCCTTCTCTCCATGAACATTGCGCTGCTTAATTTCAGCTCCTCTGGTGGCCTGTTCATATACTACCAATCTGCTCATTCCTAGTTCTGTGGTGTTCCCTGGTGTCTGCCGGCCATTACATAGAAAGTGACCAGTGTGTCTCTGCAGCCTTCCCGGCTTTATCCTGACTTCTATATTTCTCATTCACATGTGCTAGTCTTCTTTGGGATATCCAGTGTTACACGGCTGTGTCACCTAGGCCCTGAAACTATCTCCTAAAAACATCATCTGCATTGTCTGTGCCGAGGGTTCCTCTAGCAGTGGATTCATGCAGACCGAGTGTGTTACCTCTCTCATCTTCCCCCTACCTCTACATCCCTCTATCCCTGTTGGATGAGGTTGTGCAACTATATTACCTGTCACGCGTCCTTACAGGGAGATTGGTGATCTAAATCTAGTAATTGGAGGAATTCATGAGTCCGGTAAAGGACAGTGGTTTAAAGTCACCCACAAGATTAGCTGTACATAATTAGCAAAAAAAAGGGAAATACCTTCATTTAAAGAACAAAAAAGAGATGGCAGGGTCTTCTTCATGCTCATAGTCACTGCCTCATTAGCCTGGTGAACACAATCACAAATGAGGAGTTGATATGTGCCGAACGTAACCACAGCATGGGGTTAGCATGCCAAAGAGGTGAGGGAAATATCAGACACGGATTCCAGAAATGGAGTGACTCTTACAAATCCCTTATGATACTAAGATGGCTAATAAAAAGTTCAGCACTGAACTCCTTTTTATTGATTGAAGTAACTTGAAACAAGAGGAGACAAAGGGCCTCGATTATGAAAATTGTTGCAGCGCTGTGATAAAACAGCGATACAACAGTTTTCACTGCGCCATCCTTGCAGCGTATTTAATGTACAGCTCTCCATATGACAAGGAATGACAGATATGTCAGGAATCCTGATGTTTCTGGCGGCGCAAAATTCACTCATTGCTGGAGCTGTGCCGCAAGCATGACGCAACTCCAGCAATGCAGACGGTAGGCCTGTGCCTATGGCACTGCGTCACCCTCACGCCTGCCATGAGTCAAGGTTTTGACGTAGTGTATTCTTAGAAGTGTCACAGTGAAATCTCATAGATTTCATTGCAACAATTCTAAGACCCTTTCTTACGTGGAATCGCCCACCCTGCATACATTATACCTGATCCAAATATAATGTGGAGTAGGACTCTACAAGGTGATGCATCTGCCTAGATGCGTCATCATGTATATATTACGCAATGTGGTCCATTGTTTATGCTGCCGCTGCATCACGAAAAGTAATGCAACAGCAGTGCAAAAGTGTCACAGCGTCTTCATAAATAAGGCCCAAGGAGTATTAGATTAATAACCATATACTATAGAAATGCAAAGAGGTTGAGATCGATGTTCTATGGATTATGCATAAGCATGATGCTATCATTAGGAATTGTCTAGAGAATAAACCTTTCATCACATACAGAAAGCTACTTCCCGTGGAGATATGTTGTTACCTAGTTATTTTGGATCTAGATTGTAACAAGGTGCCTGACACAGAGAAATGTCTCTAGAGATATGGTAAAAGCAAGGGATAAACGCCCACTCAGAATATTAATAATCTCTCAATAGGTAATGGCAATAGATGATCGATAAGATATTCATTACCTGTAATTGTAACTATTGCATATATGCATTGAAATATCCTGTACACTATTGATATATTGGAAGTATAATTTTCTCTTTCAGAGCATCTAAGAGTCATCAGGAGTAATGACATAACATACTCACTGGCATTACATTGTTTTCTAGTGGACTGTATTTTCTTTAATCAATCATGGTGCCAAACTTAAGTGAGGGGATCAATGCAAATCTCAATATCTTATAACTTTAGTACTGTTTGATGGATGTCTGTCAAATGTGGCTATTAGTTAGTATACTACACCCAATAGAGGTATATGAGGTTTCATGCAAATCTGATGGGGAGGAGAGTAAAAGGGCTGGCTTAAACTATTTGATTTACTAATAACGTTCGTACCATTGGCATTCCATTGTCTATTTGACAGTCCATTGTCTTGTGAGATATTTACAGAACATTTGAGCTGTCTTGTTCAGAGGATAACAGGCTTGCCATATACTTTCCTTAGAGTTGCGCAATAGTGCATAGTCTATGGAGACATTTATGAGTTTTGCAAAAAGCTGTCTTTTAAACACCAAAATACCTGCAATGACATGGCCTCTGGCTAGTTACTTTTTTCAGCTATGTGTTTAGTTTTCATTATCAGACTATGTTATAAACTATGCTGCTATTTTAACTTATATGCTAGAGTATTAATAACATTAAATACTGTCTCACATACATTTCATGGCCTACATATCATATACAAAAATATTGCATCCAAGATTAGAGATTGTCTATTATGAATTCCATAGGGGCAATTTGTTTGTAATGATATTTTAATATGATGTTTCTTTGGTAAGCAGTTCTCAATAAGTGTGATGTGTGATGAGTAATTCTGTAGGGGGTATTAACGACATGATTTCTGTGCATGAAAACTTGACTTTTGCATGTTTTTCAGAAATTGTAGCTCCAACAATATGGAGATGGGTGCCTGTCATAGAGGCCTCATAGGACTTCAACTGTGGTTTAGTGTTGACAGAAGTAGTTTTCCAGTGAATTGGAAGTCAGATAGAGGATTGCATGTTGCCCTTCTTGGTCTATAAAAGCTCTTGAGACTTGTGTGCGATTTTTGCACTCTCATATCGAAAATGTCTTGTCAATACATGTAGTTTTTGTCATCTGTGATCTTACCAAGACCAGAAAAAGAAGGCTAAAATGAGATTTTGAGCATGGCACTGAATAGATGTACTATATCTAGTAGCAGTATACGTTGCTCTCTTGAGGAATGCCAGTTGGCCCATCTTTACTAGAAGAGCCTAGTCTGCTTCTTCAGTCTCTTAGACTGTGCATTCTTAAGGGTGTGGTCCCCTGGTCCCCCATATTCGGAGTAACAGTCTGACTACTGAAACTGAGGCCACAGCTCAATATTATATGAAATAGAGGATATAGATGCATATTTAAATATTTAGGAAGAGAAAGGCAATTTCCATAAAACATAATTGTGGTACATCTATGCAGAACTACCTCTAGTAACCCAGTCTAGTAACGCAGTCTTATACCACCAGGATTTTCCTCTGGTTCAGGTGTTTTGTCGCCCCCAAAAATGAACTCTTCCTAAAGCAGGATCCTACTGCAGGCAGTCTTTCTCACTGAGGCAATCCCAAATATTCCTATTGGCCAGATCACAACACTGCCTGACCAAGCTCCAGTACCATAAGCAAAGTGTCCAGACAAAGAAAACAACAGACTCTTCCAATGATCTGATGGCTTAAGCAAAACTTTGAATTCTGAAGAACTTTCCACACTTCCAGTTTCTAATTGTACTACACTGTTATACAGTCTGTCTAAGAGGTCATTAGATGGATAGTGACTCAAATAAAGAGAGACATGAAGAAAGGAATGGAAGGCAGAGATAAAAATAACAAGAAAAACAGGAGAGTGAAAGGATGAGAATGAGAACTGAAGGAACAAAGAGAAAGGGCAAAAAGCAGCTGGAGATGACTCCTGCTTACTCCCTAACTGCTATTTTCATAACTATGTTTTGGGAAAAGCAGACTTCGTTCAAACCGTTATTATAAATACTTCAATAAGAAAGTTGCTAAATGTGCAGGAGAAGTGACTTTTAGAAAGTTGCACTTTTCTTGCCAAAATCATATGTTGGCTGTTGAGCATTATGTTCTCATTCTGGGCACTTTACCCATTGATTAGGAGTGAAACTGCTCCAAGTGGAGGAACAATGCCATGGGCTTTTTGACAGGATGGCATGGGTGTAAGAGATAAGACTCAGCTTATCTCAGAAAGAGCTATTTGGCAGATTCTGGGAACTTCATTAACTTGAAATGCACTAAGGTGAGGCCTTACCATTCATGGTAAAATACGTGAGACCTACTTAAAGGAGTCTTTTGACCCTAGTGTCCAATCAAGCCATTCTGGCTCCATTTACAGGAGATCTAATTGGGTATGAATTGGCAGGAAGGGAATGGCTCATTAAAATAGACACACCGCTGGATACACCAAAAGTTGAATAGATCAATTACCTTGATATTCCCCAAGAATAGTGTTCTGTGAGATAGTTTAAAGTAAGATAAACAGGATGTGCTGCAAAAGGGAGAAGATTTGCCCTGGTGAACTTTATACTATGGGTGGGCGGAACTTGCAAAGTTTTACTCCTCAGAATTGTGCAGAGTTACCTAGAAACTCCTCGAGTTTCCGCAGACTTCCGCAAGCAGCAGCATTCCGATCCGTCATGCTGCTCATGCTGATATTTTGCACAGAGAACTTGTCGCACACTGTAAAATCAGTGACCGCTGAGCCTGCCACATGGCTAGGTCGCCCCCACGCACTGCTGCCTGCCTGCTGCAAAGCCTCCCGCTGGTGCCATTTCCTACCTGCTGATTTCGGACGACCCAGCCGCCGCTAAGCCGCCCACCTCGAGACTCTTCCAGCCGCTGCCTCCCTGCGGCCCTTCCCCCCGCCAGCCCATTCGCCGTTCCGCTCCCGCCACCCAGCTGCTCCTCCCTCCCGGCTCCTTACTTATGATGCCCTCAGAGCAACCGCGCAGTGGACGCGCGCAGTGGGCGCGCCGATTGTGCACCGAATGCGCGCCACAGGCAAGCCCGTCTGCGCCCATCCGCGACTGTACCGCGCCCAGCGCCAGGTACCCTGGATCTTGACGATGCCAACGTTCCCGACGAACCTACGATGCCGCCACCCGCCGCGCACTCAACACCGGCGGGTACCCAGCCTGCTATCTGGCCTCCCCAAAACGCACCCACGGACCCTTCACCTGCCAGGAGTGCAAATTTACCTGCATCCGGCCCGGGCCGGCTCCTGCCAAGCCTACCACCAGCAAGAATCACCTCAAGTGCATCCTGCTCAACACCCGCTCCGTCCACAGACACGCAGTGGTACTCAGGAACCTCCTGGACACAACTACACCTGACGTCGTCTTCCTCACTGAAACCTGGATGAACGCCTCCTCAGCCCCGGCATCGCCATAGCCATCCCGGACGGCTACAAGATCACCCGGAAGGACCGCACCAACCAAACCGGAGGAGGCATCGCTATCGTCCACAAAAACTGCCTTCCGCATCACGACCAACTCAGAAGTCACTCTCACCGCCGCCGAATACCTACACTTCCAGATACACACCGACCCCAGGTTCACCCTTCAGAGGCACCCTCATCTGCAGACCCCTGGGACCATGCACACAATTCAGCGAAGCCATCGCAGACTTCATAAGCCCACACACCCTTGCCTCCCCAGACTACATCCTCCAAGGAGACCTCAACTTCCACCTGGAGAACAACAAAGACAGCAACACCACCACCCTGCCGGACAACCTCCCCAACCTCGGACTCAAGAAACTGGTGAACACCCCACCCACTACGCCGGCCACACGCTCCTCCCGGTCTTCTCCTCCAGCAAGCACATCTCCTTCAGCCACTCCACTGGACTCCACTGGACAGATCACAGCTGCATCCACTTCTCCTTCAAGAAAACCAAAACCCACCACCACCCGCAACAAGCTCCCCACAGAAGCTGGAGAAAGACCACCGCCGACCAGCTCACCACCTCCCTCAGCCAGAACCCTCCACATCACACCCTCGCAAGACCTCTGCGACTCCCTTGCCTCGTTCTTTCACCGCAAGATCGCCGACATACACAACAGCTTCGGCGCAAAGATCAACCACCCTACCACCGAACCAGCGCACCCAACCGCCACCCTCTGCACCTGGAACACGGTCAGCACCGAAGACACCGCATGCACCATGAGCACCATCCACTCCGGATCCCCCACCGACCCATGCCCACACCACATCTTCAACAAAGCCGACTCCATCATCGCACCCAAACTCCGCGACGTCATCAACAACTCCTTCGCATCAGCCACCTTCCCTGAGAGCTGGAAGCACGCCAAACTCAGCGCCCTCCTGAAAAAACCCACTGCGGACCCCAAGGACCTCAAGAACTTCCGACCCATCTCGCTCCTCCTGTTTCCTGCCTAAGTCATCGAGAATACGGTCAACAAACAACTCTCCGCCTTCCTCGAAACAAACGGATCCTTCGACCCGTCACAGTCCGGTTTCCGAGCTAACCACAGCACTGAGACCGCCCTCATCGCAGCTACTGACGACATCAGGTCTATGCTCGACAACGGGGAAACCACCGCACTCATCCTTCTGGACCTCTCAGCAGCCTTCAACACGGTATGCCACCGCACCCTGATACAATGCCTCAGCAACACCGGAATCCAAGGCGCTGCATTAGAATGGATCATCTCATTCCTCGCCGGTAGAACCCAGAGAGTCCACCTCCCCCCGTTCCGGTCCGCGGCCACCGAAGTCATCTGCAGCGTCCCGCAAGGATCATCGCTCAGCCCCACCCTCTTCAACATCTACATGAGCCCCCTCGTGGCCATCGCACGCAGACACAACCTCAACATCATCCCCTACGCCGACGACACACAGCTGACCCTCTCCCTCACCAACAACCCCGCCACCGCCAGAGCCAGCCTCCAGGAAGGAATGAAGGACGTCACGGAATGGATGAAGCTCAGCCGGCTGAAACTGAACTGTCCTCATCCTCGGCCCATCGCCCTCCGCCTGGGATGACTCCTGCTGGCCACCTGCCCTGGGCACCGCCCCCAAACCCACAGACAACGCACGCAACCTGGGTTTCATCCTGGACCCCTCCCTCACGATGACCAAGCAAGTCAACGCCGTCTCATCGTCCTGTTTCAACACCCTGCGCATACTCCAAAAAATCTTCCGATGGATCCCCACCGCAACCAGGAAGACTGGCACCCAGGCCCTGGTCACCAGCCGCCTAGACTACGGAAACACCCTCTACGCCGGAACCACAGCCAAGCTCTAGAAGAGACTACAGCGCATTCAGAACGCCTCAGCAAGACTCATCCTGGATATCCCCTGCCACAGCCACATCTCTGCCCATCTGAAGAATCTGCACTGGCTCCCCGTCAACAAGAGGATCAAATTCCGACTCCTCACCCACGCACACAAGGCTCTCCACGACACGGGTCCCATCTACCTCAACAACCGCCTCGCATTCTACACACCAACCCGCCAGCTCAGGTCCGCCAGCCTCGCCCTCGCCACTGTACCACGAATTTGCAAAGACACCGCCGGAGGAAGATCCTTCTCCTATCTGGCAGCCAAGACATGGAACTCCCTCCCCACCCACCTCCGGCTGACACAGGACCATCTCGCCTTCAGGAAGCAACTCAAAACCTGGCTGTTCGAGCAGTAGCGGACTCCCCCTACCCCCCAGCACCTTGCGACCCTAAGAGTGAGTAGAGCGCTTTACAAATTCCTTGATTGATTGATTGCAAACAGCACCAGGTGGCATGCCAGAAGGCGCTGCCTCTTTCTTTGGAAAAATGACTCGAGCAACAGCTTTACCAACACAACTGGCAACTTTCTCAAAGTGAGTGGTAACGGCCTGCTGAGACCACCCATGTTGAAAAATCTCTCCAGGAGGTGGTCTAGCACTCGTTGTTTCTCACTTATGCTTGCCATCTTAATTTTGGTGAGCCGCGCACAAGAAGAACACTGCCATGCAGTGGTAAGTGGAGTTTCTGCTGAACTCCACGCTACAAGCAGAGTGCACAGTGGGCAAAACTCTGCAAACTCTGCAGGCCGAGTGGAGTTTACTTCCCGTTCCTACTTTTTACCTACTAGTTAGGGAGTGAGCAGGAGTCATCTCCACCCACTATCCGGTAAACTGTACAGCTGTGGCACCTCACCACAGCTCCCCGGAGAAGCTCTGAACAGAAGAGGATGAAACCTGGTGACTGTGACCCATTGAGAGACCTGGAGTGCTATACCTGCTTTCACATGTACCAAGTACTGAGAAGTGTACTTCAATTATCAGTTTGCTGTGATTACCGGTACCGAACAATATACTTCCTTGGAAGCAACTAGATCACGACTTACAAGTGGGCCCTGACAGGACCCTGCTTGTTGCCTCTGCTGAAATGTGTCCTGATCTCTAAGTAACACCAAGGAAGTCCTGGCTGCCATACGGGTGACCTTGAGAAGCTATCTCCAAAAAGAAGACATAATGGGACGTTAATGGGATTATTTCAACCTCGGAAGGTTGGGTGTAAACAAGAGGCAATCCTGCTGAAATGAGTCCTGATCTCTAAACCCTCCCAATTCGAAAATAGCGAAACACTTAAAAACAAAATTCTGCACTGGCTTGTCCACAATTGTGGATTCCCCCTAAGAGGGGCAAGTCAGATTCTCTCAACCCAAAGGGTAGGGTGGGTGGGCCCCAGTAAAAAGGAAATAAGTGGGGACTGCGTAATCATAAATTATAAAACCACTGAATGGGCAAGAGATTCCATCTTAAATGCGCCGATCCCATCAGATAATGATTACAACACCACCTTGTTCCCACTGGACTACTTTTACAGGAACCAGGTGGGATTTAAAATTCCCGTGCAGAATTTCAAACACCCTAGAGTAATAAACATGCCTCATCCACCTGTACAGCAGGCACCAGTGCACCCAGTCGGGCACCCCATGATCCCTTATGACCCAAACAACCAATACGCACCACAGCAACCACTAAACTTATTTAGAACACCAAACCCCAACTACCTCAATAACCTTAATGTCCCCGGGCTGGGAACGAGCTTCTATGGTCAATATGCAGTTCCAACATCCAACAGATTCCAGATATTCAACTCCCTATATGAAAATGACTGACTCGGGGATACTCTCACCGTTGAGTCATCTGTTGAGTCATCTGTAACTGAGGAACCTAGGTCGATGGCCGTTAATACAGTTGAGGAACTTCCAACAGACACCATTGTAGCAAATTCTAATGATTCAACCTTGATAGACGCTACCATATGTACCGGTGAAAATCATCTGGAGAACCCGATAACACCATTAGTCATAACAGTTACCAACCCACCCCAAGTAGCTTTAGAAGAGAATCTGAGGGCTATCACGTGGAATATAGCTGGGATAGCCTCTAAGGTAAACACCCCCATATGGGCTGACTTTATTAAACAGGGTTACGACATAATCTGCCTGCAAGAAACTTGGGACAGGGAAGAAGTACACGTCGAGGGTTATACTTCCTTTAGTGTGCAGGCTGTGGCATCCCAGGCTGGTAGAGCCAAGGGCGGACTTGTGACTCTGATATCCACCGCATTAACTGAGTTTTGTGTTAGTGATCATGTTGTCCTAGGAGAACACGCCTCCGTTCTGCGCATGGCCCATAGCAGATGTAGAGATTTAATAGTAGTGAATTTCTTCAATAATATTGCGGGCCACAAACGGGGAATGTTCATTTCTGACATAGAGCGGGCCATTGATGCGATCTTATCAAGTACATCCAAAACAGCTGCAATCCTATGGGTAGGAGACTTCAACATCAAAACATGTAACTATGCACTCAAGGGGGCATGTGGCCACAGGGAGGAGTACTCAGGAAGGGAAACAAGTGTTTATAATCATTTCCCGCACAATAACTATGGCAGTGCTTTAAATAATCTACTTGCTAAATATGACCTGGACCTCCTAGAATGCAACAAGAGCATAAACAATGTCAGGTGTCTGACATTTCATGGGAGAAACAGCCAATCATTCATTGATCACATTATGATATCTTGCTCCGTAGCTTATATCAATGTCTGGGTGATCGAACAAACGGTTAGTGACCATAACAGTGTAACCGTTGAACTATTGGGTTGGGGAACCAAAAAGAACACCTATGGTCAACCAATCCAGGACATCGCAGCAGAAAGACCAAATGGGATGAGGGTGAAATGGATAAAAGTTGACCCCACTCAATTTGTTGCCAACGTGATCACAAATTGTTGCAGACAGGTCGAGTACTGCTTATCCTCTAAATCATGCCCACGAACCTTGTTATCCAACTTCCTAACCATAACAAAAATGATCGAGAAATCCTTGACACACAAAGCTCGGAAATTAAGGAAGGTCAAGGCGGTGTGGTTTGATGACCATTGTGCTCAGTCACTAAAAAGGCTGAAAACTTCACTTGATGCTACACCAAGAGACGCTAGTAAGATCAGGGAAGAGCGCCACAACTACAAAACTGCACTCTCCACCAGGAAGAAGGAATTGCAGGATGAGGCATGGGCGAAATTAGATCTGGCCGCAGATACCAAAGATCATAAACTTTTTTGGGACACTGTTAATAGTCCGTTCTTGAAGAATGACAACATTCCTGAACTAACCTCGCATGTCAGCTGCCGGGCTTGGATAGCACACTTCACAGGGATTTTTAACTCTGATTTTACCTCTGGTTTTATTTCTGTTTCTAATTCCAATGTTTTAACTGATACATCAACCTGTTTTAAATGGGAGAAATTGTTTTCTGTGACATTAAGCGAGGTGATTGAGGCAATTGAGAAGAGTAAGGGGGGGAAATCCCCGGGACCGGATGGGGTCCCTGTGGACTTTTACAAATATGAGATTCCCCTATGGGCCCCCATTTTGACCCGCTACTTTAATGCTTCAATTGAAGATAAGTTACCAACTTCATGGGGTCAATCTATTATAGTGCCACTCTTCAAAAAGGGCTCTAGGGCAGAAGCATGAAATTATCGCCCAATTTCACTTTTGGACTCGTCATTAAAGATTCTGTGTCGAGTACTCTTGGTGAGATTAGAGTCCTGGGCAGAAGACAATATTATTCTTTCGCCTATTCAGTACGGGTTCCGAAGGGGTTTAGGTACTATGGAGCAGTGCGTGAACCGGGAACTTATTATCGGCAAGTACACAAAAGCCAAGTAAGGGAATTTGTTTATGTGCTTCGCCGATCTAAGTTCCGCATTTGATTTGGTGGAACACGCACTGCTCTGGCCAACACTACTTGCCATGGGCGCACCGCCCGAAATCATCCACCTCCTGGCTAGAATGTACAGTAATCTCTCAAGTAAGGTCAGATTCAGAACAGATGGTGAATGTACCCCCTTTTTTAAAATTGGCAGAGGGATCCGACAAGGGTGCGTGCTTGCCCCTCTTTTATTCTCCCTCTTTATCAATCAGGTTGACCAATTTTTACAAGAATCTCATGCTGATGCCCCTATCATCAATGGAAAGCAAATACCCGTCCTTCTATACGCGGACGACGCGGTCCTGATTTCCAGGACCGAACGGGCTGCAAAAGTTAATTGAAAAGTTCCATATTTTTATTCAGGGCAGAAAGCTCAATAATAACAAGGGCAAGACAATGACTATGACCTGTGGAAAGAAAATGAAGAAAAACAAGACATTCTTTTTAGATGGGGATAAACTCGAGGCTGTCCAATATTTCTGCTATTTAGGTATTACCTTTTCAGGAGATGGGAGATGGGTAAACGAGCAATCCTGTGTTGGTCTGAAGATGACTAGAAATGTAAATTGCATCTTCAGATTTGCCTCTAAACTGGGGGGCCGTAGAATCTGAGAGATGATCTCCATCTATAATTCAAGGTGTATGTCCTCTGCCCTGTATGGAGCAGGGATAAGGGGATATAATCCTCAGATTGCCCTGTCCATCCAGCAGGAGGAAAACAAGTACCTAAAACGACTATTATGCCTCCCTGTTTCTGCCTCAAACGAGATTGCTCACAGAGAGTCAGGCATAAATTATGTTACAGATTTGATTGCATTGCGTCCCCTGTCCCTATGGCGGTCCATATGGGCCAAAGAAGAAACCAGGTTCACCCAGGAAGTAATCATGGATTGTATTAAACTTGATCGTCACTCGAAAATCCTCTGGCTAAAACATATTCAATTCTGGTATAAGACCCTCTTTGGTCAGGACATTTTTAAAGATATATTAACAGAATCAGTTTTAACAAAGCGTGACCTCAAATCCACTTACTTGGACCATGCAAAAGGGACCAGAATGAAGGAGTATGCAATGCAAAGTACGTTCAAATTATACATGGAGTACAACCTTAGTACAGGTCTCCCCTCCTATCTTACATTTGTCAGTATTAATTCCCATCGCTTTGTTCTAGCTCGCCTGAGGCTGGGAATAGTTCACCATCTAGTGGCTTTCCCTACAGTAAAAAAACCCGGGTTATGTCTGTGTCCATGTGATGGGAAATCCAAACAGAGCATCTGCCACTTTTTACTTTTGTGTAATTTTTATACTGGTTTTAGAAAGTTTTATCTGAAGCAAATATTTTTAGAACATAACATGTGCAATACAAGAGCCGCAATGCAATTGTTGTTTAACTTGGCCTCCCCGGATGTGTGTTATAGCGTGGCCACTTATATCTTAAAATGTATCTGGCATAGGAAATCAATTATCATATGACTCCTTTCCCCCCCGTTTACCCCTTGGCTGTTACATTTCATGTCACGAATGTGTCTTATTCTATCTAATGACTTATCGTTTGAGTTACATTGTTTACACGTGTATCTATTTATATGCACTTTATATTTATTCTGCACATTTGCACCTGCCAAAAGTACCTTATGGTAATGACTGTCTTCCGGTTCTTGCATTTTTGCACTGGCGTTTTGCACAAACCTTTATTGTAAACAAATTGTTGCTAAAATGTTTAAAGCGATCAAACAGACGTTGCACTTTATCTTTAGTACTGCATATTTGCACATGTCAATAGCACTTTATGCATATAACAGGTCTTTCCGATTGCACTTTAGATTGGCGTTTTTTTGCACTAACTTTTTCTATAACAACTGCTGCTAAAACGTATATAATGACCAAATCTAACTTGTACTCAAATGAGACATACCTTATTGAACTAAAATAAGATTGGCATGGATATCGATGTAATTTTAATTGTTTCATTATCTAACTTACATAAATATGATTTGAAACTGTACTTATGTGTGTTGCTATATGGTTGTACTTGTACAAACCGAATAAAGCATTTTGAAACTGAAAACTGAACTGAGTCCTGATCTCTAAGTGCCACCACTGAAGTCCTGGCTGCCATACGGGTGACCTTGAAAAGCTAGCTCCAAAAAGAAGACATAATGGGACGTTAATGGGATTATTTCAACCTCGGAAGGTTGGGTGTAAACAAGAGGCAATCCTCCTATGGCACCAACTCATCAGGCAAGAAAATGGGATTGGCCATTTGTATGTCACCATAATTATTTTCATATGAACAAACTTGAGATGTGAAAAAAGGATGACACCACAGCAGATTACTTCTGGGATGCTGGTATTGTTGATAAAAGGTAGACCCATGCAAGGAAAATGAGATCCATATGAAAGTTTTGTATTGTTTCTACAAATTTTTGAGGTCAAAATGTATCTAGAGGGATTTTTGTGTCTAAAGTCAGAATATAAGATTTCTGTGTGAGCTCAAATATGTAAATGTCAGACATTAATAATGCATAGATTCTCCATGAGGAAGCCTGTCTATGATATGGACCTCTGAACCACAACATGATATGCATGCTATTCCCAATACTGCATAATTTCTGAAATCTGTCAGAATAGGCTCACACTTTAGTTGGCAAAGGCTTCCAAAGATATCTGTTTAAACAAAATTCTTGTTTTGCTGCCCCTGCTGGTTTACTATCCTTAAATATTTTGTTTCTGGAACTCTACTTATTCAGACTTATTTGTAATTAAGGAAAGGCCTTTCGTAATTTAAAGAATATTATCATCATCATGCTGGGTCAATATGGAGCATTTTATCTGTTGATGTTCTAATTTTAATAATTTTGAGGGTCTATGTGTATAATTGGGTCCATCTGAATCTTCATAAAACTGAGCCCAAAGTCAATTCAAATAACATATGTTAGCAAAGTATACCAGGTTAAACCTTATTGGTAAATTCAAAATCAAACTCATTAGAGAAAAAAAAGTAGTTTGATATGTCAGTTATGAATTTCCTAAATCATAATAGTCAAATTCATAATCTGCGAGAGGACTAACATAAGGTCAGTCACTGATGCATTTCAATAGCTAGGGCCAAATGTAAGAATATAGCCAGACTGAAACGCAAGGTAGGTCTAAACTTAATAAATAGACTAGTATAAAAACCTAAGAAAGCCTCTAAGTAAAAATCAAATGACAGACTGGCATACAATCTGCAGAGTTAGGAAAGGAATAGTATTCACTTGGTAACTGACTTATTTGGAGACAGACTGGGCAGTGAATTGTAGTGAAGCCGGACCCACAAACACTGATCATCCCCCAAAGAAAGCAGCCATTTAACATATAGGAGGAAGGGGTGTGATAGCCAGCTTCTGGGTGCATGTGGTTCAGATATTGTTCAGCTATTTGCTGGTTGAAACATACTGAGGGCAGGGGTCACAGCATGACTGATGGTTGTTTTCAGTGAAATACGACAGTCATGGTTGTGCTTTCATAGCAGCACTGAGTGCTTAACATTGATGCTGCTAGAGATGCGAAGAGAACGGTGGAAGTGCATGAACTCTTTTTTGACTCAACCACCCGGGCACGCACCATGAATTGTGTGGATATAAGAATCACTGTGACCCTCAAGGAAAAATATGATAGATTGGGAAATTTGTCTAGATTGGAGCTTAACAAGTGGTAAGTAGAAGTATCATAGTCCAAAAATTTTCTTGGGGCCTTCATTTGAAAACCTGAACCCGAAATGTTTAGAAGAGTGGGTAGCAAAAATGTAAATGTAAATGTATTGGCATTTATATAGCGCACTACTTACCCGTAGGGTCCCTAGGCGCTTCAACCACTGCGAAACCCTTCCTGGCTTCCCTGAGAGATGGTCCCTTAATGGGTATCTCCAGGGTGAGACCAGGCATCCCCCGCGGTCTGGTGGGACCATTAGTGAAGATGAGGCAAACTAATGCCCAGAGTTGCCGAGTGTGATCGCTGATCAGAGTGGGCACCGAGGCGAGAGAATTATCGAGTCCTCTGACCCTGGTCCAGAAACCTGCCGCGCCGGGAATCGAACCCTGGTCCCGGGCCGTCCTCTGCTCTCGAGTCTGCCGCCTCTAACCAGTGAGCCACACTACTTCACTCTTTCGGTAGCAAATTCTATCAATTGTTCAATAAGAATGTTGAAAGTGTTGTTAAAATATGCCATACTAAGACTAAGACTAAGAAAATTCTTGCTGTGATTCAGTAAATCACAGATGTCATAAATAATTGGACTCCACTGAGAACGTTACAAGATTTGTGCAAGTAATGAGTGGAAGATTTGAGAATATTGAGGATGAAATAAAGTAGAAAACATAGCAAATTATCTAGAATATTTAAGGACTACTAGATGGATCGGATCTTAATGTTTGGCAGGAAATATGCTTATATTTAGTGGGATGACAGATTAATCAAATGAGGTATGACTTTCCAATCAAGAAATCAGTTTCTGAGAATTCCAACAGGTGTGATGATTGCAACATCTCAGAGCGGAGTACTAAGCCTGGGAGGAGTTCATGGAATTCTGAAGTGCAAAAAATATCTCTGTTGCACTAAGCGGAGCTCCACAAGCGGCGGAGTTTCTTTAGATAATTGCTGCTCATGGGGATTTTCAGTGCCAGGTGCTTGTCTGCACTATACAGTCATCACAAATGTTACCGTGCACAGCGTAAGCGGGTGCTGCTTCCTTTTTGCCGCTCGATAGATTTTTACTCGAGCACCAGCTTTCTCTACACGAACAGATGGCTTCTCAGCACGAGAGGTAGCGAGCATACGCGATCACTCGCAATGAGAAATCTGACTGCCTGTATCGTCGGGAGGTTGTTTGTCCATGCTCACACTGCCCAACTTCACGTTGATGAATGCAAACAAGGAAATATACTCCGCTCCGCTATGCAGAGTGAAATTTTTCAGAAATCCGCAAGCTCTGTGTAACACTGAGTGCGGAAAACTCCACAAACTCCGCGAGTGGAGCGAAGTTCACTGCTCATTCTTAATGCTAAACCTGACGGACACTACTAAACCCACGGTTTTAGATGGACTTTGCCTGCTCAACAAGGGCAAAGGTTAACAGAAAGCAAGAGAAAGGGTAGCAAAAAGAGGTGACAAACAGTATCAGGACAATACGAACTCAGTAGGGATCAAGATAAAGGGCCAGTGTAGAGTCAAGGTAGGGAAAGCAAGACAAACAGGCTGATAGAAAAGTTACCTTAGATGAGCTTCATGTGTTAACATTTGGACTATCTTTTTGTCGACTAACATGTAAGATTACACTAAAAGTTGTATTGCTTTATATAAATTCATTCATAAGCTCAAATTGAGGGAAAAATACACCTTAAGACCAAAGTTAAATGCAATTGAACAAAATAAAGCTTCTAAAATGAGAATTTGAAACATTGGAGATGTAGAGTTTTACATACTTTGGCTGAGTTAAATGCTAGTAGGGATCTCTTTTTAAATTGGCAGATTTAGGTATAGAGGTAAAGCCTGTAAGCTTCCAGCCACCATCTACCTACATGCCCAATATGCGCTAGGATCCTATTGTTGCTTTTAGGGATGCTGTCAATGCAAAACTAATAAAAAATTAGGAGATATATGAGTCAAAGGAGAACCATTTGCAGTCTGGAGAGTGTGAATAATATTGTGATGCATATTTCTTACAAAAGGGGTGGCATAATTGCTGTTCCCAGAGATAATTACATCAGTGAGGGATTTCATCAGGTCACCAATTGTTCATTCTTTTCCCCCACTGATAAGGCAACCCTTAATTTAACTTATCAGGAACATAAGGAATGTTTGTAGATTGGTGAGAAAAGGGAAGGATCAACTGAGAGGAATTCCTCTTTTTGAAATGTGCTCATCCCAGGATGCGTATCCTTTATCTATTGCCTAAAGTGCACATACCTGCTATAGGGAGATTGCCTGAGAATAATTCCAGATACATTGTATTTTTTCTTCAGGTATGTTGGACCTCTCTGCAGGTTTACCTCCAAAATTACTGCCTTCTCCCCTCCTGTTTTGTAAACACGGTTTTGTTGCCTTTGAGTACTCTGAGCAGTTTACCACTACTAACCAGTGCTAAAATGCATGTGCTCTCTCCATTAAACACAATAAAATTGGCTTATACCAAATGGCATATCTAATTTATTTATAATTCCCTAGTCAATAAGTACAACCTGTTCCCAGGGCCAGTAAAGTAAATACTACTAGGGTGCCGGCAGCACTTATTGATCCACCCCCTTAAGTAGCCATTTAAAACATGTCTAAGGCCTTCCATTGCAGCCTGTGTGCAGTTTTAAACTGCTAATTCGACCTTGCAAAGTAAACCTTTGCCAGGCCTAAACTCCCTTAATTGTAAATATAAGTCACCCGTATGGTAGGCCCTAAACAGCCCTTAGGGCAGCGTGCCTTGTATTTAAAAAGATGGACATATGTATTTATGTTGTCCTGGTAATGAAGAACGCCTACATTTATTTTTCACTACTGTGATGCTAACCTCTGCCTTACAGTGGTATTGGGGTACAATATTACATTTAATAAATGATAACTTTTGTTTTGGAACAGGGAGATATGCCATCTTTGGTGTCTGAAAAATTGTAATGTAAAATCCTATTTAATGGTAAAATCAGATTTTAAATCACATTTCTCTGAAGACTCCACTTTTAGAAAGTTAATATTTT
Source organism: Lissotriton vulgaris (assembly GCF_964263255.1). Classification (NCBI taxonomy): domain Eukaryota; kingdom Metazoa; phylum Chordata; class Amphibia; order Caudata; family Salamandridae; genus Lissotriton; species Lissotriton vulgaris. The sequence goes on along the minus strand of NC_141688.1, from coordinate 185,078,491 downwards.
CTTGTCCTAACCATGTGATTCCTGTATCCTGGGTCACATGACTAGGTACAGTTGGCAGTTGGCCTTTGTGTATTCCCCACAGACATTGACACAGAGGAGGACAAGGTTTAGGCAGGATGGATCATCCTTTCAGGATAGGAAGGTTGGTGCTGTGCACAGCGCTACTTATATTTCAGAGGAGCTGCTGCAGCACACCCACAAAGGACTTCACAGTAGCTATTTTTACCACAGGCATACAGGGACCAGTGCAGGAAGGTAGGAGATTCCATAGCCATATTTGGGGGAGTAAATCCCATGTTTCTTCCACTCCGCTAGAATGATAACTGCCAGCCCTCTAGCTCGGAAACCCTAAGCTCCTTTTCTCTGCTCAGAACATAGTAGGTGAAAAACCTCACCAATTCCATTAAATCAGGATCTCCTTTGAACCCATGTCCACCTAAGTTCATACATAATGCCCCTGAGATTATAATCTCCCATCTTTGTGATATTTCTTCGATTGTTGAAAAAATAAACAATCTCAATCCTCATGAACCTAGTAGACCTATCTCGCACCTCCCTTTTCTGGCCAACATTATGGAAAATCCAATCTCTTAAGGTTATCTGATTGGCTGGAGAAAAAACAGGTTGTGAGTGACCTACAAATATGGCTTTAGAGTGAGGCATGGGCGGATTTTGCAGATTGGCAATCCGCGAATTTGCGGATTTGCGAATTTGCGGATTGCGAAAATCCGCAAAATCCGCAAAATCCGCGAATCCTCGCGGATTTTTTTTTTTGTGTTCGCACGGGTTTCTGCAAGTTCGCGAGGGTTTTGTACAATTTTGCAAATTGCAAAATTGTACAAAACGCTCGCAAACTTGCCGAAACCCGTGCAAACACAATTTGCCTGCTCATGTATGTACCTCTTGTGTGTATAAAAGGTCAGAGAAAGATCAGTTCAGCAGATGAAGAGAAAGAAGCTCCTGGTCATAGGAACAGCACGGGTATTGCGCTCATGAAAGTCAAGAATGCAAAGTCTATCCAGCATCACAGCTGATTTTCCACGGTAGATTTGGGAAGAAGGCACACCTGTCCGGCCTCGACGACGCTCACGATTGTTTTTGGGCTAATGAATGAGTCACTGAATTTGAGCATCAACTAGTTCGAGCGACCATGTGTGTGTTACTATGCAATCGCCCCGAAGGGCACAGGGGTCCCTTGAGTGAGCTGTAACTATTTTACAATGGCGCCAGCAAGCTGCCAGCACCGTTGTAAAATAGTTACATAGTTAGCTTGCACAGGAAGCACTTAGATAAAATAAAGCAGCACCTGCTTCGTTTTATCTAGTGGTTCCTGTGCAAGCTAACTTTGTAACTATTTTACAACGGCGCTGGCAGCTTGCTGGCGCCATTGTAAAATAGTTACATGAGTGGGGGTTCAACTTTTGAACCCGTTACGTCCGCGGATTTTTTTTTGCGGATTTTGCGGGAAATCCGCAAAATTCGCGGATTGCGGATTTCCCAAAAATCCGCAAAATCCGCGAGCGTAACGGATTTCCCGCTCATGCCTAGGCAGAAGTACTTTGTACCATTGTCTTAATCTACAGCTGGTTATTGATAAATATACTATTGCTAAACAAAGTCTATTTCTATATGGCTTTTATGGACCTATATTGGGTCTTCAACATAGTTAGCTGGAACAAACTATGGTCAATTCTGGATAAAATCAGGTCAGATAATGACATAGTGTACTTTTTGTTTAATTTGTAATTTGACTAAGAGCCCAGTATTAGGTATGAACAAGATGGCAAGAATACAGCCCATTTAAAGTCCAATGTGGTGTAAGTCAGGGTTGTATCCTGGGGCCTGTTCTATTTACCCTTTGTAGAAACAAGCTTGAGGAGACTCTCTGTGCAGCCAGCCTGGGTAATCCTCGTGCATATCTGGAGTCTAATGTATTCACATGATGCAGTCCTATTTTCTAGGTGCACAGTCGGTCTCAAAAGTATGTTGAATGCTTTTGGCTCATTTATGGATGCGCTAAGTCTATGCACCTTCTTTTAAAAATCACATATATTGGTGGTGGATAGGGGAGCCAGGGGAAGGAGAGCTTTTAATCTGGCTGGAGTTGAAATTACTTCAGTGAGCACCTTCCCTTATTTCGGGTTTCTTTTTTATGAGATGGCTCATGGGCACCACGTTTACATAATAAAAGAAATGTTTTGGCCAGGTCAGTGGCCTCGGTCTTCAATTTTCCTAGCTATGTCAGTTATGGCGGAACTCTTTCCAAAGGTAAGGTAATTTTCCGTTGCGTTGCGTTTATTTGCATGGCGCTTCTCTCCGGTCTCATCAGTTATGGCGGAACTCTTAAGTTATGGCGGAACTCTTTCCAAAGGTAAGAGTTCCGCCATAACTGATGAGACCGGAAAGTAGCGCCCTGCAAATAAAACAGCGCGCTGCAACAGAAAATAACAGACACTGCGACTGGGTGTGTTCCAAATCTTTGTGACCCCGAACACTCTTGAAAAAACAAAAAAACTTACAGACTCTACAGAAGCCACATTATCCTGCAACGGATTCACTCTGGTTATCCCCAAGCATAAACAGCTTGGCTTTTTTGGTCCTGACTCAAGAAATCACCCTGAGTTCGAAACGCGTACACCCGTTTTTCTAGCCATAAGAGTCTAGTAACAAAAATATTGAAAATAATTGAAAATATTAAATGGTGAAAGTAAATGTTCTATGGCATTGTCAAAAGAATCATTGAAAAATGAAACAATAGTAAATATTGTGTTTGTTGTGTATGGTGAATGTGCAGAGTGGGTGTGAATGAAGGTGAAAAAATCTGGAAAGTGGAATGCGTGAGAGTATATTGTATATTTTTGAAAATTGTATATTATATATGTTTTTAATGTTGCAATAAGATGAAAAATGGAAAAAGCATAAAAATTGCAGAAAAATATGTTCTTTAAATAAATACTGACTTTATTTTGATTAATTCAGACTAAAAAAGCAGTCTACGTCACTTTTTGTTTGGTGTCAATTAGTGGATGGTAATTTAGATTTTTTTTGTTTACTCAGTTATTAAAGGCTCTGCTTTACTGTTGGGAGCCAACCCAGTGGTGTTGTTGTTGAATAAAGGAAATGATGGCATGCATTTTGGTACTAGAACACCAAAAGAAGGTCCCATGGGAGTTTTAACGACCCTGACTGCTATGCCCCCTAACTGACAATGAAACTAACAAAGAATAACAGTGAGTCAAAAGGTCAACTAAGTTATGTATCTAACTGAGAAACAACCAAAGTGTTGATAAACAAGGAAAGAAAGTTGTGAAGGAAAGTCAATCAGTGTGAACGAGTTCCCATCAGTCCACCATCGAGACCGCCCTTTATCATCTGGGATCTCTTACTCATTTGGAGAACTGGTAAACCACAACAGACCGGCAGATGTTGCTAACCAAATCTAGGGTATACAAGACACACTAACTCAGATGTGAACAGGGTGTGTCTTGTGGGGAACTGAATAGCAGTGCTAAAAGTGAAAGTGTTAAAGTGAAAAGAAAAAAGAATTGCTCTAAAATTGGATAGTGATGGGGGAAAACAAATTTAATATGCACCCCTTCACTCCCAAATCAATAAAAACAGTGCAAGTAGTAGTGTAACAAATGACTACCAACAAGAATGTTAGGTCCACATGTTTCTGCAGTCACTGGAGCCACCCGGTCTCCTGCTGCTTCCTCAGGACCATTAGTGCTACTGCTATATTTTAAAAGTAATGAGCTATCATTCGAAAAGTGCGATATAAATTCGTCCTCTTGACTTTAAATCCAGATGTTCAGCAGGGGAGATTTGTAGATACATATAAAGAGACCAAAGAAAGCACAGTCAGTAATTCTCCCAACGTGCATCGATTATAATACATTAATCCCAAAAAGCAACACACTGGCTACAAGATACCAGCCTATTGTGGACAGTAACAATCTGTCATGTATATATTGTTTCTTACTCACCCATACGATGGGAGGGAACAGCCCCACCTCACCTAGCACCAGCTTAGGTAGTGGGTGCACCGCTCTGTAGTAAAAATGAAAAGGATTTACTTTGATATGGGGAAGGTATCCCTCCCACTCCCACATATCACTGGTCCCTCACGCGCCTGTTCCAGCGCTGCATTCTCTCACACAATAAGTCACACTCCTATATAAGCGAACCCCAGCTTTGGATAGTAAATAATCACTGGTTTCACTCTGTGTGTCTCTGATTTAAATGTGACACATTATACAGTGGCTCTATTCACACTCGCTTCGGGTGACGAGACCGCCAGAGAAAAATCATATGAGACCCCTCCATTAGCGATTATCTTGAAGACGTATACTTGCTTAGTTGCAGATGCGCAAATGCTTCCCATAGCGCGCATGTGCTCTTACCTATCCGTCGGTAAACCGGCCGTCCCTCTAGGCTGTTTCGTGGGGAGGTACCGACACGGTGTACCGGCGGTCACTATATTGTTTCCGGCTTCCGCATCGGGCGTCAGCGTCGTGCGTGTGCGTGACGTCATCACGTCACGCAACGTTGCGAAATGTAGTTCCCGTTTCAGATAGATAGCACCCAAGGATGGTGCCATTGAACAAGGGGGCTTTTAATAATTTATAAGGCTTAGCAAATATAACGCAGTTCCGTGCACCTATGCAAGGGTCATCATCATGACTAAAGTAACGATTACGATTCTTGGGAAAAATGTAGTTCCCATCTCAGATAGCTAGCACCCAAGGATGGTGCCGTCTAACAAGGAGGCTTTATGATTTATGAAACTTTACAAATATGATGCTGTTCCGTACTCCTATGCATTTTGGTAGCCTCAACAAGGATCTTATAAAGGGATTTTCACCTTAATCGAACACATCAAGATTGAATATCCCCACAAATCTGAACCATAGAGAGCAGCATTGCATGCTTGGGCCCTATATATTTCCAGTGGTGGTGAAATAGGATATCAAGAAGCTTTATTTGCAAATCTAAAAATAGACACAGCTCTATGTTTAAGGGACAGAGAGCATGTTGACTCTCTTTGCAGACCAGCATAGACCTATCAATTATTACAGAAGGCATTCAACATTATCAAAACACTTCTAGTTGTGTTATTAAATATGAAGTACATCTTTAGAAGACCTTAAAATATACATTGATTAGAAATTTGGAATCACACAGCAACAGAACATTATGGCATTAAACATTTCAGTATTAGACTCTACAGTTAACAAAATTACAAAGAACACAAGATTTAGCAGCAAATATTGTGCACCCAATAAACTCTGAACAAAGGTACTCACCATAGTAAACGCTCCTTGGGCCACCCTGACTTCAAACGGGCAATCAATAAAGTAGCCAAACAGCAATCCCTTTTAACAGATAAAGCATCTTTGATGAAAAAAAGGCAAGTGTGGGTAGTCCTGCCAACATATATTATGTGAACAGGACTACCCACATATTACCAACCAATAGCGATAATGATCACTATTGCTTGGTTAGCGAGAAAAAATTATCGCCGAGCTGCTGCGATTTTTATCGCAGATAAAACTTGGTATTACCAAGGTTTATCGCAAATGCGATAAAAATTGGCAATAATGCATGAATATCGCTGAAAAATCTGCGATATTCAGGCATTACCGAGCTAATGATTTTAGCCATGTTATCCACCTCCCATTGGATAACATGGCTAAGAACTGCTCCTGGGCAGGTGTTAGCTTTTGGAGATATTCGCGCTTAGCGCGAATATCTCTAAAAGTTGGTAATAGGAGATAGCGATGTTAGCGACTGTTTCCAATCGCTGACATCTTGGCACACCCACTTTGCATGTCATTAGTGATAAATTTTTCTGACATGCAAAGCGGGGCCCAAGATGGTCGCTATCTCCTACTAGCTGTCGCTAACTGGTGTTAGCGACAGCTAGGTAATAGGGAGATAATTTTATCTCCCCTTTCTTGGCTTCTAAAGCCAAAAAAGCAGAGATAAATCCCTTGATAATATGCACCAAAGTTTAAAAATCCCATCCATACTTACAGGAACACTTCTCAGAGTAAAAAAAAAGCACGATCTGATGCTCATTAGGTTTGGAGTCTTTCCATCAAAATTGGTCACTCCGGCATGGAAACTGACCTTGGCAACAATGGAGAATCGATTACGGCCAACATTAAAACAATTGCAATAAGATCATGCTGACCAGCTGTAATAAAGCTATTAGGAGGTTCATCGGTCCAATTAGCATGAAAGACAAGTTCCTGAATCTAGCAGCCAAGGAGTTAGAAAAGGACAAATAAGAAAAATAACAAATATATTTAAGGCTGCAAATGTGGGCCTTGTAACTAAGGCAGATGGCTCGCCTTTTGTTTACGTTGCCTTGTTCTAAGGAGAAACAGAACTTTTATAGAGGGCTGAAATCCCCGTGGCTTTTTTCGTTTTTTTTCTTCCTAAACTCATGCGTTTGACACTCCTGTTATTAGCAATGGATTACTCGCAGTATAGGTACATAGAACAATTAACTTCACTGACTGAACTGAGCAACTTATACTCTCATCGGTAGCAATACGCGCATCACTATACACATGCAAAAAAGGGCTTGTAAACGCCCTTGCACTTTTATTGGGGTAACAAAAGAAGCACAACTAGCTGCTATTTAACCATTAGATCAATGTGATCAAAAATTGCTATAGTAACATGCTTGAACCTCTTGTACTTTTAAAGAAAATGTGATTTTAATTTGGTTTTTAGTACTTAAAAATATAGTATTACTATTATTCTAATGATTTTATACTATTACAAGGTTGAAACCAACGTTGCCGCTTTATTTTAGTTACTGTCAGCTTTATCACAAATTAATGTACTGCTTTTTGATGAACAAAACATTGTAAAAGATTGTAACTAATCATGGAATAAACATGCATATTTTTTTCCCATGGGTCATTTTTCTCTGAAGACTTTGGGGAACGGGGGTGGGTGGAATTTTGTTCACCCACACAGGTTCCAGAGTTTTCACCAACAGAAATGTGAGGAAATGCCCCCATCTGCCCCCCAGAGGGGGAAGAAAGCCCACTAGACACTACGGATTCTTTTGGGCAAATTTTAATTAGGCTCGGGACTGCCCAAAATGGGCATGCCAATGCCCCCACCCTAATTAAAATCTACCCCCAAAAATCCTTGGCATATAGTGGGCTTCTTGCCCCCCCCAGAGGGCATATTGGAGGCTAATGCCCCCAACTGCCCCCCAGGGGGAAGAAAGGCAATAATTGTTGTGGGGGAGCGGTGGGGCATTGGCATGGCCGCCCCTCCCTAATTCAGATTTCCCCCCAAAAATCCCTGCCACATAGTGGCCATTTTGCCCCCCTGGGGGGCAGATTGGGGGCTACTGCCCCCATCTGCCCCGGGGGCAGAAAAACTGACATTTCTCAGTGAGGCTAGGGGCATTGCCATGCCCTTTTTGGCAGCCCCCACCTCAACATCGATAACCAACAAATCCTCCCTGGTTTCTAGTGGACTTCTTGTCCTCCCCCAGGGGGCAGATTTGGGGGTAATACTAAATTTGGTCCAGAAAACATGGGGGAGCAAAGGCCCTTACCCAAAGGGCCGTTCCCCCCTCCCTGGTGTTAGTAGGTGGATCCCTGCTTGGGGATCACCCTCCTGGGGTGATCTCCAAACAGGGATCCATTGGGGAGATTCTCCCCTTTCCAATGATCCCTCTCCTAAGCGTTTTGGTACTAGGGGGCTGGGATAGCTCCACGAGCACTGAAACACTGAAACTGAAACTAAGATTCAGTTTTGGTTTTGTTTCAATGACGATCGCGTGCCATGTGCGCATTCCTCATTGCAACAAAAACTAAAAATAGGCCTGGGTAGGTTAGGGGAGCTCTACCCCACCTCCCCAGGCAAAAATAAAAAAAGGGAAATCCCTCTGCTGCATGCAGCAGTGGGATTCTCTGAGCATGTGCTCATGACAGAATGCTTCCATCATGAGCACAGCAGCACATGTGCTCATGACGGAACCATTCCATCATGAGCACGGATAGGGTTAAGAGTTACTAATCAACAGTGAAGCATGGCAGTACTCAGAACTTAGGTGCTCCTTGGGCACTGGTCATCCAATGGAGGCAATCAAAAGAGTGACGATGTGGAGACTGCCATGCATGCTCCCTCACAGCTGATACCCCAATGTACTGGCCCAACCCTTTGGAGTAAATTGCCAACCACTGAATGCAGTAAAGCTTTTATAGGTCCAGGGTGGGGTACCATTATTTAGGGTATCTAATAACAGAAATGGTCCGCAGACCCCCTACAGGGTCTTAGAGTGTGTTTAAGTACAACTCTAAAGTGTCATCCCACCTCAGACAGGGGTTTGTCTATATGCTTGGTGCTTCCTTCTTCTCAAACTTTCTCTTTTATGCAGAGAATTACAGGTAATGGTCAGTGTTGTAGAAGGTGGGAGCAGCTGACCAATCCATAGATTCTACATCACATCTCCACCCCTGGCAGAAATATTCTGAGAGGAGCCAATATACTGAATTACCCCCATACATAGCAGAATGCCCTTGAGTTTTTCAAGTCAGAAAAGCTTTTGCAACTCATAAAAGGGCTTTGCACTTTGCAACGCCTCTATTGCTTCGATTTGCAGACCACAAACCTCTTTAGTATAAGGGGCCCTAGACTTGGTAATCAATTTGCAAGTGTAGGGAGGTGGTTTAATATTAGGCGTAGGTAGGTATCTAGAACTAGTAATAAGGCCACAGTCACAATATAAGGTGTAGTCAAGTACTCAGTAAATTATTTCCTTGCTCAATCCTTGGTAGCTCGCTGAGAGCAGGCAAGCTTAACTTAGAAGACAAGTGCGTAAAGCATTTAAAAACACCAATAAATTAAATAAGTTAGACACAGCACACAATATAAATTAAACACTAATTTATAAAACTAGAAAGTATTTTTATGATTAAAATGATTCCAAACAACAAAAATCCAAAGTAGGTAACCAGAGATATGGATTTCTAAAGATGAATAGTAAAACTAGCATTTAGAAGCAAATAGCGCTCAGTTGGGTAAAAAGGTTGTTCTGGACCAGGACACAGTCAAGACTTCAGGTTACCCACAATGAAACACTTTTACCTTTACTTCCAAAAGTATTACTTGATGCAGGAAATTGGTAAACAGGACCAGCTAAGAGTTCTGAAGCTCTGCTTTGGCTTTTGGGGCCTGGGACTGCCACAATACACCTGGTCAATCCAAGTAAAAGCCCGTGAAGCTTATCAGCTGGGGTTGTCCTCATTGTTGATGTTGAAGGTAGCCCATCCCGCACTCTTCTACCTGTTGCTAGTCAGGGAGTCCAGTACTGATCCATTAATGCTGGCAAAGCCCTTTTGTTATGAAGCTTTATGGGTGCAGCAGGTTCTATCCATATGAGTGCAATCCTCTCTTATGCAGGCCAAAGGTCCAGCAGGGCAGTCCTTATTCTCCAGGTGTTTCTTATGGGTCTATGAGGGTCCACCAAACACAACACACAAAACCAATGTTCAATCTCTGAGTTGTTTCTTGGGAAGCTAGGACTACAATATCTACAATGCACATGACCACATTCTTAAAAGTTCACCAAACACTATTCAGCTAGGTTCTTCTTCGTAAATATGATGCGGGTGCAGCTCTTTTAAACTGTTGCTTTCAAGGAGTTTGCTCTTCAAACATTTAGAGTCAGGCAAAGTGCTTCTTTTACTGAAGCCCAACATGTGCAGTCCTTCAGAGTGCAGTCCTTTTGTTGCAGGCCAGGGGCACAGCAGGGCAGTCCTTCTTCTTGTTTCTTCCAGTGAGGTATCTCAGTTGCTGGGCAGCTTTCCCAAATGCATCCAGTGTTCCTTGTATACAAGCAGGGGAGCACCCTTTACCAGTGAGTATGACAGAAGTATGACAGCTTCCTCCAAATTAGGCATAATCTTGTCCCAGAAGGCACTGTACTTTAAAATCCAAATTGAAGAAACTTTTCCCTGAAGGTTAGGATCTGGCTAAGCCAACCCACTGGCGGGGCTAACATTTCCTAACATTCACCTTCTAGCCCCTCTGCTAATTCAAATATTGGGGTTCCTCTCTGGTTGGAGGTGGAGGTTGTGGAGGTGAGCCTTTGTCCTATATTAACTGTCATTCCCTCTGTGAAGATCATCTTAGCTACTCCACACACATCCTGCTTTTGCCCCATCAGCTGTCGATCTAAACCCACCATATGGCCTTTGTCTGTATGCTGGCTACTTCACACCTCACCAGTACGGTTAGCACAGGCTCTCAAAGGCTGGAAATCAGGAAGGACTGCTATAAGGCTGGGGTTTAACACAACAGAAAAGCAAGTTCTATACCTTTTTTTCTGAAATAGTTATAATAAATATTACCTTAGAAAGTTGTTGTATTTATCATAACAATTCTTTTAAGGAGCCAATGTGCTATAATTGGGACAAACAAAATTGGCCGCTTTTCCTCATCACGGCACACAAAACATATTTTTGAAATTTCCCTGATTATTTTTACATGGCACCCTTCCCTTGAGACACCTAGGGTAGACCTTAGGTGTGATGTATATAGAACAATAAGGTAGTTTAAGAGGTTGGAACTACCTTTAATTCCAAAGTCGATTTTGTATATACTTTTAATTTTAAAGCAGCCTGCAAAACAGGTGTCACTTTAAAATGACAGCAAGCACATACCAGTGCACACGTACGTGCATTAAATCTGCTGTGCCTCTATACCAACATGCCCTCCCATATACTAGGAGCTTACCAATACCAGTTGTAATTAGACCTAATTATGAAATACCTTTCACACATGGCACTGACCCTCAGTCTGGCTAGCAGAGCCCAAGGCGCAATCAGTGTCAGAATACCAGCAGTTATTAGTCAAAATGGGGGCAAAAAGTGGGGAGACAGTGCAGAAAACCCTGGCTTCTCACAGGAGACCATTCATTAAAGAATGGGGATCTGCCGAGGAGATATTTTCCCTCTCTGGGACTGCAATCAACGTATTTTTCCGTCAAATATCAGGCCAAGATCAGGGTCCTATTGTGAATACACAATGATTCAACTGTAAGTTTTCTGAATGATTTAGGGGGGACCTATTATAAGATATGGGCTAACATGGGCAAATCTTTTGACATGAACACTGGCTCTCAAAAATTGTGGGTAATTCCATACTTGCTGCTTGATAGACTTCTATGACTGGATGCTGAATCCTACTTCTCACTAGAATTTTGACGCAGTTTAGCATTTAGCCAATGCTAGAGAGAGTTTTTCATTTCCAGACAACTGTGTTTCATCTCCTGGACATCGAATGAAATGACAGTAAGGCATAGATACATTTTTGCACTGAATCATAAGGCTATTGCTCAGGTGAGCATGAAGCAGAAATAATTTCTTTGGAGAAAGATGCAGCCATGGTTTTACCCTTTTCTGGACTTAAGATATATTCTATATTAGATTTTATCCAGACCATGAATGTCTTCCCAGACCCAAAGGGTCAGCCTCAACTCCTCAGTCTAGACACATCAGTGAGTATGATGGAGCAGAGGGTTTCAGAATATGATGGGATGTCCCATGCATTTTGCTCCAACTACAATTCCATTTAGTACATTTTGAACTCCAGGGACCATAAAATGGTACCATTCAACCTGGGGACGTTTGTCTCTTTTCAGATGCTGCAGTCTATGATTGTGTCAGAGGTAAAGGCACAGGTTATAACATATAAACAACTACAACTCACATATGTTAGTGTGATATGAGTGCAATTATATGTTGAAGATGCTAAAAACCATTTGCTGTACAGGGTGTTTAGAGCCATTGAACAAGTAGATTGTCTCTTTCTTATGTACTTGGTGTTGTTGGGCATCAATGCTGTGCCTTATGGGTTTCATGAATTCCAAGAGAGATGAAACACCTACCTTTCCAGGTTTTAACAGGTAATATGGTAAGGCTTTCTGCTTAATTAGATGTAGAAGTGTGTTTGATGACAAAGCTCTTTAAGGGTAGGATGATTTTACCAGAAGAGTTGATTTTTTCCATGTCAATAAATATTAATCAAAATTCCTCAATTTGAAGGTATCCCTACTTCTCAGAGACAAAAATTATTAGCAGTGAGATGCCTAAAATGCAACTAAGAAGAAAGAGTTTGTTATGCCCTAATGGAAAGTGGCTCTCTCTGAAGGGTCAACCCAAACATTTTGCACTCCTCTTCCTCATTTTCTGACGTTGTTTTTGTTGACTTTAGGACTCTGAGAATGTTACCATTGCTAACCAGTGCTAAAGTGAATGTGCTCTCTTTAGTAAACATGTAAATATTGGCTTATATCCAATTGGCATATTTAATTTACTTATAAGTCCCTAGGAAACTTCACTACGTGTGCAAAGGGCCTATAAATTAAAGGCTAATAGTCCACGGGTTGTGCTACCCACTTAGGTAGCCCCTTTACCATGTCTCAAGCCTTCCACTGCTGTTACTGTGTTTTCACTTCCTGCCACTTCGACTTGGCATTTAACCTTGCTGGCTACTTGCATGTACTTTTATGTTTTACATAGCCTTGTAATGAAAAAGTCTTAAATTAGTTGTTCCCTAATGCGAGGCCTGTCTCTCCCATAGAATAACATTGGGATTACCTTATTACATTTTATAAGTGTAATTTCCAATTGGGTAGAGATTGGACCCACATGTTTGGTGTCTCTGGACAAACAATTTCAAATCAACACTTATGATGAAGTTGGATTTTGAATTTTAATTCTGAAAATAGCACTTTTAGAATCTTGAGATTTTCTAACTTTAGCCATTTGGTGCCTGCTGCCTGTCTCTGTATATATGTTTGGGGTGGGCGACAGCTGGACTTTGTGTATTCCTACAAAATGAGATCTTTGTTGTGACTTGATGGGCCTTAAAGTAAAACTAACTGGCTTGATGGGGGTGGAGCTGAGCACTGCCTCACTCACACCTAAATAGTCTTTGTCTTGTCCCTACAGAAAAGGCAGTATCCCCCCAGTAGTGAGTTTGGAGCCAGGGCAGGAAGGGCAGTGACTCTGTGCACTTCTAAGACCCTTCTTTTAAGTCTACCCCACTTCAAAGCACTACAGGGTATAAGAACTGGACATCTGACCATACTACTTCACTGCACTTCTAGACCTGTGCAGAAACTCTGCTAGGAGGATGGACCGCTGTGCTCATACAAGGACTGCCACACTGCTGGACTGCTGCTCTGCAAAAACTGCTTTTCAACTATGTTGCCCTGCTGAAGAAGTAGTAGTAGTAGTAAAAAAGAAGTTTATTTAGACAATTGTCCATAAAATATTCTAATAACACATTTAGGCATAAAACTCAATAAACGAGCCACGTCTTGACTACTTGCACCCCCATACAATTTATCATTTATCATTAAACCTCTGTTTGACAGACAGTAAAAACTAAGCAATGCCAACTGCCACATCTAGATAACGGATTTATGATAACAGCTCCACAGTTTTCCTACTATGTACAGAATCATATTTAAAAAACAATGTCTTAAAAACGTAATCCGATTTGTGAGATAAAAACACATTCCATAAGTATATGCAGTAAGGAGCATTTTATATTCAAGGCTCTCCTCGGCGTGCTTCAACATCCTACGCATGCTACGGAAGATCTTCTGGTGGATCCCCACCGAGACCAGGAAGACCGTCACCCAGGCCCTCGTCACCAGCCGACTGGACTACGGCAACGCCCTCTACGCCGGTACCACCGCCAAGCTCCAGAAGAGACTCCAGCGGATCCAGAACGCCTCAGCCAGACTCATCCTCGACATCCCACGAACCAGCCACATCTCCGGACATCTGAGAGACCTTCACTGGCTCCCCGTCAACAAAAGAATCACCTTCCGCCTCCTCACCCACGCACACAAAGCCCTACACGACCAAGGCCCGAGCTACCTCAACAGCCGAGTCAACTTCTACGCTCCCAAACGCCACCTCCGATCAGCCAACCACGCCCTCGCCGCCGTCCCCCGCATCCTAAGAGCGACTACAGGAGGAAGGTCCTTCTCCTACCTGGCCGCCAAGACCTGGAACTCCCTCCCGACCGGCCTGCGCCTGACCCAAGACCACCTCTCCTTCAGGAAGAAGCTGAAGACCTGGCTGTTCGAGCAGTAGCGCCCCCCCCACCCCCCCAGCGCCTTGAGACCCTACGGGTATGTAGCGCGCTTTATAAGTGTCATTGATTGATTGATTGATTGATTGGTCAGGGGCAGAGACCGTTGTTTTCCTGAACCCTGGCCAAATATGAGCGGGATGAGTCAATTGGTTTAAACCCCACCCTGACCCTTAATATTTCATTTCTCAGCCCTGGATCTGGTAATTGTAGCATATAGAGAAAAACAGTGTGCATTGAAGCATTGTGCGCTGTAAGTGTTGGCCGTATCCTTGTGCTGTGTGCGTATGCCTGCACTTCTTATTTTAAACTTGGAAATACCTTCTGTTATGAAGTCTTTCTTGCCCTGATCACGCTGCACGCCTCCTGCTCCGACCCCGGTCCACTGCATCTGATTGCTGTTTGAGTGGAGGGCGGACCGGGTAGAGCGAGACACCCCTCCCCTGACGCTGCCTTTCAGAAATCTAACATAAGGCCCATAGCCTTCGCGACGCGCGATAGAAGCATTGTGCACTGTTAGTGTTGGCCATATTCTTGTGCTGTTTGTGTATGTTTACGTTTTTACACCTGCACTTCTTATTTTAAACTTGGAAATACCTTCTGTTACGAAACATGTGTTCCTTGGTAAAGCATCAGCTCGAAATCTTTCAACTGCTTGACGCTGACAAACCTGACATCCTACTTTTGTCAGAAACCTGGCTTACTGCTGACTCTAACCCCGATATCCTGTCAGCAATACCTACTGGCTACTACATACTTCATGCAAATAGGGTATCGGGTAAGCCAGGGGGCAGAGTGGCAGCTATTATCCAACATAAACACAAATTTACCACCCTACAGATTAACAGCCCACCTTACGTTGATAGCCTTATTTAAAAATTTGACTCTCCTAGGTTTTCCTTTATTTGTGCTCTTTTCTATCGACCCCCTGATCAAATACCCCTGTTCCCTCAAATCTGGTGTACTCATTCCTCAGCTAGCCATCAACCACGCCTGGATCATCATTCTTGGTAATTTTAACTACTGGCCCTCTGATACTCACGAGAGTGCCACCTTGGTCGAGTTCACAGACTCTTTATTAGGCATGAACTTCACCCAACATGTGCACAAGGGCTACTCACACCAAGGACCAGGTCTGGACCGCTAATATAGAAATCACACCTTCTTTAGTCTCTCCCTGCACCTTGTCCGACCATGATTTAATTTCCTTTACTATGGCTTATACTCCTTTCACTATGTTGCCCCCGGTTGGCAACTTTTCGGCCAGAAACTGGAAATGTTTTCCATGCATTTCTAACAGCCACCTCCCCCAACAAATCGGCCTCTATATCTCTTCAGGCCTCCAACCTTGATCACTGGCTAGAAGTAGCCAGTGACAAGGTAGCCCCTCTGAAGAAGATACTACTTAAGCGCCCCCACAACGACCAACGTTGGTTTTCCGATGATCTAAAAAACTGGCACTTAGACAGGCAGAGCGCCGTTGGCGGCGTGCCTATGCCTCTGAGGAGAAAGCGGTCTATGTAGCCTTGCTAAAAAACTACAAAGATTCCATCCTCCAGACCAAATCTGCTAACTTTTCTCAAAAAATCACGAACTCATCCACCGAGGCTAAAGACTTTTTTTCAATTGTCAACGAGCTTGTACAAACCGTAGGGTGACAGCTAAACCCGTCCTTTCACAAAGACTATGCGACTCTCAGAATTCATTTTTTTATTAACAAAATTACCCTTATCAAGGATAATATCCCCATCCCCACTTCTCCTTCCACCCTCCCTGTAATCTGTAAAAACCACTTCACGCTCGATCACATCCCTTTGATCTCTAGAGAACAATTCTTGACCCTACTGAACAAGGTGGGATCTGGCTCTCCTAATGACTGCTATTCTCCCCGATATTTTGAAAGAGGCCTTTCTTACCTGCCCTTACCCGCCGCTCTCACTCCTTAATAACTCCCTTAAAACAGGCGTTGTTCCGAACACCTTTAAATGCGCTGTAGTTGTCCCTATACTAAAGAAACCTAATGCTGATCCTTTGGTGTTGAGCAACTTTCACCCTATTTCTTTGCTCCCCTACCTTAGCAAGATACTGGAGGCTCACGTTACGAACTGCCTCAGCTCATTTACTGAGCATTCCCAGTTTCTTGACCCCCGGCAGGCGGGCTTTAGGCCTGCTCACTCAACGGAATCTGTCATCCTAGCAGTTATGGATGAACTTAGGAGAGGAGCTGACAAAAACATCACCCAGGCCCTGTGCTTTTTGATTTATCGGCTGCTTCCGACACGGTCGATCATGAACTCTTGATCAAAAGTGTCGGCAATGCTGGTATCAGGGGCCTGGCCCTTAAGTGGGTCACCTCCTTCTACATGGGTGCTCCCAGACAGACTCGTTTGGACAATTTCGTGGCAGGGAATACAAAGCTGACCTGTGGGGTCCCTCAGGACTCTGCCTTATTGCCCCTTTTACTTAATTTATATATGGAACCCTTGATTGTGCCTCTACGCAACAGCTCAGCCAAACCTTTAACTACGCAGATGACCTCCAGCTGATATTCAACATAGATTCCTCCAACACATCCATTAGTAATTTTCAATCCACTATGATTTCCATTAGTGACTCCAGTCAACTATAGCTTAACCCCGATAAAACTGAACTTGTTCTAAGATTGGGGTCCACCAACCCCTGGAACCCCAGTTCCTGGCCTCCATCTTTGGGCACCCCTCCTCGACCAGTCAACTCTGTAAAAAGTCTTGGAGATATCATCTGTAGCAACTTGTTCTTGAAGCCTCAAATCAATGTAGTAGTTTCCTTCTGCTTTTTCCATCTTCGCAGAATCCAGAACATTTGTAGGTTCCTGACCACAGAAGCCCTTACCCTTGTCATCTTGGCCCTGGTCACCTCTCACATCGATTATGCGAATGCTCTTTATGTTGGCATTCCAACATATGAACTTCATCGCCTACAGCTCGTTCAAAATCAGGCAGCTAGGCTCATTTTTCGCCAACCTAAGCATCAACATGTTAGACCCTTGATAAAGAGCCTTCATTGGCTTCCGGTAGCCAAACGTTGTGTATTCAAGCAAGGCTGTACCATCTTCAAGGCTCTTGCTGGTCAAGGCCCTGCCTTCATTTCTTCCAGAATCCATTGTTATGTCCCCTCACATGAACTTCGTTCTTCCTATCTCCACTTGCTTACTATAACCACCTTTAAACGAAGAAAACATGGTGGCCTTAGGTTTTCATTTTTGGCTCCCCGTTTCTGGAACTCCCTTCCCAATGAGCTGAGACTTGCAACATGCTATACTCAATTTAGAACTCTACTGAAAACTTTCCTTTTCCCACAAGCATATGAATAACACCTCAAAGACCTTTACTGCCGCAGTCCTTCTGTTCTTAGTGCCATGAAACCGCTTGGTGTAAGTGCGCTTTAGAAATTATTTTAACATAACATAACAGTGTCCTGGCCTAAAGTAGTGATTGAGTAGATCATTAGTGTCAGACACCAAGACTGCAGACTATTTCAATTCATACTTCCCTGGGAAAGGGTACCAGGATGTAATTGTACCAGTTTCTAAATATAAATTCTTAAAATCAGTTAATCTAGTCCTTATCTCCTTTGCCCACCTTCTTTCGCCACCTTGAATCTCTTCCCAACACAATTTGGAGACTTTAGACACCACGTCACACCAGGAGTCTATTAAAATTTCTTAGGGCCCGAGTGAAGGACAACAAATTTCAGGACACCAGCTTGAACTCTCTCCTTATAGCTTGTCCCATGGTGCCTTTGGGGAGTTATAAAATCCTTCTAAGGACTGGCCCTTCTAAACGTTCCCATTCATAGGCGTGATCAAGGGCCAAAACCTCTCCCCCATATACGCTCAACGGAAGTATCTTACCTTCATAGGCCCTTAGCAGTGGGATAAGTGGGATAAGGGAAAGCCCCCCAAAACTACTATTGAATCTTGATAGACAACTTGCCTGTGATAGGGCCTTCTGCTTAATGCCATCCCAATGCGTGCCTCAGTTCATGTTCCTTCTAAAGGTCAAGCCCAAGTATTTATATTGGTCGACCTGATCCACCTCCTGTGTGTCTAAGTACCATCTAAATTTCTTTGCTTTTTTCCTGAGGATCAAGACCTTCTTCTAACCAAATGAATGTGAAACTGGTTCTGCTTGCTATAGGGTGCAAGGTAATTTAGTCTCCTCTGCAAAACAATTGTGGTACAATCCATTAATACCAGATCATCTGCATAAAGCAGACAATCAATATGCTGTTTCCTGGCTTTGGGGGAGAAAGACTTGGATTGTGAAATAAAGGTGGGGAGATCAGCTAGAAATAAACTAAAAAGCTGGGGTGGGAAAACGCACCCCTGCCAAAGGCCATTCTCAATGGAGATTCTTTGAGATAGTCGACCCAACTTGTCTAACTCAACCTGAGCCCATTTATCAGAATGCAAAGATTGAAGTACGCTAAGTAGGTTTAACGGAAGCTCCCAGGCAACTATTTTTCCCCATTGGATATCCCTATCCACAGACTCAAAAGCTGCCCTGAAGTTAACAAAACAACAGCACAGCCCTTGATTTACTTCCAAGGCTTTCCTTATAATAGCCTATAACACAAAGCAATGTTCTATAATGGAATGGCCCTCCCGGAAGTACAGCTGTTCCATAGAGATTCCCTTTGTTTTGAAAGCCCAGTCTTCAAGTTTAGATACGATAATCTTAGAAAAGATCTTAAGAGAGACATCAAGAAGGCTAATAAGCCTATAATGTGTGGGGTATGTACCACTCTCTTATTAAAAAATAGGTTTTACAATGGACCCTTTACATGATGAAGGATCAAGACCGGACATGGCGATCCAACTGAACAAAGATGAATAAACAGTGGCTCATCAAACACTATTCGACTTGACTATTACTGTTGGAATGTTATCGGGGCAGTGGCACGATAGAGCTTTACTCTCTCTCTGACTGCACCTACTTCCTTTATTGAAAACCAAGCAAGGGGGAGTTTTGTCCAAGGAGGCTGCTCTCCTAAACACTAGGTCCGCAGTAAATCATCAATACGAACTATTTGATTACATCGACTCTAATGGACCAGATCTCCTTTTTTTAACCGAGACCTGGTTCAAGACTGACTCCCTGCCCAATGCGCTTGCCGCCTTACCACCGACATATTCCGCCATTCAAGCGGATCGCCCAGAAGGCAAGCGGGGTTGAGGAGTGGCCCTAATTGCTCAAATCCTCCCCTCCCCCCCTATTCCTGATGTTGATTACCTTGTAGCGCGTTCTACTTTTCACCAAGCCCCCCTCACTTTTGTCCTAATCTACCGCACCCCCCCCAATCCACTCCTTCATTTCTTCCCAATATCCAGACCCTTCTGGCCACCCTGGTAATTAACAATTCATCTGTATTAGTCTTAGGGGATCTCAACTTTTGGCCTAATGATCCTGCCGAAAGCCCTCAATCCAAGGAGTTTACCAGCTTTATGAACAGTTTGAATTTTGTACCGCTTATTCACAGTTCCACCCATTCAAATGGCCATATGCTAGATCAAATCTGGACATTGAACGTTCCATCCACACCCCCCATCATATCCCCATGCTCATGGTCAGACCACTCCACTATTACGTTTTCCCTTGCCCTAGCGCCCCTGGTCAAACCTCCCCTTCCCAAAAACACCTGGGTTCGGAAATGGGGAAAAATAGACATGCCTTCCTTCTGCTCAGCCCTGGCCAAAACTAGCCCTGATCTATCTGGCCTTGCAGCCACCTCTCAGTTGGCCGCCATCAACAACTGGCTCACGGCGGCGGGTGATGAATTCGCCCCCCTAAAGCGGCTTTCAGTTAAACGGGCCCACGCAGCCAACCGTTGGTTTACTCCGGACCTCAAAGTAAAGAAACTAGCTGCAAGAAGGGCCGAACGAGTCTGGAGAAGAACTTATGACCCCGTTCAAAAGGCAACCTATCTGTCTGTTTTGCAAAATTACAAAAAATGCATTCTGGAAGCAAAAGCCGAATACTACACCAGCAGGATAACAACAGCTGAGTCCTAATCGAAGGAAATTTTTTCCACTGTCCACGAACTTGCCTCATCCAGTAGAGCCACGGTTACCATCCCCCCTTCCCAGTCCCTCTGTGACTCGCTTAACGAGTTTTTTATAGACAAAGTCGTCAAAATCAAACACAACATTCCTCCGCCCTCTTCTACTTTTGTTAACCCCTCCCCCCCACTACTGCTAAACTGACTAACTTTCCATTATTAACCATTGACACCCTCCTCCCTCTGCTTCATCGGGTCAAATCAGGCTCTCCCCTGGACTTTGCCCCTGCTTATATCCTCAGGGAAGTCTACTTAGCCTGTCCCACTCCCCCTTTGACCCTTCTCAATGATTCACTTGCGCACGGATTTGTCCCCAGCCCACACAAATCGGCGGTTGTCATCCCAATTTTAAAAAAACTGGACTCCGACTCTTCCTCCCCCTCTAACTACCGCCCCATTTCACTCCTCCCTTACCTTACAAAAGTTCTTGAAACCCACATCACCTCCACCTTGAGCACCCATATTGAGGCAAATCATTGCCTCTCCCCCTGTCAAGCTGGTTTCCGTCCCCTGCACTCTACAGAGAAAGTGGTCATTTCAGTCATGGACAAGTTGCGTGAAGGCATTGACATCAACCTTCCGCAAGCCTTGATTCTCCTAGACCTATCCGCCGCTTTTGACACGGTGGACCATTCCACCCTCCTCAACCGTGTCAGGGCGGCGGGCATAGAAGGCTTAGCCTTCTCTTGGCTGGAGTCCTTTCTCGCTGGGAGAACTCAAGCGGTCCGTTTGACTGGCTTTGCTGCGGCCTCTCGCAGGGTAGAGTGCGGGGTCCCTCAGGGCTCATCACTTTCCCCTCTTTTGTTCAACCTCTACATTTTTCCCCTCATTTTTATGTTACAGCAACTGGAGGTCACCGTGTTTAATTACGCGGATGACCTCCAGTTAATCTTTAACCTGTCTCACTCACCCTCATCTGCCCTGAACGTCCAGACAGTAATGACGTTCATTCAAGACTGGATGACCTGCAACCACCTCAAACTTAACCCGGACAAGACCGAGCTGGTCCTGACTGGAAGTGGTTGCAGTCCATGGTCTCCCTCCTATTGGCCCCCTTCCCTTGGTGTTCCTCCACTTCCTGTGCCCAAAGTAAAAACCCTGGGAATCTATCTTAATCCTCAACTCACTGTCCACTCACAAGTCAGTTCCGTGGTTTCTTCCTGCTTCTTTTCCCTTAGAGTAATTAGGAAAGTTTCACGTTTTTTTTCTCCCTCAGCTTTAAAAATAATCAAGCTGGCCATGGCACTGTCCCGTATAGACTATGGCAATAATGGGGCTCCTGCATACGCGATCCATCGATTACAACTGGTGCAGAACCAGGCAGCCCGCCTTATCCACGGCCTGCCGAAATATCACCGAGTCACTCCACTACTCAAAACGCTGCACTGGCTCCCTGTGAGAGAGCGCGCCCTGTTTAAACTCGGCTGTCTCACGTACCAGGCCAGATCGGGCACTGCTCCTGAATTCATCTGCTCTGCCATTAAGCCATATTGTCCAGGCAGAGAACTTCGCTCGGCTCATTTGGCCCTCCTTACCATCCCTCGCTATAAAAAGCAGAAGGCGGGCGGAGCGAGATTCGCTGTCCTGGCTCCAACCTTTTGGAATTCCCTTCCGGTTACCCTGCGCACCTCACCGTCTTACCCTCTGTTTCGGAAGAATCTTAAAACCTTCCTTTTCCCGCAAACCTACCTGATTTAATCTGCCCAGTTGCTGCCGCCCACTGTTCACCACTAGCGCCATGAAACTGCTGGGTAAACGAGCGCTGTACAAATGCTTTTAAATTCAAAATTCTCTGGGGTCTGTCCAGGTCAGAAGATCCCCTATAGAGATCTGACTAGGTATGGGCGAATTTTGCGAATCTGGCGTTCGCGAATTTGCGAACTCGCAATCCGCAAAATCCGCAAATTCTCGCGAATTTGCGGATTTTTTTGTGTTCGCAAGTGTTTCTGCCAGTTCGCGAGGGTTTTGTACCAGTTCGCAATTGCGAACTTACTTGTCGGCACGCGACAGTCGCGACTATGTGTTTCTACGTCTGGTTCATCATCACAGGTTCACAGCACCCTCTGTTTCAACACTGCCACCCTCTGTTTCTCACATGCCACCCTCTGGTACATCAATGCCACCCTCTGGTACATCATCATCACTGTAGATTATGGGGGGGAAAGCAAGCACACCTGCCCTGCTTCAACTGACATGAATTACTTTGGGGTTGATTTATTAATGTGTCACTGTTTTAAAATTCCAGTCTGGCACCTGCTTCCTTATCTGTAATTTGCTTTCTGTTGCAGTGCAATTTTTTTTCCAGGACCTTTGTGGCCTACTTGTAGCTATTCTATGTGCCTGCTGTGAGGGTCAGAGCAGGGTCATACAATTATTGCAACTAGCAACTGAACTCTGGAGCGGCCCCAGTCAGGAAGCACTACAGGGAATGGTTACTAATGATGAGTGAACTTTTGCACCTGCTGAGTGCTTTCAGTTTTGCAAAACTCATTTTTCTGCAGAACAGCAACTGTAATGCCCCAAACAAACATAGGCAACTGAACTCTGGAGGGGCCCCTCAGGAAGTACTACAGGGAATGGTTACTAATGATGAGTGAACTTTTGCACCTGCTGAGTGCTTTCAGTTTTGCAAAACTCGTTTTTCTGCAGAACAGCAACTGTGATGCCCCAAACAAACTTACTTGTGAAAGTTGATTTCTAATCCAAAAGTGATCCAAAGAAAGTCAAAAGGCCTCAAATCCAAAAAAGTGCAGGCAAATGTCAACCTGAGGAGTTATTCTGATAAAAATCATAATTTTCAGAAGGTCTATGCTGCTTGCTAGTAGATTTCTTGTGCAGAAATGCAAATTTTGTAATTTCGCGAGTGCGAGATTGTTGCTGCCCGCCGCACCTACATATTTGCAATTGCGAACTCTCGCGATGCGTCGCCAAACTCCCACGGGATCCAGCAGCAAGATCCAAAATGGCGCAGCACTCGCAAAATATTGAGAAAAACAACTCGGCAAACGCTGAATGACGGTAAGTGAACGCCGCACGCCGCAAAATTGTATCACCAAGAAAAAAAAGTCCGCTACGTGCGAATTTGCGGATTTTCGGTAAATTCGCGAGCGTTCGCAGATTGCGAATTTACTGAATATCTGCAAAATCCGCGAGCGGAACGGATTTTCCGCACATGCTTAGATCTGACAAATAAGTGGCCCACTGATCTCCAGGGATCATACAAGCAACAGTACTCCTATTTGGAGCACTAGACTTGTTAATTTTTGCCCAAAACATTTGCTGATCCTTAGAGAGGATAATTGCCTGCATCTCAAACCACTTACCATGGTAAAAGGTGGCTTTTTTCATCTGCACAAGAAATGTATATTTTAATTTAAGTTTAGCCTAATCCTGGTAGGCTGAAATACCTTGGTAACGCTGTACACTACTGGCTCTCCGTCTGACCAATCACTTGAGGTCTTGGAAGGCAGAATCAAACCAGCCCCCCCACCACCCCTTCAAGGCAAGTTTCAAGTTCAAGTTTGAAATTTATATAGCGCCCTATATACCCAGAGGGTCTCACGGCGCTTGGGGGAAGGGGAAGTTTATCTGTCGAATATCCAAGTTTTTAGTTGTTTTCTGAAGGTGAGGTGGTTCTGGGTAAGGCGGAGATGGGTGGGGAGAGAGTTCCAGGCTTTGGCCGCTAAGTAGGAGAAGGATCTTCCTCACATGGTGGATTTATGGATGCGTGGGATTGCGGCGAGGGCTTGTGTTGATGATCGCAGTTGGCGGGGGGGGGGTGTAAAAGGACAGGCGTGTGTTGAGGCAGTCGGGTCCTAGGTCGTAGAGGGCTTTGTGTGCGTGGGTAAAGAGGCGGAACGTTATTCTCTTGTTGACGGGAAGCCAGTGGAGGTCTTTCAGGTGCCCCGGAGATGTGAGCTCGGCGGGGGAGGTCCAGTATAAGTCTGGCTGAGGCGTTTTGGATGCGTTGGAGTTTTTTCTGGAGTTTGGCGGTGGTTCCGGCATAGAGGATGTTTCCGTAGTCCAGTCGGCTGGTAACCAGTGCGTGGGTGATCGTTTTTCTTGTTTCGGTGGGGATCCAGCGGAAGATTTTTTTAAACATGCGAAGCAAGATGAGGTGACAGCGTTGACTTGTCTGGTCATTGAAAGGGAGGAGTCTAGGATGAAACCCAGGTTGCGTGCGTGGTCAGCAGGTGTGGGTGCATTTCCCAGGGCCGGTGGCCACCAAGAATCGTCCCAGGCGGAGGGGGATGACCCTAAGATGAGGACTTCAGTTTTGTCCGAGTTCAGTTTTAGACGGCTGTCTTTCATCCATTCGGCTACTTCTTTCATTCCTTCGTGTAGGTTGGTTTTGGCGGTGCTGGGATCGTTGGTGGGGGAGAGGATGAGCTGTGTGTCATCTGCGTAGGAGATGATGTTGAGGTTGTGTTTGCGTGCGATGGATGCGAGGGGACTCATGTATACGTTGAAGAGGGTGGGGCTGAGTGAAGATCCTTGTGGTACACCACAGATGACTTCGGTGGCCTCTGATCTGAAGGGGGGGAGGCGGACTCTCTGAGTTCTTCCGGCGAGTAACGAGACTATCCAGTCTAGTGCTTTACCTTGTATCCCGACGTTGCTGAGGCGTTTGATAAGGGTGGTATGGCAGACTGTGTCGAATGCTGCGGAGAGGTCAAGTAGGATGAGTGCGGTTGTTTCTACATTGTCCAGTAGTGTTCGAATGTCGTCAGTTGCTGCGATGAGGGCGGTCTCCGTGATGTGTTTGGCTCGGAAGCCGGATTGTGAAGGGTCGAGGGATTTGTTGGATTCGAGGAAGGCGGCGAGCTGATTGTTGATGGCTTTCTCGATGACTTTGGCAGGGAAAGGAAAGAGTGAGATGGGGCGGTAATTCTTGAGTTCGGTGGGGTCTGCTGTGGGTTTCTTCAGGAGGGCGCTGAGTTTGGCGTGTTTCCATCTTTCTGGGAAGGTGGCAGCGTTTAGGGAGCAGTTGATGACATCTCGGAGATGGGGTGCGATAACGGAGTTTGCTTTGTTGAAAATGTGGTGGGGACATGGGTCGGTTGGTGATCCTGAGTGGATGGAGTTCATCAGATGGATGGTTTCTTCAGTGGAGATTGGGTTCCAGGCGCAGAGGTTGTTAGAGGGGTTTTTAAGTTCAGGTGAGGGTGGTGGGGCTTGGATTCCGGTCTCATTTGCGAAGCTGTTATGTATGTCTGCGATTTTGTTGTGGAAGAATGAGGCTAAGGAGTCGCAGAGGTCTTGGGAGGGGGTGATGTCGTTCGTGCCGGTGGGGGGGTTGGTGAATTCTTTGACAATGTTGAATAGTTCCTTGCTGTTTTGGGCGTTGTTGTCGTGTCGGTCTTTGAGTGCTGATTTCTTGGTGGATCGGATCAGTTGGTGGTGTTTGCGGATGGCGTTCTTGAAGGCGGCCTGGTTGTCAGAGGTTCGGTCTTTTTTCCAGGCTTTCTCGAGGGTGCGGCAGGTCTTCTTGGAGTTTTTTAGGTCCTCATTAAACCAAGGGGCTTTATTGTTGGTTTGTTTGGATTGCTGTTTTTTCAAGGGTGCTAATTCATCAGCGCTGTGGGTGATCCATTGTGTGAGGTTGGTTGCTGCAAGGTTTGGGTCCGATGATTTTGCAGGGAGGTTTTGTTGCAGTGATGTGAAGAGTTGGTCGGTTGTAATTTTGTTCCAGTTTCTGCGCGGAATTGGTTGAGGGAGGTTGTGGGTGTAGTCTTTTTGTAGCTGAAGTGAACGCAGCTGTGGTCTGTCCATTGGTGGGCTGTGGTGTGGTCGAAGGAGATATGCTTGCTGGAGGTGAAGATTGGGTCGAGCGTGTGCCCTGCGTTGTGAGTGGGGGTGTTGACAAGTTGTTTGAGTCCGAGATTGGCGAGGTTTTTCAGAAGGGTGGTGGTGTTGCTGTCATTGTTCTTTTCTAGGTGGAAGTTGATATCTCCTAGCAGGATGTAGTCCTCGGAGGGGAGGGCGTGAGGGGTGACGAATTCAGTGATGTCTTCGCAGAATTGTGCGCGGGGTCCTGGTGGTCTGTAGATGAGGGTGCCTCTGAGTGTGGACTTCGGGTCGGTGTGGATCTGGAAGTGGAGGTGTTCGGCGGTAGCAAGGTTATCGTCGGAGCTGGTAGAGATGCGGATGGTGTTCTTATGGACGATGGCGATGCCTCCTCCTGTTTGTTTGGTGGTGCGATCTTTTCGGATGATCTTGTAGCCGTCCGGAATGGCTATGGCGATGTTGGGTGCTGAGGATGTGTTCATCCAGGTTTCTGTGAGAAAGGCGATGTCCGGCGCTGTGGTGTCACGTAGGTTCCATAGTTCGATGGCGTTACTGTGGACCGATCGAGGGTTGAGCAGGATGCACTTCAGATGGTTGGGGTCGGAGCGCGGTTTGGAATCTGAGGGTGTGGTGGGTTTCTTAGTGCAGTTGTACTTGCAGGAGTGGCAGGCGAATGGTCCATGGGTGCGTCCAGGCAGAAATCTGTTTGCAGACCCTGCTCACTTATGTTTACAGTGATACAACCTAACACTTAGTGTACAATTTTATTATACCACACAACGATATAATCAACACTAATCGTCTCCTTTAGATGGTAGGCTGCTAAAGGTTTGACAGCGCAGAGGTGCAGGGAGCGACCGCAGAGCCTGTAACCAGGCGAGGTCGCCCCCACACACCCCTGCTACTGCCTCGCTTGCCTAACCTCTGTTGCCTTCGTTTCCTCGCTGTGCCCCCATTTTACCTTCCTTTGCAGCCTTCATTTTTTCGGTTTTCACAGGGCGACCCAGCCGCCGCTGAGCCTCCCTCTGTCCTCGTTTCCTGCCGCTGCCTCCCTGCGGCCCCTCCCCCCTCCTGCCCCTTCGCCGCCCCGCTCCCGCCAAGCGAAGTCACCCCCACACACCCCTGCTACTGCCTCGCTTGCCTAACCTCTGTTGCCTTTGTTTCCTTGCTGTGCCCCCGTTTTTCCTTCCTTTGCAGCCTTAGTTTTTTCGTTTTTCACAGGGCGACCCAGCCGCCGCTGAGCCGCCCTCTGTCATCCTTTCCGCCGCTGCCTCCCTGCGGCCCCGCCCCTCTCCTGCCCATTCACCGCCCCGCTCCCGCCACCCAGCTGCTCCTCCCTCTCGGCTCCTTCTTAAGGGGACAGCGCAGAGGTGCAGGGAGCGACTCGCTGTGCCCCCGTTTTTCCTTCCTTTGCAGCCTTCATTTTTTACAGGGCGACCCAGCCGCCGCTGAGCCACCCTCTGTCCTCCTTTCCCGCAGTTGCCTCCCTGCAGCCCCGCCCCCTCCTGCCTTCATTTCCTCGCTGTTCCCCCGTTTTTCCTTCCTTTGCAGCCTTCGTTTTTTTGTTTTTCACAGGGCGACCCAGCCGCCGCTGAGCTGCCCTCTGTCCTTCTTTCCCGCCGCTGCCTCCCTGCAGCCCCGCCCCCCTCCTGCCCATTTGCCGCCCGCTCCCGCCACCCAGCTGCTCCTCCCTCCCGGCTCCTTCTTATGACGCCCACGCCTACGCGCAGAGGTCACGCGCAGCGGGCGCGCTGATTGTGCGCTGAAGGCGCGCCAAAGGCAAGCCCGTCTGCGCCCGTCCGCGCCTGGACCGTGCCCAGCGCCAGAACCCCTGGTCCCCACCTCCGATGCAAGTCTACACGACAGACCTACGACGCCGCCACTCTCAACGCACTCAATGCCGGCCGGAACCCTGCCTGCTACCGAGCCACCCCGAGACGCACCCACGGACCCTTTACCTGCCAGGCCTACCGATTCACCTGCTACCGGTCCTGCACCACCCCCGCCAAGTCCAGCACCAGCAGCAACCACCTGAAGTGCATCCTGCTCAATACCCGCTCCGTCCACAGGCACGCCGTGGAACTCTGGGACCTGCTCGACGCGACAGCACCGGACGTCGCCTTCCTCACCGAAACCTGGATCAACGCCTCCTCAGCGCCCGACATCACCATAGCCATCCCGGACGGATACAAGATCACCCGGAAGGATCGCGTCAACCAGACGGGAGGAGGCATCGCCATCATACACAAGAACACCATCCGCATCTCGACTAATTCCAACGAAACCTTCACCGCCGCCGAACACCTGCACTTCCAGATACACACTGACCCCAAGCCCACCCTCTGAGGCACCCCCATCTACAGACCCCCGGGACCACGCACACAATTCAGCGAAGACATCGCAGACTTCATCAGCCCGCACGCCCTTCCCTCCGCCGACTACATCCTCCTAGGGGACCTCAACTTCCACCTGGAGAACAACAACGACAGAAACACCACCGCCCTGCTGGACAACCTCGCCAACCTTGGACTCAACTAACTGGTGAACACCCCCACCCACTACGCCTGCCACACGCTTGACTCCGTCTTCTCATCCAGCAAGCACATCTCCTTCAGCCACGCCACCGGACTCCACTGGACGGACCACAGCTGCGTCCACTTCAGCTTCAGAAGAACTACGACCCACCACCACCCGCAACAGGTTCCCCGCCGAAGCTGGAGAAAGATAACCGCCGAGCAGCTCACCGCCTCCCTCAGCCAGAACACTCCCACCAGCACAACGGACCCCAACAAAGCAGCCAGCAACCTCACCAAGTGGCTGACCACCTGCGCCGATGACCTCACACCACTAAAGAACCCTCCCAGCAGACCCGGCAGCAAGAAAACCCCCTGGTTCACCGACGAACTCAAGGAATCCAAGAAGAACTGCCGCACCCTCGAGAAAGCCTGGCGGCTCGACCAGATCACAGACAACAGGACCGCCCTCAAGCACGCCACCCGCAAACACCATCAGCTGATCCGCACCACCAAGAAGACGGCACTCAAAGAACGACTGGACAACAACACCCACGACAGCAAGGAACTCTTCAGCATCATCAAAGAGTTCTCCAACCCCAGCGCCGGAAACAACAACATCACTCCCTCGCAAGACCTCTGCAACTCACTCGCCTCGTTCTTCCACTGCAAGTTCGCCGACATACACAACAGCTTCGACTCACAGACCACGCACCCTACCACCGAACCAACGCCCGCCACCACCAGACTCTGCAACTGGACCCCGATCAGCACCGAAGACACCACCCGCACGATGAACTCCATCCACTCCGGATCACCAACCAACCCATGCCCACACCACGTCTTCAACAAAGCCGACGCCATCATTGCACCCCATCTCCGAGACATCATCAACTCCTCCTTCCACACCGCCACCTTCCTGGAGAGCTGGAAGCACGCCGAGCTGACCGCCCTCCTGAAGAAACCAACGGCGGACCCCACTGACCTCAAGAACTACCGTCCCATCTCGCTCCTTCCTTTTCCAGCCAAAGTCATTGAGAAGACCATCAACAAACAGCTTGCCGTCATCCTCGAAACCAACGAATCCCTCGACCCCTTGCAGTCCAGGTTTTGGGCCAACCACAGCACCGAGACCGCTCTAATCGCAGCCGCCGATGACATCAGAACCCTGATCGACAACGGGGAAACAGCGGCCCTCAACCTCCTGGTCCTCTCTGCGGCGTTCGACACTGTCTGGACCGCAACCTAGTGAAGCGCCTCAGCAACATCGGAATCCGAGAGAAAGCGCTGGAGTGGATCATCTCGTTCCTCACCGGAAGAACCCAGAGAGTCCGCCTCCCTCCATTCAGATCCGAGGCCACCGAAGTCATCTGCGGCGTACCACAAGGATCTTCACTCAGTCCAACCCTCTTCAACATCTACATGAGCCCCCTCGCAGCCATCGCATGCCAACACAACCTCAACATCATCTCTTACGCCGACGACACCCAGCTGATCCTCTCCCTCACCAACGACCCCACCACCGGCAGACCCAACCTACATGAAGGGATGAAAGACGTCGCCGCCTGGATGAGGAACAGCCGCCTTAAACTTAACTCAGACAAGACGGAAGTCCTCATCCTGGGATCATCACCCTCCGCCTGGGACGACTCCTGGTGGCCCCCGGCCCTGGGCACCGCTCCCAAACCAACGGACCACGCACGCAACCTGGGCTTCAACCTGGACTCCTCCCTGTCAATGACCAGACAAGTCAACGCCGTCTCATCTTCGTGCTTCAACACCCTGCGCATGCTCCGCAAGATCTTCAGATGGATCCCCACTGAAACCAGGAAGACCGTCACCCAGGCACTCGTCACCAGCCGACTGGACTACGGGAGCACCCTCTACGCTGGAACCACAGCCAAACTTCAAAAAAGACTCCAACGCATCCAGAACGCCTCCGCACGACTCATTCTGGACATCCCCCGACACAGCCACATCACCGGACACCTGAGAGACCTGCACTGGCTCCCCGTCAACAAGAGAATCACGTTCAGACTCCTCACCCACGCACACAAGGCTCTCCACGACCTAGGCCCCAAGTACCTCAACGACCGCATGACCTTCTACACGCCCACCCGCCAGCTACGATCGACCAGCCACGCACTCGCCCCCATACCACGCATCCGCAGAGCCACCACCGGAGGAAGATCCTTCTCTTACCTGGCAGCCAAGACTTGGAACTCCCTCCCCACCCACCTTCAGCGAACCCAACACCATCTCTCCTTCAGGAAGTAGCTCAAGACCTGGCTGTTCGAGCAGTAACATACTCCTCTCCCCCAGCGCCTTGAGACCCTTCCGGGTGAGTAGCACGCTTTACAAATGCCGTGATTGATTGATTGATTGATTGAATGAATAGGATCCAAAAGTGTTGGAAGATTACGTAGATAAGACATTCTTGGAGGCAATAACCTCTCAGGGGTCGCTAGCTTGCATAGGTCGAGGACTGCTGTAGTTGCCCAGTGGTCACTGCCCTCATATTTTGTCACCTCAAAGTTCTTAAAGCGATTGAAGTGCCAAAAGCTCTGCTGCTCATTACGAGGGGAATCCTACCTGGTGACGCTGAACCTGCCTGCACCTACAACTCTTTGCCCGTGCATTGTCTCCCTCCCGCCGCCGCTGCAGTCCATCTTGAGGCCGCCGAGTGGAGGGAGACTACAACTCCCAGCCTGCCCAGCGACCCGGAAGCCATTACCGGGGTCACCGCGCCCGGAGGCGCTTCAAATTGATGGCGCCCTCGGTGGAGCGGGTGCTCTGCTGCTCATTACTAGGGGAATCCTACCTGGTGACGCTGAACCTGCCTGCACCTACAACTCTTTGCCAGTGCATTGTCTCCCTCCCGCCGCCGCTGCAGTCCATCTCGCGGCCGTCGAGTGGAGGGAGACTACAACTCCCAGCCTGCCCAGCGACCCGGAAGCCATTACCGGGGTCACCGCGCCCGGAGGCGCTTCAAATTGACGGCGCCCTCGGTGGAGCAGGTGCTCTGCTGCTCATTACGAGGGGAATCCTACCTGGTGACGCTGAACCTGCCTGCACCTACAACTCTTTGCCCGTGCATTGTCTCCCTCCCGCCGCCGCTGCAGTCCATCTTGCGGCTGCCGAGTGGAGGGAGACTACAACTCCCAGCCTGCCCAGCGACCCGGAAGCCATTACCGGGGTCACCGCGCCCGGAGGCGCTTCAAATTGACGGCGCCCTCGGTGGAGCGGGTGCTCTGCTGCTCATTACGAGGGGAATCCTACCTGGTGAGGCTGAACCTGCCTGCACCTACAACTCTTTGCCCGTGCATTGTCTCCCTCCCGCCGCCGCTGCAGTCCAACTCGCGGCCGCCGAGTGGAGGGAGACTACAACTCCCAGCCTGCCCAGCGACCCGGAAGCCATTACCGGGGTCACCGCGCCCGGAGGCGCTTCAAATTGACGGCACCCTCCGCGTCGCGGGACGCGAGCGGGACGCCCGGGGCTAAGCCCGGGCAAAGGGCGGGCCCTCTACGGCCCTCATCGGCAGGAAGAGACAGGGACAGGGCCCGGAACTCTGCCCAGAACATCTTTTGTAAGTTATCTTTACCAACAGTGTTGCTGCATTTGCAGGAAAGCCATCCTGTTCACTAGTATTGTACAGCATTACTTGGGTGTCATTATCTACGCAGCCTTTTAATATGTCGAAGGCAAAATCGACTCTAGCTGTCAATACCATTGACAATTACATGGTTCAGGTGGTTGCAAAAATAAACAATGACAGGAGATCCTCACTGGGGTTGAGCCTTTCCCCTGTATTGCCACCTGATAACACGCCTCTGGTTACACCTGCTTTTGATATTAGCAATGAGGTATTTCAGACACCTGAGAATAACCCACTAACCCAGCTATTAGTAGCCATAGCAGACTCAGCCTCTGAGAGTATACCTGATGAAGAAATAGTACTGCTAGCAGAGGAGCCTCCAGCACCGGTACCAGCTCCAAGAGCTGCTAAGGGGGGGGAGAAGAGTCTTTCAAAACGGGGCGGGCTCCGCTCAAGTAAAAAACGCCCTGATGCATCCTCATCGAAAAGTATTGGAGAAGACTCAAGGGGAATCTCTGGAGGGAATCTACTCTTGGATGAAGACCAATTTAAGAAACTGTTAAACGCCCTAGATAGCAAAATTAAGATCATAACCAAACCTCTCCTATGTAAAATAGACCACCTCACTGAAGAGGTGAACAGGCTGGGGGGTCTTCTGCAAAAATCATTAGAAGGAGCAGCAAATATTGCTCAGCAGGAGACACTTAGAGTCGAATCAAAAAATACACAGACAGCCCTTAGGCTAGAATACTTGGAAAATACTCCCTTTATCCCTATGCTGACTAACGATACTGGGGGGGGGGGGATATTAACATAGGTGATCCTGAAGGGCCAAGTCAAAGTGACAGACTGGCAGATTCTAACATAGAGAAGGGACCTGTAGAATTAATTGTGGAGGCATCTCCCCTGGTACTGGTTCTGGCAAATGTTCCCCTCTTAGAATCTGGGCAAGTAGAGAACACATCTTCCCTAATAAATAAATCACTCCACTGGTTATCAAGGAACATGGTCTTTTCCCCGGGAGGTATGGACCAGCTGGCAAAAGAAGTTGTGAAAGCTAGAAGAGTAGAATGGATCGGGGGTGGTAAAAAATTTTTTAAAGGGGATTGTGTGGTGTTACAATTTTCTGACCCCGAAGTGCTGCCAAACATCTTAGCAAATATATATCCTCCCCAGCGTAGATCCACAGAAATAGTCCCGCTAACGCTAGAATTCTTCTATGCAAAGAAAGGGAATATCCTAAATCCCACAGTACTTAGAACAAAGTGGAACCCTGTGTTAAGAAAAGGCAAACCCCTCGGTATAAGAAGTAATTGGGGCATACCGATGGAGAATAGATTCTCTGCCCTTTCTGGCCTTAATGAGTGTGACTGACTGAATGGGCGGATGAGTATAGTAAAGGGTAATACAGCGGGGATTCAAGAGAGGGGAAAAGGCATTGCTACGAAGCTTACTGAAACTAATCTTAGTAATGGTAGGATACTCTGTTCTAGTGGGGATTTTTCTTGTACTGAGGGGCACTTGGCTCCCATTTCCCGCATCATCGAATACAGCGGGGTAACTAGCCCCCCACCTATTCTGATTCAACCCCCGCATGTAACACCATTGTATGGGAGGGCCAGTCAGTCGAAGATAGGTCTTAAACTCCTTTCTTGGAATCTGGCGGGAATTCTCCACAAACCAGAGTCCCCTGAATGGTGCGAATTTGTTGACAGCCACAATGTAATTATGTTCCAGGAAACCTGGGCAGTGACCCCTGTTCATCGTCAGGGTTTCTTAAATTTTTTTGTCCCTGCGAAAAAGAACCCAAAAGGGCGGCCCTCAGGGGGATAAATCACATGGGTACGCCAATCACTACAATGTACTATTAGAGCCAGGCCCGTTAACAACTGTGATTTGCTCCCAATTGAGATAACATGGGCTGACGGTCAAGATATGGCCCTCTACAACATCTATGCCAGGGGAACACAAGGGGGTATAGCCGCTGAGGTGGTAGTAGCATTAGATAATGAACTAGAGAATCTTCCAACACATATCACCATCCTAGTGGGGGGAGACTTGA
Organism: Lissotriton vulgaris; assembly: GCF_964263255.1. NCBI lineage: Eukaryota > Metazoa > Chordata > Amphibia > Caudata > Salamandridae > Lissotriton > Lissotriton vulgaris. Next base: position 185,044,286 of record NC_141688.1, on the reverse strand, counting down.
ACACCACATTCGAACCACTAGGCCAAGAGGATAATGAAATGTCCCTAGAGGAAGATACTAAATGGGGAGTCCCTCAATTGGATTTACCTGTAGTAAAGAAATGGACTGAGGTGGCAATACAAGTGAAGAGTTTGTGCTTGGCTAGGGGGTTGAGGGCAGCAAATGGCCGCACCCCCTCAGACCTTCAGGGTGTTCATACCTTTGACAATACAAGGGCAAGTAGTCAGATAGACTACATCCTTGTAGATGTTAGAGACTGGCACAAGATAATAGACATGAAAGTGACATCTAGATTGGAGAGCGACCACAATCCGTTGTGCTTGCTCTTCAAGCTGGACCAGGGAGTAATTTCGCCTAACCAGGAAAGGGGAGTTATGCCACTAGATATCATTTCAACTAACAACCTTCGCCACATTAAATGGCAACTCTGATGGATAAGCCAGGGGATATGCAGGACTTACTGGAAGCTGTCGCAAAAGAGGTTAACAGATTGCAGGACTATTGTAATGAACCAAATTTTAATAAATTAATTGAAGAGTCACACCCTAAGTTTTTTGTTAATTTACAGGGGTTTTTCTTAAAAAAAGCTCATCAGGGAAAGGGTGCTTGCCCCCAGAGAAATCGAGGATGGTATGACCATTCTTGTAGAAAGGCACGGCAGAACCTCAGCCTAGCGTTGAGGACTAAAGAAGGAGTGTTGAAGGCCAGGGATGATTATAGAAAAGCTCAAGTTAGGGCAAAAAGGCTGTGGGATGAAAATCAGTGGTTAGATCTCAAAAAAGCCTGTGCAGCTAAACAGCAGAAAGAGTTTTGGGCTATCCTAAAATGGGGCAGGGGGGAATTGCAGAGTGTCCAAAAAATCATGTGGCAAAGGAAGCATGGGTGGACTTTTTTAAACCGCAATATGCTGATAATTTGACTTCGACATCCCACCCGTGCCCCAAAATGGTATTTTATAGCCATGAAATATTCACACTGAGCGATGTAAATGTAGCATTGGACGGGGTGACTAGAGGCAGGGCTCCAGGAATTGATGGAATACCGGCAGATGTATTTCTATCTGACCGGGCTAACTGGTGCCAATATTTTGTAAGCTTGCAAATTCCATCGCACAAGGAGCCATGATACCAGCCTCATGGAAGGGCGCGGAGATCATTCCAGTTTTTAAAAAAGGGGACAAGGCTTTACCAAGTAATTATAGGCCCATCAGCCTTATCGACTCAGCACAAAAACTGATGGGTAGAATGATACAAAATAAAATACAAGCCTGGACAGATGATAAGGATATCCTCTCCCCGTACCAAGCTGGCTTCCGACCCCTAACTAACTCCGTCGACCAGGTATTCCATTTTTTAACTCTTTATTGGAAAAAAGTGACCTTGACAAATGGCCCATTGTATACTGTTTTTGTTGACTTAAAGTCAGCATTTAACTTAGTACCCCGTCAAAAACTCTGGATTGTTCTTAGCGACCTTGGAATTAGCCCCGAGTTATTGACTTTGCTTGTGCGTATGCACAAAAACAACTACGCAAGGATTAGGTGGGGTGCACAGGGGGATGTCACAGATTCTTTCCCCGTGGAGCGTGGGGTAAGACAGGGATGCGTCCTGGCCCCCGCCTTATTCTCCCTCTATATTAACGGCGTAGTAGACTTTCTAAAGAAATCCACAACTGATGCCCCTACGCTAGATGGGGAGCGGGTCCCAGTATTAATGTTTGCTGATGACACCTTACTGGTTTCGCGGACCCCTAGCGGACTACAAAAGACAATTGATGCATTTGGAGATTTCTGTCGGATTCGGGGCCTGGAGTTAAATACTACAAAGACCAAGTTTATGAACTTGAATCCCGCTAAGCAATTCAAGGGAAAAATACATTTTAATGGGTCTTTTTGGGAAGAAGTGAACGCTTTCACTTACCTTGGCATCTCCTTGCAGGGTAGTATGAACAGGAAATCTCAAATTGATTCCGTGGTTTTAAAGTTCCATCAGTTGGCTGGGGCATAGCACAAAAATATAAATCCTCATTAACAAAACCCATTCAACCTATAATGGAGATATATAGTATGAAAGTGCTGGGCGCTTGTCTTTATGGATCAGAGCTATGGGGCTTCACCAATCTGAGTGTCTTGGCTATTGCAGAGAACACATTCCTTCGCCGGTTGGTTGGTGTCCCGCAGAGTACTCCATCGATCCCGCTCCTATATGACCTTGGGAAAAAAAGATCGAGGATATGGCTCGATTGCGCCCACTCCTATATTGGAGGCGCATAAAGACTACTCCTGAACTGGGTCATTATGCATCTGCTCTCATGGACATCATTAGCTCTGATCGGTTCCATAAAATAACCTGGCTTAAAGAAATTAGGAATATGCTTCAAAAACTGCACTTAGACCACTTATGGACTACCACTGACCCCTCCGCCTTTCCATCTAAGGCGTTGTTGAAAAAAATTTATTGGGACATGGTATATCAATCTGTTTTAATTTCCAATCAACCCTCTATGTTGACATCCCAGTATTTGGAGTCTAAATTAACCCCAAAGTGTGAACAGTACTGGGATTTGATCACAAAACCCTTGGACAGAAAGCTGTATTTCCAGTTCAGAGTTGGTTCCCTACCTCTAAATGCTTTTAATTTCAAATGGTCTCCAAGCAATGTTAATACATGTTGTTACTGTAAGGTACAAGTTGAGGACATCCTACATTTTTTGTTTGTTTGCCCCTTGTATGCTGCCCTAAGAAGTAGATGGCTAAAACCGGCTTGCAAGAATTTGGGTGTAAGGAAATATCTAGAAGCACTAAGAATATTAAGATCAAATTGTGCCCCCAATCTTGCAATTGCCCTAGCCAAATATTTGGGATGGGCCTGGATTATCCGCACTCGCACTTTAACTGCGATTGATCATGTATGACGGAAAATATTTAGTTTTAAGACTAGGTACTTAAAATTCTTTTAAGTTGTAAGAATTCGCCAGCATTTTTGTATCTAATTGTATTTAATGTGTATTTTAAGCTGATCTTAAACCTAGCATAGTATTTATATATGTTTAGGATAGGGATAAAATGCTTTTATGACAATGCTGTTGAATAAAGTATTGAAGCATAAATATATTATCAATGGGGCCTGAAGACAGATACTGCCTAAAAGTAGCTGCTGCCGGCGTATCGTTTTTATATTGTCTGTTTAGGTCAATCAAATTATGATTCACCAGCATTAGACTTAGGACTTTCGACTCGTTTTTAATAGCACAATGGGGAAACTGAGCTGAGGGGATGTTATAAGATTCCAGGGATTCCTCCTGCTACAGATCCAGCTGTATAGGGAAAAGATTAGCATTAACGTCTCCAACAATTATTATAACTGCTTCTGCTATTTTACTTCCTGATGCTGGAAAGAGAAATTAAGTGATTCCAGCCAGCCTTTTATGATTCAATTTTGTTCTTTATGAGTATTGACATTTATAAGAAGAAAGTAACTATAAACTTTATTGCAGAAGTCCATTTCAACCACAGAAAACAGCAGGCCACTAAACACATTTAAAACCTCCAATAATCTCTTAATTACCTTAGTGGATACTAGGGTTAGGACACCTATTGATACTCTCCCCTTACCCCTGGTCCGGCCTTTACAGTTCAATGCCATAAAACCTTCTACTGTCTGGGCCTCTCTTAGCTAGGACTCCTGAAGGAATACCAAATGGAAGGGTTTCAAACTTTCTTCCAGTTCACCGCTGTTCTTAAATCGTTCAAACCCATGGATATTCCAATTTAGGTTTCTCAAGTTTAGAAAGGACCCCTCATTCTAGAGGGAACAAGGCCTGGTATTCCAGTCACCATCCTCCAAAATGTTCTGTAAGGGAAAGAACCTTTTACCCTCACCCAAGCCGATGGCTCAGGCTGCATGAGGGGTCTATCATTTACGATAACCACTCTTAGCTCTTTGGGCAGCTGGCTGCTTTGCCATGTACATCCAAGCCTTAGGAGTGATTTACAGGGTATAAACTGTCCCATTGAGTAGCGGATTATCCATTGTGCATATTAAGAAAGCCGGAGGAATAGGGCCCAACTAGGGACCCAATGGGGGAGGAGTCATTTTAGAGGGCTTGTAGTCTTACCTTAGCTAACTCCTCATCTGCCTTAAGTACTAGCTGCGTAATACAAGGCAAAATAAAATAAACTCTAGATACTGCTCTACCTTGTTTGCCATGTTGAAACGTAACCAAAGTTAGTTCCAATGAAGATATCCTTAAGAGGGAGGGAATTTGATTAAATATATGGAGGATTTTTGAGCGGTTCAAAGGCTGTAGTTTCTTTGCTTTTTTCCCCCTGACGAGTGATATCTAACAATTGCTCTAAGGACACCAAATCAGAGGTGGGGAACAATTTGGAGGCAGAAAGGAATTCTTTATGTAATTTATTGGGAATCTGAGGCTTAGACATCATACTACAAGCTGTTGTTAGACCTTTGTTCTTCACGGTGGGGCAGACATCTAAGGGTGAGAGAATAGGATCAGGGCTGACTTTAATACCAGACTTTACTTTTTATTTTACCTTTTTTTTTAATAAAACATTTATAAATCTACCGGAAGGGGGCCTTGGATTTTAACCTTGGGGAAAGCACCGTTACAAGCTTTTCCCTACATACTAGGGCCTTCTTTTTGCCCGGACATAGGGTATGAAGCCTACAAAATCTATTCAGAGTGCTTGCGCTCTGTGCAAAGAAAAATATTGAGATATTGGAAGGATTTACGAGATGGTGCTGTTCTTCACAAGCATGGGATATTTGGAAATATAGACAGAGCCTTACAAGCTCAATTGAACCTCATTGTTTCCTAAAAGGGCACTATGCCCCCGAAGGCTCTGAGAAAGTTACTGTAGCAGGTGACTGGGTAAACATGGTTTTGTCTACATTGTTTTTATTATGCTGAAGCTCATGTCAAATGGCTTTCAAAAATTTTGATTGGTCCTCCTGATTTTCCTTATTGGCACCTGCGCTTCCAAAATTCTGTGTAAAGTGGTTTGCATAAGTAGCATTACACCCAAAAGAGAGAAGACAGAGTAGTAGAGTGAATTGTTATAGACCTTCCCTGGGATCCAAAGGTAGAGTTTGTTTCCCCAACCAATGGGGCCTTATTGGGTGGTGAGATTACGCAATTTTGATATTCTTCTCTGTGATTCAACTGTGAGAGTTGAGGATCATCAGTACAGGAGGATGATGAAGAGATATCTAAACGGGGTGAAGTAGACAGTCTTGGGCCCCTTCTTATGATCACACTTGTAGTCTGTGAAGAATATACCGAGACATTGTTATTTGCACTCCATCCTTTGCCGAGCACAGTATATCTGTTGCTAAGTTTGAAGCTCTAGGTGGCTCATGGGGTATCTTCTTCCTCTCCTCCAGTGACAAAGGAGCTCCATCATTAAAATGTTTAAGAACAAATGTCTTTATTGAAGTAACAAGAGGTGAGCGTTGAGCTTTGCCATTTGATGTAGCACTTAGATCAGATCAATGTTCGCCTTCTTCCCTCCTGTTTTACTTCTTTTATATACTCTTCCCTGGGATCTACTTTTTGGAATACAGAGAAGAACTCGCTTGCAGCGGAGCAGCGGGGGGAGAGGTATGAGAGGATGTATTCATTACTGTGTGTAGGAAGGTGGCTACCTGACTATGGTTACCCCAGATTTTTTGCCTTGTGTTTAGCTGGTTTTCGACTTAGTTGCCCTGGTTCCCCGCTAATCAGGGCCCCAGGCTATCTGCTCTCTCTGTAAAATGGTTTCCATGTACCCTAGGTGCATAACTAGAGTGGCATGGGTCACCTTATCAGCCCCTGTACAGAGCACTATAGGTGCCCAGGGCATAGGTGCATCCAAGGCCTACCAGGGGCTGCAGCATATCTTTTGCCACCCCTGGCTGGCTATCTAAAATTGACACAACTGGCTGATCACTCAGCTGGGGCAAGGTGGTGTAATCACCCCTTGCTTAGATATAGTATGCCTATATCTAAACCTATCTGGACACATATAAACCTATGAGTCACTCCTATGGCAGGCCTTGACAATCCTGAAGGCAGAGTGCGTGGTTTAATGTGAGTTGGTGCTCTAGCCTGAGCTGAGCCCGTCTGCAGCTGTCGGGACCAATTCCCTTAGCTGTTCCGGGATAATGCCAAACCATATACTCTTAAGTGCATTATAATCCTCGCGGTTATATGTTAACTTTGGTTTGGCTTTATCAAAACATGTCGTGTAAGGTGTCATACGAATTGGAATACTATCCCCTCGACAGTCCTGTCGACGGGGATAGCATTCCACCCCTCTAGAGGGGACGACATGTTACTTTTGCTAAAACGCGGTTGATTTTTAAATCAGATGCACAAAATGGATGCTTCTGCCAGAGACACAGGTCTGACCTCCTGCTGCTGACCGATACTCAGCAGAGGAGGCCTGGACAAAGGCTTTCCTGTCACAGGGAGGTGGCACACCACCCCAGACAGGAGATAGTGGATTGTAGCAGGGAGGTTTGAAAGAAACCAGACAGTGCCTGGGAAGCACAAGGCTTCCCCTTGCATAATCCGGTCAAACCGGTTCTGGGGCACACCAGCCCCAGCTCCACTGTGAACTGGACAAAGGAAAGGAGGTGTAACCGACCCCCTTCCTGGTCCCACCCATAGGGAGGGACCTAGCAGGAGATCCACCCCTCAGATTGGAATAAGAGTGGGTGCAGTGCCCTAGCACAACAGATTATCCTGAAGAAACATAAGAAACAAAACTCTGGACCCTTTGACATCCTACTCAATGTAGAAGACTGCAGAATCTCCCTTGTGGTCAAGGAGTGACCACCCTGTGCAAACAGGTACCATCCAGCACCTCGACCCTTGCTTTGTTGCAGTTCCCGCCAGAACTCGAGCAACAGAGATCAACGAGATAAAGCTTGCCTGCCTTCCTCCAGCCCGATCCACAGTCCCTGCAGAGCTGAGACCTGTGGAGGCAACCGGAAGCGTGGGGCACGCCATCTTGAAAAAGCCACGAGATGCTGACCGTGCAGCCCACGAGTGACCCTCGAAGCTGTACACCGGGGTTTGAGAAGCCCCAACCCTGAGCTACACTTGCACCAAAGCTACCTCCTCCACACTCGACGAGTGCTGCGTGGGGCGGTTCTGCTTGTGTTGGCTTGACGCGTTGGCCCGGTCACTTGCCAGCTGGCTTGTGGCCTCTGTGCCGATGAAAACCCAAAACCGACTTGCTTTTCTGGTTGCTCCAGATCTGCACCAGCTCCTGTGAAAAGGAGCCCCCACTCTGACCCTCCTGGTCTGAGTGAGAAGCAATCTCCCGGTTCCACGTGGATTGCTTTTGCCAAGTGCCGTTTGCTGCAATCTTGAAGCCGACGGTGCTGACGGCGAGAGCCTGCGTGGGACAGATCGTGACCTGCTCCTGGACGTCGCAGATGCCCCAGAGCCCACGTGACAGCGGAGAGAAGCCTCTCGACAACCATCTGATTGCGCCCAACATTGCCTGGTTCCGTCCTGGTTCCACCCTGGTCACTACTGAGTGACCCACACTCTGTCCCCTCTGCTTTCAGATTCATCTCGACTTCGATCCACCCTTGGATCACACCGGACACTTCTGCTTCCCATCGCCTGCAGCATCTTCAGCTCCAAGCACCAAGAGCCTGCGTGTTAAAACCCGACGCCACTTCGACCCTGTGCACCCACTTCCTGTGGGTGAGGTAACATTGCAACGCCGGTGTGCGCACGTTGGTACACACCTCTAGGGTCTGTGTCTTAAGTTTTTTTCCTCTAGGTTCAGCGGAAGTATCTTTAAACTAACTTTGTGTAACTTTTACGCACCATTGTCTTTGCATTGGTGCAAGCCGCACTTTACGTGCTGCACCCGAATCCCGCGGGCTTCTCCCGACTTCAGCATTGCTAGTCCTGACTGCTCTCAGTGATTCCCTAGGCCCTCAGCCTAACCACTGTTTGATTGGTATCTCTTATACCACTTTTTTAATATATGGTTTGAGTGGCCACCCGCCCTCATCCATAATTGTGTAACTTTATATGTTATACTGTGCTTTTGATTTAAAGCTTGTGCCCCTTTGCTCATAAAGAGTACTGGGGATTAATTTAGAAATAAACACATATATTTTTATAATATATACTTGTGTGGTGTCTTTCATTTGGTATTACAGGATTGTATGTGGTAAAACAGCTCGCTAAACACGACCTCTTAAGTTAAGCCTTTAAGGCTGCTTAGTCCATGCTACCCCTAGGATAGCTTGTCTAATAAGGTTGACTTACAACCAGACACCATAAGAGATTGTTTGGACTGATACAAGGTGGTTCCAGAATTGGAAACACCACATATCAGGCCAACTTCTCATATTGGTGCGCAGCGGTGCGGATTTGAGCTTGCTGTTGTTTTACCATTGCAATCTTTTTATCAAATTTAAAGATCACATCAAGTACCTTAGGTACATATAAATCAAAAGCTTAGCATATTAAGTTCTACTGAACTTAGTAGTTGTAGAAAAAAGGGATTAGCACACCCTGACTACAACTCACTAGCAAGGTACAGTAGGAAAACACTTAGTGTAGGTAAGTGCACCACTTACACCTCACTAGCAGCCATGTCTGACACAGGAAGAGCTTCAGGCTCTGCCCCTGTGATAGTTGACCCTACTAAGGCAACTTCTAGATATGACAACCTTAGCCACAAAGACTTGTGTGCCTTGTGCACTGCAAGAGGGCTAAAGAAGGGCAGAGGCCCTACCATTCCTTCCCTGATAGCCATCCTGGAAAAGGATGACTTAGATAAGGAGAGTCAGGCTCCCTTAGATTTAGGAGATGGAGTGGACCCCCTTGAGCATGAGATAACTCCAGAAGAGGAAGAAGGAGAGGAGGAAGAGGAGGAAGAAGGCTCAGAAGTAGACGAGCCTGCTCAGAGTCAGAGGGGTAACCAGGTCCCAGTGTGGAGGCTTAGCCAAGCCAACGTGGACCTACTAGGGAATGGAGAGGGCCAGCACCTCCCCAGACCCTATAACATAGTTCCCACAGGCAACAGAAAGGTGAGATCTCCATCAGGGGACTCTCACATTTCTAGTGCCTCAAGAGGCTCTCAAAGGGGAATGACTTCCCCCCAGAGAAGAGAGCATAAGGCCAGGATGAGGGCTGTGGAACTCCAGATAGAGAGGGAAGAGTTAGCCCTGGCCCAAGCTAAACTTGCTTTAGCAAGGGAACAGAAAATCTGTGGCTTAGATGCCACTGGTGGCAGCAATATTCCCAAAGAAAAAGACAGGTCCTATAATAGTAGAAACCTGACAAAGATTGTGCCCCCCTATAAGGAAGGGGATGACATCCACAAGTGGAGAACTGCTCTTGAGAGAGCCTGCATGGTACAGCAGGTACCTGAGGAACAGTGGGCTGCAATCTTATGGTTCTCCTTTTCAGAGAAAGGGAGAGATAAGCTCCTCACTGTCAGACATGAGGATGCAAACATTTACAAAGTCCCGAAGAGTGTTCTAATAGATGGGTTTGGCTTAACCACTGAGCAATACAGGTTAAAGTTCAGAGACAACCAGAAGACACAGACTCAGGACTGGACTGATTTTGTTGATTGTGCAACTAAGGCTCTGGAGGGTTGGCTAAATGGCAGCAAAGTACATGACTTCACAGGATTGTATAATTTCATTATAAGGGAGCAGATCCTAAGTAATTGTCAGAACCAGCTCTTACACCCTCACCTGGTGGACTCAGATTTGACCTCTCCCCAAGGATTGGGAAAGAGGGCAGATAAATGGGTCAGAACCAGGATTAGGCCTAAGAATCAGGACAGTAACCAGAAGAATGAGTCTACCAAGCCTCAAGAGAAGGTGGGGATAAAAGTAAGGAAAAGACTTCCCCAGGGCCCCAAAACTCCAAGAATGGGGGTGGGTCCCAAGACACTTCATCGACTCAGAAGAAACCTTATTGTCATACCTGTAAACAGGTTGGGCTTTACAAAACAGACAGCTGTCGTCCCAAGAATGGCAATAAAGAAAACATACCTCCAAAGCCAGCTCCAACACCTCCAGATATGCTATAGGTGCAGGTCGTTCTGACATACCAGACACCAAGACTCCTCTACTAGTGCTAAAGTCAAGCCCCCCAGTTTTCCCCAGTTACACGTCAATACCATGTCATGCTCAGTTGCGCACGCACCCATGCCAAAGGTTTCTGCTGACCCTGCAGAAATCTCTCTATGCATCCACCCACCTATGACACTTCTGTGACGGTTCCAGTACACACCTCCGTGTACGCCCCTGTACACACCCTCTTTTACGCCCATGTGTTCTTATCTCTCTCTTTTCACTTGTTACGCCTACTGTATTCATTTCAACTGTACAGTTTTACTATATATAATGTGTGATGTTAATAAAATGTTGAATGTCCCTTCCTGAACCTTAGTGGTGATGGAACTCGATGTCCCGGTTCTCGAGAATCTTGATTAAAGCCCGTATGACTCAGATACCACGGACTCTGCCTCTCATTTATTGAGCTATCCTTTATTATCATTTAATGTATAGAAAAATAGTCCCGGTAATTTTATTTACCACATAATCTGGCGCCCGAATAGGTACCCCTCCCCTTCCCCACTCGCCGGCGATGTAACGCAGGCCCCTGACCCCTTCTACAGCCGTGACGGATTCCTGTGCACACCTGCGGGTTTTCCTGCTATCTCCCCTCAGGCCCACGGAGGAGACAGAGACTGCGGTCCGGCATCCAGACGAGGCGGTGAGGAATGCGGAGAGTCCCGACCAGAGCCCCAAGTCGAGAGAGCAAGGTCCGAGGTATCCGGAGGCCCACCTGTTCCGAAGTTCCGAAGCGCATGCAGTCCAGTCCAGTCCAGTCTCCGAGGCCTTCAGTTTTGCTTCCCGGTGAGTACCGTTGTTGGGAACGCATCTAGACGGGTTCATTAATTTGTGCCCGGTCAAGACGGGTCTGGGTACACAGACCCGGTCCAGACGTGTTCACTTAGGTGAATACGGTATGACGTGTCTCTTTATGAGACCGGTATGTCTGTACTGTTTTAGCAGTGCATCTAGTGATCCAGTCTTCTAGTATCATTACAGAATTTATGTTTTCTATGTACCAGGTATCAGTTGAAAATGTTTTAATGTGTTTAATGTCGTGGTATGAATGATTGTTTGCTATTCATTACTGTGTTGATTGTGTCCACGTTCAAGTAAGTTCAAATATGCCGCTATTCTCGAAATTACGTCAGATAGGAACTAGGAAAGGGATACTCAAAGAAGCAGTTCCCGTTCCGCCTAGGGACACTCCAGGTCATTTTATGTACCAAAAACATGGCTTAGATGCCATACTGTACTTAGACTTATGGGTTGATTATACTAGGGATCTGGAAGAGAAATATAGATGGCCTGTCTCAGGGACATGGGATGCTGAATGCATCATGAGAGTAGAAGAAGCACTATGGAAAAAGAAAGCCAGACAATCCCAGAAAGATGCTATAGAATTGTGGCATAAAGAAGCGCATAAAAGAACGGAGAAGGAAATTAGGAAAGCAGAGAAAAGTAGAGAAGAATCTGAAAAAGCTAGAGAAAAAGAGCTACTAGAAGAAGGTGAACGAGTTAGAGCAGAACAATTAGACAGACAAAGAAATGCCCTTATTACAGGCATGAATCCTGTTCTCGCCGAGGGCCTACCCAAGGCGATCCCGGAAGTACCCCGTAACTTGCCGCCACCATTGGTCCCGACTAAATTACGTCATAAACAAACCGCAGCAGAGATTTTCCTTTCTTCATACTTAGATGACACTGTCCCAGAATATGCAAATAGAAATCCTCCTCCAAATGTTCATCCTCCCAACCCTGTTCACATTCCTGTAGATGATACGATTTCTCCCACTGTCTCATCTGCCACTTGTCCGGCCACTGGCCCTAGCAATCCTTTTAATCCGCCTGCAACTCAGGGCAATCCTGCATTACCTACACCTAGCTTACCGCCTATACCGCCACCAGCGACAGCACAGCCACTAGTAGTCGACGATCCCGCTTCAGGAGGAGCAGTAGGAGGCCCCCCTATCACCCCGCCTCAGTTAAAACGAACCTCACTCAGAGAAGCAGCATTACAACGCACACCAAAAGTAACTACATACACAGCCCTTAAACAGTATCTTACTGATTGCAGATATGATCCAGTACCAGGCGAAGACCAAATGATCCTTTATTCAATACGTTTACGACGGGTTACAAATTATTTGACTATTTTTCCAGATATGAGAGAACATTTAGATAACATATATCATTTTATCAGAACGGGGGAGAGACCAGAAAGTATTCATGAGGCCATGGCACACAACAAGGTGGAGACACAAAATGTGATCTTACAGTTTTTGATAAATTGTTTGATAAGGGAACAAGACCAGCCAGGCAAGAACAAAGAAGAGATGAAAGTCCTGATAAAGTGGAGTGACAACATAGCTGATGGTAAACATAGTAAACAAAGTTGTATAGAATCCATGTACAGAAAGATTCGTAAAGAAATTCTAGACATACACGCAAGGGAAAAATCAGCGAGAGAAGCCGAGAAAGCGGATGATGACGTCTCAGAAGACGATGATATAGAAACTGCAAGTGCAGATAGAATAGCGTATGTAGGTAAGGCGAGACCTTTTGATAAACCTTTTGACAGACCCATACGTCTAGAAAACCAGAGACGTTTTCTTTCTCCCATACCAGAACAATGTTCTCTTGAACATCTATTTCAAGCCACTGATAAAGTACTGAAACAACGAATAGGTTACAGTGAACTTAGTACCATGCATGAACAGGAACTGGCCCGGTCAGCAGTCCAATGGGCTGGCAATACTAGTGTATATAAAGATGACTTAGAAGCGCAAACATTTTTGAGTCTTTCCCCAGACGAACAACGACTAGCTGGTATGTACATGATTCAACATCTCATTACATTGTATGAAAGTCAGCATTCTGATCCAGGCCCCTTATATAATTTATTGGAAGAATTACTGCTAAAGAGATGGAGAGGCCTAGGTACCGATTTAATTAATATCATTCTAGAACAACGACACAAATACAGACTTTTCCTGACTCCACATTTCGTTCCGGTTCCACCTCCAGTAAGGAAACCATTTTATATAGACAGACAGAATCCTCTACGAGAAGTTCATCCCGTCCGGACGGAAGGGGGTGAGCTTCAACAAGTATTTGTATACACACCCTTGACCAAAATGGAATTATTGGAAATGAAAAAATTAGTGCCCTATCATGATAAAGATCCTGCAGGGTTCCACCGTGAATTAAAAGACATGCTCCTCATGGGGGAGTATACGTATCCCGATATCCTTAAAATGTTAAAGGTTCTGTTGCTAGCCGGCATTTACGAAAAACTTAAAGAAAAAGAATGGGAGGTGGGAGAGAAAAAGATTGATTGGACAGTGTTAGAAAACGAAGAAAATACACGAGTCCCTGGTACTGGTCTTGGGGAAAAAGCCAAAGCATTACCCGAGTTGTTAATACAAGTTTTACCAAGATTACTAACTACGAAAAAGGAAGACTGGAATGCTATCTCAGCCTGCAAACAGAAACAAGACGAAGACACTAGTGATTTTCATTCTAGATTCGAGAAATATTTTATTATTAACAGCGGCCTGAAAACAAGTAGTGAATCGTACCCACATCTTTTTGTGACCAAACTAGTAGAGAATTCTTTACCTCAAGTTAAAAATAGAGTACTGAAGGTCGAGAGTACATGGCAAGCTAATACCCCTTCCCAGATGTTACAAATGTTACAGTACCACCAGAATCGAATCAAAGAGGAACACGAACATGAACAGAGACGTATTAAAGACACGAAAATGAAAGTACTAGTTGCCCAGTCCGTCCAAGCTGATGGTCGGAAGAGGGGTACGACACAGACTAGTCATCCTGCAGTTCCTGTTAAAGGGAATTGCAACTACTGTAAACAGCCAGGTCACTACATAAACGAATGTGCCGTTCTAAGACACAACATAGCCACAGGCAAAACGAAAGAAAGACCGCGTCCACCTAGACAAGAACATGTTCCACAAAATATTACGCAGAACACGCAACCTCCACAGAATGCACAACAGACAGTAGCTGTACCCCAACCCCAACCCATTGCTGCCACGCAACATGTCACACAGCAAATGTACCAGTATGCTCAGTCAGATTACCCCGATTATCAGCAGTATTCATGAAACAGCCTAGAGAGGGAGGTTGGCTTGCCTCTTGTCGAGGTTCCTGTAGATCAAGAGGGTCCCTATGTACATAGTCAGGTATTAGGGAAAGACAGAACATTTTTGATTGACACAGGGGCGAGCAGAACTACCATCAGTCATGACGAGGTTCCAGGGGCACCCCTCTCAGGCTCACAGAATGTTTCCCTGGGATTTTCAGGAAAGCCTATTGTTAACGAAGTGTCAAAGCCAGTTTCCCTAGAAGTTGGTCCATTGTCTCGTACTACAGACTTGTTACTTACGAAATCATGTCCAGAAAACTTGCTTGGTATTAAGACATTGAAAGCACTAGGAGCAGTGATTTGTTGTTCTCCGGAGGGAGTGAGATTGTTCTTACGTGATTATAAAGGACATTATGTGTTAAGAGATTTTGATCCACGATTACAGAATGTACCACAGCACTTATGGGCGCAAGGTCCAACTGATGTAGGTTGTATGCACATCACACCTTATCGTGTCACTCTCAAACCAGGAGTTGTACTGCCACAAATCCGACAATACAAGTTACCGCCTGAGGCTGTAGTGGCCTTACTGAAAATTATTGACGAGCTCATTGCTCAAGGAGTGGTTGTAGAAACCGATTCCAATGTATGTAATTCTCCGATCATCCCGATTCTTAAACGAACTGACCCGAATGCACCACCGGTCTACAGACTGGTGATCGACCTTCGAGAATTAAATAAATGCATAATACCCCAGTACCCAGTGGTTCCAGACATTTCTTCTCTATTGACTGCCATTGATTCCGAAGCAGCGTTCTTTACTGTTATCGATCTCAAGAACGCCTTTTTTAGTGTCCCCATTCATTCGGAAAGCCAGTATCTCTTCGGATTCTGTTTAAATGGGCGAAGCTTCAAATTTGCACGTGCACCTCAAGGATTCACAGAGAGCCCTAGTGTGAGAAGTTGGCCTGATAGGTAGTGTTTCCAATTCTGGAACCACTGGTTATCAGTCCAAACAAACCCCAAAGATGTCAGGTTGTAAGTCAACCTTGTAGACAAGCTATCCTAGTGGTAGCATGGACTAAGCAGCCTTAAAGGCTTAACTTAAGAGGTCGTGTTAAGCGAGCTTGTTTTACCACATACAATCCTGTAATCAAATGAAAGGACACCACACAAGTATATATTATAAAAATATATGTATTTATTACTAAATTACTCCCCAGTACTCTTTATGAGGAAAGGGGCACAAGCGTTAAATCAAAAGCACTGTTACACATATAAAGTTGCACGTTTATGGATGAGGGCGGGTGGCCACTCAGACCATATATCAAAAAAGTGGTATAAGTAACACTTTACGAACAATGGTTAGGCCTAGGGCCTAGAGATTCGCTGGGAGCAGTCAGGACAAGCAATGAAGAAGTCGGGAGTAGCCCACAGGAGACGGGTGCAGCACGGAAAGTGCGGCGCGCACCAATGCACTGTCAATGGTGCGTAAAAGTCAATTAAAGTGAATAAAAAGATACTTCTGCTGAACCTAAGAACACAAAACTTTAGACACAGACCCTAGAGGTGTGTACCAGTGTAAAGACACCGGCGTTGCAAAGTTACCTCACCCACAGGCCGTGGGTGCACAGGGTCGAAGTGGCGTCGGGTTCTGTCACGCAGGTTCTTGGTGCTTGGAGCTGTTGCAGCTGCAGGCGCTGTGAAGCAGAAGTGTCCGGTGCGATCCAAGGGTGGATCGATGTAGAAAAGTACCTGAAAGCAGAGGGGACAGAGTCTGGGTCACTCAGCAGTGACCAGGGTGGAACCAGGACGGAACCAGGCAATGTCGGGCGCAATCAGGCGGTTGTCGATAGGCTTCTCTCCGCTGTCACGTGGGCTCTGGGGCATCTGCGACGTCCAGGAGCAGGTCACGATCTGTCCCACGTAGGCTCTCGCCGTCAGCACCGTCGGCTTGAAGATTGTAGCAAACAGCACTTGGCAAAAGCAATCCACGCGGAACCAGGAGATTGCTTATCACTCGAACCAGGAGGGTCAGAGTGGGTGCTCCTTTTCACAGGAGCTGGTGCAGATCTGGAGCAACCAGAAAAGCAAGTCGGATTTCAAAGTTCGTCGGCACAGGGGCCACAAGCCAGCTGGCAAGTGACCGGGCCAACGCGTCGAGCGCACACAAGCAGAAGGGCCCCACGCAGCACTCAGCGAGTGTGGAGGGGTGAGCTTTGGTGCAAGTGGAGCTCGGGGCTGGGGCTTCTCAAACCCCGGTGTACAGCTTCGAGGGTCACTCGTGGGCCGCACGGTCAGCGTCTCGTGGCCTTTTCAAGATGGCGTGCCCCACGCTTCCGGTCGCCTCCACGGGTCCCAGCTCTGCAGGGACTGTGGATCGGGCAGGTAGAAGGCAGGCAAGCTTGATCTCGTCGATCTCTGTCGCTCGAGTTCCGGCGGGAACTGCAACAAAGCAAGGGTCGAGGGCTGGATGGTGCCTGTTTGCACAGGGTGGTCACTCCTTGACCACAAGGGAGATTCTTCAGTCTTCTCACGTCGTGTAGAAAGTCGAAGGGTCCAGATTTCGTTTCTTATGTTTCTTCAGGATGATCTGAGGTCCGTTGGGACTGCTCCCCCTCTTATTCGAATCTAGGGGGTTGGACATCCTGCTAGGTCCCCTCCTATGGGTGGGACCCAGGAAGGGGGTGGTTACACCCCTCTCCTTTGATCCTGGCCGCGCTGGGACAGGGGCTGGGAGGCCCCAGAACCGGTTTGGCCGGATCCTGCAAGGGGCAGCCTTGTGCTCCCCAGGCAGTGTCTGGTTTCATTGAAACCTCCCTACTCCAATCCACTATCTCCTGTCTGGGGTGGTTTGACACCGCCCTGTGACAGGAAACTCTTTGTCCAGGCCTCCTCTGCCGGGTTTCGGTCAGCAGCAGGAGGTCAGACCCGTGTCTGTGGCAGGGGCATCCATTTTGTGGATCTGAGGCTCATTTTAAATCAACCGCGTTTCAGTAAAGTAACATGTCTTCTCCCTCTAGAAGGGTGGAATGCTATCCCCGTCGCCAGAACTGGCGAGGGGATAGTATTCCAATTCGTATGACACCTTACACGACATGTTTTGATAAAGCCAAACCAAAGTTGCTATATAACCACGAGGATTATAATGCGCTTAAGAGTATATGGTATGGCATTATCCCGGATCAGCTTAGGGAGTTGTTCCCGACAGCTGCAGACAGGCTCAGCTCATGCCAGAGCACCATCTCACATAAAACCACGCACTCTGCCTCCAGGATTGATGAGGCCTTCCATAGGAGTGGCTTACAGGCTATCTATGTGTCCAGATATAGGTTTAGATATAGGTATACTATATCTAAGCAAGGGGTGATTACACCTACTTGCCCCAGCTGAGTGATCAGCCAGTTGTGTCAATTTAGATAGCCAGCCAGGGGTGGCAAAAGATATGCTGCAGCCCCTGGTAGGCCTTGGATGCACCTATGCCCTGGGCACCTATAGTGCTCTGTACAGGGGCTGATAAGGTGACCCAAGCCAATCTAGTTATGCACCTAGGGTACATGGAATCCGTTTTACAGAGAGAGCAGATAGCCTGGGGCCCTGATTAGCAGGGAACCAGGCCAACTAAGTCGAAAACCAGCTAAACACAGGCAAAAAAATCTGGGGTAACCATAGTCAGGTAGCCACCTTCCTACATAACCCCCCCCCAAACGAAAGGAGATAAGGCTATCCTTGGCCAGGTAAGCCTTTATTGCCTGAGTGGCCATATAAGGAAGTACCTGCACTAGCATGGGTACCCCCTGTCTCATGGTCCACTAAGCAGTCCCTCACCCTAGGGGTATTAGAGGGTCTCCACCATAGGGAATCACTACCTTGGGTGTGTTTATGCAAAGTTAAAGGCTGGTTTGGATATGGAGTATTGAAGTGAGGCTCCACTATTTTTGGGCTCAACTTCCTCCAATTATCTTCCACCATGTGTGCCTTTCTTTCTTCAACTGAGTTGCACTGAGCTCTCAGGGTCAACCTCTGGCTACCTAAAGCTGGAGGCTGGGTCCCTCTGTTTGGCTTGCTGGAGGGACAGTTCAGGTTTGGGCCCTTTGGGTCCCAGGTTTGGCTGTGCCCAACAGAATCCATCTGTGGGAGGTCCCTAACTGTTTTTAAGGGGGCTCCCTCAGGAGTTTTTAAAGTTTTCACCTTACTAGGCCTACTAGTTTTGGTGCCCCTAATCTGTTGATGGGGGTGCTTTATTTGACAGGGGGCCCTCTGGGTCTCACTGTCCTTCTTGTCCTCTGCAGCCCTGGGCTGACTGAGGCAAGGTAGAGAGGGGCAGGTTACCTGCTCCAGACTGGATCCCACCTGAGAAGGGTCCACTGCCATCAGAGGCTCTGTCAGGCCAGGCCTAACAACCTCTGGGGCAGTTCCTTCATCAGGGGTAAGATCAGTTCCCTGAGGAGGCTGATCCTGTCCTACTGTCTGGTGAGGGGGAGATTTCTCTTCCTCCTCCATGCTCTCAGTTTGGGTGGAGTGATCCATCATTTCAGGCTTCACAACACACATATCTGTTTGAGTTTGGGCTGTGGCCATCACAGCCCCACCAACCTTTTCAGGAGGAGACTCAGTTTGGGTTTCTGCTGTTATCATAACAGCTTTGCTATTCGGTCTTGGAAGAGCTTCTGGTAAAGATGGGGCAGAGAGTTGCTCAGCCCTACCAACCTTTTCATGAAGGACATCTTGAATTGGGGCTATAGCCAGTACAGCCCCACTAACCTTTCCATTGGAATTTACCATTCTAGAATGGATTTCCTGTTCAACCTCAGCCCAGGCTGAGATTTCCAAATCATTACCCAGTAGACAGTCTACAGGCAAGTTTGGTGACACTGCCACTCTCTTTGGGCCAATGACACCTCCCCAGCTGAGACTTACTACTGCCATGGGATGATTGGTTTGGATGCCATCAATGTTTGTTACCTGGTATGTGGCACCTGGTAAAAGTTGCTTAGAGGGGACTATACAGTCAGCAACCATGGTGATGCTAGCCCCTGTGTCTCTAAAAGCTTCAACTTTCAAACCATTGATGATGGGTTCCTGTCTATATTTGCTCAAGGTATTTGGGCAAACAGAGAAGTTGGCAAACCCCATGCCAGTCTCATAGACAAGATCATTTGGGGATGGGGACCTGGATAGGCCAGGGTCCCCTTGGGCTCCAAAAGTAAACCCACCCAGATTCCTGGGTGTGCTCCCACTTCCTGGGGTATTACTGCTAACAGTAACAGGAGGTGTTGGAGCTGGCTTTGGAGGAATGTTTTCTTTATTGCCATTCTTGGGACAACAGCTGTCTGTTTTGTAATGCCCAACCTGTTTACAGGCATGGCAATAAGGCTTTTTCTCTGTTGAAGAAGTGTCTTGGGACCCACCCCCCTTCTTGGAGTTTTGGGGCCCTGGGGAAGTGTTTTCTTTACTTTTATCCCCACCCTTATCTTGAGGCTTGGTAGACTCCTTCTTCTGGTTATTGTCCTGATTCTTAGGCCTAATCCTGGTTCTGACCCACTTATCTGCCCTCTTTCCCAATTCTTGGGGAGAGGTCAAATCTGAGTCCACCAGGTGCTGGTGTAAGAGCTGGTTCTGACAATTACTAAGGATCTGCTCCCTCATAATCAAATTATACAATCCTGTGAAGTCATGTACTTTGCTGCCATTCAGCCAACCCTCCAGAGCCTTAGTTGCACAATCAACAAAATCAGTCCAGTCCTGAGTCTGTGTCTTCTGGGTATCTCTGAACTTTAACCTGTACTGTTCAGTGGTTAAGCCAAACCCATCTATCAGAACACTCTTCAGGACTTTGTAATTGCTGGCATCCTCATGTCTGACAGTGAGGAGCCTATCCCTCCCTTTCTCTGAAAAGGAGTACCATAAGATTGCTGCCCACTGTTCCTCAGGAACCTGCTGTACCATGCAGGCTCTCTCCAGAGCAGTCATCCATTTGTGGATGTCATCCCCTTCCTGATAGGGGGGCACAATCTTTGTCAGGTTTCTACTATCATAGGACCTGGGTTTCTCTTTAGGAATTTTGCTGCCACCAGTGGCATCTAAGCCACTTAATTTCTGTTCCCTAGCCAAGGTAAGTTTAGCTTGAGCTAAGGTCAGTTTAGCTTGAGCCAGAGCTACCTCCTCCCTCTCTATCTGGAGTTGGACAGCCCTCATCCTGGCCCTATGCTCTTTTCTCTGGGAGGAAGTCATTCCTCTTTGAGATTCTCTTGAGGCACTAGAAAGGTGAGAGTCCCTTGACAGAGATCTCTCCCTTCTATTACCTGGGAGAATTTGGTTATGAGATCTGGAGTGGTGCTGGCCCTCTCCATTCCCATGTAGGTCCAAGTTGGCCTGGTTAAGCCTGGCAACCTGTACCTGGTTTCCCTGCTGATCCTGATCTTCAGGCTCTTCTACATCAGAGCCTTCCTCTTCCTCTTCCTCCTCCTCTTCTTCTGGAAGATTCTCATTCTCAGGGGAGTTTATCCCTTCACCTGAATCTAAGGGAGCCTGACTCACCTTATCTAGATCATCCTTTTCTAGGAGAGCTATTAGGGAAGGAATGGTAGGGCCTCTGCCCTTTTTTAGCCCCCTGGCTGTGCACAAGGCACTCAGGTCTTTGTGGCTAAGGTTGTCATATCTGGATGTTGTCCCTATAGGATCAACTTCTACAGGAGCAGAGCCTGAGGCTCTACCTGTATCAGACATGACTGCTAGTGAGGTGTAAGTGGTGCACTTACCTACACTAAGTGGTTTCCTACTGTACCTTGCTAGTGAGTTGTAGTCAGGGTGTGCTAATCCCTTTAATCTACAACTACTAAGTTCAGTAGAACTTAATATGCTAAGCTTTTGATTTATATGTACCTAGAGGTACTTGATGTGATCTTTCAATTTGATAAAGATTGCAATGGTAAAACAAACAGCAAGCTCAAATCCGCACCGCTGCACACCAATGTGAGAAGTTGGCCTGATAGGTAGTGTTTCCAATTCTGGAACCACTGGTTATCAGTCCAAACAAACCCCAAAGATGTCAGGTTGTAAGTCAACCTTGTAGACAAGCTATCCTAGTGGTAGCATGGACTAAGCAGCCTTAAAGGCTTAACTTAAGAGGTCGTGTTAAGCGAGCTTGTTTTACCACATACAATCCTGTAATCAAATGAAAGGACACCACACAAGTATATATTATAAAAATATATGTATTTATTACTAAATTACTCCCCAGTACTCTTTATGAGGAAAGGGGCACAAGCGTTAAATCAAAAGCACTGTTACACATATAAAGTTGCACGTTTATGGATGAGGGCGGGTGGCCACTCAGACCATATATCAAAAAAGTGGTATAAGTAACACTTTACGAACAATGGTTAGGCCTAGGGCCTAGAGATTCGCTGGGAGCAGTCAGGACAAGCAATGAAGAAGTCGGGAGTAGCCCACAGGAGACGGGTGCAGCACGGAAAGTGCGGCGCGCACCAATGCACTGTCAATGGTGCGTAAAAGTCAATTAAAGTGAATAAAAAGATACTTCCGCTGAACCTAAGAACACAAAACTTTAGACACAGACCCTAGAGGTGTGTACCAGTGTAAAGACACCGGCGTTGCAAAGTTACCTCACCCACAGGCCGTGGGTGCACAGGGTCGAAGTGGCGTCGGGTTCTGTCACGCAGGTTCTTGGTGCTTGGAGCTGTTGCAGCTGC
Source organism: Lissotriton vulgaris (assembly GCF_964263255.1). Classification (NCBI taxonomy): domain Eukaryota; kingdom Metazoa; phylum Chordata; class Amphibia; order Caudata; family Salamandridae; genus Lissotriton; species Lissotriton vulgaris. The sequence goes on along the minus strand of NC_141688.1, from coordinate 185,022,357 downwards.
AGGCGCTGTGAAGCAGAAGTGTCCGGTGCGATCCAAGGGTGGATCGATGTAGAAAAGTACCTGAAAGCAGAGGGGACAGAGTCTGGGTCACTCAGCAGTGACCAGGGTGGAACCAGGACGGAACCAGGCAATGTCGGGCGCAATCAGGCGGTTGTCGATAGGCTTCTCTCCGCTGTCACGTGGGCTCTGGGGCATCTGCGACGTCCAGGAGCAGGTCACGATCTGTCCCACGTAGGCTCTCGCCGTCAGCACTGTCGGCTTGAAGATTGTAGCAAACAGCACTTGGCAAAAGCAATCCACGCGGAACCGGGAGATTGCTTATCACTCGAACCAGGAGGGTCAGAGTGGGTGCTCCTTTTCACAGGAGCTGGTGCAGATCTGGAGCAACCAGAAAAGCAAGTCGGATTTCAAAGTTCGTCGGCACAGGGGCCACAAGCCAGCTGGCAAGTGACCGGGCCAACGCGTCGAGCGCACACAAGCAGAAGGGCCCCACGCAGCACTCAGCGAGTGTGGAGGGGTGAGCTTTGGTGCAAGTGGAGCTCGGGGCTGGGGCTTCTCAAACCCCGGTGTACAGCTTCGAGGGTCACTCGTGGGCCGCACGGTCAGCGTCTCGTGGCCTTTTCAAGATGGCGTGCCCCACGCTTCCGGTCGCCTCCACGGGTCCCAGCTCTGCAGGGACTGTGGATCGGGCAGGTAGAAGGCAGGCAAGCTTGATCTCGTCGATCTCTGTCGCTCGAGTTCTGGCGGGAACTGCAACAAAGCAAGGGTCGAGGGCTGGATGGTGCCTGTTTGCACAGGGTGGTCACTCCTTGACCACAAGGGAGATTCTTCAGTCTTCTCACGTCGTGTAGAAAGTCGAAGGGTCCAGATTTCGTTTCTTATGTTTCTTCAGGATGATCTGAGGTCCGTTGGGACTGCTCCCCCTCTTATTCGAATCTAGGGGGTTGGACATCCTGCTAGGTCCCCTCCTATGGGTGGGACCCAGGAAGGGGGTGGTTACACCCCTCTCCTTTGATCCTGGCCGCGCTGGGACAGGGGCTGGGAGGCCCCAGAACCGGTTTGGCCGGATCCTGCAAGGGGCAGCCTTGTGCTCCCCAGGCAGTGTCTGGTTTCATTGAAACCTCCCTACTCCAATCCACTATCTCCTGTCTGGGGTGGTTTGACACCGCCCTGTGACAGGAAACTCTTTGTCCAGGCCTCCTCTGCCGGGTTTCGGTCAGCAGCAGGAGGTCAGACCCGTGTCTGTGGCAGGGGCATCCATTTTGTGGATCTGAGGCTCATTTTAAATCAACCGCGTTTCAGTAAAGTAACATGTCTTCTCCCTCTAGAAGGGTGGAATGCTATCCCCGTCCCCAGAACTGGCGAGGGGATAGTATTCCAATTCGTATGACACCTTACACGACATGTTTTGATAAAGCCAAACCAAAGTTGCTATATAACCGCGAGGATTATAATGCGCTTAAGAGTATATGGTATGGCATTATCCCGGATCAGCTTAGGGAGTTGTTCCCGACAGCTGCAGACAGGCTCAGCTCATGCCAGAGCACCATCTCACATAAAACCACGCACTCTGCCTCCAGGATTGATGAGGCCTTCCATAGGAGTGGCTTACAGGCTATCTATGTGTCCAGATATAGGTTTAGATATAGGTATACTATATCTAAGCAAGGGGTGATTACACCTACTTGCCCCAGCTGAGTGATCAGCCAGTTGTGTCAATTTAGATAGCCAGCCAGGGGTGGCAAAAGATATGCTGCAGCCCCTGGTAGGCCTTGGATGCACCTATGCCCTGGGCACCTATAGTGCTCTGTACAGGGGCTGATAAGGTGACCCAAGCCAATCTAGTTATGCACCTAGGGTACATGGAATCCGTTTTACAGAGAGAGCAGATAGCCTGGGGCCCTGATTAGCAGGGAACCAGGCCAACTAAGTCGAAAACCAGCTAAACACAGGCAAAAAAATCTGGGGTAACCATAGTCAGGTAGCCACCTTCCTACACCTAGTATTTACAGCCAAGCACTGAAACGACAACTAGACTGTATTCACATGCCTACTGACACTGCCCTGCTCCAGTATGTGGATGATTTATTGATCACAGCACGGACAGAACGAGATTGCGAACGTGCATCACTGACTGTCTTGTATTTTCTGGCCGAAAAGGGGCATAAAGTGTCCCCTTCGAAGCTACAATTCTGTGCCCAGCAAGTGGTATACCTTGGACACTTGCTGTCAAAGAGGGGTAGACAGTTGACACCTGACCGCATCCAGTTGATTGCACATATTCCACAGCCCAAGACACAAAAGGAAGTACGGGCCTTCATTGGCCTCACTTCTTCCTCAGTATGCATATCTAGCAAAACCACTCATACAGTTGACAACACAGGAAGCAGCGACTTCGACTGTCCTCCCTTGGACTCAGGAACATACACAAGCTTTTGATGAACTGAAGAAAGCCCTATGTCAAGCACCTGTTTTAGCGACACCATGTTACAGCAAACCTTTTACACTTTTTGTCACTGAACGCGATGGCACAGCATTATCTGTTCTCACACAAGATCAAGCAGGAAAACACAAGCCTTGTGCTTATTTTTCTAGTACATTAGATCCAGTAGCCCAGGCTCTGCCTGCGTGCCTTAAATCAGTTGCAGCAACAGCTCTAGCTATCAGACAAAGCGATTCCATAGTATTAGGACACCCCCTGACAGCACAGGTTCCACACTCCGTGGAAGTTCTCCTAAATAGGACACAGACTCAACACTTGACCATAGCACGACTGACAGGATATGAACTGACACTGTTCCAACCACACATAGAGATCAGACGTTGCAACATGCTAAACCCTGCTACACTATTACCTTCGATTACAGCAGATCCCACGCCAGATGACTGGGTAGAAGTCATCAATACAGTAACAAAGCCAAGACAAGACTTGACAGACATTGCATTACCTGACCCAGACCTGACACTTTACGTGGATGGTTCATGTATGAGAACAAGTACAGGAGAGTTGGTAGCCGCATATGCAGTGACTACTGAAACTGAAGTTATAGAAACACTTCGTATTGATACCTTGTCTGCTCAAGCAGCAGAGCTCATAGCTCAGACCCAAGCCTGCATACTAGCTAAGAACAAGAAAGTAAACATATACACAGATTCACAGTACGCATTGGGAGTCGTTCACGACTTCGGCGTTCTCTGGCAAGAGAGAGGCTTTCTGACCTCCCACGGTGCCAAGATACAGCATGGTCCCCTCATTCAAGCTCTGCTAGAAGCAATACACTTGCCTACAGCCCTAGCCATCATGAAGTGTAAAGCACATACTAAAGTCACCGACACCATTTCCCAGGGTAACGACCTGGCAGATCGAACAGCTAAGTTTACAGCTCAGACTCAAACAGACATACCAACTGACACGACAAAGACTGAAGTAACTCCACTGACACATTGTATGACGGTCAGGGATCCCACACAAGATGTACTCGACATACAGTCACATGCCACTCCAGACGAAATAAAGAAATGGACTGAACAAGGAGGGGTCCAGACAGATCAGGGATGGATGACGAAGGGAAAAGCCACTTGGTTTCTCCTCGACTCTATGGTTCAAGTCATCATTAATACAGCACATAGTCCAGCACACTTAGGAGAGAAAGCTATGTTAGACAGCATTCAGAATATATGGTTCAACAAGCATTTACGTGCAGCAGCAAAACAGAAAGTGCGTACCTGCATGATCTGTTGTCAGTTCAATCCAGGCAAAGACATTTCCCAAGGACTGCCCCGATACAGACTCTAAACTCCCCCTGTTAGAGAAAACTCCACAACAGGAGTATAAAGTTAAGCTGAGGTCTAGTAAGTCAGACAGCGTTTAATTGTTTAAGTCCCCCTCGGGTGAAGCGGTTAGACAGGTTTCTGACATGTATAAGATAGACCCAAATAGTCAGAGAGATAGGCGAATCGAAAAGAGAGAAAAATATTGCAAAACCCTGCACAGCAGATGCGTCATTACTTTAATTTTTATGTTTGTTCTGAGTATATCGATTGTATGCATAAGTTTAATGCTACATGTTTTCTTTCCTCCTCTTGGTTCCCATGTACATATTTCCTCTAATGACACTGTAGAACACACTTTCAGTGACCTGCCCCCTCACGAGCTGTCCTATCGATTAGCACTGCGCAACAATACTTTTATCCGTATGTTACACCATTCTCACCAGACCAGCAATGCCACAAATTGCTGGGTATGTGGCCGACTCCCTCCCTATCAGAAATACAAGGGAGCTCTGCCCCTTTTTCCTTATACGTTTACACATAATGGTTCGTGAGGAGCATGGTTTACTTTAATGTCTTCCTTAGACAGTGAGTCCACAGTTTCCCAAGGCAATTGGATATGGGGAGATCTGAATACAGTTATGTATAAAGTATGTTTCCCAGACAAGGAAGGTTTTCCCCAAAGGACAGGAACCGATCTAGAAAATGAAGTGTATGGATTAAGAAATTTTACCCTTAACCTCAAGATTCTGAACGTTCAATCCGAGACTAATTCGGACTTTCCATTTATTTCAGTTTTACCAGTGAAAGGAGAATTTTAGGGTTCAGAAAGAATGGTTCAGTACATCTAGGACACAGTGATTGTAATACTGTGGTCGAATTCAGCGATAAAGGAAAGTCTACTTTCAAAGCTTCCCGCCATTCTTATTTTATTTGTGGTCAGACAGCTTATGTACGTCTGCCATTAGATTGGGATGGAACGTGCTACATTGCGTTCCTACTGCCACCTGTTTTTCTAGCCCCACCTGATTATCATAGAAATTCACATCTTGTGCATGTAAGACATAGAAGGGAGATCAAGACCCCGATTGTCGACCAGACTGAAACAACATTGGAACAATATACGGATTTCAATAAAGGATTCTTTTTCTTCATAGGCCCCATTCAAAATAGTAAATTAATACGTAGATTAACCAGAACTTTGGAAGCAGTAGTGAATGAGACTACTTCTGCTTTGGGTAACCTGACCGAAGAGCAGTCTGCTATGAGACTTGTCGTTCTTCAAAACCGCCTTGTTCTTGACGTCATCCTGGCCGATAGGGGTGGAGCTTGTAGAGTGATCGGATCCAGTTGTTGTATTTTCATTCCTAATAACGCACCGTCAGTATACAAGGCAATAACAAGGCTTCATGAAATAGCTCACCTGATACACCAGAATCCAGGTACCTGGACTTGGTCCGGTTGGCTCTGGAGTGTGATATCAGCCTGGGGATGGAAAGTACTGTCGTTCCTAGGACTAGTATTCCTTATAGTATTCAGTTGTTGTCTCTGTCTACAATGTGGGCCAGCGATTTGCGGCTTGTGCGCCACAGCTTGTATTCCCCGTCCAAGTTCACGTTCCCGTTCCAGAATGAAAAAAGATGAGCAAATGATGTTATACGAACAGATAGATGGTCTCATGAAAATAGATATATCCTAAAGGGTGTAGTAGGGGCCAAGGAGGGAATGAGGAAATAAAATTTTTTAGGTACTCAATGTGTCCCCCACTCGCACCCTATCCATGCTCCCATGTTCCATGTATGTCGTATAATTCCTTTCCCGTGCCTGCCATGAAGACGCATATGCATTTGCGTCCAACGTTAACATGTCAGTTATCCAGCCCTCTAAGAAAACCACGTTAATTTGGCTTTTAGGCCTATGGTGCCAACGTCTTTACATGGTGCACTTTTAAATAACGCGAAACACACGTCTTCCACGTTTTCCTGGCTCAGTCGAGCCAGGCCCTTAATTGAGGCTCCGAGTTTCTTCTGTCTCTGAAAGCTGCAGTTTAGGTATGCATCCCTGACCTCTGCCTTACTTCCTTTCCAGCGAAGCGGTGCCCGGCCCGGCCTGGCCTGCCTGCCAAGACAGTATTTTGCCTACAGTTATCTGCTCAGCCTCCTCGAAAACACATTCCGGTCTAGTGAAATAGGTAAACATGTTTCCAGCTGCAGAGTAAAGGGCCTTGCCTTCCTGTCTCCTTGCAAGTGAATTACAGCACCCGTTACCATGGTAGGCCCATGGCCCCCGCACATTGCACCAACACACGTATGCACGCACTAGCATTCAGTATTGTATGGCCTCTACCCGAGAGACCTTTTACTTCAGATAACACATCCTCCAAACAAAAGATACCAGATATGCTATAGGTGCAGGTCGTTCTGACATCCCAGACACCAAGACTCCTCTACTAGTGCTAAAGTCAAGCCCCCCAGTTTCCCCCAGTTACACGTCAATACCACGTCATGCTCAGTTGCGCACGCACCCATGCTAAAGGTTTCTGCTGACCCTGCAGAAATCTCTCTATGCATCCACCCACCTATGACACTTCTGTGACGTTTCCATTACACACCTCCGTGTACGCCCCTGTACACTCCCTCTTTTACGCCCATGTGTTCTTATCTCTCTCTTTTCACTTGTTACGCCTACTGTATTCATTTCAACTGTACAGTTTTACTATATATAATGTGTGATGTTAATAAAATGTTGAATGTCCCTTCCTGAACCTTAGTGGTGATGGAACTCGATGTCCCGGTTCTCGAGAATCTTGATTAAAGCCCGTATGACTCAGATACCACGGACTCTGCCTCTTATTTATTGAGCTATCCTTTATTATCATTTAATGTAGCAGTCCCTCTGATACCCCAAGGGTGAGGGACTGCTTAGTGGACCATGAGACAGGGGGTACCCATGCTAGTGCAGGTACTTCCTTATATGGCCACTCAGGCAATATAGGCTTACCTGGCCAAGGATTGCCTTATCTCCTTTCATTTGGGGGGGTTGTGTAGGAAGGTGGCTACCTGACTATGGTAACCCCAGATTTTTTGCCTTGTGTTTAGCTGGTTTTCGACTTAGTTGGCCTGGTTCCCTGCTAATCAGGGCCCCAGGCTATCTGCTCTCTCTGTAAAATGGATTCCATGTACCCTAGGTGCATAACTAGATTGGCTTGGGTCACCTTATCAGCCCCTGTACAGAGCACTATCGGTGCCCAGGGCATAGGTGCATCCAAGGCCTACCAGGGGCTGCAGCATATCTTTTGCCACCCCTGGCTGGCTATCTCAAATTGACACAACTGGCTGATCACTCAGCTGGGGCAAGGTGGTGTAGTCACCCCTTGCTTAGATATAGTATGCCTATATCTAAACCTATCTGGACACATATAAACCTGTGAGTCACTCCTATGGCAGGCCTTGACAATCCTGAAGGCAGAGTGCGTGGTTTAATGTGAGATGGTGCTCTAGCCTGACCTGAGCCTGTCTGCAGCGGTCGGGACCAATTCCCTTAGCTGTTCTGGGATAATGCCAAACCATATACTCTTAAGTGCATTATAATCCTCGCGGTTATATGTTAACTTTTGTTTGGCTTTATCAAAACATGTTGTGTAAGGTGTCATACGATTTGGAATACTATCCCCTCGACAGTCCTGTCGACGGGGATAGAATTCCACCCCTCTAGAGGGGACGACATGTTACTTTTGCTAAAACGCGGTTGATTTTTAAAAGAGCCTCAGATCCACAAAATGGATGCTTCTGCCACAGACACATGTCTGACCTCCTGCTGCTGACCGAAACTCAGCAGAGGAGGCCTGGACAAAGGCTTTTCTGTCACAGGGAGGTGTCACACCACCCCAGACAGGAGATAGTGGATTGTAGCAGGGAGGTTTTAAAGAAACCAGACAGTGCCTGGGGAGCACAAGGCTTCCCCTTGCATAATCCGGTCAAACCGGTTCTGGGGCACACCAGCCCCAGCTCCAGTGTGACCTGGACAAAGGAAAGGGGGTGTAACCGCCCCCCTTACTGGTCCCACCCATAGGGAGGGACCTAGCAGGAGATCCACCCCTCAGATTGGAATAAGAGTGGGAGCAGTGCCCTAGCACTACAGATTATCCTGAAGAAACATAAGAAACAAAACTCTGGACCCTTCGACATCCTACTCAATGTAGAAGACTGAAGAATCTCCCTTGTGGTCAAGGAGTGAGCACCCTGTGCAAACAGGTACCATCCAGCACCTCGACCCTTGCTTTGTTGCAGTTCCTTTCAGAACTCTAGAGACAGAGATCAACAAGATCAAGCATGCCTGCCTTCCTCCAGCCGATGCACAGTCCCTGCAGAGCTGAGACCCGTGGAGGCGACCGGAAGCGTGGGGCACGCCATCTTGAAAAGACCACGAGATGCTGACCGTGCAGCCCAAGAGTGACCCTCGAAGCTGTACACCGGGGTTTGAGAAGCCCCAACCCTGAGCTACACTTACACCAAAGCTACCCCCTCCACACTCGACGAGTGCTGCGTGGGGCCCTCCTGCTTGTGTTGGCTCGACGCATTGGCCCGGTCACTTCCCAGCTGGCTTGTGGCCCCTGTGCCAACGAAAACCCCAAACCGAATTGCTTTTCTGGTTGCTCCAGATCTGCACCAGCTCCTGTGAAAAGGAGCCCCTACTCTGACCCTCCTGGTCTGAGTGAGAAGCAATCTCCCGGTTCCACGTGGATTGCTTTTGCCAAGTGCTGTTTGCTGCAATCTTGAAGCCGACGGTGCTGACGGCGAGAGCCTGCGTGGGACAGATCGTGACCTGCTCCTGGACGTCGCAGATGCCCCAGAGCCCACGTGACAGCGGAGAGAAGCCTCTCGACAACCATCTGATTGCGCCCGACATTGCCTGGTTCCGTCCTGGTTCCACCCTGGTCACTGCTGAGTGACACAGACTCTGTCCCCTCTGCTTTCAGATTCATCTCGACATCGATCCACCCTTGGATCACACCGGACACTTCTGCTTCCCATCGCCTGCAGCATCTTCACCTCCAAGCACCAAGAGCCTGCGTGTCAAAACCCGACGCCACTTCGACCCTGTGCACCCACTTCCTGTGGGTGAGGTAACATTGCAACGCCGGTGTGCCCAGGTTGGTACACACCTCTAGGGTCTGTGTCTTAAGTTTTGTTCCTCTAGGTTCAGCGGAAGTATCTTTAAACTAACTTTGTGTAACTTTTACGCACCATTGACTTTGCATTGGTGCAAGCCGCACTTTACGTGCTGCACCCGAATCCCGCGGGCTTCTCCCGACTTCAGCATTGCTAGTCCTGACGCTCCCAGCGATTCCCTAGGCCCTAGGCCTAACCACTGTTCGATTGGTATCTCTTATACCACTTTTTTAATATATGGTTTGAGTGGCCACCCCCCCTCATCCATAATTGTGCAACTTTATATGTTATACTGTGCTTTTGATTTAACGCTTGTGCCCCTTTGCTCATAAACAGTACTGGGGATTAATTTAGAAATAAACACATATATTTTTATAATATATACTTGTGTGGTGTCCTTTCATTTGGTATTACAGGATTGTATGTGGTAAAACAGCTCGCTTAACACGACCTCTTAAGTTAAGCCTTTAAGGCTGCTTAGTCCATGCTACCCCTAGGATAGCTTGTCTAATAAGGTTGACTTACAACCAGACACCATAAGGGATTGTTTGGACTGATACAAGGTGGTTCCAGAATTGGAAACACCACATATCAGACCAACTTTTCACACTGTACCAACAGACAAATAGATGAAATTATCACCAGGGAACACATAACAACTGAACTTACCTGCTTCTTGGCCACACCCCCTACTTATGGCAGTCACAGATGCCTCTTCCACTTGTATGAAAGTCTCTTTGTGTTCCTTTAAATACTTTCTGAGACCAACTTTCTATTCACAGGGTTGAAGGAGTAGTCGTCTTCATAGAAATGTAGTAAAAATGTGGACCGAAGAGTACAAGGACCAAGTACAAGGAAGAATTACAATTCTGGTCCCAGGGCACCTTGGACTCCGTGAGCCTCCCGGGCTGCATAAAGGGTCAGAAATTAGCTGGCTAAAACCTAGGAACCACCTCTCACTTCACGGCCCACTCCAAACACCCCAGGAGGTAGGAGGTAGAGGGGGAAAGGAGCTCCAGGGTGTAGACTATCATATTGAGGAGGATTGTGACAGTACTATATTTCCCAATGCACACAAAGTGTCACCAAGCCAGAAACAAAAGTCCTTACCAGCTTTGGTTAACCAGAGCAGAGCTATGTGTGCATTGCTCTAGTGTTGTTTCCAGCATTACGTTGTGTGATCAAGTTGCAGAGTTCCACGATGTTAAGATTCCAAGCAGGCCGGACTAACCCTGAAGCCGGAAGAAGAAGCAAGGTTGACAAGAAGCAGTAACATGGACTGATGGGCAGGGAGGAGCAAAAGTGGCAGCCTCAGGGCAAGCAAGAAGGAGGTACTGTCAAGAATGTCTCCTTCTGTAGTGATTCTGGTTGTTTTTGTCCCCTTGCTGAAGAAGGACTGGACCCATCTTACCTGACGCCAGAGTGACTCCAAAGGCATGCTGGCATACCCCCTGTCTCAGAGACATAAAAGCCTTCCAATCATCCTGCTCCTGCACTTGGACTCTGCCATCTGTGAGTCTTCTCTGGCAAGTGGTGCCACCCCAGTCATGGACCTTTGGAAGTGACCCTAAAGTGTTTTGCTCCAGTGGAACCGATGCACCCTCTGCTACAAGAGCAGACTCAAAGCATTGCTGCTGTTGCAGGAACAGGATTGATGCTTTGCAATCAGAACCAGCACATTGCCTCTGCAACCATTGCTTAGGCACCAACACATCGCCACCACTGCATGGAGAAGAAGGACACATCACCTCTACCGCGTGGAGAAACTTGGTGTATCGCCTTCGGAACAGTCCAATCTGGGAAGTGGTGCATCACCTTCCGAACTGATGCATTGCTGCTGTTGCCTGAAGAAAATCTATGCATCACCTCAACTGCGAGGGGAACACCAATGCAACATGCGGCTGCACCCGCATCTTTGTCGACGTAACCAGTAATAAGGTACTTTTGTTCAGTGGGCCTCACTGGATCCATTTATCTGGCTTGCACTCCATCGCGGTCGGCCTCAACTCTTTACTTTGTCCCTGTCCAGGGCAACCTGATAACTCACATAATCACTTGTTACTTATAAGTGGTATTTTATAATTTCATCTATCAACTTCTACCCATTGAATTTTTTATTTTCGGTCTTGTTTATTCAGTATTTTGGTGTCTGTTTCTCAGCTATTTAGGTCTAAGTTTGCATAATAAGGCATCTTTACTGGAGAGAATCGTATACAGAATGCTGGAATGAGCCGTGTTACTGCTGCAAAGTAGAGAGGAGAAAGGGACAGTGCATGAGATGAAAGGAAGAGATTAGCGGCCTAAGGGTGATAATGGTAACATTTTAAGTCCTTCATTTGTTCTTGAAAGATGTGAACGTCATTTAACAGATGTCGTGTTACTAATATTTTAAGTTTTCTTTTTTAAATATAATGCTATAAAAACGTTTCTTGCATTTTTTATTGAAAGTATTTTTTTTTTAATTATATAATTACATAACATATTTTTATTATAATAAACATATGTGAGCTTTTAGATGCTCAAACCTAGGTCTTTTAAATGTTGACTTTCATTTCGAGTAGTTTGGACAGTGTCTATTGGGAGTGTACATTGAGCTCAAAATCCCTCCTGGTGGATTAAAATAATATGTTGAAAAAGGTTTCTTTGTTCCTAGATATTAAGCTATCAATCAGGAGTTGTAATTAAATAAAAAATATTGTATGCTATTAAGCAGAAAACAGAGACAGAAATGGCAACTGTAAATCGCAAGTGAGCACAACCACACATAGCTCATTTCACTTGATACATCGCTAACAACACACAGCAAATACAAATTACCAGTCAAAATGTGAAATGCACATTTGCATGCTCTGAAGGATGTATTTAAGAGACAAAACAGGAAAAAAAAATAGGAGAATGAGGAGGAAGCACACACATCACTCCACATAGGCACAAATAATGCATGATCGGCATGTATATATTCACGTATAGCAAAATACACAATACGAAGCAGAATCATTGTTATTGAAGTGTGACCAATAATGTTGATTCTAAAATGACATGGTTAAGGCTTAGTGCGGCTCGGATGCCATAATCTGCAGAATACAGGGCCTTTCCATTGTGTATTATTTCCCATTCAGAGTTCGAGAGTGCACATAAACCTCTGTTTATGCTGAATGCATATTTATGAGTGTAATTTTAGCTGCACATGAAATCACCATGTTTATGTTTGGCAATCAACATCCACTTTCCATTTTCCGCAATTTTTCTGAGAATGAGTAATCAAATATAATTATACACTTGCCTCTTACGTTTTTCATTGCTATTATAGTAGGAAAGGAAGGCATATGTTTTACAATGCAATTCAAAACAAGACCCTACTAACTCAATAAAGAACAAAAGGTTGCTGGTGTCATCAGGTTCTGTGATGGGCTTTAAAATGCAGATAAAATGGCTTCACCAGGTTCAGCAGATTACGGTTCAAAAGTCAGAAACTACGGTAGTGGAATATGTATAACTGTATTATAATACCTGACAGAGTTAGGGTGGTCTCCCCCCAACGTTTTGCCTGCCACCCTCTATTTTTCTGATCTCATATCTGTTTGCTTTAGGATTGCAATATTGGTTCATCCCCAATTGACATTTTTAATTCATTGATAAGACTCTAGTAAAGTGTACTGCATGTGCCCTTGAAGGACTGGGTTATTTAAGACCCAGCGGTGCCAGGGGACAACACCTGAAACCTTCGTTGGTAACCTGTTCCGGCGTACAAATGACAGAGACACGGGACACTTCCTTCGGCGTCAAAGATTCAAGGTTTATTTACTGCAGGGAACACAGAAGTCACGTGAAGTACACAGTCGGTATGTTCGCGGGATCTGATTCAATTTGCTACTGTGGATCGCTCCTTTTTATACACATTTCTCTCATAGGTTAACATGGTACACAAAGGTTTACAACTTGGTTCCCATAATTATCCCCGAGAGGGGTCGCTTTGATGTATTCAAGGTCCGGAACATAAGTACAGAAACGTTTGGCGGTTCCCAACTATAAAAACCCATCTTCCCACCATTAGTACATTCCAATCGACAGTAAACAGATCGAAGAAGGAACAGAGACAGGTGCAGAGGAAGGCAAAAACAGTGGGGAGATCGGAAAGGGTGTAAAAGGGGTAGGTATCGGGAAACACGAGCTGCAGGCGTCAAAGGGACGTGCCTAATGAGATGCACGGCTGAGACAATAGACCGGCACGGCAAGATGAGCCTCGAGCAGGGCCATCTGCCTTACAGTATCACCCCCCTCATCATAAAGACACTTTCAAAAGAAATGTGTCTTCCGCAAAAGTCTTGGGAATCCCAGGGTCGCGAAGCGGACAGCGTCCGTTCACTGGCTACTTGAGGGCAAGAGACAAAATGGATGCCGTATCTAAGATGGAACCCGTGGGTACAGACAGAAACCCACGAAACAAACGAACGGTTCAGGTTAGCACAGTGAAACTGCGCACACCCACTAAACTCGTAATTTGCGGTTCATAGATACCAGACTCGACCATATTCGTGCGAGTCGAAAACACCACTTACGATCGTCACGGAACCTCAGACGCTCCTTTTGCCCTCATGTAGGCAAGCACTAGTCAGAATCATACTCGATATTCATCAGACCGTCTAGATGTTGCTGCAACATAACTCTGTCCAACTGAGCTCCTTTGGTAACAGGCGGCTGTCTTATACACGTCGTAGCACAGAGGCCACATAAGGCAGGACCACACTGCACACAAAGGCAACACGTGAACAGAAACGCTACAACAACTCCGATGATCATCAGAATCTTCCAACCCCAAGTCGACATCAGGCCCCAAAACCACCCAAGCAGCGTCCAATCCCCTACGTCCACGTGTATGGACTCAGAGATCTTATGCAACTTCGAGATGGCTTGATAGACAGTTGGAGCGTTATCTGGAATGAAAATGCAGCAGCTCGAATGGATCACCTTACATACTCCACCTCGATCTGCTAAGACCACGTCTAAAACCATACGGTTTTGTAACGTCATAAGCCTATCCGCCTGAAGTTCTGCGGTGATATTACCAAGGGCACTGGCAGTGATATTAGCTGTCGATTCCACCACTCGAGTCAATTGTCTCAGGTTCCTACTATTGACCATAGGTCCCCAAAACGGGAGGAAACCCTTGAAAAAGTCTCCTGCCTCTTGACCGGCAGTGTCCTCCTCGCTAATCACGCCTCTCACAACTCTAGTCTTGTGATAGTCTGCATCTACAGTGAACATCGGAGGCAACAGATTTGCGATAAAACATGAGCCCACAAAGTCGGAGGGCAACCATGTATACGCACGATCATGGCAGACAAAGTATGTACCCTTGGCAGCCAGAAACACAGGGGACGAGACCATCGGCAGGATATAAGTCTCGGAGCAAGCACTCTCTCCAAGACGAGCTTTCGATCTTCGGCCACGACCCATTAGACAGAAATTACCAAGGTGGGGTAGCTTCTAAGCTGTTTTTCACTCGTGAGCGCACTATACTCGACCTTACTCAGGACCCTATAGGCTTGTACCTCTTCTTCTGGGATGAGCGACGGTTCATAGATATCTCTATCTAAGACCTCTATCGCTATAGACAAAGGCTTCTGATACGAGCCGGGACCAGAGTAGGGAGAACGTGGCTCTCGATTGGGGTAGGAATCTAGTGCACTTCGAAACATTGCTTGGAACGCTCGAGCTGAACCATGGGAACTATAAGGGAGAACCAGATATGGAATTCCCTTATCCGTGGTATGTGGCATTAACCCACAAACCCAACAATTTGTAGTATTAACCACTAACTGATGCTGATGAAGGAGCTGAATAAATGAATTGTTTCTGAATTCTGCACGTCTAGCCTGTTCGTGTTCGGGTAAGATATGGAAAGAATGAGGGGATGCAGTAGAGATAGATTTGGGTTCAGAAGTAGGAGTAGGTATGGCAGAAGGTAAGAAGTATGACATCATGTAATACACCCCACCCGCCAATAGCGAAGAAACAGTCAGGAACAGTAGGAACACTTGAAACATAAAACATTTGGTACGAATAATTTGTTGCAGTTTGAATCTTTGCGCCTGAGCTTCTTCCAAGTCCATCAGCTTCGAAAACGCCATCCCCTAAGACCGTCCGCAACGTTTCTTGACGCACTTCGTTCTGTGTAGCAGTAGTCAATCCCTAGGAGTTCCCAGGAACCGACGGTCTTTGACCTAGCGCCAAGACCTACTAACCAGAAGGAAGTACACGCGCGGCCCTACGGTACACCTGGATGCAAGGTATCTTACTCACAATGTATGTACAAAAAGTCTCTTAGCTGTGGGAGTAAAAACACATGTGGAACGAAACTCAATATTTACAAAAATAATCACAATGATACGGGTGTTCAGACTGATCGTGGCAAACGGGATAATGCAGTTGTCAAGGGACAGAACGGGAACTTTTATTAGTCTCTGGTGCTGGATCGCAAAAAGTATCGAGTTTTCCCAGGACGTGTCTGTTCGTCAAACAAAGAATCCGATGAGGGGACAGAATCTGCTGATCAGTCGATTGTTCCGATCTTGAGTCTTGTGATGGCAAATGTTCAACAATGTCTTTCTGCTGCACTGAGGACTCCCCGACAGGCTGTGCGTCGCTAAAGGGTACAAAGGTCTTTAATCCTTCGGTTTCAGATGAAGCAATGCCCTTCCTCACCCACGAGTCTGCCGGTAAAGGTATAGGAACCTTCTTAGTATGAGTGGCGTGCACCCAATTTTTGCGCCCTTCCAAACGGACGGCAGTTCTCGTGGCAAGGAGGACCTGGAAGGGTCCAGTAAAGCGGGGTTCCAAATTCTTTTTGCGAGCAAAATTGTGAGTAACCACCCAATCTCCGGGTTGGAGCTGGTGGCCTGGACCCTCCGTCTGCGTCGGCAGTGCTTCGTAAACCTGTTGGTGAATTAACCTCAGTTTAGCAGTCAGATCATGAAGATAATCAATCAACATTGGGTACTCAAGATTAGAAAACATACTTGGTCTAGGGACCCCCCAAACATTCGCAGGACGGCCGAACACTATTTCATAGGGACTGAGCCCTACTCGGGAGTGTACTGTCGCCCTTGTTGACAACAAGGCAAGGGGCAAAGCGTCAGGCCACGAAAGACCAGTCGTAGCCTGAATCTTAGCCAGTTTGAGTTTAAGGGTGCCATTATACCCTTCAACCAAACCTGCTGACTGGGGATGATTGGCGCTATGGAATTTTTGATTACTTCCAAGGCCCTTACACACACTCTTCATCACAATCCCTACAAACTCACTTCCGTTATCAGACCATACAATTCGGGGCATTCCATACCGAGGAAAGTATTCCTTCAGCAGGATTTTCGCAGTAGACAAGGCTGTATTATCTTTAAGAGGATAGGCTTCAATCCATCGGGAGAATGCGCAAACCACAACTAAAACGTATTTCAGATTATTGCATTGCTCCATATGGATGAAGTCTAGCTGGATTACTTCAAAGGGATATGAAGGGGGAGCAAAATGGCCAGGAGGTGTAGGGGTCCCCTTACCAGGATTGTACAACATACATATCATGCACTTCTTCACCAATCTCTCAGCACATTTCGTAATACCGTCATTCTTCCACACAGGAGACAACAGCTTACAAATACCTTTCGCACTAATATGTGCTAACCCGTGTGCTATTGTCACAACAGCCAGCACATACGCATCTGGCAACATCCACCTCTTGTGCTCCGACAAATCGACCCAACAACCATTCGCATCCAACTTTCCCGTACTCTCCTTCCACTTCGTCTTTTCAGTATCAGTGGCCTCATTCTGAATCATTCTCACACTCTCGATGGTATCCTCACACATACTAGTCTCTGTAGGCCACCTAACCGAACTCGTCACATACATTCTAGTACTAAGGTTCCGGGCAGTCTCCTTAGCAGTCTCATCCGCAAACGCATTACCACGGCCAACATCATCCGTCACCTTACGATGCGCACTACATTTAACAATCGCTACCTGCTTAGGCAACGTAAGTGCATCCAAAAGATCATTCACAAGCTGTCCATGCTGAATCTTTGTACCATTCGACGTCATAAAACCTCTCTCTCTCCACAATCGTCCAAAGCTATGAGCGACGCCAAAAGCATATTGGCTGTCGGTAAACACATTCACTCGTTTCTCTTTCGCCAACACACACGCTCTAGTTAGAGCGATCAGCTCTGCAGCCTGGGCAGAGTTCTGATTCAATCTTGCAGCTTCCACAACAGTATTCAAAGTTACCACAGCATACGCAGTAGTCACATCACCATTTGGCAATTTAAAACATGAACCATCCACATACAAAGTTCCATCGGGATCTTCCAAAGGAGTGTTTTTAAGGTCCACTCGACCTTTTGTTTCCTCCTCAGTCCTTAAGTAACAGTCATGCGCTGCTACTTCATCTGACTCTGCACTAATTGGCAATAAAGTCGCCGGGTTCAAAACATTGCAACGTTTTATCTGAATATGACTTGCCAACAACGTCAACTCGTACCCAGACAACCTCGCACTCGTCAAGTGCTGAGTTTTCGTACGATTCAAAAGAGTGTCAACAGCATGTGGCACCATCACCGTAAGCATATTATCCATGACCAATCCTGCTGATTGTCGGATGGACACCGCAGCTGCCGCTGTTGCTCTCAAACAACTCGGCAATGCTCTAGCTACCGGGTCCAAGGTCGAGGAAAAATATGCACATGGACGTTGCTTACCACCGAAAGGTTGCGTTAAGACACTCAACGCACAACCTTCCCTCTCGTGAACGTATAGTGTAAACGGCTTGCTGTAGTCAGAAGTACCTAACACAGGAGCCGAACACAATGCATCACGCAGTTCAGAAAAACTTTTCTGACATTCTTCCGTCCATGGTAAAGGAGTTGAAACATCCTTGCACGTAAGAGCCACCAATGGTTTCGCTAACAATGAAAAATTTGGAATCCACTGTCTGCAGTATGACGTGATACCTAGAAAGGCACGCACATCTCTTTGGGTTGTTGGCACAGATATTCGCGCAATGGCTGCAATTCTCTCTGGGGTCAACTGTCTTCCCTCCTTTGACAATAAGGACCATTTGCGGTTCATAGATACCAGACTCGACCATATTTGTGCGAGTCGAAAACACCACTTACGATCGTCACGGAACCTCACCCTGGGCCTGTATATTAAATGCTACTAGTGGGCCTGCAGCACTGATTGTGCCACCCGCTTAAGTAGCCCCTTAACCAATATCTCAGGCCTGCCATTGCAGCGCATGCGCGTGCTATTTACTGCCTCTTCAAATTGGCATTTAAAGCTATTTGGCAAGCTTTGAATTCCCCTTTTTGCACCTAAGTCACCCCTCAGGTAGGTCTTATGAAGCCCTAAGGGCAGGGTGCTGTGTAAGTAAAAAGCAGGACATGTACTCCTAATCTATTTTCACTACTGTGAGGATTACTCCTTTGATGGGGTAAAATGGGGAATTCCTTAACACACTTTTAAGCTGTAAATCTAGCTCAGAAAGGAGGACCTCAATTAGATTTTATATCTTTGGATTGGTAAAGATAAACCCTCTTTACAAGTAAAGTTGGATTTAACATTACTATTTTATAAATGTCACTTTCAGAAAGTGAGAAAAGTTAGAAAGGTAAAGATGACTTCAAGGGATTTAGCCCTAAAAGAAAGAATTGGGAGTAGTTCTAGATATATTACCTACTGGCAGTCGCCATAGTTAGTTATAGTTAGGACCTTGTTTCTATTCAAAATATGTTTTTTCTTTTGGCAATATCTTTAGCGCCATTTGACGAATCTTCGCAAATTTTTCAAAACTAATGGGGTGCTCAAATCAGCTCTTGTGTTGAAAGTTTTTGGGTGAATAATTCAAGCGGGGGCTGAGAAAAAGGTGGGTCTGAAAACGTATTTTCTCCATGTTAGTTTCCACAGTAAACTTTAGATACGGCTACAGCCCGAACATGCTGAACGGAATTACACCAAATTTGGCAAAAAGGTAGCACTTGGTCCAGAAAGTGCTCTTTTCGTTAAATGGTGTCAATCAGTTCAGTAGTTGCTGAGAAATGTAAACATTTCTCTGACATCAATATATCTCAAGTCTGCGATCTGATTGGCTGCCAACAGTTCCAACCAGGAAGTGTCGGCAGCCATCTTGTGACTCGGTCGAACTGAGTCACAAGAAAAAGGTAAAATAAAAGGATACAAATGAAGATAAGGGGGCAGAGTAGAAAGACACTGACTCCCTAGGCCTTATCAGGGGCCACCAGGGCCAAAATAAGCATTTCTTCTCAAATGTTCGACGGGAGTCGCGTAGGGTGCACGACTCCCACAGAATTTGTTTACAAAAAACAATGTGTTGTCTCCTGCGCTTCATTTCTTTTAAGCCCCCGGGTGGGCCATGTCCAAGGGACAATTGTAATTAGATATGCAGAGGCCCGCGGAGGCACCCACAGCCCTGGTGACTGCCACCTCCCCAGGGCTATTTACTAACTAGGTGTGGGGGGATCCTGCCCCCCTGCAGCCCTGGGACATACAAGGTCACTGGAGACATTTCTTTCGGTCCTTTACACAGCTTTAGTGTAGGAGATGCACTATACGTTTACCTGTTGAGAAGACTTACTGAGTAGCCATCAGAAAGAACTTCAGTCGAGTACAGTTATTGCACAAAACGGTGGCCTCTTCTTGGCTAAATATTCAGGTCAGGATTCATTCTGGCACTATGCTTGTGTCAGAAACATTATACCTGAACAGAAAGCACTTACAGATATAGGAAAGCAGGTTCCCGAGTTGAAACTCCACTTCTGTAACACATTTATCAGCCTAACTTTGTGGTCACGGTCATGGCTAAGAAGGTGTGCTTTCTCCTCATTTCCAACATGGAAAGATCGCTGTAATCCTTGATGGAGGTGGTTACAACTTTGCTTTTCTCAGGTGCAAAACCACATGTAGTTCTGTGACCAGGAGATTCTTTCTCGTTATCTGCTGCTGAGACAAGATATAGTGTCCTGAACTTTTAAAACAGGCACGTAAAATTGCCCAGAAGCCCTACCCATTTTGCCCGCCCCATATACATTCGCGGGATGCAATATCTTCACTCCCTTTTCCCAGAATGATGGACAGCTTTCTGAAAGCAACCCCGCGTCTTTCCTGCTCGGTGGCAAACTTACAGACACACAAGGTCACTGGAGACATTTCTTAGGGTCCTTCACACCTCCTTTCTCTGCCACTCAGCAAACACGCCTCTCGGCGCGCTCATGGTTGGAGCATGAAGTCCCCATGCCTCTTGAGGTTCCATGGGGGCCTATTACCCTTCCTGTTACCTCCAGTAAGCCTCACATAGCTAGATTGCTGAGAAGTGGTCAAAGGCCACACCCCTTTTCTCCACTTCTCTTCAAACACACCTCCTGGTACACTAGTGGTTGCGGATGATGTTCACTTTACTCCAGAGGGACCTTGGGGGCCAAGAAGCCTTGCTGTAAGTCCTACAGATGGGAATTCCTGAGATCTAGTCGGAGGCCCAGACCCCTTTCTTCAGCACTCTACAAACATGACTGCTAGTTAAAAAAAATGTGTCCCCTCCCTTGTTATTTAAAAAAAAATATATATATAGGTCAGGCCCTGGGGATAGGGTCCCCAGGGCCCAAAATGGACAAGGGAAAGGCAGCCACACTGGCCGCTACCTAAAATAATAAAAAAACAATAAACTGGCAACTTGCCGGAGGCCCCGCCCCATTCTGCACTACACTGCAAACGCACCTTCTTGTGTGCTCTGGGTTGGGGGATGAGCCCCCTTCACTGCTGAAGTCCTAGTTCCCCCGATTAAAAAGGCCAGTTGGGGGGTCAGAAGTTTCATCACCCGTGCCTCTAAGCAGGAACAAAGTAGATCTCCTTTCCTTCAGAAGGAGGATGACAACTTTTCTTTTCTCACAGTAAAACCCCCATCACTGATAACCAGCAGGTATGCTCAGCATAAGGAAACTCTTGGATAACCGTGCGCTATATAAGCTTAAATAACGTAACATAACATAACTGCTGATGGTCCTTAGAGGCCAACTAGCCCACCACGTATCTCCAGTAAGCCCCACACAGTGGGACTGTAAGAGGTGGTCTGAGGCCACGCCCCTTTTCACAACACTCTGCAAACGTGCCTCTTGGCACACTGCTGGTGAGGCAATGAGGTCCCCTTGTGTCCTGAGGACTTCAGAACTTAAGTGGACTTCATCCCCCAAGCAGCGGTGTGCCAGGAGGTGTGTCTGTAGAGTGGTGTAAAAAGGGGGCGTGGCCTCTGACCAGTCTCAGCAATCCAGCTGTGTGGGGCTTAATAGAGGTTACAGGAGGGCTAGTTGGCCCCCAGGGACCTTCAAGAGGTAAGGGGACTTTATCCCCCAACCAATAGCATGCCAGGAGGTGCGTTTGCAGAGTGAATGTATGAATGAATTTATTTGTAAAGCGCTATATTCACTCCAATGAGCATCTAGGCACTATGGAACAGAAGATCAAAACAAAAATAGGAATGAAACAAGGGCATAAGAATAAAACCGTGAACTCATATCTAGTGTCATATGAGGGAAAACACAGTACGGTCTGGAGCAGCGAACATCCAAGTTTTTAGGAGCTTCCTGAAGAGACATTCTGATTTCGCTAGTCTCAGCTTGAAAAGTAGACTGTTCCAGGCCCTTGTTCCTAGAAAAGCTATGGCTTTGCCTCCTTTTGTTTTCAGTCTGTAGCTGGGAACAGCCAAATAGTTGCCCGAAGAGGATTGCAAAAGACGTTGTGTTGTGAATGGCTGGATTTTGGACCTAAGATATGTCGGACCTGATGATTTTGCTGCTTTATAAATGATCGTTAGTACTTTAAACAGATTTCTTTTGTGGATCGGTAGCCAATGTATTCTTTGGAGTGCTTCTCAAGGGGTAGATCCTCTCGGTAACCTAAACACCAGCCTGGCCGCTGCGGTATGTACTACCTGTAGTCTTTCTATAGTCAATTTATTTGCTCCTGCATATAGACTGTTGCAGTAGTCCAGACGTGAAAGAACTAAGGCTAACACAACTGTTTTCCTAGCATTTAGGGGCAATAGGTCCAGAAACTTCCTCAGGACTTTTATAGTGGGGAAGCACATGCCTGCTACTGCTAATGCTTAGCTGTGAAATGTTAGGTATGATCAAACTTGATCCCTAAGTTACGTACAGTGTCTTCAGTATTTGGCAGTGTAACCATGTTTTCAGACCACCATAGACTGGGCGTTAAGATATTTGTTTTCCCGAAAAGCCTGAT
Organism: Lissotriton vulgaris; assembly: GCF_964263255.1. NCBI lineage: Eukaryota > Metazoa > Chordata > Amphibia > Caudata > Salamandridae > Lissotriton > Lissotriton vulgaris. The sequence goes on along the minus strand of NC_141688.1, from coordinate 185,000,110 downwards.
TTCGTTTTTTTGGCTGTTACATTTTAAGATTCATCCAGTACATGACTGCTATTAGCAGTGATAACATTTTTCTTTTTCTTCCGATATTGAAGAGTTTTTATTAAGGGTGAGAATGACCTGGGTATCATCAGCATAGGTGATAGCTTCAACATCAAATGAGTCTATCAAACCAAGCACTGGGGTCATGTACAGGTTAAAAAGCATTGGGCTTAGGGAAGAGCCCTGGGGGATCCCCGATAGGAGCTCTTTTTCTATGGACTTGTGTTGGCCGAGGGTAATTATGTTACGTCTATTTTCTAAAAAAGAGGATAACCAGGCTAGCGCCTTATTGGTGACGCCACTGGTTAGGAGTCTGTTAGGTAAAATGGCGTGAGAAATCGTGTCAAACGCGGCAGACAAATCCAACAGAATCAGTACTGCATCCTTGCACTGATGTAAGGCAAGCTTTAATGTTTCTGTAATGCGAAGCAGCACTGATTCTGTTGAATAGCCCAGTCTGAAACCTGATTGTTTTGGGTGGAGGATGTTATCTTTCAACAGGAAGTCATTTAGTTGTAAGTTAGCCAGTTTTTCCACTAGTTTACTCAGCCATGGTAACAGTGAGATTGGTCTGAGGTTGGTAAGTATGGCCGGAGCCGCGATTTTCTTTTTTTGGAGGGGTTTTACTGCCACAATCTTCCAAATGTCTGGTACGTTGGAGGATTCAAAGGATGAATTGAATATTTTATTAATGGTCCGATTAATAATTTCTACAAGTACCTGAAGTACTCTGGGAGGACAGGGATCAAAAGGGGAGCTCGATTTGCAGGCAAGAGTAGCTTGTCTCGATTGATTCATACTGATCTCTTGGAAGCAGGAGAATATCCCTCTGGTCCTTAAGGGAGCAGGCTGATTCATGTGGGGGCTGATCTCAGGGAAATCCTTATTTAGATCATTGATTTTATTTTCAAATTAATCAGCATTTTTTTTCACATAACTCCTGTGAGGGTATGATTTCTTGGTCAAGTATTTTGGGTTTTGTGTAGATTTGGATAACATTGAAAATGTTTTTTGGGCTCTCTCCTGCTTGATTAATTTGAATGGAATAGAATGTCTTTTTTCCAATTTGATATTAAGATGGCACTGTCTGAGGGCTATTTTGAAAATAATTTTCCAGTTTCCTACATTTACCTTGTAATTCCTTTAGTCCGGGTGAGAAAATATAAATTATTGGTCAAGTTGTGTTCCCTAGCGAGTACCCCACCGTCTCCATGTACCAGCTTAAAATGCATGTAACTTCCCTCCTGTCTCAGCTATGAAGACGCAAACACATTTGCGTCCAACGTTAACATGTCTTCTTTCAGATCCACCCTGGATGGAGTGAATAGTCCGTTCCTAAGTATGCTATGCCAACGTCTTTTTGTAGTGTACTTTACACGTTTCTCCAGCTCTGGCAAAGTAGGCCCTGAATTTCTGCCATCGAGCCTTTTTTCTGGCTTCTGACTCTGAAAGCCTCAGCCCAGGCAGCCTCTGTACCCGTGAACTCTGACTTACTCCCAGCGCGGCCCCCGCGCTCAGCTCAGCCTGCTGCCTGCCAAGACTGACTACAACCTTCGAATTATCTGTTCCGCTCCTCGAAAATACATTCCTGCCTACTGGTTTCAGTAAACATCCCCCTCAGCTGCAGAGCAAAGGGCCGACCTTTCTCCGTGCAAGTAATTCATAGCCTCTGTTACCATGCCCCCACGTTTCTCATGCAGACACTTAGGCGCTTATACACACATTCATAGTCAGTATAGAATAGCTTCTGCCCCAGAGACCTTTCCCGTCCAGATAATATGGTTCCCAAACATCAGATATCAGATATGGTAGAAGTACGAGTTGATCTGACATGCCAGACTTCTGTCTCTTTCCGTCAGTGTAAAAGTCAAGTCCCCGGCACCCTCCAGTTTCCGTGTCAATCACACGTCATGCAGCTGCGCGCGCATCCAAGCTTCCGATTTCTGCTGACATTGCAACATTTCTGTTTGGTGCCACCCCTTTGTGACACCTACCTGTGATGTTTCTAGCACACACCTCTAGTTCACGCCTAGTTTACGCCCTCTGATTACGTACTAGTAACACGTGGATGCTGTTATCTTGTCTTCTCTCAGCTGTTACGCCTACTGCATTGCTTTCTATGATGTAAATTAAGTATATAAGCTATGTACTGTTAATAAAATGTAGCGCACTCTCTATCCCTTCTTCCACCCCTGTGGTGGGAAGAACATGATATCCAGGTCTTGACCATTCCTTTTTAAGGAATAAAACCCCTAAGAACTCTAACACCACGGACTCTGTTTCTTTCTTTCCGATTTGAGTTATTATTGATTAAGTACTTACCTGCATAGAAATTATGACGGTAAATTATATATTTACGTCACGGGGGAGAACCAAAGGGCTTGTTTTTTCTGATTAGATTAGATGCTGCCCCCTAGTGTGTCAAGAAATTTACGGGTAGAGCCCGGGGGTCTATAAAGAAGAACTCCAGTGAAAGTAGAACTGCTGTTTAATTGAAAGCAAAAAGAGAGACTCTCTGCTTCTTTTAGTTCTATGGGGTTGATTCTTATAAATTTCAGGTCCTGTTTATAAATTATCGTAAGCCCTCCCCCTCTTTGTCCACTTCTATCCTCTCTGGTCAATGTGTAGACTTGTGGGAGAGGTTGTACTATAATACCTTGATTTGAGCTCTCATTCATCCATGTCTCTGTCATGAATAGACAATCTAGCTCTCCTGTGTTCAGGAGGTCATAAATATGGAGTGCATCTTTGCTTACAGATCGTGCATTTATTATGTCGCAATGTAGAGGTTTCTTGTATAATTTCTGTTTTTCTACAGGGACTTGCCTAATTCTTCTGCTAGAGATGCCTAGGGTAATTCTACATCTACAGCAGGTTAACTGGCCTTTCATAGAATCAATATGAAGCTGAACATTGCATTTGGACTTCTGACAGTTTAATTTCACTAGCGTTCTACCAGTGTATTGGATTCTTGGGCAGGAACCAACAGCCTCTCTGGGTTTGGCCACATTCCGGACGAGCGCCGAAGGGCTTGCCTTTGGCGCGCCTTCGGTGGGGAGACGGGGCATGGCCTGTGTCCCCCTCTCAGTAATCTTACTGTGTGGGGCTTACTAGAGGCAATACTTTGGCTAGTTGGCCCCTATCGACTCCCAGCAGCGAAGGAGACTTCAAAACCCATTCGAGAACACACTAGGGAGCGCGTTTGCAGAGTGGTTGGCAAATGGGGAGTGGCCTGCTATGAGATTTTAGCAATCCTGCTGTGTGAGACTTACTGGTTACAGGAGGTGTATTTGGACCCAAAGATGTCCTTAGGGGCCAACTAACCCTCCTATTACCTCCAGTGGGTCCCACACAGTGGGATTGATAAGAGATCTGCAGAGGCCATGCCCCCTTTCTCCACCGCTCCGCAAACAAGCCTCCTGGCACACTTGTGGTTGGGGAGTAAAGTCCACTTTACTCCTGAGGAACTCTGAGGGCCAAGTAGCCTTCTTGGTATCTCCTGTAAGTCCTACACAGCGGAATTCCTGAGCACTGGTTGGAGGCCAGCCCCCTTTTACCACCACTCTGCAAAAGCGGCAACTAGTTAAGCAAACATTTGTAATGCAATAGGTCTCGCATTTGCGAGTCGGAGGTATTGGTATTGTAAATGTACACGTTTTTTAGTAATGTTTTTTGGAGTGGAGTGGATGTATGTTGTGTGTAGTGGAATTATGTGGTATGTTGTATAGTTAAATTATGAGGATATAAAGTATATGGTATTTTGTGTATAGGAATTATTTTGCTTGGGATTATGTGTTATGTAGAGTAATTATGTGGTATGGTAGTCTGTGTTGTGAGGTGGCAACCTCAGGTTTAGTCTTCCTAGTCTCCAAAGAGGCTAACCTATATACTCAAAAAGATACAAAAAAGATGCAACCACAGTGGAGCACTTCTGGACACCGGTAGAGGTATGAGGAGGGCCACTGGAATTATGCGACTGTTCAGCCTTAGCAATTTTCACATAATTTTACTTTTTCTGCATTTGCCACATAATCTATCCTCTGACGCTTAATTTGCAGATTTTAACAAAAAAGTGTCTCTAGCTGAAATGTTTAAAATGTTACCAAAAATCCAGCAACACATGTGACAGTGTGGTGCAAGGCCCTTTGCAAAGCTGGAATGGTCACTTGTTACTTATTGCTAAATGTGGGTGTTAAATTGGTACTAATAGTGTGCAAACCTCTCTTGCTTATTTCTACACCTCTCTTGCCTCTTTCTACATTTCTCTTGCTTAATTCTGCTCCTTTCTACTTCTTTCAGTACCTCTCTTGCCTCTTTCTGCATATCTCTTCTGCTTTTTGCACCTCCCTTGCTACTTTCTGCACTTCTCTTGCTTCTTTCTTCCGCACCTCTCTTGCCTCTTTCTGCACGTCTGTTGCTTCTTTCTATACTTCCCTTTTCTTTTTCTGCACCCTCTTCTCTCTTTCTGCTCCTCCTTTGCCTATTTCTATACCTCTCTTGCCTCTTTCTGGACTTCTCTTGCCTCTTTCTGAACCGCACATGCTTTTTTCTTCATTTCCCTTGATTATTTCTTCACCTATCCTGCTTCTTTCTGCACCTCTGTGCTTCTTTCTGCACTTCTCTTTCTTTTTTCTGCAACTCTCTTGCTTCTTTCTTCACCCTTCTTTCCTCCTTCTGCACCCCTCTTTTCCCTTTTTGCACCACGGTTGCCTGTTTCTCCACCCCTCTTGCCTCTTTCTGTACTTCTATTGGCTATTTCTGCACCTCTCTTGCTTCTTTCTGTATCTCTCTTGCCTCTTTATGCATCCCTATTTCTGCACATCTCTTGACTTTTTTTCACCTCTCTTGCCTCTTTCTGCAGTTCTCTTGCCTCTTACTGCACCTCGGTTGCTTCTTTCTGCACTTCTCTTGCCTCATTCTCCACCTCCATGCCTCTTTCTGCACTTCTGTTGGGTATTTCTGTACTTCTCGCGTTTTTCTACAACTCTCTTATTCTTTTTGCACTCTTCTTGTGTCCTTCCGCAACTCTCTCCCCCTTTTCTGCACTTCTCTTGACTCTTTCTGCACCTCTGTTGCTCCTTTCTGTATATCTCTTGCCCTTTTCTGAACCCCTCTTGCCTCTTTCTGCACTTCTGATGGTTCTTTCTACACTTCTCTTGCTTCTTTCTGCATCCCTCCTCCCTCTTGCTGCACCCCCTTTTCCCTTTCTGCCTCTCTCTTGCTTCTTTCTGCTCCTTTGTTTCTTCTTTCTGCACATCTATTGCTTCTTTCTGCACCCCTCTTGCCTCTTTCAACAACCATCTTCCTTCTTTCTGTACCTCTCTTTCCTCTTTATGTACCTCTCTTTCCTTTTGCTACACCCCTCTTCCCTCTATCTACACCTCTCTTGCCTCTTTCTGCACCTCTTTTTCCTTTTTCTGCACTTCTCTTGCCTCTTTCTGTACTTCTAATTCCTTTTTCTGCACTTCTCCTAACTCTTTCTGCTAATCGTGGGTGAAGTTTACAAAGTTGCAAAAAACTGGAGGAGATCTCTAGACTCCATTTAACCGCAGAAACATGTTGACCTTTAATCCATCCGAGTAGTTATTTGTATAACACTACCTTGCACTGTTTTTATTGTTGGGTGTGGATAGGATGCAATTAAAACATATTTTTTCCACTTCCACAACCCAATCTTAAATCACTCACTTTTCAAGCACTGTTACTTTAACACACTTTTTGCACTGCGGGTCAGTTTACCCTCCTCACCCCACATAAATTAAGCTACCACATTTGAGTTTCTTTCCACTTGATTGGGTTACAGTTCACCTAATCTTCAGTGGTTGTACATCACCTCCTTCGGCTGAAGGATCCCAAATGATGTAGGGTGGCACAGGATGGGTATCTGATGGGAATCATTTGATGGTCACCACGTATCATTCTAAATTGAACTTCGTGACTGTTCCCTAACCAACACACAGTTTAAGACAGTTTTTGTTTCCTTTGACCTACTGGTATTTCTTGTTAGAATTACGGTATAGGGGATGATATCATTGTATGGTCACTAAATATTCCCCATTGACCCTTCTTATTGTTAATCGTCTTTATATTATACAATATCCATCCCAGCTAGCACAGTGTATGATATTTTTCAGAAGAACATCTCATTGCCAGCATCATCATTCAGGAGCTGTATTATTTTGCGACTAAGCCGGTAAAGCTTGTCCACTTCGTACAGTTCGTAGTAGCTCAACGTTGTTCTGTTTAATTCACTTTTTTCTATTGCTTATCATACTCTCTTTTTGTTTCTGAGACTCAGTGTGTTCTGGCAGTCTAGTCTCTGGTCACTGTCATCAAGCTTGCATATAATAACAGCGTTAACCTATTATTTTTTTTCAGTTGGTTAACTTGCCTTTAGATGAATAGTCCCCACTCTCCAAGTCTTTATCCTACATTTCTAGTTTGCCTCGGAGGGAGTGGAACCTCGCTTCAGTTCTGATGAGTTTGCCTTCAATATAAAATGAAACGCTAGCAATGCATGCTGCTACTGCTACCACTACCAATATGGCACCTTGGGGAACCATGGAGCCCTTGTTTCATCTAATCAGGTAAGAGAAGTGAACTGTGGTTGATTGATTATTGTTGAACAGAAATTATCCTCTAAAATTGTTATTCACCCCCATCCCCTCCAAGTCCTTAGGGTTTAATACTATTATATAGAAGTAGCAGAGTAGACTGCAAAGACTAGGAGGACAGAGTAGAAGGACAAGGGAGTGTACCGCATAACTATTACCCTCAGAGACGGTGAAGAATTTAGGCGTCCCTTTGGACTCCATTCTATCCTTTGGACAGCACATTAGAAGGCTGTCGGGCAAATGCTATCGAATCCTTAAAACCATACTCAAAGTACTTGACTTTCTGCCCATTAATACCAGGAAATCTCTGATACATGCACTCATTACCCCCTACCTGGATTATGGAAATTCTTTGTTCATTGGCCTGAGTAGGAAAGGGTTACAGCAGCTGCAACGCGTACAGAATACGGCGGCCCGAATGTCTTTGAACTTGTCCAGAAGAGCTTCAGGGAAGCAGGCCCTGATAACTCTCCACTGGCTGCCCATACAGGAACGTATCTTGTTTAAAACATTGTGAATTACACATTGTGTTGCCCAAGGGAAAGGGCCGATCTATGTTCAAAAGCTTCTAACCATTCACTGCCCCAGGCGCAATTTGAGATCGCTAGGGAGCATGGTTTTTCAGGTTCCTCGTATTTATAAAGCAAGAATGGTAGGCTGCACATTCTGGTACTTGGCCTGTAAGCGATGGAATGAGCTCCCGATAGAACTTCGCATGGAACCGTCGGAAGCTAGATTCCGCCTCAAACTGAAAACTTACCTCTTTCCACAAACTTAATCCCTGCAGTATAGTTTTGTCCTCCTCTCATGGGGCTGATTGCAGAAAGACATGCTCATTGGGTGGACTGTATCCATAGCGCGGGGACACACTGTTATAGTGTAACCATGCGCTCTATAAATGGTTTTATTATTATTATTATTTTGTTTACACTATCAGAAGAATTTTAAAACTGGCTGCCGTAAAGGCTGCACTGAGAAGCAAAACAAACAATCAATAACTCCACCACATTTGTTTAAAAATCATTCATAATCGTAAAATGTTAAAGTATGAAAAGTTTATTATTCCATGAACAAAATACTGGCCCACCCCTCTCCATGAAACCCAACCAATGTCCAAGTAGTGTCCAAGAAATGTCCATAAATAAAGAAAAACCCAACAATCCCCCCACTCTTACCCACCCACCCAAAAATGGATTAATAAAGGGGCAGAAGAGAGCACTAATGGCGGGTTAGGGGCTTCTGTAGCTACCTCTCCTCCCGTATCTGCCTGGCTTCAATATCCGCCAGCCTTCGCATGATGCAGTACTCATAATGGCAGAAATAAGGAGGAGCAGCAATGCTCGTGGAATGGTGGTGGCACCAGCGGGCACCCATTGGACCGTGGCAACAGTGTGGTGGTAAGTGGTTGTTGGAGCCTGGCTGGGGCCCGGTGCACCTGCAGCAGCTTCTGCCTCATTCTCCTCGGCCACCAGCCACTGGTACTCGGCCCTGATGGCCTCCATTTTTCACCGCTGGGTCCGAGCTGCAATCTCCTGCCTGGTCAGTGGAGCAGCAGGAGGTGCAACATGTTGAGAACAAAAAAAGTCAAATTGTAAACAATGCCATTAGCAAAACACATAGCAAATTATGCCACGGATATGGAGGGAGATGATTGATGATTAGTAAGTAGGAAACATACATAATGTTGTGCTTGTAAAATACTGTGAGTCTAGTAAGGAGTCTGAAATACCAAGTCCTCAACCATTTGAATAAAAAAAAAACTCAGAAAAAACATTCTAGGTAAGTAAAGGTGAGACGTCCACCACTACAGAGGAGCACCATCGTTACTTATTCTCTTTCCCAAGGATATTTACATTCATCATTGCACTGTTCTTCGAGTATTTTATGTTTTAATCTTCATCCTTGGATTTGCTACTCACCACCATTTAAGTTTTTTACATTCTCTCAATCCACTCTTCACCATTGAACCTACCCATCCATCCATAGAGCCATCCACCCATAGCTCCAAACATGGCTCTCTGTCTCACTCTATTCTCATGATCTCAAGTACAAACCTTTCTTCAACATACATTTGTCATTTGACATTTAACCAATCTTGTATCCTTAAGTTTATTTCAATCAAAAGAAAGTTAGAAACCACCACAGGATTCTAATCACCCACCCAGGCAGGCATCCTTTCCCAAACACACTTTCACCCACCCAGGCAAGCGTTGTTCCTACCCGTATACCAACCTTTCCTCCATCCTTCACCCACCCTTGCATCCTAGCTATCAGCCACCTATAGTACTATTTATGCATCGGGCACTTTCTTTCACCCATGCATCCTTTGCTTTCCGTCATATATAATACATTTCATCCAACCTTTCCCCTTCCATCCTTCCCTTTTCCAACAACCCATAGTTCAAGTTCTTGTTCATGATACGTTTTTTGCTGATTTGAAGTTAGGAGCGGTCATTAGTTACTCAGCTCAACTGCAACTCCTGCTGTCTTCACCTGTTGTTCACAAGTCAAAAAGACTGCAACTTTACAGTGAGCTTATAATTATAATTATCAATAATAAGCAAGCAATATGACTTACCACAGCTCAACACTGCCCCTGGCTCTCCCCCTTTGGCTGCTGCATCTGCAGACTGGTTGGTGCAACCTGTGGTGGCCCTGGCACTGGTGGTTGGTGCAGCTAGAAAAAAAAAATACACCTTTCAAATACACCTCCCTCTATTAATTGTTTTATAGCAAAATATAAAAACACCACACACATCATTCACTACAATTTGACAGGCTGAAGTCAAGATAAGAGACAAGCTGTTAAGGAGTGGCTGGAGCTATTGATTGATGAATCTGATGATTTGAGAAAAAATTACCATACGGCCTTGGTTGGCAAATGCAATGGGGTTTTCCTCCTTGCACTTCCTCCCAGATACGGTGCGTAGTCATCAGTTCACTAACCGCTGCTAATAATACCAAGTTTTGCTAATAAGCAGACACAACTTTGGGGTGTCCAATGTGACTATTGCCACTCTCTTGTTTTAGTGATTATAAGCCTTCTCATCTATTACATGTGTAGAATACCCTACTTGGGCAATGGGCATGGAATCAGCATGGCATAGGAGTAGTAGTACTATGTGAGCAATGTGTTCTCTGAGTCTTAGAGTACCACCACTAGGCAGTCCACAAAAAGGTAGAGGGAAAGCTGACAGAAAAAGCAGAAGAAAGGTAGTTACAGACAGACTAGTTACTCGAGACAGTTTGACATAAAGTAGAGAAACTTGAAATATAGAAAACAAGTAAGTAGGATAATGCAGAGATAACAAGAATTTAGAAATGGATACATGGTGTTCATCAATGTCAAGAGGGCGAGTGCGAGTGAGGAACATCCACCTCCCGGCAAGATGTTTCCTTGTTTGTGATTGTCAAAATCAAGTTGGTTAGCGCGAATGTGGAAAATTAACCTCCCAACGAGATTTCTCAATGCGGGCGTTCAGAGGTCTCATTGCGAGTAGTCGCGTTTGCTCACGGCTGCTCGCATTGAGAAACCGTTTGTTCGCATTGAGAAAGCTGGTGCTCGAGTAAAAATCTATTCGAGCGGCAAAAAGGAAGGAGCGCCCACTTGCTCTGTGCATGGTGCCATGCAAGAGGATTGCACAGTGCGGACAAGCTCCTGGCACTGTAAATCGCTACGAACGGCATTTATCTACAGCACTCTGTTGCTTGCAGAGCTTCACATAGCATGGCAGAGATTTTCTTGCACTACACAGAGTTCCACATTGTGGAACTCTACAAACTCCACGAGGCTTACTTGGGTGGCTGGTGAAAAAGGCCAGCAGCACAAGCTTTGGATGTTGTTGTTCACGAATATCCCCCCACCGTACGTGTGGCATTGGCGTGCACCATGCGGTTAGGAAATTACAAATATCTAATTACAGAACATCTTACATAATCAGCACTAATCACACCAGCCCAAGCGAGTGGTAACAAGTACAATTCAATAACTAGGTTAGGTGGGTAGCGCCAAGTAAGCAAAGCACCTTGTTAGAAAAACAGATTATTACATAATATTTGAAAACTTAACTTCCCTGCATGTAAACAGTATGCTTGCTATTATTTGGGCAAAAAAATATTAGCGACAGCATAAAATACACAAGTAATAATAGAAATTAATAATTGTAATAATTACTCACCTAGCCCTGGAACTTCAACTCCTAGCAGGTCCAGCAGGTCCTGCTCTTGGTCCAGGATTTCGGACCAGTGGTGTACCAACTACTGATGGGTGAGTCGGACTCTACAGCAGCTGAAAACTGCCTGGCGTTACCGCATCCCGTAGCCCGACCCAGGCCTGCCGCCTATTGACAGGGTGGAGGAGAGGTGGCGCTGGATATAAAAGACCAGCACTGCTACCTCTACCTCTTAAAAAAGGGCACAGGGCTATACCCCAGCCTGGCGCTGCCTTCCGCAAGGAAGGCGGCCACGCCTTGGTAGGAACTTATCTGCCATGGGGCTGAGGGAAAGAGAGAAAAATTAAACGGGGAAAAAGAATTAAGGACTGGGTAGAAATAAGGAAGTAGGAAAGCGAAAAAATTAAGTACAAAACTCACCAAAAATACACAGAAAAGTAGGAAAAAAATACAAATGTACACTTAGAAAGACAAAGTGTAGGATAATAAATATAAATGATGGAAATATAAGTTTAAAGCGCCAAGGATTACAGAGAATAATGACGGATAAAAAAGTAGGCCCCAGCACCACAAAGAGAGTAAGAAACAAGATGGTCGTGCCCATGTGCTACTGCATGTTGCAGTTTGCACGATATTTCATCTGGAACATTGAGCATTGGCGTACAGCGAGAAACGTCACGCGAGCAGGCAGGACAAGCAACTCCACGTGCTCGCGGAACTCCAAGTAGCATGGCAGAGTTTTTTGCAACTTTGTAAACTTCGCCCACGATTAGCACTGCGGGTCAGTTTACCCTCCTGACGCCACATAAATTAAGCAACCGCATTTGAGTTTCTTTCCACTTGATTGGGTTACAGTTCACCTAATCTTCAGTGGTTGTACATCACCTCCTTCGGCTGAAGAATCCCAAATGATGTAGGGCGGCACAGGATGGGTATCTGATGGGAATCATTTGATGGTCACCACGTATCATTCTAAATTGAACTTCGTGACTGTTCCCTAACCAACACACAGTTTAAGACAGTTTTTGTTTCCTTTGACCTACTGGTATTTCTTTTTAGAATTATTGTATAATATATACTTCCAGTGTAGGCTATATGAGCTTAGCTAAGAATAAGAGGTTTTTCACCCTGTACTGAGTTGTGTTGCTTTCATCACATCCGCCCCACCAAGAGTGTGATCAGTTAATGGTGTAAAAATTGTTAAGTCCCACCTCAATAAATCACACAGCCTGGGGGAAGAGGGTTAGGGGGTTTGATGAATGGTTGGGAAGGCGGATTGAGAGAAGGTTTGACAAAGACAAAGACTACACATGGACAACACTCATCTTGGCAGCCGACAATCATAAATCTGTTATGGGACAAAAAGAAAAAGCATGATAAGTGGTACTAGACAAGTACAGGGAAGTATATTTATTATGCAATTGTCTGTCTGCCCCCACAAAGCCCCAATTACATACATTATATTTATGTTCTGTTGTACCATGCTTGGAAAGATAGCAAATCCAATTAAATTATCTGTAGGAGTAAAAAGCAATTATAAACAACACACACAGTCGTAATGATTGAAGAGAAAAAAAAAGATACTGTATAAATTGGGAGTTGCATCTACACATTCCTAATGGATTTTACGCCCGTGAAACTTGGGTACCTGGTGGATGCTGCTAGTATGGTAATTGTGAGTTGTTTTTCCAGTATTGCACAGAGTAAGGGGCTAGTAGATGGAAAAACAAAAAGAATATTGAAAAATCAAGGAGAAAAAAAACTGCATATGAAGAAGTGCAAAAAGATGACTTTCAGAGGCAGCATGGTTAAATCTGACTCTGTTTATGGTAGTTACCTCCAACAACAGGCCACCTGACCCAAACTTCTCAGCTTCAGATTTGAGCCAGACAGCATTGAGCACACATACATAGTATACACACAGCAACATAGCATTTTTCAAATGAAGTAAAAAAATCAATGCGTCGCTGTCAGTCACATCACAATCACCGCCCACTACCACTACATAGACATGGAGTTCTAGTCTCTGTTGTTGTTTACCTTTAGGCCATTTAAAAGTCATCATCAATCATCCAAATCGGTTGATTTCAGTGAATGACAAAAAATCTTCTTCTGGTGGCATGCACTGAGTTATTCTATCAATCATATCTGATCCTCCTGACCTGACTCTGACTGCGAGTATGGTGGTCATGGTGTCCAACTCTGAGTCCGTACCAACAGTGTTCGACTCCTAAGTGAGTCTACCAGACTTGTCTAATCCTGACTCAAAATGCAATGGAACAGCCTGTAGTAGTGCAATTTTATTATTGAAGGGAAATATTGACTTGTGTCACTTTGTAGAATAGACATTCACAACAAACAACAATCACTCATCATGCATCATTTACCTGTTCTTCCGGGGCAGTGCCTCTAGATTAGGAAGGCATAGCTATATAGTCAGGGCCCAGGGTTGGAAGAAGGCACACATTTGTTTGAATTCTCTATCCAATGTCTGGCTTGGTTTCAGATAAATGCCTTTTGGGTGAGTCAGAAGTGGAATTCACTTCTTCATTGACTGCGCACATTTGCAACTCTGATCTGGCAATAAAAAGAGCAAGGATGGAATTGGGAACCAGAAAGACAGTCACACACACAAATAAATAATAAGAGTAAATAATGTTCCTTAGCTATATCTTTTATTGGGGGGGTTAAAAGAAAGAAAGGAAGTCACTAGAAATTGAAACAGCCTAGATGTTAGGGAAGTAGAGCTCATCCTCAAACTTTGGTGGTTCGCCCAGAAGTAGGTCACCTAACACACTACCTGCTGGGCTTCTTTAGGTATGCTGTATGGAATAAAGTGGTGATTCATTTTGATCATGGTTAACCTATCCACGTTTTGGGGTGAGGGAGTGGTCCTTCTCACTGCCAGAACAGCACCAGCAGCACTGAAAACAGACCCAGAAGAGATATTTGCAAAAGGGCAAGCCAGATAGTTCATCACCAGCCTGCTGAGCACTGGCTATTGGTGTCTTTTCCCATACCAATACTGCAATGGGTTTTAATCAAAGTAGACCTCTGGTGGGTCATCCAGATAGGCCTGGACCATCCACTCAATGCTCAGGGGTGCTCTGCTTTGCTCAGCTTCTTTTACCTTTGCCTCAGCACTGGACATAAGCCCTTGCTGTAGAAACCATTCATGTGCCAATTTTAGTGCTGATACTCCTGTTGATGTTGTTGTTGCAGGTGTTGTTCTCCAGTACTCACTCGTGGATGCATATAGATTACCCAAATTGGGTAAGTGACTCTTCCTTGATGTAGATAGTGTTTAAAACGATATATTTGTCACCTGCTTGCCATGTTTTTCTCCACAGCTGATTTTTATCAATCCCCTGTGTGACACGGCCACAATTGGTGGCATGCTGATTGTTGCCTGCCGTGCTATGTAATATGTCTTATGAATGGATGATTCAACAGTATCAATTTGCCATGTTACCATTCCAGGTCAGCCTCTTGTCATCTACTCTTATGTTACATCATTATTTGGTACTCAGTGTTTGGACTGCGATCAATCCACGATTTGGTCCCAAAACAAACACTGTGTGGATTAAATTCACTAGGTCCAGACAAATTGGCCATTGAACTTTACTGACTTTATGATGGCAAGAAACATTACAACCTCTTAAATGTCTTTGCTAATAGGGATGATTGTCTCAACTGGTCGCTACCATGTCTTTAATGGGACAAGCAAACACCCAATAAAGCCCTTCTGAGAAAATTACTTAGTCTATTTTTAAGTCACTATTTACTATACACTCACCTCTACATTTCCTTCAATCTACAACTAGGGCGCTACCCTTGCACTTCACAGACGGCATTGGGGCAAATGTTCTCTGATAAAGAGCCCCCTAGAGGGTGCTTGTCGGGCATTACAGCGCCGGCCCATGAGGAGCAATCCTGATGTAGAAGCATGACACCCCTTCGGGTGTGTGAGGGCACTAGTTTAAAAAAGAAACCATCACTTTACCTTTCAAAGTCAAAAAAAGGGTACATTTACTAAATCATATCTTTCATGAACTCAGCACATCCCTCCAATATTCTCTCCTGGCCGATCACTGTCATTGTCATAAACAAAGCGTTGTCTTTTTAGAGAAGGACTGGTATCTCCGGGTTACTCATTTTTGGAGTGGCCTGCTTGAGGAAAAACAAATGCTTCTTCATCTAATTTTTACAGATTGTAAAAATAAGCAGAGAAAGTATGCACTCTTGGCACACCTCTCTAACCAATCTCAGACTGTCTGAATATGCCCCATTGGTTCCCTATCAGACTGTGACAGATATATCTAGATTGAGGCGCTTTCTGGAATTCAGAGTGCCTTCATAAATGCCTAAGGATGCCAAACATGGATCACTGCTATAACATATTGAAACATTGAAAGGATGGTTTGGGGCTCATAATTGCCAAGTGTATTGCTCTATCGCAGAACAAACAGGGCATTTGTTAATCAAAAGGTTTAATTTAGGAAATGATTCAATCGTCCCTAAACTTTCTCTGAAGCCAGATTGGTTCTCTACTGGGACATTATTCTCCTTAGCTCAAAAGAATACCCTTTCCACAATGACTCTGTCCACTACTTCTATAGTAAAGAGTAGCAGTGAAATAGCATGATATAACTTAGGTACTCTTTATTCCTCTCCATTAAAACTGGGATTATTATTGAGTTTGACCAAGGTTTAGATAAAATCATGTTGCAAGATGCATATAATACATTATTATAATGGGGCCCATAAACAGCTACATTGTTCTTAAATACGTTTTTAAGGATCCCATATAGGCCAGAAGTCTTGGAACTTGTATTCTCATCTATGGGTTTAGATGCCTCCTGAATATAAAAGATCAGTCCACTCTCAATAATAGGCTCATCTGATGTTGAATTAGGGAAATATGTGTTACTAAAATAGGAAATTCAGCTCATAAACTTAATAGCAGAGACTAACCCAATGATGTTATATGAAGTTTAATAGGGAACATTGATGACTTTCCAGAAGTAAAAACTGCCCTTTAGATGGACTTGCAATGCACAGATCACTCCAGCTACTCCTGTATAGCTCCTCTCCTGGCCTTAATTGCCTTTTTATAGCATCTTTGCACTGTGCAATTGCTTTAGTATCACAAGGGCAACATTTCAACACTGAATGTAAATGAAATGAAGCCTTAGAATAAATGCTGTCAAGCCATTTAATTAGGGGAGAGGATGTGGCTTAATGACTAGAGTGGTTGACCTCAAAGCTGAGAAACCGGGTTCGAGTCTTGGCAGGGACTCTCAGATTCTGGGCAAATCCCTTAATCTCCTAGTGCCTAACAAAAAACAAATGTGTCCATCTGTAAGCAACCGGTGCTCATGTAAATCAATCTGATACCTTTGAGTCTAGTTTGCGTAATATAAAACTCACCCAAAAATTTCAAACAATTTCAAACCATGTATGCGATACCCTGTGCTAATGCTGGTCCTCTTGTCGTAATTGGCCCGTTTGCATTAGCGATTAGCTGAACCTACACGTTGTCCTCCTTAACTTGGCTATATATGATAAACGCCATTTTGAATGTTACGGCGGCCATCTTAGATCATGAGCGGCCTCGTGGCCGACGTGCCCTTTAGTCCGTTGTCCGTTCCACTGACCACGCTTATCTGCCCAGCAACAGGCTATTTTTAGTACTGGTCAAGCCGCACATGCGCAGTTCCCACTGACCCGTAAACCTTCAGGAATGTGCACCAAACTGACCAGCGGAGTTGTGCCCCCTCCAATGAGCTGGCAGTATTCCAAAACATGACCATATATGTCTCGAAAATGTGTCTTAACTTGTGCCGCCTATCTTTTATTGCCCCAAAACTGTATATAATATGAGGTCGCACCGATGTTCGGGGTGATACCTCTTGCATTACCGAAGGGTGCTGTTTGAGTGTACCACCACCCCATGGGGTTTTAATAAACTTGTTCTTTGCATTTTACAGTTTCCGTGCCAACAGTTCTTGAGTGTGAGTGGGTTATCTCCGGAGCGTGTAGGCCTTGGGAACCCCTAAATACTTCAATTGGCGACCACGAAGGGACTCATCGGCGACTCGGATGCCCGAAGGAGAGGTCGTGACGAAGGCTTGGAAACCCGCCATGGGCGCGCGCTGCCACGAGTGACCCGAGTCTTGGCTGCCACGGTGTTTTTTCCTTTCCTTCCGATCTGACCTTCCAGGTGGCGCCGGTCTCCGACTGAGTCTTTGAAGTGTCTGCATCGCTGAGAAAGTGCCGTTTGGCTGATTTGGCTTACAAGACCTTGGCAGTTGGAATCTGGACAGTTGGGAATTTGGTAAGCTTTGTGTTCGGTAAGGTAGTCTTCGGACGCTTACTGAAGTTCTGCGATTTGTGATCGGTGAGGTAGTCTTCGGATCTTTGAACTTATATGTGTAGTGCACTTCACATAGGCAGGCATGTAGAGATGTTTCTCTAACTTTCTTTTTTCCCTTTGAGCAGCACGATCGTGTGGAGAACTGTAAGTGCCATTTTTCCGGTGTCACGCTTTCGTGATACTTTTGAACATGCCTGTTTTCAGTACACTCCGAGGAATGTGTTGTTTAGGAGAAGGTACCTCAATTAGGTTAGCGGAATCACAGCCGGCTCCCCCAGAGGGAACTCCAAATAGGGACATGTATATAAAGTTCGGCCTTCCCCCTATTATGTACAGTAAATTATGGCATAAATACACCAAAGCCGATCCTGAGTTGCAATGGCCCCTACACGGGTCGTACGATTTGAGTAAAATACAATTTGTAGAGCAATGTATGTTTCAACGCAGGTCTAGACAAAACATGTTTGATTGCGTGCGAATGTGGGAGAAAGCGGCGCGTGAGCGAATGAAGCGTGAGGTTGCCTTGGCGGACAAAGAGCAGCGCAAGGCTGCTCGGGATAAGGCTTTACAGCTTGAGGAAAAGGAGGCTCAGGAGAAGAAAGAAAGGGAGGAACGGGAACGTAATTTGCAAACGACTGGTCAATTTCCTATTCGCCGACCGCTTTATCCTGTCCTTAATAATGAAATTGATGATTTTTCTTTGTTAGATCGGTCACCGCCTCCGTACGTTACGCCGACGGCTCCAGCTGTGGATTCCGATGATGGCGGACAGGATAAGTCGGGCAAGAAGGGTGTATCTGCTCTCAGGTTTACTGCGGAGAGGTCCTCTCATCTACGTAGTTGGGCTCGCAAAGTGAATAAGCGTAGTGTTACCCAGGATCAATTGATATCAGAAAAAACAGGGTGGACGGATCTTGAATTGATGTATTTTCTGTCTTCCTTGGCTGATGAGGTTGTGAGCGCATATCGTGACCTTTCTGATACGTTAGAGCCCAAAGTATTGTCAGTGTATCGTGAAAATTTGACTAAAGGTGATTTTGATCTTTCAGATGTCGATGACCTGTTTGCGCAATTGATCAAGCTGCGGGATGAGACAACTTGATTGCGGGAGGAGCGGAAAAGGAAACAAAAGGAGTCTGAATTGGAGCATGATGGGCAGGCCAGAGAGTGTTCTCTCCGTGGGTCAGATAAGAGTTCTGCGTTGCATGTTATGCCGATGCGTGAAGCTGCGCCTTTGTATGTTCCGCCGAGGGGGGAAGGTACGGATGAGGATAAATTGTCAAAGGATGCGAAAGGGTATTTTGTGTATAACTGGGTTTACACTCCATGGAATAGAGCAGATGTCATGGCATTGAAAAATTCTTTACCTGATCTTCGGAAGAATCCAGCGGCATTTTATGAAGGGGTGGAGGGGGCTATATCGTCTTGTGTGATGACTCTCGTGGACATAGATTTGTTTTTTGGGTTGATATTACCACCTGATATGTGGCGGCAGATTCGTAAAAATAATGATGAAACGATATTGGGGGGGACATGGAAAGAAATAAATGCTGCAGATTTAGATAGGGAACCAGCATGTAAGCCTTGTCAGTTAATCCTAGATCTCCCGGCAGCTATCTTACATAAATTAAAAACGCTTGTTCCCTCCAAAAAGATTGATTGGACCATGTTAACGTCGTGCAAGCAGAAACCCGATGAAACGGTTTCAGATTTCTTTACGCGCTTCGAGGAGGCCTTTCATGATTATAGTGGTCAATCTTTAACAGACGATACGGGTCGGCATTTGTTTGTAGATAAGTATGTAGCTAATCTCCTACCAGAGATTGCAAAGCGATTGAAGTCGAGTGAAAGTTCCTGGGCCACGGCGACCCCTGCGTCCTTGTTAACTATGGCTCAGTATTATGAGCGGCAGGAAGTGGAGGCTAAAGAAAGTGTAGAGAAAAAGGCGAAGGAATTGAAAACGAAGGTGATGTTGGCGCAGGTTCGGGGAACACAGGGTAGAGGGAATGATAGAGGTAGACGAGGTGGAGGTAACGCATCGTATGGTCGTACGGACATTGCGGAGGATCAGTGTGCTTATTGTAAGGAGTTTGGGCATTGGGCCGAAGATTGTCCGGTACTTCGTGAACAGCGTAGCCAGCGTGGTCGAGGCAGTGGAAGGTCAAGAGGAGGTTATACTGGAGCGAGAGGTGGTGGAGGTGATCGTAGGCAGGCTGAGGAGAGGGGCCGTGGCCAGGACGAACGAAATACGTTTGATAGACGGAATCAATATCAGATTTCGGAAGGAGAGAATGTGGAACATCAGGATTATGTGCACGCATAGGATTGCGTAGGATGGGGTAAGGAATCAGTTGAAGTGCCGGTAGATCAGCAAGGTCCATATGTAACAGCGGGTATTTTGGGTTCTACTGATCAATTTCTAGTCGACACAGGAGCTACTCGTAGTGCTCTGTCGAAAAACTTGGTTCCGAGGGCTCCCCTGTCTGGCGAAATGATTACGTGTGTAGGGTTTGATGGCACACCCTCCCCCAGCCCATTGTCCAAGCCCCTTGCACTATGCATTGACAAATACTTTAGTTTTGGCCAATTTTTGTTATCACCCCATACCCCAGACAATATCCTGGGCATTGATCTGCTTAAATATTTTCGAGCAACAATACGCTGCGCTCCAGAGGGAGTGCGGGTTATTCTGAACGACAACTACCCTGACCCTGATGATTGCCCTGACCCTGACATATTTTATGCCATTCTAGACATCCCTGCTTTGGCCTCTTTGCCGCACACGTTGTGGGCGACCTCAGATACGGATGTGGGAGAGATGCGCATTCCACCAATACACATTACTGTTAAGGAGGGGGCCCCTCTACCACGAGTGCCACAGTATAAGATCTCGAAGGAAGGTGAAATTGCGTTGACACATATTGTTCAGGACTTGATTTCTGCAGGGGTGGTGGAGGAGGTCCCTTATAATGTTTGTAACAGCCCTATTCTACCGATTCTTAAGAGAGACTCAGATGGCAAGATCTACCGATTTATTATTGATTTGCGTGAAATAAATAAAATTGTCATTCCCCAATACCCAGTGGTGTCCGATATCACGACTTTGCTTACTTTGGTTCCACCGACGGCCACCACTTTTAGTGTTATTGACTTAAAGAATGCGTTCTTTTCCATCCCTGTTCACCCAGATAGTAGATATCTGTTTGGTTTTACGCTCAATAATAAATCGTATAGATTTTGTCGTGTTCCCCAAGGATATACTGAAAGCCCTAGTATCTACAGCCAGGCTTTGAAACGACAACTAGATTCCTTTAAGTTGCAGTCTGGCGTTGCGCTCATCCAGTACGTGGATGATCTTCTACTTGCCGCCGACTCCTATGCACAATGTGAACAGAGTACACTAGCGTTGCTTTCCTTTTTAGCACAAAACAATCACAAGGTTTCCAAGAAAAAGCTTCAATATTGTAGACCCCAGGTGACCTACCTTGGTCATCTGTTGTCTAAGGAGGGGCCGGCATTAACATCTGATCGAATTCAAGCAATTTTAGACACACCAGTCCCCCGCACGCAGAGAGATGTGCGTGCCTTCATAGGGTTGACGTCCTTTTGTAGGCAATGGATCATGGGTTTTTCCCATATCATAAAACCTTTGCTAGCATTACTGTCCAAAGCCACACCGATGCCTCTTGAGTGGACAGATGAATGTCAGAGAGCTTTTGAACAGTTGAGGCAGGCCCTTTGTTCCGCACCCGTGTTAGGGACACCAGACTACACGAAACTTTTCACATTGTACGTGCACGAGAATGATGGGTGTGCGTTGTCAGTGTTAGTGCAGTTACACGGGGATAAGCAGAGACCATGTGCATACTTCTCTGCCATTTTGGATCCTGTAGCACGAGGGCTGCCTGGGTGTTTTCGAGCGGTAGCGGCAACAGCAGTAGCCATACGACAGAGTGAGGGCATAGTGTTATCACACAAATTGTTGGTGTTAGTTCCTCATGCAGTAGATGCCCTGTTAAACCAAACAAAGACCCAATACCTCACGAGTGCACGACTTACAGGGTACGAGCTGACACTCTTAGCGCCACACATAACATTGAAAAGATGCGCTACTTTGAACCCTGCCACCTTATTGCCCTATCCGGCCGAGGAGGGTCAGGAAGAAAAACATCATGATTGTGTTTTCCTGACTGAGGAACAGACAAAGGGTCGTGTCGATTTACAGGATGTGCCACTTCCAGATGTGGATGGGGAACTGTGGGTTGATGGATCGTGTTTGAGGCTGCCAGATGGTACGACTTCCGCAGCATATGCGATCACGACTCTTAAGACGGTGGTCGAAACAGCTAGAATACCACAAAAATCGGCTCAGGCAGCAGAGCTGATAGCTTTAACAAGAGCCTGCGAATTGAGTGCCGGATTATGTGTGAACATATACACGGACAGCCGGTATGCCTTTGGAGTGGCCCATGACTTCGGGCTCCTCTGGAGGGAACGCGGGTTTCTGACATCACACGGGGAGCACATTATGCACGGAGAGCTAGTGCGTGATCTCCTAAATGCGTTGCTTAGCCCTAAAAAAGTAGCGATAGTGAAGTGCAGTGCCCATAAGAAGATTACGGATAAAGTGGGTCAAGGAAATGCCTTTGCAGACAGCATAGCAAGGCAGACGGCTATGTCCCGAACTAGCTCCCCTATGTACGTGGTACAATCACAGGCTGAGAGATGGAGTGATGCTAGAGCAGAGATACGGGATATTCAAAAATCAGCCACAGAATCTGAACTTACGGCTTGGGCAGCAGATGGGGTACTAGATGACGAAGGTTGTTGGAGAAGCAAAGACATGGAGAAGTGGAAATTGCCTGCGGCTTACTTACAGGCGATGGTCCAGATGACTCATGGACTGGCCCATGTCGGAGCTCTTGCAATCACTCGTCTTTTAACACGAGTTTGGGAACATTCCGAGATTGCGAATACTGCAAAGAGAGTAGTGCAGACCTGCCTGGTATGCTTGCAACACAATCCTGGGAAGGGGACCCATACTCCGAAAGGAGGGTTCGTTCCACCTTCTGCACCGTTTGAAGTGCTTCAAATGGATTACATCCAACTCGAGCGCTGCAATAACCTGAAAGTACGTCCTAGTGGTGGTGTGTGCTTTTAGCAAATGGGTTGAGGCCTACCCCACGAAAGACAATACGGCTTTGACACCAGCTAAGGTGTTGCTTAAGGAATTCTTTCCTCGCTTTGGAGTTTGCAGATTTTTGTGGAGCGATAATGGGCCCCATTTTGTTGGAAAGATTGTGGAATATGTACTGAAGGGGTTAGGGATTCAGCAAAAGTTCCACGCTGTATTCCACCCTCAGTCAGCAGGTTTGGTCGAGCGGTACAATGCCACCTTGAAGCTTAAGCTGGCCAAAATCGTGGCGTCTACATCGTTGAAGTGGCCAGATGCATTGCCGTTAGCACTACTATCTCTCAGATCAGTACCCCACTCACGAACTGGCCTTACGCCCTATGAGGTGGTGTTTGGCCGCCCTATGAATATCTGGGGGGTGCCCAAGCCGCGATTAATACATGATGTGCCTTGTGTTATGATGAATGATTATTTGGCACGATTAACAAATGATTTGCTCTCTATTCATCAACAGGTTCGAGAAGCGCTCCCTGATAACTCCACTGGAGAGGGCCACGATCTTCGTCCTGGTTACCATGTAATGGTCCGTTCGTTTGAAAGAGCAAGCAGTTTGGAGCCCAGGTGGAAGGGCCCCGAGCAGGTCCTCCTGGCGACCCGCACCGCAGTACGAGTGACGAACAGGAAGCGGTGGGTGCATTCGACACATTGTCGCCGTGTCTCTCCGGATCTGGTGACTCCTGCTGTGTTGACTGATTATAAGGAGATCTTGGAGAAAGAAAAGAGCCCAGCTGTGACGTCGGCCGAAGTGGAGGGAGCCTTCCCGGACCAATCTGATACTGGAAGAGAGCGCTACGATCTACGTCCACGATAAGAAGATTTTTGTTCCTTTTTATGACTGGTTGGTTACCGCTCCAGGTTTGTGAAACGGAAACCGGGAATTCCAAGGGGGGGGGATCAGTTCTGCCAGAGTAGCGACACCCGTCTTGGCCCTGAGAAGAAAACAACGGCTACCTCGGAGTTCAGCACCGCATTTTTTCTTTTTTTTAGGTATACACGCACGTGTATCTGAGACAATTTGTGAAAACATTGTGAACAATTTGTGCCACTTGAGACTTTGCACAAACTTTCTTGAACTATGGCACCAACGGCATCTCGTGATAAGAAAATATTGGGTGCCTTTCTCTTTGTCTTGACCATTGTGGTGATTGCTGTTATAGCCTGGGTAGTCGAACTTGTGGTGCCTGTACGTGAACATTTGCTGCCGACTACCCCGGCACCGTCTGAACATTTTCATTTTACATTGCCTTTCCATGAAGAGCGCCATCGCCAAACGTACTTAAATAACAGCTTCATTCAGATTCTTCACCACACGCATAATATGACCAATACCTCTAATTGCTGGGTGTGTGGAATGTTGCCTGGGCACCAGAAGAGAGGGGGCACCCCACTTATCCCACTCCCGTTTTCGCATAATGGGTCATGCAACGCCTGGTACACCCTCCTCTTTACTCTGAGATGGCCAACCAAAGGGGGGGTGCTTTTCCGTTTGAATAAAGTATGTTCCCATGACAAGGATGGGTTTCCCCGGGCTGAGGGCACACGTTTCGAATGGGAAGAGTACAGGCCTGACAATGTATCTGCTCCACGTGTATATAGTAATCAGCGAAATGTGAACTTATCTAGTGCTCATGTCATAAATGTCATTGCTACAAAAGCCGATTTATGTATTAGAAACAAGGGCACGATTGCAGTGGGGAAAAGTGAATGTAACATTACTCTCACGTTTGATAGCCCGAATGGCATTTCATTTGTTGCATCTCGAAACACCTATTTTATCTGTGGAACGAAGGGGTATCATCAGCTTCCAGTGGGGTGGTTGGGCACGTGTTACGTATCGTTTGTGCTACCTCCGGTATTCATTGCCCCTCCAATGTACCACAATGATTACACATTGTACCACGATTTCGTTTTGAACCGGGTTAAGCGAACTGTTGCTCTAGAGGACATTGATCAAACGGACACTGCATTACAACAGTATGTGGATTTTAATTTGGGACTATTCTCCTTTGTGGGGGCTGCATTGAACAGCCGGAAAATAAGACGACTGACACGCGTTGTCGAGGCTGTTGCGAATGACACTGCCGTTGCCCTGGGGAATATTACCGAGGAACTACAGATTTCCAGAATTGTCACCCTCCAAAATCGAATGGTTTTGGACGTTGTTTTGGCCGATCGTGGGGGGGCATGCAGAATTATCGGAAGCAGCTGTTGCGTATACGTCCCGGACAATTCTCCATCTGTGTATGATGCTATTTCCAAACTGCATAAAATAGCTGCTGAGATACACCCAGACAATGGGACTTGGACACTTTCAGGATGGTTCTGGTCCATGATTGCGACGTGGGGCTGGAAACTGTTGACAATTCTCTGCATACTTGTGGGAGCAATGTTCTTTATATGCTTGTGTATTCAATGTGGCCCTGCCTTATGTTCAATGTGTCTATCAGCTTGCTTACCATCGAGGCGAGCTCTTGCCCATGACAGAATGATGCTACACAAAGAGGTGACACAAATTATGTTAATAGACATCGAGGACGAACATCCTGACTATGTTCATTATGAGGTAGATTCAGCTAAACGCTAAAAGGGTCGTCTGTCGTAATTGGCCCGTTTGCATTAGCGATTAGCTGAACCTACACGTTGTCCTCCTTAACTTGGCTATATATGATAAACGCCATTTTGAATGTTACGGCGGCCATCTTAGATCATGAGCGGCCTCGTGGCCGACGTGCCCTTTAGTCCGTTGTCCGTTCCACTGACCACGCTTATCTGCCCAGCAACAGGCTATTTTTAGTACTGGTCAAGCCGCACATGCGCAGTTCCCACTGACCCGTAAACCTTCAGGAATGTGCACTAAACTGACCAGCGGAGTTGTGCCCCCTCCAATGAGCTGGCAGTATTCCAAAACATGACCATATATGTCTCGAAAATGTGTCTTAACTTGTGCCGCCTATCTTTTATTGCCCCAAAACTGTATATAATATGAGGTCGCACCGATGTTCGGGGTGATACCTCTTGCATTACCGAAGGGTGCTGTTTGAGTGTACCACCACCCCATGGGGTTTTAATAAACTTGTTCTTTGCATTTTACAGTTTCCGTGCCAACAGTTCTTGAGTGTGAGTGGGTTATCTCCGGAGCGTGTAGGCCTTGGGAACCCCTAAATACTTCACTCTGATCAAAAGTTTGAGGACCTCCTCCCCTCACAGGCTCCTGTCTGTGCCTCATCCCTGGTGGTCAAGTGGTAGAGTAGCATTGCTCTGATGCTCTGCTGATTAACTGCCCTCCTGGCTCTCCTTTTCTACTTTTCTATGCCTCTTTTGTCTTTTGCCTTTCTTCTGCCTTCTTTCAGCTTTTTTGCCTTTTTTCTGTTTTTGCACTATTCAGTTTTTTGCATTCTTCGTCGCCGTCGCTATTGTGATCCCCCTTGACCCTGCCTCCCTCCAGTGACCCTTGCCGCTCCACGGGTCTCCCACCTAACAGCGGTTCAAGCCCCCGCTTAATGGTGCCATTGCATGGCTGTGCATCTGTCCATGGCTGGACCACCCCCAACAGCACAAACCCTGTTTCTCGGACCTTCCACCCTGTTTCTCAGCACCCTCCTCGTCCTCAACACAGGATGCCACACCATCTCCCAACTCGCGCTGCCAATGAACACCCAAGGCTCCTTCTCCTGCTTGAACTGCAGCCACACCTTTGCCCACCCTAACACTCCAACTCTTCTTGCTGCCCAGCCAACCAACAGTGCACCTGACTGGCTCAATTGCATTCTCTTTTTTGTGCGCTCCGTCCACAAAACATGTTACAGAAATCTGGAACCTACTCAATGCCGCCTCTCCCTACATCGCCCTCTTCATGGAAACCTGGACCAAACCCTGCTCTGGTCTGGACATTGCCATTGCCATCCCTGATGAGTACAAAATTACCCGCAAGGACCGCACCGACCAACCACGAGGAGGCATTGCCATCGTCCACAAGAACATCCTCCGTATGTCCACTCACTTGATTGACCATACAGCAACCATGGAACAGCTGTATTTCCAGATTGAGATAAACCCCAACACCACCCTCTGTGATACCCTCATCTGCAGGCCTCCTGGGCCCTGCCCACGCTTTCGCTGATGCCATTGTAGACCTCATTGCTCCCGTAACCCTTGCATTCACCGATTACATCCTACTCGGTGATCTCAACTCCAACTGTACAACCCCAATGACCAGAACACCACATCCTTTCTGGAGAACCTACCCAACATCTGGCTCTAGCAGCTATTCAAAGCCCTGACCCACGTAGCTGGACACACGCTCAGCCACATCTTCAATCCCAGCCACACCACTGAACTTCTCTGGACTAACCGCCACTGCATGCACTACCGCCCTCACTGCCCCCTTTTGTAGGTGGAACAAGGCCACCAAAGAACACCTCACTGCCTTCCGCAGCACTACCACACCGCCGACATCAACAGATACCAACACCTCAGCCTGCAACCTTCACCGATGAGTCTCCTACTGCGCCGCCACTCTGGCACCCCTCAAGAAGGCACCAGGCAAGCGACACCCTAAGAAAGCCAGCTAGTTCACTCCTGCCCTCCATGAGTCCAGGTGCACCTGAAAACAACTCTAGAAGAGATGGAGGAACAACAAACTCAGGAAACCTACACAACCTTCAAACTGCCGTAAACATACACTACCTCCTCCTCAAAACCACAAAGAAAGCATCTCTCTAAGACAAAATCAATGCCAACGAACACAACAACAAAGATCTCTTCTCCATTGTCTAAGAGTTTGCCAGGCCCAACAGCAAGACCACAGACATCCCACCCTCTCAAGACCTCTGCAACAAACTAGGCACCTTTTTCCACCAGATCATTGAAAACTAAGACAGCTGTGACATCCAAGACACTGCCACAATACCCATCAGCACCGCACGTAACCAGGCAACCCCACAACAGAGTCCGCTTACCACAGATGACAAACTCACGACCATGAAGAGCATCCACTCCGGAGACCCATTGGACTCTTCCCCGCATTATGTCTTCCATAAAGCAGCCACCTCCATCGGCCCGGACCTTTGCTGCACCCTCAACTGCTCCATCGAAACCACCAACTTCCCCAACGAGAGGAAAAGCCATCCCCCGACCAGACAGACCTCAAGAACTTAAGACCAAGCTCCCTCCTCCCTTTCACAGCCAAGGTCATTGAGAAGGCCATCAACACCCAGTTCTTGGAGTTCATTGAAGAGAACCACCTCCTGGACATCTCCCAATCCAGCTTCAGAAGTAAACACAGCAACCTTGCCACCACCAAAGACATTCGCTCCCTACTCGACTATGCAGCCCTCCTCTTACTGTACCACTCAGCCACCTACGATATCATCCCATCCACCGCACCATAATCATCCACACCGCCGGCATCTACAACAAGGCATGGACTGAAACCACTCATTCCTTACTGGCCGAACACAGCGAGTCACACCTGGGGTCATTCAAAGGATTCATTAAACAGCCCATTCAACCAGGGGCTCCCCTCCTCCAAGTTTAAAAATGGCAGGGGAAATATGTGAACTCTCTGTGCTCTTCAAATAATTAATTTAAAAAAATAGAAATTAAAATAATGGAATGATTTTCAAAACATAATTTCGCAGTCAGAATATTGGACAGAGAATGACGGCAAAGTCTGAGTGATGACAGCAGGATTGAAATCAATATTTAGTCAATTTGAAGTCCATGTTTCTTAAAACCCGAAAATATCAAATAACCAAGTCATTTCGATGCAATGCCAGCCACGTTCCTGAAAAGTAGATTTATAATATTTTCTTGTTTTTATTGTTTGTATTTTGTTTCTTAACGAAGTTCACTAACTGTAAGGGGGGATTGTGAACCCTTGAAGACTTTTTCACTCTTGTTGGTTCTTGTTGTCTCCTGCTCAGCATTTGTGAATCGTGGTGTCTATGAACCATTTAGTTGGCTCAATGAGGGTCCTTGTGCCTGACACCAGGGGACTGCAGAGCACATGCCAGCTTTACAGACTTATGAGACTTGCTGTGAGACTGTGACCCTCCATAATGTTTTGCTAACCTGAGGCACAGATGTACCATTTAGTTAAATTAGAATTCAGGTAGAGTCCTTTTGGACCCACCCATACCCATCCCCGCCCCCACAAGTGGGGGCTCCCATAATTTCAGCTTGCTTTCACTGTCCTCCATGTGTCCATCTGTATTTTTTTGACAACATTGGGGCTAAGCTGGCAACCTTTAATGGAGGCCACCACATATTTTATGAGTTGCGACCAGCAAATCACAAGCCTTGGTTTAGTGAATTCGGGTGCGCAAACCAAAATGGATGAAAGGAAAAAAATAGCTCATCCTTTCATCCCTCATTATTTTTCAAGTGTGGGTATGCTCAACCAGAGTTCACAGACCATCCACGGACTAACAGTCCAGATAGCTAAAATGTTCATAAAATGTTATAACACTGCTACTGAACGGATTTACAGTAACCGAAGCATAGGCACTTCTTTCAATAGAATGACACCTTTATGCTAAGCTCAGTATATTTCTGTCCAGCAATTAACTTCTGTTGCAGACAGTAAAGATATCTCAGCGAGCTAAAAGGGTAAAAGTAATTCTTTTGACCCTTGCTTTATCCTTTCTACCCTAATAAATGTCCATCACATTTTCCAGGACAAGCACACATTGGATTATCTTTCTTTCAAAATTAAGAAAATATTCTTCAAACTACACCTAATGTATTTAAAGAAAAAGTGACTTTTCGATGGAAATTCTGATCATACTACAAATACATGCTGCCTTTCAATATAACAACACGGGTAAAGGGCAGTTATGGTTAAAAAAGTAAAACTAAAAAATTCCCTAGTTCTGGTAAGTGTTGCACACCATATAGCATGCCCACAAGATGCACACCCTTGATATAACAGAAAACTTCACGGGGAAAAGGACAGGAATACGACGAATCTTATAGATACGGCGGTGAATTCCTGCCCTATTCTTGTGCCATAGAGAAGCACAGCAGGAAGGCCTGCTGCCCTTCCCTACGCCAAAACCTCATAAATGAGGCCCAAAGTGTTTTGGAATCCTCTTTACTTTATTACCCGTTGCTAGTGCTTCATGCCGCCTGGGTCCCTGCAATGGGCGTAAATAAACTGAGAGCTACTTGTGTAAATTCCTGATAAATGTTTATGCAGATTTGTCCACGAAAGCCCGCGTTATTAGCAAATTAACATTTTTCTTCTCTACCCTTTGAAACCTTCACATTACCTAGTGGAAACTCAACATATCAAAACTCTCCTAACCATGGCAAGAGACTACCTCATAAAACAAGTGAGCAAACAAAAGCTCGAACACCAAATGCAATGCTTCTGACCTCACAATAGGTAATAGCAACTCAAGTCCATCATTAAAAAGCACCTATGAATAAATAATGCCACATATACAGCCGTCTCATTGACACTGTAAATGATAAATATATATCCAATCTCATCTGTAGTATTGTTTATCTCATTTGTAATTACATCTGCCACGTCACGGGTGAGATCATGAGTATTACATATGGAACATGAGTCATACTTTGCATTGCTGTTTTTTGAGTTACGGATTGTTGACCTAACCAAAGTGCCTTTGCGTTTCATTTTGTAACACTAACTTCATGAAAACAAAATGAATCAAAATATTTAAAACGTGAAAATAATAATAATAATAATAAAAGGATTTCTAAGGAGAATGTATGAGTATTACTGGTGTGTATCACAACATCCTTTCTTAGTGTAGTACACAAGGTGTGCTTTCAGCTTCCTTGCCATTGCACAGAGATGCACTGGATAATATGCATTTAGACTACGAAATATCCACAGCCTATAGAGCAGAATTCCTGCCATGATATTCGCGCAATAAACAGACCACGCAGTTATAGGCGTAAAAGGCCATTTATTAGACCAGACTGCGCATAACAATAGAACAGTAAACAATAACAGAAACATCCCACTCATACATCCCCCCCAATCGTTTTCAATCATTCCTGTCAGTACTGAGCCCTAGCGGCTCCAAACACCCTCCACTTGCCGTCAATCACCCTTCCAGCCCCCAGCCATTGCCAACTTCAAACCCAGTTCGATCCGTCCTGACCAAGTCTCCCCCCCCAAGGGATGGGTATGCCCGCTCTTGACCCCCTATCCCTTCGGAACCTGCCTACCGCAGCTCTGGCCTAAACTGGCAACGCAACAAAGCCAACCCACAAGCCACCTCTAACTGCCGGGTGGGTGAGTGGTCTTTTCGAGCTCCCTCCCGATGGTGCCAGGCGCGGAAAAGAGGAAGATCCCTTCCTCCCCCGCGCTTAAGTACCCACCCCCTAACTCCTCCCCTTCCCCTGCCTGGACTATCCCCTGCGCGAAAGACCCCGGGGAAAGACTAGTCTGCGACTCTGCTTTCCCCGGGGCCCGGCATCGCGCAATAAACAGACCACGCAGTTATAGGCGTAAAAGGCCATTTATTAGACCAGAACTGCGCATAACAATAGAACAGTAAACAATAACAGAAACATCCCACTCATACATCCCCCCCAATCGTTTTCAATCATTCCTGTCAGTACTGAGCCCTAGCGGCTCCAAACACCCTCCACTTGCCGTCAATCACCCTTCCAGCCCCCAGCCATTGCCAACTTCAAACCCAGTTCGATCCGTCCTGACCAAGTCTCCCCCCCCAAGGGATGGGTATGCCCGCTCTTGACCCCCTATCCCTTCGGAACCTGCCACCCAGTGGACCCCCTGTAGGGCGGTACACTGCCCCACCCCCCCCCGCCCCGGGGCTGTCCGTCTGTCAGGGCCAAGTCACTCCCTCCGACACCAGATCGATTCATTCCACAGCTTGCTCACCACATCCCTCAGTTCCATCATATACCAAGCATTCCCCAGCTGAGACAGATGCACACCGTCCTCCCTAAAGGCTAAAGGTTCCTCCAGGCGAATTCCAGGATGTGCGATGACTTTCACCCCCCTGTCAACACAGTAAAGTCTCATTGCCCGATTCAACTTTCTCCGGGCCTTCTCAATTGCCCCATGTTTCACGGCCCCTCTCCAAACCTTTCGGGGGACCAGCTCCGTCCAGGCAATGCAGGCCCCCGACATCCTTGATTTAAGCACATCCAAGTCCCTCTGCATCAATTGCAACAGAGCCAGTCCGGACAATTGCACCAGGTCGTTCTCTCCCAGATGGATGATCAACAAATCCGGGCAGCCCCTCTGGGGCACCATCTTCGCGAGCCAGGGCAGTAGTGCCCCCCATCGCATTCCACTCTTTCCCCACCACTTCACCTCGTGCAATTGTCCTCTCAGTCCCAGGTTACGTCCGTAAACCTGTCGCTCGGCGTACTTGGATGCCCAGTGCACAAAGGAGTGCCCGACGATCCACGTCACTGTCTTACCACCCGGGCCACCCACGCAACCTACGAAGAAAAAAGAAGTTAGAAAC
Source organism: Lissotriton vulgaris (assembly GCF_964263255.1). Taxonomy (NCBI): domain Eukaryota; kingdom Metazoa; phylum Chordata; class Amphibia; order Caudata; family Salamandridae; genus Lissotriton; species Lissotriton vulgaris. The sequence continues at coordinate 184,968,239 of NC_141688.1, read as the reverse complement.
GGGCAAAACAGAAATCACAAACTAACAACCTGCCTGGGACCCCCTCTACTTCCTCACATACCGCTCGCAACAGCGAGACTTCCAACGACCAATGCTCCGAATCCGGTCCCAGGACCAATCCAGACGGGCCGCTGCAGTGGCAGCACCAATACGGAAGGAATGAGTACCAAACCCCGCCCCATTCAACCCCAACCGACCCAAAGCCTTCCTCAACACCGCCAACAGCTGGCCCGCCGTCAACCTCGCACCTGACGCATGCTGGAAGATCTCGCCCCCCCGCGGGCCCCCCGCCCCGCAGAAGGAGCGCCATTCTCGCACCGGGCAAACCGCCCCACCAGCCTCGTTCAACCACACCCACGTACCCCGGCCCAACTGATCAGTCTTCGAGCGGCCCAGCCAGATCCCCAAACGACCCGCATCCACTCGCACATCCTCGCACAAGCGCCCAGGCCCCCGCCTCGTGCCCAGCAACTCAGACACCCGGAAGGCCCCAAAAAACATCCACACCATGCACAAACGGAACAAGCCCACCTCAGCGCCGTCATAGCAACACTCAGGCAACACCCCCACCAGACGCACCAACAGGTCAAACGTCACCGCCTCCCGCGGGCGCCCCCCCCCAACACTCCTCTCCCGACCCCACCCCCGCAACATGCGAGCCAGTACCACATCCTTGGTGGGGTCGAAACCCAGAAACAAAACACAGTAGAAGGAAATGCCAGCCAACTTTCCAGAAATCGTAGCCGCCGTCAGGCCCCTGTCCATGCAAGAGAGCACATAGCCCCGCACACCCCCCCGTACCTCCGACTCACCACACACCACACCGTCCACCGTCCAACCCATAAAAGAACTAAATTCAGACCATGCCAAACGATATGTCCTCCTCGTGGACGGGGCCAGCGAACCCTCCACCAGACCAATCATCCTCACTCCCCCAATGCCCAGATGCCGGCCGGCAGCTCGGTCTTGCAGGCGTCCGCTCCCGGCGCCAGATGTCGGAACCGCTGCCACTGCGAACGAGACAAAGCATCCGCAATGTCATTATTCGCCCCCGGGACATGCCTGGCTCGAAACACCACATTCAATTGCAGACACGCCAGCATGAACCTACGCAACAGTTTCAACACTCGCAGGTCCCTCGCCCTCTGGTTATTCACAAGGTCCACAACCGTCATGTTGTCCACATGGAAAAGCACCGATCTGTCCCGAAAGTCATCCCCCCACACCACCAGCGCCACCAACAAAGGGAAAAACTCGAGAAAAGCAATACTCCTGCCCTGCTTCAACCAGGAGGCCGGCCAGCTCTCCGCGCACCACCGCCCATCCCAAAACACACCAAACCCCGCTGACCCGGCCGCGTCAGAAAAAATTTGGCATTGCCACACCACCCTCTCCTCATCAAACTCCAAAGGCACTCCATGGAACTCCCGCAGAAAGGTCATCCAAGTTCTGAGATCCGACCGCACCCCCAACGTGATTCTCACCCGGTGATGCGGAAGCACTGCCCCCGACATGGCCATGCCGAGCCGCCGACAGAACGTGCGCCCCGCCCGGACAACCCTGCACGCAAAGTTAAGGAAACCCAGCAGCCTCTGAACCGCCCGCAACGGGATCCTCCTCTCCCCCACTGCCCACTCCAGACACTCCAAAATCTCCCGCACTTTAGCCGCAGGCAGACGAGCCAACCACGCAACAGAGTCCAATTCAATCCCCAGAAAAGTGAGGCAACAGCTGGGACCAGCCGTCTTCTCAGGCGCAAGAGGCACCCCAAACTGCACCGCCAAAGACTGGAAACGCGACAGGGCCCTGCCACAATCCCCCGACCCCGCCCTCCCCAGGAAGAGGAAATCGTCCAGGTAGTGAGTGACCTCTCGACACCCGCTCACCCTCACCATGACCCACTGCAAAAAGGAGCTGAACAATTCGAACAGGGCACAGGAGATAGCACAACCCATGGGGAGGACCTTGTCGACATAGATGGCACCCTCGAACTGCATGCCCAAGAGCCCGAAATCCGCCGGGTGAATCGGCAAGAGCCGGAAAGCCGACTTGATGTCGCACTTCGCCAGCTCCGCCCCGGGCCCACAGGAACGCACCATCCGGACCGCATCGTCCACCGACGCATACAGCACCCTCGAGTCTTCCTCGGCGATGAAGTCATTCACCGACCTACCCTCCGGCCAAGACAAGTGATGAATCATCCTGAACTCCCCCACCTCCTTCTTCGGCACAACCCCCAGTGGCGAGACAATCAGGTCAGGCAGCGGCCAGTCTAGGAAAGGACCCGCAACTCTCCCCTCCGACACCTCCTTCTGAAGTTTCGCGGCCACCACCTCCGGCAGTTCCCGCGCCGACCTCAAATTCTCGGCCCACCGCCGCTCCCTGGGGCCCTGATAACCCACCCGAAAGCCTTCGGTGAATCCCCAAAAGAGCCGCGCCGCGGCCTCGCGGTCAGGGTAGCACGCGAGCCACGGGGCCATCGCCTCCACTCTAACCGGAGTAGGCGCCCTTCGGGCCAGGCTGGCCTCGCCCCCTGGCATTCCGCCACTGCTCCGAGGGAGTAGCGAGGGAGAGGCACTGAGTGATGGGGTGCTTCCCACCGCACTTAGAACACTCATGTTTAAACTTGCACGGGTACCTGGAGCAGAAACCCCGACTGTAGCTCCAACACACTCCTGTGGTGGCCCCCCCTCCCCCCGGCTTGGGCGACTGTCCGGACACAATGGTGCTGGGCACAGTTCCGCCCCCCGCCCCGCCCTGGGCGGGACGCGTCGGAAAAGACCGATACAACACCGGGAGACCGCTGGCCGTATGAGTAGAGGCCGACGAGTGCGACGACGCCATCCACTGCATCCAGAGCTCCTGATCCACCTCCCCCCAACACTTCTCAGGATCGGCGCTGACTCGGGCCCGGAACTCCTCATCATAGCTCAACCAAGCGAAACCCCCAAATTGCATCTGCGCCTTGCGCACAATGTCCATGTACTTGAACAAGGCAATCGCACGGTCAAGGTACTTCACACAATACACACTCGCATAGATCAAGAAGGCTGATGTCCAATTCTCCATCGTGATAGGCACTCTAGGCCGCCTCGTCAACTCCCACTCCTCCTCCTTGGAACCCTCCTTCGCCTGCACTTCCCTGTGCAACAACTTAAAAACGTCCACAAACTCATGTTTCCAGATCTTTTCCCTCATCTTCTCGGACAAATGAGACCCCAACGGCATTGCCAGCCCCATGTACGGCATCTTCTTCGGGACCTTCACCCCTTTCTCCTCCTTCCCGTCACCCTTGTCAGTCTGTACCCCCAAAGTTACCGACTTACCATCCACCTTCTTACCATCCTCAGGTGGACCGCCCGAAGGCGCCCCCCCCTCCCGCACAGACCCATCTCCCACTCCCACCGAGCGGCAGGGCCGCTTCCTCCCCTCCCCCCCCCGTGGCGCGTCATCCCAAGCCGCCCACCAGGCACTCTCACCTGTAGGTGCCTCCGTCCTCTCCCGGGGCCGTTCTCCGGACTCCTTCCCACGGGCCTTCACCGGTCCAGTCCTCTTCCGAGATCCGGGGTCGACCTGCAAGACACCAAGGTCGTCACCCCCCGCCGTGCGGCCTACGCCTTCCAGGTCATCCCGCACCTCCCCTTCTTCCAACTCCTCGCTCTCAGCACCGTAATCCAGTTCAAGCACCGGTTCCCGATCCACACCTTCGGCCGAGACACACTTCACAGCACGTTTCACACCCTTGGTTCCACACTCGCGGCCACGCTGAACGGTGGCACCACCAGAAACCGTTGCCCGATCCCGCGGGGGAGGGACAGCCGCCGCGGACTGCCCTGCTGCTTCCGGCCTGCGTCTCGGAGCCGTGATGCGCCCCGCTAGGCCCCCCTTAGCTCTGCCGACACCTGCCGACTTGGATCCCCTCCCGCCCCCCAGGTCGCTCGAACCTGGCAGGGCCCCGGCACCATCGGGCCTCAAAGCCGTGCTGGCCGTCCCTACCCCGGCCGCGCCCCCAGGAGGGTGGGCGGCCAGGCCTGACCTCCTCAACCTTGCCCGCCGAACCTCCTCTTCCTGCCTCTCCGCCTCCCTCTCCTCCTCCGAGGTGGGGGTGGGGGGTCCTTCAATGTCGGGGCCCCACACAGAACCAACCCGGGCCCTGGTCTCCTCAGCCCACCTGACCTCCTGAATCTGCTCCAAGATGCGTTCTCCCCTGGCCCTCTCCTCCCAGGAGACGGAACCCCAGATAGGGGGCTGGAGCGGCTGGCCATGGCCATAAAAATCGCACCCCCGGGGGAAGAAACCCACCTGTTGGAAACCCTGGACCCAACCCGGGCCGCCAAGGGGGACCAGCGAAGGGGAAGCACTCCTACCCATCGAAAACCCAGGCAACAACGGCCGAACCACGGCCGGGGAGCCCGCCCTCGAGCCTCGGGACAAGTCAATTGGGCCGCCCCCAGACACCCGCAGGTCCAGCCCAGGCCCATCCCCGCTACCAGAAGCCCCATCCAAACGTACCAAGGCCCCGGGGGCCCCGCCGTCACCTTCCGACCCGACCAGGCCCTGCGCGGGCCCAGCCCGGGCGTCACCTAGCTCCACCCCCTGCTCAGCACCGTCCGGCGCCATCAGAGGACCCTGGAGCGGAAGTTCCTCGGGCACGGCCCGCACGGCCGCCCCCGAGGCCCCAGGCACAAAATCCAATTGGGGAAAGGGGCGAGTGGAAGTCGACCGGCGCTTCCCGCCCCGCGCAGTATCCCTAGGGGCACCCCCCCCTCTCCCAGCCCCTGAGCCACCCTCCTGAACCTGATCGTCCTCCAGGCAGGCAAAAACCGCCGCCTGCTCCCCCGCCGAGGCAGCCCTCGTGCCTCTGGTGGCCCCCACCCAGGCCTGATCCATGACCCCGGGCCTAATCAAGTCATCGCGGCCGGCCCTAGCGAGCAGCAACAAGGCCTCACGGACCTGTTCCGCCGGCACCCCAGACATCCCAGCCAAACTAGAGAAACAACAAGAGAAAGAAACACAAAAACCCAGCTGTCGGACGAGCAGCTCCGAGAACAATTCCTAAAAGTAGCACTAGGCCTCAACTACGCACTAACTACAACTTCTTTTCGAGCTCCCTCCCGATGGTGCCAGGCGCGGAAAAGAGGAAGATCCCTTCCTCCCCCGCGCTTAAGTACCCACCCCCTAACTCCTCCCCTTCCCCTGCCTGGACTATCCCCTGCGCGAAAGACCCCGGGGAAAGACTAGTCTGCGACTCTGCTTTCCCCGGGGCCCGGCATTGTGGCAGAGCACGTGTGCCTTTACGGCCGCTCTTCGAACAGGGGACTCATACTTGCAATGATGTGCAAATGGAATGCATATGCCTATGTCTTAAGGCAGGAGAAAAAAACATCTTTTATTCACGTTAAATCGTCCTGCGGCAATGGATTCCACATTAAAAGGTGGGCGGGGAAGTGGGGAACCAGTCTTGGGACTTCACTTTTCTGCAGTTTCACAAAAAATGTTGCACCATCTGTTCCTGTTGTGGTTTCTGAATATTTTACAATTCATAATAATGTGGTCAACCTTACATACATTGTGCAACCAAATATTTTGATGAAATATATAGTTTTTAAAAATTATGAAATATATCACTGTGCATAATGTATCGTGTTTCGACTACATTGTAAAATTTTCAATTACTCGCTGAAGGGAGTATGAGACAAGTACACAAACAAACATTATCTTATGAGAAATTAGCATCAAAGAAAATGTAGAAACCTGCCTCTCTGTGATGTAATGTGTGTAGTAGAGATATTTTCTTTCATACCTCCATCAACGAATTCACTCCAAAATTAATGTAAAAGCAAAAAGTTTAATGTATGCAGATTCACGCGGGAGTGGGGGGCTGTTATTGGGGGGTTGCTCTCTCTCTCTCTCTCTCTCTCTCTCTCTATTTTCCGGATAAATTACCTTGATGAAGGACCGTAAAGGCCCTGTGAGTATCTTTAATGTGTGTATGTAAGTTTACAGTATGGGCTCTTCGAGATGAGGGGGGGGGGAGGGTCAATGGTTTCATTTTCGAAAAGGCAGTAAATCATAATGTACCCCTCTTCCTTTTTCCTCGCTAGTGTGTGGTTGTCTGCTTTCATAGTAAGAACATGTGCAATGCTTGTGAGTGTTGTGATTATCAATATGCGTAAATAGAGGTAAAAACAAGCCAAATCCACAGGTAATAAGCCCAGCCATACATACATTTTATGCATTACTTTCATGAACATGTGATTCAAATATGCAAAATTGACTTTAAGCACATAAGGAAACTGAACCATCTAATTAGAGCTATAATTGTTACCGCGCTGCCAGGGTACTGGTGAACTATAATCTAACACAAATATGAACAACAAAATGGATCATTTGGCATTAAAACATATTTGAGGAGCTGATGCAGCCAGCTGGGGCGTGGCCTAGTCAGTACAATTCGGAGGTGTAAAGCAGGTATTTTCCAACCATCCCTGCCATGGCCTTGTGGTCTGATGCACTTGTGTGTCTATTTGTTTTTGTGTGTGACTTTAAAGCTGTAGCTATTTATATGAGGTATTTAAAATAGTGAGAACCAGAACCAGGGAAGCAGTAGTGCATTATAGAGAGGATATTTCTGTCAGTAGGAGCATCTGAAACATAGGGCGCACTTTTATCATCCGGCTCGCTCTCTGAGGTCAGAATCTTTGTTTCTGGCGGTTGTACCGCGAGTGAAGAGAGCCCGAATTGGAGGCCGTTCCTTTGGGCTGCTGGTGCCACAGCTGTGGAATTCTTTGCCGCTCACACTTCGTGGAGCCACCAGCCTACTTGCATTTAGGAAAGGCCTCAAAACTTGGCTATTTACCCAGTAGGTTTCCCGCTGTTCTTTTTGTTTTCTTTTTACTGCATCTATCCCCCTGTCTTTTAATGTGTTGTGTTATTGTGTGGCAGGTCTTTTAATACAGTAACAGGTCTCATCACCCACAGAGGACCCAGCGCATTCTGCCCTCAAAATGTTGCGAGTCTCCCTCTCGAAGGGATATCTAATCCATTTCTTTACGAATTTCGCAACGTATTCCTGGGAACACCATTCGGAGCTCCGGGGATGTTTCAAATTTTAGGGCAAGAGCATCTCTTCACCCAAAGGGTTACAAATCAAGTCATTAGAGGAGGATGCTGCCTCTTCAAAGGCGTCACCAAAATCATGGTCCTCCTCTTTAAGATCGAGGACATACTTGTCTATAAACCCAGAGTTATCTGATCCAAGGTCATCATAGTCATAATGAGCATTTCTAATCTGCGTGTCGCTTAGGACACCTGAATACTTTGTGCCGCCAAGGGCACCCATACGATTAGAGGTGCGAAGACCTCCCACACTCCTCGAGGTGCTAAGACCTCCTTTATCCAATGAGGTGCTAAGACCTCCCATGCCCAAATCATTGTGTTTTCTCTTCTTCAGCGTCTTACCCCGGACTGCTTCAACTTCTTGAGGGGGCTGCTTCGAAGTGATGATGTGGTAGAGACCCTCAATCATACTGGACTTCATCTCCATCTGGAGCATCTTTTTAAATGTTTCACTGTCCAAATCTGGTGTGGGTGCGGAAGCCTCTTCTGACCCTGAGCTAGACATGAGAGCAGTTGTTTACAAATTAATGCAGGGGTATATCAATTAAACCAATGAATCAATCAGCTATACCACCAATAAATAATGAGGCCAATGAGGGATATTCTAATCAGCTATATCACTAATAAGTAATAGTGGGATATTCCAAATCAAACAGGCTCTTAAAATGAGGCTAAGTATGTATCACCTGTAAACCAATTGTGAATAATCAATCATGTGAATTCGCTCGGTTGAAACACTGCGAGTAAGCTTTTTTTCTCAAGTTCCCAAACCGTCACTCTAAAGAGATCACGAGCGTGAAAGGCTTGGGGGGTTGTCATGGTAACTCCCCTCTGTGCTCAGGCAACGCGAAGCGTGTAGAGGAAACGCCCTTAGTAACGCGGCGACGTTTCGATGCTGTTACTTAGGGTCATTCCTCCAAGGCGTCCGAGTTTCTCGCAGGGAAGCGCAAGTGCGAAAATCGTCCTAAATGAAGCATAATAAATCAACTAAAAACGATAGTTATCGCCAGAGAAAGTACTTGCGAGGGCACGTGCAAAGTGAGTCAAGCTAAAATCGTTTTGATGCGGAGCGACCCAAAATTTTTCTGGGGGGGGGGGGGGGGGGTGTCATTGTTATCATCAATCACAAAGGGCACGCATGCGGCAGGGTCGTGTATGTTATCGTAACAGCAATCACCAAAGGGCACGCACACGGGAGGGTCGCAAGAGGGAAATCTCCATAAATTGGAGACTGGTAGTGGAAGGGGTGTGAAAGATTACGGGGGAAAGAAACTGCCACACCATAAGCACACACCGCATCAAATAATATCATACAAACCCCCAAATAGATAGAAAATACAATTTAAAGTTCTAAATAAGTAACTCAGAGACAAAGATAAAGTTGAACTTATCTGCTTGGGAGCCGCATTTAAAAGAGCCTGTATGTTGTTGGCGCATGGCATTTTGCTGTTGCCTTTCTTCTATTAGGAACCTTTGTATTGTGATGCGGCTGCTGGGATCTGCATTAAAGGTTTATGCATAATGTCAGGCTCCGAGTCTTTAATGAAATCCAGATTCTCTAGTCATGTTAATATGAGAATCGCGATTTCTTGCCATCTCTTTTTTAATTAAATATATTCCCCTTGATATTCTACCCGCATTGTAAAGGTCCGGCACTTTTTTGGAAGACACCTGTACGTGTGCCTACCTTGTCATGTCTTGCTGTGCTTGCCTGTCTTCAGCCCAGACGCTAAGTGACCAACCTCACTTTAGGGACACACTCTTTGTAAGGTGATGCAGCCATACTAACTGAACACAGCCCAGGTGCATTAGAATTCAAGGTATGCAGACAGAATATTGAGTTGGAAATGTCAATTTACACAAATATCGAGTTGGAAATATTGTGATACAGAAATATCAACAGCAAGAATACTGTGGTCAAGAATATCAACATTAAGGTAAGAAATGGCGTTTTAAAAAAAATCGAAGTCATTAATATCATTTGCTTAAAATATAGTTGTATAAAAGATCGATTTTTAATTAGTGATATGTATTTTATATGTATTTTAGATGTATGTGATCTATTTTTCGTATGTTATGTTTTTGTTTTTTAATATATGTGTTACATCTTTAGTAGGTATCAATTTATTTTTCATTAAATATGGTGTTTTTAGTTCAATAGCGGTTATGGGTTTATAGGGGAATATGGTGGGAAGTAATTCAGTTATAATAAATATTGATTATTTTTTATTTAGTAATATTTATTTATTTTAGCTTTTATAGTGTTAATTGTGGGAACTACAATGTATTATTAATTAATTGTTAACTGGGTGTTAATCAAAATTAATTAATTAACTGTTAGTTAAGTATGGTAATTTTGTAATTTTTTTAGGAGCGGGTTGTGGGGTTTTTAGGGGTAAAGGGTGAGAAGTAATTTATATATCATAAAGTAATGATTTTTTTAAATGTATTAATATGTATTCAATTTATATGTTATAGTACTAATTGTAGGAATTAATGTATCAAACCAATGGGTCCAGCGCTATAATAAAAAGCAGTGGTGAGAGCTGGCATCCCTGCCTGGTGCCACGGGTAAATTTAAATTGGGAAGGTTGGGTGCCATTTATCCTAAATCTAGCTGTGGGAGTAATGTATAGCAATGAAGTGAAATCAATGAATCCCTAAGGCATCCCCATTTTCCTCATGACTGCAAGAAAAAAAGGACACTCTAAAGAGTCAAATGCTTTTTCCGTATCGAGCAGGCCTGGGTGTAGTTCGCTGAGTTTTGCTATGCGGATCTCCGCAAAGTTTAAAAAAAAACTCTGCGAGGTTCCGGGAGTGGCGGAGTGAGTTGCGAACTGCAGTTTGTGCTGGCATTCTTACCGCTCAAGTAGAAATTGTACCCGAGCAGCAACTCACGCTCGCGAAGGTGCTGTTTGCGATCGTGAAGTTACAGTTCACAAAAGCAAGCGGGGAAAAGACTCTGCTGTTCATCATGAAGGGTTGTTTTATGCACTCTGCGAGCTCAGCAGAGTGCGGAGTGCAGAAAACTCCACAAACAGAGCAAAAGTCACCACCCAGGCCTAGTATCAAGTAACACAGCAGCCGCTGGGACTTCCAGGGCAACCCTATGGATAACGGCAAAAAGCATATGAAGATTTACAGAAGTCGATCTGTGTGGGACAAAGTCTGACTGAGCTGGAAAAATAATCTTGTCTAACAGTAGGGTTAGTCTCAAAGCTATCATTTTTGCCACAATCTTTTAATCAAGATTTAACAATGACAGCGGTCTGTACGATCTACACATGAGTGAGTCCTTACGAGGTTTAGGGAGTAGGATTATAACTGCTACACGCAGTGTGGGGGGAAGTTCCCGTCTTTCTAGAGCTTTTTTTACACCTCAAGACGTTGTAGTGCTAAAAAGGGTCTTGTAGGCCGTGTAAAAATTTCCTGTAAAGCTGTCCAGGCCAGAGGCAGTCAAGCCATGTATGGCATCGATGTCAATAATGATTTCAACCGTCTTGAATGTCCGGTGTGCCTATCAATGCCTGCCCAGTAGTGGAGAAGACACTGGCAATATATGATTGGCCTGTAGGGGACCTCAGAAGCTATGCCAAGGTACAACCTAGGCTTCTCCCTCTCCACAGCAACACGCAACAGCATGTGTGCTTATAAAGCATGCAGCCAGCTCTGCAGTTTTCCTAAATTCTGTTAAGAGTGTCCGGTGGCACCAACCAAGTTGGGTTGGTGCAGGTAGTCCGAGCTGCTCCTTATCAGGAGTGCTTAGTTTCCGCTCGATGTCTGTCAGCGCGCTTTGCAAGTCCCTTACCACCCCGGCATGCTTGCATATATGCATTGCATGCCTCCCATAGCGTGGCCCAGGATTGAACTGATCATGTAGCTCAATACGGAAAACCTCATTCAACAGGGCCTGACTGGGAACCCACCACTGCCTCTCTCCCTCAGGCTGCAGGATTCTAAGTGCCTATACTACAGGGGAGTGGTCAGAGAGTTTTCTGGGTAGATGCTGGGATGTTCTATACTAAGCTGCCAGGTTGGGGGAGACCAGCCAAATATCCATTCGGTCCAAGTGTTATGTTTTACGAAATAGTGGGTATATGCTTAGTCGCTGGGTTGACACTGCTGCCACACATCTATAAGGCCGAGTGTTTCATGTAATTCCAGCAAGGCGTGTCGCACGCCGGGTTTGGCGTCTGGAGAGTCAGACGTGCCATCTTGTGCTAGCTCTAGCAGTAGAATAAAGTCTCCAACCATGCAAATGTAATCTACACCTAAATGGAGCAGATGTGCATGGAGGTCAAGAAAGAATTCTTGGCTATCAACATTGGGTGCATAAACACAAACAAATGCCATCTGGAGTCCCATTAGGTGCCCCTCAACTATGGTGCACCGACTCTCGCTATCATTACGAACCCTGGAGAATTGGAATGGTATACGTGCTGTAATACGCGAAATATCTGTGGGGACCCCATTTCGAGGCAAAGTGGACTGCAGTTTTCTACGGCAAATATGTCTCTTGAAGAAACACGATGTCTACTCTGTGCCGCTGTAGATAATGCAATACCTGCTTCCCTTTCCTGGCATTATTTAAGCCCCTGAAATTCCAAGTGAGCAGTGTTTAGTCTAAAAAGGTAGACAATTTACCCCACAAAGACATTTACCTGATTAAAATGAAAGACTGCTCGTGCACACTGTAAACCATCATACCAACCGCATTGAGTAAATAGGAAAAAAAAGAATGGTTCAGCATAGGCGCAAACACAGGCCCTGTCATTCCCTACCTATCCCAGTACTCCCAACCACACGGAAGGTCTCATTGCTTAATGTGTAGAGGCAACATAGAATCCTCGTATGTAATGAGAAATGAGAATGACAATATGCATTTCAAATCGCATGTCCAATTTGATCTGATGTGCTACACACTTGGGATGAGGCAACCCCTTGCGATCTGCCCACCTATGATCTGGTTGGTAGCCTGGCCACACACCGCCAAGTGTGCCCCCATGTAGCACACATGGAAGTTACAAAATTAAATTGTTTTAAAAGATTGTTTATGTGCAGGGAGGGACAACTCCCTACATATAAACAATCAAGACACTTAGCGGCCCATTAGGGTGGCGGGCAGATCGCCCTTGCCAGGCAGGTGGTAGCCACCGCCGACCTGGCGGGGGCGATCTACCCGCCATCCTTGCTCTAAAGACCCCCCGCCTTTAGGATGGAGGGGGGGGAAACCCGGCAGACGGTAAGACCGTCTGCTGCTTTTCCGCCCCGGTCGCAAGGCGACCGGGGCGGAAAAGGTATAATATGGTGGCGGTGTCTATCAGACACTGCCAGCAATATTATGATGGGCAAATTTGAATGCCTTTCCGCGGCGGCAATCCCGCCACGGAAAGGCATGCAGAGAATCCCTGCGGGGGCCCGTTGCAGGTGCCTGTCATGTTGTGCTTTGAAATGCACAACGTGTATTTTTACCATTGCGGTGGCCGGCGCTTTTAGCACCACCCGCCGCAATGGTAAAAATACATGATGCATCCCGCCAGTGTGGCGGGCACATCCTAATTGCCAAGGCGGGACCGCCGCTCCTATGGCGGGCGGGCCCGTTTTGCACGGGGATGGCGGACGGACAAAGTACGCCCGCCATCCTAATGGGGGCCTTAGTTTTTTCCATTTGTTCTGCACAGTACAGCCCACAAGGAAAAAGCAAACTTAAATAAAGCATTTCTCCATGTTTTGCCAAGTTAAGACCATGTTTTCCTTGTCTTAATTTAATTCGCTACCTCCTATTTATGTTGTCCTTGTAAATAGGGGGCATGGACATGATTTGAACCCTCCATTGACAGTCAATCCCCGCTGCATGCAGCCTTCAGCTGTGTACAATGTTAGATTACTGCAAGCAACCAACCTCCATTGTAGCCAAATGCCAGCTTCACATGCAGTTTGCGAGGTAAACCCAACAATGGCATCATAACTTTCATTCAAATCCAACAAATGGTGACAAAAGTATTAGTAACACAAAGGTTTTTTTAATCCTCTTTACTTTATTACCACTTGCCAGCTCTTCGTGCAGCCTGGGTCCCTGCAATGGGTGTAAATTAACTGAGAGCTACGTGTGTAAATTCCTGATAAATGTTGTGCAGATTTGTCAACAAAAGCCCACGTTATTAGCAAATTAACATTTTTTCCCTCTCCCCTTTGAAACCTTCACATTACCCAGTGCAAACTCAACATATCAAAACTATGCAAACCATGCCAAGAGACTATCTCATAAAACAAGTGAGCAAACAATAGCTCGAACACCAAATGCAATGCTTGTGACCTCACAATAGGTAATAGCAACTCAAGTCCATCATTAAAAAGCAGCTTTGAATAAATAATACCACATATACAGCCGTCTCATTGATAGTGTAAATGATAAATATATATTTAATCTCATCTGTAGTATTGTTTATCTCATTTGTAATTACATCTGCCACGTCACGGGTGAGATCATGAGTATTAAGTATGGAACATGAGTCATACTTTGCATTGCTCCTTTATGAGTTACGGATTCTGGAGCTAACCAAAGTGCCTTTGCGTTTCAATTTGTAACACTAACTTCATGAAAACAAATGAATCACAATATTTAAAACGTGAAAATAATAATAACAATATTAAAAGGGGTCAGCATGTATGAGTATTACTGGTGTGTATCACAACATCCTTTCTTAGTGTAGTACAAAAAGTGTGCTTTCAGCTTCCTTGTCATTGCACAAAGATGTACTGGATAATATGCATTTAGATTACGAAATATCCACAGCCTATAGAGCAGAATTCCTGCCATGATATTTGTGGCAGAGCACGTGTGCTTTTACGGCAGCTCTTCGAACAGGGGACTCCTACTGGCAATGATGTGCAAATGGAATAAATATGCCTATGTCTTATGGCAAGGGGAAAATAACATCTTTTATTCACGTTCAATCGTTTTGCGGCAATGGATTCCACATTAAAAGGCGGGCGGGGGAAGTGGGGAACCAGTTTTGGAAATTCACTTTTCTGCAGTTTCAGATAAAATGTCGCACCATCTGTTTCTGTTGTGGTCAACCTTACATACATTGCCCAACCAAATATTTTGATGGAAGTGTTTTTTAAATAATGAAATATATCACTGTACATTAAGTATTGTTGTGTTTCGACTACGTTGTAACACTGAAGGGAGTATGAGACAAGTACACAAACAAACATTATCTTTTGAGATATTAGCGTCGAATAAAATGTAAAAACCTGCCTCTCTGTAATGTAATGTGTGTAGACGAGACATGTGCTGGTATCCCTCCATCAACGAATGCACTCCAAAATTAAGGTAAAAGCAAAAAATGGGTGGTTCTGTTATGGGGGAGTCGCTCTCTCTCTCTCTCTATTTTCCGGATAAAATTACATTGATGAAGGACCGTAAGGGCCCTGTGAGTATCTTTAATGTGTGTATGTAAGTTTACAGTATGGGCTCTTCGAGATGAGGGGGGGGGAGGGTGTGTCAATGGTTTCATTTTCGAAAAGGCAGTAAATTATAATGCACCCCTCTTCCTTTCTACCTCGCTAGTGTGTGGTTTTCTGCTCTCAAAGTATGAACATGTGCAATGCTTTTGAGTGTTGTGATTATCAATATGCTAAATAGAGGTAAAAATAGGCCAAATCCCCAGGTAATAAGCCCAGCCATACATAAGTTATGTGCATTCATTTCATGGACATGTGATTCGAATTTGTAAAAATGACTTTAAGCACATAAGGAAACTGAAGCATCTAATTAGAGATGCATTTGTTACTGGGCTGCCAGGTACTAGTGAACTATAGGCTGACAAAAATATGAAAAAGAAAATGGATCATTTGGCATTAAAACATAGTTGAGGGGCTGAGGCAGCCAGCAGGTGTAAAGCAGACATTTTCCAACCATCCCTGTCATGGCCTTGTGGTCTGATGCACTTGTGTGTCTATTTATTTTTGTGTGTGACTTTCAAGCTGTAGCTATTTATATGAGGTATTTAAAATAGTGAGAACCAGAGTCATAGAAGCAGTAGAGCATTAGAGCGAGGATTCTTCTGTCAGTAGGAGCATCTGAAACATTAGGGCACACTCCTGCTTGTAGTGGGTGTTCGAAGATGCTGATGAGAAGAATGACACAGAGGCCTGTTGTAGTAATGATCCATACACAAGTGAAGTAGATACAGCAGATCTATTGCATTAAGAAAGGCCTAGTGAAAAGAAGTAACAGCATGCTTCCAGCACGCATAATACCATGAATTCCACTGCTCTTTTCTCTCATGAAACTTACCACATAATTGCATTCTATATTCTAAATTCTACAACCTATTTTTGGGAACCCTAAAAGGACAATACACCTAAAGAGTGCAATTACATTTAGAATACAACACATCTCCCTCCTACAAGGAAATGGCAAAAAATGAAAAGAAAAAAATATATATAACCTTACAATATGCAATAAAATAAATAACAAATTGCATACATAACCTTGTAAAATAAATATTCAATTGCATATAAAGTCTTGTCTTTTCTTTGGCTTAGTGATCCTGCGTCCCAATCTACCCAACCATACTTTGTTATTCTCAACGGGTGTTGAAGAGTGGTGTGCTGTCTCCAGTTGGTTATTCCCACATTCCTCACTCTCTCTTTGCTCCCGTTCAATACCACATTCACTATGATAACTCACGTGACCACCTGCACCACCAGGTTCATTATCACAGAACAACCAATCAGAATCAGAATACGTATCCAAATATTTATTTGCACCTTTGTATTGCAAATACGTCCAAAATGCCACACCTTGCCATCGCTCAACTGGACAGAGTAACACAATACTTTTTCTACACGTAAAGGCTGAAGGAATCTTACTCCATCTTTTCTATAGAATCCAGGTCTTTTTACCTTCACCCTGTCACCAGCCTGAATCACGACCTTTTTACAGTTGTTCTTCTTGCCATAATAACTCTAAGTTCTATCTTGAGCCTTAGACAAATGATCTTTGATAGCTATGGTGATCAATCCTCTTTGAACTCAGCATCTTTCCTACATTGTCTTTTAAATTAGAAGTCCTACTGCTCATGACTTTTAATCGGCTGAAATCTGTGGAACTACACAGGGCAACCCTGTTTGCCCACAGAGTTCTCCACACTTCATTAACCTGTGACACTGTACGCTAATTGGCCAATTGTACAGAATTCTTGAGCACTCCCATGAAGCGTTCAACTGTGCCATTGCCAGCTGGGTGCTGCATGTATGTGGTCTTGTGCCCAATCCCTTTCTTTTTTAAATATGACCTAAATACTTCAGCACAAAATTGTGGTCTGTTATATGTCAAAATCACCTTGGGCAACCATTCTCTTAAAAATACTTTATCTAAAAAACACACTACTTTTTGTGTATCCACTTTTGTGCCCACCTCCATTTCAGGCTACTTAGCAAAGTGATCATTCAGGACAATAATATACTGGGCTGATCTCAATTTTGTACTGGACCTACATTGTCAAGGCCTATCCTCTCCCAAGACATGTCTGGGCATCTCAAAGTGCACAACGGTGATCTACTAGTAGTCAGTTGTTCTCTGAGTTATTGCTCAAAACTAAATTCCTTCCTTTCTTTTTAAATATCAAAGTCAATAGCAGGGCAACAGTACAAGTATTTACCTCTAGGTAATCCCTAGGTGACCTTCATGACAAAATCTCCAGTAACTTGTCTTTCAAAGACTCAGGGGGAATTATCCTTCCGCCATGATATTTTTTCTCTTCCTCAATAGACAACTCATGTCTTAATTCCCAACATGCTCTCAACTCGTTCTCTACATTTCTCCTGATGGGTCATGATTTTCGAATCCTAAGATGGGTTTTCTGTAACACAGGATCACTTTCACTTGCTTCAAGCCATTCATTTTCATGTTTACCATCAGTAATTTCTGAAACACAAATGTTTCAATCTCTTCTCCTGGTTTATCTTTCAAATGACGTGGCAGACTGCTCAAGAAATCAGCGATTCTGTTCTTGACCGCAGGCACATAGCACACATCATAAATCATCATTAAAATCCAGAAATCTAATCGAAATACAGGCAAGTCTTGGGGATGCATTTAGAAAACCTTTAGTGGTAAGTACTTTAGTAAAAGGCTTATGATCACTTCTGAGGGTAACAAGAGAGCCCCAGATGTATGCTTTGTGATGCTCCACACCCCATATGCAAGTAAGGACCTCTTTCTCAATGACGGAATACCTCTCTTCGTTGGAGTAATGGCTCGTGATGCAAATGCAATCATACATTCATTACCTTTTCCATCAATTTGAGAGAATACTGCCCCTGAAACCTTTCAGTTGCGTCTGGTGAAACCAAGCTTCCTAAATCGGGGTCGAAACCCTGCAGAGCAGGTGCGCTACAAATGCTATCTTTTATTGCTTGAAAACCATCCTGACATTCACCAGACCATACAAATTCACATGTATCCTTCAATAAATGTCTCAAAGTATAGGATTTGCTCGAAAAGTTCATAACATATTTGGCATAAAATTCAGCCATTCCTAAAAAAAACCTCTGATTTCGTCCTTATTTGGCGGGTAGTGCATTTTTGATTGCTTCAACTCAAGAAACCTTTGGTTACATTCCCTTTTCACTTATTTCTTGGCTAAATACGTCACAGGATTCCTGGCAAATTTGAATTTAGCGGACTGAGCTATGAGAACTTTTTCACGCAGTATTTCCAGGACCTTTTAAAGTTTAGTGTCATGCTCGATTTTTGTCTACTTGTGATGTGACAGTGCCAGAATAAAAGTCGGACATAGCTTAAAAATAACTTAAAGTATGCATCACAGCATGTTATTGAGTGCAAGTTATTAAAATGGCTGCCTTTGTGTGGCGAAACATTAGAGTCTTAAGGAATTGGTGGTTCTTTCCCTTAGCTGTCCTTGTGTGACAAAACGTCAGATTCTAAAATGGTTGGAGGTTTAATTATTTTATTGATTTATTTATTTATAGAGTGCGACATTAATCCATTTCATATTGCGGCGCTAAAGTAGCGAGGTCTCATGGTAGATGTGATAGTGGGTACTGGCTGCTACCAGAATGTCCGACATTAGGCCTTGGGGAACAGGTGTGTTGTGAGTTCCTTTCTAACTGCTATGTAGTAAACAGTGAGACCCAGATCCTGTGGTAATTCATTCCCTTGCTGAGCCACCAGGTAGGAAAAGGTACGACCTCTTGCCTAGGCTTTCTTTATTCATTCTGTCCTGGCTCGCGCCTGATGGCGTGACCTCAGGCACCTCATCGGGGCATAGAATTCCAAAGGGGAAGGTTCTTTCCTTGTGTGATGGCAAAACAGAGGACGCCCTCACAGCAAGCAATGGATATGCCCCTGAAGCTCGAATAATGCTATACTTCTCAAGGAATGACCACCAGCGATATTATGCCCCCGTGTTGATAGTGATGCACTTGGCCGAAGCGTCCGCAGAAGCACTGTGTGCGGGGGAGAAGCAAAGTTTCCGATAAGGCTATGAAATCCCAAAAACTAACCAGCAGATGTGAAGATGTAGTAGAAGGTTACTGCTGGTCCACGTAACGTGCTGAACTTGTGGGATGGTCAGCATTGAAAACGAACATTTGTATAAGGTGGCGCTGCTTGACAGAGTGGTCCATTTTCTGCGGGCCACTCGCCGCCAATAAATTGTAGTAATGATCCATACACGGTGGAGTAGATGCAGTAGGTTTATTGTATAAAGAAAGTGTGTCACAAAAAATGACACAATAACTCCTATGAATGGAAAAGTCGTTTATTGGTAATACCACAACCCCAGCAGCGTCAGGGCAACTGCCTCATGGCAACTGCTGCCAAAAGAAATCACATACAATATATAACATTCCACATGCTGTGTTCCACATAGAACTGCTCCTGGTCCCTAATGCTGCAACCAACTAGACATCATCACAGAAAGCCCCAGGGAAGAGAAATACCGGGAAACAACCTTTACAACGCAACCATTACATCACACTACACTTACAACGCAGGCATTACATCGCAACATCTTCTACAACCCATGACACTACAACGCAGGCATTACAATGATTACCATTACAATGCATGACACTACGTCGCATGTCAATACAATGCAGGCATTACAATGCAAACCATTACAATGCATACCATTGGAGTTAGAATAGTAATTTTTGACCCCTACACTATCCAACATTTAACCTACTTCTTGCACTGCCTGGAGTTAGAACAGTCATTTTTACCCCTACACTATCCAACAGTTACCCTTCTGTTGCATCCCCTGGAGTAAGAATAGTAGTTTTTACCCCTATACTATCCAATACTTACCTTAAATGCAATGTAATGGTATGCGTTGTAATGGCATGCTTTGTAAAGGTAGTATGAGATGTAATGGAATGCGTTGTAAAGGTAGTTTTTTAAAATGCGATGTAGTGTTGTACGATGTAATGGAATGCGTTGTAGTAGATGTTGCGATGTAAAAACTGCGTTGTAAATGTATGCATTGTAATGTCATATATTCAGAAATAACAGCATAAATCCAGCTGGCAGTAACGCCGCAAATGCCACTGCTCTTATGTTTCATGAAGCCTAACATCTAATCACAATCTTTATTCTAAATTCTACAACCTATCTATGGACACCTTTAAAGGACAATACACCTAAAGGGATCGAATTAACAGTGTGTGAACTTAGCAGAGTGTGTAGCGCTGCGCCTCTTTGGATTTCCTGCGTGTTAGACAAGCCAGCTTTTGGGTGGTCTCCCCCTATTTTTTACTCTCTTTTTGCCTCACATTTTTTTTTCCACCAATTATTTTTTTCTTTGTATGGCCTTAGGTCTCCGAGCGCCCCACCACTGCTAACCAGTGCTGAGGCACAGGTGAGCCTTCCTAAAATGGTGGGATGGGAGAGTTTCCTAAGATGGACACCTGCTAGAAATCACCTCAGAGCTTTGGCCCATAGGATAGCGTTAGGAGGTTCTACAGCTTTCCGGTCCACTCTAGTGACCTTGGCCGAGGCTATAAAAAGGGGGGACACTGGGTGGCCATTTTGTCACTATTGGGCTGGCTGGAGTACAGACTACAGTGTGAGGGGGATTGTGTCTCAGGCTAATCTGACTGCTCCTAGGGACTGCAAGTTGGCTGTGGGTGCTGCCCTCCTTTCTGTTGATCTGGCCCTGCCTGTGAGAAGATTGTGAGTACCATCTTCTAGTGTGGCCACCTTTAAAAAGGATTAATTTACTTCAATAGCTGGTGAGAGTAACCTGGCCCCGTCCCTAGATACCTTGGAGGGTGGTGTTTTGGCCTGTTAATGCAACGTGGAATAAAGGACTTCCATCACGACCCCTGTAGTGAAGGGAGGTCTTAATATTTGCCCTTCTTTGCTGAATGGCCTTATTAGAGAGCGTTGATCCTGCCTGTGATGATTTATATATTTATTTATTTATTGGGCTTATAAAGCGCGACAGCTACCAGAAAAGGGTTTCCCGGCGCTAAAATGAATGATTAATGACTAATTCACACAGAGCTGCATTTGGCCGTGCCCTTTCCCCCCCCCCACTCCTCCAATCTCTGTGCGTCCTCTTTGAGGTGCTGTGTTCCGAGGCTGCCAGGTGACTCCACGCGGCTGGCTTGGGTGTGGAGATTGGCCAAGTGATTCCTGCGTGAGGAGTAGGAGAGCGTTGTCGGCTTGGAGAGAGACGCTGGGCAGAGTCGCTTAGCGACTGGACTCCCGCCTAGAGCGTTTTCTCTCTCTCTCCATCAAGCCGGAGTCCCCCGCTGAGGCAGAGGCTGCCACGGCCCTTTGAAAGGCCGAGCTGATTCCCCGGTGGATCAGGAGTAGGAGCACGAGGAGGCCCTTACGCTTCAGGGCCTCCGGGGAGCACCTCCCGGATCAGCTGTGACCTCTGCCCACCTCAGGTGAAGTGCAAGTCCTGAGTGGGAGGAAGGGGGAAGATCGGACATCAGACTGGTTCCCAGAACGGCTTGAAACCAGCGCCGGATGGGCACAGAGGTATCTGGGAACCAGGGAGTGCAGGGTGGGGCTGAAGGAAAAGTTGTACCGAGAGGGTGAAACGATGCAGGAACGGGGCTGACAAGAACCAAGCCCCTAAGGTAAACCACTCACTGAACACAACTTGACTCTCATAAATTAAGAAAGTGGTTTCAAACTTTCATTCCCCTTTTGAAGTAAGACCTCCCAAGTATTTATTTAATGCACAGGAGTGAAGAAGAGACAGCGCATTTTGACTCAGTAACAAATGTAACAAGTGTGAGGTTTCTCCAAATGCCTTTACGAGTCTAATTCAAATTGACGACAAAACCCGATAAAACAGAATCTCATTTAATTATGATTACTCCAAGGGAATGATCATATTTATTACAGTAACATTCAATGTACTTACCTGACTAATTCTTCCGGCATCCTGTTACAATCGGTCTGTGTGTTATACTTACTTGCTGATTGCCTAGTTAAATGTATTTCGAAACCGGGTGCTAGACTACTGTGAAGAAATGTAATGTACTATTTGATTAATGGAATTGATCCCAAAAAGGAAATGTCCAAAGTCCTAATTTATTAAGCAAGGGGTCCTTCATTTTCCCTTTTTCAATGCAAAGAGATAAAGCCACTTGATTTTCTATTTAACTATTACGGTGTGGTGTCAGTTCTGGTGGGTTTGTACTGGGGTGTTGTATTGAGTGTTGCACAAATACATCACTCTTGCCTTTTAGATCTTGCCTTCCCACTCTGTGCCATGCTACCCTTAGTGAACCGGTAGTCCCGGTTCCAACACTGCCATCTTTTTTTTTTATTAGATATATTTCCCTTGATATTCTACCAGCATTGTAAAGGTCTGTCACTTTTAGGGCAGACATCTGTACGTGTGCCTACCTTCTCATGTCTTGCTGCGCTAGCCTTTCTTCAGCCCAGGCCCCAAGTGACTGACCTCACTTTAGGGACACACTCTTTTTAAGGTGATGAAGCCATACTAACTGAACACAGCCTAGGTGCATTACAATTTAGGGTATAGAGACAGAATATGGAGTTGGAAATGTCGACTTAAACAAATATTGAGTTGGAAATATTGTGATACTGAAATATTGACAGCAGGAATATCGTGATCAAGAATATCGACATTTAGGTAAGACATTTTGTTTTTAAAAATATCTTAGTCATTAATATCATTTGCAAAAATATAGTTGTATAAACTATAGATTTTTTAATTAGTGTTATGTGTTTTAGTTTGTATTTTGATTGTATATGATCTATTTTTTTGTATGAGTAATGTTTTTGTTTTTTTAATATATGTGTTAAATCTTTAGTAGTTATCAATTTCTTTTTAATTAAATGTAGTGTTTTTTAGTTCAATAGCGGGTTGTGGGTTTATAGGGGAATATGGTGGGAAGTAATTTAACTATAATAAATTAATGATTATTTTTTACTTTGTAATATTTATTTCATTTAGATTTTATAGTGTTAATTGAGGGAACTAATTTGTTATTAATTAATTATTAACTGGATGTTAATCAATATTAATTAATTAACTGGTAATTAATTATGGTAATTTTGTACATTTTTTAGGAGACGGGTTGTGGGGTCTATGGGGGTAAATGGTGGGAAGTAATTTAATTATCATAAAGTAATGATTTTTTAAAATGTATTAATATTTATTTAATGTATATTTTATTGTGCTAATTATAGGAATTAATGTATTATTGAGTAATTTGGTTGTTAATTGTTATTAATATTGTTATTAATCATTAATAATTAATTAAATGGTAATTATTTTTGTTAATTGTGTCATTTTTATTAGGTCCTGGTTGTGGAGTTTATAAGGGTAAAGGGTGGGTAGTCATTTATTTTTAATTATTAAATAATTATGTGGTTATGAATGCTAATAAATCAACTAATATTTAAATATGGTAATCATGTAATTAATTTGAGATGTGTGATGTGGGGTTTATAGTGGTAAATGGTGGAAAGTAATTTATTTTTAATGAATTACTAAGTAGTGTTATTTGAAAAGAATGTATTACTTTAACTTTAATTATGGAAATTGTGTAATGATTTTAGGTGTGTGTTGTGAAGTTTATAGGGGTAGAGGGTGGAAAGTAATTTATGTCTAATTAATAATTAGATGATCATTATTATTAATTCATCATTGACAATTTTGGTTTATAGGGGCTAGAATTGGGGAGTAAATAGATTTTTTTCTGTTTTAATACATTTTTTAATTAATAATATATTTTTAATTTATAGTTAACTATTTTAAGTATGGAGGTATATGTTTTTAAATGTAGATGTGTGTTGTGAATTCTGTGGTGTTTTAAGGTGGGACCTAAAAAATATTAAATGTATGTAATAATTTATGTTTTTTGTGTATAAATAATTTCTAATTAAAAAAAGTTATTTGATAGCAAATTATTTTAAAATGTATTGAATGTAATATTTCTAGGTATTTGTCATATGTATTTAACTGTATAATATGTTTCTATTTTTTAGATTTTTAAAATAATTTTACATGTTTTTCATATTATTTATTTAAAAATATTTTGCGTTGGTGATATTTGGTTTGTTTTAAATTTTGATCTGATTGGGGTAAGAATATAATTTTTTACTCCTATGCTTTCCAACACTTTCCCTATTTTTGAACTAACTGGAGTGCAAATTATGTTTTTTACCCCTCCGTTTTCCAACACTTTCCCTAGTGTTGCACTATCTGGGGTGGTAAGAGTATTTTATACCCCTCCGCTATCCCACACTTACCCTACTGTTGCACTCACTGGAGTGGAAATAGTCATTTTTACCCCTCCGCTGTCCAACCCTTTCCACACTGTTGCATTCACTGGAGTAGTAATAGTCATTTTTGTTCCCCCGCTATCCAACACTTTCCCTACTGTTGCACTCACTTGAGTGGGATTAGTTATTTTTACCCCTAGCTATCCAACATTTTCTCTGCTGTTGCACTCACTAGAGTGGGAATCGTAATTTTTACCCCTACGCTATCCTACAATTTCCCTACTGTTGCACTCACTGAAGTGGGAATAGTAATTTGTACCCCTCCGCTGACTATTTAGCTGCCTATTAATATTCTTCTCCAGAGGTTTAGCAGTAGTGCGCAGGAGAGAGTATAGAAACATATCAGTCTGAGCGCATACAGTTTTTAGAAAGCACAAAACACTTTCAACAGTGGCAACAGGCACATGACACACTGTGAGTCCAGAGATCCCCTCACCCATCTTGGTCCCCCATCCGCCCATCCAACACATAGTATGAATCATTAACAGCATGAAACTGAAAGTGAGAGCTATACCTGAAGGCGGTTATGACGAAGGGGTCAGCTCAATCTCTACCAAATAAGACTACAATGGCCTCAAAAGTCCTTGGGTTTGGATATCAAAGGTTGGGTTGTTGCAAACAACTCACGATTTGTATTACAATAAATGAGGCTATTCAGCCAAGCTGTTGCTGTGGGGGTGACTTTATCCCCCCAGTGCAGTGCTATCTCCTGCTTGGTGAGTAATAGAGCAATGGAAACAAATGTGCACATTTTCTTAGGGAGCTCACGCACATACCCCTGCAGGGCTACTTCAGGTAAAGGGCTAATGTCTAAGTGAGTCATACGTGATAGGATTATGTAAACTTCTCTCCAATAATTCACCAACTTTACGCAATTTCATATCATGGGGGAGAAGTCTGCCCTATGTACTCCGCCCTTGGGGCACGCATGTGGTTAGGAGGGCTCAATGGAGTTGAGCTTCGCTGGGGACATGTACGCCCTCCACTGAAACTTGCATTCTATCAGTTTATGCCGGCTGTTCAGGGAGTCTTTTTTGGTTTGAGTCCAGCAGAATGCCCACTAAGGGTCTTGTATGGGGTTTCTAGGGAGCGTTCCTTGTTCTCACGGATCTTGGTGTCTCTGCGAGGGATGATGGCCATACAGGCTTTGTACAATTTGGAGATGAGGTGATCACAAACACCTTGCTTGGGATTAGTGGTGTCAGTGGTGAGAAGGAGTCAGGCTCTAGTAGGAACTCAATGATTTGTGCTCTAAGTGCACTATTAATCTTACTTATAAAGCTGTCCATGAAGGATGCTTCACTGAAACTCGCTTACTCGGAGCTAGAGAAGGCATGTCCACCCGTAAAGAGATCTCCCACTGTATCTAATGAGTGTGTGGTGAGTGTGTGTTGAATCAGCTTTTCCTCTATTATGGGAAACCATGGGTTGTTAACTATCGGGAGTGCAGAGAAGTATAAAGTGTGTCCTCCTGTAACACATACTCATTTCTTCCAGGTCCAGCTGGTAGTGGACACAGTCTGATTATCTTGGCGGTCTCTTGGGAATCCGTTCGGAAAAATAGTTTTCAACCGCCCATGGAGCACGAGATCTGCCTCAGGTTTAGAATAAGGAATCCGTACGTCAGGGTGGTATCAAGAGTGTGCAAAACTGCATTGTGTAACTAAATATTAGATCTTAAAACTAGGGACACAAAATTCCCCTGTTTCTTATGGAAGGGTCAATGTGTCTCAATGACCCTAGCTCTACCCACTCCCCAAGTCAGCCTAATGAGATACGAGTGAAGAGTACGAAAGAAGCTGTTAGGCAACGGGTGGGAATATTATGACATAAATATAAGAATTCGGGAAGCACCATCATCTTAATAATCGCGAGTCTCCGGGCCAATCAGAGAGGGAGTTTTATTCAACGTTCCACCTGTTGCTCAAGTGTATGCAGTTTGGGGCCATAGTTCAGTAGAATGACCTGCTCACCTCTCTATAAATTTGTATGCCCAAGTATCTGGCATATTTCTCACACCATGACAGAGGGAAGTCAGAATTCCACCTAGCTGTACAAGAAGTAAGGGGAAAGGTTTTTTTTTTTTTTTTTGAAAACCTTTATTATATCGTTCAACAAAAAGTACAGAAGTAGTCCTACAACCACAGGGGCCGGTCACCACATGTAAGCGATACGTATCAGGAGTTCCAATAACACAGCTCTTCAGCCGGCAACCCTGGGGTCCGGAAGCGGTAAAGGATATACGGTGCATTGAAAATATTTCGGATCAAGGATTAACATAAGGTTTAATTTTACATTTAACCCCCCCTCACCCCCCCAGAGACAAGATAAAGAAGAAGATACAGGATATCCGGAGCTACACACTCAAAGGTATAATAAATGCGGGTAGGTGTAAGAAGGTAGTCGCGGATCAAGTTAGAGAAACAGTAAAGACGCAAGCGCTAATAAGTTCACTAAGGGTGAAGAACAAAACTACCGATCTCACATCGTAGCCGCCCACCCCAGACCCCGCCCACTCGTATACTTTAGGATGAAACCGAAAGTACTGCTACCGGACCCTGCAAGAAGAAAGAAAAAAGGGGCCATAGAACACAACAAAGGCAAAATAACAAACCCCCCACGCACCCCCCACCCTGCACCCCTGCAATGGCTACGGCCTAACCCACTAGCAGCGTGCCTGTCGCCCAGAAACATCCCTAAAAGAAAAGAGAAGCGGAGGAGGAGAGACAAAAACACACTCCCGGACCCCCTTACCCTCCACCAGTTGCGACCACCCCGAAACAAGGTCAAAATAGAATGCAGCGAAATACACAGTCAATCCGGGGAAGCATGATACATACCACCCGACTCCCGCACTTTACAAGTCACAATCCCAGCAGCAGATTAAATTATTTTTCCGAACCCTAAAAAAACACAAGTTAACCCTGGCCAGTACGATTCTGCACTAGAGCACTTATAACCCAGACCACAGCAACAATGAGAGAGGCAAAGCTTCCATAAAAGTTCAAGTCAGTATGTGCAAACCGAAGAAAGGATAAAAGTTCACGATATCCACAGAGCAAGCGAGGAAAAGCGTGGAAGGATGATAAAACTCTCCAATAGTCACAGGTGATCTTGTTGAGGCACTCAGGGTTGTCCATAGCGATATTCAGTGGGATATGGCTCAAGCAGGGGACGCTGATAATGTTCACGGGCGCGTGATCTGTCTTGTAGGGATCAGCAGCGCACATGGAATCCGGCTTCCGCACAGGATCCTCAAAGTTGAGCATACAATGTTCTGTGGGTAGTACAGCTGGCTGGGATGATGCCGAAAAGTTGCTGTCCGTCTCCGGCAAAGATCGTCCATTGTTACCGACAGTGCCTGGTAGTTGGCGATGATCTGTGAGTGGAGCGCTCTAATCGCCGCCATTACGGCATGCAGCGGTGGTGTGTCTTCTGTCCCCTCCATCTCCTCTCGCGAAGTGATAGGGCAGGATGTGAACCCCGGAGGTCGACTACTCCGGGGTAGCAGGCACAACCGGAGCGGACAACAACAATGGGCGCTCTCACCTCACGATTTCTGCACCTTCGCCGCTGGTCAGAGCTCCCGTCCGCACCCCCCGCACCCCCCGAAAGGCTTACGGTGTCTCCGGGCGTCGGATACAGGGCCGCAGCAAACGAAGTGTCATGCTGCAGCGTGTGCGGTGCAGACAGGATACTAAATTACCGTTAAAAACAGGTAAAGTGTGTCAAAGTTCACAGCCGATGTTGTTCAACTCCAGCCCGGATGGGTTGGAAATCCGGCTTCCACGCTGAGGTAGGCCGAGAATGAAACACGGCGTATCTTCATCACCCGATGTGGTAAAAAGTTTGGGATTGCGCCTTCAGAGTCAGGCACTCCTCGTGTACACGGGAGTCCGGTGCGAAAACAGGATAACTTGCAGGATATACGAGCTGCTGGCGGAGGTCGGCGGAGCCGGGAGTTTATGCAGCCATCTTGCTTTCTAGCGTAGCTCCTCCTCAAGGGGAAACGTTTCTGATTTGCCCCAGATTATGCCTAGTCCAGGGAATCCCCCAAAGCAGATAATCTGATAATCTCCCTGATAAGAGGGTCTAAGTTCTCTTGGGGGTGGCAAACCTACAATATAATGTAATCTGCATATAAAGAGACCAGAAGAGGGCCTGTGTTAAATTGCAGTCCTCTATGCAAGTGTCTTTCCTGAAATTGTCATACCGATGGGTCCAGCCCTATATTAAAAAAAATTGGTGAGAGCGGGCATCCCTGCCTGGTGCCACGAGTAAATTTAAATTGGGAAGATAGGGTGCCATTTATTCTAAATCTAGATGTGGGAGAAATTTATAGCAGTGAAGTGAGATCAATGAATCCTTTAGGCATCCCCATTTTCCTCATCACTGCAAGGAAAAAAGTCCACTCTAAACAGTCAAATGCTTTTTACGTATCGAGCAGGCATAGTTCGAGGAACTCTGCGTAGTTACAAAGAAACTCTGTGAAGTTCCAGGAGTGGCGGAGTGCAGTGCAAACTGCCGTTTGTTCTGGTATTCCTGCCGCTCGGGTAGACATTCTACCCCAGTGGCAGGTAGCGCTCGCGAACCTTCTGTTTCAGATCGGGAAGTACACGATCGCTCTGCACATTGTTCAGCTGAGTTTTATGCACTCTGTGAGCTCAGCAGAGTGCGGAGTGCAGAAAACTCCACAAACTTCGAAAAACGGAGCGTAGTTCACTGCCCAGGTCTAGTATCGAGTAACACGGTAGGGGCAATGACAGCGGTCTGTACGATCGCACATGAGTGGGTCCTTACCAGGCTTAGGGAGTAGGATTATACCTGCTACATGCAGTGTGGGGGGATGTTCCCGTCATTCTAGAGCTTTGTTATACACCTCAAGAAGGTGTGGTGCTAAAAGGGTAGTGTAGGCCTTGTAAAAAATTCCTGTAAAGCCGTCCAGGTCAGAGGCAGTTGAGCCATTTATGGCAACAATGTCACTAATAAATTCATCTGTTTCGAATGTCTGGTATGCCTGTCAATGCCTGCCCAGTAGAGCAGCAGACACAGGCAATATACGATTGGCCTGCAGGTGGCCTCAGAAGCCATGCCTAAGGTACGACCAGGCATCTCCCTCTCCATACCAACACGCAACAGCATGTTTGCTTAAAAAGCATGCTTTGCAATTTGCAAGTCCCTTAACACACCGGCATGCTTCGAGATGTACAGCCAATATATATATGCTCTGAATGCCTCCCATAGCGTGGCCCAGGATTGGAATGATCCTGTACTTAGGTCAAAGTAGTCAACAATAGCATCATGTAGCTCAGTACAAAAAACCTGATTCAACAGGGCCTGACTGGGAAACCCCCACTGCCTCTCACATCCCTCAGGCCGTGGGACTCTAAGTGCCAATACTACATTGGATGGTCGGAGAGTTTTCTGGGTAGAAGTTGGGATGCTCTGTACTAAGCTGCCAGGTTGGGGGAGACCAGCCAAAAATCCAATCGCGTCCGAGTGTTATGTTGTACGGAATAGTGGGTAATTGCTGAGTCATTGGGTCGACAGTACTGCCACACATCTATAAGGCTGAGTGTATCACATAATTCCAGCAAGGCACGTTGCACGCAGGGTTTGGCATCTGGAGAGTCAGACGTGCCATCTTGTGCTGGCTCTAGCAGTAGATTAAAGCCTCCACTCATACAAATGTAGTCTACACCTAATTGGAGTAGATGTGCATGGAGGTCATGAAAGAATTCTGGGCTGTCAACATTGGGTGCATAGACACAACCAAATGCCATCTGGAGTCCCATTAGGTGCCCCTCAAATATGGTGCACCGACACTTGCTATCATTACAAATCCTGGAGAATCGGAATGGTAGTCGCTTATGTATAAGTATTGCCATGCCTCTAGCATACGTGCTGTAATTCACAAATTATCTCTGGGGACCCCATGTCGAGGCAAAGTGAACTGCAGTTTTCTGTGGCAAATGTGTTTCGTGAAGAAACACAGGGGCATATTACCAAGGGCCTTATCACCGCTTTAGCGGGAATTATTCCCGCTAAAGCGGTGATAATTTTATCGCCCTATTACATAGCTGTCGCTAACACCAGTTTGAGACAGCTAGTAGGAGATAGCGATCCACTTGGGACCCACTCTGCATGTCAGCGATAATTATCACTAATGACATGCAAAGTGGGCATGCCAAGATGTTAGGGACTCGAAACAGTCGTTAACATCGCTATCTCCTATTACCTACTTTTGGAAATATTCGCGCTAAGCGCGAATATCTCCAAAAGCTAACGCCTGCCGAAAGCAGTTCTTAGCCATGTTATCCAATGGTAGGTGGATAACATGGCTAAGAGCATTAGCTCCGTAATGCATGAATATCGCTGACTTTTCAGCGATATTCATGCATTTTGGCCGATTTTTATCGCTTAGGAGATAAACCTTGATAATAGCAAGGTTTCTAAGCGATAAAAATAGGCGAAGCACGGCGATAAAATTATAGCCGCTCACCAAGCTTAGCGATAATTATCGCTTATTTTCGGTAATATGCCCCACAATGTCTACTTTGTGATGTGGTAGATAATGCAAATCCTGCTTTTCCTTCCTGGCATTATTTACGCCCCTGACATTCCAAGTGAGCAGTGTTATGTCTGAATAGGTAGACAATTTACCTCACAAAGACATTTAGCTGATTAAAAAGAAAGACATGCGCCCGTGTTGGTGGACTCCGGGACGCCAATAAATCGCATTCTGTTACGCCTTCTTCTTACCTCCAAATCTTCATTTTTCATGGCCACATCTTTCAATATTTTCTCCATGTGGCCCGGGGATCTGGCAGACTGGGCGGCCACATCTTCCAAATCAAACACCCTGCCCTCTGCAGTGTCTAGCCCAATCAGTACAATGGCTGGCCCCTATGCTCACCAGTGGCCTCTCGCGCCGCTGGGCCTCCGGGAGCAACATGGGCCGGCTTTCCTGCGGGGCTGGGAGCTGGCCGCAATGTCCAAAGATTTTCTCTGAGTAGCAAGTAGTGACTGCGCCTCCACACCCTGGGCAGCACTATTCCTCACCAGGCGCGGGTCAGGCCCTGTCAGCAGCTCCAGCGTGCGTGCGTCAATAGTCTGCATGAGCCTTCACCAGGCAGGTACTCAGCTGCACCTTGCTGTTCAACGGTTGCAGTATCCCGGGGTCACGGCCCCCCATGACTCCAAAACACCTCTGGTAGAAGGGTCCATGCAGCGGCGGCCATGTCCGCCATCAACAGGAAGGACGGCTTTGGCAGTTAGGTCAGATGGGGTGAAGGATTTCGGGTCGGATGGTGGAGTTGCAGACCTCCGCTGCCATCTTGGTCAGTAGTCTGGCCACACACCCCCATGCAGCACACATGGAAGTTACAAAGTGACATTTTTTTAACAGATTATTTATGTGTAGGAAGGGATATGTGAGTATAACTGCCTAGGCAATTGACAATGGAATCAAGTAAAAGGAAACAAAGCAAGAAGGAACTAAAACTTATATAAAAAACACAGTATAATTTTAATAAGCACAGTTAAAAATCATATAGTGTGCTAGATAGCATCACTATCTGACATCAAACATACAAAATTAGGAATCATTAATATTCAGTACTTTAAATACAATTTAAAAAGTTAGTTACACAGTAATTTTCAATGGTGTCTAAATAAACAGTGGCAATAAAGTTTGACGCGCGTTTCGGCGTAGACAACGCCTTCTTCAGGAGCCACACATTTATCTGAAATACATATACAAAGACAATGTAAATCATCCTAATTTATTATGTAAAACAGAATACATAGGATATACAAGACAAAAATAAAGCGTTAAAACCTTCTCACTCTTGTTTATTTCCTTATGTGCAAAATCTTGTTTCCATATGCATGATAATACAATCTTTTAAATTTATCTGAGTACTCATATTTAGGGGGGTATCTATATAGATACACCCTCAAACCAAAAAATTCATTTCTTATAAAAATCTGGCACTTGCTCCCTAATATACAGTTATCAGATAGTATGATTCAATACTATAACTAATGTGACCAAGACTTTATCTGTATATGGTATTCATGCGGTCATGACTAGTAAAGTTAATCACTAGACAATTGTTTTATTTTTAAAAAATGATGGGAACTTACATAATGCAGAATCACATTAGGTAGTCATAACAATTCCAGTTAAATGTTCATATTCCGTGAGCAGAAATGGATATATTCCGACTTTATAACAATATATAGACATCAAGGTTAGATAAAATATTAATAAATCACAACAAGGTATTGATCCTCTTAATGGGTGTTCTAAAAGCACTTGATCCTGACCTCAAGTTAAAGAATGTGACTAGGTAGCATGCAACTAACTTCCAATATGGATCATAGAAGTTAAAGAAAGACCAAAATTAATCATAATTACAAATTTCATCGTTTTAGATACCCTTGTAAAAAAGCGTATCTATAGGAAATACTGATTGAATTTGCTCAGCAATGAAGGGCTATAACTAATATCTAGCCACGGGACAAAAATGATGCCAATAGGCAGTTGGATAGCCACTCGTAGTATCTGATTAGTTATCCTACCCACTTCTCATAAGAGAGCTGTTTTCTAAAAAATTTGGCAGGTATTCAGTGTTTGTACATTATATTCGATCGACATATATCTACGGACAAGCTTATGGTTACGTATATAATAAAGGAAAGTAATTTCAAGTCTTATGTTCAAAAAGTGCTAATACCTTATAATGTAGCGTTATGGTGTCGCAATATGCGTACGTAATGGTTACAAAGAGGTGGTGATCGTCGTGAAAATTTCCTAATGTGGGGAACAATGATGCAACGTAAAAATCAAGAATCTAAGAGTTAACGTTGTGCAGCAAACACAATAGATACACATTGTTCAGCAACCAATCGTGCCAGTGGCGAATTTTTCGCAATATAATATATAATGGTTGGGCTGCTCGATAGGGAGAATGTCAAAAGACAGGAAAATTCACTGTTCGTGTCCGAAAGGATTATAAGGTCTGAAAGGGAATAACAGTAGAATATATCTAAGGGAGATATAAAAACATGATAGAAATTAACATTGCCCCAAAGGTGGACTATGAGGTCGATAAAAAAGTCCATTAGGTAACGCTGTTCACCCTGAAAGTGCTTACCTTTACAAAAATGAGCATGTTGTTGCTAGAAATCTGGGCAAAGATGGCCGCTGGCGTCTTAGGGTCAGATCGCCACGATAAACAACGGGTTGCATAACCCGGTAGTATAAATAGCTGACAGCTAGAGATCACATGTCAGTGTGTCGGACCGTGTATAGACTACAAATGAAGACGGACAAACGGAACCTCCATATTTAAAAAAAAATTAAGAATGGGAAACCAATGATCTAAAGCAACTAACAAATTTTAAAATAGTATAAACCAAATATCGCAAATCTAAAAATAGACCTTGATGTAAAAGGGATACCAAATAAAGACAATATTAGGAATTCCCAATATATACGTCCTAAATTATGTAACCTGGGACAGTGTATAATACACGCCTGAATTAATCATGATTGAGGTGAGATAAAAATAGGACTAATGGCCCAAACAGTCCCTGATATTTATAACCTGGAGCTAATCAAAAAATGTAATAAACTAAAACTAAATAAAACCAGTAAAGAAAAAGGAAGATATAAAAAACAGAGAAATTCTTTTTGCAAATGCAACAATTATATAACAATGGCATCTTTTTGTAAAATGACATAAGGATTAATAATTTATAATTAAAAAATAAAACAAGAAACAAAAACAAATTATGTTTTAACAAAAGAAAATTCAAAGGGGAAGAACTGAAAAATAACTATTTTGATAATCATCCTATTCAGACTCTAGGAATGCAGGGAAGATAGGGGGGGCTCTTACCAGCTCCATGTAGACATCAATTCATGAAGACAGTACTACAGATACCCTAAATAGGGTAGATATTGGTACTTAAACTATCGCATTTTCCCAAGGAATGTCGCTATTTAAGCCATTTCTGAACGTATCCAAACTAAAAATCCAAAAGACTTCTCTTTTCTTACGTATCTGGCAACCTCCTTTACTGTCTGGTGTTCTAATTTTTTCTATAATGCGCCATTTAAAGTCTTCTGGTTTGTGGTTTTTCTCGATAAAATGTTTAACGAGAGGTGCAACAGTCTTATTTGTTCTAATGGCTGAACGGTGCTCAGTCAGTCTGAACTGAATGGGTCTAGATGTCTCACCTACATAGCCTAACAGGCAGTGGCATAAGATGAAATAAATACAGTTCGCAGTTTTGCAATTCCACATGTCTGTAGCACTTGTAGAACAATCATTATGTTTGAAGGACTCACCTCCTAAAATGTTTCCACAAGACTTACAGGAGGAGCATTTAACAGTTCTTCTAACTGGAAAATTGTCAGTTATGGATCTTTGAACAAAATCTGAATGAATGGATCTGTTTTCAAAACGTGAATGAACAATTCCTATTCTTTTGTGTGCAAAAAGAGGGTTGGCCAGCTTTGTTTCCACAGTTGGATTACAGTTAAGAATATGCCAATTGGCATTGAGAATCAATTCAATTAAATTCAAATAAGTCTTTATTTCGACCTTTAGTCATAAAAGACATACATAAGCATATTAAAATCCACATTTCATCGTTATTACATCCATATTAGATATTTACAAGGGAATACATCACTTAATCATCCAATTAATATTATCCACACAGTAAATATTTCGACACCACTAGTTAAAAAGATAAATAAATAAAGTGTTTGATAACATCATTTTAGTTAATACCATTTGTTTTCCTGCGTAAATATCAGATTGTATTTATGGGGGCTGCAATGCTTTTAGCTTAACCCTTCGTATGAGCCACATCCACTTTAAAAAATTTGCAAGCTCAACCGCCACACTTTCAGAACAATCAGTTTTGAGAATTCTGAGTGCTACAGTCCCACTCTGAATACCCTTTTGTACACAGATCGGCCTGATCCATTTGTGGCGAGGAGCTTTGTACATTGGGCACACCAACAGGAGATGGGCTATACTTTCAGAGTGTACTAGACAGAAAGGACACGTTTGATCGTCTTTGTTACTCGACCATTTGCTAGAAATTTTTTGATTGGAAGGTTCCCTGCCCTGAACTGATGAAACAATTTCCTATCATATGGTATTGTGATAAGGTCCCAATATCTCTCGTACGCAGGGATGTGTTTCATCTCCAGAAACACCCTTGTAAGCGATGGAGCGGTATGTTTCTGGAACTCCTCTTGGGTTACGTAAGCCCAGTAAGCCTCTTTCAAAGTTTGTTTGGATGGGAAGATATTCTCCTCGAGTTTTTCCCATAGATCCCCTATTCCCAGGGCCTTGAGTAAGGATTTAACCTTCCTGAACCACAATATTTTGCCCCCAGAGTCCAAATTTCGTGTTTCCAGAAGCGCTAGGGCGTAATGAGAGAGTTCGGGCGTGACCCATAATCTCCACCAATGAGCAATAGGTCTGAAGCTACATATGTCCTGTATTTTGTGACAGCCCAGATCCATATACAGAGGTACAATTGGTGTTGATTGTGGGAGCCCTGTTATGCATCGCAAGAATTTAGTTTGTGCATTTTTTAAGGCCGTAACATTGGTAACCCCCCACAATTCTGCCCCATATAACACAGAAGATCTTACTTTGGTGTCATATATTTTGAGTACTGGGGCTATTGGTTTTGTAACTGAGGACTTGAACTCCCTCAATAAAACACTTGCCAATTGTGCATGCTTAGTTGTTAGATAAGACATGTGTGGCTTCCATTCTAGCCACGATCCCAATGTAATGCCCAAATAGCAAAAGCTGTCTGTCTGTTCTAGCAATTCACCATTCATCAAAACTCTGCCCCTTATCTTCCTGTGCCTGTGCATTACCATAAATGTTGTCTTGGTCACGTTTATGACAAGGCCATAGTCGTTGCAGAATTTTTCAAAACACCCAATTGCTTTCTGAAGCCCTTCTTGTGTTTTGGAAATTAAAAGGGTGTCGTCTGCAAACATTAACAGGGGAACTGGAATGCCATTTTGTTTAGGTGCGTCTGTGCATGCATCCCTATAGTAATCTATAACCCGGTTAATGTATAGCGTAAACAATGTAGGTGCCAATACGCACCCTTGTCTGACACCCCTTTCAGTTGGGAATCTGTCTGTGACTTGGCTCTGGTTTCCCCATCTGACCTGCGCATAATTGTTTTCATGAAATTTAATCAAAAGTGTAAGGAGTTCATATGGCATGCCTTGTTCGTAAAGTGCTCGCCACAGCCTATCTCGTGGCACAAGGTCAAATGCCGCTTTTAAATCGACAAAGGCTGCATGAAGTGTGCCGCCCCCAAGAATCACCCATTTCCAGTATATTGTTGAAAACCTAAAGACTTGGTCCACTGTGCTGGTGGAGGGGCGGAAGCCAGCCTGTAACGTAGACATGACTCCTGAATCCTCTATCCATTTCTGGATCCTAAAAAGAACCAACCTGGCCATTACCTTTTGAATACATGCTATTAAGCTGATTGGCCTGTAGTTAGCGGGATCTGCACGATCACCTTTTTTAAAAAATGGTATGATTTCGGCTCCCCTCCATAGTTCCGGCAAGGTCGAGCCCCTGGCAATAGCATTTGCCAGCAGTTCAATGTATGGGACCCAGACCTCTTTACTGTGCAAAAAAAGGTCTGCTGGAATTTTGTCTTGGCCCGGGGCTCTTCCTCTTGGTATTAAGTTGAGAGCACATTCAACATCTCTCCGACTAAACACTAGTGTAGTTGTAGATATGCGATTACCGATGGGATCCAGATCATTTGTAGGTGCACTATTTATGTTAGCAAACTGGGACTTAAAATGCGATATCCAGCATTCTGTAGGGACAGAATTGACGGGCTGCGGTTTTTGGTTCCCCTTGCCCCATCTCACTAAGTTCCAGAAACCAGTCATGTCTCTGGACTTACTAGCCTCGTGTAATTCTTCCCAATAGTTGTTGTCCCAAGCTTTTTTTGCCTCTTGTTGTATTTTTTTATAGCGTCGTCTAGCGCCCTGTATCGTCTCCCTATCAGTGGTTCACACCGC
Source organism: Lissotriton vulgaris (assembly GCF_964263255.1). Taxonomy (NCBI): domain Eukaryota; kingdom Metazoa; phylum Chordata; class Amphibia; order Caudata; family Salamandridae; genus Lissotriton; species Lissotriton vulgaris. The sequence goes on along the minus strand of NC_141688.1, from coordinate 184,931,202 downwards.
TAGTGCTAGGGATTTGTATGCTAACCTACAATTTTTGTCGTGCCAAGAATCAGTTTTCTGTCTACATTTACGCAAGGGATTTTTGCTTGACTTACTAAAAAATGTGCCGAGTTTTGTAAAAAGAGTTGTGTCAATATCAGTCACTCTGGTCTCATAGTCATCATTGGATGAATAGCCCTGCAAATCTACGGTAGCGGCCTTTACCAAGGTGTCCATTTCTGCAATAGAGTGAGGATTACCCAAACACTCGGCCCATCTCAGCCGCCGTGTATCGTTTGCCAGGACAATGTCACCCGTTGTTTCTATTTCGGGTTTTCCCGGGCCCTTAAGAAGCTGTATCTGTAGGCTAAGTGGGTTAGGATCACTCTCTATTCTTTGGATTATGGTCATGTCAGATATAGACCACCAAAATTCCAAGTTCACTAAGATGTAATCTATTCTACTTGTGCTCAAACCGTTATTAAATGTGGGGTTGCCCTGCCTGTCCCCTTGTGTTCTTCCGTTTACTGCTCTTAACCCATACTCAAGACTGAAAGTCTTGAGTTGGAGAGCTGCTTGGGTCCACCTCTTAATTGGGGGTATGTTAAGTGAGGGGATTTGCCAGCAAATGTCTTCTGCCTCAGTGAGTTCTAGATCACTTTGGTACATGGGCTCGAAGGAACAGTTGAAGTCTCCGCATATTAGGACGTTTGCGTCTCCCCTCCACATACTCACATAGTGGCCCAGTGCCTCAACTGTCTCTGACAATTTCCCTCCCGGTTTTCCCCTGGCATACACGTTAAAAATTATTAATTCACCAAACTTCGGGGATTTTAACTTTACCGCCAGTATATCTGTAGAATTGGTTACTAGCTGTGTTGTTGTGTATCTATCATCCTGCTTGATCCATGTTGTCAGACCCCCCATAGGCCTTCCCTTATTAGAATGAGTTGCAGCTATTGCAAATTGTAAATATCCTAATCTATTTTGGGGTTCAACTGCCCAGGTTTCCTGCATGGTAACTATCATATAATTATCAATAAAATCGGTCCAGTCCCTGGAGGCCATCTTGTTCCTGAGACCTGCCACGTTCCAGGATACTAAAAGCTGTCCATCTGGGACACTAGGTTTTTCACTTTGGACCTGATTGCTCAGTAGGCGTGATTCCCCATGAAGAATATTATAACCTAAGAGGTCAACATACCCTGTGGGTCTCTGAGAATTATCATGTAAACTCCTGGTAACTATTTCTGTTTGTCCTATAGGACTATTTATTTGATTTTTAATGCCTACTCTATGTTTAGTTAAAACGGTCACCATTTCTCCCTTTCTAGTAGAGTCGGTAGTTGGGTCGAACGTAACTTCGGTGTCACACAGATTGGCCCCGAGGCCGTGACTGTCTCTATATTGTTGGGATCGGTGTCACATAAGTTTACTACCTTAGAAGTACCATGTACTGTCCGAATGTAACAGACTATATTAGTCCCCCCCATGGATGGGCCTGTTACACAACTCATGCTGATAGCCCTGTATTCTCCCACTACCTCATCTTCCTCGTCAGTTCCCTCCATTCTGAATGTATGTATTCCACTGCCCCCATCCCCTCCGTTCTGTGGACTTCACTCGCAATCATCCAAACCATTTAGTATATTGAACCTATTAGTTGTCTCCAATGGCGTGAAAGGCTTTAGATGGTCCATTCTCCTGTGGGCAGTTGTATTGAACCTAGGGGGTACGATATTCCACCCATATGGATCAGGGGTGGGTACTGGATAGTGCACATGTGCAGGGTTCCTGAAAATCTCTGTGGTAGGAAAGTAATTATTAGAATAAGCTTGACTGTGTGGATGTTGGGGCGGGAACACTATAGATCTTGGATAGAAATACTTTAAGGGACGGGGGTAATGCAGTGGTTCCCGTCATTCTAGAGCTTTGTTATACACCTCAAGAAGGTGTGGTGCTAAAAGGGTAGTGTAGGCCTTGTAAAAAATTTCTGTAAAGCCGTCCAGGTCAGAGGCAGTTGAGCCATTTATGGCAACAATGTCACTAATAAATTCATCTGTTTCGAATGTCTGGTATGCCTGTCAATGCCTGCCCAGGAGAGCAGCAGACACAGGCAATATTCGATTGGCCTGCAGGTGGCCTCAGAAGCCATGCCTAAGGTACGACCAGGCATCTCCCTCTCCATACCAACACGCAACAGCATGTTTGCTTAAAAAGCATGCTTTGCAATTTGCAAGTCCCTTAACACACCGGCATGCTTCGAGATGTACAGCCAATATATATATGCTCTGAATGCCTCCCATAGCGTGGCCCAGGATTGGAATGATCCTGTACTTAGGTCAAAGTAGTCAACAATAGCATCATGTAGCTCAGTACAAAAAACCTGATTCAACAGGGCCTGACTGGGAAACCCCCACTGCCTCTCACATCCCTCAGGCCGTGGGACTCTAAGTGCCAATACTACATTGGATGGTCGGAGAGTTTTCTGGGTAGAAGTTGGGATGCTCTGTACTAAGCTGCCAGGTTGGGGGAGACCAGCCAAAAATCCAATCGCGTCCGAGTGTTATGTTGTACGGAATAGTGGGTAATTGCTGAGTCATTGGGTCGACAGTACTGCCACACATCTATAAGGCTGAGTGTATCACATAATTCCAGCAAGGCACGTTGCACGCAGGGTTTGGCATCTGGAGAGTCAGACGTGCCATCTTGTGCTGGCTCTAGCAGTAGATTAAAGCCTCCACTCATACAAATGTAGTCTACACCTAATTGGAGTAGATGTGCATGGAGGTCATGAAAGAATTCTGGGCTGTCAACATTGGGTGCATAGACACAACCAAATGCCATCTGGAGTCCCATTAGGTGCCCCTCAAATATGGTGCACCGACACTTGCTATCATTACAAATCCTGGAGAATCGGAATGGTAGTCGCTTATGTATAAGTATTGCCATGCCTCTAGCATACGTGCTGTAATTCACAAATTATCTCTGGGGACCCCATGTCGAGGCAAAGTGAACTGCAGTTTTCTGTGGCAAATGTGTTTCGTGAAGAAACACAGGGGCATATTACCAAGGGCCTTATCACCGCTTTAGCGGGAATTATTCCCGCTAAAGCGGTGATAATTTTATCGCCCTATTACATAGCTGTCGCTAACACCAGTTTGAGACAGCTAGTAGGAGATAGCGATCCACTTGGGACCCACTCTGCATGTTAGCGATAATTATCACTAATGACATGCAAAGTGGGCATGCCAAGATGTTAGGGACTCGAAACAGTCGTTAACATCGCTATCTCCTATTACCTACTTTTGGAAATATTCGCGCTAAGCGCGAATATCTCCAAAAGCTAACGCCTGCCGAAAGCAGTTCTTAGCCATGTTATCCAATGGTAGGTGGATAACATGGCTAAGAGCATTAGCTCGGTAATGCATGAATATCGCTGACTTTTCAGCAATATTCATGCATTTTGGCCGATCTTTATCGCTTAGGAGATAAACCTTGATAATAGCAAGGTTTCTAAGCGATAAAAATAGGCGAAGCACGGCGATAAAATTATAGCCGCTCACCAAGCTTAGCGATAATTATCGCTTATTTTCGGTAATATGCCCCACAATGTCTACTTTGTGATGTGGTAGATAATGCAAATCCTGCTTTTCCCTCCTGGCATTATTTACGCCCCTGACATTCCAAGTGAGCAGTGTTATGTCTGAATAGGTAGACAATTTACCTCACAAAGACATTTAGCTGATTAAAAAGAAAGACATGCGCCCGTGTTGGTGGACTCCGGGACGCCAATAAATCGCATTCTGTTACGCCTTCTTCTTACCTCCAAATCTTCATTTTTTATGGCCACATCTTTCAATATTTTCTCCATGTGGCCCGGGGATCTGGCAGACTGGGCGGCCACATCTTCCAAATCAAACACCCTGCCCTCTGCAGTGTCTAGCCCAATCAGTACAATGGCTGGCCCCTATGCTCACCAGTGGCCTCTCGCGCCGCTGGGCCTCCGGGAGCAACATGGGCCGGCTTTCCTGCGGGGCTGGGAGCTGGCCGCAATGTCCAAAGATTTTCTCTGAGTAGCAAGTAGTGACTGCGCCTCCACACCCTGGGCAGCACTATTCCTCACCAGGCGCGGGTCAGGCCCTGTCAGCAGCTCCAGCGTGCGTGCGTCAATAGTCTGCATGAGCCTTCACCAGGCAGGTACTCAGCTGCACCTTGCTGTTCAACGGTTGCAGTATCCCGGGGTCACGGCCCCCCATGACTCCAAAACACCTCTGGTAGAAGGGTCCATGCAGCGGCGGCCATGTCCGCCATCAACAGGAAGGACGGCTTTGGCAGTTAGGTCAGATGGGGTGAAGGATTTCGGGTCGGATGGTGGAGTTGCAGACCTCCGCTGCCATCTTGGTCAGTAGTCTGGCCACACACCCCCATGCAGCACACATGGAAGTTACAAAGTGACATTTTTTTAACAGATTGTTTATGTGTAGGAAGGGATATGTGAGTATAACTGCCTAGGCAATTGACAATGGAATCAAGTAAAAGGAAACAAAGCAAGAAGGAACTAAAACTTATATAAAAAACACAGTATAATTTTAATAAGCACAGTTAAAAATCATATAGTGTGCTAGATAGCATCACTATCTGACATCAAACATACAAAATTAGGAATCATTAATATTCAGTACTTCAAATACAATTTAAAAAGTTAGTTACACAGTAATTTTCAATGGTGTCTAAATAAACAGTGGCAATAAAGTTTGACGCGCGTTTCGGCGTAGACAACGCCTTCTTCAGGAGCCACACATTTATCTGAAATACATATACAAAGACAATGTAAATCATCCTAATTTATTATGTAAAACAGAATACATAGGATATACAAGACAAAAATAAAGCGTTAAAACCTTCTCACTCTTGTTTATTTCCTTATGTGCAAAATCTTGTTTCCATATGCATGATAATACAATCTTTTAAATTTATCTGAGTACTCATATTTAGGGGGGGTATCTATATAGATACACCCTCAAACCAAAAAATTCATTTCTTATAAAAATCTGGCACTTGCTCCCTAATATACAGTTATCAGATAGTATGATTCAATACTATAACTAATGTGACCAAGACTTTATCTGTATATGGTATTCATGCGGTCATGACTAGTAAAGTTAATCACTAGACAATTGTTTTATTTTTAAAAAATGATGGGAACTTACATAATGCAGAATCACATTAGGTAGTCATAACAATTCCAGTTAAATGTTCATATTCCGTGAGCAGAAATGGATATATTCCGACTTTATAACAATATATAGACATCAAGGTTAGATAAAATATTAATAAATCACAACAAGGTATTGATCCTCTTAATGGGTGTTCTAAAAGCACTTGATCCTGACCTCAAGTTAAAGAATGTGACTAGGTAGCATGCAACTAACTTCCAATATGGATCATAGAAGTTAAAGAAAGACCAAAATTAATCATAATTACAAATTTCATCGTTTTAGATACCCTTGTAAAATAGCGTATCTATAGGAAATACTGATTGAATTTGCTCAGCAATGAAGGGCTATAACTAATATCTAGCCACGGGACAAAAATGATGCCAATAGGCAGTTGGATAGCCACTCGTAGTATCTGATTAGTTATCCTACCCACTTCTCATAAGCGAGCTGTTTTCTAAAAAATTTGGCAGGTATTCAGTGTTTGTACATTATATTCGATCGACATATATCTACGGACAAGCTTATGGTTACGTATATAATAAAGGAAAGTAATTTCAAGTCTTATGTTCAAAAAGTGCTAATACCTTATAATGTAGCGTTATGGTGTCGCAATATGCGTACGTAATGGTTACAAAGCGGTGGTGATCGTCGTGAAAATTTCCTAATGTTGGGAACAATGATGCAACGTAAAAATCAAGAATCTAAGAGTTAACGTTGTGCAGCAAACACAATAGATACACATTGTTCAGCAACCAATCGTACCAGTGGCGAATTTTTCGCAATATAATATATAGTGGTTGGGCTGCTCGATAGGGAGAATGTCAAAAGACAGGAAAATTCACTGTTCGTGTCCGAAAGGATTATAAGGTCTGAAAGGGAATAACAGTAGAATATATCTAAGGGAGATATAAAAACATGATAGAAATTAACATTGCCCCAAAGGTGGACTAGAGGTCGATAAAAAAGTCCATTAGGTAACGCTGTTCACCCTGAAAGTGCTTACCTTTACAAAAATGAGCATGGTGTTGCTAGAAATCTGGGCAAAGATGGCCGCTGGCGTCTTAGGGTCAGATCGCCACGATAAACAACGGGTTGCATAACCCGGTAGTATAAATAGCTGACAGCTAGAGATCACATGTCAGTGTGTCGGACCGTGTATAGACTACAAATGAAGACGGACAAACGGAACCTCCATATTTAAAAAAAAATTAAGAATGGGAAACCAATGATCTAAAGCAACTAACAAATTTTAAAATAGTATAAACCAAATATCGCAAATCTAAAAATAGACCTTGATGTAAAAGGGATACCAAATAAAGACAATATTAGGAATTCCCAATATATACGTCCTAAATTATATAACCTGGGACAGTGTATAATACACGCCTGAATTAATCATGATTGAGGTGAGATAAAAATAGGACTAATGGCCCAAACAGTCCCTGATATTTATAACCTGGAGCTAATCAAAAAATGTAATAAACTAAAACTAAATAAAACCAGTAAAGAAAAAGGAAGATATAAAAAACAGAGAAATTCTTTTTGCAAATGCAACAATTATATAACAATGGCATCTTTTTGTAAAATGACATAAGGATTAATAATTTATAATTAAAAAATAAAACAAGAAACAAAAACAAATTATGTTTTAACAAAAGAAAATTCAAAGGGGAAGAACTGAAAAATAACTATTTTGATAATCATCCTATTCAGACTCTAGGAATGCAGGGAAGATAGGGGGGGCTCTTACCAGCTCCATGTAGACATCAATTCATGAAGACAGTACTACAGATACCCTAAATAGGGTAGATATTGGTACTTAAACTATCGCATTTTCCCAAGGAATGTCGCTATTTAAGCCATTTCTGAACGTATCCAAACTAAAAATCCAAAAGACTTCTCTTTTCTTACGTATCTGGCAACCTCCTTTACTGTCTGGTGTTCTAATTTTTTCTATAATGCGCCATTTAAAGTCTTCTGGTTTGTGGTTTTTCTCGATAAAATGTTTAACGAGAGGTGCAACAGTCTTATTTGTTCTAATGGCTGAACGGTGCTCAGTCAGTCTGAACTGAATGGGTCTAGATGTCTCACCTACATAGCCTAACAGGCAGTGGCATAAGATGAAATAAATACAGTTCACAGTTTTGCAATTCCACATGTCTGTAGCACTTGTAGAACAATCATTATGTTTGAAGGACTCACCTCCTAAAATGTTTCCACAAGACTTACAGGAGGAGCATTTAACAGTTCTTCTAACTGGAAAATTGTCAGTTATGGATCTTTGAACAAAATCTGAATGAATGGATCTGTTTTCAAAACGTGAATGAACAATTCCTATTCTTTTGTGTGCAAAAAGAGGGTTGGCCAGCTTTGTTTCCACAGTTGGATTACAGTTAAGAATATGCCAATTGGCATTGAGAATCAATTCAATTAAATTCAAATAAGTCTTTATTTCGACCTTTAGTCATAAAAGACATACATAAGCATATTAAAATCCACATTTCATCGTTATTACATCCATATTAGATATTTACAAGGGAATACATCACTTAATCATCCATATAATATTATCCACACAGTAAATATTTCGACACCACTAGTTAAAAAGATAAATAAATAAAGTGTTTGATAACATCATTGTAGTTAATACCATTTGTTTTCCTGCGTAAATATCAGATTGTATTTATGGGGGCTGCAATGCTTTTAGCTTAACCCTTCGTATGAGCCACATCCACTTTAAAAAATTTGCAAGCTCAACCGCCACACTTTCAGAACAATCAGTTTTGAGAATTCTGAGTGCTACAGTCCCACTCTGAATACCCTTTTGTATACAGATCGGCCTGATCCATTTGTGGCGAGGAGCTTTGTACAGGAGATGGGCTATACTTTCAGAGTGTACTAGACAGAAAGGACACGTTTGATCGTCTTTGTTACTCGACCATTTGCTAGTAAATGTTTTGATTGGAAGGTTCCCTGCCCTGAACTGATGAAACAATTTCCTATCATATGGTATTGTGATAAGGTCCCAATATCTCTCGTACGCAGGGATGTGTTTCATCTCCAGAAACACCCTTGTAAGCGATGGAGCGGTATGTTTCTGGAACTCCTCTTGGGTTACGTAAGCCCAGTAAGCCTCTTTCAAAGTTTGTTTGGATGGGAAGATATTCTCCTCGAGTTTTTCCCATAGATCCCCTATTCCCAGGGCCTTGAGTAAGGATTTAACCTTCCTGAACCACAATATTTTGCCCCCAGAGTCCAAATTTCGTGTTTCCAGAAGCGCTAGGGCGTAATGAGAGAGTTCGGGCGTGACCCATAATCTCCACCAATGAGCAATAGGTCTCAAGCTACATATGTCCTGTATTTTGTGACAGCCCAGATCCATATACAGAGGTACAATTGGTGTTGATTGTGGGAGCCCTGTTATGCATCGCAAGAATTTAGTTTGTGCATTTTTTAAGGCCGTAACATTGGTAACCCCCCACAATTCTGCCCCATATAACACTTACTTTGGTGTCATATATTTTGAGTACTGGGGCTATTGGTTTTGTAACTGAGGACTTGAACTCCCTCAATAAAACACTTGCCAATTGTGCATGCTTAGTTGTTAGATAAGACATGTGTGGCTTCCATTCTAGCCATGATCCCAATGTAATGCCCAAATAGCAAAAGCTGTCTGTCTGTTCTAGCAATTCACCATTCATCAAAACTCTGCCCCTTATCTTCCTGTGCCTGTGCATTACCATAAATGTTGTCTTGGTCACGTTTATGACAAGGCCATAGTCGTTGCAGAATTTTTCAAAACACCCAATTGCTTTCTGAAGCCCTTTCTGAAGCCCTTCTTGTGTTTTGGAAATTAAAAGGGTGTCGTCTGCAAACATTAACAGGGGAACTGGAATGCCATTTTGTTTAGGTGCGTCTGTGCATGCATCCCTATAGTAATCTATAACCCGGTTAATGTATAGCGTAAACAATGTAGGTGCCAATACGCACCCTTGCCTGACACCCCTTTCAGTTGGGAATCTGTCTGTGACTTGGCTCTGGTTTCCCCATCTGACCTGCGCATAATTGTTTTCATGAAATTTAATCAAAAGTGTAAGGAGTTCATATGGCATGCCTTGTTCGTAAAGTGCTCGCCACAGCCTATCTCGTGGCACAAGGTCAAATGCCGCTTTTAAATCAACAAAGGCTGCATAAAGTGTGCCGCCCCCAAGAATCACCCATTTCCAGTATATTGTTGAAAACCTAAAGACTTGGTCCACTGTGCTGGTGGAGGGGCGGAAGCCAGCCTGTAACGTAGACATGACTCCTGAATCCTCTATCCACTTCTGGATCCTAAAAAGAACCAACCTGGCCATTACCTTTTGAATACATGCTATTAAGCTGATTGGCCTGTAGTTAGCGGGATCTGCACGATCACCTTTTTTAAAAAATGGTATGATTTCGGCTCCCCTCCATAGTTCCGGCAAGGTCGAGCCCCTGGCAATAGCATTTGCCAGCAGTTCAATGTATGGGACCCAGACCTCTTTACTGTGCAAAAAAAGGTCTGCTGGAATTTTGTCTTGGCCCGGGGCTCTTCCTCTTGGTATTAAGTTGAGAGCACATTCAACATCTCTCCGACTAAACACTAGTGTAGTTGTAGATATGCGATTACCGATGGGATCCAGATCATTTGTAGGTGCACTATTTATGTTAGCAAACTGGGACTTAAAATGCGATATCCAGCATTCTGTAGGGACAGAATTGACGGGCTGCGGTTTTTGGTTCCCCTTGCCCCATCTCACTAAGTTCCAGAAACCAGTCATGTCTCTGGACTTACTAGCCTCGTGTAATTCTTCCCAATAGTTGTTGTCCCAAGCTTTTTTTGCCTCTTGTTGTATTTTTTTATAGCGTCGTCTAGCGCCCTGTATCGTCTCCCTATCAGTGGTTCACACCGCTAGTGCTAGGGATTTGTATGCTAACCTACAATTTTTGTCGTACCAAGAATCAGTTTTCTGTCTACATTTACGCAAGGGATTTTTGCTTGACTTACTAAAAAATGTGCCGAGTTTTGTAAAAAGAGTTGTGTCAATATCAGTCACTCTGGTCTCATAGTCATCATTGGATGAATAACCCTGCAAATCTACGGTAGCGGCCTTTACCAAGGTGTCCATTTCTGCAATAGAGTGAGGATTACCCAAACACTCGGCCCATCTCAGCCGCCGTGTATCGTTTGCCAGGACAATGTCACCCGTTGTTTCTATTTCGGGTTTTCCCGGGCCCTTAAGAAGCTGTATCTCTAGGCTAAGTTTAAAATCTGCTGTATAATACATAAAAACATAAATGGACAAGGCCCTACCTACCTGCAACAGAAATTCATTCCCTACATCCCATCCAGGCCACTTAGATCCAGCACAAGCCACCAACTGGTGGTTCCTCGTGTCAAAAAGACCAGACACGGAGGCAAAGCACTGTCCGTAGCGGGACCCAAGCTATGGAATCGACTCCCCTTAAATCTCAGGATCTGCACCTCTCACATACAGTTTAGAAAACTTCTTAAAACTGTCTTATTTAAAAATGAGATCTAATCCTTATTAGTGTTCTTTTCTGTATTTGTTGACTGGCCCAAAAGCGCAGAGATACTCCTGAAGGAGTCGATTCCAGCGCTATATAAGCTTGTAAATAAATAAATAAATAAATAAATAAGTGGGTTATGATCACTCTCTATTCTTTGGATTATGGTCATGTCAGATATAGACCACCAAAATTCCAAGTTCACTAAGATGTAATCTATTCTACTTGTGCTCAAACCGTTATTAAATGTGGGGTTGCCCTGCCTGTCCCCTTGTGTTCTTCCGTTTACTGCTCTTAACCCATACTCAAGACTGAAAGTCTTGAGTTGGAGAGCTGCTTGGGTCCACCTCTTAATTGGGGGTATGTTAAGTGAGGGGATTTGCCAGCAAATGTCTTCTGCCTCAGTGAGTTCTAGATCACTTTGGTACATGGGCTCGAAGGAACAGTTGAAGTCTCCGCATATTAGGACGTTTGCGTCTCCCCTCCACATACTCACATAGTGGCCCAGTGCCTCAACTGTCTCTGACAATTTCCCTCCCGGTTTTCCCCTGGCATACACGTTAAAAATTATTAATTCACCAAACTTCGGGGATTTTAACTTTACCGCCAGTATATCTGTAGAATTGGTTACTAGCTGTGTTGTTGTGTATCTATCATCCTGCTTGATCCATGTTGTCAGACCCCCCATAGGCCTTCCCTTATTAGAATGAGTTGCAGCTATTGCAAATTGTAAATATCCTAATCTATTTTGGGGTTCAACTGCCCAGGTTTCCTGCATGGTAACTATCATATAATTATCAATAAAATCGGTCCAGTCCCTGGAGGCCATCTTGTTCCTGAGACCTGCCACGTTCCAGGATACTAAAAGCTGTCCATCTGGGACACTAGGTTTTTCACTTTGGACCTGATTGCTCAGTAGGCGTGATTCCCCATGAAGAATATTATAACCTAAGAGGTCAACAGACCCTGTGGGTCTCTGAGAATTATCATGTAAACTCCTGGTAACTATTTCTGTTTGTCCTATAGGACTATTTATTTGATTTTTAATGCCTACTCTATGTTTAGTTAAAACAGTCACCATTTCTCCCTTTCTAGTAAAGTCGGTAGTTGGGTCGAACGTAACTTCGGTGTCACACAGATTGGCCCCGAGGCCGTGACTGTCTCTATATTGTTGGGATCGGTGTCACATAAGTTTACTACCTTAGAAGTACCATGTACTGTCCGAATGTAACAGACTATATTAGTCCCCCCCATGGATGGGCCTGTTACACAACTCATGCTGATAGCCCTGTATTCTCCCACTACCTCATCTTCCTCGTCAGTTCCCTCCATTCTGAATGTATGTATTCCACTGCCCCCATCCCCTCTGTTCTGTGGACTTCACTCGCAATCATCCAAACCATTTAGTATATTGAACCTATTAGTTGTCTCCAATGGCGTGAAAGGCTTTAGATGGTCCATTCTCCTGTGGGCAGTTGTATTGAACCTAGGGGGTACGATATTCCACCCATATGGATCAGGGGCGGGTACTGGATAGTGCACATGTGCAGGGTTCCTGAAAATCTCTGTGGTAGGAAAGTAATTATTAGAATAAGCTTGACTGTGTGGATGTTGGGGCGGGAACACTATAGATCTTGGATAGAAATACTTTAAGGGACGGGGGTAATGCAGTGGTTGGCATTACCTGGAGGCCAATTTAGTATATAATGAACAGCATTTTGGTCTCTAAAGTTGACTACCACCACATCTCCCTCAAGATCCTTAGGTCTGCCACCCAGCCACTGAAGACGGCGGACATGTACTATTTCGCCGTTGATGGTACTTGCGATTGGCCTATATATACTCAGCCAATGCATGATTTTATTCTTTAGCTGGGCATACCCTTCCCGCTTATTTTCTTCCAGCTCTGGCACACCCGTAAGGACCACCACGAAAAGCGCTGCTTCCGGTAGAAGTTCTGTTAATGGGCCCCTCTTAAGTGACCCCCGAGTGTGCCTAGTACTTCCCCCCTCCATTCTAGCTGGCCCCAAAGATGGAATTCCCAGACCCTTCGATGGCTTAGTAACAGGGATGACAGGAGTAGGGTTGGGTTTGCTTGTCAGCTTTGTAGGAGGTGGTTTGGGTTGGTTTGTGTTTATGTTTTGAGAAGGTTTAGGAGCTGCTATTGTCTGATTAGATGGGGGATTGTGGGCACAAATGTCGTTTTTAGTAGGCGGTGGAATGGTTTGGACATTGTTATTTACTACAGCCCTAGTAGGGATCTCCTTACTTCCCAATTCCAGCTCTATTTTCCCGAGTATTTACTCCACCCTCTTTAATCTCTCAACTATTGCTAGAGTGTAGCTCCTAATTATGTGTTCAATACTATCTAGTGTGACACTGGTATGCGCTGGTTGTGATGCAGTGTCTACTAAGATTGTGTCAATACTATCCCCCCTATCTTTGTGTGTAGGTACTGGGAGTGGTGAGGGAGCTGTTACTATTCCCTCTTTGTCGCTATTAGCTATTGTGCTGTGTTCATTAATTGTGATAGGCTTGACTTTTTTGCCAAAATCTGAATGGCTCAACCTTTGATTGTATGGTTCCACTCTTTTGCGCCTTTTTTTAGTTGTGGTGGGCCATAGGTTTTGTGCAGCATGGTTTTTTTGACCTTATTTCGTGTGGTTTTACATGACATAGGTTTTGATGTAGTCATCACCTCAGTTATGCTGGATGAGCTAGTGGAGTTGTGAGGTGAGTTACAGCTCACAGCTGATATATGAAAGGTACTGGGTGTAGGCATGGTATCTCTAAATAGAAGAGGCACACTATCCAGGGATACGGTATCGTCATTTCCATTATGGCTCGCCTCGGTGTTAATATTGACTACTGGAGTAGGGTCAGTCAAAGTACTATTCTTTATGCTTTCAATCGAGCGGGGGCGTTGTAAACGTCTCTCAGCTACAGTTAGTTCTTTGGGGGTTTCAGCAACAGTTCTAATAAAATAATTGTCCAGTGTTCCATTTGACAAGCCCTCAGGTTTTTCAGACATGACAATCTCCGGACTTAGGGCTGTCATAGACATTTCGATGCAGTTATGGACATACAAAGAAGGACTTACTCAGATGGATCAGCAAAGCAGACGACCAGGGGTTCCGGCCCAGTCCAGTCTCCTCGGGCCTCTGAGGGCCTAAGAGGGCCCGCCCTTTGCCCGGGCTTCACCCCGGGCGCTCCTGCGCGCTCCCGCGACGCGGGGGTGACGCCTCTTTGAAGCGCCGCCTGGCGCGCTCTGGGTCCGTGATGCCGCTAGGGCAGGCGGGAGATGAAGTTTCTTTTGGCCTCCTATGCAAAGTGCCCCCCTCCGCTCGGCGGCCGCTGTGTGGTTAGTGCGGCGGCGGGAGGGGGACGAAAGTGGACCCAACGGCAGCAGAATTGACAGGCCACGACGTGTGCAGCAGGTAGGATTCCCCGAGGTTTGATCATTGATAATCTGTTTAACTGTATTAGCCAAAGTGGAATGTTTGGTAATACAAACTAACTGATTGTTTTCTTTAGGTGTCTTAGGTTTCAACAAATGGTCAAGGCCATAGAATCTAGCTCTTTTGTATGAGTCCTTTATTAGTCTGTGGGGATATCCTCTATTTAGGAATTTTTGTCTCATGATGCCTGCCTGTTTGTCAAAATCCACAAGGTTAGTACAGTTCCTACGTACTCTTAGGAACTGTGAAAAAGGGATGCTTTCACGTTGACTCCGAGGATGAAAACTTTTAAAATGGAGCAAGGTATATCGAACTGTAGGTTTGACGTAAAGATCTACTGCAAGTTTGTTATCCTGGTTTTTTATCAAGAGGTCGAGAAACTCAACCTTCTCGGTATTATATTGTGCAGTGAACCTTACATTTACATCTGTCATATTGATCCACTCCAAAAAGTCCATTAATGAGTCCTTCCCATTGGTCCAGATAAAAAAGATGTCGTCAATATATCTGGACCAATGGGAAATAGACTCATAAAATGGTGCAACTTCATTATAAATATATTTGGTTTCAAACGTTGCAATGTATATATTTGCTATGGACGGATACCTTCCTACATATAAGCAATCCAGGCATTTTGTTTTTTCCATGTGTTCTGCACAATGTAGCACACACGGAAAAAGCAAACAGGAATAAAGCATTTCTCCTCGTTTTGCCAAGTTAAGACCATATTTTCCCTTGTCTTAATTTCGTTCACTGCCTCTTATTTATGCTGTCCTTGTAAATAGGGGGCAACATCAAAATCAATGGGTGCTGCGGTGGAACGGCCACCGAAACACACATTGCCCATGCTAAGTATAGCATAAAACAGGGCCTTATTTACAAGAGAGCATTTAGCCACGTGAAGTGGCTTAACTCTGCCTTGTAAATAAGGCAAGACCCCTGTCGCTGTGGGAACATCACAAAAAGGGAAGTTTCTTGTGGTGATAGGGGCTTGTACATATGTCCCCTTGTGTGACTTCTTGTTTTCTTGAGCAGTGCGTAGGCTACAGCTGATGGAGCTAATGATGACTGGGTAATTGAAGGATCATTTAACTTCACCTCTGAATTATTTTAAGTTAACTTTTGAAGTTTCTAAACGAAAAACTATATTGAGGTTTGGAAGCAAAGAATATTAATATGATTATGTATGATATACTACTTCCAAATTCAATAAAAGCACACTCACCACCAACTAATCAAATCCAACGAATGGTGACAAATGTATTAGTAACTCAAAGTGTTATTAGTACTTTATTACCACTTGCCAGAACTTCATGCAGCCTGGGAACCCTGCAATGCGCGTAAATTAACTGAGAGCTACGTGTGTAAATTCCTGATAAATATTTTTGCTGATTTGTCAACGAAAGCCCACGTTATTAGCAAATTAACAATTGTTGCCTCTACCCTTTCAAACCTTCCCATTACCCAGTGGAAACTCAACATATCAAAAGAACCATGTCAAGATACTATCTCATAACACAAGTGAGCAAACAATTGCTGGAACACCAAATGCAATGCTTCTGACCTCACAATAGGTAATAGCAACTCAAGTCCATCATTAAAAAGCACCTCTGAATAAATACTACCACATATACAGCCGTCTCGTTGAGAGTGTAAATGATAATTATATATCTAATCACATCTGTAGTATTGTTTATCTAATTTATAATTGCATCTGCCACGTCACGGGTGCGATCATATAGCCTTATAGCCTGCCGTAGAGGGCTATACCAGCTATTAAAGGCCCTCTCCAGCGTTAAAGGCCCGAGCCGAAGGCGAGGGCCTTTAACAAGGGAGAGGGACTTTAATAGCGGTATAGCCTATCTACGAAGGGCTATAAGGCTATTAGAACATTCTGTCACTAGAGGACGGAATGTTCTAACAAAAAAAACAAAGCCTTTTGGGAGCGTGAGGGGAATGGAATCCCCTCAGGTTCCCTGAAGCCTTTTTTCACAGCCAGATCAGTGAACAAAGAAACATTGGAATGTTGGAGCTCCAGGCTTATACCAGCCATTATAAGCCCAGAGCACTAAATTGTTTTCAATGGAGCTCCCAACATTCCAATGTTCTAATGAGTATTACATATGGAACACGAGTCATACTTTGCATTGCTGTTTTATGAGTTACGGATTATTGAGCTAACCAAAGTGATCTTTAGATTACAATTTGTAACACTAACTTCATGAAAACAAATGAAACAAATATTTAAAAAGTGAAAATAATAATAATATTAATAAAAGGGTCAGCCTTACTAAGGAGGTTGTATGAGTATTCCTGGTGTGTATCACAACATCCTTTCTTAGTGTAGTACAAAAGGTGTGCTTTCAGCTTCCTTGCCATTGCACAGAGATGCACTGGATAATATGAATTTAGATTACAAAATATTCTCAGCCATTAGAGCAGAATTCCTGCCATGATATTTGTGGCAGAGCACGTGTGCCTTTACGGCAGCTCTTCGAACAGGGGACTCCTACTTGCAATGATGTGCAAACGGAATAAATATGCCTATGTCTTATGGCAGGGGGAAAAATATTTTTTCACGTTTGATCGTCCTCCTGCACTGGATTCCATATTAAAAGAAGGGAGGGGGAGGGGGGTTTCCACTTTTGGAAATTCACTTTTCTGCAGTTTCAGATAAAATGTTGCACCATCTGTTTCTGTTGTGGTTTCTGGGTATTTTAGCATTTAAAAGAATGTGGTCAACCTTAAATACATGGCCCAACCAAATATTTTGATGATTTTTTTTTTTAATTATGAAATATATCACTGTGCATAATGTCTTGTGTTTCGACTACATTGTAAAACTGATTTTCTCAATTATACACTGAAGGGAGTATGAGATAAGTACACAAACAAACATTATCTTATGAGATCATAGCGTTGAATAAAATGTAAAAACCTGCCTCTCTGTAATGTAACGTGTGTTCTTGCATCCCTCCATCAACAAATTCACTCCAAAATGAAAGCAAAAGCAAAAAGTCAGAAGTATGCAGATTCGTGCGGGAGAGGGGGCTGTTATGGGGGGTAGCTCTCTCTTTCTATTTTCCAGATTAAATTACCTTAATGAAGGACCGTAAGGGACCTGTGCGTATCTTTAACACCTTCCATGCTCAGGACAGCTCCTGGCCGTCGTGAGTCACAGTAGGTGTGTGCTCATCACGTCTGGTAGCCGTCCAAACGTTGCCACTCTTCCCACGCAAGATTAATTCCCCGCCTGTGTGGAAGAGTTAATCAGTGGGCGGAGTTCGGACGACTCCCAGCCGTCATGAGCACATACATTCTGTGACTCATGACGGCCGGGAGCCATCCTGGGTACCCTCACACCACGCCCAGCCCCTCCCCCCTCGCACCACCACGGGGCCGCGCTGCGTAGGGGTTAATGTGTGTACGTTAGTTTACCGTATGGGCTCTTCCTGATGGTGAGGGGTCAATGGTTTAATTTTCTAATGGCAATAAATTATAATGCAGGGGCGGTCTTTGCTATTTTGCATTTCCATACGGACGGAGCAGCCTTTCCCTACCTGGGAGCCTACCTGCAAGTGGAGACTCTGCGCCGGTGCCTTGGCGGTGTGTGAGGGCTGCGGGGACGCGAGCAGAACAACCAGTGGGCTCTACAGGTCTCCCCCACCGCTGCTGCATCCTACCATCCGTGCGCGGCCGCTGAGGGGGGAGACCACAACCACCAGCGCTCCCTGCGGCTGACCCCGCCCACAGGGATTCCGCGCCAGTTGGCGCTTCAAAAAGAGGACAGAACTCCCGCGTCGCGGGACGCGGCGCGGGTGCAGCCGGGCGAAGCCTGGGCAAAGGGCGGGCCCTCTACGGCCAGAGGAGGCTGGGCTGGGCCAGAGGTCCTGGTCCCTGACTTCTGTAAGTTGTGCTTCATTTCTTTACACAGTCCGCCTCTACTTCTCATTGCATGATGGCTACAGCTGCTACCAGCCCTGCTATTGCGGGAGTAGATAAAAATGGGGGCACGTTAAATCGAACCCTGGACGATTATTTTCTTAAACCAGCTCCTGAGGGTAACAAGGAGCTGCTGTTAGCAGAGAGGAGGGCAGATCGCCGTCGCTCAATAGAACGTATCAAAAACAGAACATTCTCCGAACCTATAATGTCTGTTATTTTGGACGACGACCTGATCACCACATCAGCAGATAATACATTACTAACTGCCAGTGTACCACTGCTCCTTCAAGAATGTTTAGCCCCAGCTGTGTCACCTACTCAAATCCAACAAGACTCACCAACTGTGACTAATGCCCTTAATAGCACTTCCAAGATTTTGATTTCACCTACAATCAGACCTCGCAAGGTTGTAAGAGGCAAAAGCTCGAGGTCATTGCCACATAAAATGCATGGGCCCCCACCATCTAAAAGGAGACGGAAAACAACAATTGCGAATAAGTCCAAATTAAGTCATACTGAGTTTGGTAAAAAGGCGAACACTGCTGCTATAACGTCATTGGGAGATCCCGTTACTAAGCAAGTAACAGCAGCTGTCTCTACTACCCTAACATCATCATCTCAAGTAACTATAGAGCCAGACATTATTCATACTCAAATGGAAGAAGATTCACAATCGGCTTCCTCTAAGTCCCTTTTGGATAATATCGAGCTGATTGTACGTAGTTACATGCTTGCACTGGCAGAAAGATTTAAGGGGATGGAGTTAAGGCTGGGTAAAATAGAGGGGGATTTGACTACACTAGGAAACTTTGTCCGGTCACAAGGGCCCTCAAAAATGCAACAACAAAAAGTTATTACAACAACGCACTCCCTTTCAAAAAATGTTGTGGTCTCTACACCCCCTACATCCTCTACTGGTAATAGCCAGGCAGCAGTAGCAATCCCAGCTGCCCCTAACCGATTGCATGCGGGCGTGTCAATACCTGATGGCAATATCCCTAACAAGTCTCTGCCAACAGATTCAATAGCAGTCCAGGGTAGACCAACTACTACAACATCAAATAGTAATGCTGTTACTTCAGCTAACACCTTGACCAGGGAACCTAGTTTTCTCCCGGATAGACTCCCTAGACCCGATGGGAATGAGATTACCCGGGGGAGAGGGGGTCAGTCTAGGAGACCGCCTATGGAACTCCCACCGGAAGCACTACCGTATGTGGTTGTACTCACTGGGGTCCCCGAACTGCCAAATGGAAAAAGAGAGGGATATTCTCAATTAAAAAACAAAATAATGCACTGGCTCTCTCTGTACAGACCAAAACCCAACCTGGTAAATGGCGAAATAGTCCATGTCCGTCGCCTGTCTTGGTTGGGGGGCAGAGCGAAGGATATAGGGGGTGACGTTGTGGTTATAAATTTCAGGGACAGAAAAGCAGTACAACATATTCTGAATTGGCCTTTCGGCAATGAAAACAATTGCATTGTACCACGTCCCTTGACGTACTTTTACCCCAGATCCACTGTATTTCCCCCACAACACTTAACTAATAATACCTATTTCACCTCCCAGTTCCTCAATATGGAGTCTTCCCAGAATCCTGCATATATGCATCATTTAGCTCCGACACATGCAATGCAAGGGTGGAATACCATACCATTAAACTATAAAATAGGAGCAAATGGTAATATGACACATCTGATGCCATTTACTCCCCTAGAGCTTTCTAATAGGTTCGAGGCTTTCAGTGGCTTGGAGGAATGCGACTGATGTTTAAGGTGTGTAGAGGGTATGGGGGGGGGGGTGAAAATGTCTCATGCATTACAAGGTCACATGAAGAGAAGGGTATTTGATGCTATGAAACAGAAAAACATACTGCTGTAACATATGTTGATATGAATAGTAGTTTACCTGCTGCATTATCCACAGTGTCTTCTGGGAATAATGAGGTGTTTTTACTGCTCTTACCTGTTATGAGGCCAGAAAGTAGTGCCTCTGAAAGTGGTGTTGACAAGGGTGCATGCATGATAGGATGCCACGAAGACCACCCCAGTATGTCACTGTTAACTTTGGACTCTCCATCTAAAACTGACAATATTCTTGCTTCGTATGGGGCTCTTGATTCTACCTTGGAGCATTCAGAACCGGTTGTAGCAAGTACTATGGACTCTGGGGACACATATATAGAGATACCTACCCCAATATCTGCTCCAATTACCAGAGAAACTCTTACATACCCAGCATCTGATGATTGTGTGAGCCTAATCTCGTGGAACATAGCTGGCTTGGCCGACAAGATATGTGACCCAGTCTGGTTATCATTTATCAAAAAATGTACTATTGTGTGCCTTCAAGAGACTTGGTTGGAGGATAAAAACGTCCACATCGAAGGTTTCCTAAGCTTCATCATTCCAGCGGTTGCCTCGATTAGGGGCAGAGCAAAGGGTGGCTTGGCCACCTTTATTAACTTGGGCTTGCTCTGCAAAATAAGCATCTGTCACAATGTTAACTTGAACATCCAGATGCTTGACTTAAAAAATGGCAAAAATGTTTTGACCCTGGTTAATTTTTATAATGCTAATAGCAGTAATGGTGTTTGTAACATTGCATCCCTAACAGAATTAATGAGTAAAAATGCATACACTGTATCACGGAACCTGATGATAGTAGGTGATTTTAATGTTCACCCATGTGGTAACCCAGGCTCTACCCCATTGGGCTCCCTGGGATGTAACAGTGTTGAAGGTTTCCACTTCTCTCATACTAGGGGAGGCAAGAACTTAAATGACTTAGTGAATGATAATAACTTAACTGTAGCTATGTCTATGGTTCCTGATACAAAACATTTTGACGCTCCAACCTTCAAAGGACATGGGCAGGGATCCTTTATAGATCATATATTAGTATCTTCAGATCTTGTACATTGGGTCTCGCAATTTACTATCCTTTTCAGTGTTTATAGCGATCATAACCCCCTAGTTATTAGCTTGGGCGGGTCTCTACTCACAAAACGATTGTCTCGCAATGACCGAGGCACGTTGAGTTGTATAAATGGTAGACGCCGCATTAAATGGACAATGATAAACCAAGACACTTTATATTCCAAAATAAACAGTGCATGTGAGGAGGAGCTGTCTGCATGTTCATCTTTTGACTCATCCCCCATGAATATTTTGACCGGGTTTGCGTGGTTGGTTTCTAAAATTGGCTCCATGTTAGCAGCTCAAACAAAGGGGCAAAGTGGAAAAAATTCTAAATGGTTTGACCACAACTGCTCAAAGGCAAGTAGGGATCTGAAGAATGCCCTAAAAACTAAACCTAGAGACTCTGACCTGATAAAAAGTCTTCGCCTGACCTGTAGGAAGGCATTAGCCGCTAGAAAAAAGGAAATTAAGGTCAACACCATAGAATCTCTCCTTGATCCTTCAGTGCTGGGGAACAGCAGCAAGTTCTGGCAAATTATCAACAAACCTTTGTTTGATAACCCTAATGACACAGTCCCTGGTACAAATATTTCAGAGGGGGAGTGGGTGACCCACTTTAGTACAATTTTTAAGAGTAATGAGCACTGGGCAGAAAAAGCTTTTTTAATACCATCTGTGAACCCATTATGCTTTACAGTTAATGAGGTTGTAAGGGGGATTCAGGGTCTAACTAGCAACAAGGCCCCGGGCCCGGATGGTTTACCACCGGACCTGTTCAAGTCTAGTATCCCCTTTTGGGCTCCTGTTCTCACGGCGGTAATAAATGCAGCAGTGATAACGGGGTGCCCAAACACGTGGGGTCTATCGACTATAGTCCCCGTTTTTAAAAAGGGCGATCGCAGCAGTCCATTATGTTACAGGCCGATTTCTTTATTAAATTCAGTAGCTAAAGTGGAAGGGGGGGTAATTCTTAACAGGCTATCCACATGGGCTAAAGATAACAATATTCTATCACCTATACAATATGGGTTCAGACCCGGCCATTCGACTATTACACAGTGCCTGAACCTATATTTGATCTTAAGTAAATATACCCTGGCTAGACAAGGAACTGTCTACATGGCATTTATGGACTTGTCGTCCGCTTTTGATTGCGTGGACAGAAGCTTATTATGGGCCACCTTGCTGAGAATGGGTGTAGAGAGGAATCTTGTCAACTTCCTAGCCGATCTGCATTCGGATACAAGAGCTAACGTCCGTTACACCCAAGACCTTAAAGTAACGGACGAATTCAAAATAAACCGGGGAGTTCGACAAGGATGCATTTTGGCCCCATTCCTCTTTAACCTGTATATTAACGAATTGGAGGAATTTCTTTTAAATACTGAAGCAGATTACCTCTTTGTTGAGCGCAAAGGGGTGCCTGTGTTACTTTATGCAGACGATGCTGTTCTTATATCTAGAACAGCAATCGGTCTTCAGAAATTATTAAATTCCTTCTTTAAATTTATGGAGTCACGTGGCCTAAGCATTAACAACTCCAAGTCCTATGTCATGAAAACAGGAAAGGGTACCCGGAAAACTGATTCCCTTAGCATAAATGGGGAGAAAATCCCTTCAACTAATTCCTTTTCATACCTTGGGGTCCTCTTAGATCATAAATTATCGTGGGGCCCCGCAGTGTCCAAAAAGAAGGGCGAAACAACACGGGTAAATGCGGCCATCCTTGGCTTTGCAAAAAAAAATCGGCAACTGCCCTACGGCCGCATTGCTCAAATTATACCAGGCAAAAAGTGTTGCTGTCGCCTGCTATGGAAGCGAGCTCTGGGGCTATCGTAAGATAAAAGACCTAGAGGTTACAGAAAATAACGTCCTGAAAAAGATACTGAGGTTGCCAAGGGGTATTGGGAACTACTCTGTACATGAGGAGTTGGGGGTCCCCTATCTAGGCGATAGAATAGCAGTAAACCCGGTTTTGTGTTGGCTGAATTGTTGGCTCAATACCGACATTCCACTCACACCTGCCCTACTGAAAGAAGCCTTATTGCTAGACGGGAGGTTCAAAGTCCCGTGGGTGAAGTATATAAAGGACTGCTTGACGGCAATTGGCCGTTCTGATTTGTTTTAGGATCCCAACTTGATTACAAAATCCGATGTCATCTCGGTAAAAAATGCTATATTAATGTTAAGATGTACTGACAGAGAAGAGGTTGAGATACAGAAGGACAGTGTTAGGAAACACTTTTTACTCAAAACCTGTCAACAAATGGAACCTTATTTGACATGGCCTATGACCAGCTATGAACGGTTTTTGTTAATAAGGTTCCGTTTCGATCTATATCATCTCCTACTGGCGGTACCTAGTGGGGCTCAACGGGGTGAAGTGTTGCCAGCTTGTGGCTGCGACGGAAAGTCTCCTCAAGATCTGGCACACTTTCTTTTTATCTGCCCCTATTATTCCACCCCACGGAAACTATACCTTATACCGTGCCTTAAAAAATTGAATTTTGTACAAATCAAACCTGCACTTTACTACCTACAACTACTGAATTGCGACTGTACCTTATTTGTCTGTAACTTTTTTTAAAAAGCCATCTGTTTTAGGAAAAGTATGGATGGATAATCATGCTGTGAATGTTTTAGGTGCTTTTTAAACAATATAGTAATTTATGTTTTTAACTAAATACTGCTCATGCTTATAGTGCCCGCTGTACCATCTTTTTCTTTGTACTGTATACTGTGTCTCTTACTTGCCACATGAAATGAATTGTCTGGAATGTTTTTAAATGTGTACTTATGAATTGTACTTTTATGATTGTAATATCTACAATCGAATAAAGATTTTTGAATTGAATTGAAAATAATGCACCCCTCTTCCTTTCTTCCTTTCCTCGCTAGTGTGTGATTGTCTGCTGTAAAAGTTTGAACAGGTGCAATGCTTTTGAGTGTTGTAATTAGCAATATTCTAAATAGAGGTAAAAATAGGCCAAATCCACAGGCAATAAGCCCAGCCATACATAAGTTATGTGCATACATTTCATGGACATGTGATTCAAATTTGTAAAAATGACTTTAAGCACATTAGGAAAATGAAGCATCTTATTAGAGCTACATTTGTTACTTCGCTGCCAGGATACTGCTGAACTGTAAGCTGACAAAAATATGAACACGAAAATGGATCATTTGGTATTAAAACATATTTGAGGGTCTGAGGCAGCTTGCAGGGGGGTGGCCTAGTCAGTCAGATTCGGAGGTGTCAGGGACAAAAGGAAAAGTGTCTCCATCCACCCCAAACACCACTGAGCACAGATAAGTGGTCATGTGCAGGAGAACCCAAAGGTGACAGCAGTAAAGGAAGATCTCAAAGAACAGGCCCTAAGCAAAAAGAAAGTAATCTTAGTATCAACAAGAGAAGCCCCGGATATACCAAAGAAGCCAGAGAGATTTTGCCACCATCCACCCCTTGCACTAGCATCCACAAACAAAGGGATAGAGTGTAAGCCCCTACAGAAGGATCACTCCAAGCCCAGGAGAACCCTCCGTGATAGTCAAACATGACAGAACTCTCAATTCAGGAAATAGACTCTCGATATTTGTAGCAAAAACGTAACTTAAAACTTTCTGCATTTTAATTTTAGTTTATTTAAAATTAAAGTTCCCCAATTTTTCTTTCTAAATGTTTCCTTACCTAACGCCAAATGTTGGCATGTAAGGCACAGCAGAAGAGCTCTGCATCAGCTAAAGCCAAGCCACAGCTTAAGGTACATCATTCCTGTTTGCTGAAGGACAGTAATAATCAGAAAACACCTCAGAAACTCCAAGCTAATAAGCAGATTAGAAATAAAAAATAATTTCTGGATGGAGACTAACATAACAGGAAATCGATGTGCATAGAGTCCTTATGTAACTGTGTGCGCAAACTAAAATACATAGGTATTTTCTGGGGTACCAAGTACTTACCTGGCTCCAAGGTAAGACTGACCCTCAGAGTAAGGACTGAGACAACAAATATAGACTGGAGTCAAAAGAGATGCATTTGTGAGTCTAAGATGGAGAGAGTGCAAAAAAAGTCACTGTTTTATACCATTACTTAATTTTCATGATGTAACCTGGATATCATCAGAAGCTATTTTCTCTGATCTAGGTATGTGATGTGATTTTTCGTGATGTTTACACTCCCTGCCTTCTACTCTGACTGCTCCCCTTCAGGCTTGCTCATTGTCATACTCTCTCTAGCTTGTAGCATTCTGCCTGCTGTCTATGCTTCCTGTCCTCTTCCTTGCATGCATTCTACCCTTACTTTACTCTGCCTTCATATTCTCTTCCATTCCTGCCCTTTAATATTTTTCCCATTCTATCTAGTAAACTGTCTTCTACCCAGGGCCGGCTTTAGGTTGGTGCGGCCGCACTCGATGCTGATCTGGAGGAGGGGCATGACCTCAAAGGGGGGTGCTGTCTTAAGCGCTACCTTACAATTAGGGCTCCTAGTTTTTTTAAACATTTTTTGTTGTTGACATTTCCGTCTGTATTTATCCATATTTATTTTATGCTCAATTTATCAGTATTTATCCATATTTATTTTGGGCTTTCTGGGAAAATGAAGCTGAAATTAGTATATTTCCACATTTATTTAACCAATAAATATGCATTCATGCTTGAATGCCTATCAGGTTTCATTGCTGTGAACACCCTCAGAAGATAAATCAATGCACTTATACGAAAATATGCACATTTCTGTATCCACCTTGAGCATATGTACTGCTGTTAAAGCCTCCTTACTAACATTCCTTTCTTTTTTAACACCTTTACCTTCCAAGACAGTATTTAGAATTACTCAAAAAACAACCCAATTTCTATTTTTTCCACATTTAAAAATAAATACAGACAAGAAAATAAATGTTTTCTGTCTGTATATATCTGTAAAAATCTGTAAAAACTGAAAACAGGGAGCCCTACTTACAATTAAAAGCAACTGCTTTAGAATTCCTTGTGCAGCCAGCTTTTTCAGGCAGCAATAAGATTGCCAGGTAACTCGAGATTAATGGTCCTGCCTGAGAGAGAGATTGGAGTTTCATCTAGTGGCAGTTTTGCCACCATAAAGTAGCACAGAGAGTTAATATGCCTGCTGAAAAGAACAGATCTGTATCTTATGTGGATAGCTGAGTGGATTAGTAAAGTCAGCCTTTAC
The DNA here is from genome assembly GCF_964263255.1 of Lissotriton vulgaris. Lineage (NCBI taxonomy): Eukaryota > Metazoa > Chordata > Amphibia > Caudata > Salamandridae > Lissotriton > Lissotriton vulgaris. The sequence continues at coordinate 184,904,938 of NC_141688.1, read as the reverse complement.
CAGCACTTTAAAACAAATGAAATGTATGACAGAGAGGTGTTATGGAGAGGTGAGGAGCCCTTTTGCACATTGTGGTGGGGGTGCCAAAAATAAAGAGTGTCGCACCAGCCGCCACCACCGCTAAAGTCGGCCCTGCTTCTACCCTGCATTCCCTTTACAATTTATGCTCACTACCACGAGCTAACCAACTGTTTGTGATATTAACCACTATTTGCATCTACTCTTCCACCCTCTTTCCAGTCTTTCCTCTACCAATTCTACCCCCTAGCTATCCTTCCATTCTGCTCCCTAACCCACTGCCTTCTTCTCATTTCGAGTACCAGTACCTGCTAACCAAACCCCATTTCTAATTATTTATTGCCAATTTTCACTATCGGGATTCTCTCTTCTGTCCTAGTACATACTATTTGAGATTGGTCTACACCTCCTTTATTAATAAAAAATAATAACAAATAATGTATAAAGCCCATGGCTACTTCCACTGAAGTGTCCCAACACCAATGCAAACTAGCTGCCGCAGTTAAAAAAATTCTAAAGTGAAAGAAAAGGTTATAGTTAGTAAACAAACCCACTCTAATGCTCCGTGCTGACTCCCCTGTGTAACCTGAGCATACCTTCTAATTGGTGATTTTACCTGCCTCGATGAATGTCTACCGTGCCTGTGAGGATCAGCGGCATCGGATGCTGGCCTCCTGAGCCCTGACGACATTCTGTGGAGGCCCTGGGCGGTGCAGCCTGTGCCTTGGCAGGGGCACATGAGGTGGACATGTAACTCCTACTCAGGGTGTACACCTCAGGAAGTGGGGGACACCCAGTGTTGTGTTTAATACCCCTCACATACCAACAGGCCCCTTGGTGTCATGCTTCATCATCGGGGTCTTCGCACCCCGCTAGAGGGATGCGGCGTGCTACGACCAGCGGCTGCGCGGGAGCACTAGAGTGGTTGACTATGTGTGGTGTGTGTTATGTGCTTGTGCTGGGGTATATGGGAGAATGTGAGTGAAGGGTGTGGTGAGGATTAAAAAGACACCTGGCCAGTAGGTTGTAGGAAAAATTTATTCGAAAACTCTGGCTGGTGCTATTAAAATAAGTGCAAGGCGAGGTTAGTAGTCTTGATTATGGACTTTACCTCTGGTGTGCGTCAACATGTTTCGGAACTCAGTGTTCCTTCTTCAGGACGGGTGCACAACTTCCCAACCCTACTCACGTGTGTTTTTTAGTAAAAAATGTTGTTTACTAAATTTTAGAAAAAAGTGAAAATTATTTACAGTGAGAGACTAGGCTATAGTGTGCCTACAGCGGTTTGTCGGGATCATGCAGTTGCATGTCTCATTTAGACTGTCATGTTCTGCCTTACGAGCATGTCCAGAAAGCCAGGGTAGGTAGGTGGACTCCTAATAAAGTCCGCCAAAGTAGGCCTCTTTCCATAGCAGGGAGGAAAGAGGCCTACTTTGGCGGACTTTATTAGGAGTCCACCTACCTACCCTGGCTTTCTGGACATGCTCGTAAGGCAGAACATGACAGTCTAAATGAGACATGCAACTGCATGATCCCGACAAACCGCTGTAGGCACACTATAGCCTAGTCTCTCACTGTAAATAATTTTCACTTTTTTCTAAAATTTAGTAAACAACATTTTTTACTAAAAAACACATGTGAGTAGGGTTGGGAAGTTGTGCACCCGTCCTGAAGAAGGAACACTGAGTTCCGAAACATGTTGACGCACACCAGAGGTAAAGTCCATAATCAAGACTACTAACCTCGCCTTGCACTTATTTTAATAGCACCAGCCAGAGTTTTCGAATAAATTTTTCCTACAACCTACTGGCCAGGTGTCTTTTTAATCCTCACCACACCCTTCACTCACATTCTCCCATATACCCCAGCACAAGCACATAACACACACCACACATAGTCAACCACTCTAGTGCTCCCGCGCAGCCGCTGGTCGTAGCACGCCGCATCCCTCTAGCGGGGTGCGAAGACCCCGATGATGAAGCATGACACCAAGGGGCCTGTTGGTGTGTGAGGGGTATTAAACACAACACTGGGTGTCCCCCACTTCCTGAGGTGTACACCCTGAGTAGGATTCTTCTTGTTTAAATATCAGTGCCCGTGGAGTGAGAATCCTATCTCCATACTCTACCTCCCTCTGTTGATACTTGTTGGACATGTAACTCCTGCTGCTTCCGCTAATCGCGGCGGTCCCTGTGAGGCCCCGATAATGTAACTGACCTCTGAATCAGCGAGGACCTGGAGAGGGCAGGGCGTTCTGCCGGTGGTGGCCTGAGGGGAGGCAGAGACTGCGCAGGAGCCTGCCACGAGTGGTGTCTGCTGTTCTGTGAAGGCCCAAACTGCTACTGAGGGGGCTGTCCCCGCCGGCTGCGTAGAGACGGTTGGTGGAGCCTCGGCGGCTAAGGTAGGCCTCTGATCGGGGACTATGGCATCTGCTCAGCACCAGGGTGTCACGCTGTCGGTCGGGCCTAGGGCCCCCCCACCTGGATATGGCACAGAAGCTGATGCGAGGTTACTGAGGTATACTCTGCGGCTGGTGCTGCAGCACTTTACGGAGGAATGATCGGGCCTGGGGCCCCCGCCGGGGTGCTGGCTGGGATTGTTGGGAGCCTGTTGTGGCGAGCCGCGGGCTGACGCTGCTACTTTTGCACTGTGGTGGGGGTCCACAGGGGTCGGTTGAGCCTAGGGCCTCCGCCTGGACTTAGTAAAAGGTTTGCGACATGGCTGCTGTGACGAGCGTATGGGTAGTGGCTGCGGCATTTGCATTGGTGTGGGGGGCCACCGGAGTTAGTCAAACCTAGGGCCCTCTACCGGACTCTGTCCGTGGTACACCGCTCTACTTTTCTCCACAGTGAAGTAGTGTGGCTCACTCGTTAGAGGCGGCAGACCCGAGAGCAGAGGACGGCCTGGGACCAGGGTTCGATTCCCGGTGCGGCAGGTTTCTGGACCAGGGTCAGCGGACTCGATAATTCTCTCGCCTCGGTGCCCACTCTGATCAGCGATCACACTCGGCAACTCTGGGCATTAGCTTGCCTCATCTTCACTAACGGCCCCACCAGACCGCCGGGGATGCCTGGTCTCACCCTGGAGATACCCATTAAGGGACCATCTCTCAGGGAAGCCAGGAAGGGTTTCGCAGCGGTCGAAGCGCCTTGGGACCCTACGGGTAAGTAGTGCGCTATATAAAATGCCAATACATACATTCTATACTTCTGGACTGTCTGCTGCGGCCCTCCTTAGGGGCCAGTTTCTACAGGGCATCAAAGTGTGCTGACTACGGTGCAGGATATCAGACTGGGATGATCCAAGCGGCGGCCTGGTCTGGCTGCGTGTGGGGCTACTTCTCAGTTATAGCGGGTGCCCTTGTCGTTTTGGTTTCCACCTCCCTGCTACTGTTGAGGGTGCTACTGCTGCGGTGGGCCTGTGTGGAGCAGCTTAGGTGTCCACTATGTCCCTGGGGCCACGGGGGTCGGTCGGACCGAGGCCCCCCACTTGACTGCATCGGTGATAGGTCGGGCGGCACGGTGGGGGCTGGGCCCCTGTCGTGGTGGGAACCCTGTACTCGTTGGCCTCCCCACCTTAAGGCCCATGCGGGGAATGGTCTCCCCCTTCCAACCTGTGGAGGGGTCTGCCTGAATCGCAGGGCCTAGGTCGCAGCACTGCGCACGCTGGCAATAATTACACACACACTCATACTGTGCTAGCGTGGACCGGAAGTGCTGTGCCACCTCCGTCCGTTTATTTAAAGCCTTCTGGCCACGCCTGGCCAGAAGGTGATACATTTGTGGGTAGTGCTTCCGGGGCTCAACCTGAGACCCTCGGAGCACTAGAGCGCTACACAACCCATCAGCTAGGATATCGCCCGGAGGATGACTGCGTATTCATTCTCCGGGTGTTTGCAGGGCCCTGCCTGAAAATTTCCTTGCTACGGCCACTCCAACCAGTTCCCAGTTATACTTCCTGAGATCAGGACCCACGCGTCAAACTGCCTACATTCTAGAGAGGGGAATCTCCCACCTGCGTTTCAACTGCCACTGTTTGCCCGCCTACAGCTGGGGGACGGCCCAGAGGCCTCACGGGGGCTCGAGTGGGGTGCACTGGGTGGCTATCATTCTCAGTGCTGCCCGCTGCGGAGAGGTGGCGCCCCGCTTGGGGACTGCGCCTGCAACATGCAATTGGTGATCGGCTGGAGAGACACTGAACCACGGGTTAAGCGACTAACATAGTCCTCGACAAAACCGCATCTAGTGAGCCTACAGTGGAGTGACCTTGCGGAGGGAGGGGTGCTTGGGGGTCGGTCAGTCCTAGGTCTCCTTATTCCCCCCGGCAGGTGGTGCACCAGAAGGAACTGCCTACATTCGCTGGTGTGGAGACTGGTGCAGGGGCCTATTCAGACCTGCGCAGCCCCTACGCTTGCTACCCTTGAAGTGGCCCTGCTGTTGCTGTGACCACAGTAAGTCACATCTTTGATTACAGCGCTATCACCTCATGGCGCATATGGTCCTGATCATCAACGCAAAAACTGAGTGGGGAAATCATGGTGGTCTGACATCCTGGCCCGCTCCCTATGCGTAGCGCACAGCAAATCGTGATGGGTCACCTATGTACCAAGACCCACCGTGACGTACCCCACGACTGCCAAGCTAGGTCATTGCTCAAGGCTTCTGGATCCATAACTGGGGTGATTGAGCCTGATATTGCAACCAAACTTGACACTGTGCTAGCAGCAGTTGAGTGAATCAGTAATTCTTTGGACCTGACCCGCACTTCCCTGGAAGGCCGGATGAATACCATCACCTCCGACTTTACGCTCCTCCAGGCTGACCAACATAGACTTTTAGACAGGGTTTGCGATGCGGAGACCGCACTGCAGACCTTCAACACCGATTCTGAAACCACTCCTCCGCTCTGCAAGATCTGCTGGACCGAGTTTACTCCCTGAAGAAAAGGTGGACAACGCAGATGGACGTTCACACTGTAATATTGTCCGCCTGGTTGTAATGGCTGGATTTCCTGTCTAGATGGGATCAGCCCCCAGGGGCCCCTGTGACCCAGCCAAAACGTACTCACCTTCCCTTCTTAGATCGTATTCACAATAAGTAGCTATACAGATAAATATACAGATTGCACCTAAGAATGGGGAATGACAATATACATATATGGAGTTTTTTACAATATCTTATTCACATCAGTTGGCCTCGCGGTCGCCCCGACCCAGACCGTTCTACCCTAGGGCAGATCTGACACACAATCCGGCGTGTCTACACACGGGCCTGCAGAACCCAATGCTCCCTTTTCCAAGCGTTCGCGATCCTGCGAAACATCCGCGACAGTGTCCCCCCTGTCGTTCTCATTTAGTCTTATACCACAATCCGGTGGCTTTACACGGCAGTATCCCTCCTGCCGTTCTCATTAACGCCGCATATCAACGACGACCACATTCCTATGAAACATTATTGGGATGATATCTCACCAGTCTACTTAGGATAAAACTAAAATAATAACTTTGGGTATGAGTTCAGATTGTATAATGTACTCCGTGCTCATGACATCAAAGGTCCACTCACTCCCTCTTTATTTGGCTACCATTCGTTTGATCGGGATTTCTCATCCGTTCGTCTTAATAGTGCTCAACTAGAAGCCTCATTTACCAAGATTGAACATAAGCACCAGGTACACAATAATTCTATATGAATTAGGGTATTTATTATCCATAGACATAAATCACATTACTAAGCAGCATTACATTTGCAAAGGGAATAAAAGATAAAGATTAGGGTGCACGCACTATAAGAATAGGTTGGACTTCACCTGGTTAGTGGGAAATCGGGACTCGGCAGTCATCTAGGCTCCTGTCTCGTCTCTGGGTCCTGGCTCGCTTTGCAGTCACCCTCAGCCGTCACAAGTACACGTCTGCACCGATAGGCTCAAACTCGTCTGCTCTCCCTCAGGACCTCGGAACCTTGCTGTTAATTAGCTACCGTCTCTCTCTCTCTCTCTCTGCATTCGTGCGCTCCGCGCCACTTCTCGTTCAGTCTATCTTCAGAGAGTTTCGGTCTTAAATCTTTCTCCGACTTCAAAGATGGCGACTTGTCCACCATAAAAGTGAATAATGGCAGAGATGCTAACGGCTAGATGCCGCCTACGGACTAACTGACTGAAAGACTAACACCTTCGCTAATATCAAAGCCCGTTCCTTCATGGAAATTCACGGCCAGTAACCTGCCGCCCACCAAATTCTTGTACCTCCCCGTACCAAGGACACTTTCCCAGCCGGCCGGCCTGAAGTTGTGTCTTCGGAGTGGAGAAAAATACATTCCTTCGATAAGGGTCAGCCTGAACCGGTTCTCTCCAAGCGAACAACAGCTTGAAACTAAAACATTACATTTCACCTAGAAAGCCTTCTCGAGCTACCGGGCAGAAAGCAAAATGGAGTCTGTCTCGTTTAAGGCCTACGGAGCCCATAATATGCATAGCTCCACGAGAAACAGATCGGCATGTTAGCAAATGAGTAAATCATGACTAATACTTATATATCTAACCCCTTACTTAAATTCATAAGCCTTACTCTAAGGGAAATGGCACGAAAATGCCCTTATATCTGTAAGACAGGGTCCCTGTCTATCGGCCTAATCCCTATGTTTATGGGGGTGATAGGCTGGAGTCACTCTCCATCATTCTTCTTCTCCAAAGAGCTGGCAGAAAGGCAGCCATTACACTGGTGGAACGGGATCCAGAGACTTTTACAGAAGCCTAGATTAAGGAGCTGATTCCCACGGGTCGCTCTCTCCGCAATTCGTAGTGGAATGGGCCCACAGGGTACCCGCCTGCAGGCCGCCTCTTGGGGCTTGACCCCTTCTTGTTTCGAGTCATGAATTTCATTGACCACAACGCAATTCTTCGGTAACTTGGCAAACCCCCTGGCCCCTAGGTACAGACTGTCACTGTCTCCCTTTTTTCCAGAATACTCTGCTAAAGTACAAAGGAGACAAGCCACCTTCAACATAGTAGAGAAACAACTCCGTGATCTGGACCTCCATTACTCCCAGTTATTCCCCACCCACCTGCGGGTTAATAAAGAGAGTAACACTAGATATTTTGACACCCACGCTGAGGTTTGGGATTATCTTGAGGAACAGGGACTGGTGACAGCATATAAATCAACAGATGAGTCACGTCTCCACGAGTGCCCTCGCCGAGGCAGACGCGGGGAAAAATAGAACATAGACACAAGGCCTAAAGTAGTCACCCCACACCCTGACCAAATAAGACTGGAGCACCAGGATGCCCTGCAGACAATGGCAGCCTTCCAATCCACCAGTTTCCTGTCCCCGGTTGACTCAGCTGCCTCTCTTCCAAAATCCGGAGTTTCTGAATCCACTTCTGAATGGTCCATGGACGCAGATTTCACCCTGCTCCAGGGTGTCACTCCGCAGACTGTAGATGGCATCATTTGAGCTTAGCCTGTATTAGAACATGATGTCACTCCAGGCCTTGCCATTCTTAGTTGCCTGCTTTCTTGGGGTAATTGAAGGGGGCAAGCTTTATATCGGCTCCTCTCTGTCGCTGGTCTGACTCCCCGAAGTCATACAACAACATTAGTTCTGTGGCCATGACATGGCGTGTTTGTTTGGGCAGTTCCTCACGTTGGGGAATATAAAAAGAATATGGGCATGATATTACTTGATGCAGAGAAGGCATTACCCATGTCTTTGGGATTGCCTATGGGTCACGCTACCTGCCTTTTGTATAGGGAAATATTTTGTTATACTGATCCAGGCACTTTATAAGAGCCCACATGCCCAAGTTGCGCATGCCGGGAGCTATTTAAGTTTTTCCATATTTATAGTGGAACAAGGCAGGGGTGTCCACTATCGCCCCTCCTTTTCGCTCTGAATATAGAACCTTATCTGCAGTCTCTTCTTCGGAATCCAGTCACAGACATTTGGTGATTGATAACTCAAACTGAAGGCATATTTCGATGATGTGGCAATTTTGTTCTACTAACACGACAACAACCATAACCCTGATTTTTCAGGAAGTGAGTCCCTTTGGGTTATGATCCCAATTATTACAAGAGGGTACGTTTAGAGTACTCAAGGATATCATGTATATTTGGAGGGGGATTTGAAAGAAATATTCAATGTGCTTTATCAACAAGGAGGCTCCCATATGGGATAATCCTGCCTTTTCCTATATCACCCGGGATCTAACCTGTAGGGTATGGGCAGACCTTGGAACTATAGAAATGGTCCATTATTTGATTTAAATGGTTTTATATCCTTTTCTGATCTACGAGATGCTTATGAATTGCCTCATCACTCTTTCTTTAAATACATTGAGCTGAGAAATACCTACAGCTGATGGACTACATGCGAACGGGTCATGTACGTGTGGAGGGCATTGACAGCTCAGAGGTTTCCTCATATTTTCAAGTCTAGTATTAAAGCTACTATAAGCATGATGTATCAGCTATTTTCACAGTTTGCTATAGATGATACTCCGCTATTAGCTTCAAAATGGAGTAAACTTCTCTCATCAGAGGTCTCAGCCAGAGAGATACAGATAGCTTTAGATTTGCTGAATCGCTCTGTACATTCCATCAATCTCAAGCTACAACACTGGTGCATGCCGTGTTTTTTATACTATACGCCAGACCTAATTTTAAAATGGGGAGCAACGCCCTCTACAAACAGGACAGATAGAATGAGATGTCCTAAGTGTAAACTTCTTGCTGCCACTGTCCTTGACATGCTGGTAATCTGTCCCTGTTTACAAAAATTCTGGCAAGGGGTAACAATATGTCGCTATGTCTCGGTTTTCCTGTACAACTATCAGTTAAAAAGAAGAAGATGGGTGTTAAAAATAAATTGGAAGGAGGTTCACAGAAATTAGTTATGATCATGCTGGTATCTGCCCGACTTTGTATTGCTCGAAGATGGGTCTCAGAGGATGCTTCTAAAGATACATAATGGTGCCCCCTTCTGTATTAAATATATGAACAAGAGCTTGCATTGGCTAAAGCAAGAGGCTTTTCCCCGTTGCCAAAGTTTCATAGGATCTGGAAGAATTTTAGATGGAATTTTATCAATGTTGTTATTGATTAGTTGGATAATTAAATGGTTTTATCTATTTTATAAGAGAGCTCCTGTAATATATTATAATTCCTCAGCCAGTCTATTAATGATTCTATGTGCAAAGAATAAATCAATGATGGAAATTAATTGATTTTACTGTCCCTACTTGATTGTCCTTCCTTGATGTTTTATCCTGTATGAATTGCATTCACATATCGGTTTTGTACTATGAGCTGTGAATAAAATAAAAGAATTACAAAAAGGGGAAAGGGCGTGGTTCAAAAGAGGCTCCAGGTAGTTGCACTGAGTCATTGTAGTTAGCCTCTGCCGTGCTCACTGCTGTCCAGGCACTCCCTGCTTTCTCACTCCACAAGTATTGGTTCTTTGAGCTTCCGGTGCTAACTACCTGCTTCTGAGGTTGAAACACGAAACTGATTGAGTTTTATGGCCTCACAATGTTGGCCATCTTTGAAATGTAGAACAGAGCAATATATGCAGTTTAAAGCGAGATATAGACTCTCACCAGACTATTGAATAAATGTTATATCTAACAGATGTCTATTACCAGAAGCATCTGGGTCACGAAAGACACTGTTACTGTAGGTCGATGATGTTGGAAATATTACTCCCTCCACCCTCACAAACATTGGTCAGTGCATTAACTTTTCAAGTTTTGCAGTGATGAATGGTTTTCGAGTATGACTGAGATCAGGTAAGGAGATTTGCTGAGAAGACCCTTCAGCAGCACAGAACCACAATAAAATAAAACCACAGGGCTCTATGCAGCTGTTAGCTCTCATCAGTCAGAGCATATCACATGTGTGCTGGGTTATGGCAGTACTTTCAGGTGAGGAGAGGGCTTTAAGTCAAACAGTTATAACTGGGACTCAGACTCCATAGTAATTTAATACACACATTAGAATGCGGCCTTATATTCATATTCTTAACTTTAATGGCAAAAACACTGATCGTTTTGTCAATAATGTATGTCAAAAACGTTAATTTCATATCAGCGATTTAGTTGGGATTTATGTTTCACATGTTGTTCTTCGTTTTTCATTTACTAAGAATGTTAGCTAGTACCCGGACGTTGTATTTCTGTATTGTTTCATGCAGGATACTACTCTTGCGTAATGCTTACTTTGGACTGAGACCCTCCAGTGTGTTTCTGATACACCACAATTAGGCGCTCTGAGGTTAAGGCTGAAGGCAGTGCATGTTTTCCAAAGTACCTATAAGTGAGTCAAAAGTAGTTCACTGTACATGGCTAATATGCGTTATAGAATTCCAATAGAAGCCCAGGCTATGATGTGCAGGACATCTAACCTGGGCTTCTATTGGAATTCTATAACGCATATTAGCAAGCCCATTATCGCAGTTTTAGCTGCAGTTTCCTGCCACTAAAACGGCAATAATTTTAACGAGGTTCTTGCTAATATGCCCCACAGTTCTTACAGGTAAGTGGGAGTGTTGTGTGTTGGGGTGAAATGAAGGAGATGTGACGACTGCATTGCACGAGAGAGTGGAAAGGTGCTGAGGAGGAAAGAAATAAGGTGCAACATATTCAGATGGAAGATATATAAATGAAAAAAGCGTATTACATGTCACAGAGGTAATACAATGGGAATATTTAAGCAATCATGAAGACCCTTCCCCTTTGACAGGCATAAAAAATGCAGGAAAATGGGGCAATCAAGACAATTTCCTCTTGGTGTCTTAATAGTTAACATAGTGTCTTTCAATGATACATCAATATTTTGTATTGTATCTATTCATTCAATCACTTGGACTTGCTTGTTTTGCTCATTTGCTCCTTACAAATTCAGAGGAGTGTACGCCCACCAATTACACATTTCAGCAGCCGCCAATGCTAACTAGTCCTCCAAAAATAGAAAATGGTGACTTCCTACAGTTAGCAGAATAGATTTTAATGATGAAAGAGGGAAGTGGTATTTACAACTTTCCCTTTTCCCCTTTTTGGACTGCTTCCATTATGGGAAAAGTAAATATAGCTCTCACTGCATTACCTACTTCTCCCCCTTTACACCACAAATGCCCATTTTTGTCCAACACTCCATCTGCCTCTGAAAAAGTATGTGCTGCTAGTGAACATCGTTAATTGCCCTACTCTCTTCATTCCCATCATATCAAATATATTTTTACATTTATTGTGAGCCCCAAAGACCATCAAGAGAAAGGAATTGTCATTTTTTCTGGACCAGAATGGATGAAAATAGTGTTCAATGTAAATGACTTCTCTGCACCATAAGAGCCCGCTCTCCTTTATTTATTCTTGGTCTGTTTTCTGTGCAAGGGAAGAGTAGAGATGCATGTATACAAGGTCTGGCAAGTTTCATGGAAGCGAATGTCTGTGCTATAATGGCAGCTAATTCGATGCAACCACATATACTGCTGGCCTGACTGAAGGCTCCTGGAATCCACTACCCTCACAAGAGCACAGAGCAACGCCCCTTGCTGTTGGCATCTGAGATAGCCGTATTCTGTCAGAGTTTTCAGGGATCAGCCTGAGACAGGCCATAAAGGCAAGGAGGGTTGTACTTATCCATTGATATCTCAGAAGTGCATCTTGTGTTGTCCTTTGAGTGGCAGAGATCCAGTGTGTCTTTGAGGGTGCCTGGGAATATATACTGAGGGCCTCCTGTGGAACTGGGTGAGAAAAGGTGCCCTTCATCCTGCAGACCACTGTTTGCAGAAGCCAGCCAGGGGTAGGAGCTGGGTGATGGAGCTGGGCAGAAGTGTAATGCCTACCTCTCTCAACTCCACTTTAGCAGCTACCATAAATGAATGCTCCAAGCTAGGGGGATTCATCAATCCTCCCTGCCAGTACTTTATTGAATGCTGCAACATAAGAAGTGTGACCAGTAAAATGCTTCCAAATTGATAATACTGCTTGAATGAATTCTTTCACTCCTCACCTTCAAATATATTATAGTTACACTTTACCACTCTTAGAGCCAGTTTAATACATATATAATAATGAATCGCAGTAATTCACAACATTTTTATATATGAAGACCCCTGTGTGTGTAAGTGGTTGTGTCGGTCTGTGAGTGTGTGTGTCACTAGCTGTACGGTTGTGTACATGGGTGCGTGACTGTCTGAGTGTGTGTGTGAGTGCCTGTGTGGGTCTGTGAATGGATGTATGAGTGGTTCTCTGGGTCTGTAAGGGACTGCATGGATGTTTGACTGTGTGTGTAAGTAGATATTTGAATGTATAAATGGGTGTTTTAGTGGTTTTCTCTCTCTCTGACAGGGTGTGTGAGTGCATGTGTGGGGCTCTGAGTGGTTTTCTGGGTCTCTGAGTGGAAGTATTAGTGTCTGTATGGGTGTGTGAGTGGTTCCTGGGTCTTTGAGTGGGTGTGTGAGTATCTGTATGGGTGTGTGAGAGGGTGTATGAGTGGTTGTTTGGGTGTATATGTGGGGGTGTGAGTGTGTGGTGGGTGGGTGTATGAGGGTGTGTGTAAATGGCTATGTGGGTCTCTCAGTGGTGTGTGAGTGGATGCACATGTATGCAAGTGGGTCAGTCAGTTGTTTTGCTGTATATGTGTGTGAGTGGGTGTGCAAGTGTCTGTGTTTTTCCATGAGTGGCGGTGAGTGGGTGTGTTAGTTGTTCTTTGGGTCTCTGAGTGGGTGTGTAAGTGGCTGCAAAGGGGGTGAGTGGGTGTGTGAGTGGTGCTCTGGATCTCTGAGTTGGTGTGTGGGCTGTATGGTTTTGAGAGTGGTTGCGTGAGTGGTTGTGTAGGTGTGTAAGTAGGTGCATTAGTTACTGTGTGACTGGGTCTGTGATTGGGTATATTTTTTAATTGGGATCTGGATCAGCAGATCCATCACAGATTCACAGTGGGGCAACACTGTACGCCATAGTGGATCTGCAAATCCTCCCACCCCACAAAAAAACAAGATTTTGGGACAATTTCTTGCCCATGATGGGTCTCTCATAGACCCTTCCATCATTCCCATGGTGTCAGGATACATCTATCCTGACTTATACTTTATTTCCCTCCACCCCCGCCTACCGTGTCCCGATTGACAAAGTGGTGGGTGCAACTTTTCTCTCAGGTTGCGGCCAGCGAACCAAGGTATTGCTGGTGGCACGTAAATTCACATATCCACCACAATGGATCCACGAGGGTACGCATCTCTAGAAATGCATAAATTAACACCTTGGGTGCTATGGGTTTTCCCGCTGGGTGATGAAATATCAAGATCCCCATTATTCATGACAAAGCCAGCTCGTCATAAGCACAGGACAGGTAACACCCATGATGAGCTGGCTTTGTCATCAGCACTGATGGGGTTAAAAAGCACAAAATGATTTTCTGCCTCAAAGGTATGAAGCACACCACCTGATGAGATTACAACCTTAATATTATGTCACTACTTATCACTGGCCATTTAAAGAACTGAGACTATGGTGAACTCATGATCTAGGCTCGGGATTGGAGCTGAAACAAAGGGATATCTCACTGTGCAATAAGTGCTTGGAATCCATTGAGTTTGGAGTCGACATGCTTCTTTTTCAAAAAAGTGTTTGTTTGTACATATTTATGGGCTCTCCGTTCCTGCAACGTCAAAGCCACCCTGTGAGTGTCTGGATCTTCCTGAATGGAGAAGGTGTTTGTTTGGTATTAATTAATGGAAGTCTGACTCACTCGCTTCCACTGGAAAAGACAGGATGCATCCTAAAAATAACCGTAAGTGGATGTGAGTAAGGGAGTGAGGGGAACATGCTTATTCTCACTTGTGGGCTGTAATTGGATAAAATAATTGAAATGGTGAGATGTAGAGCATATGGCATGTTCGCTACCTTTGAAACAGAAAATAATGTTGTGCTTTTGAATCACATGAATGACTATAACAACTGTAGTGTTTGAATTAAAAGAATGTGGTTCACTAACACGCTGCAGTGCAAGAACACTAATGAATGTTTTACTGTGTTCAAATTCTCCGATGAGAATATAACCTGAATACAACGTGGCATATCATCAAGAGGGGGGCGATAAAATTATCACCGCTTTAGCGTCCGTTTACGGGCGAAAAACGGCAATAATTTTATCGCATTATCAGCAAGGTCACACTATCGCGTGAATCCTTGCCTTAGTGCCCTTTCCCCGAACACTCAGCCTTGCATCATACCTGCATCAGAAATAGTGGGTTTAATTAATTCACACTGTCCAGTGCTTGCTTTGCGTGCCCAGTGCTCTGTCTCATAATGTCCCTGCAAAAAAGCCTGTCCTCTGGCGCGATCAAAATGAGGGGTCACCCCTCTTCGAATCAATTCATGCAAAGCCACAATTTTGCGATTTAGCATATCCTTCGGTGGGCTTGTGGCAATGGGTGAGTCGAGCTCCAGATTGAATATCCAAACAACATGCCTCCGGGCACAGGAGCCCCAGACCCTGCAGGGCGGCCTCACAACAATGGTCCCGGAGAGACCCATCCATTGACTTACCATCAAAAACAACGGTGAGGCCCAATACTGGAGTAAAGCACTTTATTTGCAGGTACAGCAGCACAATAAAAACTCTGTCACCTTACGGGTTTCGGCAACCTTTTGCCTTGGTCTCAGGTGGAGTATGCAAATGCAAAGTGTAATCATGCACCTTTTCAGTTGAAAGTCACGTGACAGTTATTCAATACTTCAGTCCCCATTAAGCATTTCAGTGGGCCTTTTACTGCATGGAATCTTATAATCCCACTTCGAATCCCTTCCTGGAAAGTTACAAATTTGCTATTATATATATGATCAAGGGCTGCCCAGCTGTTTTTGAATTGTAAAAGATACCTTCATAATCACCAGTCTGCCTATATGCACTTTTAAGCACTTTTGCACTTCACAATTATTTCTTGCACTTTATAATCATATTGTGGACACCTGATTGTTGATTATTTATTTATATCCATATGCCATGTACTGTACTAAAGCTTTTTACAAATGTATTCTGTAATGCTGATCTTGTTTTTATGAACTCTCAATAAAAATATAGGAAAAAAAAGGGCTGCCCAGCCCGAAAGGCGTCACTGCTGGAAACTGATTAAAAATAAATACAACTTGCCTCAACTGAGTGGTCCGTCCTCCTTCTTCGCCGGCGCTGCTGGAGGTGGTTTGGAGTTGTTCGTGAAAATATATATATATATATTCACTGAAAAAACCATAGGTTATAGACCATATATAGTTAGGATTTAGCATTTACAAAACCAATGAAATTCACTGAAAAAACCATAGGTTATAGACCATATATAGTTAGGAATTAGCATTTACAAAACCTTGAAAATTCACTGAAAAAACCATAGGTTATAGACCATATATAGTTAGGAATTAGCATTTACAAAACCTTAATTTACTCGCACAAAACCATTGAAATTCGCATATATAGTTAGTTGCGCTAACTATATATCGCGCACCCGCAATCCACTGCTGATGATGTCACATATTATATCATTCATGACATGGTCAGTGACATCACTGATGACAACACTGATAACATCTCAAATGACATCACTGATGACATCACTGATGACATCTCATTTGACATTACTTATCACATCACTGATGACATCATTCATGTGATTATACGATGAACCTCTTCAGACTCTGATATAACCTTAGTTACACTCAGTGTAAACAGACACTCACAGAATTTGATTGGTTTTTTAAAAGCTAACATCTGAAGCTGTAAAATGTATTCTTCTTTAAATCCAAAAATATATTTTAGATGTTTATTAATAATTTTTTTTAAAATATTTTTTTGCTTCGCTTTCGATTCGCGAACTGAGAAGCTTTCCGTTAGCTCATCTTGATGCCGCGACCTAGTCCGCAAACCGGTAAACGTTTGTTTTGCGCAACTGTGACGTTTTGCGGAAGCGCGACGTATCACTTTGTCGCGTAATGCGTCTTATGACGCGCCGCGTTAGCGCTCCCAGAAGTGCTCCGGACCGCGAACCGGAAACGATCCGGGACGCGGCGCGCACCGAGTAACGTGAGCGGAACAGGTCATGTGACTTGTTAATAAAACTTTTCATTGGTTCATTTCACTTTTGGTTTCCTAATGATGTAAACTAGGTCATGTGATCTAAAATTAACACTTTTCATTGGTTTATAACTTTTGCTTTTCCCAAATGATGAAAACCCCTCCTTCTTTCCTCACTCTGACTTTCACCTTGGTGAGAGAAAGACCATTTACATATAATTGAGCAATGGCTTCTGTACTTGCTTCAACTGGTGCACCCCCACCACCACCTTCACCTCCTCATGAGAAGAGAGGACCATCATCTCGTTTCATTGCCAACACAGAGGAGGAGGAAGAGGATGAACTTGAAGAAGAGGAGAGAGAAGAACAAGAGTTCTTACAGGAGTTGCCCCGTGTTTCTCGTCGGAAAACTAGTTTTATCTAGCAGTTTTTTTCAATCCCTCGAGGGGAGAAGAAAGTCAATGCAAAATATGCCACCTGCCTTATCTGTAAAAAAAGGCTATCAAGAGGCACTGAAAAAAAGTATAGCATGGGAAACTATACCATGCATCGCCATATGACCAGGTGGCATCCACTCAACTACAGCCGTGCAGAGTTGCGTGACCTGCAGGATAATCCCCCAACAACTCCTGTGGCCAGGTCAACCTTGCATATCTCTCTGACTGGAGGAGAGGCACAGGAAACCGTGCCAACCATTCAAAAGAACTTCAAACACATGAAGCTAACCTGCTTGTATTGTGGGGCATTGCTTTCATGTGGGAACATGAGCGTAAACTTAATGAACATTGCTTACGAGAATCACAATTGCCCTAACCCACCCAAACAGTAATTTTTTTTTTGCTCCTGTTGAGCCTTTTTCAATGCCTGTTTTTTGTTGTTTCCCCTCCATCAAAAACAAAAAAATATATAAAACTGTGCAAAAATACAAAAAAATCAAAAAATGTTTAGAAAAAAAAAAATAATAAAACAACAAAAACATAAAAAAGTTCTTTTCAGAACTACCTCCCCTTTCAAATAAAATTGCTAGAATGTTTAGCACTCTGGCAAGCTCTATTTCTTTTGGTTCGCTTTCCAGTTAGCTGCCCGGTTCGCGAACTAGAAGCGAACCAAAAATCTTTTTTTTTTAAAAAAGAAGAGTTAGTATAAGGGAAGTAAACAGAGAGTAATGTTAAAAGAAAGACAGCTATAGGGAGTAAACCAGAGATACTGTTTAATAGATCTATTTAACGAAGAAAAGATGGAAGAGGGTATAATTGCAAAAAACAAAATGGATAAGGAAGTGAAAGAAAAAAAAGAGAGTAGAACAATAACAAAGAAGAGTTTCTTGGAGGATGTGAGTGAATGTTCAAAATAAGATTAAAACATGTGGAATAACAGAGAGAAAAAATAGAAAACAGAAAAGAAGAAATAACTGAAAAAGATTAATTGAAACAGCAAAGAAATGTAAATAACATAGAGCCATATCATCAACATAGGCAATACAAGTTTTTCTTTTTTTATCAGCAGAAATATGTCGCCAAAGTATTCTAATTAGCTTGATACATATGACTCCTTGTGAGGCCTGTCTTGCAACATGGTGCATCTTTTTCATCAGTGCTGCATCGGTTTCATGTGGCACGATTTTAAAACAGCATGACACATTTGCCTAAATGCATCAATTTGTAATTTCGACGCCTCATAACATATCTTTTGCACCGCTACTGTGTCACAAAACTGACGCACAGTGGCGCAAAACATACATACATATATCATAAATCTGTCCCTAACATTTTAAATAATTAATTCAGGATGATGATAAGGTGTGGTGTCTCCTGAGGTTTGTTTAAGGTGAGGCCTACTCAGGGTTGCATATCAATTTTACGCTTGTTGAAGAATACAGAGGAGATAATACATGTGAAGGCCTACCAATGAAGTAAGTCATGTCCTCTTATTACATCATTCATGACATGGTCAGTGACATCATCAGCAGTGCATTG
Source organism: Lissotriton vulgaris (assembly GCF_964263255.1). NCBI lineage: Eukaryota > Metazoa > Chordata > Amphibia > Caudata > Salamandridae > Lissotriton > Lissotriton vulgaris. The sequence continues at coordinate 184,886,878 of NC_141688.1, read as the reverse complement.
CGGGTAAAAACAGTAGAAAACATTTACCATATAATTCTTGTTAACTTTTAAAAATATTTTTTCATACTTTCAATCTGTAAAAGAGAGAACAAACATTTCCCAAAATATTAAAACATGTATTTAAAAATTAGAAAAAAGAAGGGAAAAGGTTCAAGAAGAAACAGTTTTTCAACAACTTTGACATTTACAGAAGCCTCTGCTTCTCTACGTCCCCTACACAATCCTAAAGATATTTATTTTAAACAAACAGTATCTTCATGCTGATGAAGTGAGGCCTATTTTGGAGTATGGTGCTTCTTTTGTATTGCTGATGTCTCACAATAGTGATGCAATAGCAGCGCAAAAGAGATGTAAAGCCATTATAAAATTGTGTCTAACATTGTAAATGATTGTTTCAGGATGCAAATAAGATGTGTCCTTTCAAGAGGTTTCTTTGAGGTGAGGCATATTCAGTTTTTTAAGAAAACAGTACCCAGAAGTACTGCACTGTAAGCATTAACTTTGACACTTACAGAAGACTCAGTTTCTCCATATCTACCTCACATTTCTAAATGTATATCATAAGTACAAAAAGCAGAACATTAATTATACATGTTAAATGGTTTATTTTTGCTGTTCTCAGAATGTATCAAATTTCACTTAAATCAGTGACTTGAAGGTATTCTTCATGTAACAGCGGGGAAAAAAAACACAATCAAAATGATTGTGTTTAAAAAACCCATTCAACCTAAGAAATCTGAATTCAAAACTCCTTAAAATTAACTTACTTTCAATGACGTCGAAGAATGTCCTATGAACAGCGTCCACTCTGTTGTGCTATAAATATTTTCAGCCCGCCACTTTCTGAAAGAAAACCTCCATCGTTTTGAAAAATATGTTACATACAAGAAAAGACTTCTCACATTCTACCACATGTTTCCACTTGGCCAAATCATGTTGCAGCGATTCACAACTCTTGTAATTCTTCCAATCAAAACCCGTCATTTTCTATTTTCGCAACTTTCAAAAAGAAAACATTTAAGATTATTTTCACAATCCTGGACTACTAATATCTTACCCTTCTTTCTCACTCATGTTCTCCTTTTCCTATGACACTGATACTGCTTACTATGAAGCAGACTTACTTGCATCAGGTTTATATAGTTGGATTTTTAAATCGACATTATAATTAAAAGTTTTGGACCAATAATCTAGACAGCATTGCAGACTTACATTCCCTCTACTTGATGAACCTTTTGCAATTCCTCAGAGGAAATCCCGAGATTCTTTCATTAAAATTTTGGTTTTAAAAACACCAGGTAAGAATTTTTAAGGTCAAACGGCATTTTTTTTTTGAAAGTTACAACAGAATCGTTGCAGAATGACCAGCCGTTTTTAGACTTTAAATAAGCTGTGTAATGTCCTGATGTTGTTGAAGGACTATCGTGATAGATAATTGCTATAGTTACAAAAGTCCTTCCTGATATTGACAGCTGAGAAGCAACAACATTTTTTATTAAAGTTGACAATTTTGATCCATCAGGCCTACATCATTGGATCATTAAAATGACATACTGGCCATATCTTCGAATAAATAATGTTGGCAGCATTTAAGATTTACATTGGCTACACTCCATGTTGTGATCCGCTGCATTTACTAGCTTATTAAAGGAGACTGATTTACTGTCTGGCAAAGTTAAATATATAAATCTTTCTGAGTCTACACTAGTAGTACTTGATACCCTACAGTTCTCGCAGTCATGCTGCCATTGATAAGAAAGCCCAAACAGGTGATCTACATCTACACCCTCATCTTGCAATACATCAAACATATACATTAAAAACTCCTGACAATCCTGCTGATTATTTTCAGAGAAGTCTGTTTGACCTGAACATTCATCTAACAGATAACGAACTTCAGACACACTTTCTACTTTTGTTCGATCAGTGCTACATTTCTCTAACACAGAATTCAACAAACAGCATAAACTTTGTTCCGAATTGAACACAATCTGTTCTTTTAAAGTCTCTAGTGAAAAGAGAACATTAACCACTACATTTGCATAGCAGTTGACACCAGAACTGTTTTCAAATTGAAAACCGACAACATCTTCAACAGAATCCACTTTCTTTCTGCTTACAATTTTCGGTTCATCGACTTTTTGGCTTTTTGCTACAACCTCCCTACTATTACTGATATTTCTTCGTTTACGGCCTACCACACGTTTCTCAATCAAAGGATATTGAGGCAAATGTGGCGCATACTCTTTTCTTAACCTATTGTATTCCTTAACACAATCTAGATCCGCACAAATGTTTGTGACATCACAGTCAATCAAGTACAATCCCGATAAAGTTCTAACTCGTGACAATGCCACATATGCCATACCCTCCTTGAACACAGAACTGCCAATATTCACCAATGCACTATCTACACTTAAACCTTGCGATTTATGGATTGTCACCGCATATGCCAAGCAAACAGGAAACTGTTTACGGCGAACATATAAGTCTTTAACAAGCAAAAACCTAGCAGAACAACGACCAATTAGCTGTACTTCCTCAATGCCATCAAATTTAATTTTTAAAAATTCTATTCCATCTCTATTTCTGTATTTCTCAAAATCAACAACATTACCCATTGATCCATTTACCAGACCTCTTTCAACATGTAAATTCCTTCTCAAAATAATTCGGCAATTTAAACACACATTTAAAGTCTTTTCAAAACCCGCTGTTTTAGATATAGTCTTCTCTAATGAATCCAATTTTGATTTCAAATTCTCTGACAAAATAATTGTTGATCCCATATGCTCTATTTTGTCAATAGCTTCAAGTTTCACAATCTCTTGCTTTTCTAAATTCAACATTTTGTTGTTGAAGATGGAACATTCTGCAAGAGTTGGCATCAAACATATTCCAGATTTCTTCTCAGTAATTTTCTGAAAAATATTCTCAGGCACAACGTCTTCTTCTGGATATAAATTTGACAGTAATCGTGCATTTAAAGCTTCTTTCCCATGCTCGGTCACTTTTCCAATTCTAATATCTTGTAGAATATTCTTGTAATCTTCATCCTTCGCCTGACGCATATTTTCATGCAGTTCAGCATAATTGAAGTTTAACCATATATTGACTTTGCCAATGCTCCCTAGGCACTTCCTGGTATCTTCATGCGTGAGTATTTTGAACACAGGTTGACCTTTTACTGGTGTCAGCTGCAGAAGATCTCCGAAAACAATGATGTGTTTGCCACCAAATAACACATCATACTCAGTTTTAAGAACTTCTTGCATTCTCAAATGCACAAAGGCAAGCATGGCATTGGAAACCATGCTTACTTCGTCAATGATAAGAAGTTTCATTTTCCTCAAGACTCTTGAAACTTCAAAACAAGCATCCCCAGATAACTTGTGGTATTGTAATTTGTTGTCATGCTCCACTGGCAGCATCAGTAGACGATGCAAAGTAATACCTTTAATGTTATGTGCTGCCAGTCCAGTTGGAGCGGTGACAACACAAGACAGCGATGACTCAGTCCTTTCCTGCAAATAACAAGAAATTGCTTTAATGAGGAAACTTTTTCCAGTTCCCGCTTCTCCACTCACGTACAGTCGGACAGGCTTCAACGATGTACATGAGCACTCTTTCTTCTCATGACTTAATCCATGCTCAATTTGCTTGGTAACTTCATCATATATTTTCCTCTGCTCAACGTTGAGTTGTTTTTCCAAGTCTTCTAAGTTAACTGAATCCTCCTGAGCATGTGCCATGGCTCTTTCCACTTCATTCATAGCAGTGGCAGCTTCATTTTCGATAATAGGTCCTCCAAGTGGATCTTGACTCAATGAAACAGAACTCTGACTGTCCTGAGAACTGTCTCTGGCAATCTCGGCTGCAATCGTTGCTTCCTGCTCAATTTCCAAAGTTAGCATTTCTTGATATTTGGGAAAAGCAGGACATTCTATGGTCTCCTTAGCAGCAGTGAAAGAGTCTTCGTAACAGAGGAAATCTCCAAGCAGTTCCTCTTCTGCACGCCAAGGCTTGAAAAGTTGCAAAAGTGCTAAATAGAAAAACTCCTTTTTTTCTGGAGATTCGCCACTCAATTTTCGATGGTTTACTAATTGGCATTTTCTTTGCTTGACCAGACATCCCTCACTTCCAATTACAGCATACACTCCATTCTCAATATCTTCTTTGATGTTCCTCTTAAATATATAATTTTGTAGAACCTCATATAGACAAACATTCTCAAGGTGACTGCTTCGATTTGGATAATATGTATCCAACATGTTGGTCTTCAAAATGTCGGTACTGTTTGGTTCCTTTTCTGCCAAATACTCAATTTCCCGGACAGGTTTTAGAACTCGATTTCGCGTTGCAGCAAGACCAAGACTCGCCCAAACGATACTCCTGGATTTGGCATAGAGACTTGCTGAAGACAACCGGTCAGAACATTCATAAGCTCCAATTTCTCGATGCGACAACATCTTCAGACTGAAACTGTACAACTTCTTGCTGAGGCTCTTTTCATTGGAAATGTCCTCCCACATATCCTTCAGTTCTGTCTTTTATTTTTTGGTGATGTAAGATGTCACATACCGAGCCACAGCCATACAGTTGTCAGCCACAAACTGTATATCCATGTTAGCATTCCACATGGACAAAATCACTGGGTTGTAGTCGTTAATGTACTTGGACTCTTCGTTCCTTTTCAAACTGTATGTATTTTTGGGTGATTTCCTCGTGACATTATGTCGCAGCGAAGACATCAAACTGTTCACTCTTCCTTTAGAAATCACCGTTCGTGGAAAGTTGAAACGACATTTGGTGTAGAACTTGTCCTTGTTTCTGAATTTACGACGACAGTACTTTCCACAACGATGGCTTTGGAAACGTAGAACTTGTTCTCTTAGGCTTTTCTTCTCCGTTGCGTTTGGAACAGCACACGTAGAATACTGTTTTATGAAGTTCATCACTAACTCATCCGGATCTGTTCCAAATTTAGGTGCATCCTTGATCCACAGCAACATATGTATATGAGGAGCACCTCTTGCTTGGTACTCCTTTCTCCAGAAGAAATCCAACACCTCTCCAAGAGGTGGATTCTTTTTTATTTGTGATGAAAGACATCATAGCTTCAAATCTATGATTGAAGTACCTGCATACATTCACTGGATCCAAAGAACACAGTTCTCCTGGTGTCTTGAATTCAATGTTTTCAATATTTCCATTTGCCTCTCGTAGAAATTCAAGTAAATCTTCCCAGCCATACTCTGCACAGCTCAGAGTAAGGAACCATGTTGGAGTTCCTAAGTTCCTCAGCATACATTTTAAATCACCATGACGACAATACCAGTACTCATTAGTACCACGCTGACACGCCATGAGATTAATTAGGTGAGAATCCAAAATACTGTCTTGGACATTGACTTTATGCATAAAGTCACTTGCCGAGATGTTTCGCATCTGTATACCACTTTTTAAGATGTGGTTCACTGCATATGACAGTCCAGACAGATCGCTTTCAAACAAGAGATGAAACAAATAGGGAATGCATTGACGAAACCTAGGATCTTCTGCATACAATCGTAAAGTCCGGTATTCAGACGCAGGAATTTGATGAGACCGCTCATCATATCTTCCTCCTTGACCTGTTGGAAATAGCTGTGGGAAACACAGAGCTTCCAAACTTTCCTCCCAAACACTAATGGGACTCCCTTTGGCTTGTTTCATTTGAAACAACTCAATTGCATTCCCCATGACTTCCTTGGAATGCAAAGGATGAACACTATAATGTTCATATATTTCTTCACTTTTAGAGGCCTCTACTTTCTCAATTTGGCCAGCACACAAATCGCTATCCTCTTCATCACTTACTTCCTCTTCTGCAACATATACATTTATATAGTACTTATTATTTTTCTTCAAATACAATGTTGCCTTTTTGACTTTCCTAACATCCACTAAATCTTGCCATATTTTCTTATTCTTTGTCGGAACACCATTAACCAAGATAACCAAAGGTTCCTCTTCAACTTTTTCTACTCCAATTGTGTTAATGTTTTTGTTCAAATCTAGAGGCAAATAAACAACTCTTCCCTTTAATCCTCTCTGTAAATCTGATGGAGGTAACTTCCCTGTCTTTGGCTCCATTCTTACAATAGCCTGAAAGGGATGCACACTTTGAATCAAAATAGATTCATAAGTATTTAAATCCTTCAATTCAGAAGGAATCTCAACTAATTCAAGATTATTATGAACCGCCCTAGCAGGCATCTGGTTTTTGTTTAATTTGTTACAACAATAAGTACACACACGTTGATCCGATCCCAAATTAAAAGAATTTTCTACCATCAAGTATGTGGCAAAATCCTTCCATTCACTATTATTTTCCCTTTCACTTTTTGCATATAAATCCACTAACTTAGTCTGATTCTTATAATAAGTGCGTCGACAACACACACAAGTGAAATTAGGCCTCTCACTTGATTTCATCTGAAACGTGGCAATTTCCTTCTGAAAATTATCTGTACTGGAAACCTGTACATTATCTTCAACATTATCCTCTACTTCTGGGTCAATTTGAACATTCTCATCTTTATTTCCAAAGTAACAAAACTCAATTTCTTCACAAATATTCTTGACATCTATTTCAGAACCATGCAAAAGAGCAGCACATAATTGTTTAAGCATAATTGCTGGACTCTTAGCATGATACAACATTCTCACTATTTTCCTGACTTTATTATGATGCACTGCTAGCATCCTGAAATGATGAAAAATACTCTGGCATACTCTCCTGGAAAGACAAGCCAGTGAATGACCACGCAAACCTGTCACTTGTCTCACTCTGCAAGGATCTAATTCTTGCAACAACTTCATTTTCTGCTTCAAACTTTTCTTATTAAATGTCCGTACAAAATCACAAAGCAAATTGATGGAATCCTGTCGCACACTGCAAATAGAACTACACTTCCAGGTGTACACAGGACGCTTAGGACGTCTTCCTAAAACCTCATTACCTAACACCTCGTCTGTCTCTGTTGTCACAAGTTTTTCTTTTTCAACTGGACAACCATCCTTCACTTCATAAGCTCGACCACTGGTGTCAACTGCAAACACCAAATCATTATCCTGAAAATAACTCTCCTCATTAAAAAATGCCTCACAACTTGAACTATGCATCCATTCTCCGGAAAAAACTTCACAAAAGTTACTACGATTTACTATTCTCTTCCATCTACTATTTGATTTGAAATCAGAAATTACCTTGCTTAGTGTCCTAATTCTATTGATTACCAAAATAAACAACTTTCGCTTAATTTCAAAAGCATGATCAATAATTTTCTCTACATTTTTCTTCTTCTTATAAAATGCCACTTTCTGTTGGCCTTTTTTAATATTTTTTAATAAATTAACTATTATTCTGTTGCGGAACATTCGTTTTCGAATGTCCCTAAACTGTTGTTTCCTTCTACTATCATGCACAGAGTTATCTCTTCCTCTACCAGTAACATTTTTGATGGGTCTTTCCTTTCCATTTAAATTGCTTTTCTTTTTCTGGACTAAAACATTTTTGGGAGAAATACTTTTTTTACTACAAATATTTCTTATGAATGATTTCGTGCTCTTACCCAGAGCTTTCTTGGTGATTTCACGAGTATTTTGGATAGAGGACTGCTGCAATAATACATGATCTTGCTGTCTTTGACGTTTTCTCGCCTTTGTAATACGATTTTTAGTTGGCATTTTTTCAATTTATAAATGATGTGCAGTTGAATCTGTGGAAAAATATAATAAAAAAAACTGTTATTAACCACTAATACCAAACAGTAAATGAATAACAGTCATCATAAACTTAACACCCTACTTATTATATAACATAGCAAATCTTTGGCACCACCACTGCGTCACAAAAATGACACACAGTGGTATAAAACAGGCATACAACAATCATAAATCTCTCCCTAACATTTTAAATGATTTATTCAGGTTGACGATAAAGTGTGGCCTATCTAAAGGTTTGTTTGGGCCCAGATCTTTGGACTGGGGTAAATGGGTGTCATTGATCCACATTCGGTCCATCACCTGTTTTGTTTGTTTGAGGTGAGGCCAACACACGGTTGCAGATGACATCATAGACACTCAAATGCCTTATAAATATGACCCAAAACAACCTATTAAGCTCTAGCAGTACATATCTACAAATGTAATTGATTTCAAAAAATCGTTTTTAAACACAGCATATAAATCAATTGTATAGCTGCATTCAAGAGGAAATGACTGAAAATGTCCTTGAGACACATGAAAGCGTTTTATTGAATGCCCTTGCACCATTTTTGGGACATTATTAACATGGCTATGTAACTCCCATAATCAAAATCAAAATTTGCCAAGCACAGGTGGGAGCGTATTTACAACAAACTTGCCCCATGAGGAACGCTTTCCATTGAAAAAGGGAAAAATAACATCATAGACACTCAAATGCCTTATAAATATGACCCAAAACAACCTATTAAGCTCTAGCAGTACATATCCAGAAATGTAATTGATTTGAAAAAATAGTTTTTAAACACAGCATATAAATCAATTGTATACCTGCATTCAAGAAGAAATGACTGAAAATGTCCTTGAGACACATGAAAACGTTTTATTGAATGCCCTTCCACCATTTTTGGGACATTATTAACATGGCTATGTAACTCCCATAATCAAAATCTAAATTTGCTAAGCACAGGTGGGAGCGTATTTACAACAAACTTGCCCCATGAGGAACGCTTTCCATTGAAAAAGGGAAAAATAACATCATAGACACTCAAATGCCTTATAAATATGACCCAAAACAACCTATGAAGCTCTAGCAGTACATATCCAGAAATGTAATTGATTTGAAAAAATAGTTTTTAAACACAGCATATAAATCAATTGTATACCTGCATTCAAGAAGAAATGACTGAAAATGTCCTTGAGACACATGAAAGCGTTTTATTGAATGCCCTTGCACCATTTTTGGGACATTATTAACATGGCTATGTAACTCCCATAATCAAAATCTAAATTTGCAAAGCACAGGTGGGAGCATATTTACAACAAACTTGCCCCATGAAGAACGCTTTCCATTTAAATAGGGAAAAATAACATCCTAGATACTCAAATGCCTTATAAATATGACCCAAACAACCTATGAAGCTCTAGCAGAACATATCCAAAAATGTAATTCTTTTCAAAAATCGTTTTTAAACACAACATATCTGTTTCAGCTTACATGAGAGACCATGGAATGGGCTCCATGTACAACAATAACTTGTGTTACTGCATGCCAGAATGCTAAACCGAATATGCAATTACAATTTCTCAAAAAAACAAAATCTATTTGTATTTCACTTGAGACAAAGCCACATTTTAAAAACACAGCTTTCTTCATCATTTTAGCAAATACTTTTTGAGTTTCAAAACAGTCTCAGAAGTACACCAAATTGTCTTGAGCAGATCAAACAGGATGCACTCCAGAGGCTGCAGCTATTGAAAGCACAGAAATACAGATATTCATTACACATATCTCTCATAGTAGCCAATCATAACTCTTCCCTCACTTTTTTCAAATCAAAACCCTTCCCCCCTCTGCCCTCTCTGCCTTTTTTCCATAGCAACCACCTCCTGGAAGACCTCTCATGTTTGCAAATTCACACAACAATGTTTCAATTGAACTCTGAACTCTCACTGCACCTGCGTATCCAGTGCAATCTTTCATTAAATGTTTTTTCCTTGACCATTCAAATTGCATCTTTCAAAGAACACATCCATGCACCCTAACCTTGTGTTTTCAGAAATGGAAATCCACCAATCACTGCTAATGAATCATTAGCACTGAAACTCCACCGTTTTTTTTCTTTACAAACTCCTACTGTTCAACTGCCCTTTCATTACCACACTTCATCTGACTGCAGCACAACCTTCTCTCACCATGTTTAAAGTCTGGATTGTTGGACATAGTTACATCCACTGGGCTCAAAGGTATGCTGAGAACAGAAATTTACCTAACCTCAATTTACAAGATGTGGAAATTAAGTGGTTGGGCCAAAGAGGATTAAAATGTCACCAATTGATACCATTGGTGAAAACCTTTATGCATTTGCCAAAACCTGACCTGTTAATTGTGCACTGTGGAGGTAATGATTTGGGCACTTTGACTGGAGTAGGTCTGGAAATGCTTTTAAAGGACACCTTTGAGCAATTAATGGCACTTTTACCTCAAACTGCCTTGGTATATTCCAATATATGCCAAAGACAGAAATGGAGGTGGTCCAACCAATTTTGTCCACAAATTGAGAAAGCGAGGATGCATGTAAACAAATCTGTTTCAGCTTACATGAGAGACCATGGAATGGGCTCCTTGTACAACAATAACTTGCGTTACTACATGCAAGATATCTACAGAGGAGATGGAGTTCACTTCTCAGATGAGGGCAACAGAATTTTCATTCTGAATTTAAGACTGTGCATAGGTACCTACTTATAAGTACCTAAATGTACCATAAACCCAAAAGCTCTTCTCAGAGCTACCCTTCATCTGATCACTCACAATTATTATTTTTTTCTAACTTTTTTCACTAATTTTCCACAAATTACGCTCCCCGAGGCGCTACCCGGTTCGCGAACTGAAAGCTAACCTCGCGGAATTTTTTTTAAAAAAGTTTTTTTTTCGCACATATAAGCCTCCTCAGCCACCCTCAGAAAACCTAGGGGGTCAAGATAAGTCTACCATGACCCCTTCTACCCATTCTAAACATTATTTGTCCTCCATCTTGTATCTTAATGCGACCGAAACACAAAATGGTGGACCCCCGTGACGCTTAAAGTTCGCGAACCGAGCCGCTTCCTGGGAAGCGGTCCAAAAAAAAGGTGGGAAAGTAATTTACAGAAAAACGACTAGAGACACTGTCACCAAATATAGATTAGCTCATACTACATAACAATCCCTTTCATTTTCACAAATTTGATTGAAATTCCATTTAGCCATTAAGCCTGTAGACCTCTCTAAGTACCGTGAGGTAAATGACTTCACAAAACACATCTGAAGTGTTGAAATTGACAACCAATGAAAATGTTACTTTCATTTTCTACTTTTATTATCTAACATTTGATTGGTTATATACCTGTATATATATAAAGGAGGAGAAGAAAACACAGCCATTTTGACTGCTACTTCTTGTTGTACTTGTACATCACATTTGAATAGCTATCAAACAACTCAACTTCTTTGTGAAGGTAAGTTGTTATTTTTAAAACTGAAGTATATTGTGCACTATAACTTAATATGGTAGACTTTTTCTGATAGATATATACTATCCCTCTATAGTAGTTATAGATTTAGATAGACGTCTCTGTTATAGTTATGAATGGAGTTAGGCTTGTCTTGGTTAAATCACATACACTTTTTTATAGTCCTATTTCCACTCTGATACTATACACTGCCAAAAGATAAATTCACTGATAAAAACTGCCTATCTAAAATTATTCCCAACAGTGCCCTATCTCTACTAATATATATTTTTTTAATCAAAATTTCAGGCAAAATGGAAGGCGAGCAACAAGTTAAATTTACAATTGTACTGGAGGAGAGCAGCCAAGAACAAATTGATGATTTTATGGATCAAAGTAGAGACCAGGAACTACTACAATGTGTTGAAGCAGTGGATAACCTGCTTCAAAATGAGGACAATTTACACCCTATATTCAATTTTGAAATTTCTGACACTGAAATGTTAGAAAATTTAATGAATTATGAAACACAATCAAAATAAAAAAAATACTTTAAAAATAAAGAAAACAAAAAAAAACAACAAAAACAACAAACAATTAACATACAGTATTAGAAAAGTCTATCATTCTTTTATCCTTATAGTCCGCTGCCCAGAACACTTCCCGGTTCGCGAACTTGGCGCTCACCACGCCAAAAAAAAAAAAAAAAAAAATTTTTTGACCTTCCTGGGCCCTTTTAAAACCTCCACATAAAACCTAGGGGGTCAACGAGGATCTACTATGCCCCCTTATGGTAATTTCCCCCTTTGTTTTGGCCTCTTCTTCTCTCTCTATCCTACCGAGAGTTAAGATGGCGGCCGCTCCGGACTGTTTAGAATGTTGACAGACACCGGAGAGCCAATCAGCTTCGCATCGCAAAGTTCCGTTTCGCGAAAAGTAAGCGGACCGGAGCGCAGCCCGGAGCGCTGTTACAGATATATATCTCGTTTTAAACGTTAATTTCTCAAAATCCACTGAAGCACATATATTGAGACCTAGCAAAGGCACATCGGGCTAACAGTCCCTACAATTTTGCCAAGTTTCGTTGAAATCCATTCAGCCGTTCGGGCTAAAAGTGAGGCCAACCGCCCTATGGAAATTAACATGGGAAAAACGCGTTTTGGGACCCCCCTTTTTTCTCGGCCCCCCCTTGAAGGACCCCCCCAAATTTCCAGGAGCTGCTCAGAAACAAAATGTGCCATTTTCCTGAAAATTTCAGCCGATTCCGTCCACAAACGCCAAAGTTATTAGACATAGAATTTTCAAAAATCCCATAGAGAAAAAATCCTAAGTATATATACCTACTGGCGACCGCCAGTAGGTAATATATGTATATATATATTGTTCAAAAGTCTTTTCACAAGTAGAGGCGCACACAATAACAGGCAAACCCAACCTTGTCCAGAAGAGTCCTTTATTCAGCGAGACCGGCAATGTGCTGAAAATGTTCATATAACCTTTCCCAACGTGTTTCGGAGTTCTTGCTCGTTGCTCATGGGAAACATGCAAACGAGCAGATACGTAAGACACGTGTCCTTAAATAGCCAATATTGCGCCCTCTAATGGGTTTCGTCTATCACCAGGCTTTGTGGGACTAGTAGTCTTATCGTTACAATATTACCCATAGTGGCTTCTGCCTCCAGCATATTAATGTCAAAAACTCCCAATGGAGCCCTCAGCGAGCTGACGGTCATAATCCATGCCTCCTGTCATCCTGTATCACGGACCCGGAAATCTTAATCCACAGTCCACAAACACTTCCAAAGTGGTGGTGCTGCCTCCCCTATCTGGAACGGCCGGCATAAATTGTTCAAAAGTCTTTCCACAAGTAGAGGCGCACACAATAACAGGCAGACCCAACCTTGTCCAGAAGAGTCCTTTATTTAGCGAGACCGTCAACGTGCAGAACATTTTCATATATCCTTTCCCAACTACCCCTCCTATTGCCGCCAATAAGTTACATACAGCAGAATTGCTGAGATCTGATGGCAGGTCACACCCCTTTTCTACACCACTTTGCAAACACACCTCCTGGTGCACTATGAGTAGGGGGATGAAGTCCCCTTGGCTATTGGGGGTCCTTGGAGGCCAACTACTCCTCCTGTTACCTCCAGCAAGTCCCACACAGTGGGTTTGCTGAGAGGATTTGGTGGCCATGCCCTCTTTCTCCTCCACCCTGCAAATGCACTTCCTGGCTCACTACTATTTGGGGGATAAAGACCTCTTAGGCTTAAAGGCCCCTAGGGGCCAACTAGCCCTCCTATTAGCTCCAGCAAGCCCCACACAGCTGGATTGGTTAGAGGTGGTCATAGACCATGCCCCCCTTTCTCCACCACTCTGCAAAATGGGCCCCTGGTAAACTTCTGCTTGGGGGATGAAATCCACTTTAGTTCTGAGGTCCTCAGGAGGCAAGAGGACCTCATCACCCCACCAACAGTGCGCCGAGAGACACGGTTACAGAGTGGTGGAAAAAGGGGCGTTGCCTGCGACACCAGCACTGCAAACCCACTGTGTGTGTGCGGGTTACTGGAGGTAACAGGTGGGCTAATGGGCCCCTATGGATCCTCAGCAGCGTAGGGGACTACATCCCCCACCAAGAGTGTGCCAGTGTTTGCAGTGTAGTGAAAAGGGGGTGGGGCCTCAGCGATTTAGTAGCTTTTTTATTTTAAGTAGGGGGGCTGTGTTGCCCACTTCCCTAAACCGTTTTGGGCACCAGGACCCCTGAGGGCCTGACTCTTTTTTTATATTAGGAGAGAGGCCACATGTCCCCCATTCCAGGCTAATTTCAGCCTGGGAACCCCACCCCTAGACCAAGCCTTTAATTTATTTTTTATTATTTAAAAGGAAGGGGCCAATTTTGGCCCTGGGACCCTATTTCCCCAGTGTGTAAGTATCACAATTTTAGGAACGATGAAGATACAGGTGGACCTAAACAATATTTATCTCAAACATATACATGCAACCTCTATTCAATGGTTTCAAAAATATTTTTTATTATTATTGTTTTTATAAATAAATTAAACTAGATATACAAATAAGGAATAAAACATGTAGGGCCATATGTAGGTAAATCCCAAATACTGAATCTTAAATACTGATTATTACCGAATTTTACCGAATAGGTAATAAGAATTCGGTATTTGGGATGTAGGAAAAAATTTAGTAATACTTATTGAATTGGTAAAATTCGGTAAAGAAATACCGAATCCCCAACACCGATCGGTAAATTCAGAATCTGTAAAATCTGATTCGGTAAATACCGATTCGGTAAATACCGAATCGGCAATTCAAAAAAACAAAAAATTAAGGAATCATCCAATCCGGTGCAACAACCCCACCTCCCAACCAGGAAGTGGCCACACCCATGCAGGTGCCCTCAATCTGAAGCTGCTGGAGGGGCTGGGAGAGCAGAGCAGAGCCCTTGAGACACTGGGATACTTACTCCAGGAAAACAGCACAATGTCAAGCAAGGACACTGAAAGGGAAGGAGGAGAGAGAAAGAGGAAGGTGAAATTCAGCACCATGGAGCTGCAAGTTCTTGTGGAGGAGGTAGTGAAGGAACACCACAAGTTGTTTGGCAAGCAGTCCCTGCAGGTGGCAGAATCTGCCAAAGGGAAGATTTAGCTGGCTATACAGACCAAGGTGAATGTCATTGGAGTGACCCCACGGGACTTTGACAACCTCAAGAAGAGGTGGTATGACCTCCGGAGTGTGACAAAGAGAAAAATGGCTGAGCTCCAGAAACAAGCGAGGCATACAGAGGGAGGAACAGGGCACCTGCCCTGACTGAGCTTGAGGAGCTGGTGGAGTCCACCATTGAGCCAGACAGCGTCTGTGGGATTGGGGATACAGACAGCTCAGCCCGAGCTGCCACCAAAAAAGGTAAGAAGCATGCACAGCAATCAACCCTACCCTTTCAACCCTTCCCTTTCCCCTTCCCCAATGTGGTAGTGTGAACCCCACTCCAGTACAGGTTTTAGTATACACCAACAATGCATAATGGGAGATGTAGTCAGTGAACACCTACCAAGTCAGACAATACACCAAACAACAAGGCATGCAACACAAATCAGTGTTGAGCAAGCTGAGGCAATAGCGACAGTGTTTCAGAGATGAGAATTTAATTGTAGAAGCAGGGCTGCAGGACCACAGAGGTAATGTATGATTTTCTGTTCACAGGCGAGACATCTCGCAGCCGTACCAAGGACAAGGAAGGTAGTGTACCCCAGAGGGAAGGCACACAGGAGGCGAGTACCAGTGCAGGGCACACCACACAGGCAACAGTGGCATCACCAACACTGCCAGCCTTGCCACACCTGCCAGCTACACAACAGCTGCTGGCCTCCCCACAGCTGCTGGTCTCACCACTACTCCTGTCCTCACCTCTACTGGTTGCATCACCGGCTGCAACAACACCTGCAGTGCAAAGAACCAGGAGGCATGTTGTGGGCACACTCCTGGAAATTGAGTCTTCCGCAGAAGACACTGTGGGGGGTAACACATCAACAGTGGCAGTTGAGGACAGTAATGCACATCAGCAGTCCACCACTGAGGGGGCCCACACAGGTCCCAGACGCTGCAGGGCCAGGGACAGCAGTCCAAACCAACATGGGTAGGGTCCAGGTGTCTTCTGCCGCCTGGAGGCAAGTATGGTAAAGGTGCAGCTCATGCAGGGGAAGGCCATCCAGTCGGTCCATCGAAAGATTAAGCACCTAAATGAAAATGTGAAAAACATTGATAAGGGCATCAGCTCAATGGCGGAGGGAATGAGAGAGATGGCTGTGGGCAAGCGGGACATGTCGCAGTCAGTGCTGCTGCTGTGCAGCAAGCTGGACGGGGGCAGGGCAACAAGGCGCAGGGAGAGGCAGAGGTCTGAACAACACACAAGGGCAGTGAACCAGCTAGCCACTGCCACTTCCCTGCTCTGCAGGCGCTGCGTCAACATGCAGGAGGGACTAGCACACTGCAGCAGTGAAGTCTCTGAATGCCTTGTGAGGGAGGCAAGTGCAGTTGAGGTGCTGCTGACTGCTCAGTCAGCAAATACTGATGCTCTGGATGTGGGAGAGAGCAAGTTGACCACCAGTAGGAGCAGCACCCGGAGGAGCAGCAGGCGGCATAGTGCTGCCACTGCCCACACAGCCAGTCAGGACAGCCAGCCAATGGCATTCAGCACCAGTGGGCGTGCCCGCAAACACTGATGCTGCCCACACTCCCTGAACTGGAATGGGTGATGTAACCCAGGACTTCTCTAATGGATAGCAACAATTGGACTGGCACATTTGGCTTTTGTGTACTGGTACAGTGCCAAGATAATAAAACTACGTCATGTACATACAACAACTGGCTGTATCTCCTTACTTACTTAGAAATTGTTGCGTGTGATCTCTGCCCGTCTTTGTCTCCCATCTGTTGCTGGTGCCACTCCTGGTGTGTTGGGCTCAGGGTGTGCAAATTCATCATCATCATCCTCAATATCTATTAATCCTAATGCTGTTCCTTTTCTAGTGGCAAGGTAGTGCAGCATTGCGCAAGTTGGAATGATTTTACAGCAGATGAGGGTTGAGTACTGATATGCGCCTTCGCTTTTGTGGAGGCAGCGGAACCTACTTTTTAACAGCCCTAAGGTGCGCTCCACAACGTTGCGTGTAGATTTGTGTGCCACATTGTATCGTCTCTCACTCGGGGTTGATGGTTTCAGGTATGGAGTGAGGATGAATGAGCGGACAGCATATGCACTATCGCCTATGTGGAAAAGAGAGAGCCATTAATCTCATGCACAACAACACCTACATCTGCAGTATCTATCAGGGTGTGTCACAGTGTTTTACCTAGCAGGTATCCTTTTACGAATTCCCCAGCTGCCAGGCGTGTGTAGATCCCACTGTTCTGGAAGATGTAGGATTCGTGGGAGCTTCCAGGGAATTTGGCCACAATGTCTGTGATTATGTTGGCAGCATCACAGATTACCGGCACATTTATGGAGTGGGTGGACTTTCTGTCCCTGTAGATGTACTCAGTGGCTGCAGGTGGGCAGATTGGGATGTGTGTGCCATCAATACAGCCAATGACATGTGGGAACTGTGCCATTTGGCAAAAGTCAGTCTTGGTCTTCAGCAGTTCCGCATTTGTGTTAGGGAAGCTGATGTAATGATGCATTTTCTGCATCATGGCCACCAGAAACTTTCTGAAGAAACGGGACAGGCAGCTCTGGGACACCCCACCTACCGCAGCTATCACCCCCTGGTAACTGCCAGATGCAAGGAGGTATAGGCTACAGAGCACCTGCACATGTGGTGGTACAGCGTGCGCCCTTGGTGTTGGGTGTTCCAGGAGTGGGTGCAGGTCCTTATCAAGTCCAGGATGGCGTGGGGGTGAAGCCTGTACCTTTCATGGATCTCTGCTTCAGTAAGTTGGAAGAGTGTGATCCGCTGTCTGTTGACTTGCTCCTCCTGTCTCCAGATTCTCACTCCTGCTGCCTGTAGCCATAGCTGCCTTGCTATCACATAGTAAGCCGCCATTCTGATCACTCTATTGCATTTTGGGGCCTGTTTTATGACATGCACCTGGTTACCGCCTGCTTTCAATCCATGGTAATTACCAACTCTTAAATACCGAATTTCATGGATTTCTTAAATAACGGTTTTTCCTACATCTCTTTTATCGTCTTTAGCGTTTCTTATTTTACAAATTGGTATTTTCCGATTAGGTATTTTCCGAATCGGGATTACACAGTTCGGCATTTATGAATCAGTAGATTCCGATTCGATGATGAGGAATTGGTATTTACTGATTCTTTTTTCCGTAATCATTCTCTACATCGCGCATGCCTGTTTACTGGTCGGTAACGGTGAAATTTACAGAATTTCTCCATTACCGACCGGTATTTGGCTACCTACATATGGCCCCTAGTCCTCTATATTTAAGTTTACACTGGATTCATACAGTATACACAGTGTCAATCATTGATGTATGTAGGACTGTTTAAAATGGTTCAATTTATATCAAAAATATACAAACAAAATAATCATATCATTGTATACAGAGGACAATCATTTCTGGCATGGCTCTTGGAAATCTATGTCCTACGCCTGTTTCGGCGCCTTCATCAGGAGGCCATGTACATAATAAAATGAAACCTAGGAAGGGGGTTCATGTATAAACAAACCACCAATCAATGTTTAAAAAGGCGGGCCTACTACATTCTTAACTACCTAGAGATTGGGTGTGGGCATAAACTCATCCCAGAAGGACAAGCAAAATTAAAAACACTAATTACAAACTAATCGTAGCTATCATAAGCACATGTTAAATAGTTGAACTTGATGTTTATACCATATGTGCTAAGTATCCTTCACCAAGGGACAAAAAAATACCACAATATCAGAAACACCTATGTGTGACTAATTAAATGAAGAGGTGATATCCCAAGCAAGAGATGAAAGGACATAAATAAAGTCCAGAAAAAACTTTAGTATTAGAAGTGAGTAGGAGAAGAATGGAAAGTGTTGGTAATCTGATGACTTCAGATTTGAAAGGAGTTCTCAAGTAGATTATTCATTGTATCGATCATGTGTAATGTTACCTAGTGGAATCCTACAGATTTTTAAGCTGAGGATGGAATGAAGCCTCAGACTAGATGGACAATTCTGTGTGGGAACAACAAAATGTGATGGGGTTGGAACATGTGAGGGCTGTACCAATATAAGAGGTATGAAGGTGAGGAGATAATTTTCATATGGGATACATTACCTATCATGGGTCGGAACTCAAAGCTTTAGTGGAGCCTGGATAATAAGAAATCCTGTAGTCAAAATAGGCTGACCAAAGGATGGATAATGTTACTGACAAACCGAAAATGGCTGAGATCCGCTATAATGTAAAACAAAGCGATGTAATGAACTTAAAGATGCATGCTGGAAAAAAGGGAATTGTATTGTCTGTAGAGACCTCGTCTATATCTGGCTAAGATGTTTGATGGTTAAAGGAGATGAAGTCTCAATATATCCATCATAGGGTAATGATATGAACGAGAACTTGATATGTTCTCAAAACGACCGCAAATATTATAGAAATATATGCCATGATGTGGCAGTTAGGCGGTAGGCGAGTATAATATTCATAATATGCAGCGGTAAGAGAGGTCTCATACATGGAATAGGAGGCAAGGGAATCCTGATAGTATAACCATACATCATGAGGTATATTAGAATAGTACCTGCTTAATATGTTTAATAGCATGCGGCTGGCGTGTCACACACTCAAGATGAGATCAAAGGCTCTCGATATCTCTATCAAAAAGAATGTAGCTCCTATTAGCTCTCTACAGTGTAATTGCAGGAAACCTAATCAAAGATACGAAAAGCAATAAAGAAGATATAGACACGTTCTTACCTATGGTTAAAAAGATGCCTGCTCAACGCACTTCGGGATGTACGCCTGGCGTGTACGCACTCAAGGTAAAGCCAGGGGCTCTGGAAGTTACTGCAAAAAGAATATGACTCCTGTAAGCACACTACCATGATATAGCAGGATATAGCGGGGAACCTAGCAATGGTACAAAAGGGAAAGAAAACTGTTCAAACTTAATCTTACCTTCGGTGTTGGTATGATTCAAGGGAAAAGAGGGAGGCAAATCATGCAAGCGTCCCCAAGGTGTTGAACACCATGTCTGTTTGTTTCCCGGCCTCTCGCTCATGCTACTGGTCGTCTGGATACTCCTGTAATCGGTGTCTGGGGATGATTCAAAGCAGCACTTACTACACACTGGTAGGTTCTGGCTATTTAAATCATATCAGTGTGTGAAGCGCGCGCCAAAACGACACGACGCAGATGTGATCGTTCGAAAGTAAAAAATAGAAAGAGGGCAACACGGTGTGTTCTAAATGAAGGGAATGTCGCCGCCATCTTATTATTGGACCTGAAAAAGCTATCTATCACTATACCCATTTATGCAAAACAGGCTGGATGTAATGCAGCACAGGAAATCGATATGGGTGCTGTATTGAGCTTGCATGAATGTAAAAATAAGAATAACAGACCAAGGAAAGTCTGAGTAAATGAGACTTGAAAACAATGTGATGTAAGGAAAAACAGGGTTAAATATAAAAAAAACTTATTTAAGGTAATGGATGACTTTTCACAGGAAAGTCGTCCAGTCTTTGTTGAAACTTTGGTACATGTTCTGAAGTGCCAATCTGAGGGCACCATATGAACTTGGGTCAATGGAGTCGTCACTGAGATACATACATTTCAGGAGGTACAGATGAACCAGGGTTACGTTTAGGAACCTGGTCCCAAAGAATTTCATTATTCATCCCATTCAGGTAGGTGTTCAATAAAAAGATCCAATATACTTCACTGCATTTTTGTATATTGGTACTGATGGTACAAGAATTTGTGTGGATTTTCTCTAGTATTAGCCAACATATCTCATTCTGAGTATGTTGTTGGTCCATATAGTGTTGCACTAGTGGAGCCTGCATTTTTTGGGTCCGGATAGCTGATCTATGTTCGGTTAGTCTGGTAGACATGGTACGTGCCATTTCGCCCACATTAGCCTTTGTTACATGGGCACAAGATCAGATAAATGATATTCGAATAAATAATAAATTGATTATATTAAACAAGAAGTGTTTTGTCTCAATAGCAAATTGACATGCCATGCAGGTCATGCACTTGAAATTACCTGTGGGGAATGTATGACCTTGTATAGAAGATTGAAAGGAGTGGTTCGGCTTGGCAGGCATACGAGATTGTACAATAAGATCTTTAAGATTCTTGCTTTTCCTGTATGCAAAAAGGGGTTTAGGCAATGCATTTCCTTTTGAGTTTAGTAGCGTTGAGAATATGTCAATTTGAATTGATTATGCGGCGGATTTTCTCATTCATGGTTGAGTCTGAGGTCACAAATACCAATCTAGAAATAGGACTTTTGGCTTGAGGTGTAAGTAAATGTTGCCTATCATAAAATTGCGCCTGTTTGCAGGAATCACGTATCAACCTTCTAGGATATCCGTGAGCTAGAAATGTTGCTTTCATATCTGTCGATCGAATATCAAAGTCCTGGACATTAGTTCAGTTCCTACGAAGCCGCAGGAACTGTCCAAAAGGGATAATGGACTTTTTTGCATCTGCGGATGAAAACTGTCAAAGTGCAGTAGAGTATTGTGGGCTGTGGGTTTGATGTACAGGTCAACCTCCAAAAGATTATCTTTGTTTTTTATACTAATATTTAGGAATTCTACCTTAGTATTGGGGATGTTGGCTGTGAATTGGATGTTAATGTCACAGAGATTAAGCCAGGATACAAACTCAGTAATATCTTTAGGTTCAGCTGTCCAGATAAAAAATACATCATCTATATATCCGGACCACAAATACACTGACTCACTGAATAGGGCAATCTCATTGCAGTGACATCACTGATGCCATTTGAGATAATCAGTGATGTCATCAGTGATGTCACTGACCATGTCATGAATGATGTAATATGTGACATCATCAGCAGTGGATTGCGGGTGCGCGAAATGTAGTTAGTACAACTAACTATATAGGAGCAATTTTAATGGTTTTTTAAATGCTAATTCCTAACTATATAAGGCCTGAAACCTATGGTTTTTTAAGTTAATTTGCAATGTTTTTAAAATGCTAATTCCTAACTATATAAGGCCTGAAACCTATGGTTTTTTAAGTGAATATATATATATATATATATATATATATATATATAGGGATGGGGTGTCGGTAGGGCCCCATCCCAAGCCCATTATGGGCCTCTGGAACCCCTATCCCCCGGGGCTGGATATGTTTATAAAGCAGGGTCACACAGCCCTGGCCCAGAGATAATTTCAACTGAGGGCTCCATCGCCTGGGTCCCAGCGTATTTAATATGAGAGGGGGGCATGCAGCCTCCTCCCGAGACATTTTCAGCACAGGGTCCCCCATGTATTTATTGAGAAGGGGCCATACAACTCCCTCTCCCCTGCCTTAAAAGGGCCCTGGAACTTTATTCCCCAGGGCCATCACTTAAATCAAAAGAGAGGGTGGCATGTAGCCCTCCTCCCTGATCTTTTAATGATCTTTTAATGACTTTAAGGGACCCCCCCACTCCCCAGGACCAGCTTGCTTACAGTATCCTGGGGAGTCTGCCACCAGGAAACAGTGGTTTCCCTGCCTGTACTACTACTGGCAGGGAGAAATGAGTTTGCTCCCATCAGGTGGAAGCATTTTCAAATCTTTCACTAACATTAGAAAAAACTAAGTCTACTCCCAGCTGGCAGGAGATTTAGAAATGCTCCCACCGGCTGGGAGCAGACTTGTGTTCTGTTTCCCTGCACGCACTGATGCCAGATATCAAACTATGTGGTGATCCATCGGTGACCGACCTGTGGGTCAGTAGATGCCCAGGGTGGGCACCAGGGCACCCACTTATTACTGGTGGGGTGGGTTCCCTGGGGCCAACATAAGTTTCATAAAGGTGCCCGATAGAGACTCAGGTTGCAACAACAACTTTCACTACATTTCCCCTGACATTACACTACATAACAGTTCTTAGTACTGACCTTTACATAGTTACGGTAATACCTACATGACATGGGGTTTTCTCTGAAAACTAGCCTCATTCATTATGCACGAGAATTCTTGGAATCACCGCAGGACTAACATCTCCAGCATAATAACTATGTAAAAGGGTCATTCATTCCGTCATACCCGTCCGACAGGACCCAGCAAGGTATATCCCTGGGGTACCACGTTGGATATATAAACACTATGGGCCAGATGTAGGTAGCCCTTTACCGTAATTTTACCGAATCGGTAATTTTACCGAATCAGTAAAATTACAGAATCTGTAAATTTACTGATTCTGTACATTTTACCGATTCGGTAAATTTACCATTCGGTAAAAATACCGAAAATGTATTTTGGGATGTAGGTAGCACTTCTAACAGTGCTACAGGGCCTTTAGAATTCGGTATTTACCATGCAATGCAATTGCATGGTAAATTACGAATTCCTGTGTACATGTACATCTGTGCATGTACACCTGTGCCATGTGGCACACAGACATGCCCTAAGGGCATGTATGTGTGCCACATGGCGCAATAGCCAGTTACTGGGTTGCAACAGGGTGTCAAAGTGACACCCTGTCCCCCTTTGCAATTCGCTATTTTTACCGATTCGGTAAATACCGAATCGGTATTTGCTATTGAATCCTATGGGCTCCAAGGCCCATAGGATTCAATAGCAAATACCGATTCGGTATTTACCGAATCGGTAAATACCGAATCTTACCGATTTGGTAAAAAATACTGAATTTTTACCTACATCTCATTTACCGATTCATAAATACCGAATCGGTAAAATTCAGTATTTATGAATCGGTAAATGAGATTTACCTACATCTGGCCCCAAATCTTTGTTGAGGCAATAGAGGAGAAAAGGACTTCCATGCTGACACACTGACGTGAGACGCTGAGTTTTCTGCATGCAGACACTCCAGCCTGCAGTGTTCTGGCATCCCTCGATGGGGGTCCATCTCAAGACCAAGATGGGGTCCCACAGTCTCTCACTTCAGGTAACAGGGTTGACTTTACCCTAGAGGGATTCTTGGCTTTTACTCCTACATACATGCTTGGTACACTTAGGTACATCAAGTCAGGGTCTTATCGTAGGATTATGCATTTCATTGTCATGTATTTTTATACTTGTCTGTATTCATGGTATTAGCACTATAGTAGAAATCTACCATCCTTTTACTCTGTTGATGCTTAAGATCATTTACATCTGCTTCTATCTTATGGTTTTTTCATCACTCCTATTTTACATTAGAATGACGTTGGTTCAAAAAATGCTTTTTGAAAAATGTCCCCACCGTTTATTGTGTGTATCTCTCTGAGGCAAAGTGAGCACGAGTGACTGAGCGAAAAGTATCGCACTGTTTCCCCGATCTGAGAGTTCAGGTTTGTCATGTTCAATAATTGGCGAGAAAAGTTATCTCCTTGGTAAGAGGAGTTTCTAGTGGCACTGTGAGCTAGCTGGTATACAGGCTAACATACCTGGTGGAGGTGTCTAGAATTAGTCTGGACACTAATCCTACAGTGTATGTTGTCTAAACGCGCAGATGCGATATGTGTTTATAGGAGTTACACAACATAGGGATGGGGCTGCATGCCCCCTTTTAATTTTAATTGGCTTTGCCCCAGGAGATGGGGTCCCGGAGGTCTGTTAAGGCTCGGAGAGGGGGTCTATGCAGCTCCCCACATTTAAACCAAAAATGCCCTGGGGAATTGGAACCACAGGGTTTATAAAGGCTCAGAAAGGGCCACACAGCTTGACTTTGAAATGAGCAAATGGAGACAATCGGCTGAGATAGAAAGCCCCCTTTTCCTAATAAGAAGCTAAAGAGCAAGATGTCTCCAATGCCCATCATTTCTTTAATTTCCTTTGAGACTTTATTTACAAAGATTAAATGAAAACTACTAATTGCCAAATTATTTTAATTTTATTTTCAAAACTATGGGTCTATTTTTGCAGATGAAATAATCCTAGAGCACAACAATGGCCTGAAGAAGATCATAGCATAGTATGTGTTTCAATGGCAAACAAGAGGACTTAAAGAGGCCTAACCCTTTGACTCGACACGTACGTTGGTTAGGAAAATCCAGAGTAGTGGCTCAAATGGCAATATAGATTTACGTGATCAACTCATGGTCTGCTTTACTGCACACAGCAACATGTTGTTCAGCGGGGTACATGAAACAAGTTTTTTGTGGTTGGTTGGCATGTGATTAGTTCCTCTCACTTCTTTTTTAAAATCACACAACATTCCACGGCCCTACGTCCTCTTGTTTATCAGGCACCACCATGCTTTCCTTGATTTTCCAATATTTAAATTTTATTTTTGCACTCCATAGGAAATTTTGTCTGCAAGAAGATTACTCCATAAGGCTCCAGCTTTGTGTTTCAGCCCTACATTCAAGACAGACAATTCAGTAGGATACAGTTGCACCATCCATTTGTATACAGTACCATTTTTCTTTTCAAAACTTACTATCACTATCTTCGAACTGCTTTCGCATTTTGCAAACCATACCTAACAAATTAACTAGGTAACTTGGTAATCTTGGGGATAAAAAACTGCTTGCTTTTTGTAACTGATCTGGCATATACCTTTCTCAACATATAAGCTCATCAATTCAATGAATGTTATCTTTGTCTATCTTATCTTTCCCAAATTTCCCCTACCTATCTATTCATAAGACACCTAACCGTCTTCCCACAGGTTTGGTGTTCAGTTGAGTTGTGTGCTAATTTCCACCATCAACAAATCTCACATTTTGTGGGGAGGATGTGGTTAATGCAATATCAACTCTTACAGTAGGTGGTAAGTAGGAACAAAATTTACATTTGCATAAAAATGAAATCATAGTGCAGAGACTCAATTATACCAATATATGTCCATAGGTGGATAGTGTGCACTTTTCTAATATGTATGCCCCATGTATTTATATTCTACTCAAGTCATCTTCTACTGAGTCCTCCTTCTGGGATGTGATGGTTCATTATGCTTAGTTTAGAGAGTGACTCAACACTATGTTGCTGATTGTGTCAAAGTAGCGTCTGTTTTGAATTTTCCAATCATTCAGTTTACTATTAGAGGCTTATTACGAGTTTGGCTGTCCCATCGACCTCTGTACAGACAGTGGCAGTTTGAGCACATTGAGCTCTGCAGAGAGACCATCGTATTATGCTTGGGAGGATTGGCCTTCCGAAGGCTGCCGCCGAACCGCTGACACTACCAGCCAACTGCAACCGCGGTGGCCATGGAGAAGGCCAATGAGACTGTGGGAGACTTGGACCGGCTTTGAAACCGCCCACATAATTACGAGTTGCTTTACAGCTGGTGTGACTCTGGCGGACCAACCATTGTACGAGAGATGGTGGAAAGGGAGCCATATAATGCAAAAACTCACCTCTACTCATCTTATAGCAACATGGATCCCATTGTGCCACTGCTCTACCTCCTCAGTCACCTTCAAAACCTAATCCGTCGCCGTTGAAATTGGTGGTGTCATACAACTACCTGTTGACACTGACTCCTCTGCAAAACGATCACTGCCATGAACCAGGCAAGGGAGATGGGGTCCTCAAGAAATTGACACAAATACAATGAACCTGTATGGGATTGTTTCTCATCAATCATCACAAATATGTCTGTAGGGTGCCCTCCTTGGCCAAAACACAGGTACTGCACAGACACACTGAACACAAATAGACATATGTTTGGAAATTATGTCCATTGATAATGATGTGTGCATTATTTTGTGTTCCACAACACCACCTTCTCAACAATATAATACTTATTAATCTCTGTCACACATTACTTTTGGCCTTTCCCACTTGTCTCTCATGTTTCTACTGATCTCCACTTAAAATGTAGGTTACCGTTACTCAATTGCTGCTGAAGTGGCATTGGACTGACTGCAACTACCATGAGGCATTTTCACTCCAACTATAACCCAGATGCTACACTCCATTTGTACCTATTCACTGTTATTTCATGTCCCTACTGGAGTTCACTACTCATGCAGGTTACCCTTACTCAAGTGTTGGGAAAGTGGTATTGAACTGACAACAACCACCATGAGGCCTTGTGACTCCTACTATAACCAAGATGCTATAGTGAATGTGACACACTCACATGATTGCACACATCTCAGGTTCTGTTGTGATGTAAAAGAAACTTCTGTATGGATGTGTCAGTAAAGTCATACACACCTTATCTACTACAACTCTGTATAGATCCTCACACAATACCCACATGAAAAGGCAATGAGAGTCAATGGGAGTACCTAAAATCAGTGTGAGAAACGTTTCAAGGGCACAATGGAAACACTCTCTGCAGGAAAGCCATGCCCAAATCAGGGGAAACTCTTAAAGGCTGGGGCTCTAGGGCACAGTACAGTTTTGCACATGCCTCACAAACTCCATGTGCACTGGACCTGGAAACTCAAGGATATCAAGGACAACCAATAGCAGAACCAAGTGGCATCCATGTGTAGGCAATGGTTAAGTGCAACTTAAGAAAGCAAACACAGCACGTGGAACATATCTAGATGTAGTAACTGTAAGGAAAACACTGAAAAATGAACACATGTCCATGCAGATCTACACAATGGTATGATAAATTAACACCCTCTATGTGTGGAGAAACACCTTTCTAGCTTTAAAGCATCAAACACATATCCAATCTACATCACAGAGAGAAGAGTAACCTAAATGATGTTGACAGTAGCCAGGCCAAGCTGAAATACTTACTACTTAACATTTCCTCCAATGCAATGTCTACTCGATCAGGATGTCAACCCACATAGAAATCAATCCTACTTTCCCCTTGTTCTATCCAACTCCAACACTGGCTCCAAGAGCACATATTACTAACCACAACAACTGGATCAGCAATCAGGGATCATGCAAACACATCTGTACGAACACATCACTAAATAACAAGAACATGAAATAGAAATATAATGGCAGGACCAATATCTTCAAAAAGTGGATATGTTTTATTCACACTCGTACAGCTATCAATGGAAACAAAGGCCAATGGCCAGACAATATCAAAAGAAGTGCAACAGCACACAGCAGCAACACATAACTTGCCCTTAATGTCAGGGAATCTCCTCACAATGGGGTATTCATTGAGCACAGTAGGCACCTTGAAGATGGTACTCTGAAGGTGGGGGCAGAGGTTATGGGAGGGATGGGTTTACCCATGGGAGGGGTATTCTTAGGTTTGAGTTTTCTTGGGGTGGGTTCAGGAGTTTCTTTTATTTTTTCTATTTAGCGATGTGTTTCGGGGGTTTGGAGGCTGTTTTTCAGCATTGGAGTGGAAAGAGAAAGAATGGGTTTGAGTGTGAGAAGGGTTTTGGGACTTTGGGTGGCGCATGTGTCTGAGGGTTGAGGTCAAGGCCAAACAAGTGAAATACAGGGAAAATGAAAAGGGTGTTCAGGATGGAGTTTGGATTGAGAGCAAGTAGAAGTGTGTGGTAGATCTGCTGTTTGCACAGTGTGCTGTGATGGTGGCTGTTGTGTGGGTGACTGTGAGTGTATGCGTTTTATGGGTGGGAGTGTTGTGGATGTGCTGGGTATTGTGGTAGGACCTGTGGCTGTTGCCGTGATGTTTGCAGGTATGGGTGTGTCTGTGGAGGGGCAGTGTGTGTTGCTCTGGTGTCTGCAGATATTAGTGTCTGTGGTGAGGTCTCTGGCATTTGTTTTGATGAATGCAGGTATGTGTGTGTCTTTGGAGAGGTAGTGTGTGTGAATGTGGTATTTGCAGGTATGGGTGTGTTTGTGGAGAGGCAGTGAGTTGCAGTGGTGCTGTGGGTGAGGCTGAGGGTTGTGGGGAGTGATAAGGAAGGTGTGTGTCTGCTGTGTGAATGCATATTTGAGTGACTTGGTTGTCTTGGGTTTGTGTGTGGTCCTTGGGTCTTTTGAAGTGTGTGTATTCATAGGTGTGTGTGTGCTTTAGGTAGGATTGGGCAAAGGAAATGTTTATGGGAAGGGGCAAGGGGGTAGAAATTTGGGATGGGTGGAGGGGTGCAGTAAGGGAAGAGGCAGAGCCTAAAAAGATCCCTGTAGAAAAGACATGCCAGTGTGAATGCCATCCAATAAGGCAACCATCTGGGTCATCTGGGTGCTAAGCCCCTGGATGGCACTCAGCACTGCAGTCTGACCCACAGAGATGCTCCTCAGGAAGACAATAACCTCTTCACTCAGGATAGAAGTTCTAACAGGGGCAAGGGCTGAGGTACCTGCAGCAAAGGAGAGCACTCCCGTCTCAGGAAAGCTGGAATGGCCAACTTGGAGCGGGATAACAGGGAGGGTGATGATGGACCTGGGGGTGGTGCACAAGAATCATGGTGGCACTGATCCTGTTGGGTCTGCCACCACAACAGACTGTCCATTGGAGGATGAATCAGATGACAAAATGGGGATGTTGTCCTCTGGGGCACTCCTCGAAACCTCAGGGTCACTGGTTCCCACTGTGTCTGAAGTTTCAAGTCTGGAACAGCCATGAACAGTTGCGTCCCCACTGATGTTTGGCCCCTTCTCCTACGCTTTCCCTAGATGTCTCTGAAATGAAATTGAACACAGGTTTATTGAAAATTGCATTTCTACACCTGTCCATCACAAATCAACAGAAAACATATCACACAACCTTCATGGTACACTCCATAGGCTTCGAAGTTAGCATAAGCGCATGCATACATGCTACATAACCTGCACAAATTTGGATACACACATGTCAGTACCCCAGACTGGCCTAAATGCATGGATAGAATATTCTAACCTCCATCTTAAAGTCCATAGTAGGATAATTGCTCAATTTGCATACCTTGGCACTTGGTGTAAACCATTATTTAGAAATTCAACCAAATATGATAGATACAATTTTGAGATTTTTAATGCTCACACAAGGTCCAGAGTCTAAAAGATCGACCTATGCTTCATAACACATCATGGTGTAATGAAGGTCAAGTTGCACACCATTGTACCATTATTTTCTGTTTTGGTAGACATCATGTCACATGCTAATTCTCATAGCACACTGATGACACATTTGACTCCAAATGACATAATTTGACCACAACCTGAAAAGTCTATTGACATTTCTACACATGTAGTTTAGCTATGTATCACATTTCACAGATAACGTTCCTTGAAAACATTGAGGTACAAACATTTGGCAAATAGATACTCTGAATTCACACAGCACAAGACTCTATTGAGCCATATGAGCATCCCCGATCCTGCTTGGTACAGGTCACAATGCCTGCCAGAGATTGTATATCCACAAGCCAATATACCTTTAAAGGTTTTGAGTGTCTCTACACATCCATGACATGAATATGTGGAATCACTATAGTCACAATGGGCATGCACATCACACCACTCTTTGGTATTGCATACTCAGATTGCCTTCTAAGAATCAATGTAGATACTCACATAGGATCCCACAGTTCTTTATCTCATTCACTCATGCATGTCACCAGTCAGTGAGTTAGTGTTTCGGAACACTATTGAAGAGGAACCATTAATTGCCAAATACACACTGGCCAAAATGTAGGCACTAATGCTGATGGTCTGAAAAGAGAATGGGAGCGACCCCACACCCAAGAGAAGGTGTACCAAAGGTAGATAAGAAGCAATTTCTGCTTGGGACAAATGTTCCACTTGACTGAGATCAATATTATAAATTGATATTAATCATCCAATACAAATCACTCAATCGCATTCGTCCACGGCAACCATGGTATCACCGTGAGCAATAGACAGGAGAATCAACCAGGGCACCAGTAGTCAATTGTGTAGAACAATACTCAGAAACAGTTGATATTCAAAAGTAAACACATTTTAATATACTCGTTATAATTTACACAATAATTAAAACATTCATACCTAAACACATATATGGAAATACAAATTAAAAAACACCAATGTGTTGACAATGTAAAAGGAAAACAGGTATAAGAGAACAAACAACAGTGTATAATCATAAAAACATCATTAATTGGTTACTCCACATCGAATTCATTATAACAATAGTACTATATGGTGTTACATCCAAGAATCTGATTGGGTGGTGAATAGATAAAATGATTTGTGGACACCCATGAGATAGGCAGGTTCGCTTGGAGGCCTGGAGGTCTTCGGAGTACCAGCTGGCTCTCTTGCTGGTGTGGGTGTTGGGGGTTTCTTGAGAGGGGCGAGGGTGTTGGCACAGTCGTCGATCCATTGTCTGAGGCTGCGGGCTGCGGCGTCGCGGTTAGTTGGGTCTGCGGGTGGGCTCTGGGGAAGGGCGGCGGTTAGCTGGTCCTCCGTGACCTTGCTCCAGTTGCGCCGGGGCATCTGCTGGGTGCAGTGGTGCTTGGTGCGTTTCCGGAAGGTGAAGTGGATGCAGCGGTGATCGGTCCTGTGGAGTTCGGTGGTGTGGTTGAAGAAGACGTGGGTGCTAGCTGAGAAGATGGGGTCAAGCGTGTGATCGGCGGAATGGGTTGGTGTAGTGATGAGTTGTCTGAGTCTGAGGTTGGCGAGGTTGGTGATCAGGGTGGAAGAGTAGGAGTCGTTGTTCTCTAGGTGGAAGTTCAGGTCCCTGAGGAGGATGTAGTCCATGGAGGCAAGCGCGTGTGTGCTGGTGAAGTCGGCGATGGAGTCGCTGATCTGCGGTCGGGGTCCGGGGGGTCTGTAGATAGGGGTGCCTCTGATGGTGGTGTTGGAGTCTGTGTGCATCTGGTAGTGCAGGTGTTCGGTCTTTGGTGAGGGTTTTGTCGGCGTCTGTTGAGATTTTTTAGAGTGTTCCTGTGGACGATGGCAATTCCTACTCCTACTCTGTTGGTGCGGTCCTTGGGGGTGATCTTGTAGCCTTTCGGGATGGCTATGGTGGTGTTGGGTGCTGAGGAGGGGTTCAACCAGGTCTCCATCAGGAAGGCGATGTCTGGGCTGTTGGTGTCGCATAGGTCCCAGAGTTCGATGGCGTGTTTGTGGACGGAGCGGGTGTTGAGCAGTATGCATCTTAGGAAGTTGGGTTCTTCGGTGGGTGGGTTCTTCGGTTCGGATGCTGGTGAAGCTGCAGTTCTGGCAGGAGAAGGATTCTTGGATGAGCCAGAGAGCAGTTGCATGTTCGTCCAGCATTGAGTGCGTGGAGGGTGCTGATGTTGTAGCAGAGGCAGGGTGTTGTGGTGTTTGTGGGGTCCAGGGATCCTGGTGCTGGGCGCGGTCCAGGTGCGGACAGGGGCAGACAGGCTTGCCTACGGCGTGCCCGCTGTGCGGCCTCTATATGAGGGGATGTGGGAGGGAGGAGCAGCTGGGAGGCGGGAGTGGGGTGGCGAATGGGTCTGCAGGGGGCCGCGATGCAGGGTACGCAGTGGCTGGAAACCCTGTAGGGGGGAGCGAGCGGGGTCACAGAGGCCAGGGGGTCACAAGAAGAAAAAAGAGGGCACAAGGTGAAATGGGGGCACAAGGTGAAAAAGGCGGCACAAGGAGAAATGGGGGCACAAGGGTAGACAACAGAACAAACCAGAATGAGCTAAACAGAAGAAGCACAGTGAGTACAGTAGACAAGAATGCAGGTGGTAGAAACAGCTTACTTCACTTAGCCAGGCATCTGTTCAAAATTAGAGAACTAAATGTGGACAGGACTCTGATGTCTTTCAGGTCAGTAAGGCAATAATCACAGCATTGCAGCAAGCACCTACTACCACACTTACACTAACAATGGCTCAACTTGTGTGTGGCACATGGGCCACCCCTAAACTTGGTTTAGACATGCCTGCCTGTAACACACAAAGTTGGCAGAACATGATTGACTCTCGCCAGGACTCACTCCCTTCTCGCTGCTTTTGGGTCCTAAACTGCCAGTATGCTAATGATAAGTGGGAGTCCCGAGACCACCATCTCCCTGGGACTTTTAAAAAAAAAATAGTGTGGGGGTCCTGCCCCCCTATGGTGCCTCGGGGACCGTCACCTTCCTGGGACTTACTTAATTATTGTGTAGGATCCTGTTGGTCCCCCAAAGCCCAGGAACAGCCACCTCCCCGGGGCTACTTTAAAAAAATTAAGTGTAAGGGGCTTAGGCCCCCCCACATTGCCCCAGGGGCCACCACCTCCCCGGGGCATACATCAAATAAGTGCGGGGGTCTATTGTGTACCCTCGGTACTGGGGACCAGCACTTCCATGTGGCTGTACAGAGATGGGGGTGGGGCCACATGGCCCCCCTCAAGGAGCCCTTCTTGGCCCTGGGGAAAGCCATACCCTCTGGGCTGGCTCCAGCAATTTCCCAGTGTGCCCACCCCCAGGACATTGTAGTTTGCCATGGCAGGGCAAGAGCACTGCTCCCGCCCTGCCATAGCAAACTTCTGCTTTGCTTCATGGAAGCGAGAGCAACAAAAAAGCTCTTGCTTTAATGAAGGGAAGCACAATTGCTTTTGGGCAAAGGGAGCTGCATGTCAGCAGAGCCCTTTGCCCAAAAGCAATGCCGGCTCCCGCAGGAGGCGGGGGCCGGCAGGGACAGAGGGGGCATTGGCGATCCTTCCACTGTAACACACAGAGGCCATGCCCTGGGGGATGGGGTCAATGGGGCTAAAAATGGCCCAGATGGGGGGTCACACAGCCCCCTCCCTTTTCTTAATAAAAAATAAAAGCCGGGACCATGGGGATGGGGTCAGTGGGGCGCAAATCTGCCTCAGAAGGGATGCTGCACGTCCCCTTTCCTTTCCATTTTTCTTTTTAAAGAAATGGCTCAGGCCTTAGGGGATCAAAAGAGTCAAGGGAATGGGGGCCACACAACCTCCTTCTTAAAGTATATATTTATTTTAAAACAGCAACTCGCTAGAGGCCCCACTCCCTCCTTGCACACCTCTGCAATCATACCCCTTAGCGCGCTGTGGGTTGGGGGATGAAGTTCCCTTCAGTGGTGAGTCACCTTAGGGGCCAACTAGCCCACCAGGTCCCTCCAGTAAGCCCCTCCCAGTGGTATTGCTGAGAGGTAATAGGAGGCCATGCCCCTTTTTTACACCACTCAGCAAATGCGCCTCTTGGTGCAGTGCTAGTGGGACAATGAGGTCCCATTGTGTCCTGAGGACCTCAGGATTAAAGTGGACTTCATCCCCAAGCAGAAGTGCGCCAGGAGGTGTGTTTGGAGAGTGGTGTAGAAAGGGGGCGTTGCCTCTGAGCACCTCTCAGCAATCCAGCGTTATGTGGCTTACTGGAGGTAACAGGAGGGCCCCCAGAAACCCTCAAGAGTTGGCCCCCAGGGACCCTCAAGAGGCATGGGGACTTCATCCCCCAACCAAAAGAGAGCCTGGAGGATTGGTGCAGAAAGAGGCAAGAGAGATGCAGAAAGAAACAAGAGATGTGCAGAAAGAATCAAGAGAGGTGCAGAAAGAAGCAATAGAAGTGCAGAAAGAAGCATCCCTGAGCTAGTTTAAATTACCTGCTCGTATATTGTGAAGATAAAAGTAAGACAGAATGTAATTGATTACAGTGCTGGTGCACAGCCTCCCCAAAAACCTACAGTGAGACTCTACAACCATTTACAAATAAGGAAAAAGCACAGTGTGTGAGACAGAAATTAGCACACCAGGAGCTCCCTAATACAGATGATGAAAAGTGTAAGCATAGGATGACCGACGTAAGATGTGATGTGATGGCAGCGGCACAGAAAGAGCCAAGAGAGGTGTCATGCGGCCCCCCTCCCTAGGCTGATTTTGGCCTCAGGAACCCCAGCCCGCTGGGCTCGGCCATGTTTTTATTTATTTTTTATTTTTCATTTGCGATTGTAGGTGCTGCTTAGTCTCATTAAGAAAGGCTGGGAAGGTTATGTATGTTCAAGTGACTCACATTCTGTTTTACAACAATGTTTGTAGGGGGGTCCTGGACTGGATGAGATAAGGTAAGCAGAGTAATTAACAACACATGGAAAGAGAGATTTGGTAGGAAAATATTAAGAACTTGAAAGGGGAAGATGATTGACACCGTGGGACAATCAGATTGCATCAGGACAGTTCCAGA
Source organism: Lissotriton vulgaris (assembly GCF_964263255.1). Classification (NCBI taxonomy): domain Eukaryota; kingdom Metazoa; phylum Chordata; class Amphibia; order Caudata; family Salamandridae; genus Lissotriton; species Lissotriton vulgaris. Next base: position 184,852,023 of record NC_141688.1, on the reverse strand, counting down.
TAAAACCAGCCTCTGTTGTCCCTGCGTTGGTAGTGCTTCCCATTTCACTGTGTATGATGCTACTCGAACCAATCCAAAACATGTTGATTTTAATATAATAAAATGTAGTCCAACACACCCGTCACATAACAGGCCCACCACCTCATCCAACTGTCCTTACCATCCTCTCCTCCCTCCTCAGGACCACCCCTTCATTCAAAACCAACATACCCCGAAAACACCATGACCCTAAATGTCCTTCCCACTCTCACCTCTCAGAGGTTCCTCCCTTCATAATAAAGAGCACCCCAAAGCCTCCACCTGGTGCAAAAATTTCAGCAGACCACTTTTGATCTCCTTCAGTGACTGCATGATTTTTGGAGGATGGAAAAGGTTACGGTGGTAGTTTGGGTGAATGACGAACTGAGCTGCCAGAGGTGGCGGTGATGAAGTTGCCAGTGTCCTGCCATCAGGTTCCATGATGCATTAGTGGCTACTTCCTCCTTTTCCTATTTGAGCACTGCTATATGGAGGTACTCTATTGCAATTGCCTCCATTCAGGAGGTGCAGCCAAGTTATGGTTTTCCTCAATGAGTGAGTCACTAGTGCAGGTCCTCTGGCAGGAGTAGCTAGATGATCCAAATTATAAACCATGAATTGTAGTACTCAATCCATTGTACAGTGGCTGCAACATTTGCTATTCACCTAGGACCAATATTTATTTTATTATGTGATTGTGGGCCTTTTCCCATACATACATTACGCAATGCAGCAACAGTATGTGCTATGAATTAATCTGTGATCACCACCATATTTAATTGCTTTTTTGAATAAAAAGGTTTGAAAACAGTTTCTTGTGATAATGGTTGGACATCTTCATCACCTGCTTAATGTGTTTTAATTAATTAATTTGCTTTCAAAAATAAATATATATTGCCATTGATGCACGCTTTACATGACTATAATTTGCAACATTAATGAAGACATCCTGGAGGGACAGCGTGATATTTTGGGACAGCTAGTGTTGTGTCATTATAGATTGCTATGGTCTTGCTCCTATTCTTCATACTTCCTCCTGAATCCCACCCTGAATATGGCTCCATACTGAGCTCCAATCCACACACACCCAAAATAATGCTCTACAAATACTTTTCCTCTTGGCTATGGGACAAATAGCTGATAGTTCAGGGTAAGGTTAGGTAAGTAAGGGCAGTACTTGGGTTAGGTTTATCTTTGGCTATGGATTGGGTGGGTGTCATATAAATGTAGACTTAGTTGCACAGTAATGTGAGCTAGAGAAGAAGATGGAATAGTAATGAAGCCATGCGTAGTAACTTAAGCAGAAACGGTGGGAGAATTGTGGCACATGCCCACATGGGATTGCAATTTCTGGTCTGAGTGGGACTGGAAGAATAGGGTAAGTTTAAATGTATAAGGGAGTATTCCCTGGGCTACTGCAGCTTTTTTCTAACAATTGATTGGTAGGAAGTTTGAGACCATAATATAGGAGGCAGGATAATTTACAAAAAGGATTGCTAAGGGGGATTAGAAGAAAGGGAGGAATACAATGTCAAACACAGAAGAGATCTTTGAGAAAGGAAAGTGACTTTCTTCTTGTCCCAGAAGCCACTCCTGGCCCCTCCAATGGATGGCAGTCTCTGCCCTCCTCTGCAGGAGCCTGGCGTGCTTCTGGTCCTAGACAAAAACATAATGCACATATTAAATACCCATTATTTTGGACAAGTTATGAAAGCAATGCATCACTAGTATTGGGCTATCCATTCATACCTGTAATCAAAAGTATCACTTTGAAAGGTTTAATGGACCAAGTAAGTATGTAGTCAATCATTCAATGCTGCATAATATTTCTTTTTCACAAAGTAGGGGCATGGCCCTTAAAGGATAGGAAAAATGAACAATGAAGCATTGAAAAGGAATGACAAGATCATAAGGTGGTATGCTGCACTGTCATTACATAATGGAACCTTGAATGACAGGACATCCTGTTGAGCTGTCTGACAATCATGTCTGTACTTGTGATGCAGACTGTTTGCTCAATAACGCCTTCTGTCAACATAAATGATGTTAAGATTTGCTAAGCCATGTGTTCCTCTATATGTGCCCAACAGTCTTCTGAAAACACAACATATGTAAAAGAGGGGTGAGAGGAAGGTTACTAAAAAGGCAAGGGAAGACAGCCGCAGACAGGAGGGAGTACAAAGAAGCTGGGGGAATATAAAAAATCACAAGCAGGTAGGTTTGCTTTGGTACAGGTGGACACTAAAGTATAGATAAAGGGAACTTAGATAAAATACAGAAGACTCTAAGTATACTAGTATTAAAGCAGAAAATATTCATCATGATTTACCAGCAGGACTTATCGAAAAGGCAGAGGTGGAGACAGCTTTGGTCATATGGGGCAAGTGGAGGTCGGTGGTGGTGGACTGTAGAGACACTAGGAAAAATAAAGAAGGGCATGAATAGTACTTGTTAGTAGGTATTCTTTTAAAAAAAGACATTTTAGATAAGAGGCAGTCAACTCTAATGCTTGACTAAGCAATCCTTTACTTCCTTACAGTTCAACCCTAAAAGTAAAATAGAAAGTTGCTCTTTACCCTTTGCTTCATACAGTTTTGAGATATTTTGACACTCTGGAAGCTATGGTCTAAGTCAGTCTCCCTTTGTGTACTGCAGTGCACAGAGATAGAGCATAAATATGTTCAAAAGGTGCAAGGTAACGTTTTTTGTCATTGTAACAGTGAGGTGGGCCAAAAAGCACTAGACAGTAGGAAGCCAACTGAGGAAACAAGGAATATAGAAAACGCAAGAAAATATGTGGGAATACCGGATAAAAGAAGACCAAGGGAAGATGGTAAAAAGAAAAATACAGTATGCTCTAGTATACACCAGGTGGGAAAAATAAAATTAACATAAATAAAAAATAATAGACATTACGTACTAGCACCATCATAAACACCTTATGTGGCCGGGGCAACACCAGCTCCATTGCCTGCTTGGACCCTTGTCGTCTTGCTGCTGCTGGCGGACTTTTTCCTGATTTTGCATTTCATGATTCTTTTGCAAGGAGGATTGATAAAGAGGAAAAGGGTTAATAGCAGTCTGTCTAAAAACGTAGCTTTCAAGCACTGTACTATCTAACTAACTAATATTATTCCTCTTTCAAATTAGTATCTAGAAGCAGTTCTCTTTCCTTTTACATTGTTTGCTTCTTGGTTCCTACATTGATATTTCTATTCCACTCACTACTTAAACCTTTGTTTTGATGAACAGTCTCTCTTTATGTACTGGACCTCACGAAAATGGAAAATGCATGAGCAATGTAAAGTCACAGAGGATGGCCACAGTATAAAGCCCCGACATCAGACTATCCTCACATTAACATCCCTTAAAGCAGCACAATAATGCACCTGGCTCCCCTTGGAATTTAGTCCTACATCCTCTACATCCTCTCTGTCACGATGGGAGTGGCAACAGGCCAACTACTGTCCACCAGATGTGCAGTTCACAGTTCACTCCCAAAAGTGTACAAAGAAATGATCCCCCCTCCTTTGGACTAAAGGCAGTGAACAAAAGCTTTCTCTAATGCAAAAAGTGCATATATTTATGTCAGTGGCACATATGAGCATTAACCTCAGCAATAAGCCCTGCCAAATGCAAAAATTGTGCCACTATACGCATAACTGCATGTCTTTTATCCACCTGAGGTTATATCTGTCAACATCCTTTGCTGAAAAGGATTGGTCAAATACATTACTATTGAAATATATATTCTTTAAAAACGGTATCTTTTGTTACGAATATTGTGAAAGATGATATAAAACATACCTAATATATACATAAACATCAATATATACATACAATGAAATGTTTTAATATATATTCAACAATCGTAATTATTTTTGTGTGCATATATAATATGTATTCCATTGCTATGTATGTTACACGCACACATAATTTTATGTATACGTGTAACATACATAGCAATAACATACAAAAACACAATTACTCAGCAATTGCCAGTGGTGTGTCACTTGCTACAGGAGACCCCGGTGTTGCAGCACATGCAGCGCCGCACTCTTCTCCACCTCAGCCAATGTTCTGCTAGACAGTACCCCTTGCCAGGCCTGCTGCCATCATGAGGGGGCGTGGTGCTGTTTATAAAAAAACTAGCGCTGCCACCACCCCTCACTAAAATGTGGTGAGTCAGCAGGAGAATAGTCAACTAGCAAACAAGTGAAATTAAATTATAAAAAGGGTAACGGGTAGAGCGAGGCTAGGGAGCAGAAAACATGAGAGGATGGCTAGGCAGGAGCAGGCCTTAAAAATGATCTCATCCTTGCGCACTGTGACATGCTGTTTCTATAGCATACGTGGTGTCACAGGCATCACTTAATGACACAAAATGCATGAGCCACTCCTCGCTTAATTCAACATAATCTTGCGATGACCCGGTCTTGTATGACCAGACGGCTATATTTGGTGCTTTCTGGTTGTATTTGAAAATATACTTTGTTTTCCTTAATTAGTTTGGGATTTTTCTTGTGTTGTGCTTTCACTTTATTACTGTTTGAGGGCTGCATAAGTACTTCACACATTGTGTCAGCATTAAGACTGACTTATTTGTGGCAAGTGAACGGGGTTAAGCACAGGTGTATTGCGTGCCTTTGGTGGTTCACGCTGGCAAGTATTATGAATGTTATTTGACAGTGATTGTGATGCCCCTCAACTACGACTCCCAATTTCTTACAGCCATCCAAGGTATTTTTCCCTGTTTTTAGGTATTTTATGTATGTTAGGGAGAAAATGTTTTGTAGAAGCAATTGGATACTTTACCTAGCAGATGTATCAGTTCGGTCTGATCAATATAGCCCACACTTTTCATTTCAGTCAGTTTTTCTGTGTATGATATTCATTAATCCGTTGTTGGGTTGTCCAGCAATTTCTCAAAACATTTTGTCATATTGAATTGTCTGTGTGTTGTAAAACATAATCTGATGTGTTTGTTATCATAATTTTGCCACCCTTGCCCGCTGGTTAATTTTGACATTTTTCTCATTCTTTAGTTTTTCCAGTGTTTATATTTCTTGTTCAGTAAGGATGTCATTTGTTGTTTCACTCTGATTTTTTTCATCTCTTGACTGATTATATTGCGAAAGGTGCTTACTTTATTGGTTGTGGTTTGTGGTAAAATTGGGCAGTATTTTGGTTTTCTCTTTAAACCACTACACCCTGCTCATTTTTGTATTATTCTGGAATCCCGTGCTAATTTATCTTTCATTGGAACTTTATTATGAGCCTTTGATTCATTTTCTCACTCAGGGGATTCTAAATCTTGTACTTTAAAATTGGATATGCTTCTACTTGAATTCTCATTCAACTTACCTCTGGTACTTTAAAATGTTGTTTACTTCCACTTGAATTCCCAGTGATCAACATTCTATTTGTTTGTTTGTTTTTAAAACGCCTTCCTGAGTGTTGGGGGGCTCCGCCCCGCCCGCACCCCTTCTTCTGTGGCCCACTTCCTACGCTCCCTGCCCAGGGCTGCCATGAGCCTAGAGCCACCCAGGGTATTTGTAAAGATTGCTCCTTATCTGTGTAGAATTTAAAGGTGCCATAGGTCAAAAGTTTCATCCTTTTTTTTAAGTAATCTTATTTTTCTTTCAATTAGGGGTCATTTTGATATGTTTATCACCATCTTTTCATTTCTTAGAAATTATTATTTTGCTTCCTGACATGTATTTCAGTTGGCCTTGGTGTTGCTTTTTCCAGCTGAGTCCTCCTCTCGATTTGTTGTGATTGTTCTTTCACACACTTTTCCTCAGACTCTTCTTCTCGGTGTTTTTCAGCCTCTGCCTTTTGTTTTTTATGTATTAAACGCATTTCATCTAAAAAAGACAGCCATGATTCCAAATAGCAATTACTTTACACTGTCTCTACAGGGCAGAAGAAGACCCTCTAGGTAGCAATGTGAGGTCAGCTGAAATCTAACAACTAATTGTTGTTATCACTCCAGTGTTGATTGGTCCCTTATTGAAGGTAATAGGGGGGAGGTAAAAATCGAAAAAAAATATTTAGTTTCACTTTAGGGACCACGGGACCCCTTGCCAGCCAAGTTAAGGCAGGCAAAAATTGCATATATTAGTTAAATATTTCCTGGTAGCCCATAGAAACCCTATGGAAGGCAGGGAGGAGGAAGACAAAATATTAATTAATAAAAACAATGAATACCTAGTTCTTCCTGGGCACATTGGAGGATGCAAAAATGGATGAAATTAATTAAAAACAACGATGTACTACGGTTTACTTCAATCAGCCAAGAGCATAAACAGATAAACCACAAAAGAACTGAAAATGAACAACAAATGACAGTTGCACATAATGGCCACACACAGAAGTGTGGCTCACCGGTTAGAGGCGGCAGACCCAGAAGCAGAGGTTGGCCCGGGACCAGGGTTCAATTCCCGACGCGGCAGGGTACGGAACCAATGTCAGCGGGCTCGATAAATCTCACCTCGGTGCCTCTCTAACCATGGGTCCCACGCTGCAACTCTGGGCAATAGCTTGCTTAATCTCCACAACGGCCCCCTCACTGCCGGGGATGCCTGGCTTCACCTTGGGGATGCCCAATTGGGACCATCTCACAGGGAAAGCCAGGACGGGTTCCCCAGCGGTACACAGCCCCAAGAAACCCCAGGGTGAACGTGCGCTCTACAAATTCATGCTAACATAACATAACACATTCACGGACTCCACAAAATGGTGGTTGCCACATGGCTAGCAAAGACGGAGACATGAAGTACAAAGAACATGGTTGCCCTATCCTGAAGTATCCCCCCCAAAAAAAAAGTCATATAGCCTTGCAGGGAAAAATCTGCACAGATATACATCCCCAAAATATGCCTTGGCCTACCCATAGGGCTGCCTGGGTTTTAGCCATGAATAGTACATTTGCAATGTCAGATAAGAGAATGCCTGAGAACTGGACATCGGAACCACCTCGACCCTAGCAACGAACAGGCCCATGAAGACAATAAATAACCTACAATTTCCGGCATACAAGGCCAACTATAAGCCCCTAAAATGATTGAAAACAAAACCTTTATGACAGCAGCTATGTGAATGTGCCAAATGCACTAAAAGATACTCCCACGGCCTAATGGAAATCAGACCAGGCCGCAAACAAAAAAATGCAAAATTCAAAAAAAGCACAAGGAAATTAACAAATGTATATAACAAACCCAGGCCTCCACTCATCTGAACATGAGAATCATTATCCCTTTAAAAAAACTAAATTCCACAGAGGACCTATCACAAACTCCAGGCCAGTCAACAGATTCTATGTCAGGACCGGAGGCTTCTGATTAAGCTTCTCAATCTTTACTAGAAGCTCACAGTAGCCAATGAAAATGCTTGCTTTTCATTCCAATAAAACGTTAAACTGCATATCCCATCATGCTTTACACATAACCACGCCCCCTTAGTCCATAAGAGGCCTTAGCCTGCCGCCATCTTCCTCTTTCTTTGCTGCTCACAGAGCTAAGTACACCTTGTTTACTCCCTCTGTGTTCCTATTGCACATGTTATGTGGAGTTGTGGTTAATTGATACTGTACATATTGCTTATATGACACTGTACATATTGCTTATATTGCTTGCACTGTGTTTATTGGGCATGCTGAGGTGGTTACCTCTTTAGGGGGAGTAGCGGTGCTTTGGCGGAGCACCTTTGTGCCCGTCGTTCTGTTTGATTCCTCATGTGGCTTGAGCGCGCTTCTTAGGCGTGAGGGTAGCTCGGTCGTTGACCGGAGGCAGACGGAGGCCTGTGTGTTTGTTTATTGAAGCTGCTGAGCCCGGTGATCCCCGTAGTGTTCGCGCGCTTAGCGCATGCGCAGACGGCTTCCCTAATCGCCGCTGATGCGTCTTCAGGCCGGGTGGCTCTCGGCAGCGACGTGCGCCCCAAAGCTCGCTGAATTGGGCTATTTTTTGGTAGGATTCAGTCGCGCTTGGGCTGCAGGTCGCGGCGCGAACCCGTTTTAGTTTTTCAAACGTTTTTTACATGTCGGAGTGCTAGGAAGGATCCCTCTGCCTTAAAGATCGCCTGGTGAGGTGGTAAAATACAAAACAAAGGCCAATTAGAGCGCGCACACGCTCAAGGTATTGCAGTGGCCTGGGTCTCTGGCCCGCTTTGACTACAGCCTCCGAGTCCTTAATAGAATTGCAAATTCTTGTCGCGAATGCTAGCAAATTTGTGATCCTACATTCACTCTAACAACAACATTTTGGCAAAGTACTGCAATGAACTTACTTGATGTTTCTCAAAAAGTACAATTTCCAAGGGTGTGAATGCAGCGAAGATTGCAGACAAAAAGAGAGTGATACTTTCCCTCAAAAATTAAAATCAAAAATGATAAAATTAATGAACACAGCCGAAGGAACAGCCTTCAAGATGAGAAGAGCATGTTACTATTTTATGTACACTGGGCCTTCAGTCTATATAGCACTTTCCTCTGGTTCTTTGTGCTAAAACAAATATAAAAATGGTCTACTCAGGTAAAAATTCAACTCAAAAAGGCATGTTTGAATAGATTTGATATTGCAAGTTGTCCACTTGCATTAAAGAACTGCTGCTCTTATTCGAAAAATACGGCTTTAGTTTGTGCTGATCATATTGTTTCGATGCCTCTTGTAATAGACCCCCCACCTCTGAAAAATAACTCTCATTACTAGACATGATGCAATGGCATGGTTTCAGCTATCACACATTAATTTCAATATGAAACATTATGCAAATTAACCCAGCATAAGTTGAATTTCGTTTGGGCCTACTGATGACCTGCTTTGGTCAGTAGTCCACTATGTTTGTGATCACTTCACCACAATGTACAGCAAGTATTGGCCCAGGGCCTGCTCCGCAGCAAGACAACGTATCCAATAATTCCTGAGGTCACCCATCCCTCACTGGAAATGCACAACAGGATTTGATAGCGAGGACTGCTCTGCAGAAAATGCCCTGAACCCATCCTGCCATAGGGCAGAATGGGTGCAGGGCTGCACACAGCCTTCATGGGTGGTCCGCCACTTTTTTTAAATCACTTTTTGCTACAGTGGCACTACTGTGGGACTATCAGTAATTGACTATTGTTTACTATGGAGAGTCAATATTATCAAATAAATTGTTGTATGTCAGAGTATTGTATACAGAAATATTGTCTGACATATATTTGTAAAAATATCATCTCATTTCGTGTATATTTTTGCTATTAACCCCAAATCTGGGATCTTTTGTAAACAATATTGAGGGCAAAAAATGTATGTCAGACAAAATTCTGATAATGCTATCCTGTAACCATTCCCAGAGAAAGACTGGAACTGGTAGTGACCCATGGAAAGCGAGATGGGGTTCTGAAAGCTACCAACAGCATTTAATTGTTACCAAAGATGCTAGTGACATTCAAATGGACAATTTAGAAAGAAGGGTGTTTGTAACATGATAATGCCCTAATAATGATGTAGTTACACTGTGTAGACGGCAGCTGTACTTTTAGAGCCTGCTCATCATCAATTACTTTTTTTTATAAGGGCCCAGTTTTTTTTCAGCATTCACACTCAGAAGAAAGAGATGTTCCTTGGTTGGGTGATGAATTTCCTAAAGTAAAAAGGCAAAAGAATGCTAAAATATGGTAATAAGTGAGAATTTAGAAAGTTGACCAAAATTTCGCGAAGAGGTCTTGGGAACAACCAAGAAGGGACCTGTCCATCATGGTTATCAAGATTCCACCATGCACAAGAATTGGTTATGGAGCCATATGATGGTTTGGTGTGATTAATTGACACTGAGGCAAAAATTACCAAAATGTGAGACATTCACATGAAGAGCAGGACAGTATATGCAAGTTAGAAAGATGGCACAGGATGAAGCACATCTGTTGAAGAATGAAACAATATATTTCAGGCTATAAGGGGGCATGCTACCTCAAGTGCCAAAACACTGCAAGAGATCAACTCAACTACTCGAGAAACCCAAGGTGGACCCTAAGGACCTCAAGAACTTCCAAACTATCTCAGTGCTCCCGTTCCTGGCGTAGGTCATCGAGAAGGCCGTCAACAAACATCTGACCAGATTCCTTGAGGAAAAAAGCACCCTGGACCTCTCCCAGTCCGGGTTCTGCAGCAACCACAACACCAAAACTGCCCTCATCGCCGCCACCTATGCAATCAGGACCCTGCTAGACAACGGAAAAACCGCGGCCCTTATCCTCCTAGACCTGTTAGCCGCCTTCAACACGGTCTGCCACCGCACACTAAGAAACACGCCTCCACGACACCGGGATCCAAGGGAAGGCCCTGGATTGGATAACCTCCTTCCTCTCCAGCAGAACACATGGTGTCCGCCTCCCCCCTTCCACTCCGAAGCCACCAAAATCATCTGTGGCGTACTACAGGGCTCATCCCTCAGCCCAACACTTGGTGCAAGGGTGCCTGAGTTGGTGCTAGGCCACCAAACCGACACTAGCGCAAGGAAAAATGACAGGAATACGCTGTGTTGGATATTTTTAAAACCTATAATGGCAGGTATATGCTTTCAATAACCATTTTAAATTTGAAGAAAAAAATATAACCATCGTATATTATATTAATAAAACAGTACATGTCCATCCTAACAGGCAGATGATCACAGCAGATACAACTCTTATTCATGAATAGAAAAAGGACATTTGCCTTGAATTTCTGTAATCTGAATACATAGTCAGACAAGTAACAGTAAAGGTTGAGGAAAGCAAAGAAAGGAAAAAAAATATTGACACATTAAGGAGTGCTCCATCAGTTCTTGCACTGAAAGCAGTGTGCAGGCAAGAGCAGGATAGAGGTTATCACTCACAGTGCAAGAGAGTCAGAGGCTGGAGTGAGCTGACCCGTTGCCCCTCGCTGTCTACTGTGGTGGGTGGTAGCAAAAGAGAAAGACAGTTGAGCAGACCAATGGATGAATAAGGTTGTCCAAATGCATATAAATCATTATTTTATTTAATATCATACACGTAGATATATATAGATATAGATATTTAGATCTGTTAACTTACGAATTTTTGAATGAGGCTGGAGAAATAATCAATGTTGTACTAGGCTAGACCAAAAATATGATTTAGGACATTAAATAGAACTTGAGGCAAAAAGATTAGCGCAGAGACACCCCTTGGGCATTTTAGTCTTATGTCAGTAAATGTAAATCATAATCTGTATCAAAAGATAAGATAAGATAAGATAAAGACTTTATTTGCAGAGTTACTTAAAACCATTGCAGTACATATAAAGTATCAAAGCAAAACTGTTCATACAGCATAGTGTGACCTGCTAAATGGCAAGTGATTTTAGAAAGATATGCAGTTGTTCAGAAACTGTGTACAATGTATATGAGAAACAAATTAAATTAAACATTATCGTCAAATGTTTTCTCGCTTGAGTACTAATGTACTTCATCAAAAAACTCCTGTTATGTATTTTACTGCATTTTATGGTGGGTGTTATATTCTGAGATGCAATTTCAGTTGTTATGACTTTCCAATTCGAAAGACTTGTTCAAATTCAGCAATTTCGCATAACTGAGAAAATAGGCTGCTATTCATTATGCATATTTTTTTCTTAAATAATCGTATGCCTCTTTAGGACATGTAGTGATTTGCAGAAAATGAAAGTATGCAGTAATAAAACAACGCACTGCTTAAGACACGCCACTGAATAAGATTACATTGCTATACCTAATTTGAAGAAATCATGTTTAACAGTAGGTTTTCCTAATGCAAAAGCATCAGATTATGGTGATGTTTTCTCGACCACTACTATAACTTACTGAACAGAAGTGACAGTAGTACAAGGGCCTGCAGATTCAATTGCTGTGGATTTCAAGCCAGTCACAGGCAAAAGATGTGCAAATTATATTTGTGTGATACACTTTAAAACATAATTGGCAGTATCACATAACCTTTTTCACTGGTAGAAATTCCTGACTTTGTTTCAAGGCACTTTTACCGGTGTATTATGAAAACAGGATACTGGAGGTAAGAATGTTTTTCCAAATTTCTCTGTAGAGTTTTGGTATGGTGGTCATGTGTTCGCGTATATATTTTTGTGCTGCTGTGCGTTTGCGTTGCAATATTGTTATTTTGTTATGTTGTACTACAGTTGTGTTGAATTCTAGTATCACTCATTTGTTTTATTGTGGCCTGTTATGCTTTGGTTCTGATGTTATGTTGCTGGGTTATTTACCTCTAATGACTTTGGATACGTCAACAAATTATTGCCACATTCAAGCAAAAGCAGTACATGACTTTACAGCTCCTGTGGCAATCAATCATTTACCCCTATGTACAGCTCTTCAGCAGTTTAAGAGACTGGTGAGCCTGAAACTGTGGCAAAGACCTGCCTTAAATTAGCACTCTGACTGCTCAATTTATGTGATGTGTGGCTCAGTGACTCCAACAAGTGCCTTACTTATAACCTGCTTGAGTTAAAAACATCTAACTCCATTATTGAATATCCACCAATGATGATCCAAGGACAACGGTATGCTATACTTTGAGGGTATACACCAGGAAATAGTTTCACATGTAGCTTATCTAAGTGAGAATGAAGTTGACATCACGTTGACCCACAGGAGGAAAGACTGACAATCCTGTCCTCATCCATGGAGAAAAGTAGGGTGCTGATCACATAGAAGGTGAAAAGATATTATAATATGGCAGCATTCTCAGAATAATACTTTTCATTGTGCTGTTTTTGTGGTAACTGTATAATTCATCAGCGTCAATCCAGTTTAATAATTGTTTTTCATATCACCATGCGGTCTTATGAACAACTGTGTGTGTGATCTTGAGCAAGCTGTTAAAGTCATTGATTATAAACTAGGTTTAGATGCATTGATAACTGCTTGAAAACCAAACCTGATCTCCCATGTATATAGGTGTGAGTGTTCTGGCAAAGTGAGAGTGAACTCAAAACCAGATCTGTATGGCTCTTGTGAGAACCATGTGGAACATAGTCAGATTTAACATCTTGGGGTCGATTCCGATCCGGTGAAAAGTGCTCCGAATCGTCGTACGGAGCGTTTTTCCCCGTATGAATCGTACCCATAAGCGTCCCATACGTACGACGAAGTACGATTCGTACCAGGAGCCGTACTCCGTACGAGTCGTACAAGACACCGTACGACTCGTATCCCCGTATGAATCGCCCTCGGAACCCGCTGTACGCGACTTCTGAACGGTTCACGGCTGCTCTTTCCGACGATTCGTGTTGGGTACGCTCCGTACGAACCTTTTTCTACGGGAGCTGAAAACTGCCGTAAAAGCAGAGTTCGCCCCGAAACAGGTACGGAACGCCCCACCCCCCCGGGTACGGCGCGTACTACCCATGATGGCAGGGGTACGGCGCGTACCCCTGCGATCGTGGGGGGTACGGACCGTACACCCCAGCGTACCCCATGTACGGTGGGTGTACGCCGCGTACCCCATGTACGCTGGGTGTACGGTGCCTACCCCCCATGATCGCAGGGGTACCCCTGCGATCATGGGGGTATGCGCCGTACGGTGTGTATGTGATTGTGCGCTTTTCCGTACGAATCACCCTTACCTGACGTGGACCGTACGACTCGCGTCCTGATACCCTGGTCCGGATCATACTCGTCGGGTCGTAAGGCATGTGTACGAGTCGTACGGAGATGGCTACGGATGCGAATCATACGGACGGAAATTTTACCGGCTCGGAATCGGCCCCCTTGAGTCTCATAGTCACTTTGAGAATATATTGGAAGCTTTGAAACATCCCCCTACTTTAATTAAAATAAAGACTTCTCAGGGAGTCTATGTTCAGGAACATGTTTGGTCTTTTTTATTTCAGCTGTTGTGTGAATCTTGAGGGGAGGAACTTCTATAGTGCTGAAACCCCAATGAATTCCTGGTAATGTTTTGCTCATGCCTTCTGAGGCGTCAATCCACTGATAATGCCTTAGTCTGCAGCTACTGTTATCACCTTATAATTTTCATTGCTCTGTCTGTCTTGGACAAGATACATTTAAAGAACAATACAGTTAAATAAATACTTCAATAATGTGCCTACACCAACGTGTTGTCAAAGATTATGAAATGTAATTAGTACTGTGACACTTCATATAGTATATATAAGTTCTGTGTTATCATGAAACTGAACTTATTTTTATAATTCTAAGATTTATTAAGTCAACCTCTTTGAATAGTAAATAGCAATGACATATAGCTAAAGAAATAACACAAAGTTTATTTTGTTGGTGAAGTGCTCGGTGCATAACTTGTTTCTAGGCATTAATTAGAGAGCAATGCATTTGTGTTAAAGGTAGGTTACAATGGGGTTTCTGGCGAATAAATAGGAATTTCCCAAGGAATACTCACTCAAGTTGAAAAACTAGAACACTGAATATGAAAGATGAATGCTGTCTAATTCAGCTGTAAAATGTATTTGAAAGAAAGCTGGCCTAAGGCCACAGGGGTAAGAAGACTGGAACATTTGGGTTTGGGAGTTTGCAATAACTTTTGTCAATGTTCCAATGTTGCCTTCCCTGTGATCTAAGCAAATGTTTCACAGATCAGAAAGTTTTCCTGGCATGAATAAGTCTGAATGTCTTTTGTTGCAAATCTAAATGTGGACTAATTCTAGGCTCTTTGTGGAGATTTGCGAAGTTGACTTGTAACAGAAGATATAAAAATGCCATATTAGTAAGTATGTCTACTCAAAAGTAAGCAGACAAGAGACCATGGAATCGCAATATGGTGGAGTAGTGTGGCTCACTGGTTAGAGCAGGCAGACCCTGAAGCAGAGGTCAGACCCGGGACCAGGGTTCAATTCCCGACGCGGCAGGGTCTTGAGCTCAAATGTCCACGGACTCGACAATTCTCGCTTCGGTGCCTGACCTAATCATGGGTTCACACTCTGCAACTCTGGGCATTAAGCTTGCTAAATCTCCACAACGGCTCCCCGCGGCGGGATGCCTGGCTTTCAGCTTGGGGATGCCCTGTAGGGGCTATCTCACAGGGAAAAGCCAGGACGGGTTCCCAAGGCAAGCGCCGAGATACCTCCCCAGGTGATCGAGCGCTATATAAGAACATACAAAAAATATATATATATAGGCTCTACTGTTAGTTCAACTGCAACCTAGGTGGAGTTCATATTCTGACTATGGTGGTTCAATATTGCCGTTAGTTCCACTAACGGTCTATTTGGTAAACTCTGATAAGTTCAAGGCCTTTCTTGTCTAGAAGTTTATTTTCAACAAACAGCAAACACTTTGAAAAACAGGAAGATATTACGATACACTGCAGGCAGATTTTATAAAGTAGTAGCAAACTTGTATTAACCGGGAAACATTGTTGATAATCAGTTATATGTACAATATACTAGATATTGACCACTGTCTGCACAAATTGAGAATAACAATGGCAACCTTACACATTCATTACTAAACTATAAACCAAACCCTAAGGGGTTGAAAAAGATCTCTGACGCACATTTTGTCGTTGGGTTCCTCGTCCAGAATGACTATGCATCTAGAAAGACTGAACCTCCTTGGAAGAGCTTTTGATATTGTTAAAAAGCATATGCCAATACGTTAATATTACAGAGGGACAAATCCTATAAAATATTTGTATTTTTGGATTTCCCTGGTAAAAATAAAAAGAGGATTACAGAATGCACTGTAGGGATGCAGAAGGCAATGCATACTCCAGCATCACATGTCCAATCATTGCCTCTTGAATCTGTCAGCCTTCATCACAACCAAGAGATCCCAATCAATTCATTATAAAGGAATTCAGTTGTAATTCATATTTTATAGTGGAGCAGTATGGACACATACATACATACATTTCATTTTTTGGTAACCAGGTTGTAGTCTATAAACTAGGGATGACAGTAATTACATTGTTAATTATTGATTCAATTATCAAAATATTTAAATGAACACTATCTAAGTGAAACCCACTTATTCTTTTCACAGCAAACTTCACTCAGTGAGGTGCTAAAATCTTGGCATATAAGACAGAAATAAAAAATCCTTGACTGAGGTTTTTATAGTTGCAGTGTTTTAAACTTTTTAAACAATTTTGCTACTTCTAAATGCTTAGCATATTTCTTCTAAGTTTAGTTTGTCCATTGTCTGCTTTGTACCACATCTACTAGAGAAGGGCTAAAAGTTTATACCACTGAAACCTTTGATTAGCAGTAGCAAGATTATCAATGTATTACTTGTGGTGGACACCAACCCACATCAACTAATAAATCACTTTCTCACATTGGTGTTCAACAGTACCACCCAGTTTTATTTTAATTATTTAGTTGGGTTGTATATAGCACTAGCTAGACGTGATGGTATATGAGCGCTTTCCAAGTTTTGAGCATAGGAAATTAGAGCTGCTAGTGATGATACATGCAAGTCAAACACTGTCAAAAAGAAGTATAAGCAATATATCAATAATATAGAGAGAACAATTAACAAGTACATAACAAAATATTAATAGGTGTCTTGATGTTATAGTAAAATTAGTGACTACATGGGTCAGGTGACCGTAATGGAACAGTCAATACAGGGCGGTCTATGGGAAACTTGGATCCACTTTTTTAAATTTGAAATTAAAATTCCTAAATTTAATTAAGAATTTTTACACCTTCATCCTTTTTGGGAACATGGAGGTGGATCTGACCTCCATGGAGAGCCTTAGCATGGCAGCGTTGAGGAGTATGTGCAAACAGAGAAGGCTGTAGTGTAGCAAGAAATCCAAGGAGGACTTCTCCAAAGTCCTCAAGGTAAATTGCAGGTGTCAGTCATCCATAGATCACCTCAGAGTAGAATGTTAAACAGATTGATGAAACTCAGAGAGGAAGCAAATGATGTTCTGTCTCAAAGAATCTTCTTGTGTGCACCTTCCAGGGCTGAGGGTATTGAAGGCTCTGACAGACTAAGCCCTTATGAGATGTTCATCCATCAGATGGGATACAGCGACAAGCAGTCACCAAGGGAGCTGAAGGCTAGACATGCATCCATAGCCCTGAAAGAAAAAAAAGGTAGCACCGGAGGAGAAAAAGCGGGCCTTGGAAGAGAAGTAGGCCAGATTAAGGGTCATGCAGTCAAAAGTAGATGGTTGCTGAAATGGTGAGGTGTATATGGGGGTGTTCATACCAATCAGTTAAAAAATATGTTGTGTCTGCTAAGTGGCGGGAATGACATTTACAAATGGTTTACCTTCTTTGAAAGTGCACAGAGAATACACAATGTAGATAACCAGCAATTAGTTGGACCGCAACAAGTTCTGCAGCACCCACAGTAAACAGTAAACTTGGGTAGAATTTGTAGGCATCTCAATGAAATACTAGGCGGTATATTTACAAAGAAGTGGCACAACACAGCACAGCTAATAAAGTTGCTGTGCTGCATTGAGCCACTTGGCTGAGAGCAGATCTACAGAACATCTTCAAAGAAATGACTCAATACTACTCTTTGCCATGCACTGGCACATTTTGGGCTGCCTTGCACAAAAACAGGCATAATAAATTGGACTGTTGGTTGAAAAGGGTGGAAGCCCGACTTTTCACCTAAGAGCACACTAGTGGTCATTTGATTGTCCTAGATCACTGGAAAGTTTAGGCCAGACATAATGGAGTGCAGGCTTAACACTGGGAACTGAAAAAGTTAACTGTCTCCTTTCTATCTCTCTATTCTGATTAACATGTGGCTACCTGATTACAATTAGTAAGTGATAACTTTTGATCATTAGCAGATGGAAATATTATTTTTACACTCAAATGAATTGTAACTTAAAATATTGTTTAATTGTAAAATCAGATTTTAAGTTACAAATTTTTCAGAAAGTTGGCATTTTCTTGTCCAAGGAATTTGTGCCTTTTGCAACAGTTCTGTGTCAAATGACTTTGAATGACTTTACTGTTGGGGTTTTTGTATTCCTCCTAGACAGTGCCACACAAGGAGACTAGGTATGGGTAGGATGTGCCATCCTTCTTGGATTGATGGGACGGAGATGTTCTTTGCCCCACTTACATTTCAAAGGGCTGCCTCCAGCACAAACAGAGGAACATGACACAAGTTTTTTGTTACGCAAGACTTCTTGGAGCCATATCAGGGTAAGGGAAGTACTTTCTAGAACCAGATGTGGCGGTAGCCTAGAAGAATATTCCACTTCAAAGGCACCAGATATAACTATTGAACCCTCTGAACCTTTCTATGGTGCATTCCTGGACCTGTTGAAGACTTCAGACAGAATGCATTGACCCCAGAGGACTGCCCTGCTACTTAAGGTCTACCTTGTTCTCTAGGAGACTGCCCTGTTACTACCAGAGGACTGCCCGGTGAAGTTCCATAAAAATAACATAAAGAGCTATACCTACCAATAGCCCCAATCCCATTACCAAATAATCAATCAGTTGGCAGTGAAGAAAGTTCTATCATTTAATAAGCAATGGAGCCTCTCCAACCCTCACCCATCAGATGCGCAGAGAAGACTGTTGGCTTGCATTCAAACATGAGGTTATATACTTTTCAGTTCAACACATATAATCACTGTAAAAGGAAAAATACCAGTTGGCCCTCGAGCTCCAGGACAGGAGCATATATGGTACAAATGATTAGTCCAAAGCGTATCTTTTTATTACTGGGAAGGTCGGCGGGGTGACTTCCTTTCATCTTGGTGCCCAAGAGTGTAGGCATGGGGCCTCCAGGAATGCGCTTATCGCACCCAAAGCAAGATGCAACCTTGAGTCTCAGTACAGTAAAGTAGACAGCCTATGTTCAGCTGCTGCCAGTAATTCAGATGAACTGGGGCTTGACAACTGCCGGAGACTAACACATGATCACAGCTCGTGTTCGAGCATAGGCTCGGAAAATGGCGTCTGTATGGTTCTCGGCCTACTCTGTTATCAGTGTTAACGCAAGGAGTGAATAAATGCTGTCCTCCCTGCAAAAAAAATAAATATATATATATTTCAAGCAAAGAGGGTACATATAGATGCATCATGCTAACATAATATGGTCCGATACTTTTTATGTATGAGAAATCTATATTTATCCCTCAGAACTGCCCTAGTTTTAGTATGATGTAGCTAACTAAAACAGCTCAATCTTAAAATATTCCTCTGATTATACGGCATACTCCTCCTCAATCTGCCAAGATAACGTCTAATACCATATGATTTTGGAGTAAAAACGAGCCTGGTCGCTTGCAGCTCTACTTTAGATTAGTCAATATTCCTGCAGTAGTGTTAATTACCCCTTAGCCTTTCAACTACTCTGGACAAATGGTGTACTTCTTTGCTGGTGATTATAGGCCCCCAGATGGGAAACACTACTTTTACAATGTTGGTTAAATGCTGTTCAGGAGTATCTGTCTGATCCATATCGGTAGTATCTATTCTTTTATTTCTCCTAACAGGCATACTTCGTTTATCTAAGCGGTGATCCTTGTGATATTTAGAAGGGACAATATTGACTGGTGAGTACAGGAAGGACAGGTAGCACCGTCCAGCACAACCAAGTATAGTCATTTTCTCCACAAACAAAATATATATTAGGAGGGGTTAACAATGGGGGGCTGCTAAAGGTATGCAACCGATAAGTATAATTACATCAGCTTTCTCCTACTGATATGTACCCTACTCCCTGAACACAGAACGCAGAGGTACTATTTAGTATAGGCACTGGAATAGCCCTATCTACAATAACATTATGGTCTTGAAAATGTCGACAATACTGAGTGAAATTAAACTCAACAAAATCCAAAATCTCAAGTGGTATTTTCATGCGTTGTATACATATTCATACATGCATTCGGATCTAAGGGTCCCTCTCCATTATTCCCCTCGGGGTCCAATTCTTGATGAACCTCAATATATGCTAAAATCATTTCATAATCCTTTTCCGAACACATTTGAGTGTCCACAGTATAATGCATATACATCATTGAAAGCAATTTAAACCAAGCCTCACAACTCCCCAGATGAGACAAGGGTAGGGATATGAATAATTCGTGCTTGTGCATAACATATGGTAAAAGACCACATACCCAACAATTTGTAACATATGTGGCACTGTGTGTTTGATGAAGCATTTCAACAAATACATTTTTCACATAAGTCTGACGATGCCTTTCCTTATGTGGGGCTAAAGTATGAAACACTTGTTCCAGAGGTGGGGCAGTTATTCCTAAAATAGTATGCATAGGGTGGTGACATTCTAAATAGATGAATACTCCCATCAATGTGATTAATAATATTGGTATAATAACTATAAATGCAATATTAACTCGTTGGGTCCAACTAGAAAAGACAGGCATATATGCTGGCTAATAACGTGGTACAAAAGGACGCTCCTCTTCAGGAACGAAACGATAAAAGGGATACATGCTAACTAAAAGATCCAAAAAATAAACTCGGGCGATGCAGTCCCACCTGCCAGAGGGTGCTTCTTTCCTGTGTCTGTTTAGAGCCTCACAGACAGGCTCTTATCGTTCATCACAAATAATACCAAAGCAAGCCTCTCAGGTTGGAGTTATGTTCCCACACAACCCTTGAAGAAAACACAACCAGCGCCTCTTTAGACAAGAAATTCATTCTTTCTTTCTGAACAGAGCAAGCAAATGTTCAAGGCTCTCAGCTTGTTTAGTCCAGTGTCTCACTCAGTACCCCAAAAGCGCATCTAACATACATTCATGGAACAACTCTGTATTCTATCACTCAAGTCTCTCCATACCTCCTACCAAATTCACCTGGGGTACAGCATTATTTTCTGGGCCGCAGGTTGTATCGAGCATGGCCAGGCACTTCCTGATCAGAGAACAAAACAGAGGATGATGAATCAATTGCAACAGGGGTACTGCGAGCCTCTTGTTTGACTGTAGGGGCAACAGAATCTGGGGTAATCACTTGTACTGATGACAGAGCCCATTCTGAGCTCGAGACACCTTCCCTTTGCCCTTCTCCAAATACCTGGGCCTCAAAAAAAGGGACAAAACGAGAAACTCGCTCACTTTCCTGGGTCAGAACCCCTTCCTGGATTCGCTGATCATATGGAAGCAGGAGGGGTAGTTTTTTTAGATGTGACACATGGATCCAGTGTCACTTGCCGTTCACCTTTACCGCCGTCCGCGTGGCCAGCAAGACTTGAAATGGTTCAGACCAACGGGGATCCAAGCTGGATTTTTGCTGATAATTATGGACCAGAACCCACTGACCTGGCTCCAAGCAATGTCTGGGACCCTCCGGCAGGGGCTGCAAAACTGCTGAGACCTGTTGATGAATGAAACAGAGATCTTTAGTCAAAGCGTACAAATAGTCTGTCAACATAGGATACTCTATATCATTAAATGTTCTGGGTCTCGGGACGTCCCAAACATTAGCAGGGCGCCAAAAAATGACCTCACATGGAGATAAGCCAGAAAGAGAATGTGGGGTAACCTGTAATATACCCACAAAACAGGGGTGGAGACGACAAAACAAAACACAAACTCAACACAAGTGTGCAAACATTAGCACACTCGTGAGTGGTGAAAACTTCCCTCACTCACACGCATTGTGTGTGACATGCTTCATCATAGGGTCGGCTACAATGCCACCTTCTCTAGTAACGTTACTGCTGTCAGTTATCGCAAAATCAAGGGGCCATGCTGTATTAGCTGACCATGGGAAGTGAGAAAACCTCTCTTGGCCCAAAGCCGGCCAAAACTATGAGCCACGCCGAAGGCGTACTGGCCATCGGAGCAATGCCACTAACTCAGCTGCCTGAGCTGATTCATAGGGTACTCGAGAAGCCTCTACTACAGTGTGAAGAGTAGTTATCGCATATGTAGCAGTTGTTGTGCCATCTGATAGTTTGAAACAAGAGCCATCGACATACAACTCCCCTTGAGGGTCAGATAGAGGATTGTCTGTCAGGTCTACCCGTCCCTTCGTCTCTTCCTCCGTCCGAAATATACAATCATGAACATCATTGTTCTTTTCGTTCGAAGGGAGGGGTAGTAACGTGACAGGGTTCAGAGTGGCACATCGTTTAATCATAATGTGGGGAGCAAACAAAGCCAATTCGTAACCTGTAAGACGCGCACTCGTAAGGTGCTGGATCTTCGTTTTATTCAATAATGTATCCACAGCGTGCGGTACCATCACTGTATGAGTAGTGTTCATCCTTCCGATTGTCGAATAGCCACTACGACCGCAGCAGTAGCCCTTACACAGCTAGGAAGTGCTCTGACAACGTTATCCAACACCGCCGAGAAATACGCACAAGGTCTCTGCTTACCACCAAATCCTTGTGTTAACACAGAAAGCGAGCAACCTTCCACCTAGTGTACGTAAAGCACAAAAGGTTTTTGGTAGTCAGGGGAAACGGTTGCAGAGCAAAGCGCAGATTTCAAAGAGTCAAAAGCATTTTGGCAATCATCAGCCCAGGGTAAAAGTTCATGCACATCTTTATTGGTTAAATACAGGAGAGGTTAAGTGAGAAGGGAAAAATTAGGGATCCATTGACGACAGTAAAAAGTTATGCCGAGAAATGCACGGACATCACGCTGAGTACGAGGTACAGACATATTAGAAATGGTCGACAATAGTGGAATTTAGAAAGAGATACTTTATTGTCATTAGCCGCCAAATGAGACAATAATTGTACAGTGGCTTCCTTACAACCTTCCTCAGTATAAGAGGCCACTAACAGATCATCGACATATTGCAAAAGCACATTACCAGGGGGTAGGACCAAATCATTTAACAATATCTTCAAAGCTTGACTATAAACACTAGGACTCTCCGTGTACCCCTGGGGAGCGCAACAAAACTGGAAGCTGCGACCAGATAATGAGAAGCCAAAAATATGACGGCTATCAGGATGTATCGGAATGCTAAAGAAAGCATTCTTTAATCGATCACAGAGAAATATTTTGCAGTGGGAGGAATCATAGTAAGAATAGTAGTGATGTCATAAAACACAGGGTATTGGGGTACCACTATTTCATTAATTTCACGCAGATCAATCACAAAACGATAAGTATCAACATAGTCAGGATCACTTCCAACTGGGGTCTTTTCTAAGATAGGTAAAATGGGGCTGTTGCATACATTAGCAGCCGTCTCCTCCACCACACCCCTTTTGATCAGATCTTGTATGATGAAGAGCAAAGCATTGTCACCCGCCAGAGAAATCTTGTACTGAGGTATACGTGGAAGCCGAGCATTTTTTCCAGAGTAATAGAAACAGGTGGAATCCTTAATATTCCTACATCTGTGTCTCGAGTGGCCCACAGCGTCTCTGGGATAGAAGCAAACTCAGGAGGGAGGGGTTCATTTTTGGTGAAACACTGCAAAGTATGCTTGCCAAGGTGAATGATAGTCAAATAAACACCATCAGGTGAACAATAGATTTTTGCATGTCATTTCTTCAACAAATCGTAGCCCAATACATTTTCACCACAATGGGAAGTAAGAGAAACAGGGAGTCTACCGTGACTGGACCAATTGTGTATGGAATAGGTTTGGAAATGTAGCTAACCACCAGAATTCCCGAGAATCCCACCGAAATAATATTGTGCCCAGACAGTGCAGCCCCTGAGACCAGAGAACGAGAAATAGAACTATTAATCGCACCCGTATCAATTAAAAACTTTTCAGATGTCCCCATCAAATGTGCTTTTGACCTTGCTGATCAACGGGTACTGACACCTGTCCCTCACTCTGTCCTTGGCTGTCCTCTGTATAGACATACCCTTCGGTTACATTCATCGCACAGTCCTCATTATAGTACTACCTACCTCTCGAATTATCGAAATAATTATTTTCTGATCCGACGTGTGTCGCCTCCTCTCATCGCATATCACTGCGATCCACACCACCTCGAACTCTTTCTCTCATAGCCCCATTCTGAGCCAGCAACAATGGACACTGAAATCGCCAATGCCCTTCCTCCTTACAGTAAGCGCACTGGTTTGGTTCCAAAACAACAGCCGGCATTCCGCCTCGTCCAGTTCCCGCCCCCTTCGGGACGAACACTCTACCGCCTCTCTCTCTGCTTCGTCCTCGAACAACTTGTTGCAACAACACCTGTGTTTTAAGATCTTTCGTTTTCTTTTCCGTCTAATCCTTACTCTCATTTTCTCTATGTTTGTAATATTGGGCCATACTCAATATTACCGAGGGCATAGACGTGGTTCAGGTACTTTCAGCAGCTTGAAGCCGCGCAGAAGTTCCAGTAACAAATTGGTCACAAAACGATGAACAAATAATCGTATACCGCCTTCCAATGATAAATCCTGTCCACTAAAGTCAATGAATACACCTTCAAATCTAGTGAAGAAATCAGAAATTGTTTTGTCTTTCTTCTGCTTACATGCTGTCAATTTATCCCAATCCACCTTACAAGGCGGAATTAAAGAATGCATGTAAGTAATAATACGGCCAGGTAATGCCAATAGTTCGGGTTTTGGTTTATCACCAGAATTATGTTCCTTATCCCAATCTTTTATCTGTTCCCATGTTCCGCCCAACTCCTGAACATGGTCCTGATTATGTACCTGACGCCATACATCAACAGGGACTAGCAATGCAATAAGTAGCTCTATGTCAGTTAGGGTCATAAAGGCTAAGGAAGCCCCTACTGTGAGTTCTTTATAATAAGCTGTGGGATTCTTACGGGGTCAGGTAGTTGTGATTTTAGCAAGAGGACTTTACTCCTCTTCCAGGGGGGTGTAAACCCATTGTTCCTGCGCTCGTGCCTCTACACAAGGTCTAGTCACTACATCCTGATCATTTTTTAATTCCGGTATTTCAGGGTGAAAGATAGGATGGACTTCTCGCATAGTGTGCTGAGAGTCCCATGAGGAACTTTTTTGGTGCATCCGCCCTCGATAATTTAATAAAACCTCAACATTTTTGTACACTTCCTCTGGTCTAAGTTCAGACTTATGATCCCTGTCCGTTTTGCAGGAGGGCCATCCCTCCTGCAAAACACTGTTGCCATAAAGTAATAAGACATGTGGTTTCAGGGCATGTTGCTGCATAACAGGCTCAAAGTCTTGGAGCATGCTTCATATATCAGTTATAGTATAAATAGGATGTCGCATCCACTAGGATGACTGATGTTCAATCATCTGTTTCTCATTTAGTCCTACAGTCGAACGAGTAAACAACTTTAGTGTGTCCAAATCCCCCGGAGCACGAGCTAGAGTTGAAACAGCTAGGGAGGGGATCGTGCTCGCGGACTTGGAAGCCCATGCAAGGGTAGGGGTAGACAAAACAGCTGTAGACATAACCAAAGTTGGCAATGTAACAAAATATAAGGTCCATAAAGTAGCCGTCTCAGACATAGAGGGAGATAAAACAGAGGACGTTCCCGGAGAGACAGGGGAAGAGGAAACGACAGGGGCAGAGGCTGAAGGGACCTGAACTGGAGTTGGGGAAACAACAGGATATATATTTTGTTGGGCATAAGGTGGAGGTGGCGTGTATTCAATAAATCCTCCATTTCATCCTCCGCTTCAGTCCTAGCTACATAGGTCTTATCAACTTGTAATCTGAATTGCCTATCTGCACAATCAATTCCCTGTTCAATTTTAACTTTATCATAATCAATGGCTTTCTGCGTAATCGTCTGACCTCCCTTCATTCTGCATACTCTCTCCTCCCGTATACGTCTACGCTTTGCTTCCTTCTGCCATAGGTTTAGGTAAATAAACATTGACTGTCGACTACGTTTAGAAAACAATCAATCCTGCAGAAGGTTTATCTTTTTCTCATCATACAAATCCTCCATATATTCAAACCATAATCATCGGCATTCAGCTACTCCCACTTCCCAAATCTAAGGCGGCCAAAGAGTCATGCACAATGTCTGTCACATGGCTCAGTTCCTAGACCCAACACCATCCAGGGACAACTGCGAGCAAGTGCCTCCTGCTATCTCTGACGAGTCCACAATGTTCATATCCATAGTTCCATTCTCTGAATTGAATTGAATTGCTTTATTGTACAGTTAATTAAAACTCACATTGTTAAGAATCGTTTAAAGCTTGATTTCACATATATTGTTAAAAAGGAAGAAAGGTATTTTAAAAACCCTATAAAGTAATCATTCTTGATTGCATTGTCTGTAATCCTTCTCTAAGTTTAAAAATGTGACTCAGTTTGCTGGTACGTGCTTTTGACTTTTTGGATCCTTAGCAGACTTTTCCTTGATTAGCAAGCTGTTACGTGCTGTTTATCGCTGTGCCATGTGGTTAGTATTTGAGTTTTATGGCCACAATGTCAAAGAACTTTGTCAGTCTGTAGTTTAGCTGGACCTCTTCAGGTTTGAAGCATATCATCACAGTTTGCCTGTAGCTTGTTATGCCTTTTTAGTTCCATAATGTTCAAAGTAGGGCGCGCCTTATGTCTATCAGGTGAGGGCAGATGCAGATTATATGTATTAAATCCTCATTCCCTGATCTACAAAGACAGCAAAGGTGATCTTCTGGTCTTCTTTTCCAGGGTGCCAATTAAGGTAGAATTGGTAGGACGCCGAAGCGCAAGTTTAGAATTGTATCTTTTGTCTTCCGCGTGAGACCCATTTTCAGGTATTCCTGCGGTGTCGGGTGTTGTAATCTTTCAGCACAGCCCATCCATGTCCCCTCTTGGCCAAG
Organism: Lissotriton vulgaris; assembly: GCF_964263255.1. Taxonomy (NCBI): domain Eukaryota; kingdom Metazoa; phylum Chordata; class Amphibia; order Caudata; family Salamandridae; genus Lissotriton; species Lissotriton vulgaris. The sequence continues at coordinate 184,825,337 of NC_141688.1, read as the reverse complement.
ATTTCTTTGTCTTCAGTAGATGATATCAGTTTAGTTACTTTTATTACCACCTTTTTGAAACTATTGTTGTCAGTCGATGACTCCAAAAAGTTAGCTAATTCTAGATGTTCGGATGAATCTAGTAGGTATTTCTTAGTGGGTGAGTTCGATCGTATTGACAGTTTGGACCATAGATAGGCATTTAGGGATCCTTGTTCCTCGCCTTTAATTTTGCACCAGCATCTTATGTAGGCGCCTCTTCTCTCCACCGTTTGTTTCTGGAGACCAAATTTGAGGTGGATTTAGGCACATTTGTAGTTTGGCAGATGGAAAATTGCCCTGTACGCTCTGCTGAATATTTTGTCTAGAGCGTTTGATGCTTTATATTTGATGGGTTCACTACCGTATGTGAGCATAGGCTGTAGGCGTCCTCTGATCACCTGTAGGAGGGGGTCAAGTGATCAATCGGGGAGAACTTTCTTCAACGGCTTCATTGAGAAGTAGAATGTAGTAACCTTTCGTGTTATAGCCTCTAGTTGGGGGTTAAATGAGCCTCTGCTGTCAAGTATTTATAGTTGGTGACTCGATACAACCTCTGTCCATCCAGGGACCATACCAGTTACTTTGTTTTGTTGTGATTCACTGACAAAACTTTAGATTTATTTAAGTTAATTTTTAATGCATTGTTAATTGAAAAAAGTGTCCAGGACCAGGAGATGCTGTAGTCCGATTGGGGACCCATTAAGACAAAGTCATCAGCGTATAGGAGATTTGATAGCGAGATGTCTCCCAGCCGTGGGGCGTGTGAATTGGTTTTATCCAATCCTCCGGGCAGGTCTGCGAGAAAAAGTTTAAACAACATGGGGGCTAGGACGCATCCTTGTTTTAGGCCTTTAGTGGTGTTAATTTGACTGGAAAGATGCGTCCCGCTTCCAAGTATGATCTTGACCCAGGTGTTGATATGGAGTAGTATCAGCAGGGATGATGTGTTTTAGGGTTGCCCAGGATGTTAGTTCCTCCATGAGGTGACCCGCATAGTACTTTGCCTCTATGTCGATTAAGGCAATGAGGTGGTAATTACTTGGATTGCTCCTTTCACCATGTTTATGGATCAGACTTAATATTGTTCCTCTCCAGGTTGAAGGACATGTCGTCTTTTCCCTGACTTCCTAAAAAAAGTGGCACTAATGTCTCACTCCAGAAATCGGCTTCGTGCTTGTACATTATTGGCCGGACTACGTTGGGGCCAGGAGCTCCTTCCAGTTTCTCTTTGGATATTTGTAGCTTGATCGTGGCCGCTGTTGCTGTATGTTTTTTATCCTCCCTCCCCTGTGCTCTAAAGCTTTCTGATACTTCTTTCTCCAGAGTTGCGGGGTTGCACAAGGTCTCCACCTGAGTAGTATCTTTGTTTGCTTGATGATTGATTATAGCTTTCCTATTAATCCCTGTGTTCCACTTGGTTGTCAGGATTTTTCCTCTAAGAAGGCCACCCTCTGGATTTTTGTCTTTGAAGTGAGTTGATAGGTCGTGTGCCCATTCGGGTTCAGATATGTGTGAGTTTATCCCATTATGGCCTGGACGTTGGAGGTTTTGAATTGTTTTCCAGAAACTTGCGCTGTTCTTCTGTTTTAAGTCGTATACGATTTTCACCCAGAGGTCCTTGTTGATCTGCCTTTTCTTTTCCCTGATCGACTTGTTGTGCCGAGCTTTTAGGGATCGCAGCTCCTCGTACAAGGCTTCATTGTTTGATTGTTTACAAAGCTTCCTACGGGTCTGGTTTATTTTCCGTTTTAAATTTTTTATCTCTGGTGTGGTTACTTTCGCTGTTGTGTAAGATAATGTGCTCTTGTTGTTGATTTTTTGCTCTGTGGCGTATTTTGTTCCGAGTTTCATTACATTCTTCCCAGGCCTCTAATGGGTTCGTTGACAAGCTTGTGATCCGGTGGAAAATTGTTTTTGCATTAATTGTTAATTCTTCTACTTTGTTATTCTTGCACCTTATCCGTCTGAAATTGGTGGTGTGCTCCGTGCCGACAGTTTTCCTTGCTTCCAGGTCATTCCCACTAGTGACACATAGTTCCACTTCTTGTGGTAGGTGGTTGCTTTGACCGTTTACGCCGATCTTGAATGAATATATAGTGTCGAACAGAGGGAGTGCTGCGAGGGTGAAGTCAAGGTGCGAAGAAGTAGTTGAGGAAAAATACGTAAGTACTGGTGGTGTATCTTCTATGAATCGACCATATAGCACCCTCAGGTTTAACTGCTCCAGATCTTTTAGTAGCTGACTTGAGCATCTTGTTTGCTTGTTAAGAATGACTGCGACTTGATTAGGTATTCCCCGCGTGATGTTAAGATCCTGTACTATTTCGTCTTCTGATTTAAATCCAAAGAGTTGAAGGTTAAAATCGCCTGCCAGGAGTAAGTTCTCAATTTCCCTTTCTTCCATCAGTCTTGCCACCTTGGAGACTAGTTCTCTGGCCCCATTTAATCTATGCTTGGGGTGTAGGTATATATTTATTATGTTTAGTTGTTGGGCTACCTGATTATTTTCAATCATTATTGCTATTGCCTTTATGGCACTTGGAGGTGTAATTTTCACCTTTATTTCTTCCATTATTCTTATTGTAAATGTGGAGGCAAGCGATGGCAGGCTGGATGAGCTGTGACCATAACACGAGCAACTAGTGGCAGGATGGATTTGAGTTGAGTAACTCTTTCTCTTCCCAGGTTTCTTGGAGTAAAATCAGGTCAAATGATTTTAGAATCGATTTGACTCTTTGCGAGCAATCTTTATTACTTCCTTCTAGGAGTGGAGTGGGGGGTATTTTTCACTGTTCCAGTTTTATTCCCCATTGGGAGAATCTAAGCGTTTCCCCTAGAATTTGACCTGCTAAATCTTTTGTTTTCCATCCTGACTTTTGTATTTCGTTGTCTCGTAGGTCAGGCGAAGAGTGAAAGTCAATTGCAAGCAGGTCTATTGTATTAATGTGTGATAGGCTTTCGATTGAATGGATAAATCTTAATATATTTCCTCTGTTTAAGGTGTCCACTCTTCCTCTGGATTCAAATTCAGGGATGAATACAATAGTGTCTGTCTTATTTATTCCAGGTGTCGGTGTGCACTGATATGCGATTGGCGAATGTTGTTTAACGGTGTGTGGGGGTTGAGTACTATATGATTTGTCGTTGTTTGTAGTTATGACTCCGGGATGGTCCTCGTTTGCTTGTTCAACCTCCTGCTTGTTCCTGCTTTGTGTGCTTAACATCAGTTGATCCTGGGTAATGGATTCCTTGCGAAGATTAACTCTGTTTGTTAGCTGGTTGGTGTTTATTTAGTCTGTGATGAGGTGGGTCATGTCCTCTACGGCCTGCGCTATGACGTGTGTACCACGTTGTATTTTTTGTGATGTTACTATTGGCTGTATTTCTTCCGTTCTCCTTCCTTGACTCCGTATATCGTATGCAGAGTCTGTTGTAGAAGTAAGTTGCTAATGTTTGACTGGGCCGATGTCTTTCTGCTCAGTCTGTTTACCTGTTTTCTCTTTAGATTGTGTCAGTGTAGGGGTATCTCCTATTTTCAAGGTCTTTGTATCGGGAGATTTGGTGTCCGGGGGGGATGATCTTTTTTCCTCCTTAATCTTCGTAGTTTTTCATATTTGTTCTTTGTCCCTGGATGTTGTTGTTGTCTGGATCTTATTGATGTAACATGCTCCTATGGACTTTCTGTTCCTGCCCTTCCTTTTTTATTTACGACGGGTACGTGCGTTTGTAGGTATCTCTGCACCGTCCCTATCATTGGTTGCGATGTTCAAGAGGGAATCTTCTGATGTATGTTTGGGTTTTGGGGACGCGTCCCCTCGCTTGATGGCAGTATGCTGGATATTGTCATTTCTTCGTGATTATTTGCTTAGACCTGTTCTTGTAGTCTTGGCCTCTGCGGTCAAGTGGGTAGTTGTGTTTCCTTTTAAATCCACCAATAGGTTCCCAAGTATCGTTGGCAGTGTTGATAGCTTGTCAATTATCAGGGAGCAGATGCAGTCAGTTCTTATTATTTGGGATAGTTTTGCTGTTTCTTGTCCTCTTTTTATAAGGCCATTAAGATCCACAAGTTTATTTTCTATCACAGACGTTGCTTCTGCTAGCGCCTGGAGGACGGTCAGCTGCATATCCAATTTGTCTGATTGATACTGCAGTGCTGTGGCTGACAACTGAATTGTGTTTATTAAGTTTACCCAAAATATGTTGATGGAACCATTACTCCCTACAATAAGCAGAGTGGCGAACACTTCTGTGGAGCTATTGAGGGTTGGTTTTAGGTTGTATGAGGTCACTAGGTCCTCCAATTCTTGTGACGCCAGGAAGGTCATGTCATTGTCTGCGGTGCTAAAGTCCACATTTAACGGGTGGGGAAGGTTAATTACTTAGTCGAAACTCCTTAGCTGGTCCCCGGCTGTTGGGGTGCCGTGATGTGTGGTTAATTGCTTGTTTGGGGAACAATTGATTGCATGGGGTGATGTGATTGCTCCGTCGTATTTACATAGAGAGTTATTGTGTGATTGGGAAGTTTGAGAAGAGGGTAACTTCTCTCAGGTTGTTGGCCCTCTGGTGCTTAGGGTGGTCTTCCAGTTAAACGGCCTGCTTATTCTCAAGGTCCTTCTCGGTCTTAGGCGTGATCCCCCTAAAGTTCTTTACTGGGTGCCCTGGATGTGTTGGAGAATTGATATGGCCGCAGGTCACCTCAATTGCTTGTACAGTATTGCGATTTTTCCCCCCTTGTGCTCCGTCCCCCATTCTAGTTTTCAGTTGGGCTGTTGTCTCCATATCAGTTTTGTCCTTGTGTATTTCTACGACTGTTGTTCCTGATGCTTGGAGTGAATGACGTTCCGCTACATCAGGTCACAGTGGGGATTGTAGACCCATTATGGTGTCATTGTTTGAGTAGATTGCATTGCAGGGATCTTTGAGAAAATGTAATTTTGTATAGATTTTTGGCTGGCAGAGGCTTGTGGACTTTCTTGGAGGTTGTCCTTCTATGTCTATGTCCACAATCTTGTCCATTTTTTTCCTTTTGGCTCTTTTGGGCGTGCCGTTTGACTGGTTTACGCCTTTTAACTCCGTTGTGGATGATGAGCTGTATGCTTTGTTGTCTTTCGGACAGACCGTTAGGCAAGCATTTGTTTCTTGGGTTTCCCCTTTACTGGTGTTATCGCTATCATTGATGTTGATACCACTGGGGTTATAGTTTTCTAAGGCTACTTTACTCCTGAAGTTTGCCGTACGACTGCCTTCTTTTTTCGGTTTGGGAGATGGCCCTGTAAGGGATCTTCTTACTCTTCCAGACTTCATGACAGTCCTGTGGAAAAGGGGATTAAGGAGTTTGGGTGCTGAGGCGAGAATGAATCGATGAGTTGGCGCGATAATACTGCAGGTACTGTTTAGGCTATGTGAGGTTAAGGTTCCTGCTTGCTTCTACTGTCCCCTGCCATGTGCCTCCTGCTTCCTTGTTGCTTTTCCTAACTCCCCTATGGGGAACCGTGAGGACGGCAGAACAGTTCTGGGCCTCAGGCAGGGTGGGTATAGCAGGTATAGCAGGTATGGCGGTGTTGGAGTGCTAGTTCTAAAAGTGCTTATTCATGACATTGGCACACGTGGCCCTGTCCCATGTATATAATCCCCTGTAAATTCTGCCCGTGCCTGTTGGCAAATTGTAAAGTGTGCATTCATTATCTAATGTGTTTGGTATAATACAAAGGCTATTTTTATATATAACCTTGTGTGGAGTTTCCTTTGTGGTGGCCCTTGGTGTTGTTGCTGGGTGCGCGCAAACACTTAACCTACATTGCCTCCGGGATAAGCCTTACTGCTCGCGTCACGTTACCTAGAAGGTGAGCAGAGGTTATCTTTGGCATGTAACTCCCTTGCCCTGACTAGAGTGGTAGTTTCTGCTCTTTTTGGAGCAAGCTTTAGCCAACCGGAAACCCCATTTCTAACAGGCGGTTATAACCTGGTTTCCTCTGTACGTCAGTGGGGTCTTCCTGTCGCAGCTTGCAGCTTGCTACAGCCACTGGTGGTAAATCCATGTCTGCACTGCTGTCGCCTTCTTGTGCACTTCCTTTCACCTCCTTATCTCCTTGTATCCCCTTGAAGGTGAGGTACTGGGGTCTTGGAGTCTAGGAGTGGGAGTGGACCAGCACAGCAAGGAGAGAACCCAACCACAGCCCCTGTTGGGTGCTGGCACGGTTTTACAGAGGCACAAGTGGCTAAATGGCTCAATGGCTTGGAGGGGGCCAAGTGTCAGTAGCCTGGCAGAGGGAAGAGCTGCCCCACAGCCTTCTACCTTGCTTTATTCCTTTTCTCCTTCCGTGGAGGGGCCAGAGGACACCGAGGGGAGCTGGCTGCTCACAACTTTCACAACCCTCCACAACCCTCACCCCCCTCCGCTCTGCTCCCCTACTCTGCTCTGCTCCTGCAGTAAGGGGAAATGGGGGGGCGCGTGAGTAAGCAGCTAACTGCCACGTTTGACCGCTCCTGCTCCCTTTCCTGCTACGGCACACCAGACCAATGGGGCTTACTGCAGCTTTCCTGAGCTGGGAGCAATGGAGGTGTGTGCAAGGGAGGTAGATCCGGTTCCCCGCTCGCCGGTGTGCTGCGGTTGCGGCTGCGGCTCGGTAGAGCTCGGTTCAGCTCAGCGGTGAGCTCAGCGGGCTTCATGAAGTTTTTGCAGACAGCTCACACCATACGCCGCCGCTACAGCTGCTGATGCGCTCTCTGGTACTCAGCTCCTTGCAAAAAACATGGACTGGAATCAGAGTCTGGGTTCTGGTTCCATTCTCTGGGATCCAAGGGGGGATGTGTTCGGGTTCTGCCCACCAGATCAGTGTTTTAACAAAATGGGGTGACCCTGTGTCCCTCAGAACCTGGGTATACGTAATTCACAAACAAGTGGTTCTGTTGGGTATAAATAATCTCTTTCGGGTGGGCTGTGGGCAGCTCCAAAGCACACAAACAAGCAAAACTCTCTGATAGTCAAAGTTTTTATATTTTTTAAAAACAGAAAAAAGAAACAATATAATTGGAATTACTTCATTCCACTACATTACTGACAATTACTTGGCAATTACGTGAGTAGTGACTGTGGTGATTCAAGTGACAAGTGCAATATTTATTAGTGACACTTATTTACAAAAACATTTATTTACAATAAAATCACAAAGAAAAAGAGGACCGGGGGAGGTTTAAAACGATGTGATTTCTATCGTTTATGCGGCCAGTCTTATATAAGTAAATGTTCCAAGGAAGATAAGTGGTTAGTGTCCATATTCCTGGAGTTAACTTGGCCAAAAGTGAGAGCGTCGACGTTTCGACCCAGGTTGCGCCCCAGTTGGTAGTCGCGGCGGGTCTTTATCAAGACAGGGGGAGGGGGAAAGGGATCGGTCAGGAGGTGATTTCTTCCAGAGGGTAGCCCGTTGGTCAACGCGCTCTTTCTTGCCTTGCCTTCTTTCTGAGCCTCAGTGGTGTGCTGTGCTGTCTGGTGGAGGCCATTCTGCTGCTGCAGTCATTGCAGGCCGCGGGCCCGGGGCAGAATCAGATTTCAGACTGGCCCTGGCAACATCTGAAAACACCAGTGTTCTGGAAAGGAATGTAAATGTAAATGTAAATGTATAGGCATTTATATAGCGTACTACTTACCCATAGGGTCCCAAGGCGCTTCGACCGCTGCGAAACCCTTCCTGGCTTCCCTGAGAGATGGTCCCTTAATGGGTATCTCCAGGGTGAGACCAGGCATCCCCAGCGGTCTGGTGGGGCCGTTAGTGAAGATGAGGCAAGCTAATGCCCAGAGTTGCCGAGTGTGATCACTGATCAGAGTGGGCACCGAGGCGAGAGAATTATCGAGTCCGCTGACCCTGGTCCAGAAACCTGCCGCGCCGGGAATCGAACCCTGGTCCCAGGCCGTCCTCTGCTCTCGGGTCTGCCGCCTCTAACCTGTGAGCCACACTACTTCACTTCAAGGACCTTCCTAATCAACGTGGCTGTTCTTCCAAGAAAGAGCGCGTTGACCAACGGGCTACCCTCTGGAAGAAATCACCTCCTGACCGATCCCTTCCCCCCCCCTGTCTTGATAAAGACCCGCCGCGACTACCAACTGGGGCGCAACCTGGGTCGAAACGTCGACGCTCTCACTTTTGGCCAAGTTAACTCCAGGAATATGGACACTAACCACTTATCTTCCTTGGAACATTTACTTATGTAATATTGGCCGCATAAACAATAGAAATCACACCCGAAAGAGATCATCTATACCCAACAGAACCACTTGTTTGTGAATTACACCAGATCAGTGTTGGCAGGAATTTCTGTGGGGGGAGGGCCTATGGAGTGGGGTACTGTGGCACAATCCCAAAGTTCCAGCCATTCCCACACTTCATCAGGGCTATCGGAAAAGTAGGCTTTCAGCCTCATCATATACAGGATAGTTTACTGTAGCTGCAGGGAAGGCAATTTTTACTTGATGCCAAAAAATTATTTGCATTGTTTCTGAATTTGTTTAAAGTAATATGGGTATATATCTATTGAGCTGTTGCCGAAGAGGTGGGCCATCTGCTCTTGCATTGCTTCAAGGATGCAATCTCAATCACAATAATTAGGAATTTTGGCAATGATGGCTCTGGGGGGCATGTCATGGGGAGTCTCCAAAGCCCTATGCACCCTCTCCATAACAAATTGATCCAATAGGCCCTAGGGCTGCAGCACAGTCCACACCCAGTGTTCAGGAATTGCTCTGTGGATGTCCCCTCCACTCTTGGGGAATCCCACAACATGGTTGTTGCTCCGACGGGGGCAACCATCAGCATCCTCCACCTGCCCTGCAATCTCTGCGGTTGCCATCGTCAACTGGGTCATCTGCCTCTTGAGGACTGATACCTCCTGCTGCAAATGATGATGTTGGTTTCTGCAATAGTGACTTTGTCAGCCACTTTCCTCAGATCCACACGCAGGAGATTCCCATCTAGGGATTCTGATGCGATTGGATGATAATTGTGGTGCGATAGAAGGCTCAGTGTCCCCCTCTGGAAGACCACTAAAATCTGGGGAGCCCATTTGTCACTTTATCCTTTAAGTAGGCTGGAGTGCAGTAGTGTACTGGGAAATGATGTTTGAAGCGTGAGCACGAGACTCCTTGCCCATAGTTTCATCAGCCGGATTAACAGGTGCCGAAAACAGGGCTCTGTGTCACAGTATGCTCAACCCACTTCTAGCCCCGGGCTGCATGCCCCAGGGAGAGCCCAGCAGCACCGCCCCCAGGATACCGACTAGGGAAACCAGAGGGGCCCACCCTCTGTTCTGTAGGACAGGGAGATACGGGCAACCTCCCCAGGTTCCAAATGCAAGGCCTACTTTACGCACAGGTTCCTGCATCACCTGTATCCAGAGCCCCAGCAGGCGGGCTGCAGTTTGTCCATTTGCAGCACAGGGCCCAGTCTATGCTGACGTGATATTTGCCCGGAATGTGTGTGGCAGTCAATGTTAAAGCGTAACCCAAGCCGTGTTGACAGGCTTGGCCATTAACAGGGGTTGTGGCGGTCCACAAACAGGTCCAGTAAGGCTGCGGGGCATACTCAGCAGGAGTGCCGGGCGACCCTACCCCTCCCCGCCTCACAGGCCAAAGCGCGGCATCAACTGCAGTCTCTGAGGCGGGCCGCAGCAGCTGCATCCTCTGGGCAGTTCTCTCTGCGAGAGCAGTGAGCCGAACCCACTGGGGGCAGAAGCACCCAGCAGGAAACTAGCCGAGGGCACCTGGAGCATTTAATGCAATCCACTTTACCAGGGCCCCGTCCGGGTCCTAGCCTGAGCCTCACTCTTGCCCGCTATGCAGACCTCGTCCAGAGCCTTCCAAATTCCATCAAGGGTGCGCTGGACTCAGCCGCTCGGCTGGGGCTGCAGGAGGACAGGAGGGCTGGGGATTCAGAGACTCCCTTCTGACAGGCACTTACTGCAGTTTGCACTTTGCCAAAGCACACGTGCCCACACCACCAGGCCTCACCCCTGGGTTTACCCTGTACTTCATTCCTGCACAGAGAGAGTGGGCTGCAAATACACTCTTCTTAGGCTGCTGTGTTCAGTAATCCAGGATGCAGCAGAATAACATAGGATTAAGTGGATGAAGGGATTGGGCTGGCCAGGAGCTCGGGGAATTACGTCCTGTCGGCCATGTTCCAATTTCACGGACCCATGTAAAACACATTATCCTCCACAAGAGGATCAGAAAGTTATTAGTATAAAACCATAAAGGTTTTTTAAAAGTTAAAGGCAAAAATGAGGTTAGCAGAAATTTTAAATTAGAATGAGTATACTACAATTTAGATGCAAATCAATTAAATCAATTCTTATTCAGAATAGGACGAACCAGCATATGTTAGCCTCAAAAGGAAGTGCAAAGACTAGTCAGTACTCATTCTGAACGAACACTTTAAATTGCCTGGTTTACTCTTCTCTTTTCTGCTCTGCCCTGCTCTCATCTGTTCTAAAGACACACAAACGCTAACATTTTACACACTTACACACAGATTTCATAATACTGTCTAAGCATGTTCAACCAAAATAAATACAGTTACATATTAAAAGGGTTCAGAAGGTTTTCGTACACTACAAGCTTCTTCCGGCGTCCCTCAAACAAACATTCTCTGTAACAGAATAAGACACTAGTCTGCACTACTGTAGGCATATCTTGAATGTGCTATTTGTTAAATAATTCCACGATAATCACAGAAACTGAAACATTTCTTCACATGAGAAAGAAGGAAAGAAAACATTGGCTTCGACAATTACGGATCTGTTTTGCTTAGAGGTTTCCTGGCTTGGCAGTTTGGGCTGAACTATTCCTATGAGGTGCAGGGTCTAGACTGATTTGTATTTGGCTGGGTCCAAATTGGGGTGGCGTGGTGTGCAAAAGAACAATGGATTACACCCAGATCTTTGTGACTGAGCTTGAATGATTGTATTGTTCAGCATTCCGTTAATTATTTGTTCCTTTGCTTTTGTTGCCCTCAGGGGGATGGGTATGCCAGACATTGGACCTGTGCTATCTGTGCCACTGGATTCAAGCTGTCCTGTCCGATGAGGCGTGATGCCCCTAAACTGGTTTCAGGATGCTTTTTTCCAGTCCAGGGAGGACCTCGCCTGCAGTTTGGCCTTGTCTGTTCCCATGTGGAGCAGGGTCAACACAGATTGCAATGTGGCTGTTTTTAAACTGGAATATCATGGGGAGCAAGAAAACAATGATTTTAGACCCAGATCTCTGTACTCAGATGAATGCTTGACATTGTTCAACATTCTGTCCATCAATTGTTCGTTTTGCACAAACATCCAACAGCATTAACATAACTGAAGAATTTTGGTCGAGATTGATTTTGATATGCTGGGAGACCTCAAGAAGAGTAGTCTCAGCACTATTCCCATGACGAAAATCTGATTACAAAGCCATAAAGCAGATGGTTTTCCCCAAAACATTGAGGGAGCTTCTGTTAACATTTGTTTCTATCAACTTTGACCATAGTGGGCAGAAGTGATATGGTCCTGAAGTTGCTCAAAATCTTAGGATCAGGGGAAGGATTCCAAAGTATGGGGTTAGCTGGGCCTACTTCCATCCAGGGGGCCCATGCCTGAGCAAGAGATTCATTGAGCAAGTTGTTCACCAATGGGTTAACCACTAATGCTGTGATTTTAAGAATAGTAGGCAGCATGGGTCAAGTGGAGATCTTGATTAAGAATTGACAAAGGAGCATTTCTCAAGGACTTTTTGTCAATTTATTGGCACTGTAGCACAGCAAACTGGTGCAGACTGCCGATATCGCCAGTTTCCCACAGATAGCTGCATCATAACAACATCCCCACAGGTGACAGCATGCAAAGAAAAACAAAAACACAACTTCTCGATATTCTCAATGACCAGCCAGATCTGCAATGCAATCCAAAAACAGGCGATATGGAGCATTAGAAGCAGGGATTTAACACGTGCCTCTCATCGGTGTTAAGCAGGACGACAACATGCAGTATGAAAGGGAGCCAAGCCCAGAGCTACATCTGTAGACCAACACATGTCATTGAGCTACTGATCATTTATTTATTTATTTATTTATTTTTGATATTTTTATTGTGCAAACAAATACCCTGGGGTGTCTCGAGGGATATGTAAACTAGCATGACCACGGTAATAGAGTTCACTGGTCGAACAGCCATGTCTTTACGAGCCTGCGGAAGCTCATCAGGTTGGGTGCATTTTTGATATTTAGTGGAAGAAGGTTCCAAAGTTTTGGTGCAGCCACTAAAAAGCGACGGTCTCCCCAAGTTGCCGTTCTGGTACGAGGTACAGTAGAAGGCAAGTGTTAGCAGATCTCAACAGTCTTTTGGGGGTGTAGACCTGGAGTGCCTCAGTCAAGAATTTAGGTCCTATGCCATGCACTGCCTTGTAGGCAATGCAGAGGGCCTTGAACTTAATGCGGCTCTCTACTCTAAGCCAATGAAGCTGGCGGATAGCAAGAGTGGTAGGTTGGCGGCGAGGAATGTTTAAAAGAATTCTGGCAGCCGCGTTCTGTACTGACTGTAGCTTTAACAGCACCAGTTTCTGGGTGTTGAGGAAGAGGGCATTTCCATAATCGATTTTGGAGAATACCAGAGTGGTAACTAAGGTCTTCCCAGCGGAGGTGGGGAGATAAGGCAGCAGTTTCTTTATTTTCTTTAAAGTAAAGAAAGCAGAGGAGACGACCTTGTTGACATGGAGGTTGAATGTTAGTTTGCTGTCAAAGATGACTCCCAAATTTCTCGCTTTTACCACTGGGACGGGTGGAGAGCCCAGTTGGTTGGGCCACCAGATGGAGGACCATTCTGGGGCGAGGTTGCCAAAGGTCATAACCTCGGTTTTGTCCGAGTTAAGCCTTAGGCAATTGGAGGACATCCATGTACTAACAGCAAGCATGGCCTCCTGAAAATTAGCTGCCACTGCTGTGCCGTTCTTGTGGATCGCCAGCACCAGTTGGGTATCGTCTGCATAGGAGGTTAATCGCACCCCATAGGCCTTTATTACCCTCTCTAATTCCGCTACGTAGATGTTGAATAGCGTGGGACTTAGCGAGGAGCCTTGTGGTACTCCACATGGTAGTGCAGAGACGGGAGAATAGAAGTTGCCCAACTTGACTGTCTGGGTACGGTCGGCCAGGAAGGATGAAATGAGGTCTCTAGCCGAACCATCTATCCCCAGAGCTGTGACACGGTCGACCAAGATAGCATGGTCGACCGTGTCAAATGCTGCGGACAGATCCAGAAGAATTAGGATGGCCGCTCCTCCCTGATCCATGATGGTTCTAATTTCATCAGAGGCTTTTATTAAAGCGGTCTCCGTTCCGTGTCCCTTCCTGAAGCCAAATTGCGTTTCGTCTAAGAGTTGGTGAGTGTCGACGTACTCTGAGAGCTGTATATTCATCAGAGCTTCGCAAATTTTGGCCGGGAAGGGGAGACAGGCAATAGGTCTATAGCTGACCAAGGCAAAGGGATCCAGGGAGGGCTTCTTCAAAAGAGGCTTAATCACTGCCTTCTTCCACGGGGCTGGATAACAGCCGGTATGAAAGGCAGTGTTGCAGATTTCCATAAGTGGGTGAGAAATCACCTCACTTAAGTTAGCCATCACTGAGGGGGGACATGGGTCCAAAGGGGATCCTGACTTAGTGATGGAGATAAGTCTGCTGATTTGATCTTCTGAAGTGTCAGCAAAGAAAGAGAGAGGGTCATGATTAATATGGAAAGTTTCCTTGCTTCTGACAGTGGATCTGGCCCCTACATCTCCACCAAAGGATGCATAAATATCTGCCACTTTGGTAGTGAAGAAATTAGACAGTGCATTACAGAACAGTTGGGAGGGTTCTGCTCCAAGACCCGACGGAGGTGTAGATAAGGAATTGACCACTAAAAAGAGTTCTCTGGCCGAATTCCTAGCATTGTCGATTTGGGTCGAGAAATAAGTCGTTTTCCGGGTGATGATGGCCCTTTTATATATAGTTAAAGCATCTTTGTAAGATTGCTTAGCTAAGGGGCAATAAGATTTCCTCCAACGTCTTTCTAAATTCCGACAGTGTTGTCGGTGGAGTCTAAGCTCTTCTGTATACCATGCCGCTGAGGGCGACCTTCTATTAGGTTGGATGGATTTTTCTGGGGCAACCTGATCAGCGGCGTTCCTAATCCAATCATGGAAATCAGAAGCTGAAGAGACAGGATTGGATCCTATGGTAGGGGAGGATAATGACAGGATATTTGCCATCTGAGGGATATCAGCATTCTTCCAGGCACGAATTGCTGCCCTACTAGGTGGTCTGGAAGCGGGGAGGTTAACTGGGGAAGTGTCAATAGTGAGTATGATGGCCCTATGGTCAGTCCAGGTAAGGGGTAAAGTATCTAATATCTTAATGAAAGAGTTATTGGTAAACACACCGTCTAGTGTGTGTCCCGCCTGGTGAGTAGTTCCCTTTACCAGTTGCTGAAGTCCTAGAATGAGGAGATCAGCAATAAGTTGGGAGGTGTCGTGGTTTCCCTGTTCTTCCAAAGGGAAGTTGAAATCTCCCGATATTGTGTAGTCGGTAGAGCCTATAATATAATGATTTAGCTCAGATAGGGACCCGAGAAAGGAATTGCGAGGTCCGGGAGGTCGGTAAAGCAGAATGCCTTTAAAAGTTTGTTTACTATTAAGGTTAATTGCAAAGGCAGCAGCTTCACAGTTGGTGGATGAGATGGGGTCGAGCGTAGTATGGTACTGATTCTTAAAAATTATGGCGAGTCCTCCCCCTCTTCCTAATTGTCTATCATGTCTCACTACGCTATAGCCATCCGGGGTGGCCTGACAAAAGTCAGGTCCCGAGCCCGCATCTCCCCAGGTTTCTGTGGCGAAGAGAAAGTCAAGATCGTGCGTAGTGATAAACTCACTAATATCTAGAATGTGACATGGAAGAGAGCGTGTATTGATAAGCGCCGCTCGACATCCCTGAAATGGGGTAATGGCCAAATGGCGATGGTAGTTGATAATTGCAGCCAGGTCACGGGGCGGGATTAATACCTGCAGCAGTTGAAGGAGGCAGGGAGATGCAATGGTGGCTAGGATAGCCCGGATTGAGCAGTCTAAGTTGGGTCGAGGTATAGCACACGGAAGGGCCAGAAGTCATGGCCCTGGGCCGTGTCCGGTCGCGGACGGGCGCAGACGGGCTTGGCTTAGGCGCGGCTTCGGCGCGCATCCGGCGCGCCCGCTGCGCCAGCCCGCGCGGCTGTCTGGCCATGACACTGCTTATATAGAGGGTGAGGAGGGTGGGAGGCCGGCGCGACTAGAGCGCAGCCCCAGCCCCAGCCACACCTAAGATGGCGCCCGCCGTCGCTTGTAGCCGATTCAATACAACCGGCTAGGCGAGGCAGGGAGCAACAAACAGCAGCGTGTGAGGGGGTGTCAGTGTGCCTCTCGAATTCCCCTTTAGCTACAAGAAATATAGCCCCCCAACAGAGAAATTATTAACACTATTTAAAAAGTTTAAAAACGATGTCAGCAAAAAAAAAAAAAAAAAAAAAAAAACGATGTCAGCAATGAATAAGCAGCTCAGAGACCCAAGAAGGCCACAACACACACCGCCACCAACCCCAGGCCCATCCCCCCCGGACCACCCCACCCGGACTACTACAGAGGCAGGACAGAACAAGACACCGGACCTTCTGAAAACGCACCAGCCTTGCAGACCTAATGCCAGAGGATGTCACTACAGGCTCAAAAGGACAACCATCATCCGCATCTTGACCCACTTTGCCCACAGGTTGACAGTACCAAAACAGCTGACAACCAACAACCTTCCGCAGACAAAGCAGCTGGCTTTGCTGCACCTGTTGGCCTCTGGTACCTTCCAACCAACAACTGCAAGAGTCGGAGGAGTCTCACAGCCAGCCCTATCAAAGTTCCTCACACCTGTCTTGGATGCTATCATCATTTTGGTACCCCAGCACCTTCGCTTTCCCCACACTCGCAGGAACAGCTGGAGACCAAGCAACGTACTCTACGCCATAGCTGGCTTTCCGCACGTGTTGGGGGCAATTGACTGCACACATGTCCTACTTGTGCCCCTGCCAACACTGCACACAATTACCGCAACAGAAAGCACACACATTCTATCAATGTGCAGGCAATAGTGAACCACTGGGGACTCTTCATCAATGCGTACTACAAACTACCCAGGCATTGTGCATGATTCCTAAATCTTCCGACAGTCCATCATGTACCAACGCTTTCAGGATGGCACCTATGGAAATGCACTGCTCATTGGTAAGTAGCAAATGAACACATCACACACCTCAACTCCACAAACATGCAACTCACAACTGAGGTAATACACATGTTACAAAATCACATGCAACATGCCAAACAACATGCCCACCTACCAGACACTATAACACGAGTACCTGTGGTAACCGTGGCCAGCCATGTAGACAAACCATCCATGTGCCACACAATTGCTGAATGTAGGGAGAGGTGGGAACGAAGTCTGTGCGAAGGAGGCAAGTGACCCATGAATAAGCATGTACACAATGCCAAGTGTGGTGGTGATGGGCTGGACAGACTTCAGAATCCAGAGCACAGACATATACTGTTGATGTTTGTAGTGTTGTGGTCAATGGACACAACCATGTTACCTCAGCGATGGGGAAGACCTTGGACATGTAGCCATGTTGTCCCCCTCCTCTTAGCGTAAGCGGAGTGGGCTGGGCCGGTGTACGCCAGTTGGAGGTAGGAGTGGGAATAAATAGCCCGGGGTACACTTCCAGGATGGCCACTAAAGTAAATACTGCGTGACCGCCATATCCTGACCATAAGAAGAGACACACGTGGTCAACCACCTTCAATGGCCAATATCACAGTGTCATTGTCAGGCTTGTGGACATGCGCAGAGTGCAAGTGATGCAACTGTGCAGCGCACACAAGTAAATAGGGGTGAGTGAGGAGCAGCTGTGAGGCAACGTAATACACATGGATGCTGCTCATTTGACACAAGCAATACATGTCAAACATGGATCACAGAGTTGCAGACATCACACACCACTAAACTAATAAGCCTGCCAACACAGAATGCAGAACCACTGATTGACAAATATCTCTCTCCCTGTCACAGGTAATCAAGGATATGCACTCCGCCCATGGATGATGACCCCTCCGAGACACCAACACCCAGGCCTAGAGGCAGTACAATGAGGCCTACAAGAGCACCAGTGTCGTTGTGGAGAGCTCATTTGGCGTGTTAAAGTCACGTTTCAGGTGCCTGAACATCACAGGTGAAACACTCCTGTACAGCCCGGAAATAGTGTGCAATATGATCATTGCATATTGATTGTTACACAACATATGTGAACCCACCAATGCCACATAGATCAGGTGCCAGATGCACCAGACGATGATGAGGAAGATGAGGCAGGTGGATCACCCCCCACTGCAGCTGCAGCAGGAATAGCCTAAAGGAACACAATCATTAACAATATCTTCACATGAGCATGTCACATTATGACTTTCCTCACCAATCATGGGACAGTACAAAATGACCACAGGCACAGCATGTGCAAAAACATTAATTCTAAAACACATTCCCTGTGTGCATGTCACTCCTCTGCATAAGCACATCACTCTGACAAGTTACACTGCAACATTTAGTGCCATCAAGCTCACAAATGGCAATTAGATGGTGGGTGTGTCACATCTGTACAGAGAGCCAGTTTATGGTCTCACACATTCAAAATGCCATTTTAGGGTGTCAAAGATAGCATGTAATCCCACTCAGCAGCGTATCACATGTGTCCAAATTCATGACATAAAGACTGTCATTAGTGATCAAGACAAGACAACAGGGCTTCATTTGTGTTGAAATATGTACCGCCATGATGTAGACAGTAGCACCCTGTGACTCAAGTCCCACAACATTAGCAACGGTAAACAGTCATAATATTGATTCCAAAATATAGAATGGACATAATATCGAAGTAAAAATATAGAATGGACAAAATATCGAATGGACACAATATAGTGGTTAAAAATATCGAATTTAAGGTAAGTAATATCGATTTTCAAAATATAGAAGTCAAAATATCGAAGTATACAATATAGGCATTAAATATATTGATTTTTTAATAATAATAATATAAATTATAAGTGTTTTGTATGTTAGTATATGTGTGAAAAGTGTATATTAATGTTTGTAATGTATGTTTAATGTATTTTAAGTAATGAATTTTATGTTATTTAATTTTTGCGTAATTTAATTCTGTAGCGGGTTGGGGGTTTATAGGGAAAAAGGTTGGGGAGTAATTTAATTGTAATTAATTAAATATTTGTATTTATTTATTGGTATTCATTTTGAATTTATTGTTATTTTTTAATTGGTAAATAATTTTTATTAATTGCCAATTAATTTGTATTAATTGATTAATTGTTAATTATGTTAATTTTCTAAATTTATTTTCTGTAGCGGGTTTTATAGGGGGATAGGGTGGGAAGCAATTTAATTGTAATTAAGTAAATAATTTTTTTCATTTATTGGTATTGATTTTATATTTATTGTTAATTATTTTTAATTGGTAATTAATTTCTATTAATTGGCAATTATTTTTATTAATTGGTAATTATTTTGTATTAATTAAATAGTTGATAATTATGATAATTGTAATAATGTATTTTCTGTAGTTGTATGTGGGTTTATAGGGGAATAGGGTGGGAAGTAATGTAATTGTCATGAATTACATATTAAAACTACTTTTTGTGTATTGATAATTAATTTACTGTTAATTTTTAATTGGTATACATTTTTATTATTAATTAGATTTTGGTATTGAAAATTAATTAGTTGTTAAATAATTATGAATAGGTTATTAATTTTTAATAACTAATATTTAGTTGTATTTCTAATTAATTATTACATAATATTAAATTGGTTATTAATTTCAATTAATGTTTTATTGGTATTGATATTTAATTTATTTTTAATAATATATTAAATCATTACTTTCCTTACTGTTAAACTCACTGGAGTGGGAATAGTAATTTTCACCCTCCCGCTATCCTACGCTTTCCTCACTGTTGCACTCTCTGGAGTGGGAATAGTATTTTTTACCCCTACGCTATCCAACGCTTTCCCTACTGATGCACTCTCTGGAGTGGGAATAGTAATTTTTACCCCTACGCTATCCAAACCTTTCCCTACAGTTGCACTATCTGGAGTGGGAATAGTAATTTTCCCACTCCCGCTATCCAACGCTTTCCCTACTGTTGCACTCTCTGGAGTGGGAATAGTATTTTTTACCCCTACGCTATCCAACACTTTCTCTACTGTTGCACTCTCTGGAGTGGGAATAGTAATTTTTACCCCTACGCTATCCAATGCTTTCCCTGCTGTTGTACTCTCTGGAGTGGAAATAGTAATTTTTACCCTTCCAATATCCAACGCTTTCCCTACTGTTGCACTCACTGGAGTGGGAATAGTATTTTTTACCCTCCCGCTATCCAACGCTTTCCCTACTGTTGCACTCTCTGGAGTGGGAATAGTAATTTTTACCCCTACGCTATCCAACGCTTTCCCTACTGTTGCACTCTCTGGAGTGGGAATAGTAATTTTTACCCCTACGCTATCCAAAGCTTTCCCTACTGGTGCACTCTCTGGAGTGGAAATAGTAATTTTTACCCCTACACTATCCAATGCTTTCCCTACTGTTGTACTCCCTGGAGTGGAAATAGTAATTTTTACCCTTCCAATATCCAGCGCTTTCCCTACTTTTGCACTCTCTGGAGTGGGAATAGTATTTTTTACCCCTACGCTATCCAACGCTTTCCCTACTGTTGCACTCACTGGAGTGGGAATAGTATTTTTTACCCTCCCGCTATCCAACGCTTTCCCTACTGCTGCACTCTCTGGAGTGGGAATAGTAATTTTTACCCCTACGCTATCCAACGCTTTCCCTACTGTTGCACTCTCTGGAGTGGGAATAGTATTTTTTACCCCTATGCTATCCAACGCTTTCCCAACTGTTGCACTCACTGGAGTGGGAATAGTATTTTTTACCCTCCCGCTATTCAACGCTTTCCTTACTGTTGCACTCTCTGGAGTGGGAATAGTATTTTTTACCCCTACGCTATCCAACGCTTTCCCTACTGTTGCACTCTCTGGAGTGGGAATAGTAATATTTACCCCTACGCTATCCAACGCTTTCCCTACTGTTGCACTCTGGAGTGGGAATAGTATTTTTTACCCCTACGCTATCCAACGCTTTCCCTACTGTTTCACTCACTGGAGTGGGAATAGTATTTTTTACCCCTATGCTATCCAACGCTTTCCCTACTGTTGCACTCACTTGAGTGGTAATATTAAATGTTACCCTCCTGCTATCCTACGGTAAAATATTGTACATTTTTTATTAATAACTTAAATTATTTATATCCTAATTTTAAGATTATTTGAGTATTTTTAAGTATGTTTTAGTTAATTATATTTATTATTTCATTAATTTTAAATTACTTTTAAGACATTTAAAAAAAATCGATATTTTGACTGACTATATTTTTTACAGACTATATTTTGGATTCGATATTTTTGTACTTACCTGTTTGTAGATAGGAATTCGATATTTTGGCATTCTATATTTTGGTGACTATATTTTGGTTAGTCTATATTTTGTCATTCTATATTATGTGAGTGATCCATTAGCAACATGGATGTGAGGAGAAATCACTGCCCCTACATTCATCCCTACTTTCATACTTGATTGATCACAGACGTGGCACATCTGTGTGATTTAGAATGTTTTTTTCACATTTGGTGGAGTGTTGAGGCTGGAGCAGTACAGGGCAATGCAAACCCCACTTTATATTGTTGCCCCGTGGAGGACCAGCCAGAGTCCTTTAAGGAATAGGTTCATCGGAAGAGGTAGAGTTCAGTCCGCAGTCTGATAGCTGTGTCATTGGTAATCAAACAGATTATGGCAGTCCATGTCAAGGTCCAAGGTGAGTGTCGCAGAATGTATCGGGGGACAGTGGTAGTTGATGATGCAGAGGGCAGAACCAGGCAGGAACAAGCCATATGGCAGGGATGAATGCCACTGCCTCCTTCTTACCACTGAGAAAGAATTATCTGCATCTTCGTCCTCACATGTATCATGTGCCACATATATGGATGTTGCTGTTTAGTGTGGATCACTGTGTGGCAGTGACACCTCAGTGGCCGGAATTGGAATGTCTGCAGCACTGTGTGCCACTGACACATCAGGGGCCGGAAGTGGTAAGTCTGCCATACTGTGTGGTCCTGACACTTTAGGGGCGGAGAATCCGAAGATGTGGATGGAGTGGTAGCAGCAGCATTCATCTGCGCCAGGCCTTGTGGCAGCAATACCATGATGAGGGTCTGCAGGACATGGAAGATGTCAGCTACATGTCGCCGGTGTGCAGCCGTGGCAGCCATTTTTTCCGCAAGCATCCATGATCTTCCGCATGTGTCCCAACTCCCGGATGACATCGGTGGAGCCACTTTGACTAGACAGTTGTTCTTGTCTCCGAGCCAGGACTCCAGAGATGTCAGCCAT
The DNA here is from genome assembly GCF_964263255.1 of Lissotriton vulgaris. Taxonomy (NCBI): domain Eukaryota; kingdom Metazoa; phylum Chordata; class Amphibia; order Caudata; family Salamandridae; genus Lissotriton; species Lissotriton vulgaris. Next base: position 184,803,731 of record NC_141688.1, on the reverse strand, counting down.
GGATCATTGGAGAGCATGGAGTGGACTGTGGGTGTCCGTTAGGGACCGTGAGTGGCACCTGATGGGACTTAGATACCCATGTATGGCACATGTTTGACTGTCATGAGGGTGAACCACACTGCACCTGCTCAGACATCTCCTTCTTGACCTCTAACACACAGCAATGGAAGGCCATGTGTTGTCCGCGGGACTCCTGGGAGACAGGCGTGGTGGTGGGTGCTTCCTGCTGTGTGTTCTGTGCTGGGGCTGGGGTCTCCTCGATAAAGCTGGGCTGCCCTGTTCCTGGAGGTAGGGTGCCGTGGCTGTCTATGAGCTATTGGTAGGAGTCGGGGTCAATGAGGTCCTCTTCGTCTTCAGTGAACATATGCATGGTCTGCTCTGCAGGAGGTGTTGATTCTCCCTCTGCAATGTGTAGGGTAAATGCAGTTAAACATTGTGTTCACATGTATGTTGATGCTTTGTACAAGTTTACATACAGACTGTGTGACAATGTGCATTGTGATTGTTTGGGAGGAGCTGCCTATTTGATGCGGGACATTGGACATTTCGACAACATCACAGATGTGTGTTTGTACATGTACGTTATCAACTCACATTTCCCTGCTATGCCAAATTTGATTGGCCAGTTTCTACACACAAGCAGCAGCAATTGTGCCCACTGTTCTGTTGTGAACTAATTGCAGTTTGTATCACATTGTTGTCAATGTTGATGTGCTCTGAATTTTATGTGCGTGTGCTACATTTTGGGAGAGTCGCCCCTGCAGCTCTGATTTTGCTGGCCCTGATCTCTTTCAGAAAGTGTGCCTTTGACTTCTGCGCTTATACAGTGCTGAGATGTTGCATACTTGGGTAAATTGGGATATTGGTGGGAGTTGTGACTCTTGTGCTTGCTTTGTCCGCTTATGTGTTGTTGAAACGAGTGGTTGTTTGTGCACGTGGCTGTGTCATAGTGTGACCTGCTCCTTTACGGTTGGAGTCCAAACTCAGCCACCTTAATGTTGTGGCGTATAACATGTCATGATATATTGATAGGGTGACCATAATTTTAGAGCCAAAAAGCAGGACCTTTCCCCAGAATAGAAGGACTACAATTTGACTTCAACCCAGAGCACAGAATGACAGTGCTCCTCAGTAGAGAATTACAGGAGAGGAAGTAAGTACATACATAAAATGCCATTTTAAAAGCCAGTAGCATGCCTGTTAATTAAATTGCTTTATTATATCAGATGCTAACGATCTGTGGAAGGGGAAAAGATCGTAATCAACCTGAATTTTATTATGAAAAAAATTATGTATCATGTTATGTTATGTTATAAACGTTTTGTAGCGCGCTCTGTTACTTGTGAGTATCCTGGCGCGGGGAAGGGATCAAAGCGGCAGAAAACAAGACAAAAGAGAATCCTCCTAACCTGCACTCGTGAATAGGTGGGTTTTCAGATGTTTTTTAAAAGCAGTGACTGTCGGCATGGAGCGAAGATGGAAAGGGAGGGCATTCCAGGCCCGAGCCACCACCACCGACAGCGACATACCACCCAGTCTGGCGCGTTTGAAGCGGGGAAGAGACAGTTTGAACAACGAGGCAGATCTCAGGGTGCGTGCCGGGATGTACTTAGTGAATCTTCTCTTCAGATATGAGGGGCCTTGGTCATGAATTGCGCGAAACGCCAGCACCAAGGCTTTAAACCGAATGCGTTGTGTTACTGGAAGCCAGTGAAGCGAGCGCAGCTCCGTGCGAACGCTCTTCCATCTGGGGATGTTAAATAATAGGCGTACCACCGCATTCTGAACAATTTGGAGGCGATTGACCAGGTATGCCGGAATGCCACTAAACAGTGCATTCGCATAATCAAGGCAAGCCAGTATGAGTGCTCTGGCAACCGACTCTCTGGCCTCCCTGGGGAGCAGGGGGAAAAATTTGCGGAGCATTTTCAGAGTGGCAAAACAAGTGCCGGTGAGTTTTTTGATGTGATACTCAAATCTGAGATCCTCCGTAAACCAAATGCCCAGATTTTTTGCAGGTCTCCCCATCTCTGTTGGGCCAGGAATGTTTGGGGGCCAGAGTGTGCTCTTGAATGAGGGGGGAAAGGAGCCGTAAAAGAGCACCTCGGACTTGTCCTCATTGCACTTCAGCTGGGCCTGTGTTAACCAGCGAAATACTGAGGACAGACACAGATGAACTGTAGATGTGTCCAGGTTGTCATCTGGCCAGGTAAACAACAGTTGGGTATCATCAGCATACCCTAAAATTTTAGCCCCGAACTGTTCAGCTAAGTATACCAAAGGTGTAATGTATACATTGAACAGAAGGGGGCTAAGTGTGGACCCCTGCGGGACCCCTGTAAGCAAAGGTCTTTGCTCCGAAGCATACGGAGGCATCCAAACCTGCTGGGTCCTATCTGATAGAAAAGAAGAAAGCCAATCAAGCACCACTCCCCCAATACCAATGTCCGACAGCCGGCCAAGAAGGAGATCATAGGGGACAGTATCGAAAGCGGCAGAGAGGTCCAATAAAATTAGGACCGCTCTGCCACCTCCATCAAGACACTCCCGGATGGCTTCAGACATCTCCACCAGGGCCGTCTCGGTGCTATAAGCAGCCCTGAAGCCCGATTGGGCCGGGTGGAGGGCATTAGATGTTTCAACAAAGCTCTCCACTTGTAGAAGAGCAGCCTTCTCACAGATTTTTGTGAGAGCAGGCAGGAGGGAGATGGGTCGATAGTTTCCCGGGACCGACACATCTAGTCCTGGTTTTTTCAGGAGTGGAAGGAGTTTAGCGTGTTTCCAAACCTGGGGAACCACGCCAGCGGCCAGGGAAAGATTCACCAATTGCGTATTCTCACTGCAAACAGTCTCCGCCACCTCCGAGAGCACTCGGGGAGGGCATGGGTCGACAGGGGAGCCCGATTTAAGGGACTGGAGAAGATGGAGAACATCATCTTCCATAACCTGTGCGAAGGTGGTAAGTTGGTGCCCAGGGAGTGCGGGAGAGGGTGAGCAGGGACCAGCTACAGAGCGATCAGCGGGAAGTGCCTCTAAAAGGCCTTGCTGGATCTTCGCTATTTTAGTTATAAAAAAAGTAGACAACTCCTCACACCATTGTGCAGAGGACGGGAGGGGCATGGCTTCCGCCACAGGGGACACAAAGCTTTTGACGATCGCAAAGATCTCTCTGCTGTTGTTGTTGGCCTTGTTAATGCGCCCGGCATAATAGAGACCTTTTGCGTCCCTAATGGCTCCATAATAGTTTTTTTGAGCAAGTCGAAGGGCGGATTTAGCCTCGGGGCTATACTCTCTCCTCCATGAGCGTTCTAGTTTCTTACAGCCCTGCTTCATCTCTCTTAATTCTGGGGAGAACCAGGGTTGGGAGGGCGCGCGTCTGGCTCTGGTCAGCACTGTTTGTTTAGTAGATGCAGTCGCCGCCTGCCCTATCCATTCATTGAACTCCCCCACTACATCGTCCAAACATCCCTTGAGATGTGGGCGAGTGTTAGACAGGGCAAGTCTGAACGCAGGTAGATTAATTTTTTGACGATGACATGTGGGGGGCGGGGGGCTGGACTCTGCCAACTCCCAACTAAACCTGACCAGGTCATGATCAGACCAGGATGTTTTTTCCACCGACACTGGCTGGATGGGGAAGTTCGTACATACCAGGTCAAGTAAATGGCCACCCACATGCGTAGGCCCCGCCACCCATTGTACTAGCTGGGCAAGCTCCAGAATTTCCCCGAGCCTACGAGCTTCGGAGGAATCAGGGGTATCCATGTGAACATTTAGGTCCCCGACCAAAAGAAACTTAGGAAAACCTAATGCCCGTGGGACTAAGTATTCTTCTAAAGAATTGAGGAATTGGGTGGCTGAGCCTGGGGGCCTGTAGATCAAAGATCCACCTAAGGTAAAATGGGGAGAGGTTTTGATGGAGAAATGGAGAGCCTCACCCCCTAGATTCTCAGTGAGAGGCTCAGTTTCAAAGCTCCATCCCTCCTTAAACACCACTGCTAGTCCCTCTACCCAGGGGGCGGTCCGCTCTAGCTATCTTGAACCCCCTGGGGATCGCGAGTTCAACGCTAGGGGCGGAGGTACAAGTCAACCAAGTCTCCGTGAGGAACAGCAGCTCCAGTTGGCCATCTGAAAGTAGTTCAAAGATATCAGCCGCATGCTTCACTGCCGATCTGGCATTGATCAGTCCTGCCCTGATGTTGGTAGTGGTGGCGTTGCTGGCTGAACGTGGAGAGGGAAAGGGTTGGGGCTGAAATGCACACGTAGTACATCTTCCCAGAGCATTAGCTAGGTTTGCGCGCGTGCACGGCAAGCCCTTGCTATGAGGGGCAAGTCTCAGGAGATCAGCGCGCGAGTATTGCAGTGTCGCTGAGCTAGTCAGCACCAACGGAGGCCGGGCAGGGTGACTAGCCCTGGGCCCATCCGGGGCACGGACGGGCACAGACGGGCCCTCCTTTGGCGCTCCTTCGGCGTGCAGTCGGCGTGCCCGCTGCGCGCGACCGCTGCGCGCTCGAGGACACATCGCTATTTAAAGCCCAAGCCCCTCCCCGAGCTGGACCGCTAACTCGAGTCCAGCCGGGAACCGGGACTACCAAAATGGCGCCCGACCTGGCCCTCCACTACAATCGGCACTGGCAAGCCGCGGTGGACCGGGGCCCAGGGGGACCGGTAAAACGCTCACGCACACAGCGGAACAGCAGGTAGGGGTTTAAAACACACACAGCACAAATTGTCAATCAATTGGAGGTGTTTTTAAAATTAATTAAAAAATCAGGAGAAAAGTCCAGCGTGAGGCGAGTGACAGAAGAGAATTCCCTCGCAGTCTGCCACACCGATCCGAGCGCTCTAGCAAGGTGCTGCCACCACCCTGAGCAAACGCGCAGTCACACTAGCCCCTATACTATTTAAAGCCCAAGCCCCTCCCCGAGCTGGACCGCTAACTCGAGTCCAGCCGGGAACCGGGACTACCAAAATGGCGCCCGACCTGGCCCTCCACTACAATCGGCACTGGCAAGCCGCGGTGGACCGGGGCCCAGGGGGACCGGTAAAACGCTCACGCACACAGCGGAACAGCAGGTAGGGGTTTAAAACACACACAGCACAAATTGTCAATCAATTGGAGGTGTTTTTAAAATTAATTAAAAAATCAGGAGAAAAGTCCAGCGTGAGGCGAGTGACAGAAGAGAATTCCCTCGCAGTCTGCCACACCGATCCGAGCGCTCTAGCAAGGTGCTGCCACCACCCTGATCAAACGCGCAGTCACACCAGCCCCTATACTATTTAAAGCCCAAGCCCCTCCCCGAGCTGGACCGCTAACTCGAGTCCAGCCGGGAACCGGGACTACCAAAATGGCGCCCGACCTGGCCCTCCACTACAATCGGCACTGGCAAGCCGCGGTGGACCGGGGCCCAGGGGGACCGGTAAAATGCTCACGCACACAGCGGAACAGCAGGTAGGGGTTTAAAACACACACAGCACAAATTGTCAATCAATTGGAGGTGTTTTTAAAATTAATTAAAAAATCAGGAGAAAAGTCCAGCGTGAGGCGAGTGACAGAAGAGAATTCCCTCGCAGTCTGCCACACCGATCCGAGCGCTCTAGCAAGGTGCTGCCACCACCCTGAGCAAACGCGCAGTCACACCAGCCCCTATACTATTTAAAGCCCAAGCCCCTCCCCGAGCTGGACCGCTAACTCGAGTCCAGCCGGGAACCGGGACTACCCAAATGGCGCCCGACCTGGCCCTCCACTACAATCGGCACTGGCAAGCCGCGGTGGACCGGGGCCCAGGGGGACCGGTAAAACGCTCACGCACACAGCGGAACAGCAGGTAGGGGTTTAAAACACACACAGCACAAACACAAAACAAGATGGCAAATAACATTCGACATTTTGAAATTAATACCTAGATATTGTGCATTTATATGTGAATAAACATAATTACTCTATAAATAGCATTAGCGTGTCTGTGCATTAATTTCGTGTTAATGCTAACATTTTTCACATATAAAATAGGAAGCAGTTATTTACTCTGCTACCGTGTAACTAGTAAAACGTCTCCTCCCCTCAGGCAAATTAAATTTGGAGAGGCTGACTTTTTAACTTTGGATAACAGGGCAGCACAATATTGAGCTCTTTTAAATATGTCTGTTTTTTTCTTTGCCCAGAGAGTACAATAGAGTAAACTAACATCTCATCATAGGCACAAACTGATGAGTTAAATAAAAAATGTTGTTCTGTGGCACTGCTTTTAATTACAACTGCCATACCTAAAAGACGTTAATGCCATTAAGAAATAGTTCAGAAACATTCAGGAGTAGGATACCTATCAGCGAAAGTATGCCAACTCTGCTTTACTTCATGTAATCTAACAGAAAAACAAGTTTATTATCTTTTCTAAAATGGGATTGCAGTAACTCTTGGTCACCAGCACTAAGCACAGAACATATTTTAATGGCAGAGAGATTGTACTCTGTGAGCTAATCCCATGAGCAACCTTTTTGAAGGAATGCAGTTTTATTGGGTCATATCATGAACAAACTTAGGGGCATTTTACCAACGAGTAGCCATATTTATCGCTAACAAGGCTTTCTAACGATTTATTTATCTCTGGAACGCCCCCTTTGCATCTCATTAGAGATAGGGATTTATCTCTGCTTTTATGGCTTTAAAAGACAAGAAAGCGGAGATAACATTTTCTCCCTATCAGCAACAGGGTGCTAACACGCAAATTTGCATGTTAGCACCCTTTTTCTCAACGCATCCCCTTGCATCTCTAATGAGATGCAAAGGGGGCGTTCCAGAGAAAAATAATAGGAGAAATGTTGTTAAGCGACATTTCTCCTATTTTTAAGGATATCGCTAACCCTGTTAGTGATAAAAAAAGGAGCGCTAACTGCGGTTAGCGCTGCTTTTTTACACCTGGTATTTTCCTGACTTAGCCATGATATCCGATAGAAGTTGGATATCATGGCAAAGTTTGTGAGCCCCTATCATCAAGCTAACGCCAAACTTCGAGAGATTATCGTTGGTTTTCCAGCGATAATCTCTCATTTGGCAGTTAGCGTGAGGATTTTATCACTTCTGAGATAAACGTTGCTAATAGCAAGTTATCTCAGTGAAAATTTCCGGCGATGCTTAGCGATAAAAAAATTGTTGCAAAGCCTCGTTAGCGATAAATATCGCTACTCGTTGGTAATATGCCCCATAATCTGTTGTGGGACTTGAACGCCTCGCTTTTCTTTTTCTGAGGTAAAAGCAAGATGTAGAATGAAACCCACATTTTCTTGAGAGCCTGCTATTGATGCATACTGCCCTCACCATATTAATAACAATTATTGATTTTCAAAGTTGATATTGCAAGTGAGTTGATTTTGGCTTGCACAAACAATTTTGCATTTTTATTGCTGATCGATTTTTATGTGCATTTTTCAAGCTATATCTGTTATTATGGCCAATTCACTTACTCAGTCGTGAAAAAAGTTTATTTACTCTGTGCCAAGGTTTCACAAAGTCTGTGGCGTTCAAGAAAAATTGCCCGAGGTTAATATCAGTAATATAAAACTGCGTTTTAGAAGCAAAACAAAGAAAGAACACCTTTTTTCAAGGCATCTGGAGAGTCAGCATTGCACTAAGTCTGGCTGCACAAAAAGCATTAGCTATCGAGCCTCCTGCTGATGTTTTATTACGGTTTGCTCCTCTGAAGGGAGAACAAATGTATAAGGCAGAATAACCACATGCTATGTTTCATAGATGAAAAATCAGGACAGTACTCTCAGTCTAAATAGAAAAACAAGTTGGGGAAGGGAATGAAACTCAATTTATCCAGATGCTTTGCCGTTTCCCTTGTGGCCATTCAACCGAATGCAATGCACAATATGTAAACCTGTAGCCAGAAATAATGTATATGTAAAGATGAGTAAATATTTCTGAAATGTCCTTAATTTTTCCCCTTAAATGTTCCACAATGTAATCATTCAAAAATGTTTACAATGCAGTTTTGCTAAAAAAAATTGATTGAGATGCATGTACTACATTATAAATAGTTATCACAATTAGTATTAGTATAGTTATTTCCATTGAAAATTAGTAAATTGCAGATTTCAATGTGAAACCACTAGTTTTCTTTTTGCATTACTGCAAAGTTACACACTGTCAAGGCGCTCTATGAGCTGAAAATGGTGGTGGTTAAGCACAGTGAATGTCTGACAAAATGTTGATATACAAAATATCGACCTACACAAATATCGCAACAAAAATATTGATTACAAAAATATCGAGAGAAAAAAAATCGATGTCAAAAATATCATAATTAAAAAATAAGGTTCTTTTTAAAATAAAAAACAATATGTAAAAAAAAAATACTTATAAATGTAATAAACATAGTTAAAAATATGTAAAATAATAAATAATGTACATAATGTTATAAAACAATTAATAAAAAATATACATTTAATACATAATGCATACTTCCTTAAAAATTACGTTTAAAAATAATTTTAATAACTTATAAATACATAAAAATATTATAAATGACAAATAAATCTATACACATAAAATAATAATGTAAATAAAAATAAAAACAAATTAAAAAAAATTTAAATGTTGGATAGCGTAGGGGTGAAAATTACTATTCCTACTCCAACGAGTGCAACAGTAGGGAAAGTGTTGGATAGGGTAGGGGTAAAAATTACTATTCCTACTCCAGAGAGTGCAACAGTAGGGAAAATGTTGGATAGCGTAGGGGTAAAAATGACTATTCCAACTCCAGAGAGTGCTACAGTAGGTAAAATGTTGGATGGCATACGGGTAGAAATTACTATTCCAACACCAGAGAGTGCAACAGTAGAAAAAGTGTTAGATAGCGTAGAGGTAAAAATTACTATTCCAACTCCAGAGAGTGCAACAGTAGGGAAAGTGTTGGATAGTGTAGAAGTTAAACATAACACACTTATAAATAAATGTATATTTTAAAATATTTAAACATTGTATTATTAAATAAATATAAACTATTTACAAATACCAATACATAATTATTATTAAGATAATTACTAATTAAGTAAAAATAAATTAATAATAAATACCAATTAATAATAATGAATTACCAATTATTAATTATTAACAATAATATCATTAACAAAAACAATTATTAAAATGCATTATTACTTAATTACATTTAAAAACCTTACCACCCTATTCCCCTATAAACCCATAACCCGCTACAGAACATCATTATCAATTAATCAAGTAATTAAAATGTATTACCAATTAATTAAAATTAATGTATATTTCCTAAAAATTAATAATTAATTTAGTATAATTAAATTACTTCCAACCCTATTCTCCTATAAACCCATAACCCACTACAGAACATAATTATCAATTAATCAATTAATTAAAATTAATTACCAATTAATAAAAATTAAATAACAATTAATTAAAATGTATTTATATTTCCTAAAAATTAATAATTAATTTAATATAATTAAATTACTTCCCACCCTATTCCCCGATTAATCCACAACCTGCTACGGTACTAAAATACATAATTTACTTATATTACATTAAAAAACAAATAATACATATTAAATACATGATAACATACATAAAAATAATATAAAAATCGATTTTAGTAACATCGATATTACTATCATCGATATTAGTAACATCGATATTACCAAAATCGATATTACTTACCTACGAAATTCTGTACCACGATATTAAACATATCCATATGACTTACCTTCTATATTCTGTCCCTTCGATATTTAAACATCGACATTATTGTATGTTAATATTCAAAAATCGATATTTTGTCTGCCTACCAAGCACGGTGTGTCTTCGTACCTCTGCTAAACAAATGAAATAGATAGATTTCTATTTCAAAACTTGGAGTATGGTCTAATCCTGGATGCAAGTTACAGAATTCATGTGGGAATATATCAGGAGTTGTGGGCTTGCAGGGCGTTTGGACCACATAGATTATAACTTCTATTGCAATGAGTGCTATGAATGCAAAATTCTTGTTGATGGAAAATGAGAGTTTCAGGTAACTTAGATGTGGTCTTTGGAATTGACGCTGAAGATCATTCATGATCTCTTTTTCAGACTTTCCCAAGTTTAGAGAGTAGGATGCTAAGAGTGCACAGATGAAAAAGTTTGAATAATCAAGATTTAGGGCCTTATTATGAGTTTTGGTAATCCTGGAGTGTGAGGCATGCCACCGCTCTGCTCATGGACTGCTGAAACTAACTGCTGCCTGCCCACTAGATTATAAGTAATTTTGTGGTCTGGTAGCTGGGCCGAATAACAATACCACTGCACTGCTGTTTAAAGGCTCATTGTGAGCCTTAAACAGCAACGCTGTGGGACAGCCAGTGCATGTTTCTCCACGGTAAGGAATGCACCATGTGAATCATTCCCCTAGAGACATGGAAAATCTGCGAGAACGTCCCCCTCCTCGCCCTGCTTTTCTGAGGAGATCAGAGCAAAAAAATCTGAATGTAAAAGATTGGAATGCAGCTGGAGATTAACCTACTCTCAGGAAAGTAAAACGTGCTATTGTTCAGCACTTAAGGAATATCTTAAGCTCCTCATTGCAAAAAAAGAGACTTCTTCGCCTATTGCATTACTAGTGCAAAGAACTCATCTAAGGAAATTTTTTAAATAGTGAAGTCTTTTACGAACCCCCTTGCGTCGGTTGCGTTTATCCCCCCTCTCAGAAACTATGTAAAAGAATTTCAGATTTCTTCGAAGAAATAATCACACTGATTTATGCATGCTTTCCAGCATTACCCTCCCTTTCTGAGATGACAAATGCTCATAAACTGGAGCAGACTCCTAGGCCAGTATTCTCCGAATTTGATGCTATCCCTATGGAAACATCGCTGACAGAGCTTCAGAAATGCAAATCTGGGTCCCTGGCGACCCTGGGCCAGCCAAACTTTACAGTGCTCTCGCTGAGTGCCTTACCTTCCACTTTAATGCAACTTCACTTCCACTTCAGTGGTCTGCGGGTCCCGCTTCGACACGCATTTCTATTTACCTAAGCCAACTGCACAGGCTGCCGATAGCCGAACGGATTGAATTTAAGGCCCCAACGTTTGCCTTTCGAGCAGATAAAGGGAGAGGGCTCATCTATCTGAGAGGAGACTCAGTCCATATCAACAAGACAGACCTTTAAGGTACAACCACAAACGGTTTCTCAACATACCGCGCTTTTCAGAAGCATGAAAGGGAGTCAGAACATTTGAGATGGGTACCACCAAATGTTGGAATAATCTCCCTCCCCACTAACGCATGATGCAGTCCGAACAGGAATTCATAAAGGCCTTGAAAACCTGGATTTTTAGTTGGAATGGCTAGTTTTACGCTGCCTCTACCTTGTTCACTCTCTGTTATAGCGTTGGGAGACCCCTTCTGTGTTGGCTGCGGGCTCTACAAATGCCTGTTATTATTATTATTATCATTTTTATTATTATTATTATTATTATTATTATTATTATTATTATTATTATTATTATTCCATCCCGTGCCGGAACTGAGGGTGCATAACTATAGGCGGGCAATACAGGTGCACAGAGACAGAAGGGTGCCCAGCTTTAGAGCAGATTCAGGGTTGATTGATTCACATTTTATGAGCAGGTCCCTTTCCTACTTGAGGGCGCAAGGAGCTTGCTGATGAGAGACACACGGGACGGGGGGAGACCAGCAAGTGCAACATATATGGTGAATTTTTTGGGCATCGCACCCCACCATATTTTAATGTAGACAGCCACAACTGTGTGAACCTCAACAAAAATGTCCAATTTAGCCCTGAGAATATTCTACTCATAGGCTTGGCTGTTGAAAGTCTCCACAGGAGATGTGCACAGAAGGAAACATTGATGGCGGAAATCCTATAGATAGACAATTGGGAGGTTTCCATTCCTAGGCATTTCATCTTGGAGTGTACCAGATTGGCATTGATAGAAAGCATTTTTGAATATGAGGTTGTACCATCAAACCCATTGTACTTCCATGGGGAGTACCTTTGTCCCCAATATTGCGGAACTGTGTCTACGCAGCTTTGAACAAAATTACATCTTCTGTGATCCAATCCTTTTTGAGGCCAAATCAAAATCTGAAAGCTGTACATAGGCAGTGTACCTGTAATATGGGAGGGGTCCCAAGAGTCTAAAACCCTGTTCTTCCTGTGGTTAAATTCACATATAACCTCAGTAACAAGAGCTTAACTTTCCTTAACATCATAATTTTATTAGATGTGGGAGGTCAGCAGTCAGACATACACCATAAACCAACGGACAACAATAATGTATTCAAAGTTGACAGCTTTCATCCAAGACCATTGAGACAAAATATCCTGTATCAACAAATCCAATGGTTGAGAAGAAACTGCAGTAAAATCATTGATTTTGAAAAGAATCACTCTGTAAAAAACATGGGGAAAGAGTCTTCTATGAATGAATAATACAAAAATGCAGGAAGGGAGCAAGAAACCAGAGCAGAGAAGCTTTATTGGAAACAACATGCACTGTTCCTCAAAGCAGGTTAAATACTCAATCAACAAACATTGGTGGATTGTAAACTCAGGATCCCTCTTATGGGAAAAAGCTAGGCTTTCTCACAGAAGGGGCAAGAGAATATGGGATATCTATGATCATACAAGGGACTGTTACAAAAAGTCTGCCGAGTAACCAACACCGACCTCTGGGTGTACCCTAAGATGATGGGTCACAACCTGTTTGGTGACTGTAGTGTCAGCTGCTTAAAAACACCCACAAATGTGGGCCTTAACACACCGTGGATTCTGGTTGGGCATACTAATTGTACAACTTGGCATTAACATCAGACAACCTGAATAAATACTGGCTGAAAAAGAGCAACACACAATTTATAGACTGGGAAAACATAAAGAAGGAATGAATGATGTCAACATGTAGGCTTGCATGAAAAAATATTAAATCTATGATATATAGGATATACTTCCCTCAAGTCCCTGACAAAGACAAGCATTAGAATATTTATTTTTCCAGTTTTAAATAGCACAGACACGACCCGGATTGCAGCCCTTTATTTGAACACCAGATACATTACACAAGAACACATTCCTTTTTGTGGGCATGGGGAGATTAAGTGCTTTGCCCCAAATCACAGGATGTTGATCAGACATTGAGACACAAAGCTGGTTCCCTAGCTCCAAAGTCAGCAGCTCTAGCCATAACAACACATCCTCTCACCTTTGTAAAACATGCCAGAGGACTGCTAACCTTGCTAATGTGTTTGTGCTCTTTCCGCTAATCATGGTAGCTTTGGCTCATTCTCAATTGGCAGATTTTATTTACTTATAAGTCCCTAGTAAAGTGGTAACCTCTGTACACAGGGCCCATAAATTAAATGTTACTAGTGGGCCTGCAGCACTGTTTGTGCCGCCCACTTAAGTAGCTTTAACCATGTCTCAGTCCTGCCACTGCAGAGACGGTGTGTGCAGGTTTACACTGTCATGTTGACCAGGCAAAATACATCTTTTACCAGTTCCAAACCTTCCCTTTTAATACATAAAGAGATCCTAGACAACCCAGAGGGCAGGGTGCATTGTATTTAAAAGGCAGGACAAATACCTTTAAGGTTCACGCATCCTAGTAGTTTAAAATTCCCAAAGTCATTTTTCACTGCTGCAAGGCCTTTCTCTCCCAGAGGATGGTATTTTATAAGTGCAATTCTCAATTGTGAGGAGATAGACTTTTTTGAGTTTGATGTCCTAGGGTCACGATTGAAGATACTGCTACACGTTCTTCTCGTACCTTTCAGACTTCGTCATAGAAATCTGAAAGAAGAGGACACTCAAAAGGAAGAACGAGTGAAGTCCAAAGACAATCAACATGTTCCAAAACATAAGAAAACTCAATTCACCAAAAAGAAGATAGCAGGTCTAAAATCAGACATGCCGAGGATCTTGAGGACACAACTAAACAACGGGGAATGGGCTCAAACGATGTTGGATAGCGCAGCAGAAGCAACCAAAGCTCGCAAGAACTTGAAGGATCATCTGGAGACAGTGGACTTGAATGAGTACATCCAAGTTGAAACTGCAGATACCAGGGTTAGTGTCCCACATAAGTTATATGAAGTAACACTCCGGATGGAGGGGCACATAACCAGAAAAATAAGAGCTCTCTTTTGGGAGCAGCTCTCTCAGGGTTATGACATTTTTCTAGCTGAACAAGACTGGCCACCTGAAATTGTCAGGGAGTGCCACATGGCGAGGACATCATTATGCGAGCTTCTCCAACCACATTCCAATTCATTTAAAATATACTTATCCCAGGAAATGGGCAGTAGCCCAGGCTCCTGCATTATATAAAAATCATGTAGGATGGGATGATGATTCTCCTCACCATAAACTCCAGGTAAAAAAACAAGCTACTGCACAAAGGCAGTACCCAGTTAAGCAAGAAGCTAAAAAACAGGTCAGGGAGATGATAGATCAACTTGAATGCCAAGGGGTGATTCAAACATGCACCTCGTCAATGAACAATCCTTTGTTTCCTGTCTCCAAACCGGACAATACATATCGGCTAGTATTGGATTACAGATATCTATACTCTTGTTGCAAAATCTTTGCGGTACAAAATTCACACAGTGCAGCACTAATGAATAACATTGTGCGTAAAAAATATAAAACCACAATAGATATTTCTAACGGTTTCTTCTGTCAAAACATTGCACATGAAAGTAGGTATTTGACCGCTTTCTCAATTATGGGGACACAGCGTCACTTCTGTTGTCTCCCTCAGGGATTCAAGAATAGTCCAGGTTTGTTTTCAGCTAGGGTAGTAGAGTTACCACAAACTTACGATGATGAGGCATTATTAAATGGTAATGACATCTATCTAACAGACGATGACTTGGATAGGCACTTGAACAGGGTGAACACCATAATAATATTGGACTCCACCTCTGAAGGGTACAAATTCAATTTCAAAAAATCAAGAATTGCCCATTTCAACGTCCTTTTTCTAGGATATGAACTTTCAAGTGAAGGCAAAAGCCTGGCAGTAAACTTTGTAGAGAAATGTGCGCTGCTCCATCCTCAAAAAACTCTGAAAAACTCAGAGTCGATTCTAGGTTTCCTACATTTCGGAAGCACTTACATTCTAAATTACACAGAAAAGGTTAAACCTCTTTACGAATTAATCAAACCTGATTTCAAAGCAGGTAATTGGAATCAAAAACACACAGAAAATTTGTGTTCATTGCAAACAGACATGTTAGCAACAAAACATTACAAACATGCGTAAACGTACGCAACTTAGTGATCCGAATCATTCCAGGACAATGCGGATTCATATACTTAACCTTTATGAAGGAGAAAAAGTACCAATAGCTTACAAATCACATTTGTACACACAAGCAGAAATGAAATTTACTTCAACAGAAAAAATTCTGACAGTGGTTCAAACTGCAGTAGCAAAAGAGAGACCCCTCGCACTGGGTAAACGCATTATGGTTGTTACACCTGTACCTGCCTTAGAGGCAGTGACAAAGGCGAGCATTCCGAATGCAAAAGCTTTACATCCGAGATAAATACAATGGGTTAATTCTCTTGCTGCAACAGACTTTGAAAATATTTTTGACCATTATTTGAAAACACACGCATTTCTACAATATGAACAAGTATGTCCTCTGCCTACCGAGATTCTGCCTTTAGAAAAATATGAATGTATAATTTATACTGACGGATCAGCACAGCTCACTACAGGGGGTAAACTAGCTTATAGTGATGCGTGCGCGATCGTTAAAGGTTGCTGGCGAAATGGCAAATTCCGGCCAATGGTCACTAACACTCAATCTTAGGAGATTGTACAGCTCAGCGAGCTGAACTACAAGCATTCAAGAGTGGCGTTTGAAAATACTGATCGCGAATTCCGCACACTCATAGTGTGCAATTCGTACCATTGTGTTCAATCTTACAATGAATACTTGCAGAACTGGATTCAAAATGGTTGCAAAGATGCAGAAGATGGCACAATCAAGCATAAGTTGCTTAGGGAACAAGTAGTTCAGTTAGGACAAGAACTACAAAAGACTCATATGATACATACACTGAGTCATCAACATGATGGCGTTCACGTTGCAGGGAATTCATTGGCTGATGAAGTAGGGAAGGCAGCTGTACAAACGGCTTACGTAGCTGCAATCACTCATTCAAAAACTAAAATAGGCAGCTAAATTATTCAAGCTGTCAATGCTTCAAGCAAAGACAGTGGTAAAACAGTACCGAAAGGCTTTCCTACTTATACATAACTGATGCAATTAATGTTCTGTTAGCTCGAATCCCTGGAGTGGGGGATAGAGTAATTCCAAACATGGAACATAGATTAGGACTAGTCTTAGCAGTACATGAAGTGCTTGCCTCTGCACACGCAGGGGTTTCCGCCACAGTGTCATTATTAAAACAATAATATTGGTGAACGCGCATGAGGAAACAAACCAGAATTTATGTTTTGGAATGTGAAATCTGCCAAAAGATGAAAGTCTCTTCAGTGAAACGTCCTGCGCAGACTCCCCTGTTAATTTCAGATAAACCATTAGCTTGCAATTACCTGGATCACTGCGGTCCTTTACAGAGGGATTGTAACTAGAAATATATCATGGTCGCAGTGGATTTATGTTCAAGATTTATTTGGATGTGGCCTCAGTGCTCGGCTGATGCTCGAATTGTTATAAAAGATTTGCGAGTCTTCATCGGCACATATACAGTCGGCAAGCGACATTCTGACCATGGTCCTGCATTTAGCTCTTGAGCTTTCAAGGAGGCCAATGGCCAAATTGGGTGTTGCATTGCGGTACTCTAGTCCATTCCATCCTGAGGGAAATTCGGTATTGAAGAGAAAAAAATGGGACATAAAGCAATCTATAAAAGCTAGTGTAGTAGACTCGGGTGACGGGTGGGTCAAACATCTAATAAGTGTCCAACTTATTCTTAATAATCTGCCAAGAAGTTCTCTAGGGGGTATCACTCCATATGAAATCCTTTTTGGAACAAGATTGATTTTTTCCAATCTTGATTGTTCGACTACAGTGGTAGAACAAAATCCCTTCGATATCAAAGATCATTTGGCTGTTTTACAGGATTTAAATGAAATAAAAAAAGGCAAAGTAACGTGTTCCTGAAGCCAACAACCACTGAAGAGAAACTGACCGTCCCAGCAAGACCTGTCTGGATTCCACAGATTGGAGATCTAGTCAGAGAAAGCATCGCGGACAAGAAGGAATTTGGGGCCATATTATCAAGAAAGGGCGATACATTTTTGCCACTTTTATCTGCAGTAAAATGCCACTAAATCGGCGATAATAGGCTTGATAAAATGTCCTTGTGAATTCCCATAGAAGCGCAGGTTCTGGTGTTAACCTGGGTTTCTAAGGGAATTCACAAGGGCATAATATCAAGCACATTATCACCGCTTTATCAGCAGTTTCCTGCTGATAAAAGCGGTGATAATGTATCTCCCTTTCTTGATAATATGGCCCTTGTGCCGTCTTACTGACAACCAGTACCTGTCCTGGCCATCCACCGATCAAGAACAGTATTACTGCCGCCCCTTGCTGGAAAGAAGGAGAACCGGTTTGTGTCCATCGACCTGGTAAAACCACTTCATGTGGCCGATTATAAGCAGTAGGCCAAGTGGACTCCAAAGATGTAGCAGACATCCTAATCTGGCTACTATCCAGGAGGTTCAAACTGAGAGACTCATCACCTTTGTAGAATCTGCAGTGCGAAAAGAAGGACTATGCAACAAAGCCATGGAACTTGTACCTCTTGAGACCCAAATAACAGTTTGTCAAGAAACGCATGTCTTTAATGAAATAGCATCTGACTATACAAATGTAACAAGTGATCAAGTGGTTCCTGCAATTTCAATGAATCCTGATGCAATCCCTACCATTGACAGAACTGCCTCTGGCTATTTCAATAACTTTGATACGCTTTCTGAGGATCCCAGCGAACGTGAAACAATGGCAGTAAACATATCTTTTAAAGAACAAGCAACATAACTTTTTCATCACCTGGAAAAGACTTATCTGATTTCACCATGGATTGAACTTTGGATAGTGTTGGCTGTACTTTTTCTTCTACTTTGGTTGACTCTTGTAATAACTTTGGGAATGCTGATAAATGAAAGATATGTTAAAAAGGACACAGCAAGTAAGAACATCAACTTACTCCTCAAGCCACACAAATCATCTCATCGTGAACAAAGAGACTTGTCATCACTGAACATCACAGCTGTTCCTTTAACTGGTGGTATAGCTTGGGACAGAACTGAATATGACATTTTGGGTCCGGCGAAGCTGTTGAAGATTCCACACCAGTTCAAGATTTCCTTGAATGACTTTGTTTCATCTTTTACCTTCTCTGATGATTGGGACTTCAAGACTGTTAATAATATGACGTCAGACTTAGAAATGTCTGTGGTATTTACAAATCGTGAATACTTAGAAGGTTCATAAGATTATGAATAAATATGTTGTTATTATCATTATGGTCATCATTTATTGCACAGATCTGCAAATCCTAGAAATGTACTGAAATATAACCAATGGGAACATTATCCTACGCCACCAAAGGGTAGCTCAAAAATAATTATGGCAAATTTCCATACTTTTCAGTTTTTAATGTTTTAAATCAGAATAATTTTACTTTAAAAATGTTAATAGGACAGGAATGAAAAGTATGTTGACAAATACCAAGCAAATTTATTCTGCAGCCTTTTATGCTCAGCTGTCTTCATTAGGTTTTGACTTTTGGAAAGACAACATTGAGACAAAAACTGTCTGGGGCACAAAAGACTGGCAAGTGCAGGGATTAGAAGCCTTATTTAGAGCCTGCATCATCCCAGAGCAAATACTGTTTTTGAATGACACTGTCCAACAGACATCTTGTCTTGTGTTAGCCAAGATAAAAGATTTAAACAATTCGTCCATATCTACACCTACACCTAATAGCAGTTACACCTCAGAGGGGGTGGTCGACATACATACTATTTTGCTTCACAACAGAACAGATCCATATTGGAAAAAATGGTTAATCTGCCCCAGAAAGAACTGTCAAGATAGATTCCTGAAGAAAACACAAGGGTTTGCATTCACTAGGCCAGACCCAAGATATGTTCAGAGACAGCATCCAGGAAACAACATACAGTGTAGGTAAACTGTGCCTTGAGTGGCTACACAAATCTACACTAAAAGATGTAAAACAACACTTATCTTTACTTAAAGATGGCGCTGATCTGAGGGACTTCTTACAAGGACCTACTAAACCGCATTATAAACGTTTTATATACGCCGGTATCTATGCTGCTTATAATGAAGCATGGAAGATTACGCTAGCAGAGACTGCAGAACGAACATGAGAAATTGATCGTATTAATTTAGAGAAATCTCTCTCTGTAGTTGACAATGGGTTAACAGCTCTGTCATCCAGGATACGTTCCTTGGAAAGCATAGTACCTCTGCCATTGACATAATGGAACAGAACTTGGTCATGTTGCACATGGTCAGTCGCAATTACGTTCTATAATGCTACTAGGCTGGACGTTGCAAAACCTTCGTTCATGTTATGTGCATTGGCGTTTAAGCAATACCAAGTCACTGTTTTCAGAATTTAATCTCACTGATAAACAGATCAAACTGGCACAGAGTGAAGCAGACTATACGGTGATGAGCATTGAAAAACTGGAAAAATTGCCATTTACTGTCGCTGAAAAAACAGCCATTGAATGGATAATACATGGCACACAGCCGCGTCCGGCAGTGGGAGTACCTGCAGGGAGGTGAGGTGGGGAGGGGGAGGGGCAGAGTGGGGGGTAGTAATGTATGGATTACGGAGTTTGACAGGTAAGTAAACATTTAAATAAATAAAATGAATTTCGTTGTGCGCACTGCAACGCATTTGGTGATGCAGGGCACTCAACGAAATTAGTTTTATTTATTTAAATGTTTACTTACCTGTAACACTCCGTAATCCATACATTACTAACCCCCACCCTTCCCCTCCCCCTCCCCACATCGCTGCCCTGCAGGTACTCCGACTGCCGGCCGCGGCTGATGGTACAATCACTCTGACTGTTACAATTTTCCATTTTCAGTATTGCTTAAAACGTATACCAGCAGGCATATATGAAAGGTTGGGTAAAGAACACATCAAGGCATCCTGCTAATTACCATACACACACAAATGTTGGATTGGGGGAAAGAAGTGTTTCTTAGTGGTAAAAACTGTGAAAACGCACTAAGCGGTTCTCTACTTTGTCAGGGTATTAATTTACACGGGACCTGCGATGGTTCCTCTAACAATTTATCCTGCCACCTGCAAGGTTCACCAGCTGCAGTGATTGATCCAATTTTTAGGCAACTTTCTAATGGAAGTAACATTATGTTGAATGATCACAGCTGCTGTGGCATGTTGCCAGGTTTAGCCTATCTCGTAACTGTGTCAGCCAGGGTCACTTGCTGTATGTAAATATTGTTCCCAAAAATCAAGACAGACCGGGTGTCGCCATT
The DNA here is from genome assembly GCF_964263255.1 of Lissotriton vulgaris. Taxonomy (NCBI): domain Eukaryota; kingdom Metazoa; phylum Chordata; class Amphibia; order Caudata; family Salamandridae; genus Lissotriton; species Lissotriton vulgaris. Next base: position 184,783,168 of record NC_141688.1, on the reverse strand, counting down.
ATGACCTTCACTGAACATCTCTTCTATACAAATTGATACTTTTAGCAGAATGAAACCATCCTTTTACAGAAAACTGTGCCATTGACCTTGGCCAAAGAGACCTATGATCTGCAAGTCACAAGGACTTCTGCAGAGATATACACCCTATAAACTACAAACCGCCCTGTACATTTCTCAGAGATGTTAGGCCGTATCTTAAACATATCTGATACGAGTGGTATTGTACATGTAATTAAGATGATTTTTTCGGGAATTTTAGCACCTTTTGTTTCAGTCCTAGGAATATTTCCAAACTTCGTGCACTCTGCGTTTGGCGGACTGCCTCTCATTTTGGGACTCGCTGCAGAGATACAATTTTGCTCCTACTGCTTCGATATATTATGTTATGTTAGAGACACTTATATAGCTCACGACTCACCCGGAGGCATCTTGGCGCTTACTTAGTGTTATGAGACCATGGGAATCAGGGAGGAAGTTGTAAACCTAGAAGAGGAAAGCTTTTAGCTGCTTCCTGAATATGTTATAGGATGAACATTGAGACAGGGCGAGGGGGAGAGAGTTCCAGTAGCGAGGGGCGAGGAAAGAAAAGGCCCTGCCTCCGATGCGACTGAGACGAATACTGGAGACTTTTAGAAGGGCCTTTACTTCTGAATGAGTTATAGGTTAGACAGCAGATCTTGAATTTGGAGTGCTTTCTTATTGAGAGCCAATGAAGTTCTCTCAATATGGGGTTTGAGGGTGAACCAGCAGGGCGGTTCAGGATCATATGGCTGAGATACCCGCCACCCCCTCTCGACGCAATCCCCAAGGATGGGAAACAGAAACGGTTCTGAACTTTTGGAAGGCGGGAGGGAGTGACCCTCCCGGTCGTATTTATTAAAATATGAAACAAAATCAAAGCATTAAAATAACAGTTTCATATTATGTATAATTTCATTTCCACATTACGATGTTTGGCTAACCTTAACATATTTCTAATACAAAGGTTCTCCTAGCCGAACTAACATCCTACAAAACATTTAACTTGAAATTGTACATCCTAACGTTAAGGGCCAACGGCAAGGTCGTAACCGGTGTCAGATCCCTAAACCAGAATTACCCCCCCCCCCCACTTGGGAGGGGCGACCGCACAGAGGCTGTACCTCAAATGCATCTACCAATTTCCCTTGACTTGACGGGGGCCCCAATGAACTCGACGCCATTTAAAGGTCGTCCGAGGACTCGTGTGAGGTGTCTAGAAGGTAGCGTAAACCCCCTCCCCACCCCACACAACTTACCACATCTGCCGTCGCAGGTGTCCTGGCCCCGGGAAATTCCCCAGGATGGGCCCGTAGCCCCTCCTATCAAGGAAGGGGCCTTGACCGCCTTTCCTTTTCTTTCGGCGGCCCATCCTTAGAAGGGACCGCCTCCCCGTTAAGGGGCCAATGGCCACCTCCCCCGGGCGCTCCCATCCGTAATGGGTGACGCCCCCCCATAGGGATCTTCCAATTACTGCTCACCGATCATGACCTTACCGCCCGACCAAAATAAATACGACAATTAACTAAATTACTAAATTAAAAAGACAACCATAACTACTTCACGCATGATTACTGATCAACACTAGTGCAAAAACTTTATTCGAAAAACATACTCTAAATGATCATTCTCTTTATTGCGTATACAAATAACACGTCAATCATCACAACCTGTAAGAAATAGAGTTACCACATCAAAACTTTATTTAAAAAACCACTTGCTGTCTTCAGGGGCTGGTGGGTGGGTCAAAATTGGCTCTTCGTTCCGTCTCAAGCTCACGTGCAGCGGGGAGGTGCAGCTTCAGAGCACAGGAACAAGAGGATGCTTTCTTGGCTTGTTGCTCCTTTTATCCGTCTTCGGGCGGGCGTAAACCTGCCTCCGCCTGCCTCCGGGGGCGTGGCCGGCGGCGTCAGCGTCTAGGACAACCCACTCCAGGGCGGGAAAAGGCGCGCCCCGGCTACGCCGCTTCGGGCATACCAGCCGAGACGCGCCTCCCGCCCAAGATGGCCTCCCGGGGGGATCGGGGTACTCCACCATACGTTCGGGGGGACCGAGTGGTCGCCCCTTTCCATATGGCTGAGATACCCGCCACCCCCTCTCGACGCAATCCCCAAGGATGGGAAACAGAATGGGAAACAGAAACGGTTCTGAACTTTTGGAAGGCGGGAGGGAGTGACCCTCCCGGCCGTATTTATTAAAATAGGAAACAAAATCAAAACATTAAAATAACAGTTTCATATTATGTACAATTTCATTTCCACATTACGATGTTTGGCTAACCTTAACATATTTCTAATACAAAGGTTCTCCTAGCCGAACTAACATCCTACAAAACATTTAACTTGAAATTGTACATCCTAACGTTAAGGGCCAATGGCAAGGTCGTAACCGGTGTCAGATCCCTAAACCAGAATTACCCCCCCCACTTGGGAGGGGCGACCGCACAGAGGCTGTACCTCAAATGCATATACCAATTTCCCTTGACTTGACGGGGGCCCCAATGAACTCGACGCCATTTAAAGGTCGTCCGAGGACTCGTGTGAGGTGTCTAGAAGGTAGCGTAAACCCCCTCCCCACCCCACACAACTTACCACATCTGCCGTTGCAGGTGTCCTGGCCCCGGGAAATTCCCCAGGAGGGGCCCGTAGCCCCTCCTATCAAGGAAGGGGCCTTGACCGCCTTTCCTTTTCTTTCGGCGGCCCATCCTTAGAAGGGACCGCCTCCCCGTTGAGGGGCCAATGGCCACCTCCCCCGGGCGCTCCCATCCGTAATGGGTGACGCCCCCCCATAGGGATCTTCCAATTACTGCTCACCGATCATGACCTTACCGCCACAGGCCGGATAGTTGACCGGCTATCCGGACCCCCCACAACAACTCCTGCCTAAAGGTCATGTTTTAAATTCTTTAGCCAAGCTATGAGGTCTCCTATGAGTAACTCATTCCCCACCCGGGACAAATGGACCCCATCTCCCAAATACATACTGTCCCCCTTGATACAACCATGCGGAATAGAATGCAGTGCCCTTGAACGAAACAATCTACCCAACTTGTTATTTACTTTCTTCACTGAGTGATTCAGAGCAGAAACCGAAATCGCCCCCGCCACACTTTTCGTGGAATCATATGGGACCATGCAATTGTGCACCCTGGAACTCTTCTCGCCAACCAACTTACAGTGGAAAGCATTGCCTCGAGAAGCAGTCGTCTACCAGTGGTCACCAAATCATTACCCCCAAGATGGACTATGATTATAGACGGCGGTGACCTTGTAGCCCTAACAAACCCTCGAAAAAGGATTGCAACTGGTCAATACAGAGCCCGCCCCTTCCATAGAAGGTCACCCTGTACCCGTATTCCCCAGCCATGTGAATCATGTCACCTGCTTCGAATACGTCCGCGGCACGCCTCACGTATGAGTGGCCCACGACCCACACCACTTTTTCCGCAGCCGGTGATGTCTGACCGGTGGTTCCCAGGTGTCGGGTCGACTGCTCAGTCCGCCCCGCCTCGTAAGCTTGCGAAACTGTAAACCAAACAAAAACAAGAAGCGTGAGTACATGATTACAGCTTCACAACATGTGCAACCGCACATACCTCTTGTAACAATTCGAGGACCAACGCCCCAAACGTTTCACTTTTTCCACACTCAGACCCCTGGCTGTAGCTTCAGTAGCAGCCCCTATCCGAAAGGAATGGGTCCCAAACTCGCTGGGGTTCAAACCCGCGGCCGAAATTGACATTGAAAGCACCCGCTGGAACTGAAACCTCGTCAGTGGGGTGGCGTCAGAGTGTCTCAACAAGGTCCCCCCCCATGATGCCACCCTCTGCGCTAAATATTCCTCTACGCAAACAACAGGGCACATGGGAGATCCGGGAATCCTATGTATGACTATGCAGTCCCCAATTGCACCCTGATCGGCCTTGGACCTGACAAACGAGACAGTCATCCTCTCCATCTTAACCTGAATGTGCTCTTGGCACAGTCCCCCCACCGTATCCTGCTTGTTCTTCGCCACCAGTTCGCTTACCCGCATAGCCCCATGGAATTCTAAAGCAAAAGCGGCTCGGAATAACACTGTTTCATACTGGGATGAACACGTCGCAGGGAGTACGGAAAATAACAGGGCCAACCTATCCAGACCTATTGGGTGTCTCTCATCTACTCTGCGACCCTCAAGGCGTTGCCACCCACGTAGCGCTTTCTGCACCACGAAAGACGCTGTCGGGTCCTGGATCCCATGAGCCTTCGCCATAAAGGAAATGGCGGCCCGATGCCTCTGGGCCGTAGCTACTGATTTGCCTGCCTGATGTAAGGACAGCAAAAAATTTTCGACAAGCTCTTCCTGGCCCCAAAGCTCCCCCCTAGCAGAACCCAAAAAGGACCAATAGGAACGAAACGCCCCTTCATATGCCTTCCTTGTCCTGGGTGCTAAACTCTCTCCCACGAGGTTTTGTAGTTCGGGGCACCGAGAGACCAGAGAGCTTCGGGAAAGGGTGCCGCCACCGGGACCGCTGTGGGCAGAAAACCCCAGAAGGCCTGCATACGGAAACGAGAAAGCGCATCAGCCGCTTGGTTCAGCACCCCTGGGACATGTCGCGCCCTAAAGAGCACATTCAACTGCATACACAACAATACAATTTCTTTAAGCAGTCTCAGAATCCATTTACAACGTGCTGCCTGACTATTGATACACTCAACCACGGTCATGTTATCAGACCAGAACACCACAGAGTGATCTCGGAACCCCTCAGGCCATGTTTTCAGGGCCACCAAAATAGGGAAGAGCTTGAGGAAAGCAATGTTACTTGTCAGCCCGCGCTCGTGCCACCATGACGGCCATTTCTGATCCGACCATTGCGTACCGAATATGGCGCCAAAACCTATACTCCCCGCCGAATCTGTCCACAGCCCCAGCTCCTCGGAGGACACCGCCGGCTTGTTCCAGACAATTCGACCATTGAAATCTGCCAGGAATGCCAACCAAATGCGCATGTCCTGGCGAATCTCTGCCGAGAGCCTCGTGCGGTGATGTCCCTCCTTAAGGCCGACCATGGCTTGTGCAATCGAGCGGGAAAAGGGGCGGGCCATTGGGATTACTCTAAGGGCAAAATTTAACTGGCCCACCGTTTGTTGCAATTGATGCAGGTTTACCTTAGTCTCTCGAATACATGTTTCAAGGGATGCCCTGAATTTCAACACCTTCTCTTTGGGCAACCGAAAACAACCTTCCTCCGAGTCGAGCTCGATCCCCAGAAACTCGAGTGAAGTCGAGGGACCCACAGTCTTACTTGGTGCCAATGGCACGCCAAAGTGATTCATTAAGACACAAAACTCTTTTAAAGCCTGTCCACATTCTGGATCCCCGGCTGCCCCCAGGAACAGAAAGTCATCGAGATAATGCATCACATGCTGAAAACCCGTCTTTCTTGTGAATACCCATTGCAAAAAACAACTGAACTTTTCAAAATAAGCACAAGATATGGAGCAACCCATTGGCATACATTTATCCATGTAATAGCGACCCTGAAACATGAAACCAAGGAGACACTGATCGTCTGGGTGTACCGGGAGCAACCGGAACGCTGACTCGATGTCTGATTTGGCCATCAGCGCTCCGGGCCCCAGGCGATTCAACATGGCGACGGCCTCATCGAAAGATGCGTACCGCACCGAACACACTTCCGGGTCTATCGCATCATTCACGGAAAGACCTCGTGGGGCTGACTAATTATGTATTAGCCTAAACTCACCCGGGTCCTTCTTGGGGACCACCCCTAAGGGGGAACAAACAAAGTTAGCAACCGGTGGTAAATCGAATGGACCGGCAACCCGCCCTCGAGTCACCTCTTTCCCAATCTTTACCTGTACCACCGCCGTATGCTGCAGGACCGACAGTTGGTTCTTACAACTTGTTTTACCCTGAAAATCCCCCACTGGAATGCGGAAACCATACGAAAACCCGTCTCGCAACACCCCAGCGGAGACATGATCCGGGTATTCATTGAGCCAAGGAATCATTGCCATGGTATCAACCGGGGTAGGTAAAGGCGCCCCTCGGACTATTTCAGACCTGTTTGGCGCTTCCCCTACCACCGTTATCACCCGTTTTGGCTCTGCACATGGTCTCGGGATGAGAGGACTGTCCACACCCCCCACATTCGTGTCTTGCATGACCCCTGAGGCCTTGTACATTTTCCCCTGTTAAAATTCCAACAAATCCCCTTTTTACCTGCGTTGCCACTCGACTTCGAGTGATGCTCGTTACCTGCACCCGTCCGAAAGGGTGTCCCAGAGGTTTGGCGGGAAGACTCACCCCCGATACCCCCCGACAATGGTACCTTTAACATGCCTGAATTCTCCATTTTTTGCCAAGAAATGGAGTCATAACAATCCCAAGTTAGGGCTGGGTCGTGCTCCTTAGCCTTCCTAAAAATATTGTCATAACAAAACCACTGATTGCCCTCGTACGCTAGAGAATACTCCATGATACGTGTCTGATAAATAGGTAATTCCGTCAACAACTCAGGCCTTCGCTCACCCATAATGGAGGTGAAAATGCCAAACGCTCTGCCCCAAGTACCTATGTTCTCGTCGACCTTAAAGGCGGCCATTTTTGCGCGCCAAACACTCGGATGCATAAGCTCTTTTTGGCCCTTCACATGCTCGATCTCGTAATGGTCAGTAAGCAAAGAAAACATGTTCACATACTTATCAGCCCAAATCTTTTCCTTAATTTCGAGTGGAACATGCTGGGCCACTTTCTCCCTTCGTGAGGGTACAGACCCCTCCCCCGCAATCGGCAGTAGCCGCTTACCTGAACTAGGTGCTGTACTTGCTGCCGAACTCGCGCCTGCTGCAATCTCAGCCACCGGAACCTGTGGGGGAACAGAAGATGGTGCCTTCGCAGCCTCTCTAGATTCCCGCAATTGTCTCATTACTGCCCTGGCGTCGTCCGCCGTGGTGCCCTCACTATCTTTTCCCAACCACGCTGCCAGTTGTGCAGCCAACTCGGGAGGCATATCTTCCCCGTTCACGGGGTTGACTACCACGGGGATCGGATGCCCCTCCTTCGGAACCGGGATTGGCTCCTCTATCGGTGTATCGGGAACCGGGGCCTCCCCCCAGGTGCCCCCCTCTTGGACCTCTTGCCTCTCCCGCTAGGGACTACTCCCGGCAATGCTGGTCCGACGATTCGCTTCGGGCCTCCCTCCCCGTTCTTTACCGCCATCTGTTTCTTCAACTCGGCTAGCTCCTTTACGAGCATGCGGAGCATCTGATCGGTACCGACCCGCTTTCCGACCTTCTTGCCCGGCATTCTCCAACGAAGATATCTGTAAAACAAGAACAAAATTACAACGCTCAAAATTGGCTCTTCGTTCCGTCTCAAGCTCACGTGCAGCGGGGAGGTGCAGCTCAGAGCACAGGAACAAGAGGATGCTTTCTTGGCTTGTTGCTCCTTTTATCCGTCTTCGGGCGGGCGTAAACCCGCCTCCGCCTGCCTCCGGGGGCGTGGCCGGCGGCGTCAGCGTCTAGGACAACCCACTCCAGGGCGGGAAAAGGCGCGCCCCGGCTACGCCACTTCGGGCATACCAGCCGAGACGCGCCTCCCGCACAAGATGGCCTCCCGGGGGGATCGGGGTACTCCACCATACGTTCGGGGGGACCGAGTGGTCGCCCCTTTCCATTCTTGCTGCTGTATTTTGAATGACCTGTAATTTAGCTAGCTGTGTACTTCCGACTTCGGCCAGGAGAGAATTTCCACAGTCGATGCGACTGGTCACCATGGCCTCGACCAGGATTCTGCAATGTTTAATGGGTAGGTAGGGTATAATCTTTCGCAGAAGACGGAGACTGTGGTAGCATGAGCTAATGAGGGCCGAGATATGCTCCTTCATAGTTAAGGAATGGTCCAAAATTATTCCCAAACTCTTCACTGATTGTTTTGGTACAGGGGCCAAACCAAGCTGGGATGGCCACCAATCATCGGTCCAAAAGTTAGATGCTTTCCCCATCAGCATTACCTCCGTCCTATTTGGGTTTAATTGGAGACAGTTCTCGGACATCCAGTTTGTAGTGGCCACCATGCCCGCCGCAAAACGGGCTTTCTCTGAATCTATGTTAGGGCCTATCGTAAACATAAGCTGGGTGTCATCAGCGTATGAGGTTTGTTTCGAAACCTAACTGCTCCACAATTTTAGCCAGGGGGCCATGTATATATTAAATAGAGTTGGGCTCAGACAGGAGCCTTGGGGTACACCCCTGTCTAAACGGGTTGTTTTAGAGAGAAAGGGTCCTAACATAACCGTTTGGTGTCTGTCGGTCAAAAGATTGCGAAGCCATTCCAGAGCCGTGCCCCGGATCCCACAGGAGTGGAGTCTCTCCTAGAGCTTTAGATGTGAAATAGTATCAAAAGCCGCAGAGAGATCCAGGAGGATCAGGACCACCGATCCTCCGGTGTCCACTACCTTCTTCAAGGAGTCAGTCACTGCTAGGATGGCCGTTTCAGTACTGAAACCCGGGCGGAAACCGGCTTGTGAGGGGGCTAGATGATTATTAGTGTCTAGATAGTGGCTTATTGGCTGTTGATGGCCGCTTCCAATTTTTTCCCCAGTGCGGGGAGTAGTGAGATGGGATGGTAATTACCAAGTACCTGGGGATCCGCTGTTGGCTTTTTTAATATTGGGCGGACATAAGCTTCTTTCCATGAAAGGGGAATAGGACCGGTTCTAATTGAGCAGTTGAACAGTTCTTGGATCTCCGCCGCACATACAGGGGATATACAAGCTATTATTCTAGCTGGGCATAGATCTTTAGAAGAACCCGATTTGGCGGAGAATAAACGTTTACTGGTCTCTTGAAGTGAGATCGGATCAAACTGCTCAAGGATGCTAGCCGTCGGTACAATCGGATCTACTAAAATGGGAGATAGGATTCAGTGAACTAGAGTTGGTGAAGTTAGAATATATCTGTTCGATTTTATCCCCAAAAAAATCCGCTAGTGAGTCACATGGTTCTTGTGATTCCTGCATGACTTGGCTGCAGGCTTTTGGGGATACAAAATCCTTCACTATGGTAAAGAGAGCTTTGGAAGAGTTGCTGGCCTGATCAATTTGGCTCATGATGAAGCTTTTTCTAACGAGTTTTATATTCTGATGATATTTGGACAGTGCTTATTTTTAGGTCTGTCTGTCTAGTGAGTTTCTACTGGTTCTCCTTCGTCTCTCCAAGGATTTACACTTGGATTTTTCAGTTTTCATCTCCAGAGTGTACCAGGTGGCTGATTGATGTTGCTGGGTCGTTGACCATTTTGTTGGGGGGACTAAACGATTGAAGGCAGCCTCTAAGGCAGAGTTAAAGCCAGCTAAAAGAGTGTAGACAAAATACCTCTTTAAGTGGCTCAAGGGATAAATTATTCCATGGTCTGCGGAGCTCTGTAGGTCGACTCGGTTTCCCAATTAAGGGGTTGCTCATCTGGCTATGGATGGAAAACAAGACCAAGGAGTTGTCGGTCCTTGTTAGGGGGAGGGGCCAATCCACAGCAGACACCCAGATCACAGTGGAAAATACTCTTCTGCCGATGAAGTGTCGTGAGCGCATCGTCCACATTTTGGGATTAACTTGTTTAAGAGAATTGAATATCACATGGTTTAGATCATTTAGACCAATCTGGCAAAATGGCATCTTACCTGTTCTACGTTGCCTGCTATGCGGAGAAGAATGTGTGTTAGATATCTGTCTCACACTCCCATCAGTTATGCCAACGGATGTTGATACTGTGCTTGCACTGTTTTGTCCCCAGCGGCTGCCAATTCTGATGACCAATTCTGATAACAGCATTCATTGAGATCTCACAGACGCAAAATGCTGACCGGGAGGTACGAGAGGACATCGGCACACAGGTACCATCCAATTCGAACATTGCTAATGTGACCATCGCTGACGGTGATGCTTCACATCTATGTGAGATTAATCTTCTTAACAAGGTAATCCAACTTTCACCTACAATGGAAGACAAATTCTTACCAGACTTAGAAGATTTGATGTTTTCTCCAAACAATAACACTTACTTTTGAATTTGGCACACGGTGTTCAGAGAGACTCTGAATTCGACCTTCAATTTTTCAAAACAAAGGGGCATATTACCAACAACTAGCGATAATTATCGCTATATTGGTTTAGCGGCAATTTTTTTATCTCTGAGCTGCGGCGATTTTTATCGCTTAGCAACCTTGCGATTATCAAGGTATATCCCCTAAGCGATAATATTCGGCCCAAATGCATGAATATCGCTGAAAAGTCAGCGATATTCATGCATTACCGAGCTAATGCTCTTAGCCATGTTATCCACCTACCATTGGATAACATGGCTAAGAACTGCTCAGGGGCAGGTGTTAGCTTTTGGAGATAGCGATGTTAGTGACTGTTTCCAGTCGCTAACATCTTGGCACGCCCACTTTGCATGTCATTAGTGATAAATATCACTGACATGCAAAGCGGTGCCCAAGATGGTCGCTTATCTCCTGCTAGCTGTCGCTAACTGGTGTTAGCGACAGCTAGGTAATAGGGAGATAACTTTATCTCCGCTTTCTGGGCTTTTAAAGCCAAAAAAGTAGAGATAAACCCCCTTGATAATATGCCCCAAAGTTTCTAACTTTGGAACTCTTTTTGTTTCTATGATCAAACTTTTGTTTTTCCAAATTTGTATTTTTTCATTTTTTGTCACAACATAATCTGCTTAAAGTAGAACTATTCATAGAGAAGTAGAATTCTTTGAAAAACTTCCAAGAGACAATATTTGACCTTGTCCACATTCAAACAGTTTATATAATCTGCCATGAAATGGTTTTGACTTTTTCTTCTGTATTTAAGAGCTATTTCATAAATGTATTTTCATGATTCATTCGGATAGCATTTTCAAATGTCATCTATATTCTTTGAATGGATACAGCACAAATGCTTTCCATGTACAATCAAGACTAATGCATTTTTATGTATTTTGGGTGGGTTTTAACCCCTTCCATGCTCGTGACAGAGCCATTCCGTCATGAGTCATGGTTGGGCTGTGCTGATGTCGGAATGGTTCCGTCACGACCACGCCACAATTGGAATGTCCAGCCCAAGGCAGGAATTCCTGCCACACGGAAGCGGTTAACACATCATGTTTAGATATGTTGTGTTGTGATGTGTTGCTTTTAAAGCTCTGACTAAATTTTCCCGAGTCATGTCCTTATATAGGTACAATTCACATTGTCCTTATATAGGCATAGAAATCAAGCCCTTATTTAGGCATAGTGCATGCTACCTGGGTACATGCATGGCTTCTTCCCCCCATACCAAACGTCACAACGATTTCTTGGAAAACCAGATTAAGTAGTTAGGGAACTCCCCTTGCTTAAATATTGATTTGTCCAAGAGCTCAGTTACTTTACAAAGAACAACTATTCCCTAGGGTTTCTTTCCTGACGTTCATATGCCCGACTTTACGTCAAACTATGGCATTCCTAAACACCTTCAAGGTAAAAATGTACATTCACTTGCTATGGCAAACTACGGTGGTTTGGAGCAGTTCGAAACCTACTTGCCCGACGAAGCTTGCTACAGCAAATGCCGAAGAAAGCCGATTCTCCAGCTGATGCACTGATCAAGAAGCTGCCTTTCTCCTGCCGAGAATCCAGCTCCAGTGTTTCCGGCTCCCCTTGCGGGGTGTTGGGAAATCGAGTCCCGAAACAGAGATTCCAGACCTCCTACATTCTAACAAGGTATGTAGCTGATAAGAACCTGGAGAAACCTTTGGTAGATTCTTGCACAAACTAAACCTATGCTGCACAATACTTACTTCTTCTCTCGTACTAGACTTGAGTTAGGTACATTGGGGTAGGCGTATTTTAGAAACACCAATGGAGTATTTTAATCTGTGTTATTTATGTATGTATTTTTATATGGCTTAGAACCATACAATGCTCTTACTGTATTATTTTATAATACTATTCTCGCTGTACGCATTATACTTTGCAGTCGGCATAATGTTTGTAGCAGTCCACCTCTCTTGCATGAGAAAGAAGACTGTTCAACCTTTTTATTAAAAACGCCCCTCTCCCTATTTCTCTGCAACTCTGTAGAAACGAAGCATGCACGATTGAGTGAGTGAAATACTTACCTATTGTTTCTGCAACTCTGAGAGATATATTCTTATTCTTGGGAATCAAAGTTGTCATTTTTATGCAGTTGTCAGAAACTAATCCCTTCTTGTGTATTCGAGATAGTTTCTAGTGACCTCTGAGTTAGCTGGCACACACACAATTAAGTTTAGTATATTCAATAGAGACCAAGTTGACTTCAGTCCTACATCTAATCAATAGGATATAATATTTCAATGCGCAGAGTCTATTGGGAAAATAGGAACTACACTACAGGACCCAGACTCACTTATGCCTTAAAAGGCTGTGTCCTGTCCCGATACAAAGGACAGCCTAACCCCTGATGTGAGTCTGAAGCTAGGGCATGAAGGGAAGACCTAGGGGCAGTTCAAATGTATGTGTGTGATTTCTTCCCCACTTCAAAGGCTCAACTGGGTATAAATACTGTACCTCTGACACGTATGGAACTTTGAGCACTCTAACAGGAAAAAGGACTGGTGTGCTATTGAAAGGTCTGCAACTTTGCTGAAATGCTGTTTTTCTGTACTCCTGCCTAGCTGTGCTGGCCTGCTGCCTTGTTGCCTGTGTGAGGGGGCTGAAACTGTATCACCTGAACCCAGAGTGACACCATTGGATAGCTAGTTAGCCTCCTGATCTGAAGTCTCAGGGACAAAAAAGACTGCCTACCAACCTGCTTCTTCACCCAACACTCTCCCATCTGTGAGTCCACTGTGCCAAGTGGTGCTACCCCCCGTCCTGGGCCCTTGGAAGTATCTCTAAAGTGCTTCTCCAGAGGTACAAATGCATTCTTTGCCAAGCAATATGTCCCCAAGCAGAACAGACACATCTCCTCAATTGGAACCGGCGCTTTGCCGCTGTTACGTCTATTGGACCCGTCGCAAAAGACATCTGGGAGAGATGCATCACTTACAGAACCAACACTATGCAATATTTTTCCCTGGAAAACTGCTCACATCTCTCACTAACAATAGTCTTGATGACAACGCCAAACCTCAGCACCCTGACTTCACTACTTATCGGACCTAACGCATCGTCTACACTGTGCCTCACATAGTCGACACAGACCTTCACATGGCAAGCCCAGTCAACAGGATTCTCAATTCTGACGCATCAGGACCTCACATCACAGCTACATTTCATTTCAAAACGGACACATTGCTTCTTCTGCATGACACATCTTTGATGCGAATCCATGCAAGAGATCCACAACCAGCTTTAAGGTACTTTGGTCCAGCGAGCCTAAGTGGGTCCCCTTAGGTGACATGCGCTCCATCAAAATTGTCATGAACGTTTGACTTTGTCCCAGTCCAGCACAACTAGATATCTCAAATATCACTTTTTGCATATACGCTGTGTATTTCACTATAACATTTAAAATGTAATACCCCAAGTTCTACTTTTTGAATTTTTGTCGTTTTGGTCTCGTTTTATTTAATTAAATTAAGAGCAATTTGTCTAAACTGGTTTGGAATCTTTTTGTTTTGTGTTTCCACTAATTCACTGTTTGAAGGGTTGCACACATACTTTACACATTGCCTCTAAAGTGACAATCTACCAGGGGATGAGCACAGGTTAATTTAGGGTGTACTTGTGCCTTACCATGACTCGGATTGTGGTTGTTGCTTGTTTAGGGCTCATACCCCAGTCAACCAAGAACCACGTCTCTAATATAGCCCTCTAAAATATGTCACAGTGTCACATGGTTGTGTTAGGCCCAGGGAGAATCACTGCTATTTTACATGCACATGATTCTTTAGCTGCCGTCTTTTTCACACAATGACTGTGGCAGTGCAGACTAGTTGCTCTGAAATCATATTATGTACTTTTCCACTTCGTGAGCACCGTATCACGTCACCTCGAACATTTAGTTCAAGGCCTAAACAAACATTGTGCAAATGTTGTTATTTGTCATTCATCCATAATACGACTAAGCTATCACAATAGGATAAAAAAATGAGAGCCTGGCTGAGGCCTCAGTATGGAAGCATGGAAGCATGGAAGCATGGACATTGTTATTATAAGTATACATGCATTTCCGTGTTCAAATTAGAGGAGCACTTTGCTGTCACTGCAAGGTCGTTGTTGACGGGGTCTCAGCCCAGCTGACTCATCTTTTACCTCTGCGAGGAGGGATGTCCAACTTGTAACCAAGACGGGGTTCTGCATACACTTACCTTGAGGTCATGCCTTGATGGGCTCTGGCTGTAAGAAATCTGTTATAAGGGCAGAACTTGTTTTACCTTGTCAGATCCTGCCAGCGAGATATGTATATATCAGATGTGTAAACTGGGAGGCAGATTTACAAACCGCATGCGCCGCCGGTGCATCACTTTGCGTGACGCACCAGTGGCGCAACCTGCTCAGGGATATTTACAAGCACAGGTAAATATTGCCCCTGTTCACGCAGCACTTTGCGTGTTAGGGGTGGACATGAGTGTTGCTTTGGGTGTTTCCACGCAACACCCATGTCCACTGATGCATTTCCAGATTTACGAGAAATCGTAATCCTGGAAATGCGTCAGTTTGGTGCGCTACTATAGGGGTGGCGTGGCCAAGGGAAACGAGGAGAAATGTTTTCATTTCGCCTTCTTTTTTTTCCTCTTTCAATGCGTGCCACATTCTACAGCACACATTGAAAGAGGAAAATGCCTGCAGTGATTGCTTTTGTGCAGGAAGGGGCCCCTTTCTTCACAAAAGCAATCTACCCATGGCGCAGGCATCCTTGCACGTTGGTGCAAGGGTTCCTGGGCCGGCACATGGCAGCTGTTTCTGCGCCAGCATTAGGGAGAGCACAGGAATGCGCAATATCATTGTAGATATGTCACATTCCTGTGCTCTGAGAGGGCGGCAGCGTAGCACAGCCAAAGGGCTTGCGGTGCCTCGCTGCGGCACTATCTTGTAGATCTGCCCCATAGTTTTTAAACAGTATCCTGTTGCTAGACTGGAACTTTCCACGTCCAGCAGAACTACCAAGGGAGAAGTAGGAGTATTTCCTAATCTACCGAAGAGCTCATCATAGGAACTGATAATCCACATTTCATAGACATGATTTTCACCATGCTTACCAAAAAAAAAAGAACCAAGACCCCATCCCCAAAAATACCCTTCTAGCTCCCGAAACATGGATGACCGATTGTAATTTTCGTTTTACTCAGACAAATGATGCACTCCTACAACCCATTTGGGACAAGGCGCGACGTAACAGTACCCAGGTGTTTTCCCATTTCCAGATAAGAAATTGACTTTTATATTGAATCCCGGGACCCACTGAGTCTCCTCAATTATTATTATCAAAGGAGTTTCAGGACCAGATCATGTTTTATGCACATTTGCATTTACTGGCTGGACATTTAGGCCTGGAGAAAACAACCAAGGAAATACCTAAAAGTTTTTACTGGCCTGGTATTTTTGCATATATAAAAAAATACTGTTTAGAATGTGAGGTGAATCAAAAGAAAACCCCCCACTTACCTCCTAAGGCACCCCATCAACCCTTACCGATAATAGGTACCGCATTTGAGAGAATTGGGATGTACCTAATAGGTCCCTTACTAAAAACCCATAAATTATTCTAATATGCTCTCATTATAGTCGATTATGCAACCCGTTATCCGGAGGCTTTCCCTCTTAGTATTCCTGATACCCAGTCCATTGCAAGGCACTTGATAGAGCTGTTTTCCCGTGTTGGGTTTCCTAAAGAAATTCTTACCAATATGGGCACCCCCTTTGTGTACCGGCTCATGAGCCAAATATGTAGACAGTTAAATATTAAACATCTAAAAACCTCGGTATGTCATCCCCAAATCGATGGGTTAGTTGAAAGATATAATGGCTCCCTTAAACTCCTTCTGAAAAAAATGCTTTCTGGAGAAGGAGATACTGGGACCAAATGCTTCCATTAGCCTACTTCGTGCAAAGAAGCCAAGTACAAAGCAGCTCGGTCTGTTCCTCGTTTGAACTGCTTTATGGGCACAAAAACAAAAAGAGAACAAAGATTTTCGAGCGGTCATTAAGATATCTAAATAAGATATTTACCCTCTCCCTAGGATTGATGAATCAATTGTAGGGATAAGAGATGCCAAATACATCACCATGTTAGACGTCACAAAGGGATACGGACAAGTCCCCTTGAGGACCGAACATAAAGAAAAAACAACTTTCTCCACACCCTTTGGCCTGTTTCATTTTACAGCACTCCCTTTTGTACTCCATGGAGTTCCCACTACTTTTCAAAGGCTAATAAATGTAGTCCTTAAAAACCATCTTGAGAACACCTCTCCCAAATTGATAGAAGTAAATTACTTTTAATTCAGAACAGTCGCCCCATATTAAAAAGGCATGGGGAAAGCCAGAATAAAGCTGTTCTCCCTGCACTTGAGGTGTACCGCGCTAAAGCTCAAGCGGCGGCTCTATATGGGGTGGAATTGTGGGGCCCTGCATGTAAAAAATCTTTTGAGGTGAAAGAAAACATATTCTACAGATCCCTCCTAAGGATGCTTGTATGTACTCCCACAACCCCGATGTTGCTAAACCTCAAAATGAGGCGTACTGACCACCACGCAATACTTAGACCGCTAATGTTTTGGGTACGGTTATGGACTAGACCGGCACTCCTCCACTATAGAACAGAGTTAGAGGAGCTAAAAGATCTGGATACTTCAAATTGTATCACATGGTTCTCTCATATAAGAACATGGTTTGAGAGGGCAAGACTGTTACACTTCTGGAATAACCCTAATGCATTAACTACTATCTCGAGAAGGACACTAAAAGCCACTTTTTGGGTCTATATGAACGATCACAGAACAAGTGATATATCAAATGGCTCTCTAACAAGAGAATTCCTGTCGTTCAAAGTAGCCCCTCATTACGAATCCTTCCTAAATGAAGTGTACCCTCCACTAGCTAAAACTCTATACCTCAAATTTAGATATAAAATATTAATGCTAAAAACCTGTGTTGCAAGGTGGAATAAAAACAGTGATGATAAATGCACTATGTGCAACGGAGGTGCGAGGGAGGACATTACGCATGTTTCATTCTTTTGTCCTGCTTACAAGATTCCAAGGACAAAGTGGATCAAACCTCTCTGCATAAATCTGGGAATACGGAGGTGTAAAGATGCTGAAAGAATTCTATTAACAGATACGCATCAGGTTCTTGTATTTGGCATAAGCAGGTATCTCCTTGCAGTGTATTATACAAGGAAAAAAGCGGGGGGAAAATAATGAACTGTAATAAGATAACTGATCAAAGTTGGTTCCGTTCAGGTTGATAGGAAATGTCTATACAGTGTTTTAAATGAACTTTTAAATTTTCTTTTAAATAATAAACACATTTTTAACCGTGTATTGTAAAAATTCGATTAACTAAGACATAGGGAATACCTGTATTTAGTGATGTTCTTATGTATATAATGGTTTTTTAGATATTTTATGATTGTACTCATGTATTTATGAACTTTTATGATATTTTTATCGAAATAAAGTTAATTGAATTGAATTGATGAATCAATTGTAGGGATAAGAGATGCCAAATACATCACCACGTTAGACGTCAGAAAGGGATATGAACAAGTCTCCTTGAGGACCGAACATAAAGAGAAAACAGCTTTCTCCACACCCTTTGGCCTGTTTCATTTTACAGCACTCCCTTTTGTACTCCATGGAGTCCCCACTACTTTTCAAAGGCTAATAAATGTAGTCCTTAAAAACCATCTTGCGAACACCTCTCCCTATTTGGAAGATTTTATTATATTCAGTTGTTCATGGGACGATCATTTGAAACATTTATGCTCTATTCTAATTGACTTAGAAAAGGCTAATCTCCACATAAATGGAAAGAAGTCCAAAGTAGGATACAACAAAGTCAAAAAACTAGGTTATTTTATTGGGCAATGGGCTGATTGAACCCCAAGCCGAAAAAATTAAGGCCATCACTGAGATACCCTTTCCAAACAATAAAAAGGCACTCCGATCCTTTTTAGGTTTAGCAGGATATTATCCTGGATTCATTCCTAAATACTCCATCATAGCGGCACCCCTAACTGATCTTCTCAAGTAAGGCCATCTGCTGCCGATTTCCAAAGAGCTACCAAAGAAGCACTGAAACCCTTAAGTCTCTGAAAGAGAGCATCACAGCAGCCCCAATTCTCACTGCCCTAGACTTTACAAAAGTCTTTATCCTACAAACAAACACCTCTGACGTGGGTATAGGGGCTGTGCTAGCACAAAAAGATAATGACGGAGTCAAAAAAACAATCTTATATATTAGCAGAAAATTATTCCCCCATGAAACCTCCTACTCCACATTAGAAAAAGAATGGTTGGCCATTAAGTGGGCGATTGAAAAACCCTATTACCTTGAAGGTAAACCTTTTGTTTTATATACGAACCACACTCCTCTCACTTGGCTAAGCAAAAAATGAGAATAATCCAACTTAGGTGGTTTCTCTCGCTATAACGCTTTCAGCTTGATGTGTTCAATAAATCAGGGAAAGACCTAACAGGACCAGATTCCCTATCACGTTTTCACCTTTTACCCGATCAGGAAAATCCAGGGATGGGGATATGTTACCAACCTGGTGAATGCAGTCTGTCAGCCAGCCCATTCTTCCTTGCCTGACCTGAAAGTCAGGCAAGTGGGTAGCTGACGCCGTCACGCATGACCATGCACAAGAGGAAAACGAGGGGCCGTGCCAAGTCAGGAAGTAGATGGGAGCCAGTGATGGAAACCCGTAAAACACAGAGCAGAGGGAGAAAGTGAGGACGCCACCTGGGAAGGAGCAAGCAAATTAACGACACATGGGTAGCCCGATCCATCCAAGGAGGAGTGGAAAACCCACGCCAAGACAGAGGTCCCTACCTGCCGGTGGACAACAGGCTCCAACCGCGTCCTGGGAGGTGTGTGGTCTACGTCTGGTGAGGGCCCGTTTTCTTGGTAAAAAACAAAAATAGCAACAAAGAAAAGTAAAGGGGGAGTAAGGAGGGGAAGAGGGGGGGAGAACGGAAAGGTGCAAACTAAAGGGAAACCAGAGGAAAGAAAGTAAAAGAAAGAAGGGACAAAGAATATCCTTCGTTTCTTTTGAATAAAAAAAGGAGGACACAGAGGCAAATAGCAGCTCGATAATTATTCTGGGGGCTGCCCAGTTCTTTTGTTTATTGGCCAGACTACTTTTAATGTGCACTCTCCCCAAATAGCAGCGCACTTCTCACTAATACCATGTACCCTTCCCCTAATAGCAGCACAACTCACTCTCACTAACCTTCAATTTTGAGAAATTCCGGCAGATACTTACCTGCTTCTCTGTTTCTATCGAGGGTGCTGGCAGGGTGGAACCCTGAAGGACCTGGAAGAGAGCAGAAGATGCTGTGAAAATTTAGAATGAAACTCCTATCTTATGACAATAAGAACACTGTACTACTGTAAATAAAGTGTGATAATAATCCCTGCAACTATCCCAAGTATCCTTAAGCATTAAATCCCTGTGTTCAATCACAATGACTTATAGTAAAGTGAGGTTTTTTCAGTATGTAAATGGGGCTGCAGCCTTCCCTCCCATCCAGATCTTGAAGCATCTTCAGATGTTCTCCATTTCCTGAAGACACCAACACACAGTGCAAAATAGTGCCCTTTTCTGTATGGTCACCCCCTGTTTGTTAGACTGACGCAGCTTTTTTTTTATTCCGTTCACTAGACCATTTCTAATCAGGTCTCAATGCATGCGCTCTGACTCTAATTAGCATACCTTATTTTCCTACAAGGCCATACTATATGGTGCAGAAATATCTCCTAGGCATGGAAAGTTCAATGCCACAAGTGGACAGGAGCACTTATTGTGCCAGCTACTAGTTTGACAAAGGAAAACATGGATGCAGGCCTACCATTATAGCCTGAATTCTGCAGTTTAAAGATGTATTACGACCTGTGTAGATAACCCTTTTGACATACAAATTAATGAAACCCCTATGTAGGACTTTCAGCCCACAATGTAGGGTGCATAGTATTTAATAGTTGGACATGTACGCATTTAATTTTACAGTGACATGCCACAAAACTTTATTTTTACTGAGGAAATCTCTAGCTGTCCTATGAGTAAAACTAGAGTACAGATTAACATATTAATTAGTCATGTTTAGGTAAAAATGAGTTTAGAAGTTACCTTTTCCTTACCTCCTAAAGGCTAATTTGCATTAGCCTGCCATAACAAGCTCACCAGTGACTGGCATTAATGCAATGCAACCACTTCCCCACTGATCAAGGACAATGGTTTAGACCTGGTGACAGGAAGTGGAACATGTGATATCTATAAGCTCAGAAAGGACAGCTGGCGAGGTTCAAGGAACAATATTAGCTGGGCAGGGACACAAATTAAGCTCAACTATATACAATTAGGTCCCTCTGTAGCCAGTTGGACACCATCCCAGTCAGAGGGGTATATCGTTTTAGAACCTGTTTGGTGTAGCTTAGGACAAGCACTGGTGTGACCGTTCAGCGTTTACCGCTGATATATGGCTACTAAAGCACATTTTGTACAGATTTATTAGGGTCATTAAGAAACTGTTCAGAAACTGTTTATTATTTTTAAAAAGTATTTCAAAACATTTTGCTGTTGTTGTGTGGCTGCACTATACCTAACTCGCCCGTTAAAGCGAGAGATACTGGTTGCCATTTTTGGTGCAGGTCTAGTATGTTTTATTGGAGAACTATGGAGGGCAAATGCTGGTGTGACAGTGCAGAGTTCACCACTGATATATTGTTGCTAAAGCACAATTTGGCAAAAATGTATTGGGTGCACTTAGAACCTGTTCAGAAACTAGTCGGAATTTTAAAAAAACATTTTAATGTCATCGTTCTGCATGTACTTTACCAACTTCACCTGTTAGTGCGAGAGACGCCGGTCGCCATCTTGGGTGTCTGTTTAGTCTTTATGTGGGATAACAATTTAGGGCAAATGCTGACTTGACTGTGCCGCTACCATAGACAGGCGCAGATGGGCTTGCCTAAGGCAAGACCATCTGCACCTGTCTGTGCACTAACCGTGCACAGCCAACGATACTCAAAGGCTCCCTATTGTTATTTAGGCCCTAGGATCTGCTACTCAAGAGACCAGCTGCTGCATATTGGTAAGCAGTTTGAGAACCCTATGTCCTCAACTTTCCCCAGTGAAATAGAGAATAGCCCTTCTCCCACACCTATCGCTAGTGAGAAAGAGATCAGGCCTCCTCCCTTTAACACCAAAAGGTTTGCCACCTTGAGGTGTGAACCTTCTAAGTAACAGGTCCCCAGTGAACCACTCTTCAGAAATAAATTTGTTGATTGATACCTAGAATATGAATGTACTATTCACAACTGAAACATGGTCCATTACTGACTCTGCCATTGACCAACGTAAGGCATGCACCCTGGACTACAAAGTTATGCATATATCATGAATACAAATGATAGGTAGAGGAGTGGGAATTATGTTCAAGGGAAAATTGAAATTCTTTGCACACTCGATCAATGATATTTCAGGCCTTCAATTACTGGGGTTTGTTAGTAGTCAGAAAGGGGCTATGCATTTTTGGGAGTCCTTTGTTTTAGATCCCCAGTATCTCCAAACCCACACCTTAAACCCTTTATTGTGATTATCTGCAATATGGTCCACTTTAAGGTGCATATTATCAAGGAACAGCGTTAGAATTATTGCCAATTTAGGGGCACGAAACTGCTGCTAAAACGTGGATAATAGGCTTGATAATATACCATAGAGAATTCCAACAGAAACCAACGTTAACACCAGAATATGGGCTTCTATTCTCAAGGGCATACTATCAAGCCCATTATCGCTGCTTTAGCAGCAGTTTCCTGTCGCTAGAGCTGCGATAATTTTAACACCTTTCCTTGATAATATATCCTAACTTCTTTTATTTGGAGATGTTGTTATGTGGGCTGAGGAAGATCTATCACTTTCTTTTAATAGACTGTAGGGTGCCTGCAAAATTCTATGACTGCAGCAGTTAGTGTAAGGCCACACCCATCGGGTGCTCACAACCTTGATCATATTTTTTCACCGGACGGGTTAATCCTAGTAAAAGATAACTTTTGTGCTAAACCGACCATGTGCTAATAACCTTGATCCTCAATATAAAGGATCCTCACACTCTGTGGATGGGCACAGCCATTATGAGGAAAAGCAGGTCCTGGTATATGCTTACTAGGTGAACATTTGGACAGGTTTTCAAGCTTTCTAATGCCTTTAACTCTTAAAAGTCAGTTGAGGACAAGTGTTCTGTCCTCAAAGCGGGCAACTTAGGAACACTTGATACAGAAATACCTCAAGTAATCTATAAATGTTTCAAAAACGATCTGCTTCGTCAGATAGTACACCTTTAATAGATTTTTAAAAGCCTGTAAAAAACTGGAAAGGCAGTGGCGAAGTTCTTATTCAGAAGAGAGCAAAACATTGTTAAAGAGCTCTCTGTATGAATGAAAAAGGGTTGTATGTAAAGCAAAGGCTAACTACTGTGTGAAAAATTGGGACCTGTTTGCAGTGTCCCCCCACTTTCTGCTCCCATTTTGCCCACTACATGCTAGTTTTCTGACTCTGACTGTGCCCTGGGCGCTGGTAACCAGACCCAAGGCTTGCGCTCTGACTAAGATTTCATGTATTTAGGCCTTAGTAAAATTGGTAATGACAGACCCTGTAAGTCCCTAGTAGATAATAGGGCTAGGGAGATTCAACCTACCTATCAGTCCCTAGTATATAATAGGGCAAGGAGGTTAAGAGGCCCAGTAGATTACCTGCACCTGTGTGTGCGCTGCTGTGGTGTCTGCTGTCATTTTAAAGGCAGCATTACCTTTCAGGCTGCCTTTACATTACATATATCTGAAAATACGACTTTGGATTTAAAAGTAATTCCAAAGTCTCAAACTACCTTATGTTTAAATCCCTTAAGGTCTCCTATATTATATTATAAGTCATTTACTGAAATAAAACAGGGACTCAAATAAGGATGAGAACAACTCTCAGGAGCTGAATAAGACTTGTAAAACACAAAACAATTCTGAGAAACAGTGTAAAAGTGTATGATAATTTTCAACATACTGTATTTAAGAGAGAAGCTCAAGCCTTTGACAATTTGGGTGTAGTAATTGACAAATGTGTAAGTAATGAGTTCTAAAGTATAATGTAATCTAGTAGTAAGGATACAACTCAAAATGGGTGTATTTGCCATCCTCTCCCTTCTTCCTGGTTTTTATATCTGTAAGTGCTTCCTGATGAGGTTTAGTTCCTTGGACAGGTGCGTCGTTGCCTACTTGTAACTATTCTCTGCTTCAAGGGTCAGAGAATAGTTGCAAGTAGGCAACGAGGCGCCAGTAAGCAATTAGCAGCAGGTGTCCAAGTTGAAGTTAATTTGTTTGTAACCCTTTTGTAAAAGGTTACAAAGAAATTAGGTTCCACTTTTGCACCTGCTGCTGTGACCCTTGCTTGGCTGAAAATTCGTCCCCGCTGATTCGCGGATTTTACCGCGATTTCGCAAGATTTGCGGATCGCGAAATCGCTGAAAATCCCCAAATTCGCCCGTGAAACGGATTTTACGCCCACCCTTAACATGCGCACGAAAAGCTGATTGGCTCTCTGGTGTCTGTAAACATTCGAAACAGTCTGGAGCGGCCGCCATCTTGTGTCTCGGTAGGATTGAGACACAAGAGGTGGCCAAAACAAAGGGGGAAATGATCAAAAGGGGGCAGGGTAGACCCCCCTGACCCCCCCTGAGTATACGTATGAGTGATTATATAGAACTGTTGGTGAATGAGTGGATGTGTATATTGATGGTGGAATTACTGAATTGGTTGTTGGTCTGTCACTCTGTCACAAGGATGGTGTCATCAGTGATGTCATAAGTGATGTCACTGACCATGTCTTGAGTGATGTAATATGTGACGTCATCAGCAGTGCATTACACGCGCAAGTTGTAGTGAGTCCAACTAACTATAACGTGGAATTTCAATGGTTTTATGTCAGCAAAATTTGCAGCTAACTATAACTGGTGTGAAACCTATGGTTTTTTCGGTGAATATATATATATATATATATATATATCTATATATATATTACCTACTGGCGGTCGTATAGGGAATTCGCAACATTCTATTGGGAATAACTTTGGCGCCGGTTGAGGAATCTGCATGAAATTTCCCTCAAATTTGCCTAGTGACGCTTCGCTCCTTAACTGAGAGTTTGGGGGGAATTCGTCAAGCGGGGCCAAGATAAAAGGGGGGTCCCAAAACGTGTTTTCCCCATGTTAATTTCCATAGGGCGGTCAAACTCACTTTTAGCCCGAACGGCTGAAAGGATTTCCACCAAACTTGGCAAAATTGTAGGGACTGGTAGCCTGTTGTACCTTTGCTATGTCTCAAGATATGTGCTACAGTGGATTTTGAGTAATTTAGGTTAAAACAAATATATATATCTATAAGTGCGTCCCGGTGCGCGTACCGGGGAGCGAACCAGCGCGCTACGCAAGTTCGCGCGCGGGAAGGTGATTGGCTCTCGGGTGTCTGTCAACATTCCAAACAGTCCGGAGCGGCCGCCATCTTGGTAGCATCGAGACACAAGAGGTGGCAAAAACAAAGGGGGAAATGACCAAAAGGGGGCAGAGTAGACCCCCCCTGACCCCCTAGGTTTGATGTGGGGGCCATAAAAGGGCCCCGCGGGGCAAAATTATTATTTTTTTTTTCGATTTGCGCGGGGAACATACCGGGGAGCGTACCACGGGGAAAAAGAATGACAGAGTTTTAAAAAAATTTAGCATTTTTTTATAAATTGGAGGTAGTTCTAAAAAGAACAGTTTTTTTTCTTCTTTTTGTTGTTTTATATTTTTTTAAATGTTTTTTCAACATTTTGTACTTTTTTTGGCTTTTATGAACAATTTTATATTTTTTTTGTTATTTTTATGGGGGGAAACAAAAAACAGGGAATTGTAAACGGCTCAACTGGAGCAAAAAAAAAATCGTGAACAAATTATGTTTTTTAGGGCAATTGTGGTTGTCACCAGCTCGGTTGATGAGCTTTATGCTTTGCTCACCATAGGTGATTGTTTTACCACAAAATATACAAGTGATCTTGTATTGCCCAAACTGGGGTTGTATGTTTGGGACCATCTCCCTTGTCTCTGGTCCCGATGGAGTGGGTTGCTTTCTTTTGGAGGTGCTAGGTGAAGATTGGGGAGAGTTTCTGGCCAGTTCTCGGACCTCTGCCGCAGCATAGTTGTTAGGATGCCGGCGCTGCACGTGGCGAATCATGGTGTTATTGCCAAATGGGTATTTCTTTTTAGGGTTCCCCCTTGAAAGTTCAGTGCCACAGATAAGGCAAGTAACCCTTGGCGCATTCACTTTTTTGAGGCCCGTTGGGATGGGAAAAAAATCCCATATAATGTGCTGCTTTGGCCTATATAGGGTATTATCTTCTGACAGGAATGTCCTCCTCCTCTTTTTCATCTCCACCACTGTGGTGTTGTGGTGGTCCTCTTGGTGGTGGTGGTGGTGGTGGCTGAGATGCTCCTGCTGCTGCTGCTACTGAAGCCATTTTTCAGTCCAAAAAGGTACAGAGAGGTCTTTCAACAGGTCTTCTTCACTCAAAGTACAAAGTGAGATGAGGAAAAAAGGTGGGGGCTTTCATCATTAGGAAAATAAAACTGTCCTGAACCAATGAAAAGTGTTATTTTCAGGTCACATGACCAGGGCTTTCATCATTTAGAAAGCAAAACTGTCCTGAACCAATAAAAAGTGTTATTTTTAGGTCACATGACCCGGCGCGCTTACGCTACGCGCCCCCGGGCGCGCCCCGGGGCGCGTCGCGTAAGCGCGTCGGATGCTTATGTTGTGCGATCGTATGCGCTCGAGTGCTTCCGGGTGCGTTTACGCCGCGCGTATCACGTGGACGCGGCTACGCGATACGTCACGTGATGTTTTCGTTCGCGGCAAAAGCGCTAACGGGACGCTCACCGGGACGCGCACCGGGAGCGCTCCAGGGCAAAAAAATTTAATTAAAAAAAACCATGAACAATATACATAAAAAAAAAGTATTACATAAATATACAATATAGGATTCATTATAAACAATATTACGTTTCATAGCTAGAGAAATTTGCTATTAAAAAACCTTTGAAATTCACTGAACAAACCCAAGGTTTCACACCAGTTATAGTTATGAATTAGCATTTAAAAAACCTATGAAATTCACTGAAAAAACAATAGGTTTCACACCAGTTATAGTTAGGAATTAGCATTTAAAAAACCTATTAAATTCACTGAAAAAAACATAGGTTTCACACCAGTTATAGTTAGCTGGAAATGTCACTGACATAAAACCATTGAAATTCCCACGTTATAGTTAGTTGGACTCACTATAACTGGCGCGCCTGCAATGCACTGCTGATGACGTCACATATTACATCACTGCAGGCGAGCAAGTT
Source organism: Lissotriton vulgaris (assembly GCF_964263255.1). Taxonomy (NCBI): domain Eukaryota; kingdom Metazoa; phylum Chordata; class Amphibia; order Caudata; family Salamandridae; genus Lissotriton; species Lissotriton vulgaris. Next base: position 184,756,528 of record NC_141688.1, on the reverse strand, counting down.
ATGGTTATTTCTGTGAATTTAATAGGTTTTTTAAATGCTAATTCCTAACTATAACTGGTGTGAAACCTATGTTTTTTTCAGTGAATTTCATAGGTTTTTTAAATGCTAATTCCTAACTATATAAGGCCTGAAACCTATGTTTTTTCAGTGAATTTCAAAGTTTTTTTTAATGCTAATTCCTAACTATATAAGACCTGAAAGCCCACCAGGAATCTCCAGTATGCGCCAGGGGACTGCATTGCAGAGATGTGTAATGAAGCCACGCCCCTTTTTACACCTCTCTGCAACGCAGCCCCCGTGCATGTTTGAAGAGGGGGAACTAATTCCCCTTGCATACTGGGGGCCCCTGGGGGCCAACTAGACCACCTGGAACCTCCAGTATGCGTCAGGGGACTGCATTGCAGAGGTGTAATGAGGCTATGCCCCTTGTTACACCTTTCTGCAACTCAGCCCCGTGCCGCGTTTGCAGAGGGGAAACTAATTCCCCTTGCATACTGGGGGTCCCTGGGGGCCAACTAGCCCACCAGGAGCATCCAGTATGCGCCAGGCGGCTGCATTGCAGAGAGGTGTAATGAGGCCACACCCTTTTTTACACCTCTTTGCAACGCAGCCCCTGTGCATGTTTGAAGAGGGGGAACTAATTCCCCTTGCATACTAGGCTTCCCTGGGGGCCAACTAGCCCACCTGGAACCTCCAGTATGCGCCAGGGGGCTCCATTGCACAGAGGTGTAATGAGGCTATGCCCCTTTTTACACCTCTCTGCAACGCAGGCCACTGGCGCGTTTGCAGAGGGGGGAGTTATTCCCCTTGCATACTGGGGGTCCCTGGGTCATATCTGCCCAAACACCGATATTCCGAACGATTGAAAATGACTTTTCTTGAGAAACATTTGGATTTGGATTATCATGTCCTATACTTTGGAATTTTTGAAAGACTGACTTTGAGGATGCTATAAATTACGCACGTCCGCCCGAATTATGTGGGTAAAATTGATACCTAGTCACTTTGAATAAGAATGTACTTACGTCTCGTCTAACATTTGGAAGAAATATCTAGTTACATGACAACAGGATACCGACATAACTTGAAGGAAATAAGAACGCCCTGAAGAAGTTCTGTTGTACAGAACGAATCGTTTTGGCCAGCTATGGTACATAAACTTAAGGAAAATGAGAGCATTTGAATATACACCAAGATTCAGCGCTTCAATAAGGACTCTAAGTGATATGATTTGATTGGACTTATTGTGCAAGTGGTGCTGTGCCAAACTTTGGAATATTCTCCACTACTCTCTACTACTTACTCTCTCCTACTCCACTACTCTCAAATACTCATTCTCTACTACTCTACTACTCTCTACTACTCTCTACTACTCGCTCCCTACTACTCACTCTCTACTACTCTCTACTACTCACTCTCTACTACTGTCTCTCTACTACTCACTCTTTACTACTCACTCTCTACTACTCTCTACTACTCACTCTCTACTTCTCACTCTCTACTACACCTCTACCTCTCTACCTCTCTCTACACACACACATATACACATATATATATGCATATGCATTTATATATATGTATGTGTATGTATATATATGTATATATATACATACATATATAAACATATAGAATCTTTATATCTATATAAATACAAATATAAATGCAGGCATACATATACATATATGCATACAGAAGCATGTTATTTACATGAAAGTTTGAAAAACACTAATAAAAGCAAAGCTAAAAAGCCACCTCATTACAAACAGAATGGCTTTAACTTAAACGAGGTTGAGATCTATTGCATTTTCAATGCTTGTTTACTTTGGTTCCATCAAGAAGGCTTTCAGATGTGTCACACATTTGCCATAAATTGTTAATGTTAATGTTAATGTGTTGGGTGTCTTATATAGCGCTCGGCTACTCCGAGGAGTGTCCCGGCGCTTTCAAACCCACAGCAGACTAACAGAAGGCAGAGGGAGGAACGAAAAAAGAAACAGCAGATCACTGTCCATAGAGCCAAGTCTTCAGGCCTTTTCTAAAGGCCAACAGGTTCGAGGTACCGCGAAGCGACAAAGGGAGGGCATTCCAGAGCTTGGGAGCCAGGTGTTGAAAAGAAGGCCCCCCCACCCTTGCTTTCCTGACACAAGGAACCGTGGCCAGACCAAGAGATTCCGATCTTAGGGATCTAGCTGGTTTGTAAAAAGTAAGGCGTTTCTGAATATATTCAGCTCCCACAGCATGGAGAGCCTTATGCGCCAGCGTAAGTGTTTTAAAAACCATCCACTTGCGAATAGGGAGCCAGTGTAGGGAATGTAGTAGATCCGAGGCTCTCGCGCGATGAGGCAGACCAAAGACTGCCCGAGCCGCCGAATTCTGGATCACCTGAAGTTTCTGTAATAGATAGTCAGGAAGAGCCAAATACAAAACATTTGAGTAGTCCAGCCTAGAACAGGTGAGAGCCTGGACAGTGGTTTTCCTATGCGCAAGCGGGAGCTGGGGAAGAAACTTACGCAACATTTTAAGGAGACCAAAGCAGGTGCCCGTCAGACCAAGGATCTGGGACTTAAATGACAGGCAGTTATCGATTTTGACCTCAGATTCTTCGCAACCAGCGAGAAGGACGTGGGCGGGGACATGTTCACAGGCCACCAATGCTGCCATTTTGGGTCTGTCTGACAACCGAAGAAAAGCACCTCAGATTTTCCAGGGTTACATTGGAGGCTGTTTCGCTGAAACCATTCGAACACAGCCTCAAGACACCCACGGATGCTCTCCTCGTTGAACTCAGCCCCCTTCCCACACGTGAAAAGGAGCTGCGTATCATCAGCGTAAGATATGATCTGAGCCCCAAAAGACTCAGCCAGCACCGCCAAAGGGGTCATAAAGATGTTAAAAAGAGTCGGGCTAAGCCCAGACCCCTGAGGAACTCTGACCTCCAAAGGCGGCACTTCCGCTGAGTTTGGGGGGGCCCAGACCACCTGTCGGCGACCAGCTAGGTAAGATCTAAACCAGTTCAACACCGTCCCTCTCAGACCGATCTCATGAAGTCTGTTGAGGAGGCCCTCATGAGGGACGGTGTCGAAAGCCGCCGACAGGTCTAGCATTACCAACATAGCTCTTCCTCCCTCATCCAACACTTCCTTAATAGCCTCATTAACCTCCAGAAGTGCTCCCTCGGTGCTTAGATTGGAGCGAAAGCCCGACTGGGAGGAATGCAGCAGGCAATGGGTCTCAAGATAAGTGGAGAGCACAGTATGCACATGCTTTTCTATTGTCTTGGCGAGAGCAGGCAAGAGGGAAATAGGCCTATAGTTGGCGAGGATCTCCGGGTCAAGACCCGATTTTTTAAGTAATGGAAAAACCATCGCCTGTTTCCAAACTAGACAAAGATAGGTTGAGAATGGGGTTAATTAATGGGTTCAAAGCCTCACCAGCCCTAGCTAGAAAACTAGCAGGGCAGGGGTCAGATGGTGAGCCTGATTTCAGTTTGGACAGGAGGTCCCGGGAGACAGACATAGAAATGGATAAAAACTCAGAAAGAAAGGGTCCAGGCTCAGTTATCAGATTCAACTGGTCCTTCGGGATGGTCAATCAAAGGCATTTATAGAGCGCACTACATACCCATAGGGTCTCAAGGCGATGGTAACAACACTAGGGTCCTGGGAGGGAAAGGACTCTTGAATCTGCTTAATTTTAGTGGATAAAAAACTAGCTATCGACATCACCCATGGCTCGGAGAACTCATGATGTGAAGCGATGGCCATTGGAGTCACAAACGCCTTGACAATAGTAAAAATTTCCCTGCAGGAGCTGGAGATGGTCTCGATTCTTGCTGCATAATAGTTTTTTTTTTGGCCAAAATATCAGCATGATAGATCTTGATAGTAGCCCTATAAGCGCCCTTGGCCTCGGGAACATACTGCTTACGCCAGAGCCGCTCAGCTGCTTTGCAGTTCCGTTTGGAAAGTGCAAGAGAATCAGTAATCCAAGGCGCGGAGGTCCGCCTAGCAGTCGTCCGAGGGGCAATAGGAGGAGCGAGATCATCTAGCCGCTCCAGTAGCCACTTCTGTAGTAGATTGAGATCCCTCTGAAGATCACCCGAGAGATGGCAAGGATGCTCCAAACAAGCCTGTGCAAGACTCTCAGGGGTCACCCGATGATAAGCCCTACTCATTTGCCTACAATGATTAGGAATTGCACTTAGGAGTTTACTGACACCCTGGATCTGGAAGCCGATCAGGAAATGGTCCGACCAGAGAACAGGGATGGGACTGGCCATGACCAGAGGAATAGTAGAAAACACCTGGTCAAGCTTATGGCCCCTATTATGGGTCGGAACTGATAAGTGGGGAATAAGGCCTAGGGTGGCGGGAAATTGTTTCACCGTCTCGCCCATCCTCTATGTGTATGTTAAAATCCCAGAGAACAATACAATGTTCTGTCTTTAAGAAAAGTGCTGTGATTAATGCCTGCAATTCCTCATAAAAGGGCCCTCGCTGACCTGGAGGTCTATAGACCAGGAGCCCAGAGAAAGATTGATGGGAAGATAGGGTAATAGAAAAAGCCAAGGACTCACAACCAGAGATGGGGGCCATTGGAGTGACCACACATGTGGCGGATCTCTGAACCACAATCGCCACCCCTCGACCCCTCCCAATAGGTCTATCATGTCTGAAAATAACATAATCAGGCGGGATAGCAGTTGCAATATCAGGGTTGGAGGACTCACCCAACCAAGGTTCGGTGAGCATTAAACAGACAGGTTTTTCATTGGTTAACAGCTCAAAAATATCAGGCGCATGTCTGCCCAAGGAGCGTGTATTAGGCAAAAGACACTTGTAATTAGCAATGGGCTTCGGGCTAAAAGCCACGCTCACCGAGGAATTACCAGGAAGCCATCCACAGCCAGCACATCTACGTTTGCGTCTACACCGCCCCGGAAAGACCACCTGACACGAGGACATATCTTTCCTGAGTGTCAGAAGATCCAACGAGGAATAGGAGAGCCTAGGTCCAGCCTCACCCGTTCCACCGTCCGCCTCCGTGACGCGGACGGGCGCAGATGGGCATGACTCCGGCGCAGGTCCAGCGTGTCCGCTGTGCGCATCCGCTGCGCGGAGTAGTAGCCATCCTTTATGAGCGCTGCTAGAGCGCGTCACTCACCAGCCCACACCCAATATGGCCGCCAAAGTCGGAAAAACCAGCCCTCGGCGTCTGTACTCGGCCGAGAGCTGTCCGGGGGCAGAGGGAGGGGGGAGAAGGTACACAGAGCGAATTCTGAATGTTAGCACTCTAGTTGCTCATTAGATCACTGTAGTAAAGCTACTGCTCACCAGGGAAGTCTGCTGCTGGTATTCAAAGTGCATGTTTCAGTCTGCATGAAATAGAAGAGGATTTGAGAAGTCACTCAAAATGATCCCTAATTTTTCTTTCTAAAGCACTAATCATACTTTCTATGGTAAAATGAACCCCCTCATGTTATTCCTTTTTAAATTAAATGTTTTCAGACCTACCACTTCATTCCAATCAAGATGGCTTCTGGTGTGCCATACTTTTGTCATAAGTAAGACTGTTAGTGCTCTAGTTGTTCTTTAGAACACTCTGGGACATTCTGTCATTGGGCTATACTTGGGCTACATCTGGGTGATATTTGGGCTACATTTAGGCTCTTTTGTCTCTGGTGGCCATCTTGGGGGACTGTATGTCAGAATTTTTTAATGAAATTGAAGAGGATTTGAGAAGTCACTCAAAATGTGCCCTAACTTTTCTTTCTGCAGCAATAATCATACTTTCTATGGCAAAATATACCCCCTCATTTTGTTCCTTTTTAAATTAAATTTTTTAAAAGTTACCAGTTTATTCCAATCAAGATGGCTTCAGGTGTGCCATACCTTTGTAATAAGTAGGACTGTTAGCGCTCTAGTTGTTCTTTAGAACACTCTGGGACATTCTGTCATTGGGCTATACTTGGGCTACATCCTGGTGATATTTGGGCTACATTTGGGCTCTTTTGTCTCTGGTGGCCATCGTGGGAGACTGCATGACACAGAGAAACTGACCTGAGTAGCGCCAGAGCCCGAGAGTGCCTAACAAGGATCCCCACGAAGGAGTGCTGGCCCCCATAAGCCTGCCTGCCTGCTGCCTGCAGCGTCCCCCTCCCGCCGCCGCGTTGGAGCAAGAACTGCGGCCGCCGAGCGGAGGGGGACTCTAAAACTACACCCCCCAGCAGGCCTAGCGGCGCCAGCCGCATTATCATCGCGCCAGGCGGCGCATAAAGGAAGCGTCACCCCCGCGTCTCGGGAGCGTGCGGGAGAGCGCGGGAGCGCCCGGGGCGAAGCCCGGGCAAATGGCGGGCCCTCTGTGGCCCTCAGGGGACCTAAGGAGACGGGACGGGCCACCCCCCTAACAACCGCACTGGAAACATCTCGTCCAAAAGGCTCTAAACAAGTCGACACTGGGAGGCTATACATCCACTTCTGGAGGATGACGAAAGTGCCAAAAACTCCAATGGCCACCAGATCAACTACGAGACTGAAACCTGTGAGTACCCCACTACCAACTATAACTGCTATTGACAAAATGCTGCAAAAAACTATTAGGTAAGTGGCGAACGCTATCCAGGACACAGAGAGACGCCTCTCTTTGACCCCAGATATGCGTTTTCCAAACCTATCTTTACACACCACTAATAATACATGCATTATGGATGATAGTTCTAACTCACAAGAATCTCTACTGATGCAATCGTTTTCAGACCTACCAAATTCGCACAAGAAGGATACAACATCAAAACCCTTATTTACGTGCTCAACAACGATCGCAAATGAGAGCAGCCCCCCAATCCTAAGCAATACTGGAAATAACACAAACCACTTGCATACATCTTCTCCAGACCCCGAGGTCCAGCTAATAGAGAGCCAGTTAACAGCAAGTCAAATTGCCCCGATGCCTGCACTTGATCAATCACCCCACAAAAAGAAGCGCGCAAAGAAAAAGCGTAAGACCAAACATCCCATGAAAAATATCCATCATCCTGTAGGCAAGTCTAAGCGATCAATCAAAGACTTATGGCAGAAACTCACCCGGGAAAAACCTACTGACAATATCTCAACAGGGTCCCCCTCTATTCTCTCTCTAGATTCGGTCTTTACTTGCAATCGCAATAACAAACCAGAGACCATTCAGGTCAACGAGCAGACTGGTCACATAATCGAAGCACCCACACTGACTACGCCATCCCTATCCGATATTGAAACTTTGATCAAATCTCTTTTACACCCCATCAACAATCGGATAGCTAATATAACGAAGGCTCTAGGGAAATTTGAAAGAGCACAGAATGAAGTTTTATCTAAAATTCTCAAGATGCTCAAAGCACCCATCATGACCTCTACCTTTGTGCCAGTGAGCACAAATCTCAACATCAGCAACCCGAAACCCAAAAATTCCAATGATAGTAACTCAGCGGCCAGCCCTGCTAAACAGGCTACAATACAGAAACAGGGCCCGCCAACTGTAAATACTTTGCCCATAACACAACAAGTAACCCAAACGCCAGCCCAGATAGCGCCTACAAATAACGTGCAGTGTACTCTCGTTCCTGTGGATGCCGAAGATAGTGAATGGGCAGCGGAGAGTTCTCCCATAGCCACAACTAGACTCAATAACGAAACACCGAAGCACCTTAGCATCCCACCCAGAAATAATCCCACTAATGTATCAGGGACAAACCAACCCACACCTAGACTGACAAGAACGTCTACACACATAAATCTTCCCCCCGAATCTAGCGCCCACACAATAGTTATGATTGGGGTACCCAAGTTAGCTGAAAACACAAGGGAAACTAACACTGAACTTAAGAATAAGGTTATGCAGTGGTTAACCATTCATAGACCACTTCCGTCTCACATAACAGGGACAATTTCCCAAGTTAGGATAGTAGATTGGGTGGGTACTAGATATAAATCAACTGAGGGAGATTGTATTGTCATCAACTTCAAAGACAGGGGAGCTGCTAAATTTATTGCCAACTGGAGGAGCTCCTCTACAAACAGCCTGATCCGTACAATGGGTTTAAGTTATTTCTATCCACGTAACCCCGATGGCCTTAGATATAACACCAAACGTCCCCATTGATATGATGGGCCCCCGGCGGCTGATACCTACCCCCAAACACGGCCCCCTGCCCTAGCCCGCAGTCAGGGGAGAACCACGAACTTAGAAGCACATCGACATGCTCATTCTTGGGAAAATAGAACTTATAACTATCCAACATATCCTTTGTACGAGAATCTAGAACCTGTCTACTATCCATATACAAGATCGCACCCAACTCATAATTTATACCTGACCCCAACCTCAAATAGATATGAAGCTCTTTATAACTATGACAGCGACTACCTTGATGAGGTGGATTGACTGGTATCTGTCTCATCTCCCAGTCCTTTAAGTAACCAGATAAAATTTGCCGTCCCCTCCAATATAATAAAACCTGCTGTCATTGAAAACATCTACACTACCTCCAGTGCACATACAGATACTCTCAATACAGAGATGATAATATCTAGTTCTGAAAGTTTATCTCCTCAAGGTGCACCTGCCCCTCTCCCCGTTGACACAGGCCTCCCTAACATTAATACACACCTAAACCATTTACATAGCGATAGCAGCTCCCAGACAGATATCGTAAGGCATGTTGACCTGCACCTGCCCTCATCGCCACACATGACAGCTGAGATGGGGAATCCACATAATAACCTTAGCTCCATCAAAATGTTATCATGGAACATTGCAGGTTTGGCCTCAAAAATCAAAGATCCTTCCTGGATAGCCTTTGTTAAAAATTTTACTATATTGTGCTTTCAGGAAACTTGGCTCACCAACAATAATGTTTTCATTAAAGGTTTCCAAAGCTTCTTCGTACCCGGCCTTTCTTCACCCAGTGGTAGGGCAAAGGGGGGGCTGGCAATATTCATTAGCCTCTCGCTAGTGATACAGATAAAAAACAAACGTCAAGACAATATCAACATACAGGTCCTGGAGCTTAGAAAAGGCAAAAAAGTACTAACTTTGGTTAACTTCTATAATGCCATATCGCCTTTAGGTGATTGGAATATCGTCAAACTCCACGAGTACCTTCACAATAACCTGGCAGTTCTACCACGGAACAAAATAATTGTAGGTGATTTTAATGTGCATATCTGTGGTCACCCGACATTGTCATACCTGGGTTCCATGGGTTGTGGAAACAGATCAGGCCTTCATTTTGTGCACTGCCCACGTGGCTCTAATATGAATAACCTAATAGACGGCCTAGACTTGAGAAATGCGATGACCCTGAAAGAGGACTCCTTTATCTACAAAACCCCAACCTATAAAGGTTCAGAACAAGGCTCCTTTATTGATCATATATTGCTCTCCGTTGATATGGCAATTACAGCTTCAAACTTTAACATCCATGAAAATATCCATAGTGACCATAATCCGATTTTAGTGGAAATTAAAAGTGGACTGTTTGAACTCAGCAAAAATCGCAAAGACCCAGGTGTTCTAAAGTTAATTAATGGCAACCGACGACTAAAGTGGTCTTCAATAAACAGTGAAGCTTTACTTGAATCAGTTAAAACGAGTTGTGTTCAAGAACTTACCATCTGCTCCTCTAACACCATTCCCCCGGATCTTATACTATCTGCCTTCGCTGAATTGACCAAAAGAGTGGATAAACTGCTCTCTGTACCAATGAAGAGTCAAGACAACCAACAGCCACGATGGTTCGATCATACCTGCTGAAGAGCCGGTCAGCAACTAAAAATGGCTCTAAAGAACAAACCAAGGGATCCCACTTTAATCAAAATATTACGCTCTGATTATAGATCTGCTTTGGCATCACGCAAAAAAGCTATTAAGGTGAGCATCTGGGAATCCTTACTCGATCCATCCATCCTGGGCAACAGTTCCAAGTTTTGGAGCCCAATCAACAAACCAATGTTTGACGATCCGAATGCTGTTACAATTGGAACCTCCATACCCGAAAGTGACTGGGTCTCTCACTTTAGTGCAATTTTTAAAAGCGACGATACACAGCAAACGCAAGCCCCAAAACTCCCTGTAGAAGCCCGTTGGTATTCACAGACAAAGAAGTGGAAAGGGGGATTCGCTGTCTGACTAGCAACAAGGCCCCGGGCCCAGATGGCCTCCCCCCAGACCTATTTAAATCCAACGTTGCCTTCTGGGCTCCAATCCTCACGGCAGTGGTTAACGCTGGAGCCGCTACCAAGGCCCCTAAGTCCGGGGGAGCCTCAACTATTGTACCCGTGTACAAAAAAGGAGACAGAAGTAACGCAGCCTGCTACAGGCCAATTTCACTGATTAACTCTGTCGCCAAGGTCGTTGGTGGGATCATCCTAAATAGGTTATCTACCTGGGCCAAACACAACAATGTTATGTCGCCAGCACAATATGGCTTCAGACCAGGTCATTCTACAATAACACAATGCCTGAACCTATACCTAATTAGTGGCAAATATACACTGGCCAGAAACGGTATACTTAATATGGCCTTTATGGACCATTCATCAGCATTTGACTGTGTCGACAGAAATAAACTTTGGGAAGTCTTGCTGAAAATGGGGGTTGAAAAAAACCTAATCAATTTCTTGGCCGATCTTCACAGCGACACACAAGCGAATGTGCGATACACTAAAGACCTAAAAGTGACCAAAGACTTTAAAATAAATCGGGGGGTCAGACAGGGCTGTATTGTAGCGCCTTTTCTTTTTAATTTATACATCATTGATTTAGAGGAGCATCTTTTAAGAACAAACACGGACTACCCATACATAGGTAAAAGGGGCGTCCCCGTCCTTCTCTATGCTGACGACGCCGTCCTCCTTATCTCAAGAACTGCACTTGGCCTCCAAATTTTACTGGATTCTTTTTTTCATTTTATGAACTCTCGAGGCCTGTGTATTAACAACGCCAAATCATTCATCATGAAGGTAGGACATGGGCCCAAGAAGACTTACCCTTTATCCGTTAATGGGGAAAAAATACCCTACACAACATCTTTTTCCTACCTTGGCGTACTGTTCGACAGTAAACTTACATGGGGACCAGCGCTAAAGAAAAAGAGAGGAGACTTAATAAGGACCAACGCGGCAATAACTGACTTTGCTCGCAAAATGGGAAACACACCCGTGGCTGCGTTAAGGAAATTATACCAAGCCAAGAGCATATCAGTTGCCTGCTATGGGAGTGACCTCTGGGGGGTTTTACCAGTGCCTGACCTAATATTCACCGAAAATAACTTCTTAAAACAAATCTTATGTTTACCGAAAAGTACGGCCAACTTCTCCATTCACGAGGAACTGGGCATGCCACATTTAGAGGATAAAATTGCAGTAAACCCCCATTTGTGCTGGCTAAATAGTTGGATGAACAACGAAATACCTTTCACTCAGAACATTTTATCTGAAGCACTCACATGGGATGGGAAACTAAAGATACCCTGGATAAAGTACATTCGAGACTGTCTTCAAAATCTGGGCAGGTTGAACCTCTTCTTAGCACCACAGTCAGTAACAAAGTATGATGTAACATCTATAAAGACTACTTTTCTAATGACCCGTCAGTTGGCGAGGGAAGAGACTGAACTGAAGAAGGGCAGTGTGTTGAACCACACTTTATCCAAAACATGCATTCAAATAAAACCATATTTATCTTGGGCCATCTCCAGATATGAGCGCTTTTTAATGACTAGATTTTGACCTTTTTCATCTGTTGCTAGCCGTGCCCAGTAATGCCCATAGGGGGCAAGTGCTGCCAGCTTGCGGCTGCGACAATAAGTCTCCGCAAGATCTGGCGCACTTTTTATTTATATGCCCATACTATACCGTACCTCGAAAATTTTTTAAAAACCTCTTCTTAAAAAATTGAATTTCGTGCAAATAAGGCCCGCACTAATTTATCTTAAAATGTTGCAGTGTGAAAGCACTTTATACGTAATCAATTTATTAAAGACAGCCCTGAGAATTAGGAAAAGTATGGAAGGTTAATAAGTATTTTAATGAATTGTACTGCCGCTCTTGCATGAGCTGTGATAGGGTATATCGCAATTTACTGTTTTATATCTAACTGTTTTTAAATGATGAACTGTTTTATCTATGTACTTTTATGACTGATTTTTACTTTCAGTCGAATAAAGAAATTTTGAATAGAATTGAATTGAATTGACTGCATGTCAGAATGTTTTAATGAAATAGAAGAGGATTTGAGAAGTCACTCAAAATGTGCCCTAATTTTTCTTTCTGCAGCACTAATAATTCTTTCTATGGCATAATATACCCCCTCATTTTGTTCCTTTTTAAATTAAATGTTTTAAGAGTTACCAATTTATTCCCATCACAATGGCTTCAGGTGTGCTATACCTTTGTAATAAGTAGGACTGTTAGCGCTCTAGTTGTTCTTTAGAACACTCTAGGAGGCTGCAGTAGAACACAAAGGAATCAACTGACAGTCTCTGTCCTTGTTGGATGTACATGTTTTACTGAGAATGTCAGACTTCATTCTCACATGACTGAGAAAGATAATGTGAATTTACAGAAAATATGCTTTCAGTTTAGCTTATAGATCCCCTTCCAAACCACTGTGGGAAAATCATGAGATATTAGTTTTCTTTCAAACATGATTCATGATATCACAGCAGAAGGCTTTTTCACATGGTAAAATCACCTTAGAACACACCACAATTCCTAAAATGAGTATGGTACCATCAACAAATGATTTAAAATGTAACTAAAGTCCTAAAACCCTCTATTAACTACAATGCTTTTAATGAGGTGTTATCATGTATATTGGTCCCAGGATGGCTGCCAACACTTCTTGGATGAAGTTCTGACAGCCAATCAGATCAGATGTGTGGTTAGGCTCCGCCCAGATATATATATATATTTTTTTAACCTAAATTACTCAAAATCCACTGGAGCACAAATCTTGAGACATAGCAAAGGCACATCGGGCTACCAGTCCCTACAATTGTGCCAAGTTTTGTGGAAATCCATTCAGCCATTCGGGCTAAAAGTGAGTCCAACCGCCCTATGGAAATTAACATGGGGAAAACACGTTTTGAAATGCGCCTTTTATCTCGGCCCCCGCTTGATGAATCCCCCTTAAACTTTCAGGGAAGGAGCGGAGCGAAGCGAGGCAAATTTAAGGACAATTACAGGCAGATTCCTCAACCGGCGCCAAAGTTATTCCCAATTGAATGTTGCGAATTTCCTATAGAAAACAATCCTAACTATAACTACCTACTGGTGACCGCCAGTAGGTAATATATATATATATGAAGAATCCATCCACGTTCTCCCGTTTTAAAAAAAAAACAAACGAGTGTGGACCCAGGTAAGTGCTTGATTTTTCATTATTGCATTACCAAGAAATCCGCCATGACGCGTTTCAGCAGCTCCTTCTGCCTTGATCACATGACAGCCTAACCATTGTGCTTCACCAAATTTAAAGTGCTTGTGCCCCAGTCACATGTTATAATAAACAGTGTAAAAATACTACCATGTATGTAGTTTTTTAAAAACATGATGAATCTTATACATTTTAAATAAATATCAGTGCATAGTTGAATTGTATAAATGCATAAATGCAATTAAGGTATGTATACAACAAAAAAATATTTTTTATAAAAGCATAGAAAGTGGAATTCATTGATTCACTCAGTCAGAACATAAATGCATAAACAATTTTCCAATGCCACTTTAACTTCGAACAATATTGGCTTCAATGCATATTAGAAATGAATATTTCATGTAGCACTATTAGCCTCTATCTTTTACATATCCTTATACTGAAAATAAAATCCCAGTTCATCCTTTTTTAATGCATAAATGCAGAACATACTAATTGTGTAGTGATAACATTATAGAGGGCACTGAAATAAACCTGAACCTATACCCTATAAGTAGAAAATCATGCTAAGACTAAGAATAAAGTGCTTGTGCAAAAAAAAGAAAGAAACATTTTTTTCCCCTATCCAATATTACTCAAAAAGATTTGGTACTATCCGGGAATCTCCTAATCCAAATCATGGGTATTTGTGAGATTCCCTGGTAAAATGAATTTTAACAATGTTTTGAGGATCCAATACCTGTTACATTCAAGGCTATAGGATAAAGTCATTTTTACATAGAAGTGCAGTCTGATGGTAAATTAAAACGTGGAAGAAATGGTTGATTCCCACTAATGTATAAAACTGAATAAAACAGCCGTATAGACATATAAATATATAAATACATACTGATAATCAATAAATACATTTCAACTCCTAAAACCACAATTCTAAAACCATCCAGAAGATATATACATCTAAAAGACTTTATAAAATTCATTCCTATGCATGCTATCAACAGATAGGTAGGTAGGTAAATAAGTTAAGACAGATGAAACTAGAGAGGTCAAACCTTCTCTTTAGAGGAGCTCCTATAGGAATTATTCCAAATAAGTGTATAGATCTTCACTTGTATTAAGCCCCTCTGGGTCTTTAGTATCTAGCTCCAGAATATATCTTGTTCTCAAGCGCCTTAATTTTAGATCTCGGTTACCCCCTCTTTTCTGGGGCGAGACTGCATCTATGACAAAATATTGCAAATGTTGCAAACTATTGTCATGATGGATTTTAAAATGTCTTGCCACGAGATAACTAGGGTCACTATTGTTAATGGCCCTAATGAGTTGTAATATGCGCTTGTAGACAGAGAGTTTAGTGCTGCCTATGTACTTTAAATTGCAGCTACACTGTAAAACATAAACAGCATAGTCAGTGTGACATGTTAGGTGGTGCTTTATGTCCAGAGCCCTGTCACTAAAAGCAGGCTGGTAAGTAGTACAGTTGGAGCCAAATTGAAGAGCTTTGCAGCTACAGCATTTGAAAAAGCCTTTTCTGGCTGTCAACCATCCAGTTTTCCCGTGCTCCTCTGGATTCTTTTTAACCAAAGCATTGGCCATAGATACCGCTCTTTTATACGTAGTAGATGGCTGCTTAGGTAAGAGGGCTCCAATAACTGGGTCCTCATGTGCAATTGGCCAATTTTTTCTTCTGATATCTTTCAGCTGTTTTTCCTGTCTAGAATAAGTGAGAATTATTCTAGTGGGCTCAGTAAAATCCTCACCTGTATTTTCTTTTTCTTTGTGAGGTAATTTTTGTTTACTCTTGCCCAATAAAATATCCTTTCTGCTAGATTTTCTAGATTTAACAATAGCTGTTTCAATAGAGGAGCTAGTATAACCTCTCTCTAAAAATCTCTGTTTACATTCCTTCTGTTTGTCAATCATAACATGTTCCTCACTGCAGATCCTGCGGATGCGTAGCATCTCCCCATAGGGGATGTTTTGTATTAGATGCGGGGGATGGGAACTAGATGCATGAAGTAATGTATTTCCTGCTGTTGCCTTCCGATGTAAAGAGGTGGTCATTTTATTGTCAATTTCATTGATCTGTACATCCTGGAAAGCTATGCTTGTTTGACTGATGTTGACAGTAAAATGCAGGTTTACATCATTGTTATTTATTTGTGCAACAAAATCATTGGGTTCCTGTTCTGAACCTTGCCATATGATGAACAGATTCAGAAAAGGGGGTGGTGATGAACAGAGTGTCTGAATCAAGCAGACCACTCTTACCCAGTCCAAAGATCAGGGCTTGATCCATCACCGTTATTTATCTCACTGCACCATCCCAGCTCAGAACCTGGCTATATGCAAATCAGTGAACAGGTCATCGATAAATCTCAGCCAGCAAACCACATTGTCTCTATATATATATGCTCAAATTACCACCTAAGGACCAGCTCCTACCACCAACCCATGAATAAACATGCGTAGCTGGGGGAGAAGCTGGCCCCCATGGCTACTCCCTGAACCTGCTGGAACATTTGATTTTTAAACATAAACATGTTTTTTTCTAAACGCGCTCTGACTAAGATTTCATGTATTTCGGCCTAAGTAAAGTTGGTAATGACAGACCCTATACGTCCCTTGTAGATAATAGGGCTAGGGAGATTCAACCTACCTATCAGTCCCTAGTATATAATAGGGCAAGGAGGTTTAGAGGCCCAGTAGATTTCCTGCACTTGTGTGTGCACTGCTGTGGTGCCTGCTGTCATTTTAAAGGCAGCACTGCCTTTCAGGCTGCCTTTACATTACATATATCTGAAAATATGACTTTGGATTTAAAGGTAATTCCAAAGTCTCAAACTACCTTATGTTTAAATCCCTAAGGTCTCCTATATTATAAGTCATTTACTGAAATAAAACAGGGACATATAAGAATGAGAACAACTCTTAGGAGCTGAATAAGACTTGTAAAACACAAAGCAATTCTGAGAAACAGTGTAAAAGTGTATCATAATTTTGAACATACTGTATTTAAGAGAGCAGCTCAAGCCTTTGAAAATGTGGGAGTAGTAATTGACAAATGTGTAAGTAATGAGTTCTAAAGTATAATGTAATGTGGTAAGGATATATATATATATTCACTGAAAAAAACATAGGTTTTACAGACGTTATAGTTAGGAATTAGTTAGGAATTAGTATTTAAAAAACCTTAGAAATTCACTTAAAAAACCATAGCTTTTCAGGGACGTTATAATTAGTTGAACATTTGACTCATATAAAACCAGAGAAATCTGCCTGTTATAGTTAGTTGAGCTAACTATAACTCACTCGCCCGCAATGCACTGGTGATGACGTCACATATTACATCACTCATGACATGGTCAGTGACATCAATGATGACATCACTGATGACATCTCAAATGACATCACTGATGACATCACTGATGACATTATCCAGTGAATGGGTGTTTCTGGAAAGTTTAAATATTTTTCATATATATCTATGCCAAGGTGTATTGAATAATGAGTGGATTTACAAGTGCCTGAATGGATTATTTATTAGGTGTGTGACTGTATAAGTGAGGGATTGAATGTGTCTTACTTAATGCATGGGTTAGTGACTAAACTGTGGAAAAGTCTGTATTAGTCTTGTAGTTAGTGTGTAAGCGGATGCATTGGTTGGTGAGTAGCTACATGAGTGTATATATATGGGTTATTGATTTGTTGTCTGAGTATCTGTATGGGTGCTTGAGTGACTGTGTAGGTGGGTGGCAGGGTGTGTGACTGTGCATAGATTCTGAGCGGGTGATTCACTGATTGTATGGATTCAGAAGTTCATCTCGGAAGGGCTGTTTGGGTGAGTTGGTGTGTGTATGGGTGTCTTGGTGAGTGAATTAATGTCTCAGTGGTATATGTGTAAGTAACTACATAAGTTTTAAGGTAGTATATGTGAGTGTTAAAATATGTAAATGACTATACGTGAGAGTAAGTTATTTGAAGTGTGTGTGTATAAATGAGTGTCTGCTTGTATCAGTGATTGTATAAGACAGTAAGTATGTGTTAGTATCTGCATAAATAAGTGATGTGGTGTGTGTATAAATAACGGAGTTGGTGTGTATAACTGTATACATGAGTAAATTAATATGTGATTGATTCTTTGCATGATTTATTAGCTGTGTGAGTAATTCTATGGATGAGCAGCGGAGTGTTACTGTATGTATGGGTGTATGATTGCATGATATAGTACTGTTTTGATGAGTAACTGCATGTATAAGTGGCTGGATATGTGAACAGACATAGGAAATAGTGGCTGGTACATAGTATCTGGCATTGTTGTGTGTATGGTTTCAAAAATAGTAGTCTGTATTTTAGAGTGCGTGTATCAAACTTTATTTTAGGGCATTGGTATATACTCAAATTTTGACGTGGATGATGTCATCAGTGATGTCATTTGAGATATAATCAGTGATTTCATTTGAGATGTAATCAGTGATGTCATCAGTGATGAAAGTGACCATGTCATGAGTGATGTAATTTGTGACATCATCACCAGTGCATTTTGGGTGCACAAGTTATAGTTAGCTCAACTAACCATAAGAGGCGAATTTCTCTGGTTTTATATGAGTCAAATTACAAACTTACCTGAAACCTATGTTTTTTAAATGCTAATTCCTAACTATAACGTCTGTAAAACCTTTGTTTTTTTCAGTGAATTTCAAAGGTTTTTTAAATGTCATTTTCATATTTTAATGTTTTTAAAACCTATATGTTTTCAATTATTTTTTTTATATTTTGGAACTCTATTATACTTCTTTTTTTTAACTTGAAAAATTATGTAATATTTTACATCTTCCCCCAAAAATATGTATCTCTTTTTTTTGGGGGGGAGAAAACTGCACTCGCATTCGGGTAGTGTACCAAGCTCTATCACGACGCGAATCCGATCCACCATATTGCTAAACTTGTAAATGATGCGCATTTCGTATCCGACGGGTTCGTGACAGAGCGTACCGCAGAACATCATATACACATGAAGTTGCCCCAGCTGCTACTTTGGTATCTGATGGATACGCAGTACCAAGCCACGTGTTACGTCATGTACATATTGGGTCGGGCCCACTGTGCATTGCGTATGTGATGAGTGCACGCCGCCAGGCCCTGTGTTACATCACAGATGTATGGTGTGACACTGGTAACGCCATTCCCTCTTTTTTTTGTCTTAAAAGTATATGTACAGAACTTTAAACAGTATATGACATAAAGCTATACTCTAAAATTGTTTAAACATTTATATATTTCCAACTGTAATGAACTTATATTATGATAAATATATTTTCGTAAATTCGCATCGAGTACGGCCTCCTTGCAGGCTCAATGCGCAATTGCCATGTGAACTTAAAAAAAGCATTTGATTAGTTCATACATTTCCCATTGTAACAGTTGGACGGCCCCACCCATTTTAGTCATTCTCTCTACAGTGTTTGATGAAAAACACCACTGCACCTTCAACAACCTTTTTTTAAAGTTTTTTTCTGTATTCACACAACATGCAAACATCCTCTTGATCAATATTAATGGTCTGTACTCTAAACTTTCCAAGTGTGATGGTCATGCATCTCAAACGTTACATCCAAAAACAAATGTGTGTTACACAATGTCCCTGGTGTGTGTGTGTGTGTGCACATTATTGTGCTGCCTTTCGGCCTGGGTATTGGTGGCTCTAAGGAGCATCATCAGCCACGGAGAGAGTTTACATCCTAGATCACATTTGACAAACAGTAATGTGTAGATTTGTACTTCTGCACGCTCTGTTGTCAAACTTTACCAATATAGTAGTGTGTTATATGTGAGATTTTCAGATTCATGTTTCACATACATTACTTGACTGTAATGAGCGTTATCACTGCTTATGACGTAGCCTCACTGCTGATCCTCCCTCCATTAGAGCACATTCACATGTGTACGCTTCCCGATAGCAACACTTTCAATAATACCGCACACCATTGACATGCCTGTCTGCCCATATCCACAACCTTGACAAGGACATGTAATGTGCGCCATTGAATCTTTCAAACAGCATCTTATTAGAGATAGTTACCGCCCTCCTGATACATTCTACAATAATAGAAAATGCGTATTCTGCGACGTCAAAACTGCAAAAGAAACACACATAACTACACTTCCTGGTCAGGCAGGAACTGAACAACGCCCAGATCCCCGGAACAATTATTCACACTCCTACGCTGGCATGGCGTTCGAAAGCCCAGCCTACTTTGCGTACATATAAATGGGATAACGGTGACGCCACATGTCCCAGTTCTTCCACACTGCCTCAGGTGATATGGCCGCATCCACCTCGCATATCACAATGCGTAATAAAAAAAGGGATCCATGAGGTGTACACCATCCTGTCAATCAATACTGGTTCTAAATTGTGAACCCTACTGCCTGTCGTGTTTCCAAAGGGAATCATGAGGTGTACACTATCCTGCAATCAACACTACAACTGAATTGTGAACACTGCTGCCCGTAGTGTTTGCACACACAACAATGACTGTAGGTGAGCAGTGGTACCTGAGTGCACAGGGGCTGCATATGAGCGTGGTGCTGCTGGAGGGGTTGGGTGCATCAGCCTGGGTGCGAACAAGCGATATTGCAGTGCGTAATGATGTGATCTCTGACCTCATTCAGTCACATACCTGTCTCATTTTAAAGAGCTGGTTGACCGAACGTTAAGCCTGAGCCAGCGGGCAGCGCTGCCCTACAGACATTTGTTTAGAGCTGCGGGAGTGGTGGGGTGCATCAGCCTGAGTGCGCAGGTGCGAACAAACGCTGTTGCCGTGCAGAATGATGTGATCTCTGACCTCATTCATTCACATGTCTGTCTCATTTTAAGGACCTGCTTGACCGTACTGTAGGCCTGAGCCAGCGGGCAGCACTGCCCTACAGACACATGGCGTTGGCTTTTAGGGCACAGTAGTGAGCTCATTACTAAGTGTACATGCACACAGGCTTCAGATACTGCATTACACTCGCACATTATGCTTCTAGCATGCTCTCTGTTCCTTTGTATGTGAATCCTTGTTTTAACATATTATTATTTAACCTTGTGTATTGTCGGGCACTCCAACTCCTCTTTGAACACAATTACCACTAACAGTTGGTAGATCGTACTTCAAAAACGAAGGATGCACTCAACTGGTGTTTTCCATTAAGCTTAAAATAAACCATCATTTACCTCCAGACATTTCCACCATTAAAATATTTCTCCCTTTTAAGTCACTGAATTGACTGAAAATGCGAGGAGCGGGTGCTCACCCTCGGCATTCTGACACCTTCCATAGTGGTATCAAGACACCATGCCCGACCTGCTCTCCCACGCTAGTTGGACACACCAATGGTGACAGGAGAGCAGTGAAGCCTCGGTGTACAGGACCTACAATTGAGCACAGTGTGGGGGAAGGTGCTGGGGTGCAGCACCATGGGTTCACAGGTGCAGGCAAGCAATGTTCCCGTAGTTCATAATGTAATCTCAGCCTCATTCATGTGTTTCATTTTAAGGACTTGCTCGACCACACTCTTTCTCGCAGACCCCAACGTACTAGACAAACGAGTGACGGGACGTAAACACTGAGAGCTGGGGGCAATAGGCCAACTCTCTGTCTCCTCCTCCCTCTGTTCTTTTGACTCTCCCTCCCCTTCTCCCTTCCACCCACTCCCTCTCCCTCCCATTCCCACTATCTTCCTTTCATTCGGACTACCTTTCTTTTCCTCTTCCACATGGCACATATACTTATGTTTCATTTTTGTCTTTCAGGTTTTGTACGCTGCTACAAGAGGAGTCCCACCCATGTATTTCATGTTAAGCTGTTGTTTGTTCTAATAAAACTTGTGTTTCCATTTATTTGTGTTGTTTTAATAAAGATTTTTTTTTGCAATAAATAAATGAGTGTATAGGTCTTCTTTTTCTGTCAACACTTGTCTGTAGTTTATTGTGAAAATTGTCTGTTTATAGGAGGTTTAGAGAGAAAACATTTATAATTTAGTGGTGCATCTACCAAATATAAATCAATAGACTTTTACATAAATGAAGCCTGCGTAATTCTACAACTACAAGGGTTCTATGCTGTATCACTTTATAACACCATCAGTACTGCCCGTGTGATTACAGAACCAATAAGGCACTGCGCACCACCGCGACTACAGGGACTGGGGAGGCCCACCCTGCATATTGAAGTAAAGCCCCTGAGGGTGGCGATCCCCGGACTTCAGTGGCCTCAAAGCCCCCGAACAATTAGTAAACAATCCCCTACACTACGAAATGCCTCTGTGCCCTTCCGCACCTAATTTACATGGGACATTAAGATCCCAGGTCCTACAGAGACCCTGCAATGTAATATTAGGATTAGCCACGGAACATTACCCACCAGGAGCCTAATTTAAATCAACGAGTGAATCCCCACTTTTTTTTCTCCATTTTTACCATCCAGATCCACTCTATTAAAGCGATACAAGGTTTTTCTGCTCTCGCTTCAACTAGTCAAACAAGGATTTGCTATCACATGGTGGAAGCCATACACCAGCCCTCTAATAGCAAACATAAATGTCCTGTGGATGCACACTCTGGGACATTCTATGAGCTGTGCCTGGGAGGTCTGCTCCCTAGGACCATGATGCATTGGTTAGTATAAACGCATACTAACACTACTCACACTAGTGAATAGGCAGAGGTAGCACAAAATCTAAAAATATAAATCCTACCAGAGGTCAGATGACATAGTTCTATAAGCCGACGTCCCGGGGATGAGTAGAAACAGCCACACGGGTCTTCAGCACAAAGCAAGCAACTGTGAAGTATTGGTGAGTGCTGCATTCTTTTTACCTTCTCCCGCTCGTCACCAAATTTATGTAGTGAAGAGGTAGACAGCAGTGGATCCAATAAGTAGATTTATTGCAGGAAAACAAGACTTCTTAAACACCTACCAACAGGAGCAGACAGCAAGGCAACCGTCTTCTCCAGCACCATGTACAAACTCTCCAAGGTTCCCCTCATGACAGCCCTACATTCTAAAATTGCATACTTACATTCTAGTAGAATTACATACTAGCATTCTACTATGTTTTACATTCCAATACTACACAGAGCACATGACTTTACAGCAATGAGCTCATAGTTTCATCTAGGAGCCTTAAGACCGGTAGGGGTGAGTAGTTCGCTTCCTACTCCCTGTATTATATAAACGCAAACTAACTACTTCCACAGGTGTACTACAGTGCCCAGAGCACATCACTTTACAGCAATGAGCTCCCGATTTAGGCTCATGGTTTAATACCGAGTCTTCAGACCAGTAGGAGAAAGTAGTTTGCTACACACTCACTATATACTAGTAACGCATACTAACACTACTTACACAGTTATACTACAGCAGCCAGTATCCTACAGCGCCTAGAGCCCATCACTTTACAGCAATCAGCTTGGTTTGATCCCTGAGTCTTTACACTGGTAGCGGTGAGTACTTCACTTCCGGTATAGTATAAAAGCACGGTAGCTGTCAGTAGTTCGCTTCCCACTCCCTGTATGGCATAAACGCCTACTAACACTACTTGCACATGTATACTACAGCACCCAGAGCCCATTCCTTTCCAGCAATCAGCACGGCTTGATCCCCGAGATCTTACACCGTTAGGCTTGAGTACTTTGCTTCCGGTATAGTATAAACGCATGGTAGCGGTCTGTAGTTTTCTGCCCACTCCCTGTGTGGTATAAACGCCTACTAACAGTACTTGCACACATATACTACAGCGCAGCAGCCAGAGCCCATCTCTTTACAGCAACTACCTCGGTTTGATCCCCAAGTCTTCACACTGGTAGATATGAGTACTTCGTTTCCCGCTTCTGGTATAGTGTAAACGCACAATAGCCGTCACTACTTCGCTTCCCCCTCCCTGTATGCTTTGAACGCCTACTAACACTACTTGCACACGTATGCTACAAAGACCAAAGAACATCACTTTACAGCTATGAGCTCACGGTTTAGGCTCTTGGTTTCATACCCGAGTGTAGCAGCATATCATCTCAGCACCATGTCACTCTGAGCAACATTGCACTTTCAGACCAGTAGGAGTGACTACTTTGGTTCGCACTCCCCCACAAAGGTTACAGTGCTCCTACCCTCCTTTCCTACTTTTTTCGCCCTTTTTCCCCCTTACTTGCTTCAACCGAATCACAAAATGGCGGCCAACACTTCCTGGTTATAACCACTCACAGCGCTCGCAACCAATAAGCAGAAAGCTCGTGCTCGTAACGCCTCAGCCAATCCTCTGGCAAAGTTCCCAAAATATTGATATCTGTAATTTTTTATATTTCTCAAAAACTACTGAATGGATTTACATCAAATAAACAAAAGCATGCTTTCTAGACCAAGACCCTTCCCCCTGCCGAATTTGGGGTAATTCCGTTCACCCGTTCGACCTGTATCCTTGTCTAAAGTTTCCTCTAAAAATTAACATAGAGAAAACACGTTTTGCGACTCCCTATTTTTCTCGGCCCCCCTTGAAGAATCACCCTCAAACTTTTAACATTAGAGCTGATATCAACAAAGGATTTGTTTTGAAAAATTCATGAAGATTCATCAAATGACGACAAAGGTATAAGCTAAACAAAAAATGCTCTTCCTATGGAAACTAGGTCCTACCTATAACTACCTGCTGGCGATCGCCAGTAGGTAATATATATATATATATGCCCTCTTGTACTCACATACAAAGTATAAATTGCTTGTTCTTGTTTCCATTAATATATAAACCGCTGCTAAAATGCCCATTAATTCTAAGTTAATTTTCTGTCAAAACCTTACCTTTTGAAATGTTTCACGGAATGTTTCTTCTATGTTTATGACAAACAGAACCACTGTACCTTTAAATATGTTGATTCGCTAACAAAACGTTACCCGCGATCAAGGAGTGAAGTAACTCCGAAACGCGTTGGGCACCCGTTGACAAATAAAGGGTCTTTCTGAAATATGTGGCCACGGCTCCAGTGAGTTCTTTTCTTCTCATGTACTGGATTTTGAGTGAATATATATATATATATATATATATATATATATATATATATATATATTACCTACTGGCAATAGCCAGTAGGTATATATAGTTAGGATTAATTCCCTATGGGATTTCTGAAAATTCTATGTCTAATAACTTTTGCGTTTGTGGACGGAATCGGCTGAAATTTTCAGGAAAATGGCACATTTTGTTTCTGAGCAGCCCCTGAAAATTTGGTGGGGTTTCGTCAAGGGGGGGCTGAGAAAAAAAAGGGGGGTCCCAAAACGCGTTTTTTGCATTGAGTTTTCCATAGGGCGGTTGGACTCACTTTTAGCTCGAACGGCTGAATGGATTTGCACGAAACTTAGCAAAATTGTAGGGACTGTTAGCCCGATGTGCCTTTGCTAGGTCTCAATATATGTGCTTCAGTGGATTTTGAGAAATTAACGTTTAAATCAAGATATATATCTGTAACAGCGCTCCGGGCAGCGATCCGGTCCGCTTACTTTTCGCTTATCGGAACTTTGCGCGCAGAAAGCTGATTGGCTCTCCGGTGTCTGTCAACATTCTAAACAGTCCGGAGCGGACGCCATCTTGTCTCTCGGTAGGATCGAGAGAGAAGAAGAGGTGAAAAACGAAAGGGGAATTTAATGAAAGGGGGCAAGGTATCCCCCTCTTGACCCCCTAGGAATGTTGTTGGGGTTATTAAAGGGTCCCGTGGGGAAAATAAAAAAAAAATGATTTTTCACGGTAGAAGCGCGGCCGCGAACTGGTAGCGAAACGGGAATTCGCCATTTTGTGCTTCGTTAATTAAATTACTAGTTATAAGTGGGTGCGGGAGACGTATCCTAATCCCCTATGTTTCCTGAGGGTGGCTGAGGAGGCTGATATATGTTGATACATCTCTTCCAGCGGCTGTGCGTGAGCTTTTTTTTTTTTTTGCTGCGTGACAGTCCGGAGCGGCCGCCATCTTGTCTCTCGGTAGGATCGAGAGAGAAGAAAAGGTGAAAAACTAAGGGGGAATTTAATGAAAGGGGGCAAGGTATCCCCCTCTTGACCCCCTAGGAATGTTGTTGGGGTTATTAAAGGGTCCCGTGGGGAAAATAAAAAAAAAATGATTTTTCACGGTAGAAGCGCTTCACGGGCCGCGAACTGGGCCGCAAACTGGTAGCGAAACGGGAATTCGCCATTTTGTGCTTCGTTAATTAAAGTACTAGGTATAAGGGGGTGCGGGAGACGTATCCTAATCCCCTATGTTTCCTGAGGGTGGCTGAGGAGGCTGATATATGTTGATACATCTCTTCCAGCGGCTGCGCCATCTTGCCTTTTTTCGAATGCCACAATTTTGTCGTGCACGGCAGCCATTTTAGATACCAGGCTGGTCCCAGGCTATCACCTAACCCTGCGGATGTAGTTTATGGCCCCAGCTGTAGAGAATTCAGACATGCCAATCCTCCTGATTCAGGCGTGTGACTACTGATTTCAGTGCTAGTCTCCCGCCTCCCGATTTCTGCAAGCAAAAACCCGGGGGCATATTACGAACAACTAGCGATAATTTTTGTCTCTAACTTGTTTAGAGACAAAAATTATCGCCGCACATCGGCGATTTTTATCGCAGATAAACCTTGCTATTATCGCAGAAAAGTCAGCGATATTCATGTATTATCGACCTAATGCTCTTAGCCATGTTATCCACCTCCCATTGGATAACATGGCTAAGAACTGCTCAGGGCAGGTGTTAGATTTTGGAGATATTCGCGCTTAGCGCGAATATCTCCAAAAGTTGGTAATAGAAGGTAGCGATGTTAGGGACTGTTTCCAGTCGCTAACATCTTGGCACGCCACTTTGCATGTCATTAGTGATAAGTATCACTGACATGCAAAGCGGGGCCCAAGATGGTCGCTATCTCCTTTTAGCTGTCACTAACTGGTGTTAGCGACAGCTTGGTAATAGGGAAATAATTTTATCTCCGCTTTCATGGCTTTTAAAGCCAAAAAAGCGGAGATAAACCCCCTTGATAATATGCCCCACGATTCCTTGGGGGTTTCAGCTGACAGGGCTTGGTATTGTGTTACATGGTAATTTTTCCATGAAACGTCAGAGGGTCGATGCAGGGGTTCTAGAAGAGGTGATAAACCATTTAAGCCTCATGAACAAGCGCATGGTCTTTTAAAGATTTGTGAAGTACTCGGGGCGGCGGTGTGTGTGTGCCCTCTTTCAGGAGCGGGCGGGGGGGCACTGCCAGCAACTTGCCAGGTCAGGTAGTGTTCAACACGTGCATCACCCTTTCTCTGCCTGCTATTGCGCTCCATGCTTCGGAAAGGTAAGAAAAAGAACGTGCATTTGAGTTTGAAATGTCCGATCCTGCAGCAGCACACTTCCAAAGCCCACACATGACAATAACCCGATTCAAGGCCCCATTCACCCGTTTTTAAAAAAATAGATAACACTCCAACAAAGTAAGGTTATAAAACTTTATTAACTACTAACTTTAACGAACGGAACAAAAACTAAAAACATTTAAACATTTCTCAACACAAAAAGCAACAATGGTTAGAAGCTGTCTTTTGTGCGAATAGTCCCAAGGCAGCACAACGTGCAGAGTTCGGGACGGCACCCAGGTGATGTCGCCTGGGTGCCGCACTGGTTTAGGGATCCTACAATGCTGCTCCGAAAATTGGCGTGGGGCGTCCCGGGTGGGGCGGGGGGAGGCCTCGTCAGTAGCGGTCTGTTGTGCGAATAGTCCCAGGGCAGCACAACGTGCAGAGTTCTGGACGGCACCCAGGTGATGTCGCCTGGGTGCCGCACTGGTTTAGGGATCCTACAATGCAGCACAGAAAAACAGCGTGGGGCGTCCCGGGTGGTGCGGGGGGAGGCCTCGTCAGTAGCGGTCTGTGTCCAGTGTCACATGCCTGACACAACATGTACGACAGGCACCCAGGTGATGTCCAGTAAACTGCCGCACTGGTTTTGGTATCCTACAATGCTGCTCCGAAAATTGGCGTGCGGCGGCCCGGGGGGGGGGCGTGGGGGAGCCGGCGTGAACGGGCCTCCCCAGGTGGCGGCCATCTAGCTGAGTTGCGCTCGCTCTTGCGGCCACAGCGTCTCGCTCACCATGTTGTTGAGTTGCTCCCACTCTTGCAGTGCAGCGATAGGCGGCTGCCACATGGCTCTTAAAATGGCGGACAGCTCCTCGGTTTTAGGCCTGGTCCACTGAAATGGCCCTGGGACACTTTGGAACTCGGACGCTTGCCTGCTAGGGCTTGGGCTCCATTCTCGAAAAGCGTCCCCTCAGCCGTGAAGATTGTATAAAAGTCTTGGGGGCCCCCGACTCCCGCAGGCTTCCGGTGGGGAGCGGCTGCCATGATTGCTCGCGGAATGACCACGACGGAGCCACGAGATGGTGGTGCTCTCATGCTGACGCCAGCTTCAGTCTGAATGATCCAGAAACAAGGTGGGGCTTTCATCGTTTGGGAAAAAAAAATGTTCTAAACCAATGAAAAGTGTTATTTTTAGGTCATATGACCAAGCCTTCCATCTTTAGGAAACCAAAAGTAAAATGAACCAATGAAAAGTTTT
The DNA here is from genome assembly GCF_964263255.1 of Lissotriton vulgaris. Classification (NCBI taxonomy): domain Eukaryota; kingdom Metazoa; phylum Chordata; class Amphibia; order Caudata; family Salamandridae; genus Lissotriton; species Lissotriton vulgaris. Next base: position 184,728,501 of record NC_141688.1, on the reverse strand, counting down.
ATAAACAAGTCACATGACCTGTTATGCGGCATAGGGCTACAAAAAGCGTAGAAAATCCGTTGGCACGTGAGGCGGCGTCAGTAGCGGACCGATGTGCGAATAGGCCGAAGGCAGCACAACGGGCCGAGATCCGGATGGTACCGAGGTGGTGTCCAGCAAATTGCCGCACTGGTGTGGCCATCCTACAATGCTGCGCCGAAAGACGGCGTGTCCAGCTGAGTTGCGGTCACTGTTGCGGTACAGTGACTCGAACGCGCCGAGATCCGGATGGCACCGAGGTGGTGTCCAGCAAATTGCCGCACTGGTGTGGCCATCCTACAATGCTGCGCCGAAAGACGGCGTGTCCAGCTGAATTGCGGTCACTGTTGCGGTACAGTGACTCGAACGCGCCGAGATCCGGATGGCACCGAGGTGGTGTCCAGCAAATTGCCGCACTGGTGTGGCCATCCTACAATGCTGCGCCGAAAGACGGCGTGTCCAGCTGAATTGCGGTCACTGTTGCGGTACAGTGACTCGAACGCGCCGAGATCCGGATGGCACCGAGGTGGTGTCCAGCAAATTGCCACACTGGTGTGGCCATCCTACAATGCTGCGCCGAAAGACGGCGTGTCCAGCTGAGTTGCGGTCACTGTTGCGGTACAGTGAGTCGAACGCGCCGAGATCTGGATGGCCCCGATGTTGTGTCCAGCAAGTTGCTGCACTGGTGTGGCCATCCTACAATGCTGCGCCGAAAGTCGGCGTGGGGTGCCCCGTTGGCTTATGAGGTGATGTCAGTAGTGGACCGATGTGTGAATAGGTCGGAACCAGCACAAGGCACCAAGATCCGAATGGCAAGTCCTGGATGTTGAGTGCCTCAGTTGAGAGTTCTGAGCAGTGCTTGTAAGACTGTCTGAAGCTTATTTGCACCTGCTGCAGCTTCACTAGGTCCGGCGGAACTTTTTTCCTTTTCCTTTCTGCTTCTTTTCCTACAATGCGTTTCATCTGAAGACACGACCAGGTCCCTGAATGTGTGCAGGGGGACGCTATTGATGGAATGAAAATGGCGGCTTGACACAAAGCTGACTCAAGCGTTACTGTTGGTGCTATACAGACAAAAATTGGTTTTCAGTTTGTACATTCTTCAGGTTTTTTTTTTCCATCCAAGTCTGATTGAGAGTTTGTAGAAAAATGGCTTCAGATTTTCCACATACTACTCTTCAACATTCTTCCTAAATGTAACAATGTGAAACTCACTAGGAGAACGGCTGTTTCTGTTTCCTTTCAAAATGCTGCCACCAATATTTTCTGAATGGAAGACACCATCTTGTAGCATAAAGGGCCGAAAGGGGTTCTGGTCTGGCCGATGGTTGGTGGAGACATTTTGACTATATCTTGGACCTGCCCGGCCTCGCCCAAAATGGCGCCGGTATAAATGGGACTCGTAACTCCTTGCCCGCAAATGTATATCTAGAAAATGTTATTGTAAGTGGCCCTGTCGTATTTTAATTACAAAATGTACGTCCACCGATTCCGCAACTGTTAGACACCTTTGTTCTTGTCACCTAATGGCCCGCTCGTTACGTTCTTCTACAGTGTAAATGTCTCCTCATCATATACGATTTCAGTTTGCTCCGTGGCCGGCCCACGTGGTTATAGGCCCGTATTTGTATACTGACATTTTCACAATAAAGGTTTTTAAAACAAAACACGGTAGTAGTATTTACATTTGTAAAGTTTTTACTTTTAGTGACTGTTTTCGAATCAGTAAAAGGCAAGTGAAATAAAGCAGTCCAATTACATGACGGATAAAAGGTATAATATGTAGGAACGCAGTAAAGATAAATGGTCAAGGGCAGTTGTGTTTTTCATGTCTGCAACATAAAGTGATCGATAAGAATCTGATAATCAGGCGTATCGGCGACTAAGACAGCAGGCCGAATCTCTTTTACTCAACGGCTCCGTCATGGAAGGAAGAAACGCCCTTTTTCTCGAAAAAGGAATATATTTTACTTGCAAGACAGTTGTAAATTTTCCGGGAAAGTACATTAGCCTGGAATATTATAACATATGTTTGAAAAAAAAATATTGTTCGAAAATAATAAAAAGCGTAATTTTTAGGTCATATGACCAAGCTTTTCATCATTAAATTAACAAAAGTAAAATGAACCAATGAAAAGTTTTATTAACAAGTCACATGACCTGTTATGCTTACGTTACGCGCTGCGCGCCGCGCCTCGGATCACTTCCGGGTGCGCTAACGCGGCGTGTCATGAAACGCATTACGCGACAACGTAGGTCAAGAATATAGTCTAAATGTCTCCACCAACCAGCGTTCAGAACACAACCCCTTTCAGCAGTCCAAAAAGTTCTGTTAAATGACAACAGAGGGGACAGGCAACAAGAACCATCAGTCAAAGAGGGGAGGGCAAGTTCTTCTCTTCCGGGTCATGTTGGGGCGCTACCGGAACTGATCGAATTGGTAGTCTATAGTGTTTCTGGATGTTTCAGACTAAAGCTGGCGTCAGCATGAGACCACTACCATCTCGTAGCTCCGTCGTGGCCATTCCACGAGCAATCATGGCAGCCGCTCCCCACCAGAAGCCTGCGGGAGTCGGAGGCCCCCAAGACTTTTGTAGAATCTTCACGGCTGAGGGGACGCTTTTAGAGAATGGGACCCAAGCCCTAGCAGACAAGCGTCCGAGTTCCAAGGTGTCCCAGGGCCATTTTAGTGGACCAGGCCCAAAACCGAAGAGCCGGCCGCCATTTTGAGAGTCCTGTGGCAGCCGCCTATCGCTGCACCGCAAGAGCGGGCGCATCTCAACTACATAGTGAGCGAGACGCTGTAGTCGCAAGAGCGGGCGGTAAACAGCTGAATGGCGGAAGAGGCACAGTGTAGCAAAAGCGGGCGGAATGGCAACTAAAACGATAAAGGGGCGCCCCACTACAGCTTGTCTTCAGGTCAAACGGATTGTGGGACAAGGTCCAGAATTGAAGAGTCATCAAAAGGCAAAAAGTTCCGCCGGACCCCGGGAGCCGGCCGCCTATGTCGGGGGCGATCTCAGGCTACACCAGTGCTATAAGACTTGGGGAGGGTGTCGGAGCCAAGCGTCTTCTCCGAGTCCATGGCCATCACACCGCCCCTCAGGGGCCTCCGTCAAGCTGTTTAGGAAGGTAACATATCACATTGTTTTCTAATGCAGTCAGGTCCACAAACGACACTCACTTACTTTGAGAATAGTGAAGCTGCAGTAGGTGGAAATAAGCTTCAGACAGTGTTACAAGCACTGCTCAGAACTCTTAACTATGGCACCCAACATCCAGAACTTATGCTATTTGAGAATGGTAGTGACATCGAAGCATCTCAGGGACCAAAACCATTAACGTACTTTCACGTATGAAAATCTTACTTGGGGAGGGGGCAGGAGCGAAGCGCCCCCTCCCAGTCAGCGCCACCACACCGTATGTTGAAAATCTGAAGCCATCGTTCTACAAAGTCAACCAAACTTGGATTGAAAAATCTAGAAAAATGTACAAACTGAAAACCAGTTTTGGTCTGCATAGCATCAGTAGCAACGCTTGAGTCAGCTTTGTGTCAAGCCGCCATTTTGATTCAACAAAGCACAGGCATTGAAAAAGGCTGAAATTCAGAACTCTAAACTATGGCACCCAACATCCAGGTGCTTGCCATCCGGATCTTGGAGCCTTGTGCTGTTTTCGATCTATTCACACATCGGTCCACTACTGACATCATCTTATAAACCAACGTTATGTAAATAGTTTTTTAATAAAATGTTTTACCCTGTTTCTTTGCTGGTGTGTTGTCTATATTTTTAATATTTGCATAGGGTTTGTCGTTATTTTGTGAGGGATGGGTGATGGAGCCGAGCTGTCTTGCAGCCCTCATGGTGTGGAGCTCAGTTCATCTCACTATTTTCGTATTTCTCATGAAGGGTTGTTCCTAATATTTCTATTTTAGCGAGGTCAAAAAGAGATCCAATTAGTGGCCTACTGATTTTGCTCGATTACTTTTATTTTTTTACACGATTTTTCACTATCTGCAAAGACTAAACAGAGTATTGCGACTTTGTGCTTGTTTGTAAATAGAGAATGATCCAAAGAGAACCAATTCTAAAACAGTAAATGCTTGGACAACAATCAATCAAATGGAGAGACAAGGAGGCACGACGGATTACAACGGGGGTAAAGGCCTGCGTTAACTACCCTTCAGTATCTGCAAAGAGAGAGTACTACTAAGACAAAAGAGGGGAGGGGGGGGGGTGCAGCGTTCAAAGCACATCAGCGTGCATAAATACGAAAATGTTTTTATCTATCACGTACTTGACATTTTAAAGCTTTTCATATTTGCTATTAAAAAACCAATGAAATTCACAGAAAAAACCATAGGTTATAGTGGATATATAGTTAGGAATTTGCATTTACAAAACCTTGAAAATTCAATGAAAAAACCATTGGTTTTAGGCCATATATAGTTAGGAATTAGCATTTACAAAACCTTATTTTACTCGCATAAAACCATTGAAATTCCATATATAGTTAGAAGCGCTAACTATATATCGCGCACCCGCAATCCACTGCTGATGATGTCACATATTACATCATTCATGACATGGTCAGTGACATCACTGATGACATCACTGATGACATCTCAAATGACATCACTGATGACAACTCAAATGACATCACTGATGACATCTCAAATGACATCACTGATGACATCACTGATGACAACTCAAATGACATCACTGATGACATCTCATTTGTCATCACTGATCACATCACTCATGTGATAATACAATGAACCTCTTCAGACTCTAATATAACCTTACATACACTCAGTATAAACAGACACTCACAGACTGTCACTCATCCATGGAGTTACTCACACACCTAGTCAGTCATGCAAAGAATCAATCACACCTCCATTTCCTCAACTATAAAGTTATACACATCTTACTTATTCAAACATATAATAACACATATTTATTCTCTTATATAATCCCTGATACAAGCTCACAGTGATCGATACAGCCACTCACACATTCACTGGCTCTTATGTTCAGTTATTTATATATCTCAACTCTCACATGTATTGTGTTTTACATACGTACTTACTTGCACATGTAGCAATGAGAAATCCATTCACTCACCAACACACCCATGCATAGTCAACCGCCCATATAGCTGTTTCCACATGCACTCTTGAACTCATACTCCTAGTGAATCAACTGCTTACACATCTATGCACAGAGTCACGCACCTCCCAGCCACCCACACACACACTCAGCCTCCCATTCAAATACTTGGGCAACCAATCAATAACCCATATGGACACTCTTATAGCTACTGATCAACACATGCAGCAGCTTACACAACAACAAACATACTGATGCACAAATTAAGACAGTTTAGTCACTAACCCATGCACTCAGTGAGACACATTTAATCACTCACTCATACAGTCAGTCATGCACCTACTAAATTCTTCATCCAGACACTTATACATCCACTCATTCTTCAATATGTGAAACATATTTAAACTTTACAGACACATACAATCACTGGATGTTGTGATCAGTGATGTCATCAGTGATGTCATTTGAGATGTCATCAGTGATGTCATCAGTGATGTCACTGACCATGTCATGAATGATGTAATATGTGACATCATCAGCAGTGGATTGCGGGTGCGCGATATATAGTTAGCGCTTCTAACTATATATGGAATTTCAATGGTTTTATGCGAGTAAAATAAGGTTTTGTAAATGCTAATTCCTAACTATATATGGCCTAAAACCAATGGTTTTTTCATTGAATTTTCAAGGTTTTGTAAATGCAAATTCCTAACTATATATCCACTATAACCTATGGTTTTTTCTGTGAATATATATATTAAATCACGAGACCCTCGGCCCTATGTTTGTAAGAGCGAAGCGGGCACTGAAGAAAGCCGTCAGGCTGAAACGCGTCTGCCCCAGCGTTTCGCGATTGTCACCAACAGAGCTGCTTTTAAATAAAAGGAGAAACGTGGGTCACCGAGCATGTGTCGGCTCTGTCCTATTGGGATGGAAGGTGGTATGGAGATATCAAACGGTTTTGCAAGTACCGTTTTACCGGCACGCCTTTCGGTCAGGAGCACCGCGCAACTTGCAAAGAGTGGTGTGGTTTCTGGAAGAGACAACGCGGCGCCCCCCTGGATGGTTGAGCAATACTCACCTGAGTGCGAAGCTGTGCAGGGAGAAAGCACACGGCGGTCTGTGATGGGCCGCTGTGTGTAAGTGACTCAAGCTGCAACTTTTAACATCGCTGCCTCTCCGCCATGCATATCGGAGGTAAATGCCTGCCACCACCAGACTTTGAGTTTGGGACACCACCATGGTGTTGGACGGAGCAGTTCACTGTACCTGCAGTCTCAGTGGGAGACATGAAAACTCCGACATGGATTACCAGCAGGATGGGCGGCGGTGGAAGCCGAGGGTAGTGGGCCAATCAGAGACCATCATGCTGACTTTTAAATCACGAGACCCTCGGCCCTATGTTTGTAAGAGCGAAGCGGGCACTGAAGAAAGCCGTCAGGCTGAAACGCGTCTGCCCCAGCGTTTCGCGATTGTCACCAACAGAGCTGCTTTTAAATAAAAGGAGAAACTTGGGTCACCGAGCATGTGTCGGCTCTGTCCTATTGGGATGGAAGGTGGTATGGAGATATCAAACGGTTTTGCAAGTACCGTTTTACCGGCACGCCTTTCGGTCAGGAGCACCGCGCAACTTGCAAAGAGTGGTGTGGTTTCTGGAAGAGACAACGCGGCGCCCCCCTGGATGGTTGAGCAATACTCACCTGAGTGCGAAGCTGTGCAGGGAGAAAGCACACGGCGGTCTGTGATGGGCCGCTGTGTGTAAGTGACTCAAGCTGCAACTTTTAACATCGCTGCCTCTCCGCCATGCATATCGGAGGTAAATGCCTGCCACCACCAGACTTTGAGTTTGGGACACCACCATGGTGTTGGACGGAGCAGTTCACTGTACCTGCAGTCTCAGTGGGAGACATGAAAACTCCGACATGGATTACCAGCAGGATGGGCGGCGGTGGAAGCCGAGGGTAGTGGGCCAATCAGAGACCATCATGCTGACTTTTAAATCACGAGACCCTCGGCCCTATGTTTGTAAGAGCGAAGCGGGCACTGAAGAAAGCCGTCAGGCTGAAACGCGTCTGCCCCAGCGTTTCGCGATTGTCACCAACAGAGCTGCTTTTAAATAAAAGGAGAAACTTGGGTCACCGAGCATGTGTCGGCTCTGTCCTATTGGGATGGAAAGTGGTATGGAGATATCAAACGGTTTTGCAAGTACCGTTTTACCAGCACGCCTTTCGGTCAGGAGCACCGCGCAACTTGCAAAGAGTGGTGTGGTTTCTGGAAGAGACAACGCGGCGCCCCCCTGGATGGTTGAGCAATACTCACCTGAGTGCGAAGCTGTGCAGGGAGAAAGCACACGGCGGTCTGTGATGGGCCGCTGTGTGTAAGTGACTCAAGCTGCAACTTTTAACATCGCTGCCTCTCCGCCATGCATATCGGAGGTAAATGCCTGCCACCACCAGACTTTGAGTTTGGGACACCACCATGGTGTTGGACGGAGCAGTTCACTGTACCTGCAGTCTCAGTGGGAGACATGAAAACTCCGACATGGATTACCAGCAGGATGGGCGGCGGTGGAAGCCGAGGGTAGTGGGCCAATCAGAGACCATCATGCTGACTTTTAAATCACGAGACCCTCGGCCCTATGTTTGTAAGAGCGAAGCGGGCACTGAAGAAAGCCGTCAGGCTGAAACGCGTCTGCCCCAGCGTTTCGCGATTGTCACCAACAGAGCTGCTTTTGAATAAAAGGAGAAACTTGGGTCACCGAGCATGTGTCGGCTCTGTCCTATTGGGATGGAAGGTGGTATATATATATATATATATATATATGGTTGAAAGGGCTCCCAACCAGAGTTGTTTCCTCCCAGAAACCACACAAACGACTCGCACACCAGGGTCAGTGTTCAAATTGCGTTTATTGGCGACGCGTTTCGACCAAACGGTCTTCTTCGAAAGCCAACCACATGTAAACACAATCACCATTTTATACACCTAACAGTGCTCCAGGAGATAGAGGAAACTGAGGTAGGACTACATTGTAAGTCAAGACTACATTTTTAGGTGAACTACAAACGAGGTAAAAGACTGACTGTGTTGAAAAAAGGTCTCAAATAACAAGTGTAGCCATGATTTCAGGTGCACATTTAAACACAAATGAAATACTTTCAGCTTGAGATAAAATTAAGTTTAAAATTAAACAGAAGAATGGACAATTATACAATCGTTCGATTTGTAATAATAAACAATGCACAGTTCATGTGCATTTTAAATTTATGCCTGAAATTAAATAACACATGTGCACAGGAACATATATTTTTAAAATGTTTTTAGAGACCAATTATTACTATCACAGATGTCTGTCTAGTTTGTGCCAGCCCCAAATCAGGTAGAATAGAACTGAAATGGGAAATTGGTTGCGCACGTCACGGACAAGTGGCCAATTCTAGTTCCTGCAAACCAATTTTATAAATGGTAGTCTAGAAAGGGTTGAGACTTAACCAATTACAGTTCACAGTCCTCTAAGGAGGGGGGGGGGTTTCTCCACAATCAGTGACGGATTTCTCCAATGCCATGTAAGAGCCATTCTATAAGAGAACTAAAATCAATTTAAAGAAAATAAAAGGTGAAAGGGTGCCGAAATTCTTCTTTCAGCCCCGTGAACTATACAAAAAGTGAACCCTGTGCTGTCTGAGATTTGCCTAGCCAGACAAGCCATCATCAGACACATAGGTGTGATTGTGAAAAATTAAAATCTGTGGAATTTAAAGGAAGTGCCCAAAAAGGAACAAGAAAGGTCATTTATCATATTAATAGTGCATAATTGATCCCGTGTCTACCACAGGATGGATTCGGCAGTGATATTAGTTAAGATCTAATATTCAAAGTTGAAATGTGATGATGAAGTTAGCTCACTTGCATCAGAGAGAGCCCTTTCTGCGCAGGATTCATATGAGTGAGGGGAAAATGCAAACACAGAAAGCCCAGGTTGAGGGATCTGGGCAAAAGCACTGACTAGGACATGGGTTGATATATATATATTACCTACTGGCGGTCGCCAGTAGGTAGTTATAGTTAGGATCTACTTTCCATAGGAAATCCGCAACATTCTATTGGAATTAACTTTGGCGCCGGTGGACGAATCTTTGCAAATTTCTCAAAGTTCGTGGCCCGCTCCGCTCCTCTCCTTCCCTGAAAATGTGGGGGGGATTCGTCAAGTGGGGCCAAGATAAAAGGGGGGTCCCAAAACGTGTTTTCCCCATGTTAATTTCCATAGGGCGGTCAAACTCACTTTTAGCCCGAACGGCTGAATGGATTTCCACCAAACTTGGCAAAATTTTAGGTACTGGTAGCCCGATGTGCCTTTGCTATGTCTCAAGATATGTGCTCCAGTGGATTTTGTGTAATTTAGGTTTAAAAAAATATATATATCTGGGCGCCCCACGCGACATGCGCACGAAAAGCTGATTGGCTCTCGGGCGTCTGTAAACATTCGAAACAGTCCTGACCGGCCGCCGTCTTGTGTCTCGGTAGGAAAGAGACAATAGAGGTGGGAAAAAAAGGAGGAAATGACCATAAGGGGGCAGGGATAGACCCCCCTGAACCCCTAGGTTTGATGAGGGGGCCATAAAAGGTCCCAGCGGGGCAAAAAAAAAAATTTTTTTTGATATGCGCGGGAGGAGGGGGGGGGGGGGGGTTTCTTGGACAGTTATGGTTATCACCAGCAACCATGATAAGTTCGATACTTTGCTCACGTTAGCATAGTGTCTTGTTTCAATATTTGCACACGATTTTGTAATCGGCAAACTTAGGTTGAATAGTAGCCAATGTGTCTCTTGCCCCCGGACCCAATGGAGTGGGTTGTTTTGATGTTGAGGGTCTAGATGTTGATGGGGGTAGCTTACTGCACGGGTCCCTTAACTCTGCATTAGAATAATTGTTTGGATGCAAACGCATCATGTGGCGAATCATTGTATGATTCCCGAAGGAATACTTTTTGTTAGGGTTCCCCCTGAACAACTGAGCATCACAAATTATACAAGTCACTTTTGCAGCGTTGACTTTTTTAAAACCCCTTGGGATTTTGAAGAACTCCCAAATAAAGTGCTCTTTTGGTTGGTAGGGCTGTTTATTTTCAGGCAGGAATTCCCTTCTCTGTTCCTCTTCTTCATCATTCTCCTCCTCATCCTCTTGACCACCAATGTAATCTTCTGGTGGTCTTTTAGATGGTAGTGGTGGTGGTGGGGCAGATCCTCCAGCTGCTGCTGCTAATGTAGCCATTTCAAACTAGTAAAGAGTAGAGATAGAACTCTAAAAAGGTCTTCCTCAGTCAAAGGACAAATTCAGAATAAGGAAAAAAGGTGGGGGCTTTCATCATTTGGAAAACAAAACTGTTCTGGACCAATGAAAAGTGTTATTTTCAAGTCACATGACCCAGGCTTTCATCATTTGGAAACCAAAACTGATCTGCACCAATGAAAAGTGTTATTTTCAGATCACATGACCTGAGGCGCTTACGCTACGTGCCCCCGGGGCGCGCGGCGTAAGCGAGTCGAGACGTTTCACGATCGTATGCGATCTCGTGCTTCCGGGTGCGCTTACGCAGTTCGTCATATGACGCATCACGCGACTGCGCGAAACGTCACAATGTTGTTTTCGTTCACGCCAATAGCGGTAACGGGACGCTCCCCGGTATGTGCCCCGGGGCACGCGGCAAAATTGCGCTGACCGGGGCGCTCCCCGGTACGCGCCCCGGGAGCGCTCCGGGGCAAAAAAATAAATAAATAAATAAAAATATAAAAAATAATATTACATAATTATACAATATAAAATTCGTTATAGAAAATATTACTTTTCATACCTATAGAGATTTGCTATTAAAAAACCATTGAAATTCACTGAAAAAACCATAGTTTTCACACCAGTTATAGTTAGGAATTAGCATTTAAAAAACCTATTAAATTCACTATATATATATATATATATATATATATATATATATATATATATATATATATATATATATATATACTAGCAGCCCGTCCTGACGTTGTCCGGGTATTAATTGCTGCCGGCCAGTAGTATCTTGTTTTGTAAGATTTCGTTTTGATAGCATTTCTTATCTGTGACAGGCCTGTGAAACGCTCCGATTCACAGTGCACTGCTGATGCACTTAAGAGTGCGCGTTCAGTAGTGTGTGAACTCGAGTTTCCCTACTTTATTTGTCCTTGCAATATTATATAGAGCGAACTCGACAACATGGCATGAACACAATTTACATTACAGATGAACACATTCATTTGTGGTAGGCACGGTGAGACAAATCGATTTGCCTGGAATCACAGGATGTTGAGCTGATGCCGAGATCCGAACGTAGCTCCCCAGCTCTAAAGTTTGCAATTCTAGAACGTGTGGCGGGAGGTGTGTCTAAAAGTGCATGTCAGTGCTGGCCATCAATGAGAGAGACCTGTGCATTTTTCAAATGGGTGGTAAAGTATGTTGCTGGAGATGTGGGCAGCCGTGCCACCAACGTACGTACCGGGGGAGGGTACACACCCATTATTTTTTCCGCATATCATCACTCCCCATACTTTCATTAGGAAAGTACCATGACTCCGCAATGCCATTATAACGCATTGCATTACATTTTATATGTTTTTACCACGCATACATTTACAACGAAATTTGTTGTAAATACATGAATGGTAAAAGCATGTTTTTATTGTAAATGTTTGGATATGGTAAGTATGGGTATAGGGGTATATGTTTTGGGGTCCTGAGGTATATGTTTTGGGGTGTTTGGGTATTTTAAGGTTTCAGATATAGTTTTGGGTTTTAGGGTACAGGGGTAGTTTTAGGGTTTAGGGATAGGTATTGGTTTTGGGGTACAGGGGTATTTTTAGGGTTCAGGGCTAGGTTTGTGTTTAGGGTATAGGGGTATTTTTAGGGTTCAGAGGTAGGTGTGGGTTTTGGGGTACAGGGGTATTTTAAGGTTTCAGGGCTAGGTCTGGGGTTTGGGGTACAGGGGTATTTTTAGGGTTCAGGGCTAGGTTTGGGTTTTGGGGTACAGGGGTATTTTAGGGTTCAGGGGTAGGTTTGGGTTTTGGGGTACAGGGTTATTTTTAGGGTTAAGGGCTAGGTTTGGGTGTCGGGGTACAGGGGTATTTTTAAGGTTCAGGGGTATGTTTAGGTTTTGGGGTACGGGGGTGTTTGTAGGGTTCAGGGGTAGGTTTGGGTTTTGAGATACAGGGGTATTTATAGTGTTCAGGGCTAGGTTTGGGTATTTAGGGTACAGGGGTATTTTTAGGGTTTAGGGATAGGTTTGGGTTTTGGGGTACAGGGTATATTTATAGGGTTAAGATGGGTTAGTGTTTAAGGGTGTTGGGGTATTTTAAGGCGTAAGGGTGGGTTATTATTATGGGGTACAGGGGTATTTAAAGGGAGCAGGGTGAGATTCGTTTTTAGGAGGTAAAGGGTAAAAAAATAAAATAATAAATAAAACTAATATAAATAATGCAATTTAAAAGAATAAATGTTTTAATTAAATTAAACATATATATACAAACATATATTTGATGTTTTAATGATGTACTTTTACAATGTATATGACTTTACCACACATGCATTTGCGTTATAATGGCATAAGTGATAAAGTCATATGCGTTGTAAAAGTTTTAGAAATTATGTCTTTGCGGAGTAATAAATCTGCGTTATAAAAATTGCGGAGTGATGGTATGCAGGATGTTGGTTTGTGGAATATCATCACATATTCCCAGGGGTGGGAATATGATGTCATGAGTGATGTCACTGACCATGTCATGAGTGATGTAATATGTGACGTCATCAGCAGTGCATTACATGCGCAAGTTATAGTGAATCCAACTAACTATAACGTGGAATTTCAATGGTTTTATGTCAGTAAAATTTGCAGCTAACTATAACTGGTGTGAAACCTATGTTTTTTTCAGTGAATTTAATAGGTTTTTTATATGCTAATTCCTAACTATAACTGGTGTGAAACCTATGTTTTTTTCAATGAATTTCATAGGTTTTTTAAATGCTAATTCCTAACTATATATAAGGCCCCAAACCTATGTTTTTTTCTTTGAAGTTCAAAATTTTGGTTAATAGCAAATGTCTATAGCTATGAAATGTAATATTTATCAAAATGAATCATGTATTTTATTTGTATTTTAAACAATTTATTTTTAAACATTTTTTATTTTTTTTACCATGGAGCGCTCCCAGAGCGCGCCCCGTTGAGCGCCCCGTAGAGCGTAGTCGTTTGAAGCGCCCCGGTGCGCGAACCCGGGAAGTGCCCCGTTAGCGCCAATGTCGCGAACGAAAACATGATCGTGACGTATCGCGTAGCCGCGTCCGCGTGATACGCACGGCGTAAGCGCACCCGGAAGCACTCGAGCGAATACAATCGCGCAACGTACTCTTCCGACGTGCTTACGCGCCGCGACCCGGGGAACGCCCGTGGGCGGGTCGCGTAAGCGCGTCTGTAATGTGACCTGAAAATAACACTTTTAATTGGTGCAGAACAGTTTTACTTTCATAATGATGAAATCCCTGGTCTTGTGACCTGAAAATAACACTTCTCATTGGTTCAGGCCTTTTTTTTTTCCAAATGAAGAAAGACTCCACCTTTTTTCCTTATTCTGACTTTGTCCTTTGACTGAGGAAGACCTGTTTCAGTAATAGAGAGAGAACTATTTTGTACTTTCTAATGGCTACTGTAGCTGCATCAGCTGGAGCATCTGCACCACCACCACCACCACCACCACCAAGAGGACCACCACAACAGTACATTGGTGGTCAAGAAGAGGAGGAGGAGGAAGAGGAACAGGAGGATGGGAGAAGATGGCTGCCTGAACAAAATACCCCATACAAGCCCAAGTCACACATTGTATGTGAGTTTTTTTCACTCCCAGAGTGAAAGAAAAAAGTGAATGCGGCCAAGGTAACTTGCCTAATCTGTAAGGAACAACTCTCAAGGGGCAACCCAAACAAAAAGTATTCCTTTGGTAACAATACCATGAATCAACATATGATCCGTAAGCACCCTAACAACTATTCTCGTGCAGAGCTCAGGGAACTGGCCAGTAACCCCCCAGTCATCAAGGACCACCTCCCAAAGAAACGAACCCACTTCATCGGGACCAGAAACATCAGAGATGATGCCTTGTACTCAGCAACGATTTGCTGATTTTAAAATCACTTGTACTGCATGTGGCAAGCTTATCGCCTATGGTGAAAAGAGCGTAAAGCTCATTGTCCTTGCAGGTGACAATCACAAGTGCCCCAAAAACAAGTCATTTTTTTGTTTTTTTTGTTTTTTGCTCCAGTTGAGCCAGTTTCAATTCCCTTTTTTTTGTTTCTCCCCCTAAAAAAATAAAAAAAATATAAAACTGTTTTGAAAAGCCAAAAAAGTACAAAATGTTCAAAAAAAATAAAAAGAAATATAAAACAACAAAAAGAAGAAAAAAAACTGTTCTTTTCAGAACTACCTCCAATTTATAAATAAAGGCTTCCTTTTTAAAAAAACGTTCATTCTTTTTTCCTCATGGAACGCTCCCCAGTCCGCTCCCCGGTGCGCGTACCGGGCGCTCCCCCCATGCAAAACAAAAAGAAAAAAAAATGTGTTTTGCCCCGCGGGGCCCTTTTATAGCCCCCACATCAAACCTAGGGGGTCAGGGGGGTCTACCCTGCCCCCTTATGGGCATTTCCCCCTTTGTTTTGGCCACCTCTTGTGTCTCGATCCTACCGCGCACCGGAAAGCGGTCCGGGGAGCGTACTATAAGGAAACAACAATGATTGACTTTCAAAATATTGTATGTTTATTGATTGTTCGTTTTGTTGTTTTTTTTTGTTTATTTTTATTTACGTAGCAACATGTAGGTACCAATTCAGAGTCTAAAAATAAATAAACACCGTCTCCTTTGTAGATATCTTGCAAGTTGTTTTCGAAGTTTTTGCCGTATATGGAATTCATACCATAGTCTGTATGGAAAGCCGAAACAATATGGAGGCAGGAGATGATAAAGAGATGTTAAATACATATTGGAGATAATATAGTGGAAGAAAGGAAGTAACTATGAGCAAACTTACTATGTAACACAAAAAAGTTGCACAGTATATTTAAAGTCTGACTTAACATTTTAATCAATTTGCTACTAGTTTACAAAATACATATAAAAATGAATAATGTCTCAAACAATTTTTGAATTATTAAATAAAATATTATTTTTCTGATTCTTTTTCAAAATTAAAAAGAAATTCTAATAATTCATTGTCAGTATTTTTTTCATTTTCAAGTAGGAAATCTACTGCTTCCACACATTGCAGAAGTTCAAAGTCCCGTGAATCATCATAGAATTCAGAGTCAATTTCTGTATCTGTTTTGCTTCCTGCAACAATTTCCAAGTTAGTTTTGTTCTTCCTTTCATTTTTGTGCTGTAAAATGAATTTAAAAAAAATATATCAGTAGAGATAGGACACTGTTGGGTTTAAGTACAGACAGGTAGTTTGGTTTTTTAAACAGTGATTTTTTCGTTGGGCAGTGTATGGCATCAAACTGGAAGTAGAAATATGAAAACATTTATGAAATAAACTCTAAGTCAATTCTTAATTATACAAGACAAGTCTAACTCCATCCATAACTAAAACAGAGAAGTCTATTTTATTCTATAAGTATTACAGAGGGATAGTATATAACTATCTGAAAATGTTTTCCTAATTAGCTTACAGTACAGAACATACTTCAGTTTTTAAAATAACATCTTACCATTCAAATAGAACTTCAAATTATCAGTTGAAATGTACTTGATATGTACTTCAAGAAGTAGTAGTCAAAATGGCTGTGTTTCTCTCTCTTTCTTTATATATATTCAGGTACATAACCAATCAAATGTCATGATATAATGGTAGAAATTGAAAGTAACATTTTAATTGGTTGTCAATTCCAACACTTCAAATGTGTTTTGTGAAGTAATTTACCTCAAGGAATTTAGAGAGTTCTACATGCTAAATGTCTAAATGGAATTCCAACCAAATTTGTGAAAATGGTAGGGATTGGTATGTAGTATGAGCTAATGTTTAATTGGTGAAAGTGTCTCCAGTGGTTTTTCTGTAAATTAATTTCCCACCTTTTTTGAGCGAGTGCTTGTCAGTGCATGTCCCGGTACGTGAACCTGCAGCGTTACGGGAGTCCTCCATTTTGTGTTTCGGTAGAAATGAGATACAAGATGGAGGGTAAATAATGTTCAGAATGGGTAGAATATGGGACCTCCTTGGCTGTTCTTTTAAAAACACCCTTGTCCCTTGCTCCTGTTCCTCGTCTTCCTCTTCTTCCTCCTCTTGTTGGAGGATGACCTGTGGATTTGGTCCTCTCTTCCTTGGAGGTGGTGGTGGTGGTGGGGATCCACCAGCTGCAGCTACTACAGATGCCATGACTGAACAAGCAGAAACAGGTCTTTCTCTCATAAAAATGAAAGTCAGAGTGAGGAAAAAGAGGTGGGACTTTCATCATTTGGGAAAAAAAAATGTTCTAAACCAATGAAAAGTGTTTATTTTACGTCATATGATCAAGCGTTCCATCATTAGGAAACTAAAAGTAAAATGAACCAATGAAAAGTTTTATTAACTAGTCACATGACCTGTTATGCTTACGTTATGCGCTCCGCGCCGCGCCTCGGATTGTTTCCGGGGCTCTGCGTTTCGCGTCTTGGTTCGCGTTCCAGAACGCTTCCGGGTGCGCTAACACGGCGCGTCGTAAGGCGCATTACGCAGTAACGCGATACGTTGCGATTACGCAACGCGTCACGATGTGGCTTTCTAATGCGGTACTTGCACTAACGGAACGTTTACCGGTTCGCGTACCGGCAGCGAAACAATAAAAAATATTTTAAATTATAATATAAATTAAATTAAAAAAATATAATACAAAAATATATAAAATATATTTTTGAATTAGAATAAGAATACATTTTACAGCTTTTGATATTTGCTATTAAAAAACCATTGAAATTCACTGAAAAAACCATAGGTTATAGACCATATATAGTTAGGGATTAGCATTAAAAAAACCTTGAAAATTCACTGAAAAAACCATAGGTTTTAGACCATATATAGTTAGGGATTAGCATTTACAAAACCTTATTTTACTCGCACAAAACCATTGAAATTCGCATATATAGTTAGTTGCACTAACTATATATCGCGCACCCGCAATCCACTGCTGATCATGTCACATATTACATCATTCATGACATGGTCAGTGACATCACTGATGACATCACTGATGACATCTCAAATTACATCACTGATGACATCACTGATGACATCACTGATGACATCTCAAATGACATCACTGATGACATCACTGATGACATCTCATTTGACATTACTGATCACTTCACTGATGACATCATTCATGTGATAATACGATGAACCTCTTCAGACTCTAATATAACCTTAGATACACTCAGTGTAAACAGACACTCACAGACTGTCACTCATCCATGGAGTTACTCACACACCTAGTCAGTCATGCAAAGAATCAATCACACCTCCATTTCCTCAACTATACAGTTATACACACCTTACTTATTCAAACATATACTAACACATATTTAATCTCTTATACAATCCCTGATACAAGTTCACAATGATCCATACCGCCACTCACACATTCACTGGCTCTTATGCACAGATTTTTATATATGTCAACTCTCACATGTACTGTGTTTTACATATGTACTTACTTTGACATGTAGCACTGAGATATTCATTCACTCACCAATACACTCATGCGCACAGTCAACCGCCCATACAGCTGTTTCCGCATGCACTTTTGAACCCATACATCTAGTGAATCAACTGCTCACACATCTATGCACAGAGTCATACACCTCCCAGCCACCCACACACACACTCAGTATCCCATACAAATACTTGGGCAAACAATCAATAACCCATATAGTTACTCATATAGCTACTGATCAACACATGCAGCAGTTTACAAAACAACAGACATAATGATGCACAAATTAAGATAGTTTAGTCACTAACCCATGCACTCAGTGAGACACATTTAATCACTCACTCATACAGTCAGTCATGCACCTACTAAATCCTTCATCCAGACACTTATACATCCACTCATTCTTCAATATGTAAGACATATTTTAACTTTACAGAAACATACAGTCACTGGATGTTGTTATCAGTGATGTCATCAGTGATGTCATTTGAGCTGTCATCAATGATGTCATCAGTGATGTCACTGACCATGTCATGAATGATGTAATATGTGACATCATCAGCAGTGGATTGCGGGTGCGCGATATATAGTTAGTGCAACTAACTATATATACGAATTTCAATGGTTTTGTGCGAGTAAAATAAGGTTTTGTAAATGCTAATCCCTAACTATATATGTTCTAAAACCTATGGTTTTTCAGTGAATATATATATATATTCACTGAAAAAACCATAGGTTATAGACCATATATAGTTAGGAATTCGCATTTACAAAACCTTATTTTACTCACACAAAACCATTGAAATTCCATATATAGTTAGTTGCACTAACTATATATCGCGCACCCGCAATCCACTGCTGATGATGTCACATATTACATCATTCATGACATGGTCAGTGACATCACTGATGACATCACTGATGACATCTCAAACGACATCACTGATGACATCTCAAATGACATCACTGATGACATCACTGATGACATCTCATTTGACATTACTGATCACATCACTGATGATATCATTCATGTGATAATACGATGAACCTCTTCAGACTCTAATATAACCTTAGATACAATCAGTGTAAACAGACACTCACAGACTGTCACTCATCCATGGAGTTACTCACACACCTAGTCAGTCAATCAAAGAATCAATCACACCTCCATTTCCTCAACTATACAGTTATACAAACTTTACTTATTCAAACATATACTAACACATATTAACTCTCTTATACAATCCCTGATACAAGTTCACAATGATCAATACGGCCACTCACACATTCACTGGCTCTTATGCACAGTTATTTATATATGTCAACTCTCACATGTACTGTGTTTTACACATGTACTTACTTTGACATGTAGCACTGAGATATCCATTCACTCACCAATACACTCATGCACACAGTCAACCGCCCATACAGCTGTTTCCACATGCACTTTTGAAACCATACATCTAGTGAATCAACTGCTCACACATCTATGCACAGAGTCATACACCTCCCAGCCACCCACACACACACTCAGTCTCCCATACAAATACTTGGGCAACCAATCAATAACCCATATAGTTACTCATATAGCTACTTATCAACACATGCAACAGTTTACAGAACAACAGACATAATGATGCACAAATTAAGACAGTTTAGTCACTAACCCATGCACTCAGTGAGACACATTTAATCACTCACTCATACAGTCAGTCATGCACCTACCAAATCCTTCATCCAGACACTTATACATCCACTCATTCTTCAATATGTAAGACATATTTTAACTTTACAGAAACATACAGTCACTGGATGTTGTCATCAGTGATGTCATCAGTGATGTCATTTGAGATGTCATCAGTGATGTCATCAGTGATGTCACTGACCATGTCATGAATGATGTGATATGTGACATCATCAGCAGTGGATTGCGGGTGCGCGATATATAGTTAGTGCAACTAACTATATATGGAATTTCAATGGTTTTGTGTGAGTAAAATAAGGTTTTGTAAATGCGAATTCCTAACTATATATGGTCTATAACCTATGGTTTTTTCAGTGAATTTTCAAGGTTTTGTAAATGCTAATTCCTAACTATATATGGTCTATAACCTATGGTTTTTTCAGTGAATTTTCAAGGTTTTGTAAATGCTAATTCCTAACTATATATGGTCTATAGCCTATGGTTTTTTCAGTGAATATATATATATACATACATATATAAACATATATCATCTGTATATCTATATAAATACAAACATAAATGCATGCATACATATACTTATATGCATTTTAGGGTTGTTAGGGCGTTTTCGTGTGTATTATGTTGCTTTTTTAGGGCTTTTGGGTCAATTAAGTAGGGTTCCCGGAGCCTAGGGCTGAGGGGCCGGTTCAGTTTCGTGCGTATTGGTGTTGGCAAGGTTTTGAGGGATTTTGGCGGTTTTTGGTCGAGATTTGGCCGTTTTATGGCTTTTTTTGTGTTTGCGGGGGGCGCGTATTCGGGTTGAAATTCGTCCCCGTTCCAGTGGATGGATTGGGCTGATTTTTGGTGAGATGTTAGGGAATCGCTGGAACTAGTGTCCAGCCAAGTTTGAAGCGGATCGGAGCAGTGGAAGTGCTTTAAAGAGCAATTTTTGTGCGGAGTAGCGAATTGTCATGTTATTCAATGGGAGTTTTTGGTGCGCATGGAGAAGGTGAATTTGGGGTGTTCCAGTTGCGCTAGAGGGACGGGGCTTGGGTGAGCTGTAGGGAGAGTGGATCGGCAGGTGTGCCGAATTTTTGGGATTTGTTGGCCGAAGGGAAGGGTGTGCTTGGGCAAAGTCGATTTGGTGAAAACGGTGCGTTATTTACATGAAAGTTGAAAAAACACTAATAAAAGCAAAGCTAAAAAGCCACCTCATTACAAACAGAATGTCTTTAACTTAAACGAGGGCGAGATCTATTGCATTTTCAATGCTTGTTTACTTTGGTTCCATCAAGAAGGCATTCAGATGTGTCACACATTTGCCATAAATTCTGAATGTTAGCACTCTAGTTGCACATTAGATCACTGTAGTAAAGCTACTGCTCACCAGGGACGTCTGCTGCTGGTATTCAAAGTGCATGTTTCAGTCTGCATGTCAGAATTTTTTTTAATGAAATAGAAGAGGATTTGAGAAGTCACTCAAAATGATCCCTAATTTTTCTTTCTGAAGCACTAATCATACTTTCTATGGCAAAATTAACCCCCTCATGTTGTTCCTTTTTAAATTGAGTGTTTTCAGACTTACCACTTCATTCCAATCAAGATGGCTTCTGGTGTGCCATACTTTTGTCATAAGTAAGACTGTTAGCGCTCTAGTTGTTCTTTAGAACACTCTGGGACATTCTGTCATTGGGCTATACTTGGGGTACATCTGGGTGATATTTGGGCTACATTTGGGCTCTTTTGTCTCTGGTGGCCATCTTGCGAGACTATGTCAGAATTTTTTAATGAAATTGAAGAGGGTTTGAGAAGTCACTCAAAATGTGCCCTAATTTTTCTTTCTGCAGCACTAATCATAATTCATATGGCAAAATATACCCCCTCATTTTGTTCCTTTTTAAATTAAATGTTTTAAGAGTTACCACTTTATTCCAATCAAGATGGCTTCAGGTGTGCCATACCTTTGTAATAAGTAGGACTGTTAGCGCTCTAGTTGTTCTTTAGAACACTCTGGGACATTCTGTCATTGGGCTATACTTGGGCTACATCTGGGTGATATTTGGGCTACATTTGGGCTCTTTTGTCTCTGGTGGCCATTTTGGGAGACTGCATGTCAGAATTTTTTAATGAAATAGAAGAGGATTTGAAAAGTCACTCAAAATGTGCCCTAATTTTTCTTTCTGCAGCACTAATAATACCTTCTATTGCATAATATACCCCCTCATTTTGTTCCTTTTTAAATTAAATGTCTTAAGAGTTACCACTTTATTCCCATCACGATGGCTCCAGGTGTGCTATACCTTTGTAATAAGTAGGACTGTTAGCGCTCTAGTTGTTCTTTAGAACACTCTGGGACATTCTGTCATTGGGCTATACTTGGGCTACATCTGGGTGATATTTGGGCTACATTTGGGCTCTTTTGTCTCTGGTGGCCATTTTGGGAGACTGCATGTCAGAATGTTTTAATGAAATAGAAAAGGATTTGAGAAGTCACTCAAAATGTGCCCTAATTTTTCATTCTGCAGCACTAATCATACTTTCTATGGCAAAATATACCCCCTCATGTTGTTTCTTTTTAAATTAAATGTTTTAAGAGTTACCACTTTATTCCAATCAAGATGGCTTCAGGTGTGCCATACCTTTGTAATAAGTAGGACTGTTAGCGCTCTAGTTGTTCTTTAGAACACTCTGGGACATTCTGTCATTGGGCTATACTTGGGCTACATGTGGGTGATATTTGGGCTACATTTGGGCTCTTTTGTCTCTGGTGGCCATTTTGGGAGACTGCATGTCAGAATGTTTTAATGAAATAGAAAAGGATTTGAGAAGTCACTCAAAATGTGCCCTAATTTTTCATTCTGCAGCACTAATCATACTTTCCATGGCAAAATATACCCCCTCATGTTGTTTCTTTTTAAATTAAATGTTTTAAGAGTTACCACTTTATTCCAATCAAGATGGCTTCAGGTGTGCCATACCTTTGTAATAAGTAGGACTGTTAGCGCTCTAGTTGTTCTTTAGAACACTCTAGGAGGCTGCAGTAGAGCACAAAGGAATCAACTGACAGTCTCTGTCCTTGTTGGATGTACATGTTTTACTGAGAATGTCAGACTTCATTTTCACATGACTGAGAAAGATAATGTGAATTTACAGAAAATATGCTTTCAGTTTAGCTTATAGATCCCCTTCCAAACCACTGTGGGAAAATCATGAGATATTAGTTTTCTTTCAAACAATATTCATGATATCACAGCAGAAGGTTTTTTCACATGGTAAAATCACCTTAGAACCCACCACAATTCCTAAAACGAGTATGGTACCATCAACAAATGATTTATAATGTAACTAAAGTCCTAAAACCCTCTATTAACTACAATGCTTTCTAATGAGGTGCTATCATGTATATTGGTCCCAAGATGGCTGCCAACACTTCTTGGAAGAAGTGCTGACAGCCAATCAGATCAGATGTGTGGTTAGGCTCCGCCCAGATATATATATTTTTTTGAACCTAAATTACTCAAAATCCACTGGAGCACATATATTGAGACCTAGCAAAGGCACATCAGGCTAACAGTCCCTACAATTTTGCCAAGTTTCGTGCAAATCCATTCAGCCGTTCGAGCTAAAAGTGAGGCCAACCGCCCTATGGAAATTAACATGGGAAAAATGCGTTTTGGGACCCCCCTTTTTTCTCGGCCCCCCCTTGATGAAACCCCCCCAAATTGTCAGGGGCTGCTCAGAAACAAAATGTTCCATTTTCCTGAAAATTTCAGCCAATTCCGTCCACAAACGCCAAGGTTATTAGACATAGAATTTTCAAAAATCCCATAGAGAAAAAATCCTAACTATATATACCTACTGGCGACCGCCAGTAGGTAATATATATATATATATATAACACATTTCTATGGCAAAATGAAACCCCTCATTTTGTTCCTTTGCAAATTAAATGTTTTAAGTGTTAACACTTTATTCCAATCAAGATGACTTCAGGTGTGCCATACTTTTGTCATAAGTAAGACTGTTAGCGCTCTAGTTTTTCTTTAGAACACTCTGGGACATTCTGTCACTGGGCTATAGTTGGGCTACATCTGGATGATATTTGGGCTACATTTGTTTTTTTTTGTCTCTGGTGGACATCTTTGGGCTACATTGGGCTACATTGGGCTACATTTGGGCTCTAACATATATATAGCCCAATGTAGCCCAATATATATTTTTCAAAGTTAATTTTCGTAAAAACCACTGGAGCATATATCTTGAGACATAGCAAAGGCACATCGGGCTACCAGTCCCTACATTTTGCCAGGTTTTGTGAAAATCCATTCAGCCGTTCGAACTAAAAGTGAGTCCAACCGCCCTATGGAAAACTCAATATTAAAACACGTTTTGGGACCCCCCTTTTTTCTCGGCCCCCACTTGACGAACCCCCCAAACTCTCAGGGGACGCTCAGAAACAAAATGTGCCATTTTCCTGAAAATTTCAGCCAATTCCGTCCATCAACGCCAAAGTTATTCAACATAGAATTTTCAGAAATCCCTATTCAAAAAAATCCTAACTATATATACCTACTGGCGACCGCCAGTAGGTAATATATACCATTTCTATGGCAAAATGAAACCCCTCATTTTGTTCCTTTGCAAATTAAATGTTTTAAGTGTTAACACTTTATTCCAATCAAGATGACTTCAGGTGTGCTATACTTTTGTCATAAGTAAGACTGTTAGCACTCTAGTTGTTCTTTAGAACACTCTGGGACATTCTGTCACTGGGCTATAGTTGGGCTACATCTGGCTGATATTTGGGCTACATTTGTTTTTTTTGTCTCTGGTGGCCATCTTTGGGCTACATTGGGCTACATTTGGGCTCTAACATATATATAGCCCAATGTAGCCCAATATATATTTTTCAAAGTTAATTTTCGTAAAAACCACGTACATCAACGCCAAAGTTATTCAACATAGAATTTTCAGAAATCCCTATTCAAAAAAATCCTAACTATATATACCTACTGGAGACCACCAGTAGGTAATATATATATATATATATATATATATATTCACAGAACAAACCATAGGTTATAGTGGATATATAGTTAGGAATTTGCATTTACAAAACCTTGAAAATTCAATGAAAAAACCATTGGTTTTAGGCCATATATAGTTAGGGATTTGCATTTACAAAACCTTATTTTACTCGCATAAAACCATTGAAATTCCATATATAGTTATAAGCGCTAACTATATATCGCGCACCCGCAATCCACTGCTGATGATGTCACATATTACATCATTCATGACATGGTTAGTGACATCACTGATGACATCACTGATGACATCTCAAATGACATCACTGATGACATCACTGATGACAACATCCAGTGACTGTATGTTTCTGTAAAGTAAAAAAATGTCTTACATATTGAAGAATGAGTGGATGTATAAGTGTCTGGATGAAGTGTTTAGTAGGTGCATGACTGACTGTATGAGTGAGTGATTAAATGTGTCTCACTGAGTGCATGGGTTAGTGACTAAACTGTCTTAATTTGTGCATCATTATGTCTGTTGTTCTGTAAACTGCTGCATGTGTTGATCAGGAGCTATATGAGTAACTATATGGGTTATTATTTGGTTGCCCAAGTATTTGTATGGGAGACTGAGTGTGTGTGTGGGTGGCTGGGAGGTGTATGACTCTGTGCATAGATGTGTGAGCAGTTGATTCACTAGATGTATGGGTTCAAAAGTGCATGTGGAAACAGCTGTATGGGCGGTTGACTGTGTGCATGAGTGTATTGGTGAGTGAATGGATATCTCAGTGCTACATGTCAAAGTAAGTACATATGTAAAACACAGTACATGTGAGAGTTGACATATATAAATAACTGTGCATAAGAGCCAGTGAATGTGTGAGTGGCTGTATGGATCATTGTGAACTTGTATCAGGGATTGTATAAGAGAGTAAATATGTGTTAGTATATGTTTGAATAAGTAAAGTTTGTATAACTGTATATTTGAGGAAATGGAGGTGTGATTGATTCTTTGCATGACTGACTAGGTGTGTGAGTAACTCCATGGATGAGTAACAGTCTATGAGTGTCTGTTTACACTGATTGTATCTAAGGTTATATTAGAGTCTGAAGAGGTTCATCGTATTATCACATGAATGATATCATCAGTGATGTTATCAGTCATGTCAAATGAGATGTTTTCAGTGATGTCATCAGTGATGTCATTTGAGATGTCATCAGTGATGTCATCAGTGATGTCACTAACCATGTCATGAATGATGTAATATGTGACATCATCAGCAGTGGATTGCGGGTGCGCGATATATAGTTAGCGCTTATAACTATATATGGAATTTCAATGGTTTTATGCGAGTAAAATAAGGTTTTGTAAATGCAAATCCCTAACTATATATGGCCTAAAACCAATGGTTTTTTCATTGAATTTTCAAGGTTTTGTAAATGCAAATTCCTAACTATATATCCACTATAACCTATGGTTTTTTCTGTGAATTTCATTGGTTTTTTAATAGCAAATATGAAAAGCTTAAAAATGTCAAGTACGTGATAAATAAAAACATTTTCGTATTTATGCACGCTGATGTGCTTTGAACGCTGCACCCCCCCCCCTCCCCTCTTTTGTCTTAGTAGTACTCTCTCTTTGCAGATACTGAAGGGTAGTTAACGCAGGCCTTTACCCCCGTTGTAATCCGTCGTGGCTGCTTGTCTCTCCATTTGATTGATTGTTGTCCAAGCATTTACTGTTTTAGAATTGGTTCTCTTTGGATCATTCTCTATTTACAAACAAGCACAAAGTCGCAATACTCTGTTTAGTCTTTGCAGATAGTGAAAAATCGTGTAAAAAAAATAAAAGTAATCGAGCAAAATCAGTAGGCCACTAATTGGATCTCTTTTTGACCTCGCTAAAATAGAAATATTAGGAACAACCCTTCATGAGAAATACGAAAATAGTGAGATGAACTGAGCTCCACACCATGAGGGCTGCAAGACAGCTCGGCTCCATCACCCATCCCGCACAAAATAACGACAAACCGTATGCAAATATTAAAAATATAGACAACACACCAGCAAAGAAACAGGGTAAAACATTTTATTAAAAAACTATTTACATAACGTTGGTTTATAAGATGATGTCAGTAGTGGACCGATGTGTGAATAGATCGAAAGCAGCACAAGGCTCCAAGATCCGGATGGCAAGCTCCTGGATGTTGGGTGCCATAGTTTAGAGTTCTGAATTTGAGCCTTTTTGAATGTCTGTGCTTAGTTGAATCAAATTTGCGGCTTGACACAAAGCTGACTCAAGCGTTGCTACTGATGCTATGCAGACCAAAACTGGTTTTCAGTTTGTACATTTTTCTAGATTTTTAATCCAAGTTTGGTTGACTTTGTAGAACGATGGCTTCAAATTTTCAACATACGGTGTGGTGGCGCTGACTGGGAGGGGGCGCTTCGCTCCTGCCCCCTCCCCAAGTAAGATTTTCATACGTGAAAGTACGTTAATGGTTTTGGTCCCTGAGATGCTTCGATGTCACTGCCATTCTCAAATAGCATAAGTTCTGGATGTTGGGTGCCATAGTTAAGAGTTCTGAGCAGCGCTTGTAACACTGTCTGAAGCTTATTTCCACCTACTGCAGCTTCACTATTCTCAAAGTAAGTGAGTGTCGTTTGTGGACCTGACTGCATTAGAAAACAATGTGATATGTTACCTTCCTAAACAGCTTGACGGAGGCCCCTGAGGGGCGGTGTGATGGCCATGGACTCGGAGAAGACGCTTGGCTCCGACACCCTCCCCAAGTCTTATAGCACTGGTGTAGCCTGAGATCGCCCCCGACATAGGCGGCCGGCTCCCGGGATCCGGTGGAACTTTTTGCCTTTTGATGACTCTTCAATTCTGAACCTTGTCCCATCCAGCTGAGTTGCGCCCACTCTTGCGGCTACAGCGTCTTGCCCACCATCCAGCTGAATTGCGCCCACTCTTGCGGTGCAGCGATAGGCGACTGCCACAGGACTCTCAAAATGGCGGCCGGCTCTTCGGTTTTGGGCCTGGTCCACTAAAATGGCCCTGGTACACCTTTGAACTCGGACGCTTCCCTGATAGGGCTTGGGTCCCATTCTCGAAAAGCGTCCCCTCAGCCGTGAAGATTCTACAAAAGTCTTGGGGGCCTCCGACTCCCGCAGGCTTCTGGTGGGGAGCGGCTGCCATGATTGCTCGTGGAATGGCCACGACGGAGCTACGAGATGGAAGTGGTCTCATGCTGACGCCAGCTTTAGTCTGAAACATCCAGAAACACTGTAGACTACCAATTCGATCAGTTCCGGTAGCGCCCCAACATGACCCGGAAGAGAAGAACTTGCCCTCCCCTCTTTGACTGATCGTTCTTGTTGCCTGTCCCCTCTGTTGTCATTTAACAGAACTTTTTGGACTGCTGAAAGGAGTTGTGTTCCGAACGCTGGTTGGTGGAGACATTTTGACTATATTCTTGACCTACGTTGTCGCGTAATGCGTTATATGACACGCCGCGTTACCGCACCCGGAAGTGATCCGCGGCGCGGCGCGCAGCGCGCAACGTAAGCATAACAGGACATGTGACTTGTTAATAAAACTTTTCATTGGTTCATTTTACTTTTGTTAATTTAATGATGAAAAGCTTGGTCATATGACCTAAAAATTACGCTTTTTATTGTTTTCGAACAATATTTTTTTTTCAAACATATGTTATAATATTCCAGGCTAATGTACTTTCCCGGAAAATTTACAACTGTCTTGCAAGTAAAATATATTCCTTTTTTGAGAAAAAGGGCGTTTCTTCCTTCCATGACGGAGCCGTTGAGTAAAAGAGATTCGGCCTGCTATCTTAGTCGCCGATACGCCTGATTATCAGATTCTTATCGATCACTTTATATTGCAGACATGAAAAACACAACTGCTATTAAGCATTTATCTTTACTGCGTTCCTACATATTATACCTTTTATCCGTCATGTAATTGGACTGCTTTATTTCACTTGCCTTTACTGATTCGAAAACAGTGACTAAAAGTAAAAACTTTACCAATGTAAATACTACTACCGTGTTTTGTTTTAAAAACCTTTATTGTGAAAATGTCAGTATACAAATACGGGCCTATAACCACGTGGGCCGGCCACGGATCAAACTGTATTCGTATATGTGAGGAGACATTTACACTGTAGAGGAACGTAACGAGCGGGCCATTAGGTTGCAAGAACAAAGGTGTCTAACAGTTGCGGAATCGGTGGACGTACATTTTGTAATTAAAATACGACACGGCCACTTACAATAACATTTTCTAGATATACATTTGCGGGCAAGGAGTTACGAGTCCCATTTATACCAGCGCCATTTTGGGCGAGGCCGGGCAGGTCCAAGATATAGTCAAAATGTCTCCACCAACCATCGGCCAGACCAGAACCCCTTTCGTCCCTTTATGCTACAAGATGGTGTCTTCCATTCAGAAAATATTGTTGGCAGCATTTTGAAAGGAAACAGAAACAGCCATTGTCCTAGTGAGTTTCACATTGTTACATTTAGGAAGAATGTTGAAGAGTAGTATGTGGAAAATCTGAAGCCATTTTTCTACAAACTCTCAATCAGACTTGGATGGAAAAAAAAATCCTGAAGAATGTACAAACTGAAAACCAATTTTTGTCTGTATAGCATCAACAGTAACGCTTGAGTCAGCTTTGTGTCAAGCCGCCATTTTCATTCAATCAATAGCGTCCCCCTGCACACATTCAGGGACCTGGTCGTGTCTTCAGATGAAACGGATTGTAGGAAAAGAAGCAGAAAGGAAAAGGAAAAAAGTTCCGCCGGACCTCGGGAGCCGGCCGCCTATGTCATGTGCCACCTTTGGCCACACCAGGGCAATAGTGAAGCTGCAGCAGGTGCAAATAAGCTTCAGACAGTCCTACAAGCACTGCTCAGAAATCTCAACTGAGGCACTCAACATCCAGGACTTGCCATTCGGATCTTGGCGCCTTGTGCTGGTTCCGACCTATTCACACATCAGTCCACTACTGACATCACCTCATAAGCCAACGGGGCACCCCACGCCGACTTTCGGCGCAGCATTGTAGGATGGCCACACCAGTGCGGCCACTTGCTGGACACCACCTCGGTGCCATCCGGATCTCGGCGCGTTCGAGTCACTGTGCCGGAAGAGTGACCGGAACTCAGCTGAACACGCCGTCTTTCGGCGCAGCATTGTAGGATGGCCACACCAGTATGGCAATTTGCTGGACACCACCTCGGTGCCATCCGGATCTCGGCGCGTTCGAGTCACTGTACCGCAAGAGTGACCGCAACTCAGCTGGACACGCCATCTTTCGGCGCAGCATTGTAGGATGGCCACACCAGTGCGGCAATTTGCTGGACACCACCTCGGTGCCATCCGGATCTCGGCGCGTTCGAGTCACTGTACCGCAACAGTGACCGCAACTCAGCTGGACACGCCGTCTTTCGGCGCAGCATTGTAGGATGGCCACACCAGTGCAGCAATTTGCTGGACACCACCTCGGTGCCATCCGGATCTCGGCGCGTTGTGCTGCCTTCGGCCTATTCGCACATCGGTCCGCTACTGATGCCGCCTCACGTGCCAACGGATTTTCTACGCTTTTTGTAGCCCTATGCCGCATAACAGGTCATGTGACTTGTTTATAAAACTTTTCATTGGTTCATTTTACTTTTGGTTTCCTAAAGATGGAAGGCTTGGTCATATGACCTAAAAATAACACTTTTCATTGGTTTAGAACATTTTTTTTTCCCAAACGATGAAAGCCCCACCTTGTTTCTGGATCATTCAGACTGAAGCTGGCGTCAGCATGAGAGCACCACCATCTCGTTGCTCCGTCGTGGTCATTCCGCGAGCAATCATGGCAGCCGCTCCCCACCGGAAGCCTGCGGGAGTCGGGGGCCCCCAAGACTTTTGTAGAATCTTAACGGCTGAGGGGACGCTTTTCGAGAATGGAGCCCAAGCCCTAGCAGGCAAGCGTCCGAGTTCCAAGGTGTCCCAGGGCCATTTCAGTGGACCAGGCCCAAAACCGAGGAGCCGTCCGCCATTTTAAGAGCCATGTGGCAGCCGCCTATCGCAGCACTGCAAGAGTGGGAGCAACTCAACAACATGGTGAGCGAGACGCTGTAGCCGCAAGAGCGGGCGCAACTCAGCTAGATGGCCGCCACCTGGGGAGGCCCGTTCACGCCGCCTCCCCCACCCCCGGGCCGCCGCACGCCAATTTTCGGAGCAGCATTGTAGGATACCAAAACCAGTGCGGCAGTTTACTGGACATCACCTGGGTGCCTGTCGTACATGTTGTGTCAGCCATGTGACACTGGACACAGTCCCATCAACATCTCAACGCGTTCTGCTGCCTTGGGACTATTCGCACAACAGACCGCTACTGACGAGGCCTCCCCCCGCACCACCCGGGACGCCCCACGCTGTTTTTCTGTGCTGCATTGTAGGATCCCAAAACCAGTGCGGCACCCAGGCGACATCACCTGGGTGCCGTCCAGAACTCTGCACGTTGTGCTGCCTTGGGACTATTCGCACAAAAGACAGCTTCTAACCATTGTTGCTTTTTGTGTTGAAAAATGTTTAAATGTTTTTAGTTTTTGTTCCGTTCGTTATAGTTAATAGTTAATAAAGTTTTATAATCTTACTTTGTTGGAGTGTTATCTATTTTTTTAAAAACGGGTGAATGGGGCCTTGAATCGGGTTATTGTCATGTGTGGGCTTTGGAAGTGTGCTGCTGCAGGATCGGACATTTCAAACTCAAATGCATGTTCTTTTTCTTACCTTTCCGAAGCATGGAACGCAATAGCAGACAGAGAAAGGGTGATGCACGTGTTGAACACTACCTGACCTGGCAAGTTGCTGGCAGTGCCCCCCCGCCCGCTCCTAAAAGAGGGCACACACACACCGCCGCCCCGAGTACTTCACAAATCTTTAAAAGACCATGCGCTTGTTCATGAGGCTTAAATGGTTTATCACCTCTTCTAGAACCCCTGCATCGACCCTCTGACGTTTCCTGGAAAAATTACCATGTAACACAATACCAAGCCTTGTCAGCTGAAACCCCCAAGGAATCGTGGGGCATATTATCAAGGGGGTTTATCTCCGCTTTTTTGGCTTTAAAAGCCATGAAAGCGGAGATAAAATTATCTCCCTATTACCAAGCTGTCGCTAACACCAGTTAGTGACAGCTAAAAGGAGATAGCGACCATCTTGGGCCCCGCTTTGCATGTCAGTGATACTTATCACTAATGACATGCAAAGTGGGCGTGCCAAGATGTTAGCGACTGGAAACAGTCGCTAACATCGCTATCTCCTATTACCAACTTTTGGAGATATTCGCGCTAAGCGCGAATATCTCCAAAATCTAACACCTGCCCTGAGCAGTTCTTAGCCATGTTATCCAATGGGAGGTGGATAACATGGCTAAGAGCATTTGCTCGATAATACATGAATATCGCGGACTTTTCTGCGATAATAGCAAGGTTTATCTGCGATAAAAATCGCCGATGTGCGGCGATAATTTTTGTCTCTAAACAAGTTAGAGACAAAAATTATCACTAGTTGTTCGTAATATGCCCCCGGGTTTTTGCTTGCAGAAATCGGGAGGCGGGAGACTAGCTCTGAAATCAGTAGTCACACGCCTGAATCAGGAGAGTTGGCATGTCTGAATTCTCTACAGCTGGGGCCATAAACTACATCCGCAGGGGTAGGTGATAGCCTGGGACCAGCCTGGCATCTAAAATGGCTGCCGTGCACGACAAAATTGTGGCATTGGAAAAAAGGCAAGATGGCGCAGCCGCTGGAAGAGATGTATCAACATATATCAGCCTCCTCAGCCACCCTCAGGAAACATAGGGAATTAGGATACGTCTCCCGCACCCCCTTATACCTAGTAATTTAATTAACGAAGCCAAAATGGCGAATTCCCGTTTCGCTACCAGTTTGCGGCCCAGTTCGCGGCCCGTGAAGCGCTTCTACCGTGAAAAATCTTTTTTTTTTTCTTTTTCCCACGGGACCCTTTAATAACCCCAACAACATTCCTAGGGGGTCAAGAGGGGGATACCTTGCCCCCTTTCATTAAATTCCCCCTTAGTTTTTCACCTCTTCTTCTCTCTCGATCCTACCGAGAAACAAGATGGCGGCCGCTCCGGACTGTCACGCAGCAAAATAAAAAAAAGCTCACGCACAGCCGCTGGAAGAGATGTATCAACATATATCAGCCTCCTCAGCCACCCTCAGGAAACATAGGGGATTAGGATACGTCTCCCGCACCCCCTAATACCTAGTAATTTAATTAACGAAGCACAAAATGGCGAATTCCCGTTTCGCTACCAGTTTGCGGCCCAGTTCGCGGCCCGTGAAGGCCTTCTACCGTGAAAAATCTTTTTTTTTTCCTTTTCCCCACGGGACCCTTTAATAACCCCAACAACATTCCTAGGGGGTCAAGAGGGGGAAACCTTGCCCCCTTTCATTAAATTCCCCTTTCGTTTTTCACCTCTTCTTCTCTCTCGATCCTACCGAGAGACAAGATGGCGGCCGCTCCGGAATGTTTAGAATGTTGACAGACACCGGAGAGCCAATCAGCTTTCTGCGCGCAAAGTTCCGATAAGCGAAAAGTAAGCGGACCGGATCGCTGCCCGGAGCGCTGTTACAGATATATATCTTGATTTAAACGTTAATTTCTCAAAATCCACTGAAGCACATATATTGAGACCTAGCAAAAGCCACATCGGGCTACCAGTCCCTACAATTTTGCCAAGTTTCGTGCAAATCCATTCAGCCGTTCGAGCTAAAAGTGAGGCCAACCGCCCTATGGAAAACTCAATGTAAAAAACGCGTTTTGGGACCCCCCTTTTTTCTCAGCCCCCCCTTGACGAAACCCCACCAAATTTTCGGGGGCTGGTCAGAAACAGAATGTGCCATTTTCCTGAAAATTTCAGCTGATTCCGTCCACAAACGCCAAAGTTATTAGACATAGATTTTTCAGAAATCCCATAGGGAAAAAATCCTATCTATATATACCTACTGGCGATAGCCAGTAGGTAATATATATATATATATATATATATATATATATATATATATATATATATATATATATATATATATATATATATATATATATATATATATATATATGTATATATATATATATATGTATTACCTACTGGCTATCGCCAGTAGGTATATATAGTTAGAATTTTTTCCCTATGGGACTTTTGAAAATTCTATGTCTAATAACTTTGGCGTTTGTGGACGGAATCGGCTGAAATTTTCAGGAAAATGGCACATTTTGTTTCTGAGCAGCTCCTGAAAATTTGGTGGGGTTTCGTCAAGGGGGGGCTGAGAAAAAAGGGGGGTCCCAAAACGCGTTTTTCCCATTCATTTTTCCATAGGGCGGTTGGACTCACTTTTAGCTCGAACGGCTGAATGGATTTGCACGAAACTTGGCAAAATTGTAGGGACTGTTAGCCCGATGTGCCTTTGCTAGGTCTCAATATATGTGCTTCAGTAGTTTTTGAGAAATTAACGTTCAAACCAAGATATATATCTGTAACAGCGCTCTGGGCAGCGATCCGGTCCGCTTACTTTTCGCTTATCGGAACTTTGCGCGCAGAAAGCTGATTGGCTCTCCGGTGTCTGTCAACATTCTAAACAGTCCGGAGCGGACGCCATCTTGTCTCTCGGTAGGATCGAGAGAGAAGAAGAGGTGGAAAACGAAGGGGGAATTTAATGAAAGGGGGCAAGGTATCCCCCTCTTGACCCCCTAGGAATGTTGTTGGGGTTATTAAAGGGTCCCGTGGGGAAAATAAAAAAAAAATGATTTTTCACGGTAGAAGCGCGGCCGCGAACTGGTAGCGAAACGGGAATTCGCCATTTTGTGCTTCGTAAATTAAATTACTAGTTATAAGTGGGTGCAGGAGACGTATCCTAATCCCCTATGTTTCCTGAGGGTGGGTGAGGAGGCTGATATATGTTGATACATCTCTTCCAGCGGCTGTGCGTGAGCTTTTTTTTTTTTTTTGCTGCGTGACAGTCCGGAGCGGCCGCCATCTTGTCTCTCGGTAGGATCGAGAGAGAAGAAAAGGTGAAAAACTAAGGGGGAATTTAATGAAAGGGGGCAAGGTATCCCCCTCTTGACCCCCTAGGAATGTTGTTGGGGTTATTAAAGGGTCCCGTGGGGAAAATAAAAAAAAAATGATTTTTCACGGTAGAAGCGCTTCACGGGCCGCGAACTGGGCCGCAAACTGGTAGCGAAACGGGAATTCGCCATTTTGTGCTTCGTTAATTAAAGTACTAGGTATAAGGGGGTGCGGGAGACATATCCTAATCCCCTATGTTTCCTGAGGGTGGCTGAGGAGGCTGATATATGTTGATATATCTCTTCCAGCGGCTGCGCCATCTTGCCTTTTTTCGAATGCCACAATTTTGTCGTGCACGGCAGCCATTTTAGATGCCAGGCTGGTCCCAGGCTATCACCTACCCCTGCGGATGTAGTTTATGGCCCCAGCTGTAGAGAATTCAGACATGCCAATCCTCCTGATTCAGGCGTGTGAGTACTGATTTCAGTGCTAGTCTCCCGCCTCCCGATTTCTGCAAGCAAAAACCCGGGGGCATATTACGAACAACTAGCGATAATTTTTGTCTATAACTTGTTTAGAGACAAAAATTATCGCCGCACATCGGCCATTTTTATCGCAGATAAACCTTGCTATTATCGCAGAAAAGTCAGCGATATTCATGTATTATCGAGCAAATGCTCTTAGCCATGTTATCCACCTCCCATTGGATAACATGGCTAAGAACTGCTCAGGGCAGGTGTTAGATTTTGGAGATATTCGCGCTTAGCGCGAATATCTCCAAAAGTTGGTAATAGAAGGTAGCGATGTTAGGGACTGTTTCCAGTCGCTAACATCTTGGCACGCCACTTTGCATGTCATTAGTGATAAGTATCACTGACATGCAAAGCCGGGCCCAAGATGGTCGCTATCTCCTTTTAGGTGTCACTAACTGGTGTTAGCGACAGCTTGATAATAGGGAAATAATTTTATCTCCGCTTTCATGGTTTTTAAAGCCAAAAAAGCGGAGATAAACCCCCTTGATAATATGCCCCACGATTCCTTGGGGGTTTCAGCTGACAGGGCTTGGTATTGTGTTACATGGTAATTTTTCCATGAAACGTCAGAGGGTCGATGTAGGGGTTCTAGAAGAGGTGATAAACCATTTAAGCCTCATGAACAAGCGCATGGTCTTTTAAAGATTTGTGAAGTACTCGGGGCGGCGGTGTGTGTGTGCCCTCTTTCAGGAGCGGGCGGGGGGGCACTGCCAGCAACTTGCCAGGTCAGGTAGTGTTCAACACGTGCATCACCCTTTCTCTGCCTGCTATTGCGCTCCATGCTTCGGAAAGGTAAGAAAAAGAACGTGCATTTGAGTTTGAAATGTCCGATCCTGCAGCAGCACACTTCCAAAGCCCACACATGACAATAACCCGATTCAAGGCCCCATTCACCCGTTTTTCAAAAAATAGATAACACTCCAACAAATTAAGGTTATAAAACTTTATTAACTTTTAACGATAATGAACAGAACAAAAACTAAAAACATTTAAACATTTATTAACACAAAAAGCAACAATGGTTAGAAGCTGTCTTTTGTGCGAATAGTCCCAAGGCAGCACAACGTGCAGAGTTCTGGACGGCACCCAGGTGATGTCGCCTGGGTGCCGCACTGGTTTAGGGATCCTACAATGCTGCTCCGAAAATTGGCGTGGGGCGTCCCGGGTGGGGCGGGGGGAGGCCTCGTCAGTAGCGGTCTGCTGTGCGAATAGTCCCAAGGCAGCACAACGTGCAGAGTTCTGGACGGCACCCAGGTGATGTCGCCTGGGTGCCGCACTGGTTTAGGGATCCTACAATGCAGCACAGAAAAACAGCGTGGGGCGTCCCGGGTGGTGCGGGGGGAGGCCTCGTCAGTAGCGGTCTGTGTCCAGTGTCACATGGCTGACACAACATGTACGACAGGCACCCAGGTGATGTCCAGTAAACTGCCGCACTGGTTTTGGTATCCTACAATGCTGCTCCGAAAATTGGCGTGCGGCGGCCCGGGGGGGGGGGGGGGGAGGCGGCGTGAACGGGTCTCCCCAGGTGGCGGCCATCTAGCTGAGTTGCGCTCGCTCTTGCGGCCACAGCGTCTCGCTCACCATGTTGTGGAGTTGCTCCCACTCTTGCAGTGCAGCGATAGGCGGCTGCCACATGGCTGTCAAAATGGCGGACGGCTCTTCGGTTTTGGGCCTGGTCCACTGAAATGGCCCTGGGACACCTTGGAAGTCGGACGCTTGCCTGCTAGGGCTTGGGCTCCATTCTCGAAAAGCGTCCCCTCAGCCGTGAAGATTGTATAAAAGTCTTGGGGGCCCCCGACTCCCGCAGGCTTCCGGTGGGGAGCGGCTGCCATGATTGCTCGCGGAATGACCACGACGGAGCCACGAGATGGTGGTGCTCTCATGCTGACGCCAGCTTCAGTCTGAATGATCCAGAAACAAGGTGGGGCTTTCATCGTTTGGGAAAAAAAAATGTTCTAAACCAATGAAAAGTGTTATTTTTAGGTCATATGACCAAGCCTTCCATCTTTAGGAAACCAAAAGTAAAATGAACCAATGAAAAGTTTTATAAACAAGTCACATGACCTGTTATGCGACATAGGGCTACAAAAAGCGTAGAAAATCCGTTGGCACGTGAGGCGGCGTCAGTAGCGGACCGATGTGCGAATAGGCCGAAGGCAGCACAACGCGCCGAGATCCGGATGGCACCGAGGTGGTGTCCAGCAAATTGCCGCACTGGTGTGGCCATCCTACAATGCTGCGCCGAAAGACGGCGTGTCCAGCTGAATTGCGGTCACTGTTGCGGTACAGTGACTCGAACGCGCCGAGATCCGGATGGCGCCGAGGTGGTGTCCAGCAAATTGCCGTACTGGTGTGGCCATCCTACAATGCTGCGCC
This sequence comes from Lissotriton vulgaris, assembly GCF_964263255.1. Classification (NCBI taxonomy): domain Eukaryota; kingdom Metazoa; phylum Chordata; class Amphibia; order Caudata; family Salamandridae; genus Lissotriton; species Lissotriton vulgaris. The sequence goes on along the minus strand of NC_141688.1, from coordinate 184,690,879 downwards.
GAAAGACGGCGTGTTCAGCTGAGTTCCGGTTACTCTTCCGGCACAGTGACTCGAACGCGCTGAGATCCGGATGGCACCGAGGTGGTGTCCAGCAAGTGGCTGCACTGGTGTGGCCATCCTACAATGCTGCGCCGGAAGTCGGCGTGGGGTGCCCCGTTGGTTTATGAGGTGATGTCAGTAGCGGACCGATGTGTGAATAGGTCGGAACCAGCACAAGGCGCCCTGCACTGTTGAGCCTTTTTCAATGTCTGTTTTTTGTTCTTTCCCCTCCATCAAAAACAAAACTAAAATACAAGGCGCCAAGATCCGAATGGCAAGTCCTGGATGTTGAGTGCCTCAGTTGAGATTTCTGAGAAGTGCTTGTAGAACTGTCTGAAGCTTATTTGCACCTGCTGCAGCTTCACTAGGTCCGGCGGAACTTGTTGCCTTTTCCTTTGTGCTTCTTTTCCTACAATGCGTTTCTTCTGAAGACACGACCAGGTCCCTGAATGTGTGCAGGGGGACGCTATTGAATGAATGAACGCGCCGAGATCTGGATGGCACCGAGGTGGTGTCCAGCAAATTGCCGCACTGGTGTGGCCATCCTACAATGCTGCGCCGAAAGTCGGCGTGGGGTGCCCCGTTGGTTTATGAGGTGATGTCAGTAGCGGACCGATGTGTGAATAGGTCGGAACCAGCACAAGGCGCCCTGCACTGTTGAGCCTTTTTCAATGTCTGTTTTTTGTTCTTTCCCCTCCATCAAAAACAAAACTAAAATACAAGGCGCCAAGATCCGAATGGCAAGTCCTGGATGTTGAGTGCCTCAGTTGAGAGTTCTGAGCAGTGCTTGTAAGACTGTCTGAAGCTTATTTGCACCTGCTGCAGCTTCACTAGGTCCGGCGGAACTTTTTTCCTTTTCCTTTCTGCTTCTTTTCCTACAATGCGTTTCATCTGAAGACACGACCAGGTCCCTGAATGTGTGCAGGGGGACGCTATTGATTGAATGAAAATGGCGGCTTGACACAAAGCTGACTCAAGCGTTACTGTTGGTGCTATACAGACAAAAATTGGTTTTCAGTTTGTACATTCTTCAGGTTTTTTTTTCCATCCAAGTCTGATTGAGAGTTTGTAGAAAAATGGCTTCAGATTTTCCACATACTACTCTTCAACATTCTTCCTAAATGTAACAATGTGAAACTCACTAGGAGAACGGCTGTTTCTGTTTCCTTTCAAAATGCTGCCACCAATATTTTCTGAATGGAAGACACCATCTTGTAACATAAAGGGCCGAAAGGGGTTCTGGTCTGGCCGATGGTTGGTGGAGACATTTTGACTATATCTTGGACCTGCCCGGCCTCGCCCAAAATGGCGCCGGTATAAATGGGACTCGTAACTCTTTGCCCGCAAATGTATATCTAGAAAATGTTATTGTAAGTGGCCCTGTCGTATTTTAATTACAAAATGTACGTCCACCGATTCCGCAACTGTTAGACACCTTTGTTCTTGTCACCTAATGGCCCGCTCGTTACGTTCTTCTACAGTGTAAATGTCTCCTCATCATATACGATTTGAGTTTGCTCCGTGGCCGGCCCACGTGGTTATAGGCCCGTATTTGTATACTGACATTTTCACAATAAAGGTTTTTAAAACAAAACACGGTAGTAGTATTTTCATTTGTAAAGTTTTTACTTTTAGTGACTGTTTTCGAATCAGTAAAAGGCAAGTGAAATAAAGCAGTCCAATTACATGACGGATAAAAGGTATAATATGTAGGAACGCAGTAAAGATAAATGGTCAAGGGCAGTTGTGTTTTTCATGTCTGCAACATAAAGTGATCGATAAGAATCTGATAATCAGGCGTATCGGCGACTAAGACAGCAGGCCGAATCTCTTTTACTCAACGGCTCCGTCATGGAAGGAAGAAACGCCCTTTTTCTCGAAAAAGGAATATATTTTACTTGCAAGACAGTTGTAAATTTTCCGGGAAAGTACATTAGCTTGGAATATTATAACATATGTTTGAAAAAAAAATATTGTTCGAAAATAATAAAAAGCGTAATTTTTAGGTCATATGACCAAGCTTTTCATCATTAAATTAACAAAAGTAAAATGAACCAATGAAAAGTTTTATTAACAAGTCACATGACCTGTTATGCTTACGTTACGCGCTGCGCGCCGCGCCTCGGATCACTTCCGGGTGCGCTAACGCGGCGTGTCATAAAACGCATTACGCGACAACGTAGGTCAAGAATATAGTCTAAATGTCTCCACCAACCAGCGTTCAGAACACAACCCCTTTCAGCAGTCCAAAAAGTTCTGTTAAATGACAACAGAGGGGACAGGCAACAAGAACCATCAGTCAAAGAGGGGAGGGCAAGTTCTTCTCTTCCGGGTCATGTTGGGGCGCTACCGGAACTGATCGAATTGGTAGTCTACAGTGTTTCTGGATGTTTCAGACTAAAGCTGGCGTCAGCATGAGACCACTACCATCTCGTAGCTCCGTCGTGGCCATTCCACGAGCAATCATGGCAGCCGCTCCCCACCAGAAGCCTGCGGGAGTCGGAGGCCCCCAAGACTTTTGTAGAATCTTCACGGCTGAGGGGACGCTTTTCGAGAATGGGACCCAAGCCCTAGCAGACAAGCGTCCGAGTTCCAAGGTGTCCCAGGGCCATTTTAGTGGACCAGGCCCAAAACCGAAGAGCCGGCCGCCATTTTGAGAGTCCTGTGGCAGCCGCCTATCGCTGCACCGCAAGAGCGGGCGCATCTCAACTACATGGTGAGCGAGACGCTGTAGTCGCAAGAGCGGGCGGAAAACAGCTGAATGGCGGAAGAGGCACAGTGTAGCAAAAGCGGGCGGAATGGCAACTAAAACGATAAAGGGGCGCCCCACTACAGCTTGTCTTCAGGTCAAACGGATTGTGGGACAAGGTCCAGAATTGAAGAGTCATCAAAAGGCAAAAAGTACCGCCGGACCCCAGGAGGCGGCCGCCTATGTCGGGTGCGATCTCAGGCTACACCAGTGCTATAAGACTTGGGGAGGGTGTCGGAGCCAAGCGTCTTCTCCGAGTCCATGGCCATCACAGCGCCCCTCAGGGGCCTCCGTCAAGCTGTTTAGGAAGGTAACATATCACATTGTTTTCTAATGCAGTCAGGTCCACAAACGACACTCACTTACTTTGAGAATAGTGAAGCTGCAGTAGGTGGAAATAAGCTTCAGACAGTGTTACAAGCGCTGCTCAGAACTCTTAACTATGGCACCCAACATCTAGAACTTATGCTATTTGAGAATGGTAGTGACATCGAAGCATCTCAGGGACCAAAACCATTAACGTACTTTCACGTATGAAAATCTTACTTGGGGAGGGGGCAGGAGCGAAGCGCCCCCTCCCAGTCAGCGCCACCACACCGTATGTTGAAAATCTGAAGCCATCGTTCTACAAAGTCAACCAAACTTGGATTGAAAAATCTAGAAAAATGTACAAACTGAAAACCAGTTTTGGTCTGCATAGCATCAGTAGCAACGCTTGAGTCAGCTTTGTGTCAAGCCGCCATTTTGATTCAACAAAGCACAGGCATTGAAAAAGGCTGAAATTCAGAACTCTAAACTATGGCACCCAACATCCAGGAGCTTGCTATCCGGATCTTGGAGCCTTGTGCTGTTTTCGATCTATTCACACATCGGTCCACTACTGACATCATCTTATAAACCAACGTTATGTAAATAGTTTTTTAATAAAATGTTTTACCCTGTTTCTTTGCTGGTGTGTTGTCTATATTTTTAATATTTGCATAGGGTTTGTCATTATTGTGTGCGGGATGGGTGATGGAGCCGAGCTGTCTTGCAGCCCTCATGGTGTGGAGCTCAGTTCATCTCACTATTTTCGTATTTCTCAAGAAGGGTTGTTCCTAATATTTCTATTTTAGCGAGGTCAAAAAGAGATCCAATTAGTGGCCTACTGATTTTGCTCGATTACTTTTATTTTTTTACACGATTTTTCACTATCTGCAAAGACTAAACAGAGTATTGCGACTTTGTGCTTGTTTGTAAATAGAGAATGATCCAAAGAGAACCAATTCTAAAACAGTAAATGCTTGGACAACAATCAATCAAATGGAGAGACAAGGAGGTACGACGGATTACAACGGGGGTAAAGGCCTGCGTTAACTACCCTTCTGTATCTGCAAAGAGAGAGTACTACTAAGGCAAAAGAGGGGAGGGGGGGGGGCAGCGTTCAAAGCACATCAGCGTGCATAAATACGAAAATGTTTTTATCTATCACGTACTTGACATTTTAAAGCTTTTCATATTTGCTATTAAAAAACCAATGAAATTCACAGAAAAAACCATAGGTTATAGTGGATATATAGTTAGGAATTTGCATTTACAAAACCTTGAAAATTCAATGAAAAAACCATAGGTTATAGGCCATATATAGTTAGGAATTAGCATTTACAAAACCTTATTTTACTCGCATAAAACCATTGAAATTCCATATATAGTTAGCTAACTATAAGCGCTAACTATATATCGCGCACCCGCAATCCACTGCTGATGATGTCACATATTACATCATTCATGACATGGTCAGTGACATCACTGATGACATCACTGATGACATCTCAAATGACATCACTGATGACAACTCAAATGATATCAATGATGACATCTCAAATGACATCACTGATGACAACTCAAATGACATCACTGATGACATCTCATTTGTCATCACTGATCACATCACTCATGTGATAATACAATGAACCTCTTCAGACTCTAATATAACCTTACATACACTCAGTATAAACAGACACTCACAGACTGTCACTCATCCATGGAGTTACTCACACACCTAGTCAGTCATGCAAAGAATCAATCACACCTCCATTTCCTCAACTATACAGTTATACACATCTTACTTATTCAAACATATAATAACACATATTTACTCTCTTATATAATCCCTGATACAAGCTCACAGTGATCGATACAGCCACTCACACATTCACTGGCTCTTATGTTCAGTTATTTATATATCTCAACTCTCACATGTATTGTGTTTTACATACGTACTTACTTGCACATGTAGCAATGAGAAATCCATTCACTCACCAACACACCCATGCACAGTCAACCGCCCATATAGCTGTTTCCACATGCACTCTTGAACTCATACTCCTAGTGAATCAACTGCTTACACATCTATGCACAGAGTCACGCACCTCCCAGCCACCCACACACACACTCAGCCTCCCATTCAAATATTTGGGCAACCAATCAATAACCCATATGGCCACTCTTATAGCTACTGATCAACACATGCAGCAGCTTACACAACATCAAACATACTGATGCACGAATTAAGACAGTTTAGTCACTAACCCATGTACTCAGTGAGACACATTTAATCACTCACTCATACAGTCAGTCATGCACCTACTAAATTCTTCATCCAGACACTTATACATCCACTCATTCTTCAATATGTGAAACATATTTAAACTTTACAGACACATACAATCACTGGATGTTGTGATCAGTGATGTCATCAGTGATGTCACTGACCATGTCATGAATGATGTAATATGTGACATCATCAGCAGTGGATTGCGGGTGCGCGATATATAGTTAGCGCTTATAGTTAGCTAACTATATATGGAATTTCAATGGTTTTATGCGAGTAAAATAAGGTTTTGTAAATGCTAATTCCTAACTATATATGGCCTATAACCTATGGTTTTTTCATTGAATTTTCAAGGTTTTGTAAATGCAAATTCCTAACTATATATCCACTATAACCTATGGTTTTTTCTGTGAATATATATATATATATGTATATATATATATATATATATATATATATATATATATATATATATATATATATATATATATATATATATATATATATTCACTGAAAAAACCATAGGTTATAGACCATATATAGTTAGGGATTAGCATTTAAAAAACCTTATTTTACTCGCACAAAACCATTGAAATTCCATATATAGTTAGATGCACTAACTATATATCGCGGACCCGCAATCCACTGCTAATGATGTCACATATTACATCATTCATGACATGGTCAGTGACATCACTGATGACATCACTGATGACATCTCAAATGACATCACTGATGACATCACTGATGACATCTCAAATGACATCACTGATGACATCACTGACATCTCATTTGACATTACTGATTACATCACTGATTATATCATTTATGTGATAATACATCTTCAGACTCTAATATAACCTTAGATACACTCAGTGTAAACAGGCACTCACAGACTGTCACACATCCATGGAGTTACCCACACACCTAGTCAGTGATGCAAAGAATCAATCCCACCTCCATTTCCTCAACTATACAGTTATACACACCTTACTTATTCAAACATATACTAACACATATTTACTCTCTTATACAATCCTTGATACAAGTTCACAATGATTCATACAGCCACTCTCACATTCACTGGCTCTTATGTTCAGTTATTTATATATGTCAACTCTCACATGGAGTGTGTTTTACATATGTACTTACTTTAACATGTAGAACTGAGATATCCCTTCACTCACCAATATACTCATGCACACAGTCAACTGTCCATACAGCTGTTTCTACATGCACTTTTGAACCCATACACCTAGGGAATCAACTGCTCACACATCTATGCACAGAGTTATACACCTCCCAGCCACCCACACACATACTCAGTCTCCTATACAAATACTTGGGCAACCATTCAATAACCCATATAGTTAATGATATAGCTACTGATTTAAACATGCAGCAGTTTACAGAAGAACATAAATAATGATTGCCAAATTAAGACACTTTAATCACTAACCCATGCACTCAGTGAGACACATTTAATCATTCTCTCATACAGTCAGTCATGCACCTACTAAATCCTTCATCCAGACACTTATACATCCACTCATTCTTCAATATGTAAGACATATTTTAACTTTACAGAAACATACAGTCACTGGGTGTTGTCATCAGTGATGTCATCAGTGATGTCATTTGAGATGTCATCAGTGATGTCATCAGTGATGTCACTGACCATGTCATGAATGATGTAATATGTGACATCATTAGCAGTGGATTGCGGGTCCGCGATATATAGTTAGTGCATCTAACTATATATGGAATTTCAATGGTTTTGTGCGAGTAAAATAAGGTTTTTTAAATGCTAATCCCTAACTATATATGGTCTATAACCTATGGTTTTTTCAGTGAATTTTCAAGGTTTTGTAAATGCAAATTCCTAACTATATATGGTCTATAACCTATGGTTTTTTCTGTGAATTTCATTGGTTTTTTAAAAGCTAATATCTATAGCTGTAAAATATATTCTTTATTAAGTGACATATCACGTAGCCCGTGAGACGCCTCATGATGCATCGCATAACCGTGACGTATAGTCACTGCAGCGCAAACCAATCCCAAAACGTAAGCGCGCCAGAACACGCTTAAAGATATATATATATTTTTTTAACCTTAATTAGACAAAATCCACACGTGCACATATCATAAACGTTCAAAAAACACAATATGTCGGACTCCCGTTACGCTGCCGGTTAGCTGCCCGGTTAACGTACCAGGAAGCACCTTTACCGCGAAAAATCGCAATTTTTTTTTTCACCCCCCAGGGAACTTTAATAGCCCCCTCATCAATCCTAGGGGTTCAGGAGGGGTTTGCCTTACCCCTTTCATTCATTTACACCCTTTTTTTTTTTCCACCTCGTGTCTCTCGATCCCACAGAGAGACAAGATGGCGGCCGCTCCAGACTGTTTACAATGATAACAGCCAATCAGCTTCTCCTCAGACTCCCGTTACACTGCCGGTTAGCTGCCCGGTTAGCTGCCCGGTTCGCGTACCAAGACGCGTCTCTACGGCGAAAAAAACTGATTTTTTTTTTTTTTTTTTTTTTGGGCCCAGCGTGGCTCTATAATATCCCCTCATCAATCCTAGAGGGTCAGAAGGGGTCTACCTTGCCCCTTTCCTTCATTTCCCCCTTTGTTTTGACCTCCTCTTGTCTCTCGATCCTACCGAGAGACAAGATGGCGGCCGCTTCGGACTGTTTACAATGTTGACAGCCAATCAGCTACTCGTCAGACTCCCGTTACACTGCCAGTTAGCTTCCCGGTTAGCTGCCCGGTTCGCGTACCAAGACGCGTCGCAACGGCGAAAAAATCGGAATTTGTTTTTTTTTTTTTTTTGGGCCCAGCGTGACTCTCTAATATCCCCTCATCAATCCTAGGGGATCAGAAGGGGTCTACCTTACCCCCTTTCCTTCATTTCCCCCTTTGTTTTGGCCTCCTCTTGTCTCTCGATCCTACCGAGAGACAAGATGGCGGCCGCGCCGGACTGTTTAGAATGTTGACAGACACCGGAGAGCCAATCAGCTTCGCTTCGCAAAGTTCCGATACGCGAAAAGTAAGCGGACCGGAGCGCAGCCCGGAGCGCTGTTACAGATATATATCTTGTTTTAAACGTTAATTTCTCAAAATTCACTGAAGCACATATATTGAGACCTAGCAAAGGCACATCGGGCTAACAGTCCCTACAATTTTGCCAAGTTTCGTGGAAATCCATTCAGCCGTTCGGGCTAAAAGTGAGTCCAACCGCCCTATGGAAATTAACATGGGAAAAACGCGTTTTGGGACCCCCCTTTTTTCTCGGTCCCCCCTTGACGAACCCCCCCCAAATTTCCAAGAGCTGCTCAGAAACAAAATGTGCCATTTTCCTGAAAATTTCAGCCAATTCCGTCCACAAACGCCAAAGTTATTAGACATAGAATTTTCAGAAATCCCATAGGGAAAAAATCCTAACTATATATACCTACTGGCTATCGCCAGTAGGTAATATATATATATATATATATATATATTCACTGAAAAAACCATAGGTTATAGACCATATATAGTTAGGAATTAGCATTTACAAAACCTTGAAAATTCACTGAAAAAACCATAGGTTATAGACCATATATAGTTAGGAATTAGCATTTACAAAACCTTATTTTACTCACACAAAACTATTGAAATTCCATATATAGTTAGTTGCACTAACTATATATCGCGCACCCGCAATCCACTGCTGATGATGTCACATATTACATCATTCATGACATGGTCAGTGACATCACTGATGACATCACTGATAACATCTCAAATGACATCACTGATGACATCTCAAATGACATCACTGATGACATCACTGATGACATCTCTTTTGACATTACTTATCACATCACTGATGATATCATTCATGTGATAATACGATGAACCTCTTCAGACTCTAATATAACCTTAGATACAATCAGTGTAAACAGACACTCACAGACTGTCACTCATCCATGGAGTTACTCACACACCTAGTCAGTCATGCAAAGAATCAATCACACCTCCATTTGCTCAACTATACAGTTATACAAACTTTACTTATTCAAACATATACTAACACATATTTACTCTCTTATACAATCCCTGATACAAGTTCACAATGATCCATACAGCCACTCACACATTCACTGGCTCTTATGCACAGTTATTTATATATATCAACTCTCACATGAACTGTGTTTTACATATGTACTTACTTTGACATGTAGCACTGAGATATCCATTCACTCACCAATACACTCATGCACACAGTCAACCGCCCATACAGCTGTTTCCACATGCACTTTTGAAACCATACATCTAGTGAATCAACTGCTCACACATCTATGCACAGAGTCATACACCTCCCAGCCACCCACACACGCACTCAGTCTCCCATACAAATACTTGGGCAACCAATCAATAACCCATATAGTTACTCATATAGCTACTTATCAACACATGCAACAGTTTACAGAACAACAGACATAATGATGCACAAATTAAGACAGTTTAGTCACTAACCCATGCACTCAGTGAGACACATGTAATCACTCACTCATACAGTCAGTCATGCACCTACTAAATCCTTCATCCAGACACTTATACATCCACTCATTCTTCAATATGTAATACATATTTTAACTTTACAGAAACATACAGTCACTGGATGTTGTCATCAGTGATGTCATCAGTGATGTCATTTGAGATGTCATCAGTGATGTCATCAGTGATGTCACTGACCATGTCATGAATGATGTAATATGTGACATCATCAGCAGTGGATTGTGGGTGCGCGATATATAGTTAGTGCAACTAACTATATATGGAATTTCAATGGTTTTGTGTGAGTAAAATAAGGTTTTGTAAATGCGAATTCCTAACTATATATGGTCTATAACCTATGGTTTTTTCAGTGAATTTTCAAGGTTTTGAAAATGCTAATTCCTAACTACATATGGTCTATAACCTATGGTTTTTTCAGTGAATTTTCAAGGTTTTGTAAATGCTAATTCCTAACTATATATGGTCTATAGCCTATGGTTTTTTCAGTGAATATATATATAAACATACATATATAAACATATATCATCTGTATATCTATATAAATACAAACATAAATGCATGCATACATATACTTATATGCATACAGATGCATGTTATTTACATGAAAGTTGAAAAAACACTAATAAAAGCAAAGCTAAAAAGCCACCTCATTACAAACAGAATGGCTTTAACTTAAACGAGGGCGAGATCTATTGCATTTTCAATGCTTGTTTACTTTGGTTCCATCAAGAAGGCATTCAGATGTGTCACACATTTGCCATAAATTCTGAATGTTAGCACTCTAGTTGCACATTAGATCACTGTAGTAAAGCTACTGCTCACCAGGGACGTCTGCTGCTGGTATTCAAAGTGCATGTTTCAGTCTGCATGTCAGAATTTTTTTAATGAAATAGAAGAGGATTTGAGAAGTCACTCAAAATGATCCCTAATTTTTCTTTCTGAAGCACTAATCATACTTTCTATGGCAAAATTAACCTCCTCATGTTGTTCCTTTTTAAATTGAGTGTTTTCAGACTTACCACTTCATTCCAATCAAGATGGCTTCTGGTGTGCCATACTTTTGTCATAAGTAAGACTGTTAGCACTCTAGTTGTTCTTTAGAACACTCTGGGACATTCTGTCATTGGGCTATACTTGGGGTACATCTGGGTGATATTTGGGCTACATTTAGGCTCTTTTGTCTCTGGTGGCCATCTTGGGAGACTGTATGTCAGAATGTTTTAATGAAATTGAAGAGGGTTTGAGAAGTCACTCAAAATGTGCCCTAATTTTTCTTTCTGCAGCACTAATCATAATTCATATGGCAAAATATACCCCCTCATTTTGTTCCTTTTTAAATTAAATGTTTTAAGAGTTACCACTTTATTCCAATCAAGATGGCTTCAGGTGTGCCATACCTTTGTAATAAGTAGGACTGTTAGCGCTCTAGTTGTTCTTTAGGACACTCTGGGACATTCTGTCATTGGGCTATACTTGGGCTACATCTGGGTGATATTTGGGCTACATTTGGGCTCTTTTGTCTCTGGTGGCCATTTTGGGAGACTGCATGTCAGAATTTTTTAATGAAATAGAAGAGGATTTGAAAAGTCACTCAAAATGTGCCCTAATTTTTCTTTCTGCAGCACTAATAATACCTTCTATTGCATAATATACCCCTCATTTTGTTCCTTTTTAAATTAAATGTTTTAAGAGTTACCACTTTATTCCCATCACGATGGCTCCAGGTGTGCTATACCTTTGTAATAAGTAGGACTGTTAGCGGTCTAGTTGTCCTTTAGAACACTCTGGGACATTCTGTCATTGGGCTATACTTGGGCTAATTCTGGGTGATATCTGGGCTACATTTGGGCTCTTTTGTCTCTGGTGGCCATTTTGGGAGACTGCATGTCAGAATGTTTTAATGAAATAGAAAAGGATTTGAGAAGTCACTCAAAATGTGCCCTAATTTTTCATTCTGTATTTACAACAAGGGGTGGTGAGGGACAGAGTCTCTGAATTAAGCAGAAAGCTCTCACCCAGTCAAGAGATCAGGGCTAGATCCAACACCGTTTTTTAGCTCACTGCACCATCCCAGTTTCAGAACCTGGCTGTATGCAAATTAGTCTGTTCCTGTCCCAGTGCATGATGGGAACAGGGCAAACCAAACTACAAAAGCCAATTCTTACACTGGGAAGGAAACAAGCTCCCGGGGACCGGTTTCTGGCATTACAGCCGTCTTCGGCCCGGTTTGCTTGAATCCTGATGGTGCAATGAGCAAGGGTCTCACATCTGAGAATACCCTTCCACGCTTAGGGTGGACAAAAATATTTACAACAAGGGGTGGTGAGGGACAGAGTCTCTGAATTAAGCAGAAAGCTCTCACCCAGTCAAGAGATCAGGGCTAGATCCAACACCGTTTTTTAGCTCACTGCACCATCCCAGTTTCAGAACCTGGCTGTATGCAAATTAGTCTGTTCCTGTCCCAGTGCATGATGGGAACAGGGCAAACCAAACTACAAAAGACAATTCTTACACTGGGAAGGAAACAAGCTCCCGGGGACCGGTTTCTGGCATTACAGCCGTCTTCGGCACGGTTTGCTTGAATCCTGATGGTGCAATGAGCAAGGGTCTCACATCTGAGAATACCCTTCCATGCTTAGGGTGGACAAAAATATTTACAACAAGGGGTGGTGAGGGACAGAGTCTCTGAATTAAGCAGAAAGCTCTCACCCAGTCAAGAGATCAGGGCTAGATCCAACACCGTTTTTTAGCTCACTGCACCATCCCAGTTTCAGAACCTGGCTGTATGCAAATTAGTCTGTTCCTGTCCCAGTGCATGATGGGAACAGGGCAAACCAAACTTCAAAAGCCAATTCTTACACTGGGAAGGAAACAAGCTCCCGGGGACCGGTTTCTGGCATTACAGCCGTCTTCGGCCCGGTTTGCTTGAATCCTGATGGTGCAATGAGCAAGGGTCTCACATCTGAGAATACCCTTCCACGCTTAGGGTGGACAAAAATATTTACAACAAGGGGTGGTGAGGGACAGAGTCTCTGAATTAAGCAGAAAGCTCTCACCCAGTCAAGAGATCAGGGCTAGATCCAACACCGTTTTTTAGCTCACTGCACCATCCCAGTTTCAGAACCTGGCTGTATGCAAATTAGTCTGTTCCTGTCCCAGTGCATGATGGGAACAGGGCAAACCAAACTACAAAAGCCAATTCTTACACTGGGAAGGAAACAAGCTCCCGGGGACCGGTTTCTGGCATTACAGCCGTCTTCGGCCCGGTTTGCTTGAATCCTGATGGTGCAATGAGCAAGGGTCTCACATCTGAGAATACCCTTCCACGCTTAGGGTGGACAAAAATATTTACAACAAGGGGTGGTGAGGGACAGAGTCTCTGAATTAAGCAGAAAGCTCTCACCCAGTCAAGAGATCAGGGCTAGATCCAACACCGTTTTTTAGCTCACTACACCATCCCAGTTTCAGAACCTGGCTGTATGGAAATTAGTCTGTTCCTGTCCCAGTGCATGATGGGAACAAGGCAAACCAAACTACAAAAGCCAATTCTTACACTGGGAAGGAAACAAGCTCCCGGGGACCGGTTTCTGGCATTACAGCCGTCTTCGGCCCGGTTTGCTTGAATCCTGATGGTGCAATGAGCAAGGGTCTCACATCTGAGAATACCCTTCCACGCTTAGGGTGGACAAAAATATTTACAACAAGGGGTGGTGAGGGACAGAGTCTCTGAATTAAGCAGAAAGCTCTCACCCAGTCAAGAGATCAGGGCTAGATCCAACACCGTTTTTTAGCTCACTGCACCATCCCAGTTTCAGAACCTGGCTGTATGCAAATTAGTCTGTTCCTGACCCAGTGCATGATGGGAACAGGGCAAACCAAACTACAAAAGCCAATTCTTACACTGGGAAGGAAACAAGCTACCGGGGACCGGTTTCTGGCATTACAGCCGTCTTCAGCCCGGTTTGCTTGAATCCTGATGGTGCAATGAGCAAGGGTCTCACATCTGAGAATGGGCTACATCTAGGTGATATTTGGGCTACATTTGGGCTCTTTTGTCTCTGGTGGCCATTTTGGGAGACTGCATGTCAGAATGTTTTAATGAAATAGAAAAGGATTTGAGAAGTCACTCAAAATGTGCCCTAATTTTTCATTCTGCAGCACTAATCATACTTTCTATGGCAAAATATACCCCCTCATGTTGTTTCTTTTTAAATTAAATGTTTTAGGAGTTACCACTTTATTCCAATCAAGATGGCTTCAGGTGTGCCATACCTTTGTAATAAGTAGGACTGTTAGCGCTCTAGTTGTTCTTTAGAACACTCTAGGAGGCTGCAGTAGAACACAAAGGAATCAACTGACAGTCTCTTTCCTTGTTGGATGTACATGTTTTACTGAGAATGTCAGACTTCATTTTCACATGACTGAGAAAGATAATGTGAATTTACAGAAAATATGCTTTCAGTTTAGCTTATAGATTCCCTTCCAAACCACTGTGGGAAAATCATGAGATATTAGTTTTCTTTCAAACAATATTCATGATATCACAGCAGAAGGTTTTTTCACATGGTAAAATCACCTTAGAACCCACCACAATTCCTAAAACGAGTATGGTACCATCAACAAATGATTTATAATGTAACTAAAGTCCTAAAACCCTCTATTAACTACAATGCTTTTTAATGAGGTGCAATCATGTATATTGGTCCCAAGATGGCTGCCAACACTTCTTGGATGAAGTGCTGACAGCCAATCAGATCAGATGTGTGGTTAGGCTCCGCCCAGATATATATCTTTTTTTTAACCTAAATTACTCAAAATCCACTGGAGCACATATATTGAGACCTAGCAAAGGCACATCGGGCTAACAGTCCCTACAATTTTGCCAAGTTTCGTGCAAATCCATTCAGCCGTTCGAGCTAAAAGTGAGGCCAACCGCCCTATGGAAATTAACATGGGAAAAACGCGTTTTGGGACCCCCCTTTTTTCTCGGCCCCCCCTTGACGAAACCCCCCCAAATTGTCAGGGGCTGCTCAGAAACAAAATGTGCCATTTTCCTGAAATTTTCAGCCGATTCCGTCCACAAACGCCAAAGTTATTAGACATAGAATTTTCAAAAATCCCATAGAGAAAAAATCCTAACTATATATACCTACTGGCGACCGCCAGTAGGTAATATATATATTTATATATATATATATATATATATATATATATATATATATATATATATATATATATATATATATATATATATATATATATATATTTCAACACTTCACTCGGAAATGAGGCCGCTCACCACTCGCAGGTCGGTTTCCAAAACCTTTATTCGAGAAACATGCAGCTTACAAGTCCCGTATTTTCATCCTTTGGCCTTACGCGTTTCGAAGCATTTGCGCTTCTCATCAGAGGCCGCATCACAGGAATCCAGTTCATAGCGGTTACATCTCCCACGTGCTTTCTTATAATTGCAATTGGCCCCAGCTGTGCCCAAATTTCAAAGTACAATGTTTGCTGGGAGATGTAGTCCTTTTTACACATTTATTGCCCTCCAATGGGTCCGATTCCTGTGTGCCAGTGCAGGATCTTTTTGTAGCCCTCCAGTGTGCTCCAGGCTTGCAAGCGACATGTTCAATTCTGCTGCCTGCCGTGCCATTGCAGAGGAAGCTCGTTCTCTCCCCTGCGGTCCTTTACCCCTCTAGGCAGTGCGATCCCTCCACGGCCGGAGCCGCCGTGATAAATATTTCAACACTTCACTCGGAAATGAGGCCGCTCACCACTCGCAGGTCGGTTTCCAAAACCTTTATTCGAGAAACATGCAGCTTACAAGTCCCGTATTTTCATCCTTTGGCCTTACGCGTTTCGAAGCATTTGCGCTTCTCATCAGAGGCCGCATCACAGGAATCCAGTTCATAGCGGTTACATCTCCCACGTGCTTTCTTATAATTGCAATTGGCCCCAGCTGTGCCCAAATTTCAAAGTACAATGTTTGCTGGGAGATGTAGTCCTTTTTACACATTTATTGCCCTCCAATGGGTCCGATTCCTGTGTGCCAGTGCAGGATCTTTTTGTAGCCCTCCAGTGTGCTCCAGGCTTGCAAGCGACATGTTCAATTCTGCTGCCTGCCGTGCCATTGCAGAGGAAGCTCGTTCTCTCCCCTGCGGTCCTTTACCCCTCTAGGCAGTGCGATCCCTCCACGGCCGGAGCCGCCGTGATAAATATTTCAACACTTCACTCGGAAATGAGGCCGCTCACCACTCGCAGGTCGGTTTCCAAAACCTTTATTCGAGAAACATGCAGCTTACAAGTCCCGTATTTTCATCCTTTGGCCTTACGCGTTTCGAAGCATTTGCGCTTCTCATCAGAGGCCGCATCACAGGAATCCAGTTCATAGCGGTTACATCTCCCACGTGCTTTCTTATAATTGCAATTGGCCCCAGCTGTGCCCAAATTTCAAAGTACAATGTTTGCTGGGAGATGTAGTCCTTTTTACACATGTATTGCCCTCCAATGGGTCCGATTCCTGTGTGCCAGTGCAGGATCTTTTTGTAGCCCTCCAGTGTGCTCCAGGCTTGCAAGCGACATGTTCAATTCTGCTGCCTGCCGTGCCATTGCAGAGGAAGCTCGTTCTCTCCCCTGCGGTCCTTTACCCCTCTAGGCAGTGCGATCCCTCCACGGCCGGAGCCGCCGTGATAAATATTTCAACACTTCACTCGGAAATGAGGCCGCTCACCACTCGCAGGTCGGTTTCCAAAATATACATATATATATATATATGTATGTATATATATATATATATATATATATATATATATATATATATATATATGTATATAAAATCTAGCAAAAGGGCTCTTGTGCTCTCAACAGGCAACCTCAAACGCTCCTTGATCATGCAGTAGAGCACCATCCCGGGTTGCAGAAAAAGCAACGCGGCGAGGACGAAGCATTGCACCCAGCTTTGCTGTATGCGGTTCAACGTTCCGGATTGAAGACAGCCCTGTCCTTTTCAACTCTCCCCTACTTAAGGGCATACATACACATATGTCGAACACTTTCAACAAAGCAGACAACCTACTCAAGGTACACTACGAGTTTCCCCTTGGACTACATTAACCAGCATTCTTGCGGGTAATGAAGAGAAACCACGCCCACTTAGGGCGGAACTGTTGTCAAATGAAATAAAGTTTGGAACACCAAGGTTGAACGTGATGCCTGTCTTTTGTCTGAAGACCCCATGAAGAAGAGGCGGACTAGCCTCGAAACGCGTTGGGCGCATGGCATTAATTAAGGAGAAGCGGAAGGTCAGAGCTTATGAGGCGAGAAATGTCGGAAGACTAGGAGCGTTTGAGGTTGCCTGCTGAGAGCACAAGAGCCCTTTTGCTAGATATATATATAGATGGTAGTAGTTGGAAGGTTCTGTTATGTATATAGATGTAAATATATGAAATTTGGTGTATATATTTTATATACGAGGGACCGTTTGGTATATTGTGCATTGATTTATTGTTGCATCTCAGGCATTTATGCCGTTAGCCTCAAGACATTTAATCCCAATGAAATTTTGATTGAGGGTTTTCTCTTTGCACACTTTGTAAATATATGAACTTTCTAATGAATTTTGTACATACCGTGCGTGCCCATGGATTAACTTAAATAACCCAGTCGAATTGTCGGATATTTCAAATGTATTCATACAGTTATCAATGTGAAGGGCAATTGCGTTAACACACATGGTTCCCCGCCCCTGCAATTGCAAACAAATCAGCTTTCAATGCAGTTAAACACTCCCACTGCTTCAAATTTAACCAATCAAATGTGTCCGTCGCTGTGGTATGAGCACTTTAAATTTCTTGCAACTCTCTCAGTGCGTCATGTGACCAAGGCCTCTGTGTAGGCCGAAACGTTATGCTGTCGTGGTGTGCTGAGGAATAAAGAAACTCACCTGCACTCTGGGTCTTCCGTGTTTTTTCCTGTTTGATGGTCAAGAATCTGAGTCTATCGCAGAAAAAGCGCAAGTGCGGAAATATATATATATATATATATATATATATATATATATATATATATATATATATATATATATATATATATATATATATATATATATATATATGTATGTATATACATATATATATATATATATATATATATATATATATATATATGTATATATATATATATATGTATATATATATAAAAATGTGAGGCATTGTGTTCCCGTTTTAACAGCAAGCGCAGAATAGAGCTCAAACAGTTGCTGAAAATTCCCTAGCGAAGAAAGATAGAAGTGACAGAAGCACCCTACATCATCAAAGGCATTCTCTCTTTTCTCCCACTTACCCTTTCCCCTCACTGTTACTCAGGGCTAGTTATCATATTTATTTTCAGCTTTGGTACTGGCGGAGAACTGCATTTGGTCCGTCTTCTACTCCTATGGTCATAGTAGAATACAAGTGCTTCTGACACCCACATTGCAGATATGCAATCAATCTTTGGAGTCGACTACTGTCTCATGGAGGTGGAAGTAGGCCATAGTCACCTCCCTGCTGAAAAAAATCAATTGCAGATCCATTTGTCTGCAGTAATTAAGGGCCAATCCTTCCTTTGCCAGTAAAAATCGTCAAGTGCTTTGTCAGGCGGTAGCTGCTCCACCATTTGGAAGACCATTCTCTTTTAGAGGAGGAACAGTATAGTTTTAAGGCATGGGATGGGACTGCATCACCCCGTACTCCTTGCCTTGGAGGAATTCCCATTGAAGGTGGACAGCAGACAGTCAGCGGTTCTTATACTGGTTGATCTGTCGGCTACGTTTGATATGGTCATTCACCAAACCCTCCTGAATAGAATAGCTAAGAATGGAGTTGGCAGGACAGCATTGAAGTGGAAAAGCACCTATCTTTCCAATAGGTGGCAGGCATTGCCTTACCCCCCTATTCTTCTGCTTTCAGAGCTATCTAACATGGCATACCACATGGTTCATCGCTCAGCCCTGTCATCTTTAATATTTATATGAGGCCGCTCATCACCCTTAATAAAACCCATAACATCAGGCTAGTTAACTTTGTTGACAATACCCAGCTGATTATGTCCGTCAATAATAACCAGTAGGATGTTGTCAATGCTTTCCATAACTGCGTGACCAACATTGTTAACTGGTTGAACAAAAATTCATGCCAAATTTAATGGGGAAAAAACTAATTCCTCTACGTTTTCTGTGAACAAAGTCACCATGACACTCCGTTCTAACTACTGGCCAATCTCAAGTGAGCAAGAACCGCTACTACCTGACAGGGTACGCAACCTTGGTGTTACCTTTGCTGTAAAGTTATCCCTGCAGAACCATGTAAACAAAGTAGCAGGGAACTGCTTCAGCTCCTGCGTACTCTTTTGAATCTTTTACCACTGCAACCCGCTCAAGCTAAATCTCAAAAAGTGTGCAGCATTATTCTGTAACTCGCTTTTACTTGGAGCAACAGACAATCTTATCAATTGATTGTATAGTGACCAATGGTCGGCTGCAAATTGACAATGAACAGACTTGTAAAACATCCACATCTGATGCGTTGAAGGAACTACACTGGCTTCCTCTGAAACAGAGGACAGCCTTTAAGTGTATGTTTATCGTCTTCAAGACTCTTCAGGGTGTGGGTGCTGTGCCCTTACTATGGAGCCTAAAGAGGTGTACTACGGGGTGATGCCTCCTTGCAGCATAGGTGCACCTCCAATGTGTAACCCGATTCTGTAACACCAGACAAGGTGGCAAAGCCTTTTCGGATAAAGCAGCCTAGTTCTGGAACAAGTTACCATTCATTTTTCAATCATCAATAATCTAGTGCACTTTAGGAAGGTCTTGAAGCCTGACTCTTCCATAAGCGACCATGTGGTCTTCTTGTGCTCACTGTTACAGCCAGTATGTGCAGATGTAAACTTTCTGTGCCAGGAGACCTGTAAGGTGACAGCTTGTCCTTCATAAATGCTATAAATAAATTCATAAAATGGCTTAGGAGGGTGTATTGACCGGGTTTTTGGTTCTATTTCTGAGTGATGGTGACTTTAGCTTGCTACCATCCTAGATCCCTATTCTTAGCTTGTTTTGGTCCCTTTCAGGCCTCTTGTCAGACCTAGAAGCATAAACTAGAGGATAGCCGCTTTATATGATGATAGATCCCTTATTTCTGACTCTAATCCATCTATTGCCTATTTGCTTTGACATAATTATGTGTCCTTTCATCATTCTCAGGCCTGAAGACCTGTAGTAGAGGGTGGATCCTGTAGTTCTGACTTTATATTACCTATTGGTAGGGTTTGTGTATGTACCTTGATAGAGCTATGTGTCTATTTCATCCTTTTCAGGCCTACAAGGTGCAGAACCAGAGAGACTCCATTTTGCTTTCTGCCTCTGCAGACTGAGATGTTTGTAGGTCAAGTGTGATGTTTTAGTTATGAGGTGTTGTTCGCTCTTTGCAAACTAGAGAGAACCGGCCGGAGCTGAATCCTATCAAGAAGTGTCCCTGGGGCTCAAGTCTCTAGACGAAACAAGCAGCTGATCACTGTGAGAGGGTCTGGAGCAGGGAGCCTGGTACATGGATTTGGTGGGAGGAGGCTACTGGCTGGAACTTTCCACTAGGGGAGAGCATTCCATATTAGTGAAGTGCAGAGAGGCAGAGTGTTCAGATGGATCTTGGAGTGTTCAGATGGATCATGGAGCGGTCAGATGAATCTTGGAATGGTAGAAGGCAGTTGGTCTTTGGAGCTGAAGAGAGTGGTCAGAAATGATCCTTGGAGTTGTAACTGTCAGCTTGAGCTGCCAGTTTGTCAGAATGTATTGAAGCAGTTGCCAGTCAGATGGAAGAGTTGGAGCTGCCAGTTGGAGCTTTTGGAGCAGTTGAGCCAGTGGAGTGAAGCCGTGGTGACAAAGAGAGAGAGAGCCCTGATTCCACCAGAGAGAGAGAAACATTCCTTTCTTATAGGGTGAGGTATTCTAAACTACTTTGCTTTACACTTAATCATTCACTTTCCTTTATTTCCTGGGCTATATTCCCTACTGTATTGTTGCACTGATTAATCCCTTTTCTTTCAGCGGTGTGCAGTCCTGTTATAATCCATTATTTCCCTTTTTAGCTATCTACAGTTATGTGGATGTGTTAGTAATAAAGCTTTCTTGTTTTCATTGTAATAAAGAGACCCCGCAGATCTATGTATTCCCTAGATGTGTCTATTCCCCTTTACTTTTCAGGCTATGTCTAGATTGCTAGTGATTGTGATATTATAATTTGCTATTGTGTAATAAAGGGACCCCAGTTCTAAGTGAACCACTGTGCAAATGTTATTTCTTGATGAGACTAACCTTTCTTCTAGTCAGATGCTGTTATGTGGATGGATGTGTTTCCCGACCGGGTAAGTGGTAACTGAGCAAGGGAGCAGGGAGCGCCTAAATCTGAGAATAACCTTTGCATGTTGTGATTTGGCCATTCTTGTGTGAGAGGATTGAACTGTCTATCTACCACATAACTTATAACAATTGTGTATGAGACATCCCCAGTAGATATTAGACATATAGAGAAACTTCCCAACGGAGAGAGAGCGAGTTGAAGGTATCAATAGGACAGTGATTGCCGTTGTGTAGCGGCGTTACTGAGAGCACCGGGGGGATACGGTGTGTATCATCACCTGATTGTGGCGGCAGCATGAGCACCGGGAGGATACGGTGTGTATACCCACAGGATTGCAGCTTGAGAGAGCACCGGGAGGATACGGTGTGTATATCCACAAGATTGTGGCTGGCGTGAGCACTGATTGAGGTCAGTGTGTAATTGTAGATGCATTAGAACTGCTCTCCACCATAAGGAAGAGAGTAGCATAGTCTGGGCCAGATTGCCGTGAGACTATAAGGTAATTTCATAGGATGTGACATGGAATTCCTTAGTAATCAGTGAGTATTCCTAGTAATCCTATAGATTTAGTGGTGTTTTTGATGATATGAGCTTGTATATTGCTAACTCCCCATTCCCAGGAAGGTACCCAGGTACTGTGGTAAGTAGGCTCTGGGGAGGGAGATGGTTACGTTTCGGCTGGATTGGTGGTGTCTTGGTGAGCTGGTGATATCTGGTCTGAAAATCCGGTCGTTACAGAGGGTTCTGCTCATTTTCCTAAAAATACCCCTGGGCTCCTGCTCTACTGACCAGGCAGACGCGAGACTGAAAACTTGAGTTTCTCTTGGAATAGGGTGGCTCTTTCTGCCCAAGGGATTACAGAGTCGCGTTTCTGAGCCTTTCGGTGCTGGCCTTTTCTAACAAAGCAAGGCTGTCGGAATACAACTTTGGGGGCCCTCAACATGGCCCCCTCGTTTCCCAGTCTCCAGTTGGAGGCCATGCCCCCCATTTTTCCCTGCATTCCATGGCAGGCACCTCCCTGCACCCCATGGCTGGCACCGAGAGGTGCCTGCCATGGGGTGCAGAGATGAACTACACCTCCTTTTTTACATAGGAAGCATATCTTCAGGGCAAGGGGGTGAGCAGGGATAATCTTCAGTGTGTAACTCCCTTACTCTGACCAGAGTTGTGCTTTCTGCCTGGCTTAGGCACAAGCCCTAGCCAACCAGATATCTCATTTTTAACAGTCCCATTGTACAGTATAGGAATGAAACCGAACAGTGTCTGGTCGCATCCTTATTAGTCGGTCGGGACCGCCGACTGGGTGTCGGTGGGTCACATGACCGAGATGATGTTGGGCTGAAGAAACTCTGCCCGACATCGTAATTAAGCCCTTAGTAGGCAGCTGTGGACATGTCCAAAAGTGAGACTCAACTGCATAGATCTTCAACCAGAAATATAAGTAGTTGCAAACAAAAATAAGATGAGCTAGTGCTATATCACATGCTCTAATTCAAATGATCTTGTTACACTCTGTGGCCCGCCCTGACAAGGAGCGTACCGCTGCTGGAGCGCTGCGCGCGCATTTTCGCGCATTCTAGCGATTTTAACCAAGCCTGTTAGTTTATTTGCTTTATCTTACTTTGTTTTCCCCTGCTTTAATCCACTCACTTGCACAATAATCGGTTGCTCACCACCGCTTGAGCGGGTCCGGTTCTTGGGGTGGGCTGCCGGTTTTGGGCGCCATCTTGGAGTGGGGTGAGTGTTTGCTGTAGGCACCATCAGCTGCCTGCGCTTTAGTGCGCAGTAGCCAGCGAGGAACGCCTACTTAAGGCGAGTCCCTCTGTGGCCCGCCCTGACAAGGATCGTACCGCTGCTGGAGCGCTGCACGCGCATTTTCGCGCATTCTAGCGATTTTAACCAAGCCTGTTATTTTATTTGCTTTATCTTACTTTGTTTTCCCCTGCTTTTATCCCCTCACCTGCACAATAATCGGTTGCTCACCGCCGCTTGAGCGGGTCCGGTTCTTGGGGTGGGCTGCCGGTTTTGGGCGCCATCTTGGAGTGGGGTGAGTGTTTGCTGTAGGCACCATCAGCTGCCTGCGCTTTAGTGCGCAGTAGCCAGCGAGGAACGCCTACTTAAGGCGAGTCCCTCTGTGGCCCGCCCTGACAAGGAGCGTACCGCTGCTGGAGCGCTGCGCGCGCATTTTCGCGCATTCTAGCGATTTTAACCAAGCCTGTTATTTTATTTGCTTTATCTTACTTTGTTTTCCCCTGCTTTTATCCCCTCACTTGCACAATATTCGGTTGCTCACCGCCGCTTGAGCGGGTCCGGTTCTTGGGGTGGGCTGCCGGTTTTGGTCGCCACCTTGGAGTGGGGTGAGTGTTTGCTGTAGGCACCATCAGCTGCCTGCGCTTTAGTGCGCAGTAGCCAGCGAGGAACGCCTACTTAAGGCGAGTCCCTCTGTGGCCCGCCCTGACAAGGAGCGTACTGCTGCTGGAGCGCTGCGCGCGCATTTTCGCGCATTCTAGCGATTTTAACCAAGCCTGTTATTTTATTTGCTTTATCTTACTTTGTTTTCCCTTGCTTTTATCCCCTCACTTGCACAATAATCGGTTGCTCACCGCCGCTTGAGCGGGTCCGGTTCTTGGGGTGGGCTGCCGGTTTTGGGCGCCATCTTGGAGTGGGGTGAGTGTTTGCTGTGGGCACCATCAGCTGCCTGCGCTTTAGTGCGCAGTAGCCAGCGAGGAACGCCTACTTAAGGCGAGTCCCTCTGTGGCCCGCCCTGACAAGGAGCGTACCGCTGCTGGAGCGCTGCGCGCGCATTTTCACGCATTCTAGCGATTTTAACCAAGCCTGTTATTTTATTTGCTTTATCTTACTTTGTTTTCCCCTGCTTTTATCCCCTCACTTGCACAATAATCGGTTGCTCACCGCCGCTTGAGCGGGTCCGGTTCTTGGGGTGGGCTGCCGGTTTTGGGCGCCAGCTTGGAGTGGGGTGAGTGTTTGCTGTAGGCACCATCAGCTGCCTGCGCTTTAGTGCGCAGTAGCCAGCGAGGAACGCCTACTTAAAGCTCCTCCCCTAGCGCAGCGGGATCGTGCAGCGGGCGTGCCTTCGCGTGGCCGGAGTCGTGCCAGAGTCCTGCCCGTCTGCGCCCGTCCGCGCTAAGGCCGTGCGGGACGCTGCGGGTAGCTGGACTCTGGCTGCTGAGACATCTCTACGCGAGCCGCGATGCTGACACACTCCCGAGAGAGGCTATGTTCCATCGGCCAAGCCATACATCGGTGTAGGCTCCCGCCTGTTCACCCGCTCTGCGGCCCGTTCCGGTGCAGTTGCAACGGATGGGCGCTTGACTTCCTGGGGTCTATACTCCGAAAGGGCTCGCCAGCTACCCACCGTACTAAGGGCGTGCCCCCCTTTTTGCGGGTCTTAAACCTGAATGTTAGATCGGCATTGAAACATCATCAAGATATGTACGGTCTTATCGAGGACGAAGCCCCTGATGTTTTTGCCATCACAGAAACCTGGCTTCAGGATGCGGTTGCTGCTATTTCCAATCTAGCATGCCCCCCTGATTACTCTATGTTTACTCTAAACAGATCATCGAGAGGTGGTGGTATAGCCCTTATATATGAAGTAAACAAGGACCCCCTGGGTAGTAATCCAAACTCCTAGGGCAGGGTGAAAACATATGTGAGTAAAACCTAGGCCGTGGACAAGTGACGTGAACAATAAACCTGTACCAGTCGTATGGGGAACAATCAAGGGAATACAAACTTATATAAAAAACATGTTTTTAATAGTCATATTTAAAAATCATATAGAAACTGAACAAAAATCAGACTATATGATAACACATATATACACAAAATTAGACCTATACATAAATATATAGCAGCATGTATACACAGGTTATATAATCTAATTACAAATATAAAATCAGTGCCAAAAATTACTGAAACACATTAGGAAAACTCGACGCGCGTTTCGGCAGAAAACGCCTTCTTCAGGAGTAATCGATGGTATATAAGTGAGACTATATAACATAGTCATACAACAGGAGAGGTGATATCTTCTAGAGCAGGTCAGGGATTCAGCCCTCACTCCGAATCAAATACCTAAAATTTCAACGGTGACTTTAAAAATACTAGTCAAAGATGTATACTTGATATGTAGGCGTCTTCTAGATCATACTATTGAGAGATAGGTACATCCTAAGTAGAGTGGAAATTTTCAAAACCTTCATTCAGACGTATGACACCATTGTGACTCGATATTCACCTTTTAGGTATTTGATTCGGAGTGAGGGCTGAATCCCTGACCTGCTCTAGAAGATATCACCTCTTCTGTTGTATGACTATGTTATATAGTCTCACTTATATACCATCGATTACTCCTGAAGAAGGCGTTTTCTGCCGAAACGCGCGTCGAGTTTTCCTAATGTGTTTCAGTAATTTTTGGCACTGATTTTATATTTGTAATTAGATTATATAACCTGTGTATACATGCTGCTATTTATTTATGTATAGGTCTAATTTTGTGTATATATGTGTTACCATATAGTCTGATTTTTGTTCAGTTTCTATATGATTTTTAAATATGACTATTAAAAACATGTTTTTCATATAAGTTTGTACTCCCTTGATTGTTCCCCATACGACTGGTACAGGTTTATTGTTCACCTCACTTGTCCACGGCCTAGGTTTTACTCACATATGGTATAGCCCTTATAGTCAGGTCCTGTTTTGCCTGCGTGTGGAGTGGCCTTAACATTGCCGGATGTGAAAGTGCCTCTTTCAAGATCTTAGTCAGCCCCCAGTTTACGTTCTCTGGGATGGTTGTCTATCGTCCGCTGGGGAGTGATGTGGTGTTCAGAAATTCATTCCCCGATGCTGTCGGCACGCTAGTTATTGGTTGTGCTAACTATTCCATCCTGGGTGATCTGAACCTACATTTTGATACTCCTACCGACTTGACGGTACGCAGCATTTCTGCTGACTTAGAGGCCTTTCAGCTCTCCCAGCTGGTATCTCAGCCCACCCATGTAGGGGGACATATTCTGGACCCCTTCTTTACCAATCTGGATGAGACTAAAGTTATATCCATCTCCTCGTTAGTGTGGACAGACCATTCTCTGGTGACCATCCAATGTCCTTTACCCGTGACCCTTTCCACCCCTTCGGTCAGGCGGGTATCTAGGAGGCTTTGGAACAAACTTAGGCTAGAAGACTTTCACCGCCTCCTAGCGGCATATCCGCTGGGTCCACTGAATGACGTGGAAGAGGGCTATGACCATTTCTGCTCTTGGATTGCCAGGGCCCTGGACTCTCTGATCCCTATTGTATCGAGTAAAATCAGTACCAGAAAATCGAGCCCCTGGTATGACAGCGCCTTACGGGCCTTGAAGGAACCTGTTGGCGGGCAGAACGAGCATGGCGGAAGACTTATGAGGCTGATTTGAAAGCTGCATATGTTGCTTCCGTCAAAGTCTACCACCGGGCAATCTGTCAAGCCTGTGCGGCATTTTATGCTGCTGAAATTCGCAACAGCTCAAACCCGTCAAAGACCATCTTCAAGGCTGTGAAAGATCTTCTGGCGAAGCGGACTTCTTCTGTGGCTGTGGGATCCACCTCCCACTGTGAGTCCCTTGCCTCTTACTTTCTGGGAAAGTTCCAGGCTATTTACCAGGCCTTCCCCAGTACAGGGATTGACCTGGGAGTCACTAATGGGGCATCATGCTACCCTACCCTGCTTTCTTTTCCCCGACTTCTTCCGGAGGCGTTTGACAAACTTGCTCTGCAGGTTAAATCTAGCTCTCCATCGGATCCAGTAAGACCTGCTCTTTTCAGAGATCAGGCCTTTATGGGACGTGCTGTTGTATGTTTCCTAGTCAACCTCTCACTGGATTCGGGTGTGGTTCCAACTAAATGGAAGCAGGCGGTGGTGTCCCCAATTATCAAGAAGCCCACCTTGGACCCCTCGAAGCTCGAAAGCTACCGCCCCATTTCACTGCTACCCTGGCCGGCGAAGATAACGGAGGCTCATGTTAATCTGGCCCTGTCAGAACATCTTGTCCGGACCAATGCCCTTGATCCCACACAACATGGCTTCCGTGCTGGGCACAGTACGGAGACCGCCCTCCTCGTGATAGTAGAGCATCTACGAGCGGTGTTGGATGCTGGTCAGATGGCGGCGCTGATACTATTAGATCTCAGCGCGGCCTTTGACACGGTCTCTCATAGTATCCTTCTGCACCAGCTCGAGGAGTTTGGCGTTGGGGGCCAGGCTCTGTAGTGGTTCCGCTCCTTTCTTGACAATCACTCCTTCTGTGTGGCCATCCCTCCCTTCAAGTCCAACTTCCAGCCGCTGGCCATGGGGGTTCCACAGGATCCTCGCTGAGCCCCACGCTATTTAACCTGTACGTGAGACCGCTGGCTGAGGTCGCAGGCAGTGGGGCCTCACCCTGGTCTCATATGCCGACGACACACAGCTGGCGGTTACTCTCAGCGGGGATGCGGAACAAGATGCCCCCAGGTTTCAGGATGGACTGAAGGCGGTGGCCAGCTGGTTGACGGGGAACTGTCTCCAGCTCAATGCCACCAAGACAGAAGTTATGATTGTCGGAAAGAGAGTGGGATTATGGGGTGACCAATGGTGGCCGCCAGAGTTGGGACCAACTCCGACTCCGGTGTCGGAACTGAAAAATCTGGGAGTCTGGCTGGATGCTGGTCTTACCTTCGTTGGCCACACCAAGAAAACAGCTGCTTGCTGTTTTGGCCTGTTGAGAGGCTTAAGACCTGTCCTCAAATATTTTGACGCCCCAACCAGGCAGCTGGTAATCCAGGCCACTGTCATCTCTCGCCTGGATTACGCCAGCTCTCTCTTGGTTGGGGCCAATCAGGCAGAACTCACCCGTCTACAACGGGTACAAAATGCTGCGGCTAGAGCTATTGTTGGCCTGCCCAGATTTTGTTCCGTGTCAAGTGTTCTTCGCTCCTTGCACTGGCTTCCAGTGAGGAAGCGTATCCATTTCAAGGTCCTTTATTTGACCTTTAAAATCTTGAAAGGTATAGGCGCCCAAATCATGTCCAGCTTTCTGTCCTTTTATGTACCCACGCGCGCCCTTCGCTCTCAAGGTCAGGCTCTTGCTGTGTTCCCTAGATTCAGGCTCTGCCGTGCGGGAGGACGCTCTTTTAGCGTCAAAGCTGCACCATTTGGAACTCTCTTCCGGTTGAAATCCGCCTGCTTGAGGACCTTACGCTTTTTCGAAAAGCTATTAAAACCTTCCTGTTTTAGCCAGTCATCTTAAAGGTCTTCTGTTTTAGTTCCTGTTATGTTGTGTCCCACCTTGTCACTGCGCCAGGACGCTCCTTAGCTGGAGCAGCTGTGCACATAACAAATATCGATAACATAACATAACATAACATAACTTACGTTTGCCCAGCAATTTACACACAAGTAAACCGTCATAGCTTCAAAAACATATTAACATCTGATGTTAGGCTCGAATGAAATTAGACTGCCACATTCAGAACATGTAACTAATATGTGAAAGTAAGTAAAATTGTGGCTCACCGGTTAGAGGCGGCAGACCCGAGAGCAGAGGACGGCCCGGGACCAGGGTTCGATTCCCGGCGCGGCAGGTTTCTGGACCAGGGTCAGCGGACTCGATAATTCTCTCGCCTCGGTGCCCACTCTGATCAGCGATCACACTCGGCAACTCTGGGCATTAGCTTGCCTCATCTTCACTAACGGCCCCACCAGACCGCCGGGGATGCCTGGTCTCACCCTGGAGATACCCATTAAGGGACCATCTCTCAGGGAAGCCAGGAAGGGTTTCGCAGCGGTCGAAGCGCCTTGGGACCCTACGGGTATGTAGTGCGCTATACAAATGCCTATACATTTACATTTACATTTACATAAAATATATTTTTATTTTGTATGTTGCAAAAATGATTAAAGAATGACCTTGTAAAGTTTCTATTGTTCCGTTTCAGGAAAAAACAGCTTGACTTTAATCTCTGGTCTCTGGCTGACTCCCTTGGGCTCATCAGTAAGTATCTTTTTCACAACTCATCCCTGCTAGTGAGAGGTTATTCACACCCCTCTGAGGAGGAAAAGCTCTCTTGAAAAAAAAGCTTTCTTCTCTGGAAGCCTCTTCGATTTGACAGTTTTCTAGCATGCTACTGGTGATGATGCTAATCTGCATTGCATGATTGAGTACAATTATTAAATAGTGAAAATTACAGTTTAATATCAAATTTTCTTGTTTAAGTTAGAATCAAAACATTTAGACAATTGTTAAAAAAAACCTTGGTGGCAGATACGGTCATTAAAGATGCACTAACAATGCTCACAGCAGGACTGGTGAATTCCTTGTGCGAGGGGTTAAAGCACTCACTAATTACACCTCGACAGGATCTCAGGTGTAATTGTTTAAATGAGCTTTCCTCTGCAAATCCTACACAACAGCGGAGTAAATGAGCCAAGTATTCGGTTCTGTATGAACAGGAGTGGCATCGGAAAAGAATACAATTCTAGGGCTGTTTTATTTTACCTACTTCTAACAGGTCAAATCTCAGCCTTGTCAGTTCCCATTTTAATTCAAGCAAGATTTCCTTTGTTAAATACGGTTGAATTGAGTTTTGTTCAAAGGTTTTTAATAAAGTACGGACAGGCTTGAATGCAGACCAGAGGGAGTTGTCTAGCGCAAAAAGAGAACAAATACTGGTGTTTCCTAATTATGGATTTCAATTGATACCACTGAACGGCTGGGCCCCAGAGTTTTGCCATGTTCAGTATATTGATTGAGTTTTTCAGGGGCCCTCTGTGGGAATTCTTTAGGTCCCGACACGTCCTTAGTCCTTTTCAGAGAAACAATCTCAGCAGCCTTGTCTGGCCCTCTGGCAGCTTTGCCAATAGGAAGGTAAATAGCCTGTCTGATATATTGACTGCTTTTGCAAATCAAATTCTAGGCTGATTTGGGCCCGAGGTGTTGGCCGGGGTAGAGTGCCTTCTGAAGAGTGTGCACCGCGCTGTTTCCAGCTGATTGATCTGCGAGGTGTTAAACATTTGCAGCCGTCCCGCAGGGAGGGCATGTACTTTGCTTTTATTACCTGAAGTGAGGGTTATAAACCAGTCCCTGACAAGTTATTAGCTAACTTCAGAAAGGCGTAGGTCATGTTACTCTCTCTTGATTTCATTTCCTCAACTTATCAGGGAGAGAGAAACTTTAGTATTGAACCACAGGCCCAGACATTTGCAACAGTCAGCAGATTTGATGGCGCCGTTATTTATGCCTCAGCCTCCCTTCCTGTTGAGCCTTTCAATAATCTACAAAACGTTGAATGTTCATAGTTTATACTTAACTTGTTAGCCACAGAGTACTAGAAGGTACAGTGAGCTTTGCAAGCCAAATAATAATTGATCAAATATAACATTGTCATCTGCATACAAGTTCAGAGGCCATGCCCCAATACCATGGAGGCTGGAGGCCATATTAGAAATAAAGTGGTTGAAAAGAAGCAGGGAGAGTATAGAGTCCTGTCTTAGAACTCTTTTTGTGTTGAATCTGTTAGTTAAGGAGGAACCACTTCACATTTTGACGCGGACCCATGTATGTGTGTGTCATACATGAAATGCTCACATATGAGCGCTCTTACTGCCCTATCCTGCCAGTTTGAGCCATAATTTGTGCTGAACACTCCTGCTGCAGCCAGTACTCCGTGTCCGGTTTATATAGTTTTGCAGAGCTCCATCAACTCTGGCTTTCTTAATGCCGGTGGCTACGGATTGAATCGTGCATGCAGTTGGGAACTCTCCGTGGTCAGGTGTTCCTACTTTTGGATGACATAAATTTCACTAAAAGTATGGAGAGCTGTTTGTATTGTTTCCTGATTTTGGTGACAAAACACGGAGACATGGGTTTCCCTCAGGCTTCAGGGAGACTTTTGCATTGTTTTGCCTTGTGATCATCTTGTAATGAGTTATGCAGGCCTAGAGCTGTTTTAGTTGTTTCTCTTAGATGTCTCAAATAGAGTGAAACACTCTTTTTCTCTTTGTTGTTGCTAAGCCTCCCTTATTTGCTTATATTATGGTTTCTGCAATGGCCTCTTTGGTCTGTGTATTGCAATTAGTCAATCAATCAGGGACTTGTAAAGGGTCTCAAGGTGTGTGATAATTCGAAGAGCCAGGTCTTGAGGTTCTTCTTGAATTGGGGCAGTGACGCGGATTGCCTGAGGTGGAGGGGAGGGTGTTGCAGATGTTAGTGGCAAGGTAGGGGAATGAACTTCCCCCAGTTCTGGCCTTATGGATCCTGGAGACAGAGGCTAGGGTGGGTTTGGCGGAACAGAGTTGTCTGGTGAGTACGTGGAATGCTAAGCAGTCGTTCAGGTACGCTGGTCATTCATTGTGGAGAGCTTTTTCAGGAGCATGAAGGTGATTCTCTTGTTGAGTGGGAGCCAGTGGAGCGGTGTTGCATCATTTGGCTGCGGCAAGGGATGTTGATAACCAGTCTAGCGGTGGCGTTTTGGACATTCTGTAGTTTCTTGAACTGTTTATGGGTGATGCCAGAATAGAGTGTGTTGCCATAGTCGGGTCTGCTGGTGATGAGTGTATGGTTAACTGTCTTTCTGGATTATGTGAGGATCCATCTGAATGTATTTTGCAGCATGCAGAGCGTGAAGAAGCAGGCGGAGGAAATTGCATTCATTGTGAACGATGAGTCCAGTATGATGCGGAGGTTGCGAGCGTGGTCCATAGGAGTAGGAGGGGGTCCTAGAGCTCTTGACCGTGCAGGATTTGGAAGGGGGATTTCCCATCTCCGGAGGCCAAAATTGAGGTCCCCAGCTGAGTTCACTCTTCCCAGGCAAGATCAGTTCAGTCTTGCCTGGGTTGAGTTTTAGGTGGTTAAGGCCCATCCACCTCTGGATGTGCGCCATGACCTCCCTAAACTCAGTAACAGAGTCAGGCGAGCCTAAGGGGAAAAATCAATTGCAGATCATCTGCGTAGTTAAAGATCCACACTTTGAATTTCCTCAAGGAGTGCAAGAGGGGACGCAAATATAAATTAAATAAAAGGGGGCACAGGGAAGAGCCCTGAGGGACACCGCAGTCGTTCTTAATTCTAGGGGCTGTGAAGGTGCCCAGTCTCACTGCTTGAGTCCGGTCAGACAAAAATGATTCCACCCAGCTCAGGGCAGCACCTCTGAGGCCTGCCTGCCCGACACGGCCGACCAAAATGGTGTGGTTGACCGTGTCGAATGCAGCAGACAGGTCAAGGAGTACCAATGCCTGGTGGACGTCCCTGTCTGCGTTACACCGAAGTGTGTTCTGGACTGCCAGGGTTACCGTCTCGGTCGAATGGCCTGGACGGAACCCAGCTTGATTGGGCTCCAGAAACCCAGTGGTTTCCACAAAGTTGGAAAGACAATTGGAGACGTGAGCCTCCAATATCTTGGATAAAAACGGCAACAGGGATATGGGACGATAATTTGATGAGTCCCGGGGGTCCAGACCTGGTTTTTTTTATCAGAGGGATTAGCAGGGCGTGTTTGAAACCAGTAGGTACCCTGCCCTGGGCCAATGATTTCTTTAGTAGGGGTAGGATACCCTGAGGGATAGTCTGACCGATTTCAGAGAAGATGTGGGGGGGGCAGATATCGTTTGGGGATCCGGACTTTACCCTCGCCAAAAGTGAAGAAAAAGTTTTACCATTGATGGCCGGGAAGGCATCTAGTACAGAGGGATTATAAAAGGCGTCATCCAGAGCAAGTGAAGTTGGGGAACTAGCAATGCTCGATTTAATAGTGACAATTTTTTCTCTGAAAAAGTTATTCAATATTTATTGGTGAGGGAGAGGATCAGCTGGGTGTTGTTAGCATAGGAGACAATGCTGAGTATGCGGCTTCTGAGTATCGCCGCGAGGGGGGCCGTGTAGATGTTGAAGAGGGTGGGGCTCAGGGAAGAGCCCTGGGGCACCCTCAGCTGATCTCTGTAGGTTCTAAGAGGAAGTAATTGGACTGGCTGAGTCCGGCCAGTGAGTAAGGAGTGAATCCAGTTGAGTTCCTTGTCGTGGATGCCGGTGTCGTGGTGTGTTGTGAGTTGGAAGCAGAGGGAGCCAGTGTTGAAGGTGGCCGATAGGTCAGGTGGGATGAGGGTTGTAGTCTCCCATGTTTAGGAGGGAGCGGACGTCATTGGTGGCGAATGTGGTCTCTGTGCTGTGGTTGCTTAGGAAGCGGGTTAGGGTGGTGTCTATGATGTGGCTCACTTCTATGAATGCAGATAGTTGGGTGTTGATGGCCTTCTTGATGACATTAGCCGGTATGGAAGGGAGAATATGGGACTGAAGTTCCTGACGTCCACCGGGCTTCGGGGTGGCTTCTACAGCAGAAGGTTCATCACTGCGTTTTTCAATATATCAATTAATCAGGGATTATTAGAGGCGTTTCAATGGAGCAGTTGATAATGTGGCTATGGCAGCGGTGCTCTGTGGAAGATGTAGTATGGGCAAGGATCCGACGGGGCTCCTGAATGGATGCTCTTCATGGTCTTAAGTGTATCCTCTGTTGTTTGTGGGGTCCATCAGAGCACAGTCTGTTGGGGTGTGGTGTGTTTGCATGCAGTGGTGGCTGGCGTAGGTGCAGAGTCTGGGGTGCCGAAGCTGTTGTAGGTCTGTCTGATCTTGTGGTGGAAGAAGGTGCTGAGTTTGTTGCAGCGGTCTTGGGAGGGAGGGATGTCTGTAGTAAGCATGGGCGGAAAATCCGTTCCGCTCGCGAATTTTGCGGATTTTCGGTAAATTCGCAATCCGCAAACGCTCGCGAATTTACCGAAAATCCGCAAATTCGCAATTGCGAACATGTAGGTGCGGCGGGCAGCAACAATCTCGCACTCGCGAAATTACAAAAATTGTAATTCTGCACAAGAAATCCACTAGCAAGCAGCATAGGCCTTCTGAAAATGATGAACCTTCAGAATAACTCCTCAGGTTGACATTTGCCTGCACTTTTTTGGAATTGAGGCCTTTTGACTTTCTTTGGATCACTTTTGGATTAGAAATCAAATTTCACAAGTAAGCTTGTTTGGAGCATTACAGTTGCTGTAATGCTGTTCTGCAGAAAAACGAGTTTTGCAAAAGTAAAAGCATTCAGCAGGTTCAAAAGTTCAAACTCATCATTAGTAACAATTCCCTGTAGTGCTCCTGACTGGGGCCCCTCCAGAGTTCAGTTGCTAGTTGCAACAATTGTATGACCCTGCTCTGACCCTCACAGCAGGCTCATAGAATAGCTACAAGTAGGCCACAAAGGTCCTGGAAAAAAAAATTGCACTGCAACAGAAAGCAAATTACAGATAAGGAAGCAGGTGCCAGACTGGAATTTTAAAACAGTGACACATTAATAAATCAACCCCAAATTAATTCATGTCAGTTGAAGCAGGGCAGGTGTGCTTGCTTTTCCACACCATAATCTACAGTGATGATGAACCAGAGGGTGGCATTGATGTACCAGAGGGTGGCATGGGTGAAACAGAGGGTGGCAGGGGTGAAACAGAGGGTGCTGGGAACCTGTGATGATGAACCAGGCATAGAAACAACATAATCACGACGGTTGCGAGCCGACAAGTAAGTTCGCAATTTTGAACTTGTACAAAACCCTCACCAACTGGCAGAAATCCTTGCAAACACAAAAAAATCCGCAAATTCGCGAGAATTCGCGGATTTTGCGGATTGCGAGTTCGCAAATTCGCAAAATTAGCGAAAGCAAGATTCGTAAAATTTGCTCATGCTTAGTCTGTAGTCTCATTTTTGAAGCTGGTGAACTCCTTGATGATAGCGAAGAGTTTTTTGCTGATGTGTGCACTGGTGCTGATTCTGTCTTGGAGGGCCATTTTCTTTGTGGTTTTGAGGAGGAGGTGGTATGCATTGAAGGGGGATTTGAAGGTGGCATGGGTTTCCAACTTTGATGTTCCTCCATCTCTACTCTTGTCATCTGCAGGTGCATCTGCAGGTGCATCTTGGAATGTTGCTTGTCTTGAGGGATACCAGGTTGCCGGTGCAGGCAGAGATACATCTGCGGAGGTTGCATGCTGCGGTGTTGGCATCTGTTGTTGGAGTCATTGAGCTGTAGTTCTTTAGTGGCCTTGATCCAGCTGCAACAGGTGGGGCAGTGACTGTGGTGGTTTACGGTGTGAGTGTTGAAGGAGAAATGCATGCCGTGGTGGTCTGTTCAGCCGAGTTTGGTGGTGTGTCTGTAGTTTATAATCCCGTTGGCAGAGAAGACGGTGTTGAGTGTGTGCCTGGCTGTGTGGATCTGTGTGGTGACTAGCTGCTTAAGTCCAATGTTGGTGAGGTTCTCCAGTAGAGAGGCGGTGTTCTGGTCACAGTGGTTGTCCATGTGGAAGTTGAGGTCTCCGAGGTAGGGTGTATTTGGTTGATGCGAGACCTCGGGGTACGATGAAGTTTACAATGGCATCGGTGAAGGGCTGTCAGGGTCGATTGGACCTGTAGACAAGAGTGCCGCGGAGGATCGTTTTGGGGTTAGTCTGGAACTGCTAGTGGAGGTGTTCCATGGTCATCGTTGGGTCACTAGAGTGCGTGGTTAGTCGGAGAGTGTTCTTGTGGACGATGGCGATGCCTCCTCCTGGGTGGTTGGACGGTCCTTGTGGGTGATTTTGTAGCCTTTGTCCAGTCCGGAGCAGGGGTTAGTCCAGGTGTCCTTGAGATAAGTGATGTACAGAGAGGTAGCGTTGAGGAGGTCCCAGATTTCTGTGCCTTGTTTGTGGAGTACTAGGTAAAAAGACAGGGGGAACCCTACTCACAACAGAACTAGGGTACTGGGTATATAAAAGAAACAATGGTTCCTGTGGCTAATGCAAACAATTCAAGCAATACAAAAGCACAATGGCGATATAGAATGTACAGTAATGTCAGAGGGCAAGAAACCATTCACACAGAAGGTCACTATAACATATTTTATAGGTGTATGTACATTTTCTACAATTCAAAGTAAAGTAACATTTGTGCATTGTGTCCCCATGTCAAAAATGGAACCTAAATGTGAATTATAACGTGACCCATTATATACAAGGTGTCCATGAGTTCTATGAACGACCATTTATACATCCATTTTTTTGCTGCATTAGTACACAATGATACAAGCTGGGTAATGGCTCGTTCTTTGTGCTTGTCGACGGCGCTTCGACCCTTCTATTGATGGGGGATCTCCTCAAGACTAGAGATGCGGGGACATCTATAATAAAACAATGAAAGCAAAAGTCCCATATACTGGCACTAATGAAGAGATTACTGTAATGAATGAAATGAAATGAAATTGGATTTGTAGAGCGCATGGCTGCCCGAAAGGGTCCCAGCACTTGCTTAGGGAACCCGTCCTGGTATTCCCCTGCGAGATAACCCATTACTGGGCATCCCCAAGGTGAAAGCCCGCTGCGAGGGGCCGTTGTGGAGATTAAGCAAGCTATTGCCCAGAGTTGCAGAGTGGGACTCCATGATTGGAATAGTCACTGAGGCGAGAATTGTCAGGTCCGGGGATTTTTTGAGCCCAAGACCCGCAGAGGCGGGGAATTGAACTCTGGTCCGGGCCAGACCTCTGCATCAGGGTATGCCGCTCTAACCACTTGAGCCACAATGTAAAAGGGCTTAAAGTGTAGGGTAGTACCTGAATTTGTATATGCGCAGACTTGTTGAAAATGTGCCACCGTGAAGAGTGAAGAAAAATTAAAAAGTGACTCACATGAGGACCCAGCCGGGTTCTATCATGATGGGGTAAAAAGATAATGCATGATAATACATGCCCCATTTGAATCGAGTAGGTAGGAATGCAACTTACCTCTATGTGAGGCAAGGCGTGCACTGCTGATTTTAATGGGCTAATTGCACCTTCAGTAGCACGCTACGGCCGTAGCGGTGCTTTTGCTCCCTGGTAATGTTCAGTTATGGTAAACTGCAGTGCCTAAAAGAATAGAAATGCGAGCGTGGGGTTGGTTTAAATTTCAAGGAAGTGGTCAGTGGTGATCGGAATGGCTCTTACCTGGATCGTTATACTGCCGGAGCGATCTCTGTAACTGTTGGTGGAAGCCCCGTGTGTCAGCTTCAACCTGCCGCTTCAGTCAGCTTCATGGTTCAATGGCCGTGAGCGAGTGAACCGTCAACTGTTAAATCTTGTTTGTTCCCACCATTAAGCTAGGCTGGATGCCAGGCCCGGGTGGAGAATTGCCGCATCACCGTTCAATCTAGTGATCGGTGACAGTGAAGGATAAACAAGGAAAACAGACCTTTGCGTATATGCAGCAGTCTGTTACACGTGTGGCACTCTTTGAAGCGGTGCATTACGTAGGTGATTGCTGGTGAATACTTAGGGAGGACAACGCCTTGGTTTTAAGATGTATTATACTTGTGTTCGTACTGCACTAGGCCTAAATGTACGTGCAGAATTGCCATATACATACATAATCACCCGTGTTGCTCACATTGTTTCTGAATTGTTCACATGTATACAATGGCATGTTTATATTTGTACAATCCTAATGCAGAGTTATATGATTATAGTAAAATAATGAGGACAATACCAAGTGCACTGGCATGCATGTGCAGTGTTTGGCTATGTGAGAACAGGCATATGCGGGGGTTACACGTAGTGTACATGGCAATTGTTACATTGTTACACTGTTGCTATTTGTAATAGTACAGCAGATGGAGCAGCTATATCATAATGGTGCAAAAATTAAGCGTGCATGAGTATGATGCAGTATCGAAAATGGCGTATTGGCAGTTCATGTCCATATGATTGCTAAACTCAATTGCATTAGTTGATTTACTAACAAAAAGGAACATTACACAGTAAAAATCTGGTTATAGGTACATGCACATGCATGTGCAGTGTGTGGCCTTAATTACTGCTGTAATCCTACATGTTATATACATGAGAGTGTTTCATGATACTGACGCAAGTAAAGCTGCCAGGGCAAGCCCTTGGGTAGAGCGAGCTGGCTCTGGTGTGATTAGTAGAGCAAGTGTAGATCTCATGTGTTGGACAGGAATGTTCCTGACTTCAAGGAGCCTACTTAGAGTGGCATCTTATGTCTAGGTTGGCATGTTGCTGCTGCATTACTGAAGTGTGGTGACATAGCCCCTCCACTCTTCAGCAGAGTACAGACCTTCGTCAATGGAGTTGACCTTGTCAATCCACCGACATTCCACACGTTGAAGTATGTTCCTTATGTCGCTCCCTCTCTGTGGTAGGGTCCCAATATCGATTATTTGCCATTTTATCTCTTCTGCAGTGTGGTTTTTATCATTAAAGTGATATACCAATGGGGCATTTGGTACAGACCTCTGGATGCGACTACGATGTTGGCTGATTCATGCTTTGATTGGTTGCTGTATCTGACCTATGTATGGGAGTTGACACGGACATTAGATAGAGTACACTACATTTTGTGTCTTACAGTTTGTGAAACTTTATATTTTGTACTTTAGATTGCCATGCTCAAATATGGTGGTTTAAAATGTCAAATTACAGGAGACGCAACGTCCATATTTATGCTACCCCTTTATCTTTGGTAGGCCCCATGCATTGATCAGTGTGTTTGTAGAGGTCGTTTTTTTATCTGTGGCAGATCTCACAAGATGATCTTTTATATCCTTTCCTCTTTTGTATGCAAAAAGTGGTGCCTCTATTGTAGGATCAATGCTTCTTATTATATTCCAGTTTTTTGTAATAAGGTTTCACACCTGGTTGTTATGGGTGCCGAAGGTTGTCACACACTATCTTTTCCATATTGGGTTTCTCTTTAGTTTTAAGGACTTCCACCCTCGGACAATGCGAAACACGTTTGTGTGATCTCTTGACTAGTCTGTTGGGGTAGCCTCGTGTGACTAGTTATGCTCTGAGTATTTCAGCTTCCCTCAAATAGTCTGCTTTGTATGTACAATTACACCGTATCCTCAGAAACTGGACAAAGGGAAGTCCGTCTTTTAAGGCGCGGGGATGATGACTGCGATATGATAACAGTGTGTTCCTTTCTGTAGTTTTCCTATGGATGGACGTGTAGAGTACTCCCTTATCATGATTGATATTTCGGTCTAAAAATGCTATGGTGGATTCATGTACCGTTGACGTGAATGTGAGATGTGTCTGCACCGTGTTCAAGTGTGTGACAAAGTCATTGAACTCAGTATGTGTCCCAGTCAGTCCAAATTAGGAACATGTTGTCTATATACCGCTCCCAGCACTTGATGTTGGAGCTGTACATGTTGTCGTCATTTAAGGCAAACTTGTGCTCGACGTGGTCCATATAGATGTTGGCCAGATTTGGTGCAAAAGTTGCTCCCATGCTAGTCCCGGAGCACTGTTGGTAGTAGTTGCCCCTTAAAAATTAAGTAGTTGCTTTGTAGGGCAATTCTCAGTAGTCTGATGATAAAGCTGGTGGGTACCTGTACTGGTCTGGGTCTACTCTCCAAGAGTCTATCTGTGACTTCTATGTACTCTTTTGGGGGTATATTTGTGTACAACGAACTTATGTCTAGGGTGGCCAACAGGTCAGTGCCATAGCTGAAGGGCATCCCATCTACTAGATTAATCACATACATAGTGTCACGCACGTATGTATCTTGCAATGGGACGAAATCCTTTATGAGGTAGTCAATGTACTAGCCGATGGGTATCTAGGACGGAACCACATCCTGATCGAATGGGACATCCAGGAGGATTGGTAGTGCTTTTGTGAATTTTAGGGATAGTATAGAGCACTGGAGTCTAAGGGTTATCTGCATTTAAAAATTCAAATTAGTTTTTGGAGATATATCCCTCGCCTTTGGCTTTAGTAGTGACATGAAATATCTCATTACGGATTTCTGTGAGTGGATTGGAGGTCATTCTTATATAATGCTTTTCCTCCCTTATTTGTTTGTGGATTTCTGTCTCGTAACTGACCTGATCTTGTACTACAATTCCCCCGCCTTTAACTGCTGGCTTCAGTATTATTTAATCATCATTTTCTAGTGCTTTAAGAGCTAGCCGTTCTTGTAATGTAATGTTATATGGGATAAAGATCATCTTTGTTTTCAAGTTTTCTATGCCTTGTATTATCAATCTTTCAAATGTAAGTATTTCTGTTGGCATCATGCAATTTGTGGGGTAGAAAGTAGACAGGGGTCTAAGAGCCCTCAGTGAGTGTTTGAGTGGTTCATTGTCTCGGTTGAATAGTCTAAGCCTGATTTTTCAGAAAAATTGAAAAAATTCTGTTTTATGTCTAATAAAATGTGTTCTCTCAGTGATGACAAAGAACAGACCCTTACTCAAGAGAGAGATATCTGATTATGACAAAACATGATTTGATAAGTTGAAAATGGGGGTAGTCTCTGGCTGAGTCATATTTTTGTTTAGTATGTTTGTGGCCCCTATTGATAGTGTTTCCTGTGTGTCTGCCTCTCTCCTGGGTATTGATACCATGTGTTGGCTTTGGCTTTGCCTCCTCGGTCCAGAAAGGCAGACCTGGGTGATTGTCTGTTCGGCTGGGACCTGCTTGTCCGTCGGAGACGTCTGAACCACCAGAAGATTCAGAGAATGTTACTGGTTGGTTTCTTCTGAATCTGCCCCATGTCTTTTGTCTATTCTGATTGCCAATAGTCGTATAGTAATCCTCCCTTAGGTACAGATATGCTCTTTCTTTTGAGAAATTCTTAATGTCTTTAGAGACTTTGTCTGCCTTTTTCTTAAGCTCAAATGAGTTAAATTCCTCAATTATTTTGTTTAGTTTGTCTAGCAGTGTTTTGGGCTCTGTTACAGAGTCACTACCTAGGAGTTCTTTCTCTAGCTCTTCAATTTCCTTCAATTCAGGGTTGGCGTGCTATAATGCTGTTTCAACCCCTAGCACCATCCAGTGGCGCAAGCAGGTGGTGGAAATGTTGCTGAATTTGCCTTTAAACTTGAGGCCTTCTCTAAAGATACCAGGGACGTTCCTGATTTGTAGCCCTTGTGGTAGAATGCCTGCTTTCAGATACTCGGTCAGCATCCGAGCATGAAGCTCGGTTCTGACGTGCTTCTTTTTGACCTTTTCCAATTTCTCTAGCAGTTGCTGCTGGGGGTTAGTGTTTCCGCGAGCCAGCAGCACACTCGCTGCACGTGAGAGCCCAGCTGCTGCCATTAAGTAGTGCTGCGGGGGCTGGACAATAGAGGGGTTTGGGGCCTTAGGGGATCGCAGCGACTGGAGCGACAAAGGGGAAACACAGGCTGGATATTGAAAAAGGGAAGCAAAAAGCAGAGAGACCGAAAATGCAGGAAGAGAAACAGAAAAAAAAAAGATAGAGAAGGGCAGCCCTATCAGCGGGGCAGTGCCACTAGACCACCAGAAGCCTGCTGGTGGAGGAGGACCTTGAACTCTTGATCTCTGGGTGAGCAGCAGAAACAGGGACAGCAGCAGCTACCAGGTGGAGCTGCTCTGTGAAAGGGGCAAGTCAACTAAAAGGACAGTGGACTGCACTTTTCCTGCACAGCATCCGCCATTATGTAATGCTTTGGGAAGCTATACAGATGAAAGGCAGAAAAACACAGGAAGGGACACTGAAGGGGCGGGCTGCGCAAAATTACAGCAGTAAAGACAACAAAGGGGAAAAACAGGCAGGGAATGGAAGAAGGAAAGCCCAAGGCAGAAGCAGAAACATTTTGTAGTTATGTGAAATATAACTGAATTCCAGAGAGTGATATGAGTATTGCACTCCTCTAAAAACTGATGTACTTTGATAGTCTGCCATGCAAGGCTCTAATTGGGTATACTGTTGTGTCACTATTGGCTTGTGATGCCAGGGTGCAAATGTCTATTTTTCTTCCATGTGCCATTTAAATCTCGAGTTAATGTGCAGCCCGGAATACTTGCTGAGGTTGGCGATATTATAGACGCAGGCGAGAGTGAATTCTACTATCGGGCTCTGTGCGAAATAATAGGCCTCAGTCATCTTAATGAATTTAAAATCTTTTAAATTGTTTACAAAGCAGTCCATGATGGTCTAATCTGAGAATCCACCACTGTATTTGGTGACTCTCGTGAAGTTGGCTCGTAGAATCATCCAATTAGGCAGCGTACTCCTAATGACGGTAGATAGGTTAAGAAATGCTTGCTTAGCTTGACTTTTTTTTTGACTCAGTGAGAGACAATTGGAATCTTTTATAATGAATTTTGAATTGCCAATATTTCATCTGTGGGATTACTTTGGAATACGTTCATAATAAAGTTGCCACTGATTATTAGTTTGGCTGCCATGTCTGATGCCTTCAGTATTGTTAGTTTCTTATTGATTACTATTAATGTTTCTTTCTTTTAGTTGGTAATGCTACTTTTCAAATCGCCGAAGACTTCCTAAAGGAGGTTCTTCCTTTTCAATGGGAAGAAGTTTGTTGTGTACCACCGTGTTCCTTAAAACATCTCCAAGCGTATTTTAGAGTTTAGTAGAAAGGTGTTTGTCACAAATGCACTTAGAACTGCATTTGTATGGAATTCGCGTAAATAAGGCGGATGGGACATCCTTCACGTTCTTTCTGAGTAGCATAGTGTTTCTGGTGTACATTTTCATCCAGTGATACATGTATCTCTATTTTTTCAATGTGTAGTTCTAAATAGCCTATGGCTAAAATATTCCAGTAAAGTTACCAATTTAACTTTACAACCATATTTTGAGTCACATATTTCATCTTTACCTCATGCAAGTAGGCGGGGACACTTACCCCTACTATTATGCATACGTTTCCAGCTATAGTTTCTGAGTTGTATCTATGTGGTAATAAACACCCAAGCATAGGCAGTGCCCTATATGAGTGATGATCTCAGCTCCTAGATATATCTTTCTGAATTGAGCCCAGTCTTTCCTGATAACTGTAGGAAACCGGGGTACTAGTTGAGGGGGTAAAACTCTACTCAAGCAGCAACCACAATTCTTGTCAGGGTGTAACACATGCTACAAACCCCAAATAAAACCTCTGCTCAACCGTCTGGTAGATTGGCATAAAAGCGGTCAGGCTTAACTTACAGGCAGTGTGTAAAGTTTATGCAGAACTTCAAACAGTAATAAAGTGAAAACCCAATACCAGAATAATCCCAAACAATGTATGAAAACGAAATCAATTGTAATACATTATTTGACACCTAAGCAAATAAAATCTAATCAGTAGAACTGGAGAGTTCCAATTTTAAAGATGTAGATAAGAATTTTAACCCAAACTTTTATTAAATGCTTCTTTTAATGAAAAAGTAATGTTTTTTTAAAAAAAAACTCTCATGTAATCAATTTGTTGTACTAACTGAACTTGTGTATATTTTTTATTGTGAAGCTTTTATGATAATTTTTATCGAAATAAAGCCTTTTTGACTTGACTTGACTTGACTTGATAAGAATAGTGCTTAACAGTACAAAGCACCAACTGTGGCTATCTGGTTGTTCTGGACTGGGACAAAGCCGCAAGTTTAGGCCAACCACGATAGAGCATGGACTGATACAGTAACCGAGTTAGGCCAACTGAACTAAGTACCTAAAATCTTTTGATGAACTATTTCAGAGTCCCATGTTAAGGATGGGTCGCGGAGCAGAGGTACTGAGGATAGTATATAGCATACTTAAATAAAATGAGTTGTGTTTAAAAATAACAAATATGATATATAGACCATACCGAAAAAACTATGAGTTAATATTTGAGGGAATGATGGCATAAATCAGAACAATGAAAGTAGCAGAAGGTAGTAGTAACAGCATTTTATGACCCACTACTAAATTCACTCTGGATCTGTTTTGACCGGAATTTCTTAGCATATTGATTTAGGACAAGGCATTTTGAAGAGATAGCATTTGTTGCTGAGATCCCTGCAAGCTTTTCCAGATCAATTTCTAAGTCTTCTTACATTGTGAGTATGCTTACCTCAATTATATAATTTAACACTTTAAGACTCTTTCACTTGGTCTTTCTGGTTAAAGTCCCTCTTCAGGAAAAGGATTAGCACAACGTACCGTCAGAGAACGTACTTGGTGGAAAAGTTTTGGAAATTTGTATGCAACATCACAATTACACTAGGTCATTTTTCCAGTTCTTCCTATTCACCAGACCCTATTACAAGGTTGCATTATACTATGTAATGCCTTATAAACATTTGTATGTCAGTCATATCAGTAAAATCATTCGATATTATTACAAACCTCATGTGGATTCCTGGACGGACATGATATGAATCCGATCATTTAATTTTCATGACATCATTTCAATATTTCTGGAAGAATGGGTTATGACCAGCAGATAATTAGAAATATTTAGAGGACTCCAACACTGCAGAAGAACATAAAGCACAACATCCCTCAAGA
The DNA here is from genome assembly GCF_964263255.1 of Lissotriton vulgaris. Classification (NCBI taxonomy): domain Eukaryota; kingdom Metazoa; phylum Chordata; class Amphibia; order Caudata; family Salamandridae; genus Lissotriton; species Lissotriton vulgaris. The sequence continues at coordinate 184,646,194 of NC_141688.1, read as the reverse complement.
GCTGTAGAAGGCTGTTGAGAATACAGATGAATCCCCTTTCAGAGCTCCATCTCCAACCAGCTAGCAATCAAGTATCTCCTTCATGATCCAGTGCTGAAGGATTAGAGGAAGAGCAGCAAGTGAGCCTTGATCCATGATGTGCACATTATGTGAAAGCATGAGCGGATGTATGTGCACGGTTCACTGATAGATTATCGTGGTCACTAACGTAGACCTACAAAATTACTGACACCAAAATATCGACCTCAAAAATATCGACATTCTATACTTATAATTTAAATGACCAAAATATTTAAACAAAAATATCGATGTCACTTATATAGTTGTCAAAAATATAAATTTTTTATATATAAAAATACATAATAAACATTTATTATATTTAAATGTAGCAATAATATAATAAATATTTCATGTATTTTATTGATTGAAGAATTATTTATAAAAACGTAACACACACACATATATATATATAAATATATACATGTAATTATATATAATATTAAACTAATACATGTAACTTATATGATAATTTAATATGATTTTTATATAACAATATATCAAATAAATAAAATAAAAAATATCCTGGAAGAGTGTGCCTTTCTAAGACGGCTGTCTCTATAGTACTCTGTATAGTATTTTGTGTCTGAGGCATTTACCTTTTTCCTGTAATGTCATTTCCTAAACATTCCAGTACCATCAGGATTGACAGTGAGGTCCTTGTCTCTGTGCCTTTTCTCCTACTATCTGCGGCACTTGACACATTATACATGTGTATTGATGTCTAGTATGTCACCTGGGAGAAGTCCTGATTTCCCTAGGGGCCAAAACAGAAGGAAACTAAAGAGATCCTTGCATCCAGTTATTCACACAAAAGCTCTGAGTGGGGGAGAGAGGAGGGGTTCTATAACTGCTGAGGTGGCTTCAGAGCAGATTAGCAACCTCATCATCTTTTTTGGTTCTTGAAATTCATCAGCAGGTAAGGATGGCAGCTGTAGCTGAGTAAGGCTCTAGCCTAGAAGGTCAGATACCTTTGCTGTGAGGTCCTGCTGATGCCTTTTCTATTTCTGCCCGTCCTCGATCAGTTACTCCCTGATAAGTGGCCACTATTGCTACTTTACTGTTGCCTAATGCCAAACCATAGTTTTCCAGTGGGTAAACTTCAGCCACAAACCTTAGGTCCAGTGTTTGTTATTGAGGATTACATTAAATTACAAGTTTGAAAACATGGCTGTGCAGCACTCCAATTGTGGACCATTTTCCTCTCAGGCAGCACAAAGCACACTATTCTAGCATTACTTTTCCACTAAAGTTATTCACATTTACTTTCACTTTTAGATGAGATTCTGAAAATTAAGTAGACAATGACTTGTTTGACTTCTCCAGAATGTGCTCTGTCCACACTATTAAAGGGATTTTATAACTTTTCATTTCATAACTATGGCTGATTGTGGAAAATATACCTGTAATCTAGAAAGTGAAAACTGATTTTCAGCTTTTCACTGTTGGGGCACAACATTTCAACTCAGTTTGGACCCACTGTCAGTATGCTTTCGTGTGTCACCCTAAGTGGAACAACTATGCCCAGATGTGGGTACCATGCACACTGTGTCACTGGATCCAAACTGTACCCGGCTGATGAGCCCATAACTAGGGTGAAACCAGCCATTGATTGCTTATGTAACTGTTGAGGGAGGACCTGGTGTGAAGTTTGGGTTGGATTATTCTGACTGGCGCACGGTCAAGGCTGATTTGCATATTGCTAAATTCAAACTGTGGAGACATGGTGTGAAAAATAACAATGGATTGAGAAAGTGCCTGAATAATTACCAGTGACTGAGATTAATTTAAGAATTCCAACCATCACTTTTCTGTATACATTAGTGTGTCACCCTAAGTGGGACGTGTATGCCCAGGTGTGGGTCTCCTTCACACTATGTCACTGGAACGAGCTGTACACGGCTGACGAGCCCATACCAAGAGCAAAGCTATGATCCTTCCACTTTTAAAGAACCCCAATCTCGATCTAACTAATTGAGCTTATTTTAGACCCATTTCTCTACTGCCTGTTTTTTCCAAGAATTTGATAAAGCACGCAAACTCCTGGCTCACTACCTTTGTGGAAGCCCAGAAACTTCTTCACTCCTCTCAATCGGGTTTTAGATCCTTAAACAGTATGGAATCTGCCCTCCTGGGAGTCATAGAAAATCTGCACTGGGTTGCTTCTGCTCCAGTTCAGGGAGTACCTGGAGTGGTAGTTCATGCTTGACTGTTCCGATTGTGACTGGGTCAAGACTAATTTGCATATAGCTGGGTCTATCCTGAAAGAACAGGGTCTACAAAAAATTGTTATATTGGGATGCAGCCCAAGTAATTACCAATTGCTGAGATTATTTCAAACATTGCATCCATCACTTTTTTGTATACATTAGTGTGTTATCCTAAGTGGAATGGAGATGCCCAGACTTGGGTCCCATTCTCACTGTGTCACTGGAAACCAAGCTATACCCAGCTGTTAATGCTATAGTGATTTGTATAGCGCGCGGCTGCCCCAGCAAAGGGGCGTCCCGGCGCTGCAAGCAGACAGATTACGGAGGGTTAGAGGCACAGAGAGATGTAAGAATTATTGGAAGAGATGAGTTTTGACGGCCTTTCTGAAGGCTAAAAGGTCCTGTATACCACGGATCGCTTCGGGAAGGCTATTCCATAGCTTGGCAGCTAGGAAGCTAAAGGATCGGCCGCCTACTCTGGCCAGTCTGGTGCGGGGGATAATCGCGAGATGTTGTCCCTCTGAGCGGAGCGACCTCCTCGGAATGTACTCTGACAGGAGGGGGCACAGCATTGGGGGGGAAGCGGTTTTGAGGACTTTAAAGGCTAAACACAGTGCCTTAAACTGGATCCTTTTACCCACCGGGAGCCAGTGCAGTTTTTTCAAGGCTCCGGATACCTAGGAATGGCGAGGGAGACCTACCAGGGCCCTGGCTGCCGCATTCTGGACTCTCTACAGTCTGGTGGAATCCATAACTACGGGGAAACCAATCCTGGGTTCCTAGGGTACCGACCGGTTCAGGGGGGATCTTGAATGGCATGGAATGCTGGAATCTCAGCCACTGGTCAAGCCGCAGTTGGGGCTGAAATGTTTCGGCTCGAGCAGCTTCAAAACTGATTTACATATAGCTGGGTCTAAACTGAAGTAACATTATGTGATAAAAAATAAATGTTAATGATGCTGCTCTGAGAAATTATCAGTGACTGGGATTAATTCAAACATTCCACCCATCACTTTTTTTGTATACTTTTGTGTGTTGACCTAAATGGAATGGGTATGTCATGATGTGGGTCTCATGCACACTTCGTCACCGGAACTAATCTGTGCCTGACTGATCAGCCCCTAACTAGGGTGAAACCGGTCCTGCATTGCTTGTGTTCCGATTCAGGGAGGACAAGGCATAGCAGTTCGGGTTGGACTCTTTCCGATGAGAGCAGGGTCAAGACTGATTCACATGTAGTCTGGGTCCAAACTGAGGTGACATGGTGTGCAAAATAACGATGGGTTGTGATGCGGCTTGACCAGTGGCTGAGATTCCAGCATTCCATCCATTACCTTTTTGTACACTTTAGTGTTATAATAAGGCCTAGCAGTTCGAGTCACACTCTTACATTTTAGCCAGAGGATGTCACGATTGCATAGGATTCGTCTTGTTGTGTGATGGTAGAGGCAAGCTTGGAAATTAATGAAATCCTGTGCAGTGGTATTCCTAAGACATTAGAGGTAGCAGCACAACATTTTCATACCTTTTTGAGTCATTGTAGGTGTTAAAATGGAATGAGTATCTAGACTTGGATTCCTTGCTCTCTGTTACTAAAGCTACATCCCACGAATAAGGCCATAAGAGGGTGACATAACACTAGATTTATGTAAATAACTAATCACTTCACTTCCATGTAGATTGAATGAACGTTTCATCATTGTTTATTCGCCAGTGACTCCTGGGTGCTAGTAGACACTAGAGAAGTCACCAATCTCAAAATATGAAGGTGGCAAAATGAGTAATAAAGGATGGCTCTGAATGCTTTTTTGCAGCTCTGTTAGAACTACAGATCTCCATTTGGCTGGGCTAAATTTCATGAGCTTGAATTTGTTTTTAATGCTACAGATGTGCTACAAATGATGAAAGTTATGAACCAATTATTCAGAGATGTTTATAATTGTTAATTTACTCATGCTCTTCACTTCATCACATTGTTTGCTCTTAATAGGTATAGTTCATGGTCTGCCTGCACTCGCATTTTCTATGAAACTCACCTTTTGCAGTGAAGAAATTGGTTTCCCTTGAAATATTATAGAATATAATCCTATTTGAGATTTAATTATTTTCAATCTAAATCACACTATTGGTGTATCCCTTTTTTGTGTAGCTAACAAATATAGTAATTCATGAAAAATTGAATCCCCCTAGAATGTAACTATATATACACCCCGAAAAATGAACACTGTCTTTCATTATCATCATTTTCTACATTCATTCTAACAAGGCTATCCTCGATGAAAGCACTTGACACATCAACATTGTTTTCATCATATTTCTTAGGACTTAAAAACATGAACCGCTGATTCTTGCCTTGATTTGTACCTTTTATCCTATATGAACTTTTTGCTCAAAGTTACTGTTAGTTCTCATTTTTATGAATACATCAATTCCCACCTACGTTGTTATATTCTTTAGGAAAACTTGAAATCATAATCAACTACAGATCAAAAGAAACAATTATCAAGGTGTATGTATACGAATATTTATTTATTTAGCATTTTGTACTGACAAAAATGCAAACGTTTGATACATTAAATGCAAAAATAGACACACACTTCATCCAGTGATAAAAAGTTGGTGCTTGTACCTCTTTCCCATACTGTCCATACTGTTTACTTGATCATCTTGCATAGCACATTGCTATAAAAAATAACTTGCATAGCTGTCTAATGCTCCATTGTTCATAATAAATAGACAATTAAAATAATCAAGTATTGAAGAGATCAGATTGTAAGTGCACGTGTTTCTTTAAAAAAATTAGAGCTAGACTTCTAAACCCTTGCTGCAGCACATATGTTTGATCCGTTGCGTCAGTTCCAATGATCAGTGAAGCTGCATTGCAGAGTATTGTCATCGAAGCTGCAGTTGACAAGGGATGCAAGGAGCTTGCACCAGGAAAAGCATCACACAGTAGTGGTTTTGAAAGCAATGTGTTGGTCCCAAGATGAGGGAGGTGATGTGAGTCTTTTGCGATGGATCCAATCCATGCAAAAGCGGAGATATTCCTTTCAGCTCTGGTATGTGGCGATCAGCCAAGGAGATACACTGGGAAGTGTCGCCTAACAGAGAAGAGGCATTCACTATCAAGAACCTTAGGCCCACTTCCAAGGGTCCAGGTCTAGGTTTGCACTACTTGGCAGGGTAGACTCCCAGATGGTAGAGTCCAGGTGCCGGGGTTGGAAGCCTGCTATGTCCAAGAGGCTCCAGATCGGCAGATAAGCTAACTATCCCATGGAATCACTCTGGGTTCTGAGGTAAAGTGATGCAGAACCCACCTGCCTTTCAAAAAGGCAGGTGGGCAGAAGGCCAGCAGGCCAGCACAGCAAAGCAAGAGTCCACCAGAGTAGGAGTCCAGCAGAATGGCAGTCCTTCAGCAGCACAACTGTTGTCTGAGGTCCAGTAATTATGGACAGTCTTTGTCAGGACTAGGGAGGTACCACGCGGTCTAGGGTCGCCCCACTCTCTTTTTTTAATTTTTTTATTTATTTTATTTCCACATTTTCATTCACATCATCTAAAGATGCAAGTATAATACACAATGAATCAATAGAATGCAAGAATTAATTAAAAGTTACAAAAGAGAGTTAATATAACCAATCAAAATAGACAGAGTGTAAAACGATCAACCTATACATCAGCAGGTAGATACTTTTGAACCAGGTTGATAAACATAGATCGAAATATAAATTAAATCAAATGGTCATATCACTCAAGAGTTCATATGAGTTACAAACAGATCTCATATCTTCATCCCTAATTTCCGTTTTCTTGCCCCCTTAACTGAATATAAGCTAGATTCCAAACTAGCTAATCTGTACATTTTTGCTCTCCAAACTTCAAACCTTGGTGGTTCGGGGCATAACCAATCTCCCACAATGCACAAACGGGCCACAGTCATTGCAACAAATAAAAACAATCGGTGTTTATACATGATAGACCCTTTTGAGACTATCCGCCCCATCCCTAGTAATAACAGTGCAGGAGAGATTTGAAGTGAATCCCCTAAAATAATTGATAAAAAGCGTTCAATATCACGTAGAAATAAATTCAATTTTATACAACTGAAGGAAATATGTTCTATATCAGCGTTTCCTGCCCCACAGCGGAAGCATTTACCATTATGCCGATTACCCCACTTTTTCATCCGAGCTGGTGTATAATTCAATCTGAATAAAGTTTTGAAGAGTTGTACTTTTAGAATAGCTGACATGAGAGCTTCTTTAGATCTGTTAATTGCAACTTCAAGTGATATATCTAATTCGGTCTCTCACAGTATCAATACCCATTGTGAGGTATGTTTTTCCAGATCATCCTTTTTACCTGAATTTAAGATTTTATACAGCATTCCAATTTTACTATGTGCCCTTATAGCTTCTATTAGCGGATTGGAAATCTATTTCAATTTACATTTTAACAGAAAATCATGAATTTGTAAAAACATAAAAAACTGTGGATGTGATAGACTGTAAACCCTTACTAGGTCCTCAAACTGTTTGATATTTCCCATCTTATGATACAAGTCTCCTAATAACCCTATTCCTTTCTCTCGCCAGACCGTCACGGTCCTATCACCAAATATGAGTGGGGGTAGCTTAATCATATTTAGAGGAGTATAATAAGTAAGATCTCCTAAATTAATTAATTTGCGGACTTTCTTCGAGGTTTTAATTGCTGCATCTACAATCTTAAACTTGGTTCTCTTGAAATAGCTCCATTCTACTTCCCGAGATAGACTTCGGTTAGCTTCGATTCCTAAAGCCAGATGAAAAATGGAGTTGGTGGATATAGTAGTTGTTAGATTCCCTTCATCGCCTCCACAAATTAAAAAGGAAATTCTTTGTAAAAAAACAAACATAAGAATACAATTCAGTGTCTGTAATGCAATCAAAAACTTTTGACGGAATCCCATACTCTTCATTAACACCCATAAGTACTGCCATTCCATGCGGTCAAAAGCTTTTTCTGTATCTAGCAGAATCAGCCCCAGTTTACATCTCTCTACCTCCGCTATATCAAACAAAGTAATAATTTTGTTAATATGAGTCACCGTACCCCGACCAGGTATGTTGATCTTGGTAGACTAAGGAAGTGATGACTTTAGATAGGCGGTTAGCTAAAATTTTGGAATATATCTTTCCATCACAATTCAGTAATGAAATAGGCCGGTATGAGCCAGGGAGTTCTACCTCTTTACCTGTTTTACTAAAAACTCCAATTGTAGCTTCATTCCACGTCATTGGTGCTGACCCAGTTTGAGCGGCCCTAAATGTAGCCAGCATTATCTCTTTTAAATCTTCAAAAAACACGTATAAATCTCTCAAGGTAACTGATCAGGGCCGGCTGCCTTCCCCATCGCCAATGATTTAACCGCATTTGTTAGCTCCTCCATCATTATCGCAGCATCCAACATATCCGCAGCTACAGTATGTAGTTTAGAGAGCTCCCCAAATAAGCTAGGATTTACTGGGGTCATCCCACCTTATCCGTGGTGTACAGATTGGAGTAAAATTGATGGAAAATACCCAGAATCTCTTTTGGATCCGACCTTAAAGCCCCTGTATTGTCTTTTAGTGCAGCGATATTCCGACTTGATTCATTGATGTGCAGTGTAAGAGCTAAAGATCTTCCCACTGATTCACCATATTCATGGCAAATTTTCCTCTGTATCAGATACCTTCTCGCATTCTCGCTATCCCAAACTCCCAACATGTTTGCCCTTTTTCTTGCGACCTCGTCTTCCAGTGGGGCTATATTGACCTGAAAAGCAATGCCCCGAGTCAGCTTCTCTTCATCCCTTTACAGATCAAGATAATGCATCTCCATCTCAGATTTTAATTTTTTTTGTAGAGCTAACCCGAAGCTTAAGACCTCCCCCCTAAAACAAGCTTTTGAATGTGTCCCACACAATACTGATGTGAGCCGAATCCCTGTTATTGTCAAAATATTCATTTAACCACCCTGACACATAATCTATGAAATTATCATTTAAACACAGCTTCCGGTCAAAGGAAGATATCCATTGGCCCCCACCCAGTAAGTGTTAAAACAATTAAAAAATGATCTGATGCAATTTTCTGGTAAATTTGCATTTTAACTATAGCTAGAGCCGTAATACTCATAAAAAATAATCCAGCCTCACTTTCTTTTTGTGTGGGTGGGAGTAAAAAGTGAAACCTGGGTCTGTGGTAGATAAAGTACTCAAAACATCTGCCAGGCCACAGTCCTTTAAAATATTAAGGAGTGCTTTACACACCTGTGGTTTCCGACCCTTATACTTTTTAACCCCTCCAGCAATCTCTTGGCCAGTTAAATTAATGTTCATATCCCCACAAATAATTAATGGGGTAGGCGAGGTTGCAAGTTTCATATGGAGCTCTTCAAAAATGGCTGGCTCATCTAGGTTAGACCCATAGATGGTGCATATCGTGAAAGTCTTAAGTCGCCCTGCACATTCCACTATAGCCCATCGACCCTTTTTTATCTGCTAATTTCTGCTTCACACTAAACATATCCCTTTTAGCCAAAATGACCACTCCCTGCGTCATTCCTGCTTGTTGTGAGGAGATCAATTCAGAGAAGCTCTAATCTCCCACCAAATATTGCTAACTCCATGGCAAATGGTTTTCTTGTAAACACTACGTCTGGTGAAACATGACGTAGCTCAGCAGCTACCCTCCTCCTTTTATTAAAATTATTTAAAACAGACACATTTAAAGAACATTGTTTATTCAAAATTTTAAAGAACAATGTTTATTCCAAATAATCGATACCTGAATCACAAATGAGCCATCTTTACTACTACATGTAAAGTTCTATATTAACTTTCTTTTTATTACATTTTTTTTCCTGAAAGTGTGGATTTTTTCTCCCTTTTTTCCCCTCTACCTAAGTCACCCCTACCTCCCTTCCCTCCAAAACCCCCAACCCCCTTGTACTCCCCCTAGTTCTAAGGGTGAGCCTCACGGGAAGCGTGGTCATGTTAACAACAGCGACCACGCCCTTTTACCCATGCTCACTATTCTCCGTCTTCATCGTGGGATAAGGCGTCCTTCTGGAGTTCCGGTTTTCTTCCGTTTTGGCGGACATTTGCTGAGGATTGGTGAGTTCGACTTTGGTTTGGAGACTCGAGGTTCACTTTGTTTTGATTAGTGAGCTCGGGTCCTTTTGCGGGCATTCTTTTGACTCTGCCTGCTCCCGCAGTGGTGTTAGGAGTCCTGTGGTTCTTCTGAGGCTCTGCAGGCTCCCGAATGAGATCGCTCCAGCAAGGCAGTAGAGTAAGTCACTCTACATGGTAAGACTAAGACATTCTAAAGCACATTGAAGTTATTAGCAGTGTTCCGAACAAATCTAATTTGCATATTTACAGAGCGGAGAGAATTACAGCATTTGCATATTATCGAGTGTAGAAAATCACAGTATTGGCACATTTACTGAGTGGAAAGAACTGTTGTTTGTGGCATGTTATTGAACAGATAGAATCACAGTATTTAATGTTTTTGTGTGAAAAGAATCACTGAATTTGAATAATTATCAGACAGTGAGAATATTTACTTTTACAGTTTACTTGAGTGTCTTCATGCTTAGAGCTTTGTTTGGAGTTAAAACTGAATATTTTGTTAATGCAGGGGTAAAGACAAATTGAGCTCTAACATTGGTATTTCTATTAAGAGCTTGACTTAGTTTATTATTTTGTTAAAGAGACTAACTTATCTCTTGCGGAAATGAAACAAGAAATTTTTTAAGAAAGCAGTTCATATGCAAGAAGAGGATTCTACTAAGAGGATGAAGAGACCATTCATAGAGCAGCAATAGCAAGACTCCAAGAGGTTATTGCTAAACAAATTTGTACAATGTTGAAAGTATTTTGCTGTAATCAATTTTCCTTTTCAGATCTCCTTCTCAGCTGTTCCCATCCCAATTCCCTTCCCCCCCGCACTTGATCACTTCAATCCTCTGTACCGTTTATAACCAGAGTTGAAGGTATCAAGAGGTGAGCCCTTGTGTCCTCACAACAGACCCTTTGTAAGGCTTTGTCTGACAGTTTTGCTTTTGAAGTGGGGGAGAGTTCACAGACATAGCGTTGTAGTGCAGATAGGTCCCCCCTTCTTGCCCTGGCTCCAGACTCAAAACAGGGGGTTATACAGTCCTTTGTGTTGGAACAGGACACTGCATATTCAGTTATAAATGAGGCTTCGTCTAGTTACTCTCTCCCATTGTGCCAGAGATGGCCCATTAGGGCACAGCTTGGCTCTCATTGTGTGTGGCTGTCTAGGAGGAATACACAAAGTACAACTGCCAACCACACCCAGTCATGTGATTAGAGACAGTCTACAGGCCCTCATGGCTCAAGCAAGAAAGTGAAAACGTTCTACGAGTGGCATTTCCAGAATTGCAATTTAAAATCCAACTTCACCTTAAGATAGGATTTTATATTGTGATTCCAGAGACACCAAACCTGAATAAGTGATATCTTCTCATATGGAAATTAATATATAAAATATAATAAGTTAATCCCAATGTTATCCTGTGTTAAACTTAACTTTTTATGCACACTGCATCCTGCCCTCTGGGCTGTCCAGGGTCTACCCCAGGGGTGTCTTATATATTATGGTGTAAAAAATGTTGTTTTCCAGGTGAAAAATACAGTTTAGAACTGCACATACAGGCTCTGCAATGGCAGTCATGAGCGTTGGTAAAAAAGCTACTTAAGTGGAGCACAAGGAGTGCTCCAGGCCCACTAGTGAAAGGAACAAATGAAGGACGTAATGCTGAACAATGCAATCATTCACCCTCAGTCACAAAGATCTGGGTTTAATCCTTAGCTCTTTTACTTGCTACCCTAGTTTGGACTCATCCATTTGTAATCCAGCTGCAACGGTCAAGCATCCTATTATTCAATCAAGACTCGGAGCATACAAATAATCAGCTCATGGTGACATAGAACCGAATTAATTAAAGTTTTAAATTTTGATGGTGGTCGGAGGCCAGTCCCTGAGAAAGTGGATTGAAAGGGAATTTTATTGAAATAATGTTTGAGGAGTACTTTCCAAAAAACGGATGTAGCTCAACCTTAAGATGAAATGTGTTGATCAGTGAAGTGGGTACAAATGATAGACTTTTTTCAAGGATCTTTTGTTCATCTGGTTTCAAGGTGTATCCTGATAAGTTCACTACGGGGTTTGTAGGGTTGACAGGTGACAGGTGTGGCGTCAGGTTTGCATTTCCCCATGTGTCTCCTGTGGGAAGTGCACCTGTTTCTTGGCTCTCCCTCTGCCCCTGTTCCAGGTCAGTTCTCTCATTGGCCTGTGTCTTCCATAGGGCTGACCACTCCCTCTGTGCTCCCACAATGGTCCTTCTGGTAATAAAGGTTGTTGGTCTGTGTCTGACTGGCCTGTGTTCTGTGTGCCTGAGCTGGGGCCTGGTCTGTCTGCCTCACTGTTGGACCCACTAGCTGCAGACAAGTCTGAAAAGGTGGTGTATCTCCTAAAACCTCCCCTACCTCTGGTTGAGAATCTTCCTTGTGAGTCCTTCATGTAATATCCTTCCTTAAAATAGGGGTAAGTTGCCTTCTTCTAATAGAACTTGATATATTTTGCTAATTTATTTAGCATGCTGGTTTGTGTGTACAAATCAAAGTCCCTGTTAGTTCTTTCCAGTCTTTCTAATGACTCCTTCGCATTGATAAATGCTTTATCATCAGATATTTCTTTCTTGAATTCGGCTATTTCCTTTATCACATGTTCTACTAGGGCAGTCTCAATACCGAGCAACATCCAATGCCTGGAGCAATTATTGGAAAAAAAACGGAAAATCTCTTTGAACTGTGGGTAATCAACAAAAAATAGCGGACTCATTCCTCACTTGTAGTCCCACAGGGATGACATTAGAATATAAATATTTAGTTAGAACATGTCCATGAAGTCTTGCCCGGATCAGTTTCTTTTCTAATCTTTCCAATTTATTAATTGTTTCTTCAGTGTAAGATCTATGTTAGGTGTCGTTGTCCCTAGGAAACTGCTGCCACCCTGGGCCTGCAACAGTCACCTCCCTCCTACATAATCGGACGCAGAAATTTAAGATGAACAATACCATGTCCACACCCGTTCCTGTATCACTAGGTGTCCCTCAAGGATCCTCCCTATCCCCAACATTGTTCAACCTAGCCATGGAACTACTAACCCCACTACTGCAAGCATTCAATGTGCAATTTCTCATGTACGCAGAGGACTCGGCTCTACCTAAAAAACACTCTTGAGGACATCAAACTACTCAACGCAACGCTTATGAACACACAGACCTGGTTGGCAGAGAATCATCTCAAACTTAATGCTATAAAAAAACAGAATTTCTCCTAATAGTTCACCCCTCTAAAGTCCACAATACTAAAGCTTGGCTGACTCATCTCACTCCATTCAACGTGCAGCCTACCATCGTGGACTCAGCAAAATCTTTAGGCATAACCCTTGACTGCAATCTCACTATGCAGCATCATATCAGTATTGCAACGAAGGGAGCTAACTTCCTACTCAACACAATGAGGATACTGAAACCCTTCCACCCAGCTAACGACTTTAGGAATGCAGTCCAAGCCCTAGTTCTCCTTCGAATAGATTATGACAGTATCGCCCTCTGTGGCCTCCCTACAGCGACAACAGCACCCCTAGGAGCCTCCATTAATGCTGCAGTGAGACTCATCACCAGATCAAAAAAACGCTCTCACATCACCCCGACCTAAAATCCCTGAACTGGCTGCCATACGAAGGGAGAATATACCTGAAAATCGCATGCATGACACACAAGGCCATACACCACAACTCACCTATTTACCTCGCCCGAAAACTGACAATGTCGGTGGACCAAGAAGCACAAGAAGCGCAGAAAACATCCTTCTGAAACCGCAAACATTCCACTAGAAAAAAACATATAAATGCTCCTACTCAGGGATGGCGCCCAGGATTTGAAATGCCCTCCCTCCAGAAATCAGACTTATCTCATCCACGGCAATTTTCAAAAAAGAAGTAAAATTCCTCCTCATAGCTAAACTCACCTGAATTTAGCCTAAAGAAGAAGTAAGTTCAGTCCTCTTAGCTAAACTCATCCGAATATAGACTAAAAAATTATTCTGACTAAGTAATTTTCCTCACATGACTATGTACAGCCTGATGACCTTTGCACCATTTCTATCTCGCCTCGACTTTTTTGTTTAAACCTGTGCTCATCTTTGAACTAATTGACTTGTTTAATGCCTATTCCTTTGTTTCTTGTATCTCATCTGTGTGTAAAGTGCTCTGATATCCGTAAGGATCTTGTTCGCGCTCTATAAAACTCTGCAAATAAATAAATAAAATAAATAAATGTACTCTTCACTATATGACAGAGTTTCTCTCTCAGATATATATCCCTTCTTTCACACTCACCTCACACCAGAACACTCCTATGCACATACCCCTTGGAGCAACTCCCCTTCTTTCTCTCCAAAAACTATAGTTAGTAAAATATTCAATGGTTGTTGATTGAATTGTGTGATTAATAAATACATGCGTTTTGAAATCAATGGTTGTTGTACATCTAAATACCTTAACTAATTTGGTTCTATATAACCGTGAGATTTCTTATATGCTCTGAGTATTGATTGAATGATAAATGTATACAGAAACGATTTTGTGCGAACAGAAAGATGTAGGACAACTGTTTTCTGTACCATTCGACACCCAGGTCCAATGACATTTGGTTCGGTTACCCCATTTATTATAATGGCTGCCAAGCAACCTGGCACCAGTTTCAAGGCATCACCCCTCATCAGCCAGACTAGCTTGAATCCAGCAGCGCAGTGCGTCCGGTCCCATGTCTGGGCAGCAAAAACAAAAGGAACAAATGATGGACAGAATGAGGTACAATGCAAATATTTACCCCCAGTCACAAAGATCAATTCTTTTGGCAACCACGCCACCCCAGATTGAACCCAGCCATAAGCAAATCAGTCTTGACCTTGCTCCTCATGGGAAGAGTCAAATGCGAACTGCCAAGCCAGGTCCTCCCTGAACCACAAATAAGCATCCTGTGACTGGTGTTGTGGCATCGCCCTATCAACGCAGCCATGTCTGGGCATACCCTTCCCACTTAGGGCGACAAAAGCAAAAGGAACAAATGAAGAAGAAACGCTCGCCAACGCAAACATTCACCCCCCAGTGACAAAGATCTAAATTGTATCCATTGTTCTTTTGCTCATCACGCCACCCCAGTTTGGACACAGCCATGTGAAAATCAGTCTGACCCTGCTCCTTATGGGTTTCAGGGCATCACCCCTGATCAGTCAACACCTCGCTTCTATTTCCATCATTCTAGTGAATATTTCTTCAAAAGATGGGGCATATTTATGAAGACCTTGCGTCATGCTTGCACGACGCAATGTGGAACATACATGACGCAAAGCACCAAGTCATATGTAAAAGCAACACTGAGACACTTTGTGCTGCTTTGAATATCTTGACACATATGGAGTAGAGCAACACAGCCTAAATCGCTGTGTTGCACTACTCTGTCAAAAAACCAAGGGATCCATGCTTATGGGAAAGTATAGAAGTGTTCCTCCAGACTACGTGTGTCTCCTACAATGGTGGAAAGCACACAGCTTTGTTGAAATACCCCTCACCCACCAAAAGGACCCTTGGTGGCATGCGTCATCATCGGGGTGTTCCCGCCCCACTGCGGGAGGGGCGTGCTGCGACTTATGACTACGTGGGAGTACTGGTTATGAAAAATAATACTATGTGTGGTGTAGGAGTGTGAGTGGAAGTGTCAGAAGTGAGTGAATGGTGAATGCTGAAAAATTAAAAAATACCTGGCTCTGTGGAAAAAATACATTTTAATGTTTCTTTGAGCTGGTATCATTATAAGTGGGGAATGAGATGGAGATACTATGCTTTAATGAGCAGTGTCATGTTTTGAAGCCCACCCCTGGATTCTCATCAGGACCTAGAAGAGATCCCTTCTACACTCAAATCAAAGCAACTGTGTATTTACATATAATCCTAACTAAGTGGGGCATATACATTTAACATGCACAGTATACTAAACCACAGTAGGTATATTGCTGAATGAATTCTGGAAGAATAAAAACAGAGTTAAAATAACATAGCACATCTAAACTGCACCATGTTTGGTGTTGACCTGTAAAGAATAGTGATATATTTCTATGATATATTTTTCTTGTCTTTAGCCATTATAATAGGTAATCAGTGCTGTGTTATGCCGGCTGGATGGACAATACAAAAACATAAACACACAAAACATAAAACACACACTCTATATCTCAGGACCGCATGGTGTGCGTATCCATATGATAAGTATAACTGAGAGTATATGTTAAATATATCTCTCCTTCAAAAAATAGTTTAGTGACAAGAAACCTCCAAAGTGTAGGCTGTTTACGTAGTCTTCTATTGCCCAGATAATGCCCCATGAGCCATCAAAATGGGAGGGTAGGGGTACCTATAGTCACACACTGTTAAAAGAAAAAGAAAAAGAAAAACTGTTGGTTTTGAGATCCTCACTAATTCAGCAGCTTTTCATGTTGCAAAGCGGCTGCGCTGTAGATACAATATCAAGGTTACCTCCTCACCAGGACACTGCCTCGCTGCGGCTTCTTGGAACATTGAGCCAGTGTGGGCAGTGTCCTTAAATACTAAGCATAATTGGCAGTTTTGCCACAAGAAAACTGCACTAATTGGTACAAACACTAGACTGTCAGAAAACCCAAGATAATGACCTAAAAAGGCACCTCCGACTGAATGTGTTTGTTCCTCACCTCCTGTTGCTTGTAGTTGCCTGTTGTGTAGCCCTAGGAGCGAAAACGACTAGTACGCTAACTAAAAGGACACTAACAAAACCGGGTTTCTGCCTAGTTGCTTCAAAAGATTTTCAAGTAGAGGACATATAGTTGTAGTGACACCTCTCTGCAGAAGGGTGAGCTCAAGATGGCAAAACTGAATAGGAGTGGAAAAACGTGTGGCAGGACATTAAATTCCACAGGGTAATGTACAGGCCACATTATTTCTGGGGTGTTTTCCTGCTGACCCCAAGTGTTTAATAGAAGGTTGGCTAACAAAAGGGTTCTACCCAGTCATTTCAAGAGTTTCTATGCAGTGTATTTGCAGTCGTTTTTTCTTCCGAGAGATTGTGAAAAAAGTCAAGGAGAGACACAAATCATCTAAATTGTCCCCAGGGGTTGTTGTTGTTCAGACCTGTAATGTGTGTCCCCAAGTGGAACACCCACCGCTGTTCCTTCTCGAGAAGACCATGTTCACTGTTCAGTTGTTCGATAATGGTCCACTGGCATTCCATTGTGTGTTGGTTTGTCAAGTAGTGTGTAGCCATTTTCGTAGTGCTTCTTTTGCAACGTACATTGCTACATTACTCTCCTATGTGTGTCTAGACACGTCTAGTTGTCATTCCAACATATTCCATTCTGCATGTGTAAGTGATAATATAAACCACATTCTTGCTGTGTCAGTTTGTGAATCTCCTCTGCTCCCATTCCGTACCATTCCTGAATGTTATACTTTTGCTTTTCTTCATAACGAGGCTAGTGCTGCAATTACCACAAGGATAACGGCCCTTCAATGCGGGTAGGGGGGTATTTTCTGCCTCAACTGCTAAGGTGTGTCGTAGTCTTGTGTGTACCAGCATGTCCCTAAGGCCCTTTTGTGCTTAAACATCGCTTTGGGAAGGTTGAGGTTTCCGCAAGCCAGGAGTCTCCAATGATTGTTTACAATTTTTGTCACTTGATTGGAGTTAGTATTGTAAGTAGTGACACATACTGGTCTCTCTTCTGGGTCCTACGGTACTCTCTGTTCCAGCAGTGCTTTCCTATTGTTGTTACGTGCTCGCTTCATTGCTCTGTTAATTAATCTTGAAGGGTAGTTTTGTTTCTTTAGTTTCTCTTGTGGATAAGTAGCCTGCCTCTTGAAGTCTTTAATCTTCGTACAGTTCCTCCGAAAGCGGACGAACTGTCCATATGGGAGATTGTGGCAGGGCTGATAGCTGTTATATAACAACAGACAATTCTTTGCTGTAACTTTAAAGTGAGTGGTAGTATGTAAAGCGCCCTCATCTTGGTAGATATTCAAATCCAGGAATACCAAGTTGGTCAGTGCGGTTGCGCTGGTGAATTTCAGGTAGATCTTTTGTTGTTTATGCCGGGTCATACAGTTTTCAGTTGATGTAATGCCTCCTTCCCATATAACCAACACATCATCTATGTCACGTTTCCATGTTTTTATGTTGTTGACAAACAGATTACTGGGGTGTAGGATCTTCTACATTCCTAGGTGGCAGACTTGCAGGACAGCTATACTGGGAGCAAATGTGCTCCCCATGCTGGTCCCGTGCTTCTGAAGGTAGATGGTATCCTCGTAAGCAAATACGTTTTTTGTAGGTGCCAGGAACACATATTCCATTACCACGTTAAGTGCTTTGTGGTATCCCAATCGGTGGTGAAGAGTACCTCCTCAATGATAGTATGTCCTCATGTGGGAGACTGGTATACAGACTCTCCACATCCAAACCCATCAGGAGGTGGCTGTTGGGGTCAAAGTCAATTCCTTGGAGTAACTGTAGGATTTCCTTTGTATCCGTCAGGTATGTATGATTTATTTGGACCAGGGGGTGAAGAAAAGCGTCCGGAAGCATTGATAGTGGTTCTAGTATGGAATCAATGCCCAATACTAATGGGCGGACTGGAGGTTGTACAAGGTCCTTGTAGATTTTGGGAATGGTGTAGTAGTAAGGGGTCCTTGGTGATTTTTTGGTGAGGAAACCAGCTTCCTTTTTCAAGATCCAGTTGTGTGCTGTTGCTTCTTCCACCATAGAGGCTAACCGATACCTGATTGATTCTGTGGGGCCTTCTTGTATAACTTCATAGTTCCTGCGGTCTTCAAGCAGTCTTCTGCATTTGTTGTCATAAGCAGTCGCAGTTTGTGTGACCATTGCCCCGCTTTGTCAGCTGGCTTGATCACAATGTCACTGTTGGATGAGAGTAGTTGTATTGCTTCATTTTCTTTCTTGGTTGTGTTATGGAAGGTACTGTTATTCACTGTGGTGATGTTCTCCACTTCCTCCATCACCGCTTTCTCAAAAGTTAGTAGTTCGATATAGATTGTTGAATCAGGAGGGGTTGAGGTGCATTTTACTCGTAGTCCTGTGTCCTCTCGCTCTTTCTCAGATGGTTCTTTATCTTTAAAGAAAGCCCATAACTTGAGTTTTCAAAGAATTCCTTCATTTTGTCATGGAGTTTGAATCTGTCCAGGTTGTTGGTTGGAACAAAACTCAAACCACGTTTTAGAACAATACTCTGTTCTGGTGTAAATTCATGGTCTGTTAGGTTGACCACTAAGGGCCAGATGTGGGTGTCCATTTACCGGCCGGTAACGGACGGTTTCGGCCGTTACCGACCGGTAAATGGGTTTTTGGGATGTAGGGGGCCAATTTTACCGATTCGGTAAATTTACTGAATCGGTAAAATACCGAATTGGTATTTTTACCGATTCGGTAACTTCTAGATGTAGGTGGGACTCTTCTAAGTCCCAAAGGCCTTTCAGATTCGGTATTTTACCACCCAATCCAATTGGGTGGTAAAATACCGAATCCAGGTGTGCATGCACATGTGTGCATGCACACCTATGCCATGTGACAGACAGACATGCCCTTAGGGCATGTCTGTGTGCCACATGGCACACATGCCTGTATTTGGGGTGCTAGAGGGTGTCAAAGTGACACCCCCTGCACCCTTTCTGGAATCGGTATTTACCGAATCGGTAAATACCGATTCGGTAATGCCCATTGATTCCTATGGGCTTCAAGGCCCATAGGAATCAATGGGCATTACCGAATCGGTATTTAAGAATCGGTAAATACCAAATCTTAACGATTCAGTATTTACAGATTCTGTAATACCTACATCCCCCCCCCCTCTATTTTACCACTTCTTAAATACCGAATCGGTAAAACTCGGTATTTAAGAAGTGGTAAAATAAAATTACCTACTTCTAGCTCTTAGTTATCTTTCGGCTCGTTGATGGTTGGTTGGGCAGTGCACCTGTCGTGCTCCTGGTGGAGACGCGTGATGCCTCATCATCTCTGGTTGACCAGTGGACATTGCTGCTCGTCCAGTTCTGACCCCTTCTTTTGAGCATTACCTCTTCACTCCCTTCTTGTATTACTTTTAGTTGCGCTACTCTGTGCCAGGAAGGCGTTCCATAGGTGGGGCATGAGTGCTCCTACGCAACTCCCAGATTTACCAGAACTGGTAAAACTGGGTTTCCACCAAAAAGATATGCGTCACCAGGTGAGGCGTAATGAGGAGAAATACCTTCATTTCTCCTCGTTACTTCCTCTTTATATGTGTGCTGTATTATGCAGCACACATTGAAAGACAAAAAACGCCTCTCTGGATTGTTTTTGTGCAGGAAGGTGCCTTTATTGATTGATTTTCTACTCTAGAATTTGCCTTGGTGAATGATAATACGCGGTGTGCTTCTTTTATATCAGCTTTTGTCAACTCTTCCCAATACGTGTCATGGATGCACCCTTGAATATTATGATTGTATTTACCAAAGGATGTGAATGCTGATTTCTCTGAATGTCCTCAACCATAGACAATGAATCTTCTAAAGTTTTGTCTTTAATAGCAATGTTCATAAACTTTGGTCGCCCTGCACCCATAAAAAAGGATTCTAATAGCGTTTTTCCAATGCTCCAAATGTACTTTCTAATATAGAAACCTCCCTTTTATTTCATAGTGTTTACTCATACTTGACTACAGTGTCTACAGTTGCTTGTTTCTCTCATATAGCATTGATAACCCCACCATGGTGGCAGAGCCTAAATTGAAATACAAACAGGGACTATAAAAAAGTGCCCATGATGCCAGTACAACTAATGGTATGTTTATCCTTGTGGTGGACAAGCTCAGAGACAAAGCACCTTTGTCTGTGCTGCCCATTCTATATCTGTATATTTATTTATAGGGACTATGGGCCAGAAGTACAAGTACTCGACATACAAAAAGGGGTTGCAAATAACATTTTGAGAACTGTCCTAATAAATTGGTTTCTCAAAATACCTATTTGAGGCGGGTCTTAATCTGAGATACCTCATTACTAGGTATGAGGTAGAACACAAATTGCAATTTGCTCTGTTTTGTGGCCTTTAGAGGGATGAGGTCCTGTTGGGATCAGCAGACTGCAGTGTCTATGATCGTTCTTTTTGATTTATTTTTCTTAATGAACCAGCTCATCAGTGTCTGTGAAAAAGTAGTGATTCCTGCTGCAGTCAAGCCGCAGGCAAGCAGTATATAAGCATAGCTAAATAGGTAGCAGTAATTGCGGTTTTTCCTGGCAACACAACAGTGACTCTTTAGAACAGTATCAGGGTGCAGCTGGCAGCAGGGCAACATTAGAGGAGCAGTCTAGATGAGTCCTTTGTAGAGCACAGCACTCTCTCTGACAGAAGTTCAGTCTCAGTTGCAAAGTGCTCTACCAATCATGGAGTCAGAGCCTCTGTACTTATACTCAAAAATGTATTTTGTTTGAAGTGGCAACTTACAAGAAAACCATTCAAGTGTACAGCACCCCCTTTTAACCCCAGCCCTGGCTATAGACATCAGTAGGGAGCTTATCAGCCCTTTGTGTGAGGACAGGACACAGACTATACCTATATAATAGTTACTGCCTCCTCCTCTCCCAGCCCAGGAATCAGTATACAGATGGATGCAGATGCCTCTCCTGTCACACCCAATGCTTCCTGTGTGGTGACTGACTGTGTAGTATGCAAAAAGTGTAGCTTTCCCTCTGCCTTAGATGTGGAATGGAGTCAGGCTGCAAACCATCAGAGTTATAAGCACAGAGAAATGGCCACTTTCTAAAAATTGCATTTCTAAATTAGTAATGTAAAATACACCTACACCAGTAAAAAGGATTTATCACTAGCATTCTAAACATACCAAGCATGGAAATGCTACTCACTTACCACTAAAACACAAGTATAAGGGAATTCCCAATGCTAATCTATGAGAGGAGTAGGCCTCACAATAGTGAGAAGCAAAATAGGCTGTTTGTCACTACCAGGACATGCCACACAGCAAAGCTTTGAAACACACTACCTAGGTCTCTTAAGACATCCACTGCCCGGATGCGTTTTGGAAAAACCTAAAAACGTGTCTTCTCCTTGAATTTCCTTATCCTTTTTTGTCCATGTTCTGCTATATTGCCCTTCCTTTACTACCACCAGGTTTCCCTGTTGGTGTTTGTAACATTTTTCAAATCTGTTAATCTAACGTTTTGCATCATCATGTAATATTGTGAAGGAGTAAATACTACAGCAGTAATGGGATGGCCATTCTAGGATAGCTTTGTTCTAGAAGGTTTGGGAAATCCGCCAATTCCTGCGCTTTAGATCATTCAAAAGCATTACCTATTCATACTCTAGTAATAATCCAGCATTCTGTCCTGTCGACAGCTGGAGTAAAGCCCCATCCAGGGTTTGAATGGCGAATAAAGACCTCCATGGTTGGTGAGGATGTTATGGAAGGGGGTTTTCATTGGAGAACATACCTAGTGGCTATGGTGATTGTGTTGGTCTGGTGGTGGTGTTATGGGTAGTACTGAAGGTAGTAATAGGGTAGTAGTGTAGTTGGTAGTAATGATTAATATAACGGTGGTAATGATGGTGAAAGTAATAGAGGTGATGACCTAATAGATGTAGACCTGTGTAAAAATATAAAAGTCAGGATCTCACTAAAGTACTGATAAAATTATTTAAACAACTGTTTATTTCTATAAAAAATGATTGCTTTCTGCATATATTACTTCTATGATTGAATGTATTTTGATGCATGAAATAGGCCTTCTGGCTTGCAAACATTCAGAAGGAGGTGGAATTAGATACATACAGCCAATAGCTTGTAGAGATTGGGTCATATTTCTCTAAGTGGAGCCAAGTTCCACTCTATGCATAGTTTAAAGAATTGTTAACAATACGTCAGGCTAGCCAGACCTAAAAATGGCACTGCGCAAAGCCTATTTGCAAATCCTCATGTGCAATTGTGCTCTTCAAAGAAATGGGCTGTCTTTAGTCACAAATGCCAATTCGCCGAAATTGTCCAGAAGTTCTGCCTCAAATGTGATTTTTCCATGTTTTCAGGCCAACTCTAAAATGTTTTTGAGAATCCCAACGATTCTGAAACCTATGCTTGTGTGTGGTCGTAGATTTTCAAATGCAAGGGCATATTTACAAACCCATATTGCCACCACAATGTCACTTTTTTAACGTTTTGGTGGCGATACAGGCTTTGCCTTATTTACAAGGAAGTGTTATACAATACTTCCTTGTAAATAAGGCACCCTTTCACGCTATACTTAGCGTGAAAGGGGTGGGCAATGGGTGTTGCAGTGGGGGTTTCGCTGCAACTCCCATTGATTTTGACGCTGCCCATATATACAAAAGTGGTGTAAATATGGGGCAGCGCCAAAATTAAGACCAAATAAAACTTGGTCTTAACAGGATGCAACAAAGAGAAATGCTTTATTTCTCCTCGTTCTTGCTGTTTTTATGTGTGCTATATTGCACAGCAAACAGAAAAACTGAAAAAAGTCATGCATTATTGTTTATGTACAGGAAGGAACACTGAGTTGCAACTTCTGTGTGTGCTGCACAAAGCAACTCACATTGGAGTTACAAATCGCCATTTAGTATTGTTTAGGTGCAGGAAGGGACGCCTCCCTGCACATATCCAATCATAGTGAAAGGGTGCCTGCGTTGGCGCTAGGCAGCTAAATTTAGTGCCAGTGCAGGGGGAAAAGCGGGACTGCACTGTATTGATGTAAATACAGTGCAGCCCTGCATTTCAGAAGTGGTGGAGCACAGCATTAAGCCAAGAAGGCTAAGGCCACGCTCTTTCACGTCTTTGTATATATGCCCTGCAGTTTCCTGAATGGTTTCCATGAATAAAGGAGTGTATTCTGTTTCTAACACGGTTACTTCAGCAGAGCAGGCTGTATTATTTATAGATTCTCTGATATTGACAAATAAATCCACCGGAGTGTAAAGCTGAGATACATAGTTTGACGTTATTGAGTGAGTATTGAAAAGCAGGTTCTGTGATGCATGCATTCACAGTGGATTTGACAACACGTTTCTTGGTCGCATGGAGCATGTCTAACCTCCATCGAAAAGGGAGACCTGGTGACATGTACACATGTTTTCGTGCTTGTTCTCATTAACCTCAGAGGGCAATCAATCATGAAATTCTGCTTCTGTGGACGATTAAGCAATTACCCATTCTACATTTCATCATTGCCAATGGTGTTTTACCAATGCAGCCCAGCAAAATATGCATCTGACCTGTCTGATTGATTTATTAGAGTCCTGCAATCAACCACATTGTTGCGTGTCAACGGGTCATAATTGTATCCTGTCTCTGGAATTTAAAATCGGATTGCATAGTTACTGATGTACAGCCAAGCAATAAATCACTAACAAAAGGCTGCCTATGTATTAAATAATGCAATTGTAAACATGGCAAGACTGATTAGAAGTGTCATCATCGCCCATTTCCTCTAATATTTACCAACACAATTGTTTAAAATTAGCGCCAACTTCGAGCAGTGACAGAAACAGAGCTTGGGGTCGGAATAGGTATATACTGCTCTGTTTAAGTATTCTAAGGGCAAAAAAAGGTTCATTTATCTGTTCGCTAGTGTGTATTTCCCGGTGTATGCATAATAGTATTTCGTTAATTAAATGTAGTCTGCTCCATGGGTGAATCTGCTGGTGTTGAATTTTCTAAGCATTTATTAATGGAAGCCAGAGATGCTGGTGCAGTTTTCAAAGTAGGGTACTGCTATTAATGTTATGTGACCGAAGTCATGGAAGCTGTGGAAAATTCAAGGGGCCTATTTACAAGATACTGGCATGGTGTTACGTCAAAAACTTCGACAGTTTCAAAATACAGGGTTGCGCGGTAATCACAAGAATGCTGCACACTTTGGAATTAAACCGTCCACTGTCAGTAAAAAAGTTGCCTAGCTCCAGCGCAGGCCCACTAGCGCCATTTTGCTAGTGTGCCAGCTCTGCAAGGGCAATTGTTTATGTGCAGGAAGGGACACCTTACTGCAGATAAATCTTTGCCCGCAATTTGCTCTATCTATCTGTACTGTAGAATGCAGCACATGTGGAAAGAGCAAAATATGAGGAAAACGAAAACTTTTCTCATCATTTAGCCTGCTAAACACCAGGGGGCATATTACCAACAACTAGCGATAATTATCGCCAAGTTGGCTTAGCGGGAATATTTTTATCGCCGCCCTTCACCTGTTTTTAATCGCTGAGATACCTTGCTATTAGCAAGGTTTATCTCAGAAGCGATAAAAAAACAGGCGAAATGCGTGAATGTCGCTGTCAATACAGCGATGTTCAGGCATTAACGTGACAATGCTCTTAGCCATATTATCCACCTATCATTGGATAACATGGCTAAGAACTGGTCAGGGCAGGTGTTAGCTTTTGGAGATATTCGCGCTTAGCGCGAATATTTCCACAACTACACCTGTGTTGATCATAGGCGATAGCGATTGCAGCGACTGTTTTCAGTCGCTGACATTTTGGCACGCCCACTTTGCATGTCATTAGCGATAATTATCGCTAACATGCAAAGCGGGCCCCAAAATGCCCGCTATCGCCTACAAGCTGTCGTTAACTGGTGTTAGCGACAGCTTGATAATAGGGCGATAAAATTATCGCCGCTTTAGCGGGAAAAAGTCCAGCTATAGCGGCGATAATAGCCCTTGGTAATATGCCCCAGGTGTTCTCTGGCAGTATTTTTGCTATTGCCCTATACCTCGTAAATATAAGGCAGCATGAAAAAGCAATGGGTGTTGCGGAGGAACACCCATTGCAATACCTATTGTACGTCCCTTTCACGCTAAGTTCTGTGTGATTAGGGGCATTATTTACAAGGCGGCTTGAAGGTACGTTAAGTGGCCCAATGCCAGCTTGCAAATAAGGCAAAGGAGTTAACGCAAACAGAACAACGTGAAGAGTGAAGTTCTGGTGGGTTTAACTCCTTGTAAATATGCCTCTTGGAGTTACACAAAGTGTAGCAAAAGAGCCACATCCATTTGACTGAAGAATGGTGGGTGAATTGTTTGTGATAAGTGCTTACATATTGCCTAATCATTGAGTGCAGGTGAGGCCCGCAGTAACTCATTTTCGATGACCAGAACTTATTTTTTGTCATCAGACTTTGACCCAGAGTAAGAGAGAGGAAACACGAAAAGGGACAATAAAAAGAAAGATGTAGAAACAGTGACAAAGAGAGTAAACAGGGATGAAAAAGAACCAGCAAGAGAGAGATGAAGGCATGTAGTTTAAGGTAAGCATGGGTGGAAAATCTATTCCGCTCGCGTATTTTGCGGATTTTCGGTAAATTCGCAATCCGTGAACTCTCGCGAATTTACCGAAAATCTGCAAATTCGCACGCAGCGGATTTTTTTGCTTGGCGATACAATATTGCGGCGTGCGGCATTCACTTACCATCATTCAGCGTTTGCTGAGTTGTTTTTCTCGATATTTTGCGAGTGCTGTGCCATTTTGGATCTTGCTGCGGGATCCCGCGGGAGTTTGGCGACGCATCGCGAGAGTTCGCAATTGCGAACATGTAGATGCGGCGGGCAGCAACAATCTCGCACTCGCTAAATTACAAAATTTGCAATTCTGCACAAGAAATCCACCAGCAAGCAGCAGAAACCTTCTGAAAAAGATGATTTTTATCAGAATAACTCCTCAGGTTGACATTTGCCTGCACTTTTTTGGATTTGAGGCCTTTTTGACTTTCTTTGGATCACTTTTGGATTAGAAATCAACTTTCACAAGTAAGTTTGTTTGGGGCATTACAGTTGCTGTTCTGCAGAAAAACGAGTTTTGCAAAACTGAAAGCACTCAGCAGGTGCCAAAGTTCACTTATCATTAGTAATCATTCCTTGTAGTGCTTCCTGAGGGGCCCCTCCAGAGTTCAGTTGCCTACGTTTGTGTGGGGCATTACAGTTGCTGTTCTGCAGAAAAATGAGTTTTGCAAAACCGAAAGCACTCAGCAGGTGCAAAAGTTCAAACTCATCATTAGTAACCATTCCCTGTAGTGCTTCCTGAGGGGCCCCTCCAGAGTTCAGTTACCTACTTGCAACTATTCTATGACCCTGCTCTGACCCTCACAGCAGGCTCATAGAATAGCTACAAGTAGGCCACAGAGGTCCTGGAAAAAAAATTGCACTGCAACAGAAAGCAAATTACAGATAAGGAAGCAGGTGCCAGACAGGAAGTTTACATTCAGTGACACAATAATCAACCCCAAATTAATTCATGTCAGTTGAAGCAGGGCAGGTGTGCTTGCTTTCCACCCCCATAATCTACAGTGATGAATCAGAGGGTGGCAGTGATGTACCAGAGGGTGGCATGGGTGAATCAGAGGGTGGCAGTGGTGAAACAGAGGGTGCTGTGAACCTGTGATGATGAACCAGACGTAGAAACAACAAAGTCGTGACCGTTGCGAGCCGACAAGTAAGTTCGCAATTGTGAACTGGTACAAAACCCTCGCGAACTGGCAGCAACCCTTGCGAACGCAAACAAAATAAAAATCCGAAAATTCGCGAGAGTTCACGGATTTTGCGGATTGCGAGTTCGTAAATATGCAAATTCGCGAATGCCAGATTCGCAAAATTCGCCCATGCTTAGTTTCTGGTAATGGATGAAAGAGGCATGAGGTGGAATCAAGAGTAGGCATGTTTGGTATTTGTGGCCCTCAACATTCTGTATAGCCAGCCAAGGACTACTATTCAAAAATATGGGCACCAACACTTATTCCTTTTCAAATTAGGCATTCCATTGCCCAAAAAAAATAGATAAAGTATGGTGTGCTAGAGCACTGCCTTTTAGATCGAGCACATTTGTGATTGAAATGGCCTTTTGAAATAGCCCCTAAATTATATCAAAATGCAGCTTTACGGTTAAACATATGTGAAGTGTATTGAGTTATTTTGAACGTTTTAAAATTGTTGTACAATCACACTTTAGAATTCCCAAAAATAATGTTGCGCCTCAATTGAAGATTTCTTGCTGCGGATATATAGCAAAATATCAGCAAAAAAAATTCACAAGTATTTACACTTTATTAACACCATCGCTGCTGATGGGTTTCCCCTCCTGTGCTGCTTTCCACGATTTACCATTGTTCATGACGAGCTCAGTTCGTCATCAGCACAGCTCAACCGTGCCCCATGACGAGCTGAGCTCGTCATGAGCATCGAATGGGTTAAGGGTTAGAAAAACATTGATTTCCTGTAAACTTTCCATCCTCACTTATAAACTACTTTACAAGTGACAGACAGTGGGAAAGACCGTGGACCTGAAAGGCAATGATGTCAGAAAGGATGCACAGCTGGAAGGAGAAACCACCAGATGCCGTGCAAGTATGAACTAAGTACGTTCACTCCAACAGACCCCCAGGAGTAATATCAGTCCCTCCAAGGCCAGTGGTGCTGGTCCCTGCTGACTCTGAGCACAAGTAGAGGGAAAGGACATGGACTCCTGGGGAGGTGGACAAAATGATATTCTGCCGGCTGATCACAGAGGAGCTGGGCAAGATTCTCTCACCAGCAGCAGAGGAGCATTATTAGCCAGATAGAGGAGAAGGCTGGTGCAAGCAGACAGAAAATCAAGCTTTAGAGGCCAGTAGACCTAATGAGAATGCTCATGCTGACAAGGCCTGGCCAACAGGAGGACTACAGGCCAAAGTTGAAAGAAATCAGCCCAACAGGACCCGATGTGTGCATTTTCAAAGATTTGTCCTCACTTTAAAGAATGAGAAAAAGAGCATGTGGTGATCTAAGGCAATTCCTTTTAAATCTTCCTTGGCTGGGCCAGGGCCACAGGTCGGCCCATCTCTATAGAGTTTATCGCTTTTGGAAAAGGGCATGCATGGAGGCTGCACCTCAAAATGCTTTATTCCCTGGGGGCCTCCATCTCTCTGAGATCTGAGCAGGGCAAAACATAAACCAAGACACCATAGCGCAATCCTCTGGGTTGTGCCATTCAAAATATATATTTTTTCATTTAAGACACTAACATTCTTCATAGTTTATGGCAAGCGCTTTAGGGGACATCGAGAATATTCCCCAGCGTGATTGCCTTATTTTCAAAGGCAGATGTGCTCATGCAGTTTGAGCAATGTAGGCCTCAAAAGGCATTCTCCAACACCTCCAATTCTCATCCACAAACTTAATGAAGTTGGATTTACCCCAGTGTTTGTGCTAAAGATGTGTGTAAGTAATGTCTTCCTGAGTCTCATTTGGATGTCATGGGAGCCATTAATAAAGGTCCAATAGGCATGCATTTGGTAATGTTCAGAATGGAGGCGGTTACTTGACAAGTGGTAAAAATGTAGTAAAACTGTTCATTCCTTTGTGAAGATTGTGGATGCACCAATGGGCATCATGCCTGAACATATGTGTTTATAGAGGCTTGCCTGTGGTGTTTTTGCATGCAATTTGCTTGATGACTGGTTGAGAGGGTGTCTTGAATGGGGATTCCATCTTTTGGCATCTTATGGCATATGAATGTGATGGGCTCTTGAGTGGCAACAGTATGTTGATATGAGTGTGCTGATTTGTTGGATTGAGCTTGTGAAATGGAAGTCTGGTGAGTGAATGGCATGTGAATAAGCCATAAAGTGCTTGTTGCCTTGACGTGGCTTTGTGGCTCACGTTCAGTAGTCTTGGTTTCTATATTCACATACTATGATAAATACTTGTGCTTTGAAGCTAGCATTTCCGGTGGTGCTAAAACCAACCACTGTAAGTGGTAGATTCACTTTAAAAGGCGAGTACCAGATTTGTATTTGTGGCTGTAAGGATACTCCATAGCAATGGTGATAGAGTATCCTTTCCATGAAGACAATGTTCTGCCCACTTGATATTAATGCAGAAGAATCATTGGTGTAACTGTGGGGAAGACTACTCTATCTCTGGCATGGTTGCACCCCTCCCGTGTCTTAAATAAGTAAGGGCTATCTGCCACTGAATTGGTGCACAGACATAATATCGACTCAAAAATATCGACTGGACATAATATCGACTTTTAAATATAGACTGGACAAAATATCGACAGGACAGAATATTGATGACCAAAATATCATCATTAGGTAAGTGATATAATATCGACTGTCAAAAATATAGATAGTAAAAAATATCGATTTTTTAATAATATCGAATTTTTTATAGTGTATTTTTATGGTATAATATGTGTGAAAAGTGTGTATTTATGTTATAATTAATTTTTAATAATGATTTTTGTTTTTATAATTATTGTGTAATTTAATTCTGTAGCGGGTTGTGGGTTTATAGGGGAATAGGGTGAGAAGTATTTTAATTATAATTAATTAAATATTTAAATTAATTTATTGATAGTAAATTTAAATTAATAGTTAATTAATTTATAATAGTTATTTAATTAAATTTTAATTGGTAATTAATTTTAATTAATTGATTAATTGGTAATTATGTAAATATTACGAAATTATTTTTGTAGCGGGTTGTGAGTTTATAGGGGAATTGGGTGGGAAGTGATTAAATGATGAATAATTAATTAATTACATTTATTTATATTTATTTAATTTCAAATAATTGTTAAATAATTTTTCATTATTAAATAATTAATTGTACATTTTTTTGTTAATTAGTATTAATAGGTAATCAAAAGAAATAATTATTGTTAATTAGTAAATTTAATATATTAATTATTATATTGTATACTAATATTATTTATTTTTAATTAATTATTAATAGATATTCAATAATAAAATGTTTAATTATTTTTGACGTATTTACTTTCCCTAATGTTGTATGATCTGGAGTGGGAATAGTAATTTTAACCCCTACGCTATCCAACTTTTTCCCTACTGTTGCACCCACTGGAGTGGAAATAGTAATTTTAACCCCTACGCTATCCAACACTTTCCCTACTGTTGCACCCACTGGAGTGGGAATAGTAATTTTAACTCCTACGCTATCCAACGCTTTCCCTACTGTTGCACCCACTGGAGTGGGAATAGTAATTTTTACCCCTACGCTATCCAACGCTTTCCCTACTGTTGCACCCACTGGAGTGGGAATAGTAATTTTTACCCCTACGCTATCCAACGCTTTCCCTACTGTTGCACTCTTTGGAGTGGGAATAGTAATTTTAACCCCTACGCTATCCAACGCTTTCCCTACTGTTGCACCCACTGGAGTGGGAATAGTAATTTTTACCCCTACGCTATCCAACGCTTTCCCTACTGTTGCACCCTTTGGAGAGGGAATAGTAATTTTAACCCCTACGCTATCCAACGCTTTCCCTACTGTTGCACCCACTGGAGTGGGAATAGTAATTTAAACCCCTACGCTATCCAACGCTTTCCTTACTGTTGCACCCACTGGAGTGGGAATAGTAATTTAAACCCCTACGCTATCCAACACTTTCCCTACTGTTGCACTCACTGGAGTGGGAATAGTAATTTTAACCCCTACTCTATCCAATGCTTTCCCTACGCTTGCACTCTTTGGAGTGGGAATAGTATTTTTTACACTCCTGCTATCGTACGGTAATATAATAGTATCTTATTTAATTATAGTATGTTACTATATATATATGTTTTAACAAATATGATTGTAAACATTTATTTTTAATAATTTCATTTATTATTTAATTATTATAAGTTAATTTAAGTATTTTTAAGTATATTTTAGTAATTAAATTTTAATATTAATTTAATTTAACACTGTTTTTAATAAAGTCGATTTTTTTTTAACTATATTTTTGTAAACGATATTTTATACTCAATATTTTTGTATTTACCTGTTTGTAGATACAAACTCGATATTCTGTCTGTCGATATTTTGTCCACGATATTTTTGCAAGTCAATATTTTGTCCCTCGATATTATTTCAGTCATCCACTGAATTGTATGTCCATCCACCTAATTTAGATGTGAAATCATACAGGTTAGTTTTTGCTGTCCATCACCACCTGGAAAATTATGGTGGTAAGGGCCAGTAAAAACTCTCTAATGCCCCCTTGCAATGGGAGATTACTCCCATGGTAAGAATTGCATTTGTTTTCACAAAGAAAATTTGACTTAGGTAGCTTGGCTGTCATTTTTTAATTTGGCAGGCTAAGTAGTCTCAGCATGGTGGACAGTTGGTCCTCCACGAGAGCGATGGAGTCTTATATGTCAGCTAAAAATGTAAATAAGGCCCTAACTAAACACTCCTCATTTTTTCAATCCAAATACACAGTGCCTATAGGAATTTACAGAGGGCCACCGAAGGGGACCCCATGGCCACCTACTGGAGACCGCTGAGGGATGGGGAGGCCTGCTAGGGGCCTTTAAAGTCACATTCCGATAGGCTTTGCATGTTGAAAGCACCACATGTAAATCCTGTCTGAAACCGACATCATAATCCTGACAATGGAAACGCCGTCTGTAAAGGATTATATTGCAGTTTCTGGCTGGCGGACAGGCCCCAAGAGCCTGTCAGAAGCCAGCCAGAATGGCCAGCCGGTTTGACTTCCAACCGCCATAATCATAATGTGTAGTCTGAAGTCAAACCAAGGT
This sequence comes from Lissotriton vulgaris, assembly GCF_964263255.1. NCBI lineage: Eukaryota > Metazoa > Chordata > Amphibia > Caudata > Salamandridae > Lissotriton > Lissotriton vulgaris. The sequence goes on along the minus strand of NC_141688.1, from coordinate 184,614,184 downwards.
ACTCGGTCGAAAAACCTCAGACCTACCAACAGAATAATAAGGCCCTTAGTGTTTGCTCTTGATTGGCAGAAGCTTTAAAATAGCTCCCGCCAAGCGAGAGCAAACACAGGTTTCCCTGCCCCTTCCAGTGCAGGTAGGGAAATTTCTATGTCTCAAGGGTGGGCATCCCATTACATATCTGGAGCCATCCCTGGGGGATCAGCTCCAGAGGGCGACTAAGGGCTCAGGGAAGGGGGCCTGGTGCCCCCCCATTTGTTTGTATGGCTGGGCCCTGGACCCTTTCCTTCCTTGTTTCAACCAGGCCCGGGGTTGGTGGTCCTGAGGGCCAAAAGCAACTCAGGAGAGGGCTGGATGCCCCCCAAGAGTAGGGCCACATGCATCCCCTCCCCATTTCAGATTAAAAACAATTTCTCCTGGGACCTGGCCCAACCGGGGGGCTAATATACAATAACAGTGGGTACCTGTGCTTGTTGTTTCTTTTTAATTTTTCAGAGGATCCACAGAAGGCAGTTCTCCCTTCGTCAATGGCAGGGTAATGGAGGAAAGCGACAGCTGCTTTGCATTTCGTGTTGGATTTAAAGTTCATAATCCCGCCCCACTGGGCGTATGCAAACTGTGCATTCTAGTTGATGTGGTCTTCCGGTAAGAGAAATCTTTCGTAGTAGGAGCTGTAACTCGCACCTTCCCAAATACAAACTCCTTCAGGTTGCTGGGTCATGGTGGCGCTGTACTTCTTGTTTTTGTCATGTTTTCTGATCATGCAACGTCGTTCGTGATGGTGCTCTGAACGTCAGAATAACCAAACCAGCACTGTCAGCAGGGGTGCGGCTTCGTGGCCAGAGCGGACCAATATATATCCAAATGAGAGTTGCTCGAACAGTGAAGCGCCTCACACAACGTCTTGTTTCAACCTTTATTAATCGGAAGTCAGCAGGAAATCACAGCGTACTCATCCCTGCCCAGTCTTTTAAAGCCTATTGCCAACTGCGTTTCTGTAAAAGTTCTCCCTTCATCAATGGCAGGCTAATGGAGGAAAGCGACAGCTGCTTTACATTTTGTGCTGGTTTAAAAGTTCATAATCCCGCCCCACTGGGCGTATGCAAACTGTGCATTCTGGTTGATGTGGTCTTCAGGTAAGTGAAATCTTTCCTAGCAGCAGCTGTTACTCGCACCTTCCCAAATATACACTAGTACAACTGGACTTTGAAAAGGTAGTGGTGTGTCTGAGGTATATTGATGATTTCATCAGTGTATGGAAAGGCACTGAAACCCAAACCACTGAGTTTATTGAGTTATTTATTAACATTCCATACAGCATTGCCATCAGCAGGAACATCAATAAAAACAGTATTGACTTTCTGGATGTTAGAATAGAAATTCAGGAAGGGAAACTTGTGACCAGCTTGTTTCTTAAAGAAACAGCAGGGAATAGCCTTCACCAAGCCCTCAGTGGCCACCTAGATGCTCTCAAATAGATTATACCTTACGGGGAACTACTGAGGATGAGGAGAAATTCCAATAATGAGGAATCATTTAAAAAAGAACAGGAAACTATGCTCAACAGTTTTCAAGCACGAGATTGCCCAAAATGGGTTCTCAATAAGGCCATCCTTAAAGTGTAGGAAATTGACAGACCTAAGGCTTTGTAAACTGTCAAAAAGGAGAAGCCGACTGAGAGTACCATCAGGGTCATTACCACTTTCAATCAACACTTTCCAAAAGTAGGCAAGATTTTGGTGGACAATTGGAACATTCTTAAGACGAACACTATTATAGGACCCAAACTTTGCAACAGACCTAAGATTACTTATAGAAAGGGTAAGAGTCTTAAAGACATCCTTGTGAAAGGTGAGATCACGGAAACCCCCAAAACCTATTCACATGGTTTATTTATTTATTTATTTAAACATTTGTAAAGCGCTACAAAGGCCCTTGGGCATCTCGGCGCTGATATCTGCTAAATTCAGCCCTAAAGGAGGATCTACTTATTGGTCAAATAACCAAGTTTTGAGTTGTTTTCGAAAGGACCACAAAGAGGGACTGTTCTTTATGACTAGCGGCAAGGAGTTCCCGAGCTTGGGTGCGGAAACAAGAAATCTTCTGTCACCCCATGAGACCTGTTTGGTACGGGGTACTTCCAGCTGGAAGAGATCAGAGGACCGCAGGGACCTAGCGGGCCGGTAGGGATTGGATGTCGATTTGTAAAGCGCGAATTGTTGCCCGAGGGCGTCCAAGCGCTGAAAACACCAAAACCGACCAGAGAGAAAAAAAAGCAAAAAAGGCCGGTAGGGGATGAGTTGTTGAGTCAGAAAGGCCGGTCCCTGGTTGTGCAGTGCCTTATAGACAATGCAAAGAGCCTTAAACTTAGCTCTGTTCCTAATGGAGAGCCAATGCAACTCTCTGATAGTGCTCGAGACTGATTGGAATTTGGGGATGTTACCCAACAGTCGGGCAGCGGCATTTTGAATAGTCTGCAGCTTGTTGAGGACTCTCTCTTGGGCATTCAAGAATAGAGCATTACAATAGTCCAAGGTGGATAAGACCAAGGATGTGATCAAGGTTTTGCCAGCTGAAGTAGGGAGAAAAGGGAGGATTTTTTTGATGATTCGTAGTTTATAAAATGCGGAGGAGGCAATCTGATTTGCATGAGGAAGAAAAGTAAGCCTGTCATCAACCATGACACCCAGGTTCCTCACCTTGCTGACTGGGGTGGGCGGTGAACCCATGGACTGTGGCCACCAGCGGGAAGACCAATCTGGGGATAGGTGTCCAAAGATGACCACCTCGGACTTATCCGAGTTCAATTTGAGGCAGTTGGCGGCCATCCAACTTCCTATAGCCTGCATGCCCAGATTGGAATTATCAGCCACTTTTTGTCTGTCATTTCTGATGGCCAAGACCAACTGGGTATCGTCAGCATAGGAAGTAAGGCTCATCCCATGAGCTCTGATGGTGTTGGCAAGGTCCGACACGTATATATTAAAAAGTGTCGGACTCAGGGATGAGCCTTGGGGGACTCCGCATGGCAGGGACAGGGTGGTAGATTGAAAAGGCCCTATGGTGACCACCTGAGTCCTTCCGGCAAGGAAGGATGCCAGTAGGGTCTTAGCCTTATGCTTAATCCCCAGATCTTCGACACGGTCGATCAAAATAGCATGATCGACCGTGTCGAATGCTGCTGAAAGGTCCAACAATATCAAGACCGCAGTGCCACCCGCATCAAGAATGATTCGGATATCCTCTGTGGCCTTGATCAGGGCCGTCTCCGTCCCATGATGTTGGCGAAAACCAAACTGAGAATCATCCAGTAAATGATGGAGTTCTATAAAGGCTGACAGTTGGGCGTTTAAGGCCTTTTCGACAACTTTGGCCAAGATGGGCAAATTGGCAATCGGTCGATAGTTCTTGAGCTCAGTCCTGTCTAAATTTGGTTTTTTCAGCAGTGGCTTCAGTAATGTCTTTTTTAGGTCAGCGGGGTAGACTCCTGTGGTAATCAAAGTATTACATATATTAGTGATGGCTGGGAGCAGAACTTCCAAAACTGGTAGCAATACTTTAAAAGGGCATGGGTCAAGGGCAGAGCCTGATTTAATAGGTGACAAAAAATCCCTGACCTGAGTAATAGAGACCTCCTTAAACTGAGATAAAGAAGGACCGGTTGTGGAGGGACTCGCCTTCTCAGAAGTAATATTTACAGGCGTTTTTGCGGAGCTAGCAAAGACAGCATAGATGTCATTAACTTTGTCATAAAAGTAGTTGGCCAAAGCATCACAGAACAGTTGGGAGGAGGGAGGTTGGAGGTTAGGTAGACAACCAGCCAATTGTTTAGTTGTCTCAAACAATGCTTTATTTGAATTTTTAGAAAGTTCAATTTTTTCCGAGAAGTACTTCTTCTTGGCATCTAGGATCATATTTTGTATATGATAACCGAGTGCTTGTAAATTATTTTGGCCTCTTCGGAATAGTGCCTGCGCCAGTTCCTCTCATTCTTCCGACACAACTGCTTTTGTGTCCTTAGTGTATCCGAGAACCAAGGGGCAGATGGGGTTGATCTGTTTCGAGAGCTTTGTTTTGACTGGACCAGACGAGTGACAGCAGATGCAACCCATTCATTATATTGGATAATGGCGAGATTAGGATCAAGTGATAAAGTCGGGCTAGTTTTAATCAGAGCTGATTGTAAGCTATTGCTGTCAATATTTTTCCAATCCAAGAAGGTCTGACGGTTATTATATTAAGGGGTTATTATATTAAGGGGTTCTTTCCCTGTGGGCACTGTAGAGTGTACAATTTTAGCCATCTAGTAAAATAATTTTCTATACCGAACACATCTATGAAGAGGAAGATAACACAGTTTCTCACTTGCAGCAGTAGCTATGCCATTTACATCTTGGAGTGTCCTTGCCAACTTAAACACACGGGCAATACTAGCTGTATGGTCAAATAGAGGGTTCTTGAACACCTCAGGGCTAACACCAATAGAAATCTGCATTACCCCATTGCAAGGTATTTTCAGAAGAAGCATCAATCCAACAGCTCTCTTCTACGTATCTTTGCCATAGAACAAATTTACATGGGATACAGAGGCGGCAACAGGGAATTGACACTCCGGAAGAAAGAATCAAAATGGATACTTGAGTTAGAAACCCATTTCCCAGGGGGCCACAACTCAGGTGAGTAGCTAGCAACTCACCTTTATGATAACTGAAAGGTACAACAAGCAACTCTGCCTTTGATTTTGTAGTGCTCTTGTTTAAATAGATCTCTGACTTATGTTACGGTTTCTCTCCTCATTTATCTTTTTTTTCACAGGAGGAAAGGAAGGGATCCACCACTGGAGAGTTGGTCACTTCACAGGTTCCCTACCACTTTTTTCACATGGACCAAGGGCTTGAACTTGATAAGTGTCACTATTTTGTAACTTTGATATCCACTTTATGTTATAGATGGGTGTTAGCACTATCTATTATACATACATTTGACTTCTTAGGACTGATTTAATATTAGCCACTTGGCGAACGCATAGTCATCAGGTCTTCTGATACTTACTCACGTCCAGTGGCGGCTGGTGACATTTGAAAGTGGGGGGCGTAACATTATTGTCGTACTGCATCGCTCGCACAGTACCGCATGTAGAAAAGTCCTCACTGCGCAGGCACAGTTGTAATTGGCACATATGACCATTGGTTTGTGTGAGATACAGAGAGACCAAGGATTGGATTAGCAGGTATTCTAAAATGTTTATGACACACTGACAGTGTGAGAAACTCGCACTGCCTCCCTTCAGCCTCAACTCCAGGTCTCAGTTTTAGGTTGTTATAAACATCCTCCAGCAACCTGCTCTCATTCAGACACCTAGAGGCGACTCAGATCACAATTTCAAGAATAAAACGGTGCACGAAAAAAATAAAACGACACAAACACAACATCCTGGAAAAAAACATTATCTATACACACACACAATCAGTATATTTGCACTCGGGTATCCATATAATTTGCAATAATGAGAGATCTCATGACACAAATTTTTGCCACTGCACCGTCCAGTCAACTTGGATAAATACAGTACAAAAAATCAACATACATTTCAGAGACAATTACTTTTTTCATTTATTCATTCAATTATATAAAGTTGGCAGGTGTCTTGTTAACCCTGTTCTCTATTGAAGGCTTGATACAACTTAGGATATGAAAAAAGAAATAAGCATTTCTCTGACAAAATAAAGTATGTACTATAGTCTCCGACTCATGTGAGCTTAAACATGCCCTCTGAAACACAAATTCAGAGTATACTTTTTATTACAGTTTTCAAGTAAACAGTTTTACATAAATATACAAGTGAAAGGCAGGTGTGTGCGGTTGGGGTAATAGTTGCCGCCTTAGGTGCCAAAATGGGAGAATAAACAATGAAAGAAGGGACACCAAAGCACCAAGCCGGAACATTAAAATAAAGCTGATGCAGCAGCTCTCGATATTGCCCTGGCTCAGGGGTGTGAAATTGAGGCTATGAGTCTGGGACAAGCCACAGTGGCCCACCGCCACATCCAACACCTAGACTCGCAGCAAGCAAGCAAATAACACTCGCTCAGCAGAGACCTTCACACCTGAATATAGGCAGGAGGGGAAGGGGGACAGAGGCGTTAGAGCTTTGGTGAGAGCACCACAGAGTTCACCACCTCAGGCAATAACTGCCCCAAGCATCCAGTCTTGGGCAAGCCACCTGTATCGCATCACAACATGGTAAAATCGGGACTCTACGCACTCGCCTAGTCTCCTATTTCCAAAGCTCCTCACAGTCTTCCCATCTAGCCAATTCCTTCCCCCATTTACCCAGGTCAGGACGTTGGTGGATTTCCAGCTCATCGCTAATTGTCATTGGGCAAGTACAAGCACCAATTCCGTAAACATGTCTGCAGTCTTCTGGGCGTCACTGCGAGCATGGAGATCCAGTAAACACAGCTGCAGAGAAGTGTCTGTGGTTTGGCAAATAACTTCCAGTACAGTGGCCCAGTACAGAGCCAGCACCAGGTAAGTCAGGGTACTGAATCTCAACCTGGTGAACAGGACTCTATGCGCTGGTATATATCCATGAGACATGGTTTCATTGCCGGTTCAGATCAGATTTCAAGGTGCTGTACAGGCGCACCGAGTTTCAACCATCTCGGTGTGATCTCTGTTACACATGGTCCAGCTCCAGAAATGACCTTTAATAGTCTGGCTTAGAGTCGAATTAAAGGCCAGGGCTGCTAAAAATCAAGGAAACCCAGAATATTACACAACCCACTGTTCACCGTCTCCCCACCCCAGAAAGTATGCCAGAAAGACATACATTTTACAAAAAAAAGGCCACAAATATATATCAAATAAAAACAAATAAACTTAACTTCCGGAGACTCGTCCCAACTCCTGCCTTCCTCGTTTTCAACTTCTTCAACGTCCTGCAGCACGTCATCAGGAAGGCGGCGCGGCAGGCAGTCTCCTTTCCCTTCACTCCACCGCCGCGTTTTTCATTGGTGCGGCTGGCTGCCCCAGGCTACCTCATTTTTTTCTCTGAATGCTGCTGCTGCAGCATACAGAAAACAGGGAGAGTGAGTGGGCACGTTACTCGAGGGCAGCAGGGAGAGGCTTGGGGGTGTGGCTTTGCCACTGTTGTTAAAACTGTCTGTTTGGGCGGCCTCCCCCAAGCCACTTCCCCCTGCCATCGAGTAACGCACCCACTCACTCTAAACCCGGAAGTGTTCTTCTTTCTCGCCGTGCGAGAAGGCAGAAACAAATCACAAATGGTAATGATATAACTACCATTTGTTTCTGCCTTCTTGCACGGCGATAGAGCGGGGGGCGGAGCCCAAACGCCCCCATGGAGGAACCGCTACTGCTCACGTCCTAACATCTTTTGTGCATGCTTGACAAACAGATGCAATGTCATTATGGCAATAACACGCACACAGACTGTACTTCAAAATAATGTCACTATGTCATCTCTGTTTTAGTACTCCATCTATAGCTTGTAGACATCATGTGTAGATGTGGAATTGCATAATTTGCCATTAGGCGAACTCAGAGCGATTCTTCTCTTTTACCTCCTCTCACTGGCTTGGGGACATGATTGCAATGTTGATTTCACTTTAATATGCATTTTCGCTGATCTAGGGTCAATAATTTACAATAACCGCACAATAATACCTTATGGGCATTGTAAATATGTACAGACATATGCTCTGATGGACATTTGAAGCACATTAATATAAGGGTGTTTTCAAGCAAGAGTGTGCACTTTTTTCTGCATTTTACTGTGTTATATGTATTAGGACAATTGTTTACTGTATTCAATTCCTAGTCCAAAATCGCTGACAGGTTTTCCTGGGCCATCGACTCACATGTAACCATAGTCCTTTGACTCTTTCCAATGTTTATTTATGCACATAACCCTTTCAACTTAGCATGTGATCAAGACATTTGATTGTCGAAATATGTAATGTTTGAGAATTAAGATCTCTGCTCTAGTGTACGGACTTTCGAGTGTGCATGTTTATTTGGAATTGTTTTGGAAAATATAAATATATATATATATATATATATATATATATATATATATATATATATATATATATTCACAGAAAAAACCATAGGTTATAGACCATATATAGTTAGGAATTTGCATTTACAAAACCTTGAAAATTCACTGAAAAAACCATAGGTTATAGACCATATATAGTTAGGGATTAGCATTTAAAAAACCTTATTTTACTCGCACAAAACCATTGAAATTCCATATATAGTTAGATGCACTAACTATATATCGCGGACCCGCAATCCACTGCTAATGATGTCACATATTACATCATTCATGACATGGTCAGTGACATCACTGATGACATCACTGATGACATCTCAAATGACATCACTGATGACAACACCCAGTGACTGTATGTTTCTGTAAAGTTAAAATATGTCTTACATATTGAAGAATGAGTGGATGTATAAGTGTCTGGATGAAGGATTTAGTAGGTGTATGACTGACTGTATGAGAGAATGATTAAATGTGTCTCACTGAGTGCATGGGTTAGTGATTAAAGTGTCTTAATTTGGCAATCATTATTTATGTTCTTCTGTAAACTGCTGCATGTTTAAATCAGTAGCTATATCATTAACTATATGGGTTATTGAATGGTTGCCCAAGTATTTGTATGGGAGACTGAGTATGTGTGTGGGTGGCTGGGAGGTGTATAACTCTGTGCATAGATGTGTGAGCAGTTGATTCCCTAGGTGTATGGGTTCAAAAGTGCATGTAGAAACAGCTGTATGGACAGTTGACTGTGTGCATGAGTATATTGGTGAGTGAATGGATATCTCAGTTCTACATGTTAAAGTAAGTACATATGTAAAACACACTCCATGTGAGAGTTGACATATATAAATAACTGAACATAAGAGCCAGTGAATGTGAGAGTGGCTGTATGAATCATTGTGAACTTGTATCAAGGATTGTATAAGAGAGTAAATATGTGTTAGTATATGTTTGAATAAGTAAGGTGTGTATAACTGTATAGTTGAGGAAATGGAGGTGGGATTGATTCTTTGCATGACTGACTAGGTGTGTGGGTAGCTCCATGGATGTGTGACAGTCTGTGAGTGCCTGTTTACACTGAGTGTATCTAAGGTTATATTAGAGTCTGAAGATGTATTATCACATAAATGATATCATCAGTGATGTAATCAGTAATGTCAAATGAGATGTCAGTGATGTCATCAGTGATGTCATCAGTGATGTCATTTGAGATGTCATCAGTGATGTCACTGACCCTGTCATGAATGATGTAATATGTGACATCATTAGCAGTGGATTGCGGGTCCGCGATATATAGTTAGTGCATCTAACTATATATGGAATTTCAATGGTTTTGTGCGAGTAAAATAAGGTTTTTTAAATGCTAATCCCTAACTATATATGGTCTATAACCTATGGTTTTTTCAGTGAATTTTCAAGGTTTTGTAAATGCAAATTCCTAACTATATATGGTCTATAACCTATGGTTTTTTCTGTGAATTTCATTGGTTTTTTAAAAGCTAATATCTATAGCTGTAAAATATATTCTTTATTAAGTGACGTATCACGTAGCCCGTGAGACGCCTCATGATGCATCGCATAACCGTGACGTATCGTCTCTGCAGCGCAAACCAAACCCAAAACCTAAGCGCGCCAGAACACGCTTAAAGATATATATATATTTTTTTAACCTTAATTAGACAAAATCTACACGTGCACATATCATAAACGTTCAAAAAACACAATATGTCGGACTCCCGTTACGCTGCCGGTTAGCTGCCCGGTTAACGTACCAGGAAGCACCTTTACCGCGAAAAATCGCAATTTTTTTTCACCCCCCAGGGAACTTTAATAGCCCCCTCATCAATCCTAGGGGTTCAGGAGGGGTTTGCCTTACCCCTTTCATTCATTTACACCTTTTTTTTTCCACCTCTTGTCTCTCGATCCCACAGAGAGACAAGATGGCGGCCGCTCCAGACTGTTTACAATGATAACAGCCAATCAGCTTCTCCTCAGACTCCCGTTACACTGCCGGTTAGCTGCTCGGTTAGCTGCCCGGTTCGCGTACCAAGACGCGTCTCTACGGCGAAAAAAACTGATTTTTTTTTTATTTATTTTTTTGGGCCCAGCGTGGCTCTATAATATCCCCTCATCAATCCTAGGGGGTCAGAAGGGGTCTACCTTGCCCCTTTTCTTCATTTCCCCCTTTGTTTTGGCCTCCTCTTGTCTCTCGATCCTACCGAGAGACAAGATGGCGGCCGCTCCGGACTGTTTACAATGTTGACAGCCAATCAGCTACTCGTCAGACTCCCGTTACACTGCCAGTTAGCTTCCCGGTTAGCTGCCCGGTTCGCGTACCAAGACGCGTCTCTACGGCGAAAAAATCGGATTTTTTTTTTTTTGGGGCCCAGCGTGACTCTATAATATCCCCTCATCAATCCTAGGGGATCAGAAGGGGTCTACCTTGCCCCCTTTCCTTCATTTCCCCCTTTGTTTTGGCCTCCTCTTGTCTCTTGATCCTACCGAGAGACAAGATGGCGGCCGCGCCGGACTGTTTAGAATGTTGACAGACACCGGAGAGCCAATCAGCTTCGCTTCGCAAAGTTCCGATACGCGAAAAGTAAGCGGACCGGAGCGCAGCCCGGAGCGCTGTTACAGATATATATCTTGTTTTAAACGTTAATTTCTCAAAATTCACTGAAGCACATATATTGAGACCTAGCAAAGGCACATCGGGCTAACAGTCCCTACAATTTTGCCAAGTTTCGTGGAAATCCATTCAGCCGTTCGGGCGAAAAGTGAGTCCAACCGCCCTATGGAAATTAACATGGGAAAAACGCGTTTTGGGACCCCCCTTTTTTCTCGGCCCCCCCTTGACGAACCCCCCCCAAATTTCCAGGAGCTGCTCAGAAACAAAATGTGCCATTTTCCTGAAAATTTCAGCCAATTCTGTCCACAAATGCCAAAGTTATTAGACATAGAATTTTCAGAAATCCCATAGGGAAAAAATCCTAACTATATATACCTACTGGCTATCGCCAGTAGGTAATATATATATATATATATATATATATATATATATATATATATATATATATATATATATATATATATATATATATATATATATATATATTTTATTTTAGTTATACATTTTATTCGGGTGAATTGTAAATATGTTGGTGATGTAATTTATTAAAATTAAAACAAAACATCTGTGTAGAATGTATTAGGTTTACTGTAATTGTTTTAGTTAAAAAGCATGTTTTAATAGTTATTAATGATAATGTATTAATTTCAGCTGTATGGTAGTTGATATTGTGTGAATCAATATTTTTTAATTTGAATTTGAATTTATATTGCTCAACAGCTACGCAAAAAGGGTTTCCCGGTGCGGACAAAAAAGCCAGTACAAGTAACACCTAGACATCTTATTTGTCGAACAGTCAGGTTTTGAACGATTTGCGGAAAATGGTGTCGTTTGTTCCATTTCGGAACGTGACTGGGAGGAAATTTCAAAAGGACGGCCCTAGATATGTGAAAGATTTTCCCCCCATCCGGGCCTGTTTGAATTTAGGGACAACAAAGCTTACTTGGGAGGCTGATCTTAAATTTCTGGGTGGGGCATAAGGTTTGGCCAAAGTACTAAGGTAGTTTGGGGCCATTCCAGATTTAGTTTTGTACATGTAAGTAAGTGTTTTAAATTTCACACGGTTTTCAATATTCAGCCAATGTAGTTTTCGGCGGTGCAGTGAGATCGATGCTGTTTTGGGGACTCTGCATAGAAGTCTGACTGCATCGTTTTGAGCCATCTGTAATCTGTGGATTATATGTTTTTTCGAACCTACATAAAGAACATTACCATAGTCAAGCTGAGATGTGATTATGGCATTGACTACGGTTTTTCTTGTTGTTTCAGGTAGCATCCAGCAGATTTTTCGCAGCCATTTGATAATTTACGGATTGGGAGTGCATATTCAAGGTCTCATCAAGGAGTATGCTTAGATTTCGTACTTGCAATGAGGGAGTAGGGAGGACGCCCATTTTCTGCAGCCAATGTTGTTGGCTCCAGAGATGTTTCTGCTTTCCCAATATCAGTATCTCTGTTTTCTCTCCTTTCAATTTTAGAAAATGTGATTGCTTCCAGTCTGTTATGTTGGTTAACCCCGTCTTAAGTATTGAGGTGGTACTGGGGTTGTGTGCAGACAATGAAAACATGATTTGTGAGTCGTCTGTATAGGAATAGATTGACAACCCGGAATTTTCAGCCAGCTCAGCTAAAGGTCTTACATAGAGATTAAACAGAAGCGGGCTTAGAATGGATCCCTGTGGCACACCATGTGCAAAAGAGTGTGTTTTTGAGCAAGCATTCTGAGCGAAGACTTGAAAGGTTCTATCTGAGAGGAAAGCTCTAATCCAATTCAGGGCTCTCCGCCTATTCCCATTTTGCTCAGTGTGTTTATGAGCACAGTGTGTGATATAGTATCGAACGCGGCACTCAAATCTAACAGAATGAGCGCATACCTTCCGTGACTCCTAATAGAGTAGTTTCTGTAGAGAAACCAGCTCTGACTGTGAGGGGTGGAGCAAGTGGTGGATTGTGAAATAGTGCGTCAAATGTATGTGAATATGTTTTTCTAAATTTTTTGACAGAATAGGAAGCAATGATATGGGACGAAAGTTTTTAGATTATGCAGGATCTGCATTGGGCTTTTTCAGTAGTGGATGAATCATGGCGTGTTTCCATGTGGGGGGGATCGCTGACTCTTCAATCGATGCATTTAGGAAGATGCATTATCACTGATAGCGCAGAGTGACTTCGTTGTTTAAAAATAGTGGCTGGTAAAAGATCTTTCGGTGATCCTGACTTAATGGACTTCAGAAGTGAAACCACATTTTCCGTTGTGAGACGGGCCAGTCAGTTAAAATGTAATCTACATCGTTATCACTGATTGCTTGCTTAGACATAGATATATTCTAGCCAATTGAGGTATCCTGTACTTTATCTCTTGGTATATTCCATCAACTTTATTAATGAAGAAGGCCACTAATTCCTCGCACTTGGTTTGAGTCAATGCCGCGGATTTAGCTGTTGTTTCCAAGCCTGCAAGTTCTTTTACTGCGTTGAACAACATTTTGGCACAGTTAGATGCCTTTGAACTGGTTGAGTTCACAAAAATGGCACGAGCTTGTTTTGTGATATTTATTCAGTGCCAGTTTATAGGTTTGTTTGGAAGATTGGGCATAGTCCCTCCTCCATTTTCTTTCAAGGATCTTGCAGTTTGTTTTTATTGTTTTTAATGACTCTTCATACCATGGAGAAGTGTGGCTCACTGGTTAGAGCAGGCAGACCCTGAAGCAGAGGTCAGACCCGGGACCAAGGTTCGATTCCCGACGCGGCAGGGTGTTGAGCTCAAATGTCCACGGACTCGATAATTCTCGCTTCGGTGCCTGACCTAATCATGGGTTCACACTCTGCAACTCTGGGCATTAAGCTTGCTTGATCTCCACAATGGCCCCCCGCGGCTGGATGCCTGGCTTTCACATTGGGGATGCCCTGTAGGGGCTATCTCACAGGGAAAAACCAGGACGGGTTCCCAAGGCAAGCGCGGAGATACCCCTTTGGGGGGTCGATTCTGGCGCTATATAAGAAATGTAATAATAATAATAATGGCGCAGGTGGACGATGGGTGTTTCTATTTTGCTTTGTAGTAGGGAGACAAGTATCGATAGCTTCTAAAAGCCAGCTTTGCACTGTAGCCGACATTTTGCTCTAAAGATGGTTTATGGGCATCTAGGCATTCATTTAATTTGTTAATGTCTTAGTTTTTCCAATTTCTCTTTGCTTCCCCTGTCCCCTGTTACTTGAGGCGCTCTTGTCTGGTGGTAAGATCAATGAGAAATGTATCTGATAATAGTCAGACCAGCGGGTTGGAAGATCTGGGGTACAAGCGATAGTGTTTAGGTTGGAGAAAATGGGGTCTAAAAATGGTCTGGCTGTATATGTCAGACCAGAATTAAGTAGCTCGAGATTTAGGGACGCCATATCAGGAATTAATTTAGCACTGCTTTTGCAGGTGGAGTCTTCCAGATGGAGATTAATGTCTCCTAGTACTATGAAATACGCTGTGTTAATAACATAAGGAGCAATATCGTCCACAAAAGTTGGTATCCAATTGGCACGGTACTCAGGGGTTCGATATACTAGAACTCCCAAGCATGTGAATTTGGGGGAAAGAGTGAGTTTGAATAGTGCCGCTTCACATGCGGGAATGGGCAGGTGTTCCAGATTACAACTAAAGATTTTTTTTTAAAATGACCGCAATCCCGTGTCCCATTTTTCCTGCTTAGTCCATTCTTACTATAGCATAGTTGGAGGGTAAAGCTACTACAATATCTGGGCCTGAGCTCTCGTGGAGCCAGGTTTCTGTAAGGAAGACTGCCTCGGTGGATCATTGAAAAGTAGGTCAAAAATATTTGATTTATGTTTGGGAAGCAAGCAATAGTTTATACTTGTCAGAGTGTATGATTTAATTGGGGAATTTACGTGATTTTGGCATGCGATGTATTAATATCCGGAGATTCTACAAGAAAATTGAGAGGTGCACTCAATGAAGTCAATAGTACAAAAAGTTCATAGATTTTGTGAGTCTTCTGTTCTTTCTTTAGTGGGTTCTTTATTTTTTTTTTTAAATACACAAGCACAGCAAACGCGTTTCATTCCCTTTAGTGCCTTGGGAATTTCGTCAGGGCATTGAAATGGATCATTCAAATCCGATGGTCCAAACTATGGTTGCACCTTCAAGGTCGGTGCTGTAGGAATATCGTCAATGATTTGACCCTGGTGTTCCTGGATAGTGTGGAAGTAAAGTTCAAGAAGTAGTTTCTGGTCATCCCTCCACAATTAAACTGCAATGGTATGTCGAAAAAAAGAACGAAAGTTTGTTCTGGCCCCCTTCGAAATTCAGTGTAGAAGGGGGGGTGGCATGTACTGGTTGTTGGGTAATGTCCAAACGGGTTGCCAAAAGGGTCTTGAAGTGTGGGACCTGTGATAGGGTCTCTGCAGTCTCCTACTCCTCCGCGTGGAATTTTCGAAGATTCTCGATTAGGGCTGAAATGAAACTTGCAGTACGTGCAAGTTTTGTACTCCGTGATAGAGAGAGCTCTTGTACAATTGGGCATTTGAGATGTTTTAAGTGCCTTCAGAAAGTCGGAGTTGTAGTTATAATCCCCTCTCTTTCACATCTGTTGTTGCATAGACGAACTGGCTCCCTTTCTAGTCTTAGAGCCAGGAGTCCTGGCCCTGGGCCCTGGGCCCGGGCCAGGCGCAGACGGGGGCAAAAGGGCTTGCCTTTGGCTCGCGCGCAGGCGGCACGCCCGCTGCACGCGTACGCTGCGCATACTCTGGGGCGTCCATTTTATCCCTCTCCGTGCGCAGAACAACTAGCCCGCTGCCTGCTCCGTTACCCCCAAAATGGCGGCGGTTATCGGCAGCAGTCTTCGGTGCAGCCCAACATCCCCGATCAGCTTCTAATCGTCTGTGCAGGGTAAGGCTGAAAGCAACGTGACATTTTAAAAATTAATGCGTGAGATTTAAAACTAGCAAGTGTTAGTCAAGTAGGTTAAAAAAAAACATAGGCTCCTCGCTTCTGCCTCAGGAGTTACAGTTATGGCGATTGGGTGTGTGTGCAGTGCTGGGCGTCTTTTATCCCTCCCAGTGCGCAGAACAACTAGCCTGCTGCCTGCTCCGTTACCCCCAAAATGGCGGCCGTAATCGGCGGCAGTCTTCGGTGCAGCCCAGCGTCCCACGATCAGCTCCTAATCGTCTTTACAGGGTAAGGCTGAAAGCAACGTGACATTTTAATAATGAATGAGTGAGATTTAAAAATAGCAAGTTTTAGGCTAGTAGGTTAAAAAAAAACATTGTCTCCCGGCTTCCGCCTCAGGAGTTTCAGTTATGCCGATTGGGCGTGTGTGCAGTGCAGGGCGTCTTTTATCCCTCTCTGTGCGCAGAACAACTACCCCGCTGCCTGCTCCGTTACCCCCAAAATGGCAGCGATTATCGGCGGCAATCTTTGGTGCAGCCAGCGTCCCCTGATCAGCTCCTAATCATCTGTACAGGGTAAGGCTGAAAGCACCGTGACGTTTTAATAATGAATGAGTGAGATTTAAAAATACCAAGTTTTACGCTAGTAGGTTAAAAAAAACATAGGCTCCCGGCTCCGCCTCAGGAGTTACAGTTATGCTGATTGGGCGTGTGTGCAGTGCAGGGCGTCTTTTATCCCTCTCTGTGCACAGAACAACTAGCCCGCTGCCTGCTCCGATACCCCCAAAATGGCGGCGATTATCGGCGGCAATCTTTGGTGCAGCCCAGCATCCCCTGATCAGCTCCTAATCATCTGTACAGGGTAAGGCTGAAAGCAATGTGATGTTTTAAAAATTAATGAGTGAGATTTAAAAATAGCAAGTTTTAGGCAAGTAGGTTAAAAAAACATAGGCTCCCGGCTTCCGGCTCAGGAGTTACAGTTATGGCGATTGACATAATATATGTTTATTTAGAGGTGACAATATTTTAGTTTCAGATATTTGTATTTTCGTTATTAGTGAAAATAGATATTTTTAAGAAAGATATTTGTGTTCTCGATATTTGTGGTTTTACTAGTTGAGAATAGGAACGTAATATATTTGTGAATGAAACTTATTTTCTTATATGTTTGTGTTTTGATTTTGTATGCATTGATAATATGTCAGTGATCTAGTGTCCCTCATCCTGCTGGAGCTCGCTGAAGAATTCAACATGGTCTCCCAGCCTATCCTTATCTGACGCCTACAGTGGGGTTTTTCCTTCCGGAAAAGCAGAAGGTAAGCAGTCAGCCTGACACCTTTTGCTTCAGATGTCTGTAACCTAATCTGTGGAGAACTGCAATGTACATTTCTCTGCCTGGCCCTCTACAACATATATATGATCCTCCTGGACAATACCTGAAACAATTTTAATAGTGCACAACCAAAGTTGCTGAATGAATCAGACAAATATCTTAAACTCAATACTGACAAGACAAAAATCATGATCTTCCTCAAGAACACCTCATCTTGGATTCTACAGATGACTGGCCAAACTAGGAACAACACCCGCCCCAAGCATCCACATAAAGAACCTTGGGATTATCTTAAACAGCAAAATAGTCATGATCGCACAAATCAATGCTGTCTCTGTGTCCTGCTTCCACCCTCCTAAGATGTTGAGGAAAAGCTTCAAGTGGCTACCAATCAAAAACTGTCAAAACAAACACACACACCCTCATTACGAGCAAGCTGTACTATGGAAGGACCCCAATGCCAACATCTGCAAACAACTCACTAGAAGACTACAAACCTGTTAAATCTCAGCAGCCAGAGTCACTCTCAAGCTCCCGCTCAGCCCTGACATGACAGCACACATCAAGTTCCTCAATTGGCTACCAATACATGAGCATGCTCAGGTCTAACTCCTTGCTCACACCTTCAGAGCACCAGACAACATTGTTTGACCTACTTCAACAGCTGTACCTCCTTTCACAAACCTTCTATGAGGCCGGACACCTACTTGTACACATTTCACATATATACAGAACCAGATCCAGAGGCCAGACCTCCTCCTACATTGCACCACAAAAATGACCTACCAGTACCTATCGGAGGCTTCTTCTCACTTCTAAACCCTACACACTTGCCCTAGGGGAGGGTCGAATTTCAGCTGATAAGCTTCAGAATATCCTCCTTGCTCATAATGTGGTTTCCAAATACTCATCAATTATTATAACTAATAATATCACTCACACACTCTTGTCAAAATGCCTCAGTAGTGCTAATGAAACAGGGCTTGAGTTGTGTGTGTTCCGTTTCATGGAAGAACTGACCTTGAATTTCAGATGGACAATTTATATTGGGGCAGAGTGCAGACTGATTAGCATATTGCTGGGTCCAACCTAAGGTGTCATGGTGTCCAAAATAACAATGAATTGGGACTGACATTAATTCGAGCATCCAATCATCCCTCTTATGTATACTTCCCCCCATGTTTCTGTGCCCTCTTCTGACTATGCTTCTTCACCAACTAGTGTGAAATGCATGCTAACATTGAGATCTCCCCAACGCATCATTCCCAAACAGAAAGCAGAACGCGCTGATGCTGAGATGCAACCTCGGTCTAACATGTTGGCTTCAAGCAAAATGTGTGTGTTAATGCGTAGTGGCAATTTCTGAGAACGTCTTTCAGCGACACCAAAGAGTGTACGCAGGTGTTGCCGAGTAACGCTGGAGCCTGTGCCTAAATACCACACACTCTGGAAATGTTCTCTAGGGTCAAACGTGTGCCCAAGACATCAAAGAGTCACCATGTTTTAATGGTAAGACATGTGACATCAACTTAAATGATAGTCTTGCTTTCAGGATTAAAAAAAAAACACTCATGTAGATCGTTTTTTAAAAAATCACGCATGTAGGTCGTTTTTCTTACTCCACATTGCACAAATGAACGCTCTCCCAACAACCAAAAGGTGATGAATGTGAGGTCACACACATGCAATTAGAAGAGAGTTACAATGTTTCAAAATACGAACACTTGATCAAGGCTCCCTCTTCACCTATTGTAAACAATGTTCCCAATGCCTGAGACAGCAGTGAATATAATCCAGTCTAAAGCTCAGCATTCTTTCTGACATGAACCTTCTACCGATATAATAAAATGTTTTTGAGGTCAAAACCCTCTAAATCACTCCTAAAGTTTGGAATGACTTCCCACTATACATTACATCCACTCTCTTGGGGTCTGCAAGAAGCTAAAGACCTTGCTTTTGGAGTATCCCCTGCCAGTCGAGGCATACATACCTGCTTAATGAGAGGATATCGTCTTGGGTGATAGTTTACTATACAAATAAACATGACTAATGTTGATAGATGGTTGTTCTGCATGTTGCCAGTAAAATGATCATCAATACCAAGTTGAGTGTATGAAGATGACTGTCAGTATCCATGAGTGACCTCAGCTGTCACATCTTCCTGCTTTTTCACTGAATTCCTAATATTATATCACAATTCAAATGGCATCTTTAACTCTAAGAATGCCATATATTGCCATAGCTGCATTTGGTGGTGATTCGGTGTGTGGGTAGATGTGGTGGTGTCTGTGTAGTTGGATGGTTTAAAAAATGGGTGGATTAAGGAATAATTGGGGCGTTGTTAGAGTATGGGGAGCATGATCCCCACAGAAAAAAGGTGGCATTTCCGCCCTGCCAAACCTGTCGTTCTCTCACTTCAATAGGAGATTCAAGGTACCATTTGGGCGGAAGAGAACTCCCAGGGATATTGATTTTTATTTGCCAAGTATAATTTTGTGCTTCGAGATTTTGTTCTTGGAAAACAAAATACTTAAACGGAAAGGAGCATCAAACATGTCACCCACTCAGAAAAGCTTTCCTGTCATCAATTGAGTCACTGCAGAAGTGGCTTTATTGAACCCAGCGTGATCCCTGTCTTCCTGGTAGGGATATCTTAGTATGGTAGTCTTCCACCAGGAAGGTGGGGGCGTTGGCTTCTGCCAACCTGGTATCCAGGAAGACCATCCCTCATACTCTAAATAGCACCTTTGGTTTGGGTTGATGGATGAATGCTCATTGTGTGGGTATGGATATGTGAATGGGTGGAGGGTGTCGTTGATTGATGCATGAAGATTGGTGGTTAGATGTTGAGATGTGGTTTGATGCATGTTTAATATAACCATGGGTGAATAGATTATGGCATAGGTGTTGTTAGAAGGACACCTGAATGTGGTAGTTCAGAATAAGTAAGCCATTTCCTAATACAATTATCTCTTAGTGAACAATTTGTATTTTACGGACTTCAGGAAACTAGAAAGCACTCTGTTAAACTTTACAAAAATCAGTCATTGTACATATGCTTTCTTCAGGCTTGTCATAAAAAAGGCACCTTCACAAGGCTATGTTTGGCAAATGAGCCCCCACCAACTGTCTTGGTGGCACAGAGTTCAGATTATAAAGATGACAGCTGCTCTCCCATTTAGTTATCTATTTGATATGTTACTACAGCCTACACAATATGTCACATTATCATATACGGAACTTTCACCTGACATTAGCATTAGGATTAGCAATAACATTATTATTAACATTAGCATTGTGACCCAAATATTGTTTGTAAAAATATTGTTCAATTGGTAATAACTTTTCTTGCATTTACTTTCTGTAGACAATATTTATGATACAATAAATATGCACATACAATTCTTACAGTGATGATCTGGGAACTTTAAGAAACTTCTCTAAAGCAAACCCTGCATGTCAGAAAAATGAGGGTGATACCCTTATCAACTTAATA
This sequence comes from Lissotriton vulgaris, assembly GCF_964263255.1. NCBI lineage: Eukaryota > Metazoa > Chordata > Amphibia > Caudata > Salamandridae > Lissotriton > Lissotriton vulgaris. The sequence goes on along the minus strand of NC_141688.1, from coordinate 184,593,762 downwards.
AACTCTAATGGTCCCATTCACAAAAGGTTAACTTACACCTTTGTGTAAGTTTACAATATTTTGCAATCCACCTAGCAATTTTACGAGGAGTATCTTAACGATTGCCTATCTTTTTACGTGCGGAATCTCGACCATGAGTGTGGAGACTCCACAGTCATAAAGGGCCATATGTACGAAGGTACCCATTTGTGAATCTCAAATAGTGATTTTTAAGAAATCGCTATTTGCGATTCGCAAATTGGTATGTATGTAGATTTCCTAAAATTCCTGATTTGCAATTGCAAATTGCGCATCACAATTAAGGAAGGCCCCTAGGAATGAATGGGACGTTATTCTCAATTTGCGATTCGTAATTTGAGAATCGCAAATTAAAAATAATTTCAAAGGTGCAGGGGTGTCCAAAGGACACCGTGTTGCACCCTTGAAATTTGCATGGGTGCACATGTGGTGCACATACATGTCCTAAGGGCATGTATGTGCGTCACATGGCACTATGAAAAAGGCAAAAATTGGCATTTTTAAAGGAATTCACAAATTACCACCAACTTGAAGTTGGTGGTAATTTGAGATTCCTTAGGGATAATTTGCAATTTTTTTTGCATCATACATTGCATTTAAGGAATCTCAAAATTTGCGATTCCTTAAATGCAATAGCAAAATAAGGTATCACACATTTTGCGACTTCTTAATTTGCACCACATTTTCCTTTATACATTCCATTTTGCGAATTTTGGCGTTTGCGAATTTGATTCATACATATGGCCCTTAGATACTGCTTGTAAAATTCCTTTGTAAATTGCAAAAAATAGTAAACTTGAAAAAAAAGTGTAACTTTACCTGTTTGATTTAGGCCCACAAGCTTAAGGATAAAAAAAATCTTATACTACTACTCCGTCTGTAATAGCTGTGGCTCCAGAAGAAGGTCGTTCCTCAAGGTAAAACAAGGTTATTCCAATCAGTTCCAACAATTTTAAAGTCAAAACTTTCTCTGAGTCTTAACATGAGGTGACTCCCACCAACCTCTATCTGGAGAAGCAGTGGTCCTTCACTTAGAGAGGTGTCTTCCTTTCGGTTCTCCTTTTAGATCATTAGAATCTAAGTTTAATTAAACACCTCTATCAGAATCGGTAACTGGCTTTCCCTCCATGTGGCATTGAAGCCACAACGTTACACATCTTCTGGTTAAAAAGTAAATGTTTCTGCCAGACTTAGTAAAAGAAAAGATGTTAGAGACGCCCTATGTCCTACCAGCTGTTGAACAGCTGGTAGGACATAGGGCGTCTCTAACATCTTTTCTGCTGTTCCTCTTCCCTGCCCACATGACTAATGTGAGCTAAGTTCCCGCTTCTTAAACAACACTCCTAACTTCCTTGTATGATAGCATAAGCTATCGTCCTCCTGGAGCAGGATACATAAAAGCAGTCAAGGATGTGGTGTGCGTTATTGGAGTGAGACTAAACGGCAAATCAGTTCTAAGTTAGATTTATGTCAGGCAGCACAGAGAAAACTTCTTAAACTTCCTAAACCTTCCTACTAATGTTATTTTAAAAAAAATATGTTTATCTATTTAATTACCTTTTTCAAGCTAAGAGAAAAGCAACGTTCAATTATTTAGCATTTTTTTCAGATGGGGATAAGGAGGATCGTTTATGCAAAATGTAGCTCTACCTAAACAGTGAATCCAGCTACTGACAAATCTACACTGTGAGGCAATACTATACCCAATGTGGAGTAAACCACTTTTTTATAGTAAACACCAGACCAATGTACTTCCATGACACACTTTAAGGGTGACTCATAAATAATACATACATTCTGATATAAATTGCATAATATAATCTCTTGATCTCACAACCTTTTATTTTGAGCGTTTATTTCTAAATTTAGAGCACCTATTCTTGATTGCATTAATAAGCAGTTTCAAAGTAATGTGTCTTACCCAACAGAACCATTCTTTTGCTTAACCACTGGAGTGTTTTTAAACTACAGGCCTGCGACCACAAAACGGTGTGATCTGGAGCCATACATGTGTATGAGATGTGTGTGTAGTAAATACGAACTCCGGCCCACATACAATTTCTGCACCAATTTACAATTTATTTGAGAGTTAAATACTGCAGTTGTGTGAAAATATTTTTATAGCACAATTTTAGGGACGTAATAGTTGTTCTGTGGCACTGGGTGTCAATGCTACAGGGCCCTGAGCCGTAATGCAAACAAAACTATTGTTCTTAATAAGAATAAAAAACACTAGGATGTAGTAAAGCCAATTTTTCTGAACTATTAAATATGTTTTTTGCAAAGAGTACCACTAGACTCTGCCTCAAACTGCAGGTTTGTGTTTAGTTCAACAGTTTTCAATACAGGGTGTATTCCTATTTGAACCATCAGCTGTCATTAATAGGCTACTTACGGCCATATGTATCAAGCAAATTAGCATTCGCAAAGGCCGAAATTCGCAGAATTTCGGCCTCTGCGAATGCTAATTTGCTAAATGGTATGTATGATACATTTTCGCAGCAAAATAAGAAATCGCAAAATTTGCCATTCCTTATTTTGTGATTGCGCTTAAGGAATCGCAAATTTAGTGATTCATTAAATGCAATGTATCAAATGAAAATTAATGCAAAAATGCCCATAAGGATTCGCAAATTACCACCAACTTATAATTGGTGGTAAATTGCGAATTCTTCTGAAAAAGCAATTTATTTAAAAACCACAGGTGTCATATGACGCTCATACATGCCCTTAGGCATTAGAATTGTGGAACAAATGTGCATTGATTAACCCACATCCACTTTTTCTAATCCCCTCCCTACACTTCCCCGGGAAACATAGAATAGGAAAGAACACAATATAATCATTCATATTTAAATACTCTTTCCTTAGTCTCTTTTGTAGCTCTTTTACATTCTGGAAGATATTGTTGTAGGGGTTTTGAGGAAGGGAGATTATATTGAGATAATGATAAACCGATATATTATTTTCGCATTGTGTACTTACAAAAATAGAAAAATGTTTCTCATAAACCTGTACATTGGCAATAATAATTAGTTCATAAAGTGTAAAACATAATCATTATATTTATATTGTCAAATGATGTACAGGGCAAGCAAATTATGGTGAGATGTATTTATTTACATGACATCAAATATAATTAATATAATTAGATATTAGTGTTAGACTTAGGATTTGCATTAAAGTTAGGATCAGGGTATACAGTGTATTTTATGATCAACAACTGCAACAACGGACTACCGGAAGTGCATCTTCCACACAGTTATTTGCAATTAAATATTGGTGCACTATATCTAGAGTATCAGTCGTTGCTTGACACCACTGCTAAGCAAAAATACATATAAGTGTACTACAGAATGATGCACACACGAAAGAGAATATAATTTCTTTGGCTTGTTCGTTATTTCCTCTATTGAAAATGTTGTGTTGTCCTTTTATAAAAACAGCCAAGGTGACAGCCAACACGTTTTGCTCAGCTAAACTGATCTTCATCAGGACAGTAAACAACACATAAAAAACATATATAAGGCCTACAACATATAAATAACACCTTAATGACACACTATACCATTTACAAATATCAAAAACATTTAAACAATCGCAACCATCATATTGATCTACTAGTGACCATACTATACTAACCGTAAATATGAAGAGCTAGTTTTTGTTCATTGAGCAATCCATTACATCATGAAGAAATAGAATAAAAATCCATTAACATTTTTCCTTTATAATTAATTGACATCGTCATTAAAACACAGGGATCAGTTGTGCTTTCGTGTTAAAATCTGAGGCATTACCACACATAGTAAAGTGCAATGTGCCAGAGATACATTCAAGAAACAACTTCTTGAATGAAAATCATACAGTTCTAGGATGATAACATCGGTCCACTGTGATTCTCTTAGACCTAGATGAAGTGAATTGTGCCAAGACATCATTATAGATAAATACTAAAATACAAATTCCCATTATTCGTAGGTGCAGCCTGACCGAGCCTTATTAATGTGCATTGATTCACATTCCGCCCGCCTAACAATAGCAGTTTTTGCCTTTGGACAATCAATCAAGCAATTTGTAGAGCGCGCTACTCACCCGCTAGGGTCTCAAGGCGCTGGGAGGGGGGGAGGGGTCCGCTACTGCTCGAATAGCCAGGCCTTGAGTTGCTTCCTGAAGGAGAGATGGTCCTGTGTTAGTCGTAGGTGGATGGGGAGGGAGTTCCATGTCTTGGCCGCCAGGTAGGAGAAGGATCTTCCTCCGACGGTGGCTCTGCGAATACGTGATGCGGTGGCGAGGGCGAGGCTGGTCGAGCGGAGTTGACGGGTTGATGTGTAGAATGTGAGGCGGATTTTGAGGTACTTGGGGCCCAAGTCGTGGAGAGCCTTGTGTGCGTGGGTGAGGAGTCTGAACGTGATTCTCTTGCTGACAGGGATCCAGTAGAGGTCTCTCAGGTGGGCAGAGATGTGGTTTTGGCGGGGGATGTCCAGGATGAGTCATGCGGTGGCGTTCTGTATGGTCTGGAGTCTTTTCTGAAGTTTGGTTGTGGTTCCCATGTAGAGGGTGTTCCCGTAGTCCAGTTGGCTGGTGATGAGGGCCTCGGTGACCGTCTTCCTGGTTTCGGTGGGGAGCCATCGGAAGATCTTGCGGAGCATGCACAGGGTGTTGAATCAGGATGACAAGTAGGCGTTGACTTGTTTGGCCATCTTGAGGGTGGAGTCCAGGATGAAACCCAGGTTGCGTGCTTGGTCCGTTGGTTTGGGGGCGGTGCCCAGGGCAGGGGGCCACCAGCAGACAGTATAAACTGATGTAATTTACTCCGTTTTACATGTCATCCCTTTCTACTCCTTCCTTGTATGACCAGACTGCAGTAAACTTTTTAATTGCTTCAACCCTTTCTGCGTAGGCCTCTTCAAATTTCTTTGTTTGATTCATTTTATTATACCATTCTAAGTAAGATGGTACTCTAGTTGTCATCCAGTCTTGCAGAATCATAGATGGTGCCACTAAAGAGGCAATTGCAATGAATGATTCCCCCCTTTTGGCAAAGTTTATCTCAGCTTTGACAAGCCAAAGAGCACCACGGCAGCCTCAGGTTCAACTCTTCTCTGTAGGCCAATACTGAGAGTGACAAATACTTTCTCCTAAAACTGTGCCTGCATTGGGCAGGTGAAAAAAGTATGCAGCCAATCTCCTCTTCGAATTTGCTGGCAGCGAAACCATCTATCCTCTAATTCTGGATACATTCTATGGAGGGCTTACAAGTATAGTATGCAATTTAACATGACAAAAATCACATTTGTTTAAAATTTGTGGCACCTTAAGGCCTTGTAGCCAAGTTGCGAGATTGCTTGCCACTCAACCCCAGGGAAGGAACATTGCATTGCCAGAGTGATCTTATCCCAAAAATTATTTACTCAGCAGCGGCATTCCCTTTGACTCTGCAGTATACTCTGCACCAATTTTCCACTCCTCTTAGATTTGCTCTGAAAAAAGTAGCCATTACTGATGATGAGTCTGCGCTAGAAGAGGGACAGTATTTTTTCAATATATGCGTAATCCTTCGACAGCCCTACAAAAACATAAGCTTTCAGCGATCTCACACCTAGCTTCCAATTGATCCATCTCCCTCCCACTAACGAATGGCCCAGCTCTCCAAAGCCATTTGCATGCCAAAACCTTAAATGGCTGCTCTGAATATGTAGGCCCAAGAATTGACATTCCCTAAGCTGCACATATTCATACTCTACAGCCTGGCAAGGGGCGACCACTCGGTCCCCCCGAACGTATGGTTGGGTGCCCCGATCCTCCCGGGAAACCATTTTGGGCGGGGGGCGTGTCTCGGCTGGTATGCCCGAAGCGGCGTAGCCGGGGCACGCCTTTTCCCGCCCAGGAGGGGTTGTCCTAGACACCTACACCGATGACCACGCCCAGTAGGTGTACCGGAGAAGGGTACACGCCCTCCCGCACAAGAATAAATTGAGCGGGAATCCGAAGAAGCGTCCTCTTGTTCCTGCGCTCTGAAGGCTGCACCCACTCGTTGCTCGTGAGCCCTCGACGGAACAAGCAGCAATTTTGACCCACCCACCAGCCCCTTATGGCAATGTTTGTTTTGTAATAAAGTTCTGAGTTAGGCCCTTTTTCCTTTGTAGAAAAGTAAAGAATGTTTGGATTGAGGATGTGAATTCGGTCTGTAGGTACTGTTTTTTCTTTTTAGGAGTAAACAGTCGTGATACAATTAGGCATGCTGAATTTTTTCCTTCCTTAGTAGGTAAACAACTGTCGTATTTATTTTTGGTCGGGCGGTAAGGTCATGATCGGTGAGCAGTAATTTCAAGGTCCCTAGAGGGGGGCGCCACCCAGAATTGATGGGAGCGCCCGGGGGGAGGCGGCCATTGGCCCCTCCCACGGGGAGGCGGCACCCACTAAGGATGGGTCGCCTAAGGGGAGATGGCCATAGGCCCCTCCCAGGGGAGGAGGCGGCTATATGCCCCTCCTACTAATTTCCCGGGGGCCGGATATCCGCGACGGCAGATATAGAGTGTGGGGATGGGGGGGAGTCCACGCTGTCCTTCCTACAGATACCTCACACGGGAACTCAGACGACCTTTAAGATGGCGTCGAGTGGAAAGGGGGCCCCCACCACGACAAGGGAAATTACAGTTGGCAATGAGGGTAGAGTCCTCTGCGCATGCGCCACTCACACCGTGAGGGCAAGAGTTTTGGTAGTAGGGATCTGACACCGGTTAAGACCTTGCCGTTGGCCCTTAATGCTAGGATGTACAATTTTAATTTAGAATGTATGCATTTGCAGGATGTTATACTCGGCTAGGAAACCTTTGTATTAGAGATCTGTTAAGGTTAGCCAAAGAACATGTCTTCATCGAAATGTAATAAATGTAAAATTGTACATGATTATGAAACTTTTATTTAACGTTTTAAATTTTGTTTCATATTTTAATAAATACGGCCGGGAGGGTGACTCCCTCCCACCTTCCAAAAGTTCAAGCCTGCGTCCGACTTCCCATCCTTGGGGATTGTGTTGGGAGGGGGTGACGGGCATCCCGGCCATATGAGCGTTTACAAAATATAGTAACTAAAGTCTGGTACGATACTCCTGTACTTTCTTATATCTAGTTTCTTTTCAGAAATGTAGCTGTCTTTTGAAAGAATGGAAGCAGAGATCCGGCTTCCTTCACCGTTTTAAAAAAAAAAAAGCTATCCAAGGTCCCTTGATGTCGATTATGTGAACCAATATTTCTTTTAGAGAGGTTTCATAGTATATATGTATCTGGGGCAGTGCCAACCCCGCTGAATAGTTTCCAGTTGCAACACAGTATATTTTACCCTAGGTACCTTCTGGTTCCAGAAAACTGTCAAAAGAAGTGCTACAAATTCTTTAAAATATATCGTATTGATTCTTATCGGGACATTTGTAAAAAGAGAAATCAATAAAGGGAAAATTGACATTTTTAAGAGCAGCTCGTACAATTAGTGTGAGGGAGAAAAATGTCCATCTAGCTAATAGGTCTTTAATTTTTTTCAGCATTGCCTCCTAATTCATTTTGTAGAGCTCTGCAAAGCAATTAGTTACATATATCCCCAGGTATTGGATCGGGTCAGAGGAGAGAGCTTGCTGTTGCTGAGTAGCAGGAAGGATACTGTCAAAGGCATTAAACATCAATTTATCTGTTTTATTGTGATCAATTATTTATTAACCAATCGATTGAAACTGCTAAAATTCTTCTAACATCGTTCAATAATTTTGTTCTTCAGGCCTGAGATATAAGAATATATTGCCTGTAAATAATTTGATATGTAGGCCTTCCTTCTATTGATGCTTCGATACCCAGACTTGCTCTGATCCTCACAGCCAGTTATTCACTAAAGAAAAGTGAACAGTACGGGTGACAAGGGACAACCCTGCTCCGTTCCCCAAATTATATCAACTGTTCCTGCTAAGTTGAAAATGTACAAAGACCTGAGCCTGTGCCCGATATATATTACATTGCATACTGGTAATTTGAAGAGGAAACCCCACACTCTGACCATTGAAAAGAGCAGCCCAATTCACGAGGTTGGAAGCTGCTCTCTCAGCATCAACCATCATTAAAAGTGCGGGTATCTGATTATTGTTAAAACAATCTAGTGCATTTACTAGAAATCCTGTATTTGATAACATCAGCCTTCCCACCACAAAACCTGTCTGATCATTGTGAATCACCTTCTGGGTAGCCGGAGTAATTCATGCTGCCCAAATTTCCATTAATACTTTATAATGAGTATTTAATATACTAATTAGTCTGTATGAGTTTAGGTCACTGAGATGCGTTCACTTCTTAAAGCTGACTATGGTGTATTCCTTAAAAGTTGATGGAACCTCTCCTCCTGCTTCCACAAAATTGAAGAGCTCTGGAGTGGTGTGGCTCACTGGTTAGAGGCGGCAGACCCGGAAGCAGAGAACGGCCCAGGATCAGGGTTCAATTCCCGACGCGGCAGGGTCCAACCAGGGATCACACTCGGCAACTCTGGGCATAAGCTTACCTCATCTCTACAACGGCCCCCCATATTCGCCGGGGATGCCTGGTTTCACCTTGGAGATACCGAGTAGGGACCATCTCACAGGGATAGCCAGGACGGGTTCCCCAGCGGTCTACAGTGCCACGACGCCTCAGGGCAGCAGTGCGCTTTACAAGGCCACATACATTATATTACATTACTATGTAGGGTATTAGCTCTTCTAAAAATGCTTTATAAAATTCTGTTGGAAGGCCGTAGTTCCAAATAAGAAGTTCACATGAGAAAAAGATCCCCATATATTATATTATATTGTCACTATTAGTACATGGTTGCCAGGTTCAAAATCAACATATTTGTCCAAGTGCAAAATACAGATGGGTCTCAGTCATCCAATTGAACTTGACTGGGACAAGTAAAAGGTTTCAGGCCAAACACGATGGAGCGCAGGTTGGATGCAGGTACCAGATTTCTACCAGTTATATGTTTTGCCTTCAGAAGTAGTCTCTGGAGTGGAAGTCAAACATCCTCAGCAGGGGAAAGGTAGCAGGCTGTAGCAGGAGATAGTTTATGTCATCAGATAGCCACTGGATGAGGTCTCGTTGAAACCGCTGACTTTGGCAGAAAGTACGGAGTGGTATGAATTTGAATTTCACACCCAAAGAAGGTTCTTCCTCGACAAGGCAGGATCACTTCTCTGCGAGATCCACTTAATCAAATTTGATGCTGTGGAGAACAATGAAGCAGGAGCAACCATACTCTATGGCTCAGCTGCTACGCACTTTCCTAGGATCAGTTGGCAGGTTGTTCCTGGGCCTAGGCCGGTTCGCAGAGCAAAGAGTTGGCAAATCCTTTGTTTCAGGAATTGTTATGAGGAGTTCACTTTGGCACATCCAAGGGTCCAGGACCTTAGGAACTGCACTTTGGGGGGCAGGGGGGGTCTAGACCTACTCTAGCAGAGGCCAGCAGCATGGTCCAGCTTATATTAATTGGAACTGGTCAGCTGGGGAAAATAGCCTTTTAAAGCTTGATGTTTATCTGTAGCCTAAACAGGAAGTCAGCCTTAGGATATTTATGTCCTGAATATGATGTTGGATGGACTGTCCTTATGAAATCTGGTGCCTTGGTCCAACTGCCACACTATGATGGTCGTCAGTTGAAATGTAATACTCTACAATGGGGCACCGCCGTAGGGATTATAATGCCCATTTCAAATGCCTTTTCATGGTGGTCCGACTGCCATAAAAAGGCAGCAGGAATGGGATTTTGGGGTCCCCCATCAGGGACCCCCGTGGGCCTCCACTATGGGCACAAGGGGGACCTGTGGTGCTCCCCAAACATCCATACCCTTTGCACCAGGCACCAAATGATGCAATGAGCATAGGGCATGGATGTTTGTAAACATTTATTTTTCCATTGGGGCTTTTTGGGCACCAGCCTTTTTGGGCACCAGCACAAGCAGCAATGGAAGAAAAATATGATTACAACTGCCTACACGGAAGTCGCTTAATAATTAGGTGGGTGCAACCTCCGACTATTCGTTAGTTGGTTCAAATTCTGCAACAATCTCAGGCGTCCGACTAGCATCGTAATGAGCCCCTTAGAGTTCAATTCTTTGCCTGTGTAGAAGAGGGAGAGCAGATCTAGTCTTCAGAACTTGCTTAGATTGAGAATGAATCTAAGGAGACTACTGGAGATATCAAATATTTGCCCCAATCCAGCCGTTGGGTGAAGAAAATACCTAGGCACTCCGAAACTAATGAAGAAAATTACCCAGGGCTAACCATGCACACTTTTTCAGCAATTCATGTGTCTTTTACTTCATGCAATTCCAGAGTGCTCCTCTCTGCTCAAAACCAACATTGTAGACCCTTTAATCCTGTGTGCAGAGCTCCTGGGTCCACTCTAGAGTAGTGGCCACGAAAATGAGCCGGCTCTCCTCTTTAGTGACTCAAAACCAGTTCTAGGGCAGCTCCTCTCCCACTGGGCCTAGTGCCTGAATGGTTGGAGGTACAAAGGAAGGGAGAAGGCCCAGGTGTTATCTACGGATACTTGTGACAGACGCGCCCCCTTTATAGTTAATTAGGTTTCTAGGCACATCCCCAGATGATCAGCATGCCAGAGAAAGAGAACACCATTCCACACCCAAGGATTTTGTCTCAGCTCTGGCAGTAAGTTCACACCTCATCAAGGGGGCATTGTAGGGCCTGGGTGACAGTTGGAAGCTTATGCAAATGTTTTAAAAAGTTCCAAGAATAAGGATAGCAAAGTAAAATTGTATCTCTTATCCATATTTTTTCAATGGAATAGCAACCTTGATATAGTAATAGTAGCGTGTGCAGCCTTTTCACTGCAAGGACATGTTTCACATTAAACATTTACATGCCCTACTCTTAAATACTATGTGCCCTGCCTTAATAAACACGATTTATTAATGTTTAAAACAAGAGGTTAGACCTGTCAGATAGTTAAAACCAGCACCACTGTGCTAGACATGGCAGGCCTGCAGTCATGTTTGCCCTGTCACTACTTTGAGTTATACAGTGTTTGCCCCAGTCCACTGGTTGTATTCAGCTTATAGTCCTTAGGTATACTTTAGGTTTCATATATTAGGGACTTACATGTAATTTAAAGATGCCGATTAGGGGTATATCAATGTTAGCATGTTGGAAGGGGGAGCACAAGCACTTTAAACCTAGTTGACAGGTTTGACGTGCACAGAGTTCTACCACCTACCAAAACAGTCAAAGAAAACATATGGGGCTATGCCATGCAAGGGAAACATCCTGAACAACGACTCCGGAACAACGAGTTCCGGAGTCACGAAAGCGGAACAACGACTTGCCCGAACAACGACTCTGTCTTAACCACGCATGTGCGTGGTTAAGACAGAGTCAGTCTCGTGTTCGGACAGGGCGGAGTTAGGAGGAGCGTTGCAGTCACGGAGAAACAGGTAAGAGGGGTTAATTTAAAGGAGTTTGGGATTAGTATTTATTTATGGTAGTGGGGGATTTCGTGATTATTTACAGGAAATGGGGAGTTTGTTTTATAGGGGTTGAGAACGTATTTAGGAGGTGGGGGGAGTTCGTGATTATTTAAAGGGAGAGGGGAATTAGATTTATTGGGGTTGAGATCGAATTCAGGAGGTGGGGGTTTCGTGATTATTAAAAGGGAGAGGGGAATTAGAATTAAGGGGATTGAGTACATATTTAGGAGGTGGGGGGGTTTGTGATTAATAAAAGGGAAAAGGAATTAGATTTAAGGGAGTTGAGATCGTATTTTAGGTACGGGGAATTCGTTTTTAAGGGGTGGGAGATCGGGGTACTAGTTGTAAAGCATTTTTTTTACCACACATTCAATTAACACGAAAAATCATGGTAAAGGAATGCGTGGTAAAAAAAATCGTGGTTTAGACAAGGTCGTGGTTGTGACTTCGTTAATAGGGAAGTCGTGGTTCGGGAACTCGTTGTTGAAACATACAACCGCCATGCAAAAGATGGACATTTCCAACAAGGCTTTTTCTCTTTCGAACAATGCTACATCAGCATACCAAAAGCATGCCAAAAGTGTGTGAAGCTCTCATTCAACCAACAACATCACTAGTGATTCCTCTGGTGGCATTATTTAAGCAATCATTTAAACCCTAAAAGGTGGTCTTCCAGTCTTCCAGATCAGCAAAGGCCATGATCTCCTCTGCTTTTGTCAGGGATGTCTCGCCAAGTATTAGTTCCTTGCTAAGCAGAGTGGGATCTCAGTGCCTTCAGAAGGTCTGCCGATCAAGCAGACACTGTAATTTTCGCACCTGTTCAGCAATGTTTTTTTGTTTCAAGAAACAAACCTTCAAAGTGGGAGTTAGTTTCTTCAAAACAAAAAAAGACATTGGCTCTTCAGGAAGGTTTCTTGCTGCACATGTAGGTCCCTACCTGGTTGTGCATTTCCCTGCTGGGTTTTACCATGCTTCGCATCGTGGTTCCAAGTAGTGAAAGCATATGACTGTTGACTGAACAAATTAGGGTAGGGTAACTGCAATTTACCTTGAAAGCCCAGTGGCAGTCAGACCATTAGGTCAAATATATACATTGGGACAGTCAGTAGAGGCTCATCAGGTGTACACCCAGGGGTATATTCAGAAGAACATGTGATTACTGCCGCAAGAGTAGGTTAACTCAACTTTCAACATCGCAACCCATCACGGGAAAATAACCCTGTGTCAACGTGGAATTCACAACAAGGCGGAAGCATGCAATAGTCACCAGATAACGCGTCAAATGTCCGCGTGAAGATCAACACCATGCCGCAAAAATGCAAAACGCAAAAAAAATGTGATGATGCCAATCGCGGTACAAAAATCAGAAAAAAACCAGCCATAGACATGCAAATTCCGCGCGTCTGGCTGGAAATTGCACTATAAAAGAAAGAAAGAAAAATAAAAAATTCAAACTGCGCTGCAACATGGATGCGCCCAGACTGAGTGCAAAGGACAAGCCAAACTCCACAAGTCCCACGGAGGTACTGCCAGGAACCCAGTGTTCGGGCAAGGGCAAGGACAAGAGGAAGACGAGGTTCAGTCCGCAGGAAGACCGGATCATCGTCATGGAGGTGATAGAACACCATCAACAACTGTTTGGTACCTCCACTGCAGCACTGGTAACCCAAACGGAAATATGGCAGGCCATCGTCACCAACATCAATGCAGTCGGAGTGTCGAGGAGTTCACATGGAGGAGGTCAAGAGGCATGAAATGCACAGCCAAACCACGGAGAACTTCTCCACCAAAAGGAAGGCAATAAGGGCGACTGGAGGTGGGAGTCCTGTGACACAGGAGGAGATTGATGAGCTGGAGGAAATAGAGGCCACATTCTGCAGTGTGGAGACGGTGGCAGGAATTGGAGGCCTGGATACAGCACGATATGACCGGACCCAACAGCAACAGGGTGAGTAACGACCAGGGACAGGGGGAGATGGGCACAATGGCACACATGCACAATAATGTGTAGCACACTGCACACCCACAATGGTTGCGGAACATGTCACTGATAGCCTTGGCACACTGCAGCACACATAGAAACGCTGAGTAGGCCCCCATCCACAATATGCATAAAGGGGCCCCCCTAATATCACCAATATCACAACCGACCCATGCACATGTGCTGAATCCAACAAAGCAGCGGCTCTGTGACCCAAACTGACTATGCAAGTAAAAATGCATGCCCGATAGTATGGCGGCAGCCCAAAAACATGAGATGGCCCACAAATCACCATGGAGGTAGCCCAGTGTGGCTCACATCCGTAAAGGAGCCTGTCACACTCTGACATGTCCACGTGCGCACACACCCATGCCGTACGATACACGCAGCAGACGAATAATGCACCAGGCTTAAATCTGCCTGGGAGCACATATGACCCAAGTCAAAAACAAATCAGGCCCCAAAAAGCACACAATTCAAAGGCCTTTCACATTAAAGGGAGAAGGCTACACGAAATCAGAGCTGCAGGGGTAACTCACCCACAATGCAGCACACACACATAGCAACCACAGAACATCAGCAATGACTACAATGAGGTACAAAGTGCAATACCAACACCATACGACACGGCTCACAACAGGTCCTGCACGTGCGTAGTACCTGTCCACTCACATCTGGCATTGCCTGACACTGTGTGATGATAATCCACGGGCACTACCACACATTCATGATGTAGTCGAAAAACACACTGACTGCAATCAAATTGCCAGCTCCACCAAACATTGACAATGTACTTGTCATGCAGTCTGAATGTAAACATCTGCAAATCCTCATCATACATGTGTAACTCTGTTAACCTGCATCTCCCCTTTCCCATTGCTGAGGGACAAACAACACCTCCTTCAGGGAACACCACACTTCACATCATTGATGATGAAGAGGACAACCTGCACAGATGGCAAGACACCCTCCAACGGATAATTGATAGCCTCCGCACCCCATCCCCAGGAGCAGGGCAGGCCAGCTGCCCCGAGGTGAGCCCACCACCTGCACAGACCACACAGCAGGAAACACAAATCATCACAGCTGTCTCCCAGCACCCCAACCAATACATGGAGTTCCAACAACATGTGTGGTGAAATGATTGCCAGGTGGAGTTAGCTGAACAACTGCAGGTGGGTTTAAAACTTGTGGGAGCCACACTTGATGCCATATGTGGGTGTCTGAGTCCCATCAGGGACCACGTACAGACCCTATCGGACACCCCCTGGTACGCACCATGCTCCGCCACAGAACTTGGCTGACCTCGTTGGGGCCATGAATCCAATACAAAAATAGTCTGGTTAGACAGGCAACAGCGATTACAGCACAGAGTTGGCACAGATACGGAGGTCAATGGAGACCATGGAGCAGATGCAGGCTGGAAGTATGTCTGCCATGGCTGGACACCAGCGAGTAGTATCTGGGAACTTCAATGACTTGCAGTACTTCATCTTGCCATTGCTGCCATTACTCCACCACACACACCGGACACACTGGACACAGAACGTGTATCAGGGTAGTAAGAAGAGGGTGGCAATTAATGTGTGAGGAAGGAGACAGTAGCATCCATCACCGCCATATGCCCTGTCCCTGCCTGGTTATGACCTATGCATCATGCCCTTCTGAAATACTACCTACTGACCCCCAGAACACTCTGTGACGTTCACCCTGGCCCCAACACGGACTACCATTTCATCACTGCAGGCCAATTACACAGCAATCCTGCTGCGGACTGCACTCTACCACTTCCTAACCACTTCACAATCCCCAAAGGTCTCTGGTTGGCCCACCCCTGGGCTTCCATGTGATGTGGGCTTGGATGGTCATGTACAGCTCCAGCACCGTCAATCACCTGAATGTGAATGTGAATAAAACATTCTAAATAACACAGATGTGTCATTACTATGTTCACTCAGGTATGGTATTTTTGGCTGGATGTAGGGACAATGATTGCACACAAGAGGTACATCATGGTAAGACATCTATGTGCATGTGTATCCCTGAGACATATGGAAAATTGGATGACTGTGAAGGTGAGTACTAGCTGTATCCCCATTGCATACCAACAACAATCTCACTACCCGCCAACGTTGGCCCACATCCATGTGTTGAATAGGGCTGTGTGTAGGAGTGACCAAATCAGAAGCAGGCCAGGAGTGGGGCCCTATATCACATGTGACAACAGAACTTCATGATGCATACCTACTTACACACATCTGTGTGGACACATTCTGTTATGACATGTGACATTGCTCCACATGGTCAGAGGTTGGACACCATCCTCACATTGCTGAAGTCACTTAAGTGCACATGTCAGCCAGCACCTATTCAAAAACCATGTCTGGCTCACAGAGGTTGAGCTTGCAAAAGGTACATACCCCTATTGCACATGCATCAGTAAATTCCTCCCTGTGTAGGGCCGATACTCATTGTGGCACACAAATGGACAATTTAATCAACACACCTCACAGTTAGACACCAGTGGGGTGGTATATAATTTATTGGCATGTGAGTGTCAATACGGACGAGACAACGGCCACAATAGGCAGGGACATGCTTACATGTACATGGGTACATGTTGAGGTTCAGAAAATGTTGGTGCGAAAATGGACAACAATCATCACGGATGGCAACGCCCCACCCCATCTAGCCTTGCTGGATGAGTCATGTGTTGTTTGGCATCTGTCCATTACCCCATGTGAGGGGGCACGACTCACTGCCCATATTTTCTGCATAGTGCTCCGCCACTGGAGTGCACCGATTTTCTGCTATGCTGACAGTGATCAGGTGAAAGGGTCTGACATGTTCACATGTCGTGTTAGATTGCCATGTGTGTGCTCTCCCCCAGCAGTGTGTCCATTTGGCAACATTGCAAAACAAAGCTATGTTGCTCCACCCATGGACCTGAATCACATGGCACAGGTGTGTGTAAACTAGGTCTGGGCGGTAAATTCTGTTCCCACTTGCTGAATTTGCAGAATTTGGGTAATTTGGCGTTCGCAGAGAACGTTAAATTGCCCAAAATTCTGCGTTCTGAGACTTTGAGAAATGTTTTGCTTGTTCGCGTTCTCAAAATGCATGTTCACAAAATATTTCCCCCCAAGCACGCAAACAGCGATTGCGAACTGGAAAAAAGCATTGCAAACAAGCAATTCTGCATGTTCGCGGAGAGTTTTTACCGTATCGCGGTGATTTGCATTACGCAATTATACAAATTCTGCCCACTTCTACTGTACACATGCGTTGGTCCACGCACATGCAGCCAGAGTCCGGACGATGACAGACGTGTACACTGTTGTTGTTGGATATGTAAGCATTCCCCATGATGCAACATGTTGTTGGGACCTGTGCTGTGGGTAACAAACGAATGCGGCTGTAGGAACTTGGTTACTCATCCATAAATGCTCGCACAGCTTCATGTGCAATGTTTTCCAATAGTACGTCGTTATCATGTTCAAGGAACAACATGGTGAGCCAATACATTAACGGGTCCGGGCAGGTGTGCTCAGCCCACGCCTTTTCACCAATCTGCAACACAGCCCATTAGGGGAGCGCCTCAATGTGGTCACTGCGCACGAAGAACTGTGCAATCTCCAATACACAACTGCCAATACATACGCAGTATGTCAAGGCATCCCTTTCACAGCTGTCTTGGTTACACTCCTGTTCGTGATGCAACAGGAGGCAAGACACAAGTCATAGTGTGATTCATCTACGGTTGTGTTGGATAGACAGACTTCCATGGGACACTCGAATGTGCATGTTCGGCCGTGGAACCAGGGCTGGACGCAGGTGACGTAGGTAATGCAGAAGGTGAGCGGGTAACTGATCCGCAGCACTGCTAGTGGCACTGCACCCAGTAAATGCAGCATACGTGTGTGGTAGTGTTCCACATGACGGGGGTTGTGCATGTGCCCGGTATGGCCTGCCATTGCCTTGGTGAGTCTCGTGGAACCGGCACTCTTCTGAACTGCGGCAGTTGTGTGGAGGATATGACACAGCTCTGGGCAATGATTTGAATGTGTGTGCAAAGTTGGGCTGAAAGGGTTGCTGTTTCCGTGAGAGTTGAGGGCATCGCATGCGGGGGTCCCTCAGGCAGTGGCTTCTGTGTGTGGGGTGTGAATAAGTCAGATACTTCATTTGTGCAATGCGTGGTGTCAGAATTGTCCACATCTGCCATGCTCTCTCAGTGTGTTCCAGGCATGTTCTGGACCAAGGTCAGTGGTGCAGTGTCCTCCAGGAACAATGGAGCTTTCATCCCTGATGTTTGTCTGACTACTACTTGCGCTTTGGGAATGTGATGTGGCTTTGGCGCTGAGATTGGGACACAGTCTTGGGCTCATGGTGTACGGATGGCTATACACACACACATGTTGGCATGTGGAGCCAGGTGCCCTGCAAGGCCTTGAGCTGCTTGTGGAATCTCACTCCGTCTCTCTCCCTCGCTCTCTCCCTCTCTTTTCTTTGTTGGGCGCATGGCACACCTTCTTCTCTTAGATTTAGTCTTCCACGCTGTGTCCTTCGGATTGTCCAGTGAGGACCCGCTAGGACTCATTCAAATGGTTGTTTTGGCTTTTGTTCGAATGGTGATTTGTGTTGGTGATTGCATTGCTGTATGTTCTGATTCTCCATTTTCTGGCCACGCATGTATGTTGATTTTCCTGCTTGTGCGACAGTAGACAAAATATTTGTTTTGGGATTTGTGGTGTTTTTGTGCATTTTTTTGGTCCTGCGTTGGAGGTGGACCCTTTGGGGGGGGGGGGGGTTGCGGGGTTAGGTGTGGTGTCTCAGGGTGTTGGGGTACTCTTAGGTGTCTGTGCTGCATGTACAGTTGCTGGGGGCATCTGTTGTTATTCATGTGTGGCTTCGGGATGCGCTCTCTCTTGTGGTGCAGACTGTGGTCCGACTTCATACCAGGTCAGAGCAGGCGTTTATTTCCTGCTGCTAACGCGCCGTATCACCTGCTTTGCTGTTCTCATCACAGTTCTTTCTGGTCGTTGTGAATGTTGTGGTGTGGTGGTGTTGGCACGGGAAGGACTACTCTGCATCTCATTAGCGATAGTTGTGGGGGTCCTCTGTGGCGATATTTTTATACAGCTGCTATCGCTGGTAAACTGGTGCTGTGGGCTGTTAGCACAATCTTGTGAATGGTTGGGTAAATTTATCACAACTTTGGCTGCACTAAAGTGCTGTTAATTTGGCAATAGCTCCTTGTGATTATGACTCCCATTGTTTCCCCCTATTTTTGAATAATCATGGAACCACAAGTATAGGTGGACAGGACCACCACTGATTTGTGATAGTGCTCCTGTGAAGACAGAATCTAAATCACCCTTTTAGTCTTGTGTGGCAGTTTAAGATGCAAAAACAAACAGTGGTAGTGATCCTGAACTAATTAGGGTAGGGTAACAACACTTTGCCCTGAGAGCCCTGTGGGAGTCAGGCCATCAGGTCAAATATACACATTGGGAGAGTCAGGGGAATCACAGCACGTGTACACCCTGTGTTTCCCCCAATTTCGGAATGAGCAGCGAACAACAAGTTTGATACGACAGGACCACCACTGATTTGTGACAGTGCTACTGTGACAAAATCACTCTTTTAGTCTTGTGTGGTATTTACTGGTGCACAACCAAAACAGTGGCAGTAGTACCAGTCTTTAGTGTTTTAAACCTGATTAATACCTGTATGACAAATAATTTGAAATAACATGCACAAGCAGCGTTTGCATCAATTTTGCATGTGTTATCACCTTATGCTCAGAGTTGTGTGTTGCAAATTGCCAAAGCAACAATTGATGGACAGAATGCAGAATAATGTCAAACATTCACACCTGTACAGAGATCTGGGCCTAAATCCATCGTATTTTTTCTCACCATGCAATTCCAGTTTGAACCCACTATATGCAAATCAGTCTTGACCCTGTGCCCAATGGGAACATTCCAGCCCGAACTGCCAGGCCAGGTCCACCATGGACTGAAAACAAGCATCCTAGGCCAAGTTTCTGGGTTTCACCCCTCATCAGCCAGGCAACTTGACACCAGTGGCATGGAGAGCATGGGACCCACGTCTGGGCATAACCATCCCACTCAGGGTGATAAGTGCAACGCAAACAAATGATGGACGGTATGCTGAATAAATCAAACATTCACCCCAGTCACGAGATCTGGGTTAAATCTATCGTACTTTTTCTCACCATGCCACACCAGTTTTTCACTCTTGCTTTATATGCAACTCGCAGCCCGTCTCGACGTGGTCGGGGTATGAATTGCTGCCGGACAGTAGTATATTGTTTTGTAGGATTTCGTTTTGGTAGCATTTCTTATCTGTGAGAGGCCTGTGAAACGCTCCGATTCACAGTGCACTGCTGATGCACTTAAGAGTGCGCGTTCAGTAGTGTGTGAACTCGAGTTTCCCTACTTTATTTTTCCTTGCAATATTATATAGTGCGAACTCAACAACATGGCATGAGCACAATTTACACTACAGAAAAACACATTCATTTGTGGTAGGCACGGGGAGACAAAGCGATTTGCCTGGAATCACAGGATGTTGAGCTGATGCCGAGATTTGAACGTAGCTCCACAGCTCTAAAGTTCGCAATTCTAGAACTCTAGTGTAAGTGTATGTCGGTGCTGGCCATCAATGAGAGAGACCTGTGCATTTTTCAAATGGGTGGTGAAAAAATATGAGTATGTTGCTGGAGATATGGGCTGCCGCGCCACCAATGTACTTACCGGGGGAGGGTAAACACCAATTATTCCGCAACTTTCTTTCCGTATACTTTCATTACAAAAGTACCATGACTCCGCAATGACATTATAACGCATGGCATTACATTTTATATGCTTATACCACGTATACATTTACAACGAAATTCGTCGTAAATACATGAATGGTAAAAGCATGTTTTTTTTTAATGTTTGGATAAGGTAAGTATGGGTATAGGGGTATATGTTTTCGGGTACTGAGGTATATGTTTTGGGGTTTGGGGGTATTTTAGGGTTCAGATATAGTTTTGGGTTATGGGGTACAGGGGTAGTTTTAGGGTTCAGAGCTAACTTTGGGTTTTGGAGTATAGGGGTATTTCTAGGGTTCAGGGGTAGGTTTGGGTTTTGGGTTTCAGGGGTATTTTAAGTGTTCAGGGCTAGGTTTGGGTTTCGGGGTACAGGGGTATTTTTAGGGTTCAGGGCTAGGTTTGGGTTTTGGGGTACTGGGGTATTTTAAGGGTTCAGGGCTAGGTTTGGGTTTTGGGGTACAGTGGTATTTTTAGGGTTCAGGGCTAGGTTTGGGTTTTGGTATACAGGGGTATTTTTAGGGTTCAGGGGTAGGTTTGGGGTTTGAGGTACAGGTGTATTTATAGGGTTCAGGGCTAGGTTTGGGTTTTGGGGTACAGGGGTATTTTTAGGGTTTAGGGATACGTTTGGATTTTGGGATACAGGGTATATTTATAGGGTTAAGATGGGTTAGTGTTTAAAGGATTTGGGGTATTTTAAGGAATAAGGGTGGGTTATGATTATGGGGTGCAGGGGTATTTAATGGGAGCAGGGTGGGATTAGCACACGATATGAGACATGGCATGAAGGGTGGAACGTACCACATGCCCCCAGCGTTTGTCACGCCCCCAGCACACGCCCACAGCACATTGCAGACACGCCCCCAAGGGACAACTTTGCTGGCACGTTTGTTTTATCTTTTAAATGTATATGGTGAGCTACTGCGTAGCCTATGTCCTTCTGCTGCAACTGCCCTTTCCAACACTGTATTGGGTGTTGTGATTGGTGCTGTGGTTCCTGAGATTACCCGCCTCAAAGGTTTGGGCTCTCCCTTTATTACATTAGTATAAATAATTAGCAATACCCCGAAAAATCACCCAAGAGGGATTCTATTAAAATATATGGCTTGACTCACCAAGGCAGATAGGCTTCTCCTTAGTGCTGTAGCTTTGGCATCTTCTGATTCGCAGATTGGCAAGACTCAATCCAACTTAGATATCCAGAAATGAAAGGGCAATACAATGTCTCCAATCGCGGTGGAGGAGATGGCGAGGAGATGCATGAGCCGCAGCGGCGTTCGCGACCAGCAACTGGCAGGCAGCTTTTTTGACATCTGAGGCTAGCCTCTTGGAAACACAGTGTTGGTCTGCCACAGCCCCCTCCTTTTGGCTCTGTGGCTATTTGCCTTTGATCCTCGTAATTCTCCATTCATCAGGATCATCTGGAAGCTGTAGCTTTTTTCTTTTGGATGCCATCCCCTGCATCGATTTCTGCGGGGCATTCAGTGTAGCGACTACACCTCACCCGAGCAGCCGCCAGCCATCTTGCGCCCTCCCTGGAAGTGAGCTCAGCCACACAGCATGATGGGAGTTCTATGTGGCCCCCAGATGCCTTTTTTCACTTTGAATATACCGAGATATGTCGATATTAGCAGCATTAAGACTTCGAGAATTTGTTGGACTGATAGATGCATTTAAACAAAATGGTGCCCCAGCTGAGATAGTTCAACAATCTACACTAAAAGTTCTCTTCAAGAGCCGATCTCATATATTCCAGTTGATTAATTGTGCTAAAGAATTTCTATTCACAATCAGGAGGGAAGGGGGAATGAAGGTATAGTAATCATACAAGATAAATGACTTGGGATTCATAAAAGTTCACAAACAGGTAATGACATTTATTTAATTCAACTTGGGAAATTAGCGATATAGTGAGGTGCGTCTGAGAATGAGGGTCTAAGAGGTCCAGGCCCACTTGCAATACTTGCCTAGAAGAGCTCTACTATGCCAAGGTACTTCCTTAGGGGGAATGGTGGGGGGTGGCACCGTGGTGGGACAGGGCATGGGTAGGATATGGTTGGGTCAGATTTGCAGGGTCACAGTATACAGATTACAAAAACTACCAGTATCATGCAAAAAGAAGCATTTTCTCACAGATACCAAATGTTGTTTTTAGCAAATTGGCACCCTGTCACAGTCTGTGCAGCAGTGCATCTGTAATTGGGGGCACTGGGCTCAGACTGGAATAATCCATACAATTACAAAAAACTCTCCCTAGCATACACATGTGATGCTATGCAGCAGTCTCCTGAATTGTAATCGGGTAGGAATCCTCCCACAGTGTGGTGCTGCTTGTGACTGCATCTGCCATGGTGTGATTCCTGGCTGGGACCCTGAACCAGTAATGTTCCCTCCCAAGGGGCATTCTCAGGGGGAGCATTGACTGTGCACTACTTCATGCCCAACGACCAGTGGCAGCTAGCATTTCCTGAGGGTAATGTGGCAGGTGGCACACAAAACAATACGTGTAATTGAAAAAAAACACATTTACATTACTGCAAAGAGCATGACATCCTCAATCATCTTCTCTCTATGAGGCAGGCTCTCAAGCCAGTCCTGGACTGCTCACATGTTGTTTACCAGCATCAGAGCAGCGCCCTGATTGGAGGGAGCGGTCAGTCTCGGCGCTCCACATTGCACTGGAGGCCTGCACCTACTCTCAACCCAGCTGTGTTATGACAGAGCTGGGTTGAGAAGTTTACAGTACACATGTCAGGCGGGCTGTCGCATAACTGCTGGTCAAAGAGGCATGTACTTTAAAGAAGTGCAAAGGCAGCCCACCCTGCTGCCAATCAGCAGGCCCGTCTCGTCCTGACAGTCTGTTCGGGAAGGGGTTACTGACACAATTAAAATGGGGACATTTCAGTGGCGCGACGCTCTTCCATTATAACAAAGTAGCCACCCCTGCCAGCTACCCCTTTTGGTCTTGTGCTTGCATCAGTACAGGTATGAGCAGATTTAAAACGACAAGGGACACACCACAGAGCAAATGAGGGAAAGCCCCTTTGGTAGAGCTCACTCAGAAAATGTGCAACCATGCAATTCATATTACAGAACATGCCACACAAGTATCTGAAGCCAACACCACAATGCCCTTCGGGACAAAAAACCAGGCACTAACTGCCTGTTGAACCACAGTTGAAAAATTGACAATTCTTTTAGGATTTCTTTAAACAAACAAAACTACTAGCATATGTAAAATATGTTTATAGAATTCCTGTCATACTATTTGTACTAAATTATTCACAGGGACGCAGAGCACTGTATTTGTTAGGTATGACTTACTGAACCAACATTGCCAGCATGGCTCCCGGGTGGGGGACTGGCAAGGGGGAGGGTGCTTGCGAGCTGTAAAAAAAAAATGTATGAAAAAAAAATACCTTGCCTCACCGGCATCTTCTCTCCTGGTCGCCCGTGTCCGACTCCAGGTCGGAACAGGAAGCAGGCAGTAAGGCACCCACCCCTAAGCCAATCACAATGCTCCAATGGAGCATTGTGATTGGTCGGAGTGCCATGACATGGCGCAAAGCCAGAGGCTGTAGGGGTTGGAATGGTCTGCAATGTATATAATGCAGCCTGAATGGAGAACAGGGGAGTGCACGTGACTCTTTTGGGCGGGGGTGTGGTTTGGGCGCCGATGGAGCAGCCGGCGTGAGCCGGTAGCTCCGCGCTCAATCCCTCTGTTATCCTGAAAAACGGGATCTCCAGTGGCTTCTGGTGACGGAGTTTGTGTCGGAATGCCAGGGGCACACTCCGATCCCGAAATCGCAGTGAGCGAGTTTCCTCTGTTACGAGAAAGACCGGGTGAGCCGGGGCAGAGCTCCCAAGATGGCGGCGACCGCAGAACAAAGGCGCGTCATGGAGCTGGCCTGCTTACAGTGAAGGCAGGAAGATCAGCTGGTATACAGCAGGAGGGAGGCTGCAGCAGCTGAGCGCCTGGGCCCAAATCGCTCTGGGACGAACTCCGAGGGGTACGTCGTCGCCCTGCTGCCGCCGAGATCTGCCGGGAGCCTCACAATGGCGGCTGCCTAGGGGGACAGCAAGAGAAAGCAGTGCACCTCGCTTCGCAGCCGGGAACTGGAGGGGTGCGGAGTCAGACCGGCTACAGTGAGGCGCCTATGATGGGAGTGCCGGAGCGGACGACGGGGTAGATCCCTGGACCCCCTGGAGATGGAGCGGAGTGCCGACCCGGAGCCCGGTAACAGTGGAACACTACCGTGAGGGCTGGGTGTCACCGCCATAGCGGAGATTACGAGGACCCATATCTGGCATTGTGGCCAGGGACTGACTCGGCGGCGCTGCATTAGGGGGCGACAGTGGAGACGGCCCCACAACAACACGGGGACGATCGCCCTGTCAGCGCGACGCACGGACAGCTGAAAGCGGGAGAGAGGCTGTGCCAGCTGAGCGCTTGGGTCCGGTGCGCTCCAGGTGGGGCACCGAGGAGAGCGCTGTCAACCGGCTGCAGGCGAGACCTGCTGGGAGTCCCACATTGGCGGCCGCCTCACGGGATAACGAGGAGAGGCAGCTGCTCTCGCACTGCAATCGGGAGTCAGAGGGGAGTGGAGTCAGACCAGAGGCAGTGCAGTACCTGTGCCTAGAGAGCTGAAACGGACTACTGGGCAGACTCCAGGACCCTCTGGAGTTGGAGCGTAGTGCTGATCCAGAGCCAGGTACTCGCGGGACACTCACGAAAGCCAGCGGTAGTGACAATTGAACGGAAGCTGGAGGGTGCACTACAACGGTTGACGACGCTAGAGCAAAGGGTGGAGGATGCCGAAAGTAGGAACCAGCGCAACAATGTGAGGGTGGTTGGCCTGCCGGAGAAAATTGAAGAGGCAGATATGATTGCCTACATGGAGAACTGGTTCAGCACGCAGGTGGCCCCGGAGGGGTTATCCTCTTTTTTTACGCTTGAGAGGGCACATAGGGTGCCGGCCAAGCCGCCATTGCTGGGGCGCCCGCCCAGACCTGTGGTGGCACGTGTCCTTCACTACAAAGACAGAGATCTGTTGATTCAGATTGCGCGCTCCATGGGGCCTTTCAAAGTGGAGAACAGTTCGGTCACAATCTTCCCGGACTATACCCAGGATGTCCAACGACGTAGGGCCTCATTCTTAGCGGTTAAAAAGGATCTCAGAACTGAGGGGATTCAGTACTCCTTGCTGTTTCCGGCCAAATTGCGGATCATCCTGGATGGCCTGACACAGTTTTTTCTGATGCCTGAGGAAGCTTGGACTTGGCTTGAGTCCTACAGAGTGGGAACAGATCGCAGGAACAAGGGGGAGAATGGTCGGCCTAAGCAGGCGAGGGTGCTCCAATCACAACGCATCTGCAAGAGACCTAAGACTCAACAGGCCCTGCTGCTAGCGCAAATGGCGGTGCACAAACAGGGGGCCCTGGCAGCAATGGCGGCAATCACGGGGTCGCAGACGGAGGACTTGGTCGGAGGGTCGGCGTCGGACGACGACAAAAGACAATCTGGGACTGAAGTTTCAGATGTGGATAGTATTGTTGGACCGGAGGTGACACCTCGCTCAGCGGACGATTTGTGAACTGCATGACCTCCAGGGTGGAGTGCGGCGTACGGACTATTGTTGACGGCGCAGGAGTGCATGGTAACCTTTTCGATCGCTGTAGTTGTCACATGCCACAGGGGGGGGAT
Source organism: Lissotriton vulgaris (assembly GCF_964263255.1). Classification (NCBI taxonomy): domain Eukaryota; kingdom Metazoa; phylum Chordata; class Amphibia; order Caudata; family Salamandridae; genus Lissotriton; species Lissotriton vulgaris. The sequence goes on along the minus strand of NC_141688.1, from coordinate 184,567,721 downwards.
CATGGGGCGGGGGGCTGGGGCGAGAGCTGCCGCTTGTCGGGGCACAACCACGTTCCTATTGCCCTTAAGGCAACCTGTAGTGGCTACTGCAGGATAGACTTGTTTGTCTGGTTTCTGCAGTTTGGATGGGGGCTGATGCGCAGTTGTTGGTTCCTGTTCTGGGGGAATGGGCGTTGGGGGTTTTGTGGGGTGTTTGGGGGTGGGTACTTCTGCTGCTGGTGTGCGCTGGCGAGATATGGAGGGAGTGATGCGGAGGAAGGGTAGCAATGGGGACTATACCTGAGCTGAAATGCATCCCATGGAACGTCCGCGGACTGCACACCATGTCCCGACATCATAAAGTACATGCATATTTGGTGAGACGTGGGATTCAGATTGCGTTGCTCCAGGAGACCCATCTTACCAAATTGGAGTGTGCGGTGCTGCAGAAGCGCTGGAGTGGGCAGGTGTTTGGCACAGCATAATCTGCGTTTGCAAGGGGGGTACTGATATGGGTGAGAGCGGGGATTCCCTTTCAGGTCACGAGTCAGACAATTGATCCGGAGGGTAGATATGTTGGAGTAGCGGGGAGACTGTATGGCCGAGAGGTGGTGCTTTGTAGCATTTTTGCCCCGAACATAGAACAACCTCGCTTCTTTGACGCCATCTCAGGACTATTGGCACATTATTTGGCGGGCCGATAATACTGGGAGGCGATTTTAATTCGATTACTGATATTGCCTTGGACAGGTCCCATCCGCCACTAGTTGAGTCCCCGGTACATAGGGTGACGAAGCAGAGAATGGATTGGCAGAATGAATGGGGCTGATAGATGTGTGGCGAGGGCAGCATCCTGGGAATAGGGATTACTCCTTTTCCACGCTCCATGAACGGCATGTCCGGATCAATACGATTCTTTGTGACCACACCACTGCTAACATGGCGACACACACTGAGTACCTAGCTAGGACCATCTCAGATGATAATCCCCAGCTGCTTTCTCTCCAATGGCAGCGGGTGAGGACAGCGATTCCTAATTGGAGATTGAACCCGGACACGCTAGAGGATCAGGTCTTTCAAGCTGAAGTTCAAGAGGGAGTGGAGTCGTACTTTGCGGTAAATAAGGGGACGGCCTCTACTAGGGGACTAGAGTGGGACGCATTTATGGTGGTGGTGAGAGGCTTATGCATTGGTAAACACTTCGGGGAAAGGAGAGTGGTGCTAGAGGAGGTCAGGACGGCAGAGGAAGCACTGAGGGAGATAGAGAAGCAGAGACCGGAGCAGGGAGCGCTGCATGCACAGCTCTTGGAGGCTAAAGAGTTGGTGGCAGCGGAGACCGAAAGGTTGCGATGCTATGTCTATAAGCAGTATACAGCGAGGGTCCATGCGGAGGGCGACAAGGTCGGTACGCTGCTGGTGAGACTGGCAAACCCGGAGCCGAGGGGGTGGTCGATTTTGAGTGTGAAGACGGAGTCGGGGGACACAGTCTATTCCCAGATGGCGATCCTCTCATGTTTTACAGAGTATTATGAGACCCTATACCAGAGTCGGTTGGAGGCGGGGTATGGAGACATGGCCGAGTACATGGCGGGGATTAGTTTCCCGCAGCTCGAGGAGGAGGAGGCTAAGGCCCTGGGCGGCGCGATCACATTGGCTGAGGGTAGGGGAGCAGTCAAACACATGGCGAGGAAAAAGACACCTGGGGTAGATGGCCTCCCGCTGGAATTTTATGCTAAGTACATTGACATTTTGGCACCCCAGTTGTTAGAAGTCTATAACGAATTGCTGGATCAGGGCGGCCTACCCGGATCTATGAGGAAAGCTTTGGTTGTACCCCTACTGAAACCTGGGAGAGATAGCACGGATGTGACCTCCTATAGGCCACTGTGTATGTTGATGGTGGACTATAAAATCTTGAGTCGCATCCTGGCTACCAGATTGTTACCGTATATGACGACGTTAATTCACGAGGATCAGGCTGGCTTTATCCCCACCCGGAACACTTCGGCGAATATCCGCCGCCTGGTGCGCGTATTGGGGAGCGAGCTGGATCTGGGTGACTGGCCTGCAGTGCTATCTATTGACATAGAAAAAGCATTTGATAGCTTAGAGTGGGAATATCTGGATGAGGTGCTGGAGAGGTTTGGACTAGGGACCAGGTTCCGGCGTTGGACGAGAGTTTTATACTCCTCGGCTACCGCCAGTGTGCAACTGGGTTCAGTGATATCGACCGCATATCCGGTGCAGAGAGGTACACGACAAGGATGTTCGTTATCGCCTCTGCTGTTTGCTCTGGCGATCGAACCCATGGCAATACGTGCTAGGTCGGATAGCGGTGTACGGAGGGATCGTCTGCCGAGGTGAGCAGCATTACATCTCGCTCTATGCGGATGATCTACTGATGTTCCTGGAGGACACGGCTGCAGCGCTGAGGAAGGCGATGGATGCGCTTGTCACGTTTGGAGCCCTATCGGGTCTCAGGGTAGACTAGCGTAAAACTTGTTTTTTCCCATTGAGAGCGGGAACGCCTCAGCTGCCGCTGCATGCGGATGTGGTTTGGGAGGGTTCCTGTTTTACCTACCTAGGAGTGAGGATCTATCATAGCGCTGAAGATTTGCTGGAAGGGAACATAGGTCGTTGCGTGAGAGCCCTGAGGGGCTCGGCGGCATTTTGGGCCACACTCCCGCTATCGGTGGTTGGAAGAGTGGCGCTGCTTAAAATGGTGGCCTTGCCGCGCCTCCTGTATTATTTTAGAACGTTACCAATATGGATCCCGCCTAGGTTCTTTAAGGAACTACGGACCCTCACCATTGGGTTCCTATGGGGGAACGGAAGGAGACTGGTGGCGTTGGACACGCTGCGTCGGCCAAAACTCGAGGGGGGAATGGCGGTGCCAGACTTCGAATTGTATTATTTGGTGGTGCAGTTACAGATCCTTACGCAACATGTAGCTAGGGAGTTTCGGGGCACTGACCTGCACCGAGGGACGGGGATTCCGAGGCACGTATTGTCTTACATTGTCATGCAACAACAACTTGATGTGCGGGACCTGACGCTCGAGGGAAAAACTTTACGGTTGTGCTGGAATAGGAGTCAGAAGCGAACGGGAGTGGTACACCCGTATGCCCCGGAAATACCCCTGGGCATGCTAACGGCATTACCGCATGGGGGAGACTGGTCCCACCTCATGGAGTGGGAGGAGTTGGGGCTCCACGTGGTAGGCGATTTGTACGCCGACGGAGAATTGCTGCCGTTCCAGGCGGTGCAGGACCAATTTGGAATCCCGGCTGGGAACTTCCTCTTGTACATGGCCGTCACAGCGACAATAAAGAAGCATTGGGGGGAAGGGCAGTTGGAGCCGACGACCATGATGGCGTGGCAATTTGTCGTGATGTCAGCGGGAACGTTCAAGGCGGTTACGTGCTTGCACTCACGAATGCTCCACGAAGGATTCACACCCCTCACCGCGTTGAAACTGAAATGGGAGGAGAGTGTGGGGAAACCCATACCGGATGAGACATGGGGTCATCTCCTGAGGAGGGCGTGGAAGGGATGCAGGAATGCCCGCTTCCAACAAGTAAATTTTTTTGTAGTACACAGGGCTTATTTAACTCCGGGCAAGATACAGAGGCATTTCCATGTCGAGGGGGCGGCATGCCCGAGTTGCTTCCTCCCAGGGGCGGAGCTAGACCACATGCTGTGGGATTGCCCGAAACTGAGATTGTATTGGACAGAAGTGGGAGAGCTCTTGAATGAAGTGACGGATAGACAGGTGACTTTTGATAAGGCAGCCTGTCTGCTGCTCTGGTTTCCTCATACGAAGACGAAGAAAACGAAGGTCACCAGTAAATTTATGGACCTCGGTCTTATTTTGGCCCAGAGAGAGCTCACCTGGCGCTGGAAGTCGTCGGAGGGCCCATCCAGTAGGCGCTGGGCGTTGGAATTGGAGAAATGGGCCAGAAGTGAAAGTATGGTCCGACTCAGACAAGCAACCCGTACCGCCGATGAGAGAGGCTTGGAGGTGGCACGGGCATGGGAGGGTCTGGTGCAAACATTGAGTGATTACCTCTCACAGGAAAGGAACCAGGAAGAGTGAGGCCAATAGAGGGTTCCAGGTGACGCATGATTGCATGAGTGTTGTTCCCTCAGCTCCTGAGTAACAGAATATAATCCTGAAGTTGGCCCACACCAGCGTTAATTTAGGGAGTGGGTGGAGGGTGGGGGATCGAGGGGCCCATTGGCCTTGTTCATTATTCTTCACAGCTGACCGGGGGGGGGGGGGGGCAAGTTGTTGGTTGGGGTTAGGGATGGGGTAGGCACAGAAAAGCAGATCTTTTAAACAAGCCTGAATGTACTGATATTGAGCAAATGTTACCATTACTGTCTTATCGCCTGGCTTACTTACGTATTCCTAGCTTTCGCCGCCCTGCCTCCGGGATGTGGGCTGAGTGGCTGTGTGATGTTATATTGATGATTGGGGGAAGGCGATAAGCGGAGGCGGGCATGATTGCCCACATGATTGTACATTTCTGATTCTGCAATAAAAATTGAAGTTAAAAAAAAAAGACTGTTTTGAGCGGCCCGTGAGGGCCGACCAAAAAGTCATTGCGCACAGGAGTGTCTACCACTCCTCCCTTGCAGGTTTGCCCCGCCCACCTGCCGCAGCAGGTGGAAAAAATAAAATGATAACATTCCATTATCATTTTATTTTTTCCTTTCGTTGCTGCTCCTGTCAGTGGGGTGACGCTACTCCGACTTAGCGGAGGAGCCGCCACTGCACGTTGTTACAACTTCAATTGAAATAGAACACCTTAACCAAGTAACAATGCATAGCCATTCACACTATCGAGCATGGCCCAGTAGGATTGCTGTGGTTCTTATCTCAAAACTTGAAAGGGTTTCATTGAAAAACGAGCATGACTTTGTTTTTTTAAAGGTAAAAAAAAAAACAGCGGGAAATAGCAAGTTACTGAAGCACACGTCTGTTCAGTGTTTATGTGTATTTCGTTTACTGTTTATATAAACATGGCTTTCATTTTTACAAACACATCAAAGAATACCTTGCAATGTACCGTTTTGTAAGATATATTTCAAATTGCTTTGAAACAGTACATCAAGCATTTTGAGTTGCATATTTGTTTCTTTTTTAAATCCAGTCAATCCAATGCATTAGATTGCAGGTTCATCATAATGCTGGAAACTTCTTTTGGTTCTTTTTTTTATATTTCAGTTCACTGTAGGCTCCCAAATAACTAATCAACCAAGTCAGATGAATTCTGCTGTTGGAAAATCAATGTGTTTTTCATATAAATCCTCTCAGGCGCAGTAGATTTTCACATAATGTTGAAGTTATATAGGAAAAATATCAACTTGCACAACTGGATATGATAGGTCCATAATTATAGAAAGAGCGTTAGCTGTGACAGGCTAGTCTTGAGACTGCTCACGAATTCTGAAAGCTGGAGTTAAATAAACAAGGTTTGGATTCAGCCACACTGAATGAAGTCTAGATTGCTATATAGAGAAACTGTTTTTTTAGGTCTGGCAAGATCCTCCTTAAAATTCAGACAGGACAGATGTGATAGCAGACATGAGCAGACAAATACAATACAGAAAAAGAGTTTTATTGTTGATCTGTGTAGTTTCATATTTTGCACTTCGCATGCATTTGTGATAGATCTAAAATAGTTCCTCTCTACTGTTGCACTTTGAAAGGAGCTGATTTCTCCCCCTCTGCTTCCCTCTGTAGCATCCTCCTCAGCCCAGGAGCATGTAAGAACTATTCCACATACAGAGCTCTGGTTTGCACATCTTTATTCCACTAACTGAACCAGCTGCATCACAAACTTTATTAACCACGTCCAGCCACACCCAACAGATTATGTAATACTTGTGAGAAGCCTGCCCAGGAGCACTAGATTTTTCTATGAACAAACAGAGGACACAGTACCCTACACAAGGCTCTGTTCATTGAGAGGCAATTAATTATACCTTCCCCTTTTCTACTCTTTTTACCACATCCATAAGTGTAGCGTACTTTTTGACGATTCAGATGTGTCTCTGTTTACCATGCATGATCCTCAGGTACTTTTAAGCTGAGGGTGTGCTATAACATTGAGGCAAGCAGCTGCAGTTATGGCTTCTATGGTGGTCACCGTTAGCGGCAGACGGTGCATTCCTGAGGTAGTGACCAGTGTTAGTGCGGCACAAATCCTAAATTGCTCGGCACGGGGTTTGAGGTATGAATGATCCACACCCGGCATCAGTGGGAGGCTGAAGCTCCAGGCACCTGGAATGGGGGTGCGGCCTCCTTATTTCATCAAAATCAGTACTTTTGGGATACAGAGGTCTGACAGCTGCCCCTGGTGGCCCGTGTTGTCGCTGGCCTTGCATTATATTTGCTGAGGGCAAAAGGGACCGAGGCTGATACAGGCTGCACATGCCTTGTTGGGGAGGAGACTACCACAGAGGACATCTACAGGCAGCAGGAGTTGGTGTCTACTCAGCCACAGCAGCTACATGCTGGATTCTCCTAAGTGTTGTGGCCCTGCCGAATGTACAAACGATTATCCTTGGCCCAGCAGGCCCACCAGCTGCAGCAGCATACAGCCACCATAGCAGAGCTACAATAGGAAGTAGTGGAGCTCCGTAATGCCTCACAGGAAGATGCTGTTTCAGTGTCCTCCTGCCGAGGGCCTCCTCTCATGAAACACTGATTTATTTTGTGCCCTTACAGGAGGTTGACGTCCTTGTTCTGTGCTTAATCGTCTTCCTCAGGCCTAGAGGAGATTTACCTTTCGGGAAAGGTAGATATTTAGACACTCTTCAGTGTTTCACAACAGGTTAAAATCCAGTTTTTAAAATTAAATGTCCCTCTGGACCGATCTAACACTGTTCCCTGCTTTGGCTATTTTACATGTACAGAAGTCACTGAACGCTTCAATTCAACCTTTATTTGTACAATAAGAATGTCTCAGATGAGTAGCCGACCATTGATCACGACACTGGGGGAAATGGAGGTATTTTTTTGACCCCTCAGTTTGGAAAATTTTGTACTAATAAAAATATCGAAATATATGAATTACACATCTGATAACACATTTCGTAATATGGAACTGCAATTCCGAATCACTGTGCATTAAACACAGTCAATTCTTTACCCGCAAGATTAGAAAAAAATTAAAATGATAGAATTCACTATTTTGTTTCATTAATTCCCTTTCAGCAAACGTGTAGCATATGCCAGTTTTATCAGGAAGCCTTTATGTTGCGTGTATATATTTATAAACATACAGAATACTCTACACAATTCAAATTGCAGTTATAAGATAGCAGCATAGATAAAAAACCTGCAAAACTACTCGGGTTACTTAAGCATACAGATTCCAGCATTTAAAAGCGGAGCAAAGGGGGCGTGGATTGCGCGCCGCGTTGAGATTGCGGTCTGCGCTTGAGCTCCGAGACGAGCAAGGTCCGTCGGAGCTTTTTCTGCTGCTTTCTGGAGCCCTACCTTCAAGGAGTGATCTCTTTGTCCTTGTTTGCTTGCTGAGCGCTAGCTGTTGCCGTTTGAAGCGATGCTCGGTATCTTTGTGAACGGCCGCCATCTTGGATTCCTGTGACAGAGATCGGAATTTCCTCTCAGATGACAGCGCGCTTGATACAAACTTGCCAGAAACACGGCTGAATTGTTACCGGTTGGTTTCATGACCTTTTTCATTCTTTTTACGATACTTCTCAAATGCTCAATGTTTTCTACCGCTCAAAGCGCTTTATTATATTTCGCAAGGGCATATCTTTGAGGTGGTATGTTCCCTCTTTTTTTCATCACATAAGTCCGCCAATATATTTTGTGCTGCTTTGTTGGTCGGAAAGGCGCTCTGCTATTTGTGCCTGTCTATTTATTCTCCTGTAGTGGGTCACCTCTCACTCTTCCTAGCCTATTGCTGTTCTCAAGTACCTGCAGTGCTTGTTGCTTTGCTGCTTTTGTAACGGTACTTTATGGCTGAGAATATGGGTTTGTCCTCGAATGCTAAAGATGCAAAAGATGCTAAAACCTCTCTAAAGAGACAGAAACAACCATCTCCCACACCTGAGTCTTCTCAGAAGGACACTAGTTCCACGCTGGAGACTATTCTGATGCGTTTGAATGATGTTCACGACATTGCTCAGTCTACCAAAACAAATACGTATTTGCTGCAAGTTGAGGTATCTGCCATCAGAAATGAGTTTGAAGCCTTCTCCCTTCGTGTCTCCTCCACAGAGACACAAATTAGTGGTACTAAAGATGCTATGCAGAAACATTCTAAATCTCTGGGCCATTTAGAGCGCTAAATGGCGGCATTGCGGACAGAGCTTACTGAGCAGGAAGATCGCAATCGCAGGTCTAATCTGCACATTTTTGGCCTTCCTGAGGAAGTTGAGAAGGAAGCTCTTTCTATGATTGATTTTTTATACAATTGGATTCATGCTACGTTGCAAATTTCTTTCCAAATAGACTTTGAGATAGAACGGGCACATTGTGTCCCCACCTTTCGCTCCAAATCTGCCACACAACCAAGGGCAAAAATTTTTAAACCACTGCGTCATCAGCATACAGAACAGATTTTGGCGCATATGAGGAAGGTTAAGAATGTGTCATGGAATGGCCATCGTATTTCCATTTCTCAAGACTTTTCTAGAGACACGGTAATAAGAAGGAAAGGTTTCTTAAGCCTACGGAAGCGACTATCTGAGATGAATATCCCCTTTTCCATTTCTGGTCCTTCAAAATTTCGAATTATCTTCAAAGGCCGTTTCAGAATCTTCGATGAACCGGCTGACCTGGCCTCCTTTTTGGACAACCAGATGGAGTTGCAGATGGTACTTCAAATGGAGGCGTTGTTTAATCCTGGTGCTTCCGGCACCTGAGATCGGTTTACATGCTTATAATGTGGTTGTTCTCTCTCAGATCTAATAAGTTTTTTCTTTTTTAGGTCTGTGCGGTGGCATGATGGTCCACCGGTATCACTGTTTTTCTGTCTTTTGATATGTTCTGTTTGACGTTGCTATTTAATTGTGCGTTGTGTTCCCTTCCTTGCCTTTATTTGCTTCTTTTCTCTTTCTTTAGGTCTATTCTGCCACGAGGTTTGATATTCTTTCTCATGTCTCTCGCTGTTTGTTTGTGGGCTGTTTGTCTCTCCACGTTGCCCCTATCCTTTGTATTAGTTCGATGTTTATCGTCCTGTATCTGCAAGATAGAACCTCAATTGGTGGCCTTTCTTAACCCTGGCGCCGTTGGTTCCTGAGTTTGGTGCACATATCTGTAATGTGATTTTTTTTCTCAGTTCTCTTAAGCTTCTCCTTTTGATCTGTGTAGTGATATTAATGTACACGGTCATTGTGATTTTCTGATAGTTGATATTTTTTTGTATGGGTTTGTCACTTTAATGCTGCGCTGTGTTTTCCTCTTTCTCTCTTTTTCTCTCATATGTTTCTATGCCCTTTCTTAGTTGTTGTCTGCCATTATGTTTGAGCTTTCTTCTGTATGCTTTTTTCTGTTCTCTTGTGATATTGTCTGTATTTATGTGACTTGGTCTTGTTTTCACTTTTCGCATTTGTTCCTCCCTTCCCTTCAATTCATTTACTTTAACCTCGACTGTTGTTTGTCTGTCACTTCTTTCTTGATGCTCTGCATTTCAAATTTACTTCATTGATTTCTTTTGGTATTGTCTTATAACTTGGTATATAAATTGCTTCATTGTTGCTTATCAATTACAGTTATGTCTCTAGAGTTCAGAGTCTATTTAGTGTTTAAGTAATTCATATATTTATCTAATGCTTATTCATTGATTGGTTGCTTATTTATCATCATTATTGTATCTCACCACTAGGCTTATCTATTTATTCTTTAATATTGTAGGTTATAGTTTTCCTGGTACCTTACTGTATTTTACGATATATTTGACATACTCCTGCATGATTATTTTAATTAATTCAGCTAGTTCTATACGTTTAAGATTATTCAATCAATTAATTGCCTCTCTCTGTTTCTTGCACATTTGTATTCGTTATGCTTCGGTTTCTTATATTTATCTCTGCTTTGTTATCGCTATACTGCTCAGCCTGTTAGTGCTCCTCTTTATTATATCTCATCTACTTTCCTTTTATTACATACCATAGTTTAAGTATGTATTATTACTCCTGCTACTTATTCTTTTCTGATAGCTATAAAGGTATTCTAAATACATTTCTTGGTCCCAGTTGTATAAACAGTTTAGAGGGGATACTACATTCACTCTACATGATGTTTTTTCCTTATGTTATCGATTTTACTCTTTTTCGATGCAGTTTCTACTTTTACTGATACATTAACTCGCTACTCGCATGTTGTTTTTCATGGATTTCCATGATGTATTGTATTTGTAACATTCTAATTATTACTAGACCATATTTCAGATGTCTTTATTTCTTATTAATATGGTTAGTTTGCTCTGTATTGGGGCTGTTTGATTGCTGATCGTATTTGCTCCTCATGACGGTTCCCTTGCTCGTCTTCCCACGTTCCCCCTAGTATGAATTTGGCCTTTCTCAGACCACCTCTGCTGGTTCTTTGCTTTCCTTTCTTTTCTTCCCTCTTATCTCTTCTTTCCTCTCGGATTTTCCCAATGGATTTTCCTTCCTTGACATTTTTGTTTTTGTTTGATGTGTGGTTGTTCGTTTTCATAGTGGTTGTTTACTATCTATCATTTATGGCTTATGTTTTTCTTCTTTATGAACGTCTATGCCGGGTTTGAATGTGTTGTCCCTTAATGTTAAGGGTTTAAATCATCCAGTGAAAAGATCCAAGAACCTAGATTATTGCAAGTCTCTCTCTTCAGATTTAGTCCTGTTCCAGGAAACAAAAGTTTCTACTAGAGAAGCATTATTCTTAAAGAAGGAATGGGTTTCAGATGTTGTTTGCTCTGATGCAAGTGGCAAAAGAAATGAGGTTATTACTTTAGTTTCCAAAAATTCAGGTTTGTCCATAGTCTCTTCTGATCATGATTCTGAGGGTCGTTGGTTATTAACTAGGCTGTCTGATGGTAATTCTGATCTTTATGTAATGAACATTTACAATCCTAACAAGGATGATCCGTCGTTTTGGAAAGCAATCACCAAAAAATTGAATTATACTCCTCATTCTGGTAATCTTATTGTTGGTGGAGACTTTAATTTATTGATGGATCCCATTCTTGATAGGAATACAGCTTTTCCATTTCGTCCTCCAAAATCCCACAAACAAATCCTTAACATGTGTTCCCTATCTCACCTGCAAGATATTTGGCTTCTCCATAACCCCACTGGTAGCGTTTTCTCCTTCTTTTCCTCACCTCATTCTACCTTTTCTCGTATTGATTACTTATTGGTTCATTCCTCTCTTGTTCCGTCTTCCTCCTCTCCGATTATTCATCCTATTCTGGTTTCTGATCATGCTGCGGTTACTTTTACTTTGTTGTGCTTTGCTCCTAGATCAAGACCTAGTTCCTGGAGATTAAATACAGAAATTCTATATGACACTGCTCAGGTTGATGAGTTTTCTAGTGAAATTGAAACTTTTTTTCTAGAGAATGAAGGCTCTGTTTCCTCCCCAATTGTCCTCTGGGATTCGTTTAAATGTACTTTTCGTGGCCAGGTTATTAAATGTATGTCAAAAAGGAAAGCTGAAATTAAAAAAGAACTTACAGATCTAGCTACTGAAATAAAGAACTTAGAATCTACCTTTCGACATTCTAAGGATAAATTTTGCCTACAGTCAATCAAATTACTAAAATACAAATACAACACTATAGTTACCAAGAGAGCTCACATTGGGGTTCAAGCTCAGAAATCCAAAAGACTATTGTTAAAAAATCAAGCTGGGAAGATTCTTGCGGCTACGTTGAAATTTCAAGATTCCTCTTTTAAGTCTTCTCAAATTTCTTCCATTACTGACCTTCTTGGTTCTAAAAAACTTCAGACGGGGGAAATTCTTGAAGTTTTTCGCGATTTTTATAACAACCTATATACTCCTTCCAATCAGGCCTCTATTGAACAGTGCCAAGAGTTCTTAAAATCTGTTCCAGTGCAATCAGTTTCTGTAGAAGATACTAATTTTTTAGGTGGCCGATTTCTCCTGACGAAATTATTGCCGCATTTAAGGCCACTCTGTCTGGAAAAGCTCCGGGACCCGATGGCTATCCTATTCTATTTTATAAATCCTTTCTTCCTGTGATTGTTCCCATGCTTCAATCTGTTTTTGATGATTTTATTAAGAATGGTTCTGTTTCTGGCACAGCGGACGCTACCATTGTAGTAATCCCTAAAGAGGGGAAAGATCATTCAGATCCCAAATATTTCCGCCCAATTTCCCTTCTGAACATGGAAGCTAAGATCTTTGCTAAGATTTTAGCCAAAAGATTAGAATCCTTCATTCCTAAACTGGTATATCCCTCTCAAACGCCCATACTTAGTGGAGGGAACAAAGGGGAGCATTTTCTTCAGCTGCAAGAGACATTGTTGACCCGATACCAGTGCTCAAGGGTGTTTGGAGACTGTTTATCCCTGGCCTTGTTTTGAGCCATTTCAGCTGAGAAATACTTGAGCTGACGCCATCTTGGCTGGCGGTCCAGGTCTTTTTTCTCTGTTAACGCAGTACTCAGCCAGCACTACTTAATGAGGCCAGGTATGCGACCGTGCCACTGGTGCACTGAAGGTGTGCCAAAAGTAAGCAAATCTGCCCCGGTCAATGGCTGGCCAAGGGCCAGAAACCCTGTTCCTTCCCAGGGGGATAGTATACAATACATCTTCAGATGATGCAGTTATCCAAGGAAGTATGACAAAATCCACTGGACCGGGTGACCTTGCCTAGTAGGTGTTTATACTGCAGCCATCCGATAGAATACCCCAGGAAGTTATTTTCACTTGGAATTTGAAAGTCACTGGAGCTTTCAGACAGCCCTCATAAGTTCGAGTTACATACCCTTCTAGAAGAATAACGCCCTGGTGCCCTCTTTCTAACTGAACCATCGCTGCGGGAGGATATTTAGCCAGACATTCCGGTAGCTCTTCCACCGGGCTTTGCAAGTACCAGAAATGGCCAAATCAGGATAAAGAGCACTTCCAGTGCAAATCGTCTCCCATCACTATCTCAGGCTTTGATGCTTTTATACCGACCTGCAGAGTCTGCAACAACATTTGTACAGAATTTTCCTGAAATGGTAGCAGGACACCGTCTGGAATCAGCTGACTTCATACTACTAGTGTATCTAAAAATGTATTTTGAGGATAGTTTGTGCACACTGGCTAATGGTCTCATACAAGGTCTCTCAGCCTTACAGCTCTTTCTAACTGAAACATCGCTGCGGGAGGATATTTAGCCAGACATTCCGGTAGCTCTTCCACCGGGCTTTGCAAGTACCAGAAATGGCCAAATCAGGATAAAGAGCACTTCCAGTGCAAATCGTCTCCCATCACTATCTCAGGCTTTGATGCTTTTATACCGACCTGCAGAGTCTGCAACAACATTTGTACAGAATTTTCCTGAAATGGTAGCAGGACACCGTCTGGAATCAGCTGACTTCATACTACTAGTGTATCTAAAAATGTATTTTGAGGATAGTTTGTGCACACTGGCTAATGGTCTCATACAAGGTCTCTCAGCCTTACAGCTGTTACAGCTGGAGGCTCATCCCACGCATTTTAAGGGTTATCTTTTAGACCCCATATTTTCAAACATTACATCCATGAAGAAATGCACCCCTCGGCCAATATTAAGGTCTAATCACTTGTTAATACAGTTCTCCATTACAAAAACTGCAATAACTAAAGCTGGCAGAGCCCTAGCAAAATCCATAAGGCTATGATCGAAACTGGATACTTTGAGCTGGAAAGCAGCTCTTAGCAAGTCCATCTCTAGACTAGATGGAGAGGTTACTTTTAGGGACTGGATACAAACTCTACAGTGGAGACCTTGGTCACCAAAAGCACCAGTGGACCCTTAGGTGCTAGAATAAGTGCAGTTGATTTGCACCTGAACTAAGAGAAATAGAGAAGTAATGTAAAACACAGGAGAGGAAATGGAAATGACAATTTGATGAGGGAAATAAAAAATGGTGAACATAATATCAATCAATCAATCAATTTGTAAAGTGCACTACTCACCCATGAGGGTCTCAAGGCGCTGGGGTGGGGAATGCTGCTACTGCTCTAAAAGCCAGGTCTTGAGGAGTTTTCTGAAGGTCAGCGGGTCTTGAGGATGCCGTAGGTGGATGGGGAGAGTGTTTTAGGTCTTGGCGGCGAGGTGGTAGAACAATCTGTCGCCGGAGGATGCTATTCGGAAGCGGGAGTCTGTGGCGAGGGCGAGGTCGGCGGAGCGGAGCTGGCGGATGGGGGTGTAGAAGCTGAGTCGTCTGTTGAGGTACGTTGGTCCGGTGTTGTGGAGTGCCTTGTGTGCTTGGGTGAGGAGCTTGAAAGTTACCCTCTTGATGACTGGAAGCCAGTGCAGGTCCCTCAGGTGGGGTGTGCTGTGGCTGCGGCAAGGGATGTCGAGGATCAGGCGTGCAGAGGCATTCTGGATGAGTTGGAGCCGTCTCAGGAGTTTGGCCGAGGCTCCTGCGTAGAGGACGTTTTCCTAATATGAAAAAGTATCACCATGCAATTCGTAGGGCCACATTAATAATTTTTTCTGACAGAATCAGCCAGGCAATACAACCCGCCAAAGAAATATATGTGATATATGTGATTGTTAATTCATTCCTAAAACCTGTTGTTAGAGGGAAAGGCCCTCCTCCTTCTAAGGAGCATTGTGAGCAGCTGACAAACTATTTTTGGGGCAAATTCACACAGATCTATGACTCTATGAGTGTCACCAGACCTCCCAACCACTTCAGAATCCAGCGGCACATGCAAGAAGCCCACAGTAGACCTCTCATCATGCCCTAAGTTAAGCAATTACGAGGAGCAGCAAATACAATACCATTAGGATCTCCTCATGGCCCTTCCTCAATGAACATTTTGCTGAAAGGAGGAGAGCCAATATCTGCTGCCTTAACAGTCTTACACAACTCCTCACTGGAGGTGGGCTATGTTCCTGTTGCATGGAAACATACAATTATTCGGTCCTTGGACTCTGGTAAACCAGAAAACTAGAGACCTATTTTATTGTTTCCAGGACATGCAAAATTCTAGATAAGCTCTTAAATTGCTTTCTCTTAAACTATCTGGAAACCAATAACCTGCTACATCATACACAGACAGGCTGCAGTACGGAGACTGCTCTCCTGTTGGCCACAGAGGACCTAAAAAGGACTCTGTACCATGGCAGGTCTGCTGCACTCATTCTAAATGACTTAAGCACAGCTTTCGGCACCATCTAACATGCAGCCTTGAGTCAAAGATTGGAAGCTGTAGGGATCTCAGGGGAAGCTTCAAAATAGCTAACGTCATAGTTGCATTTATTGTAAAAAAATCACAAGCTGGAGTGTGTATTACCACAGGGCTCTTCTTTGAGCCACGCTCTTAAACATATATGTCTGTCCACTCTCGGATATCATCTGTTTCCAAGGCCTCACAATGGTTTCCTATGCAGTCAACACACAGATTGTCATCTTGTTGTCACTCGATACCATTTCTACCTCTAAGAAGCTCACCACATGTGTGGGACTGGTGGCCAGCTGGAAGGCGGCAAGCCATTTAAAATTGAACAGTGACAAAACAGAGGTGTTGGTTGTGGGCAACAACCCCTCGCTTTGGGACCAACTCCCTGTTTGGGAGAGCCTCACCTTCCTACACCTGAAATTAGGAGCCTTGGTGTCACCTTAGATAAGTACCTGACCATTGTCTCTCATGCTAAGAAGATATCAGGCACATGCTTTGGGTTGTTAAAATCCCTTAGGAAAATGTTCAAATGATTTCCCTTGGATTGTCGGAGGATGGTGGTCCAAGACTTAATCCTCTCACGCATGGACTATGGTAATTCCCTATATTTTGGTAGCCCAGCATGTGATAAAAAATAGCAGGTTTTTCAAAATAGAGCGACACATGCACTACTTAGCTAGGCGAAAAGGAACCATACACATCTGCCGCTCAAAGAACTTTATTTGTTTCCAATTCAGACAAAGAATTGATTTAAAATTCCTATGCTCAGCCATAGGCAAAAATATTCCTCAGGCACAAATATTCAATCAGCATCATATCACTCCACACATAGCCCCCAAAATGTTGACATCAAACAGTCTCGCCTTTCTTGGCATCCCCAGAGTCAAGAGAGCAAGAGGAGGAGGTCATTTTCTTACCTCACCGCCAAATTGTTGAATACATTTTCTGTTCAGCTCGAGTTAAACAATAATCTGTTAAGTTTCTTAGCAGGAAACTCACCTTTTTACATAATTTTGGAGAATATCCTCAGATATGTCTGTGTCTCAGTTAGATTCTTCTATGTTGCTCTTTATTTAGCAACATAACAATTCAGCATTTGTAGGATGAGGAAGCAAGAGGTGGAGCCATGGTGACTTTATAGTCCATGATTAGTCCTAGGTTTCTGGCATCTTTTGATGGGATGGAAGCAGGTGCTAGTCCTGCTGCCTACCAGAAGGTGTCTCAGGTTGAGCTCTTGTTTCTAATGATCAGTCATTAACATATTTTGCTGTTCTGAAAAACTTTGAATCTAAAGCACATTTTTAGCCAATGTAAGTCCATGTTATGCCAACAGTACAGAATTATTAATTAAACATTCAGAAATGAGGGTCATGTAAAAACTGTTTAAAACACGTTGTCTAGCATCCGCCAGCTGAAGAGTATCCATATGTAGATTCAACAAGCTTTGATAAAGCCAGTTCTATTTGTGGTGAATTTATATTTTTTTGTCCTGCAACAGCAATATTATAATTATATCTAAAATAGGAGTCTCTAACCAGCATTTTCTTACCACACACAGGGTGATTTGGTGGTCTTAGTAGGTTCTGAAGAAATACATCACAATCAGGAAAATACTCATAGCAGTTGAAATAGTAGCTTTATTTGCAGTAGCGGCCGACATAATCAGAAAGTGTTGTGGCGAGTAAGGGTAGCAGATGGGGTTGAAATGTGCACGGGGAGTGCAGGAGGGCGACTGCAGGGGTAGGGGGAGCAGGATGGATTTAAAAATAATTAAAAAAAAGACTTATATGAAGCTGCCGGCAACCTCGTACCTCGGTCTTCTGCTGCTTCCTTGTCCCAGAAGACACTGGGAGAGCATCATAGACTCCCTGTGCAATCTCGCTCTGCTCTCATGCTATTATCAATTGATCCAGTTTGATTCTAAGCAATCAAGTCACTACAGGAACCCAATCAGATTATCTTGATGGTGGACAATTTTGTCTAATCTAGTCCTGTTCCTCAAAACAAAACTATAGAGTTGTGAGGCAAAGAGAGGAGACCAACCACCAGCACAAGTATGGTGTCAGCAGGACAGCTGGGGAGGGCAACTAAAGTGTATTTTGTAGCAATCAAGGCCCATGGCACACCTGGTCTAGAGACGGGAGATGGTTCCGGGTCTAAATGACAGAAGTAACAGGCACGGCTGGGGGGATGCATGAAATGCTTCTAAGGGCTAAATGAGGAGCACTTCTGCTAGACATAAACTGGAATCTACGTAAGCCATTCAAAACACCAGGGATAGTATAGGAAAAAATAGCATTATTTGCAGTTGAAGCTGGTGATCTTTCATAGTGGTGGGATTTAGTAGATGTTCTGATCTGTAGTAATGAGACAGTTGTTCACCTGGAGGATGGTTACCTCTCCAAGTATAAATGTAGGAATTGTAAAAAAAGAGTGGCTTATTGTAGAATTTGCAAACATTCCGGCGGTTTTGTTTTTTTTAAAGGGGGACTGAAGCCCGATGCAGGACCTCCTCATTTTTTCTATGCAAATTTTAAACTTCATTGGAGTATATTGGGCTTTTTATCCATCTCCCGAGCATCGAAGTTTGTGGGTAAACCACTCAATCTGCTACTCAGGGGAGGTACAAAGACAGTTCAGGGCTTAACCCCTTCCACACTGCGTGAATTTTCACGCTTTGTTGGGGGTTTTATTGAGTTGGAGGGATTCGGACGGCCACCGGCCGTTGTCAGCACACACCCACCATATCGTCGGACTGCCAGGGGCCGTCCGAAGCACACAAGGGGTTAAAGAATGTGGCCTGAAAACCTGGATTAGCTCTGGAGGCCAAATGACCCTCCACCACCATCCGCAATCCATATGGAGGGCATGAAGATTAAAGATCTCCTTAGGTAGGAGAGGTGAACACTTATCCAGGCCTGGTGGCTGCTCCCTTTCTTTTCCTGGAGGCTTGTGGGTGAATTCCTGCTCAAGGGGCACCTCATGTTGCGATTCCAGGTCGACCAGTAGCTCTCCTTTTGTTATCATTGCTCAGGGGCGGAGAAATACCCCGAGCACTGATCTCTATGCTGCTTTAACTTGTGTGAGACATCAGTGAAAATGGTAATGCTGATCATCTCACCGTCTGAAAACAATATATATATATATTCTTAGCTGTGAGAGAATCTCTTCCCTTACATCATCAGCAGAGTACTTGGTTCTCAGCAACGTTCATGTCCTCTGCCCTGTAGAGCTGGTGCTGAGGTTGTGACTGCCTTGCCATCCTCTAAAGTAAGTCAAATTTATTTAAATCGCAGTATAATGTAAAACCTTCATACACCTTTTTTCAACAGATTGAAAAAACTCTTACGATCTCGATTTTCCGGGCACGTTTAAGGAATAATATCATTTATCCAGGCTTGCATGGAGGCACTATGAACAAAGTGAAAAGTATGGCAGGCTGCTAGTACAACAACTGAAACAAAGAGCAGCCACAACAGCAATACAAGTGATTAGAAATCAATTAAACTACAGAATGTGTAAAGGAATTTCCACCTATCTATTCCGACCAATTGATCAGAATCTGATACTTTGTTAGTTAAAATATAAGATTTATTTGAGGATGTGACCCTTTGAAGCACCTTAGGTAAAGCATGCAGCAGCCATCAAACACATGCTAAGTAGTAATTGCCCACATAGATGAGCTTCCCCTTGGGTTATATCAAATCAATGTCAAATATCAAAATCAATATCAAATCAATGCCTAAACATTCCTCCCCTACTGAGCACAGTTTCCAGGAAGGTCAATACCTCTTGGGTCATAGATCTGAGGAAGAAGCTAAAAGGTTTGGGCAGGTGTGACAAAGGTGTAAAACTGGCGGTTGCTCAGTAGGCAGATGGTATTAAGCAGGCATGGGTATAGGGAGTGTACTTCACACCATCCTTGAATTCAGGGGGTTGGAACTGAAAGTTGGAGAAATTGGACAGGTGCCACTGCAAGGTATGACAGGTCAACAGCAATGCCGTGGCCTGCTGAGGCAGATAAGGGAAACCATCAGAGCTGGGAGACACCAATGTTGAACAAGCAATCACTGCTTCCCAGGCCTCCAGAAATACATCAACACATCAATGGATGCAAATAAAGAAAGATATTCATGGGTTAAGGAGAGCTACAGTGAGGGCTCAAAACATTATAGGACCTGCATTTGGTGTTTTTTATCCTAACACATGATATAATTGGTTTTGGATACTAGGAGTTCTTGGCTCATATGTTGGTGTACTACCAAGATAGTCCATTTTAACACATGTCAGTTTTACAACTCTAAGGTAAGAGCCGCTTGACTTTGAAAAATGTGCTGCTTATCTATCCTTTATGTAGGATGCTGAATCAGCATTTCCACTGCTTGTTTCTCATGATGTCAGAGGCAATACACAAAAGGGGTCCATATGGACCTTTTAGGTTCAAATCCATAACAAACATTGTTCAGTGATCAGAAATCCACCCTTAATCCTTAAAGTGTACCCAATCACGTTTCAGAAGTTTTACTTGTTTGTAATGAGAGCCTGAGTCATTTTACACCTATGTACAAAGACTAAATTCCATATTCACATGGGCTAGCATACACTAAATATGGCGACAGGGGTTGACGTGCTAGCGACTAACCTGTGGTCACCACCGAACACGTGTATGCAAGGGCTGCACTCATCAGCATCACAGCTCCCTGATTTCAGCTCTCTTCGTGTCATCAGAGCCAGGGTAGGTCTTTTGTTCGGCGCTGCGACTCATCTGAGGGCGTATTTCTGATGACTAAATGTAATATAACAGAGGTGGCTATTCATGATAAGAAGTTACTATGGTCCATACGGATCGCAGTTGTAGAAGGGCAACACATGGTGGGAATAACCCATCTGTCTGAACTACAGTGATGTTGTTCTGTTTCTGCAGTTCTAACCTGCAGAAACAGAGTAGATAGAAAATATGTGAAGGGAGCCTATAACCTGCATCACCTCAGTAAGTATGTGGTGTGGATAGAGAGTGTCGAAAGGGAGGTCACATGTTTAATTCCACCAAGGGGATGTCATCGTCCGACTATTGATATGTGTTGACAGATGAAAGGTTCAGATTTGCACTTTTCTTCAAAAGGGTGTACTTCCAAGACTATCCTATGCTTGCTTCTCATGAGGTCATACGCAATACCCAAATGGGGTGAGAATTTTTTTCAAAAATAGTAGAGATCCACGTATTTTGCGCTATTAAGCTCGCTCACATGATAAATGGTGGTGCTAGTATTCATCAAAGCTCGCGGGCAACATGCATGCCGCTTATGTTTTTCACAAATGTATTAATGTTTAATGTAAATCCTACGCCATTTATGTTGTCTATTTTCTCTGTGTTCCAGATTGTGTTTTATACGTAAGAATTGAGGTACGATATTACCACACACTCAATGTATGACTGGTGATTCGTGAGTACTACCAAAGTTTGGCAGCAAGTCATAAGTGTAGTGTAGTTTACTGAGATAGATCCTGAAGAATCACCACCTGATCCTTGCGACAAACAGAGGTGAAAAACATGTTGACCTGATGTTTCAAATCACTAAATATCCAGATTGCTAACTAGATTGATTATTTATTGGATTAGCAAAGCAGTTTTTAATTAGGCTAGTGAGCACATCAATTAAAATAGTTCTGACACTAAGTATCACTAAACCTATTTTAAATGACCTTTTCTACCTCACTACACATAACATCATTGTCCACACAACCTAACTTCACCTGCTGGCTATTATTGTGGATGCCCATGGGGCATTGCGGCGCCGGACCAATGAAGAGCTAGCCCAATGTTGAAGCATGACAGTCTTTTGGTGTGTGAGGGCCCATGCACCTATTGGAGCAAATTCCTGTTTATGGAACGCTAACCCTGTTAGTCATATCCTTAGGAACTGCATATCCTATCTGTACTGTACATGTTTTGGGGCATATGTGCTGGACCTAATAAGCTCCTGGTTGTCTCTTTATTAGAGATTCTTTTTCACAGCCTTGCATTTTTCTGTCTTTCTTGTTTCATTTTTTATTTTCTTGTTATTTTTTGCCTTTTGCTGTCCTTTTAATTTTGCTCTGGTTTGCTTTTCTTTCTTTCCCTTTTCCCTTCTCCCTGTAACCCTTTTCCGCTCTTGCAGTTCATCGCCCCAGCGGCCCACCCCTCCCAGCCCTATTTCCCACCTACAGCGTTCCAGATGACCAGCCCTCACCTCCCTAACACTACTTAAATTAATGCCAGCTGTTGTCCGTTGAAGGAGCAGCCATTGACCTTATCAGCATGTGTTGGTCCCCTGCTGCACAGCTCCACCTGGTAGTGGTCTGCCCTCATGAGTTCTAGGTTCTGGGTTTCAGGCCCTCTACCACCTGCAGCTCGTGCCTGTCCCTTGACCTTGGTGGCCTAGTGGTGAGCATGTCTCTTGTTTCTGTTTTGTGTGGTTTCTTTATCATAGCCTCTTTCTGTCTTTTAATGTTTACATCTTTCATTTTTCTGTTTTTCTTTTCTTGTTTTATTTGTAGCCTTTGCTGTCATTTCAATTTAATCTGGTTTGCTTTTCTTTCTTTCCTCTTCTGCCTGTCCTCCCTTCCACTCCTCAAACCTGCTCTTTCTCCACAGCTCACACCCTTCCAGTGCATTTCCTACCTCCCGCCTCCCAGCTGACCAGGACTCCTGCCTTCCCAAAAGTACTTAATATTGGGCGCTGTGCGACTGTGCACAGTGGGTGTGCTGCCAGTGCGAGAAAGGCATGCCAAAGGCAAAACCACCTGGCCCATCCATGCCTGGTCCATCCCCGGTCCATGCTCAGTGCCAGGGACCCTGATCTCTGCAGCCTCCACTACTACTATGCCAACACCCTCCACGCACTCAACACCGTATTTTCCACCACCTGCCACCTCTTGTCACCAATGGACACTCAAGGGCCATTCACCTGTTATAACTCCACCTTCTCCTCCCTCCGCACACCAGACCCACAAGAACGGGAACTGACCACCTCAGCTGAATCCTACTCAATAGATGCCCCCGTTGCACACATGCTGTGGAGAATTGGGTCAAGCTTGATTCCATCTTCCCTGACCTTATCTTCTGCAAGGATTGTCTGGCTGAACCCCCCCCTCAGCCCCGAACATCTCAACAGCCATCCCCGATGGCTACACGATCATCCACAAGGACTACGCCAACCGGCTGGAGGAGGCATTCCCTTCGTACACAAAAACAACTTCAGCTTTACAAGGAGCTTCGACGACCACTCACCTGACATGGAACACCTCCACTTCAAGATCCAGACCACCCCGAATGCAACCCTCTGTAGCACCCTTATCTACAAATCTCCTGGACTACGCCCCCCCTTCTGAGACATAGCCGCTCTCACCTCAATGGACTACATCCTCCTCAGTGACCTCAATTTCCACCTGGACAACCTTGAACCTGGCCATACAAGTAAATGAATATTGAAAGAAAATGTGGATGAGGTCAGTATTTATGGACCAAAATCTTCGCAGATCAAAGGCAAAGATATTTTGAGCAGGTATTATACCTAAGTAAATTACTTTCTTGAAAAAAACCATTGCGCAGACTACCTGTCTGAGACATTGTACTATTACAGACTTTAAAAACCACTTCTATACTAAAAGTTAATTTGATTCTGATTGACAATTACAAATGAACATTTCTGATTCTAATGTAAATGAAATGATCCATAATCAACTTATAATTCCACTTGATTATCAAATGATGTTGTAGCCTTATGGCCCTATGATTCTAAGACTTTCATACTTGGTTTTCTTTCCAACAGCCCTGGCCCTAAAACTAATTGGCCTAATCAACTATAGAGCACACAGACACCTGTAGTAGTCACCTCATACAGTGTGGGCAAGCTATGCCAAAGCTGGTTAGCACATGGATATTTCTGACTTCATTTTGTGATCATATCAAAGTTGAAACACACAATTCATACTGACAGGAAAATATGAAGTCTACAGTGAATGGAACAAAAACTGAGGTAAAGCATCTGCAGAGAGAATTAGGCAAATAGATCAGGAAAACCTACAAACTCATTTTTAAAGTTATTGACAAAGGCACGCAGAAACTTTCAATGAGAGTGCACTCTTTAAACACATTCATCAAAGGAAACTTAGGTCTTTTACAACACAGCCAGACTTAGCTGAGAGCCATTATACAATGAAATCAGGCCGTACAAAAACTCAGATTAAGGTTTGTAAATGAAAAAGCCATTTTGAGGTTGATAATTTGATGTTAACTCAATAAACAACGGCTACAAAAGTATCCACAGATACTTTGTTGAGTATCGAGCAAGTGGAAGAAGTGCCATTTTTAGTTAGGACCATCAACCTAATAGAGTTTAATATTAGAATGAAAAATTAATTAAACAATGTGCTAACGGTGTCGTAAAATAAATGCAAAACTCACACACATTTGAAATGTGACAATTCGCAGTAGGCATTGATTGTTATTTATGTGGGCCATGGACAAACTCTGACATACGTTTTTGCTAGTTAAAAAGAAGCCTAGAGATGTTGTTATAACTGCAGAATTTTTCATTTTATCAAAGTACATTACTTTACTATGCAACATTTTATTCTTGAATGTCATGAACTTCCTATTCCTTATTGATTCGTATAAGAATTTAAGAGAATAGCTAGTGCATTACACACTAATGATTATAGTATAGTGTAAAAGAATGCATTACTTAAGGATGATTTTGCTCTTTAGTTAGTGGTTCATTCTTATCGCATTGAAAGAAGTAGAGATATAGAAGGTAAATGGATGTGAAAAGCCTATGGTAACTGTGACTGATGTTCTCAGATTCTAACCTTCCAAGACTGTCAGTAGCTAGCAACATGATAAAAAGTTTAATCCACATGTATTTCCGTGGGAATGGTGGAGCTGAACTTACTTACTGAAGAGTCCGGTCTTCTTATTGGCTCGTGGAAGAGGAAGCGGGCAACAATGTTTTCGATATTTCTTTGTTATATTTCTTTGTTACTATTATATTAGTGCATGTTCTTAGGTAGAGAGACTGGCTTTTGCCTGAAGCATTGTTCCAGCCCCTCAAGATGGTAGCTTCTGCTGCTAATGTTTCCCTCCTTTGCATGACTTTACTTGGATTCAAAACTTAACTACCCAAACTGAATGCTGAGCTGAGACTCGGCTGAGTCTTATGAAATACTCTCCATAGGTATTTCTGCTTAAACTTGATCTACACTTCGTGGTCCTTGACTTTACTCTTCTCCATTTAATTTTGAACTCTTTATGGGTTCTTAGTAACTTAAAATCGGATCCTGGCCTCTAAAATAGAAAATATAGGCTTGAGTCACAGAATGAACTTAAGCCTAAATCCTAAACTTACTACCATTTGGTATTCATAGAATGCACTTACTACTACTGGCATTCACAGAATGAACTTACTACTTTCGGTATTCACAGAATGAACTTACTACTTTCGGTATTCACAGAACAGACTTACGACTACTGACTTTAAGTCCTCACCCGGGCCGTAATTTGCGTCACCGGGCCATAACTTACGGCTCCACTGCGGAATTTACGATAGAAAAAACATTGGATAGCGTAGCAGTAAAAATTACTATTCCCACTCCAGTGAGTGCAACAGTAGGGAAAGCATTGGATAGCGTAGGGGTAAAAAATACTATTCCAACTTCAGAGAGTGCAACAGTAGGGAAAGCGCTCTATAGCGTAGGGGTAAAAATTACTATTCCCACTCCAGAGAGTGCAACAGTGGGGGAAAGCGTTGGATAGTGTAGAGGTAAAAATTACTATTCCCACTCCAGAGAGTGCAAAAGTAGGGAAAGCGTTGGATAGCGTAGGGGGTAGCAATTACTATTCCAACTCCAGAGAGTGCAACAGTAGGGAAAGCATTGGATAGCGTAGGGGTAAAAATTACTAATCCAACTCCAGAGAGTGCAATAGTAGGGAAAGCATTGAATAGCGTAGGGGTAAAAATTACTATTCTAACTCCAGAGAGTGCAACAGTAGGAAAAGCGTTGGATAGCGTAGGGGTAAAAATTACTATTCCCACTCCAGAGAGTGCAACAGTAGGGAAAGCGTTGGATAGCATAGGGTTACAAATTACTATTCCCACTCCAGAGAGTGCAACAGTAGGGAAAGCAGTGGATAGCGTAGAGGTAAAAATTACTAATCCCACTCCAGAGAGTTTATCAGTAGGGAAAGCGTTGGATAGCGTAGGGGTAAAAATTACTATTCCAACTCCAGAGACTGCAACAGCAGGGAAAGCGCTGGATAGCGTAGGGGTAAAAATTACTATTCCCACTCCAGAGAGTGCAACAGGAGGGAAAGCATTGGATAGCGTAGGGATACATATTACTATTCCCACTCCAGAGAGTGCAACAGTACGGAAAGCATTGGATAGCGTAGGGGTAAAAATTAATATTCCCACTCCAGTGAATGCAACAGGAGGGAAAGCATTGGATAGCAGGAGGGTAACAATTACTATTCTCACTCCAGTGAGTGCAACAGTAGGGAAAGTAAATACTTCATATATAAATAAAAATAAAATAAATAGTAATACCAATTACAAATTGATTAAAATACTTAACATTTTGATATAATATATTAATTAAGCAATTAAAAATGCAAATAAAAAGTAATTACTAAAAATTACTACCTACTAATACAAATTATTTACCAATTAACAATAAATTAATTAACAATTAGAAAATAATTAAAAATTTGATAAAATAAATTTTTTTTAAAATAGATTTACTTACAATTAAATTACTCCCCACCCTATTCCGCTATAAACCCACAACCCACTACATAAACTAAATTAATAAAATTAACATAATTATCAATTATTACATTAATTAAAATTAATTACCCATTATATTTTAATTAATTACCAATTATTAATTAATTAACTATTATTTCACAATAAATACAAATAAACAAATTAACATCTTAAATTATTTATATTTAAGTAACTTCCCACCCTATTCCCCTATAAACGCACAACCCACTACTGAAAATAAATTACTAAAATTAACATATTTATCAATTAGTCTATTAATTTAAATTAATCACCAATTATATTTTAATTAATTACCAATTAATAATAATGGACAATTAATTCAAAATAAATACCAATAAATAAATTAACATATTTAATTAATTATAATTAAATTACTTCCCACCATATTCCCCTATAAACCCACATCCCACTACAGAAAATAAATTGCTAAAATAACATAATTAACAAATAATCAATTAATTAAAAATATTTACCAATTATATTTTAATTAATTACCAAATAATAATTAATTACCAATTAATTCAAAATAAATACCAATAAATAAATTAACATATTTAATTAATTATAATTACATTATTTCCCACCCTATTCCCCTATAAACCCACAACATGCTACAGAATTATATTACGCAAAAATGTAATACCATAAAAATAATTAATGTAAATAATAAAATGAATATACACTTTTCAAACATATACTAACATAAAAAACACTTTAAAAATTGATATTAACTTACTTACCTCAAATTCAATATTTTTGTAGTCTATATTCTGTCCATTCTATATTTTTGTAGTCTATATTCTGTCCATTCGATATTATGTCCATTCTATATTTTTTTATTCAATATTAATGCTATCCTATTCGATATTTTTGTAGTCTATATTCTGTCCAGTCGATATTCTGTCATTCTATATTTTTTAATCGATATTAATGCAAATTGATAATAAAAACTCAATATTTTGACTGTATATCATTATGTGCATAGCATATGACTCACAAAATATGTATCCATATTTGGAAACGGAGATTAAAAATTAAGTCAAACAAATTAAAGAAAGTAGAATTCCTCAAAGATATTTATATAGGAACAAAAACAAACCGTCCGTTTGGAAGGGAGAAAGGAAAACAAATGATGATCTTAATGCAGGAGGAGAAGGGAACTTGGATTGGGGTGGGGCAAAACAAATATAATACTTCAGGGAGCATCAGGGAAACCAGTCTATTAACAAGGGGAAAATTAAATCTTCGGACAGAACATTGTCTTAGTCCAAAAGTCAAGTGTCCTTCTGTACATCCTCCAGGACCACAATGTGTAGATCCTCAGGGTCTGACACAGTCACACGGCTTGCTACTGCAGGAACAGGCACCACATGGGTATGTGACACACAAGGAGTACAGAGGGAAAGAGTGTGGGGCATCTGGCAGGGGAACACATTGACAGTGGTATGAGAAGGGATTTGGGAGATAACAGATGACATGGCTGTGCTCAGGGACTGGATGTGGGTGCCGAGGTTGTTCATAGATCGGACAAGGTCCACTCGCATCGTGCATATCTCGGGACACACTTGCAGAAAGATGCGAGCGTACATGTCAGGTTGACCCTCGACCATCCAACTCAAGTCCCCTGGTGCAGCCACAGGAGGAACAACACCAGGAGGGGCCGGGGGGGGACAGGATGGATGTGGTGCCTCAGTTCTGGAGCTGATGTGTTCGGCTTGGCAGCTACGAGGAGGGGGACAGGTTTCAGGGGATCGAGCTGGAGCCCCCGATGACATGGGGGACTCTAGAGGTAGGGAGGGGCAGATGGCAGGCCCAGATTGAATGTTGGCCTGCCCCGGGGACACCTCTTCCTGAACAACTGGTGAAGAGTGTGTGGGTGAGTGGCTCTCAACCACATCATGGTCCGAGGTGTCTGGTCCTTCCTCCCCCCTACAATGTCCACATCCTCCACCCGGGATGTAGCACCAGAGTCGTGTTCTTCCTCATCCCGGGTGGGCACAACCCCCTGGCCTGCAGATGTTGAGGTCCCCTCCTCCTCCTTTTCTTCCTCGCTGGTGGAAAGAAGGTGTAGCCGCCGGCGAACTTATGTCCTCTTGCTCCTGACTTGTTCCTGCATTTCTTCTGTCTAGCCAACCGTGCCTGTGAAGTGTAAGCAAATCCTGATGTGGTGGTTGTTTCATGCAGGACGATACACATACATAGATGAGCCAAGGTCAGATTTTGTTCTCCTCTGTGCACACTCTACAGTTGTCAGGGGCTGATTTACAGCTTCTGGTGCATCTCTGATAATCAGCTAAGGTGTGCCAGAAGAGTTGCATTGTATCTGCCCACCCATGTGCCACCCATGAAGCGCCGCATTTACAATGCGGCACACCGTGGTGCTTGGGTGGGCAGATGCCTTATGCATCCCCAGTCGTACTTTGCTGGAGTGGCGTGCCAAATGCTGGGGGGTGCCCAATCGCTAACATGCTACGTCAATCCTTACCCCTGCTTCAAGCAGGCGCAGAGTTTTTACGCAGCATGGCCCTAAAAGTGACTGAGTGAAATCATGTAGATTTCACTCAGCCACATTTAGGAGGAGTTCCTGCACCGGAACGCCCCCCGCCCTTCCCCAGTGCCAGAACGACTACATGTGGTGCAGGGCTGTAAAACGTGACGCATCTCCCAGATGCGTAACGTTGCAATTACCCAGCAGCATGGCGTTTTGTTTGCTCGGCCCCTGCGTCACAAAAGTGACCCAATGGTGGTGTAAAGGAGGTGCAATTGCCTTGTAAATCTGCCCCTCAGTCTTTATGAACTCAATAGGTCTTGGAAGCACACTGTCTCACAGTCTCAGCACTGTTCGCCCCTTTGCATCCTGGTAAATGCAGTACACAGTTCACACTTACTTCAAAATCATCTGGGGTTGCAGGAAATGCTACCAGGTTCCCCTCAGGTCACAGTACCACTCACAGGCACACAGCAATCCCAGATGATTTTTCTTTGCTCTCTTAAACTGCTGCTCTCTACTGATGAAAGGCTCACTCCAGAAACACGTATCTAGAGATATACAGCAATGTCTGCACCAACATTGGTGAAAAACTCCAGATAATATTGAAGTGACTTTGAACCTTGTACTGCATTTACCAAGATGCAAAGGGGCGACCTGTGCTGGGACTGTGAGGCAGTGTGCTCCCAACCCCCATTCTGTTTATGAGCTTACATTACATGCATGTACACTGTCATTTACTAAATTGAGTCTTACATGGACGTCTCATGTGTATTGTTATGGCTTATGCAACTGTATTGGTAAAACCTCAACCTTGGCATTCTTGTGATCTGTGTGTCCTGACACTGCTACATGTGCCAGTTCAAAAACCAGTCCACCAAAGGAGAACATGAAGAGTCCAGATTTAATAGAATTTGGCCATTGATATGGATTTGCAGCTATTTAATGTCTGGACAAGTGTCATCTGCTTTGTAGCACTGTATGGGACAAGCCAAACGTGGGTCACACATCCATATAGGGGCTGAACTACTCCTCTAGCTACATTGTAAGTCCTGCCTTTTTCCATCCCCATACATCATCGGACAATCCAGTGCCACATATTGGCTTTGTTGACTTAAAAGGAAGTGCAGTACACCGGTGAACAGTGGTGGGTGGTTGTGACAGCTACCTGTACATGTAGAATGTCATACAGGCCACTGAGGGTGAGACGTCTGTCACTGGACACACCATGTAAATTTAGGAAAACGTAAGAGTGATGCAAGGATCTCAAAGTCTGTCTTGACTCCATGGCACATGATGATCTGTCTCAATTGGAAACGAACTCTACAGGTGCAATGCAAATCACAACATCCAATACCCTATGGCCTGCCATGTGCACACTGGACAGTCTCTGTACCATCACACTCAGGACCTATGTTGTTTTAAAAAACTCCTTAAAACTCACCTTTTCACACAGGCCTATTAATTCCCTTTCTTGCCTTCAGTTCATTACCTTTCGCGCCAGGATACTCAAGAGTAGTTGTGCGCGCTACAAATACCAATATAAGATAACATAACATATAATATATAACATAGCTCATCCAATGCTCACATCAGTTATGATTTACTTGATTCAATTGTAGTGGTGCTGGCAGAGCAGTATTCAATATGTCTATATGTGTGTTGCTCATTTACCCAGTTGTCATGAAGAAACTACACTCTGAGGTTCCGTGACGATCGTAAGTGGTGTTTTCGACTCGTACGAATATGGTCGAGTCTGGTATGTATGAACCGCAAATGACGAGTTTAGTGGGTGTACGCATTTTCGCTGTGCTAACCTAAACCGTTCTTATGATTCGTGGGTTTCTACATCCGAGCCCACGGGTTCCATCTTAGATGCGGCATCCATTTTGTCTCTTGCCCTCAAGTAGCCAGCGAACGGACGCTGTCCGCTTCGCGACCCTGGGATTCCCAAACTCTTGTGGAAGACACGTTTCCTTTGAAGGTGTCTTTATGATAAGAGGACGGCACTGTAAGGCAGATGGCCCCGCTCGAGGCTCATCTTGCCGTGCCGGTCTATTGTCTTAGCCGTGCATCTCATTAGACACGTCCCTTTGATGCCTGCAGCTCGTGTTTCCCGATACCACCCCCTTTACACCCTTTCCGATCTCCCCACTGTTCCTGTCTTCCTCTGCACCTGTTTCTGTCCTTTCCTCGATCTGTTTATTGTTGATTGGAATGTACTAATGGTGGGAAGATGGGTTTTTACAGTTGGGAACCACCAAACGTTTCTGTACTTATGTTCCGGGCCTTGAATACATGAAAGTAACCCCTTATGGTTTTACGATGGGAACCGAGTTGTAACCTTTTGTGTACCATGCTAACCTATGAGAGAAAACTGTATAAAAGGAGCGACCCACAGTAGCAATTCGAATCAGGCTCCGTGAACCTACATGTAATGTACTTCTCGTGACTTCTGTGTTCCCTGCAGTAATAAACCTCGAATCTTTGACGCCGAAGGAAGTGTCCCGTGTCTCTGTCATTTGTACGCCGGAACAGGTTACCCAAGAAGGTTTCAGGTGTTGTCCCCTGGCACCGCTGGGTCTTAAGAAAACCCAGTCCTTCAGTTGGCGCCCAACGTGGGGCTGCATCAGTGGTACCGGTCCAAGCCCAACGATCGTGAGGAACTTCGTGTGAAATCTCCGAGGGAAGGTGCACCCCGCTTCATCGATCCTGTTGTCGAAACAAGTGGCCCGACGACTTTTCCCACGAAGATCCCCGCCTCCTGACGGCTGCGACGGACTGCTGCCCTGACTGTAGACCTGTTTTGGCGCCTGGCGTAGACTTTGGTACAGCGAGATGATTGACAGGCCTTCCTGGTGACGCCATCGATCTTTGAGTTAAGTATTTGTGGGTCGCTCCCAGAGTCCTTAGTTGTGGGTGCTTAGTTGTTGCATGGTTCCATTGCATTTGTGGTTCTTAGTACTTGGTTCTTTGTTGTGATATTTGACGTCTGCAGTCGCCAAAAACCGAGGGTTTTTGCTCTTTGCAGGGACATTGTTAATCCTATAACCCTTGAAGTTTGTGAAACTTGGCTAGTGTGCAAGATGCCTGGCCGTAGTACTTTGTTCAGTTGTTTTAGTCTTTGTGGTGCGGATTCCCGACTGGAGGATTCGTGTCCGATACCTCCGGTTGGAACTCCAACTTATGAGCTATATAGCAAACACGGGTTAGGTCCGATTACCTTTGATGAATATTGGATTCGCTATACTAAAAAGGATGGTGTCCTTAGTTGGCCACCTCATGGTAGTTTTGAGACCCCGATTTTAGATAATTTAGAGGCTAAATTGTTTCAGAAAAAATCAAGGCCGGCCATGTTTGATGCCTTTCGGTTGTGGTGTAAAGAAGCCAAACAGAGAGAAATCAGACAGATTAAACGCAATAAGAGAGAAGGAGTTGTTACTACGGTAAGAAATGCAGAGCAGTTTCAGCGAGATAAGGAGGAAAAGGAAAAGGAAGTTTTCGATAGATTGCAGCGTATGTCTGTAGACAAGTGCTAGCCCGCTTTACCAACGGGTACGGATAAGGAGAAATCTGCAGATGACCCTTTAATGTCCTATCTTTTGAAGTCGCCACCTCCGTACGCACAGGGCACTGTAACTCCTGTGGTTCCTCCTGCCCCTGTTCTTCCTGCTCCTGTTCCACAACCTGTCCCTCAAAATGTTCCTGCTCCTCTACCTGCTTCCGTCCCTACTGCTCCTCCACTTGTACATCCCCATACTCCTGCTCCCGCTGTTCCCGCTGCTCCTGCTGTTCTGGTTACTCCTGCATCTACTTCTGCTCCTGACTCTTCTCTTGTTACCTCGTTGTGTTACTCTTCTTCTCCATCTGTTCGACGTCGTACCCCCTCTGTTGCTGCTAACTTCTTTAATTCTCTTGGACCTATTCTTGAGTCCGCTGGTTCGGACGGTCCCCAAAGACGAAGTCAGCTTCCTGGTGGTAGGGAGCGTGACTCATTGTATAATATGGCTATGGGTTGGATGAAATACCCCTTTAGAAATCCTCCTCGTGTAGTGTTAGATACGTTTTGCCAATTCAACATACCGACACAAAGGTTCGTGTTTGAAGAAATGTGCAAGGCTTTACATGACCTAATATCGGCTGATGCATCTGATGAGGTATTGACTGCTCTGACTAACCTTCAACTCCAGTTTGCGAGCGGAATGTTGGTGGGCACCAATGTTCGACGTGCTGTCGAGCAATTATTGTCTTTCCGTCCTTCTACGATGCCTCGGGCATTGTTCGTGGAGGACATTGAGGGATCGCTTGCAGCGCCTGGTCAGTACCCCATGCGTGAAGTTCCACCAGTGTGGATGCCAGGTAACCCTGGTGCTGCCCCGCCGATCTTGCCACACTTTCAGAGAGTGTGGATCCATCTTCCATGGAAACGTTCGGACGTTTTGCAGGTGAAGCAATCTTTGCCTGACCCTTGCAAAAATCCTGCAGGGTATTATAAAGAATTGTCGCAGCTTGTCGATGCTACGATAATGAATCTTGCTGATATCGATATGCTGTTTGGCAATGTCGTACCGCAACCGGTATGGGCAAAGATTCGTCAGGAAGACCATGCGGGAGAATTAGGCGGTGACTGGAATGCATTGCGGGCTGCTGACGCTTTGCAAGTTGGTGGGGCCAAGCCTGATCAATTAATCACGGCTCTGCCTCAGAGAATTTTAACTCTTATGAAAACGCTTATGCCAGCTATGAAGGTAAATTGGGACAAACTGTCCGCTTGCAAGCAGAAGAAGGATGAGAGCGTCTCTGATTTCTTTACGAGATTTGAGGAGGCTTTCATCGACCATAGTGGTCAAGACATGGGTACTGAAGGAGGTCAGCGATTGTTTGTGGATAAGTTTGTTTCAAATTTGCTGCCTGACTTAAGCAACAAATTGCGTAATTCAGAAAGTGCGTGGGCTGTTTCTACTTCTGCTCAAATATTGGCTACGGCCCAATATTATGAGAATAGGGAGAAAGAGGAGAATGATCGTGCTGACAAGAAAACGAAAGAGCTAAAAACTAAAGTGTTGTTGCAACAGGCGTATCCTCCGCGTTCGAATCAGAATGACTCGCAACAGCGGAACAGATCACAATCTCAGACAAATAGGTCACAAACACGAAATGATTCCTCTTCGCAGAGATCTTCGTTAGGGTACAATCAGTGTGCCTATTGTAGGAATGAGGGTCATTTAAAATTCGATTGTCCAGTTCTCAATGAGCGTAATAGTGGTAATTCGTCTAGAGGAGGTCGTGGTGGTTCTCAACAGACATCACGTGGTAGAGGTCGTGGTGCTCAAAACGATCGTTCCACTAGTACTTCTGACTCCAATAATTGTTTTGACCAGCGCGGATCGTCGCAAGGGCGATCTGCTCAGTACAATGTGGATGAATATTACGTCGATCAGGATGCTGACGACGGTAATTACTAGGACAGCCATAGACAAGGAGAGGGAGTAGTATCAGTTCCGGTTGATCAGAGAGGGCCTTACGTCGCAGTTGCCACCTCGGGCGTCGTTGAGCCTTTTCTGTTGGACACTGGTGCAGCGAAAAGTTCCATAATGCATTCGAAACTCCCTGGCGCACCTTTGTCTGGCTTAACAAATGTTTCAGTTGGATTCTCTGGCGCCCCTGTTAGCAATCCGGTTTTGTGCCCTTTGCCTCTTACGATTGGGCCTCGTGAGCTGAAAGCTCTGCTGATTTTGACCACTGATTGTGGCGAAAATCTTTTGGGCCTGGATTTGCTAAAACATTTGTATGCGACTTTGTATTGTTCTCCTGCGGGAGTAAAGCTTACGTTAAGTGAGAGAGTTGTCTCTCCTATGTACTTATCCATCGATAAGCTTCCACCGGAATTGAGTTCTCTTCCTGCATCTTTGTGGGCAACAGGTCCCAATGACGTGGGCCTGCTTGACATCTCCCCCTATGTTGTTCATTTGATATCTAACGTGCGACTGCCACGTATTCCCCAGTATCGTATTTCCCTTGATGGTGAGCGAGCATTGTTAGCTATTATCTACGATTTGATTGAAAAAGATGTTATTGAGGAGACTCGGGGAAACGTGTGCAATAGCCCTGTACTGCCCATTTTGAAGCGCACGGATCCATCAAAACCACCTGTTTATCGTTTTGTTATCGATTTACGGGAGGTAAATAAAATTGTAATTCCTCAGTTCCCTGTTGTGCCTGACATCACGGCGCTACTGACTCTGATTCCAGCCTCTGCATCTTGGTTCTCTGTAATCGATCTGAAGAATGCTTTCTTCAGTATTCCGATTGCTGAGGAAAGTAGAGACCTTTTCGGTTTCTCTCTTGGTGGCCGCAGCTTCCGGTTTAAACGTGCTCCTCAGGGCTACTGTGAGAGTCCATCGATATACAGTCAAGCCTTGAAGGGCCAACTTGATGCGTTTGTGTTGCCGGCTGGTGCAGCCTTGATCCAATATGTTGACGACTTATTGGTGGCTGCAGATACTCAGGACATTTGCAAAATTGCCACGGTATCGTTGTTGCAGCATCTCTGTGACTTACATCACAAGGTGTCACCTTCTAAACTTCAATATTGTTGTCAAGAAGTAACCTATCTAGGTCACTTATTGTCAAAGGAGGGAAGGAGGTTGACCCCAGAGAGAATTGCAGCGATTGCTCGAATGACTGTGCCAACAACTCAGAGAGATGTGCGTGCCTTTTTAGGTATCACGTCATACTGCAGACAGTGGATTCCAAATTTTTCATTGTTAGCGAAACCATTGGTAGCTCTTACGTGCAAGGATGTTCCAACTCCTTTACCATGGACGAAAGAATGTCAGAAAAGTTTTTCTGAACTA
Source organism: Lissotriton vulgaris (assembly GCF_964263255.1). Taxonomy (NCBI): domain Eukaryota; kingdom Metazoa; phylum Chordata; class Amphibia; order Caudata; family Salamandridae; genus Lissotriton; species Lissotriton vulgaris. The sequence goes on along the minus strand of NC_141688.1, from coordinate 184,532,202 downwards.
CGTGACGCATTGTGTTCGGCTCCTGTGTTAGGGACCCCTGACTACAGTAAGCCGTTTACACTGTACGTTCACGAGAGAGAAGGTTGTGCGTTGAGTGTCTTGACGCAACAATTCGGCGGTAAGCAACGTCCATGTGCATATTTTTCCTCGACATTGGACCCGGTAGCTAGAGCATTGCCGAGTTGTCTGAGAGCAACAGCGGCAGCTGCGGTGTCCATCCGACAATCTGCAGGATTGGTCATGGATAATATGCTTACGGTGATGGTTCCGCATGCAGTTGACACTCTCTTGAATCGTACGAAAACTCAGCATTTGACGAGTGCAAGGTTGTCTGGTTATGAGTTGACGCTTTTGGCAAGTCACATTCAAATAAAACGCTGTAATGTCCTGAACCCGGCGACTTAGTTGCCAATCAGTATGGAGTCAGATGAAGTAGCACCTCACGATTGCTACTTACGAACTGAAGAGGAAACAAAAGGTCGTGTAGACCTGAAAAACACTCCTTTGGAAGATCCCGATGGGACTTTGTATGTGGATGGTTCATGTTTTAAATTGCTGAATGGTGATGTTACGACTGCTTATGCTGTGGTGACATTAAATACTGTTGTGGAGTGTACGAGATTGAATCAGAATTCTGCTTAGGCGGCAGAACTGATTGCCTTGACTAGAGCGTGTGTGTTGTCGAAAGGGAAACGGGTGAATGTGTTTACCGACAGTCAGTATGCATTTGGCGTAGCGCATAGCTTTGGACGTTTGTGGCGAGAGAGAGGTTTTATGACATCGCATGGCACAAAGATCCAGCACGGACAGCTCGTGAATGATCTTTTGGATGCACTTACATTGCCCAAGCAGGTGGCGATTGTCAAATGTAGTGCATACCGTAAGGTGACGGATGATGTAGGTCGTGGGAATGCGTTCGCTGATGAGACTGCTAAGGAGACTGCCCGGAACCTTAGCACTAGGATGTATGTGACGAGTTCGGTTAGGTGGCCTACAGAGACTAGTATGTGTGAGGATACCATCGAGAGCGTGAAAATGATTCAGAATGAGGCCTCCGAAGCTGAAAAAACGAAGTGGAAAGAGAATACGGGAAAGTTGGATGCGAATGGTTGTTGGATTGATCTGTCGGAGAATAAGAGGTGGATGTTGCCAGATGCGTATGTACTAGCTGTTGTGACGATGGCACACGGTTTAGCACATATTAGCGCGAAAGGTATTTGTAAGTTGTTGTCCCCTGTATGGAAGAATGATGGTATCACGAAGTGTGCTGAAGATTGGTGAAGAATTGTATGATATGCATGATGTACAACCCTGGAAAAGGAACCCCTACACCTCCTGGCCATTTTGCTCCCCCTTCATGTCCCTTTGAGGTGATCCAGCTAGACTTCATCCATATGGAGCGATGCAATAACCTGAAATACGTTTTAGTTGTGGTTTGCGCGTTCTCCCGATGGATAGAAGCCTACCCTCTTAAAGATAACACTGCCCTGTCCACTGCGAAAATCCTACTGAAGGAATACTTTCCTCGGTATGGAATGCCACGAATTGTATGGTCTGATAACGGAAGTGAGTTTGTGGGGAGTGTGATGAAGAGTGTGTGTAAGGGCCTTGGAATTACCCAGAAATTCCACAGCGCCAATCATCCCCAGTCAGCAGGTTTGGTTGAAGGGTATAATGGCACCCTCAAATTGAAGCTGGCGAAGGTTCAGGCTACGACTGGTCTCTCGCGGTCTGACGCCTTACCTCTAGCCCTTCTGTCTACTAGGGCGACTGTACACTCCCGAGTAGGGCTTAGTCCCTACGAGATTGTGTTTGGCCGCCCTGCGAATGTTTGGGGGGTTCCTAGACCGAGGGTGTTCTCTGATCTTGAGTACCCAATGTTGATCGATTATCTGCATGATCTGACTGCTAAACTGAGGTTAATTCACCAACAGGTCTTTGAAGCACTGCCGACGCAGACGGAGGGTCCAGGCCACCAGCTCCAGCCCGGAGACTGGGTGGTGACTCGCAATTTCGGAAGAAAACGAAACCTTGAGCCCCGCTTTACTGGACCCTACCAAGTTCTACTCGCCACAAGGACTGCTGTTCGTTTGGAAGGTCGTAAACACTGGGTGCACGCCACCCATACTAAAAAGGTACCTCTACCTTTGCCGGCAGACTCGTGGGTGAGGAAAGGCATGGCTTCGTCTGAAACGGAAACTGCACAGACCTTTGTTCCTTTTAGCGACGCTCAGCTTGTTGGAGAACCCTCAGCGCAGCAGGACGACATTGTTGAACAATTGCCACAAACAAACTCAAGATCTGAACAATTGACTGACCAGCAGAACTCTGTCCCACCATCGGATCAGTTGTTTGATGAACAGACACGTCCTGGGAGAAGCCGATACTTCCTGAGATCTAATACTAAGGACAAATAAAAAAAAAAGTTTTGCTCTCTCCCTTGACATCCACATTACCCCATTGACACCAGTCAGTCTGAACACACTCGTACCATTTTGGTTTTTGTAAATATTGTGAGTTTGTTTCCACATATGTTTTTGCTTCCACAGCTTGGAAATATTGTGTATATTTGTAAATAAGTACCTCACATCCGGGTGTACCGTAGGGCCGCGCGTGTACTTCCTTCTGGTTAGTAGGCCTTGAAACTAGGTCGAAGGCCGTCGGTTCCTGGGAACTCCTGGGGATTGACTACTGCTACACAGAACGTAGTGCGTCAAGAAACGTTGCGGACGGTTTTAGAGGATGCCGTTCTCTAAGCTGGTGGATTTGGAAAAAGCTCAGGCTCAAAGATTCAAGTTGCAACAAATTACTCGTACAAAATGCTTCATGATTCAAGTGTTCCTACTGTTTCTAACTGTTTGTTCGCTATTGGTGGGTGGGGTGTATTACCTGATATTGACGTTCTTGCCTTCTGCTTCACCTACCCCTTCTCCTGAACCTAAAACTATCTCCACTGTTTCCCCCCATTCCTTCCACATCTTACCCCAACATGAGCAGGCCAGACGTGCGGAATTTATGAATAACTCCTTTATTCAGCTCCTTCATCAACATCAGTTGGTGGTTAACACTACCAATTGTTGGGTGTGTGGGTTGATGCCACATACCACCGATAAGGGAATTCCGTACTTGGTCCTTCCTTATAGTTCCCAGGGTTCAGCTCGAGCATTTCAAACAATGTTTCGAAGTGCACTAGATTCCTACCCCAATCGAGAGCCACGTCCTTCCCACTTTGGTCCTGGTCCGTACCACAAGCCTTTGGCTATAGCGATCGCTGATTTAGATAGGGATATCTATGAGCCGTCGCTCATCCCAGAGGAAGAGGTGCGAGCCTATAGGGATCTGAGTGAGGCTGAGTATAGTGCGCTCGTGGGTGAAAGACAGCTTAGAAGCTCGTCTCCGATATGGATCGTACCCCACCTTGGTAATTTCTGTCTGAAAGGTCGTGGCCGAAGACCGAGAGCTCATCTTGGAGAGAGTGCTTGCTCCGAGACGCATGTCTTGCCGATGCTCTCGTCCCCTGTGTTTCTGACTGCCAAGGGTACGTACTTTGTCTGTCATGATCATGCGTATACGTGGTTGCCCTCCGACTTTACGGGCACATGTTACATTGCGAATTTGTTGCCTCCGACTTTTACAGTCGCCTCCGATTACCACAAGACTCGAATTGTGAGGGGCGTGATTAGCGAACAGGACACTGCCGGTCAAGAGGCAGGAGACTTTTTCAAAGATTTCTTTCCGTTTTGGGGACCTATGGTTAATAGTAGGAACCTGAGACAGTTGACCCGAGTGGTGGAGTCGACAGCTAATATCACTGCCAGTGCCCTTGGTAACATCACAGCAGAACTTCAGGCGGATAGGCTCATGACGTTACAAAACCGTATGGTTTTAGACGTTGTTTTAGCAGATCGAGGTGGAGTATGTAAGGTGATCCATTCGAGCTGCTGTATTTTCATTCCAGATAACGCTCCGACTGTCTATCAAGCCATTTCAAAGTTGCATAAGATCTCTGAGTCCATACACGTGGACGTAGGGGATTGGACGCTACTTGGGTGGTTTTGGGGCCTGATGTCGACTTGGGGTTGGAAGATTCTGATGATCATCGGGGTTGTTGTAGCGTTTCTGTTCACGTGTTGCCTTTGTGTGCAGTGTGGTCCTGCCTTATGTGGCCTCTGTGCTACAACTTGTATAAGACAGCCGCCTGTTACTAAAGGAGCTTAGATGGACAGAATTATGTTGCAGCAACATCTAGATGGTCTGATGAATATCGAATATGATTCCGACTAGTGCTTGCCTACATGAGGGCAAAAGGAGCGTCTGAGGTTCTGTGACGATCGTAAGTGGTGTTTTCGACTCGTACGAATATGGTCGAGTCTGGTATCTATGAACCGCAAATGACGAGTTTAGTGGGTGTACGCATTTTCGCTGTGCTAACCTAAACCATTCGTTTGTTTCGTGGGTTTCTACATCCGACCCTACGGGTTCCATCTTAGATGCGGCATCCATTTTGTCTCTTGCCCTCAAGTAGCCAGCGAACGGACGCTGTCCGCTTCGCGACCCTGGGATTCCCAAACTCTTGCGGAAGACACGTTTCCTTTGAAGGTGTCTTTATGATAAGGGGACGGCACTGTAAAGCAGATGGCCCCGCTCGAGGCTCATCTTGCCGTGCCGGTCTATTGTCTTAGCCGTGCATCTCATTAGACACGTCCCTTTGATGCCTGCAGCTCGTGTTTCCCGATACCACCCCCTTTACACCCTTTCCGATCTCCCCACTGTTCCTGTCTTCCTCTGCACTTGTTTCTGTCCTTTCCTCGATCTGTTTATTGTTGATTGGAATGTACTAATGGTGGGAAGATGGGTTTTTACAGTTGGGAACCACCAAACGTTTCTGTACTTATGTTCCGGGCCTTGAATACATGAAAGTAACCCCTTATGGTTTTACGATGGGAACCGAGTTGTAACCTTTTGTGTACCATGCTAACCTATGAGAGAAAACTGTATAAAAGGAGCGACCCACAGTAGCAATTCGAATCAGGCTCCGTGAACCTACATGTTATGTACTTCTCGTGACTTCTGTGTTCCCTGCAGTAATAAACCTCAAATCTTTGACGCCGAAGGAAGTGTCCCGTGTCTCTGTCATTTGTACGCCGGAACAGGTTACCCACGAAGGTTTCAGGTGTTGTCCCCTGGCACCACTGGGTCTTAAAAAAACCCAGTCCTTCAACTCTGCCCTGTATGGTCCATATGCCACAGTGTGCTTTTTTAATCTTGGTGACTGCTGCTTGGACACGGAATTGGTGAATGGAGGCATGGGACACACAATGATACAGCACTGTTTCACTCACATCATCCTCCCAGACACATATTGCATATGATGCACTAACTAGGTGCCTGCTGCTCATGCTCCTCCAGCTGAGCATGGAGGGTCGTCAAGCTGCTCGCAGGACCCTCCTGTACAGTGGGGAGAGGCGAGGATGATGCACATGGTGCTGGGATGTCAAGCCAGCCAGCTCCGTAGCCTTGTGATGGGCCCAGCACTGTAGGTCCTCCCAGCGCTTGCGGCACGCCCTAGCACTCCTGGTGGACACTCCCACTATACTGCAGTGCTCGCCAATGTTGACCCATAGCCTGGCCCGGGCTGCAGTGCTCAGCTGCTCAGGGTCCCCATAGAGCTGAGGAATTTTTTCCAGCACACCCTCCACCACGATGTCCAATTCCCTTTCTGAGAAAGGGGGTGCTCTCTCCTCATACTCCTCAGCCATTGTGAGGAAATAAGTTTGATGAGAGCAGCAGGATGCCTGAGGAGATCTGATCAGTGATAGAGGATGACTCAGAATGAACACAAAATGGCTGCCAACTTCCTGTGATGTATTTCCTGTCTCCCACTTCCTGTATAACATTGCCTGTATGAAATGATGTGTTCCAGTTTATTTTTGGAATTTGTGGCCTGAAAACGTAGTTTCCCGACCTGGAGCGTCGTTTACGCGCATGCGCATTACGCTGCGACACCAGAACTTACGATTTTAGGCCGTAACCTCAAAAAATGACCTGGAGCACATTATATCATACAGGAGATGTTATACAGGAAGTGGGAGACAGGAAATACATCACAGGAAGTAGTTGGCAGTCATTTTGTATTCATTCTGGTCCATCCACAATCAGTAATCAAATCCACTGCCATCCTGCTGTTCTGTTGTAGAAAAAGTCAAATGACAGTGCAGGTCTGAATCATGAATATGTAACAAAAGGGGGCACAGACCATTTCATGACATTTCTGCACAGATGGGGGCGGGGGGGAGCTGACACAACATCAAACCCCAGTTTAATTTTCTCATACTTTGTATTATGGGAAATGAAGTCCATATTGAGTGGTCATTATCAGAGTTATGCGATGCGTTACGTAACATTGGTGTGGAGCAGTGTGGATATGTCACAGACACATGGTGGCAGATTTACGAGCCCTGTATGCCACATTTGCGCCACAGTTGTGTCACCCTTGTGACGCAGCGGCAGCGCAAAGCCAACGCCATGCTGTGGGGTATTTTCAATGTGACTCATCTGGGACATGTGTCATGCTGTAAAACCCTGCGCCACAGTTGGGCGTCCTTGCGCAGGTGGGGGTAGGGGGGCGCAGGTGGGGGTAGGGGGGTGTTCCAGCACAGGAACGCCTCCTAAAAGTGGCAGAGTGAAATCTACAAGATTTCACTCAGTCACTTTAATGGCCATGCTGCGTCAGAACCCTGCGCCTGCTTGTAGCAGGCGTAAGGATTGACGCAGCATGTTAGGCATAGGGTCACCGCTAGCCTTGCTCGAGCTGCGTTGCGCTTGCAGCACAACTCCACCAGTGCTTCACCTTTATTGCAGCAGATGTGTCACACTTCTGTCTATACTTTCCCCATGGTGCGCCGCATTGTAAATGCGGCGGTTCCATGTTGGCGCAAGGGGTGTCTGCTCTGACGTACAATAACTGGGGCATCCCGGCTGATATGCAGGGATGCCCCAGTTATTGTAAATCTGCCCCATGGTGCCTGATTCTCCCATTACATCATCACTCACATTCTGGGCCCATCATTTGGGGGGGAGTCAAATCTGTTGAGGTCACAGGCCTCAGTATACTTAGCATAAAATATAATGTTCATTCCTTGGGTGTGTACAAGGCTGGTGAGTGGGGTCATGCAGTTATTGAACAGAGTGAGACTGAGATAGTATCCTTGTGAAACTCCTCAGATGAGATTTGTGGTTTCCTAGGTGAAGGTGCCAGGCTGACTGACTGGGTGCAGCCTGTAAGGAAGAAGCAAATCGAGAGTAGTTCAGGAATTTGGATGCCGGATTAGTGCAGTAGTTTCATAAGGCTGGGAGATGGTGTTGAAGGTTGCGGAAAGATCCAGTAAGATCCAGTAAGATGACGGTCACTTCTGTCCATTTTCATCCAGATTTGTCTGTGACAGCGATGAGGGCAGTTCCTGTACTTTGGCTTGGCTTGATTCCAGATTGAGTAGTGTTGAGGAGTTGTTTGTCAGCGAATCACAACTTTTATTGTGTTTCTATGAGGTTCTTTTCAAATCAGGGTATCATTAAAATTACAAATTTAGAGCCATGTGAATTCCTTGGGGTTACATTTGAAGAATTGATAAGAGAAGTGTTGGAACTTGAGCTGCATATTTTGAAAAATGGACAGATGCTATAGATCTAAGTTTTTTTTTTTACTAAAACGGTTAGGGTTTAAGCATTGATTTAAAACTTGTGAGTAAAGGGATATGTGCATAGAATTTCATCTGGCATTTGCGACTAGGAAGATATCTTATTGAAGGGCATGAGACTAGGACTTTTGTATGTCAGCTTATGGTTTACAGCAGCATAGTATCACATAAATATTGGGCCCTAAAATTTGTTTACAAAAATATAATTCTAATGAGTGTAGATATTATTAACTCCAATGAGAAAATACTTTTGAACTAAAATTAGGACACAATATTTATACACAATTTTATTTTGAAAACAGAATTTTGGTGCCAACACCTCAAAGGCTGTCTTTGTAGTTGACTCCATATGCTTTATGGGAGGATTGATTGGAAAGTTGTGTCAACTCTTCAGAACAAACTGTGAAAAATATTCTCCTTTAGGGTACTGTTATGTTTGGAAAATGTTTATTTTTTATGGAATTGTTGAATAGTCCAAAAGAGATCCAGAATTTCTATAAAACATGCTGAATCAAAGGTGCATTTACACTTTTAATTTTCTTTTTTTCTACATGAGAAAAAAAAATTCACAAGTGGAGCATCTTTTTACCTACACTTTTGTTACATTTAAGTTGCACTTGTCACAGTCTTGCTTTCGTTCATCTACTTGTAATTCCTTGGTAGGAAAATTACTAGTACTTTAAAAGTGTGTGGGTTGTCAACAATGTGTACTTTGTGACAAACCTATGAGTGCCCAGAAACCAAAGTCTACTATCAGATTTGCAAAATTGAAAAAAAAACATATTGACTGATTTCCCAGTCTTTTATCCCATACCCCTCTATTTCTCAATCAATCAAACAGCATTTGTAAAGAGCAACACAGTAACCCCTAGGGGTACCTAGGTGATGTGTCTCCATCCAAGAGCCAGGTCTTAACCCCTTAAGTGCTGCGCACGTTCACTGGCCGACGGCACCACTACCTCCGTAGTGCTGCCGTCGGCCGTTGAACGTTCGAACTGCACCTGTGCTATGGAACGTCCAGCACTGGAGCTGGACGTTCCATAGCAGTTATGAGGTTAAGTCTCTTTCTGAAGTGTGCCAATGAGGGAGCAGTATGGAGCTGGTGCGGAAGGTAGTTCCATGTCTTTTTGGCGATGTAGGTGTAGCAGAGGCCACGACTGCAGCTGCAGCGGATGTGGGGTGTCTGTGCAATGGTTATAGAAAAGAGAAGCACAGGTGTCAAGCATGGTGGTGAAAGTTCAGTCGATGGCTGAGGTAGGCAGGCCCTAGGTCATGGAGGGCTTTGAAGGCTCTTGACCTGGCATCTTGTTTGGATGGGGAGCTAGTGGGGGTCTCTCAAGTGGGGGGCAATGTGAGTTTACTTGTGAAGGTCCAGGGATGAGTCTGGCTGTAGCATTCTGTATTGTCTGGGTGGAGATGCCAGCATAAAGGGTGTTGCCTTAGCAGAGGTGTCTGGTGATGGGGGCCTGGGTGACAGTCTTTCTGGTGTTGGTTGGGATACATCTATAGATTCTGCAAAGTATTTGAAGTGTGTGGAAGCAGGAGGAGGCAACTGCGTTTACTTGTCATTTCATGGTCAGTTGGCTGTCGAGGATGATGGCGAGTTTGCATGCATGGCATCAGTACTTCAGTTATGTCGGAGCTAAATGTGAGGCAGTTGTCTCTCATCCATTGGGATACATTGGTCATGGCATTGAGAAATTGGTTTTGGCATTGGAGTGTCCTCGGTGAGCACGAGGATCAGTAGAGTCTGTTTATTAGGGTGTTATGGGAGACAATGTTGAACACTTTGGAGAGGTCGAGGTGGATTAGGGCCAAAGTTTTCCATAGATGAGGCGTGTTCTGATATCGTCTGTTGCCCAGAATCCTGATTGTGAGGCGCAGGTGGTTTTGTTCTAGGAAGTCAGTGTGCTGTAGGTTGATGAGGATTTCTGAGAGAATTATATCATCATTTCTGATTCTGGTGACACTGGAATAGGAACTTGATGTTTAAAATGTGTTTTTGTTCACCTACAACAAACTTAGATGTGCAAAAGTCGTTATGTATTGTGCCATGATTGTGAGTGTTATGGAGTTTAGTTATTTACTTATCTGTATAGTTTCATCTAACATAGACTAAGCCTTAAGGGCGTCAGAGTTTGTACAGAGAATTTTATCGATTCTACATTGATAAATAGATGCTTGATTTGAATACTAAAAATATACCTGAAATTACAAAGGAAATCCAAAATATCATGGAAAGAAAAGAAAATTGAAGACTTGAAACAGGATGTAATTAGAGCCGATAATGCATTAAACACATTCCTGAATTTAGAACATGACCAGAAAGGAGATAATATAGTTTTGTAATAGATGGAGAAGTGGTGTAGATGTCTTAAAAATCATTCTAGAGTCAGAGATGGCCACGCCTTCACGCATGGTAGCAATTGCACACCATTTATTGTAAATAATATACTTATCTAGAGCGTGGAAGGTATTATGAATATATGATTCAATTTATCATACATCTGTGAAAGAAGGCAGCAATCATGTCCTTAAAATATTTTTGGAGGCATGCTTACTTAACTGTCAATTGTATATAATGTAAACAAAAATTGAAGAAATTCTCAGCCACGGCCCGTGCTGGTAAGATAGGTGAGGCAGGGTTGGAGGGTATTCGATAGATAACTACAAGGGAAACTTTAAAAAAATAGTTACATTTCCCTGGTCATCGTATGTCAAAATCCCGCCCAACCAGCCCCACCGCTCTTACCAGTTCGGGTAACATACTGTGAGTTTCTTTTCAATTTCTTGGCTCATAATATGTACTTTTAGCAAGTGTTTTAAAATATTGAACAAGCCCTTGGTTTTGCCACACCAAAATACACTGATGCACGAGGATGAACCTTTCCTTGACATGTATTTAATTACCCTGAAAGATTTAATTACAATTCCTGATACACCAATAATTATTTTATATATGCTAATTAGCAATCACTTTAGGCCGGCTGCCACACAGCAGTAAACAAATGGAATAAATCCTGCAAGACATTTTTAAAAAGACAATCATTCCCTTTTTTCAGTAATAAAGAGAATTTATCCACTATCAGGCTATATTCATGGGGAAAAAAATGAAAGTGCTTTTGGAGGTGTACACAATAGCAGAAGTTTCAGATGCCTTTTCAACGATGACCCCCCACACATCTTAGTTTAAGACCGTCACTGTCATAAAATGATAAATCAGTGGTGGTAACAGTTTATAATAGAATTATGACCACTTCTGGGATAATTCACTTGGTGTGAGCATCTAAAACATTTCTGCCTACATGACTAATGTTTCCATATGGTGAACTAAGGTCACAAAATTAGGGCATTACTTAATGGTTGTGCAACATTTTAGAAAAATTGTTACACATTGTATGTATGTTTTGTATGTATGTATGTACATGGTATTTCTATAGCACAAACCTAGCCAAAAGGCCACTGAGAGCTGTGCATGGTCTGAGGAAAGCTGGCAAACAATAGGAGAGGAAATAGTGTTATGAATGCTGTATGTATTATGATGTAGAGTTCTTTATAGAGGTGAGACTTCAACGCTTTCCTGAATTCGAAGAATATTGGTGCGATCCTAATGGATATGGGGATGTTGTTCGAAATCCTGTGTGTATGAACGGGAAGGCATGTGTTCTTGTTTTTTCTGTTACACTACTTAGTCTGCAGTCTGATGGTATCATGAATGATGAGCTTGTCTGCAAGATAAGCGGCGGTGCTGGTTGTGATGGCTTTGTTCATGATGCAGCTGTTTTTGAAGATAGTGCTGTTTGACACGGGGAACCAATTGAGTTCCATCAGGGTGGGCTTAGGTGATAACATATTTTTAGGTTCTAGTGAGACATGTTACTGCACTTACCCTCGGACTGTGGGGGTTCAGAATACATCGCCTTTCCCTACTGCTGACATTCGGGAGCTCCTTGCGCTGCAGGTCCTCTCGCCGCCGCTCCCTACCACACGAGCAGGCCGCCGAGTAGAGGACCACAAGACCCCGGCTCCTTAACGGCTCTCAGCGGCGGAAGTCACCACGCCACCTGTGTGCCCGGAGGCGCTTGAAATAACGGACAGCCCCCGCGTCGCTAAGCCCGGGCAAAGGGCGGGCCGCTTTGTGACCGTTGAAGGGGGCCGAAGGAGGTCGGGCTGGGCCACCCCCCTTGGCCCTCGAATGAGGCTGATTTCTCTGTAGGATTTCACCGCACCACAAAGTAAGAATTGCATATATTCGCTTGCTGGTTTACTGTGCTTAATCAGCCCTTTTCTGACCGTCATCATGCCCTCCTCAAAACCTGTTAAACATCCCAAGTCCAACACGCATTCTTTGACAGCCATTGATCGTATGCTACAAAGGACCATCGGAGTAGTGACTACCGCAATTGAGCGTACCGAAAGACGCTTCTCGCTACCCGTGGGCTCACTGCCCCCGCTTTCTATGATCAATTTTTCGGGTACAACTAATAATTCCCAGGATTTGAATCTACTACCATCATTTGTATCTCTCCCACGTATTCCCCCTGTAAAACATGTACAGCACATTCAAAAGGAAACTAGTATTATGGAATTATCTTCCTTGCACTCCACGGCACTTTGTTCATCTCTGGCTAAAGATAACAGGGCTTCTTTCGGGGTAGTCAGTAAGATCATGTCCCCCCCACATCAACTTGACGCCCAAGATAAAGAGGGAGATATTAGCATTATTTATTTATTTATTTATTTTATTGAACTTGTATTGCGCACAGCTACCCGCAGTGGGTTTCCCGGCGCCAGGAACAGACTGGAGAAGAAAACAAACAACTGCAAAGACGGTGACACAAGACCGGAAAATTTAGAACAGAAGAGTTTTCAGTTTTTTGCGGAAAGCAAGAAGACTGGTTTCTGTTTTTAGCGCCAACGGGAGAGCATTCACATCTTGGGTCCTAGATATGCAAATGAACGGCCTCCCATTTTTGCCAATCGGATTCTAGGAATCACAAGATTGCCACTCTTAGATGACCTCAGAAAGCGGCCAGGCTGATATGGCTGCGCAAGATTATGCAAGTAGGCAGGAGCAGAACCTTGACGAATCTTGAAGAGGATGCACAAAGTTTTGAAGGCCACACGATCCGAAATTTTTAACCAATGGAGGTCGCGTAGAGCTTGCAATGCGGACGTTCTCCGTGGGACATTGCGCAGCAGGCGAGCAGCTGAGTTCTGTACAACCTGGAGTTTATTGATTGTGGCTTTATCTGCTCCTAGATAAAGCACATTGCCGTAGTCGATATGAGACATCACAAGGGCCTGTACAACAGTTCTACGAGTGGACTCAGGCAACATCCATATGATCTTCTGCAACCAGCGAAGAGTGTAAAAACAGATTGCAGCGACCTTAGTTGCCTGCTGCCTCATCGAGAGTTTGTCGTCGATCAGGACACCAAGGTTACGAGCAACAGGCACGGGGGTAGGCAGAGGACCCATATCACTGGGCCAGTGTCTTGAACCCCAAAGATATTTTTGTTTGCCTAGTATGATCACCTCGGTCTTATCTCCGTTGAGCTTTAACAGATGCGTTTGCATCCAAGCTGCAACACGAGAAAGGCCGGTTTTAAGGGCAGAAGTGTCCTGAACCCTGCTGCTAGACAAAGAGAACACAATCTGCGTGTCGTCTGCATATGAGTATATAGACAAACCGGCGTCCTCTACGATGGAAGCAAGTGGTCTGATGTAAATATTGAACAAACAAAGGGCTCAATATAGACCCTTGAGGGACGCCGTAGGCAGAGGAATGAGTCGCAGATTCAGCTTTGTTTGAGAAAACCTGAAAGGTGCGCTCATTAAGAAATGAGGCCACCCAGGCGAGCGCTGATCCAACAACACCAAGGGAACAGAGAGACTCCAGTAAGTTGGAGTGGGACACGGTATCGAAAGCAGCGCTTAAATCAAGAAGAATAAGCGCAAAGGTCTCACCGCCATCGATACCGTGTCGGAGTCGCTCAGTTACCCCAAGGAGTGCGGATTCGGTGGAGTAATTAGCGCGAAAGCCTGATTGGGATGGATGGAGATATCCCACGTTTTCAACAAACTCATTAAGCTGGGTGTTAACATAACGCTCTAAGATTTTGGAACAGGCTGGCAGCAGGGATATAGGCCTGAAGTTAGCAAGATTTGTGATGTCAGCACCAGATTTTTTAAGCAGGGGAACGACCATGGCGTGTTTCCAGTCCTGTTACACCCGAGATTCAGTGAGAGAGACGTTTAGCAACCTCATTAGGAATCTCCGTGGTTCAAGGTCAAGTTGTTTGAGTATCTTCATGGGGACTGGGTCCCGCGGAGAACCTGACCTGATGCTTTTTAAACAGGATAGGAATGAAGAGTCATCAAATGGTATCCAGTTGTAAATGAACTCAGTAGGGGTGATGGAGGTATTACAGGAAGGACCGTGTTGAGAGGAATCAATTGGTGGAGGAAGGGAGGCCAAAGATTGATGGATTCCCTCAACCTTGGATATAAAAAAGTCTGCAATGGCATTACATTGTGTGTCATCTAAAGCCGGCAGCGCGGGGACGGTATCAGCTCCTGTGAGTTTCTTAACTGTGTGCTAACTGTAGCATTCCCCTTCAGTTACGCGAACTTATTAGAAAATGAACCCCTAGAGGCTTCAATGGAAGGTACTTCACTGGCATTGCCCCAACCACTTACTCTCTCACTCATAATGCCTAAAAGCCAGGTTGCCCCCAGAAAGATTAAACGAGAGGTGGATATATTCCAAGGCAGAAGTGCTAAGTCTAGGAAGAAAACAGATACCAAACAAGGGAACGCCAAGAATGTAGCAAAAGATCGGACATCAAACGAGACAAATGTGCAAAATAATGACATAGCACAATCCCCTTTAATCAAAGAATTGGTTGGGAATTTTGAGCACTTGATTAAATCGTTAATATTACCCATGGTACACAGGTTAAAAATCATCTCAGAAAAGCTAGGAGAACTGGAAAGCACAACTCAAGCCAATGTAGAACTCACAAGGGAACTTACCAAGCAGATAACTAAGAATACAGTATGTAGGAAAGCTACCGTCCCACCAGCTTCTCAGGAAAAACACACCAGACCTGACATCAAAACGACTAAAGGGCAAAAAAAAAACACTTGTGAAAATACCAATATGGCGCAACTCCCACAGCCTGAGTTGGCTCTTAAAAATCCTCCATCTATATCTCAGACTCAACCAGGCTCAAAAAATACCGGGGTTTAAAGCACTACGGCTGCTGCAGCAAACAGAGACTCCAATGGTGGAAATAAAAGCACAATAGAAGCATAATAGATGCTAATATGGCCAAAAATAAGGATATTCCTACATCTGGTAAAAACAAGCAACCCAATTTCCCAAAGTAGGGCAGAAAATAGAACTCGGCGTGAAATTCAAATCACGCTTCCCCCTGAATCAGCTCCCTATGTCGCTGTGTTGACAGGGGTTTCTGAACTACTTCCAGGTCAATACGAGGACTTTAGGAGCCTCAAAAACAAAACCATATATGGTTAAAAAGGAATATACCCCTTCCCCCAAACATTAATGGAGAGATCCTACATGGGAGAAGGACTAAATGGTTGGGTGTGAGACCAAAGGACATCAGTGGAGATGTTATATTAATCAACTTTAGAGACTATAGTGTTATGAACTACCTAAATGATTGGTACCAGGAAAATAAGAACCTAGGGATACAGTTGCAGCAATTAAATTACTTCTACCCTAGGACACTGATATTACCCAAATACCAACAGGAGTTTCAATATCATAGAAAACATGAGGCTTACCATTGTTCACCCTCATTAACAAATAGATACCATGCTCTCCTAGGTCTAGATGGTGTAGACTGACGTACCCAGGGATCCTCCTGTGAGATAAACCCCCACCCTCAATCACATTCTACAAGTGAAAAACCATTAGTTCACCTTGAGCCTAGAGTTAATATGAGAGATGTAACCAGTCCACCTATTCAAACTACCAATCCACTATCTCCTTTAAACAGAGAAATCCCAGGTTCGATTATTACCTGGAATGTGGTGGGTCTAGCTGGAAAAATCGAAGATACCTACTGGCAGATAATACCAATGACCCATTCCATCATTGCCGGGCAGGAAACATAGGCAATTGAAGAACTCCATCTTCTGGGTTACAAAACATTTTCTACTCCAGCCATACTTAGTAGAAGAGGCAGACCTAAGGGAGGTTTATCCCTGTACCTATCAATCACCACTGGTCCAACCGTCCTAAAAACCTATCTGGATAATAACCATTACCAAATCTTAATTACATCCTGGGGCCTTCAAAAAATGTAGTTATAATACTTTTTTATAACAACATCCTAACACCAGAAGTAGAAAAGGTAATTAACAATTTTTCAGCTGCCCTTAATACTATTGAAGAATCACTATTAGGGGACATGGCCATTATGGGTAGGTGATTTTAACTGCTCCATATGCCCAATGAGCTCAAAGGGGGTGTGTGGTTTAGAGGGTGAAGACCATGGGGTGATATTCCATCACTTCTGCCACAATGACCTAATGAATAACATAATGGGAGGTCACTTCCTGCCTTTCACCAATGAGCGTTGCAACCCACCTAACACATTCATCCCCTCCTTTAATGGTAGAGGGGCAAAATCAATTATAGATTTTGCACTCTTTTCATCCCGCTATGCTGCCCTTGTAACTACTGGGAGACTGTTATTACAGGTATGAGTGATCATTATCCTATTTCGGTTACCTAAAATTTCGACTCTAGTAACCGAGTTCTATCTAATCTCACTCATTATGACCTGAAGCCTATCCTTGGGCAAAAAAATGGGTTTTGCATTAAATGCGAGAAAGTAATCTAAGAAAACTTCATAAAAAGTCTGACAACTACTACCCTTAATGATAATAATATTTGTCTCTCCTCAGAAGAAGATCCAACTTCTGTCCTTAGATCCTTTAATAAAATCTGCTCCCATATTAAAGAGCTCTTGGTGAGAATCCCTCGTAATACCGTTAAGGGTTTCCCGGGATGGTTTGATGAAAATTGTACAAGGGCACTTTCTGCACTTAAAGAAAACCTACACTCCAGCTCATCCACTAGAACACAGATTCAAACTGCAAGACGTAGATACCACTCTGCTCTCGCTAATAGAAAAAAAGATCTTAAAGCTAAAGCCTGGTCTACTCTGCATTTGGCGTCCAAACAAAAGGACAATGTTGCCTTTTGGAAGGCCGTAAATGCACCATTTTACCAAGAGCGGCTGGGCCCCCGCATAGACAATGCAATTCCAGCTCAGGAATGGATGAAACATTTTCAGACTCTTTATAGTATTCCTTAGAAGATTCCCTTCATCTAAGACCTATAACAGAAAATACAGGCATTTCCTTCCCAATAGACATTCATTTTGAAATGGAAGGGGTTCAAAAAGCTTTAAGGGAAAGTCCAGCGGCTAAAGCTGGATTTAAGATTTAAAGCCCGATTGCGTTCCAATTGATTTTTTTAAAAATCTTCCTGATCTCTGGGTCCCAATACTTACAAAACTACTAAGTTACTCAAATCAACTTGGTTTTATGAAGACTTGGCAAGAGGCAGTCCTGGTTCCCATATATAAAAAGGGGGATAGGAATGATCCTGTCTGCTATCGGCCTATTTCGCTTCTCACAATCGGTTCATTGCTATAACATGAGACAATCCTACGTGGCTTGTAGGACCCTTAACTACAAACATACCCGGCTATGGTTTTGAGGGGATTTCCTTTGATATGAAAGGAAAAAGACCAACAACTTGTAAAGGCCATACATAATTGTAAAAAAGACCCCTTTTTTGTTTCCCTGACTCACCAGCTACCGGAGCCTCTGACTCAAACGCTTTGACTTCACCAGCGGTACCGAAGCCACAACAGGACGGCTTTGAAGAGACGAGATAATATTCGACATTTTAACATCACAGAAGGTACCTCACTATTAGTTTGTTTCTCTATAGGGGGGCTTGATCGCCTCTTTAAATATCAAGAATAGAGATACAGTGACCTATCTCTTTTAAAATCTAGAGAATTCTACATTTCGGGTTACCTGACCTATGTTAACTATTTGGTGGAGCAACGCGCCGCATAAGTCCGACCAAAGGAACCACAAGCCTAGATCAAATAGCTTGGTAAATTGATTTCTCTGGTTTATAAATGTTACACTAAGTATTAAAAAGAAATCTATGATTAACGATAATAATCGGTTATACCTCTCCATTAAGGTTACAATTGGAATCCATCTCCCTTTGCAGTCGTGAAGGTGGTCCTCAAATCGTACGCCATTTTAAACAAAATAAACAGGTAACACGAATAAAAGCGATACTGTCAATGTTACACTAGTTTAGAAGAACCTATGAGCAGTTGGGGCAAATTAGGACAATTGGGTCATGTCACCTTCCTTCTGCACTTTTTTTCATTAAAAACACAAAATATGGAGTGGCCGAACTAAAGCCCTGTGGTCTTAGGTGGACGACAATGAGTGTGTGATTATTAAATGTGTGTCTAGTGCTGTGAAGTAGACTCTACTGTTCATTTAGCTTAGGCTATCAGTTTGCCTTCTTTAGATTCCACGGAATAGGGAATCTGATATGGGAGTGTCTCCAACTGGTCTGTTGCTGCACAGTGTCAAAAAATGTCAACCTTACATGTATTATATAGAGAAGGTCTATATATGTTTCCTCTTTTCTAAAAGCAAATAATATTATGAAAATGAAATGTTTATGTGTTTATATATTGGAAATACGGGACTAAGACAAAGTTTTTTTATTTCCAGATTTTACTTCCCTCCCCCTGCCCAGCATACTACCCTAGCCCTGATGAAGGTGTGGCCATATTGGCTTTTCACCGAAACGCGCGTCGGCACGTTTTCCCAGGAATACGGCATTCTGTCCTAATTACATCAGGACCCGTATTAATACCATCTACCTGGATGAACTTTCCGATTTAGGCAACTTATTGAATATCTATTGTTGCCTATGCCAGGATTATATGAATGGATGAATGGTAGTTGAATGCTTAAACTATAGTTAGAGACAATCCCTGTATGAATGAGTGTGTAAGTTTGTCTGAAGTGTGGTCAGTACTGGGCAGTTCTTAATCTAAAAAGAATTTTTGCTATGTATTTTGCGATATATCATTTTGACTATCTAATCTGTATATGTCTGTCCTCTGAAAATTACTAATAATATATTTAAAAAGAAGAAAAATAAAAAGAATGTATTTTTCTAATATATCTTGTTTAGTCTTTTTTGATTGACCTAGTGTTTGTCCTGTGCAGCGCCAGCCCTTGGGCTAATCACCCCCCTCTTATCACTTTTGGATCCTCTAACTAGGATCTCTATAAATATTAGGCAGGGTACCTTCTTTCATTTTCTATACAGCTATTTTGCTTTTTGTCGGTATAATGAAAATGGCGGGCAGGATCATTCTTGCTCGTTTACAGGAATGGCTCAAGGACAACGATGTTCTATCCACATTACAATATGGATTTAGAAGAGGTAGAGGGACAATAGAACAAGGTCTAAATCTTGCCCTCATTACCTCAAAATATATACATGCCAAAAAGAACAATCTATATGTAACATACGTAGACCTTAGTTCTGCGTTTGACTGCGTAAGGCATGATATTTTGTGGCAAACTTTAACGGATATTGGGCTAGATAACAGGATACTTACTTTTATCAAAGAACTTTACTCCGGGACTGGTGCACACGTAAGATATGGCAAAAAGGGGAATGCTCAGATTTCTTCCCCATTCATAGAGGATTAAGACAGGGGTGCATTTTTTCCTTCTGTTCCCTCCCCGCTCCCGCCTCCCAGCTGCTCCGCCCACCCGCGCACTTCGCCATATATGGCGACCGTGCGAACGCTCAGCGGTCACGCGGAGCGGGCGCGCCGATTGTGCGCCGAAGGCGCGCCAAAGGTAAGCCCGTCTACGCCCGTCCGCGCCTGGACCGTGCCCAGTGCCAGGACCCCTGGCCCCCGAGGACCCCGACCGACCCGCCTGACGTACACCACCGCCACCCTCATCGCACTCAACACCGGCCGAGTTCCGGGATGCTGCAGAGCCACCCCACGACGCGTCCACGGACCCTTCAGCTGCAACACCTGCAAGTTCACCTGCATCCGGACCTGCCCGACACCAGGACCTGCACCCGCCAAGCCGAACACCAGCAGCAACCACCTCAAGTGCATCCTGCTCAACACCCGCTCCGTCCACAGACACGCCATCGAACTCTGGAACCTCCTAGACGCCACAGCCCCTGACGTTGCCTTCATCACGGAGACCTGGATGAACGCCTCCTCAGCGCCTGACATCGCCATCGCAATCCCAGAAGGCTACAAGATCACCCGGAGGGACCGCAACGCCAACCAGGTGGGAGGAGGCATCGCCATCATCCACAAGAACACCATCCGCATCACGACCAGCACCGACAACACCCCACCCTCCGCCGGACACCTGCACTTCCAGATCCACACGGACCCGAATACCACCCTCAGAGGCACCCTGATCTACCGACCTCCGGGACCACGCACTCAATTCAGCGAGGACATCGCCGACTTTGTCAGCCCGCACGCCCTCCCCTCCGCTGACTACATCCTCCTGGGGGACTTCAACTTCCACCTGGAGAACAACAACGACTACAACACCGGCACCCTGCTCGACAACCTCGCCAACCTTGGACTCAAGCAGCTGGTGCCCACCCCCACCCACCTCGCCGGACACACACTCGACGCCATCTTCTCATCCAGCAAAGACATCGCCTTCAGCCACGCCACAGAACTCGATTGGACGGACCACAGATGCATCCACTTCACCTTCAGAAGAACGACGATCCACCACCACCAGCAACAGGTTGCTCGAAGAAGCTGGACCAAGATCACAGCAGACCAGCTCGCCGCTTCCCTGAGCCAGCACCCTCCGGCCAGCTCAGCAAACCCCAGCCAGGCCGCCGACAACCTCACAAAGTGGATCAGCAACTGCGCGGATGAACTCGCCCCTCTATGGATCCCGCCCAGCAGACCCGGCAACAAGAGAGCCCCATGGTTCACCGACGAACTCAAGAGCTCCAAGAAGAACTGCCGAGCCCTCGAGAAAGCCTGGAGAAAGGAACCCACGCCGGACAACAGGACCACCCTGAAGCTCGCCACCCGGAAACACCACCAACTGATCCGCACCGCCAAGAAAACGGCTTTCAAGAACCGACTGGTCAATAACGCACACAACTGCAAGGAACTCTTCAACATCGTGAAAGAGCTCTCCAACCCCAACGCCGGAAACAACGACATCACCCCATCACAAGACCTCTGCAACTCCCTGGCCTCCCATCATCCACAAGAACACCATCCGCATCACGACCAGCACCGACAACACCCCACCCTCCGCCGGACACCTGCACTTCCAGATCCACACCGACCCGAATACCACCCTCAGAGGCACCCTGATCTACCGACCTCCGGGACCACGCACTCAATTCAGCGAGGACATCGCCGACTTCGTCAGACCGCACGCCCTCCCCTCCGCTGACTACATCCTCCTGGGGGACTTCAACTTCCACCTGGAGAACAACAACGACTACAACACCAGCACCCTGCTCGACAACCTCGCCAACCTTGGACTCAAGCAGCTGGTGCCCACCCCCACCCACCTCGCCGGACACACACTCGACGCCATCTTCTCATCCAGCAAAGACATCGCCTTCAGCCACGCCACAGAACTCGATTGGACGGACCACAGATGCATCCACTTCACCTTCAGAAGAACGACGATCCACCACCACCAGCAACAGGTTGCTCGAAGAAGCTGGACCAAGATCACAGCAGACCAGCTCGCCGCTTCCCTGAGCCAGCACCCTCCGGCCAGCTCAGCAAACCCCAGCCAGGCCGCCGACAACCTCACAAAGTGGATCAGCAACTGCGCGGACGAACTCGCCCCTCTGAGGATCCCGCCCAGCAGACCCGGCAACAAGAGAGCCCCATGGTTCAGCGACTAACTCAAGAGCTCCAAGAAGAACTGCCGAGCCCTCGAGAAAGCCTGGAGAAAGGAACCCACGCCGGACAACAGGACCACCCTGAAGCTCGCCACCCGGAAACACCACCAACTGATCCGCACCGCCAAGAAAACGGCTTTCAAGAACCGACTGGTCAATAACGCACACAACTGCAAGGAACTCTTCAACATCGTGAAAGAGCTCTCCAACCCCAACGCCGGAAACAACGACATCACCCCATCACAAGACCTCTGCAACTCCCTGGCCTCCTACTTCCACAACAAGATCGCGGACATACACAACAGCTTCAGCACCCAACCGACGCACGCCACGACCGCAGCAACGCCACCCACCACCACCCTCCGCGCCTGGACCCCGGTCAACACCGAAGACACCGTCCACATGATGAACTCCGTCCACTCCGGATCTCCGACCGACCCCTGCCCTCACCACGTCTTCAACAAAGCTGACGCTGTCATCGCACCCCACCTGCGGGACATCATCAACACCTCATTCGACACCGCCACCTTCCCCGAGAGCTGGAAGCACGCCGAACTCAGCGCTCTACTCAAGAAACCTACAGCAGACCCCACCGAACTCAAGAATTACCTCCCCATTTCTCTACTCCCGTTTCCAGCCAAAGTCATCGAAAAGACCGTCAACAAACAGCTGGCCGCCTTCCTCGAGACGAATGGATCCCTCGACCCATCACAGTCCGGATTCCGTGCCAACCACAGCACCGAGACAGCCCTCATCGCCGCCACTGACGACATCCGAGCCCAGATGGACAACGGAGAAACAGAGGCCCTCATCCTCCTAGACCTCTCCGCGGCTTTCGACACGGTCTGCCACCGCACCCTAGTGCAGCGCCTCAGCAACGTCGGAATCCAGGAGAAGGCACTAGAATGGATCGTCTCCTTCCTCGACGGAAGAACACAAAGAGTCCGCCTACCACCGTACAAGTCAGAGGCCACCGAAGTCATCTGCGGCGTCCCTCAAGGATCCTCGCTGAGCCCTACTCTCTTCAACGTCTACATGAGCCCCCTGGCGGCCGTCGCACGCCAACACAACCTCAACATAATCTCCTACGCCGACGACACCCAGCTGATCCTCTCCCTGACCAATGACCCCGCCGCCGCCAGAGCCAACCTGCACGAAGGGATGAAAGAGGTAGCCGAGTGGATGACGACGAGCCGCCTGAAACTGAACACAGATAAGACGGAGGTCCTCATCCTGGGCTCCTCGCCCTCCGCCTGGGATGACTCCTGGTGGCCCCCCGCCCTGGGCACCGCACCCAAACCGACGGACCACGCACGCAACCTGGGGTTCATCCTGGACTCCTCCCTCTCCATGACCAGGCAAGTCAACGCCGTCTCCTCGTCGTGCTTCAACATCCTGCGCATGCTGCGGAAGATCTTCTGGTGGATCCCCACTGAGACCAGGAAGACCGTCACCCAGGCCCTCGTCACCAGCCGACTGGACTACGGCAACGCACTCTACGCCGGAACCACCGCCAAAATCCAGAAGAGACTCCAGCGCATCCAGAACGCCTCAGCCAGACTCATCCTCGACATCCCACGACACAGCCACATCTCCGGACACCTTAGAGACCTACACTGGCTCCCGGTCAACAAGAGAATCACCTTCCGCCTCCTTACCCACGCACACAAAGCTCTCCACGATCAAGGCCCGAGCTACCTCAACAACTGCATCAACTTCTACGCTCCCAAACGCCACCTCCGATCTGCCAGCCACGCCCTCGCCGCCGTCCCACGCATCCACAGAGCCACCACAGGAGGAAGGTCCTTCTCCTACCTGGCCGCCAAGACCTGGAACTCCCTCCCGGCCGACCTGCGCCTGACCCAAGACCACCTCTCCTTCAGGAAGAAGCTCAAGACCTGGCTGTTCGAGCAGTAGCGGCACCCCCCACCCCCCAAGCGCCTCGAGACCCTACGGGTAGGTAGTGCGCTCTATAAATGTCTTTGATTGATTGATTGAATCTATATATAAACGATGTGGGCTCTTTTCTCACATAACACTACTATGATTACCCAGTAATTAAGGGAAAACCTCTCCTATACTCCTCTACGCCAATGATTTTATCACAGACAAAGAGGGGATTATAAAAGGCAGTAGAAACATTTTCAAATTATATGAGTGAAAGGGGGCTACATATAAACGTTTCTAAGACTTTTACTATGTCATGTGGTCCGAGGAAAGTTAGAGCACCTTGTATGATTATCTTCGAAGATATACGAGTTAGCGGACACTTTCTGTTATTTAGGTGTGCATTTTCATAGACGAGGCACTTGGAAACCCGCAGAAAATGCGAGAGCTCTAGCTTTTAATAAAGCTACTGAAGGACTCCTGAACTTCGCCAAAAAGATAGGGTCGAGGCCACCTAGGGAGCTTCTCCAAATTTTTAAACCAAAATGCGTCTCAATAGGAACCTACGGAGCAGGTTTATGGGGACTCCAGCCTGTGGAAGCAATTCAACGCATAGAGAATAAATTCCAACGATACCTTTTGGCAACGCCAAAGAGCACATCTACATACGTGCTTCACGCCGAGCTTGCCATACAACAAATTTCAGATATCATAAAGGTAGCACCGATTCTACTTTGGCATAACATCTGGACTAACCCTGCCACAGCACTAAACATAACTATAATAGAGGACTGCTTGCTGTGTGAAGGGGTAAAAAACATTACATGGTTCACTTATAGAAAGAAGATTGTATCCGAAATTGGTTATCCAGAATATTTCTCAAATCCAACTACAATGGACCTTGTTTCACGCTCTGTGCTAAAAAAACCCTGTTGGAACACCTTGAAATGAAAAGATGGAATTAAGAGAGGTCCAAGATATCAGTTATCAATCATGATGATGTTACATTGCATAGAAACATTCAGCTGTATCTTGTAGTAGACCAACCTTTTTTCTTTCGTAGGCTTTTAACATGCTTTCGACTGGAAACGTTTTATAGATTAATAACTCTGCCAAGGTGTAACGACTGGTCTAAAGAAAAAATAACCTGTCCATGTGATGAGGTGTCATTCCAATCAAACATTCATTGTACCCTCTACTGTACTTTCTACTCCCATCCAAGGCGATAAATCTTAAGACCTCTTTTGCTATCCTGGGGAGTAAGAAAGTCAAGAGAGGCATATAATAAATTAAGGACATTGGATGTTTACTATACCATTAATACTATAAACATGTATCTGAGAGCAATATTGAGATTGAGAAGGCCCATTACAATCGAATAGCCGTTGCTTCCATGATGAATTAATTTTTAACTCTTTTTTAACTTAAAAGCTCCCTCTGAAACTTTTGTCTATTTTCTAGGAACATTTTAGACTGAATTTTAATATTGGTTTTCTGTTTTTAGTCAAAAATGTCATTGTGATGAATTTTAATGACTGTGATCGTATTGCATATGCTTTTATGAATTGTTTTTACACTTCGAATAAAGCCTTTTGAACTTGAACTTGACATGCTGTAGCATTAAGGATGCCCCTAAAGGGTGCCAGTGTGGAGTCCAGGGTTCCATTGAGTAGGGCATTACCACCATCCTGAGGCAACAGTATAAGGGCTTCAACAGCCGTTCAAAAGTGACATTTTGAAAGAGACTGTTTGACTTTCTTCAGAAAACTGAGCTGGTACCATGCTGTATCTCTTTATTGTCAATTTGCTGCTTGTGTTTAAGGTGAATTTAAGTAATTTTGCATTCTGTGAGAATTGGAATCTATAGAAATCAAGGTACGTCATTGAGCCAGGATTGTACTGTATCTTGTTTGCTGTTCTTGGTTAATAATACAACAAATTCTTTATTGGATGGGTTGAGCTTCAAGTAGTTGCTGGGCATCCAGGGCTGGATGACTTGCTTGCAATGTTTTAGGGATTGATGCCTGAATCAAAGGAGACTTTCATGTAAGTTGTGTATCATCGGAATATTGGCGAATCTTGATGCTGTTATCCCTAAGTCGAGCACCATGTAAAAGTTGAAGATAACAGGTGGCAGAATAGCACTTTAGGGAATACACATATGATAAGGATTTCTTGGGACCTGGAAAACTGGTGTTTGTATAAAAACATTGCTCAATTGTATAGGGACAGCTTCAGCAGGCAAATCTGTAACCTGATACTCCACGCACTATCCCTGCTTTTGGTTATTCGTAAAGTAAGTTTGCCCACAGTTATATTATTAAGATACAATGTCACTTTAGAAAGATTTGAAGACAGGGACAATATCCCAATGTTCTTTTTACCAGGGGGCCTTAGAGTAGGTCTCTTTGTGTCTGCTGGAATACAAGGGCACAGCAATTTTGGAACAATTCACAAATCACCTGTGCTTTGGTGCTTTCTCCTTTCAACATTCATAGTTGGAAACAAAAGGGGGAATCAAATCTACCCCATGATGATCCTTGAATACCTGCATAATATCGAGGAAAGGAACTCTTATTGTTTCCTGATCCTGTAGGACTTATCAATGACATTCTCGATTGGCCGCATTCTAATCTTGACTTGAAGAAATTGATCATATTGGCACAGTTCCTCAATATATCTAATTCAATGTTTTCTAGTAGAGGTCCAATTCCTCTTTTAAAGTCACACTAAAACATGTTGTGGGATTCAGTGTGCAAAGGGCCTTTTCACAATCTTCTTAAATGTTCAGGTTCATCCTGTAGAAACTTTTTTATTTGGTGGTTATATTTAGTAATCTGCCTAGCCAGTGAAGGAATAATTGATTGGTAATAGGTCCATTTATAAATGTGTATTTCCTTCATATTTTGGAAGTCTTTCAAGATATTGAGATCAAGAATTTTGAGCAGCACATATAAAACATTGAATTCCAACATCGACTTATCAAGATAAGATCATATATAGAATTATAGATGTTATATTCTAAATTCCACTTCACATTACCTCCATAATATGTTGTTAATAAATATTGTGAAGTCAATGTATGTACATTGTAATGTTTATTCTCTGGTGAAATGGTTGAGAACCATATTTCAGAGTAAGGAAACAGTGGTCTAACATATGTTGTAGCACTTTTACATTTCTGTTTTTAGACACACACTCTGCATGATCTACTATCACTGGAAGTCTTGTCTGAGTATCATTGGAGTAGGAGAAGCACTGGCATTCTTGCTAGATTTTAGATGAGTGTACACTACAAAAGAAAACCATTATTATTGGTGGGTATAGCAAATTTGTATTATCTTCATGATCTCTTCAGATTCTTCACATTTTTCCGGAAACTATTTTTGTTGATATTAGGACTTTGTGCTCTGGGATACTGCCATTCGAAACAGTGTGTGTGTGTGCTCTTGCTATAAAGTTGTGTTAGCACAATTACCTTCTCCCAATTGATCTATTTAACTGTCCTGTAAAGCAACAGTTCATGGAACCAAAAATGTACAGATGGCAGAGAAAGTTAAATATGAATTAGAATATGCCTTTACTACTCCCACATATATGGTAAAAAATAAATACCTACTTGGAGAATCACTGTTCTATAGATGGGCTGCAGACAAAATGCTCGACAGTGATTTTTTGTTGTTGGAAAATTCTATTCTTATGTATGTATAAGTCACTCCTCAAGTGTGCCTTGGAAACTGACAGGGAAGTCCACTAATACATGAAAATAGGTCACCCTTCCTATTGAGGTTAGTTTGTTCGCACAGTGAAATAAAACTAACAAATATTTCACTGTGCAGGTTTTGTTAGTCTCGTACCTAAAATCAGAATTTATTATCTCTGCCTTGAAACATGCTTTAAAGTTATTTATTGATTCATTTTCAAAATCTGATGATGAAATCTAATGCTTGTCAATTTAAGTGGAAAAGTAACTTCATAAAAATGTACTCAGTACTGTCTGATCCAAACTGACATAGAATCAATATTGCGACTTAGCGCCTCTATAGCCAAAATACAAACTCTTGGGTAGGAAAGTTAACAACTCTTGCTCAGATAACAATAGCATGCCTCTAATCCAAGGATGAAAGATGGATTTTAACTGATGACCACTAATCATTGGCCAGAAACAGTGGAAGAACACAAATACAGCCTTAACACTATCTTGTTTGAAATATTGTCTGGCAGTATGTTTATAGATGCTAGTTTTTCACCAATAGTCCTATCAACGAACAGGTAATTAAACCTAGAAAAATGACCATGTTTTTTACTATGGAAAGTGAAACCCTGACTTGTACCCACCTTATATCTCCAGACATCCAACAGGCATAATTGTAGCAGAATATTATTTAGTGTCCGATGAACCTCTATTGGATGTATCGTGTACCGAGTCCAGCAGAACATTAACATCTATCCCATTATAATAGGGGCGTAACTTCCATTAAGTTCCATTCCTAATTGGATAAATGGGAGGTATTATCAATGTTAGTCCCATAAAAAACTACACAAACTAACTCTACCCCCCCACAGTCCAATGTAACTATCAACCACCTCCCATATTTATAGGGCTTAGAGGCCCTGATAGCACAGACTGCTCCTCTCTTAGTCAGGATCGCGACTTCCCTACAGTGTGCAGACTGTTCTGATACTACAAAGTAGTCTATCCATTGACACTTTGAAAATCCAGTGTCTCCATCTGTGTCTGCAGAATCACACAGATATGGGCACTGCTCTCTTCCAAATACTTCATTGCCAATCTATGCCTGCATTTACACCTGAGCCCGTTGACATTCCAGGTTAAGATTTTTAAATGATTAATCCCCCACATCTATCCTAGCAAAGGCAAAAATAACCACGGACTGGCATAATGATACATTTAAGAAACATGATCGTGTATCAAGAGGGAGAGAGAGGACCAGATAGCTAGTCCATATCCCAGAATTATATAGAGTTTAATCAAAAAGAGACTAGCTAAAGTTAGGGAGGATTAACAAAATTTAATTTTTAAATTTAAGTGACTCAGTTATGTTTCGTCAAGGGGTAGTGGCACCTGGTAGGTGTGCTCATGAAGCCCTCACCCACCAACCTAGTTGGTGGCATGCTTCATCATCGGGCCCACCCAGTGACACCTAGCGTAAGAAACAAACATGATATTTTTTCTCTATTTTTTCCCACTGATCCCTACCACGTGCCCCCCCTTGACCACCCATCCATTCACCTCTAGTGCCAATCGGGCCCACTCCTGGGGAACCCTCCAAACTGATATGGCATAAAGCCCAGCAGTCTCCATAGTCTGCAATAAAGAGAAAAAATTCAGCACATCAGAACTCTCTTTACTCCCCCATCCCTCCCCCCAAAACCCACACCTTTCTCCTTCCTAACTCCCTTCTTAGTTTCCTCAATCAGCAAATCCGCTTCCTTCACAGAACGATGTTTATACATAAGGTTATTCCACATTGTACGGAGGGAAGCAGGAAACTTTAAATGAACTTTTGCGCCAAGTTTATTCAATTCCTCCATCCTTTTCCCCAGCATCCACTGCCTTAATGAGGTGGCATGACAGATATCTGATCTAATTGAGAAGGAATAGGAGCCTGCTGAAAAAGATGCTTCTTTTAAGGCGTAGGACAAAATACCCTCCTTAGCAGTATAAGTGAGGAAATGAATTACAATTCTCTCTAGCCTTTGTCGTCCGGGATTCCTTTTAAATGGATCTCGACATACCCGCTGGATTTCAGTAGAGAGGACAGTATCTGACCAATTTATTAAGGCTGTATCTTGTAGCAATTGTAGCACAAAATCCTTAATATCCGCACCTACCATATTCTCAAGAATATTGATAAGTCTGAGGTTGTTCCTCCGGGTATGGTTTTTGAGACGTTCAAGGTTTTCTTTTATTTCCTTATTTTGGCGTGTTAGCCGGCTCACCTCTGCAGACATCTTGTCAATGGTTTAACCACATCCATGCTAGTTGAATTCTCCTCCTGTGCTGAGATTTCTAAAAGCCCCTTCTTCATGACGAGCTGGGCTCGTTATCAGTGTGCGAGGAGGCTACACCATGACGAGCCCAGCTCGTCATGAGCCTGGAAGGGGTTAAGAATAGGTACATCCTACTCTACAGCCTCCGTTCTCATAGAGACCTCCTCTGGATTCTGTGCCAAAGCAGCACAAGATGCCTGCATAGCAACCTGGTTCAGCTCAGGAATTACAAATGTACTCTTCATTTCCTCCTTGAAGGTTAAAAGAATATCCACCAGTGTTTCTGAGCTCACCTGAGAGGGTTGGATGACTGTAGGTATTGATAGCGTAGGTTGTGAAGGCTCCTGTCCCATATGGGGGTCCCCCCACAAGCCTCTGCTACCTCCGATACCTGAAATCGATTAGATGTCAAAATAGAGGTTGAGGTTGAGACTACATTTCAAGGTACCTCCAACAAGGAAGGGCCAAAAGAGGTCTCCACATGAAGCCCTGAGTTGAACCGGCTAGCACCTCCAATCTAGGAGGACCAGAAGCGACAACCACTCCCTTTAGGACAATAGTAGCAGGGGATGCGAGGAACTAATAAAAGAATTCAGGGAGGGGTTTATCCTAACCTTAGATGTGACAACCTTCTTCCCTCTGTCCCGACTCCTGAGACTCTTGCCAGCCATATTCGTAGATGATGGATTTTTCACTACAGTCCCTCCTAAACTCTCCTTGGCAAGCTCTAGGGATGTACTCCACCCATTCCATTGTGGTATTTGCATCAGAGCCAGGGTGGAGAGGAGGCAAAGCTTCCAGTCGGGGAGAGATATTATGAGAATATGAGAACCCCCCTGCCCCCTGGTGCAGAGAGTATACCTGTAAATTTTCCCAGTTGAAGTGCAGGGTCCTTTCTGTGTGATCTTGCCCTTCTCCATATGCTGTAAGACAATGCCCCCACTATAAACTATTGGGCTTCCTCCAGAGGTGTTTCTAAAGTCAACTTTGTCCAATTGCTCAAAAGAATTACCATATAGAACCCCCTCCCTTAATGGGTAGATCTCACCGCCATGTTCAGGTACACTTGTCCACTCTACACGCCTCTGGGCAGAGAGCAGCTGCCCAGATAGATCCAGCTTATGGCGAATTTCTCAGCAGGTGCTGACTTCACCACCGGTGACCTAGTAGCGGGAGGACGCAACTCAGCAGCTGCGTTGCTTCCCAGCTGCTCCCTCCCAGCAGGGAAGTCAGCCCCACACCAGCGGCAGAACCATCAAAAGGAGAGACGGCAGCCACTTGCGTCCCCCCCACACCAAAAAAAAAGAAAAAAGGAAAGGTACGGACCAGCAAATGCCAGGTATGCAGAAGGTAGGATGAATGGTGGGGCATAGAAGAGCAAGAGAGCTGCGCTCACTTCAGTGACATGCCGACAGCAGACCAGCAGCCGTTAAGTGGCGGCTGCCATGTTCTCACCACTCTCTTTCCATCTAGTTTTATTATTCACTAGTATGTTGAGCAGTGCTCATATACCTAGTCTTGAATGAATGCATATACATCTTCATTACTGGGGATGGGGTACTTGTATGGTCATCCTTGGATATTGCAGCAGTTTTAATAACTGTGATAATTATCAATCTGCTGCAGAGGCAATATTCTAAATGTGTTTTGATATCTGCTATGTGAAAACCCCACCAATTTAGAAACTGGCACTAGACCATATTGGGAGGCTAAGACGCTGCTTTAACTGAGAGCTGTAGGACCTGTGAGCAGTTTTTGGACTTGGGCGTCTGTGTAGTAACTCCTAGAATTTTTGTCTCATGCTTTCTGAGCTCATTTTTGTCAGCTTTTACGACTCTGTGCGCTTACCATTACCAGGGCTAAAGTACTTGTACTCACCCCTTAAAACAGAGTACAATTAGCTTACAACTAATTGGCATAGTTAATTTACTTGTAAATCCTTAGTAAAATGGTGCAGTGGGTACCCAGGGCCTGTAAATAAAATGGTACCAGTGAGCAGCAGCATTTTCTGTGCCACCCACTAAAAGTAGCCTTTGAAGAAAATGTTTTGGGCCTGCCATTGCAACTTGTAGTGCAGTTTTGAACTTCTAATTCGACCTGGCGAAATAAACCGTTTGCGTGACATAAACCTACCTTTTTAATACACATACCTCACTCCTAGTGTGGGCCATAACACTCCATAGGGCAGGGTGCTGTGCATTTAAAAAGTAGAAAGTTGGACTTTTAAGTTTACATGTCTCAGTATTAAAAATCTTGTAAATTCATTTTTACACACATTTCCACTTTTGTAAAGCGCAAATTATCATCCCTAGTGGTATCGAGGTGCTAGGGGCCATTGTGGAGATAAAATGAGCTATTGGCCAGAGTCACATGATGCTGAGCGGCTGCTGGCGCCATGAACTGATAGGAATAATGCGTTACACTACGCAAGTTTCCATCCTAAAAGCCTGAAGAACAACCTCCCATATGGCCAATATCTACGGGTGAGACGGAACTGCTCGAGAGTGGAAGACTTTACCATTCACGGAGATGCTTTGACCAACAAGCTGAGGGCACGAGGCTACCCGGCCAAACTTTTGAAACAGTCCATGAAGAGGGCAAGATGGACACCCCGGGAACATCTCTTACAAAAACGAGAAAAATCCAATGTTGAGAGAATGGTCTGTGTCTCTACCTTTGGCCCCCACACCAACCCAGTACAAAAAATAATCCGCAATAATTGGCATCTGATTGAAGAAATCTTACCGGACATCGGCAAACCACTGTTCGCTCTAAAAAAAACCAGAAGTATCGGACAACAGATCTCATCCACAAGAGGTGCCACAAAAAAAGAAACACAAGGAACCCTTTTTAACATGGGCCCAATTATGGGCCATCGCAAATGTGGGACATGTTCAGTGTGCAATCTGACGACAGAAGGAACCCTCTTCACGGATGGCCAAAAATACTGGCGTCATAAGAACTTCACAAACTACAAGACCAAGTATGCAGTATACGCCATCACATGCCCCTGTGGAAAGGTCTACATTGGCAAAACTACCCAAGAAGTGCGCCAACGCATTATCCAGCATAGATCGAGGATAAATAACAAAGTATTGACAGCACCCCTGGTATCCCACTTTTTGTGAAAAGAACACTCATCAAATGATCTGAAATGGACGATTCTAGCGAACATTAAGAACACTCCGGGAGCAGGCGGGGACCCAGATGCACGCCTTGCCCAGAAAGAAGCCTACCTCATTTTGAGGTTTAACACTGCCATGATGGGACTTAATGACCTCAATGAATTTAGTAGTCTTTAGATAACCTGCCTGCAGCGATTGTCTGTCCTTGCTGCCTGCTGCTCATGTGTCTGTAAAAAACATCCTTTATACATATGCAACCTGTACACTTTCCTGTAATGGTCTCTAAGTATGTTCTTCCTCGCTCTGAGCCCCCCCCTGTCTACATTAACGTACATGCGTCAGATCGCCACAGTTACTGGCATCATGATGTAAGATCCAACTTGTTATACACCCCCCTGGTCGCCTTTTGTCCTAGCGAACCTCTGTCATATAGCACCATTATGTGTCCTAGCGGGCGCGCGTATACCAATGAACTTCATGTTCCACCATGCCGTTGGTCACGCATCACGCGTTAAATAGACTGGGACACGCCCTCTACTCATTCGCGTCTCCAGTTTCTTGCCGCTTGGGTGTTTGATGTTGAGCTCGATTAAATCGTCCAAAACGTAAGTCCATTCTCCTCAAAACTGTAAAGATCGAGCGGACGGTTTCCCGTCTCTTTACTAATTACCGTTCCCCCTTGACTTCACAGTTGCTGAACGGCCGCGGCGGCTGCCGCTCGGGTTCGTGCACATAGTCGAATTCCTGCTACTTGAGGTAGGAATCATTTACGTCCTTCTGCTTTAAATAGCGATGTATGAAGAGGCTAACTAGGGTGTTATAAGCCGGGATTGTAACGCGACGTGTCATTTACTTTCCCCAGGCACATCATTACTACTCTTGATTTTATGCGCATCAGCACCCCACACACTCTTTAGTGTTGTAAACACCAAGGTACGTGCTCCCAGTCAAATTCTTTTGATCAAACGGTGGCTCAGAGTGTTTTATAAATAACAGAGACTAACTAGGGTTTATATCATCTTATCCAACAGGGAGTATCCTGATATTCCAAGCATAAGGTATCTGCTTGTTTCCTTAAAGTGTTTGTGTTTCAGTGAGGTGTCAGTCAGCTTTTCATTGATACCATTTTTTTAACTCCACAGCAACAACGACCTCCCAATCCTTGTCCTGAGGAGAACCCCTAACTAATTTAACGGGTTCGAAACGCGTCGGCGTTCTGCTCCACCCAGATACTGAACCATCAGGGCATAATAGGAATATAAGTTACACAAATTCTACACTGCTGCATAGTTTTGTGTTTTCCTATTTTTTGCACCATATGTATAAATTGAAAATGCGTATCTAGTGGTGGTTGAAACAAGTAGGCTAGTGTGTTATCTTGCTTGTCCACTTGTTCATTTTTACCCAGGATTGGTGCCTCAGCAAAACGTAATTCTTTGAGGCATTGCACAGTTGTTTA
This sequence comes from Lissotriton vulgaris, assembly GCF_964263255.1. Taxonomy (NCBI): domain Eukaryota; kingdom Metazoa; phylum Chordata; class Amphibia; order Caudata; family Salamandridae; genus Lissotriton; species Lissotriton vulgaris. Next base: position 184,497,987 of record NC_141688.1, on the reverse strand, counting down.
TATCTCTTGTTATCACAATTGTTATATGTGTATTTTTTGATTCATTGTATTGTATATGGTTTTTTCAATGTACTTGTGAACTTCTATAAATGTGGTGTGTATCCCTTAATGCCAAAATATTTGTTGCAGAAACCCTTTTTCTCATAAAATACAAGTGATTAATCACAAATGGTTTGTCAGCCTAGCAATTAATTATACTAGGTGTGCATTTGTTTCTATTAATTCATACTGTCTGGCACTGTGGTTTGTTTGTTTCATAACACTCCATAGGGCAGGGTGCTGTGCATTTAAAAAGTAGAAAGTTGGACTTTTAAGTTTACATGTCTCAGTAGTAAAAATCTTGTAAATTCATTTTTACACACATTTCCACTTTTGTAAAGCGCAAATTATCATCCCTAGTGGTATCGAGGTGCTAGGGGCCATTGTGGAGATAAAATGAGCTATTGGCCAGAGTCACATGATGCTGAGCTGAGCGGCTGCTGGCGCCATGAACTGATAGGAATAATGCGTTACACTACGCAAGTTTCCATCCTAAAAGCCTGAAGAACAACCTCCCATATGGCCAATATCTACGGGTGAGACGGAACTGCTCGAGAGTGGAAGACTTTACCATTCACGGAGATGCTTTGACCAACAAGCTGAGGGCACGAGGCTACCCGGCCAAACTTTTGAAACAGTCCATGAAGAGTGCAAGATGGACACCCCGGGAACATCTCTTACAAAAACGAGAAAAATCCAATGTTGAGAGAATGGTCTGTGTCTCTACCTTCGGCCCCCACACCAACCCAGTACAAAAAATAATCCGCAATAATTGGCATCTGATTGAAGAAATCTTACCGGACATCGGCAAACCACTGTTCGCTCTAAAAAAAAACAGAAGTATCGGACAACAGATCTCATCCACAAGAGGTGCCACAAAAAAAGAAACACAAGGAACCCTTTTCAACATGGGCCCAATTATGGGCCATCGCAAATGTGGGACATGTTCAGTGTGCAATCTGACGACAGAAGGAACCCTCTTCACGGATGGCCAAAAATACTGGCGTCATAACAACTTCACAAACTGCAAGACCAAGTATGCAGTATACGCCATCACATGCCCCTGTGGAAAGGTCTACATTGGCAAAACTACCCAAGAAGTGCGCCAACGCATTATCCAGCATAGATCGAGGATAAATAACAAAGTATTGACAGCACCCCTGGTATCCCACTTTTTGCGAAAAGAACACTCATCAAATGATCTGAAATGGACGATTCTAGCGAACATTAAGAACACTCCGGGAGCAGGCGGGGACCCAGATGCACGCCTTGCCCAGAAAGAAGCCTACCTCATTTTGAGGTTTAACACTGCCATGATGGGACTTAATGACCTCAATGAATTTAGTAGTCTTTAGATAACCTGCCTGCAGCGATTGTCTGTCCTTGCTGCCTGCTGCTCATGTGTCTGTAAAAAACATCCTTTATACATATGCAACCTGTACACTTTCCTGTAATGGTCTCTAAGTATGTTCTTCCTCGCTCTGAGCCCCCCCTGTCTACATTAACGTACATGCGTCAGATAGCCACAGTTACTGGCATCATGATGTAAGATCCAACTTGTAATACACCCCCCTGGTCGCCTTTTGTCCTAGCAAACCTCTGTCATATAGCACCATTATGTGTCCTAGCGGGCGCGCGTATACCAATGAACTTCATGTTCCACCATGCCGTTGGTCACGCATCACGCGTTAAATAGACTGGGACACGCCCCCTACTCATTCGCGTCTCCAGTTTCTTGCCGCTTGGGTGTTTGATGTTGAGCTCGATTAAATCGTCCAAAACGTAAGTCCATTCTCCTCAAAACTGTAAAGATCGAGCGGACGGTTTCCCGTCTCTTTACTAATTACCGTTCCCCCTTGACTTCACAGTTGCCGAACGGCCGCGGCGGCTGCCGCTCGGGTTCGTGCACATAGTCGAATTCCTGCTACTTGAGGTAGGAATCATTTACGTCCTTCTGCTTTAAATAGCGATGTATGAAGAGGCTAACTAGGGTATTATAAGCCGGGATTGTAACGCGACGTGTCATTTACTTTCCCCAGGCACATCATTACTACTCTTGTTTTTATGCGCATCAGCACCCCACACACTCTTTAGTGTTGTAAACACCAAGGTACGTGCTCCCAGTCAAATTCTTTTGATCAAACGGTGGCTCAGAGTGTTTTATAAATAACAGAGACTAACTAGGGTTTATATCATCTTATCCAACAGGGAGTATCCTGATATTCCAAGCATAAGGTATCTGCTTGTTTCCTTAAAGTGTTTGTGTTTCAGTGAGGTGTCAGTCAGCTTTTCATTGATACCATTTTTTTAACTCCACAGCAACAACGACCTCCCAATCCTTGTCCTGAGGAGAACCCCTAACTAATTTAACGGGTTCGAAACGCGTCGGCGTTCTGCTCCACCCAGATACTGAACCATCAGGGCATAATAGGAATATAAGTTACACAAATTCTACACTGCTGCATAGTTTTGTGTTTTCCTATTTTTTGCACCATATGTATAAATTGAAAATGCGTATCTAGTGGTGGTTGAAACAAGTAGGCTAGTGTGTTATCTTGCTTGTCCACTTGTTCATTTTTACCCAGGATTGGTGCCTCAGCAAAACGTAATTCTTTGAGGCATTGCACAGTTGTTTATATCTCTTGTTATCACAATTGTTGTATGTGTATTTTTTGATTCATTGTATTGTATATGGTTTTTTCAATGTACTTGTGAACTTCTATAAATGTGGTGTGTATCCCTTAATGCCAAAATATTTGTTGCAGAAACCCTTTTTCTCATAAAATACAAGTGATTAATCACAAATGGTTTGTCAGCCTAGCAATTAATTATACTAGGTGTGCATTTGTTTCTATTAATTCATACTGTCTGGCACTGTGGTTTGTTTGTTTCATAACACTCCATAGGGCAGGGTGCTGTGCATTTAAAAAGTAGAAAGTTGGACTTTTAAGTTTACATGTCTCAGTAGTAAAAATCTTGTAAATTCATTTTTACACACATTTCCACTTTTGTAAAGCGCAAATTATCATCCCTAGTGGTATCGAGGTGCTAGGGGCCATTGTGGAGATAAAATGAGCTATTGGCCAGAGTCACATGATGCTGAGCTGAGCGGCTGCTGGCGCCATGAACTGATAGTAATAATGCGTTACACTACGCAAGTTTCCATCCTAAAAGCCTGAAGAACAACCTCCCATATGGCCAATATCTACGGGTGAGACGGAACTGCTCGAGAGTGGAAGACTTTACCATTCACGGAGATGCTTTGACCAACAAGCTGAGGGCACGAGGCTACCCGGCCAAACTTTTGAAACAGTCCATGAAGAGTGCAAGATGGACACCCCGGGAACATCTCTGACAAAAACAAGAAAAATCCAATGTTGAGAGAATGGTCTGTGTCTCTACCTTCGGCCCCCACACCAACCCAGTACAAAAAATAATCCGCAATAATTGGCATCTGATTGAAGAAATCTTACCGGACATCGGCAAACCACTGTTCGCTCTAAAAAAAAACAGAAGTATCGGACAACAGATCTCATCCACAAGAGGTGCCACAAAAAAAGAAACACAAGGAACCCTTTTCAACATGGGCCCAATTATGGGCCATCGCAAATGTGGGACATGTTCAGTGTGCAATCTGACGACAGAAGGAACCCTCTTCACGGATGGCCAAAAATACTGGCGTCATAACAACTTCACAAACTGCAAGACCAAGTATGCAGTATACGCCATCACATGCCCCTGTGGAAAGGTCTACATTGGCAAAACTACCCAAGAAGTGCGCCAACGCATTATCCAGCATAGATCGAGGATAAATAACAAAGTATTGACAGCACCCCTGGTATCCCACTTTTTGCGAAAAGAACACTCATCAAATGATCTGAAATGGACGATTCTAGCGAACATTAAGAACACTCCGGGAGCAGGCGGGGACCCAGATGCACGCCTTGCCCAGAAAGAAGCCTACCTCATTTTGAGGTTTAACACTGCCATGATGGGACTTAATGACCTCAATGAATTTAGTAGTCTTTAGATAACCTGCCTGCAGCGATTGTCTGTCCTTGCTGCCTGCTGCTCATGTGTCTGTAAAAAACATCCTTTATACATATGCAACCTGTACACTTTCCTGTAATGGTCTCTAAGTATGTTCTTCCTCGCTCTGAGCCCCCCCTGTCTACATTAACGTACATGCGTCAGATAGCCACAGTTACTGGCATCATGATGTAAGATCCAACTTGTAATACACCCCCCTGGTCGCCTTTTGTCCTAGCAAACCTCTGTCATATAGCACCATTATGTGTCCTAGCGGGCGCGCGTATACCAATGAACTTCATGTTCCACCATGCCGTTGGTCACGCATCACGCGTTAAATAGACTGGGACACGCCCCCTACTCATTCGCGTCTCCAGTTTCTTGCCGCTTGGGTGTTTGATGTTGAGCTCGATTAAATCGTCCAAAACGTAAGTCCATTCTCCTCAAAACTGTAAAGATCGAGCGGACGGTTTCCCGTCTCTTTACTAATTACCGTTCCCCCTTGACTTCACAGTTGCCGAACGGTCGCGGCGGCTGCCGCTCGGGTTCGTGCACATAGTCGAATTCCTGCTACTTGAGGTAGGAATCATTTACGTCCTTCTGCTTTAAATAGCGATGTATGAAGAGGCTAACTAGGGTATTATAAGCCGGGATTGTAACGCGACGTGTCATTTACTTTCCCCAGGCACATCATTACTACTCTTGTTTTTATGCGCATCAGCACCCCACACACTCTTTAGTGTTGTAAACACCAAGGTACGTGCTCCCAGTCAAATTCTTTTGATCAAACGGTGGCTCAGAGTGTTTTATAAATAACAGAGACTAACTAGGGTTTATATCATCTTATCCAACAGGGAGTATCCTGATATTCCAAGCATAAGGTATCTGCTTGTTTCCTTAAAGTGTTTGTGTTTCAGTGAGGTGTCAGTCAGCTTTTCATTGATACCATTTTTTTAACTCCACAGCAACAACGACCTCCCAATCCTTGTCCTGAGGAGAACCCCTAACTAATTTAACGGGTTCGAAACGCGTCGGCGTTCTGCTCCACCCAGATACTGAACCATCAGGGCATAATAGGAATATAAGTTACACAAATTCTACACTGCTGCATAGTTTTGTGTTTTCCTATTTTTTGCACCATATGTATAAATTGAAAATGCGTATCTAGTGGTGGTTGAAACAAGTAGGCTAGTGTGTTATCTTGCTTGTCCACTTGTTCATTTTTACCCAGGATTGGTGCCTCAGCAAAACGTAATTCTTTGAGGCATTGCACAGTTGTTTATATCTCTTGTTATCACAATTGTTGTATGTGTATTTTTTGATTCATTGTATTGTATATGGTTTTTTCAATGTACTTGTGAACTTCTATAAATGTGGTGTGTATCCCTTAATGCCAAAATATTTGTTGCAGAAACCCTTTTTCTCATAAAATACAAGTGATTAATCACAAATGGTTTGTCAGCCTAGCAATTAATTATACTAGGTGTGCATTTGTTTCTATTAATTCATACTGTCCGGCACTGTGGTTTGTTTGTTTCATAACACTCCATAGGGCAGGGTGCTGTGCATTTAAAAAGTAGAAAGTTGGACTTTTAAGTTTACATGTCTCAGTAGTAAAAATCTTGTAAATTCATTTTTACACACATTTCCACTTTTGTAAAGCGCAAATTATCATCCCTAGTGGTATCGAGGTGCTAGGGGCCATTGTGGAGATAAAATGAGCTATTGGCCAGAGTCACATGATGCTGAGCTGAGCGGCTGCTGGCGCCATGAACTGATAGGAATAATGCGTTACACTACGCAAGTTTCCATCCTAAAAGCCTGAAGAACAACCTCCCATATGGCCAATATCTACGGGTGAGACGGAACTGCTCGAGAGTGGAAGACTTTACCATTCACGGAGATGCTTTGACCAACAAGCTGAGGGCACGAGGCTACCCGGCCAAACTTTTGAAACAGTCCATGAAGAGTGCAAGATGGACACCCCGGGAACATCTCTTACAAAAACGAGAAAAATCCAATGTTGAGAGAATGGTCTGTGTCTCTACCTTCGGCCCCCACACCAACCCAGTACAAAAAATAATCCGCAATAATTGGCATCTGATTGAAGAAATCTTACCGGACATCGGCAAACCACTGTTCGCTCTAAAAAAAAACAGAAGTATCGGACAACAGATCTCATCCACAAGAGGTGCCACAAAAAAAGAAACACAAGGAACCCTTTTCAACATGGGCCCAATTATGGGCCATCGCAAATGTGGGACATGTTCAGTGTGCAATCTGACGACAGAAGGAACCCTCTTCACGGATGGCCAAAAATACTGGCGTCATAACAACTTCACAAACTGCAAGACCAAGTATGCAGTATACGCCATCACATGCCCCTGTGGAAAGGTCTACATTGGCAAAACTACCCAAGAAGTGCGCCAACGCATTATCCAGCATAGATCGAGGATAAATAACAAAGTATTGACAGCACCCCTGGTATCCCACTTTTTGCGAAAAGAACACTCATCAAATGATCTGAAATGGACGATTCTAGCGAACATTAAGAACACTCCGGGAGCAGGCGGGGACCCAGATGCACGCCTTGCCCAGAAAGAAGCCTACCTCATTTTGAGGTTTAACACTGCCATGATGGGACTTAATGACCTCAATGAATTTAGTAGTCTTTAGATAACCTGCCTGCAGCGATTGTCTGTCCTTGCTGCCTGCTGCTCATGTGTCTGTAAAAAACATCCTTTATACATATGCAACCTGTACACTTTCCTGTAATGGTCTCTAAGTATGTTCTTCCTCGCTCTGAGCCCCCCCTGTCTACATTAACGTACATGCGTCAGATAGCCACAGTTACTCGCATCATGATGTAAGATCCAACTTGTAATACACCCCCCTGGTCGCCTTTTGTCCTAGCAAACCTCTGTCATATAGCACCATTATGTGTCCTAGCGGGCGCGCGTATACCAATGGACTTCATGTTCCACCATGCCGTTGGTCACGCATCACGCGTTAAATAGACTGGGACACGCCCCCTACTCATTCGCGTCTCCAGTTTCTTGCCGTTTGGGTGTTTGATGTTGAGCTCGATTAAATCGTCCAAAACGTAAGTCCATTCTCCTCAAAACTGTAAAGATCGAGCGGACGGTTTCCCGTCTCTTTACTAATTACCGTTCCCCCTTGACTTCACAGTTGCCGAACGGCCGCGGCGGCTGCCGCTCGGGTTCGTGCACATAGTCGAATTCCTGCTACTTGAGGTAGGAATCATTTACGTCCTTCTGCTTTAAATAGCGATGTATGAAGAGGCTAACTAGGGTATTATAAGCCGGGATTGTAACGCGACGTGTCATTTACTTTCCCCAGGCACATCATTACTACTCTTGTTTTTATGCGCATCAGCACCCCACACACTCTTTAGTGTTGTAAACACCAAGGTACGTGCTCCCAGTCAAATTCTTTTGATCAAACGGTGGCTCAGAGTGTTTTATAAATAACAGAGACTAACTAGGGTTTATATCATCTTATCCAACAGGGAGTATCCTGATATTCCAAGCATAAGGTATCTGCTTGTTTCCTTAAAGTGTTTGTGTTTCAGTGAGGTGTCAGTCAGCTTTTCATTGATACCATTTTTTTAACTCCACAGCAACAACGACCTCCCAATCCTTGTCCTGAGGAGAACCCCTAACTAATTTAACGGGTTCGAAACGCGTCGGCGTTCTGCTCCACCCAGATACTGAACCATCAGGGCATAATAGGAATATAAGTTACACAAATTCTACACTGCTGCATAGTTTTGTGTTTTCCTATTTTTTGCACCATATGTATAAATTGAAAATGCGTATCTAGTGGTGGTTGAAACAAGTAGGCTAGTGTGTTATCTTGCTTGTCCACTTGTTCATTTTTACCCAGGATTGGTGCCTCAGCAAAACGTAATTCTTTGAGGCATTGCACAGTTGTTTATATCTCTTGTTATCACAATTGTTATATGTGTATTTTTTGATTCATTGTATTGTATATGGTTTTTTCAATGTACTTGTGAACTTCTATAAATGTGGTGTGTATCCCTTAATGCCAAAATATTTGTTGCAGAAACCCTTTTTCTCATAAAATACAAGTGATTAATCACAAATAGTTTGTCAGCCTAGCAATTAATTATACTAGGTGTGCATTTGTTTCTATTAATTCATACTGTCCGGCACTGTGGTTTGTTTGTTTCATAACACTCCATAGGGCAGGGTGCTGTGCATTTAAAAAGTAGAAAGTTGGACTTTTAAGTTTACATGTCTCAGTAGTAAAAATCTTGTAAATTCATTTTTACACACATTTCCACTTTTGTAAAGCGCAAATTATCATCCCTAGTGGTATCGAGGTGCTAGGGGCCATTGTGGAGATAAAATGAGCTATTGGCCAGAGTCACATGATGCTGAGCTGAGCGGCTGCTGGCGCCATGGTCAAACTGTGAGCCCTGCGCTCTGGAGTCAGCAGCTCTGCCACAACGCCACACCACTCCTTCCAATTTTCACTTCTGCTAGGCCACCTCTCCCATAGAATTACTTTGGATTACCTTATTACATTTAATACGTGATAATCTTTGTTTGGGAACCAATAGAGATGTCATTGAACATTTTTCATTGCACTCCTGGACTTGTGGATAACAAAGAAGAAGGACTGACCTACTGCTAGCGGACTGCCCTGCTGCTGGCATAGGCTATCCTGTTTTCTAGGCAGGAAGACCGGAGCTGCTCCCTTCTTCCCAAGCAGAGTGACTCCAAGAGTCATGAGGCTGAGTTCCTGCTCTGATCTACAGGAACACAACAAGCTCCAGAAACTTACCAGCATGCCCAGCAGACCTGCTTCACTGGGCCGGCACTGGAACTGCCTGCGCTCTGCTATGCAAGGCTGAGGTCTTGGTATTTTCATTGGTTTGTAAGTAGAAGTGAGAGGGGCATCCCATAGGTGGTACATGGGTGTTCCCATGCAACCACGGAAATTTTTGATGAAAAACTCTTGCTACTAACAATAGTAGGCAGGGGTTTTCACCAAATAATAAATAATGACACTTGAAAGCAGGTGTTAAAAGAAGAAATACTTTTATTTTTCCTGTAGCTTCCAAGTTTGCAAGCGCTATACTGCAGGAATATATGATGTCACAATACATGCAATTACAACGCATGTGTTTACATTGCATGATTTTACAACTGATGCCATTACAACGCATTTTATAAAACTACCATTACAGCGCATTCCAATACACCGCATACCATTACAACAAATACCATTACAATGCATAATACTTTTAGGGCAAAAGTAGGTTACGTGTTGGTAGTGTGGGGGTAAAAACTACTATTCCCACTCCAGTGAATGCAACAGTAGGGTAAGTGATGGATAGTGTAGGGGTAAAAATTGCTATTCCCACTCCATTTAGTGCATGAGTAGTGTAACAGTAGGGGAAGTGTTGGATAGTGTAGGGGTAAACATTACTATTCCCTTGTACCCCAAAACCCATACCCACCCTAAAACTAAAATAATCTCCATTAGTTACCTTATAATGCGTTGTAATGGCATGCATTGTAATGGTATGCATTGTAATAGCATGCGTTGTAGTGACATAGGTTGTAATGGCATGCATTGCGTTGTAACAGTTGCTTTGTAAAGGTAGATTGGTGTAATGACCGTGTTGTAATTAATGTTTCCCGTACTGCACACATACAAAGTGGGAAAGGTTTTTGAGCAATGTGCCCTTCTAGTACAAAACCTACGCTAGACTCATGCAAACACCCTTGCACCAGAGTGCAAAGGTGTGTTCACGGTGCTCTGTAGCCAGATTGAGTGCCGGTGCAAGGAATAGGGGAAAAGAGTGTCATGTCTCTATAGATATGGTGCTTTCATGCTCTCTCCCTGTCATGCAATGTAGCACAGTAACTGTGGGTGCTGCGCTGCATTCCACAACACTTTGGTACATCTGGGCCCTAGTGTCTTATCAAGGAATTGGCTCTCAGAGGCGCTAACATAGTTGGTGGATTTCAACTTTTTGTTAAATTCTGAGGGGCATCTGGTAACCTATTGGTTTAGATTTTTTAATTTGTGATTGGATAAAATGAAGTTGGGTGCACTATGGGTGTTATGCAGAGAAACATAAATGTGCTAGCTACGTGTTGCCCATTCTGAACCTGACATATCATTGCAACTGCTTACAAAGACTGCATTTCACGCTTTGCTCTTAAGTAATAACAAAATGGTCCTCACAATTAATACATCTGATACCAGTTTAGACTATTTTGTCACACTGAGACATAACTATAAGTTTTATGAATATTTTCCTCTTTTAATAATGAAACACTTTAGTGTTTTTAGCAATATAATAAACGTGTATTTAATTGAAAATACACACACTTCCACTTATATGATCAAATACAGGATCACCTTTGTGACTGGATTTAAGTCCCTTCTGGTTCAACTGCATTTGCATAAACATCAGAAACTTTATCACCTAAAATAACTTTTGATTAAACAGGCATAACGTACAATTATGACTAATAAGGTTTTTTTCACAATGGTGTCTGGCTTCCTAAACCCGTTGGCAAGCCAATACAAATACACAGTGGCAAGTCCACAGCGGCGAGGTGTGATAAGTTTACAGCAGTGAGGTGTTATAAGTTTACAGCAGTGAGGTGTGACAAGTTTACAGAGGTGAGATGTGGCAAGTTTACAGCGGTGAGGTGTGGCAAGTTTACAGCGGTGAGGTGTTGCAAGTCTACAGTGGTAAGTTGTGGCAAGTTAACAGTGGTAAGGTGTGGCAAGTTTACAGCGGTGAGGTGTGGCAAGTTTACAGCGGTGAGGTGTGGCAAGTTTACAACGGCAAGGTGGGGCAAGTTGACAGCATTGGGGTGTAGCGCTATCATATATAATTGCAATATGCAATATCAATATGCAATATCCCTATATGAAATTACATTTAATTAAAAACTCACAGGTATTATTGGGTGACAAATGAACTGTAATGGCGGTTGCTACTCTGCAATACACCATAACATAGAATCCATAACCCCCACTAAGATTGAAACCAAACAGTGAATAATTTGACCTCAACAGTGTTTTTTTTGGTTCTGCGTGCTATTCGTCATCATTTCTTTGAGTGAGATAGGAGGGAAAATCATATCCCTCCTCTTTCTTCCGTACTCTGCCCTTCTTAGAACCAGTTCGAGATTCGATGTTAATGTAGACGATCATAATTCCAAATTTCTTTAGAATGGCTACATGCTATCAGATAACTCAAAGTTATTTTTTTTGTGGATTTTGGGATAGAATTTCTCTTGATTATCCATTTTTGAAGATCACTGTGCATCTGTCAAAAGGGCCACACGTACGAGTATTCTCTTCTTGTATGCTGCAATTATGCAGAGTCTAGGCATTGTAATAGTGGGGACCCCTTCCCATTTGCGAATTGGTTAACACCTACTTGAAATAGGCGGTAAAATGCGAATGTTTTGCGACCGAATTTCAGTCACAAAACATTCATGCATACCGATGGGATTCGGTATTAGGAAGGGACGCCCTAAACATGCCCCTTCCTAATAGCAAATCACAAACCGATTTTGCGATCCGGTAACAGGTTACTGAATCACAAAATAAGGTTTTCTGCATCAGAAGAGCAATTTCTTGCATTTTCAAATGGACGATTCTATGAGTCTGTGGTTTGTGAAGGAAAAAAAAGCTTGATGCATCTGGCTTAGTGTGCTTGAGTAATTACAATTACAGCAAAAAAATGATGGACAGAAAGCTGACAATGCAAACATTCTCCCCCAGTCAAAAGATCTGGGTTAAATCCATTGTTCTTTTGCCCCCTACGCCACCCCAGTTTGGACCCAGCCATATGCAAATCAGTCTTGACCCTGTGCCCCATGGGAACAGTCCAGACCAGGTAGGTCCTCCCTGGACGGGAAACAAGCATCCTGGCACCAGTTTCAGGGTATTTCACCCTTCTTCATCCAGGTTAGCTTGATTCCAGTGTCAAAGTGAGCAAGGGACCCATGTATGGGCATACCCAACCCACTTAGGGCAACATATGCAAAAGTAACAATTGATGGAGGAAATGCTGGACAATGCAAACATTCACCTCCAGTCACAAGTGCTATCAACAAGAATGTCTGTCCTCTAAAATGAGGCCTCATGTAATGCAACTAGTGCTATGTAAAGCGCTCTGATACCCAATTCAGGTCAAGTTTGCACTATATAAAAATCTGTAAAAAAAAAAAAGGATACACCTCAAAAGTAAGGACTGTTATAAGGAAGACCCGGGCACAGAGAGATGAAGATTATCCATATTAGGTCAGAAGGACTTAATCTAACATTTTCTCTGTAGAGTGCTGCTCTCCTACAGTTCAATCCCTGAAGCTGTATTCGTCAGTAGCTATTTTCATATCTTCAGAAAGCAGCTATGCTCTTGAGGCATCTATATTGCAATATGCAGGTGACTAGAAGCTCCTAAAGATGGAGGGATGAAACTGCTCTGAAATCTTTACGAATTGTTTCTCAAATATCAGCAGCTCTACAGTGAAAAGAATAACTAATTTAGCACGGTATAGAAATTACCATTACATAGGGAGAAGTGGAGAAGTGTGGCTCAGGGGTTAGAGGCGGCAGACCCGGAAGCTGAGATCGGCCCTGGACCAGGGTTCAATTCCCCGCCTCGACGGGGGTTGGGCTCAATAATTCCACGGACTCGATAATTCTCGCTCTGGTGCCTACTCGACTCACGGGTTCACACTCTGCGACTCTGGGCAATAGCTTGCTTAATCTCCACAACGGCCCCTTGCGGCGGGATGCCTGGCTTTCACCTTGTGGATACCCTGCCGGGGCCATCTCACAGGGGAATACCAGGACGGGTTCCCTAAGCAAGCGCATAGATGCCTGCGTTGTGGGCGATTTGCGCTATATAAATACATGTACATTTACATATATAAATACATGTACATAAAGCTACTAAATATCCCTGCCCAGTGGCGTTACCTGGGTGTCTTGGACCTAGTCCAAGGAAGGAAATGTGTCCCCCGGGCCGTTGTTGAATTGTGAAATACAGCAATATTCATGGTTCTTATCTCGTTGATAATTATGTTATTCTGGGGGCAAGTCAGCTCTTTCGGAGAAGTCTCTGCTGTAACAACATATTTAGAATGTGTTTCTATTATACTCTATGGAATGGAATGGAAAGGGATTCGTAAAGCGCATGGCTACCCGGGGGCGTCCCAGCGCTGCAGATTTATCCGGAGAACAAGTGAGTTTACGGAAAGAGCCAGGTATTCAGGAGCTTGCGGAATTTTAATAAGTTGGTTTTCCTCCGGATGGTAAGCGGGAGGGAGTGCCAGAGCCTGGGGGCATTGTAGGAGAAGAGGCGCCCACCCGCCCTCGCTTCCTGAATTCTGGGGGTGTCGGCTAGGTGGAGAAAGTCGGAACAGAGCTTTCTGTTGGATTTTTAGGGTTTAATCAGATCTCGAAGAACAGGGGGACCCTTGCCCTGAAGGATTTTCAGTGTGATACATAGGGATTTAAAGTTAACTCTCTCCTGAATTGGGAGCCAGTACCTAGGGTGGGTTTGGCTGAACACATTTTGTGCCTGTCAGAAGTCTGGCTGCTGAATTCTGTAGTAGTTGAAGTTTAGAAATGACAGTTTTGGGGGAGACAAGATAGAGGACGTTACCATAATCTAGTCTGGAAAGAATAAGACCCTGAATAAGGAGTTTTCTGGAGTGGGTCGGTAAGTGGGGGAGGATTTGGCGAGTAGTTCGTAACAGGCTGAAGCAGACTCCCACGGTTTTCCTGGCTTGGGTTTGAAAGGTGAGATCCTGGTCAAGACAGATGCCCCATACACGTCGGCCACATGGATTTAGGAATGCATTTGGATTGATTACCCAGTACCAGGAGCTCCGTTTTTTCGTCATTAAGTATAAGCTGAGAGCCGTTCATCCAGCTAGAGATTTCTTTGAGACAGGAGGACAGGTTTTCCGGGGAATGGTCTGACTGATTCAGTGAGACGACGAGTTGGGTGTCGTCCGCGTAGGTGACTAGTTTAATTCCAAAGGGGGCAACTCTTTCCACCAGTGGGGACATATACACCTTAAAAAGGGTAGGGCTCAGGGACGAGCCCTGAGGTTCCTCACATTGGACCAGAATAGCTCTGGAACGGATGTTGCCTTCTGCGACCTGGAAGGTTCTATTTTCAAGGAATGATTTCAGCCAGGATAGAGCCGACCCTGTAACTCCTATCTTACTAAGCCGGTGAGTCAGGATACGGTGGTTCACCGTATCAAAGGCTGCGCTTAGGTCCAGGAGGATCACTGCTGCTTTCTTGCCTCTTTCACAACTGCCATCAGTGCGATATCGTGCGCTGACCAGGGCGGAAACCTGTCTGAGAACAGTGTAGGAGTCCACCGGAGTAAAGGAAGGCTGAGAGTTGTTGATTGACAAACTTTTCCTCCACCTTGCTGATTCCTGGTAGTAAGGAGATGGGCTGATAATTGCCATTCTCAGTGGGATTGAGGTGTTTTTTTTTTAACAGTGACTTTACTATTGCTTTTTTCCAATTGGGTGGTACTGTACCCTGTTCTAGGAAGGCATTCATTAGGTTGGAAATGGGGGGGTTGATTGTGGATGCCACTGACTTCAAGATGTAAACAGGTGCTGGGTCCAGAGGCGAACCGCTCTTGATTGATTCTTAAATTGGGAGGAGCAGCTCCACTGTAATGGAGGAAAATGATGCTAGACAGAGGGCGTTATTCTGGGGTTCTGATGGGTAGGGCTCTGAATCATCAATCTTTGGGAGAGTTTTTAGGAAATTTTGGATTTCGGTGGCGAAGAATTCTGCCAATTCATTGCATCGGTGACCAGAAGGGTCAGTAGCTGGGGATGGGTCAGGGGTTTTCAGGAGTTCTTCAACGATGCAGAATGTTTCCCTGTAGGAGTTAGCGGAGGATTGAATTTTTTCTTCATAGAAGGTCGAGTTTTTTTAAGGGCAGCTTTAAAGGGTTTGATGGCTAATCTGTTTTTTTTTTTTAGTACTAGTGAAGTCTTTTCTCCAAACGCTTTCAAGTTTTTTGCAGTGTTTTTTCATGTCATGAAGTTCAGGGGTGAACCATGGGGATTTAAATGTTCCGCTTTTTTCAGTATGGTTTCTCTTGGCAGTACTAGGTCCAGAGAATTCTCAATCTAGAATGAGAACTCCTTGTCTGCTATTATAGGGTCTGAGTCATAGGTGGGATTGGCGAGTTCGAGTTCGCGCTTCCAGGTATCAGGAGCTCATTTGGACCAGGGGCATTCTAGAATGCGTGGGGCAGGCACTTGGGGGTCCTCAATAAGAGTTTGCCAGCTAAATGGGATTAAGAAGTGGTCTGACCACGGGATGGGTAAAGGTTCCATAACCTTTAATTCAGAGATGTTTGAGAAGATAGGTTCTAAAAGGTCATCTTTTACACTGTGACTTGAAGGCTCTGAAGGTGGTTAGCTGCGAGGTCAAGTGCTAATTCACCCGCCACTTTGTACATAGGATCGTCAAAGTGGGGATTGACGTCTCCCAGAAGAGTAAATTTGGATGAGGTATTAGCCTGGGATATTACAGTTTCCAGTAGGGAGCTACAGAATTGTCCTTGTGCACCCGGGGGCAGTAAATAGGGATGCCAGAAAATGCTTTTTAGGGGGAGAGTTGGATGATGAAATGTGTGTTTTCGCAATCCAGGATGGGGCTATCCAGGATGTGACAGGAAAGGTGGTTTTGGTAGATGATGGCTAATCCACCGCCCTTACCGCAGGCTCTGTCACAGCGCTGAATCAGGTATCCCTGGGGGGAGGCCTGTCCAGCGCCAGGATCAGAGCCTGGGGAGAGCCATGTCTCTGTCAGGAACCAAACATCCAGTTTAGTGTCCTGGAGAAGTATTGAGCTTTACAGGGAATGTTTAGGCAGGGATCTACAATTCAGAAGGGCCATGCTAACCTGGTTTCCAGCAGGGAGGGAAGTTCTCTTTTGTGGAAGGACAAACAGGCAGTGGGTACACAGGCTTTGCGATTCCTTCAGGAGGATCGAATGGGAGCATAGAGGCTTTGGGACCTGCCTGATTAAGAGACGTTTATCCCGGGAGTAGCGTAGGGGGGCTGTGGGAGAAAGGGAAGAGATTCCTGTCCCTGGGCCCGGTCTGGCGCGGACGGGCACAGACGGGCTTGCCTTTGGTGCACCAGCGGTGCGCCCGCTGCGTGCATCTGCTGCGCGTCGAGGCGTGCATTGAGTTTCATAGAGGAGCGTTTGAGACTAGAGCGCTAACTGTCCTGGTTACACACCAGCACTTCCAGTCTGCATGTCCTTCCCTCCACTCAAGCGGAACACTCTGTGGTGGAACGGGGAAGACGCAGCCTGGTGCTCGTTTCAGGAAAGCGCGTGGTGAGTGAGATTAAAAAGAATGCAATACGGCGGATTTTAAAACAAAGATGTGCAGATCTCGAGGTTGTTATGAAGGGCAAACAAAATTTAGTCAGCAGGCTGGTACAATGCAAAGATTATTCAGCAATGCAGTTCAGTAAAACAGTACAACTCAGGAGCCCTTTATCAGACGCTCCAACTTAATCTGGTTTTTACCCTGGTCAGTGTCCTCTAGCGCGTCCGCAGCGCGTCAAGGCGTGCATTGAGTTTTATAGAGGAGCGCTTGAGACTAGAGTGCTAACCATCCTGGTTACACACCAGCACTTATGGTCTGCTTGTTCTTCCCTCCACTCAAGTGGAACACTCTTTGGTCGAATGGAGAAGACGCAGCCTGGTGCTCGTGTCAAGAAAGTGCGTGGTGAGTGAAATTAAAAAGAAAGATGTGCGGCTCTCGGGGTGTTATGTAGGGCAAACAAAAATTAGTCAGCAGGCTGGTACAATGCAAAGATTATTCAGCAATGCAGTTCAGTAAAACATTACAACTCAGGAGCCCTTTACCAGGTGCGTCCGTCCGCCACCACTGAGTGTGAGGGACCGTCCACATGAGCAGTGGCGGTCCCTCCATGACAATTAGGATGTGACCGCCACCCTGGCTGTCACATCCTGTATTGTTTACATTGTGGCGGATGCTGCTTGAAGCGGCACCCGCCGCAATGTAAAAAATGACAACCGTGCATTTGCATGCACAAAGCGGCAGGCACCTCGCGGTGCCTGCCGCTTCGTGCACGCAAATGAAGGGGGGTACCATAGGTACCCCCCATGTGCACCCCCCACCCCCCTTTCACCTAGGGGGCCCGCAATGGGCCCCCGCAGTGCAGAACCGTATGCTTTTCCACGGCGGAAAAGCCGCCGGGGAAAAGCATAGTATTGCAGACATCCTAATATGCCTGGCGGTGTCTGATAGACACCGCCAGACATGTTAGTGCTTTTCCGCTGCGGTCGGAAGGCGACTGCGGCGGAAAAGCTGCGGACATAAAAGCAGACCCACCAGCCATCCTAATTTGGCGGTGGGTCTGTGGAGGCTGCGCAGCGGATTTCCCGCATCCTCCAGGCCGGCGGTGGCTTCCGCTGGCCCGGAGGATGCGGGAACTCTGCAATCATAATTAGCCACCAAATCTTTAAAATGTTGAAGGCATACATGGTCAAGCTGGTCTGGGCTGGAAAGCAACCGAGAATCGATTGGAAAACATTAACACTGCCATACGAGCAAGGGGGTGGAGCGCCCGACCTGTTGTGTGCAAGCACAGTGTGCACATTATTGGTACCAGCCAGTGCGATATATGCCACATTTGGCGGTGGAGGCAGGGGACGCGCACCCCACCCAGTAGCATATTGACACACAACCGTGCAGAAGTGACCCGAAAAGAAATAAACATGATATAAGCGACAACCAAAGCATGGCACCGAATGGAGTTTATGGTTCGTAAATTGCCATTATCTGCGCCAGCATTCCCACATGCGAAACACTCATTCATATCAGGGACACAAGAGAAAAGAAGTATGGAAATGCTGCGCCAGGAGGCGCTGAGAAACCATGGGAGACCTATATAAAGATGGTACATTTCTAGAAACTGCTGATTTGAATTATGTAAATAATCAAACACTATTATTTCAATTCACATATCACAGGCTACGGGCGTCAATTAAAATAATAAATACAACTTTTCCAAAAGAACCGCCCATACTGACGCTGGTTCAAATGATATTAAGTGAAACCATAAATACACATATGGTCACAAAGTTTTATAGAACAATGCAGGTGGAAATAGCACAAGAGTTATAGAACCATACCCTAGATCAGAGGTCTTCAAACTTTTTGATCCAAGACCTCCTTGTCAAACTTTTTTAGGCGTAAGGACCCCCTCTGACATCATTTTTTAGAACCTGGTACTCTCATCTACGACAACCATAAACACCCCCAATTCCCACAGCAAATCATTTTTATGGTGGGGAAATCATATTAAACAGTGTTTAGGAAACCAAAGATCAGTGGGCGTGCTCTAAGGTGACTAAGTTAAGGTGTAGCTAAAAACAAAGGATCTAATTTATGAGGAATTGGCGTAGGGCAGCGCCACAATGTCTTCTTGCTGTGCTACCCTACGTCAATGTCAATAGGCAGGAATGCACCATATTTATAAAATATGGTGCATCCTTGTCGTTTCCTCTTGCGTTGGTGCACAAATTGCTGCCTGGCACCAACATGGGCAGGTTTGCTTTTGAGCATGAACCAATCAATCAATCAATCAAAGCATTTGTATAGCGCACTACTCACCCGTAGGGTCTCAAGGCGCTGGGGGAAGGGGGTCCGCTACCGCTCGAACAGCCAGGTCTTGAGTTGCTTCCTGAAGGAGAGGTGGTCTTGGGTCAGGCGGAGGTGGATGGGAAGGGAGTTCCACATCTTGGCAGCCAGGTAGGAGAAGAATCTTCCTCCCGTTGTGACTCTTCGGATGCGGGGGACGGCGGCTCGGGTGTGGCTGGTCAATCGTAGATGGCGGGTGGGAGTGTAGAAGGTCAGGCGGTTGTTGAGGTATCTTGGGCCTTGGTTGTGGAGAGCTTTGTGTGCGTGGGTGAGGAGTCGGAACGTGATTCTCTTGCTGACGGGGAGCCAGTGCAGGTTTCTCAGGTGTTCGGCGATGTGGCTGTGTCGGGTGATGTCCAGGATGAGGCGTGCTGAGGCGTTCTGGATGCGTTGGAGTCTCTTCTGAAGTTTGGCTGTGTTTCCGGCATAGAGGGAGTTGCAGTAATCCAGAAGGCTGGTGGCGAGGGCCTGGGTGACCGTCTTCCTGGTTTCGGTGGGGATTCACCGGAAGATCTTACGCGGCATGCGGAGGATGTTGAAGCATGACGAGGAGACGGCGTTGACTTGTCTGGTCATGGAGAGGGAGGAGTCCAGGATGAAGCCCAGGTTGCGTGCGTGGTCTGTCTGTTTGGGTGCGCTGCCCAGGGCAGGGGGCCACCAGGAGTCGGTAGTTTTTGAGTTCGGTGGGGTCCGCTGATGGTTTCTTCAGTAGGGCGCTGAGTTAGGTGTGCTTCCAGCTCTCTGGGAAGGTGGCGGAGTTAAAGGAGGCGTTGATGATGTCCCGCAGGTGTGGTGCGATGACGGAGTCGGCCTTGTTGAAGACGTGGTGAGGGCAGGGGTCGGTTGGAGATCCGGAGTGGATGGAGTTCATCGTGCGGATGGTGTCTTCGGTGTTGACCGGGTCCAGGCGCGGATGGTGGTGGTGGGAGGCGTTGGTGCAGTCGTAGGGTGCGTCGGCTGTAATGCTGAAACTGTTGTGTATGTCTGCGATCTTGTTGTGGAAGAACGAGGCGAGCGAGTTGCAGAGTTCTTGCGAAGGGGTGATGTTGTTTTCTCCGGCGCTGAGATTCGAGAGCTCTTTGACGATGTTGAAGAGTTCCTTGCTGTTGTGGGCGTTGTTGTCAAGTCATTCCTTAAATGCGGTTTTCCTGGTGGTGTGGATCAGCTGGTGGTGTTTACTAGTGGCGAGCTTGAGGGTGGTCATGTTGTCTGTATTAGGGTCTCTGCACCAGGCTTTCTTGAGGGGTCTGCAGTTCTTCTTGGAGCTCTTGAGTTCGTCGGTAAACCATGATGCTTTTTTGGTGCCGGGTCTGGCGGGGGGGGTCTTCAGTGGGGCAAGGTCATCTGCGCTGTTGCAGATCCACCTCGTGAGGTTGTTGGCAGCTTGGTTGGGGTTCGTTGAGTTGGCGGGAGGGTTCTGGCTCAGGGATGTGGTGAGCTGGTCGGCTGTGATCTTGTTCCAGCATCTGCGGGGGACTTGATGTGGGCGGTGGTGGATCGTGGTCCTTCTGAAGCTGAAGTGGACGCAGCTGTGGTCCGTCCAGTGGAGTCCGTGGCGTGGCTGAAGGCGATGTCCTTGCTGGAGGAGAAGATGGGGTCGAGCGTGTGGCCGGCGTCGTGGGTGGGGGTGGTCACCAGTTGCTTGAGTCGGAGGTTGTCCAGCAGGGTGGTGGTGTTGCGGTCATTGTTGTTCTCCAGGTGGAAGTTGAGGTCCCCGAGGAGGATGTAGTCAGCGGAGGGGAGGGCGTGCGGGCTGATAAAATCGGCGATGTCTTCGCTGAATTGTGTGCGTGGTTCCGGGGGTCTGTAGATGAGGGTGCCTCTGAGGGTGGTCTTTGGGTCGGTGTGTATCTGGAAGTGCAGGTGTTTGGCGGCTGGGAGGGTGTCGTCGGAGCTGGTCTGGATGCGGATGGTGTTCTTGTGAACGATGGCGATGCCTCCTCCTGTCTGGTTGACACGGCCCCTCCAGATGATCTTGTATCCGTCCGGGATGGCGATGGCGATGCCGGGCGCTGAGGAGGCGTTCATCCAGGTTTCCGTGAGGAAGGCGACGTCTGGTGATGTGGTGTCGAGGAGGTTCCAGAGTTCCACGGCGTGTCTGTACGGAGCGGGTGTTGAGCAGGATGCACTTCAGGTGGTTGCTGTTGGTGCTCGGCTTGGCGGATGCGGTGCAGGTCCGGATGCAGGAGAACTTGCAGGATTGGCAGGTGAAGGGTCCGTGGATGCGTCCTGGGGTGGCTCTGTGGCAGGCGGGGGTTCGGCCGGTGTTGAGTGCGTAGATGGTTGCTGCATCGTAGGTCCGGCGGGTGGGCTGGAATCGTCGGGGACCAGGAGTCCTGACACTGGGCGTCGTCCAGGCGCGGACGGGGGCAGATGGCTTGCCTTTGGCACGCCTTCGGCGCACAATCGGCGCGCCCACTGCGCTCCCATGCGGCGACCTCCATAAATGGCGAAGTGTTAAAGGGAAAAAGTGGTTAAAGGGAAAAAGGGGGGGGCTGCAGGGGAGCAGCGGCGGGGAGCGGGGGCGGGAAAAAAGCTGCAGAAAAAGGGCACTGGGGCAGCGAAAATACCAAGGGCACAGTGGCACAACAGTTAAGGGGCACCGGCACAGTAAGGCACAACAATTAGCAATAAGTGAGGCACGATAGAATGCAAATACGGTGCACAAACAGGCAGAGAGCTGGCAGAACGGCGATGTAGGCACACGGCTGTGCGAGGCAGCAGTGGGGAGGTCAAGGGTCCCGGAAGTCACGGAGGGAGCTGCGCGTTATGTGGAGCGACCGGGTCCTGCAGGCAGGGGCAAAGGTCACCTTGTGAAGGAAGGGGCACCTTCCTTCACAAAAACAATTCAGAGAGGCATTTTCCTCCTTCTGTGGGATCTGCAGAAAGCAGCACACATGAAAAGAGGTAAAAACGAGGAGAAATAAAAATATTTCTCCTAGTTCGCCTTCCCTGGGGAGGTGTATGTTTTTGGTGCTGTCCCAGCTTTACATGATTTTGTAAATATGGGGCTGCGTCAAAATCCATGGGAACCCCCATGCAACGCCTATGGAACACCTCCTTGATGCAGAGTAAGGCAACGTAGTGACTTGTGATGCTATGCCATACTGCATATCTATGAGGCCATGCAATACCATGTAGGGATGCTTTGCGCTGCCTTATAGGTATGGTTAAGACGCTTGTACCACCAGAGAGCCAAAAAAAGTTTTAGGTCTGTCACATTCAGGCACCTACTTATGAAATAATGGGCGGTGTAAATGTAATATCAGGCCATCCTGTCATTAATTTACCTATATTTCAAATGCCATGTACCATGTCATGAAAATGTACCCTGTTAGTGCTTGCATTTTACCGTAGCAATCCATCCTCCATAATGAGATGCTTACCCAACATGCAATCCCTTCAATATGGGCTCTCGTCTTGCAGCCTGGTGACCTGGTTCATCTTTATGAAGCTAGTCACATTACTTTTCACATAAGTACTTTGATGGTCACTTGTTTTTCCCCACAAAATAAACTAGGTTCCTATGGGCTTGATCAGTCAGTTAATAGGCAATTTATTTGGCTTCTGCCCAAAGATGGCCAAGAATTTAAAGCTTGAGACAACTTCTAAACTCGGCAGCCAATCCCTTTAAATGGGTAAAATCTAGAGTGCGAGTGCAAACAGGCAAGGAAGAGCAGATGGTTTAAAATGTGGACCGGCTTAGTTAAAGCTACGCATTTCTAGCTTCACAAGCACCTTCAAAGGACTACTCACAGCAAGTAGTAAAATCAGAAATGACATGCTCCTGATTAGCAAGTGGCAGGGCAGAGCAAGAGGAAAAATTAACAGAAAAAAAACATGAAATCTCGGAACAATTACAACATTGCTCGCCAAGGTTTGCTTGGGCAGCTCCAGTATTCACTTTTTGGCCCCTCCCTTTAGTAGACATAGGCCATGTTACATTAGCTTGTAACAATTCACTCACCCTTTACACTGGCAGATTAACTAACAGGGAGCATTTACATTTCTTTCAGGTGACGAATGCACTCTGGCACGAAAACATTTCACAAAACAGGACACTCAGCTGGGGCATTTTAACAATAGAAATTAGCCGTCTGTTTCCAAGACGAATGTGCGACCCCCTTCCCAGGACTCCAGGGCCCCCCTGATTGAAGACGTCTGCCCTAGATACACCCCCGAACAAGGACAAATAGCAATTCTGCTGTAAGTTTACAGGAATGTTGACCCCAAATGGAAATCTGTGCATTATACACTACATATACTTAAATCAGATACATCAAGCACCAGTAAGGCTATTTAGGTATGGATTGTGGGCAGAGGCAAATTGTAGCTGGTTTAGGGCACCAGATGCCGACATTATGCACTTAGCATGGAATTGTAAGAGGGTTGGTAAGTACTGAGAACAAGTAAGGACGATGTTAAGATGTATGACAGATTGTGATATAGAATGTTCGGTAAGAATATGTTTGCTCGGTCTATTAAATCAGATACCACCGGAAAAGCGGAAATCAATGGCGATCGCACTGCTACTATCAAAGCAGAGGGTGTCAATACACTGGGACAGCAAGGTAAGCCCTACTTGCCAGAAATGGATAAAGGACATGATATACTGTAGGGACACACTTAAACCATATAAAGAAGAATTCCCTAAAATGTCACTACCCAAAGACTTTTGGAAACCACTTGAATTATATGTGTTGGAACACCCAAATGCTCTGGACGTGGTTGGTGTACAGACGCAAAATGGATGAGACAGAAATAAATGTGCAGAATGAAACATTAAAGAGAACATTAGAAGTGTGGTTTATATTATAATTGAGAAATGTGGTATAACTTTGTTATGTTGTTAAATATTACCAATAAGAAATCTATAAAAACAAAATTAAGAAAATTGTGGTTAACACATACTCTGGATGTTAGCGTCAAGGAATGGGTAAGAGCAAGAACTTTAAGTGAGGGGCAGGGGGCCTTCACTCCATGTACTCGGATAAAAAAAATGGTTTTCACCGCCGCTCTATGTACTAAACCCTTAACAGGAACAGTCCACTGTCTGCAAATGCACATTCACGTCACAAGAGAATTCCAGGATGTTGCCATGTCAGGAAGACTCCTATGCTGCTGTCTACAAGTTAGATTAATGTAACACCAGGGCTAAAAATGCGATGGCAGAATACTAGCTGCACACATTCACGCAGGGAATTAGAATATGTCCTTATACCATGGAGTATAAATTCCCATCCTAACAGCCCTGTAAAATGAAAGATTGCTATCCTATACAAACACTATTTTACACACCTTTTAATACATTGTTTCTTTTCAATTTTCAGCCCAGAAAAAAAAGTTTCTGCAAATCTATTGAAACATGAATTTGTGGAATTTAGACAGAGCATGTAAAGTGCTGTAATCTATACCATGAACACAACTCTAAGACTGTCTACTTAGACACAGCGGGTCAACACACTTTGTCAGGCAATATTGCAGCACTGATATCAGATAAACGACGTTGGTTGTTGTTTGTTACAATGTTGCACTGAATGTTTATGATGTGCTTTCTCTCCATCGTTATAGAGACAGTTACCACGCAGAACTATGACTGCTAAATCAAACTGGAATCAATCATTACTGGAAAGTCACCTTCAAGTGGAAGACCTTGAATGAAGCTTTCACACGTCCTTTTAGCACATAGGAAAACACTCTGGGGTGCACATAGAAATGCAAAGCGAATGTGTGGTTCAAATTCACCTCTGAAGGTCTTAAAGCCCAAATCGTTTTCCTCTTGGTAATTTGATGATTTGCCTGGCCTAATTGCGTGGCAAGGCTTTCAGCAACCTCTCCGCGCTGGAACTTCGCGTGAAGAAGTCATTTCCTAGTTTACCTCCAGAAGGCCAGAGCTCTTTGATTCATTTCTAAGCAGTCAAACGGTGTTGAAACCATTGAAAAGCAGCGTTTCTATAGATAACCAGGGATCTTATGAAACACAGTGGGTCATTATGTTTTATTCTCTGTTAACAAGGGGACTGGCTGGTCTCTTCAAATGCTCCATGAAACAGCCCTGATAATACTTGAAGATTATTCAAATTAGCTTCAATCCATCAAGAAAGGCAATCAATTACTGCCCACTGACAACGTTTAAATATTCAAAAGACAATGAAGCAGAAACAGTATTTTTTCACTTTAAGCCTGGAAAGGGCTGCATGCATAGTATTAGCCTCACTCAATCCCATTCACATTGCACACCAAACTCTGCTAATGTTTCCGCTAGGTACTTGGGTGTAGCCACAGTCAAAAGAGTAAGGCATACAGAAATTGGGTTTTCAATGGAATAGCAAATGCGTGGAACTTAGTATGTATATATTTTTCCGATACATTTCCCACATTAAATGCACTTTGGACTAACGCATGAATGAAGGGGGTGCAGAAGAGGTGATTTATTTACAGCGCATGCCTTCACAACGCAGTTTTTACATCGCAACAACCATTACAATGCATACATTTACATTCCATGTCATTATAATGAATTTTTTAAAACTACATTTACAGCGCATTCCATTACATTGCATTGTACCTTTACAACGCATACCATTGCAATGCATATCATTACATTGCATTTAAGGTAAGTATAGGATAGTGTAGGGGTAAACATTACTGTTTTAACTCCAAGGGGTGCAACGGTAGGGTAAGTGTTGGATAGTGTAGGGGTAAAAATTACTGTTCTTCCTCCAAGGGGTGCAACGTTAGGGTAAGTGTTGGATAGTGTAGGGGTAAAAATTACTATTCTAACTCCAGGGGGGTGCAACAGTAGGGTAAGTGTTGGATAGTGTAGGTGTACTAAGCATTGTAAAGTATGTTGCAATGTAATGACTGCGTTGTAAAGGTTGTCTCTCAATTTATTTACCTGAAAACCGATTTTCGGTGTCAAGAAAAAAAATACATTGCAAATTTTCCTTAATCCTAAATCTGTTCAGCTAAGTAGACAGCCTGCAGGAGTCAGATTAGGGAAAAATGACAATGACTTGTAAATCTGCAAAAGTCACCAATAGATGTTCCTTCTCTGTCTATGCATGGGATTTTTATGTATGCATGATGAAAATTCACTGTCATACTTTTTTTCTGAGAGATCACCAAGCACTCCTTGGATGCTGGATACATAGTGATGAATGTAAAGGTTGGACTTTAAAGCACTCTCAACTTTTGGGGGTAACTTGACTACAATGTTAAAACCTGTGTCATGGGAGTTGGAGTGAAGTTTGAGAGTAGTAACAGAATTACATAGTTGTTTCACCTGTCAGCCGTAGGGTGGTCTTTCCTTAATCATTTTGCCTGTAACTACGCCCCATTTTTGCTGAGATCATTATCTGCTAATCAGTCCGAAAGTGCTTGTGCTATCTACTTTAATCATGGTAAAATTGACGTACACCTGGTTAGCATTTTTAATTTACTTATACGTCCCTTGTGGAATAGTATAAGATATACCCAGGTCCTGTACAGTGGGCCTGCAGCACCTATTGTGCCACCCTTTTATGTAGCCCCTTAAAACATGTCACAGGCCTGTTATTGAAGCCTGAATGTAGTTTTAAACTGCAATTCAACTCAGCAATATAACCCTCTTGGCAAGCCTTAAACTTCCCTCATATTGAATACTAGCAGTCCGTCCCGACGTTGTCCGGGTATGAATTGCTGTCGGCCAGTAGTATATTGTTTTGTAGGGTTTAGTTTTGATAGCATTTCTTATCTGTGACAGGCCTGTGAAACGCTCCGATTCACAGTGCACTGCTGATGCACTTAAGAGTGCGCGGTGAGTAGTGTGTGAACTCGCGTATCCCTACTTTATTTTTCCTTGAAATATTATATAGCGTGTACTCGACAACATGGCATGAGCACAATTTACATTACAGAAGAACACAGTCTTTTGTGGTAGGCACGGGGAGACAAAGCGATTTGCCTGGAATCACAGGATGTTGAGCTGATGTGGAGATTCGAACGTAGCTCCCCAGCTCTAAAGTTCACATTTCTAGAACTTCTGGCGGGAGGGGTGTCTAAAAGTGTATGTCGGTGCTGGCCATCAATGAGAGAGATCTGTGCATTTTTCAAATGGGTGGTGAAAAATATGAGTATGTTGCTGGAGATGTGGGCCGCCGTGCCACCAATGTACTTACCGGGGGAGAGTTGCAGCCTGATTCATCATTCTCCCGTTTTGCGAGCCCCTAATAGCGATTCATAGCGAATCGCTATTAAGGACTCGCAAAACGGGATTCATGTAGAAATTGCATAAAGAAATGTGATTCCTACATAATCCTTATTTGCGATTAGCAAATTGCTAATCGCAAATAAGGAATAACTCGCCATTCATTCCTATGGGCCAAAAGGAATGAATGGGGAGTATTCCTTATTTGCGATTAGCAATTAGCTAATCGCAAATAAGATAGGGATTTGAAGGGTGCCAGGGGTGGTCAAAGGACACCCTGTAGCACCCCTCAAATGAAATTTTATACAGGTGTTGCACACACACATGTCCAAAGGACATGTGTGTGTGTAACATGCAACTCAGAAAAATGCATTTAAAAGCATTTTTCTGAGTTTGCGCAATTTTCCACGAGGTCTGACCTCACGGTAAATTGCGGCCAGAAATTGCGAATTCGCAAAACAAAATTGGATGATGAATTGCATTTAAGGAATCTCAAATAGAGATTCCTTAAATGTAATTCCTCGCAAAATTGCGAGATCGCAATTAGCGATTTTTGCATTTGGGATGATGAATCCCAAATGCAAAAATCGCACTCGCAAAGGGCCAGATTCTCAGAATCTGGCCCTTTGCGAGCCGATTTCGGCTTCATGAATGAGGCTGATAGTCCCTTTCTAGCTATTTCCGTGGAGACGGGCCTTGTATCCGGATGTGCGTGGCGCGAGGCCTGTGCGCAACAGAAGTGGAAAATCTCCAGTGTGCGTTCAGGCGTCACAGGAAGTTAAGGCGAGATTAGATTTCCTGCACAATGGCCCCTGCTTGTGCTCCTTCCGGCCATTGGGAATAGCGCCATGACTGACCTCCATACAGTAAAGTAGGTGCACGTCGCTGGGAGTGTGGGGCAAGCACACCCAGAGCTGTAATGTACATAAAACAATGAAATATTGGGCACAACGTGTGCTTTTATTTTTTCGTAATCCCGCGCCCGCACACGCCCACAGCACACCATATGAGACATGGCATGAAGGGCGGAACGTAACATACGCCCCTAGTGTTTGTCACACCCCCAGCACACGCCCACAGCACAACGCAGACACACCCACAAGGGACTACTTTGCTGGCGCGGTTCTTTTACCTTTTAAATGTATATGGGGGGAGTCTGCATAGCCTATGTTCTTTTGCTGCAACTGCCCTTTCCAACGCTGTGTTGGGTGTTGTGATTGGTGCTGTGGTTCCTGCGATTATCCGCCTCAAAGGTTTGGGCTCTCTCTTTATAATATTAGTACTAGCAGCCCAAACCCGACCTTGTCCGGGAGCATTCAGGCTTCCCCTACCCCGCTTGCCTTGACATTGCTCAGCAGCCCGTGCCCCCGCTCGCCCCGTACCCTGCCTGCCCTGACCCCCGGCTGCCCCAGGATAAGGTGCGTTCACCTGTCTTCATGGTGGATCTTGTGAACTTTCCTCAGCCGATCCCCGTCCCCCACCTGGCCCGACATCCGCCTGCCCCAACATTGTCCCCAGAGGCTTACCTGATCCCCCGCTCCTCAGTTTACAGCTCCTCGCCTCTCTGCTCCTCACCGAGGCCCGACACCCGCCTGCCCCGACATTGTCCTCGGAGGCTTACCTGATCCGTTGCTCCTCAGTTTACCGCTCCTCGCCTCTCTGCTCCTCCACGTCTGTCCGCCGCCGCTCCTCCCCCCGCGCCATGTCCGCCTCTCCGCTGCTCCCACCGCCACTGGCCTCACGTCACCGCTCCTCCCCCACGCCATGTCCACCGCTCCTCGGACGACTCTCCTCCGCGTGGTGACGTGAGCAGGCACGTCCCGGCCAGTGCTACTTTGGGGGGACTACTTTTAAAAAATATATAAATATTGTAAATAACGTTTTATTTTTACATTTATATATCCTATAACCATCTACACACCCTGACGATGTCAAAGGTTTATAGGGTGTGTAGATTGGTGCTGTGGTTCCCGGGTTTACCCGCCCCGAAGCCTGAAAGTTCTTACTTTATTATAGTAGTATAGATATGTCAAAACTCAGGTAAGCCATAGGTAGCCCCTGGGGCAGGGCGTATTGTAATTAAACATTGAACATGTATATCTAATGTTAGATGTCCTGGCAGGGACAAAGCCATTAATTCATTTTTAACTACTGGGATGCCTACATGTCCCAGCACTCAACACTGGATGCCCTATTACAGTTAATAAGTGCTAATGTTTGGTTGAGAACAGGTAGCATTTCATGTTTGATGCCTGAAAAAGTTGCATTTAAAAATACTCTTTAATGGTAATGAAGGATGCGCATTTTCCTGCCCTAAACTATTGGGTGCATGCAGCCTCCCCTGGGTCACATGAATAGGTGTAGTTAGCAGTTGGACTTAATCCTCCCAGCCAGCCACACAATCGTCTGATTAGGTGTGCCTGAATGGACCATCAACTATAAGGATTGGGAGTGGAGCTTGACACATCCCCACTTGCAACAAAATAGGTAGTGTTCTGCCTTCACCCAAAGGACTTGTCACTCCTGCATTGTTCATAGAGCCACTGGAAGCAGGGCAATAGAGTCAGGAAACGACAGGCACTTCAAAGATAATTTCATATCAAGACCAGTGGCTAGCATTATGCATGTCTTTTATTGCCACTCCTTTACAGTACTTCAAGGTAAAACTTTAACCATACTTAAAATTTCAGAAGTTTTATTCTGTAGTGTTTACTATCGTATTTTGTGTACATTTTCTCATATATGTTTATTTTAGCCTATTAAGTGAAATTGTGTTAGACCGTAATGTTAGTTTTCTATTGCTTTAATCCCAATTTACGGGATTCATTAAGAAAATGTAGGCAAAATGTATAGGGCAGTTTTCATGTTTTAAAAACTTTAGGGCACATCTCAGTGATTTAATTAGGATGACGGTGGCACGGCAGTGATGGATTCAGCATGAGGCATTTGTTATCCGCGCTCACGTTGAGAAAGTGAGCAGGCAGATGCCTCATATGGAGCTTCTGGTTGCGGAGTGTTTGGCTGCTGCAGGCCTTTGCAGAAACAAATCATGACATTGGCACACTTGTTCGTGTCCATTATGGGTCTACTTTCATTTTGATTTACAGCAACATGAAGCCAATGTCGGTAATTTCTAAACAGCTTTAACAGGGTTGATGCAATAAACGAAAAAAAATGGCTCTCAGTTCGACCTTCACATCGCGTTTGTGACAGTTGACCAATAGACAACTTTGTGGGTATTTGTAAATAAGTTGACACTAAAAAAACTAATAGGAAAGAGAATACGTTCTGGTTTAGTAGAATTAGGTTGTGAATGAGGTTATTAAGGAGAGAGACTTGGATAACGTTAGTAGTGAAAGGATACATGGAAGGAGAGAAATCTGGAGGAAGTGGTGACACTTCTTTAAAAAAAAGATGGTGCAGGAAGAGGTAAGAGTACCTGTCAAAGAGGTGTTTCAAACAGGTTTATAAGGAAAATACTAATGATGTTACAGGAGATGAGTATTGGTCTTTGGATGAGGACGTAAAGATGGAAGATCTGGGAAAAGGCAAATGAAAAGGAACAATTTTTAGTTGGATGACAGATTTCTATCTTGGGAAAGAGGTGGGTCTAGTGCCACAGAGTAAGAGGGTGTCCAGCGCGGTTCAAAAGAGGCTGGCGATAATGAATATGATGAATTTGTCCCATATGATTATGACAATGATTGTTCATAAATGGACAATAATAAATAAGAGAAAAAGCTAAAGGTATTGTTAAGAATCTGCAGGGGGTAGACATGTTCGGCCCTGACATGGTTAGACAACCCAGAAGCGCTGATTGTTGGACGATGCTTCATGTGGCCGAATATATATTTGTAGCTAGGAACTGGCCAATTAACACCTGAGACCTGCCCTCTCACTCTGGATGTCAAGTGCTTCGCAGCTGGGCACCGCAAATGTCATTCAGCTAAATGGTGAAACGTGGGATAATGTGAATACCAGCTTGGAGAAAGATTGCAATTTAAAGGTGTATCGGTGTTTCAGAACATAAACATTTTCCTGCACAGTGCGTTTTAATTTGCCAGTTCCTTGTTACAAATATATACATAATGACACTTGTCAAGACATTGGAACATTATTACAGAGAACGAGAGCATGAGTATTACTACAGGGTTTTAATTAAACTCGCGTGCGCACATATAAGTCAAACACAGCGCTCCCGTCAGTTGATAAAGGCTTATGGTAAAAGACAAAATGCGTCCGGAATGCTACTGGTTGTAATTAAAAAGTAAATGGAGTATCCCCACGTTGGAGTGCAGACTTTCCTCCTTTTTTTAGTGGACTGTGTGTCCATGTTAAAGCGTTAGTGGTGTTGCCAATCTCTGCACCAGCAGCGATTTGGAGCAAAGAGGCAAAACCGTAACTGTTGTTGATTCTTCGAATCTGTGTATTGTCGCATTCAACCAAAACACTGGGGGCCTCATTTATGAGGCTGTGCGTCACTTTTTGTGACGCACCAGTGGTATAAAAAATGTGCCTTGTTGCGCCATATTTACAAAGTAAGGTATAATGTGGCCTCAGGGGTTTACAAACGGACGCATCTACAGTATAATGTATGCAAGGGGGGCGAATTGACGCAAGGAAGGGTCGTAGAAGTGACGCAGTGAAATCTATGAGATTTCACTGCGTCACTTTTAGGACACTGTTGCGTAAAAATCTTGCGCCTGCCTCACAGCAGGCGTAAGACTGACGCAGGCCCTTTCACATGGGGCTTGCCCCATGTGAAAGGACGCATTGCTGGAGTTGCGTCACTTTTGTGACACACTCCAGCAATGCGTCACTTTTGCGCTTACAGATACGTCAGAAATACTGACGTATCTGTCACTCCTTGCGACATGATGCGTCATACACTAAATATGACGCATCAGGAATGTCGCAAGGAGTGCGCACTGAGAAGTGACGCATCGCTGCTTTCACGTAGCGATGCGTAATTTCTCATAAATGAGGCCCAGGGGGTGGTCGGAGACACCCACGCCTGGACATGCTTAAGTAATTCCAATCTTCCAACGTCAGATGTGTTTCGGCAACCCTTAGCCTATCTCATTTTTTAACCACTTGCATGCTTCGGATGGCCCTCAGCCATCTAATGCCAGGGTGCTCGTGTGCGTCGGACGGCCGGGGGCTGTCCTTGCTGCGCATGCATGATATTTTGCCGCACCGCAGCAAAATTCTTGCCGCACCCTAGGGATTAAAGTGTATGCGCCAAGCTAAATAAACCGAGTGCTATTTCTGTATTTATTTTCTTTGGAAGAATGGAATAAATATATATTTATATATATATATATATATATATATACAAAACGAACGCGGGTCCTTCTGGATCAGTCCCTTTGTCAGGTGGTGAGAGGTGCCATTAAACCCAAACCGGACATCGATAATCCAACATGTGAAATGAATAGTTACGCACTCTCAAAGGTCCAGATGCATATTCCATTACCTCTTTATTCTCAGCCATTACGCGTTTCAACACACAGAGTGTCTTGATTACACGATAAGTTTGCTCCACAAAGCCCTGCATATATAAACAGTAGACATGAAAGGTTACTCGCAGTCGACAGTCATTTTGGTGGCCATTTTGTAACATGCATAATATGTATATAGCAGTATATATATGCGATTACAAATTCTCAATTCACACACCAGTTACATAAACTGTTCAATGACCGGTATGTACAATTAATCAGGTGATTACGCTGTGGTTTCAAGGTTGTGTCGCTATATACTTAAGCCACACTAACTAATGTTGGATGGCCCCAGCTAATAATGCTGGGTAAAGCATGATAGATTTGTAATCGCGGACAAGTGCCAGCGAGGACACCAACATAGGTGCTGTGGTAACTGTACTAGCGGACTAGTGCCTCAAAAAAACACTGGTACCACATTATTGATACCAATTGCTAACTCTCTACATTCCATATGTATTTACATGTGTATATTACATGTATATATATATCCACTGAAAAAACCATAGGTTTCACACCAGTTATAGTTAGCTGGAAGTTTTACTCGCATAAAACCATTGAACTTCCCATGTTATAGTTAGTTGGACTCACTATGACTTGCGCGTGCAATGCACTGCTGATGACGTCACATATTACATCACTCATGACATGGTCAGTGACATCACTCATGACATCACTGATGACAGCATCCTTGTGACAGAGTGACAGACCTCCTTTCACTGTAATGTAACCCTTGAAACACATATTCAAAAATACAAACTAAAATTTTCAAAACAATGCAGATACCCATACCAGTTACAACAACAAAATCAATAATTCCAGCATCTATATACACACCCACTCATTCGCCAACAGTTCTATATAGTCACTCATACATGTGCTCACTCATGATATGTAGCGATACACCTATACATCCTGTTACACACCAACAGTCACCCAAAAGTTACTCACACACATACTCACAAATACAAACAAACTATTGAACATCTATTTATTTGCATATACAGCTATACACACACTACCACTTTACTTCTAAGGAAACTTACACATACTTACTCTCTTAAACAATCACTTATAGGAACAAATACTAATTTAAACAGGAACTCTTGCAATCCCTCACTCTCACATGTACTCACTTATATACATGAATATTCACATATACTAGATTAAAACATATATAGTTATTGATAAAGACACTACTGAGACAGTCATTCACTCACTAACATATACACACTCATCCACCCATACAGTCCTGGACATATGCTGTCTTCAAAACACATACAAACACAGAATCAGTAACTCATGCATCTATGTGCTAAGTAATACCCCCACCAAACCATATAGCTACTCATACTGATATTAAAAAAAACATCTAATAACCCATATACATACACATGTAGCTACTCACCAACCTATACAGCCACTTATACACAAAGTGAAACACTAATACATATAATTTAATATTTAAATATTACTCACTAATATTTATTTTTCAGAAAGACACACATTCACTGGATGGTGTCATCAGTGATGTCATGAGTTATGTCACTGATCATGTCATGAGTGATATAATATGTGACGTCATCAGCAGTGCATTGCACGCGCAAGTTATAGTGAGTCCAACTAACTATAACAAGGGAATTTCAATTGTTTTATGCGAATATATATATAATCAGCTCACTTTACCATTTGCAGCTAATAACTATTACCCACCCGGGGTCACTACTAACCAAAAGCAGTCATTCTACTTGTAAATTGTGCCAATCGAGTGGAACAGCAGCTTAGGATTCACCACTGCTTCATCTCATTTTCCAACAGATTGTAGACGTAAATTGGTTTTGATGGTACGCCTGTGCATACTGAAATATTCAGAGCATATTCTGAATTTCAGTGAACAAATCAGTAAGCATTTTGGCCATCAGTGAATTCAACCTTTTTTCTCAATCGGAATAGGCAAGGATAATGACAGATACATTTTACAATGTTAGAAAGTACATCATTTTATTTAATTGTGTGAATAAAAGGAATCGCCTGCCCGTCGGGGAATTGAACCCCGGACTCCCTCGTGACAGGCGGGGATACTGATCACTATACTAACGATGACTTATTGGCATCAGTTAAACAGTGCTCACCTCCCTGGTGTTAAGGCATGCCCTTGATCAATTCACAGTATTGTAATAGGCAGATTTGCTGCTTTTGGTTAGGACAAGTCATCTTTTTCCCTAATCAGTTTTATCAAGAAATTATTTCATTGAAATAAATATCTATCTATTGATCTGTCTATCTACTTATCTTTCTATCTATTGAAACATATATATACATATATATATATATACATATATATATATATATATTATATATATATATATATATATATATATTTTATTTATTTTTTTCACTGAAAAAAACATAGGTTTCACACCAGTTATAGTTAGGAATTAGTATATAAAAAACCTATTAACTTCACTGAAAAAACCATAGGTTTCACACCAGTTATAGTTAGCTGCAAATTTTACTGACATAAAAATATTGAAATTCCACGTTATAGTTAGTTGGACTCACTATAACTTGCGCATGTAATGCACTGCTGATGACGTCACATATTACATCACTCATGACATGGTCAGTGACATCACTCATGACATCACCCCATACAAGCCCAAGTCACACATTGTATGGGAGTTTTTTTCACTCCCAGAGGGAAAGAAAAAAGTGAATGCGGCCAAGGTAACTTGCCTAATCTGTAAGGAACAACTCTCAAGGTGCAACCCAAACAAAATGTATTCCTTTGGTAACAATACCATGATTCGACATATGATCCGTAAGCACCCTAACAACTATTCTCGTGCAGAGCTCAGGGAACTGGCCAGTAACCTCCCCCAGTCATCAAGGACCACCTCCCAAAGAAACGAACCCACTTCATCTGGACCAGAAACATCAGAGATGATGCTTTGTATTCAGCAACGATTTGCTGATTTTAAAATCACTTGTACTGTATGTGGTAAGCTTATCGCCTATGGTGAAAAGAGCGTAAAGCTCATCGTCCTTGCAGGTGACAATCACAAGTGCCCCAAAAAGAAGTAATTTTTTTCTTTTTTTGTTTTTTTCTCCAGTTGAGCCAGTTTCAATTCCCTTTTTTTGGTTCTCCCCCTAATAAAATACAAAAAAATATAAAACTGTTTTGAAAAGCCA
This sequence comes from Lissotriton vulgaris, assembly GCF_964263255.1. NCBI lineage: Eukaryota > Metazoa > Chordata > Amphibia > Caudata > Salamandridae > Lissotriton > Lissotriton vulgaris. The sequence goes on along the minus strand of NC_141688.1, from coordinate 184,462,279 downwards.
AACAAAGTACAAAATGTTCAAAAAATATTTAAAAAAATATAAAACAACAAAAAGAAGAAAAAAAACAGTTCTTTTCAGAACTACCTCCAATTTATAAAAAAAGGCTTCATTTTTAAAAAAGTCTGTCATTCTTTTTTCCTCATGGTACGCCCCCCGGTCCGCTCCCCGGTGCGCGTACCGGGCGCTCCCCCCGCGCAAAACGAATTTTTTTTTTTTTTTGCCCCGCGGGGCCCTTTTATAGCCCCCACATCAAACCTAGGCGGCCAGGGGGGGTCTACCCTGCCCCCTTATGGTAATTTCCCCCTTTGTTTTGGCCACCTCTTGTGTCTCGATCCTACCGAGACACAAGATGGTGGCCGCTCCGGACTGTTTCGAATGTTTACAGACACCCGAAAGCCAATCAGCTTTCTGTGCGCAAGTCGCAGGTCGCGCCCGGGGCGCACCCCGGTGCGTGTACCGGGGCGCGCTTACAGATATATATTTTTTTGAACCTAAATTAATCAAAATCCACTGGAGCACATATATTGAGACATAGCAGAGGCACATCGGGCTACCAGTCCCAACAATTTTGCCAAGTTTGGTGGAAATCCATTCAGCCGTACGAGCTAAAAGTGAGGTCGACCGCCCTATGGAAATTAACATGGGGAAAACACGTTTTGGGACCCCCCTTTTATCTCGGCCCCCGCTTGACGAATCCCCCCCAAACTTTCAGGGAAAGACCGGAACTTGACAAGGCCATTTTGAGGACATTTTCAAGCAGATTCATCAACCGGTGCTAAAGTTATTCCAAATCCCATGCAGTCACTTATACACAAAGTGAGACACAGATACAGATATTTAAATATTTAAACATTACTCGCTAATATATGTATTCACTAAGATACATTTAATAAGTCATTAACCAATCAATTTTACAAAAAAAAAACATCCATTTAGACATTTATTTACTCATTTATTCTTCCATCAACCTTTAGATATACATATATAAAAAATATTTATTTTTCAGAAAGATACACATTCACTGGATGATGTCATCAGTGATGTCATTTGAGATCTCATCAGTGATGTCATGAATGATGTCACTGACCATGTCTTGAGTGATGTAATATGTGACATCATCAGAAGTGCATTGCACGCGTAAGTTATAGTGAGTCCAACTAACTATAACGTGGGAATTTCAATGGTTTTATGCGAGTAAAATTTCCACCTAACTATAACTGGTGTGAAAGTTTTTTCAGTGAATATATATATATATAAAAATTTGGAAAACAGGTAGACCTTGATTCAGAAAGGGCCCTTTTTTAAATGATATAAATCCGTTTAGTAGTTCCTGAGAAATTTGAAAAAGAAAAAGTTTTGATATAGGGACGCAGTGGATTTGCGACCCCACCCGAGAACGAGCTTCACTGTGATTGGCTGCCAACATTCTAAACCATAAGGTGTTGGCAGCCAACAGTGAAACAAATGTTTAAAAACAAGAAAAGGGGGCAGGGAAGACACACCCTGACTCCCTATGCCTGCTCAGGGGGAACCATAAGGTCCCCCAGGGCCATAAAAAATGTATATTTTTAAAGAATCGTCCTAATTCGCACTGAGATGGAGAATCCGGCCAAGAAAATAACAAAAAAGCAGTGTAGGCTCCCGCGCTTCACTGTATTTTAGCCCCCGGTTGGGCCAGGTCCCGGGGGCATTGAAAAAAATAGTGGGGGTGCCCGATCCTTCACACGCTGCACCAGGGACTGCAACCTCCCTGGGGCAAGATGTATGAGTTGCGGGGGGCACACAGCCCCCCGCAGCCCCGGGGCTCATTTTATTAATTTAAATAAAAAAGTGTGGGGGGCCCCAACCTGCCCCCAGGCTGCCCCGGGGACCGCCACCTCCTCGGGCAAGATTTATGAGTTGCGGGGGGCAGTGAGCCCCCCCGCAGCCACGGGGACTGCCACCTCCTGAGGCTCATTTTAACAATAAAAAAAATGTGTGGGGAGGGCACGAGCCCGCCCACACGCCCCTGGGACCACCACCTCCTCGGGCACTGTATTTTTTAATTTGGCAGGCCGTTATTGACCCCTAAGCTTTGGGGACCACCACCTCCCAGGGGCTTTCTAACTGAAGGAGGGGGCATGCAGCCTCCCTCCTGGAGCTCTTGATGGCCCTGGGGAATGCCACCCCCCGGAGCCGCTCCTGCAGTGTCCTGAGGTGCCCACCCCCAGGACACTGCTGTTTGCTATGACAGGGTGGGAGCTGTGCGGCTCCCGCCCTGTCACAGTAAACACTGGTTTGGATTTTGTAATTGAGAGCAGAAAACCTGCTTTCGCTTACAAAATCCATACCAGATTGCTTTGGGAGCCGCATGTCAGCAGCACCCCGTGTGGAAAAGCAATGCTGCCTCCCGCAGGAGGCGGGGAGCTGGCAGGTCCAGGGGGAATTGTGGTCCCTCCACGGTCCCCAATGGAAAGAGTACACAGTCAAAATATTGAGTTGTAAATTTCGACCTACCAAAATATCGTGTTTGAAATTTCGAAGGTGCAGAATATCGATGTCAAGAATATCGTTGGACAGAATATCGACCCTAAGGTAAGTAATATCAAAATTCTTTATATCGATGTAAGTATTATCGAAGTTAGTAATATCGATAGCATATATATCGATGTAACTAATTTCGATGACACTATTATCGATATTTGTATTATTTTTTTGTTTTTTATTATGTATGTGTTATATGTTTTACTTAAGTATTTAAAAGAATTAATATTATATGTGTATTAATTTTATATATTAATAAATGTATTTATAAGTAAATTATATGTTTTAGTACCGGAGCGGGTTGTGGGTTTATAGGGGAATAGGGTGGGAAGTAATTTAATTGTAATTAATAAAAAAAAATGTATGTATCATTTATTTTGCAATTAATTATTAATTGGCAATTAATTATTTTAATTGATAAATTAATTATATAATTGGTAATTAATGGTAATTTTAATTAAATGTTATGTTTTAGTACCGGAGCGGGTTTGGGGTTTATAGGGGAATAGGGTGGGAAGTAATTTAATTGTAATTAATAAAATATTTATTTATGTATAAATTATTTTGTAAGTAATTATTAATTGGCAATTAATTATTTTAATTGATAATTTAATTATTTAATTGGTAATTAATGGTAATTTTTATTTAATGTAATGTTTTATTACCGGAGCGGGTTGTGGGTTTATAGGGGAATAGGGTGGGAAGTAATTTAATTGTAATGAATAAAATATTTATTTATGTATAATGTATTTTGGAATTATTTATTATTTGGTAAATAATTATTTTAATTGATAAAATAATTATGTAATTGGTAATTAATGATAATTTTAATTAAATGTTATGTTTTAGTACTGGAGTGGGTTGTGGGTTTAAAGGGGAATAGTGTGGGAAGTAATGTAATAGTAATTAATTAAATACTTATTTATGTATAATTTATTTAGTAAATAATTATTAATTGGCAAATAAATATTTTAATTGATGAATTAATTATTAAATTGGTAATTAATGTTAATTTTAATTAAATGTTATGTTTTAGTACCTGAGCATGTTGTGGGTTTATAGGAGTATTGGGTGGAAAGTAATTTTATAGTAAATATTTAATTATTTATACCGTTTTAATTATGGATAAATAGTTTATTAAATAATTGTAATTTGGTAAATAATTATTTTAATAGATAATTATTTTTCAAATTGTCAATTAATATTTGTAAAATGTAAATATTTAAAAAAAATTAGAAACATTAATTAATTAATTGCTCAACATTTTTTTAAATTGTTAATTTGTATAATGTATTTAATTATTTAATATAGATTTAAATTTAAATAATATTTTATTGTTATGATAAATAATTTATTCTTTAATATTTATTATTTGGTGAGTAATATTTAAATATTATTATTTTTTGTGTTTGTTAATTTATTGTTAAATAATGATTCAACTGTTATTGGTTTTATTTATTATTAATAGTTTTTTATTGATGTTGATGTATTTGAAAAATTAATTATACATTATTTTAAATATAATCATTATTTAGAAGTATGTTAAAATAAAAATCTATCTTATTAAACGCTTTCCCTACTGTTGCACCCTTTGGAGTTGGAATAGTAATTTTTACCCTTACGCTATCCAACGCTTTCCCTACTGTTGAACTCACTGGAGTTGGAATAGTAATTTATACTCTTACGCTATCCAACGCATTCCCTACTGTTGCACTCACTGGAGTGGGAATAGTAATTTTTACCCATCCGCTATCCAACGCTTTCCCTACTGTTGCACTCTGTGGAGTGGGAATAGTAATTTTTACTCCTACGCTATCCAACGCTTTCCCTACTGTTGCACTCCGTGGAGCGGGAATTATAATTTTTACTCCTACGCTATCCAACGCTTTCCCTACTGTTGCACTCTGTGGAGTGGGAATAGTAAATTTTAATCCTACGCTATCCAACGCTTTCCCTACCGTTGCACTCTCTGGAGTGGGAATAGTAAATTATACTCCTACGCTATCCAACGCTTTCCCTACTGTTGCAGTCTCTGGAGTGGGAATAGTAATTTTTACCCCTACGCTATCCAAAGCTTTCCTTACTGTTGCACTCTCTGGAGTGGGATAAGTAATTTTACCTCCTACACTATCCAACACTTTTCCTACTGTTGCACCCACTGGAGTGGGAATAGTAATTTTTACCCGTTCACTATCCAACGCTTTCCCTACTGTTGCACTCACTTGAGTGGGAATAGTAATTTTTACCCACCCGCTATCCAACGCTTTCCCTACTGTTGCACTCTCTGGAGTGAGAATAGTAATTTTATTCCCTACACTATCCAACGCTTTCCCTACTGTTGCACCCTTTGGAGCTGGAATAGTAATTTATACCCTTACGCTATCCAACGCTTTCCCTACGTTGCACTCACTGGAGTTGGAATAGTAATTTATACTCTTACGCTATCCAACGCTTTCCCTACTGTTGCACTCACTCGAGTGGGAATAGTAATTTTTACCCACTCGCTATCCAAATCTTTCCCTACTGTTGCACTCTCTGGAGTGGGAATAGAATTTTTACCCCTTACACTATCCAACACTTTTCATACTGTTGCACCCACTGGAGTGGGAATAGTAATTTTTACCTGTACGCTATCCAACGCTTTCCCTACTGTTGCACTCTGTGGAGTGGGAATAGTACATTTTACTCCTATGCTATCCAACGCTTTCTCTACTGTTGCACTCTCTGGAGTGGGAATAGTAAATTATACTCCTACGCTATCCAACGCTTTCCCTACTGTTGCACTCTCTGGAGTTGGAATAGTAATTTGTACCCCTATGCTATCCAAAGCTTTCCCTACTGTTGCACTCTCTGGAGTGGGAATAGTAATTTTTACCCATACGCTATCCAACGCTTTCCCTACTGTTGCACGCTCTGAAGTGGGAATAGTAATTTTACTCCAGCGCTATCCAACGCTTTCCCTACTGTTGCACTCTCTGGAGTAGGAATAGTAATTTTTATTCCTACGCTATCCAACGCTTTCCCTACTGTTGCACTCTCTGGAGTGGGAATAGTAATTTTTACCCCTACGCTATCCAATGCTTTCCCTACTGTTGCACTCTCTGGAGTGGGAATAGTAATTTTTACTCCTATGCTATCCAACGCTTTCCCTACTGTTGCACTCTCTGGAGTGGGAATAGTAATTTTTACTCTTACGCTATCCAATGCTTTCCCTACTATTGCACTCTCTGGAGTGAGAATAGTAATTTTTACCCATACGCTATCCAACGCTTTCCCTACTGTTGCACTCTCTGAAGTGGGAATAGTAATTTTACTCCTGCGCTATCCAACGCTTTCCCTACTGTTGCACTCTCTAGAGTAGGAATCATAATTTTTATTCCTACGCTATCCAACGCTTTCCCTACTGTTGCACTCTCTGGAGTGGGAATAGTAATTTTTACCCCTACGCTATCCAATGCTTTCCCTACTGTTGCACTCTCTGGAGTGGGAATAGTAATTTTTACTCCTATGCTATCCAACGCTTTCCCTACTGTTGCACTCTCTGGAGTGGGAATAGTAATTTTTACTCTTACGCTATCCAATGCTTTCCCTACTATTGCACTCTCTGGAGTGGGAATAGTAATTTTTACTACTACGCTATCCAACGCTTCCCTTACTGTTGCACTCTCTGGAGTGGGAATAGTATTTTTTACCCCTACACTATCCAACGCTTTCCCTACTGTTGCACTCTCTGGAGTGGGAACTGTAATTTTTACTCCAACGCGATCCAACGCTTTCCCTAATGTTGCACTCTCTGGAGTGGGAATAGTAATTTTATCTCTTACATTATCCAACTCTTTACCTACTGTTGCACTCCCTGGAGTGGGAATAGTAATGTATACTCCTATGCTATCCAACACTTTCCTTACTGTTGCACTCTCTGGAGTGGGAATAGTAATTTTTACCCTTACGCTATCCAACGTTTTATATAATGAATTATAAAAATATTAAAAGTATATTTGCTTTTTTATATTTTTTACATTTTATTTATGTTATTGTTTTATGTTAGTAAATGTATTTGTAATTTAGAAAATATTTTATTAATTTATAAATTAGTAAAATAATTATTACAACTTATTGTTCAGTACATATATAATATATATTTACTTTATATATTTAATTAATGTGTTATTATTATATATGTTTTATTTATTAATTTTAAACATTATTTAATACTTTTAACTATGTACATTTTATTTATTAGTGTTATTTACTTTATTTAACATTTATATTTTAAAAGAAAAAAACGATATTTTTAACATCGATATTTTAAACATCTATATTATTTTTTCGATATTTTTGTACTTACCATGTTGTAGATAGGATGTCGATATTCTTGCCCTCGATATTTTTGACTCGATATTCCTGTAGGTCGATATTTTGTAGGTCGATATTTTGTCAGTGATCCAACGGAAAGGCCATAGCCTGGGGGATGGAGTCCCCGGGGCCATGAGTGGCCTGGGAGGGGGGCCAGGTGGCCCCCTTCCCGTTTATGAAAATCAAATAGGGATCAGGCTTTGGGGGATGGGGTCCCCAGGGCCTCCAACATGGGAAAAGAAGGGGGCCACACAGCCCCCTTCTGGAAGAAAAAAACAGCATCATCCTGGAGGCCCCGCCCCCTCCCTTCATCACTCTGCAAACGTGCCCCGTGGTGTGTTGTAAATTGGGAAATAAATTCCCCTTAAACACTGGGGGTCTCTGGGGGCCAACTAGCCTACCAGGTACCTCCAGTATGCCTCACAGACCTGCGTAGCTGAGAGGTGGTCTGAGGCCCGACCCTTTTTACACCTCTCTGCAACGCAGCTCCGTTGCACTTACTGGATGCACCTGGTGGGCCTGGAGTGGTAAAAGGCTTTGGCCATTTTATAGCTCAGCAAGGATAGCACTGTGCTAATCCTATGCTTAAAAACTTTGCTGTAGAAATGGTAAAAGACTGTGTCTCTTTCTATCTCAGCGTGGCTGGCACTGTCCTAATCCTACGCTCAAAATACTTTGATAGAAAAGCAGACATTTGAAGTGAGCAAATTTAGAGCAACGCTGGTGTTGAGAGTGCTCTATAATGGAACTGCTTCCCACCTAAATTTGAGAACTAACCCGAGTTCTCTGCTTCTTTTTCTGCATAATGTATGCATCACGCAATGCCTGAAAGGGAATTGTTTTGACTTATACTGGGTGCTCTCTTGTGTCTGGACAAAGCTGTTCCTCTCTGAAGAGCTCCAATGAGAGCGCAACACATGTCAGGGGTTGCATTTATTGATTTCCAGTTGGCTGAATTTGTGGGCTTGTGATGGATTCAGTGGACTCTTCTACCTCTCCAGTACTTTATTACTGAGCCCAATAGCAACGATACTAAAGTTATAATACCCTCAAGCAACTAGTACTATCACCCTGAATGGACTGCAGAGGGGGAAAACGAGATAAGCAGGGCACACATCCTGTCATGCACTAAAGAACCCTTGGCTCTCCTCGGGAACTGGGCACAGTGATGGTCCCCTCCCAATGACCCAATCACCCGTGCTGGAGTGCAGCCAGCCTAGTTTCACTTCCAACCGCCGGTTAGGCAGAGTTAACTCAGAACTTTGACGCAGCTGAAGGTGGAGCTGAGCTCACCTCTGCAGGCAGCATGTCCACACATGCAGCACCATGGGAGGGAATCTGATGATTTTTATTTGATTCTCACCTTCAAGACTGAGAGCTAACTTTTTCCCACAGTGAGTCACTAAATTCGCTCTGGCCATTTCCCCCTTTGCCACATTTCCCACAGAACTACGACTTGTTATATCGCTCCAAAGGGCCGGCGCAGAAAGCACTGCAGTATCTGTAACTAGATAAGTTTGCCACACACTTCCTACCAGCGAGAAAGGTCCTACACTAAGCATTCTGTCAGCGCCTAGTGCATTCTTTTGTCATAATAATCATTCTTTATTCTTCACCTAAAATTTGACACCCCACTTAATTTAGAGTTCAAGTAATCCATCTAGGTTACCCATGTGTCTGTAACTATCAGTAAGGTGAGTTACAAGTTAAGTTTAGCAGATGCCATGCAGTAGGAGGGGCTTATGTGAATCATGGTTGTATGACTATTGCATTAGTAAGATATGGCTGGGTTACTGCCGGAGTTCTCCAGCACCCGGAGCAAGAGATCTGTTGGAAGCGAGGCTGCCAAAGACCCTCTCTGGATTTTAAAACAAAAAACATTAAAATAATATTTTGCCGGGGGATTCTCTGCCCGATTTTATTTCCTGACAGGAGCGAGAGCGGTCTGCCTGACTGTCCTGAGCAGGGGCCTGAGCCATGTGGCGTGCCTAGAGAATATCTTTGGGAGGAAGCATACAAGAGGCCACATAAAACTGGTGAGGCTGCCTAGGTTGTGGAAGCAATGAAAATATCAGATTAACACCTTAGATGCGGCGCCAATATCCCTCCCCAGTGCTGCGCTGTCCATTGAAACTAGTGCTGAATGGACGTCCAATGGTCGTGCGCAGCACTGGGGAAGTAGTGCTGCCGTCGGCCAACGCCCCGACGCAGCACTTAAGAGGTTAAGCCTGTATGTAATAAAACATCAAATATTTATACAAATAACAATCCTAGGCAACTATGGGGTCCTTAAGGATATTGGGTACAACGCACAAGAAAATGTATGCACAACACATATAGACTAATGCAGTGTACAGGAAAAATTCACAGAAACAGCATGAAGATAAGTATTATTCATTTATTATAAAATATACATAACATGAAAAAGGGATTAAAAATCACAAGTATATCACAGTTAATCATAAAAAAGTTTCAACATGTACAATCATATTCTAAACCAATTATTATTAATTAACCCACTTGGTTGTTTTTTATGATTGTATTTGTTTTTATCTACACATAATAATTGATTTAGAATATGATTGTACATGTTGAAACATTGTATTGTACCTAATATCCTTAAGTGCCCTATAGTTGCCTAGGATTGTTATTTGTATAAATATTGTGGACTGACCTAGGAACTTGCTACTAGTCTCAGGGGGTCTCTTTCTTATATATTCATAAAACAGCAAATATACATATATTTATAAAGCAGTAGTGCCTGGAACGAATCAGGGCAGTGGGGAGAGGGGGTAAATAAAAAAAAATCACTTACCTCTTTGCCGCATGTAGGAATGTAGGATCTGGTTCTATGGTTTTCCTCACTTTTAAGCTTGATGTGATGCAGTTTATAACTAGTCTCACAGGGATCCTGATCATCAGGACCCCAGTCTATCTGCTTTCCCCCTAAATTGTTGTGTTGTTTACTTAGGTACATTCAAGATTGGATACTGGGGTACACTTATCAGTCCCTAGTATATGTTACTAAGGTACCCAGGGCATAGGTACCCCAGAGGTCTATCATGGGCTGAAGCATGCATTATGTCACCCAAGAGAGACCATGTAAAATGGAACTACAGGCCTGTCATTGCAGCCTGTGTAAGTTGGTGCTTGCACCACTTACTTAAGATATAGGTTTCCTATATCTAAAGGTCACTTCACTTAAAACCATTAAGTCACCCCTATGGCAGGCCTTTGCAATCCTGAAAGCAAGCAGGGTGCTAGGTTTTAAGTAAGAGGGTGCCGCTGCATCAGCAGGACACTCCTGCAGTCAACTGAGTCCATTCCCCAGGGTTGTCAGTGATAAAGCCATAGACTACAAAGAGGGACACCGCGTAAATAAGCAATGACCATTTCAAAAACGGCTGCAAGACAGCCGATCATGCTTGGTATCAAACATTTTGGAATCCATATGATTCCAAGCACTGGAAGAGCTCTCCGTTAGGCTCTCAGTGTTCCCGGTGCCAACCTTCTAGACCCGAACAGCACAAAATGGTTGCTGCCGACTATAGACTCATTTCTGCCCTCCTGTAGCTCGAGCAGAGGAATGGGAACAATAGGCATCCTGTCACATGGAGGAGTGACCTCCTCTCAGACAGGATTTAGTGCATTGGTACCGGGTGGGTGTGCATGCCAGCACCTAAAACTCTGCATGAGAGGGACACTTGGTATCCCCATGCATAGTTCAGTTGAAACCAGTTCTGGGAGCTGTAGGCTCCCACTCTGGCGCAGAACTGGACAAAGGACATGGGAGCAACCTCCCCCTGTCTAAACCCTCCCCCCGGAGGGTCCCCTGAATCTTCCCAACCCTTTCCCTAGGTTACTTAAGGGCTTACCTGGGTGTAGGTTCCTAGATTCGCAGTGGGATAAGATTAAGACACCACTGCACTTCTACAGTCTGGGGACTCTGGACTTTGATGGACTTTGTTTGGGCCTGACTTTGTCTCCCTTGCAGTCTGCTGCATTGTCTGTGCCTGTACATCAGGCAAGAACCTTCCAAGACCTGTGAAGCATCAAAGACACCTGAAGAAATCTCCCTTGGAGTGTAGGAATCACTCCCCTGCATTTGCAGGCATCGCAACTAAGTCGACCGGTCTGCAGATCCTGGGATCCTTCAGTTTCCGTGGGCTCTGCAACACAGGTGGTGGTTTTCCATAGCTCCCGAGGCCTGCCTTGTCCTCTCACCAAGTGTGAGACCAGTTTCCCACGTGGGAATTGCAATAGGCAAACCTGTGTGCACCGCGTCCAACTTGCAGTTGGCTTGTTGGCTTCTTTACAAGAAGATCTTCAGGCTTCAAGTTGCCCCAATCTTGAGCACCTCAAGTGGCCAGAAACTTCAGCGACACAGCATTGTGTGCATAGTGACTTGCATCTTGTGGTGAGCTGCTTGAGGTCCTCTTGCAACTCCAGTGCCTCCGGCCTGTGGGTCCATTGGAGGGTCCAACTAGTTTTTTTGGGCTCCCCAAATTACTCCGGCCTGCCCTGACTCCCCTGCCTTTGTTGAGTCCCCTGGACCATGCTGGTCCTGACATTGCTCCTTCTTTCATTCCTGAGTGTTTTGCCTTCGCAAGGCTTTTAGGTGCTCCTGCCAGACACTGGCCCCTCAGCACTTAACATCCTCCATTGGAAAGCTCTAGCACTGCTCCTGTTATTCCTTAGCATCACCTGGTCCTCTCAGCTGTAGAGTCAAGGTCATTGTCATCCATCCTGCAACACCCGACATCGGAGGGAATTCATTTTCTAGGTCTCCTGGTCACCACTGAGTGACATAGACTCTGTCTACACTGCTTGCAGGTACCTCTCATCAAGAATCCATCCACCGGTTCCACCGGACACTTACTCCTTCGCCAGCGGCACTATCCTGAAGTCCTCTATTAGGTTTAACGGCGGTTGCCGACACCACTTCACACGTACGTACCCTGCTACCCTGGTGTAGTTAACTTGGGTACAAGGGCATCCACGGGTTTGGTGGCTCTCTAACCTTCTGTCTTCCACAGGGTTTCCACACTGCACTCACTCTCTGTGGGGTCCCTATCTACTCACCATAGGTTGTTCCTTGGGGTCTTAGCACTTCTAAGTCCTCTCGACACTGTTTTGACTCGAAGTGTGGTTCTTATCCAACTTTCTTAGTATATTGTTTGGTTTCCACTTTGAGGCCACAGTATATTTTGTGTTATTTACCGGGTTTCTTCGCTAACGTATTGTGTGCATTATGTTTATCACCGTTTTTGAGATATTGGAATGTACTAGAGAGTATTATATAACAAATACATATTTTTATAAATACTTGGTGTGGCTTTTTTCACCTAATCTATACTATAAGATTGCATTCTGGTAAAACAAGCTGTGTACACTCCTTCTAGACTAAGTATAAATTCTGTTCTCCACAGCTACCACTTAGAGAGCTTTTGATGGTTGCCTAAGACCTCTTAAATCACCATAAGGGTTGTCTGAACTGGTGCAAGGCGCCCACTTACCTAAGTGGACATCATATACCAGGCCAGCTTCTCACACCATTTCTCTCCTCCGTATCTCCTCCATTGTCTCTCCGCAGGCCGGAACAGGAAGTATGCAGGGTCCCCTTAGCCAATCACAACAATGCAATTCAGTGTTGTGATTGGTCTGCACACTGTGATTCAGCACTCTGGCAGGGAATGGGAGGCTTGGCATGTTCTCCACCCAGGCTGTAATGCAGCCTGGGTGGAAGAAATGCTAAGTGTGCATGACTGTTTGGCAGGCACCAGACGGTCGCCAAACATTCAGGCTGACTTAGAGAGTGCAAACCAATCATTACCCTGAGCTAAGCACAGAGGAACCCCACCCCACCCCTGCAAAGCAGCAGTAACAGGAAAAATAACATTATAATAAAGTTGAGTTATTATAATTTTATTTGTCGAAAAGCAGTCGGGCGACACTCCTACACCTTAGAAAGGAGCCGCCACTAAACAGAGGCCACATTCACTTGACAGATTTACCAATGATTAGGCTCCACAAAGATTCTGAATGATTGAGAGCTATTATGGAAATCATAGGGTGATCACTCCTTCTCTGCGTCCATCCAAGGATTTTATGAATAGCAAGTGTTGGTCACTGGATATTGCTACCTTATATACAGAAGATACCCAGCTAGGTCGGGTAAAGGATCATGGTACTTGTAGTCCTGTAAAATCAAGGTTTGTTTTTTCCTTGTTATTTGTAATTGTCCATGAGGATATACATGAACATGTCATCTCATTCCCAATCATGACAATACCCTCCTCTCAAGACTGTTTTATGGGGCCTGTTTTTTTTGAAGATGTTGAGAATGGAAACAGAAGTCAAGGAGTGAGGACATTTGTTGCAGGTTCCATGCCAGCAAGTACCACAATTTGTTATGGTAATAATGAAAATTCTGAATACTCTGTATCTCAAATTCTACTTAATCATTGACTAAAGGCCGTGGAAATGTCTTCCGTGTCTTGAGAATTCCAGGTTTCACTAATGAAATGTAAAATACAAGACGGATTGTGGAATGGGGAGTTAATTTCAACTTGAATGTGGCAGGCCTGATTTGGTGAAGAATCTTATATGGACCAACAAATCAAAGCTAACATTTGAATTTTATGAGAATTGGAGATTGCGAGTAGAGAATCACACTTGATCCGCGATTTTATATTCTGGTATTTTTTGTATTTTCTTGTTTTTGCCTATATCCTACTCTTCTTGGCAAGTTTCCAGTGTTTGAATTTTCAGGATTTAGTCCAATACCGCATGATATTGGATTCTTTGACTTTTATTTTGAAAAGAAGAAAAAAGAAATGTCTGGCCTAGTTACTGTAGAACTTGGAGTAACCCGTGGATGAGTGTTTAGCATCATTGTATGCAATTTCCACCAATTAAAGCAAATCAGTTTTGCCATCAGTTTGAGGATGAAATCTAGTGGACATGTAAGTATTTATTTGAAGCACTGAACATGAAGCCTGCCTGCCATAGCTGAACAGCGATCCCCGATCAAAAATGATATTTTGGGGATGTCAATGAAGAAGCACTCTGTGAACCATTAGTATATGTGCTATTTCCTTAAAGGTAGAAATCTGTTTGCAAGGAATGAAATGAATCATTTATGTGAGACTATTTACTACTTCCTGAATAGTGTCTTTTCTTTGGTCTTTTGGTAAAGCAGTGATGAACTAAAGACAAATATGTTCCCAGGGTTCATTAGGAGTTAGAAGAGGAGGCAGAAATCCTCAGGATTTTGAACAATCCACTTTGGTTCCAACACATACATCACAATATTTGACAGCCTTTTGTAATGTCTTCTTATATTGTAGGCCACCAATAACATTGCAGAACATGACCCATGGTTTTTGTTATATCTGGATGACCTGCTGTTGGAATCATGTGACATCAGGTAAATACCATTTAGTTCTTTTAGTTGGTAAACTTTTTTTGTTCTTGTAATGGTAAATTATCATTTTTTTTATTGCATTGTTGTTTTACTCATGTCTGTAGTTTGTCCAGTGGGAAATTGCAACAAACTTCATCCAGAAAAGAAAATTGACTCGAAACACCAATTATCTGTTGAGGTTTTACGATAGATAATTGTTCCCCTTTCAATTAAGTATCTCCAGTTTATTGTCTTTCCAGTACACTCTGGCCAACGCTGGTGCAATGTCACAGCCCATGTTCAGCATGGAGTAGCTTGATGTCTTGTCAGCATTGATGCTTTACAAGGACAGAAATGTCCACTTCCTGAAGAGGGATGAATTGGCAGCCGTGTAGGGGGAGTTCCATGACCTGGGAGGCATTCCAAATGTAGTGGGAGCCATTGATGGTAGCCACATTGCCCTTGTTCCGCCACTGGCAAGTGAACACATCTATAGGGATGGCAAACCCTACCACTCCATCAACGTGCAAGTGGTATGCCAGGTGAATCAGAAGATCTCACACGTGTGTGTACGTGCAAAATATCCTGGGTCGGCACATGACTCCAACATCTTGAGGAACAGCACCATACACCAATTGATGGCCAATCTGCACCCCGAGCAGGACTGTCTTGTTGGTGAGTGGGCTGTGTCAATGACTGTGATGTATGTGTGACATGCTGCCCTCCCCACATATTCAGATCACACTGTTTGCCTTTTTTTCTCACAGCTAGGTGACTCTGGGGGTCCCAATCATCCGTGGTTGCTGTCCCCACTGCGGAATCAAATAACGTGGGGGGAAGTCCAATGCAATGATGCACATGGGAGGACACAAATGTGTGGTTGAGTGCACTTTTGGACTGCTGAAGTCAAGATTTAGGTGCCTGGACAAGACTGGTGCTGTACGTATGTCCCACAGAAGGCATGCCACTGCATGCTACACAACCTGGCCTTGCGCAGAAGGATCCCCCTGAATCCTGACGACAATGAACAACAGCAGCCACCACTCCCAACCCACACATGCCCGGTGACGACAGTGGTGAGGAAGAAGGCCTTGACCAGCATCAACAGCTCCTAGTCAACTACTTCAGTTGAGTGTAAGTGAACAATGAGTGACTATGACGGCTGCCATTTTGTACACATACGGGACTGTGCGCAGGATTTGAGAACTTAGGCAGGCGGGACTGAGCCCCCAGAAGCATAGGACCCAATTCCTATAGTGCCCCACTAGCTCTTCTACTCACTCAGAGTCACTCTGGGGTATTCAAGAGACTCTATACACTAGATAAGTAGAAGACAAGAAACGCTGGAAATGTGTATTTTTTACTGCAGTGTCAAAACATGCAACAAGCACCTTTGTAGTGTGGTCTAAGGCCTGCTTTGCACTTATATTATGTTAGTATGGCTTATTAGAAGTTTAAACGCCATTTTATCTTTTGCCCCTTTTGCACACAACACTGCATATAGCTGTTTTTGTAAGTTAGGCTTCATGTAGATCTACACATGAGAAAGGTTTGTTTTCGACATCTCCAGAATAGATCGTGCCCCTAGTCTGCACCGTGAGTGCTGAAGCCGTCAAGGTTATCATAACATGGTAGATGTTGCTCGACATGATCGGCCAACATTTTTAGACACAAAGATTGACAGCTGTGAGCCAACTGAGATTCTGGCGCCCTTTTGAGATGATTTCACACACTTGGAAGATTTTCTGTTTTCCAGGGATGCAGAGAGCTTTTGCTGATCCTGATGTGATTTTTTCTTACTGAGCGGAAAGGTAATGGGGTCCCCAAGCCTAAGAGACCTTTTTTAGTTTATAAACATAGTTCCTATATAGGGAGGGTGCTAAAACTACGCTCTATAGGACCTATTTTCACCATCATTGTAAAATGAATTCTCCTTTTGTATTTTATGGAATTGTAATAATGCTGACCAAATTATTTCTAATCATATGTCTGCTTATGTTGGGTAAGATACTGCACCTGAGATCACGTTGTTAAAATACATATTTTAACCTTACCCGTGCTCTAGTTTACTCCTGTTGTGGACTGGTATAAGAGTATAACCAAAGAGTGTTCTCACTTCCCAATTGTTGAGTTTGTACTAAGTCTCATGTTCTAGGTTGTCTAATCATTGGTCACTTTGCTATAGGACGAAAAGCTAATGTGACACTGATGCTAGCTGGTTGGGGTTTTCTACGTACTGAGGTGGATTTCTGGTACACCACATTTCACTGATGTCCTGGGTGTCTGTGCACAGTGCTGTGTATGAGCAGGATCCTTGCAACATGGCGCTGCCAATGTAGTGGTCTTATTGTGAGACTCGTGAGTAGTGCTAAAATCAGTCCACGACCCCCTCACTATTGTTTCCGGTTGACAGTGATGACGGATAAAACCTACCTATAGTTACATAGGTCTTTTAAAGCTTGATATTTCAAAACGGGTTCTACTGAATTACTACCCAGTTGTGCTTTTTCCTTTTGCATTACACTGTTCGATATGGCTGTGGTTTATATCCCAGTACACAGTTGCTTTGCAGTGCGGAATCATTTGCAGGATTTCCTAGTCTCTTTGGAAGGACAGGCAGTGGTTTTTGTTGTATCTGCTGATGCAGCGTACCCATTTGAACTTATTTACTCCTGGCTCACGTTTCCTGTGGTTGAGGCGGGTACTGGTGTATTTCAAACATACTCTCCCAACTGTCTTGCCTGCAGAGTACACTCTGTATAGGACACAGGAAGGTCCAGATTCTTCTACGCAGCATGCCGTTTGGTTTAAAGGTGCCCTCCCCCACAGTTTGATGGCGATCAGAATGGGACTGTTGTCAATTGCAGGCGCTTCTTGGCCTGTTTTAGCTGGTTATACCCCGCACCCTAATGTGGCTTGTTGTACAGCTAATGAATTAAGACCCCTTAATGCCTCTGCAGTAACACTAATAAGGGGTCTGGTTCATTACATTTCCCGCAACTTCCCAGGGGGGATCCTGGGTGGTGCGACGCATCTAGTTTGCTAAAGCTTAGTCCCGTTTTGATTAATGTGGTTATAGGCAAACGTCCCCAGGATAAGGATGAGATGCCTTTCTGGCTTGCCGAGAAATTTGACCAACTGGAGGCAGTATTCCCCGAGTACCACTCCTGTGGAAAAACACAGGATCCTAACCATTAGTTTTGCAGAAAAAATTAGTGCCGGATGTAAATAACTGTATCACTTAGGGTGTGATTTTTGAGGCAGTCTATACTAGGTGCTTTGGCACCCCCTCAATGGCTGTCCTGCCCTCCGTCATTAAGCGTGTACAGGATGAACACGGACCGGAGGTGGCTGTCGAGTTGGGAATGTGATTCGTGGGAGCGTTTGACATGGTTCGCGATATCATCCTTTCAATTGTCAAGGGAGATGCAGTAGGTTTCCAGGTGTATAATGCAATGCACGATATTCCGAAACCCCGTCAGTTACCAGCAATTATTACGGAGGGTTATAAGACTGTTGGTCATAATAGTTTGGGTATTAAACCTTTTGCTAAAAAACAAACACAGCAGCAAACTCAGCAGGCGTCATCTGATAAAGATGATCGCCAGAAAGTTCCAAAACAAAATTGAAGTAAGAACAAAAAACAGGGGAAACAGCAACAGAAACAGTAGTCCCATCCTGCTTCACCTTCACCTGCCTCTACTGAGCATACTTATGAGTTGCGCGACCGCACTACGATTAAGTAACCTGATAGATTACAAGTTCCTGAACAACGTTCTCCTCGCTCTTTGCAGGAAACAATGTGTGGAGGAGGAGGTGCCAGAGTACAATGTGCCCAACAGAACCGTGAGCAGCCTCGCAAGGCAAGCAGGACGAGTCACCGCGTCAAAGGTCCCAGTTTCAGAAGAAGAAAGTTGCTGCAGTATCAGCGAGATATGCCATAGATAGTGAGAACGCAGCTTGGGAATCTGACATGGGCGCTGACACTACTGGACAGCATGGCGGAGATTATCATAATTCGAGAGGCGCTGCGTCCACTACTGAAGGTACCATCGACTGACACTTTCGTTGTAGCTGAGACAGCTGACACTAGAGTTGCTCCCCTGAAAGACTTTATGAAATTGTCCTTATAATTGATGGTGACATAGCAAGTACCATAAAATGGTTATTTTGGGAAAATCTAACTACTACCTATGATATTTTGTTGGCGGAGGTCAACTGGCACCCACCCTTTGTCTTAGCTACTCCACAAGGGGAGGAGATGATCCTCCCTAGGTTCGCACACACAGTGCCAAAGGAGCAGGCCCTGCACTTTGCAGAAGATTGGGCTAAGGCGCTTGCGCCGGTATTGTACCATACTCACTGTGGGTGGGACACATTTTCCCCTCAACATGAGATACCTTTGCGGTCAAGACCACAGCCTCAACCCCAATACCCCATATGGTGGGAAGCGAAAGCTTCCATTGCGGAAATCCTTGAACAATTGGAATATCAAGGTGTAAATAAAACGTCTGTGTCTCCAATGAATAACCTTCTTTTTACTGGGACCAATCTGGATGGCTCGTACCATTTGGTATTGGATTGCCGCCACTTATAATCCCATTGTCATACGTGTGCGGTACAGAATACTCACAGTTCAGCACTTGTGGATAGTCTTGTGCGTAAAAGGTTCAAAACCACACTTGACATATCCAATATTTTTTTTGCCCACAATTGGTCCCCTCTTAGTAGTTCATGGACAGCTTTTACCAGGGGGGCAAACAGGGCCAATTTTGCTGTTTGGCTATGGGGTATAAGAACAGTCCAGGCGTCTTTGCCGACCAAATTATCTCTCTCCTTGAAGGACTTGACGCAGATGCATGTTCGTATGTGGATGACATCTATCTCACAGACGAGGAATTACGGTCGCATCTGTGCCGTGTTAGGCCTGGGCGGTAAATTCCGTTCCGTTGGCGGAATTTGCGAAATTGCCCAAAGTTCTGCATTCCGCGTCTACGCTGATTTTTTTGCTTGTTCCCGTTCTCAAAATGCGTGCTCGCGAGATATTTCCCCCAAGCATGCAAACAGCAATTGTGAACAGGAAAAAAGCATTGCGAATAAGCATATTCGCGGAATTTCTGCATGTTTGCGGAGGTTTTTTACCATTTCGCAGAGATTTGCGTAACGCGATTACGCAAATTCAGCCCACCCCTATGCCGTGTAGAACACATAATTTGCCGTTTTGTGAATTTCGGCTATAAATTCAACTTTGCAAAAAGTGACATTGCTGAGTAAACAGTGTTGTTCCTGGGCTACGAGCTCAACATTGAAGGTCAAGGTTTAGCTCCTCACTTCCTGGAGAAATGCGCACTTTTGCGTGCTCCCACAACACTGCAAAAACTACAATCTTTACTGGGCTTTTTGAATTTCGGGGATACCTACATTCCAGAATATACCCAGCGTATCAAGCCTCTTTACGCTTTGATACAACCAACTTTCTCCAAATTGTGCTGGCTGCCTTCTTGCACTCTTTGCAGGCTGATCTTCTATAGTCTAAATTGTTGTTGACTCGTAATAACCACACCAACCTGGTGATAAGAATCGTGCCAGGGGCGGTGGGTTTCATGTACCTCACTTTTAATGAAGGAAACACAGTCCCTATCGCTGACAACTCACACTTGTACACTTCGGTTGAGTTGCGGTTTTCCACTGTGGAAAAAGTTTTGACAGCAGTGCAATGGTGATTCTAAAGGAACGTGCACTGTCACAGGGAAAAGGCATTTTGGTTGTTACTCTGTATCTTGGCTTGGAGGCAGTGACAAAGCCAGTGTACCAAATTCAAAAACTTTGCACCCGTTTTGGATACAATGGGCCACATCCTTGACATCCCTGGATGTCACATTCATTTTTGATTCCTCTCTGCAGACTCAGGAGTTCTTTCAGTATGAATTTGTTCATCCTGCTCCTCTGACTATGCGCCCACTTGAGGAATTCCGTTGTATCATTTACACTGACGGAAGCGCACAAGCGTCTACGGGTTCAAAGCACGTAAACTCTTTGGCCTGCGCAATTGTGGTGGGTACTATGGTGGATGGTGAATTCAAGTCCAATGTCGTGCATACAAAGACGTTAGGGGATTGTGCTGCCCAGTTGGCAGAACTTCGTGCTATGAAGCTTGCATTGGAGTACGCCGATCCCAGTGTGACTACTCTTATTGTAAGTGACTCTTTCTACTGTGTTCGATCATGCAATGACAATCTCCCCTTTGGGACTCAAAATGATTATCGTGACTCCAAAGGTCACACAATAAAACATAAGATGATTTGGGTTCGAGTAGCTGAGCTTAAAGAACGGATGCCACTCGTGTTTGTAATTCATACTCTGGGTCACCAGAGTGTCGGAGTACACGCCGTTGGCAATTCTCTTGCGGATGAAGCAGCTATAACGGTAGTTGCAACATATGCAGTTGCAACAGTTACACGTTCCAAAACTAAGATTGATGATGACATCTTGGCAGCTATTGGCGCAACAGAGAAGGGAGGTAATTACCCTAGAGGTTTCCCTTCTAAATACTCTTATCATTTAAGTTACTTATGTGAGAATTAACAAAGTTGGTGACAGGTTGGTACAAAACACGGACCGCAGACAGACTTTGATTACAGAAGCCCACACTGGGATGACTTCATCGCATGCCAGCGTGTAACCTACTGTATCTCTACTTCAGCAACGATATTGGTGGCGGGGTTTGTACAAACAAACGCATGAATATGACCATCAATGTGGCATTTGCCAGCAAATTAAACCCTTCTGCTGCACGCCCGCCCCAAACTCAGTTGTACATATCTAATAAACTGTTTGAGTGTGTTTATTTAGATCACTGCTGTCCTTTCTTATCTGATATTGCGTATGAGTATATCTTAGTAGCAGTTGATTCGTGCATACGCTTTGTGTTGTTATGGCCGCAACGCAGTGCTGATTCCCGAATTGTCCCAAGGGATTTCCGTGCCTTTGTGGTTATGTTTGAGTGTGGTACCTTCCATTCGGACCAGGTTCCAGTGTTTGGCTCTTAGTCGTCCAAGGTTGCAATGAGTTCTTTGGGGGTCCAGGTAAAAAAAATGTCTCCATACCGGCCTGAGGGTAATAGTGTTGTGGAGTGAATGAACTGTGACTTAAAGCAATCCTTGACAGCTAAGGTATTAGGTACCGGCTGAGACTGGTTAACCCACCTCAATAGCGTACAACATGCACTAAAACTACTCCTTAGAAGGTCTCTGGGTGGGTGGACCCCATACGAAATGCTCCTTGGCATCAAAATGTTTTCCCGGACCTTGAGGGTCTAGACATGGCGGCTGAAACCGCATTCTTTGATATAGGTGAATATTCTAATGTTTTACAGAACCTACAAAAGACCAGAGACAGTCTTGCAAAGTAACATTTGCCCTCCACATCCGATGCTGTGTTGCAGATTCCGGTAGTCGGCTGGCTACCCCTAGTTGGAGAGCTGGTCCGAGAGAAGATCGAGAAGAAGAAGGAATTCGGTCCCCCCTATCGAGCTCGAGTTCCTGTGCTTGGCATGCAGGGTACAAGAACAGTCATTTTACCACTTTTCCTGGGCGAAAGGGGAACAGGTACATCTCCATTGACAATGTCAAACTACACAGGGTGGCCGATTCTTCTTAGTATGACACCTGTGGTCTTGTGTACAGCGATGGTGCGACACTCGATGGTGCGACACTCTGTTTTGACCCCGAATCCTGCTTTGGGCCTGATGTTGCCATTGAGATAAATACAGTTGTGAATAATTTATTGAATCCACCTGCTGGTGATCCTCTAAATGATACTGAATATACTTACCCCAACTGACTTGTCAATGCCTGATTTGGAGACGCGTGTGGCTAATCAATCAGGTTTTTCATTTGACACTGATTCAACCACATCAAAGCCCCCTTCAAAAGTTTTGCTACCTGGTTTAGAAAACATTTTTTGATTCACCTTGGACTTACATTTGGCTGGTGCTCTTTTTAATTTTTTTATTCATATCCATATGATTTCTGGTGTATTTTTTTCGTTTTGTGAATGGACACTACGTCCAAGAAAGAACTTCGATTAGACTCCTGTTCGCACATCAGGGACCAGACATTTGTGAATATAACTGCTTGGCCCGTTTCAGATGGGATTGTATGGGATGCTGTAAAGTTCCAGATTACTGGGCTCACAGAGGTTATTATAGTTCCCAATGTGTTTCAATGGGGGATATGGTTAAACAAAATATTCGCTCTGATGGTTAGGACGTCCAGGCCGTAGAGGCTCTTTTTTTTCTGATTTGAAATATTATGCTGCCTTTGATGCTGAATATTTGTATCTAGATACTGCTAACTATGGCAATTTATTCTGTTACCAGCATTTTGGAAATCACTTTCTACATAAAGCAAATAGGTTTAGAAATGTGGTAAACTACACACAGTGGGAACATTTTCCCGCACCTGTTGAGGGCAGCCCAAAAACTCTTTTCAAAAAGTTTTCTTATTTTACTGATTTTGATCAATCAAACCCTGATGCATTTTATTTTCAGGTGACTGAGAAGTCCTCTTCCAAGGTTAGACACACAAAATTACTGTACTCTAAGTCCTTTATTGACTAGTTGGCCGTGGGGGTCTATGAGTTGTGGAAAGATACCATTGATCTTAAATCTGTTTGGGGTTTTAAAAGTTAGCAAGTTCAAGGCACAGAGGCTTTGCATCGTGCATGTCTCATCCCGAACCAAATGTTGTTTCTGAATGCTACTATTTCGTAAACCACCTGCTTTGGATTGGCTACTTCTAAAAAATGAAATGCTCCTTCATTTCCTGATTTGGGCGAATATCCCCATTGGAATAATTACACCAGTACTTCCCGAAGTGAATTACAAGCCCTGTTGCGAAATTCCACTTTTACTGTTTCCAGCATTAATCCCGAAGGCTGGTTGCTGTGGCAATAAAGTGCAGATTCCTGGCAACACTGTTTTCTGGGTCTGACCCCTGGCTTTACAGAGGTTAGAGTAGATCCCCAATTCGATAGTCAACATTGGGTAACCACCTAATCTGTTGGCATGATGTGTCAGAGTTGGCTCAAACGCTACCTTATTTATTTATTTATTTATCAAACAGTTTTCTATAGCGTGAACAAGACCCTTGGGTATCAGAGCGCTTAACATTACATGAGGGATAATAGAGTCAATCTTGTATAACGAGATTATAGTAAACAAATTTAGTTAGGTGTACTAACACAGAGGGTTAACGAGGAATACATAAACAATGATCTGAAGTAGGTTAGGTGGTAACTGTATCTGGTGTACTAGCTCTTCCTGTATATAATTGTTTTTATGAGTCTTTTCCTGTGATTTAAATATTCTCCAGTCAAGGGTATATCTTGGTCATCTCTGTTTCAAAGAGGTAGTGCCGAGCTATCATTCCTATAGAAGGAATTTACTCATTTTGAATTTTTCTGATATTCGGGGGAAGTGAGTTCCAGATTCTAGGGGCCACTCCTGAGAACGCTCTATCATAGGTTTTTTTCTTCCTGAAGATGGTGGTCTCAGCACCAGTTCCTTGGCACTCCTGGCTGGTCTATTTCCTCCAGATAGTTGAATTTTTTGAGCAAGGTATCTAGGTGTGTTGAAATGAAGCGCTTTGTGCGTGATACATGCCATCTTTAGCTGAATTCTGACTTCGTAAGGTAGCCAGTTTAATGCTTTCAGGTGAGGGGAGATATGGTTGAATTTCCTCGTTCCCGTGATAAGTCTTGCTGCTGCATTGAGGTATGCTTTTAATGGTGCCATGGACATTTTTGGTAGCCCTGCCAATGTTGTACTTCTATATTCGTTCTTCGAAATGACCAATGATTGCACTGCTAGTTTTAGATCCGCTTCAGATAAAAATGGTTTTATTTTTCTTAAATAGTTCAGATGAAAACAGACGATGTTTGCCATTGCTTTGATGTGGGCTTTCATGTCGAGGTTCTCATCCAGTGTGATACCTACTGATTTCGCTGAGTCAACTAGGGCGGGGGTGCAGTTTAACGCTGTGATCAGTTTGGACCATTCCTTCACTTCAGATTGTTTCTTTTGTGGTGAGATTAGTAAGAATTCTGTTTTATGTGCATTTTTATCTTCAGATGATTGATAGTTAACCATTTTAGTGTCATTTTTAGGGCCTCGTTCATTATGTTGATGTCTTCCAAGGATGTGATCTTGAAGTATATCTGCGTGTCATCCGCGTACATGTGGTAGGATATTTTGTAATTTTTCTGAGAATTTTTGTGAGGGGTTCGATATATAGGTTAAACAGTGACGGAGATAATGTAGATCCTTGTGGGACTCCAATTACGTTAGGGCATGAAGGTGATAGAGATTGGTTGACCAGGAATCCTTGGGTTCTATTCTGTAGGAAGGATTCAAACCATTTCAGCACTTTACCAGATATTCCCATCCTTTCATGGAGTCCGTTCAGTAGTTTTTCATGATTAACCATGTCAAATGCAGATGACAGGTCAGGGAGGATAAGCAAACACGTTCGATTGTGATCTAGTGCCTCATCGACTATGTGTAAGATCACCGTGCTGTGTGCTGTTCTGAATCCCGATTGGCAGTCATCCAATAGTGAGAAATTGTCGATGTGTTGGCTCAATATGTTTTGCACACACTTCTCTATTAGTTTGGCAAGAAGAGGGATGTTGGTAACTTCGGATCTGCAGGTTTTGCTGTTGGTTTTTTGATAATCACTTGTTTTAAGGCATTCTGGAACGCTTCCCTGGGATAAGGAGGCGTTAATAATTTCTGTCCATATTGGAATCACAGAATGGCAGATTTCTTTCAGGCATTTTGTTGGTAGCGGGTCGATGCAGTGATTGTTGGGTTTGATGTCTGATAGTGTTTTGGCAATGCTATTCTGATCCAATAGTTTGAAAGTGTCCCATTGTGCCTCATTTTTCTTCAAATTATCCACATTTTTCTCTGTGGTAATGTTCAATGATGGTGTATGGTGTACAAGGTTGTCTGCTGCATTTCTGAGTTCTCTTTCCAGTGTGTCAGCTTTGTCAGTGAAAAAGGTTGCAAATTCTTTGCAGCTTATTTGCGATTTTGTGATTTCTTGGGCAGATTTGGCCAGCTTATTGATTGTTGTTTTATGATCTCAAATCGTTTCCCTGGTCTTTTTTTGGCGTTATCCAGTTCAGCTCTAATAAATTCCTTTTTGGATTTAAGGATCTTTTTGTTGTATTCATATCTGATTTTTCTGAGGGATTTCAGTTCGGGAGATGATGGGTGTTGTCTCCATTTTCTTTCCGGATGTCTCATTTTCCACCTGTCATCATTCAATGTCCCATTGAACCATAGGTTTTTAACCTTATCTGTAACTCTTTACAGTTTTAGTGGTGTGGTGGCGTTGACTATTTTTGTTATTGTAGTAGTGAGTGGTTAGTTAGATCATTCACAGTCTGCAAGTTGTGAAGTACTTTTAGGTCTTTCTCGCAGCTTTCAATTAGCAGTTGCATGTTTGCATCTCTAGTATCTTGCATCCATCATTTGATTTTCATGGGTTGTGTCTTCTTTATCTTCTTCCATGTGGGTATCAGGAAAGTTATGGCATGGTGATCTGACCAGTCGCACGGCTCTATTGAAAGGACTGACGTATTATCTTTTTTTAATTATCCAGTCCAAGGTAGCTCCTTTCCAGTAAGTTGGTTGTGTGCATACTTGAGGTAAGTTTAGATCCGATAAAAAGTCATTAAGAGTGTTGACCTGTTTGTCGTTATTATCATTCCAGTGTAGATTAAAATCCCCAAGATATATGTTATTTGCTTCAGTGTTAGAGTTAGCTGTGATGATCTCCATTAGCTGGTCTATGAAGGTCATATTATTATTACCTGTTAGGTGATAAAGGGCATGCAAGTTGCATCCTTGATTGTTAGCTGATCTTATATTGAGACCTAGGTATTCGCATGATTCTAGAGGGTCGGATTGAATTTGGCCAACTTCAAGATCTGATCTGTGAATGCAGGCTATACCACCCCCTGTCTTTTTTAGCCTATCAAATCTCACAATATTATAATGAGGGGGCACCAGTAGATCCATGACTGAGGACGAGGATTCTGAAAGCTATGTTTCTGTAAGGAGTGTTAAGTCTATTTCCTGGTTAATGATGAGATCGGCTATGTCAGAAGCATGTTTAGCTGCTAACCGACAGTTGATCAGTAGTCATTTTAGTGTTTTCCCTGTTATGCTTGGGTTCTGATTTTGCAAGTCGGTGGTTAGCTGGACTTGTTGAAGATTGTTAAGGTTAGGTTTCCTCTTATTCAGTCTTGATATTCTGTTGGCATCTATCGGGACTGTTTTAATTTCCTCCACTCTACTGCTGACATTGGGCTCAAATTTCCGGAGTAAGGATAGTATTTCTTCCTCCGTTAGATATTTATGATTTCTATCGGGTCTATTTTGTCTATATGCTAATGGCATCGCCATGATTGCTCTTTCTTTGAGATTGATATAATAGTTCTTGGATGTGCTCAATTTTGGAAAGAGTGCTCTCCTTAATATCACAACGTTTTTCTACCGCTTGAAGGGTGCTTAGTAAGTCATGGGACATGTAGCCCATTTAAGTTTGGAGCTCTATCATTTTTCTCAGGGTCTGGGGTGCCGTATTCGGTTTGCTCATCCGTTTATTTCGAGATTCACGTTTTTTGTTCCCGTATTTTCATTCTGAACTCTTCATCAGGGTCTTCTTCTTTTTTCCATGGGATCGGTTGTCTATTTTATCATTCAGTGTCTTATTGGATGCAATATCTATGCTTTGACTTCCTAGTTTCATGTTTGTAAGATGTACAGTTCGAGTGGAACTTAGTGGCTTTTGTGATGAGGTACTTTGAGGTGTGGAAGGGGTAGCCTTTTCCATATTCGTTCTTTCTAGGTTTTCATTGGGTATTCTGTTCATGAGAGATGTTCCGTCATTGGGGGAGGCATTGATTCTTCCCTCTGGAGAGGTTCTGTAACGATTATCGCATGACTTGAAGACATTTCTGTTCTCTCTGCATCATTCCCAAGTGTTGGGCCTCCTAATTCGAGTGCATCTCCTAGATGCATTGACTGCTGTAGTTCCTGAGGGTTTCTGATTAGCATGCTGTCTGAGGTCGATGTTTCCCTCTGATGAAGCTCAGTGTTGTTATTCACATGTCATGAGGGCGAGGTTCTCTCTCTATCATACCTAGACGCTGTGTCTCCTGTTCTGATTGTGTCTCTTAGTTGCGTAGATTGTTCTAGCTAGTATGTTGATAGTGGTGGTAGAGGCGGATGAGTTAAGAGTGATTTCTTGTGGCCTCTGGTGTTGTTGTGAACTTGAGTTCTCTACACATCTTTTTAGGGTTGAGAAAATGTTGTCAAATTTTTCTAAATCACAGTAAGAAGCTTGTAACATCACTATTCCGTTCTTGAAGATAGTTATACAAAGATCCACTCAGTTAAGTAACATTTGTCTAAACTAACTGACGCAGTTGATTTGAATGATTTTGTAAAAGGTCCTACAGCAAGCAGATCGAAAAGATGGATATATTCTGCTTACAACAAGGTTTAGAAACTGTCCCAAATTGAAGCTGCTTCTATGCTCTGAGCTATTGATTAAGCCAGTTTAGAAAAAGTGCTTGCCGTTGTAGATAATAGTATTAACACCCTTTCTTCCCGTATTTACACATCAGATGGTATTGTTTCATCTGTTCTTGATATTGTACAAGAAGATGTTGCAGTTCTTTACCATGGACACAATCAATTTAAGTTCTATTATGCAGTTTGCTTGGACGCTACAAACGTAAAAATCTTGGAAGGTGCCTTGGGATTACATGAACATGGCTTCATTGTTTTTACCATTTAATTTGACTGTTAAACAACAATTTATGTCAATGAAAGATGCCAATTTTTCTCTGTTACATATTAAAAAATTGGAGCGGTTACCATTTAATGTAGCCGAGTGAAATTCGGCAGTTTGGCTCATCCATGGGTTAATAACTTTGCATTTCCCACTGTTCAAATTTGAGACATGTATGAAACACTATGCCATAGGTAGAATCGAACTTTTGGGTGGCGCTTATCTTCATAAAGTCTGGAGTCTCCAATTTACATATAGATGCTTGAGAGAAGGAAAGGACGTTTATTTAAACAGTGAAGACTGCACATCCACACCTAATCACACTTTTAGTCTGCAGGAATCTGCAATTGCACAGTTCTTGTAATGTACTGGCACCGAATCTTGCATGTTTTTTGAAGGGCACCCCCACCCCGGCTATTACACCAACTTTCACGTTACTTGCAAACGGTAGTTTTTTTTTGTTGAATAATGAAGATTGCTGTGGTATGCTTGCTGGTATTCTGTATATTGTTACAGATTCCCAATGTGTAGTTTGCTGTAAGATTGTTCTGTTTCCTCCTCCACATGGGAGGCTCGATGTTTCCATCTGGCCATCTATTCTGACCTTGAAATCAGAGTTCAACAAGATCAGTTGAATAAGTGCTCTTTTGTCCAAGAAGGAAGTCCCATTCAGTGTAGGTTACTGGTGGTATGGGAGGGCCAACACCAGTTCTAACGGCCGCCTCGTGGTTCCTGTGGGCCCGATGCTTAACCCGGGCCTTGAGGTAGACCCAGCACCTTTTGATGTCACACAGTGTGTGCAGGGTGGTCACTAAAGCATTAACTCTGTTGTAGATCATTGTCCACATCTGAGTTTTGTGCAAAAGTGGGGTGTGTTGGTTCAGGCTTCCATGCAAATGTGGTTCTACCCTTATTATCTCATCTACCATCACTTTCAACTCAGTGTCGGTGAATTTGGGCATTTTCCTTTTGGACATGGTGCAAAGGAGAGAAAGGTGCATGGTACAGGGGGTGGTGGAGTTATGTGAAGTGTGTCAGGTGTGTGGGTGGGAAGTGGTGTTGTGTGGAGATGGGTGTATGTGATGTTGTGCTAGGTGCATAAATGGTGTCCTCTCTGTCAGCTTCTGGTGTGCTAAGGATGCCGGTCCAGAAAGGGTCTGGTTTTATGCTGTGGTATGTGGATGTGTGATGTCCTTCAGGTTTTTCTTCCATGCTGGGCATGGCTTACATTGCCAATGGATATTTGGGGTCTATCATTGTGGCATGTGTGATGTGATTGTGGGCAGTGTCGAGTGCAGACTCACTTTGTGCATCACTGTACAGTTTGCTGCCACCGCCATGCAATTGGTCTATGCGTGAGCAAGGAAATCGGTACGCAATGCTTCATCCTCCAGCTCCGCGGTTTCAACATAATTGGCCATGCGGGCATTCTGGGCAGGAGCGGTCTTTTTAGTCTCGTGAATTTCTTTCCCCGTATGCCGCGGTCGGATTTGCAACTTTTCCAAGCATGATGGATGGTCATTGGTGAGTTCATTCCACCATGGTAGGATTTTCCATGCATTACATCATGATTGGACCGACAGAGATGCCGAGGGTCATGCGGGTGTATTTTTGCCACAAGCACAGTGGACAGAAGCCTTTTCCGTCTGGCATTGTAATTGGTCCTTAAGAATCCACCCAAACAGTCAATCAATCAATCAATCAGTGACACTTATAAAGCGCGCTACATACCCGTAGGGTCTCAAGGCGCTGGGGGGGGGGGAGCCGCTACTGCTCGAACAGCCAGGTCTTCAGCTTCTTCCTGAAGGAGAGGTGGTCTTGGGTCAGGCGCAGGTCGGTCGGGAGGGAGTTCCAGGTCTTGGCGGCCAGGTAGGAGAAGGACCTTCCTCCTGTAGTCGCTCTTCGGATGCGGGGGACGGCGGCGAGGGCGTGGTTGGCTGATCGGAGGTGGCGTTTGGGAGCGTAGAAGTTGACTCGGCTGTTGAGGTAGCTCGGGCCTTGGTCGTGTAGGGCTTTGTGTGCGTGGGTGAGGAGGCGGAAGGTGATTCTTTTGTTGACGGGGAGCCAGTGAAGGTCTCTCAGATGTCCGGAGATGTGGCTGGTTCGTGGGATGTCGAGGATGAGTCTGGCTGAGGCGTTCTGGATCCGCTGGAGTCTCTTCTGGAGCTTGGCGGTGGTACCGGCGTAGAGGGCGTTGCCGTAGTTCAGTCGGCTGGTGACGAGGGCCTGGGTGACGGTCTTCCTGGTCTCGGTGGGGATCCACCAGAAGATCTTCCGTAGCATGCGTAGGATGTTGAAGCATGCCGAGGAGACGTTGTTGACTTGCCTGGTCATGGAGAGGGAGGAGTCCAGGATGAAGCCCAGGTTGCGTGCATGGTCTGTCGGTTTGGGTGCGGTGCCCAGGGCGGGAGGCCACCAGGAGTCGTCTCAGGCAGAGGGAGAGGAGCCCAGGATGAGGACCTCCGTCTTGTCCGAGTTCAGTTTCAGGCGGCTGGTCGTCATCCACTCGGCTACCTCTTTCATCCCTTCGTGCAGGTTGGCTCTGGCGGCGGCGGGGTCGTTGGTCAGGGAGAGGATCAGCTGGGTGTCGTTGGCGTAGGAGATTATGCTGAGGTTGTGTTTGCGTACGATGGCCGCGAGGGGGCTCATGTAGACGTTGAAGAGGGTGGGGCTCAGAGATGATCCTTGGGGGACGCCGCAGATGACTTCGGTGGCCTCTGACTTGTACGGTGGTAGGCGGACTCTCTATGTTCTTCCGTCGAGGAAGGAGATGATCCATTCCAGCGCCTTGTCCTGGATTCCGACGTTGCTGAGGCGCCGTACTAGGGTGCGGTGGCAGACCGTGTCGAATGCCGCGGAGAGGTCTAGGAGGATGAGGGCCGCTGTTTCTCCGTTGTCCATCAGGGCTCGGATGTCATCGGTGGCGGCGATGAGGGCGGTCTCGGTGCTGTGGTTGGCTCGGAAGCCGGACTGTGAGGGGTCGAGGGATCCGTTCGTCTCGAGGAAAGCGGCCATCTGCTTGTTGACGGTCTTCTCGATGACTTTGGCTGGAAACGGGAGGAGCGAGATGGGGCGGTAATTCTTGAGGTCGGTGGGGTCCGCTGTTGGTTTCTTGAGTAGAGCGCTGAGTTCGGCGTGTTTCCAGCTCTCAGGGAAGATGGTGGTGTCGAAGGATGTGTTGATGATGTCTCGCAGGTGGGGTGCGATGACAGCGTCGGCCTTGTTGAAGACGTGGTGAGGGCAGGGGTCGGTCGGTGATCCGGAGTGGATGGAGTTCATCGTGCGGATGGTGTCTTCGGTGCTGATCGGGGTCCAGGCGTGGAGGGTGGTGGTGGGGGGTGGTTGTTCGGTCATGGTGTGCGTTGGTTGGTTGTTGAAGCTGTTGTGTATGTCCGCGATCTTGTTGTGGAAGTATGAAGCGAGGGAGTTGCAGAGAACAGTAAACGGCTAGAATATTTAGAAACAATAGCAAAATCCCTACTTTAAGGCATTGATAAATAAACATAGAAAAATCCCAAATGTAAACTGAGTTCTTGACAAAACATTTCATTTCAAACATCTAAAATATAAATATTATGTCAATTCATTAAAAAGAAAATTATTTGATATAATGAATATATTTTATTTCTTAAAAAACATCAATAACAATTTTACAAATTGCATTTCCCTCTAACTGTAAATAATTTGAAATAACTTACATTTTTGTAGCTGAAGAATATAATCCAGGCACCAAAAGAAATCCAAACGTAGAGGTATTCCAATATTTAGTTAATGGTCCCAAAACAAAATGGAAAAATACAACTGTATAAAATAAAATCCACCGACAAAATATCCATAGTGTTGATCCATAAATAACCCGAAAAATATAGTTAAAAAACAGAAGAACTCCAGGAACACCCAAAAAATAGAGAAAATGTAAAGAAAAGTAATGAGTTTACTAGAAACGAATCCAAATTTCCTGAAACAAAAAAGAGCATCCTTCTACCAACGGCAATTTTGAAACATCAAATACCTTTGGAAAAAACAACACAATCCCCCCGGCACAAACATACAGTAAAATCTTGAAAAAACCCATATAAACATACTGATAACACCGTACTCTATATATAATTGAACATATATAACAAACCCTAACATCGACCTGTCAAAGGGACTAAATGCATTTCGCACGCGCTAAACTACAAACTAAACCTTACAACAAACATTAAATACAGACATTACATACACTATGAACACCCTACTCCTAAATCAACCCTATATGTATTTAAATTAAATGTACCTTAACCTATGGGACGCAGCTCTCAACCACGAGCTTCTCCCCACAGAAATGACCTAAAACAGACAGATAGCCTAGAAAATAGAACTTAGTTTAAAAATTGACTGCCTAATTGAAAAAAGAAAAACACATTTCTACTCAATGTAAATTAGAAATGTTATACTATTGTTTTTTTCAAAAATACTTATTAATATTACTAATGTATTTATGTATGTTATTTATTATAATTATTAAATGATAATAAAATGTATTTTTTTCTTTGCTGTTTAAAATTGAACAATAATAATAGTAAATATGAGTACACAAATAATATTTATTATTATACCTAAAAACAATATATGTTAACTTATCATTTTAAGAAACAAATTGTATTGCTTGCTAAAATTGTGAAAAACTTTATTAATGTTAACAAATATTTTGTTTTTTACAAAATACTTTCTTATGTTGATAATATTGTTTATAGATACAATTTAAATAATATTGTACAACATATAATATTATTTACTATGTATTATGCAAATAACATAAAAAAGTAAAACAATGAAAAAATATGTTACAACATATAGGTTATGAATAATGTATATATAATTATGAAATGCATGTTTACAAAATGAATAAATATTGTATAAATGTTACCAAAAGAATATGCCTTAAAAAATGTATTAAAACAGTTGATAACTGCCTCTTTTATCTGTATAATATGTACATATTTACTAACTTTTCCATTATATAAAACATAAAAATGCTTCATACTGACCATACATAAAAAGTATATGTTTATGTTTAAACATGTACTAAATATGTAATGTATACAAAAATAAAAATGTATTATTATTTCTGTTTATAACTATATATATCAAACATTGTTAATAATAAAATGCGTAATATTTATTTTCTTGAGTCTTTGAATGAAAATAAAGACATAAATAAAATATATATATTATTCTGTATTTAATTCCTATATTATTTTTTATTCTATATTTGCAATAAAATAATTGGCTTCCATGTACTTGCTGTTAAAAATCAATTTCTTTAATACACATATATAAAATACTATTACCACTTAAACATACATTTTTTCATTAAAATGAAATAAAGTGCAATTTTTTACCATTTTCACTCCACATGATATTCACTCAGGTAAAGTGCTGGACAAACTAGAAAAAGTCAGGAAAGGTGCAGACAATAAACATATATAATTTACTGTTCCCACTCCAAACTATATTGGTTCACTGATAGAATATTGATATTCAAAATATTCCCATACACACATATAAATGCAAAAATATTGATGTCAGAAATATTGACATCCTATATTTAAAATTGTAATTAAAAAAATATTGAAACAAAAATATCGATGTGAAAAAATATAGATGCACAACATAATAAATTGATATCAATTAACAATATCCTATTCATTAATTTCAAAGAATTTACTTCCCACCCTTTCCCACTATAAACCCCATAACTTACATCAAAAATTAAATACACAATTGCCATATTTTCATTTTAATTAATTATTTAGCATTTTTAACAAATATTTATTATTATACATAAATTACTTCCCTCCCTATTCTCCTATATAACTCACAACACACTCCTAAACAGACACAATTAACAAAATTAATTACAAATTAATTAATTCATAAAAATGTATTAATAATGATTAGCAACCAATTCATACATATTTAATATTAATTTAACACTATAAAATTTTAAATAAATAATAATACATTTAAAACATTACTACATTTATAATAATCAAATTACTTCCCACCCTATTCCCCTATAAACCCATGATCCACTCCTAAACAAATGACACCATTAACATAATTGCCAATTGAATAATTAATAATAATTAACAGACAATTAATTCATAATTACAAATAACTTAATTACCTGAATTCAATTAACACTATACAAGCTAAATTAAGTAAATACTAATAGATAAAATTAAATTACTTCGCACCCTTTTCGCTTATAAGCCCAGAACCCGCTACAAAAAAAATTACACAATTAACAAAATTGCCAATTAATTAACAAGAAAAAATGAAGAACTAATTAATAAAATTTTAATAATCAACACTATAAAATCGAAATAACATAAATACTAATATCTAAAAAATAATCATTGATTTATTATAATTAAATTACTTCCCACCCGATTCGCCTATTAACCCACAACCCGTTACAGAACTTAAAAATGCAAAATTTAATGAAGATATAGTTAATAACCACTACAAATTTAATACATATATTAAAATACAAAAAAAATCTTATACACAACATTAGTTCACATACTTTTAAAATACATAACACTATTTAAAACATCGATTTTTTAAATAACTCTATTTTCGCAAACAATATTAACAACATTGATCTTTCCAAAATTAATATTTCTTACCTGCAAGTCAATATCTTGACCACAATATTCTTCCTGTTGATATTTGTGTTGACATTTTAAACTCAATATTCTGTCTTTGCACCACGATATTACCTCAGCCAAGGTGCTGGACACTAAATAATTTACTATTTACTATTCCCACTTCAACCTACAAAAAGTCAGGGAAGGCACTGGAGACTAAACATATATAATTTACTATTCATACTCCGACCTATATTAACTCAGTGCTGGACACTAAACATAG
Source organism: Lissotriton vulgaris (assembly GCF_964263255.1). NCBI lineage: Eukaryota > Metazoa > Chordata > Amphibia > Caudata > Salamandridae > Lissotriton > Lissotriton vulgaris. Next base: position 184,427,203 of record NC_141688.1, on the reverse strand, counting down.
ATAACATATATAATTTACTATTCCCACTCCAAAGTACAAAAATTCTGGGAAGGCGCTGGACACTAAACATGTACAATTTACTATTCCCCCTCAAAACTATATTAACTCAGGGAAGGTGCTTGACACTAAACATATATAATTTATTATTCCCTCTCCAAACTACAAAATGTCAGGGTAGGTACTGGACACTAGACATATATAATTTACAAGTCCCACTCCAAACTATATTAATCAGGGAAGGTGCTGGAAAGGAAACATATATGATTTACTATTCCAATTCCAAACTATATTAACTCAGGGAAAGCGCTGGACAGTAAATATATAAAAAATACCATTCCCACTTCAAACTAGAAAAAGTCAGGGAAGGGGCTGGACACTAAACATATATAACTTACTTTTCCAACTCCAACCTACAAAAAGTCAGAAAAGGCGCTGGACACTAAACATATATAATTTACTATTCCCACTCCAAAGTACAAAAGGGCCCATTAGGATGACAGGCGGACTTTGCCCGCCCGCCACCCCATCGTATAGAGTGACCACACGCCATAAGGGCGGGGTCCCGTGGCTGCAATTAGGATGCGCTCGCCACAGTTTCGGGCGCATCCAGCATTCCTGACATTGTGGTGGGTGGTGCACTCAGCACCGCCCGCCACAATGCCAGGAAGGCATACTGTGCAGTGTCTGATAAACACCACCACCATATAGAACCATTTTCTGCCCGGTCTCAAGACGACCGGGGCGGAAAAGCGGAGGATGGGCTTTCTGTCCGCCGCGGACCCCCCAGCGATGATTATCTGGCGGGGTCATTCTGGCACGGATGGTGGGTGGATCGCCCATGCCAGGTCGGCGGCCTGGCTGGGGTGATCCGCCCGCCATCCTAATGGACCCCAAAGAGTCAGGGAAGGTGCTGGATGCTAAACCTATATAATTTACTATTCCCATAAATGTAGGGAAGGTGTTGGACACTAAACATATATAATTTACTATTCCCACTCAAAATATATTAACTCAGGGTAGGTGCTGGTCCATAAAGATATAAAATATACTATTCCCACTCCAAACTACTAAAAGTCAGTTAATGTGCTGGACACTAAACATATTTATTTTCTGTTCGCTCTCCAAACAATATTAACTCAGGTAAAGTGCTGGACAATAAACATATGAAATACACTATTCCCACTCCAAACTACAAAAACTCTGTGCAGGTGATGGAGCATAAACATTTAAATTATGGTATTCCAACTACAACCTACAATAACGCAGAGAAAGTGCTAGGCACTCAGCATATATAATGTTATTTTCCAACTCCAAACAACATTAACACACGGAATGTGCAGAACAATGACCTCATAAAATATAATATTCCGAATCAAAACTACATAAACACATACATACGTATATAACGTAACATAACATATATATTAACATATTCCCACTTCACAAAACATATTCAGAACACATTTATGAAATATTGTTTTCAATATTTTTTTATTTACAAATTGTATTATAATACAAATTTTCATTTTTTAAAATACATTTTAATTACAATTTAATACAAATTATAAACATAACAAAATGAATGTACTTTTCATTTTTGTAACATTCATTATTACAAACCCAAACATTCAACATCCTCAAACTTTACCCAAAAATACAATTACACATTGTTTAGAAAAAATAACACAATAATCCCATCTCAACACAACACACCTCTCCCTAAAATGTATCATTTTTTTTAATTATATTTTTGTCACTAATTTGATCCCATATAAAAACAACAAATTATAATATATTTTTTTTAAATGTATTTCAAATTTTTACTTTTTCCAATTTTTTTCATTGTAAACATTACTTCACAAAATTATCTGCAATACCTCCAAAATCAGTCTATTAGTCTAATTTTTTTATTAATGTTTGTAATTTGTTTTTACTTCAACTCTTTTGAAATTGTATTTTTTTCAAAACACTCTCTCCTCCACCCGTATAAACCCAGCATCCCACTCCTAGGAAATATTTTTTTATTTACACTCCCCACCCTCATCCCCTATAAACCTAATATACTGCTCCTAAAAAACATTTTTAAAATAGTTTATTAATGTTTTTCTTATAAACACTCCCCACCCTTATCCCCTATTAATCCAACATCCCACTCCTAAAAGCATTGTTACATTTCTTTATTATTACTTAATGCTTTTTTAAATGTTTTATAATTTTTTTAAAATACTCCCCATCCTTCCCTACTGTGGTGGGGAACACCCAGTGTTGGTAGAATACCCATCACACAACAAAAGGACCCTTGGTGTCATGCTTCATCATTGGGGTCTTCGCACCCCTCTACGGGATGCGGCGTGCTACGACCTGCGACTACGTGTGGTGTATGTGAGGTTTTTTTATTTTTTATTTTTTACTTTATGTGAGTGAGTAGTGAGGTTATCAGCGAGAAATAATAAAAAGAGCCTGGCTCGTGGGGTGAACTCAAAAAAACTTTAATTGGGCACCACACATAGTCTTTCTAAGTGCTCCCACGTAGTCGCAGGTTGTAGCACGCCGCATCCCGTAGAGGGGTGCGAAGACCCCAATGATGGATGAAGCATGACACCAAGGGTACTTTTGGTGTGTGTGGGGTATTCTACCAACACTGGGTGTTCCCCATCACAGTAGGGAAACCCTTTCTTGCGTTCTATTGGCTTCTTATTGTTTATGCATAATTGACCAGGGAGAACGAATCCAACTAAACTCTCTCTCTCCCCCCACCCTGTTATCTACGTATGTCTTATGATAACATTTCACAATTGTGCTTACTTCAAGGCATGAATTCATTGCGCCTATGAAACACAAAACAACTGTGTTTTTCCTCTGCTTATGATGCTTCATTAATAATGATTTCATTCAACTGGATTACACTTTCCTCAGCATTAGTTAAGTAATGTGAAAGATATTTTTATCTAAGTTCATATATGTCAAATGAGACTGAATTGATCACAAAGATTGCTTTAGGTAAGTGGTCAATACTTTTACTGTCCTGGAGCTTTAGTCAAGCTAGTTTTATTTTCTTGTTGTAATGTCATATCAACCATTTGAAAATGACAACAATTAGCAGAGTTCACTGAAGAACCTGACAAAAAGTCACATACCTCCAGTGGGTAAATCTTATTTTGTCTCAAAAGAGTTAATCCTTAGAGAAAAAGCCTTTTAAACTTTTGAAACTGAAAGCAGAAATAGAGCTGAATGCACTTTCCTCTGGTTTCTTGATAACAATGAAAGTCTCATAATCTGGAAAGATATAAAATGCTTGTACAAAGTCTTCTAATCTTTTTTTATTTAAACTGAGTTAAACTGTGTTCTCAGCCAAGAGAGACAGATGCATTCCTGCCCTACTTAAACAGAAACTTTGATTTTCCAAAAACGAACTTCCCTTTCACAGTGTTGCTTACTGCACTTCACAAAAATGAAACATAGACCACATGTACTAGGCAGATTTACAAGCGATTCAGATTCACAAGAATTCTGAATCATTGACAGCTAACAAACACTCCTTGTAAGGTTCCAAGAATATAACATTTTGGCAATCAATTTAGAAGTCACAGGGAGATCACTCCTTCTCTCTGAAGGATTTTTTTAATAGTAAGCATTGGTCACTGGCTGAGCAAACCTTATATACAGGACATGCTCAGCCAGGTCAGGGCAAAGGATCATGGTACAACCTAAAACTAATAGTGATTCAGAGATTACACATTGCAACTTGGTGATTTAGGGCAGTTGTCGAAGTGCATTAAAAAAGGTAAAGGGATCTTTGATACTGTGTGCAATGCGGCAAGGTCAGTGCATGAGGGGCGGGGTCAAATGTGTCAAATGTGTGGTTAAAAAAATGCAAGTAGCAATCGCAACACTGCTCGTTCCTGAGGCAATACGCCATGGGAATAAACTTGTAAGAAAAGGTGGGACATGCACAAACTATTAGCCATTTGCAGGCTATGATTTGGAATGACACAGACATAAGGCAATCCAAACTGGTGGAATTGGTAAGACCCCACAAAGTACATACAACAGATCACCTGACAGCTGCGCTGTGTAGGCTCAACATAAAAATGGCTTCACTGGAAATGTAAAGTTCATGAGAATGAGACTACAGCATTTCTATACCGCTCTGCTTCACAACCACAAATTTGTGTAATGTGATCAGCATGGGCATAAGAACTGGCGAAGGGGAAGCAAGCTTCAAGGGTAGGTAGGATCACCACCCCACTATCTTTTTTAATGGTGGGATTATTTTCTCCCCTTCCCCCTGCCCCCAAAGATAAAAACTGAAGAGGAAAAAGAGGCAGTCACAACAGGTTTCTTTGAAGTCCTGCTCCACATCACATGCCACCTTGAAGCAGTGTGTTTGGTGGAGCAAACTCTGCTGTGAGGGAGCGGGAGGCTGTCTGTGTCCTTGTTGTTTTATTGATTATTTAATTGTGGTCACTGGCGTGTTGAACCTTTCCTATAATCCCCCTGTCAAGCCAGCAGAGTAACGCAATGAGGGTAATGCTCTTTTATGTTAAGTGACTGAGAAAAAGAAACCATTCTATGAAAGGCTTAACGCCTCAATGACAGCGGTTAAATATTCAGGAAAAACAGAGGGGTCTCTGAGGCCCTGCAAAGTCTGCTCTTCCAGAAGGCATGTTGTTCTCTATGATCACCAGAGTCTCTGCAAATATTAAAAACAAACTCACAGCTTCACATCCCATGACTATGCATATATGTGTATGGTGCAAATCTGATTTAAGAAATGATAAATGTACAAAACAATAATTAAATGCATGAATACCACTGATCTTTTGTGCTCAAACAAAGAGGGATGTGAGAATACAGTCTCTATCTGAAATGCACACGATGTGCAACAAGGAAATCCTGGGCTTCACATCCCAGATTCAGTCTAACTTGCCAAAACCGGGTGATCGGTGGTCATTGCTTTACTTCACTATGTATCACTTTCATTAACTAACCAGTATGAGAGCACATCCACGTAGTTCAGTACAAGTTTCCATTATTACACAGTTAACATAAAATATTTAATGACAGTATAAGCTATTTAAAACAGATATAATGACACATTTTGAATACTACGTGGCAATGACATCAGGCCTTGGGGGTATTATCATATTTTTTAAAAATACGACACTGAAAAAGTTGAAAATACATTTGCTCCATTTAAAAGTTATCATATTCCTCTCGAGTTTTGGTCCATGACTTAGTTCCTTTACATATTGTGATGGATTGGCTCGTGTTTTGGTAATTAGAGCTATTTCCAAGGTAGCCTTAGTGGAGAGAGGGAGCAGAAGCATATCCCACCAATGAGTTAAACCAATTCCAAAGAACAGGTACAGCCAGGGTAAAAACAAGAGGGCAGATCTACAAGAAAGAGCCGCAGTGCGGCACCGCAAGCCCTTTGGCTGCGCCACGCTGCGGCACTTTCAGAGCACAGGAATGCGAGATATCTACAATGATATGTCGCATTCTTGTGCTCGGCGCAGAAACAGCTGCCATGGGCCGGCGCAGGCAACCTTGCACCATGGTGCAAGGATTCCTGCGCCATGGGGAGATTGCTTTTGTGAAGAAAAGGGCCCCTTCCTGCACAAAAGCAATCACTGCAGGCATTGTCCTCTTTCAATGCGTGCTGTAGAATGCAGCACACATTGAAAGAGGAAAAAACGAGGAGAAATGAAACATTTCTCCTCGTTTCGCTTGGCAATGCCACCCCTATGGTGGCGCAGCAAACTGAGGCATTTCCAGGTTTACGAATTCTCGTAAATCTGGAAATGCATCAGTGGACATGGGTGTTGCGTGGGTAGACCCACAGCAACACCCATGTCCTGCCCCTAACAGGCAAAGTGTTGCGTGAACAGGGGCGATATTTACAAGCACAGGTTAAGTCACGCAGGGTGACTTTACCTGTGCTTGTAAATATCCCTTAGCAGGCTGCGCCACCGGTGCATCACGCAACATGATCCACCGGCGGCGCAGGAGGCTTATAAATCTGTCCCAAGGTGTGGGGCAGTCTGTCAAGACTCACATAGTGCCTAGTATGTTAGCGCAAGCTAGTAGCAGATAGGCAAAGGAACTGCTCTGAATTATTGAGCTATAAATGGTTTATGGTTGGGGGTAGTTTGTATGAAGCCAGATCATGGAGTAAAAACAAATTGTCCGTTCTACAAGCAGTACGTGTATAACTGTCTTCCCGTTACTTCAATGTAACCACTTCCAACACAAATCAAATGGCGTTAGCAGCACTGCCATATCCCAGGATACCGTATGGGGTACATGGGGTGTGGCTAATGATATGATGAACAACAAGCCCTTAGGAATCAGACATAGAGCATGAAGCTGCAGACATAAATGAAGGACCTTGTGTTGTTTCATGTTACAACAAAAAACACTGTATCCTTGCCTTTCCTTAGCTGTACAATAACACACAAGTCCTACGCAATGCCTTAAACATTACCGATATTTGTTCATAATTACTAATATAAATAACTACTATTAGTCTATGTTACCCAGTGATTACCACTGATCAGGACACAGTGTATTTTCTCACTGTACCCATAAAGATCACTCTGCCTGTTTAAGATTACTTTCATGTAATTGATTTGATATCAGTGCCTGCGCATTCAGCTCTTTGCCCAAAGCCTGTAGCCATCTTTAAGTGGTGAGGTAGGTGTGTTAAGAACATATCGACAAATGCAAATTTCTCATTTATATCCCTCTAGAATCTTCGCTTGTTTCATATTCTCAGTAAGATAATAGAATGAACAGGAGTATACGTAAAATATACATCAGAGACTATATTTTAAGATTTTGTTTGTAAGTGTAAGGTTGCTAAATAGATGGCATACAAAGTGCTCTTGTCCCCCAACACCATACACCCTCTCATAGAAACACCTGAGTCAGTTTTGGTCTTCACAGTGTAAACGTTTATTAACTTACAGATCCGGCCAATTACTCCATTGGCCTCTCTTTACTAATTTGTGACCATCCTTTAATATGGTTTGCTTCAAAACACCACAGCACTCCAAATAACTGTCAAGATTATACATTGCCATTATATTTACAATTCACTCTCCACTGTTCTTCTTGCTTGGCCTTCGGGCTGTGCCAGCAGGCCACAACCAAGATAGCCTGCTCTCCTTAGGCTGACCGCCCCCCCGGTCAACAGAGCCGCAGGTAAATAGTCAGCCACCATTTGTGACAACCACTGGCTTCCTGGGTAGAGCCAGAGAGTACAGAGCCACCAGCAGGTCAGCACCCCTCTCGCCAGCCCGGCACCCCTGATAGACTTCAAGACCTGTTCTGGGGCCAAAAGTGCTACAGACCAACGGAGTCTCTGTCATTTCTCTTGCCCAGGACCCCGCCTAAAACAAAGCACTGCCTTCAGGGATGGGTGGGTGGGTAACTCCGACGTGACCTCCGACCCCGAGCGGGAGAGTAGACAAAGAGGGCGAAGCTACCGCCCCATTGCCTTTTAAACACCCCCTGCCAAACGCTAATTGCTTCCTGGGTCATCCTGCTCCCTGACGCATGTCCCGTCTACTAGGTTGTGCCCCTCCTTCCGGGTCGTCTCCCGACCCGGGAGGGATTCCTACTCTGCCAGGCCCTTTGCTGCTACTAAATGTGCCACATCCCTTAGGTGGGGTGGCGCCCCTTATAGATGGCATACAAAGAGCACTTGTCCCCCACCAGCATACACCCTCTCATAGAAACCCCTGAGTCAGTTTTGATCTTCACAGTGTAAACGTTTATTAACTTACAGATCCGGCCAATTACTCCATTGGCCTCTCTTTACTTATTTGTGACCATCCTTTAATATGGTTTGCTTCAAAACACCACAGCACTCCAAATAACTGTCAAGATTAAAGATTGCCATTGTATTTACAATTCGCTCTCCACTGATCCTCTTGCTTGACCTTCGGGCTGTGCCAGCAGGCCACAACTAAGATAGCCTGCTCTCCTTAGGCTGACCGCCCCCCGGTCAACAGAGCCGCAGGTAAATAATCTGCCACCACTTGTGACAACCACTGTCTTCCTGGGTAGAGCCAGAGAGTCCAGAGCCACAAGCAGGTCAACCCGCTCTCTCGCCAGCCCGGAACCCCTGTTCTGGGGCCAAAAGTGCCACCGGCCAACGGAGTCCCTGTCATTTCTCTTGTCCAGGACCCCACCACAGGGTGGGGCGCTCACTGGCAGACTCGACCTCCCCCTCCGCAATTTAACACATGTGCGATGGCTCCCACCACTGTCTGTATGAACAACTCACTACCCACCTTGGACAAGTGTACCCCATCCGCCGCATACAGTTCTACCCTCAATGTTTGTATCAACTTGTGCCTGATGGTCCGGATGCTGGATCTCTTTAGAATTTCCACCACTGACTGATTTAGCCTCCTCACTGACTTATTCACTGACTTCGGAGGCGCTCCCTGCGCCCATACTTGCCGTGGTATAACTTCGGACCATAGCAATATAGCGTTGGGCAACATATTCATGACCCCTGCCAGAACGGAGAATGTGGAGGTACCTTTCTTCAATTGCCCATCGTCGGTTTCCTTATTTTAGCCTAATTGTGCAGTTAGGATGCATTTCTTTTTGCCTACGTTAGTATATAAATAAGCTCCTTTAGTACCTGATTGTATTTTCACATAGAACCTGCATATGTTTTCGTGTTCTCTCTTTAGATTTAGTCTGAACACCATAGACCCTTGACCCTGTCTTCAGGCAGGTCGCTCCCCCATGCCACGCAGCACTACAAGTGTGTCTGCGTGCCTCTGCTGCTCATCACCGCCGCTGCCCCAAGTTCGAGGCCCCTCTGCCTCGGGAGCCTGGTACTATTGTTATTCGTATTGCTGCATTGTGCATATTTTATCACTGCCTTTCGTGTTTCTTCATTGCTGCCTTTCTGTAGTTCTTTTGTCCCCCTTGTATTTCTTAATTGCTGACTTTCTGTAATTCTTGTGTTACCCTCGTATTTTTTCATTGCTACCTTTTCTGTATTTATTGTCCCCCTCGTATATCTACATTGCTGCCTCTGTATTTTTTGTCTCCTTCGTTTTCCCGTTTTCTCCGTGCCTTGCCCATTTCATGTCGCAGCATCCCCTGCGGCCTCGCTCCTACACACCCATACGTCACCCCACTACTGCCTCCCAGCTTCTCCTCCCTCCCATCTCCCCTTATATGGCATCCGCGGGCAGTGGGCGTGCCTTAGGCGCGCAAAGCCCGTCTAAGCCCATCCGCGCCTGGACCATGCCCAGGACCAGACCCCCTGGCCCCCGCAAACGCCTTGACACCCATCGCTGCTAAGACGCCAACACCCTCCATGCACTCAACAATGGACAACCGCACGTCTTCTTCCTGGCCACCCGGAAGCGCACCAAGGGAACCTTTTGCCTGCCATAGCTGCAGCGTCACCAGTCTCTGAGCCGCCAACCTGCCCACTGTGACAGGAAGCAACCACCTCAGATGCATACTTCTGAACACCCGCTCCCCATGCAAACACACCATTGTACTCTAGGGCCTGCTCGACTCATGTTTCCCGGATGTCGCCTTCCTACAGAGACCTTGATGAACGCCTCCTCAGCACCTGACTTAGCCATAGCCATCCCGGACGGCTACAAGGTCACCCACAGAGACCGCAGCAACAGAGTAGCAGAAGGAATCGCCATCATCCACTAGAACACCCTCAAGATCTCGACCAACTCTGACGATACCCTCAGCATCGCCAAACACCTGCACTTACAGATCCACACTGATCCCAACACCACCCTCAGAGGAACTCTGATCTATAGATCCCCCGGGAATAGTTCAGCGACTCCATTGCACGCACGCCCTCGCTTCCAGGGACTACATCCTCCTCGGAGACCTGAACTTCCACTTCGAGAACAACAACAAAACCAACTCCACCGCCCTGATTGATAACCTTGCCAACCTTGGACTCTGACAGCTCATCACAACGCCCACCCACTTCGTCGGCCACCCACATGACCCCATCCTCTCCCCAAGCTCTCATGTCTCCTTCAGCCACACCACCAAACTCCAGTGGAACGACCACCACTGCATCCACTTCACCTTCCGGAATCCCACCACGCACCACCGCACCCAACAGGTCCCCTGCCGCAGCTGGAGCAAAATCACAGACCAGCTAAACACCGCCCGAAGCCCACCCGCCGACCCCAACGCCCCGACACCGCCACCCGCAACCCCAGACATTTTATCGACGACTGCGCCAACACTCTTGCCCCATCAAAATACCCTCCAACAGACGCACCAAGAAGAAAGCCAGCTGGTTCACCACCGGCCTGCAGACCTCCAAGCAAACCTGCCGACAACTGGAGAAGAAAAGGCAACGCAAACAGACACCGGAAAACTAACCAGCCACAAAAACGCCATTCGCCAACATTATCACCTCATCAGAGCTGCCAAAAGGACCTCCAATGAGAAACCGCCTCAACAACAACGCACACAACAGCAAAGAGCTCTCCAACATTGTGAAGGAACTCTCCAACACCAACGACATCCCACCATCGCAAGACCTGTGCGACTCCTTTGCCACCTTCTTCCACCTCAAGAAATCAGACATCCACAACAGCTTCGACAACCCGACCAATCCAACAGCCACCAACACTTCAGACACCACGGACACCACCCTCATCGACCCTCTGCTCACCTGGACCAACATTAACGACAACGACACCATCAAAATCATGAACACCATCCACTCCTTCTCCCCGTCAGATGTGTGCCCATACCACCTCTTCAACAAAGCCAGAGCCACCATCGTACCCCTTCTTAGCAAGGCCATCTACATCTCCTTCAAGACCCCGACCTTCCTGGAGAGCTGTAAGAGCACCGAGAACAACGCCTTGCTCAAGAAACTCAAGGCGGATCCGAGGGACCTCAGGAACCTCCGGACAATCTCCCTACTCCCATTCCCAGCAAAGGTCATCGAGAAAACCGTCAACAAACAGCTGACCCGATACCTCGAGGAAAGCAACATTCTGGACATTTCCCAGTTCGAGTTCCGCAGCAACCACAGCACAGAAACTGCCCTCATCGCCGCCACCGAGGACATCAGGGCCCTACTGGACAGTGACAAAACTGCGGCCCTCATCCTCTTAAACCTATCAGATGCCTTCAACACTGTCTGCTACTGCACCCTACGCACATGCCTCCACAATGCAGGGATCCGGGACAAGGCTCTGGAATGGACCACCTCCTTCCTCTTGGGCAGAACCCAGAGAGTCCACCTCCCCCTTTCCATTCCAATGCCTCCAGAATCATCTGTGGCATACTGCAAGGATCACCCCTCAGCTCTACATTGTTCAATATCTACATGGCCTCGCTCACCCACGTCACCAGACTGCAGGACTCCAACATCATCTTCTACACCAACGACACACAGCTGATCCTTTCCCTCACTCAATGCCAAAACCAACCTCCATGAATGAATGAAAGCCATCGCCGAATGGATGAAGAACCGCCGTCTGAAGCTGTCTCGACAAGACAGAGGTCCTCATCCTCGGCTCCACCCCCTCAGCCTAGGATGACTCCTGGCGGTCGACCCCCTTGGGAGCAGCACCAACGCCCACCGACCCCGCACGAAACCTGGGATTCATCCTCAACGCTCTTCATGGCTAAGCAAGATAACGAAATCTCATCCTCATGCTTCAACACCCTCCGCATGCTCTGCAAGATCTACAGGTGGATCCCCACTGAAATAAGAAGAACGGTCATCCAGGCCCTCGTCAGCAGCAGACTGGACTACGGAAACGTGTTCTACAGAGGAGTCCTGAAACAACTGCAACGCATACAGAATGCCTCTGCCCGCCTGATCCTCGACATCCCTCAACAGCCACATCACCCCCCACCTGAGAGACCTACACTGGCTTTCCGACAACAAGAGGATCACCTTCAAACTCCTCCTCCACGCACACAAGGCACTCCACAACACCAGACCAGCATACCTGAACAGGCGACTCACATTCTACACCACGAACCGCCAGCTCCGCTTTTCCGGGTTTACGTCTCCATCATTCGTATTCCTATTAAGCTACTGAACTTGGTTGAATTTCTGAACTCTTCTGTAAAGAAGGGACTTCTCCTAAAAGCCAGGAAGCATGCCATGTTGAAAAACAAATATTTTTACCCTACCAATTGGTTCAATTTCAGGATCATCTCTCTGCTTCCCAGTCTCACAAAATACTGGAGAAGCATGTCAACATGTAGTTCACCTTATTTGTGGAAGTCCAGAATGTCCTTCACGCTTCCCAGTCCGGATTCTGCATAGCAATGGATCTGCTTTATTAGGAGTTACAGAACATCTCAGGTGGCTCCTGGACATGGGAAGTGCAGTTGCGCTTACTAGACCTTAACACTCCTTTTGACACCCTGCCTCATGGCATTTTAAATGAAAGATTGATTCATCTTGGGTTCCAAGGCACCATGCTGGCCTAGTTTTACTCATTGCTGATGGACTGCATGTTTCAGGTTTTCTCAAAATATTTTGCATCTAGCACACACCCGCTCTCTTCTGGAGTACCACAGGAGTCTTCCCTTTGCCCCAAGCTTTTCAACATTTAGGTCCACCCTCTGGCAGACCTAGTGGAATCATGTGGCCTTACCCCCTTTTCATACGCATATGACACTCAGATAATTTTTTCATTGTCATCGGTGCTGGATGCCTCTTCAGAAGATATTATCTCTTGCCTCGATCTCGTCTCCTTTTGGATGCACTCTAACTCTCTAAAGCTTAATGGCGACAACACTGAGGTAATGGTATTGGGCAGGAACCCCCAACTTTGAGGGCTTCAACTCTGGTCTTCTTCACTTGAGACTCTTCCTGCACCCACTCACAAGGTGAGGTATCTTGGTTTTTGGTTAGATTCAAATCTATCCATAAAGCCTCAAGAAACCAAGATAGCCTTCTTATTCGTTGCCATGATGAAGTGGCTTGAAAAGAACCTATGGGTACTACCCTTCCCTACCCAGAGAATCATCATCAAGGCCAAAATATGTCTAGGCTAGATCATGGTAATATTTTATATCTGGGAGCAGATAAGACTGTGATGAGACGCCTTCAAGTGGTCCAGTAGCTTGCCACCAGGCTCTTGTTTCAGCTCCCCAAATCAGCCGCGGTCTGTAGAAGTAACAGAGTTGAGGCTGCGGCGCCGGGTAAGGGGGAAATTCGAGGGACGATGCAGGGGTAAAATTTAACAAATAATACATTTTCCCTTGGTATCATCCCTCTAAATCGCCCCTTACCTGGCCCCACCGCTTTTACCTGCACAGACTGCGGCTGTCTCAAATACTCCTCCATGTCTGGCCTTCTTCATGACCTCCATTGGCTTATAGTGGACAAGCTCATTGATTTTACGGCATCGTGGTATAAGTATAAAATGTTTATGTTTATGTTTTTGAGATTTTTATTGCGCGCAAATACCCGAGGGTGTCTCAGCGCAGATCGGACTCCTGAGATGAAGCTACCTTAAAATTATTGGTCAAATAACCAAGTTTTCAAGTGGAGTTTTTCGAAAAATAGTGAGGGTTGGACTGGTTTTAATGGGCAGAGGAAGGGAGTTCCATAGCTTGGGGGTGGCTACTAGAAAACGCCTATCTCCCCAGCTGGCAGTTCTGGTACGCGGGACAGCAAGCAAATAAGTACTAGTAGAGCGAAGGTGTCTTTGTGGGGCATGAATTCGAAAGGCATCTTTGAGGAACCTTGGTCCGGAGTCATGAATAGCTTTGTAAGCAATGCAAAGAGCTTTAAATTTATGCGATTCTTGACTCTTAGCCAATGCAAATGGCGTATGTCCATGGTGGTTGAGCGGCGACTGAGGATATTAAGCAGAATTCTGGCCGCTGCATTTTGCACGGACTGCATTCTAGCTAGAATTTGTTCCTGTGTGCCAAGAAAAAGGGCATTGCCATAGTCCAATATTGAGAAGACAAGGGCGGTAATCAAAGTTTTCCCAGCTCCTGCCGGGAGGTATGGCAGCAGTTTTCTAATTTTTCTTAGCATAAAGAATGATGAAGAGACCACCTTGTTCACATGGTGTTTGAACAGCAGCTTATCGTCGAACACAACGCCGAGGTTCCTGACTTTGGCAACCGGGGTCGGGGGTGGGCCCATTTCACTGGGCCACCAGCTGGAGGACCATTCTGGTGCAAGGTTGCCAAAGGTCATAACCTCGGTCTTGTCCGAGTTTAGCTTCAAGCAATTACTAGACATCCATGAACTGATGGTCCTCATTCCTTCCTGAAATCTTACAGCCACAGCTGGCCCATCTTTGTGTATTGCCAACACCAATTGGGTATCATCCGCATAGGTGGTAAAGCGGAGACCCTAAGCTTTAATGACTCTCACCAAATCTGCCACATATATATTAAATAAAGTGGGACTTAGTGCAGAGCCCTGGGGCACCCCACACGGTAGGGTAAATGTTGGAGAGTAGAAGGAGCCTAGCTTTACTGCCTGGGTACGATTAGCCAAAAAGGAGGCTTTGAGGTCCCTGGCATGATGGGTCACTCCCAGGGAGGTGACACGGTCGATCAGGATGGAATGATCGACCGTGTCAAAGGCGGCAGAGAGATCTAAAATAACCAGGATCCTGCCCCGCCCTGGTCCAGTATGGTCCTGATCTCATCTGAGGCCTTTATCAAAGCCGTCTCAGTCCCAATCCACTCATGATCAGGAACTCAGTATCTTCAAAATCTCTTTTCACAGTTCCAAAGGTTAGACGTGCCCAGATGGGCGGCCGCTCCTCCTCTACACTCTGCCACAGATTGTAGAATGCACTCCCAGAGTCTCTGTGTTGCTGTACTTCCCTACTTGCCTTCCACAGGCAGCTCAAAACCTGCTTATTCTAATCTACCCGTAAATAACTAAAAGAAGTCCACTTGTGATAAGAATGAATGTCCTATCGATGGTATAATTATTAATTCAAAGAAAACACTGAGTTTTCTTAAAATAACCCTCACTCACCAAAGTGAGCTGAGCCATGGTGGCATGCCTCATCATCGGGTTCTTCCCTCCCCACTGCGGGACGGAGTGTGCTATGACCGAAGAAGACGTGGGAGCACTTTGTTTGGTGTTGACTATGAAGGAAGGAAATGGGAGGGTCAAGCAAGTGCATATTATCAAAAAGTACCTGGCTATTTGGAGTATAATTTTTATCAATTCCTGTAGGTGGTACTACTAAAAATGGGTCAGGAGGAGACTCACACTATGATGGGTGTTTATCTCCTGGTGTACATGTTTCAAGCCTAACCCCTGAGGCTTTTCGTCAGGACCAGAGAAAATGATCCCATGTACCACTCCTAACTTGACTCGACAGGTCTAATTATGTATTAAGTTTTGAAATTCATGTAACTGATGAAATACTATTTCATGCATTTACAGTACCTACTAGGTATGCTCTTTCTATTAATACATAATTATTTACTATTTAGGGCCCCATGAGCTCTACCCGGAAGGAAGGGGCGCTTGTAGTCCCACAGTTGTCAAAGCTGCATCCTAACTCGGCATAATATGCCTTACCCGTGTACCCCTCATGCCAATGAGCCAACAACCTAGTTGATTCTAGCATCGCTTGTTAAGCTGTGTAGCCTGCCATATAAGCACTGGGAATCCCTACGGGTAGCAATGCGCTATATAAGAATGCAATAATAATAACAATTGACTAACCTGCACACTTCAGTGGCTAATTAAATGGGTTAGTCCTTTTGACTGATACCAGAATATCTAGTCACAGTTAACTGTGAGTCAATGAAAACTCTGTAATTGACATTATCCTAAACCTGACTATTTCATTTCAACACTTTTGGATAAAAGGACACTTAAGTATTTAAAAGTGACACCTACCCTGAGAAGTAGTGGACATTTGGAAAAGGATGTACTCATGTAGGCACCCAGCTTCTTCCAAAGAGCTAATCTTATTGATAAGCCTGCAATAATTCTCAGGGGAAGGAACCCATTCAATATCATTCCAAAATCTGAGATTAATCATGCTTGCTTACGGAGGATCGAAAGGGCTTACATAATCTGAAATTCTTCCAACACATGCTTGACATTTTTTCAGGATGCATACTGGTAGTTCAATTGGACTGTTTTTAATCACAGAGCTCAAAGTTACCCCCAAACTAGGGATTTTCCCTCCACTGAAGTGCATGAGGAGAACCGGATTGATCAAATGATCTCACTCCCAAAGACAGGACCATTCCATTTTGTGCTTTATTTTATTCTGTTGTGGTTTAAATGCTGTTGAAGTAAGTCATTCCATGCATTTGTTACTTGAATTCTTGCTCAGGCCTACTCCCACAACTAGGAGGGCATAAAACAGCTCCTTTTCTATAGCCAGTCACTCTCTGCATAGTACTGCCTGTAAGGCACAACAGAAAGAAATTATGCTAACTAAATACTAGAATGTTTACTTTACCTGTGCATTCTGTTGACTTAGCAGATAAAATGTGAAGCAGCTTCTACAGGCAGACAGGCATAGGGTTAGGAAAGAAGTGCCATTAGCAAAGATTAATGTTCGGATAAGGCTGTTTCATCATTTGTATTGGCTAGCATGAAGTCTTCCTAAGTTGTGCTGTAATTTAAAAGTTGAAAAAGTTTTTTTTTAGGTATAAGTGCTAATTGCTTAATACATTTTCAATGGGGAATTTTCTCATTCTAGAGGAAAAAGTACATCACTAGGGGGCATATTACTAAGCAATAGCAATAAATATCACTATTGCTTGGTTAGAGACAAAGAATTATCGCTGACCTGCGGTGATTTTTATCACAGATAAACCTTGGTATTACCAAGGTTTATCACAAATGCGATAAAAAACGGCCGCAATGCATGAATATCGCTGAAAAGTCAGAGATATTCATGCATTACCGAGCTAATGCTTTAAGCCATGTTATCCACCTCCCATTGGATAACATAGCTAAGAACTGCTCAGGGCAGGTGTTAGCTTTTGGAGATATTTGCGCTTAGCGCGAACATCTCCAAAAGTTGGTAATAGGAGATAGCGATGTTAGCGACTGTTTCCAGTCGCTAACATCTTGGCACGCCCACTTTGCATGTCATTAGTGATACATTTCTCTGACATGCAAAGTGGGGCCCAAGATGGTCGCTATCTCCTACTAGCTGTCGCTAACTGGTGTTAGCGACAGCTAGGTAATAGGGAGATAATTTTATCTCCGCATTCTTGGCTTTTAAAGCCAAAAAAGCGGAGATAAATCCCCTTGATAATATGCCCCTAGATTTTTGGTCTCTGCCCTACGCCAAAGTGAAAGGGCAGGAATGCATTGTATTCATGCAAATCAGTGCATTTCTGTCAATTCTTTTCATGCTGGCACTTTCGTAAGCCTACTGCCAACACAGGCACCCTGCACCATGGTGCAAGGGTGTTTGAATTGAGGGAATGCAGCACCCATAGAAAGAGGGAAAAACGAGGAGGAATAAAGATATTTCCTCTTGTTATGCCTCACCTTTGGAGGCGTAAGGATCTTGCGCTGCCCCAGTTACATGATTTTTGTAAATCTAGGGCAGCTTCAAAATCCAAGGGAGTTATTTCGAAAGACCTACTGCAATGCCCATATAACGCCTCCTGAGCCCAGAGTAAGGTGACACACGATTTCTCAAGATTTAAGAGTTCATTAAAAGCCAGATTCATAAATCTGATTCAGAGCCCTATGTAACATTTGAACCACTTATGTGGTGCAAAAGTGATGCAAGGCTGTCATAAATAGTGGGGAATTATCCCTGCTCGCACATCATACTTCCATTCATTCAATGCATATACTTTATGCTTAAGTCGTGTCCGGCTAAATCACTGGAGGGTTGCTGTGGAGAGATGAGAAAAACCATCAAACTGCTTACTGCTATTTTTCTTAGTATACATCCACATGGACCACTTGACCCTTGCTTAGCCCTTCGACTAAACACCTGTGTATAGGGTCACACTGCACACCCAATAGGTAAATAGGACTCTTAATGAGTCCTGATATTGGCCCACTCTCCTAGATGGTTATAGGTCCCCATTGGTTCTCGATGTATACATATCACCCCCAGAAACATAACAGATTATACAGATTAAACAAGTCAGCAATCAAAATGCAAAGAAAAAATACTATTCAGACAGAATGCTAAATGTGCAAATAAAGAGTTCTATATAATTCTCACAGAATTTCATAAGGCAAATTTCCTCGAACGAGCTCATCCTAGTACTCAAGAATTCACAGACAAACTTGCAAATCATTACATGACCAAAACAGACACATTGGACTCCTATTTAAAACAAAGAAAACCCACAAGTACAGAACCTTTTCCAAATCAACAATCCAAGAGTATGGTAACCCAGCCACTCCATTCCTTCCAACAAATTTCACACTATGAATTTATGGATGTTTTCAAAGCAAACAGGTGCATCCGGCAGCCCTGCTGATCCGTGTCCACCACAAACCTTCAAGACAATTCTTCTGTCAACCATTGCTGCCTCATCATTAAGAATAACCATCAACAATTCCATAACTACCGAAATATTTCCAGAAGATCTCAAAAGTCATACATACTCCAATTAATGAAGAAAACAAACCTGGGCACGCTAAACCCTGACAACTACAGAAATTTCTAATGGATCTTTTGTGAGCAAACTGATAGAAAAAGCCGCATTCGCCCAGATGTCAAAATTCATTGAAGATAATCCCATACTTTCAGAATTCCAAACAAGATTCTGACCATGAAGAGGCACATAATCTACCCTCATTGCCATCTGCACTGACATTAAGATTACAGTTGACCGGTACAGGGTTGATGCATTACTTCTCTTAAAATCCTCTAAACTACCATGACACTCTAATACACTCTAATACACAGACTCTACGAAGCCTGCATGGAGGGGACTGCTCTCTACTGGATCACATCCTACATTCACAACAAAACTAATGTCATTTGTACCCCCCTTTCATGTCCAAACTGTACTTCACGAAAGAAAGTGCCCCTCAAGGCTCTATCATCTCACCCAGGCTTTTCAATATTTACATGAAGTCATTACTGGCACTGATCACTCAATTTCGCCCACATGCTATAACTATGCAGTTGACACACACATATTTCTTAAACTGGAACGTCCCAAAGACATTGGACACTCCCAAATGTTCAATCGTCTCAGAGCCATGTATCAGTGGATTACATGGAGCCATTTCAAACTGAATACTTCCAAAACAGAAATACTCAAGTGTGGCGATTGGAAAAATTATGACCCACTCGCTGCCTGGTCTGATGACCTGGGAGCACCCCCTAAAGTACCAAAGGGAGTAAGAAACCTCAAAATTACCATGGACTCCAGGCTATCAATGATGTCCAAGTGGACAAACTACCAAGATCAAGTGTTGTTACTGTAAAAACTCTATAACAGATCTTCTACCACTTGGGATGTTCACACATCGTCCTGGCTACTATTTCTCTTGTTCTGTCTAAACTCTATTACGCCAAAGCTGCCACCACAGATCACCTTTAACAACAGTGAAAAGAAAAGAATACAATGGATTCAGAACTCTACTGTCAGACTACTCTGACATATAAAGCCACAAGCCCAAATCTCCCTGGCCTTGAAGCCCTAAATTGGTTACGGGTTGCCAAAAGATCCAGATTCAAGCCGCTTTGTATCACTCGCAAAGCAATACATGAAACAGACCCTCTCTTCATCAGGAATAAAAACACCATATATTCAACAAAGAAACCATAGCTTTAGATTGGCACCTCACCTCAAAACCCCACCGTACAAGAAAAAAACATTGGTGGCCCATCCTTCTCTGTTCAAACAGCCAAAATATGGAACTCTTTACTCCCAAATATAAGATCATCGGATGACTACCTTCTCTTCAGAAGACTACTCAAAAGTTGGTTCTTCCTCACATAACCACCATACTCAAACATAAATGCACAGCATATCCCTCTGTATAAGCATTTATTTGGCTTATAGATGTGTACCTACATATTTGAATTGCTTTGTATAAAAGTGTATAACAATTAAGCATGGGCGAATTTTGCAAATTCCCGGTCCGCGAATTTGCGGATATGCGAACTCGCAATTAGCAAAATTCGCGAATTCGTGCAAATTTGTGGATTTGCTGTTTTTGCCAGTTCGCGAGGGTTTTGTACAAGTTCGGGAACGCGAACTTACTTGTGTGGTCGCAACGGTCGCAACGGACCATGTTGTTTCTACGTGTCCAGCTTGTTTGTGACCCTGTGGTTCATCGCGGCCACCCTCCGGTTCATCACTGCCACCCACTGGTTCACCAATGCCACCCTCTGGATCATCACTGTCCCCCTCTGGTTTATCACAGCACCATCTGGTTCATCACTGCCACCCTCTGGTTGATCACTGCCATCCTCTGGTTCATCCCTGCCACCCTCTGGTTCATCACTGCCACCCTCTGGTTTGCCACTGCCATCCTCTGGTTCATCCCTGCCACCCTCTGGTTCATCACTGCCACCCTCTGGTTTGCCACTGCCAACCTCTGGATCATCACTGTCCCCCTCTGGTTTATCACAGCACCCTCTGGTTAACAAATGACACCCTCTGGTTGATCACTGCCTCCCTCTCGTTTGCCACTACCACCCTCTGGATCATCACTGTCCCCCTCTGGTTTATCACAGCACCCTCTGGTTCATCACTGCCACCCTCTGGTTGATCACTGCCATCCTCTGGTTCATCCCTGCCACCTTCTGGATCATCACTGCCACCCCCTGCTTCACCAGTGCCACCCTCTTGTTCATCAATGCCACCCTCTGGTTCAAGGCTGTGGATTGGTGCAGGAAGGGCTGAATGAAACTAGACACTGCCTGGGGCACACAAGGTGTCCCATGCAAAGTCCAGTTCAAACCGGTGCTGGGGCTCTCCAGCCCCAGCTCTGGCGCGAAACTGGACAAAGGTAAAGGGGTGTAACCACCCCCTTCCTGGGTCCCACCCATAGGAGGGACCTAGCAGGAGATTCAGCCCCTAGATTTGGAATAAAGGTAGGAGCTGTGCCAATTCAAACCACATCATCCTGACTGAAACTTTGAAATGAAACTCTGGACCCTTCGACATCCCACACTGTGCAAGCAGGCACCATTAGCGTATCAAGACTTTCTTTGCCATTGCTCCTGCCAGAGCTCGAACGACAGAGATCAACAATACCCAGACTCCCAGACATCCAACAGCCTGATCCACAGTCCTGGTAAAGCTGAGACCCGTGGAGGCGACGAGAGACGTGGGACTGGCCATATTGAAGAGACAACAAAGTGCTTCCTGTGCAGCTCCCGAGGCACCCTTGATGCTGTGCTTTGGGGTTTGAGAAGCCCCAGCCCCTAGCAGCCTGTGCTCCAAAGATCACCCCTCCACACTCACCGAGTGCTGCGTGGGGCCCTTTTGCACTTTTCCTGCTTGCCGCGTTGTCTGGTTGCTTGCCCGTTGGCTAGTGGCCTCTGTGACAACGATCCATCAAAACTACACTGCTGGTCTGGTTGCTCCAGACTGGCCCTAGCTCCCCTGAAAAGGAGCCATCGATCTGACCTTCCCGGCTCGATCCAGAAGACATCTTCGAGTCCTGCTTGGGTTGCATTTGCCAAGGTTTAGTGACTCCAATTTGAGAACCAACACCGCCGACAGCAAGAGCCTTTGTGGGACAGCTTGAGTCCACCAGCTGGTCATCTTCGATACTTCCTGGTCCACGTGGCAGCGGAGACAAACTACTCAATAGCACCTGATCGCAACCCGATACTGCCTGGTTCCGTCCTGGTTCCATCCTGGTCACTGGCTAGTGACCTAGACTCTGTCCCCTCTGCTTTCAGGTACTCTACATCTTCGATCCACCCTTGGATCCAACTGGACTCTTCTCTCCTGGCCGCCTGCAGCATCTTTACCTCCAGGCTCCATAGAACTCCACGAAGAAAGCCGACGCACTTTGGCACCTATGCACCCGCTTCCTGTGGGTGAGGTAACAAGATTACACCGGTGCTCCTATAGTGGTTTACACCTCTAGTGTCCTACTTTTCAGTGGCTAAGTTCTAGTCCAGTCGGAAGACTCCTAAACCTATAACTTTCTGATTTATACGCACCATTGACTTGTATGGTAAACGTGGTTGCCTATAGACACTGCACCTGCATCCTGTGGGCCTCCTATGTCCTAACCTTTGTTAGTCCAGTGTAGGCCCAGCGATTCCCTAGGCCCTAGGCCTGTTCATTATTCGTGACGTGGTACTTATACCACTTTCCTAATATATGGTTTGAGTGGCCACCCTGCCTATCCATAATTGTGCATCTTATTGTATGTCATACTGTGTTCTTTGTTTAACGCTTGTGCTCCTGTGCTCATAAAGAGTCAAGGGGATTATTCTAGAAATAAATACATATATTTTATAATATATAATTTGTGTGGTGTCCTTTCATTTGGTATTTAAAGGATTGCATATGGTAAAACAGCTGGCTTCACATGCCCTCTTGAGTTTAGCCTAAGACTGCTATTGGCCAGGCTATCACTAGGATAGCTGGTCTATAAGGTTGACTTACAACCAATCACCATAAGGGTCGTTTGGACTGGTGCAAGGTGCTCACTAGAATAGTGATCATCATATACCAGGCCAACTTCTCACACACAGCACACTCTGGTTTGCCACTGCCACCCTCTGGATCATCACTGCCACCCACTGGTTCATCACTGCCACCCTCGGGTTTGCCACTGCCACGCTCTGGATCATCACTGTCCCCCTCTGGTTAATCACAGCAGCCTCTGATTCATCACTGCCACCCTCTGGTTCATTACTGCCACCGTCTGGTTTGCCACTGCCACCCTCTGGATCATCACTGCCACCCTGTGGTTGATCACTGCCATGCTCTGGTCCATCACTGCCACCCTCTGGTTTGCCACTGCCACACTCTAGATCATCACTGTCCCACTCTGGTTTATCACAGCACCCTCTGGTTCATCACTGCCACCCTCTGGTTGATCACTGCCATCATTTAGTTCATCCCTGCCACCCTCGGTTTCATCACTGCAACCCTCTGATTTGCCACTGCCACCCACTGGATCATCACTGTCCCCCTCTGGTTTATAACAGCACCCTCTGGTTCATCACTGCCACCCTCTGGTTCATCACTGCCATCCTCTGGTTCATCCCTGCCACCCTCTGGTTCATCCCTGCCACCCTCTGGTTCATCACTGCCATCCTCTGGTTCATCCCTGCCACCCTCTGGTTCATCACTGCCACCCTCTGGTTTGCCACTGCCACCCTCTGAATCCTCACTGTCCCCCTCTGGTTTATCACAGCACCCTCTGGTTCACCACTACCACCCACTTGTTCACCACTGTAGATTATGGGGGGAAAGCAAAGCACACCTTCCCAGCCTCAACTGAGATTAATTAATTTGGGGCTGGTAAATGTGTCACTGAATTTGTGCTTCAAGTCCGGCACCTGCTTCCTTAGCTGTAAGACCTTCCTGTTGCAGTTATTTTTTTTACAGGAGCATTGTGCCATACTTGTAACTATTCTCTGACCCTGCTTTGAGGGTCAGAGCAGGATCAGAGAATAGTTGAAAGTAGGCAACTGAACTCTGCAGGGGTCCCTCAGGAAGCACTAAAGAGAATGGTTACAAATTAGCTTGAACTTTTGCACCTGCTAAGTGCTTTCAGATTTTCCAAAATTAGTTTTTCTGCCATTTTGCGAGATTTGCGGGACGCGAAATCGTGCGAAATCGGTCTTGCAATCCTGTTTTCTTTTTTTTGCATGTTTGGGCGGTTTTTTGCTTATTCGCGGACCGCTTGCAGCGCACCGACCCCGAGGTTGCCCATGTGGTCGTGTACAGGCGCGGCCATCTTGTTTGCGCGACGTGCTTCCGTTTCCGGGCGCTCGTTGCATGCTCGCGTCGTATGCAGCGCGCGATTTCGTATTCGTGGGCGTTTTTGCGTGCTCGCAAGGGAAATGTCACGCAAACTTACCCACGCGGTCCTCTATGGGCGCGGCCATCTTGTTTTTCATTCACTGCTATGGTTTTGGGCATGCTACCTTTCTATCCACCTTACATCTTTGTAATCTTTGACCGCCCTGACTCTGGCAGTAGCGGTCGCTCCCCACGCTCCCCTGGCCAGCTGGTATTGTAGCGCTTTGCTGCTTTGCTGCTATTACCTTAATCTGATCTGCTCTGTGCCATTTACCTCGATCAGCTCTCAGTGCCTCATTTTCAGCGTAGCGCTTGTTGCATATTGTGCGCGCATTGTAATTTGTGCCTGAATTATTGATGATTGCTCGTGCTGGCGTAATACTGTAGTGCTTTTCTAATAATTCTGCATTGACTGTTGTTAAAATCCTTGCCTGCTTGCTCATACAAACTCGCCCTGTTTCACTTTTGTTTTTCTGCCATTTTGTGACTGTGCCTCCCGGCCCATATCTCCGTCCCCCTGGTCCTCGCAAAACCCACTCCTCTCGCATTACGTATGACGCCGCTACCCTCTTTGCCCTTAACCCCGGCCACAAACCACAATGCTGCGAAGCTGCCCCAGGACACACCCATGGACCCTTCGCCTGCCACTCCTGCAAATTCGCCTGCGTGAGGACCCACACCAAATCCACGAACTCCAAACACTGCTCCCACTCTAACCACCTGAAGTGCATCCTGCTGAACACCCGCTCAGTCCACAGACACGCCACTGAACTCTGGGACCTATTCGACACCACATCGTCGGACGTCGCCTTCCTTACAGAAACCTGGATGAACGCCTCATCTGCCCCCGACATCGCCATAGCCATCCCGGACGCTTAAAAGATCATCCGAAAAGACTGCACCAACCAAACAGGAGGTGGCATAGCCATAGTCCATAAGAACACCATCCGAATCACGACCAACTCCGACGATAACCTCGCGACCGCCGAACACCTTCACTTCCAGATCCACACCGACCCCAGGACCACACTTAGAGGCACCCTCATCTACAGACCACCAGGAACCCGCACACAATTCAACGAAGACATCACTGACTTCATCAGCCCACATGCCCTCACCTCCGAGAACTACATTCTACTGGGAGATCTCAACTTCCACCTGGAAAAGAAAAACGACAGCAACACCACCACCCTTCTGGACAACCTGGCCAATCTCAGACTCAAACAACTTGTTGACACCCCCACTCACCTTGACTGACACACGCTCGACCCTATCTTCACCTCCAGCAAACACATCTCCTTCGATCACACCACAGCTCTCCTTTGGACAGACCACAGCTGCGTTCACTTCAGCTACGAAAAGACCACGACCCACACCCCCCCACAACCTATTCCTCAAAGAAACTGGAACAAAATCACCACCGACCAACTCTTCGCATCGCTTAACCAAAACCCTACCGCCATATCATCGGACCCAAACCATGCTGCCACCAAACTCATACAATGGATCACCCACAGCGCTGACGAATTAGCACCTTTGAAAAACCACCAGACCAAACAAGGTAACAAAAAGGCCCCTTGGTTCAACGATGACCTTAAGAAATCCAAGAAGTTATGTCGTATTTTCGAGAAAACCTGGAGAAAAAACCCAACCACTGACAACCTGACCACCTTCAAGGACGCCACCCGCAAACACCACCAATTGATCCGATCCACCAAGAAATCAGCATTCAAGGATCGACTCGACAACAACGCCCACAACAGTAAGGAATTATTCAACATCGTCAAAGAATTTACCAACCCCACCGCCGGCACCAACGACATCACTCCCTCTCAAGACCTCTAAGACTCTTTATCCTCTTTCTTCCACAACAAAATTGTCGACATACATAACAGCTTTCAAAACCAATCCGAAGAACAGTCCACTCCACCCACCTCCGAAGCAAAACAGCACCCTCACGACCTCTGCACCTGGAACTCAATCATACTGAAGACACCATCTGCCTGATGAACTCCATCCACTCAGGATCACCAACCGACCTATATCCCCACCACATTTTTAACAAAGCAGACTCCATCATCGCACCCCATCTCCGCGATGTCATCAACTGTTCCTTCAACTCCGCTACCTTCTTGGAAAGCTGGAAACATGCCGAACTCAGCGCACTTCTGAAGAAACCCACAGCAGACCCCTCAGAACTTAAGAACTACCCCCCCATCTCACTCCTCCCATTCCCTGCCAAACTCATTGAGAAAGCTGTCAATAGTCAGTTCCTTGAATCCAACAATTCCCTCGACCCCTCACAGTCCGGTTTCTGAGCCAAACACAGCACCGAAACCGCCCTCATCGCAGCTACAGACGACATCAGAATGCTACTGGACAACGGAGAAACATTCGCCCTCATCATACTCGACCTCTCCCCCGCCTTCGACACAGTCTGTCATAGCACCCTCATACAACGCTTCAACAACATCGGAATTCAAGGAAAAGCTTTGGACTGGATCATCTCATTCCTCGCCGGGAGTACCCAGAGAGTCCGCCTCCCCCATTCAAATCAGAGGCCACCTAAGTCATCTGCGGCGTACCACAAGGATCATCACTCAGTCCCACCCTCTTCAACATTTACATGAGTTCCCTCGCTTCCATCGTACGACAACACAACCTCAACATCATCTCCTACGCAGACGACACCCAGCTGATCCTCTCCCTTACCAAAGACCCAAACACCACCAAAACCAATCTACACGAAGGAATGAAAGAAGTAGCCGAATGGATGAAGAACAGCCGTTTAAAACTAAACTCAGACAAAACGGAAGTCCTCATCTTAGGATCATCCCCCTCATCCTGGGACGACTCATGGTGGCCACCGGCCCTGGGTGCAGCACCCATACCTACAGATCATGCACGTAACCTGGGATTCATCCTGGACTCCTCCCTCTCGATGGCCAGACAAGTCAACGCCGTCTCATCTTCATGCTTCAACATCCTACGCATGCTCAAAAAAATCTTCCATTGGATCCCCGCCGAAACAAGAAAGACAGTCACACACGCACTGGTTACTAGCCAACTGGATTATGGAAATACCCTATATGCCGGAACCACTGCCAAACTACAGAAAAAACTCCAACGCATCCAAAACGCCTCAGCCAGACTCATACTGGACATCCCCTGTCAAGCTCACATTTCCGGTCACCTGAAAGACCTCCACTGGCTCCCCATCAAAAAGAGAATAACGTTCCGTCTCCTCACCCACGCACACAAGGCCCTCTACGACCTAGGACCCGAATGCCTCAACACAAGACTGTCCTTCTACACACCCACCCGCCAACTACGATCATCCAATCAAGCCCTTGCCGCAATCCTGCGCATCCACAGATCCACCATGGGAGGAAGATCCTTCTCCTACTTAGCGGCCAAAACCTGGAATTCTCCTCCCACTCACCTCCGCCTTACACAGAACCACCTCTCCTTCAGAAAGCAGCTAAAAACCTGGCTTTTCGATAAGTAATTCACCTTCCCTCCCTCAAGCGCCTTGAGACCCTCTGGGTGAGTAGTGCGCTATATAAATTCTGGAACTTGAACTTGAATCCTACGTTTTTCTGAACTTTTTTTTTTTTTGCTTATTATCTCTCTCTTCAATTTCCTACATCTATATTTTGTGTTTTTTTTTTACTTTTTGTTACTTTATTACCTACTTTATTTCTTTTGCTCTCTCTCTTATTTGTTTTCACACCTATTCTTCTTTCCTTCTTCTTGTGCCCAGGACCATGGCTAAGGGAGGCGACAAGGACAAGGGGAAGGGCCCAGCACCACGTACCCGGCTCCCTTGCAGGCATTGGTGGGGGGAGGAAGTGCAGCCCAGGGAGATCTTCTCTGCGGTGGAGGTGGCTGCCCTGATGGTTTTTGTGCAAGTCCACCTCCCTAAGACCGTGGCAGCAGGTGGGCGGATTGCTTCCGGTTACATCCTCCGGGTGTGCCAGCTGTGGTAGAAAGTGTGCCGGCGCATGTATAAGGAGTCTGGGGTCCGGCGCACCTACCACCAAGTAACGCACTGGTGGAGTGACATATTTGACCACCGGGAGCATGACATGATCGACCTGCTCGGTGTGGAGATCCCTGGCCTTGGTAAGTAGCTATTTAATAACTACTGTTTTTTCCTTCTGCTCTGTTATATTGCTAATCTATTTTTTCCTGAAAAGTACGAATGCTGCTGATTAGATTACATTGCAGGAAATTAATGTTTAAATAGCTTCTGTCATTGCAGGTGCTCGCCTGGCTATTGGCGTTGCTACTATGCTTACTTGTTTGCAAATTTTTAGTCATTTGAGAGCATTACTACGTAATGCTAGAGACAGTAGACTCAAGTGTAGTCCTTCTTTGTACTCCTGATGCTGCCACTTTGAAGAGATAGTGGTGGAATGATATGTTGAGTATATTATTTATTACTTGTTATAGGACATTTGTTAGTGGTCTGCAATCATGATGACGGACTGTGTCTGTCACGCGACGTCTCGTGCTGCTGAGTGATGGCAGTCGTAGTAGAACCTTTTTGTTGTTGATGTAGTTAGTGAATTACATAACTTTGCTATTAGACGGTCTGCGAATCCTGCAATACTGTACTACTATACTCCTAGTTGACCAGATCAGATGCAATTGATGTTAATTTGTTTCCCCTACATAATTTTAGATTGAGATTGAGTACAAATAAATAAAATATTTCTTAAAAAACAATCATCCATGTTGTGTTTCTTTATTTCATGATCACCAGCAACTCCCAGGGGTAAGGCGCTGGCGGCGACAGAGACTCCGGTGGCAGAAGTTGGACAGGAGCAGTCCCTTGCAGGCTCTTCTGCTGGCCCCAGTAAGTTGTTTTATTATTATATTAATACTTATACTTCCCTAACTTTTACAGCTCCTATTCATTATAAACAGGTTCCTAATAATTCTATGTTTTACAAAATAGACTTTGATCTTCTTTTAATTAGACTACTTTCTACATTCTTAGCCTGGCTCTACCATCACTCTCTGTGCTACTACTATTTACAATTATGAGTCGGTCTGTGTAGGTAGCTAAGCTTGCCCTCATCGGCAAACGGTGTGAAACAAAACTCTGATACAGCAATAGCTCTAGGCCCTGAGTGCAGTCCTCTGGGTTTCCCTTGCTGTCTATTCCAGTCTACTTAATGTACGTGCTTTGACAATTTCCAACAACAAAATGTCATTGTTTACACCAAGTAAAAGGTAGCAGTTGCCTTTTTGATTTGAGAGGAGCACATCCCATACCGCTAGTGTTTCAGGGACTATTCTGCACACAAAGAAGTATGGACAAGATAAATAGGACATTGTTGATGATAGGTGCAGTTCGACTTTCGACCTCAGTCCGAACAGAAGTTGAACCCCCAATCCCCTGACCGACTATCTATAATGTCTGACCAATGATTTTACGACCCAGAAGAACAGAAGAAGACTACCTCCGAGTCCCGGCCAATCTGAGTCACTGAAACGTGACTGCCAAGTGCAGTAGTTCAAACCTTTCCGCTCACTCACTCCCTCGTAAACAAAAACCACACCGTGTTTGTTAGTTTTAAAGTTCTATTTTTAATTAAGTAATGAAGAGATTATTTATTTATTTTTAATAGCGTAGTATTCTGATGGATGAAGATGACGTTAAAGTTTAAACAACATTCCCATGAATGAAATTAGTATGACAAAAACTTAATAATAGTTAACAGACACTTGTAATTATTAGAATAACTGTGCGGGAGCCCCCACCTTCTTTAAAGTACTTAAAGTACTGCTGGTGATGACTTAGTAGTAGTTGGTGAATCGTCTGGCAGAAGGGCAATGGAATCTGCTTTCTGTAATGAGAAAATGGTACACGTTAAGCAAGCATTCATCAGTTGTCATAAGAAGAAGTGTTGCACTTAATGGAATAAGCTTAGAAAAGTTTAACACCCTCCCCAAAACCGTTACTTTTTTTCAATCCCAGTAATAAAAAATGTGTTATGTAACATTTTCTTCCATTATGAGACAAAATAGGGGGTTGTGTATGGCATCTGAAAATATGACATGTTTTTCCTAGACATCACAACATCTGATGCGGCACAGATGACCACCAGTGCCGGGGCCAGCAGTGCGGAGGGGTCTACTCTGGATGCGGTGGTGCCAACAGGAGGAGCTGGGGGGGAAGACTCAGCGGCGGCGGATGGTGGTAAGTTATTATACTCCTTATTTATTGAAATTTTTTTGAGTAGGCTCGCAAAGGAGTGTATGATGTACTGTACAGTAGTACACAGTACACTAGTATTAGTACACTGTACTGTCAAGAACATTTACTAATTTAGAACTACTTTTTGGCTATCAAGGAGAAGACAGTCAACCTTGACTTTTAATAACATTAGCGGCGGTACTTCTCTGGTAACCAATGGCCCCCTCTATTTCACTTCAACTCAGCTGGCAAATTTTTATTGTGAAGCCAAGTCATATCAGATGTAGTTTAGGGATGTGAAGAACGAAATGTTAAAGAAGGGTAAAATGAAGGACGACGGAGTCTTAATATTTATGACTGTAAAAAATGGTTTTGTTGAATGCAATTCAACATAAGAAAGAAGACGGCGGTTTCAAAAATATTATGAAAATAGTGTTAGTTGGTTGTTTACAAAAATAAATTTTGATACATTTGAGACATTAAGAAGAATCATAGACGTACTTTGGAAGCCTGGATGTTATCTTCTTATCCTCCTCGTCGATAGCAGAGGTGTATGATGTAGTAGAGCAGATGCTGAGTGGATGAAGTATGGCCAGTGGCAGTGCCAGCCCTATAAAAAAGTAAGACATTTCTATCCCCACCTGCATGTGCTACTTAAAGTACTGTGGGTCTGCATCATTTTGGCCTGTGTCTTTATTTCTTGGGTGAAAGCTGAGTGAGCTGCCATTATGGCAGCTACCACAAGTTCACGTACCAGTAATTTATTTTGCAAAACAAGAGAAAAAAAGTAAAAAAGGCCTTTTTTTTAGTACTCTCTGACTATGTATGTAGTAGTGAGTCTACCTATAGTGCTGCTAGTGGAATTCCTGAAACTCACAGTGTCACATGCTTACAAAGACTGCGGAAAGATACATGCCAAAATGTTATACTGTGTTTGCTACTTGCTGGTGTTACTGTGTGTCAACCTTCCGTTGAATTATTTTGACTTTATGTTAAAGACTATTGGCTACAGTATTTTTCTTTATTTATTCAAAGATGCTACTCCCAAAAAGCTCACCCGTAAGGAGATGGTTGTCCGGGCCAGGGCCCGTAAGCTGGAGGCAATTTGTGCCGAGTACTTAGTCTTCCTAGCCCATTCTTCTACTACCTCTTCAATATGCTTATCTTACCTGTGATTTGTGTTTGACAATCAGGGTAGCCCCATGGCTGGCTGCTTTGCAAATGGGGATTAAGGTTGGTTGTTGACTTGAATCCTCGACGGATGCAATATCATTGTTTTGCTGGTAGCAGTAGTGGTACACACTGGCAGTATCACCATATGAAAAAAATAGGAAATTAAACATTGAGTGGCCTGAGCGTAGCATTAGAAACAGTACAATAGATAGTACGGTACAGAACAGTGCCCTAAATTGTAGCCTAAGCAGTGGCAACCTAAGGTAAGCATTAAGAATTTGATTGTTCACATTATGTAGGAGGAGGATGTTCTAATTAATCCACGATGGCGCACATGAACTTCTGTTTGCTTTGACCTTATCCTCCCCAGAAAGTGTGTGGAATATATTGTTGTTGTCAGTCACACCTCAATGAAATACCACACAGCCCGGGGGAAGAGGGTTAGGGTTTGAAAATTAGATGGGAATGGGAGTTTTTGGGAAAGTTTGGTAGAGAGGAAAAAAAACACAGCATGGACACTTAAACAACAAATGAAGAGAAACAAATCTTTGGATTAGAAGACATTGATAAATCTTTAAAGGGACATAAAGGAAGTGCACTACTGCATGCCAGAAGTACTAAATGGATGGTTAGGTTACTGAAAAGTATTACTACTACTTACTGCAAAATACTAGTAAGTATGAAGAAATAAGTTGACAGTACAGGGCTGCAGTCATTATGCAATTTCACTTGCCTGAATCAGCTAGAACCTCGACAGTACCCTGTAGCCGGGTGGGAATTAGAACCGGCTGAGAGCACCTAGCCATTGTGGCAATAGCTTTGGAACCGCTGCCCGCGGGAGCCCTGATGAAGTTGCGGGCTACTAGCCCTGACGAAACACGTGTTGGCTGGGCGTGGTAGATAAAGTCTGAATTGAAGAAAAGTTTCTATCAAGACTACTTCCACATTGTTTGTCTATTGGTTGTGTTTTTTGATTACCAACAGCATTTACTCTGTAAAAGGTGACGTGTAAACAGATACCTGCTGTATCAATTATGTTTGGATCTTGGTCCTAATTGGAGGTTTAGGTTCTTCCTCCTATCTGGGGCACCCTCAAAATAGTGGTTAGAAATTATAAATAACGTCACATATGGAAGGCGCCAGTTGTGGATCGACAATCAAAAAAAACCTGGTCCGTTATCATCAACATGTTATACTGTGTTTGCTACTTGCTGGTGTTACTGATGCTGGTTTTACTGAGTGTCAACTTTCTGTTGAATTATTTTGACTTTATGTTAAAGACTATTGGCTACAGTATATTTATTTCTTTTTTCATAGATGCTACTCCCAAAAAGCTCACCCGTAAGGAGATGGCTGTCCGGGCCAGGGCCCGTAAGCTGGAGGATATTTGTGTCGAGTATCGACGGTTGTGGGCTCGGGAGCATGGGGAGGAAACTACAACAACCTCCCGTCCATCCTCCTCCACTGCCCCCGGGTCCACCAACCACAAGCCTCCAGCCAAATGGAGCCATAGCCCCCCCCCCCCCCAGAGCCTGGATGGTATGCCAGCGCGGCCTCCGAAAGCGAGTGGACTACCTGGAACGGTTGGCCAAAAAACATCAGCGCCAGCTACCGAACCTCTGCAAAGAGCTGCGGGACGTGCAGCACCAGCTGTCCAAATGCCAGCGGAGGAAGTGACTGTCCCTTGTCCCTTTTTTAAAGACTGTTGGGGGGGTGGGAATTGGGTTTTTTGGAAAGGGTACTTTTTGATTTTTGGACATTGGTTTGGTTATTGTGGGGGGTGAGTTGGCGTAATTCTATTTTTGTGACGACAACAACATCCATAACTTATATTTCTTAATAATTATATTTTTAATTCAAACATACAGTATACGCGCTCATATTATTTTGTGTGGGGGTTGGCGGTGTTTACTGGACGTTTGGTTTTTCAAACTTACCAGCATGAATGAAACATCTTGTCCTGAAATGTACCAAAATGCAAGTAACTGAGTTATTCAATTCAGTAGCCCTACTACTGTACTTTACTAGTAGTACTGTTAGTCTCTGCTCTCCTCCAAACTTAGTCCTAGCCCATTATTCTACTACCTCCACAATATGCTTATGTTACCTGTGGTTGTTGACTTGAATCCTCGACGGATGCAATGTCATTGTTGTGCTGTTAGCAGTAGTGGTACACACTGGCAGTATCACCATTTGAAAAAAAGAGGAAATTAAACATTGAGTGGCCTGAGCGTAGCGTTAGAAACAGTACAATAGATAGGACGGTACAGAACAGTGCCCTAGCCTAAGCAGTGCCAACATAAGGTAAGCATTAATCATTTCATTGTTGTTAACGTCGTGTAGGAGGAGGATGTTCTTATCCACGATGGCGCACTTGAACTTCTGGTTGCTTTGACCTTATCCTCCCCAGCAAGTGTGTGAAATTTATTGTTGTTGTCAGTCACACTTCAATGAAATACCACACAGCCCGGGGGAAGAGGGTTAGGGTTTGAAAATTGGATGGGACTGGGGGTTTTTGGGAAAGTTTGGTAGAGAGGGAAAAAACACAGCATGGACAGTCAAACAACAAATGAAGACAAACAAATCTTTGGATTAGAAGATATTGATGAATCTTGAAAGGGACATAAAGGAAGTGCACTACTGCATGCCATAAGTAGTAAATGGATGGTTAGGTTACTGAAAAGTAGTACTACTACTTACTGCAACTTACTAGTAACTACGAAGAAACAAGTTGACAGTACAGAGATGCAGTCATTACGCAATTTCACTTGCCTCTCTGCCCTCAGGGAGAATAAACACTTAGAACATTAAATTAGTGTTAAACATAGCAAAGACGTATCAAATAGCTGGCGGGATGAATTTGAAGCAGAGATCAAACAAATGCACACTCGTAGAAGTAGTTCAAGTTCACAAGAATATCATTTAAAAGATAAGGAGAATTTTGGATACTGTTACTGTTTTTTGTAGTTGTCCCGTTGAATTTCTGTAGTTGATGCATTCAGCTATTCCTCTTATTCGCGGTACTCCTTCATTCCATCAGATGCTCCGTCGATCAATCTTGGTGACCAGACACACTGTCCACTGCCTGCCTGATGCAGATTTGCGGATCGCTAATTGTAAGCCTGAGTAGTACATCGATGGCACAGAGTAAAAGCATACCTGTAATTGATGATGGAAAAACACAACAGTAAGTGTTAAAGACACCTTGTAGAAAAAAATATATAAGGCACGCTGTGCAGTGCAAAAATTATACTGTCACTTTCAGAGATGACAATCCCCAAAATCTAGAACACCCCACATTACCCTCCCAAAAATGTGCAGAATACTGCTGCTACCTCGTGGAGGCCTAATTTCAAATCCTGCCAAAACGCACTCAGAAAGTATGCCCAAAACCCCCCTTTCCCACCATGGATTATCTTCAAGCCACTTCCAATAAAAATTAGACATTCCAACAAGTGTTCCAAGCGACCCCACCTAGTCGTAAAAATCTAGAACCCCCGCCCAAACACATGCAATACAATACTGCTAACCCTAACGAGCCCTAAGTTACGAGTAGTGGCAAACGCTTTCTTTAACTAGGCCAAACCCCCCTTTCCCACCATGGATTTTCTTCAAACCACTTGCAACCAAAATTACACATTCCCACGAGTGCTCTAAGACTCCAGAACCCAGTTGCAAAATTCTAGAACACCCCCAAACACATACAATCCTGCTGCTAGTGCTAACCCTAATGAGCCCTAAATTAAAAAAAGTGCCACAACGCATTTCAGCATGGATTTTCGCCAAACCACTTTTATCCCGTATTAGACCTTCCCAGCAATGCCCCAAGACCTGCAACCCACCCACAAAAAAAGCAGAACACCTCCAAACAGGCAAAAAGCAAAAATGGAAAATCTCATACTTAAAATGTTTTCGGCCTTCTTTCAATTCTGTCCAAACGCGCTGTGCAGCTAGGTCACAACTCCACTTTTCCACCATGGATTTCCTGAAAAACAAATGCAATCAACATTAGACTGTGCCAGAAGTGCTCCCAGACCCCAAAACCCACCCACAAACACCCGGAACCCTCTCAAACAGCACCTCAAAGACAAGCAAGTCAGCAAAAACGCAAAAAAAATTCCACCTCAGATTTTATCCAAATCTCTTTTATCCGGTATTAGACATTCCTAGCAATGGCCCAGAACCCTGCAGCCACCCGCAAAAAAGCAGAACACCCCCAAACAGGCAAAAAGCAAAAATGGGTCTACTACCTTCAATTCAGTCCAAATACGCGGTGCAGCTAGGCCCTAACTCCCCTTTTCCACCATGGATTTCCAGAAAAACAAATGCAATCATCATTAGACTGTGCCAGCAGTGCTCCCAGACCCCAAAACCCACCCACAACCACCCCGAACCCCCCTAAACAGCACCTCAAAGACAAGCAAGTCAGCAAAAACGCAAAACAAATTTCACCTCAGATTTTGTCTAAACCACTTTTATCCGGTATTAGACATTCCCAGCA
Source organism: Lissotriton vulgaris (assembly GCF_964263255.1). NCBI lineage: Eukaryota > Metazoa > Chordata > Amphibia > Caudata > Salamandridae > Lissotriton > Lissotriton vulgaris. Next base: position 184,391,378 of record NC_141688.1, on the reverse strand, counting down.
ATGGCCCCAGACCCGTCAACCTAGGCGGAAAGAAGTAGAAGACCCCCAAACAGCCAAAAAGCAAAACTACAAAAATGGGGACTTTGAAATTTTCAGGCAAATTTCCAAAATCACTATGTGCGCGCTCTGCAGCTAGGCCCTAACTCCCCTTTGCCACCATGGATTTACTTCAAACCTCTTGCAATAAAAAGCATCCACACCCAGCAGTGCTCCCAGACCCCAAAGCCCACCGACAAACACCCGGAACCCTCCCAAACAGCACCTCAAAGACAAGCAAGTCAGCAAAAAAGCAAAAAAATATTCACCTCTGATTTTGTCCAAACCACTTTTATCCGGTATTAGCAATGGCCCCAGACCCCTGCAGCCACCCACAAAAAAGCAGAACACCCCCAAACAGGCAAAAAACAAAAATGGGTCTACTACCTTCAATTCAGTCCAAATACGCTGTGCAGCTGGGCCCTAACTCCCCTTTTCCACCATGGATTTCCTGAAAAACAATTGCAATCAACATTAGACTGTGCCAGAATTGCTCCCAGACACCAAAACTCACCCCCATCAACCTAAAAGCCCGCCAAACAGCACCCCAAAGACAGGCAAGTGATCAAAAGCGCAAAAACTTTTTCTGCTCCGATTTTCTCCAAACCACTTTTATTAGACCTTCACAGCAATGCCCCAGACCCGTCAACTCACCTGCAAAGAAGTAGAACACCCCCACAAGTACAGAGTCTTTCTTCATTGGGCGTAATCCAGCCATCTGCTTTGAGGGAAATAGGAGTCTGGAGGAGGAGGATAGAGGAGCATGTTCTTGTGAACTTGTGAACCTGAGGAATGCAGACTGCGGCACCTTCAAATCAATAAGCAAATAAGTGAAGGCAGTTCTGCTGATGGGCTTGTTTTTGTGATTAGGTGATTAAAGTTTTTTTTATATAGATTTTGCAAAACAAAAGAAAGACAGACACACAGGAATAAAAGTGAATAAGGACGAAAAAGAAAGTTAGTAATTTATTGACTCATTTTCAGGGCTCGGTGTCAGGGAAGAAGAGCTCGTCCTCAAACTCTGCGAATTCAGGTGGGAGTAGGTCACCTAAAAGAGAAGAACTTCCCTCATCTAAGTTGGTGTCCTCCTCGTCTTCTTCCTGCGTGCATTCTCGTATTTTGTAATCTGGTGGTATAAGGTGCTGATTCATCTTGATCATTGTTAACCTCTCCACATTTTTGGGCGAGAGGCGGGTCCTTTTGCAGGTTACAATGCCACCAGCAGCACTGAAAACACGTTTCGAAGACACGCTTGCGAGTGGGCAAGACAAGTATGTTATAGCCAGGTTGGTGATCTCTAGCCACAATTCTCTTTTCCCATGCCAATACGCCAATGGGTCATCATGAACATAGACCTCTGTTGAGTCATTCAGATAGTCCTGCACCATCGACTCAAGGTTCTCCAGGGTTCCTCCAATTTGGTTACTTTTTGATGGGACCTTTTGAGAAGCAAACCCAAGCTGAGTTAGCCAATCCTCTTTTTCACACAATGTTACTGTTGTGTCTGGTGCAGATGATACGGTTGCTGGTGTCTTTAACGGACTTCTGCCATAGCCACAGATGCAGAAGTGGATTTTTTTGACTCCGGATGGCCTGCTGATGCTGATGTACTGCCTTTTCCTTCAATATCCTGCCGTTCTCTTTCAAACCGACTGGCTGCCACAGCTAGCCAATGTTTGTACTTTGTAACATCTGCGTCATTAAAAGGAAAGAATACTCTGCCTGCCAGTGCCTTTTTGTACCGTGGAACCAGAATAGTAGCACAAATGTAATGCAGTTCTGTGTGGATGTTTTGAAGACGTTCATCGCAAAGTAGGCGCTGTAATAACTTCTCCGCCAACTCAAATGCTTGTTACTTTTCTTCCTCTTTTTGAAACATAGAAGACACCGCCTTCAGTTGGTGCTCTAGCATGCGCAACAATGGGATAGCTTTTCCCAAATTACAGTCCTCCCTGCTGACTGCACGCGTGAAGACCTCAAAACGACGAAGCATGTCTGTCAGGCTTTTAACTAGCTTCCATTGCTCCACCTGTATCCTCAGGTCCTTCATAGCTGCGCCCTTTGTAAAGAAATACTGATCGACTACCGCACACTGCTCAAAAAGACGCTCAAGCATGTAGAAGGTTGAGTTCCAACTTGTTACCACCTCCTGGATGAGTGCTTTCACTGGCAGTTTACGTTCATGTTGCAGGCACCTCAGCTGCTTCCGGGCCTTAAAAGAATGGTTGAAATGTGTGCACATTCTTCGGCAGGTGGTCAGTAACGCGCACACTGGACTTTCTTCACTCAAGAATTTTTTAACAACCAGGTTTATACAGTGCGCCATACTCAGCACTCTGAAATAGTTACCCTTATCCATGGCCTTAACTACATTGGCGCCATTATCAGTGGAAACATAACCAATCATGCGTTTTCTTGGGGACAGCCATTGAAAGACCTTTGTGTTAAACTCATGCAAAATGTTTTCTCCTGTATGACTTTTCTCCATGCCAAACATGGCCAGTGTTGCATGTTTCCGAGCAGCTTTAAAAACGTTGTCCGGGTCAACACCTGCGGTTAGCTTTGCTTTAACCCTTGAAAAAGAGACCCAGTGTGCAGTGATGCACATGTAATCAACGGTTTGGCAACTGGTCCACATGTCTGTTGTCAGATGTATAGTGTGAACAGCACTCTTCTGCAAAGCTGCCCCAAACACCTCCAGCACATCTTCATGTAGTGCTGGAACCGCAACTCTGGCAAAATAGAACCGGCTAGGAACCTTCCATTTAGGGCAGAGCATTGCCACTAATTCACGAAAACCAACCCATTCCACAAAAGAAAAAGGGAGAAGGTCCAGCACTAGCATTTTAGCCAGCTTAGTGTTATAAAGATGCGTCATTGGGTGGTTGCGTTCAAATGGTGCATCTGAAAACAACATGCTTCTAATGGTGGGCTGGACCATTTTACGGGATGATGATGACTTCTTCGACCCAGTTACGCTCGGTGATGATGAACTTTTTCGCGTTGGTGTCTCACTCCCTCCCACACTCTTAGTGTGGCTCATATATCTTGCAGGGGGTGTGCTGCTGACAGGGGTACTGGATGTAAGTAAAGAAATGGTTGACGCTTCTTCCTCCTGGTCATCATCAGTTGAAACATCAACGGATACATTTTTTTGACTTGCAATTCGGGCTTCTTTGATCTCCTTTAGGTGCGCATGCCATTTGACAGTGTGCTGTCTCTCAAGATGACCTCTCTGGCCTCCAGTACCATAGTTAGCACCAAGCTTACCACGACTAACTCGAAGCTTACAAATGGTACAAATGGCTATGTTTTCCCTTGTTGGGCTAACACTAAAGAAGTCCCAAACTGCGGACTTCAAATGTCTGTGGGGGCGGAGGAGGCGATACTGGCAATGCTAATGCCAGATGAAGTGGAGGATGTGTGTTGCCGAACTTTACTACGTTGTGCACTTGCAGCACCACTAATTGAGGAAATGGAGGTCGAGGTGGATGGAGGTCCCTTCTGGAGAGAAAATATGGAAGTGGTAGGTGGTGATGTGCTAGTTAACTGCATTGGTGGTGGTCCCATTGCCACGTCGCCAACATCACGCTAAGCAGCATTTTGGGCAAGGGTAAAAATGTCTGTTTGCTGCATGCCCACTGGGGCTGCAGTGACGTCTATGATGACTGCTACGTCGTCGTGAGAATCTTCATCAGCAGGAGTATACGCCACTTCTTCTTCAGCGTCATCATCACACCCCATAACAACAAGACTTTCGGGGATCTTCCTTTTACGCTTAGCTACCTTTGTCAGATCATGGTGTGCCTCACTCTCAGACGGCCGTGGTGGTTCCCAATTTTCATCCATATCATCAGAAGGAAGGGGGCTTGAAGAAGATGTAGACACCATCCTTGATCTTTTCCTTGCTATGGATCTGGAAGACAATGAATGATCAGGAGGAGTGGCTTCCTCAAATGATACCTCGGCTTGAATATCGATTTCCTGATGTGCCCCTACTTCGGGAGGAACAACTATTGTGGGCACTTGTGCCGCTCCATGCACCTCTGCTTGCACATCTCCTTGTGCCGCCTCTCCTTCCACATGTACTTGGGCTTGCACTTGCACATGTGGTTGTTGTTGCGGCTGTGGTTGTTGAACACTCATCAGATGAGTTACAACAACCTGTGTTGATTGAGGGATGCTGCTACTTTCTTGCGATGAGCCATTATCACTGGTCGATGGTGATTGAACAACTATACTGGCTGCCTCTGCAGCACTCAAGGGCTTGGACTTAAGTTGGCGTGGTGGTGGTGGCACTGAGCCCAATGGAGCGGGGGTGCTGCTCCCAGCTTGATCCCCAGCAGACCCCGCTGCTGCTCTAGGCGTACTTTTTTTTCCCAAAAAAATGCGGCGGTCAGCACACCAGTCTCCTTGGTAACTGGCGCCACTTGCTTCTTCTGCTCCTTACTGGCAACTTTCTTGCTGGAGGAGCTACGGGCAACTTTTTTTGGGGCCATCTTCTTCAGATGTCAGAACAGCAGGCCGCAGTTGCACAAGTTGCAGAGTTGTCTGTGGCCACACGTGACGTTGTGCTGCACACACCGCAGCAGGACTTGTTCCTGGCACTGATGGGGAACGATGAGGCTGATGATTCGTCTTTCTGCACCTAAAAGCAAACGAATCCAGAGGAACATCAGTTAAATAAATGTTGCATATGTTGCGCTTCAATTAATAGTTTGCAACTAAGCATTTTTATTATACCCACCCCCCAAAATGGAAAGACCAATAAAATATACCACTGACAGAGTACCCCTGGGCATAATGGATGAAAGCATGGCAGACTGTGTGCAGGCCTATGGAACAACAAAGCACACTTCCTGCCTTCAAAATGGCCCCTAGACCCCCACCACATGGCCAGGCCCTGCCTGTACCAGCCCTCAAAATGGCCCCCACCCACATGGACAGGCCCCATCAACACCCCAAAAAGTAAAAAAACACACAAAAATCACCCTAATCCAATGCCATCCATGCCCTCCATGATGTTTACATTAAAGAGACCCCACAGAAAGACTCAGTCCATGCACCACTGAGTACCCCTGGGCAAAAGGCCCCAACAACAGCCCAAAAATCGAAAAACACACAAAAATCACCACAATGCAATGCCATCCATGCCCTTCATGATGTTTACATTAAAGAGACCCCACAGAAAGACTCAGTCCATTGACCACTGATTACCCCTGGGCAAAAGACCCCAACAACAGCCCAAAAAGTAAAAAAAACACACAGAAATCGCCACAATCCAATGCCATCCATGCCCTCCATGATGTTTACATTAAAGAGACCCCACAGAAAGACTCAGTCCATGCACCACTGAGTACCCCTGGGCAAAATTCCCCAACAACAGCCCAAAAATCGAAAAACACACAAAAAACACCATAATCCAATGCCATTCATGGCCTCCATGATGTTTACATTAAAGAGACCCCACAGAAAGACTCAGTCCATGTACCACTGAGTGCCCCTGGGCAAAAGGCCCCAACAACAGCCCAAAAAGTCAAAAAACACACAAATATCACCACAATCCAATGCCATCATGCCCTCTATGATGTTTACATTAAAGAGACCCCATAGAAAGACTCAGTCCATGCACCACTGAGTACCCCTGGGCAAAAGGCCCCAACAACATCCCCAAAAATCGAAAAACACACAAAAATCACCACAATCCAATGCCATCCATGCCCTCAATCATGTTCAAATTGAGGGCATGGATGGCACCCGACAGAAAGACTAGGCCCATGCACCACTGAGTACCCCTGGGCATAATGGATAAAAGCATGGCAGACTGGTTGCAGGCCTATGGCACAACAAGGCACACTGCCTGGCTTCAAAATGGGCCCTAGACCCCCACCACATGGCTATGTACTAGTCCTCAAAATGGCCTCCACCCACATGGACAGGCGCCATCACCACCCCCAAAAATCGAAAAACACAAAAATCACCACAATCCAATGCCATCCATGCCCTCAATCATGTTGAAATTCAAGACACCCCACAGAAAGACTAGGCCCATGCACCACTCAGTACCCCTGGGCATAACGGATGAAAGCATGGAAGACTGGGTGCAGGCCTTTGGCACAACAAAGCACACTGCCTGGCTTCAAAATGGCCCCTAGACCCCCATCACATGGCCGGGCCCTGCCTGTACCAGTCCTCAAAATGGCCCCCACCCACATGGACAGGCCCCATCACCACCCCCAAAAATCGAAAAACACACAAAAATCACCACAATCCAATGCCATCCGTGTCCTCTATGATGTTTACATTCAGGAGACCCCACAGAAAGACTCAGTCCATGCACCCCTGAGTACCCCTGGACAAAAGGCCGCAACAACAGCCAAAAAATCGAAAAACACACAGAAATCGCCACAATCCAATGCCTTCCATGCCCTCAATCATGTTGAAATTCAAGACACCCCACAGAAAGACTCGGTCCATGCACCACTGAGTATCCCTGGGCATAATGGATGAAAGCATGGCAGACTGGGTGCAGGCCTATGGCACAACAAAGCACACTGCCTGGGTTCAAAATGGCCCCTAGACCCCCACCCACATGGACAGTCCCTGCCTGGACCAGGCTTCAAAATGGCCCCTACCCACATTGACAAGCCCCAACACCACCCAAAAAGTCAAAAAACACACAAAAATCACTACACTTCAATGCCATCCATACCCTCCATGATGTTTACATTAAAGAGACCCCACAGAAAGACTCAGTCCAATCACCCTGGGCAAAAGGCCCACACAACAGCCAAAAAATCGAAAAACAAACAAAAATCATCACAATCCAATGCCATCCATGCCCTCCATGATGTTTACATTACAGAGACCCCACAGAAAGACTCAGTCCATGCACCACTGAGTACCCCTGGGCAAACGGCCCCAATAACAGCCAAAAAATTGAAAAACACACAAAAATCACCACAATCCAATACCATCCATGCCCTCCATGTTGTTTATATTAAAGAGACCCCACAGAAAGACTCAGTCCATGCACCACTGAGTACCCCTGGGCAAAAGGCCCCAACAACAGCCAAAAAATCAAAAAACACACAAAATCAGCCCAATCCAATGCAATCCATGCCCTAAACAATGTTGAAATTCAACAAAACAGTTGTATCATGCACCCATAACTAACCCTGTTCCTACTGGATACTGTGGCAACCCACAATATATTTTATTTAATGTTCTGAAAAAGTTCAACTTACTTGTGAAATTTCTAATCCAAAAGTTATCCAAAGAAAGTCAAAAAGGCCTCAAATCCAAATATCCAGCAGCATCCACAGAAAGTAAACCTTCCAGGTCAAGATCCACATCAAAGTGACCAGGACATGAACAAAGCACTGGGAGGAGCCTGCTGGACAGGAACAGGAAGTTGGAGACTGTGGGGCACTTCATTCCTCCCACCCCCCCGAAATGGACTCCTTGCAAAAAAAAGTGCAGGCAAATGTCCACCTGAGGAGTTATTCTGATAAAAATCATCATTTTCAGAAGGTTTATGCTACCTGCTGGTGGATTTCTTGTGCAGAATTGCAAATTTAGCAATTTCGCGAGTGCAAGATTGTTGCTGCCCGCCGTACCTACGTGTTCGCAATTGTTTACTCCCGCAATGCATGATCAAGAGCCTTTATGACGTACTCGCGTTGACAAACTCGCTGTGCAAGGTGGCGGGCTGAATGACGTAATCGCGGTCGACAAACTCCCGCGGGATCACGCAGCAAGATCCAAAATTGCGCAAAACACGCAAACATGGAGAAAAACAACTCTTCAAACGTTGAATGACGGTAAGTGAATGCCGTGCGCCGTAATATTGTATTTGTCAAGCGCGACCAAGCAAAAAAATCCGCTGCGTGCGAATTTGCGGATTTTCGGCAAATTCAAGAGAATTCGCGGATCGCGAATTTGCCGAATATCCGCAAATTCCGCGAGCGGAACAGATTTTACGCCCATGCTTAATAACAATTATGTTTTTAAATATATAGATATTTGTTACTTCTGCTTAACAAATGTACATGCGGTACAAAAGGGGGTGGTGATGGACGGAGCATCTGAATCAATCAAACACTCACACCCAGTCAAAAGAACTGGGTTTAATCCATCACCGTTCTTTAGCCCACTCTTTAGCCCACTCTGCCACCCCAGTTCAGACATGGCTATATGCAAATCAGTCTGACCCTGTGCCTCATGGGAACACTCCAGCCCGAACTGCAAAGCCATGTCATGGCTTGGTAGTTCGGGCTGGACTGTTCCCATGAGGCACAGGGTCAAGGCTAATTTGCATATAGCCATTGTCTGACCTAGGGTGGTGTGGAGTGCAAAAAAACGATGAATTTAGGCCCATTGTTCTGCATTCTGTCCATCAACTGTGTTTTTTGCAATTTTCACCCCTAGTGGGCTGGGTATGCTCAGACGTGAGTCCGAGGCTCTCCACATCACTGGAGTCAAGCTATCCAGGCTGAAGAAGGCTGATAGCCAGAAACCGGTCCTTGGATGCTTGATTCGGGTCTAGGAAAGACATGGCTTGGTAGTTCGGGCTGGACTGTTCCCACAAGGCACAGGGTCAAGGCTGATTTGCGTATAGCCATTGTCTGACCTAGGGTGGTCTGGAGTGCAAAAAACGATGGATTTAGGCCCAGATCTTTGTACTGGGGTGAATGTAAGACATTGCATTCTGTCCACCAACTGTGTTTTTTGCAATTTTTACCCTGAGTGGGCTGGGTATGCTCAGACGTGAGTCCCAGGCTCTCCACATCACTGGAGTCAAGCAATCCAGGCTGAAGAAGGCTGATAGCCAGAAACCGGTCCTTGGATGCTTGATTCCGGTCTAGGATAGACATGGCTTGGTAGTTCGGGCTGGACTGTTCCCATGAGGCACAGGGTCAAGGCTGATTTGCATATAGCCATTGTCTGACCTAGGGTGGCGTGGAGTGCAAAAAAACGATGGATTTAGGCCCAGATCTTTGTACTGGGGTGACTGTAAGACATTGTTCTGCATTCTGTCCATCAACTGTGTTTTTTACAATTTTCACCCCAAGTGGGCTGGGTATGCTCAGACGTGAGCCCCAGGCTCTCCACATCACTGGAGTCAAGCTATCCAGGCTGTAGAAGGCTGATAGCCAGAAACCGGTTCTTGGATGCTTGATTCCGGTCTAGGAAAGACATGGCTTGGTAGTTCGGGCTGGACTGTTCCCATGAGGCACAGGGTCAAGGCTGGTTTGCATATAGCCATTGTCTGACCTAGGGTGGTGTGGAGTGCAAAAAAACGATGGATTTAGGCCCAGATCTTTGTACTGGGGTGAATGTAAGACATGGTTCTGCATTCTGTCCATCAACTGTGTTTTTAACAAATGTACATGTTACCTATGGTTATATTTTCTATATTTAACATGTAAATAGGTGACTGCATAAATAAAGCGTTATCTTATCATTACTATTGATCTACAGTCGAATCACAATTGAATTACAAAACAAACAAAAAATAATAAAAACAAATAAATTAACTTTAAAAACAGTGACACTTGAAAGTCTGAGTTCATAAAATACAACTTAAATGTACAATTTGCTTCTAATTAAGCATCTCCAAATGTACCACCCTATATTGCACCCTATAGCTCTCACAATATATCCTCTACCTCCACTCCGACTCATCTCAACCTCATTCTACTACACTCTCCAATGCACTACCCTATTGCTGTCAAAGCCCAGCTCACCTGAGTTTCTGTTCAGTTCTGATGGAGGTTGAAGACAGTCTGACCCCACCCTGAAACTGCTTGTTCCAGCACACTAGTTTTAAAACAGTGCACTAAGCACCAGAAGCTCAAGGGAAGGGGGGAACTGGATAAAATAAAAAAAGAGAGACAACACCGTTCTTGAGTTTCCACTGTAGAAGAGCTGCTAAAATCTGCGGCCCTCTCTGACTTCTGTAGAAACCTGTGCCTAATGAAACATAAACAAAGAACAGATAAGTGCAAACTATCCCTAAATGTGTTCCTGATCAAACCTTAATCTTATTAGAAATTCTCTTCTAAAAGTACCTCTTTCTGTTTTGCAGGTCGATTGCAGTGGACAGAAGAGGGGCTAAGGTAAGAAGTAGCCAGAAACCAGAATAAGGAAGAGCCAGAAGCTGCGCTGTTGAAGTCAATGAAGGTCTGAGGAGAGCAGGAGTGCCAGCGCCAAAGGATCTGTTCTCAGGTAAGTGGGAGGTAGACGAGCACAAGCACTGGGTGAGGCTCAGGGGCTGCCTTTTATAGACAGGGCTGGGTGTGGTTCGAAGAGCTGGGTGTGGTTCAAAGAACTGGGTGTGGTTCTCACAAGCAGGTGTGCAGAGCTTCAGTTATTATGCTAATGAGTTAAAGTAACACATGGCCTAGGGAGGAGTGTTTTCAATAAGCCTTGGTAAAAGCAAGGTCCAATGTGCAAACAAGACAGCAATGTCTACATTTGTGAATACATTGAGCAACATACACAGAAGTCTTAGGGAGGGGCTGAGATAACAAGAAAGGCTTTCAGTAGTATGTTTAAAGAGAGCTATTACAGAGACCACTAGTGCAATGAGAGGGGACATGCTCTTTGCTGTGCACAAACCCTAACAATTTCTTGCCCTATACCTCCCTAATTATTTCCGCTCTCTCATCCCAAACCCATTCTGCTATTCTGATCCCCAAAACAACCCTTTCAAGACTCTCACCTATTTCTCACTCTATACCTCTCTCAATATATCCTCTACCCCAACTCATCCCAAATCCCATTTTACTACTGGAGCCCCAAAATAACCCTGTCTAGATTCTTCCCTTCTCAACCCCTCTTTGCATCATCTCATACCTGTTCTACTATTCGGATTTCCTTAACACGTCTTTCTAAACCCTTTCCTCTAACTCTCCCCCTCCACCTCCCATTTACTCATTCCCACCTGCCTCCTCCTACTGCTATGATCTCCCCCCAAAAAATTGCTAGACCCTTCACTCTTCTATCCTACCACTATCCTTTTCAATCAAAATAACAGACTAACATGTCCACCATTCAAATTAAATTCAAATTTCCTCATACTAATTCCCCACTGTTCCTGTTTGGGTTCTGGAGTAGCATGCTAACTGGAAAAAAGTGCTTGATGCGCATCCAAGTGTTTGAATGGAGTTGGATTATAGATTTTAACAGATCACTGGGTGTTCCCCATTTTGCATTATTATTAGTTGAGAGTGGAAACACCACTGAGGAAACAGCCACAACCCTTGACATGGTGAAATACAAAAGTCACAAAATGACCTGTGCTTAACCCTCTGGTAGATTGGCATAAACAAAGTCAAAATAGTTTAGAGATTGTTGTGTAAATAATTTATGCAGCAACCAAGCAGTAATACAATGAAAAGACAGCACAAGAAAAGTCCTGTAAGAAAACATGCTTTTTGCAGGTATCCACCAACTTTTGCCCTCATTTGGACTACTAGCTGCTGATGTATGACCTTGAAAGTGCACCGAAGGCACTGAAGCCTGCTAACCAGCCTTAATATGATGAATGTGAACTGGTAACCCTAATTTGCAAGGATTTTCACCCCTTATAAGTCCCTGGTAAGTGGTACACAAGGCATGGGAGTTAAAGGAGTCACCAGGGCCTGTAGCACTAAATGACCCAAGTAAACAGATGACAGTAGGCCTGTTATTGCAGATTGCAGCAGCAGTGCAAACTGCTCAAACTCGACTTTGTACTCACCAAAAGATGCAGGGTCACAGCACTATTTTTAATATATGTAATTCACCCCTTATATAGGCCTCCTAAACCCAGAAAGCAGTGTGCATTATTCTGAAGGTGTGGACATATAAGTGCAAGCTTATATGTCCCGATAGTAGCTTCCATCCATTAAGGGCTACTATAAGTGATCATGGGACCATATGATAACACAGAATGGCACCCTGGTACCCCTGAGGTTGCCAGCTCCATTGTGTTCCCACTGAAGTATGTCATGTTTTGTAGAAAACAACAGTCTATATCACGCCTGATATGATTCCCATGCCACAGTTAATGTGACATGCACTCGGCCTCAGAGGTTTCCCACCTCATTACCCCAGGCTTTCCTGTACCCTATCTGACAGCCTGAACCTGCTACCACCAGGACAGGAATCTTATCCCCTGTCATGAGGTGTAAAATCTCCCAGGAGTCAGAAACAAAGGCTACCTGGGAAGGAGGTGACACCTCTTTCCCAGACAGGATGACTAGTGAAGTGGTACATCAAGACGATGAGCTTCAAAAATTACATCGCCTCTGATATGCATTGAAGCTGCTTCCCTCAGGCACTTTTGGACCCAGTGCAGGAAAGAAAATTATGTAGTCAGTAAGTTAGCCACACCTGTAGGGTGTGCTACCGGGTCTGTACAGCAAAGGATGTTTTCTCTTTTTAAAAAACAAAATAGTAGAATAGAGGGTTCTGGATTGAAAAGGTGGCATACAACCCTGACAGTGGTTGCTTCAGGAAGGGATTAGCTGCTGGCGTAGTAGTGATGGAGCAAGGATTCGCACGTAAAGCGACTTGCTCCCACTCATGAACCTCGTTTAATGTATAATCATGTTAATCCAACTGTTCGTCATTTATTTTTACATTTTCCCCAACACGTGGGTGTCCCCAAGAGGCTTGCCTGTGTGTCTTTTCATACTAACAAAGCTTGCACTAGAAGAAATGGCTGCTTCGCTGAAATTCAGTCTGCGCATGCGTCGGTCATACCCATGTGATGTGACGCACTCGCATTCTGGAGGGAATCTGTGCTCATGCGCACTGTTGCAAACATGGCCGCTTGTCCCTCATCACGCTCTACGCTTGCTACTGCTGCTTTAGCCTATCTGTCTTTTCGCACTAAAAGGTAATACTATAGAAGTTTTAAAGTTAAGGGGTGTGATTAATTTTAGCTTGGTATACAGTGTGATCGTTTTATACATGATTCTAATTTGTTCTCGCTTACTTTTCGTGTATCGTGTCTCTGGGGCTGGGAAAATCGGGAGTGGAGCCATGCTTGAGGCTCTGCTGGGCACCGTCATGTGACCGGGGAGAAACTCCACTGCGCAGAAGCTGAAACAAGCCAGCTGGCTCCTGAAGCACAATGCCCCTGAGAAACTTCTCTGAGAGACCAAATCTTACCTTGAAAGATGCAATACTGTTGCTACCTGCTATGGACTATATTGTACTGCTGTATTCTTATGCATGGGAACGTGAACCCAAGGGGCGGGTAGGCAGAAATTATTATGCATGATGGGAACACAAAATTCTAGGAGGTGACAATGATCACATCACCTCTCCTGACCAATCATAGTCTGAGAAACTGTCACTTGCAACATTGGTGGGTGGTCTATGGGTCCCCAAACAGTATAACTGCCCTAGTTTAGCTTAGGAAAATTGTCCGACTTGTCCGAGTAGCAGACCTGTCACTGACCCTACGAACTCTATAGGTGATCCAATCTTGAGTGCTGCGGAGCACTCTGTCCATACTTTCCACAAACTCCTAGGGGTGGAAATAGTCTTAAGTGCTGGCGGAGCACTTTGCTGGGAAATTCGAAAACCCAATCGGGGTTACTGGCGGATTACTTGCAGAAAGGGGTAACGCAGGCGTTGCTTCTAAAGCTGTGGGTGTTGGTCGTACCTTGGTGAGCCCAGTCCTGATCCCAAATCCTGAGGGGTAGCCTGTCCTGACTGTCCGTGAGCTGTACCTGCTCGCATTCTGGCAATCCTTTTCTGAGGGTCCTTGTCCCCGTCCTCCCAACTGACCCGTGGCCAGGGTTGGTCTACATTCTGAATTAGGTAATTATCAGTCTGTGGGTTTGCGTCTCTCTCTCTCTCTCTCTCTCTTTTTCCATTTTCTTAATAAAGCACTCTTGCCCGTGATATTGCTCTATCACATTGAAAAGCAAGTTATATGCAATTGTTTATTAGAATTGTTCCACTTCTCTCCCCACCTTTAGAAGATTGCCAAACTGTCACATTTTTAGTATGTTCCCGTTTTCCCTTTCCCTTAGTATGATTGCCGTGAACTTAGCAAGATAGCATAATAGCCTAGATAAATGTTATAGGTCCCGTTCATATCCCATGTCCTAGTATAAACTTGCAGTGATTAGTTGGTTCCTAATATTCTTACCCATAGTGTTCACGTATACTCAAATGGTCCTTGCTTTAATTCATGGTTATATTTTGGTTGTGATTTTAATGCTTGATGTGTTACTTTGTATTTTGCTAATATTGACATATTTACTTTGAAATTCTTATATAAACTCCTAAACTTATCAGGTGTCTGTGGTTATTTTGTGGTTTATAGTGTGGGCAATGTACTTTGGGTTATAAAGTGTATTTTTCTTCTAGGACCCCTGTCACCTATTCCCTGCTAGCTCCTGATCCGTCTGGAGTAATGTGCCTGTGGTAAGTCAGGTACATGATCAGCAGTGGTGAGACGTCACCTCCCGAATTACTCATAGTAGCGTGTATAATCTCACCCGGTTCACGCCAAACGCGAGTCATTGGTTTATATAGGCACGCCAGGGCCCAGTGCGTGTGAGAATTAGGAAACCCAGTGACCCGGGTGAACTGCGCGCTCTATCAGTAGCTCACTTGTCGTAATTGGCCCGGCAGCATTAGCGATTAGCTGAACCTACACGTTGTCCTCCTTAACTTGGCTATATACGATAAACGCCATTTTGAATGTTGTGGCGGCCATCTTAGACCATGAGCGGCCTCGTGGCCGGCGTGCCCTTTAGTCCGTTGTCCGTTCCACTGACCACTCTTGTCTGCCCAGCAACAGGCTATTTTTAGTACTGGTCAAGCCACGCATGCGCAGTTCCCACTGACCCGTAAACCTTCAGGAATGTGCACCAAACTGACCAGCGGAGTTGTGCCCCCTCCAATGAGCTGGCAGTATTTCAAAACATGACCATATATGTCCCTAAAATGTGTCTTAACTTGTGCCGCCTATCTTTTATTGCCCCAAAACTGTATATAAACGGGGTCACACCGATGTTCGGTGTGATACCTCTTGCATTACCGAAGGGTGCTGTTTGAGTGTACCACCACCCCATGGGGTCTTAATAAACTTGTTCTTTGCCTTTTACAGTTTCCGTGCCAACAGTTCTTGAGTGTAAGTGGGTTATCTCCGGAGCGTGTAGGCCTTGGGAACCCCGAATTACTTCAATTGGCGACCACGAAGGGACTCATCAGCGACTCGGATGCCCGAAGGAGAGGTCGTGACGAAGGCTTGGAAACCCGCCATGGGCGCGCGCTGCCACGAGTGACCCGAGTCTTGGCTGCCACGGTGTTTTTTCCTTTCCTTCCGATCTGACCTTCCAGGTGGCGCCGGTCTCCGACTGAGTTTTCGAAGTGTCTGCATCGCTGAGAAAGTGCCGTTTGGCTGATTTGGCTTACAAGACCTTGGCAGTTGGAATCTGGACATTTGGGAATTTGGGTAAGCTTTGTGATCGGTAAGGTAGTCTTCGGACGCTTACTGAGGTCCTATGATTTGTGTTCGGTAAGGTAGTCTTCGGACGCTTACTGAAAATCTGTGCTTTGTGATCGGTAAGGTAGTCCTCGGACGCTTGCCGAAGTCCTACGATCTACGTCCTTCGATTTGAGTTAGCTAACATTGTGAATTTGTGATCTTTGAACTTATATGTGTAGTGCACTTCACATAGGCAGGCATGTAGAGATGTTTCTCTAACTTTGTTTTTTCCTTTGAGCGGCACAACCGTGCGAAGAACTGTAAGTGCCATTTTGTCCGGTGTCACGTTTTCGTGATACTTTTTGAACATGCCTGTTTTCAGCACACTCCGAGGAATGTGTTGTCTTGGAGAAGGTACCTCAATTAGGTTAGCGGAATCACAGCCGGCTCCCCCAGAGGGAACACCAAATAGGGAAATGTACATAAAATTTGGCCTTCCCCCTATTATGTACAGTAAATTATGGCATAAATACACTAAGGCCGATCCTGAATTGCAGTGGGCTCTACACGGGTCCTATGATTTGAGTAAAATACAATTTGTAGAGCAATGTCTGTTTCAACGCAGGTCTAGACAAAATATGTTTGATTGCGTGCGAATGTGGGAGAAAGCGGCGCGTGAGCGAATGAAGCGTGAGGTTGCCTTGGCGGACAAAGAGCAGCGCAAGGCTGCTCGGGATAAGGCTTTACAGCTTGAGGAAAAGGAGGCTCAGGAGAAGAAAGAAAGGGAGGAACTGGAACGTAAATTGCAAACGACTGGTCAATTTCCTATTCGCCGACCACTTTATCCTGTCCTTAATAATGAAATTGATGATTTTTCTTTGTTAGATCGGTCACCGCCTCCGTACGTTTCGCCGACGGCTCCGGCTGCGGATTCCGAGGATGATGGACAAGATCAGTTGAGCCAGAAGGGGGTATCGGCTCTCAGGTTTACTGCGGAGAGGTCCACTCATTTACGCAGTTGGGCTCGTAAAGTGAATAAGCATTGTGTTACTCAGGAGCAGTTGTTAACAGAAAAGAAAGGGTGGTCGGATCTTGAATTAATGTATTTTCTGTCCAGTCTGGCGGATGAAGTTGTAAACGCATATTGTGAACTTTCTGATACGCTAGAGCCTAAAGTGTTGTCAGTGTATCGTGAGAATTTAGCTAAAGGTGATTTTGATCTTTCAGATGTTGACGACCTGTTCAAGCAATTGATCAAGCTGCGGGATGAGACAACCCAATTGCGGGAGGAACGGAAACGGAGGCAAAAGGAGTCCGAATCGGAGAATAACGGGCAGGCTAAGGAGTGTTCTCTCCGTGGTTCAGATAAGAGTTCTGCGTTGCATGTTATGCCTATGCGTGAAGCCGCGCCTTTGTATGTTCCACCACAAGGGGAAGGTACGGATGATGATAAATTGTCGAAGGATGCGAAAGGGTATTTTGTGTATAATTGGGTATACACGCCATGGAATAGAGCAGATGTCATGGCATTGAAAAATTCTTTACCTGATCTTCGGAAGAATCCGGCGGCATTTTATGAGGGGGTGGAGGGGGCTATATCGTCTTGTGTGATGACTCTTGTGGATATAGATTTGTTTTTTGGACTAATTTTACCACCTGATATGTGGAGGCAAATTCGTAAAAATAATGATGAAACGATATTGGGGGGGACATGGAAAGAAATAAATGCTGCAGATTTGGATAGAGAACCAGCATGTAAGCCTTGTCAGTTAATTCTAGACCTTCCGGCAGCTATCTTGAATAAATTAAAAACGCTCGTTCCCTCCAAAAAGATTGATTGGACCATGTTAACGTCGTGCAAGCAGAAACCCGATGAAACAGTCTCAGATTTCTTTACACGCTTCGAGGAGGCGTTTCATGATTACAGTGGTCAATCTTTAACTGACGATACGGGTCGGCATTTGTTTGTAGATAAGTATGTAGCTAATCTCCTACCAGAGATTGCAAAGCGATTGAAGTCGAGTGAGAGTTCCTGGGCCACGGCGACCCCTGCGTCCTTGTTAACTATGGCTCAGTATTATGAGCGGCAGGAAGTGGAGGCTAAAGAAAGTGTAGAGAAAAAGGCGAAGGAATTGAAAACGAAGGTGATGTTGGCGCAGGTTCGGGGAACACAGGGTAGAGGGAATGATAGAGGTAGACGAGGTGGAGGAAACGCATCGTATGGTCGTACGGACATTGCGGAGGATCAGTGTGCTTATTGTAAGGAGTTCGGGCATTGGGCCGAAGATTGTCCGGTACTTCGTGAACAGCGTAGTCAGCGTGGTCGAGGAAGTGGAAGGTCAAGAGGAGGTTATACGGGAACGAGAGGTGGCGGAGGTGATCGTAGACAGGTTGAGGAGAGGGGCCGTGGCCAGGACGAACGAAATACGTTTGATAGACGGAATCAATATCAGATTTCGGAAGGAGAGAATGTGGAACACCAGGATTATGTGCATGCATAGGATTGCGTAGGATGGGGTAAGGAATCAGTTGAAGTGCCGGTAGATCAGCAAGGTCCATATGTAACAGCGGGTATTTTGGGTTCTACTGATCAATTTCTAGTCGACACAGGGGCTACTCGTAGCGCTCTGTCGAAAAACTTGGTTCCGAGGGCTCCCCTGTCTGGCGAAATGATTACGTGTGTAGGGTTTGATGGCACACCCTCCCCCAGCCCATTGTCCAAGCCCCTTGCACTATGCATTGACAAATACTTTAGTTTTGGCCAATTTTTGTTATCTCCCCATACCCCAGACAATATCCTGGGCATTGATTTGCTTAAATATTTTCGAGCGACAATACGTTGCGCTCCAGAGGGAGTGCTGGTTATTCTGAATGACAATTACCCTGACCCTGACAGATTTTATGCCATTTTAGACATCCCTGCTTTGGCCTCTCTACCGCACACGTTGTGGGCGACCTCAGATACGGATGTGGGAGAGATGCGTATTCCACCAATACACATTACTGTTAAGGAGGGGGCCCCTCTACCACGAGTGCCACAGTATAAGATTTCGAGAGAAGGTGAAATTGCATTGACACATATTGTTCAGGATTTGATTTCTGCAGGGGTGGTGGAAGAGGTCCCTTAAAATGTTTGTAACAGCCCTATTCTACCGATTCTTAAGAGAGACTCAGATGGCAAGATCTATCGATTTATTATTGATTTGCGTGAGATAAACAAAATTGTCATTCCCCAATACCCGGTGGTGTCTGATATCACGACCTTGCTTACCCTGGTTCCACCGATGGCCACCACCTTTAGCGTTATTGACTTAAAGAATGCGTTCTTTTCCATCCCTGTTCACCCTGATAGCAGATACCTGTTTGGTTTTACACTCAATAATAAATCGTATAGATTTTGTCGTGTTCCCCAAGGATATACTGAAAGCCCTAGCATCTACAGCCAGGCTTTGAAACGGCAACTAGATTCCTTTAAATTGCAGTCTGGCGTTGCGCTCATCCAGTACGTGGATGACCTTCTGCTTGCCGCTGACTCCTATGCGCAATGTGAACAGAGTACGCTTGCGTTGCTTTCCTTTTTGGCACAGCACAATCACAAGGTTTCCAAGAAAAAGCTCCAATATTGCAGACCCCAGGTGACCTACCTCGGTCATCTGTTGTCTAAGGAGGGGCGTGCATTAACATCTGATCGAATTCAAGCAATTTTAGACACACCAGTCCCCCGCACGCAGAGAGATGTGCGTGCCTTCATAGGGTTAACGTCCTTTTGTAGACAATGGATCATGGGTTTTTCACATATCATAAAACCCTTGCTAGCATTACTGTCCAAAGCTACACCGATGCCTCTTGAGTGGACAGATGAATGTCAGAAAGCTTTTGAGCAGTTGAGGCAGGCCCTTTGTTCCGCAACCGTGTTAGGTACACCAGACTACACAAAACTTTTCACATTGTACGTGCACGAGAATGATGGGTGCGCGTTGTCAGTGTTAGTGCAATTACACGGGGATAAGCAGAGACCATGTGCATACTTCTCTGCCATTTTGGATCCTGTAGCACGAGGGTTGCCTGGGTGTTTTCGAGCGGTAGCAGCAACAGCAGTAGCCATACGGCAGAGTGAGGGCATAGTGTTATCACACAAATTGTTGGTGTTAGTCCCTCACGCAGTAGATGCCCTGTTAAACCAAACAAAGACTCAATACCTTACGAGTGCACGGCTAACAGGATATGAGCTAACACTCTTAGCGCCACATATTACACTGAAAAGATGCGCTACTTTGAACCCCGCCACTTTATTGCCCTATCCGGCCGAGGAGGGTCAGGAAGAAAAACATCATGACTGTGTTTTCCTGACCGAGGAACAGACAAAGGGTCGTGTCGATTTACAGGATGTGCCACTTCCAGATGTGGATGGGGAACTGTGGGTTGATGGATCGTGTTTAAGGCTGCCAGATGGTACGACTTCCGCAGCATATGCGATCACGACGCTTAAGACAGTGGTAGAAACAGCTAGGATACCACAAAAATCGGCTCAGGCAGCAGAGCTGATAGCTTTAACAAGAGCCTGCGAATTGAGTGCCGGATTATGTGTGAACATATACACGGACAGCCGGTATGCCTTTGGAGTGGCCCATGACTTCGGGCTGCTTTGGAGGGAACGCGGGTTTCTGACATCACACGGAGAGCACATTATGCACGGAGAGCTAGTGTGTGATCTCCTAAATGCGCTGCTTTGCCCTAAGAAAGTAGCGATAGTGAAGTGCAGTGCCCATAAAAAGATTACGGATAAAGTGGGTCAAGGTAATGCCTTTGCAGACAGCATAGCAAGGCAAACGGCTATGTCCCGAACTAGCTCCCCCATGTACGTGGTACAATCACAGGCTGAGCGATGGAGTGATGCTAGAGCAGAAATACGGGATATTCAAAAATCAGCCACAGAATCTGAACTTGCGGCTTGGGCAGCAGATGGGGTACTAGATGACGAGGGTTGTTGGAGAAGCAAAGACATGGAGAAGTGGAAATTGCCTGCGGCTTACTTACAGGCGATGGTCCAGATGACACATGGACTGGCTCATGTCGGAGCTCTTGCAATCACTCGGCTTTTAACACGAGTTTGGGAACATCCCGAGATTGCTAATACTGCAAAGAGAGTAGTGCAGACCTGCCTGGTATGTTTGCAACACAATCCTGGAAAGGGGACTCATACTCCGAAAGGAGGGTTCGTTCCACCTTCTGCACCGTTTGAGGTGCTTCAAATGGATTACATCCAACTCGAGCGCTGCAATAACCTGAAGTACGTCCTAGTGGTGGTATGTGCTTTTAGCAAATGGGTTGAGGCCTACCCCACAAAAGACAATACGGCTTTGACAACAGCTAAGGTGTTGCTTAAGGAATTCTTTCCTCGCTTTGGAGTTTGCAAATTTTTGTGGAGCGATAATGGGCCCCATTTTGTTGGAAAGATTGTGGAATACGTACTGAAGGGGTTAGGGATTCAGCAGAAGTTCCACGCTGTATTCCACCCTCAGTCAGCAGGTTTGGTCGAGCGGTATAATGCCACGTTGAAGCTTAAGCTGGCCAAAATTGTGGCGTCTACATCGTTGAAGTGGCCAGATGCTTTGCCGCTAGCGCTACTATCTCTTAGATCAGTACCCCACTCACGAACTGGCCTTACGCCCTATGAGGTGGTGTTTGTCCGCCCTATGAATATCTGGGGGGTGCCCAAGCCGCGATTAATACATGATGTGCCTTGTGTTATGATGAATGATTATTTGGCACGATTACCAAATGATTTGCTCTCTATTCATCAACAGGTTCGAGAAGCGCTCCCTGACAACTCTACTGGAGAGGGCCATGATCTTCGTCCTGGTGACCATGTAATGGTCCGCTCGTTTGAGAGAGCAAGCAGTCTAGAGCCCAGGTGGAAGGGCCCCGAGCAGGTCCTCCTTGCGACCCGTACCGCAGTACGAGTGACAAACAGGAAGCGGTGGGTGCATTCGACACATTGTCGCCGTGTCTCTCCGGATATGGTGACTCCTGCTGTGTTGACTGATTATAAGGAGATCTTGGAGAAAGAGAAGAGCCCAGCTGTGACGTTGGCCGAAGTGGAGGGAGCCTTCCCGGACCAATCTGCCACTGGAAGAGAGCGCTACGACTTGCGTCCACGATAAGAAGATTTTTTTTTTGCTCCTTTTTTAATGACTGGTTGGTTACAGCTCCAGGTTTGTGAAACGGAAACCGGGAATTCCAAGGGGGGGGGATCAGTTCTGCCAGAGTAGCGACACCCGTCTTGGCCCGGAGAAGAAAACAACGGCTACCTCGGAGTTCAGCACCGCATTTTTTCTTTTTTAGGTATACACGTACGTGTATCTGAGACTTTGTGAATAATTTGTGAACAATTTGTGCCATCTGAGACTTTGCACGAACATTCTTGAACTATGGCATCAACGGCATCTCGTGATAAGAAAATATTGGGTGCCTTTCTCTTTGTTTTGACTATTGTGGTGATAGCTGTTATAGCCTGGGTAGTCGAACTTATGGTGCCTGTACGTGAACATTTGCTGCCGACTACCCCGGCACCGTCTGAACATTTTCATTTTACACTGCCTTTCCATGAAGAGCGCCATCGCCAAACGTACTTAAATAACAGCTTCATTCAGATCCTTCACCACACACATAATATGACCAATACCTCGAATTGCTGGGTGTGTGGGATGTTGCCTGGGCACCAGAAGAGAGGGGGCACCCCGAGAGGGGGCACCCCACTTATTCCACTCCCGTTTTCACATAATGGGTCATGCAACGCCTGGTACACCCTCCTTTTTACTCTGAGATGGCCAACTAAAGGGGGGGTGCTTTTCCGTTTGAATAGAGTATGTTCCCATGACAAGGATGGGTTTCCCCGGGCTGAGGGCACTCGTTTCGAATGGGAGGAGTATAGGCCTGACAATGTATCTGCCCCACGTGTATACAGCAATCAGCGGAACGTTAATGTATCTAGTGCTCATGTCATAAATGTCATTGCTACAAAAGCCGATTTATGTATCAGAAATAAGGGCTCGATTGCAGTGGGAAAAAGCGAATGTAACATTACTCTCACGTTTGATAGCCCGAATGGCATTTCATTTGTTGCATCACGAAATACATATTTTATTTGTGGAACGAAGGGATACCATCAGCTTCCAGTGGGGTGGTTGGGCACGTGCTACGTATCGTTTGTGTTACCCCCTGTATTCATTGCTCCCCCGATGTACCACAACGATTATACATTGTATCATGATTTCGTTTTGAATAGGGTTAAACGAACTGTTGCCCTGGAGGACATTGACCAAACGGACACTGCATTACAACAGTATGTGGATTTTAATCTGGGACTATTCTCCTTTGTGGGGGCCGCACTGAACAGCCGGAAAATCAGACGACTGACACGTGTTGTCGAGGCTGTTGTGAATGACACTGCTATTGCTCTGGGGAATATTACCGAGGAACTACAGATTTCCAGAATTGTCACCCTCCAAAATCGAATGGTATTGGACGTTGTTTTGGCTGATCGTGGGGGGGCATGTAGAATTATCGGAAGCAGCTGTTGCGTATATGTTCCAGACAATTCTCCATCTGTGTATGATGCTATTTCCAAGCTTCATAAAATAGCTGCTGAAATACACCCGGACAATGGAACTTGGACACTTTCGGGATGGTTCTGGTCTATGATTGCAACTTGGGGCTGGAAACTGTTGACAATTCTTTGTATACTTGTGGGAGCAATGTTTTTTATATGCCTATGTATTCAATGTGGCCCAGCCTTATGTTCGATGTGCCCATGACAAAATGATGCTGCACAATGAGGTGACACAAATTATGTTAATAGACATCGAGGACGAACATCCTGATTATGTTCATTATGAGGTAGATTCAGCTAAACGCTAAAAGGGTCGTCTGTCGTAATTGGCCCGGCCGCATTAGCGATTAGCTGAACCTACACGTTGTCCTCCTTAACTTGGCTATATACGATAAACGCCATTTTGAATGTTGTGGCGGCCATCTTAGACCATGAGCGGCCTCGTTGCCGGCGTGCCCTTTAGTCCGTTGTCCGTTCCACTGACCACTCTTGTCTGCCCAGCAACAGGCTATTTTTAGTACTGGTCAAGCCACGCATGCGCAGTTCCCACTGACCCGTAAACCTTCAGGAATGTGCACCAAACTGACCAGCGGAGTTGTGCCCCCTCCAATGAGCTGGCAGTATTTCAAAACATGACCATATATGTCCCTAAAATGTGTCTTAACTTGTGCCGCCTATCTTTTATTGCCCCAAAACTGTATATAAACGGGGTCACACCGATGTTCGGTGTGATACCTCTTGCATTACCGAAGGGTGCTGTTTGAGTGTACCACCACCCCATGGGGTCTTAATAAACTTGTTCTTTGCCTTTTACAGTTTCCGTGCCAACAGTTCTTGAGTGTAAGTGGGTTATCTCCGGAGCGTGTAGGCCTTGGGAACCCCGAATTACTTCACACTGGCTACTTGCACCTACACCCCTAGCACCCTTAAGTCTAGGATTAAAAAGGCACCCCTGGCACAAAACCCTCAGGTCAGACTCAAATTGCAAACAGAAGATAAAGAAGAGACCTGAGCCTTGAACAACAGGACCTGCACAAAACAATGTCACAATACTCTGCACTTGTGGCAACCATCCTTAGATGGCATTTCTGAAACTTGTCCAGGACCAAAGACTGCTACCCCCAGACACAGGGACCCCTTTGAGAGCCAAATGCAACTCCAGACTCTGCAGGTAAAGCTGGTCATCAGGCCCATCAATGGATTGCCCAGAGGTAGATAGTCCAGTGCATTGTGGTAAATATATTCCTGACCACCAGCAAGTTTCAGGCAGCTACCGCTATCGTCCAAACCTCTGGATATCAAAAGAACATCTTGCTGACCTTACTGTTGCCTACACTTGTTGGTGGCCAGTCTGCCTACCATCACCTTCACTACATGCTGCGCCTCGGGGAAACTCTGCAGCACCTTAAACTGACCACCTCAGTAGCCCCATAGTCAACATTTTGCACTTGTTTTCTTACCAGCACCTTTAGAGTAGTAAAACCAGCTCCTCCGTGGCTCCAGCTTCAGCACAAGGGACAGCCACTGCAGCTCTGCACCTGTGCCCTGCGAGACAGGTCAAATCAAACTGACTGTCATTACCCGGTCCTGAGAACTTCATTACCTTACCCCACAGTGGATTCCACCCACTACGACCTGCAAGATACCAATTGTCACTAGTGCTTTTTACCATTGAATGCAATGTTAAAGTTCTGCAGTATTGAATTTAACTGATTTATTTTTCCTTCTAAAATCCATAACTCCGGTTTTACTTATCCAATTGTTTTCGTTTTGGTGTCAAAATTAATATTTAACTCTGTTTTAATTTAATAAATTTGTTTAGGATTTCGTATGCATTGTGTCAATAACTTATCATCCATGTTGGTACTCTTTGTCAATCTACCAGTATTGAGCTAAGGATTTTTTATTGTGAATCTACTGGCCATCTATGGGGTATTGTGGGAGTATTAGATAGTGAAGCCTAACTAGCCTCACTGCATATCACTCAACTTTCATAAAAATTCCAAACAAATTTAAAATATTAGAGCAAATTCTAGTCAATACTATGAGACCAAATCAATAAAATCCTGTCCCTAAAATATCAAGTCACCAACCACGGAAATATGGTCACACGAAACTGATGTCTAGTCAAAAGTACCCAGAGTCCTAAAGTCAACAAAAATTGATTCAGCAAAACGGTGAGGGGTGAAGGTCAAAAGTCTGCGGAAATGCGAGGCCAAGGATGATAGTTCCAATAGTTGCCAATGCAAACTTCCCAACCAAGTTTAATTTAGAGATTACTAAAAGCAAACTGCTTACCTCTCTTCAAATATGAAAGAGCAAAATCAGATTATGCATGAAGATACGGACTTATGGATATTTTGTTAGGTAAAGTATTGAGCCAGGTGGAGAATTAGGATCTGAGTGGACAAGACTGGGAATGATTAGTAATTGAAAAATAACATTGTGCGCCATCAAACCAACAATGATAGCTAGTATTAGGATAAATTATATAATGATTTCAAAGGATTTGATCTTACTGACTGCAAGAAAAAGACTGAATAATAAAAATACAATCTCATTCCCTCATAGCCTTCTTGGAAGAGCTGGCCAAGATGTGTGCATGAATCAGCAGAATTCAGCAAGTATATATAGACCATGTAATTTCTTAACAACACCACATACACTAGCGAGTAGCAAACTTTCTGACTAGTGCTTATTATGGGTACCATTAAAGAATTTCCTTTTCACTGCACCCAAATTAAGAGTAGGAAAAGAGATGCCTTTGTCTGAATGAAGGCCCCCGCCGATGACAACAATCCATACATCCCCTCCATAGAATGTTCACTGTCTTTTTCTCTTTTGATTGTGAAATGTGTAACTTAATGTATTAGACTCTAGCTATGTCCGCTTCTTTCATTTCTGCTATGGTACCTTCAGTCTGGTAGCAAGCTCATGAGAAGTCATTGATCAGATCAAGTAGTCATGTGCGAACCATTAGTGATGGCCAATTCCAGGACCATCTCGCTTTTTCCACTTGTATCCCAAGTTTTGAAGAAAAAAACTGTAAGCTTACTAATTGTTTGGGTTCAAATCTGCTTCCGGACGATTCAGATTGTTGCAGTGTTCTGCATAAAATCTGCCCTTCTAGTTGTGTCTTGAACATATGCATACACTAATACATGGTAATAGCGCCATAGCACTGGTTTTATAAGACTGGTCTTATAAGACCGCTCCACAGTGTCGGATGTGGTCTCTCGTCAAATCATAAAGGCAAGACCGTCCTACCTTGGTATAGGCAATTCACCTCTCAGGCTGTAAAGTTATATCTGATCATTCTCATGTAGTCATCATGTCTTAATTTTTATCCTATGCTATCAACCCAAACAAGGAAATGGGATATTCCCTGAGCCCCACTTTAAATAATATTCACATGGTGCTGCTGGCTAAGTTGGTACAATTCTGTGATCTCAATATCATATCATATGACAATAATACATAGCTGATCCTTTCTTTCAAGTAAAAAAATTTTTCTCTCAAACAACATCTATGGTCTGTCTAAATATAGTGGTATCTTGGATTCAAGAAAGCTCTCTTAAGTTAAACTTGGAAAGAACTGAGAATTTGATATTTGGCCAATCCAGTTCCATTTGGGCCGCTGTCTCCAGTTGCAAGGTTGCTGTAGATCGCATGCTACAAATAAGCCAGACTGGCAGGTCACTCATTTCCATTCCTGGCCACTAAGCAGTGAACGGGTCCCTTCTTCTGGGCCTACATAATGCATCCTCAGAAGTGTCTTTTCAGAAACATCTAAAAACTTGTTTATTTAAGCCAAAACTAACTTCTATCTAGCTGAGCACCGGTCTTTGTCACTTTTGCCAGTAGTATGAACAGCTATCATGCTCTTCGTGCTCTATAAATGTACCTTTCATTCCTCATAAAAATCATTCATTCATAGGCCGCTTAGGCAATAACCAATGAGGGTGTAGGGATACCAGCGCCATCAGTTCCTGGCCTGATACTAGGCTCTCATAAGTAGTATGGGAAAGCAAATGTGAAATATTTTTGTGAAAAAGTGAATTATTAATTTGGGAGCAGGAGACCTTGCTGTGATACAACACAGTTCAGCGAGAAAACTCTGATCAAGCGCTTGTAAATTGAAGCTTTTGCCTATAGCATTTGTGTGATAGGTTCAAGTTGAACAGAATTAAAATAAAATAAAATTCCCAACCAATTTAGAAAACACAAGAAAGTTCTGCAAACTGGAGATATTGATTTTTGAAACTTGAGGCAAGAATCTCTAAGAAATCCCAAGGTACCAGTGAAGGACAATTAGAGGGACTGGGTCATTGATGTGATTTCATTCCAACTATGATGGGTTGATGCTAAGGCTGTATCCAGACATGTTTTACTCCTGGGTGTCTGTCAGGGTGTCTGTCACTGGGGACCAACAGCCTGATTCATGAAGTGAAATTGCGCCCGCAATCGCTGCGAAAACGCAAATGCGGGCGCAATTTCCGTAATCGGCATTCAACAACAAAATAGCGAATTCGCTAACACATATTTGCGAAGTCGCTAATATAATCGCAGAATCCCTGCTGCTGAGCATTAGCGATTCGGAAATTGCGACACACCACGGAATCTGCGAAAATAATAGCGAATTCGCAATAGCAAATCGCTATCGGCATTCAAGAACAATCGCAATGTGCGAAAAACCCAAAAATCGCTATTTGCACGGCGCAAAATAAGGACAGCTCAAAGCAGGTGGTAACCATGAAAGGCATTGAAATTTTTTTTCAAAAAACCGTTGACCTATCACCAACAGGGCCAGGCCTGACCAATCACACATAAGGACATTCAGCAGCAGCATTAGGCTTTCCACAATGCCAGGGATGTACATGGTGGTGAGGCGGCGAAGGCTACAGCGAGCAGCACGGAGGAGACGCATGAGGCAGGCAAGGATTTACCGGCTGCGGGTCACCTTGCTGGGCCAAACCAGAGAACAGATTTATGCTAAATACAGGCTGAATGGGGAAATGATCACCTGGCTGATACAAGAACTCGACCCCATCATGCAGCACCCAACAAGGCGAAACAATTCTGTGCCCACACATGTGCAGGTATTGTGCAGCCTGCACCTCCTGGCCTCCGGCAGTTTCCAGGGCATAGTAGCCGCTGCTGGGGGGATATCCCAGCCCACCATGTCACGCTGCCTCCACACTTTTGTTGACGCCATGCTCAGCCAGCTCCACC
The DNA here is from genome assembly GCF_964263255.1 of Lissotriton vulgaris. Lineage (NCBI taxonomy): Eukaryota > Metazoa > Chordata > Amphibia > Caudata > Salamandridae > Lissotriton > Lissotriton vulgaris. The sequence goes on along the minus strand of NC_141688.1, from coordinate 184,363,056 downwards.
GGTACATCACATTTCCCACGAGCCAACAGGAATTGGACCTCACTAAACTACAATTTTATAATGTTGCCCATTTTCCCCATGTCCTCGGCTGCATAGACTGTACCCACGTTGCCATCTGCCCACCAGCTGGCACGGAGTATATGTACCGCAACAGAAAGTGCTACCACTCCCTCAACATACAGATGGTCTGCAATGCCAAGAGCATCATCACTGACATTGTGGCCCAGTACCCAGGGAGTACCCATGACTCCTTCATCTTCAGGCACAGCGGACTCCACACACGACTGATCAGGGGAGAGTTTGGGGAAGGACACCTACTTGGTAAGTACACTTTGCCGACAATGTCACATTGCTATGAAGTAACTGCGCTGCACAGGCAATCAACATCTGCTCCTCTCATTCAGGTGACAGTGGCTACGCCCTACGGGAATACCTCCTGACCCCTTACCTCAACCCTGCCACACCTCAGCAACGGCGCTACAATGTTGCGCACATCCGGACAAGGAACTGTATTGAAAGGACATTTGGCCTGCTCAAGAGCAGGTTCCGTATACTGCACAAGACAGGTGGGGCCATGTATTACAGTCCTGCAGCGTGCTGCCGCATTGTGGCTGTCTGTGCAATGCTTCATAACATTGCTACCAAGCGGCGGATACCAGTTGACATCTCAGGCAGTGAATCTGAGGGGGACGACCGGCCACCAGCAAATGCGCACCATGCACGCGGGGAGAACCCAGCTGAAGGCCACAGACGTCGCAACCACATCACAGATAACTATTTCTAGCCCACCCCCTTCCCCCACCCCACATATCACAATTGCATGCTAAATATAATGATAACACAAGGCAAATGTATGCTTCAAAATAAATGTATTTCTTTGATTCACAACAGAAAAGGGACATGGAAAGAACTATTTACAAAAAAAAGTACAGTATTCCAGCATACTGCATGTTATTTTGCTTGGCAGGCTTATCCTCAGCCTGTGCCTGTGTCCCTGACACAATGTCAATGCTGCTTCCTGCGCACATTTCCCAGCCGCCTTTGAGGCTCCTCATCCTCATCCTGGGCAGATGGACCAGGCGTAGCCCTGGTGCTGCGCCTAGGTGGGGGGGCCTGCGTGGCAGAGTTGCTGCTCACTCTGGAGGCAGCCTCACTCCCATCGTCTCCCCCAACGACGGCCGGTACCACAGGTTGGAGCAGTGGCACCACGGCGGTGGTCAGGTGCTCCAGCACTCGGGTGATCTCCTCGCAGCACTGGACCAGCTGGTGCTGCTGGGTCATTGAGCGTCGGGAGAGCTGGGTGGTGGCATTTGCTGCCACATAATTGGAGCGACTATAGGTTGCCATCTGGCTCACCAGATGGTGGTGGCGCCTGCGTGCAGCACTGCGCTGCTTCCCCAGCGCAGCAGTGTTGGCCTCCATAGCCACCGCCATGCACTCAATGGCCGCCGTCATGCGGTCCACCCGCTGGCCCACTCCTGCCACATTGCGGCCGATCTTCTGCAGCTGGAGCTGGATGGCTCCTTGCTGCTGCGACTGCCTCTGGTGGAGACGGAGCATTCGCCGCTCCACGGACATGCAGGCATGGAGATGCCCTTTGCCCCTCCTGCTCTTTTGCCGCTGTGCTGCGGATGTGGCTGGGCCAGATCTTGGAGGACGAGCTGCAGGTGTTGTGGCAGCTGGCGTCGCAGGTGCGGCAGGCACTGGAGGCACATTGGTGGGGGGCCTGACCTTGGCTGGCGGTGGTCCTGCAGATTTTGCTGCAGGTAAGGTGGTGGGCCTGGCTGCTGGTGTTGCCGCAGCGGCAGGGGATGGTGGCAGGGTGGCGGGTAGGGATACCTCCTCCTGGGCCTCCTCGACGATCACCAGCCTCTCACTGTCACTGCTATCGTCTGCACCTGTGAGGGTAAGTGGATACTCATTAGGTGCATGTGACTGTCAGACGTGCAGATGTTACATGCATGCTGGGTGACATTCCCTGGATGGCTGTGGATATGTGCGCTTAGGAACCTTTCAGGCCGCATAGTGGTACAACTACATTGTGGACATACTACGTCTCCCACAATGCACAACATAGGCATGATTAAGGGCCAATGAGTGAGCCTATTTGGGCAGGGACGGTCATAAGGGACAGGGTCGCAGTCGCATGCCACTTACCTTGGGTGTTGTGGGTTGGGCGGGAGGAGTCCAGGGTGGTCACACCAACACACGCCTCCGTCTCCAGGGTGTCCTCAATCCTGTCCTCCAGGGGGGTGTTGGGTGGGACAGTCGGTCCACCACCTCCGGTGCCTGATGACTCTCCGAGACGCGCCGCCACCTTCTCCTTGGCACGCCCTCGGAGGTCGTACCAGCGCTTCTTGATCTCTTCCACCGACCTTGCCGCAACGCCAACTGCGTTCACGCTGGAGGCAATCCCAACCCATATCCTCCTCTTCTCTTGTTCGGGGACCCTCCTTGAGTTTGCACCAAACAGCTGGGCGTGGTGGGCCACCACCCCTTCAATGAGGTTCTCCAACTCCGACTCGGAGAATTTCAGCTTGCGCTTTCGGCTAGCGCTGTTGCTGGGGCCGGGCAGTGGTTCTTCAGCCATGGCGGGCGCAATTTCTGCCGGGTCGGGAGTCGCTATCGGCGGTTTGGCGGCTGCTTTCCGTCGTGTCGAGTCGGATGATTGCGTCACTGTGGTGTTTGCAGGTGGGATTTGGCAGCTTCCTGGTTGTGATGTCATCACGGTGCTCGGAATGCGTAATCCCGTATTTCCGGATCCCGCGATAATGCGACACGCAATCCCGATCGCACGGGATTGCGAGTCGCAATCCCGTGCGATCGGGATTGCGTGTCGCAATCCCGATCGCTGGTGGGCGGAAATTGCGATTTTTCTGCGTTTTTTGTAGGTCGCTAACGGCTTTTGCGCCCGCGTGCGAGTCGCTATTTTTTCCCAGAAAAATACATGAATGCCGTTTTGCGTTTTCTCAATAGCGAGTCGCTATTATTCGCTATTAGGGACACGCAAAACGGCCCGTACATGAATCAGGCTGCAAGTCTGATCTGCAGTTGGAGGCCCTTGACATGGCAGCTTGTGCTCTGCTGAGTGTCCCAATTACAGTACCACTTCTCTGTTTCAGGCCATTGTCTTCTCTGATCTGGCATACTGGAGGGTCAACTGGCAGAATCTAAATAATCCCATTAGTCTTTGGCCCGGGAAGTCATACTACTCCATCAGTGCAAGACAGCATGTTTTAAGCAGGATTTGGTAACTAAAGCTTCAAGTAAAACAGTACTAGATTTTGTAGCTGCTGAAGGCTCTTTGCCTCTGGTATGATTTGATCACCTCACCAAGTCCCAAGTCTCTTGTTCCTATTTCTTTTTATTTCTCAAATTTTCCTATTGGGCAAAATAAACAGCTGTACATGAATAGGGTACCACTGAGTCAGATGCTTTTTTCTTCACAAGGGAAGAGCTGAGGGCTGGCCAATCCAGCAATCCTTAGTCAGAAGGGGTTGTGTATTTGTTTTGGAGCTTTGATGCCTTTTCCAAGATCTCCAGAGGCCAAACAATGGCCCACTTTTTGCAGATGCTGCGAAAGTCACTCCTGTGATATTCTGCAGCTCCCACATTTCCATGCGGGCTCCTATCATCCAGCTCTCTCGTCAAAGAAGAGTCACCCCAGTATTCACTATAATCCACTTTCACCAGGGCTGATGATTCTTCCAACCTAGATAGCCCTTCCTAAGCCTTTTGAATCATTGAGGAAGTGAAGGAGGCTTGCCTCTTACCCTTGGTGAGCACAGCCAGTCCCTGGGTACAAGTGGAGAAGAAGAGACAACTTGGGCTTCTTACCAGGCACAACAGGCATAATTCATCTTTCTTCCGATGAGTCAACCAAGTCTGGATATTTTCAGATGATCTGGTAGAGTTGCACCATTTATATTAAGTAAAATTGCCATTGTATGGATGCATGTGTATGTGCATGTATGTATATAATGGTATTTCAATATTTCAATATTTATTTAAAGATTTGGAACTCTGATGAGGTCTACATAAAATATTCATGCTGTTTTTACATGATAATTATAGCAAAATTTGAGCTCAATTAATTTCTTAGACCATTGAAAGATATCAAAAGCCCTTCATAGTCAGTTTTAGATTTTCCTTACATAACATAAATTAATATGATCAATTTCCCCAATGGGCGACATGCAAAATAAAGGTATCGAGATAGACAAATTAGCAGCTATAATACCATAGATATAATCTCTACCAAAACAAATGGCATAAGTTTAGATCCATTCTAAACAATCATATATTCTAATATTGTGCAAAGATACTTTAAAATGGAATAAACTACATGTGCAAGTTTTGAAATAGTATACAGCTACTTTATAAAATCAGGTTTTAAATATCAGCAAGAGAGTGGGCGTACAATAAATCCCCAATGTGCAAAGAACAGTTGAATAGCAGCCATAACGTGCAGGTGTTTAATAGCAGCAAGAGAATGGGTATACCATACATCCAAAATGTTCAGAAACAGTTGGATAGCAGCCATAACATGTGAAAAATACAATTTAAAAAGAAATGAGTATTAGATTTTTTTTTTTACTTTACAGACAGCGGGGCCTTATGATTAACAACAAAATAGGAGGAAGAGCTATGTATCTAAAAGGAAAACCTATTAAAATAATAAAATACAGGTTAAAATATATTCTTAATGTAGGGCTAGAGTCACTCTTGTGGTCTGACACAATGGGGCTCATTAATATGGCGGGCAGACTTTGTCCGCTGGCCATAGGCCAGGAAATGGGACCGCCCGCTATGTATGCGGTGGTCCTGCATTAGGCATTAGGAAGCCCCCTCCATACTGGTGGGCGCATCCCTTATTCCTGACATTGCGGCGGTGGTGCTTTCAGCAGCACCCTCCGCAATGTCAGAAATGCATGTTGTGCATTTGCATGCACCACGTGGCAGGCACCAAACGCTGCCTGCCACCTTGTGCATGCAAATGCAGGGGGTACTATAGGTTCCCCCATGTGCACCCCCCAAACCCCTGGGGGCCCACAACGGGCCCCCACATAAAAACTGCATACTTTTCCATGGTGGAGTCTCAGCCATGGAGAGGCACATCTCCGCCATTATAGTAATATGGATGGCACCATATTGCTGTGGTTTTCTGCCCAGTAGGCAATCGGGCGGATTGCCTACCAGCGGAAAACCGGCGGACGGCCTTCCTGTCCGCCGTGGTCCCCGCCGCAATAGCAATTTGGCGGGGGAAATTGATTGCGGGCGGTGGCCTTTTGCGGGTGAATTGCCACCGCCATATGGGCGGTGGCGATCCGCCCGCTATATTAATCACCCCCAATGTGAGGACCTTTGACTACCATTATTTTAGTTGACGTTGGTGTGTTATTTTGTCCTAGCCTGAATGTACGATGCCCTGCATATGCATTGCTTCTTTTAAAGGTTTATTTATTTTAATCTTGCAGTCTTTCAGTGGGAGCTGCCATGGAGTAAAGCAGCCTTGCCAAGAACAGAACGTGTTGATGTGCACTTGAAAGCATGAGATAGAGTGTGAGGTGTGGAATGTACTTTTTTGGTCTTGAAGTGCAGTGTTGTGAGCAGTGGTGCACAAATGTGCTCTGTGTTGTAAATTAGGAGATGACGTTTGTGATGCTATAAGCAGTGGTGCAGAAATGTGTATTGTGTTGTACATTGAAGTATTATGAATTTCTTACTATTGGCTATGACATGGCCTCATGTCATCCTGTTTTCTGACTCTGCCTCACTTGATCTTTATCAGCACGCCAAGCAACGCTTGCAAGTTGTTTGGGTTAATCACGTTCAAGAATTGTTTTTGTGAGAGATTGTTTACTGTACCCTGGAAGGCTTTCGTAAGCTTTGTCAAGATAAAGGCTGGAGCATGCAAGATTGGAAGGGGACGTGGGAACTCCTTTCTGCCATGGAATGCTTACTTGGAAGCTGGCCAGTTCTGGTAGGATTCCTCTGCGCGGGGAGAAGTTTCCTCGAACCTTCTAGTGTGAGTTTTGAGATTATAAAGCTAAGGTTTGTTGACAGTTGGGCTGGGTGCTCACTTACAGAGTAGATGTACTGCTGTAAGACAAATGGAACTTGAGTCCCGGTCGAGAGTCCAAGCCAGCTGTAAATGGGCCCCCCAGTTGGAATTGGCAAGGATGTCAAGTGAACGATTGGATGAGGTGATTTGTTTCTGACTAGTGCCATTGTGATGCGTGATTCCAGTGGCTGTGGTCATTTGAGGTGTTTGAGCTTTGATCATTGCCATTGTGATGTTTGTGATGTTTGGCCAGTGGCTTTGATCATTTGAGTTGTTTGAGCTTTGATTATTGTCATTGTGATGTGTGACCGGTGTCTTTGATCATCTGAGGTGTATTCTTTGTGATGTGTGACATAGTGAGGTGCACATCCAAAGTAATCATTTGATGTATTCAGCCTATATATATTTTTGATCTCTTGCAGGACGTTCTATGTTATATTTGCTGGAGTCGTATCTCATAATATTTGCTGATTGTTTATTCAGAGTATAATTCATGAATTTAACTGTTGCATTTACCTAGTGTGTTATTATTGCTTACATATATATCTATTTCTGTTTTTTGTTGGCATCTGGTAAAGCCTTTCCTTTAGAGAGCATTGTGTAAAATAAAACCCCTAGCCTTATTCTAAAAAGAGAGTCTTTGTATTTTGAAAAATGTAACCCTTTTCTAAAGTGTCTCCTGCTTCCTCGAGTGGGGAGACGCTGTGTGGTAGTTGTATTATCTGAAAGGCGAACCAAGACAATAAACTTCTTAACAAAGTTAAATGATTTCATACAAGCGACTTCATTCTTCGGAAAAAAGTGAAATTCACAGGCTGATGTTACATTTCTGATACAGTTTTGTAGAGACATCGGGCGAAACCAACGACAACACAGAACCAATGCTGGACAAACCAACAAAACATGATCTATGTTCTGAATGCCTGAATCACATAAGTTACACACTTTTCCATTTTTCATGCAGTGATACCAATTTGATGTTAAGTCATTTAGAGGTAAAAGGTTCATGCGACATAGAGTAAGCTATCGTTGAATGATATGTTTTAGGTGCCAAAATAGGTATTTCTGAGGAATTTTTGGTATATTCGACCTGGCTATTATCTTTAGCCTCTCTTCTTAATTGTAAAATTTTAAATCTCTATCATAACTAATCCTACAACTTGTAGTTTTTACAAAGCATTTAAATTCTATAGGCGAGAGGTGACTCTTCCTGTGCTCCAAAAACTTTCAGGGCCAGAAAGAGGTTGCGAGGAAAAGAAAATGTATCTATAATACCTCCAAAAATTTCTTGACACATGAAATCTCTCAGTGTGCGTAACTCACTATTTTTTAACTGATATACCCAACGGAGAATCGTGGCTAGACCTTGAATAAAGGAGCTTGTCAAGCCAAATTCCAGTCTAATAGCTGCTATTGGGAAAAGAGTGTTAAATTACATAATTTATGTAAGATCTGGCCTTCAGTCTTATCTAAAAAAAACAGTACTTCAATGGAATCGATTCAGTACCATGAAGCAAAGTCTGAGCAATTTTTGCTTTAAAGACAGCAAGCAGATGTAAAAAATGTCTTCGACGAATTGCGCTTTAAAAAATACACAGGCCATTTGAATGAGATGGTGCTTTACAAGAACTGTGTTTGATATGGGGTTTATTCTGCATATTGCCTGCTATTACTTTCCCTAAATAGAGGAAGGAATCTACCACCTGCAGCTGTTCAGGGCCAATTTTCCTCTTAAAATTACATAATTTTCTGCTTCTGTTGCATTTCATATTTAAAACTTTAGTTATAGAAACGTTGATCTTCAAGAAGTGTCCCATCATATATTTCTGTAATGTCATCATTTTTTTTTCTTGCTCATTAGGGGTTAGATCCATCTCTGCTATGTTATCTGCATGCAGGAGGCATGCAAAAGAATGGATGCCTATCATCACTGCATCTTGCTCTAAATGAGAAAAGTATTCAGGAAGATCTGCTATATACAAGGAAAATAGCAACAGAGCTAATAGACAGCCTTGTTTCAGACCATTTTCTGTAAATATTACAAATGATAAGCCCTGATTTCCTCCCATTAATACCTGGCTCCATGTTTGAGAGTGTAGGGCAATATTTAAAGAGAACGAAGAAGGCACTCCCATTTTATATAATTTTCTCCACAACAGTGGTGGTCTACCTTATCAAAAGCTGTTGAAAAGTCTATAAAGGCTGTATATACATTTGACCTACGAAAAATCGAGTATTCCTCCTCAACTAACTTCAACATGGAGATGTTATCCAGGGAGGAGTGATGTTTCCTAAATCCTGCTTGATCTATAGGGAGAACCTTCTTCTCCACCACCCATTCAGTGAGGTGATCAAGAATACTACGAGCAAATATTTTTGCCACCACTTCTAATAGAGCTGTTTGCCGGTAGTTACCTGGATGATGTCTATGGCCTTTTTGTACATAGGGATTAGAATACTTCCAGACCAAGATGCTGGCGTCTTTCCCTGAGAGTAGCAACAAACTAACAGTGGATTTAGATAAGTAGTTCACAACATAAGTTTCTTTTTAATTACTATCATGGGAACTTCATCAGGACTCATTGCTCCCGAGGCTCAAATTTTTTAATAAATCCTACCACTTCACTTGTGTGGGGTGCATAGCTAGATTCAGGAATTTTAAATGAATAGGGTACGGCAGAGGCAAGGCCGATAGGATTGTATTCACAGAGTAAAGTTCTACCAGATGGGATTTCAATTGCTCTTCATTAATAGGAATGGGGAGTGATTTCACTCTTGTGCCACAGCTATCAGCAATTATTTCCAATACCTTTAAGAGGTATTTTTTTAGGCCGCCTCTTTTAACTGTACCCAATCGTGATCTTCCTTCATTTTCTTTAAGTAGCGTTTTTTTCCTCAGTCTTTTCCTCTTTCGAAGCTTTAATAATTTACTATGTTTGAGTGAAAAATTCAGGAACTGAGCCCTCACTAATTTATTTATATCCCTATTTAAAGACAGTATTGGGTTAAAATTCGGTCTCCGTTTAGCTGGAACATAGGAGGATTTCCATGTTGTAGACAAAGTACTTATATAGTGACAAAAGGCTTTTAATAAATTGAATTGAGGAGAATACCATTCGGCCATTATTAAATGCTGTTGATCTTCTATCAGATCTGTTAATTTCTCCTTTCATTTGGAGGTAGCTAAGCTATTCCAATGGATTCTCCCATATGTTGTATTACAGCACACTGTGCTATCTTTAAAATTCCTGGAAGCTACCTTAGCACAAGTAGACTCAAATTTAGAACAAATCAACTTATGGTCGCTAAAATCATTTTTCAAAACCTCTATACTTATAAGCTTACAAAAGAAATCTGCATAAACAATTAGACAATCTATAATAGTTATCCCAGTAATTACTTTTTTAGATATCTTTTGGCAGTTCCAAACAGCACCTCAGTATATGTATCTCACGCTGAACTTGGTGTTCCCTTTGTCAAAGACATGATCAAGATAGAACCATTTCTATTGTGGCACACAATCTGGACATCAGACCACACTGATCTGCATTATGCATTAATTGTTGATTGCATAATATCAGCCTTGTACTCACACATAGCATGTCTGGCGTATGTCCAGAGTTTTTTTTTTAACATGGCCCACCAAGAGTATATTGAAAATCCAGAATCAATGGGAATGATCAGTAGAAAAATACTAAAAATTAAAGCCATGTTACATTTGGATACATTAAAACTGACAGGGAGCCGTATAGAGCTGTGACAGCATTGGGCTCCCTTCAACTGTTATGTTATGTTATGTTATTTTAGCTCTTTTATAGCGCACGGCTACTCCATGGAGTGTCCCGGCGCTTTGACAAAGACCCAAAGGAGAGCCAGTCCAGAGCAAATGCAGAGCAGCAAAAAAAATTACTGGGTAAAAAGCCAGGTCTTCAGTTCCTTCCTGAAAACCAGTAGATTGCTGATTTTCCTAAGGGAGACGGGCAAGGAGTTCCAGCATCGAAAGAATACTTTATATGACTATCTAAGACCTCTACTTAGTAATATAGCAATACCTCTTTTAGCATGTCCTCTATTCATAAGGAGCGCAGGATGGCTCAGCACTATATAGTCTTGAATTGCCTAGTTCTGTGAGATCCAAGTCTCTTGTAGACATATTATGTCAGCACTCTGCTGTTTAAAAAAATAATAGTGTATTTGTATTGGTGCTTAAGCCGGCTGTGTTCCAATAAATCAATTTGAGGCCCTTGCTAGGAAGAGTTCCCATATTTTAAGCCTGAGGATCTATTTGTATTTAGGGCCCCTGCTACCCAACTCCACTTCTTATCTTCCTCATTTGGAGCTGGAACATGTTTCTGTGAGAAGCAAAACCCTCCTGCCCTCTTTACCAAGGAAAACCTGTAATATACTCTCTCTCTCCAGGTGGGGCAGATCCCTTATGGGGATATCTGGACGGGTATTAAACTGCCGAATTAGAATCGCTTTTTTAAGGCTGGTTCCTCCTCAGGTACCAGAACATCAATGCAACAGCATCATAATTTATCACTGTTTGACATTATCAGATGAGAAGTAACTTTAGATGCAAAAGTTAGTCTTGCTCTCCTAGGATTATTATATATTTTTTACCCTGAACCAAGACAAGGTCATTACTCTGAATAATTTAATGGTCAGAAATTTCGGTAAAGCAACTCAATAAAAACAACCTGTTCATATGCGGCTCATGAGCAAAAAAAAAAGAAAAATATAAAATATAAGGTACAGAAGGGGAGTAAGAAACTTGACAAGCTACTGGTATTTGTAAAGTGCAACCCTAACTAAAGTGTAGTGGAGCAATGAAAAAGAGCCAATAGCGCTTATCCTATTCTGGCAATGTCCAAACTCTTAGCCTGGTAGAGTCCTGTTTAAGTGGTTAGGTTTTGACCAGGTAAGTTCGTGCAATATTTCTGAGGGCCTTGTACATGAAGCAGCAGGTCTTAAAGGAGATGTGGGCCTAGAAGTGGAGCTACTGTAGTTCCTTCAAGGTAAAGGTGTTATGATTTAATTTCCTCAAATACTGATGAGCCATGCCACTGATCGCAGTATGCCTTTGAATGGTGACAGAGTAGTGTTTGAGACACCCTTTGTTATAGTGTTGACTCCATTCAAGTCCATAAGCCCCAAGACCTGCATTGTATTCTTGAAACTGTCCCACTGGAGACACAAATTAATTGAAAAAAAAGAGACGGTGCTCTGTTGTAATGTTGTGCAGGAAAAACAAAAAGATTTAGCACATTGTATCAACTGTGCAGGCAAAACCTGCCAGGTTTAAGTCAGATAGTTATGTTTGATTCTGTGCTTGCCTGGTTTCATAGGCAAAAGGAGGACGTCTGCCTTGCATCAGGTAGCTATTTGGCATTTACGTAAGAATATGTGCAAGGGAACATTGGAGGGTTTTTTTGCTGTTGGGTGAAGTGATTTTGAATGATTTTGAAAGAGTTGGTGTCACCAGCAGATTGTAGGAGTTTGATGTTGCTCTCTATGTGGAAGGATCTAAATATTCTATGGAGAGGTTAGAGTTGATGTGAAGATGATTGGACCATGAGAGACTGTGCAGCAGACACCAAGCGAACCGGATCAGGTGTGCCTCATTTAACAAGCTGATAATGGCTGGCATTAGTCCATTCTTAAGGGTATCTACGAAGATTATGTGGCTGAGGAAGTCATTGAAGATGTGTGGGAGATGGGTAATTATTTCTTCCTAGAGGATCTTTATGATAAATGATGGAAGCACTGTGTTTTCACAGCAGGTGGCCTTGAAAGAGCTCAGGATATTTGTGGCAGTCAGAGTGTTAGAAGGGGTTGACTAGGAGGTAGACTAGTGGTCATTGTAATTTTGTTTATGTTGATTTTGTTGGAAAGTAGGATCTTTCTAGCATGGATACCCCCACTTTGTCCCGGGTGTTAGTATGCTTTGACTGAAGATCACTGGGATCCTGCTAACTAGGGCCCCAGTGACTGTGATCTTTGATCTAAATTTGATGTTAAGAATTTTTTACAACCACAATTTGCATACTGGAGTGCCACTGTAAGCCCCAAGGATATAGTACTGAGGTACCCAGGGCATTAGTTTACACCGGGGGTATCCCATGGGCCTGCGCATGTATTATGCCACCCAGGGGATCACATGCAATCTGTGTCTGGAGAGCTGCAATTGCAGTCTGCATGAAATGGTGCAAGCACCTTTCACTTTAGAAATAGGTTTTCCTTAGATCCCAATCACTGCACTTTTAACCTACAAGTCACCCCTAAGGCAGGCAATTCAGTCCAAGGGCAGGGTGCATGGTTCTAAGTGTATGGGTACCCCTGCATAAGCAGTGGTCCCGCTTCAAACCAGGACTCCACTCTCTGGGGTTTGTAAGTGCAGGGAAGCCATTTTATGGTATGTAGTGAACACCAGCAAGTAGAGATGTCCAAATACATAATGCTACACTGAACCTGGCTATGTTTGGTATCAAATATGTTGGAATCATGCAATTTCACTGATTCTATTGCAAATTGCATGACACATGTACTAGGGGGCTCTTTAGAGGACCCCTAACACCTACCAGTGTAGCCTTACATGGTCTGCCTACCAGCCTGTGCTGCTGCTAACCGTATACAGTGTTCTGCTCCCCTGCTTATGAGGCTAACTTGGGCTGGGGTAGCTGAACAAATAATTTCCTGTGAAGGAGAGGTGTGACCATCGCTCTTTTGGAATTAGTCAATTCCCAGGAGATGGGGTCCATGGAGGAAAAATCAACCTGAGGGGGGACATGCTGCCGAGGGTCAATAATGGCCCCCCTGGGCCACATCTCCTGAGGTTTCAGCTTTTAATAACTGGGGAGGGAGGCCCTATGACCACCCCGGGTCAATTTTAGCCCATGGACCCTATCTTCCGGGGCCTGGCAATTTTCTGATAGGTAGGTGGGTGTCCTTGTGACAATTATGGCTTGGGGTTCCCTTTTGTCAAGGCCTCACCTTTTATTATTTGGGAAGGTGGGCTGTGTGGACCCTTCCCAGGCCAATTTTGGCCAAGGGACCCCATCTCCAGGGGCTCAACTGCATTAAGAATTGGGTGGGAGCCATACAACCCTCCTCCCTGGGACAATATTGACCCTGAGTACACCATCACCTGGGGTCTGGCCAGTACAGTGTGCATGCCCTGGAGCCCACCCAAGGCACCCATTTCCTCTTTGTTGGGGACAGTTTAGTAAAAGATTTTATCTCCCCTACCTCGATATTGCCATCCCACTCCCACACGGAAGCATGGGTCCATCAACTTGCAATCTTTTTCACCGCTAAAATTAAAGCTATTCAAGATACTTTTTCCCCTCTGAGTTCAGTATCTGTATCCGAGCACAGGCTCTCTCGGTTTCCATCCTTGGTAGTGGAAGGCCCCTCTCTTTCTGAGTTTCCCCCTCTGTCCCTACCTGCCTCTCTTGACCTTCTCACCCAGCTCAAGTCTGGCTCCCCGCAGGATCCCTGTCCCGCTAAATGCCTTGGAAAAGTAGCACCAGCCTTAAACTACTTGTTTAACCCGGTGCTCAACATGACTTTAAGCACAGGGGTGGTTCCCCAGGCCTGGAAGCATGCCTTGATCCTGCCGCATGTCGAGAAGCCCAATTTGGACCATCTAATCTATGCTAACTATAGGCCGATCTCCCTTCTCCCGGCTCTGGCAAAGGTGGTTGAGAAGCAAGTTCACATCTCCCTCTCTGACTACATTGAGAGTAACGACATCCTTCACGATACTCAGTCGGGTTTTCGCACCAACATGAGTACGGAGACCGCTCTCCTTGAAGTTACTGATGCCATCCGGGAAGTTCTGGATTTAGGTGGAAAGGCCATATTAGTTATGCTGGATTTGTCGGCGGCCTTCGACACCGTTCCCCATGACGGTCTCCTTTTAAGACTCTGGGAGATCGGATTGCGTGGAGTGGTGTTGAAGTGGTTCGAGTCATTCTTGGCCGGCCGCCGGCAAACGGTCTGGGCGCCACCTTTCTCCTCTGACATGCCGCCATTGGAGGTGGGGGTGTCTCAGGGCTCTATCTTGAGCCCCACCCTTTTTAATATCTACATGGCCCCTCTGGCGGCTGTGGCGGAGTCGTTTCGTGCCCAGATCGGATCCTACGCTGATGACACCCAGCTCCTTTTCACCTGCACTAAGGGCTCTGACTTTGATGGTATGCGGATCAAGGACTGTCTGGGAGCGGTCTTTGACTGGTTTAAACAGCACAGTATGAAATGTAATTCCGATAAATCGGAATTGCTTTTCTTTGACTGCTCTCCTGATCCGAGATGGAAGGCCTGGTGGCCTCCTGACATGTACCCTCCGGCAGATGCCTCTTCCAAGGAGAAGATTCTTGGCTTCCAGATTGATGATGGCCTTTCCTTTGGGCCTCAGATTCGCGAGCTCACAGGGAAATGCTTTGGCATTTTAAAAATGCTAAGGAAATTCCTTCCGATCTTGTCTCTGGAGCACAGAAAGACCACAGTACAGGCTCTGATAGGGTCCCGCCTAGATTATGCGAATGTGCTCTATCTGGGATTGCCAAAATTTCTTCTTGCGCGCCTTCAGCTAGTGCAGAACTCCGCTGCAAGGGCCATATTTGGCCTTCATCGAAGAGCGAGTGCATCGGAGCTGCTTAAAAGGCTTCACTGGCTCCCTGTCACGAGACGGATTACTTTTAAGGCGCTGACTCTCGCCTTTAAGGCACTTCATCTTGCAGGTGCTAGATACATCAGAAGGCGTCTTGCGTTTTATCAGCTCTCCAGAACTCTGAAATCGGCTTCTTTGGCCATGGCTTCTGTTCCTCCCATCAGACGGGCTAGAATTGGAGGCCGCTCTTTTCGATACTTGGCACTACGAGGCTGGAACTCCTTGCCCGTCTCCCTTAGGAAAATCACCAATCTACTGGTTTTCAGGAAGGAACTGAAGACATGGCTTTTTACCCAGTAATTTTTTTCTGCTGCTCTGCATTTGCTCTGGATTGTCTCTCCTTTGGGTCTTTGTCAAAGTGCCGGGACACTCCATGGAGTAGCCGTGCGCTATAAAAGAGCCAAAATAACATAACATAACATAACAGTTGAAGGGAGCCCCAATGCTGTCATAGCTCTATACGGCTCCCTGTCTCGAGCACAAGCCAGTATTAACCCACTCGCAGAGAGAATCGATAAATGCTTCTCTAAGCATGCAGGAGCCATTTTTTCATCTGTTTCTCTGCCCGCTTCAGTGTGGGCTGGGAACCAGATGAAAAGACAGCTCATAAAGGGCCAGACCATTTTATATGCTCCTGTTCGCTGGGAGCAGACTTTGTGTTTGTTTTTGCTGGGCCAGAGCTTTTAAAATCGCTCCTGCCAAGCGAGAGCAAACATGCTATGTACCAGGGGTGGGCATCCTGGGACATAGTAGGAACCCAGTCCTGTGGGATGGGGTGCCCAGAGCTATGAGAGGGGCTGCTTGGGGCCAAAATCAGCTATGTAGGGGGCTGTGTGGCCTTCCACCTGTATTCTTATTTGAACAGGCACCGGGGATCGGGTCTCTGGGACCATAATTGGCTAGGGAGGAGAACCGCACTGCCCCCTACACCTCAGATGGATGGTGAAAAACATCAAGCACAGGCAACTGCACTTGCTTTTTTTTCAATGTTGCCACAGATCCTTCACAATTTTGCAGTTAAAAATAAATTAACAATTATTTGGCCCTGGCAGGGTTCCTGTGAGACTCCAACCCCAGGCCTATGGGCTAAGAAAAGTTTGAGTCCCAAGATGGCCACCACCACTTCCTGGGTGAAGTATTGTCAGCCAATCAGATCTCATTTTGAGATCAATAAGATTCACAGAAGATCCATATCCCTAGATATTCATGTTACTTTTTTCTTTAATAACTCAAAAACTACTGACTGGATTTACTTCAAATTAGATAAAGCATTTGCAATGCAATTGGTCTTTCCTAAGTATTTAGCTACGCAGCACACTATTGTGAGTACAGCAACAGTTACTGTTATACTGTGCACGCTAGGCCCCCATTTGCAGCTTAATTTGCATCTCCAAACAAATGCACTTGTTTCTACATAAAATAATTTGGACTGGATTAAAAGGAAGTACTTGTGCATAAAAGCAGTACCAAAGATTGTGTAAAAAAGATGAACTGGATGCATTTCAGCTGTTTAATACTGTGCTCAGCCATTTAAATAGGAGACATGGTTGCAGGGGTGATGTAAACATCCATAACTGATGGATTCCGAGGGAGAAAGTAGTTTGTCTACAGCAAGAACCAAATAGCTTGCAGATTTATATATCATCTAAACAGAAACATTTCTTCTTTGTCTTGAAAATATTTTGTTAACCTAGCCATGCAATCTTATGTTTTCATCAGAGGCGCCGTTTTTTTTCAACACATTCCTTTATTGATACCAATAAGTATTATGCATACCTTAATATCAAAGCATTACGTCTTATATCTCATTTTCAAACAGAAGTGGTACAAAAGCATAACTTTTCAAAACTATGAACCTATACAGCTTCCCAACAGCTCGCTGTGACTCCAAGGCTAATCACAAGATATACCAGTTATCTCTCTACAAGAGGAAGAAAGGCCAGTAGTGCAAGGGGACAACATAACAAGGATGCAGTGTTTTACACCAGACTAGCTAATCGGCTAACCTCTAGATGGCTATAAGTAATAGCCACAACTCCATGTTATGGCTTGCCCTATTCACCAGCGTATTTGATTTGTTCGCCCTAAGTTGGCAGGGTATGCCCTGACGTGGTTCCCTTGCTCATTTTGCCACTGGATTCAAGCTAACCTGGCTGACGAAGGGTGTTACCCAGAAACCAGTTCCAGGATGCTTCTTTCCGATTCAGGGAAGACCTAGCTTGGCAGGTCAGGCTGGACTGTTCCCATGAGGCACAGGGTCAAGACTGATTTGCAGCTGGGTCTGAACTGAGGTGGCTAAGTGAGCTAAAGAAGGATGATGGATTCAACCCAGCTCTGTGACTTGGGGTGAGTGTCTGAAAAGTTTCAGCACTCCGTCCATCATCTCCTTCTGTTTGCCTTAACTAAAGTATGCCAGAGAAGCTAACAGTAAGGCACTGCATAGATTTTAGAAATTAAACAAACTCTTCAAACACATATAAATGTAATTATTAACAAACATAAAATACACAATTATAACAACAACATATGTGTTCAAATCAAGGCTCCTTCATCAATGTCTTATGCCTTAGCCTGTGCAATGGCTATTAGAATAATGTGATCCATTTTAAAATATGATCAATTTCTTGGAACACACAATTTCTACCTTGTCTTTTCCAGTAGTCGGTTGATGGTAATAAAAGACAAAGGGGAAACTAGTACTGTATAGACACTTCACACCGGTGCATATAATCCAAATAAATCTTACAAGAATTTACCAGACACAAATGATTATTAATTACAGAGGTTATCATGTCATCCTACATCTCAATGCTTGATGTTGATGCGCTTGGAACAAATATGAATTCTTAATGACATACTGAAGACCTATTTATCTATGTTTGAAACTGTAGATATTGGTTTTATGTCATACAAGATAAAAAAGAAGCTTTGGGCTTCAAAATATGTGTGTAGGGATATGCCTATGAAATCAGCCCTCATTATTGTATTTGTATTTTTCCAACAGTCCATTTTTTTTATATGCAATAGGTGAACAAAAAACAAAAAGGTGTACTCTTAAACACAGTTTAATAGTGTACATACAGGGAAGAGAAAGTCATCCAACAGAATAAAATATGACAATTAGTCCATGTGCCTTGTTGAGAGGAATAAAAAGGTTTTTTGAGCATCATCTTTCCCACATTCAATTCTACTGATTATCCCTCATTCACAACCAGATTTCCACAAAGATATTTTGGATGCTTGATTGGAGGAACGTTAGATAGGTACATCTGAGAGCCTGCAGTGCTTTCAGATGATCGCAGTGAGGGTTCTTATATGACAGCCCTCTAGCTGGAATGATAACTGTAGATATACGAAATTGACAATAGAGTTAGCATTATCCCAGTATGTACACCAAATCTCTCCTATCAATTAGATTTGATTAATTAGAAATAGAAAAGCAGACTACAATTGGAGGGTGGTGGTATTACGCATGTGTGTGCCTGGAAAGAAGACTGATTGTTAATGAATCAGAGGGATTGCCTTATGTATCAGGAGATGGCTGGACATGAGTAACTATTCTAGTAGTAAATTGTTATATTTATGGAAAATATTATTTCACGCGAGGAACCTTTTATTGTGAATTTCTGCTATGAATGCCTATTCATGCCTGATAATTATCTCTAAAAAAAAGTATTTTGATGTTTATTCATATTTGTAAAAATAGCATACAATTAATGAGCTGGATACATTGTCTGACTAATAATATGGTAAGTTATTGCTATCGATAAGTATTCTGCTCCTGACTGTAAGGATGAGGCATAAACCATCTCTAATGAAACTGTAAAGTCCATTAGAAAAGTAAGGAAAAAATGTCTTTATTGTTATGTATTGTTTTGTATACTGTGTATTAACAGCTTAGGTGAAAACCTGCGGCCTAAATAGAGCCGCAAGTAGAAAACACATGGTGCATTTTGCTGTTCCCTATTTAGTTGCTGACCTCCAATATGTGGAATGTCCTACAGAGAAACTATTAAATATGATCTCACAAACGCAAATCTGAGCTTAATAGATCAAAAAGCAAAATTCTTATAATGGGTCAAATAGTGTACCTTAATAAAGGAAAACAAAGAATTGTAATGCTGACTACAAGTTATGCAGCAGACAAATTGTGTTTGTAAATGAGCAATGCATTAAGCACTAAGTAAAGCTCAATTCCTTCAATAGGTTTCCATTGCAAATGTTATACAAAGTATACAAATTATACACCTACTCTACTACCAATTAGGATACCCAAAGCTATAAAAGTGGCTGGTCTGAATATTCATGAACTTCACACCAAAATCCCTTCTCAAGAATTAGGCCACTTAGCGGCATCATCAGATCCCATCACTGGCAGCAGACCTTACAGCTCTCTGTTCATCCAGACCTTACAGATGACTGTAGACTTCCAGATCATAATTTTAAAATGTGTCATTCGATAACAGGTAAAAATGTATTACCTATTTGAGACAAACAAATTGATGTACCTGAAAAAGCTCTTGCATAGAAAGATCAACATATGGGGCAGTGCATTCCTCAAGGCAATTAAACACTGTGTCAACCTCATGCCTGAACTATTTTTGAAAACAGCCAGGAGCAACCTTTTCAATAGGAAAGAAGATGTCATGTTATAAAATTTTATAGAGCGCGCAGCTGCCCCGGCAAACGGGCGTCCCGGCGTCCCGGCGTCCCGGCGTCCCGGCGTCCCGGCGCTAAACTCCAGAACAGAACAAGATTGACAACACAAAACACAAAAACATAACTAATATCCTTCAAAATCTCACCCGCAACACTCTCAAACTGACTGCCCTCATAACCGTTTCCATTGATAATCATCCCAAACATCATCTTTTCATATGTAATGAAGAATATCTCAGGAATAGCTCTCACATTACTCTTGAAACCCATCAAAACCTTCTTCAAATATGGAACTCTTACAAAGTCCCTGGGAGCTGGATAGATCCTACTTTGTGTTATCATCTTCGTAACCAGATGCATTGCCTACAACAGGGGTCTCCAACCCTTTGTGTAGTCGGAGCTATTTCTGGCCAGTGAAAATCGACGTGAGCTACTGTACCCGAAGCAACTCGCACATTTTTCCGAGAGACCCTCCATGCCTAGTTTCATTGACTTTAAGCCTAATGAAGAGTTACCTTTTCAGAGACACTGCTAACGAGTACAAATTACAAAACAGGGCTGTGTGGCCTTCCACCTGTATTCTTATTTGAACAGTCACCGGGGATCGGGTCTCTGGGGCCGTAATTGGCTTTGGAGGAGGACCGCACTGCCCCCTACCCCATTATGAAATCAGATGGACGGTGAAAAATATCAAGCACAGGCAACTGCACTTGCTTTTTTTTCAATGTTGCCATGTTGCCAATGTGATCATTCACAAGTTTGCAGTTAAAAAAAAATAAAAATTATTTGGCCCTGGCAGGGTTCCGGTGAGATTCCAACCCCAGGCCTATGGGCTAAGACTACTTTGAGTCCCAAGATGGCCACCAACACTTCCTGGGTGAAGTATTGTCAGTCAATCAGATCTCATTTTGAGATCCATCAGATTCACAGAAGATCCATGTCCCTAGATATTCATGTTACTTTTTTCTTTAATGACTCAAAAACTACTGATTGGATTTACGTCAAATTACGTAAAGCATTTGCAAGAGGAGGAAAGGGCAGTAGTGCAAGGGGACAACATAACAAGTGTGCAGTGTTTTACATCAGACTAGCTAATCGGCTAACCTCTAGATGGCTATAAGTAATAGACACAACTCCATGTTAGGGCTTGCCCCTATTCACCAGTGTATTTGATTTGTTCGCCCTAAGTTGGCAGGGTATGCCCAGACATGGTCCCTTGCTCATTTTGCAACTGGATTCAAGCTAACTTGGCTGACGAAGGATGTTACCCGGAAACCGGTCCCAGGATGCTTCTTTCCAGTTCAGGGAAGACCTAGCTTGGCAGGTCAGGCTGGACTGGTACCATTAGGCACAGGGTCAAGACTGATTGGCAGCTGGGTCTGAATTGAGGTGGCTAATTGAGCTAAATAATGATGATGAATTCAACCCAGATCTGTGACTAGGGGTGAGTGTCTGAAATGTTTCAGCACTCCTTCCATCATCTAATTCTGTTTGCCTTAACTAAAGTATGCCAGAGAAGCTAAAATTAAGGCAGGGTATAGATTTTAGAAATTAAACAAACTCTTCATACACATAGGAATGTCATTATTAACGAACATAAAATACACAATTATAACATCAACATTTGCGTTCAAATCAAGGCTCCTTCATCATTGTCTGGTGCCTTAGGATGTGCAATGGCTATTAGAATACTGTGATCCATTTTAAAGTATGATCAATTTCTTGGAACACACATTTTCTACCTTGTCTTTTCCAGTAGTCGGTTGATGGTAATATTAGACTAAGGTGAAACTAGTACAGTATAGACACTTCACACCGGTGCATATAATCCAAATAAATCTTACAAGAATTTACCAGACACAAATGATTATTAATTACATACGTTATCCTGCTATCCTACTTCTCAATGCTTGATGTTGATGCGCTTGGACCTAGTGGTACAAATATGAATTCTTAATGACATACTGAAGACCTATTTATCTTGGTTTGAAACTGTGGATATTGGTTTTATGTCATACAAGATAAAAAAGAAGCTTTGGTCTTCAAAATATGTGTTTAGGGATATGCCTATGAAATCAGCCCTCATTATTGTATTTGTATTTTTCCAACAGTCCATTTTTTTTATATGCAATAGGTGAACAAAAAACAAAAAGGTGTACTCTTAAACACAGTTTAATAGTGTACATACAGGGAAGAGAAAGTCATCCAACAGAATAAAATATGACAATTAGTCCATGTGCCTTGTTGAGAGGAATAAAAAGGTTTTTTGAGGATCATCTTTCCCACATTCAATTCTACTGATTATCCCTCATTCACAACCAGATTTCCACAAAGATATTTTGGATGCTTGATTGGAGGAACGTTAGATAGGTACATCTGAGAGCCTGCAGTGCTTTCAGATGATCGCAGTGAGGGTTCTTATATGACAGCCCTCTAGCTGGAATGATAACTGTAGATATACGAAATTGACAATAGAGTTAGCATTAGCCCAGTATGTACACCAAATCTCTCCTATCAATTAGATTTGATTAATTAGAAATAGAAAAGCAGACTACAATTGGAGGGTGGTGGTGTTACGCATGTGTGTGCCTGGAAAGAAGACTGATTGTTAATGAATCAGAGGGATTGCCTTATGTATCAGGAGATGGCTGGACATGAGTAACTATTCTAGTAGTAAATTGTTATATTTATGGAAAATATTATTTCACGCGAGGAATCTTTTATTGTGAATTTCTGCTATGAATTCCTATTCATGCCTGATAATTATCTCTAAAAAAAAGTATTTTGATGTTTATTCATATTTGTAAAAATAGCATACAATTAATGAGCTGGATACATTGTCTGACTAATAATATGGTAAGTTATTGCTAGCGATAAGTATTCTGCTCCTGACTGTAAGGATGAGGCATAAACCATCTCTAATGAAACTGTAAAGTCCATTAGAAAAGTAAGGAAAAAATGTCTTTATTGTTATGTATTGTTTTGTATACTGTGCATTAACAGCTTAGGTGAAAACCTGCGGCCTAAATAGAGCCGCAAGTAGAAAACACATGGTGCATTTTGCTGTTCCCTATTTAGTTGCAGACCTCCAATATGTGGAATGTCCTACAGAGAAACTATGAAATATGATCTCACAAACGCAAATCTGAGCTTAATAGATCAAAAAGCAAAATTCTTATAATGGGTCAAATAGTGTACCTTAATAAAGGAAAACAAAGAATTGTAATGCTGACTACAAGTTATGCAGCAGACAAATTGTGTTTGTAAATGAGCAATGCATTAAGCACTAAGTAAAGCTCAATTCCTTCAATAGGTTTCCATTGCAAATGTTATACAAAGTATACAAATTATACACCTACTCTACTACCAATTAGGATACCCAAAGCTATAAAAGTGGCTGGTCTGAATATTCATGAACTTCACACCAAAATCCCTTCTCAAGAATTAGGCCACTTAGCGGCATCATCAGATCCCATCACTGGCAGCAGACCTTACAGCTCTCTGTTCATCCAGACCTTACAGATGACTGTAGACTTCCAGATCATAATTTTAAAATGTGTCATTCGATAACAGGTAAAAATGTATTACCTATTTGAGACAAACAAATTGATGTACCTGAAAAAGCTCTTGCATAGAAAGATCAACATATGGGGCAGTGCATTCCTCAAGGCAATTAGGCACTGTGTCAACCTCATGCCTGAACTATTTTTGAAAACAGCCAGGAGCAACCTTTTCAATAGGAAAGAAGATGTCATGTTATAAAATTTATAGAGCGCGCAGCTGCCCCGGCAAACGGGCGTCCCGGCGTCCCGGCGCTAAACTCCAGAACAGAACAAGATTGACAACACAAAACACAAAAACATAACTAATATCCTTCAAAATCTCACCCGCAACACTCTCAAACTGACTGCCCTCATAACCGTTTCCATTGATAATCATCCCAAACATCATCTTTTCATATGTAATGAAGAATATCTCAGGAATAGCTCTCACATTACTCTTGAAACCCATCAAAACCTTCTTCAAATATGGAACTCTTACAAAGTCCCTGGGAGCTGGATAGATCCTACTTTGTGTTATCATCTTCGTAACCAGATGCATTGCCTACAACAGGGGTCTCCAACCCTTTGTGTAGTCGGAGCTATTTCTGGCCAGTGAAAATCGTCGTGAGCTACTGTACCCGAAGCAACTCGCACATTTTTCCGAGAGACCCTCCATGCCTAGTTTCATTGACTTTAAGCCTAATGAAGAGTTACCTTTTCAGAGACACTGCTAACGAGTACAAATTACAAAACAGGGCTGTGTGGCCTTCCACCTGTATTCTTATTTGAACAGTCACCGGGGATCGGGTCTCTGGGGCCGTAATTGGCTTAGGAGGAGGACCGCACTGCCCCCTACCCCATTATGAAATCAGATGGACGGTGAAAAATATCAAGCACAGGCAACTGCACTTGCTTTTTTTTCAATGTTGCCATGTTGCCAATGTGATCATTCACAAGTTTGCAGTTAAAAAAAAATAAAAATTATTTGGCCCTGGCAGGGTTCCGGTGAGATTCCAACCCCAGGCCTATAGGCTAAGACTACTTTGAGTCCCAAGATGGCCACCAACACTTCCTGGGTGAAGTATTGTCAGTCAATCAGATCTCATTTTGAGATCCATCAGATTCACAGAAGATCCATGTCCCTAGATATTCAGGTTACTTTTTTCTTTAATGACTCAAAAACTACTGATTGGATTTACGTCAAATTACATAAAGCATTTGCAAGAGGAGGAAAGGGCAGTAGTGCAAGGGGACAACATAACAAGGGTGCAGTGTTTTACATCAGACTAGCTAATCGGCTAACCTCTAGATGGCTATAAGTAATAGACACAACTCCATGTTAGGGCTTGCCCCTATTCACCAGTGTATTTGATTTGTGCGCCCTAAGTTGGCAGGGTATGCCCAGACATGGTCCCTTGCTCATTTTGCAACTGGATTCAAGCTAACTTGGCTGACGAAGGATGTTACCCGGAAACCGGTCCCAGGATGCTTCTTTCCAGTTCAGGGAAGACCTAGCTTGGCAGGTCAGGCTGGACTGGTACCATTAGGCACAGGGTCAAGACTGATTGGCAGCTGGGTCTGAATTGAGGTGGCTAATTGAGCTAAATAATGATGATGAATTCAACCCAGATCTGTGACTAGGGGTGAGTGTCTGAAATGTTTCAGCACTACTTCCATCATCTAATTCTGTTTGCCTTAACTAAAGTATGCCAGAGAAGCTAAAAGTAAGGCAGGGTATAGATTTTAGAAATTAAACAAACTCTTCATACACATAGGAATGTAATTATTAACGAACATAAAATACACAATTATAACATCAACATTTGCATTCAAATCAAGGCTCCTTCATCATTGTCTGGTGCCTTAGCCTGTGCAATGGCTATTAGAATACTGTGATCCATTTTAAAGTATGATCAATTTCTTGGAACACACATTTTCTACCTTGTCTTTTCCAGTAGTCGGTTGATGGTAATATTAGACAAAGGTGAAACTAGTACAGTATAGACACTTAACACCGGTGCATATAATCCAAATAAATCTTACAAGAATTTACCAGACACAAATGAATATTAATTACATACGTTATCCTACTATCCTACTTCTCAATGCTTGATGTTGATGCGCTTGGACCTAGTGGTACAAATATGAATTCTTAATGACATACTGAAGACCTATTTATCTTAGTTTGAAACTGTGGATATTGGTTTTATGTCATACAAGATAAAAAAGAAGCTTTGGGCTTCAAAATATGTGTTTAGGGATATGCCTATGAAATCAGCCCTCATTATTGTATTTGTATTTTTCCAACAGTCCATTTTTTTTATATGCAATAGGTGAACAAAAAACAAAAAGGTGTACTCTTAAACACAGTTTAATAGTGTACTTACAGGGAAGAGAAAGTCATCCAACAGAATAAAATATGACAATTAGTCCATGTGCCTTGTTGAGAGGAATAAAAAGGTTTTTTGAGGATCATCTTTCCCACATTCAATTCTACTGATTATCCCTCATTCACAACCAGATTTCCACAAAGATATTTTGGATGCTTGATTGGAGGAACGTTAGATAGGTACATCTGAGAGCCTGCAGTGCTTTCAGATGATCGCAGTGAGGGTTCTTATATGACAGCCCTCTAGCTGGAATGATAACTGTAGATATACGAAATTGACAATAGAGTTAGCATTAGCCCAGTATGTACACCAAATCTCTCCTATCAATTAGATTTGATTAATTAGAAATAGAACAGCAGACTACAATTGGAGGGTGGTGGTGTTACGCATGTGTGTGCCTGGAAAGAAGACTGATTGTTAATGAATCAGAGGGATTGCCTTATGTATCAGGAGATGGCTGGACATGAGTAACTATTCTAGTAGTAAATTGTTATATTTATGGAAAATATTATTTCACGCGAGGAACCTTTTATTGTGAATTTCTGCTATGAATGCCTATTCATGCCTGATAATTATCTCTAAAAAAAAGTATTTTGATGTTTATTCATATTTGTAAAAATAGCATACAATTAATGAGCTGGATACATTGTCTGACTAATAATATGGTAAGTTATTGCTAGCGATAAGTATTCTGCTCCTGACTGTAAGGATGAGGCATAAACCATCTCTAATGAAACTGTAAAGTCCATTAGAAAAGTAAGGAAAAAATGTCTTTATTGTTATGTATTGTTTTGTATACTGTGCATTAACAGCTTAGGTGAAAACCTGCGGCCTAAATAGAGCCGCAAGTAGAAAACACATGGTGCATTTTGCTGTTCCCTATTTAGTTGCTGACCTCCAATATGTGGAATGTCCTACAGAGAAACTATTAAATATGATCTCACAAACGCAAATCTGAGCTTAATAGATCAAAAAGCAAAATTCTTATAATGGGTCAAATAGTGTACCTTAATAAAGGAAAACAAAGAATTGTAATGCTGCCTACAAGTTATGCAGCAGACAAATTGTGTTTGTAAATGAGCAATGCATTAAGCACTAAGTAAAGCTCAATTCCTTCAATAGGTTTCCATTGCAAATGTTATACAAAGTATACAAATTATACACCTACTCTACTACCAATTAGGATACCCAAAGCTATAAAAGTGGCTGGTCTGAATATTCATGAACTTCACACCAAAATCCCTTCTCAAGAATTAGGCCACTTAGCGGCATCATCAGATCCCATCACTGGCAGCAGACCTTACAGCTCTCTGTTCATCCAGACCTTACAGATGACTGTAGACTTCCAGATCATAATTTTAAAATGTGTCATTCGATAACAGGTAAAAATGTATTACCTATTTGAGACAAACAAATTGATGTACCTGAAAAAGCTCTTGCATAGAAAGATCAACATATGGGGCAGTGCATTCCTCAAGGCCATTAAGCACTGTGTCAACCTCATGCCTGAACTATTTTTGAAAACAGCCAGGAGCAACCTTTTCAATAGGAAAGAAGATGTCATGTTATAAAATTTTATAGAGCGCGCAGCTGCCCCGGCAAACGGGCGTCCCGGCGTCCCGGCGCTAAACTCCAGAACAGAACAAGATTGACAACACAAAACACAAAAACATAACTAATATCCTTCAAAATCTCACCCCCAACACTCTCAAACTGACTGCCCTCATAACCGTTTCCATTGATAATCATCCCAAACATCATCTTTTCATATGTAATGAAGAATATCTCAGGAATAGCTCTCACATTACTCTTGAAACCCATCAAAACCTTCTTCAAATATGGAACTCTTACAAAGTCCCTGGGAGCTGGATAGATCCTACTTTGTGTTATCATCTTCGTAACCAGATGCATTGCCTACAACAGGGGTCTCCAACCCTTTGTGTAGTCGGAGCTATTTCTGGCCAGTGAAAATCGTCGTGAGCTACTGTACCCGAAGCAACTCGCACATTTTTCCGAGAGACCCTCCATGCCTAGTTTCATTTACTTTAAGCCTAATGAAGAGTTACCTTTTCAGAGACACTGCTAACGAGTACAAATTACAAAACAGGGCTGTGTGGCCTTCCACCTGTATTCTTATTTGAACAGTCACCGGGGATCGGGTCTCTGGGGCCGTAATTGGCTTTGGAGGAGGACCGCACTGCCCCCTACCCCATTATGAAATCAGATGGACGGTGAAAAATATCAAGCACAGGCAACTGCACTTGCTTTTTTTTCAATGTTGCCATGTTGCCAATGTGATCATTCACAAGTTTGCAGTTAAAAAAAAATAACAATTATTTGGCCCTGGCAGGGTTCCGGTGAGATTCCAACCCCAGGCCTATGGGCTAAGACTACTTTGAGTCCCAAGATGGCCAACAACGCTTCCTGGGTGAAGTATTGTCAGTCAATCAGATCTCATTTTGAGATCCATCAGATTCACAGAAGATCCATGTCCCTAGATATTCATGTTACTTTTTTCTTTAATGACTCAAAAACTACTGATTGGATTTACGTCAAATTACATAAAGCATTTGCAAGAGGAGGAAAGGGCAGTAGTGCAAGGGGACAACATAACAAGGGTGCAGTGTTTTACATCAGACTAGCTAATCGGCTAACCTCTAGATGGCTATAAGTAATAGACACAACTCCATGTTAGGGCTTGCCCCTATTCACCAGTGTATTTGATTTGTTCGCCCTAAGTTGGCAGGGTATGCCCAGACATGGTCCCTTGCTCATTTTGCAACTGGATTCAAGCTAACTTGGCTGACGAAGGATGTTACCCGGAAACCGGTCCCAGGATGCTTCTTTCCAGTTCAGGGAAGACCTAGCTTGGCAGGTCAGGCTGGACTGGTACCATTAGGCACAGGGTCAAGACTGATTGGCAGCTGGGTCTGAATTGAGGTGGCTAATTGAGCTAAATAATGATGATGAATTCAACCCAGATGTGTGACTAAGGGTGAGTGTCTGAAATGTTTCAGCACTACTTCCATCATCTAATTCTGTTTGCCTTAACTAAAGTATGCCAGAGAAGCTAAAAGTAAGGCAGGGTATAGATTTTAGAAATTAAACAAACTCTTCATACACATAGGAATGTAATTATTAACGAACATAAAATACACAATTATAACATCAACATTTGCATTCAAATCAAGGCTCCTTCATCATTGTCTGGTTCCTTAGCCTGTGCAATGGCTATTAGAATACTGTGATCCATTTTAAAGTATGATCAATTTCTTGGAACACACATTTTCTACCTTGTCTTTTCCAGTAGTCGGTTGATGGTAATATTAGACAAAGGTGAAACTAGTACAGTATAGACACTTCACACCGGTGCATATAATCCAAATAAATCTTACAAGAATTTACCAGACACAAATGATTATTAATTACATACCTTATCCTGCTATCCTACTTCTCAATGCTTTATGTTGATTCGCTTGGACCTAGTGGTACAAATATGAATTCTTAATGACATACTGAAGACCTATTTATCTTGGTTTGAAACTGTGGATATTGGTTTTATGTCATACAAGATAAAAAAGAAGCTTTGGGCTTCAAAATATGTGTTTAGGGATATGCCTATGAAATCAGCCCTCATTATTGTATTTGTATTTTCCAACAGTCCATTTTTTTATATGCAATAGGTGAACAAAAAACAAAAAGGTGTACTCTTAAACACAGTTTAATAGTGTACATACAGGGAAGAGAAAGTCATCCAACAGAATAAAATATGACAATTAGTCCATGTGCCTTGTTGAGAGGAATAAAAAGGTTTTTTGAGGATCATCTTTCCCACATTCAATTCTACTGATTATCCCTCATTCACAACTAGATTTCCACAAAGATATTTTGGATGCTTGATTGGAGGAACGTTAGATAGGTACATCTGAGAGCCTGCAGTGCTTTCAGATGATCGCAGTGAGGGTTCTTATATGACAGCCCTCTAGCTGGAATGATAACTGTAGATATACGAAATTGACAATAGAGTTAGCATTAGCCCAGTATGTACACCAAATCTCTCCTATCAATTAGATTTGATTAATTAGAAATAGAAAAGCAGACTACAATTGGAGGGTGGTGGTGTTACGCATGTGTGTGCCTGGAAAGAAGACTGATTGTTAATGAATCAGAGGGATTGCCTTATGTATCAGGAGATGGCTGGACATGAGTAACTATTCTAGTAGTAAATTGTTATATTTATGGAAAATATTATTTCACGCGAGGAACCTTTTATTGTGAATTTCTGCTATGAATGCCTATTCATGCCTGATAATTATCTCTAAAAAAAGTATTTTGATGTTTATTCATATTTGTAAAAATAGCATACAATTAATGAGCTGGATACATTGTCTGACTAATAATATGGTAAGTTATTGCTAGCGATAAGTATTCTGCTCCTGACTGTAAGGATGAGGCATAAACCATCTCTAATGAAACTGTAAAGTCCATTAGAAAAGTAAGGAAAAAATGTCTTTATTGTTATGTATTGTTTTGTATACTGTGCATTAACAGCTTAGGTGAAAACCTGCGGCCTAAATAGAGCCGCAAGTAGAAAACACATGGTGCCTTTTGCTGTTCCCTATTTAGTTGCTGACCTCCAATATGTGGAATGTCCTACAGAGAAACTATTAAATATGATCGCACAAACGCAAATCTGAGCTTAATAGATCAAAAAGCAAAATTCTTATAATGGGTCAAATAGTGTACCTTAATAAAGGAAAACAAAGAATTGTAATGCTGACTACAAGTTATGCAGCAGACAAATTGTGTTTGTAAATGAGCAATGCATTAAGCACTAAGTAAAGCTCAATTCCTTCAATAGGTTTCCATTGCAAATGTTATACAAAGTATACAAATTATACACCTACTCTACTACCAATTAGGATACCCAAAGCTATAAAAGTGGCTGGTCTGAATATTCATGAACTTCACACCAAAATCCCTTCTCAAGAATTAGGCCACTTAGCGGCATCATCAGATCCCATCACTGGCAGCAGACCTTACAGCTCTCTGTTCATCCAGACCTTACAGAGGACTGTAGACTTCCAGATCATAATTTTAAAATGTGTCATTCGATAACAGGTAAAAATGTATTACCTATTTGAGACAAACAAATTGATGTACCTGAAAAAGCTCTTGCATAGAAAGATCAACATATGGGGCAGTGCATTCCTCAAGGCAATTAAGCACTGTGTCAACCTCATGCCTGAACTATTTTTGAAAACAGCCAGGAGCAACCTTTTCAATAGGAAAGAAGATGTCATGTTATAAAATTTTATAGAGCGTGCAGCTGCCCCGGCAAACGGGCGTCCCGGCGTCCCGGCGCTAAACTCCAGAACAGAACAAGATTGACAACACAAAACACAAAAACATAACTAATATCCTTCAAAATCTCACCCGCAACACTCTCAAACTGACTGCCCTCATAACCGTTTCCATTGATAATCATCCCAAACATCATCTTTTCATATGTAATGAAGAATATCTCAGGAATAGCTCTCACATTACTCTTGAAACCCATCAAAACCTTCTTCAAATATTGAACTCTTACAAAGTCCCTGGGAGCTGGATAGATCCTACTTTGTGTTATCATCTTCGTAACCAGATGCATTGCCTACAACAGGGGTCTCCAACCCTTTGTGTAGTCGGAGCTATTTCTGGCCAGTGAAAATCGTCGTGAGCTACTGTACCCAAAGCAACTCGCACATTTTTCCGAGAGACCCTCCATGCCTAGTTTCATTGACTTTAAGCCTAATGAAGAGTTACCTTTTCAGAGACACTGCTAACGAGTACAAATTACAAAACGATAAAGTAATACTATCACAAAATTAGCTGCAATACACCATATTATTTGTCTTTTTTGATGCATGATTTGTCAAACTTGCTGCATAATTTGGTCCCCCAGTGCCACATACTACCAGTGGCCCTGAACCATGAATTAACAGTCATACCCCCTCAATCTCATGCCCCCCATACCCGTCTACTCCCACCCCCCTGCATCATCATGAGCTTGGCCTTTACTACTGGACACAGATAACTGCAGAGTTGTAAGAGGCAGTGGTACCCAAGGGCTTGTGGAAAGTGAGCAATCAGACATCAGCACGAAAATCCTTCTTATGATCCTGGCTGCATCTATTTTTACCTGCCTCCCAAGTACCGATAACCTATACACATGTGCCTTTCAACGTTTTATTGCTTTTATTGTATTACCTGTATTATCATTGTGTTGTCCGTGACTGCTATTGTCTGTCTTCTTCCGCTGTCTGTACGTGGTCCGTGCCCCTTTTTCCTCCCTCTGTTCCCCTCGCTGTCCCCGTGCTCTCTCTGCCCGGTCTTTACTTCTGTACCCCTCGCTGCGCCCGTTATGTTATGTTAATTTTGTTATGTTAATTTTTTCTTTTATAGCGCTCGGCTACTCCAAGGAGCATCCCGGCGCTTTGACGAAGAATATCAGCAGGTAGAATAACAACATAACAGCTAAATCGCAGACTAAGAAAGGAAAAAGACAAAAAATCTATTTAGTAAAAAGCCAAGTTTTTAGGCCCTTCCTAAAAGCAAGAAGGCTGGTAGCCTGTCTCAGGGACAGTGGTAGTTCGTTCCAGGCCCGCTGGGCTAGGTAGCAAAATGACCGGCCTCCCATTCTTGCGCGCCTAATGACAGGAACCGTCATTTTGGACAAACAGGTTGACCTCAGGGTCTTGCTGGGTTGATAAAAGGAAAGGCGTTTCCCAATATACTTGGGACCTACGCCATGTAGAGCTTTGAAGGCCAGTGTCAGGCTTTTGAAGAGGATCCTCTTTGGAGTAGGTAGCCAATGTAAGGTGTTAAGTAATACAGTGGCACCTGCTCTTCTCGGGAGTCCATAGATGGCTCGCGCTGCCGAGCTCTGTACTACTTGCAAACGGGTCAAAAGATACTTCAGTAGACCCAAGAAAAGAGCGTTTGCGTAGTCTAGTCGTGATCCAATCAAGGCCTGAACAATTATTTTCCTATGGTGAAGTGACACCAAAGGAAGAAACTTTCTCTGCATCCGCAGAATGCCAAAACACTTCCCTGAAAGGCACGAGATATGTGGCCCAAAGGACAGTTCACTGTCCACTATCACTCCAAGTTTCTTGGCCTTGAAAGACACACTGTCAGGAGGAAACATATCTTGTGGCCACCAGGATTTCCAATTTGGCTCGGGAGCGCATCCAAAGAAGAGCAGCTCCGACTTGTCGGAGTTGCACTTCAAGCCATGACACCTAAACCACTCAAAAACCGCACCTAGACAATCCCTGAACTGTATGCCATCAAACATCCCGCCCCTGTCACATGTGAACAGGAGCTGGGTATCATCGGCGTAGGATATGATCTGGGCGCCAAAGGACTCCGCTACCGCCGCCAGAGGGGCCATAAAGATGTTAAAAAGCATGGGGCTAAGAATGGAACCCTGTGGGACCCCGACCTCTAGCGGTGTCATATCAGCGGAGAAAGGGGGCGCCCAGATCGTTTGCCGGCGGCCGGCCAGAAAGGATTTGAACCAGTTCCACACCGTTCCGCGACGGCCACATTCCCAGAGTCTTAAAAGGAGGCCATTGTGAGGAACGGTGTCGAAAGCCGCCGACAAATCAAGCATGACTAACATGGTCTTTCCCCCAGAGTCGAGCACCTCCCTGATGGAATCAGTGACCTCGAGTAGGGCCGTCTCCGTGCTAAAATTGGCACGGAAACCAGATTGCGATGCGTGCAAAAGGTTGTTTCCTTCGATGAAACTGGAAATCGCCCTATGCACGTATCTCTCGGTCACTTTCGCCAATGCAGGGAGGAGGGAGATTGGCCTGTAGTTAGTATGAATGAGGGGGTCTAGGGCAGGTTTCTTGAGCAGTGGTAGGATCATGGCGCGCTTCCATGCCTGCGGAACCACACCTGTAGACAGGGAAGATTTCAGAAGAGGGTTCATCAAAGCATTTAGGGCAGGTGCCACTTTTCCCAGGTATTTAGCCGGGCACAGGTCCAGTGGAGAGCCAGATTTCAAACCTGACAGAAGATCCAAAGATGTGTTGAGGCACATAGGGGGAAATTCATAAAGAAAAGGGCCCCGACCCTCCGAAGAGGATGAAGGGGATGGAGGGCTCAAATCCAGCTGTGGTCCCGTGCCTCTCTGCCTGATCTGCCTTCTGTTCTTAACCTCCCCTATATTTCATTATTCTGTATTTTGCCTCTGAGTCATTCGTATTTTGTGCCTGTCTGCCTTCTGTGCCACTTGTTTTTTCCCTTGTTTTTTGTGCCCTTCGTCTCTCTGTTCCACTCGTTTTTGCTTCATTTTTTGTGCCTTTCTGCCCTCTGTTTCACTTGTTTTTCCTTCGTTTTTTGTGTCCTTCGGCCCTCTGTTCCACTCGTTTTTGGTGCCTTTCTGCCCTCTGTACCACTTGTTTTTCCCTCGTTTTTTGTGCCCATCTGCCCTCTGTGCCACTCGTTTTTTCCTGTTTTTTGTGCCTTTCTGCCCTCTGTTCAACTATTTTTTCCTTCGTTTTTTGTGCCCTTCTGCCCTCTGTTCCACTGTTTTTCCTTCCTAACCGGCGCTCTCTGACTCCTTGTCAGCCATACCGCCCAGGGGATACCAAATTTCACCATTGAGCTTACCTGCGGTGGAAGGCAGGTCTCCTGGCTGCTTCTGGCAGTGGTAGTCACGTCTTCTGCTGCTCCACACTGGCACCGGACGATGACCTATCCATGAGAGGAGCGTCATCCTCTTCACCTGCCCCCACCTCAGTTTAGCTCCAATCCGAGCATCTGGTTTGAGTGAGGGCGGGCAAATGGAGCCGGTAAGGTTGAAGGGCTACACAAGCTACTCTCTGGGTCTCAGCAAGCTACCGGTAGCTCGCGATCGACCGGTTGGAGACCCCGGGCTTACAAGGTCAGGAAGTTCACAACAAAACCGTTCTGGCAAGCATCATATCTATTTGCGGTGGATCACTCAACTCCAACAGCAGCTGCATCAATTGGATTGATCCCAGAATGTCTAGGGTATTTTGAAAAGTGTTACTCTGCTACACACCATGATCTGTAATTCCATCCGCACCTATATCTAGCACCCTCCATCTTGCTTACCCTTGGAAGACATACCCTTGGAAGCAGAGCTTCCCAGTTATGTCTCCCTCAGAGGATCTCTTTTCCCTCAAGCCTGTCAGTACTCCATAACCTCTCCCACTATCCTGTCTCCTCATTGCTTTTCTCATATATGTACAATTCTCTGTTGGTTTATTTCTAAGATTGTACTGCTTTCAAGATTTGTATAAAGAATTATAAATGCATAACTGCATCCTACAACACTGCACAATGCCTCATCCATCTGCGTGACATTACATCCTGCCACTTCGCACCTAAAAATACCAGAGCTTCTTTACCATATTAAATGGAACGATACTATAAAACCACTTGACAAGAGGCAACAACACACTTTCCCAAATACTTCACAAAGTGCAGATCTCAACTGACTTCACTTCTGTTCTCTCGCATGGCATGATTGCCAGTCTGTTCTATGGACAGTGGGGCTGGTGCCTACCCTCACCTCTGTTTACTGTACTTTTTATATCCGCTACCATATTCAATTTCTCTTACCTCTCCTTTACTACCACTCATTTTTTTAGTT
Organism: Lissotriton vulgaris; assembly: GCF_964263255.1. NCBI lineage: Eukaryota > Metazoa > Chordata > Amphibia > Caudata > Salamandridae > Lissotriton > Lissotriton vulgaris. The sequence goes on along the minus strand of NC_141688.1, from coordinate 184,328,054 downwards.
TCACATAAATGGCACACTGTACGATTAATGGAAAGGTATGGAGTTGCTTTCCTTGAAATTACTCCCATTGAGAAGAACAACCTGATAAATCTGGTTATGGGGGAAAAGAAAGTTCAATTGCTGAAATGTGCAAGAACAATTGTTCACCGCATGGAACGTGATGAGACTAATTCATCTTCTAAACTAGCGGCATTGGGGAAATAAAGTTCATTAGAACAATGAAATGTTGAGAGCTCCATTGAAAACATATGGAATAGCTCTGTAGTTATAATGGCTGGCATAAGCCAGGAGCTCCAATATTCCAATGTGTTGTCTTCAGTTTTCTCCCTATTTAATCTAGAACATTCTAACCTTAGTGGGAGGAATAACCTAATAGCCTTATAGCAGAGCCCATATGCTATGGCCTAGACTGGTTGTTCAAGGCCCTCTTCCTCATTAAAGGACCTCGCCTAAGGCTCGGGCATATAAGTCGGGTTTAGTGCCTTTAACAATGGATATTATAGCCATTGGCAGCAGTCTATATGGCTATAATACTGCCATGTCTAATCTCATGAGGAGAAGCTGCCATTAGAGGTGGATCAACACTGGAGCCCAGTTATGAGTACCTGCAGTGCCACACAAGCTCCCAGACAGCACTCAACGGCACCACTGACCTGCATATTGCCTGCGTCCCTGGCTCTAAAAAGGTTCCAACTGACAAGTCCGCCTAACAGAACTTATCCAAATAAAAAAAGTACAATATTAGAGAATGTGGTTTGTAATCTTCTATGTTGCACCGGTACCGTAGTGCATTTTAATTATTTTGGGATTAAGAGTCAAATCATGTTCAATATGTCCTAACAGGCAATTTTCTTAGTTTTTGACATTCTTTAGAAATAGTAAACGAAAAGCATGGACACTGGACCAGGGGTGGCTCCTCCATGTGGGCAGAGGAGTGTTGCCCCACTGCTTTCTCGCAGTGAGAGAAGCAGAAACTTAAAATGGTATTATGAATACCATTTTATGGGGGGCGTGGCTTACGCGCCGGCGATCGAGGACGTGTTCTCCGTGAGCTCCGCTTCGGACATTCCGCGGATGCCGTGAGACTTTGTCAGAACCGCTTGTCGAGCGGTTTTCTTCACAGATATCAACATCGGAAGGTGGGGACTCCGCAATGAAGCACTTTACCGGCCGGAGAGAGCTCATTTTCAGTGACAATTTCCTTTGGTAATTATTCCTTCGCTGCGCAACGCAAACGGCCGCCATTTTGTATGCTGCCGATCCGGCTCTTTTCTCTGCAATGTTCCTGCTCTTTCCCCCTTCGCTCTGGCGCTAATGTGGCACTATTACTACATATCACCCTACTTCACTCATGAGTTGCTGTGGTCTGCTTTCCACTGTGGATGCCACTACCGCTTTCCATTTTAAAAGCGCAATTTTTTTATCTGAGGTGGAACGACCGCCATTTTGTGCCTTTGAATGCCTGACTTTCTACTCATGTTCAAGGGATGTAATGAATGCCTCAGTGCCTCTACAGGTTTCTTGTTCTTCTCACTCCTAATAACCATCAGTCTCCTCCAATACCTTATTGCACTATTTATGCCTCCATGTGAATGTCGTGGTGCTGTACCTCATTTAATCTGATACTCCACAGTGCCATGTTGTTTTGCCGCAATATCAAGCCTCTGAGTTAGTGGACGCTTCCTGTTTGTCCTCGTGTGGCTGCTTCCTCATTCGCACACTAATAAATAGTGTGTCTCAGTGCCTTCATTTTTGCCACAAGGTGTGCCCCTTTCACGTTTGAGTATCCACGCTCTATTTCATATTCAACAGCATTACTGGTCAAAGCTTCCTTTATTCAACCAGCATCATGGCAAATATCTCTACTTCACCGAAGTTATCGCAAACAGGAACGAAACCCAAAAGACAAAAGAATGACCCACCCTCCCCCATAAACTCTTCGACTAATCCTGTTTTGGATTCAATCCTTGAGGAGGTGCGTGGTCTTCAACCGTTTATGACTGCTACCAACGCTAAACTTCAGCAGATCGAGGAGCGCTGGGTGGTCATGGAAAATAAGGTTTTGAACTTAGAGCAACGTGTCAGCGATGTCCAAGACCTCTCAACCAAGATTCCACTTTTGGAACAAGAAATCCACAAACTCAAATTGCACACCGAGGATTTGGAAAATAGAAATAGACGCAACAACCTACGCGTTTATGGTGTTCCGGAAAATTTGGAGGGGTCAGACATGGTCTCTTTTATTCGGAAACTTCTTCAAGAACTTTTGGAACTCTCCCCATCGACTCATCCTCTCAACATCCAGAGAGCGCATCGCCTTGGTCGTATCAATTCCAACGCATCCAAACCACGTGGAATCATCATGCTATTCTTGGAGTTCACAGAACTCATGGCTGTTCTAAAAGCTGCCAGGGCCAAACGTCGTCTCCAATGGTCTGGCCACAACATCTTCATTTCCCAAGATCTCTCTTCTGCTACCAATGCTCGACGTAAGGAATTCCTGAACCTTCGTCCCACGATGAGACAACTCAACATTCAATATGGAATTCTTCATCCCTGTTTCTGTAAGATCACACACAATGGTCGTACCAAGTCGTATGATGATCCACAGAAACTTCGAGACTACCTGATGAGCATCACACCTTCTAACATGGAAACTGCCAGCTAGTGCTTTTTCTTCTATCAATGTTTTTCCTCTTCCAACGTTAATGCTTTAATTTCTATATATTTACTTATCATATCTCTCCCTTCTATTTTGTTCTAGACTTTCTTCTCACATCCTTGTGCTTATCCTTTCTAATTTGTCCGTTTATGGATTGCTCGTGGGTCATGTCCTCTCTCTGGTGTACCCGCGTCTCATAAATTTTGGTTACTGTTCTCCTTTCAGATCAAGCCTTTGTGCCTTGACCTGTTCTCTACTCCTATCTCCTTCTTTTATGTATCTTTCCTCTATCTCTCTCTTCTCTTTCTTTTCTTCCTTCCTTCTTCTCAAGCTAACTCTGCTGTTTTATTTACTTTTCCGTCTCTTTCTTCCATGTTATTTCATCTCTCATTCTCTTCTTGAAATGAGCGTTCTCCCACTCCAATGTTTAACCGTTATTTTTTGTCTCCCCTTATATAGTGATCTCCCTGCTGTGTGTTGCCTCCACCCTTCGTCCATTCCTTCCTCCTCCCGACATGTGTAATTTTGTCTCTTGGAATGTTCGTGGTCTTGGTCATCCTGTCAAGCGTCAGAAGGTATTGTCTCACTTAACCAAATTTCATTCACAGGTTGTCTTTCTTCAAGAAACTCATTGCTTGGACATTGATTCTCTTAAATTGAAAAGACAATGGGTGGGCCAGGTTGTGTTTTCTCCTGCGGTCAACAAAAAAGGAGGGGTTGCTATATTGTTCCACAAGTCTTTAAATGCACAAATTATTTCCTCCCAAAATGATGATGAAGGTCGTTGGGCAATGGCAAAGGTGGTTATTCATAACAAAACGATGGTCTTATTGAATATTTATGGCCCTGTTCGTCCAGATCCCAAATTCTGGACAGACATTAAACTGCTTATTGCATCCATTGATTGTCCTAACTTCATCGTTGCTGGTGATTTTAACCAGTGGTTAGACCCTTTTTCAGACCGTTTGTCTTCAAGTAAATTCCAACCTGATAAAACCCATAAGGCCTTCCAATCTGCCATTGCCTCTCGTCCTCTTTATGACTCATGGAAAGTGTGTAATCCTGATTTACTAGAATATACTTTTTTCTCTAATGTCCATCATACACGCTCAAGGATTGATTATATTATGCTCAGTAAGTCTCTCCTCCCCTCCCTTCAAAAATCTGTTATTGGCTCTATTTTTATTTCTGACCATGCACCGGTTTACACTACCTTGGATCTATCCATTAGTCCCTCCACTTTCAGTCGTTGGAAATTTAACTCTTTTCTTTTATCTGATGCCACCTTTGTGAAAAAATGTACTGAGTTTTTTCATGAATATTTTTCCTTAAATGATCCTGTGGATACTTCCATTCCTAACACTTGGGATGCTTTTAAAGCTTCTTTTCGTGCTTTTACGATCTCCTATGTTTCTGCCAAAAAGAAGCTTAATAAGCAAAAATATGAAGATCAACTTAAACACATTAAATCACTTGAACACACTTACTTTTCCTCCAAATCCCCATCTGCCCTTAAGGACTTGATCCATGCCAAATCTGACCTTAATAAAATTATAACTAATGAAGCTTGTCATACTCTCCTTAAAATAAAATCTAAATATCATGGGGGTCAGAACAAAGCAGGTAAAATGTTGGCCAACTACTTGAAAATCAAATCTGAACGCAAAACTATCGGTCCAATTTTTAATGATTCACTCAACAAGTTAGTTACTTCCGATGAAGACATTGCTGAAGTTTTTCACAACTATTATCAAGCCTTATATACCGATGATACTCACCCTTCTGATGCTAACTTAACAACTTTTTTTGACGGCCTCCCACCCCCCCCAGCCCTCCCTGTTGAATTTTCACACCTAGAACGTGAAATTACCCTCCAAGAGATTACCTCAGCTATTCAATCCCTTAAGAAATCAAAAGCCCCTGGTCCTGATGGCCTGCCGATTGAATTTTACTCCTCCTTTCATTCGTTTTTTGCTCCCAAACTCCTTCATTTATTTAATTCTTTTATTTTTGAAGCTAAGGCCTCTGGGTCGTTTTTGGACGCCCTCATTGTAATCATCCCGAAACCTGATAAGGACCATTCCCAATGTAAGAATTTCCGCCCCATTTCCTTAATAAATTATGATTGTAAAATTTTCGCTAAAATCCTTGCCTCTCGCCTTGATTCCATTATCCCTCGCCTAATCAACACAGACCAAGTGGGGTTTGTTAAGGGCAGACTTGCTGCGGATAATGCCCGTCTTTTTTCCAATGTCCTTTCTCACAGCAAAAATGTCAAAACCCCGTTAGCAGCCCTTTCTCTAGACGCTGAAAAAGCTTTTGATCGTATTAATTGGCAGTACATGTTTCGAACCCTCACTTGGTTTGGCTTTGGGCCAAAGTTTATAGCGTTAGTCAAACTCCTTTATTCCTCTCCCCGTGCCAGTATTTTTGTTAACAACCAATTTTCCAGATTTTTTTCTTTAACAAGAGGTACAAGACAAGGCTGTCCCCTTTCCCCGTTATTATTTATCCTCTGTCTTGAACCCTTTTTGCAACGTATTCGTTCTAACCCTCACATCACGGGTTTAAAATTCCCCTCTGTCGAAACCAAACTTTCAGCATACGCTGATGGTGTCCTCATTTACATGTCTAATCCTGAATCTTCCCTCCCTCCCTTTTTAGATGAAGTTCAGTTATATTCCTCAATATCAGGATATAAGCTCAATTTATCCAAAACTGAAGTGCTTCCCCTAAATTCTTTGTGTTTTCAATATATGTTTAATAATACTGATTTTGCATGGTGTCCTTCTAAAATTAAATACCTCGGCATATGGTTTTCTTCCTCTCTAAAAGATACCCTTAAAATAACATTTGATTCGTTATTTAAGAAAATTCAATCCCTCCTGCAGATTTGGTCTCCCCTATTTCTTTCTTGGTGGGGTAGATTAGATACTATCAAAATGATGATTACCCCTCATGTTTTATATACAGTTTCTATGCTCCCCTTCAAAATCCCTAAATCCTATTTTTCCCGTATCAATTCAATATGCACAAAATTTTTGTGGAACAATAAACACCCCCGCATTGGATTACATAAGTTGGTTCGCCCTAAAAATGAAGGTGGTGTTCGTTTCCCTGATTTTGGCTCTTATCATTCTGCCTTTCTTATCAAACAATCCTTCTCCTTGGCATATGATTTCCTTGATACTCCTGTTCCTAAATGGGTGCTCCTGGAACGCTCTTTTTTGAAAGATTTCTCATTTCAACATGTTCCTTTCATGTCAAATTGTACCTTTATATCCAAGTATCCTATTTTGAAATATTGCCAATCTACCTTGCAAAATGTTTTTTCCTCTTCCCTTTCCCCTCTACAATGTTTTCTATCATCTGTAGTTTGGTACAACAAATTTCTTCGATATAAAGGTAAATCATTTTACTTTAAACACTGGAAAGAAAAGAATATAATGTTTGTACATCAATTTTTTCTTGATTCTAATCTCCTTTCTTTTGTGGATTTACAAAATAAGTTTAACTTACCCTCCTCTTTTCTTGCTGAATATTCTATTATAATCTCTGCTATTCAATCTCACTTATCCTCTTTATCTTCTTCCTCTGATTCCTTTTCCTCTTTCACTCCTGTCACTCCACTTTATCCTCTCTTTTCTACTCAACAACCTAAAGCTGCTCTTGTATATTCACTTTTACTGTCTAATTGTTCTGTTCGATCTAAATCTACAGTAGAGACTGCTTGGGAAACTGATCTTGATGTCTCTTTTGACACTGTTTTATGGGATCGTTTATGGTCTAGACTCTTCAAAGTCTCTGTTGCTGCACGCATTACCCAATCCCTACTTTTTATTTATCACAGAGTTGTTATTACACCGGTTACTATTCATAAATTCTCACCAACCTCCTCTCCTTTATGTTGGTCCTGTTCTAAAGATCCTGGTACTCTACTACACCAACTTTACTATTGTTCCCCAGTTTTATCTTTTTGGACTGAAGTTTGGAATATATGTATGAAAATGTTATCTCTTTCTTCACAATTGTCTCTTATACACATATTTCTAGGTTCTTTAGCTGACGATATTGATATTAGTACACCTTCTTCTGCTAAGTTGTTAGACCTTTTTATTGCACTTGCATTTAAAGTTATTTTATCGTGCTGGAAAGACAATTCTAAACTCTCGGTCCACACATGGTGGAATTATATATGTGATGAACATAGAATTTCTATTGCCTCTTCTACCTCTATCCCTTTGAAAATTAAATCTGACTTATTATGGCTTCCCTTTACTTCCTATCTCTCTTCTAATCCTTCTCCCTTACCGCGTGCTTCTTGTCCCTTATGATCCCTTAGTTCTACTTCCTTATCTTCCTCTTTCTCTCCTTTTCTCTTTCCCTGTCTTCTGCTTTCCTCCTTTTCTTTTCTCATTTTCACTCCTTTCCTTTCTTCTTTCTCCTTTCTATCTTTACATACCTTTCTTTTATCTATATAAATTTCTATAGATTGATGTCTTTCAATTATTATTATACTCATATGTAATTTTTCCTAATTTTTCATGACATGTTTCGTGTATCATTGTTTTAATGCTTAATAAAAATTTCTTAAACAAAAAAAAAAAAATGAATACCATTTTATTTTTCTGCTTCTGCTTCTGCTTTTGACATTCTGTAGAAATAGTAAACAAAAAAGCATCGACACTGGACCAGGGGTGGCTCCTCCATGTTGGCGGTGGAGCGTTGCCCCACTGCTTTCTCGCAGTGCGTGAAGCAGAAACTTAAAATGGTATTATAAATACCATTTTATGTGTCTGCTTCTCGCACTGCAAGAAAGCAGAAGGGTTTGGTTTGGTCAAGCCTGCTCTAAAGCAGGGGAGGAGTGGCTTCCCCACTGCTGAGGGCACTGACTGTTTGCTCAGTCCTCTTTGACCAAAAAAAACAGTCATGCACACTCTTCCTTTTCTCCATGTAGGCTGCATGCAGCCTACAGTGAGAAATTGGCCTCCCCATAGACACCAGGATGATCAGAGTCCCATCCAATCACAATGCTGCCATTGGAGCATTGTGATTGGCTTAGGGGATGAAGGCTGCCTGCTTCCTGTTCCAGAGAAGACTACATGGAACCGACGATGCAGGACCTTGCCGGCAAAGGTAAGTTAATTTTTTATTTTAAATTGACACCCCAATGCACAACTCCCCACATGCCCCACTTGCGAGTGAAGCATGCCGTGACTGCACTGGACTCCCCTCTTGTTCAGAAGAAACTCTTATAAGCATTCTGGTATTACAGCATAGGGTAAAGAGCCATACAGCATTACTTGACCAGTCTTGTTTAAGAGAAGCTGCCAGCAAAACTCGTCAATCTCTACAGACTAACAATGAGTCCATCAGCAATACCTTCACACCTTCCCCTTCTCCGAACTCATTGCGAGAGTCCATGGGCACCGCCAAACATCCCATCTTCATCAGATCCTAGTGATGTTAAACCAGCACATACCAGTCAACCCAACCCCGGAACTTGCCACTATCTGCCACAAAGGGGAGGAGTAGTATCACAGTGAGTAGTTCACACATTTCTATGTTGCATCAAATTTTCTACAGTACATAAAGGTGGAAGCAGCTATGTTTACCTTCTTTTAATTTACCTTGTAGTCGGCCATGAGTTATTTTCTGGTGAACAATGCATCGTTCAACCATCGATATACAGAATTATGACCAGAAATAGGTCACAAATGTGTGAGTGCTGGTGCAAATTGCATACTAGAAGAAAGTTGTGTGAGACTGCTACTACATCATCCTAGGACTGGTTTTGGGCTTTCACCCCTCATTAGCCAGGATAACTTGACTCCAGTGACATGGAGAGCAAGGGACCCACATATAGGCATACCTGTCCCACTCGGGTGGCAAATGCAAAAAGAACAATTGATGGTCAGAATGCAGAACAATGTCAACATTCACCCCAGTACAGAGAGCTGGGCCTTAATCCATCATTTGCTTTGCTCACCATGCTATTCCAGTTTGGGCCCAGCCATATGCAAATCAGTCTTGACCCTGCGCCCAATGGGAACAGTCCAGCCTAAACTGCCTGGCCAGGTCCTTCCTGGACTGGAAACAAGCATCTTAGGAACGGTTTCAGACTTTCAGCCCTCATCATTTATTTTATTTTATGTTATATTCTTTGTATAGCACAACACTCATCCCAAGGGATATCAAGGTGCTAATAACCGAATTTCCTGGTGAGTCTGCAGGGCTGAAGCTTAACACTTAGGGAATAGGTGTGTTTTTATTTTTTTTCGGAACTGGATGTAATTAGAGGTGAAAAGTAGGTCTTGGGGGAGCTCATTTTACCTCTTGGCTGCTAAATAGGAGAATGATCGTCCTCCTGTCCTTTCTTTCTTAATACGCCTTGTTCTAGAAAAGGCTAGTTGAAGCGACCGCAGACTCCTTGTAGGAACATAGAATTCAATGTTCTCCTGAAGTATTTTTAGGGCCTGTTTTGTAAAGAGCTTTATGAGTGTGGCTAAGTAGTTTGAATACTGCCCTTTGGTGCATCGGCAGCCAGTGCAGTTTCTTCAAGCATATTGAGACAGAATCAAACTTCCCCTTATGGCAGACCAGTTTTGCAGTCACGTTCTGCAGCACCTGTAGTCATGTAAATAGGTGCTCATTCCTTCCTACGAATAATGCATTCCCATAGTCCAACAGGCTAAACAGTAGAGCTTGCATCACAGATCGTCTGCAGTTCAATGGTATCCAGGGAAAACGTCTGGCCAGAAGTTTCAAGATAGCAAAACCTTTGCCACAGAGGGGCCGCACGTGTTCCTTTATGGTCAGGGTATCATCGATAATGATGCCCAGGTTTTTGGCATGTTGTTTTGGAGTTGGTGCATTACCTAGAATGGGTGGCCTCCAGGTAGCGTCCCACACTCGTTTGGCTCCACCGAACAATAGGATTTCAGATTTTCCGGCATTCAGCTGCAAGCAGTGCGTGTGCATCCATTGGGCCATCTCAGAGAGACAGTTGTGCAGTTTTGATTTGATAATATCTGTTTTTTGTCCAGGGCCACCATCAGTTGTGTGTCATCCGCGTAAGAGCAGATTCCAATGCCCCACTTCCCACCAATTTTAGCCAGTGATGAAATATAGACATTGAATAGGGTGGGGCTTAGTGAGGCCCCCTGAGGGACACCGCAGCTGATGGGGCTGGGCTTAGATTGGAATTGACCGAGATGCACTGATTATGTTCGCTTGCTTAAGAATGATTGAAGCCAGCTCAGTGCATTAAAGTAGATTCCTTTTTCATAGAGGATATCCATCAGGTTGTCATGAAAGACCATGCTGAACGCTGCTGATAGGTCCAACAGTATCAGAGCAACTAACCCTCCTTGGTCAGTGCATAATCTGACACTGTTCGACACTGCCAACAGTGTTGCCTCTGTACTGTTGTTTGCTCTGAATCCTGTCTGAGTTGGATCAAGAAGATGATTTGTTTCCAAATACTTGGACAGCTGTCCATTTACCAATTTCTCCAAGACCATAGAAAGGTAGGGGAGCTGGGAGATCGGACAATAGTTTTCGGGATTGAGGACACCCGTTCCTGCTTTCTTTAGGAGGGGGATTACTAAGGCATGCTTCCATACATTGGGAAAAATGGCAGTTCTTAAGGAGTTGTTGAAAAGCTGGGTAATCAGTGGGCAAAGCGTTGGGGCGATCTGTGCAAAAATGAAGTGGGAGCAGGGGTCTAACGGGGATCCAGATTTCACTGTGTTCATTGCCTTCAGGACCTCACTGTCTGTGAGGGGTGTAAAGTTGCCCATAACTGATGTGGCTTACGGATGGGGAGTTGGGAGGGCCTTATTTATTGTATTAATTTTACTATGGGAACTGCAAGTGGTGTAAATCTTTCTTATTTTTTCTGTAAAGAGTGCTCTGATTCTGTCGCAGGCCTTTACTGAAGGAGTTAAGCTTTGGGACATGCTAGATGGCTTGCTGAGTTCTTTAACAATTCTAACAAGTTCTTTAGCTGAATTGCAGCTCCTGTTTATGCGCAGGGAATAGTATCATTTTTGTGGTTTTCATAGCGAGATTATAAGATCAAAGCACAGACTTATATCTTATTTTGCCTGCTTCATTTTTAGACAGCCTCCATTGGTGTTCAAGTTTCTAACATTCCCTCTTAAGACTTTTAAGTTGTGGGGTATACCATTTTTCCGTCTGGGGCCATTTCCGAGATTTCTGAGTGGGGGCCAGTTTATCCAGAGTTCGCTAAATCTCAGTTTCAAGATTGACTGCTTCTAAACATACCGTGGTGTCAACTGAAATCCCTGTATTAGCACCTGACAAGTGTGTTGCGAATGTGGATTCAGTGACTAACCTCCAGGCTCGGTTTGATGTATGATAGATTTCCCTGGGCTTAGTTGGTTTAGCAGGTAGACCCAGCGTGAAAACTATGAGCGAATGATCTGTCCAGAGTAGTGGCTTTATCTCTTGAATGTCTGTAGCTACAGTGTTGGAAAAGAGTAGGTCAAGCGTATGACCAGCTATATGGGTAGGTCCTTCTATCCACTGTTTAAGATTGAGAATCTGCATGTCGCTCTTCAATTGAGAGGGAGCTAGATTGATGAGGGAGCTCATAGTGTATGTTACAATCTCCAATTATGAAGTAATTTTTATATTTTAGGCAGGTTGGAAAAAGTTGAGTAAACAACTTAGTACTGAGGCCGACTTGGTGACCTGGGGGGTTGTAAATGAATGCTCCTGTTAAGATAATGAGGCCATCACAGAGTAATTGGAAGGGGAGGATTTGGTGTTCATTATGAGAAGTTGCTTGCACCGGAAGACAGGTCAAATAGTCTTGAATATGATAGCAACTCCCCATCCCCGGCTTCCGACTCTATCTTGTTTAATAATTTTATAATTGCTGGGAAGTGCAGTGGCTAGATCTGGAGAATTTGTGTCATTCATCCAAGTTTCGGTTATAAAAAACAAATCGGAAAACTTTTCATTCATGAGGTCCCAGATATCGATGGCAGGCTTAGAGAGGGATCTAGCGTTAAAATATAAGCATAAAAGTTTCAGGTGGTCACAGATATCACGGCTGCCTAACTGATATTGTTCAACGCTTGACCATTTGCAAGCGCGACAGGAAATTGGGCCATGTGAGAGTCCAAGGCAGGCTAAAACACACTGTGCATAGTTGTTACATGGATTAGGTGCATAGGCTAGCAGCTCGTTACGTGAATACCTAATGGCGGCATATGGGGCTCAGAATCATCCAGAATAACTTGACTCCAGTGGCATGGAGAGCACGGGGCCCAAGTCTGGGCATACCTGTCCCACTCAGGGTGACAAACGTAATAGAACAATTGAAGGCCGGGATCTAGTACAATGTCATACATTCACCCGAGTACTGAGATCTGGGCCTAAATCCATTGTTTTTTTGCTCACCATGCCATTTCAGTTTGGACCCAGCCATATGCAAATCAGCCTTGACCCTGTGCCCAAAGGGAACAGTTAAGCCCGAACTGCCAGGCCAGGTCCACACTGGACTGGAAACAAGCATCCTACCACTGATTTTGGGCTTTCACCCCTCATCAGCCAGGAAAGCTTGACTCCAGTGGCATGGGGAGCACGGAACCGACATCTGGGCATACCCCTCCCACTCAGGGTGACAATTGCAAAAAGAACAAGTGATAGACAGAATGCAGAAAAATGTCATACATTCACCCCAGTATAGAGAGTTGGGCCTTAACCCATCTTTTGCTTTGCTCATCAAGCCATTCCAGTTTGGACCCAGTCATATGCAAATCAGTCTTGACCCTGCGCCCAATAGGAACAGCGCAGCCCAAACTGCCAGGCGAGGCCCTCCCTGGACTGGAAACAAGCATCCTATGAGCGGTTTCGGGCTTTCAGCCCTCATCATCCAGGATAGCTTGACTCCAGTGGCATGGAGAGCACAGGACCCATGTCTGTGCATACCATCCCACTCTGGGTGACAAATGCAAAAAGAACAACTGATTGACAGAATGCAGAACAATGTCATACATTCATCCCAGTAGAGAGATTTGGGCCTAAATCCATCATATTGCTCACTATGCCATTCCAGTTTGGACCCTGCCATAAGCAAATCTGTCTTGACCCTGCGCTCGATGGGAACTGTCCAGCACGAACTGTTAGGCCAGGTCATCCCTGGACTGGAAACAAGCATCCTAGGACTGGTTTCGGTCTCTCACCCTCATCAGTAAGGATAGCTTGACTACAGTGGCATGGAGAGCACAGGACCCATATATGGGCATACCGGTCCCACTCGGGGTGACTATTGGAAAAAGAACAATTGATGGACAGAATGCAGAACAATGTCATACATTCACCCCAGTACAGAGATCTGGACCTAAATCCATTGTCTTTTTGCTTGCCATTCCATTTTGGACCCATCCATATGCAAATCAGTCTTCACCCTGGGCACAATGGAAACAGTCCAGCCGGAACTGCCAGGCCAGGTCCTCCCTGGACAAGAACAAGCATCCGAGGAGCAGTTTCGGGCTTTCAGCCCCCATCAGCCAGGATAGCTTGACTGCAGTTGCATGGAGAGCACAGGATCCACGTCTGGGCATACAGGATACCCGTTCCACTAGGGTGACAAATGCAAAAAAAAAAAAAGATGGACAGAATGTAGAACAATTTCATACATTCACCATAATACAGAACGCTGGGCCTAAATCCATCGTTTTTGCCGGACTATGCCTTTCCAGTTTGGACCCAGCCAAATGCAAATCAGTCTTGACCCTGTTCCCAATGGGGACAGTCCAGCCGGAACTGCCCGGCCAGGTCCTCCCTGGACTGGAAACAAGCATCTTAGTACCGGTTTTGGGCTTTAATCTCTCGTCAGCCAGGATAGCTTGACTCCAGCGTTTTCGCTAGGCTGCCGAAATGGCGCCAGTGCTGGGGAAAATGACTGGAAATATGAATACAGTATATTCCTTCCCTTTCACTTCGAGGTAGGGCAGCTGCTGTAAGGTCACTTTCTCCGCTGCCCTACGTCAAACCCCTTTAAATGAAGCCCTACGTTTGGCATCGTATCCTGTCGCTCTAAAATACCCAACTAGAATGTTTTTGTTCGGTAGGTTAAAGAACCATGTCACATTGTCAGCCACTCAGAGACGCGTATAGATAGATGACGTGCAGCCAGCTCAGTCATTATCACTGAAAACAGACGTTCGGGGCGGTGGGTGACAGCACGGATGACAACATGTGAAGTACACTTCACTATCTAAGTAAGAGGCCCCCGTTGCCAACGCTAGTCCGGACTCGCCAGCCCCTTTCCTGTAATCAATCTTTTGATGTTTGTGACTGCTGCCGAACACCTTTGTTCCTGTGATGTGTTCCAAGCCAGAATCAATGAAGGGGAAAATGGATTTCTCCATCAACTGCTTTATTTATATTCTGACACACGGCTCCGCACGGCTTATTTGATCATGCATAGCCTTGCTGCCCGGTGCTCTTTAAATGATGCAATTCGATCGCGGCAGCCAGGTTTATTATCGCCGCGTTATAAGATGTTTTAGGGACTGAAGTCTGAATGTTTCCTTTCATTGAACATAGATTAAAAGGGCTGGACTGAAATATGTGCTTTTTGTTATGCCAATTAGATCAGCTTCTATTATTGTGTTTCTATGTTTTATTCAAGAAACCTTTTATATTACATACAAGAAAGTACTACAATAAAATTAAAAAAGGAAGCTTTAAACGCAGTGTAATACTTTATTTGTAGGGAAGAGAAAATCGTACCAGAGGAAAGGAAGAATAGATGGAAATCAGTCTCTGTAAGTTAATGAGAAGAAAGGAAACAAAAAAGTGCCGAGATAGGCAGCTTTTCCGCTACACTATGATGCTTTACGAGTTATTCATCATCTCGGACCCGCAATTTCGAGCAAGACACTGATGCTGATTCAGATGTGCCACGTCCAGCCCCCTGTGAATCCTCTATCACAACCACTTTCCAGCCGGAGATTCTGTCAGGACTCCAGTGGGGCCCTGTGGGGCGTGAAGTGTGTCTCTGGTACCCGTGATCCCGATGACGGGGTGAGGGCAGGGCGGGGCTGTTCGAATGCCGGTCCTGTTGCGGGAGGGGTACCCTGCGGATGTACAGCTGCCTCTACCGACTCATCCCTCAGCTCTTGGGTGGCCTTGTCTCAGCCCCAGTGGAGACGTTTCTCCTCAGTCACCGCGGCGTCCGGAGCTGTTTCCGCCTCCCCTGATGACCTCGAGCCCCTGTTCTTGACATGGGATGTGTTCCTCCTGTGTGTCTTTGAAGTGCCTGTGTGCTTCTGTGGTAGGCTTGTGTGGAGTTCTCTTCACTTCCTTCTTTGAACAACAAGCTTCACCGTTCTTCTGCAGTTGATAACGCTTACTAGTCGTTTACAACTTCTGCATCCTCAAGAATAAATAAATAAGCAACAGCTATAGAGCTCAGCAGGGCCTAAAAGATAACCCAGGTGCTAGACACAAAGGATCACTGTGGAACACACACCGATCGAGGGATCGATGCCAGTTCTGTCAGCCCTCCTGCCCCTGCTGGCTCCTTTACTGGTGGCATTAGTGTTTTAGTACCCTGTTGATATCTATGGGCAATGGCTGTCTGGATTGTAGAGTTTCATTTTGAGCTCAGAGAGGTGCAATGAACACTACAGCTTGCATTTTTGATGGGAGTCCGAGGACTTGCGCCCATAGAAACCTGAGCCTGGATGCTCCACAGCTGGAACATCTTAGGGTGCTGGACTCCTTGATCAGATGGTGATGAGATTGCACTGAGATTAGAGCAATGGGCTAACCAGCCTACAAGGCTCTCTATATCCGTGTCAGGGATCAATGGTGGAGGAGGATGTGAACCTGCATTGGTAGCAGAACTCTCATTCAATAAAATCCCACTGTATTTGATGTGGAGCCCACAGGTAGGCCCCGTTGAGACATTCCAAATTGCCGCTCCTATCTATGTAACCCTTGAACCTTGGCGAAATAGATGGGGAAGTTGTCCTCCTTCGTTTTCTGAGGATATTTGTTGCACATTAACCCATGCTATATATATATATATATATATACCCATGCTACAAGACGGGACAGGAGACACACATAGACCTGGTTCTCTTCCCGCACATTTGCCGCCATGGAGGAGTGTGACTGAATGCCAGTGCTCAGTTCCAGCGCATCCGACATGTTCTCATTTGAAATGGACCGGCTGGAGATCGGTTTTCCTTCTATGTCTTTTGTAACTAAGTGATAGGTATTGCCCGGTTACTCACCGGTAATAACCATTACTTCGAGTCCTGGTCTCCCCGTCCCATTCCTGATGAAGTGAGCAGCTGGTCTGCTCTACAGAACACCTACCTAGCTAAGCTGTTGGCACTTCCCCCTAGGATGACGTCACCATCACGTGACTACAAAGGGGGAAGTGCCGGAAGAATCATCCTGAAAATACTAACGACAACAGAACGAAACACATACAATCACCCACAAACACCCCAAACCAGGGAGGGAGGGAAGGGCTCAGGAATGAGACGGGGAGACCAGGACTCGGAGTAATGGTTATTACCGGTGAGTAACCGGGCATTACCTCCTCGTCCTGTCTCCCCGTCCCTTTCCTGATGAAGTGAGCCCATACCCAAGCACACGGTGATTGTAAGAAAAAAACAGACCAGAATAATGCAGAAAACAGGTCCATTTTAATCCACAAAAATAAGTACAAATCACAAATCATGTACAGCAGACAGGACAGAAGCCCCAAAGGCAGCAGAGGCCGCCATCCCCAACTCCAGACGATAATGGGCAACCAAAGTGTGGGGAGAAGCCCACGTGGCAGCATTACAAAAGTCCTTCAACGAGGCCCCTTTGAACATGGCCCAGGAGGAAGAAACAGTCCGAGTCGACCGACCTTGAACAGAAGAAGGCAGGGGACAGTGGGCAGAATCGTAAGCAGAAACCACAGCACCCCTGACCCAACGAGACAAGGTGGACAGAGAAGGGCGAAGCCCCAGACCCGACAGGCCATAGGTGACGAACAGGCAATCCACTTTACGAAAACCAGCCATACGCTCCAAGTAGATGCTGAGAGCCCTCAGCACATCCAACGAATTGTGGAGCACCTCCTCAGGAGAAGAAGGAACCGGAAAAAACACCGGGAGAACAATATCCTCCTGACAGTGAAGGGAAGAAACCACCTTAGGAAGAAAGAACTGACTCGGACCGAGAATGATCTTGTCAGCGCAGAAGAGCAAGAAGGGGGTAGAAGCCATCAGCGCACCAATCTCACCAACCCTCCGCCCAGAAGTAATGGCCACCAGGAAAATAACCTTTGCAGAAAGGAACTTCAGGGCCACGGAGTCCAACGGCTCGAAAGGAGGACCCGTCAAAGCCCGCAGAACAAAGGGAAGATCCCAAGGAGGCACAGGCGAACTGGAAACAGGACGCTGAAGCAAGAAACTCTGCAGAAGGCGAGCCACCAACGGGGAGACAGAGGAAACAGAGGAACCCTGAAAGGCAAGAATGGCAGCCCACTGCGCCCACAGGGAAGAAACCGCAAGCCCCAGGATGAAACCATCCCGTAAGAAGTACAGCACCTTCACGGCCACACAGGAGGCAGAAGAGAGACCCTTCCACAGACACCAAGTGGAAAAACACTTCCAGTGGCGGGAATAAGATTTCTAGGTGGAAGGACGCCTGGAAAGCTGAAGACATTGGGCAACCTCCATCGAGCAACCCAAATCCAGCAAACTCAACCTCTCAAGTGCCAAACCCCCAGCCGGAGGCGTCGCAGGGAGGCAAGACTGAGAAGAGGAGCCTGCAGGGGGGAGGGAGACAGGGGAAACCTCCAATGAGGGCAAACAGAAAATGCCAGGAGAAGGGGGTACCAGGACTGCCGGGACCACTCCGGAACCACCAGGAGAACCTCCGCCCGATCCCAACGAATCTTCCTGAGGACCCTCGGGATCAAGGCAAACGGAGGGAAGGCAAACAGCAGACCCCTCGACCAAGGAATCAAGAAAGCATCGGAGGCCCACGCCATCGGAGAGGGAATGATGCTGCAAAACCGGGGAAGAAGGGCGGACCCCTCCGAGGCGAAGAGATCCAGCCAAGGAAGGCGGAACCTGAGGACAATCAGATCGAACAGATCCGGGGACAGACAGAGGGACACCGAGGTGGGGAACACCCTGCTCAAAGAATCCGCAGGCCCATTCTCCTTCCCCGGAAGATAGACCGCCGTCAGAGACAACTAAGTCGATTCGGCCCAAAGGCCGATCTCCAGGGACAGGAGAAACAGAGCATGACACATGCCCCCCTGGTGATTCACATAGGAACGAACCACTTGATTGTCGGTCTGAACCGAAACCGCCCGACCCCGAAGGAGAGGAGCGAACCAAAGAAGAACCAACCAAACCGCCCTCAATTCCTTCCAGTTCGAGGACTGGAGGGACTCCAAACTGGACCACCGACCCTGAGCCTTGGACGCGCCGAGAACAGCACCCCACCCCAAAGCACTCGCATCCGTGGACAACACAACCACAGACTGAGGGGGAAGGAGATCGAAACCCCCGGAAAGGGAGAGAGGGGACAACCACCACTGGAGATCCGCCCGAATCCCTGGAGTGACAGGGATCAGAGTCTCGTAGTCCAAGGAGGCAGGATCCCAGTGCGACAGGACATGATGCAACAGGGGGTACAGATGTAGCCTGGACCAAGGAAGGAAATGCAGAGTGGATGCCATCTCCCCCTGACTCCGCAACCAGAGACGGGCAGACACCTGCGAATGGGAAAGAAGCCAAGAAAGGTGACGAAATAAAGTCAACTGGCGCTCCTGGGAGAGAAACACCATGCCCAGGTCCATCCGGAAGAGAGCCCCCAGGAACTTCAGGGACTGAGAGGGCACCAGGGAAGACTTCCGGTGGTTGATACGGAACCTAAAGGAACCCAGCAGAAGACACACCTGTTCCACATCCGACAGAGCCTGCGAAAAAGAGGGAGAGACAATCAACCAGTCGTACAAATATGGAAAAACTAGCAGCCCCCTGGAATGAAGAATACCGCCCAGAGGGGCCAGGAGCTTGGAGAACACCCTGGGCGCTGACGACAGGCCGAAAGGCAGCACACAGAACTGATAGTGAAGGGTCCCCACAGCAAATCGCAGAAAACGCTGGTCGCCCGGATAGACAGGAACGTGCAGATAAGCATCCATCAAATCCAGGGACGCCAGGAAGCCACCCGGAAGGATAAGAGGCAGGATGGACAGGAGGGTCACCATTTTGAACGGACGATGGATGACAAAGTGATTGACCCGCTTCATATCCAGAACAGGACGAAGATCCGAAGTGTCCTTCTTGGAAACCAGAAAAAGGATTGAGTAGCACCCCAAGTCCCTTTCCAGCGGAGAAACCTCCACAATAGCTCTCTTCTCCAACAGGAGTCACACACCCGCCAACAAAGCATCTCTTCGTCAAGGAAGACGGGGCAGGGGAGTCTGAACAAAACCCGGAGGAGGAGGAGAGAAAAACTCTATCCGGCAACCCTCCGAAACAGTCTGAACCGCCCAGGCATCCGGGACCGACAACCACTCGGCACGGAAGTACTGGAGGCGACCACCAATGGGCAAAGGCAGACAGTCATTGAGAAGAGGAGGAAGCGGTGGTGGCAACACCGGCAGCGGCCCTGGGCTTGGCACTTCCAGGGGCCCCCCGGCCACGACCCCTGCCTCGAAAGGGCTGAGAAGCGCCACGAGCAGGAGGCCCAAAAGCGCGATGATAACTAAATCCACGCCCCAAGAAGGAGGATGGACCGGGGCCACCAGCTTGCGGTTCTCCGCCGACTACTTGACCATGCCCTCCAGCTGAGGACCGAACACCTTTGAACCCTCAAAAGGCAGCTTAAGGAGAACCGACTTCTGGGAAGAGTCTGCCTTCCAGGAACGCATCCAAATATGACCACGGGCAGCAATGGACGCACCAGAAGCAGCGGCCGCCGCCCCCAAATTGTCTAAGGAAATGTCCGACAGGTAACGCACCTGCAACTCCATCAAAGACAGAAGAAGCGTGGCATCCTCGCCGTAATTCAGCAGAACATACAGAGACTGGAAGTCCTTAAGGAGCGACTGAACCATATAGTTGGAATACGCAGTCGCCCGGACAGAGAAATAAGAAGCAGCATAGGAACGCTTCACCGCCCCTTCAACATGCTTATCCACAGCATCCGCAGGAAGGGCGTCCTCAGAAACAACCAAACCCTGAGAGGAAAGGCCAGTCATTAAATTGTCCACTTTCACAGCCTGAGGGAACTCATCAGCAAAACCCTCAAGAGGGTAACGTCTGGACAGGAAACGAGGAAAAGAAGACTTGTCCACCTCCTTCCATTCGTGAGACAGCACATTGCGCACTGCACCATGCAAAGGCAAAGAATCCGGAGCAGGCTGGACATACTGCGTAAAAAAGTTATCCTCATCAACAGCATCCGCAGGAGGACAAAAACCCAAGTTGGACCTCACATGGGCAAACAGTTCAGTGAGCTCAGCACCCTGAACAAAACGACCACGGCCACCCTCATCCTCATCAGGACCAAAGTCTTCCACAGGATCAGCCTGCGCATCCAAAGAAACACAAGGCACCTTGGAAGGAGGCCCAGCCGCGTCCCTAGCCAGGAAAGCAGCAGCCACAGCCTCATTATTAATGAGGCGCAGGGCATCCAGAGGGGCCTCAGAAGAAGAAGCATCCGAATCCATTGCGGAAGCAAAAAGTCCAAACAACACTCCCAACAGGCATAAACAAGGACAAAAAACATCCCACAAGGACCCCAGATATAGACGAGGACCCAAACACCAGTGGGAGGAGAAAAAAACTGGTCCGGTATAAGAAGCCCAGCCTGCCGCCAAGATCGCCCCCTTAAAGGATGCAGGACACCAAACTCCTTAGAAAAGACCCTGCCCGCTAGAGTAGGGCGAAAAACGGACCGGAGAATGCCCAGGAACGGCCGCTGGAGCAGGCCAATCCAAGCCAGGTGAGCACCAGCAAGCACAATCTATCGAAACGGCCGCTAACGCGAGCCGCGTGTAAAATAGTGCCCCCAAAACAGAGTCGGCCACTAACGCGAGCCGCGTGAAACAAAGAAGCCCCAAAACGGAGCCAGCGCTGGGGAAACGGCAGCGCATAAGGCACAGGCGGCCGCTAGAGCAGGCTGCCGCAAACACAAAATAAAACATCATGGAGACTCACCAGAACACAGGAAGACTCCAAACAGCACAGCCAGGAATGCGGTCGTAGACTGCAGAATGAAAAAAACAGGATGATTCTTCCGGCACTTCCCCCTTTGTAGTCACGTGATGGTGACGTCATCCTAGGGGGAAGTGCCAACAGCTCAGCTAAGTAGGGGTTCTGTAGAGCAGACTAGCTGCTCACTTCATCAGGAATGGGACGGGGAGACAGGACGAGGAGGTAATGCATTTGAGAAAATAATTCACTTTTTTGCATAGTTCTGGTACAACAGTCCGACTTCCTGCAGTCCATGTTAGAATGAAAAGTACTACTCATGCATCGAATTCTGCATTATTGCTACACATTGGCTCTCTGTGTGCACTGAGCAAAATGGGGAAATCAGAACGCTTGCAATGATGTCCCTGTACCCATATCCATGGAACCCATAATGGTGCCATTTATGTATGGCTCAGTGCTGGCTATCACAGAGCTACCAACAATGTTTGACCTAAGATACAAGATACATAAACATCCAACAGAACACAACAGAGAGAACTCCTTACATACATGCAACATAGCACAGACATTCCATATAGTTGGCTTTCATTGATCTCTCAATAGGACATACCAGCAAGATATGCCACATACAAATATCCAACACAGTATTGATATATGACATTGATAAATCATATTACCTGCTTCCTCTTCAACTCAGCACAATGAATCCCCAAACTATACCACAGAAAATAATTTAATACATAAAAGCTCTAACAAGTGGGTGTGCCTGACCTGGGGCCAAGATTTGGCCATGTCTGCTGGTTTCTCCCAGGATGGTTCCAAATGTCTTGCCCCCGGGGTAGCTCTGAGTCTGTGTTTGAAGATGCTGATGCAAGGATGCAAGGAGACTCTAAGAATAGCTAGTAAGAAGAGAGTAATACTGATGGAAAATAGCAATGTTTTGTTTTTCCCTGACAGACGAAATAATAATGCAGAAGAGAGCATTGGTGGAAATATGGAGGAAGTAAGCTTGGGAGTGAAATACAAAGGGTTGCGTTACACAATCTCTGCTGTGGAACCATCATCAACTTTCCTGCAAACACTACGTGAACGCATTCAGAGAAGAGCCCCAGCGGACAGGAAGAGCTGCAGGTGTTCCACGAGAAAGGTGTTGGATACGTGATGATTATCTTAATGGTTTCTCTCCAGTCTCTCCTTTGAGTCCATCTGGACCCTCTAGGATATTCAAGGTTGAAAAAAAGTAGCAATAGGTTCATCAAAATGTTAGGCTTTGACCCACAGTGGGGTGGAAATGCTTATTGACGTTTTGACTAATGTTAATGTAATGTGGGAATTTGTAGTGCGATTAATGCTTGTGATTGCTAATGTTGGCTTTGTTTTCTGATGCTTGCCTCACCAGATGATGCTGCTGCATGGAGACTGTTATCTTACAAATCATTGATGATGCCCTCCTAATAACATACGAAGATGGTCCCTGCCTTGTAATATTACTGGACCATTTGTCTGCCTTTGACATGGTTGATCATCCCACCCTCATATGTACCCTGGAGATTTAAATGTGATTCACCAGTGATGCCCTTCACTGGTTCTCCACCTAACCTTAATATAAATGCAAGTTTGTACATTTGGACACCATCACTATCCCCTGTGGAGCTCTCCAGAATGAGAAATTGCGTTGTTGGTTGGAAGGTGAAACTCTACTCAAGCAACATCTGCAATCCTTGTCAGGGTGAACCACATAAAGTCACAACATTAACCTGTGCTTAACCCTCTGGTAGCTTAGTACAAAAGCTGTCAGGCTTATCTTAGGGGCAATGTGTAAAGTATTTATGCAGTACTTAAACAGTAGCAAAGTAAAAAAAAGCCCAAAGAAAATAAAAAACTAATTTGGAAAATTTTAATACATTATTTGACGCCACAAAAACAAAAATCCAATCAGCGAAATCGGAATTATGAATTTGTAAAGTTTACAGTGTAAAATGGTGGCTCAAACATCAGAGCACAATCTGCGGTCATTTAGTCATGTGAGACAAGGGCAAAGTTGAAAGTTATGGCCAACCGCGATGGAGTGCAGTTTGGATACATGAAGTGGATTAGATCCACTCTCCAATTACCTTAAAACTTAGAAAAAGTCTACAAGAAAAATGTATTGGAAGGTAAAGTAAAGTGGAGAAGGACATTTGGCCGTGTCAGAGGAGGAGGCATCTTCGTTGGGGAGTTACTGGATGAAGTTGTTGTGAAGATTTCAATATTTGGACTTAGTCACTTTTATGGAAGGAAACACTTTCCAGTGGGAAGAAGCTGCAGGCTGTAGCCAATGAAGGCCCCACAAGGCTAGATGCCCCTTCTGAGAAGTGCCCCTGTGCTGCTGTGGAGAAGAATACAGCCAGAGCTGCAGTGAAGTCAGGCCAACCGGTGATGCACTTTGGGTGGTTCAGTGAGCAGTTAGGTACCAGTCTCCTCTCTGTTCTCATAGCACTTTTGGCCCAAAAAAAGTTTTACATTTTGGATTTGGGCTATCTGGGAATATTTCGCACCACTCCCAGGGTGAAGGACCGGAGGGCACTACTTGGAGGGTTAGGACTCTCTCAGGCTGGGTCCATGTGAGGGTTCAAGATGGTTAGAGCCCTTTCTGTCCTTAAGGCCCTTATCAAAAGACCAGCTAATAGCCCATTAAGTCACTTTAGAAGTCTTGAGTTCAAGCAGCAAAGCAGGTCTCTAGCAGCGGGACAGTCCTCTGAGGGTACAGAGCTAGCTCAAGGCAGCAAAGCAGTCCTCTTCGAGCAACAGGGCAGCCTTTTGAAGTACATAGCAGTTCACAAGCAGCAGAACAGTCATTTTAAAGCCCTTCCACAGTCCCAGAAGTGAACTAAGGAGTGGGTCTGAGGATCCTATTTTTTCACCTGGTGCCCCCTTTGAAGTGGAGGAAACTTCTGGAGTCCTCCCGCTCCCTGCCCTCGTCCCAGTCTGTCTTGGGGCACAATAGGCTCTCGTGAAGTTCTTTGTGTGTGAGCAGAGGCAGGATCTTTCAGTGCAAGTAGGACTGTGCACAGCTCCATCCCTCCAACCTGGTTGTATAGCCTCTCCTGGCAACACCCGTTTCCTCTACTGTGCGGTGTCTGAGTGGAATACATAAAGGTCAACTGAAAACTGCACCTAGTAATGTGGCCCTATGAATTTAAGAGTTTTTCACTACCAGGAAATGCAAAACTTAACAGTGCATGTCCAACTTTTTAAATACACTACACCCTGCCCTATTGGGCAGTTTAGAGCCTAACCTAGGGGTTACTCATATGTATTAAAAAGAAAACTTTAGTCCTGGCAAAAAGGTTTATTTCCCAGGTCGACATGGCAGTTTGAAACAACCTCCACAACTGCAATGGCAGGCCTGAGATACGTGTAAAGGGCTACACAATTGGTTGGCCAATATAAACCCCCTAGTAGCATTCATTTGCAGGTCCTGGGTACATGTAATACATGTAGCACCACATGGCTGGGGAATTATATGTACATTATATGTGTCAGCGGCGTCAGCCAATTTCACCATGATTAAAGGAGAGAGAGAACAAGCACTTTAACACTGGTTAGCTGTGATAAAGAGCACATTCTTAAAATCTAATAAAACAAGTTCAGAAAACAGGGTGAATTTTTATGCAAAATTTTGTGGAATGCCCTGCAAAGAGTGCCAAGTTCAACATTGTGCCTTGAAAGATTATGGTTGTCATGTGTTTACATATGTCTTAATGGTACAATTTTGTCATAAGTGTTCACAAATGTGATGTCATCAATGAGGTCATCAATGATATCATTTGTACTGGCATCAGTGATGTCACTGATATAATTTTAGATGTAATTGTGTGATGTTACGTATAAAGTCACTTTAAATATAGGAGAAAACAAACCTTAACCTCAATAAAGTTTTTTTTCCACAAGGTTTAGCCTCCTGCCACACTCTCCAAAAAGATATCAGAGGCAATAAAGACTGTGAATGGCCTTCAGCTGCGCACAGCCAGTGATGGCTGCAGAGCCTAGTCTTTGACCAATCTTGGCACTATTGCCAGGTGTCTGTTGGATTGCACCTGAGATTTTTAAATGCACATTCAGACAAACACACACACACACACTCTCATCTCTTTTTTGAACGTCTTAAAATATGGTTAAAATACTGGGGCATATTTACAAAAATTGCCCGAGCATGGTGTTTCATCACATTTAGTAAAGGCACGCTCTGACATTCCTTAATCACAGAAATGCACCATATTCACAATAATACAGCGCACACATGCATTTCCCCTAGAGCTAGTTCTTAAAATGCTGCCTAGTGCCAGCACAGACACCCTTGTGCCATGTTGCAAGAGCATCTGCGCTGTAGGGGTGATGTTTGTGGGCAGGAAGGGGCACCTTCCTGCACATAAACAATCTTGAAAGGCGATTTGCTCTTTCTATGTGTGCTGCAGAATGCAGCACACATAAAAAGACCAAAACACGAGAGAAATTAATAATTTCTCCTTGTATTGCTATGATAAGACCAGGTATTACTGGGCCATAGTTTGTGGCACTATCCCAGCCTTGTAAATCTGGGGCAGCATCAAAAAGCAATGAGTGTTGCGGTGGACGCCCAATGCAGCACCGATTGCCTGCCCCAGATGGCTGCCTCGGCAATGGGCATATTTTCAAGGTGGCATTAAGCCAGAGGTCTTCAAACTTTTTGATGCCGAGACCCCCTTGTAAAACCTTTTTAGGCGTAAGGACCCCCTTCCGACAAAAGTTTCTAGAAACTGGTACTCCTCATCATCAACTTTTGAGACCGTGAGAGAGAACTAAGGGAAATAGGACAGCTTAATTCGCACCGGGCCAGTCCTGGACCTCTTGCACTAAAACAGGAAAAAAGCATACATATGAGCTTTGGAGACTGAAGCTTTGAGAGTTGTACAATTTATTTGAAGACACACAGCTTCTAAAAATAAGCAATGATAGCATAAACACCACATAGTACTTGGTCCTGTACCCAGCATTCTCTTGAAAGTCACATGGACCAGTTTGAGTTTACAAAGTACAGTTTAACATTGCTATGAGAGGAGAGAGGCTTTGCTTTAAGTACACTTTTGAGCTGAGGTAGATAGCATAGAAAAGGTTAAGCACATATCATTAGGCACACTCACCACTGCATGTATGATGTCCTGAAAGTATAAGTTTAAAGACCTTCAATGCAGTGGAGATAAAACAAAGTCAGAGAAAGCATAACATTCAAATAATGGAATACAACATTAAATGCAACAAGGAAAAAGCATTTCATTACAGCAGAATATACAATGGAGCAGAATCTAAGTACATGAAACCTAAGTACATGAAACAAGGGCTATCTCGAGTAACCCCTGGGAAAAACTCTTGTCCGCCACCCATGTGCTGATGGGGAGTAGTTCAACGAAAATCGGGCGGACCACCCTTTTATACTTGTTCAGGGGTGAGGGGCTTATGGTCACGCTATATTACGTCACCTCGAACCACATATCCTTCTATCGCCTCTCATGCCCCTGCCTGGTGACTTTCCCATCATTAGTGTAGATGTGACTACCTTCTCGTAATTGTGTGGCACGTACGCTAGCCTAGACTGAGTTCCTGCCATTCTGACTGGAAGTTTGTCATTAATCAGAAATGTGTTATTATTGCTTTGAAGGGTTCTATTCATGTGTCAATCAGGCAGTCTGCGATAATATTTCGCCACAGTTATCCTCAGTTTATCGGATATCTTGCTTGACGTAGCTGTGATGGGAACTTCCCTTATCCTATTCATGGCTTAGGTGGGGGACGTGGGGCATGTTGCGAGATTTATAGAGGAACTTGACTTCTGCTGTTTGTGAGAAATATACAATGAGGTGGGGCCTGGTAGGGGTGTGGGTCCTTGCAGACAAGAGCAGCTGGGTGAAGCTTGGGTCAGACCTGCTTTCTGCTTCTGCTTAAGCTAAGAGAAAATGGCAGTGCTCAGGGCAACGTAACTGAGGCCTGTAACCTCCAAACAGCAGGGCCCACACAGGGGTCATGTTGTGCAGGTGACAGGTGTGTCCTTGGATAGCTGTGCAGCTAAAAATTCTTACTCCAACATTCCCCCCTCAAGTTCGAAATTCGAACCTTATCAAATATCTTTAAACACCATTCGAACTGCATACTTGGCTGGAGACGGGGTGGCCAGGGCGAGTTTATGAAGAATTTGTTCCTAAATCCTCTTCTGGTCCAATCTCTTACACATGATCTCATAGGGATGAACTGGGTTTCAGAGGGGATCTGTGCTAAGTGAGGGTCAGGGATTGTACGCTCTATGTTCAGCACTGCTATCTCTACATCTTCCCCTTGTCCCCTGCGTGTACCTGTGTAATTCATCTCAACTTTCTTAGACCTTAATCTTCTAACATAATGCAACATAATCTGTGTTCAAAATTACACAACCACAAGCACACATAATATAGGCATTATAAATTTTAGTACTGCAGATAGCCGTGAAGGCATCCAGTCCAAATTGGACCGTTTACTTAAAACATCTGCTTTTGCACTTCCATCCTCAGGCATCTGTCTCCCCAAATTGTCCAAGTCCTCAATGGCCTTTGTAAGTGTTCCGTTATCAGCATCATCGGCCAAAATGAAGACACAGCAGGACGATTTTCCCATTCTGTCGCATCCACCACTATTCATCGCAATTAACTGGTCTAGAACATAGCGTTGTTCCAGAACAATTAGTCTCAAAGGTCGTAGTTCTTCTTCCACGGCGTTGAACCCATCACGGGTGTTGTCAACAAGCTGCATCAGTTCATATCTTGTTACTTGGAGCCATTGAGCATTGGCTTTTGTCTGGAACATGGGGATCGCTTCCCCAAAGAAAAGTTCAGCATTGTTGAAATCTTCCGGAATCTCATGGAATGAGTCATCTGAGGAGTACTTATTGACTTCTCTTTTTCGGTGGTGGGGCAGGGTGACATTACCTGCCATTGGGTGTGTGTGGATGCGGGAAATGTTCGCTGCTGGGACGACGAGATGCCATTCATGCATCGTCAAGATAGAACAAAAGTCCTTGTCATTGGGGAGGCAACTGCAGATACAAATTTTCTCCACATATCCAATAGATACCATTGCGGATGGATGTGCCGTACTTCAGGTTCGAATTAAGACTAGTGCTCTTGTAATTGGCATTCCTGCCCACAGGTACCGTTCCATTACCTAGGAAGCAAAGGAGAGGAGACTTTAGCTTGTATTCTTTTTCCTGTGTGTATGGTGTACCCTCACTGGACGTGTATCTTCTAGTTTCCCTACCCCATATCTCATCACACTCTCTTTCTATCTCTACATTTAAATTATGTTTGTGCTCTTGTCCTATAGCTGTGCTACCTAAGGAGGATGCCTTACATATTATGTCATGTGGACCATTCCACTTATTGTCAAAATAAATGTTGGCCTTCAGGTGCAGAATATGTCTCCACTGACAAGGGCATGTGTCATGGGTGTAGTTACATCGGTGATGTTCAGGTGAGTGGCATTTGGATGGGGGTGTTGGGAAGGTGAAGTACCCTATTTTCTTATAGTGATGTTCCCAATCCTGCATTATGTCGGCAGGTACGTTCATATCACGGTAAACCTCCATTCTCCTTTCTATTTCCAAGGTATTGGTGATGTCCCTAAATGTTCTCATACTTGTCATCCCACTCTGTTGTATTTACAAATGCATCATCCACTTTTGCTGAGTGGAGCTGTATCTGACCATGTATGCGGCAAAGAAACAAGTGTAAAAGACATTTGGCTGTGGGTGGTGGGACTTCTTTAGGAAAGATCAATTCATCTGTGGCTACAGCGTGTGGAATATGAGAACATACAAAGCATGACTCATTTGTAGCTTTTCTTCCAACCTCCCTCATGTCTCCGTACCACATGTTATCTAACAATGCGTTATGGGTACCATCATTCTGTACTGACACACCAGGGCGCTGGGAGGAAAAATCAGGCATAGAGTGCTGGTCGAAGGTTTAAACAACTGTGTCTTGGATATTACTAACCCAGTCTGCCATAAGTCGGGTATGCGATGTATATCTAACTGGCACTATCTCGCGACTCATTCTATATGTAAGACTTCTTTTATTTTGGCGGGATAGTCTTGGGGTACCTGGCACAGTGGGGATCATGATGATATCGAGTGTCAAGTCCCTCCCTGTAGGGTCAGCATGGTGTACAGAAAGTGTCAAGATAGGCACAGAGGTGTCATAGTTACTACTGGTGCTTATCCCAGTTTGCTTTGTAGCAGGAAGTGTCTTGTGCATGGGAAGCTTTATAGTCGTTACAAATTTAATATTGCTAGTAACTTCTCTCTCTCTCTCTGATCGCACTGCTAACCAGTGGAATGCTGTTACTGAAGCTATAAACATAACAAAGAAAATAATTATACTTGTACATATCTTATTAATTGAAAGCTTGACATGGAGGGTGGTTCTGTTGCTGCGTCTCAGTACGTAGGCCATCACACGATCTTCACATTCTTGTAAAGTCTGTGGGTACATTATGTCTTCAATGTTCAGATCTTGGATGGTGACGAGTGGAACCTCAAAAAGTTCATTTGCAAGTGTTCGTTGAATTTAAAGTCTCTCCACTTCCGGACTGCTCCTTTACAAAGATGTGTGTCCCAAAGCAGATAGGCGGAAGTTCATCAGAGATAGGACCCTTGTTCTTTTCTTTGATATCTGGATGGAAAGGAACTTTGGAGCACGCATTAGTGCACATAAATGAACAACTATTCATCTTTTATAATATCAGAAGAGGGCCCAGTATTTTAATTTAAGTCTGGTGGAGAGAACAACCATATTCATTGATCTATCAGTGACAAGCCGATGAGATGTGATGTGATGATCAGAGCTGAGAGTGTTTCTAAGTGTAGACAGAGCCACGAGAAGGCAATATAGCCATTCCTTCCCAATCGTGGCACTTATCTTACTGATCTTGGCCTTGAACAGGCCTAACATTTGTCGCAGTTATTCAAAAGAAAGATGTCTGAAAAATGACTGTCACTGTCACTGCGGGTCACTGCAACGGCATCCAGTAATCCTCAGTGACATATGACCTCATGAAGTAGGAAGTTAGCTGCGGCCTTTGCGTCATAATGGACACATGGTCCAACTTAAATCCACCGTGAAAAAGGGGCACACCACTAACATGATGTGTCTTATTATTAGGCATCTGTCAATCATGTCTACATAGTTAATGTGGAGCTCTAAAAAGGACCCTAAAAAGGATACAAAGGGTTGTATCTGTTCATGTGCACTGGGGATGAACCACTCTGTCTGCAAAGTTGTGGACATGATATCACGAGAGGCCTGTGTAGGAAGGTGCAACTGACTGAGTGCTATTTGCAGAAGGGCCTGTGGCATGACAGGCTTTCCTGTCATTGTCTGTCTGCAAAGTAAAATATGAAGCATCCTGTTGTACTCCCCTCTCTTTCCTCAATTTTTTTCTTCAGGTGGGGCACTTCTCTGGGTCTCTCTAAGGTGCAGCTGTGCAATACAATCATAGTGCTGTGTATAACCAATAGTGTATGGGCATGATGTATCTTCTTGCACTGTTGAGGGTGTATTTTGGGCAAGCAGAATGGGGGGCACAGTCAGTTTGTGCTGGGGATAGAGATGGTGCATGTCCGGGCCTTCTGGCTACTGCTTTCATATTCATAATTCAGATATACGACCACCTCTAAAATCCGCACATTTCAGTCTGACAATATTTTAATACTGAGCATTGCTTTCTCCCTGCATACGTCCTCTTAACATTGAAATCTACTTTATATCTGTATTCACTTTTGCTTTCCCAGCACTGGGCCTGTGTGAAGTAACAACTGTACATAGCTGTGCATATCTGAAAACGTATTCCTTATCTCCTCTCATTCATCTTAACATACATATTCCTTACTATTTATTTCACCTAACTGTGTGATCTTGGGCCACTCATTTCTCTTGCTCATTTCCATAGACCAACGTATTATTACACAATACTTTTCCCTTTCTCATCAATCTTATTGTTAACTGTCGACTACAGGAAGCCTTTTTCCTGTTTGGCTCTACGCCCAGAATATGCACTTGACCAGGAAAGCTACTTGTGAACGTGGTCCGAAAATAAAAAACAACCCCGTTGTCTTTTCAGTTCTTTTTAATATCTGAAAACATGTGCTGTCTCTATTTGCAATATGTAAAATATACGTATCGTATTATAGAAATAAAGATGGCGTATTTGTAATGCACATGTTCACTCGGAATGGTATATTGATGATAAACAGCAGATCTCTATTGTCCCCAACTCAAGGTATTTCTTGAATCCACCTTAGAAGGGTGAAATGCTCAATAGGCCTAGCAGCACATGATCTCGTGTCTATATCTGAAAAGAAATGCGATGCAACTAGTGTGCATTCCATTCCATCATTTTATCTCTGGCTTGTGCTTGTGTCAGCTGCTGCTGAACTTTGGGACGTAAGAATAAATAATTTTATTTAGTTGCTCAATTTCGCAATATTTGGCGAAATATACAGTGTGAATTATATTTGACCATTCACATAACATAACTATCTATTTCTGAACAAAAATGCAAAAATAGAACTGACAGTCTGCGTGCACTTGGGAACCGAAAAGGGCATTGTGCCTTTTTCATTGAAACATATTCTTATCTTTCATATTTAATTTGGCCATCAGATCACGTGGACTGTGGTGCATGAAGTAGACGCTCCTCAATAACTTTATCTCCTATTTCTATTCGTACTTGTTCTGTGAAAGGGACCCTTAATATCTTTTCAGAGAAATCTAGTGTGTTTGCGCTCTAGTTGGAAGTGGGAAGTGCCCTCCCCTTGATACAGGAGAATATGGCACCTGTGTCAATCAAAAAACTATACGTGTTGTTGTTAATCATGACATTCACAACTGGGTCCTCTCTAATCTTTGTGAGACATGACAACAAGGGACACACTAGAGTTGTCTGTGGGCTTATCCTGACTTGAATTGCCTCCAGCCTTGTGCTGCTGGATGGTGCCCTGTGAAACCAAATCAATGGGGGGCAGGACTGAAGCTCCTTGTGATACAGGGGCTTGTGTCTGGGGCACCATTTTGTACGCAGGCATGTGTTGCTGAGGTACCTGTTGTATCTGATGTGTTGTTACCTGTGTGTTACCTCCTGAAACATTGGTGACAGTAGTCACTTGACTCACTGGTGTATCTAGCCTAACTGCATCAAGAGTCTTTCTTTTCTTTAATTTCTGCTGTTCTAATTCAGCAGTTGTGTTCTCGATAGCTAATTGCCTTATTTGTGACATTAGAGATCCGATGTCTGAGACATCTGGAAACTTCTGGCGCAGTTCGTTCCATAGCGCCGATCTTATTTTATTGAAAGGATCACCATCTAATTCTGAATTAGTGGTGCAAAGCCTTGTGTTGATGCGTGAAAACATATCCTCTGCATCCTTTCCAATCAGGGATGTGAGTAGGCTTTTCATATCCCAAATAGCCAATGACACACTTGAAGTGTCATTTTCAAAGGCTTCTATCCACTTTCTCGCACCCTCCGTGAGGGGTGGGAGTTCTCTCTTTAAATTTTCTTTGTCCGTTAGGGACCAAGTTACTGAGGTAGGGGGGTCATTGACCTCCTTTGACAGCAGGGGCAGCTGGTGTGTTACCCGTGTGGGTCTTGTGTGACAATACCTGCGTGCGTATTTCTTCCAGACCCCTAGGCCTTCGCGCATGTAGGTATAGTTCCAATCGTCATTTCCTTTTCCCTGCAATATACATTCTTCAGTAGTGGCCATTTCCTCTGGCTCAAAGGAACCCTCTTGGGGCCAAACCTTCATTCGAGATGCATTAGCTTCTGTCCAGTCTGCCAATTTATCTGAGAATGGATTGACATAAAGGTCACTCCCTTCTCCAAGTATTACTATCTCATTTGGCGTCAGACCATTTATCAGTGGCGGTCTTGGCCTGTCAAGGGTCATGTGGTGCAGTATTCCAGATCTGGTGGTGTGCAGATGTGCTGTACCTGATGCATCATATTCCTGTTGGACGTCATCCAGTCGCCCATAGTTACCTAATACTGCAATTCTTTCTATCTCTCTTCTTCTCTGCCTTCTCCTCTCTTCTGCCTGTTCGCACATTTTTGGCAGATCCAAATTGTCTCGCTCTAGCTGTGGTCTCTCTAGCCTACGTGGTGTAACCACTGGAGGTGATGTCTGAGGCATAGGTGGTCGTGTCACCTGAGTGTTACAATTAATGACTGTAGACGGAGCTTGGGGCACACTTAAGTTGGCTGTGAGAGAAGCTGCTATGTTGATCTGTGGTGTGGCTGCACTTTTATTTTCCTGATGTAAGTCTATCCATGGCCCTTGCTGTGGCATGATAGATTGGACTCCACCACTGTGTGGCTCTACCTCCTTCACACTACTAGCTACTTCATTTGGGGCTTGTTTTTTCTTTGCTCCCATCTGCTCAGTCATTCTATCCCCTATACTTGCTAGGTATAATGACAGTTGCTGGAGTGCTACTGTATTTTCTGTGGGGCTTTCTGAGTACTGTGTGTGTGATATGTCCCCTACTTCTTTACCTGTTCTTTGGCATAGGTCACTTTCTGTCCTATTCCTGCCAATGTCTCCCTCAGTTACTACCGCAGAGGGATACTGTTCACCGTCTTTCCTTACTTCATTGAATTGTAGCAGGTGTTCTTCCTCTCTATTAGGACCTGTGTTAAGGGGCTGCCACTCATTATACTGACTCTGTGTATTGCAATGCTGGTGGCTCGGGAATCGGAATGGGCCATAATGTCTTGTTCTTGTTCTTGGGGTATCGTGATCCTCAGTGAGGGAAGTGGGTACTGGGCGGTCAAGTCTGGCTGTGAACCACCAGAGCCCTCATGGCTCTCTTTGTTTTCTTCCTGCTGGGGGCTGCAGAGTTGGACACGTCTCATTTTTATTATCAATAGCGTGTCAATTTGACCTGGCATTACTGAAGCTGCATCCTGCAGTACTGGACTTTGCGAACTTAGGGATAGCTGGCCTAATGTACTCTCTGATGTACTATCTTGTGAATTATCTGAGATGTCTGGGGCTGAGGCATCGTCATGGCCTCTGGCTGCCTGGACATCTGATAAGAGTTCTATGTCAGTCTTTATACCCTGTCCTAAATTAATGTCATCTGCGTCATAGGCTGGTGGATGTACTGTGGGTGTTGACATTATCCTTCTGTGTGGTGTGTAGGCTGGCGTAAGTGTGCAACGCCACCGGGTATTATTGTCAGTCTTACCTGCTGCAAGTATGTTATGTCAATTCCTAGGGCTGAGATTAGTATCAAAATGACTGTACATGTCAGGGGTGAGACAGACTCAGGGGATGTTGCTGTATCCTCAGAAAGGGCAACAACACAGCCGTTCACTATGTGTACCGTAATCTGTAGCCTTGGATCTTGTGTGGGCTGTCTGCTCATCTCCTAGAGTCGAGTTATCTTTGAGGTAGGCTATCTGTGGCAGTGAATGTGGTAATACTAGTCTCCTTTTAGCATGCGGCTTTGTAAATACGCCCACATTTCTGGATAATGCGTCGTAGAAGGGTGTCTTTGTAATAGTTCTGTGAGTCTTGGTGATGGCTGCTGCTGCAGCTGGTCATGCAACTCGTGGGCGTGATGCTCACAGCCTAGTGGAGTGAGGGTATCCTGTGAATCTCCCTGCCCCTCCGGGCAGCTGGTGCTTGGAGGGGGAGGTGTGAGTGAACACTGAGGAGCAGTATCAGGGCTTTCGTTACTTACTACACTACCTACTGACTGGAGTGTAAGTTGTGTGTCATCAGTGGGGGATGTATACGTTGGCACTGGGAGGCACAGTTTCACTAGATGCAATGTGGATGCCCTTATCTCAGTACCCTGTGTGAGTGGGATTCCCAACAAGTCCCATGCCCTAGATATTAAGGAAATTTCCTTTCTGTTAAATTCTCTATGAGTTTGTGCGCTCACGTTCTGCACTGATACAATTTTATTGTTCAATATGTGTAGGACTACCTCAACTTGTTGTCCACTATAGCTCATCTGTACTTTCTTTTGTTATATGTATATATATATATACCGGACATCTGGCTGACCTCCTGTCAGTTGCTTTCTGGGGTGGGGCTGTTTACCACAAGCTCATCACCCAATGCTTCTATAAGGACAGAATAAAATGCTTCTCTAACTTCTTCCTTTTCTGGACCGTTGTAAATACCTTCTGGGCAATTGCCTGGAAAGTGCAGGGCAGTAGGGTGGTTACCAAAACAAGCCTCAAGGACCTTGCTATGCAAAGGGTGACGAGGCCACAAAGATGTCACAATAACTGGTATCTCTAATCCCGGGATTGTCATAAAAACCTGCACGTGTATGGCGTGTGTCGTTTTGTATGTCCTATAATCACGTATCCTATTCATTTGTGTGGAATGCAGTTAAAAAAGTAACATTTCTAATTTATTCTAAACGATCTGTAGTTTAAAATAACGCAGAGCACCTCCCTGAGACTTCCCTCATGAAGCCTGTAGTTGCTTGTAGAGGGAAGGGGAAATCCTGAATGCCAGGTGCAGCACACAGGGGAGCAGCAGCAAGAAAAAAGGAAAACAATATATATGTGTGACAACCGTGTGGCTCGAAATGCTGTAGCTTATAGACTCTCTTCAGCTAGCCAGTGGCAGATCAACATACATGGGATACACAAAAATGCATTTACAATCTCCCTAGTTATTGAATCTCGCTAAAAAAAGTCTTCAAATGATGGTCACAAAATATTCACAGTTTATAATCACTCAAGGAAAGATGAACGATCACAATGCACCTATAAATCAATAGTATAGTCCCGCTGTGGTCAGCCTCTGTGCCCGCCAGTGACTCCCAACAAAAAGAGACCATGAAAACAGTAAGGATCACACAAGTTTGTTCTATGAACCTAAATATACATTCACCATTAGACACTAGGCGCTAACATGCCGGTCTGTGCCTAAACAGACATTTAATAAGAGGAAAGTAAAATGTAAACACTTCAACAATTCTTTTACAAAAATCACGCTCTATGGCCACTAGAGTGCGCTAGTGTTCCCTATACATATGGGGTGTACCAACAATAATTAATAAATCACGTTTAGCTTGGCGAAAATATAATGCCTACAATATGAGTATATAACTTCCAAGTCCCGCACAGAACTCTTCCCTGGACATACAGCAGGGGATATCACCGATAAATTAAGGAAAGATCAAAGGTCACGGTAGCTAATCGGACCTGCTGAAACTCCTTCTTTCTCATGGACTACTGACATGAGAGATTACCTCGTCTCTGTCACTCCTATCAAACAGAGGATCACTTGCACGAATATACTGAAAAAGATGCTAGACGCAACCCTTTCCTTCCTTGACACCCTGTTGCAGATGTATCAAAGGCCCTCCCCCTGTGGAGAGGCTCCACTAAGCTGAGAGACCTGCCACGTGCGGTCCTCCTTCCCTGAAACTTCAGAGGGTCACTTAAAAAAAGCCTAACAGATGTATTAAAGGTCCCCTCCCTCTAGAGAGGCACCGCGCTTAAGAGTAAATATAGAATAAGCCTTGACAATTCGACTGCTACAATCCTTCTTAGCAATCACAGAAGAAACAGCAAAACATGAAGCTACTTTTAGCAACAAAAAGCACATGTATCTCAGTAATTACCCAACTGTCAGGTTCAGTCTCCACATAGCACACAATCCCTCCCTTTGCGCGGAATCAAATAACAAGGTTAACAGACAGGAAGCCTGGACTATTGGTAGAAGCACTGCTGCATCACAATAAAGCACACCATTCGGCCGAACCCAAGAGAGAGATAGCGCAGCGGCGGGCAGACACAATATTATGTATGCTTACCCTCAGCGCTGCGTTTCCCACTCAATAGTCCAGCAGGACAGCTGCAGAGTTGTTTAGCAGTTTAGTACTTCCTCCTTAGGAACCAGCTGCATCCTGTCAGTTTAACTCCTTATTATCACGTCGAGAGGTCACCACTTGTTGGAGGGGATGATTTATTAGGGGCAGGAGGGGCCAGGGGAACTCACTGCAGCAGCTTTCAGAAGAAGCCGCGCTGGGGAGACCGTGAGAGAGAACTAAGGGAAATAGGACAGCTTAATTCGCACCGGGGCAGTCCTGGACCTCTTGCACTAAAACAGGAAAAAAGCATACATATGAGCTTTGGAGACTGAAGCTTTGAGAGTTGTACAATTTATTTGAAGACACACAGCTTCTAGAAATAAGCAATGATAGCATAAACACCACATAGTACTTGGTCCTGTACCCAGCATTCTCTTTAAAGTCACATGGACCAGTTTGAGTTTACAAAGTACAGTTTAACATTGCTATGAGAGGAGAGAGGCTTTGCTTTAAGTACACTTTTGAGCTGAGGTAGATAGCATAGAAAAGGTTAAGCACATATCATTAGGCACACTCACCACTGCATGTATGATGTCCTGAAAGTATAAGTTTAAAGACCTTCAATGCAGTGGAGATAAAACAAAGTCAGAGAAAGCATAACTTTCAAATAATGGAATACAACTTTAAATGCAACAAGGAAAAAGCATTTCATTACAGCAGAATATACAATGGAGCAGAATCTAAGTACATGAAACCTAAGTACATGAAACAAGGGCTATCTCGAGTAACCCCTGGGAAAAACTCTTGTCCGCCACCCATGTGCTGACGGGGAGTAGTTCAACGATAATCGGGCGGACCACCCTTTTATACTTGTTCAGGGGTGAGGGGCCTATGGTCACGCTATATTACGTCACCTCGAACCACATATCCTTCTATCGCCTCTCACGCCCCTGCCTGGTGACTTTCCCATCATTAGTGTAGATGTGACTACCTTCTCGTAATTGTGTGGCATGTACGCTAGCCTAGACTGAGTTCCTGCCATTCTGACTGGAAGTTTGTCATTAATCAGAAATGTGTTATTATTGCTTTGAAGGGTTCTATTCATATGTCAATCAGGCAGTCTGCGATAATATTTCGCCACAGTTATCCTCAGTTTATCGGATATCTTGCTTGACGTAGCTGTGGTGGGAACTTCCCTTATCCTATTCATGGCTTAGGTGGGGGACGTGGGGCATGTTGCGAGATTTATAGAGGAACTTGACTTCTGCTGTTTGTGAGAAATATACAATGAGGTGGGGCCTGGTAGGGGTGTGGGTCCTTGCAGACAAGAGCAGCTGGGTGAAGCTTGGGTCAGACCTGCTTTCTGCTTCTGCTTAAGCTAAGAGAAAATGGCAGTGCTCAGGGCAACGTAACTGAGGCCTGTAACCTCCAAACAGCAGGGCCCACACAGGGGTCATGTTGTGCAGGTGACAGGTGTGTCCTTGGATAGCTGTGCAGCTAAACATTCTTACTCCAACAAATGCGCATGTTAGACCTCATCACATCCCTCCATCATTCATCCACCCACACTTTCACGCATCCATCCATCCACCCTTTCATCCTTCCATACATACATCCACCCTTCCATCCATACATCCATCCTTTACTCATCCGCCCTTCCTTCCATCCACTCATCATTCATCCACCCACCTTTTCACATATCCATCCACCATTCATCCAATCAACCTTTTACCCATTCAAACATCCATCCACCCTTTCATCTTCCCATCCATACATCCATCCTTCATCCATCCACTCTTTCATCCTCCCATCCATCATCCCTCCACCCTTTCATCCAACATCCATCCACCGCCCTTTCATCCATCCATCTACCCATCATTCATCCCCCACCTTTTCACACATCCATCCATACATCCTTCATCCGTCCACCCTTTCATCCTTCCATCCATACATCTATCCTTCACCAATCTATCCTTCATCCATCCACCCTTTCATCCGTCCATCCATACATCCATCATTCATCCATCCACCCTTTCATCCATCCATTCGCCTATCATTCATCCATCCATCTTTTTACACATCCATCCATCCATCATTCATCCATTCACCCTTTCATCCATCCATCCTTCATCCATCCACCCTTTTATTCTTCCATCCATACATCTATCCTTCACCAATCTATCCTTCATCCATCCACCCTTTCATCCTTCCATCCATCATTTATCCATCCACCCTTCATTCATCCATTCACTCATCATTCATCCACCCACATTTTCACTCATCATTCATCCACCCACCTTTTCACACATCCATCCATCCATACATCCATCATTCATCCATCCACCCTTTCATCCATCCATTCACCCATCCTTTACCCATCCACCCTTCCTTCCATCCACCCATCATTCATCCACCCACCTTTTCACACATCCATCCATCATTCATCCATGCAACCTTTAATCCATTCATACATCCATCCACCCTTCCATCCTCCGATCCATACATCCATCATTCATCCATCCACCCTTTCATCCATCCATTCACCCATCATTCATCCACCCATCTTTTTACACATCCATCCATCCATCATTCATCCATCCACCCTTTCATCCATCCATCCATCCATCCTTCATCCGTCCACCCTTTCATTCTTCCATCCATGCATCTATCCTTCACCAATCTATCCTTCATCCATCCACCCTTTCATCCTTCCATCCATACATCCATCATTCATCCATCCACTCTTTCATCCATCCACTCACTCTTCATTCATCCACCCATCTTTTTACACATCCATCCATCCATCATTCATCCATCCACCCTTTCATCC
Organism: Lissotriton vulgaris; assembly: GCF_964263255.1. Lineage (NCBI taxonomy): Eukaryota > Metazoa > Chordata > Amphibia > Caudata > Salamandridae > Lissotriton > Lissotriton vulgaris. The sequence continues at coordinate 184,288,445 of NC_141688.1, read as the reverse complement.
ATCCATCCTTCATCCGTCCACCCTTTCATTCTTCCATCCATACATCTATCCTTCACCAATCTATCCTTCATCCATCCACCCTTTCATCCTTCCATCCATACATCCATCATTCATCCATCCACCCTTTCATTCATCCACCCACCTTTTCACACATACATCCATCCTTCAGCCTTACATCCATCCATCCACCCAGCATTCATCCACCCACCCTCTCTGTGCCTCTCTCATGGGAGGGGATCAGTATCTCTCTGCGTCGTTCTTTCCCGCTCACAGGAGGGCATCTCTGTGCATGTGAGCCAGGCTGAAACAGCTTCAGGGACACACACACACACAGTCACACCCAAGTACTTGAAAGGTCTTTAAAAGACCTTTTACTTGTTAATGAGGCGTTGATGTTTTTCACACCTCGGTGTGAATTAGACCTCCGCCTTGAGCACCCTCGATCAGCCCAATGCAAGGAACTGCACTCTGCAGAATCTGCGACCCCCTTCCCAGGACTCCACGACCCCCCTGGGGGTCGGGCCCCACAGATTGAAGACCGCTGCATTAAGCCATGTAAAGTGGCTTAGCGCTACCTTCTGAAGCAGCAGAAAAAGTGATGCTCCTGTGGCATTAGGATATTTCACAACAAAGATACCTCTGACACCATAAATAACAATAGTTATTTTTATCACAGTAGTCCCTTTTATTGACTCTGCGTTGTTACACATTTAACTTTTCTTTGTGTTTCTTATTATATATTGGTATCTACATTCATTTCAAAGGCTCTCCTTTTTACAAATCAAATCATATATTATTATCACATCACAAAGTGTATTTACATCACAAAACATTCAACTATACACAAAACATATATGTACTTTATATGCAGTTGATTCGGTCCTTATGTACATTTACATTTGGTTGATTAAATCAGATCGTTCAAAGAAGCATTAATATCATCCAATACGTCCTACTATGTACATTCAAAGATTCGCTAAATGGGGAATTAAGTTTTTGTCCCTCAGTTTTAGACTATATCTCTGGTCCTAGGGAGTGTAGGAGGGTATTACTATATACAATTATGCTCTACTCAAAAGTGTCTATTGTTCCTCATATATGTATATATATGTAGTCAGAGAGCATAAATATCTCCAGTCCACTGTTCGTGCCAACGCGTTTTGACCGTCTTTAATTAGGACAAGGTAAACTTTTGGTGTGCGGTCTTCATCAGGGCTGTTTGTTTAGGCTGTAGGACATCACCTGAAAATGGTAATAGTACTGGTTCAGTATGTGTATATGCTTGACTTTGACTCAGCTGTATACGCTTTTAAAGGGATTATATGATCACGTACCCTTGGTTTTCTTTTTCCATTGTGAAAAGTTTGATTCTCCCACTTTGGGGTTCCTGGTGTGTCTTTGGTCAATATCTTGTCTTTATCTGCATAGGGAAACAAATCGGCAGGTTGTAGTTTAGCTGCGTGTGTTTTGGTCTGTTTTTCCTTATCTTTCAATCGGCCTATAATCCGATTATGTTCGAGCTGGTTTATCAGTCTCATGTTCTCTGTTAACTATCCCCCGTGTTTTTTGAAGGGTTGCGTTCTGGAGGGCGGGTCACACCCTATTAGTGGTCAGAGGGCGTCCCTAGGGCGTTAAAGTTCGAGGGACTCTACTTGCGTGGTGCTCTCTTTTGTTTAGGGGAGGGGGTCGGACATCATGCATTCACAATGTTACATGACGGGTTGGCAATTCTCGTCTCATTTCATACCTTTTCTTGTTTTCTCCGGTACCGTGGGTTATTTCCTTCTTGCTTCCAGCTTTGTCGTCGTCTGCGTGCAAGATGTGGATGTGAGTCGTTTTTCGGGAGGTAGGGGGAGAGTGATTGGTGCTAGCTAGCTTCATTGTGATTGGGTGGTCCCTTCCGGTGGTGTCACGTGGGGGTTGCTTGCTGATTGGAGAAAGGTTGCTAGGCAACGCGGTTGTGTTGATCTTCTCTCGGTTTGTTTTCATGCCTTGGGGAGAGTTCTTCGCTGGTTTGCTCCGGACAGTGTGCTCTGTTATGTTTACTTGGTTTTGAGATGACGGGAGCAGTTACCAGTAATTTGTCAATTCTGACATTTCATTAAGTCCGTTGTTCATTGTTCCCAGATACAGAATGGTTTTGGCTTCCAATCTGGATAGTGTGTTTTCCCTGTTTTTGCCTTTAATATGTATCAAGACAGTCCATTTTAAATCTTCCGGTCTGTGGCCCTTCTCCGAACAGTGTGTTACCATGGGTGCATTGGGGGTTTTGCACCGGATTCGTGAACGGTATTGTGAAATTCGAGTTTTGACAGGTTGGCTCGTTTTTCCAATATATGCCATTGCGCATGGGCATATCATACAATAAATGACATTATGCGTGTTGCAGTTGGTGAATTCGTCATGGCGTATATATTTGTTTCCATATACGAACTTTGTTCCTTCCAAGGTGCTATCGCATGATACACAGTTACCGCATTTTCTGTGGCCTTGGATGGGTGGTAGGCTCAACATGGACCTTAGGGACATCTCTTCTCTTGGAATATGGGTGTCGGCTTTCACCAGCATATTTTTTTATATTGCCATTTCTCTTTAAGGCGAAGATTGGTAAACTTTCGAGAGGTTTCAGGCCTTTCACTGTGTTCCAGTTCTTACGAACGATTTTCTGGATATCGCTTGTGGCCCCAGAGAATGTGGTGACAAAGACCAGGGGTATGTCTTTGTTTCTTTCTTTTGGGGTGATGAGAGACTCGCGTGGAAAGAACCAAGCTCTTTTCATCGCTCTTTTTAGTAATTTTTTAGGGTACATCCTTTCCTCCAGCTTTCTTGAGAGTTCTTTTGCGTTGGTAAAATAATCCTCTTTTTTGGAGCAATTTCTCCTAAGTCTGAAAAACTGACTTAGGGGCAGGTTTTCTCTCAAGTTACGTTGATGAAAACTTTTAAAGTGTAGGAAAGTATTCCTGTCAGTTTCCTTTGTGTACAATGATGTATGGATTTGGCCGTCTTCTTGTTTTATCATCAAATCTAGGAAATTGATTTCTTTTTTGTTGTGGGACAGTGTGAACTTGATGTTGGGGTTCCTGTTGTTGAGCCAGGTTGTAAATTCATGTAGTTGTTCCTCGCTTCCTCTCCATAACATAAAAACGTCATCTATATAAACGACGCCATATTTTAATATGGCCGTCGTAGAGGTTATTATTATAGATCCACTGGTCTTCATATAGCTCCATGTACATAAAAGCCAACTCCGGCGCGAACGGACAACCCATCGCGGTTCCCATTATTTGTAGGTACTGTACGTTATTGAAGTTGAAGAAATTGTACTTGAGGCATATTTCAGCTAATTTGAGCAGGAAATCGGATGGAACGTTGTGTGGTCTTTCTCTTGTTTCTAAGAAAAATTCTAAAGCTTCCAGACCCTCTTCTTGGGGGATGTTGGAATAGAGACTGACTATATCCATGGTTACTCGTATTTCGCACTTCTCATCAAATGGTTGTTGTTCAAGGAAGTTTATTGCTTGCATGGTGTCTTTGATGTAACTTAAAGTGGAGCTCACCAGAGGTTTTAAAAACGTATCGACGTATTTTGCTGGCCTCTCTAGTATTGAGTTTACTCCCGAAATGATGGGGCGTCCTGGCGGATTTCTTGGGTCTTTGTGGACCTTGGGGAGGATATATAAAAGCGGTGTTCTTGGTGATTGGTTAATGAGATAATCTCCCTCTTTTTTTGATAGCCATCCTTCTTGTTCTCCATGGTCTTTTAGTATAGTCAGTTTTTTCTTTTATGTTCAAACCGCACAAAATTTCCTTTCCACTGGCTCTTAAGCCCCCCTCATACGCTGCATCTCATATAATGATTAACATGGCATGCCAGCGTGATTGTCAGAAAATCGGAAGCTCTCTCCTTCCCTGTCACACTGCCCAAGTTACACCGCTGCTTATAAGATTTGACATGGGACTACTGAACTCTGTTGTCATTAGCTAATGGTCTAATTGTGCTGTTAGCCTCCAGCGTTACTACGGTTGTGATAAGCTACCGACCACATATCTGGTTATCTTCGAGAGCTTCATTGGTTGAAGGTGGAAAGCCGAGTGAAGTTCAAGGCGCTTACCTATATGCATAAGATCAGGCAGTAGGTGGCACCTAGATATCTACAGACCTTGGTGAAAGTGTACTCCCCTACCCGTTCCCTTCGTTTCTCTTCCCAAATTCTCTTCTCTGTGCCTAGGGTCAAACTCTCCAGGATGGGAGGCCATTCTTTTGCCTATTTGGGGCCCAAGCTATGGAATTCTCTCCCTCTGATCATTCGGTCAGAGGATAGCCACACTCGCTTTCGCAAAGGCGCTAAGACATGGCTTTTCGACCAATAACTGCATCGGCCTCTTCCACCTTCTATTAGTCGCACAATCTTAGCGTCGGGAAACCCTCTGGGGTAGCTGTCGCGCTTTACAAACTCAAATAATAAATAAATAAATAAATAATAAGCTAACATGCTAATGGTATTTGTCAAAAGGTTCCTAATATTGAACTTGTATTACCACTGTTTCCCATTTCTCCCTGTTCACAGGCAAACGGGCAGCGGGTAATCAGCACAAGTCTACTCTTGTGTTGTAAACTTCTGTTGTTATTTCTGTCATAAACCACCCATTAACTGTAACATCATCTGAGCATGCATGTACCCTACAGGCGGTTGGCTATAGGTGACACAACATGAACTACTGACACATCAACAGTCTCATAATACATGCAGATTCATGCTGGCCCACAGACATTATGGCCTCTCCTACACAGAGTGTCCCTTGATATTATTTACATTGGCTGAGAATTGTTGAGGATCACATACGGAAACTGGTGTCTATTTAATGAGAGCTGTATCAACCATTGGCACTATAATACTAATGATTCTACGATTGTGGTCAGGCCTTCTAGATGAGATCATGTCCACTGTGCTGCATCCAGGACAAGCTGTGACTTCCAGGACAGCAGAACATTGGAGAACCAGCTCAATCATTGCACCTGAGCCCAGGCGAGCAGCAGTGGGCGAGAGCTAGACAGCATTGCTGTGGTAGGATTTTATGTACCAAGAACCAACATTTCACCTGCAGTACCTTTTGTACGTACCTGGTCTACCAGGAGGAACCATGGTGTGTATGAACAGCTGGACCATTATCTTACCTTGTGTTGCCACAAAGCCTTGGTGACACTTTGTAGATTTCACCTGTCCCCCAAGTAACACAGGTTAACTAATTTACCATATCTACCACAGGGCATAGACCATCTTTATCATATCACAGCCACAAGCACCTTTATGTCAGCACAGTCTGACACACACTGTCAAGGTGGCTCCATTAGCAGATATGATTAAGTTTAAAGCCTTTCCGTCAATGAGCAAAGTGCTCTGCTAAATGTTTCTTGACAACAGCATATTTCCTGCACATTGACCTGTCATTGAAAGGCAGAATAATAAAAGCCAAATTTACAGCAGTCCTTGGTGAAACTTAAACATCACTGTCAATTATCAGGAATTGGTATTTGTGACCAGAAATGTGTGACTTTAAATGGTTTTATTTATGGCCTCCTTCATACCAACTCCCTGTCCTTCCTTGTGCTTCTGAAATGAACAGATATCACACAGACCTTTTAAACTGCCACATATTCAGATCCTGTTGATTTTAATGGCTGCATGTAAAAACAAATTTAGTAATGCATCATTTATTGCTTATCTTCCTACATTTTTCTAAACATAACGTGACAAAAAGTGTGCATAATAAGTATTTTCTATAAACATGCAAAGTGACTATGATGTACACCCGTTAGAGCCTGCATAATGGAAACAGTGTCGATTGGTACATACCCCTCATATTAGTGACCCTCCACCCCAGCTGCATGGGATATGAATTTTAAATCAGCTACATTAACAGCAGTATCCACACTCAGACATTTTTGTTCATTGCCAAGAATAAAAAAAAAAGTTCGAAGTTCACTGAAAAACACATGGGTGAGTTATATCATCAGTGATGCCACTAACTATGCCAGGAGTGATGTAATATGTGAGGTGATGAGCAGTGCATTGTGGGGCCGTAAGTTATAGTTAGCTCAGGTTTTGTACGAGTGAAATCTGAGCGTAACTATAACATCCCTATAACCTTTGTTTTTTTCTGTGTATTTCTTTTTATTCTATTTCCTAACTATAACTTCCCTTTAATCTTTGTTTTTTTCAGTGTATTTCGAAGTTTCTTTGTATTGTATTTCCAAATTGTAATCTGTAACCTTTGAAAGTGTGTATGTGAGTGGGTATATAGGTCAGTGACTGGATGTGTGAGTGGCTGAATGGGTCTGTGACTGGGTGTGTGAGCAATTTTGCGGGTGTGAGTGTCTTTGTGGGTCTGTGAGTGGCTGTGTGAGTAGTTGTATGGGTCTGTGAGTGGGTGCATGATTGTCTGAGAGGGTGCGTAAGTGTCTGAGTAAGTGTCGGAATGGGTGCATGAGTGAGTACCTGATTGGATCCGTGAGTGGGTGAGAAAATGTCTGAGTGGGTTTTCAAGTACCACCATGAGTGTGTACATAGAGCACATTTTGTTCTAAAAATCAAGAGCGTGAATCAGCATCTCATGAGCGACTAAGTCCACATCTATGTTTGTGGATTATCCCTATTGAGGATTTTAAAAATCTGATAACCTTTTCTTGGAGGCACTGATGTACAACCTCATAAATCAATTTATTCATGCTGGCATACTTTCTCTCATCCATTCATTTGCCCATGCACTCACTCCATCACTCACCCTCCCAATTACTAGTTTTCACATTCAGCCCTTTACCCACCTTCAAAGTTACAAACACACACTTGCTAATAACTAAAGAAGCACTTTAATGTATACAAACGATACACTTGCTTTTTTAATTCGTATTGCTTTTATGTTTCTAGTTCGAATTAATCATGAATAAAAATGAGTCCCTTTTAGACGTCTACACTCAGAGGTAGAATGTATCTAGATTTGTTTTTACAGTGCTGTGATGATTGGAGGTTTGGCAATACTTAACTTCAATACAATCAATGAAATAAAAAGTGATGATGATGGACCATATATAATCACAATGAAGAGCCCACAAATTCTAGCCTGCAAACTTATGAAAGTTCATATCCAGAAGCCATCCGTACAGAATAAAACTGGTACCATTGACAAAAAATTCTGTAGTAAACGGAGGACGCGTCTGCTGCAGTGCTTAAACTGTACAATGCCACGTTCTATCTTCAAATGTGGTTGTGTTATCAGGTATTGGCTTTGGAATAGACGGTTTGTTTAAGTCTTTTATCTTGGCTAAGCCAAAACAGGTAGTTTGTTGAATGGTGTCATTCAAGAACATTATTTGTTCTCGGATCATGTAGGCTCGAAATAATGCTTCTAGGCCTTGTACCTGCCATTCCTTTGTACCCCAGATGGTTTTTGTTTCAATTCTCTTATTCCAGAAATCAAAACCAAATGTAATCATTTTTTCATAAAATGTTTCAGAATAAATCAGTTTGGTATTTGTCAGCATGTTTTTTGTCCCTGTTTTATCTAACAGTTTGTAATAGAATGTTTCTGCATCAATTGTGTTAAACCCTGAGAAGCATGAGAATTTCTCATAGAATGTTTTTGAACTGCTTTTAGGTGGAGTTGCACAATGTTCCCATTGATTATACTTAAAAACATTTCTAGGTTGAGCAGATTTATGCAAATAGTGGTGTGCATAGTGGTTAAAACAATACATCTGTTCATAGTTCGATGAACCCTGTAAATAGTCATGTTCTGTGAATTTTGCTGATAATACTAAATCTGACATCATATTATTTATGCTTTCAAAGTCCCAATCATCAGAGAATGTACTTGGTTTTACAAAGTCACTTAATGAAACCTTAAACTGATGAGGATATTTCAAGATCTGTTTTGTCCCAAACTACCCCGCCGGGTATTGGAATGGCTGTGACATTCACTGATGATCTCTTTTCTCGATGTGAGATGACTTGTGTGGCTTCAGAACTAAGTTGATGTTCTGACTTGCTGTGTCCATTGTACTGTATTTTCCCTCAATGTATTTTCCCAAACAAAGTACCATGATGAGCCAAATGATGAGGAACAGTACATCTAACGCAATCCAGAATTCAATCCATGGGGAAATCAGATACGTTTCTTTAAGTTGATGAAAGAGTTCTGTTGCTTTGTCTTTAAAAGTTTTTGTTTTTGGCTGTACTTCAGGGTCGCTTTGATCTTCAGAAAAGTTATCGAAATTGATGAACTAGCCAGATGCAGTTCTGTCAATTTTTGGGATTGTTTTTTCTATTTGTCTTTTATCAGCACATTCTGATGCTACATCATTGTAGATTGGTGTTTCTTGACGAACTGTTTCAATTTGGGTTTCAAGAGGCTCAAGTTCCATGGCATTGTTGCATAGTCCTTTTTTATTCACTGCATGTTTATCAAATGTGATTAGTCTCTCAGTTTGAACTTCTTGGATAGTAGCAAATTTGGGTATTCTGCTATTTCTTGGGAGTCCACTGGGCCTACTATTTATTATTGGCCACATGATTGTGGTTTTACCAGGTCGATTGATACAACTCGGTTCTCCTTTTTTCCAGCAAGGGGCGGTAGTACAACTGATCTTGTTCCATTGATTGCTAAGACAGGTACTAATTTTCTGTAAGAAGGCCCAAATTCCTTCTTAACCGCGATCTTTTCTCTGACCAGATCCCCAATCTTTGGAATCAAGACAGGTCTTGCTGGGACAGGTGGTGTGTCTTCAGTGGTTGTTGGCTGCTGTTTTAACTTTATGTTGCTCAGGGCTTTTCTTGTTTTATTTATGTCCTGTAAAACAGCCAAACGTTCTTTGATGTCGAAGCATTTTTTCTTATCTTCTACCACTGAAGCTTGACTATCTAAATCCTGAATAAACATTCTAGTTCCGAACAATAGTTCGTACGGGCTGAAACCTCTTAGAGAATTTCTTGGCAGATTATTAAGACTACGTTGGACACTTGTTAAAAGCTGGACCCACCCATCACCCGAACCTAATACCTTTGCCGTTATAGATTACTTTATGTCTCGTTTTTTTCTTTCCACAATCCTGTTTCCCTCAGGATGGAAGGGACAAGAGTACCGTAATCCAATGCCAATGCTGGTAATGGCCTCCTTATAAGCTCGAGAGCTAAAAGCAGGACCCTGGTCAGAATGTAGCATGGCAATTGCGTATGTGCCGATAAAGACTCGCAAATCTTTTATGACAGTTCTGGCGTCAGCCGAGCACTGAAGCCACATACAAGTGAATCTCGTACAGGAATCCACTGCGACCATAATATATTTATAGTTACCATCCCTTTGTAAGGGACCACAGTGGTCCAGGTAAACACATGCTAATGGTTTATCTGAGATGAGAAGGGGTGTCTGCGCCCGTCGTTTCACTGTTGGTACTTTAATTCTTTGGCATATTTCGCATTCTAGCACATATTTCTTAGTTTGTACTCTCATGCACGGCCACCAATATCTCTATTTTAATAATGATATTGTGGCGGAAACACCAGCGTGTGCAGAAGCAAGCCCTTCGTGTTCCGCTGTAATTAGTCCTAACCTGTGTTCCATGTTTGGAATCACTCTATCCCGCGCTCCAGGGATTCGAGCAAAAGGAACATTATTCGTATCGGTTATGTATGAGTACTTTTCTGGAAAGCCTTCTGGGAGTGTTTTTCTATCATCTTTTACTGACGCACTGACAGGGTGTAGTATATCGCTGTTTATTTTTGTTTTTGACCCGGTGATAGCAGCTATGGAAGCCGTTTGCACAGCTGCCTTCGCGGCTTCATTAGCCAATGAATTCCCCGCAATGTGAACGCCATCACGTTGATGACTCAGAGTGTGTATCACGTGAGTCTTTTGTAGTTCTTTTTGTAAAAGAACTACTTGTTCCCAAAGCATTGTATGCTTGATCGTGCCACCTTTTGCATCTTTGAACCCGTTTTCAACTCAATTCTGCAAGTATTCATTATAAGACTGAACGCAATAATGTGAATCGCACACTATAAGTGTGGGGAATTCGCGATCGGTATTTTCAAGCGCCATCTTAAATGCTAGTAGTTCAGCTCGCTGAGCTGTACAATCTCCTAGATATTGCGTTTTAGTGACCAGTGGTCTAAATTTTCCTTTGTGCCAACGACCTTTAACAATCGCGCACGCAGCACTGTAAGCTTGTTTACCCCCAACTGCGGGTTGTGCTGATCCGTCTGTATATATTATACATCCGTAGTGTTCCAGAGGCAGGATTTCGGTTGGCAGAGGACATTCATATTCATATTGTAAAAATTCTTGTGTTTTCAGATTAGGATCAAATTCATATACTACGTCTGTTGCAGCAAGAGAATTAACCCATTGGATCCATCTCGGATGCAGAGCTTTAGCATTTGGAATGCTCGCTTTTGTTACCGCTTCTATGGCTGGTATCAGTGTAACGATTATTATTCGTTTACCTTGTGCTAGGGCCCTTTCTTTTGCTACAGCAGTCTGAACCGCAGTTAGAATTTTTTCAGCTGAACTAAATTTTATTTCAGCTTTTGTGTACAAGTGTGATTTGTAAGCTATTGGTACCGTTTCTCCCTCATTAGAGGTCAGGTACGTGAATCCGCATCTTCATGGGATGACTCGGATTACAAGGTTGCGTGTATTGTTGCGTGTTTCTAATTTTGTTTTAGCTAACATGTCTGTTTGCAATGATCTAAAAATTTCAGTGTGTTTCTGAGTCCAATTTATTGGTTTGAAATCAGGTTTAATTAATTCGTAGAGAGGTTTAACCCTCTCTGCGTAATTTAGAATGTAAGTTCTTCAGAAATTCAGGAAGCCTAGAATCGATTGTAAGTTCTTCAGCGTTTTTGGTGCTTGGAGTACAGCGCACTACTCTAAGAAGTTGTCTGCTAGGCTTTTGCCTTCACTTGATAACTTATATCCTAAAAAAAGGAGCATTAGATGGGCAATTCGTGACTTTTTAAAGTTGAATTTGTAACCCTCTGCTGCGAACCCAAGTATTATGGTGTTCACTCTTTTCAAGTGAGTATCCAAGTCGTCGTCTGTGAGATAGATGTCATCGACATAAGATAATGCCTCATCATCATACATTTGTAGTAACTCTGTTACTCTGGCTGAGAATAATCCTGGGCTATTCTTGAATCCCTGTGGGAGTCTACAGAAATTTTTCTGTGACCCCATTATTGAGAAAGCGGTCAAGTACCTGCTTTCCGGTGCAATATTTTGACAAAAGAATCCATTCGAAATGTCTAATGTTGTTTTGTATTTTTTGCGAACTATGTTAGTCATTAGTGCCGCACTGTGCAAATTTTGTACCGCAAATGTCTTCCAACATGAGTTAAGGTGTCTGTAGTCCAAGACTAGACGATATGAATCGTCCGGTTTGGAGACAGGAAACAAAGGATTGTTCATTTGGTAGGTGCATGTTTCAATCACCCCTTGGTATTCAAGTTGATCTAAAATCTCACTGACCTGTTTTTTAGCTTCTTGCTTAATTGGGTACTGCCTTTGTGCAGTAGGTTGACATTTTAACTGGATTTTGTGCGGAGGAGAGTCCTCATCCCATCCTACATGATTCTTATATAATGCAGGTGCTTGAGCTACTGCCCATTGTCTTGCATATATATATTTTCTGTGAATTGGAATATGATTTGAGAAGGCAGGCATAATCATTTCTTCGCCATGAGGGCACTCCCTGACAAACTCTGGTGGCCAGTCTTTCTCGGCTAACAGGATGTCATAGCTTTTGAGAAGTTATCTCAAAATAGACCCCTTATTTTCCTAGTCTTATCTCCCTCTATACGCAATGGTATTTTGTATATTTTATGAGGTTCGCTAACTCAGTATCCTCGGCATGTTAGATTACTTTAATACTGGCTACCTTCTTTCTTGGAAATTGTAATTTTTTACTTTGAGCAGGTTCCTTGTCTTTGGAATTGGCGTACTCTTCCCTTTGTTCTGACCGTCCTCTTCTTTCCGATTTCTGCGAAAAAGATCGAGAGGGGCATGTATCAATATCTTGATATCTATCTGGTTTTGTCAAATTATCCCTATTTCTAAAGTTGTATCTTTTCTCAGAGGGCTCCCTTTGGGGAGATTGGTGTTCTCGGTTCGGAACTCTTTCTCTCCGCTGAGGAGATCTTCCTCTGGATTGGAAACTTTTTTCTTTGGGAGTGGATTGTTTATTTCCATCCCAGCTCTTTTTAGGAGTGTTTAGATTATTTTTAATAAATATCTTTTCAGGATTTTCAAGTAGTTGGGGTTTTACTGGTTTCCCACCCAAACTATCTCTACCTAGTTCTTCATAGCATTTTTCTATGATTCTGGCAAGCTCAATTGGTTGATCTGTTATATCTGTTTCTTTCAATTTTTGGCGGATCCCCACAGATGCTGCTTCTCCTTTTATGTTGGCTAATAATAAAGCCGAGACCTGCTTGAAGTCTTTCAGTAATTTCATACCAAGAGTTAAAGCAGGTTCTGGACCGTATTCATTTTGAATCTGTCTTAGTACATCTGGCATTACCGCCATAGATGGAACACCATGTGTTTTTGTGTAAATGGAAGCAAAGACTGTGCCCCAAGTGTCACAGTCCTCCACATGTGGTGCGGCCCCCATTGGAAGGCAGATAGTAAGAATTCTTTGTGTTTCTCAATAGGGGTAGTATTCGGGAATACTGCCTCTATTTGAGGTATTTTCTGTGCTAGCCAGAATGGAATTTGTTCCCGTTTTGCGGGTTTTTTTCCAAGACATGATTGTATGTTTTGTGGTGTAATTTTATTTGTGTTCCCACGATGAGGGGCCAGCTGTGGGATGTTAATAGCTGGTTGGACTGTTTCAGTCCGCATTACATATTGGACTAACTGTCTGTAAACTTGAATTAGTAATTTTAGCTGGGCTAAAAGTTCCCGGTCTGACATTTTTTCGATGCCTGGATGTGGTGTGTAGCTGGCTAGTACCGGCCACATTGCTCCTGGTCTACCTAATGTACCGAGCCTGGTTATTTGGTTATTATGTTTTAGGGCACCTTTAAACCAGAGCAGGTGCTCTTGGTAATTTAATGGGATTTTAATCTCCTCGAAAGGAGTGTATTCTTCCAGGGGTTCATCTATTTTGTAATAGTGGAACTCATGTGTTGTAGCGTTTGCCGCTGGAAAGTTTGTCCATAAATAGAATACCTCTGTCTGCCGATATTCGTGTGCCTCTATCACGAAAATGATTGTACCACCTCGTGCTGTCAATCCATTTTCTATAAGTTTAATAGTTATGGTTTTCCTAATATTGACCGGAATGAGAATTGCATCTTGGTCACTCTGTAGGAGACTTGTGTCGTCCTCCATTAGCTGCTTTGCTAATCTCAATGCCTCCCTGTTGTCTTCACTGTCTGGCATTTTACTGTCAGAAAGGTTTTTTGTTGCAGATCAAGTTTTAAGGAAACAAAAGATTAGGTGCACAATATTTTGGAACACTGTATCCTTCAACTTTGACTAAACCAGAAACTCTACATAGGAATCTCTTCCTACTAAGTACCGATGGATTTTAACCTTTCACCCACTCCAGACGTCTATTGGAGTTTTTACGGGAAAAAGGGTCTGCGTGAAAAAGCACGACTGAGTTACTCTAACGTCTTGCGTTAGTTGTATCGCCTTACCAAACGTTGGGCGCCATGTAGTGTAGTTCCTATTTTCCCTATAGGCCCTGCGCATTTGAATAACATAAACAGCAGTGTAGACGTAGGACTGAGGTCTTCTAGGTCTCTACTGACTATGTTAGACTTAATTTAGGTTTGCGCCAGCTAGCTCAGAGGTCACTGGAAACTTTCTTGAATGAATAGGAAGGGATCAGCTTCCCTGGCTCAAACAAGAAGGGATTCAGCTTCCGACAACTGCATAAACATGACAACTTTGCTCCCTCAGAGTAAGAGTCAATCTCTAGAGTCGTGTGAAACAATAGACAGTTATTTCACTCAGTCAGATGTGCATACTTAGTTTCACCAGCGTGCAGAGAATAGAGAGACGGGCATTTTCAATAAAAGGTATTATTTACTGAGCAGTCTTCCTTCTCATGCAAAAGAAATGAATTGCCACAATTGCAATACTTAATGTAAAGTAAAGTGCGTACAGTAAAAGGAGTATTATGAAATAATACTGTAAAAGCATTAATATGGTTTCTTAGCCATAAGATACTTTAAAATGGATAAAATATACACAAACATATATACATAAGCTAACATCCTCAACTGGTGCTACTAAACTACGCCTACCCCGGTGTACCTGACCTAAGCCTAATATGTGGGAAGGAGTAAGTAAGTAGCAGTTTAATTTAAGTAGGTTTGTTGCCAAGGATCTGTTCAAAAATTCTCTCTAAGGGTTTAGTCAGCACTGTACCTTGGGAATAGAATGTAGGAGGTCTGGTATCTCTCCCTCAGGACTCGATATCCCAGTCACCCGCAAGGGTAGGCTGGAAACGCCGGAGCTGGATTTTCTCGGCAGGAGAAATGACAGCGTCTTTCTCAGCGCGCCAAAGAGGAGGGGCAGCGTCCGTGGGCTCTCCGCATCTGCTGGGCTCTCGGCAAGTAGATTAGCTGCTCTGCTCCGAAACCACTACCGTGTGTTTGCTTAAGGCAACGTTGGTATATTTATACCTGAAAGGTGCCGAGTTTGACGTAAAGTTTTGACATAAGACGTCAATAAAGATGTCACTAAGAACTGGCCGTTCTTACAGTGCTCACAGGAGTTCTATTACAAATCAAAACAAAGCAAGCAGGGATTTCCCAGGTTGCTGGAGGTTTGGTGTGTTGAAAGAACTCGTTGTGCTTTCTAGGAATCTAAGGAAGTAGCTTTTGCCATGCCTTGGGCTGCAAGGGCGATTTACTGAAATATGGATCTGCTTCTTATGCCATTATAGGGATATCTTTTGATTATAGCCGTGTACGGGCATAACATGGTAGTATTGATTCAGGTTCCTATATAAAAACACTACAAACCATTGGCACTATCATACTAATGATTCTATGATTGTGGTCAGGCCTTCTAGATGAGATGAGATCACTGTGCTGCATCCAGGACAAGCTGTGACTTCCAGGACAGCAGAGCCTGTGACATCATATACATTGGAGAACCAGCTCAATCATTGTACCTGAGCCCAGGTGAGCAGCAGTGGGCGAGAGCTAGACAGCGTTGCTGTGGTAAGATTTTATGTACCAAGAACCAACATTTCTCCTGCAGTACCTTTTGTACCTACTTGGTCTACCAGGAAGAACCATGGTGTGTATGAACAGCTGGACCATTATCTTACATTGTGTTGCCACAAAGCCTTGGTGACACTTTGTGGATTTCACTTGTCGCCCAATTAACACGGAGTTAACTAATTTACCATATCTACCACAGGGCATAGACCATCTTTATCATATCACAGTCACAAGCACCTTTATGTCAGCACAGTCTGACACACACTGTCAAGGTTGGCTCCATTAGCAGAAATGATTAAGTTTAAAGCCTTTCTGTCAATGAGCAAAGTGCACTGCTAAATGTTTCTTGACAACAGCATATTTCCTGCACATTGACCTGTCATTGAAAGGCAGAATAATAAAAGCCACATTTACAGCAGTCCTTGGTGAAAATTAAACATCACTGTCAATCTTCAGGAACTGGTATTTGTGACCAGAAATGTGTGACTTTAAAAGGTTTCATTCATGGCCTCCTTCATACCAACTCCCTGTCCTTCCTTGTGCTTCTGAAATGAACAGATATCACACAGACCTTTTAAACTGACACATATTCATATCCTGTTAATATTAATGTCTGCATCTAAAAATACATTTAGTAATGCATCATTTATTGCTTATCTTCCTACATTTTTCTAAACATAACATGACAAAAAGTGTGCATAATAAGTATTTTCTATACACATGCAGAGTGACTATGGTGTGCACCTGTTAGAGCCTGCATAATGGAAACAGTGTAGATTGGTACATACCCCTCATATTAGTGACCCTCTACCACAGCTGCATGGGTTATGAATTTTAAAGCAGCTACATTAACAGCAGTATCCACACTCAGACATTTTTGTTCATTGCCAAGAATAAATAAAAAGTTCGACATTCATTGAAAAACACATGGGTGAGTTATATCATCAGTGATGCCACTAACTATGCCAGGAGTGATGTAATATGTGAGGTGATGAGTAGTGCATTGTGGGGACGTAAGTTATAGTTGGCTCAAGTTTTGTACGAGTGAAATCTGAGCGTAAATATAATATCCCTATAACCTTTGTTTTTTTCAGTGAATTTCTTTTATTCTATTTCCTAACTATAACTTCCCTTTAACCTTTGTATTTTTCAGTTTATTTCGAAGTTTTTTTAAATTATATTTTCAAATTGTAATCTGTAACCTTTGAGAGTGTGTATGTGAGTGGGTATATAGGTCAGTGACTGGATGTGTGATTGGCTGAATGGGTCTGTGACTGGGTGTGTGAGCAATTTTGCGGATATGAGTGACTGTGTGGGTCTGTGAGTGGCTGTGTAAGTAGTTGTATGGGTCTGTGAGTGGGTGCATGAGTGTCTGAGAGGGTCTACGAGTTGGTGCATGAGTTTCTGAGTGGGTGCGTAAGTGTCTGAGTAAGTGTCAGAATGGGTGCATGAGTGAGAAACTGATTGGATCCGTGAGTGGGTGAGAATGGGTTTGCAAGTACCTCAATGAGTGTGTATACATAGAGCACATTTTGTTTTAAAAATGAAGAGCGTGAATCAGCATCTCATGAGCGACTAAGTCCAACATCTATGTTTGTGGATTGTCCCTATTGAGGATTTTAAAAATCTGATAACCTTTTCTTGGAGTCACTGATGTACAACCTCATTTATCAATTTATTCATGCTTGCATACTTTCCCTCATCCATTCATTTGTCCATGCACTCACTCCATCACTCACACTCCCAATTACTATTTTTCACATTCAGCCCTTTACCCACCTTCAAAGTTACAAACACACACTTGCCAATAACTAAAGAAGCACTTTAACCTATACAAACGATAAACTTGGTTTTTTTAATTCGTATTTCGTTTATGTTCCTATTTCGAATTAATCATGAATAAAAATGAGTCCCTTTAGACGTCTACACTCAGAGGTAGAATTTATCAAGATTTGTTTTTACAGTGCTGTGATGACTGGAGGTTTGGCAATACTTAACTTAAAAAAAATCAACGAAATAAAAAGTGATGATGATGGACCACATATAACCACAATGAAGAGCCCCCAAATTCTAGCCTGCAAACCTATGAAAGTTCATATCCAGAAGCCATCCGTACAGAAACAAACTAGTACCATTGACAAAAAAAATTTGTAGTAAACGGAGGACGCGTCTGCTGCAGTGCTTAAACTGTACAATGCCTCGTTCGGTGTTTTGTATCCAGCTGGTCCAATAAGACAATTTGAGTTTACTAAATACATTGGCCAACAACGATCAGCGTTTTATATTCATCGGTGAAGTAGAAGCGAAAACATCAACGTTGCCAAGATGGCTGACTCATGTCTACAGGGAAGGCCGCAAGTAGCAGCAGGGTCAGCCCAGAAACGAAAGGCAAGCTGGAGTCTGCAAATGAGGAAAAGGTAACCTCGGAGGCGCTCCGTAATTAAAATCCTGTACAACCAATGTAGTTGGAACAAAGAAATTGATTAAGAAGACTTTCACAGGAGGCCATCTCTAATCAGGGATTTCCTTTTTCACAAAGACAGCAGAAATGTCCTGTGTAATGAATAACGCAGCACAGGCTGCAAGTAATATAGTAATGCAGCAAGAAACAGTATTTAAAGTCGCTGCCACAACCTGGCATTTTCCTATTCAAAGATATATGTTCTCTTAAAAAAACAAAGGGGCATATTAACAAGGGCTTTATCTCCGCTTTTTTGGTTTTTAAAACCAAAGAAGCGGAGATAAAAATATCGCCCTATCAACAACAGGGTGCTAACATGCAAAATCGCATGTTAGCACCCTTTTTCACTACGCTTCCCTTTGCATCTCTAAGGAGATGCAAAGTGGGTATTCCAGAGCGAAATAATAGGAGAAATATCGCTTAGCGACATTTCTCCTATTATCAAGCTACACGCTAACCCTGTTAGAGACAAAAAAAGCGGCGCTAACCACGGTTAACGCTGCTTTTTTACGTCTGCTGATTTTCTGATTTAGCAATGTTCTCCAATGGGAGATGGATTACATGGCTAAATCCACCATGGGCTATCAACAAGGATATCCCTAACCTTGTAGTTTTATCACTACATTACCAGCGAGGACCTCCCAAAATGCCGCTATTGCTGGATTTTTTATCACCTAGGCGGTTAGCGTTGTTAATAACGCAATAACCAGGCGATATTATCCAGCAATAGCGGGCATTAAAAAAATGAACGCTAAGCTCTCTTAGCAGTAATTTTCCCTGTTCCTTGTTAATATGCCCCAAAGTTATTCCAGCTTTCAAAATGTTGATATTCTTGCCTTGGACATACCATCCACCCAAAAGATTAACTATGGGCCACGGTCCGTTAAATGCAGCAGTGCCAGGGAACGCCTATTGTAGGGTTTAAACAGAAACACTGCGGGAAAATATGCTGGAATTGGTGTGGAAACACATATCCTTACTGGTCATTCCCCAAAAGCGTGCAGTTACATTTATTTCTACATATTTCCTCCTCTAAAATGAATGCTGACTGTGATAATGCTGATTCTAGGAGTGGACGTTGGTACATTTAATGAGGTACCTAGCGGGGGAAAATGAAGGTTCAGGACTAGTGCAAAATTGCTTTGCTTGGGTGCAGTGTTACCCTTGTGATTATGTGAACAACACTATCATCAAAACAACAACTACTGTTTCTTTAAGAATCATAACTGACAGTGCAATTGCATATAAACCACGTTCACATTTAAAAATGTGTTTATTCCTTGTGGTAGAGGAGAAACTGCACAGGAGAGGACGCTGAATGATACCTAACCTACATGCTTGAAATATTCTGAAGGAAGGTAAATCTCTTGGTAATATTTTTAGTAGTATTCTAACCCTTGTTTTAAACTGAATGCAGCCCAAATAACATATGGAGTGAATTATATAAGTCACATTTCTCCTGTTTTAGTTTCTTTACATTGGCTGCCAGTGAACAGGTGTTGCACCTATCAGCCTTAAGTTGGTGTTCCCCAAACTTTTTACTAACCAGTGCTAAAGTGTTTGTGCACTCTACATTAAATATAGTGAAATTGGCTTACACTCAATTGCCACATTTAATTTACTTGTTAGGCCCTAGTAAAATAGTAATACATGTACCCAGAGCCTGTAAATTAAATGCTACTTGGGGGTCTGCAGTACTGATGGTGACACCAACCTAAGTATCCTTTAGACATGTCTCAGGCCTGCCATTAAAGCTTGTACCTACAGTTTTACATTAACAGTTATTTCCACTAGGCAATATAAACCTTTCGCCCCTAGGCTAGGCCCTAAACAGCCCATAGGACAGAGTGCAGTGTATTTAAAAAGATGGATATGTAGTTTTAACTTGTGCATGTCCTGTTAGTGAAAAACTCTTAAATTCATTTCTCACCAATACAAGGCTTATCTCGCCCATAGGATAATTTTGAGTTAATTTATTACATGTAATAAGTGATACCTTTCAATAGGGAGCATGTAGGAATGTCAAGTTTGATGTCAAAAGCACTGTAGTTTCATACCCAAACCGTCTTTAATGGTAAAGTCAGATTTTTTGTTACAGTACTGACAATGCAAGCTCTAGAAAGTTGGCATTTTCTTCTCTCAACCACTTGGTGCTTGCAGTCCGTATCTTGGGTCACATGACTAAGTGTAGCTGACAGTTTGTATATTGCTTCCAAATAGTGAGACAAAAGGGACTAGGTGTTGGTAGAATGGACCATCTCCACCTTGATGAGCTGGAGTAGCTGTTCCCTACCACACTTGCAGATCACAATGCCTCTGCCCGGCACACTCACAAAGGGTTCTGACGCTAGTCTTTTGTGACAACAGACAAGCTGGAGCCAGGTCCCGGAGGTTGGAAATTCCAGAAACCTCTGGGAGCATTAACCTCCATAACCATCTCCTATTTCAAAACGCGCATCAGGTATAAATAATTGCCCCTCATAGTTGACTGACCTAAGGATCAGAGCCTCAGGGCAGAAAAAGTGCTCTGACAATCCAGCTGTGGTCCTGTTGGCAGAACTGATGCAGCATGACACATTTCTTCACAGTTCGATGCATCCCTGACGTGGGACCTCACATCACAGCCCACAGTCTCCTCAGAACCGCCACTGCATGACTCATCACCAACACAGGCCTTCGCATCGCAAGTCCTGAGTCAACGACTTTCTCAACAATGACGCAGGAAGTTACATTGCAGCCCCACAGATTCTTTGGAACTACAGCTGTGCAGAGAATCCTCGATGCCGGACTAGTGCACCTAAGCCTCCTCCATATTGCTCCCATTCACAGAACGCACCATACGGACCGTTATCTCCTTCCCCCATCTAACGACAGTGGATCAGGGCTTCAGCCCTGTCTTCGAGATTCCCCACTTTCCTCTCAGCTGGGTAAGTTTCCCTGGCCCGGCACGTTCTCCTCCTCCTGCCCCCACTCCCTGCACCTCACGCCTTAACTCGTGCATTCCACCACCAGGACTCGCAGCAGTCTGGTCTGCCTGACCAGCTCCGGCCAACTCGAGCACCCTCCATTGAGCAACAATTGCTGATGGATTTCCCGGTAACTACGGTGATGCTTCCCCCATACCATGCCACGACCTCGGTAAGACTTTTTCTGTTACCCTTCCCACTGACAAGGGCCATCCCTTGCGCTTCTCCCAGCGGTCCTTTTCATGGGCCTCCTCTTCTCCGTAGGACCCCTCTCATGGATTCCCTCTTCTCCACACCTGGGCAAGCCACGCTGCTCCCCATTGTTCACCTCCCGCCTCCTTCAGGGTGGCCATTGGATCCCCAAATTCCCACCCCAACCCCATGGCTTCCTCCGCTCCCTCTCAAGCACCGCTCACGGTTCCCAACCCCACCTGATCTTTTCCATTTTCCTTCCATGTACAGAATCTTTTTATTGGCAACCCAGCGCTGAAGATGATCCTGAACAAATAGGATCGAAACACCGCTGCCATCTCAGAGCAATTCGTGGCGCAAATTCAACTATGGTTCACACTAAATGTCTATGCAACTATGATCAACTACTGTAAATATTCCATTGCCAACCATATATTCTTGTACATGTTAGTCACCTTTCCACGTTGCGCCTTTCGCTGTCTCCTTCACTTGTCACTTGCGCCATCACCTTCATGTGTCACAAGCACTTTAGTGCACAAAGTTCGTTAGGTTGCTGTTATAGTTTTTTGCATACAGTGCTGTTACAGCTGTTTTGTACTTTCTCACTTTAATTATATGATGCCATGAGTATATTTTACAACAAAACATGAGTCTCCCTTCTTCCCTTCTTTGTAATTTCCTGTACATACATGTATAATTGCCTTCTTTAATAATACCAGTTGAGACAATGTTGTTTGTTTTCGCTTAGCTAGCCAGATCTCAACCTGGTTTATGAGTAATACTCCTGTCATTTTTTACTACTTCAAAGTGGGCAACAGGTATAAATAATTGCCCCTCATAGTTGTCTGACCTCCAGATCAGAGCATCAGGGGCAGAAATGGTGCTCTAACAGTCCAGCTGTGGTCCTGTTGCCAGAACTGATGCAGCTTGGTGCATCCCCGATTTGGGACCTCACATCACAGCCCACAGTCTCCTCAGAACCGCCCCCACATGACGCATCACCAACACAGGCCTTCACATTGCAAGCCCCTTGTTGATGACTTTCTTTACAATGACACAGGAATTTACATTGCAGCCCCACAGTTTCTTTGGAAGCACAGCTGTGCAGATAATCCTTCACGCCGGACTATCCATTGCAAGCCCCTTTTTGCTGACATTCTTGACAAAGATGCAGGATTCCGCCTTGCAACCTGGCAACTACCTAGGAACTGCCAATGCATGATGCTGGATGTCGTAATGCTCCGTAATCCAGGACGTAAGGTATTATATTCAGTGGGCCTAACTTGGTTTCTGTGTCTGCCCGTGCTCCATTGTGGTCGGCCTGAACTTGTGATTTTTTCCCGGTCTGGCACAACCAGATAACAAGAGTTGGCGCTTTGTGCTTCTAGGCACAATTTTCACTCATCTCTTGAAAATTGCATGTCTCGGTTCTACTGATTGGATTGTTGTTATTTTGATCTCAAATAAGTTTTAGATTTCACTCTATTAGTCTAAATTGGTGCAACTTTTTGTGTTATTTCTTCACTTTACTACTTTTTGAAATGCTGCATAAATACTTTCTTATTTCCTATAAGTTACATCTGAATATGTGTGCCAAACAACCAGAGGGTTAAGAACAGGTAAATCTGGGTGATGCGTATGACTTCACTCTGAAGGAAATTTGGATTGCTGGTTGAGTAGGGTTTAACCCATTCAACCAGCAACCCAATTTCAAACAAGGGTCATCCCTTGTAAATTAATCTGCAAGGTCCATATAGTTATCAGTTCCCCTGATTGATCGTCTCTTCAGCACCGTTTAAAATGGTGCCTACGTTCTTGTAAACTGAGATCCATGAACCCACATCTCCTTGTGAGACCAAAATCTTGCCTAAATCAATGGGCGACAGAGCGGTTTCTGACATGTTCACAACAATAAATAATTTGTTTCCACTGCTTCTTCATGCAAAACCTGATGTATTAAAGTTCAAAAGTTATTAACGACCTATATTTTGTCTCAACTTTAGCAGCTATCTGCAGCTTTGGCATATTTGTGAGTGTTACTGAATCTCTAGACCTAGCTTCATGATACGTAAGTATAAATAAAATTGCACTTTCCAAAAAACTATTTCAAGCAAAAATACAAGAAGTTGTTGCCATTTCAGATACCTGAAAGCAACTGCCCTTGTTCTTTGCCATTGGCAATACGAGAACATTAACATGTGCTGATCCTAAGGAGTGTGTGAAGCATATTAATATTTCACTTTTCCTGTAGATAGGTATGTAGGTGAGGGTTTGGCTTCCCATGTATATATGTAAAGCAAAGTGTCCGTACATAAGTCGCATATTGTCATTCTAAATGTATTTTTGTCGCAAAGGTTGCTATGGGGGTTTACTGATAGAAAATCGACACACAAAATATCCCAACACACAAATATTGAGCCATAAATATCGATGTCAAAATTATCGACATCCTATATTTATAATGGTAAAAATAAAAATATCGAAAAAATATCGATATAAAAAATATTGACGTACAAAATATCGATTTTTCAATATATGTAAAAAAATAATGTTAAATACATTAAATAATAAAATTAACTTTAAATTAACTTAAATCAATATTTTGATTTAATATAAATTCTAACAAATAAAATAAATACATTTAATTTGCAAAAATGTAAACATACATATATAAAATGGTACATATAGGTATATTTACTTTAAAACAAATAAGAAACTTTGCATTTTAATTTATTTTAAAATTTTAAAAATATATTAAAATGTACAAATAAATCAATATATATATATATATATATATATATGCACATATGCACCTGCTTCAATAATTAATGATTGTTAATCCTCAAGTACATGGACATCTGCGGATATTATTTACAGGAAGACTGATTCAGGTTTTAATTCTTTGAGATTTTCAAATTCATCTTGTTGTGAGCTCTTACACCTCATATCCGGTGGTTGCTCTACTGCTCACTGATGGCCCTACAAATTTGAAAGTATGTTCTCGCCCTGTAGAAGGAACCGTATATTTGTTTTTGTGTTCAGAAACGCGGGTCTGCATTTTTTTTAGTTTTGTTATTTTTTGTAGTCCTGTTTTTGCATTGGCATTTCATTGTATCATTGTACCACACCTTTTTTTTGTGTTCCATGTTTGATGATTTGTGAGTATTGGTCTTTTGTAATATATGTAGTGTTCTTTATTATACCTTGTCTGTTTAACTATGGGCCTCTGTTTGTTGCTATTTAAAAAATTGTCTGAGAAATGCAAACAACTATTTTAAATGTTCTCTGTATATTTTTTACTGTTTTGATATCAATAAAATATGAATAAATAACATGTTTTGATGGTTTAAGTCTGCGGGACAACTATATGTATATTATGGATGTACCACCAATAATGTTATAGGTTGTGGAGGAAGATCTTGTATTTTGTTTGTAAAACTTACTATTACCACTCCAGTGCGTGCAACAGTAGAAAAATGTTTGATAGTAGAGGGGTAAAAAATACTCTGCCCACTCTAGTGCAACAGTATGGAAAGTGTTGATAGCAGAGAGGTAAAACGTACTATTCCCTCTCTATTGAGTGCAACAATAGGGAAAGTGTTGGCTAGCGCAGGGGTAAAAATTACTATTCCCACTCCAGTGTGTGCAACATTATGGAAAGTGTTGGATGGCGTTGAAGTAAAAATTACTATTCCCAAACCAGTAAGTGCATCAGTAGGGAAAGTGTTGGAGTCAGTTCAAAATTAAAAACAAACAAAATATCAACTACAAAACCAAAGATTTTAAAAAACTAAAAAGACAACATATGGAAAAATATTAAAAATTCACATAAGATAAAAACATATTATAATGTTAAAAACATCTAAAAATGTTTTACAAACAACTATTTTCAATAGAAATTATTTATAATCAAAAACAATATTACATAAATGTAGTCTTTTTTATTTCCTACCCTATAACACTGAACAATTCATTACACACATCTAAATTAGAAAAAAACACCATAATTAACATAATTAATGAACATTAATTAAAAAACAAATTAAAACAGATAACAAGTATTTTACTGCCAAAGCTATACCCCTATAAAACCGAAACACAAACAAAATAAAAATGAAAATTACCATAAATATCTATGAATTGAATAATTAATATTATTGATCAACTAATTATTAATTAATGAAAAATAAATAACTTTCCACCCTCTACCCCAATCAACACCACAACCCACACCTAAAAAACTTTACCTAATTTCCATAACTAAGTTAACATTAATACATTAATATCAATTAACAACAACATATTCATTAATTTAAAGGATATTACTTCCCACCCTTTACCACTATAAGCCCCACAACTCACTTCTAAAATTAATATTATTATTGCCATATTTACATTTTACGTAATTAATAAGCAATAATTAACAAATACCTATTAATTAATTATAAAAAAATTACTTCCCACCCTATTACCCTATAAACCCCACCACCTGCTCCTAAAAAAACTTACACAATTAACATAATGCATTACTAAATAATTAATTAATAATCATTAACAGGCAATTTATAATAATTAATAATAGATTAATTCCCACAATTACCAATATAAAATGTAAATTAAACAAATGTTAATAAATACAAAATATAAATACATTTATTATAATTGAATTACTTTCCTCCCTATTCCCCTATAAACCCACAACCGCTCCTAAAAAAATGACACAATTAACATAATTACAAATTAATAATAATTAACAACCAAATAATAAATAACGAATAATAAATGAATTCTCACAATTAACACTATAAAATGTATATTAAATAAATATTAATACATAAAACATATTATTACATTTAATATAATTAAATTATTCCCTACCCTATTCCCCTATAAACCCACAACCCACTCCTAAGACAATGACACCATTAACATAATTACCAATTACTTAATTAATAATTAATAATAATTAACAAGCAATTCATAATTAATGATTACGTTAATTCCCACAATTAACCCAAAAAAATGACTTACCTGTTTCAACTAACAGCAGCACCTTACCACAAATTGGTTCCAGGAAAATAAACTAAAAATAACACAAATAGATTTAAAAATGAAAGGTAGAGTTAAAAAAAAGGCTTGTTAAATGAACCTAAAAAATAGAAATTAATGGAAAGTATTGTAAAAATTATGAATAGATGCATAACAAAAGGTAAAAAATTATTAAACATGTAAAACATGTGAATAAATAAAAAGGAGTAGCCACATCATGTTGTATGTTTTTGTAATGGTAATGATAAATCCTCTTTAAAGGTAGCTGGATTTAACATTACTAGTTTGGGGAGGGAATGTAGCCTGGGGTGGTCGATCTCAAATCTGGAGAACTGGGTTCACGACTTGACAATGACACTCAAAATCTGTGATTCTGGGCAAATCACTTAATCTCCCCGTGCCTAACAAAAATGAATGTGTCCTTGTTAAAGCAACTGATGCTCATGTAAAGCACTCTGATTCCCGATATCTTTGGGTCAATTTTGTGCTATTTAAAAATGTGGGGTAAAAAAGAAATGGCACTTTTAGAAAGAGGGCATTTCACTACTCTAACTTCCATGTGTGCCTACCAGCCTATCTTTAATACACGTCTGGGGTGGGTGACAACTACACTTTGTGCATTCCCTCTAAACAGTCACAACACAGGAAGGGTGAGTATGATTGCTCTTCCTGGGCAGGATGAGAGTAGAAAGCTGACAATTACAAGCAGTGCCCAGTTTCCCACACAAAAAGTGCTGATTATCCCCTACTATTAATGTTGGAGCCTGGCTGGGATGAAAGGGGGACCTGTGCACTACCAGGGTCTGCAGTGAAGTCACCCCCATTTCACAGGCACAACTGAGTATAAGTACTGGGACTCTGACCCTACCAAGGCAGTACACTGCTGGACCTCTGAAGAGCTATGCCAGGTTAAGGACTATTGTGCTCCATAAATTTCCAGTCTGCTTGACTGCTGGTCTGCTTTGATGTGCTGCCCTGCTTCCTGCTGATCTCTTCCCTGCTGAAGACAATGACTGGACCTATTTCTCTTGAACCCAGGGGTTTGTTGCTGAAGTCTTCATTGCTTGCCTGGGTCAGTACTGAGGCATCAAGCACTCGACGTTAACACTTGCTCCATCCAGGGTACTTTTTCAGTGGTACCTGTGTGAGTCCTATAGGTGTCCTGCCCTCTGTTAGAACTGGGGGTCTCTATTTGCCTGAGGTAGGTACCTTAGTCCAAATAGGGACCCTTGCTTCTAAGTCAGGCAAAGAAAGTACATCTACTCAGATAGCCCCTGCTCACCCCATCAGTAGCTTGGCACAAGCAGCCAGACTTCTCTCCAAGGCAAATGTGTAAAGTATTTGCAACCACGCTCTCAGTAACCACGTGATGACACCACAAACGAACTCCACACAAGTTTCATAAAAACAATGATATGTTTATAAGAACATCACACGAAAGAAATCCAACAAATGCGTATTTGTAATATTTCACCTTGCTGGTTATTAAGCCAGCAAGCCCTGGTAGGTTCTTGCAGTATTATTGTGCAGTTCTCGTTGATCCAATGCAGTCCTAAAGCAATGCTATGTAGTACGTAATGCAAGAATTAGGCACTTCGTAATGTCAAAATAATGCAGTTCGTTATGTAACAATCAGGCAGTTCGTAATGCAAAAATATTGCAATGCGTAATGCAACAACCAGGTAGTTCATAATGCAAAAATAATGCAATGCGTAATGTAACAATCAGGCAGTTCGAAATGCCAACAGTAATTTACTCCAGCATCAATCATGGTGCTCTGGACGGTCTCTATCCCACTCTTACTGAGTCACGGTCATCTACCGCCAAAATATGTCCCTAACACGAGTATGGTGTAAAACAAAGTGCAGCTCCCCACTCTGGCCTTGTTACTGAAACTCCTCTGCAAGAACGGGGTGCGATACGAACTTGAGCAGAGGCTCGTGCTGCACAGATGGGAAAGGCAGAGAGCGTTTCTCTCGAAGCCCGCACCTTGCCTCAGGTGTGACACACACACGCTCGCTGAGCTTTACTTAGGGGGTACGATCTCACATTCTTCTCTTCTCCTCATGGCTTGGGCCTCCTATGCAACATTGTTGTTCCTAGAAAGTGGAACACGGACATCCGATGTGATGGTTCGAGGTCTCACCTTGGTAAAGGTAGGCTCGAGCCGGCGGCGGTGAATCCTCACTGCTCCTCTGGGGATGTTGGTCCGGGCCGATGGCAATGACGATCGCAGCACTTCTGTTCACGCTTCAATCAACTCAGAAAACACAACTGCTCCGGGACACACCGTCACAGGGCAATTTCTCACAAAGGTCTCAGGCTGCATCATGGCACACGCACACAGCGTTACTGAGACTCACTTGAGCTCCGGGTGCACACAATCACAGGGCAATCCTCACGAAGTTCGCGGGCTGCAAGTAGCACACACACATAGTGTCTCTGAGACTGACTTAGACTCCGGGTGCACACGATCACAGGACAATCCTAACAAATGTCTCAGGCTGCACAAAGCACACGCACACAGCATTGCTGAGACTCACTAGGATTCCGGGTGCACACAATCACAGGACAATCCTCACCAAGTTCTCAGGCTGCATGGAGCACACGCACACAGCGTTGCTGAGACTCACTTGGACTCTGGGTGCACACGATCACAGGACAATCCTCACAAAGGTCTCAGGCTGCACAAAGCACACGCACACAGCATCACTGAGACTCACTTGGACTCCAGGTGTCCACAATCACAGGGCAATTGTTATGAGGGTCCCAGGCTGCAAAAAGCACTCGCACACAGCATCGCTGAGACACCTTTGGAAAAGTTTATGTCCTGAGTTTACACAACAGGGATCCAGCTCTCCTCGGACCCTTGGGGACAAGTTACTTCAGGACACAGCGCACAGCAAAGTCCCTTAGCCTCTCCTTGGTTAAATCAGCAAACTGCTGTCCTTTCCTACAGTCTCTTCAGCTTTTTCTTCCTTGGCAGAGGTTCCTCTTGATCACAAAGTAGTTTCAATCCTTTTCTTTCTTGATCAGTACCATTCCAACAATCAGGGGTTTCAGCTCTCATTGTTATACCCCTAAATGTCTTTGAAGTCTTCCAAACTAGTTCTGGGAGTCTACCTGCCAGTGACATTTTCTTCCTTTGATAGTGGGGGTCTGGATCCTCAATCACTCAGCAGTAGATGGAGCTATAGTTTTATGGCAGCAGCCCAGGCCTCTTCACCTCCAGGGGCTACTCCTCCCCCTACATTCCAGATTCAGGTCAACCTGTTGCTGTCTCACTTTCTCTCTTGGGTCAAGACATTCCCCAGATCCTATCACATTCAAATCCAGACAGTCAATCCACAACCAGGCAGAGACACACAGAAATGTTAGAACACAAAAAATAGCCAGTTCTAAAAGAGTGGTTTCTAAACACACAATGCAAAAAACACTTTCACAAAAAGATGTGTTATCAAATTGTGAGTTCAGGCACACTAAACTTAACATCTCCATCTTAAGCCTATGGGAAGATAAGCTGGAAACATATTACACAACCTTCCCCATTCTGTCCCAGGGGCACAATGGCCTTGCAACAGTGAAAAACAAAATCGAGAGTATTTCACTGTCAGGACATGGCACATACCTTATAGATGTCCTAACATTTACACACACTGTCCCTGCCCAGCAGGGTAGCTTGGACCTACCATAGGGGTGTCTGATGTGCATAAAAAGAGAAGGGTAAGGACTGGCAAGTGGGTGCACTTGTCAGGACAACATGGCAGTTTAACAAACTGCATGCAGGCACTGCAGTGGCATTCCTGAGTTCTCTCTTTTGGGCTACTTGTGTGGGTGGTACCATTATTGCTGCAGGCCCACTAGTAGTATTTGCATTACCAGCCCTGGTACACATAGTGCACTTTACTGGGGACTTCACTAGTAAGGCAAACATACCAATCAACAAAGTACCATTACACTTTACACAGGGAGCTCTTGCACTTTGACACTGATCAGCAGTGACAAAGTGCCCCAAGCATCTAAGTTGGCAACACCATGTCAGAAAAAAGGTCTAGGGGGAAGGCAAAACGTTTAGCGAACTTTAGCCTAAAAGGGCCAAGTCTAACACCCTCCATCAGAGTCAGCCTGGACTTTGGATTTACCCTGATTAAGCATGATCAACAGTATTTGCTTTTAAGCACTACATTTTAATTTAATCTTTAAAAATTCATAACTGCAGTTCTACTAATTGTTTTTTTTTGTTTTGGTCACGATTTACACCTAAAATTGTTGTCTATTTTACCCAATCTGCATGGAGACTTTACTTTTTGTAGTGTTTTTATTTTGTTACTGGGTGTGTGTTTTGGGCAAATATGTTACATACTGCCTCTTTAAATATGCATGACAGCACTGTGACAAGCTAAAAGAGGGTGAACACAGCTTATCTTTTAGTGTATATCTGGCTTACTCTGACTAGAGTAGTGGTTCATGCTTGGATAGGGTGCATACCACTGCCAACCAGCAACCCCATTTCTAATGCCACTCCAATCTAATCTAAATTGGGGAAGGCGTTCAACACGAAAGGGGTGACATTTACAATTCCCACTCCAATCTAATCATATTGGGTGAAGGTGTTGGGCACAAGAGGGGTGAAATCTACTATTCCCACTCCGATCTAAACCAATTTGGGGAAAGCATTGTATAATAAAAAGGGGTGACAATTACTATTCCCACTTCAATCTAACTAAATTGACAGAAGGTGTTGTGCACTAAAGGGGTGACATTCACTATTCACACTCCAATTTAAACTAATTTGATGAAGATGTTGGAAAGGGTTGACGTTAACTATCCCTACTTCAATCTTCAATCTAAGCCAGTTTGGGGAAGGTTTTAGACACTGAAGGAGTTACGTTCAGAATTCCCACTCCTATCTAACCAATTTGAGGAAGGTGTTGGACACTAACTAGGTGGAATTTACAATATCAATTTTAAAATATAACATTTGACCACTGTTCCCTCTAGGCCGCGCGCGCGCGTGCACCTTCTCTGATGTCAGCCCGCACCACCTATCGTGGAGCGCGCACACAGGCCGTCGCAAGAGATTCGCGCCACCCGCCGCTTTTAAAAAGCAAGCGGCGCGAACATGACATGCAGCACATTTCCAGTGGTGGCGGCGGCGGTTGGCGGCGGTGCGGGCGTGAGAAGTTGCAGGTAAGGAGCGGGAAGCGGGAGGCGGCGGGAGGAGGCGGGAGGCGGGAGGAACGAGGAACCGGTGGTTATTGTGGGGGTTATGGTAGTGTGGGAGCGGGAGAAGTCGTATCCTATGTTATAGCCTTGCTCTGTCATTTTTTTCAATCCCCATTTCTGTGTATTTGATCTGACCGGGAATTATCTGCTGATAAACCGAAACTGAAACCGTAGCCCAGGCGGCCTCTCGTGCGTGCCGCCCCCTGCCCTGGTGTGAGTGATGGATGGGGTGGTTCCTCTATGGGGGCGCGGGTAAAAATCTGTGTTTAGCTGGTCTCGGAGATTGAAGCGCTCTGGGCTCCACTGACTGCGTCTGATTTCCAGAGTGCGCCCCAGTGTTCATTGCCTGCACCCCAGCCAGGTGACCCCTCCAGTGCTCTTGGCCTCTCGGGTCCCGCTCCTGGGGGACATCCGTACCGGAAGCCGAGGATGCACCGGGGGCTCCTGGTCGGGCTCTGCCTCCTCTGCTGCTTCTCAGCTGGTTAGTGGGGTTCCCCCCAACCCAATGCAGTGGCTTAAAGTCTGTATTTTTTATACACCAAATACTCCCAAAAATGAGAGCAATGAAACGGGGGCGTTTGTGCGTGCCTCGCAAAGGGCGTGAGAACCACCAACATATTCTAAGATGCTTGTGGAGATGCTCAGAGCAGGTCAGATTTTTTTTTTAACAAAATTGCCTTAAGTCTCCCAGGAGGTTAAATTGAGACAATTTCAACCATTCCCAGAGCTTGGGGTTTTGCCTGGAGGCTCTAGGGTACGGGAATTTTTGCTCGCAGGTTCTACAGCTGTGCGTGCAGCATGCTGAAAGTGAAAGAAATACTCACTCTAGTCAACTTATAATACTTAATTGGCAATAATTTAGTTAATATTTCATATTACGGTCAAAGGAGTGTTTTATTCATGATGACCAGGTTGCAGGGAGTCATTACATGTTGTAAAGAATGTCATTCTAAGGTGGTACTATCGCTAACAGGTTTTATGGTGTTGTTTTGATCTGTTCGGCTATACTTTTGCTTTTAAGAATGAGGTGACCATGACAAAGCATGAAGGCCTGACTTTTGATAATGTCACCCTCTTAAATTACGTCTGAAATTTGTGGAGGGTGTCATGGTCTTAGGGTTCAGGGATCACTAACGGTGTGGACTGTAAGGAGGGTGTCGCCATAGGTATTTCTCTGCATGAGTCCCTTATGGAAACATGAAGGGTGGGGTGAGAAGCTGATGAATAGCAATGGTATGAGGGCCACAGCGAGGCACTCTAGAGAAAAACCCATTAGAATTCGGTTTTGCATTAGTCAGCATCCTATGAGCTGCTGGAGAATGTGTGAGGGTGGCAGATTGACTGTGTGAGCTGTGTGAGCATCATCATAAGCCGGGCACTAAAACTCTGGGGTAACTGGCGGGGGGCGGGGGGGGGGGGGCATCGACGTCAAAAAAGTACATCCATTTTTAACTGTTCTGAAGTAAAGCGCTCTGGCATTCATCGGGTGTTATCGGATCTCTAGAAAACTGCAAAAAAGAAACTAACCAAAAAACAAGCATAAAGATTGTGAATATACAGAATGTGAGTGAGTGTGTGTGAGAAAGCGAGAGAGCTGAGAGGAAAGAAAGAATGGATGCAAATGTTTACAAGGTTCTCCAAATTCTTACTTGTGCCATTAACTCCTGTTAGATCTAAAAGATTCCTTGCTACGTCACTGCCACTATTCTCTATCCCAACATCAAGTGAGGTGAAAAAACGCAGGCTATCGAAGTCATTTAGGCCCACATGTTCAGCGCATTTCCTATAAACTTAAAATCGGTTAAACCCTTTGGTACAGCAGGCCCCGTGAGGAGGACAGCATTGTGGTTGATTGTTAGCAGATGACATTCTAGAACGGGAAGATGGAGCCCTGTCCATTCTAAATGAGGCTTTGGTTTTAAATAAGGGTTTTGAATCCTGCATTGTAGCACGTCAATGTGTATGTGCTCTGGGAATGTCTGCGGATTAAATTTATGCAGATTGAAATATGTGCGGTAGTTGTCTTCCATATGTTCGCCTGTAACCTTTCAAACTACAAGTCAAGGCAGTGATCCTGGTAGATCTACTCTGGACAAAATTATGGATAAAGAGACATTGTTTTGAATGGAGCAGGGAGGAGTAGACCTTAGAGGGAAAAACAGAGATTACATACAAGGTTGGAAACTAAACAAGGGTACTTGACAAAAAGACAGTAATAATGCATGCGATTAGAGAAAAGTGTAAAGCAGGAAACTTGGTACACAATAATGTCTTGTACATAAATGTACAAACACACATACCTTTAAATTCTACATACCATTTTTAAAGGTACTTTAACAAGTGATTCATCATTGGTGATACAGGGCATAAAGGCACAAAAAACGAGTGAGGCACAGGACAGAAAGGCACAAAAAACGAGTGGGGCAGAAGGGCACCAAAAACGAGTTGGACACAGGACAGAAAGGCACAACAAGCATTGGAAATGCAATAGGTCTCGCATTAGAAAAGTTGGAGCTTTTGGTCTTGTAAATGACAAATATTTTATTTATGTGTTGGTTTTTAAAATAGCTAAATGGATAGCTTTGTCATTTCCAATGCCAATAGCTATAACTTTCGCGAATGTGACACCTATAGCATTTGGAGTGCAACATGTTTTGTATGTACGTGACTTAGATGGCAGCTCTGGTCGTTAGGCCACATCTCTAGAGAGCACGAGCGTGCAGCAGGGGAGAGAAGCACAGAGTGCAGCAAGGAAGGGAAGCACGGAGAGGGAGCCCAAGAGTGAAGCAAGGGTGAGATGCACGGACAGGGAGCCTGAGAGTGCAGCAGGGGACAGAAGCATTGAGAGGGAGACAGAGTGTATCAGGGGCGAGAAGTACGGACAGGGAGCCCAAGAGCGAAGCAAGAGAGAGAAGCAGGAGAGGGAGTCTGACATTATAGAAAGGGAGAGAGTTGAGCATAGAAAGGGAGAAGATGAGTTTGGGAGAGAGGCATGAGAGGTGAAAGGCAGAGCAATGGAGATAGACCTGGGAAAGGAGTAACCATGGGGCAGACGAAGATGAGAGCAACAAGGAAAAACTAGTGGTGTTGACTAATGCCCAAATGGTATAAATGATGCTGTGTTAGTGCTCATTGACAATCGTGTGTACCTTGAGGAGAGATGGGAGAGGGGAGGGGAAAGAAGGGAGAGTGAGGGACTGTAAAAGGAACCACTTCAAGAATGGACTTTGTTGGCATCAAGCCAACATGATGTACTCCAGTTCTGCTTCCAATCCTGCATGGTTCACCAGCTTTTCATCAGGCATTTTAACCTCCTCAGCTACTTATTGAGTCAACTTCCAGTAGGCAAAACTGAGATCTCTCTG
This sequence comes from Lissotriton vulgaris, assembly GCF_964263255.1. Lineage (NCBI taxonomy): Eukaryota > Metazoa > Chordata > Amphibia > Caudata > Salamandridae > Lissotriton > Lissotriton vulgaris. The sequence goes on along the minus strand of NC_141688.1, from coordinate 184,253,950 downwards.
CAGCAGGTCCATCATTCTTCAGTTATCTTGACATATTTATGGTTGCCTGAAAATTGCTTGAACGTAGTCAATCATATTTTTGGTGCGCCACTGCAGCAGCTTCAGGTGGGATCTTTTGATGGATTGTGTGCTTCTCAGCCATCCTGTGGGTTACCTTGTTCACCCACCTCAACCATTTGCGGTTTGTATTTTGTGCTACACCTTCTGTAATGCCGCTTTCCCCCTGGGATTCACATTTATAGACCAGTTTAAGATAATGGATGCTAATAATGGAACACATGGGCACACCCCTGTTTGTCCTAGGCTGAAATCCCAGGTAATTATTTGGTCATTTTTTGTCTTGGGCCTCTTGACCGGTCCCATGCACAGTTTGTAATTCTTCGGGCGTTTGCTGACTTACTTGTCTTCACTTGTAGGTTTCCAGTCTGTACGGTATTTGGATTACAGTGGTCAGGTGCGAGTACCACAAAGACAAGGTAATTCTGTTTACGTTCCTCGTTGGGTTGGGGGTTGCTGGGTAAATAGATTCAAAATCTGCACCCTTTTTTCTTTTGCAGGTTCGTGAGACCGTACTACAAAGACAATTGCACAGGCAGACGTGAGTGCAGGCAGAAGAGGTAATTGTTGGGTTGAGTTAAACTGTGGTGCGTCTTGAACATTGTAGTACCATATATACTTACCGATGTTTTCTTCTGTTTCAGGTTTCACAGCAAGAACCCCATACATTTAAAGAGGCGCACGTGAGTGCAGGCAGAAGAGGTAATTGTTGGGTTGAGTTAAACTGTGGTGCGTCTTGAACATTGTAGTACCATATATACTTACCGATGTTTTCTTCTGTTTCAGTTTTCACAGCAAGAACCCCATACATTTAAAGAGGCGCACATGAGTGCAGGCAGAAGAGGTAATTGTTGGGTTGAGTTAAACTGTGGTGCGTCTTGAACATTGTAGTACCATATATACTTACCGATGTTTTCTTCTGTTTCAGGTTTCACAGCAAGAACCCCATACATTTAAAGAGGCGCACGTGAGTGCAGGCAGAAGAGGTAATTGTTGCGTTGAGTTAAACTGTGGTACATCTTGAACATTGTAGTATAACAGTTTGCATTCATGAGCTAGGCGTCAACATAAGCCATGTTTCCTTATTTTGCAGGCTTTGTGGGACAGCAGGCTCAAACCGGCAGGTACGGAAATGTTCAAGCGCAAAGCTGTAACTTTGGGAGAGTGCAGTGCTTCACCACAAAGGAAGAAATGTTGCCTTGTATTCAAGGAAGAGTGGATGAAGGAAATTGTGGAGGCTGAGACACAGAAGTCACGAAGCAAGGTCCGCATGCAACTCGGGGAACTATTTCAATACAGTCCGGATGTGGGCTTGATTTGCAAAGCATGTGCCGAAGCCAAGATTGTTGGGGACTTTTCCACAGGGAAGAAATGGAGTGATGGCTGGAAACTGGACTACATGAAACGCCATCTACTTAGCAAAGTACACGAGTCTGCCATGGTGATATTGAGAAACAGAAGTGCTGCTGCGAGGTTTGGTTTTGGAGTACAGGCAATGCTGACAGAAACTGCCACAGACAAAGCAAATAGAATGGAAGTAGTTGAACGCCAAAGATCTATGCCTGAGGAGATAAAGATTCTCATCAACAACGTGTTGCTGGCAGTCAAGATGAACACTTCAATGTTATCTGTACAAGACATCCATGACCACTTAGCTTTGTATGTGAAGATACCAGACAGCTGGAGGAGCAAGAACTATGCCTTTGAGTTCCTTGAGGCCATCAATAGCGTGATACACTGTGAAGCTATGACAGAACTTCGGCAAGCTTTGTATCACACCTTGATAATTGATGAGAGCACAGATATTTCTGTTTCAAAAATGCTCATCCTGTATTTCAAGTTCCGACCTGCAACATCAACTGAGCATAAAACGCAGTTTGGGGGCATAGTGAAGCTGACTAGCTGTAATGCTGAGGCTATCACTACTGCCGTGAAAGAATTCTACACTGCCAATGAACTGGACCTCATGAAAATGGTCATGTTCACATCTGATGGTGCATCTGTGATGCTGGGGAAGAATAATGGTGTTGCTACTCGCCTTAAACAATCCATTCCTCATCTAGTTGAGCAGCATTGTGTCGTCCATCGAGAAGATTTGGGAGTTGATGATGCCTGGAAGAGGGTTCCAATGATTAAAGAGATGGAGACATTATTGAGGACTGTCTACACTGTGTTCTCCAGATCTCCTGCAAGGAAGTCCAAGCTGGATGAAATTGCATCGGTCACTGAATGTGAAGTTGTCTTTTTTCGACCACTGAATGAAGTCCGGTGGCTTTCAAGGCATTTTGCTGTTGGTGCACTAATTCGTAATTACGAAACTGTTCTTAACCTCTTCGCCGCTAATGACAAGGGTAACTCGTCATGGACTTTCCATTGATTTCAATGGAAATTGCAGTGGCAGAGTAATTGTACCTTAGCAGCCAAGTGGTTAAGTACTTTGAGCATGAGAAAGTTGAGGAGAATGATCCAATTGCTAAATATTGTTATAAAAAGCTATCGGACTCCAACTACCATATTTCCCTTGCAGTACTTAATGACATTCTGGGTGAATTTGCATCTTTGTGCAAACTATTCCAAAAAAGTTCTTTAACTACTGTTGAAGCCGTACAGTATGCAAGAGCAAAGATTGACCAAATTAAGCAACAGTATTTGGGGGACACTGTCTTTTGGAGCAGCAATGTAAGAGAACTGATGGTTTTGTACAAGGATAGGCAAGAGTTTGACAGTGGGCCTATTTTGTCTTTTGTTTCCCTTCTTTGTGAGCACATGCAAAAAAGGTTCCCTGAAGGTGAGCTAAAAGAATGGGCAAGTTTTGAGATCCAGGCAATAGCCACACAATCTCATTTTGATTTTGGGACTGAGAATATTGAAAGACTTGTTGAAAAGTATAAAAATGTCTTGGCCCTGGGTGATTTTGAAACACCAGAAGATGTTGTTCGACAGTACAGAGACTATAAATATGTGGTGGCAGAACATGTTAAGGGTGGGTTATTTACCACCTTTCAAGACATGGTGACTTTCACTGTACGCAATGCTGCTCAGTATAGTGTTGTGTCTCAGCTTGTTGATGTCTGCGCAACATTTCAAGCATCTAGTGCAGACTGTGAACGAGGATTCAGCCTCATGAATACTATCAAGAGCAAATTGAGGAATAGACTAGAGCAGAAGCATTTGGACATGCTGATGAGGACAAAGGCCTACCTCCTGAACGGGAAAGTTGACCTAGACCGAGTTTATCAGCACTGGAAAAATGGCAAGGATCGCCGTGAGAAGCAACCCTGTCACCCATCTAGTGACGCCACGTGACGTGTCTGAACAGCCCTCTACCTTCTTGTGTATATGTGATATTGTATAGGCTCGCAGCATTTCCCCACCCAATGAACTGTGCTCCAGTTAAGAATATTTATTATAATCTAATGATGGTACCACCATTGAAGTCTTGTGCTTTTGTAAACTTGAAGTGTACTTGCCAGTGTAACCAGTTCATGTCATGGCGTGCTTATCCAATATTGCAAACTGCCCTTAAGACCCTTATTGTGGCGCTGTATGTGTGAAAACGCACTATCTTTTGGCTTTTTAAAGAAAAATTTTGGAGTTCCATTTGGCGCCGCAGACGCGCGCGGTTTGGTTCCTGGCGCACATAGCCATGGTTGCAGCGCACAGAGACCCTCCACTGCCGCACACAGAGGAAAAAAATTAGAGGGAACATTGCATTTGACACAAGATAATATATATTGACTGCACAATCAATACTCCATATTCACACACAACATTTTACTATAAAATGTTATCTAAAAACATACTAACTGAAACTACAAACCGATATATACAAGTTTAAACATCTAAACAAAAAAAATATTTTAATTACTATTGAAAATTAATACATATTTTAAAATATTTACTACTATTCCTAAACTTCAAACCATAAAATGAAAAATAAAATCATAATACAACATTCACAATCATAGAAGATAATAGATAAATTACATTTTTAAAAATGAAGCTACAATTTTAAAACACATTTTTTTAAATATATTTTTACTATTTTATAAAATGTGTTGAAACATTTTAAATTGTAAGAATTTTATATACAACTGTTTTTAAATATCTAACTTTACTAAGGGGGCGATTCCGATTCGGGAAAGACAAACTTCCTACGATTTGTGTTCTTAGCCGTTTCCGTACGAATCGTACAAACCGTCTGAAATTGTGTAGTACGATCCGTTTCCAAAGAATACGTCCGATTGTTTGCGAACCGTACGAAAAACAAGCGAAGATCCATACGATACGGACAGGGCTAGTGAACTGTACGATTTGTAAACATGGTGTACGACCCGCCAAGTACGATCCGGACTGGGGACCGTGAGCGCGATTTGTACGAGAATACGCTGTTAGGTAGGAACTGCGATTTGTACGGAAAACATCACGTATGAGTGAGCCGCAAAATCAAATAAAAAGCGAACCCCCCTCAACGAAGCGCATACGGACCCCATAAATATATCGCATATGAGACTGCTACACAATACAGTACGAAACGAACCCCCCATCAACGAAGCGCACGCGTACCCCGTAAATACATCGAGTATGAGAAAGCTACACAAGAAAGTACGAAACGAACCCCCCCTCAACGAAGCGCACGCATACCCTGTAAATACATCGCGTATGAAAGAGCTACACGATAAAGTACGAAACGAACCACCCCTCAAAGAAACGCACGCGTACCCCTAAAACAGCCCAAGGAGTGTACAAACGAGTCGCACAACACCACAAAACATCTCCTGTGTACAAACTATTGCAAAGCAATGACCTGGCCAAATCCAAAGTGTCAAATATAGGGCACAACTCAGACCCACCCCTTATAACACACCCACCAAAAAATCTAACTAAGCCACACCCACAAATGGACCAATAAAGAGGGCCCACAAACACAAAACAGCATCCTTTGCAACATACCCATTTACCTACAGCGACTGACAGCACACCAACAACTGCAACCACCTTCACACATACCCCAATCACATTCAGACCCACACAACCCCTGCACATTCAGACCCACAACCCCTCATCCATACACACCGTCACCCCCCAAACACATTCACCCCACAACATGTCCGCACAGAAGAATCCAAAGTTCACAAACCAGGAGATGGAGATCCTTGCAGATGAAGTCATCAGAGTTGAGCCACAGTTGTTTAGCGCATTGGTCAGACAGACCAGCATAGCTGACAAAACCCTGCTGTGGGAGAGGATTGTCAATAGGGTCAATGCTGTTGCACCCATCAGGCGCACCAGAATGGATTGCCAGGCCAGGTGGTATGATCTGCAGAGGATGGTGAAGCGAAAGATGGATGAGGACTACGCCCAGAGCCAGTACACTGGAGATGGTGGTCCCCGCAGATGAGTACAGTACTAAGCATGGGCGGAAAATCGTTCCGCTCACGTATTTTGCGGATTTTCGGTAAATTCGCAATCCGCAAACGCTCGCAAATTTACCGAAAATCCGCAAATTCGCAAGCAGCGGATTTTTTTTTCTTGGTGATACAATTTTGCGGCGTGCGGTGTAAGTTCGCAATTGCGAACATGTAGGTGCGGCGGGCAGCAACAATCTAGCACTCGTGAAATTACAAATATTGCAATTCTGCACAAGAAATCTACTAGCAAGCAGCGTAGACCTTCTGAAAATGATGATTTTTATCAGAATAACTCCTCAGGTTGACATTTTCCTGCACTTATTTGGATTTGAGGCCTTTTGACTTTCTTTGGATCACTTTTGGATTAGAAATCAACTTTCTCAAGTAAGCTTGTTTGGGGCATTACAGTTGCTGTAATGCTGTTCTGCAGAAAAACGAGTTTTGCAAAAGTGAAAGCATTCAGCAGGTTCAAAAGTTCAAACTCATCATTAGTAACCATTCCCTGTAGTGCTTCCTGACTAGGGCCCCTCCAGAGTTCAGTTGCTAGTTGCAACAATTGTATGACCCTGCTCTGACCCTCACAGCAGGCTCATAGAATAGCTACAAATAGTCCACAAAGGTCCTGGAAAAAAAATATTGCACTGCAACAGAAAGCAAATTACAGATAAGGAAGCAGGTGCCAGACTGGAATTTTAAAACAGTGACACATTAATAAATCAACCCCAAATTAATTCATGTCAGTTGAAGCAGGGCAGGTGTGCTTGCTTTTCCCCCCCATAATCTACAGTGATGATGAACCAGAGGGTGGCATTGATGTACCAGAGGGTGGCATGGGTGAAACAGAGGGTGGCAGGGGTGAAACAGAGGGTGCTGGGAACCTGTGATGATGAACCAGATGTCGAAACAACATAATCGCGACCGTTGCGAGCCGACATGTAAGTTCGCAATTGCGAACTGGTACAAAACATTCCGGAACTGGCAGAAATCCTTGCAAACACACACAAAAAAATCTGCAAATTTGCGAGAATTCGCGGATTTTGCGGATTGCGAGTTCGCAAATTCGCAAAATTCGCGAACAACAGATTCGCAAAATTCGCCCATGCTTATACAGTACCAGCCCTGGGAGGAGAAGGTCATGGCCCTGCTATACCGATGGGAGTACATAGAATTCAAGCAGCCGTGGAGCCTGGTCAGTATACAAACAATTCATGTAACATGGTAACATGGATGGACTCCCAGCAGTGCCCAGACATAAGAGGGGTGGGTGGATATGACTCCCAGCACTGCCCAGACATAGGAGGGGTGGGTGGATATGACTCCCAGCACTGCCCAGACATAGGAGGGGTGTGTGGATATGCCTCCCAGCACTGCCCAGATATAGGAGGGGTGTGTGGATATAACTCTCAGCAGTGCCCAGATATAGGAGGGGTGTGTGGATTTGACTCCCAGCAGTGCCCAGACACAGGAGGGGTTGGTGCAGAGGACTCCCAGCACTGCCCAGACATCGGAGGGGTGGGTGGATATGACTCCCATCACTGCCCAGACATAGGAGGAGTGTGTGGATATGACTCCCAGCCCTGCCCAGACATAGAAGGGGTGGGTGTATATGACTCCCAACAGTGCCCAGACATAGGAGGGTGGTTGGATATGACTCCCAGCACTGCCCAGACATAGATGGGGTGGGTGGATATGACTCCCAGCACTGCCCAATACAATGAGGTGGGTGGATAATACTCCCAGCATTGCCCAGACATAGGAGGGGTGGGTGGATATGACTCCCAGCACTGCCCAGACATAGGAGGGGTGTGTGGATATGACTCCCAGCACTGCCCAGACATAGGAGGGGTGGGTGGATATGACTCCCAGCACTGCCCAATACAATGGGGGTGGGTGGATAATACTCCCAGCATTGCCCAGACATAGGAGGGGTGGGTGGATATGACTCCCAGCACTGCCCAGACATAGCTGTAGTGTGTGGATATGACTCCCAACAGTGCCCAGACATTGGAGGGGTGGTTGGATATGACTCCCAGCACTGCCCAGACACAGGAGGGTTGGGTGAATATGACTCCCAGCACTGCCCAATACAATGGGGGTGGGTGGATAATACTCCCAGCATTGCCCAGACATAGGAGGGGTGGGTGGATATGATTCCCAGCACTGCCCAGACATAGGAGGGGTGTGTGGATATGACTCCCAGCACTGCCCAGACATAGGAGGGGTGGGTGGATATGACTCCCAGCACTGCCCAATACAATGGGGTGGGTGGATATGACTCCCAGCACTACCCAGACATAGGAGGGGTGGGTGCAGAGGACTCCTAGCAGTGTCCAGAAATAGGAGGGGTGTATGGATATGACTCCCAGCAGTGCCCAGACATAGGAGGGGTGTGTGAATATGACTCCCAGCAGTTGGCAACAGTATGGGGGTGGGTGCAAGGCTTAGGGCGAGAAGGCTGCAAGGGGGGTGGTAGGAGGGTGCAAGGGGGATGGTGAAGAAGCTAAAACTTTGGCCACCCCTATTGACGATACTGTTTAGGCACAAGCCCAATTGCACTCATCCCATATGGCCCAGGTAAACACCCATGCACCATGCTCAATGTACATGGAGTGAGAAAGTACTGACAACATAGCTGACACTGGGCCCTGGTGTATGCAGCACAAGGCCCTCCTGTGAGCAGTGCAAACACTAACATCAGGACAACAAGGTCAGATATCTTGCACAGGAACTCACAACCACGGACATGGCAGCATGCTCCATGGGGGGACAGCCACACCATAAGTGAGGACCAGTTCCAATTCACACTCCAACTACCAGCATGGCCTGTCACACACACCCCTTACCTAAACATAGCCACCTAGGACAGGCAATGTTGTGCCCCACTGTCACAATCGTCATGTAACACAACAAATACCGATCAGATGAAGCATTGAAGCAGAAAATGCACAGGGCTCATTCACAAGTCCCTTGCACTTATATCACGATGCCATAGCTACACCTTACTGACGCAGCGGAAGCACAAATATTAGTTTATTGGTGCTGGGTATTGACAAGGTGATGCACCTGGACGATGTGCCACGTTCTAAAGCCCTGCGCCAGAAGTAGGTGTACTGGACGTGGTATGGTTGTGGTGTGGTGGGCAGTGGCTTCCCGTCACGGCACAGAAACACCTCCGAAAAGTGACTGAGTGAAATCTTAAACATTTCACTCTGTCACTTTTATGCGCATGCTGCCTCAAAACCCTGTAAATGGCTGAAGCAGATGTAAGGATTGACACAGCATTGTGCAGATAGGGCCACGCAGAGCATTGCTGGATCTGCATTGCCCCAGCGACACAACTCCAGCAATGTGCCGCATTCATGGCACAGATGTGGGACGCAGTTGTACTGTGATCACACTATGGTCATCCACAGTGTTAATGTGTTGCTTCAATGCTGGAATAGCTGTGGTGCACAATAACAGCCAAATCTCTGCTGATTTGCCTGGCTGTGCCATTCATTGTTAATAGACCCTCACATTAAAATGAGTCCTGAACACAGATCAATTTGACACCACAAGTGAACAGTGAGAAAAGTCCTTAGCAGGTGTAACAGTGATAACAACAATATACATGAAAATTTGATTTTCCATTTAATGGCATTAACATCGTCTGTCTCTCACACCCACAGGGCAATGTGCACAATCTACCCCCAACCAGGGGAGAGCAGGATCACAGCCCCAGGCTCCACTGGACCCTGATCCCACCAACAGCGATGCCTCTCTCCACTCCATGAATGACCCCGTCCAACCTGGTACCTCTGGATCCCAAACCCGTGCAGCAGCTGGATCAGGGGTATCTGCGTCAACCACCTCCGAGCTGTCTGCTACATCCCAGCAGACAGCTCGGAGCCCTGCCCACAATCCACAACTGAGCCAGTCTGACAATGAGGCACAAGGTTCGCCGGGCACCTGGGAGGTGGCAGACAACACCACTACTGTCAACCCTCATGGGTCCCATCGACCGAGGTGCCCACAAAAGCAAGCCAGGCTCGTGTGGGCAGGGGTGGTGGGAGTGGCACAAGGCGGAGGCGAGAACCTGACCAGCAAGCTGCAGGGCCCGGTATGTCTAAACTCAGAAAAATCATGGAGGAATACCGGCGGGACACCAGGGAGTTCAGCCAGGGAGTCGGGCCCTCATCTATTTAAAAAACCAGCAGGCCATGCAACGCACCAATCAACGACGACACCAAGGACGGATGTAGGCATGACTGGCTGAGCTCTTGGCGGTACAGAGGGACATAAGCCATTCACATAGTCGGATTGCTGACAACATGCAGCACCATCCCTGTGTCACCAGGCCAGAAACATCAAGTCAAGGACTGCCAACAGGCATGGGGAGGGAGCAGGAGGTGGAAATATCCGTCGAAGCATCCCAGGCATCATCAAGGCCTGCATATGAGGGTCCCCCAAGGAAGGTGGGTCATCCACGGAGAAGACGTTGAGAGGCAGAGGGCCATGTGCATCTCCCAGGTCACCTGGTCTGGCATCTTGCCTTTGTGTCCAACAGCATCACCTTATTGACTGTTTGACTCTCCCACATGGACTTTCTGGTCGCAGTATCACCAATGATGCCAAACACTGTGGTCTGGACTCTGTTGACTAAAACTGCAAGGCATCACATCTCCCTCTGTGAACTTTGGATTCCCCGCATTTTTGTACAGCACCTACCACCTACTCACATTTCACTCACAAGATGGAGAAATAAATATAGCAAACATAATATGTATTGATGTTGAAGTGTCTTTTTCCCAGAGTGGAGATATGTCAAAGTATGCCAGAGTGTTGGGAAAACTCAACCCATCCATACACTGGGATCTGAGTCTTGTTGTGGACACACATAGGTCACAATGCATGATCACCTACATCCATGGAAGGAAATACTCACCCGTGAAAGTTACTATCTGCTGTGGGGCGGGGGGTGGTTTGCCATACTGATCTGACAGACAGTTATGGAAGAGTCTCATGAAGGTGTACAGGGCATGGGGAATGTGTCGGTGTCCAGGGAGGGAGTACCAGGTCTTTTTGTTGATGCGGGAAAACTATCACCCGCATGCAGTTGTACTGTGGAAGGGATGAATGTTGCCCAGGGCAAGGGTGGCTGTACGGACTACATGAAACAGGCTGTTGGATGGGAGACGTCCATTTTTGTATTTTTGGGTGTGGTTGTGGAGGGCCTACTGAGTGTGACTGAGGAGTATGAAGGTGATCCTGCAGTTGATAGTGGGACTCTAATATGTCCCTCAGGTTGACGGTCATATGGCTGTGGCAGGGGATGTTGACGATGAGGTGTGCACATGCACCCTGGGTGTGCACATGTACTCCTGGAGTCTGAGTAGAGTTATTTTGCCGTAGTTTAGCCCGCTGGTGTTGTCGACCTGGGTGCCTGTCTGTCTTGACTAGGAGTGGATGTATCTGAAGGTCATTTCCAGCATGTGGAGGTATCGATGGTGTGGATTTGAAGAACTGGATGCAAACATTGATGTAGCAATGTAGGATGGTGGTGTGCTTGTCCTCCAGCCAGGAGTTGCTCTACCCCTGACCCATGTATCCTGTGTAGGTGTGGGCCTGCGTGCTGAGGTAGCAGTCCAATGTCTGAGGAGCAATCAGTAAAGTGGTATACCAGCTCAGTGGTCTCAGATTTTGACACGATTTATGTGGAAGCCTCTCAGCTTGATTAGCATATGTGTTAATCCACTTCCCGTACTGACCCCCTGCCCGCAAAGCAATACAACATCATTGCAAAGATTCACAATCAACATTTAAACGTCATGTGGAACCCTTACCTCAGATTGGTCTGTAACCCGGATGTGTGGAGACACACGTTCTTCCCGCACATTTTAAGTAAAGGCAACACAGATCCTGTATAACCTTCCAATCATACACCAAAATCTATCTATCAGTTCTGGTGAAGATTACTGTAAAATTTTCCTGCCAGCAACTTATGCACTTTGTTGAAGATAATAGCCCCCTTCATGACTTGTAATCCAGCTTCCATCCCATCCATAGTACACAGTTGGCCCTCATAGAAATGGCAGACTCTATACGCTTGGATGTCGACGGAGGTTCCAAGGCAGCATTGGTGCTGTTAGACATGTCTACAGCATTTGAGACCGTAGACCATCCCATTCTTCAGAACCGCATGAAGACCATAGGTGTGTGGTCCTCAGTGCTGAGGTGGATATTGTCCTAACTATCTGACCGCATACATCAGGTCTGCACCTACACGTTCTACTCCACAGTCAAACCACAGAAGTGGGGTATACCGCAGAGCTCTGCTCAGAGCCTGCAGACTTTTGTAATATTTACTTAACCCCCCTGGCTGAATCGATTGCCATTACTGAAGTCTAAAAAATATCATATGCTGAGGATCTACAGCTTCTAATCACCTAAAATCCAGTCAAATCAGCAATTTTTGATCATCTCCAAAATTGTTCCTTGGTGTTGTATGTCACTCTGGGGGTGGACCTCATAAAGTATTGCCAATAATACTCCTGGAATGTTGGTGTTGTCCTTGTGGGTGATCTAGTATCCATCTGTGACTGCAATGTAGAAGTAGTGTGTGGGGCTTACGTACAACCAGGTCACAGTAATAAAGGTGATGTGTTGTGCTGTTGTGTTGATGAGGTAACGGAGTCCAATGTTGGGCTGGGGTAAGTAGCGTGTGTGCAGTACTAGGCACATGACCTGCCGGTACTGACATGCACTGTTATGTGTGACAGTGTGGTGTTGGCAGTATGAGTTGCACACACAGCCTGCAAAGCTGTCATGTGTGCGCTTAGGGGTTGCCTGATACCAGGTGGATGATTGTCTGCTGTTCACTGTGTGGAGGGTGGCAGGAGCATGAGTCTGTAGTGTAACCTGTGTAATTGAATGACCACAGGGCCTTGCACTGTGCACGTTGCAAGCGCTGACGGTCCTGCCTTTGTCATGGAGTTGGAGCAACAGTGGCACTCACAAGCTGCGGCCTGCCTTAAGAATGGACAGATGGATGGCGGAGCATATTGGAGGCATGTGTGTCACAGATTTTGGGCACTGGGTGTTGCGGTGTCACTGGGTAGGCAGCATCAGGAATGTGTGAACACATGATGGCATAAGGTGTGAGACACCATGCAAAAGTAGCACACAAAGACAAGGATTTTTTCAAGGCACCATGTTACATGTGTATGGAAAGGAAGGAGTGTCTGGTTACTCATGGGTCACTGCTAGACAATGGGTGAACAATCACCAAATATGACGGCTGCAGGATCAGTCTCCAAAAGGCCAAGCGGGGCACAGGACAAACAGCTTCAGCAAGTGTTGCCTGACCGTTGTGGGTATTAAGCTAAAACAATACATAAACAACCATATACGCCAAGCACATTATGGACCATGACCTATTATAAACACCATCCATGTTGACCGCAGTACACATAACCACATATGCACAATCATTGTAAAGTATGTAAAGTATGCCATAGATGACGCATGCAGACTTGGGAAAACTTTTACTGCAGAAATGGATCAAGTTTGTTCTGCGGCCATGCTACTTTAGCCAATGTACATGGCCAGTGGCATTGCTCTGAAGAAAATAACTGTCATGCAATGAGTGTACCTGTAATGCTGGTGAAACAATCTCCACACGACTGCTAGGGACTGTCAGTAACTCTGATCCTCAGATTTATACGATGTTGAAAGGGGTCCATCTCCAGATAGCCCCTTGGTCTGAGTATGAATAACAGACTCAAAAGGATGATCAGGTGAGCGAAGGAGAGGATGGGAACAGCAGGGAGGGAGATCTGAAATAAAGGTAAGCAAGCATAACAATTCAACACTTCTTGGCACTGAATCACCTAATACCTCATGACGTATACTGTAACAGTTGCACCTGTGTAGTTAAACCACAGCCACTGTATCCAATTTGTGAGCACAGGTTTTGAAATGATACTACATCTGAGGTTTGAGCAGGGACACATAAAAGGTAGCAGAGTTTGTCACCTAAATGAAGGGGGTTTAACGCTCACCAGGCTGCTTCAATGCAATTAGAACCATGCGCTCATCAAGTTAGTCACAGTGTATGAATGAGGCTCAAAAATACAGGGAATTGAATGTGTAGCTGTGCTACTCACACAAAGCCAAAAATCCATAGTAAGCCCTGGGAATCAGTGAGGGTCATGAATGTAAGCTACACATCACCCGCAAGAGCCGTACTTAGCTCATCCAACGAGGAAGGGAATAATCGAAACACAAGGAAGCCCAGCAAGAGCCATTCATTGGCTCTTCCAACTGTGCATTTACAATGCCAAACATGACAAGCAGGTGTGACCAAACGCTACAGAGAGTCCAAACGTTCGCTAAATCACTCGCCTTGTCTGCCCATGTTCATTATTGTACTGCTGGTCTGCAGGTGTTCTTGGGTTGCGAGCGGTGTCATGAGCCACGGCATGTTGGGATATCCCGCGTCTCCTACATATATACATTGTGTAAATAATTGGGTGATGAGATGCTGGCAGAGCAAACTAAAAATGCGACATACAGGACAAACATAGTTTACCCACCAACAAGACATGCCCGATCGTTGCGCAGCTGCAGCATCATCTGTAGTACCCTGCTACGCCTCATGATGAATGCATCAAGGCACGATCCTGGAAAACGTGCACAAACATGGGAAATCAGCATATTAGCAAGACACACCACCAGGGAATTTATTGAGTGGTAATGTTTCCTATTGTGATAAGCCTGTTCCTGAGCCTGTGGTGGCACCAAACCCACATGTGTTCCATCAATGGACCCAATGACATGTGGCATCCCACCCAGGGCATATAATTCACCCTTTACATCTGTTAACTCTTCAGGATTTGGAAATTTGATGAATTCATGTACTCTAACATGGCAGTTAACACATCACGTAGGACACAGCTGAACATAGTTTGGGACATACCCCCCACATCAGCTATGGTAAATTGAAACGTACCTGTGGCAAAAAAATGTAGGGCTGCCATCACCTTTAGCTCTGGTGTCAGCGCAGTTGGATAGCTGTGTCGCGGTTGGAGATGTGGTTCCAGCCTGTCCGTCAAGTTCTGAATCAAATCTCGAGTGAATCCGTAACGTCGGATGCAATCACGTTCCTTCATGGTCTCCAAGTCTAGAAAAGGCCTTGGTAGAGGCGGGGCCCTGCAGGACATATTTGAGGAGAATGAAGAACAACTGTCAGCCAACAACGATTCCAATGTACATAACACATGAAACACTGCTACTACACATCAAGTTACTATGGGGTCTGGCGTAAGCAATACATCCAGGACACATGTGCCAGCTTCCTGGCACTCCAACGGAAACCCAGATAGATCTGTTGTTTGTGAACTAAACATTACATGAACACAAAAGAGCTGCTGGGTTGCTCTGATTGAGCAGAGCAAGATATCACTGGAGTGACACACGTCCCCAGACCTGCATTAGAAAGTTGTCATCCCATACAGACAGCTGACTGCAAGGCACACTCCCAGGTCACATGGTATATCTATTGGACATATCAGACAACTTGCTAATAAGGTGTGCATGTGACAACGCAACACCACAGCAATTGTCATGATGCAGACATGTATGCATGGGGATCATTGATGTATGATGCCATCAGACCCAAAAGCCTTTGGAAAAGCACATGTGGCATGGTGTGCGTACATGCTAAACCATTTCAATCACAACACAAATCCATTATAGATGCACCAACAACAGATGCATTTTACAGAACACAAACAGCAAATTCAATATTTAACATGACACACACATTACATTGTCCCATAGGGACACGATGAGCGTGAAATTGTCAAGTGAGAAAGTGCCACGGTCACTGGCATCATGAGACAGGTGCCCTTAGTGATGACTGTGCCATCCCAGTGTTGATGTGCATGACAACATGTGCATGATGATACCAATGGGACAAGTGGAAAGGTGATGTGTACCACATAGTGCCCCATCACACATGACATGTGTCAACAGGTCATCACACATCCATTGTGCAACAAGATCTGATATCCTGTGCTATATCAGTGCCTGGCACACCTAGGGCATGCTTATGTAAGTATACAATGACAAGAAATTGATAGACATCCTTGTGTTAACCATACAGGTACATCCCTGCCATGTGTGGGCCTTGTATCACTATTGTGATGTGCCATACGTGAGAGTGTGCAACATACCGTCCACCTGCTTTCACTCCAGCGTGTGAAATGCGCTGTGTAAAACGCACAGTACCCCTGCATTCACATCAGCATGTGAACCCACCGTGTAAAACGTACCGTACCCCTGCATTCACATCATTGTGTGAAACATACCGTGTAAAACACACAGTACCCCTGCATTCACATCAGCGTGTGAAACAGGCTGTGTAAAACGCACCATACCCCTGCATTCACATCAGCGTGTTAAACGCACCGTGTAAAATGCACTCTACCCCTGCATTCACATCAGCGTGTGAAACACACTGTGCAAAACGCACCGTACCCCTGCATTCACATCAGCGTGTGTAATGTACCATGTAAAACGCAGAGTACCCCTGCATTCACATCAGCGTGTGAAACGCACCATGTAAAACGCACCGTACCCCTGCATTCACATCAGCATGCGAACCGCACTGTGTAAAACGCATCTTACACCGACATTGTGTGTGTGTGTGGGCATTGTTTCACTATTAACATGGTGCCATACATGAGCGAACCGTAACCTGACATTGCGTGCGTGTGTGCGCCTCATTAAACAATTAAAAAGGTGGCGTACGCGACGTGAAACACACCGTACATGTGTGTGGATCCCAAAAAATACATAGGGGACACCTAGGGGATGAGTAGTCAGCCCAGAATGTAGGCTGGTTGTCATGGATACTGAGATTTGAGTGTGTGCTACAGGTGTCCTGCAAAAGTCAGTTGGGCAAAACTATACAATGTTGCAAAATTGTTGTGGAGCTGAAGCTCAAATTTTGAACCATGCAAATGTGTGTCAAAGCCTTTTATTGAAACTGATTGGATGAAACGTAGGATGCTAAGTGATACGCCTATCACACTGTACTCCTGAGACTGAAAGCCCCTCAGCAGCACTGATTTAAGGCTGCATGTGACTGTGAGAGGGCACTTGCCTGCACAACATTGGAGTGGATCACACTGCTGATATCTCGGCATTCCCTGTTCTCTGATTTTGCTTACCATGGAGAGGGCACCTGCATTCACTGAGGAGGAGAACGAGGCCCTACTGGATGCCCTCCTACCAAACTACAGCAAGCTGTATGGGAGACCAGGGAAGCAGGTGAGTGATGACTGCACTAGCTTTGACTGTGCACCTGCTGTGTGAGTGTCACTACAGCCAATGTGTATTTGTGGAACAGACATGCAATATGGTTCGGAGTGAGTGCCGGGTGTGTACATTCTGATATCTCTTATGCAGAGCATGTTATAGTTAAAGTGTGTTCACTACTTACTTGCATTATGGTAACTTTGACATTCAATGCATACTCAATTACACATTCTGCTGTGCCACACCTTGCAGGTTTTATTGCCATAATTTACTGAGGTGTCACAGTTATCCCCCCAGAGTGACAGCTGAATGTACTCACTGATGTTTATGGTTTTTGGGGA
Source organism: Lissotriton vulgaris (assembly GCF_964263255.1). Classification (NCBI taxonomy): domain Eukaryota; kingdom Metazoa; phylum Chordata; class Amphibia; order Caudata; family Salamandridae; genus Lissotriton; species Lissotriton vulgaris. The sequence continues at coordinate 184,236,840 of NC_141688.1, read as the reverse complement.
CCTGTGGTGATGTTGTACAAATGCTGTGTTTGAACTCATGGACATTGAAGAGTGGTAATCTTTCTTGTCACCTGGGTGAGTGTGTATGTTATGTTTTGCACCACAGCTGCATGGCGTAAGCAGCAGCTCTAGCCATATGATGGGACAAGTATGGAGTGTTGTGTGCATGACTTGTAGTTAGCCCAACACCTGTGGCACCTCTTTGTCAGGTGTGACATGTGCAAAGTGAGGGGTGTACACACTGTTGACACTGACAGGCGAGTGATCTGTGCCATGGTGTGTATGTGTGGTCTGCTGAGGGTACTTAGATTTAGTGGGATATGTGACAGCATGTCACGTACTGTCCAATACCCTGCAGTTGCATGTGTTGTACAGTGTGTGCCATGATCAGTGAGTGTGTTTTCATAGGCATGTAGTGAATTAGTGTTTGCCCACTGGCCAAATTCACATGGACAATGATGCAAGTCCTGTCAGCATCCTATGCCCTGTTCACATCATCAATGTTGTGCAAGTGTGTGTCTCTGGGACATGGAGCAGGTGTAGTTGTAGGTGTTTCACTTTGTCTTCCTGACAGGTAACTGCCTACGAGAAGGGGGAGATCTGGTGGTACGTTGTCAGGGCTGTCCGGTCTGTGGGGAGCCCTCGCCATTGGCTGAGCAACATCAGGAAGAGGTGGCAGGACATCCGGTGCTGGACCCGGCGTATCGCCTCAGGCATGGTGGAAGCCGTCACCTCACCCCCCACATGCTCCGGGTCCTGGAAGAGGTATTTCCAGACCTCCATAGGCAGTTGCAGGAGGGACAGCAGCAAGGAGGGGTAGGTACATGTCTGTTTGTAGTGTTGTGTGTTACATGCTACTTGAGGTGCTCTGAAGCCTGGAAACACTCCCATAGTTGGGGGGGGTCTGGTCAGACAGGCTATTTATGCATTGTAGTTTCAATTCCCCATATTCAGCTGATGCTCTTTTCCATCCCTTCCCCTCCTCCACATGTGTCCCCTGGTTTGTGTTTTTTTCATTTTGCACATGTACTTCTAGTGTGCAAGGTAATTAGACTGCACATTGATTAGCGCATCATGTGGGAGGGAGGTCTGTGACATGTGTTGGTACCTTGCCTGTTCCACGACCTGTGCACTGTGTTTGGCCTTCATATTTGTTTGCACTGTTCAGGAGTCTTAACATAGGAATGTAAGTTTTAAAATGACCACCCTAGCAACATGCATGACCCATGTTACGTACTCAGACATGATGTACATCATTTGCAAGATATGCATAGTGACAAGACGGTCAAACATTAGACAGTCAGCAATTTCTAGACCCAAGTAATTGTGTGCCCACTACAGTCCCCTACAACACCCTGGACTCCTAATCATGTGTGTCATGCAGCACTGTGCCCATTCTATGTGGGTTCAGCAGGGTTTGCCTCAGTAGCATTGGTCCCTGGCATACTTTGTATTTATCATGTGTTAGCTACATGTGCACAGTCTCCATGGATACAAGATTTAGCTTGTGCATACTCACACTGGGCAGTGCCTGTGTGCCTATTCACAAGAATCTGTTGCTGGTTGTTTGTGACTAATATGAATTGCCAGCCACACAAGGTGAACTTGGTTTACTTTTTTTAAAGTTGCTGCACAGTTTTTGTTACCCTGATTCAGAGTTTTCACTTCTTGAGCTGTATCAATCACATTAACGGAGTGATGGGGGTGTTGTGCAGGAGAGGTGTGATGGGCCTGCCTGTTTGGCCTTGTCAGTTGTGAGCTGTGGATGTAATTTGTGAGGTAGAGTTATCACCATGCACTTCCCCTGTGATGCTGGCCAGTGCTGTCATTGGTGGCTTTACAGGCTATGTTGTTTGCTTACAGAGATGATTGTGCCTCAAAGATTTTTGCGACATGTATGCAGTTGTGGTACAACGCTGTTTTGTCTTAGTGTGCATACTACTGTGTTCACATTTTCCATGTGGTTAAGGGTGTGTTCACAATGCAGCAGTGATTTTGGTCTTCACAATTGCAGGCACATTAGCTTAAGCATTGTCCTGATTTGGTACATGTGGGCCACTTCACATAACAGCCAGTGTGTGTTTTGTGCTAGCAACTGTATGATCTGGTGATAGATGCCACTGTGAGGAGTGACAAATTTGACGTGATCGCTCATTGATGAATGTACCTAGGCACTCACAACACTTGTTGAGAGTTATTTATGTTTGGAATGTGTTCATAAGACAAATTGTGTAGGTTACACTTATGTGTCTGCATTATAGTTGTCTCACAAGGTAGAGCACACCAATATCTTTCATGCTTTGGTGCTGCACAAGCCACTGAGGAGGATTCTTCCCCCTGCACCCACAACACCTACCCTTCCCTCTACTGTCCCTGTGGTGTCGGTCACTGACCCAGATGATGCCCCCCATGGGTCTACTACCCTTTAACTCCATCATGTGCAGGCAAGTTTGGGGTTGTGAAAGATGTCCATTTTTTGATGGTAATGAGGTGGACCATGGTATCTATGTGGCATCACAATGTAGCAGCAAATTATCTTTGTTTGTATGTGTTCAGTTTGCCTACAGACATTGTCCCAAAGAGTATCCCTTCCTCAGTGACACATGAGATCTTCACTACAGATAGTTGCACAATTGTTGTGGTGACTTGTGTGCAGATTTCTTATATTTTTGGACATTCCCTTCAGCAATGGCCATGCGTGCTCACAAATGAGTTTTGGTCATTAGTCTGTGACATCCATGCTACTCACTGTACTTGTGTTTGTAGTATGTAGAAATGCCTTCATGGACACCATTAGCCTTCTTCACACTATGCAGATGTTTTGTTTATGAAGGCCATCAGTGCACCTCTATGGGACACTACCTGGGTAAAAACTGATACATCAACTCTCTGCCCGCAACACTATTCAGTGTAGAGGATACAAGTCAGAGTACTGTTCCAGATCATTGTTACACAATACCTGAAATGATTCTGACAATAAATACATATTGCAAGAACTTGTATTAGTGGATGGGGGGGGGATTGAAACGCTACTGTTCAGTCTGGGTTGGGTGACAACTGAGGTTTGTGTAATCGTCTAGACAGACACATGCAAAGGGAGCTAATGGGTCATTCTGGGAAAGGGGAGGGAGGAGCTGGGCACAGCCTCACACTTAGACCTGAATAGGCTGTGTCCCGTTCACTCATAAAGGGCTGCATAACCCCCTGTAGTGTGTCTTGGTCCAGGTCAGGAAGGGAGGACCTCTGTGCATTTCAAAACCGTCTTTGAAGTCTCCCCATTTCAAATGCCCAAATGAGTTTGAGCACTGGACTTCTGACACCATGACTTCAGTACACTTCTGGATCTGTGACCACTCTACCAGGAAGAGGAACGGATGTGCTGCTGAAAGGACTGCCACTCTGATGGACTGCTGCTTTGCTTGACTTCTGCCTTGCTGTGCTACCTTCCTGCTTTAGGTTCCCCTGCTTGAGTGTACCAACATAAACCAGATCAGTATAAATGGAGACCTAAGGCAAAATGTTTGAGTGAAACCCACAGTAAGGCTCACAGTATAACAAATATGATCATAATTATTAGACCTGGCATCCTTGGTGTTGTTTTCCCCTGTACTTTTGTCTTTGCCTCCTTTGTCTTTACTGTCTGTTTGACTTCGTTTTTGCTGGGCTAGATGCTCTGGGCAGTTTGCCACAGCTCTTCAGTGCCAAAGTGCAAGTGCTCCCTCTGTAAATTGTTGTCATGGATTGGCGTGTCTATAATTGGTTTATTTGGTTTACTGTTAAGTCCCTAGTAAAGTGCACTGTGTGCCCTGGGAATGTAAACCAAAACTGCTAGTGGGCCTGCACATTGATTGTGCCAATCACCTGAGCAGCATGTAAATGTAACTCAGACCTGCCACTGTAGTGTCTGTGCACATATTGGTACTGCCATGTCGACCTGTCAAGTGCACTCACTTGCCAGAATCTAACCATCCCTTTTCTTGCATGTGAGTCACCCCTAAGGTAGGCAAAAGGTGCCCCTGTGGGTAGGGTGCAGTTTCTGTGAAAGTTGGGACATGTTGTGATGTGTGTTATATGTTCTGATAGTGAACTACAGTAAACTTTGTTTTTCACTATTGAAAGGCTATCTGTCCCATAGGATAGAATGTGAGTTCATCTTTCCATCGGGACAAGATGGGAAGGTAGTTTAGTATGCCTGAACTCAGAATGTAAAGCTGCATCTTTTGGTAAGGATAATTTTTACATTCTATGTTTGAAAATACCACTTTTAGAAATGATGTATTTTCTTGCTTAGCCATACTGTGTGTCTCTGCTAGGGTTGTGTATTGACTGTCTAGTTTTGGGGTGACAGGGGCTGGGTATGTGCATTTACTGTAGACAGCCACTGGAGCATTGAGGTGTGTCATGTCTTTCCTGAATGAGTCAGGGTTGGGCTGAATAGAACCGGGCTGCATTTAGACTAGGGGAGAAGATTTCCTTCACTTGAATGGGCTAGGGCTGCCTTACACAATGCTGTCTCCACTTCCTGCAGGGCAGCTGCACCTGTGAGGACAGAACTGAATTTGACTGAGCACATGCCTTCTCTGCCACTAGTGAACAAAGAGAATTGCTGTATAAATATTGGGGCCCAGACCCCAGAACATTAGATTACTTCCGGAATTCAAGAGGAATGTTTGCCAAGGAGAAGAGCTGGAGAAGTACTGCCCCTTTGCTCTGTGTTGCCTGGAGTTGGCCTGCAGTGGCTGTTTCTACCAAGGAAAGGACAAGGATTTAGCTGTGTTGTGTCCCCTGCTTGAGGAAGATCTAGAAGGGCTTGAAGTAAGGCTTGCCTCCTGTTTTGATGTCTAAGGAATACAAAGACTTCGCACCCAGCTCCCCTGAACTTCCTTGCTGCGAGTTCTGACCTGTAAAGAGGTGCCAGTTGCTGTTCTGGGCCTTTGGAGTTTGTTCCTGGTTTTGGGAGCTGAAAAGGTAATGCAACGTAGAGAAGCGCGAATCATCTGCACCTGTTTCCGACTCATCGTTGAAGAAACCGATGCAGGGCCAGTCCAATGGCTGGAGAAATCGCTGCATGATGCATTGTGTGCACTGACCTACGAAGGCTGAGATCACCGCTTCTGACGTAGGCCCTGCTGTGTGGCTGCAAGAACCAACACATTGTGGGACCTCAACTGAAGAAACCAACGCAGCGCAGTTGCCGCCGCATCGAGAACAGACACATCCCCGATATTCACATGTCGCACTGGGGCGCCAAGTCTACATGGACCTCAGGGCTGCAGTAGGAAACCAATGCATCACCTCGGCACACAGTAAGGAACCGATGCATCACCTCCCCTTCAATAGGGAACCGACGCATCACCTCCCCTGCTTGGCAGTAAGGAATCAACACATCACCTGCTCTGGAGTAAGAAAAACATCACCTTCCCGGCGTATAAGGAACAGACCCATAACCTTCCCTACAGCTGTTCTTGCTTTTGATTTTGACGCATCCAAGGTACTTTGTGTGTAAAGTGTCATATCTATAATTTGCTATGGACATAACTGTTTCTTCCTTTTAAAAGTCATATTTTGATTACTGTATTGTGGATTTGATCTTGATACGTTTAGATAAAATTACTTAATTTTTTCTAAAGAGGTGGAGGTCCATTTGTACTCTTTTCACGGTATTACTGTATGTGTGCACAAATGCTTAACACTGCCTCTGAGATAAGCCTTTCTGCTCGTGCCAAGCTACCAAGGGGTTGAGCAGGTTTTTTTTATGTGTATCCAACTTAACCCTGACTAAGAAGAAGGTTCCCTACTTGGACAACAGTGCAAACCATTACCAAAGACAGACCCCCATTTCTAACAAGAATGCTTAGTTAAATTGTTTAGTAACCGAAAGAATCAAGTGGATGTCCTCTAACGCAGGATCTATGATATTTCTGAGAGAGGTGTGGGAGAAAACACAAATATGCTTGCATTATTGGTTTTGATGTCAAGTTACATACTAGATTTCACTGGAAAGTGTATCATCCAGAGACCATATTTTCTTGTGAAGTATTTTGAATTATGATTGTTTATTCCGCAATTTATGTGATTTATATATCATCATACCTCATTCATCAGGAGCATACCAACATTTTACTTTTCAAGTAGGATAAAACTTAAAAAGTTAACATCTGTAGCAAATTTGCCTGTTCTCTATGGTCACTGTTGGAAAATGGCCCTCTCTGAAGGGACACCCAAAACATTTTGCCTTCCTCCTCCTCTTTTGCTGACCTCAATTGTGTTAGCCTTGGGACTCTGAGCGCTTTACCACTGCTAAAAAGTGCTAAAGTGCATGTGCTCTCTCCTCTAAACATTGTAACATTGGCTCATACACGATTGGCAAATGTAATTTACTTATAGCTCCCCATTATGGGCAATAAATGTTCCCAGCGCCTGTAAATTAAATGCTACTAGTGGACCTGCAGCACTGATAGTGCCACCCACTTAAGCAGTCCCTTAACCGTGTCTCAGGCCTGCCACTGCAGAGCCTATGGGCCATATGTATCAAGCTAATTTTTAGTCGCAAACGCTGCGAATCGCTAAAAATAGCATTTGCGATTAAAAATTAGCTTATCCCAATGTGTGAAGCAAAAATGAATCGCAAAATAATGAATCGCTGAAATAGCGATTCCTTAAATTGCGTGAGCCTGAATTCTGCGTTTTTCATAGCAATTCATTAATTTGTGATCATCCCAGTTAGCGATAATGGCAATTCTGGAAATCGCAAATAAGGAATCGCAATGGAATGTATCAAGAAATCTCACATTGCGATTTCACGTAATTCGTAATTTTGGAAATCGCTATTACCACCAAGTGGGAGCAGGTGGTTACCAGGTGCAAAGTATTTAAGGAAGCCCACAATGCAACAGACTGTTTTCCACAATGTCTGGGCTCTACGGGATAGCGAGGAGGCGAAGACTGAGAGCTGCTGCGCAGAGTAGGAGACGCCAGGAGCCGAGATTCAGTGCGCTCATCACCATCTACCAGCGCACTGAGGAGGACATCTACACCCAGTACAGACTGGAGGAAGACAGTATACTAGAATTAATTGAAGAACTCAGACCCTATCTTGAACACCCCACACGCAGGACACAAGCCATCCCCACTCACTTTCAGGTCCTGTGTTCACTACACCTGTGGCTTCAGGTAGTTTTCAGGGAGTGATAGCCACAGTAGGAGGGGTGTCACAAAGTGCCCTGTTGCGCTTTTTCCATGCGTTCCTCGATGCCATGGCACAGAGGATGCAACACCACATTCAATTCCCCAGCACCCCACAGGAACTAGCTCAGACCAAGTATTGCCCAATTCCCCCACGTCATAGGATGCATAGATGGGACACATGTCGCAATATCCCACCCCTCAAACAATGAGTACGTATATAGGAACCAGAAATGATACCATTCACTTAACATACAGGTGGTGTGTGATGCAAATAAACATCATCATTGACATAGTAGCAAAATATCCAGGCAGCACACATGATGCGTTCATCTTCCGTTACAGTGGGCTATACCGTGGACTCTCAAGAGGTGATTTTGGCGGGGGATACCTACTAGGTAAATGCATTTAAACATAGGGCACATATCTACTGACCACCATGTGCATTTCAGTGACTAACCATTTACATTTCAACCCACAGGTGACAGTGCTTATGCAGTCCGGGATTTCATCATGACACCCTACCTCAATCCTGCTAATGCTGGGGAGCGGTGATATAACCGAGCACACATTTCCGCAAGAGGCACCATTAAACGAACTTTTGGCATACTGAAGAGCCGATTCCGCTGCATACATAAAAGTGGAGGAGCACTCCAATACAGCCCGAAATATGTTGCAAAATAGTATTAGCATGAACCTTGCTGCACAACATCGCCACCAGGAAAGGCATACCAGTGGAGTTGAGCGAATTTGAATCCTCTAATGTGGAGGGGCCTGGACCTGGACGCTTAGCAACTGGTGTAGCTTGTGCTGCAGCTGGGCGCCAGAGGCGTGATGAGAATACGCGCAACTACTTTTAGGTGAGAAAGAATGACACAATGACAACTCTTATGTGTGTAACTGTGTTTTAATTGCAGGAGAATCAATGGCACACATCCTTCATGGCAACTACTAGCACTCCTAATATCATGCACATGTTTAAGTCACAGTGCAACAATTAAACCGGAGTGAATGCAAAGTCAAGTCTTTAGTTGACCTCTCCCAATGCTAACAAAATGTGTGTCCTGCTGATTGTTGTTGTTGTGCCGCTCTTTCTAATTGTACGTAGCAGGCCTATTGTTCCTGCCACTACGGCGCCTCTCCAGGATGGGTGGTGGGGTGTGCTGCTCCGCACTGACTATGCGTCCTCTTCATTGGGAGTTAGTACTCCAGGGCCTGTACTACGGAGGGCCCGCAGCTCGTCAAGAGAAGATGTTGCCTACACAACTGCTGTAGCGATGTCCTGGATGCCATGTGAAAACTCACGCTGCATTACAATGCTGCACCTGGTCTAGATGTTAGTGGCAGAGGCCAAGTGGTTGATGGCCCGTGTATAATGATCCATGCGCTCCAGCTCTCGGCGCCTAGCAGCAAGTTCTGCGCACAGCTCATCATACAGCGCATGCATGGCACCCCTCAGTTCGCCTTGTATTCCCCTGAGTCCAGCCCTCATCTCGCGTTGTAATGCCTTAATGTTTTTTGCTTGCAGGCGCTGCACTTGTAGCATATTCAATTCAAGGCCGGCAAACACCGATTCTTCACCCTGGTCTCCGAAGCTGTTGGTGTTGCGATGCCTGCGCCTGGCTGTGCCTTGTGTGCCTTGGCTTTCTTGTGGACGGGACTCTTGCTGGGGCCGTGCGTCTTTAGGGTGAAAATCGCCATTGCTCTCCTCTGCCTTGTCCTCCATTGGTGATAGTGGCCTCACTATGTTTCTCCTCTGTTTCTTTGAAGGATTGACAGAGCTGTCCTCCCCATCTGTTCCTAGCTCCTGACCTGCGTCTCCAGAATCTGGATGTTCGGTGACTCTTCCACTGCCTGTAGGCTGTGTAGTTGAAGTTGCTGTGGACAGAACAGCACACATTTATTAACTTTACTCATTTTCAATGTGAAAATAAATTATTTCACAGTTTGGAATTACATTACTTTTTTATTTCCCTTTCCTGACCTGCACGTGCAATATTTGACTAGCGTGGCTTATTAACACAACTTTGATTTTCATGTGACTACATCTCCCAAGAATTGGTGTGTCTGCCTGTGTACCTGCTCTGGCATGAAATTTGGTTTCCCTGCCCCTAGGTCGCTGCTGGGGGTGTGGGAGGGGTGTTTGATGTCTGATGGGATGCTTCTTACCTGGTCTGGATGCTTGTTGATCAGAGCTGTCTAGGTCAGCCACGCCCGTCACGCTCTCTGGTAGCAGGGTACCCTCCACAAGTTCCTCCAGAGGTGTGGAATCCGCCACAGTTGAGGTCCCTCCATTGATGCACCGTGTAGGAAGGTGGCTACCTGACTATGGTTACCCCAGATTTTTTGCCTGTGTTTAGCTGGTTTTCGACTTAGTTGGCCTGGTTCCCTGCTAATCAGGGCCCCAGGCTATCTGCTCTCTCTGTAAAATGGATTCCATGTACCCTAGGTGCATAACTAGATTGGCTTGGGTCACCTTATCAGCCCCTGTACAGAGCACTATAGGTGCCCAGGGCATAGGTGCATCCAAGGCCTACCAGGGGCTGCAGCATATCTTTTGCCACCCCTGGCTGGCTATCTAAATTGACAAAACTGGCTGATCACTCAGCTGGGGCAAGTGGGTGTAATCACCCCTTGCTTAGATATAGTATACCTATATCTAAACCTATATCTGGACACATATATAGCCTGTAAGCCACTCCTATGGAAGGCCTCATCAATCCTGGAGGCAGAGTGTGTGGTTTTATGTGAGATGGTGCTCTGGCATGAGCTGAGCCTGTCTGCAGCTGTCGGGAACAACTCCCTAAGCTGATCCGGGATAACGCCATACCATATACTCTTAAGCGCATTATAATCCTCGCGGTTATATAGCAACTTTGGTTTGGCTTTATCAAAACATGTCGTGTAAGGTGTCATACGAATTGGAATACTACCCCCTCGCCAGTTCTGGCGACGGGGGTAGCATTCCACCCTTCTAGAGGGAGAAGACATGTTACTTTACTGAAACGCGGTTGATTTAAAATGAGCCTCAGATCCACAAAATGGATGCCCCTGCCACAGACACGGGTCTGGCCTCCTGCTGCTGACCGAAACTCGGCAGAGGAGGCCTGGACAAAGAGTTTCCTGTCACAGGGCGGTGTCAAACCACCCCAGACAGGAGATAGTGGATTGGAGTAGGGAGGTTTCAAAGAAACCAGACACTGCCTGGGGAGCACAAGGCTGCCCCTTGCAGGATCCGGCCAAACCGGTTCTGGGGCCTCCCAGCCCCTGTCCCAGCGCGGCCAGGATCAAAGGAGAGGGGTGTAACCACCCCCTTCCTGGGTCCCACCCATAGGAGGGGACCTAGCAGGATGTCCAACCCCCGAGATTCGAATAAGAGGGGGAGCAGTCCCAATGGAACGCAGAACATCCTGAAGAAACATAAGAAACGAAATCTGGACCCTTCGACTTTCTACACGACGTGAGAAGACTGAAGAATCTCCCTTGTGGTCAAGGAGTGACCACCCTGTGCAAACAGGCACCATCCAGCCCTCGACCCTTGCTTTGTTGCAGTTCCCGCCGGAACTCGAGCGACAGAGATCGACGAGATCAAGCTTGCCTGCCTTCTACCTGCCCGATCCACAGTCCCTGCAGAGCTGAGACCCGTGGAGGCGACCGGAAGCGTGGGGCACGCCATCTTAAAAAGGCCACGAGACGCTGACCGTGCGGCCCACGAGTGACCCTCGAAGCTGTACACCGGGGTTTGAGAAGCCCCAGCCCCGAGCTCCACTTGCACCAAAGCTCACCCCTCCACACTCGACGAGTGCTGCGTGGGGCCCTTCTGCTTATGTGCGCTCGACGCGTTGGCCCGGTCACTTGCCAGCTGGCTTGTGGCCCCTGTGCCGACGAACTTTGAAATCCGACTTGCTTTTCTGGTTGCTCCAGATCTGCACCAGCTCCTGTGAAAAGGAGCACCCACTCTGACCCTCCTGGTTCGAGTGATAAGCAATCTCCCGGTTCCGCGTGGATTGCTTTTGCCAAGTGCTGTTTGCTACAATCTTCAAGCCGACGGTGCTGACGGCGAGAGCCTACGTGGGACAGATCGTGACCTGCTCCTGGACGTCACAGATGCCCCAGAGCCCACGTGACAGCGGAGAGAAGCCTATCGACAACCGCCTGATTGCGCCCGACATTGCCTGGTTCCGTCCTGGTTCCACCCTGGTCACTGCTGAGTGACCCAGACTCTGTCCCCTCTGCTTTCAGGTACTTTTCTACATCGATCCACCCTTGGATCGCACCGGACACTTCTGCTTCACAGCGCCTGCAGCTGCAACAGCTCCAAGCACCAAGAACCTGCGTGACAGAACCCGACGCCACTTCGACCCTGTGCACCCACGGCCTGTGGGTGAGGTAACTTTGCAACGCTGGTGTCTTTACACTGGTACACACCTCTAGGGTCTGTGTCTAAAGTTTTGTGTTCCTAGGTTCAGCGGAAGTATCTTTTTATTCACTTTACCTGACTTTTACGCACCATTGGCAGTGCATTGGTGCGCGCCGCACTTTCCGTGCTGCACCCGTCTCCTGTGGGCTACTCCCGACTTCGTCATTGCTTGTCCTGACTGCTCCCAGCGAATCTCTAGGCCCTAGGCCTAACCATTGTTCGATAAGTGTTACTTATACCACTTTTTTAATATATGGTCTGAGTGGCCACCCGCCCTCATCCATAAACATGCAACTTTATATGTGTAACAGTGCTTTTTGATTTAACGCTTGTGCCCCTTTCCTCATAAAGAGTACTGGGGAGTAATTTAGAAATAAATACATATATTTTTATAATATATACTTGTGTGGTGTCCTTTCATTTGATTACAGGATTGTATGTGGTAAAACAGCTCGCTTAACACGACCTCTTAAGTTAAGCCTTTAAGGCTGCTTAGTCCATGCTACCACTAGGATAGCTTGTCTACAAGGTTGACTTACAACCTGACATCTTTGGGGTTTGTTTGGACTGATACCCAGTGGTTCCAGAATTGGAAACACTACATATCAGGCCAACTTCTCACATTGGTGTGCAGCGGTGCGGATTTGAGCTTGCTGTTTGTTTTACCATTGCAATCTTTATCGAATTGAAAGATCACATCAAGTACCTCTAGGTACATATAAATCAAAAGCTTAGCATATTAAGTTCTACTGAACTTAGTAGTTGTAGATTAAAGGGATTAGCACACCCTGACTACAACTCACTAGCAAGGTACAGTAGGAAACCACTTAGTGTAGGTAAGTGCACCACTTACACCTCACTAGCAGTCATGTCTGATACAGGTAGAGCTTCAGGCTCTGCTCCTGTAATAGTTGATCCTATAGGGACAACATCCAGATATGACAACCTTAGCCACAAAGACCTGAGTGCCTTGTGCACAGCCAGGGGGCTAAAAAAGGGCAGAGGCCCTACCATTCCTTCCCTAGTAGCTCTCCTAGAAAAGGATGATCTAGATAAGGTGAGTCAGGCTCCCTTAGATTCAGGTGAAGGGATAAACTCCCCTGAGAATGAGAATCTTCCAGAAGAAGAGGAGGAGGAAGAGGAAGAGGAAGGCTCTGATGTAGAAGAGCCTGAAGATCAGGATCAGGTGGGAAACCAGGTACAGGTTGCCAGGCTTAACCAGGCCAACTTGGACCTACATGGGAATGGAGAGGGCCAGCACCACTCCAGATCTCATAACCAAATTCTCCCAGGTAATAGAAGGGAGAGATCTCTGTCAAGGGACTCTCACCTTTCTAGTGCCTCAAGAGAATCTCAAAGAGGAATGACTTCCTCCCAGAGAAAAGAGCATAGGGCCAGGATGAGGGCTGTCCAACTCCAAATAGAAAGGGAAGAGGTAGCCTTGGCTCAAGCTAAACTTGCTTTAGCAAGAGAGAAAAAATTGTGTGGCTTAGATGCCACTGGTGGCAGCAAAATTCCTAAAGAAAAACCCAGGTCCTATGATAGTAGAAACCTGACAAAGATTGTGCCCCCCTATCAGGAAGGGGATGACATCCACAAATGGATGACTGCTCTGGAGAGAGCCTGCATGGTACAGCAGGTTCCTGAGGAACAGTGGGCAGCAATCTTGTGGTACTCCTTTTCAGAGAAAGGGAGGGATAGGCTCCTCACTGTCAGACATGAGGATGCCAGCAATTACAAAGTCCTGAAGAGTGTTCTGATAGATGGGTTTGGCTTAACCACTGAACAGTACAGGTTAAAGTTCAGAGATACCCAGAAGACACAGACTCAGGACTGGACTGATTTTGTTGATTGTGCAACTAAGGCTCTGGAGGGTTGGCTGAATGGCAGCAAAGTACATGACTTCACAGGATTGTATAATTTGATTATGAGGGAGCAGATCCTTAGTAATTGTCAGAACCAGCTCTTACACCAGCACCTGGTGGACTCAGATTTGACCTCTCCCCAAGAATTGGGAAAGAGGGCAGATAAGTGGGTCAGAACCAGGATTAGGCCTAAGAATCAGGACAATAACCAGAAGAAGGAGTCTACCAAGCCTCAAGATAAGGGTGGGGATAAAAGTACAGAAAACACTTCCCCAGGGCCCCAAAACTCCAAGAAGGGGGGTGGGTCCCAAGACACTTCTTCAACAGAGAAAAAGCCTTATTGCCATGCCTGTAAACAGGTTGGGCATTACAAAACAGACAGCTGTTGTCCCAAGAATGGCAATAAAGAAAACATACCTCCAAAGCCAGCTCCAACACCTCCTGTTACTGTCAGCAGTAATCCCCCAGGAAGTGGGAGCACACCCAGGAATCTGGGTGGGTTTACTTTTGGAGCCCAAGGGGACCCTGGCCTATCCAGGTCTCCATCCCCAAATAATCTTGTCTATGAGACTGGCATGGGGTTTGCCAACTTCTCTGTTTGCCCAAATACCTTGAGCAAATATAGACAGGAACCCATCATCAATGGTTTGAAAGTTGAGGCTTTTAGAGACACAGGGGCTAGCATCACCATGGTGGCTGACTGTATAGTCCCCTCTAAGCAACTTTTACCAGGTGCCACATACCAGGTAACAAACATTGATGGTATCCAAACAAATCATCCCATGGCAGTAGTAAGTCTCAGCTGGGGAGGTGTCATTGGCCCAAAGAGAGTGGCAGTGTCACCAAACTTGCCTGTAGACTGTCTACTGGGTAATGATTTGGAAATCTCAGCCTGGGCTGAGGTTGAACAGAAAATCCATTCTAGAATGGTAAATTCCAATGGAAAGGTTAGTGGGGCTGTACTGGCTATAGCCCCAATTCAAGATGTCCTTCCTGAAAAGGTTGGTAGGGCTGAGCAACTCTCTGCCCCATCTTTACCAGAAGCTCTTCCAAGACAGAGTAGCAAAGCTGTTATGATAACGGCAGAAACCCAAACTGAGTCTCCTCCTGAAAAGGTTGGTGGGGCTGTGATGGCCACAGCCCAAACTCAAACAGATATGTGTGTTGTGAAGCCTGAAATGATGGATCACTCCACCCAAACTGAGAGCATGGAGGAGGAAGAGAAATCTCCCCCTCACCAGACATTAGGACAGGATCAGCCTCCTCAGGGAACTGATCTTACCCCTGATGAAGGAACTGCCCCAGAGGTTGTTAGGCCTGGCCTGACAGAGCCTCTGATGGCAGTGGACCCTTCTCAGGTGGGATCCAGTCTGGAGCAGGTAACCTGCCCCTCTCTACCTTGCCTTAGTCAGCCCAGGGCTGCAGAGGACAAGAAGGACAGTGAGACCCAGAGGGCCCCCTGTCAAATAGAGCACCCCCATCCACAGATTAGGGGCACCAAAGCTAGTAGGCCTAGTAAGGTGAAAACTTTAAAAACTCCTGAGGGAGCCCCCTTAAAAACAGTTAGGGACCTCCCACAGATGGATTCTGTTGGGCACAGCCAAACCTGGGACCCAAAGGGCCCAAACCTGAACTGTCCCTCCAGCAAGCCAAACAGAGGGACCCAGCCTCCAGCTTTAGGTAGCCAGAGGTTGACCCTGAGAGCTCAGTGCAACTCAGTTGAAGAAAGAAAGGCACATATGGTGGAAGATAATTGGAGGAAGTTGAGCCCAAAAATAGTGGAGCCTCACTTCAATACTCCATATCCAAACCAGCCTTTAACTTTGCATAAACACACCCAAGGTAGTGATTCCCTATGGTGGAGACCCTCTAATACCCCTAGGGTGAGGGACTGCTTAGTGGACCATGAGACAGGGGGTACCCTTGCTAGTGCAGGTACTTCCTTATATGGCCACTCAGGCAATAAAGGCTTACCTGGCCAAGGATAGCCTTATCTCCTTTCGTTTGGGGGGGGGTTATGTAGGAAGGTGGCTACCTGACTATGGTTACCCCAGATTTTTTGCCTGTGTTTAGCTGGTTTTCGACTTAGTTGGCCTGGTTCCCTGCTAATCAGGGCCCCAGGCTATCTGCTCTCTCTGTAAAATGGATTCCATGTACCCTAGGTGCATAACTAGATTGGCTTGGGTCACCTTATCAGCCCCTGTACAGAGCACTATAGGTGCCCAGGGCATAGGTGCATCCAAGGCCTACCAGGGGCTGCAGCATATCTTTTGCCACCCCTGGCTGGCTATCTAAATTGACACAACTGGCTGATCACTCAGCTGGGGCAAGTGGGTGTAATCACCCCTTGCTTAGATATAGTATACCTATATCTAAACCTATATCTGGACACATATATAGCCTGTAAGCCACTCCTATGGAAGGCCTCATCAATCCTGGAGGCAGAGTGCGTGGTTTTATGTGAGATGGTGCTCTGGCATGAGCTGAGCCTGTCTGCAGCTGTCGGGAACAACTCCCTAAGCTGATCCGGGATAACGCCATACCATATACTCTTAAGCGCATTATAATCCTCGCGGTTATATAGCAACTTTGGTTTGGCTTTATCAAAACATGTCGTGTAAGGTGTCATATGAATTGGAATACTACCCCCTCGCCAGTTCTGGCGACGGGGGTAGCATTCCACCCTTCTAGAGGGAGAAGACATGTTACTTTACTGAAACGCGGTTGATTTAAAATGAGCCTCAGATCCACAAAATGGATGCCCCTGCCACAGACACGGGTCTGGCCTCCTGCTGCTGACCGAAACTCGGCAGAGGAGGCCTGGACAAAGAGTTTCCTGTCACAGGGCGGTGTCAAACCACCCCAGACAGGAGATAGTGGATTGGAGTAGGGAGGTTTCAAAGAAACCAGACACTGCCTGGGGAGCACAAGGCTGCCCCTTGCAGGATCCGGCCAAACCGGTTCTGGGGCCTCCCAGCCCCTGTCCCAGCGCGGCCAGGATCAAAGGAGAGGGGTGTAACCACCCCCTTCCTGGGTCCCACCCATAGGAGGGGACCTAGCAGGATGTCCAACCCCCGAGATTCGAATAAGAGGGGGAGCAGTCCCAATGGAACGCAGATCATCCTGAAGAAACATAAGAAACGAAATCTGGACCCTTCGACTTTCTACACGACGTGAGAAGACTGAAGAATCTCCCTTGTGGTCAAGGAGTGACCACCCTGTGCAAACAGGCACCATCCAGCCCTCGACCCTTGCTTTGTTGCAGTTCCCGCTGGAACTCGAGCGACAGAGATCGACGAGATCAAGCTTGCCTGCCTTCTACCTGCCCGATCCACAGTCCCTGCAGAGCTGAGACCCGTGGAGGCGACCGGAAGCGTGGGGCACGCCATCTTGAAAAGGCCACGAGACGCTGACCGTGCGGCCCACGAGTGACCCTCGAAGCTGTACACCGGGGTTTGAGAAGCCCCAGCCCCGAGCTCCACTTGCACCAAAGCTCACCCCTCCACACTCGACGAGTGCTGCGTGGGGCCCTTCTGCTTATGTGCGCTCGACGCGTTGGCCCGGTCACTTGCCAGCTGGCTTGTGGCCCCTGTGCCGACGAACTTTGAAATCCGACTTGCTTTTCTGGTTGCTCCAGATCTGCACCAGCTCCTGTGAAAAGGAGCACCCACTCTGACCCTCCTGGTTCGAGTGATAAGCAATCTCCCGGTTCCGCGTGGATTGCTTTTGCCAAGTGCTGTTTGCTACAATCTTCAAGCCGACGGTGCTGACGGCGAGAGCCTACGTGGGACAGATCGTGACCTGCTCCTGGACGTCGCAGATGCCCCAGAGCCCACGTGACAGCGGAGAGAAGCCTATCGACAACCGCCTGATTGCGCCCGACATTGCCTGGTTCCGTCCTGGTTCCACCCTGGTCACTGCTGAGTGACCCAGACTCTGTCCCCTCTGCTTTCAGGTACTTTTCTACATCGATCCACCCTTGGATCGCACCGGACACTTCTGCTTCACAGCGCCTGCAGCTGCAACAGCTCCAAGCACCAAGAACCTGCGTGACAGAACCCGACGCCACTTCGACCCTGTGCACCCACGGCCTGTGGGTGAGGTAACTTTGCAACGCCGGTGTCTTTACACTGGTACACACCTCTAGGGTCTGTGTCTAAAGTTTTGTGTTCCTAGGTTCAGCGGAAGTATCTTTTTATTCACTTTAACTGACTTTTACGCACCATTGGCAGTGCATTGGTGCGCGCCGCACTTTCCGTGCTGCACCCGTCTCCTGTGGGCTACTCCCGACTTCGTCATTGCTTGTCCTGACTGCTCCCAGCGAATCTCTAGGCCCTAGGCCTAACCATTGTTCGATAAGTGTTACTTATACCACTTTTTTAATATATGGTCTGAGTGGCCACCCGCCCTCATCCATAAACGTGCAACTTTATATGTGTAACAGTGCTTTTTGATTTAACGCTTGTGCCCCTTTCCTCATAAAGAGTACTGGGGAGTAATTTAGAAATAAATACATATATTTTTATAATATATACTTGTGTGGTGTCCTTTCATTTGATTACAGGATTGTATGTGGTAAAACAGCTCGCTTAACACGACCTCTTAAGTTAAGCCTTTAAGGCTGCTTAGTCCATGCTACCACTAGGATAGCTTGTCTACAAGGTTGACTTACAACCTGACATCTTTGGGGTTTGTTTGGACTGATACCCAGTGGTTCCAGAATTGGAAACACTACATATCAGGCCAACTTCTCACACACCGTGACTGCTCCAGCCTGGAAGCCAACTTCTCTTTGGAGCGCTGGCGCAGGTCATACCAGTGCTTGCGTAGTACATCCACACTCTGGTGTGTCACTCCCAGTGCGTTCACTTTTGCCTGTATGGATGGCCAAATGCTTCTTTTACGGGTCTCTGGAACCTTGAGGTAATTCTTTCCAAACAGCAAATCATGATTTGGAACCATCTCCTGTTTCAATGTCTCCAGTTCAGCCTCAGAGAATTTTAGCTTTCTTTTTCTGGGTGTGTCTCCATCCTGCTGCTGCTGCTGCTGCTGCTGCTGCTGCTGCTGCTGTGTTTCTGGAATTGCCATGTTTCCACTTTCAGCCATGGTGTTTCTGTAGCACTGTTCACTCTCCCACTCTCCCTCACTGTGATTCTCACTCAGCAACACTGGTGCAGCATGGGTAGTCAGTCACTTCCTGGTAGTGATGTAATCAGGCTGCACCAGTGATTCCGATTGGCTGATTTGCGAAATTCGCTAAACTGTGATTTTTTCAGTTAAGGAATCGCAATTATGCGATTTTTTGGAATTAAGAAATCGCTTTTTGGGTTATCGCAAATAAATAGCAATTTTTTCCAAATCGCTTTTTATTAGCGATTTCGTTCATACATACCGATTTGCGATTCTCAATCTGCAATTCGGTAAAAATCGAAAATTCGGAATCGCAAATCATATCCTTGATACATATGGCCCTATATGTTCAGTTTTAAACTACCATTAGGACCTAGCAAGTTAAACCTCTTGCCAGGGCTAAACCTTCCTTTTTCATACATATAAGTCACTCCTAAGGTAGGCCCTGGACAGTCCAAGGGCAGGGTGCTGTGTATTTAAAAAAGTAGGACATGTAATTTTAAGTTTTACATGTCCTGGTAGTGGAAAGCTCTGAAATCGTTTTTTCACTCCAACAAGACCTATCTCCCCCATAGGATAACATTTGAATGACCTTATTATACTTCACGAGTGTAATTTCCAATTGGGAAGAGACAGAAACCTCATGTCTGGTATCTCTGGAATCGCAATTTAAAAGAACAACTTATAGTGAAGTTGGATTTTAAATGGCAATTCGGAAAATGCAATGTTATAAAGTTGGCATTTTCTTACTTTAGCCATTAGGTGCCTGCTGCCTGTCTCTATTGAGTCTGGGTTGGGTGACAACTGAGGTTTGTGTAATTGTCTAGACAGACACATGCAAAGGGAGCTAATGGGCCATTCTGTGAAAGGGGAGGGAGGAGCTGGGCACAGCCTCACACTTATACCTGAATAGTCTGCGTCCTGTTCACTCATAAAGGGCTGCATAGCCCCATGTAATGTGTCTTGGTCCAGGTCAGGAAGGGAGGACCTCTGTGCATTTCAAAACCTTCTTTGAAGTCTCCCCATTTCAAATGCCCAAATGAGTTTGAGCACTGAACTTCTGACACCATGACTTCAGTACACTTCTGGATCTGTGACCACTCTACCGAATGCGCTGCTGAAAGGACTGCCACCCTGCTGGACTGCTGCTTTGCTTGACTCCTGCCTTGCTGTGCTGCCTTCCTGCCTTAGGTTCCCCTGCTTGGGTGAGCTGACTGGACCTGCATCACTTGAACCCAAAGTGAGTCCAAGGGCTTGCCTCCTGATTGTAGTATCAGGGACATAAAAGAGTTCCAACTCATCTCCATCTGCACCTGAACTCTGCCATTTGAACGCCTCCCCTGCCAAGTCCTTTCACCACAGTCCTGGATTCTCGTAAGAGAGTCTCAAGGTGCTTTTTCATGCCAACTTATATCCTCATCAGGACTGGTATATCTTCGCTCTTGCTTGGCTTGAAACAGGCGCATCTTCACCCTTGTGTGGATCAGCACCAGCGCATTCTCGTTGCTGCGTAGAGCGGGCCTGGCACATCGCCTTTGAAACCAGTGCATCACACTCAAAAACAATGCATCCTCTGCTCGAGGAGCAGTAGCTTTTAACACTAGAGGGGTTTTGTCCTACAAGTCCTGGCTGGACAAATATACGTTATATCAAAACAAAGGTGCCAGGGCTCGAGTTCAATTCACGACTGCTTTTTATTTAGCAGTTATGTACCTTCTTCAAATAGATTCCGAAGGTTTGTGTATTCATTCATACATTTCTTTCAAAGTTTCAAAATTGTTTACATTTTGTACAAACATCAGAGGTTTAAACATTCCTTAAGCAGTTAAAACAGTACAAACATAAGTCATATATGTGATACTTTTTGAATAACAAATAATAACATTTATTCAATTTAGAGTGTGTTGTCACTTACCCTGCCTAGAATTGTGGTTCCTGCTTAGACAGGGTGCATACTGCTGCCAGTTAGACACCCAATTGGTAACAATCACTCTTATTTGTTTTCCTTTTTCTAGACTGTGCCTTGCTTGTATTTGGACTCACTGTACTGTGACACTGCTGGTCATTGCCATAATGTGTGTGTTCTGGGCCTAAAATGGCTCTGCTAAAACTGGTTTTACAATCTTTCTCTATTTAATTGTCCTGGAAGGCAATGGTAGATGGAACAATACCTGCACCTGTGGGCTAGGAAGTCAAATGTTATATGTTAGCTGCCTTATATTTTTGTACAACACATATACATAACACAATATATGGCTGCCAGGAGCACAACTGTGCTTTGAATGGCTGCAATTAAAGGCACTGCAGGAGCACGCAGATGCAAAGACTTTCAAAGAACTGTTGTGCAAACCTTGCGCCAAGGACATAAGGTGCAACTCCCAGCAGACTGAACTAGCTCTGTGCCTTACATGCGCTGCATCATAAACAGCCTGAACTTGTGCAACCAGATAGCCACTGTTGGCGTTTTCTGCTTCTTGGGGCAATTTTTACTAAAACTTAAAAATTCAATATCTCCTGTTCTGCTGATTTGATTTTTGTTGTCCTGGTGTCACGATATTTATTAAAATTTACTCTAGAATTCTAAATGGGTTTGTGATTTTCCTTGTTTTGCATTTTCCTTGTATTTCTGTGTGTGTGCTGCATAAATACTTTACATATTGCCTCTAAGTTAAGCCTGACCCCTTTGTGCAAAGCTGAGCACAGAGTAATTTATTGACTTTTTGGGGTTCATCCTGACAAGGATTGTGGTTGTTGCTTGAGTGGGGCTTCCAGCCCTCTCAACCACTAACCCAATTTCTCACACAGAGTATGGAAAGCTTGTCTGCTGAAATATAAATCACATAGGATATGATGGGTTTTATATTTCTACGTACAGTGTATCCGTCACCGTTGATACAGCGTAGCCCAATCGATGAAATCTAAATTAGACCCTAAATCTCCAAAAGAGCTGAAATAGGCATAAATCTGAAAATGTGGAAGCAGAATACAGTTGCTTAGAGAACAATTAAATAGAAAATCTGTCAAAAAGAGTAATGCAACAAAACACACTTTAATCTAGTCCTGAATTTATAACCAGCAGCACATTCTGGGCCACTTTCTTTCCCCTTCATATGTATAGGTCTACATAGTGACGTAACAAAATGTGAGTCCCCCCCTGCAAAGAACAGGGAGGGCCCCCTTCCAGACTTACTCAGGAGCTCTCAGGTCAGGGTACTGCTCTGAAGAGACTGCAGGGGCCTTTGTTACACCACTGCATCTCCACATGCTAAGAATCATTGGCTGTAAACTAGCGCTACTTAAAGTGACAAAGACGGCTGCATGGTGACTACACAGTTGTCAAATTCTCTCACTCGTCATTAAGTATTAAACTTAAATTCTGAAGATCGTCTATTTAAGGACTTGATTGGACAAACACACCATTTTCTAAGGACATTGAGGTAGGAGTGGCCACAATGAATATGATAGATTATGACATTCCCCTGCAACATATTTTAAATCACCTGAAAGAAAAACATGAGGGATTAACTGCAAGCACATCTGTACTGGAGCCATGGTTACCTCTGCGTTCATCCGCCGAGCCATAAATCAGAATTACTTGAATACTTTGAAGTTTCATAGCAGGATCCAATCATTACAGAGAAAGTTAATGAGATTTAAAACTCCTTAAACATCTTCCCCTTTCATTACGCTGGGCAGACAGGCTGTTGCAGAATGCACTTGATGGGACTCGATTTATTAAATGTGTTCACGTGTTCTTTCTAGTTATGTCATTCCAAACAAAAACTTAATTTTTCCCATCCTCTTCTAATTAGAGATCGCAATTCAGGTATACAAATGTCACAACATTTGAGGTCAAAGATCATATTTTTCTTGCTGAGATGTATCACTTTTTCTTTGACAGGCATTTCACAGCAGGCAGGCTGCGGAGCCCCTCTCCTGCACGCTCTTGAGCACGTCAATGTGTAGGACGTGTACAGCCGTTCCTTGGCACTGATGGAATAATCTGGAGAGAACAGCCTGACAGCCAGTCTGGGGTGCGATCAGGTGAATGTTAATTTAAACTTCAGTTTGAGATTCTGCTGCGCAGTGCACCAAAGAAGATCCTCTTAGACGCATTGACAAGTACGATTTGTGCCTAAGACTTGAATGCACGTAGGGCCAGATGTAGGTCGGTCGGTAACGGCCGAAAATCTGTATTTTCGGCCGTTACCAACCGGTATACATGATTTGGCATGTAGGGGCACAATTTTACAGAATCGGTAACTTTACCGATTCTGTAAGGTTACCGATTCTGTAAAATACCGAATCGGTATTTTTTACCGATTCGGTAAATCTCTGATGTAGGTGGGACTCTTCTGAGTCCCAAAGGCCCTACAAAATCGATATTTTATCTTACAATCCTATTGTGTGGTAAAATACCGATTTCGGGTGGGCATGCACATGTGTGCATGCACACCTAGCCATGTGACAGACAGACATGCCTTTAGGGCATGTCTGTGTGCCACATAGCGCACATGCCTATTTGTGGGGTGCCAGAGGGTGTCAAAGTGACACCCCCTGCACCCTTGCAAAATTCGGTACTTACCGTTTCTGTAAATACAGAATCGGTATTTCCCATTGATTCCTATGGGCTTTGAAGCCCATAGGAATCAATGGTAAATACCGATTCTGTATTTACAGAATCGGTAAATACCGAATGTGACAGATTCGGTATTTACACATCTGGAAATACCTACATGTCCACAACATTGATTTACCGATTTTCAATTACCGAATCGGTAAAATTCGGTAATTGAAAATCGGTAAATCAATTTTACCTACATCGGGCCCCTTGTTCCTAATTCTTCCAATGTATATCTGCTGTAGTTGGTTAAAGTGAAACTGCAACCGGTTTATCTGTCATAGAAATTCTAGTCTAAACTGAACCTTTGACAGCAACCAGATCTCTTACCCTAGCCCTGTCATACCTAGGTTCTGCAGTTCTCTTCTTGGCACTCTTTGATCAGCCTAAAGGGTAGTATTAAATGCAAATTTTTGTACAAATTTCAAAGAAAGCTTCCAGGACTAAAATAGCTTCCTCACACAAGGAATCTGAGCACCTATGATTTCTAGCAGTACATAGCAAAAACATAGGGCATATTATGAGTTTGGCGGTGTGGGAGTAGGACCGCACCACTCCGTCACCATAAAACCCATGCAGGAATAGTGCACCAGATCAAGAAATAGGCACTGCAATGGGAACGACAAAGGCAGCACCTGCATGGCACGGACTGCGCGGCATGACCTGCTGCAGTCCATGCAGTGCAGGTACCGGTGTACATGCACACAGGGGGCCACATAATGTTTGCCCCCGTGTGCATCCGCATGGCATGAGGCACAGGCCTCCTTTGTTTCCTCACCAAAACACTTTCATGCTGCG
Organism: Lissotriton vulgaris; assembly: GCF_964263255.1. Classification (NCBI taxonomy): domain Eukaryota; kingdom Metazoa; phylum Chordata; class Amphibia; order Caudata; family Salamandridae; genus Lissotriton; species Lissotriton vulgaris. The sequence goes on along the minus strand of NC_141688.1, from coordinate 184,212,821 downwards.
GTTGCACCACCATGAAAAGTGTGGCGGTGAGGAAACTCATAATATGCTTGGCGGAGCCGTAGGGGTCCTGCAAACCATATTGCGGCCACAAGACCACTGTGCCATTCCTTTGATCTTTGATCCCTGGTGGTTGCGGTGGTCCCAGGGCGTCCCAACAGGCCTGGTTCTAGTAGGGTGGTCAGAAGATCAACACGCCCCGGGAGTCTGGCAGGGTGAGCTGTAGGCATTAGGTTTACGAGCATGTGCATTTTATATTGGTCTTGGTTTTATTTCACTGACTTCATTAGACTAACACACCTTCTAGTAGCCATTAGTCAGTGACGGCAAATAGTGTAAATGACGACATACAGTGGTGGGACAATTCTAGTGGGCTTGGATGGTGAAAATGTGCTGAACCTCAGCAATGGAGGCTTCCAGTAGATCGAGACCTCCCAGGTTTCTGGCTCCATATCTTAGCAGGTCATTCATCTGATGTAATATGCTTTGCATTTAAACACTTGTAATCCTAATTTTATATGGTTATAAACAGGACTACTGGTTTTAGAATGTCAAAGAAAAACACCTGAACTGAATGTGGTGTGCATGCATAGAACCATGAGATTCCTTATGATTCATGACCCCTGAGACCCCATATCTCTAGGTCAGTAACTGCAAAATGTCAGAAAATGGATTCTGTAGGCACCATCAAATTTACGATGTGGGCAGTCAATATTAAGACTGGTATCATAAACTGTTCTCCTACACCTCGGCTTGATCCTGAACCCTGTGAGCCATCAACTGTTTTTAGCATGGGGATGCATATTCATATTAGAATAAATTCATGCAAGGACTAGGGGGCTGAATAGGGGTTGCCTCAGTGTGTGTTTTAAACTGCTGCAATCAGTTCTCTTCAAACATTATTTCATTGGCTCTACAGTGCAGTGAAACACAAAGCAGTTGTTTACAAATATTGCCACCATGCTTAGCAATGACAACGTTGCCAGAGGTCAATGCATAAGAAGGTCAGCCAGTTCACTATTTTTCTTGCCATGCTAGAACGTTTAGTCCTGTTTGACACATTAGTGCTGTGGCTGTATGGCAAAACCAGGAGGAGATGGTGACAAATCGTATATGTGTAATCATTATGCATTGGTCAAAACATGATGGTGTATTTTATAATGGTTAATTTACTAAGGCTTTGCATTTGTAATGACAGTAGGCTACCAGGAGTAAAAAAAAAACTCTGTGGAGACTCCAGTGTCGCTTAATCATTTTATTAGAATACAACACACACGAGAACAAACTACATGCATATGAAAGTATGAAAGACACAAAGGTCTGTCAAATGGGTTGCTATTAATTGCGCCTTTTGATAGCTTTCAGATGAGTAATACGTTTCAACAATGCATGTGTGCAAACAAGAATTAGCATACCCTGTAAACAGCAGGATTCTCTAATTTCATCAAGTTCTGTGGGATTTCTGTCATGGTCTGCAAGATTCAGTTGGAATTGTTGGAATATTAAAATACCCTGTTTTAATGTTGTTGTATTTATCTCACCAACTCGTTGCTGCACATATTCACATTCCACTGAGCCCGCTCATTTTGAGAAACAACATTGTTCTGCTGCAGAAGTCATAACGTCACCTTTCTGCATCTATCTTTAATGACAGAGATTGGATTAAAATATATAGGTCAGTGCACCTCACCAGGAGCAGTGGCTAGATGTTGAGTGTTCTAGTCAAAATAATGTTTTGCTCCAGCAGCTTCTCCATCCAATTAGACAACCAAATGTGTTATCTATTAGTTTATTTATTTATTTATTTATTTTGCGATTTCTAAAGCGCCTGGTGACCCGTAGGCATCCCCGCGCTATTCAACCTGTAAAGATCCAGAGGGGGGAAGAGGGAGTGCCTTATTTGGGGAACAGGAGGGTTTTAAGTTTCCTGCGGAACCCCATGTGGGAGGGTTCCAGGCGTAGACTGAGAGGGAGTGAGTTGTGACTTTGTGATTTTTTATAATGTGTTGCATCTGATCTTCAAGATTAAAGGCACGAACATTCAAATGAAGTGACATTTTCCAACGTTACTTCATTGTCCAATGGCACAGAATAATAAACTGGTGCCAAAAGTAACAGAACAGCTGCAGATAAAATAGGACCAGAGAGACAGGGATAATGCAATGAACAAACCTGAATCTGCATCTCTTACAGCCCTTGAATAATGTTGTACCGCACCACAAGTAGATCTTCTCAGGAACATTAAGCACAAGGCAGCTGAGGATAAGATACAGCTAGCAAAGCATAGCACACAAAAAACTGATATATATCCAAGTGTGAAGGAAGGAACCAGAGAAAAGACTGTGGAGTGGCATAATTTTGACTCTACCCATTCATGTTTAATTAGGTTACATATATATGTATGTTTGGCCTTGTTATGTTATGTTATGTTATGTTATTTGTACACTTCTATAGCGCACGGCCACTCCACTGGAGTATCCCGGCGCCTTATGTACTCGTGTGATGTAACCTTATTAATGTAATGTAGGGCACTTGCACGTTTACAGGAAGTGCATCTACTGTGTAATCTTGACATTTATATGTGTGTATATTTACATTTTCTTACAGTAACAATGATTTGCTGAGTTCTCATATATATCTACATCTGTGTGGATTGAATATTATATTAAATCTCTGTTTGAACCATCTCAGAGATTTGCGACTTTCTCAAGAAGTAATTAAGCCAACTAATGTGCAGATCTTATTGGTCCAGACCTCGCCTGGTATCCAGCCTTATTAAACTTTTTTCCTATCTAATCATGAAAAATGTGTTCTTACTAGGTTTTGATTTAATTCTTTTTTTCGTCTTGTTACTTTCCCCACCGTGCAAAACTGGTCTCATGAATTGATTAAATGTCCATGTGACGGAATTTCACCTCAGTCCACAATACATGTAACTTTGTTCTGCCGTTACTATGAGCAACCCCGAAAGCGCTGGATTATCCCCCTTCTTCGTGCAATGGGTCTGCGAACGTGTAGACCAGCTTTCCTGGCCCTGCAGTCGTTAGAGTCACAATATGCTGCTAAATGTGTAGCTTGTTTTCTGAAATCATGTCTGAAAATCCGCTGTACAGTTTGAGCTAACGTCCATATGATTTTATGCCTGAATGTACATAATTCTGTTACCATTGTTTTTAATCATAGTTTTAAAGTCAATCAGTTTCTTAATGGTATCATGCATTGGGATTCAATTATGTACCTTAATGTTATGATGTACTTTTATGATTCTGCTAAACGCTAATCGAATAAAAGTTTTTGAATTAAAGAATATTATATTCTTATATGTTTACAGATTTCTTTAAATAACGTTCTCCATTTGTGTTATAACTGAAAATGTGTCCATTCGAATAGTGCTCTACACTTGTATTGTAAATGTTTATGTAACTGTAGTCATGCATTTAAAAGTGTACTGAAATGCTTGCCAACAAAAGTTGACCAATGGCTTAAACCTTTGGATTTCGCAATGTTTCATTTTATTGTGAATACTTACTTTGGATGAGTGTTTTTCTTTCCTCTGCAGGTGAAGTTAAATGATCTATTGGTCAAAGAAAGGTACATTGTGTGAAAGAGATATTGAGGTTTAGACAGAGTAACACTTGGCAAGGATATTAAGATTTAAAGAAGGAAGGGCTACTGTCCGAGCGGAATTTTGAGAAGAGAGGCATTTCAAGGAAGTTTTGAATGCATGGACCAATGGAAAGAAATCACGATTGCAGTTCCCAATTTTTTGCTAGAAGATGAGATATAATTAGATATGTGACCTGAAATTCTGGAAGGGTTCTTTTGGAGAGTATAATTGGGAATTGCACTTTGTTCAGATTCCCCTCTAGACCTTAAGAGGTACAGACCTTTTTGCGACATCTCTGTTGTGTGGCTACATGCTTTACAATATACTTTACCTTTGAGAACTTCTACTGAAGTTCTGCTATGCTGACACCTTTGTCTACTTCCTTGATTTAATAGGGTTTCCCTGATTCCCAGCTAGAATAGGGTTTAGTAGTTCTCTTTAGACAACATCATGTATAGGCAAGAGGATCGAAACTCTCAATCTATGCATCAAATGTGATTTCTTTATTCTTTATGTAATAGCTACCGAATTCTTATTTACTTTCTGTTATTGAGGATCAATGGTATTTGTCGCTTTGGATATCCTCTAGTGATTCTATATTTTTATGCTACGTTTCTGCAACTGATTTATATTAGACTGGCTTTGAATTTATGAGAAATCCATACTTAATCTCATCAATCGACTCTGATCTTTACTGTGTGGCCAAATGGGTTACACTGTAATTGGGATATTGCAGTTTTTCCTAATTCTTTTCATTCCTTAGGCAGCTAGAACTTTCCATTGCAAGGGGCCAGGAACAAGGAGTCACATTTGTTGAGTTCTCATGAGCCAAGTCTTGCCAAATACCATATCGTGTATGCCCTCCATCATGATTGCTAGTCAACTTCATGTGCATGCCAAAATATTTCATTTCAATTTTAAAACTGTAAGTATTGCCTGAATATTATAGTGGGAAGAGAGCTTTTGGCTAAACAAAAATAGTCAGCACTGGTGGAACATGTCACAGATGGAATGTGGCCACATCCAAATCAACACAGGTCAGATCTTCAATATGTAAGGAAAGATAATATTTGAGAATATCTAATAGAAACATTTAGAGTGTAAAATGGGGGAATTTAATTGACCCCAATGGCTTGCATTACAGTTGTGGGCATTTTCAGAGGGAGACAAGTGAAATTATATTATATGTAACTTAAAAAGTGGGTGGCTCCTATCTAAATTGTGAGTCTTGGCATGTATGATGCACCCTATTAAATTGAGCACCAGAAAAGCCAATAAAACAGAATGAAAAATAATCAGATTGCAAAAATCAGAAGTAAAGGGGTATAATGGACACCAAACTGAACTACACCAATAATTTAAAGATGCACTCTCATTTAAGTCGTTGAAAAGTTCCTTTGCTAAAAATGTAAATTATATCAGACATAATAAGGGAGTAGTGTATATGGGAAATCACAAACATACTAGTGACTGGACAGCTTCAGGACCTCCGGGCAGCCACACAGTAGTATGGTTGGAAACTGATTCGGAAAGCTCCTTAACACAGCCTATTAATACTTTTTAAGCACATTTGTTATACAATATTCCTTGTCAGTCCAGGATTGAAGGATATCTATGTTTTAACCTCTTGATTACCTTCAGAATCTGAAAATTAATCACGAGTCTGAGGTCCTCGGAGAAGTTGAAATAATTGTTATGCTACCCCTTATTAACAATTACCTGCTTCAGACACCTCGGTTTGTCCCTAATGCATCTCCCGCTAGAGAGGTACATAGTTGCCTCCGTAGTATCCTTAGAGACTGTCATCTAGTAATCAGGCATGCATACCTGTTTATAGTATGTACCTAGCTTGTCCCCCAAAAATCATTCTCATGTACACTAACACTCCTAGAAAGCTATTGAAGAATGCCTCAGAAACACTTTCTTTTTCATAAGACATGCTTAACAAATTCTCAGTCACCCTAGGTATAGCCCCAGCCACTCAAATTTGCTCAAATCCTCAGTATAATGTGTGAAACCTTAAAAGCTTTTAAACACCCCCATTTGGACATTCAATACCTAATCTAGCTGTCCACAAACATTCAAACACTCTGAACCAGTCATAGACCCCAAAAGTTCCCACAAAGTAGGAAGATCAGGAAATATTTCATTATTGAAACATATTTGCCTATGCAAATGCCCTCTATCTGGGACTACCAATTGGCCTTAATCACAGACTTCAGATGGCACAAAATGAAGTGTCAAGAATGGTCTTTCAACAATCAAGGAAGTGTCATAATAAACTTCTGATGAAGAAGCTACACGGGCTATCTGTAGCACAACACAGCATCTTCAAAACAGGCTGTACCATTTTAAATCACTTCATAACAAAAGCCCTATTTTTATATCCTCAAAAATCCGGAGTGATACTCCGAAGTTTACCTGAAGTCGGCCCACATGAATCTCCCAACGGTACCGAGATTCAAGCGAAAGAGGTTGGGTGGGGCAAGATTTTGAGTGATAGGGTCCTATACCTGGAACTCACTACCACCTAAAATTAGATCAGCAGCAAATTATGTGAGCTTCAGGAAGCTCCTGAAAACTTGGCTATTTTAGACAAGCATATGGCTAAAGGTTTGGATTGATCTCCCTTCTCTCTACCCAAGCACCAATAACACATTTTTAGAAATGCGCTATAGCATAACATAACATGTAAACTTTAAATATATTATTAGATACATTTAGAAGGTCCTTAGCAAGTCTCCATTTCTGAAGACCCAACTATCAGAACATACCTTAATAAACCCTCTGCCCACCTTTAACTACATGGCCTTAGCTACCTTCAGAAACATGCAACTGGTCTTTAGACGCTGTTCAGAATGTTGTCCTGCTTTTTGACACTCCTAGTGTCAAATGTTTGGTGAAAACTGTAGTATGCATTCATTTGTGCAGAAATTGCAATGGGATCGATTTCACTATGTTTCAATTGGTTCCAAGGGGTGGAGAGTGACTATGATGTGTGTGGAGGCAATCCATCTATCTTCTTTTCACCTAAGGGAGGATTATGACAATTTGTCAGTGTCTGAAAGGGGTCTAAATGGTCCTGAAGAAATCCCTAGATGCATTTCTGCACCATAGAAGGCCTGAAACATATTGAGTTCAGTGAGATAGTGAGCAACGTGGAATAATAGTAGCTGTTTCTCCGACCTCTCCATTGAATGTAACATTGCATAAGCTAGAAAAGCAAAGTGCACATTAATAAAATTGATTAATTTTCACTTATCACAAAGCAATGTTAATGTTCCCGGGACAGACTAAACTTTCACGTCAAAAACAACAAGTACTGATGTACCTGTCTTGTAACAGGCTGATGCTGACAATCTGGTATACAAGTTACACAACCTCAATATTGCAGTAGATCATTCTAGTGTGGATGAGGGGTTACATCTTTTTTTCAAGGAAAAGTAACTAACTAGAGCAGCAGCAAAACAAAAGCATATACAGACTTGCCAAACAATGGGATCACCTATAGTCAACCTTAGAGAGCCTGAGCCCACCATTTGTTTAGTGGGTGAAATTTGACTTGACGCGTAAGATGATGTGCCTCCATTTAGATAATACCAATTTGCCATAACATCCCCACATGATACTCAGAGACACTCAAAACCCTGATCTAAATCCTCACTAATCAACTGTGGACTTTTTCAGAGATTCTTTTAGTGTCCCCATAGCATGCCATCAGAGAACATCAGCATGCCCTTAGAGAACAGGGAACCTCAACCTACTGTGTGGTGACCCAGCTGGTCCTTACATTGCCCTCGCTAGACTAAGGTGCAAGGGGGCTGTCATGATTCCACCGTCCCTCTGACAATACAGGATCCGTCTTCTGAAAAAAGCCACCCCTTTCTCGTGCACTCCAGCACCACCGTTATGTAGAGAATACGTGACTATGGTAATGTAACATAAAAGTATGTAATAATGAGTATACTGTGGAATTGTAAATATGCTTCTTTGTGGTTAAAACTAAGTAAATATAAGGACACTGTAAAAACAAAAGCAAAGCATGCATTTAAACTCGGTGCCCAACTGTTCTTGCCTCTGTACCATTTGTGCTCAAGCGCTTCCAGGAGATTTAAAGCCTGAAGCATGGGAGTGCTGAGTGCCCAACAGTTCTTGTCTCTGTGCCATCTGTGTTCAAGCGCTCTCAGGAGATTGAAACCTGAGGCTCGGTAGCGTTAAGAACACAGTGCGTTGACGGCCTATGCTAAGGTGGTAATTCCACACCCCCGCGTTACATTAAAATATGCAACAAACGTGGCAGCTGTTTTGGGTGTGGTATTTTTATTTAAGGCCACACCCAGATTCTAGAAGTTGCTTAGCCTTCCTCCAGTTCTTGTGAAAGGAAGGTTCATCGCGCAATAAGAACAATCCACACCATATATTTATAGCAAAAAAGTCACTTTTCTTTAAGACAGTCAGAAACAGATATCCAAATCTTTGCAATTGTTATGATTGAAAGAAAAACCCCATCACATTCTCCCCCAAACATTTTCCATAATAACTGTAAACTGCAAAAATATTTCCCAACCACTTCTCCATCAATGCCCCAAACACTGTACAATCCCCAACATTGTTTTTTCCCCTCATTCTCTTTTCTCACCATTTTTTCTCCTGCCCTCCCCCCACCCCCAGAGGGAAAGTCCGCTCAAGGCTATCCAGACCCCCCACAGAGCGCTTAATACCAAATTAAACCAAAAAGGATAAACTGTAACAACTGTCTTAACGTGAATTTTTTGTTTTTGTTTTTTAAAACAAATAAAGAAAAAGAAACAAAAAAGGAATAAGAGGGAGGGTGGGTGGGACCAACAAACTGCGCCACACGCCTCCTGCCTACCGCTGACGTAATGCCCTCCCACCACCTCCTAAGTAGCCTGCCTTAGTCCCGCCCCCTTTACTGCCTAACGCCCAATCACACTAAGGTGAATTGTTCCACGGCGCGAAACTTTCCAGGGGGACACCAGCTCACGCCACGGTCCCCCTGGGTCCCCATCGCAGCACTCCTTACCTGAAATGCGATGTGGCAGCTCTTCAGTCCTCGATCGTCCTCAGTAACATCTTCAAGGCATCAGGAGAAGATTTCATGTCTTCTACACAGCTTTACATCAGAAACAACAAAGGAAAGCTTTGTTTAAGGCCCCCATCGCTAAACAGTTTCTTGAATAAGCTATTTTTGTACAGTTCTTTCCTCTGAAGAAAACACTTTGAACTTTGAGACGATCGTTTGGTACAATGTTACAAAACTTTACAGACTAAACCTCATGGTTTAAGGACTACAGGGACAACTCAGTATTAGCAGGTTGTTTGTTTTGTGTTTGCTATTTTATTTTAGTGATGGAGCAATAGTGATGAAACAAGATTGGGGAAAATGCAGAAATGAAGGTAATTGTAGAAAAGACCTCCTTCAAATTTTTATAGCATTGTTCCTTCTGAAATGCATAAGTAATAGATAATCAAGAACTCGTTTAATGCAATACTCTTTCTTTAAAGACAATAAGAGTTTCTGGCAAGAAAATCAAGAAGCCTTTTCTGCAGAGTAAGCAGGTTTCGCTTCCCCAACAAAGACTTCTTCTACTGGACAGCTCATCCATCACACAAATAACTAGGATGTCTGTCAAGCTTACTTGAGTTCGCAGGTAGGAAAGTAAAGAACTTTAATATTCCCAAACACACAAAAATGAAAATATAGTTCCTAAGTAAGATTCATATTGTTGCCTCACAGGTCGACAACAAGAACACATCAGCGTCCAGAATCCGGCTCTCCTCCTTAAGCCCTATTGAGCAGCTTAAGTGATGGTATAACCACTGGTTATCAGGTAGGGTTAAGAAAAGTTGGTCGATAGCGTCTGTGCGAAACCTACTGTGCACATACATGTAGAGTGCATGGTGACCCTGACAGGTTCCTGCGTTGGCACGAGACAGCCAAAAGGGTGCCAGAGCAGGGGAAATGACAGGAATGCGCTACATTGACTTAAATATAGTGCTTATCTACCCTTTCCTTATCAAGCAGTGTAATGCAGCAAGGTAACCTGATGTGCTGCACTGGGTGACTTGCCCATAACTATGGCTCTTTGTTTCAGACTCATAGGGAGCCCTGGCAGGATAACAAGACATCTACAAGGAAAATGGCAAAGTGACCCTGTCAATGACAAAAAACAAAGTAGTCCCAAACCTCTGAAAACCTAAAACCCAGAGGTAATATAACAAAATCACACAAGCTATTAGTAGATTCATACAAATTCAGCATGGTATGATCATGGTCAGGATCGCATTTGGCAAATCAGGAACAACAATATAATAATTAAAAATCACATCATTTTTTAAGCACTAACCCATTTGTTAAGGTAATAAAAATCTTGCATGGTCAGCAATTGCAATTACACTCTAGAGTTATATACTAAAAATGAAACTTGTCTTGAACAATGGCTCATGGAACTCACACATCTTCAGCGGAACTTCCACTGGAAGTCGTGGAAAATTATACATTGGGTATATCAAGGGAGCCACATTCACAAAACACACTATAATACGTTTTTAACACCATCGATGCTAGTGTTATTTTCCTCCTGTGCTGAACATTCTTGATTCCCATTGTTCATGACGAGCTCAGCTCGTCATGAGTGTATGGAGGTGTACATCATGACGAGCTGAGCTCGTCATGAGCGTTGAAGGAGCTATACAATACTATTTCATCAAAATCATTGGCTTGATACTCCATGGAGCAAGTGGAGATATGGCTTTTCAGCAGAACACTGATTTGGGATGGCGAATGAGCAGAAGGGATTGAACAGAACACAATAAACAGCATCCATTTTAAAAATGATGACACAATAGGACATAACTAATAATGGCATCTTTTAAATTGCCAAATATCCTAAATAATGTGTTGGAGGTGCTACTTCATTAGTGTATCAGTTACATTCATTAAGTATTTCAAAAACTATTTTCACATGTTATCTGCACATTTTACATATTTCAAAAAACACTTCACCAGAAGGGATTCCCCATACATGCCCCTTTCTATTAGTGGTTAGGTATATAATTACACACCTTTTTTGTGATTCAGTAACAAGTTACTGTTGGACTTGGCCCATTTTGCAGGGTTATACCCAAACGTTTTGCTTCTTCCTCTTATTTTTTCCTGACCTGTTGTTGTTTGCTAAAGGACTCTAGGCATTTTACTACTGCTGATTAGTGGTAAAGTGCACATGCTCTCTGGGTTCATTGTATTCATGGATTGGTGTTTCCATGATTGGCTATTTGATTTACTGATAAGTCCCTAGTACAACACAATGTGTGCGCTAGGGCCTCTAAATCAAATGCTACTAGTGTGCCTGCAGCACTGATTGTGTCACCCACATGAGTAGCCCTGAAAAGGTATCTCAGACCTGCCACGGCAGTGTCTGTGCACAGTTTGTTAAATTCCAAGTCAACTTGGCAAGTGCACCCACTTGCCAGGCACTAACCTGCCTATTCTTACATGTACAGTATCCCATTGGTAGGCCTAAGGTACCCCAGTGGGCAGTGTGCACTGTATGTGAAAGGTAGGACATGTGTGCGTAACTTGTCTTGATAGTGAAATACTGCCAATTTAATTTTTCTCAATTGAAATGCTATCTTGCCCCATAGGATAAAAAGGGAAATACTTTGCAACATCTTACAAGTACAACTTCCTATTAGGACAAGATAGAGAAATAAAGTTTAGGGTCTCTGAACTGAGGATATAATAACATATCTTTTAGTAAAGATGGTTTTTAAATTGTGTGTTTGAAAATACCACTTTTAGAATGTAGGCATTTTATTGTTTAACCATTCGGTGTGCCACTGCCTAGTTGTATATTGACTGTCTGGTTTTGGACTGAAAGGTGCTGAGGATGTGCATTCACTGTAGGCAGCCACTGGGGGAGGGGGTTGAGGTGTGCCTGGGCCTTACTGGATGACTCAGAGTTGAGCTGAATAGGGCTTGGCTGCATTTAGAGTAGTAGGATGAGATTTCATTGCCCCTGAATAGGGCCTGTCTCCCTTGCACAATGCTGTCTCTATCCGCTGTGGGCATACTGCAAGTGTGGATACAACTGGTTTGGACTCGGCTTAAAGAATCTTGCACGAAGAGAAAAAAATACATTTTTAGGGTATAAGTATAAGACCTAAAACCCCAGAACTTTACATTACTTCTGGACTCAAGAGGAACTTTTGCCAAGGAGAAAAGCTGAAGATCTGTGAGGAGGAGTATTGTCCCTTTGCTGTGTGCAATGTGGGGTTGGTCTGCAGTTGATGTTACTGCCAAGGAGAGGACAAAGATTGGAAATTTGGTTTGAACCTGCTTTAAGAAGATCTCTAATGGCCTTGATTGTGCCTGCCTCCTGTTCTGAAGTCTCAGTAACATAAAGACTTCACACCCAGCTCCCTTAGATCCTCTTGCTGAGAGTTCTGGCCACCGATGACATCCGAGCCCTGATGGACAATGGAGAAACAGCGGCCCTCATCCTCCTAGACCTCTCCGCGGCATTCGACACGGTCTGCCACCGCACCCTAGTACGGCGCCTCAGCAACATCGGAATCCAGGACAAGGCGCTGGAATGGATCATCTCCTTCCTGGACGGAAGAACACAGAGAGTCCGCCTACCACCGTACAAGTCAGAGGCCTCCAAAGTCATCTGCGGCGTCCCCCAAGGATCATCCCTGAGCCCCACTCTCTTCAACGTCTACATGAGCCCCCTCACGGCCATCGTACGCAAACACCACCTCAGCATAATCTCCTACGCCGACGACACCCAGCTGATCCTCTCCCTGACCAACAACCCCGCCGCCGCCAGAGCCAACCTGCACGAAGGGATGAAAGAGGTAGCCGAGTGGATGACGACCAGCCGCCTGAAACTGAACTCGGACAAGACGGAGGTCCTCATCCTGGGCTCCTCACCCTCCGCCTGGGACGACTCCTGGTGGCCTCCCGCCCTGGGCACCGCACCCAAACCGACAGACCATGAACAAAACCTGGGCTTCACCCTGGACTCCTCCCTCTCCATGACCAGGCAAGTCAACAGCGTCTCCTCGGCGTGCTTCAACATCCTACGCATGCTACGGAAGATCTTCTGGTGGATCCCCACAGAGACCAGGAAGACCGTCACCCAGGCCCTCGTCACCAGCCGACTGGACTACGGCAACGCCCTCTACGCCGGGACCACCGTCAAGCTCCAGAAGAGACTCCAGCGGATCCAAAACGCCTCAGCCAGACTCATCCTCGACATCCCACGTTCCAGCCACATCTCCGGACATCTGAGAGACCTTCACTGGCTCCCCGTCAACAAAAGAATCACCTTCCGCCTCCTCACCCATGCACACAAAGCCCTACACGACCAAGGCCCGAGCTACCTCAACAGCCGAGTCAACTTCTACGCTCCCAAACGCCACCTCCGATCAGCCAACCACGCCCTCGCCGCCGTCCCCCGCATCCGAAGAGCGACTACAGGAGGAAGGTCCTTCTCCTACCTGGCCGCCAAGACCTGGAACTCCCTCCCGTCCGACCTGCGCCTGACCCAAGACCACCTCTCCTTCAGGAAGAAGCTGAAAACCTGGCTGTTCGAGCAGTAGCGGCCCCCCCCCCCCCCAGCGCCTTGAGACCCTACGGGTATGTAGCGCGCTTTATAAGTGTATCTGATTGATTGATTGATTGCCAGGTGGTGCCAATTCCAGTTTTGGATCTCAAGCCTTTTGAGGTTGTTCCTGCTGTTGGGAGCTAGCAAAATTCCAAAAGAAGCAAGAAAACATGTTTCTGACACCATCAGCGACGCCGCTGTGATGGCGTGAACTGCACCAAGGCCTAGGGCACCACTCGTGAAGTGAACGCTGCACCTCCCGGCCTTGACCGCAGCTCTGATGCCCTGCAACTCCCACCGACGTCTTTAGTTATCGACCGTGCCTAACGTCTCCATCATCGCTAGAGCCTGCATCCTGTTATTGCAGTGTCGATAGCTGCCGAGGATGACTCTACAAACTCACCGACTATGCACCGTCACCGGAACCGATGCCTCACCACCAACGCATGTTCTTGACTCAACATGTCGCCTCCTTGTGCGCACGATGCCTTGCCTCCCCCGTGGCAGCCAGGCAGTCGACCTTGACTTCGGCCCTGACACTTTACCTCCATGATGCTGTGCATTGTCATAGACTTCATTTCCAAGGTACTGTTTGTTTGCGGCTCCGTATGACTCAATGCCCGACGCTGCGCTCCTCGCAGTCGGCTCCGTACTTTGGATTTATTGCTGTCACGACGCAATACCCCCAGTTGGAGCTAGTTGTTTTCTACAACCTTTATTTTTACAATAACTGTTTTAAAGTCATATCTTATACCTTTATGATGGATTTTTATCGTTTTGGTCTTGTTGAATTTAGATACAGATACTTTATTTTTCCTAAACTGGTGTAGTGTCCATTTGTGTTGTTATCACTGTATTACTGTGAGTTTTGAGTACACAATCCTTTACAAATTGCCTTTGGGATAAGTCTTTTTGCTCATGCCAAGCTACCCAGGGGGTGAGCAGGGGTTATCTAAAGTGTGTATCACCCTTACCCTGACTAGACGCATGGGTATATACTTGGACAAAGGTACCTACATCTGACAACTAGAGATCCCCATTTCTAACAGTTACCAAATAAAACATTTGTGTTTTTTAACATGCCCAAAGCTATTTTGCGGTCGCAAATGCTCCAATTTTCTAAATTGGGGACTTTGCAACCGTAAAATAGCTTTCAACTTAAGGTTCTTAAGCTCTGGACCAGGCCGAACAACTTTACAGCATATTCTCCAGCTCAGTTTACAAAATTCAGAAGAATGTTTACATTCATATTGGAACAACTGTCCCAGTGTTTAAATTCTAATGTGGAACATAGGGCCTCATTTATGAAAAGTGACGCATCGCTGCGTGAAAACAGCGATGCGTCACTTTTCTCTGTGCACTCCTTGCGACACCAATGATGCGTCATATTTATTGTATGACGCAACATGTCGCAAGGAATTACAGATACGTCAGTATTTCTGACGCATCTGTAAGCGCAAAAGTGACGCATTGCTGGAGTGTGTCACAAAAGTGACGCAACTCCAGCAATGCGTCCTTTCACATGGGGAAAGCCCCATGTGAAAGGGCTTGCGTCAGTCTTACGCCTGCTGTGAGGCAGGCGCAAGATTTTGATGTAACAGTATCCTAAACGTGACGCAGAGAAATCTCATAGATTTCACTGCGTCACTATTACGAGGTTTTTTTGCAGGGGAACGCCCCCTCTGCATACATTATACCTGATGCAGGTATAATGTGGCGCAGGGGTTTAAAAAGTGACGCATCATCCTAGATGCGTCACTTTTTAAATATGGCGCAACAAGGCGCATTTTGTACGCCGCTGGTGCGTCACAAAAAGTGACGCACCGGCGGCGCAAAACTGACGCAAGGCCTCATAAATAACGGCCATAGTTTTTAGCTTTTTGGCTAAAACTTTTTGACATACTAGCTTTCCCTTTCTGATTTGTTATGCTAATGCAGTCTTTTACCATGAGTTACATACAAGAACTGCCCTCTTGTGAATAACTATCGCTCTTGCTTCAGTACAATGTAGGGGTAGGAAGTTGTTTTTATATCAGTGATTGTTCCAAAGCCATGAAATTACTCAGTAGTTGGCTCACTGACAAGTTTAGAGTTTGCCAAGTAGCATAGTGCTGTTAGTGATTTAATATCCATATTTTACAAGGTGAGGGATTACTATGATCAAAGCACTCATGGTGATAAGCCGACCTGTCACTATACTTTTATAGTTAGTTATAACACAGTTAGTCTGTTGTTTTTGTATATTTCTTCAATGATTGCATTTTACGTAACCCACAAAAAAGTAAATAAACAAAAGTCGCTGAAGCTCTTAGAGTGGCAGAATAATTTGATGCTCATGTTTCATACCTCTTCTCTGTAAGGCTCTGTAAGAATTTTGCAGTAATATGTCTATCCACAAATATAATGAAATATTTTCTTTTCATCATGTTCTACTGATTAACAATGCTTACACCAAAGTATAATAATAATAATAATAATAAGCCAATTTGTAAAGCGCCTGGTTACACTGGGATAGTTTGTCCCAGCACTGCGGAAGTAGGCCTACATCATCATTGTTGTCCGGGAGGAATGAGTCTAGTTCAAGTAAGACTCCCACAGATCTACTCTAAGGGGAAAAGGTGGGTATTCAGCTCCTTACGGAAGATCCTCTCTGACAGCTCCATCCGGAGCCCCCACAGGAGTTTGTTCCATTGTTGTGCCGCTACAAAGCCGAAGGAGCGACCTCCCATCCTTGCTCTCCTGATGATAGGTATATTGAGTGGCCCTTTCCCGCTAGAACTCAACTGACTAGGAGGGACGTAAGGAGTAAGTAGGTTGTGAAGGTAGGCCGGCCCCTTTTTCTGTAGAATCCGATGGCTCATACAGAGCGCTTTGAACATGATTTGTTCCTTCATTGGAAACCAATGCTAGGTGGCCAGAGCCTTCTTGGTAGGGGCACTCTTGGGTAGCATCAGTACCAAGCGAGCTGCTGCATTCAGGATGCGTTGCACCCTCTGGATACATTTGGCATTCGCACCCACGTAAAGGACATTCCCATAGTCCAGCCTCGAAGTTACCAACGCATGGACCTTGGTTTTCCTAGAAGTTGTTGGAAGCAGGTCCAAGGTCTTCCTGAGTCCTCACAGGACTCTAAAACAGGTGCCTGCTACCCGTCTTGTGTGATGTTCAAATGAGAGCTTGGTGTCGAGACTCGTCCCTGAATTCCAGACCTGTTCGCTGGGCGTTGGGATAGGGCCCAGTGTCAGTGGCCACCATGCCGATGTCCACACCGAAGGTGCTCTACCTATGATCAGCACCTCTGTTCAGTTTCCGTTCAATTTGAGACAATTGCTACCTATCCATGACGCTAATTCCTGGAGACATAAGTTAGATTTGCTGGCTGCCTCCTCATCTGGCTGTGTAAGTAATACCACCAGTTGTGTGTCATCAGCATAAGACACTATTTTGATCCCAAATTTTTGGGAGATCTCAGCCACTGGTGTGAAATACAGATTAAATAAGGTCGGACTCAGGGTGGACCCCTGTAGGACACCCTGTTCCAGCTTAATGTCTTTTGACCGGTCGGGTCCTATTGCTACCTGGAAACTACGATCTTGCAGAAAACATTTCATCCATTCCCAGGCTTTAACCACCACTCCTTCCTTTCTGAGACACTGCAGCAATATGTGATAGGCCACAGTGTCAAATGCGGCACTCGAATCTAAAAGAATCAAAGCTGCAGTATGTCCCTCATCCACATGTTGTCAGATGGTCTCAGTCGACAGGAGAAGTGCAGATTCAGTCGAGTAGGTCGCTCAAAAGCCTGATTGGGTCGGGTGGAGAAGATTGTGTTTGCTAATATGCGCCATCAATTGGATATTTACTACCTTCTCTGCAATTTTTCCAAAATAGGGCAGTAGCGAGATAGGACGCAAAGTATCCAATTGGTCCATGCTGACATTAGGTTTCTTCTTCAGAGGTATAACCACAGCCTCCTTCCATTTCTTTGGGACACTGCCTAAGCTGAAAGAGAGCTCTAAAAGCTGTCTAATATAGGGCTCTAATGTCTCAATACTCCCTCTCAGCACTTTAGTGATGCAGGATCTTTGGGTGAGAAAGATTTAATGTTAGAAGCTATCCTATTTAGGGTGTCCTGAGCTGGAACTGTAAAAATGTCCAGGCATTCTGATTACACTATGTTACTGGGCACGTTCGTGTCCATACTCCCTTCTCGAGCCGAGGCTGGGAAGGTGGAGTATGTTGAGCATACATATTTTGTGAGCTCCCGAATTACATACCTGTAAAAATGTAAGAGTGAATTTAATAGAAAAAGTAACATTGTTCTGATTAGGTATTTCCTCCTAGAAACATAAGCCAATGTGATTGTCATTAGACTGATTATATATTATGATTTGGAAATTAGTTGTTAGTAGCGTCACCAGCTCCATACTTTAAATAAGTGGCATTAAATACACTTATTAAGGCAGTAGAAAAGTAGCTTTAAAAAAAAACAAATACCACTTCATTTGATAATTAATAAACAACAGTGAAACTAGAGATGAGGTTCCTTTAGCACTTTTTTTTTACTGTATCTACATATATGGTGTTTCGTTAACGCAAACCTAGCCAAAAGGCAGAAAATTACTTTACCACTGGTTGTGGGTGTGCTGTGCATCATCAGAAATGGTGAGCTTGCCTGCTACATAAGGAGGGATGATCTTTCATTGCTGACTTATGCCCTGTGATGACCCACCACCCTTAGATTGAGCCACTAGGTGTTTCTAAGTATTGACGATTTTTTCATTTAGTAGGAATAGTGATGAAGCATGGGTGGAAAATCCGTTCCGATCGCGGATTTTGCGGATTTTCGGTAAATTCGCAATCCGCGAACGCTCGCGAATTTACCGAAAATCTGCAAATTCGCACGCAGCGGATTTTTTTTTCTTGGTGATACAATTTTGCGGCGTGCGGTGTAAGTTCGCAATTACGAACTGGTACAAAACCCTCGCGAACTGGCAGAAATCCTTGCGAACTGGCAGAAATCCTTGCGAACACAAAAAAATCATTCAGCAGGTTCAAAAGTTCAAACTCAGCATTAGTAACCATTCCCTGTAGTGCTTCCTGACAAGGGCCCCTCCAGAGTTCAGTTGCTAGTTGAAACAATTGTATGACCCTGCTCTGACCCTCACAGCAGGCTCATAGAATAGCTACAAGTAGGCCACAAAGGTCCTGGGAAAAGAAATTGCACTGCAACAGAAAGCAAATTACAGATAAGGAAGCAGGTGCCAGACTGGAATTTTAAAACAGTGACACATTAATAAATCAACCCCAAATTAATTCATGTCAGTTGAAGCAGGCAGGTGTGCTTGCTTTTTTCCCCCATAATCTACAGTGATGATGAACCAGAGGGTGGCATTGATGTACCAGAGGGTGGCATGGGTGAAACAGAGGGTGGCAGGGGTGAAACAGAGGGTGCTGGGAACCTGTGATGATGAACCAGAAGTAGAAATCACATAATCGTGACCGTTTTGAGCCGACATGTAAGTTCGCAATTGCGAACTGGCACAAAACCCTCACGAACTGGCAGAAATCCTTGCGAACTGGCAGAAATCCTTGGGAACACAATAAAAGCATTCAGCAGGTTCAAAAGTTCAAACTCATCATTAGTAACCATTCCCTGTAGTGCTTCCTGACAAGGGCCCCTCCAGAGTTCAGTTGCTAGTTGCAACAATTGTATGACCCTGCTCTGACCCTCACAGCAGGCTCATAGAATAGCTACAAGTAGGCCACAAAGGTCCTGGAAAAAAATGGCACTGCAACACAAAGCAAATTACAGATAAGGAAGCAGGTGCCAGACTGAAATTTTAAAACAGTGACACATTAATAAATCAACCCCAAATTACTTCATGTCAGTTGAAGCAGGCAGGTGTGCTTGCTTTTTCCCCCCATAATCTACAGTGATAATGATCCAGAGGGTGGCATTGATGTACCAGAGGGTGGCATGGGTGAAACAGAGGGTGGCAGGGGTGAAACAGAGGGTGCTGGGAACCTGTGATGATGAACCAGACGTAGAAACAACATCATCGTGACCGTTGCGAGCCGACATGTAAGTTCGCAATTGCGAACTGGTACAAAACCCTCGCGAACTGGCAGAAATCCTTGGGAACACAAAAACAGCATTCAGCAGGTTCAAAAGTTCAAACTCATCATTAGTAACCATTCCCTGTAGTGCTTCCTGACAAGGGCCCCTCCAGAGTTCAGTTGCTAGTTGCAACAATTGTATGACCCTGCTCTGACCCTCACAGCAGGCTCATAGAATAGCTACAAGTAGGCCACAAAGGTCCTGGAGAAAAAAAATTGCACTGCAACAGAAAGCAAATTACAGATAAGGAGGCAGGTGCCAGACTGGAATTTTAAAACAGTGACACATTAATAAATCAACCCCAAATTAATTCATGTCAGTTGAAGCAGGCAGGTGTGCTTGCTTTTCCCCCCCATAATCTACAGTGATGATGAACCAGAGGGTGGCATTGATGTACCAGAGGGTGGCATGGGTGAAACAGAGGGTGGTAGGGGTGAAACAGAGGGTGCTGGGAACCTGTGATGATGAACCAGACGTAGAAACAACATAATCGTGACCGTTGCGAGCCGACATGTAAGTTCGCAATTGCGAACTGGCACAAAACCCTCGCGAACTGGCAGAAATCCTTGCGAACTGGCAGAAATCCTGGCGAACACAAAAAAAAATCCGCAAATTCGCGAGTATTCACGGATTTTGCGGATTGTGAGTTCGCAAATACGCAAAATTCGCGTACGCCAGATTCGCAAAATTCGCCCATGCTTAATAGTGATATTACAGACCATGTCATTTTTATTTATAGTTTGTTTTTCTATAATATATTTTTCCTGATAGATATATTTGTGCATTTGGCCAATTATATTAGTTGATAGTACACAGTTGTTTTTGATTAATTCATTTAATTTGTGTGTGTCCTTTCCTCTACCCCCTGGGGGCTCTTGGGCCCTGGACACAAACCATTTGAATTGAATGTATTCACTTTTTTCACTCCCCTGCTTGCCATAAAGGTCCCATGGGCCCAAGAAGGACAATAGCCATTATTAAAGTCAAGCATTTGATTTTTTGCCTACCTTCCATGGTAGTTTCATGTGGGCCTGGAACAACACGGGCTATTATACAAGTAAGGTATTTGCTTTGTTCCTGCCTCCCCCTGCATGGGGGTCCCATGGGTTATGGAGGGACATCAGCAAATATTTACTTATTTTTCCTCCCTGTGTCTCCAATAGTGGTTTCATGAACCCTGACGGAGCACCGGCAATTTAAAAAAAATGTTGAGCTCCTTCAATAAGGGTCACATCAGCCCTGAAGGAAAACAGTGGGCTTTTCCCATACAACCTGTAGCACAAAAATGTAGTTTATGCATGTGTAAGCTATTGTCAATCATTTGTGATGATGAGGATTATAATGGCATCTATTACACTGACTAAATTGTACTTGTCTCACTTACTTCCTGCTTTTTTTTGTCATCAGGTGCACAAGACATCACACAAGATACTAAGATAGAGAGATTTTTCAGATTAGCTGTGAATGGCACCAGAGGCCTCTGCTAAGAGCGTCTGCTTGAGCTGAGTGCTAACCCATACAAGAATAATAGAAGATTTCCCCAAAGAAGGAGGTTTCTGCCAAGAAAATGGCCAATGATCAGAAGTAGTAGTCTGTAGGCTGTGCCATCAGTGGCATCAGGCCCTCAACCTTTTTCTGGAAACATGAAATATGCCTCTCAGGATTGTTTTTGTGCAGGAAGATGTCCCTTCTTGAACAAAAATAATCCTGCATGCGACACAGGCACCCTTGTACCATGGTGCAAGGGTACCTGAAATGCCACCAGCACAGGGGAAAAGGAAGGAATTTGCTGTATTTTTTAAATACAGTGCATTCCTGATCTCACTCCGTCACACAGCACAGCAAAGTCACTTCCTGCTCTGCACTGTGTGACAAAATGTCATAACTATGCCCCTAGATCTTCTTCAAGGGAATGTAAAAAATGCTAGTCACTGGTCTCACTGCTGATGATGCTTTTCAAGGCAAAACATCTGGAATTCATCATAGATAAATCATACAAAACTGGCAACTTTTTAGATGAATGTAAAACCAAAGTGTATGACTGGCTTCGACCCAGAGGGGTTAACATTGGATTTGTTGCCACTAATATTGGCAGTAATATTGTCAAAGCCCCAGCTGGTGGAGGATACTTCTGAGTTCTGCATTTAATGTGTTGCATTAACCCAATTGCAAACAACTTCCACAAAAACGAAAATGTAGTTAACTACATACCGGTCACCTTTCACAGAATTTGCACTCTTTTTTGTCATTTTTATAAAATCCAGTAGCAATTGTGAATCAGTCAGTGTGCAAGTAGAGTTCCTGTAAAAGCCCTCATATATGAGATTCCAAAATGTTATGTTATGTTATGTTAATGTTATGTTATGTTAAATTTTCTTTTATATAGCGCGCGGCTACTAAAAAAGAGTGTCCCGGCGCTTTGTGTAAGGAGGGCTACAGCACAATAACATAACACGGTTAAAAGAAAAAGAAGACCACAGGCAGAGAGGACATACAACAGCAAGGCGGCCTACTGGGAAAACAACCAAGTTTTAAGACCTTTTCTAAAAGCAAGTAGGCTGGTAGCTCCCCGGAGTGTAAGCGGCAGAGAGTTCCACAACTGTGGAGCCAGTAGTCCAAAGGAGCGACCTCCCAGGCGAGCTCTCTTCACTCGATGTTGGAGCTCAACCTACTACACTGTGCAATGCAGGCTTTAGTAGTGCAGGCGTCTCAATGATTACATACTACAAAGTAGAGGGAATCCAGCAGCCAATGCCATGACAATGTATATAAACAAAACAGAGGCTAGTGGAGTGCCTGATCCAAATGCTACTGCCTTTTGAGATTATGACACAGGAAGTCTGCAAGGAGGATAATACCATGAGCCAAACACTCCTGTTGTTGAACCTGCTACTTGAACATTTGCAGAAGTTGGAACAAAAATTTAGCAATGTCGATCAAGGAGGAGCTGTTTTGGTCAACAGCTTAATAACACGATTAGGCACAAATCCAAGCCTGCAAAAAAGTTTATGTCCTCCTAAGAGTATATATCTGCTACGATATTGGATCCTCTGTATAATGAAGCACTGGCCAATGTATGTTCCATTCTCATTTTTGGATGTCTTAATTTACAAGAACTGGATCACCAGGAACGCAAGTTATCTACAAGATGAGCAAATGTAAATTTAAGGCCATAGCAGCCTTCAATCACCCAGGGAGGACAGTACTGTTGGCTCTCATACCTCCAGAAGACTATTGCAACTGCAGCAGCAGCAGCACCCAAGACCATTGCAGCTATGACTAAACTGATAGCAAGTTCCAACATCTGCAATGGGTTGGCTTCCTATGACAAGACTTAAATCAAATGCACAGATGCACGCAATGCAGACACAACAAGTGTCAATAACAATGACAATCAACAACATGGTCCAATACTATCTGAGTTACCTAGCAAAGCTGTACCTGGCTCAAGACCAATTGACTTATTCCGAGTGAAGAATCCTAACTTTACTACCACTAAATGCCTTTTGTGAATACTGAAAGTCGCAAAGTTAGGATTTTGAAGTTAGATGTGCAGGACATCTAACCTGAGCTTCTATTGGAATTCTATAACACATATTAGCAAGCTCATTTTCGCTGTTTTAGCAGCAGTTTCCTGCCGCTAAAACAGCGATCATTTTAACAAGGTTCATGCTAATATGCCCCGCAGTGTTGTGAGGCTGACGCTCATTCATCATTCATTAATTCATATTAGCAAGCCCATTATCTCAGTTTTCTGCGATAATTTTAACGAGGTTCTTGCTAATATGCCCCTGTGTTCTTTGTTGGTGCACTTACGCATTGCAAATCAACCATCTTTTTCTTTTCTCTGTTGTGGAACAGAGCAAGCTAACCAGATTGGCGTAGCCAAAGGGTCAGGTAACAATATTGAAAAGCCAGATCCTTGGCTTTGACAATACGTGTTGTCTCAAGGGCCAGAATAGTTATATTCATATACGAGAAGCAACTGGGAATGGTCCATCAAAACAGCGAGGAAATCTAACTTGTGAATCAAAATGGGAGTCTGGAATGAGTATTATTCAGTTGGCATTTGAAGAAGCAAACCTATTTAGATGTTATGTTATGTTATGTTATGTTAAGCTGTTTTATAACGCGCACAATTACTGCCGGAGTATCCTGGCACGGAAGAAGGAAACAAGGGAAGTACGCAAAGCTAAACGAGAAATTAAAGTATCTTTTATAATTTATAGGCGGGTCATTAAAAGAAACCATCGCTTTCCCCCACTTATAATTTAATCTAGAGAATTCTACTGGTAATGATTTGCTCAACCTTTTTGTGAATTTTTCAATATCACTAGTCTAGTGTGATACACGTCTCAGTGCTCTGACTGATGCAGCGATGCAAATACAAAATACATGTATCTAAGAGTGATCTGTGCTCGTCCTCTTCGCTATTTCAAGTGTACTAAGACCTGAGATATAGGTTTCACAAGGTTTCACAGAGTTAATGCATGATTCTGCATTGATGTCGCAGAAAGATTTAAATTTAATTTAATTATCCCACGCATATTTACTTTCTGGTAAGTGAAAAAATATCGATTCACTGTAAATGTGTTCTGTCGGAGATTACTGGAAGTGCTGACAGATGGACCATTTTGTAATGTCTGAGCGAATTTTTAGTTGATCATTTTTAAGTTTTATCCACTTTACAGCTACATGAGTTATCTAAAAACAAATCCAGTGAAAGGTTGTGCCTGCTGTTTTTTCTTTTCTCTTGCAAAGCATTAACTCGTTTATAAGTAGAGATAATTAGAGAAAATGTAGAACAGAATGTGCTGAATTTAAATTGGCATAAACTGTACATTATCTTTCAAAATGCAGCTGCTTAGTTTCACACAGTGGCCTCCTTATTTAAATACTTTAGCCGTGTTTTAATCACGGTTATTATATAGAATGACCAGTATCTATTTGCGAAAACCTAAAGGCAAAATTCACAAGTTCTATAAACAGAGGTGTTCATCAATGAACCTTTTGGATTTTGATCAATTGCAATTCCTAATACGTCAAAGAAACAAATATGTTGTGCCTAATCATTCATAACCATGAAAACTCTCGCAAACCAAATAAAAACGCTGGGGCATATTACCAAGCGATAGCTATAATTATCGCTATTGCTTGGTTAGCGATAAAAAATTATCGCCGAGCTGCAGCGATTTTTATAGTAGATAAACCTTATACCAAGGTTTATCGCAAATGCGATAAAAATCGGCAATAATGCATGAATATCGCTGAAAAATCAGCGATGTTCAGGCGTTACCGAGCTAATGCTTTAAGCCATGTTATCCACCTCCCATTGGATAACATGCCTAAGAACTGCTCCTGGGCAGGTGTTAGCTTTTGGAGATATTCGCTCTTGGCGCGAATATCTCCTAAAGTTGGTAATAGGAGATAGCGATGTTAGCGACTGTTTCCAGTTGCTAACATCTTGGCACGCCCACTTTGCATGTCATTAGTGATACATTTTTCTGACATGCAAAGCGGGGCCCAAGATGGTCGCTATCTCCTACTAGCTGTCGCTAACTGGTGTTAGCGACAGCTAGGTAATAGGGAGATAGTTTTATCTCCGCTTTCATGGCTTTTAAAGCCAAAAAAGCAGAGATAAATCCCTTGATAATATGCCCCGCAATTTTTAATGCCCAAGCACAAGCAGAGCCTGCTCTCCCCCTTGACGGATTATCGAAAAATCGAATGTCATTCTTTATTTGTAAACCGTGTTGAAAATATGCCTCATGCATTCTTTTAATGAATAGCCCACAGCCCTTGAATTTAATTAAAGAAATAAATAAAAAAAACTTTTCCTCACACAAATGTTTTGAAAAATCTAATTCTGAAGTATATGACTCAGGCGGTTGGACCGAATCGGTCGGGGGTTAAGACCGCCACCTCCAACAGGATCCACGATCCCGTAAGGGTGGTGATCGGAATCCTATCTCGATCCCTGCGCAGGCACCGCCGTGGGGATTAGGATGTCCATTTCTTACTGCCTTTTCATGGTGGCTTCACCACCATTAAAAAACAGATGGAAATGAACTTTGGGGCCCCAAAGCAGGACCCCAGTCCCTTGTGGACTCGTCCAGGCACCCTGTGCCAGGACCCGCATGGAGCCTGGTACACAGTGCATGGATGTGCACAAAGAAATTTTTCCTATTGCGGCTTGTGCATTAGCCGTTTTCCTGGGCCGCAGCACTAGCTGTAGTAAAAAAAAGCACTTTCCAAATGCCTGAATAGCGGTGTTAACTTAATTGGGCAGATGGGATTACCAACTCATTGTCGGGCGGTATCCTACCGATTGCTATGGCAGTCCGTAGGATAACCATCATAATTAGTGGCATAGTTTGGAGAATACATCTTTATGTGCTAAGCAATTGAAACGGATCTCAACCACTAGGATACAATATTTACACAAGCAAACATGCTTTACATAAGTCTCTTCTTCCACCTATCTATCTAGAATAAAAGTGTCCGAGATGCGGATACTTTTTAGATCATTTATTGGCTAACCTGAAAACAGGTTTGCTGTAACTGGAAAACATGTTTCTTCATCTCAGTTTCTTTCCATTACAGGATAACTGCTTACATCTGTATCGCTACTCTTTCCAGCACCAGGCAATTGTCTATGCATTTCTTGTTCTGAAATATCAGCGTTAATTCCTCACTGAGTTGCACACTTCCTGTACTTCTATATGCTGGAGACTGAATGAGCATCAACAAGGTGATCCATCACTAATATCATGTGCATGTAGAAAAGTAAAGCGTTTAAGAGGTGTATTCTCACCCTCATTTCATATTGGGCAGAGGTATGCATCCAGTCCTAGCAGGAACCACAATCCTAGTCAAGGTAAGTCAGATACTCACTGAAAATTAACCTATGCTCACCCTCTGGAACTTGGCATAGAAGTCAGCCTTAACTTAACAGGCAATATGCAAAGTATTTGTGCAAAACTTCAAACAGCAAAATAGTGACAACTCAGCGCAAAAAGATACCTCACATTGGTAGAAAAATAGGGTATATTGTATTGAGCAAAACAAGACCAAACCAACAATCATCCAATAAATATTATATTACCAGAGTTATGAATCTTTAAAGAATAAACTAAAAATAGTGCTTACAAGCAGAAAGCGCAAACCCGAGCTATCTAGTCACGCTAGACCGGGTCAAATCGAAAGGTACAGTCAAACCTGGATGGAGCCTGGGCCGACTACAGGGTCCCTCTGAAACAGTACTTGGTTCGCGTTTGTGTCGACAATAAGATGCAAGGTGCAGAGGTGGCAATGTGTCAGCATTGATTGTTAGGATGTAGGCGGTGCGTCAGTTCTGAGCCGCGAAAAGTCAGAGATGCATAGGGAATGGAGGTGATGTGCAATGCCTTTGGTGATGCATTGTCCTTGATGCTTGCATCAACTGTGATGCGTCGATGAAGAGGCCAGTCCCGAGTAGTCCAAAAGCATTGATGCATGGACTTGGGCAGTGGCAGCACTTTACACCCACTTCCAACGCAGAGCAAGAGTTTCAGATTGTAGAGTCTAGTTGCTGTGGGAAGATGAGTTGGAAGTATTTTTTGGCTTTGAGACTTCAAACAGGAGGCAAGCTAGCAAGCTCTTTGAGTCCCTCTGGTTCTGGGTTGTAGAGATGCATGTTGAGTCCTTCTCACTCCCAGGCAAGAAGGCAGCAGGCAAAGCATAGCAAATAAAGAGTACAACAGACTCTATCAGAGTGACAGTCCTTTAAGCAGCACAGCAATACTTCTTCCTGACAGGATATCCACAGGTCCAATAGTGTACTGAGTTGGTGGTGTCAGGGGTCCAGTACTTATACTCAGTTTATTATATTAATTTATAGGTTTTATATAGCGCTAGCTAGACCCAAAGGTATCAGGGTGTTTAACATAATTGTGAACAAGACAATAATCAAGTCGCTGAGCATATTATGCGGACATATTAGATTCAAATCCACACAAAATATATACCACAATAAAAGGTAGGCAATGAGGGCGGTTGCCATATGGTGTCAATTAGGACAGTATGAGTTAAGGGAGAGCAAGACACATTGTCTAAATAGTAACGGGTATGAGAATGAAGGGCTTTGTGGGTGATACAGGCAGTCTTGTAAGTACATCTTCCTACAATGGGAAGCCAGTTGAGGATCTTGAGGGAAGGTGTAATGTGTGCAAACCATTTTATACCTGTTATGAACCAGGCTGACATGATTAGAACTGATATAAGAGGGGTGAGGTGAGTTTTTTGAGTCCCTGTGCGGATGGCATTCCCATAGTCAAGTTGAGAGGACCAGAGATTGTACTACCATCTTGAAATCATCAGATCGAACAAATAGTTTAATTTTTTGGAGGTGTTTTTGTGTGTAAAGCACTCCTTTGGCAGAGTTTTTGATGTGATCCTTCATTTACATGTGTTTGTCTAGGGTGAAACCTAAGGATTGTGCTGAGTTGGAAAGAGTGAGAGAACAATGTAGTGCAATCAGGTCGTTGAGCCAGCCTTGGATTGGTAGGTGGTTACTTTTGGGGGAGTACAGTATTACTTCTGGTTTGTTGGGGTTTAACTTTAGGTAGTTAGAGTTAAACCAAGATTGTATCTTGCTCTGTGTGGCGTTTAGACATAGGATGTCACTGGGTGACTTGATTTTGCAATAGAGTTGAGTGTTGGCGGCATATAGGTGATATTTGATCCCTGCTTGCTTCAGGAAGATAGTAATGGGTTCCATGAAGAGGTTAAAAAGGGAAGCGGAAAGAATTGAACCCTGGGCCCACCAAGTGAAATAGGGGTGGGTTTAGAGAGGCAAGACTTGCTTTTGATTTGTTGCGATTGGTGTAGTTAAGATATGAGCCATTTTAAAACTGTGCTATTGATACCTGAGCAGATCTTCAGTGACTCCAGTAATGCTGAGTGATTTATAGTATCAAAAGCGGTTCACAGACAAAATATCGAGTTTTAAATTTCGATATACAATTATATCGAAGTTTAAATATCGATGGGACATAATATAGAAGGTAAGTAATATCGACAGTCTTAATATCGATATTAGTAATATCGAAGTTTTAAATATCGATGTCAGTAATATCGAAGTAAATAATTTCGATGTTAAAAATGGGCACCGCAATGGGAAGACCAAAACAGTTCCTGCACAATATGACCTGAAATGTCTATGTTGTGCTCCGTGTGCACCCACAGGACGCAGGCCACAGAGGCCCCCTTTGTTTCCTCTCTGCAAGGGTTTTCGGGGAGGATAAAAACCATGAAAACCATAAAATCCCTGGCGTAGAGGAAACTCCTAATATGCTTTTTTAATATGATTTTTAAATACATTTTGTGTATATTATATTGTATTTATTATATTTTATTATTTATTTTTAATGTAATATAATTCAATATTGTCTTTTAGTACTGTAGCAGGTTGTGGGTTTATAGGGGAATAGGGTGGGAAGTAATTTAATTATGTTAAATTAATTATTAATTAGTAGGAATTATTAATTAATTAATTCAGAATCATTTTTAAATAATTTTAATTAATTGAATAATTGATAAATATGTTCTGTAGCGGGTTTTGGGTTTATAGGGGAATAGGGTGGGAAGTAATTTAATTATGTTAAATTAATGATTAATTAGTAGGAATTATTAATTAATTAATTGAGAATTATTTTTAATTACCTTTAATTAATTGATTAATTGATAAATATGTTCTGTAGCGGGTTATGGGTTTATAGGGGAATAGGGTGGGAAGTAATTTCATTATGTAGAATTAATTATTAATTAGTAGGAAGCATACATTAATTTGTATTAATTGGTAAATACATTTAATTAATTGGTAATTAATTTAAAATAATTAATTAATTTAGAGATGTGTTCTGTTGTGGGTTGTGTGTTTATAGGGGAATATGGTGGGAACTAATTTTAATGTAATTAAGTAATAATGAATTAAAAATAATTGTTAAGTTGATTTTATAATTGTTAATTATTTAATAATTGGTAATTAAATATTATAAAATGGTATGTATTTCATGATTTTTTAGGTTATATATATTTTGCTAATCATGTTTTTAATAATTATGTATATGTATTGAAATGTTTTATATTTATTTATTAGATCATATTAGTATTATTAAAAATAAAAATAAAATTATAAGTATGTAATTTAAACCCCTACGCTATCCAACACTTTCCCTACTGTTGCACTCTCTGGAGTGGGAATAGTAATTGTTACCTCGACGCTATCCAACACTTTCCCTACTGTTGCACTCTCTGGAGTTGGAATAGTAATTGTTACCCCTATGCTATCCAACACTTTCCCTACTGTTGCACTCTCTGGAGTTGGAATAGTAATTTTTAATCGTACGCTATCCAACACTTTCCCTACTGTTGCACTCTCTGGAGTTGGAATAGTAATTGTTACCCCTACGCTATCCAACACTTTCCCTACTGTTGCACTCTCTGGAGTGGGAATAGTAATTGTTACCCCTACGCTATCCAACACTTTCCTTACTGTTGCACTCTCTGGAGTGGGAATAGTAATTTTTACCCCTACGCTATCCAACACTTTCCCTACTGTTGCACTCTCTGGAGTTGTAATAGTAATTGTTACCCCTACGCTATCCAACACTTTCCCTACTGTTGCACTCTCTGGAGTTGGAATAGTAATTTTTAACCCTACGCTATCCAACACTTTCCCTACTGTTGCACTCTCTGGAGTTAGAATAGTAATTGTTACCCTTACGCTATCAAACACTTTCCCTACTGTTGCACTCTCTGGAGTGGGAATAGTATTTGTTACCCCTATGCTATCCAACACTTTCCCTACTGTTGCACTCTCTGGAGTGGTTATAGTATTTGTTACCCCTACGCTATCCAACACTTTCCCTACTGTTGCACTGTGTGGAGTTGGAATAGTAATTGTTACCCCTATGCTATCCAACACTTTCCCTACTGTTGCACTCTCTGGAGTGGGAATAGTATTTGTTACCCCTACACTATCCAACACTTTCCCTACTGTTGCACTCTCTGGAGTGGGAATAGTATTTGTTACCCCTACGCTATCCAACACTTTCCCTATTGTTGCACTCTGTGGAGTTGGAATAGTAATTGTTACCCCTACGCTATCCAACACTTTCCCTACTGTTGCACTCTCTGGAGTTGGAATAGTAATTGTTACCCCTACGCTATCCAGCACTTTTCCTACTGTTGCACTCTCTGGAGTGGGAATAGTAATTTTTACCCCTACGCTATCCAACACTTTCCCTACTGTTGCACTCTCTGGAGTTGGAATAGTAATTGTTACCCCTACGCTATCCAACACTTTCCCTACTGTTGCACTCTCTGGAGTTGGAATAGAAATTTTTAACCCTACGCTATCCAACACTTTCCCTACTGTTGCACTCTCTGGAGTGGGAATAGTAATTGTTACCGCTACGCTATCCAACACTTTCCCTACTGTCGCACTCTCTGGAGTTGGAATAGTAATTTTTAATCCTATGCTATCCAACACTTTCCCTACTGTTGCACTCTCTGGAGTTGGAATAGTAATTGTTACCCCTACGCTATCCAACACTTTCCCTACTCTTGCACTCTCTGGAGTGGGAATAGTAATTTTTACCCCTACGCTATCTAACACTTTCCCTACTGTTGCACTCTCTGGAGTTGGAATAGTAATTGTTACCCCTACGCTATCCAACACTTTCCCTACTCTTGCACTCTCTGGAGTGGGAATAGTAATTTTTACCGCTACGCTATCCATCACTTTCCCTACTGTCGCACTCTCTGGAGTGGGAATAGTAATTTTTACTCATACACTATCTAAAATGTATTTTGCTTTTTTATTAGTATTATGTTGTTATTAATTGTTATTTATGTGAATATTTTATGTAAATAAATGTATTAGTAATTTATTAAATTTTTATTTGTTTATAAGGTATGAAAATAATTAATTTAGAGTTATTATTAATGAAAAATATATTATGTTGTATATATTTATTATTATTAATTTGTATTAGATTATGTATTAATTTTAAATATTATAGTACATTTTTAAATATGTTTATTACATTTATAAGTATTATTTTGTTAATATTACATTTTTATTATATTAAAAAAAAAGATATTTTACAAAAAACAATATTTTTGTCATTCTATATTTTATTTTCGATATATTTGTACTTACCTTGTTAGGGATAGGATTCCTATATTTTTGACTTCGATATTTTTGTTCCGATATTTTTGTATATCGATATTTGTGTTATCGATATTTTGTCAGACATTCATCAAAAGCCACTGATAAGTTGAGTAGGATAAGTAGGCATGCATCTCCTTTGTTAAGGAATCTATGGATGTCATCTGAGATGTCGAGCATGGTGGTTTCTGTGCTACAGCCTTTCCTGAACCCTGATTGGAAGGTGTTATATGGGTTGAATTTCCCTATATGAATGTTAAATAGTTGTAAGATGCATTGTTTCCATAGGTTTGGCTAGGAATGGGAGGTTGGAGATAGGCCTGAGGTTGTTGAGATCATTTGGGTCCGCCCTGAGATGTTAGAGAATAGGTGTGATTTGTGCTAGTTGGAGGGAATCCGGTACACATCCAGAGGCAAGAGATGTATTGATTTACTTTTTTACATTAAAGGGGAAATATGTGGTTGAGATTTTGCACTATTGTGGAAGGGAGGGGATCCTTAGTGTGTGAAGTAGGCTTTAGGTTTGTAATTATATTGAAGAATTCAATTTTTGTCATGGGTTTTTGAAGTACGACCAATTGGAATTATTTTTCAATTGGGTGTTCAGATAGTTGCTGTTAGTTCCTTTTGGGACCATTTGGTTATTGATAGGTTCAGGTGGAGGAATTACTGGGTAGTGGGGTAAGTCAGTGAGAGCCGTTAGGAGGGAAGGTAGGTTAGTGACTTGAAAGAAGGATTGCTTGAGTTTTGCAATTTTGTCAGTGAAGAAGCTGGCAATTTCTACACATCATTCACTAGTGGCAATTATTTTGTATGGGGAAGAAGGTGTGGTTTGTCGTTTAACAATGTTGAAGAGCTCTCTAGGCCTGTTCTTTGTATGGCCAAGTTGGCTGCGGAAGAAGGAGGCTTTTTCTCTAAAAATGTGCTTCTTATATGACAGCCTTGCATTTCTAAGTAGTGCTAGGTGTATTGTAGAGGGTTTTTGTCTCCATGGCCTTTCTGCTTGTCTGAGTTGTCTCCTTTCATTGTTCAGATCGTAGTTAAACCAAACTTTTGATTGTGTTGATCTCCATTGTTTTAATTTGAGCGGTACCACTTAGTCGACAACTAGTGGGTAGTGAGACCATTAACGGTATGAGTGAGAGGGTGATGCTGTTAATGATCACAAATCTTGGATTCCAGTTCTTTCGTTGGACTTGTTTGAGGTTTCTGGTCCACTGTATAGGTTTATTTGTTAAATCTGTGTCTGGTCTTAACAGTATGAGATGGTGGTCTGACCAGTCGATGGGGAATATGGAAATGAGAGAGAGCAGTTCATTTTTAGTGATAATCGCATAAAGAGTAGAGCGTTTGATGTGTGTTGGTTCATTACAGAGCTGTTTTATTACATTAATTTCAAGAAAGTTTGTGAGGAGGCAGACTGTCATTTCTTCTGTGTTGGTCCAGTGAATGTTGAAGTCGCCTAAGAACATATCCTTAGTGTCAGTTTGAGAGGATTAAGTTAGTAGGTCAGATAACTCTTCTGCGAAGAGGGTCCGATCACGAGGAGGTTGGTAGATGGTGTAAAGGTCAATAGGAGGGGAGCCTTTGCCTTTAAGTTCAATACCCATGTATTCAAAAGTATAATATTATGCATTATTTAAAAATGAAAGATGAATTTCTACTTTGTGGATTATGGCGACTCCTCTACTTGTTCTTTTAGGTCTATCATGTCTAATGATGGTGTATCCAGGTGGTGTAAGAAGGTCAAGTATGGAGGTAGAGTGGTCATTGAGACAGGATTCCGTGAGGAAAGTGATGTCAATTTGAAAGTTTTATAGCGCGCGAAGAAGAGCCTTGCGGATATCGGAGCGCTTTACAGTAAATAAAGTTCTTTATAGGTCAGTTAAAGGCAAGTTGAAGCATGTATACAAAACATCTTATGAAAGCAGAGTTGTCAGGTACAGCATTAAAATTAAGCTATTGTGTCAGGTAAAGGAACATAGAATGTCTAGATTGCCTATATGGACCCTTGTCATAGTAAGGGTAGAAGCGAAGGTAAATTTGGTCTCGAAATTTCTTAGGACCTTACTCAGGTGAATTTGGCCATGAGAAACGATTTTACTTCCTTTTTTAAAGAATCAGTGGAGGGGTTAAGTCTGGTTTCTGGGGGTAAAGCATATCAGAATCTTGGCGCCATCCCTGAGAAGGTTGGGTTATATGTTTTCTTCTTGTTGAATCTTTGCGGTTTCAGTAATAGGTTTTCAGCACTTCTTGAAGATCTGATTGCACCAGAGATCAACAGTTTCTGTGCTAGATAGCTAGGTGCTTTGTGATGTATGGCTTTATGCGTCATACAAGCTATTTTCAAATGAATTCTGACTTCCTGAGGTAGCCAGTTCAAGGATTTTAGGTCAGGGGAGATGTGGGAATTTCTTTTAGAACCAATGAGGAGTCTGGCTGCAGCATTGATTGAAGCGTTTAGCAGTGCCGTTGTAGCTTTGGGTAGGCCACAAAGAGAGACACTTCCGTACTCCACTCTTGGGATAACTAGCGCTTGTACAGCCTGCTTGAAGTCCTTGATTGGCAGGAAGTGTTTCAGCTTCCTCAGTGTATTTATCTGGAAATTTGGTCCCTTTGTAGCGTTGCTGATGTGTTTTTGCATATTGAGGTTACTGTCAAGTAATATACCCAGTGATTTCGCTGAGTCGACAATGGTAAACAACCTTTACAACACAACTTTTACAACGCACTACCATTACAACAAAACTTTTACAATGCAAGTGGATTTACAACGCATGCTTTTACAACGCATGCTTTTACAACGCAAGCTCCTTTACAACGCAAATACTTTTACAATGCAATTATTATGTTTTCTATTTTATTTTATTAAAAAAATTATAAATTATATTTGTGATTTATTATATTTATTGTAGTTACAAATATTTTTATTTAGTGAAGTTGTTCAATTAATTTTTTAAAATATTAAATGCTAAAAATACTCCAGTATTTAAAAAAATACTTCAGTATTATTAATTTTAAAAAGAGTATTAATATAGTCAAGTATATTGAAAGTGTTATTTTTTGTAACATATAGTTTTAAGAGTGAGCAAATATAAATAAAGTATTGTTTTAAAACTCAGGTATTAAATAATATTACATGGTACAAATACTCCAGTATATTGAATTAATACTTTAGTATTATTATTTTAAAAATAGTATTAATATTGACAATTCTTTTGAAAGTGGTATTTTTTGTAACAAATACTTTTAAGAGTGAGTAAAAATATATTTAGATTTCTTTTTAAAATCAGGTTATAAATAGAAATAAATAGACTTTTTAAAATATATAGCAGAAACTAACACATTTGAGAATTAATACTCTAGTATTTTTACTGCAATATATTGGGTAAAAATAGAAATTTATTTTTATTGTGGGAATAATTAATTATTTTATATGTAAAGAAAAAAAATGTAGTGTAAAGGTATTATTTAAATACTTAAATAATAAAAATAATATTAAATAATAAGAACAAAATTATACATTTTTAAAAAAAATTATTAAAATGTATTAAAAGTGAAATGTTAAATATATATGTATTTTTAAAAAAATGTATTAGTTGATAAATTATTTTAAACTAATTTTAATAAAAAAGTTCCCACGATTTTGCATTGTTTCCAATGGGAAAAATTGTCCTTTATTTATTTCCATAGAGGAAGCTGTTTCTCCCGCGGAACTACAAAGGAAGGTGTTAAAGAAGAAGAAAGGGGATCTTTTGAAACGAAATGGAATAAGCATCCAGGTAAGGATAATATTACATTATTTTTCAAGTAATAACTTATTAAAAAGATGTATAGATAAAATAAATACATTAATAAAAATAAAGAAAACATAGTTTCGTTTTTTGTTTTTTAATTTCAAAAATATAGCAAAAAAGCATTTGTTTTTATATATTTTAACATATTTTACTTTTTTTAATGAAATTTAATATTTATTTAAAAAAGTAAATGATACAAAATATAATGTAATTAAATAGTCGGTTTTCAATCTTTGAAGCTTTCGATGACGTAAGCACGTAAATGTTAACGTAAGCGGCCATGTTGAAGAGCTTCGATGGAGGATGCAGCTGGAAGCTGATCTACGTTCAGGTAGGATATAATTTATACATGTTAAGTTAAAAAAGTATACATATATTGTAAAAAAAGGATAAGGAGAGGTTGCAGTGTAAGTATGTAATGTTAATATTGTAAAACAGCATGTCGCCGATCGTGTTATTAGAGTATGCCTATGTCGGGTCGCAAAAAGTTAAAGAGAAAAGTTATTTGTCATTAGAATTTATTGCTTAAAAAATATAAAGAAATGTAATATAAATGTTTTATACTACGAATTTGTTTACACAAAGCTGAACTTAAAAATGATTTTTTTTGAAAATAACTTGCTGTTTTTGCTTTAAAAAAAAAAGTGTGAAATGTGGTTATTCAACTATGGAAAAAAGCTTCCTTGATTTATTACTGTAATTTTGGTTACAAACACTTCTTGGATAAATAATTTTCTTTGTTTGCGTTGTTTTTTAAAAGTATTATGGCTGACATAGTGAGAGTATGATTTGGTAGGAGGGAATAATTGTTTATTTTGGCTTGGTTGGAAAGAAGAAATACAAAATACTTTATGATTTAAATAGGAAACTAGTAGAGATTGAGATAGGGAGAATATGCTTTCTTTGGAGGTAGATTTGGATTTATGTATAAATAATGGAAGCAGATTTCTGCATCAAATTGGTAAATAGCTAGGGTGACATAGTGAGAAAATGTTTTGCTAGGTGGTAGTACTTTATTTAGGATGCCATTATAGTACTGTAATATTTTTGCACTATGTTTTCGGAAAATCAAGAAGATGGATCTACATATTCAAACAACAAGGAGTGCAATAGAGTTTGATTTTTTTTATTGTGGTCTTCATCTTGATGTTTATGGACAAGGATTTTTTGGGGTTTTACCAAACAGAAGAATAATGGAGTTTTTTGGATTTTTTCATCTTCTTACTATGGTTGTTTTTTAAAAGGAAGATTTTTGGGACAAAAAATACAAAGTAGAAAAAGAATTTCTCTAAGATTTTTTTAAACAACTCCGTATGGAGATGAAAAATTTCAAGGAATGAGTCAAAAATGAATTGAAAAAAGTTATTGGTTTATTTCTTAAAAAAAATATACAAATAATCTTTTTAGAAAATATCTATTAAGATATTTTTGGATTTTAAAGAAGTTCACCTTTTTGAAAAAATGTTGTGCTTATAACCAAAATTCAGATGAAAAATACTTGGTTATTTAAAGAAGCGTTTTAAAGATATATATTTTTTGAACAAAGAATAGAAGATAATATTTTTTTTTTAAAATTCATTTTTTAGAAAAGATAATATGCTTTCAGATGGTTGCAAAATTGGAATGGATTTTCAGTTTTTGAAAACAAAATACAGTTTTTGTCTCCTTTATACTTTGGATTGTTTTGGGTTTTTGGATGTTGCAAAAATTGTTTTTTTAAAGGTGGAAAAAGGAGAAGAAAAAGACAGAAGGCAAAAAAAGGTAGGCTGACTCGACGTAAATTTATTAAAAATGTTTTGGAAAAATTTTATTGCCAATTGTAATTAGTGTTTGATTAAATTTAGGGCAAAGCAGGAAAGTAAGGTGAAAATGTTATTTAGAAGCTTAGAATGTTAGCAACATTTTCAAAGAAGTCTAGAGCCACACACAACAAAAACTGTTGCATAATACCCAATAGTATCTCAGACATTTCCTTTGTTTTTTGTGTAACTCGTGGGTTTAGACTACCAGTTAATGTTTGTGAAAGTCTCATTTCCTGAAAACTTTGCTCCTTCTTCAAAGTTTCCAAAAAAGAGTAGAAATTAGGGTGTGGTTTGCCAATTGTATGGTTAAAGGAGTTATGCCATCCCTCAATGGCATTATTTGCTTTAGCTTCTCCCTCTAAACAGCTCGTGTAACAGTTCCACCACTCCACATGGAAACGTGGCTTCCTCTTGCAACCCGATCTGCTTAGGTGCCCAATCCATGTGTCTTCAAAATAATTTAGGATGGACGCCAATTTGTCTTCATTTACATTGTAATAATTAGATTCTGTAATGGCAGTGTAGTACTCATCTACACGTTTGGGAGGAACAAAACAAAGTGCTGTTAATATTTTTAACTCAACTTGTAGTTTGCGATCTGTTGAGTATTCTGCAACCAGGGTTGTTTTCTGTAATTTACGCCAGAATGCCTGGGAAAAATGGAAAAAACACCCCTGAATTTGGGTATCCATGTACGTTTTACTGATCACATTGATCATGCTCAATTCAAAATCGACAATTATTTTCCTAGGACTTTGGTTGTTGTATTTTTAATAACTGATAAAAGTTCAGTGTAGGTTGCAGAAGACTTATCAGGCAGTAAATGACATACTAAGGGGATCACATTATGGTTAATTTTAGCGTGTATAGTATAAATTTGAGTGAAAGGATGGGGTGTACTTTTAAACGTCCCTTCCATCATCCAAATTTCACTATTTTCTAACTTAACAAGGTTGCGGGGTGTACTAAAAATTAGAATACGTTTTTGAGGGTTTTGTTGTCATGAGGAAGGAAGGGTTCATCAGCAAAAGAAATAGTAAGTTCATGTGGATTAACAATGTCAGAAAAGGTATAGGGTGTTGTTGTTTGTTTGTTACTTGCCTGCTTTTGTCTTTGTATAATTCGCCTCAGATTAGGAATTATAGGCATATTACTAGCAACATGACTGGGGACATGCTGTGCAACCTCTCTTAAAATGGATCCTGTAGTATCATTGGAGGTGCTTGCAAGTTCTTTCAACTCATTTAAGGTTTCCCTTACATCAATCTCCATTGCAGAGGCAGAGTGGTTATGATCTGTGTTTTAATAATGATATCTTCAAGGGTAACCGCTCTACCGCTGCAATGGGATGAGCAGTATTGCGCACACCTCCAATGATTTCTTGGAAAACTTATCCTTTCTTTACAATATATGTATCCTGCATGCTTAAGTAATCTGTTTCCTTTTCTGGATTTTATGTAGGAAGCTGTTTCCTGAGCACACATTGTCTGTGAAGAAAAACATTTTCATTTTACTATCTGGATTAAAATGACAAATAAGAGAGAACAATAACCTACATTTTCCAACCTGCTGCACTTTCTTGGGTTTAGAATAGTAAATGCTGCCCTTACACTATCCTCCACTTTCCCTACTGTTCCACCTCTATTGAGTTAGAGTAGTAAATACTGCCCCTACACTATCCCACACTTTCCCTTTTGCTTTACCTTCCTGGAGTTAGAATAGTAATGGTTACCCCTACAGTATTCCACACTTTCCCTACTGCTGCACCTTCCTGGAGTTAGAATAGTAATTGTTACCCCTACACTATCCCACACATTCCCTACTGCTGCACCTTCCTGGAGTAAGAATTGTAATTGTTACCCCTACACTATCCCACACTTTCCCTACTGCTGCACCTTCATAGAGTAAGAATAGTAATTCGTTCACTCTACATCATCCCACACTTTTCCTGCTGCTGGTCTTTCCTGGAGTTAGAATAGTAATTGATACCTCGATACCATTCTACACTTTCCCTATTGTTGCATCAACCTGGAGATAGATTACTAATTGTTACCACTACACTATCCCACACTTTATGTACTGTTGCTGCTTTCTTGAATATGTTTTTTGATGTTTTGCCTATTGATTTTTTTCCTAGTTTGGAGTGTTCATTTAAAATACCTTTTGATTTAGGTGCTATTTTTGTGGTCTGGTTTCTGGTCTTGTTTCTCATTTTTTGCTGGTCTTTTTTGTTGTTTGGTCTTCTGGGATTTGCCTTTTGATTTGTTGTTGAGAAGGTTTATGTGAGTATATGAAAAAATGACAAAGAAATGGAAATTTAATTTTGCATTTCAATGTTTGTGATACAGTCAAAAATGTCAACATTTTTGTGCATAAGTTACATTTTACTTTACAGTACCTACCAACTTGACTACACTTTCCCTGCCACTCCACCTTCCTGGAGTTAGAATAGTGATTGTTACCCCTACAGTATCCCACACATTCCCTACTGCTGCATCTTTCTGGAGTTAGAATAGTAATTGTTACCCGTACACCATCCTACACTTTCCCTACTGCTGCACCTTCCTGTAGTTAGAATAGTAATTTTCACCCCTACACTATCCCACACTTTCCCTACTGCTGCACCTTCCTGTAGTTAGAATAGTAATTGTTACCCCTAAACCATCCTACACTTTCCCTGCTGCTGCACCTTCCTGAAGTTAGAATAGTAATTGACACCCCTACCGTGTCCCACATTTTCCCTTCCCTATGAGGGAGATAGGCCTTTTAGCAGTGAAAAGGGAAATTAAGATGTTTTTGCCACTAGGACATAGAAAAATCTACAAGCACATTTTCTATGTTTTAAATGAACTGCATCCTATGAGAGGATGAACATGGCTCCACTCTCATGCCTGTAACCTCAGTTCATATTGAGGGGAGGACTTAAGCCCCTTGGATATAAAGCAGATCCTTATCTCTAGTGACCTCTTGATTTCCTACTGTTTCCTTCATAGCTGAGGAAGCTTGTTCTTCATTAACAGCTCTTGAAAAGTAATCTTCTGAATACAGAGCACCAATTATTCTTTCTCTGGTTATTATACGGGGGGGGTTCACCCTATAGTTCTGTGCTTTCATAGCCTAAGCAGGACTGCTTTGCCGTTCCTTTTTCCTGCTTGGAACTGAATTAAGAAGTCATAGTCACTAAAAAATTGAGTCCAATGCAGTTGTCTCATAGATAGCGCCCTGGCGGATTTAAAAAACAGCAAGTTACGATGATCTTTAAGGACAGTTATTCTATGATTAGCGCCTAGCAAATATTGTCTCCATTCCTCAAACACCCTTTTAATGGATAACATTTCCTTTTCACCAATAGCATCATTTTGTTTAACAGCAATTAGTTTTCGTGAGTAGTATGCTATAGGATGAAGGTGTCCAGTATTATGATCTGTCTGGGAAATAACTCCTCCCACAGCCACTTAAGAGGCATCAGCCTCTACCACAACAGGTCGCGATGGGTCTGAATGTCGTAAGATAGGTGCCTTAGTAAAGGCGTTCTTCAATGTAGTAAAGGCCTTCTATCCCTTAGCTGTCCAACAAAACTTAACCCTAGTTATGGGTGAAACTAAATCAAAAAAAATTGCTTATAAAGCGTCTGTAAAAGTTGGCAAAACTGAGAAAACTCTGGATCTCTTTAACAGTTTGTGGTGCTTGCCACCACGTAATAGCTTCCACCTTCTGTGTGTCCATACTGATCCCTTGTGGTGTTAACACGAATCCAAGAAAGTTTACTTCCCTAGTATGGAAATAGCACGTTTCTAGTTTACAATATAAATTGTTGTTTTGCAAACGTTCAAGGACTCTTCTACCATGGATTTCATGTTCTTGCTGAGATGAGGAATACATTAAGTTGTCATCAATGTAAGTAATGACAAACAAATCCAACATATCCTTTAAGATCTCATTAATAAAGAACTGGATAGCGGAAGGGGCGTTACACAACCCGAATGGCATTACTACATATTTGTATAACCCATATTTAGTGCAAAAAACTGTCTTCCACTCGTCCCCTTCTTTAATTCTCACTAGATGGTAGGCTCCTCCAAAATCCAGCTTGGTGTAGATTTGCCCTACAATCTCTGCAAAATCTAAGACCTCCCACTCTTTTAGGTATAAAAAAAGAGATGAGGAAGCTGGAGATCTGGAAAGGCGAATGTAGCCTATCCGTAGCCTTTCATCCAGGTATTCCCTTAAGTAAAGATCTTCTTTCTCTGTCAGAGAGTATACCCTACTGTAGGGTATACGAGCTTCCAGGTAATAGGTCTATTCTGCATTCAAAGGACCTATGAGGCGGAGCCTCATGGCTTGCTCACTATCGAATACTTCTTTGAGATCCCGATACACAAGAGGTCACTCAGGTTCTTCAACACTTGTAATGGCACCAACCATCTCAGTACTGATTGTGTCAGGATGAAGATGATTTTTACAACAGTCAAAATTAAAAGCAAGTGTTGTTACCTTCCAATTGATATGTGGACAATGTTGACGTAACCAGGGTAACCCTAATATAGCTGAAAACTGAGGAGAGCATATAAGATCGAAGGCAATGAGTACATGGTATCTTTCCTGAATGATTAACATTATGTCTACTACTGGAAATAGGTTTAGTCCCCTAAACCTAAACCTAAAGGTAACAAGGGTTTTGTCCTGGAATATTGCACAGTTAAATAGTAAATTAGATGACCCTGAATGGAAAACCATTATCAACCCCTTTGAAATCTGCATGTTTCAGGAAACCTGGGCTAGAGGTGAGGTATCTAAACCAGGCTATGCCTCCTTTAGTATTCAAGCTACGACGGGGGGATAGGGAGACCATCTGGGGGCCTAATCACATGGGTAGGATCACATTTGGGGTGTACAGCGGAGCTAATTGGTACAGGTTTGATCGATATCTTATGTGTTTTATTGCGGTTCCCTTCTAAGTCTCCGGTTGTCCTAATAAATGTATATTCAAGACCTATTCCTAAGGGCAAAGAATCCACCACGGTGGTTGAGTTAACTACTTTCCTAGGTTTTATTGACGCAAATCAATGATTATTGTAGGAGGGGATTGTAACTGTCAGTTTGAGCTGCTTGAGGGCTTGCCACCTATTAGTTTATTTGATGTTGTAGAGTTGGTTAAGATGAATCATGCTAATTTAGGAAAAGCTGCTTTTGACTTCTTCTATCCAATTAAAACTACCAGGCAGGACAGGCCAACCCCCCACCCTAGTTCAAGTTCAATTTCAGGAATTTATAT
Source organism: Lissotriton vulgaris (assembly GCF_964263255.1). Classification (NCBI taxonomy): domain Eukaryota; kingdom Metazoa; phylum Chordata; class Amphibia; order Caudata; family Salamandridae; genus Lissotriton; species Lissotriton vulgaris. The sequence goes on along the minus strand of NC_141688.1, from coordinate 184,170,376 downwards.
AGTGCACTACTCACCCAGGGGGTCTCAAGGCGCTTGGGGGGTGGGGGGGGTCATTATTTATCAAATAGCCAGGTTTTAAGTTCTTTTCTGAAGGAGATGTGGTTCTGTGTAAGGGGGAGGTGAGTGGGGAGTGAGTTCCAAGTCCTGGCCGCCAAGTAGGAGAAGGATCTACCTCCCATGGTGGATCTTTGGATACACGGAACTGAGGTGAGGCTTGATTGGAGGATCTTAGTTGGCGGGTGGGTGTGTAGAAGGACAGTCGAGTGTTGAGGCATTCGGGTCCTAGTTTGTAAAGGCCTTTGTGTGCGTGGGTGAGGAGACAGAACGTTATTCTCTTGTTGACGGGAAGCCAGAGGAGGTCTTTTAGGTGGCCGGTAATGTGATCTTGGCGAGGGATGTCCAAAATGAGTCTCGCTGATGCGTTTTGGATGCGTTGGAGTTTTTTCTGTAATTTGGCTGTGATTCCGGCGTATAGTGTGTTTCCATAGTCCAGTCGACTCGTGACCAGTGCGTGGGTGTTAGTCTTTCTTGTCTCGGGGGGGATCCAACTGAAGATTTTTTTGAGCATACGAAGTACGTTGAAGCAGGAGGATGAGACTGCGTTGACGTGTCTGGTCATCGAGAGTGAGGAGTCCAGGATGAAGCCGAGGTTACGTGCGTGGTCTGTGGGTATGGGTGCTGTACCCAGAGTCGAAGGCCACCATGAGTCGTCCCAGGCATAGGGGGATGATCCTAGGATGAGCACCTCCGTTTTGTCAGAGTTAAGTTTTAAGCGGCTGTTTTTCATCTAATCGGCTACTTCTTTCATGCCTTCGTGGAGATTGGTTTTGGCGATGTTAGGGTCTTTGGTGAGGGAAAGGATCAACTGGGTGTCGTCAGCGTAGGAGATGATGTTAAGGTTGTGTTGACGCGCGATGGGTGCGAGTGGACTCATGTAAACGTTGAAGAGGGTGGGACTGAGTGATGAACCTTGTGGTACACTGCAGATGACTTCGGTGGCCTCTGATTTGAATGGGGGAAGTCGGACTCTCTGAGTTCTCCCAGCGAGGAACGAGATGATCCAGTCCAAGGCTTTTCCTTGTATGCCGATGTTGTTGAGGCGTTGTATAAGGGTGCTGTGACAGACTGTGTTAAAAGCGGCGGAGAGGTCGAGTAGAATGAGGGCCACTGTTTCTCCGTTGTCCAGTAGTGTTCGGATGTCGTCTGTCACTGCAATGAGGGCGGTTTCAGTGCTGTGTTTGGCTCAAAATCCGGACTGAGCCGTAAGGCTAAAAAGGCATTAGTAACATCTATTAAAGCTATTGGTCGCCCTTTAATAAGGACAGCAAGAATAGACTATAAAGCGGTCGCTTTAGAAGCTAAGAATGGAAAGGGGCGACCACTCGGTCCCCCCGAACGTATGGCGGAGTGCCTCGATCCCCCCGGGAAGCCATTTTTGGGCGGGAGGCGCGTCTCGGCTGGTATGCCCGAAGCGGCGTAGCCGGGGCGCGCTTTTTCCCGCCCTAGAGTGGGCTGGCCTAGACACCGACGTAGCCAGCCACGCCCTCGGGGCAGGCAGGGGCGGGTTTACGCCCGCCCTGAAGACGGATAAAAAGGGACGCAAGACCAGAAGACGTCCTCTTGTTCTTGTGCTCCGAAGCTGCACCTCCTCGCTACACGTGAGCTCGGGACAGAACGAAGAGCCAATTTTGAGCGTTTTGATCTTTTTCTTTGTCTTCTAGATACTTCGTCGGAGAGATGCCCAAGAAAAGCGCTAAGAGAATGACGACTGAGCAGATGGTTCGGGCCCTTTTCAAGGATATGTCCGACATAAAGAAGCGGCTGGCGGAGCGAGACGGGGAGGAGGGAGCGGGCCAACCACCGGCTGGAGGGAGACCTAAGAGGCCGAGAAGGGTTCCAGCCGGGGGAGATATCCCAGCTCCCTCTGCCCCGCTCGAGGTGCCGACCCCGCTACCGATGGAGGGGAATCCAATCCCCGTTGTTATCACCCCGACATCCAATGAGGATATGCCCCCTGAGCTGGCAGCACAGCTAGCAGCGTGGTTGGGCGATAGTACTGAGGGCGCCACGGCTGCCGAGGCACAGGCGCTGATAAAAAAGCTGCGTAAGGAGAAAGAAGCAGCCAAGGTGACCGCACCGGTGGCGGTGATAGAAAAGCCACAAGTGGCAGAAGCAGCATCCGGTTCAGGTAAGCGGCCATTGCCGATCGCAAGGGACGAGTCAGCACCCTCTCGTAGAGAAAGATTGGGGCAGCATGTTCCTTTAGCAATAAAAGAAAAGATTTGGGCGGGGGAATACGTGAATATATTCTCCTTGCTTGTCGATCATTATGAGATAGAGCATGTCAAGAGCCAGAAGGACCTAATGCATCCAAGTGTTTGGCGCGCAAAAATGGCCGCCTTTAAGGTAAATGAGAATATTGGCAACTGGGGCAATGCGTGGGGTATTTTTACATCGATTTTGGGGGAACGTAGGCCCGAGTTGCTTCCTGAGTTTTCCATTTATCAGTCACGAATTATGGGTTACTCGACAGCGTATCAAGGTAACCATTGGTTCTGTTATGACAATCTGTTCAGGAAAGAAAAGGAGCATAACAAGAGTTTGACTTGGGATTGTTACGATTCAGTGACATGGGATAAAATGAAAGAATCAGGAATGTTAAAAATGCCATTGGTTGGGAGCAATGTTGTTGATTACTCCCGCCAAAATGTGGGGACGCCCTTTCGGCCAACTACGAGCACCGACGATTATTCGAGACCTGCAGGCAGTACGGGGAAAAGGGGTTTCTGCTTTAATTTCAACAAAGGGAAATGTACCAGGCCTCCGGGATCGTGTAAATTCAAACATGAATGTAGTACTTGTGGGTCGTCCCATCCTGAGTCATCGTGCAGAGCCAGAACAAGTGAGAATGGGGGTAAGGGAGGCGCCAAACAGGTCTAACATAGTCCGAGGGGCGCCTTTACCAACCCCGATTGATACCTTGGCAATGATTCCCTGGCTCAGCGAATACCCGGATCGTACTTCTGCTGGGGTGCTGCGGAACGGTTTTACACATGGTTTCCGCATCCCGGTAGGGGACTTTCAGGGTGTAGGGACGTGCAAAAACCAACTTTCCGTTTTACAGCATACATCTGTAGTGCAAGAGAAGATTCGGAAAGAGGTTAGCCGGGGACGGGTCGCCGGCCCGTTTAGTGTACCCCCGGTACCGTGTTTTGTCTGTTCTCCGTTAGGGGTGGTCCCGAAGAGGGACCCGGGTGAGTTTCGTTTGATCCATAATCTGTCTGCTCCACATGGTCTTTCGGTGAACGATGCAATTGATCCAGAGGTTTGTTCGGTGCGGTACGCATCATTTGATGAGGCTGTAGCCATCTTGAATCGCCTGGGGCCCGGGACGTTGATGGCGAAATCAGATATCGAGTCAGCGTTTCGGTTGCTCCCGGTACACCCAGACGACCAGCGTCTTCTGGGATTCAGGTTTCAGGGATCATATTACATGGATAGGTGTATGCCAATGGGTTGCTCTATATCATGTGCTTATTTTGAGAAATTCAGTACTTTCCTGCAATGGGTGTTCACTAAGAAAACGGGTTTCCGAAATGTAATGCACTACCTTGATGACTTTCTGTTTCTTGGACCCGCCGGAAATCCCGAATGTGCCCAGGCCTTAACTGAATTCTGTGTGTTGATGGGTCATTTTGGCGTGCCATTGGCACCAGGTAAAACTATGGGTCCCACGACTTGCCTCGAGTTTTTGGGGATCGAGTTGGACTCTAGTGAGGGTTGTTTCCGTCTACCAGCTAGCAAAGTGTCGAAATTCAGGGCAGCCCTGCAAGTATGTTTAAATGCATCTAAGGTTACACTGCATCAGTTGCAACAATTGGTGGGGAAGTTGAACTTTGCCTTGAGGGTGATCCCGATGGCCCGCCCTTTTTCCCGGTCAATTGCCCAAGCGATGGTTGGCCTAAAGGAGGGTCATCATCGCACGAGGTTATCGGCTGAGGTCCGCCAGGACATGCGTATTTGGTTAGCATTTTTGGCGGACTTCAATGGTCGAGTCGTCTGGAACAAGCCAGCCGTGTCCTCCGAAGAGCTTGGGCTATGGACAGATTCAGCGGGAAGCATAGGCTTTGGCGCCATCTTCGGCACAAAATGGTCGGCACAAAGGTGGCCCCCATGGTGGCATGAGGAGGGGCTGACGAGTAATATTGCTTTCCTCGAACTGTTTCCCATTCTGGTGGCCCTGAGAACCTGGCCTGAAGGGTTTAAAGATCATTCTGTCGTGTTCTGGTCTGACAATATGACCGTTGTTGAATGCATCAATAGTCAGGCAGCCCGTTGTAAACTGATTTTGAGGCTGCTCAAAGAAATTGTCTTACTGTGTATGCAACTGAACGTGATATTCAGAGCAAAACATGTCCCAGGGGTGATGAATCAGGCGGCTGATGCACTGTCTCGTTTTCACATGCAGGCTTTCTCGGGTTTCCTTCCCTCAGCGGACCCAGAGCCGGCACCCTTCCCCGAAGCTCTCTGGTCTCTCGGTGCCCCGAACTTCGTCACCTCATGGGAGAGAGTCTAGCACCCAGGACGAGGAAGGCATATGAAGGGGCGTTTCGGGCCTATTTAGCCTATTTGGGGACTGAGAGAGGGGGACTTTGGGGTCAGGAAGAGTGGGTAGTACATTTTCTGATGTCCTTACGTAGGGCTGGGAAATCGGTGGCTACGGCCCAAAGGCATCGTGCCGCCATTTCCTTTGTTGCCAGGGCCCATAACATCCTGGACCCGACAGCGTCTTTTGCAGTACAGAAGGCGCTGCGTGGGTGGCAACGCCTGGAGGGTCGCAGAGTAGATGAAAGACGACCGATAGGCCTGGATAGGTTGTCCCAGTTACTGGCCACTCTCCCTAGCACATGCTCGTCTCCTTTTGAGACGTGTTTGTTCCGGACTGCATTTACGCTGGCATTTCACGGGGCTATGAGGATAAGTGAGCTGGTTGCAAGGAACAAACAGGATGTGGTGGGGGGGTTGTGCCGGGAACACGTTCAGATCAGGGGTGATGCGATGATTGTCTCCTTTCTCAGGTCCAAGACCGACCAAGATGGGAGGGGGGACTGCACGATCATTCGCAGGATCCCCGGGTCCTCCATGTGCCCGGTACAGTGTTTAGAAGATTACCTAGCACGAAGGGTGGCATCATGGGGGGGGACATTGTTGAGGCATGCAGACGCCACCCCACTGACGAGGTTTCAGTTTCAGCGGGTGCTTGCAATGGCCATTGCCGCAGCGGGCTTGGACCCGGGCGAATTCGGGACCCATTCCTTTCGAATAGGGGCTGCCACTGAAGCTACAGCCAGGGGTCTTAATGTAGAACAAGTGAAACGAGTGGGGCGATGGTCCTCCAATTGTTATAAGAGGTATGTGCGATTGCACATGTTGTGAGGCTGTAATGATGTACTCACGCTTCTTGTCTTTTGTTTGTTTCAGTTACGCAAGCCTACGAGGCAGGGCGGACTATGCAGTCGACCCAACACCAGGCCAGCGGTCAGACATCACCGGCTGTGAGACAGGAGGTGTGGGTCGTGGGCCACTCATACGTGAGACGTGCCGCAGACGTATTCAAAGCAGGTGACATGATTCACGTACCTGGGGAATACGGGTACAGAGTGTCCTTCTACGGAAGGGGCGGTCTCTGTATTGACCAGTTTCAAGCATTCTTTGAGGGTTTGTTAGGGCGGACGAGGTCACCGCCGTCTATAGTCATAGTACATTTAGGGGGCAATGATTTGGTCACCACCGGTAGACGACTTCTCCTAGAGGCAATGCTTTCCACGGTAAGTTGGTTAGCGAGGAAAGTTCCGGGGTGCATAATTGCGTGGTCTCATATGATCCAACGAAAAGTGTGGCGGGGGGCTATCTCGATCCCTGCTTTGAATCATTCTGTTAGAAAACTTAATAACAAAGTGAGTAGGTTGTTCCGTTCCAAGACATTGCATTCGATCTCGCATAGTTGTATTAACGATGATAGTATGTATTTGGGGGATGGTGTGCATTTGTCGAGGGTGGGAAATGAGTTACTCATAGGAGACTTCTTGGCTTGGTTAAAAACGTTAAAACATGACCTTTAGGTAGGAGTTTTGTGGGGGGTCCGGATAGCCGGTCAACTATCCGGACCTGTGGCGGTAAGGTCATGATCGGTGAGCACTAATTAGAAGATCCCTATGAGTGGGCGTCACCCAACACGGATGGGAGCGCTCGGGAGAGGTGGCCATTGGCCCCTCAATGGGGAGGCGGTCCCGTCTAAGGATGGGTCGCCGGAAGTAAAGGAAAGGCGGTCAAGGCCCCTTCCTTTGTAGGAGGGGTTACAGCCCCCTCCTGGTGAATTTCCCGGGGCCAGTGTCATCTGCGACGGCAGATGCTGTAAGTTGTGTGGGGTGGGGGGGAGGTCCACGATACCTTCTAGATACCTCACACGAGTCTTCGAACGACCTTTAAATGGCGTCGAGTCTTAAGTGCCCCCGTCAAGTCAAGGGAAATTGTTAGTAGTTGCACTTGAGGTAAGCCTCTGTGCTGTCGCCCCTCCCAAGTGGGAGGGGTAAGTCTGGTTAGGGATCTTGACACCGGTTATGACCTTGCCGTTGGCCCTTAAACGTTAGGATGTACAATTTCAGTATTTCTAGAGAATGTTTTGTAGGATGCTAGTTCGGCTAGGAGAACCTCTGTATTAGAGAATATGTTAAGGTTAGCCAAACTTCGCAATGTGATAATGAAATTGTACATAACATGAAACGTTTAATGTTTTAATTTTGTTTTTAATAAATACGGCCGGGATGGTCACTCCATCCCACTTCCAAAAACTTCAAGAACTGTTTCCGGTTTCCCTTCTTTTGGGGATTGTGTTGAGAGGGGGTGGCGGGTATCTCAGCCATATGGAAAGGGGCGACCACTCGGTCCCCCCGAACGTATGGCGGAGTGCCTCGATCCCCCCGGGAAGCCATTTTTGGGCGGGAGGCGCGTCTCGGCTGGTATGCCCGAAGCGGCGTAGCCGGGGCGCGCTTTTTCCCGCCCTAGAGTGGGCTGGCCTAGACACCGACGTAGCCAGCCACGCCCTCGGGGCAGGCAGGGGCGGGTTTACGCCCGCCCTGAAGACGGATAAAAAGGGACGCAAGACCAGAAGACGTCCTCTTGTTCTTGTGCTCCGAAGCTGCACCTCCTCGCTACACGTGAGCTCGGGACAGAACGAAGAGCCAATTTTGACCCACCCACCAGCCCCTGAGGACAGCTAGTTGTTTTATAATAAATTGATTTTATGAGTCTGTTTTCCGTTTCGTTTACAGCTTGTGATGGTATCAGTTGATGTTGATCATAATAAAGAATGGTGTATGTTTTACGATTAAAAATGATTTGATATAGTGTTGCATTTTTAAGCATGCTTTTTCGGTCGTAGCGACCAATGTTTTCATAGGTTTGAGTAGAATTGTCGTATTTATTTTTGGTAGGCGGTAATGTCATGATCGGTGAGCACTAATTAGAAGATCCCTATGAGTGGGCGTCACCCAACACGGATGGGAGCGCTCGGGAGAGGTGGCCATTGGCCCCTCAATGGGGAGGCGGTCCCGTCTAAGGATGGGTCGCCGGAAGTAAAGGAAAGGCGGTCAAGGCCCCTTCCTTTGTAGGAGGGGTTACAGCCCCCTCCTGGTGAATTTCCCGGGGCCAGTGTCATCTGCGACGGCAGATGCTGTAAGTTGTGTGGGGTGGGGGGGAGGTCCACGATACCTTCTAGATACCTCACACGAGTCTTCGAACGACCTTTAAATGGCGTCGAGTCTTAAGTGCCCCCGTCAAGTCAAGGGAAATTGTTAGTAGTTGCACTTGAGGTAAGCCTCTGTGCTGTCGCCCCTCCCAAGTGGGAGGGGTAAGTCTGGTTAGGGATCTTGACACCGGTTATGACCTTGCCGTTGGCCCTTAAACGTTAGGATGTACAATTTCAGTATTTCTAGAGAATGTTTTGTAGGATGCTAGTTCGGCTAGGAGAACCTCTGTATTAGAGAATATGTTAAGGTTAGCCAAACTTCGCAATGTGATAATGAAATTGTACATAACATGAAACGTTTAATGTTTTAATTTTGTTTTTAATAAATACGGCCGGGATGGTCACTCCATCCCACTTCCAAAAACTTCAAGAACTGTTTCCGGTTTCCCTTCTTTTGGGGATTGTGTTGAGAGGGGGTGGCGGGTATCTCAGCCATAAAGGTGGGAAGAGGAAAATTGGGCCACCCTGAAAACTACACTAGGGGACAGAGACAAGAGGACCTTCTGGGGAATTGTTAACTTAGGAACGACTACCCCTCGAAGTGCAGCCGAACCAAACCTGGATGAAGAGGTCTGGTGGGAGCATTTTGAATCCCTCTATGCCAAGGAGCCACTGCCTGGTGTTGATTTTATAAATGGCTGCGACCTGATAGTGGCCTGCTCCACAACTAATTGGGAAATAATCCCCTTGTCTGATGGTGTTCTAGGTCCAAGCATAAGTTTAAACAAAATGAAGGGCGCATTGCCAAAAATTGCTTCAGGAAAAGCGCCAGGCCTGGACAAGATACCTGGGGATCTCTTCAGGAGTGAACCAGCTATCTGGGCCCCATCATTTTGGTTGCTTTTCAATGCAATAAGGCAAGGGATGAAGATCCCCCCAAGCTGGATTGGTGCGGAAATAATTCTGTCCTTTAAAAAGGGCTCCCCACTTCTCCATGCCAACTATAGACCTGTTAGTTTAATAGACATCTTGCAGAAAATATTTGCATGTGTCTTACTCCTTAGGCTACAATCATGGATGGAAGAGAGGGGGTACTGTCCTCCATGCAGGCGGGGTACAGGGAAAAATTGTCGACACTGGACCAAGTACTAAGATTGCAATTGCTGTACTGGAAGGCTGTAAGCCTGTAGGGGGCAGTCTCTACCTAATCTTTGTAGACTTGAGGTCTGCATTTGATTTAGTACCTAGGGAGAAATTGTGGATGGTTCTTGGTGAGATGGGGGTCCCTAAATATTTAATTCTACTTTTTAAATGATTACATGAGTACAATTATGCGCAAATTAGGCATGGTAAGGATGGTAATCTTACAGCACCTATACCCATTAAACGTGGCACAGGCCAGGGTTGCATGCTTGTGCCAACCTTATTTAGCCTCCACATTGATGGTTTGATTGATGCCCTGCTAGTAGAAAAAGATCTAGATGCCCCAAAGTTAGCCTCCCGAAAAGTATCTGCAATGATGTTTGCGGATGCCACTCTGTTGGTAGCTAAATCACCTATGGGGTTAGAAAGGGTCTTGAACAAATTTGAGATATTCTGTAGGGAAAGAGGTTTAGAAATAAATATACATAAAACCAAATTTAAGGCATTTAATTGCCCAAAAAGCGCACACCCTAACCCGTCTTTAAATGATCAACCTCTTGAGAGAGTGTCATCTTTTGTGTATTTAGGTATTACAATTTCTCAGTCCATCGAATGTGGGGCTCACGTCACGAAATCCACGCTAAAACTAGCGCAATCTTCAGGTGGCATCATGAAGGTTTTTAACAAGTCTAGCAAAAGAGTAGTTAGTCCGGCGTTAGAAACATATAGGGCACAGGCTTGAGGCGGGGATTTATATGGTGCAGACCTATGGGGACACCTAAAGCTTGAGAACCTAACGCAGGTGGAGAACCAATTCTTAAAACAGTTATTTAGATTGCCAGGCGGCACTCCGCTAATCCCACTATGACTCGATATGGGAATACATCAATTGCCGAAGTGGCAAGTCTTAAACCTATAATGTATTGGCGCCGCCTGCGGACCACTCCGAACTTTTACCCTATAGGGAGGAATTGTCAGAGGCAATGAGGGTATGGGGCTCCGTAAAGTTCCTGTGGCATGACCACATTACCACATTAAATATTTGCTAACTACCATGGGTATAGGGGATTGTTGGTCTAGCCCAAGTCATCCTGTTCTTTAATATCTAGGAATCAAATGAAGGCACTCTACAAAGAGCAAAGATTGGCTCAACTTCATACTTCATCGAGAACAGGGAAACTCACTAGAGCTTTTTCTAGAAATAAAAGATATTTTTTGCTTCGAGACGGTAATAGATCTCATTAACCCAGCGGCAGGAAGGAAGCTCTATTTACAGTATGGGGTGCTCCCTCTCCGCTGTTTTACATCTAAGTGGAGAGACCAGCAATTGATTCACCCTGAAGAAACAGAGCTCCATGTTTTCTTTACCTGCCCTGGCTATCATAAAGCAAGGAATAATGGTAATAGGTGTTGCCTTGAAGCATTTAGGATACTGAAGTCTGACCCCAGTATCCCAATATTCTATTCAGTCGCATAAGCCTTTGGTGTTAACAAGGAGCGAGAAGGGTTTATTTGAAATCATGAAATGTTGAGTCGAACACTCCATGGTGATCGAACAGTGTTAGAGAAGTAATTTAGCTCGATTGTTTTGTATAGTTTTATATGTAAGGGCTCCCTTTTTTATGTACTTTTTTAGCTAATTTATGTATTTATTATAGCACTATGCACTTTTTGGAATCAAATGTGTAATCTTCACCTAGAAACAAAGCCCCAAAAAATGTATTGTATTTTATGAACAATATGTGTAAATATAATTTCATTGTTTTTTTGTTTTTTATCTTGTCTGTTTGTATGATGTAATTTTAGAAATCACTGTCTATAGTGTCTCCCACTTTTTTAGGTAATTTTGACCGAAATAAAGTCTTTTTTGAACCTGAACTTGATTATGGCTATAGTAAGCATGAGCGAATTTTGCGGATCTCGCGTTCGCGAATTTTGCGGATTTGCGGATTCGCAATCCGCAAAATCCGCGAATTCCCGCGAATTTGCGGATTTTTTTTTTTTGTGTTCGCCCGTGTTTCTGCCAGTTCGCGAGGGTTTTGTACACTTTCGCAAATTGCGAACTTACCTGTCGGGTCGCAAGTTTCGCGAACTTGTTGTTTCTACGTGTCCAGCCTGTTTGGGACACTCTTCTTCATCACTGCCACTCTCTGTCACCACTGCCACTCTCTGACTACTCATGCCACCCTCTGGCCCACCCATGCCACCCTCTGTTTCATCACCACACCCTCTGGTTGTCCAGTGTACATTATTTTCGGCAAAGCAAAGCACACCTTCCCTGCCTCAAGTGACCTGAATTAATTTGGGGCTGATTCATGTGTCACAGAATATTTTTTTAGCTGGCACCTGCTTCCTTAGTGCGCCCTGATTAGTGATCTTTTGCACTTGCTAAGTGCTTTCATTGTTGCAAAATTGGTTACAACACCTGCCCTGCCCCAACTGACAATAATGAATTAGGGGCTGATTAATGGATTTTAACTTCCAGCCTGGCTCCTGCTTGTCTCCCTTAGCTGTAATTCAGGACCTTTGTGGCATATGTGTAACTATTCTGAGGTTCAGAGCAGGGTCACATAATAGTTTCAACTGGCAACTGAACTCTGGAGGGGCCCCTCAGGAAGCACTCCAGGAAATGGCTACTAATGATGAGCCTGAACTTTTGAACCTGGTAAGTAGTTACTTTCAGTTTTGCTAAGATCGTATTTCTGCAATTTTGCACTTATTCGCGGGGCGCGAACTCACGCGAACAGTGCGAGCAGTGCGAGCAAAATCCGCTGCTCGCGGATTTGCGGATTTTGTGGGAAATTCGCAAATCTCGCGGATTGCGGATTTCCCGAAAATCCGCAAAATCCGCGAGCGGAACGGATTTTCCGCCCACGCCTAGGCTATAGTAGTGTGAGTAATAGGACCAGATTTTATCTATAGTGGTAACCACTTCCCATGAATCTTTAGATACCCAAGAAATCTTCTTCTCCTGAGCCCACTGTGTGTCTATAAAGTTGCCTTAAGTTTCAGAATCCACCATTATTTGCACGTCTGTAACTTTATGTCTCCATATAAGACGTGAAGAAAGGTACAGAAGCTATTTGCAAGACAATCATTCATGTAGTACCCAAACCCTTTGTCTTGTGAGGATTCTGGCTTCATAGTTTTCCAAACACCTTGCCTGTTTTGGTTTTACTGGACATTCCCTAAGGAAATGAATTGCTTCCCACAGTACAGACACAATTTCTTTTCTCGTCTTCGTTTTTTTTTTTCACTAAGAGGCGCCCTTAAGCTCCCTATTTGCATCGGTACAGGTTCTTTGGTTGCTTTCTCGGATTCTGTTTTCTTTTCTTTGTAAGTAAAAACTCGTCATTCTGACCTGCCACTTTCTCTCTTTCTTTCAGCTATCCTGTGATCCAATTTAACCACATGATCTATAAGCAAGAATCGGGCAGGTCAACAACCTATGCCAGCATATCTTTTAAATCATCTCTCAACCCACGATAGAATAAAGCACTGCACTTCTCCTCAGGCCACCCAGCTTCTGCCACTAACCTGCTAAACTTAGAGATACACGTAGTTTAATCCTTGGTTCCCTGTTTTTAGTTGAGAAGCTCAGTGTCCACTTAATGTACAAAAGGAATATCTATTGAATCATTTTCTAAGTTCTTTTTTGAAAGCAGTGTAATTCTGTAATAGTGTATCATTTATTTCTATTAAGGGTATGGTCCAATTTGCGGCAGATCTCCCCAAGTAGGTTATAACAAAAGCTATCTTTGCTTGATCCGTTGGAAAGCAAGAAGCCTTACACATAAAGTAAAGTTGGCATTGGCTAATAAAGGCTGCAAACTTGGTAGGATCCCCCAAAAACCTCTCTGGAGGGGCCAATGGAATGGGCTGTGGAGTGGAGATTTGTATTACCCAAAGATTAGTACTAGGGGTCTGAGTAGAAGGAATGATTGGAGACCCAACCATCTTAATCATTCCGGGCTCAGACCTCAATCACCGCTGCATATTGTCTACCCTTGCTGAAAGGGCCTGTGTTTCCTTTTGCAAACTACCTATCACATCTGCTAGGTCTGTAACGGTCACCTGATTCATGTCCATGATGTTCGGGAGAAATGAAAACTTTTTTTATGGCTCCGTGTTCTGTCAGGGTTCAATGTGTTTTCGCTGGAACGTCTGGGACATGTAGCAAAATCCACAACTTCCCTAAGCCACCTATTGCACCCAATCAAGTCAAAGTGACAATGGTAACCTGGGGAAGAAGGGTAACAAAACAAGGAACAGGGGAAAAGATCCCTGGGCGATACTCCAAGTGGCACAGGACCACTCAGGATAAGGCACAAGGGTATGGGAAAGTAATAAGTGACAGAGAACAAGTTAATATGCAGGAATTGTCGCTCTATATCCCCTTTTTTTAGTCTCCTTGTGATACTGTTCCCTACTTTTCAATAATGAGACCAAAGTCTTGTATATCCTTTGCTCTTTATAACATGTAAGGCTTCTATCTGGTTCTAAAATAAATAGGAAACAATATTGAGATATGTGTACCTTGTGAAACAAAATTAAATATAATCTTCTGTGCAAATGCTAAAGCCTTGCTTGTGATAATAATGGATTATGGCATATTTTATTTGAAACCACAGCATAAAAATAACAAAAAAAGTAACCTTGTCTTTAGGTATTCCTTCTTTCTTTACAATAGGTTCATCAACGAAAAAAGGGGCAGATCCCCACAGTGCCAGGAGCAGGATTAGCTAAGTAGTTTAACTTTTTTGTTGTTGTTGAAAAGCATCTCTCGAGCACTGTTATTGTTAAAGTCCAAAATGCAGTCTTGAATCTTTCTTTTCTTTCTTCTATTTGAAGGTTCACAAACGTCCCAATAGTCGTGGCCCACAGAGGTCTCAAAGGAAAGACGCTAGGAGAAAACTGAACCACAGAAGCGACGCCACAGAGAAGGAGCCGCATATGGAATGCCGCCGAGAAGGAGCTGTGCAATAGTAGGATAAGTGCTGGATAGTGTAGGGGTAACAATTACTATTGCCACTTCAGTGAGTGCAACAGTACCTATACCCACCCTAAAACTTAAAAATCTCCATTAGTAACCTAATAATGCATTGTGATGGCATGCGTTGTAATGGAATGCATTGTAATGGTGTGCGTTGTAAAAACAGGTGCTGTAAGGAAATGTGTTGTAATGGCATTTGATGTAAAAGCACTTGCGTTTTAAAAGTTGCGTTGTAAAGGCATTGCCTTGTAATGCCTGCGTTTGTAATGGACGTTTCCCATCACGCACCTGTTTAAATTTCTCCTCGCCAGGTCTGAGGAGAGTGAGAGGAAGAGCTCAGTGTCGTCAGCGTAGGAGATTTTGTTCATGCCATGGGATCTGACCAGGGTGGCTAGGGGTGTTATGTAAGCGTTGAGAAGGGTAGGACTTAGAGTGAATCCTTGTGGGACGCCACAGATGATGTTTTTCGGTCCAGAGGTAAATGATGGGAGAAGGTTACTTTGGGTTTGTCCAGAGGAGTGTAGAGACCCATTCAAGGGCTTTCCATTTGGTGGAGACTGTGCAGGAGGGTGTGGTGGGACACAGTGTCTTGCAGAGAGAACAAGGAACATAGGGGCATATTATCAAGGGGGTTTATCTCCGCTTTTTTGGCTTTAAAAGCCAAGAAAGCGGAGATAAAATGATCTCCCTATTACCTAGCTGCCGCTAACACCAGTTAGTGACAGCTAGTAGGAGATAGCGACCATCTTGGGCCCCACTTTGCATGTCAGTGATATTTATCACTAATGAGATGCAAAGTGGGCGTGCCAAGATGTTAGAGACTGAAAACAGTCGCTAACATCGCTATCTCCTATTACCAACTTTTGGAGATATTTGCGCTAAGCGGGAATATCTCCAAAAGCTAACACCTGCCCTGAGCAGTTCTTAGCCATGTTATCCAATGGGAGGTGGATAACATGGCTAAGAGCATTAGCTCGCTAATGCATGAATATCGCTGACTTTTCAGCGATATTCATGCTTTTCGGCGATTTTTACCGCATTTGCGTTAAACCTTGGTAATACCAAGGTTTATTTGCGGTAAAAATCACCGCAGCGCTGCGGTAAATTTTTGTCTCTAACCAAGCAATAGCGATAATTATCGCTATTGCTTGGTAATATGCCCCATAAGGTTTGCGGTCTCTTCCCTGTCTAGGAGAGTCCTGATGTCATCAGTGGCTACAATCAGTGTGGGCTCTGTGCTGTAATTTGAGCTAAATCCAGCTTGGGAGGGGTCTAGAAGGTTGTTCTTTTCCAGGTGGGCAGTGAGTTAGAGGCTTATTGCTTTCCCTAGCACCTTGGCTGGGAAAGGCTGCAGGGAGAAGGGGCAGTTGTTTTTTAGGTCTTTGGGGTCTGTGGTGGTTTCTTTGATGAGCATTTTAATTCCTGCGTGTTTTTCATACTTCTTGGAAAAAGATATGATGGAAGCATTGATGTTAGTGGTGAGCTCCTTGCTGATTTTTCCTTGTCCTAGGTTGAACATGGGGTGGAGGCATGAATCCTTAAGGGCTCCTGAGTGGATGGAGCCCATGATGGCAGCAGTGGTGTCCACAGAGAGAGGTTCCCATGCTTTAAGTCAGCTTTCTTGGGGATCAGGTTTTTTGTTGAGTTTGGTTATCAGGGATTGGGGGTTGAAGTTCTCGTAGATGGTGGCGACTCTAGCCTAAAAGATGGCAGGGTGTTGTAGAGCGCAAGTAAGGGTGTGACAGTGTTCTCTGTGGCTGTGGGGTTGCAGAACTCTTTGATGATGCAGAATAGTTTCTTGCTGTGGTTTGAACTGGCATTCAGGCAAAGGGCCAGGGCGCCTGTTTTGATGGTTTTAAGCTAGCAACGGTACCTGTTGAGGGCTAGTTTGAAAGTGTCACGGTCGTGCAAGGTCGTTCTTTATTTGCTGGTGCGAGAAATCCCCTCAAGTTGTTTACAGGAGCGCTTGTGGTATTTGAACTCTGTCTTGAACCAACTCAGGTGTTTGGAGGATTAACATGTGTTGAACTATTCACTGAAGTTTCCAACTGCCGCCTCAAGGTCAAGGTCAAGGTTGGTGGTGGCATCAGGAGAAAGGTTTTGAGGGAGTTGGTCCAGCAGTCTTCTGTTAATTTGCTCCAGCTCCCATAGGAGTGTCTGGGGGCAGCAGGTGTTGAGTGGATCGTTGTGATGTGAAAGTGGACAATTGAGTGGTCTCACCAGGTGGTTTCATTGGAGTGGCTGTATTTGATTCTGTCGCTGGAAGTGACTATGTGGTCAAGAGGGTGTACAGCAATTGATCTGTCTATCTGTGCTACCCTGTTCGTAGGTCTGACTGTTGGTCTATCGATTTACCAGTTTACCTATCTATCTGTCTGTCTTCATGTCTACATGTCTCTTTCTGTCTACTGGTCCAACAGTCTATTTACCCTTCTATTGGTCTACCGGTCTATCTATCTACATGTCTGTATATCTAACTATGTTTCTCTGCCTGACTACCTGTCTGTCTCTGTCTACCTCTTTGTCTAGAAACATGTCTATCTACCTGTTTATATGGTTATCTATCTATCTACCTATCTATCTATCTATCTATCTATCTATCTATCTATCTATCTATCTATCTATCTATCTATCTATCTATCTATCTATCTTCTATCTATCTATCTATCTATCTATCTATCTATCTATCTATCTATCTATCTATCTATCTATCTATTTATTAATCTATATATTGTTACAAATCTAATTATCTATTTATCAGTATATCTATGTAACCCTCTCTATCTATGCAACTTTCTCTATGCATGCAGAACTATCGATCTAGTTATCTATCTATGCAACCATATCTATTAATCTACTCAGCTCGCTGTCTATTCAACACTTGTTTATCTGTCACCTAGCTATCTATGCAACACTATATGTCTCTGTGCCAGTCTTTTATAGCCTTCTATGTATATATCTTCGCAACCCTTCATTTGTAATAAATATTTCCAAAACATGAGAAAGAACATTTGCAAAGGCAAAAGGCTGGTATCCATCATCCAACGGATTTGCTTTTTTAGGTCTGATGTTAAGCAAGACCTTTTGATTTGACTAAAAGTATCTCTCTTTTGAGACTCAAAAATATTTTGGGATTAACAGCTTCCCTAACAATAACATTTTGCAAAAATCATGCAGAATAAAAAGGAATTGCCAAAGTCAAAATGCTGATGGCCAAGCCAACCCTATTGTCTTTGCCAAATTTAATATTTTGCTTTCTTCTCCACGGTATACAGTCAAAATATTGAGTTTTTATTATCGATTTGCATTAATATCGATTAAAAAATATAGAATGGACAGAATATTGACTGGAGAGAATATAGACTACAAAAATATCGAATATGATAGCATTAATATCGAATTAAAAAATATAGAATGGACATAATATCGAATGGACAGAATATAGACTACAAAAATATAGAATGGACAGAATATAGACTACAAAAATATAGAATGGACAGAATATAGACTACAAAAATATCTAATTTGAGGTAAGTAAGTTAATATCAATTTTTAAAGTGTTTTTTATGTTAGTATATGTTTGAAAAGTGTATATTTATTTTATTATTTAAATGAATTAATTATTTTTATGGTATTTAATTTTTGCCTAATATAATTCTGTAGCGGGTTGTGGGTTAATAGGGGAATAGAGTGGGAAGTAATTTAATTATAACTAATTAAATATGTTAATTTATTTATTGGTATTTATTTTGAAATAATTGTTAATTAATTATCAATTGGTAATTAATTAAAATATAATTGGTAATTATTTTTAATTAATTGATTAATTGATAATTATGTTAATTTTAGTAATTTACTTTCTGTAGTGGGTTGTGGGTTTATAGGGGAATAGGGTGGGAAGTAATTAATTATAATTAATTAAATATGTTAATTTATTTATTGGTATTTATTTTGAATCAATTCTTATATAATTATGAATTAGTATTTAATTAAAATATAATTGGTAATTATTTTTAATTAATTGATTAATTAATAATTATGTTAATTTTAGTAATTTATTTTCTGTAGTGGGTTGTGGGTTTATAGGGGAATAGGGTGGGAAGTAATTTAATTATGATTAATTAAATATGTTAATTTATCTATTGCTATTTATTTTCAATTAACTATTAATTAATTATTAATTGGTAATTAATTAAAATATACTTGGTAAATATTTAAAATTAATAGATTAATTGATAAATATGTTAATTTTAGTAATTTATTTTCAGCAGCGGGTTATGGGTTTTTAGGGGAATAGGGTGGGAAGGTATTTAATTATAAATAATTAAATATATTAATTTATTTATTTGCATTTATTGTGAAATAATAGTTAATTAATTATTAATTGGTATTTAATTAAAATATATTAGGTAATTCATTTCAATTAATGTATTAATTGATAATTATGTTACTTTATTGATTTAGTTTATGTAGTGGGTTGTGGGTTTCTAGGGAAATAGGGTGGGGAGTAATTTATTTGTACGTAATTCTATTTTTAAATACATTTTTTATTGTATCACATTTTTTATTAATTTCTAATTGTTAATTAATTTATTGTTAATAGGTAATTAATTTGTATTAGTAGGTAATTATTTTTATGAATTAATTCTTATTTGCATTTTTAATTGATTAATTAATATACTACATAAAAGTCTTAAGTATTTTCATTAATTTCTAATTGGTATTATTATGTATTTTATTTTTATTTATATATGAAGTATTTACTTTCCCTACTGTTGCACTCACTGGAGTGGGAATAGTAATTTTTACCCTCCTGCTATCCAATGCTTTCCCTACTGTTGCACTCACTGGAGTGGGAATAGTAATTTTTACCCCTACGCTATCCAACGCTTTCCCTACTGTTGCACTCTCTGGAGTGGGAATAGTAATTTTTATCCCTACGCTATCCAACGCTTTCCCTACTGTTGCACTCTCTGGAGTGGGAATAGTTATTTTTACCCCTACGCTATCCAACGCTTTCCCTACTGTTGCACTCTCTGGAGTGGGAATAGTTATTTTTACCCCTACACTATCCAACGCTTTCCCTACTGTTGCACTCTCTGGAGTGAGAATAGTAATTTTTACCCCTACGCTATCCAATGCTTTCCCTACTGTTGAACTCTGTGGAGTGGGAATAGTAATTTTTACCCTACTTTGGCACTCTCTGGAGTTGGAAAAGTAATTTTTACCCCTTCGCTATCCAACGCTTTCCCTACTGTTGCACTCTCTGGAGTGGGAATAGTATTTTTTACCCCTACGCTATCCAGCGCTTTCCCGACTGTTACATTCTCTGAAGTTGGAATAGTAATTTCTACCCCTACGCTATCCAACGCTTTCCCTACTGTTGCACTCCCTGGAGTGGGAATAGTAATTTTTATCCCTACGCTATCTAACGTTTTCCCTACTGTTGCACTCTCTGGAGTGGGAATAGTTATTTTTACCCCTACGCTATCCAACGCTTTCCCTACTGTTGCACTCTCTGGAGTGGGAATAGTAATTTTTACCCCTACACTATCCAACGCTTTCCCTACTGTTGCACTCTCTGGAGTGAGAATAGTAATTTTTACCCCTACGCTATCCAATGCTTTCCCTACTGTTGAACTCTGTGGAGTGGGAACAGTAATTTTTTCCCTACTTTGGCACTCTCTGGAGTTGGAAAAGTAATTTTTACCCCTTCGCTATCCAACGCTTTCCCTACTGTTGCACTCTCTGGAGTGGGAATAGTATTTTTTACCCCTACGCTATCCAGCGCTTTCCCGACTGTTACACTCTCTGAAGTTGGAATAGTAATTTCTACCTCTACGCTATCCAACACTTTCCCTACTGATGCACTGTCTGAAGTTGGAATAGTAATTTTTACCCCTACGCTATCCAACGCTTTCCCTACTGTTGCACTCTCTGGAGTGGGAATAGTAATTTTTACCTTTACGCTATCCAACGCTTTCCCTACTGTTGCACTCTCTGGAGTGGGAATAGTAATTTTTACCCCTACGCTATCCAACGCTATTTCTAATGGTGTACTCTCTGGAGTGGGAATAGTAATTTTTACCCCTACGCTATCCAATGCTTTCCCTACTGCTGCACTCTCTGGAGTTGGAATACTAATTTTTACACCAACGCTATCCAACGCTTTCCCTACTGTTGCCCTCTCTGGATTGGGAATAGTAATTTTTACCTCTACCCTATCCAACGCTTTCCCTACTGTTGTACTCTCTGGAGTGGGAAAAGTAATTTTTACCACTACGCTATCCAACGCTTTCCCTACTGTTGCACTCTCTGGAGTGGGAATAGTAATTTTTACCCCTACCCTATGCATCACTTTCTCTACTGTTGCACTCTCTGGAGTTGGAATAGTAATTTTTATCCCTACGCTATCCAACGCTTTCCCTACTGTTGCACTCTCTGGAGTGGGAATAGTATTTTTTACCACTACGCTATCCAACGCTTTCCCTACTGTTACACTCTCTGGAGTGGGAATAGTAATTTTTACCCCTACCCTATGCAGTGCTTTCCCTACTGTTGCACTGTCTGGAGTTGGAAAAGTATTTTTTACCTCCACGCTATCCAACGCTTTCCCTACTGTTGCACTCTCTGGAGTGGGAATAGTAATTTTTACCCCTACACTATCCAACGCTTTCCCTACTGTTGCACTCACTGGAGTGGTAATAGTAAATTTTACCCCTACGCTATCCAATGCATTCCCTACTGTTGCACTCTCTGGAGTTGGAATAGTAATTTTTACCCCTACGCTATCCAACGCTTTCCCTACTGTTGCACTCTCTGGAGTGGGAATAGTAATTTTTACCACTACGCTATCCAACGCTTTCCCTACTGTTGCACTCTCTGGAGTGGGAATAGTAATTCTTACCCCTACCCTATGCAGTGCTTTCCCTACTGTTGCACTCTCTGGAGTTGGAAAAGTAGTTTTTTACCCCTACGCTATCCAACGCTTTCCCTACTGTTGCACTCACTGGAGTGGTAATAGTAAATTTTACCCCTACCTTATCCAATGCTTTCCCTACTGTTGCACTCTCTGGAGTTGGAATAGTAATTTTTACCCCTACGCTATCCAACGCTTTCCCTACTGTTGCACTCTCGGGAGTGGGAATAGTAATTTTTACCACTACGCTATCCAACGCTTTCCCTACTGTTGCACTCTGTGGAGTGGGAATAGTAATTCTTACCCCTACCCTATGCAGTGCTTTCCCTACTGTTGCACTCTCTGGAGTTGGAAAAGTAGTTTTTTACCCCTACGCTATCCAACGCTTTCCCTACTGTTGCACTCACTGGAGTGGTAATAGTAAATTTTACCCTTTCCGCTATCCTATGGTAAAAATATCGTAATTTTTTCATCAATATTACGCTTATATATATATATATGTATTAACAAATCAATTTGTACAGTATTTGTTTTACTTACATTAATTGTTTATTAATTTATAAGTTTATTTAAGTATTTTAAGTATGATTAAGTTCATTATATTTATTATTTCATTCATTTTTAATTAATTTAAAGCATTTAAAAAAATACAATATTTTGACTAACTATATGTTTTACATTGATATTTTTGATTCGATATTTTTGTACTTACCTTTTGGAGATAGGAGGTCGATATTACGGCATTCTATATTTTTACCTCAATATTTTGGTACGTCGATATTTTGGCATTCTATATTATGTCAGTGATCCCTTCTCCACTTAGGGACAGCTCAGGGCCTTGCCTCTTTCTCTTTAACTTCTTGCCCAGAAACTGCCCTCTGTCCAATGCCTGGGGTTCTTCTTAGCCGGGGGGTTTCTGTAGAGACATACTGCAGCCATCAAGGTGGACTACCCCCCCTTCCTGAACTTGTCAGGCAGGGAGGGTAGCCTTCTTTGGCCATATCAGGGCACTAGTGTGGTGGAAGATGTCAGGAAGCTGCCCTTTTGTGGGCCCAGTCCTCAGAAGTTCCATGGGAACCTGTTGTGATTGTTGTACCATTATGTGCTTTTTGTGCTTGCTTTCTTAAGGGTGTTGTCGTGACTAGGTGGAATGCCCTGCGTTCCAGGCGGCACACAACGACACTCTGGAGACGGTTTGCTGAGAGGAAGGCTGGAGTACTTGTTATGTGCATGGAGCTACTAAACCAACCTCCGAACTTCTTACACTGGTTTACGTGTACTACTTCCACAATTTGGCAACCACCACCTGCGCTCATTTATCATGAAAAATGGACCTACATGTTACGAGATTTGGAGCTACTGGATGATATTGAAGGGATTCAGATCTACATGGGAATTTGGTGATTCAGCAAAGGCACAAATTGCTCACTGCTCTTCCACGGATGTGTTAGGCTATTCACATTTCCTGTGACATACTACATATAAGGTACTGCGTTATTACTTTTTATTTGTATTTGGCAGAACCCTAGGCAGAACCCTAGGACCGCGCGCTAAGGATCCTCGGGCCACTGCCCGAGTGCTACTGTGGCTTCGATTGTTCTACCTTTCTTTTTGTTGCATCTATGGTACTATACTGTATGCCTTAAATCAAGTCCTGTGCCTGCCACCATTTTGGATTTGCTTTCACCAGTTGTTCTAGTCACACAGACTAGTCATTTTGTGGGAAAACCTGCACCTAGGCGCCGTATTGAGTTGTTCTGCGTATCCCTATAAAGTAGATCTCCAAGGTGATCTGCACACCTGCTATAACACCTATTGTTTACTATACTGGTGTTTTACCCAAGATACTGTGATCTGCATACCTGTTTATGTTCATATTGCAGGTGCGTTTCGGAGTGATCTACATTCTGCACACCATCATAACAAGGTTTGCCATCATTTGTAAGTAATCATTTCCAGCATGACAATGCTCTTATTGTCTCATCCGTTTTAGCATTGTCAAACTTACTTGACTGTGTATTAATTTTTTTTTATTTCCTCAAGTCTCTATGCCTTGACATTTTACACATTTGCTGGATAACTAATAGCTTGTTTGTGCATTGCTTTCCTCTATCCTATACTCATGTTCACTTGAGTGTAGTCTAGGTGTAGGAGGTACTATATTTGTTTAAATAAAAAAGAAAGATAGAAAAGGATTTCAACAATTCAATACAGCAGCAGGTCAAATGATTACACCACCACCCAATTTTTTGTTGGAAGGTGAAGCTCCTTCTATTGAGTGGGAGGAGTGGGTTGCGATTTTTGAAAATTATATTGAGGCCATTGACGGCCTGAGCTTTGCAGCTGAAATGAAAAAAGCACTATTTTTGAAATCTTTAGGTAAAGAAGGTCAAAATGTTATTACATTTGAACCAGAGGTTATGGGAGCAGATGCTGAACCAATTGATAATCCTTATGGTGAAGTGAAACGCAGATTAGGAAAGCATTTTGGCAAACAGGTTAATATAGTAATGTAACATCACCAATTCTATACTTTACCACAAAAGGAAAGGGAAGCGGTGGCCCAAATTGTTACATGGCTGAGGTAGTTAGCACTTAAATGTGATTTTGGCACAAGGACAGATCAATTGATTTGAGATCAACTGATCAATGTAAAAAGAAGAAGATGCAAGAGAGACTATAGGCGGCTAGGAATCTAACTCCTCAGGAGCTATTTCCATTGCAAAACTTGTTGAGTAGTCTGACATATGCATGAGAGAAATGCAGACCATGAAAGAAAAGAAAATGGAGACAGGTAATTTTGTTGGCAATAAAGAAGATATGGCGAATAATGACTACAATATCAAACTATGGAAGGAGCACCGGATTTCAGTGAACACACTCAAACCAAAATCTTTCTTGAATAAAAAGAACAAAAGCAATGGGTGCAATTAAATGAACACTTATCTATTACACTGGCTTACGTGTACTACTTCCACAGAACCCTACCCCTGCAGGGTATCCCAGTATTTCATCACTCTATGGTCCCCAAAAGGGTGTATCTGGGCAAGCACCAATGGCCCTGGAGAAGTGAATGCAAGCAAAAATAATGAGAGAGGCCCCTCTCACCAAAGGGACCGGGCTCTATCAGAGCTATGAAAGTAAAGATAACTGCCTTTGGGATATACTCAATTAATCACTATCAAAGATAACTCCCGCATTGAAACTTAATCTAGTGGAGCTATTGGTCTATCTGAGGCAAACAGAAATTGAAAATCGGATACCAATATTCAATTGCTCTAACCATGAATTGCTCTAACCGTGAACAAACAAAAAGTATCAGTACATTGTCTTATGTTTTCTTCTCTTGCTTTCTTTTCTCTTTTACTATTCATTTTCTTCACTATGAATTAGTGATGTTACTATGATTAAAATATGTTATTGATGATTTATTGCTGATTGCCTGGGAGGTGCCTAGTATTTTGTAATTAATCTGTCACAGCTTTGACAATTTGTGGTGTTTTAAAAAAAAGGAATAACATTTTTTTATATAATGTAGATAGTGGTAGCCATATTTTACAATAAATTGTTTTTTCCAGTACACATTGTGCAGTGGTACTGTGAGTGATACTGGGATTTAAGACACTGTGCCTTTATGATTAGTGATTGACTGTATATATGGTAGTGAGTGTTGAATTGAGTATACCCCAAAGGGAGTTGTCTTTGATAAAATAGCCCTGTAGTCCCATCCATTCTAAGTCCAGGGTGCCCCAGAGGCCCAGACCGAGGTTTGGGTACCTCCGATTGCTCAAAATCATATTATCTCTCTTCTCCCTGTTGTGTAGATGTTTCAAAATGAAAGTGGAAAATATCAGAAAGTATGCATCTCTGTCTAATCCTAGGATAACACATCATGACCCTACCCCTGTCCTAACAATTCTGCCAATCAATTTGGACATTCTAGTATGGCAAATTGAAGTGGTCTTCTCAAAAACCTCTTGAGAGCTTGGAACTTTGCCTCTAACTGTCACAGGTGCCTAGCTTCTTTTCTCCAAAAACCTCAAAGTAGAGCCAGTCATTTGTTTGGCTCCAGAGACCTGGCATTCTCTTCTTTGTTCTCCTTTTGATAAGCCTTTCCAGGTCTACAGCAGTGTAAAATGAAATTATTACATGCAGATTCTTTCCATGCCATTTCCTATTCCAGAAACATGCCTAATCACTGTTAATTGGCATTTTTTGTGGGGAAACCTTTCTTCCTCTTTCTGGCCAGCAGAGTAATTAACTTGGGCCAGTAGGATGGACAAAAGTCACAATATATTCAGGGGCTGAAAGGAAGAAATATAAATATTATTTAAAAAAATATGTTTTATTCATTTCTCCAATACTACATACATACAACCCTCAAGTGCATCCACCCACCTTTAATCCCTACAACAGTGAGGAGACTTGTTCAGTAGTAATACTATTTTCCCTCCTCTGAATACTTGTTGTGGATTGTTTCCCTGATGCTGGACAATTGTCCCACCTCCTCTAAGTGTCGCTTGGTTGTTGGATCTCTCTCTCTCACTACCAACCCAAGGAATCATCCCCATAGTCCTTATTGAAATCCCAGGACCCCCACTTCACTTGGTACTAAGTCCATGTCCTCGATGTGGGCTTTCCACACAAATTTGTATGAACTATTTTGGACAAGCAAGTGCCTTGTAGACCTGTTCTTCTGTCTGCATGCACCAATCCATATTGACTTCCAATTCATCTACCCTCTGAATGATGGCTCTATTCCATTTCAGTATTACATCTCGTCTAGCCACAATTATAATAATGCTGCAGCGTAGATGAGTGTATTTCTCCAATGTTTGTTCAACCCCAGATGACCAGCATTATCAATGTGGGTGTGAATTCAAGTGGGGTTTCTAGGACCTCAATAAATCTAGATCAGATCCTATTCCAAAAGGGATCCAGCCATGAACACTCCCACAGTGTGTGCAGTAGTGTGTCTCTGTGTGTGCATCCCCTTGAGCATCTGTCGGTTAGGCATCTATTCTTAGGGAAAAGTTGCGTTGTGGTGAAATACGCCCTGTGAAGTATTTTGAGCTGGGTTAACATGAAGTTTGCCCTTATAGCTATTACCTCAAATTCCTCATCTTCCAATTAGATCACTCTCCCATCAGTCTTAGGTCTATAAGTGGTGGGGTGCTATTGGCTAGTAATGTTTTATATATTGTTGTGATGTACTCCTAATTCATTTGCATACAGCTTGTAATAACGGAGACTCAGTTAATTAAACTCACTCACTAGAGAAGCCCAAAAAACAGGTAATCCAAAGAGCAATAAATCCAGGAAAGTAATTGGGTCAGAAATGATTTTCCTACACAGAACGCAAATACTGCACCTGACTCTCAGCTTCATATTGAGGATGAGCAGTTATACCACAAAATGGTTGCAAGCACAAACTCTTGCAGTAGGTCCACAGAGTAATTTCTTAATGATTCTTGTGCTCATACTGTCCTACTGGTATCTGCCTGGTAGCAACCCAGTCACAAATCCCTTCTTGTTTTCACTCTCTGAAAAGGACAGAGGAAATTGGACTTCCTAGTTTCCCTTACCAGCCCTACAAATACCTTTCTGTTCATACCAGATCTGCCAAGGTGTAACCACATCTGCTGATTTTTTCCACTCAAGCAGGAAACTTACATGGTCTTGGACTGCAACTGTGGTCCAGCCGCTACTACCCTACACTGGATGTTACATTGGACACAGCCACGTGGACAGCTTGATGGATATATGCTCCAAATTGGAAGTTAACCTAATCAAGCATTCAACATGGATTCTTAGGGTAAGGGAGTTTCTATTCTATTCTGTATTATTCACATCAATTCTCCACGTATACTCAGACCTTTCAGTTTGGTAGTGAAGTAATCAACTCATTAAGATCAGCGTCTTTTCGAGAAATTAAATTCTAACAAGCAGATGTTCTTCACGGCTGAACAATCATACACAAATCTGATGATGGGTGATAAGATATGATCCCCCAACAATCCCTCTCAGACCTACTGTACCCCATTTATGACTTCCTTCGAAGTTGCATGCAGGTTTGAGTGGGTGTAATTCCTTATGACATTGTTGACCGAGAAAAGGGCTACTATGTGCCAGGTATGTTGGCTCATCCACTGTAACCCAAAACATACATCTACTTATCTCTATCAGGAAGAAAGTTATTTTGTTTGATTTAAAGTAGGCAGAAAGGGGAAAATCCTGAAGTATAGAAGATAGGTTGCCAAATCCACACCTGCAGTTTATGACTCTACTCTATATCTACTTATAAATTAGAAGGAGATGGAGCCTTAGCATGCTAAGTTATAAACGTTCTTCCACCACAGTCTGAATAAGAACTTTAATATAAATTAATAGAAACAGTTTTAAAATTAAGAAGAAGTATTAAGAGGCCAGTACTCTAATTGGTTTGTACATGTGCGTTTCACATTTCTAGACCTTTCCTCCCCAATCATAAGTCATAAATACTGAATCAAATAAGAAGGATCTACAGGTTTTGATTGTTAAAGATAGCAATTATGACTCCTGAAAATCAACAGTATCACATATTTGTAGCAGTCAAACAGGCAGTAAAATGGATATTGTCAAAGGAGTTATATTCAAATTCTACTGTTCTTAAAATGATTGAATTTTCAGAGGTGTATGTGGTGCAACTTGAATTCTGTAGACTTCAATGGGGTAATGATGTACTAATAGAAAACTGGGTTAACCTCACCCTGCCCTGCACTAAGGGCACCCAAGGTGGGAGTCATGTGCACAGAGTCCAACAAAAACAAATAGGGCACAAATCTAGAGGCACACCATAAAAAAGATGGTATTTTCCTACAAGTGTCTCCCCCAGCAGAAGGAGTGAACTACCCACTGCATGGGAGTTCTCATCTCTAAGGCAGAAAAAAAACCTGCTTCTGTGACAATCTGCATCAGAGTGGTTAGCACCAGGACATTGTTCCACTGTGGAATCCATACCCTGTATGGAGATGGACTACCTCAACCATTTATGATTCTCACACCACAGTCTGTGTGAACCCAGAAACGAGTCCCAAACAAGTATGTCCCCAGTTTGTTCAGTGACTAGACAACTGTGAATGCTTCTCTTTCAATTACACTCAACCTTGTGCACTAGGTAGTGACCTCCTGCTGATAAAGGCTATAGGTTGGTCTATGCCCTCCATATTTTGCTGTGAGACAACAACCTCAATCCTGAAGCATCTGTCTGCACAACTCATTTATGGTTAAAGTCAAGTGTCTTGAGGATTGGTGCTGATTGGTCCCTCCTTCTGGGTGTCAACATGATTTTGACACACCTCCATCCCTATCACATTCCTGGACTGATTTCTGGAAGTCATCACAGGCAGGGGGGCAACAATGGCCTCATAACCCTTCATAAACGTTCTGTAATACCCAGTAAGGCCAAGAAATGCTTTCACTTTGGTCTGCATTTTGGGAAGATCCACAGCTAGGATGCCTTGAATCCTGGGCAGCAGAGGCTCTATATGTCCCATCTTTGTGATCTAAGTACACTACAGGATCCTGCCCTATCTGGAATTTACTGGCATTGATAACCAGGACTGTCTGCTGCATGGCCTGCAGTATTTCCATTTAGTGAGTCAGTTGTTCTTTCCATCCAATTAGGCATCACAGAATTCTTCCTACCCACCAGGACCTAGTTGCTCAACCTTTGGAAGGTGGAGTGGGCCTCCAGGGCCCAGAACTGGAAATGTCTCTCATGCATGGACAATGCTGAAATTTCCTTTGCACTCTCAGTTAAAGCAATATGCTGATATC
Source organism: Lissotriton vulgaris (assembly GCF_964263255.1). Classification (NCBI taxonomy): domain Eukaryota; kingdom Metazoa; phylum Chordata; class Amphibia; order Caudata; family Salamandridae; genus Lissotriton; species Lissotriton vulgaris. The sequence continues at coordinate 184,141,756 of NC_141688.1, read as the reverse complement.
AAGTCAAAGGTACTGATGAACATGGCAGCCCATAATCTGCAAATGAGTTCATCACCCTGGATATCGACTGTGCATCAGTTTTGGTGACTGAATCCCCTGCAAACCATACAGAATTACGGTTCTGAGGTGCTGCCAATGGAATAGAATTTTGTATCAATATCACTTGGCGGAACCAAGGACTGCAGGAAGGCTTCATAACCCCAAGATCCAGCATTATGGACTCATCCTTGATGCTGTTACTCACTTTGTCAGATAGCCTGTCAATTTTGTTTTTGACAGGCAGTGTCCTCTGTCAGTCTCATGGGTACATTAATTATTGAACTCTGGGGTCAGTGAGGCTAAAGAGGCAAACTGCCACAAGAACTGGCAACACTCCATCTGTTGAACGTTTGTCTAAATGGGGACAGGACTACTCCTTCCACTGCCCCATTGTTCTCCTTTCATTTTGTAGATAAGTAAGTCTGCTATGGATTTAGTTTCCTACTACTCACCACTATCTGTCACCATGAGCATGTGATTTTGGACCTCTAAAAAGTGTAGTTTTCATCTGTTGATATGTAGGACCCTTAAAAAATGTGAGTGTCTACAGGTCTACCAAGTATGTGACCTCATATTTCTTCTCCTTGATGTCATAGAACGCTGTCCTCTGGTCTTAAATGACATAGGGCCCCACGGGCTCCCTCACTCACACTTTTTGGCCAGCTTGGTATTTGATCAGAGTGGGCAGTTGGTCCTAACACCTCTTTATTGTCTATGGCTGGCCTCTAAATTCACTTAGCGCCCCATCTTGGTTGGTTGTGAGGGCAACAATGTAGTCAATAACATTTTGTGAGGATTTCCTGGGGGCTTCCTGCCACACCTCTTTTATAAAATGGAGAGGTCCTCTTAAGGTGTACCAAATAGAAGCTCCAGCCCAATTCCTTCCGTGGTACTTACCAGTAAGTAAACAATAAGCATGGTAGCAAGACATCCCACTTAAATCTCCGGGGCACAGATAGGCTAATGAACATGCATATAGAAATTCTTGCCAAATCATTAAATAGGACCATTGGCCAGGGGTTGGAGCATGGTGCATAACTTATCAGTAATACCACACTGAGCCCACATGGCCTTCATGTATGCTGACATGAATTTGGTATTTCTATCAGACACTACTATCTAGGGGAACCCCACTCGGGTAAATATCCACATTAGATCCTCACCACCAGGGGCACAGTCTCTGTATGTAATGTAAATGTATAGGCATTTATATAGCGCACTACTTACCCGTAGGGTCCCAAGGCGCTTCGACCGCTGCGAAACCCTTCCTGGCTTCCCTGAGAGATGGTCCCTTAATGGGTATCTCCAGGGTGAGACCAGGCATCCCCAGCGGTCTGGTGGGGCCGTTAGTGAAGATGAGGCAAGCTAATGCCCAGAGTTGCCGAGTGTGATCGCTGATCAGAGTGGGCACCGAGGCGAGAGAATTATCGAGTCCGCTGACCCTGGTCCAGAAACCTGCCGCGCCGGGAAACGAACCCTGGTCCCGGGCCGTCCTCTGCTCTCGGGTCTGCCGCCTCTAACCAGTGAGCCACACTACTTCACTCTCTGTCCTCAGACGAAGGGCTTCATGCTACCTGATGACATTGTTCACCAAGCACCAGGATTAATCTGCTCCCTAGAGTTGTCATGGGATCAAGAAGGCCAACAATCTTACTCTCTCAAAGGGTGTTTCCACTGCAGTAAATTGATAGATGTGAGCCTTGCGCTTTCGTCCTGACTTGTCAATGACCTGATAATTCACATTGGACCTCCAAATGCATCTGACTTGATCCTTATTTGGGGCTCCTAAAAGTGGGTGAATAGGCGGTCAATGGTGTAGACCTGCCCCAGATGTCCTACCAAGGGAATATCATAAACCAGCTGAAGTAGGAAGGTCCTACAGCATGGGGGTTACACCAAAACTCTAGTTAACTCAGTCTCGCTGTACAGGGCCCCATTCTCCAAGTACCTTGCATACCTCTGCATGGAAGTGTCTGCAGCAGTTTACCACCCGGCCAGCTTAGACAAGTTCTTTCCTGGGCAAATATATCCTACCCTGTAGGTTCAGTGGCACAATATTGTGGCCAGAAATATTTAGATAAAAAGAATATAATTTACCACAATATAGTGTTTCTATACCTATAATTGAAATGGGAATGAGAAAAATATGAAACAAAATATATTATGAAAGTAACATTGGCTAACAACAGACAAAAATATTGTTTTTCTATATTTATATTCACTGAAGAAAAACAAAGGTCACAGGGATATTATAGTTAGGAAATATATATTTTTTTAAAACTTAGAAATTCGTTAAAAAAACAAGGTCATAGAGACAATATATTTAGGCTCAGATTTCACTCGCAGAAAACCATTGAAATTCAGCACTTATAGTTACCTAAGCTTACTATAATTTATTTATTTATTCATTTATTTATTAATCTTATAAAGCGCGGCAGCTACCCGTAAGGGTCTCCCGGCGCTGAATGACAGTCATAGCAGAATACAGTCCGAAGGGGAAATTATTGGGCAAAGAGCCAGGTCTTTACGGCTTTACGGAAGCGGAAATGACAGTGCTCCATACGTAAGTCCAGGGGAAGGGAATTCCAGAGTTTGGGTCCCAAGGTGGCAAAAGAGCGACCACCCACTCTGGAAAGCCTGTACTTAGGAGCACAGAACAAGTGTTGAGAAGAGGAACGGAGAGAACGTGCAGGTACATAAAGTTTAACAAGAGATTGGAGATAAGAGGGGGCGACTCCAATTTTAATCTTATGCATAAAGCACAATGCCTTAAATTTTACTCGATTGTCGAGGTTGAGCCAATGCAGTTCCTTAAGACGTTCAGTAATGGGACCGTATTTCCGACAACCACAGAGAAGCCGTGCAGCGGCATTCTGAACTAGTTGGAGACGGCGCATGACCGCCCTCGTAGCCCTCAGATAGAGCACGTTCCCGTAGTCCAATCTAGAGGTCACCAGGGCCGTCACAACAGATCTCTGGGTGTCGGAAGGCAGAATCCAGAAGATTTTTCTCAGCCATCTTAGAATAGTAAAACAGGTGGCTGCAACTTTATTGGCCTGGTCTTTCATCGATAGATCCCTATCGATAATGACCCCAAGATTTCGCGCTCGCTCAGAAGGAATGGGTAAGCAGCCCATGGTTGCAGGTCAATGTCTCGAACTCCATAGATCAGGCTTGTTACCAAAGACAAGCATCTCCGTCTTGTCGCTATTTAGTTTAAGAAAATTGCGGCTCATCCAACGGGAGATCTCGCTAAGACCTGTTTGCAAAGATGAAGGAGAGGAGGGATCAGCTTGGGATAGGGAAAACACAATCTGAGAATCGTCAGCATAAGTAAAAAGATTAAGAATAAAGTAATGTGCAATATGGGCCAGAGGAACAACATAAAGATTGAAGAGAAGAGGACTAAGGATAGAGCCCTGGGGCACACCATGTGGAGAAAGATAAGTATTGGATGTAGACGTGTTGGAAAAGATCTGAAAAGTCCGGTCAGTCAGAAAAGATGAGAACCAGTGCAAGGCTTTATCACAAATGCCAAAGGAGGCAAGATTGCTGAGAAGAATACTGTGCGAGACAGTATCAAAGGCTGTACTGAGATCAAGCAATATCAGTGCAGCCGTTTCACCTCAATCTAATAGTAGGCGAAGATTCTCAGTCACTCCCAATAGAGTCGTTTCAGTAGAGAAACCCTGACGAAAACCAGACTGGGAGGGATGAAGAAGATTATTGGTGGTGACAAAGCGTGATAAATGTAAATGAATATGTCTTTCAAGAATTTTAGAAAAAGCAGGCAACAGCGAAATAGGGCGAAAATTTGAAGCAACATTGGGATCCGCAGTAGGTTTCTTCAGTAGCGGAGTAACCATTGCATGCTTCCAGCAGTTGGGAACCATGGCTGAGTTAAGAGAAGAATTGAGTAAGGTACAGATCAAACTAAGTTGAGGGAGCTCAAGCTTACGTAAAATCGAAATTGGTAGGGGATCCATGGGGGAACCCGATTTAATGTTGTTTAGGATCTCCAATAAAGTAGCAGGTAAGAGATCAGGTCAAGTCGTCAGTGAGGCTGAAGGTAGACAAGAAATAGTGGGAGGAGGACAAGAAATTGCATCAGTATGCATGGTCGAAGATGAAGTAATAAGGATATTAGTATTATCATGGGCTGCTATATCTTGGTAGATATTTTCAATTTTGGAATTGAAGTACTGGGCAAGTTCATCACATTTCTTGCTAGAAAGAGGTGCGGGTATAGCAGTGGTCTGTGAACCAGCAAGATCTTTTACTACATTAAATAATACATTGGACTTGTTCATAGCTTCAGTAATTATGTTATTGACATGAGCTGGTATCTGGTATGAGCACAAGCCTTATGATAAAGTTTCAATTCTGTTCTATATGTAAGACCAGCAGTGATGGAGTAGTCCTTCCTCCAGGCACGCTCTAGTCTTTTACATTGGAATTTGTGTGAACGAAGGGTTTCATTATACCAGGGGGCAGGAGATTTATGAACAATAGTCTTCTTATTAGTGAGAGGGAGGCAAGTGTTTATAGCCTCAAGAAGCCAGGAATTCACAGAATTAGCAGCTGCATCCATGTCATCCAAGTTGAGTGGAAATTTAGGCATAAGATCGCACAGGCTTTTGTTAAAAGCTACAATGTCCACATTTTTCCAAACTCACTTCTTGATGTTCATAGAAGGATTGAATTGGGTCTGTGTTTCATTACTTGTTATAGTAAATTTAACAGGGTAATGATCAGACCAAGAAACTAGCAGTGCAGGAAAACATTTTAGTTGTGTGATGTTAGAAAAAATAGGATCTAAGAGATGCCCACCTTTGTCGGTGGGACCCTCTTATATATAAAATATAATTTTCACCCTGCAGTGCAATGGTTCCGACATGAACACCAGTGCTCCTGTGCTCATGACGAAGCCATTCCGTCATGTGCACAGGCGCACTAAATCCCTCTGCAGAACACAGCAGAGGGATTTCCTTTTTATTTTTGGGGCCTCGGCAGAGGGGAAAGAGGGATAACAGAACCTGGTGAGAGCCACTCAAGTCACCCCATCCTAGATTCCTCTGGGTGTCTAGTTTTCAAAAATGTATAGGTTTGCTAGGATTCCCTAGGTGCCAGCTGAGCTAGGGTTCACAATTCACAGCTAGGCGCTTTGCAAAAAACACTATCAGCTTTCAATGTTAACAATGTGGAATATCCAAGTTGTGTTTTGGGTCGTTTCCTGTCGCGGAAACTCGGCCTACCCACACAAATGAGGTACCTTATTGGGAGACTTAGCAGAATATAGAATTGTAAAGCAACTGGTATTACCTATTGACTTTTGATGCATTTCTGTCTTCCATATGTAAGACAATGTGTAAAAAAGAAGTCACTTTGAAAAATGTCCTATAATTTACATGCTATTATGGGTACCCACAATTTCGAAGAAGTGCAAAAAGCTACTGTTTCTAAACTCTGTATTTGGTTCCGATTTCAGAAATACATAGGTGTCTTTCATACTTCAGCTGATTTTATTTTCCCAAAGGAATTGCTATATTCCCAGTACACAATAAAAGCAATTGCAAGAACCTGCTCAGTTATTGGCTCTGGGTTCTTCGGGTTCTTGGTAAACCTACAAATCCTACATATCCCCACAACCAAACGGGTCCGGCGGATGTAACAATATATTGCTTTAAAAAATCTTTCATAATTAGAAGAAGTTACCGGTGAAAACGCTGGCACATATGGCTTTTTTTTCAACTCCCTTTCAATTTTTCCTATTTTCAGCTGTTAGTTTCTATAAAAAATGTTGAAGGATATACACACATGATGCCTTGCTAAATTCAGAATTCTGGCTAATTTTCTAAAATTTATAGCTCTCCAGGGTCCATTATTGCTTTCATACCCATTTCTACCATTAACTGGAATGAGGTTGAAAGCACAAAAAATAGCAAAAATAGGCTATATCACAGCAAAATGCAAAAACTGTATACAAATGTTTGGTTTTCTGACAAAAGTCTGCCCTTCCCCGGAAGCTGAAAAGATCGTAATTTCAGCACCACCAACCCTTTGTTGATACCATTTGCAGGGAAAAAGCAGACACTTTCTTCTGCAGCACTTCTTTCCCATTTTTCAAATAAACTCAAACTGTAGCTGTATTTTGGCTAATTTCTGACTCTTCTCTAAGGCAATCAACAAACCGTGGGTACCTTTATAATTCCCATGATATTGTCAGAAAAGGACACAAATCTAGTGTGGATACATTATGTGATCAAAAGGTTACTGGGGCCTAAGTGCAGACTACCCCAAATCGCCAAAAAAAGGCTTAGCACAGGTGGGGAAGTCTTAGCAGCGAAGTGGTTAATCCTATGCAAATTTCTAATCTGATACATTGGCAGAATTTAAAGTCCTCATCAAAATGCTGAAAGAGGTCACCAGTAATATTTATCATTTTTCAGTTCCATAATGGACTAGACACAAGCAACCTACATTTACAGACCCATAATCTCCCATTAACTGTCAATTTTTTCATCAACAGCTGAGCCAATCACTACTGCGAAAGAGACGGAGGCAGGCCAAGAGAGCCCCTCTCAAGATAGATGAAGAAGAAGAAGCCCTCAGTGAACTATGTCCTCCTGAAGCATTGGATATCGACGACCAGCCTGGCACATATGATCAGTCTGGGCAGACTCCAACAGTTGGGACCACACCTCCAACTACGGTGGGAACAACCCAGACAACATCTATCCGTGAAACCACTGCGCCTAGCACAGGTAGAACCATCTCCAATCCGGGTAAACATGGCCAGTCTCAATACTGAGGGTGCAGGCCTATGCACTGAGGTGGCACGTGTCCATATTGAAGTGGCTAGTGTCTTCACTAAGGTGGCCGGCATCCGGACCGAGGTGGCCTACCTCAGAGTTGTGCTGCGGGACATGAACAGCACCCTCTGCAGGGCTGTTCCAATTACAACTCCCCCTCCAAGTGGGCCAAGCAGGTTAGCACCATCAACCACTGAAGAAGCCATAGGAAGGGAGGCCCTGACAGGGAAGTTTTTGCCTGCAAGCACCCTTGACTCAGCAACTCCTAATCCCCCCTCACCCAGAACGTGGGGATGGTGAATAGACCAGAACCACCATCAGAAAGCCACCACGTCACTAATTCTGTTGTATGTGACACAGAAATTCACGCTGTTGATTCTACCTCCCCACTTTTCCCTGTCTCATGTGAGGAGTGATTTGTACTTTAAATTCAAGAAACTAGTGACTCTACTCCAATGCGTTCATCCATCATGACTGTATCCTTCTTTTTTTACTCTTCTTCCATATACTTTTCACTGTTATGGTATTAAGTTTTGTTTTTCCTGTAAACACCAGAAATTACATTGTCACTCGTGTTCATTCATACATTGTATTATGTAACAGTTCAACCACGTTCAATTAACATTGTATTTTCCCAAATGTTAAACATATGTCACGCCTGTTTTAAATGAAAACAGTGGTCGAATCTTTGTACAGTAGCGGGTCACATAAGGACATAGACACGTGCATTGAATAAATACATTTGTCCATTCATCAACTGACATTATGTTAGCTACTTTTGCAATTTCAGCAGTACAACAAAGTGATTAGCCTTGTAAACATAAAGTTGGCCATGAGCCTTCACACCTGTTTGGCCTGGCATGAGTGCTCCCAGAGGTTATACACAGCAGCTGACTTGAGGAGATGTTAATTGCAACAGTGTCTGTATGAAAATTTAGTGTATTTCAAATCGAGGCCCACGTACAGTGCATACATGGACATGGGCATAGATGCACATAGCCATTGGTCCAGCGCGATCATATTAACCCAACGTTGGCTGGTGAGAGAGAACACCGTACATGTAACCGCCAAGTGCCCGGCCACACTACACCGTATAATGAATGGTTTTTCAAAGTCATCTCTGTCACAGTGCTTTACTTACCCAAATGTTTAACCTTGGCAGCTAAGCCATAAACCACATGTATCAGACCTGTATTACTCCCAAGGTTAGACAGATGCACACCATTTTGATCATTGTGAGTAAAATTTACCATACATGCCAGAGCTACTATGTTGTGGAAAAACATTGGGACATATCACAGTTGACACTATCAGACATATTGTGGACTACACGTACAGAGTCCGACTCTTGGCCTGTCATGCGCTATGTACAGTCAGGCAGACATATACCTCCTGTCAAGTACTGCCAAACGTATCCAGTGTGACCATGTGTATTGGCCTTCAGAAATGAATGACACAAACACATGGTAAAGGCTTGTGAACATGTATCTGTCTACAGATGAGTAGCATGTAGTGGTTACAAGGCTTATTATGTGCAAATATGAGTGTGTACTGTTAGCAACAACTTACAATACACATAAGAGTCATGTAGTGGTGCTATGATGTCTCTTCCCAATTGTCTACAGGTGTGCCATATTCAACATGGCCCAAAATGTTCCTTGAAAACATCACACTTATCAGTTGCAGTATCAATAAATAGTGCAATATGAAAATGGGTGTGGATTATTATGGCAATTTGAGTGGGGATGCGTTAAGGCCTATGTGGTGTCAGGTCATATGGATGTTTGTGATCATATGTCAAATGCAATTTTAGGCACATTGTTTCCAGGTTACTCTGGTGTCAGACAAATCTTAAATGGCTATGATCTTCTAGTACTCATGTATATGTGTATAGACAGTGAACATCTATTGATTTAAAATTAATCTTCAACAATAATTTGGATGGGGATTTGACCTTGAAACATTTAAATCTGTACTAGACATATTGCTGTAAGATTCCTGCAGCAGGCTCACATTGTAAAAGGATATCACAAAAGTATAGGGCATCTAGCAGGTCCTTGTGAGGAATAGGTAGGACTGCAGTAAGCATTGCCATGGAAGTTGGTGTCACGTTTTCACAGTCGTGTGTGAAAAGCTACAAACTTCACAGGGTCTAACCAGACCTTACAACATACATGGATAAAGAGTAGTGACAAGTTTGCTCATTGAATTGTAGGTGACTGTATTCAATGCCACCATGTGTGGAGTTGTGACAAGCTCATGTTGCATACATGTATGGGCCCTTGCGAAGTCTGTAGCAATACTGTAATACCTATTAGGTGATGTGATTACTCTACATTGTATGTTGCTCAATATACTAATCTTTACCTCCTGTGTATCTACAGTGCTTACTAGGTATTGTTCAATTCCAGCAGCTACACAGGGAAGCTGAGAAGACAAGGACCAGGATGTTGGGAAGCAGCAGGTCAAAGTGTGTCTGGTCGGGACACTAATACAGTGGCCAACAGGTCGAGGGGAGTGCCATGGAGGAACCAGACCTAACAACTACATTCAGCAAGTAGGACTCCAGGGACTCTCCCTTGGTGGTGGTGGACCCCACCCAATCTGGTGCAGTGTCATCAGTGCTCTCCACCCCCCTACCATTTCCATCTCTGCCCTCACTTCATCTCCCCAACCAGTTTCCCAATCCCACACCCTTAAGAGGGGAGCTGTCTCCACTGCTGCGGGCACCTCTACCACTGCCTCTGTGCCCCAGCAGCCCTTTGTGAGGAGGCTATTGGCCTCCAGAATAGGATCTCTGTTGGGCAGACTGCACTGTTGTAGGCAGCCTACAAACACAGATGGCTGCCTACCTGGGTGGCATTCACAGTGACATGTGTGCTGTACTGGGATCCGTTGAGGCTCTGGCCTCCTCATTAAAGGCAGCTTTACACCAAACCCAGCTTTCCATCCCACATCCATCCCCAACCTCATGCCCATCCATTGTTGTAGATCTCATATTATTCATATGATGTTTCATGCTGCAATGAAATGCAGCAATGGACAAGTGGGCTGTCACACAATAGTAGGCACTCATGTGTCCCTAAAATCTTGAACCTTATCCCTGTCGGCCATGCCCCTTTGTGAGAACCCCCAGCTTCGACATTCCAACCGCAAGCCTGCTTGCTGTGAATGTGATGCCTTAGATTGTCATATGATTTTTAAACAAAAATAACAGCAGCCCAAATGCAACTGCCATGTGTCGCCTTCCTGACATTGGAAGATCAAAAGTCACTGCCAGAAGTTGACTGTGAGATAGGTGGTCTTGCGCGGGAAGCTGAAGCCTTTGTGTTACATTTGTGAATTAGAATTTGCCGTCCAATGGCGGTGTTTGTGTATGGCTAAGACCACTTATGGAGTATACAAATACATTGAAATATACTAAGCACTCCACATGCCTACTGACACTGCTGCAAACTACACCTCCTCTACTTCAGCTGCCTTTTGTCATATCTGTGAGCCATCATGGCACAAGTAGAAGGTGTGTGGGCCCAGCCTTCTATCCAGTGGAGCAGTTATCCTTGGAGGAAGAGGTCCACGCCCATTACTGGCAACTCTATGGTTCACCAGATGAGCAGGTAAGTTCCTCACTTTTTTGGACTGCACTGCTTACTGATTAGCAGATTATAATTATGTGTCCATTGGTTATTATTTGAGGTATAAAAGGGTGTTATTTTAGAAGCATGACATTGTACATTCAAGTATTCTGTAGAGAAGGTATGTTTACGATGAACTTTTCAAAACAATTGTGATTTATTTAAAGCCAATGTACATTTTGTCATTACTTTTCACTGATTGTGTTCACTTGTTGGTGCTTAGGGTATTACAGATTTATTTGTGCTAAAAGCAGTATTTATATAGAACTGGTATTGGCATTTCATACAATGGCTGAAAGTTTCATATGCATGCAGATACACCAGCGTTAAATGGCATGTGCAAACACATGCCAAGCAGTTTTTATCAAAATAATTCCTTATCCTGCTGTCTGGACAATGTCTGCACTGTTAAAAATTAACCTTGAATTGAAAGAAGTGTGGTTGGCAAACGGATCAGTCAACCAGAAAGGGTCACATGTGGACTAGAAACGTCTGTGTTTCACTTAACACCTTAAGTGCTGCGCCCGTCCAACGGCCGACGGCACCACTACCTCGGGAGTGCTGCCATCGGCCGTTGGACGTTCCAACTGCACCTGCGCAATGGAATGTCCAGCACTGGAGCTGGACGTTCCATAGCTGCTAAGGTGTTAACTTTGAAAGATATTAAAAATCTGTCTCATGATCAGGCTGTCTGTATTAAGCGAGCTGGCAATACTAATGTGGTGTAAGTTCTATCAAATTGCCTTGCTGTAGACTAGTTAATTTTGCAATTGGCCGCACTACTAGAGAGGTTACGATTGGGTGTTGTTGGCTACTTTGAGCCCGATTCACAGAACTAACTTAAGATAAAATCCTAAACCTACCTTATTTTGGTATTCGCAGAAGACAATTACTGATTTTAGTATACACAGAAGGCAGTGGCGTAACGAAACTTGAGGGGGCCCCCCTGCAAACTACATGGAGGGGGCCCCCCTCCCATCCTCCGTGCCAGTCTAGAGCTCTCAGGCCAGCGACACGCCATAAAGCAGGGGATGCAGGGCTATTGTTACACCACTGTAACTAATCTAGCCGTTATAAGTAACACTGGATGGTGGAGTCAAAGGTTGAGCTTAGTCTGCCGGCAGGCTATCAAAGGTGGTGGTTCATTCATTACAGGGTCCCTGCCATCAGTACGCCGGGGAAGTTTGCCCAATTCTAGGTGGGTTTCCTGATGCAGACTCCTGTCATGATATGCAACATCGGGCCCACTCATCGTTCAGTTTTGACAAAAGTGCATCCACTACTCCTTTTCATTTCCGTTTTAAAACATTAGACAATGCGACAATGCAGTATTTCAAAAGCAGATGTAACTACAAAAAGAAAATTTTGATAATACATTTTTATTAGTAGACAATAGCAATCTTAAGAGGCATTGCATAGCTTCATACACACCGTGACCCCAATTCCATCACAGTCTCTCTCTCAGTGAGTCAGTCTCTCTCACTGTCAGTCAGTCTCTCTCTCTCTCTCTGTCATGCAGTCTCTCAGTCAGTCAGTCTCTCTCAGTCAGTCAGTCTGTCAGTCAGTCAGTCAGTCTCTCTCTCTCTCTCTCTCTCTCTCTCAGTCAGTCAGTCTCTCTCTCTTTCTGTCAGTCTGTCAGTCAGTCAGTCAGTCTCTCTCTCTCTCTCTCTCTCTCTCAGTCAGTCAGTCTCTCTCAGTCAGTCAGTCAGTCTGCCAGTCTCTCTCTCTTTCTGTCAGTCTGTCAGTCAGTCAGTCAGTCTCTCTCTCTCTGTCAGTCTCTCTCTCTCTCTCTCTATCAGTTTCTCAGCCAGTCAGTCTCTCAGTCAGTCAGTCTTCAGTCTCTGAGTCAGTCAGTCAATACTCTCTCTCCACTCTCTCTCTCTCCATTCTCTCTCTCAACTCTGTCAACTCTATCTCTACTCTCTCTCTCTCCACTGTCTCTCCACTGTCTCTCTCTCCACTTTCTCTCTCTCTATTCTCTCTCCACTCTCTCACTCTCCCTCGCCACTCTCTCTCCACTCTCTATTCTATCTCTCCACTCTCTCCCTCCACTCTCTCTCCACTCTCTAATCTCTCTCTCCACTGTCTCCCTCCACTCTATCTCTCCACTCTCTATTCACTTTCTTTCTCCCTCCACTCTCTCTCTCCACTTTCTCTCTCCACTCTCTCCCTCCACTCTCTTTCTACTCTCTCTCCAGTGTCTCTTTCTCTACTCTCTCTCTACTCTCTCTCTTTCCACTCTCTCCCTCTACACTCTCTCCACTCTCTCTCCACTGTCTCCCTACTCTCTCTCTCTCCACTCTCTCTCCACTGTCTCTCTCTCCACTGTCTCTCTCCACCCACTTTCTCTACTCTCTCTCTCTCTCTCCACTGTCTCTCACCACTGTCTCTACACTCTATCTCTCTCCACTCTCTCTTTCCACTCTCTCTCAACTCTCTCTCACTCCACTCTCTCTCCCACTCTCTCTCACAAAGTAGTGTGTGTTGCCATGGGCATACGCAGAAATATTTCCGAGGGGGAGCACATTTTTAACTTCATCACCATCCCCCTTACACCCTTCTCCCCTATGCCTTGCACCCTTCTCCCCTTCCCCTTGCACCCTTCTCCCCGTCCGCCTTGAGCCCTTTTCTACCTTGTACCCTTCTCCCCTCCCCTACCACTCTTCTCCCCTCTGCCTTGCACCCTTCTCCTCTCTACCTTGCACCCTTCTCCCATCTGCCTTGCACCATTCTCCCATCTGCCTTGCACCCTTCTCCCCTCCCTCTTGCACTCTTCTCTCATCTGCCTTGCACCCTTCTCTCTACCTTGCACCCTTCTCTCCTCTGCCTTGCACCCTTCTCCCCTCCACCTTGTGCACTTATCCCCTCTGCCTTGCACCCTTCTCCCCTCTGCCTTGCACCCTGCTCCCCTCTGCCTTGCACCCTGCTCCCCTTCTCCCCTCCACCTTGCACCCTTCTCCCCTCCGCTTTGCACCCTTCTCCTCTCTGCCTTACACCCTTCTCCCCTCTGCCTTGCACCCATCTTCTCTCTACCTTGCACCCATCTCCCCTCTGCCTTGCACCGTTCTCCCCTCTGCCTTGCACCCTTCTCCCCTCTAACTTGCACCCTTCTCCTTTCTGCCTTGCACCCTTCTTCCCTCTGCCTTGCACCCTTCTCCCCTCCCCCTTGCACCCTTCTCCCCTTCTCCCCTCCGATTTGCACCCTTCTCTCTGCCTTGCACCCTTCTCCCCTCTGCCTTGCACCCATCTCTCCTCTACCTTGTACCCTTCTCCCCTCTGCCTTGCACCTTTCTCCCCTCTGCCTTGAACCCTTCTCCCCTCCCCCTTGCACTCTTCTCCCCTCTGCCTTGCACCCTTTTCCTCTCTACCTTGTACCCTTCTCCCCTCTGCCTTGCACTATCTCCTCTCCACCTTGCACCCATCTCCTCTCCGCCTTGCACCCATCTCCTCTCTACCTTGCACCCTTCTCCCCTCCCCCTTGCACCCTTTTCCCCTCTGCCTTGCACCCATCTCCTCTCTGCCTTGTACCCTTCTCCTCTCTACCTTGCACCCTTCTCCCCTCCCCCTTGCACTCTTCTTACAAGACCTGGAACCCATCTCCTCTCTGCCTTGCACTCATATCCTCTCTACCTTGCACACTTCTCCCCTCTGCCCCCCTCTGCCTTGCACCCTTCTCCCCTCTGCCTTGCACCCTTCTCGGCCCCCCCTAACGAACCCTCCTGCGGACGCCCACATGGTGCGTTCTAACAAGAGTGCTTACCTGAGGGCACTATTTTGCTGCCTCATCCCTTCTCATATGAGCTTTGCCCTTGAGAATGCTGACAGTCTGACTCTGAGGGCTCCCACTCCCAAAGGCTATACCGACTCAAGACATACTCCACCTTTCTCACAGTTTTAATTCAGAGAAACAATAGACTTATGTTATAGAGGCAAATTCACTAAAGAATACAAACTTTCCACACCACCCTCACTAGAAAGCTCGAAAATATCCAACCCAAAGATTTCTTATAGGAATCAAGCTAATGGAGAGCTACAGCTAAAGGTGCGGTGTTACATGACAGCCAACGTTGTGAAATAGTACTACAATATTTGACAACATTGAGAAGATAGGATCTTGAAACCATTAATTCAAAACATAGTCTTGCAAGTGTGTGGGACTGTGGACAGCGTGTTACCCATCTGCCCATTCTTCCTTAGGAAATGGCAACCAGTTCATGAATAACAAGCATATTTGCATCCATACTCTTGTCACGAGTGTGGTATGTGCCTTCAAAACCTGTCGGAAGAACACCATCTCCATTTCCCCTCTCACAACTAGGTAGACCTGACCTCATGACTTGTTCTGCGTCCTAATTGCTCTGTGCTGCCTCCTGCTCGGGCCCCCACCCACCCCATCCTCCTTGGGCCTTGCTAGCTCTGACTGAAGAGAAACATTGAAACTTATTACTTTGTTTCTCTTCAGTCAGCGGGAGGGGGCGAGGGGCTCGGAGCAGGCTGCAGACAGCCTGCACCTGCTTTAGAGGGAGAGAGGCTTGCTTCAGCGCAGGCCTCCCTCACAGCTCTCTGAAGTGCTGAGGGGCCCGGGGCCCCCTTCATTTGCTGAAGAGAGTGGGGCCCCCCTGCACTGCGGGGGCTGCGGGGGTGTTTGTTACGCCCCTGACAGAAGGCACTTACTCATTTCGGTATTCACAGAAGTTAGGACTCCTAACTTTAGGATTCCGAAATGCCTTCTGTGAATACCGAAAGTCTTAAAATTAGGATGTTTCTCAGTTTAGTAGTAGTAAAGTTAGGACTCCTAACTTTAGGACTCCTAAATGCCTTCCTTGAACACCAAAATTCTTAAAATGTAGAGTTTTCAGTTTAGTAGCAGTAAAGTTAGACTCCTAACTTGAGGACTTCTAAATGCCTTCTGTGAATACCAAAAGTCTTAAAATTGGGATTTTCTCAGTTTAGGAGTAGTAAAGTTAGGACTCCAAATTTTACTACTCCTAAACTGAGAAAAATCCTAACTTTACGTCTTTAGGTACTAACAGAAGGCATTTAGGAGTTCTAAGCACAGCAGCCTCAGTCTGAGGGTGGTTTTGTTTCCACTAGTCAACAGAGCCTTTGTTCACATCATTAGAAGCTTAAGCATTCCAGGGTGGCTCTAAGAATGTGTCTGTCATCAATAGAATACGTTGCAGACAGCAATACGCATGGGCCTTCAAGGGGGCCATCAGCACTTCCATTTTAAGTAATTGTAATTGTAATTTATATAGCGCATTATCACCAACGGTCTCTAAGCGCTTGCTTTGGGAACCCGTCCTGGTTTTTCCCTGTGAGATAACCCATACTGGGCACCCCCAAGGTGAAAGCCAGGCATTCCTCCACGGGGGGCCATAGTGGAGATTAGGCAAGCTATTGCCTGGAGTTGCAGAGTGTGAACCCGTGATTCAAGCAGGCACCGAAGCGAGAATTATCGAGTCCGTGGACATTTTGGGCTCAAGACCCTGCCGCGTCAGGAATTGACCCTGGTCCCGGGTCTCACCTCTGCTACATGGTCTGCATCTTCTAACTATTGAGCCACACTTCTCCACATTGAAGTGACACATTGAATTCTGATCCGAGAACAATATCCAGGATACATTCATGCCTACAAAGCAGGCAGCAGAAGACAGATTGTATGCAGTCAAGCTAGACCTGCCTGACTGACAAGCACTGGTGCTGATTTAGTTCTTGAAGCTGAGGTGTGCCGTAACAGTGTATCATGCGCTCACGGCAACACAGCACAAACAGTGCCGTTTCCATTCCGAGTTGAACTGGGACATCTATTATGTAGCAGATAGAATAAAATCACTATTCCATTCACAAGTAGCTGGACAAGCGGGGGCCCTCCAAAAACATTTCCCAACATGGGGCCTAACTTAAGACAAAATCCTAAACTTACTACCATTTTGGTATTCATAGAAGGCACTTACTCATTTTGGCATACACAGAAGGCACTTACTCATTTCAGATTCACAGAAGTTAGGACTCCTAACTTTAAGACTCCTAAATGCCTTCTGTGAACACCGAAAGTAATAAAATTAGGATTTTTCTCAGTTTAGGAGTAGTAAAGTAAGGACTCCTAAATCCAGGTGAGTTCTGTGTTGTGGCTGAATTTGAATCTGTCGCTGGAGGTGAAAATGGGGCTGAGTGTATGTCCTGCTTTGTGTTTGGGTTTGATGACTGTTAGAAATGGGGTTCCTGGTTGGCTAGGGCATACTACAAGAGCAGGTCCGAATTACATTTGCAGGGCTACTTATGCGGGTAGGACAACCAGTGCTGCAAGCCAACTAGTAGCATTTGATTTACAGGCCGTGGCACATACCATGCGCTCTACTAGAGACTGACCAGTAAATCAACCATGCCAATCATGGATAGCCAATCATATCACAGTTTACACAAAAAGCATATGCACGTTAGCACAGATCAGCAGAGGTAAAGTGCCCAGAATCCTATAGCCAACAAATTTAGGATCCGAAAAGTAGAAGGCCAAAAGCAAAATGTTTAGAAATAAACCTGTCAAAAGGGCCAGGTCTAACACTGAACGGTTGGGTTAGGCCGATGTTGTTATGGTTCTTTAGGAGTGTGATGGAGTTTCGTCCATTGGGGGTTGTCGATTTGGAAGTAGCCCTTTGAAACATATCTCAGTACTGCCACTGTAGTCTGTGTGCAGTTTTAAACTACAAATTCAATTTGGCAAAATAACTCCTTTGCCAGGCCTAAACCTTCCATTTTAATACAGATAGGTCCCCCTTTAAGTAGTCCCAAGACAACCCTTAGAGTAGGGTGTAGTTTATTTAAAATGTCGGACATGTACTTTTAAGGTTTTCATGTCCATCCCTGTTTTCACTACTGCAAGACCTACCTCTCTCGGAAGGTCACATTGGGATACCTTATTATATTTACTAAGTCCATAACTTTTGTTTAGGAGTAGGTAGAAATGTCATGTTTGGGCTCAAAGGAATTTAAATTGTAATTAATCTTTATTGATAAAGTCAGATTTTGAGTCACAGTTCTGTAAATGCCACTTTTAGAAAGTTGGAATCTTCTTGTCCAAAATACTTGCATGGCAGTTGGCCTTGTGTATTGCTCCCAGGCAGTGAAACAAAGAGGGATGAGTGGTTGCAGCGTGGACAATCCTGCCAGGATTTGTGGGACAGAGCGGTTCCCTGCCCCACTTACATTTCAAAGGACCTGTCTTATCAAGCTCACATATCACTTCACACTAGCCTATTGTTATCCCAGACCCCTTGAATCCGGGGCAGGGAGGAAGGATATTCTAGAACCCTCTGTGTGGAGGAAAACTCTGGAAGAGTATTCCACTTCAAAGCCGGCCCTTGGTATAACAATAGGACCCTCAGACCCACTCCTCAGTTCATTCCTGTACCCGTGGAGGACCCACAAAAGACTGTCTTGTAATTCAGAGGACTGCCCTGCTGATTGAGGCCTGCTTTTGTACTTTTGAGGACTACACTACTGCTACTAGAGTACTGTCCTGCTGTTTGAAACATGCCTTGAACACTGGGAGGACTGCCCTGCTGCTTGAGGCATTTCCCGCTGCTTGATCCCGGACTACCAGAGTGACTCCAAAGGATAGTTGGTTGGCATCCTATTCTAAGCTACAGAAACATAAAAAGCTCCAGTAACTTATATTCTGCACCTGGTCTGAAGTGAGTCCTGTACTCCAAGTCTTTCCCAACCAGTCTGTTTTGAAAGTGCCCAAGCAACAAAAAAACCTTGGGACTTTCCAGCAAAAAGGTGCCTCACGAAATGACATAAGACCAGGCCATTGATCTATCCAAAGTCCATCTCATGGAACCTAAATTTGCGCTACAGTCTGTCTCTGCAGCAGAAAATCCTGTTTGGCGGCTCCTCTTTGGAAGTATTTTCAGCCTAATGGAGCCCTCGTTGCAGCTTCTGCCTACTAAACATTTTTGACTTCCACAAAAGAGACTAAGCATGAACGTAGGAATCTTCACTACAACTTTGTCCAATGTTTCCCTAATAACAACTCTTCCTCCATGGACACAGCCAGCTGCCTTGCCCGGCTGAACCTTACCTTCTCAGACCTTTTCTTCAATAATTATTCTAAGTCTGAAGGCAAGCCGAGACCAAGCCCTACTTGCACTTGAATAGGCCGTGCCTTGACTCAAATCAAGGGGCTGCATACTTTCTGTAGTTAGTTTCCAGCCAAGGCAGGGGATGCAGGAAATGTCTGCACTTCAAAGTATAGCAAACCAATGTTAAATGTTATCTGTGGAAAATATTGTTTCAGTGTAGAAAATTGGGCTTTTGGTTGAAGGAGCGAGAATTCTTGGGTGGAGATGTACGAAACCTTGGATCTGAAAAGGAGCAAAACAACATGCCATTACTCATGTGTCATCTCCGGTATAGATCAATACCCGTTAGAATAATTCAAATTAAAAACGGGGCAAAGGACGTGAAGCTTACTTCGATATTGATAGTAGAAAAGTTCAGAGTCCGCCCGTAGGTCGGTCTAATCAGCGGAGAGAAAACCGCTGCTACCAAAGTCGTCGTCAATTCGTACAACCTCTGTAAGAAAGACCGGGTTCATAAGTGGAAATTACGGCGTGACTCAAGTGTTAGAAACAGCTAAGCTATACGGGCTGGACCTACCGGGAATTGACAGGAATGAGTCCGTCTGGAAAGCACCGCGCGGTCAGCAATGGAGACCCGCTGCTTCCTGGTTTCTAAGTAACCATGGAGATCGCATCACGTGACCGCGATCTCCTGGTTGAAATGATGGAAAGTGACAACAGACTCTAGGCGCTGGTAATACTACTCCGTGATTGTAAAGGACTCGGTGTGTAGTATATATGAAATGAATAAAATATACTAGTAATACAAAATATATATATTTCATCATCGTGCAAGATAGTCTCACAACCGGTAATTGATATTCGGTTCGTAGATTATACGAAATGAATAAAATATGATAGTAATACAAAATATATACATTTCATCATTGTGCAAGATAGTTTCACAACTGGTCATTGATATTCAATTTTACTGCACAAAAGTCCATATTAGGACTCGTTAGACCATGAAGGCAACCAAGGATTTTATAAAGGCATATATCATGTAAGTCACATCAGAGGGCAAATTTAAAAAAGCGATCAAGAGTCACTGTGACATTAAAACAAATAAGGCTGTAAGACACACCCCATAGTTTTCACATCATAGAGCAATTTGAAAAAAGGGGGAATCATTGTATTATTACCCAAAAATAGTTAGGAATACCAGATCATTACCATGGTATGGATCTATTTGGTTCCAATCTAGGCAATTAGCTAGCACATGGTTAAGCCATAAAGGCATGGGGAAACAGGCGATATTTCTTACCCAGAAAGAACCAGATCAGAATCATAGATTGTCAGCTTATGACGTGGCCAGTAGTGTCATTTAGGTGTGGCCGACTGGGTAAAGGAGCTTTCATTTCATTAAGGCCATTGTTGATCGATTCAAAGAAGAACATCCACTTCGATTCTCGAACGTTGAGAATGTTGCTAATGTTACCACCACGGGGTCCCAACAGTGCTTTCTCAAGGATCACCCATTTGAAACTATCAGGGGGGTGTTGAGCTGATTTGGAATGTTCCACTAGAGGTGCACTGTGTACTTCACAACGTATTCTGCTGATGTGTTGTAGAATCCTGGCTTTGGCCTTTTGTTGCGTCTGACCAATATTGATCTGGTTGCAGGGGCATACTATTGCATAGGTGATATTGGTAGTATTGCAATTGGTATGAGATTTAAGCTGGACTTTGTGTTGATTATATTGAAATTCTTTGGTTTGGACAGTGTTGGCGCAGGCCTTGCAATGTCCACACTTGTAATGGCCCACAATGGGTGGCAGATTCCACATAGTCGTTACAGATTGTTCATCGTCAGACTGTAGAAAAAATCTTACAACATGATCTCTTACACTTTTAGCTTTTTTGAAAGCATGCAATGGTGTATTTTCTTGTCCAACATCATTAGCAATCAATTTCCAGTGTTTGTTGATGGCCCGTTTGATTTTATTGCTTTTCGTTGAAAAAGTTGTGACACATACAAGTCTTTGTTCCTGTTGATCATTTCTCTCTTTCGGAGTCAGGAGTAACAGCATTAACAGTTCACAGTAAACACTATAGCAAAGCTCTAGTCTGCCCATTCACAATGACAATGGGATCTTTGTGGTACATCGACGACAGTCTGCAACACCAGGCCTGTTCTCCGCTCTACATCCACGACTGTCTGCTACGCTTCTCTGCAGTTCATGGTCCTACACCACAAATGGTATTCTTTGCACTGGACTGAGATTATAGCTAGCTTTTGAGCTGTACTAAGCTGGTCCCTATATCTAAACTGTGCTCAAGGGCTGTCGGCCATACATTTTAAGTTTGCTTCTCTGATCTTTTAGGCTGGAGTATTATCTAAAACATTTAAAAATTGAGAACACCAGTTCTACTGATTGAAATTTTATCATTCTGGTGTCATTCTATTCAATAAATTGTCCACTATTTTTCTAAATTGGTGTGAGGATTTGCTTGTGTTATATTTTCACATTGTCCCTTTTGGAGTGCTTCATAAATACTAAACACATGGCCACTAAGGGAAGCCTGTCTGATTTTGTGCCAAGCTACCAGAGGGTTAATTATAGGGTAATCTATTGACTTTTCTGGTTCACTCTGACAGGGATTGTGATTTTGGCTTCAGAATAATTCTCGCTCCTTCAACCAAAAACCCAATTTTCCACACTGAAACAATATTCCACAGATAACATTTAACATTAGTTTGCTATACTGTGAAGTTAAATATGTCAATTGCAAATTAGACAGTGTACCATGCTTTAGGGGTCAGAGCATATACACAGGGGCCTGGACAGCCCCAGTGTGGGGAGTTCAAAAACCAGCAATACTGGAGGGCATACAATTAGCCGTTTTTTACAATTTCCAATTGCTCATTCAGTTTGGGCAATTCCCTTTTCTCCCAAACACCCTCTGACACAGATTCTGCATCTCCCCAAATAGTTTTGAGATTATTAATGTTACAACAATCATGGTTCCCTATATGTTACCAAATAAGACAAAAGTATGTGAGGGCTTTTCGTTATGGGATTCTGTAGTGGCAGATTATATGCCTTTCTATTTATCCATCCAGGATCCAAGCTGTCAGGGAAGGTGTCCATCAACAATTTGACCACATACTTTCAGATGGTATTCACATCTTTGCATTCGGGATTTTATACCACTAGGATTGGAATGTCAACTTCTATCCCTTCGGTTCTGCATCCTCCATTTCAGCAATGATATCGAAGTAGCACACAAACCTGTTCTTAATTCCTAAAATGCCTCCTGATTTTCACGTTTTTCTGTCCCACCTCTAGCTCATCCATTCATTCCTCAGTAGAATTCATTTGAACCCCAAAGCTCCATTCTGCTGCATCACATTGACAAAGCGTTTCTCATGTCCCATTGTCAGATTATGAATATTAAGGGGCAGATTTATGATGCCCTTGCACCTCTTTGCGCTGCAATTGCGTCACTTTATTTGACACAACGGCGGTGCAAACAATGCGCCCTATAAATAACGTGACGCATCTAGGAGATGCATCACGTTGTAAAGCCCTGCGCCATAAGGAGGCGTTCCTGCGCAGGGGGGGATGTTCCTGCGCAGGAACGCCTCCTGAAAGTGGCTGAGTGAAATCTATGAGATTTCACTCAGTCACTGTCAGGCCAATGCTGCGTCAAAACCCTGCACCTGCTGGAAGCGGGCGTAGGTCTTGACGCAGCATTGTGAAGATGGGCCATCCCCGAGCCTTGCTGGAGCTGCATCGTGTTTGCGACGCAACTCCAGCAATGCGCCACATTTACGGCACAGATGCGTCACGCATCTGTGCCATTTTTGCACCATGGGTGGCGTAGCTGTGGCGCCCTGTGGCGCACATTAACTGGCGCATCCCTGGGGATGTGCCAGCTAACATAAGTCTGCCCCTCTATATTTATAGCTTTATGACCAGCCTCCATTTCACCTCTAGAATTATATTCCATAGGATCTGCAACCAGCCCCAAACACAGGGAAAATCCAGCAACAAAAGAGTCAACAACCCCTGTCCGAAGCCACCAGGAAGCCAATAGTAGGAATTACTAATCTGCACTGAGGCTCTATGCCCTGGTGAATATGTGCCAATCCCCCTACTCTGCAAAGCATGGACACTCCTGCAGAGGCAAGCCTGAGCAATTCCCCATGGATGGGCTTTTGCAGATGGTCTTGTAACTGGGAGATCAGAATGGTGATGCTTACAAGGCCACGCCTTTGACAGTTCAGACATTCCAGTTCCGCAACAGAAACCTGACTCCAACTGCACTAAGACCAGTCAGCACTTACAGCTGCTACTAAGTAGAGAATGAGGTTTATAATGCCTATCAATTCTTCATCATCAATGGTTCCATTGCAGTTAATGAGTAGTTCCCTTGCGACTATAGATGTCCTTTGGTGCAGCCGACCATTTTATTTGGCATTTGAATTGCATTCTCATATTTTGTCTTGAGAAAAACGTGGAGAAAAATTGTGAAAGAGGGTGAGCTGCTGCGAGGAGTGAGTTTGACTTCATAGTTCGCCACGCTGTGATAGTTTGGCTGGTGTAAACTCACACTAGGATTTGTTGACTACATCATAAGAGTCACACTGTTATTGGTTGGGTTGGCTGAACCGGTGGATTGTGGGCGAATAAGATTTCTTGTATTTACGGAAATCATTTATGAATACAGAATTGATTAAAAAACAATTCCAGTCCTAACAAAGATTAGTAAAGCAAGATGAGACTGCATTAGCCAAAACTAAGGTAGAGGTACTGCCCGAGGATACGACAGGAAACATCGCCATGACAGTCAAAGGAATACATCCATGTCTGCAGCTCATGTTTTGGGATATACTTACTGAGAAAGAAGATGAATTACAGTTCCCTCGTTATAGGGCAATTAATGTGAGGATTTAAAAAATGTAAGGAAAAGAATATTCAAGATGAAAGAGACTGGTAAACCTAGTGTTCTTGAAGCTTTCAATACCTTGGAACAAATTGCTTAACAGAGAGATAGAGAGAAATACCAAGGAAGGTACACAAGAACAATGAATCATTACGCAGAAGCTAGATGTGATGTACAACAGAAAATGTGGAGAGCAAATATAATTCACAGAACTCAATTGTATCAGGCTGAGGGGCAAGAGAAAGGAGAAAAAGAAACATTTAGCGAGACACAAAAGTGAAACAGGGAAAGAGGGAGACGAGAGTGATACAGATGACAAACTTGTGAATGAGATTACTTAATCGCACAACACTTTATAATGAGACACCCAGCAAAGACTTGATACTTGATGCAAATTATACACCTGAGGGACCTAATTCTCCCTTAATGTCTGAAGTACCAAAGGAGCCAATGCTTATTTCTCCTGCGAGAGGAAGGACATAAATGTCAGCTCGGTTGGACTTGGCCCTCCTTGCAGGGTCATCCCGGAACTTTTTGCCTTTCCCCCTAGCCTTTTTCCTGTTGTGGAGTTGGTGGTGTCAGGATTCTGGACACTTTAACACTGGTTAGCAGTGCAAAGTGCATGTGTTGACTGCCTTACACAGGCTCACATTAGGAACCCCCATTGTAGAAGCTGTATATGCCATGTGTAATGTGCCTCAACTGCAAATGTTAAATGCTGCACAATGGTGTACACAGGTTAATTTTGACCACTATGTAATTGTCACTTTTAAACCCTGTCTGTGTGCTTGTACCTGCCTGAGGTGGGTTGCCGGTCTAGTGCTCGAAGTGACTAAGGCTGGCTCCGCCCCCTGGGGTGTGTCTGTCTTACCACCCCCAGCTTTTAGAGGGAAGCCTGGCAGACAGGGTGCTCTACACTTACCTCACAGACCAGTTGGGACCGGTTTCCCCAGGGAGCCTTCTAGAAGTTTCCGGCCTTTTCCAGTAGGTGGGGGGAGGAGTGTATATATAGAGGAGCTGAGACTCCATGTGCTGAGTTGTGCGTGAACTTTGATTGAGAGTAGACACTCAGCCAGGAGGTACCGCCACAAGGGCCTGTGTGCAGGCCCCTGTGCCCATCTATCCCCCTCTGTTGCCCAGCAGGCCAGTGAGTGCCCCTTGCTGGAGTGAAGACTGCTATGGCTGGAGAAGTACAACATAATTGGGGTTGACTATTCCTAGGAACTGCTGTCCTGCCTTGATGAGTGCCCACTGCCTATTGATCTTGCAGAGCATTGCCCGCCTGCAATGCTACCTAGTGCCTTGTGAGCGCTGCATCTAGCACCTGCCCAGGAGAAGAGGGGTTGACGTCTGCAGCACTGTGCTGACAGAGTGCTACTTTATTCTGTGGGACCCTGGACTTTGTAGGACCCTAGCGCCACGTGGGCGCTACAACTGTGCCTCAGAAGGGGGTGAGGAGCATGGGCACTATGTCCCACCTTGCCTGGAGAGAGGAGCGCTATCTTTTTATTCCTGGAGCTCGGGAGTCCTAGCACCTCGTGAGCACTATATTATAATTGCCAGAGGGAATCCCGGCGAGTGGGACTCCCTACTGCGCTCCTGAAATCATCGCGAGTCCACCCCGTGGTCCTTATGGTAATTTCGCGGGAGCCCACCCAGCGTTGATGCCTTCCTAGTGGTTGCCCACCCCGCGGTTACGCTTTATTTTTCACAGCGGGGGCCTACCCTGCGTTTTGCCTGCTTTTTAATCCAGGAGCGGGTGCCTACCCCTCTCATTGAAAAGACTGGGAAAAATCACTGCCGTGACCCGAGGTTCCATCGCGGGCTGCCACGCTGCCTGCGGCAACCAGGAAGGGGAATGAGCGACCCAGAAGCCAGGTGGACCTGAGGGAGGAATGTGGGGCCCTTGTGTTCCGTGGGAGCCCCGTGCTTCTGCCCAGTGAAGCCCCGGGAACCAGGAGGGGGCTCGGGTGAAGTCCGATGCAGTGCTGCTGCGGGCGGGGCTCTCGTTAGGTGAAGGAAGCCCTGCCTGTTGCCCAGCCTGGAGGTGCCACCAGAGACAACGGGAGCCTTGGAGGCCTCAGTGACTGCCAACTGAGAGTCTCAGTGAGTGTGGGGGTCTTCTAGGGATCGAGCATGCAGGTAGTGGCTGAGCAGCCCCGCAGGACAGCGGGCTGCTACAACGTACGGGCCATAATCGTTTTGGAGTCGCCGTAGGACTCCCACATGCTGAGCATTGACGCCGAGGGCTGGGATCTCATTTTGGCCGCCATCTTGGGGGTAGGACTACTCACCCTCGCGCTCTAGCAGCGCTACAAAAAGCTCACCCTCTCCTCCGCGCAGCGGACGCGATCAGCGGCCGCGCCGGATCTGCGCCGGAGTCGTGCCAGAGTCCTGCCCGTCTGCGCCCGTCAGCGTCCCGGAGGCGTTTGGCGTGGCAGGTACTTCTGGCCACTATGCTTTCCTACTCCGCTCAGGAGCTCCTTTCGCTGCGCAATTGGAATGTGTCGTGTCTGTCAGTCTTCCCAGGCCGACATAGGGGTAAGCATAAGTGCCCTGTCTGTCTTTGGCACCCTGTCCGCTCCCTCCCATCCCCTGATCCTGTTAAGGAGAGCGGCATTAAACATCACTGCCTACTCCTTAACACGAGGTCGATGCATCGCCACACTCAAGAGATCTTTGATCTCTTATCAACTACTAGTCCCACCTGTTTGATGCTCACGGAGACATGGACCAATGATTCCTCACATCCGGACATTGTGGCTGCCATTCCCACTGATTATACCATCTATCGGCAGGATAGGGACAAGGGCAGAGGAGGAGGAGTTGCTCTAGTTGTTAAGAACACCTTCCCGTGCACGGTTATGCATACTCACACCATCGAAGGGGCTGACTCTTTAGCTTTTACTATTTCTTTATCACCGCAACAAGCACTGAAGGGCCTGATTGTCTACAGAGCTCCTGGCCTTGTGGGCTCTTTTCTCGACGATCTTCAACAGGTCATGTCGGTCCTTGTTCTGAGGTCGGAGCAATGCATACTCGTGGGAGATTTTAACTTCCATATGGACGACTATAATGACCAAAATGCCATCAAACTGTTGGAGATTGCCTCCACCCTTGGTCTCTCTCCTTATCTTTTTGGCCCGACCCACGATAAAGGCCATACACTCGATCAGGTCTTTTCCACCATACCTGTCATGAATGAAACACTTTCACCAATCGTCTGGTCTGACCATTTCCTGGCCCATTTTGAAATACCTTCCACCTTGACCACTCCTGCAACGCTACCAGACAGCAGGGCAGCAGCTATAGGGCACTTCATCGGGTGACCGCAGAGATGCTCACACATGCTCTGATTGATCACCCTGTGGCCTGTACTGGTGACCTGGAGAAAGATCTGGAGAACCTGCAATCCTGGCTTCTTGCCAGACTAAATGAGTTCGCTCCCTTACAGCCACCCAGGTCCGCAGCCCGGCGGGTTTCTGCCCCCTGGTTCACGGAGGAATTAGCCAATGCCCGTAGGCAATGTAAAGTGATGGAGCGGGCCTGGAGAGTCCAGTATGAACTTGAGGCTAAACAACAGTATAAAACCACGCTAAAGTCATACCACGAACTTGTCCTTCAGAGCAAGAAACGCTATCTTGCCAAAAGGATTGATGATGCTGCTAACTCCTGTAAGGAGATTTTCTCCATCGTGCGCGAATTCACTAGCCCTCGGTCCATCTCTACTCAGGATGCTCCTGCAGAGACCTGGGCTAACACTATTGCCAATTTCTTTACTTCCAAAATCAGGCAAATCCAGGTTTCCTTTCCACTGAGAGCCCCAGAGGATGTGTCTGCAATACCGATCGAGACAACATCTCTGTCCCCTTCAGGCCCAGTTCTGCTTGACTTTCCTCCTCTCACGGTTGCCACATCTTTAGCCTTGATGAGGAACCTCAAGTCGGGCTCACCTCTAGACCCGTGCCCGGCAAAATTCCTGGCAAAAATGGCAGATGTCATTAACCCTATTGCCAACCCCATTCTTAATCTCTCCCTGAGCGAGGGCTTTTTGCCTCAGACTTGGAAGCAAGCTATGGTCATCCCTCTGATTAAGAAGCCCAATCTTGACTCAGAGGTGCCTTCCAACTACAGGCCAATCTCGCTCCTTCCAGCACTCACCAAGATCTTGGAGAAACACGTGCACAGCGCACTTTCCAACTTTCTGGAGTCTAATGATCTACTCCATGAATCCCAATCGGGATTCCGCTCCAACTTAAGCACCGAGACGGCGCTTTTGGAAGTCTCGGAGATTGTAAAAGAGGTGCTGGACATGGGAGGCAGGGTGTTGTTAGTAATGTTAGATCTGTCGGCGGCGTTCGACACCGTCCCCCATGAGGATCTCCTCACCAGGCTCCGTGACATCGGGCTAGGGGGGACGGTGCTCAACTGGTTTTCTTCCTTTCTGGCCAACCGCCGCCAGACGGTCTGGGTCCCACCCGGATCCGCCGAGATGCCGCCACTGGGAGTTGGAGTGCCTCAGGGCTCGATTTTGAGCCCCACTCTTTTTAACATCCTGATGACCCCTTTGGCGACATTAGCGGAGTCCTATGGGGCCCGGATCGTCTCCTATGCTGACGACACTCAGCTCCTCTTCACCTGTCGCAAGGGTGAAGAGTTTGATGGTGAAGGGATTCGCGAGTGCCTTGGGGCTGTTTTTAGCTGGTTTTCACAAAACAGTCTTAAGTGCAACTCGGACAAGTCCGAAATACTATTCTTCGGATGTCCATCAGAACCAGATTGGCGAGGATGGTGGCCTGCTGACATGTTCCCTCCCACACAGTCCTCTACGTGGGCGAAAAACCTGGGAATTAAAATCGACAATGAGCTCTCGCTCAAATCCCAGGTCTCCACTCTCACGGGAACATGTTTTGGGATACTTAGAATGTTGCGCAAGTTTTTTCCCCTTCTATCGGAGCAACATCGGAGGATCACTGTTCAGGCCCTTATAGGGTCCAGATTGGACTACGCCAATGTTTTATATCTTGGCTTGCCTGAATATCTCCTCCAGCGTCTGCAGATTACCCAGAACGCCGCTGCGCGTGCCATCTTTGGCCTTCATCGTCGCACCAGCGCCTCTAACCTTCTTGCATCCCTCCACTGGCTTCCGGTGCGGAAGAGGATACTGTTTAAGGCCATGACGCTTGCCCATAAGGCCTTACATGGCAATGGTGCCAAATATCTTCAGAGAAGGCTGGACTTCTATCGACCTGCACGATCCCTCAGGTCTGAAGCCTTGGCTTTGGCGCGGGTACCACGTATCAAAAAGGCTCGGCTAGGCGGCCGATCTTTTAGCTTCCTCGCCCCCCAGATATGGAACTCGCTACCGCTGTCCCTACGAAACACCTCAAACCTGCTTGTCTTCAGGAAAGACCTGAAGACCTGGTTGTTTGCTGGATAATTTCTTTCTTTTTTAGGCCCCTTCTGTTACTGTTATGTTTCTTGCTCTCCTCTGTGATTGGAGCTCAAAGCGCCGGGACACTCCCTTGGAGTAGCCGTTGCGCTATAAAAGTCCCATTTTAACATAACATAACATAACATTGTTTTGAAGCCCCCGTGGGGCTCCACCACGGACAGGGCCTTAGTGCCCCGGGGACTACACAGCGATCCCGCAGTTGCAAGTCGCTGCACCCGCAACCAAAGTGCACCGAAGGGGCATTTTTGTTTTTAGAGTCCCAGAAGAGGGGCACCAATGTGCCAATGTTCTTGTGGGCAGATTCCTGTTGGAGGCCGGAGTGGGGCTCCCATCACCGCATTGTTGATGCGAGTGCTTATTGGGTTTACCCTTCTGCCCCACTGGACAGTGGGGAGCTGCAATGTTGGGCACATTTAGGTTTAATAGCCCCGAGTAGGGGATCCCCAGGCGCAGTGGCACCAAGAACTCATCTTTACAACGCTTGGGCATGTATAAGGTTTGCCCTGCATTACTGGTGATGTCAATCAGGAAATGCTGAGTACTACTGACTTTATGCATGATATGCTTATGCCTACTCTGGTTTATGCTGGGATGGCTTCGGATGATGCCTCTTGCAAATATGAGTATGCCTAATGCTGCCTTCACGCTTCTATTATGGTAATGCTGAATGTATCTATAGGTTCACAGTTATGCCCACTGCTAAGGAGGTTTATGTCAATGCTCTGACCCTACTGTTGGGAACTTTATGCTCACATCGTGATATGCAATGCTAATCTGCTATATGGTAATGGGCTTATGCTGTTGGAATGTATCCCTACTATCCTTATCTGGTTAGCCCTAGGGCAGTGATGGAGGATACATGGGGTTACTGTTCTTTTCATGAATGTCATGCTATGACACTTGCATTGCAGGCCTAATGCCAATGGTTTCTTTCCCCCTAAGGCATACATGGTTGGTGTTCTGCCTAATGTGCTATGCCCCCTGCAGATGTCTAGGCCTACTCTGATTTATGCCCATTGTGACCTATGCCTACTTTTACGCATAATGTGATGGTATGCCTAATGTTGCATATTATGCCAATGCTAATATGATTATGCATTTTGTATTTCTATGCCTAACCTGGCGCTTTCATTCCAGGCTTAAGGCAAAGGTGATTTATGCTTGAGTCTAAAGTTATAATGCTTTATGTTCCTGCCTGATTACATTTTCAGGACATATGCTAATGATGATGCCTTTTGTTTAGGCCTAATGTTTATTGCAATGTTGGTGGGTACATGGACTTGCCAGTAGGTACTGGCTGTTCCACATTAATTGATGGTCTTGCATTTATCCCCTGTGCTCTATGATAGTTCTGGAAGTGGCCCGATTGGCCCTGCCCTGTAAATAATTCGCCTGTAAATTGCTACCCAGTGCCGGCTGGCACAGGGTTATATTTGTCTGTGGTTATGATCCTAATCTGTTCTCATAATACAAAAGTTATTTCTACGCATCCAGGTGTGGAGTCTCTTTTGTAGTGTGCCTAGTGTGTTGCCTGTGAGTGTGGACTGCACAGATGCTTTACACATTGCTCCGGAGATTAGCCCGTTTCTAACAAGCTCCAACTAACCTAATTGATTCAAATACTCCAGATGCTATGACTCTTCCTGTTACTATTGGACCTGTTGAGCCTCTTTATAAGTCTGGGCTACAGGAAAATATGATTCTTAATTTGGCTGTACCTACTAGAGTAAATACAGTACATACCCCAAATATTCAGAGTTCTGCAATGGTTCTTGTTTCAGTTCCAGTTCCAACTATAAATTCGGTTTCATCTCAACCTTCACTTTCTAGTTCAGACAATATTTCAGATAAGGTTTCAGGTCCAAGTTCATCTAAAAATTCATTTCAGATCAATAAATCGCTCATGGGCGTGAGCCAATTAAAAGTTGAATTAAAAGAAATAATTCAGGGGATACTTACCCCTGTAAGAATAGAGGCTTATGCAGAGGAGGAAGTATTATTTATCTGTAAAAATGTTACACGATGAGCAAATGCGATTTATGAGAGATTATTTGAATTGGCTCAGACATATGGCGTACACATTAAAAATTCAAAGCATTTTCAGAAATTATGCAGGATGAATTTTACAGACAAAGACATTGAGAACATGAGAGCACTAAGAAGGAAATTGCAGATAAAAGGGCTATTGACATTTTATCAGAAAATGGGATGAGAAGAAAACTGGAAAGGCAGGTGGCCGAAAAAGATTGAAGCAAAGTGAGCTTGAGGGGAGTCGCCACCTGATTGCTATGCTGGCAGTGAAGGGGATGTGCAAATGATCCCTATGAGGGAAGTACCTGGAGGAGGGTATGTTCATGTACCATGGAACAGACAAGATATTTTGTCATTTATGAACATTTTCTTTAGATTGAAAGAAAATCCAGTGGAATGGTTCCTATAGGTCGAACAATTTGTCAAAATGTCGAAAGTTTGTGGATTAGTTTGAATACTTTGTTTAAAATTGTGGATCCAGCAGATTTGTGGGCTGAATGTAAGCATGCTGTGGATTGGCCAGAGCGAAAATGTCTGAGGGATTCTAGAACAGGTGCACCATCTTCAGAGGTAATGAGGACATTTCATCAACTGGTAACTCGCCTGAAGACAAAGGTTTTCCCCAAAGAAATTGATTGGATGAAGATTGACAGGATGACCCAAGAGCTGAAAGAGTCAGTACGTGGTTTTATGAAAAGGTAGTACAGATTTTCAAGCAGTACAGCGGATCAGATACAGATTGCAGAAAGAGATGTCAGATCATTTGTTTATAAGTTTGTCATGGATACTTTGCTGTCGGAGTAAAACTGTGGACAAAATATTTCATTTTGCAGACTATTGTGCAGATGATATTGACCAGAGGCATGAGAAACTCAAGGAGAAATTAATGATTACACAGAGAAAGTTGATGCACAATGGACAGAATCCGATGATTTTTGAGCACCCAGGACAGGTACAGAGAGGGTATAATCAGATTCTGATAACGCAGTGTGGTAATGGTTTTCAACAGCAAAATGTATGGTCATAAGGTAGAGGTTGTGGTAATGAAGTACATTTTGGAACTGGTATTGAGGTATTGCTTTTGAAAAAGTACAAATCCTTTCTCATTCTGTGTTGACACTAGTGCTACCTGCTCTACAGCAGAGATGCCAAACCTACCCCTGTTGGGATAAATTATTAGCGTTATCAAAGTTACAAACAGAAAGATGTCTACTCCAATTTCAAAACCAGTGACTGTTGAAGTGGGATCTTTAGAGGATCAACAATGATTTGTGGTGTGTGACACAAGTCCAGTAAATCTGCTTGAACGAGATTAACTTGGCAACATGAACTGTTTAATCTATTGCACACCCAGAGGAATTGAATTCCATAGGATATATGAGGATGTTATTTTCAAGCTTGCCTGATGTGTGAGGATTTTCCCAAAGGTCTGGGAGACACTGTCCTACCCGACGTTTAGGACTTTAAAGGTTAAGATATTAAACTAATCAAATGTGTGGACCCAGTCCAAATCATATTCAAACCAAAAGCAGAGTCCCCAAGAATGGCATAATACAATTTGTCTCTAGATACCATTGCGGGAATTACTCCTGTGATTGACTCAATGATAGAGCAAGTGACTCTGAAGGAGATAATGGGATGTCTGTGTAAATCTCCCATTATTATTAAGCAAAAGCTGAGTGGAAAGTATCGCATTGTGTAGGATTTGCACATGGTGAATGCCATTGTTGTTCCGTGTTGTCTTGTCCTACCAAATCCAGCTGTGATTTTATTTCATTTTATGTGAGGCTGAATAATTTTCAGTCATTGATTTGTGTCAGGCCTTTTCGGTTCCGTTTCAGAAATGTGCCCTATATTTATTTGCTTTCCATTTCAGCCGTCCCACAGGGGTATACGGAAATTCCTTCTATTTTTTCATCAGATATTCAAAAAGAATATTGAATCTCTGATAACGCTCAATCATTCAGTGTTAGTGCAGTGCGTTATGTACAAGACAGCGTTAAGCCACTTACCGTGGCTTTACGCTGCCTTGTACATAAGGCCCCCTTTCACGCTATGGTTAGCGTGAAAGGGGTGCGCATTGGGTGCTGTGGTGGGCGTACTACTGCAACACCCATTTATTTTTACACTGGCCCTATGTTCAATGGTGGTGTAAATAGGAGGCAGCACCAAAAGTAAGACCAGGTAAATCCTGGTCTTAAGTTGGCAAAACGAGGAGAAATGCATTATTTCTCCTCATTTTTGCTGTTTCCATGTGTGCTGCCTTGTGCATTTATCTGTAAAAATCTGTAAAAACAGAAAACTGGGAGTCTTAATTAAAATGTCCAATTGGCACAGTCTTTCTGCCCCCCAGGTTGCGGAGAGGGCAATTGTCCCTGATCTCCCCCCCCCCCCCCCCGGGGGGGGCGGGGGGGATAGATAGCCCACTAGCCCAAAAGGATTTTTTTTAACGAAATAGAGCATAATAGAGGGATGAGAGCTGTCCACCATGGGCAGACTAATTCCCCCACCCCAACTCAAAAGAGATAGTCTTGCCCTGGGAGGCAGATGGGGCTTATTACCCCCGATATGCCCCCCCCCTGGGTGGCTGAAAGCCCACTAGACTCTAGGGATTATTTGTTTTTAGTAATTAGGTTTGGGAGCTGCCCTAAATGGGCACTATAATGCCCGACCCCATCAAAAAATTCCCAGAGTCTTTCTCCCCTCCTGGAGTGAAGATCCACCCTCCACCCATACATGTCTGCACCAGCTTTGGTGAAAAACTCCAGCTAATTTTGAAGTAAGTTTGAACTGTGTACTTCATTTACCAGGATGCAAAGGGGCGAACTGTGCTAGAACTGTGAGGCAGTGTGCTCCCAACCCCCATTCTGTTCAAAATGCTCCCCTGAGCCAGCAAGCTGACGAGCTTTGCAGATGCACCTGTGTGCGTGTGAGTGGTACTGTGACCTGAGAGAAACGTGGCAGCATTTCCAGCAACCCCAGATGATTTTTCTTTGCTGTCTAATACTGCTGCTCTCTACTGAAGATGGGCTCAACCTAGAGATATACAGCAATGCTGCACCAACATTGGTGAAAAACTCCAGCTAATTTCGAAGTAAGTTTGAACTGTGTACTGCATTTAACAGGATGCAAAGGAGCGAACTGTGCTGGCACTGTGAGGCAGTGCGCTCCCAACCCCCATTGCTTTCCTTTTGATACCGAACCCCCTCAGAACATCCAATAGTTTCTGATGGTTCACCTTGTCAAATGCAGCGGAGAGGTCAAGCAGCAAAAGTGCTGCATTGCCACCCGTGTCAACTGTCTGCCTAATCAGTTCAGAAGATGTAATCTGAGCCAGTTTGGTACTATGGTGTTTTCAAAATCAAAACTGGGTGTCATCAAGGAAACCAAGCCTTTCAATATATTCTGATAGAATACCTTTCATGGCTTTCTCCACCATCTTCGCCGACAACGGAAGTCTAGAGATTCGGGGGTAGTTGTTGGGGTCTGCCCCATCTAAATTTGGCTTCTTCAAAAGGGAAGCACTGATGCCAGCTTCCCGCTAGCAGGGAATATACCAGAGGAGAACATTTGATTGAAAACAGGAGCCAAATGGGAAGCGAAAAGCTCTGGTAAAAGATGGAAAATATTTGAGGGCAGATTTTGAAGCCCCTTGCGCCTCTTTTACGCTGCAGTTGCGTCACTTTTGTGACGCAGCAGCGGCGCAAAAGAGGTGCCATGGTGCGGGGCTTTTACAACGTGACGCATCTGGGAGATACGTCACGTTGTAAAGCCCTGCACCAGAAGTAGGCGTTCATGTGCAGGAGGGGAAGCGTTCCGGCGCAGGAACGCCTCCTAAAAGAGGCTGACTGAAATCAACAAGATTTCACTCAGTCACTTTTGAGCCCATGCTGCATCAAAACCCTGCGCCTGCTTGTAGCAGGCATAAGGATTGACGCAGCATTGTACAGATACGGCCCCCCAGAGCATTGCTGGAGCTGCGTTGCAAGTGCGACACAACTGCAGCAATGCACCACCTTTACGGCACAGATGAGTCACGCATCTGTGCCGTATTTGCCCCATGGTGCGCTGCATTGTTGTAAATGCGCCGCATCCATGGTGGCGGAGCCGCGGCACACCATAACTGGCGCATCCCTGCTGATATCCAGGGATGCGCCAGTTATAGTAAATCTGCCCCTTGGGGGGCATAAGTCCAATGGGGATCCTGATTTAGTGGATTGCATTAATTTAATTTAATTTCGTTTCAATTAATTTCAGAGTACTTACACTGCTATGGACAGGAGCCCCCCGGGGAAAAAGGAAAGGGATAAGATAACAAAGACTGCTGCAGGGATGGCTCCCGTTCTCCATTCGTCTGGTCTAGGGTTCCGGGTGTCTTCACTCCTCGTAAAACTACAGTATATATAGGAAAGAGAGAAAAGTTGGAGAAGCTATACCGGAAGAGTCATACAGACACACACAACAGGTTATGGAACTAGTCATACACTCAGAAGCAGCCTTGCAGCATTACACATATCACGCGTATAGAATACAAATCCTACAGCTTCAGAGACACTCTTGGAAATGCCACAAAAAGGTGATCTCTAAACAGGTAAGAATTAACCAATGAGTAGTCACTGTGGTAGACACCAACAAGGTAAGCCCCCCAACTGCTGTATGACTCACGGCATGTAAACCTAACAGGAATGATGTCAACAAACATAGTTGGAGAGTCAGGCAACCCACTACTGTTCTAATCACAGTGAGAGTGCTCTGTAAATAAAATAAAGGCACCCCACTGCTGTTCCATCACAGCGATAGTGTTCCGCAATTACAAGCGGACCCAGTTCTGATTAGCAACAATAGTATGTGCCGATGTAGGCGCTGGTTGAATCTCAGTGCGCGGTAACAGAAAAAAAACACTAAGTCCCATACATGAGGGGAGCGCTCTGGCACTCCTCCCTGCCTGGGTCTATGGTACCTGAAGACTCCCTGTACCGGAAGTTTAGAACAAGACGTGCAGACAGCCTGAGCAACTTCATGTTCAAGGAATTATTTGGTCCTCGGGAAACGGCAAAACAAAGGTGCATGCAAACAGGAAATCCAGCGGGGAATACCGTCTGCTTTACTCGAGGAACAACGAGCCAAATTGTCAAGGACCCGCTTCTGGGAGAAGAGGTGTGTAATGTTCTTTCTCCCCCACAGTATACACGGAGACTTCTGTTGTGAGGAAACAGGTTTATTCATACAACAAGTAATTCAAATCGCAAAGGGCGCCGAGCGTCTGGCTATGACCAGCTCCAGCCGCCAACTGTCACTCTCCTGTTCGCGCCTTTCCTTTCATAGTCCTGCGCGTGCGCCGTGCCGCTCTAGCTCATGACGTAACGCGTCCTCGCGTAAGCGTCCATAAGCTAGAGCGCATACCACATATCTCCCCCCTTTACTGAAACAAGGAAAACAACATTGCCCCCTGTAACCGCAGTGTCCTCATCTGTACCCATAGTCTATGTGAGGCACCGGGGGCCGTATACACTAGTGTCCATCCACCACAAAGTCATTATAACGAGAAGGCATTACAACTGCCCTTCCACTACGGGTGTGTCTTACCGGCACGTTCTCCCTCGTCTCTGTCTGTGCCTGGGCTATCCCCGCATCTCTCACCACCTTGCTCTGCTCAGCACTCACTTGCAC
The DNA here is from genome assembly GCF_964263255.1 of Lissotriton vulgaris. Lineage (NCBI taxonomy): Eukaryota > Metazoa > Chordata > Amphibia > Caudata > Salamandridae > Lissotriton > Lissotriton vulgaris. The sequence goes on along the minus strand of NC_141688.1, from coordinate 184,105,101 downwards.
TCTTCCTCCGTCGGACTGCTCAGCTCCCTGGGCGCCCGCTTCCTGGACCTCGCCTGCATCTTCTCCTTGGCTGTTCTCGCTGTGCTCCTGATGGGGTCTCACTTCTGGGTGATCTGTGTATCTGTCTGCTTCTTCCATCCTTGGCCAGACCAATATTTTGTTGACCCTGGCCATGCGATCTTGTGACCAGACCTTGCCGTCACTGAGGAGGGCCGCTCTCCCACGCACTTCCTTAACTTGGAGGGGTTGGCTGAATTTGCTGTCGCCCTTCTTTTGGAGGGTGGGAGGTTTGATCCTGACCCACTCCCCTTCTTCCAGCGACGTTTCTTTCGTGCCGTGTCGCTTGTTGTAGTGCGCAGCATATATCCTCTGGGCCTTCTCCAGATTGCTTTGCACCACCGCAGGGGACCACTTGCTGGTGATGGTCTTTTCCTTCCATGCCACATTGTCCCGGGTGAATGGGTGTCGTCCTCTTAGCACCTGGAAGGGACTATACCCTACCACGGAGGATGTTATGCGGTAGGCCCACAGCATGTTCATGATTTCCACCTCCCAGTCTTTACCTTGCGAAATGGCTGCCTGGATGGAACCCATGAGCACCCTATTGAATCTTTCTACCTGGCCGTTGCACGCTGGGTGGTACACCGCCGTGTGTCTCACCTCGATCCCATTCCGTTTCATGTATCTTCCCCATTTGTCCGACACAAATTGTGGTCCATTGTCGCTGAGGATCGTTTTGGGTATCCCTTCTCTTAGGAACACCTCCGTTAAGAACTTCAAGATCGTGTCCGTATCCATCGACTCCTGTATGTCCACCTCTGGCCACTTGGAATACTTATCCATCAACACGCAGACATATTTGTTCACACCCCGATTGTCCAGGACAGGCCCCAGAATGTCTATCGCCACGTCCTCCCAGGGGCCATGTGGCGTGTCAAACTTCCCCAGAGCTGGTCGGAGAGGCCGGAGCACCTTGTCCGCTCCTTGGCACTGCACACATTCCCTGACTTGTCTCTCGATGTGGGCATCCATTCCTGGCCACCAATATGTCTGTTTGACCAACGCCTTGGTCTTCACTATGCCCAGATGCCCCTCGTGGAGTATTTTCAGCAGTCGTGGTATCAATGTCACTGGGGGCACCACTCTCTCACCTCGGTATAAGAATGTCCCCGAGTCACTCAAGGACAACTCTTCCCTTATTTCGTAAAAGCGGCGGATGTTCTCCGTCAGTTTCCTCTTGTCCGGCCACCCCAACGTGAGATGTCTTCGGACTTCCATCTTTTCCTCATCGAGTTCATAGGCCGCCTGCCACTCCTGTGCGCTGATTGAGGTCTCGTGGTCCTCCATGCTGGCGACCATCTCATCTGTGTCCGGGGTGACACTCGGAGCCTCTTCCATTGCCGCTGCCCTGCTGAGGTAGTCAGCCACTCTGTTCTGCGTGCCCGGGAGATATTCAACATCGTAAGTATAGTCTAGCAGTTTCAGTGACATTTTCGCTATTCTCGGGGTGGCAGTGTCGTGACCAGATGACGTCAGCACCTTGACGAGCGGCTTATGGTCTGTTTGGAGCTTGAACCTCGTGCCCCATATGAACTGGCGAAATTTATTCAAGGCCCACGTGACCGCCAGCATTTCCTTTTCTATCACGCTGTACCTCTGTTCCGTCGGGGACAGCGCTCTGGATGCAAAGCTGATGGTTTCTTTCGTTCCGTCTGTCCTTTCCTGCGCCAGGACAGCCCCCAAGCCCTTGTCGCTCGCATCTGTGGTTACGATGGTCTTGCCCGTGGGGACGTATCCCTGTAACGGGATGGCCTTGCTGATACAGTCTTTGATGGACTCGAATTCGGACTGGGCCTCCTTGTCCCATTCGAATTTCGTATTGTGCCTGATCAGTTGCCTCATCCTGTGCGTTCTTGTGGCAAAATATCTTACGAATTTGCTGTAATACTCGGCCATTCCGAGGAATGACCGTACCTCTTCTTTGGTCGTGGGGGCTTTGGCGTCTTTTATGGCCTTGACATTCAATTCTTTCGGCAAGATGCCATGCGTTCCAATCTCGTGCCCTAGGTAGGTCACTGAGCGAGACCCTATTCTGCACTTGCTCCACTCTGCTGTCAGTCCTTTGTTCTGTAGCACTCCCAACACCTGGTGCAGTTTCCTATCGTGCTCGTTCTTGTCGGAGCCCATCACCAGGATGTCGTCTTGGAAGTATTGCACTCCCGGGATGTCTTTGAATAGCCTGTGCATGAGCTTCTGGAACACGGCCGCCGCGGAAGCCAGTCCGAAGGGCATTCTTCTGAATTGGTAGCATCCGAACGGCGTTATGAAGGCCGTGTATTTCCTGCTCGCTGGGTGCAATTCTATCTGGTAGTATGCAGACGTGAGGTCTATGGTGGAGTAGTGTGTAATCCCTTTGGTCTTTGCTAACATTTCTTCTATTCTGGGGAGCGGGAACCTCTCCACTATGAGATTTTTGTTGAGCTCCCTCAGGTCCACGCAGAGCCTGACCTTGCCGTTGGGCTTTTTAACTACCACCAAGGGCGATAGCCATTCTGCGCTGTCCACCGGCTCGATGATTTCCAGCTCTTCCAACTTCCGTAGTTCCTGGCGCACTGCCTCGCTAGTGGATATCGGTATGTTCCGAACCTTGTGCACGACCGGTATTGCTCCCTCTTTGAGGACCATTTTATGGACGAATTTCTCCAGCTTGCCAACCGTGCCTTCAAATACTTTGGGGTATGCCGCCTTCCAATATTCCTCCTTCGAGAGGGGCCATTCCTCCGTCAGCAGGATCTGTTCTCTCCCTCCGGGATTTAGTACGATGCCAAGAGCACCCGCATCTCTCCATCCCAACATCGACGGGCCCTTCTCCGCCACATATAGGGTGCACGTCGCCGTCCTTCCTCTGAACTCAAATTCCAGGTCTCTGCACCCCACTAGGGGAATGGCATTTTCAGTGTACGAGATGGGTCTGATATCTGGTGGCCATAGGTCGGGTCCTAAAGCCGGGGCGCCGTCAGTCCGCAGTATGAGCACTTGGCGCGAAACGCGGGACAACGCCTGTCCTGGGCCGCGTGCGCGGCGCTGCCACACCTGTAGCACGCGAACTTCGTCGCCTGGCTGGGGCGAGGCATCTGCATCCCCGGCCCTCTCGCGTCCTTCCTCAGGTCTCCACTGACACTTCTTTGTTTGCTGGGATGGGGTGCCTCATCGATTTTATTGATCATCTGTTTTGGCGTGCTTTCTCTTTTAGCCGCGTCTGCACCTCTCTTCGACATTTCCGCCTTTTTGACCATAGCCACGACTTCCTTCAGGGTAGTCTCGTTCATCGCCCATAGCTTGTCTTGGACTGCTCTGCTGGTGGTGTGCATTACGATTTGGTCCTTAATGTATTCGTCTTGCAGGTTCCCATACCGACATGTGATTGCTAGTCGGCGGAGGGCAGCCACATAGTCGTCGATCGATTCTCCCGCCTCTTGTTTCCTCTGCTGGAAGTTGTAGCGGTCTATCGAGACACAGACCGCTGGGCGATAGTGGCTGTCCAGGTCGTCCAGGGCATTCACGAAGACGTCCGTTTCCTCTGCACCTCTTTCCTTGGGCACCAAGTTCTTATAGACCCGTACCCCTTCTGGGCCTAAATTGTGGAGCAATAGTCTTTTTTTTCTGTCCGGTTTGTATTCGCCTTCACTTTCGTCCTCCAGTGCCTCAATGTAATTGAGGAAGTACTCTTTCCAGTCTTCCCATTTTAGTTGGGGTTCGCCTGGTCTGGTCAGGAACGGGACGGGCGCCATTAGGGTTGACGCTTGACTTGTCATTCTGGCTTCACCTCTGGGTCCTCCTTCCTGGGTTCTTTGGGTAGGCTCACCGGACGCTCCTGCGTTCCCTGCCGTGTCACCTTGGCCCCTTGGGCTGCCCGGAGTATTGTCCCTTGTGGTGTGCGCTGTCTGTGCACCCTTCCCCCCTTCCTCTATGGTGGGGGTGTCTCCTTTGGTTGCCAGGGTGCTGCCTGGGGGTTCCTGGAGCCTTGGGCCGCACTGACCTGCGTCTATGCCTGGAAACGGTCCTTTCTTTGCTGTTGCGCTGCTGCCACGCCCTTGCTCTGCTGTGGTACCTGTGCTTCACTGACCCGTGGGTGAGACCGTGGAGGTGTCCTATGTCCTTTCTTCCTGTTTTTTTTTTCTGGCACCTGGTGGTGTTCGAATCTCAGCCTCGTCGCCACTGTAATGTTCTTTCTCCCCCACAGTATACACGGAGACTTCTGTTGTGAGGAAACAGGTTTATTCATACAACAAGTAATTCAAATCGCAAAGGGCGCCGAGCGTCTGGCTATGACCAGCTCCAGCCGCCAACTGTCACTCTCCTGTTCGCGCCTTTCCTTTCATAGTCCTGCGCGTGCGCCGTGCCGCTCTAGCTCATGACGTAACGCGTCCTCGGGTAAGCGTCCATAAGCTAGAGCGCATACCACAAGGTGCTTTATAGGGGGCAGATTCCTTTAGGACGGCAGATCAGTTTTCCCCTGTTGCTTCCCACAGGCTTCTGGGAGTTGCAGTGCATTGGGCTTCTATTCCATGAAAACCGGTGTCCATGCATACAAGGGAGGGAAATGCAGTGTGTGGTTGCTTTGCTTGCCTGGCCTCCCAGTTCGCCTAATACGATTGCACCAGCATGCCAATGCTATCACCGCCCAACAACAAAGGGACAGGCTTGCTGTCCGTCCTGGAGGGCAGTTGGCGGTTATTACCCCCGATCTGCCCACCAATGGGGCAGAAAGTCCAATAGGCACCAGAGATATGTTTATGGGCATGTCAGGGAGCAGCCACTTAGGCAAGGGTCGCTCCTCTTTTTTTGTGAACACATTTTTGATGCTTCTGCCCCCCTTGGGGCAGATTAGCGATATGCTTAGGCACATTTGAACCCAAGAACTTCCATATTTCTGGGAGTGTGTGTGGACTAGCACTTAGCTGGCAGTGAGCGTGGACTGTCGCTTGGCTAGCGATGTGTGAGGACTATCGCTTGGCTGGTGGTGGGCGTGGATGGTGCTTGGCTGGTAGTGTATGTGGATGTCACTTTGCTGCCGGTGTTCCCTCCAGCATTTTTTACCCCAAATGCCCATGTAAACCTCAAATTTAGCTAACAATTCTCACTTTCCTCATATTTCTGTGAGGAAAACGTTTTGAATCACTGCTCTGGCACAATTTCTCCCCACCTAATGTTTCACTCAGTCTACTGAAAATATTATACCTCACTTGTGTGGGTGCCTTAACTTATAAAATGAAAAACTGAAGGGGAATCAAAGAACTAAAAAAATCAAATTTTCCTCTCAATTCTATCTGGGAATACGGTGCCAGCACATATTTTCTATCACCCAGTGTTACTCCTGGTCTCCTGAGTAAAATGATACCTTACTTGTGTGGGTGGGAAAGTCCAAAACTATAGAGATTGAGTGATTAGCATAGCGGACTCTAAGCGCTATGTTTTTTTTATATTTGCACGAAATGTAAGGAAAATGTGATTTTATTTTAGCTAAATTAGAGGTTTCAAGAGGTTTCTGTGTAGGACAACGTTGGGGGATCCATGCAAGTCATACCTCCCTGGACTCCCCGGGGGGTCTCGTTTTGAGAAATTTTTGGGTTTAGTACGTTACGCTAGATAGTCACTTAGCCCCGGACCAATAACACATGTGCCCTCCTTGCAAAACCGGGTCATTTTATGATAAATAATTATGATGTCTCCGCAACGCCTGGTGGTTGGAAGTTTGTGGCTTTCCACAGATTCCAGACCTTTCCATTACAGAAATGTGAGGAAACAGTATTTTGTTTTACAATATTTGAGGATTACAAGAGATTCTGTGGAACAGAACCTGCTGAGAGCCACACAAGTCACCCCAACCTGGGTATCTTGTTTGCAAAACTGTAAAGGTTTGATAGGTTTCCCTAGGTGCCGCCTGAGCTAGGGACATACACCACATGCATCATTGTTACATTTTGCGATTTTTTAATTGCGAAAATTAAGGAATCGCAATTAAGAAATTGCAAAATGCAATGCATTTAGAATTACTTAATTTTCCTTTTTTGCGATTCACAATTTGCGAATCACAATTAAGGAATCCCTTCCCATTCATTCCTATGGGCCTAGAGGCCCATAGGAATGAATGGGAAGCCATTCTCTTTTTGCTATTCGCAATTAAGGAATCACAATATCAGAATGCTGTTTCAAGGGTGCAGGGGGGGGTCCCACTGCACCCCTGAAATTTAACTTTAAGAAAATTTTTCACAAACACATGCCCCAAGGGCATGTGTGTGTGTAAAATGAAACTTTCAAAAATTCAATTTTGTGCATTTTTGAAAGTTTTAGCAAATTACCATGAAGTTCAACTTCATGGTAATTTCCCTTTTCCTATTTGCGAAATCGCAAAAAAAAAATATTCATGGATTGCATTTAAGGAATCGCAATTTGTAATTTCTTAAATGCAATCACAATTTAAGAAATCGAAACATAATTGCGATTCCTTAATTTGCGAAAAAATAAAAAAACATGATGCATCCCAAAAAACGAAATTGCATTCGCAAACGGCCGAATTTTGCGATTCGCACCGTTTGCGAATGCAATTTACCTTGATGCATGTGGGCATAAAATCCACAGCTAGACACATTACATAAACGGGTCAGCTTTCACTGGAAAAATGTGGTGACTCTGTTACGTTTTGGGCCCTTTTCTGTTGTGGGCACTAGGCCAACCCGCACAAGTGAGGTGCCATTTCTATTGGCAGACTTAGGGGAATGCTGGGTGGGTGGAAGTTTGTGGCTGCGAACAGATTCCAAGGGCCTTATTTATGAGGCCGTGCGTCACTTTTACGCCGCCGGTGCATCACTTTTTGTGACGCACCAGTGGCGTAAAAAATGCGCTTTGTTTCGCCATATTTACAAAGCGACGCAGCTAGGTAGATGCGTCACTTTGTAAAACCCTGCGCCACATTATACCTGCGCCAGGTATAATGTATGCAAGGCGGGCGTATTGACGCAAGGAAGGGTCGTAGAAGTGACACAGTGAAATCTATGAGATTTTACTGCATCACTTTTAGGACACCGTTGCGTCAAAATCTTGCGCCTGCCTCACAGCAGGCGTAAGACTGATGCAGGCCCTTTCACATGGGGCAAGCCCCATGAGAAAGGACGCATTGCTGGAGTTGCGTCACTTTTGTGACACACTCCAGCAATGCGTCACTTTTGCGCTTACAGATACGTCTGAAATACTGACGTATCTGTAACTCCTTGCGACATAATGCGTCATACATTAAATATGACGCATCAGGAATGTCGCAAGGAGTGCGCACTGAGAAGTGACACATCACTGCTTTCATGCAGCGATGCGTCATTTCTCATAAATGAGGCCCCTAATCTTTCCATCACAGAACTGTGAGGAAAATGTGTCTTTTGACAAAGTTTGAGGTTTGCAAGGGAATTTGGGTAACAGATCCTGGTGAGAACCACCCAAGTCATCCCATCCTGGATTCCCCAGGGTGTCTAGTTTTAAAACATTTATAGGTCTGCTAGGTTTTCCTAGGTGCCGGCTGAGCTAGGGTCCAGAAACCACAGCTTAGCACATTACAAAAAAGTGATTCAGTTTCCACTGGAATAATGTTATGTGTCCACAACCGCACTAGGCCCACCCACACAAATGAGGTACCACTTTTATTGGGAGACTTGTGGGAATTTTGGGTGGGCGAAAGACTGTGGCTCCCCGCAAATTCCTGAACTTTTCATCACCAAAGTGTGAGGAATAAGTGATTTTTTTGTGCAAAGTTTGAGCATTGAAATGAATTCTGGGTAACAGAACCTGGTGAGAACCACACAAGTCACCCCATCCTGAATTCCAGCTGATTTCTAGTTAAAAAAAATGTACAGATGTGCTCGGTTTCCCTGGGTGTCTGCTGATCTAGGGCCCAGAGTCCCCAGCAAGGCACATTGTGAAAAATGTGTCACTTTTCAGTGTTAAAATGTGATGTGCCCACGTTGCACTTTAGGCCCTTTCATGTCACAAACACTAGGCCTGCCCACACAACTGAGGTATCATTTTTATCAGGAGACTTAGGGGAACCCAGAATAGTAGAACAAGTGTTATTATCGTTTGTCTTTCTATGCATTTCTGCCTTCCAAATGTGAGACAGTGTGTAAAAATGAAATGTACCCTCTAATTCACATGTTAATATGGGTACCCACAAATTCAGAGATGCAGAAATGGCCACTACTTCTAAACTCCATAGCCTGTTCCCATTTCAGATATGCATAGGTTTCCTTGATCCCTAATTTTTTACTCCTATATTTTACCAAATGAATTACTGTATTCCAGTTGCACAATGAAAAAACATTTCAAGGTGCACCTCAGTTATTGGTTCTGGGTACCTTGGGTTCTTGGTGAATCTACAAGCCTTATATATCTCCACATCCAGAAGGGTCCTTCAGACATAACGGTATATAGCTTTCAAAAGTCTACCATAGTTAGAAGTTACAGGTGAAAATGTATGCATAAATGGTTGTTTTTTTCAACTAAAGTTCAACATTCTTTTTTTCAACTGTTACTTTCTACAAGAAAACCTTGAAGGATCTACACAAATTACCACTTGTTGAATTCAGAATTCTGTCTATTTTTTAGAAATGTATTATTGGTTTCATACCCATTTCTACCACTAACTGGACGGAGGTTGAATGCACAAAAAATTGTAAAAATAGCCTATGTGCCAATAACATGCCAAAACTGTGTAGTAAAGTTTGGTTTTTAGACAAAAATCTGTGTGTTCCTGAAAACTGGGAAAGTGGCTATTTTATAGCACCACAGACCCTTTCAGGATACCATTTGCAGGGAAAAACAAACTTTCTTCTGCAGCATTTTTCCCCCATCTTTTTCCCAAAAACCAAATATTTTGCTATATATTGCTAAGTTTCTCAATCCCCTCCTCAGGACTCTGTAAACCCTGTGTACCTGTAGAATCCTCACCATGTTGAAAGAAAAGGATGCCAATGTGGAATGGATACCTTATGTGAACAAAATTGTATGGGAGCCTTAGCCTAAACTACCCCAAACAGCCAAAAAAGGACCGGCATGGGGGCTGGCAGTGAAAGGGTTAAATGTGCCACATTATGTTCTGTGAAAGACTATAAACGTACTATTCCTTCTGGAGCTACTTAAATAAATGTTTCTGATGATATGAATGCTGATTCATTGCACAGTAATGCTTTGAAAAAAGATTTTAGTTCAAAGATTTATGCTGTTTTACTCAAAGAGTACAAGGATGCTATTGATGTTGATGATTGCTATGTTTTAGGTAAATACCTTCAGCAGTTGCTGAGGGGATAAACTACCATAGCTTAACTCTAACATATGGAGTCTCTTGCAGGTGGTTAGCAAGCCGGTGTTATCGTGCCGATCAATTATTACATTGTTACTCCAATCAATATCAGATCTTTTCATAAATTTCTGTGCCTAAAATCTGCATGCTGAAGTTTCAGCAAATGAGACCAAGGTTTACATATTCAGACCTACTCAATCTTTGAACGTAGCTTATGCACTTAGAAAGAATCTGACATGCAAATTGGTGGGAACTGAAAATAATTTTATATTTTTAGTGGAAGGCGGACAAAGCCATAAAATAGTAGATTGCCTAGATTAACTATTTGTAGGAGGGAAAAAAGCATAAATGGAGTGGTTTTGTTAGCTCTAGATTAGCGCAAAGGCAAACGTTGTATATATATATCAAGAGGTATCAAACATTAACAATGTTTCTGTAGGATTTAGTGAATGCAGACACACAACTGAATTGTATGAAAACTGGGGAAGATTTTTTAGAAAGAATAGATCCTATTTTCCCTGGAGTATATCATGTGTGTTGGAAGAGTGCCTATTATAAGTTGCCAAAAGATGGTATGGAAGGTGTAATATGGGAAACGTTTTTCCAAAAGCAAGGGTAAATGGGAAAAAGTGAGAAAACAAAGAAAAGTGCAAGTGTGTGCTAAATCGCAGGTAATATATTTGGAGTTCTGATACCTTCAGTATTAGAAAGCTGTATACTTCTATTGATAGACTTGTCACATGTGCAACTAAGGGGTTTTCTGTTGTGAATGAAGAGGTGATATCAATAGGATCTATGGAGATTCAATATCGTCTTGCTGTTGATATTCGGTCAAGAATATCACAGTTTGCATTAAGGCATTGTTGTACATACAAACCTGAGAGAAGCTACGCCTTGCAAGGTTACTTTTAAGAAGCGTAGCACACTTGTAGATTTGGAGCAGGGTTTATTACGTTAACTGGAACAGCCCCTGAAAACCCCTCTCCTGGCAGCAACTGACCCAGCTCTGTCTAAGCTTCCAGAACATTAGAAGACTCAGACATCACTAGGTTACATAGGACATGCTACCAGGATACAACACATCTCCAATCCTAATAATAATACAAACATGAAAAGAATGCAAAACACTGTACAATAATGCCAAAATTAAAGAACCAAGTACACTAACTACAAATTGAAAAAAAAACTAGCATGAGAATGACAGTAAAACAACAGTTCAAATAATACATTATCATCACAAAAGGATCCAAAGAAAGTGTGCACAAATCATTCACACACATATTCATTATGCCACACAGGCTTCCCCTTGACTCCGGGGTCCGAAACATCCACAACAGACTTGTTACTACCGGCTGACTTAGCATCACCACTACTACCAACCACTCCTTCCCTTGAATATTCACCCGATTTCTTGATACACACATCTAGTTGAAGTACTTTGCATTGCATCAGACAACCACACATTGTTCCCAATTACTCTAGTTACACACTTAGGCACCGACCATTTTGACAACTTCGGGGAGCCCAAACTGTTAGTTCTGACCCAATCACCAAATACAAATTCTCTTTTACTCTTATTTATTTTGTTGTTGTATCTGCTTACATACTTAGGTTGATGTTGTTGAATTCTGTTCTCCAAATTTTCCTTGTTAACTAGATGAGTGTGACTCTTGAATATCCATTGGATTGGATTGGATTGGATTGGATGTGCATTTGTAGAGCACGAATTGCTGCCCGGAGGCGTCCAAACGCTAGGAATACCATGGACCCGCACAATGGCCCAGGAGGGGAGAGAAGTGAGAGTTAATTAGACTGGATGAAATAAAAAGGTTTTCAGCTGTTTGCGGAAGGCCGAGAGATTGGGGTGGGCTCTGAGATGCAACGGAAGGGTGTTCCAGGCCCTGGCAGCATTATAGGAAAACGTCCTGCCTGCGGATCTGGATCTTTTTATTCTGGGAGCCATTGCAAGGAAATTCTGACTAGAGCGTAGGCTTATGTTGGGCGTGTAGTGGGTAATTAGGTCCTGAGTAATCCTGGGGCCAGTGTTCCAGAAGGCCTGGTGTGCTATGCACATAGCTTTAAACATAACTCTCTGGCGCACCGGTAGCTAGTGGAGGGTTACCAATCCGGCCCTCACTGACTGTCTGCGGGGGAGGTCGAGTAAAATGCGTGCTGCGCAGTTCTGGACTATCTGAAGCCTTCTCAGAGTGGATTCAGGAGCACCAAGGTAGAGTACATTGTTAAAATCGAGGCGTGACTGAATTAAACCTTGTACGGCTGCTTGTTTGGCTTCCAAGGGGAGGAGAGGGAGAATTTTCTTTAGCATCCTCATGATGCCAAAGCATGTGGCTGAGAGTTTTGTGGCTTGTACGTTAAAGGACAGGGATCTGTCCAGCCAGACTCCGAGACTCTTGATACTGTTTTTAGGAGTTGGCGGGGAACCCAGACTGGGCGGCCACAGGGAGGCGGGGAGGCTGAGATCTGGGGGGCCTAGGAGCATCAGCTCGGTTTTGTCCCCATTCAGTTTTAAGGACGATAGGGACATCCAGGTCTTCACTTCCTCTGGGCACTCTCTAAGCCCGCCCAGTGCAGGTGGGGTGGCTTCCTGCGTCAGTGAGACCACCAGCTGCGTGTCGTCCGCATAGGAGATGATCTTAATCCCAAATGGGCGGACGACATCAGCCAGCGGCCTCATGTACAGGTTAAAAAGTGCAGGGCTTAGAGAGGAGCCCTGGGGGATTCCACATTTCAAAGGTCTGCTGGTGGACACAGACACGCCCTTGAACACATGGAAGGATCTGTCCTCTAAGAAGGACTGGAACCAAGACCAGGCTTTGTCCTTAATCCTGACCTGGGACATACGGTGCAGCAGGGTGTCATGGCTGACCGTAACGAAGGCCGCGCTGAGATCAAGAAAGATCACTACCACTGATCCTCCTTGATCCAGGATTTTTCTGGCTTCCTCGGTAACCATGAGGAGGGCAGTCTCAGTCCCGTGTTTCGGTCTAAAGCCCGTCTGAGTGGGGTCCAGTAGGTGGTGATCTTCCAGGAAGTTTATTAGTTGTTGATTTATATATTTCTCCAGGATCTTACTTGCCCATGGGAGCAGGGATATGGGGCGATAGTTACTCAGGTCAGTGGAGTCCAAATTAGGCTTTTTGTAAATGTAAATGTGTAAATGTAAATGTATTGGCATTTATATAGCGCACTACTTACCCGTAGGGTCCCAAGGCGCTTCGACCGCTGCGAAACCCTTCCTGGCTTCCCTGAGAGATGGTCCCTTAATGGGTATCTCCAGGGTGAGACCAGGCATCCCCGGCGGTCTGGTGGGGCCGTTAGTGAAGATGAGGCAAGCTAATGCCCAGAGTTGCCGAGTGTGATCGCTGATCAGAGTGGGCACTGAGGCGAGAGAATTATCGAGTCCGCTGACCCTCGTCCAGAAACCTGCCGCGCCGGGAATCAAACCCTGGTCCCGGGCCGTCCTCTGCTCTCGGGTCTGCCGCCTCTAACCAGTGAGCCACACTACTTCACTTTTCAATAAGGCTCTGACCATGGCCTGCTTTCATACGGTCGGGACCGTGCCAGAAGAGATGGAGGCATTTAAAACCTCCCTTATGATGGGCAGGGTGGTCTGCGAGGCTGCCATTATTATGTCTGGCGGGGCTGGGTCATCAGGGGATCCGGATTTTACTTTCCGTGCTAAGGGTTCAAGGGTAGCGAGATCCAAAGGAAGGAAGTGAGTCAGCGTGGGTAGGTGTTGACTGGAGGGGGAGGCTGTGGGATAGAGAGGAGGGGCTAAGGGAGTGGGGTTTTTTGGGTTAAAGGCAGAGTAGATGGAGCTTATTTTCTAATGAAAGAATTCGGCGACATTATTGCAGTGGGTGGTGGACTTGTCCGCCTGCAAGCTAGGGGACTGTTTTGTTAGTTTTTTAATGATTTGGAAAATTTCCTTGGGTTTAGATTTATCAAGCAACATTTTCTCAGAGAAGTATGTGGCCTGGGCCGCTTTTATCAGTGCTTTATATTCACTGATGGCTTCTCGATAAAGGGTTTTATTGTCTGTAGAGTAATCAGATCGCCAACGTCTTTCTGATTTCCTGCAAAGTCGTTTCTTGCAAGAGACACTTTGGTTCCTGGCTGCTTGCCCTTCAAAAGCATGAACGGAGTTTCCGAAGTAACAGAATGTGGAGTTGTGCAGTAGCTCCAAAGCATTTCTTTAACAGCCTCCTTGCAATCACCACCACTACCGTCATTCAACTGCATGCACTCCTTCAAAACTCGGTTATACTTCTCAATGAGGCCATTCTCCCTAGGGTTATAAACAGCAGTAGTATGATGCACAACACCCATCTTAGACAAAAACATTTTTAGATCATAATTGCTGATTTTCTTGGGGAGATGGTGCGTCAGCAATGGCATCTAACAATTTCCTCTTTAGTTTGACACCTGCCACGCTCCAGTGCTTTTCAAAGATAAGCACAGCCCCCACACAGGAGGCGTTGGCAAAGGGAACGGGTGAGTGTCAAATCATAACAAGACTCACCGTTGATTAATGGCACCGGTGCACACGGCAGTTAAAGATAATGGCCCCTCATTCACTCACCACCATCGTAGTCGCACTGCCAGCATTTCCTTAGCACAGTGTCTTTACCGCCAGCATTTACCAGCTGCTCCATAAATCAACACACAAATTGTGTTGATCCTCCGCAACACTGCTAGGTCAGTCAATCAGAACACGCACCACGTGTTAAATGCTTCAATACACATGTCTCGTCAGTGAAGCACCTCACTTGGAGAATTTACGGAACACATAGGTCCATCCCAAATTGCTGAGGCTTAAGAAATCTGGTTCAATATGGAAATTCAGGGGTTATGGTTCCAACTACACCTTTCTTCACAACTTGCAGAATCCCATCCTCATTGCCAATTTTAAGAAGGGTAAAACACTTGTAGATTTTGAGAAAGGTTTATTAAAATAACTGCAACAACCCCTGAATGCACCTCAACTGGCAGCCACTGACCCAGCTATGCCCAAGCTTTCAGAACATTAGAAGACTCAGACATCACTAGATTACATAGGATATGTTGCCAGGATACAACAGTTACATCGAAAACATTACTGATTTGAACAAATACCTGGAAGATTTAAAAGCAGATGGTGCCTGAGAAACCATAGGTAAGGGATTGCCAAGTGTTACCAGCTGGTTTAGAAACTAAGGAAATGGATTCGTGATTTTCATCTTGAGAACTGTAGTGGTGATCTCTTTGTACATAAAGCTGCTGATATTTTTCAATAAAATGTTGCATATACCAAAAGAGTAATTGTTGTGGAGTAAAAAGAACAAGAGCTGATCTTGAAAAGGAGGATGCAGAAAGCACCTCTCATGATGAATGAAAATTCTTAGAAGAGAGAAGTAGAAAGAGGTTAAAGATAGCACACCCATAATTTGTGACGAGATCTGATGTGGTAGAAACAATGATGGCTCAATTCGCTGTCAGCGGGGGGCCTAATACAGCATGATTTTAAAAATCATATTACATGACATGTTTATACACAGAAGACATGAAAGGTTGAAATTACACATTGTACACCTTAGCCACAGTGACACCTGATACAGAGAAGAACGAGCGCTTTAAAAATAATAAACATTTATGAGACATCACTAATACACTAATGCGCCAAAGCCAGGCAGAAAACACCACTCTAGTCTGGGCAAGGAAGTTACACACTGATGATAACCCCTGCTCCCCCCCTTGGCAGCTTGGCACAAGCAGTCAGACTTATCCCAGAGGCAATGTGTAAAGCGTTTGTGCAAAACACACACACACACACACAGCAGCAACACACCAGGCACACCACATAAGGAACTCCACACAAGGTTATATGAAAAATAGCCTTTGTATTGTCATGAACACATTAGAAACATAATCACACATTTACATTGTGCCAATTGGCATGGGCAATATTCACAGGAGATTATATATCGGGCCACTGTCATAACTATCAAACCTGATAAGAATTAAAACAACCAGAAATCCCAGCAATCAGTGCTGCAAGCCCACCAGTAGTATTTAATTTACCAGCCCTGGGTATGTGAGATACCACTTTACAAGGGACTGACAGGTGAATTAAATAGGCCAAACAGGTGTAGACCAATCTTACCATATTTAACTCAGAGGGCACGCACTTTACACTGGACAGCAGTGCTAAAGTGCCCAGAGGCCTAAAACCACCAACACCATGTCAGAAAAAAGGCTAGGAGAAAGGCAAAAAGTTTAGAGATGACCCTGCATAAAGGGCCAAGCCCAACACTTATTAACATATATTGATGAAAATTGTGATGCCAAGTGAAGTGGCTCAGTGTTTTCCATGCTCTTTGTTGAGAATGCTCCATTTAGAAAACTAGGAGCAAAAATGTGTAGCAATAAATTACAAGCTTGAGATTAGGCTATATGATACTAGAGATGTTATAGTTAATGAAATATTAAAAATAAATGTGGTAGGAGGAAACTAGAAAAACATGCATTTATACGAATGTTGTGAAAATTGTGGCATTAGAGCATTTCCAATGTAAGCCATTTCATGTAAGAATATTTTGTTTAAATGTAAATAATCTCCCTTTTAATTGATTTAATTTCATTATATTCAAGGTAAAGTTAGAGCTCATTTAATTTAAAGTTGCATTGTTAACTTAACGGCTTACATGAAAATGTGTTTTCTCTTGTGCTGACATATTGCTCGGTTTAATATATAGATAGTTCTTTGCAAGTAAAATGTTACTTATTTGTCACGTACATGTTTCCCCTGACATTCCTGAATGTTTCCTTCTTTGTTTACAGTGAAATATTCCTGTGGGAATAGAATTTCAGCTGTGGCTACAAGTTGCAAATTTGTATTTCTATGCACATGTGGTAGTCTATTGATGGTGGTGCAATGCCATGCCACTGGGCACTGTAAAAACTGTATAAAAGAAGACACCCAAAAAAAGAGGCACCCCAAAAAAGAGGCAACCAACAGGCGATCACATAGATTTTTGCTTCTTCAGACCGGATGCTATGCTGATCGATTTTTTTACTGTGGACTGTTTGCCGATGCTACATTCAGTAGATGGACTGAGACTGATACTTATTTTTGACGAATCATTTCTTTTGTTCCAATTTTCATTATATCTTTAGTTCTGAGCTAAAGGGCTCACCCCTAATGGACTTTAAGTGTGAACTTTTCCCCTTTTATAGGACCCGAGCTATTTGGCATTGTAATCCTTCTTCTGTCTTAAAAGGGTAGTTGGACTCGTACTTTGCAAACTAAATCTTCTTAATGATAATTTTATAAATATTTGCCTCTATGTTTGGTGCTTTAATGCAAGCAGTGATATTCTTGATCGAAGTCCATAAGAAATTGCTCATTTTAAACGATATTTATGCTCTAATACAATATTTATGCTCTAATACAATAACCAAATTAATCTAAATCTGTCTGACCCTCTTATTGAGTGCTGTTGGTTCTTCCATTTATTTATTATTTGAGTTTATTAAGCGCTGCACAGACAAATTACGTTAAGTCTCCGTTACAAACTGCAGGAGGAATTATTGATTAAAGAGCCAGGTTTTAGTAGCTCTGCGAAACTGTACGTAATTAGTTTCAGTACGAATATGCAATGGCAGGGCATTCCACAAGGTGAGACCTAACTGAGCAAAAGATCTACCCCCCATTCTGGCTAATCTAGTTCTAGGCACAACAAAATAGGCCATGTGGGCAGATCTCAGATTTCGTGAAGGTACATGAGTATAAACAAGGGACTGAAGATACTGAGGGACCAGGTCAGCTTTGCAGCTCAGTTTCTTGAATTTGATGCAACTTTCTATTTTAAGCCAAGGGAGTCTGCGTAAGGGACCTGAAATATGGCAGGATCTAGGTAATTGGCACAGAAATCTCGCTGCAGCATTTTGCACCAATTGCAGTCGTCTTATAATGGCTTTGTTTGCCCCTAAAAAAAGAACGTTTCCTTAGTCCAAGCGAGAGGTTATGAGAGCATGGACTACAGATTTTTTAGAGTGTTCTGGCAGTATCCAAATAATTTTCTTTAGCCAGTGCAGTATAATAAAGCATGTGGCTGAGACCTTGTTGGCTTGGTCTTGCATCCTCAGTGCATTGTCAATGACAAAGCCTAAGCCAGTGCAGTATAATAAAGCATGTGGCTGAGACCTTGTTGGCTTGGTCTTGCATCCTCAGTGCATTGTCAATGACAAAGCCTAAATTACGTACGTGATCTGATGGGAGGGGGAGAGAACCCATTTCAGAAGGCCAGTGCTTGTCACTCCATATTCATGTTGCCGGCCAAGTATAAGCACCTCAGTTTTCTCGCCGTTAAGTTTCAAGAAATTAAGATTCATCCAGTCAGCAATTCTCCTAAACCCTAACTTCAGGGGAGATGGCGAGTCCTGGGCAGTATTCGAGAGGGAGATTGCGATCTGGGAATAATCTGCGTAGGTAAAAAGCGTAAGGCCTTCTTGCTCTGCTATATCTGATAACTGTCTAACATAAAGGTTGAAAAGAAGCGTGCTTAACACTGAGCCTTGAGGTACACCATGAGGGGACGAATGGATGTGAGAGGTTGCTGAGTTGGAAAAAATTTGAAATGTGCGTTTCTCCAGAAATGAACTCAGCCAACCCAAGGCCGGTCCCCCCACACCCACATCATTCAAGGTTTTAATAAGTAAGGGGTGTGAGAAGGTGTCGAAAGCGGCACTGAGATCTAATAAGATCAGTGCCACTGTCTCACCCGTGTCCAAAATGAATATGCTTTTCAAGAATTTTAGAGAAAGTGGGTAATAAGGAGATGGGAAGAAAGTTGGAAAGGACATTTGGGTCGGCCGTTGTTTTTTTTAATAATGGTGAAACTGATAGAGCGTGCAGGTCACCCGGGTCACAAGTTTACCAATTTTTTCACGCACTGGGCCCTGACGAGCATGTGATGACTGTGTTTGCGTGAACCGGGTGATTCTTACACGCTACTATGAGTAATTCGGGGGGTGACTCTTACACCACTTACTATTCATGTACCTGACTTACCACAGGCACATTACTCCTGACGGATCAGGAGCTAGCAGTGGATAGGTGACAAGATTCCTAAAAGGAAAAAACTTATATATACCAAGTACGATTATCTACACCTTATATTGTAAATGACCACAGACACCTGATGAGTTTTCAAGATTTATCAAGAACATTCAGAATGAATATGCCAAGATGATAAGCCAAATACAAATTAACACATCAATCATTAAAACTAACGCCACAATGTAACTATGGATTAGGGCAAGTACCATTAGGGTAAGTGAGAACACTACAGGGTACGAGAAGTAGGAACAGGGCTATACACCATAAGTCTAAACTAGGGCATGGGACATGAACAGGACCTAAAATGTGTACTTAAACTAGGCTACTTATGCTATTCTTTACTAAATTCACTGCAAACCTACTAAAGGGAAGGGAAAAAATGGAACACACTAATATAATTCGACAATTTAATAATATTCTACAGGTAGGGAGAGAATTGGAACATTTCTAATAAACAATTGCATATAATTTGCATTCAATGGTGATAGAGCAATATCACAGGGAAGAGTGCTTTATTAATAAGGGAAGAAAGAGAGATAGGAAGACGTAAACCCACAGTTTAATAATTACCTAGATAGGAATGAGGACTAACCCTGGCCACGGGTCAGTTTGGAAAGACGGGGACAAGGACCCTCAAGGATTGGAATACCTGAATGCGAGCAGGTACAGCTCACGGACAGTCAGGACAGGATACCCCTCAGGATTTGGGTCTGGACTGGGCCCACCAAGGTACGACCAACACCTACAGCTTCGGATGCAACGCCTGCGTTACCCCTCTCTGCAAGTAATCCGCCAGTAACCCCGATTGGGTTTTCGAATTTCCCCAGCAAAGTGCTTCGCCAGCACTTAGGATTATTTCCACCCCTAGGAGTTTGTGGAAAGTATGGACAGAGTGCTCCGCAGCACTCTAGATTGATCACCTATAGAGTTCGTAGGGTCAGTGACAGGTCTGCTACTCGGACAAGTCGGACAATTTCTCTAAGCTATACTAGGCTAGATATACAGTTTTGGGACCCCTAGACCACCCACAAATGTTGCAAGTGACAAATCCCACGTTATGATTGGTCAGGAGAGGTGACTCTGTCACTGTCACCTCCTAGAATTCATCGTTCCCATCATTATTATTCAATTTTGCCCCTTGGGTTCACGTTCACGTTCCCAGGCATAGGAATATAGAAGACAATACAAGTGCACAGTATATAGCAACAGTGTTTCTTGGTCAAGGTGGAATACAACATCCTCGAGATGGGTTCCCAGGCGCATCGGGCTTCAGGAGCCAGCTGGCTTGTCTTAGCTTCTGCGCAGTGGGGTTTCTCCCATGTCACGTGACAGGGTTCAGAAGAGCTTCAAGTATGGCGCAGCTCCCGTTTTCCCCAGCCCCCAGAGACGCGGTACATGAAAAGTAAGCGAGAACAAATTAAAATCATACGAAAAAATGATTACACTGTACACCATTAAAAGCTTCACTGCACCCCTTACATTGTAATATCTATAGCATTAGGGTTTAGTGCAAAAAGACAGATAGGCAGAAGCAGCGGTGGCAAGCAGAGAGCGTGGTGAGAGACAAGCGGCCATATTTGCATCAGTGCGCATGAGCAATACAATCCCTCCAAAATGCGTCCCATCACATGGGTATGACCGACGCATGCGCAAACTGGATTTCTGCGAAGCAGCCATTTCCATAGTGCAAGCATTGTTAGGATGAAAAGACACACAGGCAAGCCTCTCGGGGACGTGTTGGGGAAAATGCTAAATAAATGACGGACGGTTGGATTAATATGATTATAAGTTAGGCGAGGTTCATGAGTAAGAGCAAGTCGCTTTACGTGCGAATCCTTGCTCCATCAATCCCCTCTTTGATGATATTTACTATCATCACTACATAGGAAACAGATGCCAACTTTCATTCTTCCATATCATGCATTTCAATTTCGATAAACTTATTGTTGAGCTTTCTTTCGGCTTCTCTATGAGAGTGGTGATTCTTAGCTTTTTTGTAGATTTGATTCCTCAATTTTTCTAATTCTAACTCATCAATATTCCTTTTCACTCCTCTCTTATTTATTGTGTACTTCTTGCATTTTTGACATTTACAGCAGATGAATATGATTAGTGCAACCACACCTATTCCAACTATTGTCATCAGTATTTTCCACAGAAGATTTCTACCTAAGTTAGAAAACCAACTACCTATAGAGGAGAGACCTCCAGTCAGTCTCGTCCAGGCACTGTCAACCTCTAATGGTTTGAGTTCTTTTTCCAAATTAGTTATGTTCCTTACATATCTTTTAAGTTCTATACTTTTGTCAGGTATGTAGGTGCAACAATGTTGCGCCTTCAGCATTCTACAGACTCCGCCCTCTTTTGCCAATAAGGTGTCAAGAGCAAGGCGATTCTGTAAAACCATTGATCTGATCGCAACCATCTCAGTATTGACCAGCAGGAATCCAGCAGCAGTGTCAGTGGACAACCGATCCACTACTGTAGACAATTTGCAGATTCTGTGAGTGTTCAGAACTACCCCCATTCCAGGTATCAGTGCACTAAAAATATCACCTATGATTTCGCCTACGCTTTCACGTTTTCTACGCGCTAAGCCATTAGTCTCTTCATTGCTTCCAGCAGCATTATTCACATGGTATACTTTCGGGAAGACAATACCAAAGTAGCAGCTTCCATACCAGTGATCCGGCAATTTGAAATAAGCCTTGTTCCCACATATATAATAAATTCCGGGAAACACAGGTTCTGACCCATTTTTGAAACCCCAACCTCCAATTACCTTGTAATTATGTTCACACTCGCTGGAACCAATGAATACATTGTTATAATATTCTGTCCTTTCTCTATGGAGACAAAGTTTTCCTTTCCGTTCAAAATCCAGCAACAAAGCAGGATTAGCTTCGCCTTGTGAGGTGTTATCCATATGTTCTGCCCACCTAGGGACTCTATCCTTTTCGTCATTTGCCTTTTTCTGAAACTTTTCCCTCCTTCTGTCTGCCATTTTTATGAACATCTTTTCCTGCTCCTGCAAGGAACAGGTCAGATTAGCTTGTCTTGCTTCATTTAAGTCTATGTCACCTATAGTCAGGAAATATTCTCCCATATAACGGGTTACCTCGCTCCTAATATGTACAAGATTCAGGTGTCCCCTAATAGGAAGTTCAGAAAAGACTACGCCAGCATTTGAATAGTAGTACTGTAAAGTGCTTCTATAAAACAAGCTAGCTTATATACTACAGGAAATTCCGTAGGTTAGGGGTAAATGGTGATATGTCACACCTTCAGCTACAGAAGTGGATAACAATCTTCTATTTCCATAGCCTCTACATAGTGCACAAAAAGGTTAGCGAAAACATTTAAATGCGTCCGGTTTCTCATCTTGTGAAAATGTAGTCCACCCTCATCTGGTGCTTCTAATTTTGGTCGTGTGTGTCTCAGACTAACTGGGTTGTCACGTCGTTCTAAGCTTCGATGTGTTTCTGCAGTCTGTACAACGTCTGCGTCTAACGTTTCAGGTTCAGTAGGGGACAAGTTAGGATCTTTACTTATCATAAAAGGTATAAAGACTGTTAGTCCTATCCACATCACTATTAACATAGCTACACTACATAAGCATATTTTACAGCAAGTTTTACAACACCCAAATCTGGATCTTCCCGCTACGGTTGAATCAGACATTATAGCTTACAGGTGGCTTTTGCAACCCCTCTTTGTCTCCTTACACCAAAGGCTCACTCGGGTTTTTCTCAAGGAGGGTCTTCGTCAGAACTCCGATCAGTGATGGACTCTTCGTCACTTTTGCCACTGTGGTGGGGCTCATCAATTTCTTCCAACACCAAGTATGTCCATTCAGGGCTCCGATACAGCCTGTTCTGTTTCTTTACTCTGTCGCTCTTTCTCAGAGACTTGCCTCGGGCTGCTTTTCTTTCACTTGCAGCCCTTTTTTGGTCCTTTAATTTTTCTTCAACTGTCTTTATTCGAAGTCTTAGCCTTTTGATGTATCGGGGTTCCCCCTTGCTTCTGTGACTGTCAGTGGTCGAGGAAACTTGGCCTTCCTCGTGCACTCTTTTGATTTCACTTCGTTGTGGCACTTCTGTATTGTCAGAGTCTATTTCCCTTCCTGTCTGACTAGTTCCAGGTCTTTCATCTATTTCTTCTGCCTGGTCCCTAAGCTGGCCTTGTTCAGGTTGGAGTTGTATGGGTTCTTTAATTTCAGATGATTTGGTTTCTGCTTCCTGAACACGTTCGTCTACATCTATCTGTTCCTGTTCATGCACTTCGATCTCTTGTTTTTCTTCCGCATGAACTTCAACTTTGACCACTATCTGTCCCTTTCCAGACTCCGGAGTTTCAGGAGGTGTGTCGATGTCTTGATCTGTCCCTACTTGGCCTACTTCCTGATCAGGTGTGATGTGAGTCTCGCTGACCTGACCTTCATCCTCTAGTTCTGTCTCACCTGGACTAGCCCACTCACTGTCTAGGTAGGAATATTTTCTGGTTCGTATTGGATCATGAACCTGGTCGTCGGCAGGGAACCAATCAACGTCTCGACTTGTGCTCGGCAGTTCAATGTCAGCTAGATCCGGACCCTCTTCGGGAGTCTCTTCAGCTGGGCTGCCTTCAGCTTCAGTCGCGTTTTCTCCACTTACCCGCTTCGTGTGGCTGGCATGGATCCACTTCGGTACACCAGCACACTTTACAGCAGTCGTAGTGACAAGGATCACTTGTCTTGGCTTTACCCACTTTGGTCCAAGGCAACTCTTCCGGGTGTGTTTCTTTAACACCACCCAATCACCAGGTTGCAGTTTATGTGCTGGAGTCTTGGGCCAGTCGTCAGCTGTCTCTCCAATCTGGTGAGAGAGAGATCGCACTTGGTCACCCAGCTGCTTGCAGTATTCTAGCACCAAATCATCAGAAATGCTTAGCAGTTTGTGTCCAGGTACCCATGCCTGTCGCATCACTCTCCCCATTAGCACTTCATGGGGGCTCAGGCCTGTTTTTCTGTTTGGAATACTTCTCAAGCTCATCAGCACAAGGGGCAAAGCTTCTATCCAGTTCATTTTGGTGGAATCACACATCTTCGCCAATCTGGACTTGATCGTACCATTTATCTGCTCAACTACCCCAGAAGCCTCTGGATGGTATGCACAGTGCAATCTTTGCTTCATTTTAAATGCTGTACACAGTTCGTCCAGGACATCGTTGGCAAAATGCCCACCTTGGTCTGTTTCAATCGTCTCAGGAATTCCATACCTAGGTATCAACTCCCTGAGCAATACTTTGGCTACGGTTAGGGCATCATTTTTCTTTCCTGGGTAGGCCTCCACCCACCGGGAAAACAGGCAAACTATGACCAGGACATATCTATATCCCTTGCATCTGGGCATTGTTATAAAGTCCGCCTGCATTCTGACAAAGGGACCCACTGCCTTTCCAATGGTACTCTGTTCTATTACAGTCCTCTTTCCTGCATTGAATTGCTGACACAATAGGCACCTCTGGCAAAGCCTTTCCGCTTGGTTCCTGAACTTTGAATTATAGAACACCTTGTCAAACACACGACACATTGCATCCCTTCCCATATGTGTGGGTTCATGTATCATCCTGACCATGGGATCTATCAGGCTGTCGGGCAGCACAGGCACCCCAGTTGAGTTTACCACCACACCATCATTCCTCTATTTGCATTCATTCGCCCTCCATCTGCCTTTTTCTTCCCTGTCTGCTGCCTGTTGCAAGTCTCTCAATTCTTCCCACGTTGACACATTTTCAAACAACATCAGTTGGCAGCTGTTTCCACCCCATAACCCAATTTGGAAGGACATTTGGTGTCGGGCACAAAACTGGGCGATTTAGTCAGCGTATCGGTTTCCGGCTGTCACATCATCATTTCCGGATCTGTGAGCCGCACACTTGACCACAGCCAATTCTTTGGGCAATTGAATAGCTTCCAGTAAGTCGTGCACCACCTTTCCATTCCTGATAGGGGTACCTGAGGAAGTCATGAATTCTCTTTGTAACCATAATTGGCCGAAGTCATGAACAACCCCATAACAGTACTGGCTGTCGGTATAAACAGTTATTCTTTTGTTCTTACCCCTCTTACATGCTCTGGTTAACGCGATGAGTTCTGCTACTTGTGCAGATTTCACTTCGCATAGGTAAGATGCTTCCAGGGTGTGCGTCAATGTGACTACAGCATAGGCAGCACACAGACCTCCACTTTCATGTCTTAAACACGAGCCATCCACAAAGATTGTAAGATCTCCATCAAGTAAAGCTATTTCTCGGATGTCAGGACGGGGCTTAGTGCTGAATTCTGTTAAATCGATGCAGGTATGCTCCACTTCATCCTCGGTTTCTACATCCAGAGGAACAGGTAACAGTGTAGCAGGGTTTAAGACATTGCACCGGGAAATTATTATATTCTCAGCACCAATCAAAATTCTCTCATACTTAGTCAGCCGACTAGGTGTGAGATACTGGGTCTTGGTTCTCGTCAGTAGGATTACAACAGAATGTGGAACATATACGGTGACAGGATGTCCCATGACAATATTCTCACTCTGTTCTAGACTGACGCAAGTAGCAGCTACTGCCTTCAGGCATCCGGGTAATCCAGCAGCCACTGGATCTAGAGTGGCCGAAAAATAGGCCACGGGACGCCTGACCAGCCCATGCTCCTGGGTCAGGACTGAGAGAGCACAATTTTCCCTCGTGTCACAGAACAGTTCAAAGTGCTTGGAATAATCAGGCATACCCAATGCAGGGGCGGTACATAGATAATTTCGCAATGTTACCCAAGCGGACATGCTTTCACTGTCCCAACTGACGGGGTCTTCTACTCCTTTCTTGGTCATCTTTATCAAAGGTTTTGCTAGAGCTGCAAATCCTACAATCCATTGCCTGCAGTACCCCACAACTCCTAGGAACATTCTTACTTCTTTCTGAGTTCGGGGGAGGTCCATTGTTTTAATTATCTTGATTCTCTCTGTAGTGACTTTTCTGATCCCTTTCTCTATCTGGTGCCCCAGATATTTTACTGAGTTTTTACAGAACTGTAATTTGTCAGGCGATACTTTATGTCCTCCCTTTCCTAGGTGATTCAGCAAGGCGATGGTGTCTGTGACACAGTCAGTTCGAGTTTTAGATGCCACTAACAGGTCATCTATGTACTGCACCAAAACAGACTCTCTTGGCAGTACCAAAGACTCAAGGCATTTCTTTAGGATCTGGTTGAAAATCGATGTACTTTCAGTGTACCCATGAGGGACACGATTCCAGACATAGATATGGCTGTCAAATTCAAAACTAAAAAAGAACTTGCTTTCTGGATGCAAGGGGATGGAAAAGAATGCATGGCACAGGTCAATGACAGTGAACTATTCCGCGTCCCAAGGAATCTGATATAATATCACTGCAGGGTTGGGCACAATGGGACAGCAAGGTACAACAATTTGGTTTATTTGCGTAGGTCCTGCACTACCCGGTACTTTCCACTAGGCTTTTTAATCCCAATGATGGGTGAATTGCAGGGACTGCTCATTACTTCCTGTATGATTTCTGCTTCGAGTAACCTGTTAATTTCAATTGCGACTCCTGCTTTAACTTCTGCACTCATTTTGTACTGTCTTGTTCTGGGGTATACAGCATTTGTCTTTATTGCTATTTTAACTGGGTCCACGTTCGCCATTAAGCCTACATCTTTTCCCGTGAAATCCCATACTTCGGGTACCTCTCTTAACTGGAGCTCTTCAGGTAAGTCTTCAACAGACAAGGGTCTAATATCAGTGTCAGGTCTCACTAACATCAGTTTATACAAGCCATCTTCATCGGGGGTCTGAATTTCGACACCTTTTGGTGTGCAAAAGATGGTGCAGTTCATTTTGCACAACAAATCGCGTCCTAACAGGTTCACGGGACTGGAATCACAGACCACAAATCTGTGCATTTCTTTAAAATTTCCTATAGAGATTTCCATGGGTTCAGTTACTGGAGTACTGATTATTTGATTGGAGACACCCACTACTTGGATTGCTTCTCCCGAGAGGGGTAGGTTAGGAACATCCACTGTTCGCACAGTAGACCGGGTAGCACCAGTGTCCAACAGAAAGGTGACGTCTTTTCCCTCAACCTTTCCTTCAATGTATGGTCCAGTCTGGTCTACCGGTAAGGAGGCGCCAAGCACGCACTCCTGGTCCTCCCCCCTCAGGCCCCGTCAATCTTGATCATCACAGAGGAAAGAATCATTTAACAAGTACTGCGGAATTGCTGCATTTCTCTCATTCTCTCCTTCCCATACCTCCGCCCTCTCATTCTGCTGACCCTGATTCTTATAATTCTGTCTAGGAGCGCGAGGTACTGGAGTTAGCTTTACCTGTGGCTGGTTCTTTCTTGTCCCCTCTTTCTGCACCTGTGGATTTAAACCATTTATAGGGGCATTACCGGCCTGTAGGTGTGGACACTCGTCTCTCCAATGCCCTATCTGGCCGCACCCGTGGCAGGGAAACTTCTTCATAGCCTCTTCCCGACTCATTTTTGCCCGGGGATTCCCTCCTCCCCCAGCATTGGTACTCTGGGCATTATTATTAGAATTCAATTTACTTAACTGCTTTTCTTGCTGTTCAGCCAATTTCACTTGTGCCCACATAACTTTCTCCTTGAGGGCTTTCTTTTTATTCTCGATTTCAGCTTCGCAGTACTTTGCGTACTTAAGGACATCATCTATGGGCTTTCCCTGCCAACTTATTTTATTATCTCGAATCCATTGGGATATTTCAGGCCTTAATCCTAGCACGAATCTGTAACTGAAATGGGTCATGTCCTTCATGTCCACATTATCAATTCCACTGTAAGTTTTGAATACTTGTAGCAACCTTTCATAAAAGGAATGGACGGTTTAATCGCGCTCTTGGGTAGTTCTATCTATCCGGGTCCAATCGGTTTCCTTTGCGGGCACCTTTTTCTTGAGATATTGTATGACTTGATCATACTTCCTCATTACTTCAGGTGAGGGAGCTCCTGTTTTGTCGTCTCTTGCATATTCCTCACTGGGCCAATCAATTTCAATTTTGCAGTCGGTCCACAAATCTACAGGAACTACAATGTCGAAAAACCCATCCAGGTCTTTCAAGAGACATTTCTGAACCTTTATGAAGCGTTCGACCTGTCTGTACCAGTCGACTGGTTTCTCCCGTAATTTCGGGAAGTCATTAGTAAATGACACTATGTCTTGTCGGGACCAAGGAACAAGGACGTATTTTCCCCCCGGGACCTCTCTCATGGGACACAATTTTTCTGCGGGAGTTACTTCTTTCAGCACGTATTCTGAAGTTTGAGACTTAGCCCTACCGTCTTCCTTTTTCTTTGCCCACCGGGTCCTCCATTTCCCTACATCCCCCCATTTCTGTAAGAGTTTCAGTAATTCTTTTATCTGGATCTGTTTTCCTACCACATTCAAGCTCTCTAAGTCTTTGTACGAAAAATCTACTCTGTAGGGTTTCTGAAGGATTTTGGAGCGACTGACATCGATCCCCATTTCTGTGGCTGTGTCCATCAATCTCTCATGGAGCAATCTAGCGTTCCGGGTAAGGTTTTTGCTGATGAACAGTAACTCTTCTTCGCTGAAGGAGTTTAATCGGTCTAATCCTACATTTCCAGCCATTAGCTCCTCTATTTCTATCCTTAGTTTATAGATTTCTAATGGTTTGGGTTGGGGTGTGGTCTCCTTTTCTAATTCTTTGGTCCATCTGTCCAATTCTTCTGGAGATACGACTGTGACACTCCTAACCCCTGATGTGCTTTCAATCAGAACTTCTTTTGCCCTACTCTGACTCCTTGCCCCTGGCATGCTAGCTCTAGATTCCCTAATGGGCATATCCATCAGGACCACTGATTCGCACTCGCTTTCTTGATCATCATCTATGAGCACTTCTTTTCTTGGGAGTGGAATGCTAGGAGTTGGCATAATTGGGGTGATAACAGGAGGACGAGGACTGGCCAGTCTATCCCCGTAAAGAGGAATAGCGGGACCAATAGTTACTGGGATGGTCAGAGAATCTGGATGGGGATGTATCTGGGCTATGGTCCGAACTAAATAATCTCGCTGTCTAGCTAGAGCTTCCTTCTCTCGTTCTCGTAAAGCCTTTTCTGCAGAATTGTCATGCAACACTTGGGGTACCAAGGGAGGGTAAATACTTGGGGCTGTTGGAGTAACCAACCGAGGTGGGCCTTCTCCAAACGGACGGTAATTCGGGACTGTAGAACTAGGCCTGCAAAACCCATCCCCATCACTGTTTTTACTATCTGTACCCGTTCCATCTGTTTCACTATCCCTCCGACATCTAGGATATTTAGAAAACGGGTTTGGTGAATTCACAGGTTCTGATTCTGCAACATAGGGAGGAGGGTTTTTCATCAATAAGTCCTCTAGGTGCTCATCTTCAGAGTCCCCCACGGCCATTAAGTGATGGGTCTTCTCTTTACATTTCCCTTTCTCTTGTTCTAATACCCCCATCATTGGAAATAATCCCTCCACCACCATGCTTTGTCTCCAATGTTTCATTTTCTGCTCTTTGGTTTCTCTATGGACCCTCGGATACCATTTGCTTACTCCCTTGTCCATTCGGGGTCTATCTCTTTCCAGAGCCTCAATTTCCCATTCTTCTAGGGCTTCGTACTGGGTTAATCTGGGTCTGGGATGTAATTCATTCATGCGGGTCCTCAAGTTAAACAGGATCCTGCCATTAAACGTACCATCAATAGGGAATGCCAGAACTCCGTCATCTGCAGTATACTTTGCCCAATTCTCTAGCCATACACAGGTATGATGCCCCTTTTCAAACAACATGAAAGAAGCAGGAGTATTCGGTGGAGGGATGATCACCCCCTCCCTCGTTCTAATGGGCTTGTCCGTTTTAAAAAAGTTCTTTATTTTATCGGCAAATGACATTTTTCTCTTTGCTCCATACATCATGTGCGGTCTACCTCGTAAAATCTGTTCCTTATAGAAGCCTGAGTTTTGTGGATTAGGTAAGAACTCAGGATACCACATATGCCTTTCCAGACCTGCTTCTAACTCGGCTGGATTAATTTTGTTTACCTTTGTACTTCCAATGCTAGCGCAACTTTTATTTCGTAGAAACCAATCAACACTGTGAATACAAAAAATCCTTGTCCAATGGGTGCGCGGCCTTTCGCGAGACCAGGTCTCACGCTCCGGCACTCACCCCTCCCTTACAATTTCAGCTTCACTACACACCCGCTGTCTCGACCAATACCAGCGCGGAACGGAGTGACGTCAGAGCAGTCTTCTGACCGACTCCCTCCTTCACAAGGTAACGGAAACTTTTAACTTTTCCTAAAGTGCGAGTGCAAATTTTAGTCAACAACACACAACGTTTGCCACTGTGTCTGAGTGTTCTAAACAGATAGAAAAATTTTCTCTCACTACAAGTAAACCACTTCTGTCTACTTTTCATTCACTCCGGATAGACTTCTTTGCCTAGCCTCCCACACGAGCAATATAGAACCTGCTACTCCTCTGACTCATCCACTTCTTTCCGGGATATATACTGAGTCAGGATTTCACCAGCGGACTATTTTACTTACCATTCAAGCCTCGGAGACCCTATTACTCCTTCCGTATGTGACCCTTACTAGGTGATATCACAATGGAGGTTTCATACAAAAGGACTCGTAGCTATCATTTATTCAGATGCAAAAAAATCCTAATTAGTGCTTCCAGGTATTCCTAACCCTGCACTAATGACTCGAGACAAGTGACCTTACCAGCTAACTGGATTCTGCTCACCGTTAGCTATATACCTCCCCGGGGATTCGGACTACACTGAACACTTACAAACAATTTTTGTTAATGTAACATGTAACACTTATAGCAGCAATGCAAAAATCATATACATATACATATAAATCCTTAAAACATTTGCGCAATATTCGAATCAATGCAATAGAAATTTCAGCAGCACATTTTATTTTCACGGTTTGTTTATTAACTATTCCGTCTACCTATCTTAACTAGTCCTAACCATAACTCTGCTACCAGAAAATTACTGATAGAGCGCGCAGGTCACCCGGGTCACAAGTTTACCAATTTTTTCACGCACTGGGCCCTGACGAGCATGTGATGACTGTGTTTGCGTGAACCGGGTGATTCTTACACGCTACTATGAGTAATTCGGGGGGTGACTCTTACACCACTTACTATTCATGTACCTGACTTACCACAGGCACATTACTCCTGACGGATCAGGAGCTAGCAGTGGATAGGTGACAAGATTCCTAAAAGGAAAAAACTTATATATACCAAGTACGATTATCCACACCTTATATTGTAAATGACCACAGACACCTGATGAGTTTTAAAGATTTATCAAGAAAATTCAGAATGAATATGCCAAGATGATAAGCCAAATACAAATTAACACATCAATCATTAAAACTAACGCCACAATGTAACTATGGATTAGGGCAAGTACCATTAGGGTAAGTGAGAACACTACAGGGTACGAGAAGTAGGAACAGGGCTATACACCATAAGTCTAAACTAGGGCATGGGACATGAACAGGACCTAAAATGTGTACTTAAACTAGGCTACTTATGCTATTCTTTACTAAATTCACTGCAAACCTACTAAAGGGAAGGGAAAAAATGGAACACACTAATATAATTTGACAATTTAATAATATCCTACAGGTAGGGAGAGAATTGGAACATTTCTAATAAACAATTGCATATAATTTGCATTCAATGGTGATAGAGCAATATCACAGGCAAGAGTGCTTTATTAATAAGGGAAGAAAGAGAGATAGGAAGACGTAAACCCACAGTTTAATAATTACCTAGATAGGAATGAGGACTAACCCTGGCCACGGGTCAGTTTGGAAAGACGGGGACAAGGACCCTCAAGGATTGGAATACCAGAATGCGAGCAGGTACAGCTCACGGACAGTCAGGACAGGATACCCCTCAGGATTTGGGTCTGGACTGGGCCCACCAAGGTACGACCAACACCTACAGCTTCGGATGCAACGCCTGCGTTACCCCTCTCTGCAAGTAATCCGCCAGTAACCCCGATTGGGTTTTCGAATTTCCCCAGCAAAGTGCTTCGCCAGCACTTAGGATTATTTCCACCCCTAGGAGTTTGTGGAAAGTGTGGACAGAGTGCTCCGCAGCACTCTAGATTGATCACCTATAGAGTTCGTAGGGTCAGTGACAGGTCTGCCACTCGGACAAGTCGGACAATTTCTCTAAGCTATACTAGGCTAGATATACAGTTTTGGGACCCCTAGACCACCCACAAATGTTGCAAGTGACAAATTCCCACGTTATGATTGGTCAGGAGAGGTGACTCTGTCACTGTCACCTCCTAGAATTCATCGTTCCCATCATTATTATTCAATTTTGCATACCCACCCCTTGGGTTCACGTTCCCAGGCATAGGAATATAGAAGACAATACAAGTGCACAGTATATAGCAACAGTGTTCCTTGGTCAAGGTGGAATACAACATCCTCGAGATGGGTTCCCAGGCGCATCGGGCTTCAGGAGCCAGCTGGCTTGTCTTAGCTTCTGCGCAGTGGGGTTTCTCCCATGTCACGTGACAGGGTTCAGAAGAGCTTCAAGTATGGCGCAGCTCCCGTTTTCCCCAGCCCCCAGAGACGCGGTACATGAAAAGTAAGCGAGAACAAATTAAAATCATACGAAAAAATGATTACACTGTACACCATTAAAAGCTTCACTGCACCCCTTACATTGTAATATCTATAGCATTAGGGTTTAGTGCAAAAAGACAGATAGGCAGAAGCAGCGGTGGCAAGCAGAGAGCGTGGTGAGAGACAAGCGGCCATATTTGCATCAGTGCGCATGAGCAATACAATCCCTCCAAAATGCGAGTGCGTCCCATCACATGGGTATGACCGACGCATGCGCAAACTGTATTTCTGCGAAGCAGCCATTTCCATAGTGCAAGCATTGTTAGGATGAAAAGACACACAGGCAAGCCTCTCGGGGACACCCGCGTGTTGGGGAAAATGCTAAATAAATGACGGACGGTTGGATTAATATGATTATAAGTTAGGCGAGGTTCATGAGTAAGAGCAAGTCGCTTTACGTGCGAATCCTTGCTCCATCAAAACCATCGCATGTTTCCAGACAGCTGGAACAGTGGCATTTTAGAGTGACAGATTTAAGGTGTTACAAATCACAGAGAGCTGGGAAGTGCTAAGTTGTTTAAATATAGGCACAGGAAGTGGGTCATTAGGTGATCCTGACTTTAGATTTCCTAAAATATCCTTCAAATTCTCCAGGCTGAGAGGAGGCCAGAAGTTAAGAACTGGAGTAGTACAGGCTGGTTCCAGATTTTGTAAAGGAATCCATGCGGGTGTCAGGTGAACCTGGAGTCTGTGTCCCTGATGTGTAGCTATATCCTTATGAATGTTATCGATTTTATTTGTAAAAAATTGGGCTAATTCTTCACATTTATGCCACTCAAGGGGGGTGCGGTGGCAGTGGTTTTAGAGCAAGCTAATTCTTTCACCAATGAGAACAGTGTTTTAGGTTTGTTGGTAGCCTCTGTGATGGTCATGGCTACATAGTTAGCTCGAGCATTTATGCATGCTTTATGGTATAGTCTTAATTCTCTTTTATAAATTTCTTTCGACTCTGAGGAGTAGTCTTTCCTCCAAATTCGTTCAAGACGCTTACACTTGAATTTCTCTACTTTGAGAATTTCATTGAACCAAGGAGCTGGGGTTTTATGAGAATTAAGTTTTTGATTGAAAGGGGAAGGCAGGCATCTACTGCATTGAGAAGCCAGCTGTCCACGCTTCTCGATGTATTTTCAATGTCATCCGGTACATCCGTAAAGGAAGGCCGGCGGTCATCTAAGTTCTGTTTTAGAAGATCTATATTTATTTTCCTCCAGTCTCTTTTCCGAATACATTCCGAATGAGGAATATCAGGAATGGCATCAGATATGATGCTAAATTTAGTCAGGAAGTGATCAGACCATTGTATTGGCAGTGCAGGAGAACAGTGCATATTAGGAAGATTATAAAAAATTGGATCAAGTAAATGTCCTGCTTTGTGCATGGGACCTGAGTTACAAAGCCTCATATTCATAGCGGCTAGGTCGGCTATCAGATTACGACTGGCTAAGTCCTGCTTGTCCTCGAGGTGAAGATTAATATCTCCGAGAACCGAAGAATTAGATAAATTCATTAAACTTAGAGACACAAGACTTGACAGTTGTTCAGACCAAGAGTGAAGAGGTCCAGGGGGACGATAAACTAGAATACCTGAACATGTGAAACTAGGATTTAAAAAAAGTTGAAACAACGCTGCGTCACAGTTAGTATGATTAAGTGGAGTGAACTTGCACTGATATTTCCTATTAAAAATTATAACAATTCCTCCACCCGTTTTATTTATCCTATCCACACTTACAATAGCATAATCCCCTGGTAAGGCCTCTGCGATGTCAGGGCCTGAGCTCTCGTGAAGCCATGTCTCAGTAAGGAACAAGGCAGCTGGGGATTCATTGGACAGGAGATCAAAAATGTCTCTTTTGTGCTTTGGAAGCGAACGACAGTTTCAATTAAAAAAGGAATAATTAAACGTGGGCTTAGTAGTAGGCAAACGACAAAGACATAATTGGAGAGTTTCTAGTGTGAAAGTGTAATTTTCACAAGATAAAGGGCCTTGGCTGAACCCTCAAAAGTGCTGCAACGGGGGGACACCTGGGGCCTCAGTGCATGAATTTGGGAGGAAGAGTATGTTACAGGGCGTTGGTAAATCTCATAGGGGTTATGGCCCCTGGTCCCGGTCGGGCGCGGACGGGCGCAGACGGGCTTGCCTTTGGAGCGCCTTTGGAGCGCCGTTGTCGCACCCCCTGAGCTCGTCGCTGCACGTACGCAGGGGGTGTACCTTAAATGGGCCATCAGCGTCCAACAACTGTAGTGCTGACCTCGTCATTTGACCGGAAGTGTGTTTGGAACTGCCCGTGCCAGCCCTCCGAATCAAACGGCACAAGCCGCGTCAGAACGGGACTGCGGGTAGGAGGTACAATTTAGGTCAGGTAAGGCTCAGAATACAGTGCACAATAAGTTTAAAAACTGAGGCAAATTAGTGATTTTAAAAGCAAATTGTGCCACTATATTGTCGTTTTAAATGTGTTGTAGAGAGAAACAGTGAGCTCAAACAGAACATCAGGTTTTACTTCTGTTGTTCCATGTTGCAATTGCAAAGCTTTTGGTTTGCATAATCCTCACTGAACTTTACTTCTTCAGGAGGTTGGGTCTACCAGTTGCTATTCTTTGTTTCTACAGTATGGTATTAAGAGTGGTGTACCTACATTTGATTTCTCTCCTATGAGATGGCTGTTAATTAATGATACTTATTAGACTGCAAATTTGGAGTTTGG
Organism: Lissotriton vulgaris; assembly: GCF_964263255.1. Classification (NCBI taxonomy): domain Eukaryota; kingdom Metazoa; phylum Chordata; class Amphibia; order Caudata; family Salamandridae; genus Lissotriton; species Lissotriton vulgaris. Next base: position 184,070,189 of record NC_141688.1, on the reverse strand, counting down.
TTACCCTCATTTTTCTCCCTCCTATTGGCAGAGAAAGATTCATTAGATGATCATTGCCTCTGTGGTAATAGAAATGCTTCAAAATTCCTAATCGTAGAGGGCCCAGTATGGCTAGAGTAGTAAGGAGTGTAAGCATACAAGAAAAAATGTGTATGCACTTGTCATGCTGCAACAGTATGATACTAGTCTCTTATAAAGGAGACACAAAGACAATCCGCAAATATTGAAGTACAAACTACCCATATGAAACCCATAAATCATTATACCCTTATTCCCTCTGTTGCCTCCTGAACAGATTGCTGAAGGCAATGTAGTTAGTGGTGTGCAGGAAACAAAAAATCAGTAGCTATGCGTGCATCAGCTCACCGGTCTATTGGGCTGTTTTTGGTGATATGTATCAAGTTTTCAATGAGTAATCTCTACAACCATGCTGTTCCCAAGAGGACAGGGGCTCAGCTATCAATGACCCAGCAGGTGCAGTGGCATCCCGACCTGGGAGTCTAAATGGCTCTCTTCAGCCAATTTGTAATGCCCTCTTAGTGCTCTCCCTGGTAAACACCCAAAATATAGAATTAAAAATATCGAGAGGACACAATATCGAATCAAAAATATCGAGAGGACACAATATAGAATAGACATTATATAGTTGGAAAGAATATGGACATATAGGTAAGTAATATTGAATGTCATTAAATCGAATGTAATTATATCGAATGTCATTTTATAGAATGTCATATTGATTTTTTTAAATTTGTACTATATGTTAGTTTATGTGTTAAAAGTATAAAATATGTCTGTAATGTATGTTACAATTTTTTTAAGATAAAGAATTTTATGTTAATTCATTTTTGCGTATATTACTTCTGTAGCAAGTTGTGGGTTTATAGGAGAATAGGGTGGGAAGTAATTTAATGTAAATAAAAAAATGTATTAATTAATAATTTTATGTATAATAATTGATATTGGTAATTCATTTTTGCGGATATTAGTTCTGTAGCGGGTTGTGGGATTATAGGGGAATAGGGTGGGAAGTAATTACATTTAAATAAATAAAAAATCTATTCATTAATAATTTGATGGCTAATAATGAATATTGGTAATTCATTTTTGCACATGTTAGTTCCGTAGTGGATTGTTGGTTTATAGGGGAATAGGGTGGGAAATAATTTAATTTAAATTAAAAAAAAAAATAATTTAATTATTATTATTTTGTATGTTAAAATATTAATATTGGTAATTAAGGTAATGCATGTATTATTAAATATTTAAAAAGGTATTAAAACAAGTTTTTAATTCATTGATAACTATGTAAATTGTGTATTAACTAGTAATTAATTATTAATAATTAATGTATTAATATGTTAATTATGTTCATTTTTTGAGGAGTGTGTTGAGTGTTTATAGGGGAGTATGGTGTGTATTAACTTAATTGAAAATAATGTGCTAATATTATTTATATATTACTTAATCAAAGATATTTTATACTGTTGTGTTAATTAATTTAGAAATCTTTGCTTTTATTTTTTTGTTAATTGTGATTAGCTAATTAATTGAATGGTAATTATGTTATTTTTTTATATTTTAGACTATTGGAGGTGACATTTATAGTGGAAAATAGTGGGAGGTAAATTAAATTTAAATAACTAATTATTTTTTTAATTAATTTTAATTAAATTGTAGGACTGGGTTAACAAAATTATTCCTCTATGCTATCCAACACTTTCCCTACTGTTGCACTTTCTGCAGTGGGAAAATTATTTCTTACCCCTACATTATCCAACACTTTCCCTACTGTTTCACTCACTGGAGTGGGAATAGTAATGTTTACACCTCTGCTAGCCAACGCTTTCCCTACTGTTGCACTTTCTGGAGTGGGAATAGTAATTTTTACCCCTACGCTATCCAACACTTTCCCTACTTTTGCACTCTCTGGAGTGGGAATAGTAATTTTTACCCCTAAGATATCCAACGCTTTCCCTACTGTTGTACTCACTGGAGTGGGAATAGTAATTTTTGTCCCTATGCTATCCAACGCTTTCCCTACTGTTGCACTCACTGGAGTGAGATTAGTAATTGTTACCCTCCCGCTATCCAACACTTTCCCTACTGTTCCACTTACTGGAGTGGGAATAATAATTTTTATAATCCCGCTATCCAACACTTTCCCTACTATTAAACTTGATGGAGTGGGAATGATAATTTATATCCTATGCTATGAAACGTGTTCACTATTTTTATATTTAATGATGTGTAAAATAATATTTAAAAAAACGTTTATTTTAATATTTTAATTGATTACATCTGAAATATTTCTATAGTTCTATTATATATTTATTATATATTTATTTCTATATATATGTAATTATATTTTAAATTATGTTTTTAACATTTTATACTTAAAAATAAATAATTATCTTTTAATATTACTTAAGTTGATATATATAATAAATAAAAATCCACTTATGCTGTGACAATCCAGGGACTCACTATTCTTCCAGTAGTAGAAGTGCTGTCACAGCATTCTTGTCATCCATAAATCAGAGGTCCTCTCATAAGGTTATGATAGATGATCTGTACCTCTGCCAGGTGTGAATTCCAATTGTTGTTCTGCAATATATTTTTTTCCTCAGTCAAGTGATTTGGTTGGTTATAGATTGCTCTTTCAATCAATATACACAGGAACAGGTCATTAGAAATTGCTTTGTATAATGTCGGGTTGGATCAAAAAAGAGTCTTCTTGAGAAGTGGCCTGTTGGGAAGGATCATTTTCTAAGAGATGAATTTGATGAGCTCCTGGCTGGTTGCCTGGCACAGGCTGTCAGAAGGATACCACAAAGATATTAAAGGGGACAAGGTTCAATGGCATTCCAGATGGTGAGTTTGCCTCGAAAAGGTTATGGAATTTTAATTGAGAGACCGTATTATAGGTCGTTATAGTTCCTGCTCTGGGCCAAAGTCGGATGAAAAATTTGTTCCATTTCCCAAAAATAAGTGATGGTGCCCACAACATGCTTCCACAAGGACAAATTAAGAAATTAGTTAAGGGATGATTTTTGAGTTAGAGCTAGGTTATGTGTATAATACAGTAAGGATATTGCTTACATTTTATTTTTTAGAATTAAGGGTGAAGGTAGATATAAATATAAAATTCAGGGGCAGATCTATGAAAGTGTTGCATCGCTCTTGTGCCCGGCAATAGGGCACGAACGCGATGCAACCACTAAGATTAATTATGCCACGTAAGGCCACCTTGCATGGCCCTGTGTGGCTTGATAAATCTAGAATAATGCAATGCAGTATAACTCTCTGCATTTCGTAACATCTTCCCCAGGGAGGTGATCCATGGATAGAGCTTTCGCTCATGTATTTTGACACATTTCCATATTTATCAGCACTGGTAGACCTGGGAATGCATCACAATGCTATGCCTACCCAAGTGAGACATAACGAGGAAGAAAAACCTTATTTACTCATTTATCTCCCCTCTTTCTATGTGTGTAAATTCTTCTGCAGACATAGAAAGGCGAAAATACCTCAGAGATTGATCTTTGTGCAAAAAGGTATCCCTTCCTTCACAAAAACAATCCTTCTTACAACGCAGGCACCATTGCACCACAGTGCAAGGGTGCCTTCCTTGGCGCTAGGCAGCTGTCTGTGCACCAGTGCAAGGAAAAGACTAAAATGCACCGAATAATTTTAAATACTGCACATTCCTGCCATTTCCCTTTCACACAGTGCAGCAAGGTGGCCAGCCGGGAATGAATAAAGTTTGATAATTCTGCCCCTATGTTTATAGTTCAGCATCTATTTTAATATTCTTGGTAGAGGAAGTTTAGAGTTTAGACTGTAGTTTAAAATTAGTGTTTCATAAAGGGTAGAGTTAGAGTACGTTTATGTTTTATTTTTTTGCTTTTTTCTTTCCGATATCCTTTTATTAGTCATTGCAATATAAAATGCACTTATCTTCATATTTTGTAATAAAGACTTGATGCCGCACATGCTTCATCATTATCACAAAATGTGTGAGTGTGAATTCTCTGTTAGTGTCAGAGAAGGCATCCTGAAAATAAATTGTGCGGACATATCTAATTCAGTAATTCTCGCTCAAGGCAGGGTACTTACGTTCCCATTGTACAAAGGCAGTAACTCAGCACAGCTGAACTATTGCTCATGTCGAAGTTGACCTGAAGCCATTAAAGGCTAATTTCCTCCTTTGCCCCGAGCCCTTTTACAGAACAAATCACCGTTGCGACAGTGTGGAAAGTGATGGGGAATCAATAGGACTATCTGACATGACATGTTACTTAGGATACTGCACCTAACGCAATAACCTCATTTACAAAACGCCTCTTCAATACCTGGAGCTTGTTTAAAAATTTCTTTTTACTTTACACATTTTTGCAAGTGGGCAACGTTGCTAGAAATATATTCTACCAGCAGTATAATCAGATTTGCTACCCTTTTACCCAACATAAAATGGCAGCTGTTTTGTTCTTAAGTCAAGACTACAAATCTCAATATGCAATTATAAGTAAAAGCACAGCATTGCACAACATTCCTGGCATGCATCGCATTTTGTGTTCTCTAATTCTGGTATAGTAATTAAGATATTGTATGATTATGAAAAGAAACGTTTGTGTTCAAGATGGATCAGTGACAGAATATCGTAGGACATAATATCAACAACACACAATATCGATGCAAGAATATAGTTTACTAAAATATCGAATTTTAAAAAAAGAACAAAGTCTGAGTAAGGGTTGCTGCTCTGGAAGATTTGCGAAGTTTGGTCCAGACTTTGTTCTTTATTTACAATAGACTCCTCTACACACCATCCGACCTTCACAAACGCTTTCCTGCTACTCCCCATACATGCTGGTCTTGCTCGTCATCACAAGCCAATTTATTTCATATGATATTTTCATGCACTCATGTTCGTAATTTTTGGATACAGGTTTGGGCTCAACTTAATTTAATTTTTCACACCTCTATCCCTTTTTCTCATACACATGTTTTTATGGGCAGTCTCTCTCCTTGTTGGCATGGCATTGATCTAAACCCTCAGATTGTTGATCTATTACTTGCCGCTGCCTTCCAACAAATTACAGTCAACTGGAAAGACTTCTCCAAAATTTCCTTCAAAGCATGGTGGTTTAATGTATGCCATAACCATAGACTGGACACTGCCCATGTTTTCCCAATCCCAGCATGTATGGCTACAAAACGCATGGATTTATGGACTCCCATCACACTTTATCTGGACTCATGTAGTAAACGCTTGTTTCACCCCACGCCTCCACAACAGGAAGTTCCTAAACCTCCTTAACTGCCTGATACATTCCACTTATACTTCAGTGTACCAATTTTGTTTATTATTTTCTAATGTTCTCATGTATTTCATATTTTATGCTTATCGTATTTTTTCTTTAGCCTTTCCCTTTTTCTCATTTTGCACCCAGAGTTATTTTATTATCATGCTTGCATTTGTATGATTGTATTATTCTGCTTAGATTCTTACTCTGATATCCCGCTGTACTTTGTTTTGACACCTGATTTTCTTTTTTATTACTATTAATAAAATTTTCTTGAACTTAAAATATCGAATTTTAAAAATGTCTTTAAATTAATAATAAATTAATTAAATAATAAATATAATTAGGTAAAACATACTTAAAATTCGTTAAAAAATATTAAAAGTAATAAATAATATATTTAATCCCCTCTTCTGGGTTCCAATGGCAGGTCATTACCGGTGGGCCTTGTGTGTTTTGAGAGCCTGGTCTATCACTCCGGTGAGTGTCAGTTGCACTGGGACCTCCCCGGGTGAAGGAAGCTGTTAGTCCACTGCTTTAGGTAGGAGTGGAGTTTCAGAGGAGATGGCACACTGCTTGGTACATATTGACAGTAATTCAATCTGCCACTGAGTTCTTCAGCACCACAGCTGTCAGGTATTAATTTCCGCATGGTGTGCTCTGAGGCAGTGGCTTCCCTCTTCAGTGTAGAGATTCCCCCAGACAGACATGGTTTCAGACATGGTTTCAGTGCTGGGTATGCTACTCACAGGGTATGCTACCTTGGCAGGTACAGCATGTTTTGGCAGGTGAGACCACATAGCATCAAGTCAGCAGAGCGACAGTCATGCCTTCTAAGGTCACCAGTACACCACTACATAGCGGATGCCACAAGCAGGCGTCTATCCCAGCGCCCTGGGTACTCTCATGGGTGGCAAGAAGCACCCTACAAATTCAGGCAAGTATATTGGACAGAAGCGCCTTAGCAGTGAGGATGGAAGTGAGGAGGCTCCTCTGCAAACTCTAGAAATGCAGAGAGTCTACCAGTGACTGTAAATACAGATAAGCCATCTTGATTAATCCAATCGTGCAGTCTGTGCGCGTCTGGTTGATGGACCCATGTACCAGGGAGAGTTTCTTCAGACCCTTCCAATGGCCAACTCCTCCAGCAGAGGCGAAGTTTCCTTTCACTAAGGTAGGACTTCTTGGTTCTGAGGACAAGTTAACACATCTTTCTCCAGATTAGATTCCAGGTGAGACACCAACCCAGGTTACACAGCAGTCCTCTGGGTACTCTGTAGACCAGCTCTACTCATTAAAGACAGATTGTAGCTGAATCAAGTGGGTCTGCAGCTCATACTTTTATACAGTGTTGGCAAACAGGTGATGTGGAGTCTATGCCTGCCTTTGCAGAATCGATTGGGATGGTTCTCCTTACATGTGCCCTTCTTAAGTTGTTTCAAAGAATCAGCCTTGTTCTAAAGTGATTCTTTTCACAATAAGGCTATCTCAGTTTGGAGCAACCACAAGAAAGGCTCAAAGAAGCATCAGTAAATACGAAATGCTTAGAATTGAGTGAGAGTGCTTCAGCAAGCCTGATACTTTGCTAGGGAAAATGGAATTAAAAGCAAACCAAGCGCTGATCAGGAAATCAATTTGGCATTTTTGTTATGCAGCTTAAGAGTTTTCCATCAGTCTTTATCATATGTCCAGGCTCAAAAGATTGTGGCACAAGGACTCCGGGTTCACCATTAGCTGCAGAACTTTGTATCACTGAGCCAGTAATGTAATGTAATGTAACAGTATTTTATAAAGTGCTCTGTTACTCAAGGGAGTATTCAGGCGCTATGCAGCCAAGGTGACCAACATCTGAGGGACTTCTCTATCTGTTTTGAATAAAAAAAGCAAGTTTTCAGTTTCTTCCAGACTTACTAAGGGTGATAAGATTGAAAAAAAGACCTGCCTTGAGTCCCGGACCATTGCATCCTTAGGGTTTGGGCCATAAAAAGGTTGGCAAAGTGCAGGCATCTGAGTGGAACATAAAAGCCAATCCTTGCTCTAAGATAAACAGCCCCTGGTTTAAGGAGAGCCCTATGTATTTACATCAGGGTCTTAAAAAGGATCCTCTTCCTTATAGGATGCCAGTGCAAGGTCCCCAAAAAAAGGGGAAATGTGTGTTCTCAAAGGTAGACCGAGAGTAGTCTGGGCTGCGGCGTTTTGGACCATCTGCAATTGTCTAAACAGAAGGTCAGGCAGCACAAATACAGTACATTTCCTTAGTCAAGCCTAGTTATTATTAGGACCTGAACAACCATTTTCCTTGCTGAAAGAGAGAAAAAGTACAGGAACATTCTAAAGACATGCAGCAGACCAAAACGAGTTTCCACTATAGAATTGACCTAAGGCACAAAGGATAGCCCACCATCAAACGGAATGCCAAAGTTCTACACAAAACTCGCCTGGTTTAGTGGAGGAGGAGCATCCACCGGACAAAAGGACAGCCAGGGCTCTTTTTCAAGATCGCCTTCCATGGGGTTAGGTTTGATAACACTCTCATTTAAAAATGTTTATTGATCAGAGCATTAGGTACACAATATACATTTTGCAATCAAAGAAAACAAAGACACAATTATTGAAACCTTTTAAAACATTAAGTAGCTTATTCATTCCATGACAAGATAAAATATTTTTTTTTTTTAAAGATAAAACTGTAGCAGTCGATAACAATATCAATAATTTAAAAAGAGACAATGGGCAACAACCTGCAATAAAGTGTAACAGCAATAAAAAGTACAAATATTATAAAGTGCAGCAGACACGAAAAGTGCTAATGCTTGTCAAGTGCAACCACAGAAGAGAAAGTGCTAGTGCTCTTAATTGCAAAATCTGCTACAATTACAACATCAATATCGATATCAAGTATTAGTCACCCCCCTTTAACTTTTCTAAGTTTCCAAAACACTTCCAATTTGTTTTGAATTTCTTAATGGCTCCCACCCAACTTGCAAATGCTTTTCAAAATTGCGAGTCCTTTTCATTCTATTGAACCACTTCAATTGAGAGGGAACGTCGCTGGATTTCCAACTCTGCAGGATTAAGGAACTGGCTACCGCACAAGAGATAAACAAAAATACTACCTCATCCTTAGTTAACATCATTCTATCTTACATATACCAAATAAGGCCAGCCAAGCCTCAGTCTGAATTCTCTTCCCGATTGCCAGCTCTATATCTGCAAAGATTGCCTACCAGAAGGGTTCTAATCGTGGACAAGTAAAAAAAATATGATGCTACCCACCCTAACAATTGGCTTGACATCTAAAACACTTATTTTCAACCTCCGGATATCTTTTCCCCAAGGCCTACGTAGTCAAATAGGCAAGCCAACGTGGTAAAAATGCCATCCTCTTAAAATTGGCCGCGCGCAGAGATTTGCTTCCTAGATGGCAATAGGTTTTCCAGTCCTTACATGAGAAAAAACTTTGCGTCTCATGGCCTATGTTACCCAGAGGACTTTCTACCAATGACGTTTGACACTGGCGGTGTAGCAACCTACACCAGTACCCTATGCCATTGATTTTTGCCCCATAAAGGGCTACCACCAGTTCGTTTGGATAGTCAAAAAGGCCATTGAAAAAAATTAACAATTTGCAAATATTTAAAAAAAGATGGGTTTCCTAGGGTTGTCAGCCCTTGCCATCACCTCTTGCCAAGAAACCACCCTATTTGGAATAACAAAATGTTTTAGCTCCCTTAGCCAACAATTTTCCCAATTTTTTGGATGGCTTGTTCTAAATTGGAGGCCTAGGCTAGTACACTCCCACAAACTCAGATATTGCATACTCGAAGAGCCGGTCTTTTTGAAAAAGGACCGGAGTCTAAAAGAATATTTCCTTAAGGTTTTGTATCTAGTTTTTTGGGAAATTTGGAGGTTTTTAAAAACACTTGAGATTGAGAACCTATTTCTTATAACATTTTATCAAGGAAGAAGCTAGCTCGAATACATTTGGATCCTATCAGTCCGGCCACTATATCTAAAAAGGCAGCCTCATAAAACGTTTTTAAATGCGGTAGAACTAAGCCCTCCTGGGCAATGGATAATGGCACTACTGACAGCTTGATTTAATTTGGGATCATTGTTAGACCAGCCTTTACTTTAACTCTTGGTTGGTTTTGCCAAAATACATCTTTTGGCATGTGCAAATTCAAGCATATATAACGTTCTTCATTTTGCAAATGAAAAATTTGCTGTGCCACCCTTACAAAAAGAGAAGCATACTTGATCCTTAAATTTTGAATGGTAACACACAGTTTAAATGAAATGTCATAGACAGGTTGGTTGTGAGAAGGGTACAAGTGGTCCAATTATAGACGCAAACTGGCTTGAAGCGTTTGCAATCAAGAATCAGTTATGATTAGCTAACCTGATTACATAATTTCTTAAACTATTCAAACTATGAATACAAGCATGCACTTGTAGTGTATAGTAATGTGTGCCTTAAGAAATATCCCTGATTATAGTAGTGTTGGAATTCTCCCGACAGTAACTGTGGAGGATCTATATGGTTATCTATATGGTTATCAATTAAAGTAAAGATATAAGAAAAAACAACAAACAATCGGTGTGTTTTGCCCTAAAAAACTACACATACTATTATGCAAAATAGTGCTTGATCAATAAAGTTTGAATCTTGTTCACACCAGATAATGCTTGGAATTAACTTCCAGTCGGATGAGAGAGCTGACAAGTGCAGCAGTGGTTGGAACACGGTACCCAAATGCAAGGAAGTACTATGCTTTAAATCACAGAGGTGATAGGATGTCACACAGCTATTGAGAATACTATGGGGCCCATTGGGGTGGCGGACGGATCGCCCCTGGCAGGCCGGCGGTAGCCACCGCCGCCTGGCGGGGCGATATGCCCACCATTCGTGCCGGAATGACCCCCCACCATATTAGCATGGCTGGAGGGTTGCGGTTTGTGTACAAAATAACTGGATGTTACATTAATGCAGATGCATATTGTAATATTCAGTTACCCCTAACGAAGAGCCTGAATGTGAATAAACTGCTTTTTATGAACCTGGCTCTTTTACAAGTTTTTGAAGGAGGTTCGGAAGGCCCATCTTAAGCGAAAGAAACCTGGAAAATTGCTTTTTCCTTGCATGAGGATTGGGACAGTGTATATATGTAAATGGATAACTAAAGGATATAAAAAAGAAAGTAAGAAGCAAAGAAACGAAAAAAGGTTAAGATAAAACAGACTGCTGAATGCAGTACCTGGCTGTGCCATCGGTTTGGGACCCAAAGGTGTTCCATTTTGGATGTGTTTTAGTTGAATACGTGACGTTTGGGCTGAGCACGTTTCTGGTGAGCACGCAAAAGTTGATCTAAGAATACAATGGGATGTAAATTAGTGAATATACGTGGTGTTCAACCCATCCATATGTCATGTGAATATGGAGAGGCATAGCATCAATGAATGACCGGAAGAAATGTGAGATCACACTTTGGGACACCCCTCCTGTAACTTACCACATCCTGGTAACTGCCAGTGGCTAATAGATTTACAAGCACAATACCTGAACATGGGTGTTGATGGAATTGCTGCACAGAGTTGTTTTTCTAGGTGTGGCTTTAAAAGGGCTATTAACTCCAAAATTACATTGCTACTCTTAGCCTGTATTTGTCACATATTTATTCTTCAGTTTGGCCAAAAATGGGCAACCCGACTCTAAAAATCCTCCCTTGTCACCGCCTCCTCCACTGTAGAATAGCCAGTATGTGCTTCCTCCTGCCTATCATGTACAGGCCTGTCATTGTATAGAGCCTGGGTCTGCTGTTATACTTTGCACCCAGTTCCCACCTGGTTTGCATAGGTGTTAACTTGCATATGCAATTTACTGCAAGTTGCTATCTGCCACTGCCTCTAACATTCCTTTGGGAATCACTAATAGGGATTTCTAAATTGCGACTCCTTACGTGTATTTGCAACAAATAAAGACTCACAAACTGGTTGCATTGCTATTTTTGGTTTATGAATGGCTTTTGTACATCACGAAAGGCCTTTTTATTTCTCGCCTATGCAGTGCGGATGCGCTGCTTAGGAGAGGACCTCATGTCATCAATCTGCTTTTCTCCCTAAAAACGTGCACGCGTTGCATTGCTTTCTATTGCAACGCGTGCACGTTTGGAGATTTACTTGCGGGAGCCAGCGGCACCATATGCTAGTGCTCACTTCTGCAAGGGAAACGCTGGGGAGTCAGCAAAGTGCACAGGGCCATCTGTCTGGTGTCAGGTTTCCTTGTTTTTGTTTGGGACAACACTGCCCTTTATGTGGTCGTATTTTTTCTAGTTGCTTGGTTAGAACTGTGTATCTCAGTAAACACATGGCCTTATTTTGTGTACAAACTGTTAAATACTCCATATCTGATTACACTCAGGTACTCTGACCTTTTCTCTAAAAACAGACCCGATCGGTCGATCCAGAGCCCGGTTGACTGTGTTAAGCATGCTTGCACTGAGCGGCTGCACACAGAGTGCACGTAGCTGCTCGTGTCATTATCTAGGTCACACATTGGAGTTGAGTGGTGTGGCTCACTGGTTAGAGGCGGCAGACCCGTAAGCAGAGAACAACCCGGGACCAGGGTTCAATCCCTGACGTGGCAGGCTCGTGGACCAGGGTCAAACGGACTCGATAATTCTCGCCTCGATGTCTACTCTAACCAGGGAACACACTCGGCAACTTTGGGCATGAAGCTTGCCTCATCTCTACAACGGCCCGCCGGGGATGCCTGGTTTCACCTTGGAGATACCCAGAAAGGGACCATCTCACAGGGAAAACCAGGAAGGGTTCCCCAGCGGTCTTCAGCGCCAGGATACTCCATGGAGTCGCAGTGCGCTTTACAAGTACACCCACATTTACATTTACATTGGGCCCGCCATACCAGTCCTGCCTGATTCACATGGCTGATGGAGGTATATTGTGTTCTCAAAGAGTTAATATAGCCACTATTCTTTAAAGATGTAATGTCCTGTGGGGCTCGACCCAGTCCGTTGTTGTCATTGTTTTTAGACTTATCTAATGAAGCATTAGATTTCTGGAAGGTTAGCGTCAACCGCGGTTGGAGCTTTGTATTATTGTGTACACGAGGTTATACTGACACTACGGGGCATGTATTTAAGACAACCCATGCTGCTATATTCTATGCAGGGATATTTAACCCTTTGCATGTACATGTTGGATACCGCTACACGTTTTGGATTTATTTCTTGTACTGGGGTTATAGCCATATGCGTCTCCTTATGGCTTAATTAGACATGTATGTTACCTCATCGCAGTGCATGGATTGACTACCGGTGCCATCTTTATTTTGCTCAAATCCTTAATTGAGGTTTTCAAGATACACTCTGGGTTTTCATGTCCGTTTCAACCAGGTAGACCACTCCCAAGCTTTACGGCCTTGATACGCTTGTGTGTTTTTCTAATCTAATGTAATTTTCATTTTTGTAGTTTATCCCATAAGGATTGGCCCGTGATACTGTGGGGTCCTATGACCCATTGTTGTATGTGTTTTGGATGGTTGTGTTAAGATGACTGACTGCACCTTTATCTATGTTTCGAGTAAGTTCCATCCATTTCACTTAAGACCTTGGCCCTCTATAGACTAATATTTGCTTTTTCTGCTTTGGAGCTTTATGGAGCCCATACACCGCATTTTCCAGCCTGATTTCTCTCGCTGTTTTCAGATTTGGTAAATAACATTCAGTTTCATTGTGCATTCGCATCCAGCCATGAGGCTTCATGCAATTAATGCGGAGTATTCAATTCCTTTTGGGTGCTCTGTTTCTGTCCTTGTGTCAAACATGCAGCGCTTGTTCCATAAACACTCCATCTGTATACGTCTATGGCCTACTGTACACTACTTTCTCTCTTTCTCACACAATATTTATACTCCTCTGCCTAAACTCCATTCAGCACTACGTGCACAAACTACCTCTCTTCATTTCTATCTATTCTCCGCTGCTCTCAACCCCATGTATTCACCATGCCACATAATTCCACTACACAAGTACACAACACAATACCACCACACACAGTACCAATACGTTATCATTAACAGCACCAATAGCTCAAATGCTTGTTTCATTTGCAAACCACTTTGTGACGAATTTGTGAGTCGCTATTCTTTCGTACATCTGCCCCCAAGTCCAATAGGTGACACACACTGTCCTTATCTCAAGGAGCACCACTAACAAATGTTTAGGAATGGGATGAAGTACCAGGGCATCAATGTCCATCTGCTGATGCTGTATTAAACTCATCTTTCAAGTAGCAGCTGCCTAAGAACTCTTTTATAGGATTGGGCAACTTCAATAATGACTTCCGAGCTATCCACGCACCCATCTCCAATTAATTGTTGATTCTGGGTAAGTAAAGGCTTCAGTGGTGATTATCATTGTGATGGTCAAGTGGTGTGGGGTAGTTGTTGCTGATGGGCAATCCCTACATCACACGGAAAAAATAAAGGCTTTTACATTTGCTAATCTGTGCATCGTAATTACTGCAGACACAAACATCCTTCAAATAGAATGTAAATGTTACATATTACTTACTTTAATGAGTGACTAGCCAGAGAAGTGTTACACATGGATTGCCAATTCATTTTAATTGCAAAATTTAAATTACCATGAGCATTTACTAATAATGTGTTTGCATGCCCAAAAAAATAATATGGGACAGCCTTCGATCCATTGATAAGCATGTCACTGTCCAAGGAATAAGAGGTCATTGTTTGTGTTGAGGAATGTGAAGTGAAAATCGGAACAAACTGTGAGCTACAAACTTTGGAAATGAAATACTAATTAATTTTTATATGCCCAAAACCACTGAGCATGTTTTCTCTCGCTTGGTGAAAAGGAAACAGCATATGGATTGCACTTGAACACAAATGTCAAGCAGCTTGAACCTGTGTTTGCCAAGGGATCCGCAATAAAAATTCAGTTCATTTCTGTTGAACATTTCTGTTGACTGTTAAAATAACTTCACCAGTTATGATTTTTAACATTCTGAACATTTTGGTAAAAGTAAGAACATTTTGCAAAATGATTACATTAAATTGGTATTTCTTTGAAAGGTTCATCATTACCATCTTTTGGGTCATCTCGATTGTACTAATGCTTTCAGCATGTACCAAATTTAGAATATAAGATAAAAGCATATAAAGGTTTAAATAGGTAGCACGTGATTTGTTGATAGCAGATGAGGTTTAGCTGATCTGCAGTTCGCTTTCATATTCCAGCGGAGCAGCGGGGAGCCAGACACGGCGGGGCAGTGTCGCAGGAGTAATTGCAACTACAGGCACCCACCCATAACAGGCTCATGGGGCATTTTTGCATTTATGAACAAATAACAATGTCAGACACCTATTTAGCTATTGTATAGAGTGCATGGTGAAATTCACATGTGCTTTACATAGCCATTATTTTCACAAACACATATCGTAGATAGGTTTAGCAAATCACGCAGCATGTTAGTAAGTGAGTGTAGGAGCGATTCTTTTGTTCCTGAAGAGGAAGCCAGGGGAGGGCTTTGAAACATGTTGACAGATATAGGAGGCAGGGATCATTGAGGCAACCTACGTCCTTCCCCAAATTTTAATAATACCAGCACAAAGGTATATTCAAGTTTTTTTGACCAACGAGCCAGGTATTTTTTTTTTACTTCACCTTTCCATTCATTCCTGACCCTACCACTCACACTCCTACATGACACATAGTCGTCTCACAACAGCAGTGCTCCCGCTTAGCCGTAGGCCGTAGCGCGCCCGTCCCGTAGAGGGGCGGGAAAACCCCCATGATGAAGCATGACACCAAGGGCCTTTTTGGTGTGTGAGGGGTATTTAAACAAACTGTGTTTTTTCACACCATTGTAGGAAACACATCTAATCTGGGAGGACATTGCTTTCACATTTATCTCAGGGTTGACCTTTTTGTTTTGTACCTTGTTTCATGTTTGCACAGTGCAAGATCGCATACGTTTCTAGATGCTGAAGCCAGTCAGTGTGTGCAAAGTAAAAAAGAATTTACGATTTTAATAGCCAGGTCTTTAGCTGCTTTCTATAGTCTGGGATTAGAAGGGTGAGAATATAGTTGTAGTGGAAGTGTGCTCCAAAGTTTGGCCGCTGTCGAGGTAAAAGGTCTACCCCCAAAACACCTGTTACGAGTTAACGGGATGCAGAGCCACTGGAAGTAGGGTTGTGGGACAGGGCCGGGTTTAGCACTGGTTGCTCCCAGTGTTCCTCCCTTCCCAAACCCTTCCTCACTACCATGCTCCGCCAGTGCTCCTCATCTCTCCAGAGCCCCTCACTCACACGCATTTCATTTGTTTTATAGTGCAACTCATACCAGTGTAGAGTGTCAGAGCACTTTACATCACACACACATTATGCAATTCAATGAATTATGCGTGTGTAAATCAATGTATAAGGAATGTTACACAAGTCAATGAGGATTTCAAGGAGTAGGAGTCAAATGTCACCCATACTATTATTGTAGATAAAACAGGAGTGAGGTACCAGTCAACCGTGTTGGGATGGGGTGTAATAGTGTAAGAACAACAATATTCTTAAATTGGCACCTGCTTCCCTCCTTCCTTAGCTATCCTGCCCTTCCCCTCACTACCGATACCATCAGACCTTTCCCTTCCTTTCCCGCGTCACCCTCCCTGTGTCCAACACTCCTCTCTTTGTCCCCTTGCAGCACTGCCCACGACCCAGTCATGATGAAGATCCTTTAGCCACCTGGATCGAAACTCCGTCGAACTTCCAGCGCAAATATTGGCGCGAAATACGAAGCGGTTGAACATATTGAATACGTTTAAAATGAACTACTAATCTGTCTTGAACCGCCATATATCAATGAATACACTGTATATCTACTCACCAGTCACCTTGCGCCACTCACGCTGTTTCACACTGTCACCTGCGTCGCTATATTGGTTTTCACTGCTACACCTAGAGCACCACGTACAATTTGGGTTGTCTTTTCAATTATTGTGATTAATATGCTGCAGTGCTGCTACAACTGTAAATGTAAATGTATTGGCATTTATATAGCGCATCACTTACCCGTAGGGTCCCAAGGCGCTTCGACCTCTGCGAAACCCTTCCTGGCTTCCCTGAGAGATGGTCCCTTACTGGGTATCTCCAGGGTGAGACCAGGCATCCCCAGCGGTCTGGTGGGGCCGTTAGTGAAGATGAGGCAAGCTAATGCCCAGAGTTGCCGAGTGTGATCGCTGATCAGAGTGGGCACCGAGGCGAGAGAATTATCGAGTCTGCTGACCCTGGTCCAGAAACCTGCCGTGCCGGGAATCGAACCCTGGTCCCGGGCCGTCCTCTGCTCTCGGGTCTGCCGCCTCTAACCAGTGAGCCACACTACTTCACTCTATATATTTGTTCCTTTTCCATAATATCTTTTATACATAAAATGATGCTTTTAGCACATTTCAGAATTATATAGAGTCTTCTTGTTTACTTTCAGATAATGTATTTACATATCTTCACTAACTGTCTTTAATGTATAGCAGTTGGGATATTGTTGTTCTTACACCCATACTATTAGACAGTACATTTTGAGGGGCTTATTTATGAGCCCTTGCGTCACTATTGCGGCGCTGGTGCATCACTTAGTAAACCCCTGCGTCACATTATACCTGCAGCAGGTATACTGAAAACAGGGTGGGCATTTTGACGCAAGTAAGCCTCGTAGAAGTGATGCAGTGAAATCTATGACATTTCACTGCGCACTTCTAGGACGCAAATGCGTCAATAGCTTACGCCTGCCTAACACAGGCACATTTGCAATGGGGCTTGCGGACGTAAAATGATCCATTGCTAGAGTAGTGTCACTTTTGTGACACACTCCAGCAATGCCTCATTTTGCGTCTACAGATACGTCAGAAGTACTGACGTATCTGTAGACATGATGCGTCATACTGCCAATATGACGCATACAGCATGTCGCAAAGAGGGTGCAATGAAAAGTGACTCACCGCTGTTTTCGCGCAGCAATACGTCACTTTTCATAAATGAGGTCCTAAGAGTGCATGGTGTGGAGAAGCGCAATTTCAGGATTTAAAGCATACCACAGTGTTTAAGGTTGGCTTTACAATTAAGAATGTATGTCTATCCAAATGAACCCTTTTTTAGCAACGTTAAGATAAGGAAAGACTGGAAGGAAAAAATAACATCCCAACCTATACCATGCCATTTCATACAGCTCTTTGATGACAGTTCATAGCTCACTGTGCTACATTAGGGTTATAAGGTATGAACTCCAAGTAACTAAAGTATCTCTGGGACAAAAGCAGTGTCCAACTGAGCAATCCACATAAAATACAGTTCGGTGATGTGCATGCTATACATTCTTTGCAGCAGACATATTAACCCTCTGCACTACTTTGCAATAAGCAGAAAGTGCCACAAGACAAAACTCTGATCCGTCTCCAGCAGGAACATTGAGCACCTGAGTTATTTTTACATTTTTATTGTTGCATGAATACCACTTGGACATACAAGGAACTCTGCACCAGTTACTGTCCCCCTCCCCAGGTCCAACAACACTGCCTGGTATGTCAACAGCAGTCGTGTGGCCCTGGAGCTGGCCCAGTGCGGGGGCGAGGTTGGGGTGCACCTCCAAAATAAACATGCGCAGACTTAAAAGGTGAGTAAGGAATAAAGATGCATTTTTATCTGGTCAAATTTCCCGTGCGTTTAAAGGTCGAAGTCCAACCTCAGGCTGTGTACTCACTGCTTATTCTTTTTCCTAGGAGACTGGTGTTTCTTTTTTTTCTCCTGGTACATTGAGATGCTCTTGTATACTGAACTATGTGACACAGGAGGTCTGATAGAGTACACTATAGGATGTCAATGTTTTAAAGCACAAAAAATGTAAATATCATTAAACGAACTGCAGAAATATTTCATGATATACCAGCAATTAGGACACCGCACATGAAGCACATTTTTTGTAATTGTAAAGTGGGGTGGAGAAAATGAATCAAGACATTTTACTTAGTGATGTACAAATGTAAAATATTCTCTGAAACCCAAATTCCACATATTAACTTTTGTGGGCTATATAGTTTTATCAGTCCAATTGCATGCTTTAGCAAATTTAGGGGCCTATTTATGAGGCTGTTTGCGTCGCTCTTGCACCACATAACGTGGTCAAAGTGCGAAACAAACCATAGGACAGAGTTTTAAAGCCACTTTGTGTGGCTCCCAAAATCTGGAGTAACGCAGTACAAATCGAGGGAAGGTGTTCTATGTGCATTGTGCGGGATTTCCCACATGACTTCTTGGGTTTTTGACGCATTCCCAGATTTACAATAACTTGCAAACCTGGGAATGCGCCAAAATCTTACACCTTTCCAGGGGAAGAGTAACAAGACGAAGGGGCATATTTACAATAACTGGCGCATCCCCAGGGATGCGCCAGGTATTGTGCACCGAAGCTCCGCCATCCGTGGTGCGCCGCATTTACAATGCAGCGCACCATGGGGCAAAAACAGCACAGATGCGTGACGCAGTTGTGCCGTAAAGGTGGCGCAATGCTGGAGTTGCGTCGCTAGTGCCACGCAGCTCCAGCGAGGCTCGGGGGTACCCTATCTGTCCAATGCTGCGTCAAGCCTTACGCCTGCTTCATGCAGGCACAAGGTTTTGACGCAGCATTGGCCTAAAAGTGACTGAGTGCACCTGACGCCATAGGAATGGCTCACCATTTCATAATCTGAAGTGAACAGATCACCCACATCACGTGATTAGCACTACAGTGCCACAAATAGATGACAGGGTGGAAGCCCCATACAGGCTACACACAGATCTTCCAGTTAGTCCCGAGGAAGACCCCACCAAGAAGGTTATAATTTCGCGCTTTTTACAGGGGTCGAAACGTAGATGCTTTATTTTAATGTGTTGATGATCACCCAGGATTCTAAACTAATAATTGGATTAATATCTTACTGGGCGGATATTTCTTCTTTTTTCATCTTTCAAAATTTTGCACTGTGTTTAAATAGCATTTTTCCATGTAGTATATGTCCATGTATATTGTGGAAGTTTTGTGACATATAAATATTTTAAATGTTTGTGCACATCTAAGTCTTAAATGTTAGTTCAGAAGTACTGTTCTGTGTAAATGTTAATATATATGTTGCAATACGTTTTAAACAGATTTTTCCAAAAACTGATAAAAATATATAGTGGAATATAAGATAAGTGTTTTGCGCTTTTTGGGTTTGGACATAAGGTACATTTTGTTTTCTCTTTTGTTTTTTCATTTGTTGACTGTTCTCATCCATTTGGAGAGACACAATTGCATTATTGGTATACAGCACACGAGTACAGTCGCACATCATGATGGAACCTGATTATGCCTACCCTATCCCTCTCTTTGCTGTCCTACCACACAAACAGGAGTGGATCCCAAACGCAGAAATTATTACAATGCAATCTATGATGATGGCTCAGACAGAAACTGGGTGGGTGGTTGTGAAGCTTGCCAGCACTATCATTGCGGCACCACACTACAATTTAAATAAAACAGGAAGACAAAGCGCTCCAGATACTCACCCAGAGGGCCCGAAAATATAGTGGATGCTTACCCTAATGTCACCTTTGCTACTCTTGGGGAATTTACAGACGCTAAAAAGGACACTCCATTGTTGACGTTCATATATTGCAGACTATGAGATGCTCTGCGTGACCTGCACTCTCAATGCCCAGAGGCACCTTCAAGTCGCACAGGATTACAGGTCCTACTCACAAGCACAATGCGCCAACACTTAATCACTAAATTATGTAATGCAGTGCAGACGGACAGACTGCAGGCCACTGACAAAGCGGTGGAGGACTGGAATGCAATTCTCAACTGCCCCGTAGATGAGACAGATTGGAAGTACTGATGTACGCAATTGCACACACTTACCTCGAATTGTAATTTAAGGATACTATACTTCAAATTCTTACACCAAATTTATGATACTCTGATTTAACTCTGCTAATTCGGTTGTGGGCTGCTGCCAATTGTGTGCGGTGTGGAGCAGCAGAGGTGGACTTCTTGCAGCTGGCCTGGCACTGTACCTCCCTCACGCAATACTTGACTCAAGTCACTGAGACTTTAACAGATTAAGGTGCCAGAATCGGTGGCTGTAACCATGTTGTTTGCCTACTGGGATTGGTCTAACATCTCCAACCTGACTGAAGAGATCTGCATCAGTGGCCCTCTTGCTGAAAAAGAGAAGTGTTGGCCTGTACTGGGGCAGTAGGGCTTATCCCACCAGTAGGAACTGGCTCTCAGATATGCCTATTGTAGGTCTCAGAAGGACCTGTATGCAGAATAATTGCCAAAACCATCCAGACACAAGGATATATGGGGTCCTTTAATGGTCGATCTATTGTCAACTCCAGAAGATCATTAAGGGGTTAAGAAGGGCTGGGAGGTATTGGATATATTATGGGTGTATTGCAGTTGCACATGTGCAATGGGCTGGCTTATTTATCTATCTACAGGCAACACAGGACTGGGGATGCGGGAGAATGTATGAGTTCGTGTTTCATTTAAACGTGTTCCACGTTGTATTACTTAAGAAATTAATTTAAAAGAAGCTGGTCATGGGTAGCAGTGGAGATTCACTGATTAGATATGCACGTTTTCTGGAAAACCAGAGACTAGTACTTTGTAGAGTAGTATATGCCCTAATCAAAGGGATTACTGCAGTTGGGATTTGCAAAGGAGCTTAAGGCCAGGAATACTAAGAAAGGGAACTGCAATTTACAAATTGTGATGTTTACTGAATCACAATTTGGCAATCACAATTTGGCAATCACAATTCCAAACATTTACACATTTTTACATTTAAATTAGCAATCTGCAGTGGGCTGCAAATCAATCTACCTCATGAATGTTATTGAGCTAGGTCGCAAGGTGTGACCCATTAGGAATGATAGCCATAACAGGGATAGTAGGCTGCGGGGGTCAGCAGACCACCATGTCCGTGATTGCATTTAAATAAAGCATTTTTTCTAATGCATTCCGATTTCCTTAAAGGAAAACAGTAAAAGAAAGTGAAGGGGCTGTGGCTAACCGCCAAACATGGTGGTTGCAATGTGAGCGAGCTCCTTTCTCAGACCAGTAAATCCTGTTGTAATCCTATCCAATCGGATTCCATCTGCGCCAATGTAACCGGTGGCAAACATGCCAAATATCTAAAGTGTGGTTTGCCTACAAATTATATCGCATGGGGCCCTCCGTACAGCCGAGCAGAGTGCAGAGAAGGGGCAGCGGGCAGAGGCCACCTGAGCTGCTGGGTCCGGTAGACGAAGTGCTGGCGCCAAGCAGAGGCAACGACACGCCACAAGAACAGAAAAATACATCAGTGGAGCAGAGAAACTCTACTCACCCTCCGGCAAAGACCGTCTGCGGTTTGGAGTGGTCCTGAGACCCTGTGTGCAAGGCCCGTGAACTGTGACCTACCCAGGGCCCTCTCTCCGCTGGGTGCTATCTGGCGGACTGCACTGACTTCCGCCACCTTCATTGCTGCGGCGGGGCACCAAGAGGCCGCCTACCACTACCGTACAAGCCTCAACCCGGGATCTTGGTGGTGTATTCGTGAGGTGCGATCAGAGGTCCTGGCTGCAACTGATGGGTTGC
Organism: Lissotriton vulgaris; assembly: GCF_964263255.1. Lineage (NCBI taxonomy): Eukaryota > Metazoa > Chordata > Amphibia > Caudata > Salamandridae > Lissotriton > Lissotriton vulgaris. Next base: position 184,048,186 of record NC_141688.1, on the reverse strand, counting down.
GCCTTGTGAGGTAGGAGGCGGGTGAGCACGCATTACGCATGGAGAGCACAGGCAGCATTAAAGCCACTGATTGAAACCCAGCATATGCCCCTTGTGAAGCCGCTACGCTGCCTGTGGTGCTGCAGCCTATAGCAAGGTCCCTTGCTGGATTAAAATTAAGTGGTGGTGCCGAAGCACTGCTGAAATGCGGCAGCCTGAGCTTGGGTTTCCCACTCCCTCCCGCTCTCCCAAAAGAGGAGTTTAACCCTATTGGGGGGTACACCTGCTGGTGATTTGGTTGGCGACTGTGCACTGGCCACTATGTATCCTGGGCACAAACACAGCAGTGGGACAGGGCGGGTTAGATTGTGGCAGTGGTGAGCCTGCGCTGGATGTCTCATCTTCTGTAGTCCCACTGGGGAAACTCTGGTGCAGGGTTGCGACCCTTGAAGATCCCTGGCTCCCTGTGTCTGGGCAGGGCCCTGTTTGTTACTAGGGAAGATTAAGAGGAATGCTGAGTCCATAAACATGCCATGGGGAAGGCAAACTTACAGCACCAACTATTGCAGTTGATTCCTGTCTGCAAGAGGCTTTTGGGCCTGTGACTTTGCGCTGTGGTGACCTGCATTGTCCGTGGTGACAAAACTAACCTGATCCTTTCCCAGCGCACTCACACCGCAGGTGTTACGGACTGTTACCTGGTGATAAGACAGGAAACACTGGAAAATGGAGCACCCCAGGGGCAAAACACTGGACACCAATGCCACGACATACAACAGACAAAAGACAAAGATACCACCATACAGCTAACAAACTGTATCCCACCAATCAACCTGGAGGCCAACCCGGATAAACTAGATCTTATCCTACAGGAGGTGAGGGACTCCAGGAGATCCATTGAAGAGCAAATTGGTTCCCTAACAACTGGTTTCACCCTCTTGAAGGCAGACCACACTTTATTTATTTATTTATTTATTTTTGAGATTTTTATTGTGCGACAATTACCCGAAGGTGTCTCGGCGCATATGACTGTTCAGAAGGACCAATACCCAGAAGCCTTACTGGTTGAATAACCATGTTTTAAGAAGCTTACGGAAGCTGACAAGATTCAGAGCTGTTTTAATAGTCAGAGGGAGGGCATTCCATAACTTAGGTGTTGCTACCATGAAACGCCTGTCCCCCCAGGTCACAGTTCTGGTTCGGGGACCTGGGAGCAAACAAATGTTTGCGGATCTGAGCTGTCTTTTAGGGCTGTAGATCTGAAAGGCCTCTATCAGAAACCTGGGGCCCATGTCGTGGATAGCCTTGTAAGCAATACAGAGGGCCTTGAACTTGATGCGATTTTCCACTTTAAGCCAGTGGAGGTGACGAATGGCTGTGCTGGTCGGATGACGTCGGGGAATGCCTAGCTGAATTCTCGCTGCCGCATTCTGTATGGACTGAAGTTTATTTAGGACTTGTTTCTGAGTGTTAAGAAAAAGGGAGTTCCCATAGTCCATCTTCGAGAATACCAACGTGGTAATAAGGGTTTTTCCTGCAGAAGTTGGAAGATAGGGCATGAGTTTCTTGATTTTCTTTAAGATAAAAAAGGCAGGTGAAACAACTTTGTTTACGTGGTGATTGAAAGACAGCTTATTTTCGAAGATAACTCCCAGGTTTCTGACCTTGGCAACCGGGACAGGCGGGGGATCCATCTGACAGGGCCACCAGATGGATGACCAATCCGGGACAAGGTTGCCAAAGGTCATAACCTCAGTCTTATCCGAGTTGAGCTTCAGACAATTCGTAGACATCCAGGAGCAGACAGCAAGCATTGCTTCCTGGAATTTTGCTGCCACCACTGGACCATCCTTGTGCACCGCCAGGACTAATTGTGTGTCGTCTGCATAGGATGTCAGACGCAACCCATGGGCTGTTATCACCCTCGCTAAGTCTGTCACATAGATGTTGAATAGCGTCAGACTTAGCGAGGAGCCCTGGGGGACCCCACAGGGGAGCGCAAAGACGGGGGAGTAGAAGTTGCCCAATTTCACTGTCTGCGTACGACTAGCCAGGAAAGATGAAATGAGATCTCTGGCCAGGCCGACAACCCCCAAGGCTGCGACACGGTCGATCAGAATAGCGTGATCGACCGTGTCGAAAGCCGCGGACAAGTCCAAAAGGATGAGGACTGCCGCACCTCCTTGGTCCATGATGGATCTGATCTCATCAGAGGCTTTTATTAGTGCAGTATCGGTCCCATAGCCCTTCCTGAACCCAAACTGAGTATCATCAAGGAGATGGTGCGAGTCGATTAACTCTGAAAGCTGTTGGTTCATCAGCGTTTCACATATTTTGGCCGGTAAGGGGAGGCCAGCAATCGGTCTATAGTTGGCCGAAACTGTGGGATCCAGCGACGACTTTTTCAACAGAGGCTTGATGACCACATTCTTCCAGACCTATGGGTAGATACCTGTTTGAAAGATGGCTAATCTTGCCACCACAGTTAAAGACAACAGACTCGCCCTAGCTGAGCTACTCCCAAAGCATAAAGAGCACCCAGTGCAGATCATGCAACTACAGCATCAGGTAATTGGCTCCACGACAGAGTGGACAACGCGGAGCGGAGAACTCAGTTGAATAATGTCTGAGTTATTGGCCTGCCAGAAAGCAGTGAAGGTCCAAATGCTGATAAATTCATTGAACAATGGTTTTGGGAGCACATGGCCCAGGGGGGGGCTTATCAGATTTCTACTGCGTGGAAAGGGCACACAGAATCTCCACTGGCAGATTGACAGCTGGGGCCTCACCTCGTCCCCTGATTGCCAGAATATTGAACTTTAGAGATAGGGACATGCTGTTGCAGTAGTCAAGGGAACAGACTCAAATTCTTAATAAAAATCAGCGAGTGTCGTTATATCCAGATTACGCTCTGCTAGTGCAATGAAGTCGCTCCATGTAACAAGAGGTCAAGAAAAAGCTCAGAGTGCCGGATATCAAATTTGCCCTGCCATTCCCGGCCAGACTGAAAGTCGTTCATGACCAAAAAACACAATTCTTTGACAGTCCAGAAGAAGCAGAGGAATAGTTAGAGATCATGTTCCCCCTGACAGAGTCAGAGCCCTCCTCGCAAGGCACCCTCGATCCCAGAAAACAAATGGAACCGACAATCGCATCGCAAGAACTTCATCAACAAATCCCAAGCCAGGAACCCCACACCGGAACAAACTCTCAAAGGAACACAAGGAGGCGCTGGCGCGGGTAGCACGTTCCGGGACAGTAACCATCACACAACCTCTGACTCATCAGATGACAACACTGTCCATTTCGACTCAGAGAGTAGCCTGGGGCTATTTAGAACTGTAACAGCTCAAACTAATGATGGTTTCCTGGGATAACGTGGCACCAGATAGGGAGATCTGTAGAACAAAGGCTGAATGCTGTAAGGTAACACACGGTTAGCCACCTAAAACAGCACACATACTCTCGTTCAATCACAACTTGGTAATACTGGGCAACATGTCTGGTCCAGTATGCTGCTAGCTCGCATGGCATTCACCTCACTGGTAAGGTCATTAGAAATCACCCCCTAATGGCAAAAGCAACTGCTAAATTGTTAAATGTTCGCACTGTTGTGAATGTAATTTGGACCAGCACACTTTAGTGCTGGACTGTGCATTTAATGTTATAGTTAGGGAGTATTTGGAATCTGGCTCACCCCATATATCACGCCACACGCCATCTACCCTGACACACCGAAAACACAAATATAGGGGCAAATTAACAACAGCCAGCGATTATACTCACTGGCCGTGCTTAGCGATAATTATATTACAAGTGCACCTGCTTTTTCTTGTGTTGGTGGGAATGTATTAGGATTACAGTAGCAGTAACTAGTACCACTGTTCTAAATGATCACTTTCGAAACGTTAGTAAACAAAAGAAATGTGGATAATTTTTCGCCTTTGAAATGCATGAATATTAGTTTGATGTCAGACATAACCATATTTCCCCATTTGCAGCTAATGCTTTTAAAGTTCCTTCCATTGTTCCCATTTAGAATTTTTTTTCCAAGTTTAATCAAATAGTGTATGAGGGCAGGTTTGTGTAAGTCTTTTTCAATTTGATTTTGCGCTATAGCAAAAAAATCATTAATATTAAAAAAAGTTTAGTATGCATATATATTTTCATATATAAAATTAAAACATCCGGTCTATGACATTCATTTGTCCCAATGCATTTAACCCCCTTTCTGGACACTAAAATATATTTTTCAAGCTGAAAATATTATTCTCTTTCTTTATCTAGAAACTGAATGTTCTAATGATGTATATTAGCATATATCAATATACACATAAATTATAAATTAATTTATTTTAGCTACAAAAACACATGCTATTTCTGCCTTCCTATCTATAGGCACGGGTACCCGGAAGATGAATGGAACATGTGCCACTTTTGATTTCCATGTGTAGTGATCCCTTTCAGAAAGGGAGCATTAGACCCTAGGAGACTAATTTATACAATCTGAAGATATAGTCAGGCGTATCAGATGTTCCTCTCTGAACTAGAAAACTGCAGGAAAGAGACAAACGGGTTTTTGCATATTTTATTGCATTCCCTACTGCTACAGAAAAAGATCTTGGCACACAGACCACAGTTGCTATTCCAAGGATGGGAAACTTGTGTTACTTAATTTTCAAAAGTATGGGTCCAATATCTGGTAATCTTGTATTCTGGTCATTTTAAAGTAATTGTATATATTTTTAACACTTGAGAAATATCAAGCAGTCAAACTTCCACATAGCTCTTTTTGTAGAGAAAAAAAGAAAAACAAATCTGGCGTTTAGAATCCCCTTGAAAATACGACTCATTAAAAAAATGCCTGGTTGGCTGGGAGTGTGTGTGTGGGGTGGGCTGGGTGTTATTCTGCATGCGAGAGCTGCCTCTGTATTAACTGTATTTGAGACTTGGATTTTATAAAGCTTATTACCAGGGAATTAATAAAAACATTCATTATGAATCCAACTTAATTAGTATGTTTATTAGGTTAATTCAGATTTGCATAATTATCCCGTAGTCAAAATTATATGCATGTGATGAGCTAAAATACAGCGAAAGTAGGTACACAAACATTCGTTAAACAGTGTTAAATGCATTATTCTTAGCATTATCATAGGCTTTTGTCTTTTCAGAGTGTGCCTGAAAATCAAAGATAGATTCTGCACTGCTGTAGCTCTTTAACTCACTGAATAGTAATTAGGTTTGTATATTTCAATTTCAGAAGAGTTAACTAGGGTTAATAGGTTGTTACTTCAATTATGTGCATTATATATGTTTTTTAAGTCTATCTTGTTATTAAAGACTCATAATTGCAAACATAATTTAGGTATACGTCAATCATCAAGTTACATGAGAATGTTACTCAGTAAAGAAGACTTTAGGTTAAATTTACTATTTTAAAATGAAATTTTCCAAAGAAGGGAATTCTCTTCTTTCAGCTAATTTGCTTGTATACACTCATATATGGCTGCAAAATAATGGTCACAATTTCCAGCGATTATATTTGCAACCAGTGGAGATTTTTAAGACCCGATCTATGTACTAATATGTTGGTGCTTAAAAATCAGGGGCCTCATTTATGAGAAATGACGCATCGCTGCTTGAAAGCAGCGATGCGTCACTTCTCAGTGCGCACTCCTTGCGACATTCCTGATGCGTCATATTTAATGTATGACTCATCATGTCGCAAGGAATTACAGATACGTCAGTATTTCTAACGTATCCTTAAGCGCAACAGTGACGCATTGCTGGAGTGTGTCACTAAAGTGACGCAGCTCCAGCAATGCGTCCTATCACATGGGGCAAGCCCCATGTGAAAGGGCCTGCGTCAGTCTTACGCCTGCTGTGGGGCAGGCACAAGATTTTGACGCAACGGCGTCCTAGAAGTGACGCAGTGAAATCTCATAGATTTCACTGCGTCACTTCTACGAGGGTTTTTGCGGGAGAACGCCCCCCCTGCATACATTATACCTGACGCAAGTATAATGTAGAGCAGGGGTTTACATAGTGACGCATCTGCTTGGATGCGTCACTTTGTGAATACTGCGCAACAGGAGATATGTTTTACGCTGCCAATGCGTCACAAAAAGTGACGCATCGGAAGCGCAAAACTGACGCTAGGCCTCATAAATAAGGCCCCAGACTTGTAACGGGTCGGAATCAGACCTACCTCATGCATAATAATGTGGTGCTGGAGTCAGCAGTGCACCAAGGCTGTGATTGCTTTTTAATAAAGCACATTTATTTTTAAACGCAGACTGTTTCCTTAACTCCTAAAAGGAAACAGGACTGCATTTAAATAGAAGAGTTAATTTTCTTTTCGTTTGTTTGAGAGGTGGTCCAATAGACCACAGCCTCCTCCTTAACACAGGTTTCTTTGCAGGCAGAAAAGGACAGCTTCCATTTTGCGAATCAGTTACTGTCTCATTTGAAATGCAGGTGAAAGATCAATGTTTTGTAAATGGATTTTGTTCGCAAAACATTGATAGGATAGATACTGATTCAGTATTTGGAAGAGATGCCTACGAAAGACCCCTTGCAGATTTCTTATCAAATTCCATTTTAAGAAGTCAGAAAAACTTTCCCAGTTCCTAAAATCAATCAATCAATCAGTGAATTGTAAGCGCGCTACTCACCAGTGGGGGTCTCAAGACACTGAGGTGGGGGAGGTCCACAGATCGGTTAGCCCAAAAGCCAGGTCTTGAGGGTCTTGGGATTAGTAAATTTAAAAAGGCATTTTAATATTTGCAAACACTGAATCGGAGCATTTGAAACAGTAAAAATGCTTAGTCATCTGGCCATAGATCAGCTGAATTTGTTAAGATATTTTCTTATTTCGACAGCGAACACATAAAAAAAAATTATGGACCATACATTAAATATTGACTGCATTCATGAGAAAGTGAGCAAAAGTCAGATCTGAATGAAAAGTTTTAGAAAGTAAAAACTATTTTAGTATTCTCTACCATGGATTCCAATACAAAAAAACTAGTTCTCCCCAGAGGGCCTCAATATTTGAGGAGATGGATTTTTTTTTTTGCTAATAACTTTAGCACTATTTGTAGAATCTTCACACAACATTCCATACAAAAAGTCTCAGTCACTTCAAACCCTTCCTAGAAAGTTTCAGACTGATCCGCCAAGCTAGGGCTGAGAAAAAGGTGTTCCCAAAACACATTTTCCCCATACCACTTTCCATTGTAAAATTCAACAGCGATGCAGTAAAAAATGGCTGAATGCATTTACACCAAATTTGCCAGAAAGCTAGAGCTATACTCAGAAAGCATGCTTTTTCTGATTGTGTACATCCGTTTAGTAGTTTTTGAGAAATTAATCTTAAAAATGTATAGGTATTTGGACGTGACCAAGTCATTTGATCAACAGGCAAATTGTTTGGCTAATATCTTTGGCACCACATGGCAAATCTTCACTGAACTTTAAAATAAAAAGTTCATCCACCTCAGCTCCTTCCATTAAAGTTTTGGGGTGATCCATCAAGCATGGTTGGAGAAAAGAGGGGTGGGGGTAAAACGCAATTTCCCCATGCAATTTCCTTCATGAGTTTAAGACATTCTTACCGAATTGACCCAATTTGTTAAAAAGCTAGATGTTTATCATGAAAAATCACTTTGCATGATTTAATGTAAATCTGTTCAGCAGCTTTTGAGAAATTATATTACATGAAGTGTAGATTTTTGGATGGTTGGGTATGCAAGAGTGTTACGAGGTTCCTGTGGGCACACAACTTCAAATGATGTAGTGATTTGATTGTTCACGAGGGCCTTTTTATCCCATGGCCACAGTGCTGTCATGGTAGTAGGAGGCTCCAACGAGTCCCGCTTTTGAACTCACACTGACTGGATGCCTGCAACACAAACAGGATTGTTGTGGCTGCCACCTTAGGACTCCTGGACTCAAAAATAATTACGCTATAAGGGGATGCAAGTTATTGTTTGTTCAGTTAAACTTAACTACTGGTTTTTAAATGTATGTTTTAAATTACATGTTCACCTTATAACTTCAATTTAACCTTTGGTTTTTCAGAGAGAATATATATATATTTAGGACCATGTTTCCATAGGAAAGGCATTATTTGACTTGCCTAGAATTAGCACCGGTTGACAACATTTTCCTAAAAAAGTTTCACGTTCAATTTTGTTGTGCATGGAACATTTCGGGGTGATCCATTAAGCTGGGTCTGATAAAAAGAGGTGTAAAAAAAGTGCATTTTCTCATGTTAATTATCATAGAACCTTTGAACACGTCTACAGCCTGAGCAGTTGGATGGAATTACACCAAATTTGGCAAAAAAGTTAGATTTGGTTGTACAGACTATGTTTCTGTATATTTGGTGTAAATCTGTTTAAAATAGTTGGTGAGAAATTTGGGAGAACAGAGTTAGTGATATTTGTAGCCGCAACGACTTTGAGAAAAAAAATAGATTGTGCAGGGAAATGCTATTTGGCTGTCAACACTTCAACGAAGAAGTGTTGACAGCTATCTTAGGACTCAGCTTCAAATGAGTTCCAATGCAAAATGTTAAAAAAAGAAAAGGAGGCAAGGTAGGAGTACCCTGACCCAAAACTTTTGGCCTCTAAGTTAACTCAGGACCCTTCTATGGCGTAATAGCATGACAGGAAACATACAGTGAATTTGTATTATACATGAATTTGTGGGGAAAATTAAAAAACAAGCGGGGGCTCCCATGCATGCTTTTTAATAACCTCCTGGTTGGGCCAGGTTCCGTGGGCATACAAGACAAATAGGAGGGGGCACAAGGGGCAAACTTCCAAGGGGTAATGAAAACTCTGGTGACCACCACCTCCCGGTAGCATTGATTTTCATGAATGAAGAGGTTCCCACATGACACCACCAGCAGCCCTGGCACCACTACTACCAAGGGCTAAGTAGTGCAATGGACGGGCCAAAGATGGCCATGGGAATGACCATCACCCATGGCAACCTCCTGCTATGTCCCGGGTTGCCCCTTCCCCGCAACATAGCTGGTTTCCGTGACCTGGCAGGTGCTTGGGCAGCTCAAGCCAAGTCACAGCAAACACTCCACGTTCAGCAAGTGAGAGCTGTGAAATGCTCTTGCATGCTGAAAGCGGAACTTTCATCTATTAATGTGCCCGCTGTCAAGCGAGCTGGGAAACAGACACATTGCTTTCACACACAGGAGGCTGCATGTTTAGTAGCTCCCTGTGTGTGAGAGCAATGTCGGGTCCCGCAGCAGTTGGAACCTGGTTGGGACCTTAGGCTCCCCCTACAGGGATCTTGAGGCTCCCCCTGCAGTCCTGGGGCAAGAGGAGATCAGGCAAAATAAAGGTCAGAGCTGATCACGAAGCAGAAGAAAAGTCAGCAATGAGCAGAAAGAGGCAAGATAAAGGTCATAAATGAGTAGAAAGAGGCATACTAAAGGTCTGAAATGTGCAAGAAGAGGGAAAATAAAGGTCAGCAATGAGCAAAATGAGGCAAAATAGAGGCCAGCAATGAGCAGAAAGAGGCAAAATTGACGCCAGCAACAACCAGAAAGAGGCAAGGAAAAGGCCAGAAAATAGCAAAAATAAGTCAGGGGAAAGGTCAGAAACTAGCAGAGAGAAGGAAAATAAAGGTCAGCAATGAGTAGAAAAAGGGAAAATAAAGGTCAGCAACTAGCAGAAAGAGGCAACCTAGATGCCAGCAATGAGTAGAAAGCTGCAAAATAGAGATCGCAACAAGCAGAAAGAGACAAAATAAAGGTCAGAAATGATCAGAAAGATAGAAATTAAAGGCCAGCAATGAGCCGAAAGATTCAAAGATAAATGTCAGAAATTAGCAGAAAGAGGTAAAATACATGTCGAAAATGAGTAGTAAGATGCAAAATAAAGGTCTGAAACAAGCAGAAGAGGCAAAATAAAGTTCATAAACAAAAAGAAAGGGGCAAAATAAATGTCAGAAGTGAGCAGAAAAGGGCAGAAAACGAGCAGAGAATGAGCAGAAACCAGTCAACCACCCATGCACCCACTTACAGAATCACTTATACTCTCTCAATTACTAACAGATCTACTCAGAGACTCACACCCAACTCACAGACCACTCAGAGACTCACATGCACATGGAGGCACAGGCAAAACCCTCTCACATTGACTGGCAGACCCCCTGAGACACTCATGCACCGACTCACACACCCATTGAGACACATATGCAACCAATCACAGGCCCACTGAGACACTCAAACTCACTCACACACCCACTGTGACAATCACACACTCACTCTAAAAAGGTTAAAGGTTACAGTTAGGAAATACAATAAAAAAAACTTAGAAATTCTTCAGTCCGTTGGATGGATTGATTGGATTATGTACCTGTGTGTTGAGACATTGGATTCAACAATACATTCCAAATTGGTTTTCCAACAAATAAGACTGTTGTGGGATTTTCTTAGTGTAATAGTTAAAGAATAGACAACATATGAGCATACTGCTTGGAACAATATTATTGCAGAAGGTCTGATCAATCCCACGCTCATTTTGCATACATTGTAGTTTTTGTTTGTGGCCCAGTGGCGGTGGGACCACATAAACTAGATTGTCATCGCAACTTTGAAAACAAGTATCTCAGAACGTACGCCTGTGCACACTTTGTTTGCCACATTTAACGCTAGTTTTTGTATATAATTAATATGTAAGGTCATACGCAGTGCATTGCATGGGTGTAAGTTATAGTTAGCTCAGGTGACAATAACTGGTGTAACCTTTGTTTTTTCCAGTGATATAATCCTTATAGATGATGGGGTAACCGAATAAGTCAATTAGACATGGGTATAGTACGGGAATACAAAGGTGGTCAGTGACCAATTAAACATGAATTGAATTTTAATTATACACAGTCTGTGTTGTGTAGGATACTACTACACTGATAATCAATATCACCGTGACCTTTCTCATACATGCACTCAAATTCCATTTAGGAATAAATGTATTGAGAGACCACACAAGTAGAAGCGCCAAACAATTCCAAAGATATTTACACACATTTATTGGGAAACTCAATGATTATATGTTAAGGAACACGTAGCAACATGGACTACCCGGCGTCTGCCCTTGAAGGACAGTGATGCATATCACACTATTCGTTTTTGGATGTTAATTGTGTAAAGTGTGGAATTCACTACACACCCCAACTTGCTGTATATCTGGTGCAATTGGGCCATTGGGTTTTCATGAATGGAGAAAATACCTGAGTAGCCAGGCATGGAACCAGGATTAGGTTGCCATACCCCGTCCTGATGAAGACTCGCAGCTGAGGCTCAAAAATCCCTCCTTGCATCAGCCGAGTCGAAACGTTAACGCCCTCCATTATTCAAGACCTGTACCTGCGTCCTATCTGATATACCTTTAAAGTTGCATTGAGTGCACATCGTGAATTTCCAGAATTAAATGTAAATGAATTTTATGAATAGGACAGGTCTCCTGTAACTGGTTTTGACTACCAGTCATTTGAAAAGCATCAAATCGTACTTTTTCTTATTCCTTTGACTTATACTCTCACAACCTTCCACTACCACTCCCTACCCTTTTCCTTTTTCGCACGCAACCTATAATCATTGAGTTTACCAATAAATGTGTTGTAAATATCTTTGGAATTGTTTGGCGCTTCTACTTGTGTGGTCTCTCAATACATGTATTCTTAAATGGAATTTGAGTGCATGCATGAGAAAGGTCGCGCTGATATTGATTATCAGTGTTGTAGTATCCTACACAACACAGACTGTGTATGATTGAAATTCAGTTCTATATATATATATTCACAGAACAAAAACAAAGTTTACAGGGATATTATAGTTAAGCTCACATTTCAATCACAATAAACCAGAGAAATTCAGCAGTTATAGTAGCCTGAGCTAACTATAACGCTGCAATGCACTGTTTAGGAACTTGTATATATCAAATGGCATCATGATGAAATTTTCCAGTGACTGTGTATTCTAAATGTTTTTGTGTGTTAAATGTATACACTAAGGTACCACAAAAGTTAAATTAGTATACTTTGTGTATGAGTGATTCAATTTTTTACATAATTTATGAGAGTCGCGGTGTGATTAGTTTATGGGAGTCGCTGAGTGACTGTGCCTATCTGTGTGTGAATGGGTGTCTGAGTGACTGTACAGTTGTGCGAGTGCCTATATCAGCCTTGGGAACCCCAGATCTCGACCTTTCTTGAAATCAAATTTGTAATAGGAGAGGGGGCTCTATTTCACGGGCTGGGCCAGTCAGAAATGGGGAAGCAGGTGGCGTGGCTGCTGTCCCAAGTCCAATGTTGGTGCCCGAAACCCTTTTCCCGGATCCTGGACATTTGTCCTGGGAGCCCCCAAGGCACCCAATCTGTTTTGGAACCACAGGGGGTGCCTGAAAACCCCTGCTGTTGCTGGCGGCTGCCTGCCTCCTGCAGGAGTCGGCATTGCTTTCAGACACATGGTGCTTCTAAACATGCAGCTGCCTGTGTCTGAAAGTAATTTGCCTGTTTTCCCGCCCACTTGACAGCTAGTAGACAAGCAAAAGAATGCTCCACTTCCAGCATGAGAGAGAATTTTCACTTCTCTCTCTTGGTGGGAGCAGAGCATTTGTTGTATGTTATGTTATGTTAAGGGGTGCTTATAAAGCGCACTGTCACCGTGAGTTTCCTGGCGCTGATAGGATGCTGAAAGGAACAGAGGGACTTTAGCTAGATTGTGGAAAAAGCCAGGTTTTTAGTGATTTACGGAATTGGATGAGAGTGTGAGAAATCCTGACTGGGGGAGGAAGGGAGTTCCAAAATTTGGGGCCAAGGTAGGCGAATATCCGACCACCAGATCTACAGAGTTTAATGGAGGGGACAACCAAGAGGTGTAAGTGTGATGATCTGAGGTTGCGTGAAGGACAGTAGGGCCGGATGAGGGATTTCAGGAAAGCGGGGCAGGAACCAGAAAGAGACTTGAAAATAAGGCAGCCAAGCTTGAAGGCTGCCCTTAGGCTGACAGGAAGCCAGTGCAATTTGATGAGAAGGGGTTTGGCAGACTGCCATTTCGTACCTTGGTGGGAGCGGTAACTGCTAACAGATATTTCCTGACAGTGGGCACCCCAGGGCATAACAGGAGTGGGCCCAGGGGGGGGGGGGTTGGTCCCCATCTATGGCTTCAGGAGGTGGCTTGCTCTCAGGAAGGCTTTCCCCGGGAAGGTGTTGCTCCCCAGAGCAGAGAATGGCCTGGGAGGGTGGCTGCAGCGTCCCCACCCACTTTTAATATTACTTTGGTCCCAGTGAGATGGTGGTCCCTAGGGCTCAGGGTGTCCGCATGCCTAAGATGCCAATTAGGAGTATTGCCAATTTCAACAAGTTTTAGAGGTCAGAGTACAAGCACTGGTGCCTGGTTTGCATAGTCCCAGTGCACAGAGTTAAAACACCAACAGCATCATCCAAAAACAAATTAGGGTGATCATTCAAATAATGGCATTTTCCTACAACAGATATTTTTAGTACTTGAAATAACATTCCACATTTCGGGGTACGTGTTTTCTTTTGGATTCTTTATTGAGTGCTTGTAATTTTTTGCACCCTGGTAGGAAAAGTATTAAATAGTTCATGGATCATTCAAGAGTTAGAATGTGCTTAGTGACATTCTCAGTTTTCATAGGATGAGTCACTTCAACAAGGATCAACATCTCTGTATTGAATAAGTATGCACCTACTTGGCTGCATTGTCATTAGTACAAATGCTGCCAAGTTCTCCAAGGAGTGCATGGATGAATTTATGGAGATATTGTCTTTCTGATTTATAATCATAGGACAAATTGTTGTTAAGATTTTGCTTTGGATTGAAAAGTTCTTCCAAGGTGTCATAGTTTTCAGCAAGAGCAGAGTGCTGAGTTTTTCTGTTTCGCTGATGGCATCTCACTGCGGAACGCACCAGTCAGTGTGAACACAGGTGGTGATAGAGGCAGAGGCAGATTGCTTCAGGTTGCATATTTACTGTGTGCAGGATGATGCTTGGGAGGGTCTGGCCATCTCATTCAGCTAAATGTAAACTCTGATGCTGGTCATGCAGGGCGGATGTCAGCAAATTTCACAGCAGCTATCGATTGATCAGTGTTGGGCTACATGACATTTAAGTGAGCATGTGCAAGACCTACAGTCAATGTTGGCAGTGTTGTGCCCCAGGGTCTAAGCAATAATAACTCTACACATGCTGCACAGGGTTCCTGAGACTGGACTTGAGCACGCCAACTTCTGCATTGATATGTGCAGTGATGACATGCCTGTATTCACCACACATGCATTGTCATTTGTGTTTACTGTGTGACATACTACACCCTCCAACATTAAGGAGCATAAACCAATTTTACTCTATCAAACTTTACCATAAACGTTTGTATCCACCATGTGCTTCTCATAAACGCATGTAGCTTTACTTTGATGTAGTGATTTTCTTTGTAATTACAGCTTCAAAGTAACCTTTATGCTCTTTTTAAGTATAGAAATATGCATGTAAAATGTTATCAATTCAGACTAGCTGAAGTTGATTAGTATGTAGATATCTGAATTTTTTGTGATAGTGCGATTTTTAAATGTGATCTATGTAAAGTACCTGCATTTTGTTTTGCTTATTTTGTAATTATAAACACACCTCCCAACTTGAATTCTAGGTGAAGTCATCCAGAGTAAGTACTTCACAGCAGTTCTCTACTGGCTAATTCCCCACGCACAATTCTCCCATGGCTCCCTTCTTAATTGCTTCTGGGCACTGCTTCTACTCCTCTGTCCCAGTGGACAGAGCTAAGAGGCAGAAACTAAGCCTTAGATACTGCTGTTGTCAGCTTGTGGTAGAGAGTTTTGCAAAGATTGATACTCGTAAAAATACTCAGGGTATTGGAAGGTTCTGAAGCATTTGGGAGAGTTGTACCTTTCTGTAATCAATTCTGACAGACTACCTCAGTCAAAGATGCTAGCCAGTTTTTCAGTCTTATGATTGAAGTCTTATTTTTTCTTTTTCCTCAGTGAGTTTCAGTCACCCAGTGGGATAGGCTTTGGCATTTTAGATAGATTGGGCCCGATGTGCGAAGCTATTTTGTGATCACCGACCCTAGGATTAAAAAAATGACCAATTTTGCTTACACAAAATGGGTTCTGCGATCCCTACAAGATGTGAGTTTCAATCGAACAATTTGAGGTTGTCTTTCCAGATGTCTTTATCGTAGATAAATGAGTTTTCAAACTCTGCCATGTACATGTTGGCGTAAGTTGGCGCGGCGCAATTGCCCAAAGACATACCGGACATTTGTGCATACCAATGCTGGTCATAGGAAAAGTAGCTGTGATACAATGCGCCAACTTATGCCAACATGTACATGGCAGAGTATGAAAACTCATTTATCTACAATAAAGGCATCTGGAAAGACAACCTCAAATTGTTCGTCCGTTACATCGACGACTTGTTCTTCATATGGAAAGACACAAGAGAAAAATTGGAATCAGCACTCTTCGAACTGAACACCAAAGATGAAAGAATTCAATTAACCTGGCAAATCAGTGATCATATCATAAGTTTTTTGGATGTAACCATTGAGTTTACCAAAGGCAAACTAGAAACTGACTTATTCAGGAAAAGCACTGATCGCAATAATACTTTGCACTATACAAGCTTTCACCAGAACTCTTTAAAAAAACACCTTCCATATAGTCAAATGCTACGGATCAAACGCATAACATCAGATTCAAAGACTTACAGCACCCGCATCAAAGAAATGGCCATAAGGTTCCAAAACAGAGGGTACCCTCAGGAAGTCATAACTGAAGCAACCGAAAGAGTTAATACAATTTCACGCAAAAAAGCTCTAACTAGAGCCACCAAAAAAGAAGATAGTCGGATGATAGTGGTCTCCCAGTATTCCACTCAAAGCAATCTATTCAAAAAAATTGTCCTAAACCATTGGCGTATACTCGCCACAGAACACGAATTTAAGGAACTGTTCAAAAGTCCACCAATTTTTACCTATACTCGAGCATCTAATCTGAAGGAAATACTATCAAGAGAATCCAAAGAAATGAGCACTTACAATGGCACACGTCCTTGCCACAACTGCAATAGGTGTAACAACATCATATGAGGAAACAAGATAAACCACCCAATGAAAGGAAACAACATCAAAGTGAATGTGAACACAACATGCGACTCCATGAATCTCATCTACCTATTAAAATGCCCTTGCGGGAAGATTTATATCGGGAAAACGGAGAGAAAATTCAAAACACGGATTAACGAGCACAAGTCCAACATACAAACTAAAAATGAACGCTTCAGCTTTGCCATGCACTTTCATGAATTGAGACATAACATCGCTCAACTTAAATTTATGGTACTAGAAGTGGTGGAAAAAAAAGAAGGTAAAGACAATAATAAAGCTTTGCTGCAGCGCGAGACCACCTGCATTTACCGACTTCAGTCTTTGAAACCATTAGGTCTTAATGACCGCATCGAACTTAGCTGGCACTTGTAAATATAATGACATTTGATGCACTGCATTTTTTGTGGTATGCTGCACTAAACCTTTGCAACATTTATTCATTTTGTTTATCTTGCCAATTCATACAACCCCATCACTTTGGTCCATTTCCTACAACCATCTGTCACATTTCACTCCCAGGGGCAAATGGCCGCCACTTTTTCCTCATGCACCCAGATCCAGTCCCATTTTCATTTCCATGTTTATCTGACACCGCGACCACTTCGGGGTTGTTGTCAGGTTTAAACTCCCTTACGCGCGTACTCACCTTCATCCAGATTCCCCTGGTCCTCGGGAATGAGAAGAAACCCCACATCCAATTGACAACTTGAGACGGTACCAGCTTCTCACCAAGTAAGTTCACCCGCCACCTGGCGAACACTCCCTCTTGCTAACCTACCATTGCTTTAAGCCACCATCCTAATCTTACGTTTCTTTCCCCGAACAGCCCCAACCACAAACCGTTCTGCATTTCACCGTCATAAGATAAACCCGGTACGTTTTCCTTTTTCTTACCTTCATCTCATGAACAAAACCATGTTATTCATTTGTTTTTTTGGTTAAATCAACCACACCCGATATAACCTGATATATGTTTTGCTGTTTACTTTTAAAGTGTAACCAATTGATGTACCTCATGTCTAATAAGCGTATTTGAATCGTATTATTTTTCACCAACAGAGCTTCTTGATCAAGGGCCATGCCCGAAATGCATTGGAGCGTTTGTGCTTCTCATTACCAATGAACTTTGGAAATTCATTTATTGAAATGAAATATCTACAAAATAAAAACATGATATCAAAGAACTAATTGACTTTATGTGATTACCATTTGAACAACCCAACGGAGTCTGTCTTGTTAGACGAACCATCACGGTGTGCCCAATAGCAGGGACTCACTTACCTTTGTTTGTGCGCTAACAATTCTCATTTACACGGCGTACTTGGACGGCTACGCCACCTGACGGAGCACCCAATTTTACAAACTTTACCAACCTTAGTTTAAACCTTTAAAACCTTCAAAACAAAAAACGCTGTGCCCCTAGCCACCCTTCATTAGTACATACCAAAGTTCACAATGACAGCTATGCACAGAAACCAGGAAAATCTGTGACTAGTAATAGAGGTTTTGGTACAAATAGTATAAAATTCTCAGATCATTTATAAAATCAAAAGTCAGCATCCTTTTCTCAAACTATTTTTTTCTTAATCTACATAAAATGTTCTATTTTTGAAACTTTTTTTAAAGCTCACATAAATGCAAAACTATAAGTATTTGATGCTCCTACTATAAAGTAGCAGACATCTTGCTTTATAAATACATATGCTCTGCGTGTTTACTGGACTCAAAACTTAAAAAATTACACTGACCAAAATGTAAGACTGTAGAATCGAACCTGAACATCTAAGACGAAATTATATGACAAAAGAATGCGTATATCATATCACTAAAGTAAGTGACTACGAATACTTATAAGAGCCAAAGCATGATTTAGTTGGAGTCGTCTCTGACATGATAGAGCGCCATGTTGTTTAAAAATTGTAGCGGTGCACCATAAACCCAAGTGGTCAGCACCCGCATATTTAGAGGGCCATATTATTGTCTGATTGTATAACGTATTATTAGGCCGGTGATCAGTGCAATATGTAGAATTATGTACATATCATTTGCAGATGAATGTAGTGTTTAGTTGAGAGAATAATGCCTTAAGTAACTTAGATTTAATTACTTTGTGTGTAAAATGTGCATTGGGGTTGAACGTGCCATAATAAAGTTGCACGTGTAGGCTGCCGAATAAGAAATGTGATGCTTTAACATGAGAATAATGATTGCTAATGTGAAATGTAATGTTAGGATTAATTAATTAAATGATTATGTTCTTATATTGGAAATGCATTTAAAAGAGTAAAGGCAGAGACATGAAAACAGCAGCAGAGGCCTAACTATGGTTTTCTTAGCTTGACTAGAAATGTCGAGTTGAAAATATAGCCTGGGAAAGAGGCTCCTGTTTGCAGTTGAATTTCAAATTGTAACTTATAGCGTGCAGAGGATTGTTTTTCATGCATTTCTTTTGCAGGTGCAAGGCCATGTAGCTCGTTAGGTAGAATGAACCATTGTTTAGAAGTTAGACAGGTACTAGGAGAGACGAAGGGAGTGCTCTGGTATGCACGGTTGAGACATTTGGTGGAGAAGGTGCCTGGGACCCAAGGAAACAGCAACTGTTTCTGGAAGAAGAAGGACCTGAGCTGGAAAAGTACGAGGGGCTGCACCTGCCAGAAGGAAGTGTGCCATGGGCGTATCTACTGTTTTGGGGATTTTGTATTGGGGAAAGTGCCCTGAGGGTGGAGAGTCAGTTGAGTTGCTATTGAAGCTAGGGTTAGAGTCAGTTGGAGTTAGACTGAGTCCTGTCTAAGGCATGTCATATAGTTACTGCTTTTCTATATATTGTGTTAAGTTAGCATGAGTTTATTAAATGTTTAAACAACATATTTTCCTTCGGCTTCAGTTTGCACACGACACATAATTGTTATTGTAGCTTTCAACCTAGATGAAAGATGTGATTTATTTGAGAATGATATGTTATTGCTCTGATATCAGTTGTGCTTGGTATACTTGGTACACTGTCTGCACACTGAGAACTGCACCCTCTGAGAATAACCTAACACAAGGTTGCTGGGAGGCCTGATCCTCGCACCACATTAGACATAACACAAATAATGTTGCTGCCAACATTGGGCTCTAAGCGGGTTTAAGATAGAGTTACCGAGAATGCAAAAACACACTTGATGGTGCTTCGCATGCAGAGAGCTGGTAGCTGATGATGTGATCTTCTCCTACTGACATTTAGAGGTATGGGCCCGTCCTGCTAAAACCCAAATGAGACCTTCTTAGATATAATATAGTATGCTAAATAGCGTGCACGAAATATAGGTGATACAGATTTCTATAGATTTTTGCATTATAATATGCTATCACCGTTCGCTTACTATGGATTAGTGACTATGCTGATAACTCTGATTTTTATAATATGTATGTTGGTATTATATAAGATACTGCGTTTGAGAACCTTGCATTGAAAAATAAATATTTCAAACTTGCACGTGTGTTCTTTTACTCCCCGTTGTGGTTTGAAATGATTATAGAGCGAAAGAGTGTTCATGTGTTCCACGATACCTGAAGTAACCTAAGTTCATGTTCTGGTTTGTCTCAGTCATTGGGAGTTTGTTATGACCAATGAGACTCTGTAGCTAGCTCGGTAAGGGGATTTCTGATACTAAGGTGAGTTTTGGGTCACCCTAATTCACCAAGGTTCTAGATCTATGTGCACAGTTCTGTGGGAGAACGGAAACCCTGCTACAGGCAGTCCAATCGGATATGCAGTTAGACATGGGAGTTAGAGGGGACTAGGCAGGAGAATTTAAGGAGCATCCTAGAACGAGCTCGGTAGTTTAGGCTACTTACTGGAAAGAGTGAATGTGCTTCTTATTGAGCCTTCACAGCTGACACCATTTTTCTCTTGCCTGGGACGTATGTTAGGTAGGGATGTCACCTTAGAGTTAGTGTAGGGACAGACTAATCTTTCTTTTAAATTGTAGCAGATGCAGTTGAGTTCTCCAGTGGGAACTGTAATTGCGTGCCTAATGCTTCTTGAATTAACCTTGAATTTAACCTTGCTCTTTATTTTGAGTGGACTGAGAGTCTAGCGTAGAGTCTAGCGTAGGATTATGTTTGTGTTAGTTCCAGTTTATTTCTTAAACCTCTTGCTGAGGTGCTTGTATATTCAGTTATTTTTGGCTTTGTAATAAATCTTTAAACTTCATTCCGTAGTCAGTGGTCCTTTAGATTAAGATGCATTGTTCATTTGCAAATTGTTAAAGGTATGAAATTAGAGAACTTCCTTTACAATTCTATGCAGACTAAAGAGGTCCATCGACTAGGGATTCCAAGGATTGGTAAGAAGATCAGTGTGGGAATCCCAGCGTCATCAGAAATTTCCAGCTTTAGTTTCAAAATGCCAATCATATAATTAAAAGCACATTACCTACTTTTAGAAATGAAATGAAATGTTCGATAGATTGCTTCGGCAGACCACTGCATTATTCAAATAGTCAATAAATTACTTTATTCGGTTTCAATTAGGAAAAACCATAAAAGTACATACATATAAGCCAAATAAATTCATGACAATTGATGCAAATTTTTGAAAGTACGACTCTATCCGAATACAATTGCTTAAAATATAGAATTAATACTAAAACCCAAACAATATATACAAAAGAGCAGAAGTGCAGTGATCTTCTGTTATAATTTACTCCTGTGGCGAATATAAAATTTCAAGAATTTAGCAATGTTTAACGCCAAGCAGTCAGAATCCAAAATTTGAAGGACCATAGAGGCAGGACTACATTGACGTAAACCTATACTTTTTAAGATTGGAACTAGCCAACACTTTCTTGCTTCTGCATAGAATTTACAAAAAAGGGTCAGATGTATTAAGGATTGGGTTGAGATATTGTCACAGTGGCAAGGAGATAATAGCTTTGACCAGTCATTAGTTTTAGGAAAGGTAACCAATCGATGAAAAATGTTAAACCTAAAACGGGTCAACAGGAACCTATCATAACCATTCAAATTACAGTTTAGATAAGGCTGAATGGCCACAGAAGATTGTATCAGGAATCAATGTTGAACCGAGGTTTTCTTGACTTCAGAGGCCAGGCGCAGGTCCGCTAGGTGACACTGGCAATGGTTTTTCAACTTTTTTCTCAACAGCTCTGCAATTAATGGGGGATTGTAGTAATATCTTTATAGGCCCAAATCGTACAGGAACTTCTTAACGTATAGGAGCCAACCATCTTAGCTGAATTTTCAAGTGCGAGACAGTCCTTCAGGAGACTGGGTAAAAACTGACTTAGTAGATGACCAAAGGCGATACCAAAGCAGAATTGGCTGCATTTTTATGATGTCAGTGATATAGGGCAAGCCTAATTCTAAGTGGCAACCAAAGGTCGTAGTGCCTCGCGGGACCACCAGGAGAAACTTCAGGAAACTATTCTCCACTTTTTGGAGGGTTTCCGCCTGTACGTAGCCCCACACCCCTGCTCCATAAATAGAAGTGCTGGTACATTGTGCCTGATATAGATGGATCATCTCACCCGGAGGTCTTTTACCTAGTCTCTGAGTAAAACTCACTAACGCCATGGTTGACCTTAAGAATAACACCTTTCTGACCTCTATAGCTTTTCTCCATGGGCCTTTGTCATCTATTAAAATTCCAAGATAAGGGTACGTATTTGTATTTTCCACCTTGGAATTATTAATAAAAATGTCTCTCCTTTTTTATGCCTTGGCCCTCCGTTCATTATAAAAGTTTGATTTTTAAGTCAAGATTAGACATGAAGGTGTTATATCTGTTATGTGAGCGTTGTAGTTCCAGGGGAGTACGTGCGATGATCACTGCATCATCCCCGTGGAGGAGAACAGGTATCGGACGGTTTTGGAGTAGAGGAAGGTCCTGGCACCCCTCTAGCATGGCTTCTTCTAAGCCATTTGTAAAGAGTGTAAAGAGGTAGTGGGCCAGGACACAGCCCTGCCTGACACCCCGCTCGACCCTAAACGGCGCTGTCAGGTTTCCTCCCACTCCAAATCTCACTCTAGCCGTGGCAGTAGAGTACATTTCACGCAGGAAATTAACTAAGGAGAGATTAACGCCCATTTCTCTTAAAATGCCCCACAGTTTCGAATGGCTTACACAATCGTAGGCTGATTTAAGTCTACATAAGCCATTTGCAGAGTCCCACCTTTCGCGTTCACATATTTACCCGTTAGTAAGGTCAGGTTAAAAACTTGCTCAGTGGTACCCAAACCTTCCCATAACCCATACTGCAGATCCGATAATATCTTTTTGTCCTCAGCCCAGAGTTGTAGGCGCTCTAGTATAATGCACTCAACAACTATTCACAGAGAGTCTAATAATGAAATGGGTCGATAACAAGATGGGCTTTGACGATCTCCCTTTTTAAATACAAGGATCAGGATGGAGTCTGCCCATGAATCCAGCAGTCCAACTTTGCAAGTTGCTTCCAAAACCCTGAGCAGGATTGGCGTACAGAGATCCATTTTAAATGTATAAAGGTCGACCGGAACCCTGTCAGGGCCTGGCACCTTACCCCCTTTACTTGCCATTAGGGCAAGTTCAATCAATCAATCAATCAGGAGTTTGTTAAAGCGCAACTACTCACCCGTAAGGGTCTCAAGGCGCTAGGGGTGGGGGTGGGGGGGATGCAGGTTCCATTCCATCAAGGAGGGGGTCTGTCGAAGAGCCAGGTTTTGAGGTTTCTTGCGAAGATGGGGAGCGATGTTGTCTGTCTGAGGTGGAGCGGAAGGGCATTCCATGCTTTGGCCGCGAGGAAGGAGAAGGAGCGGCCTCCCGATCTGGTCTTTCTGGTGCGGGGGACCTCGGCGTAGGAGAGCTGGGCTGATCGTAGGGTCCTTTGGAGTGCGTGTAATTTGAGCCGGCTGTTCAGGTATGCTGGTCCGGTGCCGCGGAGGGCCTTGTGTGCGTGGGTGAGCATCTTAAAGGTGATTTTCGCCTCGACGGGGAGCCAGTGGAGTGTGCGAAGGTGCTGGGAGATGTGGCAGTGTTTTGGCAGGTTGAGGACCAGTCTTGCGGCGGGGTTCTGGATGATCTGTAGCTTGCGGATGAGGTTTTTGTTTATTCCGGCGTAGAGTGCGTTGCCGTAGTCGAGTCTGCTGGTGACCAGGGCGTGAGTGACTGTCTTTCGGTGTTCGAGGGGGATCCATTTGAAGGTCTTACGAAGGAGGCGGAGGGTGTGGAAGCAGGAAGATGAGACAGAGTTGATCTGGCGGTCCATTTTGAGCTCGGAGTCCAGGATGATTCCCAGGTTGCGTGCGTGGTCTGTGGGGGTTGGCGGGTTTCCGAGGGCGGTGGGCCACCAGGTGTTGCTCCAGGCGTCGGGGTTTGGGCCCATGAAGAGTACTTCTGTTTTGTTGGTGTTTAGTTGTAGGCAGCTGTTTTTCATCCATTTGGCGATGGCTTCCATGCCTTCTCGAAAGTTGCGTCTGGCGGTGTTGGGCTCGTTGGATAGGGAGAGGATGAGCTGGGTGTCGTCTGCGTATGGCACGATGTTGAGTCTGTAGGTTCTGACGATGGGGGCAAGTGGAGCCATTTAGACGTTGAAGACCGCCGGGCTGAGGGAGGAGTCCAAGGATTCCATGGATTAGTAAGAAAATCAGTGTGGGAATCCCAGCGTCATCAGAAATTTCCAGCTTTAGTTTGAAAATGCCAATGATATAATTAAAAACACGTTACCTACTTTTAGAAATGAAATGTTCGATAGATTGCTTCGGCAGACCACTGCATTAGTCAAATAGTCAAAAAATTACTTTATTCAGTTTCAATTAGGAAAAACCATAAAAGTACATACATATAAGCCAAATACATTCATGACAATTGATGCAAATTTTTAAAAGTACCACTCTATCCGAATACAATTGCTTAAAATATAGAATTAATACTAAAACCCAAACAATATATACAAAAGAGCAGACGTGCAGTGCTCTTCTGTTATAATTTACTCCTGTGGCGAATATAAAATTTCAAGAATTTAGAAATGTTTAACGCCAAGCAGTCAGAACCCAAAATTTGAAGGACCATAGAGGCAGGACTACATTGACGTAAACCTATACTTTTTAAGATTGGAACTAGCCAACACTTTCTTGGTTCTGCATAGAATTTACAAAAAAGGGTCAGATGTATTACTGGAGAAGTGTGGCTCACGGTGTAGAGCAGGCAGACCCGGAAGCTGAGGTCAGACCCGGGACCAGGGTGCAATTTCCGACGCGGCAGGGTCTTGAGCTCAAATGTCCACGGACTCGATAATTCTCGCTTCGGTGCCTGCTCTAGTCATGGGTTCTTACTCTGCAACTCTGGGCATTAAGCTTGCTTAATCTCCACAACGGCTCCCCTGCGGCAGGATGCCTGGCTTTCACCTTGGGGATGCCCTCTAGTGGCTATCTCACAGGGAAAAGCCAGGACGGGTTCCCAAGGCAAGCGCCGGGAAACCTCCGGGTAGCTGTGCGCTCAATAAATGCAATAATAATAATAATAATAATAATTAAGGATTGGGTTGAGATATTGTCACAGTGGCAAGGAGATAATGCTTTGACCAGTCATTAGTTTTAGGAAAGGTAACCAATCGATGAAAAATGTTAAACCTAAAATGGGTCAACAGGAACCTATCATAACCATTCAAATTACAGTTTAGATAAGGCTGAATGGCCACAGAAGATTGTATCAGGAATGAATGTTGAACCGAGGTTTTCTTGACTTCAGAGGCCAGGCACAGGTCCGCTAGGTGACACTGGCAATGGTTTTTCAACTTTTTTCTCAACAGCTCTGCAATTAATGGGGGATTGCAGTAATATCTTTATAGGCCCAAATCGTACAGGAACTTCTTAACATATAGGAGCCAACCATCTTAGCTGAATTTTCAAGTGCAAGACAGTCCTTCAGGAGACTGGGTAAAAACTGACTTAGTAGATGACCAAAGGCGATACCAAAGCAGAATTGGCTGCATTTTTATGATGTCAGTGATATAGGGCAAGCCTTATTCTAAGTGGCACCAAAGCTCGTAGTGCCTCGCGGGACCACCAGGAGAAACTTCAGGAAACTATTCTCCACTTTTTGGAGGGTTTCTGCCTGTACGTAGCCCCACACCCCTGCTCCATAAATAGAAGTGCTGGTACATTGTGCCTGATATAGATGGATCATCTCACCCGGAGGTCTTTTACCTAGTCTCTGAGTAAAACTCACTAACGCCATGGTTGACCTTAAGAATAACACCTTTCTGACCTCTATAGCTTTTCTCCATTGGCCTTTGTCATCTATTAAAATTCCAAGATAAGGGTACGTATTTGTATTTTCCACCTTGGAATTATTAATAAAAATGTCTCTCCTTTTTTATGCCTTGGCCCTCCGTTCATTATAAAAGTTTGATTTTTAAGTCAAGATTAGACATGAAGGTGTTATATCTGTTGTGTGAGCGTTGTAGTTCCAGGGGAGTACGTGCGATGATCACTGCATCATCCCCGTGGAGGAGAACGGGTATCGGACGGTTTTGGAGTAGAGGAAGGTCCTGGCACCCCTCTAGCATGGCTTCTTCTAAGCCATTTGTAAAGAGTGTTAAGAGGTAGTGGGCCAGGACACAGCCCTGCCTGACACCCCGCTCGACCCTAAACGGCGCTGTCAGGTTTCCTCCCACTCCAAATCTCACTCTAGCCGTGGCAGTAGAGTACATTTCACGCAGGAAATTAACTAAGGAGAGATCAACGCCCATTTCTCTTAAAATGCCCCACAGTTTCGAATGGCTTACACAATCGTAGGCCTATTTAAGTCTACATAAGCCATTTGCAGAGTCCCACCTTTCGCGTTCACATATTTACCCGTTAGTAAGGTCAGGTTAAAAACTTGCTCAGTGGTACCCAAACCTTCCCATAACCCATACTGCAGATCCGATAATATCTTTTTGTCGTCAGCCCAGAGTTGTAGGCGCTCTAGTATAATGCACTCAACAACTATTCACAGAGAGTCTAATAATGAAATGGGTCGATAACAAGATGGGCTTTGACGATCTCCCTTGTTAAATACAAGGATCAGGATGGAGTCTGCCCATGAATCCAGCAGTCCAACTTTGCAAGTTGCTTCCAAAACCCTGAGCTGGATTGGCGTACAGAGATCCATTTTAAATGTATAAAGGTCGACCGGAACCCTGTCAGGTCCTGGCACCTTACCCCCTTTACTTGCCATTAGGGCAAGTTCAATCAATCAATCAATCAGGAGTTTGTTAAAGTGCAACTACTCACCCGTAAGGGTCTCAAGGCGCTAGGGGTGGGGGGGATGCAGGTTCCATTCCATCAAGGAGGGGTCTGTCGAAGAGCCAGGTTTTGAGGTTTCTTGCGAAGATGGGGAGCGATGTTGTCTGTCTGAGGTGGAGCGGAAGGGCATTCCATGCTTTGGCCGCGAGGAAGGAGAAGGAGCGGCCTCCCGATCTGGTCTTTCTGGTGCGGGGGACCTCGGCGTAGGAGAGCTGGGCTGATCGTAGGGTCCTTTGGAGTGCGTGTAATTTGAGCCGGCTGTTCAGGTATGCTGGTCCGGTGCTGCGGAGGGCCTTGTATGCGTGGGTGAGCATCTTAAAGGTGATTTTCGCCTCGACGGGGAGCCAGTGGAGTGTGCGCAGGTGCTGGGAGATGTGGCAGTGTTTTGGCAGGTTGAGGACCAGTCTTGCGGCGGGGTTCTGGATGTTCTGTGGCTTGCGGATGAGGTTTTTGTTTATTCCGGCGTAGAGTGCGTTGCCGTAGTCGAGTCTGCTGGTGACCAGGGCGTGAGTGACTGTCTTTCGGTGTTCGAGGGGGATCCATTTGAAGGTCTTACGAAGGAGGCGGATGGTGTGGAAGCAGGAAGATGAGACAGAGTTGATCTGGCGGTCCATTTTGAGCTCGGAGTCCACGATGATTCCCAGGTTGCGTGCGTGGTCTGTGGGGGTTGGCGGGTTTCCGAGGGCGGTGGGCCCCCAGGTGTTGCTCCAGGCGTCGGGGTTTGGGCCCATGAAGAGTACTTCTGTTTTGTTGGTGTTTAGTTGTAGGCAGCTGTTTTTCATCCATTTGGCGATGGCTTCCATGCCTTCTCGAAAGTTGCGTCTGGCGGTGTTGGGCTCGTTGGATAGGGAGAGGATGAGCTGGATGTCGTCTGCGTATGGCACGATGTTGAGTCCGTAGGTTCTGACGATGGGGGCAAGTGGAGCCATTTAGACGTTGAAGACCGTCGGGCTGAGGGAGGAGTCCGGCGGGACTCCGCAGGTGGTAGGTGTGGGGTCTGAGAGGAAAGGGGGGAGTCTGACCCGTTGCGTCCTGTCGGAGAGGAAGGAGCAGATCCAGTCGAGGGTCTTGTCCTGGATTCCTGCATCGTAGAGTCTGCATATTAGGGTGCGGTGGGAGACCGTGTCGCATGCCGTTGATAGGTCTAGTAGGATGAGGGCTACTGTTTCTCCTTTGTTCAGTAGGGTGCGGATGTTGTCTGTTGCGGCGAGGAGGGCGGTTTCCGTACTGTGGTTTTTTCTGAAGCCAGAATGGGAGGAGTCAAAGATGTTGTGTTCTTTAATGAATGTGGAGAGTTGGCTGTTGATGGCTTTTTTGATGACTTTCGCTGGGAAAGAGAGCAGGGAGATGGGTCTGTAGTTTTTGAGGTCGATGGGGTCCGCTGAGGGTTTCTTCAGGAGGGGGTTGACCTCGGCGTGTTTCAGTCATCGGGGATCGAGGCGGTCTCCAGGGAGCGGTTGATGGTGTGGCAGAACATGGGTGCGATGGTGTCAGCGGCTCTGTTGAAGATGTGGTGGGGGCAGGGGTCCGTGGGGGCCCCTGAGTGGATTGACTTCATTGCCTTCAGTGTGTCTTTGGTGGTGAGGGCTGTCCAGTCATCAAACACTGGTTTCCGGGTGTGGGGGGTGGTTGGTGAGGGTTCAGTGTGTTGGTTGTCTTCATTGAAGTTGTCGTAGATGCTCTTTATTTTGTGGTGGAAAAAGGTGCTGAGTTTGTCGCAGAGGTCTTGTGAGGCAGGGATGTCGGTAGACTCGCTGGTGAGTTGGGCGAACTCCTTGATGATGCTGAAGAGTTCCTTGCTGTTGTGTGCGTGGGTGGAGATTCTGTCTTCAATCGCTTTTTTCCTCGTTTCTCTGATGAGTTGATGGTGAGCGTTGGTGGCGGCTCTGAAGTTGTTGTGGGCTTCTGTGGATTTGGTGTTTCTCCAGGCCTTTTCGAGGCGGCGGCATGTGCGCCTGGACTCTCGAAGTTCGGTGGTAAACAATCTGGCTTTCTTGGCACGGGTATTGTTGCTTTTCTTGAGGGGGGCTATGGTGTTGGTGCTGTCGAGATCCATCTATGCAGGGTTCAGGCTGTGGTGTTGGGGTCGTCGTTTTCCGCGATGGTTGGGGTGAAGTTGTTGAGTAAGGAGATGAGCTGGTCGTCGGTGATTTTGGTCCAGTTTCTTTGTGGAAGCAGGTGCTGGTGTCTGTGGATGGTGGGTGTTCTGAAGGTGAAGTGGACGCAACGATGGTCGGTCCATGGGAGTTCGGTGGTGTGGCTGAGAGTGATGGAGTTTCCTGCAGTGAAGAGGGGGTCGAGGGTGTGTCCTGCTAAGTGCGTGGGCTCGGTCACGATCTGGCAGAGTCCAATGTTGTGGAGGTTGTCCAGGAGGCATTTGGTGTTGGGGTCCAGTTGATTGTCGAGGTGGAAGTTGAGGTCTCCCAGCAGGGTGTAGTTGGTGGATGCGATGGCCTGCGGGGAGATAATGTCCGTGATGGAGTTGGCGAAGGGTCCGGGGGGTCCAGGGGGTCGGTAGATGAGGGTTCTTTGGAGGGCGGCAGTGGGGCTGGCCAGTATCTTGAAGTGAAGGTGTTCCATCAGTTCTGTGGACTCGTCAGGGAGTATGCTCAGGCGGAGGCTGGATTTGTGGACGATGGCAATTCCTCCTCCTGGGTGGGTGGGGTGGTCCTTCCTGTAGATCTTGTATCCTTGGGGGATGGCGATGGCGATGTCCGGTCCTGAGGTGGCGTTGGTCCAGGTTTCGGTGAAGAATGCTACGTCCGGGGTGGTGCTGTCGAGGAGGTCCCAGATTTCTGTGGCGTGTTTGTGGAGGGATCGGACGTTGAGGAGGATGTATTGCAGGGTCTTCGGTTCGGTTGTGTTCTTGTGGGTGGGTTGTGCTGGATCTGTGTTCTTGGCGGTGCTGTAGGTGTGCAGGCAGCGGTGACAGCTGAAGGGTCCATGGGTGTCGGCTGGTGATGCTAGCTTGCAGTTGTTGTGGCAGCCTGGGTTGAGTGCATGGAGTGCTGCTGGGTCGTAGCATTGGTGGGGCGGAGGTCCAGGGTTCCTGGTGCTGGTCGCGGACGGGGCGCAGACGTGCTTGCCTTTGAGGCGCCTTTGGTGCACCAGTGGCCACCATTAAGTAGGGGTCGGGGAGGGCTGGACAGCTGGGCGGCGGGAGCGGGTAGAGGAGCTGGATTGGGCCGGTCACGCTAGGGGGGAGGGGCCGCGGGGGCAGCAGCGGCGGGGAAAGGTAAAGGGAGGAAAGAAGGGATAAAGAAAAAAGGGAAAATAAGCAGAAATAAGGCACAAAATAGCAGAGATGCAGAAAAGGGCAGAAAGGTGAAAGATGGAAAGGGTAGAAAAACGAGTGAAAACGAGTGAAGGAGCAGAGGGAGAGAAAGGGAAAATGGGCAAAAATAAGGCAAAAAAGAGCAGAGGTGCAGAAAGGTGAAAAGA
This sequence comes from Lissotriton vulgaris, assembly GCF_964263255.1. Lineage (NCBI taxonomy): Eukaryota > Metazoa > Chordata > Amphibia > Caudata > Salamandridae > Lissotriton > Lissotriton vulgaris. The sequence goes on along the minus strand of NC_141688.1, from coordinate 184,018,310 downwards.
AAGGGTAGAAAAACGAGTGAAAACGAGTGAAGGAGCAGAGGGAGAGAAAGGGAAAATGGGCAGAAATAAGGCACAAAAGAGCAGAGATGCAGAAAGGTGCAGAAGGGTGAAAGATAGAAAGGGTAGAAAAACGAGTGAAGGAGCAGAGTGAGAGAAAGGAGACAGAGATCCACTGGACCACCAGGTATGAGGCGCAGGGAAACCTGCGGGTGGAGGAGGGCCTCGATCACTAACACTCAAGAGTGCAGGGGCAGGGGCACCTCACTTAATGGTGGAGCTGCGAGGGTGGGAGAGCAATTTCACTGACAATGAGTCAGTGGTCTTGCTCGTTCAATGTCGGCCTGAGTAAAATCTAAAACAAGAGGAGTGAATAGGGGTTTGGTACAACAACTATTCATCCCTGGTTGGTACTGGGCTGTCGGTGCACTGGCAGTTTGTCCGAAAATCTGGGAAAAATGTTCCACCCAGGACAATTCGTCAATAGCTATTTCTTTTTTGCTAGTTTCCCTGGGTCAGGACAAAAATGGTGATTTAATTACCTTTCAAAAAGCAGTGCTATCTTTCATTAGGCAACTCTTATGGAATTCAGCCCATAGCTTCTGTTTCAGTTCAGCTTTCCTTAGTTGAATTACCAGAGTGATAGATTTTTCTAAGTTGGGTTATTTCTTGCTTGTCTCTTACTGGGTTATGAAGGGCAGTTTTTAAATTAGAATGTGCTTTGGTACAGACACTATTACACCAGCCCACCGATTTTCTCGTGTTCCCTTTAGATTTAATGCACAGGGCTTCCTTTACTGATTTTGTTATAACCATAAAGTTATCTAAGATTTCCTGCGTAGTAGAGGCGTCATCCAAACATTTATTGATGGCTTTCATGGAACTCTTAACAACTACCTCAGTTATCTTGACCGGATCAGCGTGTTCAGCGAGTAGCCATTTAATCTATTCAAGACCAAATTTTCTTCACCATGTGAGCTCATTTGTTTAGTCTTTCCTCGCCCCGACGGGAGAGAAAGAGTAACAGAGTTGGGAAAGTGATCACTATAGGCACAATCATGGGTTTTAAAGTTCAGGATAAGGGGTGCTTCCATGCTTGACAAAAATATTAAATCTATGCAAGCAGAAGCTCATTTACCATTAAAGATCGAGGTAAGAGGAACTGTAGGTGACATTAATTCGTTAGCCAAAGCAAGTTGTAAAATAAATATGGTCTCATTTAAACAGGCCCCAATCTGAGTGTATAAAAAATGGGTTACGTTGTTATCTCTCTCGTCTTGTATGCCACAGATATCATTATCATTGTGGGCACACGGGGATAGATAATAAACGCCACCCCAGATAACAGTAGCTCTTTTCCTTTGGTATTTGTTGCTAAGTTCCAAGAGGATATGGTGGATCCCTTTAAGAGTGTCAATCATCTGTGGTTGCTGTAAGTTGTTATAAAAGTTAACTAGGACAAAGATGTCTAATTTGTTAATATCAAGGATGATTATTTGAAAGTTTGTCTCCAATTTTAAGTCAATCATTTCTCGTACTGAAAGTAGGTTAGAGATATATACCGTCAGACCTCCTTTTGCATGCCCTGATAGAGACGGAATCGCGGGTGATAAGTAGGTTTTATAACCAATTAAGTGAATGGGTAATACAGCCCACGTTTCTTGGAAACAGAGAATGCGATAGGTCAGCGAGAAGGTAAGCCACTCATCGTAATTGACCCCAGAACGTAGGCCAGCAATGTTCCAAAAGACGATACTGAGTGGCAACCCTCTCTGGTGACTTTCTTCATAGGAACATTGTATAGCAGGTTCTCCTGCTCGAACTAGAGGGAGATCATCTGTTCTGATACCGGAACTTAAACATGCATTGTTTTTAGAGCCCAAACTCTGTGGTACGGAGCTATTACCAGGAGTATCTGAGTGAGATATTGCTCCAACTCTGCTGAGGCCATAGTAGGATTCGAAGTGGGAAATGACAATAGTGAAACCCTCTCCTCCACCATTTGAGGCAAACTGGGGGATTTTCCTAAATAAATCTTACTAGGTCTTTTCTTCGAGCTGAACGTTCTTCTAGTTGGGTGGGTTGATTGTCAGTCCACTGCATCTAGATGGGATAGTGCCTCAAACATGTTTGGTGTTAAGATTGAGCCATTCCCTACTCCTCTAGGCCTAAGAGTTGGTTTATAGAAGAAACCCAGGAGGAGGGCGGTAATGCTTGAGCTTTGAGGAGAAAATTCCTCCTTGTTCTTTAAAAGAGATCGGACCAATTGGGGGCGTTGAAAGTTTATAACAATGCAGTCACCAGGGATGGACTTTACAGAGGCGCCGACCCACCCAACTCTTCGGACCATCAGAATTTCATTATTGCTCTGGGGTCTAAAATTCTTGAATTTGGTCAGCCAGTCCGCCACTTTGTTACGGAGAGTAATCCAAGATTCACTCTGTCCCTGTTTTAATCCCATGGGCCCAGTAAGAAATATTACGTATGGACAAGAGGCAGGTGGTAAACCTAGAGTATCAAGGCTGGGGTTCTCGATCGTCTTATGGAGGTCATTACGTCTAACTTGCCCAGGTCTACTCTTATCTCCCTCCCTGGGGGGTTCCCTTGGGTCAATATCCTCAACTAAGGGTAAAATGTGTGTGTGAGATTCTCTTGGTCTCCCGCTGGTTTTCTCCTGGTTTGAGGGCAGAGGTTCCTCTATATGAGAGGGGCTAGTACCCTTTGTACCGTAGCGAGGTTCTATTTTATCCAATGAATTACTAATAGACCCAACAACCACTTTCAGCTGCTCAATTTTTTTCTCCATATGGCCAAATCATTTTTCAGTTAGAGTACTTATCAGGGTCATCATTGAACTGATCATTGATTCAAATATCCCTCTAAGAAAATGTTCAAAAGGCTACCTGAGTTCCTAAGGAGAACTCAATGGGATTAGATATATCTGCTTGTACCTGAGTATCAAAAGATTTTGAAGTTACATCTGTTGGTGTATCTACTTGGACAAGTACTTAAGGACTGGGACCAGGGCCTCCTATATTCCTACAGTCCACGCCCCCTTTGCACCCTTCTGTCTAGTCCTAACTACATTCCCTTTGGTCATTTTAGTTTGTTTCCGGGTTCTAGGTCTGGTACCTAAAGATAAGCTGTTATCAGCATTCCTTTCTTGATTCAATGGATTTAAGGGTCGTTTAGCCACAGAGGAGTCACTATCTTTACATTGGATTGTAATTCTGGGTGTTAGGGGAATATTGGATTCTTCCCTGGCCAATGGGAACTGAGCCGTTCTGTTAGCTGAATCTCATGGGTAAGAAGCGACTCAGCTCTAGTCCGAAAAGCATCTAGAGTGCCTACTGTACTCTTACGTTTCTACACAGTTCTTAGTTATACTGCCAGTAATTCCACCAGTACCACAGACTAATAAGTGGACCAAGGTAAATCCTATAGAATAGGTAAGGAACCAATCGACTGGGGCGTGATGAAACAGGGGAGCCCTGGAATCTAAGTACGGTCACAGGAACTTGCTACTGTTCTTCTATAAGTTCCTCTGAATAATGGAAAATAGACCAGTTACAATAAAGAATGGAAATATGTGACTCGAGGGTTGTACTATAGAATTTCTAGTAATCCTTCCCCAGAAAGGGTATTGCGATACAAGGCAGTCTAATTCCTTCCTTGGTCCTTGACAATATGGTAGCTTACAAATTAAAAACACAATTTACAGATATTCACAGGAGATGCAGTGTCAGTAGAACGTAAACAGTGTTTGAGTCAGCAATGTTCTTACCTGCGCCACATAAAATGTCCCCCGAAAATTACATCCAAGGGGGGTGGCCCTGCTCTGCCACTTCCTGGCCCTGATGGGCTCAGACAGGCCCGCCCTCGGCCCGGGCTACGCCCGGCGCCATCCGCGCACGTCCCGCGACGCGGGAGCTTACTCCTCCCTTTTAGCACCTCCTGGCGCTAAGGATCGCAAGTGCTGCCGGGAGATGGAGCCCGACAGTGGCGTGGCGCAATCGCTGGCGGCCAAACAGGGCAGGCTGCAGCAGAATGAGGCACAGCGCCTGCGGGCTTTCTCTGCTGCACACGGTGAGTGTCCCCGCTCCCAATAGATCTCACCCCGTTAAAGTATTCCAGAAGCGACCAGTACTTCCAGATATAAATTCTATTAAACTACATGTGCAATTTGTTCACCTTTTGTTAACAGAAAGTTTTCTTCTAAAAGTTATATAAATCAAGGAAGCAATAACATACTTTGGCCCAAAAAGTTATCTTTCTGAATATATTTCCATTACTTTTCAGTTATAATCCGTGTTTGTATTTCTCCGTTTTGTGCAGATGTACTCGGTGCCTGAGGCAACTGTTATGTTCTGTTTACATTCTGCTAATGACCCATGTAGCCACTAAATGGTAATTTGAAGAGAAGCAAAGCAAGGCGATGGCTTTATATAATAAAATCAAATAAGCAATTTCGATGTACCAAATTGTCCTAGGGCTGGTGGAAGGTGTACTGTAATAAACAATTAGCCTATTGAATTCAGCCATTTTCCATATTGAAGTAGTGCTTACTGTATTCCTGCTTCAGAAAAGGACTATGATGGATGCCGCACAATGGGCCAAGATGTAATCGGTGCGCGTTTATGCCAGTCACTAAACTGGAATATTGAGATATGAAAACTGAAAAGAAATGTAATATTCCCCATCACTTGGATAATAATGAAAGTTGTCAAATATGCTCGAATCGCTATGCTCAGAATCTCTTTTAAGTGTCCAATGGAATATACATTTCAGCGATAGGTATATTTCCACTCTGCTTTACTGCCAATAGAAGACAGGCCCAGACATATTCCTGCAGAAACAATGCTGACTTAACAAACCATTACAGAAGTAAGAGTGAATATTTAGCTACATGCTGATTATACATTAAATCGGTTGGCCATTATGTTGCATGGAGCTAGGTCATGTTGAAGGCTAAGGTAGGAAATAAGTAGATTGGAAGGATTGTAGCAAGTATTCTGTGTTTTTTATTTGGGAATAATTCAGTGGGAGACAATGTTTAAATGTATTCGCTTGGGCTATGGAGGGATTTGGGAAGACTTTCAAAGGACATGGGTCAGTAAAACCTTGTGCCCTGTATTACATTTGCCCTAAGGCATTATTCTCCCTTCATATGTGTCTAGGAAGAACGCACGTGGAGGTGCTTTCCGTGCAAGAAGGGGTCAAAGGCACTGGAAAGTGATTATAGGGCAAGAATCACAAAAAATGTAGACTAACTTTGATATTTGGAGTAATATTATAGTGCCACAGTTCTGCCTTTTAAACACTTGTAAGAGGAACAAAGTAACAAAGAATTACTATGACATATCAATTAATAAAGAACATAGCTATACAGCATTCCATTTATTCTATAACTTTGAAGGGATTACAACTTCACAGTCTGTGATCAATCATTTAGCAATGAAAACAAGATGTCGTGCTGTAAATAGCTCATCAGGTTATTGCTTTACTGATCATTCAGACAGTGCTGGGGTTTGTGGTTAATAACACTCTTACCTCAATCTGCCAAAGTCTATGGGAACACTGAAGGTGGATGCATTATCAGCACTGTGGAATTGAGAGTTTACAAGTATTTTGCAAAGGATACTTTTTAAAGGGACTCCTAAGGAAGTGTGCATATGAATGTATAACCAAAAGGAATATTAGGAAGATACCAAGGAATTTTCTGTTAAAATCAATCAAATGACATCTAAAATTGCATCCTAAAAGTACAATTACATTTTCTTTTGAAAGAAAGCATTCCAGTCCAATTGTTGCTTGTTCCAGCAGGACCAAGGGTGTGCACTATATACTGAAGTAAGTGTTGTTTTCTTGCTACTGGTAAGGTGGTGTTAAATGCTGGACTGATAGATACTTATATTCCAGAGTGTGTGACACGTGTGTGTGTCTGCGCATACATGTGTGATTGTGCCAATGTGTGTACATATGTGCATGGAGGCATGTTTATTCGTATTTACTGCAGAGGTTGATGTTGAAGTGGTTTGCATTTCCTGTTATCAACCTTCTTTGTTCAAATATTTGAAGTGACGTTTGTTGGCATGTTAATGTTAATGAAAAGCTCAAAAACAACAACACAGTGCAGCGCATGACAGCTTGCCCATCCATGTAATAGGTATTCTTACCAATATAAAGAGAAAACTGGTAAATATAATTAGTCGTTCAATAGATTTTTATGCCTAAATATTGAAAGATTTTTCCTGGGTGTTTGTTACTACATGCTTCAACAGTTTAAAGAAACAGAATATTGGTGTATTATCATGCCTCACTAGCATAGGGCCGAAATAATGCAGCTTTATGGCCATTGCTAACAAGGACACATGCAAGCAATAGTGCTCACCAGGTGATTCTGCATGGCCTTTTTTGAGAGAAGGAGGCTAGCAGATCCATGGACCCTTAGCTACATTCAGCTTTCAAGAGCACAGACGAAAAACAACGGCCATATTGAACATAGCCAACAATTGGTTGGCCCTGGCACCACCTAAGCACAGAGCGGAATTTAGTAACCAACTCTATGATCCAATGGACTTTAGTAGTGATGATTGTTCATCTTTTTAGAGTGTGCAGTGATTCTGCACATACACAGAACTATGCACAGGAAAACAGGACCTCTGTGTATAGGAGTTGTACCTTAGTACAGAAAATCCCCAAACCGACTAGCTCTAGTGTCTCATTTGTTCTCCTACATAATCACAAAACTACAAATGATTAGGCAACCAAAAACATAACACTCCTGACTCTCTCAGGAATCGAGGGAGCAAGTCCTACCCTCTCACTCATACTTGTCCACAATATTGATTGTCAGAGTCATTGTATAGTTCAAAATTTCTATTTTAAGTATTTTGCTCTATAATGCAGTATAAGAGCCACTACCAGCAGCAAAATGCATAGACCTAAAACAGTTAGCATTGTTACAATACCATAGAATACAAAGGGGGTTGTCTTTAAATACAGACAGTGGAAAAAGGACTATAAGATCTAACCACCCTCCCCTTGGTAAGTTGAAGTTTATTATATATATGTGGGCTTTTTCAGCAGACCCCATACCTTAGAGCCTAGTTGATAGGTTTACATCTTAGGAACAGCATAGCTCTGCTCCAAGGAAAGTCTCTCTCCAAGTGTGTGTGAACAACATGCATCCCCGTAACATCAAAGAACGAGTTTCCAGCAGTGCAGCTGTGTTTAGCATGTTTTGTCTAGGTGCTAGGGACTGACCAGAACAGGATAACAAGGAGCATGTTTATTGACCTTGCACATAGTGTTCAGACTAAACTCCAGGAACAGCAGAGAATGCAGAAAGCAGACAGTTCTCATGTGAAAGGCACAAACAGAGTCTTGCAAAATAAAGTTATGCAGTAACATGTGCAAAAGAAGCATCATGGTAGCAGAGCGCATGCTAATTTAGCAATGTTGAGAATGACCCTAACAGCCATATAACAAGAGTAGACTGGTATATACATTTTGTCAGAATCAGCTCAGTAGATCACTTCATTTAAAGCCATGGGCAATACCAACTTTATTTAAGTTTGCTGGTCAGGCCATAGAAATCTTCAAAAGTGATTACTGTTTGATGTTGGGGGCCCTTCATGTCGCTTATTACACCTTCCGGTCTCCACCACTAAGAAGGATTCACACTGAAACAATCTGTTATGCCCTAAAAGTACAAACGTAGTGCAACCAGTAATCAGCATTTATAAAACCGGTCGCTTCTCCTGCCGCGTGGCCCACCCCGAGTGTGCCCAATCTCCTCCCGCTGCCGCCGCTGCCAAGTTAAGTGTTGTGCCCCTGTACCTAATTGTCCCTCTGTGCTTCATTTTATTTTCATTTTCTACTACTGTATTTGTATTTGATTTAAATATTTGTATCGTTGCCGTTCTCTCGTGACTGGTTCTGTTGTGCCCTATTGTCTCTCCAGTTGTTCCCTGCCCCACCCTGCTGCTGCTCCCCGCGGCCCCACCCCCGCTCCCTCCATTATCTCCACTACGATCCCCCCCACTCGCCACCCCGCTCCCTCCTCCCAGCTGCTCCTCCCTCCCACAAGGGCTCTTAAGGCTGAGCTAACTGGGCAAGGAGCTGTGACCTGACCTGACCCGGTCGGTCCGGTCGCTCCTCCTGCCGCGTGGCCGACTCCGAGTGTGCCCGATCTCCTCCCGCTTCCGCCGCTGCCAAGTTAAGTGTTGTGCCCCTGTACCTAATTGCCCCTCTGTGCTTCGTTTTACTTTCATTTTCTACTACAGTATTTGTGTTTGATTTGTATTTGTATCATTGCCGTTCTCTCGTGTCTGGATCTGTTGTGCCCCATTGTCGCTCCAGTTGTTCCCTGCCCCACCCCGCTCCCTGCCGCTGCCCCCCGCGGCCCCACCCCCGCTCCCTCCAGCATCTCCGCACCGATCCCCCACACTTGCCACCCCGCTCCCGCCTCCCAGCTGCTCCTCCCTCGCCCCGCCACCCCACTCTCCACTTATGGCTGAGTGCATGAGTACGCGCCGATTGTGCGCCAAAGGCGCGCCAAAGGCAAGCCCGTCTGCGCCTGGACCGCGCCCAGTGCCAGACCCCCTGGCCCCTGCAGCTGCCAACCCACCCTCCGGACGTACGACACCGCCAACCTCAACGCACTCAACACCGGCCGAACCCCCGGCTGCCACTGTAAACCCGAGGACGCACCCACGGACCCTTCACCTGCCAATCCTGCAAGTTCTCTGCACTGGACCCGCCAAGCACCAGCAGCAAACACCTGAAGTGCATCCTGCTCAACACCCGCTCCGTCCACAGACACGCCGTGGAACTATGGAACCTGCTCGACTCCACATCACCAGACGTTGCCTTCCTCACGGAAACATGGATGAAAGCCACCTCAGCGCCCGACATCGCCATCGCCATCCCAGACGGATACAAGATCACCCGGAGGGACTGCGTCAACCAGACCGGAGGAGGCATCACCATCGTCCACAAGAACACCATCCGCATCATAACCAACTCCGACGACACCTTCACAGCAGCCGAACACCTGCACTTCCAGATACACACATACCCCAAGACCACCCTGAGAGGCACCCTCGTCTACAGACCCCCAGGACCACGCACACAATTCAGCAAAGACTTCGCAGACTTCATCAGCCCGCACGCCCTCCCCTCCGCTGACTACATCCTCCTAGGAGACCTCAACTTCCACCTGGAAAACAACAAGGACCACAACACCGCCGCCCTGCTGGACAACCTCGCCAACCTCGGACTCAAGCAACTGGTCAACACCCCCACCCACTACGCCGGCCAGACGCTTGACCCCTTCTTCTCATCCAGCAAGCACATCACCTTCAGCCACTCCACCGGACTTCACTAGACCGACCACAGCTACGTCCACTTCAGCTTCAGAAGAACCACGACCCACCACCGCCCGCAACAGGTTCCTCACAGGAGCTGGAGCAAGATCACCGCCGAGCAGCTCACCACCTCCCTCATAGGAACCCACCCGCCAGCACAACGGACCCCAACGAAGCAGCCCGCAACTTCATGCAGTGGCTGACCGCCTGCGCCGACGACCTTGCACCACTGAAGAACCCTCCCAGCAGACCCAGAAGCAAGAAAGCCCCCTGGTTCACCGACGAACTCAAGGACTCCAAGAAGAACTGCCGCACCCTCGAGAAAGCCTGGCTCCTCGACCAGACCACAGACAACATGACCGCCCTCAAACAAGCCACCCGCAAGCACCACCAGCTTATCCGCACCACCAAGAAAAAAATCACTGAAGGAACTGGACAACAGCGCCCATGACAGCAAGGTACTCTTCAGCATCGTCAAGGAGTTCTCCAACCCCAGCACCGGCAACAACAACATCACTCCTTCACAAAAGCTCTGCGACGCTTTTGCCTCGTTCTCCCACCGCAAAATCGCCGACATCCACAACAGCTACGGCGCACCATCCACGCACCCAACCGTCGAACCAATGCCCCCCACAGCCACCCTCCGCACCTGGACCACGGTGACCACCGAAGACACAACCCGCACGATGAACACCATCCACTCCGGATCTCCAACCGACCCCTGCCCCCACCACGTCTTAACAAGGCCGACTCCACCGTCGCACCCATCTCCAGAACATCATCAACACCTCCTTCAACACCGCCACCTTCCCGGAGAGCTGGAAGCATGCCAAGCTCAGTGCCCTACTGAAGAAACCGACAGCAGACCCCACCGACCTCAAGAACTTCCGCCCCATCTCGCTCCTCCCTTTTCCTGCCAAAGTCATCGAGAAGACCGTCAACAGACAGCTTGCTGCCTTCCTCGAGTCGAACAGATCCTCGACCCCTCACAGTCCTGCTTCCGAGCCAACCACAGCACCGAGACCGCCCTCATCGCAGCCACCGACGACATCAGAACACTGCTCGACAACGGGGCCCTCATCCTCCTGGACCTATCTGCAGCGTTCGACACCGTGTGCCACCGCACCCTAGTTCAACGCCTCAGCAACATCGGCATCCAAGAGAAGGCACTCGAGTGGATCATCTCGTTCCTCGCCGGAAGGACACAGAGGGTTCGCCTCCCCCCGTTTCCATCCGAGGCCACCAAAGTCATCTGCGGCGTACCGCAAGGATCATCACTCAGCCCCACCCTCTTCAACGTATACATGAGACCTCTTGCAGCCATCGCACGCCAACACAACCTCAACATCATCTCCTACGCCGACGACAGCCAACTGATCCTCTCCCTCACCAGAGACCCCGCCACCGCCAGGACCAGCCTGCACGAAGGGATGATAGACGTCGCCGAGTGGATGAAGAACAGCCGCCTGAAACTGAACTCAGACAAGACGGAAGTCCTCATCCTGGGAACATCGCCCTCCGCCAGGGACGACTCCTGGTGGCCCCCCGCCCTGGGCACCACTCCCAAGCCAACAGACCACGCAGGCAACCTGGGCTTCATCCTGGACTCCTCCCTCTCGATGACCAGACAAGTCAACGCCGTCTCCTCATCATGCTTCAATAACCTACGCATGCTCCGCAAGATCTTCCGATGGATCCTGACCGAAACCAGGAAGAGGGTCACCCAGGTACTCGTCACCAGCCGTCTGGACTACGGAAACACCCTCTACGCCGGAACCACAGCCAAGCTACAGAAGATCTTCCGATGGATCCTGACCGAAACCAGGAAGACGGTCACCCAGGCACTCGTCACCAGCCGTCTGGACTACGGAAACACCCTCTACGCCGGAACCACAGCCAAGCTACAGAAAAGACTCCAACGCATCCAGAACGCCTCCGCCCGACTCATCCTGGACATCCCCCAATGCAACCACATCTCCGGCCACCTGAGGGACCTGCACTGGCTCCCGGTCAGCAAGAGGATCACGTTCAGGCTCCTCACCCATGCACACAAGTCTCTCCACGACCTGGGCCCCAAGTACCTCAACGACCACCTGACCATCTACACGCCCACACGCCAGCTACGTTCTACAAACCTCGCCCTCGCCGCCGTACCACGCATCCGAAGAGCCCCCACCGGAGGAAGATCCTTCTCCTACCTGGCGGCCAAGACATGGAACTCCCTCCCCATCCACCTTCGGCTGACCCAGGATCATCTCGCCTTCAGGAGACAACTCAAGACCTGGCTGTTCGAGCAATAGCGGACCCCTTCCCCAAGCGCCTTGAGACCCTTACGGGTGAGTAGTGCGCTATACAAATGTAATGATTGATTAATTGATAAAACAGGACTCAAGGGGGCATATTAACAAGCAATAGCGATAATTATCACTATGCATGGTTAGTGGCTAAAATAATATCGCCGCGCCCCGACGATTTTTACCGCTGAGATACCTTGATATTATCAAGGTTTATCTCAAAAGCGGTAAAAATCCTTCGAAATGCATGAATATCGCTGAAAAATCAGCGATAATCATGCATTAGCATGACAATGCTCTTAGCCATGTTATCCACCTTCCATTGGATAACATGGCTAAGAATTGCTCTGGCCAGGTGTTAACTATTGGAGATATTTGCGCCTAGCGCAAATATTTCCAAGAGTAAGGCTTTGTTGATAATTGGAACGCCCACTTTGCATGTCATTAGCGATAAATATCGCTGACATGCAAAGTGGGCCTCAAGATTATCGCTATCTCCTACTAGCTGTCGCTAAGTGGTGTTAGCAACAGCTAGGTAATAGGGCGATAAAATTATCGCCGCTTTAGCAGGAAAAAGTCCCACTAAGGCGGCGATAATGGCCCTTGGTAATATGCCCCAAAGCCATTTTGCTGCACAGTCCAAATTCTCTTGAAATATCTCACGCTACAAACCCCTTCTTTATTCTAAGAAGTTAAAATCTATCATGTTAATAATATTCAATGCTGCTGTATTATGCAAACATTTCTGAATTGCATGAAAATATTCACTACCTTATTTTGCAGGATGGTGCCTAGAAACAAGCAGGGAAGGGATGAATGAAGATTTGCCGACTGTCTTCTCTGCTTTCAGCCTCTCCCGGGAAGGAGTAGTAGTGAGCTGGAACTACCCCTGTATCCAGACTAGGAGGGTTGGCTCTTTCAAGACTGCGGGCCCTTTAAATAGCCAGAATTCCACGATACCTAACCTCCTGGGCGAGCAGCATTCACTCCCAGGGAGCATTAAGGGGAGAGACAGGCCCAGCCTGGTCAGACATAAGGATAGAGAAGCTGGTGATGCAGAAGGAAGCAGTGGAAACACAACGTCAGATTCAAAAGACCGACATGAAACATTCCTGGACTCGGAAGGCAGAACCACGATCTCACCAGTATGGAGGCCCCGCGGGACTGGAGTAGACTCCAAGGATGCCAGGAGGCCACTGCCCCCAGGAGCCACCATGCCATGCTCTTGGAGAAGTGTGGCTTGTAGGGGTAAGAGCACACCTCCAACGAGTTATCGGGTGGAGTGGATGTCAAACAGGGGGCCCTCATCTGAGAAACGGGGTGTAGACTGTATGTCTGCCTAATTGGTGCCGTCAACGGTATTTCGGCCCTTTGGCAAATATCCGGTCAAAGCGAAACACATTGATAGCTGAATGAAGCGCCATCTTGGAATGAGTTCTTTCCGGGTAGGCAACTACAGAACCCGAATGACTCATCGTTTCTCCTACTACGGAATGCACACATACATCATTCAGCCATGCAGTATTTGAACTTTAATTGTTATCTTGTAGTGTTAGTAATACGTGGACTGGCCTTCATTAACTTACTCATTATAGCAGTGACTGTTTAGAACGCAGTAACTGTTTGGAACGCCATATTGAAACGGTTCGCTTTATCGAAAAGCGGAGTTTACCCAGTCCCTCGTCTTTGGCTACCACCTTCTTAAATACTTCGCGCCAATTTGGGAGCTTTAAATACAAGCCCACTAGAAGTAGCGTATCTTTCACGGCTGAAGGACCCGATGTGACGGTCCACGTCCTATTGGAGCAGCACCATCTTGCTGTCCGTTTGATCTATCGTCTGACCAAGGTAAGAACCACCAAGTTCAGACGGGGGTTTTTCTTTCCCAAACCCCCCTTCCCCCCCCCCCCACCCCTCCCCCTCCCGCGCCTCCCCTCCCTTTAACATCAACAGCGGGATGAAAACAGAGTTCAATAGCCTGACACCAATTTTGTTTATATCCCCATTCAGTTTCATTATTTTTCGCCGTCTCGAGAACGCCGAATAATTTACCACTCCAATCAAGAATCCCGTCAACAAACGTTTGATAAATACTAAAGGTATGTCTTAATTGATCTTTTAAGATAGCGGACACTATCAATTAATCTGCCACTTTAAACTCTCCTAGAAGAGATAGTCATCTTTTGTGGCATCTACCACTCTACACTAGTCGATAATCCTCAATATGCCATCATTGTAGAAATCTCTCCTCTATCTTTGCAGACTTCCGGGTTCCGCAATTTTCGGAAACACCGAGCTGCGCCAAATATATTTAAGAATCCCCATTTAAGAACATCATTGTGAAAACGAGAGGTAGGTATATGCTCGCCCGAATATATAGCTATGATCATTGAATATTAAATATCTTTCTCAGGCTAACTAATTCTGTCTGCTACTACCGACTACGGTACCTTATTCTCGATTTTTACAGCCCTTAAAATAAAGTGTCCTACCTGGCAACATCGATAACTGGGCCGAAACACGAAGCTCACTGTCTAGATTCTTGAAGGTAATTTCCCTTCTTATGGGTAACAACCCTTTATGTGTAGATAAATATTTTCAGTGAGTGAATTTTATTAAGTCAAATAGCTAGGTGTACATCTTATGCTACAGTGTCTGTTCTGCTTGTATCATCAGAGCTCCAGGACCATATAGAATTACCCATTGATCATCGTCCGTATTCCAGAACTACCCATTAGTGGTTCAAGGATCAATCATCAAGTGAAAAATAGGACGCTATCTGTAGAATTTAAGGTAATACTTCAACGATCGAACCTTAAGTGAAAAATAGGACGCTATCTGTAGAATATAAGGTGATAATTTGTTTCTAATAGGAGAGAATTATGAGCTAGTCATCTCTTTGATCTCGCGCCATCGCGATAAAGCCATGAAACTGAAACCTCTCCTGCGTAATAAAATCATCAGGAAGGATACTCTAAAATTTAAAAAAAATATATCCTCAGGAAGGATTTTGACCATATACCCCACAAATGTTATCTCTGGCATCATATGTTCAAAGCATTTCCCCTATCCCGGTTCATATATAAAGGTTTTATCATTAGTCAGGTATTAGCATTGAACAAGTGGCTCAAGCTATATATATTCATGAAGTTTCTCGTAGTGTAAATGTATATGTGTTGAGAACAGCTTGTTAATTAGGATAAGTACTGTACAATGTAGTTCTATGAATATCTGTCAATCAAGTGACATGAGATGACCAAAATTGTATAATGTTTAAATCTAGTAAGTGTTGAGTCGAGACAAGGTCACGATGTATAATATGCACTCATTTTGTATAAAAGTTTAGGGTAGCCAGTAATATTTTAAAATTTGTTAACATAAATATGTGAATATGTGAAAAGTATGTAGTCTTGTATGACATATATTTTTTTCTCTTTATAAATTGCTTTTCTAGATTATCAGCAGAGACTCCTGAAGAAGGCGGTTTTTCTGCCGAAACGCGCGTCGAGTTGCTTTATGATTATATTTTTTATGTCATCTAATTTCATGAATGTATTGCTTTCTTCACTATATGTATGATTTTGAGGAATTGTAGTGGAATATGATATGTTTGTTTGGTTTTAATGAATTGTATTTTTAGCCTTATCATATAGTTTGCCTGTCTATATGATTTTTAATCAATACGTATTAAATTTATATATTGTATACAATTTTAGTTTTTGTTTATTTTTCACACTTGCTAGTTTAGACTAATTTGGTCATCTCGATATGCTGATGTCCTAGGTTTTGTACTCACATAGGGACTGTATGTTGGCTCCATAAAAGACTGGACCAGACTGTAGTACACGATACTGGGTCTGAAGATTGACAGACTAAGAAATTTGTCTTAATTTTTAGGACAAGGGGTTCTGTTTTTTTTAATTTTTTGCTGCTGTTCCCTTGAAGCTAATTCCCTAAATAGTGAAGTAACTACGAATGTAGGAACACATGTTATGGGCTTAAACCGGAGTGGTGCTCTCCCTCACATCCCTCCTTTGTAGTACAAGTGCGACCAAAACACTTACCTGTCCCACTTCTCTTCTTTTCAAGGGTGGTCCTTCGGGGCAATAACCCAGAAAAAAAGAAGAAATCCTTAGGTTTGCTGAGAACCTACCTTAAAAAAGCATCACAAAAACTGAATTACATATATGTCTGACTATTGTGTCCTGCCAAGCTTACAAAGCTAGACAATTTAGGGCTAGATGTAGGTAAAATAGAATTACCGATTTTAAATTACCGAATTTTACCGATTCCGTTATTAAAAATCGGTAAATCTATGGGGTCGACATGTAGGTATTCCAGATGTGCTGGAATACCGAATCGGATGATTTCGGTATTTACCGATTCGGTAAATACCGAATCGGTAAAGCCCATTCATTCCTATGGGCTTTGAAGCCCATAGGAATGAATGGGCATTACTGATTCGGTATTTACCGAATCGGTAAATACCGAATTTCACATGGGTGCGGGGGGTGTCACTTTGACACCCTCTGGCACCCCCAAAACAGGCTTGGGTGCCATGTGGCAGGCATACATGCCCTAAGGGCAGGTCTGCCTGTCACATGGCATAGGTGTGCATGCACACATGTGCATGCACACCGGAATCGGTATTTTACCATCAAATTGGATTTGATGGTAAAATACCGATTTGGTAAGGCTCCTGGGACTCTGAAGAGTCCCACCTACATATGGGTGGCTCAGATTCGGTAAATTTACCGATTTTTTTTATTTTACCGAATCGGTAAAATTACTGAATCGGTAATTTTACCGATTCGGTAAAATAAAGCCCCCTACATGCCATTCACCTATTTACTAATCGGTAACGGCCGAAAATACCAATTTTCGGCCGTTACAGACCGACCTACATCGGGCCCTGAGTGCTTAATTCAGAGATTGCCATTGGTTAATTCCTCACAAAGGTTTTCCTGGAAGTGGTGGACAGGAAAAACAACACAAACTATCAAGTCAAAACAGGGCAGACAGTACATTGTCCTTACTCCAACAGCCCACTCTGTTGGGACATCAGAGTACGTTTCCAATATAGGAGCACGTACAGGGGTGGTTCGTCCATAGAGACAGGGGCGTTGACCCCCTGACCTCCCTACTGCATCACCACAGTGCAGTGGAAGGCCTCAGGGTGTGTCTAATGAACCACCATGTCAGAGTGGCCTGCGCTTTCACTGTGGCCAGCCAGACATGCACAGTTCTGCCTTCTGCAATCAAAAGCTGAAAGACAGCTGAAAAGCAGATGCACAGCCCCATAGGTGTCCAACGGAGAGCTGTGTTTCCCTTTGTCAGTCAATCCTAACACTGCTCTTATGCTGTGTAATATTGTAAGCAGCAAGAGAGTAGTGCTTGGATTGGCGTGGATGGTTCTCCCCCAAAATTAGCACGAGGCAGGAGGAACTTCAGGAGTATTTTCAGTCAAACGTGTGTTGCAGTTCAAGGTAAGTTTTATTTTTAAAAGGTTTCTTGTAATTTTGTTTGTGCCTTTTCAAATGTACCAGCGTCACTGACAAAGTTGAGGCACTGCCTGTGGAAAACTGACAGTCTACCAAACTCAAAAATAAAAAAAACTCAAATTCAGGCCACACTTTTTTGTCAATTTGTACAGACCTTACTGTGTAATTTTTGAATCTTCACAAAGTAAACCCTACTAAACTAGGTGGCATCAACGAAAAAAATTAAAGACAGCTCTATTTTAATGGAAGAGGGATTTTACTTGTGAGAGAAAGAACACGTGAATCTGATGTAATAAAAGTGATGGATATTTGAGTTCCTTATATTGCAGGAATGTGTGTATTATGCATTTTAGATCAGAATCGCATAGTGTGCATCAACAGTCATGTGGCCTATTTAAGAACCCATTTTCAATCTCTGTTTGAAGATGTTTTTTTTCTCATTTACACCTGATGTCCTCACATACACAAAGTGCAGTTAGCGAGAGTATGTATGCCGCACTATAATGTAATAAATAACCTGAGACTTATAAAAGTTGACTCTTTTTAAGTTGCAATCAAATAGAACAAACTCAAATTCTGAAAAATGCTTATGTATTATCTTTTCTGTCGTGAATCGATTTCAGATATCTGAGTTTATCGAGCAGAATCATTTCTCCTGGGTGTGAGATTTACAGTAAATTGAGACCACCACATGATATGCAAAGCGTCCAAAACCAGCAAATGTTAAATTAAAAGAAACACAGAGGGGCATATTTACAAGGAGCTAGTTCAGAATTTACTGCACTTTATCACATCCAAAGTTGTAATAAATTTAGCCCACCATTTACAAGCTGGTGCTAACAGCCCACAGCACCACTTTTCCTGCGATAGCAGCCGCAAAAAACATCACCACAGAGGACCGACGCAACTATCGCTAATGAGAGGCAGAGTAGGCGTTCCCGTTACAAAACCTGTGACAACACCACACCTCTACATTTACAATGACCAGCCAGATCGGCGATAAGAACACAAAACACACGATAAAACACGTTAGCAGCAGGAATTCTACACCTGCTTTGACCTGGGGCAAAGTCATACCACAGTCTGCACCACAAAAGGAAGCACAGCCCACAGCCACACCTGAAGACAAACAGATGCCATGGAGCAACTGAACATGCAGCACGACACCCAAGAGGGACACAACACCCACCGATACCACACCCATGCCCGCAACATCCCCCCCGCCGACCCACTCCCAAACCTGGATCAAGAAACTGCACACCAACACCACGAATCAAAAAAAAAATATGTTGCCTCAGGTCGCACAAGCAGGAATATAAACATACATGCCTGGCAATAAAATGAAGAACCAGTGATACAGCATTGCAATCACCAACACAAAACACCATATAAACAAAAATAATAAACAACCATTCGGATGAGTCCTAGCGGGTCCACACTGGACAATCCGTAGGATATAGCCTGCAAGATAAAATACAACAGAAGGTGTGCCATGCGCTCGATAATGGAAAGAGAGGGAGAGAGCAAGGGAGAGAGATGGAGTGAAATTGCACAAGCAGCGGAGGGCCTTTCAGGACACCTGGCACCACATGCCAACGTGTGTGTGCATGGCCATCCGTACATTATGTGTCCCAATCTCAGCCGCAGAAGGTGGGAGAACAACTGCAAATCTGACCTTGGTCCAGAACGTGCCTGGAACACACTGAGGGAGATGCCATGGCAGAATCGTACGACACCTACACCACGCATTGCACAAAAGAACTATCCGACATATCCACATCCAACACACCGAAGTCCCTTCCTGAGGTACCACCACATGGGTTGGCCTTGACTCACACGGAAACAGCACCCCATGCTTCCCAAAATTGCACACACAGTCAAACCATTGCTCAGGGATGTGGCATATCCTCCACACAACTGCCACAGCACAGAAGAGTGCGGGTTCCACGAGACGCACCAAGGCAATGTCAGGCCATACCATGCACATGCACAATCCCGTCACGTGGGACACTACAGTGCACGCATGCTGCATTTACTGGGCACAGTGCCACTGGCAGTGCTGTGGATCAGTTCCCTGCTCAGTTTCCGCATTGACTACATCACCTGCGTCCAGCCCTGGTTCCACTGCTGAACATGCACATTCGAGTGTAGCATGGAAATCTGCCTATCCAACACAACCGTAGATGAATTGGAGTATGACTTTCGTGTGCGCCCCCTGTTGGAACATGAACAGGAGTGTCACCGTGACAGCCAAGCATGGGATGCCTTTACATCCTGCGCATGCATTGGCAGTTGTCCATGGGAGATTGCACCATTTCTTATGTGCTTTGACCACATCGAGGCGCTATCCTATTGGGGTGTATTGTTGATTCGTAATACGGCATGTGCTGAGCACACTTGCCCGGACCAGTTAATGGATTGGCTTACCCTGGTGTTCCTTGAACACGACAACAACGTACTATCGGAACGTGACCCTCTTGCTGACGGGGAGCCAGTGAAGGTCTCTCAGGTCGCCGGAGAAGTGGCTGTGTCGGGGGATGTCCAGGATGATTTGTGCGGAGGTGTTCTGGATGCGTTGGAGTCTTTTCTGAAGTTTGGCTGTGGTTCCGGCATAGAGGGTGTTTCCGTAGTCCAGTCGGCTGGTGACGAGTGCCTGGGTGACCGTCTTCCTGGTTTCGGTGGGGATCCACCGGAAAATATCTTTCGGAGCATGCGCAGGGAGTTGAAGCACGATGATGAGACGGTGTTGACTTATCTGGTCATCGAGAGGGAGGAGTCCAGGATGAAGCCCAGGTTGCATGCGTGGTCCGTTGGCTTGGGAGTGGTGCCCAGGGCAGGGGGCCACCAGGAGTCGTCTCAGGCGGACGGCGATGACCCCAGGATGAGGACTTCCGTCTTGTCTGAGTTCAGTTTCAGGCGGCTGTTATTCATCCACTCGGCGATGTCTTTCATCCCTTCGTGTAGGCTGGTGGTGGCGGGGTCGTTAGTGAAGGAGAGGATCAGCTGGGTGTCGTCAGCGTAGGAGATGATGTTGAGGTTGTGTCTGCATGTGATGGCTGCAAGGGGGCTCATGTAGACGTTGAAGAGGGTTGGGCTGAGTGATGATCCTCGTGGTACGCCGCAGATGACTTCAGTGGCCTCGGATCTGTAATATGCCCCACAGTCCTTTGGGGATTGAGCAGTGATTAGGTAGTAGGAGAGTGCATTCCGCAGCAGGATTGCTGTGTAATTGTTTAGCAGTGGTGAAATAGCTGTCCGTATCTGGGTCTGGGTGAATGTTGCAGAGTGTTCCTGGGGGTCAGTAGGAGGTGTTTCCGAGGGCATACTGCATAGGGCATAACCAGGCAGGCACAGGCCACATGGCAGTGATGGATGTTACTGCCACCTGGCCACACAGTTATTCCCCATAGCTCCTTACTTCCCTGATACAGGTTCTGTGTCTGGTGTGTCTGTGTCCGGGGTGATGGCTGCATCACTGTGTGCCACTGACACAACATATTGCGAAGATGATGGGGCAGCATCACTGTGTGCAACGGACCCATCAGGGTACAGAGCTGTGTGTGTCAAAGTTCCCACTGCAGTCATCTGGGACCGACTCAGTGGCAGCGATAGCAAGATGAAGTACTGTAGGGCATTGAGGTTCCCAGTTACTACTTGCTGGTATCAAGCCATGGAGACAGACTTTCAGCCTGCATCTGCTCCATGGTCTCCATTGCCCTCTGCATCTGTGCCAACCCGGTGATCTGATCGCTGGTGCCTGTCTGACCACATTGCTCTTGTATGATGTTCATTGCCCCAGCGAGGTCAGCCAAGGTCTGTGCTGGTGCATGGTGCATACAGGGAGTGTCCGATAGGGACTGTACGCGGTCCCTGATGGGACTTGGACACCCACATATGGCATTGAGTTTGGCTGCCACAAGTTCAAACCCTACCCGCAGATGGTCAGCCAAATCCACCTGGCAATGCCACATACGTTGTTGAAACTCCATGAATTGGTCAGGGGTGCTGGGAGACAGCTGTGGTGGTGTATGTTTCCTGTTGTGTGGTCTGTGCAGGTAGTGGGCTCACCTCGCGGCTGCTGGAATGTCTTGCTGCTGGGGATGGGGTGTGGATGCTATCTACGAACCGTTGGAGGGTGTTGGTGCAGATGAGCAGTCTTCATCATCACTGTAGATGTGTCTGGTCTGCTATGCAGGAGGTGTTGGTTCTCTCTCTGCAATGTGTAAGGGGAGAAGCAGGGTTTACAGAGTTGTACATGTATAGTGGAGATTTGCCAGTGTATACGTTCTGACTGTATTCCAATGTACATTGTGGCTGTTTTTGGGTAGCTCGCTATTTGATGGCAGTCAGTGTATTTGTCCGATTACTTGACGGATGTGTTGCAGTACCCGTGCTTTGTCATCACACAGTGTCAGGCAATGACAGATATGAGTGGACCGTTACTATGCACGTACGGGACCTGTTGTGTGTCGTGTACTGTGGTGCTTGTGTTGCACCTCATTGCCATCATTGCTGTTGTTCGGTGATTGATATGTGTGTGCTGCATTGTGGAGGGGGCCCCTCTGTGCACATTGTGGACAGGGGCCTACTTGGCGTTCCTATGTGTGCTGCAGTGTGTCATGGCTCTCAGTGACATGTTCCACGATCATTGTGGGGGTGCAGTGTGCTACACATAATTGTGCATGTGTGCCATTGTGTCCATCTCCCCTGCACCTCCTGTCCCTAATCGTTACTCACCCTGTTGCTGTAGGGTCAGGTCGTATTGGGCTGTGTCCAGAACCCCTAATTCCTGCCACCGTCTCCACACTGCTGACTTTAACCACCATTTCCTCCAGCTCATCACTTTCCTCCTGTGTTGCAGGACTCCCACCTTCAGTCACCTATGCTGCCTTCCTGTTGGCTGCGATCTTCTCCTTGGTTTTGCTGTGCACTTCATGCCAGCGCCTCTTGACTGCCTCCGGTGTCCTCCTCGTCACTCTGACTGCATTGACCTAGTTGACGATGGCCTGCCAGATTTCAGTTTGAGTTTCCAGTGCCGCAGTGGATGTGCTGAACAGTTGTTGGTAGTGTCATATGACCTCCGTGATGATGGTCGGGTCTTCCTGTGGACTGAACCCCGTCTACCTCTTCCTCTTGTCCTTGACCTTCCCCGAGCACGGGGTTCCTTGCTGGTCCTCCATGGGGCTTGTGGGGTTCGGCTTGTCCTCTGCACTCGGTCCGGGTGCATCTATGGTGCTAAGCAGTTTGAAATGGGGTTTTTTCCTCTCTTTCTTTCATATTGCATTTTCCCACCTGACACTTGGGATTAGCTGGCCTGTGGCTGGTTTACTCTGATTTTGTACCGTGATTGGCTTCAACGCATGTTTTTTTGCATTTGCGCTTTGCATTTTTGCAGCGAGGTGTAGGTTTTCACGCAGATTTTTGACGCGTTATCTGGTGTCTGTCGCATGCTTGTTGTGAATTCCACATTGACACTGGGTTATTTTCCCGCGATGGGCTGCGATGTTGAAAATTACGTTCCGCTACTCTAGCGGTAGTTATCACACGTTCTTGTTAATATACCCTGTATGTGAAAAATAAGGACGAGCTGACCTATACGAATATGAATATTCCTGAAACAAACTGGAGGATCTAATAGAAACCAAAACACCCCCTACAAATACCGTAACAATGTAGATCTGCTGGAGGCCAAGGGGAAAACCTGCTGGCGATTTTAAAATTCTGAAAAGAATGCTCGAATTCACTAAATCTCCAGTGGAAAAAATCAAGTTAAACCTTGGAGTCCAACTACACCCAATCCAGCAGTTAGCTCTGAAAAAAGTTGCTTTTTAAGTTTATCTGAAAACTTAATATAACTCATTCCTTTTACAACTTTGAAATTGTCATTACAGGTTAACTAAAAGAATAAAATACAGTCATGTTACATATCACCCATTATCACTGAACCGTATTTGCTGTCAGTTTCTTAAACGCTAAATTAAGAAATGTTCCTCCGCAGTTTAACATATGTTTCTTACAGTTATTCAAGCAATTTTTAACAGAATCATTACAGGTTTTGATCTCATTATACATAAAGGGCTGTCATAATGTTCGTCTTTTTCTTATTAAAGCCTCAGCAGCAAACATGCTCGGTTTTGTATTTTCATAACTTGGATTCGCTTGAATAATCTAAAAGTTTTTTCCAACTACTTTGAATTCCGAATACATAGATAGAAAAAAGCAAGAAATGCATGCCAATTATTCTCTGTCTATTAAAGCAAATAATTGGTTCAACAAGATAATGTTGCCTTGCCAGTGAATTATATGATTTAATAAGGTTAGCATGCTTTCTTAGCAGAAAATCAGCATAGTCCCGAGCTCGTGAAACGGATAACAATTACATTTTAACGGAAGCCTTAAAAGAAGAATGAGATGAGTTATGCAGTCAGTCGCTTTTAAACCACAATTAGTCACTTGTACCATATAACTGTTCTCCTCTGGAGTCATCTGAATCCTTTCTTTTCTATGCAAAATTTGTGCCTGGCTTTGTATTTTTCATTTTGCCTTTGTAGTTTTGGGTATTTTCCCCCAGAGGAAAGCACCCCATGGAAATCCGAGACACCGTCTCCTCTGTTGCCACGACATGTCCTTCATCACTGAAATGTGGCCAACCGTTACTCCACATCACAACAGCAATACTCAATTGCAACAACAAGTTGATTCACCGAAAACGCATAGATAAACACAGAGGGGGCATAGCTATCATCTACAAGGAAACCTTCCAATTTACTGCCAACGACGACAACCCCACACTAAAGATGAAGACCTCAATTTCAAACTAGAGACCAATGCCAAGACCACAGAAAGATGCACCCTATCCTTGCTGGCAGTTTTCAGTGTAATTTGACTGGTAATGGCACTCCTGGAGTAAGAAATTGAAATGTCAGTTGACTGGAGTGTGAGCCCCGGTCAAGCAGCAACCACAATCCTGTCGTAGTGAGGCACAAGCCAACCCTATATTAACGAATGATTGATGTTACAATGCGGTCTTTACACCGCGATACGTTTACAGCGAGGTCATTACAACGCAAGTCGTTACAACGACTTGCACTAGAGGCGCTAGACTTGTATGATTTACTATTCCAACTTCAGCCTACGTAACTGTAGGGTAGGTGTTGGAATAGTAAATCATACTATTCCTTAGTGTATAGCGCCATCCAGCGCAAGTCATTGTGGCGACTTGCTTTGTAATGACAACATTGTAAACGTATCGCTGTGTAAAGTCCGCTTTGAAATGGATGTCCCCCAAATTATTCTGTGCTTAACTCTGGCTGCATGGCACCGATCAGTAAGGCTTAAATAAGAGGCAGTGTGTAAAGTAAACAGTTGAAACAGTAATAAAGTGCAAATACCACACATAAAGGACACCACGCTAGACTAGACAAATAGTGTACGAAGATACACTTTTCACCTGGATGAAAGCAGTCCCTGAATTCGACCGTTGCTCATCCGTGGCCATCCTCAACTTTTTGACTTTGACTGGGTCTAGTATGGACAGATACCCACAGTGCGTATTGTAGGTTATTAAAATTGCATGGCTGTCCTCAAAAAGGGCTACCAAGCCCTGATCTGCTACCAACTGTAACATCCAAACACAGATAATAGAACTCTGCAGCAAACAGCCAAGCCTTCAATTGCTTTTTAAAGCAAAGATGGTTGGAAGTTTTCCAAAGTAATATAGGAAAATTGTTCAATAATACCAGTGCTATCCCATGAAGGGAGCAACCTCCGTTTTTAATCAAATTAAAGCAAGGTACCACTGCCGTCTGCAGGTCTCAGAGCTCTATTTGGTATATAAGGTTGAGGCAAAGGCAAAAAACGGTAGGTGCACCCTGCATTTTCATGATACAATCAATCAATCAATCAGGGGTTTATAAAGCGCGCTACTCACCCGTGAGGTTCTCAAGTCACTGGGGGCGGGGGGGCAGTGCATGATCAGTCGAAGAGCCAGGTTTTGAGGTGCACCCTGCATTTCCATGATACAATCAATCAATCAATCAGGGGTTTATAAAGCGCGCTACTCACCCGTGAGGTTCTCAAGTCACTGGGGGCGGGAGGGCAGTGCATGATCAGTCGAAGAGCCAGGTTTTGAGGTCCTTCTTGAACATGTGCAGGGTCGGGGAGCATCTGATGTTCCCAGAGAGCTTGTTCCAAGTCTTGACTGTGATGTAGGAGAAGGCTCTCCCACCTGTTCTGTTTCTGCGGATGTGGAGGGCCTCTGCCAGGGCAAGGTCGGCAGAGTGGAGGCTCCTCTTGGTTATGTGGAAGGATACTTTCTCGTTGGGGTATTTGGGTTTGATGATGTTGAGGGATTTGTAGGCATGAATGAGGAGTTTGAAGGTGACCCTCTTCTCGATGGGAAGCCAGTGGAGGTCTCGAAGGTGTTGCGTGATGTGTTCGTGAAGCAGTGTCCCGAGGACGAGTCTGGCTGCGGCATTCAGGATGGTTTGGGGTTAATGAAGAATCGTTCTGTTGATTCTGGCGTATAGGGTGTTGCTGTAGTCCAGTCTGCTGGTTATGAGCTTGTGGGTGATGTTCCTTCTGCAGTCAGGGGAATCCCTGGTCACAAGGTCTTGTGGAGGATGTGCAGCCAGTTAAAACTGGTGGAAGCGACAGCGTTGATCTGGCGAGGGAGGAGTGATGGTGATGGAGAGGGAGGAGTCGAGAACGATGTTGAGGTTTCGTGCGTGAACTGTAGGGGTGGGTGGATTCCTGAGGTTGTCCCAGGCGGAAGTGCAGGGTCCGAGAATGAGGGCCTTAGGCTTCTCTCAGTTGAGCTTCAAACAGCTGTCTTGTATCCAGGCTGGCACGTTCTTCTTTTCTTCCTGGAAGCAGTGTCTGGTGTCCTTGGAATTCCTGGTGAGTGAGAGGATGAGCTGCTTGTCGTCGGAGTAGGATACCATGCTGAGCACATGATATCTGATGATGGGGGCGATGGGGACCATGTAGATGTTGAAGAGCGTGGGACTGAGTGATGATCCTTGGGGTACTTCGCAGTTGATATTGGTGGGTTCAGAGAGGAAGGGAGGGAGTCTGATCCACTGGGTGCTGCCGAAGAGAGAGGATTGGATACAGTTGAGAGCGGCTCCTGCTTGGTTAAGTCTGGTTGCATGTGGATGTCATCAGTGGTGGCGAGGAGGGCGGTCTCGGGACTGTGGTTGCTGCAGAATCCAGACTGGGAGGTGTCTAGGATGGCGTTCTCTTCAATGAAGGCAGTCAGTTGGGCATTTACGAGTCTCTCTGTGACTTTGGCCATGAAAGGGAGGAGAGAGATGTGCCGGTAGTTTTTCAGGTCTGTTGGGTCAGCTGGTGGTTTCTTGAGGGGATGTTTAACCTCCACCCATTTCCAGTCTTCTGGGAAGATGCCGGACATGAAGGAGGCGTTGATGGTCCGTCCCAGTTCAGGTGTGATGGCGGCGGTGGCCCTGTGGAATATGGCAGGTGGGCAGGGGTCCATTCCGACTCCTGGGTGGATTTTCTTTATGGTCGTGGTGATGGGTTAGATTCTAGGTCATGATGGTTGGTTTATCAGCGGTGTTGGGGGGTGGTGTCGGCATCTATTCGCTGTAGTTGTCGTAGAGGACTTTGATCTTCAGATGAAATTAGGAGCTGTGCTTGTCGCAGAGTTCCTGGAAAGGTGTGACTTCCGTGACTTCACTGGGAGGTCTTACAAACTGCTATATGACGTTGAGCAGTTCCTTGGTGTTGGTCACGTTGATCTGGACTTTATTTCTTATGGGGGTCCGTTTGGTGTCTCTTATGCGCTAGTGGTATTCCTTCAGGGCGCTCTTGTGGTTGTTCTGTGATTCCGTGATTTTCTGGTTTCGCCAGGTTTTCTCTAGGCGTCTGCAAGAGTGTCTGGCTTCTTGCATTTCCATGTTGAACCAGGCGGCCTTCAGAGGGCATTGTTTGGTGGGGTGGTGGAGTGGTGGATTGGTGCAAGCTTGTCGGGAGATCCAGCGGTGATATGATGAGTCACACACAATGCCTTAACCTGGATGTGTTTCTCTTCTGGGAGACAGTGCAGCTTGCAGAGTAGCTGGGAGGCTGAGCAAAGTTTTGGTGTATGGAATAACAAGTCTTGCTACCACATTTTGAATATTCTCCAACCTGTTCTTCAACTGCCTCATAGCACTCGTATATAGGAAGAAGCCAATAATAGTTTTAAGTCTTCTGAGAGTGCAGAAGAAAACAGGCCAGCACTCTGACTTGTGGCTTAAAAGTTAACAAGTCATTGAGAAAAAAACACAAGATTTTAATAATAAATGTAAATTTGGGGGGACCCTAATACACTAAGCCACCAGTGTTTCCCAAACAAGAGAATCTCTGTTTTGTTGTCATTCATCTTCAGGCAGTTGGCATACATCCAGTTATACATTTCTTAAAATTGGAAGTGCAGTCTTTGGATCTCACGGACAATGATATAATGAGCTGCATATCGTAGGAGACCATTAAGATTGAAAACGATTTTTCCACATCAGCCAAAGGTTTTACAGAAATATTTAAAAAGGTGGGATTGAGGGCATAGCCTTGTGGAAAGCCATGCTCTAAAATCTGCATGGTGGATGAGAAAGGTAAAGGTATCACCTGAAAGGATCGATCTTTTAAGCAGGAGGCAAGCAAAGCCAAGGCTTTGTTCCACACTACAATCTCATGTAAAAAATACCACAGGAGCCTCTCATGGGACACCGTATAAAAAGTGGTGCTTATATCCAGTAGCATAATTTCAGCAGACCCTCCCTCATCCACTGTTAATCACAAGGCCTCAGTCACTTCAACACATTGCATGCTGAGGACATCTCGGGCCAACCTCAGCCACAGCTGGCTTGTGCTCAGGAAGGCTCCAAACTGACCTAGCACCCACCCACAGGGGAAGCACTGGTGGTACCCCCAATGGCCATTACGAAATATGCCTTCTAGAAAGATGGCAGCGAAAGTTCTTTCGCTGCCACTCCTGCCCCCTCTTCGGGCGATCTGATGACATCAATGTCATCAGAGAAGGCCGAATGTGCTGAAAGCACATGTCTTCCTGAACGGTGCAGAGAAGGAGGTGAGTTTTCCTCCTGGGAGGGATTGAGGAGTGCAAAGAGGCATCAGGAGAAAAAGAAAGAGATTTTCATTTCCCCTGTGTCTCTTTGCACTGCAGCACTGCACCCACTAGCATCATGAGTTTTTTTTAGAACATGTATATATTTTCTGGTCCGTAGTGGCCCCCTAGGCAAAGGTTTCTCTCAGTAGTGTAGGCATTGTTTTGGTTGTTTTCTGAGCCCATATTGGGGAAAGATCAGCCATATTTGTATGCCCATCTGCCCAGAAGACACTAGACAATGGGGATTTCATTTTAGTTCAATGTTGGGAAGAGGTCCCTTGGGCAAGGGTTGCTCCACATAATGGGGGCAATATTTGGCTATTTTCTTCCCCCAGGGGAAAGATTGGACAAATCTTTAGGCCCATCTGTCCCTAAGGAGGGCTGAAAGGCACCTTCCCACCAGGGACTTTATTTATTTATATATTGGACAGCTGTCCCTTGGACAATGCCCACTTCCCATTATGGGTAAATATTTTTGTCCATCTGACTCCAAAGGGGCAGAAAATCACAAGGCACAAGAGATAATGTTAATGATATGTGGTGGGCATCTTCTTGGGCAAGGATCGCTCCACAATATTGGGGCAATATTTTACCATTTTCTTCCCGACCTCTGGGAAGATGGGCCATATTTGTAGGCTGATATGCCACCAGTGGGGGCAGAAAACCACTAGTTACCAGGGAAAGTTTAAGTTTGCAGTGTGGTGCACCGCCCAGGCCATCTGACTCCGGTGCATAGGGCTCAAGGCACGACCCCTCCTCCTCCCGGGGCAGCTCAACTCAGTACCATGTGACTCTGGGCAATAGCTCACTTAATCTTCCCAATAGACTCCAGCACCTGGAGTCCTTTGGGGGGAGTAATTCACACTTTAAAAATATCAGATTTGGATTTCTGTGTGTATGAACTGGAGTTCAGCTGATAGGGAGCATGTACTATCATTTGACTGAACGTGTGTGTACTGCCATTTGGCTGGTAGTTTGTGTAGACTAGCACTTGGCTGATAGTGTGTGTAGACTGTCTCTTGGCTGACAGTGTGGTGGACTGGTGCTTGCCTGGCTGTGTATGTGGACTGGCGCTTAGCTTTTGGTGTGCATAGACTGGTGCTTTGCTGGTGGTGTGTGTCGACTGACATTTTGCTAGTAGTGTGTGTGGCTGGCAATGTGCGCAGACTGGTGCTTCTAGGTGGTGTGCTAATACAGGCACTTGGCCGGAAGTGTGCTTGGACTAGTGTTTGGTTGTTACTGTGTGTGGCTGGTGGTGTGTGTGGACTAACACTTGGCTGGTGGTGTATTCAGACTGGTGCTTGACCGGGGCTCTGCATGGACTGGTGTTTGGCTGGTGGTGTGCGTAGACTGGTGCTGTGTTGTTTGCTGGGATCTAATTTGTGTGTGACTTGCTTGAGGTGTATTCATCAGTTGTCTGATGTTTGGGTGATTAGTGGGGTGATTGGTGTGCTAGTCCTGTGGTGTTTGAAAATGATGGGCACTTGAATGGTGCTGTTTATAAATGTATGTATTGTAATGTGTTGGATTCACAGCTGGCAGTGGGAATGGTTTTCTGTGTCTGATGCATGAAATGCATCTAAATGGGCTATTAAATAGATGGTGCCTTGACGTAGCTTTACGGCTCACAATCGTAAGTCAGTGGTTCACTATTCTGATTAGGCCTGGGCAGAGCTCAAAAAGTTCCACATCACGGAATTCCCAAAGCTTTCCCAAAAGTTTTTGTGGAATTCCGCAGAGTTCCGCAGGCAGATAGGGCATACTGGAGTTATAAAGGTCTTTGTGCCGAATTATTCGAATCCACTTTAAATACAGCAGAAAACAAAGTGAACTAGTTGTGGCATGTATTACTGCAAGGAGTTGCCAAAGGCAAATGTGTCTGCTTTCCCCCAAGTCCTGATTCGGGTAACTTCGGCTAGGCATTGGCTATTTATAGTGACGTGTTTTAACTATTTAAATGTCTTTAGTTGGAGGCTGGCTAGAGGTTTCCTATTTTGCCGTGTAAGTCTGACACAAATAAAAAGCTCTTTTTTCATCTGCATAACAAATGCTGTGGTCCATGTTGAACACCCTTTCATTACTTCTACACATTTCAATACACTATTCTTGCCTGGTCTCTGTAAGAACCTGTGCAGAGCAGAGACATAGCATAGAGGTTTCTCCAAACCCTTTTGTGTACCCCATAATTAAAGGGGAGCACCGAGCACCCCACACTCACCCCTAACAGCTCCTGCTCCAGATCCCCGGCTCAGCAGATGATGCAGCACTGCACTCCAAAGTGGGTACGCAGGGGTCCATGGCAAGCAAGGTCAAAGTGGCAGTCCAGTAGGACTCGCAGGGACAGGAGGCCACTGTGCTTGCCACACGGCATGGCCCACAGTGGGTTCGCTATCTATAACCAGCACTTTTGGAGCAAAGATGATGCTCTAAAGCATGTACTCAGTGGAATACTAATCAAACCCAAGCATGCATAGATAGTGGGAATATGCCTCGTCATTCTTATGAATTAGAAGTATGGTGTTCCCGTTTATTTCTGAGACAGCACTAGCGCTGCATAAGATGAGTGGCTAACTCCAGCGTAGTTTTCAGTTTTTACACAACTCCGCGCATCAGGCTACTGGGGCTACTTGGGCTACCCCGGTCAGTGTGGGCTAACTAGCACCTTTCAAATTGCCCCACACTGACCAAGGTAGCCCCAAGCTGTGCTAGGTAATGCCATCAATGCTCCATTCACTCTCCCGTTCCTTCTCCACTTCCAACCGGTTTCTCCACTTGCAGTTTTCACTAAAATAATAATTCCACCCATTGGCAGGTCTGCATAAGTCAATTCTTCATACTTCACAGTTGTGTTAAACGGATCAGACCACCTTGTCACCCCCAACTGCATGATTTCTGTTGCTTCGCGTTATTATACATTTCTGTACAATTGACCCCTCTATTGCTTCTTTTTTCTTTCTCCCTTTTTTCTCCATTGTTTTACAGCCAATTTTACTCAGGCATGTAATGCAATATCCTGATGTTGATCCCACAATTGCTTTCATTAATTGAAAAGTTGTCAACTCTTTGTACACTGTAAACGCAATTTAATCTGTCATTGCCCATGTCTAACAGTGTCTCAGCACATCTATGCTTGTTTTATTTAATGTATGACGTTCAAGCGTTTGTTCTGTCTGAGCCTTTGTTTTGTTTTTGTTTTATGTACACCTAGTTGGAAGCAGGATTGTGTCCCCACTTTACTTGTGGGAAATATTTAAAATAATACATTGATCCTGTCCAGCTGGATAGCACAAATATAGTACTGATTCCTAGTCTATATTAATTTTTCTCTGCTCATATCATCCTTGTCCGGTACCAAAGAGTTGAGTTAGAGACAGTTGTCTCCCATCCTTTTGGCTAACTTGGTCATAGCATTGCAGAAGTTGGTTAATTTAATAGTGGATGGTCAATCCGCTATTATGACCATTATATATATATATGCAATAATATATATATATATATATATATATTGGTGAACAAGGCGGCAGGAGTCCGTCGAAACGCGTCTGAGCAGAAACTGAACTGAGGAATAAAAACGTTTGAACTAAAACTCACGGAGTCAGCGCCTTCTTTAATCAGAAGATTGGTATGGTAAAAAATATATATATATATATATATGTATATATATATATATATATATAAATATATATATATATATATATATTTTTTTGCCTTACATCGTCAATGCATACTCTCTTTGTAGTGAACACTTTCTGCCCTCACTTCTTTTTAGAATCTGGTAACTACAGGAATAATATGTGGTATGTATTATGTGGATCCCGCAAGGTTTATTTACCCAGAATCCCCTGTAAATTTGATTCATTGGCAAAATTATATTTTTTCCTCAAATTTCTGTGTGGGAAAGTTGTGGCATCACTAGGGCAGCACAAATGTCCTACCACCTAGTGTTTCCCCAGATCTGCTGATAAAAATACTACGTCTCTTACATGGGTGGAACAAGGGCCCTTGAATAATCAAATATTTGTCTTTGAAGTCATCAGCTTTTTAGAACTACGATCATCCTCATCCTTTCCTTTCATTCCTTTCATCTGTTGCAATACTTGGTCTCATATTCATCTATCTCAAAATAGTCCTCTGCTTTTCTCCTTTTCAGAGGATTTGTGTGGACTTGTTTCTCTTCCTTCTTATTGTAATATCCTTTTATTGTACACTTTATTAATTTTAATAAAAATTTCAAATAAATTGCACAAATCAATCAATCAATCAATCAAGAAATTTGTAGAGCGCGCTACTCACCCGTTAAGGTCTCAAGGCGCTGGAGGTGGTGGTGGTTGCTACTGCCCGAACACCCAGGTCTTGAGTTGTTTCCTGAAGGCGAGGTGGTCCTGTGTCAGCCGGAGGTGGGTGACGAGGGAGTTCCATGTCTTGGCTGCCAGGTAGGAGAAGGATCTTCCTCCGGCAGTGGCTTTGCGGATGCGTGGGACGGTTGCAAGGGCGAGGCTGGCGGAGCGGAGCTGGCGGGTTGGTGTGTGGAAGGTGAGACGGTTGTTGATGTACATGGGGCCAGCGTCCTGGAGAGCCTTGTGTGCGTGGGTGAGGAGTCGGAATGTGATTCTCTTGCTGACGGGGAGCCAGTGCAGATACTTCAGATGGGCGGAGATGTGGCTGTGGCGGGGGGATGTCCAGGATGAGTCTTGCCGAGGCGTTCTGTATGCGCTGTAGTCGTTTCTGGAGCTTGACTGTGGTTCCGGCGTAGAGGGTGTTTCCGTAGTCTAGGCGGCTGGTGACGAGGGCCTGGGTGACCGTCTTCCTGGTTGCGGTGGGGATCCATCGGAAGATTGTTCGGAGCATGTGCAGGGTGTTGAAGCAGGACGAAGAGATGGCGTTGACTTGCTTGGTCATCGTGAGGGAGGAGTCCAGGATGAATCCAAGGTTGCGAGCGTGGTCTGTGGGTTTGGGGGCGGTTTCTAGGGCAGGTGGCCACCAGGAGTCGTTCCAGGCCGAGGGAGACGGTCCCAGGATGAGGACTTCCGTCTTGTCTGAGTTCAGTTTCAGACGGCTGAGCTTCATTCATTCTGCGATGTCCTTCATTCTTTCCTGGAGGCTGGCTCTGGCGGTGTCCGGGTCGTTGGTGAGGGAGAGGATCAGCTGTGTGTCGTCGGCGTAGGAGATGATGTTGAGGTTGTGTTTGCATGCGATGGCACGAGGGGGCTCATGTAGACGTTGAAGAGGGTGGGGCTGAGCGAGGAACCTTGTAGGACGCCGCAGATGACTTCGGTAGCCGTGGACCGGAATGGGGGGAGGCGGACTCTCTGGGTTCTGCCGGCGAGGAACGAGATGATCCATTCCAAGGCCGCGCCTTGGATACTGGTGTCCCTGAGGCGTCGTATCAGGGTGTGGTGGCATACCGTGTCGAAGGCTGCTGAGAGATCCAGGAGGATGAGAGCGGTGGTTTCCCCGTTGTCGAGCATCGACCTGATGTCGTCGGTAGCTGCAATGAGGGCGGTCTCAGTGCTGTGGTTTGCTTGGAAAATGGACTGTGATGGGTCGAGGGATCCGTTAGTCTCGAGGAAGGTGGAAAGTTGTTGGTTGACGGTCTTCTCGATGACTTTGGTGGAAAACGGGAGGAGCGAGATGGGTTGGAAGTTCTTGAGGACCGTGGGGTCCGCGGTGGTTTTTTTCAGGAGGGTGCTTCCAGCTTTCCGGGAAGGTGGCTGATGCGAAGGAGCTGTTGATGATGTCGCGGAGTTGGGGTGTGATGAGGGAGTCGGCTTTGTTGAAGATGTGGTGTGGGCAAGGGTCGGTGGGGGAGCCGGAGTGGATGGTGTTCATCGTGCAGGCGGTGTCATCGGTGCTGACTGGGTTCCAGGTGCAGAGGGTGGCGGTTGGGTGCGCTGGTTCGGTGGTTGGGTAGTTGGTCTGTGTGCCGAAGCTGTCGTGTATGACGGCGATTTTGCGGTGAAAGAATGAGGCAAGTGAGTCGCAGAGGTCTTGCGAGGGTGTGATGTCGTTGTTGCAGGCGCTGGGGTTGGAGAGCTCTTTACGATGCTGAAGAGTTCCTTGCTATAGTGGGTGTTGTTGTCCAGGCGCTGTTTGTAGGTGGTTCTCTTGGTGGTATGGATCAGTTGGTGGTGCTTGCGGGTGGCGTTCTTGAGGGCTGTCATGTTCTCTGTTGTCTGGTTCTGGAGCCAGGTTTTCTCCAGGGAGCGCCAGGTTTTCTTTGAGTTTATGAGGTTGTCCGTGAACTGAGGGGCTTTCTTGCTGTGGGGTCCGCTGGGTGGTTTCTTCAGTGGTGCGCAGTCGGCGGGCCATTCTGTGAAGTTGCGGGCTGCTTCGTTGGGGTCCGTCGTGGTGGTGGGAGGGTTCTGGCTGAGGGAGATGGTGATCTGGTCAGCTGTGATCTTGCTCCAGCTTCTGCGGGGGGCCTGTCACGGG
Organism: Lissotriton vulgaris; assembly: GCF_964263255.1. Classification (NCBI taxonomy): domain Eukaryota; kingdom Metazoa; phylum Chordata; class Amphibia; order Caudata; family Salamandridae; genus Lissotriton; species Lissotriton vulgaris. Next base: position 183,983,587 of record NC_141688.1, on the reverse strand, counting down.
TGGTGGTGGGTCGTGGTTTTCTTGCAGGAGAAGTGGACGCAGCTGTGGTCAGTCCAGTGGAGTCCGGTGGAGTGGCTGAAGGAGATGTGCTTGCTGGAGGAGAAGACGGGGTCAAGCGTGTGGCTGGCGTAGTGGGTGGGGGTGTTCACCAGTTGCTTGAGTCCGAGGTTGGCGAGGTTGTCCTGCAGGGTGGTGGTGTTGCTGTCATTGTGGTTCTCCAGGTGGAAGTTGAGGTCTCCTAGGAGGATGTAGTCTGGGGAGGCAAGGGCGTGCGGGCTTACGAAGTCTGCAATGGTTTTGCTGAATTGAGTGCGTGGTCCCGGGGGTCTGTAGATAAGATTGCCACTGAGGGTGGTTCTTGGGTCGGTGTTCGGCGGCTGTGAGGGTGTCTTCCGAGTTGGTCGTGATGCGGATGATGTTTTTGTGGACGATGGGGATGCCTCCTCTGGTTTGGATGGTGCGGTCCTTCCGGGTGATCTTGTAGCCGTCCGGGATGGCTATTGCGATGTCGGGGGCTGAGGAGGCTTCATCCAGGTTTCCGTGAGGAAGGCGACGTCCGGTGCTGTTGTGTCTAGGAGGTTCCAGAGTTCGACTGCGTGTCGGTGGACGGAGCGGGTGTTGAGCAGGATGCACTTGAGGTGATTCTTGCTGGTGGTAGGCTTGGTGGGTGTTGGCCCGGGATGGATGCAGGTGAATTTGCAATCTTGGCTGGTGAAGGGTCCGTGGGTGCGGTTCAGGGTGGCCAGGTGGCAGGTGGGGCTCCGGTCGGTGTTGAGTGCGCGGAGGGTGGTGGCGTCGTAGGTTCGTCGGGTACATTGGCATCATCAGGATCCAGGGTTTCTGGCACTGGGCGCGGTCCAGGCATGAACGCGCGTAGACGGGCTTGCCTTTGGTGTGCCTTCGTGTGCAATTGGCGCGCCCGCTGTGCGTGACCGCTGCGCTTACGCGTGGACTCCGCCATAAGTGGCATAGTGGGAGGGAGGAGCAGCTGGGAGGCGGGAGCGGGGTGGCGAATAGGAGGAGGAGAGTGTACAGAAGGAAAAAAGGGGGCGGGCCGCGGGGGAGCCGCGGCAGGGAGCGGGGAGCAGGGGAACAACAGCGGGAACAGGCGGCAGAGAAGCACAAAAGTTGGAAAAATACAGGGGCACAACGGTCAGACAAATAAGCAAAAAATTAGGCACAGAAGCAGGAAAAAACACAACCAAGAGGCACCTACGCCCTGGGAGCAGCGGCGAACAGGCGGCAGCAGCAGGGGGAACCGGCGCACTCAGGAGGAGCCACGCGGCAGGTGGAGCGACCAGCTCTGACAAGGTCAGGTTAGGTCACAGCACCCCGTCGCGTGTCCACTGCCTAAATAGTCAGCAGGAGGGAGGAGCAACTGGGAGGCGGGAGCGGGGTGGCGAATAGGAGGGGGAGAGGGTACAGAATGAAAAAAGGAAGGCGGCCCACGGGGGAGCAGGGGCAGGGAGCCGGGAGCGGGGGAACAACAGCGGGAACAGGTGGCATAGAAGCAAAAAAGTCAGAAAAATACAGGGGCACAACAGTCAGACAAATAAGCAAAAAAATTAGGCACAGAAGCAGGAAAAAACACCACCAAGAGGCACCTATGCCCTAGGGGCAGTGGCGAACAGGCGGCAGCAGCAGGGGGAACCGGCACACTCAAGAGGAGCCACGCGGCGGGTGGAGCGACCAGCTCTGACAAGGTCAGGTCAGGTCACAGCCCCCCGTCGCGTGTCCACCGCATAAATAGTCAGCGGGAGGGAGGAGCAGCTGGGAGGCGGAGGGGGGTGGCGAATAGGAGGGGGAGAGGGTACAGAAGGAAAAAAGGGGGGCGGGCCGAGGGGGAGCAGCGGCAGGGAGAAGGGAGCGGGGAAACAACACCGGGGACAGGCGGCAGAGAAGCACAAAAGTCGGAAAAATACAGGGGCACAACGGTCAGACAAATAAGCAAAAAATTAGGTACAGAAGCAGGAAAAAACACCACCAAGAGGCACCTATGCCCTGGGGGCAGAGGCGAACAGGCGGCAGCAGCAGGGGGAACCAGCACACTCAGGAGGAGCCACGCGGTGGGTGGAGCGACCGGCTCTGACAAGGTCAGGTCAGATCCGCAATATTATTACTTGTGTTTAAACAGCCTGTTGAACTCCATTGCCATAACCATTGAACCACTCACATACTCTCCCAAAACCAATCCCTATTGTCTTAATCCAGGGCCCTACATTTACGAGACACCTCATGCTTCTAATGACTTAATTTTATGTATCAAATTAGAGATGTTAGAGACATTAAGGTTAGCCCATCACATATGCTGCTATAAATTGCACAGACCAGATTTATTAATGTTTTTTCAAATTTTAAAATTGTTGTTAGCACTTTGCACTTTGATGCTGATCTTAAGGTGAGCTGGTGTGCGCCACATGGAAGAGCGGGTCACCGGGCACATGTCATCTTGATCAGCTGTCTAGTTGTTCAGAAGGAGGAGGCTACCTTCCCTACTTAAACCGATGCAAGCACAAGCGTGGAGACATTACGGTTAGCCCATCGCACATGCTGCTATGAATTGCACAGACCTGGTTTATTAACCTTTTTTAGAATTTTAAAATTGCTGTTAGCACTTTGCACTTTGATCCTGATCTTACGTGAGCTGGTGTACGCCTCATGTAAGAGTAGGTCACCGGGCACACGCCATCTTGGGCAGCGGGCTAGCTATTCTGAAGGAGGAGGCTACCCTCCGTACTTAAACCATTGCAAGCGCGAGCGTGGAGACAATATGGTTAGCCCATCGCACATACTGCTATAAATTGCAGAGACCTTGTTCAGTATTTATTTTTTAGAATTTAAAAATTTTTGTTAGCACTTTCCACTATGATCTTGATCTTAAGGTGAGCTGGTGTACGCCCCATGTAAGAGCAGGTCACTGGGCACACGCCATCTAGATCTGCAGTCTTGTTGTTCTGAAGAAGGAGACTAACTTGCCTCCTTAAACCGATAAAAGCTCGAGTGTGGAGACATTACGGTTAGCCCGTCGCACATGTTGCTATAAATTTTACAGACCTGGTTTAATAAAGTTTTTTAGAATTTTTAAATTGATATTAGCACTTTGAACTTTGCTCCTGATCTTAACATAGCTGGTGTACGCCGCATGTAAGAATGGGTCACCGGGAACATGCCATCTTGATCAGCAGTCTAGTTGTTCTGAAGGAGGAGGCTACCCTCCCTACTTAAATGATGCAAGTGCGAGCACGCTGCGGGCATGCCGCTGCTGCACCATAGGCAAGCCCGTCTTCGCCCATCCGCTCACCGGCCGCACACAGCACCAGCCATGATGTTGGTTTGGGAATAAATTCCACAGGGAGTACCAACCATCAATACACGACGGATCAACTTTTAGCAATAGGTGAGCAAGGGGGCGATGGTCTTAATTATAGGACACCAGCAATCATGAGAACAGTCTCTGAGAAAGTAGAGGGGAACAACCTTAAATGTGGACTAGTTAATGTTAGATCCCTGGTAAAACATCACCAGGAGATAGATCTCCTGTTGGAGTCACATAACCTGGATGCGGTGTTTCTGACAGAAGCATGGAAATGCCCTGACTCAGATGTTGAATTGGGGCTGGTTGTCCACCAGGATGTAAAGCCTTTCATAAGCTTCTGCTTAGTGGAAGAGGAGGTAGAGTAGGAGTAAATTTTAAGGAAAATAGAATTCCATCCCGACTGACATTGACGAAATGGAGGGAATCGAACTCCTGGGGTTTTCTTTAAAGGATTTTAAAGGGTACTTGCTTACTGATATAGTGTGCTATAGACCTCCTGGCCCAGCTAACAATCAAGAACAAGCATTAATTGTCATTTTCTATAATATGTCACTTATTCATTCCAAAATGATTATTCTGGGGGATTTTAACTTATGGTCAAACAGGAACCTAGGCCCAGCATTCAACGACCTTCTTCAATCATGTGAGAACCTAAATCTGCAACAGTTAGTGATGGAGCCGACGCATCAGGGAGGACATGTACTAGATTTCATTTTCTCTGCAAAAAACATTGCAGAAGTGGAAGGCATCTTGCCTTTATGCTGGACTGACCACTTCCTTATTAAATTCTTGATTTTTAACCAAAGAATGAATAAACATATTGCCACCATGGGAAACAGTTGTCGAGCGGGGAATGGAATAAACTTTTGAAAATAGCCGAACAATCCCTAGTGTTCACTGACAAAAGCTCTTTTGATGCAAATAAATCAGTGGATGAAAACTATCTGAAACTCTGTGACCAGATAAGTACTACTCGATCAGATTGTCTCAATGAAGAAACAAAAAAATGCACATAGGTTGTCAGCCCCTTGGTACAATGAGGAGCTAAAAAAAACTAAAAAAGGGAAGCAAACAGGCAGATAGAAAGTGGAGAAACGTTTACGAGGAAGAGGATAAAATATCCCTGAAGGCAGCATTGGGTAACTATAAAGAGGAAATTGACAAAGTGAAGGCAGAGTATTATGCTGATACCATTCTAAGGGCATCAAACAGAGCTAGAAGTAAATTCAAAATAGTGAATGACCTATCCAAACCTGACTGCATAAAAAAAAACATTGCAACACAAGACCTAGGTAATAGCTTAGCGACTTTCTTCGAAGAGAAAATTATTACAATTATTGATGGTTTGGAAATGGACAAGGCAGATAAAATAGAAGGCCAAATCAAAGTGGCTGAGATGCCGTCACTGGTTCAGTTGGAGGATTGGGTATTCAAGGATAAGTAAGTTATTCTAGACCACTTTGAGATTCCTACAGACGAGGATTTCAATAGACTTGCTCTGAGTATCTCATCAGGGTCTCCAATGGATCCTCTCCTACACAGGGTGTGGCAAGAATTGAAGGAAGAGCTCTTTCCGCAGCTTCGACAGATCTGCTGCCAATCCCTGAGTAGTGGGGTAGTACCTGCATGTTGGAAACAGGCAATAGTGACACATCTTTTGAAGCAAGCTAAGCTTGACTCCCTGTGCCCAAACAACTACAGACCCATATCTCTTCTACCCTACCTTGTAAAAATTCTAGAGCGTTTGATTAGCAAAACTCTTTTGCAATTTCTAACAGCTAACCACAGGCTAGAAGATGTGCAGTCTGGATTCCTTCCAGGTCATGGAACAGGGACTGCATTATTGACGGTCTTGGATAAACTTAGAATGCAAGCAGACAGAGGACAATCAGTTATACTGATCATACTGGATATGTCTACCGCATTCGATACGGTCAATCATAAAATCCTTTTGAGAAGGTTCATGGAAATTGGGATAGAGGGCATGGCATTGAAATTGTTTCAGTCATACTTGTCGGACAGACAACAGGCAGTGGCCTTATGTCACTTTCTATCTAAATATGGTTACATTCAGTATGGCGTCCCACAAGGATCGGCAATTAGTCTGGTACTGTTCAATATTTATTTGAGTCCGTTGATTCCAAATATTAAATATTACAAAACCAATCTGGTGAATTATGTGGATGATACGCAACCTATTTTGTGACTGGAGGGGAATCAATCAACATTACTCAATAGTTTTCACAAGTGTATGCAAAAAGACTGCAAGTTGGCTCAAAGATAACTCCCTGCAGTATAACAGAGATAAAACAGCAAAGAAAGTTCCTCTTCCACTCCCGGCCAACTTCTGGCCTATCCCTACAGATAAGCCACTAATACCCTCTTAGGCAGTGCGCAATCTAGGGATGGTATTTGATGACAAAATGAGTCTAGAAACCCAAGTGAATAAAACAGTTGAGACTTGCTATACCCTAATCAGAGCACTACGGAAAATACTGCCAATGCTACCACTTTCCGCTAGAGCACTTGTTGTGAGAAGTGTCATTAATCAGAGCCGGTTACACTATTGCAATGCTCTGTTATTAGGTGCCCCAAACTCTTTGATTAAGAAACTTCAGAGAATCCTGTTGTCACTAGTCTGCCGTTGTGGGATGAAGCCCGCTTGATCAGGCTCCACCAGTTGCTGCATATACGGTGCTAAACGGCTTGCTAGGATGCCGGTGCAGAGCTTCAGGTCAATGTTTAACAGGGAGATTGGTCGATACGAGCCGCACTTGGCTGGGTCATGCCCGGGTTTGGGGATTACGGAGATAGCCGCTTCTAGGAGGTCCGGAGGGATGGCGCCGGGCTGATCAAACGTATTGAAAAGATCACGCAGCAGGGGGGCCACCTGCGAGCAGAAGATCTTGTAAAAGGCCGCGGTGTAGCCATCCAGTCCCGGGGACTTCCCTAGTTTAAGACGGGAAATTGCAGAGATGACCTCCTCCAGGCCTATGGGCCGGTCGAGGAACGCTGCCTGCACCTCGTTTAAGGCTGGGAGTGTCGCGCCTTGCAGGTAGTCTATGCCGGCCTGCGGCTCAAGATAATCCGCGTCTTAAAGGGCCGCATAATAATCGCCAAAGGCCGCAGCGATGGCTGGGTCGTCAGTGATGGGGGCGCCTTGTGTGGGTTGAAGGTATCGTACATGGTGTCTCTGTTGTTGTTCCCGTAGCCTGCTCGCCAGCAGCTTCCCGCAGCGATCCCCCCCGGTATAGTAGGCATGCTTGAGGCGCATGGCGGCATACTCCGCTACCTCCTGGTCTAGCGCTGCCAGCATCTTCCTTTCAGTGCAGAGCTGACGCCACACCCGCACCGCTCCGGTGCGCTGGTGCATCTGCTCCCACTCCGCCACACGTTGGGTGAGTTCGGCTCTCTTCTGCGCCCGCTCCTTATTATTAGCAGCAGCTATCGAGATGAACTCGCCGCGGATGACCGCTTTTAGGGCCGCCCATTGAGTGGCCTTAGACGTGTCTTCGTTAGCGTTATGTGTCAAAAACTGAGCGATCGCTGCCACGATCCGCTGTCGAGAGGCTTGGTTCTGCATGAGGCCATCCCGCAACCACCAGTGTCTCAGGGGGCCCGGTGTGTCTACGATACTGAAAGATGCTACTACTGGCGAGTGGTCCGACAAAGAGGCAGGAAGTATCTCCACTTTCTGTGCGCGGAAGGTCAGTTGGGAGGAACACAAAAAATAATCAAGCCGCGCGTACGTCTTGTGGGCCGCCGAGTAGTATGTGTATGCCGTGGAGTGTGGGGGAGCGTGTCTCCACAGATCCACGAGTCCCAGCTCCGTGATGTGTGTGTGCCCTGCTGTTGATAGCGCCCCCACCTGGCCGGACCTCTGGCTAGAGCGATCTGCTGTGTTGTGAAACACCAAATTGAGGTCCCCCCCAAGCAGTAAGTGTGGTTGTGTATTGGCCGTGGCTGCCTCTAGGGCAGTGTGCAAAAATTTCTCCTGTCCCCCATTGGGAGCGTAAACAGTGCCTATCACTAGTGTTTGACCCGCTATCTGAAACCGATGGGCGAGCAGTCTCCCTTGAACCTCAGCTTCCTTCTGCAAGACCCTCCCTCTAAAGGATTTGGCTACCAGGATCGGTACCCCAGCCACCTTCTTATGGGCGGACAAGAAAAACTGCCAAGGGAAGGCTCTAGACTTCAACCTATGGCGATCCCTTGGTACTAAATGAGTTTCCTGTAAGAGGCAGATGTCAGCTTTCGAGTGTTCCTGTAAGGACAACACCGCAGCGCGCTTGACCGGATTATTAAGACCCCTCACGTTAAGCGTGAGCACTGTTAAGGGATGTGTCATTGCGTGCGGGACTTGGGGTTGGCTAGGCGCTGCATCCGGTCCGCCATGGCCTGCGGCTGGGTCCTCCCTTGTATATAGTGGGCTAGTCTATGGAGCTTGCTTGCAATGTCGATGTTCCCCGGACAAGGAGAGCCTTCCCTCCCTTCCCACCCCCTTCCCAAAACCCCTAGAGTCTGAACACCCTCAACTCCCTCCCTGCCACCCCCCTCCCAAACCCTTACCCCAACTGTGAAAGAGTCAGAAGTGAACAGTGTCCCAGGTCCAGTCGGTGGTCCCGCTGGTCCCGTGGTGAAGGTGAACGGTGATGGGTAGGCAATGGCAACGGCAACCCGTCGGCTCCCCGCCCCCGCACCCCCCGCCGATTGGTGGCCATGCTCGTCGAAACCCCAACCATCATCTCTCAGGGTGTGCTGGCCGTGTCTTTCGACACCACTTGAACAGCAGCCGCCTGTTCCAGAGCTACTGTTTCAGGGTCGGGTTTGTTGATCCTCTTCCTTGAGCGCCTGCGTCCCATTTTCTGCCAGCCATCTCTGCTGCTAGAGAGGAGCGTCGATTGCGATGGGGTTGCACAAGCGTCCTCCCCTGAGTCCACCTCCTCGTAAGGAATGCCTAGGAGGTCACAAGTATCGTTCAGCGACCGGAGTTGTCGCAGGGATCCGTCCCATTTAAAAATGATGCGGAATGGATGTCCCCAAGAGTACGGGATCCCCTTCTCTCGCAAGAAAGACGTGACCGGTTTGAAGACCCGCCTCTTTTGTAGTGTGATTGTGGACAGATCTTGGAAAAGTTCCACAGTGTGGCCATGGCGAGTGATGGGTTGTTGCCGCCGGGCCGCTTTCAGGATGCGTTTCTTGAGGGGGAAGTCAGGGAGGTAGGCGAGGATATCGGGTGGGTGGTTGGTCGCCCGCCGTGGGAGGCCCACTCTGTGCGCCTTGTCGATCCTGATCTCGAAGTCGGACGGCTCCCCCAGGATGTCCCTAAACAGGCTCTGCAGATAGGCCATGACGTCTCCCTCTTCAGCCTGTGAGGGCACATTTCGAACGTGAATGTTGTTGCGTCTCGAGCGGTTCTCCAGGTCTTCAGTGTGGGTCTGCAGGTCCAGTTGCTGCTCCTGTAGTCTGATTATTTCCTGTTGCAGGACATGTATTTCCTCGCCTCTGGCGGTGTCTGCTGTCTCCACCCCCGCTACCCTTTCACCAAGTTCATCCATGTCCTTTCTCAATTCCTTATAGCCCCCTGCCATCTCTTGCTTCAGAGTCTGGATCTCTTCTTTGAGGGATGCAAAAAGTGTCTCCATAAAGGACTTTGTGGCTGGGGCATCCCCGTCTGTTGGGGCACCATCCTTGGGGTGGTCTATCTGGGCCGGCTTGTCGGGACTCTTACCCCCTTTGGTCGTGCCCTTCACCAGCATGTCGGTGATTGTGCGCCCAGCGCGGCGATTTGATGAGGACATGGTCCAGGTCGGACCCTGAACGGGTATTTCCCGGTATCTGGGCCGGTGGGTCGTTAGAGGCAGCCGACAGCCGCGGCGCGTAGACCTCCTCTCGTCTCTGTGTCTAGGCCCACCGCTCCAAGCACTACTAGGCCGATCTCCCCTGTCCGCTCCCTGCGCTGCCGGGTGGGCCGGATCTGAAGCTCTGGATACGGCGCAGCGAACACTGTGCCTCGAGGTGCTCGGCGGGGGCCGCTAATTGGATGAGCTTAGCCTGGCGGCCTGCTCCCTCAGGTGTGTCGGCGTCTGGCGGTCTGTGGGAGCCTAGGTCACGTGGGTACCCCCGAGGATGTGTGTGCAAGGTCCCATTACCAATCCCACTCGTGCCCGGGGTCCCCACTCACAGAAACCGGCAGAGCTGGCCACCGGGGGCTCGAATGTGCCCCCCGAGTTCCCGCCCGTCACTCCTAGAAGCGCTCCTCACCTCTGGCCTGCAGCGGCGCGGCGGGGATCTCTGTAGGGCGTGCGGACACCTCTCCTTGGTGGGCCCGCCTCGCCACCCCCAGTCGAGGCTGCTCTGCACTTGGGCTGGTCTCAGGCCAGGCCCGGTCCGTTGCTCATCATCCTGGGGCCCGCAGATCGCGTCAGCTCCCACAATGCTCCGCGCCTGGTTGGGGGCCTGCGCTATGGTGGGCCTCGGGTCCCGCGGTGCTGTGGATGCCCCTCGTCACTCTCGTCGTAGCGCTGCCGAGTGAGGCGGGGGTACACCCCTTGCCCCTCCAATGTCTGCCTGCGGCGCCTGCTGCTGCACCGCACTGGGTCCGGCCATCAGGGCCCGCGTTGGCTGCCGTGCGGTAGCCAGGGAGCCGGGGCCTCGAGTTTCGGGGCCCCGCGAGTGCCTCTCGCCGCCTCAGTGGGGCCGCAGTGGCTCGAGACGGATGTCCGGTCCGCGGAGGGGGGCTCTCAGGTTCGGGTCACAGGCAGTCGGCCCTCCCGCACCCTCCGGTGCATCGCCGCTCGGACCTCGCTCCGCGCCACCCTCGTCAGCTCAGTAGGGCAGCGCTGGTGAGCTCTCTGTAGCGCCTGCCATTTCCCTTTAGCATAGGCTCCGCTCCTCTCCTCTTCCGCTCCTGACCCGGGAAGGCAGTTCCCAGGGTCGTGCCGATGATGCACGCGGCGGTCACCAGCAGGCGAGGGTCAGCGCCATGGTCCGGGGTTGGGATTCGCCATGTAGAAGTGCCTTAGACCGGGACCGGGGCAGGGAGCCACAGAGACCTGCATCCTACCAGGTCGCCATCTTGGCCACGCCCCCCGGCTGATACTCTTTAGTGGAATTGCTGCTTGGGGTCAGGTCTACAAGTAACCCAAAGCTCAGCTTCAGGGGTCACCAGAAAGCTGATGCTTCTGCAAATGATCGCAGTGTTCATGTGTTCGGGTTGCATGGTCTCCACGAGGGATACGAGCCTCAGACCTGCTGAGCACACAGATTAACCTCAGACACCACAGGAACCCACCTCCTGTGTTAAAAAGTTATTTGGAGTCCTCATGAGCTTCGGAGATGCAAACCGGTCAGATGCATCTTTGGTGCCTGCCAAGCAGGGGAGTAACTCCTTTACTCCAAGGGAGGTTCTTCAGTTATCTAGCGCCTTGTAGATTATCGAAGTTCCAGGATTATGTATCAGAGTTTCGTCCAGATAAATCTAAAGTACTGTAGTCAGGGGTTCCTACTTTATACCCAAGGAAGGGGTGGCACAAACTCTGGGGACCCACCAATGGTAGGGTCAGGAAAGAAGGGTGGCGACACCCATTCCCTTTGTCCAGTTTCTTGCCAGAGCAGAGGCTGGGAGCCCCTGTAACCGGTTTGATCTGGGCGATGCACAGGAATACAAATATACCCCCAGTGCAGACATCAAAGCACTCTTGGAGTGCACCCACCCCGCTCCAATAGACTAAAGCCTGCCCGGGAGGTGCTTGCACCTCCCTGTGACAGGAAACCTATTGTCCAGGCCTCCCCTGCCAGAGTTTCGTCCAGCAGCAGGAGACCAGACTTGTGTCTTTGGCTGCAGCATCCATTTTGTGATGCCCGGGTTCTGTAAAGCTAGTACCGGGTGTACTGGTGTAGTCCTGTTTCTCCCTCTAGGAGGGTGGAATCGAGGTATGAGTCCAAGGTGTTTGACACTAAACACAACATGTTTCCATGCAGCCCTTCCAAAGTTAGCATTTACTGCGGGGTTATAATGGACTTGAGAGTATATGGTCTGGCTGCATCACAGAACAACCCCGGATAATAGATTCCGAAGGCTGAAGAGGAGTCCTGCTCATCTCACAAAACCCAGCACCCTGCCTTCAGGATAGATAAGGCCTGCCATAGGGGGTGACTGATAGGTTTATATGTGCAGTGATATAAGGTAGATATAGGGAACCTATATCTAAGTAAGAGGTGCATGCACCACCTTACACAGGCTGCTATAGCAGTCCTGTGGTGTCATTTTGAGTGGTCTCTCATGGGGTGACATAATGCACGCTGCAGCTGCTGAGAGGCCTCTGGGGTACCTATGCCCTGGGTACATAGGATAGCACATACTAGGGACTAATAAGTGCACCCCATAATCCATTCTGGAGTGTACCTAAAGTACATGCAATCATTTTTAGAGAGAAAGCAGCTAGGGTGGGGTCCTGGACAGCAGGATCTCAGCCAGAGTACAGTTGAAAAACAGTGAAACATCAGCTAAAAGTGTGGGTTACTATAAGGAGCAGATCCTACTCTCCTACACACCAAACCCCGGGTTTGGTTTTACAATGATACTCAACTAAAGCTTTAATACTCATTGGGCCCAATTCACAGAACTAATTGGAGACACAATCCTAATCTTACTACTTTTGGTACTCACCAAGGCATTTAGTAGTAGTAAAGTTAGGAGTCCTAACTTTACTACAACTAAATGCCTTTTGTGAATACCAAAAGTAGTAAGTTTAGGATATTGTTTCAGATCTAAGAAGGTGTTGTGTGGTTTACTTATGAATCTTGCTGTATGAGAACGGGTGAATGTTGCCGATATTGGCACTAATCACTACAACTAAAATACCTGTCAGACACACCCACAGCGACCGTTTGCAGAGGATAAACAGTGCGACAGCGTGAACTCACACATGCAGACAACCTTTCAAAATGGAAAAGGGTATTACAAATCCATCTTTATAGAAGAGAAGAGTTTCCCACAGAATATGTATCCGGCCTCCTGCTACCCCAGGAGCTCTTAAAACTCTGACGTCTCCTGCTGCTCCTGGGTGCGTCCAGGCTTACTTCAACCCGCACGGCAGGTGCCACAGGCGGCAGCAGCCTCCAGGCTCATCACAAGCACTCATCGAAGGCGTGAAGAAGAGTGTGTCCCCACCTGTGCATGACAACACCCACCAGACCTACAAGTTTTGTTTTTCACACAGAGGGTTTCACCACTGAAAGCAGCAGTAGCAGGAGGGAAAAACACATGCGATTCCTAAAAATTTGAATGTACCACCACACACCTGTCATCATTAGGAATGGGACCCTCGATACGATAATTCTGGGATGTGGAAATAACAGGAATTTTTCCCGGGGCGCTCATAATCGTGGCCACACTAGTGGAATGTCTTCGTAACTGGTACACTTTCTTTGACACCTGGTTTCTGTTTATTATCTCTCTCAGACCCTGCTGCAAGCAGTGACCTGTAAACCAAGGAACTGGTTTTAGAAAGATGGAACTATGGAGCAGTTTTATTATTCTTCCTCGCAACGCAGTAAGCCACCTCACTGCACTGTGTAAAAGGGCATGAATGTGACATATTTACCATTCATTATATGGCCACTTTTGTCTGCGTAGCTCCAGTGCAGGTACCCTGGTGCCATATTGCTGCACGGGTGTCTGTGTTGTTGGCGTGATTGTTTTTGTGCAGCAAGGGACACCATCTTGCACAAAAACAATCCTGACAGGCATTTTCCTCTATGTAGAAAGGAGAAATTAAGATATTTCTCCTCGTTATGCCTCAATTGGGGAAGCGTGGCCTTTTGACACATTCCCAGCTCTACCACTATGGGTAAATCTAGAAAGTGCTAAAATCCATGGATAAATGTAGGGGAACCCCCACCCTCCACCCATGGACGCCTCTCTGGTGCAGAGCGACGCAACGCAGCGATTTACACTCTTTTACGTTATCCTAGATTTATCAAGGCATGCAGGGCCACGCATCGGTTGATCAATCTCACTTCTGACACAAGGGCGACGCCAAACATTGATCAATATGGCCCTTTGTGCTCTTAAAGTTATAAATGCGAGACCACTAAAGGCTGACAGTATCCTGCACATGACAGACTCTGAATATCTTGTCCTCCTCCTCCTGCCCCAAAGGGTGCCCTCACCTGCATCCCGGACCCCAGCATCCTTACACCTGGCCTCGGTTTAAAACCGCGTGTCCTCCTCCTGCCACGAAGGGCACCCTCACCTGCATGCTGGACCCCAGCATCCTTACACCTGGTATCGGTATAAAACCGCGTGTCCTTCTCCTCCTGCCCCGAAGGACGCCCTTACCTGCATCCCGGGCCCCGCAACCTTACTCCTGGCCTCAATATAAAATGCGTGTCCTCCTCCTGCCCAAAGGGTGCCCTCACCTGCATCCCGGACCCCCGCATCCTTACACCTGGCCTCGCTTTAAAACCACGTGTCCTCCTCCTCCCTCCCTGGAGGACGCCCTCACCTGCATCCCGGACCCCAGCATCCTTACACCTGGCCTCGGTATAAAACCGCATGTCCTCCTACTCCTGCCCCGAAGGGCGCCCTCACCTGCATCCTGGACCCCAGCATCCTTACACCTGGCCTCAGTTTAAAACCACGCATCCTCCTCCTCTTGCCCCGACTGGCGCCCTCACCTGCATCCCGGACCCCAGCATCCTTACACCTGGCCTCGGTATAAAACTGAGTGTCCTCCTCCTCCTGCCCCGAAGGGCACCCTCACCTGCATCCTGGAACCTCGCATCCTTACACCTGGCCTCGATATAAAACCACGTGTCCTCCCCCTCCTGCCCCGAAGGGCGCCATCACCTGCATCCCAGACCCAGGCATCCTTACACCTGGCCTCGATATAAAATGCGTGCCTTCCTCCTCCTGCCCCAAAGGGCACTTTCACCTGCCTCGCGGACCCCGCACCCTTACACCTGGCCTCGGTATAAAACTGCGTGTCCTGCTCCTCCTGCCCTGAAGGGCGTAATCACCTGCATCCCGGACCCCGCATCCTTACACCTGGCCTCAGTATAAAACAGCGTGTCCTCCTTCTCCTGCCCTGAAGGGGGCCCTCACCTGCATCCCGGACCCCCGCATGCTTACACCTGGCCTTGGCATAAAACCGCGTGTCCTCATCCTCCTGCCCCAAAAGAGCGTCCTCACCTGCATCCCAGACCCCCGCATCCTTACACCTGGCCTCGGTGTAAAACAGCATCCTCCCTCCCAAGAAGCTCCGAACGCTCATGTGGCCTCAGGAGACCCGAGAGAGCTCTTCAAACCAAGGTCTCTCCTGGTCCTGGGCGTGCCCAGGCATCGCCCCTGGCACTGCAGGTGCCTAACCGTGCCAGCACTTCTGGGCTGAACATTCGACTGACTCAGCCCAACCCTTCTCATGTGTGCTGAGTGCACCATGTAATCGGATGGCAAACAGCCCCCACACACTCTGTGTCATCCCTAGTGAGGGTTCAGTTCCCTCATACACCACAGGGCATCCAGGGTAGATGCATGAGTTAGGGCCAGGGTCATGGCGAGGGGGCCTGGAGCTGCCCTGTCAGTCCATTATGGGTACATCTGATGGGCGTTCCAGGAATGAGGGCCCCCCTGCCGGTTGGGGGACCCTTGCCTCCTAGAGCAGAACACACAGAGGCACTTGCTGTGGGACTCTCATGTAACACACATGGCTGGAGTCACCGTGTGTGCATCACAGGCGAGACAGCAGCTGCTCGCCTGGGCACAGCTCACAGGCGGACACCCTGTGAACCTTGAGCATCTTCGGTGCCGTTTAAAGAAGCTAGACAGATGTTTCTTAAAGTTTGCATCACTGACATCGACCTGAGCCTACAATGGGTTCATGAAGCTCTGTCCAGAGGAGCAGAGTTATGAGGGAGCCTCAAAGGTCATTTCCTTGTTGTCTGGGGCGCAAGGCCTGGCCCGAGTCTGCTACAGACAGGTGAAGGCCGAGGGAAGTTCTTCTTTGTTGGTGCTGCTCTAAGCAGCAGGAAAATCAGAAGGTTGACTTGTGTTGAGGAAGCTGTTACCAACCAGACAGCCAAGGCACTTGGGAACATTAAAGGGGAACTACAAATTGCGAGGACTGTGGCGCTCCAAAATCGTATGGTCCTAGATGTAGTCTTGGCTGATCGAGGTGTTGCATGTCACATCATCGGAAGTAGCTGTGGTATTTACATACCAGACCATTCCCCTTCAGTTATTGATACGATCTCTAAACTACACAAAATTGCTGCTGAGATCCATCCGTATACTGGCACATGAACTTTTGCCAGCTGGCTTTGGACACTACGTGTTACCTGGGGCTGGAAAGTCCTAACAGTTTTATTTATAGTATTTGCTGTTCTGTTGACATGTTGCCTATGTATACAATGTGGTCCAAAGCTTTGTTCCACCTGTATTACTGCCTGCTAAACGTAATGTTGCACAAATGAATGCCCAGTGTATACTAGAAAAAGAAGTTGATAATATGATGCAAATTGATATACAAGTTGTATACATGGACTATCCTAGATCATAAATGTCTTCAGCTAATGCTAAAAGGGTCATCTGTGGAAAATTGGCAGCGATCAATGTTAGCATTTAGCTGAAGCCATTTTGTTTCCAGCAGCCATTTTGTCTGCCATGTGTTCACCATGTGCTGTTTCCTTCTTCACTGTTGTTTGCCCTTGTGCTCTTCTCAAAGGACTGGCTATACTTAGACTCTGCTACTCTTCACATGCGCAGAGGAATCTGTAGTTGTCTATACATATGTTTTAGTGTGTAACTGTCAGGTTGTTTCTACCGGAGTCAGCAACTGCTAGCTCCTCCCTTACTGTGGACTATGCATTTCTGTATGACCATCTATGTATGCAACTCTCATATACGTGCTTATACCACCTTCTTTTGAGCTTCTGTGTGGGTATAAAAGACCCATGGTTCTTCTACTCCTTGTGCTACTTCATACACTACCAAAGCGTGTTGTGTGAATGTAGTTCCAACTCATGAGGTTTAATAAATATCTCTTTTGACCATTCTGTTTAGTGCCAACTTCTATTTACTTGTCTGAGGACTTGCGTGCAGAGAAGGGCGACCCCCTAGCACTGGTAGGCCTGGCTGAGGCCCACCTCTACAAGACTGGGTTTGCTTAGGCACTACCCACACTCCAAGAGCTGTGTCCAGTGCATGCTGACCATTGCTGACCCCGCAGGTCTGACGGCCACGATCATCTGGTTAGAGTGACAGGGTCACTGGGCACATGATGTGACCACAGCCCAAGACATGTGCATGGCAGAAGGCATTAGAATAAAAGAATTAGGTGGCGATTGGGAGTTAGAATAAGGGAATTAGGTGGCGATTGGGAGGTGGGATAGGAGAATTAGATGGTGAATGGGAATTAGAATAGGACAATTAAGTGACAAATAGGAATTAGAAAAGCAGAATTAGTTGTCAAAACGGAATTAGAAAAGGAGAATTAGGTAGCAAATTGGAGGATTAGGTGGGATACTATAATACAGAGAGACTTGATCTCAGAAATTTCACTTTTTGAAAAAATGATACATTACTTGATTGTGATCATTTGCTACATTATCCCCATATTTTAATATTTCGTGCATTGACTGTTCATTTCACAAAATATACAAGGATGAACTGGGATGCAACAGCATGGAAACATCTGCTAGAATGAGACATGCTAACTTTTGATTTCAATCGTATAAAGGGCAATGGGAGATGAGCCAGTGGCCTGACTTGTTGTTCTGAAAGGTAAGAATTCAAAATCCTTTTGGCAAGTAATGTCACAGGATGACCTTTGTCAAACCAGAAACTTTGGGGTGTCTATTAATCCACCCAAAACAAAATGGGCGATGTTCAGTCCCCCAAGAGGTGCTCCTAGAACAGGAAAGGGGAGATCAGGTCAAAGACTTTGATTAATAAGGTATTTGGATTTCAGCAAGTGGTATCTGGGGTAGTTACTATGTGCTTGTTCTTGCTAAAGAAATTCTTGATCTCATTAATCAACTTCATTCTAAAATCCAAAAAGCTCTTCTGTGTTTTCACAAAGCCTGTTAGCTAGCACTCGTCCTATGTTAATGCGAGTCACACCAACAGTCCAATCAGGTCTCACTTTGTTTCTTTTCCCACAACCAATACTAGCACAGTTCTTGTCTACTGTCTAATCAAAGCTTACAACACATCCACTCTTCTGAGCAATACCAGAACAGCTCTTTGTTACGTCAGTATTGCTCCTACTACTGACCCTCCCTTTACAATCACGACTTTTCACACACCGCTGTTTCAACTACTACAAGCGCGTCTCTCTGTGACGTCAGTATGACTCCTGCTCCTGACACTCCCTTCACAAGGTAATACGACAATATTTTCTAACTTTTCATTATACATTTCTGTTAGTAACAACGTAAAAACAGTGCTACTCTTTCTGCTCCGCTAAACCAAAGATCGTATCTTCACTCGCTTCAAAGAGAAAATTCTTCCTTTCACTATGAGTAAAAAACTGTTTATCCTACACTTATGCTGGGGGAGGACATGTTACTCCTCTAGAGATGCACCTCCTTTGGGTAAGGCCAAAGTTTCACAGGCGGGCCCTCTGATGTCACTCACACTCTGCTTTTATACAATATAGAACCTAATATAACACCTACAGCACTGCATAGCTTTAAGATGTTATGACAACAGACGAGAAACCTTCTGCAGTGTGATGTCCTTACCACACTCTACTAAAATCTGTTCCCGGGATTCCCAGGTATCTCTGTACTTGTACTTCCTGACAACATAGAACGCAACACTAACTCTTGAGTTTAAACATATAGTTAATATTCAGAAATCAATATTCAATAATCAATAATCACCAAACTAATCAACAATAACCATCTCTCTGCTACCAGAAAAACTGATCCAGCGAAAGGCCATGGACAAACACATCACAAACAAATGAAAAACTCAATGGGCCCATATACACATTCAAGTTTCCTGGTTGTTTCGCTGCGAGTCAAGTTTTGCAATTAACTTTGATCTTGATTAGTTAACTCACAGGAGATACAGTATTGCATCTGATATATTTTATTTCTCTGTCTAACTAATCTAGGCTATAGGACAGACTCAGGACAGGGTAAATACTTAGTAAACTTCTCTACAGACCCGACGCACCGGGGCACATCTCTCACTTACACTCTCTCCTTCCTCGATATTCTTCCAGAATCTTTGATCTAATCAAGTGTCTTTCAGTGGTGAATCTTCCCAGTCTGTTCTCTTTCCTCAGCAGCAGTAGTTCTTGCCTCTCTCTCTCTTGCACTCATGTTTGCCTTGCCTCGCTTACATGTATGACAACTCTGGACATTTAAGTCACTCTAGTTATAGTCTTCATTTCTGCATGTCCCAGCCTCAAAAGTTACAAGTCTTGATGAAATACGTACCTTGATTGGACAGGGACAGGGGAGCTGACATGTATAATCTCTTGTTAGAACATTGGAATGTTGGGAGCTCCATTAAAAGCAATGGATTGCTCCGGGCTTATAATGGCAGGTATAAGCCGGGAGTTCCAACATTCCAATGTTTCTTTGTTCACAGATCTGGTTGTGAACAAAGTCTTCAGGGAACCTGAGGGCATTCCAATCCCCTCATGTTCCCATAAGGCTTTGTTTTTTTGTTAGAACATTCTGCCTTTTAGTGGCAGAATGTTCTAATAGCCATATAACCCTTCATAGCTGGCTATACCGGCTATTAAAGTCCCTCTACCTTGTTAAAGGCCCTCGCCTTTAACGCTGGCGAGGGCCTTTAATAGCCGGTATAGCCCTGATGGAGCCCTGATGGAGCAGATTTCATCTGCAGTCAGGCATTGTTTTATTTTTTGTACTTCAGACAGGTTGCGCCCCAGGACTAGGAATGAACGTTTATTTGAAAGCACCAACAATGTCCATTTTGTAGATGGCCCATGTTTGAAAGGTGACACATTAAAAGCAGCACATGCTGTGCTCCTTATACATTATGTTGTCAAAGCGTCATGGCTTTCAGTAGTTACCTTAGCCCAAAATTCGAAATTGATTGCCCTTACCATAACCTGCAGTATATCTGCTCAATTGGGAGTCACTGTTGTCATGGGTGAGATAAATGCTAATTCAGTTGCACAAATTTGTGTTCTGATAGCATGTACATTCTATGGAATCTTCACAGGTGAATTAAAAGAGGCTCAAGAAAATGTTTTTGAAGCAGCACAACAGGGTTGTATCAGAACTGTTTTTGAGAAAAGTGACAACTGCATAGTAGCAAAAGTGTTATTGCAAAGACTGATGCCCAGGTATAGATTGCCATTTTCTCTGAAGTCAGATCATAATGTGGTCTCAAAGATAATGAGTGCAGAACAACAGATTGGACAAGGAAAGGATTTATAGCTCTCTGCCTGAAGTGTCAAGCATAATAAAGCAACACAATGGCACCACATTTACCTTTTGCAAAAGATGGTGCTTCAGCATCACCAAAGTGGCTTGAAAATGCATATGCAAATGCACTTGTGGAAAACAATGATGTGAACACTAGCCATTGCTGTGTAGTTCTGGTTGATGTACAGTGTGCAGTTTCTCACCAGATTGCAGCTGCTACACAAGATCTGCATAATGGATGGTGCAACGGCTTTGATCTGAGAGATGCTGTGGTGAAACATCTGAATCTGATCAAAGTGAAAATAAGAGTGAGAGGCATTGGTTGAAAAAGTGCAAGAGATTGATGGTACTCTGTCAGAGTTTCTCAGCACCTAAGTAGTCTAATTTGCATTTAAAAAATTACAGAATGCCACACTGTATGAGCCATTCTGATGTCAAGCTGATGACAATGAGCGAAGAAATGCTGAAACTGTCCTGTTGAATTCCTTTTTTATTATTTTAGTTACTTATTTTAAAGAAGACTAACTGTTACAAGAAGCTACTTACAGAACTCTGCACTAAAACATTTGAGCTTGGCTATCTATGATCTGCTTACAGATAAGACTTGTGTTTGCCTTAGAAATAGAAGTAAAATTGTTATATGCTCAGCTTTTGCAATTAAAAAAAAATGGTCACTTTTGAAAATGAAATATGTGTAATGAATTACAAATCATTTTATTATGATTTGAATCATCAGAAGGGTGGATTGATGGAGCAGATTTCATCTGCAGTCAGGCATTGTTGAATTTTTTGTACTTCAGACAGGCTGCATTAAATTGCCATGCACCTTTTGGTGCAATTTAAAAACATGGCACATGAAAAACATGAAAGTGAAGCCTATTCAGTCTGAAATGCTTTTGCTGAATTAACATGTGTTTTTGCAATGTAGAGAAAAGTGGCCTTTTTAGCTTTGAAGATTAATAGAATATGTTTCTCTCTTTCCCAGCTCATCCCTTATAATCTACATTCACTATTTCTGTCTTAAGAGACTTTGACTTGTTGCATATTTTGATAAATATTTTCAGTTAATAACACCTCTTTTTTAATGTGTGTGAATTAATAATGCACCAAACACTACACAGGGGGCTAAATGCTTTTTTGCATGAAAAGCTATCTAAAACACTAAAGCATGTTTCTGTGTGTGTTGTATTAACTGTGTGCATTATATTAACTGTGTGTGCTTTTAAATTTTACACTAAAGCATAAAAATGCTATGTTGTACATTGCACATTTGTTTTGCATGTTGTCATAAATAATAGAAAAGCTGCTTTACTCTAATAGCCTGGCTAGGTAAACATTTATAAGGGGTATTAGTATGGAATTGGGAAACATAATGGGCTGATTTACATGAAATTAATGTTATCTTTGTGTTTGTTTTATTTTTGGGGCCTACACAAAACATGGCTGCCTGTGAATCCATCAAGGCTATGGCTTGCAATGTAATGAGAAGGGAGCATGCACAGACTGTGGCAGCTTCCCTGATGACAAGAAGTCAAGGACATCTTGAACTGTACATTCTTGTGACTGTGCCAATGTACCAGCTAGTTAAAAGTATCCATCTGACTGCACTGTGGAAGGAAGGAAGGATGAATTAGAATGAAACATTTTTTCGAGTAAATGTTGCAAACGTTTATAAATGTATTAAATCATCTGCGCTTCTTTTATTAAAACTGGTAAAGTCAGGTTTTTAGAATGAGTCAGGGTAGTGAGAACTCATGCCATCATGACTGACCAATCACGTACAGGTTTTCCTGAAGATGAAACATTTTGTGTAGTCTGCCAAAATTTAGTGCATAAATACTTGACCTCTCCGGAGGAGGGGCTGGCTTTCTTAGCTTAGCTGGCTTCTTGCTCATTTTGGCTTAGGCTTTGCTTCATTCTATGGGTTAGGTACGAGAAACGTCCCGGGAGACTGTGAAGTGTCCGAGGAGAGTCAGGGGGAGGGTTCTTGCTTTCACGTCATATTTTGTCACTGCAGGCCACATTCCTTTGAGGTCTGGTAAAGGAGTGGCTGTCTTGCTCCTTTTTGCTCTTTAGACACAGAGATGCACAGAGCAGAAACAGATAGAAAGGCTTTTTAGATTTAGATGCTAAACTATAAGTTTATGCTTTGACTAATTAATTAGGTCTGAAAAGATTTATTTGACTTATGCATTTATTTCTCTTAATGGGAGATTTTTGCAAGCTATTTGATTTTTGATTAGCCTTGCAAGACTTTTTTTTCCTTAGAAACTCTTTGAGAGTTTTGAATGACATTTTGCTCCACATTTTCTATCCTATATGTAATGCTTATATGCAGACTATAATATGTTCTGTATTAATGCTATTGTTCCTGTTTTCCAAATTCTGTAACCTGATTGATATTTTACTAACGAATAAAGGGTTAGAGAAAAATTAACTTTTGACTAGAAAATAAAACCCTTTAAATACTCGACAACTCTCTTTATTGGCTTACAATAATAATTACATTTTTGACTGTTCATCTTTATTTAAAGTCTCCTGAGGGTATTACATGGTTTGAAGGGCCCAACACCTTTTGAGCGGTAAGTTAGAGGTAGCATGAAGGTTTTGTATTGAGAAACTACCAGAAGAAATTACCGCTCCATCAGCCCTCTACATGGGCTATAATAAACTCTTTTGTCTAACAAACCCATCCCCTTCAGCTCATTTAATATTCTGTCTCACTTCCTTTTACATGTATTTCATGTGACAATTTAAAATACATTTCAATACAGTTCCACATCGAGAAGAGGTTTTACACAGCAGATGTCCTTGGCTCTTGGCAGCCTGTCAGTGACTCGGTCAGCGTGTCACATCGCATGTCTAGCTCACCTCCATGTTTGTCGTTATCTTTTCTCTTGTATGCCACATGAGGCCCAAATGTACACTATTAATAAAGGAATCATAAACAGATGTTACTTTTTTCAAATAAGTGATTTTCACTGTTTGCCACCCACTTCTACTCTATCCCATGATATTTTCTCCTTCATTAAGCAAAAACATTAGCAGCGAGAGCTCTTTTTAGATACAGGCTAGCATATGCCAGGCACACGGTGCCTCAAGACCTAAGGTTAGTAATTTCTGCGCATGGGTGAGAGTTTTCCCTCTCAAAACAGGTTAGTCATGTTACTATCTACGTAGTTCTAATTTACACATGCGCAAAAGCATTTTCAAGTTTAAAGCGGGGTTTAGTCTCGTTGCATTCTGTTTTTATTATTTAAGCATGCATACAACTCTTTTCCCCATATGTAAATGTTGTGTGTGTATATTAATTTTGTTTTCTTTACTATTTCTAATAAGTAATAACGTTAATGAGGGATTTCTTTGAGCACGTTTTGTTTCCTTCAATCCTGTCGGGGACTTCGTCAAGATCACTGATTGAAACTAGGTGGCACATGAGACACATACAGGTGCCTTTGCTGGGAGTCCAATGTGCCAATGTCAAGGGTACTGATGCCTGTTCTGCTTGTTCAGAGTGGGAATGAGTGCAACTGCTCACCACTGGCTTCTACTGAGTAATTGAAATTGGCTTTTCCTGCTTATGATAAAATCCTAATATGCTTTTTTTTATTATTATTTTTTTTAATTTTTATATATAGTGCAAACTTTGCCCAAGGGGATTGGTGTCTTTTACATGAGCACCAGATTAGAGAGCTAAGCTTTTGCGGTTCTACCAGGCAGCTGCACAATAGTTAACAAAAGATATATCAGGAACTTCATTGAATGAAGCAAAAATCTGCACGTGCTTAATTGTGAATGAAAAGAAGCACTTCCAAATGTAAGGATTTCCTCTTCTTGGGTGTGTCTCTATCACAGCCGCGGTGTACAGTGTTATTTATGAAAAGTGATAATTACATCTTCTTTATTGATTGGACACTTGAGGCCTCATTACGATGCCCCAGTGGCACTTTTCCACCGCTGGAGCATCACTTTTTTGACTCTCCTGTGACGCAAAGTGCCAAAGTATATTTACAAGGCCTCGCAAAGTCACCAATCGTAGATTTTCATGGCCGTGTAAATGTGTGCCAGGACACTGCGTTAAAGTTTAGTTCCATGTGTTTTGCTGTGGGTGTTCCCACGCAACATCCATGGAATCTGAAGCATTTCCATATTTACGAGGAATCGCAAACCTGGGATTGCATCATAACCCTACACTTCCCCATGGGAGGCATGGGAGTGGCGCCACAAGGAGAAATACTTTTACTCCTCCTAGTTGTTTCCTCTTTCTATGCTTGATGCATTCTGCAGCACACATAGAAAGAGGAAAATGCCATGAATTATTGTTGTTTGTTTGCAGGAAGGTTTCCGTTCATGCACAAAAAAAAACATACCCGCAATGCAGGCACCCTTGCAACATGGCGCAAGGGTGTCTGTGTTGGCACACGGCTGCTGTTTGTGCACTGCCGCAGGGGAGAAAGACAGGAATGCGGTGTATCTTGTAGATATGGCACAATCTCGTGATTTTCTTTTGACGCATGTCAGTGCAGCAGAAAGGCCAACAGTGCTGCCTTGCATCAAAAGTTTGTAAGTGAGGCCCTTAGAAGCTCTTTGTTTTTATCAACTGGTCTTCCTTTTATCAAATAATTTTTAATTTGATATTAACAAGTCCCAGAGGCATTTATTTGAGGTACATTATAAATTGAACTTAGTAGTGGACAGTGATTCATAAATTGACAACAAATAGGAAAACTAAGGGGCATATTACCAAGGGCCATTATCGCCGCATTAGCGGGACTTTTTGCCACAAATGCAGCGATAATTTCATCGCCCTATTACCAAGCTGTCGCTAACACCAGTTAGCGACAGCTTGATAGCGGGCATTTAGGGGCCCACTCTGCATGTCAGCGATAATTATCGCTAATGACATGCAAAGTGGGCGTGCCAAGATGTTAGCGACTGGAAACAATCGCTAACATCTCTATCTCCTTTTACCAACTTTTGGAAATATAAGCGCGATTATCTCCAAAAGCTAACGCCTGACCAGAGCTTTTCTTAGCCATGTTATCCAATGGTAGGTGGATAACATGGCTAAGAGCATAAGCTCGGTAATGCATGAATATCGCTGACTTTTCAGCGATATTCATGCATTTCGGCCGATTTTTATCGTTTAGGAGATAAACCTTGATAATAGCAAGGCTCCTAAGCGATAAAAATCAGCGAAGCACAGCGATAAAATTATTGCAGCTAAACATGCATAGCGATAATGGTCGCTTATGCTTGGTAATATGCCCGTAAATCTGTCTAATAATTCATTTGAAATAGGTGAACTTTCCTGTACCAGTGCTCCCTCGTTGCCATGGCGTTAGGGACACAGCCCTGCTAGCCTGAAGCTCTGTGACGTTTGGCGATGTCATAGTGTGAATGATGCGTTCTGCATTGTGACCTGTTCAGCATAAGCAGTAACAAGGCCTGTGGATGTGACTCAAGACCCCAGTCTCTCCCTGATTTTCATGGAGCAAGGTTGCAGGCTCATGGTTTCTGCGGAATCACTTGACAAATTTGATTGGTAAGTTTTACATCAATTTCATTGATCAGGATTATGACCCAGCACAAGATGAGATAGAAGTTAAGTTGGCTGTTATGATTACCTAAATGAAAATTGCATGTTTCAGAAGATTTTAATCTGATATAAAATGACTTTCTAATGTTACACTACTTGCCTGAACTTTTTAAAATGGATAGAAAGTTTTCTTTTATGAACATGCACTAAGTGTTTTAATGCTAATCTTTGCTGGAAAGTAATTTCTTACTTGTGAAAGTCCACCGTATTTGTTGTCTGATTTTAGAGAGATGATGCAATGTCTGGCACATTCCTCTGTTGGCAGATTCCACTGTATATAGGATATGAGATGTAATTTTATGAGACTGGGGTCTTTTCATATAGTTATTGCAGTTACATATGTGCATTTCGGATGTATGTCGTTACAACGCATACTTTTACTCCGCATACCATTACAACGCGGTTTTTACAACGCATACCATTACAACGCATAGCGCTTTGAGGTGCTGGATAGTGGTAAGTATAATTTACTATTCTAACTCCAGTCCCCGTGGACCCTAGGGAAGGTGTTGGATAGTAAATTAAACTTACCTCTTATCCTAGAGCGCCCCCCAGCGCAATGCGTTGTAATGTCATGCGTTGTAATGACCGCGTTGTAATGGTAGTGCGGAGTAAAAGTTGCGTTGTAACGGGTGTATACCGTGCATTTCATGTGTGGAATGCCTTCTCTCTAGTTTGACCACCTTTGCTGAGATTGATTGCTTTCACCAGATCCCACTGCAGAGGTGAAGTTATTTGTTTTGGCTGTTTTTTGGCTGGGGCCGATCAGCGATTGCATTCCTACCAGACACTTGAGGCTTCATTTACGACGCCCCAGTGGCACTTTTTGGACTCTCGGTGACACAAAGTGCCAGAGCATATTTACAAGGCCTCGCAAAGTCACCGATCGTGGCTTTTCATGGGCGTGTAAATGTGTGCCCCTTTCATGCAGGACACTGCCTTAAAGTTGAGTTCCATGTGTGTTGCTGTGGGTGTTCCCACGCAACATCCATGGAATCTGAAGCATTTCCATATTTACAAGGAATCGCAAACCTGGGATTGCGTCATAACCCTACACTTCCCCATGGGAGGCATGGGAGTGGCGCCACAAGGAGAAATACTTTTACTCCTCCTAGTTGTTTCCTCTTTCTATGCTTGATGCATTCTGCAGCACGCATAGAAAGAGGAAAATGCCATGAATTATTGTTTCTTTGCAGGAAAGTTTCTGTTCATGCACAAAAACAAACATACCCGCAATGCAGACACCCTTGCAACATGACGCAAGGGTGTCTGTGTTGGCACACGGCTGCTGTTTGTGCAGCAGGGGAGAAAGACCGGAATGCGCTGTATCTTGTAGATATGGCACAATCCCGCCATTTTCTTTTGACGCACGTCAGTGTTGCAGAAAGGCCAACAGTGCTGCCTTGCATCAAAAGTTTGTAAATGAGACCCTTAGAAGCTCTTTGTTTTTATCAACTGGTCTTCCTTTTATCAAATAATTTCTAATATGGTATTAACAAGTGCCAGAGGCATTTATTTGAGGTACATTCTAAATGAACGTAGTAGTGGACAGTGATTCATAAATTGACAACAAATAGGAAAACTAAATCTGTCTAATAATTCCTTAGAAAAAGGTGAACTTTCCTGTACCAGTGCTCCCCCGTTGCCATGGCGTTAGGGACCCTGCCCTGCTAGCCTGAAGCTCTGTGACGTTTGGCGATGTCATAGTGTGAATGATGCGTTCTGCATTGTGACCTGTTCAGCATAAGCAGTAACAAGACCTGTGGATATGACTCAAGACCCCCAGTGTCTCGCTGATTTTCATGGAGCAAGGTTGCAGGCTGATGGTTTCTGCGGAATCCCTTGACAAATTTGATTGGTAAGTTTTACATCAATTTTATTGATCAGGAGTATGTCCCAGGACAAGATGAGATAGAAGTTAAGTGGGCTGTTATGATTACCTAAATGAAAATTGCATGTTTCAGAAGATTTTAATCTGATATAAAATGACTTTCTAATGTTATACTACTTGCTGAACTTTTCTAAATGGCTAGAAAGTTTTCTTTTATGAACATGTGCTAAGTGTTTTAATGCTAATCGTTGCTGGAAAGTAATTTCTTACTTGTGAAAGTCCACCGTATTTTTTGTCTGATTTTAGAGAGATGATGCAATGTCTGGCACATTCCTCTGATGGCAGATTCCACTGCATATAGGATATGAGATGTAATTTTATCAGACTGGTGTCTTTTCACATAGCTATTGCAGTTACATGTGTGCATTTCATGTGTGGAATGCCTTCTCATGGGTTTGACCACCTTTGCAGAGATTGATTGCTTTCACCAGAATCCACTGCAGGTGTGAAGTTATTTGTTTTAGCTGTTTTTTTGCTGGTGGCCAGTAAATGATTGCATTCCTACCAGACACTTGGGGCCTCATTTACGACGTCCCAGTGGCACGTTTTTGACTCTCCGGTGACACAAAATGCCAGAGTATATGTACAAGACATCGCAAAGTCACCGATCGTGGCTTTTCATAGCTGTGTAAATGTGTGCCCCTTTCATGCCGGACACTGTGTTAAAGTTGAGTTCCATGTGTGTTGCTGTGGGTGTTCCCATGCAACATCCATGGAACATGAAGCATTTCCATATTTACGAGAAATCGCAAACCTGGGATTGCGTCATAACCCTACACTTCCGCTTGGGTGGCTTGGGAGTGGCGCCACAAGGAGAAATACTTTTACTCCTCCTAGTTGTTTCCTCTTTCTGTGCTTGATGTATTCTGCAGCACACATAGAAAGAGGAAAATGCCATGAACTATTGTTTCTTTGCAGGAAGGTTTCCGTTCATGCACAAACACAAACATACCCGCAATGCAGACACCCTTGCAACATGACGCAAGGGTGTCTGTGTTGGTACACGGATGCTGTTTGTGCAGCAGGGGAGAAAGACCGGAATGCGCTGTATCTTGTAGATATGGCACAATCCCACCATTTTCTTTTGACGCACGTCAGTGCAGCAGAAAGGCCAACAGTGCTGCCTTGCATCAAAAGTTTGTAAGTGAGGCCCTTAGAAGCTCTTTGTTTTTATCAACTGGTCTTCCTTTTATTAAATAATTTTTAATTTGATATTAACAAGTGCCAGAGCCATTTATTTGAGGTACATTGTAAATTGAACGTAGTAGTGGACAGTGATTCATAAATTGACAACAAATAGGAAAACTAAATCTGTCTAATAATTCCTTAGAAAAAGGTGAACTTTCCTGTACCAGTGCTCCCTCGTTGCCATGGCGTTAGGGACCCTGCCCTGCTAGCCTGAAGCTCTGTGACGATTGGCGATGTCATAGTGTGAATGATGCGTTCTGCATTGTGACCTGTTCAGCATAAGCAGTAACAAGACCTGTGGATATGACTCAAGACCCCCAGTGTCTCGCTGATTTTCATGGAGCAAGGTTGCAGGCTGATGGTTTCTGCTGAATCCCTTGACAAATTTGATTGGTAAGTTTTACATCAATTTTATTGATCAGGAGTATGTCCCAGGACAAGATGAGATAGAAGTTAAGTGGGCTGTTATGATTACCTAAATGAAAATTGCATGTTTCAGACGATTTTAATCTCATATAAAATGACTTTCTAATGTTATACTACTTGCTGAACTTTTCTAAATGGCTAGAAAGTTTTCTTTTATGAACATGTGCTAAGTGTTTTAATGCTAATCGTTGCTGGAAAGTAATTTCTTACTTGTGAAAGTCCACCGTATTTTTTGTCTGATTTTAGAGAGATGATGCAATGTCTGGCACATTCCTCTGCTGGCAGATTCCACTGTAGATAGGATATGAGATGTAATTTTATCAGACTGGTGTCTTTTCACATAGTTATTGCAGTTACATGTGTGCATTTCATGTGTGGAATGCCTTTTCACGGGTTTGACCACCTTTGCTGAGATTGATTGCTTTCACCAGAATCCACTGCAGGTGTGAAGTTATTTGTTTTAGCTGTTTTTTTGCTGGTGGCCAGTAAATGATTGCATTCCTACCAGACACTTGGGGCCTCATTTACGACGTCCCAGTGGCACGTTTTTGACTCTCCGGTGACACAAAATGCCATAGTATATGTACAAGACCTCGCAAAGTCACCGATAGTGGCTTTTCATAGCTGTGTAAATGTGTGCCCCTTTCATGCCAGACACTGTGTTAAAGTTGAGTTCCATGTGTGTTGCTGTGGGTGTTCCCACGCAACATCCATGGAACATGAAGCATTTCCATATTTACGAGAAATCGCAAACTTTGGATTGCGTCATAACTCTACACTTCCGCTTGGGTGGCGTGGGAGTGGTGCCACAAGGAGAAATACTTTTGCTCCTCCTTGTTGTTTCCTCTTTCTATGCTTGATGTATTCTGCAGCACGCATAGAAAGAGGAAAATGCCATGAATTATTGTTTCTTTACAGGAAGGTTTCCGTTCATGCACAAAAACAAACATACCCGCAATGCAGACACCCTTGCAACATGACGCAAGGGTGTCTGTGTTGGTACACGGCTGCTGTTTGTGCAGCAGGGGAGAAAGACAGGAATGCACTGCATCTTGTAGATATGGCACAATCCCGCCATTTTCTTTTGACGCACGTCAGTGCAGCAGAAAGGCCAACAGTGCTGCCTTGCATCAAAAGTTTGTAAGTGAGGCCCTTAGAAGCTCTTTGTTTTTATCAACTGGTCTTCCTTTTATTAAATAATTTTTAATTTGATATTAACAAGTGCCAGAGGCATTTATTTGAGGTACATTCTAAATTGAACGTAGTAGTGGACAGTGATTCATAAATTGACAACAAATAGGAAAACTAAATCTGTCTAATAATTCATTAGAAATAGGTGAACTTTCCTGTACCAGTGCTCCCTTGTTGCCATGGCGTTAGGGACCCTGCCCTGTTAGCCTGAAGCTCTGTGACGTTTGGCGATGTCATAGTGTGAATGATGCGTTCTGCATTGTGACCTGTTCAGCATAAGCAGTAACAAGACCTGTGGATGTGACTCAAGTGTCTCGCTGATTTTCATGGAACAAGGTTGCAAGCTGAAGGTTTCTGTGGAATCGCTTGACAAATTTGATTGGTAAGTTTTACATCAATTTTATTGATCAGGAGTATATCCCAGCACAAGATGAGATAGAAGTTAAGTGGGCTGTTATAATTACCTCAATGAAAATTGCATGTTTCAGAAGATTTTAATCTGATATAAAAATGACTTTCTAATGTTACACTACTTGCCTGAACTTTTTTAAATGGCTAGAAAGTTTTCTTTTATGAACATGCCCTAAGTGTTTTAATGCTAATCATTGCTGGAATGTAATTTCTTACTTGTGAAAGTCCACCGTATTTGTTGTCTGATTTTAGAGAGATGATGCAATGTCTGGCACATTCCTCTATTGGCAGATTCCACTGTATATAGGAAATGAGATGTAATTTTATGAGACTGGGGACTTTTCATATAGTTATTGCAGTCACATATGTGCATTTCATGTGTGGAATGCCTTCTCTCGGGTTTGACCACCTTTGCTGAGATTGATTGATTTCACCAGAATCCACTGCACGTCTGAAGTTATTTCTTTTGGCAGTTTTTTGCTGGTGGCCGATTAGCGATTGCATTCCTACCAGGAATGGCCCCAGTCACGCCTAACCTTAACTATTCCTTAACAAACGTTGTCCTCTGGAGTGGACACTCAGCTCTGATGTGCAGACAGTGATAGAGGACAGCGTGTCTCATCTATACACCTGTAGGAGGTTTGCACAATAACAGTTATGACAACCTGATGTTTCCCCCTGCCTTAGTAATTTGTTGCAAAATTCAACAGCCATATTTACAAAGAATTAGCCCTGGGCACCACGCAACTCATTTTACTGCGCTTCCCTATGCCAATTTGAAAGGACAGAAATTCACAGCATTTACATGATACAGTGCATTCCAATTCTTTCAGCCGGTGCCAAATAATAAATTGAAGATGTGCGCCAACGCAGGCACTGTTGCACCATGGTGCAAGGTGTCTGTGTTGTTGGCACGATTATATTTGTGCAGCAATCAATCAATCAATCAATCAAGGCATTTGTAAAGCGCGCTACACACCCGGGAGGGTCTCAAGGTGCTGGGGGAGAGGGGTATGTTACTGCTCGAACAGCCAAGTCTTGAGCTGCTTCCTGAAGGTGAGATGGTCTTGGGTTCGCCAAAGGTGGGTGGGGAGGGAGTTCCAAGTCTTGGCTGCCAGGTAGGAGAAGGATCTTCCTCCGGTGGTGGCTCTGCGGATGCGTGGTACGCTGGCGAGTGCGTGGCTGGTCGATCGTAGCTGGCGGGTGGGCGTGAAGAAGGTCATGCGGTCGTTGAGGTACTTGGGGCCCAGGTCGTGGAGAGCCTTGTGTGCGTGGGTGAGGAGTCTGAACGTGATTCTCTTGCTGACGGGGAGCCAGTGCAGGTCTCTCAGGTGTCCGGTGATGTGGCTGTGTCGGGGGATATCCAGGATGAGTTGTGCGGAGGCGTTCTGGATGCGTTGGAGTCTTTTTTTAAGTTTGGCTGTGGTTCCGGCGTAGAGGGTGTTCCCGTTGTCCAGTCGGCTGGTGACGAGTGCCTGGGTGACAGTCTTCCTGGTTTCAGTGGGGATCCATCTGAAGATCTTCCGGAGCATGCGCAGGGTGTTGAAGCACGAGGATGAGACGGCGTTGACTTGTCTGGTCATTGACAGGGAGGAGTCCAGGATGAAGCCCAGGTTGCGTGCGTGTACACCTTCCTGCATAACAACAATCACAGGAAGTGTGATCCTCTTTCCATGTGTGCTGCAGAATGCAGCACATATGGAAAGAGGAAAAAACTAGTAGAAATGTAAACATGTCTTCTCGCTATGTCTGCTCTGGGGAGGCATCTTTTTTTTGGTCACTGCCCCAGAATCACGCTATGTTGGCAATCTGGGGCAGGGTCAAAATCCAATGTTGTTGCATGAGAACGCCTCCCTACCGGAACATGAGGCAACGCAGCGACTTGTGTTGTGTGGCCTTTCACTTCATCTACAACGCCAATAAAAGCCATGCAGAGCGGCTTTACAGGAACTTGCAGATATTGGCCTGCACTGTGCGCCACTGGAGCATAAATAAAATCATTCTCCAGTGGCACAAGGGGCTTGTAAATATGCTCCAAGTATTTAATCTGAAATCACAGTTGTTCTGCACTGAGCTGTGTGTCGGTAGCTGGCTCCGCAATCCATTTTGTTGCACATACTGGAGTGGGAATAGTATTTTTTACCTCTCCACTATCCAGCACTTTCCCTACTGTTGCACTCACTGGAGTGGGAATAGTAATTTTCACCCCTCCACTGTCCTGCACTTTATCTACTGTTGCATTCACTGAAGTTGAACATTTTATTTTAAAGACTTTAAAATAGTTTAATGATTTAATTTATAATATAACGTTTTTTTATCAGATTCCATGGGTTTGGTATATATATATATATATTGTCCAAAAGAAGCATTGCAGACATGACGGACTTTGAGAACCACATTGAGTAACATAGCTTGACTTAAAAAAAATGCAAAGAGGTAGCAATTTACAAAACAACACATGAAGAGACTAATTACAAATTATTACACAGTATAAAGGAGGTGGACTCGTTTTTTGTGAATAAGTAAGGGTTGTGCGAGTGAGAGAAAGGGGGAAGGGAAGTGTTCGGAAAGGGGTGGTAGGGTGGAAGAAAAGGTGAAGATGGGTAGGGAAGGGGGTGAATAGGTGGGGTCAACACAGGAGGAGTAAAGAGAGGGGGAAGACGGGGTTTCAAGAAGGGGGGGAGAGTATAACATGTATGATAAAGGAAGGATTAAGGACCCCAATATTTGTTGAGCAGGTTCATTTTAAGATTTTTTTAAACTGGCGTATGAAGGGTTGAGTCGTAGCTCTTTAGAGAGGGCAGTCCTGATGCTGGGAGCCTTACCAGAGAAGGAGCGAGATAACACAGCTTTCTTTTTCAACAGAGGGGGGACGAGGAGAAGAGAGTTGGTGCTTCTCATCGGTCGGGCACTGCACGCTTGATTGAGTTTGTTTGAGAGGTAAAGTGGGGTTTTTTGATGAAGGGCTTAGTACGTAATGCAGGTTATTTTATTGGAGGATCTGCCTTCGATAGGAAGCCATTTAAGGGTCTTAAGAGCAGGTGAGATGTGGTCAGAGCGTTTGCAGTCAGTTGTAAGCCTGGCCGCTAGGTTGAGAACAGATTTGAGGGGAGCAAGGTGGACTTACTGTCAATGGTTATGCCAAGGGATTTTACTGATTCGGACAAGGAGGGCGAACAGTTTAGGGCATTAAGGTCAGAGATCCATGTTTGGATGGGGAGTGGGTTATTTTTAGGAGAGAAAAGAATAATTTCAGTTTTGTATGGGTTGAGTTTGAGATGATTTGATTGGAACTAGGTTTGTATATCCAGCCAGGGCAGTGCTGAGGTGCAGGTAATCTGAGTGGGATTTTATTTTATAGTACAGTTGGGTATCGTTGGCATACAGGTGATAGTTAATACCGGAATATTTAAGTATGAGGGTAAGCAGGAGAGAGGATAGATCCTTGGGAGACACCAAGGGAGACAGGAGTGGGGCTGGAGAGGCAGTGTTGGATTTTGATTTGCTGGGTTCTGTGTTGGAAATAGGAGGTGAACCAGTTCAGTTAAGACCGAAACGAAGTATACGTTTATTGAGTTAGGTTAAATGGTTAACTGTATTGAATGCCTCAGAGAGGTCTAGGATAATGAGTAGGCAGTGAGTAGGCAGGTCTCACCATTATCCAGGGCGTGGTGGATGTCATCAACTATATTTAGCAATGCTGTTTCAGTGCTGTCCCCTTTACGGAAACCG
This sequence comes from Lissotriton vulgaris, assembly GCF_964263255.1. Classification (NCBI taxonomy): domain Eukaryota; kingdom Metazoa; phylum Chordata; class Amphibia; order Caudata; family Salamandridae; genus Lissotriton; species Lissotriton vulgaris. The sequence continues at coordinate 183,949,417 of NC_141688.1, read as the reverse complement.
GATTGCAAAGGGTCGAGTAGGTTGTAATTGTCAATGAGTTTATCCAATTGAAGAAGGGCATATTTTTCAAGGGCTTTTGAAAGAATAGGGAGGTTTGAGATGGGGCGTAGGTTATTAGGGTCTTTGAGGGTCAGCCTTAGGGTTTTTAGGAATGGGTGTGACCTGTCCGAGTTGGAGGTATACAGGGATGCAACCAGAGGAAAGGAGGAGTTGATGATTTTGGTCCAATAAGGTACAATGACGTGCTTAAGGTTTTGGACAAGGGTAGACGGGAGGGGGTCTTTTGTGTGAGAGGACGGTTTTAATTTGGACAGGATGTTAAAGACTTCTAGTTCAGAAACAGAGAGTGGAAATTCTGCGGGAGGCATTATTTTTTTGCTATATTTTGTCAGGGTAGGCTTCAGGAGGGGTTATTGAAAGTTGGTGCCGGGGAGGCAGGGGTCAGGATCAGGCTGAAGGGTATTGGAGTAGTAACAAGGGTATATTGGAGGTTGGGAGAGATCTGAGTTAAAATAAAAGATTGGTCAATTTTGGTGATTTTTTCAGAGAAAAAGTTAGAAATGTCTTCACATTTGTTGGATGAGGCCTTCAAGTGGAAGGGGCGGGGGAGGTTTGGTTTCTAACAATAATGAACAGTTCTCTGGGTCTATTTTTGGCATGGGTAAGTTGTGAACGAAAAAAGGATGCCTTTTCAAAGAAAATGTGTTTCTTGTAAGTAGGTCTAGCAGTTCGAAGGTGGACGAGATTGGAGGGGGAAGGGTGTTGTCTCCAAGTTCTTTCAGCCAGTCTGAAAGCATGTCTTTCATTATTGAGGACTGAGTTAAAACATGATTTTGAAGGGATATTTGTTTGAGTTTTTAGTTTGGATGGTGCCATTTGATCTAAAACCTCGGAGAGAGTTTTATTGTAGTGCTCAGTGAGCTCATTTGCAATAATAGAGGGAGGGGTGCAACTAAGTTGAGCTTGGAATTTGGCCTACAGTACACCAGGGGGGATATGATTAAGGTTTCTGGTAGAAATGTTGGTTTTGTTGTTTTTAGGTGGGGGGCGGGGCTAAGGGGGAGATCATGAACAGTATGAGGTGGTGGTCAGGCCAATCGACAGGGATAATGTTGGATAGGGATGCCAAATCATTGTTTGCAATGATGGCATCAACAGTAGCCCCTTTAGAGTGGGTTGGGGAATGGCAGAGTTGTTTGAGGTCGTTAATCTCAAGAAGGTTATTGAGAAGCTTGATAGTAGGGTCCTCGTGCACGTTCCAGTGAAGGTTTGAGTCTCCTAGGAAGAGATTTTTAGAGCTAGAAAGTGACGATTGAGTAAGAAAGTTCAGATAGTTCCTCAGTGAAGGGAAGAGGTTCACCCGGAGGGTGATAGACGTTGTGTAGATGTATTGGGGGAGCGTCTTGGATCTTAAGTTACGCTCCTAGGTATTCAAATGTTGCAAAGTCTGTGTTTTTGACTAGGGAGAGCTGGAGTTCGCTTTTAAAGATTATTGCTAATCCACCTGCTATTCTCTTTGGTCTGTCTTTTCTGATGATAGAGTACATGGGGGAGGGGAGAGTAAGTCAAGAATGGGTGTTGATTGGTTATGGGAGGGATGCTAGGAGAGTAGTGTCACCTGTAGTAGTATAAGCTTCTATGCTGTGAGATATTTGTCGTGTATGCCATAAGATATGCTATGTAAAATGTAACTGCAGATGGAGATGTTTATTGTTTATTGATAATACGGATGTGTACGAAAACGCAATAACAATAAAATGTTTTTAAAAAAAACAAATACAAAAAAAAAATGGGTGTTGAATGATCATTGAGCCAGGTTTCCGTGAGGAAGGCACCGTCTATATCTTCACTATGCCTAGTTTGGGAAATTTTGGTTTCATGTTGAACCCCCGAACAGCAGTTCATGAGCATGCAGACCAGCGGCTTAGGGTTGTTTTTGGGGGGGTCACGAGTGGATGGCGTAAAGTTGAGGAGGGGCTCTGGGGGAGCCGGGAGAAGAGGGGATTCTGCTGGTCCCTATAATAACAGGGATGTTGGAGTGAGGAACGGCCATATCCTAAAGTGAGGTTATTGTCGGGTAGGAGTTGCAGATGTCAGATAGGTCAGTGGCAGAGTGGCCACTTAAGGTGTGAAGAGGTCTATGTGTACGGTTGTGTAGTGGTGTGGCTTTTCAAGGTTTGGGATTAGTGTGTTTTTGAGGACCAGTGTAAGGTCAAGCGGACCAGAAGAGGTGGGTTTTGGGGTTAAGGGATTTGAAGTCTTTGAAATCCTTTCTAAGCCGGTCGACTTCAGATACCAAGTAAGCAATATTGCAGTCAATGTTGCAAAGTGTCTCAGTGAAAAGAGTAAGGTGGGACGTAGTTGAGGCAGGAGGGGGGAGGAGTTTTCTGAGTTGGTCGGGGGAGGTGTTCTGGGGTTTGGGAGAGGGTGGGAGGTCTGGGGGGGTGAGAACAGTGCTGATGGTATGGAAGTGGGGGTGGTCTGTGGGGGGAGGGGAGTTCCGGCAGTCAGGGGGGAGGGAGGTACGTGGGGAAGGATGGGATAGGTAAAGAGGTAGTTGGGGCTGGAGGAGTGGAGGAGGAATGGAGGAGGTGTGTTTGTAGTTGGTCGGTGGATGTCTTTTGTTGGGAGAGGGTGAGAGGCTGCGGGTGGACAATGGGAGGCTGAAGCTGTGGGGGAGGTCTGGGGGGAGAGAAGGGTGATCTGGCGGTGTGCGGTAAGGACAGGCATGGAGATGGATGGAATAGTTGTAGGGGTTTGGGATGGGATAGTAAGGGGCGAGAAGAGAGGCCACATTAGAGTTGGGGGTGGGGGGAATTTCAGAGAGGGGGAAGTAGAGGCAGGAGGGGGTGTGGTGGTACGGGCTAGGAGGGGAGCTTGGGGGAAGGAGAGGGGTTAGCAGTGGTGCTCGGGTCAGAAGGTAAAGATCATTGGAGAGCATGGGAGTTTGGGGGACGGTGAGTGAGTTTGAGATGTTTTTGGGGTTTTCAGGGTTGGGTGCTGCATAGGAAGTCATAGAATAGGATATATCCTTGAGGTTAGAGATGTCTAGGGGAAGAAGGGTATTCGTCCTGGAGGCAGGGGAGCACAGGGACGTGTCTGGGGATTGGTGACTAGAAGGAAGAGCAATAGGTAAGGACAACTGGTGGGACAGAGTGCTGAAATGTTGCCCGGAGATGTTGAGGTGGTGTTCAGAGGCTTGTATGAGGATATTTCCAGTTTTGAAGATGGAGATGTCAATTTCACAGGGGAAAATAGGGGAGGGAGTAGTAGATAGTTTGAAACCGTAAGGAATATTGTTAGATTTAGTAACTGGGAGGTGGCTTAGGAAGGTGCTCTTCCATTTGGAGGGGCGCTTAGAATAGAAAATGTACTTGGTTATTATAGGGATTGTGAGGCTGTGGTAGTTATCCACAATTAGGGTTTCGGGATGCCAGATTAGTAATTCATGTTTGAAATTTTTCTTAGCGTTTTTAGAAAGATTGGGAGGGTAGAGAATGGACCAAGAGTTGGGACCATATTTGGTGAGGGAGGGGTGTAGGGAGGAGAGAGCGGGGTTGGAGTGGGACGTGGAATTGGGACAAAGAGTGAAGCATGATGGTCAAAAGGTTGGAGGAGATGGGGAGAAAGGAGGGAGGGTGGAGTGATATAAAGCTAATAAGGGGATAACGAAGAGTTGGGGGTGGGAGGTTGAAGTAAGATGAGGGAACAGACTAAAACACTGTATAAAAAATAAAAAGTTATATTAACAATAAAGTATTAATTAATTAATAATAAATGAATGTACACATTTCACACTAAAAACTATCAATAAAACAAATATTAATAAATGCAAATTAATCGATACATTTAAAACAATTAGGGGGAGATGTGTCAACATCCGTGTTTGCGATTCTCAAATAGCGATTTTTTGAGAATCGCTATTTGAGAATTGCAAAATGGGATGTATTTAAAAATTCGCAATTCTTTTGCGAATTCTTAATATTCCTTTATTGCGATTAGCAAATTGCAAAATTGATATTAACCCCTACCACGCTCATGACGAGCTGAGCTCGTCATGAGCCATGGTTCTCGTGTGCTCATGACAAGCTGAGCTCATCATGACGGTTAGCACACTCGCACGCTGGGCAAATTCCCCTGCTGTGCGAGCGTTCTAATGAAACGGGTGTGGTCATGACAAGCTGAGCTCGTCATGAGCACACGACCACCGTGGCTCCTGACGAGCTGAGCTCATCATGGGCACCGGGGCTCTGAGCGCACCCCCCTCTCCCAGCACGGCAGAGGAATGACCCCAGCAGCCAAGGGGTTAAGGAATACCTTCCCATTCATTTCTATGAGCCAGGAGGCCCATAGGAATGATTGGGAAGCCATTCTCAATTTGGGATTCGCAGTTTGAGAATCGCAAATTGAGAATAATTTCAAGGGTACAAGGGTTTCGTAAGGACACCCTGATGCACCCCTGAAATGAACATGTGTGCGCATATGGCGCACATAAATACCCTAAGGACATGTATGTGCGCCACATGGCACCTTTGCAAATGCCAAAAAGTACATTTGTGAAAGAAATCGCAAATTACCACCAACTTGAAGTTGGTGGTAATTTGCGATTTCTTAATGAGAAATACACAACTTGGGTGCTTGATACATAGCATTTAAGGAATCTCAATTTGCGATTCCTTAAATGCTTACTCACAATTAGGAAATCACAAATTTTGCGATTCCTTCATTTTGCAATGAGATTTTACTTCTACATCGCGTTTTCAATTTTTTTAATCGCAAACGCTGCTTTTTTGCGAATTGCAGTGTTTGCGACTAAAAATGGATGATAAATCTGCCCATAAATTACTTCCCACCCTATTCCCTCATAAACCCACAACCCAGCTACAGAACTAAATGCGCAAAATTCATATTAAACAAATTATTACATTTAATATAGTTACATTTCTTCCCACCCGATTTTGCTATAAACCCACAACCCGCTATGGAACTATAAGCACAAAATTAATATTAAAAAAATAATACATTTATTATAATTAAATTACCTCTCACCCTATTCCCCTATAAACCCACAACCTGCTACAGAAGTAAAATATCAAAATGTAAAACATTTTTTGTATACCTACTAAAAATATAAAAAATACAAACAATTCTTATACACAACATACATCACATGCATATAAAATATACACTAAAATATATAACAATAAAAAAACAATATTTTTAACAACTATATTTTTGCAAACAACATTGAAGACTTTGGTATTTGTAAAATCGATATTACTTACTTGAATTCAATATTTCTAGCCTCTATATTCTTGCTGTCGATATTTCTGACCCACGATATTTCCAACTTGGTATTTGTGCACCTCGACATTTTGTACTCAATATTCTGTCTCTACACCGTTAAATGTAGCTTAACAATGATACAATATCTCTCCCAGTACCGCCGCACTTGTCCAAATGATTTCCTGTTTGCAGAATTTTGAGAAATGCCCTACCTTGGGAAACATACCTGGGCTGGGACGTTCGTGGAGGGGGGAGTGCCCTCTTGCTAATACTGAAAGCGGTGCAACCAAGAATGGTGGTTTGATCCCTGTGTATAGCCAACGCAGAACCCATTATGGGGAAGGCTTTGATAGTACAGGCATTTCAGTGTTTTAACCAAACATTATATACCCACGTGATAACACTACCCCAGGACCAACAAGACGATTTTATTGATGACATAACCCCACCATGGGCGGAGGGAGGTAAGCCAAAGTTTTTACTCACCCCATCATGCTGTAGAAGGTACTGACGGCTAAAAAAAGTCTGGCGGGGGGCAGGTTCCTCAACTCTAACGGGTTAAGACACATATTAAATATTCGCACTAAATGAATATGAGTAGTGAAAATTCATTTATAAATTTACAACAGATATGAAGAGAAAATCTGTCTAATTATTGATTAGAAATAGGTGAACTTTCTTGCACCAGTCTTCCCTCGTTGTCATGAGATCACATGCACTGCTAGTTTGAAGCTTGAGAAATATTTGGTGATGTCTTAGTGTGAATGATGCATTTCTTACAGTCTTGAGAGATATTTGGTGATGTCTTAGTGTGAATGATGCATTTCTTACAGTGACCTATTCAGCATAAGCAGTAACACAATTTGTGGACCAGTATCTTGCTGCTTTCCATAACGCAAGATTGCAGGTTGCTGGTTTCTTCTGATTCAATTTACTAATTTGATCGTTAGACGTTTTGTTGATTTTATTGATCAGGATTTTGTCCCAGCATAAGATAAAATAGAAGTTTAATGGCTGTTATGTTTACATAACATTAACAATATGATGTTATAGGAGATTTTATTAAGACCTAATATAAGATGATTTTTTAATGTTACACTACTTGCTAGAACGTTATCAAATAGTTAAAGTTAACTTATGAGTAAATGTGCAGCAAATTGTAATGCTATTCGATGTTGGAAAGTAAACTCTTACTTATGAGAGTCAACTGTATTTGTTGATTGATGTGAGAGGGATGATGCAATTTGTCTGTTGTCAGATTGCTCCGTATGTGAGATATGCGATTTTATTTTAGCGAGACTGGGGACTTTTCATGTAGTTGATGCAGCTACATGTGTCCATTACAGGTATGAAAATGGGATTTATTTCAAAAAGAAAAAAAAAGCTTTCTTTAAATTTTTTAAGAGTAGGCAGTGGTACGTGGGACCGCTGCCTGCTCTTAAAATTTTTTTTGCAAATATTCTCACTGGGGAATGGGTCCCGAGGGGACCCCTTTCCATTTGCAAATGGGTTACCACCTACTTGAAGTACACAGAAAAATGTGAATGTTTTGCAACCTCATTTTGGTTGTAAAACATTCACCAAACCACTGAGATTCGGTATTAGGAAGGGACGCACTTAGTACGCCCCTTACTAATACCGAATCGCACACTCAATTTGCAATTCAGTAATAGATTACTGAATTTCAAATTGGGTCTTTGTACATTAAAAAATGTTATTTGGGGGACACAAACTACCCTATTCTGTGATTTGGGAAGTTTGCGATCTCACAATAGCTTTGTACATATGGTCCTAACTGGTTAAACAAGTAGCTCTTCTGTTTAAAGGTACATTGTCATGCACAAGGTTAACTTGAAAAGAATGTAAGATCGTATGTGACACACTGATACGAATCCGACATGGCCAGTCCTGTCCTACACTGGCTCCCGCCCTACACAAAGAATGAGACTACATTTGCCTTCCTGGGGAAAGTGGCCACCTCTGGCATATCATTTCTGGGATGGAAGCAGCTACTATTGGCAAGTCAAAGGCCAGCACATTGCAGTGTCCATAACTGGATCAGTGTTCTTCTTTGGCTTAGAGCCTGAATTATTGTGTATGTTTGAGCAAAAAACTGAACCTGTCAGCCCACACCATGAGAAACTCATACAGTTAAATCAGAGCAGTTGTTGTATTTACTCTTGTTAAATGTTGAATTTACTCTTGTTAATGTGACTAACTAAAGTTAACTTACAGTATTTACTTTTCTCCTGTCATTATAGTTCTCTAGAGTTCCTCCAGAGGACATCTAATTCTTTGAAAGGCAACTAACCACTGCATTAAGGGCAGAACATTCTGCAAAATCTAGACTCCTTAATAATTTGTCCACAAGATAAGACCAACCAGTGCCATGGGCATGTCTCTGCCCCCAATGCTTAACACATTGGGAATGTTTCATCAATATTACAATCAGCATTGGGCACATTTAAACTGAATCTCCCACACAGTCAGCCAAATTCACTCTAAATTGGTAAAACTGCAGCATTGCGCCCATTCAAAATTGACAATATCAGAGCAAATTAAGGAATTTGAAGATTCTCTGAGACCACTACCATCTTACACAAAGGTAAGATTTGAGAGATATTGGTGTGACACAATTTGCAACAGCAACAAAGCGGGTAGAGATACCAAGCTACGGTTCACCTAACAATAACCATCTGCAGACCAATGTTTACAAGTGTTGCGATGACTCACTGTCCAATATTGCCTACAGCATGAGACAAAAAAAAAACAACAATCAAACTGTGTGAAAAAGCCTGTGCTTGTAGTGGTAGATTCACCACCCACCTCAACAAAGAATATATTGCCTTTGGCAAACAAATCTGCAAAATTCAATGGCAACAAGCAAAAAACTAAAAAGAGGGGGACTTTGCTGCAGCAGAAAGTCAAGGACACTAGCAGAACAATGATTAATTGAAAACAACATTCAAGTCATACATTTAAAGAAACAATCACATTCATATGCCAATCATGTTGAGAGCTGTGATCCAACATCTTCAGAGGAGTGTGAGATTGGATCACCCCAAGCCCCACCCACCTCCATCAAGATCTACTGGTTGAGATGGAAAACGTATTAACTTTTATCATGAACACAACCAACAAGACCCCATAATGGGAAGTAAGAGCCAAATCTACTGAAAAGAGAGTGACAGGGATCTCCTCTAACTAAATCCATTCCAATGCGTCAGGTACTGCAATGCATCCTTTTTTATAAGATACAAGAAAACTACAAAAATAGTGCAACAAATCCCCATCAAAACACTCCAGCTCTACTCCCGCTCTATCAGTCCATCAAATTGCGCTCCTAAATCTGTGGAAGGGCCCTCTCCTCATCCCCTGCACATGGATAGGCCTTGCTTGTGCAAGTCCTCAAGCTTCTTGAGGGAAGGAGTACCTCAAGCACCTAGCAAGATTAGCACACCAAACCTTATTGTCTGGCAGCTCAAAATTGTCATTTCCATTCTCCACTATCCTGTCAGTGGTTTCCTTTTTTGCCTCACACAAGGGCCAGACCACTATTGTCCCCAGTGCATTCTTCATTGCTCCCATATGTTTACCCACTTATAGGGGCAGCCCCTCCACTCATCGACCTGCTGTTCCACCAACATACACCCATCCATGTCTGTTTACCAGGTCAAATTTTGAGGCATGTCAGAACTTTACGTCTAGCCCCCATTCCTTTTTGCTGTTATCAGCCCCATGGTGGTGAGAGTTTTGTGTTGTGTGGGGTGTGTTCAATCTCTCCAAACGTTGAGTACCTCTAGCCTGGGAGACAGTTTTGCCTGGGATCCAGTGACATAGCTCTGGCCCACCATTGCAGCCTTCAGTAGCCAGTTAGCATTGGGTGTGAAGAAAGGTTTCCAATCAGCTGCATCCTCTGGCACAGAGATCTGACCCTATTTTCCCCCCTCTTACACAGCCTAGATTTTGTTTTGTAGGATGTATGTAGAAAGAGCGACGGGACCAGGCAAAAGCTAGCCCAGTTCACTCTTTCTCGAGGGTGCTAAGTGCCTACTCCCACCCCCCTCTTTAGCTTCTCTACGGCATTTCAGTAATTGTTGAGCAGCTCTAAGCAAGTTAGATGGTTTCTTGGTAAGAGGTTCTGACAGCAGGGTGGTCTTTCAGCGGGGGGCGCCTTTGCAACCTATGGTACCACCACTATGTGAGTCGACATAGCATGGTGTGTCTGGAACTAGAAAAATACCTCAGTCTCAGCCATCTGGCAGTCCTCCCAAACGTCTACTCGAGTTCATCAGCCTCCCATCTCGGAATAAGCTCCCAATTTTCGGATTCATGTCTAGTCTCATCACTCAGATCTCTGCGTTTTCTGCACTTCAGTCTGTGCCACACTGTACCATACCAGGGTTTGATTCACAAATGCCTTCTCCCATACAATTATCTAGTGGTCTCCTTCCGTGATCGAATCATGGACTTGGTATGACACTTTAGTTCTGCCATTGTCTTCGGTCCATACAAAGCTGTTGGTTAGCCCCTAATTCCCAGAATCACAATATCTACTTTTAGGAATGGCTCATTGCAATCCAGAATAGTATTCCAAGCTATCCAGTAGCACAATCCACCTGTCATTGACTCCCCTCGTGAGTTTGGTAAGGCTGTCTACACCTCCCCTCCATCATACAGGAGCATTGGGATTTATGCCTCCAGCTTTCTTTTTTCTCTTTGTTCATAGAATAGGTTAAAACAGTGTGGACCATCAGTCAAACTGAATACAAAACACTTCCAACATCAATTTCTGTCCAAACTCCCCTGACCGTCCCCTACTCTTCGACCCTCCTGTTCCCATTCAGGAGAACTGCATGGATATGACTTACTCTGCTATAAAACTCAGGAGTCACTAAGGATAGCATGCGTCATTTGTTCATGGCCATATGTGAAACATCCTAGAAAAAGTCAATAGTATATTCTCGAAAAATGAGCAGATCTAATTCATTTACTTCTCACATGAACAATGTCCTTTAGGTGGGAGGACCGCGCTTAACTATAATGTTGCAGGGACAGACACCAGGTGCTTCCCGTGGTGCTCTTACTCGATGTGCCTGGATTATGGAAATCTCATGTGGTGGGCCCTCTTTCAGTACAATTTGAAAAAGAGACTTATAGTACAGGATGATGTCATCACATTCCTCTGTTCCGAAACATTCCGGATCAGCACATTATCTCACTGTGATCCGTTTTCCAAATCTTTCAATTTTCCCAGAGTGCCTTTATTTCTTCAACCTTATTAGATAGGGAACCCAGTATGTTCTTGACCTCTTTGCTCATGGCTAGTATGTCATCTTCGTTGTTTGCCACTAGGTCACCCCTGCCTCTATTTCATTGGTCACTCACGACCTTGACCTTCTACCCACTCTTTCCAACACGTCAAGTCGCTACGTCCTCTCCTGAATGTTGAAGGCCTTGAACTTTGACCTCCTCTTCCCCAAGCGTCAGGTAGGTATGTCCTCTCTGTAATGTTAAAGACCTTGACCTTTGACCCCCCTCTTTCCCATGCGTCAGGTAAGAATGTCCTCTCCGGAGTGTTGAAGACCTTGACCTTTGACCCCCTTCTTTTCAACACTTCCTGGTAGGTATGTCCTCGCCGGAGTGCTGAAGACCTTGACCTTTGACCCCCTCTTTCCAACACTTTCCGGTAGGTATGTCCTCGCCGGAGTGTTGAGGACCTTGACATTTGACCCCCTCTTTCCAACACGTCAGGTAGAAATGTCCGCGCCGGTTTGTTGCAGTCCTTGAACTTTGACTCCCTCTTTTTCGCAAGTGTCAGGTAGGTATGTCCTCGCCAGAGTTTATAAGATCTTGACCATTGACCCCCCTCTTTCCCACGTAAAAGGTAGGTATGTCCTCTCTGGAGTGTTGAAGACCTTGACCTTTGACCCCCTCTTTCCAACACTTTCCGGTAGGTATGTCCTCGCCAGACTGTTGAAGACTTTGACCTTTGACACCCTTATTTCCAATGCGTCAGGTAGGTATGTCCTCGCCGTAGTGCTGAAGACCTTGACCTTTGACCCCCTCTTTCCCACCCGTCCGGTAGGTATGTCCTCGCCAGATTGTTGAAGACCTTGACCTTTGACCCCCCTCTTTCCCACGCTTTCTGGAAAGCATGTCCTCGTTGGAGTGTTGAAGACCTTGATCTTTGACCCACTCTTTCCAACACTTTATGGTTGGTATGTCCTCGCCGGAGTGTTGAAGACCTTGACCTTTGGCCCCCCTTTCCCATGCTTTCCAGTAGGTATGTTGTGGCCGGAATGTTGAAGACCTTGACCTTTGACCCACTCTTTCCCACGCTTTCTGGAAAGCATGTCCTCGTTGGAGTGTTGAAGACCTTGATCTTTGACCCACTCTTTCCAACACTTTATGGTTGGTATGTCCTCGCCGGAGTGTTGAAGACCTCGACCTTCGAGCCCCTCTTTCTCACGTGTCAGGTAGGTATGTCCTCGCTGGAGTGTTGAAGACCTTGACCTTTGACCCCCTCTTTCTCAAGTGTCAGGTAGTAGGTATTTCCTCGCCGGAGTGTAGAAGATCTTGACCTTTGACCCCCCTCTTTCGCACGTAAAAGGTAGGTATGTCCTCTCTGGAGTGTTGAAGACCTTGACTCCCTCTTTCCAACACTTCCTGGTAGGTATGTCCTCGCCGGAAGGTTGAAGACCTTGACCTTTGACCCCCTCTTTCCAACACTTTCTGGTAGGTATGTCCTCGCCAGACTGTTGAAGACCTTGACCTTTGACACCCTCTTTTCCCATGCGTCAGGTAGGTATGTCCTCGCCGTAGTGCTGAAGACCTTGACCTTTGACCCCCTCTTTCCCACCCGTCTGGTAGATATGTCCTCGCCAGATTGTTGAAGACCTTGACCTTTGGCCCCCCCTTTCCCATGCTTTCCAGTAGGTATGTTGTGGCCGGAATGTTGAAGACCTTGACCTTTGACCCCCTCTTTCCCACACTTTCTGGAAAGCATGTCCTCGTGGGAGTGTTGAAGACCTTGACCTTTGACCCACTCTTTCTAACACTTTACGGTTGGTATGTCCTCGCCGGAGTGTTGAAAACCTTGACCTTTGAGCCCCTCTTTTCCACGTGTCAGGTAGGTATGTCCTCGCTGGAGTGTTGAAGACCTTGACCTTTGACCCCCTCTTTCCCACACGTCAGGTAGGTATGTCCTCGCTGGAGTGTTGAAGACCTTGACCTTTGACCCCCTCTTTCCAACACTTTCCGGTAGGTATGTCCTCGCCGAAGTGTTGAGGACCTTGGCCTTTGACCCCCTCTTTCCAACACGTCAGGTAGATATGTCCTCGCCGGAGTGTTGAAGTCCTTGAACTTTGACATCCTCTTTCTCAAGTGTCAGGTAGGTATGTCCTCGCCGGAGTGTAGAAGATCTTGACCTTTGACCCCCCTCTTTCCCAAGCGTCAGATAGATATGTAGTCTCTGGAGTGTTGAAGACCTTGACCTTTGACCCCCCTCTTTCCGACGTAAAAGGTAGGTATGTCCTCTCTGGACTGTTGAAGGCCTACCACCCCCTCTTTCCAACACTTCCTGGTAGGTATGTCCTCGCCGGAATGTTGAAGACCTTGACCTTTGACCCCCTCTTTCCAAAACTTTCCGTTAGGTATGTCCTCGCTAGACTGTTAAAGACCTTGATCTTTGACACCCTCTTTTCCCATGCGTCAGGTAGGTATGTCCTCGCCGTAGTGCTGAAGACCTTGACCTTTGACCCCCTCTTTCCCACCCGTCCGGTCGGTATGTCCTTGCCAGATTGTTTAAGACCTTGACCTTTGACAACCCTCTTTCCCATGCTTTCCAGTAGGTAAGTCGTGGCCGGAATGTTGAAGACCTTGACCTTTGACCCCCTCTTTCCCAAACTTTCCAGAAAGTATGTCCTCGTCGGATTGTAGAAGAACTTGACCTTTGACCCACTCTTTCCCACACTTTACGGTAGGTATGCCCTCACCGGAGTGTTGAAGACCTTGACCATTGAGCCCCTCTTTCCCACGTGTCAGGTAGGTATGTCCTCCCTGGAGTGTTAAAGACCTTGACCCCCTCTTTTACCGGATTGGTGAGGACCTTGACCTTTGACCCCCTCTATCCCATGCGTCAGGTAGCTATGTCCTTGCCGGAGTGCTGAAGACTTTGACCTTTGACCCCCTCTTTCCTATGCGTCAGGTAGGTATGTCCTCGCCGGAGTGTTGAAGACCTTGACATTTGACTCCCTCTTTTCTACGCGTCAGGTAGCTATGTACTCGCCAGAGTGTTGAAGACCTTGACCTTTGACCCCCTCTTGCCCACACTTCAGGTAGCTATGTCATCACCGGAGTGTTGAAGACCTTGACCTTTGAAACCCCTCTTTCCCACGCGTCAGGTAGGTGAGTCCTCGCTGGAGTGTCGAAGACCGTGGCCTTTGACCCCCTCTTTCCCAATCGTCAGTTAGGTATGTCCTTGCCGGAGTGTCGAAGACCTTGGCCTTTGACCTCCTCATACCCACTCCTCGGGTAGGTATGTCCTCTCCAGAGTGTCGTTGACCTTGATTCTTGACCCACTCTTTCCAACACTTTCCGGTAGGTATGTCCTCGACGGAGTTTTGAAGACCTTGACCTTTGACCCCCTCTTTCAGATGCGTCCGGTAGGTATGTCCTCTCCTGAGTGTTGAAGACCTTGACCTTTTACCCCCTCTTTCTCAAACGTCAGGTAGGTATTTCCTCGCCGGAGTGTTGAAAACCTTGACCTTTCACCCCCCTTTCCTACGCTTCAGGTAGGTATGTCCTTGCCGGAGTATTGAAGACCTTGACCTTTAACTCCCTCTTTCCGACACGTTAGGTAGCTATGTCCTCGCCAGAGTGTCAAAGACCTTGACCTTTGACTCCCCCTTTCCCATGCATCAGTTAGCTATGTCCTCGGCCGAGTGTTGAAGACCTTGACCTTTCACCCCCTATTTATCACGCTTCAGGTAACTATGTCCTCACTGGAGTGTCCTAGACCTTGACCTTTGAACCCCTCTTTCCCATGCGTCAGGTAGGTATGTCCTCCCCAGACTTTTGAAGACCTTGGCCTTTGACACACTTACCCACACGTCATGTAGGTATGTCCTTGCCGGAGTGCCGAAGATGTTGGCCTTTGACCCAGTTTTGCCCACGTGTCAGGTAGATATGTCATCTCCGGAGTGTCAAAGACCTTGACCTATGACCCCCTCTTTTCCACTCTAGAGGTAGGTATGTCCTCGACGGAGATTTAAAGACCTTGACCTTTGACCCACTCTTTCCCACGCATCAGGAAGGTATGTCCTCGCAGGAGTGTCGAAGACCTTGACCTTTGACCTACTTTTTACAACACTCTCCGGTAGGTATGTCCTCAACGGAGTGTTGAAGACCTTGACCTTTGACCCCCTCTTTCCCACACATCAGGTAGGTATGACCGCTCCGGAGTGTTGAAGACCTTGACGTTTGACCCACTCGTTCCCATGCGTCAGGTAGGTATGTCCTCACCGGAGTGTTGAAGACCATGAACTTTGACCTCTCTTTCCCACGCGTCAGGTAGGTATGTCCTCTCTGTAGTGTTTAAGAACTTGACCTTTTATCCCCTCTTTCCCACGCGTCAGGTAGATATGTCCTCTCCGGAGCATTGAAGACCTTGACCTGCTCTTTCCCTCGCGTCAGATAGGTATGTCCTTGCCGGAGTGTCGAAGACCTTGACCTTTGACCCCCTCTTTCCCACTCACCAGGTAGGTATGTCCTAGCCGGAGTGTCGACGACCTTGACCTTTTACACACTTTTTCCAACACTTTCCGGTAGGTATGTCCTCACCGGAGTGTTGAAGACCATGACCTTTGACCCCATCTTTCCCTCGCGTCAGGTAGGTATATCCTCTAAGGAGTGTTGAAGACCTTGACATTTGACTTGCTCTTTCCCAAGCGTCAGGTAAGTATGTCCTCGCCAGAGTGTCAAAACGTTTGACGCACTCTTTCCCACGCGTCAGGTAGGTATGTCCTCACCGGACTTTCGGAGACCTTGACCTTTGACCCACTCTTTCCCACCCGTCAGGTAGGTATGTCCTCGCAGGAGTGTCCAAGACCTTGACCTTTGACCTCTTCTTTCCTACGCATCAGGTAGGTATGTCCTCGCTGGAGTGATGAAGACCTTGAACTTTGACCCCTCTTTCCCATGCATCAGGTAGGTATGTCCTCGCCGGAGTGTTGAAGACCGTGACATTTTACCCCCTCTTTCCCACGCGACAGGTAGATATGTCCTCTACGGTGCATTGAAGACCTTAACCCGCTCTTTCCCACGCATAAGGTAGGTATGTCCTAGCTGGAGTGTCGACGACCTTGACCTTTGAACCACTTTTTCCAACACTTTCCGGTAAGTATGTCCTCACCGGAGTGTCGAAGACCTTGACCTTTGACCCCCTTTTTCCCTCGCGTCCGGTATGTATATCCTCGCAAGAGTGTTGAAGACCTTGACCTTTAACCACCTCTTTCACACGCAACAGGTCGGTATGACCTCACCGGAGTGTTGAAGACCTTGACCTTTGACCCCCTCTTTCCCACACGTCACATATGTATATCCTCACTGGAGTGTCCTAGACCTTGACCTTTGAACCCCTCTTTCCCATGCGTCAGGTAGGTATGTCCTCCCCAGACTTTTGAAGACCTTGGCCTTTGACACACTTGCCCACCCGTCATGTAGGTATGTCCTTGCCGGAGTGCAGAAGACGTTGGCCTTTGACCCACTCTTGCCCACGTGTCAGGTAGATATGTCATCTCCGGAGTGTCAAAGACCTTGACATATGACCCCCCTCTTTTACACTCTAGAGGTAGGTATGTCCTCGACAGAGATTTAAAGACCTTGACCTTTGACCCACTCTTTCACACGCATCAGGAAGGTATGTCCTCGCAGGAGTGTCGAAGACCTTGACCTTTGACCCACTTTTTACAACACTCTCCGGTAGGTATGTTCTCAACGGAGTGTTGAAGACCTTGACCTTTGACCCCCTCTTTCCCACACATCTGGTAGGTATGACCGTGCCGGAGTGTGGAAGAGCTTGACCTTTGACCCACTCTTTCCCATGCGTCAGGTAGGTATGTCCTCGCCGGAGTGTTGAAGACCATGACCTTTGACCCCATATTTCCCTCGCGTCAGGTAGGTATATCCTCTAAGGAGTGTTGAAGACCATGACCCGCTCTTTCCCACGTGTCAGGTAAGTATGTCCTCACCAGAGTGTCGAAGCCTTTGACCCACTCTTTCCCACGCATCAAGTAGGTATGTCCTCACTCGACTTTCGGAGACCTTGACCTTTGACCCACTCTTTCCCACCCATCAGGTAGGTATGTCCTCGCAGGAGTGTCCAAGACCTTGACCTTTGACCCCCTCTTTATCACGCATCAGGTAGGTATGTCCTCGCTGGAGTGTTCAACACCTTGACCTTTGACCTCCTCTTTCCTACGCGTCAGGTAGGTATGTCCTTGCCGGAGTGTTGAAGACCTTGAACTTTGACAGCTCTTTCCCATGCATCAGGTAGGTATGTCCTCGCCGGAGTGTTGAAGACCTTAACCTTTTACCCCCTCTTTTTTCCCACGCGACAGGTAGATATGTCCTCTATGGTGCATTGAAGACCTTAACCCGCTCTTTCCCACGCATAAGGTAGGTATGTCCTAGCTGGAGTGTCGACGACCTAGACCTTTGAACCACTTTTTCCAACACTTTCCGGTAAGTATGTCCTCACCGGAGTGTCGAAGACCTTGACCTTTGACCCCCTTTTTCCCTTGCGTCCGATATGTATATCCTCGCCAGAGTGTTGAAGACCTTGACCTTTAATCACCTCTTTCACACACAACAGGTAGGTATGTCCTCACCGGAGTGTTGAAGACCTTGACCTTTGACCCCCTCTTTCTCACACGTCGCGTATGTATATCCTCGCTGGAGTGTCCTAGACCTTGACCTTCGAACCCCTTTTCCCATGCGTCAGGTAGGTATGTCCTCCCCAGACTTTTGAAGATCTTGGCCTTTGACACACTTACCCACGCGTCATGTAGGTATGTCCTTGCCGGAGTGTCAAAGACCTTGACCTATGACCCCCTCTTTTCCACTCTAGAGGTAGGTATGTTCTCGACGGAGATTTAAAGACCTTGACCTTTTACCCACTCTTTCACACGCATCAGGAAGGTATGTCCTCGCAGGAGTGTCGAAGACCTTGACCTTTGACCCACTTTTTACAACACTCTCCGGTAGGTATGTCCTCAATGGAGTGTTGAAGACCTTGACCTTTGACCCCCTCTTTCCCACACATCAGGTAGGTATGACCGCGCCAGAGAGTTGAAGACCTTGACCTTTGACCCACTCTTTCCCATGCGCCAGGTAGGTATGTCCTCGCCGGAGTCTTGAAGACCATGACCTTTGACCTCTCTTTCCCACGCGTCAGGTAGATATGTCCTCTCCGGAGCATTGAAGACCTTGACCTGCTCTTTCCCTCGCGTCAGTTAGGTATGTCCTCGCCGGAGTGTCGAAGACCTTGACCATTGACCCCCTCTTTCCCACTCGCCAGGTAGGTATGTCGTAGCCGGAGTGTCGACGACCTTGACCTTTTACACACTTTTTCCAACACTTTCCGGTAGGTATGTCCTCACCGGAGTGTTGAAGACCATGACCTTTGACCCCATCTTCCCCTCGCGTCAGGTAGGTATATCCTCTAAGGAGTGTTGAAGACCATGACCCGCTCTTTCCCACGTGTCAGGTAGGTATGTCCTCGCCCGAGTGTCGAAGACCTTGACATTTGACTTGCTCTTTCCCACGCGTCAGGTAAGTATGTCCTCGCCAGAGTGTCAAAGCCTTTGACCAACTCTTTCCGACGCGTCAGGTAGGTATGTCCTCACCGGACTTTCGGAGACCTTGACCTTTGACCCACTCTTTCCCACCCGTCAGGTAGGTATGTCTTAGCAGGAGTGTCCAAGACCTTGACCTTTGACCCCCTCTTTCCAACGCATCAGGTAGGTATATCCTCGCTGGAATGTTCAAGACCTTGAACTTTGACCTCCTCTTTCCTACCCGTCAGGTAGGTATGTCCTCGCCGGAGTGTTGAAGACCTTGAACTTTGACCCCTCTTTCCCATGCATCAGGTAGGTATGTCCTCGCCGGAGTGTTGAAGACCTTAACCTTTTACCCCCTCTTTCCCACGCGACAGGTAGATATGTCCTCTACGGTGCATTGAAGACCTTAACCCGCTCTTTCCCACTCATAAGGTAGGTATGTCCTAGCTGGAGTGTCGACGACCTTGACCTTTAAACCACTTTTTCCAACACTTTCCGGTAAGTATGTCCTCACCAGAGTATCGAAGCCTTTGACCCACTCTTTCCCACGCATCAGGTAGGTATGTTCTCACTGGACTTTCGTAGACCTTGACCTTTGACTCACTCTTTCCCACGCATCAGGTAGGCATGTCCTCGCAGGAGTATCGAAGATCTTGACCTTGACCTTTGACCCACTTTTCCCAACAATTACTTGTAGGTATGTCCTCGCTGGAGTGCTGACGACCTTGACCTTTGACCCCCTCTTTCCCGCGCATCAGGTAGGTATGTCCTCGCTGAAGTGTTCAAGACCTTGATCTTTGACACCCTGTTTTCTACTCGTCAGGTAGGTATGTCCTCGCCGGAGTGTTGCAGCCCTTGCACTTTGACCCCTCTTTCCCATGCATCAGGTAGGTATGTCCTCGCCGGAGTGTTGAAGACCCTAACCTTATACCCCCTCTTTCCCTCGCGACAGGTAGATATGTCCTCTATGGTGCATTGAAGACCTTAACCCGCTCTTTCCCACGCATAAGGTAGGTATGTCCTAGCTGGAGTGTCAACGACCTTGACCTTTGTACCACTTTTTCCAACACTTTCCTGTAAGTATGTCCTCACCGGAGTGTCGAAGACCTTGACCTTTGACCCCCTTTTTCCCTCGCGTCCGGTATGTATATCCTCGCCAGAGTGTTGAAGACCTTGACCTTTAATCACCTCTTTGACACGCAACAGGTAAGTATGTCCTCACCGGAGTGTTGAAGATCTTGACCTTTGACCCGCTCTTTCCCACACGTCACGTATGTATATCCTCGCTGGAGTGTCCTAGACCTTGACCTTTGAACCCCTCTTTCCCATGCGTCAGGTAGGTATGTCCTCCCCAGACTTTTGAAGATCTTGGCCTTTGACACACTTACCCACGCGTCATGAAGGTATGTCCTTGCCGGAGTGCCGAATACGTTGGCCTTTGACCCACTCTTGCCCACGTGTCAGGTAGATATGTCATCTCCGGAGTGTCAAAGACCTTGACCAATGACCCCCTCTTTCCCACACATCAGGTAGGTATGACCGCGCCAGAGAGTTGAAGACCTTGACCTTTGACCCACTCTTTCCCATGCGCCAGGTAGGTATGTCCTCGCCGGAGTCTTGAAGACCATGACCTTTGACCTCTCTTTCCCACGCGTCAGGTAGATATGTCCTCTCCGGAGTGTCGAAGACCTTGACCATTGACCCCCTCTTTCCCACTCGCCAGGTAGGTATGTCGTAGCCGGAGTGTCGACGACCTTGACCTTTTACACACTTTTTCCAACACTTTCCGGTAGGTATGTCCTCACCGGAGTGTTGAAGACCATGACCTTTGACCCCATCTTCCCCTCGCGTCAGGTAGGTATATCCTCTAAGGAGTGTTGAAGACCATGACCCGCTCTTTCCCACGTGTCAGGTAGGTATGTCCTCGCCCGAGTGTCGAAGACCTTGACATTTGACTTGCTCTTTCCCACGCGTCAGGTAAGTATGTCCTCGCCAGAGTGTCAAAGCCTTTGACCAACTCTTTCCGACGCGTCAGGTAGGTATGTCCTCACCGGACTTTCGGAGACCTTGACCTTTGACCCACTCTTTCCCACCCGTCAGGTAGGTATGTCTTAGCAGGAGTGTCCAAGACCTTGACCTTTGACCCCCTCTTTCCAACGCATCAGGTAGGTATATCCTCGCTGGAGTGTTCAAGACCTTGAACTTTGACCTCCTCTTTCCTACCCGTCAGGTAGGTATGTCCTCGCCGGAGTGTTGAAGACCTTGAACTTTGACCCCTCTTTCCCATGCATCAGGTAGGTATGTCCTCGCCGGAGTGTTGAAGACCTTAACCTTTTACCCCCTCTTTCCCACGCGACAGGTAGATATGTCCTCTACGGTGCATTGAAGACCTTAACCCGCTCTTTCCCACTCATAAGGTAGGTATGTCCTAGCTGGAGTGTCGACGACCTTGACCTTTAAACCACTTTTTCCAACACTTTCCGGTAAGTATGTCCTCACCAGAGTATCGAAGCCTTTGACCCACTCTTTCCCACGCATCAGGTAGGTATGTTCTCACTGGACTTTCGTAGACCTTGACCTTTGACTCACTCTTTCCCACGCATCAGGTAGGCATGTCCTCGCAGGAGTATCGAAGATCTTGACCTTGACCTTTGACCCACTTTTCCCAACAATTACTTGTAGGTATGTCCTCGCTGGAGTGCTGACGACCTTGACCTTTGACCCCCTCTTTCCCGCGCATCAGGTAGGTATGTCCTCGCTGGAGTGTTCAAGACCTTGATCTTTGACACCCTGTTTTCTACTCGTCAGGTAGGTATGTCCTCGCCGGAGTGTTGCAGCCCTTGCACTTTGACCCCTCTTTCCCATGCATCAGGTAGGTATGTCCTCGCCGGAGTGTTGAAGACCTTGACCTTTGTACCACTTTTTCCAACACTTTCCTGTAAGTATGTCCTCACCGGAGTGTCGAAGACCTTGACCTTTGACCCCCTTTTTCCCTCGCGTCCGGTATGTATATCCTCGCCAGAGTGTTGAAGACCTTGACCTTTAATCACCTCTTTGACACGCAACAGGTAGGTATGTCCTCACCGGAGTGTTGAAGATCTTGACCTTTGACCCGCTCTTTCCCACACGTCACGTATGTATATCCTCGCTGGAGTGTCCTAGACCTTGACCTTTGAACCCCTCTTTCCCATGCGTCAGGTAGGTATGTCCTCCCCAGACTTTTGAAGATCTTGGCCTTTGACACACTTACCCACGCGTCATGAAGGTATGTCCTTGCCGGAGTGCCGAATACGTTGGCCTTTGACCCACTCTTGCCCACGTGTCAGGTAGATATGTCATCTCCGGAGTGTCAAAGACCTTGACCTATGACCCCCTCTTTTCCACTCTAGAGGTAGGTATGTCCTCGACGGAGATTTAAAGACCTTGACCTTTGACCCACTCTTTCCCACGCATCAGGAAGGTATGTCCTCGCAGGAGTGTCAGAGATTTTGATCTTTGACCCACTTTTTACAACACTCTCCGGTAGGTATGTCCTCAACGGAGTATTGAAGACCTTGACCTTTGACCCCCTCTTTCCCATACATCAGGTAGGTATGACCGCGCCGGAGTGTTGAAGACCTTGACCTTTGACCTACTCTTTCCCATGCGTCAGGTAGGTATGTCCTCGCCGGAGTGTTGAAGACCTTGACCTTTGACCTCACTTTCCCACGCGTCAGGTAGGTATGTCCTCTCTGTAGTGTTTAAGAACTTGACCTTTTATCCCCTCTTTCCCAAACGTCAGGTAGATATGTCCTCTCCGGAGCATTGAAAACCTTGACCTGCTCTTTCCCTCGCGTCAGATTGGTATGTCCTCGCCAGAGTGTTGAAGACCTTGACCTTTGACCCACTCTTTCCCACTTGCCAGGTAGGTATGTCCTAGCCGGAGTGTCGACGACCTTGACCTTTTACACACTTTTTCCAACACTTTCAGGTAGGTATGTCCTCACCGGAGTGTTGAAGACCATGACCTTTTGGCCCCATCTTTCCCTCGCGTCAGGTAGGTATATCCTCACCGGAATGTTGAAGACCATGACCCGCTCTTTCCCACGTGTCAGGTAGGTATGTCCTCGCCGGAGTTTCGAAGACCTTGACATTTGACTTGCTCTTTCCCAAGCGTCAGGTAAGTATGTCCTCGCTAGAGTGTAGAAGCCTTTGACCCACTATTTCCCACGCGTCAGGTAGGTATGTCCTCGCCGGACTTTCGGAGACCTTGACCTTTGACCCCCTCTTTCCCACGCATCAGGTAGGTATGTCCTCGCTGGAGTGTTCAAGACCTTGACCTTTGACCTCCTCTTTCCTACGCGTCAGGTAGGTATGTCCTCGCCGGAGTGTTGAAGACCTTGAACTTTGACCCCTCTTTCCCATGCATCAGGTAGGTATGTCCTCGCCGGAGTGTTGAAGACCTTAACCTTTTACCCCCTCTTTCCCACACGACAGGTAGATATGTCCTCTACGGTGCATTGAAGACCTTAACCCGCTCTTTCCCACGCATAAGGTAGGTATGTCCTAGCTGGAGTGTCGACGACCTTGACCTTTGAACCACTTTTTCCAACACTTTCCGGTAAGTATGTCCTCACCAGAGTGTCGAAGCCTTTGACCCACTCTTTCCCAACGCGTCAGGTAGGTATGTTCTCACTGTACTTTCGGAGACCTTGACCTTTGACTCACTCTTTCCCACGCATCAGGTAGATATGTCCTCGCAGGAGTATCGAAGATCTTGACCTTGACCTTTGACCCACTTTTTCCAACAATTACTTGAAGGTATGTCCTCGCTGGAAGGTCGACGACCTTGACCTTTGACCCCCTCTTTCCCACGCATCAGGTAGGTATGTCCTCGCCGGAGTGTTCATGAACTTGATCTTTGACACCCTCTTTTCTACTCATCAGGTAGGTATGTCCTCGCCGGAGTGTTGCAGACCTTGCACTTTGACCCCTCTTTCCCATGCATCAGGTAGATATGTCCTCTACGGTGCATTGAAGACCTTAACCCGCTCTTTCCCTTGCATAAGGTAGGTATGTCCTAGCAGGAGTATCGACGACCTTGACCTTTGAACCACTTTTTCCAACACATTCTGGTAAGTATGTCCTCACCGGAGTGTTGAAGACCTTGACCTTTGACCCCCTTTTTCCCTCGCGTCCGGTATGTATATCCTCGCCAGAGTGTAGAAGACCTTGACCGTTAGCCACCTCTTTCACACGCAACAGGTAGGTATGTCCTCACCGGAGTGTTGAAGACCTTGACCTTTGACCCCCTCTTTCCCACACGTCACGTATGTATATCCTCGCTGGAGTGTTGAAGATCTTGACCTTTGACCACCTCTTTCCCACGCAACAGTTAGGTGTGTCCTAGCCGGAGTGTCGACGACCTTGACCTTTGAACCACTTTTTCCAACACTTTCCGGTAAGTATGTCCTCACCGGAGTGTCGAATACCTTGACCTTTGACCCCCTTTTTCCCACGCGTCCGGCATGTATATCCTCGCCAGAATGTTGAAGACCTTGACCTTTGACCCCCTCTTTTTCACGCGTCAGGTAGGTTGTCCTGGCCGAAGTGTTGAAGACCTTGACCTTTGACCCCCCTTTCCCACGTGTCAGGTAGGCATGTCCTCGCCGGACTGTTGAATACCTTGACCTTTGACCCCTCTTTTCTATGCGTCTGGTAGGTATGTCCTAGCAGTAGTGTCGACGACCTTGACCTTTTACACACTTTTTCCAACACTGTCCGGTGTGTATGTCCTAACCGGAGTGTTGAAGACCTTGACCTTTGACCCCATCTTTCCCTCGCGTCAGGTAGGTATATCCTCTCCGGAGTGTTAAAGACCACGACCCGCTCTTTCCCACGGGTCAGGTAGGTATGTCCTCACCATACTTTCGGAGACCTTGATCTTTGACCCACTCTTTCCCACGCGTCAGGTACGTATGTCCTCGCAGGAGTGTCCAAGACCTTAACCTTTGACCCCCTCTTTCCCACACATCATGTAGGTATGTCCTCGCCGGAGTGTTCAAGACCTTGACCTTTGACATCCTCTTTCCCATGCATCAGGTAGGTATTTCCTCGCTGGAGTGTTGAAGACCATAACCTTTTACCCCCTCTTTCCCACGCGTCAGGTAGATATCTCCTCTACGGTGCGTTGAAGACCTTAACCCGCTCTTTCCCACGCATAAGGTAGCTATGTCCTAGCCGGAGTGTCGACGACCTTGACCTTTGAACCACTTTTTCTAACACTTTCCGGGAAGTATGTCCTCACCGGAGTGTCAAAGACCTTGACCTTTGACCGCCTTTTTCCCACGCGTCCGGTAAGTATATCCTCGCTGGAGTGTTGAAGATCTTGACCTTTGACCACCTCTTACCCACGCAACAGGTAGGTATGTCCTAGCCAGAGTGTCGACGACCTTGACCTTTGAACCACTTTTTCCAACACCTTCCGGTAAGTATGTCCTCACCGGAGTGTCGAAGACTTTGACCTTTGACCCCCTCTTCCCCACGCGTCAGGTAGGTATGTTCTCACCGGACTTTCGGAGACCCTGACCTTTGACTCACTCTTTCCCACGCAACAGGTAGGTATGTCCTCGTAGGAGTATCGAAGATCTTGACCTTGACCTTTGACCCACTTTTTCCAACAATTACTTGTAGGTATGTCCTCGCTGGAGTGTTGACGACCTTGACCTTTGATCCCCTCTTTCCCACGCATCAGGTAGGTATGTCCTTGCCGGAGTGTTCAAGACCTTGATGTTTGACACCCTCTTTTCTACTCGTCAGGTAGGTATGTCCTCGCCGGAGTGTTGCAGACCTTGCACTTTGACCCCTCTTTCCCATGCATCAGGTAGGTATGTCCTCACCGGAGTGTTGAAGACCTTAACCTTTTACCCCTTCTTTCCCACACGTCAGGTAGATATGTTCTCTACGGAGCGTTGAAGACCTTGACCCGCTCTTTCTTACGCGTAAGGTAGGTATGTCCTAGCCGAAGTGTCGACGACCTTGACCTTTAACCCACTTTTTTCACCACTTTCCGGTAAGTATGTCCTCACCGGAGTGTTGAAGACCTTGACCTTTGACCCCCTCTTTCCCACACGTCAGGTAGGTATGACCGCGCCGGAATGTTGAAGACCTTGACCTTTGACTCACTCTTTCCCACGCGTCAGGTAGGTATGCCCTAGCAGGAGTGCCGACGACCTTAACATTTGACTCGCTCTTTCCCATGTGTCAGGTAAGTATGTCCTCGCCAGAGTGTCGAAGCCTTTGACCCACTCTTTCCCACGTGTCAGGTAGGTATGTCCTCGCCGGAGTGTCGAAGACCTTGACCTTTGACCCCCTCTTTCCCACTCGTTAGGTAGGTATGTCCTAGCAGGAGTGTCGACGACCTTGACATTTTACACACTTTTCCCAACACTTTCAGGTAGGTATGTCCTCACCGGAGTGTTGTAGACCTTGACCTTTGACCCCATCTTTCCCTCGCGTCAGGTAGGTATATCCTCTCCGGAGTGTTGAAGACCATGACCTTCTCTTTCCCACGTGTCAGGTAGGTATGTCCTCGCCGGAGTGTTGAAGACCTTGACATTTGACTCGCTCTTTCCCACGCGTCAGGTAAGTATGTCCTGACCGGACTTTTGGAGACCTTGACCTTTGACCCACTCTTTCCCACCCGTCAGGTAGGTATGTCCTCGCAGGAGTGTCCAGGACCTTGACCTTTGACCTTCTCTTTCCTACGCGTCAGGTAGGTATGTCCTCGCCGGAGTGTTGAAGACCTTAACCCGCTCTTTCCCACGCATAAGGTAGGTATGTCCTAGCTGGAGTGTCGACGACCTTGACCTTTGAACCACTGTTTCCAACACTTTCCGGTAAGTATGTCCTCACCGGAGTGCCGAAAACCTTGACCTTTGACCCCCTTTTTCCCTCGCGTCCGGTATGTATATCCTCGCCAGAGTGATGAAGACCTTGACCTTTAACCACCTCTTTCCCACGCAACAGGTAGGTATGTCCTCACCGGAGTGTTGAAGACCTTGACCTTTGACCCCCTCTTTCCCGCGTGTCAGGTAGGTATGTCCTCGCCGGACTGTTTAAGACCTTGACCTTTGAACCCTCTTTTCCACGCGTCTGGTAGGTATGTCCTCTCTGGAGTGTTGAAGACCTTGACCTTTGACCTCATCTTTCCCTCTTGTCAGGTAGGTATATCCTCTCTGGAATGTTGAAGACCATGACCCGCTCTTCCCCACGCGTCAGTTAGGTATGTCCTCGCCAGAGTGTCGAAGCCTTTGACCCACTCTTTCCCACGCGTCAGGTAGGTATGTCCTCACCGGACTTTCGGAGACCTTGACCTTTGACCCACTCTTTCCCACGCGTCAGGTAGGTATGTCCTCGCAGGAGTGTCCAAGACCTTGACCTTTGACCGCCTCTTTCCCAAGCATCAGGTAGGTTTGTCCTCGCCGGAGTGTTGAAGACCTTGACCTCTGACCACCTCCTTCCCACGCAACAGGTATGTACGTCCAGCCGGAGTGTCGACGACCTTGACCTTTATTCCACTTTTTTCACCTCTTTCCAGAAAAGTATGTCCTCACCGGAGTGTTGAAGACCTTGACCATTGACCCCCTCTTTCCCACGCGTCAGGTAGGTATGTCCTCGCCGGATTGTTGAAGACCTTGACCTTTGACCCCCTCTTTCCCACGCGTCAGGTAGGTATGTCCTCTTCGGAGTGTTGAAGACCTTGACCTTTTACCCCCTCCATCCCACGCGTCAGGTAGGTATGTCCACTCCGGAGTGCTGAAGACCTTGACCTTTGAATCACACTCTCCCAAGCGTCAGGTAGGTATGTCCTCGCCGGACTTTCGAAGACCTAGGCCTTTGACAGACACTTTCCCACGCGTCAGGTTGGTATGTCCTCGCCGGAGTATCGAAGACCTTGGCATTTGATCCACTCTATCCCACGCACCAGGTAGGTATATCATCGCTGGATTGTCGACGACCTTGACCTTTGACCCTCTCTTTCCCACGCGTCTGGTAGGTATGTCCTCTCTGGAGTGTCAAAGACCTTCACCTATGACCCCCTCTTTCCCACGCATAAGGTGTGTATGTCCTCGCTGGAGGGTTGAAGACCTTTGACCCACTCTTTCCCAAGCGTGAGGTGTGTATGTCCTCGCCGGAGGGTCGAAGACCTTTGACCCACTCTTTCCCATGCGTCAGGTACGTATGTCCTCACCGGACTTTCGGAGACCTTGACCTTTGACCCACTCTTTCCCACGCGCCAGGTAGGTATGTCCTCGCAGGAGTGTCGAAGACTTTGGCCCACTTTTCCCAACTATTTCCGGTAGGTATGTCCTCGCCGGAGTGTTGAAGACCTTGACCTTTGACCCCATCTTTCCCTCGCGTCAGGTAGGTATATCCTCTCCGGAGTGTTGAAGACCATGACCTGCTCTTTCCCACGTGTCAGGTAGGTATGTCCTCGCCGGAGTGTCGAAGACCTTGACATTTGACTCGCTCTTTTCCACGCGTCAGGTAAGTATGTCCTCCCCCGAGTGTCGAAGCCTTTGACCCACTCTTTCCCACGCGTCATGTAGGTATGTCCTGACCGGACTTTCGGAGACCTTGACCTTTGACCCACTCTTTCCCACGCATCTGGTAGGTATGTCCTCTCTGGAGTGTCAAAGACCTTCACCTATGACCCCCTCTTTCCCACGCATAAGGTGTGTATGTCCTCGCCGGAGGGTCGAAGACCTTTGACCCACTCTTTCCCACGCTTGAGGTGTGTATGTCCTCGCCGGAGGGTCGAAGACCTTTGACCCACTCTTTCCCATGCGTCAGGTAGGTGTGTCCTCACCGGACTTTCGGAGACCTTGACCTTTGACCCACTCTTTCCCACGCGCCAGGTAGGTATGTCCTCGCAGGAGTGTCGAAGACCTTGACCTTTGACCCACTTTTCCCAACAATTTCCGGTAGGTATGTCCTCGCCGGAGTGTCCAAGACCTTGACCTTTGACCCCCTCTTTCCCATGCATCAGGTAGGTATGTCCTCGCTGGAGTGTTCAAGACCTTGACCTTTGACCTCCTCTTTCCTACGCGTCAGGTAGGTATGTCCTCGCCGGAGTGTTGAAGACCTTGAACTTTGACCCCTCTTTCCCATGCATCAGGTAGGTATGTCCTCGCTGGAGTGTAGAAGACCTTGACCTTTAACTCCTCTTTCTTACACGTCAGGTAGGTATGTCCTCTTCGTAGTGTTTAAGACCTTGACCTTTTACCCCCTCTTTCCCACGCGTCAGGTAGATGTGTCCTCTCCCGAACGTCGAAGGCCTTGTCCCACTCTTTCCCACGTGTCAGGTAGGTATGTCCTCGCCGCAGTGTCGACGACCTTGACCTTTGATCCTTCTTTCCCACAATTCAAATAGAAATGTCCTCTCCGGAGTGTTGAAGACCTTGACATTTGACACCCTCTTTCCTACGTGTCAATTAGGTATGGTGTGGCTCACTGGCTAGAGGCGGCAGACCCGGAAGCCGAGAAAAGCCCGGGACCAGGGTTCGATTCCTGACGCGGCAGGGTCGTGACCCAGGGTCAGCGGACTTGATAATTCTCGCCTCGGTGCCTACTCTAACCAGGGATCACACTCGGCAACTCTGGGTATTAGCTTGCCTCATCTCTACAACGGCCCCCCACATTCGCCGGGGATGCCTGGTTTCACCTTGGAGATACCCAGGGATAGCCAGGACGGGTTCCCCAGCGGTCTACAGCGCCACGACGCCTCAGGGCAGCAGTGCGCTTTACAAGACACATACATTACATTACATTACATTACATTGCATTACAGTATGTCCTCTCCGGATTGTTGAAGATCTTGACCTTTGACCCCCTCTTTCCCAAGCGTCAGGTAGCTATGTCCTTGCCAGAGTGTTTTAGACCTTGACCCCACCTTTCCCATACGTCACTTAGTTTTGTCTTTGTCAAAGTGTTGAAGACCTTGACCTTTGAACCCCCTCTTTCCCACGTGTCAGCTAGGTATTTCCTCGCCAGAGTGTTAAACACCTTGACCTTTGACCCCCTCTTTCCCAAGCGTCAGGTAGATATGTCCTTTCCGGAGTGTTAAAGACCTTGACCTTTGACCCCCTCTTTCCCACGCTTCAGGTAGTTATATCCTCACCGGAGTATTGAAGACCTTGATCTTTGACCCACTCTTTCCATCGCGTCAGGTAGGTATGTACTCACAGTAGTGTTAAACACCTTGTACTTTAACCCCCTCATTCCCATGCATCCAGTAGGTATGTCCTTGCCGGAGTATTGCAGATCTTGACCGTTGACCCCCCTCTTTCCCATGCGTCAGGTAGGTATGTCCACGCCGGAGTGTTGAAGACCTTGCCATTTTACCACCTCTTTCCCAAGCGTCAGGTAGATATGTCCTCTCCAGAGTGTTGAAGACCTTGACCTTTGACCTCTGTTTCCCACGCGTCAGGTAGGTTTACCCTTGCCGGAGTGTTAAAGACCTAGACCTTTGACCCTCTATTTCCCATGCGTCAGTTAGGTATGTCCTTGCCGGAGTGTCGAAGACTTTGACCCACTCTTTCCTATGCGTCAGGTAGGTATGTCCTTGCAGGAGTGTCGAAGACCTTGACCTTTGACCCTCTCTTTCCCACGCTTCAGGTAGGCATGTATTCACCGGAGTGTCGAAGACCTTAACCCCCAACCCCCTTTTTCCCACGCATCAGGTAGGTATGTCCTCACCGGAGTGTCGAAGCCTTTGACCCACTCTTTCCCATGCGTTAGGTAGCTATGTCCTTGCAGGAGTGTCGAAGCCTTTGACCCACTCTTTCCTATGCGTCAGGTAGGTATGTCCTTGCAGGAGTGTCGAAGACCTTGATCTTTGACCCTCTCTTTCCCACGCTTCAGGTAGGTATGTATTCACCGGAGTGTCGAAGACCTTAACCCCGACCCCCTCTTTCCCACGCATCAGGTAAGTATGTCCTCACCGGACTGTTGAAGTCTTTGACCCACTCTTTCCCATGCGTCAGGTAGCTATGTCCTTGCAGGAGTGTCGAAGACCTTGACCTTTGACCCTCTCTTTCCCATGCGTCATTTAGGTATGTCCTCCCAGAGGGTTGACACGCATCAGGTAGGTATGTCCTCGCAGGAGTGTCGAAGCCTTTGACCCACTCTTTCCTATGCGTCAGGTAGGTATGTCCTTGCAGGAGTGTCGAAGACCTTGACCTTTGACCCCCTCTTTCCCACGCGTCAGGTAGGTATGTACTCGCCGGAGTGTTGAACACCTTGACCTTTGATCCCCTCATTCCCATGCATCCAGTAGGTATGTCCTCGCCGGAGTATTGCAGATCTTGACCTTTGACCCCCCTCTTTCCCATGCGTCAGGTAGGTATGTCCATGCAGGAGTGTGAAGGACCTTGATCTTTGACCCTCTTTCCCACGCGTCAGGTAGGTATGTCCTTGTCGGAGTGTCGAAGACCATGACCTTTGACCCCCTCTTTCCCATGCATCAGGTTGGTATGTCCTCGCTGGAGTTTCGAAGATCTTGACCTTTGACCCACTCTTTCCCACCCGTCATGTAGGTATGTCCTTTCCGGAGTGTCGAAGATCTTGACCTTTGACCCACTCTTTCCCACGCGTCAGGTATGTATGTCCTCGCTGGAGTGTCGAAAGACCTTGACCTTTCACCCACTCTTTCCCAGACGTCAGGTAGATATGTCCTCCGCGGAGTGTCAAAGACTTGACCTTTGACCCAATCTTTCCCACCCGTCATGTAGGTATGTCCTCGCCGGAGTGTCGAAGACCTTGACCTTTGACCCACTCTTTCCCACGCTTCAGGTAAGTGTGTCCTCGCTAGAGTGTCGAAGACCTTGACCTTTGACCCACTCTTTCGGACGTGTCATGTATGTCCTCACCAGAGTTTCGAAAACCTTGACCTCTGACCCACTCTTTCCAACGTTTCCGGTAGGTATGTATTCGCCGTAGTGTTGAAGACCATGACCTCTCACCCACTCTTTCCAACGCTTCCAGTAGGTATGTCCTCGCCGGAGTGTTGAAAACCTTGACCTCTGACCCACTCTTTCCAACATTTTCTGGTAGGTATTTCCTCTCCGGAGTGTTGAAGACCTTGACCTCAGACCCACCCTTTCGAACACTTCATGTAGGTATGTTCTATACAGAGTGTTGAAGACTTTCGCGGTATGAAGGTATAGCATGGCTAAATCTTCTCGGCGATCTCTGAATCTAGTAAGGTTGCCATGTAGGTGTTTGAGGTTTAGCCTAGTAAGGCATGTAGCCCAACTGGTCCAGGTGCACCAGTTTCAAGATGAACTGCCTTAGTCGAGTGCCCAGTACTTTCGCTAGTATTAAGAAGTGATATAGTCCTATAGAAAGGCACAACTATCTACTGGTTTCCTGTCTATCAGGACTGCCACTACCATAGTCAACTGCTGGTCATAGGGTATCTAGCTTATTTTGTTGGCTTCATGGAACATCTGACTCTTGTGCGGCGCTAAGCCATACTTTTATATAGTTCTATTGGAAATTTGTTCACCCTGGAACTTTCCTAGATGAAGGTCTTTGATGGTCTAACTGTCTCACTTTATACTATGTCTCCATCTAGTAAATTTGTTTCCTCTGGCACTGGGGCCAGGAGGAGTATATGTTTGAGGAAGCCTCCTGTGTCACTTTGTAACTTGCTCATGATTCACCGATATAGGTCTTGATAGTAACTTGCGATTTCAGCCACTATTTCTGTTTGCCTCTTGACGAGTGGCTCCTTCTTCCGCCGTATTGACTATACCAAATTTCTATCCCTTTCTTGCTCAGCCATACAGGAACGTACCATGTCTATTGCCTACCTTGTTTATTCAGTACTGTGAGGTCAAGGTGGTGGTTCTCTCTTTATTATCAGCCGAGTCCCCTTACTCTTGCTCTCGTACCCTCAGTAATGGCTTACTTTCTTATTTACATACTTTTGAAGCCCCTCAGGACCACCATGTAGGCTTCCCATGTTATTAGCTCTGAGGTTCCAGGACCCACGTTTTCTTCAAAGTAGTGGACAGTGCCTTTTCTCAACTCCCGAGCGATGCTTCTATCTTTGAGGTACCATAGTTATTGAGTCCAGGCCCTGTCTCTATCCACATATGGGTCCTGCAGCTTGGCCCACATCTGTGAGTGATTTGAGATCCCGTTTGCAATCAGTCTAGTGTAGGGATTTTCCCAGTATAATGATCGATATTTGATAAACTGTTGCATGCTCTGGAGTGGAAATTCTTTTGTCATGCCCTGGCGTGCTGGTTGTCTAGATGTTAGAAAGACCTTTGGCCCAAAGGAATCCCACCAAAGGAATCTCCCTTGCCCGTCCCTGTCATTGTGGGTATTTATCCTCCCCATCACTCACCACCAGATTGAAGTTGCCTAAATTTAGTATCCAGTCAGGTAGGCGCAATGGGAGTGTTCCCTGCATCTTCAATGTCTATGCAAGGAGTTTAGGTGGGAAGTATAGGGATCAAAGGTTAATTTGCTGTCCTAGCAGCCCGACTCTTCAACTTATCACCCTTGCACGTACGATGAGTGTTGACTTCTTAATTAGCAGTCCTACTCCCTTTGAGTCAGATGTGTGTGCCAAATGTGCCAGCACTTTATATCCCCCTTTTCAGTGTCTCACAGTTGTTTCCCTTCTGGTGCCTTTCTTGTAAAATTCCCCCATCATGTCACTTGTGAACCTCTATGCATCTCTTTGTTTTGTTCCCAAGTCCATTTATATTCCAGGTCAAAGCTGTTAATTTGCCCCCTCCGCTGCATGCTTTGTGTAGATACATAGTGAGACGCTTTGCTTTCCTCTTGATCTGCCCAGTTGTCTGGCTTCCCATGTCCCCGGGAGTCTCTGCGACTCTGGAGTGGACGCTGTCCGCTGAGACCAATGACAGCAGCTGTGTGAATAACTCCCCTCTGAACCCCTCCATCTCCTTGTCCCTCCCTGCTACCTTGTTGTCTGGGTTTAAAACTGCTTGGCCTCCCCAACTCGCCTGTTGTGTCCTCTCTGACCATGGAAGCTCGACTGGAACCTTCTCAGTTTTGTCCTCGCTCCACCATTCCCTGCAGCCACCATTTGCCAATCCACCATTTCACCCAGCAGAGTAGATGCAGATATCTAACTGATAGTCCACATCGTGTTCAGGGTCATTTATCATAATGATAAAACATCAACAAACTATGCCAGCACTGTCCTCAATCCTCACCAGTTCAAAATATAACGCTAGCTAAATCTGGGGAAGAGCCCTTTCTTCATCTCTCACACATGGATGCGCCTGACTTGTACATGTCTCCGAGCTCTTTGAGATAGGGACTATCCCAAACCATCAGCATGATTATCCCACCGACAGCACAAGTCAGGGAAACAATCTTTGTGAACACTCATGCCCAGCAGAACCGAAGACGTAAAATGGAAGAAAAACCAACAACCTTTCAGCAAGTCCAGTAGCTGTAACCCAGAGCTTGGGAGTTTTGCTATTCTA
Organism: Lissotriton vulgaris; assembly: GCF_964263255.1. NCBI lineage: Eukaryota > Metazoa > Chordata > Amphibia > Caudata > Salamandridae > Lissotriton > Lissotriton vulgaris. The sequence goes on along the minus strand of NC_141688.1, from coordinate 183,915,774 downwards.
TTAGAACGACAATACAATAGCGGTTATGCCGTAAGCCCATGGATAACGACTGATATCTGAACTCTTTTACACGGATTGAGCGTCGGCACAATGTTGCAAGTAGAAGTACAGGAGGACCTTTGGACTTTTAAGAAGTAAAGTCTGATGTCTCCATTGGTGTGGTGATGTCTTACAATATTCTCCAGAAATCAGTGGTAAAATGGTGTAAACATGTGCAATTCTTCCCAATATCGTGACTCGGAAAGAATTGGAAGTTTGGATGTCTGAGTCAGAGTCTGATGAAGAGAGCAAAGAGCCATCAGTAGCTCAACAAGATGATAACTCAAGGACAACCCAAAGCCGCGGACGCCTCACGAAAGGTAAGTTATAAATGAACCAAATCATTTTAGCATAATAATACAAATGCTTCGTAGTTGGTAAACCATAGTCTCGCTTTACTTTCAGATATGGCAACTCATGTAAGCAAAGTAATGTAACATTACACTATGACACAAAATGTAAATGATAAGTTACAAAAGGTTTATGTGTGCCTTACAATAATATCAAATGAAAGGTATACCATGTGTGTTGTTACCCTAAACACACCAAAAATAACGAATGGCAAAAAAAAATGTCTAGCTTTTTCTTCATGGAAATCTGTGTTCAAGCATGAGGACGTTGAATTTTTTGAAAACCAAATGTAATGATTTTCTTCATCTCTGTCTTTTCATTCCAGGTACTGAACCTTAAGCATTGATGCCTTCAAACCTCCAAAGAGTTGCACATTTTCATCACTATGAGCAGTTCCCAGAATTTGTTAGGATTGTGTGTTGGCAATCTGGCGACTGCGAGCTCCACATCGACCGGACTTGTCTTAGCCTCCCTACAGTTTCCTGGGTGACACGCTGTGTGTCTCTTCCACACACTTCTTGCACTAAATGTGTATGCTCTGTGACTCTGTCATTTATATATTCCGCTTAGAGTGCTGTGCTCTGGCTATGAAGATTAATTGGTCCGTGAGATTTCACAAGTCCCTTGGCTTCTGACACATCACTTCCATGAGCTTGGAAATATGTTAGAAAGTGTAATTATGATTAATAAATTTGTTGTACTCAAGCTAATGGGTTAATGTGTTTTCCCTACATCTACCATGATACACTATGAACAATCACTGCTTTTTTAATGTAATCCATTATGTGGATTCCATTCCTTATTTATATATACACAAGAATTAAAAAGGTTGTATAAAGTATAAGTGTTTTGATGCTGCCTAACCACATATATGTTTGTATGCAACAAAGCTATCTTATACTTCCCTAGAGAGGCTCCTGGAATGTCAGATGCATCAATTTTACAGAATCCATTGACTGATTCTGATCTCAGAGTAGTTTTTACCAGTTCGTCTATCGCAATTGGTTTGGGCAGTGGCGGACCTCCTCCAGTAGCTCTAGCCTCGATTAGACAGTTTGCAACCTTCTCGTTCGTCCATGATCTGAGATCTTGCCATCGTTTTCTGATTTCCTTTAATGGATCTTCACATCACACCAGCAGAGATGATTTTTTCTGTATTGCTTTCCATATTTAATTCTTTTGTGATTAAGGCACTGTGAGGGATGATTTCCCAAAAGGTTTGTCATGGTGCCAAGCACACTGCTCTGTCGATATTTCCAGTTCTTGTCTTGAATATTTTATTTTGTGTTTCCAGGCCCCAGCCTCCTTCTCTGTGTCCTTTCTTGACATTTGATGTCTTTATGGGTGGATGTCACACACACAGGTCGATGTTGTTTGGATACTGTCCACAATCTCCAGCATGCACACTCTGCTGTTTCAAATTGAGCAGCACTTTTTCGTCGTGGGGTCATAAGGGTATGACAAAATATGATGACCGCTAATTCTGACAGAATTCACAATTTATGAAGTTGCAGAATACGTTGACCTAAGTACCCCACCAAACAAATACTGATTCTCAAATTGTTGATACAACTACTACTGTGCATTCTGAATAGCGATTTCCTACTTGCAAGGTGCTATTTGTCGCAATTAGGAAATCACACTCCAGTGCAGGAAATCTACTGGGCCTCTAAACTCCCTGCTCCATTATATACTAGTGACTAGGGACTTATAGGTAGTTTGAGTCCCCCTTACCGTACTATATCCTGGAGACTTACAGGGGTCTCTCATTGCCAATTCTAATTATACGGAATTACATATACTTTTATTCAGAACTGAGGCCCTGGGTCTGGTTAGCAGAGCCCATGGAGCTGTCAGAGTCACAGAACCAGCACCTAGTAGGCAAAATGGGGTCTAAAAGTGGGGGAAATTGCAAACAGGTCCTGATTTCTCACAGTGCACAATTACTATGTATTTGCATCTTTTGCTGCATCTGTAATACAGCGTGGATGCAATGCTAAAAGGTTGCCTCATTTCCCTGGTCCTTTACTTGAACCGCATGCCACACTGGCAAACAGCTGGAGCAATTGCATTCTAAACTTTTATATAAAACAACCAACTTCAATACGCATCGAACTAAGAAGTATAAATGATGACAACATGTGTACTGAGCCCTGATGAAGTTCTTGGTGGACGAAACGCGTTGGCTACTGTTTGAGGTGATTTTAAGAATAAAGATTTAAAGAAGAAATATGGCAGCGCTAGTCACCTACCTTTGTAGAATAAAGATTTACTGAAAAAAGAAATTTGAGACTTGATGATGACATTGCTTGAAGTTAAACATTGTGTACAATAGACTCAAGTTTCACTATATACATTTAAAAACTTTGGAATTAAGTGCCGAACCACTATCTTGTGGGGCGGTGTAGAGATATTGTGACAACTGCTGCAGACCTTAATTTCTGCAAATACATGATACTTTCTGGTAGACTGGGTAAATATCAGAATTAGAAGCTGGCGCCCTAGCCCATCTTTAAGAGAGGGGGTAAAACCTTGGAAATTCTGCGTGGGCAACCTCCCCGCTTCACCAGTGGTGCGAGAGCAAGGGCTTGCCAGTAGCTGTCTGGGAGCTGCAGACAGTGTTCATAATTATCCTCTCGAGAGATAAAATATTTTCTCTTAACCACCTTTCTTCCCACATGACTGCATGGGTCTGAAGTGTAACATGCTATGTATACAGGCTGGTAGGTTGAGGACGACGTTGAGGACGAGGCCCATGGCTGAGTTTTGTAAGGTCTGTGAGGTGTATTGTGCTATGCATGTAGGCTGGTAGGTTGAGGAAGCGCTGGTGGCTGAGTTTTGTATGGTCTGTGAGGTGTAACCTGCTATGCACGCAGGCTGGTGCGTTGAGGATGAGACTGGTGGCTGAGTTTTGTATGGTCTGTGAGGTGTAACCTGCTATGCACGCAGGCTGGTGGGTTGAGGATGAGGCTGGTGGCTGCTAACTCAGTTTTGTACGGTCTATGAGGTGTAACGTGCTATGCATGCAGGCTGGCAGGTTGAGGAAGCGCTGGTGGCTGAGTTTTCTAAGGTATATGAGGTGTAACGTGCTTTGCATGCAGGCTGGTAGGTTGAGGATGAGGCTAGTGGCTGAGTTTTGTAAGGTCTGTGAGGTGTAATGTGCTCTGTATGCAAGCTGGTAGGTTGAGGAAGAGGCTGGTGGCTGAGTTTTGTAAGGTCTGTGAGGTGCAACGTGCTAGGCATGCAAGCTGGTAGGTTGAGGATGAGGTGGATGGCTGAGATTTGTAAGGTCTGTGAGGTGTAACATGCTATGTATGCAGGCTGGTGGGTTGAGGATGTGGCTGGTAGCTACGTTTTGTAAAGTCTGTGAGGTGTAACATGCTATGCACGCAGGCTGGTTGGTTAAGAATGAGAATGGTGTAAGGTCTGTGAGGTGTAACGTGCCATGCATACAGGCTGGTGGGTTGAGGATGAGGCTGGTGGCTGAGTTTTGTAAGGTCTGTGAGGTGTAACGTGCTTTGCATACAGGCTGTTAGCTTGAGGATGAGGCTGGTGGCTGAGTTTTAAAAGGTCTGTGAGGTGTAAAGTGCTAGTCATGCAGGCTGGTAGGTTGAGGATGAGACTAGTGGCTGAGTTTTGTCAGGTCTGTGAGGTGTAACGTGCTATGCATGCAGGCTGGTGGGTAGAGGATAAGACTGATGGCTGAGTTCTGAAAGGTCTGTGGGGTGTTCAGTGCTATGCTGGCAGGCTGGTGTGTTGAGGATGAGGCTGGAGGCTGAGTTTTGTAAGGTCTGTGAGGTGTAATGTGCTATGCATGCAGGCTGATAAGTTGAGGCAGGAGGCTGAGTGTTATAAGGTCTGTGAGGTGTAACGTGCAATGCACGCAGGCTGGTGGGTTGAGGATGAGACTGGTGTAAGGTCTGTGAGATGTAACGTGCAATGCATGCAGGCTGGTGAGTTGAGGATGAGGCTGGTGGATGAGTTTTGTACGGTGTGTGAGATGTAACGTGCTATGCATGCAGGCTGGTAGGTTGAGGATGAGGCTGGAGGCTGAGTTTTGTAGGGTGAATGAGGTGTAACGTGCTCTGCATACAGGCTGCTAGGTTGAGGATGAGGCTGGTGGCTGAGTTTTGTAAGGTATGTGAGGTGTAACGTGCTATGCACTCAGGCTGGTGGGTTGAGGATGAGACTGGTGTAAGGTCTGTGAGGTGTAACGTGCTCTGCATGCAGGCTGGTAGCTTCAGGACGAGGCGGGTGGCTGAGTTTTGAAAGGTCTGTGAGGTGTAACGTGCTATGCATGCAGGCTGGTGGTTTGTGGATGAGGCAGGTGGCTGAGATTTTAAATGTCTGTGAGCTGTAACGTGCTATGCATGTGGGCTGGTATGTTGAGGATGATTCTGGCCGCTGAGATTTGTAAGGTCTGTGAGGTTAATGTGCTATGCATGCAGGCTGGTAGGTTTAGGTAGAGGTTGGTGGGTGAGCTTTGTAAGGTCTGTGGGGTGTAACATGCTCTACATCCAGGCTGGTAGGTCGAGTATGAGGCTGGTGGCTGAGTTTTGAAAGGTCTGTGAGGAGTAACGTGCTTTGCATGCAGGCTGGTAGCTTGAGGTTGAGGCTGGTGGCTGAGTTTTGAAAGGTCTGTGAGGTGTAACGTGGTATGCATGCAGGCTGGTGGTTTGTGGATGAGGCAGGTGGCTGAGTTTTGAAATGTCTGTGAGCTGTAACGTGCTATGCATGCAGGCTGGTAGGTTGAGGATGAGGCTTGCCGCTGAGATTTGTAAGATCTGTGAGGTTAATGTGCTATGCATGCAGGTTGGTAGGTTGAGGATGAGACTGGTGGCTGAGTTTTGTAAGGTCTGTGAGGTGTAACGTGCTATGCATTCAGGCTGGTAGGTAGAGGATGAGGCTGGTGGCTGAGTTTTGAAAGGTCTGCGAGGTTAACGTGCAATGCATGCAGGCTGGTAGGTTGAGTATTCAGCTGGTGGCTGAGTTTTGAAATGTCTGTGAGGGGTAACGTGCTATGCATGCAGGCTGGTGGTTTGTGGATGAGGCTGGTGGCTGATTTTTGAAATGTCTGTGAGCTGTAACGTTCTATGCGTGCGGGCTGGTAGGTTGAGGAGGAGGCTGGCCACTGAGATTTGTAAGGTCTGTGAGGTTAATGATATGCATGCATGCTGGTAGGTTTAGGAAGAGGTGGGTGGTTGAGTTTTGTAAGGTCTGTGAGGTGTAACGTGCTCTGCATGCAGGCTGGTAGGTTGAGTATGAGGCTGGTGGCTGAGATTTGAAAGGTCTGTGAGGTGTAACGTGCTTTGCATGCTGGCTGGTAGCTTGAGGATGAGGCTGGTGGTTGTGTTTTAAAAGGTCTGTATGCTGTAACGTGCTATGCATACAGGCTGGTGGATTGTGGATGAGGCTGGTGGCTGATTTTTGAAATGTCTGTGAGCTGTAACATGCTATGCATGCAGGCTGGTAGGTTGAGGATGAGGCTTGCCGCTGAGATTTGTTAGGTCTGTGAGGTTAATGTTCTATGCATGCAGGTTGGTAGGTTAAGGATGAGACTGGTGGCTGAGTTTTGTAAGGGCATTGAGGTGTAACGTGCTATGCGTGCAGCCTGGTAGGTTGAGGATGAGGCTGGGGGCTGGAAGCTGAGTTTTGTAAGGTCTGTGAGGTATAACGTGCTACGCATGCAGGCTGCTGGGTTGAGGATTAGGCTGGTGGCTGAGTTTTGAAAGGTCTGTGAGGTGTAACGTGCTATGCATGCAGGCTGGTAGGTTAAGTATTCGGCTGGTGGCTGAGTTTTGAAAGGTCTGTGAGGTGTAACGTGCTATGCATGCAGACTGGTAGGTTGAGTATTCGGCTGGTGGCTTAGTTTTGAAAGGTCTGTGAGGTATAACGTGCTTTGCATGCAGGCTGGTAGCTTGAGGATGAGGCTGCAGGTTGAGTTTTAAAAGGTCTGTGAGGTGTAACGTGCTATGCATGGAGGCTGGTGGTTTGTGGATGAGGCTGGTGGCTGAGTTTGTAAATGTCTGTGAGCTGTAAGGTGCTATGCATTCAGGCTGGTAGCTTGAGGATGAGGCTGGTGGTTGAGTTTTAAAAGGTCTGTGAGGTGTAACGTGCTATGCATGGAGGCTGGTGGTTTGTGAATGAGGCCTCATGGCTGAGTTTGTAAATGTCTGTGAGCTGTAACGTGCTATGCATGCAGGCTGGTGGTTTGTGGATGAGGCTGTTAGCTGAGTTTTGTAAGGTCTGGGAGGTGTAACGTGCTATGCATGCAGGCTGCTGGGTTTAGGATTAGTCTGTTGGCTGAGCATTGAAAGGTCTGTAAGGTGTAACATGCTTTGCATGCAGGCTGGTAGCTTGAGGATGAGGCTGGTGGCTGAGTTTTAAAAGGTCTGTGATGTGTAAAGTGCTAGGCATGGAGGCTGGTAGGTTGAGGATGAGACTAGTGGCTGAGTTTTGTAAGGTCTGTGAGGTATAGCATGCTATGCATGCAGGCTGGTGGGTTGAGGATAAGTCTGATGGCGGAGTTCTGAAAGGTGCGTGAGGTGTTCCGTGCTATGCAGGCAGGCTGGTGTGTTGGGGAGGAGGCTGGTGGCTGAGTTTTGTAAGGTCTATGAGGTGTACCGTGCTATGCATACAGGCTGCTGGGTTAAGGATGAGACTGGTGGCTGAGTTTTGAAAGGTCTGTGAGGTGTAACTTGCTTTGCATGCAGGCTGGTAGCTTGAGGATGAGGCTGCTGGCTGAGTTTTGTAAGGTCTGTGAGGTGTAATGTGCTATGCATGCAGGCTGGTGTGTTGAGGATGAGGCTGGTGGCTGAATTTTGTGCGGTCTGTGAGGTGTGACGTGTTCTGCATGCAGTTTGGTAGGTTGAGGATGAGGCTGGAGGCTGAGTTTTGTAAGGTCTATGAGGTGTACAGTGCTATGCATACAGACTGCTAGGTTGAGGATGAGGCTGGTGGCTGAGTTTTGTAAGGTCTGTGAGGTGTTCCGTGCTATGCAGGCAGGCTGGTGTGTTGAGGATGAGACTGGTGGCTGAGTTTTGAAAGGTCTGTGAGGTGTAATGTGCTATGCATGCAGGCTGGTAGGTTGAGGATGAGGCTGGTGGCTGACTTTGTATGGTCTCTGAGGTTTAATGTGCTATGCATGCAGGCTGATAGGTTGAGGATGAGGCTGGAGGCTGGGTTTTGTAAGGTCTATGAGGTGTAACGTGCTATGCATACAGGCTGCTAGGTTGAGGATGAGGCTGGTGGCTGAGTTTTGTAAGGTCTGTGAGGTGTTACATGCTATGCACGCAGGCTGGTGGGTTGAGGATGAGACTTGTGTAAGGTCTGTAAGGTGTAATGTGCTATGCTTGCAGGCTGGTGGGTTGAGGATGAGGCTGGTGGCTGAGTTTTGTAAGGTCTGTGAGGTGTAACGTGCTCTGCATGCATGCTGGTAGCTTGAGGATGAGGCGGGTGGCTGAGTTTTGAAAGGTCTGTGAGGTGTAACGAGCTATGCATGCAGGCTGGTGGTTTGTGGATGAGGCTGGTGACTGAGATGTGAAATGTCTGTGAGCTGTAACGTGCTATGCATGCGGGCTGGTATGTTGAGGAGGATTCTGGCCGCTGAGATTTGTAAGGTCTGTGAGGTTAATGTGCTATGCATGCAGGCTGGTAGGTTTAGGAAGAGGTTGGTGGTTGAGCTTTGTAAGGTCTGTGGGGTGTAACGTGCTCTGCATGCCGGCTGGTAGGTTGAGGATGAGGCTTGCCGCTGAGATTTGTAAGGTCTGTGAGGTTAATGTGCTATGCATGCAGGTTGGTAGGTTGAGACTGGTGGCTGAGTTTTGTAAGATCTGTGAGGTGTAACGTGCTATGCATGCAGGCTGGTAGGTTGAGGATGAGGCTGGTTGCTGGGTTTTGAAAGGTCTGCAAGGTGTAACGTGCTATGCATGCAGGCTGGTGGGTTGAGGATAAGTCTGATGGCGGAGTTCTGAAAGGTGCGTGAGGTGTTCCGTGCTATGCAGGCAGGCTGGTGTGTTGGGGAGGAGGCTGGTGGCTGAGTTTTGTAAGGTCTGTGAGGTGTACCGTGCTATGCATACAGGCTGCTGGGTTAAGGATGAGACTGGTGGCTGAGTTTTGAAAGGTCTGTGAGGTGTAACTTGCTTTGCATGCAGGCTGGTAGCTTGAGGATGAGGCTGCTGGCTGAGTTTTAAAAGGTCTGTGAGGTGTAATGTGTTAGGCATGCAGGCTGGTAGCTGGAGGATGAGACTGGTGGCTGAGTTTTGTAAGGTCTGTGAGGTGTAATGTGCTATGCATGCAGGCTGGTGTGTTGAGGATGAGGCTGGTGGCTGAATTTTGTGCGGTCTGTGAGGTGTGACGTGTTCTGCATGCAGTTTGGTAGGTTGAGGATGAGGCTGGAGGCTGAGTTTTGTAAGGTCTATGAGGTGTACAGTGCTATGCATACAGACTGCTAGGTTGAGGATGAGACTTGTGGCTGAGTTTTGAAAGGTCTGTGAGGTGTAATGTGCTATGCATGCAGGCTGGTAGGTTGAGGATGAGGCTGGTGGCTGACTTTGTATGGTCTCTGAGGTTTAACGTGCTATGCATGCAGGCTGATAGGTTGAGGATGAGGCTGGAGGCTGAGTTTTGTAAGGTCTATGAGGTGTAACGTGCTATGCATACAGGCTGCTAGGTTGAGGATGAGGCTGGTGGCTGAGTTTTGTAAGGTCTGTGAGGTGTTACATGCTATGCACGCAGGCTGGTGGGTTGAGGATGAGACTTGTGTAAGGTCTGTAAGGTGTAATGTGCTATGCTTGCAGGCTGGTGGGTTGAGGATGAGGCTGGTGGCTGAGTTTTGTAAGGTCTGTGAGGTGTAATGTGCTCTGCATGCATGCTGGTAGCTTGAGGATGAGGCGGGTGGCTGAGTTTTGAAAGGTCTGTGAGGTGTAACGTGCTATGCATGCAGGCTGGTGGTTTGTGGATGAGGCTGGTGACTGAGATGTTAAATGTCTGTGAGCTGTAACGTGCTATGCATGCGGGCTGGTATGTTGAGGAGGATTCTGGCCGCTGAGATTTGTAAGGTCTGTGAGGTTAATGTGCTATGCATGCAGGCTGGTAGGTTTAGGAAGAGGTTGGTGGTTGAGCTTTGTAAGGTCTGTGGGGTGTAACGTGCTCTGCATGCCGGCTGGTAGGTTGAGGATGAGGCTTGCCGCTGAGATTTGTAAGGTCTGTGAGGTTAATGTGCTATGCATGCAGGTTGGTAGGTTGAGACTGGTGGCTGAGTTTCGTAAGATCTGTGAGGTGTAACGTGCTATGCATGCAGGCTGGTAGGTTGAGGATGAGGCTGGTTGCTGGGTTTTGAAAGGTCTGCAAGGTGTAACGTGCTATGCATGCAGGCTGGTTGGTTGAGTATTCAGCTGGTGGCTGAGTTTTGAAATGTCTGTGAGGTGTAACGTGCTATGCATGCCAGCTGGTGGTTTGTCTCAAAGGCTGGCCACTGAGATTTGTAAGGTCTGTTAGGTTAATGTGAAATGCATGCAGGCTGGTAGGTTTAGGAAGAGGCTGGTGGCTGAGTTTTGAAAGGTCTGTGAGGAGTAACGTGCTTTGCATGCAGGCTGGTAGCTTGAGGTCGAGGCTGCTGGCTGAGTTTTAAAAGGTCTGTGAGGTGTAACGTGCTATGCATGCAGGCAGGTGGTTTGTTGATGAGGCTGGTGGCTGAGTTTTGAAATGTCTGTGAGCTGCAACGTGCTATGCATGCAGGCTGGTAGGTTGAGGATGAGGCTTGCCGCTGAGATTTGTAAGGTCTGTAAGGTTAATGTGCTATGCATGCAGGTTGGTAGGTTGAGGATGAGACTGGTGGCTGAGTTTTGTAAGGTCTGTGAGGTGTAACGTGCTATGCATGCAGGCTGGTAGGTTGAGGATGAGGCTGGTTGCTGGGTTTTGAAAGGTCTGCAAGGTGTAACGTGCTATGCATGCAGGCTGGTTGGTTGAGTATTCAGCTGGTGGCTGAGTTTTGAAATGTCTGTGAGGTGTAACGTGCTATGCATGCCGGCTGGTGGTTTGTGGAGGAGGCTGGCCACTGAGATTTGTAAGGTCTGTTAGGTTAATGTGAAATGCATGCAGGCTGGTAGGTTTAGGAAGAGGTGGGTGGGAGAGTTTTGTAAGGTCTGTGAGGTGTAACGTGCTCTGCATGCAGGCTGGTAGGATGAGTATGAGGCTGGTGGCTCAGTTTTGAAAGGTCTGTGAGGTGTAACGTGCTTTGCATGGAGGCTGGTAGCTTAAGGATGAGGCTGGTGGTTGAGTTTTAAAAGGTCTGTGAGGTGTAACGTGCTATGCATGCAGGATGGTGGTTTATGAATGAGGCTCGTGGCTTAGTTTTGAAATGTCCGTGCGCTGTAATGTGCTATGCATGCAGGCTTATGGATTGTGGATGAGGCTGGTGGCTGAGTTTTGAAATGTCTGTGAGCTGTAACATGCTATACATTCAGGCTGGTAGGTTGAGGAAGAAGCTTGCAGCTGAGATTTGTAAGGTTTGTGAGGTTAATGTGCATTGCATGCAGGTTGGCATGTTAAGGATGAGACTGGTGGCTGGGTTTTGTAAGGTCTGTGAGGTGTAACGTGCTATGCATGCAGGCTGGTAGGTTGAGGATAAGGCTGGGGGCTGGAGGCTGAGTTTTGTAAGGTCTGTGAGGTATAACGTGTTATGCATGCAGGCTACTGGGCTGAGGATGAGGCTGGTGGCTGAGTTTTGAAAGGTCTGTGAGGTATATATAACGTGTTATTCATGCAGGGTACTGGGCTGAGGAAGAGGTTGGTGGTTGAGCTTTGTAAGGTCTGTGGGGTGTAACGTGCTCTGCATGCCGGCTGGTAGCTTGAGGTCGAGGCTGCTGGCTGAGTTTTAAAAGGTCTGTGCGGTGTAACGTGCTATGCATGCAGGCTGGTGGTTTGTGGACGAGGCTGGTGGCTGAGTTTGAAATGTCTGTGAGCTGCAACGTGCTATGAATGCAGGCTGGTAGGTTGAGGATGAGGCTTGCCGCTGAGATTTGTAAGGTCTGTGAGGTTACTGTGCTATGCATGCAGGTTGGTAGGTTGAGGATGAGACTGGTGGCTGAGTTTTGTAAGGTCTGTGAGGTGTAACGTGCTATGCATGCAGGCTGGTAGGTTGAGGATGAGTCTGGAGTCTAAGTTTTGTAAGGTCTGTGAGGTGTAACGTGCTATGCATGCAGGCTGCTGGGTTGAGGATGAGGCTGGTTGCTGGGTTTTGAAAGGTCTGCAAGGTGTAACGTGCTATGCATGCAGGCTGGTTGGTTGAGTATTCAGCTGGTGGCTGAGTTTTGAAATGTCTGTGAGGTGTAACGTGCTATGCATGCCGGCTGGTGGTTTGTGGAGGAGGCTGGCCACTGAGATTTGTAAGGTCTGTTAGGTTAATGTGATATGCATGCAGGCTGGTAGGTTTAGGAAGAGGTGGGTGGGAGAGTTTTGTAAGGTCTGTGAGGTGTAACGTGCTCTGCATGCAGGATGGTGGTTTATGAATGAGGCTCGTGGCTGAGTTTTGAAATGTCTGTGCGCTGTAATGTGCTATGCATGCAGGCTTATGGATTGTGGATGAGGCTGGTGGCTGAGTTTTGAAATGTCTGTGAGCTGTAACGTGCTATGCATTCAGGCTGGTAGGTTGAGGAAGAAGCTTGCAGCTGAGATTTGTAAGGTTTGTGAGGTTAATGTGCATTGCATGCAGGTTGGCATGTTAAGGATGAGAATAGGTGGCTGAGTTTTGTAAGGTCTGTGAGGTGTAACGTGCTATGCATGCAGGCTGGTAGGTTGAGGATAAGGCTGGGGGCTGGAGGCTGAGTTTTGTAAGGTCTGTGAGGTATAACGTGTTATGCATGCAGGCTACTGGGCTGAGGATGAGGATGGTGGCTGAGTTTTGAAAGGTCTGTGAGGTGTAACGTGCTATGCATGCAGGCTGGTGGGTTGAGTATTTGGCTGGTGACTGAGTTTTGAAAGGTCTGTGAGGTGTAACGTGTTATGCATGCAGGCTGGTATCTTGAGGATGAGGCTGGTGGCTGAGTTTTTAAAGGTCTGTGAGGTGTAACATGCTATGTATGCAGGCTGGTGGTGTGTGGATGAGGCTGGTGGCTGAGTATTGAAATGTCTGTGAGCTAAACATTGTATGCATGTGGGCTGGTAGGTTGAGGAGGAGGATGGCCACTGAGATTTGTAAGGTCTGTGAGGCTAATGTGATATGCATGCAGGCTGGTAGGTTTAGGAAGAGGTGGGTCGGTGAGTTTTTAAGGTCTGTGAGGTATAACATGCTCTGCATGCAGGCAGGTAGGTTGAGCATGAGGCTGGTGGCTGAGTTTTGAAAGGTCTGTGAGGTGTAACATGCTTTGCATGCAGGCTGGTAGCTTGAGGATGAGGCTGGTGGCTGAGTTTTAAAAGGTCTGTGAGGTGTAAAGTGCTAGGCATGCAGGCTGGTAGGTTGAGGATGATACTAGTGGCTGAATTTTGTAAGGTCTGTGAGGTGTAACATGCTATGCATGCAGGCTGGTGGGTTGAGGATAAGGCTGATGGCTGAGTTCTGAAAGGTCTGTGAGTGTTCCGTGCTATGCAGGCAGGCTGGTGTGTTGAGAATGAGGCGGGAGGCTGAGTTTTGTAAGGTCTGAGAGGTGTAACGTGCTATGCATACAGGCTGCTGGGTTGTGGATGAGACTAGTGGCTGAGTTTTGAAAGGTCTGTGAGGTGTAACTTGCTTGGCCTGCAGGCTGTTAGCTTGAGGATGCGGCTGGTGGCTGAGTTTTAAAAGGTCTGTGAGGTGTAACATGCTAGGCATGCAGGCTGGTAGGCTGAGGATGAGACTGGTGGCTGAGTTTTGTAAGGTCTGTGAGGTGTAATGTGCTATGCATGCAGGCTGGTGTGTTGAGGATGAGGCTGGTGGCTGAGATTTGTACGGTCTGTGAGGTGTAACGTGTTATGCATGCAGTCTGGTAGGTTGAGGATGAGGCTGGAGGCTGAGTTTTGTAAGGTCTATGAGGTGTAACGTGCTATGCATACAGGCTGCTAGGTTGAGGATGAGGCTGGTGGCTGAGTTTTGTAAGGTCTGTGAGATGTAATGTGCTATGCATGCAGGCTGGTGGGTTGAGGATGAGACTGGTGGTTGAGTTTTGTACTGTCTGTGAGGTGTATTGTGCTATGCATGCAGGCTGGTAGCTTGAGGATGAGGCTGATGGCTGAGTTTTAAAAGGTCTGTGAGGTGTAACATGCTATGCATGCAGGCTGGTGGGCTGAGTTCTGAAAGGTCTGTGAGGTGTTCCGTGCTATGCAGGCAGGCTGGTGTGTTAAGGATGAGACTGGTGGCTGAGTTTTGTAAGGGCTGTGAGGTGTAACGTGCTATGCATGCAGGCTGGTGGGTTGAGGATGAGGCTAGTGGCTGAGTTTTGTACGGTCTGTGAGGTGTAACGTGTTATGCATGCAGGCTGCTAGGTTGAGGATGAGGCTGGTGGCTGAGTTTTGTAAGGTCTGTGAGGTGTAATGTGCTATGCATGCAGGCTGGTGGGTTGAGGATGAGACTGGTGGCTGAGTTTTGTACTGTCTGTGAGATGTATTCTGCTATGCATGCAGGCTGGTAGCTTGAGGATGAGGCTGATGGCTGAGTTTTAAAAGGTCTGTGAGGTGTAACATGCTATGCATGCAGGCTGGTGGGTTGATGATAAAGCTAAAGGCTGAGTTCTGAAAGGTCTGTGAGGTCTTCCGTGCTATGCAGGCAGGCTGGTGTGTTGAGGATGAGACTGGTGGCTGAGTTTTGAAATGTCTGTGAGGTGTAACTTGCTTTGCATGCAGGCTGGTAGCTTGAGGATGAGGCTGGTGGCTGAGTTTTAAAAGGTCTGTGAGGTGTAACGTGCTATGCATACAGGCTGCTGGGTTGAGGATGAGACTGGTGGCTGAGTTTTGAAAGGTCTGTGAGGTGTAACTTGTTTTGCATGCAGGCTGGTAGCTTGAGGATGAGGCTGGTGGCAGAGTTTTAAAAGGTCTGTGAGGTGTAACGTGCTTGGCATGCAGGCTGGTAGGTTGAGGATGAGACTGGTGGCTGAGTTTTGTAAGGTCTGTGAGGTGTAATGTGCTATGCATGCAGTCTGGTGTCTTGAGGATGAGGCTGGTGGCTGAGTTTTGTACAGTCTGTGAGGTGTAATGTGCTATGCATGCAGGCTGGTGGGTTGAGGATGAGACTGGTGAAAGGTCTGTGAGGTGTAACGTGCTATGCATGCAGGCTGCTAGGTTTAGGATAAGGCTGGGGGCTGGAGGCTGTGGTTTGTAAGGTCTGTGAGGTATAACGTGCTATGTATGCAGGCTGCTGGGTTGAGGATGAGGCTGGTGGCTGAGTTATGAAAGGTCTGTGAGGTATAACGTGCTATGCATGCAGGCTGGTAGGTTGAGTATTTGCCTGGTGGCTTAATTTTGAAAGGTCTGTGAGGTGAAACGTGCTATGCATGCAGGCTGGTATCTTGAGGATGAGGCTGGTGGCTGAGTTTTGAAAGGTCTTTGAGGTGTAATGTGCTATGCATGCTGGCTGGTGGTTTGTGGATGAGCCTGGTGGCTGAGTTTTGAAATGTCTGTGAGCTAAAACATTGTATGCTAGCGGGCGGGTAGGTTGAGGAGGAGGCTGGCCACTGAGATTTGTAAGGTCTGTGAGGGTAATGTGATATGCATGCAGGCCAGTAGGTTTAGGAAGAGGTGGGTGGGTGAGTTTTGTAAGGTCTGTGAGGTGTAACGTGCTCTGCATGCAGGCTGGTAGGTTGAGTATGAGGCTGGTGGCTGAGTTTTGAAAGGTCTGTGAGGTGTAACGTGCTTTGCATGCAGGCTGGTAGCTTGAGGATGAGGCTGGTGGTTGAGTTTTAATAGGTCTGTGTGGTGTAACGTGCCATGCATGCAGGCTGGTGGTTTGTGGATGAGGCTGGTGGCCGAGTTTTGAAATGTCTGTGAGCTGTAACGTGCTATGCATGCAGGCTGGTGGTTTGTGGATGAGGCTGCTGGCTGAGTTTTGTAAGGTCTGTGAGGTGTAACGTGCTATGCATGCAGGCTGCTGGGTTAGGGATTAGTCTAGTGGCTGACCTTTGAACGGTCTGTGAGGTGTAACATGCTTTGCATGCATGCTGGTATCTTGAGGATGAGGCTGGTGGCTGAGTTTTAAAAGGTCTGTGAGGTGTAAAGTGCTAGGCATGCAGGCTGGTAGGTTGGCGTCTGAGACTAGTGGCTGAGTTTTGTAATGTCTGTGAGGTGTAACATGCTATGCATGCAGGCTGGTGGGTTGAGGATAAGGCTGATGGCGGAGTTCTGAAAGGTGTGTGAGGTGTTCCGTGCTATGCAGGCAGGCTGGTGGTTTGTGGATGAGGCTGGTGGCTGAGTTTTGAAATGTCTGTGAGCTGTAACGTGCTATGCATGCGTGCTGGTATGTTGAGGAGGATTCTGGCTGCTGAGATTTGTAAGGTCTGTGAGGTTAATGTGCTATGCATGCAGGCTGGTAGGTTTAGGAAGAGGTTGGTGGGTGACCTTTGTAAGGTCTGTGGGGTGTAACGTTCTTTGCATGCCGGCTGGTAGCTTGAGGATGAGGCTGGTGGTTGAGTTTTAAAAGGTCTGTGAGGTGTAACGAGCCATGCATGCAGGCTGGTGGTTTGTGGATGAGGCTGGTGGCTGAGTTTTGAAATGTCTGTGAGCTGTAACGTGCTATGCATGCAGGCTGGTGTTTTGTGGATGATGTTGCTGGCTGAGTTTTGTAAGGTCTGTGAGGTGTAACGTGCTATGCATGCAGGCTGCTGGGTTAGGGATTAGTCTGGTGGCTGAGCTTTGAAAGGTCTGTGAGGTGTAACATGCTTTGCATGAAGGCTGGTATCTTGAGGATGAGGCTGGTGGCTGAGTTTTAAGAGGTCTGTGAGGTGTAAAGTGCTAGGCATGCAGGCTGGTAGGTTGAGGATGAGACTAGTGGCTGAGATTTGAAAGGTCTGTGAGGTGTAATGTGCTATGCATGCAGGCTGGTGTATTGAGGATGAGGCTGGTGGCTAAATTTTGTACGGTCTGTGAGGTGTAACGTGTTATGCATGCAGTCTGGTAGGTTGAGGATGAGGCTGGAGGCTGAGTTTTGTAAGGTCTATGAGGTGTAACGTGCTATGCATACAGTCTGCTAGGTTGAGGATGAGGCTGGTGGCTGAGTTTTGTAAGGTCTGTGAGGTGTAATGTGCTATGCATGCAGGCTGGTGCGTTGAGGATGAGACAGGTGGCTGAGGTTTGTACTGTCTGTGAGATGTATTGTGCTATGCATGCAGGCTGGTAGCTTGAGGATGAGGCTGGTGGCTGAGTTTTAAAACGTCTGTGAGGTGTAACATGCTATGCATGCAGGCTGGTGGGTTGAGGAAAGCTGATGGCTGAGTTCTGAAAGGTCTGTGAGGTGTTCCGTGCTATGCAGGCAGGCTGGTGTGTTGAGGATGAGGCTGGAGGCTGAGTTTTGTAAGGTCTGTGAGGTGTAACGTGCTAGGCATGCAGGCTGGTAGGTTGAGGATGAGACAGGTGGCTCAGTTTTGTAAGGTCTGTGAGGTGTAATGTGCTATGCATGCAGTCTGGTAGGTTGAGGATGAGGCTGGTGGCTGAGTTTTGAAAGGTCTTTGAGGTGTAATGTGCTATGCATGCAGGCTGGTGGTTTGTGGATGAGCCTGGTGGCTGAGTTTTGAAATGTCTGTGAGCTAAAACATTGTATGCTAGCGGGCGGGTAGGTTGAGGAGGAGGCTGGCCACTGAGATTTGTAAAGTCTGTGAGGGTAATGTGATATGCATGCAGGCCAGTAGGTTTAGGAAGAGGTGGGTGGGTGAGTTTTGTAAGGTCTGTGAGGTGTAACGTGCTCTGCATGCAGGCTGGTAGCTTGAGGATGAGGCTGGTGGTTGAGTTTTAATAGGTCTGTGTGGTGTAACGTGCCATGCATGCAGGCTGGTGGTTTGTGGATGAGGCTGGTGGCCGAGTTTTGAAATGTCTGTGAGCTGTAACGTGCTATGCATGCAGGCTGGTGGTTTGTGGATGAGGCTGCTGGCTGAGTTTTGTAAGGTCTGTGAGGTGTAACGTGCTATGCATGCAGGCTGCTGGGTTAGGGATTAGTCTAGTGGCTGACCTTTGAAAGGTCTGTGAGGTGTAACATGCTTTGCATGCAGGCTGGTATCTATAGGATGAGGCTGGTGGCTGAGTTTTAAAAGGTCTGTGAGGTGTAAAGTGCTAGGCATGCAGGCTGGTAGGTTGGCGTCTGAGACTAGTGGCTGAGTTTTGTAATGTCTGTGAGGTGTAACATGCTATGCATGCAGGCTGGTGGGTTGAGGATAAGGCTGATGGCGGAGTTCTGAAAGGTGTGTGAGGTGTTCCGTGCTATGCAGGCAGGCTGGTGGTTTGTGGATGAGGCTGGTGGCTGAGTTTTGAAATGTCTGTGAGCTGTAACGTGCTATGCATGCGGGCTGGTATGTTGAGGAGGATTCTGGCCGCTGAGATTTGTAAGGTCTGTGAGGTTAATGTGCTATGCATGCAGGCTGGTAGGTTTAGGAAGAGGTTGGTGGGTGAGCTTTGTAAGGTCTGTGGGGTGTAACGTTCTTTGCATGCCGGCTGGTAGCTTGAGGATGAGGCTGGTGGTTGAGTTTTAAAAGGTCTGTGAGGTGTAACGAGCCATGCATGCAGGCTGGTGGTTTGTGGATGAGGCTGGTGGCTGAGTTTTGAAATGTCTGTGAGCTGTAACGTGCTATGCATGCAGGCTGGTGGTTTGTGGATGATGTTGCTGGCTGAGTTTTGTAAGGTCTGTGAGGTGTAACGTGCTATGCATGCAGGCTGCTGGGTTAGGGATTAGTCTGGTTGCTGAGCTTTGAAAGGTCTGTGAGGTGTAACATGCTTTGCATGCAGGCTGGTATCTTGAGGATGAGGCTGGTGGCTGAGTTTTAAGAGGTCTGTGAGGTGTAAAGTGCTAGGCATGCAGGCTGGTAGGTTGAGGATGAGACTAGTGGCTGAGTTTTGAAAGGTCTGTGAGGTGTAATGTGCTATGCATGCAGGCTGGTGTATTGAGGATGAGGCTGGTGGCTAAATTTTGTACGGTCTGTGAGGTGTAACGTGTTATGCATGCAGTCTGGTAGGTTGAGGATGAGGCTGGAGGCTGAGTTTTGTAAGGTCTATGAGGTGTAACGTGCTATGCATACAGGCTGCTAGGTGGAGGATGAGGCTGGTGGCTGAGTTTTGTAAGGTCTGTGAAGTGTAATGTGCTATGCATGCAGGCTAGTGGGTTGAGGATGAGACTGGTGGCTGAGGTTTGTACTGTCTGTGAGATGTATTGTGCTATTAATGCTAAAAAGACCGAGGTCCTGATTGTGGGGAAGCAGGCAGAACTCTGGGGAGACCAGTGGTGGCCTCTCGAACTGGGGGCGATGCCTATTCCAGTGGACGAAGTCAAAAATCTGGGGGTATGGCTGGATTCTAACCTTTCTTTTGCCAGCCATACAAAGAAGACAGCAGCCACCTGCTATGGCATTCTGCGAGGACTTAGACCAGTTCTCAAATTTTTCGACCCTCCCACACGTCAACTGGTCGTTCAGGCCTCTATACTCTCACGGATAGACTACGGGAGTGCCCTGCTCCTTGGAGTCAATCAGGCTGAGGCGACTAGGCTTCAGAGGGTCCAGAATACTGCTGCACGGGCCATTGTAGGTCTCCCGAGACGATGTTCTGTCTCTCCTGTGTTGGCCTCTCTGCACTGGCTCCCGGTCAGACAGAGAATCAAATTTAAGGTTCTCTGTCTGGCATTTAAGATCTTAAAGCTTTCTTCTCCTCCGGCCTTGACAGGCCTTATCTCTTTTTATGTCCCCACGCGATCCCTCAGATCCGAAGCCCAGTATCTGGCGAACAAGCCTAGGTTCAGGCTTAGCAGGATGGGAGGACGTTCCTTCCGCGTGCTGGCGGCAGATTTATGGAATTCCCTTCCTGTTCATATTCGGGCCCTCAACAGCTTGACCCTTTTTAGAAGGGCCATCAAAACCCACTTGTTCATCTCTGTAGGCTAATATCCCCCTTCGTCTGCTCTGATCTGTTGTGTTGTTGCATATGATCAGGCGCCAGGACGCCCCTTCGCTGGGGCAGCTGTTGCGCCTAATAAATGTTATTAACATAACATAACATAACATAACTATGCATGCAGGCTGGTAGCTTGAGGATGAGGCTGGTGGCTGAGTTTTAAAACGTCTGTGAGGTGTAACATGCTATGCATGCAGGCTGGTGGGTTGAGGATAAAGCTGATGGCTGAGTTCTGAAAGGTCTTTGAGGTGTTCCGTGCTATGCAGGCAGGCTGGTGTGTTGAGGATGAGGCTGGAGGCTGAGTTTTGTAAGGTCTGTGAGGTGTAACGTGCTAGGCATGCAGGCTGGTAGGTTGAGGATGAGACAGGTGGCTCAGTTTTGTAAGGTCTGTGAGGTGTAATGTGCTATGCATGCAGTCTGGTAGGTTGAGGATGAGGCTGGAGGCTGAGTTTTGTAAGGTCTATGAGGTGTAACATGCTATGCACGCAGGCTGGTGGGTTGAGAATGAGACTGGTGTAAGGTCTGTGAGGTGTAACGTGCTATGCATGTAGGCTGGTGGGTTGAGGATGAGGCTGGTGGCTGAATTTTGAAAGGTCTGTGAGGTGTCACGTGCTCTGCATGCAGGCTGGTAGCTTGAGGATGAGGCGGGTGGCTGAGTTTTGAATGGTCTTTGAGGAGTAACGTGCTATGCATGCAGGCTGGTGGTTTGTGGATGTGGCTGGTGGCTGAGATTTTAAATGTCTGTTGAGCTGTAACGTGCTACGCATGCGGGCTGGTATGTTGAGGAGGATTCTGGCCGCTGAGATTTGTAAGGTCTGTGAGGTTAATATGCTATGCGTGCAGGCTGGTAGGTTTAGGAAGAGGTTGGTGGGTGAGCTTTGTAAGGTCTGTGGGGTGTAACGTGCTCTGCATGCCGGCTGGTAGGTTGAGTATGAGGCTGGTGGCTGAGTTTTGAAAGGTCTGTGAGGAGTAACGTGCTTTGCATGCAGGCTGGTAGCTTGAGGTTGAGCCTGCTGGCTGAGTTTTGAAAGGTCTGTGAGGTGTAACGTGGTATGCATGCAGGCTGGTGATTTGAGGATGAGGCTGGTGGCTGAGTTTTGAAATGTCTGTGAGCTGTAACGTGCTATGCATGCAGGCTGGTAGGTTGAGGATGAGGCTTGCCACTGAGATTTGCATGGTCTGTGAGGTTAATGTGCTATGCATGCAGGTAGGTAGGTTGAGGATGAGACTGGTGGCTGAGTTTTGTAAGGTCTGTGAGGTGTAACATGCTATGCATGCAGGCTGGTAGGTTGAGGATGAGGCTGGAGGTTGAGTTTTGTAAGGTCTGTTAGGTGTAGCGTGCTATGCATGAAGGCTGCTGGGTTGAGGATGAGGCTGGTGGCTGAGTTTTGAAAGGTCTAAGAGGTGTAACGTGCTATGCATGCAGGCTGGTAGGTTGAGTATTCAGCTGGTGCCTGACTTTCGAACTGTCTGTGAGCTGTAACGTGCTATGTCTGCAGGCTGTTAGCTTGAGGATGCGGCTGGTGGCTGAGTTTTAAAAGGTCTGTGAGGTGTAACGTGCTAGGCATGCAGGCTGGTAGGCAGAGGATGAGACTGGTGGCTGAGTTTTGTAAGGTCTGTGAGGTGTAATGTGCTATGCATGCAGGCTGGTGTGTTGAGGATGAGGCTGGTGGCTGAGATTTGTACGGTCTGTGAGGTGTAACGTGTTATGCATGCAGTCTGGTAGGTTGAGGATGAGGCTGGAGGCTGAGTTTTGTAAGGTCTATGAGGTGTAACGTGCTATGCATACAGGCTGCTAGGTTGAGGATGAGGCTGGTGGCTGAGTTTTGTAAGGTCTGTGAGATGTAATGTGCTATGCATGCAGGCTGGTGGGTTGAGGATGAGACTGGTGGTTGAGTTTTGTACTGTCTGTGAGGTGTATTGTGCTATGCATGCAGGCTGGTAGCTTGAGGATGAGGCTGATGGCTGAGTTTTAAAAGGTCTGTGAGGTGTAACATGCTATGCATGCAGGCTGGTGGGCTGAGTTCTGAAAGGTCTGTGAGGTGTTCCGTGCTATGCAGGCAGGCTGGTGTGTTAAGGATGAGACTGGTGGCTGAGTTTTGTAAGGGCTGTGAGGTGTAACGTGCTATGCATGCAGGCTGGTGGGTTGAGGATGAGGCTAGTGGCTGAGTTTTGTACGGTCTGTGAGGTGTAACGTGTTATGCATGCAGTCTGGTAGGTTGAGGATGAGGCTGGAGGCTGAGTTTTGTAAGGTCTATGAGGTGTAACGTGCCATGCATACAGGCTGCTAGGTTGAGGATGAGGCTGGTGGCTGAGTTTTGTAAGGTCTGTGAGGTGTAATGTGCTATGCATGCAGGCTGGTGGGTTGAGGATGAGACTGGTGGCTGAGTTTTGTACTGTCTGTGAGATGTATTCTGCTATGCATGCAGGCTGGTAGCTTGAGGATGAGGCTGATGGCTGAGTTTTAAAAGGTCTGTGAGGTGTAAAGTGCTAGGCATGCAGGCTGGTAGGTTGAGGATGATACTAGTGGCTGAATTTTGTAAGGTCTGTGAGGTGTAACATGCTATGCATGCAGGCTGGTGGGTTGAGGATAAGGCTGATGGCTGAGTTCTGAAAGGTCTGTGAGTGTTCCGTGCTATGCAGGCAGGCTGGTGTGTTGAGAATGAGGCGGGAGGCTGAGTTTTGTAAGGTCTGAGAGGTGTAACGTGCTATGCATACAGGCTGCTGGGTTGTGGATGAGACTAGTGGCTGAGTTTTGAAAGGTCTGTGAGGTGTAACTTGCTTGGCCTGCAGGCTGTTAGCTTGAGGATGCGGCTGGTGGCTGAGTTTTAAAAGGTCTGTGAGGTGTAACATGCTAGGCATGCAGGCTGGTAGGCTGAGGATGAGACTGGTGGCTGAGTTTTGTAAGGTCTGTGAGGTGTAATGTGCTATGCATGCAGGCTGGTGTGTTGAGGATGAGGCTGGTGGCTGAGATTTGTACGGTCTGTGAGGTGTAACGTGTTATGCATGCAGTCTGGTAGGTTGAGGATGAGGCTGGAGGCTGAGTTTTGTAAGGTCTATGAGGTGTAACGTGCTATGCATACAGGCTGCTAGGTTGAGGATGAGGCTGGTGGCTGAGTTTTGTAAGGTCTGTGAGATGTAATGTGCTATGCATGCAGGCTGGTGGGTTGAGGATGAGACTGGTGGTTGAGTTTTGTACTGTCTGTGAGGTGTATTGTGCTATGCATGCAGGCTGGTAGCTTGAGGATGAGGCTGATGGCTGAGTTTTAAAAGGTCTGTGAGGTGTAACATGCTATGCATGCAGGCTGGTGGGCTGAGTTCTGAAAGGTCTGTGAGGTGTTCCGTGCTATGCAGGCAGGCTGGTGTGTTAAGGATGAGACTGGTGGCTGAGTTTTGTAAGGGCTGTGAGGTGTAACGTGCTATGCATGCAGGCTGGTGGGTTGAGGATGAGGCTAGTGGCTGAGTTTTGTACGGTCTGTGAGGTGTAACGTGTTATGCATGCAGTCTGGTAGGTTGAGGATGAGGCTGGAGGCTGAGTTTTGTAAGGTCTATGAGGTGTAACGTGCCATGCATACAGGCTGCTAGGTTGAGGATGAGGCTGGTGGCTGAGTTTTGTAAGGTCTGTGAGGTGTAATGTGCTATGCATGCAGGCTGGTGGGTTGAGGATGAGACTGGTGGCTGAGTTTTGTACTGTCTGTGAGATGTATTCTGCTATGCATGCAGGCTGGTAGCTTGAGGATGAGGCTGATGGCTGAGTTTTAAAAGGTCTGTGAGGTGTAACATGCTATGCATGCAGGCTGGTGGGTTGATGATAAAGCTAAAGGCTGAGTTCTGAAAGGTCTGTGAGGTCTTCCGTGCTATGCAGGCAGGCTGGTGTGTTGAGGATGAGACTGGTGGCTGAGTTTTGAAATGCCTGTGAGGTGTAACTTGCTTTGCATGCAGGCTGGTAGCTTGAGGATGAGGCTGGTGGCTGAGTTTTAAAAGGTCTGTGAGGTGTAACGTGCTATGCATACAGGCTGCTGGGTTGAGGATGAGACTGGTGGCTGAGTTTTGAAAGGTCTGTGAGGTGTAACTTGTTTTGCATGCAGGCTGGTAGCTTGAGGATGAGGCTGGTGGCAGAGTTTTAAAAGGTCTGTGAGGTGTAACGTGCTTGGCATGCAGGCTGGTAGGTTGAGGATGAGACTGGTGGCTGAGTTTTGTAAGGTCTGTGAGGTGTAATGTGCTATGCATGCAGTCTGGTGTCTTGAGGATGAGGCTGGTGGCTGAGTTTTGTACAGTCTGTGAGGTGTAATGTGCTATGCATGCAGGCTGGTGGGTTGAGGATGAGACTGGTGAAAGGTCTGTGAGGTGTAACGTGCTATGCATGCAGGCTGCTAGGTTTAGGATAAGGCTGGGGGCTGGAGGCTGTGGTTTGTAAGGTCTGTGAGGTATAACGTGCTATGTATGCAGGCTGCTGGGTTGAGGATGAGGCTGGTGGCTGAGTTATGAAAGGTCTGTGAGGTGTAACGTGCTATGCATGCAGGCTGGTAGGTTGAGTATTTGCCTGGTGGCTTAATTTTGAAAGGTCTGTGAGGTGAAACGTGCTATGCATGCAGGCTGGTATCTTGAGGATGAGGCTGGTGGCTGAGTTTTGAAAGGTCTTTGAGGTGTAATGTGCTATGCATGCAGGCTGGTGGTTTGTGGATGAGCCTGGTGGCTGAGTTTTGAAATGTCTGTGAGCTAAAACATTGTATGCTAGCGGGCGGGTAGGTTGAGGAGGAGACTGGCCACTGAGATTTGTAAGGTCTGTGAGGGTAATGTGATATGCATGCAGGCCAGTAGGTTTAGGAAGAGGTGGGTGGGTGAGTTTTGTAAGGTCTGTGAGGTGTAACGTGCTCTGCATGCAGGCTGGTAGGTTGAGTATGAGGCTGGTGGCTGAGTTTTGAAAGGTCTGTGAGGTGTAACGTGCTTTGCATGCAGGCTGGTAGCTTGAGGATGAGGCTGGTGGTTGAGTTTTAATAGGTCTGTGTGGTGTAACGTGCCATGCATGCAGGCTGGTGGTTTGTGGATGAGGCTGGTGGCCGAGTTTTGAAATGTCTGTGAGCTGTAACGTGCTATGCATGCAGGCTGGTGGTTTGTGGATGAGGCTGCTGGCTGAGTTTTGTAAGGTCTGTGAGGTGTAACGTGCTATGCATGCAGGCTGCTGGGTTAGGGATTAGTCTAGTGGCTGACCTTTGAACGGTCTGTGAGGTGTAACATGCTTTGCATGCATGCTGGTATCTTGAGGATGAGGCTGGTGGCTGAGTTTTAAAAGGTCTGTGAGGTGTAAAGTGCTAGGCATGCAGGCTGGTAGGTTGGCGTCTGAGACTAGTGGCTGAGTTTTGTAATGTCTGTGAGGTGTAACATGCTATGCATGCAGGCTGGTGGGTTGAGGATAAGGCTGATGGCGGAGTTCTGAAAGGTGTGTGAGGTGTTCCGTGCTATGCAGGCAGGCTGGTGGTTTGTGGATGAGGCTGGTGGCTGAGTTTTGAAATGTCTGTGAGCTGTAACGTGCTATGCATGCGTGCTGGTATGTTGAGGAGGATTCTGGCTGCTGAGATTTGTAAGGTCTGTGAGGTTAATGTGCTATGCATGCAGGCTGGTAGGTTTAGGAAGAGGTTGGTGGGTGACCTTTGTAAGGTCTGTGGGGTGTAACGTTCTTTGCATGCCGGCTGGTAGCTTGAGGATGAGGCTGGTGGTTGAGTTTTAAAAGGTCTGTGAGGTGTAACGAGCCATGCATGCAGGCTGGTGGTTTGTGGATGAGGCTGGTGGCTGAGTTTTGAAATGTCTGTGAGCTGTAACGTGCTATGCATGCAGGCTGGTGTTTTGTGGATGATGTTGCTGGCTGAGTTTTGTAAGGTCTGTGAGGTGTAACGTGCTATGCATGCAGGCTGCTGGGTTAGGGATTAGTCTGGTGGCTGAGCTTTGAAAGGTTTGTGAGGTGTAACATGCTTTGCATGCAGGCTGGTATCTTGAGGATGAGGCTGGTGGCTGAGTTTTAAGAGGTCTGTGAGGTGTAAAGTGCTAGGCATGCAGGCTGGTAGGTTGAGGATGAGACTAGTGGCTGAGATTTGAAAGGTCTGTGAGGTGTAATGTGCTATGCATGCAGGCTGGTGTATTGAGGATGAGGCTGGTGGCTAAATTTTGTACGGTCTATGAGGTGTAACGTGTTATGCATGCAGTCTGGTAGGTTGAGGATGAGGCTGGAGGCTGAGTTTTGTAAGGTCTATGAGGTGTAACGTGCTATGCATACAGGCTGCTAGGTTGAGGATGAGGCTGGTGGCTGAGTTTTGTAAGGTCTGTGAGGTGTAATGTGCTATGCATGCAGGCTGGTGGGTTGAGGATGAGACAGGTGGCTGAGGTTTGTACTGTCTGTGAGATGTATTGTGCTATGCATGCAGGCTGGTAGCTTGAGGATGAGGCTGGTGGCTGAGTTTTAAAACGTCTGTGAGGTGTAACATGCTATGCATGCAGGCTGGTGGGTTGAGGATAAAGCTGATGGCTGAGTTCTGAAAGGTCTGTGAGGTGTTCCGTGCTATGCAGGCAGGCTGGTGTGTTGAGGATGAGGCTGGAGGCTGAGTTTTGTAAGGTCTGTGAGGTGTAACGTGCTAGGCATGCAGGCTGGTAGGTTGAGGATGAGACAGGTGGCTCAGTTTTGTAAGGTCTGTGAGGTGTAATGTGCTATGCATGCAGTCTGGTAGGTTGAGGATGAGGCTGGTGGCTGAGTTTTGAAAGGTCTTTGAGGTGTAATGTGCTATGCATGCAGGCTGGTGGTTTGTGGATGAGCCTGGTGGCTGAGTTTTGAAATGTCTGTGAGCTAAAACATTGTATGCTAGCGGGCGGGTAGGTTGAGGAGGAGGCTGGCCACTGAGATTTGTAAAGTCTGTGAGGGTAATGTGATATGCATGCAGGCCAGTAGGTTTAGGAAGAGGTGGGTGGGTGAGTTTTGTAAGGTCTGTGAGGTGTAACGTGCTCTGCATGCAGGCTGGTAGGTTGAGTATGAGGCTGGTGGCTGAGTTTTGAAAGGTCTGTGAGGTGTAACGTGCTTTGCATGCAGGCTGGTAGCTTGAGGATGAGGCTGGTGGTTGAGTTTTAATAGGTCTGTGTGGTGTAACGTGCCATGCATGCAGGCTGGTGGTTTGTGGATGAGGCTGGTGGCTGAGTTTTGAAATGTCTGTGAGCTGTAACGTGCTATGCATGCAGGCTGGTGTTTTGTGGATGAGGCTGCTGGCTGAGTTTTGTAAGGTCTGTGAGGTGTAACCTGCTATGCATGCAGGCTGCTGGGTTAGGGATTAGTCTAGTGGCTGACCTTTGAAAGGTCTGTGAGGTGTAACATGCTTTGCATGCAGGCTGGTATCTTGAGGATGAGGCTGGTGGCTGAGTTTTAAGAGGTCTGTGAGGTGTAAAGTGCTAGGCATGCAGGCTGGTAGGTTGAGGATGAGACTAGTGGCTGAGATTTGAAAGGTCTGTGAGGTGTAATGTGCTATGCATGCAGGCTGGTGTATTGAGGATGAGGCTGGTGGCTAAATTTTGTACGGTCTGTGAGGTGTAACGTGTTATGCATGCAGTCTGGTAGGTTGAGGATGAGGCTGGAGGCTGAGTTTTGTAAGGTCTATGAGGTGTAACGTGCTATGCATACAGGCTGCTAGGTTGAGGATGAGGCTGGTGGCTGAGTTTTGTAAGGTCTGTGAGGTGTAATGTGCTATGCATGCAGGCTGGTGGGTTGAGGATGAGACAGGTGGCTGAGGTTTGTACTGTCTGTGAGATGTATTGTGCTATGCATGCAGGCTGGTAGCTTGAGGATGAGGCTGGTGGCTGAGTTTTAAAACGTCTGTGAGGTGTAACATGCTATGCATGCAGGCTGGTGGGTTGAGGATAAAGCTGATGGCTGAGTTCTGAAAGGTCTGTGAGGTGTTCCGTGCTATGCAGGCAGGCTGGTGTGTTGAGGATGAGGCTGGAGGCTGAGTTTTGTAAGGTCTGTGAGGTGTAACGTGCTAGGCATGCAGGCTGGTAGGTTGAGGATGAGACAGGTGGCTCAGTTTTGTAAGGTCTGTGAGGTGTAATGTGCTATGCATGCAGTCTGGTAGGTTGAGGATGAGGCTGGTGGCTGAGTTTTGAAAGGTCTTTGAGGTGTAATGTGCTATGCATGCAGGCTGGTGGTTTGTGGATGAGCCTGGTGGCTGAGTTTTGAAATGTCTGTGAGCTAAAACATTGTATGCTAGCGGGCGGGTAGGTTGAGGAGGAGGCTGGCCACTGAGATTTGTAAAGTCTGTGAGGGTAATGTGATATGCATGCAGGCCAGTAGGTTTAGGAAGAGGTGAGTGGGTGAGTTTTGTAAGGTCTGTGAGGTGTAACGTGCTCTGCATGCAGGCTGGTAGGTTGAGTATGAGGCTGGTGGCTGAGTTTTGAAAGGTCTGTGAGGTGTAACGTGCTTTGCATGCAGGCTGGTAGCTTGAGGATGAGGCTGGTGGTTGAGTTTTAATAGGTCTGTGTGGTGTAACGTGCCATGCATGCAGGCTGGTGGTTTGTGGATGAGGCTGGTGGCCGAGTTTTGAAATGTCTGTGAGCTGTAACGTGCTATGCATGCAGGCTGGTGGTTTGTGGATGAGGCTGCTGGCTGAGTTTTGTAAGGTCTGTGAGGTGTAACGTGCTATGCATGCAGGCTGCTGGGTTAGGGATTAGTCTAGTGGCTGACCTTTGAAAGGTCTGTGAGGTGTAACATGCTTTGCATGCAGGCTGGTATCTTGAGGATGAGGCTGGTGGCTGAGTTTTAAGAGGTCTGTGAGGTGTAAAGTGCTAGGCATGCAGGCTGGTAGGTTGAGGATGAGACTAGTGGCTGAGATTTGAAAGGTCTGTGAGGTGTAATGTGCTATGCATGCAGGCTGGTGTATTGAGGATGAGGATGGTGGCTAAATTTTGTACGGTCTGTGAGGTGTAACGTGTTATGCATGCAGTCTGGTAGGTTGAGGATGAGGCTGGAGGCTGAGTTTTGTAAGGTCTATGAGGTGTAACGTGCTATGCATACAGGCTGCTAGGTTGAGGATGAGGCTGGTGGCTGAGTTTTGTAAGGTCTGTGAGGTGTAGTGTGCTATGCATGCAGGCTGGTGGGTTGAGGATGAGACAGGTGGCTGAGGTTTGTACTGTCTGTGAGATGTATTGTGCTATGCATGCAGGCTGGTAGCTTGAGGATGAGGCTGGTGGCTGAGTTTTAAAACGTCTGTGAGGTGTAACATGCTATGCATGCAGGCTGGTGGGTTGAGGATAAAGCTGATGGCTGAGTTCTGAAAGGTCTGTGAGGTGTTCCGTGCTATGCAGGCAGGCTGGTGTGTTGAGGATGAGGCTGGAGGCTGAGTTTTGTAAGGACTGTGAGGTGTAACGTGCTAGGCATGCAGGCTGGTAGGTTGAGGATGAGACAGGTGGCTCAGTTTTGTAAGGTCTGTGAGGTGTAATGTGCTATGCATGCAGTCTGGTAGGTTGAGGATGAGGCTGGTGGCTGAGTTTTGAAAGGTCTTTGAGGTGTAATGTGCTATGCATGCAGGCTGGTGGTTTGTGGATGAGCCTGGTGGCTGAGTTTTGAAATGTCTGTGAGCTAAAACATTGTATGCTAGCGGGCGGGTAGGTTGAGGAGGAGGCTGGCCACTGAGATTTGTAAAGTCTGTGAGGGTAATGTGATATGCATGCAGGCCAGTAGGTTTAGGAAGAGGTGGGTGGGTGAGTTTTGTACGGTCTGTGAGGTATAACGTGCTCCGCATGCAGGCTGGTAGGTTCAGTATGAGGCTGGTGGCTGAGTTTTGAAAGGTCTGTGAGGTGTAACGTGCTTTGCATGCAGGCTGGTAGCTTGAGGATGAGGCTGGTGGTTGAGTTTTAATAGGTCTGTGTGGTGTAACGTGCCATGCATGCAGGCTGGTGGTTTGTGGATGAGGCTGGTGGCCGAGTTTTGAAATGTCTGTGAGCTGTAACGTGCTATGCATGCAGGCTGGTGGTTTGTGGATGAGGCTGCTGGCTGAGTTTTGTAAGGTCTGTGAGGTGTAAAGTGCTAGGCATGCAGGCTGGTAGGTTGGCGTCTGAGACTAGTGGCTGAGTTTTGTAATGTCTGTGAGGTGTAACATGCTATGCATGCAGGCTGGTGGGTTGAGGATAAGGCTGATGGCGGAGTTCTGAAAGGTGTGTGAGGTGTTCCGTGCTATGCAGGCAGGCTGGTGGTTTGTGGATGAGGCTGGTGGCTGAGTTTTGAAATGTCTGTGAGCTGTAACGTGCTATGCATGCGGGCTGGTATGTTGAGGAGGATTCTGGCCGCTGAGATTTGTAAGGTCTCTGAGGTTAATGTGCTATGCATGCAGGCTGGTAGGTTTAGGAAGAGGTTGGTGGGTGAGCTTTGTAAGGTCTGTGGGGTGTAACGTTCTTTGCATGCCGGCTGGTAGCTTGAGGATGAGGCTGGTGGTTGAGTTTTAAAAGGTCTGTGAGGTGTAACGAGCCATGCATGCAGGCTGGTGGTTTGTGGATGAGGCTGGTGGCTGAGTTTTGAAATGTCTGTGAGCTGTAACGTGCTATGCATGCAGGCTGGTGGTTTGTGGATGATGTTGCTGGCTGAGTTTTGTAAGGTCTGTGAGGTGTAACGTGCTATGCATGCAGGCTGCTGGGTTAGGGATTAGTCTGGTTGCTGAGCTTTGAAAGGTCTGTGAGGTGTAACATGCTTTGCATGCAGGCTGGTATCTTGAGGATGAGGCTGGTGGCTGAGTTTTAAGAGGTCTGTGAGGTGTAAAGTGCTAGGCATGCAGGCTGGTAGGTTGAGGATGAGACTAGTGGCTGAGTTTTGAAAGGTCTGTGAGGTGTAATGTGCTATGCATGCAGGCTGGTGTATTGAGGATGAGGCTGGTGGCTAAATTTTGTACGGTCTGTGAGGTGTAACGTGTTATGCATGCAGTCTGGTAGGTTGAGGATGAGGCTGGAGGCTGAGTTTTGTAAGGTCTATGAGGTGTAACGTGCTATGCATACAGGCTGCTAGGTTGAGGATGAGGCTGGTGGCTGAGTTTTGTAAGGTCTGTGAAGTGTAATGTGCTATGCATGCAGGCTAGTGGGTTGAGGATGAGACTGGTGGCTGAGGTTTGTACTGTCTGTGAGATGTATTGTGCTATTAATGCTAAAAAGACCGAGGTCCTGATTGTGGGGAAGCAGGCGGAACTCTGGGGAGACCAGTGGTGGCCTCTCGAACTGGGGGCGATGCCTATTCCAGTGGACGAAGTCAAAAATCTGGGGGTATGGCTGGATTCTAACCTTTCTTTTGCCAGCCATACAAAGAAGACAGCAGCCACCTGCTATGGCATTCTGCGAGGACTTAGACCAGTTCTCAAATTTTTCGACCCTCCCACACGTCAACTGGTCGTTCAGGCCTCTATCCTCTCACGGATAGACTACGGGAGTGCCCTGCTCCTTGGAGTCAATCAGGCTGAGGTGACTAGGCTTCAGAGGGTCCAGAATGCTGCTGCACGGGCCATTGTAGGTCTCCCGAGACGATGTTCTGTCTCTCCTGTGTTGGCCTCTCTGCACTGGCTCCCGGTCAGACAGAGAATCAAATTTAAGGTTCTCTGTCTGGCATTTAAGATCTTAAAGCTTTCTTCTCCTCCGGCCTTGACAGGCCTTATCTCTTTTTATGTCCCCACGCGATCCCTCAGATCCGAAGCCCAGTATCTGGCGAACAAGCCTAGGTTCAGGCTTAGCAGGATGGGAGGACGTTCCTTCCGCGTGCTGGCGGCAGATTTATGGAATTCCCTTCCTGTTCATATTCGGGCCCTCAACAGCTTGACCCTTTTTAAGAAGGGCCATCAAAACCCACTTGTTCATCTCTGTAGGCTAATATCCCCCTTCGTCTGCTCTGATCTGTTGTGTTGTTGCATATGATCAGGCGCCAGGACGCCCCTTCGCTGGGGCAGCTGTTGCGCCTAATAAATGTTATTAACATAACATAACATAACATAACTATGCATGCAGGCTGGTAGCTTGAGGATGAGGCTGGTGGCTGAGTTTTAAAACGTCTGTGAGGTGTAACATGCTATGCATGCAGGCTGGTGGGTTGAGGATAAAGCTGATGGCTGAGTTCTGAAAGGTCTGTGAGGTGTTCCGTGCTATGCAGGCAGGCTGGTGTGTTGAGGATGAGGCTGGAGGCTGAGTTTTGTAAGGTCTGTGAGGTGTAACGTGCTAGGCATGCAGGCTGGTAGGGTGAGGATGAGACAGGTGGCTCAGTTTTGTAAGGTCTGTGAGGTGTAATGTGCTATGCATGCAGTCTGGTAGGTTGAGGATGAGGCTGGAGGCTGAGTTTTGTAAGGTCTATGAGGTGTAACATGCTATGCACGCAGGCTGGTGGGTTGAGAATGAGACTGGTGTAAGGTCTGTGAGGTGTAACGTGCTATGCATGTAGGCTGGTGGGTTGAGGATGAGGCTGGTGGCTGAATTTTGAAAGGTCTGTGAGGTGTCACGTGCTCTGCATGCAGGCTGGTAGCTTGAGGATGAGGCGGGTGGCTGAGTTTTGAATGGTCTTTGAGGAGTAACGTGCTATGCATGCAGGCTGGTGGTTTGTGGATGTGGCTGGTGGCTGAGATTTTAAATGTCTGTGAGCTGTAACGTGCTACGCATGCGGGCTGGTATGTTGAGGAGGATTCTGGCCGCTGAGATTTGTAAGGTCTGTGAGGTTAATATGCTATGCGTGCAGGCTGGTAGGTTTAGGAAGAGGTTGGTGGGTGAGCTTTGTAAGGTCTGTGGGGTGTAACGTGCTCTGCATGCCGGCTGGTAGGTTGAGTATGAGGCTGGTGGCTGAGTTTTGAAAGGTCTGTGAGGAGTAACGTGCTTTGCATGCAGGCTGGTAGCTTGAGGTTGAGCCTGCTGGCTGAGTTTTGAAAGGTCTGTGAGGTGTAACGTGGTATGCATGCAGGCTGGTGATTTGAGGATGAGGCTGGTGGCTGAGTTTTGAAATGTCTGTGAGCTGTAACGTGCTATGCATGCAGGCTGGTAGGTTGAGGATGAGGCTTGCCACTGAGATTTGTATGGTCTGTGAGGTTAATGTGCTATGCATGCAGGTAGGTAGGTTGAGGATGAGACTGGTGGCTGAGTTTTGTAAGGTCTGTGAGGTGTAACATGCTATGCATGCAGGCTGTTAGGTTGAGGATGAGGCTGGAGGTTGAGTTTTGTAAGGTCTGTTAGGTGTAGCGTGCTATGCATGAAGGCTGCTGGGTTGAGGATGAGGCTGGTGGCTGAGTTTTGAAAGGTCTAAGAGGTGTAACGTGCTATGCATGCAGGCTGGTAGGTTGAGTATTCAGCTGGTGCCTGACTTTCGAACTGTCTGTGAGCTGTAACGTGCTATGTCTGCGGGCTGGTAGGTTGAGGAGGAGGCTGGCCACTGAGATTTGTAAGGTCTGTGAGGTTAATGTGATATGCATGCAGGCTGGTAGCTTGAGGATGAGGCTGGTAGCTGAGTTTTAAAACGTCTGTGAGGTGTAACATGCTATGCATGCAGGCTGGTGGGTTGAGGATAAAGCTGATGGCTGAGTTCTGAAAGGTCTGTGAGGTGTTCCGTGCTATGCAGGCAGGCTGGTGTGTTGAGGATGAGGCTGGAGGCTGAGTTTTGTAAGGTCTGTGAGGTGTAACGTGCTAGGCATGCAGGCTGGTAGGTTGAGGATGAGACAGGTGGCTCAGTTTTGTAAGGTCTGTGAGGTGTAATGTGCTATGCATGCAGTCTGGTAGGTTGAGGATGAGGCTGGAGGCTGAGTTTTGTAAGGTCTATGAGGTGTAACATGCTATGCACGCAGGCTGGTGGGTGGAGAATGAGACTGGTGTAAGGTCTGTGAGGTGTAACGTGCTATGCATGTAGGCTGGTGGGTTGAGGATGAGGCTGGTGGCTGAGTTTTGAAAGGTCTGTGAGGTGTCACATGCTCTGCATGCAGGCTGGTAGCTTGAGGATGAGGCGGGTGGCTGAGTTTTGAATGGTCTTTGAGGAGTAACGTGCTATGCATGCAGGCTGGTGGTTTGTGGATGTGGCTGGTGGCTGAGATTTTAAATGTCTGTGAGCTGTAACGTGCTATGCATGCGGGCTGGTATGTTGAGGAGGATTCTGGCCGCTGAGATTTGTAAGGTCTGTGAGGTTAATATGCTATGCGTGCAGGCTGGTAGGTTTAGGAAGAGGTTTGTGGGTGAGCTTTGTAAGGTCTGTGGGGTGTAACGTGCTCTGCAAGCCAGCTGGTAGGTTGAGTATGAGGCTGGTGGCTGAGTTTTGAAAGGTCTGTGAGGAGTAACGTGCTTTGCATGCAGGCTGGTAGCTTGAGGTTGAGCCTGCTGGCTGAGTTTTGAAAGGTCTGTGAGGTGTAACGTGGTATGCATGCAGGCTGGTGATTTGAGGATGAGGCTGGTGGCTGAGTTTTGAAATGTCTGTGAGCTGTAACGTGCTATGCATGCAGGCTGGTAGGTTGAGGATGAGGCTTGCCACTGAGATTTGTATGGTCTGTGAGGTTAATGTGCTATGCATGCAGGTAGGTAGGTTGAGGATGAGACTGGTGGCTGAGTTTTGTAAGGTCTGTGAGGTGTAACATGCTATGCATGCAGGCTGGTAGGTTGAGGATGAGGCTGGAGGTTGAGTTTTGTAAGGTCTGTTAGGTGTAGCGTGCTATGCATGAAGGCTGCTGGGTTGAGGATGAGGCTGGTGGCTGAGTTTTGAAAGGTCTAAGAGGTGTAAAGTGCTATGCATGCAGGCTGGTAGGTTGAGTATTCAGCTGGTGCCTGACTTTCGAACTGTCTGTGAGCTGTAACGTGCTATGTCTGCGGGCTGGTAGGTTGAGGAGGAGGCTGGCCACTGAGATTTGTAAGGTCTGTGAGGTTAATGTGATATGCATGCAGGCTGGTAGGTTTAGGAAGAGATGGGTGGGTGAGTTTTGTAAGGTCTGTGAGGTGTAACGTGCTCTGCATGCAGGCTGGTAGGTTGAGTATGAGGCTGGTGGCTGAGTTTTGAAAGGTCTGTGAGGTGTAACGTGCTTTGCATTCAGGCGGGTAGCTTGAGGATGAGGCTGTTGGTTGAGTTTTAAAAGATCTGTGAGGTGTAACGTGCTATGCATGCAGGCTGGTGGTTTGTGGATGAGGCTGGTGGCTGGGTTTTGGAATGTCTGTGAGCTGTAATGTGCTATGCAAGCAGGATGGTGGATTGTGGATGAGGCTGGTGGCTGAGTTTTGAAATCTCTGTGAGCTGTAACGTGCTATGCATGCAGGCTGGTAGGTTGAGGATGAAGCTTGCAGCTGAGATTTCTAAGGTCTGTGAGGTTAATGTGCTATGCATGCAGGTTGGTAGGTTAAGGATGAGACTGGTGGCTGAGTTTTGTAATGTCTGTGAGGTGTAACGTGCTATGCATGCAGGCTGCTAGGTTGAGGATAAGGCTGGGGGCTGGAGGCTGAGGTTTGTAAGGTCTGTAAGGTATAACGTGCTATGCATGCAGGCTGCTGGGTTGAGGATGAGGCTGGTGGCTGAGTTATGAAAGGTCTGTGAGGTGTAACGTGCTATGCATGCAGGCTGGTAGGTTGAGTATTTGCCTGGTGGCTGAGTTTTGAAAGGTCTGTGAGGTGAAACGTGCTATGAATGCAGGCTGGTATCTTGAGGATGAGGCTGGTGGCTGAGTTTTGAAAGGTCTGTGAGGTGTAATGTGCTATGCATGCAGGCTGGTGGTTTGTGGATGAGCCTGGTGGCTGAGTTTTGAAATGTCTGTGAGCTAAAACATTGTATGCTAGCAGGCGGGTAGGTTGAGGAGGAGGCTGGCCTCTGAGATTTGTAAGGTCTGTGAGGGTAATGTGATATGCATGCAGGCCAGTAGGTTTAGGAAGAGGTGGGTGGGTGAGTTTTGTAAGGTCTGTGAGGTGTAACGTGCTATGCACGCAGGCTGGTGGGTTGAGGATGAGACTGGTGTAAGGTCTGTGAGGTGTAACGTGCTATGCATACAGGCTGCTAGGTTGAGGATGAGGCTGGTGCCTGAGTTTTGTAAAGTCTGTGAGGTGTAATGTGCTATGCACGCAGGCTGGTGGGTTGAGGATGAGACTGGTGTAATGTCTGTGAGGTGTAACGTGCTATGCATGCAGGCTGGTGTGTTGAGGATGAGGCTGGTGGCTACATTTTGTACTGTCTGTGAGGTGTAACGTGTTATGCATGCAGTCTGGTAGGTTGAGGATGAGGCTGGAGGCTGAGTTTTGTAAGGTCTATGAGGTGTAACGTGCTATGCATACAGGCTGGTAGGTTGAGTATGAGGCTGGTGGCTGAGTTTTGAAAGGTCTGTGAGGTGTAACGTGCTTTGCATGCAGGCTGGTAGCTTGAGGATGAGGCTGGTGGTTGAGTTTTAATAAGTCTGTGTGGTGTAATGTGCCATGCATGCAGGCTGGTGGTTTGTGGATGAGGCTGGTGGCCGAGTTTTGAAATGTCTGTGAGCTGTAACGTGCTATGCATGCAGGCTGGTGGTTTGTGGATGAGGCTGCTGGCTGAGTTTTGTAAGGTCTGTGAGGTGTAACGTGCTATGCATGCAGGCTGCTGGGTTAGGGATTAGTCTGGTGGCTGACCTTTGAAAGGTCTGTGAGGTGTAACATGCTTTGCATGCAGGCTGGTATCTTGAGGATGAGGCTGGTGGCTGAGTTTTAAATGGTCTGTGAGGTGTAAAGTGCTAGACATGCTGGCTGGTAGGTTGGCGTCTGAGACTAGTGGCTGAGGTTTGTAATGTCTGTGAGGTGTAACATGCTATGCATGCAGGCTGGTGGGTTGAGGATAAGGCTGATGGCTCAGTTCTGAAAGGTCTGTGAGGTGTTCCATGCTATGCAGGCAGGCTGGTGTGTTGAGGATGAGGCTGGAGGCTGAGTTTTGTAAGGTCTGTGAGGTGTAACGGGCTAGGCATGCAGGCTGGTAGGTTGAGGATGAGACTGGTGGCTGAGTTTTGTAAGGGCTGTGAACTGTAATGTGCTGTGCATGCAGGCTGGTGTGTTGAGGATGAGGCTGGTGGCTGAGTTTTGTACGGTCTGTGAGGTGTAACGTGTTATGCATGCAGTCTGGTAGGTTGAGGATGAGGCTGGAGGCTGAGTTTTGTACGGTCTATGAGGTGTAACGTGCTATGCATACAGTCTGTTAGGTTGATGATGAGGCTGGTGCCTGAGTTTTGTAAGGTCTGTGAGATGTAATGTGCTATGCATACAGGCTGCTGGGTTGAGGATGAGACCGGTGGCTGAGTTTTGAAAGGTCTGTGAGGTGTAACGTGCTTTGCATGCAGGCTGGTAGATTGAGGATGAGGCCGGTGGTTGAGTTTTAAAAGGTCTGTGAGCTGTAACGTGCTATGCATGCAGGCTGGTGGATTGTGGATGAGGCTTGCCACTGAGATTTGTTAGGTCTGTGAGATTAATGTTCTATGCATGCAGGTTGGTAGGTTAAGGATGAGACTGGTGGCTGAGTTTTGTAAGGGCTGTGAGGTGTAACGTGCTATGCATGCAGGCTGCTGGGTTGAGGATGAGGCTGGTGGCTGAGTTTTGTAAGGTCTGTGAGGTGTAATGCGCTATGCACGCAGGCTGTTGGGTTGAGGATGAGACTGGTGTAAGGTCTGTGAGGTGTAACGTGCTATGCATACAGGCTGCTAGGTTGAGGATGAGGCTGGTGCCTGAGTTTTGTAAGGTCTGTGAGGTGTAATGTGCTATGCACGCAGGCTGGTGGGTTGAGGATGAGACTGGTGTAAGGTCTGTGAGGTGTAACGTTCTATGCATGCAGGCTGGTGTGTTGAGGATGAGGCTGGTGCCTGAGTTTTGTAAGGTCTGTGAGGTGTAATGTGCTATGCACGCAGGCTGGTGGGTTGAGGATGAGACTGGTATAATGTCTGTGAGGTGTAACGTGCTATGCATGCAGGATGGTGTGTTGAGGATGAGGCTGGTGGCTAAATTTTTGTACTGTCTGTGAGGTGTAACGTGTTATGCATGCAGTCTGGTAGGTTGAGGATGAGGCTGGAGGCTGAGTTTTGTAAGGTCTATGAGGTGTAACGTGCTATGCATACAGGCTGCTAGGTTGAGGATGAGGCTGGTGCCTGAGTTTTGTAAGGTCTGTGAGGTGTAATGTGCTATGCACGCAGGCTGGTGGGTTGAGGATGAGACTGGTGTAAGGTCTGTGAGGTGTAACGTGCTATGCATACAGGCTGCTAGGTTGAGGATGAGGCTGGTGCCTGAGTTTTGTAAGGTCTGTGAGGTGTAATGTGCTATGCACGCAGGCTGGTGGGTTGAGGATGAGACTGGTGTAATGTCTGTGAGGTGTAACGTGCTATGCATGCAGGCTGGTGTGTTGAGGATGAGGCTGGTGGCTACATTTTGTACTGTCTGTGAGGTGTAACGTGTTATGCATGCAGTCTGGTAGGTTGAGGATGAGGCTGGAGGCTGAGTTTTGTAAGGTCTATGAGGTGTAACGTGCTATGCATACAGGCTGCTAGGTTGAAGATGAGGCTGGTGCCTGAGTTTTGTAAGGTCTGTGAGGTGTAACATGCTTTGCATGCAGGCTGGTAGCTTGAGGATGAGGCTGGTGGTTGAGTTTTAATAGGTCTGTGTGGTGTAACGTGCCATGCATGCAGGCTGGTGGTTTGTGGATGAGGCTGGTGGCCGAGTTTTGAAATGTCTGTGAGCTGTAACGTGCTATGCATGCAGGCTGGTGGTTTGTGGATGAGGCTGCTGGCTGAGTTTTGTAAGGTCTGTGAGGTGTAACGTGCTATGCATGCAGGCTGCTGGATTAGGGATTAGACTGGTGGCTGACCTTTGAAAGGTCTGTGAGGTGTAACATGCTTTGCATGCAGGCTGGTATCTTGAGGATGAGGCTGGTGGCTGAGTTTTAAAAGGTCTGTGAGGTGTAAAGTGCTAGGCATGCAGGCTGGTAGGTTGGCGTCTGAGACTAGTGGCTGAGTTTTGTAATGTCTGTGAGGTGTAACATGCTATGCATGCAGGCCGGTGGGTTGAGGATAAGGCTGATGGCTCAGTTCTGAAAGGTCTGTGAGGTGTTCCATGCTATGCAGGCAGGCTGGTGTGTTGAGGATGAGGCTGGAGGCTGAGTTTTGTAAGGTCTGGGAGGTGTAACGGGCTAGGCATGCAGGCTGGTAGGTTGAGGATGAGACTGGTGGCTGAGTTTTGTAAGGGCTGTGAAGTGTAATGTGCTGTGCATGCAGTCTGGTAGGTTGAGGATGAGGCTGGAGGCTGAGTTTTGTACGGTCTGTGAGGTGTAACGTGTTATGCATGCAGTCTGGTAGGTTGAGGATGAGGCTGGAGGCTGAGTTTTGTAAGGTCTATGAGGTGTAACGTGCTATGCATACAGTATGCTAGGTTGAGGATGAGGCCGGTGCCTGAGTTTTGTAAGGTCTGTGAGGTGTAATGTGCTATGCATACAGGCTGCTGGGTTGAGGATGAGACCGGTGGCTGAGTTTTGAAAGGTCTGTGAGGTGTAACGTGCTTTGCATGCAGGCTGGTAGATTGAGGATGAGGCTGGTGGTTGAGTTTTAAAAGGTCTGTGAGCTGTAACGTGCTATGCATGCAGGCTGGTGGATTGTGGATGAGGCTTGCCACTGAGATTTGTTGGGTCTGTGAGATTAATGTTCTATGCATGCGGGTTGGTAGGTTAAGGATGAGACTGGTGGCTGAGTTTTGTAAGGTCTGTGAGGTGTAATGTGCTATGCACGCAGGCTGGTGGGTTGAGGATGAGACTGGTGTAAGGTCTGTGAGGTGTAACGTGCTATGCATACAGGCTGCTAGGTTGAGGATGAGGCTGGTGCCTGAGTTTTGTAAGGTCTGTGAGGTGTAATGTGCTATGCACGCAGGCTGGTGGGTTGAGGATGAGACTGGTGTAAGGTCTGTGAGGTGTAACGTGCTATGCATGCAGGCTGGTGTGTTGAGGATGAGGCTGGTGGCTAAATTTTGTACGGTGTGTGAGGTGTAACGTGTTATGCATGCAGTCTGGTAGGTTGAGGATGATGCTGGAGGCTGAGTTTTGTAAGGTCTATGAGGTGTAACTTGCTATGCATACAGGCTGCTAGGTTGAGGATGAGGCTGGTACCTGAGTTTTGTACGGTCTGTGAGGTGTAATATGCTATGCACGCAGGCTGGTGGGTTGAGGATGAGACTGGTGTAAGGTCTGTGAGGTGTAACGTGCTATGCATGCAGGCTGGTGGGTTGAGGATGAGGCTGGTGGCTGAGTTTTAAAAGGCCTGTGAGGTGTAAAGTGCTAGGCATGCAGGCTGGTAGGTTGAGGATGAGACTAGTGGCTGAGTTTTGTAAGGTCTGTGAGGTGTAACATGCTATGCATGCAGGCTGGTGGGTTGAGGATAAGGCTGATGGCGGAGTTCTGAAAGGTGTGTGAGGTGTTCCGTGCTATGCAGGCAGGCTGGTGGTTTGTGGATGAGGCTGGTGGCTGAGTTTTGAAATGTCTGTGAGCTGTAACGTGCTATGCATGCGGGCTGGTATGTTGAGGAGGATTCTGGCCGCTGAGATTTGTAAGGTCTGTGAGGTTAATGTGCTATGCATGCAGGCTGGTAGGTTTAGGAAGAGGTTGGTGGGTGAGCTTTGTAAGGTCTGTGGGGTGTAACGTTCTTTGCATGCCGGCTGGTAGCTTGAGGATGAGGCTGGTGGTTGAGTTTTAAACGGTCTGTGAGGTGTAACGTGCTATGCATGCAGGCTGGTAGGTTGAGTATTCGGCTGGTGGCTGAGTTTTGAAAGGTCTGTGAGGTGTAACGTGCTATGCATGCAGGCTGGTAGCTTGAGGATGAGGCTGTTGGCTGAGTTTTGAAATATCTGTGAGCTGTAACTTGCTTTGCATGCAGGCTGTTAGCTTGAGGATGAGGCTGTTGGCTGAGTTTTAAAAGGTCTGTGAGGTGTTACGTGCTAGGCATGCAGGCTGGTAGGTTGAGGAAGAGACTGGTGGCTGAGTTTTGTAAGGTCTGTGAGGTGTAATGTGCTATGCATGCAGGCTGGTGTGTTGAGGATGAGGCTGGTGGCTAAATTTTGTACGGTCTGTGAGGTGTAACGTGTTATGCATGCAGTCTGGTAGGTTGCAGATGAGGCTGGAGGCTGAGTTTTGTAAGGTCTATGAGGTGTAATGTGCTATGCATACAGGCTGCTAGGTTGAGAATGAGGCTGGTGCCTGAGTTTTGTAAGGTCTGTGAGGTGTAATGTGCTATGCACGCAGGCTGGTGGGTTGAGGATGAGACTGGTGTAAGGTCTGTGAGGTGTAACGTGCTATGCATACAAGCTGGTGGGTTGAGGATGAGACTGGTGGCTGAGTTTTGTACTGTCTGTGAGATGTAACGTGTTATGCATGCAGTCTGGTAGGTTGAGGATGAGGCTGGAGGCTGAGTTTTGTAAGATTTATGAGGTGTAACATGCTATGCATACAGGCTGCTAGGTTGAGGATGAGGCTGGTGCCTGAGTTTTGTAAGGTCTGTGAGATGTAATGTGCTATGCACGCAGGCTGGTGGGTTGAGGATGAGACTGGTGTAAGGTCTGTGAGATGTAACGTGCTATGCATACAGGCTGCTAGGTTTAGGATGAGGCTCGTGCCTGAGTTTTGTAAGGTCTGTGAGGTGTAATGTGCTATGCACGCAGGCTGGTGGGTTGAGGATGAGACTGGTATAATGTCTGTGAGGTGTAACGTGCTATGCATGCAGGATGGTGTGTTGAGGATGAGGCTGGTGGCTAAATTTTGTACTGTCTGTGAGGTGTAACGTGTTATGCATGCAGTCTGGTAGGTTAAGGATGAGGCTGGAGGCTGAGTTTTGTAAGGTCTATGAGGTGTAACGTGCTATGCATACAGGCTGCTAGGTTGAGGATGAGGCTGGTGCCTGAGTTTTGTAAGGTCTGTGAGGTGTAATGTGCTATGCACGCAGGCTGGTGGGTTGAGGATGAGACTGGTGTAAGGTCTGTGAGGAGTAACGTGCTATGCATACAGGCTGCTAGGTTGAGGATGAGGCTGGTGCCTGAGTTTTGTAAAGTCTGTGAGGTGTAATGTGCTATGCACGCAGGCTGGTGGGTTGAGGATGAGACTGGTGTAATGTCTGTGAGGTGTAACGTGCTATGCATGCAGGCTGGTGTGTTGAGGATGAGGCTGGTGGCTACATTTTGTACTGTCTGTGAGGTGTAACGTGCTATGCATGCAGGCTGGTGGGTTGAGTATTTGGCTGGTGACTGAGTTTTGAAAGGTCTGTGAGGTGTAACGTGTTATGCATGCAGGCTGGTATCTTGAGGATGAGGCTGGTGGCTGAGTTTTTAAAGGTCTGTGAGGTGTAACATGCTATGTATGCAGGCTGGTGGTGTGTGGATGAGGCTGGTGGCTGAGTATTGAAATGTCTGTGAGCTAAACATTGTATGCATGTGGGCTGGTAGGTTGAGGAGGAGGATGGCCACTGAGATTTGTAAGGTCTGTGAGGGTAATGTGATATGCATGCAGGCTGGTAGGTTTAGGAAGAGGTGGGTCGGTGAGTTTTTAAGGTCTGTGAGGTATAACATGCTCTGCATGCAGGCTGGTAGGTTGAGCATGAGGCTGGTGGCTGAGTTTTGAAAGGTCTGTGAGGTGTAACATGCTTTGCATGCAGGCTGGTAGCTTGAGGATGAGGCTGGTGGCTGAGTTTTAAAAGGTCTGTGAGGTGTAAAGTGCTAGGCATGCAGGCTGGTAGGTTGAGGATGATACTAGTGGCTGAATTTTGTAAGGTCTGTGAGGTGTAACATGCATGCAGGCTGGTGGGTTGAGGATAAGGCTGATGGCTGAGTTCTGAAAGGTCTGTGAGTGTTCCGTGCTATGCAGGCAGGCTGGTGTGTTGAGAATGAGGCGGGAGGCTGAGTTTTGTAAGGTCTGAGAGGTGTAACGTGCTATGCATACAGGCTGCTGGGTTGTGGATGAGACTAGTGGCTGAGTTTTGAAAGGTCTGTGAGGTGTAACTTGCTTGGCCTGCAGGCTGTTAGCTTTTTTTTTTTTTTTTTATTGTCCTCATTACGCAACAGTTGAAAGTCAGGAGTTTTCAGGGACCTTTCTCAGCTTCTTGGCGCCCTTAGAAAAAGAGAAGGAAACCCCTTACGTCCACATACTTATAGTGAGAAGGCTGGTTATACGTAGTAGGTTGAGCTAGCCATTATTGCTACTCTTACATGCCATTCTCATCATTGTTGCGATAGCGTAATCATTGGACAGTGGACAGTGGACGGAGGAGGTGTTAGGGAAACCAGGAATGTTAGCTTCCTATTACATACACATATTATATAAACCACACGCATTAATTCACCTCTTATGGTATTCTTCCCACAAATCCCAGAATCTATATTTTTTAGAGACATGCTTCTTATTTTTATCTAAATTAAACACTTTCAAGATTGAAGCCAACCATTCATTATGAGTAGGGGGAACCGGAGTTATCCATTTTATACAAATCTCCCTCCTTGCCAAAAGAATCAAGATAAAAAGTAAATTTTCTTGATTTTTAGTAAGTGGTCTTTCTGCATTTGTTCTTGATATCCCAAAAATAACTAGGTCCATACTTACAGAGAGTTGTCTTCCAAATACCCCCTCTAAGGTAGTACCCACTTCCTTCCAAAAGGCATCCAGGCTAGGACAGCGCCAAAACATGTGTAGATCGTCAGCCAGCTGTAAATTGCACTTTGGGCAGTTCTTCACTGTGGCCCCGTTAAATTTGGATAACCTTTTCGGTGTCCAGTAGGCTCTGTGTACAGTGAGCAAATGGTTTCTTTTAAGAGCAGCAGAAGTTACAATTGACCAGCAAATGCTCATAGATACTTGCCATATGTTACTTATATCCAGCGTCGGCAGATCTTTTCCCCAGATACCTTCTGGAATTCGAAACTCTTCCCCTCCAGCCGAAATTAAGGCCCAGTACCAGAAAGAAGTTTCTTTCCGAAATGGTTTATCCGTCTGCATCTTTATCTCCAGGGTGGTATTCCCTTTTCTAATTTCTTTAAGAGACTTACTCCAACTCAATAATTGGTAGTATTTGAATTTCGAAAGAGTATAGTTTGTGCA
Source organism: Lissotriton vulgaris (assembly GCF_964263255.1). Classification (NCBI taxonomy): domain Eukaryota; kingdom Metazoa; phylum Chordata; class Amphibia; order Caudata; family Salamandridae; genus Lissotriton; species Lissotriton vulgaris. Next base: position 183,872,276 of record NC_141688.1, on the reverse strand, counting down.
ACGAGACAAAATATCCCAATCAAGCAGTTTGTTTTGAAACAGGAGTTGACCCCAGTCCGTTATTCCTGCTGATCTTAGCGATGTTGCTAAGCTATCCTTAAGACAGTCTGGTGTGGTCTGAGAATCCCAGATCGGGGCCTTATCACTGTAGAAGGGGATATCCAATGTAGATCTGATACAATACCATACTCTAGCGGCAGATTTCAGGACCTTTAGTTTAATTTTTTTAAAGAACTTTGGATGCCCAAATTTGTATAGAAAATGGCTGGTATTGCTTGTTAAAACACGTAAGAATAGTGGGTAGTTTACATATGGACCCAACAGCACCCTACTACTTTTGAATTGGAAGGCCCTGCAGTATTCTAATAAATCTGGGCTTGCTATTCCTCCCTGCTCTTTAGATCTTCTTAGTTTACGCCATGCAATTCTTGGTTTTTTAGATGACCATATGAAACTGGATAAGTCTCCCTGGATTTTTTTAATCTTATCTCTATTGAACTCGAGAGGGATAGCGTTGAAGATGAAGGTGAATTTTGGTAGAATTGCCATTTTTATAATGTTTGATTTCCCCAGGAATGTTAATGGCAGGGCTTTCCAGACTTTCAGTAACTTTTTTACTTCAACCTCTACCCTATGTAAATTTATTTGGGTAATTTTATCAATCTCCTTTACCAGATCAATACCCAGATATCTTATTTTATCTTTAGTAAAGGGGGATACGAAGTTTTCATTCCAACTTACGGTTTCAGTTTTTGTTTGATTTATCTGATAACCAGATATCCTCCCAAAGCTTATCAAAGTCTCTTCTGTTGTTTTAAGAGCCTCTTCTAGGTCTGAGGTAAAGATCATGAGATCGTCCGCATATAACGCGACTTTCTTGTGCCACCCTTGGAAGGAAAATGGGGAGATTGAAGGGAGATTCCTACGATGTTCTGCGATCGGCTCAATATAGAAATTAAAAAGTAGGGGGGAGAGGGGGCAGCCCTGGCGTGTACCTCTACCTATCAGAATATTATTTGTTAGGTGGCCGTTAATTAATATCTTAGCTCTGGGCGAGTTGTAAATATTTTCTACAGCTTTTACGATGTTTTCCCCCAGATTAAATTTCTTTAATACTTCGCTTAGATAAGACCAGTTTACTCTATCAAATGCTTTAGCAGCGTCAATCGTGATTATTGATAGTGGGATCTTTTCTACGGTAGCGATATCAATGGCTGCAATCAACTCATGCGTAAGGTCCTGTAGATGCCTTCCTGCCATGAAGCCTTTTTGATTAAAGTTTATTAGTGTTCCCGCTATTTTCCCTAGTCTCTTTGCTAGGATTTGAGTAAAAATCTTGTAATCGCAATTTAGGATGGATATTGGGCGGTAGGATTCGCATTGCTTTGGATTTTTACCTGGTTTCAGTATGATGGAGATGGTGGCGTCATTCCATGACTCCGGAATTTTAGCTTTGTTTATAAAAATCTTGTTAACTAGTAGTGTTAAATGGGGAACCAGCGTATCTTTTAACTTTAAATAAAGTTCGTTTGGGAGGGCATCAGGCCCTGCAGCTTTTCCTCTTTTTAACTCTTTAATAGCTTGGGCAACTTCTTCTGGTTTTATTTCACTATTTAAAGTTATTTTTTCCTCTGGGGTTAAAACTGGAGTATTTTGTGTTAGTAGGAAGTTAGTTATTTCTTCTATTTTTGGGTTGCAATCCTCAGAGTAGAGTTTGGTAAAAAAAGCAGAGAATTCTTCCTTTATAACTTTCTCTTCAAACCCATTTTGTGAGCTGTCTGTCGGATGTATATAGTTTATTTTGTTTCTAACTTGGTCTGTTTTAAGCTTCCACGCAAGCATCTTTCCACAGCCTTCTCCATACTCATAATGGGCAAGTTTACTACATTCCCATCTTTCCCTAATTTTTCCTTCTAATAATGTCGATATTTTTTCCTTCCAATTAAGCTTTTCCCTCATTAGTTCTTGGCATCTCGGGGAGGAAGTGTCTACTAAAATCTGGCGGTCCAGTATTTTTATGTTTTCTTCCATTTTCTGGATCTCTTTTTTTGCCTCTCTTGATTTATGTATAGTCAAGCTACAAATCTTGCCCCTAATTACTGCCTTGTAAGCATCCCAGATCAGTTGCGGCGAAGCGCTCCCATTATTGTCTTGAAAATACTGATCTGTCTCTAGTGAAAGTTGATCGATTATTGTGGGATCCTGGAGTACTGTACGGTCTAAAGTCCATCTCGGTATAGTTGTAACATCATTTATTTTTAATGTCATTTGGACAGCCGAGTGATCTGAGAGATGAGCGGGAAGGCGGGTCATTTTATGAGTGTTTTCTACTAGTGCTTGATCTATTAAGAAATAATCAATTCTTGACTGTATTCTCAATTTTTTATTGTTAAACGTGAATCTATCCTGTTTGGAGCCCTTTTCGTCCCATACATCAAGAAGATTTAGATCTCTTTTATATATTGTCAGCCATTCTCTCATTTTGGGCAAGGTGTTCAATTTCCCTTTTGGTATCCGATCTGTATTTGGATTTAAAATTATATTAAAATCTCCACCTAGGATCACAGGAAAATTTACCGATATTAAATGGGAGTATAATGATTGTAATGGGGTGGGATCGTCTATGTTAGGGCCATAATAGCCGGCTAAAATAAAGGTATTGTTGAGGAAGGTGATCTTGGCTAGGGCCCATCTCCCTTTAGGATCAGTCTCGGAGGATAGTATTTTTGCCTTCAGGGATTTTTTTATGAGAATAACAACCCCTTTTGTGGCGCAATGTTGGTCCGTACAAACGTAATCCTCAACCCAATAAAGTGTTTTAATGATCTCCTCCCATTCTGATTTCATTAAATGGGTTTCTTGTAAAATTAATATTTCACTATCGGCAATTTTTAAATATTCAAAGATTTTCCTTCTTCTGCTCTTGACCCTTAACCCGTTAACATTCCAGGTGATTATTTTTATACTCTTCAGATTTTTTTCCATCTCCCTCGGCGAGGTGTGTGGCGCTTTTTACTGATCATCTGGTTCCTGATTTTCTCCTTTAATTTGGAATGAGGACATTTTTTTGTTTTTTTCCCTATTTTGCTCCCAACCCTCATGTGCTCCCCACCCTCCCCTTCCTCCCCTCTTAAGATGGCTAAAAGCCACTTGTGTATGTGAGAGTTTACCAAAATTATAGAAAAGAAAAGAAAAAAGGAGGGACTGGGAGACACAAACCCTCCCTGGGAAAGCCTCCCTTTCCTTTGGGCCTTAATTATAGCCCTCTATGAGCCCCGTGCCTGTAAAAGAAAAGAATAAATAAGGATGCTGGTGTTATAAGTGTTATATTTGTTATAAGTAAGTCTTAATTCTAGCTTTCATAGGATCATTTTAAGGTCATTTTAAGAGTAGTCACCATATCAAAAGTGTTTGACGTTTAATCTAGGAGTGAGTTTGAGAATGAATTTGAATCTGATCCCGCATCTGTACTAACAAATTGTCAACTTCTAGAGGATCTTTAATATTATACATCTTGTTCCTCCACATAATCCTTAATGAAGCCGGAAACTTCATTTGGACTGTAGCTCCAAGTGATTTTAACTCGGGCATTTTTTGACCCAATTCCCATTGCCTATCTTGAGTCACCTTCGCAATGTCGGATCGGATCCTAAAAGACCAGTCATCTCTGTTAAGTGTTCCTGTTTTTAAAGCTTCACTCAGGATCCTCTCTTTGATGTTATATGATTTAAAATTCACCAAAATCTTCCTTGGGTTCTTTCTTTCCTTGGATTTCCCAAAGGGGTCACGGTGAACCCGTTGAATGTCATTTTCCAGGTCTGAGGATTTACACCACGGAAAATATTCCTCTAGAAGCGAAATAATGAATTTCTTAATGTCTGACCCTTCTCGCCCTTCTGGCACATTAAGAAATCTCAGGTTTGATCTCCTAGACTGGTTCTCCAAGGCCTCGAGCTTTTCCTCCATACTTTTGTCCGTTGCTTTTAAATCTCCTATATATGATGCTTCCACCCTCCTTGTCAGGCCCACAGCTACAGCTTCTACTGTAGAGACTCTCTCATTTAACGCCAATAACTTTGAGTCTAAGGATTCAAACCTATCGTGAAGTTTCATTTTGTTATCTTCTGATATCTTAAATCTAGATGTCATCTCCGTAAACATTTTTTCCATAAGGAACTCCATATTACTGCTAGACTCACAATGATTTTTAGCGGGATTATCAGCTTTATCTGCGTCGGAGTTAGTGTTAAATATATCTGAGGAAGAAGCATCAGGAGGTACAGCGTCAGAGGGTACAGACTCTGTAGCGATCTCTGGCTCTGGTACTGGAGACAAAGTGGAACAACTAGTGGTAGGATCAGTTCCAAAGAGGCCTTGAGGTGTGTTTATTGTCTGACTCAGAGATTGAATGGAGGTCTGGGCCTGGGATTGAGCTATCGTCTGTGAATCTTCAAGTTCTTGATTCTCTATCTCCCTCATTGAGAGTTCAGTTAAGAAGTTGTCTGGGTCGCTTAAATCCCCCTTTAGTGGCTGGGGTAACAATGGTAAAACTGGTGAAGCGGACTCTTCCATTGCGGGTATAGAGTGTGCTCTGTCTTGGAGTCTGTCCTGTACTTTAAAGTAAGTCCTCAAAGAGGGTGTAATTTTTATTACAGATTCTTTCTTCCTCTTATCAGCTAATTCCTGCTGACCTTCCAAGGCTCCTTTCTTATTTGCTGGTATCCCTTTATCTGTTTTAGAGGTTTTACGCGAAATTCTCTTTGTGATTCGCGGGACTACTGTTTGTTTAATAGCAGTTGGAGCTGATTTTTTAAGAAAAAGCCTATTCCTTAGGCAGTAGGAAGATTTTTCCTGCCGGAACAAATCCAAATGAGGCTCAGTTTTAGCATCCAATTCAAGATTGACCGCTACGGTATCAATTTTATCTGCACCTAATTCACTGCAGTAAGGAAGAACTCTTGTTTGATTTAGTGGTTCTGGGATTAGTGGGGGTGTAGTGGCGCAGACTGTGCCTTCTTCCTGGCCCTCCACTTTTACTCTGACCAAACCCCCTAAAGTAATATATTGTAAGTATACTTGGGAATGTAGAGAATATTGTAACAATATACTACCCTTATTAGGTCCTAGTGGGAGAATCAGCTGAGGTAAATAGTCTGGAATGGTAAATTTATATGTTTTCCCCGAAGCAGGCTTGTCAAATGCAGAGTCAAATATAAAACAAAAACTTCTCTCAGAGCCCGAATACTTTGTTGAGAAAAATGCCCAGTTTCTCAGAACTTCTATCCCCCCCGCCTTGCCCCCAGCACCAAACGAAAATCGGCTCACTGCCTTTCTGCAGGTCCGTCTTGCACGCAGGGCAACCTCCCACTTTCCAGTAGCTGAGCTCGCGAAGGTCCGTGAGTCGAGCCCTGAGCAATCGATTGAAGGGAGCCGTCTGCAGGTGCCGGTGTCGGTGCAGGTGCCCTCTGTCCCTCCAGCAGCTGGAGGGAAAACTCGAGCGGTGGTGCCAAGCGGAGTCAGCATCCGTCCAAAAAGGATCACGCAGGACTAACACGGCAGGTAGGAGGAAAAGAAAAAAAAAAAAAAAAACGGGGGACACTTCTTTTACTCGCCAATGGAGAGGCGGGAAGAGACAGTCACTCCAAATAAAACTGCCGACACGGTCCACTTGGAAGGTAGAAATCAAGCAATATCCAGGATTTAGCCCATCATAACTTGACCGAACAAAAGAAAGAGAAAAATAAATCCTATTCCGCGGGTCTCACACGAGCATCCTCGTCAGGTAGAACCGCATACGGAGCTCAGGCACGGAGCTCCCGACCGCTCTCAACAGCCGGCCGCCATCTTTCCCCCTGAATCCTTGTTGTTGATCTCACTAAGCCGTTAGCTTGAGGATGAGGCTGGTGGCTGAGTTTTAAAAGGTCTGTGAGGTGTAACGTGCTAGGCATGCAGGCTGGTAGGCTGAGGATGAGACTGGTGGCTGAGTTTTGTAAGGTCTGTGAGGTGTAATGTGCTATGCATGCAGGCTGGTGTGTTGAGGATGAGGCTGGTGGCTGAGATTTGTACGGTCTGTGAGGTGCAACGTGTTATGCATGCAGTCTGGTAGGTTGAGGATGAGGCTGGAGGCTGAGTTTTGTAAGGTCTATGAGGTGTAACGTGCTATGCATACAGTCTGCTAGGTTGAGGATGAGGCTGGTGGCTGAGTTTTGTAAGGTCTGTGAGATGTAATGTGCTATGCATGCAGGCTGGTGGGTTGAGGATGAGACTGGTGGCTGAGTTTTGTACTGTCTGTGAGGTGTATTGTGCTATGCATGCAGGCTGGTAGCTTGAGGATGAGGCTGATGGCTGAGTTTTAAAAGGTCTGTGAGGTGTAACATGCTATGCATGCAGGCTGGTGGGCTGAGTTCTGAAAGGTCTGTGAGGTGTTCCGTGCTATGCAGGCAGGCTGGTGTGTTAAGGATGAGACTGGTGGCTGAGTTTTGTAAGGGCTGTGAGGTGTAACGTGCTATGCATGCAGGCTGGTGGGTTGAGGATGAGGCTGGTGGCTGAGTTTTGTACGGTCTGTGAGGTGTAACGTGTTATGCATGCAGTCTGGTAGGTTGAGGATGAGGCTGGAGGCTGAGTTTTGTAAGGTCTATGAGGTGTAACGTGCTATGCATACAGGCTGCTAGGTTGAGAATGAGGCTGGTGGCTGAGTTTTGTAAGGTCTGTGAGGTGTAATGTGCTATGCATGCAGGCTGGTGGGTTGAGGATGAGACTGGTGGCTGAGTTTTGTACTGTCTGTGAGATGTATTGTGCTATGCATGCAGGCTGGTAGCTTGAGGATGAGGCTGATGGCTGAGTTTTAAAAGGTCTGTGAGGTGTAACATGCTATGCATGCAGGCTGGTGGGTTGAGGATAAAGCTAATGGCTGAGTTCTGAAAGGTCTGTGAGGTCTTCCGTGCTATGCAGGCAGGCTGGTGTGTTGAGGATGAGACTGGTGGCTGAGTTTTGAAAGGTCTGTGAGGTGTAACTTGCTTTGCATGCAGGCTGGTAGCTTGAGGATGAGGCTGGTGGCTGAGTTTTAAAAGGTCTGTGAGGTGTAACGTGCTATGCATACAGGCTGCTGGGTTGAGGATGAGACTGGTGGCTGAGTTTTGAAAGGTCTGTGAGGTGTAACTTGTTTTGCATGCAGGCTGGTAGCTTGAGGATGAGGCTGGTGGCACAGTTTTAAAAGGTCTGTGAGGTGTAACGTGCTTGGCATGCAGGCTGGTAGGTTGAGGATGAGACTGGTGGCTGAGTTTTGTAAGGTCTGTGAGGTGTAATGTGCTATGCATGCAGTCTGGTGTCTTGAGGATGAGGCTGGTGGCTGAGTTTTGTACAGTCTGTGAGGGGTAATGTGCTATGCATGCAGGCTGGTGGGTTGAGGATGAGACTGGTGAAAGGTCTGTGAGGTGTAACGTGCTATGCATGCAGGCTGCTAGGTTGAGGATAAGGCTGGGGGCTGGAGGCTGTGGTTTGTAAGGTCTGTGAGGTATAACGTGCTATGTATGCAGGCTGCTGGGTTGAGGATGTGGCTGGTGGCTGAGTTATGAAAGGTCTGTGAGGTGTAACGTGCTATGCATGCAGGCTGGCAGGCTGCATGCAGGCTGGTAGGTTGAGTATTTGCCTGGTGGCTTAATTTTGAAAGGTCTGTGAGGTGAAACGTGCTATGCATGCAGGCTGGTATCTTGAGGATGAGGCTGGTGGCTGAGTTTTGAAAGGTCTTTGAGGTGTAATGTGCTATGCATGCAGGCTGGTGGTTTGTGGATGAGCCTGGTGGCTGAGTTTTGAAATGTCTGTGAGCTAAAACATTGTATGCTAGCGGGCGGGTAGGTTGAGGAGGAGGCTGGCCACTGAGATTTGTAAGGTCTGTGAGGGTAATGTGATATGCATGCAGGCCAGTAGGTTTAGGAAGAGGTGGGTGGGTGAGTTTTGTAAGGTCTGTGAGGTGTAACGTGCTCTGCATGCAGGCTGGTAGGTTGAGTATGAGGCTGGTGGCTGAGTTTTGAAAGGTCTGTGAGGTGTAACGTGCTTTGCATGCAGGCTGGTAGCTTGAGGATGAGGCTGGTGGTTGAGTTTTAATAGGTCTGTGTGGTGTAACGTGCCATGCATGCAGGCTGGTGGTTTGTGGATGAGGCTGGTGGCCGAGTTTTGAAATGTCTGTGAGCTGTAACGTGCTATGCATGCAGGCTGGTGGTTTGTGGATGAGGCTGCTGGCTGAGTTTTGTAAGGTCTGTGAGGTGTAACGTGCTATGCATGCAGGCTGCTGGGTTAGGGATTAGTCTAGTGGCTGACCTTTGAACGGTCTGTGAGGTGTAACATGCTTTGCATGCATGCTGGTATCTTGAGGATGAGGCTGGTGGCTGAGTTTTAAAAGGTCTGTGAGGTGTAAAGTGCTAGGCATGCAGGCTGGTAGGTTGGCGTCTGAGACTAGTGGCTGAGTTTTGTAATGTCTGTGAGGTGTATTATGCTATGCATGCAGGCTGGTGAGTTGAGGATAAGGCTGATGGCGGAGTTCTGAAAGGTGTGTGAGGTGTTCCGTGCTATGCAGGCAGGCTGGTGGTTTGTGGATGAGGCTGGTGGCTGAGTTTTGAAATGTCTGTGAGCTGTAACGTGCTATGCATGCGGGCTGGTATGTTGAGGAGGATTCTGGCTGCTGAGATTTGTAAGGTCTGTGAGGGTAATGTGCTATGCATGCAGGCTGGTAGGTTTAGGAAGAGGTTGGTGGGTGACCTTTGTAAGGTCTGTGGGGTGTAACGTTCTTTGCATGCCGGCTGGTAGCTTGAGGATGAGGCTGGTGGTTGAGTTTTAAAAGGTCTGTGAGGTGTAACGAGCCATGCATGCAGGCTGGTGGTTTGTGGATGAGGCTGGTGGCTGAGTTTTGAAATGTCTGTGAGCTGTAACGTGCTATGCATGCAGGCTGGTGGTTTGTGGATGATGTTGCTGGCTGAGTTTTGTAAGGTCTGTGAGGTGTAACGTGCTATGCATGCAGGCTGCTGGGTTAGGGATTAGTCTGGTGGCTGAGCTTTGAAAGGTCTGTGAGGTGTAACATGCTTTGCATGCAGGCTGGTATCTTGAGGATGAGGCTGGTGGCTGATTTTTAAGAGGTCTGTGAGGTGTAAAGTGCTAGGCATGCAGGCTGGTAGGTTGAGGATGAGACTAGTGGCCGAGATTTGAAAGGTCTGTGAGGTGTAATGTGCTATGCATGCAGGCTGGTGTATTGAGGATGAGGCTGGTGGCTAAATTTTGTACGGTCTGTGAGGTGTAACGTGTTATGCATGCAGTCTGGTAGGTTGAGGATGAGGCTGGAGGCTTAGTTTTGTAAGGTCTATGAGGTGTAACGTGCTATGCATACAGGCTGCTAGGTTGAGGATGAGGCTGGTGGCTGAGTTTTGTAAGGTCTGTGAGGTGTAATGTGCTATGCATGCAGGCTGGTGGGTTGAGGATGAGACTGGTGGCTGAGGTTTGTACTGTCTGTGAGATGTATTGTGCTATGCATGCAGGCTGGTAGCTTGAGGATGAGGCTGGTGGCTGAGTTTTAAAACGTCTGTGAGGTGTAACATGCTATGCATGCAGGCTGGTGGGTTGAGGATAAAGCTGATGGCTGAGTTCTGAAAGGTCTGTGAGGTGTTCCGTGCTATGCAGGCAGGCTGGTGTGTTGAGGATGAGGCTGGAGGCTGAGTTTTGTAAGGTCTGTGAGGTGTAACGTGCTAGGCATGCAGGCTGGTAGGTTGAGGATGAGACAGGTGGCTCAGTTTTGTAAGGTCTGTGAGGTGTAATGTGCTATGCATGCAGTCTGGTAGGTTGAGGATGAGGCTGGTGGCTGAGTTTTGAAAGGTCTTTGAGGTGTAATGTGCTATGCATGCAGGCTGGTGGTTTGTGGATGAGCCTGGTGGCTGAGTTTTGAAATGTCTGTGAGCTAAAACATTGTATGCTAGCGGGCGGGTAGGTTGAGGAGGAGGCTGGCCACTGAGATTTGTAAAGTCTGTGAGGGTAATGTGATATGCATGCAGGCCAGTAGGTTTAGGAAGAGGTGGGTGGGTGAGTTTTGTAAGGTCTGTGAGGTGTAACGTGCTCTGCATGCAGGCTGGTAGGTTGAGTATGAGGCTGGTGGCTGAGTTTTGAAAGGTCTGTGAGGTGTAACGTGCTTTGCATGCAGGCTGGTAGCTTGAGGATGAAGCTGGTGGTTGAGTTTTAATAGGTCTGTGTGGTGTAACGTGCCATGCATGCAGGCTGGTGGTTTGTGGATGAGGCTGGTGGCCGAGTTTTGAAATGTCTGTGAGCTGTAACATGCTATGCATGCAGGCTGGTGGTTTGTGGATGAGGCTGCTGGCTGAGTTTTGTAAGGTCTGTGAGGTGTAACGTGCTATGCATGCAGGCTGCTGGATTAGGGATTAGTCTAGTGGCTGACCTTTGAAAGGTCTGTGAGGTGTAACATGCTTTGCATGCAGGCTGGTATCTTGAGGATGAGGCTGGTGGCTGAGTTTTAAGAGGTCTGTGAGGTGTAAAGTGCTAGGCATGCAGGCTGGTAGGTTGAGGATGAGACTAGTGGTTGAGTTTTGAAAGGTCTGTAAGGTGTAATGTGCTATGCATGCAGGCTGGTGTATTGAGGATGAGGCTGGTGGCTAAATTTTGTACGGTCTGTGAGGTGTAACGTGTTATGCATGCAGTCTGGTAGGTTGAGGATGAGGCTGGAGGCTGAGTTTTGTAAGGTCTATGAGGTGTAACGTGCTATGCATACAGGCTGCTAGGTTGAGGATGAGGCTGGTGGCTGAGTTTTGTAAGGTCTGTGAAGTGTAATTTGCTATGCATGTAGGCTAGTGGGTTGAGGATGAGACTGGTGGCTGAGGTTTGTACTGTCTGTGAGATGTATTGTGCTATGCATGCAGGCTGGTAGCTTGAGGATGAGGCTGGTGGCTGAGTTTTAAAACGTCTGTGAGGTGTAACATGCTATGCATGCAGGCTGGTGGGTTGAGGATAAAGCTGATGGCTGAGTTCTGAAAGGTCTGTGAGGTGTTCCGTGCTATGCAGGCAGGCTGGTGTGTTGAGGATGAGGCTGGAGGCTGAGTTTTGTAAGGTCTGTGAGGTGTAACGTGCTAGGCATGCAGGCTGGTAGGTTGAGGATGAGACAGGTGGCTCAGTTTTGTAAGGTCTGTGAGGTGTAATGTGCTATGCATGCAGTCTGGTAGGTTGAGTATGAGGCTGGAGGCTGAGTTTTGTAAGGTCTATGAGGTGTAACATGCTATGCACGCAGGCTGGTGGGTTGAGAATGAGACTGGTGTAAGGTCTGTGAGGTGTAACGTGCTATGCATGTAGGCTGGTGGGTTGAGGATGAGGCTGGTGGCTGAATTTTGAAAGGTCTGTGAGGTGTCACGTGCTCTGCATGCAGGCTGGTAGCTTGAGGATGAGGCGGGTGGCTGAGTTTTGAATGGTCTTTGAGGAGTAACGTGCTATGCATGCAGGCTGGTGGTTTGTGGATGTGGCTGGTGGCTGAGATTTTAAATGTCTGTGAGCTGTAACGTGCTACGCATGCGGGCTGGTATGTTGAGGAGGATTCTGGCCGCTGAGATTTGTAAGGTCTGTGAGGTTAATATGCTATGCGTGCAGGCTGGTAGGTTTAGGAAGAGGTTGGTGGGTGAGCTTTGTAAGGTCTGTGGGGTGTAACGTGCTCTGCATGCCGGCTGGTAGGCTGAGTATGAGGCTGGTGGCTGAGTTTTGAAAGGTCTGTGAGGAGTAACGTGCTTTGCATGCAGGCTGGTAGCTTGAGGTTGAGCCTGCTGGCTGAGTTTTGAAAGGTCTGTGAGGTGTAACGTGGTATGCATGCAGGCTGGTGATTTGAGGATGAGGCTGGTGGCTGAGTTTTGAAATGTCTGTGAGCTGTAACGTGCTATGCATGCAGGCTGGTAGGTTGAGGATGAGGCTTGCCACTGAGATTTGTATGGTCTGTGAGGTTAATGTGCTATGCATGCAGGTAGGTAGGTTGAGGATGAGACTGGTGGCTGAGTTTTGTAAGGTCTGTGAGGTGTAACATGCTATGCATGCAGGCTGGTAGGTTGAGGATGAGGCTGGAGGTTGAGTTTTGTAAGGTCTGTTAGGTGTAGCGTGCTATGCATGAAGGCTGCTGGGTTGAGGATGAGGCTGGTGGTTGAGTTTTGAAAGGTCTAAGAGGTGTAACGTGCTATGCATGCAGGCTGGTAGGTTGAGTATTCAGCTGGTGCCTGACTTTCGAACTGTCTGTGAGCTGTAACGTGCTATGTCTGCGGGCTGGTAGGTTGATGTAATGGCAGAGTTTTTGGCTTTATTTAGCAGTGATATAGATCATTATTCTTGCTCGCATCTAGTATAGGTATTCTTAGCCTGTGTTGGCCCTTTTAAGCCCTTTTTCCAGACCTAGAAGAGGATAGCTGCTTAATATGCCTTTATTCTTGACTTTAACCTGTCTATTGCCTATTGGCTTTGACATATTAGACATATTGGTATGGTTTATGTAGGTATTCTGACAGAGCTAAGGAGCATTTCACCCCTTTCAGGCCTACAGGTCTAATGCTAGAGAGACTCCATCTTGATGGAAGCTGCATCTGCTTATGCTGTGCAATGTGAAATATGTTCATTTTAATATGATCTGTGGAGTTCTTTGAATATAGCTCCTTGTAAATATGACTTGTGAATAGCGCCATATTATTGTGATTTGTGAGGTGCATGTTCTCATGTTGATCTGTTGTGTTCCTTGTGCATTGCGCCTTGGATACATTGTTTGTGAAAAGATTGTCTTGTAAATATGACTTGTGAATAGCGCCATGTGGTCATGGCTTGGACAGGGCATGTTATCATTACGTTTGGCAGGAGAGAGCTAGATCTTTCTCGGGTGCTTGGGGATAACGTTTTTGAAAATATGTACGTGTCATTTGTAAACGTGAAGAAATGTGCTAATGATTTTCCCATGTATAAATGGACGTTGGGAAATGTTTCTATTTGAGCTGCCAAAGGGTTAATATCTTGAGTTGAGATGGCAGCCTTTATTTTTTACATGCTGTCAACATGCATGGTTATCTGACCTGACTATAAAAGTCAGTGAATTATTTTAAGGTGGTTTGATTTTGACTTTTTTTTTTTTTTTTGGTTCCTTGGTCAGCCTACGTGCTTTGTCAGTTTCTTGACGGAAAGGTAACATCTTGTGTTTTGAGAAGGGTTCTGTTCATTTCACATTCCTTTTGAAATGCGTCTACGTATTTGTGTGGGTTCACCTTGGAACTGAAGTGGTTATAAATCAACCAGTCTGTTTACGGAGAAAGCTGTGTTCTTTTAAAATGAGAGAAATGTTACAAAGATAGCCCGTTAGAGTGCACGCTATGAGCTGTTTTCATTAATTATTTCTGTGAGGGGTTTCCATCTAGACAGGAATGTGTTGGTTTAAGAATAATAAATCTTGTCCGACGGTGCATGGTAACATGTGCTTTTAATTAGTGGAATGCAACCATGTGCCTTTGAAAGAGGGAAAAAAGTTAAAATGCAACATTATTATTTTCCCAAATGTGAATTAAAATGTATGCTTTTATAAATGTGTCATAAATAAATGTGAACTTAAATACAATGTTGAAATGTATCTGTGAGGTTAATGTGATATGCATGCAGGCTGGTAGCTTGAGGATGAGGCTGGTAGCTGAGTTTTAAAACGTCTGTGAGGTGTAACATGCTATGCATGCAGGCTGGTGGGTTGAGGATAAAGCTGATGGCTGAGTGAGTTCTGAAAGGTCTGTGAGGTGTTCCATGCTATGCAGGCAGGCTGGTGTGTTGAGGATGAGGCTGGAGTCTGAGTTTTGTAAGGTCTGTGAGGTGTAACGTGCTAGGCATGCAGGCTGGTAGGTTGAGGATGAGACAGGTGGCTCAGTTTTGTAAGGTCTGTGAGGTGTAATGTGCTATGCATGCAGTCTGGTAGGTTGAGGATGAGGCTGGAGGCTGAGTTTTGTAAGGTCTATGAGGTGTAACATGCTATGCACGCAGGCTGGTGGGTGGAGAATGAGACTGGTGTAAGGTCTGTGAGGTGTAACGTGCTATGCATGTAGGCTGGTGGGTTGAGGATGAGGCTGGTGGCTGAGTTTTGAAAGGTCTGTGAGGTGTCACGTGCTCTGCATGCAGGCTGGTAGCTTGAGGATGAGGCGGGTGGCTGAGTTTTGAATGGTCTTTGAGGAGTAACGTGCTATGCATGCAGGCTGGTGGTTTGTGGATGTGGCTGGTGGCTGAGATTTTAAATGTCTGTGAGCTGTAACGTGCTATGCATGCGGGCTGGTATGTTGAGGAGGATTCTGGCCGCTGAGATTTGTAAGGTCTGTGAGGTTAATATGCTATGCGTGCAGGCTGGTAGGTTTAGGAAGAGGTTGGTGGGTGAGCTTTGTAAGGTCTGTGGGGTGTAACGTGCTCTGCATGCCGGCTGGTAGGTTGAGTATGAGGCTGGTGGCTGAGTTTTGAAAGGTCTGTGAGGAGTAACGTGCTTTGCATGCAGGCTGGTAGCTTGAGGTTGAGCCTGCTGGCTGAGTTTTGAAAGGTCTGTGAGGTGTAACGTGGTATGCATGCAGGCTGGTGATTTGAGGATGAGGCTGGTGGCTGAGTTTTGAAATGTCTGTGAGCTGTAACGTGCTATGCATGCAGGCTGGTAGGTTGAGGATGAGGCTTGCCACTGAGATTTGTATGGTCTGTGAGGTTAATGTGCTATGCATGCAGGTAGGTAGGTTGAGGATGAGACTGGTGGCTGAGTTTTGTAAGGTCTGTGAGGTGTAACATGCTATGCATGCAGGCTGGTAGGTTGAGGATGAGGCTGGAGGTTGAGTTTTGTAAGGTCTGTTAGGTGTAGCGTGCTATGCATGAAGGCTGCTGGGTTGAGGATGAGGCTGGTGGCTGAGTTTTGAAAGGTCTAAGAGGTGTAACGTGCTATGCATGCAGGCTGGTAGGTTGAGTATTCAGCTGGTGCCTGACTTTCGAACTGTCTGTGAGCTGTAACGTGCTATGTCTGCGGGCTGGTAGGTTGAGGAGGAGGCTGGCCACTGAGATTTATAAGGTCTGTGAGGTTAATGTGATATGCATGCAGGCTGGTAGGTTTAGGAAGAGGTGGGTGGGTGAGTTTTGTAAGGTCTGTGAGGTGTAACGTGCTCTGCATGCAGGCTGGTAGGTTGAGTATGAGGCTGGTGGCTGAGTTTTGAAAGGTCTGTGAGGTGTAACGTGCTTTGCATTCAGGCGGGTAGCTTGAGGATGAGGCTGTTGGTTGAGTTTTAAAAGATCTGTGAGGTGTAACGTGCTATGCATGCAGGCTGGTGGTTTGTGGATGAGGCTGGTGGCTGGGTTTTGGAATGTCTGTGAGCTGTAATGTGCTATGCAAGCAGGATGGTGGATTGTGGATGAGGCTGGTGGCTGAGTTTTGAAATGTCTGTGAGCTGTAACGTGCTATGCATGCAGGCTGGTAGGTTGAGGATGAAGCTTGCAGCTGAGATTTCTAAGGTCTGTGAGGTTAATGTGCTATGCATGCAGGTTGGTAGGTTAAGGATGAGACTGGTGGCTGAGTTTTGTAATGTCTGTGAGGTGTAACGTGCTATGCATGCAGGCTGCTAGGTTGAGGATAAGGCTGGGGGCTGGAGGCTGAGGTTTGTAAGGTCTGTAAGGTATAACGTGCTATGCATGCAGGCTGCTGGGTTGAGGATGAGGCTGGTGGCTGAGTTATGAAAGGTCTGTGAGGTGTATTGTGCTATGCATGCAGGCTGGTAGGTTGAGAATTTGCCTGGTGGCTGAGTTTTGAAAGGTCTGTGAGGTGAAACGTGCTATGAATGCAGGCTGGTATCTTGAGGATGAGGCTGGTGGCTGAGTTTTGAAAGGTCTGTGAGGTGTAATGTGCTATGCATGCAGGCTGGTGGTTTGTGGATGAGCCTGGTGGCTGAGTTTTGAAATGTCTGTGAGCTAAAACATTGTATGCTAGCGGGCGGGTAGGTTGAGGAGGAGGCTGGCCTCTGAGATTTGTAAGGTCTGTGAGGGTAATGTGATATGCATCCAGGCCAGTAGGTTTAGGAAGAGGTGGGTGGGTGAGTTTTGTAAGGTCTGTGAGGTGTAACGTGCTCTGCATGCAGGCTGGTAGGTTGAGTATGAGGCTGGTGGCTGAGTTTTGAAAGGTCTGTGAGGTGTAACGTGCTTTGCATGCAGGCTGGTAGCTTGAGGATGAGGCTGGTGGTTGAGTTTTAATAAGTCTGTGTGGTGTAACGTGCCATGCATGCAGGCTGGTGGTTTGTGGATGAGGCTGGTGGCCGAGTTTTGAAATGTCTGTGAGCTGTAACATGCTATGCATGCAGGCTGGTGGTTTGTGGATGAGGCTGCTGGCTGAGTTTTGTAAGGTCTGTGAGGTGTAACGTGCTATGCATGCAGGCTGCTGGGTTAGGGATTAGTCTGGTGGCTGACCTTTGAAAGGTCTGTGAGGTGTAATATGCTTTGCATGCAGGCTGGTATCTTGAGGATGAGGCTGGTGGCTGAGTTTTAAAAGGTCTGTGAGGTGTAAAGTGCTAGACATGCTGGCTGGTAGGTTGGCGTCTGAGACTAGTGGCTGAGGTTTGTAATGTCTGTGAGGTGTAACATGCTATGCATGCAGGCTGGTGGGTTGAGGATAAGGCTGATGGCTCAGTTCTGAAAGGTCTGTGAGGTGTTCCATGCTATGCAGGCAGGCTGGTGTGTTGAGGATGAGGCTGGAGGCTGAGTTTTGTAAGGTCTGTGAGGTGTAACGGGCTAGGCATGCAGGCTGGTAGGTTGAGGATGAGACTGGTGGCTGAGTTTTGTAAGGGCTGTGAACTGTAATGTGCTGTGCATGCAGGCTGGTGTGTTGAGGATGAGGCTGGTGGCTGAGTTTTGTACGGTCTGTGAGGTGTAACGTGTTATGCATGCAGTCTGGTAGGTTGAGGATGAGGCTGGAGGCTGAGTTTTGTACGGTCTATGAGGTGTAACGTGCTATGCATACAGTCTGCTAGGTTGATGATGAGGCTGGTGCCTGAGTTTTGTAAGGTCTGTGAGATGTAATGTGCTATGCATACAGGCTGCTGGGTTGAGGATGAGACCGGTGGCTGAGTTTTGAAAGGTCTGTGAGGTGTAACGTGCTTTGCATGCAGGCTGGTAGATTGAGGATGAGGCCGGTGGTTGAGTTTTAAAAGGTCTGTGAGCTGTAACGTGCTATGCATGCAGGCTGGTGGATTGTGGATGAGGCTTGCCACTGAGATTTGTTAGGTCTGTGAGATTAATGTTCTATGCATGCAGGTTGGTAGGTTAAGGATGAGACTGGTGGCTGAGTTTTGTAAGGTCTGTGAGGTGTAATGCGCTATGCACGCAGGCTGTTGGGTTGAGGATGAGACTGGTGTAAGGTCTGTGAGGTGTAACGTGCTATGCATACAGGCTGCTAGGTTGAGGATGAGGCTGGTGCCTGAGTTTTGTAAGGTCTGTGAGGTGTAATGTGCTATGCACGCAGGCTGGTGGGTTGAGGATGAGACTGGTGTAAGGTCTGTGAGGTGTAACGTGCTATGCATGCAGGCTGGTGTGTTGAGGATGAGGCTGGTGGCTAAATTTTGTACGGTCTGTGAGGTGTAACGTGTTATGCATGCAGTCTGGTAGGTTGAGAATGAGGCTGGAGGCTGAGTTTTGTAAGGTCTATGAGGTGTAACCTGCTATGCATACAGGCTGCTAGGTTGAGGATGAGGCTGGTACCTGAGTTTCGTAAGTTCTGTGAGGTGTAATGTGCTATGCATGCAGGCTGGTGGGTTGAGGATGAGACTGGTGTAAGGTCTGTGAGGTGTAACGTGCTATGCATGCAGGCTGGTGGGTTGAGGATGAGGCTGGTGGCTGAGTTTTAAAAGGTCTGTGAGGTGTAAAGTGCTAGGCATGCAGGCTGGTAGGTTGAGGATGAGACTAGTGGCTGAGTTTTGTAAAGTCTGTGAGGTGTAACATGCTATGCTTGCAGGCTGGTGGGTTGAGGATAAGGCTGATGGCGGAGTTCTGAAAGGTGTGTGAGGTGTTCCGTGCTATGCAGGCAGGCTGGTGGGTTGTGGATGAGGCTGGTGGCTGAGTTTTGAAATGTCTGTGAGCTGTAACGTGCTATGCATGTGGGCTGGTATGTTGAGGAGGATTCTGGCCGCTGAGATTTGTAAGGTCTGTGAGGTTAATGTGCTATGCATGCAGGCTGGTAGGTTTAGGAAGAGGTTGGTGGGTGAGCTTTGTAAGGTCTGTGGGGTGTAACGTTCTTTGCATGCCGGCTGGTAGCTTGAGGATGAGACTGGTGGTTAAGTTTTAAAAGGTCTGTGAGGTGTAACGTGCTATGCATGCAGGCTGGTAGGTTGAGTATTCGGCTGGTGGCTAAGTTTTGAAAGGTCTGTGAGGTGTAACGTGCTATGCATGCAGGCTGGTAGCTTGAGGATGAGGCTGTTGGCTGAGTTTTGAAATATCTGTGAGCTGTAACTTGCTTTGCATGCAGGCTGTTAGCTTGAGGATGAGGCTGTTGGTGAGTTTTAAAAGGTCTGTGAGGTGTTACATGCTAGGCATGCAGGCTGGTAGGTTGAGGAAGAAACTGGTGCCTGAGTTTTGTAAGGTCTGTGAGGTGTAATGTGCTATGCATGCAGGCTGGTGTGTTGAGGATGAGGCTGGTGGCTAAATTTTGTACGGTCTGTGAGGTGTAACGTGTTATGCATGCAGTCTGGTAGGTTGCGGATGAGGCTGGAGGCTGAGTTTTGTAAGGTCTATGAGGTGTAATGTGCTATGCATACAGGCTGCTAGGTTGAGGATGAGGCTGGTGCCTGAGTTTTGTAAGGTCTGTGAGATGTAATGTGCTATGCACGCAGGCTGGTGGGTTGAGGATGAGACTGGTGTAAGGTCTGTGAGGTGTAACGTGCTATGCATACAGGCTGCTAGGTTTAGGATTAGGCTAGTGCCTGAGTTTTGTAAGGTCTGTGAGGTGTAATGTGCTATGCATGCAGGCTGGTGGGTTGAGGATGAGACTGGTATAATGTCTGTGAGGTGTAACGTGCTATGCATGCAGGATGGTGTGTTGAGGATGAGGCTGGTGGCTAAATTTTTGTACTGTCTGTGAGGTGTAACGTGTTATGCATGCAGTCTGGTAGGTTGAGGATGAGGCTGGAGGCTGAGTTTTGTAAGGTCTATGAGGTGTAACGTGCTATGCATACAGGCTGCTAGGTTGAGGATGAGGCTGGTGCCTGAGTTTTGTAAGGTCTGTGAGGTGTAATGTGCTATGCACGCAGGCTGGTGGGTTGAGGATGAGACTGGTATAAGGTCTGTGAGGTGTAACGTGCTATGCATACAGGCTGCTAGGTTGAGGATGAGGCTGGTGCCTGAGTTTTGTAAGGTCTGTGAGGTGTAATGTGCTATGCACGCAGGCTGGTGGGTTGAGGATGAGACTGGTGTAATGTCTGTGAGGTGTAACGTGCTATGCATGCAGGCTGGTAGGTTGAGTATTCAGCTGGTGCCTGACTTTCGAACTGTCTGTGAGCTGTAACGTGCTATGTCTGCGGGCTGGTAGGTTGAGGAGGAGGCTGGCCACTGAGATTTATAAGGTCTGTGAGGTTAATGTGATATGCATGCAGGCTGGTAGGTTTAGGAAGAGGTGGGTGGGTGAGTTTTGTAAGGTCTGTGAGGTGTAACGTGCTCTGCATGCAGGCTGGTAGGTTGAGTATGAGGCTGGTGGCTGAGTTTTGAAAGGTCTGTGAGGTGTAACGTGCTTTGCATTCAGGCGGGTAGCTTGAGGATGAGGCTGTTGGTTGAGTTTTAAAAGATCTGTGAGGTGTAACGTGCTATGCATGCAGGCTGGTGGTTTGTGGATGAGGCTGGTGGCTGGGTTTTGGAATGTCTGTGAGCTGTAATGTGCTATGCAAGCAGGATGGTGGATTGTGGATGAGGCTGGTGGCTGAGTTTTGAAATGTCTGTGAGCTGTAACGTGCTATGCATGCAGGCTGGTAGGTTGAGGATGAAGCTTGCAGCTGAGATTTCTAAGGTCTGTGAGGTTAATGTGCTATGCATGCAGGTTGGTAGGTTAAGGATGAGACTGGTGGCTGAGTTTTGTAATGTCTGTGAGGTGTAACGTGCTATGCATGCAGGCTGCTAGGTTGAGGATAAGGCTGGGGGCTGGAGGCTGAGGTTTGTAAGGTCTGTAAGGTATAACGTGCTATGCATGCAGGCTGCTGGGTTGAGGATGAGGCTGGTGGCTGAGTTATGAAAGGTCTGTGAGGTGTATTGTGCTATGCATGCAGGCTGGTAGGTTGAGAATTTGCCTGGTGGCTGAGTTTTGAAAGGTCTGTGAGGTGAAACGTGCTATGAATGCAGGCTGGTATCTTGAGGATGAGGCTGGTGGCTGAGTTTTGAAAGGCCTGTGAGGTGTAATGTGCTATGCATGCAGGCTGGTGGTTTGTGGATGAGCCTGGTGGCTGAGTTTTGAAATGTCTGTGAGCTAAAACATTGTATGCTAGCGGGCGGGTAGGTTGAGGAGGAGGCTGGCCTCTGAGATTTGTAAGGTCTGTGAGGGTAATGTGATATGCATCCAGGCCAGTAGGTTTAGGAAGAGGTGGGTGGGTGAGTTTTGTAAGGTCTGTGAGGTGTAACGTGCTCTGCATGCAGGCTGGTAGGTTGAGTATGAGGCTGGTGGCTGAGTTTTGAAAGGTCTGTGAGGTGTAACGTGCTTTGCATGCAGGCTGGTAGCTTGAGGATGAGGCTGGTGGTTGAGTTTTAATAAGTCTGTGTGGTGTAACGTGCCATGCATGCAGGCTGGTGGTTTGTGGATGAGGCTGGTGGCCGAGTTTTGAAATGTCTGTGAGCTGTAACATGCTATGCATGCAGGCTGGTGGTTTGTGGATGAGGCTGCTGGCTGAGTTTTGTAAGGTCTGTGAGGTGTAACGTGCTATGCATGCAGGCTGCTGGGTTAGGGATTAGTCTGGTGGCTGACCTTTGAAAGGTCTGTGAGGTGTAATATGCTTTGCATGCAGGCTGGTATCTTGAGGATGAGGCTGGTGGCTGAGTTTTAAAAGGTCTGTGAGGTGTAAAGTGCTAGACATGCTGGCTGGTAGGTTGGCGTCTGAGACTAGTGGCTGAGGTTTGTAATGTCTGTGAGGTGTAACATGCTATGCATGCAGGCTGGTGGGTTGAGGATAAGGCTGATGGCTCAGTTCTGAAAGGTCTGTGAGGTGTTCCATGCTATGCAGGCAGGCTGGTGTGTTGAGGATGAGGCTGGAGGCTGAGTTTTGTAAGGTCTGTGAGGTGTAACGGGCTAGGCATGCAGGCTGGTAGGTTGAGGATGAGACTGGTGGCTGAGTTTTGTAAGGGCTGTGAACTGTAATGTGCTGTGCATGCAGGCTGGTGTGTTGAGGAAGAGGCTGGTGGCTGAGTTTTGTACGGTCTGTGAGGTGTAACGTGTTATGCATGCAGTCTGGTAGGTTGAGGATGAGGCTGGAGGCTGAGTTTTGTACGGTCTATGAGGTGTAACGTGCTATGCATACAGTCTGCTAGGTTGATGATGAGGCTGGTGCCTGAGTTTTGTAAGGTCTGTGAGATGTAATGTGCTATGCATACAGGCTGCTGGGTTGAGGATGAGACCGGTGGCTGAGTTTTGAAAGGTCTGTGAGGTGTAACGTGCTTTGCATGCAGGCTGGTAGATTGAGGATGAGGCCGGTGGTTGAGTTTTAAAAGGTCTGTGAGCTGTAACGTGCTATGCATGCAGGCTGGTGGATTGTGGATGAGGCTTGCCACTGAGATTTGTTAGGTCTGTGAGATTAATGTTCTATGCATGCAGGTTGGTAGGTTAAGGATGAGACTGGTGGCTGAGTTTTGTAAGGTCTGTGAGGTGTAATGCGCTATGCACGCAGGCTGTTGGGTTGAGGATGAGACTGGTGTAAGGTCTGTGAGGTGTAACGTGCTATGCATACAGGCTGCTAGGTTGAGGATGAGGCTGGTGCCTGAGTTTTGTAAGGTCTGTGAGGTGTAATGTGCTATGCACGCAGGCTGGTGGGTTGAGGATGAGACTGGTGTAAGGTCTGTGAGGTGTAACGTGCTATGCATGCAGGCTGGTGTGTTGAGGATGAGGCTGGTGGCTAAATTTTGTACGGTCTGTGAGGTGTAACGTGTTATGCATGCAGTCTGGTAGGTTGAGAATGAGGCTGGAGGCTGAGTTTTGTAAGGTCTATGAGGTGTAACCTGCTATGCATACAGGCTGCTAGGTTGAGGATGAGGCTGGTACCTGAGTTTCGTAAGTTCTGTGAGGTGTAATGTGCTATGCATGCAGGCTGGTGGGTTGAGGATGAGACTGGTGTAAGGTCTGTGAGGTGTAACGTGCTATGCATGCAGGCTGGTGGGTTGAGGATGAGGCTGGTGGCTGAGTTTTAAAAGGTCTGTGAGGTGTAAAGTGCTAGGCATGCAGGCTGGTAGGTTGAGGATGAGACTAGTGGCTGAGTTTTGTAAAGTCTGTGAGGTGTAACATGCTATGCTTGCAGGCTGGTGGGTTGAGGATAAGGCTGATGGCGGAGTTCTGAAAGGTGTGTGAGGTGTTCCGTGCTATGCAGGCAGGCTGGTGGGTTGTGGATGAGGCTGGTGGCTGAGTTTTGAAATGTCTGTGAGCTGTAACGTGCTATGCATGTGGGCTGGTATGTTGAGGAGGATTCTGGCCGCTGAGATTTGTAAGGTCTGTGAGGTTAATGTGCTATGCATGCAGGCTGGTAGGTTTAGGAAGAGGTTGGTGGGTGAGCTTTGTAAGGTCTGTGGGGTGTAACGTTCTTTGCATGCCGGCTGGTAGCTTGAGGATGAGACTGGTGGTTAAGTTTTAAAAGGTCTGTGAGGTGTAACGTGCTATGCATGCAGGCTGGTAGGTTGAGTATTCGGCTGGTGGCTAAGTTTTGAAAGGTCTGTGAGGTGTAACGTGCTATGCATGCAGGCTGGTAGCTTGAGGATGAGGCTGTTGGCTGAGTTTTGAAATATCTGTGAGCTGTAACTTGCTTTGCATGCAGGCTGTTAGCTTGAGGATGAGGCTGTTGGTGAGTTTTAAAAGGTCTGTGAGGTGTTACATGCTAGGCATGCAGGCTGGTAGGTTGAGGAAGAAACTGGTGCCTGAGTTTTGTAAGGTCTGTGAGGTGTAATGTGCTATGCATGCAGGCTGGTGTGTTGAGGATGAGGCTGGTGGCTAAATTTTGTACGGTCTGTGAGGTGTAACGTGTTATGCATGCAGTCTGGTAGGTTGCGGATGAGGCTGGAGGCTGAGTTTTGTAAGGTCTATGAGGTGTAATGTGCTATGCATACAGGCTGCTAGGTTGAGGATGAGGCTGGTGCCTGAGTTTTGTAAGGTCTGTGAGATGTAATGTGCTATGCACGCAGGCTGGTGGGTTGAGGATGAGACTGGTGTAAGGTCTGTGAGGTGTAACGTGCTATGCATACAGGCTGCTAGGTTTAGGATTAGGCTAGTGCCTGAGTTTTGTAAGGTCTGTGAGGTGTAATGTGCTATGCACGCAGGCTGGTGGGTTGAGGATGAGACTGGTATAATGTCTGTGAGGTGTAACGTGCTATGCATGCAGGATGGTGTGTTGAGGATGAGGCTGGTGGCTAAATTTTTGTACTGTCTGTGAGGTGTAACGTGTTATGCATGCAGTCTGGTAGGTTGAGGATGAGGCTGGAGGCTGAGTTTTGTAAGGTCTATGAGGTGTAACGTGCTATGCATACAGGCTGCTAGGTTGAGGATGAGGCTGGTGCCTGAGTTTTGTAAGGTCTGTGAGGTGTAATGTGCTATGCACGCAGGCTGGTGGGTTGAGGATGAGACTGGTATAAGGTCTGTGAGGTGTAACGTGCTATGCATACAGGCTGCTAGGTTGAGGATGAGGCTGGTGCCTGAGTTTTGTAAGGTCTGTGAGGTGTAATGTGCTATGCACGCAGGCTGGTGGGTTGAGGATGAGACTGGTGTAATGTCTGTGAGGTGTAACGTGCTATGCATGCAGGCTGGTGTGTTGAGGATGAGGCTGGTGGCTACATTTTGTACTGTCTGTGAGGTGTAACGTGTTATGCATGCAGTCTGGTTGGTTGAGGATGAGGCTGGAGGCTGAGTTTTGTAAGGTCTATGAGGTGTAATGTGCTATGCATACAGGCTGCTAGGTTGAAGATGAGGCTGGTGCCTGAGTTTTGTAAGGTCTGTGAGGTGTAACGTGCTTTGCATGCAGGCTGGTAGCTTGAGGATGAGGCTGGTGGTTGAGTTTTAATAGGTCTGTGTGGTGTAACGTGCCATGCATGCAGGCTGGTGGTTTGTGGATGAGGCTGGTGGCCGAGTTTTGAAATGTCTGTGAGCTGTAACGTGCTATGCATGCAGGCTGGTGGTTTGTGGATGAGGCTGCTGGCTGAGTTTTGTAAGGTCTGTGAGGTGTAACGTGCTATGCATGCAGGCTGCTGGGTTAGGGATTAGACTGGTGGCTGACCTTTGAAAGGTCTGTGAGGTGTAACATGCTTTCCATGCAGGCTGGTATCTTGAGGATGAGGCTGGTGGCTGAGTTTTAAAAGGTCTGTGAGGTGTAAAGTGCTAGGCATGCAGGCTGGTAGGTTGGCGTCTGAGACTAGTGGCTGAGTTTTGTAATGTCTGTGAGGTGTAACATGCTATGCATGCAGGCTGGTGGGTTGAGGATAAGGCTGATGGCTCAGTTCTGAAAGGTCTGTGAGGTGTTCCATGCTATGCAGGCAGGCTGGTGTGTTGAGGATGAGGCTAGAGGCTGAGTTTTGTAAGGTCTGGGAGGTGTAACGGGCTAGGCATGCAGGCTGGTAGGTTGAGGATGAGACTGGTGGCTGAGTTTTGTAAGGGCTGTGAAGTGTAATGTGCTGTGCATGCAGTCTGGTAGGTTGAGGATGAGGCTGGAGGCTGAGTTTTGTACGGTCTGTGAGGTGTAACGTGTTATGCATGCAGTCTGGTAGGTTGAGGATGAGGCTGGAGGCTGAGTTTTGTAAGGTCTATGAGGTGTAACGTGCTATGCATACAGTATGCTAGGTTGAGGATGAGGCCGGTGCCTGAGTTTTGTAAGGTCTGTGAGGTGTAATGTGCTATGCATACAGGCTGCTGGGTTGAGGATGAGACCGGTGGCTGAGTTTTGAAAGGTCTGTGAGGTGTAACGTGCTTTTCATGCAGGCTGGTAGATTGAGGATGAGGCTGGTGGTTGAGTTTTAAAAGGTCTGTGAGCTGTAACGTGCTATACATGCAGGCTGGTGGATTGTGGATGAGGCTTGCCACTGAGATTTGTTAGGTCTGTGAGATTAATGTTCTATGCATGCAGGTTGGTAGGTTAAGGATGAGACTGGTGGCTGAGTTTTGTAAGGTCTGTGAGGTGTAATGTGCTATGCATGCAGACTGGTGGGTTGAGGATGAGACTGGTGTAAGGTCTGTGAGGTGTAACGTGCTATGCATACAGGCTGCTAGGTTGAGGATGAGGCTAGTGCCTGAGTTTTGTAAGGTCTGTGAGGTGTAATGTGCTATGCACGCAGGCTGGTGGGTTGAGGATGAGACTGGTGTAAGGTCTGTGAGGTGTAACGTGCTATGCATGCAGGCTGGTGTGTTGAGGATGAGGCTGGTGGCTAAATTTTGTACGGTCTGTGAGGTGTAACGTGTTATGCATGCAGTCTGGTAGGTTGAGAATGAGGCTGGAGGCTGAGTTTTGTAAGGTCTATGAGGTGTAACCTGCTATGCATACAGGCTGCTAGGTTGAGGATGAGGCTGGTACCTGAGTTTTGTAAGGTCTGTGAGGTGTAATGTGCTATGCATGCAGGCTGGTGGGTTGAGGATGAGACTGGTGTAAGGTCTGTGAGGTGTAACGTGCTATGCATGCAGGCTGGTGGGTTGAGGATGAGGCTGGTGGCTGAGTTTTAAAAGGTCTGTGAGGTGTAAAGTGCTAGGCATGCAGGCTGGTAGGTTGAGGATGAGACTAGTGGCTGAGTTTTGTAAGGTCTGTGAGGTGTAACATGCTATGCTTGCAGGCTGGTGGGTTGAGGATAAGGCTGATGGCGGAGTTCTGAAAGGTGTGTGAGGTGTTCCGTGCTATGCAGGCAGGCTGGTGGGTTGTGGATGAGGCTGGTGGCTGAGTTTTGAAATGTCTGTGAGCTGTAACGTGCAATGCATGTGGGCTGGTATGTTGAGGAGGATTCTGGCCGCTGAGATTTGTAAGGTCTGTGAGGTTAATGTGCTATGCATGCAGGCTGGTAGGTTTAGGAAGAGGTTGGTGGGTGAGCTTTGTAAGGTCTGTGGGGTGTAACGTTCTTTGCATGCCGCTGGTAGCTTGAGGATGAGGCTGGTGGTTAAGTTTTAAAAGGTCTGTGAGGTGTAACGTGCTATGCATGCAGGCTGGTAGGTTGAGTATTCGGCTGGTGGCTGAGTTTTGAAAGGTCTGTGAGGTGTAACGTGCTATGCATGCAGGCTGGTAGCTTGAGGATGAGGCTGTTGGCTGAGTTTTGAAATATCTGTGAGCTGTAACTTGCTTTGCATGCAGGCTGTTAGCTTGAGGATGAGGCTGTTGGTGAGTTTTAAAAGGTCTGTGAGGTGTTACATGCTAGGCATGCAGGCTGGTAGGTTGAGGAAGAGACTGGTGGCTGAGTTTTGTAAGGTCTGTGAGGTGTAATGTGCTATGCATGCAGGCTGGTGTGTTGAGGATGAGGCTGGTGGCTAAATTTTGTACGGTCTGTGAGGTGTAACGTGTTATGCATGCAGTCTGGTAGGTTGCGGATGAGGCTGGAGGCTGAGTTTTGTAAGGTCTATGAGGTGTAATGTGCTATGCATACAGGCTGCTAGGTTGAGGATGAAGCTGGTGCCTGAGTTTTGTAAGGTCTCTGAGGTGTAATGTGCTATGCACGCAGGCTGGTGGGTTGAGGATGAGACTGGTGTAAGGTCTGTGAGGTGTAACGTGCTATGCATACAAGCTGGTGGGTTGAGGATGAGACTGGTGGCTGAGTTTTGTACTGTCTGTGAGATGTAACGTGTTATGCATGCAGTCTGGTAGGTTGAGGATGAGGCTGGAGGCTGAGTTTTGTAAGGTCTATGAGGTGTAACGTGCTATGCATACAGGCTGCTAGGTTGAGGATGAGGCTGGTGCCTGAGTTTTGTAAGGTCTGTGAGATGTATTGTGCTATGCACGCAGGCTGGTGGGTTGAGGATGAGACTGGTGTAAGGTCTGTGAGGTGTAACGTGCTATGCATACAGGCTGCTAGGTTTAGGATTAGGCTGGTGCCTGAGTTTTGTAAGGTCTGTGAGGTGTAATGTGCTATGCACGCAGGCTGGTGGGTTGAGGATGAGACTGGTATAATGTCTGTGAGGTGTAACGTGCTATGCATGCAGGATGGTGTGTTGAGGATGAGGCTGGTGGCTAAATTTTTGTACTGTCTGTGAGGTGTAACGTGTTATGCATGCAGTCTGGTAGGTTGAGGATGAGGCTGGAGGCTGAGTTTTGTAAGGTCTATGAGGTGTAACGTGCTATGCATACAGGCTGCTAGGTTGAGGATGAGGCTGGTGCCTGAGTTTTGTAAGGTCTGTGAGGTGTAATGTGCTATGCACGCAGGCTGGTGGGTTGAGGATGAGACTGGTGTAAGGTCTGTGAGGTGTAACGTGCTATGCATACAGGCTGCTAGGTTGAGGATGAGGCTGGTGCCTGAGTTTTGTAAGGTCTGTGAGGTGTAATGTGCTATGCACGCAGGCTGGTGGGTTGAGGATGAGACTGGTGTAATGTCTGTGAGGTGTAACGTGCTATGCATGCAGGCTGGTGTGTTGAGGATGAGGCTGGTGGCTACATTTTGTACTGTCTGTGAGGTGTAACGTGTTATGCATGCAGTCTGGTAGGTTGAGGATGAGGCTGGAGGCTGAGTTTTGTAAGGTCTATGAGGTGTAACGTGCTATGCATACAGGCTGCTAGGTTGAAGATGAGGCTGGTGCCTGAGTTTTGTAAGGTCTGTGAGGTGTAACGTGCTTTGCATGCAGGCTGGTAGCTTGAGGATGAGGCTGGTGGTTGAGTTTTAATAGGTCTGTGTGGTGTAACGTGCCATGCATGCAGGCTGGTGGTTTGTGGATGAGGCTGGTGGCCGAGTTTTGAAATGTCTGTGAGCTGTAACGTGCTATGCATGCAGGCTGGTGGTTTGTGGATGAGGCTGCTGGCTGAGTTTTGTAAGGTCTGTGAGGTGTAACGTGCTATGCATGCAGGCTGCTGGGTTAGGGATTAGACTGGTGGCTGACCTTTGAAAGGTCTGTGAGGTGTAACATGCTTTGCATGCAGGCTGGTATCTTGAGGATGAGGCTGGTGGCTGAGTTTTAAAAGGTCTGTGAGGTGTAAAGTGCTAGGCATGCAGGCTGGTAGGTTGGCGTCTGAGACTAGTGGCTGAGTTTTGTAATGTCTGTGAGGTGTAACATGCTATGCATGCAGGCTGGTGGGTTGAGGATAAGGCTGATGGCTCAGTTCTGAAAGGTCTGTGAGGTGTTCCATGCTATGCAGGCAGGCTGGTGTGTTGAGGATGAGGCTGGAGGCTGAGTTTTGTAAGGTCTGGGAGGTGTAACGGGCTAGGCATGCAGGCTGGTAGGTTGAGGATGAGACTGGTGGCTGAGTTTTGTAAGGGCTGTGAAGTGTAATGTGCTGTGCATGCAGTCTGGTAGGTTGAGGATGAGGCTGGAGGCTGAGTTTTGTACGGTCTGTGAGGTGTAACGTGTTATGCATGCAGTCTGGTAGGTTGAGGATGAGGCTGGAGGCTGAGTTTTGTAAGGTCGATGAGGTGTAACGTGCTATGCATACAGTATGCTAGGTTGAGGATGAGACCGGTGGCTGAGTTTTGAAAGGTCTGTGAGGTGTAACGTGCTTTGCATGCAGGCTGGTAGATTGAGGATGAGGCTGGTGGTTGAGTTTTAAAAGGTCTGTGAGCTGTAACGTGCTATACATGCAGGCTGGTGGATTGTGGATGAGGCTTGCCACTGAGATTTGTTAGGTCTGTGAGATTAATGTTCTATGCATGCAGGTTGGTAGGTTGAGGATGAGACTGGTGGCTGAGTTTTGTAAGGTCTGTGAGGTGTAATGTGCTATGCACGCAGGCTGGTGGGTTGAGGATGAGACTGGTGTAAGGTCTGTGAGGTGTAACGTGCTATGCATACAGGCTGCTAGGTTGAGGATGAGGCTAGTGCCTGAGCTTTGTAAGGTCTGTGAGGTGTAATGTGCTATGCACGCAGGCTGGTGGGTTGAGGATGAGACTGGTGTAAGGTCTGTGAGGTGTAACGTGCTATGCATGCAGGCTGGTGTGTTGAGGATGAGGCTGGTGGCTAAATTTTGTACGGTGTGTTAGGTGTAACGTGTTATGCATGCAGTCTGGTAGGTTGAGGATGAGGCTGGAGGCTGAGTTTTGTAAGGTCTATGAGGTGTAACTTGCTATGCATACAGGCTGCTAGGTTGAGGATGAGGCTGGTACCTGAGTTTTGTACGGTCTGTGAGGTGTAATGTGCTATGCACGCAGGCTGGTGGGTTGAGGATGAGACTGGTGTAAGGTCTGTGAGGTGTAACGTGCTATGCATGCAGGCTGGTGGGTTGAGGATGAGGCTGGTGGCTGAGTTTTAAAAGGCCTGTGAGGTGTAAAGTGCTAGGCATGCAGGCTGGTAGGTTGAGGATGAGACTAGTGGCTGAGTTTTGTAAGGTCTGTGAGGTGTAACATGCTATGCATGCAGGCTGGTGGGTTGAGGATAAGGCTGATGGCGGAGTTCTGAAAGGTGTGTGAGGTGTTCCGTGCTATGCAGGCAGGCTGGTGGTTTGTGGATGAGGCTGGTGGCTGAGTTTTGAAATGTCTGTGAGCTGTAACGTGCTATGCATGCGGGCTGGTATGTTGAGGAGTATTCTGGCCGCTGAGATTTGTAAGGTCTGTGAGGTTAATGTGCTATGCATGCAGGCTGGTAGGTTTAGGAAGAGGTTGGTGGGTGAGCTTTGTAAGGTCTGTGGGGTGTAACGTTCTTTGCATGCCAGCTGGTAGCTTGAGGATGAGGCTGGTGGTTGAGTTTTAAAAGGTCTGTGAGGTGTAACGTGCTATGCATGTAGGCTGGTAGGTTGAGTATTCGGCTGGTGGCTGGGTTTTGAAAGGTCTGTGAGGTGTAACGTGCAATGCATGCAGGCTGGTAGCTTGAGGATGAGGCTGTTGGCTGAGTTTTGAAATATCTGTGAGCTGTAACTTGCTTTGCATGCAGGCTGTTAGCTTGAGGAAGAGACTGGTGGCTGAGTTTTGTAAGGTCTGTGAGGTGTAATGTGCTATGCATGCAGGCTGGTGTGTTGAGGATGAGGCTGGTGGCTAAATTTTGTACGGTCTGTGAGGTGTAACGTGTTATGCATGCAGTCTGGTAGGTAGCGGATGAGGCTGGTGCCAGAGTTTTGTAAGGTCTGTGAGGTGTAATGTGCTATGCACGCAGTCTGGTGGGTTGAGGATGAGACTGGTGTAAGGTCTGTGAGGTGTAACGTGCTATGCATACAGGCTGGTGGGTTGAGGAGGAGACTGGTGGCTGAGTTTTGTACTGTCTGTGAGAAGTAACGTGTTATGCATGCAGTCTTGTAGGTTGAGGATGAGGCTGGAGGCTGAGTTTTGTAAGGTCTATGAGGTGTAACGTGCTATGCATACAGGCTGCTAGGTTGAGGATGAGGCTGGTGGCTGAGTTTTGAAAGGTCTGTGAGGTGTAATGTGCTATGCATGCAGGCTGGTGGTTTGTGGATGAGCCTGGTGGCTGAGTTTTGAAATGTCTGTGAGCTAAAACATTGTATGCTAGCGGGCGGGTAGGTTGAGGAGGAGGCTGGCCTCTGAGATTTGTAAGGTCTGTGAGGGTAATGTGATATGCATCCAGGCCAGTAGGTTTAGGAAGAGGTGGGTGTGTGAGTTTTGTAAGGTCTGTGAGGTGTAACGTGCTCTGCATGCAGGCTGGTAGGTTGAGTATGAGGCTGGTGGCTGAGTTTTGAAAGGTCTGTGAGGTGTAACGTGCTTTGCATGCAGGCTGGTAGCTTGAGGATGAGGCTGGTGGTTGAGTTTTAATAAGTCTGTGTGGTGTAACGTGCCATGCATGCAGGCTGGTGGTTTGTGGATGAGGCTGGTGGCCGAGTTTTGAAATGTCTGTGAGCTGTAACGTGCTATGCATGCAGGCTGGTGGTTTGTGGATGAGGCTGCTGGCTGAGTTTTGTAAGGTCTGTGAGGTGTAACGTGCTATGCATGCAGGCTGCTGGGTTAGGGATTAGTCTGGTGGCTGACCTTTGAAAGGTCTGTGAGGTGTAACATGCTTTGCATGCAGGCTGGTATCTTGAGGATGAGGCTGGTGGCTAAGTTTTAAAAGGTCTGTGAGGTGTAAAGTGCTAGACATGCTGGCTGGTAGGTTGGCGTCTGAGACTAGTGGCTGAGGTTTGTAATGTCTGTGAGGTGTTACATGCTATGCATGCAGGCTGGTGGGTTGAGGATAAGGCTGATGGCTCAGTTCTGAAAGGTCTGTGAGGTGTTCCATGCTATGCAGGCAGGCTGGTGTGTTGAGGATGAGGCTGGAGGCTGAGTTTTGTAAGGTCTGTGAGGTGTAACGGGCTAGGCATGCAGGCTGGTAGGTTGAGGATGAGACTGGTGGCTGAGTTTTGTAAGGGCTGTGAACTGTAATGTGCTGTGCATGCAGGCTGGTGTGTTGAGGATGAGGCTGGTGGATGAGTTTTGTACGGTCTGTGAGGTGTAACGTGTTATGCATGCAGTCTGGTAGGTTGAGGATGAGGCTGGAGGCTGAGTTTTGTACGGTCTATGAGGTGTAACGTGCTATGCATACAGTCTGCTAGGTTGATGATGAGGCTGGTGCCTGAGTTTTGTAAGGTCTGTGAGATGTAATGTGCTATGCATACAGGCTGCTGGGTTGAGGATGAGACCGGTGGCTGAGTTTTGAAAGGTCTGTGAGGTGTAACGTGCTTTGCATGCAGGCTGGTAGATTGAGGATGAGGCCGGTGGTTGAGTTTTAAAAGGTCTGTGAGCTGTAACGTGCTATGCATGCAGTCTGGTAGGTTGAGGATGAGGCTGGAGGCTGAGTTTTGTAAGGTCTATGAGGTGTAACGTGCTATGCATACAGGCTGCTAGGTTGAGGATGAGGCCGGTGCCTGAGTTTTGTAAGGTCTGTGAGGTGTAATGTGCTATGCACGCAGGCTGGTGGGTTGAGGATGAGACTGGTGTAAGGTCTGTGAGGTGTAACGTGCTATGCATACAGGCTGCTAGGTTGAGGATGAGGCTGGTGCCTGAGTTTTGTAAGGTCTGTGAGGTGTAATGTGCTATGCACGCAGGCTGGTGGGTTGAGGATGAGACTGGTGTAATGTCTGTGAGGTGTAACGTGCTATGCATGCAGGCTGGTGTGTTGAGGATGAGGCTGGTGGCTACATTTTGTACTGTCTGTGAGGTGTAACGTGTTATGCATGCAGTCTGGTAGGTTGAGGATGAGGCTGGAGGCTGAGTTTTGTAAGGTCTATGAGGTGTAACGTGCTATGCATACAGGCTGCTAGGTTGAAGATGAGGCTGGTGCCTGAGTTTTGTAAGGTCTGTGAGGTGTAACGTGCTTTGCATGCAGGCTGGTAGCTTGAGGATGAGGCTGGTGGTTGAGTTTTAATAGGTCTGTGTGGTGTAACGTGCCATGCATGCAGGCTGGTGGTTTGTGGATGAGGCTGGTGGCCGAGTTTTGAAATGTCTGTGAGCTGTAACGTGCTATGCATGCAGGCTGGTGGTTTGTGGATGAGGCTGCTGGCTGAGTTTTGTAAGGTCTGTGAGGTGTAACGTGCTATGCATGCAGGCTGCTGGGTTAGGGATTAGACTGGTGGCTGACCTTTGAAAGGTCTGTGAGGTGTAACATGCTTTGCATGCAGGCTGGTATCTTGAGGATGAGGCTGGTGGCTGAGTTTTAAAAGGTCTGTGAGGTGTAAAGTGCTAGGCATGCAGGCTGGTAGGTTGGCGTCTGAGACTAGTGGCTGAGTTTTGTAATGTCTGTGAGGTGTAACATGCTATGCATGCAGGCTGGTGGGTTGAGGATAAGGCTGGTGGCTGAGTTTTGTACGGTCTGTGAGGTGTAACGTGTTATGCATGCAGTCTGGTAGGTTGAGGATGAGGCTGGAGGCTGAGTTTTGTACGGTCTATGAGGTGTAACGTGCTATGCATACAGTCTGCTAGGTTGATGATGAGGCTGGTGCCTGAGTTTTGTAAGGTCTGTGAGATGTAATGTGCTATGCATACAGGCTGCTGGGTTGAGGATGAGACCGGTGGCTGAGTTTTGAAAGGTCTGTGAGGTGTAACGTGCTTTGCATGCAGGCTGGTAGATTGAGGATGAGGCCGGTGGTTGAGTTTTAAAAGGTCTGTGAGCTGTAACGTGCTATGCATGCAGTCTGGTAGGTTGAGGATGAGGCTGGAGGCTGAGTTTTGTAAGGTCTATGAGGTGTAACGTGCTATGCATACAGGCTGCTAGGTTGAGGATGAGGCTGGTGCCTGAGTTTTGTAAGGTCTGTGAGGTGTAATGTGCTATGCACGCAGGCTGGTGGGTTGAGGATGAGACTGGTGTAAGGTCTGTGAGGTGTAACGTGCTATGCATACAGGCTGCTAGGTTGAGGATGAGGCTGGTGCCTGAGTTTTGTAAGGTCTGTGAGGTGTAATGTGCTATGCACGCAGGCTGGTGGGTTGAGGATGAGACTGGTGTAATGTCTGTGAGGTGTAACGTGCTATGCATGCAGGCTGGTGTGTTGAGGATGAGGCTGTTGGCTACATTTTGTACTGTCTGTGAGGTGTAACGTGTTATGCATGCAGTCTGGTAGGTTGAGGATGAGGCTGGAGGCTGAGTTTTGTAAGGTCTATGAGGTGTAACGTGCTATGCATACAGGCTGCTAGGTTGAAGATGAGGCTGGTGCCTGAGTTTTGTAAGGTCTGTGAGGTGTAACGTGCTTTGCATGCAGGCTGGTGGTTTGTGGATGAGGCTGCTGGCTGAGTTTTGTAAGGTCTGTGAGGTGTAACGTGCTATGCATGCAGGCTGCTGGGTTAGGGATTAGACTGGTGGCTGACCTTTGAAAGGTCTGTGAGGTGTAACATGCTTTGCATGCAGGCTGGTATCTTGAGGATGAGGCTGGTGGCTGAGTTTTAAAAGGTCTGTGAGGTGTAAAGTGCTAGGCATGCAGGCTGGTAGGTTGGCGTCTGAGACTAGTGGCTGAGTTTTGTAATGTCTGTGAGGTGTAACATGCTATGCATGCAGGCTGGTGGGTTGAGGATAAGGCTGATGGCTCAGTTCTGAAAGGTCTGTGAGGTGTTCCATGCTATGCAGGCAGGCTGGTGTGTTGAGGATGAGGCTGGAGGCTGAGTTTTGTAAGGTCTGGGAGGTGTAACGGGCTAGGCATGCAGGCTGGTAGGTTGAGGATGAGACTGGTGGCTGAGTTTTGTAAGGGCTGTGAAGTGTAATGTGCTGTGCATGCAGTCTGGTAGGTTGAGGATGAGGCTGGAGGCTGAGTTTTGTACGGTCTGTGAGGTGTAACGTGTTATGCATGCAGTCTGGTAGGTTGAGGATGAGGCTGGAGGCTGAGTTTTGTAAGGTCGATGAGGTGTAACGTGCTATGCATACAGTATGCTAGGTTGAGGATGAGACCGGTGGCTGAGTTTTGAAAGGTCTGTGAGGTGTAACGTGCTTTGCATGCAGGCTGGTAGATTGAGGATGAGGCTGGTGGTTGAGTTTTAAAAGGTCTGTGAGCTGTAACGTGCTATACATGCAGGCTGGTGGATTGTGGATGAGGCTTGCCACTGAGATTTGTTAGGTCTGTGAGATTAATGTTCTATGCATGCAGGTTGGTAGGTTAAGGATGAGACTGGTGGCTGAGTTTTGTAAGGTCTGTGAGGTGTAATGTGCTATGCACGCAGGCTGGTGGGTTGAGGATGAGACTGGTGTAAGGTCTGTGAGGTGTAACGTGCTATGCATACAGGCTGCTAGGTTGAGGATGAGGCTAGTGCCTGAGCTTTGTAAGGTCTGTGAGGTGTAATGTGCTATGCACGCAGGCTGGTGGGTTGAGGATGAGACTGGTGTAAGGTCTGTGAGGTGTAACGTGCTATGCATGCAGGCTGGTGTGTTGAGGATGAGGCTGGTGGCTAAATTTTGTACGGTGTGTTAGGTGTAACGTGTTATGCATGCAGTCTGGTAGGTTGAGGATGAGGCTGGAGGCTGAGTTTTGTAAGGTCTATGAGGTGTAACTTGCTATGCATACAGGCTGCTAGGTTGAGGATGAGGCTGGTACCTGAGTTTTGTACGGTCTGTGAGGTGTAATGTGCTATGCACGCAGGCTGGTGGGTTGAGGATGAGACTGGTGTAAGGTCTGTGAGGTGTAACGTGCTATGCATGCAGGCTGGTGGGTTGAGGATGAGGCTGGTGGCTGAGTTTTAAAAGGCCTGTGAGGTGTAAAGTGCTAGGCATGCAGGCTGGTAGGTTGAGGATGAGACTAGTGGCTGAGTTTTGTAAGGTCTGTGAGGTGTAACATGCTATGCATGCAGGCTGGTGGGTTGAGGATAAGGCTGATGGCGGAGTTCTGAAAGGTGTGTGAGGTGTTCCGTGCTATGCAGGCAGGCTGGTGGTTTGTGGATGAGGCTGGTGGCTGAGTTTTGAAATGTCTGTGAGCTGTAACGTGCTATGCATGCGGGCTGGTATGTTGAGGAGTATTCTGGCCGCTGAGATTTGTAAGGTCTGTGAGGTTAATGTGCTATGCATGCAGGCTGGTAGGTTTAGGAAGAGGTTGGTGGGTGAGCTTTGTAAGGTCTGTGGGGTGTAACGTTCTTTGCATGCCAGCTGGTAGCTTGAGGATGAGGCTGGTGGTTGAGTTTTAAAAGGTCTGTGAGGTGTAACGTGCTATGCATGCAGGCTGGTAGGTTGAGTATTCGGCTGGTGGCTGGGTTTTGAAAGGTCTGTGAGGTGTAACGTGCAATGCATGCAGGCTGGTAGCTTGAGGATGAGGCTGTTGGCTGAGTTTTGAAATATCTGTGAGCTGTAACTTGCTTTGCATGCAGGCTGTTAGCTTGAGGAAGAGACTGGTGGCTGAGTTTTGTAAGGTCTGTGAGGTGTAATGTGCTATGCATGCAGGCTGGTGTGTTGAGGATGAGGCTGGTGGCTAAATTTTGTACGGTCTGTGAGGTGTAACGTGTTATGCATGCAGTCTGGTAGGTAGCGGATGAGGCTGGAGGCTGAGTTTTGTAAGGTCTATTCGGTGTAATGTGCTATGCATACAGGCTGCTAGGTTGAGGATGAGGCTGGTGCCAGAGTTTTGTAAGGTCTGTGAGGTGTAATGTGCTATGCACGCAGTCTGGTGGGTTGAGGATGAGACTGGTGTAAGGTCTGTGAGGTGTAACGTGCTATGCATACAGGCTGGTGGGTTGAGGAGGAGACTGGTGGCTGAGTTTTGTACTGTCTGTGAGAAGTAACGTGTTATGCATGCAGTCTTGTAGGTTGAGGATGAGGCTGGAGGCTGAGTTTTGTAAGGTCTATGAGGTGTAACGTGCTATGCATACAGGCTGCTAGGTTGAGGATGAGGCTGGTGGCTGAGTTTTGAAAGGTCTGTGAGGTGTAATGTGCTATGCATGCAGGCTGGTGGTTTGTGGATGAGCCTGGTGGCTGAGTTTTGAAATGTCTGTGAGCTAAAACATTGTATGCTAGCGGGCGGGTAGGTTGAGGAGGAGGCTGGCCTCTGAGATTTGTAAGGTCTGTGAGGGTAATGTGATATGCATCCAGGCCAGTAGGTTTAGGAAGAGGTGGGTGTGTGAGTTTTGTAAGGTCTGTGAGGTGTAACCTGCTCTGCATGCAGGCTGGTAGGTTGAGTATGAGGCTGGTGGCTGAGTTTTGAAAGGTCTGTGAGGTGTAACGTGCTTTGCATGCAGGCTGGTAGCTTGAGGATGAGGCTGGTGGTTGAGTTTTAATAAGTCTGTGTGGTGTAACGTGCCATGCATGCAGGCTGGTGGTTTGTGGATGAGGCTGGTGGCCGAGTTTTGAAATGTCTGTGAGCTGTAACGTGCTATGCATGCAGGCTGGTGGTTTGTGGATGAGGCTGCTGGCTGAGTTTTGTAAGGTCTGTGAGGTGTAACGTGCTATGCATGCAGGCTGCTGGGTTAGGGATTAGTCTGGTGGCTGACCTTTGAAAGGTCTGTGAGGTGTAACATGCTTTGCATGCAGGCTGGTATCTTGAGGATGAGGCTGGTGGCTGAGTTTTAAAAGGTCTGTGAGGTGTAAAGTGCTAGACATGCTGGCTGGTAGGTTGGCGTCTGAGACTAGTGGCTGAGGTTTGTAATGTCTGTGAGGTGTTACATGCTATGCATGCAGGCTGGTGGGTTGAGGATAAGGCTGATGGCTCAGTTCTGAAAGGTCTGTGAGGTGTTCCATGCTATGCAGGCAGGCTGGTGTGTTGAGGATGAGGCTGGAGGCTGAGTTTTGTAAGGTCTGTGAGGTGTAACGGGCTAGGCATGCAGGCTGGTAGGTTGAGGATGAGACTGGTGGCTGAGTTTTGTAAGGGCTGTGAACTGTAATGTGCTGTGCATGCAGGCTGGTGTGTTGAGGATGAGGCTGGTGGCTGAGTTTTGTACGGTCTGTGAGGTGTAACGTGTTATGCATGCAGTCTGGTAGGTTGAGGATGAGGCTGGAGGCTGAGTTTTGTACGGTCTATGAGGTGTAACGTGCTATGCATACAGTCTGCTAGGTTGATGATGAGGCTGGTGCCTGAGTTTTGTAAGGTCTGTGAGATGTAATGTGCTATGCATACAGGCTGCTGGGTTGAGGATGAGACCGGTGGCTGAGTTTTGAAAGGTCTGTGAGGTGTAACGTGCTTTGCATGCAGGCTGGTAGATTGAGGATGAGGCCGGTGGTTGAGTTTTAAAAGGTCTGTGAGCTGTAACGTGCTATGCATGCAGGCTGGTGGATTGTGGATGAGGCTTGCCACTGAGATTTGTTAGGTCTGTGAGATTAATGTTCTATGCATGCAGGTTGGTAGGTTAAGGATGAGACTGGTGGCTGAGTTTTGTAAGGTCTGTGAGGTGTAATGCGCTATGCACGCAGGCTGTTGGGTTGAGGATGAGACTGGTGTAAGGTCTGTGAGGTGTAACGTGCTATGCATACAGGCTGCTAGGTTGAGGATGAGGCTGGTGCCTGAGTTTTGTAAGGTCTGTGAGGTGTAATGTGCTATGCACGCAGGCTGGTGGGTTGAGGATGAGACTGGTGTAAGGTCTGTGAGGTGTAACGTGCTATGCATGCAGGCTGGTGTGTTGAGGATGAGGCTGGTGGCTAAATTTTGTACGGTCTGTGAGGTGTAACGTGTTATGCATGCAGTCTGGTAGGTTGAGAATGAGGCTGGAGGCTGAGTTTTGTAAGGTCTATGAGGTGTAACCTGCTATGCATACAGGCTGCTAGGTTGAGGATGAGGCTGGTACCTGAGTTTTGTAAGGTCTGTGAGGTGTAATGTGCTATGCATGCAGGCTGGTGGGTTGAGGATGAGACTGGTGTAAGGTCTGTGAGGTGTAACGTGCTATGCATGCAGGCTGGTGGGTTGAGGATGAGGCTGGTGGCTGAGTTTTAAAAGGTCTGTGAGGTGTAAAGTGCTAGGCATGCAGGCTGGTAGGTTGAGGATGAGACTAGTGGCTGAGTTTTGTAAGGTCTGTGAGGTGTAACATGCTATGCTTGCAGGCTGGTGGGTTGAGGATAAGGCTGATGGCGGAGTTCTGAAAGGTGTGTGAGGTGTTCCGTGCTATGCAGGCAGGCTGGTGGGTTGTGGATGAGGCTGGTGGCTGAGTTTTGAAATGTCTGTGAGCTGTAACGTGCTATGCATGTGGGCTGGTATGTTGAGGAGGATTCTGGCCGCTGAGATTTGTAAGGTCTGTGAGTTTAATGTGCTATGCATGCAGGCTGGTAGGTTTAGGAAGAGGTTGGTGGGTGAGCTTTGTAAGGTCTGTAGGGTGTAACGTTCTTTGCATGCCGGCTGGTAGCTTGAGGATGAGGCTGGTGGTTAAGTTTTAAAAGGTCTGTGAGGTGTAACGTGCTATGCATGCAGGCTGGTAGGTTGAGTATTCGGCTGGTGGCTAAGTTTTGAAAGGTCTGTGAGGTGTAACGTGCTATGCATGCAGGCTGGTAGCTTGAGGATGAGGCTGTTGGCTGAGTTTTGAAATATCTGTGAGCTGTAACTTGCTTTGCATGCAGGCTGTTAGCTTGAGGATGAGGCTGTTGGTGAGTTTTAAAAGGTCTGTGAGGTGTTACATGCTAGGCATGCAGGCTGGTAGGTTGAGGAAGAGACTGGTGGCTGAGTTTTGTAAGGTCTGTGAGGTGTAATGTGCTATGCATGCAGGCTGGTGTGTTGAGGATGAGGCTGGTGGCTAAATTTTGTACGGTCTGTGAGGTGTAACGTGTTATGCATGCAGTCTGGTAGGTTGCGGATGAGGCTGGAGGCTGAGTTTTGTAAGGTCTATGAGGTGTAATGTGCTATGCATACAGGCTGCTAGGTTGAGGATGAGGCTGGTGCCTGAGTTTTGTAAGGTCTGTGAGGTGTAATGTGCTAGGCACGCAGGCTGGTGGGTTGAGGATGAGACTGGTGTAAGGTCTGTGAGGTGTAACGTGCTATGCATACAAGCTGGTGGGTTGAGGATGAGACTGGTGGCTTAGTTTTGTACTGTCTGTGAGATGTAACGTGTTATGCATGCAGTCTGGTAGGTTGAGGATGAGGCTGGAGGCTGAGTTTTGTAAGGTCTATGAGGTGTAACGTGCTATGCATACAGGCTGCTAGGTTGAGGATGAGGCTGGTGCCTGAGTTTTGTAAGGTCTGTGAGATGTAATGTGCTATGCACGCAGGCTGGTGGGTTGAGGATGAGACTGGTGTAAGGTCTGTGAGGTGTAACGTGCTATGCATACAGGCTGCTAGGTTTAGGATTAGGCTAGTGCCTGAGTTTTGTAAGGTCTGTGAGGTGTAATGTGCTATGCACGCAGGCTGGTGGGTTGAGGATGAGACTGGTATAATGTCTGTGAGGTGTAACGTGCTATGCATGCAGGATGATGTGTTGAGGATGAGGCTGGTGGCTAAATGTTTGTACTGTCTGTGAGGTGTAACGTGTTATGCATGCAGTCTGGTAGGTTGAGGATGAGGCTGGAGGCTGAGTTTTGTAAGGTCTATGAGGTGTAACGTGCTATGCATACAGGCTGCTAGGTTGAGGATGAGGCTGGTGCCTGAGTTTTGTAAGGTCTGTGAGGTGTAATGTGCTATGCACGCAGGCTGGTGGGTTGAGGATGAGACTGGTGTAAGGTCTGTGAGGTGTAACGTGCTATGCATACAGGCTGCTAGGTTGAGGATGAGGCTGGTGCCTGAGTTTTGTAAGGTCTGTGAGGTGTAATGTGCTATGCACGCAGGCTGGTGGGTTGAGGATGAGACTGGTGTAATGTCTGTGAGGTGTAACGTGCTATGCATGCAGGCTGGTGTGTTGAGGATGAGGCTGGTGGCTACATTTTGTACTGTCTGTGAGGTGTAACGTGTTATGCATGCAGTCTGGTTGGTTGAGGATGAGGCTGGAGGCTGAGTTTTGTAAGGTCTATGAGGTGTAATGTGCTATGCATACAGGCTGCTAGGTTGAATATGAGGCTGGTGCCTGAGTTTTGTAAGGTCTGTGAGGTGTAACGTGCTTTGCATGCAGGCTGGTAGCTTGAGGATGAGGCTGGTGGTTGAGTTTTAATAGGTCTGTGTGGTGTAACGTGCCATGCATGCAGGCTGGTGGTTTGTGGATGAGGCTGGTGGCCGAGTTTTGAAATGTCTGTGAGCTGTAACGTGCTATGCATGCAGGCTGGTGGTTTGTGGATGAGGCTGCTGGCTGAGTTTTGTAAGGTCTGTGAGGTGTAACGTGCTATGCATGCAGGCTGCTGGGTTAGGGATTAGACTGGTGGCTGACCTTTGAAAGGTCTGTGAGGTGTAACATGCTTTGCATGCAGGCTGGTATCTTGAGGATGAGGCTGGTGGCTGAGTTTTAAAAGGTCTGTGAGGTGTAAAGTGCTAGGCATGCAGGCTGGTAGGTTGGCGTCTGAGACTAGTGGCTGAGTTTTGTAATGTCTGTGAGGTGTAACATGCTATGCATGCAGGCTGGTGGGTTGAGGATAAGGCTGATGGCTCAGTTCTGAAAGGTCTGTGAGGTGTTCCATGCTATGCAGGCAGGCTGGTGTGTTGAGGATGAGGCTAGAGGCTGAGTTTTGTAAGGTCTGGGAGGTGTAACGGGCTAGGCATGCAGGCTGGTAGGTTGAGGATGAGACTGGTGGCTGAGTTTTGTAAGGGCTGTGAAGTGTAATGTGCTGTGCATGCAGTCTGGTAGGTTGAGGATGAGGCTGGAGGCTGAGTTTTGTACGGTCTGTGAGGTGTAACGTGTTATGCATGCAGTCTGGTAGGTTGAGGATGAGGCTGGAGGCTGAGTTTTGTAAGGTCTATGAGGTGTAACGTGCTATGCATACAGTATGCTAGGTTGAGGATGAGGCCGGTGCCTGAGTTTTGTAAGGTCTGTGAGGTGTAATGTGCTATGCATACAGGCTGCTGGGTTGAGGATGAGACCGGTGGCTGAGTTTTAAAA
This sequence comes from Lissotriton vulgaris, assembly GCF_964263255.1. Lineage (NCBI taxonomy): Eukaryota > Metazoa > Chordata > Amphibia > Caudata > Salamandridae > Lissotriton > Lissotriton vulgaris. The sequence goes on along the minus strand of NC_141688.1, from coordinate 183,830,654 downwards.
GGTCTGTGAGGTGTAACGTGCTTTGCATGCAGGCTGGTAGATTGAGGATGAGGCTGGTGGTTGAGTTTTAAAAGGTCTGTGAGCTGTAACGTGCTATACATGCAGGCTGGTGGATTGTGGATGAGGCTTGCCACTGAGATTTGTTAGGTCTGTGAGATTAATGTTCTATGCATGCAGGTTGGTAGGTTAAGGATGAGACTGGTGGCTGAGTTTTTTAAGGTCTGTGAGGTGTAATGTGCTATGCATGCAGACTGGTGGGTTGAGGATGAGACTGGTGTAAGGTCTGTGAGGTGTAACGTGCTATGCATACAGGCTGCTAGGTTGAGGATGAGGCTAGTGCCTGAGTTTTGTAAGGTCTGTGAGGTGTAATGTGCTATGCACGCAGGCTGGTGGGTTGAGGATGAGACTGGTGTAAGGTCTGTGAGGTGTAACGTGCTATGCATACAAGCTGGTGGGTTGAGGATGAGACTGGTGGCTGAGTTTTGTACTGTCTGTGAGATGTAACGTGTTATGCATGCAGTCTGGTAGGTTGAGGATGAGGCTGGAGGCTGAGTTTTGTAAGGTCTATGAGGTGAAACGTGCTATGCATACAGGCTGCTAGGTTGAGGATGAGGCTGGTGCCTGAGTTTTGTAAGGTCTGTGAGATGTAATGTGCTATGCACGCAGGCTGGTAGGTTGAGGATGAGACTGGTGTAAGGTCTGTGAGGTGTAACGTGCTATGCATACAGGCTGCTAGGTTTAGGATGAGGCTGGTACCTGAGTTTTGTACGGTCTGTGAGGTGTAATGTGCTATGCACGCAGGCTGGTGGGTTGAGGATGAGACTGGTGTAAGGTCTGTGAGGTGTAACGTGCTATGCATGCAGGCTGGTGGGTTGAGGATGAGGCTGGTGGCTGAGTTTTAAAAGGCCTGTGAGGTGTAAAGTGCTAGGCATGCAGGCTGGTAGGTTGAGGATGAGACTAGTGGCTGAGTTTTGTAAGGTCTGTGAGGTGTAACATGCTATGCATGCAGGCTGGTGGGTTGAGGATAAGGCTGATGGCGGAGTTCTGAAAGGTGTGTGAGGTGTTCCGTGCTATGCAGGCAGGCTGGTGGTTTGTGGATGAGGCTGGTGGCTGAGTTTTGAAATGTCTGTGAGCTGTAACGTGCTATGCATGCGGGCTGGTATGTTGAGGAGTATTCTGGCCGCTGAGATTTGTAAGGTCTGTGAGGTTAATGTGCTATGCATGCAGGCTGGTAGGTTTAGGAAGAGGTTGGTGGGTGAGCTTTGTAAGGTCTGTGGGGTGTAACGTTCTTTGCATGCCGGCTGGTAGCTTGAGGATGAGGCTGGTGGTTGAGTTTTAAAAGGTCTGTGAGGTGTAACGTGCTATGCATGCAGGCTGGTAGGTTGAGTATTCGGCTGGTGGCTGGGTTTTGAAAGGTCTGTGAGGTGTAACGTGCAATGCATGCAGGCTGGTAGCTTGAGGATGAGGCTGTTGGCTGAGTTTTGAAATATCTGTGAGCTGTAACTTGCTTTGCATGCAGGCTGTTAGCTTGAGGAAGAGACTGGTGGCTGAGTTTTGTAAGGTCTGTGAGGTGTAATGTGCTATGCATGCAGGCTGGTTTGTTGAGGATGAGGCTGGTGGCTAAATTTTGTACGGTCTGTGAGGTGTAACGTGTTATGCATGCAGTCTGGTAGGTAGCGGATGAGGCTGGAGGCTGAGTTTTGTAAGGTCTATGAGGTGTAATGTGCTATGCATACAGGCTGCTAGGTTGAGGATGAGGCTGGTGCCAGAGTTTTGTAAGGTCTGTGAGGTGTAATGTGCTATGCACGCAGTCTGGTGGGTTGAGGATGAGACTGGTGTAAGGTCTGTGAGGTGTAACGTGCTATGCATACAGGCTGGTGGGTTGAGGAGGAGACTGGTGGCTGAGTTTTGTACTGTCTGTGAGAAGTAACGTGTTATGCATGCAGTCTTGTAGGTTGAGGATGAGGCTGGAGGCTGAGTTTTGTAAGGTCTATGAGGTGTAACGTGCTATGCATACAGGCTGCTAGGTTGAGGATGAGGCTAGTGCCTGAGTTTTGTAAGGTCTGTGTGGTGTAATGTGCTATGCACGCAGGCTGGTGGGTTGAGGATGAGACTGGTGTAAGGTCTGTGAGGTGTAACGTGCTATGCATACAGGCTGCTAGCTTGACGATGAGGCTGGTGCATGAGTTTTGTAAGGTCTGTGAGGTGTAATGTGCTATGCACGCAGGCTGGTGGGTTGAGGATGAGACTGGTGTAAGGTCTGTGAGGTGTAACGTGCTATGAATGCAGGCTGGTGTGTTGAGGATGAGGCTGGTGGCTAAATTTTGTACGGTCTGTGAGGTGTAACGTGTTATGCATGCAGTCTGGTAGGTTGAGGATGAGGCTGGAGGCTGAGTTTTGTAAGGTCTATGAGGTGTAACCTGCTATGCATACAGGCTGCTAGGTTGAGGATGAGGCTGGTACCTGAGTTTTGTAAGGTGTGTGAGGTGTAATGTGCTATGCACGCAGGCTGGTGGGTTGAGGATGAGACTGGTGTAAGGTCTGTGAGGTGTAACGTGCTATGCATGCAGGCTGGTGGGTTGAGGTTGAGGCTGGTGGCTGAGTTTTGTAAGGTCTGTGAGGTGTAACATGCTATGCATGCAGGCTGGTGGGTTGAGGATAAGGCTGATGGCGGAGTTCTGAAAGGTGTGTGAGGTGTTCCGTGCTATGCAGGCAGGCTGGTGGTTTGTGGATGAGGCTGGTGGCTGAGTTTTGAAATGTCTGTGAGCTGTAACGTGCTATGCATGCGGGCTGGTATGTTGAGGAGGATTCTGGCCGCTGAGCTTTGTAAGGTCTGTGGGGTGTAACGTGCTATGCATGCAGGCTGGTAGGTTTAGGAAGAGGTTGGTGGTTGAGTTTTGAAAGGTCTGTGAGGTGTAATGTGCTATGCACGCAGGCTGGTGGGTTGAGGATGAGACTGGTGTAATGTCTGTGAGGTGTAACGTGCTTTGCATGCAGGCTGGTGTGTTGAGGATGAGGCTGGTGGCTAATTTTTGTACTGTCTGTGAGGTGTAACGTGTTATGCATGCAGTCTGGTAGGTTGAGGATGAGGCTGGAGGCTGAGTTTTGTAAGGTCTATGAGGTGTAACGTGCTATGCATACAGGCTGCTAGGTTGAGGATGAGGCTGGTGCCTGAGTTTTGTAAGGTCTGTGAGGTGTAACGTGCTTTGCATGCAGGCTGGTAGCTTGAGGATGAGGCTGGTGGTTGAGTTTTAATAGGTCTGTGTGGTGTAACGTGCCATGCATGCAGGCTGGTGGTTTGTGGATGAGGCCGGTGCCTGAGTTTTGTAAGGTCTGTGAGGTGTAATGTGCTATGCATACAGGCTGCTGGGTTGAGGATGAGACCGGTGGCTGAGTTTTGAAAGGTCTGTGAGGTGTAACGTGCCTTGCATGCAGGCTGGTAGATTGAGGATGAGGCTGGTGGTTGAGTTTTAAAAGGTCTGTGAGCTGTAACGTGCTATGCATGCAGGCTGGTGGATTGTGGATGAGGCTTGCCACTGAGATTTGTTAGGTCTGTGAGATTAATGTTCTATGCATGCAGGTTGGTAGGTTAAGGATGAGACTGGTGGCTGAGTTTTGTAAGGTCTGTGAGGTGTAATGTGCTATGCACGCAGGCTGGTGGGTTGAGGATGAGACTGGTGTAAGGTCTGTGAGGTGTAACGTGCTATGCATACAGGCTGCTAGGTTGAGGATGAGGCTGGTGCCTGAGTTTTGTAAGGTCTGTGAGGTGTAACATGCTATGCATGCAGGCTGGTGGGTTGAGGATAAGGCTGATGGCGGAGTTCTGAAAGGTGTGTGAGGTGTTCCGTGCTATGCAGGCAGGCTGGTGGTTTGTGGATGAGGCTGGTGGCTGAGTTTTGAAATGTCTGTGAGCTGTAACGTGCTATGCATGCGGGCTGGTATGTTGAGGAGGATTCTGGCCGCTGAGATTTGTAAGGTCTGTGAGGTTAATGTGCTATGGATGCAGGCTGGTAGGTTTAGGAAGAGGTTGGTGGGTGAGCTTTGTAAGGTCTGTAGGGTGTAACGTTCTTTGCATGCCGGCTGGTAGCTTGAGGATGAGGCTGGTTGTTGAGTTTTAAAAGGTCTGTGAGGTGTAACGTGCTATGCATGCAGGCTGGTAGGTTGAGTATTCGGCTGGTGGCTGAGTTTTGAAAGGTCTGTGAGGTGTAACGTGCTATGCATGCAGGCTGGTAGCTTGAGGATGAGGCTGTTGGCTGAGTTTTGAAATATCTGTGAGCTGTAACTTGCTTTGCATGCAGGCTGTTAGCTTGAGGATGAGGCTGTTGGCTGAGTTTTAAAAGGTCTGTGAGGTGTTACGTGCTAGGCATGCAGGCTGGTAGGTTGAGGAAGAGACTGGTGGCTGAGTTTTGTAAGGTCTGTGAGGTGTAATGTGCTATGCATGCAGGCTGGTGTGTTGAGGATGAGGCTGGTGGCTAAATTTTGTACGGTCTGTGAGGTGTAACGTGTTATGCATGCAGTCTGGTAGGTTGCGGATGAGGCTGGAGGCTGAGTTTTGTAAGGTCTATGAGGTGTAATGTGCTATGCATACAGGCTGCTAGGTTGAGGATGAGGCTGGTGCCTGAGTTTTGTAAGGTCTGTGAGGTGTAATGTGCTATGCACGCAGGCTGGTGGGTTGAGGATGAGACTGGTGTAAGGTCTGTGAGGTGTAACGTGCTATGCATACAAGCTGGTGGGTTGAGGATGAAACTGGTGGCTGAGTTTTGTACTGTCTGTGAGATGTAACGTGTTATGCATGCAGTCTGGTAGGTTGAGGATGAGGCTGGTGCCTGAGTTTTGTAAGGTCTGTGAGGTGTAATGTGCTATGCACGCAGGCTGGTGGGTTGAGGATGAGACTGGTGGCTGAGTTTTGTAAGGGCTGTGAAGTGTAATGTGCTGTGCATGCAGTCTGGTAGGTTGAGGATGAGGCTGGAGGCTGAGTTTTGTACGGTCTGTGAGGTGTAACGTGTTATGCATGCAGTCTGGTAGGTTGAGGATGAGGCTGGAGGCTGAGTTTTGTAAGGTCTATGAGGTGTAACGTGCTATGCATACAGTATGCTAGGTTGAGGATGAGGCCGGTGCCTGAGTTTTGTAAGGTCTGTGAGGTGTAATGTGCTATGCATACAGGCTGCTGGGTTGAGGATGAGACCGGTGGCTGAGTTTTGAAAGGTCTGTGAGGTGTAACGTGCTTTGCATGCAGGCTGGTAGATTGAGGATGAGGCTGGTGGTTGAGTTTTAAAAGGTCTGTGAGCTGTAACGTGCTATACATGCAGGCTGGTGGATTGTGGATGAGGCTTGCCACTGAGATTTGTTAGGTCTGTGAGATTAATGTTCTATGCATGCAGGTTGGTAGGTTAAGGATGAGACTGGTGGCTGAGTTTTGTAAGGTCTGTGAGGTGTAATGTGCTATGCATGCAGACTGGTGGGTTGAGGATGAGACTGGTGTAAGGTCTGTGAGGTGTAACGTGCTATGCATACAGGCTGCTAGGTTGAGGATGAGGCTAGTGCCTGAGTTTTGTAAGGTCTGTGAGGTGTAATGTGCTATGCACGCAGGCTGGTGGGTTGAGGATGAGACTGGTGTAAGGTCTGTGAGGTGTAACGTGCTATGCATACAAGCTGGTGGGTTGAGGATGAGACTGGTGGCTGAGTTTTGTACTGTCTGTGAGATGTAACGTGTTATGCATGCAGTCTGGTAGGTTGAGGATGAGGCTGGAGGCTGAGTTTTGTAAGGTCTATGAGGTGTAACGTGCTATGCATACAGGCTGCTAGGTTGAGGATGAGGCTGGTGCCTGAGTTTTGTAAGGTCTGTGAGATGTAATGTGCTATGCACGCAGGCTGGTAGGTTGAGGATGAGACTGGTGTAAGGTCTGTGAGGTGTAACGTGCTATGCATACAGGCTGCTAGGTTTAGGATGAGGCTGGTACCTGAGTTTTGTACGGTCTGTGAGGTGTAATGTGCTATGCACGCAGGCTGGTGGGTTGAGGATGAGACTGGTGTAAGGTCTGTGAGGTGTAACGTGCTATGCATGCAGGCTGGTGGGTTGAGGATGAGGCTGGTGGCTGAGTTTTAAAAGGCCTGTGAGGTGTAAAGTGCTAGGCATGCAGGCTGGTAGGTTGAGGATGAGACTAGTGGCTGAGTTTTGTAAGGTCTGTGAGGTGTAACATGCTATGCATGCAGGCTGGTGGGTTGAGGATAAGGCTGATGGCGGAGTTCTGAAAGGTGTGTGAGGTGTTCCGTGCTATGCAGGCAGGCTGGTGGTTTGTGGATGAGGCTGGTGGCTGAGTTTTGAAATGTCTGTGAGCTGTAACGTGCTATGCATGCGGGCTGGTATGTTGAGGAGTATTCTGGCCGCTGAGATTTGTAAGGTCTGTGAGGTTAATGTGCTATGCATGCAGGCTGGTAGGTTTAGGAAGAGGTTGGTGGGTGAGCTTTGTAAGGTCTGTGGGGTGTAACGTTCTTTGCATGCCGGCTGGTAGCTTGAGGATGAGGCTGGTGGTTGAGTTTTAAAAGGTCTGTGAGGTGTAACGTGCTATGCATGCAGGCTGGTAGGTTGAGTATTCGGCTGGTGGCTGGGTTTTGAAAGGTCTGTGAGGTGTAACGTGCAATGCATGCAGGCTGGTAGCTTGAGGATGAGGCTGTTGGCTGAGTTTTGAAATATCTGTGAGCTGTAACTTGCTTTGCATGCAGGCTGTTAGCTTGAGGAAGAGACTGGTGGCTGAGTTTTGTAAGGTCTGTGAGGTGTAATGTGCTATGCATGCAGGCTGGTTTGTTGAGGATGAGGCTGGTGGCTAAATTTTGTACGGTCTGTGAGGTGTAACGTGTTATGCATGCAGTCTGGTAGGTAGCGGATGAGGCTGGAGCCTGAGTTTTGTAAGGTCTGTGAGATGTAATGTGCTATGCACGCAGGCTGGTAGGTTGAGGATGAGACTGGTGTAAGGTCTGTGAGGTGTAACGTGCTATGCATACAGGCTGCTAGGTTTAGGATGAGGCTGGTACCTGAGTTTTGTACGGTCTGTGAGGTGTAATGTGCTATGCACGCAGGCTGGTGGGTTGAGGATGAGACTGGTGTAAGGTCTGTGAGGTGTAACGTGCTATGCATGCAGGCTGGTGGGTTGAGGATGAGGCTGGTGGCTGAGTTTTAAAAGGCCTGTGAGGTGTAAAGTGCTAGGCATGCAGGCTGGTAGGTTGAGGATGAGACTAGTGGCTGAGTTTTGTAAGGTCTGTGAGGTGTAACATGCTATGCATGCAGGCTGGTGGGTTGAGGATAAGGCTGATGGCGGAGTTCTGAAAGGTGTGTGAGGTGTTCCGTGCTATGCAGGCAGGCTGGTGGTTTGTGGATGAGGCTGGTGGCTGAGTTTTGAAATGTCTGTGAGCTGTAACGTGCTATGCATGCGGGCTGGTATGTTGAGGAGTATTCTGGCCGCTGAGATTTGTAAGGTCTGTGAGGTTAATGTGCTATGCATGCAGGCTGGTAGGTTTAGGAAGAGGTTGGTGGGTGAGCTTTGTAAGGTCTGTGGGGTGTAACGTTCTTTGCATGCCGGCTGGTAGCTTGAGGATGAGGCTGGTGGTTGAGTTTTAAAAGGTCTGTGAGGTGTAACGTGCTATGCATGCAGGCTGGTAGGTTGAGTATTCGGCTGGTGGCTGGGTTTTGAAAGGTCTGTGAGGTGTAACGTGCAATGCATGCAGGCTGGTAGCTTGAGGATGAGGCTGTTGGCTGAGTTTTGAAATATCTGTGAGCTGTAACTTGCTTTGCATGCAGGCTGTTAGCTTGAGGAAGAGACTGGTGGCTGAGTTTTGTAAGGTCTGTGAGGTGTAATGTGCTATGCATGCAGGCTGGTTTGTTGAGGATGAGGCTGGTGGCTAAATTTTGTACGGTCTGTGAGGTGTAACGTGTTATGCATGCAGTCTGGTAGGTAGCGGATGAGGCTGGAGGCTGAGTTTTGTAAGGTCTATGAGGTGTAATGTGCTATGCATACAGGCTGCTAGGTTGAGGATGAGGCTGGTGCCAGAGTTTTGTAAGGTCTGTGAGGTGTAATGTGCTATGCACGCAGTCTGGTGGGTTGAGGATGAGACTGGTGTAAGGTCTGTGAGGTGTAACGTGCTATGCATACAGGCTGGTGGGTTGAGGAGGAGACTGGTGGCTGAGTTTTGTACTGTCTGTGAGAAGTAACGTGTTATGCATGCAGTCTTGTAGGTTGAGGATGAGGCTGGAGGCTGAGTTTTGTAAGGTCTATGAGGTGTAACGTGCTATGCATACAGGCTGCTAGGTTGAGGATGAGGCTAGTGCCTGAGTTTTGTAAGGTCTGTGTGGTGTAATGTGCTATGCACGCAGGCTGGTGGGTTGAGGATGAGACTGGTGTAAGGTCTGTGAGGTGTAACGTGCTATGCATACAGGCTGCTAGCTTGACGATGAGGCTGGTGCATGAGTTTTGTAAGGTCTGTGAGGTGTAATGTGCTATGCACGCAGGCTGGTGGGTTGAGGATGAGACTGGTGTAAGGTCTGTGAGGTGTAACGTGCTATGAATGCAGGCTGGTGTGTTGAGGATGAGGCTGGTGGCTAAATTTTGTACGGTCTGTGAGGTGTAACGTGTTATGCATGCAGTCTGGTAGGTTGAGGATGAGGCTGGAGGCTGAGTTTTGTAAGGTCTATGAGGTGTAACCTGCTATGCATACAGGCTGCTAGGTTGAGGATGAGGCTGGTACCTGAGTTTTGTAAGGTGTGTGAGGTGTAATGTGCTATGCACGCAGGCTGGTGGGTTGAGGATGAGACGGGTGTAAGGTCTGTGAGGTGTAACGTGCTATGCATGCAGGCTGGTGGGTTGAGGTTGAGGCTGGTGGCTGAGTTTTGTAAGGTCTGTGAGGTGTAACATGCTATGCATGCAGGCTGGTGGGTTGAGGATAAGGCTGATGGCGGAGTTCTGAAAGGTGTGTGAGGTGTTCCGTGCTATGCAGGCAGGCTGGTGGTTTGTGGATGAGGCTGGTGGCTGAGTTTTGAAATGTCTGTGAGCTGTAACGTGCTATGCATGCGGGCTGGTATGTTGAGGAGGATTCTGGCCGCTGAGCTTTGTAAGGTCTGTGGGGTGTAACGTGCTATGCATGCAGGCTGGTAGGTTTAGGAAGAGGTTGGTGGTTGAGTTTTGTAAGGTCTGTGAGGTGTAATGTGCTATGCACGCAGGCTGGTGGGTTGAGGATGAGACTGGTGTAATGTCTGTGAGGTGTAACGTGCTTTGCATGCAGGCTGGTGTGTTGAGGATGAGGCTGGTGGCTAATTTTTGTACTGTCTGTGAGGTGTAACGTGTTATGCATGCAGTCTGGTAGGTTGAGGATGAGGCTGGAGGCTGAGTTTTGTAAGGTCTATGAGGTGTAACGTGCTATGCATACAGGCTGCTAGGTTGAGGATGAGGCTGGTGCCTGAGTTTTGTAAGGTCTGTGAGGTGTAACGTGCTTTGCATGCAGGCTGGTAGCTTGAGGATGAGGCTGGTGGTTGAGTTTTAATAGGTCTGTGTGGTGTAACGTGCCATGCATGCAGGCTGGTGGTTTGTGGATGAGGCCGGTGCCTGAGTTTTGTAAGGTCTGTGAGGTGTAATGTGCTATGCATACAGGCTGCTGGGTTGAGGATGAGACCGGTGGCTGAGTTTTGAAAGGTCTGTGAGGTGTAACGTGCCTTGCATGCAGGCTGGTAGATTGAGGATGAGGCTGGTGGTTGAGTTTTAAAAGGTCTGTGAGCTGTAACGTGCTATGCATGCAGGCTGGTGGATTGTGGATGAGGCTTGCCACTGAGATTTGTTAGGTCTGTGAGATTAATGTTCTATGCATGCAGGTTGGTAGGTTAAGGATGAGACTGGTGGCTGAGTTTTGTAAGGTCTGTGAGGTGTAATGTGCTATGCACGCAGGCTGGTGGGTTGAGGATGAGACTGGTGTAAGGTCTGTGAGGTGTAACGTGCTATGCATACAGGCTGCTAGGTTGAGGATGAGGCTGGTGCCTGAGTTTTGTAAGGTCTGTGAGGTGTAACATGCTATGCATGCAGGCTGGTGGGTTGAGGATAAGGCTGATGGCGGAGTTCTGAAAGGTGTGTGAGGTGTTCCGTGCTATGCAGGCAGGCTGGTGGTTTGTGGATGAGGCTGGTGGCTGAGTTTTGAAATGTCTGTGAGCTGTAACGTGCTATGCATGCGGGCTGGTATGTTGAGGAGGATTCTGGCCGCTGAGATTTGTAAGGTCTGTGAGGTTAATGTGCTATGGATGCAGGCTGGTAGGTTTAGGAAGAGGTTGGTGGGTGAGCTTTGTAAGGTCTGTGGGGTGTAACGTTCTTTGCATGCCGGCTGGTAGCTTGAGGATGAGGCTGGTTGTTGAGTTTTAAAAGGTCTGTGAGGTGTAACGTGCTATGCATGCAGGCTGGTAGGTTGAGTATTCGGCTGGTGGCTGAGTTTTGAAAGGTCTGTGAGGTGTAACGTGCTATGCATGCAGGCTGGTAGCTTGAGGATGAGGCTGTTGGCTGAGTTTTGAAATATCTGTGAGCTGTAACTTGCTTTGCATGCAGGCTGTTAGCTTGAGGATGAGGCTGTTGGCTGAGTTTTAAAAGGTCTGTGAGGTGTTACGTGCTAGGCATGCAGGCTGGTAGGTTGAGGAAGAGACTGGTGGCTGAGTTTTGTAAGGTCTGTGAGGTGTAATGTGCTATGCATGCAGGCTGGTGTGTTGAGGATGAGGCTGGTGGCTAAATTTTGTACGGTCTGTGAGGTGTAACGTGTTATGCATGCAGTCTGGTAGGTTGCGGATGAGGCTGGAGGCTGAGTTTTGTAAGGTCTATGAGGTGTAATGTGCTATGCATACAGGCTGCTAGGTTGAGGATGAGGCTGGTGCCTGAGTTTTGTAAGGTCTGTGAGGTGTAATGTGCTATGCACGCAGGCTGGTGGGTTGAGGATGAGACTGGTGTAAGGTCTGTGAGGTGTAACGTGCTATGCATACAAGCTGGTGGGTTGAGGATGAAACTGGTGGCTGAGTTTTGTACTGTCTGTGAGATGTAACGTGTTATGCATGCAGTCTGGTAGGTTGAGGATGAGGCTGGTGCCTGAGTTTTGTAAGGTCTGTGAGGTGTAATGTGCTATGCACGCAGGCTGGTGGGTTGAGGATGAGACTGGTGTAAGGTCTGTGAGGTGTAAAGTGCTATGCACACAGGCTGCTAGGTTTAGGATGAGGCTGGTGCCTGAGTTTTGTAAGGTCTGTGAGGTGTAATGTGCTATGCACGCAGGCTGGTGGGTTGAGGATGAGACTGGTATAATGTCTGTGAGGTGTAACGTGCTATGCATGCAGGATGGTGTGTTGAGGATGAGGCTGGTGGCTAAATTTTGTACTGTCTGTGAGGTGTAACGTGTTATGCATGCAGTCTGGTAGGTTAAGGATGAGGCTGGAGGCTGAGTTTTGTAAGGTCTATAAGGTGTAACGTGCTATGCATACAGGCTGCTAGGTTGAGGATGAGGCTGGTGCCTGAGTTTTGTAAGGTCTGTGAGGTGTAATGTGCTATGCACGCAGGCTGGTGGGTTGAGGATGAGACTGGTGTGAGGTCTGAGAGGTGTAACGTGCTATGCATACAGGCTGCTAGGTTGAGGATGAGGCTGGTGCCTGAGTTTTGTAAGGTCTGTGAGGTGTAATGTGCTATGCACGCAGGCTGGTGGGTTGAGGATGAGACTGGTGTAATGTCTATGAGGTGTAACGTGCTATGCATGCAGGCTGGTGTGTTGAGGATGAGGCTGGTGGCTACATTTTGTACTGTCTGTGAGGTGTAACGTGTTATGCATGCAGTCTGGTAGGTTGAGGATGAGGCTGGAGGCTGAGTTTTGTAAGGTCTATGAGGTGTAACGTGCTATGCATACAGGCTGCTAGGTTGAGGATGAGGCTGGTGCCTGAGTTTTGTAAGGTCAGTGAGGTGTAACGTGCTTTGCATGCAGGCTGGTACCTTGAGGATGAAGCTGGTGGTTGAGTTTTAATAGGTCTGTGTGGTGTAACGTGCCATGCATGCAGGCTGGTGGTTTGTGGATGAGGCTGGTGGCCGAGTTTTGAAATGTCTGTGAGCTGTAACGTGCTATGCATGCAGGCTGGTGGTTTGTGGATGAGGCTGCTAGCTGAGTATTGTAAGGTCTGTGAGGTGTTACGTGCTTTGCATGCAGGCTGCTGGGTTAGGGATTAGACTGGTGGCTGACCTTTGAAAGGTCTGTGAGGTGTAACATGCTTTGCATGCAGGCTGGTATCTTGAGGATGAGGCTGGTGGCTGAGTTTTAAAAGGTCTGTGAGGTGTAAAGTGCTAGGCATGCAGGCTGGTAGGTTGGCGTCTGAGACTAGTGGCTGAGTTTTGTAATGTCTGTGAGGTGTAACATGCTATGCATGCAGGCTGGTGGGTTGAGGATAAGGCTGATGGCTCAGTTCTGAAAGGTCTGTGAGGTGTTCCATGCTATGCAGGCAGGCCGGTGTGTTGAGGATGAGGCTGGAGGCTGAGTTTTGTAATGTCTGGGAGGTGTAACGGGCTAGGCATGCAGTCTGGTAGGTTGAGGATGAGACTGGTGGCTGAGTTTTGTAAGGGCTGTGAAGTGTAATGTGCTGTGCATGCAGTCTGGTAGGTTGAGGATGAGGCTGGAGGCTGAGTTTTGTACGGTCTGTGAGGTGTAACGTGTTATGCATGCAGTCTGGTAGGTTGAGGATGAGGCTGGAGGCTGAGTTTTGTAAGGTCTATGAGGTGTAACGTGCTATGCATACAGTATGCTAGGTTGAGGATGAGGCCGGTGCCTGAGTTTTGTAAGGTCTGTGAGGTGTAATGTGCTATGCATACAGGCTGCTGGGTTGAGGATGAGACCGGTGGCTGAGTTTTGAAAGGTCTGTGAGGTGTAACGTGCTTTGCATGCAGGCTGGTAGATTGAGGATGAGGCTGGTGGTTGAGTTTTAAAAGGTCTGTGAGCTGTAATGTGCTATGCATGCAGGCTGGTGGATTGTGGATGAGGCTTGCCACTGAGATTTGTTAGGTCTGTGAGATTAATGTTTTATGCATGCAGGTTGGTAGGTTAAGGATGAGACTGGTGGCTGAGTTTTGTAAGGTCTGTGAGGTGTAATGTGCTATGCACGCAGGCTGGTGGGTTGAGGATGAGACTGGTGTAAGGTCTGTGAGGTGTAACGTGCTATGCATACAGGCTGCTAGGTTGAGGATGAGGCTGGTGCCTGAGTTTTGTAAGGTCTGTGAGGTGTAATGTGCTATGCACGCAGGCTGGTGGGTTGAGGATGAGACTGGTGTAATGTCTGTGAGGTGTAACGTGCTATGCATGCAGGCTGGTGTGTTGAGGATGAGGCTGGTGGCTACATTTTGTACTGTCTGAGGTGTAACGTGTTATGCGTGCAGTCTGGTAGGTTGAGGATGAGGCTGGTGCCTGAGTTTTGTAAGGTCTGTGAGGTGTAACGTGCTTTGCATGCAGGCTGGTAGCTTGAGGATGAGGCTGGTGGTTGAGTTTTAATAGGTCTGTGTGGTGTAACGTGCCATGCATGCAGGCTGGTGGTTTGTGGATGAGGCCGGTGCCTGAGTTTTGTAAGGTCTGTGAGGTGTAATGTGCTATGCATACAGGCTGCTGGGTTGAGGATGAGACCGGTGGCTGAGTTTTGAAAGGTCTGTGAGGTGTAACGTGCCTTGCATGCAGGCTGGTAGATTGAGGATGAGGCTGGTGGTTGAGTTTTAAAAGGTCTGTGAGCTGTAACGTGCTATGCATGCAGGCTGGTGGATTGTGGATGAGGCTTGCCACTGAGATTTGTTATGTCTGTGAGATTAATGTTCTATGCATGCAGGTTGGTAGTTTAAGGATGAGACTGGTGGCTGAGTTTTGTAAGGTCTGTGAGGTGTAATGTGCTATGCACGCAGGCTGGTGGGTTGAGGATGAGACTGGTGTAAGGTCTGTGAGGTGTAACGTGCTATGCATACAGGCTGCTAGGTTGAGGATGAGGCTGGTGCCTGAGTTTTGCAAGGTCTGTGAGGTGTAATGTGCTATGCACGCAGGCTGGTGGGTTGAGGATGAGACTGGTGTAAGGTCTGTGAGGTGTAACGTGCTATGCATGCAGGCTGGTGTGTTGAGGATGAGGCTGGTGGCTAAATTTTGTACGATCTGTGAGGTGTAACGTGTTATGCATGCAGTCTGGTAGGTTGAGGATGAGGCTGGAGGCTGAGTTTTGTAAGGTCTATGAGGTGTAACTTGCTATGCATACAGGCTGCTAGGTTGAGGATGAGGCTGGTACCTGAGTTTTGTACGGTCTGTGAGGTGTAATGTGCTATGCACGCAGGCTGGTGGGTTGAGGATGAGACTGGTGTAAGGTCTGTGAGGTGTAACGTGCTATGCATGCAGGCTGGTGGGTTGAGGATGAGGCTGGTGGCTGAGTTTTAAAAGGCCTGTGAGGTGTAAAGTGCTAGGCATGCAGGCTGGTAGGTTGAGGATGAGACTAGTGGCTGAGTTTTGTAAGGTCTGTGAGGTGTAACATGCTATGCATGCAGGCTGGTGGGTTGAGGATAAGGCTGATGGCGGAGTTCTGAAAGGTGTGTGAGGTGTTCCGTGCTATGCAGGCAGGCTGGTGGTTTGTGGATGAGGCTGGTGGCTGAGTTTTGAAATGTCTGTGAGCTGTAACGTGCTATGCATGCGGGCTGGTATGTTGAGGAGGATTCTGGCCGCTGAGATTTGTAAGGTCTGTGAGGTTAATGTGCTATGCATGCAGGCTGGTAGGTTTAGGAAGAGGTTGGTGGGTGAGCTTTGTAAGGTCTGTGGGGTGTAACGTTCTTTGCATGCCGGCTGGTAGCTTGAGGATGAGGCTGGTGGTTGAGTTTTAAAAGGTCTGTGAGGTGTAACGTGCTATGCATGCAGGCTGGTAGGTTGAGTATTCGGCTGGTGGCTGAGTTTTGAAAGGTCTGTGAGGTGTAACGTGCTATGCATGCAGGCTGGTAGCTTGAGGATGAGGCTGTTGGCTGAGTTTTGAAATATCTGTGAGCTGTAACTTGCTTTGCATGCAGGCTGTTAGCTTGAGGATGAGGCTGTTGGCTGAGTTTTAAAAGGTCTGTGAGGTGTTACGTGCTAGGCATGCAGGCTGGTAGGTTGAGGAAGAGACTGGTGGCTGAGTTTTGTAAGGTCTGTGAGGTGTAATGTGCTATGCATGCAGGCTGGTGTGTTGAGGATGAGGCTGGTGGCTAAATTTTGTACGGTCTGTGAGGTGTAACGTGTTATGCATGCAGTCTGGTAGGTAGCGGATGAGGCTGGAGGCTGAGTTTTGTTAGGTCTATGAGGTGTAATGTGCTATGCATACAGGCTGCTAGGTTGAGGATGAGGCTGGTGCCAGAGTTTTGTAAGGTCTGTGAGGTGTAATGTGCTATGCACGCAGTCTGGTGGGTTGAGGATGAGACTGGTGTAAGGTCTGTGAGGTGTAACGTGCTATGCATACAGGCTGGTGGGTTGAGGAGGAGACTGGTGGCTGAGTTTTGTACTGTCTGTGAGAAGTAACGTGTTATGCATGCAGTCTTGTAGGTTGAGGATGAGGCTGGAGGCTGAGTTTTGTAAGGTCTATGAGGTGTAACGTGCTATGCATACAGGCTGCTAGGTTGAGGATGAGGCTAGTGCCTGAGTTTTGTAAGGTCTGTGAGGTGTAATGTGCTATGCACGCAGGCTGGTGGGTTGAGGATGAGACTGCTGTAAGGTCTGTGAGGTGTAACGTGCTATGCATACAGGCTGCTAGCTTGACGATGAGGCTGGTGCCTGAGTTTTGTAAGGTCTGTGAGGTGTAATGTGCTATGCACGCAGGCTGGTGGGTTGAGGATGAGACTGGTGTAAGGTCTGTGAGGTGTAACGTGCTATGAATGCAGGCTGGTGTGCTGAGGATGAGGCTGGTGGCTAAATTTCGTACGGTCTGTGAGGTGTAACGTGTTATGCATGCAGTCTGGTAGGTTGAGGATGAGGCTGGAGGCTGAGTTTTGTAAGGTCTATGAGGTGTAACCTGCTATGCATACAGGCTGCTAGGTTGAGGATGAGGCTGGTACCTGAGTTTTGTAAGGTCTGTGAGGTGTAATGTGCTATGCACGCAGGCTGGTGGGTTGAGGATGAGACTGGTGTAAGGTCTGTGAGGTGTAACGTGCTATGCATGCAGGCTGGTGGGTTGAGGTTGAGGCTGGTGGCTGAGTTTTGAAAGGTCTGTGAGGTGTAACATGCTATGCATGCAGGCTGGTGGGTTGAGGATAAGGCTGATGGCGGAGTTCTGAAAGGTGTGTGAGGTGTTCCGTGCTATGCAGGCAGGCTGGTGGTTTGTGGATGAGGCTGATGGCTGAGTTTTGAAATGTCTGTGAGCTGTAACGTGCTATGCATGCGGGCTGGTATGTTGAGGAGGATTCTGGCCGCTGAGCTTTGTAAGGTCTGTGGGGTGTAACGTGCTATGCATGCAGGCTGGTAGGTTTAGGAAGACGTTGGTGGTTGAGTTTTAAAAGGTCTGTGAGGTGTTCCGTGCTATGTATGCAGGCTGCTGGGTTGAGGATGAGGCTGGTGGCTGAGTTTTGAAAGGTCTGTGAGGTGTAACGTGCTATGCATGCAGGCTGGTAGGTTGAGTATTCGGCTGGTGGCTGAGTTTTGAAAGGTCTGTGAGGTGTAACGTGCTATGCATGCAGGCTGGTAGCTTGAGGATGAGGCTGTTGGCTGAGTGTTGAAATATCTGTGAGTTGTAACTTGCTTTGCATGCAGGCTGTTAGCTTGAGGATGAGGCTGTTGGCTGAGTTTTGTAAGGTCTGTGAGGTGTAATGTGCTATGCATACACGCTGGTGGGTTGAGGATGAGACTGGTGGCTGAGTTTTGTACTGTCTGTTAGATGTAACGTGTTATGCATGCAGTCTGGTAGGTTGTGGATGAGGCTGGAGGCTGAGTTTTGTAAGGTCTATGAGGTGTAACGTGCAATGCATACAGGCTGCTAGGTTGAGGATGAGGCTGGTGCCTGAGTTTTGTAAGGTCTGTGAGGTGTAATGTGCTATGCACGCAGGCTGGTGGGTTGAGGATGAGACTGGTGTAAGGTCTGTGAGGTGTAACGTGCTATGCATGCAGGCTGGTGTGTTGAGGATGAGGCTGGTGGCTACATTTTGTACGGTCTGTGAGGTGTAACGTGTTATGCATGCAGTCTGGTAGGTTGAGGATGAGGCTGGAGGCTGAGTTTTGTAAGGTCTATGAGGTGTAACGTGCTATGCATACAGGCTGCTAGGTTGAGGATGAAGCTGGTGCCTGAGTTTTGTAAGGTCTGTGAGGTGTAATGTGCTATGCACGCAGGCTGGTGGGTTGAGGATGAGACTGGTGTAAGGTCTGTGAGGTGTAACGTGCTATGCATGCAGGCTGGTGGGTTGAGGATGAGGCTGGTGTCTGGGTTTTAAAAGGTCTGTGGGGTGTAAAGTGCTAGGCATGCAGGCTGGTAGATTGAGGATGAGACTAGTGGCTGAGTTTTGTAAGGTCTGTGAGGTGTACCATGCTATGCATGCAGGCTGGTGGGTTGAGGATAAGGCTGATGGCGGAGTTCTGAAAGGTGTGTGAGGTGTTCCGTGCTATGCAGGCAGGCTGGTGGTTTGTGGATGAGGCTGGTGGCTGAGTTTTGAAATGTCTGTGAGCTGTAACGTGCTATGCATGCGGGCTGGTATGTTGAGGAGGATTCTGGCCGCTGAGATTTATAAGGTCTGTGAGGTTAATGTGCTATGCATGCAGGCTGGTAGGTTTAGGAAGAGGTTGGTGGGTGAGCTTTGTAAGGTCTGTGGGGTGTAACGTTCTTTGCCTGCCGGCTGGTAGCTTGAGGATGAGGCTGGTGGTTGAGTTTTAAAAGGTCTGTGAGGTGTAACGTGCCATGCATGCAGGCTGGTGGTTTGTGGATGAGGTTGGTGGCTGAGTTTTGAAATGCCTGTGAGCTGTAACGTGCTATGCATGCAGGCTGGTGGTTTGTGGATGATGTTGCTGGCTGAGTTTTGTAAGGTCTGTGAGGTGTAACGTGCTATGCATGCAGGCTGCTGGGTTAGGGATTAGTCTGGTGGCTGAGCTTTGAAAGGTCTGTGAGGTGTAACATGCTTTGCATGCAGGCTGGTATCTTGAGGATGAGGCTGGTGGCTGAGTTTTAAGAGGTCTGTGAGGTGTAAAGTGCTAGGCATGCAGGCTGGTAGGTTGAGGATGAGACTAGTGGCTGAGTTTTGTAATGTCTGTGAGGTGTAACGTGCTATGCATACAGGCTGCTGGGTTGAGGATGAGACTGGTGGCTGAGTTTTGAAAGGTCTGTGAGGTGTAACATTTTTTGCATGCAGGCTGTTAGCTTGAGGATGAGGCTGGTGGCTGAGTTTTGTAAGGTCTGTGAGGTGTAACGTGCTATGCATGCAGGCTGGTAGCTTGAGGATGAGGCTGTTGGCTGAGTTTTGAAATATCTGTGAGCTGTAACTTGCTTTGCATGCAGGCTGTTAGCTTGAGGATGAGGCTGTTGGCTGAGTTTTAAAAGGTCTGTGAGGTGTTACGTGCTAGGCATGCAGGCTGGTAGGTTGAGGAAGAGACTGGTGGCTGAGTTTTGTAAGGTCTGTGAGGTGTAATGTGCTATGCATGCAGGCTGGTGTGTTGAGGATGAGGCTGGTGGCTAAATTTTGTACGGTCTGTGAGGTGTAACGTGTTATGCATGCAGTCTGGTAGGTAGCGGATGAGGCTGGAGGCTGAGTTTTGTTAGGTCTATGAGGTGTAATGTGCTATGCATACAGGCTGCTAGGTTGAGGATGAGGCTGTTGGCTGAGTTTTGAAATATCTGTGAGCTGTAACTTGCTTTGCATGCAGGCTGTTAGCTTGAGGATGAGGCTGTTGGCTGAGTTTTAAAAGGTCTGTGAGGTGTTACGTGCTAGGCATGCAGGCTGGTAGGTTGAGGAAGAGACTGGTGGCTGAGTTTTGTAAGGTCTGTGAGGTGTAATGTGCTATGCACGCAGTCTGGTGGGTTGAGGATGAGACTGGTGTAAGGTCTGTGAGGTGTAACGTGCTATGCATACAGGCTGGTGGGTTGAGGAGGAGACTGGTGGCTGAGTTTTGTACTGTCTGTGAGAAGTAACGTGTTATGCATGCAGTCTTGTAGGTTGAGGATGAGGCTGGAGGCTGAGTTTTGTAAGGTCTATGAGGTGTAACGTGCTATGCATACAGGCTGCTAGGTTGAGGATGAGGCTAGTGCCTGAGTTTTGTAAGGTCTGTGAGGTGTAATGTGCTATGCACGCAGGCTGGTGGGTTGAGGATGAGACTGGTGTAAGGTCTGTGAGGTGTAACGTGCTATGCATAGAGGCTGCTAGGTTGAGGATGAGGCTGGTGCCTGAGTTTTGTAAGGTCTGTGAGGTGTAATGTGCTATGCACGCAGGCTGGTGGGTTGAGGATGACACTGGTGTAAGGTCTGTGAGGTGTAACGTGCTATGCAAGCAGGCTGGTGTGTTGAGGATGAGGCTGGTGGCTAAATTTTGTACGGTCTGTGAGGTGTAACGTGTTATGCATGCAGTCTGGTAGGTTGAGGATGAGGCTGGAGGCTGAGTTTTGTAAGGTCTATGAGGTGTAACCTGCTATGCACGCAGGCTGGTGGGTTGAGGATGAGACTGGTGTAAGGTCTGTGAGGTGTAACGTGCTATGCATGCAGGCTGGTGGGTTGAGGATGAGGCTGGTGGCTGAGTTTTAAAAGGTCTGTGAGGTGTAAAGTGCTAGGCATGCAGGCTGGTAGGTTGTTGGATGACCAACAATTTAAACCTGTGGACAGACTGACCCTTAAAAGAAATTGGCGTAAGCTCAAAATGGAGGAGTTCGTTGAAATCTTGGAGGCACAGCCCTTGGGCAACCTGTCGAATGTGGAACAGGGATATGAACAGTTCTGTAACTGGGTCCGTACTGCTCTTGACTCTCTTATACCAATGCGTTGGTCGAAATGTCATGCTAAAACTCGCAGCCCATGGTATAATGAGACCCTTGCCGAGCTCAAGAGAACTTGCCAGCAAGCTGAGAGGGCGTGGAGGAAATCCTTCGACCCCACATTAAAATCACTGAACTTCACCCAGCTTAAGATCTATCACAGAGCTATCTGTCAAGCCCGGGCGGCATATTATGCCTCTGAGTTTTCAAACAGCCCTAACCCATCTAAATTAATATTCAAGGTGCTCAAAGATCTGATGGGTAAACGGGCCACCTCGCCAGAAATCTGCACGGACTCCCACTGTGAAAGCTTGGCATCCTTTTTCGTGGAGAAGGTGCAGGTAATCTACCGAGGGTTCATGCCATCTGTGCCCGGTGACGAGCCCAGGGCTGTAAGAGCTCTGGACTGCGAACTTCTGTCCTCCCTACCTGCTTTGTCGGTTGAGGCGTTTGATACTCTGAGCCTCAAAATTAAATCTGGTTCTCCTTTAGACCCTTTGAAGCCAGAGCTTATTACTCTTCTCCCGCCCCTATGCCGTGAGCCTATATTGGACTTGATCAATCTCTCACTAGCTGAGGGCGTGGTTCCTGCCTCCTGGAAGCAAGCAGTGGTCAGCCCCATTTTGAAGAAGCCTAGTCTCGACCCTCTGCTACCCGAGAACTACCGCCCAATCTCCCTCCTGCCCTGGACCGCCAAGGTCACTGAGGCACACGTGTTAGCTTGAGGATGAGGCTGTTGGCTGAGTTTTAAAAGGTCTGTGAGGTGTTACGTGCTAGGCATGCAGGCTGGTAGGTCGAGGATGAGACTGGGGGCTAAATTTTGTACGGTCTGTGAGGTGTAACGTGTTATGCATGCAGTCTGGTAGGTTGCGGATGAGGCTGGAGGCTGAGTTTTGTAAGGTCTATGAGGTGTAAAGTGCTATGCATACAGGCTGCTAGGTTGAGGATGAGGCTGGTGACTGAGTTTTGTAATGTCTGTGAGGTGTAATGTGCTATGCACACAGGCTGGTGGGTTGAGGATGAGACTGGTGTAAGGTCTGTGAGGTGTAACGTGCTATGCATACAGGCTGGTGGGTTGAGGATGAGACTGGTGACTGAGTTTTGTACTGTCTGTGAGATGTACCGTAAAATGCATGCAGTCTGGTAGGTTGAGGATGAGGCTGGAGGCTGAGTTTTGTAAGGTCTATGAGGTGTAACGTGCTATGCATACAGGCTGCTAGGTTGAGGATGAGGCTGGTGCCTGAGTTTTGTAAGGTCTGTGAGGTGTAATGTGCTATGCACGCAGGCTTATGGGTTGAGGATGAGACTGGTGTAAGGTCTGTGAGGTGTAATGTGCTATGCATACAGGCTGCTAGGTTGAGGATGAGGCTGGTGCCTGAGTTTTGTAAGGTCTGTGAGGTGTAATGTGCTATGCACGCAGGCTGGTGGTTTGAGGATGAGACTGGTGTAAGGTCTGTGAGGTGTAACGTGCTATGCACGCAGGCTGGTGGGTTGAGGATGAGACTGGTGTAATGTCTGTGAGGTGTAACGTGCTATGCATGCAGGCTGGTGTGTTGAGGATGAGGCTGGTGGCTACATTTTGTACTGTCTGAGGTGTAACGTGTTATGCGTGCAGTCTGGTAGGTTGAGGATGAGGCTGGTGCCTGAGTTTTGTAAGGTCTGTGAGGTGTAACGTGCTTTGCATGCAGGCTGGTAGCTTGAGGATGAGGCTGGTGGTTGAGTTTTAATAGGTCTGTGTGGTGTAACGTGCCATGCATGCAGGCTGGTGGTTTGTGGATGAGGCCGGTGCCTGAGTTTTGTAAGGTCTGTGAGGTGTAATGTGCTATGCATACAGGCTGCTGGGTTGAGGATGAGACCGGTGGCTGAGTTTTGAAAGGTCTGTGAGGTGTAACGTGCCTTGCATGCAGGCTGGTAGATTGAGGATGAGGCTGGTGGTTGAGTTTTAAAAGGTCTGTGAGCTGTAACGTGCTATGCATGCAGGCTGGTGGATTGTGGATGAGGCTTGCCACTGAGATTTGTTATGTCTGTGAGATTAATGTTCTATGCATGCAGGTTGGTAGTTTAAGGATGAGACTGGTGGCTGAGTTTTGTAAGGTCTGTGAGGTGTAATGTGCTATGCACGCAGGCTGGTGGGTTGAGGATGAGACTGGTGTAAGGTCTGTGAGGTGTAACGTGCTATGCATGCAGGCTGGTGTGTTGAGGATGAGGCTGGTGGCTAAATTTTGTACGGTCTGTGAGGTGTAACGTGTTATGCATGCAGTCTGGTAGGTTGAGGATGAGGCTGGAGGCGGAGTTTTGTAAGGTCTATGAGGTGTAACTTGCTATGCATACAGGCTGCTAGGTTGAGGATGAGGCTGGTACCTGAGTTTTGTACGGTCTGTGAGGTGTAATGTGCTATGCACGCAGGCTGGTGGGTTGAGGATGAGACTGGTGTAAGGTCTGTGAGGTGTAACGTGCTATGCATGCAGGCTGGTGGGTTGAGGATGAGGCTGGTGGCTGAGTTTTAAAAGGCCTGTGAGGTGTAAAGTGCTAGGCATGCAGGCTGGTAGGTTGAGGATGAGACTAGTGGCTGAGTTTTGTAAGGTCTGTGAGGTGTAACATGCTATGCATGCAGGCTGGTGGGTTGAGGATAAGGCTGATGGCGGAGTTCTGAAAGGTGTGTGAGGTGTTCCGTGCTATGCAGTCAGGCTGGTGGTTTGTGGATGAGGCTGGTGGCTGAGTTTTGAAATGTCTGTGAGCTGTAACGTGCTATGCATGCGGGCTGGTATGTTGAGGAGGATTCTGGCCGCTGAGATTTGTAAGGTCTGTGAGGTTAATGTGCTATGCATGCAGGCTGGTAGGTTTAGGAAGAGGTTGGTGGGTGAGCTTTGTAAGGTCTGTGGGGTGTAACGTTCTTTGCATGCCGGCTGGTAGCTTGAGGATGAGGCTGGTGGTTGAGTTTTAAAAGGTCTGTGAGGTGTAACGTGCTATGCATGCAGGCTGGTAGGTTGAGTATTCGGCTGGTGGCTGAGTTTTGAAAGGTCTGTGAGGTGTAGCGTGCTATGCATGCAGGCTGGTAGCTTGAGGATGAGGCTGTTGGCTGAGTTTTGAAATATCTGTGAGCTGTAACTTGCTTTGCATGCAGGCTGTTAGCTTGAGGATGAGGCTGTTGGCTGAGTTTTAAAAGGTCTGTGAGGTGTTACGTGCTAGGCATGCAGGCTGGTAGGTTGAGGAAGAGACTGGTGGCTGAGTTTTGTAAGGTCTGTGAGGTGTAATGTGCTATGCATGCAGGCTGGTGTGTTGAGGATGAGGCTGGTGGCTAAATTTTGTACGGTCTGTGAGGTGTAACGTGTTATGCATGCAGTCTGGTATGTAGCGGATGAGGCTGGAGGCTGAGTTTTGTTAGGTCTATGAGGTGTAATGTGCTATGCATACAGGCTGCTAGGTTGAGGATGAGGCTGGTGCCAGAGTTTTGTAAGGTCTGTGAGGTGTAATGTGCTATGCACGCAGTCTGGTGGGTTGAGGATGAGACTGGTGTAAGGTCTGTGAGGTGTAACGTGCTATGCATACAGGCTGGTTGGTTGAGGAGGAGACTGGTGGCTGAGTTTTGTACTGTCTGTGAGAAGTAACGTGTTATGCATGCAGTCTTGTAGGTTGAGGATGAGGCTGGAGGCTGAGTTTTGTAAGGTCTATGAGGTGTAACGTGCTATGCATACAGGCTGCTTGGTTGAGGATGAGGCTAGTGCCTGAGTTTTGTAAGGTCTGTGAGGTGTAATGTGCTATGCACGCAGGCTGGTGGGTTGAGGATGAGACTGCTGTAAGGTCTGTGAGGTGTAACGTGCTATGCATACAGGCTGCTAGCTTGACGATGAGGCTGGTGCCTGAGTTTTGTAAGGTCTGTGAGGTGTAATGTGCTATGCACGCAGGCTGGTGGGTTGAGGATGAGACTGGTGTAAGGTCTGTGAGGTGTAACGTGCTATGAATGCAGGCTGGTGTGTTGAGGATGAGGCTGGTGGCTAAATTTTGTACGGTCTGTGAGGTGTAACGTGTTATGCATGCAGTCTGGTAGGTTGAGGATGAGGCTGGAGGCTGAGTTTTGTAAGGTCTATGAGGTGTAACCTGCTATGCATACAGGCTGCTAGGTTGAGGATGAGGCTGGTACCTGAGTTTTGTAAGGTCTGTGAGGTGTAATGTGCTATGCACGCAGGCTGGTGGGTTGAGGATGAGACTGGTGTAAGGTCTGTGAGGTGTAACGTGCTATGCATGCAGGCTGGTGGGTTGAGGTTGAGGCTGGTGGCTGAGTTTTGTAAGGTCTGTGAGGTGTAACATGCTATGCATGCAGGCTGGTGGGTTGAGGATAAGGCTGATGGCGGAGTTCTGAAAGGTGTGTGAGGTGTTCCGTGCTATGCAGGCAGGCTGGTGGTTTGTGGATGAGGCTGATGGCTGAGTTTTGAAATGTCTGTGAGCTGTAACGTGCTATGCATGCGGGCTGGTATGTTGAGGAGGATTCTGGCCGCTGAGCTTTGTAAGGTCTGTGGGGTGTAACGTGCTATGCATGCAGGCTGGTAGGTTTAGGAAGAGGTTGGTGGTTGAGTTTTAAAAGGTCTGTGAGGTGTTCCGTGCTATGTATGCAGGCTGCTGGGTTGAGGATGAGGCTGGTGGCTGAGTTTTGAAAGGTCTGTGAGGTGTAACGTGCTATGCATGCAGGCTGGTAGGTTGAGTATTCGGCTGGTGGCTGAGTTTTGAAAGGTCTGTGAGGTGTAACGTGCTATGCATGCAGGCTGGTAGCTTGAGGATGAGGCTGTTGGCTGAGTGTTGAAATATCTGTGAGCTGTAACTTGCTTTGCATGCAGGCTGTTAGCTTGAGGATGAGGCTGTTGGCTGAGTTTTGTAAGGTCTGTGAGGTGTAATGTGCTATGCATACACGCTGGTGGGTTGAGGATGAGACTGGTGGCTGAGTTTTGTACTGTCTGTTAGATGTAACGTGTTATGCATGCAGTCTGGTAGGTTGTGGATGAGGCTGGAGGCTGAGTTTTGTAAGGTCTATGAGGTGTAACGTGCAATGCATACAGGCTGCTAGGTTGAGGATGAGGCTGGTGCCTGAGTTTTGTAAGGTCTGTGAGGTGTAATGTGCTATGCACGCAGGCTGGTGGGTTGAGGATGAGACTGGTGTAAGGTCTGTGAGGTGTAACGTGCTATGCATGCAGGCTGGTGTGTTGAGGATGAGGCTGGTGGCTACATTTTGTACGGTCTGTGAGGTGTAACGTGTTATGCATGCAGTCTGGTAGGTTGAGGATGAGGCTGGAGGCTGAGTTTTGTAAGGTCTATGAGGTGTAACGTGCTATGCATACAGGCTGCTAGGTTGAGGATGAGGCTGGTGCCTGAGTTTTGTAAGGTCTGTGAGGTGTAATGTGCTATGCACGCAGGCTGGTGGGTTGAGGATGAGACTGGTGTAAGGTCTGTGAGGTGTAACGTGCTATGCATGCAGGCTGGTGGGTTGAGGATGAGGCTGGTGTCTGGGTTTTAAAAGGTCTGTGGGGTGTAAAGTGCTAGGCATGCAGGCTGGTAGATTGAGGATGAGACTAGTGGCTGAGTTTTGTAAGGTCTGTGAGGTGTACCATGCTATGCATGCAGGCTGGTGGGTTGAGGATAAGGCTGATGGCGGAGTTCTGAAAGGTGTGTGAGGTGTTCCGTGCTATGCAGGCAGGCTGGTGGTTTGTGGATGAGGCTGGTGGCTGAGTTTTGAAATGTCTGTGAGCTGTAACGTGCTATGCATGCGGGCTGGTATGTTGAGGAGGATTCTGGCCGCTGAGATTTATAAGGTCTGTGAGGTTAATGTGCTATGCATGCAGGCTGGTAGGTTTAGGAAGAGGTTGGTGGGTGAGCTTTGTAAGGTCTGTGGGGTGTAACTTTCTTTGCCTGCCGGCTGGTAGCTTGAGGATGAGGCTGGTGGTTGAGTTTTAAAAGGTCTGTGAGGTGTAACGTGCCATGCATGCAGGCTGGTGCTTTGTGGATGAGGTTGGTGGCTGAGTTTTGAAATGCCTGTGAGCTGTAACGTGCTATGCATGCAGGCTGGTGGTTTGTGGATGATGTTGCTGGCTGAGTTTTGTAAGGTCTGTGAGGTGTAACGTGCTATGCATGCAGGCTGCTGGGTTAGGGATTAGTCTGGTGGCTGAGCTTTGAAAGGTCTGTGAGGTGTAACATGCTTTGCATGCAGGCTGGTATCTTGAGGATGAGGCTGGTTGCTGAGTTTTAAGAGGTCTGTGAGGTGTAAAGTGCTAGGCATGCAGGCTGGTAGGTTGAGGATGAGACTAGTGGCTGAGTTTTGTAATGTCTGTGAGGTGTAACGTGCTATGCATACAGGCTGCTGGGTTGAGGATGAGACTGGTGACTGAGTTTTGAAAGGTCTGTGAGGTGTAACATTTTTTGCATGCAGGCTGTTAGCTTGAGGATGAGGCTGGTGGCTGAGTTTTGTAAGGTCTGTGAGGTGTAACGTGCTATGCATGCAGGCTGGTAGCTTGAGGATGAGGCTGTTGGCTGAGTTTTGAAATATCTGTGAGCTGTAACTTGCTTTGCATGCAGGCTGTTAGCTTGAGGATGAGGCTGTTGGCTGAGTTTTAAAAGGTCTGTGAGGTGTTACGTGCTAGGCATGCAGGCTGGTAGGTTGAGGAAGAGACTGGTGGCTGAGTTTTGTAAGGTCTGTGAGGTGTAATGTGCTATGCATGCAGGCTGGTGTGTTGAGGATGAGGCTGGTGGCTAAATTTTGTACGGTCTGTGAGGTGTAACGTGTTATGCATGCAGTCTGGTAGGTAGCGGATGAGGCTGGAGGCTGAGTTTTGTTAGGTCTATGAGGTGTAATGTGCTATGCATACAGGCTGCTAGGTTGAGGATGAGGCTGGTGCCAGAGTTTTGTAAGGTCTGTGAGGTGTAATGTGCTATGCACGCAGTCTGGTGGGTTGAGGATGAGACTGGTGTAAGGTCTGTGAGGTGTAACGTGCTATGCATACAGGCTGGTGGGTTGAGGAGGAGACTGGTGGCTGAGTTTTGTACTGTCTGTGAGAAGTAACGTGTTATGCATGCAGTCTTGTAGGTTGAGGATGAGGCTGGAGGCTGAGTTTTGTAAGGTCTATGAGGTGTAACGTGCTATGCATACAGGCTGCTAGGTTGAGGATGAGGCTAGTGCCTGAGTTTTGTAAGGTCTGTGAGGTGTAATGTGCTATGCACGCAGGCTGGTGGGTTGAGGATGAGACTGGTGTAAGGTCTGTGAGGTGTAACGTGCTATGCATAGAGGCTGCTAGGTTGAGGA
The DNA here is from genome assembly GCF_964263255.1 of Lissotriton vulgaris. Lineage (NCBI taxonomy): Eukaryota > Metazoa > Chordata > Amphibia > Caudata > Salamandridae > Lissotriton > Lissotriton vulgaris. The sequence continues at coordinate 183,803,410 of NC_141688.1, read as the reverse complement.
TGAGGCTGGTGCCTGAGTTTTGTAAGGTCTGTGAGGTGTAATGTGCTATGCACGCAGGCTGGTGGGTTGAGGATGACACTGGTGTATGGTCTGTGAGGTGTAACGTGCTATGCAAGCAGGCTGGTGTGTTGAGGATGAGGCTGGTGGCTAAATTTTGTACGGTCTGTGAGGTGTAACGTGTTATGCATGCAGTCTGGTAGGTTGAGGATGAGGCTGGAGGCTGAGTTTTGTAAGGTCTATGAGGTGTAACCTGCTATGCATACAGGCTGCTAGGTTGAGGATGAGGCTGGTACCTGAGTTTTGTAAGGTCTGTGAGGTGTAATGTGCTATGCACGCAGGCTGGTGGGTTGAGGATGAGACTGGTGTAAGGTCTGTGAGGTGTAACGTGCTATGCATGCAGGCTGGTGGGTTGAGGATGAGGCTGGTGGCTGAGTTTTAAAAGGTCTGTGAGGTGTAAAGTGGTAGGCATGCAGGCTGGTAGGTTGTTGGATGACCAACAATTTAAACCTGTGGACAGACTGACCCTTAAAAGAAATTGGCGTAAGCTCAAAATGGAGGAGTTCGTTGAAATCTTGGAGGCACAGCCCTTGGGCAACCTGTCGAATGTGGAACAGGGATATGAACAGTTCTGTAACTGGGTCCGTACTGCTCTTGACTCTCTTATACCAATGCGTTGGTCGAAATGTCATGCTAAAACTCGCAGCCCATGGTATAATGAGACCCTTGCCGAGCTCAAGAGAACTTGCCAGCAAGCTGAGAGGGCGTGGAGGAAATCCTTCGACCCCACATTAAAATCACTGAACTTCACCCAGCTTAAGATCTATCACAGAGCTATCTGTCAAAACCGGGCGGCATATTATGCCTCTGAGTTTTCAAACAGCCCTAACCCATCTAAATTAATATTCAAGGTGCTCAAAGATCTGATGGGTAAACGGGCCACCTCGCCAGAAATCTGCACGGACTCCCACTGTGAAAGCTTGGCATCCTTTTTCGTGGAGAAGGTGCAGGTAATCTACCGAGGGTTCATGCCATCTGTGCCCGGTGACGAGCCCAGGGCTGTAAGAGCTCTGGACTGCGAACTTCTGTCCTCCCTACCTGCTTTGTCGGTTGAGGCGTTTGATACTCTGAGCCTCAAAATTAAATCTGGTTCTCCTTTAGACCCTTTGAAGCCAGAGCTTATTACTCTTCTCCCGCCCCTATGCCGTGAGCCTATATTGGACTTGATCAATCTCTCACTAGCTGAGGGCGTGGTTCCTGCCTCCTGGAAGCAAGCAGTGGTCAGCCCCATTTTGAAGAAGCCTAGTCTCGACCCTCTGCTACCCGAGAACTACCGCCCAATCTCCCTCCTGCCCTGGACCGCCAAGGTCACTGAGGCACACGTGTTAGCTTGAGGATGAGGCTGTTGGCTGAGTTTTAAAAGGTCTGTGAGGTGTTACGTGCTAGGCATGCAGGCTGGTAGGTTGAGGATGAGACTGGGGGCTAAATTTTGTACGGTCTGTGAGGTGTAACGTGTTATGCATGCAGTCTGGTAGGTTGCGGATGAGGCTGGAGGCTGAGTTTTGTAAGGTCTATGAGGTGTAAAGTGCTATGCATACAGGCTGCTAGGTTGAGGATGAGGCTGGTGACTGAGTTTTGTAATGTCTGTGAGGTGTAATGTGCTATGCACACAGGCTGGTGGGTTGAGGATGAGACTGGTGTAAGGTCTGTGAGGTGTAACGTGCTATGCATACAGGCTGGTGGGTTGAGGATGAGACTGGTGACTGAGTTTTGTACTGTCTGTGAGATGTACCGTAAAATGCATGCAGTCTGGTAGGTTGAGGATGAGGCTGGAGGCTGAGTTTTGTAAGGTCTATGAGGTGTAACGTGCTATGCATACAGGCTGCTAGGTTGAGGATGAGGCTGGTGCCTGAGTTTTGTAAGGTCTGTGAGGTGTAATGTGCTATGCACGCAGGCTTATGGGTTGAGGATGAGACTGGTGTAAGGTCTGTGAGGTGTAATGTGCTATGCATACAGGCTGCTAGGTTGAGGATGAGGCTGGTGCCTGAGTTTTGTAAGGTCTGTGAGGTGTAATGTGCTATGCACGCAGGCTGGTGGGTTGAGGATGAGACTGGTGTAAGGTCTGTGAGGTGTAACGTGCTATGCATGCAGGCTGGTGTGTTGAGGATGAGGCTGGTGGCTAAATTTTGTACGGTCTGTGAGGTGTAACGTGTTATGCATGCAGTCTGGTTGGTTGAGGATGAGGCTGGAGGCTGAGTTTTGTAAGGTCTATGAGGTGTAATGTGCTATGAATACAGGCTGCTAGGTTGAGGATGAGGCTGGTGCCAGAGTTTTGTAAGGTCTGTGAGGTGTAATGTGCTATTCACGCAGGCTGGTGGGTTGAGGATGAGACTGGTGTAAGGTCTGTGAGGTGTAACGTGCTATGCATGCAGGCTGGTGGGTTGAGGATGAGGCTGGTGTCTGAGTTTTAAAAGGTCTGTGGGGTGTAAAGTGCTAGGCATGCAGGCTGGTAGGTTGAGGATGAGACTAGTGGCTGAGTTTTGTAAGGTCTGTGAGGTGTGACATGCTATGCATGCAGGCTGGTGGGTTGAGGATAAGGCTGATGGCGGAGTTCTGAAAGGTGTGTGAGGTGGTCCGTGCTATGCAGGCAGGCTGGTGGTTTGTGGATGAGGCAGGTGGCTGAGTTTTGAAATGTCTGTGAGCTGTAACGTGCTATGCATGCTGGCTGGTATGTTGAGGAGGATTCTGGCTGCTGAGATTTGTAAGGTCTGTGCGGTTAATGTGCTATGCATGCAGGCTGGTAGGTTTAGGAAGAGGTTGGTGGGTGAGCTTTGTAAGGTCTGTGGGGTGTAACGTTCTTTGCATGCCGGCTGGTAGCTTGAGGATGAGGCTGGTGGTTGAGTTTTAAAAGGTCTGTGAGGTGTAACGTGCCATGCATGCAGGCTGGTGGTTTGTGGATGAGGCTGGTGGCTGAGTTTTGAAATGTCTGTGAGCTGTAACGTGCTATGCATGCAGGCTGGTGGTTTGTGGATGATGTTGCTGGCTGAGTTTTGTAAGGTCTGTGAGGTTTAACATGCTATGCATGCAGGCTGCTGGGTTAGGGATTAGTCTGGTGGCTGAGCTTTGAAATGTCTGTGATGTGTAACATGCTTTGCATGCAGGCTGGTATCTTGAGGGTGAGGCTGGTGGCTGAGTTTTAAGAGGTCTGTGAGGTGTAGAGTGCTAGGCATGCAGGCTGGTAGGTTGAGGATGAGACTAGTGGCTGAGTTTTGTAAGGTCTGTGAGGTGTGACATGCTATGCATGCAGGCTGGTGGGTTGAGGATAAGGTTGATGGCGGAGTTCTGAAAGGTGTGTGAGGTGGTCCGTGCTATGCAGGCAGGCTGGTGGTTGGTGGATGAGGCTGGTGGCTGAGTTTTGAAATGTCTGTGAGCTGTAACGTGCTATGCATGCGGGCTGGTATGTTGAAGAGGATTCTGGCTGCTGAGATTTGTAAGGTCTGTGAGGTTAATGTGCTATGCATGCAGGCTGGTAGGTTTAGGAAGAGGTTGGTGGGTGAGCTTTGTAAGGTCTGTGGGGTGTAGAGTTCTTTGCATGCCGGCTGGTAGCTTGAAGATGAGGCTGGTGGTTGAGTCTTAAAAGGTCTGTGAGGTGTAACGTGCCATGCATGCAGGCTGGTGGTTTGTGGATGAGGCTGGTGGCTGAGTTTTGAAATGTCTGTGAGCTGTAACGTGCTATGCATGCAGGCTGGTGGTTTGTGGATGATGTTGCTGGCTGAGTTTTGTAAGGTCTGTGAGGTTTAACATGCTATGCATGCAGGCTGCTGGGTTAGGGATTAGTCTGGTGGCTGAGCTTTGAAAGGTCTGTGAGGTGTAACATGCTTTGCATGCAGGCTGGTATCTTGAGGATGAGGCTGGTGGCTGAGTTTTAAGAGGTCTGTGAGGTGTAGAGTGCTAGGCATGCAGGCTGGTAGGTTGAGGGTGAGACTAGTGGCTGAGTTTTGTAATGTCTGTGAGGTGTAACGTGCTATGCATACAGGCTGCTGGGTTGAGGATGAGACTGGTGGCTGAGTTTTGAAATGTCTGTGAGGTGTAACTTGCTTTGCATGCAGGCTGTTAGCTTGAGGATGAGGCTGGTGGCTGAGTTTTAAAAGGTCTCTGAGGTGTAACGTGCTAGGCATGCAGGCTGGTAGGTTGAGGATGAGACTGGTGGCTGAGTTTTGTAAGGTCTGTGAGGTGTAATGTGCTATGCATGCAGGCTGGTGTGTTGAGGATGAGGCTGGTGGCTAAATTTTGTACGGTCTGTGAGGTGTAACGTGTTATGCATGCAGTCTGTTAGGTTGAGGATGAGGCTGGAGGCTGAGTTTTGTAAGGTCTATGAGGTGTAACGTGCTATGCATACAGGCTGCTAGGTTGAGGATGAGGCTGGTGCCTGAGTTTTGTAAGGTCTGTGAGGTGTAATGTGCTATGCACGAAGGCTGGTGGGTTGAGGATGAGACTGGTGTACGGTCTGTGAGGTGTAACGTGCTATGCATGCAGACTGGTGGGTTGAGGATGAGACTGGTGGCTGAGTTTTGTACTGTCTGTAGGATGTGATGTGCTATGCATTTAGGCTGGTAGCTTGAGGATGAGGCTGGTGGCTGAGTTTAAAAAGGTCTGTGAGGTGTAAAGTGCTAGTCATGCAGGCTGGTAGGTTGAGGATGAGACTAGTGGCTGAGTTTGTAAGGTCTGCGAGGTGTAATATGCTATGCATGCAGGCTGGAGGGTTGAGGATAAGGCTGATGGCTGAGTTCTGAAAGGTCTGTGAGGTGTTCCGTGCTATGCAGGCAGGCTGGTGTGTTGAGGATGAGACTGGTGGCTGAGTTTTGTAAGGTCTGTGAGGTGTAACGTGCTATGCATACAGGCTGCTGGGTTGAGGATGAGACTGGTGGCTGAGTTTTGAAAGGTCTGTGAGGTGAAACTTGCTTTGCATGCAGGCTGGTAGCTTGAGGATGAGGCTGGTGGCTGAGTTTTAAAAGGTCTGTGAGGTGTAACGTGCTATGCATGCAGGATGGTGTGTTGAGGATGAGGCTGGTGGCTGAGATTTGTACGGTCTGTGAGGTGTAACGTGTTATGCATGCAGTCTGGTAGGTTGAGGATGAGGCTGGAGGCTGAGTTTTGTAAGGTCTATGAGGTGTAACGTCCTATGCATACAGGCTGCTAGGTTGAGGATGAGGCTGGTGGCTGGGTTTTGTAAGGTCTGAGAGGTGTAACGTGCTATGCACACAGGCTGGTGGGTTGAGGATGAGACTGGTGTAAGGTCTGTGAGGTGTAACGTGCTATGCATGCAGGCTGATACCTTGAGGATGAGGCTGGTGCCTGAGTTTTGAAAGGTCTGTTGTAGGAGAGTAGGGTCTGCTATCCTATGGTCACCCCAATTTTTGCTTTTTGCTTCACTGGTTTTCGACTTACTGAGGCTGTGGGCCTGCTAATCAGACCCCCAGCCTGCTGTTCTCTCTCTAAATTTATAATACATGTGCTATAGGTACATACCACAATTGGAAATGGACTCCTTGTCAGCCCCTGTACCATGCACTATAGGTGCTCAGGGCATAGGTGCCACCAAGGCCTACCAGGGGCTGAAGCATAGCTTTTGCCACCCCTGGCTGGTTCTTAAATTGACACAACTGGCTGATCACTCAGCTGGGGCAAGTGGGTGTAATCACCCCTTGCTTAGATATAGTATACCTATGTCTAAACCTATATCTGGACACATATATAGCCTGTAAGCCACTCCTATGGAAGGCCTCATCAATCCTGGAGGCAGAGTGCGTGGTTTTATGTGAGATGGAGCTCTGGCATGAGCTGAGCCTGTCTGCAGCTGTCGGGAACAACTCCCTAAGCTGATCCAGGATAATGCTATACCATATACTCTTAAGCGCCTTATAATCCTCGCGGTTATATAGCAACTTTGGTTTGGCTTTATCAAAACATGTTGTGTAAGGTGTCATACAAATTGGAATACTACCCCCTCTTCAGTTCTGGCGGCGGGGGTAGCATTCCACCCTTCTAGAGGGAGAAGACATGTTACTTTACTGAAACGCGGTTGATTTAAAATGAGCCTCAGATCCACAAAATGGATGCCTCTGCCACAGACAGGGGTCTGGCCTCCTGCTGCTGACCGAAACTCAGCATATGGTGGCCTGGACAAAGAGTTTCCTGTCGCAGGGCGGTGTCAAACCACCCCAGACAGGAGATAGTGGATTGTAGTAGGGAGGTTTCAAAGAAACCAGACACTGCCTGGGGAGCACAAGGCTGCCCCTTGCATAATCCGGCCAAACCGGTTCTGGGGCCTCCCAGCCCCTGTCCCAGCGCGGCCAGGATCAAAGGAAAGGGGTGTAACCACCCCCTTCCTGGGTCCCATCCATAGGAGGGGACCTAGCAGGATGTCCAGCCCACCAGATTCGAATAAGAGTGGGAGCAGTGCCAATGCAACTCAGATCATCCTGAAGAAACATAAGAAACGAATTCTGGACCCTTCGACTTTCTACTCAACGCAGAAGACTGAAGAATCTCCCTTGTGGTCAAGGAGTGACCACCCTGTGCAAACAGGCACCATCCAGCCCTCGACCCTTGCTTTGTTGCAGTTCCCGCCAGAACTCGAGCGACAGAGATCGACGAGATCAAGCTTGCCTGCCTTCTCCCTGCCCGATCCACAGTCCCTGCAGAGCTGAGACCAGTGGAGGCGACCGGAAGCGTGGGGCATGCCATCTTGAAAAGGCCACGAGACGCTGACCGTGCAGCCCACGAGTGATCCTCGAAGCTGTGCACCGGGGTTTGAGAAGCCCCCACCCCGAGCTACACTTGCACCAAAGCTACCCCCTCCACACTCGACGAGTGCTGCGTGGGGCCCTTCTGCTTGTGGCGGCTCGACGTGTTGGCCCGGTCACTTGCCAGCTGGCTTGAAGCCCCTGTGCCGACGAAAACCAAAATACGACTTGCTTTTCTGGTTGCTCCAGATCTGCACCAGCTCCTGTGAAAAGGAGCCCCCACTCTGACCCTCCTGGTTCGAGTGATAAGCAATCTCCCGGTTCCGCGTGGATTGCTTTTGCCAAGTGCTGTTTGCTGCAATCTTGAAGCCGACGGTGCTGACGGCGAGAGCCTACGTGGGACAGATCGTGACCCGCTCCTGGACGTCGCAGATGCCCCAGAGCCCACGTGACAGCGGAGAGAAGCCTATCGACAACCACCTGATTGCGCCCGACATTGCCTGGTTCCGTCCTGGTTCCACCCTGGTCACTGCTGAGTGACCCAGACTCTGTCCCCTCTGCTTTCAGGTACTTTTCTACTTCGATCCACCCTTGGATCGCACCGGACTCTTCTGCTTCACATCGCCTGCAGCTGCAACAGCTTCAAGCACCAAGAGCCTGCGTGTCAAAACCCGACGCCACTTCGACCCTGTGCACCCACGGCCTGTGGGTGAGGTAACATTGCAACGCCGGTGTTCCCACACTGGTACACACCTCTAGGGTCTGTGTCTAAAGTTTTGTTCCTCTAGGTTCAGCGGAAGTATCTTTTAATTCACTTTATCTAACTTTTACGCACCATTGACATTGCATTGGTGCGAGCCGCACTTTCCGTGCTGGACCCGTCTCCTGTGGGCTACTCCCGACTTCAGCATTGCTAGTCCTGACTGCTCCCAGCGAATCTCTAGGCCCTAGGCCTAACCACTGTTCGAGAAGTGTAACTTATACCACTTTTTTAGTATATGGTCTGAGTGGCCACCCGCCCTCATCCATAATTGTGCAACTTTATATGTTTTACTGTGCTTTTGATTTAACGCTTGTGCCCCTTTCCTCATAAAGAGTACTGGGGAGTAATTTAGAAATAAATACATATATTTTTATAATATATACTTGTGTGGTGTCCTTTCATTTGATTACAGGATTGTATGTGGTAAAACAGCTCGCTTAACACGACCTCTTAAGTTAAGCCTTTAAGGCTGCTTAGTCCATGCTACCACTAGGATAGCTTGTCTAACAAGGTTGACTTACAACCAGACATCTTTGGGGTTTGTTTGGACTGATACCAAGTGGTTCCAGAATTGGAAACACTACATATCAGGCCAACTTCTCACATTGGTGTGCAGCGGTGCGGATTTGAGCTTGCTGTTTGTTTTACCATTGCAATCTTTACATCAAATTGAAAGATCACATCAAGTACCTTAGGTACATATAAATCAAAAGCTTAGCATATTAAGTTCTACTGAACTTAGTAGTTGTAGATTAAAGGGATTAGCACACCCTGACTACAACTCACTAGCAAGGTACAGTAGGAAAACACTTAGTGTAGGTAAGTGCATCACTTACACCTCACTAGCAGTCATGTCTGATACAGGTAGAGCCTCAGGCTCTGCTCCTGTAATAGTTGATCCTATTGGGACAACATCCAGATATGACAACCTTAGCCACAAAGACCTGAGTGCCTTGTGCACAGCCAGGGGGCTAAAAAGGGCAGAGGCCCTACCATTCCTTCCCTAGTAGCTCTCCTAGAAAAGGATGACTTAGATAAGGTGAGTCAGGCTCCCTTAGAATCAGGTGAAGGGATACACTCCCCTGAGAATGAGAATCTTCCAGAAGATGAAGAAGAGGAGGAGGAAGAGGAAGAGGAAGGCTCTGATTTAGAAGAGCCTGAAGATCAGGATCAGAGGGGAAACCAGGTACAGGTTGCCAGGCTTAACCAGGCCAACCTGGACCTACATGAGAATGGAGAGGGCCAGCACCACTCCAGATCTCATAACCAAATTCTCCCAGGTAACAGGAGGGTGAGATCTCAATCAAGGGACTCTCATCTTTCTAGTGCCTCAAGAGAATCTCAAAGAGGGATGACTCCCTCCCAGAGGAAAGAGCATAGGGCCAGAATGAGGGCTGTCCAACTCCAGATAGAGAGGGAGGAGGTAGCTCTGGCTCAAGCTAAACTTACCTTGGCTCAAGCTAAACTTGCCTTGGCAAGGGAACAAAAATTAAGTGGCTTAGATGCCACTGGTGGCAGCAAAGTTCCTAAAGAAAAAGACAGGGCCTATGACAATAGAAACCTGACAAAAATTGTGCCCCCCTACAAGGAAGGGGATGATATCCACAAATGGATGAGTGCTCTTGAGAGGGCCTGCATGGTACAGCAGGTCCCTGAGGATCAGTGGGCAGCAATTTTATGGTACTCCTTTTCTGAGAAAGGGAGGGACAGGCTCCTCACTGTTAGACCTGAGGATGCCAAAAACTACTCTGTTCTGAAGAGTGCTCTTATTGAAGGGTTTGGCCTAACCACTGAGCAATACAGGTTGTTGTTCAGAGACACCCAAAAAGCACAGACTCAGGACTGGACCGATTTTGTAGATTGTGCCACTAAGGCTCTGGAGGGTTGGCTGCAGGGAAGTAAAGTTTCAGACTATACAGGATTGTACAATCTTATGATGAGAGAGCAGATCCTTAATAACTGTCAGAATCAGCTGTTGCATCAATACCTTGTTGACTCTGATTTGACCTCTACCCAAGAATTGGGAAAGAAGGCAGACAAATGGGTCAGAACCAGGATTAAGCAGAAAAACCAGAACCAAGGTGACCAGAAGAAAACAGACCAGAAGGGTGGGAATCAGAAAGATAAAGAAAAGGACCAGAAGTCTTCAGGCCCCCAAACTAGCAATAAGGAGGGGGGTTCCCAAAATGGAAACAAGAAAAAGAAGAATGATGGCCCAAAGAAACCTTGGTGTAATACCTGCAAATCAGTTTCACACTGGGGCAGTGAATGCACTAAGAAAAATCCAGTCCCCACCACTGCAGCTCCTAAAGCACCTGCACCCCCTAGTACAGTTAACAGTGGTGGTACACAGCCAAAGGGTTTAGTAGGGTTGACCCTGGGTACTGAGGTGGAATCTGGCCTAGTCAGAATCCCCACACAGGCAGTTCTCCTATATGATGTGGACTTATCTTTGACCACTGCAGTAAGCCCCAGTAACCTGGGCAAATATAGGCAGACTCCCTTAATCAATGAGAAACCGGCTCAGGCCTACAGGGACATTTGTGCCAGTGTCACAATGGTGACACCTGACTTTGTGGACCCTGGACAGATTGTACTAGGTGAAAGTTACCTAGTGACCAATGCAAGCAACTCCACTACTTCACATAGTGTGGCTGTTGTGAACTTCTCCTGGGGAGGGGTAGATGGCCTAAAGAAAGTTGTTGTGAGTGCAGACCTCCCAGTAGACTGTCTGTTAGGCAATGATCTTGAAAGCTCAGTTTGGTCAGAAGTGGAGTACAGGACTCATGCAGAAATGCTAGGGATTTCAGCTCATGTCCTTGCAGTGACAAGGTCTCAGGCTAAGAAGTGCCTTCCTGAACCAGTGATGGATCTTGAAACAATAGACCAACCACAACCCAAGAGAAGGAGCAAGAGGGTTAAGGCTGTGCCTTCCCACTTGCCCCAGGTTGAGGATCAAGTTTCACAGGAAACTGATTCTGCAGTCCAAGAGGAGACTGTCTCAGAGGAGCTTGAACCTGACCAGGTTGAGTTTCTGGGGACAGGGGGACCCTCAAGGGCAGACCTGGGGCAGGCCCAATTAGATTGCCCTTCACTTGAACCCCTCAGACAGCAAGCTGCTGCTGAGGCTGCAGGGAATGCTCAAGGTACCCATAAAGTGTATTGGGATGAAGGACTCCTTTATTCAGAGGCTAGAGACCCCAAGCCTGGCACAACCAGGAGGTTGGTTATACCTTTGAAGTTTAGGGGCTTCCTTCTTACCTTGGCCCATGATATTCCCCTTGCAGGACACTTAGGCCAGAATAAGACTTGGGACAGGCTTGTTCCACACTTTCACTGGCCTCACATGTCAGAAAATGTCAAGGAGTTTTGTCGCTCCTGTGTCACTTGCCAAGCCAGTGGTAAGTCAGGTGGCGGTGTGTTACTGCTACAACGCATCTTTTACAACGTAATGCTGTTACAACGCAGCTATTACATCGCAAATACCATTACAATGCATGCCATTACAACGCATGGCATTACATAGCAGATGCTATTACAACGCATACCATTACATCGTAAGTATTGGTAAGTATTTAATTTTTATTTTTTATTTTATTTAATATTTTATAATTGATTTAATTATTATTAATTATTAAAAAATATTTATTTCGTTTTTATATATTATAAATTAAATATATTAATTTAAGTATTTTTTAAAATAAGTATGAGTATAGGAGTATATGTTTTGGGGTACTGATGTATATGTTTTGGGGTGTTTGGGTATTTTTAGGTTTTAGGGCAGTGTTTGGGTTTTGGGGTACAGGGGTGTTTTTAGGTTTTAGGGCAGTGTTTGGGTTTTGGGGTACAGGGGTGTTTTTAGGTTTTAGGGCAGTGTTTGGGTTTTGGGGTACAGGGGTGTTTTTAGGTTTCAGGGCAGGGTTTGGGTTTTGGGGTACAGGGGTGTTTTTAGGTTTTAGGGCAGGGTTTGGGTTTTGGGGTACAGGGGTGTTTTTAGGTTTTAGGGCAGGGTTTGGGTTTTGGGGTACAGGGGTGTTTTTAGGTTTTAGGGCAGGGTTTGAGTTTTGGGGTACAGGGGTGTTTTTAGGTTTTAGGGCAGGGTTTGGGTTTTGGGGTACAGGGGTGTTTTTAGGTTTTAGGGCAGGGTTTGGGTTTTGGGGTACAGGGGTGTTTTTAGGTTTTAGGGCAGGGTTTGGGTTTTGGGGTACAGGGGTGTTTTTAGGTTTTAGGGCAGTGTTTGGGTTTTGGGGTACAGGGGTGTTTTAAGGTTTTAGGGCAGGGTTTGGGTTTTGGGGTACAGGGGTGTTTTTAGGTTTTAGGGCAGGGTTTGGGTTTTGGGGTACAGGGGTGTTTTTAGGTTTTAGGGCAGTGTTTGGGTTTTGGGGTACAGGGGTGTTTTTAGGTTTTAGGGCAGGGTTTGGGTTTTGGGGTACAGGGGTGTTTTTAGGTTTTAGGGCAGGGTTTGGGTTTTGGGGTACAGGGGTGTTTTTAGGTTTTAGGGCTGGGTTTGTTTTTTGGGGTACAGGGGTATTACGACTTTATATAAATTAAATTAATTAAATTAATTTTATTTAATTTAATTACATTAATAACTATATTTACAATTATTAATTTAATTGTATTAATAAACGATTATAATTAAATTATATTATTTAAAAATGTTTAATTAAATTCTTTTAATTTTATTAAATATAATTATATTATGTATTATTTATAACTTAATGAAATTATAATTATATTTATTGTAATTAATGACATTATATTATTTTCTATTTAAATTTTTTTTATATTTCATTAATTATATTATTTTAAATATATTAAATTAATATCAATTTTAATATTAATTAAATTACTATAATTAAATTAATTACTGTTTTAAAAATGTTATATTATTTTTATTATTTTAAATTAATTTTATTTACTTTATTACATTTTTTTTAAAAAAGATATACTTACCTATACTTACGATAAAATGCCATGCGTTGTAAAAGTATCTGCTATGTAATGCCATGCGTTGTAATGGCATGCATTGTAATGGTATTTGCGATGTAAAAATCGCGTTGTAACGGAACGCGTTGTAATACATCGCGTTGTACTGACACCAATCCGTCAGGTGGCACAACAAAGGCCCCCCTGATACCACTACCTGTGGTGGGGGTACCCTTTGAAAGAGTTGGAATAGACATTGTGGGTCCCATGGATCCTCAAACAGCATCTGGGCACAGAATTATACTGGTGGTAGTGGATCATGCCACCAGGTACCCAGAGGCAATTCCCCTGAGGACCACCACAGCTCCTGTGGTGGCAAAAGCCCTCATTGCAGTTTTCTCAAGAGTGGGCTTTCCAAAGGAGGTTCTTTCAGACAGAGGTACCAACTTTATGTCTGGATACTTAAAATCAATGTGGAAAGAGTGTGGAGTGAACTATAAGTTTACCACACCCTACCATCCACAGTGCAATGGGCTTGTTGAAAGGTTCAACAAGACCCTAAAGGGAATGATAAAAGGTTTACCAGAGAAGCTTAGGCGGAAATGGGACATCCTTTTACCCTGCTTACTCTTTGCTTACAGAGAGGTCCCACAGAAGGGGGTTGGCTACAGCCCTTTTGAACTTTTGTTTGGCGACCCTGTGAGAGGTCCATTGAGTTTGGTGAAGGAAGGATGGGAGTTACCTCTCAAAAAGCCTAAACTAGACATTGTGGACTATGTGCTTGGTCTCCGCTCCAGGATGGCTGAATACACGGAGAGAGCATCCAAAAACCTTGAGGCCAGTCAAGAATTACAGAAAGCTTGGCATGACCAAAAGGCTGTTCTGGTTGAGTTCCAGCCAGGGCAGAAGGTGTGGGTGTTGGACCCAGTGGGGCCAGCAGCTCTCCTGGACAAATGGACTGGACCCTACCCTATCATTGAGAAAAAGGGAGAAGTCACCTATGTGGTTGACTTTGGCACCCCTAGGAGCCCCCACAGGGTGCTCCATGTAAACCGTTTGAAAGCATTTGTTGACAGGGAGGACATGAGTCTCCTCATGGCCACAGATGGGGAACAGGAGGAAGAGAGTGACCCTCTCCCAGACCTGCTTTCCCAGAACCCTGATGATGGTTCAGTTGATGGAGTAGCCTTGGCAGGCAGCCTCACTGAGCAGCAACAGGTGGACTGCAGACAGGTGTTGCAGGCCCACAGACATATGTTTTCACTCACACCCAGCCAGACTAACTGGTGCACCCATGAGGTGGACACTGGTGACAGTCTGCCTGTGAAGAATAAGATCTACAGGCAACCTGACCATGTCAGGGATTGTATAAAGGCTGAGGTGCAAAAGATGTTGGAGCTTGGAGTGATTGAGCCATCAGAGAGCCCATGGGCTAGCCCAGTGGTCCTTGTGCCAAAACCTCATACCAAAGATGGGAAGAGAGAAATGAGGTTTTGTGTGGACTACAGAGGTCTCAATGCTGTCACTAGGACAGATGCTCATCCCATTCCAAGAGCAGATGAGCTCATTGATAAATTGGCTTCTGCCAAGTTTCTGAGCACATTTGATTTGACAGCTGGCTACTGGCAAATCAGACTAGCTGAAGAGTCAAAAGCCAAAACAGCATTCTCTACCCCTAGTGGACATTATCAGTTTGTGGTAAAGCCCTTTGGTTTGAAGAATGCACCTGCCACCTTCCAAAGGTTGGTGAATCAAGTCTTTGCTGGGTTGGATGACTTTTGTGCAGCATATCTAGATGATATTGCTGTCTTTAGCTCCACCTGGGAGGATCACCTGATCCACCTGAAGAAGGTTCTGGAGGCCCTGCAAAAGGCAGGCCTGACTATCAAGGCTACTAAGTGCCAGATAGGGCAGAGCAAGGTTGTGTACTTGGGCCACCTAGTAGGTGGGGGTCAAGTTCAACCACTGGAGAGCAAGATCCAGACCATACAGGACTGGGCTCCTCCAACTACCCAGACACAAGTCAGAGCCTTCTTGGGCCTGACTGGGTATTACAGAAAATTTGTAAAGAACTATGGGTCCATTGTGACACCATTGAATGACTTGACATCCAAGAAGATGCCCAAAAAGGTTCAGTGGACAGTTAGCTGTCAAAAGGCATTTGATGACCCGAAGAAGGCCATGTGCTCTGCACCTATCCTGAAGAGTCCTGACTACTCCAAACAGTTCATTGTACAGACAGATGCTTCTGAGTTGGGGGTGGGAGCTGTGCTTTCACAACTTAATCAAGATGGTCAAGACCAGCCCATTGCTTTTATTAGCAGAAGGCTGACCCCCAGGGAGAAACGTTGGTCAGCTATTGAGAGGGAGGCCTTTGCTGTGGTTTGGGCCCTGAAGAAGTTGAGGCCATACTTGTTTGGTACTCACTTCCTAATTCAGACACATCATAAGCCCCTCTTGTGGCTAAATCAGATGAAGGGTGAAAATCCCAAACTGCTCAGGTGGTCCATTTCCCTACAGGGGATGGACTTTACAGTGGAGCACAGCCCAGGGACTGACCATGGTAATGCAGATGGTCTCTCCAGGTACTTCCACTTAGAACATGAAGACTTATCTGGTCAAGGTTAAGTTTAATGTCCCTGCGTTTGGGGGGGGGGGGGTTGTGTAGGAGAGTAGGGTCTGCTATCCTATGGTCACCCCAATTTTTGCTTTTTGCTTCACTGGTTTTCGACTTACTGAGGCTGTGGGCCTGCTAATCAGACCCCCAGCCTGCTGTTCTCTCTCTAAATTTATAATACATGTGCTATAGGTACATACCACAATTGGAAATGGACTCCTTGTCAGCCCCTGTACCATGCACTATAGGTGCTCAGGGCATAGGTGCCACCAAGGCCTACCAGGGGCTGAAGCATAGCTTTTGCCACCCCTGGCTGGTTCTTAAATTGACACAACTGGCTGATCACTCAGCTGGGGCAAGTGGGTGTAATCACCCCTTGCTTAGATATAGTATACCTATATCTAAACCTATATCTGGACACATATATAGCCTGTAAGCCACTCCTATGGAAGGCCTCATCAATCCTGGAGGCAGAGTGCGTGGTTTTATGTGAGATGGAGCTCTGGCATGAGCTGAGCCTGTCTGCAGCTGTCGGGAACAACTCCCTAAGCTGATCCGGGATAATGCTATACCATATACTCTTAAGCGCCTTATAATCCTCGCGGTTATATAGCAACTTTGGTTTGGCTTTATCAAAACATGTCGTGTAAGGTGTCATACGAATTGGAATACTACCCCCTCGCCAGTTCTGGCGATGGGGGTAGCATTCCACCCTTCTAGAGGGGGAAGACATGTTACTTTATTGAAACGCGGTTGATTTAAAATGAGCCTCAGATCCACAAAATGGATGCCTCTGCCACAGACACGGGTCTGGCCTCCTGCTGCTGACCGAAACTCAGCATATGGTGGCCTGGACAAAGAGTTTCCTGTCGCAGGGCGGTGTCAAACCACCCCAGACAGGAGATAGTGGATTGTAGTAGGGAGGTTTCAAAGAAACCAGACACTGCCTGGGGAGCACAAGGCTGCCCCTTGCATAATCCGGCCAAACCGGTTCTGGGGCCTCCCAGCCCCTGTCCCAGCGCGGCCAGGATCAAAGGAAAGGGGTGTAACCACCCCCTTCCTGGGTCCCACCCATAGGAGGGGACCTAGCAGGATGACCGGCCCACCAGATTCGAATAAGAGTGGGAGCAGTGCCAATGCAACTCAGATCATCCTGAAGAAACATAAGAAACGAATTCTGGACCCTTCGACTTTCTACTCAACGCAGAAGACTGAAGAATCTCCCTTGTGGTCAAGGAGTGACCACCCTGTGCAAACAGGCACCATCCAGCCCTCGACCCTTGCTTTGTTGCAGTTCCTGCCGGAACTCGAGCGACAGAGATCGACGAGATCAAGCTTGCCTGCCTTCTCCCTGCCCGATCCACAGTCCCTGCAGAGCTGAGACCAGTGGAGGCGACCGGAAGCGTGGGGCACGCCATCTTGAAAAGGCCACGAGACGCTGACCGTGCAGCCCACGAGTGATCCTCGAAGCTGTGCACCGGGGTTTGAGAAGCCCCCACCCCGAGCTACACTTGCACCAAAGCTACCCCCTCCACACTCGGCGAGTGCTGCGTGGGGCCCTTCTGCTTGTGGCGGCTCGACGCGTTGGCCCGGTCACTTGCCAGCTGTCTTGTGGCCTCTGTGCTGACGAAAACCGAAATACGACTTGCTTTTCTGGTTGCTCCAGATCTGCACCAGCTCCTGTGAAAAGGAGCCCCCACTCTGACCCTCCTGGTTCGAGTGATAAGCAATCTCCCGGTTCCGCGTGGATTGCTTTTGCCAAGTGCTGTTTGCTGCAATCTTGAAGCCGACGGTGCTGACGGCGAGAGCCTACGTGGGACAGATCGAGACCCGCTCCTGGACGTCGCAGATGCCCCAGAGCCCACGTGACAGCGGAGAGAAGCCTATCGACAACCACCTGATTGCGCCCGACATTGCCTGGTTCCGTCCTGGTTCCACCCTGGTCACTGCTGAGTGACCCAGACTCTGTCCCCTCTGCTTTCAGGTACTTTTCTACTTCGATCCACCCTTGGATCGCACCGGACACTTCTGCTTCACATCGCCTGCAGCTGCAACAGCTTCAAGCACCAAGAGCCTGCGTGTCAAAACCCGACGCCACTTCGACCCTGTGCACCCACGGCCTGTGGGTGAGGTAACATTGCAACGCCGGTGTTCCCACACTGGTACACACCTCTAGGGTCTGTGTCTAAAGTTTTGTTCCTCTAGGTTCAGCGGAAGTATCTTTTAATTCACTTTATCTAACTTTTACGCACCATTGACATTGCATTGGTGCGAGCCGCACTTTCCGTGCTGCACCCGTCTCCTGTGGGCTACTCCCGACTTCAGCATTGCTAGTCCTGACTGCTCCCAGCGAATCTCTAGGCCCTAGGCCTAACCACTGTTCGAGAAGTGTAACTTATACCACTTTTTTAGTATATGGTCTGAGTGGCCACCCGCCCTCATCCATAATTGTGCAACTTTATATGTTTTACTGTGCTTTTGATTTAACGCTTGTGCCCCTTTCCTCATAAAGAGTACTGGGGAGTAATTTAGAAATAAATACATATATTTTTATAATATATACTTGTGTGGTGTCCTTTCATTTGATTACAGGATTGTATGTGGTAAAACAGCTCGCTTAACACGACCTCTTAAGTTAAGCCTTTAAGGCTGCTTAGTCCATGCTACCACTAGGATAGCTTGTCTAACAAGGTTGACTTACAACCAGACATCTTTGGGGTTTGTTTGGACTGATACCAAGTGGTTCCAGAATTGGAAACACTACATATCAGGCCAACTTCTCACATCTGTGACGTGTAACGTGCTATACATGCAGGCTGGTGGTTTGTGGATGAGGCTGGTGGCTGAGTTTTGAAATGTCTGTGAGCTGTAACGTGCTATGCGTGCGGGCTGGTATGTTGTGGAGGATTCTGGCCGCTGAGATTTGTAAGGTCTGTGAGGTTAATGGGCTATGCATGCAGGCTGGTAGGTTTAGGAAGAGGTTGGTGGGTGAGCTTTGTAAGGTCTGTGGGGTGTAACGTTCTTTGCATGCAGGCTGGTAGGTTGAGTATGAGGCTGGTGGCTGAGTTTTGAAAGGTCTGTGAGGTGTAACGTGCTTTGCATGCAGGCTGGTAGGTTGAGGATGAGGCTTGCCGCTGAGATTTGTAAGGTCTGTGAGGTTAATGTGCTATGCCTGCAGATTGGTAGGTTGAGGATGAGACTGGTGGCTGAGTTTTGTAAGGTCTGCGAGGTGTAATATGCTATGCATGCAGGCTGGTGGGTTGAGGATAAGGCTGATGGCTGAGTTCTGAAAGGTCTGTGAGGTGTTCCGTGCTATGCAGGCAGGCTGGTGTGTTGAGGATGAGACTGGTGGCTGAGTTTTGTAAGGTCTGTGAGGTGTAACGTGCTATGCATACAGGCTGCTGGGTTGAGGATGAGACTGGTGGCTGAGTTTTGAAAGGTCTGTGAGGTGTAACTTGCTTTGCATGCAGGCTGGTAGCTTGAGGATGAGGCTGGTGGCTGAGTTTTAAAAGGTCTGTGAGGTGTAACGTGCTATGCATGCAGGCTGGTGTGTTGAGGATGAGGCTGGTGGCTGAGATTTGTACGGTCTGTGAGGTGTAACGTGTTATGCATGCAGTCTGGTAGGTTGAGGATGAGGCTGAGTTTTGTAAGGTCTATGAGGTGTAACGTCCTATGCATACAGGCTGCTAGGTTGAGGATGAGGCTGGTGGCTGGGTTTTGTAAGGTCTGAGAGGTGTAACGTGCTATGCACGCAGGCTGGTGGGTTGAGGATGAGACTGGTGTAAGGTCTGTGAGGTGTAACGTGCTATGCATGCAGGCTGATAGCTTGAGGATGAGGCTGGTGCCTGAGTTTTGAAAGGTCTGTGACGTGTAACGTGCTATGCATGCAGGCTGGTGGTTTGTGGATGAGGCTGGTGGCTGAGTTTTGAAATGTCTGTGAGCTGTAACGTGCTATGCGTGCGGGCTGGTATGTTGTGGAGGATTCTGGCCGCTGAGATTTGTAAGGTCTGTGAGGTTAATGTGCTATGCATGCAGGCTGGTAGGTTTAGGAAGAGGTTGGTGGGTGAGCTTTGTAAGGTCGGTGGGGTGTAACGTTCTTTGCATGCAGGCTGGTAGGTTGAGTATGAGGCTGGTGGCTGAGTTTTGAAAGGTCTGTGAGGTGTAACTTGCTTTGCATGCAGGCTGGTAGGTTGAGGATGAGGCTTGCCGCTGAGATTTGTAAGGTCTGTGAGGTTAATGTGCTATGCCTGCAGATTGGTAGGTTGAGGATGAGACTGGTGGCTGAGTTCTGTAAGGTCTGTGAGGTGTAACATGCTATGCATGCAGGCTGCTGGGTTGAGGATGAGGCTGGTGGCTGAGTTTTGAAAGGTCTGTGAGTTGTAACGTGCTATGCATGCAGGCTGCTGGGTTGAGGATGAGACTGGTGGCTAAGTTTTGTAATGTCTGTGAGATGTAATGTGCTATGCATGTAGGCTGGTAGGTTGAGGATGATGCTGCTGGCTGAGTTTTGTACTGTCTGTGAGGTGTAACGTGCTATGCATGCAGTCTGGTAGGTTGAGGATGAGGCTGGAGGCTGAGTTTTGTAAGGTCTATGAGGTGTAACGCGCTATGCATACAGGCTGCTAGGTTGAGCATGAGGCTGGATGCTGAGTTTTGTACGGTCTATGAGGTGTAACCTGCTATGCATACAGGCTGCTAGGTTGAGGATGATGCTGCTGGCTGAGTTTTGTACGGTCTGTGAGGTGTAACGTGCTATGCATGCAGTCCGGTAGGTTGAGGAAGAGGCTGGAGGCTGAGTTTTGTAAGGTCTATGAGGTGTAATGTGCTATGCATACAGGCTGCTAGGATGAGCATGAGGCTGGTGGCTGAGTTTTGTAAGGTCTGTGAGGTGTAACATGCTATGCACGCAGGCTGGTGGGTTGAGGATGAGACTGGTGTAAGATTTGTGAGGTGTAACGTGCTATGCATGCAGGCTGGTGGGTTGAGGATGAGGCTGGTGGCTGAGTTTTGTACGGTCTGTGAGGTGTAACGTGCTATGCATGCAGGCTGGTAGGTTGAGGATGAGGCTGGAGGCTGAGTTTTGTAATGTCTATGAGGTGTAACGTGCTATGCATACAGGCTGCTAGGTTGAGCATAAGGCTGGAGGCTGAGTTTTGTACGGTCTATGAGGTGTAACGTGCTATGCATACAGGCTGCTAGGTTGAGGATGATGCTGCTGGCTGAGTTTTGTACGGTCTGTGACGTGTAACGTGCTATGCATGCAGGCTGGTGGTTTGTGGATGAGGCTGGTGGCTGAGTTTTGAAATGTCTGTGAGCTGTAACGTGCTATGCATGCGGGCTGGTATGTTGAGGAGGATTCTGGCCGCTGAGATTTGAAAGGTTTGTGAGGATAATGTGCTATGCATGCAGGCTGGTAGGCTTAGAAAGAGGTTGGTGGGTGAGCTTTGTAAGGTCTGTGGGGTGTAACGTTCTTTGCATGCAGGCTGGTAGGTTGAGTATAAGGCTGGTGGCTGAGTTTTGGAAGGTCTGTGAGGTGTAACGTGCTTTGCATGCAGGCTGGTAGGTTGAGGATGAGGCTTGCTGCTGAGATTTGTAAGGTCTGTGAGGTTAATGTGCTATGCACGCAGGCTGGTGGGTTGAGGATGAGACTGGTGTAAGGTCTGAGAGGTGTAACGTGCTATGCATGCAGGCTGGTGGGTTGAGGATGAGACTGGTGGCTGAGTTTTGTACTGTCTGTGAGATGTAACGTGTTATGCATGCAGTCTGGTAGGTTGAGGATGAGGCTGGAGGCTGAGTTTTGTAAGGTCTATGAGGTGTAACGTGCTATGCATACAGGCTGCTAGGTTGAGGATGAGGCTGGTGCCTGAGTTTTGTAAGGTCTGTGAGGTGTAATGTGCTATGTACGCAGGCTGGTGGGTTGAGGATGAGACTGGTGTAAGGTCTGTGAGGTGTAACGTGCTATGAATGCAGGCTGGTGGGTTGAGGATGAGGCTGGTGGCTGAGTTTTGTATGGTCTGTGAGGTGTAAAGTGCTAGGCATGCAGGCTGGTGGGTTCAGGATAAGGCTGATGGCTGAGTTCTGAAAGGTGTGTGAGGTGTTCCGTGCTATGCAGGCAGGCTGGTGGTTTGTGGATGAGGCTGGTGGCTGAGTTTTGAAATGTCTGTGAGCTGGAACGTGCTATGCATGCGGGCTGGTATGTTGAGGAGGATTCTGGCCGCTGAGATTTGTAAGGTCTGTGAGGTTAATGTGCTATGCATGCAGGCTGGTAGGTTTAGGAAGAGGTTGGTGGGTGAGCTTTGTAAGGTCTGTGGGGTGTAACGTTCTTTGCATGCCGGCTGGTAGCTTGAGGATGAGGCTGGTGGTTGAGTTTTAAAAGGTCTGTGAGGTGTAACGTGCTATGCATGCAGGCTGCTGGGTTGAGGATGAGGCTGGTGGCTGAGTTTTGAAAGGTCTGTGAGGTGTAACGTGCTATGCATGAAGGCTGGTAGGTTGAGTATTCGGCTGGTGGCTGAGTTTTGAAAGGTCTGTGAGGTGTAACGTGCTATGCATGCTGGCTGGTGGGTTGTGGATGAGGCTGGTGGCTGAGTTCTGAAAGGTCTGTGAGGTGTAACGTGCTATGCATGCAGGCTGGTAGCTTGAGGATGAGGCTGGTGCCTGAGTTTTGTAAGGTCTGTGAGGTGTAATGTGCTATGCACGCAGGCTGGTGGGTTGAGGATGAGACTGGTGTAAGGTCTGTGAGGTGTAACGTGCTATGCATGCATGCTGGTGGGTTGAGGATGAGACTGGTGGCTGAGTTTTGTACTGTCTGTGAGATGTAACGTGTTATGCATGCAGTCTGGTAGGTTGAGGATGAGGCTGGAGGCTGAGTTTTGTAAGGTCTATGAGGTGTAACGTGCTATGCATACAGGCTGCTAGGTTGAGGATGAGGCTGGTGCTTGAGTTTTGTAAGTTCTGTGAGGTGTAATGTGCTATGCACGCAGGCTGGTGGGTTGAGGATGAGACTGCTGTAAGGTCTGTGAGGTGTAACGTGCTATGCATACAGGCTGCTAGGTTGAGGATGAGGCTGGTGCCTGAGTTTTGTAAGGTCTGTGAGGTGTAACATGCTATGCATGCAGGCTGGTGTGTTGAGGATGAGGCTGGTGGCTAAATTTTGTACGGTCTGTGAGGTGTAACGTGTTATGCATGCAGTCTGGTAGGTTGAGGATGAGGCTGGAGGCTGAGTTTTGTAAGGTCTATGAGGTGTAACCTGCTATGCATACAGGCTGCTAGGTTGTGTATGAGGCTGGTACCTGAGTTTTGTAAGGTCTGTGAGGTGTAATGTGCTATGCACGCAGGCTGGTGGGTTGAGGATGAGACTGGTGTAAGGTCTGTGAGGTGTAACGTGCTATGCATGCAGGCTGGTGGGTTGAGGATGAGGCTGGTGGCTGAGTTTTAAAAGGTCTGTGAGGTGTAAAGTGCTAGGCATGCAGGATGGTAGGTTGAGGATGAGACTAGTGGCTGAGTTTTGTAAGGTCTGTGAGGTGTAACATGCTATGCATGCAGGCTGGTGGGTTGAGGATAAGGCTGATGGCGGAGTTCTGAAAGGTGTGTGAGGTGTTCCGTGCTATGCAGGCAGGCTGGTGGTTTGTGGATGAGGCTGGTGGCTGAGTTTTGAAATGTCTGTGAGCTGTAACGTGCTATGCATGCGGGCTGGTATGTTGAGGAGGATTCTGGCCGCTGAGATTTGTAAGGTCTGTGAGGTTAATGTGCTATGCATGCAGGTTGGTAGGTTTAGGAAGAGGTTGGTGGGTGAGCTTTGTAAGGTCTGTGGGGTGTAACGTTCTTTGCATGCCGGCTGGTAGCTTGAGGATGAGGCTGGTGGTTGAGTTTTAAAACGTCTGTGAGGTGTAACGTGCTATGCATGCAGGCTTCTGGGTTGAGGATGAGGCTGGTGGCTGAGTTTTGAAAGGTTTGTGAGGTGTAACGTGCTATGCATGCAGGCTGGTAGGTTGAGTATTCGGCTGGTGGCTGAGTTTTGAAAGGTCTGTGAGGTGTAACGTGATATGCATGCAGGCTGGTAGCTTGAGGATGAGGCTGTTGGCTGAGTGTTGAAATATCTGTGAGCAGTAACTTGCTTTGCATGCAGGCTGGTAGGTTGAGGATGAGACTGGTGGCTGAGTTTTGTATGGTCTGTGAGGTGTAATGTGCCATGCATGCAGGCTGGTGTGTTGAGGATGAGGCTGGTGGCTAAATTTTGTACTGTCTGTGAGGTGTAACATGTTATGCATGCAGTCTGGTAGGTTGCGGATGAGGCTGGAGGCTGAGTTTTGTAAGGTCTATGAGGTGTAACGTGCTATGCATACAGGCTGCTAGGTTGAGGATGAGGCTGGTGCCTGAGTTTTGTAAGGTCTGTGAGGTGTAATGTGCTATGCACGCAGGCTGGTGGGTTGAGGATGAGACTGGTGTAAGGTCTGTGAGGTGTAACGTGCTATGCATACAGGCTGGTGGGTTGAACATGAGACTGGTGGCTGAGTTTTGTACTGTCTTAGAGATGTAACGTGTTATGCATGCAGTCTGGTAGGTTGAGGATGAGGTTGGAGGCTGAGTTTTGTAAGGTCTATGAGGTGTAACGTGCTATGCATACAGGCTGCTAGGTTGAGGATGAGGCTGGTGCCTGAGTTTTGTAAGGTCTGTGAGGTGTAATGTGCTATGCACGCAGGCTGGTGGGTTGAGGATGAGACTGGTGTAAGGTCTGTGAGGTGTAACGTGCTATGCATGCAGGCTGGTGTGTTGAGGATGAGGCTGGTGGCTACATTTTGTACGGTCTGTGAGGTGTAACGTGTTATGCATGCAGTCTGGTAGATTGAGGATGAGGCTGGAGGCTGAGTTTTGTAAGGTCTATGAGGTGTAACGTGCTATGCATACAGGCTGCTAGGTTGAGGATGAGGCTGGTGCCTGAGTTTTGTAAGGTCTGTGAGGTGTAATCTGCTATGCACGCAGGCTGGTGGGTTGAGGATGAGACTGGTGTAAGGTCTGTGAGGTGTAACGTGCCATGCATGCAGGCTGGTGGTTTGTGGATGAGGCTGGTGGCTGAGTTTTGAAATGTCTGTGAGCTGTAACGTGCTATGCATGCAGGCTGGTTGTTTGTGGATGATGTTGCTGGCTGAGTTTTGTAAGGTCTGTGAGGTGTAACGTGCTATGCATGCAGGCTGCTGGGTTAGGGATTAGTCTGGTGGCTGAGCTTTGAAAGGTCTGTGAGGTGTAACATGCTTTGCATGCAGGCTGGTATCTTGAGGATGAGGCTGGTGGCTGAGTTTTAAGAGGTCTGTGAGGTGTAAAGTGCTAGGCATGCAGGCTGGTAGGTTGAGGATGAGACTAGTGGCTGAGTTTTGTAATGTCTGTGAGGTGTAACGTGCTATGCATACAGGCTGCTGGGTTGAGGATGAGACTGGTGGCTTAGTTTTGAAAGGTCTGTGAGGTGTAACTTTTTTTGCATGGAGGCTGTTAGCTTGAGGATGAGGCTGGTGGCTGAGTTTTGTAAGGTCTGTGAGGTGTAATGTGCTATGCATGCAGGCTGGTGTGTTGAGGATGAGGCTGGTGGCTAAATTTTGTACGGTCTGTGAGGTGTAACGTGTTATGCATGCAGTCTGGTAGGTTGCGGATGAGGCTGGAGGCTGAGTTTTGTAAGGTCTATGAGGTGTAAAGTGCTATGCATACAGGCTGCTAGGTTGAGGATGAGGCTGGTGCCTGAGTTTTGTATGGTCTGTGAGGTGTAATGTGCTACGCACGCAGGCTGGTGGGTTGAGGATGAGACTGGTGTAAGGTCTGTGAGGTGTAACGTGCTATGCATACAGGCTGGTGGGTTGAGGATGAGACTGGTGGCTGAGTTTTGTACTGCCTGTGAGATGTAACGTGTTATGCATGCAGTCTGGTAGGTTGAGGATGAGGCTGGAGGCTGAGTTTTGTAAGGTCTGTGTGGTGTAATGTGCTATGCACGCAGGCTGGTGGGTTGAGGATGAGACTGGTGTAAGGTCTGTGAGGTGTAACGTGCTATGCATACAGGCTGCTAGCTTGACGATGAGGCTGGTGCATGAGTTTTGTAAGGTCTGTGAGGTGTAATGTGCTATGAATGCAGGCTGGTGTGTTGAGGATGAGGCTGGTGGCTAAATTTTGTACGGTCTGTGAGGTGTAACGTGTTATGCATGCAGTCTGGTAGGTTGAGGATGAGGCTGGAGGCTGAGTTTTGTAAGGTCTATGAGGTGTAACCTGCTATGCATACAGGCTGCTAGGTTGAGGATGAGGCTGGTACCTGAGTTTTGTAAGGTGTGTGAGGTGTAATGTGCTATGCACGCAGGCTGGTGGGTTGAGGATGAGACTGGTGTAAGGTCTGTGAGGTGTAACGTGCTATGCATGCAGGCTGGTGTGTTGAGGATGAGGCTGGTGGCTACATTTTTTACGGTCTGTGAGGTGTAACGTGTTATGCATGCAGTCTGGTAGATTGAGGATGAGGCTGGAGGCTGAGTTTTGTAAGGTCTATGAGGTGTAACGTGCTATGCATACAGGCTGCTAGGTTGAGGATGAGGCTGGTGCCTGAGATTTGTAAGGTCTGTGAGGTGTAATGTGCTATGCACGCAGGCTGGTGGGTTGAGGATGAGACTGGTGTAAGGTCTGTGAGGTGTAACGTGCTACGCATGCAGGCTGGTGGGTTGAGGATGAGGCTGGTGTCTGAGTTTTAAAAGGTCTGTGGGGTGTAAAGTACTAGGCATGCAGGCTGGTAGATTGAGGATAAGACTAGTGGCTGAGTTTTGTAAGGTCTGTGAGGTGTAACATGCTATGCATGCAGGCTGGCGGGTTGAGGATAAGGCTGATGGCGGAGTTCTGAAAGGTGTGTGAGGTGTTCCGTGCTATGCAGGCAGGCTGGTGGTTTGTGGATGAGGCTGGTGGCTGAGTTTTGAAATGTCTGTGAGCTGTAACGTGCTATGCATGCGGGCTGGTATGTTGAGGAGGATTCTGGACGCTGAGATTTATAAGGTCTGTGAGGTTAATGTGCTATGCATGCAGGCTGGTAGGTTTAGGAAGAGGTTGGTGGGTGAGCTTTGTAAGGTCTGTGGGGTGTAACGTTCTTTGCATGCCGGCTGGTAGCTTGAGGATGAGGCTGGTGGTTGAGTTTTAAAAGGTCTGTGAGGTGTAACGTGCCATGCATGCAGGCTGGTGGTTTGTGGATGAGGCTGGTGGCTGAGTTTTGAAATGTCTGTGAGCTGTAACGTGCTATGCATGCAGGCTGGTTGTTTGTGGATGATGTTGCTGGCTGAGTTTTGTAAGGTCTGTGAGGTGTAACGTGCTATGCATGCAGGCTGCTGGGTTAGGGATTAGTCTGGTGGCTGAGCTTTGAAAGGTCTGTGAGGTGTAACATGCTTTGCATGCAGGCTGGTATCTTGAGGATGAGGCTGGTGGCTGAGTTTTAAGAGGTCTGTGAGGTGTAAAGTGCTAGGCATGCAGGCTGGTAGGTTGAGGATGAGACTAGTGGCTGAGTTTTGTAATGTCTGTGAGGTGTAACGTGCTATGCATACAGGCTGCTGGGTTGAGGATGAGACTGGTGGCTTAGTTTTGAAAGGTATGTGAGGTGTAACTTTTTTTGCATGGAGGCTGTTAGCTTGAGGATGAGGCTGGTGGCTGAGTTTTGTAAGGTCTGTGAGGTGTAATGTGCTATGCATGCAGGCTGGTGTGTTGAGGATGAGGCTGGTGGTTAAATTTTGTACGGTCTGTGAGGTGTAACGTGTCATGCATGCAGTCTGGTAGGTTGCGGATGAGGCTGGAGGCTGAGTTTTGTAAGGTCTATGAGGTGTAAAGTGCTATGCATACAGGCTGCTAGGTTTAGGATGAGGCTGGTGCCTGAGTTTTGTATGGTCTGTGAGGTGTAATGTGCTATGCACGCAGGCTGGTGGGTTGAGGATGAGACTGGTGTAAGGTCTGTGAGGTGTAACGTGCTATGCATACAGGCTGGTGGGTTGAGGATGAGACTGGTGGCTGAGTTTTGTACTGCCTGTGAGATGTAACGTGTTATGCATGCAGTCTGGTAGGTTGAGGATGAGGCTGGAGGCTGAGTTTTGTAAGGTCTATGAGGTGTAACGTGCTATGCATACAGGCTGCTAGGTTGAGGATGAGGCTGGTGCCTGAGTTTTGTAAGGTCTGTGAGGTGTAATGTGCTGTGCACGCAGGCTGGTGGGTTGAGGATGAGACTGGTGTAAGGTCTGTGAGGTGTAACGTGCTATGCATACAGGCTGCTAGGTTGAGGATGAGGCTGGTGCCTGAGTTTTGTAAGGTCTGTGAGGTGTAATGTGCTATGCACGCAGGCTGGTGGGTTGAGGATGAGACTGGTGTAAGGTCTCTGAGGTGTAACGTGCTATGCATGCAGGCAGGTGTGTTGAGGATGAGGCTGGTGGCTAAATTTTGTACTGTCTGTGAGGTGTAACGTGTTATGCATGCAGTCTGGTAGGTTAAGGATGAGGCTGTAGGCTGAGTTTTGTAAGGTCTATGAGGTGTAACGTGCTATGCATACAGGCTGCTAGGTTGAGGATGAGGCTGGTGCCTGAGTTTTGTAAGGTCTGTGAGGTGTAATGTGCTATGCACGCAGGCTGGTGGGTTGAGGATGAGACTGGTGTAAGGTCTGTGAGGTGTAACTTGCTATGCATACAGGCTGCTAGGTTGAGGATGAGGTTGGTGCCTGAGTTTTCTAAGGACTGTGAGGTGTAATGTGCTATGCACGCAGGCTGGTGGGTTGAGGATGAGACTGGTGTAAGGTCTGTGAGGTGTAACGTGCTATGCATGCAGGCTGGTGTGTTGAGGATGAGGCTGGTGGCTAAATTTTGTACGATCTGTGAGGTGTAGCGTGTTATGCATGCAGTCTGGTAGGTTGAGGATGAGGCTGGAGGCTGAGTTTTGTAAGGTCTATGAGGTGTAACGTGCTATGCATACAGGCTGCTAGGTTGAGGATGAGGCTGGTGCCTGAGTTTTGAAATGTCTGTGAGCTGTAACGTGCTATGCATGCAGGCTGGTTGTTTGTGGATGATGTTGCTGGCTGAGTTTTGTAAGGTCTGTGAGGTGTAACGTGCTATGCATGCAGGCTGCTGGGTTAGGGATTAGTCTGGTGGCTGAGCTTTGAAAGGTCTGTGAGGTGTAACATGCTTTGCATGCAGGCTGGTATCTTGAGGATGAGGCTGGTGGCTGAGTTTTAAGAGGTCTGTGAGGTGTAAAGTGCTAGGCATGCAGGCTGGTAGGTTGAGGATGAGACCAGTGGCTGAGTTTTGTAATGTCTGTGAGCTGTAACGTGCTATGCATGCAGGCTGGTTGTTTGTGGATGATGTTGCTGGCTGAGTTTTGTAAGGTCTGTGAGGTGTAACGTGCTATGCATGCAGGCTGGTGTGTTGAGGATGAGGCTGGTGGCTAAATTTTGTACGGTCTGTGAGGTGTAACGTGTTATGCAAGCAGTCTGGTAGGTTGCGGATGAGGCTGGAGGCTGAGTTTTGTAAGGTCTATGAGGTGTAAAGTGCTATGCATACAGGCTGCTAGGTTGAGGATGAGGCTGGTGCCTGAGTTTTGTATGGTCTGTGAGGTGTAATGTGCTATGCACGCAGGCTGGTGGGTTGAGGATGAGACTGGTGTAAGGTCTGTGAGGTGTAACGTGCTATGCATACAGGCTGGTGGGTTGAGGATGAGACTGGTGGCTGAGTTTTGTACTGCCTGTGAGATGTAACGTGTTATGCATGCAGTCTGGTAGATTGAGGATGAGGCTGGAGGCTGAGTTTTGTAAGGTCTATGAGGTGTAACGTGCTATGCATACAGGCTGCTAGGTTGAGGATGAGGCTGGTGCCTGAGTTTTGTAAGGTCTGTGAGGTGTAATGTGCTGTGCACGCAGGCTGGTGGGTTGAGGATGAGACTGGTGTAAGGTCTGTGAGGTGTAACGTGCTATGCATACAGGCTGCTAGGCTGAGGATGAGGCTGGTGCCTGAGTTTTGTAAGGTCTGTGAGGTGTAATGTGCTATGCACGCAGGCTGGTGGGTTGAGGATGAGACTGGTGTAAGGTCTGTGAGGTGTAACGTGCTATGCATGCAGGCAGGTGTGTTGAGGATGAGGCTGGTGGCTAAATTTTGTACGGTCTGTGAGGTGTAACGTGTTATGCATGCAGTCTGGTAGGTTAAGGATGAGGCTGGAGGCTGAGTTTTGTAAGGTCTATGAGGTGTAACGTGCTATGCATACAGGCTGCTAGGTTGAGGATGAGGCTGGTGCCTGAGTTTTGTAAGGTCTGTGAGGTGTAATGTGCTATGCACGCAGGCTGGTGGGTTGAGGATGAGACTGGTGTAAGGTCTGTGAGGTGTAACGTGCTATGCATACAGGCTGCTAGGTTGAGGATGAGGTTGGTGCCTGAGTTTTCTAAGGTCTGTGATGTGTAATGTGCTATGCACGCAGGCTGGTGGGTTGAGGATGAGACTGGTGTAAGGTCTGTGAGGTGTAACATGCTATGCATGCAGGCTGGTGTGTTGAGGATGAGGCTGGTGGCTAAATTTTGTACGGTCTGTGAGGTGTAGCGTGTTATGCATGCAGTCTGGTAGGTTGAGGATGAGGCTGGAGGCTGAGTTTTGTAAGGTCTATGAGGTGTAATGTGCTATGCATACAGGCTGCTAGGTTGAGGATGAGGCTGGCGCCTGAGTTTTGTAAGGTCTGTGAGGTGTAATGTGCTATGCACGCAGGCTGGTGGGTTGAGGATGAGGCTGGTGTCTGAGTTTTAAAAGGTCTGTGGGGTGTAAAGTGCTATACATGCAGGCTGGTGGGTTGAGGATGAGGCTGGTGTCTGAGTTTTAAAAGGTCTGTGGGGTGTAAAGTGCTAGGCATGCAGGCTGCTGGGTTAGGGATTAGTCTGGTGGCTGAGCTTTGAAAGGTCTGTGAGGTGTAACATGCTTTGCATGCAGGCTGGTATCTTGAGGATGAGGCTGGTGGCTGAGTTTTAAGAGGTCTGTGAGGTGTAAAGTGCTAGGCATGCAGGCTGGTAGGTTGAGGATGAGACTAGTGGCTGAGTTTTTGTAATGTCTGTGAGGTGTAACGTGCTATGCATACAGGCTGCTGGGTTGAGGATGAGACTGGTGGCTGAGTTTTGAAAGGTCTGTGAGCTGTAACGTGCTAGGCATGCAGGCTGGTAGGTTGAGGATGAGACTGGTGGCCTAGTTTTGTAAGGTCTGTGAGGTGTAATGTGCTATGCATGCAGGCTGGTGTGTTGAGGATGAGGCTGGTGGCTAAATTTTGTACGGTCTGTGAGGTGTAACGTGTTATGCATGCAGTCTGTTAGGTTGAGGATGAGGCTGGAGGCTGAGTTTTGTAAGGTCTATGAGGTGTAATGTGCTATGCATACAGGCTGCTAGGTTGAGGATGAGGCTGGTGCCTGAGTTTTGTAAGGTCTGTGAGGTGTACTGTGCTATGCACGCAGGCTGGTGGGTTGAGGATGAGACTGGTGTAAGGTCTGTGAGGTGTAACGTGCTATGCATGCAGGCTGGTGGGTTGAGGATGAGACTGGTGGCTGAGTTTTGTACTGTCTGTGAGGTGTGATGTGCTATGCATTTAGGCTGGTAGCTTGAGGATGAGGCTGGTGGCTGAGTTTTAAAAGGTCTGTGAGGTGTAAAGTGCTAGTCATGCAGGCTGGTAGGTTGAAGATGAGACTAGTGGCTGAGCTTTGTAAGGTCTGCGGGGTGTAATGTGCTATGCATGCAGGCTGGTGGGTTGAGGATAAGGCTGATGGCTGAGTTCTGAAAGGTCTGTGAGGTGTTGGATTGGTGTCGTTACAACGCAGGCTATTACAACGCCTCAGTTACAACGCGGTTTTTACATCGCATACCACTACAACGCATAGTGCTTTTAAGCGCTGGATAGTGATTTATTTAATTTACTATTCCAACTCCAGTCCCCGTGGATAGTAGGGAAGGTGTTGGATAGTAAATTAAATATATTCCCTATCCTAGAGCGCCCCCCAGCGCAATGCGTTGTAATGGTTTGCGTTGCAATGGTTGCGTTGTAATGGTAGTGCGTTGTAATAAATGCGTTGTAAGTGATGTTTCCCGAGGTGTTCCGTGCTATGCAGGCAGGCTGGTGTGTTGAGGATGAGGCTGGAGGCTGAGTTTTGTAAGGTCTGTGAGGTGTAACGTGCTATGCATACAGGCTGCTGGGTTGAGGATGAGACTGGTGGCTGAGTTTTGAAAGGTCTGTGAGGTGGAACGTGCTATGCATGCAGGCTGATGGGTTGAGGATGAGGCTGGTGGCTGAGTTTTGTACGGTCTGTGAAGTGTAACGTGCTATGCAGGCAGGCTGGTGTGTTGAGGATGAGACTGGAGGCTGAGTTTTGTAAGGTCTGTGAGGTGTAACGTGCTATGCATACAGGCTGCTGGGTTGAGGATGAGACTGGTGGCTGAGTTTTGAAAGGTCTGTGAGGTGTAACTTGCTTTGCATGCAGGCTGGTAGCTTGAGGATGAGGCTGGTGGCTGAGTTTTAAAAGGTCTGTGAGGTGGAACGTGCTATGCATGCAGGCTGGTGTGTTGAGGATGAGGTTGGTGGCTGAGATTTGTACGGTCTGTGAGGTGTAACGTGTTATGCATGCAGTCTGGTAGGTTCAGGATGAGGCTGGAGGCTGAGTTTTGTAAGGTCTATGAGGTGTAACGTCCTATGCATACAGGCTGCTAGGTTGAGGATGAGGCTGGTGGCTGAGTTTTGTAAGGTCTGTGAGGTGTAATGTGCTATGCACGCAGGCTGGTGGGTTGAGGATGAGACTGGTGAAAGGTCTGTGAGGTGTAACGTGCTATGCATGCAGGCTGATGGGTTGAGGATGAGGCTGGTGGCTGAGTTTTGTACGGTCTGTGAGGTGTAACGTGCTATGCAGGCAGGCTGGTGTGTTGAGGATGAGACTGGAGGCTGAGTTTTGTATGGTCTGTGAGGTGTAACGTGCTATGCATACAGGCTGCTGGGTTGAGGATGAGACTGGTGGCTGAGTTTTGAAAGGTCTGTGAGGTGTAACTTGCTTTGCATGCAGGCTGGTAGCTTGAGGATGAGGCTGGTGGCTGAGTTTTAAAAGGTCTGTGAGGTGTAAAGTGCTAGGCATGCAGGCTGGTAGATTGAGGATGAGAATAGTGGCTGAGTTTTGAATGAATGAATGAATGAAAATACATTTGTACAGCGCGATTGCTGCCCTGAGGCGTCCAAGCGCTAGGGAACCAGAAGGGGTGTAGTGAGACTGTCAGAGACTAGGAGGAAAAAAGGGGAGGCTGAATGATTACGGGGATTTGAATAGATGAGTTTTTAATTGCTTGCGGAAAGAGGCAAGGTTCGGGTTAGATCTCAGGTGAGGGGGAAGGGTGTTCCAGATTTTTGAGGCGTTAAGGGTGAACATTCTTCCACCTGCTCTAGATCTCTTGATTCTGGGAATTGTTGCCATAAAGGCCTGGCTGGAACGTAGTTCACGGCCAGGGTGGTATTGGCTGACTAGGCTACGCAAGAGTTTTGGGCCCGAGTCCCAGAAGGCCTGATGGGCAATGCACATTGCCTTAAAGGTCACTCTTTTTCGCACTGGTAGCCAATGAAGGCTGGTCAGTGCCTCTCTGATTGAGGTTCTTCGTGGAATTTGCAGTAGAGTGCGGGCCGCATAGTTCTGCACCAGTTGCAACCTATTTAAAGAGTACTCTGGGGCTCCCAGGTAAAGGACGTTGTTTGAGTCCAGGCGTGATTGTATTAGGCCCTGAATAGCTGTTTGTTTGGCCTCCATTGGGAGCAGGGGTAGGACCTTCTTCAATGTCCGAAGAAGTCCAAAGCAGATGGCGGAGAGCCTTGTGGCCTGAGTGTTAAAGGTGAGGTTCTTGTCCAGCCACACCCCTAGGCTTTTGATGTTATCTTTTGGGGCCGGGGGGGGGCCTAGACAGGTGGGCCATAATGACTTGAAAAGGGTCGGGTCAGCCGGGCCTAGCAACATGAGCTCTGTCTTGTCCCCATTCAACTTCAATGAGGACAGCGTCATCCAGGACTTCACCTCCTCCAGACATTTGGTAAGACCCCCCGATGGAGAATGTTGGGCTTCCTGCGCTAAGGAGACCACCAGCTGTGTGTCGTCCGCATAGGAAATGATCTTAACTCCATGCGGACGAACTACCTCAGCCAGTGGCCTCATATAGATATTAAAAGCGCAGGGCTTAAAGAGGAGCCCTGAGGGACTCCACACTTCATCGGTATGCTGGAGGAGACGGCTTGTCCGTCAAACACCTGGAATGACCTGTCACTCAGGAAGGATTTTATCCAGAGCCAGGCCTTATCCACAATGCCGACGTTTTCTATACGGTTCAGTAAGGTGTTATGACTGACCGTATCAAACGCCGCACTGAGATCAAGAAGGACCACTGCCACTGATCCTCCTTGATCGATGATTTTTCTGGTCTCCTCGACGACCATAAGGAGGGCGGACTCTGTTCCATGCTTCGGCCTGAAACCTGTCTGTGTAGGGTCTAACAACAGATTGTTTTCCAGGTAGTTGACCAATTGGAGATTGATGTGTTTCTCCGCGATTTTACTGACCCAGGGGAGCAGTGAGATCGGGCGGTAGTTGGCAAAGTCCGAGGGGTCCAGATGAGGCTTCTTTATTAATGCTCGGACCATTGCCTTTTTCCAGTTTTGTAATGTCTGTGAGGTGTAACGTGCTATGCATACAGGCTGCTGGGTTGAGGATGAGACTGGTGGCTTAGTTCTGAAAGGTCTGTGAGGTGTAACTTTTTTTGCATGGAGGCTGTTAGCTTGAGGATGAGGCTGGCGCCTGAGTTTTGTAAGGTCTGTGAGGTGTAATGTGCTATGCACGCAGGCTGGTGGGTTGAGGATGAGACTGGTGTAAGGTCTGTGAGGTGTAACGTGCTATGCATGCAGGCTGGTGGGTTGAGGATGAGGCTGGTGTCTGAGTTTTAAAAGGTCTGTGGGGTGTAAAGTGCTAGGCATGCAGGCTGGTAGGTTGAGGATGAGACTAGTGGCTAAGTTTTGTAAGGTCTGTGAGGTGTAACATGCTATGCATGCAGGCTGGTGGGTTGAGGATAAGGCTGATGACGGAGTTCTGAAAGGTGTGTGAGGTGGTCCGTGCTATGCAGGCAGGCCGGTGGCTGAGTTTTGAAATGTCTGTGAGCTGTAACGTGCTATGCATGCGGGCTGGTATGTTGAGGAGGATTCTGGCTGCTGAGATTTGTAAGGTCTGTGAGGTTTAACGTGCTATGCATGCAGGCTGCTGGGTTAGGGATTAGTCTGGTGGCTGAGCTTTGAAAGGTCTGTGAGGTGTAACATGCTTTGAATGCAGGCTGGTATCTTGAGGATGAGGCTGGTGGCTGAGTTTTAAGAGGTCTGTGAGGTGTAAAGTGCTAGGCATGCAGGCTGGTAGGTTGAGGATGAGACTAGTGGCTGAGTTTTTGTAATGTCTGTGAGGTGTAACGTGCTATGCATACAGGCTGCTGGGTTGAGGATGAGACTGGTGGCTGAGTTTTGAAAGGTCTGTGAGCTGTAACGTGCTAGGCATGCAGGCTGGTAGGTTGAGGATGAGACTGGTGGCCTAGTTTTGTAAGGTCTGTGAGGTGTAATGTGCTATGCATGCAGGCTGGTGTGTTGAGGATGAGGCTGGTGGCTAAATTTTGTACGGTCTGTGAGGTGTAACGTGTTATGCATGCAGTCTGTTAGGTTGAGGATGAGGCTGGAGGCTGAGTTTTGTAAGGTCTATGAGGTGTAACGTGCTATGCATACAGGCTGCTAGGTTGAGGATGAGGCTGGTGCCTGAGTTTTGTAAGGTCTGTGAGGTGTACTGTGCTATGCACGCAGGCTGGTGGGTTGAGGATGAGACTGGTGTAAGGTCTGTGAGGTGTAACGTGCTATGCATGCAGGCTGGTGGGTTGAGGATGAGACTGGTGGCTGAGTTTTGTACTGTCTGTGAGGTGTGATGTGCTATGCATTTAGGCTGGTAGCTTGAGGATGAGGCTGGTGGCTGAGTTTTAAAAGGTCTGTGAGGTGTAAAGTGCTAGTCATGCAGGCTGGTAGGTTGAAGATGAGACTAGTGGCTGAGCTTTGTAAGGTCTGCGGGGTGTAATATGCTATGCATGCAGGCTGGTGGGTTGAGGATAAGGCTGATGGCTGAGTTCTGAAAGGTCTGTGAGGTGTTGGATTGGTGTCGTTACAACGCAGGCTATTACAACGCCTCAGTTACAACGCGGTTTTTACATTGCATACCACTACAACGCATAGTGCTTTTAAGCGCTGGATAGTGATTTATTTAATTTACTATTCCAATTCCAGTCCCCGTGGATAGTAGGGAAGGTGTTGGATAGTAAATTAAATATATTCCCTATCCTAGAGCGCCCCCCAGCGCAATGCGTTGTAATGGTTTGCGTTGCAATGGTTGCGTTGTAATGGTAGTGCGTTGTAATAAATGCGTTGTAAGTGATGTTTCCCGAGGTGTTCCGTGCTATGCAGGCAGGCTGGTGTGTTGAGGATGAGGCTGGAGGCTGAGTTTTGTAAGGTCTGTGAGGTGTAACGTGCTATGCATACAG
Organism: Lissotriton vulgaris; assembly: GCF_964263255.1. Classification (NCBI taxonomy): domain Eukaryota; kingdom Metazoa; phylum Chordata; class Amphibia; order Caudata; family Salamandridae; genus Lissotriton; species Lissotriton vulgaris. Next base: position 183,767,785 of record NC_141688.1, on the reverse strand, counting down.
GCTGCTGGGTTGAGGATGAGACTGGTGGCTGAGTTTTGAAAGGTCTGTGAGGTGGAACGTGCTATGCATGCAGGCTGATGGGTTGAGGATGAGGCTGGTGGCTGAGTTTTGTACGGTCTGTGAGGTGTAACGTGCTATGCAGGCAGGCTGGTGTGTTGAGGATGAGACTGGAGGCTGAGTTTTGTAAGGTCTGTGAGGTGTAACGTGCTATGCATACAGGCTGCTGGGTTGAGGATGAGACTGGTGGCTGAGTTTTGAAAGGTCTGTGACGTGTAACTTGCTTTGCATGCAGGCTGGTAGCTTGAGGATGAGGCTGGTGGCTGAGTTTTAAAAGGTCTGTGAGGTGGAACGTGCTATGCATGCAGGCTGGTGTGTTGAGGATGAGGTTGGTGGCTGAGATTTGTACGGTCTGTGAGGTGTAACGTGTTATGCATGCAGTCTGGTAGGTTCAGGATGAGGCTGGAGGCTGAGTTTTGTAAGGTCTATGAGGTGTAACGTCCTATGCATACAGGCTGCTAGGTTGAGGATGAGGCTCGTGGCTGAGTTTTGTAAGGTCTGTGAGGTGTAATGTGCTATGCACGCAGGCTGGTGGGTTGAGGATGAGACTGGTGAAAGGTCTGTGAGGTGTAACGTGCTATGCATGCAGGCTGATGGGTTGAGGATGAGGCTGGTGGCTGAGTTTTGTACGGTCTGTGAGGTGTAACGTGCTATGCAGGCAGGCTGGTGTGTTGAGGATGAGACTGGAGGCTGAGTTTTGTATGGTCTGTGAGGTGTAACGTGCTATGCATACAGGCTGCTGGGTTGAGGATGAGACTGGTGGCTGAGTTTTGAAAGGTCTGTGAGGTGTAACTTGCTTTGCATGCAGGCTGGTAGCTTGAGGATGAGGCTGGTGGCTGAGTTTTAAAAGGTCTGTGAGGTGTAAAGTGCTAGGCATGCAGGCTGGTAGATTGAGGATGAGAATAGTGGCTGAGTTTTGTAATGTCTGTGAGGTGTAACGTGCTATGCATACAGGCTGCTGGGTTGAGGATGAGACTGGTGGCTTAGTTCTGAAAGGTCTGTGAGGTGTAACTTTTTTTGCATGGAGGCTGTTAGCTTGAGGATGAGGCTGGCGCCTGAGTTTTGTAAGGTCTGTGAGGTGTAATGTGCTATGCACGCAGGCTGGTGGGTTGAGGATGAGACTGGTGTAAGGTCTGTGAGGTGTAACGTGCTATGCATGCAGGCTGGTGGGTTGAGGATGAGGCTGGTGTCTGAGTTTTAAAATGTCTGTGGGGTGTAAAGTGCTAGGCATGCAGGCTGGTAGGTTGAGGATGAGACTAGTGGCTGAGTTTTGTAAGGTCTGTGAGGTGTAACATGCTATGCATGCAGGCTGGTGGGTTGAGGATAAGGCTGATGACGGAGTTCTGAAAGGTGTGTGAGGTGGTCCGTGCTATGCAGGCAGGCTGGTGGCTGAGTTTTGAAATGTCTGTGAGCTGTAACGTGCTATGCATGCGGGCTGGTATGTTGAGGAGGATTCTGGCTGCTGAGATTTGTAAGGTCTGTGAGGTTTAACGTGCTATGCATGCAGGCTGCTGGGTTAGGGATTAGTCTGGTGGCTGAGCTTTGAAAGGTCTGTGAGGTGTAACATGCTTTGCATGCAGGCTGGTATCTTGAGGATGAGGCTGGTGGCTGAGTTTTAAGAGGTCTGTGAGGTGTAAAGTGCTAGGCATGCAGGCTGGTAGGTTGAGGATGAGACTAGTGGCTGAGTTTTTGTAATGTCTGTGAGGTGTAACGTGCTATGCATACAGGCTGCTGGGTTGAGGATGAGACTGGTGGCTGAGTTTTGAAAGGTCTGTGAGCTGTAACGTGCTAGGCATGCAGGCTGGTAGGTTGAGGATGAGACTGGTGGCCTAGTTTTGTAAGGTCTGTGAGGTGTAATGTGCTATGCATGCAGGCTGGTGTGTTGAGGATGAGGCTGGTGGCTAAATTTTGTACGGTCTGTGAGGTGTAACGTGTTATGCATGCAGTCTGTTAGGTTGAGGATGAGGCTGGAGGCTGAGTTTTGTAAGCTCTATGAGGTGTAACGTGCTATGCATACAGGCTGCTAGGTTGAGGATGAGGCTGGTGCCTGAGTTTTGTAAGGTCTGTGAGGTGTACTGTGCTATGCACGCAGGCTGGTGGGTTGAGGATGAGACTGGTGTAAGGTCTGTGAGGTGTAACGTGCTATGCATGCAGGCTGGTGGGTTGAGGATGAGACTGGTGGCTGAGTTTTGTACTGTCTGTGAGGTGTGATGTGCTATGCATTTAGGCTGGTAGCTTGAGGATGAGGCTGGTGGCTGAGTTTTAAAAGGTCTGTGAGGTGTAAAGTGCTAGTCATGCAGGCTGGTAGGTTGAAGATGAGACTAGTGGCTGAGCTTTGTAAGGTCTGCGGGGTGTAATATGCTATGCATGCAGGCTGGTGGGTTGAGGATAAGGCTGATGGCTGAGTTCTGAAAGGTCTGTGAGGTGTTGGATTGGTGTCGTTACAACGCAGGCTATTACAACGCCTCAGTTACAACGCGGTTTTTACATCGCATACCACTACAACGCATAGTGCTTTTAAGCGCTGGATAGTGATTTATTTAATTTACTATTCCAACTCCAGTCCCCGTGGATAGTAGGGAAGGTGTTGGATAGTAAATTAAATATATTCCCTATCCTAGAGCGCCCCCCAGCGCAATGCGTTGTAATGGTTTGCGTTGTAATGGTTGCGTTGTAATGGTAGTGCGTTGTAATAAATGCGTTGTAAGTGATGTTTCCCGAGGTGTTCCGTGCTATGCAGGCAGGCTGGTGTGTTGAGGATGACGCTGGAGGCTGAGTTTTGTAAGGTCTGTGAGGTGTAACGTGCTATGCATACAGGCTGCTGGGTTGAGGATGAGACTGGTGGCTGAGGTTTGAAAGGTCTGTGAGGTGTAACTTGCTTTGCATGCAGGCTGGTAGCTTGAGGATGAGGCTGGTGGCTGAGTTTTAAAAGGTCTGTGAGGTGGAACGTGCTATGCATGCAGGCTGGTGTGTTGAGGATGAGGTTGGTGGCTGAGATTTGTACGGTCTGTGAGGTGTAACGTGTTATGCATGCAGTCTGGTAGGTTGAGGATGAGGCTGGAGGCTGAGTTTTGTAAGGTCTATGAGGTGTAACGTCCTATGCATACAGGCTGCTAGGTTGAGGATGAGGCTGGTGGCTGAGTTTTGTAAGGTCTGTGAGGTGTAATGTGCTATGCACGCAGGCTGGTGGGTTGAGGATGAGACTGGTGAAAGGTCTGTGAGGTGTAACGTGCTATGCATGCTAGCTGATGGGTTGAGGATGAGGCTGGTGGCTGAGTTTTGTACGGTCTGTGAGGTGTAACGTGCTATGCAGGCAGGCTGGTGTGTTGAGGATGAGACTGGAGGCTGAGTTTTGTAAGGTCTGTGAGGTGTAACGTGCTATGCATACAGGCTGCTGGGTTGAGGATGAGACTGGTGGCTGAGTTTTGAAAGGTCTGTGAGGTGTAACTTGCTTTGCATGCAGGTTGGTAGCTTGAGGATGAGGCTGGTGGCTGAGTTTTAAAAGGTCTGTGAGGTGGAACGTGCTATGCATGCAGGCTGGTGTGTTGAGGATGAGGTTGGTGGCTGAGATTTGTACGGTCTGTGAGGTGTAACGTGTTATGCATGCAGTCTGGTAGGTTGAGGATGAGGCTGGAGGCTGAGTTTTGTAAGGTCTATGAGGTGTAACGTCCTATGCATACAGGCTGCTAGGTTGCTAGGTTGAGGATGAGGCTGGTGGCTGAGTTTTGTAAGGTCTGTGAGGTGTAATGTGCTATGCACGCAGGCTGGTGGGTTGAGGATGAGACTGGTGAAAGGTCTGTGAGGTGTAACGTGCTATGCATGCAGGCTGATGGGTTGAGGATGAGGCTGGTGGCTGAGTTTTGTACGGTCTGTGAGGTGTAACGTGCTATGCATGCAGGCTGGTAGGTTGAGGATGAGGCTGGAGGCTGAGTTTTGTACGGTCTATGAGGTGTAACGTTCTATGCATACTGGCTGCTAGGTTGAGGATGAGGCTGGTGGCTGAGTTTTGTAAGGTCTGTGAGGTGTAACGTGCTATGCACGCAGGCTGGTGGGTTGAGGATGAGACTGGTGTAAGGTCTGTGAGGTGTAACATGCTATGCATGCAGGCTCTTGGATTGAGGATGAGGCTGGTGGCTGAGTTTTGTAAGGTCTGTGAGGTGTAACGTGCTCTGCATGCAGGCTGGTAGCTTGAGGATGAGGATGGTGGCTGATGTTTGAAAGGTCTGTGAGGTGTAACGTGCTATGCATGCAGGCTAGTAGCTTGAGGATGAGGCTGGTGCCTGAGTTTTGTAAGGTCTGTGAGGTGTAACGTGCTATGCACGCAGGCTGGTGGGTTGAGGATGAGACTGGTGTAAGGTCTGTGAGGTGTAACGTGCTATGCATGCAGGCTCTTGGGTTGAGGATGAGGCTGGTGGCTGAGTTTTGTAAGGTCTGTGAGGTGTAACGTGCTCTGCATGCAGGCTGGTAGCTTGAGGATGAGGATGGTGGCTGATGTTTGAAAGGTCTGTGAGGAGTAACGTGCTATGCATGCAGGCTGGTAGCTTGAGGATGAGGCTGGTGGCTGAGTTTTGAAATGTCTGTGAGCTGTAACGTGCTATGCATGCGGGCTGGTATGTTGTGGAGGATTCTGGCCGCTGAGATTTGTAAGGTCTGTGAGGTTAATGTGCTAAGCATGCAGGCTGGTAGGTTTAGGAAGAGGTTGGTGGGTGAGCTTTGTAACGTCTGTGGGGTGTAACGTTCTTTGCATGCAGGCTGGTAGGTTGAGTATGAGGCTGGTGGCTGGTGGCTGAGTTTTGAAAGGTCTGTGAGGTTTAACGTGCTTTGCATGCAGGCTTGTAGGTTGAGGATGAGACTGGTGGCTGAGTTTTGTAAGGTCTGTGAGTAAGTATGGGCGGAAAATCCGTTACGCTCGCGGATTTTGCGGATTTTCGGTAAATTCGCAATCCACAAGATTTGCGGATTTCCCTCAAAATCCGCAAATTCCCACGCAGCGGATTTTTTTTGTCTTGGTAATACAATTTTGCGGCGCGCGGCGTTTACTTCCCGTCATTCATCGTTTGCCGAGTTATTTTTCTTGATATTTTGCGAGTGCTGCGCCATTTTGGATCTTGCTGCGGGATCCCGCGGGAATTTGGCAAGCGCGATTACGTAATCGCGGCTTGCCAACTTTTACAGCGAGAGTTTGTCAACGTGAGTACGCCGTGATCACGAATCGCGGTACTTCGCAATTGCGAGCTTTGAGATACGGCGAGCAGCAACAATCTCGCACTCGCGAAAATATAAAATTTGCAATTCTGCACATGAAATCCACCAGCAAGCAGCATAAACCTTCTGGAAATGATGATTTTTATCTGAATAATTCCTCAGGTTGACATTTGCCTGCACTTTTTTTGCGAGGAGTCCATTTTGGGGAGGGGGAGGTGGGAGGAAGGAAGTGCCCCACAGTCTTCAACTTCCTGTTCCTGTCCAGCAGGCTCCTCCCAGTGCTTTGTCCATCTCCTGGTCACTTTTCATTTGGATCTGGAGCTGGAAGGATTACTTTTTGTGGATGCTGCTGGATATTTGGATTTGAGGCCTTTTTGACTTTCTTTGGATCACTTTTGGATTAGAAATTTCACAAGTAAGTTTGTTTGGGGCATTACAGTTGCTGCAACTACAATTTTGGAATTTTCGATTTTTGGGCTGTTTTGGGGCCTTTTGCCCAGGGGTACTCAGTGGTGGGTGCACTGAGTCTTTCTGTGGGGTGTTTTTAATTTAAACATCATGGAGGGGCTGGATGGCATGGGATTGTGCTGATTTTTCTGTGATTTTCGTTTTTTGGGCCTGTTGTGGACAGGCCATGTGGTTGGGGGCCATTTTGAGTGCTGCTACAGGCCCTGGCCATGTGCTGTGATGGAGGGGGCCATTTTGAATGCAGGCAGTGTTCTCAGGCCTGCACCCATTTTGCCTAGCTTTCATCCATTATGCCCAGGGGTAGTGAGTGGTGCATGGGCCTAGTCTTTCTGTGGGTTGTCTTGAATTTAAACATCATGGAGGGGCTGGATGGCATGGGATTGTGCTGATTTTTCTGTGATTTTCGTTTTTTGGGCCTGTTGTGGACAGGCCATGTGGTTGGGGGCCATTTTGAGTGCTGCTACAGGCCCTGGCCATGTGCTGTGATGGAGGGGGCCATTTTGAATGCAGGCAGTGTTCTCAGGCCTGCACCCATTTTGCCTAGCTTTCATCCATTATGCCCAGGGGTAGTGAGTGGTGCATGGGCCTAGTCTTTTTGTGGAGTGTCTTGAATTTTAAACATCATGGAGGGGCTGGATGGCTTGGGATTGTGCTGATTTTTCTGCGATTTTCGTTTTTTTGGCCTGTTGTGGCCTTTTCACCAGGGGGTAGTGAGTGGTGCATGTGCCTAGTCTTTCTGGGGGTTGTCTTGAATTTAAACATCATGGAGGGGCTGGATGGCTTGGGATTGTGCTGATTTTTCTGTGATTTTCGTTTTTTTGGCCTGTTGTTGTGGCCTTTTCACCAGGGGTAGTGACTAGTGAGTGTTGCATGTGCCTAGTCTTTCTGTGGGGTGTCTTGAATTTAAGCATCATGGAGGGCATGGGATTGTGCTGATCTTTCTGGTTTTTTTCGATTTTTTTGGGATGTATAACTGAACTGATGTTCCTCTGTCTTCCATTGCTTTTAGGTGCACAAGACTCAAGAGAACCACCAGTGCCAGGAAGAAGTCCTGCAGCGGTGTGTGTGTGCAGCATAACGTCACGCGACGTCACGTCTGGCCTCAGACAACTCTACAATTCATGCAACTGCGGCCTGCTGTCTGACCTGCTCTGAAGAAGATGGCCCCAAAAAAAGGTCTCCGTAGCTCCTCTAGCAAGAAAGTTGCTAGTAAGGAGCAGAAGAAGCAAGTTACCAAAGAGGCTGGTGTGCCGGCTGCCGCATTTTTTGGGAGCAAAAAAAAAGTACGCCTGCAGCAGCAGCAGGATCTGCTGGAGACCAAGCTGGGAGCAGCACCCCCGCTCCATTGGGTTCAGTGCCTCCACCACCACGCCAACTTAAGTCAAAGCCTTTGAGTGCTTCAGAGGCAGTCAGTGTACTTCTCCAATCACCATCGACCAGTGATGTTGGCTCATCGCAAGAAAGTAGCAGCAATGTCCCTGAATCAACACAGGTTGTTGTAACTCATCTGACAAGTGTTGAACAACCACAGCCGCAGCAACAACACCATGTGCAAGTACAAGCCCAAGTACATGTGGAAGGAGAGGCAGCGCAAGGAGATGCACAAGCAGAGGTGCATGGAGGGTCACAAGTGCCCACAATAGTTGTTCCTCCCGAAGTAGGGGCACATCAGGAAATCGACAATCAAGCCGAGGTATCATTGGAAGCCACTCCTCCTGATGATCATTCATTGTCTTCCACATCCCTAGCAAGGAAAAGATCAAGGTTGGTGTCTACATCTTCTTCAAGCCCACCTCCTTCTGATGATACGGATCCCAATTGGGAACCAGCACCACTGCCGTCTGAGAGTGAGGCACACCATGATCTGACAAAGGTACCTAAGCGTAAAAGGAAGGTCGTCGAAAAACTCATAGCCATGGAGTGTGATGAGGCTCAACAAGAAGTGACGGATACTGCTGCTGATGAAGCCTCTCACGATGACGACGAGCCAGTCATCATAAAGGTCACTGCAGCCCCAGTGGGCATGCAGCAAAGAGACATTTTGACCCTATCCCAAGAAGCTGCTGAGCGTGATGATGATGTTGACGAGGAGGCAATGGAAATGGAAACACAACAATCATTAGATTTGGAGTTAACTAGTACACCAACACCTACCGCTTCCATATTTCTTCCTCGCAAGAAGGGAGGACCTCCATCCACCTCGACCTCAATTAGTGGTGGTGAAAGTGCAAAACGTACTGAAGTTCGGCAATCCACATCCTCCACTTCATCTGGCATTAGCAGCAGGACCACCACGACCAGTATCGCCGCCTCCTCCGGCCCCCAAAGACATTTCAAGTCTCCAGTTTGGGACTTCTTCAGTGTTTGCAAAAAAAAGGAAAACGTAGCCATTTGTAGCATTTGTAAGCTTCGAGTTAGTCGTGGTAAGTTTGGTACCAACTATGGTACCGGAGGCCAGAGAGGTCATCTTAGGAGAACGAACACTGTCCAATGGTTTGCGCACCTAGAGGCGATCAAGGAAGCCCGAATTGCACGTAATGAAAACGTTGATTTTTCATCTGATGATGACGAGGAGGAAGAAGACGATTCAAACACTTCACTTACACCCAGTACCCCTGTCAGCAGCACACCCCATGTGAGCCAAACTAAGAGTGTGGGAGAGAGTGAGACACCAATGCGAAAAAGTTCATCAGCGAGCGTAACTGGGTCGAAGATATCATCATCATCAACCCGTAAATCCTTGGTCCAGGGCAACATTAAAAAGATGTTGTTTACAGAAGCGCAATATGAACGCAACCACCCACTGACGCGTCTGTATAACACTAAGCTGGCTAAAATGCTAGCTCTGGACCTTCTCCCTTTTTCTTTTGTAGAAGGGGTTGGTTTTCTAGAATTAGTGGCAGCGCTCTGCCCTAAATGGAAGGTTCCTAGCCGGTTCTATTTTGCCCGAGTTGCGGTTCCAGCACTACATGAAGATGTTCTGGAGGTGATTGGGGCAGCTTTGCAGAAGAGTGCTGTTCACACTATACATCTGATAACAGACATGTGGACCAGTGGCGCAGGCGCTGATTACATGTGCATCACTGCACACTGGGTCTCTTTTTCAGGGGCTAAAGCAAAGCTAAACGCAGGTGTTGACCCGGACATTGTTTTTAAAGCTGCTCGGAAACATGCAACACTAGCCATGTTTGGTTTGGAGAAACGTCACACAGCACAAAACATTTTGGATGTCTTTAACACAAAGGTACTTGACTGGCTGTCCCCAAAAAAACGCCAGGTTGGTTATGTTTCCACGGACAATGGCGCCAATATAGTTAAGGCCATGCAGCTGGGTGACTATTTCAGAGTGCCGTGTTTGGCGCACTGTATAAACCTGGTTGTCAAAAAATTCTTGGGTGATAAAGACAGTGCAGCGTACAGAGTAGTGGACACCTGCCGAAAAATGTGCAACCATTTCAGCCATTCTTTTAAGGCCCTGAAGCATCTGAGGAGCCTGCTATATGAACGTCAAATGCCAGTGAAAGCACTCATCCAGGAGGTGGTAACACGTTGGAACTCAACCTTCTACATGCTTGAGCGTCTGTATGAGCAGTATACGGTACTCAATCACTATTTCTTAACACAGGGTACAGCTCAGAAGGAGGACCTGAGGATGGGTGTGGCGCAATGGAACATAGTTAAAAGCCTGACACGCATGCTTCGTCCTTTTGAGTTCTTCACGCGTGCAGTCAGCAAGGAGGACTGTAATTTGGGAAAAGCTATCCCATTGTTGTACATGCTGGAGCACCAACTGAAGGAGGTGTGTTCTGTGTTTGAAAAAGATGAAAAAAACCAAGACCCTTTTGTTCTGGCTGAGAAATTATTAGAGCACCTACAAGGTGATGAACGTCTTAAAATGATCCACTCAAACCAGCATTACATTTGTGCTACTATTCTGGATCCACGCTACAAAAAGGCGCTGGCAGGCCAAGCATTCTTTCCTTTTGCTGATGAAGATGTTACAAAGTACAAACAGTGGATAGCCTCCTTAGCCAAGAGGTTTGAAAGAGAGCGGCAGCAAATTGAAGGAAAAGGCAGTATATCAGCATCAGCAGGCCATCCCCAGTCACAACAATCCACTTCTGAACCTGTGGCTGCGGCACAAGTGACCTCTCAGCCGTTAAAGAGACCGGCAACCGGATCATCTGCACCACCAGACACAACAGTAACATTGGAGGCTGAAGAGGATTGGCTAGCTCGGCTTGGGTTTGGTTCTCAAAAGGTCACAGCAACAGCTAAGCAAAGTGGAGGAACCTTGGAGGAGAACCTTGATTCGATGGTGAAGCACTATCTGAATGACTCAACAGAGGTCTATGTTAATGCTGACCCATTGGCGTATTGGCATGGGAAAAAAGAATTGTGGCCACAGCTCTCCAACCTGGCTTTAAACTACTTGTCTTGCCCACTCGCAAGCGTGTCTTCTGAACGTGTTTTCAGTGCTGCTGGTGGCATTGTAACTCCCAAACGGAGCCGCCTCTCGCCCAAAAATGTGGAGAGGTTAACAATGATCAAGATGAATCAGCACCTCATACCACCAGATTACAGAGTACGAGAAAGCGCGCCGGATGAAGACGAGGTGGACAGCAACATAGATGAGGGAATTTCTTCTCTGTCAGGTGACACTGAGCTCACCCTGCCTGAATTCGCAGAGTATGATGACGAAGCCTTATTCTTATTCATGGACCGTGATACCGAGCCCTGAAAATGAGACAATGAATCAATAACTTTCTTGTTCGTCCTTATTCACTTTTATTCCTGTGTGTCTGTCTTTCTTTGTTGTGCACAGTTAATATAATTCAAACTTTAATCACCTAATCACAAAAACAAGCCCATCAGCAGAACTGTCTTCACTTGTTTGCTTATTAATTTGAAGGTGCCGCAGTCTGCATTCCTCAGGTTCACAAGTTCAGAAGAAATGCTCCTCTATCCTCCTCCTCCAGACTCCTATTTCCATCAAAGCAGAGGGCTGGTTTACGCCCAATGAAGAAAGACTCAGCACTTATGGGGGTGTTGTTCTACCTCTTTGCGGGTGAGTTGACGGCTCTGGGGCCATTGCTGGAAAGTTCTAATACCGGATAAAAGTGGTTTGGACCAAATCCGAGGCGGAAATTTTTCTTTGTGTTTTTGCTGACTTGCTTGCCTTTGAGGTGCTCTTAGGGGGGGTTCCGTCTGTTTGTGGGTGAGTTTCGGGGTCTGTGAGCACTGCTGGGACACTCTAATCTTGATTGCATTTGCTTTTCAGGAAATCCGTGGTGGCAAACCGGACTTATGGCCTAGCTACACAGCGTGTTTGGACCGAAGGCCGAGAAATATTGTAAGTAGGAGATGTTGCTTTTGGCCTGTTTGGGGGTGTTATGCTTTTTGGCGGGTGGGTTGGGAGGTCTTGGGGCATTCCTGGGAAGGTCTAATACCGGGTAGAAGTGGTTGGGACAAAATCCACGCCGATTTTTTGTTGTTGCTATTTCTGACATTTTGCTCAATGTAGTGTTTTCGGGGGCCTGTTTGGGGGGCTTCCTGGTGTTTGTGAGTGGGTTTCGGGGTCTGGGAGCACTGCTGGCTATGGATACTTTACTTTGCAAGAGGTTTGAAGCAAATCCATGGTGGCAGAGGGGAGTTAGGGCCTAGCTGCAGAGCGCGCGCGGAGTGATTTGGGAAATTTGGAAAAAAATGACTAGGTCCCCATTTTTGTACTTTTGCTCTTTGGCTGTTTGGGGGTCTTCTACTCGTTTTCTCCTGGGTTGACGGCTCTGGGGCCATTGCTGGGAAGCTCTAATACCGGATAAAAGTGGTTTGGACCAAATCCGAGGCGGAATTTTTTTTGTGTTTTTGCTGACTTGCTTGCCTTTGAGGTGCTCTTAGGGGGGGTTCCGTCTGTTTTGTGGGTGAGTTTCGGGGTCTGTGAGCACTGCTGGGACACTCTAATCTTGATTGCATTTGCTTTTCAGGAAATCCGTGGTGGCAAACCAAACTTATGGCCTAGCTATACAGCGCGTTTGGACCGAAGGCCGAGAAATATTAAAAGTAGGAGATGTTGCTTTTGGCCTGTTTGGGGGTGTTATGATTTTTGGCGGGTGGGTTGGCGGGTCTTGGGGCATTCTTGGGAAGGTCCAATACCCGGTAGAAGTGGTTGGGACAAAATCCACGCCGAAAAGCCTTTTGGCACTTTTTGTAACTTAGGGTTCGTTAGGGTTAGCCCTAGCAGCAGGATTGCATGTGTTTCGGGGTGTTCTAGATTTTTGCAACTGAGTTCTGGGGTCTTAGAGCACTCGTGAGAATGTGTAATTTTGGTTGCAAGTCATTTGAAGAAAATCCATGGTGGTAAAGGGGGGATTTGGCATAGTTAAAGAAAGCCTTTGCCAGTATTCTTAACTTAGGGTTCGTTAGGGTTAGCAGTATTTCTATTGCATGTGTTTGGGTGGGGGGGTTTTCGAGTCTTGGAGCGATGTTGGCTATGAATACTTTTGCTTGGTTGCTTGCAAGTGGTTTGAATGCAATCCACGGTGGGTAAGGGGGTATTTGGGCCTACTTTTACTTTCAAAGTACGTTTTGTCACCAGTTTTCTGCTAGGCCTCGTTTTTTGCGATTTGATTGGGGGTCTTCTACATTTTTGCGACTGGCTTTAGTAAGGGTCTGGGTGGCATTTTTGCGACTGGCTTTAGTAAGGGTCTGGGTGGGAGCACTGCTGGGAAGATCTAATTTGGTTCTAAAACACAGTTTACAGTACACCTAGCTTGAGGGGAAAGATCCGCTACATTAATTTGCCCATACTTATTTATCCTTCTAAAGGTGACTCAGACAGAGTACGCACTGTCAAAAATATTGTACTGTCTACTAGGAAAATCAAAGTGTGACTTTTTGCACTCCACAGCCTACATACCTTATATTTATTTATCAGTGGTGTTGTAATATTATAACACTTCCTGTTTTTCGTTGAATAATTACAGGCCGGGTTTCAGTCTGTGCAATGGGGAAAAAAGGATGGAGTCAGGCTTCACATTAGCGAGCCGCAATTCAGCATCCGCCAGGCAGGCAGTGGACAGGGTGTCTTCTGGTCACCAACATTGATGGACGAAGCGTCAGATGGAATGGAGGAGTGCCGCTAATAAGAGGAATTTTTTTCTGCATGCAACTTACTTACCAAATTCAACAGGACAACTACAACAACATACAGATACAGTATCCATTGTGTTTTTCTATGACTGTGACTGCATTTCTTGGATCTCTCTCTGCTTCTAAATTGATCCTTTAACTCATCACTTAGTCCACTCCACTATCACATCTGCACCACACATAGTCATTTGTAAGTGCTCCTACGTAATTCGCAACCATAGTTATCAATATTTCCACACACGCCCTGTACTGTCGCATTCTTTCTTCCACAGTTGTCGAAAGTACTACTTACTTTTCACTGACATGCATGCAGTAGTGTATGCACTTTCAAAGATTGATGGATAGGTTTGTACCCAAAGATTTGTTTATGTTCATAATTGTTTGTCCATGCTGTGCTATTTTTTCTTGTCTCCCAAAACCTTTCCCAAAACCCCCCGTACCCATCCATTTTTCACACCCTAACCCTCTTCCCCCGGGCTGTGTGGTTTTGATTGATGTGTGACTAAATTACAGCAATAAATCCACACACTTGCTGGGGAGGATAAGGTGATAGCAACAGGCTGGTGAAGAAATCCAAGGATATATTCTTACTCTGCTTGACAAAGACCCATGGCTAATGTCAAAGAACTTCAACCGAATTAGTAGTTATACTTTACCATTTGTTAGGCTACAATGTGGCGCTGTTCTAGTGTACTGTCACCTGCTATATTCTCTATTGTACCGTTGTATTGCTCATGAGGACAAACCAGATTTCATTTTCTTTTTTTCATAGGCATGCAACTGCCACTGTGTCACACCACTAGTACCACCGCTATGAGGACATTTTATCCGCCCAGGATCGCCAACCTTATTCGCTGTTTCCCCTGGAGCCAGCCCTGGGTCTAGCCCTACTTTCAAACACAAATTACAGGTAAGATAAGCGTTTGGTGGGAGGGAGTATAATGGAGTATTAGGAGAGACGAGAGACTGACGGTAGTACTACTAAAGTCCTAGGACTCTTGAATTCACTTCACTTACTCTGTGAGAGGCACTTAGTGTTGAAAACATTTGGGCATTTACACTTAAAGGAAGAAAATGGAACTAAACTTTCAGGAAAACAAAGTTACTGTTAAACCCCCACCCACCAGGCAAGCAGTAAAAAACAGGTAGGCTCAGATAAAGTTTGAAAAAGTATATTTATATCCCTAACAAAATAATCTCCCGCAAGACCCTCCCTAACCCCAATGGTTGTCCTTTAAAAGTCCCAAACCCAACTTCCGATTCCCACCCCCCAAAAGTCTCTAAAAAAGGGGCAAGGGACACTATGGGTGGATGCTGTTTACTTTTTGGGCCAGGGCATCATACTCCTGGCGGAGCAAGGCGTGCTCTACGCGAAGCCCCTCCAACACGTTTGTAAAGTGGTGGAGCTCCTGCTGAAGGCGGGACACCCTCAGGGTACTGCGGCGCAGGCATGCCTTGCAGTTAAAATGGCTGTGAGAGGCAGCTGTTGTCCTTGCTGCTCGGCGGTGGCGTTTGGCTTTGGCAGCCCGGCTCAGTCTGGCTGGAGCACTGTGCTGTGTGGCAGCCGGTGGGGGCACGGAGGCCGATGCAGACAACGTTGCTGTTGTGGTCGACTGCACACTTTCGTCGTCCTCCAGGGCCACCAGCCACCGATATTCTGCAACAGTGGCAGCGATCCTCCGTTGCCGGGCCGCTCTAGCCAGCTCCTTCCTCCTTGTTTGCTTGGAAGGAGCATCTATATGAAGAAAGAAAGACATAGTCTGTAACCAATGCTCTTTAAGATTAACTCAATCATTCAGCAGAAATTTGTGTTGCAGTACAACTAGCAACTTGCAAGCGCATTACATAACTATTGAGGCCAGTATCTATCTAACCTCCCACTTCTTCATCCTTGCTCTAACATTAGTGGGAGTTTAAGGAACAAATTCTACGAGCACTATGGACTTCCATTGGAGTCGACTATGAAAGTACACCAGTCTTATTCTTCTTCTTGTCTCTTGTTTAGGAAAATTGGTACGTTATCTTCTGCAAGCCGGCATAATGCCAGCGCAGTGAACTTGCACCCGAGAAAAAGAGCAAACGCCATGATGAGTGACCTAGACTTGCGTTACTGTACCGGTCCAGTACATCCAGGTGGTGAAGCTCTTACTTTTCTATTACGGGTGGCACTGAGAATACTCTGTTACAAGGGCTACTGCTTAATTAATTTAACTTTCACCCTACAGTGCAAATGAGTACTAGAAATGGAAAAATGAAGAAGATAAATAATCTGATTATCTATCACTTCACATGGGATGTTTTTGCTTACATATGGGATGACTTTAGGTGCATTGCTTTTTATTGAGTGACCAGTGATACATCCACACATGAATGACTGAGTACTACTAAACTTATTAAGAGAGGTAGGGAGTGGCCACCGTAATAACCGGATCTATGCTGTGCTTGCAATACAAACTATTGCTACTATTGATGGTAGTATTTGGACAAAATTACAACTTCTTTTCCTTGCCTATCCTACACTGGAACGGACGTGCGGGTGCTGTGTTACATGCTCTTCAAAGTTACACTTAGTTCATTCACTGACCGTCTACTCTCTCTAGATCATGGGTACTCACAAACTTTCGCTCAGGGGCTAAATTTACAGTGTAGTTTGTGGCCGAGGGCCGCACTGGTGGGGGCGGGGTCAGAGGGGGCAGGGCTAAAGCAAAACGAGAACTTGTGACCATGAGGTTGCACACAGGTCCCTGCAGCAGATGCCTTCATCCACTGAGCCACCAGACCCAGCATTTACATACATCTCTCTCCCTCCTGCTCTCCCTCCTGCCCCCCCTCTCCATCTCTCTCTCCCTCCTGCCCTCCCTCTCCCTCCCCCTCTGTCATCTCACTGTGTGTGTGTCTGTCTGTGTCAGCCTTCAGCCCGGGCTGAGACAGCTTCCTCAACGTGCACACACAGACAGCCACACCAAATTACTTAACAGGTCTTTAAAAGACCATTAACATATTATTGAGGCTTTGTTTGTTGTAGCGCCCCTGCATCTCCACCCTGACAATCACTGCTTGCCCGGCCCCACAGGGCAGAGGCTTTGATCTATTTCACCTCTTTGTGGCCCTGCATCTCAACTCTGCTCTGTGGGGGCCGGGGGAGCAGTGATTGTCAGAGTGGAGATGCAGGGGCGCTAACAGGTGAAATACAACAAAGCCTCTGCTCTGTGGGGGCCGGTGGAGCAGTGATTGTCTGCAATTTCTGCGCACCGCCAAGGAAGGCTTGCCGGGCCGTACTATGAGTACCCCTGCTCTAGATACACATACACTATCTAAGAGTCAGATAGTAGCATGATCCAGGTATATTATGGACACATACAGTTTCTGTGTCACCCACCCAGGCTGTTGTCCTTCCACCAATCATTGCTTCATCATCATTCACCCAGCCATGCATCTCATATTCTTTCCTTCCCAGCCACGTCTTCAATCTCAATAAGTAAGGAATATATAAGAGCTTACCTCTGCCCGCCACCACCACCGTCTGAACTCTCACAGCCGGCACTGGAACCGCCGCATCCTCCCCTGAGGAATTGCCCTCCGCCTCCGTGTCGAGCACCACCACCTCCGCGTTGGCCCCGCCACCAGATGTTCCACCTACAAAGTACATTTAAGAATGTTAGAATAAACCACTCACTAGTATTTGGTCTAGGAATGAAGACATGTGAAAACAATGTAATTTGTGACTGTGTACTCTAAAGTAAAAAAAAATGTCCCTTTTTCCAGGGAAGGGTGTTGTCTTGCTGCACTTTTTGGCACAACTGATGAAGGCTGGCTTTTTAACACGCACCATTTTTCTCCACACAGACAGAAGATGGACTTCTAACAACAAGATCAAGTTGAAACAAGGTGAGAGCTCGGCTCGACCACAAGAAATGTCTTCAATTAATCATCAGCACTAACCACTTTTCCATTCTCGGTTAAACGTTTAGTTTTTTTATTATGACTTCATTTTAATAAATGTGTTTACTTTTAATAAAGCTTTCAAACTTAAATAGACTCTCTGTTTTTTGGTCCAGACTAGAGTGACTGAGCGAAAGGTTTTGCAATTTTTGCAAGCATGAGTCCGTGCCTCTGACACTTCTTGACTCTGACTCCGTACTCTTGAGCTACGTTGGATAATCATCATTGGGGATCAATCATCGATGAATTCGGGAGGTAAATGACTGTGCCACACTATGTAGTCAGTCAGTAAGGACATTGGGGGTTCAAAGTCTGTTATCACAGAGGTATGTGGAAACTCTAACAGCGCCTATTATAATTGATAAGCAATGCACTATTTATTGTCCATAGTTGTTTCTGCAGAAGAATTGTCCCCTCAACAGTAGTGGTTTGGATTGTCCTCCTATCCAAACCAAAAGGTAGTATCTTATTCTTTCTTGGTGGTCATTCACATTTTATAGTTGGGAATTTTCAAAGCAGATAGAACACTTCAAAAGACATTATGGACAATCCCAGAGGACTGTACTGCACTAAGTTGATAGAGCTATTGCTGACTAGAATGGGAGTTTCGCCAACCGTGCAATCTTAGTTAGCTACACAGACAGACTAATAAGAATAATCTAGTAATACCACAGGGAGTCATAGTAGAGGCAGGATAAGAATTTAGATACAGTCTACAAGAAGATCAAAGACAATTTTGAAAAAATCAAATGAGGAACGCTTGGAAAAATAGGTACTAGTCTAAAATGAAAACTTACTGGGGCCAGCAAAGGAGCCCTCGCCTGCCCGATCCTGGCCTTGTTCAACAGCATCCGCCGCCTGCTGCTCCTGTGTCCCCTCGCCCCTGGGGGGAGCTGACGTACAACATGAAAGAAAGAACAGAAAACATGGATGATTCTTGCTTGTCAATGTCAACCAAATCAAACATTTCAAAACAACAATAACAAAATATTTCCGCGAAATTATATTGATTAGGGTTAGTTTTCATTGATTTGCGGACCTGCGACTTCGAAAGTCACATAACTCACTAAACAAAGTACTGAAAGGTTCACCTAGGACTGGCAGGCAGCAGTCCACAGGCAAGACGCAAAGTGACAGACAAACTCCATTGTGATTTCAGTCAGATCAGTGACAACACTAACAGTTGCCTGCTACATAACCAGTCATTTAAATAGTCAAACTATCAATCCACCGCCACTATTTTTCTTATTGTCAGGGGTACAAAGGAAGGGTCAGATTTAAGCCACTTGCAGCTTTTTTGCTCCGTTCTTGCGTGACTTTTGTGACGCAGCAGCTAAACAAAAGAGGCGCCATGATGCGGCGTATAATATTATAACAACGTGACGCATTTGGGAGATGCATCCCGTTATAAAGCCCTGCACCATCAGGGGGCGTTCCAGCGCAAGGGAGGGCATTCCTGCGCTGGAACACATCCTAAAAGTGGCTGAGGGAAATCTACAAAATTTCAATCAGTCACCTTTAGGACAATGATGCGTCACACAAACCCTGCACCTGCTTGAAGCAGACGTACGGCTTGACCCAGCATTGGGGAGATAGGGTACCTCAGAGCATTGCTGGAGCTGCGCCATCGTTGCGACGCAACTCCAGCAGTAAAGCTTCGGTGACGTTTTGGGCCCATGGTGCGCCACATTGCAAATACGGCGCACCATGTTTGGTGGTGGTAGCGGGCCGCACAATTACTGGTGCATCCCTGCTACTTTGCAGGGATGCGACGGTAATTGCAATTCTGCCCCTTAGGGGCATACTTACTTACGCGTTCTGGCGCATCTCCAGAGATGCGCCAGATCAAATGCGTCACGCAAAACTACCCTTGCGACACGGCAGATGCGCCTCATTTACAATGCGGCGCGCCCTGGCGCAAGGGTAGGCACTTGCGTGACGCATCTCATCACGTAAGAGCGGCGCATCGCTGGAGTCACGTCGCCAACGCAATGCAACTCCAGTAATGCTCAGGGCCACCCAATACTTAACATGCTGTGTCAGTCCTTACGCCTGCTTCAAGCAGGCATAAGGAATTGAATTGACGTAGCAGCGTCGCAGAAGTGCCTGCGTTAAATCTTGTAGATTTCACGCAGGCACTTTTGCGAGGCGCACAGCCGCAGGACTGCCCACCCTGCATACTAGGAACGCACCCATTGTGGCGCAGGCCCATGGCTTTATAACGTGATGCATCTCCCTAGATGCGTCACGCTGTAAATGACTCGCAGGGATGCGCCACGTTTACGCCGCTGTTGCGTCACGCAAGGCAACGTAAACGTGGCGCAAGGGGCTTGTAAATGTAATCTGCCCCCTAGTGTCTAGCATTACGCAGTTCTGTAAAGTACACTCATACATATTTGTTACTCAGGCCAATGAGACCACAAAATAGAAAACAAATATGCATAGTAGCAACGCCACTGAGCAGGAGAGCAGTGCACCTGAAATGTACAGAAGATTTTGAAATGTAATTTAACTACAATGTAATCGTCAGCAGCATTATTGGCTTGCTCCATGTAAAAAACAAATATTTGCAATACAACAACACAGAGCAGGAGAAAACATAGTAGTGAGTGATGAAATAGCTACTACTACTCACCAAGCCCGGGGATCTCCAAGCCGAGCTGGTCCAGCAGGTCGCGCTCCCTGTCCAGGACGTCCGTCCAGCGGTGGGTGACCTGGCTGTAGGTGCGCTAGACCCCGGAGAGTTGGGACATGGCCCAGCACACCTTCTGCCACCGCTTCCGGTGCTCCCGGATGTTGTAGCCGGCCGCGATCCTGCCGCCTCCCGCGATGGTCCTGGGCAGGCGGCGCTGGATGAAGTAGACCAGCGCGCCCACTTCCTCCGGGCTGAAGATCTCCCGTCGGGTCACCTGCTCCCCCCTCAATCGCCCGCATGCTGTCCTGGCACGGGGTCCAGGACTCCTCCTCCCCGCCGCCGCTGCGTCCCTCAAGTGCCTGGGCAGCTTCACGGCGCCTGGCTTCACCATGGTCTGGGCAGGTAAAGAAAAATTAAGAAGGAATAGGATAGGGAAGAAGAAAAGAAAAGAGTTTAAAAAGTAGTTTAAAAGTAAACAAAAATAGCAGAAAAGACAAAAATATACAGCTAGGAAAAGAGAGGGATAGATAAGAAGCAAAATCGTTCGAAAAAAACCTCAAAACAAGCAAAGGATGGCAAAGATAGCAAGAGGATAAACACCATGCCCAGACACAGGAAATGAATGAAAAATAAGATGGCCGCCGGTTCACGAGCGCGAAAGTAAGTTCGCATGTAATTTTCCTCGCGATCTCGTGCGAACTTGTACTCGCAATGCGTTTACCTCGCGAGATTATACATAGCGGGCGGAAATGGAAATACGTCACGCAAACAAAATGGCCGCGCAAGTACTCGACCTTGGGGTAAATTTGTGTGTTGCGCTGCAAGCGGCTCGCGAATACTGCAAAAAAACTCATGAAATAATACGCGGCAAAAAAATATAAAGCTCATTCGCACGAATTGGCGGCTTCCGCGGTCGGTTTCGCACGACGCCGAGCCTCGCAAATAGCGCGAAATTACCGAAAAACGATTTTTGCAAAAGCAAAACAAATGAGCAGGTGCAAAAGGTCAATCTCATGATTTGTAACGATTCCCTGTTGTGCTTCCTGAGGGGGCCCTCCAGAATTCGGTTGCCTGCTTGCAACTATTGTGTGACCCTGCTCTGACCTTAACTGTATGCCACAAAGGTCCTGATTTGCAGCTAAGGGAGCAGACAAGCAGGTGCCAGGCTGGAACTTCAAATTCAGTGACACGTTAATTAGCCCCTAATTCATTATTGTCAGTTGGGGCAGGGCAGGTGTTGTTAATAAACTAACCCCAAATTAATTCATGTCAGTTGAAGCAGGGCAGGTGTGCTTGCTTTTCCCCCCATCTTCTACAGTGATGAATCATGAACTAGAGGATGGCATTGATGTAACAGAGGGTGGCATGGGTCAAAGAGAGGGTGGCAGTGGTGAAACAGAGGGTGCTGGGAGGCTGTGATGATGAACCAGACGTAGAAACAACATAGTCGCGACCGTTGCGAGCCGGCAAGTAAGTTCGCAATTGCGAACTACTACCAAATCCTCGCGAACTGGCAGAAACACTTGCGAACACACCAACAAAAAAAAAATCCGCAAATTCGCGGGAATTCACGGATTTTGCGGATTGCGAGTTCGCAAATTCGCAAAATTCGCGAACGCCAGATTCGCTAAATTCGCCCATACTTAATTTTGACAACAGCTGCGTAGCTAGCCTTAAAGAGACCACGAAAATCATCAGCCTCTCTTTTCCTTTAAAGAGCTCCACTGGCTCCCAATGACACAGAGGATACAGTTTAAATCGCTCTGCATTGTATTTAAGGCTTTGCATGCACTTGGTTCCATGCCACTGCAGAGAACGTTTGTTTGGTATGCTCCGACCAGAAGTTAAATGTAACAGAGAGAGACCCCCTGCACCAGGGGAATAGGGTACTTTTCAACAGTAAAATCAAAAAATTCCCTTGGCAAGATTACTAGCTAATCAGGCCCAAATGTTAATATTGGATATTCCTATTGGACAAGTATGACAAAACATAATTATATGTAAAAATTATACCAAATTTATTATTGTATTAAAAGCATAAAAAATCCACAATAAAAACAACATACTACTAAAATTGTCACAGTTCTAAATCACATGAAAATTATAAACATAAAATACCAATCTTAAAAAAGGACAATACCATACAATTAATCAATTATAGAGACACAACGAGGGGGAGAGACGAACAAAAGACAATGTAATTTGTCATTAAAACTTAGCACATCAAGTATCCAATATTCAAAAACCCAATCCTGGACACATTTGATTCTTGTAATACACAGGAAAAGCTTGATAACTCGATTGTGCAATTTGTTTGACGCCAAACAAATTGCACAATCGAGTTCAACTTATGAAGTCTGTGAATACCAAAAGTAGTACATTTAGGATTTTGTCTGAAGTTAGTTCTGTGAATCGGGCCCTCAGTTCTTTAGCCCCGTAATCAATAGTTTGTTTCTTGATTCCTGCCCTTCCATGTTGGAAGCAGACTTCTGAAATCATGAGATCTTAAACGATACAGTGGAAAACTCCATTTTATGGATGGATGGAGATGCGCTGAGATGTATCCTTGCTGCCTCAAGTTGGTGGAAGAATTTATCACAGTTCTAGCATGTCTCTATTTAGCCAGGATGGTTTTATCATCCAAAAGCGACAATTTATTTCCTGGGACATTGCTTAGCCTAGTGAATTCTGTTCTGTCCTTCTTGCTGCACCATTGCTTCTTGGATTCCCAATTCAACTAATGCTTTCCTCTAAGTTGGCCCCCAATGGGCACGATTGCTTTTTCTCCATCTGAGCCCTAATTTCACAGCAATATAAACTATTGGGTGATCAATCTGAGACACGAAGTTTTCAACACAATTTTACAACGGTTTTAGTTCATCGGAATTTCTGGTTTTGTAGTCCAAATTCCAGAAGCACCTGAGCTGGTAAAGTTGCTTTAGGGAGACAAAACACAGTTTTATACACCTTAGTTTGTAGCTCATTCAAGATGTCTATTTTCTTGCCATGCCATTTTCCAAAGCTACATGTCAGGTAGGGTAGGAGCTGTGCTGCCATTACTGTTTTAGCAGTTTGAAAGCACTTATGCACATATACACATTATCTCTAAAAACACTAACTAAGGGGCCCATTAGGATGGCGGGCGGATTGCCTCCGCCAGGGTAGCGGTGGCCACCGCCACCCTGGCGGAGGCAATCCGCCCGCCATTCTTCCCTGCATTCCCCCCCGCCATATTACGATGGCGGAGGGGACCGCAGCGGTCGGAAAGACCGCCCGCCTGTTTTCCGCTCCGGTCCCATAGCGGCCAGGGCGGAAAAGGGATAACATGGTGGCGGTGTCTATCAGACACCGCCAGCCATATTAGAATAGGCATTTCTCAATGCCTTTCCGTGGCGGCAATGCCGCCACGGAAAGGCATGCGGTGTTCACTCTGGGGGGCTCCTGTGGGCCCCCAGAGTGACGGGCAAAGGGGGGTGGCACACGGGGGGGTACCTGTGGTACCCTCCTGCATTTGCATAATCGCAGCAGCAGGCACCGCGCGGTGCCTGCCGCTTCGAGTATGCAAATGCGTGCAATTGTTTTTAACATTGTGGCGGGCGGTGCAGTGAGCACCGCCCGCCACAATGTTACTTTGAGGAATGCGCCCGCCACAGTGGCGGGCGCATCCTAATGCCAATGTCGGGACCCCCGCCCTTAAGGCGGGCGGTCCCGATCTCCTTTAGTGTGGCGGGCGGACTGTTTCCGCCCGCCATCCTAATGGACCCCTAAATGTTTTTATGTACTGTTTTCTCTGGTCCTAATTCCTTCTGGGTGATTCTAACAGCAGCATTATTAGTAATATGTTCTGAAACATTACTCTTAGTAGTCAGTAATCACATTAAAAGAGTGACTAATATAATTATTATTAAAGGTAAGAAGAATGTCATCCCTAAAATTAACACGTGAAGTATCCCATCTTCATGCTGAAACAAAAAAAAATAAGAAAAATATAACAAAATAAAAAATCAGATTCTTTTTAATCCTCTTTTTTCTGTTATCTATAGCAGTTCAAGAAAAAATAGAACAAAGGTATCAATTTCAGTACTCACTTTTTTCAGCTTCAATAATGTGAACAATCAAAATCAGTTCCACCAGATTGATTTCTAAAATTGTCTATGCATGACATTTTTCTCAATTCATTACATTTTACACAGTGTTCCCTAGTTTTTTGTTTCAACAAACCTCAATATTTCAAAGCCTGTTTTCACTTCAGGTGGTTTCGTCTCTGTGTCAGACTCTGGATCATGGTCATTCTCATAATACCATGATAACTGTTAGTGGAAATTATTCATTTTCATCTGTGTCATCGTCTGATATTGTAGTTAAATATACCAACTCCTGTGATGCATACTTTCAATTGGGACTTCTCTATCAGGCTGATTTTACCAGTCATTGTTTCACACTCGTCAGTCTCCCAGGCAGATTACAATCTTGTCTCTGGCGCTGCCTCACAGTATTTCTGTTTGCAAGTTCTGCTCCTGGAGATTTCTTCAGCCCTTGCTTTTTCAGTGAAAGTCTGTAGTTCTGTATCACTCTCAAAACTGTGATTATTATCTCTTACTTTATACAGGCTCACTTTTGTCTACTTTCTCTACAGCAAACTTTCTTCCCAAAGTGATCTTTTCAACTCTCTTTTAGTTGCAACATGTCAAACTTATCATTTTAATTAGAGTCTACTTATTTTAGCTGCATGACAAAAACCTGTCACTCTGATCTCTTCATCAGTTACAAAATCATCATCCACCCTTCAGGATACATGGCACAAATCTGACTTGAACTGTCACTAAAAATGTCACTTTATTCAGAGCTGTTTTTATCTCAAACATCACCTGCTTACGCTTCCACCACTGTTACAACAGCTCTCACTCTCTTCGTATGAGCAGTGTATATCCATTGAGGCACTCCTTTATGCTTGACTGCATTATTGGTGGTTAGGATAACCTAATAAGGACCACTCTAATTCCCATCCTAACACCCCTGATGGGCATGTTTACAAACATGAATCCAGTCCCCTGCATTCAGATTTTCAAATGGCGTGTCTCTGTAATCTTCTGTGATTGCATTCACCTGGCATGAGACAGATTGTACAACATTAGTCAGACCTTTGCAATAGTCCAGCATGATATCATCAGTGATTGAGAATAATGAAGCTGAAGGTACATGAACAAGTGTAATACTCTACCCATGGTAATTTTATAGAGAGATAAACATACCTTCCTATGTCACACCACTTCCAACCTGTTGCGATACGGACTTTTACCAGTTTATTCTTGAGACATGCTTTCCACCACACCAGAAGATTGTGGTCAATAACTTCAAAGAAAACTATGCTTGATCTTGATAGCTGTACAAAGGATGTGTAAAACTTCATTCTTGAAGAAGGTGCCACAATCAGTCTCATCAGAAGTTGGGAGGCAGCGTCTTGGTATTAACCCCCTGAACAGCAATTTGGCTACCTACTGTGAGACTATCTGCTCTTCCAGTGGGAAATGCCACATTCCATTTAGAGAACATACTACCACCAAGATATAGTGTTGCAGAGTGGCATCTCAATAAAGTCTGTTTCCAGTCTTGTAAATCGTTCCTCTAATTTGCCAGTGTGATTTATAACAGTGAAAGTATTTTCTCTTGAATATTTAGATTACTAATTATACACCTGTTACATATATCTTCAGTAAAATGTTGAAATCCTGTATTTGCCCAATACTCCTAAAAATCCAGATTAGGTTATCTCTTTCTGTTGGGGTCTGATTATGTACATTTTTACACATGGGCTGCAACACTGAAATAAGTACAACATATATGTGTTCTCTGTTTACATACAAATCCTGATAATTCTTTTTGAACCCGAATTAATGCATCTTATTTTTTCATCATCAGGTTTATTTTTCTGCTGATCTCTCAAATCAGTCAAAGAAGCCTTAATGAATACACAAAGTCATAACTTACATTGCTTAAACGTTTTAGGACAGTACCATTTTCACACAATTCTCTTCTTCAATCTCTTGAATGATTATCCCTTCCTGCAGTGGGACCCTGGTCGAGTCAGGATCAAGCCAGCCAAGCGTTATCAAGTAAGCGGTGGGGGCAATAAAGACTGAAATACCGGGGTTGGTGCCCGACCTGCATTAGGTTTAAGAGCGAGACCGGGGAAGCCACTTTATTGCTAGCTCATCGCACTAAGCTTCAGCGCATATGCCGCCATTGTAAGGCCTGTTCGAGGAACTATGGCAGCAGGAACATAGGACTAGGAAAAGGCAACACCGACAACGTGCATGTCGCAAAGGTATATTTGGCCTCATCAACAAACATAGAGCTGCGTACCGCTTCAGAGAAGATTCCTCACAGCATCATGTTCCTCTTGTGAAGGTGACGCCGGAAAGAACCTAGAGGTCATTAGCACAAAGGAAGAACTACATCAAAAGGACTGAAATTATAGTATTGAAAGAAAAGAGTTATCAAAACTGAAGAAGGGCTACAGGATTGTTACTGGTGAATAGACTGTGCTCATTGAAATAAAAGAAAAAAACATTTACATTTGAAAGTTATGGAAAATCAAGCAGTAGCAACACACCTCCCCCCACCCACCCGCCCATGTTTCTTTGGCAATCTGGAGTTCCTCTTTTTGAATGGGAGGAATGGATTGAAAATTAAAAAAAATTATTTGGAAGCCATTGATGGTATGAGACTTTGAGCATCAAGGAAAAAGAGGCTATTGGTCTAAATAAGGGATCACTGACATAATATCGTCAACCACAATATCGAGTTTCAAAAATATTGGCGATAACATATCGACTACAATTATATCGACAACCAATATTTAATTAAGAAACTACAAAAATATCGACAACATATTATCGAATATAATTAATATCGAAACAAATAATATCGAAAGACAAAATATAGAAACAACAAATATCGTCTAGTAAAAAAATAAACAGTGCACAACAAAAATATTGAAATCAAAAATATAGATAACACTAACATCGACAATTTTCTAATATCGACACTAGAAAAAATGCCTAAAATACTTTAAATACAATAAAACGATATATTTTAAAAATATAATACACTCAACAAGCTATATAATACAGATAATAAACATTTTTCTAAACATTTCGACCAAATATCATCCAAACATTGCAGTGAATTTTATAACAAATACAATACTTTTACAATATAGTTTAAAAAAAATATTACATATATTTAAAATAGAAAAAAGAACAAACCAGGTTTACAGCACAATTCTTCAGTAAATAGCATTTCCACAACATCAAACAAAGCTAATAAATAAAAAAATCAAACCAACCAATGAAAATCTCCCACTCTTAAATCATCCAATCAAATGAAGCAACTAATCAAATACACAGTATAAAAGGAAAAATTGGCTACAGCTATTTCCTGCTTCTAACTCTAAAGAAAAAAGAAGGTGACACTCTGACCAACTATTTCCTGAAAAGACTACTTTTCCAGACAAGACTCCTACAGAAATAACCAAGGTAAGTTAAACTAATTTTTAAATAAAACTAAAGCAGTAGCCTAAAAGTCTAAATATATTTCTAAACAGTTTAAATAACATTTTGTTAATACCATTTATATCTCTTCTACAGATATATCCAAAACACAGCATTAAACCGTTAACAGATTATTTACTGCAAAATTATTCTTATAAGTATATTTAAAGGTTATCAAACACACCAACTGCATTTAATAAAAACAAATTTCTAATAAACATTTTATCTTTCTTCTATCTTCTTAACAGAAAATTTACAAACATCCAGAACTTCCTCCATCAAAGCAAAAGACTCCACAAAGAAATAAAGTAAGTACACATTTTAAATTATTTTACAAGCCAAAAAACTAAGTACAAAACAGCTTCCCCATACAAACCTCTCAAAATTAAGTAAAAGAATACAATAACAAATTCTTTTTTACTTCTACCAACAGAAATAAAGCAGCAAAATACAAGAAAACGCTGAAAAAAACTTCTAAACATTTGAAATTACAACAAAGAATCAGTGTAAGTATAATCATTAAAACATTAATGCATTTAAAACATGTATAGCAGTATTTAGACTTAAAATGGGTTTCTTTCTAATCTTTCCTAGCACAACAAATACAAACATAACAGAAGGTGCAGAGTTTGTTATGTATCAGAAAAATAAGCTATTACTATGTTGTATGGGGTATGTGTATACTCAAGAAAAACAGTCAGGACGCAAGGGGGCCCATTACGATGTCGGGCAGATTGCCCCCGCCAGGCTGGCGGTAGCCACCCCCAGCCTGGCGGGGGCAATCCGCCCGACAACCACACTCATTTCCCCCCTGCCATATTAGTATGGCTGGGGGGACCTAGGCGGACAGAAAGACCGTCCGCCGCTTTTCAGCCCCGGTCATCTTGCGGCCGGGGGAAAAGGTTTAATATGGTGGCAGTGTCTAATAGACACCGCCAGCCATATTAGGATGGGCATTTTGGAATGCCTTTCCGCGGCGGCAATGCCGCCACGGAAAGGCATGCGGTCTTCACTCTAGGGGCCCCCTGCGGGCCCCCAGAGTGAAGGTGATGTGGGGGGTGCACACGGGAGGTACCTGTGGCGGGCACATCCTAATACCATTTAGAAAAGGGGGTGGTGATGAACAGAGTGTCTGAGTTAAACTGACCACTCTTACCCAGTCCAAAGATCAGGGCTTGATCCATCACCGTTATTTATCTCACTGCCCCATCCCAGCTCAGAACCTGGCTATATGCAAATCAGTCTGTCCCTGGCCCAGTGCATCATGGGAACAGGGCAGACTAAACTACCAAGCCAATTCTTCACCAGAAAGGAGACAAGCTACCGGGGACCGGTTTCTGGCATTTCAGCCTTCTTCGGCCCGGCTTGCTTGAATCCTGATGGAGCAGTGAGAAAGGGACTCATGTCTGAGTATACCCTGCCACACCTATAGTGGCCAAAAACGATTTAGAAAAGGGGGTGGTGATGAACAGAGTGTCTGAGTTAAACAGACCACTCTTACCCAGTCCAAAGATCAGGGCTTGATCCATCACCGTTATTTATCTCACTGCCCCATCCCAGCTCAGAACCTGGCTATATGCAAATCAGTCTGTCCCTGGCCCAGTGCATCATGGGAACAGGGCAGACTAAACTACCAAGCCAATTCTTCACCAGAAAGGAGACAAGCTACCGGGGACCGGTTTCTGGCATTTCAGCCTTCTTCGGCCCGGCTTGCTTGAATCCTGATGGAGCAGTGAGAAAGGGACTCATGTCTGAGTATACCCTGCCACACCTATAGTGGCCAAAAACGATTTAGAAAAGGGGGTGGTGATGAACAGAGTGTCTGAGTTAAACAGACCACTCTTACCCAGTCCAAAGATCAGGGCTTGATCCATCACCGTTATTTATCTCACTGCCCCATCCCAGCTCAGAACCTGGCTATATGCAAATCAGTCTGTCCCTGGCCCAGTGCATCATGGGAACAGGGCAGACTAAACTACCAAGCCAATTCTTCACCAGAAAGGAGACAAGCTACCGGGGACCGGTTTCTGGCATTTCAGCCTTCTTCGGCCCGGCTTGCTTGAATCCTGATGGAGCAGTGAGAAAGGGACTCATGTCTGAGTATACCCTGCCACACCTATAGTGGCCAAAAACGATTTAGAAAAGGGGGTGGTGATGAACAGAGTGTCTGAGTTAAACAGACCACTCTTACCCAGTCCAAAGATCAGGGCTTGATCCATCACCGTTATTTATCTCACTGCCCCATCCCAGCTCAGAACCTGGCTATATGCAAATCAGTCTGTCCCTGGCCCAGTGTAAGAATTGGCTTTTGTAGTTTGGTTTGCCCTGTTCCCATCATGCACTGGGACAGGAACAGACTAAATTGCATACAGCCAGGTTCTGAACCTGGGATGGTGCAGTGAGCTAAAAAACGGTGTTGGATCTAGCCCTGATCTCTTGACTGGGTGAGAGCTTTCTGCTTAATTCAGAGACTCTGTCCCTCACCACCCCTTGTTGTAAATATTTTTGTCCACCCTAAGCGTGGAAGGGTATTCTCAGATGTGAGACCCTTGCTCATTGCACCATCAGGATTCAAGCAAACCGGGCCGAAGACGGCTGTAATGCCAGAAACCGGTCCCCGGGAGCTTGTTTCCTTCCCAGTGTAAGAATTGGCTTTTGTAGTTTGGTTTGCCCTGTTCCCATCATGCACTGGGACAGGAACAGACTAATTTGCATACAGCCAGGTTCTGAAACTGGGATGGTGCAGTGAGCTAAAAAACGGTGTTGGATCTAGCCCTGATCTCTTGACTGGGTGAGAGCGTTCTGCTTAATTCAGATACTCTGTCCCTCACCACCCCTTGTTGTAAATATTTTTGTCCACCCTAAGCGTGGAAGGGTATTCTCAGATGTGAGACCCTTGCTCATTGCACCATCAGGATTCAAGCAAACCGGGCCGAAGACGGCTGTAATGCCAGAAACCGGTCCCCGGGAGCTTGTTTCCTTCCCAGTGTAAGAATTGGCTTTTGTAGTTTGGTTTGCCCTGTTCCCATCATGCACTGGGACAGGAACAGACTAATTTGCATACAGCCAGGTTCTGAAACTGGGATGGTGCAGTGAGCTAAAAAACGGTGTTGGATCTAGCCCTGATCTCTTGACTGGGTGAGAGCTTTCTGCTTAATTCAGAGACTCTGTCCCTCACCACCCCTTGTTGTAAACATCCTAATACCAGTCAAGGGACCCCCGCCCTTATGGCGGGCGGTCCCCAGTTACAATAGGATGGCGGGCGGACTAAGTCCACCCGCCATACAAATGGGCCCCAAAGTATTTTGGAAATGTAGTAAATACTACTCGAATAAATGTTATGGTAGAGCTACAACTGAAGAAGCTAGTGTACTATCTACCAAAGAACATAATCACCCCCCTAATGTCACTGAAATAGAGGTCAGAGATGCCCTTGAAAGCATAAAAGAAGCAAGTACAGGAACTGAAAAACCTACAACCCAAATACTAAAAGAGGAACTCTTAAAAGTTCCTCAACATGCTTCTGGGCAACTACCCTCAATTGATTCCCTAAAACGAACAATTGCTGGACAAAAAAGATTAACAACAACTACTCAACCTGACCCTAAAACCCTGGAAGAAGTTGTCATTCCCCCTGAACTTAATATAACTCACAATAAGGAACCATTCTTACTTTTTGACAACAAATGCCCTACCAACAGAATATTAATGTTTGCTACTGCAAATAATCTAAGAAAATTACAAGACTGCCAACACTGGATGATGAATGGGACTTTTAAAACAGGCCCAAAACCATTTTACCAGCTCTACAGCATACATGGTGTATACTATCAATCCAAAATTCCATTTATTTACTGCTTGTTGCCAAACAAACAACAAAATACCTACACAGAAGTCCGAAACACAATAAAACAGGAAACCAATAATTATGTTCCTCAGAAAATAATTATTGATTTCGAACTGGCAATGATCACTAGTATATTAAAAACTTTTCCACACACAGCAATACAAGGTTGCTATTACCATTTTATGAAATGAAATAATACTTTATTTCGATAAAAACAAACTTTATCATAAAAGTACATGCAATTCATTATTTTTTTAAAAAAAGAATAAAAACGTTAAAGGTAAAATCTTTTCAGAAACAAGTGGAGGCGCAGGAGGTTAGGGGCTAGATTAGAAAAAAGTCCTGAGACAAACAACCGGGGGATGGCCTGGTGCATTGTTATATACAGTTTCCTACCCCATTCTCGATTTTATCAGTCTAGAACGTATCTGCCAGGCCTTTCCCAGGAATTTGGCGACTCCGCAAAAAATCGTCAAGGATGTTGTGTCAGTTACCAGTATGCGGAGTGCCATCGCATGGTGCCTAACTCCCAGTTCTCTGCATACTGGCTTTAACCACCTTCTCCTGGGTCCGCTGTATGCTCTACAGGCAAATATTAAGTGAGCTTTAGGAGATATCTCCAAAAATCTACATTAAGCATACAATATGCTACAGATAGCACTTTTGCCTGTCAAATCAAAAAATTAATTGCCCTAGCAAATGTCCCTATTACAGATGTAGCAGAACATTATAACACACTAATCAATAGCCCATATTACAAAAAAAATAAAATAAAAACTAGCACCACTCCTCGACTACTACGATGATACATGGGTGGGAAGGCTACAACCGATCTGGACATAGATGCCAACCTAAATTTCACATAGCCTGGTGGAATGTCTATCTAAGCACACTAAATCAAGAAGCCAAAACTAACAACAGTGTTGAAGGATGGCACAATGCCTTTCAAGCAACCACTAGCAGAAGAAAACCTACCGTACAAAAACGAATACAAGCTTTACAAAAAGAACAGAGTCACTAAGAGCTACGCATACAACAATCAGTAACCCAAATAGAACCAAAATTAACCAAACAAACTAAACAAATGTTTAAACTACTTCAAAGCCAAGTCACCCTATATCCTTCTACACGAGGCCTAGACTACCCATCTATAATAGCCAAAAGCCTCCTGTGAATTATCAACACACAAATAACAATACTCAATATTTATTTTAAATAATCAATTAATCAGCATAAAAATATTATATTATAAAAAATATTCTATAATTGTCATACATATTTATGTCCAATAAAAACATATATGTGGACAATTAAATAATACTTCTTATAATATACAAAATATCAATCACAATTAAAATAACATTTCACACTCAAATGATATAAAATTAAGAAACTTACAATTCATGTAGCAGAAGAATATGTAATGCAACCACGTGTAATCCATGTACTCCACTGGTAATCCATGATAAATCCAATTTGTGTAAACCCTCAAAAACCCGAAAACATGAAACAACTGCAAAAAACGCTCCAGGAAATCCCGATAAAAACAAGTGTGGTAACTTTATTAATTAAAATATTAAACACACACTTTTGTTTAAAAAACACATTTTCTTCTCCAGCATAATGTCGAAACCCTTAAAAACCCGAAAAATAGTTAAAAAATAGAAGAATTGCTCTAGGAAACCCCCAAAAAAACAAAGTGTGGTAACTTTATTAATTAAAGTGACATACACACACTTTTAGTTTAAAAAAATGCATAATCTTCTCCAACTTTAATTGAATACCCTTAAAACCCCGAAAATAGTTAAAAAAGCTTAAAAATCGCTCCATGAAACCACGAGAAAACGAAAGAGAGTATAAAAAGATTAGTTTAATAAACGAATTCACTCTTCTTTAAAAAATAAAAAAAATGCATCCCTCTCCGGAACGAAACCCCAAAAACCCGCAATCTGTAAAAAATATCGAAAACAAACCCACCCACATATAGCCCCCAAACACTTCAAAATACACATTAACATTAATATAAAACATTAAAAGAAACATATGTTTACATTAAACACAGTAAATACACTAGGCCTAAAAAACTCACAACACCACCGTAAAAAACAAATAACACCAAAAACATACAAAAACCACGACTAAATACATAAAGTAATACTACACACCTCCCAAATACAATCAAACACTACTACTCTGTAAAATATAATAGTTAAAATTCACCTTACCTTTCCCAACGTGACACAGCATCCAACCGCAAGCTTCTCCAGTCCTGAATGTAGCAAAATAACATTGCGCGGTTAAAAAATAGTCCCATGTAAACAATAATAGAAACTTAAACATATTAAATACCAAGTTCTAAATAAAAATAAAATATGCTACTAGACTTAAAATATTTTAAAAAAAATTCTATCACTTTAAAAATTAATTTATGATTAATGTCTTCTTGTAAATTAATAATAATTAATAACAACGGATTACTAATATTATTAATACTTTATTTAATATATATAAAAGCCTAAAAAATTCATATAAATAATTTCACTTCAGTGTATATATAATTTTCATTTCTGTATTACTTTTAAATTTACTATACAATTATGTAACTTTTGTAAATTAATAATAATACATAACAAATATTATTAATTATTAATATTAAACATTTTTATGTATATAAATTGTGAATAACTACAGATCAAAAATTACACTTGAGTGAATATATACAATAAATCTTTATGTTAATTGATAAATTAATTTATAATTAATACATTTTTGTAAATTAATAATATTAATTAATAAATTATATATATTATTTATTATTATTATTATTTGTGTCTTTGTATGTAAATGATTTAAAAATACATATCAAACATTGTACCTGACTGTATGTAGGATTTTGTGTTTTATATTTTTGCAAGAATTACTTTTTAATTAAATACCGTTAGTATATTTTTAATATTAATGAATTACAAATATTAATTATTATTATGAACATTATATTTTATGTGTATAAATGTGGAAAGAAATATATGAAGCATGTCAAAATAGCAAAAATGTACTTACCTGTTTTCTATTTTCTGTTCATGTATATGTTAAAAATATATAAATATTAAAATTAATATATATTATATATTATTATTATTATTATTATTATTATTATTATTATTATTAATATTAATATTATTATTAATATTATTATTAACAATTAAATATTTAATCTACAGACATACAAAATATTTGTAAAAGTGTTAATGATTTATAAAAAAATCTTTACAATGATAAAAACAAATCTGAAACCAAACAAGACTGTATATATATTTTTTAAATAATACTATTAAAAAATATATAATTTGAATTGTAAAACATTTATCAATATAAATAAATGTAATGTAATAAATGTTGTTTATCTAACAGTTAAACACACACAATATATTGTTTTTTTTCTGTACTGTAAATATTACCAATAGATTCTGTAAATAAAAATGTTCAAACAATTCATCACTACTTATTTAGCAAATAATAATAAAAAATTGTTATTATTATTATGATAATATGTATATATTTACATCTATCTTTTTCACTTACAAATATTTAATCTGCAATTATAATGTAACAACATATCTTTTATAACATTACTTTTCTGACTAAAATATAAAACATAAATGACTTACTATTCCCACTCCAATGAGGTGAAAGTCAGGGAAGTTGCTGGATACTGACCCAATTAAATTTACTATTCCCACTCCAGTCAAATAAACGTCAGTGAAGATTCTGGACACTGACCCAATTACATGTACTATTCCCACTCCAATCATATAAAGGTCAGGGAAGGTGCTGGACACTGACCCAATTTAATTTACTATTCCCACTCCAATAAGATGAAAACCAGGGAAGGTGCTAGACACTGACCCAACTTAATTTACTATTCTGATCAAAGTCAGGGAAGTCCTGTACACAGACCCATTTCAATGTATTATTCCCACTCCAGTCAGATAAATGTCAGGGAAGGTGCTGGACATTGACCCAATTTAATGTACTATTCCCACTTCAGTCAGATAAAAGTCAGAGAAGGTGCTGAACACTGACCCAATTTAATTTACTATTCCCACTCCAGTCAGATCAAAGTCAGCGAAGGTGCTGGACACTGACCCAATACAATTGACTGTTCCCACTCCAATCTTATAAATGTCAGGGAAGGTGCTGGACACTGACCCAATTTAATTTACTATTCCAAATCCAATCAGATGAAAATCAGGGAAGGTGCTGGACACTGACCCAATTTAATTTACTATTCCCACTCCAATCTGATAAAAGTCAGGGAAGTTGCTGGACATTGACTCATTTAAATTTACTATTCCCACTCCAGTCAGATAAAAGTCAGGGAAGGTGCTGGACACTGAACCAATTTAATGTACTATTCCCACTCCAATCTGATAAAAGTCAGGGAAGGTGCTGGACACTGACCCAATTTAAGTTACTATTCCTACTCCAGTTAGATGAAAATCAGGGAAGGTGCTGGACACTGACCCAATTTAATTTACTATTCCCACTCCAATCTGATAAAAGTCAGGGAATTCCGATACACTGACCCATTTCAATTTACTATTCCCACTCCAGTAGGATAAAAGTCAAGGAAGATGCTGACCACTGACCCATTTCAATTTACTATTCCCACTCCAATCTGATAAAAGTCAGGGAATTCCTGGACACTGACCCATTTCAATTTACTATTCCCACTCCAGTCAGATAAAAGTCAGGGAAGGTGCTGGACACTGACCCAATTTAATTTACTATTCCCACTCCAATCTGATAAAAGTCAGAGAAGGTGCTGGACACTGACCCATTTCAATTTACTATTCCCACTCCAGTCAGATAAAAGTCAGGGACTGTGCTGGACACTAACCCAATTTAATTTACTATCCCCACTCCAGTCAGATAAAAGTCAGGGAAGGTGCTGGGCACTGACCCAATTAAATTTACTATACCCCCTCCAATCTGATAAAAGTCATGGAAGGTGCTGGACACTGACCCACTTTAATTTACTATTCCCAATCCAATCAGATAAAAGGCAGGGAAGGTGCTGGACACTGACCCATTTCAATTTACCATTCCCACTCCAGTCAGATAAAAGTCAGGGAAAGTGCTGGACACTGACCCAATTTAATTTACTGTTCCCACTCCAGTCAGATAAAAGTCAGGGAAGTTGCTGGACACTTACCCAATTACATTTACTATTCCCACTCCAATAAGACAAAGGTCAGGGAAGGTGCTGGACACTGACCCAATTTAATTTACTATTTCCACTCAAATAAATGTGAAAATCAGGGAAGGTGCTGGACACTAACCCTATTTAATTTACTATTCCCACTCCATGCAAATAAAAGTCAGGGAAGGTGCTGGACACTAACCCAATTTAATTTACTATTCCCACTCCAACCAGATAAAAAGTCAGGGAAGAAACTGGACACTGACCCAATTTAATTTACTATTCACTCCACAATAAAATGAAAGTCAGTAAAAATGCAATTCATTAACCCAAAATATACCATATCCCATATTAACTCAACATCACATTCATACATTTTTCAAAATAATGTTTTTAAATAAAATTAAAATATTAAACTCATTACAAAAAAGTACTACAATTTCAATTTTTTTTGCATTTCTTTTAAAAATTCTAAAATGTAATTAAAATATTTTTTTTATTTAAAAAAACTGCCCACCCTTATCCACTATTAACCCAATATCTTATTCATATAATTTTATGTGAAAATTTAAATATAAATTGAAATTTTTTAAATTTTGTTTTCAATTTCTTTTTAAATGAATTATTAATTTATAAATTATTACTAATTTTTTATAAAAAAACCACACCCTTATCTTCTATTAACACAACATCACAATATTAAATGTAAAACATTTTTTTTTAGAAATTTAAAATTTCCCCCAAAGTTTTTTTTTTTTAAATTTGCATATTATTATAAATATCACTGATTATTTTAAAACACTCCCCGCCCTTATCCCCTATTAACCCAACATCCCGCTCCTAAAATTAAAATGCATTTATGAAATTAATTTTAAAATTTTAAAATTCATTTCTTTTTTTTAAAAATTTGCATATCACTAAAATGTATGACTAATTACTTTAAAACACTCCCCACCCTTATCCCCTATTAACCCAACATCCCGCTCCTAAAATAAACCACATTTTAAAAAGGTATATTTTAATTTTTAAATTAAATTTTTCAATTTGTTTTTTTTTACATTTGCATATTAATAAAATGTATAACTATTTATTTTAAAA
Organism: Lissotriton vulgaris; assembly: GCF_964263255.1. NCBI lineage: Eukaryota > Metazoa > Chordata > Amphibia > Caudata > Salamandridae > Lissotriton > Lissotriton vulgaris. The sequence continues at coordinate 183,730,628 of NC_141688.1, read as the reverse complement.
CACTCCCCACCCTTATCCCCTAATAACCCAACATCCTGTCCCTAAAATAAAAAAAAACATAAAATACACAAATAAACATTAAATACAATTAAAATAATTACAATTTTACAAAAATAGCATAAATATTAACACATTTTTTATATTTATATTATATACATTATATACAATTTTTTTCTCGATATTTTATACTATCTATATTTTTTTCGATATTTTTACCATTCTATATATCTCAATTCGATATTTCATACAACACTAACAAAACGATATTAACATTACCGATATTTTTGATTCAATATTTTTTACAACAATATTTATTTCAGAAAACCTAAAACGATATTTTTTACATCGATATTTTGACATTCGATATTTATTAATACTCTATATTTTTGACTCGATATTACTTACATTCGATATTTCCTATTCAATATTATGCCCAGTTACCCTAAATAAGGAAGGGCAACATATTTTTATGTTTTTGCCACTAATATTGGGGGCTGATGGCGAAGTAATGGACGTTCCATATGTGAATGCTAAGAAGAGGTAAGAGATATATTTTGGAAAACAGGTGAACATAAACATGCAGCACCACATTTTCTATACCTAACTCCAGGAAAGCCCACACATGCATAGACACATTTGTTACACATTTAAGGAAGTTAGACATAAAATGTGACTTTGGGGGATTGCCTGATCAGAAGATTAGTGTTCAATTGATTGGGCAAGAGACTATGCCTGAAAGTAATGCAATGTTTGAAGACAAAACAAGTCAATGAAGTCAATGAGTTAAAGGAAGGAACTACAAGAACATTTAAAGACAAACCAAGTGGGGAGAAAGGGAAGAAGAAATTCAACAGGAGTGTCAACAAGTTAGGATTTAAGGGGTGTTACAGGTGTGGGAGCATGGGACATGCTGATTTAAAGGGATTTTTTGAAAGGGGTAAGAATTGTCGCAAATGTGGGATGAAAGAACATTTAGGTCCTTTTTACAAGTCTGGCAATCAAAGGACCGCCAGACTCATGATGGTGTGGCAGTGGTAGATCTAGCCACCACCTCACCAGTGGTCTGACCGCTCAGTTAGGACCGCCTGATCGGCCAAGGAACCGCCATTACCTGGCATTGGAGCATCGGTCAGAGGCTGCAATGTGCTTGCAGGGCCTCCATGGACCCGCCAAAGCATATTATGAGTTTTTCTTTTCCAGGGTTTACCTGGCGGTTCCTTTTCCATATAAAACGTGGTGGAAAGAAAACAAAGGATACCCTAAAATGACCCCCCTGTGCCTCAACCACATGTAGATGCACACAGGGTGTCAGGTCCCAGTGTCCTCAGGATCGTACAATGCTATAAAGGGTTCCACCTCTCGACAGCCTCTGGGTCTGAATGAGAACAGACTCGCAGAAGTGGTCAAGCGAGGGATATCAGGAAGGGTAGGAAGGGAGCAGCAGGGAGAGGATGCTGAAACGAGAACAAGGGACTATGAGACAAGCACACACTTGTACATGTAATATACACAGGCAGGTAACACAATGTACAGCCTACCAGATACAGTTATCTGAAGGCTCATTTACCTGGTAGGAGAGAAGAGGTTAGCTTTGCCTGGCAATCAGAAGTGAAGAATATGTATCTCTGATCTAGAACACAAGAACCTTGAGGTTATCCTTTGAATCAGATGCACTTTGCAACATAAACCTTCGTATGACTCACACGTACCAAATGTTATGACAGATAAGGCTTCAACAGAGGGCAAATGGTAAACAGCCAGCCAGGCGAAGCTCATAAACCCCTGTTGTAATAGCACAAGAATGAAAACAATAGTTAGTTTCTGAATCCCAAACGATTAGACCTCCGGTATAACTTCACCCGTGGACTAATAATGGTAGAGAACGAAAGGGTCTGCTCCAAATGATGAACACAGTAAATGTACTTATACTGGAGCCCAAAGAACAAAAGAATGCTGAATACTTCTTCAGCATAACCGGATATACATCGTTGTCCAGAGTGAGCACAGCCTTTGTACTCAAAGTTGCTCAGAGAAATAATAGCAAAGTACTTTCTAACAAACAGATTCCCAATTGTCAAGCCCCCCACTGGACAGAGGGATAATCGGCAAATGACTCAAAATTGCGAGTAAATCATAACAACGCTATGACCCAGTCTCAGGAAGTATTCCAGGAAGAGATTCCACCCAGATACGAGTTTGCACTCACAACGGGAGTGCACAGCTGCAGCAAGAAAAGAAATGAAACAGGCACTGAATAAAGTCTCAGAGGAGACTCGCGAACGGAGCCTCAGCCGAGGGCTCCTTGAGCTCTAATTAGCTCTGTAACCAAGATCGACAAAGTCCGATACCAGCGTTCCAAGGGAAAACAACCACAGAGAAGAACACTTCCCAAAGGATACGCTGGATACTCGAGGGAAACAATCCTACAGTGTCTTTGATTCACATCCAGAATCAACGGCAAGGATCTCTCATTCTCTGCTCCGCCTTGAAGCTTCCGCGTGTGACGTCATCAGCCAGAGGCGTCGCACGCGTACCTAGAATTATGGGAAATGTAGTCTTACTGCACATAGAACGTCTCAAGGCAGTGTTCGAGACTGCCCACCTCCGTGGGACGCGACAGTACATCCCTCTCCCGAAGAACACTGACAGAGACATGGCTTGTCTGGGAATCTTTTATGGAATAGCTTGACATATTTAGGCGCATGAACACCTGAGGCTGGTTCCCAGGAATTCTCCTCATTGCCATATCCCTTCCAGGCCACCAAATACCACAACCTGGTGCGGTATATTTTGGAATCCACAATTCCTCTCACCTCGTATTCTTCTTCCTCGTCCACCTTGACAGCTGCAGGGATGGACCGTTTGACCGACTGCGTGGGTTTAACTAAAGACACGTGAAATGCAGGATGTATTCGCAGAGAGGAAGGTAGAGCCAACTTAACAACCACAGGATTGATCAATTTGAGAACTTTGTAAGGACCAATGTATTTAGGATTGAAAATACTGTACCGTTTAAAACGTATGTTCTTGGTGGATAACCATACGTAGTCCCCCTTTTTATACACTGGCCCAGTCTGTCTGTGCTTGTTCCCATAGGCCTTGTACCTCATTTTTGCCTGTCTTAAATGATCTTTGACTTTCTGCCATGTCTCCTGAATAATTTGTACTCTTTCCTGCGCTTCGGGAACAAGGGAAGCTGATGCAGGATGTTGGAAGGGTGAAAAAATTAGGATGAAAACCATATGTGCTGAAAAAAGGGGCATGTTTGGTGGAACCATGTACAGCGCTGTTATATGCTATTTCAGCTAGCCATAATCTTTCTACCCAATCCTCCTTAGTGACATCCACGTAGCATCTTAGATATTGCTTTAGGATTTGATTAACCCGTTCGGTTTGCCCATCGGTTTGAGGATGGAAGCTAGTGGATGTACTGGATGTTATTCCCAGGGCCCTACACCATGTCTTCCAGAATCTAGCGGTAAACTAACTGCCCCTGTCTGAAACTATCACTTTGGGTAATCCATGTAACCTCACTATGTTGGTGAGGAATAGCTTAGCTAACAAACTAGCAGAGGGAACCCTTTTACAGGCAATGAAATGAGCCATCTTCGTTAAGTAATCCACTACTACCAGAATGGCAGTGCATCCCTGGTCAACCGGCATACCCACCACGAAGTCCATTGAAATGTTTTCCCAAGGTAAATCAGGAGTGGGAAGAGGTTGTAACAGGCCAGATTGTTTGGAGTGCAAGGTTTTCGTTTGACTACACACAGGGCACTCAGCTACCCAGGCAGCAACCTCTTTCTTTATATTAGGCCATCAGAATTGTCTTTGTACTCTTTCAAGTGTCTTTCTGGTTCCGTTGTGGCCTGCACACGGTGCACTGTGACACCACTGAAACACCTGCTTCCTCAAGGCCTGGATGGGTAACAAAAGCTGTTTCTGTCTCATAGGGAGTCCTTGAACCATCTTCCACTCTTTATGTTCTGTCATCCATTTCTTCCACTCTTCTTTCTACACATTTCTAATGACACTTTGCAGAAACATCTGAGTACAAGTGACGCCGATAACCCTCTTCGGGTCGATGATGGATTCCTCCCGTACCTCAGTTGGTTCCGTCTTGGTGAACTGTCGGGATAAAGCATCCGCCTTTCGATTATCCTTTCCTGGTCGGTATGTGACAATGAAATCAAAGTCCGCGAAATGCATCATCCATCGCATCTGCCTAGGCGTTAAATGGCGGGCTGCTGCCATGTACTGTAGGTTACAGTGGTCCGTATATACTGTTACTACATGACGCGCCCCCAGGAGATGATGCCTCCATTCCAGAAATGCAGTTCTTATCACCAACAACTCTTTCTCGGCTATAACATAGTTCTGTTCGGCTTGGTTCAGGGTACGTGAGAGGTAGGCCACTGGATGTAATTGGCCGGTGTCGGAGTGACGTTGTGACAGGACAGCTCCTACCGCAGTATCGGATGCGTCAGCTTCCACTATGAATGGTTTGTTGGGATCTGCATGCACCAACACAGGTGCTGAAACAAAAGCCTTCTTCAGCTCATCAAACCCTCTCTGGGCCTCTTCCGTCCAAACAAAAGGCACCTTCTTTTTGAATAATCTTGTCATCGGGGATGCCATAGCAGAAAAGTTCTCAATAAACCGGCGATAAAAGTTCGCAAACCCAATAAAACACTGGATGTCCCTCACTGTTTTGGGTCTGGGCCAATTCTTCACTGCGAATACTTTTCTTTCAGACATTTCCTGTCCCTTTGGCGTAAGCATCACTCCTAAAAATTCCACCGAGGTAGTATTAAACTCACACTTGCTGAGTTTGCAATATAGATGATGTTCCAATAATGTACGTAGAACATCCTTCACGTGATCCACATGTTGTTCCGTGGTAGATGAATAGATCAAGATGTCATCTATGTATACCACTACGAAACGCTCCAGATACTTCTTGAGTACATCATCCAGAAAGAACTGGAAGGCGGCAGGCACGTTACATAGCCCGAAGGGCATTACTAAGTACTCGTATAGTCCAAAACGGGTCTTGATGGCAGTCTTCCACTCGTCCCCTGATCGCATTCGGACTAGGTGGTACGCGCCCTTCAAGTCCAGCCTCGTGAAAATCACCGCCTCTTTAACTTGCTCCAACAGCACATTGATGAGAGGGAGAGGATATTTATTTTTCACGGTAATGGCGTTTAGAGCTCTATAATCCGCACAAGGACGGAGTTCCCCATTAGCTTTGGGAATGAAGAACAACGGAGAGGCAGCCGGGGATTTTGATTCTCTGATAAACCCAAGCTCCAATAGCTTGTCTAGGTATGCTCGGAGATGTATAGTTTCTGGTTCGGTGAGCGCATAAACATGCCCAGCCGGAATCTTGGCCCCTGGAATCAAGTCAATTTGACAATCATATGTTCTGTGCGGTGGTAATGCTTCTGCCTTCCTTTCACCAAATACCTCAGCCAAGTCCCGATACTCGAATGGGAGTTCCACATCATGTTCTATTGTGGCGGCGATATGATGGATACAAGCTAGCCCGGAAGCAGGACTAGTTCTCACAGGGTAACAGTTCTGTTGACAATATTCCGATGTGAATTGGAGTGTTTGTCCTTCCCAATCCACTACTGGGTTATGTTTCCGCAACCACGGCAATCCCAGGATCACTCCGTACTGTGGTGCATGAATGATATTGAAATACAATGTTTCCTGATGTTCCAAACCCATGGTCATACCGAGATCCCTGGTCTGTAACCTGATAGGACCAGAATCCAACTTTCTGCCATCCACTGCAAACACGGCTTCTGGAGTCTCCTTTTCTTGTAGTGCAAGTCCTAAGCTGACAGCCTTTGTATGGTCCATAAAGCAACCCGTTGCCCCGGAATCCAACATTGCTCGAATCCTCAACCACTTCGTGTCTATTTCCAGCCCAATATCAACATAGAAATGTAAACCTTCCTTTCTCCCGTCTCCGTCCAATGAAGGGATGAAGAACTTACTTGAAGGGATCCCTTCATCCACCTTCAAGCCTTCTCGTTTCCCGACCCCTGTTCGGAAGCCACCACGGACACCTTCTTGTGTTCATTCCTTGGTCTTGTTCTCGTAGGACATTCCCTAATGAAATGCCCCTTCCGACCACAATACAAATATTAGCCTTTCTTTCTTCGATATTCCCTTTCTTCTGTGGTCAAAGGAGATCTTACTGCCCCTATTTCCATAGGTTCTGGCTTAGAAGCTGGTGCCCCCTCTGGGCCTTTGGGATGCTCATAACGTGGTGTTAGCCTGTCCTTCCGCCGGTTTTCTCCCCTCCTGTCACTAAGGCGATGATCCAGTCTAGGAACCAGGCTAATCATGTCCTCACAAGTACTGGGTTGAGGATCGATCTGCGCCAGTACGTCCTTCATCTCCTCTGTCAGCCCCGTGTAAAAAATGGCATGTCTTTTTTCTTCTGGCCAATCAGTTTCTGCTATGAGTCTTCTGAAGTCGTTAAGATACGCTATTAAATCTCTATTTCCCTGTTTTAATCCTAACAACTCCCTGTCTGCCGACATGGTGGCTGATCTGCGGTTGAAGGTTTTCTCGAAATCTGTTCTAAAAGCCTCCCAATCCCTTAATATGGGGTCATCTCGTTTCACTAACGGTACAGCCCATTGAGCTGCATCCCCAGCTAGGTATGAAATGAGAAATGCCACCCTGGCATGATTTGTGTTAAAAACCTTGGGTTTACAAGAGAAATGTAACAACACCTGCGTGAGGAATACTTGCACCTTACTACTATCTCCATGGAATCTTTCGGGGGAGGCCAGGGGTATCGGAGCGGGTACTTCCACCACCAGGGAAGAGGCCTGCGGAGTACCAGCATCAAAGGGATTACGATTCATCCTATCTACCTGTGCCTGCAACGCAGCAGTCTCAGCCCTAGAAGCCTGTAACTCAGTTTGCACCAACGCTAGGGCTGCCAGGATGTCATCCATGGTGGACATCGTATCGTACGATCGTGAGGACTAAATATCTTGGGCCGTTGATTCTGTCAGGTTCCAGTGTCCTCAGGATCGTACAATGCTATAAAGGGTTCCACCTCTCGACAGCCTCTGGGTCTGAATGAGAACAGACTCACAGAAGTGGTCAAGCGAGGGATATCAGGAAGGGTAGGAAGGGAGCAGCAGGGAGAGGATGCTGAAACGAGAACAAGGCACTATGAGACAAGCACACACTTGTACATGTAATATACACAGGCAGGTAACACAATGTACAGCCTACCAGATACAGTTATCTGAAGGCTCATTTACCTGGTAGGAGAGAAGAGGTTAGCTTTGCCTGGCAATCAGAAGTGAAGAATATGTATCTCTGATCTAGAACACAAGAACCTTGAGGTTATCCTTTGAATCAGATGCACTTTGCAACATAAACCTTCGTATGACTGACACGTACCAAATGTTATGACAGATAAGGCTTCAACAGAGGGCAAATGGTAAACAGCCAGCCAGGCGAAGCTCATAAACCCCTGTTGTAATAGCACAAGAATGAAAACAATAGTTAGTTTCTGAATCCCAAACGATTAGACCTCTGGTATAGCTTCACCCGTGGACTAATAATGGTAGAGAACAAAAGGGTCTGCTCCAAATGATGAACACAGTAAATGTACTTATACTGGAGCCCAAAGAACAAAAGAATGCTGAATACTTCTTCAGCATAACCGGATATACATCGTTTTCCAGAGTGAGCACAGCCTTTATACTCAAAGTTGCTCCGAGAAATAATAGCAAAGTACTTTCTAACAAACAGATTCCCAATTGTCAAGCCCCCCACTGGACAGAGGGATAATCGGCAAATGACTCACAATTGCGAGTAAATCATAACAACGCTATCACCCAGTGTCAGGAAGTATTCCGGGAAGAGATTCCACCCAGATACGAGTTTGCACTCACAACGGGAGTGCACAGCTGCAGCAAGAAAAGAAATGAAACAGGCACTGAATAAAGTCTCAGAGGAGACTCGCGAACGGAGCCTCAGCCGAGGGCTCCTTGAGCTCTAATTAGCTCCGTAACCAAGATCGACAAAGTCCGATACCAGCGTTCCAAGGGAAAACAACCACAGAGAAGAACACTTCCCAAAGGATACGCTGGATACTCGAGGGAAACAATCCTACCGTGTCTTCGATTCACATCCAGAATCAACGGCAAGGATCTCTCATTCTCCGCTCCGCCTTGAAGCTTCCGCGTGTGACGTCATCAGCCAGAGGCATCGCACGCGTACCTAGAATTATGGGAAATGTAGTCTTACTGCACATAGAACGTCTCAAGGCAGTGTTCGAGACTGCCCACCTCCGTGGGACGCGACACAGGGGGGCATAACATGTGCCCCCGTGTGTGCATGCACATAGGTTCCGGCACAGCATGGACTTTCGAGTACATGTTGTGTAGGAACCTTGTATTGCGGTCCCATTGCATCCTTTAGAAGAGGCACTGCCATGGGACCGCACTTCGCCCACCTACAAGACTACTAAAATGTAATTGGGCGGGCACTGGCAAACCTTGGTGGATCGGTGGCACGTGGGTTTGCACCGGTGCACCTCCGCTCAGCCAAAAAGTCATAAGTGAGGCCTTAGTGAGGGTTTGCAAGGATTATAGTAAAAATAGAGTAGTATGGGTGGAAGAGGAGGATAGTGTACTAGAAAGGGTACTATGCATTGATGAGGAGTTAGGGGAAGTAGACCGTGGACTGATTTTTTGGTGAATGGAGTCACCATAGAGCTAATAGTGGACCCAGGGTCTATATATAGCATCATTACAATTTTGGATGCTAAGTTGCCTAGTGTGGCACTACAACCCAGTGACATTCAACCTTAAAGGTTATGGGGAGACAACATTCATATTCTTGGATTTGTAAATTCAAATGTTGTGTTAAAGGAAGAAAGGCAGTAGGTAAAATGTATATATCCTGGGAAGATCTGGCTGTTTAGAAAATGGGAGTTATCTTTGAGAAACTTTTGGGGCTCTTCAAAGATAGCATCAGATCCCTCAAATTTTAGGGTCATGAGATAAGGATTAAAGAGGGTACCAGACCAGTGAAATATCCCATAGCAAATTGGAGTGAGGTAAAACAAATGTTGGACTACATGCAGAGGGAGGAAGTGATTGAACCAGTAGAGACATCATAAAGGTTGTCTCCAGTAGTGATCACCAAGAAAGGGATGACTGTTTGAAATTTTGTGTGGAGTTAAGATCATTGAATCAATACATGGTAATGGAATCATTTTTCCTTCCTGGTATTTCAGAAATAGTACCGTTACTGAATGATGCAAAGTATTTTTCGAGGTTCGATTTAAAATCTGTGTACCATCAGTTCAAGTTGCACCCTTAATCTAAGAAATACACGCATATATAACAATGGAAGGTATATTTCAATTCACTGGACTTCTCTTTGGTTTGGCATCCACATCAAGCATCTTCCAATCCCTGATGAATAAGTTGTATGGAGATATTCCCAACTTACATTTTTTCCACAATGACATCGTGGAAAATTGTCGAGCATATTGGAAGAAGCACGATTGACACTATGTACGGAAAAATGTCAGTGCTTGTCAACAGAAATAGAGAACTTGGGATATTCTATTTTAGAACAATGAGTCAGACTTAAAGAGGATTTGTTCTTACCCGCAGGGGAAAGAACAATTGAGCCCAGTCATGGGCTGGGTGGAAAACTATGCCAAATTTGTAAATAACATCTGAAAAAACAGAAGCATTGAGAGAATTGTTGAGAAAAAGCAAAGTGAGTTTCTATGGGGAGAAGATAAGAGCAGGCGTTTTTGAGGGTCAAGGAAGTAATAACTGCTTCAAAAATGTTAAAGTCATTTGTTCTTTGTTGCAAGAGTATGTTGACAGTGTTTGCCAGCACCCGTGGGATCGTAGCAGTCTTGTCATAAATGAAGGGGGGAGCAAAAAAAACAATTACATTGCCATAGAGAAAGAAACATTGTCAGCTGCATGGGGCGTGGAGTACTTCCGCATGTATTTGTGGAGTGCGTATTTCACAATACAAAAGGAACATATTAATTAATGAGGGTGTTACAACTGGAATGTGCTGATAAGGTTTCTGTGAGATTAGCACGATTTGCGTCAAGGTAACAGGGGTACCGGTATGAAGTTGAGAATGTTCCAGGATGTCTGGCTGATTGTCAAGGTTACCTCTACAGTCGGACAAGGGAGAAGGAAAAGAAACTGAAATGGTGTGCATGGTAGAAGGTGTGGAGAATGCTGTTGTAGGTGCATTTGGTGCTGGAGGAGTGGTACACAACTCTGCAGGAGGATGAAGTGTTTCAAGATTTCATGAAGAGTGTTCGGGAAGATTGGAAACGGAAGGTGATGTGAAAATTCCTTTGCAGTGTTATGTCAAGTTACAAGAGGAGCCAAGGAGCCACTGATGCCTTAGTGTAGAGGGGTACATTGTTTATGCCTCCGTAGAGATATATGCAAACACAACAGGTGATGGACCGAATGTGGATCAATGTCACACGCTCAACCCAGTCCAAGGATCTGGGCCCAAATCCATCGTTTTTTTGCACTCCACACCACCCTGGGTTAGACAATGGTGATATGCAAATCAGCTCTGACCCTGTGCCCCATGGGAACAGTCCAGTCCGAACTACAAAAGCCATGTCCTTCCCAGAACGGAATCAAGCATCTGAGGACCGGACCGGTTTCGAGGTAACACCTCTCATCAGCCCAGCTAGCTTGACTCCATTGGTGTGGAGTGCCTGGGACCCACGTCTGGGCATCCCCAGCGCACTTAGGGCGGAATATGCAAACACAACAGGTGATGGACCGAATGTGGATCAATGTCACACACTCAACCCAGTCCAAGGATCTGGGCCCAAATCCATCGTTTTTTTTGCGCTCCACACCACCCTGGGTTAGACAATGGCGATATGCAAATCAGCTCTGACCCTGTGCCCCATGGGAACAGTCCAGTCCGAACTACAAAAGCCATGTCCTTCCCAGAACGGAATCAAGCATCCGAGGACCGGACCGGTTTCGAGGTAACACCTCTCATCAGCCCGGCTAGCTTGACTCCAGTGGTCTGGATTGTCCTGGGACCCACGTCTGGGCATCCCCAGCGCACTTAGGGCAGAATATGCAAACACAACAGGTGATGGACCGAATGTGGATCAATGTCACACACTCAACCCAGTCCAAGGATCTGGGCCCAAATCCATCGTTTTTTTTGCAATCCACACCACCCTGGGTTAGACAATGGCGATATGCAAATCAGCTCTGACCCTGTGCCCCATGGGAACAGTCCAGTCCGAACTACAAAAGCCATGTCCTTCCCAGAACGGAATCAAGCATCCGAGGACCGGACCGGTTTCGAGGTAACACCTCTCATCAGCCCGGCTAGCTTGACTCCAGTGGTGTGGAGTGCCTGGGACCCACGTCTGGGCATCCCCAGCGCACTTAGGGCAGAATATGCAAACACAACAGGTGATGGACCGAATGTGGATCAATGTCACACACTTAACCCAGTCCAAGGATCTGGGCCCAAATCCATCGTTTTTTAGCACTCCACACTGCCCTGGGTTAGACAATGGCGATATGCAAATCAGCTCTGACCCTGTGCCCCATGGGAACAGTCCAGTCCGAACTACAAAAGCCATGTCCTTCCCAGAACGGAATCAAGCATCCGAGGACCGGACCGGTTTCGAGGTAACACCTCTCATCAGCCCGGCTAGCTTGACTCCAGTGGTGTGGAGTGCCTGGGACCCACGTCTGGGCATCCCCAGCGCACTTAGGGCGGAATATGCAAACACAACAGGTGATGGACCGAATGTGGATCAATGTCACACACTCAACCCAGTCCAAGGATCTGAGCCCAAATCCATCGTTTTTTTGCACTCCACACCACCCTGGGTTAGACAATGGCGATATGCAAATCAGCTCTGACCCTGTGCCCCATGGGAACAGTCCAGTCCGAACTACAAATGCCATGTCCTTCCCAGAACGGAATCAAGCATCCGAGGACCGGACCGGTTTCGAGGTAACACCTCTCATCAGCCCGGCTAGCTTGACTCCAGTGGTGTGGAGTGCCTGGGACCCACGTCTCTACCCTCCGTAGAGATATAAACAGAAGCTGATGATATTGGCATGAGGGTCATCTGGGTAAGTCTTTAACAAAAAAGCATGTGAAAGAAAGGTTTTGATGGCCAGGCATCTACAACAATATTTATGATTGGGTTGAAAGGTGTAGTATAAGCAGAGCTTGTAAGAAAAGATTGATGGTAATTTGGGTGATGTGGAAGGTGCATGGAATAAAATGTGCTTGCACTTCATAGGTCCCATGGATTATGTAAGAGAGCCTGCAGGATTTACATGGGTAATATGAATTTGTTTTTCAGGTGGGAGATGGTGGAGTTTTTGAGGAACATAACTGCTGAGAGTATGGTGAGAGTGTTGGAAAGACTGTTAATGGTTGAAGGTTGTCCGGTGGTGCTAGTGATGGCTAATGGTATACAGCCTACCTCAGCTATTATGCAGGGATGTTTGCGTAAACATGGCATCAGACATGCAAATACATCGTTATATAACCCAGAAGGAAATGGTACGACTGGGTGTGTGGATTGCATGGTTACGATAATATACAGATGGCAGTGAGTAGTAGAAAGAATGTTAAGAGTGTAGTAAAGGGAATGGCATGGACATACAATACCACATTGACAGATGAAGCACATTTTGGGGCCCATTACGATCCGCCCGACATAAATGCCCACCCGCCACCCTTTTCCCCCTACCACATTACAATGGCCGGAGGACCGCAGCAGGGGCAAACACCGCCCGCCACTTTTCCGCCCTGGGCGCCTTGCGGCCGGGGGGGAAAAGGGTCCATATGGTGGCGGTGTCTATCAGACACCGATAGCCATATTTGGATGGGCGTCTGCAGACGCTCTTCCGTGGCAGCAATGCCGCCATGGAAAGGCAGGCGGACTTCACTCTGGGGGCCCCGTGCAGGCCCCCAGAGTGAAGGAGAGTAGGGGGGGTGAACACGGGGGGTACCTGTGGTACCCCCTTCATTTGCATTTACAAAGCGGCAGGCACCACGCGGTACCTGCCACTTTGTAAATGCAAATGCTGAAATGCATTTTTAGCATTGTGGCTGGCGGTGCAGAGAGCATCCCCTGCCACAAGGCGAAAAATACAGGATGTGCCCGCCACTGTGGCGGGCACATCCTAATACCCCCCACAGGACCCCCGCCCTTATGGCGGTCGGTCCCCATTACCTCGAGGATGGCGGGCGGGGAAAGTCCGCCCGCCATCCTAATGACCCTCTTTGTGAGGATGAGGGGAAGAGAAGCGAGGACAATGTTGTTATTACAGTGAATGAGTGAAACGTAGACTTCAAAAGAAAGAAACAAATAAATAGAGGGACGAAGGTTCTGAAAAGGGGTCTATGAAAAATCAAGTTGGGGGAAAGGAGTGAATTAGTTTACATGCTTTCTGATCCCATGGAAGTGCGTGATGTACACAAGTGGCATGTTGGGCTAAAAAAGGATAGAGATGGAATAAATGAAGAGTGGTGTTGTATTGTATGAGGGGTGATGAGGTGCAGAAAAGGTGGGAAGGAAACGATGAAGAGAAACAGAGGTGCAGGTGATTCATGGTAATGAATGATGAAGAAATGGCGAGTGCGCCGGGCAATAGTGGAACGGTGGAGATGCATAAAAGAGTTTGTTGGCAGGGTAGTGGAAGCAGACAACGTAGGTTTCAGGATTACATAATGCAATAGTTTTTGATGTGTAGCGAGAGTGAAATAGTAGTCAACTTGTATGTAATGTAGTGATAGGCAGTGATGCACAGTAGTAAAAGGACATGTGTGTAATTTAGTATTAGTGTGTAGCTAGTAATAGGACATGTGTGTAATCCAGTCATTAATCCTATTCTATTTAGTAGTATACAGAATCTTATTCTATTTGGTAGTATAAAGAATGTTGAAACTGTGATTAAATATTGTACGGTTGCTGTGGTTCATTATTGTGTAAGGAAAGTAGATTTGCTAGGCAATCTGCTTTTCTTACACAATAATGTGGCCATGGTGCCTAGGAACGCGAGAAGGTGTTGGATTTATGGACACCAGCAACAGGGACAGTTGAAAGTGGTGGGCAGAGGAAGCTTCACCAATGCAGCTTGGATCAATAAAAAGAAGAAATACCCACAAAGTGTCACCTTGAACATTTAATCATCTCATTTTGTTATGTATATCCTCTTTAGGAGAAGGTGTCAAAAAGGAAGGGACTCCAAATATTCTTCAAAACCTCCACCCATTACTAATACTAACTTACCGTGGATACATTCACATGTTATTACACTGGCTGACCAGAATAGTATCTTTGGAAATCATGTATTTGATTTCATTTTTAAAACAGTAACAGTGTTTAACTGCAAAGTTTAAATAAGACTAGAAATATTTAAACATTGGCAATTAAAAAAAATTATTGTGGAAAATGTGGAGGTGGGCCACAATGATTTTTTTCCCATGGGGGGGGGGAGGGGATTGTGGCGCATCATTAAAAAGTTAGAAGACAATTAAAATCCATGGGGGAAGATTTATGAAGGACTTGCGCCGCCGGTGCGTCACTTTTTCCCATGTTAAAAATGACGCACCGGCGGCGCAAGGCCTTCATAAATCTGCCTCATGGTCTTTTATGGTCCGCCAGAACTCACAGGTCTATACAGGGGAGCCTTCCGCGGAGATGAGGCTGGAGGATGTCAGGGTTAAGACAGGTTCAGCTTTCTCCATCACAGCCTCGCAGAAGGCTTTGTCTTTGCCTTCACTTCTCTTAGTAACATCAGTGCGTGAGGCTCAGACGGATGTCTTGTCAGGGACAATCCACCATCACCCTCATCTCAAGATAGAGACTGCAGCTCTTGGTGCAAAGAGGAGTGAGGCTGTATGGTGTGCACACTCCGTTGAAGCACACACTCCACCCCCACCCTCAGGGTCTGGCTCCTTTGTGAGTGCATGCATCATTTGTATCCCTTGGCTGTGCAGATGTCTTAGAAGCGGGTAGAGCTCCTCGCAGACAGAAAACCTCCTTAACAATTCTCAGCCACGCTGTTCTTTATTTTGGTGGCAGGGTGATTAGAGTGGCAGAGGCATGTCAAGTTACAAATTGTTTCAGCCCCCCTTAACCTGTAACTGGACTCTGCTGCTTCTTTGGGTATTCCATTCAATCACCCATTGGCATATTTATCACAGTAAACAGTCAGATGGCAAAAATCCCTTTCATAGACCTGCAAGGCTCCGAGAACTTGTTGCAGGGCTGTCCCCTCCCCATGATTTGTTTTAAATGGTCTCAGTAGGTCCCACGCATCTCTTTTCTTTTTATTAAGTTTTACAGCAAACTCATTTAATATTTAAAGTTTGTGTGGCCATGTTTTTAGTTTAGATTACTAAACTGAAACAAAATAATTTCCAAATAATGCCATTACCCCAACGGATTGGCAGATTTCTGTCATATTTTGACCTGATTGAGGCTTTGTGATGATTGTCAATTTACTTCTCATTTGCATGCTCCACTCAAATGATGTTGTGTCCCCTCATCGACCCGACGCGGCCATTATTCATCTACCGTAGGGTGGAAAGAATTAAAAAATAGTGAGCATTCGAAAATTATCACTTTCCACTATATTGACAATCTCGAAATCCAAGTAGAACTCATACTATGGGAGAGAGGGAAACCCATAGGGGCCATATTATCAAGCAAGGGTCTGGTGTTAACCTGGGCTTCTATGCGAATTCACAAGGGTATATTATCAAGACCATTATCGCCGCTTTAGCGGCAGTTTCCGCCCGATAAAAGAGGCGATAATGTATCGCCCTTGCTTGATAATATGTCCCATAGTTCCACACAGCTACTCCGTTACTCAGGTGATAAGTAAAACAGCAAGGAACATGTGATTTTATTGGTAATTTCATGACTGCATCTGTATGGAATGAAGATATCTGCTGTAATTTCCCTTTCAGGACCATATCTATGATTTAAATAGGCATTCTAATAGAATAGGAACACCTTATTAAAACCCCAGACAATTACAAAAAATACCTGCCTGTATTGTATTGTCAAAGGCAAGACTTACATTTATAGGTGTTGATTTGTAAATGGTAATCAAACCACACAGTTTTTTTTGTTGGAGTAAAATACTCTAAATAACCTGTCATTTTTTAGCGCTAACTTAAATAGGATACCGGGGCGTAAAGAGACATTTAATTTTATTGTCTCCTGTCTCCTGTAAACTCTAATGAACTTGCTGTGAAGAAGAACGTAGTTCCTTCACTCGGACACTAGGTGGTACATACCACCTATCAATCATGATGTGGTTGTGGGTGGTTTCGTCATAACTCTAACAGTGCCTCTCAAGCCCAAAATTTCAATACAAAATTAGGTGGTGCTGTTATGACTTTATGTGTCCATGGATTTCAAGAAAACATTAGATGGGGCTATTATGACTTTATATGTCCATGAGGGCTGGCTTTAGGGCTGTGAGACCGATGTGGCTGCACTGGAACTACCCTGGTTAGCAAGAAAGTATGATTTAAAAACACCTGCTGCAATGTTCCCCACGCATCCAGCTTTCAGGCAGCAATAAAAATGTCACGATAACTATTGTGATTAATGGTCCTGCTGGTCCTGCGAGAGAGAGATATTGGACCTTTGTCTAGTGGCAGTTTTGACTCACCATAAAGTAGCACAGAGGGGTAATATGCCTGCTTCAAAGAGCACCTTCACTGCAGATTTATATTTTATGTAGATAGCTGAGTAGATTACTGCTTTTGCCACAGAGATCCTTGTGTTACTGCGGTTTGTAAGAAACAACCCTACTATAGATATAGAACAGTGTTAGTTCTGGGGGTCTCTAGTTTGCAGAGGTAGGTACCACTGTCCAAATAGGGACCCTTGCTTCTACTTTGGGTAAGGGGGATACACTCTCTAGATAACCCCTGCTCACCCCCTTGGTAGCTTGGCACGAGCAAACAGGCTTATCAACACGATACTGGGTCCAAAATAGTGTCTCTATAAAGAAGTCCCTTGCTCAAATCTTGGTAGCTGACACTGAACAATAAGGCTTTAGTTGGGAGACAGGAATGTAAAGCATTTAGAAACACCAATACAGTATGTAAGCAAGACACAAAACACTAATACAAATCATCCCACAGCAATTTATAAATATGGGAAATATGTGTATCTTTAAAATGACACCAAAATCATGACAATCCAATCCAATGTAGGAAACAGGAGATATGAATTTCTAAAGAATAAACACTTTCTAGTGCTTAGAAACCAATAGCGCCACTTCTGGACACTTCTGGACATCAGGTCAACTGCGATGGAGCCCTGCTCCGATACAACATGTGGTAGGCTTCGGTTAAAATTTTACCTTCGGACTTGGAAACTGTAGCTTTTTGCACTAAGAGTTCTCGCTGCTCTCCACCAGTCTGGATTTGGTGAGGGTTCACCGGCTTGATTTTCAGGGAGGTCCTTTTCTAACACTGGAAGCCGTACCTCTGGAGCACTTCATTAGGACGAACGTGGAATCAGGGCTGAGTTGTAGTTGAATGTTGCTGGCTTCGCTCTCAAGGTCGGGTCAGCCACTCCAGGAGCTTTTTCCAAAAAGATTCCCAAACTTTCCAAAACGTCTGGAGGTCCTTTCAGAAAGTCTCTTGGTGGGTTACAAGTGTCCAAAACACAATCTCAAGGGTCTGAAATCTCTCAATGGTTCCTGGCAGGCTTGGACTTCACTTCCCACAACACTGTGGAGTAACACAGTGAAAACACCACAAATGTACTCCACACCAGTTTAGAAAAATAAAGTATCTTTATCTAAACTACACAAGACTAAAACAACAAAAATCCAACATAGACAGTTCAAGATTATGATTTTCAAAGAGTTCTAGGGTTTGCGTCAAAATAATCCACAGTTGCGTCACTTTTGGGCCAAAGTACCTGTACATGCGACAACAGTTCCAAGTGGAAGCAGCAGCATTGAAAAACAAGCGTTGCGTCACTCCTGAGACCCTGGGGAGGCGATGCGACAACCCCACTGCACGCAGCGGGCGTGTTGCGACGAATCCGGTCTGTATGGGGAAGGATGCAATACCTTGTATGGATTACGGTGCGCATGTTTGGTAGGAAGCGCTTCGCACAGGCACGATGCGACGATCTTCGGGACAGCAACGATCTTCGGTGCGGCAACAATGCACAGCGCAGCATTGATCTTCTCTCGCGGCCACTCGATGCATTTGCTCTGCGATTATGTTCACCACGATGGGGTGCGATCCGCAAGCAAGCGTTTCAACGGTTTCTCACAGTGACAACAGGCTCTGCGACAATACTCGCAGCGACAGGAATCTTCCAGCACCGGGACGATGCGCTCCGCAAGCCAACGATGCGCCAGTTCTTGCAGCGGCAACAGGTACTCATCAAGTGAATCGCTGGATGCAAAGAAAAACTGCAGCGGGACTGGAACAGACCTGTGGAGGACAGCGGGAGGCACAGCGTGTGCTGTGGGAGCTGGCACCCACCAATAGAGACCAGGGGGCCCAGATCGAAAGCGATCCGAAACCAAGAGAGGAAGCCCCAGGACACAACACCAGGGGCACAAACCTGAACTGCAAAACTACAGGGGATAAGAGGACCGGGAAGAAGGGCTGTGAGCTCTGTACTCGAGGACATCCAAGGTAATAGTAGGTATGGAGGAAGGGGCGTGGCCAATAACGTAAGCTCTGTCACGCTCTCTGTGAAACTCCCTCTAAGCATGATGGGAAATGCAGTTCCCAAGTGAAAAACCTCCTGAAAGACACGAATGAGCTACAAGAGCTTTTACTAAAAGGCACCGATTTTACGAAAAAGCAACGATTGAAGTGGAAGCAAACACAAAAATAAAACATAAGTAAATAACAACCTGAGAGCCCTGTTGCGCACTGTTGATGCAAGGCAAAACTCATTACCTACGATGGTAGCACAACCCCCACCAGCGAGCCAAAGAAGCAGCTTCATGTGGTTTACCACAATGGATTTTAGCGCATGACAGCATTAGTACATGACTATGATGGATAAGGGGTATACGTGAAATGCGCGTGGCTGGCCCTAGACTGCGTGCCGGCTTAACCCTGACAGTGGGGCAGGCATCGTGGAAGGCAGGCACAGCCCTATTCCGGCCCAGGTGCTATCCCCTCCCACCACTCAAGATGCAGATTCAGATATTCTGCCTAGGGCTGACTCACTCAGCTCCTTGGAGCCAACCCAGCCCCTGTCACTCACAAACCAGACTGTCCATTCACAGAATTCTGAAATATCCTAGAGGGTGAATAAAACTCCAAACGCACAGATATTATGAAGGGGCACAATGCACAAAATTAGCTTGGCTCCTTATGTAACTCTCAGAGTTACCATGGCCTTGCAGGAGTTCTGATTTACAGAAACTTTGTCAGAATCAAAATGGCACCAAAGACACTGTTCTGTAGAGACTTCACGGACCAGTGTTCACTAACTTCAACTCATGACACTTTGTAAAAGTGTCGGTCTTTGAAGGTCTTACCCGAGGAACTTTCTTTCATGAAACTGCTCTCTGGTTTCAATGGTAAAAAAATATAACATGCTGGTTACTGCGTCAGCAAATACCACATATAACATCCTTTTAAATGCAAGTGAATTGGACTGTTCTTTTCCCTCTGTGATTGCTTCGTCGTACAATGCTCTATGTGCTGTTTATGTGCGTGGATCAGGGTGCACATTTCACAGCCTCAAAGGGACTTTTCTGTTTGATGCTGGTAAATTGAATTATGGATAGCAGTGTTGATCTGGGGTTTGGCAGCTGGTACATAGGAGTCTGTAGATTTCATTGTAGTGCAGTGAGGGCCGGTGGTGTGCTTCTGAGATAAATTGTGGTTTGCATTGATATCAAAGGGCTTCTGCAAACATGGCTCGAATACAACAGAAGGCCTTTATCCGAATAACTTAAAGTCAGTCATTTCTGTGACTGCATTTTGGCAGAGCATTTCCTAATCTTCACAGTGCAGCGAGAGTAATGGAAGAATTTTAAGTGAAACCAGTTTGCTGCATTTATTTATTAAACTGCATCACAAAGAAGACGTTTCTATACAGCTCAAGGGTCTCAATATAGAGTGATTTAATCCTCTTTGTTCCCATGATAACTACATGCATATTTGTGCACATTCATTATTAGACACAGTGTCTACTTTAAGGAAAAAAACAGTAGAAAGGCTGGGCTCTGCTTTCCACTTGTAGTTTTTATGTAATTGCACCTTGTTGGTAGTTAGGTTATTAAGAATGATAGGTAACTCCAGCAACAAGGCCACCAACACGATACTGGGTCCAAATTAGTGTCTCTATAAAGAAGTCCCTTGCTTAAATCTTGGTAGTTGACAGTGAGCAATAAGGCTTTAGTTGGGAGACAGGAATGTAAAGCATTTAAAAACACCAATACAGTATGTAAGCAAGACACAACACACAATACAAATCATCCCACACCAATTTATATGAATGGGAAATATTTGTATCTTTAAAATGACACCAAAATCATGACAATCCAATGTAGGAAACAGGAGATATGAATTTCTAAAGAATAAACACTTTCTAGTACTTAGAAACCAATAGCGCCACTTCTGGATACTTCTGGACATCCGGATGCGCTTCTGGACATCCGGTTGCGCTTGACCTGGACAAAATCACAGGTCGACTGCGATGGAGCCCTGCTCCGATACAACATGTGGGAGGCTTCGGTTAAAATTTTACCATCGGACTTAGAAACTGGAGCTTTTTGCACTAAGAGTTCTTGCTGCCATCCACCAGTCTGGATTTGGTGAGGGGTCACAGGCTTGATTTTCAGGGAGGTCCTTTACCAACACTGGAAGCCGTACCTCCGGAGCACTTCATTAGGACGAACGTGGAATCAGGGCTGAGTTGTAGTTGAATGTTGCTGGCTTCGCTCACAAGGTCGGGCCAGCCACTCCAGGTGCTTTTTCCAAAAAGATTCCCAAACTTTCCAAAACGTCTGGAGGTCCTTTCAGAAAGTCTCCTGGTGGGTTACAAGTGTCCAAAAGACAATCTCAAGGGTCTGGAATCGCTCAATGGTTCCTGGCAGGCTTGGACTTCACTTCCCACAGTGCACATGGTCAACCTCTTAAAACTCCACTCAAATCATTCTAGGAGGGATACTCTGGTTGGAGGAGGGTCTGTTAAGCTCTGCTAACCTGCAGCTACAGGCAGTCCACTACCCACTCCTTGTGGAAGCCAGGCAAAGTCCTCCCAGCTGTAGTTCCTGATAGTGCAGCATGTGAAGTCTTCACCAGGCAGCCCTTAGGTACAGATCAGGATTCCAGTAGGACATTCCTTCTTCAATCAATCAGGGATTTGTGAAGTGCATTATTCACCCATTAGGGTCTCAAGGTGCTGGGGGCAGAGAGGGGGATTCGAGCAGCTCTGTTTCTTCTGAAGAGCCAGGTCTTGAGGATCTTCCTGAATGCATGCAGGGTGGGGGTTTGTCTGATGCTGAGGGGGAGTTTGTTCCAGGTCTTGTCCACACTGTAGGAGAAGGCTCTACCTCCCGTTCTGGCTGTGCAGATGCGTGACATTTCAGCCAGAGCAAGGTCAGCGAAGTGGAGTTTTTTTGGGGGGGCATAGAATGAAATTCTTTCATTTGAAGGACTGGGTTTTTCTAAGACCCAGCGGTGCCAGGGGACAACACCTGAAACCTTCGTGGGTAACCTGTTCCGGCGTACAAATGACAGAGACACGGGACACTTCCTTCGGCGTCAAAGATTCGAGGTTTATTACTGCAGGGAACACAGAAGTCACGAGAAGTACAAAACATAGGTTCACGGAGCCTGATTCGAATTGCTACTGTGGGTCGCTCCTTTTATACACATTTCTCTCATAGGTTTACATGATACAC
The DNA here is from genome assembly GCF_964263255.1 of Lissotriton vulgaris. Taxonomy (NCBI): domain Eukaryota; kingdom Metazoa; phylum Chordata; class Amphibia; order Caudata; family Salamandridae; genus Lissotriton; species Lissotriton vulgaris. The sequence continues at coordinate 183,708,657 of NC_141688.1, read as the reverse complement.
AAAGGTTTACATCTTGGTTCCCATCGTAAAACTACAAGGAGTTACTTTCATGTATTCAAGGTCCGGAACATAAGTGCAAAAATGTTTGGTGGTTCCCAACTGCAAAAACCCATCACCCCACCATTAGTACATTCCAATTGGCAGTAAACAGATCGAAGAAGGAACAGGGACAGGTGCAGAGGAAGGCAGAAACAGTGGGGAGATCGGAAAGGGTGTAAAAGGGGTGGTATCGGGAAACACGAGCTGCAGGCATCAAAGGGACGTGCCTAATGAGATGCACGGCTAAGACAATAGACCGGCACGGCAAGATGAGCCTCGAGCGGGGCCATCTGCCTTACAGTATCATCCCCCTCATCGTAAAGACACTTTCAAAGGAAACGTGTCTTTCGCAAGAGCTTGGGAATCCCAGGGTCGCGAAGCGGACAACGTCCGTTCGCTGGCTACTTGAAGGCAAGAGACAAAATGGATGCCGTATCTAAGATGGAACCCGTGGGTACAGATATAGAAACCCACGAAACAGACAAATGGTTTAGGTTAGCACAGCGAAACTGCGTACACCCAATAAGCTCGTCATTTGCGGTTCATAGATACCAAACTCGACCATATTCGTGCGAGTCAAAAACACCACTTACGATCGTCACGGAACCTCAGACGCTCCTTTTGCCCTCATGTAGGCAAGCACTAGTCGGAATCATATTCGATATTCATCAGACCATCTAGATGTTGCTGCAGCATAATTCTATCCATCCGAGTTCCTTTGGTGACAGGCGGTTGTCTCACACACGTTGTAGCGCAGAGGCCACATAAGGCAGGACCACACTGCACACAAAGGCAACACGTGAACAGAAATGCTACAACAGCCCCGATGATCATCAGAATCTTCCAACCCCAGGTCGACATTAGGCCCCAAAACCACCCAAGTAGCGTCCAATCCCCTACGTCCACGTGTATGGACTCAGAGATCTTATGCAACTTTGAGATGGCTTGATAGACAGTCGGAGCGTTATCTGGAATGAAAATACAGCAGCTCGAATGGATCACCTTACATACTCCACCTCGATCTGCTAAAACAACGTCTAAAACCATACGGTTTTGTAACGTCATGAGCCTATCCGCCTGAAGTTCTGCTGTGATGTTACCAAGGGCACTGGCAGTGATATTAGCTGTCGATTCCACCACTCGAGTCAACTGTCTCAGGTTCCTACTATTAACCATAGGTCCCCATAACGGAAAGAAACCCTTGAAAAAGTCTCCTGCCTCTTGACCGGCAGTGTCCTCTTCGCTAATCACGCCCCTCACAATTCTAGTCTTGTGGTAATCTGCATCAACGGTGAACGTCGGAGGCAACAAATTTGCAATATAACACGTGCCCGCAAAGTCGGAGGGCAACCACGTATACGCACGATCATGGCAGACAAAGTACGTACCCTTGGCAGTCAGAAACACAGGGGACGAGAGCATCGGCAAGACATACGTCTCGGAGCAAGCACTCTCTCCAAGATGAGCTCTCGGTTTTCGGCCACGACCTTTTAGACAAAAATTACCAAGGTGGGGTACGATCCATATCGGAGACGAGCTTCTAAGCTGTCTTTCACCCACGAGCGCACTATACTCAGCCTCACTCAGGTCCCTATAGGCTCGCGCCTCCTCCTCTGGGATGAGCGACGGCTCATAGATATCCCTATCTAAATCAGCGATCTCTATAGCCAAAGGCTTGTGATACGGACCAGGACCAAAGTGGGAAAGACGTGGCTCTCGATTGGGGTAGGAATCTAGTGCGCTTCGAAACATTGTTTGGAATGCTCGAGCTGAACCCTGGGAACTATAAGGAAGAACCAGATATGGAATTCCTTTATCCGTGGTATGTGGCATCAACCCACACACCCAACAGTTAGTAGTATTAACCACTAATTGATGCTGATGAAGGAGCTGAATGAAGGAATTATTTCTAAATTCCACACGTCTAGCCTGCTCGTGTTGAGGTAAGATGTGGAAGGAATGAGGAGAAACAGTGGAGGTAATTTTAGGTTCAGGAGTAGGGGTAGGTGAGGCAGAAGGCAAAAACGTCAATATCAGGTAATACACCCCACCCACCAATAACGAAGAAACAGTTAGAAACAATAGGAACATTTGAATCATGAAGCATTTTGTTTGAGTAAGTTGTTGCAGTTTGAATCTTTGCGCCTGAGCTTTTTCCAAGTCCATCAGCTTGGAGAACAGCATCCTCTAAGACCGTCCGCAACGTTTCTTGACGCACTTCGTTCTGTGTAGCAGTAGTCAATCCCCAGGAGTTCCCAGGAACCGACGGCCTTTGACCTAGTGTCAAGACCTACTAACCAGAAGGAAGTACACGCGCGGCCCTACGGTACACCTGGATGCAAGGTATTTTAATTCGCAAATATGTACAAAGTCTCTCAGCTGTGGAAGCAAAAACACAGATGTGGAAAAACTCAGTATTTACAAAATTACAGTTGTACGAGTGTTTAGACTGATCGTGGCAATGGGGTAACGTAAATGTCGAGGAACAAAAGCAAATTTTATTTGTCCTTGGTATTAGATCGCAAAAAGTATCAGCTCTTTCCAGGACGTGTCTGTTCGTCAAACAATGGATCCAATGAGGGAACAGAGTTCTGTTGATCAGTCAATGTTTCAGATCTTGAGCTTTGTGGTGACAAATGTTCAACAATGTCGTTCTTCTGCACTGAGGATTCTCCAACAGGTTGGGCGTCGCTGAAAGGTACGAAGGTCTGCAATCTTTCAGTTTCAGACGAAGCAATGCCTTTCCTCACCCACGAGTCCGCCGGTAAAGATATTGGTACCTTTTTGGTGTAGGTGGCATGCACCCAGTTCTTCCGGCCTTCCAAACGGACAGCAGTTCTCGTGGCAAGGAGGACTTGATAGGGTCCAGTAAAGCGGGGCTCAAGGTTTCGTTTACGTCCAAAGTTCTGCGTCACCACCCAGTCTCCGGGCTGGAGCTGGTGGCCTGGACCCTCCGTCTGCGTCGGCAGTGCTTCAAAGACCTGTTGGTGAATTAACCTTAGTTTAGCAGTCAGATCATGAAGATAATCAATCAACATCGGATACTCAAGATCAGAAAACACACTCGGTCTAGGGACCCCCCAAACATTCGCAGGATGGCCGAACACTATTTCATAGGGACTGAGCCCTACTCGGGAGTGTACAGTCGCCCTTGTTGACAACAGAGCTAGAGGCAAAGTGTCAGGCCACGAAAGACCAGTCGTAGCCTGAATCTTCGCTAGTTTGAGTTTAAGGGTGCCATTATACCCTTCAACCAAACCTGCTGACTGGGGATGATTGGCGCTATGGAACTTTTGAGTAATTCCAAGGCCCTTACACACACTCTTCATCACACTCCCCACAAACTCACTTCCGTTATCGGACCATACAATCTGTGGCATTCCATACCGAGGAAAGTATTCCTTCAGTAGGATTTTCGCAGTGGACAGAGCAGTGTTGTCTTTGAGAGGGTAGGCTTCAATCCATCGGGAGAACGCGCAAACCACAACTATAACGTATTTAAGGTTATTGCATCGCTCCATATGGATGAAGTCTAGCTGAATCACTTCAAAGGGACATGAAGGGGGAGCAAAATGGCCAGGAGGAGTGGGGGTTCCCTTACCAGGATTGTACATCATACATATCATACAATTCTTGACCAATCTCTCAGCACACTTAGCGATACCATCATTCTTCCATACAGGGGACAACAACTTACAGATACCTTTCGCACTAATATGTGCTAACCCGTGTGCCATCGTCACAACAGCTAGCACATACGCATCTGGCAACATCCATCTCTTATGCTCCGACAAATCAATCCAACACCCATTTACATCCAACCTTCCTGTACTCTCTTTCCACTTCGTCTTTTCAGTCTCGGTGGCCTCGTTCTGAATCATTTTCACACTCTCGATGGTATCCTCACACATACCAGTCTCTGTAGGCCACCTCACCAAACTCGTCACATACATTCTGGTGCTAAGGTTCCGGGCAGTCTCCTTAGCAGTCTCATCAGAAAACGCATTCCCACGACCAACATCATCCGTCACCTTACGATGTGCACTACATTTAACAATCGCCACCTGCTTAGGTAATGTAAGTGCATCCAAAAGATCGTTCACAAGCTGTCCATGCTGAATCTTAGTACCATGCGATATCATAAAACCTCTCTCTCTCCACAATCGTCCAAAACTATGGGCGACGCCAAAAGCATATTGGCTGTCGGTAAACACATTCACCCGTTTCCCTTTCGACAACACACACGCTCTAGTCAAAGCGATCAGCTCTGCAGCTTGGGCAGAATTCTGATTCAATCTCGCAGCTTCCACAACAGTATTCAAAGTTACCACAGCATACGCAGTCGTCACATCACCATCCGGCAATTTAAAACATGAACCATCCACATACAAGGTCCCATCGGGATCTTCCAAAGGAGTGCTTTTAAGGTCCACACGACCTTTTGTTTCCTCCTCAGTCCGTAAGTAACAGTCATGAGGGGTTACTTCATCTGACTCCATGCTAATGGGCAACAAAGTCGCCGGGTTCAGGACATTACAGCGTTTTATCTAAATGTGACTTGCCAAAAGCGTCAACTCGTACCCAGACAACCTTGCACTCGTCAAGTGCTGAGTTTTCGTACGATTTAAGAGAGTGTCAACTGCGTGCGGAAACATCACCGTAAGCATATTATCCATGACCAATCCTGCAGATTGTCGGATGGACACCGCAGCTGCCGCTGTTGCTCTCAAACAACTCGGCAATGCTCTAGCTACCGGGTCCAAGGTCGAGGAAAAATATGCGCATGGACGCTGCTTACCACCAAAAGGTTGCGTCAAAACACTCAATGCACAACCTTCTCTCTTGTGAACGTATAGTGTAAACGGCTTACTGTAGTCAGCGGGTACCTAACACAGGAGCCGAACACAACGCGTCACGTAGTTCAGAAAAACTTTTCTGACATTCTTCCGTCCATGGTAAAGGAGTTGGAACATCCTTGCACGTAAGAGCTACCAATGGTTTCGCTAACAGTGAAAAATTCGGAATCCACTGTCTGCAGTATGACGTGATACCCAAAAAGGCACGCACATCTCTCTGAGTTGTTGGCACAGTTATTCGAGCAATCGCTGCAATTCTCTCTGGGGTCAACCTTCTTCCCTCCTTTGACAATAAGTGACCTAGATAGGTTACTTCTTGACAACAATATTGAAATTTAGAAGGCGACACCTTGTGATGTAAGTCACAGAGATGCTGTAACAACGATACCGTGGCAATTTTGCAAATGTCCTGAGTGTCAGCAGCCACCAATAAGTCGTCAACATATTGGATCAAAGCCGCACCAGCCGGCAACACAAACGCATCCAATTGGCCCTTCAAGGCTTGAGCGTATATCGATGGACTCTCACAGTAGCCCTGAGGAGCACGTTTAAACCGGAAGCTGCGGCCACCAAGAGAGAAACCGAAAAGGTCTCTACTTTCCTCAGCAATCGGTATACTGATGAAAGCATTCTTCAGATCGATCACAGAGAACCAAGATGCAGAGGCTGGAATCAGAGTCAGTAGCGCTGTGATGTCAGGCACAACAGGGAACTGAGGAATCACAATTTTATTTACCTCCCGTAAATCGATAACAAAACGATAAACAGGTGGTTTCGAAGGATCAGTACGTTTCAGAATGGGCAGTACAGGGCTGTTGCACACGTTTCCCCGAGTCTCCTCAATAACATCTTTCTCGATCAGGTCATAGATGATCGCTAACAATGCTCGTTCACCATCAAGGGAGATACGATACTGGGGAATACGTGGCAATCGCACATTAGATTTCAAATGAACAACATAAGGGGAGATGTCAAGCAGGCCCACGTCGTTGGGACCCGTGGCCCACAAACATGCAGGAAGAGAACTCAATTCCGGTGGAAGCTTGTCGAGAGATAAGTACATTGGAGAGATAACTCTCTCACCCAAAGTAAGCTTGACTCCCGCAGGAGAACAATACAAAGTCGCATACAGACGTTTTAGCAAGTCCAGACCCAAAAGATTTTCACCACACCCAGTGGTCAAAATCAGCGGAGCTTTCAGCTCACGAGGCCCAATTATAAGAGGCAAAGGGCACGAAACCGGATTGCTAACAGGGGCGCCAGAGAATCCAATGGAAACATTTGTTAAGCCAGACAAAGGTGCGCCAGGGAGTTTCGAATGCATAATGGAACTTTTCGCTGCACCAGTGTCCAACAGAAAAGGCTCAACGACGCCCGAGGTGGCAACTGCAGCGTAAGGCCCTCTCTGATCAACCGGAACTGATACTACTCCCTCTCCTTGTCTATGGCTGTCCTAGTAATTACCGTTGTCAGCATCCTGATCGACGTAATAATCATCCACATTGTACTGAGCAGATCGCCCTTGCGACGATCCGCGCTGGTCAAAACAATTATTAGAATCAGAAGTATTAGTAGAACGGTCGCTTTGAGCACCGCAACCTCTACCGCGTGATGTCTGTTGAGAACCACCACGACCTCCTCTAGACGAATTACCACTATTACGCTCATTGAGAACTGGACAATCGAATTTTAAATGGCCCTCATTCCTATAATAGGCACACTGATTGTACCCTAACGAGGACCGCTGCGAAGAGGAATCATTCCGTGATTGTGACCTATTTGACTGAGATTGTGATCTGTTCCGCTGTTGCGAGTCATTCTGATTTGAACGCGGAGGATATGCCTGTTGTAACAACACTTTAGTTTTAAGCTCTTTCGTTTTCTTGTCAGCACGATCGTTCTCCTCTTTCTCCCTATTCTCATAATATTGTGCTGTAGCCAATATTTGAGCAGAAGTAGAAACTGCCCACGCACTTTCTGAATTGCACAATTTGTTGCTTAAGTCAGGCAGTAAATTCGAAACAAACTTGTCCACAAACAATCGTTGACCTCCTTCAGTACCCATGTCTTGACCACTATGGTCGATGAAAGCCTCCTCAAATCTCGTAAAGAAATCTGAGAAGCTCTCATCCTTCTTCTGCTTGCAAGCGGACAGTTTGTCCCAATTCACCTTCATAGCTGGCATAAGCGTTTTCATCAGAGTAATTATTCTCTGAGGGAGATCAGCAATTAACTGTTCAGGTTTAGCCCCACCAACTTGCAAGGCGTCTGCCTCTATAAGAGCAGCCCAATCACCACCTAATTCTACCGCATGGTTTTCTTGACGGATCTTTGCCCAAACCGGTTGCGGAACTACGTTACCAAACAACATATCAATGTCGGCAAGATTCATTATCGTAGCATCCACTAACTGAGATAATTCTTTATAATACCCTGCAGGATTTTTGCGAGGGTCAGGCAAGGATTGCTTCACTTGCAGAACTTCCGATCGTTTCCACGGGAGATGAATCCACACCCTCCGAAAGTGCGGCAAGACTTCTGGATTTTGAGTAGCATCACCTGGCATCCACACCGGTGGAACTTCACGCATGGGATACTGACCAGGCGCTGCAAGCGGTCCCTCATTGTCCTCCACAAACAATGCTCGAGGCATCGTAGAAGGATGAAAAGACAATAATTGCTCAACAGCGCGTCGGACATTAGAGTCTACAATCATTCCGCTCGAAAACTGGAGCTGTAGATTAGTCAAAGCAGTCAATACCTCATCAGATGCATCAGCCGATATTTGGTCACGTAAAACCTTACACATTTCTTCAAAAACGTATCTTTGTGTCGGTATATTGAATTGGCAAAACGTATCAAGCACTGAACGTGGAGGATTTCTAAGGGGGTATTTCATCCAAGCCATCGCCATATTATACAGTGCAGCACGTTCCCGATTACCAGGAAGCTGACTACGTCTTTGAGGACCGTCCGAACCAGCGGACTCAAGAACAGGTCCAAGAGAATTAAAGAAGTTAGCAGCTACAGAGGGGGTACAACGTCGAACAGACGGAGACAAAGAGTATCCCAACGCGGTAACAAGAGAAGTACTAAAAGCAGAAGAGACAGGAGAAGTAACCAGAACAGCAGGAGCAGCGGGAACAGCGGGAGCGGGAGTATGGGGAAGTACAAGCGGTGGAGCAGTAGGGACAGCAGTAGGCAAGGGAGCAGAAACAGTCGGAAGAACGGGTACAGGTTGGGGAACAGGTTGGGGAGCAGGTACAGGGGGAACCACAGGAACTGCGGTACCCTGTGCGTACGGAGGTGGTGATTTCAAGAGATAGGAAAGTACTGGGTCCTCAACTAATTCCTCTTTCTTATCCGACTCCTTTGGCAAAGCGGGGTAACATTTATCTATAGACATACGCTGAAGCCTATCGAAAACTTCCTTTTCCTTTTCCTCCTTATCTCGCTGAAACTGTTCTGCTTTCTTCACTATGGCAGCAACTCCATTTCTCTGATTGCGTTTTGTCTGTCTGATTTCTTTCTGTTTGGCTTCTTTGCGCCATAACCGAAAGGCATCAAACATGGCCGGCCTTGATTTTTTCTTAAACAATTTAGCCTCGAGGTTATCTAAAATCGGAGTCTCGAAACTACCATGAGGTGGCCAACTAAGGACACCGTCCTTTCTAGTATAGCGAATCCAATATTCATTAAAGGTAATCGGACCTAACCCATGCTTGCTATATCATTCATAAGTTGAAGTTCCAACCGGAGGTATCGGACACGAGTCCTCCAGTCGGGAATCCGCACCACAACGACCAAAACAACTGAACAAAGTACTACGGCCAGGCATCTTGCACACTAGCCGAGTTTCACAAACTTCAAGGGTTACGGGATTGACCAAGTCCCCGCAAAGAGCAAAAACCCTCGGTTTTTGGCGACTGCAGACGTCAAATATTACAACAAAGAACCAAGTACTAAGAACCACAAATGCAATGGAACCATGCAACAACTGAGCACCCACAACTAAGGACTCTGGAAGCGACCCACAAATACTTAACTCAAAGATCGATGGCGTCACCAGGAAGGCCCGTCAATCGTCTCGCTGTACCAAGGTCTACGCCAGGCGCCAAAACAGGTCTACAGTCAGGGCAGCAGTCCGTCGCAGCCGTCAGGAGGCGGGAATCTTCGCGGGAAAAGTCGTCGGGCCACTTGTTTCGACAACAGGATCGATGAAGCGGGGTGCACCTTCCCTCGGAGATTTCACACGAAGTTCCTCACGATCGTCGGGCTTGGACCGGTACCACTGATGCAGCCCTACGTTGGGCGCCAACTGAAGGACTGGGTTTTTCTAAGACCCAGCGGTGCCAGGGGACAACACCTGAAACCTTCGTGGGTAACCTGTTCCGGCGTACAAATGACAGAGACAAGGGACACTTCCTTCGACGTCAAAGATTCGAGGTTTATTACTGCAGGGAACACAGAAGTCACGAGAAGTACATAACGTAGGTTCACGGAGCCTGATTCGAATTGCTACTGTGGGTCGCTCCTTTCATACACATTTCTCTCATAGGTTTACATGATACACAAAGGTTTACAACTTGGTTCCCATCGTAAAACTACAAGGAGTTACTTTCATGTATTCAAGGTCCGGAACATAAGTGCAAAAACGTTTGGTGGTTCCCAACTGCAAAAACCCATCTTCCCACCATTAGTACATTCCAATTGGCAGTAAACAGATCGAAGAAGGAACAGGGACAGGTGCAGAGGAAGGCAGAAACAGTGGGGAGATCGGAAAGGGTGTAAAAGGGGTGGTATCGGGAAACACGAGCTGCAGGCATCAAAGGGACGTGCCTAATGAGATGCACGGCTAAGACAATAGACCGGCACGGCAAGATGAGCCTCGAGCGGGGCCATCTGCCTTACAGTATCATCCCCCTCATCGTAAAGACACTTTCAAAGGAAACGTGTCTTCCGCAAGAGCTTGGGAATCCCAGGGTCGCGAAGCGGACAACGTCCGTTCGCTGGCTACTTGAGGGCAAGAGACAAAATGGATGCCGTATCTAAGATGGAACCCGTGGGTACAGATATAGAAACCCACGAAACAGACAAATGGTTTAGGTTAGCACAGCGAAACTGCGTACACACAATAAGCTCGTCATTTGCGGTTCATAGATACCAAACCCGACCATATTCGTGCGAGTCAAAAACACCACTTACGATCGTCACGGAACCTCACATTGAGGTATTGGAGTCCGGTGCTGTGGAGGGACTCTTTCATTTTCCTGCCATCATTGTAAGAAACTCTGAAAAGTCAATTGTCCCATTGCCGTCAGCATCTACTTCATTAATCATATCCTGAAGTTCTGCTTCTGTGAGTTCTGCTTAGGTGTGATTGAAAAGCTAGAGTCAACCACTTTTCAAAGGAGAGCCAGTGGAGGTCTCATAGGTGCTGGCTGATGTGGTCTTGTTGTGGGATGCCAAGGACGAGTCTGACTGTGGAGCACTGAATGGTCTGGAGTTTGAGGAGTAGAGATTTGTTGATTCTAGCATAGAGGACGTTTTGTTAGTCCAGTCTGCTGGTTATGAGTGCGTGGGTGATAGTCTTTCTGGATTCAGGGGATCCGTTTGTTGCTCTTCCAGAGAATGCAGAGGGTATTGAAGCAGATGCAAGATATGGCTTCGGCCTGCCGGTTCATGGTGAGGGAAGAGTCGAGTATGATGGAGAGGTTACGGGCGTAGTCCATGGGCGATGGAGGGTTGCCAAGGGCTGTGGCCCACCAGATGTTAGCCCATGTGGAGGGGGTGGATCAGAGGACGAAGAGGCAGCTGCGGCTCATTGAGGATGCGACGTCCTTCATTGCTTCCTGGAAACTGTGTCTGGTGATGTCGGGTCCCTTGGTGATGGAGTGGATGAGCTGTGTGTTGCCGGCATAGGATACCATGCCGAATCTGTGCTTTATGACGATAGTAGCGGGTGAGGCCATGTAGATGTTGAAGGGTGTGGGTCTGACTGAGGATCCTTGGGGTACTCCGCAGATGACGTCTGTGGGTTCGGAGAGGAAGTGCAGGAGTCTGATACTTTGAGTTCGGTGAGTCAGGTAGGAGTGGATCCAGTCAAGGGAGGTTCCCCATATGCCAGCATTGTGGAGTCTGGCAGTGAGTGTGCGGTGGGAGACAGTGTCGAAGGCTGCTTAGAGGTCTAGTTGGATGAGGGCAGCTGTGTGGCCTTGGTCGAGGAGAGTGCAGATGTCATCTGGGGCGGCTAGAAGGGCGGTCTCAGTGCTGTGGCTGCTGCGGCATCTGGATTGGAAAGTGTTGAGGATCGAGTTGGTGTCTATGAGGTTCGTGAGTTGGTTGTTGATGATCTTCTCAGTGACTCTGGCTGCGAAGCGGAGAAGAAAGACGGGTCTGTAGTTCTTGAGGTCAATCGGGTCTGCGGAGGGCTTCTTGAGGAGGGGCTTTATTTCTGCGTATTTCCAGTCATCAGGGAAAGCGGCTGTTATGAGGGTGCAGTTAATAGTGCGTCGTAGTTTCAGTGCTATAGTGGAGGTGACTCTGTGGAAAATGTGCAGCCGGCAGGGGTAGTGTGGGCTTCTGAGTGTATGCTCCTCATGGTCTTTGTGGAGTCTTCTGTGGTGACAGGTGTCCAGGCAGTGATGGTAGGCTGGGTGGAATTGCTGGTGGTAGATGAAGTGTCAGTGCTCTGGTTCCATTCGTCAAAGTTGTCATAAAAGACCTGATATTGTGACGGAAGTAAGAGCCGAGTTTGTTGCAGAGGTTCTGGGAGGGATAGATGTCAGAGTTTATACTGGTTACTTTGGTGAATTCTTGTGTGATGCTGAAGAGTTCCTAAGAGTTGCGGGCGTTGGAAAGGATTCTGTCCTGGATGTAGTTCCTTTTTGTGGTTCTGATGAGTAGGTGGTGGTCTGTCACTGAGTTCTTGTTGGCGGTAAGTGATTCTGAGGTTTTGCTGTTCCTCAAAGCTTTCACAAGTTGTTGGCATGTGAGTTTAGAATCTCAGAGGTCGGTGGTGAACCAGGTGGCTTTTGTGGTGCGTTGTCTGTCAGAGTTCTGGAGAAGGGCCAGTGTGTTTGTGCAGGCGGTGATACATCTGTGGAGTTTGTTAGCTGCAGAGTTGGTGTCGGTAGTGGTGGGTGGAGGAGCACAAATGAAGTTGAAGTGCTCTTCGGTGATCTTGCCCCAGTTCTTGCGCGGAGGGCGTGGGGTAACCTCGTGTGCAGTTGGTTTCAAAAAAGAGAAGTGGAGGCAGTGGTGGTCCATCCAGAGGGGTTGTGTGGTGTGTGCTTCTTCTTGTAGTTTCAGGCAGCAGAACTGAGAGGCTCTACACCTCTCACATATTTAGACAGTGTTCTCTAGAGACAAGAAAAGGAGCACACGTGTCTAATGAGGTGCAGGGGAGCACCCCAAAAGCATGACAACTTCCTCCAAAGTTTGGCATAGTCTTGTCCTAGATAGCACTATTCTCTCAAAATCCATAATGGCTGAAATTTCAGCAGTTATTAAAACAAACAATGGTCCTTAGAACAAGAATAGAGGAAACAAAAATGAAATATAGGCTTAAATAGGTACTATATAAATTTTCAATGTCCAGCCGGAGAAAGAATTTTTATATGCAGTATATTTGTAATAGCAAGTAATACAAAAAAAAGAAAATATATACAACGGGACACAATTCTGCACCCGATAGAGAGGACAGGGGGCAAACAAACAATACAAAAAACTGTTTTCAGGCAAAATTGGAGCTAAGGCAGATTGTAATAGTTAGAAGATAAAGCAAGCTGGCAGAAATAGTCACCACATAAATCATACACAATGGACCATAGCGGCACTATTTGCAATTGTCGACGACGTTTCGATGCCAAACTCTAGTATCTTGCGGGAACATCAACAGGACTAAGAAAATTAAATTTGCCTGATATAGAACACAATTCCTGTTAAGTAGAGGGAGCAGCATTACTCAGCACCACCACAGCACCACTCAGCACCAACACATCATGACTCAATGCTACCCCAGCATCACTCAGCACCACCACATTATCACTCAGCACCACCACAGCACCACTCAGCACCACCACATCATCACTCAGCACCACTACAGCATCACTCAGCACCACCACAGCATCACTCAGCGCCACCCCAGCATCACTCAGCACCACCACAGCACCACTCAGCACCACCACAGCACCACTCAGCACCACCACATTATCACTCTGCACCACCACATTATCACTCAGCACCACCACAGCACCACCAAAGCACCACTCAGCACCACGACAGCATCACTCAGCACATGACAGCACTACCACAGCACCACTCAGCACCACCACAGCACCACCCAGCACCCTCACAGCACCACTCAGCACCACCACAGCATCACTCAGCACCACCACGGTACCACTCAGCACCACCACAGCATCACTCAGCACCACCACAGCACCACTCAGCGCAACCACAGCATCACTCAGCACAACCACAGCATCACTCAGCGCCACCCCAGCATCACTCAGCACCACCACAGCACCACTCAGCACCACCACAGCACCACTCAGCACCACCACATTATCACTCTGCACCACCACATTATCACTCAGCACCACCACAGCACCACTCAGCACCACCAAAGCACCACTCAGCACCACCACAGCATCACTCAGCACATGACAGCACTACCACAGCACCACTCAGCAGCACCACAGCACCACCCGGCACCCTCACAGCATCACTCAGCACCACCACAGCATCACTCAGCACCACCACGGTACCACTCAGCACCACCACAGCATCACTCAGCACCACCACAGCACCACTCAGCGCAACCACAGCATCACTCAGCACAACCACAGCATCACTCAGTGTAACCACAGCATCACTCAGTGCCATCAAATATGTTCTCTCAATGTTTCAAGCTTTATTACAAATGTCATCAAAAAGATGTTAATATTTCACTTCTGTTCTTGGATTTTCGTCACAATAAAATACACTGAACATAATCTTCACAAAAGTTATTTACAAAAGATTAAGCTATTGTCATTATAAATTACAATAACCTTTTTTTGAATATTTATTATAAAACAAATTAAAAGTTATTGTTATTTGTAATAGCAATACATGTAAGTCACGTAAATACAACACATATTGCATTACAAATGCTATAGGTGTCACATTTGCTAATGCTATAACTAATGGCATTGTAAATGACAAAGCTATTAATTTCGCAATTTTCAAAACCAACCCACAAATAAAAAAATTGTCATTTACAATACCAATAGCACAAACTTTCCTAATGAGAGACCTATTGCATTGCAAATGCTTGTTTTAAATGTGTGGTTTTGCTAGGTTTCCCTAGAGGGCCGCTGAGCCCGGGGCCAAAAAGCCGGGAGCCCCCTCTTGCAAAGCAGGTTTTTTTGTAATAGGTAATTTAGATGTCTACACAACTCTGTCACAGAGATTTTGAAGAATGCAGGGTGGGTAGAATTTTGTGGACACACACAGATTCCTGAACTTTTCATCACAGAAATGTGTGGAAAACGGTTCTTTTTTTACAAAGTTTGATGTTTGCAAGGGATTCTGGGTAACAGAACCTAGTGAGTACCACCCAAGCCAACACATCATGGATTCCCCTGCATGTCTAGATTTAAAAAAAATATAGGTTTGAATAGTTTTCCTAAATGTTGGCTAAGCTAGGGTCTAAAATCCACAGCTAGGCACATTTCCAAAAAAGGGTCAGTTTTCACTGGAAAGATGTTTAGTTTAGTTTAGCTTAAGGGGGTTTATAAAGCGCCTGGTGACGCCTCCCGGCGTGTCCCCACCCATGTGATGTGTCCATGTTGCATTTTGGTTCATTTCCTGTTACTGGTACTAGGCCCACCCACACAAGTGTGGTACCATTTTTATCGGGAGTCGGCAATACCTCTCCCAAGTGTTTGTGTGCTCATGGGGCTGGAATAGCCCCCAAGCACCGAAACAATGAAACTGAAACACAGTTTCATTTTCAATGCAATGATGTCAGCGCGCCCTGTGAGTGTTCGTCATTGCATTGGAAATACAAAATTGGCCTAAGGAGGTTGGGGGAGGTCGTCCCCACCTACAGAGGTCAACAAAAAAAATAAAGGGGCATATTATCAAGTGAGCTCGATATATCATTGCCGCTTTTATCGGCAGGAAACTACAGATAAAGCGGTGATAATGGGCTTGATAATATGCTCAATGTTATTCCAATTGAAGCCCATGTTAGATGTAAAGCCATCTAACAAGGGCTTCGATTAGAATTCCATAGAGCATATTATCAAGCCCATTATCGCCGCTTTATCGGCAGTTTCCTGCCGATAAAAGCGACGATAATGTATCGAGCTTTCTTGATAATATGCTCCAAAGTCCCTCTGCTGTCTGCAGCAGAGGGAACAGTTCCTTCATGAGCACAGGAGTACTGGTGCTCATGTCAGAATCATTCTGTCATGAGCACAGAAAGGGTTAAGATGTCTCTTGCCTAATGACCCAACTTAATTGCAATCTGGTAAAAATGTTACTGCAATGTGAAAAACTAGTAGGAAATAGAATTAAGGAGAAAGCTCAATAGCACTTTAAGTCAACTCTGCACTAAATGAATCCTCCATTTTTATACCCATATACTTTCGTGATCGGTATAACTCATTTAGTTTAATTGTTATATTGCTATGGTTTTAATCAACTTAAACAATAAAAATGGAATCTGATATAATTTATATACAGTGGAGTATGCCAAGGGGCCTACTGCAAGCAAACAAAATGTTCTCAACTTATCACCTACTTAGACAATGAAATACAGCTGTAATAGTGTTACCTCCTCGCCGCCCCACCCGCTCCATTGATCCATGGCCCCGGTGCCACTGCACCTGCTACATTATTCAAAGCAACGCAACACTGCAGATATGGGTCTCCCCACTAGCAGACTGAGCTTGCTTCTCAGAATAATATGAACAGCTGCAAGTCCCACATGCAGACGTATTAATAAATATAACACATTAAAAATGCAGCTTCATTAGGGAGAATCAAATTGTAGGATTTTAGCAACTGTAAAAGTGAGTTTTCTGTCTGCAAGATCATTTATGTGCTGCCAAACTAAGAATAAAGTCAGAACCTCCATTGCAGAACATAGCTCATGTCTCAAAAACAAATAATATCTGCCCTTTCGTATACCATTGTATAAATCAGGATCATAACGCAGACAGTTTTATTTTCTGGATAACATAAAATGAATAAAGCAATTTAACAGAAGGCACTTTTGAGAGAAAACTGCTCCGGTGTGAAATATACTGCATATATAAACCCAGTACAAGAGAAAAGGGGGCACATGGGAAAGTGGTTGTAATTGTACATAAATATATTTTAGTCTGGGAGTGCTGGCACACAGGAACTCACCTCATGAGCTGGGACCAAAGGCCCTATTAAAAAAGCCTTTGGTTGTGTCCATGGCAGCAGGGTTTCAAATGAATCGCTGTGCCAGGGCCCTAGATAGAGAATGCATTACATTTGTAAGAGGATAACTGCATGGCTACGAGCAGTACACAAAACTGGGCTACTAAGAACAAAAATACCTATTACCTGGCTGCGGCGGTGGAGTATAAGCCCATAATTTGTCACACCTGAATAACAATATACTTCTGTACGTTGCAAGAGCACCGGCATCAATCACTGATCTCCTCACTCCTCCTAAATATACCAGTAAACATGTTGGTATCCATGAAAAAATTTCCCAGTCATGGAACAACTGCAAATTACTAAATTAAATTCCTGTGCAACTACTCAAATGAATGGGTCACTTACTATGCCGCTCCAACATGAGTAACCCAACACTCATAGAAATTTGCTACAGTGACCTCCTGATTCCACATAGGTAATTCATTCGGACTGTCTGCCTTGGATATGCCATTGTGCGCATTATAAATAAATTAAACGGTTAACTAATATATTATCGACAACACTAATGTTGTGCTGCAAAAATATTGAGTCAAAAATATCGAGCCCAAAAATATTGTTTCCTATACTCATCATATAAATAAGAAAAATATTTGAAAGAAAACCTTATTGCCATGAATATTGTTGTCAAAAATACAGTTTTTAATGTAAACATTAAATATATTAAAGAGTAACAGTAATATAATATAAATTAAATGTATTAAATTAATGTAAACTCTTATACTTATCTAAAAAATGTAAAACACACATATATATTAGTATATACATTTATTTTCATATATTTAATGTGAAAATAATAAACTAATACTTTTTTATTTATATTATAATTCACTGTTTTTTTCTAAAATATAATATGATATATATATTGCCTACTGGTGGTCGCCAGTAGGTAGTTATAGTTAGGACCTATTTTCCATAGAAATCTGCAACATTCTATTTGCAATAACTTCGGCGCTGGTTGATGAATCTTCGGGAAACTTTTAAAACTCATAGGGCCCTCTAGTCCGCTCATATGTTGAAAGTTTGGGGGTCATTTGTCAAGCAGGGGCCGAGAGAAAAGGGGGTCCCAAAACGTGTGTTCCCAATGCAATTTCCCATAGGAACCTTTAGTCACAGCTACAGCCCGAACTGCTGTACGGAATTACACCAAATTTGGCAAAGAGGTAGTCTTTGGTTCAGACTCGTGCCTTTTTATTAAGTGGTGTAAATCTGTTCAGTAGTTTTTTAGATATTAAAGGGAAACAATCTATGTATATCTGGGTGGAGCCTAATGACACATTTCATCGTGAGATCAGATTGTCTGTCAGCACTTCATCCAAGAAGTGTTGGCAGCCATCTTGGGACCAATATACATGATAGCACCTCATTAGAAAGCATTGCAGTTAATAGAAAGTTTTAAGACTTTAGTTACATTATAATTCTTTTGTTGATGGTACCATACTCATTTTAGAAATTGTGGCGTGTTGTAAGGTGATGTTACCAAGTGAAAAAGCCTTCTGCTGGGATATCATGAATCATGTTTGAGAGAAAACTATTTTCTCATGCTTTTCCCACAGAGGTTTGGAAGGTGATCTATAAGCTAAACTGAGAGCATATTTTCTGTAAATTCACATTATCTTTCTCAGTCATGTGAGAATGAAGTCTGTCATTCTCAGTAAAACATGTACATCCAACAAAGGCAGGAACTGTCAGTTGATTCCTTTGTGTTCTACTGCAGCTTACCAGAGTGTTCTAAAGAACAACTAGAGTGCTAACAGCCTTACTTATGAAAAAAGTATAGCACACCTGAATCCATCTTGATTGGAATTAATTGGTAACTCTTAAGAAAAATGATTTAAAAAGGAACAAAATGAAGGGGTGTGATTAGTTCTGCAGAAAGAAAAATTATGGCACATTTTGAGTGACTTCTCAATTCCTCTTTTATTTCATTAAAAAAAAGTCTGACATGCAGACTGAAATATGCACTTTGAATACCAGCAGCAGACTTCCTGGTGAGCAGTAGCTTTACTACAGTTTTCTAATGAGCAACTAGAGTGCTCACATTCAGAATGTATGGCAAATGTGTGACACATCTGAATGCCTTCTTGATGGAACCAAAGTAAAAAACTGAAAGTATTTCCTAGTATAGCCTAATGACAGAATGTTCCAGAGTGTTCTAAAGAACAACTAGAGTGCTAACAGTCTTACTTATGACAAAAGTATGGAATACCTGAAGCCATCTTGATTGGAATAAAGTGGTAACACTTAAAACATTTCCTTTGCAAAAGAACAAAACGAGGGGCTTCATTTTGCAATAGAAATGATTAGTGCTGCATAAAGAAAAAATAGGGCACATTTTGTCTTCTCAAATTCTCTTTTATTTCATTAAAAAATTCTAACATGCAGACTGAAACATGCACTTTGAATACCAGCAGCAGACTTCCCATCAAATGCGATGCAGTGCACAGAACAAAATTCATTTTATTTATTTATATGTTTACTTACCTGTTATAGTCCGTAATCCATACATTACAACCCCCCACCCTGCCCCTCGACCCTCCCTACATCACCGTCCAGCAGTTGCACCTACTACCGGCCATGCCTGCTACAGTGATCTAATGAGCAACTAGAGTGCTATAATGCAAAATTTATGGAAAATGTGTGACACATCTGAATGCCTTCTTGATGGAACCAAAGTAAAAAACTGAAAGTATTTCCTGCAGAGGAGACTATAGTAAATGGGGAAATTTGGAAATTTCATAACAAATACGTCTCCCAAGATGGCCGCCAGGGAAAAAAGAGCCCAAATGTAGCTCAAATATCACCCAGATGTAGCCCAAGTATAGCCCAATGACAGAATGTCCCAGAGTGTTCTAAAGAACAACTAGAGAGCTAAGAGTCTTACTTATGACAAAAGTATGGCACACATGAAGCCATCTTGATTGGAATAAAGTGGTAGCACTTAAAACATTTAATTTGCAAAGGAACACAAAGAGGGGGTTAATTTCGCCTTAGAAATTATGATTAGTGCGGAAGAAAGAAAAATTAGGGCACATTTTGAGTGACTTCTCAAATCCTCTTTTATTTCATTAAAAAGAAATTCTGACATGCAGACTGAAACATGCACTTTGATTACCAGCAGCAGACTTCCCTGGTGAGCAGTAGTTTTACTACAGTGATCTAACGAGCAACCAGAGAGCTAACATTCAAAATTCTTGCGCAAATGTGTGACACATTTGAATGCCTTCTTGATGGAACCACAGTAAAAAACCTGGAAGCATTTCCTACTGAGGAAACTGTAGTAAATGAGGAAAGTAAGAAACTTCATAACAAATAAGTCTCCCAGACGTGGGTCCCGTGCTCTCCATGCCACTCTCCATGCCACTGGAGTCAAGCGTTGCGTACCGTAATGTGCATGTGTCGCGAATACGCGAGAGCAGGAGCGGGAGTGGTCGCATACCAATCACGCACATCACGTAATATTAAATGCATATGATGTTACTGTAAAACACACAGCCATCGCACACCGTACGCGGGTCCTTCACGACTTTTCCAAAATGGCGGCTTGAATCCACGCACCCACCGTGATGTGTACACTTTGGGTGCACGAATCAGAAAAAACTTTGGAAAACATTTTTTTAAAAGAACATAATATAAATATATTAAAAGAAAAAAGAAAACAAAAGTTAAACAATATTTCCATTTGAGTTACAAAATATATTTTTTTGCAATTTTCAGAAAAATATGTTATTTAATGAATAAAATATTTATAAATAGTTAAACAAACTGTAGAACATCAGTATAAAAATAGGTATAACTACTATTACCTTTGAAATTCACTGAAAAAAAACATAGGTTTCAGAGATGTTTTAGTTAGAAATTAGCATTTAAAAAAGCTTTACAATTTACTGAAAAAACCATAGGTTTCAGAGACGGTATAGTTAGAAATCAGGATTAAAAATACCTTAGAAATTAACAGAAAAAATAATAGGTTTCAGGGGTGTTATAGTTAGCTGGACAAAACCATAGAAATTCCTCTGTTATAGTTAGTTCTGCTAACCATAATTCGTGCGCCCGCAATCAACTGCTGAAGATGTCACATATTACATCATTAATGCATGGTCAGTGACATCACTGATGACATCACTGATGACATCTCTAATGACATTACTGATGACATCATCCGCCTGACAATCTGATACACCTCATCATACACTAGTATAACCTTTCATCACTCACTGTAAAATATAGAGTACCATATTTGAAACCATTGACACACCAATACCAGTTACTACATACCCACTCACTGATTTCTAAGTGTACACACTCAACTACCTATTCAACAACAGAATCACTTATACATGCAGTCACTAATTAATAGAACACTATCAAATGCAGAAATGAAGAAGGGACAAGTCAGTATGACTAACTGGAAGTATGAGATGTGAGGATTCTGCACAAGTGCTGAAATAGGTTTTAACCACACACCCTTTTAATAATACACTGGGAATAGGATATGCAAGGAATATGCAGGTTACAGAATCCGCACATGGATATGTCCCATTTACACAATTGTGTAGACATAGAAGGGCAGGCTTGCCCTACTGATATATCCTGCATGATTATTCCACTATAAACCCAGGGTACCCCCGGATGGGGGATACACATATTATTATTATTTTTGCACACTTTCGTTATTGGGATAGAAAAATGGGCACTCCTGCACTTTATATCTCTTCCTGTTCACTTATCACGATACTGCACTCGTACAGCAAAGGGCCACCAAATAAGAAGCGCAAGGGCATGTCTTCACTTAGGCTAGCAAGGGAGCTCCTGATGTTACATATAAAGTGTTACTATGCAAAATGTTAATGTGGTAATCAATTAGCGGAATTCTGCTTCATCATATTCTATGTGCGATACCATTCGGCTATGTCCTGCAAAATGTATGAATTAATTGGTGTATGACACGTACCCTGTAATTCTCCGGCCATGTGAATAATTTAACACATCATGCCGAAGTGACATATGCCCTGAGAACCACCTTACTGTAGGGATAATGTGCCGAATGTTGTGTTCTTTTGCCACTTAAACTACATTGCCCAGAAGTCCTGGCCGCTACTGACTAATACTGAAAACGAAATTCTTGATCTAACGTGCAATAATAGAATGAATTATAATTTTCTTTTCCTTCTTTCTTAATAAGTCTAAAATGATACCGTGCAATAATTAAAAATTGTAATGTGTATGGTTTAAATTATAAATGTAAAAAACGATCGTATTTTTACTATGTCTATTGTGTAAAAGAAGGACTTAAATACACTTTGTGTCAAAATGGTGGCCACTTGATAAAGGCTTCACGCCGAAACGCGTCGTCTTTGTGTGGAGAGTGCACATTAAACATTAATTTTGCCTGGACCTTCCTGGTGTGCATTTTTTCTTGAAAACCGAATGTGGAGGTGATTGGGGAATTGCGAGCGAAATATAGTGTGGCGACTGCGGCCACCCATGGCAAAAGCATTGTGAGGCTGATGATCGCTGAATGCAGTGGTGTTTGGGAGATATATATACATATATGCATATATACACACATATATATACCCCATAACATACAAAATATAAACAAATACCAATTTAATTAAAAACAAAAAATAAACAATAAAAATAATAATTTTGCTTGAAATATACTACATATTAAAAGTATTACTAATTAAAAATTATATAAGCTTAACTAAATGAAAAACCTAATAAAGTAAATGTAATAAATATTAAATAAACCATAACATTTTACAATAATACATTTAGTATACTCACTCCAAATTATACAACACAGAAAGCATTGGACTCAGGAGAAGTACAAATTACTATCCCCACTACCATAAAAACAATAGTAGGGAAAGTGCTGGTTTGCACAGGGTTAAAAATTACTATTCCCACTCTAGCCATTGCAATAGTAGGAGAAGTGTTGGATTGCTGAGGGGTAAAATGTATTATTCCCATTTCACTCTATACAACGGTAGGGAAAGTGTTGGCTTTGCAGAGGGACAAAATGTACTAATCCCACTGCAGTCAGTGCAACAGTAGGGACAGTGTTCGTTTGGGGAGGGGCAAAATGAACCTTTCCCACTTCATTCCATGCAAAAGTTTGGAAAGAGTTGGACAAGAATTTATACATATAATTTCCAAATGTGAATAGGTAACCAGTTCAGGTTTTGTGTCTGTGGAATCGAAATTGAACATCCTAACTTTGTTGAAGCCTGTTTTTAAATTTCTTCGACTTTTAGAAAGTTGGCATTCTCATGTCTTAAGCCATTTGGTACCTGCAAGCCTGTTTCTGGGTCACATGACTGGATGTAACTGACAGTTGGGCTGTGTGTACTCCGCCTAGACAAATGCAGAATAGGGAGTTTAGATCTGACTGGATGGGCCATCACTGGCAGGATGGCAGCGAAACACATGTCAGGGATTGCTTTTATTTCTACTACATTAGCTATGATGGTATTTTACCAATCCAAAGATATAATACTGTGCATTGAGTTGCAAAAGGCTTTTGTTGTTTTAAAGCTCATCAAGGATGACACTGTGCTCAACCTATGCTTAAACATTTGCTAAAGAAATAGCAAAAGACGTTGTCACTTTCTAGCTCAGCTTAGATGGAACTGTTCTAATCCTCCGTTTAAAAATCTCTGCATGAAAAACAGACATACGATTCAGATTCAGAGAGTTGGTGATGTTGTAGGATGTTCCATATAAAGGAACTGATCTCTACCTACAATTTGGGAACTACCCAGAGTTTCTATGCTTCCTTTTTTGCATAATATATGCAGCACTTTAAGGCCAAAAGGTTATTGTCTTGATAAATATATATGTGTATTCACTGAAAAAAACAAAGTTTAAAGAAACATTACACTTAGGTGAAAAAGCCAGTAACAATGGAGTGTTTTAAACAAACAAAACCACTGAAAATAAAATTTTAAGTAACTTTAACTCATACCCTAAATTGATAATAACTCATGCCCCAACACGCACAGTTTTCTAATTAATAATGTCATGTGAAATGTTCCAGTGATTTTCTCAATGATGTCATAGAACATGTAGTGAGTGATCTAATATGTGGGGGTATTGGCAGTGCATAGAGGGGCGTGGTTTTTAGTTACTTGAGATAACTATAGCTGGTGAATTTCGCTGGTTTTATTAATTTAAAATGCTATTTAATGATTATAATGTTCCTTTAACCTTGCTTTTTCTGAGAATTTGTAAGTTTTTGTTAATTCAAGGTATCATACAAAACTATAAAATCACTGTAACTTTTAGTGTTTTTAAAGTAAAGTAATATGTTATTAATATACGTAACGCCAATCCCATGCCACTTATGGCCCTTGACCCTGCACTGTGTGGGATTGGCTGCAAGGCCTGCAGCCAGGTGCTACGAGCAACCCCTCTTTGGCAGCCAACCCCACACCACGTCTTATGGTTGGAGGCAAGGTCAGCCATGTGGCCATGCCCTGCCTCCAACCCCTCATGGGCTTAGTTGTCAGTCATGTGCAGCAAGGCATTGGCCCATGCGCTGAACTCCCGCTGGTATCAACAGCCGGGAGCTGGGTGCAAGAACTGGCTATGCCAAGCGGTGTCATTTTAAGTAAAGAAAAGCTACTGATTTTGTCAAAGGGTCAGTACAACAAAATATGAGAAGTGGTCTATAAGCTTTAAGAAAGGGTCAGAATGTCAACATATATAAAGCACATCTATTGTCTTCGTGAGAAGATAACCAAAAATTATTGTGATCCCCTTTCAGGTCTCCCCTCCCCCCCAGCAGGTCTGCGATTACTTACGTCTTTTTTTTACAGTTTTTTCAGGGCAAAGAACTGAGTCCTGTGTCCTCAGGTGACTGTCGCCACTTTGTAGTTGAAGTGGTGGTAGCCAATCAGATCTCATTTTGTGATCTGTTGGACTAACAGATCCTCCTTTTTGAGCCTTGTTTTTTTGATAAACTACTGAATTAATTTACATCAAATGCTAAATATGATGTAATTCTATTCAGCGGTTTGGGTTGTAGCTGTGTCTAATCTTTCTATGAAACAATGAATGGGAAAAATGGATTTGGCACCCCCCTTTGTTCTCGGCACCTGCTTGATGGGCCGCCTCAAAACTTTCCAGTTAGGAGCTGGGGTGAAAGAATGTTTTATTGATCATTTTCTTAAGATTTGTCAAGCAGCGCTAAAGATATTGGAAAAAAACAAAAATGTTTGTCCCTTGGAAATGTTACCCTAACTATAAAAATCCGGTGGTGACTGCCACTGGGTAATATATATATTTTTGAACATTGGAATGTGGAGCACTCCTTTGAATACAATAGAGTGCTTCGGGCTTCTATGGGCCGGTAGAAGTCCACAGAGCAGCGTTCCAATGTTGTTTAAACAAAGGCCTCTTGGAGTCAGATGGAATTTCAGTCTCCTCCAGCTCCAGAAGCCTTTGTTTTATTTGTTAGAATATTCTACCCTCCAGTGGCATTTGTTCTAATAGCCTTATAGCCCTTCATAGCTCAGCTATACTGGCCAATAAAGTCCCCCTCCCTTCTTAAAGGCCCTCACATTCGTCCTTTAATGCTGGAGCGGGCCATTAATGGCTCGTATAGCCCACTACGACGAGCTATACAGCTATCATATATACTTACCATATGTAGTTAAGACATACATGGTAAAGGCACATTAACTTACCAGTGTGATAAATGCTGGTTGGTAAAGCTATTGAATGGCAGGGTTAAAAAGGATTTTTGACGCAATGAATGTGAAATCGAAGGTAACTTGTGCTTTGTTCCAATTTTCTAATTTGAAATTGTGGGCTAATTGTTCTGGGACCCAGATTTTCCATCAAACTACGTCTTACAAGTATTAACTCCAGGATTAGCAAAAGGAAACAGCTTAGAAACACAAGTGCATACAGTTTTAACAATCTGTAAAATTAGTATTCATACGTTAGCCCCTATTCTGACTAGCAAAAACGAGAATCGGGTGCCTCAACCGCCAGGGTAATACTGTGACCGGATCACTGACATAATATAGAATGACAAAATATAGACTTACCAAAATATAGTCACCAAAATATAGAATGCCAAAATATCGAATTCCTATCTACAAACAGGTAAGTACAAAAATATCGAATCCAAAATATAGTCTGTAAAAAATATAGTCAGTCAAAATATCGAATTTTTTTAAATGTCTTAAAAGTAATTTACAATTAATGAAATAATAAATATAATTAACTAAAACATACTTAAAAATACTCAAATAATCTTAAAATTAGGATATAATTAATTTAAGTTATTAATAAAAAATGTACAATATTTTACCGTAGGATAGCAGGAGGGTAACATTTAATATTACCACTCCAGTGAGTACAACAGTAGGGAAAGCGTTGGATAGCATAGGGGTAAAAAATACTATTCCCACTCCAGAGAGTGCAACAGTAGGGAAAGCATTGGATATTGGAAGGGTAAAAATTACTATTTCGACTCCAGGGAGTACAACAGTAGGGAAAGCATTGGATAGTGTAGGGGTAAAAATTACTATTCCCACTCCAGAGAGTGCAACAGTAGGGAAAGCTTTGGATAGCGTAGGGGTAAAAATTACTATTCCCACTCCAGAGAGTGCAACAGTAGGGAAAGCGTTGGATAGCGTAGGGGTAAAAAATTACTATTCCCACTCCAGAGAGTGCAACAGTAGGGAAAGCGTTGGATAGCGGGAGGGTAAAAAATACTATTCCCACTCCAGTGAGTACAACAGTAGGGAAAGCGTTGGATAGCGTAGGGGTAAAAAATACTAATCCCACTCCAGAGAGTGCAACAGTAGGGAAAGCGTTGGATATTGGAAGGGTAAAAATTACTATTTCCACTCCAGAGAGTACAACAGCAGGGAAAGCATTGGATAGCGTAGGGGTAAAAATTACTATTCCCACTCCAGAGAGTGCAACAGTAGAGAAAGTGTTGGATAGCGTAGGGGTAAAAAATACTATTCCCACTCCAGAGAGTGCAACAGTAGGGAAAGCGTTGGATAGCGGGAGTGGGAAAATTACTATTCCCACTCCAGATAGTGCAACTGTAGGGAAAGGTTTGGATAGCGTAGGGGTAAAAATTAGTATTCCCACTCCAGAGAGTGCAACAGTAGGGAAAGCGTTGGATAGCGTAGGGGTAGAAAATACTATTCCCACTCCAGAGAGTGCAACAGTAAGGAAAGCGTTGGATAGCGGGAGGGTGAAAATTACTATTCCCACTCCAGTGAGTTTAACAGTAAGGAAAGTAATGATTTAATATATTATTAAAAATAAATTAAATATCAATACCAATAAAACATTAATTGAAATTATTAACCAATTTAATATTATGTAATAATTATTTAGAAATACAACTAAATATTAGTTATTAAAAATTAATAACCTATTCATAATTATTTAACAACTAATTAATGTTCAATAACAAAATCTAATTAATAATAAAAATGTATACCAATTAAAAATTAACAGTAAATTAATTATCAATACACAAAAAGTATTTTTAATATGTAATTAATGACAATTACATTACTTCCCACCCTATTCCCCTATAAACCCACATCCCACTACAGAAAATACATTATTACAATTATCATAATTATCAACTATTTAATTATTACAAAATAATTACCAATTAATAAAAATTAATTGCCAATTAATAGAAATTAATTACCAATTAAAAATAATTAACAATAAATGTAAAATCAATACCAATAAATGAAAAAAGGTATTTACTTAATTACAAT
The DNA here is from genome assembly GCF_964263255.1 of Lissotriton vulgaris. Classification (NCBI taxonomy): domain Eukaryota; kingdom Metazoa; phylum Chordata; class Amphibia; order Caudata; family Salamandridae; genus Lissotriton; species Lissotriton vulgaris. The sequence continues at coordinate 183,681,527 of NC_141688.1, read as the reverse complement.
TAAATTACTTTCCACCCTATTCCCCTATAAACCCACAACCCGCTACAGAAAATAAATTTAGAAAATTAACATAATTAACAATTAATCAATTAATACAAATTAATTGGCAATTAATAAAAATTAATTACCAATTAAAAAATAACAATAAATTCAAAATGAATACCAATAAATAAATACAAATATTTAATTAATTACAATTAAATTACTTCCCACCCTATTCCCCTATAAACCCACAACCCGCTACAGAATTAAATTACGCAAAAATTAAATAACATAAAATTCATTACTTAAAATACATTAAACATACATTACAAAAATTAATATACACTTTTCACACATATACTAACATACAAAACATTTATAATTTATATTATTATTATTAAAAAATCAATATATTTAATGCCTATATTGTATACTTCGATATTTTGACTTCTATATTTTGAAAGTCGATATTACTTACCTTAAATTCGATATTTTTAACCACTATATTGTGTCCATTCGATATTTTGTCCATTCTATATTTTTACTTCGATATTATGTCCATTCTATATTTTGGAATCAATGTTATGATTGTTTACCACTGTGACCATGTGTTCTTGATATTTCCCTAAAGTGGTTTTACCTTCTGATTCTCATATCAGACTCTGAATGAGCCCTTTAAATAAAATGTATTATCGAGGCTGGATTGTTTCGTTCCCACAGTCGCGAGAAACCTCATCTGCGATGCCCAAAATGAGAAGAAAGAGACCAATGATGAAGAGGCACCTAACAATTTCTATGGGCATCACTGAATGAAGAGATCCTACCCTGAATAAATGAGAAATGCCATCAAGTAAGAAAACTAAAGCACTGAAAAGAATGTGGAAAAGTAATGACAACAAAAGGTTGCAAAAAGCATGTTCAGTGAGGAAATCTGCCTCATTTAACAATTTAAGGCAAACCTTCGAGCATTGTGTGAATGAAAGAGTCTCTGTTCGGGATGCAAACCAAATCCAGGCCTGTTTTAAATTGTGATTGAAATGTGTTGTAATCATTGCACAAACTGAATTGAACGCAGATATTGAATTGAGTAACCATTATCATCCCTGAATGTTAAACTGGAGAGTGTAGCGTGCCCGCTCTGCACATGCCTGCAGCCTATTGATTCCAATTTTATCACAGGCCACAATCAGATCTGAAGATGTGCCTCGTGTATCTTCTTTTGAAGTGGTACCCTAAACTGTGCTTATCCATTTTATATGACAGCTCAATGCAATTTACCTGTCAACCCCGAAAGCTAACCACAATGTAACCACCGTGAAAACAATGACATTTTATTTGTTTCTATTTTTTTGTTTATTTAACTGAAACAGTTAATTGAATGTGTTGTTAATAATTGTTAAGGCGTCTTTCCTTTTGCACATAGTGATCCAAAATGATTTTCAATTAAAGCTGTGCGTGCTTGTCCAGAGCAGGATCCATAGTGGTTTCAGTGCAAATATGTTAGTGGCCAGGCCAGTCACTGGGTCTCTGGGGCACCGCTGATAGACTCACAACAGCAACAATCAGGATTTGAGGTTGGAAGTCAAATATTCAGATTCAAAGAATCAGACTATTCAGAAGGTTCTCACTCACGCCTCTGGAACTCGGTCAGGATTGTAGATGCTTTCTCCATCATACGGTTAACCCAGTTTAGGTTTAGGAAACTTTAGATATTTAAAATGACAAACCCTAGGGGCGTGGCTTGCGCGCCATCTACAGAGGACGTCTTCCCCGTGAGCTCCGCTACGGACTGTTCCGCGGATGCCGTGAGGATCCTTCCTGCCGTTTTTTGGACGGCTTTCTTGGTTTATAGCAGTGTCGGAAGGTAGACAGCCTACGATGGAGCGCTTTTGCAGCCAACACGAGCGTACTTTCACCGACAATTCTCAACGGTAACTTTTTCTTAACATCGCAACACGAACGGCCGCCATTTTGTTTGCCGCCGACGTGAATGTTTCTCCTCGTACCTTCTGCAGTCCCCCTTCCGTTACGGCATTAGCTTGTTCGGGACACAATATTATGAAACTGCGCCCTTTACTGACTGCTCAGAGTTTTTTTTTCCAACTTGTGTACTTTGCCTATTTAAGTCTAATGCGCAACAACTTCTCTGAGGTAAAACGGCCGCCATTTTGAATCTCCTGAATGCGGTGTTTTTCTACTTCTACATAAAGGCAATGTGGTGACTGCCTCACCGTCTTTTCAAGACCTTTGCTCTCCAGGCTTCCCATGACCATCTGCCTCCTACATTTTCTCATTACTCTGTTTATACCAGCCTTATTGTGTTTCGGCTTTTATTCCTCTAACCTGGCACTTTATATCTGCACTGTGTTCTACCACCCTGTCCATGTTCTGCTCTTGGTGGATGCCTCCTCTACGGTGATGTGTGGCCTTTTGTTGTCTTCGCACTGATTAATAGTGCATTACTTGACGATTCCTTTTTTCATCGTCCTATATTTGCCACATTGTGTGCCCCTATCATCTTTGTGCATCTCCTCTCCGGTTCATACTCTACAAGTTTATTGGACATATCTACTTTCGCTATCCTGCACCATGGCAAATGTCTCTACTTCGCCGAAGTTGTCACAGACCGGAACCAAGCCTAAAAGGCCTAAAAATGACCCGCCTCCCCACATTAACTCTTCGACTAATCCTGTTCTGGACTCCATCCTTGAAGAGGTGCGTGGTCTTCAACCTTTTATGTCTGCTACCGATGCTAAACTTCAGCAGATTGAGGAGCGCTGGGTGGTTATGGAAAATAAAGTTTTGAATTTAGAACAACGTGTGAGCAATGTCCAAGACCTCTCGACTCGGATTCCATTACTGGAACAAGAAATCCACAAGCTCAAACTTCACACCGAGGATTTGGAAAATCGCAATAGACGAAATAACCTACGCGTTTATGGTGTTCCGGAAAATTTGGAACGGGCTGACATGGTCTCTTTTATTCGGAAATTTCTCCAGGAACTTTTGGAACTCCAACCATCGACACACCCTCTCAACATCCAACAAGCACACCGTCTTGGCCGCCTCAATTCCAATGCCTCCAAACCACGTGGCATCATCATGCTATTCTTGGAGTTCACTGAGTTAATGGCTGTATTGAAGGCTGCCAGGGCCAAACGTCGTCTCCAATGGTCTGGTCATAACATTTTCATTTCCCAGGATCTCTCTTCTGCTACAAATGCTCGGCGTAAGGAATTCCTGAACCTTCGTCCCATGATGAGACAGTTCAGCATTCAGTATGGAATTCTACATCCCTGCTTCTGCAAGATCACACATAATGGTCGTACCAGGTCCTATGATGATCCACAGAAACTTTGCGATTATCTGCTAAGTGTCTCGCCCTCCACTATGGACACTGCCAGCTAATGCTTTTATGTCTTTCTTTGTTTTCTCTCTTTTTACAACCATTATTCTATTCTATCTATCCTCTCTTAATTTATCTTCCTTCTCTATCTTCGCCTGATACTTACCTCACATCCTTGTGTTTTTCCTTTTCCTAATGTCCGTATCCTGTGTGCTCGTGGGACATGTCCTCTCTCTGGTGTACCCTCGTCTCACATGTTTTGGTTACTCTCTTTTTCTGAGATCAAGCCTTCGTGCCTTGATCTGTTCCTTCTTTTTCTTTCTCCATTTACGTATCTTTCTTCTCTTTCTCTTTCCTCTCTTTCTCTTTGCTTTCTTCTTCCTAAGTGGTTTCTGCTGTTTTCTCTATTTGTCCGATTCTTGATACCTCATTTTTTGACTCTTGTTGGCTTTCTTAAGATGAGCGTCCTACGAATCCACTGTTTAACTGTTATTTTTTGTCTCCCCTTCTGTAGTGATCTCCTTGCCATGTGTCGCCTCCATTTGTCGCCCATCCTCTCCTCCTCCCATCATGTGTAATTTTGTCTCTTGGAATGTTCGAGGTCTTGGTCACCCTGTCAAGCGTCAGAAGGTATTGTCACACTTAACCAAATTCCATTCACAGGTTGTTTTCCTTCAGGAAACGCATTGCTCTGATGTTGAATCGCTTAAGCTCAAAAGACATTGGGTGGGTCAAGTTGTGTTTTCTCCTGCTGTTCAAAAAAAAGGAGGGGTTGCTATATTGTTCCATAAAGCTTTAAATGTTCAAATTATTTCCTCTCAAAATGATGCTGAAGGTCGTTGTATAATGGCAAAAGTTGTTATACACAACAAGACGATGGTCTTATTGAATATATATGGCCCTGTTCGCCCAGATCCCCAATTTTGGAAAGACATCAAACTGCTCATTGCATCCATAGATTGCCCTGATTTTATAGTAGCTGGTGATTTTAACCAATGGTTAGACCCTTTTTCAGACCGGATGTCTTCGAGTAAATTTCACCCTGACAAATCTCATAAGAGTTTTCAGTCTGCCATTGCCTCACGTCCTTTGTATGATTCGTGGAAAGTATGTAACCCTGATTTATTAGAATATACTTTTTTTTCGAATGTTCATCACACACGTTCAAAAATTGATTATATTATGATTAATAAGTCTCTCCTTCCCTCCATTCAAAAATCTGTTATTGGCTCTATTTTTATCTCCGACTATGCTCCTGTATATACCACCCTTGATCTTTCCCTCAGCACCTCTGATTTTAGTCGCTGGAAATTTAATTATTTTCTTTTATCGGATGCCATTTTCATGAAAAAATGTACTGAGTTTTTTAATGAATACTTTTCCTTTAATAACCCAGCTGATACCTCCATCCCTAACACCTGGGATGCTTTTAAAGCTTCTTTCCGAGCTTTTACGATTTCCTATGTTTCCACTAAAAAGAAGCTCAATAAGCAAAAGTATGAGGATCAGCTTAAACAGATTAAAACTCTTGAACACATATATTTCACCTCCAAATCCTCTTCTACCCTTCAAGACTTGATTCTTGCCAAAACAGCACTTAATAAAATTATCACTAATGAAGCCTGCCGCACCCTCCTTAAAATAAAATCTAAATTTCATGGTGGCCAGAACAAAGCAGGAAAAATGTTGGCCAATTATTTAAAAGTCAAGTCTGAACGCAAAGCTGTTGGCCCAATTTTTAATGACTCTCTCAATAAACTGGTTCATTCCGATGCAGACATTGCTGAAGTATTTCACAACTATTACCAAGCCCTATATACAGATGATACACACCCCTCTGATGCAAACTTAACAACATTTTTTGAAGGCCTTCCTTCACCTCCTTCCCTCCCCGTTGATTTTTCATACTTGGAACGTGACATTACTCTCCAGGAAATTACCACGGCCATTCATTCTCTCAAAAAATCAAAAGCTCCTGGCCCCGACTGTCTGCCTGTTGAATTTTATTCCTCCTTCCATTCCTTTTTTGCCCCTAAACTCCTTTAATTATTTAATTATTTTATTTTGGAGGCTAAAGCCTCTGGGTCCTTTTTGGATGCTCTCATTGTAATTATCCCTTAAACCTGATAAGGATCATTCCCAATGTAAAAATTACCGCCCCATATCTTTAATTAATTATGATTGTAAAATTTTTGCTAAAATTCTTGCCTCTCGCCTTGACTCCATTATCCCTCGCTTAATCAACACAGACCAGGTGGGTTTTGTTAAGGGTAGACTCGCTGCTGATAATGCTCGTCTTTTTTCCAATGTCCTGGCTCACAGTAAAAATGTCAAGACCCCGTTGGCAGCCCTTTCTTTGGATGCTGAAAAAGCTTTCGACCGTATTAATTGGCAATATATGTTCCGTACCCTTCATTGGTTTGGTTTTGGCCCAAATTTTATATCCTTGGTTAAGCTCCTTTATTCATCCCCCCGTGCCAGTATTTTTGTTAACCGCTTCGCCGGCTTTTCCCGCTGTGCACGGCATTTTTAAAAATCCCGCGTAACGTGACAAAGCCAGCTCGTCATCCGCGCAGCGCAGGTAACGCCCATGACGAGCTGGCTTTGTCATCCGCGGGGAAGGGGTTAACAACCAATTTTCCAGATTCTTTTCTTTGTCCAGAGGCACGAGACAAGGTTGTCCCCTTTCCCCTTTAATATTTATTTTATGTCTTGAGCCCTTTCTACAGCGTATTCGTTCCAACCCTGATATTACTGGTATAACATTTTCCTCTGTCAAAGTTAAATTATCAGCGTATGCTGATGATGTCCTCATTTACATGTCTAATCTCAAATCTTCCCTTCCACCCTTTTTACATGAAGTTCAGTTGTATTCCTCCATATCAGGTTATAAGCTTAATTTATCCAAAACGGAAGTTCTACCCCTTAACTCACTGTGCTTCCAATACATGTTTAGTGATACTGATTTTGCATGGTGCCCATCTAAAATTAAGTACCTTGGTATATGGTTCTCTTCCTCTCTCAAAGATACCCTTAAATTAACCTTCGATTCATTTACTAGTAAAATTCAATGCCTTCTGCAAATTTGGTCCCCCTTATTTTTATCCTGGTGGGGTAGACTGGACACTATCAAAATGATGATTACCCCACATGTTTTGTATACTGTTTCTATGCTCCCTTTCAAAATTCCCAAATCCTATTTTTCTCGTATTAATTCTGTATGTGCAAAATGTTTGTGGAATAATAAACATCCCCGTATTGGTTTACATAAGTTGATCCGACCTAAAAATGAAGGTGGTGTTCGATTTCTGGATTTTGGATCATATCATTCTGCCTTTTGATTAAACAATCCTTCTCCTTGGCTTACAACTTCCTAGATGCTCCTGTCCCTAAGTGGGTTCTTCTGGAACGCTCTCTTTTAAAAGATATCTCCTTTCAGCATATTACTTTTATGTCAAATTGTACCTTTATATCCAAATACCCCATTTTGAAGTATTCCCAATCTCTGTTGCATATTGTTTTTTCCTCTACTCTCTCCCCTCTCCAATGTTTTTTGTCCTCTGTAGTTTGGTATAACAAATTTCTTAGATATAAAGGTAAATCGTTCTATTTTAAACACTGGAAAGAAAAGGATATACTGTTTGTACATCAATTTTTCCTTGATTCCTCTCTTATTTCCTTTCCAGTTTTGCAAAACATGTTTAATTTACCTTCCTCATTTCTTTCTGAATATTCTATTATAACATCTGCTATTCAATCTCATTTATCCTCTCTACCTTTTTTCTCTGACCCTTTCTCTTCCTTCACTCCTGTCACTCCACTTTATCCTCTTTTCTCTACTCAACTCCCTAAGGCTGCTCTTGTATATTCACTTTTACTGTCCAACTCTTCTGTTCGCTCTAAATCTAAAGTAGAGACTGCTTGGGAGACTGTTCTGGATGTCTCTCTTGACATTGCAATGTGGGATCGTTTATGGTCCAAGATTTTCAAAGTCTCCGTTGCTGCACGCATTACTCAATCCTTACTTTTTTATATCTTAGAGTTGTTATTACCCCGGTTACTATTCATAAATTTTCTCCAACCTCTTCTCCTTTATGTTGGTCTTGTTCCAAAGTTACAGGCACTCTACAACACCAACTATACGAATGTTCCCCTGTTTTCTCCTTTTGGACTGATGTTTGGACTATATGTATGAAAATGTTATCTCTTTCCTCCCCGTTATCTTTTTTATGCATATTTTTAGGTTCTTTATCTGAAGATATTAATACTGTTACACCTTCTTCTGCTAAATTGTTAGACCTATTTATTGCTCTTGCATTTAAAGTTATTTTATCGTGTTGGAAAGACAATTCACAACTCTCGGTCCACACATGGTGGAATTATATTTGTGATGAACACAGAATTTCTATTGCTTCCTCCACCTCTGTTCCTCTGAAAATTAAATCAGATCTGCTATGGCTTCCCTTCACTTCCTATCTTTCCTCTAATCCCTCTCCCTTACCGCGTGCTCCTCATCCCTCATGATCCCTCTGGTTTCCTACCCTTTCTCCTCTTTCTCTCCTCTACTCTTTCCTTCTCTTCTGCTTTCCTTTTTCTCTCTCTTTCCCTCTTTCCTTTCTCTATTTCTTTCTACCCTTCTTTTTCATATATAACTTCCTCTGGATTGATGTCATTTATCATTATATTCATATGTACTTTTTTCTAATTTTTCATGACATGCTTTTTTGTATTACTTTTCAATGCTTAATAAAAATTTCTTAAACATAAAAAAAATGACAAACCCTAACTTCAAACTATTTTCCCTTTCCACCCCTCTGAATCTAGGGTGATCGACGCTCGACCCCAATATTTTTAATGCAGGCATATACTTTCCAGTTGAAATGTAAGTGTTCACATATGCATGGGGAATGTACTAACAACAGTTTGCAAATCCATTAAAAAAAGTACAGTTGACTGGGCGTGATTCTCCCGATATCTGCTCTGCCAAAACCCTAGTAATCAATTTACGAATTTATAATTTGCACAAACATCAGTAACTCACACACTCTTGCTTCCCTAGCTTATAACAATTCAGGAAGAATTCCAAATATGTTGTAATTTAGTTGAAAATGCCCTTATTTCGCGGTATTAGTTTGTCTGTTCCAGGTCAATTCGATCATATATGTGGTTAAAACATTTGAGAGTGATGCAGGCTAGATATCTAGGACCTCAAAAAAACTACTCGATGCTAAACGGTGAGAGATACAGAAGTAATACTCTTCCGAAGCCATTCCACCATCTGAAACATTAATTGGTGACCCGTATACATTGGGGACCTTAGTAATTCCAGCAGATACAGCAACAAATCAAGGGGAGAATCTATCGCTGGGCTCCCTCCCGGCTCGTAAAAGTAGCCTTTGCACATGTCTCATCAAGGATTAATGATTGCAATGCCCTTTATCTGCAGATCAACAAGATGACTCAAGCAAAGCTGCAACTAGAGCAGAATTCACAGGCAAGGCTGGCCTTGAATAACCCTAAACATCAGACTGTGTTCCAAGGACTACATGAACAGTACTGGCTTCTGGTAACAAAGCGCATTGTGTTCAAGGCACTTTGTATTGTGCATAGTGCCCTTTACCATGGCAACCTGGATGGAATCACAGCCATGTATCTTTGGTAGACTCCTTTGAGAAATCCCTGCTCGGCACATCATAACTGGGGAGCTGTACCCAGAGTTCGGAAGAAGAAATAGAGAGGCGGTGCTTTTTCATTTGCAGCAGTACAGCTTTAGAATGCTCTTCCTCATCCAATCACATGTCAAAAGCTTCATTCTCACTCCAGGAAAGTCCTAAAGACTTGGCCTTTCACCTTGTAGGGAGTCCTAGTTCCTTTGGAACTAGCATAGTGCCGAGGGGCATGGCAGAACACTTTAGGGCTACTCGTGTACTGTTATAAATCGTGTGCACATCATATCATGTACCAAACTCGGCACATGCTTGAAAATCACAAAAACAGGTTTTGTGACCTCAAAACTGTATTTTCTATATGTACAAACCCCCTTTTTGAGTTGGAGGAATTGCATTTTGAATAGGAGAGGGCTTAAAAAGTGGCCTTATATTAATAATTAGGAGTTGCGAAGGTATATATGAACGCTTTGCAACAGCAACTGTTGTCGCAAATCGCTGGTTAAAATAACAAAACCTCGAAGTGGGTGATATTGGGTTTAGAAAGTGGAAACTGTCCCCTTTAGGAGTAGTGTCAGCACCAAACAGTGAACTAGGTTACCATTGAATGTTCCCCAATGTTTTCCCTATGGACAACATATTTTTTTCAAAATTAGCTCCTTTGTCTTTAAGAGACATGGGCTATGTTAAGAAAAAAAGTCTTCCTTTCCAGGCCTCCATCCCTGCATTCATAGCTAATCATATGGATTCATAAATAATGTCCTGCCAATTTAACATTTCTTATGCAGTTTGTGTTGTGACTGCCGGCGAATGCACAATTTATGTTGCAAATGGGTCTTTCTACATCATACCCCTACTCGAAGCCATTGTTTACACAAAGGAATCAAATAATTTCAAAGCTCTCTGAAGCCCGTTTGTAATGCATTGTATAGAGATTTATTCATGGGCTTCTTCAAACCTCTGACTAGTTGCAAGTAGTCAATGGATATAGAGCACAACAAAAAGTAATATGTAGAATGGCGATCCAATCCAAATAGTTTTTTAAAATTTTTGATAAAAAAGCACTTTACACAAGATATATTTTCAAGACATAAAAACACAGTAAGTACAAGAAGCATAAAAGCATTTTAGTCTTTCATACAAACGTCATGGTCAATGATAAGACACGCTAATATAATTAGTAATGCTAAAAACAGATACAAATGAATAAGAACAGTAGTAGTTCATGGAACGATAAAAAAAAAAGTAATACCTTAATTTACCTATGGGTGCTTAATGCATACAAAATTAATCTGTTCGTTGATGTATATTAAATAAATGACCAACTTCGTTTTCCAGTTCGTTAACACAGGCACAATTAAAACTATAAAACTCCTCAATTTGCAGGGAGTGAATATGAGCTTATAAGCAAAGTCCAACTCAAATACTTAGCTCCAGCAATGGCAATACAGGGTGATGTATCTGTACACAATATTCTTAATGCATCACTGCTCCTTCTGGTACCCAATGACCTGAAGATTGGCGTCAGCCACACTCGACGGGGGTCAGCGTATGATGGACAAACAGTAGGTGGGCCAGCGGACACGTACTGTTGCCCACTGTGATCCATGTTGCTGCGTATGATCTAATTGACAAGGATATAAGGTTAGATATAAGGCCCCAATAATGCTCCAAGTTTGGCTGGGGTTTAGTGTCTAAGAACTCCCCCTGACCACGGTTTGTTTTGCCCACCATATCACTCCAGTCAGAAATTTGCTGCAGTGTGACACGAATGCCGAGACTAGGACCAAGGGTCATTGAGCCACAGAACTGAAGCTATAGATCACTGCAGAGACTAGGACAAAATCGTGTGGGGTTGCCTGTGTTCCTATCTGCAGGAGACCTAGCCTGGCATTCTGTGCTGGACTATTCCTACTGGAGCAGGACCAATAGTGATTTGCACATGTATTTTCTATATCTAGAGTGGCACAGTGAGTAAAAAACAATGGACTGTCATATGTCAGTGCCTGAGATTAATCCAAGCATTCCTTACATCACCTTGTTTGCTCTTGTTTGTTGCAGAAGTAAATGGGTAGCATGCTACAATAGAGTTTGTAATTTGTAAGTTGTTTTATAGTATGGCATATATAAGATGAGTTTGAGTGTCATGGGTGCTGCTCTTTTCCTGTCATATGTTGCAGCAGTTGATCATGTATCAAAGCAAATAACAGTGAGCAACTGAAGGCTTCAAGGTGTATAAAAATAGTGTCTATGGTTAGAATGCTGAGTATTATGAGTAAGGTCTATGTTGGAGCTATTTTGGTGTAATGAGGCACATACCGTTCTTGTTGCTTCTCTTCAGGCGTGTAGATACACTTTTCCTGGGTTTGAATGAAGTACTCTGAGAGGTAGTTGTCAAGTGATTTGATGTCCATACACTTTATGTACTCTAGGTATTGGTCATTACATTCCTTCATCATCTGTGAGGAAAGAACAATATCCTTCTTTCATACATGAATTCCTACTGATCATGGATATTTTTTCTGTTTCCCAGCAGGAATATCATAGTTTTTCTCCTTGTAAGGAGAAGGAGATTCCATCAATGTGTTTCCATTAGTAATAATTTAATATGTCAGTCTAGGGCAGAGGCTTCTGTTAAATTATCATTTTTGAAGCTACACCTCTAGAGTCCATTGTTGTTGTGAATGCAGAGTGGCTTGAATCTGGACAATCGACTTCTCATGTAATATGTTCCTGTAGGTAAAGGTGTATTAGTTGGCTTAATTCATGTTTCTGATCTTTTTGCAGTTTTTGACCAAGAATATTAGGAGTCCTAGGTAGAGTCTGTTTTTGCAATCAATGTATTCTACATGAGACACGAAAAGGCTCCTGGTATACAGTTGCTTCTTTTAAAAAGCTTGATAAGGCCTTATGTGTCAAGTCAAAAGGTTTGTAAGGTGTAAAATAATTTCTTGTAACTCGATTCACTTGAAAGACTAGGAAAAGTGTGGAATACGCAATCACTCTACAATTCCATATTTCATTCAATATCACTTGGCCCGACAGTCTAGTAGTTCTTTCATCTTTGGTTAGGCACTCAGTTGTGGATAAGTTGAGTTTAAGATTCAGTAGCACAGTGGCTTAAATGCAGTAGTCAAGCCTTGATGTGTCCTAAGGTCTCAAATTGGTTTAAGGAGGTAACCTCTTCCACCAATTCGGAAAGACTACCCCCTTCCATTAAGAGACGACTGCTACTTACATTTATATCATTCACTCCCCCAGGATTCTGGAAGCTCCCACCCAAAGCATCAACAGCACTCATCACTGCTTCTAAAAGAAGTTTCCACATCTCCCCGAACCTACAATCCTTGAACTGGCTATCTCTGGAAGCCATAATTCATCTAAAAATACCATGTATGGTGCACAAAACCATGCAACACAATGTACCTGGCTACCTGGAACAGAAATTGACGATCTATGGTAGGATCAGATTCTCTAGAAGTGCAGAAAATTTACTATTGAAACCATAAAAATTCAATATGAATAAAACTTATAACCAAACCTTCTCTGGGATGGCGCCTAGAGTATGGAATACCCTCAGAAACCAGACTGAACCCTTCCACTGCTTCTTTTAAAAAGGAAGTAAAATTGATTCTCCTGGCCAAATTCACATGAGTATGGTCTATAGAAATCTCGAGACAAACCGCACACGCGCTCCCAACCTGACTTTGATAAAGGACCATCTAAGCAACCTAGACATTATATCGCCCTTCTGTCTCACTCTACGAGATAGATTTTACGTGGCATCTTACTATGTTGCTTTTTGCAATACATTTTGTATATGTGCTTTTATTCGCTTTTATTTGTTGTATAAGTAACTTCACTGACTGTATAGCGCTCTGATATCCACCAGGATCTTGTTCACGCTCTATAAAACTTTCAAAATAAATGAATAAATACAAATAAAATAAAGATGAACATTTACAATTGTAAGGAATTTCGGAATTTCTACCCAGGTGTTTTGTTAAATTGGCCCATACTTTTTTTTTAATTAAAATTAATAATAAACTTAAGCTCACTACATATTCAATAATGTATGCATATCTAACAGTGCTTAGGAGACTGTACCTTCTCTCTCACAAGGTGTTGTCTCATAGTGCTAGTCACACAAGAAACTCAAGAAAGGTGGAGCTGATACTGAAGATCAAAATAGTTTTCACCCAGTAGACAACCTTCCTATCCTGGCTACATTCCTTGAAACCTGTCCTATCACTAATAAACCAACAAATCATGGATTGCAACCTTCTTGAGGACTACCAGTAAGGCTTTAGTGCTGGCTGCAGCCCAAAAACGGCCATCCTCAACATTATGGATGATGTCCTCACAATATTATTTATTCCAGCCGGATTTTACTTCTCGATCTCTCCTCAGCTTTTGACACTGTGAACAAAATCTTTTTACTAAACACCCTAAAATCATTAATGGGTCTGGATGGGACAGCCCTCAGAATGATTCTTCTTCTTTCTCAACAATCAAACTCCAATGAATCATTTCACCTAAGGAGTCCCTCAGGGTTCTATTATCATTGCTCTGACTCTTTTCAGACTTTAAATGAAATCCTTAATCTCATTCTTCCACCAGGCCAATATACATAACATCTTTAGTTAGATGACACTTAGCTCTACCTCTACACCACCTCCCTGGATAATGTACTCCATCTCAATCAAACTCTAACACCAACACAAGCTTCGCTATCAATTAAACACCTTCTACTAATCCCCCTGAATGCCGGCTTCCTTCTCATTTCTTCCGCCCCTAACCAACCCCTCCAATACACAATTTGCCCCACAGACTTAACACCCTAGATTGAACTCAAAGAGTGTATTAGGTCTACTTGATTCTCTTTGACAAATACCTAAACATGATCAACCACATTCACTCCACCACCAAAAGTGCACAATTCCTTCTCACGGTCCTTGGGAATATTAAGCCATTCCTCTGCTCACCTTCCAAAATGTGATACAAGCACTTGTAATCTCCAGACTAGACTATGGTAATGTGATGCTTACCTGAACACTTAAAGCTCAACTATCTTTAGTAAGGGCTATGTTCAACGTGGCCACTATGCTAGAACCAGAACAGGTCACAATAATTACATCACTTCCCCTCTGATCACACTGAAGTGGTGAGATATGAAGGCATTCCGCATCCTAAAGATAGCATGTATCACACACCAAGCCCTATATCACACAACCCCACAATTCCTGACCCAGACCCTCACCATGTCTGGTGGCAGCCATTCACTGATGAGCTCAAATTCTCTATTCTTAGCACCACCCAGATTTAAAAAAGTGGCCATCCACTCTCACTCCATCACTGATAGCGCACCCAGGCTATGACATTCCCTATCACAGGAGCAATGCGCAAACCCCTTCTCACTGGTATTCAAGAAGAGTGAGAAATATCTACTTTTCAAAAGTTACATAATGCAGTAAACAATCTGATCAATTCAGCAACGGTCGAATATAGCAGTACAAGCTCTGCTATATTACCAGTACACTTACCAATGTAACCTACTAAGACTTAACCTGTGGATGGGTGCAACTATAACCTACCTGTACATCTCTGTTTACATTGTAAGTCACGTGCATAAACTGTAACCTACCCTTTTAAATTGTGACCTACCTGTAAATCTATTTTGTTTCTCATCTGTATGTTTATCTTATACTGATCAACACTGTGATACCTTTGGGCCATGTCTGTGCTTTATAAAAACTCTCGCCATATAATTAAATAAATACATTTGATAGAAGCACTATATTGATTTCATTGTATAGCACGGGAATACAGAGGGTTTCTTGGTGCTGATATCTACTAAACTGAGTTAGAATGCAGCCCGATGTAAAGATGACTCCCAGAAAGACCTATAATCAGTCACAACTAACAAGTAAAAGGTCAGGTTTATGAGAGGGCTTACTGCTGTTCACTTTGGGCAGGAGAATAAACTGGTTTTAAGATGTTTTCTGATATTAAATGGGGTGAACTGGCATCTAAGGTGTTTTGTGGTACAGATAAAGTACCTACCTCCACATTTCCAACTTCTGATTTTACAGACATTAACTCTCCTAGAATGGGATGAGCGCAAAGTCCTACTAAGTCTATGCAAAGAAAGATTTTTTAAGTATGCTGGCCATGACTATCCACATACACGTCTTATGTGCCAGACATAAGTCCTTAACTTGAATTTTTTCTTCAAAGGGAGCCAATAAGGTTCTCATAATGCCTAAGACACTGGCTTTCACTTGGGAATTTTCGGTAAAAGTCAAGCCGCTGCATTCTGTAGACATTGGAGTTTCTTCAAAGACTGCTCTCGAATGCCTTGATGTTAGGCATTGCAATAGTCCAGCCTTGATATCATTAAGGCAGTGACCACTCATTTTTGAAGTTCATATGAGATGAAAGGAGTGATCTTCCTAATCAAAGGCAAATGGAAAAAAACAGGTGCAGGAGAGTTTGATAATCTGTGCAATGAAGAATAAACTGGTGTCAAAAATGATTTACAAATTACTGACCAAAGATACTGGAGTGGGAAGAGAACCAAGCGTCTGAGGCTACCAGGATTGATTCCAGAAAACAGAGTCCTTGCCAAAAATGGAGAGCCTCAATTTTGGCTGAGTTCAGAATAAGGCTAGTGCCGCTCATCTAGTCTTTGACGGCTCCCATACAGCTACTAAGGCAGTCTCATCAACATCCTTCTAGATGGACACAAAAATTGTGTATCACCTGCATACTGGGGTGAAACCAAAAGAACGTGTGAATCTTGTCAAGGATGCCACATAAACATTACCAATTGTAGGACTCAGGGATTATGTGGCAAGAAAGATTATAGGCAAGTTATGTTTTATGGGTTGTGTTTGTTGCAATACGTTATGCTATGGCAATATACTTTATTTTATGTTAAGTTCATTGGAATGTGCATACCTCAGCCTTCACAATTGAAGTGGCTGGTCATCCAGTGGTTATGTTTCATCCATAGTTGGTGCATTTTATTTTATTTCCAGTGGTATGTTGTTGTCGGTGGGTAGTATCTAATGTGCGGGTTATCCCCTGGAGGTATTTTGGAAGGAGAGTTAGACCTTGCCACATTTTAACCTAAGGCACGTGCACATGAAGTGCATAGTCATCTTTCCTAAGTGTTGGTTCAAAGTGAGATTGTGAGATTTCAGAACCCTGCCTAACCCATCTCATCTATGGTAGCATTGTTGTGTAGGGGCAATGAAATGTGTGCCATTCTAAATTACCTAGATGGTTGGGTCTTCAGTATAAAGTGTTCATCTCGATTTCTCCCTGGAAGTATTGTTCATGTTTGTCTTGCTTGTAAGGTCTTTCCCTGTCTTCTGTTGCTTCAGATTTTCTTGGCTGTACCAGTTAATTTCCCATTTGACTGATAACTCCCTTCTAGAAGTTACTAAATTTTAAGAGACACTATATCCCTGTTTCCCTTGTTCACATGTCTCAATGGTTGCTTGCTTTCAGAGGCTCAGGAGATATTTCTGTGAGTTTTTCTTGTCTCGCCAAATACAACTCAGTAGTTGTCTTTTTCTGAGGCTCCAAAGATCCTTGTTTTCATCTCCATCAAAAGTACTTCTCCCAAGGCTCTAAATCCCAGATTGCTGAAAGTAGTCAGTAAGACAGAAGAAACAGGTAGACAAAGGCAGCCTAACAGCTAACCAGGCAGACAGATGCGCACCTATCCAGGGACAGCGCAGTTATGCAAGACATAGCTTTTCCTCCTTTATTTATTAGGAGATATCTGCTGCCTTTCGGAGTGAGAGATTGTGTTACTATCTCTGCTGAGTGAAATATGAAATTACTGATGCACATATTGCCAGAGGTGAGGAATAGCTCTGCTGTCTGTGGCAAGTGAAGGAAAGCTGTGCTGACTGAGGGTAGTAAGGAACAGTTCTTCCATATGTGTGAGTTCAGAGAAAGCTCTGTTTCACTGTGGACATCCACATATAAGGGCATGAGATTGAGATGGTGAAATGCTACTCAGTCGAAGGTGACAAAACATGTGCACCAGTCATAACAATCATGCAAAAATAAAACTTTCCACCTCAGTATATTTTATTACCTTCGCAACCTGCAACACTCTTGGTTAAAACAGTTGGTTTCCTTCCCAGTGTGGTTTTGCTGCCTTTACTTAACTGCAATTGTAGAAACAGAGACACGCTGACAAAATGGTGACTTTCTGCAAGTTGCAGACAGTTGGGTTTTAAATGGAAATAATGTAGAGTCTGAAGTTTCACAAATAAAACACATTTGTGAGATGGTAAAAAAGTAGGTCAAATACATATTTATGAACAGGACTGTCTGTAGGGAAATGAAAAGTGATTTTTAGACTCAAGCTAGCATACATAAGTTTGAAAATGACTAAGCAGTAAATATTATATGCAAGTCTGTTTGAAATCATTATAAAAGCTATTTGTAAAGCAAGAAAAATTGGTGCAATGGGTAAAGCTGCATGTATTTAGACTCTTATTTCCCAAAAGAAATAATGTTAAACACGTTTCAAGTTTAACTGATTATAAAACTATGCCTAGTATGTAATTAATGCTTTACTAGTTGATCAACATATATTGCAATGAGGAATATTCAAATATAATCGGTTGCTAAATGTTAGAAATTGGGTCTCTACTTGGCTGAGAGGTATGCGCCCTGTTCAAGAAAGGGCCACAATCCTAGTCAGCGTAAGTCAGATAGATACTCTGGGAACGATTCACAGAATGAACTTAAGACTAAATCCTAAACTTACTACTATTTTGGAATTCACAGAATGCACTTACTACTTTTGGCATTCACGGAATGAACTTACTACTTTTGGGATTCACAGAATGAACTTACTACTTTCGGTATTCACAGAATAAACTTACGACTGCTAACTTTACGTCCGCCGCCGGGCCGTAATTTCCGCCGCCGGGCCGGAATTTACGGCTCTTTGGCGGAGTTCACGATTTTGGACCGCAATTTCCGGAATAGTGCCGTAATTTATGATTACGGGCCGGAAATTCCGATTACGGGCCGGAAGATACGACCTTTGGTAGTTGGACATGTTAGACAAGGGTAATGACCTGTTCAAGTGCCTACCATCCCCCACCATGGATCAGCTGATCCACTGCAGCCAATCCCAGCCCACCAACATGGGTAAATGCAGAGCAGACACAAACAAACCTTTTCAGGATGTCACTGAATGTGTTTGTAGCACTGCCACTTGCCATGCTGCAAATCTACTTGAGGAGGAGGAGGAGGAGAGCTGAGAGAATTTTCAGGCAAAGTATCACCCTATTTTGAATGACCAGCCAAGATGTAAGGGCCAGGTACCATTTCCCACCAGAAGTCATCTTGGATATGGTCTGTGAGTGGGAGCAGGTACTTGATTCTGTGACCTGCTGCTCACATGCAATACCAGCATATCTAGAGATCCTGTCTGCCCTACACTTCTTTGCCACTGGGTCATTCCAAAGGGTCACCAGTGACCTTGTGGGGATTTCCCAGGCAAACCAGTCGAAGTGCCTGCATCAGGTACTGAGAAGCATCACTGCTAGAGCCCCCAACTACATACAAATGCCACATACACTGGCCATGAGACAAACTGCAGCAAGAGATTTTTATCTCCTTGCACAATTCCCAAGTGTGCCACATTGCACATATCTTCTGCAACAGACACAGATGGCATTCCATCAATGTGCAAGCTGTCTGTGATGCTAGTGGGAGGTTCATCGACGTGCATGCAGTGTTCCCAGGCAGTACGCATGACAGCTTCATATTCTGCATGTCACTTCTTTCCCGGCGTATGGTTGCAGGAGAATTTGGCAACATGTGGCTACTGGGTAAGTTCCAAGCACTAAAAATGAGTGATATGTGCCATTGAAATGTCTGAATGCCCCCCAATATTAACCATTGTACAATGAGAATCATGGCCCAACAGGCACTGCATGTACGAACGTATATATCATGTTCTGTGCAAGTTAAAAAGGGAAATGTTAACAACTGCCCTTTCTTCCCTCCTCAGGCGATGCTGGCTATGCACTCTCCCCACATCTCCTCACCCCTTACAGGCATGCAAACACTGTACCTCAGCGTAGGTACAATAGGGCACACATATGGACTCAAGCCATCATAGAGCGCACTTTTGGGCTGTTGAAGTCGCGATTCAGATGTCTCCACCGTACAGGGGGTGGGCTGCAGTACTCCCCAGAAGTTGTGTGCAAGATTATATTACACATGCCTCTGGAACCTCGGCTAGCTTTGAATCTGGGAAACCGGGCCTTTGCACATGACCGACGGCAGGGCGTGCAAGTCCCTGATCAGCTCATTGCCAAACTTTTCACATGATCAACCTGTAGTGTCATGGACAAAATGTGATTTGCTGTCTGTTGTCAATGATGAAACTTGGATAGACACAACAGTGTCAATAAATCCCACCCTGAAGCCACACAAACTGCATGCAAATCACAGCCGCTGACAGTAGTTAAAAGGTGGAGTGAGTCTCAGGTCATGTGCCCATGTCAGCGATCAGTGTAGTGGACATCCCTAAATCTGATGTATGACATCACAACGCATCCTTTTACATTGCATGCTTTTATATCGCAACTTTTACAACGCATGCCTTTACAACACATAGTGTTGAGGGGTGCTGGATAGTGAATAGTTTAATTTACTATTCCAACTCCAGTCCCCGTGGATAGTAGGGAAGGTGTTGGATAGTAAATTAAATCTATTCCCTATCCTAGAGCGCCTCCCATCGCAATGCGTTGTAATGGTTTGCGTTGTAAAAGTTGCGATGTAAAAGCACTGCGTGGTAAAAGTTGCGTTGTAAAGGTTGTTTCCCCCCTAAAACCAACTATTCACGCTGAAGACAAACAATACATGTCCTGAGAGACATACCTGGACCACATAAGGATGGGTCACCAATCCACAAAAGGTTGCATACTTAGGCCTGTAACCTCAACAGATTTGACTCCACCACAAACGATGGGCCCTGAATGTGAGTGATGATGTCATGGGAGAATCAGGCACCATGGGCCAGATCTACAATAATTGGTGCATCCCAACATATCAGCAGGGATGCCCCAGTTATTGTGACTCACAGCAGGCACCCCTAGCGCCATCATGGATGCACTGCATTTACAATGCGCCACGCCATGGGGCAGGTATAGACAGAAGCGTGATGCATATGCTGCCATAAAGGTGAAGCACTGCTGGAGTTGTGTTGCAAGCGCAACGCAGCTCCATCAAGGCAAGCGGTGACCTTATCCCTAACAGCTGCGTCAATCCTTACGCCTTCAACAAGCAGGCGCAGGGTTCTGATGCAGCGTGGCCAATAAAGTGACTAAGTGAAATGTTTTAGATTTTACTCTGCCACTTTTAGGAGGCGTTCCTGTGCTGGAACCCCCCCCCCCCCCCCCTGCGCAGGAATGCTCAACTCATCCAATGCCCACATCAGTTATGATTTACTTGTTCAATGTTAGTGGTGCTGGCAGAGCAGAATTCAATATGAATGCATGAGTGTAGACCATAATGTCTAGATCCTCAGGGTCTGACACATCCGCACGGCTGGCTTGGGCATGAACAGGCACCGCATGGGTATGTGACACCTGAGGAGTACGGGGGGAAACTGTGTGGGGAAACGGACAGGGGGACACTTTGACGGTGGTATGGGAAGGCATTTGGGAGACAAAAGTCGACATGGCTGTGCTCATGGACTGCATGTGGGTGTCGAGGTTGTCCATTGATCGTACAAGGTCCACTCGCATAGACCCTATCTCCAGACTACAACTCCCAAAATGCACTCTGCCCTTTACAGGTCATATGCCACAGTGTGATTCTTTAATCGAGGAAGAACAAGACTCTGGTACTATGCCCCGGGTGAAGTCAGTGGACATTGTAGGGGTGGACGAAGAACGGAACACCTCGTACCATGATGTGGTGGAGAGCTACTCACCACCCACACACTCTTCACCAGTGGGTCACAAAGAGTTGTCCCCGGGGCAGGCCAACATTTAATCTGGGCCTGCCATCTGCCCCTCCCTACCTCTAGAGTCCCCCATGCCATCGGGGGTTCCATCTTGATCCCCTGAAACCTGTCCCCCTCCTCGTAGCCACCAAGCCAAACAAATCAGCTCCGGACCAGAGGCACCACATCCTTTCTGTCCCCCCCCAACCCCTCCCAGTGTTGTTCCTCCTGTGGCTGTGCCAGGGGACTTAGGTTGGATGGTTGAGGGTCAACCTGACAGGTTCGCTTGCATGTTCCTACAAGTGTGTCTGGAGACATGGTCTATGCGAGCGGACCCTGTACGATCAATGGAAAACCTCGGCAACCACATGCAGTCCATGAGCACAGCCATGTTGTCTTTTGTCACCCAAATGCCTTCCCATACCACCATCAATGTGTCCCCCTGTCCGTTGCCCCACACAATTTCCCCCCGTACTCCTCGTGTGTCACGTCCCCATGTGGTGCCTGTTCCTGCACAAGCCAGCCGTGTGGATGTGCCAGACCTTGAGGATCTAGACATTGTGGTCCTGGAGGATGATCAGAAAGACACTTGACTTTTGGACTGAGACATTGTTCTGGACAAAGATTTCTTTTTTCCCTTGTGAATAGACTGGTTTCCCTGACGCTCCCTGACGTATTATATTTGTTTTGCCCAACCCCAATCCAAGTTCCCTTCTCCTTCTGCATTAAGATCATTTGTTTTTCTTTCTCCCTTCCAAACGGACGGTCAGTTTTTTCCCCCTACATAAATATCTTTGAGTAATTCTACTTTGTTTAACTTGTTTGACTTCATTTTGAATGTCTGTTTCCAAAGATGGACACATATTTATTGAGTTTTATGCTATGCACATAATAACGTGTTGCTATGATGTGTTACACTTGTAACTGTCTCACACACACACACACACATGCCTACATTGTTAGACAGGACATGATACACAAAAGGATTTTACTTTTGTAGATCTTTATTTTCACGATACACCTAAGGACCCCAAGACAAATTGCACACGTGAATGTCACTGGCGATCGTGTTTGCGTTTCCACAATAGTGGGGGTGATGAACGTGGTGAGGGGTGAGGTTGAGCTTGTCTCCTTCTTGTATGTGGGTGTTGTACAGGGTGATCAAGAGGTGCAGGTGCAGATGGTGTCTGCACATTTGGTGTCTGACTATATTTTTTTATACACTTTGGACACGTTCCTTAATACCAATGACAGTCTAACACAGACAATCTTTTCATGCATTTTTTCTTTTTATTCCACTTACCTGGTACCACATAGTGGACGTCACTGACAGGCAGCCCATGGATCAAGTTGGGGTGTATTGTTGTGAGGATATCCTCCTCCAGTAGGGTGAGCCGCATACGGGGTCCAGGGCATGCAGCAGGGAGGTACTTGCTTAGTTCAATCCTGGAGTATTTCTCCTTCACCCTCTGCCTTTCGTCCTGCCACTTTTTTTTTATGTCCTGTACTGTGCACCTCTCCTCCCCCAAGGGTGAGACAGCAGTGGCTATCTGCTGCCATAGCTCTGCTTTCTGTGCCCCACTGGTGCATTTGGGTGGGAGTCCATATAGGCGCTTGTGGTAACTGACTATAAACTCAACAAGCATGGTGGTCTCCTATGCTGTAAAGTACCTTTTTCTCCTCATTTCCATTTTCTGTGGCACTGTGAGCATTGTAGACACAAACTCTCTGTGGACAAACCTGTTCCATCAATGTGTGCTGCTTTTATGTGTTTTCTATTGCTGGTCAATTATTTCTAATTGGCTTCAGCTGGAGCATGGAGGGGGATGGTAGGCACTGGCAACATTCACCATGCCAAAATGGAGCTGTTGGCTGGGATTGGCTGCAGTGTATCAGCTGATCCATGGTCGGGGATGGTAGGCACTTGGACAGGAGTTTACCCTTGGCTAACATGACCAACGGCCAAAATTAGTATCTTCCGGCCCGTAATCGGAATTTCTGGACCGTAATCGTAAATTATGGCACTATTTCAGAAGCTACGGGCCAGAATTGTAAAATCCGCCAAGGAGCAGTAAATTCCGGCCCGGCGGCGGTAATTACGGCCCGGCAGCACACTTAAAGTTAGTAGTCGTAAGTTCATTCTGTGAATCCCGAAAGTAGTAAGTTCATTCTGTGAATGCCAAAAGTAGTAAGTGCATTCTGTGAATACCAAAATAGTAGTAAGTTTAGGATTTAGTCTAAAGTTCATTCTGTGAATCCAGCCCTCAACCTCTGCTCACCCTCTGGTAGGATGGCATAGAGCAATTAGGCTTAATTTAAGAGGCAATGTGTAAAGTATTTGTGTAACAATTACATTACAGTAACACAGTGAAAACACCACAAAAAGACCCTAAACTAGTTTAGAAAAATGGCGAATAGTTATCTGAATACCCTAAGACCAAAAGAACAGAATTCCAATAAGTAGAAGAGGAAATATGCATTTTTAAAGATAAAATCCAAAAATAGTTCATAGAAGTCAATAGTGCTAAAAACGTTACATGAATGCACACTAGACCGGGATACATCCAAAGTTCATGTCTTCCGTAATGGAGGAAAGGCCCCTGACAAAACCCACATTGGGCCCACAGAAAAAGCACTTTGGATGGAGCAAGTGTTGGCACCTACATTTGATGCGTACCGTATCACGCAGTCACGCTGATACGTCGAAGTCGAGCCCTGCAGTCAAGTCCTGCGTCTTCAAACCCCTTCCGATGCAGGCACTGCATTGTCGGTGAGTCTTGCAGTAGTGTCTTCAGATTAGTGCAACGTTGTAGTCGAGCCTCGCAATCGGGACCTGAGATCAGCACTGCAACGACTTCAAACCTCGCTCCTGTGTCATTGTTGAGCTACGTAGATATCACGTTGGATCGCCTCGGCAGCCTCGAAGGTCACATGTTGCCTGTTGTCTGCACAAAGTTGTTACTGCATTGATTTTTAAGAAAAAACAGCTGCAAAAACCACTTCTGAGGCCCAGGATGGGTTTGGCACATTGGGCTAGGGAGGACTTATAGATGGCAGAGTCCAGCAGCTGAAGCAGAGTTGAATAAGTGTTTGATGACCCTGAGACTTTAAGAACAGGGGCAAGCCAGCAAGCCCTTAGAGAAACTCAAGGATATAGGGCCAGATGTACTACATGATTTTGCATTCACAAATGGTTTTGCGAAACCGAAATTGCGGTGGAAAAACACTTGCAAATAACCGCCTACTTGAAGAGGATGTTAAGGCAGTCGCAATGTAGAAGGGGTCCCCTTCCAACTTGTGACTGTCTCTCAAAATATTTTTTAAGGGCAGGGCAGGCAGTGGTCCCAGGGACCGGGCTGAATTTTTTTTTAAAAGCTGCTTTATTTGCTGAGCTCAGCAGGCCATCATCCCTGGGAGGGCTGGAATTCCCAATGGGCTCGCAAATTGAGAGAGGCTCATTCATTTTAATGAGCCTCGCAATTTGCAACCCCATTGGGAATTGTAAAACAGTGTATTTACACTGTTGTACTTGTCATCTAGTGCCTCGTAATTTGCGACTCGCAATGAGTCGCAAATTGCGAAGTGCTAAATGAAAGGGTCGTACATCTGGCCCATAGAGAGCAGATCTAGTCCTTCTCAATCCAAGGCAAGAAGCAGCAGGCTCGAACAGCAAAGCAGGTAGCATTGTGGCATGCCCCCCTACAGCACAGCAATTAGCAAGCAGCCAGCCAACTAAGAAAATCAGTTAGCAAAGTGGCAGACCCTCCTGCAGCACAGCAGCACTAATTCCAGGGAGAATGTTTTTTGTCCCAGAAAAGTTCTGATTTGGTGGTGTCAGGGGTCCAGTATTTATACCCAGTTGTGCTTTTAAAGTGGGGGAGACTTCAAAGAGGCCCCTGAAGATCACAAGATCCCTGCCTTTCCTGCCCTGGCTCCATATTTACTACACGGGTGTATCTAGCACTGCCCTACTCATGTGCAAGTGTCAGCTCCTCTCTCCCTATCGACCTCAGGAGGCCCATCGGCCTGGTGATGGGCCATCAGGATGTGAATTTCCCATCGGGCACACCACAATTCCCTTTATGTGTGACTGTCTAGAGAGAATGCCAAAAGCCTAGCTGTTACTCACCCCTAATATGTATTCAGAGACAGGCAGAGGCAGAGAATGATTAAAGTAGGAAAATGCAAACTTTCTAAAAGTTACATTTTCAGACTTGCAACTAAAAATCCAACTTCACCAAAAGATTGAGTTTAAAATAGTGAGCCCAGAGACACCAAACTCCAAATCTCTATGTATTCCTAATTGGTAATTACACTTATAAAATGTAATAAGGTAATCCTGATGTTAAACTATTGGAGAGATAGGTATGCCTGGGCAAAGCACTACGCTATGCTCGTGTAATTTGCAAAGTTTGCGCAACATCGCACTATGCGAGCACGCGTAGCGTAGCGTAGTGCAGCGGTCATTTTTTGCTTGCTCTAGCTCCTCAACGTCAAGTTGGCTACCGCGAGTAAGTAAAATGACATACTGGCGAGAATTTTTCCTCGTTCGTGATCGTCAACATCACGTTGCCGATCGCGAGCGTGGAAAATAGACCTCCCTGTGAGAGTCTCAACGCAGGGAGGTCTGGTTTCTCTTTGCGAGTGGTCGCGTATGCTCGCAACCGCTTGCGATGAGAATCTACCAGTCCTCGTTGAGAAAGCTGCCACTCAAGTAAAAATCTCCTCGAGCGGCAGAAAACTACAGCTCACACTGTGCAAGATGCCGTTTTCAATGATTGCATAGTGCAGGATGCTTGTCCGCACTGTGCAATCATTGAAAACGGCATTTTGCACGCAGTTTGCGTAGTGCCACGCGTAGCACGCGAAATGCGAAGTGCACTTCATGTAGCTTCGCGAAGCACTACTTCGCAAACTATGCCCAGCCCTACATGCCTTGCAGTTGTGCAATACAAATGGAAGAATATTTCACTACCAGTACTTGTAAAACTTAAAAGTACATGTCCTACATTTTAAATACACTGTATCCTGCCCTTGGCGCTGGCCAGGGCCTATCTTACAGGTTGACTTATATGTATTAAAAAAGAAGGAAAGCATATTATAAGTAGAAAGCACCTCCACTTTGGTACTGGTTAGCAGTGGTAAAGTGCCATAGTCCTAAATCCAACAAAATATTATTCAGCAAAAAAGGAGGAGGAAGGCAACATGGTTTGGGGTGACCCTGCCTTAAGGGCCATTTCAAATACTTAATATAATGATGAAAAAGAGAACAATACCAATATGATGATGACAGAGACTTCTGTTGGCATCATCATTTTTGCATGGTGTAAAAAACAACATTTAATCTTCTGGCACAGTCCAAGGAATCTTTTTACTTTAGGAACCACTAACATTAGAGATAGTGCTACATATGGTGTATGCTAGTATTGGGAAGATGCTAAACTGGTTTCTCCACTGTGTACTCTTGAGAAAAGTATCCTATAATCAGCCATTTGTCTAAGTCTTGGGTATAGTGTCAATATTTTTTTTTCGAGGTGCACCTATTGCAGCAAGTGTAGATGTCTTCTAGCCTCTCCAATTGAAATAAATAATCAAGTATGGAAAATGGGGTCGTATTGTATTTATTTTTGTATAATGTGTATCTTATCTTTTTATTCTGAAATTGGGACTGCAATTTGGAGTATGGTTGCTGTCCAAGAAGAATAATATAGCATAAACACACAGCTAGTATCAGCACAGATATATAATAATCACTGAAAAATTGATGTATTAGTACATCTTAGTTTCTTCTCCTGGAGCGTACTCCCTGTTGAGTAGCCGCATGGTTCATGTAGCTTGGGCCTCGTGTTGCGGTAGTGATAAAGACTACAACACAGGGATAATGTAAATATGGGCACCCCGGAAGAAGCCTAGAGGTCACTTCCCGGATGTATTTATTATCCCTCACCTGACTTCACGGCCGTGACCATCTTCCATGGTGTCTGCTGTTTAAACACCCCTCATGGCAAACTAGGAACATGAGATGAGTACACATGTAAGAAATACTTTACTTATTGGGGTGTATAAGAAAATGAAGGTAATAAAGAAAAGAGAGAGGCAGAGAGAGAGAAAGAGAAAGGCAGAGAAAGAGAGAGCAAGACAGATCAAACAACTACAGATTATAGTTACTTCTATAGCCCAGTGTCACTATGACGACTAAGTTTACCACAATGTCTTGCAACCAAGAGGACTTCATAGGCTGAAATGATACCTCTTAGTCCCTTGTCACCGGGGAGTCTCAACCCCTCCACTGGCCACTACTCATGGCTGGCAGATCTCAGGAAGAAATGTTGAATACAAACAAACACCCCACCTACCCTCATTTGCATTGGATGAGACCACTGGACGTGACTGTCTATCAGCCTCTCTAGACAGGGTAAGCACAGTCGGTGAGACTTTTTTCTTGAGATCCAGTCAGTGAATAATCATCTTCAGGTGCAGAACCGCTACAGAAATGTGAATTTACAGCTGGTTGGTGATAAAGCTTCAAAAAGGACAGACTTCTAGTGTCGTTCTCGCCTTCTTTCCGAGCAGTTATCATGGTTCCTTTCACAGAGGTCACTGTCCCTGGGTCAACTTCAAAAGACAGCAGACATTTGCTCTGGGATGCCAGTTCTTAACTAACACCACGTCGCCAACTCGAATGACTTGCCTACTGCCACGTCTGGCTTTAGAGATGGTGTCATTGCGGGCTTGGTGCTGATGTAAAGCACTATCAGCTTTAGTTTTTAAGGATATGGGGTCTTCAACATGGGAAATTGTATCGTTCACAGCCCGATTCCTGCTAAGAGCACTGGGGCTCACTTTGGTTGTGGAATATGGCATGAGCCAGTACTTTCTCAGAAAAACAGTGAGAGCACATTCCAAGTTTTGCCCATTTGCCAAGGCAATTTTGATGACCTTGTTTAGGGTTTGTATGAATCTCCCAAGAACAAAAAGAGTCGGAAGGTCTGTTAAGCTACGTAGCTGAGTTTATAAGGTCCTTCTAAAATGACCCTTTTGGATTGCACTGAACCAGACCAAATGGTAACATGACACGATAATGTATTTGATATCCTATCAGCCCACCCATCTGGCGGAGCCTCGTCATGTAGGACGTCTGACCAGGTGGTGAGTCCAAGCCCAGATGTATTGGCTAGACACCACACACTACTGGTTCATCATATGAACGTGTCCGTGCCACTGAATGGTGCTGAGAAAATGCAGTGCAAAACAGGGAATAAAGAATAAGTGATCTTAAAATGACGGTCGAGGTAAAGAAAAAATGTTTTTATTGAAGATATTCACCAAGACGCCAGATTAAAAAAGAGTGTGGGACAGTGTGAAATAATCACTGTGATGCTTGGTTGTGTTAAGGATCAGGCCAACATGTTTCTGCCGAAGGTGAAACTACACCGGCATTCTTCAGGGCCGAATACACAAAGATGTTGCTACTGCAATGATACACTCAGACAATTAATACAAAGTGCAGACAAAAAAAGGACAGACCAAATGATTTGTTTAAAGTACTGTCCAAACTACTGGTGTGGTCTGATAGACCATCCTACCATCTCCTCCAGATCAGTAGTTAATAGAGGTAGAGATCCTAAAAAAGGAAACAAAAAAAGACAACTAATATTGTTTGTTCTGCCATCATTATGGACTAATCACAATATCAGGACCAACATATAAACTCAGCTAGGCTAGTCCCTATTAGGACGGCCACATGTTAATAAGGTTTCATATTCAAGTCAACCACCAGACATTGCTGAACATTAATTATGAACAATGCTTTCAAAGACTTACCCAGCAATATGTGGGAGTCGAGCCTCACCTCACCCGGCGACGGCTCGGAGATTGAGGCCCCGCTCTGTGCACAGAACAAAAAATTTAACGTGTCATCCTGAGTTGACTCAGAGGTCTGTGGTCAGTGTCAGGTTATACAGTCTGTGCATTTAAAAACTGGTTGTGTGACTGTCCTCTCTGAACGCTGCCCCATGGAGAACAAAGAGAAGGACTGGCTGTCTGACCAGATCAGAGTCTAGTCGCTGGCTAGTACAATGACCCTAGAATGATTACCTATGTTCATCTAGTGCCCATTCGATGGTGGTACAATCAGTTGTAAATACCCACCCTCCCTAGGCCAAGCAATGGATGTAAAAAGTGTAGCTCAGGAATAGTTATCCCGGAATTAGGGATCTGATTGGGAAGACCCATGTAATGTGCTCATCTAGAAGAGTATATGGAATGAAATAAAGTAGAGCATAAACCAATCCCCTTAGACTGCAGGTGAAGAAGGAGTAAGTTAAATGCTCAAAATTGCAAGTCTGACTAAGAAAGCGTCTGCCCCAAGTGAGTATAGTTTAACAATAAGCTCTATGTGAAAATAGGGGCCACAGCAAGACCACAAAGCCTAGAAATGCGCGTTCCAATCAGGCTAACTCACCTCTCCGTCGGTACCTCTCGGCTGACACCTAAGCCGAAGGGGAGGCAACGAGGAGAGGTGAGGCTAATGTATTTATACCCCTTCTGATTGGTAAAACGGCAGCAGCTGTGCTCCTATCGCTGCTGCCGATATAGCGATCGTCTTAGTTATGCGCATGCGCGGAAAGGTGGCACTGAACAGCGCTGTCTTTAATATGCGCATGCGCGGCAAATTGGCACTAAACAGCGCTGTGTACCCAAACGCGGGCATGCGCAATGATGTATCCAAGCGCCTCCATGTCGGCGCCGGAATTAGAGCAGCGCACGCGTTTAGATAAACGGGCTGTTTGCAAACAACAGCAGAGATCCTAGCTAGTGAGCGCATGCTCTGTGATGTGCATGCTTGTGTTGTATGTATAATGCGCGTTGCCGAGAGTGACCATTCGGCAGGAGAATAACGCAGTATTCTACATTGAATGACCCTGCCCCTCGAGACTAACACGCAAGGAATGCATAAAAGGTGATCACATTGGTGGCACAGTACATGACAGCTCCCAGTACGAACATAGCTACATTAGCTAAAGTCCCTAACCAGACATAATGCATCCTAAGGGGACAATGAACACCAACATGCTTATAATGGCAATGGTGTAGTTAGATACAGACCATAGTCAATCAGTGTAATCTGTAGATATAGAGAGAATGGGTGTAAAAGTGTGCTAGATGCCAGGACCCACAGCAAATTAAGGCGGAAGGGTACGAGACATGGTAGATGTTGTCACTATAAGACAAGGGGGTTCCAACACATGGCAGTAATCGCTGGTTATACTCAAGGGTGAGTCTACCAGGAGCAGAGACAACGGAGCTAACAGACTCTAGCCTAATGGTAGTATCGTGTTGGAAGTGAGATAAACCGTTTACTGACGTGTATTAAATGATGTCTGGTTGCTGCAGAGGTCTACATAGTGTGAAGTATGGGTAACACCATCTAATAATGGCTTACATTGGACATACCACCAGGAAAGTGAAGTCCCGTATTAGTGAACATAAGAGCACAATACGGTGTAATAAACAGTCCACCTGCCTCACAAACCACTTTTTGATTAAAAAGCATAAAGCTGAAGATCTTAGGTGGGTTGTTTTGGAACAACCCTTCATCCCACCACATATAACGGACATTTCAAGGTTCCTTTTCATCAAGGAGCAACGCTGGATTTTTAAATTGCAAACTGACACCTCAGGGTTGAATGACAACATACCTTGGGTGTCCATTTAATCAGCCGCGAGCTTCCGGAGACGCCATCTACTACTAATGACTCAACACAATATTAGATGGTGTTACCCATACTTCACACTATGTAGACCTCTGCAGCAACCAGACATCATTTAATACACGTCAGTAAACGGTTTATCTCACTTCCAACACGATACTACCATTAGGCTAGAGTCTGTTAGCTCCGTTGTCTCTGCTCCTGGTAGACTCACCCTTGAGTATAACCAGCGATTACTGCCATGTGTTGGAACCCCCTTGTCTTATAGTGACAACATCTACCATGTCTCGTACCCTTCCGCCTTAATTTGCTGTGGGTCCTGGCATCTAGCACACTTTTACACCCATTCTCTCTATATCTACAGATTACACTGATTGACTATGGTCTGTATCTACCTACACCATTGCCATTATAAGCATGTTGGTGTTCATTGTCCCCTTAGGATGCATTATGTCTGGTTAGGGACTTTAGCTAATGTAGCTATGTTCGTACTGGGAGCTGTCATGTACTGTGCCACCAATGTGATCACCTTTTATGCATTCCTTGCGTGTTAGTCTCGAGGGGCAGGGTCATTCAATGTAGAATACCGCGTTATTCTCCTGCCGAATGGTCACTCTCGGCAACGCGCATTATACATACAACACAAGCATGCACATCACAGAGCATGCGCTCACTAGCTAGGATCTCTGCTGTTGTTTGCAAACAGCCCGTTTATCTAAACGCGTGCGCTGCTCTAATTCCGGTGCCGACATGGAGGCGCTTGGATACATCATTGCGCATGCCCGCGTTTGGGTACACAGCGCTGTTTAGTGCCAATTTGCCGCGCATGCGCATATTAAAGACAGCGCTGTTCAGTGCCACCTTTCCGCGCATGCGCATAACTAAGACGATCGCTATATCGGCAGCAGCGATAGGAGCACAGCTGCTGCCGTTTTACCAATCAGAAGGGGTATAAATACATTAGCCTCACCTCTCCTCGTTGCCTCCCCTTCGGCTTAGGTGTCAGCCGAGAGGTACCGACGGAGAGGTGAGTTAGCCTGATTGGAACGCGCATTTCTAGGCTTTGTGGTCTTGCTGTGGCCCCTATTTTCACATAGAGCTTATTGTTAAACTATACTCACTTGGGGCAGACGCTTTCTTAGTCAGACTTGCAATTTTGAGCATTTAACTTACTCCTTCTTCACCTGCAGTCTAAGGGGATTGGTTTATGCTCTACTTTATTTCATTCCATATACTCTTCTAGATGAGCACATTACATGGGTCTTCCCAATCAGATCCCTAATTCCGGGATAACTATTCCTGAGCTACACTTTTTACATCCATTGCTTGGCCTAGGGAGGGTGGGTATTTACAACTGATTGTACCACCATCGAATGGGCACTAGATGAACATAGGTAATCATTCTAGGGTCATTGTACTAGCCAGCGACTAGACTCTGATCTGGTCAGACAGCCAGTCCTTCTCTTTGTTCTCCATGGGGCAGCGTTCAGAGAGGACAGTCACACAACCAGTTTTTAAATGCACAGACTGTATAACCTGACACTGACCACAGACCTCTGAGTCAACTCAGGATGACACGTTAAATTTTTTGTTCTGTGCACAGAGCGGGGCCTCAATCTCCGAGCCGTCGCCGGGTGAGGTGAGGCTCGACTCCCACATATTGCTGGGTAAGTCTTTGAAAGCATTGTTCATAATTAATGTTCAGCAATGTCTGGTGGTTGACTTGAATATGAAACCTTATTAACATGTGGCCGTCCTAATAGGGACTAGCCTAGCTGAGTTTATATGTTGGTCCTGATATTGTGATTAGCCCATAATGATGGCAGAACAAACAATATTAGTTGTCTTTTTTTGTTTCCTTTTTTAGGATCTCTACCTCTATTAACTACTGATCTGGAGGAGATGGTAGGATGGTCTATCAGACCACACCAGTAGTTTGGACAGTACTTTAAACAAATCATTTGGTCTGTCCTTTTTTTGTCTGCACTTTGTATTAATTGTCTGAGTGTATCATTGCAGTAGCAACATCTTTGTGTATTCGGCCCTGAAGAATGCCGGTGTAGTTTCACCTTCGGCAGAAACATGTTGGCCTGATCCTTAACACAACCAAGCATCACAGTGATTATTTCACACTGTCCCACACTCTTTTTTAATCTGGCGTCTTGGTGAATATCTTCAATAAAAACATTTTTTCTTTACCTCGACCGTCATTTTAAGATCACTTATTCTTTATTCCCTGTTTTGCACTGCATTTTCTCAGCACCATTCAGTGGCACGGACACGTTCATATGATGAACCAGTAGTGTGTGGTGTCTAGCCAATACATCTGGGCTTGGACTCACCACCTGGTCAGACGTCCTACATGACGAGGCTCCGCCAGATGGGTGGGCTGATAGGATATCAAATACATTATCGTGTCATGTTACCATTTGGTCTGGTTCAGTGCAATCCAAAAGGGTCATTTTAGAAGGACCTTATAAACTCAGCTACGTAGCTTAACAGACCTTCCGACTCTTTTTGTTCTTGGTAGTTTGATTAGGGGTATTGAGTCTGGTAGGTCTCTAAACATAGTCCCCTTGACCCTCCCTAACCTTTGTTTTCCTTTGTATGAATCTCTCCACCTTTCCATTGGCTTGAGGCTAACATGTCGTGATCTTCCAGTGGAGGTTTCCCTGTGATTGCAAATACTCAGCTAACTCCTGACTGAAAAACAGGGGACCATTGTCTGTTCAGAGCTCACTAAACAGACCATGGTTTCCCCATGATTTTTTCTACACAGGGAATTGTTTGGATGGCTGTCGTAGACTCTATGATTTCTACCTCAGGATATTTTGAAAAATCATCTATGATGATCAACATGTGCCTGCCATCGGGTAGACTTCCAAAGTCTGCGTTGGCTCTGTGCATTGGTATACATGGTATGGTCTCAGTGATGATCGGTGCTGATGATTCTGCAGCAGCTTGACACAATAGGCGATGCAGAACAGTACGTTTCACCAGAGCGTCTACATTCGGAAACCATACTTTGCATCATAGACTGGCTTTGGTTCTGACAATTCCCTGGTGAGCAAGATCAACACATGTTGTAGCATAGATTTTAAGATTCCCAATCTGGGGCCTCTCTTTAGACAACCCTCCAGGGACACTGCTAGCTCCAATCGAACATTGCAGACTTACTTCATCAGTACGATGTAAGACCTATTGAGTAAGAGTGTGATAGTTTCCCGATGTCACTGTGGAGATGGCTAGTTGAAGGAATTCGTCATTGGAGGTGGCCATGGCGATTTCTTCAATGTAGTTAGGGAGCGGCCTGGGTTGCGCTACTACTAGTTAAACATATTCTTCCACTTCTTCTGCATTCGATTCTTCTTCCCCTGTGGCAGGTCTTGCATGCCTGGATTAATAGTAATAGGATTTTGTGATCCAGGATGATATACCACTGAGAAGCGTATGCCTGAAGCTGAAAAACTCATTTCTCTATTCTTGGAGGTGGATTCAAAGAGGATCTCATGAACAGAGGAACTAATGGCTTGTGGTCTGTATGAACTGTAAAAGGTTGCCATATAGGTAAATGTAAAAATGGCAGCATCCCCAATGCACTACAATGGCCTCCTTTTCAATATGGGAGTAGCGCTACTCAGTTTCAGTCAAACATGACTGGCATATGCCATTGGGGCCCAATCGTCAATGGGTTGTCTATGTGACAATACTGTCCCCAAACCATTAGGAATCACATCTACCAACAGTTCTGACTCCAGACTGGGATTAAAGTAAACTAACGTAGTGTCTGCCGACAGAGCTCGCTTGGTTGACTGGAAAGCCTTTTCTTGTGGGGTCCGCCAGTTCCATGAGGGGTTGGCTTTAGTCAGTTCTTGAAGCGAGGCAGTGAGGGTTGTCAGGCTTTGAATAAAAAGCCCGCAATGATGATCCCTCGAAAACTGCACACCCTAGTGAGAGTGGTGGGTGCTAGCACTCAATGGATGTAGTGAGCCTTTGCGGATCTGCCGTGCCCCCTTCTTCTTAGAAATAGTTTCCAAAAAGTGAAATCCTTTTCTTAAGAATAGCGCATTTCTCTCTATTGAGTGTAAGACCATTAACCTTTAGTCGCTGGGTCATTGTTTTTAGGCAATCAAGATTCTCATCCAGTGTCAGGGCATGGACCAGAATGTCCTCACTGACATTTATAACCCTAGGGAGGCCAGACCAAACCCCCCTGATTGTGTTGTGAAAAACATTCGCTGCACTGGACACCCCAAAACTGAGGCGCTTTTACCTCCACATTCCTATATGGGTTGAGAATGCTACATGGGTTGAGAATGTGGTTATCGCTTTGGATTCTGAGGCAAGTGTTAATTGGTGGTAGCCTGCTGGAGCCACTGACTTCTGCCAGAAAGTCATAGACCGTGGGTGTGAGATGTCTTTCATATCGGATGGCTAAATTGGGCAAACACATGTCAACTCAAATCCTGACCTCCTCCAGCTGCTACTGCTTCTGTGCCACCATGATCTGGGACAGCCAGGGGGTGGGGCTTTCAGCCTTCTCAATGATGTCTACCTACTCCAACTTTTGCAGCTCAGCTTCCATCTTGGGGCATAGATGAAAGGCTAACCTTCGATGTTTCAGTACAATCAGTTGTATAGAATCATCGAAATGTAGATGTAAAAGGCGGTCCTTGAGACACCCTATGCATTCAAAATGACATACAAACTCATCCACCAGGTCGTCCACACTTACAAAGTAGATGCTGAAATAAAACGTGATCAGCTAGAGACACTCTGCCGTCTGACAACTCAACTGCATTCCTGAGGCACTTTTAGTCATATACACCTTGGTACAAGTTGCGTAACATTTGTGTGCGATGTCTCTTGTGAAAACCCCAGCCAGTGAAAGTGGTATGGATAACCAATATGTGAAGACCTGGTTAAAGTTGGGGCGTAAGGCTGGTTGTAACAGAAGTATCTTTAGAACCTCCTGTGCCAATATATTAATGGAAGCCCCGGTATTAATTAGCGCTGGAAACTGATGGCTTGCCAAAAGGATGGTGCACTTGGGAATCTGTCTCTGTGGATGCCGACTCAGTTGTAGTGTATGGATTATGTGCACAGTTCCTTCGGTGTCATCATCATCATCCATGTCGTCCTCATCCTCTGGCAAGGTGGGAGACTGCACAATAGTGACAGTTTTAGATCATTTCCCCTTTCTTGGCGCTAAAGAATGGAATACTTTGGGAAAATGGTTGAGTTTTATTGCATGCTGAACACCTTTTCCCCTGGGAAGGACACAGGCCTTGGTGAGGAAATGACCCTCCACACCCGTAGCAGGTTTTGGAAGTCACGCTTGAATTTAAGACAGGGTTTCCTCTTGTCTAAGGTTGCTACATTCACTGGTACAGTCTTAACCTGATGGTGTAAAGCTCCCTCCATGTGCGATGAACACTTTGGATAGTTCCTTGAAGAGGCCCATCATCAGTATATCAGCCATGGACAGCCCTGGAACTTGGAGGATGTTGGACCGATGAGGAGAGCAGCCCTTGAAGACTGAGATGCCTTGCCAACAGACGCAGGACAGAGACTGTAGGTAAGTAGGGATCCGGAGATGGATACCAAGGCCTTTTATAGGCAGATTCTTGTAGCCAAGTATGGTTTTGAGCAAAGGTCCTGTATTCCTATTACCAAGACCTAGATGGCCGCCAAATTTCACGTGACTCGAAGAAGTCACGAGATTTCAGCTTTTACTCTGGAATTAGGCATGGGAAAGCAGCCTGCCTCAAGCAGGGGAGTCGGGCCTACTGATCAAGAGATGGGGATTGGGTGTTAATTTGTGGAGATGTGTTTTAGGATCTCCTATCTTGCTGCATACACAGGGGAAGGTATTGAGAAAACGTGTATGAAGTAAAGAATATGTAAAGAGACAGGTAAGGCCTAGAGGTCACTTATCTGTGCATACTATGGGGCCACGTTCCAAACTCAGGCTGCCCAGGAACAATACAGTATGAAGGTGGGAGAGGGGCACAGTTGAGTATGTACTGTGCTGGACTTGCAACAGCTCTGAGCTTGAAATATTTCCAAATGTTTTGGGTTCATTTCTGGCTGTAGTAACTTTAGCAGTGCAAATTCTGACTACCAATGGGTTTACCCTTTTGTGGGTGGGTTATTGCCCCTCTCTCAAACCCCTCCCCTTATTTCTTGTTTAAACCCTCTCCTTTAGAAGTAAGCATTCCTCATATTCCATCCACTTCTCTGGACACTCCTATATTTACTACCAAAACACCAATGTAGTCAGGGTGAAGCTCTCCTCAAAGAAAAAGATAGCTTAGACAGAACCGGGAATTCTAAAAATATGTTTGTGAATACCATAATGTCGTTCATTTTTTTGTAATATTGAAATGCTAAAAAAATCCTACAAAATTCAATTTGTGAATATACCCCATTATTTTTTCATTGCTTGGAAACTTAGCAGTAACAAACTAAAACTGCCTGCTTCTCTGCTAGCATTAATTAGTACAGTGGTGAGGTGAGAAAACAACTTCCTGCTAGAAAAAAACAAGAGAGCTCTGCTGGGAGGAAGTTTGTGAGAAGTACTGACTGGCTACTGAAATTATGATGGAGATTGGGGGGCTTGAAAATGGTAATGCATAGTGCCAAAGATGATCCATATAAAATGTTCATGTCAAGTACAAGCATCAGTGTCAAAGTAGCCTTTGCACCAGTACACCATTTGTTGTGCATTTAGTGCAAAACTTTGCAGCAAATGCCAAGAAAAAACAGAACGTCTGCGGGTGTTGTACAAAGTGCTTTCCTTTAAAAGCATAATTTCAACAAAAAATGACACAATGACAAAATTACACAAAAAATGACACCTTTGGGAGGTTTTATTTTCTGCAGTTCAGCTCAGTACTCAGGACCATTCATCTGTCCAGACGGCACTTGGTGTCCTCCTCAGCCTGAGCTTGCTTGCATTGTCACCCTCCAGCCCAAAGCAGGATACTCTCAATTTCTACCACTAGATCCTTGGCCACTTCCAGGGAATCCGTGTTATAGCAAAAATCTGGATGTGGACTTCTAATGAGGCTTACCCTTTCACAGGCTGAAACTTCTGTTGTTCTGTGGACCCCTTCTCCTCCAGGGTCCCCATGCAGGTCCATCACACTAATGTCCCTCCAAGGGTTTAATGGGACTAGGTTGCCTGCGTTGAGATGTTAAACACAGCCCATTGTCATTTTCCTTATGGTAAACTATCTATGCACATTGCAGTTTGCATTTGCTCTGCACGTGTTTTCAAATATCACACTTATTTTAGTGCTATATTCTATTTTCACACATAGTCATTACGCTTTTGTATTTTGTTCTCTTCCTGGAATTTAGTCGAAACAGCCCATGCAAGGTAAACAACATGGCTCCTTGTTGTTTTCTGTGATCAGACACTAGCACCTAGACATAACAGAGAAACCCAGGGCCATATTATCAAGGACGGGCGATACATTATCGCCACTTTTATCGGCAGGAAACTGCTGATAAAGCAGCGATAATGGGCTTGATAATATGCTCTTTGGAATTCCAATCGAAGCCCATGTTAGATGTGGTAGATAAAAGCGGCGATAATGTATCGCCCATCCTTGATAATATGCTCCCAAGTTCCTGTTTTTGAACCCACATGTTTGTCATATAATCGGGGACATGTTGTTTTAAAAACACAGAGCAGAGACTTGCAGGGAGAGCAAAGGCCATAAGATGAAAGGGCTGCAACAGCTGAGATGTATAACATCCATCTATGAACGCCAAGGTACCGGGTTCACCGCTACTACCAGAGATCTGTAATATAACACTTTGCTTCAATATTTGGGCTGGGTTTAGGCATATCTGTCAGCTAATATGACTAGGATTTTAATTGTATATAGCCTGTTTATGACGCTAATGACATTGCCGACCTGCATATTTTTTCTTATTGTAGAGCATTTCCTTCGTTCTTGCCCAAAATGGCTGAGCCATAACATTTCCTGATAACAGCTTATCCCTAGCCTTTGGTCAGTAGCAACTTCTTCTTTGTCTTGCAAAACATAACAACAGAAATAAGACTTCTCCCCTCACCACCTCCCTCTTACTATCAAAACAGGACTCCCCGCCCCCTCCCACATTGCTGGCCTACTCATCAGTATGGGAATAGGACTCATCTCCTCACCCCACGAAGGTGCTAGACAGTTAGATAGGACAACTCCCCCATCTCACCTGAATGGAAATAAGACTCATCTCCTCACCCCACAAATGTTCTAGACAGTGAGATAGAACAACTCCTCCACACTTTGTCCTGGATACTGACTAAGGACCTTTCAGCCATTACCTCCTCCCCCCATGATGTCGGCCATCTTGGACTAGTCTCTGACTATTCTCGGCAGGCAATATTGGAACATTCTCAACAGCTGCTAGCTCCCCATTAGCCACTCTCTTTCCCCCCTAATGTATCGGCCCTCTCCGACGAGTATTGATTAGGCTTGGGATAGCCCCTCCGCAGGCAGCCCAATCACAATCCCATTCACTCCAGCTGCCATCTCACCTTTATAGTTTTACACATTCACATTACCTCACGCTTCTCACCATGGAGATCACCGGCACACACACATACGCAATCAACTACCACCCCCAACCTCTCAAAAAAATCTGCCAAAACCGTCAAGCACAACTTTCTGAAATCCCACCCAGAAACCCCTTTTGCAGATCCCTATTTCTCTCCTCCTAATGGTCACACGACCACCGACGTTATCTTCTACACTAAACACAGAGCACAATGGAGGAAAGCCTTCCGAGCCTTACTCACAGTCTCCTCTACTAGGAAATCCACTCATGGCCTTCTGATGCATATTATTCCATCACAACTCTTCCAAGCGACAGCCACCATCACTATCTACAATAATGGTATTATTCTCACCCAGTCTATGGATCGTAGCCTTAACCTATTTGACAGCATATTCCTCATTATTAAAGAGCAGGTGACCAATCCACTGACCCCTCCCCAACCTACTGCCTCTCTCAACACCCAATACATTGCCTCCTCCACCCAGTCCCACACTATCCCACCCCAACCCTCCTGACTCCAGGACGCCCAGAGCCACCCGACATCCTCAACCCTCCTACCTCACCCTACAACATGCATCCCCTCTCTCCACCTAACCACTCCCCTGCTATGACCCCCTCACTGCCTCTCATATACATCCCCCCTCCTCAATCTCCAACCCGCCTCCTCTCTTTTCTAGCCGCCTCCTCTATCTCCACCTCCTTTCCTTTTACATCCAGTCTTCCCTCCCCCTACCTTATCCCCCCCACACCTAACCCCTCTCCCCTCACTCACCAACACCTACTCAACTCCCTACCCTCCCACCCCAATACCTCCTGACCCCTGGATGCCCAGAACCCCACCCCATCCTCAAGCCTCTCACCCCACCCTATAACATACATCTCCCCTCCCCACATAGCCCCCCTCCTATATCACCACCTCTCCCCTCTCACATCTAGCCCCCAGTCAATCACTACCCCCATGCCTCCTACATCTAGCCCACTCCCATCCTGCCACATCAACACCTGGCACCCCCACACCCACCTCCCTCACACCACCAACACCCCCCCTCTCTCACTTTACCCCCTCATCTCCACTCCCCTCCTCTTACACCTAATCCCCACTCCTCCTCCCACAGCACCACCCCATCCCACCTCACCCTCCCTCCACATTGCCACCCCGCTCTCCTTCACCCTCACCCTCTGTCCCCATCCTACCATAACACTCCTAACTCCCCCTGCTCCGGATCCAGTTCGAACCCCCACCTTCCTTTACCAACCTCCCCTACCTTGTCATTCCCCCTCACCCCCATGATAGTTACCTATGTACCCACCATGGAAACCCCCACCTCACCTCCTCTCCCCCCACCTCCCACACTAACTTCCTCCACACCGACGCCTAACACATACCCAACATTCTATCCACCTCCCACCCACACTCTCTCCATGCCCCTTTCAGCTCTCACACCAAACTGAGCCATCTCTCCTTAACCTTTACCTTGCTGTACTACCCCCACCACCACCATTCCCAACCTCACCCTTGACAAGATTATGACCACCCTTCTCCAAATTAAAGACGAGCTTCAAACTTTCAAAGTACCATTTTCTAGTCAACTAAGAAACTCCTCTCTTCCTAGTACCCACCTATCCCGCAAACACTCCACAACCTCCCACGCACCTACACATACACAATCCCTCTCACTGGACCTGCCCATAACTCTCTCAGCCGCCCTCGCCGATGCATCAGTCATCTTTCACGGTATGACATACGTGTCCTCCTGCACTTCTACGACACCTCTCCCATGACCCACACAGCCGCCACACACCTTCCCATCCCCATCATCCATTCCAACCCTCACAGGCCCCCCACTCAAAATAATAGAGGCACCATCTCTAACAATCTGAAAAAAGTCACCCTCACTCTGGACCCCTCCGCTTCCCTCACTACCCCCCGGCTCAAATGCACTCTACTTAACTGAAGATCTGCCCCCAGACACGCATCAGACATAGCCGACCTCATTATCGCACATGACCTAGACCTTACCATACTCACTGAAACCTGGCTAACAGAATCCTCCTCCCCCCTCCTCGACATTTTAGTTCCTCCCAACTACCACGTCACCAGATTAGACAGGACTGGCAGGACAGGTGGCGGAATAGCATGTATTCATCGTATTAACCATTCAGTAACCCAAGCCATCTCTCCAATATTCTCCTCTTGTGAACACTTTTGCCTTGACGTCAACAGTGAGGGCAATCCAGTATGTTCTCTACATATTATTTACCAACCACCAGGCGACAACCTCACCTTCGCTGAACACCTCATGGAATTGATCACAACTAACTTGGGTCGACAAAAAACACAAATATTCCTTGGCGACTTCAACCTTCATTGGAACGATCACAACGACTCGGTGGTTAATTGTCTCAAAAATTTCCTAACACCTTAGACCTCACCCAAATCTGCAACAGCCCCACCCACGACAAAGGCTCTATCCTGGACCTCATTATTTCCAAAGGTGA
The DNA here is from genome assembly GCF_964263255.1 of Lissotriton vulgaris. Lineage (NCBI taxonomy): Eukaryota > Metazoa > Chordata > Amphibia > Caudata > Salamandridae > Lissotriton > Lissotriton vulgaris. Next base: position 183,639,755 of record NC_141688.1, on the reverse strand, counting down.
CGCCATCCAACTAGACTCAATCCAACCTTGTGACTGTTCCGACCACCACATTATCACATTCTTCATCAGTGAACATGTGAAACTTTACCAAGCCCAATCCACCAAACCCAAGGTATGGAAAATAGACCTGAAGAATCTCAATCCTATCTCCGCTCCCTCTCCCAGCTACAATCTACTCATACCCCCCATCGGCAACGATGACGTCCAGGCTCTCACCGATCACTACCTCAACTCAATAGCTACGATAGTCAACGAAGTTGCCCCCCTTCAGCTAAAGAGAGTGTCCTCCAAAAGCTCAAAACCTTGGTACGACGGTCTGCTTAACAAGGATAGACGCGACATGAGACTAGCAGAACGTAACTAGAGATCCGGCCCATCAGCTATGCACCTCACTACTCTAAGGAAAAAAAGAAATGCTTATTTCAGGAAAATCAAACGAACGAAAGCGGACTTCTTCAGCTATCAACTAAACCAAGCAAGAAACCGACCCAAAAAATTATTCGACTTAATCAAAACTCAATCCAAAGACGAACCACAGCAAATACATAGCACAACCAGCACACTACCATCTTGTGAAGAATTCGCCACCTTCTTCAATCTAAAAACCGATAACATCAAGAAGGATCTCCTCACTGACCTACCCCTATACTCCAACCCCATCTACAAAACACCCATCACACTTTAAAAACAATCCAAATCCATATTACCCTGAAGCCCTCCAATCACCTCTCGGACCCTCTACCTGCAAACGCCGCAAAGTCCTCATCCCATGGCTTCTCCCGCTCTGGACCAAAATCATTAATAGTTCTCTTCAACAAGGATCTATTCCAGACTCCCTCAAAGTTGGACAAGTGTCGCCTGTACTAAAGAAACCCACAGTTGACCCTACTGACCTCAATACCTATCGCCCCATCTCCAATATCGCTACCTTAACCAAACTGTTAGAGAAATTTGTCCACCTACAAACGACAAAACACATCGATCATTACGACCTCCTCACCCGACACCAATCCGGCTTCCATGCAGGCCACAGCACTGAATCAGCTATGACACACATAATCAATGACGAACTCCAAATTCTAGACCAAAACAGTACCTGCCTCCTCATCCTACTCGACTTCTCATCTGCGTTCGACACGGCCAAACACAAGAACTTACTCGATCTGCTGAATCTCAGAATGGGTATCTCTGGGTCAGTACTCAAATGGTTCACCTCCTTCCTCCAGAACCGGACCCAGAAATTCAAAACTAACAACACTATGTCCACACCTCCTTATCCCCAACCTTGTTCAACCTAGTCATGGAGCCACTCACCACACTGCTTCATGCATCTAATGTGCAATGTGCAATGTGAGAAGTGTGGCTCACTGGTTAGAAGCGGCAGACCCGGAAGCAGAGGTTGGCCCGGGACCAGGGTTCCATTCCCGACGTGGCAGGGTCTTGGGTCAATGTCCGTGGACTCGACAATTCTCGCCTCAATGCCTACTCTAACCATGGGTTCCACTCTGCAGCTCTGGGCAATAGCTTGCTAAACCTCCACAACGGCCCCTTCAGCGCCGGGGATGCCTGACTTCACCCTGGGGGTGCCCAGGAGGGACCATCTCACAGGGAAAGCCAGGAAGTGTTCCCCAGCGGTATATAGCGCCAGGACACTCCGAGATGGAGTCACAGTGCGTTTTACAAGTATACACATTTACATTTACATTTTTTACATGTATGTGGATGATACCCAACTCTACCTCAAACTACAATCCCCTGAAGACCTCAAGCTACTCAACTCTACACTTAAAGATTCACAGACCTGGCTGGCTGAGAACCATCTCAACCTTAAAACAGAATTCCTCCTAATTGCACCGCCGCAAAAATCCCCATCGCCAACGATTGGTTGAAACACCTCACTGCATTCAATGTCCAACCTATCATTGTAGACTCAGCTAAATCCTTAGGTATCACCCTCGACTCCAATCTGAATATGCAACAACATATCAGTAATACAACCAAGGGAGCACATGTTAAAATCAATACCTTGAGGAAACTAAAACCCTTCCTCCGAGCCAACCATTTCAGAACTGCAGTCCACGCGCTAGTTATCCCTCGGATTGAATATGGAAGTGCCGCCCTCTGTGCCCTTCTCCCTTTCAACAACTGCACCATTAAGAGCCTCTATCAATGCTGCAGCAAGGCTCATAACTGGATCAAAAAAACGCTCTCACATCTCTCCTGACTTAAAATCGCTGAATTGGCTACCATTTGAAGCTAGAATACATTTGAAAATGGCTTGCATTACTCACAAGGCCTTACACTACAACTCGCCCAGTTACATCGCTCAGAAATTGACAATCTCCGGAGGCTCAAGATCCCCAAGAAGTGCAGAAACTCTCCTTTTGAAACCACAAAGATTCCACAAGAAAAAAAATTAGGAGAGGAGCTCAAACAGGAGTGTAGGGAAAAAGTAGCCACACGCGTGGGTTGGGCTATTCAGACCTGAACTCCAAGGAGAACATGTCTCATTATTGAATTTTGTGGAGATGTGCATTTTGTGACAGAAATATGCTACATTTCCCAGGAATTGGTCATAACAGAGGGTGGCAACTTGAACCCTATCGGTTACGGATGCCCCCCTCTTGCCAGCCCATGATATGGATAAAAATATAGGAGAGCTGCACTGCACCACAGATCACTGCTTCGAAATATCAGAAGTAGAAGGATTGCCCTGCTGGATCCTTGGACTGCACAAGAGAGGACTGCACCTGCTGCACTCCTAAGGCTTCAAAAAGAGAGGACCTTGCCTGGCTTAAAATATCAGGAAGTGTACTCCCTGATCAGCAACAGGTAGTCAATTCCTGTAAGAAGTCACCTGCATCATATCCCACAAGGACACGCCCAGCTCACCAGCTTCACATTGACTATACTGGATTTGGCCAGGAACAGTTTGGGATTGTAGTCCCCAACCCCCATGAGACAAATCAGAGCTTCTGGTCCCTTGGCTGGTGTTGTTAACACTACAAGACTCTCAAAGTACCTATCAGAAGAAATTCTTAAAGTTTGCGAACTTTTGAACAGCTTTTTGGAAAAAACTCCATAAGGTAACCGACAACAACATTCAAGTCAACAACGTTGAACTACGCCTCAGCTTTGCCCTGCTGAAAACTCTGGAATTCATTGATCTTGAAGACTCACTGAGGCATGGCGTTGCAGCAGGCAGCCGTCGATCTTGAGTACTCATTGAGATATCATGCTGCAGCAGGCCACTGTAGTTGAACCAATGTCTGGACTGCCACAGTGTACCACTCGATGTCGAGAAAAAGCTAAAAAAAAGTGACTAAGTGTGAAGGTAAAAACTAGACCAGCCCTAACCACTCGTTATATCCGACCTGTACTCCATGGTGGTGAGCATGACACTTTGACTTGGTCCTGGTCCAGCATGACCAGATACTCGCAGTTTGTGCTCTTTTGACTTTTAGGCACTGGAAAGCATATTTTTGCATTTAATATTTAATGAATCATATCTCCAGTTCTCTACATTAGTTTTGTGGGTTTGGTGTAATTTTAAAGACAAACATATTCTCTCTTTTTATAAATTTGTGATGGATTTTTATTGTGCGTTGTGTTTTAATTATTTACTGTTCTGGTAATATTAAGTGCATTACACACCTATCTCCTAAGTTAAGCCTGACAAGCTACCTAGGGCTGAGCAAGGATTTATTTATTGAGACTTGACTGGACCTTATGTGTGATTGTAGCATTATTGCTAGCTGTAAGTACCTACCTGCACCTGCTAATAAACCACCTTCCAAACCCCTCTTGTAATTGGCTCTAGAAGGCTGGCCTTCTCTTCTTTGTCTTCCTTGGGATGAGTTTTCCCATGGCTGATGCAATGTAAAAAGTTATCATTGCATGCAGATTCTGTCCCAATACTTTCCTTTCCCAGGAACAGTCTCACTCATTGGCGAATAGCCCAATTGTATGTGGGACCTGCTTTGCTCTACTTGGAACCCTGAGTAATTTAATTGGCCTGCACTGGGGTTCAAAAGCTGAGAATCGAATCAGGAGATGAGTTAGAGAAATACGACAAATACTCAAGTGCAAAAAGGAGTGAAAATATCACAAAATTGACATTGAATCTGCTAATGTGGATCCACATTTACCATAGAATTAGTGCTTAATCTAATCTCCAAGCTTAAAAGTGTATTTTGGTGCATTTTCCCCCATAATGTATAGCATAGCAATGCACACACCATTTTCAGCAATATACTACTGACTAACACCATAAACATAGGGCCTACCCCAGGTTACCCTCGCTCACTGAGCACTACTTGTGACAAATACAAGGCTGAGCTGATTTGGAGTCCCTCTCGCTGAGGGCCCACACATATGCACATGCATAGTTTCATGGACTAATATGCAGCCACGCCAGAGCATCTTACCGCAGCTATGCTTTAATATGCTGACACTGGTAGATAGCTCCTTCAATCCACAGAGGTCACCATGAATGAGATTCATTCTCAATACTATCAAATAAAAACGTGAATTCCAATAGAAAAAATCCAAGGGCGTTAAATGGGCTGAAACCTATTTTCCTACAACTGGATGCTGGGAATTCTGTTGGGATTTGATCCAAAGATTCTAACAACCAATCATTGGCTAGTGTATAATACAAAAATGATATCACAGAACAAACTTGTTATAAAATAACTGAGCTTGGAAGAGACCAGAAGAGAAGGAATGAGAGAAACCAACTTTTCCTTTACCCTTCATTTGCAGGTTTTCTAAAAAAAAAGTTTGGCTGGCCTTATACTGACATATTAAGTGAAAAGGCTAATGACAGATGGTCATATGTGGAAGAGACATCTGATGGAGTGTTTGCAGAATCAACGACAGAACCAGCCTGCTGCAGGTTTGAGTGACCTGAGACTTAGCATAATGCCTGATCTGTGACAGAATCAGTGAGTGGTGCCTCAGAAATCACAGAGAAAGATGATATTCTTTTGCAGCTCAGAATTCTGTGAGTCCTTTAAAGAACTTGTACTGCTGAACATGAGGGAAGAGTTGATGTAATATCCTCACTAGGATCAGCTGATACTATATACGAGTAAAGTCAGAACAGGACTGGCATCCCACCTTGGAAAGGCAGTCCTAATAGTTGAGCTGAGCCTACGTTATTGTTTATTGAGCTACATTTCTAGTTTACAGTTGAGCCTACGCTTGCAATCCCTGCTCAGGTTTCCGTGATGTACTTTCCTCAACATCACCTCAACTGCCCCTCATTGTGGTATACTGAGCTTCAAAGTGTTCACTACCCCCGGGAGGGTAGAAGATCCTAGAAGTTTGCGGATATGGATTCCAAGTTTCTGTGTGTCATATAGGTCAATACAATAGAATGTTGGACACTCTTCCTCACTGCCGCATCACCTCACAGGCACGCATCAATTGAGTAATCTCAGCGTATTAGCATTATAATACGAGGTCCCTTAATAACTTAGTAACGGAGTTTCTTTTCATTCAATAGACGAACTATACGGGTGAAGATAAGGTAAGGACCAACTGGTCCACTGTTTGTATATTTGCGTCTTGAGTAGGAACATACATAGTTCTGATAGAGATTATTTCTTGTCTCTACAGAGAGTTTTGATCATCACGACCAGGTATGTTGTCTTCTGACTTTTCAGATCTATTTTCCTAACATACACTAAGCTATAGATCTATAACCATCACAGGCTATCTTTCATCATTTCCAGAGTCTTCCTTTGAGTCACAATCAGTGAGGCGACTATTAGCACACTCCAACCTACACGGTTACCAGGTATGAGATCACCACACACATTGATCATTGCACCCCCATGAACTCCCTCCTAAGAATCTCACACAATCTTCTACATGTTTTTCATTTCAGAACCGCCCCTGATGAAGGCACCATAGAGGCGCCGAAATGCATTGGGCTCATTGATAACTCATGTGGATTGTATATATATGTAATGTGAAAATATTGAAAATGTAAATATGCATTAATCATAATGTCAGCAAAATTGAATCAATGAATTATATGTTTGTGTTATGAAAAGAGTTAATAACACACATGCAGATTTATAAGATTGAAAACTAAAAAATAAGAATAAACATAATCTGAATAGCTAATGCAAATGAGTGCGACAAATAATTAATGCGCGGAGCGCCAAGTGAACAGTGCATGATTAGGTGAGTTCGATAACCCATCATAACCACTAGTTACACAAACAGGGGTGACTACCCTGATTAATCATTGCACCATTGGATAACCTTGAACAGTTTAATAAAAATAACGGAGTGCTCCTCACGCCCTTCTATTCTTCGTTTGCATCACCTCACTTTGCCAGCTTGCTTAGTACACTGACTGAATAAAGTACTATTGATGTTTAAGATGTAACTGGTACAGATGTTAGCTAAGATTAAGCATGGGCGAATTTTGCGAATCTCGCGTTCGCGAATTTTGCGGATTTGCGAACTCGCAATTCGCAAAATCCGCGAATTCTCGCGAATGTGCGGATTTTTTTTTTTGTGTTCGCGCGGGTTTCTGCCAGTTCACGAGGGTTTTGTACAATTTCGCAAACGCAAACTTACCTGTCGGCTCGCAAGTTTTGCGAACTTGTTGTTTCTACGTGTCCAGCCTGTTTGGGACACTCTTCTTCATCACTGCCACTCTCTGTCACCACTGCCACTCTCTGACTACTCATGCCACCCTCTGGCCCACCCATGCCACCCTCTGTTTCATCACAGCACCCTCTGGTTGTCCAGTCAGTGTACATTATTGTGGCAAAGCAAAGCACACCTTCCCTGCCTCAAGTGACCTGAATTAATTTGGGGCTGATTAATGTGTCACAGAATATTTTTTTAGCTGGCACCTGCTTCCTTAGTGCTTCCTGATTAGTGATCTTTTGCACTTGCTAAGTGCTTTCATTGTTGCAAAATTAGTTACAACACCTGCCCTGCCACAACTGACAATAATGAATTAGGGGCTGATTTATGGATTTGAACTTCCAGCCTGGCTCCTGCTTGTCTCCCTTAGCTGTAATTCAGGACCTTTGTGGCATATGTGTAACTATTCTGAGGTTCAGAGCAGGGTCACATAATAGTTGCAAGTAGGCAACTGAACTCTGGAGGGGCCCCTCAGGAAGCACTACAGGAAATGGCTACTAATGATGAGCCTGAACTTTGGAACCTGGTAAGTAGTTTCAGTTTTGCTAAGATCGTATTTCTGCAATTTAGCGCTTATTCGCGGGGCGCGAAGTTGTACTGGGAAGCCGCGAACTCACGCGAACAGTGCGAGCAAAATCCGCTGCTCGCGGATTTGCGGATTTTGAGGGAGATTCGCGAATCTCGCGGATTGCGAATTTACCGAAAATCCGCGAGCGAAACGGATTTTCCGCCCATGCTTAGCTAAGATTTGATGCTCAGAGATTATTTATTAGCCACTCCCACACTGAACTTCTCCTAGCCTTCCTTTGTGCATGCATGGAGATTGTTGGTTCATTTTGCAAAGCTTAAGATTCAGTGTTGATGGAGTGCGAGAATTGCCTGAAGCTGGTAGTAAACAAATCCTCTAAGAGTACAGTTTGAGGAAGGAATGCTCCAGTTTGCGTAGGGATAGGGCCTGAGCATGGGAAGTCCTATACGGGCCAGTGGCGGAAAAAACCTATGCAGCCTTTAGTGCATAGGCCAGATGGAATGTATGATCGATCACAGAACTTATATGTTTGTCAGTTCATAGGTCACACGTCATCCCACTTTTGTGGTCTGCAGGAACTCAGGGAATCTAATCACTACTGATAGCAGTTCTTTTTATAATGTTAGCAGCTGGGATGAGTTGTAGTAAAACTTCCCACTGGAAAGAAAGAAAGAATGTTCCTAATAATTCACAGACACTAATTTCACATTTACCAATCAAAATAACTGTTGAGCATTTATTTGGCATGTTATCAAATGCATAGCTATGTCTTTGTGTGTTAATGCATATACATATCACAATTTGGAACAGTCACAGATCATTGCAGCATTAATGGATTTCTTTGTATATTTTAGCAAAATTGGACATTTACATTTGTAAGGGATTTAGAAATTTCTACGCTGGATTTTTCATAATTTGGTCTACACTGTTTCCTTTTTAAAACAATCAAAAATAAGCTGACTACATCTTCAATCATTTTTGCAATTTTTACCAGCTCTTAGGAGACTAGACCTCCTCTCTAACAAGGTGTAGTCTCACACTGTCGGTAAATGGCGCAAGTCACGCAAGAAACTCAAGAAAGCTGGAGCTGATACTGAGGATCTAAACTGTATTTACCCTTTGGGCAAATTTCTCTCCCTGAATAAATTCCTCAAAAAGATGTTCTTTCACAACTAAACCAACAAATCATGGATTCCAACCAGTCAGGCTTTAGAACTGCCTGCACCACAAAATGCCCATCCTCAACATCTTGGATGACGCTTTCGCAATATTATACAAAGGAGAATCCAACTGATTATACTTCTCAATCTCTCCTCAGCATTTGATACTGAACCACAACATTTAACTGAACACCCTGTGAAGGGTCCTTCATGTATCCCCACCATACAACCGAATTGTGAGGCCACCAGGACCCCAGGGGAGCCAGTGATCATTAGCAAGTTAACATTCTAGTGGTTCAGGATACAACAGCAAATCCTGTTTAAGGGGCCGGAGACATTCCCAAAGGCAGTTTAGACCTAGAGGTGAATGGTGGGGAATGATCACCAGGAGACAGAGCATGGCATGTACAGAAAGGAGAAAACCTGGAAGGAGGACGAAAAAAGCAGGAGGGATTTTCCCCAAACCGACCAGCACCCAAGAAGAGCTAAGCAGAGGCACCCGGTGGGAGAACGGACAGCTGAAAGAGGCAGGGACCCAGAGGAGTGGCTGGTTGGACAGGATTGCCACATCTCTGGAACTGCGCAGTGACCCCTGCCAAGCGCTCATCAGGGGTTAGGGAGGGGTACGGTGGTGGCCGGTCCTATGTGAGAATCTATGCTGATTCTAATGGTGACTCCACGAGTTCCTATCAAGGCTGCTACCACTTCTACTGCTCTTGTTACACTTTGAGCAACATAATTGGTGAAGGAACTAACTTTTAGAGAAGTTTTCTCTCATCCTAAAGACTAGGACAAGTACACTGGTGATGTGGTGTCGGGTGCGATGAAAATAATAGGAGACTGACTGCTAAAAAAGATCCCCTTTTATCCCAAAGAGTATAACACACCTGTGCATGGAGAGCTGAAATCCAGAAGTCTCACAGCCGAAGCCAGAAAAAGGTCCTGACGAGTGCTGGTTCGTACTTATTGGAGCATCGCAAGAGTGTATTAAATAAAACTGTTATACCCATTCTACACCTATTGTTGAGTCTCATCCATCACCTGTTACTGTGGTGTCAGATGTGGGATCATAAAACTGTCTGAACAGGAGATAGATACTTTACTATGGAGGACATGATAAAACAGGTGACAGACGGACACCGTCACCTTCAATTGGTGGTGGAGCAACAAACTCCAACAGCCCAATAGGGGAAAGTTGAGCTAAATACAGGCCAATGTCATAAGTAGTAATCAACAAATACAGGACACTGCTATTCAACGTCTAATTGATATAATAGCCAGTACCAATATATGTCCTAAGGTGCTCAGCTGAGTATCGGAGAAATACCAACCTGGGGTAGATCCAGATTATTTCTTTATGAATTTTTGAAGAGTTGAAATTTCATCTACTTGGCCCCAGGAATGGTGTAGCCAATATGTTGTGTGTCTTCCATATGGGGTGTTACAGAACAAAATGCAAAAAAGAAAATGGAACTCACAGAACAACCCCTGGGCACACCTCTATATGATTCAGGACTTGGGAAACAGCTGGCTGAAACCTCATGGGGCTACACTTGAGTTTGTCATTGACAAAATAAATTTGGAGCAGTTCCTGGCGGCCCTTCAGGGACCCGCAAGGGCATGGATAAATCACCATCTTAAAGTAACTTTCCACACTGCCATAGATCTAGTGTATGACTTTCAAAGATCTTCAGATTGTAGTGCCAATCAGACATGAGTAGGTTACCTTACAAGCACCAGTTGGAGGAGCACCTCTCCCAAACCTCTTCCCGACTCCTTTTTGATACCAAGTAACACAATAAACCCCAAACGAGTGGACAAGGACTTGGTTGGTCCACTGGTGGCCTCTGTACGAGGGTATCTTTAGATCTTTGTTGATTATGCAATGCCACATCCAGAGGCCATCTCATTATCTAATATGAGCATAGCTAATATTGCCCATGCAATGATCGAGTTATTTTCCAAAAGTATGGTTCCCCAAGAAAATGCTTACCAAGCAAGGGACTCCTTTCATGCCAAGTTATTGACATAGATTTGTACTATATTCTGTATAAACTACACATAAACCTCTGTTTACCACCTACAGACTGATGGCCTTGTGAAGCAGTAAAACCGCACCATTAAAACCATTCTAAAAGAACTGGTGTCACAAACAGGGAGGGACCTGGACTGGAAAACTTCCCCTGGTACTGTATGTCATCCGAAGTCATGTTCAATCACAGTTAATTTGAGTTGGTGTTTGGCAGACAACCCCGTACCCTGCTAAACATGGCAGCAGAACAAATCAAATAACTTCGTTCGAAAAGCCAAAGCAAATTAAGTCGCTTGGGAAACGCCCCTCGCGCGTTGTCTGACCAACGCCCTTGAAGAAATCACCAGCCGGTAACTCAGGACTTGGCACCAAGAACAGAAAAGGATTAATCCTACCTGCATTTTCAGCAAGCGGATATTCGTGGTAGATTACTACCTTTCAAGGAATCTGGAAACTGGAACAGCGGAGGAATCCACAGCACGGGAGCGAAGACAGGAAACAGGAGACCTCCAAACTCGGGAACCGGCAAAGAATAATCCGCACGGAGACCTGGGCGTGGCTCCTTTTATAGTCCTGGTTGAAGGTACGGTGGCTGCAGAGGGAAAAAAGACCTCGGCAGCAAATTCGAACAAGACCTTCAAAAGCCCTGGGGCCAACAAGCATTGGTAAAAAAAGCGGTAACGCGCAAAGAACTACCAAGCGAATGCAACAAGCATTGGCAAGAGGAAACAATCCAAACGGGAACAGACATAGTTCAAAGAAGCATTGGTACAGCACAAAATAAATACTTTGAATACTTTGACACTATAATTCACATAAAGCGAAACCAGCAGTGCATCAGAGAAAACAGAATACATAAGACAGTCACAATAGGGATCCTGACAGCAGCAGGTCATTGAGAATAGGAAGAGGATGAAGGGCTCGGACTTCTAGAATATACCACAACCCTTAAGGAGAAAGTTCATAGTCTTTGGGAGGGGATACGGAAGACCATGGAGAAGACACAGGATAACCAGAAAACGGCCTATAACAAATCAAGTAAATCTGGGAATGGCATTAGTACTCCTCCCCTCTTCTAACAAAAAACGTTTAGTGCAGTGGCAAGGGCCTCATAAGGTCACTACCATGACCTAGAAATTGGCTATACTCCATAGACAGAAGGGCAAACACATTTACCACATCAATCTCCTCAAGAGGTGGGAAACAAACAACAAGACAGGAGTATAAGGTTCCTCTGCTGTGTTTGTAACTAACTCACAACCCTTAGATATCACCTTCATTCAGGGGGGGGGGGGGAATCTGGAGAGGCCCTAGAGGCTAGGCAGAGAAAATAGGTAGACAAACTTTGTCAGCCAATACTCAGATGTGTTTTCCATTAACCTGGGAAAAACTCTATTTTTACTCTGGAGAATGTTACTGAGTGCAACCAGTTGGTGTGGTTATGGCTCTACAGAATTACAGAAGTATGTGGGGAAGATGTGGGAGCAGAAGTGAAAACATGTTAAATAAAGGTATATTAGAGCCATCTAAAAGTGTGTTGTGTTCTCCTGTAGAGTTGGTACCAAAACCTAATAGGACCATTAGGTTTTGTATTAACTTTAGACAATATATCAAGTTTGATGCATACCCCATGCCCAGGGTGGATGAAGTGATTTAAAACCTGGGATCAGCCTTTTATCTCACCACCATTGGCCTAACAAAGGGTTATTGGCAGACACCCTTGAAAACCAACAGCCAAAGAAAAAAATGTTTTTGTCCACCCCAACCCATCTTTATCAGTTCAAGGTTATGCCTTTTGGGCACTAGCCACATTCCAAAGGCTCATTGATATCATTTTGAGATTTCATCAGGGTTATGCAGCTGCCTATTTGGACGTCATTGTGATATAGAATCCCACCTGGGAGCAACATCTTGTTTGTTTGGATGCCTTGTTTCAATCACTTTGGGTAGCAGGCCTCACTGAAAACCCTGAAAAATGTACTCTGGATACTACATCCATTCGGAATTTAGGATATCACTTTCAGAGGAGGAGGTTCAGTCCCCAAGTGGAAAAAGTACAGGCAATATGAGATCTGCCCTGGCCATAGGATAAAAAGGGAGTCTGTTCATTTTTGGGTATGATGGGAAACTACCAAAGGCTTATTCACTATTTTGCTGAGAAAGCTGCTCCTCTAACAGAGCTATTGCTCAAAGACTAACCCAACAAAAGTAGTGAGTGGACTCCAGAACACCAACAGTGTTTTGATTGCCTAAAGCCCTCTTTGTGCACTGCCCTGGTTTTAATCGGTCCCAACTTTGAACAACTGTTTGTTTTTCAGATTGACGCCTCGGATAGGGATATCAGGATGTTTTTTTTTAGCTGGAGGAGTATGGGTGTGTGAGACAGACCTATTGCCTTCATCAGTAGGAAATTACTTTCTCTTGAACGCCACAACCCTGCAATTGAGAAATAATGTCTCTTCAGTATTACGTATGGGATTGTACATTCTTGACTCATTTAGTTTGGTTATCCAGGTATAAGAAGACAAAGATACAGTGTTTTTAGCTGTTCAACCCTTTTTATTTCAGACTTGTCAACTCCATGACAAACTTCAGGGCACCGCAGATTTCTTTTATCCGACTGCTGATTCCTCATGGTCCGATTGACCATGCCTGGGTGGGGGAACTGTGAAGGGTTTTCCGGGCATCTGACTGTATCGTGAAGCCAGAATGACAGAATGACGGTGGCACTCTTTGTTTTATCAGTGGTTCTCCATGTAATCCTCGTTTCACAGCGTTAGGGTGCTATCGAGTATCACCTCCTGATCATGAGCTGTAACGAAATAGGTGAGAAAAATTAGCTCTTCACCACTGCAAGTGGGTCAACTCTTTTAAGCACTCCTTGGCGAAAAGAATTGCGTAACATTATTAACTTTCCATTAGTTGAATTTCACTTGGGTTTATTTGTATCCATTATTAGTAATAACTTGACTTTCATTTGGATAACTGTCGTTTTTACAATCTTAGGTTACAATGAAATGTTGAACATCCCATTGTATTCACAGGAATGTCCACATAATCCCTGATCCATATAGGGACCAGCCCTTCTTCAGGGGATTCTTCCTGTGAATGAAATAGGGCTCATTTAATGATCCTTGAAATGAAGGAGCCTAAACAAAAAAATACTGTAATAGTTTTCAATAATCTGTTGTGAAGGGATCAGTTTGTCATGCACACTATAGCTTTGATAGATATCGTTGTGAGAAACTGAAACAAGAGATAAGTGACAAACAGTCAGCCGAAGATTGGAATAACACTCCTTAGGACATCAACTTTCAACTCGATAAATATACCACAGAAATAAACAAAAGCAAATTTAAATGTGACACTGTAGATTATAAATTAGAGGAGGTTTGCAGCTGGGCTGAGGTGTACACCTCCCGGAGACAACAATCGACCATCCAGCAATGGATCTACAGAAGAAACATCATCATCAGAAGAATCCCAATCAAGTGCACAGCCAAGATGACCATCAACCTGAAATACCAATTTTGAGTGAGACAACAGACCTTCAACCTCAAACACAGCAAATTCATCTACAGCTCCTTTTTTAGGGAAGGCCGAGGCACACCCGTTTACATTGTAAATATTGCTCTCCTTTGTAAGTTTTTGTAGTTATAGTATCCCCTCCCCTAGAGATTGGTTGCATGTTGTTGGATGCCTGTGATATGTCTGATATGATGAATGACTTTTGATTTTCGCTCCTGCCTAGTATGTATTATGTGTCCGTTTTTGAAGATGTATTTTGTATGAAGTTTTTTATAAAATAGGTTCTTTCTTTGAAAAAATTATAAATAACAATAAAAGCTATTGACTAGCTCACGGTCTTGAATGCTGTTTCAAGCGGTGTGTTATAACTTATGTATACTACTCATTGATATCAGTACTGGCAACCTTTGTTTGTTATTTGAGTACACGATCGGCTTTTGTTCTCTCTTACTGTTACACGTGGCTTCACGCATTTCTCACAACAATGTATATCGGAGCTATAGTGTGCATGACACACTGATCGCTTCACAATGGATTATTGAAAACTATTACAGTATTTTTTTGTTTAGGCGACTTCAGTTTTAGGATCATTAAGTGAACCCTATTTCATTTACAGGGAGAAACTCCTGAAGAAGGGCTGGTCCCGAAATGCATGGGGGATTATGTCGACATTCCTGTGAATACAACAAGATGTTCAACGTTTCATTGTATTGTATGGCATATTTATATACCGTAGAAAACTGTCACCCAAAGGGTATCCTGGTGCTTTGACTTTAACCAATCATACGCAATGTTACACTGCCACAGTCTTTACACCGTCCTAGGGAAGAGGTATGCTTTTAATCCCCCTTATTTCTCAAAGGCAGGGGTAGAGAATTCCACAGTTTAGCTGCGGTGAATCTAAAAGAGCGTCCGCCCATTCAAGTCCTCATAATTTTAGGGATTACCACCAGACCGGTTGACGAAGAACAAAGAGATCTGGAAGGTGTATACCAAGAAAACATCGTCTGCAGCGGAGACGGCCCCTGACCATGAAGGGCCCTAAATACTAGACATTGTGCTTTAAAATCAATATGCTTGGCAATTGTCAACTTGTGAAGGTCCATAAGCGCCAAGGAAGAGGAATCAGAACGCCGTCTAGAAAGGGTCAGCTTAGCCGCCATGTTCTGTATTCGCTGCAATTTACTCACTAAGGTGGCTGGCGTGCCAAGAAGTAGCGCGTTGCAGTAATCGAGCCTGCTTAAAATGATACTACGCACTACTTCTGGTCGGGCATGAGCCGGGAGCAAAGATAGAATCTTCCGCAATGTACGGAGCAGCATCATACACGTAGCCACAGTTTTGTTGACAAACGTGTCTAACTGTAAGTTGGATTTGAACATCACCCCCAGGTTACGAACTGAGTCTGCCACCAACCCAGAGACCTGGGAGGAAGAAGGCCAAAAATCCGGTGGCAGAGGTCGGGGAATGCGATCCAACAAACAGTGCAGTACCTCAGTTTTAGAGCTGTTGAATTGCAGGGAGTTTAGACTCAGCCAATCCGCGGTAGCTGTCATGCAGCGATGGAAAGTGTCCTGCGACCTAGCATCCCTACTCTCAAAAGAGAAGATAAGTTGCGTGTCATCGGCATAGTTGATGACCGCAATGCCAAAGGACTTTATCAGCCTGACCAGGGGACGGAGGTATAAATTAAAAAAAATGGGGCTGATGGCCGACCCTTGAGGTACGCCCTGCCCCACCTCTTTGATGTCAGATCGATAGGGCGGCAGGGCTACCACCTGGCATCTATTACCAAGATAAGAGACCAACCAGCCCAGGGCCAGACCAAACACCCCAGCTTCCTCTAGTCTCCTTACCAGAATGGTATGGTTGACTGTGTCGAACGCGGCCGACATGTCGAGCAGCACTAAAAAGGCTGCTCGGCCAAGGTTGACACGCGAACGAAGGTCATCCAAAGTGGTCACCAAAGCAGACTCAGTACCGTGGGCTGGCCTAAAGCCAAACTGAGCCACGTGCAGACAGATGTTAATCTCTATAAAGCTGGACAGATGTTTAGTGGCTAGCTTGTCCAAGATCTTAATTGGGAAAGGAAGCAGTGAAATAGGCCTGTAGTTCACTGAGCAGGTAGGATCCAATGTATCCTTCAAAAGCGGCGATACCACGGTCAGCTTCCAACAGTCCAGGACCCGAGCGGTGCTGAGGGACTGACAACAAATGGCATGTAGGGGGGGTCATAGGTCCTCATGGAACAGTTTCCAGTATTTATGTGGTAGCAGGTCAAAGGGAGAACCTGAAGAAACCCTGTCAGCTACTGAGCAAAAATACTCAAAGGACAGGAGGGGGAAGCTGTTCAACCGAGCCTGCCTACCATCCACCTGCAGAGATCTAAGAGTGGGCGCTGGTACAGGATTAGACATAGCCTGGGGGTCAGGGATGGATGGAGTACCTAGATTGCTCAAAATAGAAGCAATCTTGTCCTCAAAAGCCTTTGCCAGAGAGTCACATAGCGACTGGGAGGCCGGAATATCATTAATAGCACAGGCAGGGCAAGAGAGATCCTTAACGATCTTAAACAGGGCCTGGGACTAGTTCACTGCTAGCAATAGCGTCTCCTCAAGAAATCTGGCCTTGACACGCTTAATCTGCATTTTTTAAACTGACAGTGCCTGTTTAAAGAGGGCCTTCTCTGACTCAGAATACTGTTTACTCCAGGCACGCTTGGCCCGTTTACACTGGAGTGTCAACTGAAGAAGCTCCTTGGAAAACCAAGGCATGGCGTGTTTGGCCCTGTCCCTGATTTTCCGCACGGGGGCCAATTCATCCAACGATTTAGAAATTTGCTGGCTAAGAAACTCATAACTTTCCTCTACACTGCCACCCAAGGTAAAACCCTCTGAGAGCATAATTGGCAGGCTTGACTGTTTCAGGTGCCTTGACCATTGCCTACCAACCTAAGTAGTAGCTCCTGTACTGCCACTCTTCAGTGTATCAGCAGGGAGTAGGAGAGAGAAATGGATGAGGGCATGGTCCGTTCAACACTGGGGGACGATGTTCCGAACAGTCACCTGACTAGCCTCTGCAAAGATCAGGTCCAGGGCGTGACCTTTTGAATGAGTCTGAGAGAGTACCATCTGCTGCAGATGGATATTGCAACAGGCCTGGATCAGTTCCTTGTAAGCCAGGTCTGTAGGCCCATCCGGCTACAGATTAAAGTCTCCCAGAACCAAAGTCCTGGTATGTGAATAGGAGAGATCGTAAATCAAATCTACCCGCTCAGGCACGGCAGATAAAACACTAGCCGGGGGTCTGTAGCATAGCAGCCCGGAATACAGGGCACCTCCTTGTCTTTTTAAGGTGAAGCCCATAAGTTCACAACCGGGATTGTCTTGATCTCCAGCTGGGAGATATCCAATAATTCCTTAAAAATGAAGCCTACGCCACCTCCTCTAGTCCCTACATGGGGGTTGTGTCTAATTTTGTAGCCCGGTGGACAGGCAAGGCCCAATTCCACTGCACTGTCTGCTCTAGTCCATGTCTCTGTCATGAAGAGCACATCTAACTCGTAAGACTCGATGAGTGGTGCAATTTCCACATGGTGCTTACTAAGAGATCTGACATTGAGCAAGCCACAGGACAGGGGCTCCCGACGGCTAGCAATGGTGTGAGGCTGGCGGTTCAATATAGAATGAGGATTCATACTCATAAGCTCATCTCTCAAGTAGGTAAAATGTGTAAGTGACCAAGAGGCAGCATTCCCGACGCCCAGTGCAGCCTGTGCGCGAACAGGCGCAAACGGGTGCACCTCCGTCGCGCCCGCAGCGCACCTACGCTGCGCGCTTGGGGGGTGTCCATCTTATATACCGTAGATTGCGGAAGTCCTGTGAGAGCAAGCCGCTGGCCCCTCAGCCAAGATGGCAACTAGGATGAGTCACCTCCTGGAACCCCACACCCAATATGGCGGCAAAAGACGGTGCAAAGCGAACCCAGCCCGCCCTAGATGTCCCTCTGTCCCGCAAAGAGCGGGTGCCCAACAATTATAGTGCAGGTAAGCTCTACCTAGGATTCCCGATATATCTAGGGGTCAGAAGCGCCTGTGTCCTGTACTCGCGCAGTGCAGCGCAATTGAAGCGAGTGCAATTGTATTTTTTAAAAAGTTAAAATCTGAAAACAGAGTGCAAATCAAAGGGGTAATAGTGAAGCAGCGTGTGCGCGCAGTAAGTCAGTAAGTATTCTAAGATTGTAAAAACTTCAGTTATCCAAAGGAAAAGTCAAGGTATTACTGATAATGGATACAAATAAACCCAAGTGTAATTCAACTAATGGAAAGTTAATAATTTTACATGATTCTTTTTGCCAAGGAGTGCTTATAAGAGTTGACCCTTCCAGAGGTGAAGGGCTCATTTTTCTCAACTGTATAGTGAAGCCACTAGTACCCCGGGGGTATCATCAGCAGGTTGACATTCTAGTGGTTCAGCATCCAACGGACAATCCCGTTAAAGAGGGCAGACACAATCGAATGGCGGCATAGATCCTGAGGAGAACTATATGGATAGGTCGTCAGGAAACGAAGTGTGACATGTACAGAAAGCAGTGACAGAAAGAAGGAGGGAGAAAATCCGGTAACAGATTGGCAAGAGTAGGAGGAATTTTCCTGAACAGTATCTGTTCCAGAGTAGGGCCCTAGAGGGCTTGAGCAGAGGTACTTGCTTGGAGAATAGATAACACCAAGAGGAGGCACCTGCAACTACACCCAGAAGAGCAGAGACAGTGACCCAGGGGAGAGGCAGTTTGGACAGACTGCCCCACA
This sequence comes from Lissotriton vulgaris, assembly GCF_964263255.1. Taxonomy (NCBI): domain Eukaryota; kingdom Metazoa; phylum Chordata; class Amphibia; order Caudata; family Salamandridae; genus Lissotriton; species Lissotriton vulgaris. The sequence continues at coordinate 183,621,027 of NC_141688.1, read as the reverse complement.
TCTGGAACAGAGCCGGGTTCATAGGCAAGTGGTCTGTAGGGACTCGAGGGTACGGTGGTGGCCGGTCTTACATGAGACACTGTGGGATTATAATAATGACTGCATGAGTTACTATCAAGAAAGGAGCTGTTACCAGTTATACTGTTCTTTTTAAACTCACACTTTGGGCAACACTGTTGGTGAAAGAGCTTAATTCTGAAGATTTTTTCTCTCATCCTAAGGACTGTGACAAGCACACTGGTGATGTGATGTTGGTTCTTATGACAGTAATAGGAGCCTGACTTCTAAGACCCATGTATTTTTATCTCAGAGTGTGTTCCACCCTTCTGCATGGAGAGCTGAAACCCAGAAGTATCACCCTGCAGCCAGCAAACAGTCCTGACATGTGATAATTCAACCTTAAAGGAACATCAAAAAAGTGTGTTATATGAAAACCATTATACTAATTTTACAACTGTCTTTTGAGTCTCATCCATCATCCTGCTACACATCCTAAAGCAGAGGTCTTCAAACATTTTGATGCCGAGACCCCCTTGTCAAAATATTTTATGTGTAAGGACCCCTCCTGACAAAAATGTTTTGAACCTGGTACTTCTTAACATCGACAACCATAAATTCCCCCAATTCCTACAGCAAGTAATTTTTACGGTTGGGAAATATTATTAAACAGTGTTTAGGTAAGTAGGGCGGTAGCAGAGCCCTGTTGCCGCTGTTCACGCTACCGGCTAGTCACTGTTCTATTTTTAACTTGTGGATTGAAGATTGTGCTACATAGCGGTTCTTAGCTTTGGCACCGAGTTCTTTTAAAACTTTATTTTTAATCTCAGTTTGGGGGAAATCTTACCTGGAGGCTTGTGTCCTGGGCTCAATCCTCACTCCTACCCACCCAGGTCCGACGCGGAAACCAGTACCAGTTACGTGGAGAGCGGGGTAGGGAGAGGCAGGCACTTCCAGGGGGCAGGTTAGCGGTCTAGCTGCTGGAACAGGCTGCTATTTCTTGAGATGTGCCAGCAACCGCACAGCGGACACGCGCAGAGGGCGCCACTGGCGTGCTGATGGCGCTCCAAAGGCAAGCCTGTCTGCAACCGTCCGCGGCCGTACGGGGCCTGGGGCCCGAACCCCAGGTCGTGGCAGAGTGGATTACCATTATGGTCGTCAGGAACTATATAATCTTCACCCCCATACCAAGGATGGCTGCAAACATCGTATTGTGGGTAACAGCAAAAGGTGGGGCTTTAGTTTCTGCCCATTTACGTTAGGAGGAGTGAGGGAGGAGGAGAAGGTTACTAGTAAGCTCACCTGTTGCTTACTGAACTGCCGGTCCCTTAGGAAACATAGACTGGAAGTCTATGACCAGCTGGTAGATTGTAAGTTTGACTTAGTGTTTCTCACGGAGACCAGGCTGGACGAGGAGTCGGCCCCTGATATCTTAGAGGCGGTTCCTAAGGGCTATGCAATTAGCCAAATAGATAGAGGGGTCGGTAGGGGGGTGGAATAGCGATTATTTATAAACACCCCATTCAATGCACTTTGGAAGATATCAACCTGACTGATAGTGAGGCTGGGGCCTTTACGATTAAGGTGGACCAGAATTACACTGTAAAGGGGGTCCTAATTTATATACCACCTGGTCTTTCCAAGGGCTTATCGGCAAGCTTGCTGGACTACCTTATTCAACAGGCACTGCGATGCGAGAAATTCATAATGCTCGGAGACCTCAACTTGCTCTTTGAGGACAGTGCCTGCACCACGGCCACTGACCTCTGTCAAGAAATGACCACACTGCAACTTAGGCTTAGATCTAACTCCCCTACCCACATAAAGGGACATCTGCTGGATACCCTGTCTGTGAATTGAGAAGACCTCGTAGTCCACCCCCCTCTCCCTGTCACATGGACAGATCACTCCTTGGTCCCGTTTGAAATAATGTGACCTGGATCTAAGCGACGAGAAGCTGATAATAAGACTATAGTTTGCTGGAGTTGGGGGGGGGCTTTTCGCAGGGCCGTCCTGGTGGTACAGATGCCGATGCGGCATGTAAGAACTTGGAGAGACAGATTACCCAGCCTCTGGACTGTACTGTCCCCTGGGCACAGAGGAAACTGGGCAGAGCTCAGAAATCTGCCCTGTGGTATTCAGACGCCTTGAGAACAGCGAAAGCTGGGTGCAAACTATTGGAAAGTCATTGGAGGGTAGATTTCTCAGAACAGGGGAAAGAGCGTAACAAAGAGGCACTTAGGAAATACCATAGATTAATTTGAAGGGCCAAAGCTGGTCACTTCCTGGAGAGAGTCGACTTAGCCAGCAACTGTACTTGGGAGCTATTTAAGGTCTATAAGGAGATATCCTCCCTTACTACTTTAACTGCACCAGCTGTGGGCTCAAGGAAGCTTTGTAATTGGATAGCTTTTTTTTTCTCCGATAAAGTGTAGAAAATATACTCCACTTTTCTGGAATCGGACAGAATAGGAGACGAAGGGATAGAGGAGAGAGAACTTTGAGGAGGAGGGAGAGAAATTTTTGATGCCCCTCCCGGAACACCTAATTAAAATCTGCCGCAGCATCAAGCCCAGATCTCCCAGGGACCCGGCACCACCGAAAAGGTTGAGAGGGAGTTTGAAGTGCCTGGAGCCCCATATAAGACATCTGGTGGAGATATCTTTTAGGACTTGCAGAGTACCCAGTTGCTGGAAGGAAGCTGTGGTCCTGCCGCTCCTTAAGAAATGGTACAAAAGGGGGTGGTGATAGATGGAGCATCTGAGTCAATCAAACACTCACACCCAGTCAAAAGATCTGGGTTTAATCCATCACCGTTCTTTAGCCCACTCTGCCACACCAGTTCAGACATGGCTATATGCAAATCAGTCTGCCCTGTGCCGCGTGGAAACAGTCCAGCCCGAACCGCCAAGCCATGTCTTCCCTGGACCGGAAACAAGCTTCCGAGGACCGGTTTCTGGCATTCCAGCCGTCTTCAGCCCGGCTTGCTTGAATCCAGTGGCAAAGTGAGCAAGGGACTCACGTCTGAGCATACCCTGCCACACGTATAGGGGCCAAAAGCGGTACAAAAGGGGGTGGTGATGGATGGAGTATCTGAATCAATCAAACACTAACACCCAGTCAAAAGATCTGGGTTTAATCCATCACTGTTCTTTAGTCCACTCTGCCACCACAGTTCAGACATGGTTGAATGCAAATCAGTTTGACCCTGTGCCTCATGGGAACAGTCCAGCCCGAACTGCCAAGTCCTGTCTTTCCTGGACCGGAAACAAGCTTCTGAGGACTGGTTTCTGGCATTCCAGCCATCTTCAGCCCGGCTTGCTTGAATCCAGTGGCAAAGTGAGCAAGGGACTCACGTCTGAGCATACCCTGCCACACTTATGGTAGCCAAAAGCGGTAGAAAAGGGGGTAGTGATGGACGGAGCATCTGAATCGATCAAACACTCACACCCAGTCTAAATATCTGGTTGTAATCCATCACCGTTCTTTAGCCCACTCTGCCACCCCAGTTGAGACATGGCTATATGCAAATCAGTCTGACCCTGTGCCTCATGGGAACAGTCCAGCCCGAACCGCCAAGCCATGTCTTTCCTGGACCGGAAACAAGCTTCTGGGACCGGTTTCTGGCATTCCAGCCGTCTTCAGCCCGGCTTACTTGAATCCAGTGGCAAAGTGAGCAGGGATTCACGTCTGAGCATAGCCTGCCACACTTGTGGCGGCCAAAAGCAGTACAAAAGGGGGTGGTGATGGACGGATAATCTGAATCAATCAAACACTTACACCCAGTCAAAAGATCTGGGTTTAATCAATCACCGTTCTTTAGCCCACTCTGCCACCCCAGTTCAGACATGGCTATATGCAAATCAGTACGACCCTGTGCCTCATGGGAACAGTCCAGCCCGAACCGCCAAGCCATGTCTTCCCTGGACCGGAAACAAGCTTCCAAGGACCGGTTTCAGGCATTCCAGCCGTCTTCAACCCGGCTTGCTTGAATTCAGTGGCAAAGTGAGCAAGGGACTCACGTCTGAGCATACCCTGCCACACTTATGGCGTCCATCACCACCCCCTTTTGTACCGCTCCCTAAGAAACAGCATATTGGTCTAGACCAACTAGACAATTTACGGCCGATCTCACTTTTGCAGTACTTTGCGAAGGTGGCAGAAAAAGTGGTGAATGACCAACTGAAGGCACACATTGAGGAATGTGGTCTCCTTCACCCAACCCAGTCTGGGTTTCGAGCACGGTACTCCACTGAATGTGCTCTGCTCTTTGCCACCGAATCCATCAGGCAATTTGTGGACGCAGGTCAAACGGCGGCCTTGATCCTGTAGGATCTAAGTGCCGCCTTTGACACTGTGGCCCACCACACACTGGTGCAATGCCTAAGAAATGGAGGGGTGTAGGGTAGTGCACTGAGCTGGCTAAAATCTTTTTTTGTCTGGGCACTGCTTCCAGGTGAGACAGGGTGATCACTACTCTAGAGTTATTGACCTGAGTCAGGGAGTGCCGCAGGAATCGACCCTGACCCTGACCTTGTAAAATCTCTACGTAGCTCCAGTAGCGGAGATTGCAGATGGGTTTGGGATCAGGGTTGTATCCTATGCTGACGATACTCAGCTGGTGGTCTCCCTGAGCCAGGCTTCGGAGATGGCTGCCTCCAACTTCACGGCATGCCTACAAGAACTGGCTGCATGGATGGCAATGAACTGCCTGAAGTTGAACAGCAACAAGATGGAGGTCCTTGTGGTGGGTAGGGCTCCGACAGTGTGGTCCTCAGCATGGTGGCCCCAGGATCTGAGGACGACACCTACAGTGCAGGCAAAAAATCTGGAAGTATGGTTAGACTCGAACCTCTCTTTTGACTATCACACCAGGCGGGTGGCAGGCGCCTGTTTTGGGGTCTGAAGGTCCTGCGGAAAACTCTGGACCTTCCGCCCATGGCAGCCTGGAAGACCATGGTCCATGCCTTGGTGACATCGCACCTGGATTATGGCAACATTCTTTATCTAGGTGCAACGACCAAAAGTGTGCTCCGTTTTCAGGGAGTACAGAATGCAGCAGCCCGCTTAATCCTGAGGTGCCCTAGAAGGTCATCTGCCAGGGGGAGCTCGGGCAGCGCTACACTGGCTCCCGATAAGGCACTTTTGTGTCTGTCACCGGATTCTGCAGGGGAGTGCTCCATCATATCTGTCCGAGCTATTGACCCCCTATGTCCCCACACGTCAGCTGAGATCGTGTGGGGTGGGTCTGGTGTGTGTACCCGCTGTCAAGAGAGCGTGGATGGGTGGACGGTCCTTCAGCTTACTGGCTGCTAAACAATGGAAGGCGCTCCCGGTGGACCTCCGGATGGGGCCCAGGGGAGCCGCTTCAGGAAAAACTTGAAAACGAACCTTTTCCCACGAGATATGTAGGGTAGTGGTGGAGGGTAGCAATATCTTGGCAACATTACCGCAGCGCAGGTACATACTGTCTTTAGTGTAATCATAGCGCTTTATAATATGCCTAATAATAAAGTGAGCGTGAGTGTGTAGTCAGAGGTGTAGATAAAAACAAAGGGTCTCATTTATGAGGAATTGGAGTAGCATACCACTGCAGGACTTCTTGCTGCCCTGCCCTACGCCAATGTGAAAGGGCAAGATGCACCATATTTATGAAATATAATCCATTCCTGTTCTTTCTCCGTGAGTTGGTGCACACAATGCTGCATAGCACCAACATAGGCATGATTGTTTTGTAGAAGACAGGGCTTCTTCCTTCAGATAAACAATCCCAATAGGCATTTTCCTAGAGGAAAAAACAAGGAGAAATTAAAAATATCTCTACATTACGCTGCCCCAGGTTTACATGATTTTGGAAATGTGGGGCAGCATCAAAATCCATGGGTAATTCTTGGTCTGTGTGTAATGAGGGAGCCACAAAATTACATTTTGGTTGGTGCAGTAGAGAATAGTGACTTGTGTATTTTTAGTGCTATGAGGTCACAGCCTGTGGCAGAAATCCCTGTGAATCTGTAAGTCATTATTTCATACTTGCAATGCATTACACACAGTATAAGATAGACTGAAACAAAATGTGTAAATAACTTTACGATAAAAATTATGCTACCAAAATGTATATTGTAATGTAGATTTTAGTAGTATCAGGGCATTTGTAATGCATTTTCTTTACATAACTGTCCCTTTAATACCTCCTTAGGGGTCCTAAGGATTGTATAAATACAGTTAGGATTGAAAGCAAGCACTTCACACCCCTGCTGTTCTTTTTGCACTACCCCTCAAAAGAAAAACACACTCAGAGGAATCATTTTAATGATCAAAATTTGCTGTCGCAGGAGGACTGTCTTTTTCCAAAACAAAAACAAACTTTTTGGGATCCAGGCACAACTTGTCTTGACCAACTAGCCAGGGAGAAAATTCAGTGCAAAGGGTCAACATTCAGTACAACAATTCAGTACAGAAGGTCAACATTTATGACAAAACTTAGGGAAACAAGTTCAACTTACAAACACAGTCCCATTGTGAGATTGAAATTGTCATGCATAGGATGTAGCTAATTGGGACCTGTAGTGCTGGACTAGAGTGCAGTCCTCCGAGTGACCAGCTTTCTGTGTCAGATCGCTTCAGGTATTCCATGGCTGTGTAGCTGGTGATGACTGGTTTAGGGGCTGGTACACTACTGAGTACTGGATAAGACACATAGTGGACAGATATTGTGTGAGGGTAAGAACACTAAGCAGGAAAAGGGGGTTATTAACCAGCCTGCATGAGCTATAATTGGTCCCACCCTGCTGAGCGTTATGATATTATTAGGGGACAGAGTAGTTGAAATTACTATAGGATGTCCTGGCTAGTGGCTAACCATATATCAGTCCTCCCTATTTTACCTGTAAATTGGAAATAGTATACTACTTGGGCTACTTCAGTTCTGTGAGCTGTAAACTGCAGATTTTCATTGATTCACAGAATTGTGCTACAGACTAGAAACTGTATACACTGTTAAGGCATAATTGTAGGGTCAAAGGAGGCACTATCTTTTAAATACAGAACATTTTTTATTCAAAAGAAGCAAAACGCCATCATGCAGTTATACTGATAAAACAATATAGTGCACAAATACTAATGTGTAGAAATGTGGTTTCGGCAAATATGTTTCATTTGAACATCACCAAGTGAAGTGTTTTGATTGTTTTGATCCTATTAAAACTCTGTTTCCAGCACACTTCTGAATTATAAACAAGTGGTTCAATTGTGGTTTCCTAACTGCTGATCTGTTTTAAAACATTTGCACAGTTCATTTGCAGATATTTAATAGTTGGATATTGCAAACAAACTGACAGCTTACAGCCTTTGTTTATGCACCCCCAAAATTTTTTTGTAGAACCTGGTGCAATCTAAAACAGATTTGTCATTATATATCAATTGTATTAGCTTCTAAAGCATATTAAATGATGACTTTGCTGTGCATCAGGATTCTTGTAAGTGTCTCTTTAATGATTTCCTCACGATCACCGGCTTTGGGGCAGAAGGAGTGCTGCTTGCGCTGATTCCCGGTGGCATGGGAGCAGTGCTGCCCAGCAGCACAATAGCGGAACATCTCTTGTGGTACCAAGGCACCGGACAAGGAACTAGTTTCTGCTTTTTAGCAGGTAGAAGGAGCATTTCAAGCCCAAAATCTGTGCTTGCTGCTTGACTTCATGTGTCGGTTTGAGATGGCGGGCAGAGTCACCCGAGGGAGTGGTATTCATTCATTCTTTCATCCATCATTCAGTCTTTCACCATTTATTCTGTCCTTCCATCCGTGTGCCCATCCATATCTAAACCTATTCAACAATTTCCAAACCTATCCATCATCTATTCTTCCATCCTTCATGTCACTCATCCATTCCTCCATCCACCCTTTCACTCATCCATCCATCCTTTCACCTCATTCATTCTTTCACTCATCCTTCCTTGGTAATGCCCCTTTCATCTGGAACTCCCTCCCAATAAACTGGTGCTGTAACTCCTCCTATTCCAGACCTCTAAATCCACCTCCTCAATTATTATTGGGGATCCTAACCTGTGACCTGGCCCTGACCTCCAATCACCATGTCTATTTGGCCAGTGAAACCTGTCCATTTCCTGAACATCATCTTCCTAATGACCTGAAATGTATAGCTTTTTACCCTTGTTTACCTACCTGATTTGTATATCCTGCATGTTATCTTCAGTATTCCTTATCTATTTGTATACCATGTTGGCCCAATTATTATTGGGGGTTCTTACCTGTGACCTGCACTTGATCCCCGATCACTATGTTATATCTTTCTAGTTATATGTACATTTCCTTAACACCACCTACCTAATTACTTGAAGTGTTTATCTCTTGCAACCGTTTATCTATTTTGCTTTGTATACTTAGCTTGTTGTTCATTATCTTTTATCTACCTGCATGCCATGTTTATATTATCTTACTCATGTAAAGTGCTATGATACCTCTGGGTCTAGCCAGCGTTATATAAAACTTCTAAAATAAAATAAATAAATAAATAAAAAAATCCACCCCCACTTCTACCCATCCACCCATTCTATCATATATCTAACCATTTACCCTTTCACCCATCCAGCCATTCTTCCACTTACTCATCCATCTATCCAGTCACTCATTCGTCCATCCATTCACCATTTCACTCATCCATCCATCCTTTCATTTAGCTCTTCACCCTCCCTTTCACTCATCTATGCATTCTTTTAATGATCCAGCCTTACATCCTTCTTTTCACTCATCTATGCACCTTTACACTCATCCATCCTGTCAATCATCCATCCATTCTTTCACTCATCCATCCATCTTCCCTTTATCTCTCCATCCCCTTTCACTTAGCCATCCCTTCACCCATCCATTCACACATCCATCCATCCATTCATCCACTTATGAATCCACCCATTGACCCTGTCCATCCTTTCACTCATCCTTTCATCCTTTCTCTCATCCATCCATCCATCCACCCTTTCACTCATTCATCCTTCCTTTGGCTATCTACCTTCCGTTTCACTCACTCAACCATCCTTACATCCACCCTTTCATTCATCCGTCCATCCATTCACCCTTTCACTTATCAATTCATCAATCCATGTATCATTTCACTTATACACCCACCGAATGGGTGGGTGGATAAGTCACTCATTCATCCAAACTTTTACCCATACATCCACCATTCCACCCATACATCCACCATTCACCCCATATATCCATCATTCCACCCATGGATCTATTTATTTACCTTTCCCCTCATCCATCCTTCCAGTCACTCACTCATCCATCCATTATTTTTCTTATTATCCATCCATTCACCATTTCACTCATCCATTCATCCTTTCACTAATCCATCCAGTCATCCACCCATCCCTTCCCTTACTCACTCACCCACCATTTCACATTAAATATGAGCTGAGCCTTTATCTGCAGAGTTGCAGACAGAAGAGGCCCATCAAGAACTCCACCATGCTGTAGTCCTACAGCAAACGGTGGGGTGCAAGAGGGTGCACTATGTCCCTGCACATATGCAATCTGAAAAGTAGGAAGTCATGCATGATGCACAGAGCCAGGATGTGAGGTGACTCTGACATGGTGTTGTTTCCACAGCTTTATGTTGGTTGGAAAAACGTGTGGGTCTCTCCAAAGGGGGTGTCTGATGTAATTACGGGCTGACCTTCAAAACACATAAGCTACAATTCTGTGCTTAGCATAGTGTGCTGCTCGACTGGTATTCTTTTTCTTCTGTTATTGAATCCAGATATATAATACATTAAACCTACAACAGCCGGTAATATTGGTTTTGTCAATGGTAGTTAGTTGCATAAAATAAAAAAAGACACAACTATGGTTTCTGTTGTATATAATATTGAAAATGCTGCAGTTCTAAAATTATGAGACTGTGAGAGATATAACCCCTTCTTTTTACTTTAACTTCTTTCGCTGGCTTCTTTTCATGAACTGGATTCTGTAGATTTCTTTCATTTGTGAGGTGCAACATTTTTCTTTATGTATGTGTAAAACAGAATGTGCTGCCCTAGACCGAGGCCGGAGGCGGGACAACACATACTTTAACAGCCCAGACTGGCCCATTGTCATTCTGTATGTGATGATCAGCTGGCATGCAGATAGACATAGATGGGGTGGGGCTGCTCTTGTGCTCAGAGGATGAGGGTGAGGCAGCCCCATCAGGGAGCTTAGGCTTCTCACAGGGAAACAGTGCTGCTGCCCGTTATGCCCCAAAATAACTGACCCCCTTCCCAGGACTCCACAGCACCCGTGTGGGTCGCGGCCCACACATGGAAAACTCTGCTCTAAAGTGACTAAACGGTCTGGAATGGTACAGTCCTCAAATGGTACTTACCTTATCTCAACAATTGCCTCTAATAAATCAAATCAAAGTACTTTCTATTAAATCCCACCTCATGTCAGCTAAGGACTTACTTAGGGCTCTATCGTAACTCTGACTATTTTCAATCTCTAAATGCAACACTTAACCTCAATTTCCCACCAGGCCAAACGGAGATGACACATAACTCAACCTCAAAATCACCTCCCTTAAGAATGCAATCCATTTCATTCTAACTCTGACAAAAATACAAGCCTTGACTGCAACTAACCACCTAATTCTAATCCCACTGAAGATTTACTCCCTTCTCATCTCTTCTGCCTATAACCTCCCCCTCCAATGCACAAATTGCCCACCAACTTTACAACCTAGATGGCACTCTGAAAATCAACCTAGATGGCACTCTGAAAATCAAGGAGTGTATTACATTTCTCCTAATATCCTTGACAAACATCTAAATATGATTAGCCACAATAACTCCACCACCAAAAGTGTACTATTCCATCTCGCATTACTTAGGAAAATTAAGTCTTTCATTCCTTGCCCAACATCCAAAATACGATACAAACACTAGTGATCTCCAGACTAGACTATGGCTATGCAGTGTTTACCAGAACACTTAAATCTCAAATAGCACCAGTAACTGCTATACTCAACGAGGCCACTAGACTAACAAAAGGAATGAGTCAATGCAATTTCATCACACACTCTGAACGCGCTAAAGTGGCAAGCTATCAAAGCATGTTGCATCCTAAACATACCATGTATCACACACCAATCACTACACCATACAACCACAACATTCCTGGCACAGACCCTACACAGTGTCAGGTGGCAGACTATCACTGAGAAGCTCATATTATCTATTCTTAGCACCACCCAGATTAAAAAAAGAGAGCATCTACTCTCGCTCCTTCACTGATAGTGCGCTCAGGCTATGGAACTCTCTACCACTGGAGATATGCACAAACCCCTTCTCTCTGGCTTTCAAGAAGATAGTGAAATATCTGCATATTAAAAACTTCATAATGCAGTGAATGGTCAACTATAGCAGTATGAGATCTGCTATATTACCAATAAACTTGCCAATGTAAGTATCCAGGACGTAACCTGAGAAAGGGTGCAAATAAACCTACCTGTAAATCTCTGTTTACATCATAGCCTACTGTATAAATTGTAACCTACCTTTTTAAATTGTGACTTACCTGTAAATCTATTTTGTTTCTAATCTGTAGGTATATTTTATACTGAATTGCACTGTGATACATTCGGGTCATGTTTATGCTCTGTAAAACGTTTAATATTTACGTGACTAAATACATTTGGTAGAAGTACTATACTGAGTGATCTATATGCTAAAGTGTCTCTTATTTAATTAGTGCTACTACCAAGCGTGCACATTCAGTGTGAGCATGTGTAAAAAGGTGGTTCTGACCTTCTAATCTGCCTGAATTTATCACTTTTTGATCACCTGTTTTTTGTACTTTCACTGTGGAAGAGCCTCATAAACTGTGACTCATGGTAAAATGGACCACGTGTTTACCATCAGTAACTACCTTTTAAGATAAGGCCTCTGGGATGCAGGGAGGGTCAGTGGCACTAGGCTAGTTACACATGAACAAGTGTGTGCACCCATGTGAGGGTTACATGTGGGAGACTCCTGTCGTGCACAACCCAAGAATTGATCGCAGTGTGCCTGGCGCAGAAGGGACTCTACAGGGTGGGTATTAACCTGGGATAGGCCTTATAAGGTTGGTGTAAACAGATAGGGAAAGTCAAATGTGCTTTACTGTCTGGTCTGCAGTCACCCTTCATTATACACTATGGAGAAGACTGCCTTAGTGTGCAGATCCTTTCCCCTTGGGTCTACAGTCAATAGAGTCATACCAATATATAGTAAAACCTGTCTAAAAAGAACAATCCTGTAAAGTCCAAAGTTATAACTGCACAGCTTATGGGTCATCAAGGAATGTCATGTTTCTATGCCTCAGCTCAAGATCAAAGCCCAGGCCTGTTGTCACCCTGCTGGGCTGGGTTAATTACTTTTCCCTACAGCAGCAGGAACAAAAGCCTTCCCCAACAAAGTGGGCATTTAATCTTGATTAGGCCAACTCCTGAAGAGGAAGGCCAGTCTAACAAAACGTGTCTTCCCAAAGAAGCAGACAGAACAGAAAGATGCTGTTGGCACCCACGGATGCACAGCAGTGTGGTGGCCACGTGGGGGAGCTGGTGAGAGCAGTTGAGGGTGGGCTCATGGAGCTGCCCTCCAACAAAGGAATTTGCATGCTGAATCCTGGGCAATGCTGGGTACTCAGAAGGAAATGAAACTGTGGCCCAATGCCGCCTAAAAAGAAGACACCAAAAAGGAAACAGATGCATTTCTCCCCGGCTCAGTAGGAGAACTGCTGCTCAAAAATTCAAAAGCAAGCACGAGGAACACTCCATAATGCCCTGGAGGTGTTCCCACATTTTTAATAAAACATGCTTGTTTTTGGCTCACATGGCAGCAAAGTTGCTGAAAAAGCTACAGGAGCAGTGCGGCTACCCCCCAAAAGAAGTTCACAGTCCCTAACTTGGGTGGAACTCTAAAAGCATAACCCCTCATGGGTTTTTTGGCACATTAGGCATTCACTTTGCTGGAGCTTACACTCTACAGTTGGGAGTGCTGTACCCTGTAGGGGCTAGGGGCTAGATGTAGGTAAATTAGATTTACCGATTCTAAAATACCGAATTTTACTGATTCGGTATTTTAGAATCGGTAAATCTAATGTAGGTAATGATTCAGTATTTTTTACCGAATCGGTAAGATTCGGTATTTACCGATTCGGAAAATACCGAATCGGTATTTGCTATTGAATCCTATGGGCCTTGAAGCCCATAGGATTCAATAGCAAATACTGATTCGGTATTTACCGAATCGGTAAAAATGCCGAATTGGCAAGGGGGACAGGGTGTCACTTTGACACCTTGTTGCACCCCTGTTTCTGGCTAGTGTGCCATGTGGCACACAGATATGCCCTAAGATGTGCATGTACACAAGAATTCGTTATTTACCATGCAATTGTATTGCATGGTAAATACCGAATCATGGAAGCCTTGTACCAGTGTTAAAAGTGCTGCCTACATTGGAAACATACAGAATCGGTAATTTTACCGATCGGTATATTTACCGAATCGGTAATTTTACCGATTCGGTAATTTTACCGATTGGGTAAAATGACAGAATCGGTAAAATTACCGATTATGTATGTTTTCAAGGGCCCTACATCTCCATAGCCCAATACCGGTCGGAAACGGCTAAAAATCGGTATTTTCGGCCGCTTCCGACCGGTATTGGGCTACCTGCATCTGGCCCCTAAGACTTTTGCTGCAATGCCTGTGGCCTAAAAGCAATTAACCTAAACTTTAATGTTGGTAAAAACCCACAAGGGGCCAAGATCTGTTATTACTTGCATAGTTATTGCATAGGTTGTGCTATTTATGGGCTATGTTAAAAGTGCCCAATTATAAAAATTTATATTGCAAACACTCTCTAGTGGTGAGTGGTTATAATTGCACAGTGGTGTAATCCTAAATGTGAGGCTGTTGGACTTGGCCCTTTTTGCAGGGTCATCCCTGAACTTTTTGCCTTCCTTGAAGTATTTTTTCCGACCTGATGTCCAGTGTACAGTGGTGTGCTCTCTGTGGTAAACATTGTACGATTTGTCTACACCTGTTTGGCGTGTTTAATTTACCTATCAGTTCCCGGTAAAGTGGTATCTCATATACCCGGGGCCAGTAAATTAAATCCTACTGGTGAGTTTGCAGCGCTGCTTGCTCCACCCACCAAAGTGGCCTTTCAGACCTGTACCAGGCCTCTGCCATTGCAGGGCCCGTACATGCAGTTTACTGCCGCTGTGACGTGGCACGCAAAGTCGTTGCCACGTCCGTGACCCCCCTTTTACTACATTTCAGTCATCCCTAAGTTAGGCCCTAGCTAGCCCTCCGGCCAGGGTGCATTGTACGTAAAAGTAGGCCAAGTTTGGGATGTTTGGAATGGTAATAATAAATGCTGCGTGGGCAGATTTATTATCACTATTTTAGAAATGCCACTTTTAGAAGTTGGCATTTCTGTGTGCTATGTGTCTTTGCCTGCCTGATGTGTATTGCATGTCTGACTCTGGAGTGACAGGGCCTGGTGAGGTGTGTGGCTACAGAGGGATGGGGTGAGTCAGCACTAGGCTGAATAGGCAGACCAGTATTTGGAGTAGTGGGAGAAGTAGCCCCTGACCCTGAATAGGTCTGTGCCTTCCTTGATCAATACTGGGTCTGCCCCCCTGTGGTGTGTCTGAGGACAGAGTCCAACCTGATAGAGAAGGGTAGAAGCCCTGTAAATAAAAGGCTTCAGTACCCCCCAGAACCAGTTGGGACGGGTTTCCCAAGTCCTGTGCAAGGGCAGAACAAACACCTGGTTAATATAAATATTGGGGCTGTGACCCCTTGTATTTGTGCTTACTTGGACCTGAAGGAAGGACTGCTGGGCACCAGGAGGAACCGACACAAAGGACTACCCTCCTGTGAGCTGGCCTGCCTGTGCCCAGCTCTGCTCTGTGTGGTCTAAAATCCAGGGCCTGGTGAGCGCTTGATTCATTTCCCTGCTTCAGTTTCTGGCCTCTGGACTGGAGAAGAGATCTTGCAAGGGGAGCGCTGTTCTTCTGCCTCCCCTCACGAATTGCGGTGTAGTGGCACGCTCTGGCTGGACCCAGGAACCAAGGACAAGGAGGGGGGACTGCTATTTGCCGTAAGGAGCACTTTGTCCTGACTGTGCCCCCCCAGGCACCATGCCCGCACACCTGGAGCGCATGGTGGGTGCGTTGCAATTATATTTCAAGAGCCCGAGGAAAGGGCTCCACCTCCGTTCATAGCTAGCGCCTTGCTGTCCCGGAAGTCGGGCAGGAAGGAAGCCTGACTGTGGGTGGGGATCTGATCCAGGAAGAGGTGAAACATGGTCTCTGCCTGGCTGGGCCAAGGAGCTGTCAGAGCAGCAAGGAAACCACAGGAGGAGCAGAGCGGATGGTTCAGCCCGGGGTGCGCCTGCTACCAGAGAAGCCGCGCAGACCTTAGGACGGTGGCTGTGATGCTTGTTTTACTTCAGAGGACGTCATTCCAGGCTGGAATGAGAACTCCATCGTAGGTACCGGCAGCAGCTGCCTTTCCCTGTTAACTGCGACGAGCACAGCGAAGTCTTCCAGCAGTTCCAGTGAGTGTGTGTCCCCTCGAGTCTTGTTGGCGCACACCTGGAAAGGTGTAGACCAATGTCGGGTGACACGTAAGCCCAGAGGGAGGTCTTGGCCACCAATGGCAAGGCTTCTCTTTTTCTTGGTCGCTACCATTTTTCACAGAATAGACGTACAGAAGATTTGGCAGCCTACGAGGTGGGCAGCAGCGCATCCTACAAAACTAAGCTAGAGTACATGCATGAACCCTGCTGTTTTGGGAAGCAGGTGTTCCAGGGTCTAAGATCCCTTAGGTGCCTGTGGTGACTGGAAGTTTCCTAAGAGGTGCACTCTGTAAGTGATTACCCTACATTGCTGATGAGGTTGAGGCCCAAGAGGGGCCTGAGGGGCCGCACTGCTACTGATCATGTTTTGTCTAACATACTTTACTGAAAAGTGCGATGATATTCATACCCCCTAATGTATGCATAGTGTATTTATGCTAAGTGCCTCTTGCCAGTAGTTACTGGTTGTTTTATTTTCACTACTGTGATTCTAATGGTGATGACAGTGGCCCGATTGGCCCTGTCATATGTATAATCTCCTGTAAAGTGATACCTAGTGCCAGGTGGCACAGTGTATATATCTGATGTGTTCTAATGTGTTTTATGGATAATACAAAAGCTATTTTTACATAACCTTGTGTGCAGTTTCATTTGTGGTATGCCTTCTGCTGTGTTTGTGTTGCGCAAACGCTTTACACATTGCCTCTGGGATAAGACTGACTGCTCGTGCCAAGCTTCCAAGGGGATGATCAGGGGTTTGCTTCAGTGTGTAATTCCCTTGCAATGATGAGGGTGGTGGTTTCTGCCTGGCTTAGGAGCTTGCCCTAGCCAACTAGAAATCCCATCTCTGACAGAGCCCCTTTAGGAGCTGTGATTGAAATGCGTTATTCAGATAAACAGTTAGGACGAGTACAGAGCTCTTCCAGTCATGCTTAGAAATGTACTCCTGATAAGGCTTTATTTAAATAAGCAGACTAACAGCCACTCATGATTAAAGTCTGCATGCTTTATTGCCTAGATCAAGTACCCTATGTAACCATTGCCTTTATTCCTATGATGAAATGCTTGTTCAAAGAGTGAGGTTGACAGCCACTTGCATTGGTGCCAGTATTAAGTGCTCATACTCCATTTTATCTTCAACCCTTGCATTCAGAGACAAGAGAATGTTTAGACATGCAAGTCATGGTACTAGATTCCCCCCTTGTAGGGAGGTGGTAAGAATGTTTACGCAATGTCATCAAAACGTATTCCCATCAGCTTGCATATATTTGTAAATTGCTGCATAGTATTGAGTAGTGTATGTAATAAATGTACTTTACCTTCTTCAAAAGAAAAAGCACAGATTGGATAACCATTTATTGAGTGCTATTATTGTGTATCTTTGAAGGGTGATTACTATACCACACATCTCCATCGAGTAGGCCTTGGACGGCTCCACTTCACTACCCTGTGAAGTCAAGCGATACAATGGGATGTTTGGTGCCCAGTGAAGAAAAAATATAGACCCATTACTTGTGGAGGCCACACAACTAGGGGCTCATTTTCTAACAGCATGCAATGCATTGTGAACATCTCACAAGATGTTCTTCCAATTATATATAATTCTAATATTCTAGGAATTAAGTTACAATACTAAACAACTCTGTTCTCAAATATGTACGGATATTGGATAGACTTGTAAATTAATATATGCTTACTGTTCTGTTGTGTTATGTTATGTTATGTTATTTTGTTAGGGGGGTTGTGTCTGTTGTATTGCATTACTTTACGTTACATTATGGTTTGTTCTGTTATGTTGTTAAATGATACTTTCTTGTATGTAATATTCTTAAAATGCACAACTGCATTGGCTGCTGAGCAGTTTGTGCAGACATCAGCCAGTGGTTATGTTACAACCAAAGTTGTTGGATTTCATTACAGTAGCACTTTGGGGTCAGTGGGTAGTTTTAGATGTGTGCGTTATCCCCTGGAGGTACGTTGTAAAGAGAGTTAGGCCTTGCCCCATTCTTATTAAGGTAAGTGCCTATGAAGTGTATAGTCAGTCTTCTTATGTGGTGGGTCAAAGTGAGTATGTGAGACTTCAGAACCCTGCCTGACTCATCTCATTTATAGTAGTCACGTTGTGTAGGGGCAATTCAATCTGTGGCATTCTACTTTAATTAGATGGTTGGGTCTTCAGTATAAAGTGTTTATCTTCTATAATCCCCTTTGGAAGTATGATTCCAGTTCTGGGATCTTGCTTGCCTGGTCTGTCCCTGTCTCATCACTACTAGTTTTCTGGGCTGGGATTTCTGTGCCCATATGGCTGATAACTCCCTGCTAGAAGTTTTTCCTTCCAAAGAGACACTAAATCCCTATTTCCCTTATTACCATGTCTCAATGTCTCCTTG
This sequence comes from Lissotriton vulgaris, assembly GCF_964263255.1. Classification (NCBI taxonomy): domain Eukaryota; kingdom Metazoa; phylum Chordata; class Amphibia; order Caudata; family Salamandridae; genus Lissotriton; species Lissotriton vulgaris. Next base: position 183,603,016 of record NC_141688.1, on the reverse strand, counting down.
TTTTTAGAGTCTCAGCAGATTTGTCTGTGAGTTTCTTATCTGACCAAATTCAACTCAGCAGTTGTCTTTTTCTGAGGCTCCAAAGTTCCTTGTTTCTCTCTCCATCAAAAGTACTTCTCCTCAATGCTCCCAATCCCAGATTGATAAAAGTAGGTAGTCAAACAGAAGAAACAGACTAGACAGACTAATAGCTAACCAGGAAGACAGATGCACACCTATCCCAGGACAGCGCAGTTATGCAAGACATACCTCTGCTTCTTATAATCATTAGGAAAGAATCTGTTGCCTGTGGCAGGGAGATATTGTGTTACTATCCCTGCTGAGTGAGATGTCAACTAGCTGAGCCACTTATTGACAGAGGTGAGGAATAGCTCTGCTGTCTGTGACAAGTGAAATAAAGCTGTGCTGATGTAAGGAACAGTCCTGCCAGCTGTTTAAAGACTGAGGACATCCACATGGAGATTAGGATGGCAAAATGCTACTCAGTCGAAGGTGACAAAAACACGTGCCCCAGCCATGAAAATTATGCAAAAAAGAAGCTCTCCACCTCAGTATATTTTATGCCATTTGCAGTCTGCAACTCTCTCGGTTTAAACTGTTGTTTCTTCCTTCCCAGTTTGGATTTGTTGCCTTTACTTACCTCTAATTGTAAAAACAGAAACCGAGTGTCTAAAAAGAAAATGTCAAAGCGACTTTCTGAAAATTACACACAGTTTGGTTTTATATGTAAATGATGTGGTGCATGAAGTTTCTCGTAAAAAAAACACATTAGTGAGATGGTAAAAACTGAGTCAAATATATATTTATGAACAGGACTATATTCCAGGAAACTAAAAGTGAATTTTAGACCCAAGCTAGTATACATAAGCTTGAATATGACTAAGCAGTAAATAATATATGCAAGTCTGTTTGAAATAATTATGAAAGCCATTTGTAAAGCAAGAAGAATTGGCGCTATGGCCAAATTTTTATTTCTTTAGGCTCCTACGTCGCAAAAGAAATACTTTTGAAGAAGTTACACATTTAAATGATTTTAAAACTGCGCCTAGCATGTACTTAATGGTTAACAAGCTGATAAAGAAATTGCTAGTCAGAAAATCCAAGAGGCCTGATTCTTATATATAACTCCAGATCTTTCTTAAAGATTTTACATTTCAAAAGGACTGGTCCCTTAATCTATAGAAATGCACGCAGGAGTGTTTATCTCTAATTGTTATAACTGCTAAGCACCTATCACATGCCAGGAATGTATTACAAACTAGTGAGAACCACTTAAAAACATTGGAATACAGCACTATGACACCATAGCATAGAATACATTATTTCCTTTAAACGTTGTAGGTATGCGTGTAGCCTTGTCCTAAAGCACGGAATGTAACATAAGTGTTCCTCTAAAGATAATCCTTATCACCCAATGCATTTCGAGCCCATCTCGGCTCTTCGTCAGGGGTTTATCTGTAAGTTTTAAAACATATCTGTTAGACGATGCGTTCACAAGTAGTTGCCAGTCAACGTTTATTCAAAGATGGACCAAAGAAAAAACCAATGCGGTTAATATATACGTGCAAGTTCTTCGCGCAGGACTACGCCAGAGCCCAGAAAAGCAAAGCAAAGCTTTGCTGAACATTAGAGCCGATTTGAGATCCATGGGAGCTCGATATGGGCTTTTTCACCCATGCCTTTTCAAAATTACCTACAACAACGGAACAACAACATACGAAGATCCTGTGCATCTCCAAAGTTTCCTGAATTACTGCAAAATGACCAATATGGACTCCTCTAGTCCTTCTTCTTCGTTTCCTACTTGAGTTTCTTTATTTTCTTTGTGTGAATCTCTTAGATTTTGATCCTTTTTTGCATGTTTAGTACTTCATGTTTTACAGCTCTTTGCTCTCAAGGACATTAACCTTACAAACTTTGATCACTCCATGATCGGGGATTTATTTAATGAAATACTATTCACTTATGACCTAGGATATGTAAATGAAATTGCCAAAAAACCATCTCCCTTTGTCCCGACCTTTATTGTCAGGGGATCATTGACCAATATTGACTTTATTATTTCTTCAAACAGTTATGGCCGCAAGATTAAGAGGCTGAAGACCATAGATTTGCCACTGAGTGACCATCGGCCGCAAATAATGGAAATCGAAAACCTATTTTTTGAGCAGCATAACGATGGGTCCCTTATGCGTACAGCCCCGGATGTGATACTTGGGAGGCAAAATGAGTATACTCTTAAATGGGGTAAGGTGGTCCCAGAGAAATTTTTAGGCAAACTGTTGAAAAATTGTTTTAACATCATAGCATCTTCTATTAGAAATAGTCTGTGGGTGGAGGCAAACAAACGGGCATAAGGTAATAGGAGTTGGTTTGACAATGCATGCAAAAGGGCACTTACCGACCTGAAACATGCCATTCATAGGACACCTCGAGACCCTTTACAAATAAGAGGTTTAAGGAAAATATACAATGAGGCATTAAAAAATAGGAAAAATGCTACAAAGAGGGAGGCCTGGGAAGTCCTATGTGCAGCGTCACAGTCTAAAGATGCATCCGCGTTCTGGAGGCCCATAAATGCCCCTTTTCTTTATGATAACAGCAAGGCTTTTGGAGGTTGGAGATTGGAGATTGCGATTGCTGCGGACGACTGGGTCGAACATTTCTCCAATCTTTACAGATGCCAGAATGAAACACCTATTATAGGCCCTAATATATTGTGCGACAAAGAGGTAGGGGCCCAGAAGCTTGTTGTAACTCTGGATGAAGTTATGTATAGTTTGAATGAAACAAAGGGGGGAAAGGCTGCAGGTCCAGATGGGATCCAAGCAGACTTGTACAAAGCAAATAGTGAGATCTGGGGCCCCATGCTGGTACAGCTTTTTATTGCTGCACTAGCGAGGGGATAAAATCCTTCATGGTTTACCTCGGTCATTGTCTCGATTTATAAGAAGGGAGACAGACAAAATTCTGCATGTTACAGGCCACTCTCCCTTTTAGGTTCATCTATAAAAATCCTTGGCAGAGTTATCTTAGCCAGACTTCAAAGCTGGTCAGAGGATAATGGGATAATAAGTGACTTGCAATTTGGATTTCAGAAGGGCATAGGAACAATCGAACAGGGTTTAAATTTGTTTATTGTTCATCAGAAATATACCAGGGTAAAGGGTGAACGCCTGTACCTTACGTTTGTCGAACTCACATCAGCTTTTGATTGTGTATCCCATGGAAAACTCTGGGAAATTTTAAAAAGGTTATTATTTGTTTTTTAAGAGAATTATATTCAGGTGCCACAGCATCGGTTCTCTATGGAAAGGGGGGTGAATGTAACAGATCATTTGGGGTAGGACGTGGGGTACGCCAGGGCTGTGTCCTGGCTCCATTTTTATTTTTGGTTTATATAAATGGACTTGAGTTTCGTCTGCTGCAAGAGTGCAGGGATATGCCCAGGGTTGGTAAAAGATCTATCCCTGCACTCTTGTATGCGGATGACGCAGTCCTAATGGCCCGGACCCCTTTGGCCCTACAGAACCTGATAACATCTTTTGATAAGTTCATGTTGAGTATGGATTTAAAAATTAACTGTAGCAAATCCATGTTCTCCATGAACTGTGGTACATGAACTAGGAAACAAATGAAAAGAATGTTCATAAATGATATTCCCCTGGAAAACACCTCCACTTTCCCCTAACTTGGTATTCTGTTTCATGACACTCGGTCTTGGACAAGTGCTGTAAAGGCAAGAACTTTAAAACAATAATGGCCTTAAAGAATTTCAGAAAAAAGTTGGGTTAGAACCAAAAGAGAAATCCTAACTATATATAATGCCACGTGCTCATCAGTAGCTTTTTATGGCTCGGGTCTTTGGGGGTACACCAACATAAATTCAATTCAAATAGCCGAAAATAAGTTCATGAGGCATATTCTGACAATACCAGAAAGTGTTGCGACTTATATCTGCCATACTGAACTTGGACAACCGTACATTTCAGATATAATTAGAATGCAGCCCATTCTCTTGTGGCATAGGGTATGGACAACAAACGAGTGTGCCTTGAACCGGGCTATGTTGCAGGATGTGTTAAAATTGGAAAATGTGAGTAGATTCAAATGGCTAGACTATGTGAAATGTTTTCTTATAGAAATCAATTGTCGACAATACTATGATGATCCATCCACAATGGTTAATATACCTAGAAAATTGTTTAAAAAATCATGTATGGACCACCTAGAGGAGAAAAGATTGCGAGAGGAAGTGAAGAAAAATACAATTACCTCGCAGTTGTTGTTATTAACTGGTGATAAATTACAGCCGTATTTAACACTGCCGATGTCAAACCATGATCGATTTCTCTTGACCCGTTTTAGATTAAATATTGTTTTTGGACTTTTGTCTTTTCAAGAAATGAATTCATGGTTGTGAATTGCCTATGTGCCCATGTGATGAATCTTCGTCTCAATCTGACATCCATGTTTTATTTTTTTGTAAATTATATATTTTACTGCGTATTAAATTTATTATCCCAATCCTCAAAGAAATGAATTTAAATAGATGTCGCCCAGCATTTTTAGAACTTCAAAGAATGGACACTGTTTTAACTGTTGCAGTGGTTTTAGGTTTTTTTAAACATGTTTTTAAACTGCGGAAATCAATTGGTTTGGATGAATTTTAATTTCTTTCTTTTAAATACTCCTGTGTAAATTGAAATTTCATGTTGTTGCTTTTATGGTTATTACCTATTAACCGAATAAAGTCCTTTTTGAACTTTGAACTACTTGAGTTTCTTTATTTTCTTTGTGTGAATCTCTTAGATTTTGATCCTTTTTTGCATGTTTAGTACTTCATGTTTTACAGCTCTTTGCTCTCAATGTTTTGTGAGCTCTATTATATTTGTTACATTATAGTTATAGTTTCTCATGTTGAATATATACACTATGATTGATATTTGGTACTGTCAGTTCCTTCTTTGGTATTCTCTTTTAACTTTTTATTATTTGTGCCCCTGCCCCGTGGAGTTTTCCAGATCGTGCGTCTCGCTGACCCTGGAAGTTCGTCCTGCTCCATGTGGTTCCACCCCCTCTCTTCCTGAATATGCTCCTTTGCCTTCCCCTTTTTGTAGGTATGTTTTTCCTTTATTTGTTTCATATATTTGTTTCCTTAAATGTTTCACCATCTTCTTTTTCTTCTCATTTCTTTCTTATCTCAGTAGGTGTCACTTTCTTTTCTATTCTTTCATTTTCTTCATTTCATTCATACTTTTTCTGGCTTCTTTATTCACTGATGATAAGCTACTTGTTTTTTCATTCTGCTTCACTTTTCCTAATTTCATATTTATCTTCTTATTTTGATTTTTACATTCTTTTCCACCCTGAACTTTGTTTTACTACGGTTCCCTTTATTTCTTCACTATCTTTTTGGTATTAATGTTTAATTGACCTGGGTTTTCTTTTTTCTGTTTATCTGAACGGTTTTAATCAATGTGTTTCTAATATTTCATGTCGTTAAAAGTTATCACTTGGTACGTTAAGGGTTTGAATTCTCCTATTAAGAGACAGAGAATTCTGTCTCATTTAGCCAAACTAAGGGGGTCATTAGGATCGCGGACGGACTTGAGTCCGTCCGCGACCCCTGAGTAGGAGGGAACGTCTGCATGGGCTGCGGCGTGCCCTCTGTGCAGATTAGGATGTGACCGCCAGGGTGGTGGTCACATCCTCTATTTTTAACATTGCGGCGGGTGGAGCTTCAAGCTGCACCCGCAGCAATGTAAAAAATGCACGCATTGCATGTGTATGTAGAAAGTGGCAGGCACCGCGCGGCATACGCACTTTCTGCATACAAATGCAGGGGGGTACCATAGGTACCCCCCCATGTGCACCCCCCAGCCCTCCTTCACCTAGGGGGCCCGCAACGGGCAGTGAAGTTACACATGCTTTTCCACGGCAGAAAAGCCGCCGCGGAAAAGCATGTTTCCGAGCACATCCTAATCTGGCTGATGGTGACGAGAGACACCGTCACCATATTAGTGCTTTTCCGCCGCCCCGGAAATGCGCCGGACGGAAACCAGGACCCACCAGCCATCCTAATGTGGCGGTGGGTCCCGGTGGCTTCCGCCGGCCCGGAGGATGCGGAAAATCCTCCATCCTAATCAGCCCCTAAATGTTGATTTTGCATTCTTACAAGAGACCAATCTTTCAGATATTGAATCTTTAAAACTTAAGAGAGGTTGGGTGGGTGAAGTTTTCTATTCTCCAGGTGATGGCAAACACAACGGGGTAATAATTTTATGTTGTAAGTTCCCTACTTATTCTTTAATAGCTCAAGAATCAGATACAAATAGTAGATGGTTGCAGTTGAAGTTATCTCTCAAGAGTGATCCAATCTCTTTTCTAAATGTAAATGCTCCCACAGGTGGTGACTCTACATTTTGGCACATGATGGCTACACACATTACCAAATTTATGGATGACATCTTTATCTTAGCAGGAGATTGCAATCAATCTCTTGATCCCTTTCCTGATAGACATTCCAAAGATTTATTTATCCCAAATAAACCTCACATTTTTTTTGTGCAGGCAGTTACGCAGCATAAGCTCACTGATGCTTGGCGCCTTTGTAATCACTACTGCTAAAGAGTTTACTTTTTATTCTCCTTCCCATCATTCTCAGTCAAGGATTGATTACATTTTTGTTTCTCATAATATTGCACAAACTATCACTAATGCAGACATTGGTCCCATTTTACTGTCGGATCATGCCCCTGTCTCGATAAACAATGATATTTTACCCACAACTATAGGACCTAGGAGATGGCGTTTCAATAATGCCCTTCTTTTAGGTTTACTGCCTCATTTACAAATTTTTTTTATGAGTTTTTTTAGATTAACGATACTCACTCCATACCCATGCACACCATATGGGATGCCTTTAAGGCTTCAGCAAGAGACTTCATAATTGGTTTTGTCGCAAAAAAACGAAAAATTGCTCGCAAATTTATTGGGGATCTTCTTCAAAAGATTAAGAGATTGGAGCACTCTTACTACACTTCACATTCCCAGGACTGTTTAAAAGCTCTTATTGGTGCTAAGATGCAATTTAACAAAAAATTTACAGAAGATGCTTCTTTGTTCCTGTTAAAGTCTAGTGCAAATTATTATGGGGGCAAGAATAAAGTTGGGAACATTTTGGCTAATTATTTAAAGGTTAAACACAACAAGTTAAATATAGAGCTATCTATGATGACAATTCTGATCTTAAATATAAGGATGACGACATTTTGAATGCATTTTCTAATTTTTATAAGAATCTCTGACACTTAGCCTTCTGCCCAATCCTTATCAAATTTTTTCTCTAGCATACACAAACCCCAACACTTTCCTCTTGATCTAACTTCTTTGAAATCAGATCTAGATCTATCACAGCAAGAATTACTGCCCTCCAACACCTTAAACAAGATAATGCCCCGGTGCCAGATGGTTGTACGGTTCAATTCTACCTTCACTTCTCCAAACTACTATTGCCGAAGTTCCATACCCTAATAGCCTCTTTTGTTACTTTGGATAGCTCCTCAGGCTCCTTATCTGATGCTCACAGCTGCCTTATACCCAAAGAAGGAAAGGACTCCAAACATTGTAAAAATTATAGGCCCATTTCCTTGGTTAACATTGACTACAAAATATTTGCCAAGACACTTGTAATAAGGTTGGATCTTTATTTACCTGATTCTTTAGGCAAAGAGCAATCCGGTTTTGTCAAAGGGCGTTTTATAACAGATAACACTAGACTCCTGTTTCATTTTTTTTCCAAATCCTCACATTTGACATATCCCCTTACAGCGATTGCACTGGATGCTGAAAAAGATTTTGATTGAGTGGAATGGATATTTTCTGCTCTTAAATGGTTTGGTTTTGGCCCTAAATGTATTTCTTTAATCTCCCTTCTTTACTCCAATCCCCATGTGGCGGTTTGTGCTAATGGTTTAGTATCTTCAATTTTTAACCTGGGCAGGGGTGTCCATCAAGGTTGTCCACTCTCCCCTTTCCTTTTAAATTTGGACCTGGAACCTTTTCTTTCTAAACTTCGTCAAAATCCTAATATACATGGCTTTCAATCAATACATTCCCATATTAAACTTGCTGCATACGCTGATGATTTTTACTTTTTCTAACCCTAGTGTTTCTATATCTGCCTTTCTAGAAAATGTGCGTGAGTACTCCAAAATTTCCGGTTACAAATTAAATAACGACAAGTGTGAGATCCTACCTTTAACAAAATGTACTTTTAAATTGGATTTCAGTGCTTCTAATTTTGCTTGGAACCCTACTCACATTTGGCATTACATGTAAGCATGAGCGAATTTTGCGGATCTCGCGTTCGCGAATTTTGCGGATTTGCGGATTCGCAATCCGCAAAATCCGCGAATTCCCGCGAATTTGCGGATTTTTTTTTTGTGTGTTCGCCCGTGTTTCTGCCAGTTCGCGAGGGTTTTTACAATTTCGCAATTTGCGAACTTACCTGTCGGGTCGCAAGTTTTGCGAACTTGTTGTTTCTACGTGTCCAACCTGTTTGGGACACTCTTCTTCATCACTGCCACTCTCTGTCACCACTGCCACTCTCTGACTACTCATGCCACCCTCTGGCCCACCCATGCCACCCTCTGTTTCATCACCACACCCTCTGGTTGTCCAGTGTACATTATTTTCGGCAAAGCAAAGCACACCTTCCCTGCCTCAAGTGACCTGAATTAATTTGGGGCTGATTAATGTGTCACAGAATATTTTTTTAGCTGGCACCTGCTTCCTTAGTGCGCCCTGATTAGTGATCTTTTGCACTTGCTAAGTGCTTTCATTGTTGCAAAATTAGTTACAACACCTGCCCTGCCCCAACTGACAATAATGAATTAGGGGCTGATTAATAGATTTTAACTTCCAGCCTGGCTCCTGCTTGTCTCCCTTAGCTGTAATTCATGACCTTTGTGGCATATGTGTAACTATTCTGAGGTTCAGAGCAGGGTCACATAATAGTTTCAACTGGCAACTGAACTCTGGAGGGGCCCCTCAGGAAGCACTACAGGAAATGGCTACTAATGATGTGCCTGAACTTTTGAACCTGGTAAGTAGTTACTTTCAGTTTTGCTTAGATCGTATTTCTGCAATTTCGCACTTATTCGCGGGGCGCGAACTCACGCGAACAGTGCGAGCAGTGCGAGCAAAATCCGCTGCTCGCGGATTTGCGGATTTTGCAGGAAATTCGCAAATCTCGCGGATTGCGGATTTCCCGAAAATCCGCAAAATCCGCGAGCGGAACGGATTTTCCGCCCATGCCTAATTACATGTTACCTCTCCAGTTTCAGACACAGTTTCACTTTGCATGAACAAATGTATTTAGAAGATATCGGATTTGACGGCCAGATGGCATCCTCTTTACTTGTCATGGTGTAGTCGCCTTGATACCATTAAGATGATGTAGTCCCCTATCATTATTTATACTATTTCTAACATTCCAGTCCCTATTCCTACAAAAAATTTTAAGAAGATGAATTCCATTCTCTCTTCCTTCTTATGAACAACAAAAAACCTCGGATGTCCCTTTCTTAGGCTAATACGTCCCAAATCGGAACGTGGAGTTAACTTTCTAGACTTTCCAGCTTATCAAAAGCCTTTTCTTTTACGACAGGCATCATTTTGGTTACAGAAACCCTTAGATGAATGTCCTTCTGAGGCCTACGGTTGAACGCCTTTTCCTGTCCCCCTTTTCCTTTGTTGAATATCTTTCCTTCTCACGTAAACCACATGCATTATCCACTCCCATACATAAATTCACCTCCAAATTGCTTTTATCTTTCACCCCCTCTCCTCCTACTACAGAAGACGATTTTCTTAAATCCACCATTTGGTACAATAAGCCTTTATTGATAAAAAAATAAACTTTTCTATTGGAGGACTTGGAGGCAAAAGGGGTTAATTTGGATTTCTCAACTATTCTCACAATTGACTTTCATAGCTTTCTCATTGCTCAGTCAATCTTTTAACTTACCTGCTTCTTTCATTCACAAGTACCTTTTGCTCAAAGAGGCAGTAAAAGTTACTCACACTCGGCTGTTAAACTACCACGCCTCTTCTATAATTCTCAACTCTACCTCACAGCTTCATTCCTTTTTACAAACAACATCCATTAGGCCAAAATCTAAAGTAGAAGAGCAATGGGAATGTGATTTTGCTACATCTTGGCCAACATCTTTGTGGAATAAGATATGGATCAAGATTCGCAAATAATCCAGAGCAGCTAATATAACGCAATCCTTGTTTTTTATATATAACAGACTTCTCTTCACACCACATGACTTGAGCAAAACATTGTCTACAATTCCGGATGTTTGTTGGACTTGCTCTTCCTCAAATGCAACTTTATTTCACATGCTATTTTCATGTCAGAGATGTGCATAATTTTTGGAAACAAGTATGGTCCCAAATTAATTTAATTTTTCACATCCAAATGTATTTTTCTTTCATTAATGTTTTATTGGGAAGTCTTTCTTCTTGTTGGGAGCATGTTACACTTAAAGTTAACATCATTGACTTATTGATAGCAGTTGCATTCCAACAGATTACAGCTAATTGGAAAGACTTTTCAAAAAATTCTTTTAGAGCATGGTGGTACAACGTTTGTCATAATCATAGATTGGTTACCTCCTTTGTCTCTCCTATCCATATTGCAGCAAAACGTGTGGATTTATGGCTCTCTGTTACAATGTACCTTGATGTATGTGCCAGTCGCTCATTTCGTTTACAACCCAACCAACAAGAAGTCTCAAAACCTCCCTAATTACCCTCAACATTCTTGCTTTCTTTAGTATTTTAATATTGTCTAATTTTTACGATATGTTATTTTATTTGCCCTGTCCTCAAGCCCATTAAATATAATGTTATTGATGTACTGCTTTGTTTGACTGTTATTGTTTAATCTTCATTATTGCTTTGTATTTTGTATTGACACACTTCCCTTTATTAATAAAATTTCTTTGAAAACTGAAAAAATATATACGTGCAGCTTTCGCTCTTCCCACCGTCAACATTTTACTGACTGAATTCAATTGTCACTGAATAAATGCTGGTTTCCAACTATTCCCGACTCACACATTCAAATTTATTTAATTAAATGTAACCTTCTAACTTTAAACACGAGCTTGTACCTTAAAGAAAACGTGCTAGTTCCTGCTCTCCATCCTCACGATACCCATACTAGGTTGATTACTGCCACACGCCATTTTAAACACCTGTGTGGATGTCCCCCCACTTTTATTTATGCTTCTTGAGTTCATAATAATTATACAAACAATAAACATATCATAATAGGTCAAGAGATTACAATTAGCAAAATAATCAATCAAGGGAAAAATAAAATCATGATAAGGAAAAGGGGAAAGGGGGAGGGGAAGAGGGTACATATTATATCATCATATAAGGACTGTAGAGTTACTATTAACATCTAAATTGAGTATAGATTAATTGTGAAAATAACACTTAAAAATAGTGAGAACTATTATTTTAACAACAAATATGAATCAACAGAAGACCAGAAGGATTGATAAGAAATCTGATTATGATTAACTCCATATAATGATAATTGGGCACCTCTTCTTGTGAAAATAATCCAAGACCACCAAGCATGAACAGAGAGAGAAGAAACATCTTTCCAACAAAAAGTGATTGATTTTAACGCAGCCGAAATTAAGAAATCAAAAATTTTGCTTCAGAAACTTGAAGAGGATGAGTAAGAACAACTGATTTACAAACTAACAATTTATAAGAAAAAACATCCTGAATAGGTATTATTTTTAACAAAACGTCCCAAACTTCAGACCAATATTTTGAAATTATATGGCATTCAAATAGCATGGACCCAGGGTGTAAATTACAGTGCCAACAAACAACAGATGGAAGTAATTTAGCACGATGCAGCCGTAATGGTGTCCATAAGGAATTAAACAAAATAGAAGCATTAGTTTAGTAGAGAGACACCGGTAACCACCCAGAAATGCTATTAAGCCAAATAGCTTTCCAAGAATTGATAGATAAATGAATGGAAAGTTCAGTGTTCCAAAATGTTGAAATGATATCTATAGTGGTACCTAATGAAGTGGCAAATTGTTTATACAAAATGGATACAGTATTTGAAGATGATGAAACAGCGTGGAGATAAATTATCAAATCAGTTGTAACAGTAGTGGGTACACCATTCGGGAAAGAATCTAAAATTGAGTTACATAGAGATTGATATTTAATTAAAACATTCTTAGGCAACTTGAATTTAGATTGCAAACTGTCAAAAGTAATAAAAGCATTATCATATAATACATCTTTAAGGTAAAATATACCCGCCTTAATCCATGAGTTCCAAAAGTTCACATTTCTATTCAGTTTAATAATAGAACTTTGCCACAACGATATATCCATTGCAGAGCTTAAAGGAGAAGCAAAATGTACATCTAAATCATTAAAAATTAATCTGGATGATTTGAGTATGGATGAATGGTGCACAACAGTAGATTTACTAGACATTGTGATCAAAGAGGGTAACGAAAAAGGAGCAACAAGTGATTTTTCTATATCAAACCAAATAGGAGGGTTAACAACAGGTGACACAGTGAACCATAAGGAACTTTGTTTCAATATGAATGCTTTGTGATAAAGAAAAAAGTCAGGCAGGCCAAATCCTGCATTACATTTAGGTATTTTTAACTTTCTATAAGCAATGCGAAGAGGCTTTTTATTCCACAGAAATGTGGATATCAATTTATCAATATCTTTGTAGAATTTTAAGGGAAATTGAGTGGGTATCATAGCAAGGGAATAAAATATTTTAGGAGCAATATTCATTTTTATAGACTCCATTCTCCGCCACCATGTGAGATGGAGAGAAGACCATCTAGATGTTTTATTTTTAACATAATCAAGTATAAAATTACTATTTAATTTTAACGTTGATGGTAAGGAGGAAGAAAATGAAATACCCAGATATTTCAATTTGTGTTGTTGCCAAACAATATCAGATAAAGGTAACATATCAGAGGTACAAAGTCAAGTCAAGTCAAGTCAAGTCATTTATATAGCGCGCTACATACCCAGAGGGTCTCAAGGCGCTTGAGGAAGGGTGGGGACGCTTGAGGAAGAATATTTAAAGGGAAAAATTCTGTTTTATTAATGTTAAGTTTATAACCTGAGATTGCGGAATATTTGGCAATAATGTCTAATAATGAGGGAACAGATGAAATAGGATTACTAATAAATAATAACACACATCAGCATAGGCTAAAGTTTTAATGGTGACATCTTTAATTGTAATACCTTGAATATCAGCACAATTGCATATATAAGTAAGAAAAGGTTCAATTCCTAGCAGAAATAAAAGCGGTGAAAGGGGGCAGCCCTGTCGCGTTTCTCTAAAAAGGGAGAGTTGAGTAGAAATTTGGCCATTGATAAATAAACGAGCAGTGGGAGCAAAATATAATGCAGAAATCATACAAATAAAAGAAGGACCAAAATTAAAGGATAATAAAGTTTGAAATAAAAATTGCCAATGAATTTTATGAAAGGCTTTTTCTGCGTCCAAAGCCATAACTCCAGCAGGAACAATAAGGTTAGGACTTTGTTCAATAACATGTAGTAGGGTTCTAGTGTTATTAGCAGAGTATCTATTTTTTATAAATTCTGATTGATCAGGGTGAATAATAGAATGGAGTAGAGGAGCCAATCTAGAGGCAAGGATTTTAGCATATAATTTACAGTCCTGATTTTTTAAGGATATAGAACGGTAATTGGAAACTAGGGTAGGATCTTTATCGGGTTTGGGAAGAACAATAATTAAAGCATCAGCAAAAGAGCCTGAAGTGGTTCCAGAGGAGCTAAAGTGTGAAAAAAGCTGAAATAAATAAGGTAAAAGATGAGGCTGGAATTCTTTGTAAAATTCAGCAGGGATACCATCAAGGCCTGGAGATTTATTCTTTTTAAGAGATTGGATGGCTTTCAGAATTTCATCCTTAGTAAAGGGCAAATCCAATCTAGTTCTATCTGAGGGAGAAATGTGTGGTAAATCACAAGAATTGAAAAAGGAATCAATTAATGAATTATCACCTAACTCTGGTTTGTTGTATAAGTTTGAATAAAAATCAAGGAACTCTTTAACAATATCATTATGTGACAACGCAATCTTACCCTGAGTACCATGAATTGATGTAATCTGCGTTTTATCTCTTTTAATGCGTAAATAATTTGCAAGGAGTTTTCCAGACCTATTGGAATTGAAACGAAATCTAGCATTGTATTTAGCAAGTTGAACCCCAGCTATTTTACTAAGAATAGAATTGAATTCATAACGTAGTTTTTGTAATTTAGCTTTTTATTGGGGATTATTAGTAGTAATAAATGATCGTTCAAATTTTGCTATCTGTTTCTCCAAATGTTTAATATTAGCATTAAATAATTTATTCTCATGAGCCATAATGGAGATTGTAGCACCTCTAATGTAGGCATTAAATCCGTCCCATCTATTGAAAACAGAAGTAGAGTTTTCTGGATTAAACAAAAAATAGTCTTGAATAGCTTGTAATAATTTAGGTTTATTATGCTCATTGAGAGCGACACTAGTGTTCATATGCCATCTGGTTTGCTTAGTAAAATTGGATGAGATATTTAAAACAAAAGAAATTAAAGCATGATCTGATATGTCAATATTACCAATAACCGGTGTAGTTGCAGTTTGAATAAGAGGTGGAGGAATTAAAAAATAATCAATTCGTGAGTAAGAATTATGAGGGTTGGAGAAAAAGGTAAAAAAAATTTCAGTAGGGAAGTGTAGCCGCCAAATGTCAGCTAATTTGGTAGTTGGAGTAAACAATTTAAAGGCATGAAACACTTAAGGGGGACGAAATCTAGTTGTAGACAACCGATCTAACAATGGGTCAGCATAACATTAAAATCACCCCCAACAATTATTGGAGAATTACCCAATTTTAAAACTTCAGTGGTGATAGAAGACCAAAAAGTGGGATCGTCCGCTGTAGGGCCATAAATATTAAGTAAAATTAAAGTAGAATCATGAATTTTAATTTTTAGCTATTATAAATCTACCCTCAGAATCCGTAATTTTATTCAAAACCTGACAATGTAACCGCTTCGCAAAGAAAATAGCAACTCCATTTTTCTTTCCAATAGCCGGTGATGAAACAATAGTGTCAATCCATTTTTTATTCATATAACGTAGTATCTTATCCTCAATATGAGTCTCTTGCACAAAGCAAATATCAGCTTTACAACTACCTAAATAATCCAAAATTATTGTATGTTTAACTGGGTGTCTCAAACCTTTCACATTAAGAGTAACAATTTTAACATTGTGAACAGTAGCCATTATAAAAAGAAAAACAAGGATAAAATCCAATAGGAAGAGATTAAGAAAGGCAGAATTGAGAGACAGATGAAAACAGCAACTCTATATTTTAGAACAGAAGAGGAGAAAAAGAAAATAGGGAGAAAGGTACAAACAAGATACATAAATAGAAACATAGAAACGCACACACGTTCCACAAGCATGGCCAGAACCGTTGAAGCCCAGAAAGACAAAGACGAGTCATAAATGTGTCATTTAATTTCTGACTAGAAGGAGTCCAGTATTAGGGTCATTAGTATTCATTGAAAGTGGAGCTTGTTAGTCAAGGAATTGCTTCAGGTCTTGAGGACGTTGAAAGGATTTGGAAAAGTTATCTTTCCATATGCGCATTGTAGAAAGATCAAAAAGTCCATATTTGAAACCAAGGCTCCTGAGCTGTGGACGACAGGCAGAAAATTCTTTACGTATAGCAACCGTCTCTTTGGCAAAGTCTTGGTGAATAAAAATTTTGTGAGCATTTACCATAAGTGAGGGAATGTCTCTTGCAGCTTTCCTTATCAAGACAAGATGGTGATGACGCAGCACCTTAAATATTATTTGCCTGGGTTTAGTATGGCGAGGGTTACGATGTGAAGGGATTCTATGGGCTTTATCCACTTCAAATCTTTCCGGAAACTTGAGATTCAAAAGACCAGGAAGTAGAGATTCCAAGTATGATCGACAATCAGAACACTCGACTTCTTCAGGCAAATTAAAAATGCGAAGGTTTTACTGTCTATTTCGATTTTTCAATTCCAAAAGTTGAACATGCATAGGATGAATTATAGCCACAAGAGGTATAAAAGCATAAACTTTACTTTTATTATCTTGTATTTTGATGGTATTATCAGAAATTTTCATTGACAGAGAAGCCATATCTTTGCGCACACTTTTAATATCCGATGAAATAGCATCAGTATTAATGCGTAATGCCTGAATTTCTTCCAAAATTAAGGACAGAGAAGGTTCCGAAGACTCCACCACCTTAGACTTGACTGGAGGAAGGGAAACTTGCTGTCTCCTTTTATTGTTGAATGGATTTTTATTTTCCATTGTGAGGAGGAAAAATCCACAAATAGTCAAAAATTATACACAAATGTGTAAAATAGCACACAATTGTGAATTAATTGAGTTAAGCAGTGAAAAGAGCGGTGAAAAACTTAAAAGCTCTTAAAAGTCACTGGTGCAGCAGCTATGTTGGACTGTGGGCGTGGCTAGGCCCAAGCCAGGCCCTTTCCTGAGAAGCACTCCTGCCCCTGAGCTTACAAAGCAGGCAGTACCTTCATGTGCAGCTGGGAGCAGGAACCAGGAGGCAGGGAAACAGGCTTCCAGCGATGAAAACTGCACCAAAATCGCTTAGGAGGTGAGAATCCATGTTATTAAGCAAGTCCCCTCATAAATTCAGTAAAGTTGACAGAAAATCGTCCTTTTGTGTAAAAACGGGCTGACAATTTATCGGAGCCTAAACGGCGGCGCCCATCTTGATTGACGCGCTCGCGCGTCTCCCTTTTATTTATGTTTCTAAGTTCTTCCTGATAAATCATCAAACCACATGGCTCAGAATGCTTTGCAAAAAGCTGTTTAACTTAGATCATATACATGGTATTCCACCTCTTATTCAACCTACATGTTTAAATTCCTCAAAATCGTAACCATCACCTAGACATTTAAACATTTTAACTTTGAACATTGAATCCCCCACCCACCTGTAAATATCAAATAAAACGTTGATAGCACAGTATGTTAATTACTCTCAAGTTGAAATCACTTTCTTTGCTGGTGTATATAATACACCCTGACACAACATGTAATTGGCAATAAGTCTAACCAGTGATGGTCTTTTTTGCTTTAAAAACATAGTTTGTCAAATCCACTTTCGAGGAACGATGTTGCAAAATGTCTCACATGTAACAATTAAATTTATATACTTTTATTCTTCGTTGTTTGTGGGTGCTACTCTTCGGGTTGGCAGTTGGTAGTATATCATCCTCAAAACGCAAGACAGAGTGCACTCCTTTTTCTTTATTTTATTCTTATTTTTCCTTTCTTTAAACCTGTTTGCGTGCAAGCCCGATGCCGTGTGCGGCCCAATCACGTGCATTTTTGATGACCACAGCATAGTCGGCATAGCAGAAGCCGACTCAGAGACCCTAGAACCAACTGCCAATCCAGGAATGCATTTATCAGGTGGGTGTCACAAGCAAACTCCCCCCTGAAGCTACACCCCTGATAATTAGGGGAGTTTATCAATGGGTTTCATTTCTGTCATTTACAGGAAGCTTGCATTGTTGATCATGTGTACAGAGCTACACCCCTGATTTCAAAAATATTTATTAGGATTGATTTACACTCAGCCATGGGAGCTTGTTCCTTCAGTTCAATATGATAATAGGTATTCCAAAATTCTAAGAATCCTGTACACTTTCATTTCTTAGCAATGTCCTAAACTTGCACATGAAAAATCATAGCAGTGTCACGGAGGGAAGCAAGATAGCGGCCGCCTGAGGCCATTGTAGCGGACTTGCCAGCAACACCGTGAAGATGGATATTCTGTGAAAGAGGGGAGAAGGATTAATATTTTCTCACCTACCAGCAGAAAGACCGATGCCCCTTGATACCGAAATCACTACTGCTGTTGCCGAACCTCGTCAGGGTTAGAAGTCTGCCCAGGAGCCCCTATGCTACCGGAGTGTTGTGCCGCTCTCGAGATGCTATCGAGGCTGGTACTCACCTGCGCTGGTTGTTGGCACTGCCGAGTGAGACGGCAGGCGGCAAAGCAAAACAAGGTCCTAGACGTAGGCCTCTCCCAATAAGGCTGGTTCCGGGGAGTGGCAGCTGAGATGGGAAGAGGCAGGGTTTCCTCAGGATGACACCTCCCTGGTGCTAAAGTGCTGGAGCTGCTACGCGCTTAAAGTGGGCTGCGGAGACAGAAACAGTAGGTCCTACTGAAGAATGGGCACAGGGGAGCCAATTAGAGAGGATTGAGGATGCCATGCAGCACACCAACATTGTGGAGGAGCTACACTCAGAGGCAGAGGGTAAGCACTTTAAAGAGGGGAAAATATTGAATAATAGCACTACTAAACCATTGGGCATGTCTCATCAGGAGGGCCCAGGACATGCTATATCACCTTTGAATCAGGATAATATGAATGGGGGACCACAGGTGGCTGAGGATGCAGCACTTAGGGGACCCTCATCTGACATAGGGCCCCCAGCTCTTAAAATAACTCAGCAAGTGGATGTTATAGGTCAACCCCAAATTCAGGATAAAGGTATCTTACATACAAATCATGAGGTTGAGCTAGACCCTAGTGATTGTGTTTTCTTCCTCTATGATGGTCCAGAGTGGTCGGCTGACGGCTCAGGATCCTCTATAGTCTTGAGTGAAAATGATAGCGATCCAGATGCAACTGGGGATTCTCTCTTTTTGACAGCAAGTCAGACTGGGGTAAAAAGAATGGGGCATCACGCACAGAAAGCTGTTAGTTTGAAACAGGATTAATCTTTAACTGACACTTTAAATACCAGTCAAACAATAACGCTGCATGGTACTCTTGGCTCCTATTCTGCGACATTTGAAAGTGTACATCTAGAAATGATGAACATCGGGAAGAAACCCGGGTGATTGCACGTAAAGCCCAAAATGTGGCAAGAAAGCTAAAGGGCGCAATAAGAAAACTGACTAAAACCTGCAATATCATTGGGGGGCGCATGACAGAGCTTAAAACCCATATCAGCAATGTTGAGACTGAGGTGACTGACAAACGTACGCATTCTAAGGAAAAAGAGAAGCAGATTACAGCTATCCAATGGAAATTGGAGGACTATGAAAATCGACAACGGTGTAATACACTGAGGGTCCTGGGAATCCCAGAAAGGAACAGATATCAGAAGCTAAATCCTAGATATCTTTCAGCAAGCATTTCCGGAGCTTTCGGACTGGAACTGGCAGCTAGAGGTACAACGTGCACACAGGACACCTGTTACCCTGAGACACCCGGTCAGGGAGGGACCAAGCCAAGAGCTGTCCTAGGCTTTTTTGGGAATGTTCTTTTAAGGCAGGCAGTATTTGAAAAAGCTAGACACAAGTACCGTAGGAATGATGGGGATGTGTCATTTTTTGTGAGACCGGACTTGTGTCATGCCAACATCGAGAGAAGGTGGCAACTCCGCCAGCTAATTAAACCCTTCCAGGATAAGGGTGCCAAAGCTATCCTTAACAATCCGGCATCCCTTAAAGTGGTCTGGCATGACATTTCAAGGTTTTTTACGTCAGAGATCAAGGCCAATGAGTGTTTGGCATTGCTAAAGACAGAACATTCTAATGGTCTAGGACAAAGTCAGTCTAATGAGAAGGCAGTGGAGGTTTAGATTGTGATCTCAGTTTCTCAGTATGTCTATCCTCAGTTAATATGAGAGCCACTTCCTATTTTTTTTCTCCTTCTTCTTTATTCTTTTTCAGTACAAGGGGGTGATTTCCTTCTCTAGGGCTATTAAAGTTTAAAGTGCATTGAAATTTCACGGTGTTGGCAATTCGCTCCCCATCTCCCAACAGACCGATATGCGGTCTCGTTCCTTCCCGAAGAAGGGGGCGGAGGGTGGGGGCGCACAAGTGGGAGGTAGGGGGGAGGCAGGGTGGGCCAAGGAAATGGGGGGCCAAGGGGGTAGGAGCATAAGGGATTTTTGTGGGAAGAAGTGTGGGAGGGGAAATGGGGTAAAAATCTCAGAGAGGAAGCTCAGAATATAGTAAAGCAGCACTGTAAATGAATAAAGATAGTGACAGAAATTGAAATTAATTGCCCTCACCATTGCTGGGTGAAGAGGTTTGGAGGTAAAATCAAGAAGGGTTACTCATCAAGACCAAATGGGTAAGATTACAATTTGCTCTGTTAATGTAGGGGGCTTAGTGGACAGGAGCAAGAGGTATAGGGTCATGGATATGATAAAATCTATCGCCACAAATATTGTCTATCTCCAATAGACGCACATATCATGGGATAAACGGGGACTATTCATGGCAAAGGGGTACTCTTTATTGGCATGTTCATCTCAAAGTGCTAAAAATAGAGGGGTGGCCATTTTAGTCAAGAATAGAATAGGATCAGCTAAACAGAGATTGGTCGATACCGGAGGAAGGTGGTCCCTGGTAGAATTGGAGATGGGAATTATGATAGGTACGGTCTACGGCTTGAATCAAGATGCGCCAAAGGTATTAGAAGATTTGGAACGAGAGCATGCATCTTGGCCCACCCCTATGATTATGTGTGGTGATTTTAATATTCATCTAGGTGTGGGAAGCTCTGGAACAAAGAGATATCAAGGACGCAAGCCCAGAGTATACAGATCTTTGACATGGCTTACGATAAATCATCAATTAACAGACGTATGGGACTCTAAGTGATCTCAGGATCCCAGGTACACTTATTTCTCATGTCCACATAAAAAATGTGTCCAGTTGGAGTATTTCTTTGTATCAAATCAGATTTTGGATGAAGCAGGGATAGAAAAATTGCCGAAATAATCCAACCACAGCAGTGCCAATGGACATTTAATGGGAAGCTGTTGGTCGACTTGGATTTTGTTTGGCATTTTAAAAAGTGGATAACAGAATTATTTAATATGAATAGATATAGCGCATCACCCAATATGGTATGGGATGTGTTTAAGGCGGGCTGAGGGGGGTGATGGTTAGCTTTGTCTCGTACAAAAGACAGCAAGAGGAGTTGAAGAGTATGCTGCTAGGAGCCAAGCTCCGGGACTTAGAAAGAGAACATCTGGCTAAAATACTGCGGGGGAGGATGTGGCTACTACGCAGTTAGACATCACAATAGTCAAGATGGAGATAGGCACATACTTTTCTCAGAAAGCAGCAGCAGAATATCAGGTACGCAGGGCTGAGAGGTATGTGTTTGGGGAAACAGTAGGGAGATTTCTTGCTTTAAAGACGAGACAAAAAATGAGAAGTGCCAGATATCCTCAATAACAATCAGGGGAGTCCATATATAACATTGTGTTTCACAAATGTTATCAAGATCTTTACACTGAGGAGGAGCAGGGCCCTCTGGAAAGCTTACAAGGTGGGTCTCTATATCAAGAGGGTAGGAGGCTGGAAGGAGGCTGGGCAGGGATGAGAGTGATAAGCTGAAATCTGAATTAGTACTGGACGAACAGCAGCTAGCCTCAGGAAAAGCAGTGGGCCCGGATAGGATCCCACTGGTATTCTACAAAATGTTTTACTCAGAACTAGCTCCTATATTACTAGATTTATTTTTGGGGTTGTAATATTCTGTGTGTCCACAGGAAACTTGGAGTGGCACTAATAATATAATTTTCCCCAAAAAAGATAAGCCACCCGACACGCCAACCTATCTTGTTAATTAATGCGGATGCACAAATCTACTCAAAAATCCTAGTAGTTCCCCGTAGGGGGTCATAGCTAGTCTTACTTCCCCTTGGCTACATGCCTTTATTCCTGACAGGGACACAACAGATCACATAAGGTGGGCCATGGCTCTGTTTGATATTGCTAAGGAAACAAAAGGAAATCTGGCTATGATTCTCCTGGACGCAGAAAAGGTGTTTTATTGGGTGGCATGGCAATACTTATAGGGGATTCTGCGTGCTAAGGGATTCGGCACAAGGGTTATTACAGAAATTCAAGCAATGTATAAGGCATCATATGCAAAACTTCATTTGAATGGCAGAATCAGAGATCATAAGAGTGTGAAGGGGTACAAGGCAGGGATGTTTCTCCTCCCCAATCTTATTTGCTTTATATATTGGCCCTTTTATTCAACAGATCATGGAGAATAAAAACCATTATCCCAGTTGCAACGCAGGGGTTCGAAACCAAATTGTTAGCCTATGCAGACGTTATTGCGGTATTAACATCAAACCCAGATAAGGCAATAAAGGAAATTGAAGCAATGGCTATCACATTTGGACAGGAGTCGGGGATCTACTGAACAAAACTAAGACCCAAGTAATATGCACTGATAATATTATCTTTCAGGAAATTTGGCGAGTCCCCAAAGCCATCTATCTTGGGGTCAAGATTACTCCGGATGTAGAATGGATCACACAAATACATTTTGACAGAATGATTAATAAAACATCAGTGGATCTCAGACGGATGAATTCATTACAACTGACCATCATAGGGAGGATCAACGTCCTTAAGATGGTTATGCTCCCCAAGATACCATATTTATTTAGGGCACTTCCAGTGGAAATTGAAGGGTCAATAACGAAAACACTAGATGTCATATTTAGCCACTTTATTTGGCAATAAGGTAAGATTAGGAGATCCCTAAGACTTTCCACGTTGCCCTGGGGTAGGTGGGCCGCTCCTAATCTCACTTTTTACCACTGGGCAGCGCTATTGCAATTTAATAATATACTTTTGTTTTTAAAGGATGGTAGAGAGAGAATTGTGGGAGCCAAAGAACTTCAACAATCTATGATTTGCCACTTGGGGAAGGAGCTAGAGCACTGCTACCCTGCCAGCTTGAACCTAGCTATTTTACGATGGTGTGATTCAAAATTATTAGGAATGCCTGGAAAACTTGTGGGAAAATAAAAAAAATATTTGAGTATTGAAAAATTCACAAGGTATACACCTATTTGGCGATCATCCTTTTTTCCCTCTGCCTTTTATAATATAATTGTGAAACAATGGGAGCAGCTAGGTTTGAGGATAGTGGGAGATATCCAAGCAGGTGGACAACTACCTATTTTTCCTGATTTGCAGAGAGAGTATGGAATTCCTGATAGGCATTATTTTAAATAACTCCAAATTACGGGATTTTTTGGTAAATGGAGACAGGTGACAACAATGGCAAACATTCCATTATTTGACAGCCTGGGGGAATCTGTATGTAGAATAAAACACCTATTTGGCATTATGATGGATGAAGCCCCCGATGATATGGAGAGAACAGAGAGGAATTGGGCCAGCAGATTTGAAAACGAAGATAAAGAATAAGATATGTCACTAGAGTTGGCCACAAAAACACTTTTATCAGCTAATTTAAAGTACCAACATTTCAAGATGATTTTTTTATCTATACTATACACCTGCCAAAGTATTCACTTGGGGAAAAAGGGAGTATAACTGTCCCAGGTGCAGAATTGAACCAGCAGAGGCAATACATATGTTTTATGGCTGCTCCAAATTAGATCTGCTAAAAAGGTAAATGGTAACATTTTGGGAGAAGATACTAGGAAAGGGTGTTGAGCTAACTCCCTCGCTTATGATGATGGGCCATAACAAGGTCAGATCGGTATTGTATTTATTTCAGTTACAGTTGTTAGATTAATAGTTGCAACTAGATGGAAAGACTCAGATCTCCCTCAGTTCCAAGAGGGAATGGCTCTCTTAGTTTCAATTTATAAACTGTAACAAGCACTCTATGAATGCAAGGGTTATCAGGCTTATAAATGGGGGAAGAAACGCTGGCTCCCATTATCAAATTGGCTGATTGGGGTGGATTTTAGATACTAGAAATTGTTCCACAATGAATTTTGTATTTATGTAAATACTGCTATTACTTGATGTTCTTGATTTTTTTTAGGAAATGAATTATGATGTGAAAGGGACAATATCAGATTTTGTACAGTGTATATCAATCAATCTAATTATTTGTGTGAAGCCTCTTGAAGATTAATAAAAAACAAAAAAAACAAAAAATCATAGCATTGTTATTGCAGGAGTTTTTAACACTACTTTTGAGCTGCTTGTGATAGAGCTCGTAGGTCACCCGAGTCACTGGTGTACCAATTTCCACGCACTGGGCCCTGGCGTGTATATGATGCCTGTGTTTTACCTGAACCAGGTGTTCTTTCCACGCTACTATGAGTAATTCAGAGGGTGACTTTTCCCACCACTATCATTCTTGTACCTGACTTACCACAGGCACATTTCTCCTGATGGATCAGGAGCTATCAGTGGATAGGTGACAAGATTCTAAAAAAGAGTTAAAATACCTTACACACTCAGTATATTTAATAACACTTGGTGATATATAATGACCACAGACACCTGATGGGTTTTCAAAAGTTTATATGAAGTAAGTTTAGAATGAATATGCCATGAGTATAAGGCAGATACAAATCAGAACATCAATGATCAAGATCAAAGCCAAAATGTAACTATGGATTAAGGCAAGCACCATAGAGTACTAAGGAATACTACAGGGTATGCGCATTAAGGAACAGGCTAATCAGTACGAATTTAAACTAAGGCAGGATGAATGAATAGGACCTAATATGTGTACTTAATATTCTTACTCTAATTACTAACTCTAAGCTATCTTCACTAAATTCACAGCAACCATACTAAAGGGAAGGGATAATGAAACAAGCTAAAATAAGCAGTCCGTTTTAATAATATCCTATAGGTAGGGGAAGAAGTGGAACATTACTAATAAACAATTTCATAAAAGTCACTTTTGAAAAGGTGATAGGAAAATACCACAGGC
The DNA here is from genome assembly GCF_964263255.1 of Lissotriton vulgaris. Lineage (NCBI taxonomy): Eukaryota > Metazoa > Chordata > Amphibia > Caudata > Salamandridae > Lissotriton > Lissotriton vulgaris. The sequence goes on along the minus strand of NC_141688.1, from coordinate 183,578,110 downwards.
AAGAGTGCTTTATTAAGAAGAGGAAAAGTAAGAGTATAGTTAGACGGACACCCACAAATATATTTACCTAGGACAGAATGAGGACTAACCCTGGCCACGGGTCAGTTTGGGAATAGGCGGGGACAAGGACCCTCAAGAATTCGGAATGCCAGTAGGCGAGCAGGTACAGCTCAGGGACAGTCAGGACAGGATACCCCTCAGGTTTTGGGTCAGGACTGGGCTCATCAAAGGGCACGACCAACACCTGCAGCTTCGGATGCAACGCCTGCGTTACTCCCCCTCTGCACGGAATCCGCCAGTAACCCCGATTGGGTTTTCGAATCTCCCAGCAAAGTGCTTCGCCAGCACTTAAGACTATTTCCACCCCTTGGAGTTTGTGGAAAATACGGACAGAGTGCTCCGCAGCGCTCTGTATCAATCACCTATAGAGTTCGTAGGGTCAGTGACAGGTCAGCTACTCGGACAAGTCGGACAATTTTCTCTAACTAAACTAGGCTAGTTATACTCTATTTGGACCCCCAGACCACCCACAAATGTTGCAAGTGACAAGGTCCCATCTTTCGATTAGTCAAGAGAGGTGGTTAGGTCATTGTCACCTCCTAAATTCTGCGTTCCCAGGATTAATATTCAAATGACAGTACCCACCCCTTAAATTCCTGTTCCCAGGCATACGTGTAGAAGAGGACAATAGAGCATACAGTAGAAAGAAACAAATGTTGCATTTCAGGTGAAATTCAGCTTTTCCTCTCTGGGTTATGAGGCAGCTTCCCAGGAGCATCTCAGCTTCGGTAGCCAGCTGGCTGAGTTCCACGGATGCAAGGCCCGGTCCTCATGTCATGTGACCAGGTCCACACAGGCTTCTAAAATGGCGCAGCTCCTCACCTCCAGGCCCCCAGATACGCCGTACATGAAAAGTAAGCGAAAACAAATTAGAAACACAGGAAAAAATGAATACACTGTATACCATGAAAAGCTTCACTGCACCCCTTATTTTATAATATCTATAGCATTGAGGGTTAATGCGGGAAAGACAGATATGCAGAAGCAGCATGAGCTAGCAGAGAGCATGGTTAAAGACAAGCGGCCATATTTAGCAGTAATGCGCATGAGCGAAAACATCCCTCCAAATTGCGAGTGCGTCACATCACGTGGGTATGACCGACGCATGCGCAGACTGGATTTCTGCGAAGCGGCCATTCAGTAGTGCAAGCATCATTATGATTAACAAAACACAGATGCGAGCTTCTCTCGGGTACCCACGTGTACTGAAAAAGGTGAGATTTAAGACGGACAGGATTGGTTAATGCTTATTAAAGGTTAGGCGAGGTTCATGAATGAGAGCAAGTTGCTTTACGTGCGAATCCTTGCTCCATCACTTGCACTAATCCAAGGCTTAGCCCAAGATGATGATAGTTACTGTGGTAGCCCTGAATTACCAGCGCTATTCTGGAAACAACTAAGGGGCATGTTTGCAACGAAGTGGCAGAGCGTGGATTAGCCTCCTTAGTTTAATGCCATGCTCCGCCACTTCTGAAACGCAGGCCTGCACCATATTTACAATATGGTGTTGCCCCGTGTTTCCCCATGTGCTGGCATTAAATTAGGCAGCCTAGCGCCAACACAAGCACCCTTTCACCACAGAGCAAGGGTGTCTGCGTTGAGGGGAAGATTATTTATGTGCAGGAAGGTCTCCCTTCCTGCACATAAACAATATTTAAATGGGGTTTTGTAATGTCTTTGTGTGCTGCTTACTCCAGCACACATAGAAGTTACAAAATGTCAATAAAAAATAAAAGATTGGTTATTTGCAGGAAGGATCACCTTTCTGTGTGTAAACAATCAATGGCCTGTTGATGTTTCTGTTTGTGCTGCCCAACTCATTTCTGCTGTTAATGATGTTCCAGCATTTAGGCGAGGCAAATGTTAAAACAGTATTAATGATATTCTGTTAGACCTACGACTATGGAGATAATGGTCAATATGTTAGTAGTCCCTTGACACAAGAGCACCCATGTCCCATTGGTTCTTCAAATAAACAGCTATTTAATCAAAGATCTATTGACGGAAATAACTCCAGTGCAGATGCTATGGAAATTAAGAACAAAAAGAGGAATGCTAAAAGGAAAGAAATCAGCAGTCAGCCAAATTCCATTAAAACAGTACATGAAGCATTCATTCCTACATTAGTTTGTTTTAGCTACAATCTAGGGTGCAATATAGCAATTTAAGAAGCTCATAACATGCTATTTCTTAATCCAAAATGATGGCCAATAATCATTATTTTATGTCCACCCTCAAACTTCTAGTAGTACCCAAAACAAAGGATACTAAAATGTTCTGGTATATATAGTAACCCATGGGAGCTGAAATAAAATTATGGGACCTGAAATCTACACCCAGTCGAGTGACTAGGTTGCCCATTTCAAGGCTTTATATATTGCCAATCTGCAATCCGTCAGTATTGCTACCTACCTAGCCCAGTTATAACATATGATTTAGATAGATCGAGCAGTAACAGTCTTATAAGTGTTACTTTATAAGACTGTGTTACTTTGAGTGGGAGTGGCTTAGGAACATGGCGGCGGCAGGCAAGCTACTGTCGCGGAGCTCAATGCCTGAGCACATTTGGAGAAGCAGTTTGGATGTCCCATACAGAGATTCTTACGGTGAGAATGGGTGGCAAAAGTGATCGCAAGTAATTCCTCAACAGAAACGAGGTTTTCTTTCTCCCTTCTGAGCTAAACGAACGAGCGGTTCTGAGGCGGCAGAGAACGGGGGTCGGCGCTAGGACCCATGGACCCAGGGAGATGGCCAGAGTAAACGCATGCCGGGAGGACGAGGAGGGGCTGCCGCAGGTCATGAGAAACGGAGCTGCGAGAGCAGATTCAGGAGCCGCGGGTGAGGAGTTCGTGACGGATGTGGGTGTTCCATCGGGGCAGACAAACAAAACGAAGATAAGTTTAAATCAGAGGCTGTGGAGTGGAGTCCGGGGGGGGGGGGGGGGGGGGGGTTAACTGGTAGTGGGAAACTTGGCAGTGCACAAGAGGTGTTTATTCTCTACAACATTACAGAGGTCCTGTCTGCTGGGGGAATTTTTCAGTCAATAGATATCTATCCCCAGCTACCCCAGCTATCCCTGTTAAAGGAAGAGTTCGGATGGAGGCAGTCCTGTCTGTAGGAGCACCATTTTTGTCGCGTCAGAGTGTAGTAAACTCAGATATCCTATCTGATACTTTAACGCCAGCAGAAATACATTCGGCTACAGGAGTTTTAGAGCTTAAGGGGAAAGACTGGGCAAGTAGTAAGCAAGCCAAAAGTCGAGGGGAGGTGGTAAAAAATAGATACCAGTTGAGATCAAAACAAGAATTAAAGCAGCAGGGGGTTTTAGACTCAGCTGAATTGGGCGAGAAGGTGAGACCCTCACCTCTTATACCACACAAAAGTAAGAGGAAGTGGAGTTCTAAGAAAAATATTAGTAGTAAGCTCCCTCAGCAGATTTCAACACAAAAAAATACTCCCTCTCTTAAAAGCTATTTTAAAGTGGTTGAGTAAATGAATTCCCAAAAAGAGGGAGCCAATATGGACGAGGTCCAGCAGTCTACTCAGATTATTCAGCCTCCCTTCACCTGCTTTGGCCCTGTATAACAGGTACTCCCCGCTAGCTGAAACACATGCCGAGGAGGTGTTAGAGGACTTAGAGAGCCCAGTTAACCCAGACAATGATACTCCAATAAGCAGCAGCAATATCAATAATCTCTCTGATAATCCTCTATCCCATCAAGACTCTACAAGTATACAGACAATAGAGGTCGCAGCATGCAGCCACACGGAGACCGTGGACACCCTTAACAACGCAATTGCCCCAGCTTCTAAAACCCGTGTTAGATCAGAAAAGGATACCGGTCAGATCTCTACTCCTCCCCAGGAGCATGATAAGATTGGGCTCCTATTTCACTTATTGAGGAGTGACTTGCTGGAGAAATTTGAAATTTCTGAGACAAACCAAAAAAGACTACATGACAGGTTTGATCTTTTGGAAACTAGATTGGAAGGGATAGTGGCCCGGACAGTTAGCCTGGAAAAAAAGGTCTCTACCCTCTCAGCTACCACTGCAGAAAACAGCGAGGACCTCAGTGCCTTAAAGAAACAAAATAAGGCCTTAATGATGGACATGGAAAGGTTGGAGACTCACTCAAGACGGAATAATCTCCGCATTCTAAAGATAACGGAGGGGGAAGAGGTAGGAGACATAAAAGCCTTTGGGGCATATTACCAAGCAATAGCGATAATTTTCGCTATTGCTTGCTTAGAGACAAAAATTTACCGCAGCGCTGCGGCGATTTTTATTGCAAATAAACCTTGGTATTACCAAGGTTTAACGCAAATGCGGTAAAAATCGCCGCAAAGCATGAATATGGCTGAAAAGTCAGCGATATTCATGCATTAGCGAGCTAATGCTCTTAGCCATCTTATCCACCTCCTATTGGATAACATGGCTAAAAACTGCTCAGGGCAGGTGTTAGCTTTTGGAGATATTCACGCTTAGCGCCAATATCTCCAAAAGTTGGTAATAGGAGATAGCGATGTTAGCGACTGTTTTCAGTCTCTAACATCTTGGCACGCCCACTTTGCATCTCATTAGTGATAAATATCACTGACATGCAAAGTGGGGCCCAAGATGGTCGCTATCTCCTACTAGCTGTCGCTAACTGGTGTTAGCGGCAGCTAGGTAATAGGGAGATAATTTTATCTCCGCTTTCTTGGCTTTTAAAGCCAAAAAAGCGGGGATAAACCCCCTTGATAATATGCCCCTTTGTTTGTAGACTCCTTGGAGAGGGTGTTTTGAAAGATCGCTTAGATATAGATCTAGAAGCGGAGATACAGAGAGTCCACAGAGACCCTTTCAGACTACACTCGGATCGTAAGGGTCCCAGGAAAATTTTGGTCTATTTCCAGACCTACAACGTCAAAGAGCTGATACTGAGTAGAGCTTTAGCAAGTGCCTCTCTTCATTATCGGGCTAACCCATACCAAATTAGGTCAGACATAGGAGGACGAACGGCTCAGAGACAATGGGAATTGGGTTCAAGAATGCCGGAACTTAGATCATTGGGAGCGAAAGTACAGATGAAGTTTCCAGCCCAGCTTAAAGTTATGTGGAATAACAAAACGTATACCTGCAACCAGCCGAAAGAGGTAGACAAACTATTACGGAATATGAGGGAGTCGGTTCTTTTGGAAGTATTTAGCTTTTAGTAATGAGCATACTTAAACCTAACTTCTACTTGTATCTACTGATTATGCCTATATGGCAAAAGAAAATAAAGTTCAATTTAGTAATCCGAGACATAGATTAACTACATTAAGTAAAAAATTCAAAAAAACATAAAAAAGGGGGGTTGCACAGCACACTTAAAAATAAAAAATAAAAAAGGGAAGGAAGAAAGGAGAAGGAAGGGGAAGGAGAGAAATTTACACTAATTCACACCGATAGCAGTCAACAGGGTTGAGGGATAAGATAGATAGGGTGCTGAGAGACGGGGAGCTCCTTGGGGCAAGACAACGCCCAAGATGAAGGGAGGGTTCCTTGGGGGAGGGAGCGGGAGGGTGAAGGGGGAAAAATGAAAAAACTCCTCCTTTGATCATAGAAATTCAAACAATCACATACACAGACAAATACAAACATATAAACACATACATAGACATGTAGACAATGCTTTCACCCTGGAGATAAATTTGGAGGGCAATATCTGGTTATGGCGGTAAACCCTTACACAAGTAGTAAGATAATTTCCTGGAATCTCAATCGAATAGGAAGCTTTAGGAAACAACAGAGGGTATGTGACTTTCTAAAGAATCTAGAGGCTAGTATATATCTACAGCAGGAGACCCATCTTGAGGAAAAGGAGTGTAAGAAGGTCTTCGAGAAAAGGCGTTGGGTACAGGACATTTTATGCTCGAGGCAAAAGGGAATATCTAGAGTTGTTGCAATAATCATTAGGGCAAACAAGGGAATTAAAGTACAGATATGAATACTGACCAGTCAGGGAGGTGGCTGGTAGCAGAGCTCTTAATTGCTAGCTTAACATATACATTTGCAGTGTTTCACGGCCCAAATGAGGATAATGAAATCTTTCTTCGTAAACTTGAGAGGGTTATAATTCTTAGCAAAGCACCTCTCATTCTTGGGGGGACTTCAATCTCATTTTAGACACTCAATTCGATCGTACCTCCAGAGCAAAATATATCTTACCCAAAAGGTCTCTTTCAGTTCTCAAGAACATAATGAAAGAACATAACCTGCTAGATGCTTGGAGAACCAAGAATGGTAACCTAAGAGAATATTCCTTTTATAGTAAAAATACAAACAATTCTCGAGAATTGATTTATTTCTGGTAGATCATTCCTTCGAGCCAGTTTTAACTTAAGTCATTCATATCCCAGTGGGCCTTTCGGATCATTCAGTGGTACAACTAAGCATTCATTTTAAAAATATAGCCACTGAACGAAGATGGACCCTAGACAAAACTATCCTTCTAGATGATAATATTGGAGTTAAAATCAAGAGCAGCATAACAGAGTACATCTTATTCAACGTGGGTTCAGCCTCAGAACAAACTGTTTGGGAGTCATTCAAGGCTTTTCTTAGAGGTTTATTGGGACACCATATGAGACAAAAAAGAAAAGAGATAAAAGATAGAGAAATTAAAGATTTGGACTCTATTAGGAAGAAAGAGCAGGAGCTTCAGCGTGCAGCCTTGGAGGAAAGAGACAAGATTCCAGAATTTGCAAAGGAGCTTCTAGAGCTGCAGCTGAGTCTCAAAGCTAAAGCTGATAAACAGATCCATGACAGATGGGAGACTAGTAAATTTAAAAACTTTGAATATAGAGAGAAGTGTGGGGCACTTTTAGCGAGGAAGGCCAGATCTGACAGGACTAGAAATAATATTGACACCCTGTCCCAAAGAACCTCGGGAGATCAGTTGACTAAAGATGAAGAAATCAGGGCTGAAGCCAGGAGTTTCATGGAAGAGTTATACCGGGAAAACATTAAGATTGGAACAGAAGATTTGGAGAAGTCGTGGAACCAAAGGGCATTACCCCAATTGAATGAGGAAGATAAAAAGACCCTGTCGTGGGACATTACTGAGGGGGAAATTAGAGTACAGTTAAAAAGATGAGCAGGAATAAAGCCCCAGGCCCAGATGGCCTACCAACAGAGATCTACAAAGATAATGAGGAAGAGATTCTTCCACACTTGTTGTCTCTCTTCAACAATAACTACCAGCAAAGAGGGGGTATTCCACCCTCTTGGTTTGAGGCCACCATCACTTTAATAGCTAAACCTAACAAAGACCCAACGAAAATAGTCATATAGACCTATCTCCCTTCTAAATTCTGACCTTAAAATATTTTCGGGGATTCTGGCTGAGAGACTATCCAAAGTGATTAAAACTATCATCCACCCTGACCAAAGGGGTTTTATCCCAGGGCGACAATTGAATGAGTTGACCTTTCAGGTCATTGGAGCAATCGATTTTGCCGAAGAAAAGGGACTGCCACTTACCATCGTGGCAATAGATGCCGCGAAGGCTTTTGATCAAGTTAACTGGGTGTTTCTTTGGGACACTTTAACAAGGTTTGGCTTTCCATCACCCTTTATTCAGGCTGTTAAAAACCTATATGGGAACCCACAAGCAAAAGTTTTAATTAATGAGTGCATGACGGACTGGTTTGAGATATCAAGAGGGACGAGGCAGGGTTGTCCCCTGTCTCCGCTCCTTTTTGATTTATATATCGAGCCTTTTGTGGCAGTGATATGATCAGACCCAACAATTACCCCCTTTAAAATGGGTGGGCTGGAGTTAAAGACCGCATTGTATGCCGATGATCTGTTGCTATACACCATCAATCCATTAGAGGCTATTCCGAAGCTATTTAAATTAGCAGAGGAATATGGAGCACTCTCAGGATATAGCATCAATAAGAACAAAACAGACATAATGAGTTGGAACAATCCTGTCCACATACCAGATACAAAAACAAAGATCAGGTACCTAGGTATCTATATTACTCAAAAACTGCTAGACATACCCAAAATAAGTTGGCAGATAGTGGTCAAAGAGATAACTAAACTCCTTCAAAAGTGGTCAGGTCTACCTCTCAGTATATATGGTAGAGTCAATTTAATTAAAATGGTAGTATTGCCCAAAGTGACTTTCCTATTCAACAGTATTCCATTGACATTTCAAAATAAAGACATTTCAAGCCTTCAGGGAAAGATAGGCTCATTTATTTGGGCCACCAAGTCACCAAGAATTGCTTGGAGAAAGTTGAGGAGGGGGTTAAAAATAGGTGGACTAGCCCTCCCAGATTTGCTTTTCTACTGTTACGCATTTCAGTTAAAAAACTTTAGACTCCTGGCTAACAAGCTAGATTCGTCGTCACATGGTCGTTTGTTTCAAGCATTGCTATCCGACCTCCCTAAAGGTCTTGAATTTTTTTTGTTTAAATTTTGCGCTCAAAAATTTTACAAAAAGGTCCGCCTAAAAATCCTACTAACAGCCCTTAAACTGTGGCAGGCAGTTTGTAAAATCTGGAAAATTCCTTACTATAACTCCCTGGCACCAATCTGGGACTCCCCCGGAACACCGGAATGTCTATTAGATCGTCTCTCTTTCCCCTTGAGAGAGGCAGGCTTTATACGATGGGGAGATCTGCAGGTTAATTTTGAACTCCTAGACTGCGTACCCATATCTAACATGACAGTAAGATCCCTCACAAGGTTCAAATATTATCAATTATCATCTTGGTGGGGAAGTCAAAATTGGGCGTTAGAAATAGCGGGCTGTGAATTCCTAGAATTAGCCAATAGACAAGAAGGATGGAAGGGTGAGGTTTCTGCATGGTATAATACACTAATAGGGGCTAAGGACAGACAGGAGGAAGAAATCTCGAAACATTGGGGGGATATAAAAGGAGATGGTACGGAAAAATAATTGGAGGTTTGGATAGACTCATTCACAATATCTCAAAAAACAATAAAACCGGCTAATCTCAGAAGAAATCATCTATACACAGCATACAGGGTCTATTGGACTCCCTCAAAACTGTCAAAAATATCGAGAGTACTACACTTTTGTCCTAGATGTAAATATTCAGCGGCAGATGACCTACACATTTTTGCAGACTGTACATAAATTAAAAACTACTGGTTATTGGTCTGCACTTTTCTAGAGGAGGTACTGTCTAGACCAGTCACTTGTAGTCCTAGACTGATTCTTATGGGCTTGTTAGAGGAATACGATATTAGAGATAGTATCACTCAGCTTATATTCTATGTGATTGTCATCGCCAGGAGGGAGATATGCAGAGAATGGAAATATCTAACCCCCCCTAGGTTTTCAGACTGCTTAAAAAATATCATGGCTATAAGTAAAACAGATTTGATGTGTGGGGGAGAGGATGCGGCAAAGATCTGGGCTCCATTGATAAAATGGTCGGATAGTTAGACAACAAAAGTCCAATGATTATGCCAGGGGTTTGTGGTCTGGTCCTCCCTGGGACAAGGTACATTGACACCGAATAGGGGAGTTGGACTAGTAGAAAGCCTACCTCTGGGAGACCTCTCGAAAGCTAAACATAAAACACTCCAGGGCGCACAGTTAGGTATTGTGTTGGCAGATTTGAGAGTTTCCATCTAGAGTCATTTCATCTGGTGGCATATATGAGGACAAAAAAAAAAATTATAAGTGTTACTTTGACTGACACTCTTGATGCTATATATTCTGAAACACCTGCAAAGAAAGCCAGGCTAAGACAAGATCCCAGTGGAAATAACACTTTGATCTAGCTCCATATATAACTACCCTGTCCAACGTTAAAGCTGCAGGCACATCTATTCCAAATTTGTGCGAACGTGCGGCGATAGGGGCATATTAGCAAGGAAAGTATTGCTGCTTTAGAGGCACTTTTTGCCGCTTAAGCGGTGATATTTCTATCACCCTATCATCAAGCTGTCGCTAACAGCAGTTAGCGACATCTTTCAGGCGATAGCGACCGGTTTGGGGTCTGCTTTGCATGTCAGCAATATTTATCGCTAATGACATGCAAAGTGGGCGTACCCAAACTGTTAGCGACTGACAGAAGTTGCTGACAGCGGTCCCGATCAAGGGAAGGGATGGAGTGTTCGAGTAAGTGAGTTCAGTTCTTAACAGAGAGCTTAGACCAAGCCCTTTCCAAGGTGTAATTCCTAGGGGTGTGCGAATTTTCGCTCCATGGACTCGGGGGCAGGGGGGCAGGGGGGCGGTGTCTCACTATGAAACAATCCTGCCAAAAATGAGAAGTAAGGAAAGTTAGCATACATAAATGGCAGAGAGATTAGGGTTTGTGTAGTTTATTATGTCCGTAGGGCATATCATAACCAAAAGCTATGGCAGACAAAAGCTATTGCCAGTGAGACCTGTGGAAGCAGAAAAGCACTTACTTCTATTTTAGGGACACCGCATATTAGCACCCGAACTCTTCCCCACCGGACAGCATATTAGCGTGTCTCCGGCGAGGAGCCGGTTTTAATGCTTCCGTATCTGCAACGTGTGGTCTTAGGTACTAGACCGCGTGGGTTGGGTAAAAATGTCCGCCACTGTTGGAAAAGAGTGGCGGCCATTTTAGTAGGTTACGCGGGTGGGCTCCGCAGTATCCTTGGCTTATTCACTAGTATGTTCGAGTACTGAGTGGTTTGTTTTACTTAGACCAAATGTCTACTCCCCAAAATGTATTTTCTTTACAAACAGCTCATTTTCATAAAAAGCTTGTTTTCTTGAAAAGACTTGTTTGTACATTATTGTGTAAATCCTGTAATAGGTATGCAATTATGCAGCTTTAGCATAGTGTTGTTTAAATACTGATCCTCAGGGGAAGTGGTCAGTTATGAATGGGTAAACATTTCCAAAAAAATCTAGGGCCAGAGGGAATGGTTTTCCTCGTGTAAAAAGCATGTTGATCTTCCAGTGCATTTTGGGTTACATGTAAATGGGGAAAATCTCCATGGTGTTAGGATGGTGCGGTATTGGTGCTCGGACAAACTATACAAGACAGTTGTTGCATATTTTTGCTTGTCATGATTCCAGATTCGCCCTGTATTAAAGTTGTTGAAGTTGTTCAAAAATTCAACTAAACAGACCCAATGGTATATCGTCATTGAGACCCTCAGTGTTGGTGTGGAGATTGAACACCCAACGTTGTTCCCTCTCGTGCAATCTTCTATCTAAGTTGTCTTTGTTGCTGATGTGCTCTAACACTACCCATCTCAAATCGTTGGGTGTGTGTTGATTCTCAATGAAGTGTGGGGTCATTTTTGTGGTTGCATGTTTACACCATATGTTGCTCCTATGCTCCACTATGTGGGTAATCACTTTCCTAGTGGTCATACCCACATAGTGGAGGTTGCATGGGCATGTAATGATGTACACTACTCCTGCTGTGTTGCAGTTTGAGAATTGGTGTAGCTCCCAGGTAGTGTTGTTATTGAGAGCAACCGTTTTGGTAGCTGTGGTCAGGTGGCAGACGCCACAGTTACTACAGGGGTAGTGCCCTGTGGGTAGTGGATGGAGTCTACGAACACTGACTTCATTCACATTGGTTGATCTGGGTCGTGAGTACACTGAATGTTTCTTTAGGTTCATGCCACGTCTGTGGCTGAACATGGGTGTTGGTATATTTAGACCACCGCTATTTTTTGTTCCAGTGTTTTTTCACTATCTTAGTGACTTTGTCTGAGGCCATGTTAAAGGTGGTTATACAAATTGGTTTTTGGATTCTGCATCGTTGGTTATCTTGAGTTCAAGTAGTGCTTCTTTGTTATTGTTTGTGGCACTATTACTTGCCCTAACTACAAGGTGTTTAGGGTAGTTGCGTTTCAGGAGTTTCTCACTGAGATCCTTTGCCTGACTGTTGTAATCATGTTTGTCGGTGCAGTTCCTTCTCAGTCAAAGGAATTGCCCAAAAGGTAGGTACTGTTTAAGATGCTGTGGGTGGAAACTATCAAACATTAGAAGGCAGTTGGCTTAAAATGTGTGGTGGTAGCTAAAGTGCCTTGTCGTGCCAGTATGTACAGGTCCAGTAACACCAGATGTGATCTACTCATGGTGTGGGTGCATTTTAGGTAGGGGTGGAAGTACTGCCTGTCAACAGTGGAGGAGAAGCTCAATTGCCTCCCAGACTGGGACTTGGAACTTTGGCATCTCTGCAACAAGCTAATTTAACTAGAGGACCAGAACCGCAAGGATAATCTAAACTACTTTGGCTACCTGAAATGCGCATAAGGATCAGACACCAGCGGCTACCTCAGATACCTCCTCCCTGTTATCACAGGCTAACTTTCTCTCCTCCTCTGATAATTCAGAGAGCCCACTATCTGGGTCCATCACGTACAGTGGTGCCAGAATGGGCACGGCCCCTAATAGCCTGCTTTCTCCGCCATGAGCAGGTTTGGCTACTCCTAACTGTGGCCCATGCCGACAACACTTATGACTACGAGGCCCATGAGATCTGCATTGCAGTGGATTTCTCTCTGGAGTTCAACAACAAGAAGAAGGCCTTCCTCGCTCCCTGGCCCTAACTGCAGCCTCTTTGAGCTCACACTCGTGTGGATCACAAAGTAAGGCAGGCAGTTCCAAGGACTTATTTGCCTCAGGAGAACTGCACTCCTTTCTCGAATGCCTTCAGTATAGGAGAATGGACACTTCCCCGTGGAGTCATCATTAACAGCTCTCCAAGAGTACTCCCTTCCATTGGTGTCTGATAACCAAGTGACCCACGGGGGGTGCTCCGTGGAAACACAGCATGACTGCACAAACAGAACCCAAAGTAGCAAGGACAAAGGCAATCTGGGGCGGTGGTGGAGCTCACACAGAATTGAGGACATGACAAGTCACTGCTTAAGCATGGACTGCCCATGGACTGAGGTGCCTCCTCTCTCGACCACCCACTCCTGGCCTGAGCCTTCAGGCCATCTGGACTAATGGATGAGTATTGCATGAGTGCCTGCCATCTGCATTTATGTATCTTTGAATTATTGATAACTGGTTCTACTGCCTTTATTCTATGTGTTTTTTTCTCCTGCATTCATTATGATAGCTGTATGGGGCGTAGCCTGTTACCCACTGTGTTTGTCCTGCGCATCTCTTTGTCTTCCATGCTATCTTCCTAACTCTGAGGTTAGCCTCCAATATTCTTGCTATTTCTATACTACCTACCGCCTGAGGGTTTTGTGGGTGGTTCGTTGTGCCTGGCTCCCTAGTACCCGGCTCCTGTATCCTCCACCCACCTACTGCGCCCTTCCACAATTGAGCCCCCTAATCATCCTCCTCTTTATTCAGTAGTTTCTCAATCAAGTCCAACCCTATTTGATGCTGCTCTACCGACTGACACATGCATGTGCCCAGGGGTGTCCATTAAAGGCCCCATGTGCCACTTGGGGGTGAGACATGACCACGGGCCTATATGCTTCATGCTCTTGCTACCTGGAATTTGTCCCAAGATGCAGTCTTGAAAGGCACCGGCCCGCTCACTGTGGGCAACAATACGACCCAGGGCCGTCATGGGGGACATCACCACAGGCCATTGACTTGTAGATGTCTGTCATCTGTCACACCCTACGGATGAGAAGTAAGCATGGACGGAAAATCTGCTCCGCTCGCGGATTATGCGGTTTTTCGGTAAATTTGCATTTACCGAAAATCCGCAAATTCGCACGCAGCAGATTTATTTTCTTGGTGATACAATATTGCGGCGTCCGGCGTTCACTTACCATCATTCAGCATTTGCCGAGTTGTTTTTCTCAATATTTTGCGAGTGCTGCGCCATTTTGGATCTTGCTGCGGGATCCCGCAGGAGTTTGGCGGCGCATCGCGAGAGTTCGCAATTGCGAACATGTAGGTGCGGCGGGCAGCAACAATCTCGCACTCGCGAAATTACAAACTTTTCAATTCTGCACAAGAAATCCACTAGCAAGCAGCATAGACCTTCTGAAAATGATGATTTTTATCAGAATAACTCCTCAGGTTGACATTTGCCTGCACTTTTTTGGATTTGAGGCCTTTTGACTTTCTTTGGATCACTTTTGGATTAGAAATCAACTTTCACAAGTAAGTTTGTTTGGGGCATTACAGTTGCTGTTCTGCAGAAAAACGAGTTTTGCAAAACTGAAAGCAATCAGCAGGTGCAAAAGTTCACTTATCATTAGTAACCATTCCCTGTAGTACTTCCGGAGGGGCCCCTCCAGAGTTCAGTTGCCTATGTTTGTTTGGGGCATTACAGTTGCTATTCTGCAGAAAAACGAGTTTTGCAAAACTGAAAGCACTTAGCAGGTGCAAAAGTTCAAACTCATCATTAGTAGTAGTAACCATTCCCTGTAGTACTTCCTGACTGGGGCCCCTCCAGAGTTCAGTTGCTAGTTGCAACAATTCTATGACCCTGCTCTGACCCTCACAGCAGGCTCATAGAATAGCTACAAGTAGGCCACAAAGGTCCTGGAAAAAAAAATTGCACTGCAACAGAAAGCAAATTACAGATAGGGAAGCAGGTGCCAGACTGGAATTTTAAAAAAGTGACACATTAATAAATCAACCCCAAATTAATTCATGTCAGTTGAAGCAGGGCAGGTGTGCTTGCTTTTCCCCCCCATAATCTACAGTGATGATGAACCAGAGGGTGGCATTGATGTACCAGAGGGTGGCATGGGTGAAACAGAAGGTGGCAGTGTGAAACAGAGGGTGCTGGGAACCTGTGATGATGAACCAGACGTAGAAACAACATAGTCGCGACCGTTGCGAGCCGACAAGTAATTTTGCAATTGCGAACTGGTACAAAACCCTTGCAAACTGGCAGAAACCCTTGCGAACACAAAAAAAATCCACAAATTCGCGTGAATTTGCGGATTTTGCGGATTGCGAGTTCGCAAATACGCAAATTCACGAACACCAGATTCGCAAAATTCGCCCATGCTTAATCAGGAGTACATCTTCCTCTCACAAGGCCATTCTAGCCAATCCCCTTAGATTACTCCTTGGCTTTCCAACCAGTGGGCACCCTCTTGTCGGATCTTTGAAGGCGCTCTCTCTGACAACGCCATGGTCCTTCTTTCCCTGAATCTGGGGCTGACTAGCCCGGGCCACAATACTTGGCATCTTAATATCTTCTGCTACAGGTCACTTGTGGACAAAGCTCAGCTCCGGTCTCATGTTGCTTGTTATCTAGATCTCAATCTGGGGTCTGTTGCTTCACTGAGCATTTTGTGGGCGGCTGCCAAGGTGACCAAAAACCGTAAACTGATGAGGGATGGGGCCCTTGCCAGCAGACAGAATGTCAAGCAACAGATGGTCCTGTAGGCTGACATCTCTTCCTTCACTGGCCTCTTTGCTGTGACCCCTGGGTTCTCTTCTAGGAGAAGGCCTGCATGGACCTCATTGTGCAGCATACCTCCATTGTGGAGTAGGTCCTGCAGCGGTTGAAGTTGCGCCACTACAAGCAGGAAGAAAAGGTGGGGATACTGATGGCCATGTAGCTGAGGTACCACAAAGGTGACCTTTTCCCTCTCTTTGAATAGGGAGAACGCGTTCAATAGAAATAAGTGGTGTTACCTTTTTACGATGCTTGGGCAGTTCAGCCACAGTAAGGATAATTTTAACCCTTTCACTGCAGCGGCTATTTCGCTGCAGTGCTAAGGGGCAGGGGGGGCTGCACGGTGCTCCTGCGCTGGTGATGGAACCGTCACGGCCCGACCGCTCAATAGAACGCACGTGCAGGCATGAAAATCAGTGCCACGTAGGTGCGGCGAGCGGGTTGTGCATCACCAGCACAGCCCACCCGAGGGGCGTGACGGAACGGTTCCGTCACAAGCTTGGGAGGGGTTAAAACTAAGGTCCGGTGGCTCCAGGAGTCCCCCACCACCCAGGTCAACTGCAGGTTCCTCTTGCCTCCTCCCCGGTCTGCAGGGACGTGTGACAGGTCTGCCCTTATTTCCCATCTTTTTCTCAGGCCATGAAGCCCTTGGCTGCAGCTCCTCTCCATCTGTCCCCATGGTTGGTGGGAATTCAGTATCTATATGTGAATAACATCCAACTTATGCACTCTGATTTCCCCTGCTCTTTTGGCCATCCTCTCTGACTTTGTGGTGTCTCAGGTTACAAGTTCAATTGGGGCAAGAACGTGGCCCTGCCAATCTTCAGAGTGAAGACCCATGTAGATGTATCTGTCCACCTCTTTCATTGAAAGCCCTCACGTCTCAAATACCTGGGGATCTTCATCAATCAGGTCCTTGACCTTCTGCTGGAGCGCACAGGACTGGACTATGATAAGTTGTAACACCTCGGTCTCTCATCATGTGGCAGGGTGCATGTAGTTTTGATGGTGACTCTGCAATGATTCACCTATGTCTTGGGCATGCTTCCCCTGGTCGTGTCTCTCTCGTTCCTGTAATCAGTGAATAGGGAATCAGATCCTTCATCTGGAGTTTGCCCAATCTGGCCAGCAGCCAGTTCGAGGCCCACAGGTCATGTGGTGGATGTTGCACAGACATCGTGGGTGCCCTGTACACCCCTATTTTTTGCTGTTTGGTACTGGTGGTAACTGACTGTTCTTGGGCTCTGCCTAACCAGGCACAGGCCCAGTGATATGTTGAAAACACAGTGAAAACATACACCTGCAGGAGGGTACACTACATTTTAGGGTAAACTTACAATTGGTATGACCTACCCTATAAGTCACTAGTACAAAATAGGGCAGGGGGATTAAAACTACAGTTAAGTCCCTAATACATAATAGGACATGGCAGATTATAATAATAATAATAATAATAATAATAATAATAATAATAATAATAAGGGAGTTTTATAAAGTTCCTGGTTACGCTCAGATGGCGTGTCCCCGCGCTAAAACAGAAGAACTCCAGTCGACAGGATCGTAGAGTCCGCTCGGTTACCGTGTATATAGATATGTTTTTAGCTTCTTCCTGAAGCTGGGTTCAGATGACTCCAGGCGGAGGTCCAGAGGTAGGGCATTCCAACTCTTCGCCACCAGGTAGCAGAAAGATATACCTCCCATGTGAGCCCTCCTTATCCTAGGGACCTTTAATAGGCCTCCATAGGAGGAGCGAAGCCAGCAGACCTTTCAGCACTTACATGTGTGCAGTGCTGAGAACCGGAGGTCATTTTTAAAGCAGCCCTGTGTTACAGCAATGCTTTTAAACACAAATTGTGCCAACACTCAAGTTTGGTGGTAGGGCAGTTAAAACACTGATAAACAACACTATTTTGGCATTTCAGGTACCTCCAGGGTCTTTCCTGGGTGTCCCATGGGTGCGAGACATATCATTATATGGATGGCCCTTATAAAACATGGTCTATATGCGCTAGGGATAGAGATTGCACAGTTTACTCTCCCCATTGTTGTAAAGTGCCTTCCCAAAAATGACTTTGTTATGTTATGTTATGTTATTAAACATTTAAATCACGCACGGATACTCAAGAGTGTCCCGGCGCGGAGATGAACCATAACAACAAGCAGCATATTTAGATGGATTGATTAAAAACAAAGGTATTCAGCTGTTTCTTAAATATCATAGTGTCCTGGATATTGCACAGCTCCAGTGGAAGGGAATTCCAGGCCACTGCAGCCTTAACAGAGTGGGAGCTACCCCCTAACCGCACCCTGCGGAAGAGGGGAACAGTGGTCAGGTGCAGAGTGGTAGAGCGAAGGTTTTTAGAAGGCGTGTAGAAGGAAAAGCGCCTCTGGAGATAGACCGAGCCAAGACAATGCAAGGCTCTATGAGCCAGTGTAAGGGCCTTGAACTGAATGCGGTGGACAACAGGCAGCCAATGCAAGTCGCGTAAATGCTGCTTCATGCTTGTGCGCCCAGGGATTTGCAGCAGAACCCTGGCCGCCGCATTCTGAATCTCTTTCTTTGACTGGTACCCCGGGAGTCCGACGTATAAGCCATTGGCGTAGTCAATACGGGATAAGATCAATGCCCGAGTGACCACTTCCTTAGCAGAACGAGGTAGCAAAGGGAAAAACTTCTTAAGAGATTTTAGGATACCGAAGCATACCCCTGCCAATCGCTTTATTTGAGTGGAAAAACGAATATTCTCCTCAAACCAGATCCCTAGGTTTTTTGCAGGATTGCCAGATGACAACGGCTGGGGAAACTCAGGGGGCCACAAAGTTTCCTTAGAGGACGATGGAAAAGGACCATAGAGGAGAACCTCTGATTTACCCTCATTACATTTCAGCTGAGCCCGGGCCAGCCAACCAAAGACCGCTGCAAGGCAGCGCTGGGCAGCTGAAGGAGATGTATCCCCCTCCTTCCAGGTAAAGAGGAGCTGAGTGTCATCCGCATATGCGATGACTTGTGCACCCAGCTCCTCCGCTAGATAGATCAGGGGGGTAACATACATATTAAAAAGCAGGGGGCTCAAAGTCGAGCCCTGAGGGACTCCGGTGGCCACACTTTGATGCTAGTAGCACTGTGGATTGTGGATCTACACTATCATTACATATTCAGGGCCCCTATAGTCTTCCCTAAGTGTCCTAGGGGTAGGGGTCATGTAGCTATCAGCAGGGACCTTATAAAAGAGGTTTACATGCCCTAGTATAGGAGAAATGACACATTTCATTTTCCCCATAATAGATCTCCAGCCCCATCGGATAACATTGCAATAGTTTATGAAAGCATATCTATCACTAGGTATAAAATAAAATATCATTCAAACATGTAGGAGAATGGTATTGATAAATCCAACAATATGGTATAGTTGAATTTATCCTAAAGTATAAAGTAAAGACATTATGAGACTTTCTTTTCTATAAGCCAAAATTCTGCCTTTCTGTGGGCTCCCCTGATTGGTCAGAGTTAACAGGATTAACCAGGCTACTTAGATGGGTGAGCAGTCAAAATATCAAAAATGTAATATCGACCTACTCTAATATCGAGGTGACAATATCGAAGGAACAGAAATATCGATGTAAAGAATATCGATGGACAGAATATTGACCGTAAGGTAAATATTTTATATCAATCAGGTCACAAATTATGCCAACATACGAGGACCTTGAGCCGGATCTTTTACTAGCCTGGGAGAAAGAACTGACCAATAACTCTAACAATCTGATAATGATATTAATAGAAAACTGTGAAAGGAAAGTGGCCAAACTACAAGTAGATATAGACAAACTGGAGCAAGAAATTAAAGAGCTCAACCTTCCTGATGTGACCAACAAAAACTATCAGATCCTAAACGACATATTACAACGACATGTCACGGATATTAAATTAAAGAAGAGTAAGAAACTTAAGAGGGATGAACGTGACTATCTGGGCGGGAGGGTATTCACCTTCGCCAAAAAGTATGATCATCTTGTCCCTAAAAACACAACTCAAACCCCAAGTGAAACCGTATCGGTAGGCTCCAGCACAACATCCCTAGACACCATCAATTCAAGTGAGAATAGCATAGAAGTGATGGGAGCTACAAGTGCAGGCTGTGACGTCTCCTGAAATAAACAACAACCAACCCTGAATAAAAGGAATGAAAATTATTTTTGTGTGTGAAATGTATGGTGGAAACACATGTATATATTTGCAATAGTGTATTCAAAACGTGTGCTAAGGAGTATCAAGCATTTTGTGGCATTTGCCTAACTAGAAGAGGGAAAGTGGTTCTCTTCTCCTTTTAGCACCGTTGAAATGCTATAAACTGGTTACCTATAACTAGGAAAAGTGTACACTCCTCTGTGGCGCCAACACCTAGTAAAATTACCACTATCCGAGCAGTATAATATCGAAGTTAGTAATATCGATATCAAATATATCGATGTTACTAATATCAATATTACTAATATCGATCTTTATATTAATATGTATTTTAATATGTATGTGTTATATGTGTTTTGTTAAGTGATCTACTTGTTTTAAAATATATGTATACAATTTTCATATGTTAATAATGTTTTTTTAAAGTTATTTTTGGTTTTTAGTACCGTAGCGGGTTGTGGGTTTATAGGGAAAGAGGGTGGGAAGTAATTTATTATACTAAATTAGATATTAATTTTTAGGAATTATAAATTCATTTAAATTATTTTTTGAGTTTAAATTCTGTAGCGGGTTGTGGGTTTATAGGGGAATAGGGTGAGAAGTAATTTAATTGTAATTAATTATTAATTCATTTTAATTCGTTGGTAGTGATAATTATATTATTGTTAATTAATTATTCATTGGTAATTAATTGTTATTAATGGGTAATTAATTTGTATTAATTGATAATTATGTTAAGTGTATTCCTTTATTATTAGATTGTGTTGTGCGTTTATAGGGGAATAGTGTTGGAAGTACTTGAAATCTAATTAAGTACTTATTACATTTATTGTTGGGGAATGATAATTAATTTACTGGACATTAATTATTAATCAGTAAATATTTTCAATTATAATTTTTGCGTTCTGAAAATTAATTTATTGTTGGTTCATTATTAATTTGTATTACATATTACTAAATATTATTTATTGATAGACGTACTTAATATATTAATACATAATTATTCATTGGTTATTAATGTTTAATAATTATTATTTTTGGTATAAAAAATCATTAATTTGTTCAATATTAGTTAATTGGTAATTAAGTTTGAATAATTAATATGCTTTTGTTATTAAACATATATCATTGTTCAATATTTATGATTTGATAATTAATATTATTAATTATTATTTGTTGGTATTTATTATTAATTTATTGTTAATTAATTGTCCATTGGTAATTATGTTTTTAATAATTATTTATTGGTATTCTTAAATAGTTCAGTTATTAATTATTTTTTAAAAATATTTTATTTATAAGTATGTTATTTTTAACTTCTACGCTATCCAGCACTTTCCCTACTGTTGCACTCACTGGAGTTGAAATATAAATTTTTACCCCTACGCTATCCAACACTTTCCCTACTGTTGCACTCTCTGGACTGGGAATAGCAATTTATACTCCTACGTTATCCAACGCTTTCCGTACTGTTACACTCCCTACAGTGGGAATAGTAATTTTTACCCATACGCGATCCAACACTTTCTCTAGTGTTGCACTCTCTGGAGTGGGAATGGTAATTGTAAGCACTACGCTATGCAACATTTTCCTTACTGTTGTTTTTTTGGGAGTTGGAATAGTAGTTTTATTCCCTCCGCTATTTCAAATTTTTTTATTATTTTAGTTAATGTAGTATATAATACATTTTAAAAATATTAAAAGTAAATTATTTTTTTTAAATTTGTTATACATAATTATTTAATTTGTATTTATGTTATTGTTTTGTGTGTATAGATGTATTTGTAATTTATAATATTTTTTTATAATTTATAAGTTATTAAAATAATTATTATAACTGATTATTAAGTAAGTATATATATTATAAAGTATATTTATATGTTTAATTAATGTTTTAATAAATGATGTATATTACTTATTTATTTTAAACATTATACAATATTTTTAACTGTTTATTTTATTCATAAGTATTATTTAGTTTATTTTGCTTTTTTTTTTTACCTAAGAAAACATATTTTTAATAACGATATTTTTGACCGATATTTTTTTTAGATATTTTTGTACTTACCATGTTGTAGATAGGATATCGATATTCTTGACAAAGATATTCTTGCTATGATATTTTTGTAGGTTGATTTTTTGACCTTCGATATTTTGTGAACTGCTTAGATGAAGTGATAAGTGTCTCACCTAGAGAAAGGCTATCTGGTAGAGAGAGCTCGGCAACACAGAAATGCCAGAGCAAGGGAGAGAGGTCGCAAAGACTTGAGCTTCAAAGGGAAATAGGATAGGCAGGCAATGCCAGGACCATCTACCCACCCACCCAACACTGATCCAGCCAGATGGCAGGCTTAAGGCAGGCATCTTCAGATGGTAGAGGGAGGAGAGCTAAGGAAATGCAACATATTGGAGGTTTGTTTAACAAGTTCTTGCTCCTCGGCTGAAAACTCAGCTATACTGAATTGTGGATGAATAGTGCTTTCTGGGAGAGGATTATGCCACACTTTGGAGGAAGTGGGGATGCTCTGGGGTATTGCCCTGCACCACTTTGTACAGTAGAGCTCTCCTGCTTGACCACGAGAACACAGAATAAATATGTGAGAGGAGCTTTGCTTCGCAGTTTTGCTGCTTGAGAGAGGGAGAAGGTTTGCCAAGCTGGAAACTTGATTTGCACCATCAGGCCCTGCATTCTGACTGGCTGCGCCTGCTGGATTACCTCGAACTACAACCCTTTGAACCTTGCTTCATGAGAAATAAATAGTAGGCTACCAGCAAGCCACAGGTAAACAGAGCTCACCTGGATCCTCACCATCAAGACCCCCTGCCTGGACTGTGTCAAGTGGATTTGTAAGTGTTTTGTGCTGGTGCATTTTGGGAATTGTGGTCCCAACTTTTCAAGGACCATCTTGGAGATTCCAAACTCTTGAATTGTGTTTTGGAGATTGAATCCTCATGAGGAACTTCAGGAAGAAGTTCTAGAAGTTATTAGAAGTTTGAAGCATCTTTGGAAAAAGCTCTTTAAGGGACTGACTCAACAGCGAAAGCCAAGCCAGTCAACTTCAACCACGAGCTTGCCTGCCCTGCTGGTTCATCCCGCTGAAAAGCTCCGGTGGCTGACTTCCAGCATTTACAAAGTAAAAAGTACAAAGTACAAAGGGAAAATCTCAACTGATGCCTACTGCAAGGGGTATCTGACCAGGGCTCCTTCGCGGTCGGCCTGAAACTTTGACTTTGTCCCAGTCAAACGCGACCAGATGTCCCAAAGTGGTGCTATAGGCATCTAAGTGCTATATAGAGCAAAATCTTTAAGAATTCATATCTCTGGTTCCCTGTATTGTATTTTTGTCATTTTAAAGATACAAATTTTATGAATTGGTGTTGGATTTTTATTGTTTATTTTGTTTCAATTATTCACTGAATTGGTGTATTAACACCTTGGCTGCTATGGCTTTTCCCCTCCTGTGCTGAAAGGCTTGAAATACTATAGTTTCATGACCAGCTCAGCTCATCATAAGCACAGCTCCAGTGTGCCTCATGACAAGCTGAGCTCGTCATGAGCAGCGAAGGGGTTAAATGCTTTACGTACCTATCTCCAAAGTTAAGCTTACCTGCTCATTGTAAAGCTACCAGGGTTGAGCATAGGAATAATTTACTGAGACCTATTCTGAGCCTCTGACTGTGTCGGTGACCTTATTGCCAGTGGTAGATGAATATTTCCCACTACTAATAACTAAGGCCCCCATAAGGATGATGGGCACCCCATCGCAAAAAGGGACTGCCCGCCATAAGGGCGGTGGTCCCATTGATGGCAATAGGATGCGCCCGCCACAGTTGCGGGCACATCCATCATTCCTACCATTGTGGTGGGCGGTGCACTCAGCACCGCCTGCCACAATGGCAGGAAGGCATGCTGTGCACTTCCATGCATAACAAGGCAGGCACCGCGCGGTGCCTGCCATGTTGTCCATGGAACTGCTGGGGGGTACGCACCCCCCACCCCCGGAGTCCTTGGGGGCCTGCAACAGGCCCCCAAAGCAGACTCCGCATGCCTTTTCGTGGCGGCATTGCCGCCACAGAAAGGAATTGCAAAATGCCCATCTTAATATGGCTGGTGGTGTCTGATGCAAGGCGACTGGGGCGGAAAAGCGGCGGACCCCCCAGCCATACTAATATGGCGGGGGGTCATTCCGGCACGGATGGCGGGCGGATCGCCCCCGCCAGGCTGGCGGGGGCGATCTACCTGCCATCCTAATGGGCCCCTAAGTTTCCATCAGTGTATTAGTTCTACCCTCAGTTGAACATTATGCCCTGGCATATATGCTCCCATAGACCCCTTACCCTCTGCTATGGGTCTCGAGTGAGGGTAACCACCTGTAGTGCCCTTTGAGGTTTATACCATCTCGCAGTATGATGCCTCTGCCCCTGTCACCCGGAACCCGATGTTCCAGGCCATGGCCAAATTCCAGTCACATGCGCTCCGCCCACTCTCGGTGGATCCCCACCTCTATGATCTGCTGCCAATGTGAGGTAATTCCAGCCACTGCATTGGTGGCGCAGTATTAGACTGGGGAGTGTGGCGAACAGTGAGAATTTTTACATTTCATCATGTATTCGCCCGGGGAACAGAAAGCCCTTTAAGGTTCAGAGGGAAAAGTTTGGTCTTCCACCCTGTCAATACTGTAATGTACCTGCAGTTGCATCAATGTCTTCCTCAATATTTGGGTCCCCGGCCCTGGGCTCTTCCTACCTCACTGGTGGTTTCATACCTGAAGGCATGGGGTTACTTCCAGGCAGTGATGTCAGGTTTCTACAGCTTCCTGACCCGACACTTGCACTCTTTTCCCCTTGCTGGACAGTTTGGCAACCAAATGGCATGCTTGCCTCCAGGTGGAGTATGAGCCACAGGACTGGATGGAACTCCTGGAGGCCTATGACAGTGGAGCAAAGGAAGCCCAGTAGAAGCTCTGTCTTTTTAAATTGCTCCATGACTGGCACTCGACCCCATTGAAGCCACGGGAGGCACGGCGGCTACCCCACTGCAATTGTTGGTGTATTGCTGTAGCAACTTGGTTCATGTCCTCTGTGCATGCTCCATTGCCTGTCCTTTCTGGGAGACAGTTGGAGCCATGCTTGGTGAGGTTCTAGCCATTGCATTACTGCTGGCTCGGCTCTTGATTCTTCTCCATGATTCTGAGAATTCCCCATCCTTGTCTCGCTGCAAGTGCTGGTTGCTCCAGAAGAAACCTTATAGCTGTGTCCTCCGGCAATGGTGTTCGCCTCCCCCCCATACATGATGAATGGCTCTTGGCAATGGACCAAACACCCACAGACAAGTGAGTATAACACACAAGTCAACACAAAGACTTTTCCCTGCACCCTGGGCATTGTTTCTGCAAGGGGTAAACTGAGGTGCATATTTACAAGCCCCTCTCACCACCACAATGTCTCTTTCAGAGACATTTTGGTGGTGATAGGGGTCTTGTCTTATTTACAAGGTGGCGTTAAGCCATTAAATGCTGCCTTGTAAATAAGGCACCCATCTATTGTGCTTTTAGCATGAAAGGGGAGGGTAATGGGTGTTGCTGTGGGCGTTCCACCGCAACACCCATTGATTTGGAGTGGTGTGGCTCACTGGTTAGAGGCGGCGGACCCGGAAGCAGAGAACGTCCCGGAGCCAGGATTCAAATCCCGACGCGGCAGGGTCGTGGACCAGGGTCAGCGGACTCGATAATTCTCGCCTCGGTGCCTACTCTAACTAGGGATCACACTCGGCAACTCTGGGCATTAGCTTGCCTCATCTCTACAACGGCCCCCCACATTCGCCGGGGATGCCTGGATTCACCTTGGAGATACCCAGTAGGGACCATCTTACAGGGATAACCAGGACGGGTTCCCCAGCGGTCTACAGCGCCACGACGCCTCAGGGCAGAAGTGCGCTTTACAAGACACATACATACATACACACATACATGTTTATGCTGCCCCTACCCACTTACATAGGCAGTGTCAATAGGAGGTAGTGGCAACATTAAGACCATGGAAAACCTGTTCTTAAATAGGCAAAAGCTGTTTCCATGTGTGCTGCCTTTTGTAGCACACATAGAAACAGCAATTTGCCTATTATTGGTTATGTGCAGGAAGGTCTTCCCCTCAACACAGGGATTCTTGAACTATGGTGAGTGGTACTTTGACCTGAGAGGGACTTGGCAGCATTTCCAGCAACCCCAGATATTTTTTCTTTGCTCTCTAATACTGCTGCTCTCTGCTGATGATGGGCTCAACCCAGAAGCACGTGTCTAGAGATATACAGCAATGTCTGCACCAACTTTGGTGAAAAATTCCAGCCAATTTTGAAGTAAGTTTGAACTGTGTACTGCATTTAACAGGATGCAAAGGGGTGAACTGTGCTGGGACTGTTAGGCAGTGTGCTCCCAACCCCCTTTCCACTATGGTGCAAGGCCAATGGCATTGGCACTAGGCAGCTAAAGATAGTGACAACGCAGGGGGAAACAGAGGGCTGCAGCATATGCCACTCAATAGGGTGTAGCCCTGTGTTTCTAAAGTGACCAAGTGTGTTGTTAGCCTTCTTGGGTTAACGGCATGCTTCGTCACTTTATTGTAAGTATGCGCCTGGGTGCCCTACATTGTCAGCACTGCGGGTGGACCTGCTGGGTTATCGGATTTTCCAGAGCTCTGGCACTGCATTTAAGGGCTTCTTCTTGTGGCACAATCACACTTGCGGCCCGGTTTCTCCTTCCAGGCCCCTCCCTGCCTCCCTGTGCACTTTTCTTATCCTCTTCTCAACTTCCCCTCTGATCCCCTGCACTCTTCTTCCCCTTCCTCTTTCTTCTCTTCCCTGGTCCATTCCCCCTTCCTCTCCTCCCTGCCCACTCCCTCCGCCCCGGGCCGTCGGGACCCCTTCATCTTCCCTCCCTTTCCGTCCACCCCCTGTTTTCCCCTTGCCCTCAGACTTCCCACTCCTCATTGAAGGTCCCAGTCCCAGATTATTTTATATTGTGCCCTACCTATGTATAATGTGTGCCCTTCTGTTTCCTGGCTCCTATGGGGAGTCGCTGCAATGTTATGACTAATGTACCCTGTAGTTGTTTTTCCACCTGTAAAATCTGAATAAAGAAATGTGAAACAAGAAAATATCCATTCTCCGGTTATTTTAGAAGAAAGAAATTAGGGGCACAGATGAGATTCATAGAGCACCACAGCTTTCTCCTATCAACTCTAACTGAGAGCTTCACTAGGTATCTATTTAGGGCCCAGTCATTATTATGCAGATGTGGTTTGTGAGTTCATCATGCATGATGTGAAAGGCAACAGAATGTTCTGTAACTTCACAATCTCTCATGTTCCATAAACTGATTGGTTCGGTATTCATATCCTTCTGCTCCACAGAGCTGACAACCAGTAACAAATTGATGGTAAAGCCAAAGACCTGACAAGCAACACTCCGGAAGCATTATTATAGTGCAGAATGGCACTGCCTTCCTGCAGAATAGAGAAGGCTTTTAACTTCAGATCTATCATTTTTATGACAAAAGAATGGAAGAGCAAAAAGATTCGGACTGACACGAAATCATTCTTTTGAACACGACTGCCATAAGAATGAAAAATGAAGTTTAAATGTAATATTCATAGCGATCATAGTCTGCAGTGATTTCATGCAAAGGAGGCATAATTCAGTTAATCGTTCCAAAGTACCGCTTCTCACAGGGTAACATATATGTGTGTTATATTCACCCATATAAAGGTATAATAGAGCTTAGTAAAAACTGAACAGCAAACATTTAAAGAATATTTGGCAGGCACATCAAATGTGTAAATAAGGCAAACTTTACCGTTGTGTTAAAAGGGGGGCTGATACTGCATATTGGCAAAGGGAATTGCTGTTGTGTTTTTGTAAGAAAGTGCCCCTTTTTGACATGGCCACACTCATTTTTTGCCTGGTATTTGATGTGATTTAGTACCCTTGGTAAATCCCTAGTAAATGGAACCCCTGGTACCTGGAACCTGAAGTACTAAAGAGGGCCCTAAGGGCTGCAGCACAAATTGTGCCAGCCTGAGGGACCCCTCACCAAACTCAAGAAAGGTTGCCATTCCGGGCTGCGTGCTTTGGTGCAGACAGAACTGAAAACACAACATGACAAACATACCTGTGTTTCATGGCCCCTAACACTGCATGTAATAATTTTAAGTCACCCCTACAGCAGGCTTTACAGCCCTAAGGCAGAGGGCCTTATATTACGTGAGGAAATATCTGCATGAGCAGAAATGCCCCTGGGCTGGTCAGATTCATTGCTGCCTGTGCAAGTGAACAGGGGAAATCATTTTAAAACATGTGCTGGACACGGGCAAGAACGAGTTCCCCAGATACATGATGGCTTCACTGAAAATTGAGATGTCTGGAATCAAACATCTGGTATTATTAAACCACACTGATTCCAGTGATGGATTTAGTAATACATGCCCCCAGATGGCACCTTACAAGTCAAGTCAAGTCAAGTCAAAAGATTTGTATAGCGCGCTACATACCCAAAGGGTCTCAAGGCGCTTGAAGAAGGGTGGGGAGTTACTTGTCGAATATCCACGTTTTGAGTTGCTTTCTGAATGCTAGGTGGTTCTGAGTAAGGCGAAGGTGTGTGGGAAGTGAGTTCCAAGTTTTAGCTGCTAGGTAGGAGAAGGATCTACCTCCCATGGTGGTTTTGTTGATGCGAGGTACAGTGGCAAGGGCTTGGTTGGAGGATCGTAGCTGGCGGGAGGGGGTGTAGAAGGATAGTCGTGTGTTGAGGCATTCGGGTCCGAGTTCGTAGAGTGCTTTGTGTGCGTGGGTTAGGAGTCGGAAAGTGATCCTCTTATTGACGGGGAGCCAGTGTAGGTTTTTCAGGTGATCAGAGATGTGTATATAGTGCCAAGTCGAACCCAAGGTATCAGAGAGCGTTACATGAGCACCATTTGTTTTAGAGATGGACACATTCATTTTAGGCATGGGGAGATTAAGTAATTTGCCCCGAATCACAGGATGCTTGAGCCGCCCGCCATACTAGAACCTAGTTCCCCAGCTTCAAGGTTGACCGCTCTAGCCATTAAGCCACATCCTCTTCCCCTTTAAACCACTGCCACAGGATGACCTGCAGGTAAGCATTCTAGGGCAGGGGAGATGCGAAGAGCCCACAGCCTTTGGCATGTGAATCTGGCTTCCCTCACAGTAGCGGATGCTGACTCCTTTGTCCAGAGTCCTTTGGTACCTGGACAGGTAGGACAATTAGATAGTCAGGTAGGCATGTCCCCCTACAGGCTAGTACTACCCCTATGGTGGGATACCTGAAGTGGATATTATTTTTCAGAATAAGCCATCTTGGGGTTTGCAAACCTAGGAACTCTGGTACAGGGTTAAGATCACTTCCCACAGGAAGTGGTGATCTAGGGGGCGTAGTAACCCCAGAAGTCAGTTGCCCATTGGTTACTATCCCACACTACCCTAACACCCCTAAATCCAGTATTTAGAGGCACCAGAAAAGCAGATCCTGCTGATCTACAAAGAAGAAGGAGGCTGAAGAACTGCGAAGGCACAAACTGTAGAAGAGCAACTGACTTGGCACCAGCCCTGCCGGACTGTCTGCTGTTCCACGTCGAATTGCGCCAAAGGTGTCTCTTCCGCAAGCTGCCATGTCACCAAACGATGAGAGGGTGCCCTGTTTTCATGAAGATTCACAGACTCCCACGGAGAAGCAAAACTGCTTTCCTGCATCCGGCAGCCACCGAACACGTCAAAGACCCTTTACACCCTGTGTCCCCACATCCACTAACAATGCTAGGCAGAAATCCACTGGTTGTTTCAGTTGTACTGACCTCTCAGTCCCCACCTGCAGCCAATTTGTGAATAGACAGGTAACAACTGGATAACATTGGGCTCCCAGGTGTGAGAAAACAAGGACCCCCTGGGTATCGACAATGTACAGATTCCTAGGGCAGGGTTAAACCAATTTGAGTAAAGAATCCTAGGCCATCTACAAGGTAAGTGACTATGGAAGGCTGGGACCAGAGGAGAAAAAGAATTGTCAAAGAAACTAGTGTATATATAAAAATATATATTTAATTAACAGTAATTAAAAATCATATAGAGACTCAAGAACAATAGTCAAAACTATATGATACATTAAAATAGTCAAATAAGTACTTCTTGACAGCAAAAATCATACATATTCAATAAAAACAAAATACATCATAATAATAGTGCAAATAATTGGAAGTTAGTACAAAAGAGACTCGACGCGCGTTTCGGCAGTAGGGGAACTGCCTTCTTCAGGAGTCGTTGGTAAGGCTATTTTGTATATATTACTTCATATGGTGGAGGAAAATCGATGACAACTTCATTAACGTTGATAAAAGGGTAGATGAATCAAAACCCACTTGATGGGATTAGTATCTATTTTGCTGGCAGCTCAAAAGCTGCAAGTTATTATATCCAATTGTTGGTCCTCATAGTGGCGTCAGAAACAGTATCCGTCACTTTAGGTAGACGATTTTCCAGGTATTTGAATTATAATTCATATGGATATTTTGATGTATTTACGAGTTAAAAGATGCCATAAGCATTAAGTAGGCTTCAATTAAAAGGTCAAATTCCGACAGCAAGATAGTGCTGCTCTGCCGTTCCAAACTCGGTAATTATAGTGGTTGATCTCGGGTACAGCTTAACAAAGAACTCTTCTTGTGTTATCGCAGATGTGGGCTGCAGGATGGTGCAGCTCTGAACCCAGGCTGGCGGCTGCAGCTTTGCCGATGAAGAAAAAAACGGAAGAGGGGAAAACCCTTCGTAAATACATCAAAATATCCATATGAATTATAATTCAAATACCTGGAAAATCGTCTACCTAAAGTGACGGATACTGTTTCTGACGCCACTATGAGGACCAACAATTGGATATAATAACTTGCAGCTTTTGAGCTGCCAGCAAAATAGATACTAATCCCATCAAGTGGGTTTTGATTCATCTACCCTTTTATCAACGTTAATGAAGTTGTCATCGATTTTCCTCCACCATATGAAGTAATATATACAAAATAGCCTTACCAACGACTCCTGAAGAAGGCAGTTCCCCTACTGCCGAAACGCGCGTCGAGTCTCTTTTGTACTAACTTCCAATTATTTGCACTATTATTATGATGTATTTTGTTTTTATTGAATATGTATGATTTTTGCTGTCAAGAAGTACTTATTTGACTATTTTAATGTATCATATAGTTTTGACTATTGTTCTTGAGTCTCTATATGATTTTTAATTACTGTTAATTAAATATATATTTTTATATATACACTAGTTTCTTTGACAATTCTTTTTCTCCTCTGGTCCCAGCCTTCCATAGTCACTTACCTTGTAGATGGCCTAGGATTCTTTACTCAAATAACATTGGGCTCCCAACATTGTATTGTGCCTCTGCAGCTGGCCGCCCCAGTTCTTCCCAGCTTGAACTCTTGGTGCTGCATTGGACATTGCCCCATACTCACCTAAGTTGCTGTACACTACTTGTATGCTGTATTTGTTTTTCTTCCTATAGGAAAACATTGCAGGGTCTGAAAAATTCATTGCCCACCTTTTAAACGTAAAAGTATATCTCTTGCAAAACGTACTTACTTGATTGTGTTAGTATATATATAAATATATGTGTTATTCTTATAAATTGGCGTGGATCTCCTTTTTGAGGTGTGTGCAACTTTTATTGACTATTGAGTATATTTGCAAATATCTAACACTCCTCTGTGATAAGCCTAAGGCTGCTTAACCACACTACACCCTATAAGAGCACCTTGCCATGAAACACCATTTTTTGTATACCATATAAAGATAAAGCTTCCTATAGTTTTCTTAACTAATGTCCAATTTGAAAATCCTGAAGATGGTTGTGACTTTGGACGTCTGCTTGGAACCTGGACCACATTTCTACTGGTCACCCCCAGCAATTACTGGGATGCTCTGGTGCTAGATTCAGGACATATGGTAATATTCAGTGCCATGAATTACACCTCCTGAGTACATGATTGTTCCTGTCACCATCCTCACTGGACACTGACCCCTCTTTGACCTCCAATTCCTATTTTGCTGGCTCCATTTATGGGTAAGCATGGCCTTCTGCTCCTCCAAGGCTATATGTTTTTATTTTCTGAAAGGCTTGCCATAGCCTGTGTTTCCTCAGTAGTTAAGGAGGCAGCTGCCTGTCCTTCAGCTGTTCAGCTTTTTCCAATTTCAGTTCCTCTCTTCTCAATAGCCAGGGCAGCCACAGCATTTTTCTTCTCAAATTGCTCCTTATTCTCCTCAGCAACAAATGCTTTCACACATGTTTTCTCCTGTGCTGCGTGTTACCGACTCTTAAATACCGAATTTTACCGATTCAGTATTTAAGAGTCGGTAAATAGGAAGGGGGGAGATGTAGGTAATTCGAATTTAAGAATTACTGAATTTAAATTTTTATCGGTAAATACCGAATCCTGCAAGGGTGCAGGGGGTGTCACTTTGACACCCTCTAGCACCCCAATTCTGGACTTGTGTGCCATGTGGCACACAGACAAAGAATCGGTATTTTACCACCCAATAGGATTGGGTGGTAAAATACCGATTCTTAAGGGCCTGTGGCACTCTTAGGAGTGCCACCTACATGTGGATTTACCAAATCGGTAAATATACCGATTCAGTATTTTAACGATTCTGTAAATTTACAGATTCGGTAAATTTACAGAATCGGTAAAATATAGGCCCCCTACATCTGAAAACCCTAATACCGGTCGGTAACGGCCGAATTCGGCCGTTACCGACCGGTATTAGGGCTTCTACATCTGGCCCCAAGTCTTTAGCTCTTTATGGAAGGCTGCTTTTGAGGATTCCATCCCAAAAGAACAGCCACGCATCCGAGCTTTCTTTACGAAGGGGACCAGAGCCAACATGGCTCTAGATGATATAAGACTCTGAGTGGGAAAGTAAGGTTTGAGCACTGAGTATAAACAATGAGGGAACCTGTCATTAAAAATCGTGTGACACAGAATCATTGAAATAAGGGAGATTTGCTAAATTAGAGGAAGGCGGTGCAACTTCCTCAGGACAGAGGGAGCGCATTTAGTAAGTTCAATACTAAACGTGCCACTGCGTTGTGAACTCTCTGTAGTTTTTAAAGTCCCCCTTGGGTGACCCCAATGTAGAGAATAGTTCAGATAAGGTGTCACCAGGGCCTGAATCATAGTTCTTATCGCTGTAATAAATCCATTATATTTTTCAGGAATTTTAGTGTGTTAAAACATTTCCCCGCAACATAGCTTATCTGAAAACGTCAGCTTAGGGTCAAACCAGACTTCTAGATTTGTTACTTTTTGTTTGGGGACAGAAATAGGACCTAGGACCTCTGGCCACCAAGCCAAAGACCATCCAAATGGAGCTTTACCCACAATGAGGACCTCTGCTTTATTGGTGTTGAGCCTGAGACAGCTCTTCGCCTTTCACACTGCCAACTACATCAGGCACAGCCTAAATTGTGTCACCGCACCCTTCATTTCCTGGGAGAGAGATACAATCAGTTGAGTATCTTCGGCATAGGACACAATTGAAACTTTGTGTCACTAGACGATCTCTGCCAGGAGGCGTATGTATATATGGAATAGGGTAGAGCTTTAGGTAGAGCCCGGTACCAACCCCCTGGCACACAGTAAATGAATTTGAGGAGAAATGTCTTTGGGAAACTTGGAAGGTGCGGTTTTGAAGTAATGGTTAGACACCTCAGAGCTAATCCACCGACAAGGCAGTTCCACAGCCGCTCTAATAGAAGGCGTGGAATATGGTGTTGAAGGCTGCGCTGAGGTCTAACATAATTAAGGCTGCAGTCTGCCCCTGGCTGCCCAGAGTGTCTCTGAGGCTAGCAACAGACATAACTCTGTCAAAAGCTGCATCTGAAAAAAATAGCTTTAGAGGGATGAAGCAGGTTGTTAATCTCAGTTAACTTAGTGAGTTGAGCATTAACCAGTTTTTCTGCCACTTTCCCAAAATTTGGCGAGAGGAAAATTTGTTTCAGATTTTCAGGCAGTGCTGGATCTAAGGTGGGCTATTTAGGAAAGGGCACAACAATGGTGTGCTTCCAATACGTTGGTAGCTGACCTTTATCACAAGATTGTATAATCAGATTGCCCAAACAAGGTAAAATGACTTCCATATTCACAGCTACAATTTTACGCAAGCCGCGTGCATAGGTGACCCAGATTTGACTTTAAAACAGAGTACCATAAGCTTCTCCAGAGAGGGGGGACTAAAATGAAGAGGCCATTCCTAGAGGACGGTGCCACAAACCAGGTCTCCAAGCACTGAAAGTCCCTATCATCCTGCGGAAGGGTTTCATAGATCTTGTCTACTTTATACGAAAATAAACTAGAAATCTCATTGGAACTCTTTACATACAGGGGGTGACGGAGTGACACCCATCCCAATAACAACAGAGATTTAACAATAGAAAAGATTTCCCTTGAGGTGTGGGCTGACCGCTCAATCTTTTGTCCATAGAAACATCTAGGCATGCAATGGATCTTCCTGTGATAACATTTAAGCACTGTATTACAATTAGCGTTACCTTCTGTGCTATAATTCTTGCACCACATACGCTCCAAGCGTTTACAAGACTTTTTCAGTAGCAGGAGATCCTCGTTCTACCATTTAGCAGAAGGTGTAGTGCGTATTGCCTGTGATTGCGCCCCAATGGGAATCCAATCTAGTAGTCCAAAGAGCCAACTATCTAGATGGGAGTTCGCCAGATCAATGTCCTCACTACACCCAGGTACATTATTCAATAAGGCTTCAGTAAAATCTCTGTAGATACTTTAGCTGATTTACGTGTTTTACCAATATGTGAACAAACAGACTCTGGTAGCGGAATTAACCGCTTCCTCGCTACTGCTTCTTCCCGCTGTGCGCTGGATTTTCAAAAATCGCGGGTTACGTGACAAAGCCAGCTCATCATGCGCGTAGCGGAGGTAACGCCTTTGACGAGCTGGCTTTGTCATACGCGCGGAAGTGGTTAAAAAGGGAATCATATAATGATCCGACCAAGCAACCTGGATTAGATCCATAACTGTAATTGTAGAGAAATGAGAGAAAATTGGGTTTCGGGAATGCCCAAAAACATGAGTGAGCGAATGGACTCTCTGTACCATATGAAGGGTCTCCAGATCCTCAGTCAAAGTAGTAGCCAGGTGACACGTTCCATCCACAAAGTGCAGATTGAGCTCCTGTAGAATTAGCACATTTTTATTGCGCGAAGAAAGAGATGCAACATGTCTGCCAATGCAAAAACAAACTTAACAGCTAGACCGCGGGGGCGGGGGAAATAAATCAAGTAACCAGTAACCAGCAAATTGCAACCTGCCTCATGGATTTTGATTAGGCAGGTCCATTTGAGCCCCACTGGAAATTGCAAAAGGCGTCAAACACACATCTGCACATCGCATTTTGCAGCTTCCTAATTACGAGTCACAGAAAGTACAATTAGGTACTCGTAAAATCTGGCAGTCATACCTGAGGCCCTTAGTTCTTAACCTTAAAAACGGCATGGTAGCTACCCCTATCCCAACTGCTGGCTGCTAATGTCATTCAGTGGATGATTAGTTGGAAATTGAGGTACCCTTATCAACTTAATGACACATCCTGATTAGGTCTCAACACAAGAAACAGAGAAATGTGTTCAACCCCTGGTGGCTACAGTATCAGGGGCAGGCAATTCCAAAGAGACCAAAGTGTAATTGGTGAGTTACAGGAATTAACTATTGGGATTGAGGATATTTATGTAATGTAAACCAAGATCATTGACCATGCTCACAGTTTTCTTTATTTTGGGGCATATTACCAAGGGCCTTATCGCCACTAATTTTTAATTTTATCGCCCTTTTACCTAGCTGTCGCTAACACCAGTTAGCGACAGCTAGTAGGAGATAGCGATCATCTTGGGGCCCGCTTTGCATGTCAGCGATATTTATCGTTAATGACATGCAAAGTGGGCGTGCCAAGATGTTAGCGACTGTAAACAGTCGCTAACATCGCTATCTCCTATTACCTACAATGGCGTACTTTTGGAAATATTCATGCTAAGCGCGAATATCTCCAAAAGCTAACGCCTGCCCAGAGCAGTTCTTACCCACGTTATCCAATGGTAGGTGGATAACATGGCTAAGAGCAGCAGCCATATTCAAGCATTTCAGCCGGTTTTCATCGCTTTTGAGATAAACCTTGATAATAGCAAGGTTTATCTGCGATAAAAATCGACGGAGCTCGCGATAATAATATTGCTACTAACCGTGTTAAGCGAAGATTATCGCTTCCTCTTGTTAATAGGCGGCCCCATTGTTTCCACACGTGGACACCCCTTCAGCAAATCCCAGGTAAATCTGGGGATGATCAGCCCTCTTCCCACCCTCCATGAGGAGTCAAGCCAATGCTTGACTGTAGTAAACCTCTTAGCCTTTTCTGGGTAAAAAGCAGAAGTGAATGCCATCAAACAACCTTGTGTAGTTGTTTGTGGCAGTTAAAAAACGGCCAGACTACTCTCCTATTTGGACTCCCACTTTCCACCCCTTGAATGGTACTAAAAGATACAGAAAACATTTTACTCATGACGAAGATAGACACATATGTAAATGGGTGTACACCTGCTAGGAGTCACTTTGTGAATTTGTGTCCGACAAGAGCAAGTTCAATATGTTCAGAAACATGATGGGAGTGTGGCTCATCCGGCTGGAAAATGGCCGCACTTTAGTTGGCTCTGCCTGCCGAGCTCAAACTCTGTTAATAATCATGCGAACTGGCATGGTTTTGACTTACCACACCCAACGATCCGGACTCCCCACACCACGGAGTACTGATTGATCCCTCTGCGGACCTGATCCGACACTGCTGTGAAGGCAAAC
The DNA here is from genome assembly GCF_964263255.1 of Lissotriton vulgaris. Taxonomy (NCBI): domain Eukaryota; kingdom Metazoa; phylum Chordata; class Amphibia; order Caudata; family Salamandridae; genus Lissotriton; species Lissotriton vulgaris. The sequence goes on along the minus strand of NC_141688.1, from coordinate 183,541,577 downwards.
CCCGGACAGACTCATTCCTCCTCTGGTGCGTGTACGCTGGGACTGCGGCTGGGCGTGGTGCCTGGTGGTGCCTGACTGGAGGGTGCCCATTGCCCGTTTGTGGATGTGTCCTCTTCCCGAGGCAGGGGCACGTAGCGACTGGGCGCTAGGCCACAACGTCCTCCTGGGCCTCCTCTGTGACTGGACCTGCTAGGTCCCGGAGTACCCGATGCCGTGGTCACCACACATCTTGGGCCCCTCATCTTGACCGTTACCTCCACTGCGCTTCGCAGGCAGGGAACCTGCCAACCACCTGGCTGGCAGATTGCAACCCCCATCTTGTCCACGCCACGCACAGGAGCTCTGCCGCCTGCAAAACATTCCTCATGATATCTCGGCGGTGAGTGCTAATCGCCCTGCAGAAGGAAAGCTCTGACTCCACATAGGATTCGGGCACCTACTACCCTGCCAACTGCTGCACCTCTCTGCCTGGACAGCGCCGCATGCGGCGTCTAGCCACCCTCACTGTTGCTGCCATCCATCCACCCCGACCACCCGATGGTGAGCACACAGAGGCCATACCATGGAGAAGGCAGACTCCAAACAGCCCAAACTGGCATTTAATCAGTGCAGGCAGACCAGACAGGAGGAGGCAATGCCGAGTACAATAGAGCAAGCCACCCAAACCGAAGATGGCGTAGCACAGGAGGATGATCTGAAGGCGATCATGTTGGCTGTCCAGGCCAGCGTTGGTGGTATTGCAACTCAGCTGGACAAGTTATCCACCAGTTTGGACACTGTAAGACCTAGGTTGGACATCCATGATATACAAATAACGCAGTTGGAGGTGCGAATTTCAGACGCCGAGGATACCATTACCGGGGGCCGTCAAAAGATGCTCCAAATGGACAGAGTCCTGAAACTTGCCAAGAGTAAGAACGAAGATTTTGAGGCCTGCTCACATAGGAGCAATATACGCATTACAGGTGTGCCGGAGTCCACCAAAATCACAAGAATGGAAGATTACCTCGAACAGCTCTTGCAATTCCTCTTTGGGAGGTGCTATGTTAGGTCTTCGTCATGGAGAGGGCCCATCGCTCTCTAGGACCGAGCCCCCCCCCCCCCGCCCCCAGTGCACCGGCCCATCCGATCATCGCCAAGCTCCTGAACTACTAGGACCGTTATGCAATCCTGCATGTGGCCCGGGAGAAGGCGTGGCGTTCCACCAAGGAAACATGCTTTTCTTCTGCCGAGACTTTACCCTGACCGTCCAGGCTGCCCGACAAGTGTTTCTCCTGGCCAAGTGGTTGCTACAGAAGCTTGATGTCTCCTATTCCTTGGTCTACCCAGCCAAACTACGTCTCCTGAACGGGTCGCAAACCCATACCTTCACTAACCCCAAGCCACCATGGCCTTCGCAAAGAAACTGGACAAGCAACCACAGGCTAGACCACTTAATTCACAGACAGATAACGGAGGCAGCACTAGTGACAATGATTAACAGTGATTATAGCTGCTTTGCTCCTCTCACTCCAGGGATCTGCTCGGACGACCTCTCCTGCTCACCACTGCCCGACACTGCATTTCTGTCGCTCTGCCTGAGATTCTTAGTGCCTGCCCATCTCTATACTTAAGAGGGTCAGTCTGGACCTCTGCTGTATATCCGGCTCTTAATGTCCGATTACAGGCCTCCCTAAGCATCTGATCCCCTTTACACTTTGTTCTCCTATCCTAACTCCAAAAGAGAATGCTCGATTCTGCTGTTTAGCCCAGCTCTAGTACTGAAGTGACATCCCCTTGGATGTGGGGGTGCTCCAATACAGCAAACTGCACAATACAACTATAGTCTAAACAATAGCATGGCTCGGCCAACCTGTCTTAATAATGGGGCTCCTGCCTGGTGGAGCCATGCCTCCCTGGGATAATTCCCTACTCATGTTTACTAGTTCCTCTTCCAAGTTCAGGTTCCCGGGTTGGGGTGGGATGGACTGCTCAACATAAATGGGGGTTGGAGTGGGTGGGTGGTTGGGGGGAAGCCATCACCTGGGTTCTTGCCTCGTATTGGAGGCTGTTTAAAACTTGCACTCAATATTGTTTGTTTTATTATGTTGCATACAACAAGTGCCCACCAGTCACACAGCATAACACAGGCAGCGGACAATCTTGCGGCACACCCATCACTATCTGTTCCTTTATACCATTGCATCACTGAATGACAGCCAACAGACTCCGGACCTTGAACTTAAGGGGTCTTAATGACCACCGTAAGGTCCACCTTATGCATGCCCAGCTCTTACAACACATGGTTGACATCGGCTTCCTCCAGAAAATCCACCTTCTTCCATCCACTTCCTCTAGACTACACTCTAGGCACTAGGGTGAGACCCATTCCTCCTTCTACTCTAACTGCTCATGCAAAGTATCCATCCTTTTATGTAGGGAGCTTACCTGGCACCGGAGGGCCGCTATGTCATCCTCTCCGACACTCCCCTTACCCAGCCCTTAATCCTGGCAGCCATCTACGACCCGAACTCCGTCACTCGTGATTTTTTTATGCAGGTCTGGCAGGACATATTCTCCTTGGGACCCGCTCCTCTCCTGTGGGGAGGTGATTTAAATATTGCACCCTCCCCATCAATTGACTGATCCGGGATACATGCTTCCCATCCACGCGTCACCTTACTCCTGCAATCCATTATGTCTGATAACACCCTGCTGGATGCCTGGCGTCATGCACACCCTGACTGAAGTGAGGGTACTTGTGTGGCAGGTTTGAGGGGTTGCTGGTCTCAACTGTACCTTTTAATCACCACCCTTGATGCCTCTGCCTGGGTCGCTTCCATTGAACATATGGCCTGCACTCTCTCTGATCACGCTCCTGTGAGCCTATGAATGCAGGTCCCACACACACCACGCCGCATATTTGCCTGGCAGCTGCCCACCAATACGCTGTGCAACCCAGTCTTCAGTGCAGAGATTGGCACTGCTATTATTAACTACTTCGAACTAAATGCCGGCTCGGTTGACTCCCCCTCGGCGCTCTGGAAGGGCTTTAAGGTTGTGATCCGGGGTGAGTGTATTTACAAACAATTAGGTGTGTTATGTTCTATCCGGGGAGTCTTGGAGCGCCTGGAGGGCGAGATCAGGACCCTGTATTCCCAACAATCTCGGGATGCCAATCCTGTCACTCTGGTGCAGATTAGAGGTAAAATAACTGAATTTCAAGAAGAGGAGGATAGGGAACTACAGTTCTTGGGTAAGGAGGCAAGGGCACGCTGTTACGGAGAGGGCGACCGCCCTGGCAAAACTCTAGCCAATGTCCTCTGGCATCCATATGCCTCTTCTTACATCACCACCCTCCAGGACGGGGCCTCCGACAGAACCATCTCCCAAATAGAGATCATCACTTGGTTCTCTGCTTTTTATTTAGTTATACTCTGCTGGCAAGACACCTCCCCGCGAGGTCCTCAATCAGTATTTCGAGACCTTTGAGCTCCTCTGGCTAGACAATGGTCAACAAGAGTACCTGGACCAACCCTTTAGCCAGGAGGAGATTTCTGCTATTAAAGCGGGACTCCCTGGGGACAAAGTGCCTGGCTCTGATGGCCTGCCCCCATCCTTCTACAAGCAATTTGGACCCCTGCTTGTTCGCACTTAGCTGCTATGTACATTGAATCTCTCGAAAGTGGTTGTTTCCCCCATCTCTCCGTGAGGCCCTGCTTCCACTCCTACTTAAACAAGACAAGTCCCCCAAACTGTGCGATTCCTTATCATCCTTTATCCCTCATAAATTCTGGTAACAAAATGTACGCAAAGCTGCTTGCCACATGCCTGCTCCCACTCATGCCCCTAATTGCTCACCCGGACAAATCAGGCTTTATTCCCTGGCAATCCACGTCCCACAACCTTGGGACCATTTTCTCCATCCTACATCAGATTAACCCCTCCCTCCAGGCAGTGGCGGAGCTACTCGATGCTACCAAGTCCTTCAACACTCTCGAGTGTCCCTTTTTCTTCTACCTTCTCCCATGCATGGGCTTCAGTCCAAACTTTGTCCATAAAATGCAACTACTTTACACTCTCCCTACCGCTCGCATATGGATAAATGTTCACCATTTCTTTCACCCCTGACCACTCCTTTGTCTGGGCGACTGGCCCAAACAGGTACCTTGGAATCTGGCTAAGCCGGGATGTGGATGAGCTATGGAGAGATCATTTTAGCCACGTAATGGACTGGCTGAAGTGCAAGATTTAGGTGTGGCAAAAGCTTCCCCTGTCGCTTGTGGGGCGCATCACCAAAGCCACAATAGTGGTGCTTCCGAAGTTTCTCTATCTCTTTACGAACATCCCTGTCCCTCTTAACTCACACTTCTTCATTAAACTACACTCTCTAATATTAACTTTGGTATGGCTGGGACGTCAACCTATAATAGCCTTAAACATACTCACACTACCCCTTTCACGGAGAGGCATGGGTGCCCCAGACTGCCAACTGTATGCGCTCAGTGCTAAATCTAGCTACCTCCAATTGTGGGTCCATCCAACACCCTGTCAACCACACAATGTGGTGGAAGCAGACCTTGCTGCTCCATGGCCACCCCAAACCGTACTCTTCATTCCATCTAAACCCCCGCATGGTGAGAAATACACAGTGGAATGTCTGCGATGGTCATTGGGATAGTCTACGGAAATATACCAGTGGCAGTACACTCTCTGCCCCCTCTATGCCCCTAGCCAGTAACCCCGCATTCCCTTCATTGCAGACCGTTGGCATGGCTAGACGTGCCATGCTTTTGGGTATTGTCACACTGGTGGACCTCTACCTCAACAACACTTTCTTCACCCTTGCAGGACCAATGAATAAACTGTTATATTACCAAATCAGAGCAACATGTCAGGAGGCCCATCCTACATTCCCCCACCCCCCACTTGCTGCCCTAGAATCAGTGTATGCTACCAACTCCCCGCGTAAACTGGTCACCAGGATTTATGCACACACGCTCGCTGCATCCCCAGTCAATACTGAACGTGCCTGTGCTGCATGGAGCTAGGACCTGGGTGTGGACATCCTTCGCGTTGTCTGGCTGTACTGCTGTTACCAAATTAGGTGCTTGTCGCCCAGTTATCACTTGTGGCTCATACATTTTAAATATCTACACAGACTTTACAGGACACCTGTCACACTGCACAAACTAGGCTTAACTGCAAGTAATAGGTGCATAAGATGCTCTGCTCCTGTGGCTGATTTTTCCCACCTGGCTTGGCATTGCCCTAGAGTCTCAGACTACTGGTGAGACATGTGCGTGGGCATCAGCAAAATCGTCTCCGAGCACGTCACCCCTGACGCCCCGGTATGCCTCCTAGGCTACGTCAAAGACTTCTCTAACTCAAACTATTCACCATGCTCCTGGTTCTCGCTAGGCGCAGAGTATCCTTCCACTGGGGGTGGAGACCAGCGCCTTAGGTCAAGCACTGGATGGACGACTCGGCCCACTCACAGACATTACTGGGAGAATTTTGAGACTTAATGCCAGCTGCCGGCAGACCCCCAACATCTGGGCTCCCCTCATCTCCTACCTCCTGCGCCAAGCAAACTCATCCAGTCCAGTACACACTTCCCTTAACGCCCCGGCATACATCGGAGGAACGGCCGCTCAGCCCCCCACACCACATCCATCACCATGAGTTCCAAACTCAATGTGCAAACTCCTACATGTCCCTAGGTCTATCGCAATGCTTCTCAGGTCTAATACTATTATCAAGTCTGCTATACCATGCAATGAATGTACCATTTTTCTGATCTCTGCCATATGTTATTGGAATATATATTATGATTACATCAGTGCTGCACTGTAACATTGCAATGTGCATTTCTATGATTTTCAATAAAGGTTTTTGAAAAATAAAAAATAAATATTAAAAAAACAATATGTTCAGAAACATGGATTTACAACCAAATTTACCATTGTGAATGGGCCCCATAACATTTTAATTAGCGTGTTCTGATGTAAGTTTTCTGATACTTTATTTGAAATTAACCAGGTATGATGATTACAATTCGTATTTGTGTTTCTCATAATGTGGTAGAGCACATTAATTCTCTGTGCAATGATAGGTTAAGCAATATATGAAGCATTTCTTTAGTTAATTTAAAAAGGTAACACCATGTGTGGTTTTGTTAATTATATATTGATCACACAGATCACTGTGTGATTCCTGCTCTTGTAGAGCACAGAAACTAAAAATCCTTGACACGAACACCTGAACTAGTAAGTATGGAGATGGCAGATGAGGGGATGGTACTACCCATACGGCACTGCCCCTTGTTCCAACTCTCTTTGATCATGGGCACGAACAACATATTGGAAAGACAACGTAGAAGCAAACACGATTGGTCAGCGTGCTGGCGCTAGAGATTTCCCAGAGATTTTCCTTGAAAGCAAAGCAATGTTGTTACTTGTAATTCAGTGTAAGCCCCTGATGTTTGATCAGCACCCAGCCTTGCAGCAGGCACCTGCTAGCTATCCCCTCTGCAGTGTGACTACTCTGATCACTGGGACAGCAAGCACACCAAAGGGGGGGTCTTGCAGCTTTGCAATGGAAAGTAATGGCTGATTGAATTACGGTCCAGTGGTGTAACAAAGGCCCCCATAGCCCCATCAGTGCAAGGGGGCCCCAAGCTCCCAGCAGCACCCTCAGAACGGTACTCTGGCCTGAGAGCTCCTGAGTGAGTCTGGAGTAGGGCCCTTCTATTTACTTTTCAGGGGGGGCCCTCAAGTTTCTTTATGACACTGAACGGTCGAAGTGGTTTCAAGCCATTAACTTTCATAAGATTTGAGAAACCTTTAGACTCTGTTGTAACCCCTCCTGTGGGGGGTTCTTCTCTGGATCTTCACCCTTCCTTGGTTTAAGGGACTGCATGTTTAGGGTCTCACTAAGATATTATCTGACTGAACGGAGGAAAGTGGAAAGTTTATTTTCTATGTGCTACAGGGAAGATAACAGTGCTATTTAATTCCATGGATAGATTGATGGACCTACTGAGACGATGTCATTTGTGTTAACCCCTTCGATGCTGATGACGAGCTCAGCTCGTCATCACCCACGGGTGGCGTGTGCTGATGACGAGCTGAGCTCGTCATGTATCGAGGTAATTTAAAAAATGCCGCACAGCGCAAAAATCACCGAAGCAGCGATGCGGTTAAAGGGTTATAATATTTTAGCTACACTTGGAGTTAAACACAGCCAGCTACCTCCTGTGGTAAAAAGGGTTGTATACGGGTTGTGACGAGTGGACAGTGGGGTTTCACATGATGCACCACTCAGTCAAAGGAAAAAAGTAAACATGAAAGGAGCACCCGAATGTCTCAGAGGGAGTTAAGAAGTATCTATGACAGAGAGTGAAGGGGTCAAATAATGCAAGTCACACAATCAATTCAGAAGTGCATAATTATGATTGAAATGTGCAGGAGTCAGTTCCCTTGAGAACTTCCCTTTAGAACCTGGGAAATCACTAAGAGAAACATTGGAGGGACCAATGGAGTCTCAGGTCGGGCGATTTTGGAGTGCATAAATAATTGGATAATCCTGCCATGGGGGATAATCTTAAGGCTGGTGTTAGACTGGGCACCTTGGCGAGGGTCTCGCTTCCATTTTTTGCTGTTGCCTCATGTTTTTGCTGGTTATGAATGTTATGGGCACAGTGCCACTGCTGGCCAGTGCCACAGTGCAAATACTCCCTATGGTAAATTGATGTTTGGATTAGTGATTCCATGATTTGGTTGGTTTGGTTTACTTTGCAGACCCTAGTACAGTGCACTGAGTGTGCCCAGGGCTTGTAAACCAAATGCTGCTAGGGGACTTGCAGCACTGGTTGTGCCACCCACAGAAGCAGCCTGTAAAAGTATATTTTAGTTCTGCCATTGCAGAGCCCGTGTGTAGTCTGGTACTGCCATGTTGACTGGGCAGGTGCACCCACTTGCCATTCCCTAAACTTACCCTTTTCTGCATATTAGTCATCCCTATGGTAGGCCCAAGGGCAGGGCGCATTGTAGGTAAAAGATAGGACATGCCCTGGTGTATGTGGCATGTCCTAAAGTGAATAACAGCCATTTTCGTTTTTCACTTTGCAAGGTTACCTGTTCCACATAGGCCAGAATGGGCAATTTGATTATTACATCCTATAATCCTAACTGACTCAGGGAACTAGGTAGAAATGCAAGTTTAGTATGCCTGAACTCAGAATGATAAAATACATCTTTTAGTGAAGTTGCTTTTAACATTCTGTGTTTGAACAAACCACTTACAGAAAGTAAGTATGTTCTTGCCTAACTATCCAAGCCTGCCTCTTCCAGGTTGTGTATTCCTTGTCTGGAGTTTGAGTGACATGGGCTGGGGGATTCCAGGAGACAGGGAGAGTCAGCACAGGGCTGCATAGTGAGATCTGCATGTAGATGGGTAGGAGGAGTTGCACCTGGGACCTAAATAGGGCTGTGCCTTCCCTCCACAATGCTGGCTCCACCTCCTGTGATGCATATGATGTCCCTGGCCTACACTGTGAAAAGAAAGATGGAGTCTTGTCAACAAAGTCCTCGGGCTGACCAGAACTAGTTTGGACTAGGCAAAGGCCTCCCTGCCTTCAAAGAACAAAGGGAAAATGAGTATAAAAGAGGGAACCCAAACCCCAGAACTTGAGTCCACTTTTGGGAAACAAGCAGAAACCTTTGCTGAGAAGAGGAACCAGAGGAACTGAGGAAGAGACTATCCCTAAGCTGAGTGCTGTCTGGGGGATTGGCCTGCAGTGGTTGCCTGACTGCCAAAGAAAGGATAAAGAACTTTGTGCTACTTTCATTCTACTTGTAAAGGATCTCCAAGGGCTTGAGAAGGGGCTTGCCTCCTGCTTAACTCTCAGGGACAACAGACTTCACCCACCAGCTCCCCAAGAGTTCTTTGGAAGTGCCTGCATTTGTGATGGGTTTTCTGAGGGACTGTGTGTTGCAAAGAGCTGGAAGCACGACTCATGAAGAAGAAGTGTGTCGCCACCACAGCCACTGGCGTCGCATCACTGAAGTAGGATGACGCCGGTGTCGCTGTCACTTCACCTCACAGAAGTGCCTCGCATCGCCGGAGAAGAGTGTTGCTGTCACACCGGATGCCGTCGCATCATCGGGAAGCATGTCATGTCGCAGCCGCTGTCGTCGCATCACTGAAGAAAGGTGATGCCTCTGCAGCTGTCGCATCGCATCACCGAAGCGTCTCGCATCACTGGAGAAGAGTGTCTCCGGGTCTGTCACGGCTCAGAAGAATCTTTGAGTCGCCGCATGGCCTTCGGGCATGCACGCATCAAAGTCGCATCAAGAAGAATATGCCATTTTGTTTCATTGCACCGGATCTTCATCACATCATGGCGTTGCTGGGTGTATCGTCAAGGAAACGCAGTAAGAAACTGACACATCGCCTCCCCACGTAGCAGAAACAACGCATCCCCTACGCAGCAGTAGGGACCCGATGCAGCACTATTCTTGCGTGTAAGGAACCGAAGCATCACCTTCCCTGCAACACTTTTGTTGTATAGCGTTGCGCATCCAAAGGTACATTGAACTTAAAGTGTCACATTTTACATCTAAAGAGAACTAAGCTATTTCTACCATTTTTTAAGTACATTATTGTGGATTGTTGTCACTTGTGGTCTTGTGTTATGTCGATTATTTACAGCTTGTGTGGTGTCCATCTGTAATGTTGGCACTGGGTTACTGTATGTGTTCACAAATGCTTTACACACTGCCTCTGAGATAAGCCTGTCTGCTTGTGCCAAGTTACCAAGGGGTGAGCAGGGGTTATTTTATGAGTGTACCCCCTTACCCTGACTAAAGGCAAGGGTCCCTATTTGGTCAAATTCCGCCCGCCATCCTAATGAGGCCCTATATGAGGAGAGTGAACAATCCTTGGATAATACTAATCTTAGAGAGATTGTGGGCAATATTTTGATACATAGACTAGATAGGTGAGAATCCTGTGCATTAATATCCCCATTTAAGCTGGAATTAGTAGATTTAGTGGTGCAGTCTCTAATGGGTAAGAAAACGGGTGATGAGGATGAGTTTGCTGGCACAACATTGATGTAATAAATATCGAATAAAAATTTATAGACAACAAAAATATTGACTCCAGTACTTAAACAGGTAAGTACAAAAATATTGACTAGAAATATTGATGTACAAAATAGATGTATAAATGATCAAATTTTCTATAGAAAAATTAAAAGAAATGTAATATACATTTTATTAAAATATAACAAATAAATTTAATAAAAAAGATAAACACACAAACATAATTATTTATATGAATATCTTTTCTTTAAAACAATTAATAAACTAGTTTTTATTTTGTGTTAAAAGTACAAAATATAAATATATATCAATGATTTAAAATATTTTAAAAAATCTGTACTAAATTATAATATTACACTACTAAAAATGATTTAAACTTAAAATTCACAATACAGTCAGTGCAACAGATGGGGAAGTTTTAGATAGCAGAGGGGTAAAACATCACTCTCCCCACTCCAGTGAAAGCCACAGTTGGGAAAGTGTTGGATAGCAGAGGGGTAAAAATTACTATTCCCACTCCAATCAGTGCAACAGTAGGGAAAGTGTTGGATAGCGGAGAGGCAAAAATTACTATTCACACTTCAGCAGTTACAAATAAATATATTAAAGAAAACATATTATAATATTAATTACATATAACAAATACCTACAGATATTATATAAAATGTAATAATAAATACATTAAAAAATATATAATTCTTTTAAACTCGAAAATCTTAACAAACAAAAACATTATTTAAAACATAAATGTATTAATTGTATTTCCTACCCTATAACAACACACCAATAACAACACAGTTGAACATTTTAAATTAAATGTACTTAAATAATTAACATAATTACCAATCAATAAAAAAATTATTAAATAAAACTAAAACACTCTAACACTATATTGTCCACAGCACATACCTAAATTAAACTATAAAATAATACAACTTAATTAAAACTTATTTTTAATCAAAAACTATTACTATTACCAACTAATTATAAAGTCAATAAAATGTATTTAATACCCACCCCTTACCCTTTTCAAAGTAAAAATAACACAAACAAAAATAAACAATTACCCAAAATAAATATAAAATAATTAATAGTTATTACTAAAACTAAAAACACAAAATGACAATTAAATAAAATATTAACGACTAAAACGTAACATATTAAAAATAGAAACAATTCTTATACAAAAAACATACATCACATACATTTAAAACATATATTAAAAAACATACCACTAATTAAAAAATCGATATTTTAACAACTATATTTTTGCAAACAATATTAAACACTTCAATATTTTTAAAATCGATATTACTTATCTTAAATTGATATTTTTGACCACAATATTCTTGCTGTCGATATTTCTGAACGACAATATTTCTGACTCGATATTTGTGCAATTCTATATTTTAAAGTCGATATTCTGTCTGCACACCGTGTGTGTGGTATTTCAGGTGAGTTTTTTTTAAAAAGGTTCTCACATATTTGTAATCAACATATTCTTAAATTAGCAAATTACACATTACAAGGAAAGAGCAGTAGTCCCTTATTTGACATAGCTGTGGTAGTCAGATCTAAAAAAAAAAAATCCTGGGAATATCAACTCTTATAGACTAGCCACCGCCTGTATAGGGCGTGTCACTGGGCGGGGACGTGGGGCGGGGCAGGGGCAGAGTGGGGGGGTTGTAAAATGCGGCAAACGGATGATTTCAGGTAAGTAATGGTCTCGCTTCGTGTGTCTGTGCGGCAAAGTCCCGTTGGAGCTGCTGTCACCCCCTGGGGGGTTTCACATCGAGGGCCTCTCACCCTAACTTGCTGTGGGGGCAGGAATTGAAGGGCTACGCACCGCACTGGACTCCAAGAGCCAGGAGCCCGTGCGAGACACAACCTGCGAGGAGGCACGCACACTGCTCACCGGTGCACTGAAAATAACTCGCCGGACACGCTGGCGCGGGTCCCGTTTCGTGTGTCTGTGCGGCAAAGTCCCGTTGGAGCTGCTGTCACCCCCGGAGGCGTTTCACATCGAGGGCCTTTCGCCCTAACTTGCTGTGGGGGCAGGAATGGAAGGGCTATGCACCGCACGGGACTCCAAGAGCCAGGAGCCCGTGCGAGACACCACCTACGAGGAGGCATGCCCACTGCTCACCGGCGCACTGAAAATATCTCGCCGGACCCGCTGGCGCGGGTCCCGCTTTGTGTGTCTATGAGGCAAAGTCCCGTTGGAGCTGCTGTCACCCCCGGAGGGGTTTCACATTGAGGGCCTCTCGCCCTAACTTGCTGTGGGGCAGGAATTGAAGGGCTACGCACCGCACGGGACTTCATGAGCCAGGAGCCCGTGCGAGACACCACCTGTGAGGAGGCACGCCCACTGCTTACCGGCGCACTGAAAATAGCTCGCCGGACCCGCTGCAGCGGGTCCCTCTTCGTGTGTCTGTGCGGCAAAGTCCCGTTGGAGCTGCTGTCACCCCCGGAGGGGTTTCACATCAAGGGCCTCTCACCCTAACTTGCTGTGGGGGCTGGAATTGAAGGGCTACGCACCGCACGGGACTCCAAGAGCCAGGAGCCCGTGCGAGACACCACCTGCGAGGAGGCACGCCCACTGCTCACCGGCGCACTGAAAATATCTCGCCGGACCCGCTGGCGCGGGTCCCGCTTTGTGTGTCTATGCGATTCAGAAAAGGGGGTGGTGATGGACAGAGTATCTGAATTAAGCAGAGCACTCCTACCCAGTCAACAGATCAGGGCTTGATCCATCACCGTTTTTTAGCTCACTGCACCATCCCAGCTCAGACCCTGATTACATGCAAATTAGTCTGTCCCTGGCCCAGTGCATCATGGGAACAGGGCAGACCAAACTACCAAGCCAATTCTTTTACTAGAAAGGAAACAGGCTTCCGGGGACTGGTTTCTGGCATTACAGCCGTCTTCGGACCGGCTTGCTTGAAACCTGATGGTGCAGTGAGCAAGGGACTCACATCTGAGCATATCCTTCCACGCTTATGGTGGACAAAACGATTCAGAAAAGAGGGTGGTGATGGACAGAGTATCTGAATTAAGCAGAGCACTCCTACCCAGTCAACAGATCAGGGCTTGATCCATCACCGTTTTTTAGCTCACTGCACCATCCCAGCTCAGAACCTGGCTACATGCAAATTAGTCTGTCCCTGGCCCAGTGCATCATGGGAACAGGGCAGGCTCATGGGCTCATGGCTCTTGGAGTCCCATGCGGTGTGTAGCCCTTCAATTCCTGCCCCCACTGCCAATTAACAGAGAGGGTGCCAGTTAGCAGAGGGGTTCGCCAGGGGTGTGTTATGGCCCCAACATTGTTCTCCCTCTTTATAAATGGGGTGGTGGACCATTTGAGGGAGGACAATGCTGATGCCCCAGTCCTGGCAGGGGAAAAAACACCAACCCTACTCTTTGCAGACGACACCCTCCTGATGTCTAAAGACCCATCTGGGTTACAGAAGCTGCTTGACCGCTTCAGTATGTTTTGCGAGGAGCGAGGGCTAACAGTGAATACAACAAAAACGAAGCTGATGGTCTAATCTACCAAAAAAAAAGCCAGGAAGGTTCATCTTACTTTAGATGGGTCCGTGCTAGAGGTGGTGGAAAAGTTTGACTATCTGGGGGTCAGGCCATGCAACAACATGAAATGGGACTCCCACTTAGCGAAGATGCTCTTAAACCTGAAAAGGGTTTCAGGAGTTATCCTGAGAGACCAGCGAGCGACCACTAGCAGGCCAATAGCATCAGCCCTCATGGTTTATGAGGGGAAGGTGCTGGCCTCGGCGTTTTATGGCTCTGACTTGTGGGGAGATGAAAACACGAGAGATCTGGTTACAGCTGAGAATAAGTTTGTGAGAGACTTGGTATTACTCTCCCTCTCAACCCCCCTGAAACCCTTGTACAACGATATGGGTAAACGCTCAATCGCAGATATAGTACGCCTTCCTCCACTGCTATTTTGGGTACGCCTGAGAAGGACCCCAGAATTAGCAAATTATGCTAGGGTGTTGGACGAGCTGATTAAACTGAATGTGGCATACAAGATAAAATGGCTAAATTCCCTGAGACAGTTAGTTGTGAAGTAAGGAATGGTAGAATCTTGGAATTCTCAGACGCAACCTCTTAAACAAATTGTTAAGAAAATTTATTGGGAGTGGGTTGAGTCTCAGGATTTAAAAAGTACAAAGTGGGGCCAACTAACTAATCAATTCTTTGAACATAAGCCATTGAGGAAGTTGGAGCCTTTTTTGGATTATATCCAAATCCCGAGAGATAGATCCCTCTTTCTGAAGATGAGGTACGGTATACTCCCCCTCAAAAAGTACACAATGCAGCAAGAAAAAAGTGGATCAGCATGATGCTAGTGTCAAGGAAAGTGGCAGCTGCGAATAACAACAGAAATCAGTGGAGACCCATGCAGGCCTTCAGCCTAGACTGAGAGCGCTATGGCTGCTAATGCACATTGTTGAGGAAAATGGAATTTTATATGGCCTATATGTCCCCTGCGTGTACCCCAACGTGTAGTATATGTGCATGACATCCATGCATTTTCCCTCTATGGCCGAAATGATGACGCCTATGCATTTGCGTCCAACGTTAACATGTCTGTTATTAGGCCCTCCATGAATACAACGTTAATTCTGCACTGAGGCCTATGTTGCCAATGCTTTTACATGGTACGCGTTTAAATATCGAGAAGCACACGTTTTTGTGGCCCAGCCGAGCCAGGCCCTGAATTCGGCTCCGAGCCTCTTCTGACTCTGAAAGCTGCAGTTTAGGTATGCATTCCTGACCTCTCCCTCACTCCCTGCTCAGCCGAGAGGTGCCCGGTCTGGCCTGCCTGCCAAGACGGTATTTTGCCTACAGTTATCTGCTCAGCTCCGCGAAAACACATTCCAGTCTAGTGAAAGAGGTAAACATTTTCCGCCTGCAGAGCATAGGGCCTAGCCTTCCTGTCTCCATGCAAGTGATTTACTGAACCCGTTACCATAGAAGGCCCATGGCCCCCACGCAATGCACGAAGAAATATATGCACACACTAGCATTTAGTGATGAACAGCCTTTGCTCGAAAGACCTTTACTTCAGACAATACATCCTCCAAACACAAGATATCAGATATGGCAAAAGGTGCAGGTTGTTCTGACATCCCAGACTCCAGACTCCTCTTCTAGTGCTAAAGTCAGCTCCCCCCAGCTCTCCCCAGTTACACGTCAATTTCACGTCATGACCAGTTGCGCACAAATGTAGGTTAAACGTTTCTGCTGCCCTGCAGACCTCCTCTATGCATCCACCCACCTATGACACACCTATGACTCATCAAGTGAACACCCACGTGTACGCCTCCTTACACGCCTTCTTTCACGCCCTTGTGTTCTTATCTCTCTCTTTCACTTGCTCCGCCTGGAGTGTACCGCCTTCTCTATTCATTGCAATTGTATGGTTTTACTATATATAATGTGTGATGTGAATAAAACGATAGATATCCCTTCCTGAACCTTAGTGGTGATGGAACCCGATTCTCAGTGACTCGAGTCATTTAAATTAAAGCCCTTTTTGACTCAGATACCACGGACTCTGCCTCTCATTTTATGAGCTATCTTTTATTATTATTAATGTATAGAAACTATGTCCGGGTAATTTTATTTACCACATAATTCTGGCGCCCGAATAGGGACTAGTCCCCTTCCCCACGCGCCGGCGATGTAGACGCAGCCCCTGACCCTTTCCATAGCCGTGACGGACTCTTTCTGTGCACATCCGCGGGTTTTCCTGCCAACTCCCTCAGGCCCACGGAGGAGACGGAGACTGCGACCAGGCATCCACACGAGGCGGTGAGGAGTGCGGACCATCCCGACCAGAGCCCAAGCCGAGAGAGCAAGGTCCGAGGTATCCCGAGGCCCACCTGTTCCGAGGCGCATGCGCAGCAAGAAGCCGTAGCAGTCCAGTCCAGTATCGAGGTTCCGAGGCCTTCAGTTTTGCTTCCCGGTGAGTACCGTTGTTGGGAACGCATAGAGACGGGTTCATTTATTTGAGCCCGGTCAAGACGGGTCTGGGTACACAGACCCGGTACAGACGTGTCCATTTTAGGTGGATGCGGTAAAGACGTGTCTCCTTATGAGACCAAAATGACTGTACTGTTCTAGCAGTGCATCCAGTATTTTATGTTTGAATTTCTAGGATTGTGTTCTTCCATGTACTAGTCAGTATCTGTTTCTAATGTTTTAAATGTCGTGGTATGAATGATTGTTTACAGTCTATTATTGTGCTTATTGTGTTTCTGTTCAAGTCAGTTCAAACATGCCGCTGTTTTCGAAATTACGTCAGATAGGAACCAGGAAAGGGATACTCGAAGAGGCAGTTCCCGTTCCGCCTAGGGACACTCCTGGACATTTCATGTACCAAAAACATGGCCTAGATGCCATACTGTATTTAGATTTATGGGTGGATTACACGAAGGATCTGGAAGAGAAATATAGATGGCCTGTCTCAGGGACATGGGATGCTGATTGCATCATGAGTGTAGAGGAAGCACTATGGAAAAAGAAAACCAGACAATCCCAGAAAGATGCCATAGAGTTGTGGCGTAAAGAAGCGCATAGAAGAACAGAGAAAGAAATTAACAAAGCAGAGAGAAGTAGAGATGCATCAGAAAAAGCCAAAGAAAAAGAGCTAAAAGAAGAAGGTGAACGGGTTAAGGCAGAACAATTAGATAGACAAAGAAATGCCCTAATTAAAGGCATGTATCCCCTCCTTGCTGAGGGCCTGCCGAAAGTGACCCCGGAAGTACCCAGTAACTTGCCGCCACCACTGATCCCGACTAAACTCCGTAGTCATAAACAGACAGCAGCGGACATTTTTCTTTCCTCCTATGTAGACGACGCTGCTCCAGAATACGTAAATGAAGATTTACCTCCTCCCAACCCAATCAATCCTACCAATCCTACTAATCCTCCTGCCACCCTTCCTACCAATCTTTTTCGCCCATCACCTGTAGTACAAGATCAACCCACATTACCAGCGGCAGCGCTGGCAGTAAAAGCCGATTCAAGCCAAGGCGACTCAAGTCTAGGAGCATCGGGAGGGGGACCTTCTAGAGATACACCGTACACCCCACCACCAGTAAAACGATCACTACGAGAATTAGCACTACAACACACGCCAAACCCAATGACATTAGCAACCCTTAGACAGTCCCTCACCGATTGTATATATGATCCAGTACCAGGTGAAGGCACAATGCTCATATACTCAATACGATTAAGAGGCGTTGCAGACTATCTGATTACTCTACCAGGCATGAAGGAACATTTAGACAGAATATACCACTTCATTAGAACGGGGGAAGGATCAGAAAGTATACATGAGGCCATGGCAAATAGAAAAGTGGAGCTTCAACGCATGCTCTTACAGTTTTTGATTAATTGTTTGATCAGGGAATGAGACCAGCCAGATAAAGAAGTAACTAAAGGTATGACGAACTAGAGTGACAATATAGCTATTGGTAAACATGATACACAGAATAGAGTAGAAAGCATGTACAGGAAAATTCGTAAAGAAATACTTGAGATACACAAGAAAGAACAAGCCGAGAAACAAGCCGAGAAAGAGGACGATGAAGTCTCAGAGGACGATGATGCAGTAACAGGGGAAATAAATAAATTAAATTACGTCGGTAGGGCAAGGCCGTTTGACAGACCCATACGCCTAGATTACAATAAACGTTCTCTCTCTCCAATACCAGAACGATATTCTGTCAATTTCCAGTCCCTCGAACATCTATTCCAAGCTACTGAACATGCACTGAAAAAACGAGTAGGGAGTAACGAACTTAGTATAATCCATGAACAGGAACTAGCCCGGTCAGCAGTGCAATGGGCTGGCAATTCTAACATATATAAAGATGACATAGTAGCGCAAACATTTCTGAGTCTTCCTCCGGAAGAACAGCGTTTAGCTGGTATTTACATGATTCAACATCTCATCACATTGTACGAGAGTCAGCATTCTGATCCAGGTCCCCTGTATAAATTATTGGACGATTTACTCCTAGCAAGATGGAGAGGCCTAGGTACCGAATTAATTAATGTCATTTTAGATCAACGACATAAGTACTTGACTTTTCTGGCTCCACACTTGATTCCTGCCCCCATCAAGAAAGAAAGACCTTTTACATAGACAGACAGAATCCCCTACGAGAGGTTCATCCCTTTAGAACTACAGGGGGTGCGCTTCAACGAGTATACGTTTACACACCCTTAACGAAAATGGAATTATTGGAAGTGAAAAAATGACTGCCCTGTCACGACAAAGACCCAGGGGGGTTCCACCGTGAATTAAAAGATATGCTCCGCATGGGGGAGTACACATACGCTGATATTATTAAAATGTTGAAAGTACTGTTACCCGCAGGCATTTACGAAAAACTTAAAGAAAAAGAGTGGGAGGTGGGAGAGAAAAAGATTAATTGGGCAGAATTAGAAGATGAAGATAATACACGAACCCCTGGTACTGGACTCGGGGACAAGGTTAAAGAATTACCCTAGCTATTAATACAGGTTTTGCCGAGATTATTGACTATTAAAAAAGAAGATTGGGATGCTATTTCAGCCTGTAAGCAGAAACAAGATGAAGACACTAGTGATTTTTATTCTAGATTCGAAAAATGTTTTCTTATTAACAGTGGCCTGAAGACAAGTAGTGAATCGTACCCACATCTTTTTGTGAGCAAACTAGTAGAGAATTCCTTACCTCAGATTAAAAATAGAGTACTGAAGGTTGAGAGTACCTGGCAAGCGAATAGCCCTTCCCAAATGTTACAAATGTTACAGTATCACCAGAACAGAATTAGAGAAGAACAGGAACACGAAAAGAGACGCATGAAAGATACAAAAATGAAAGTACTAGTCGCTCAATCAGTTCCAGCTGATGGCCATAAAAAGAGCACGGCACCTGTCAAAGGGAACTGTAACTACTGTAAACAGCCAGGTCACTATATAAATGAATGTGCTGTCCTGAGACACAATATAGCTACAGGCAAGACGAAGGAAAGACCGCGTCCTCCTAGACAGGATAACATCCCACAGAACACGCAAACTCCACAGAACGCACAACAGACAGTAGCTGTGCCCCAACCCATTGCTGCCATACAACATGTCACGCAACAGATGTACCAGTATGCTCAGTCAGACTACCCAGATTATCAACAGTACTCATGAAACAGCCTAGAGAGGGAGGTTGGCTTGCCCCTTATCGAGGTTCCTGTAGATCAAAAGGGTCCCTATGTACATAGTCATGTATTAGGGAAAGACAGAAAATTTTTGATTGACACAGGGGCGAGCAGGACTACCATCTGTCATGACGAGGTTCCAGGGGCACCCCTCTCAGGCTCACAGAATGTTTCCCTGGGATTTTCAGGAAAGCCTATTGTTAACGAAGTATCAAAGCCAGTTTCCCTAGAAGTTGGTCCATTGTCCCGCACTACAGACTTGTTGCTTACGAAATCATGTCCAGAAAACTTGCTTGGTATAAAAACATTGAAAGAATTAGGAGCAGTGATTTGTTGTTCTCCGGAAGGAGTGAGATTGTTTTTACATGATTTTAAAGGACATTATGTGTTGAGAGATTTTGACCCCAGGCTCCAGAATTTACCACAGCATTTATGGGCGCAAGGTCCGACTGATGTAGGTTACATGCACATTACACCATACCGTGTCACACTCAAGCAAGGAGTTGTACTACCACGAATCCGACAATACAAGTTGCCACCTGATGCTGTAGTTGCATTACTGAAGATTGTTGACAAACTCATTGCACAGGGAGTGGTTGTAGAAACTGACTCCAATGTATGTAATTCCCCTATCATTCCGATTCTTAAACGAACTGACCCGAATGCACCTCCGGTCTACAGACTAGTGATTGACCTCCGAGAATTGAACAAATGCATAATACCCCAGCACCCAGTGGTCCCAGACATTTCCTCACTATTGACTGTAATTGATTCCGAAGCAGCGTTCTTTACTGTAATTGATCTGAAGAACGCCTTCTTTAGTGTCCCGATCCATCCGGAGAGCCAATACCTCTTCGGATTCTGTTTAAATGGCCGAAGCTTCAAATTTGCAAGGGCTCCTCAAGGGTTCACAGAAAGCCCTAGTATTTACAGTCAAGCATTGAAAAGACAACTAGACAGTATTAACATGCCTACTGACACTGCTCTGCTCCAATACGTTGATGATCTCTTGATCACAGCACGAACAGAACAAGACTGTGAACGTGCATCACTGACAGTCTTATACTTCCTGGCAGAAAAGGGGCACAAGGTGTCCCCTTCAAAGTTACAATTCTGTGTCCAGCAAGTTGTGTACCTTGGTCACTTGCTGTCCAAGAGGGGTAGACAGTTGACACCTGACCGCATTCAGTTAATTGCACATCTTCCACAGCCCAAGACACAAAAGGAAGTACGGGCCTTCATTGGCCTCACTTCTTACTGCAGACAATGGATTCCCCAGTACGCATATCTAGCCAAACCACTCATACAGTTAACAACACAGGAGGCAGCGTCTTCGACTGTCCTCCCTTGGACTCAGGAACATACACTTGCATTTGATGAATTGAAGAAAGCCCTATGTCAAGCACCAGTTTTAGCGACACCATGTTACAGTAAACCTTTTACACTTTTTGTCACTGAACGCGATGGCACAGCGTTATCTGTCCTTACACAAGATCAAGCAGGAAAACACAAGCCTTGTGCTTATTTTTCTAGTACATTGGGTCCAGTGGCCCAGGCTCTGCCTGCGTGCCTGAAATCAGTTGCAGCAACAGCTCTAGCAATCAGACAAAGCGATTCCATAGTTTTAGGACATCCTCTGACAGTGCAGGTTCCACACTCAGTGGAAGTTCTCTTGAAGCGGACACAGACACAGCACCTGACTATAGCAAGACTGACAGGATATGAACTGACATTGTTCCAGCCACACATAGAGATCAGACGTTGCAATACCCTAAACCCTGCGACGCTTTTACCCTCAAATACGTCAGACCCTGCACCACATGACTGTGTGGAAGTAATTAACACAGTGACGAAGCCAAGACAAGAATTGACAGACATCGCATTACCCGACCCAGACTGACACTTTATGTGGATAGTTCATGTATGAGAACAAGCACAGGAGAGTTAGTGGCCCCATATGCTGTAACCACCGATACTGAAGTCATAGAAACACAACGAATTGACACCCTGTCAGCCCAAGCAGCAGAGCTCATCGCTCTGACCCAAGCTTGTATTCGAGCCAAGAACCTGAAAGTAAACATATACACAGATTCACAGTACGCATTCGGAGTCGTTCACGATTTTGGTGTCCTTTGGCAAGAGAAAGGTTTTCTGACCTCTCATGGGGCCAAAATACAGCATGGTCCCCTCATTCAAGCCCTGTTAGATGCCATATACTTACCTACAGCAATAGCCATCATGAAGTGCAAAGCACATACTAAAGTCACTGACACTATTTCCCAGGGTAACGACCTGGCAGATCGAACAGCTAAACTTACCGCTCAGACTCAAACAGACATTCCAACTGACACGACAAAGACTGAAGTACCATCACTAATAAATTGCATGACAGTCAGGGATCCCTCACGAGATGTACTCGACATACAGACACATGCCACTCCAGACGAAATCAAGAAATGGACGGAACAAGGAGGGGTCCAGACAGACCAGGGTTGGATGACAAAAGGCAAAGTCACATGGTTTCTCCCCGACTCCATGGTTCAAGTTATCATAAATACAGCACATAGTCCAGCACACTTAGGAGAAAAAGCCATGTTAGACAGTTTACAGAACATCTGGTTCAACAAGCATTTACGTACAGCAGCGAAACAGAAAGTGCGTACCTGCCTGATCTGTTGTCAGTTCAATCCAGGCAAAGGCATTCCCATGGAACAAGGTGGATTTCATCCTCCTGATCACCCTTTTGAAGTCCTCCAGATGGATTATATTCAGATGGACAGATGTCGAGGATTTAAGTATGTCCTCGTAGTGGTATGTGCACTATCTAGATGGACAGAAGCGTATCCAGTCCCAGATTACACTGCTGTGACCACCGCCAAGCAGTTGGTCCGAGAATTTTCCCCGCGATACGGCTTGCCCCATGTCGTGTACTCAGATAATGGGCAACCATTCTCTTCTGAATTGATGAAACAAGTATCTCTTCTGTTAGGGTACCAGTGGAAATTCCATTGCGTATGACACCCAGAGGCAGCAGGTCTCGTCGAGAGACACAATCAAACTCTGAAAACTAAGTTAGCGAAGGTCTGTGCAGAAAAAGGCGTGGATTGGATGGTAGCCTTGCCGGTTGCCCTCTTTTACATGCGTATGGTAGCTCACTCCAGAACCGGACTATCCCCGTACGAGGTGGTTTTTGGTAGACCGCCGAATATGTGGGGTACGCCTATGCCACGTAAAATAACTGATGTTGACAGTGCTATGCTGACAGATTACCTGTCTTCCTTGATGTCTGCACTACTTTCTTGTCATTCACAGGTTGCAGCTGCCTTCCCGGACAACACCCAGGTGAAGACTCATTCAACTGTTCCGGGAGACCTGGTGTTTGTCCGCAACTTCGACCGTTCAAGCCCTCTGGAGCCCCGCTGGCGTGCGCCCAAATTAGTCTTGCTCACGACGAGAACCGCCGTCAAGGTCGAGGGAAGGAAGGGCTGGCTCCATGCCCATCATGCGAAGCGTTTCCATGGACTTGGTCCAGTAAAGGACTCTGAGAACTGTCCCGAGAACATTGACATTAAACCCCCTTTTCTAGAAAAGACTCCGCAACAAGAATATAGACAAAAGTTACGGTCTAGTAAGTCAGACAGTGTTTAATTGGTTAAGTCCCCCTCGGGTGAAGCGGTTAGACAGGTTCCTGACATGTATAAGATCGTAGACCCAAATAGTCAGAGAGATAAGCAGAAGAAAATGAAAGAGAAGTACTGCAAAAACTTACGCAGTAGATGCATAGTAACTCTGATCATTATGTTTTTTCTAAGTATATCGATTATATGTATAAGCTTGACACTACATGTTTTCTTTCCTCCTCTTGGTTCACATATACATTCATCCTTCAATGACACTGTAGAACATACATTCAGCGACCTGCCACCCCATGAATTGTCCTATCGACTAGCACTGCGCAACAATACTTTTATCCGTATGTTACACCATTCTCACCAGACCAGCAATGTTACGAATTGCTGGGTATGCGGCAGACTCCCACCTTATCAGAAAATGAAGGGAGTACTGCCCCTCTTTCCTTATCCGTTTTCGCACAATGGTTTGTGCGGAGCTTGGTTTGCTTTAATGTCATCACTAGACAGTAAGTCCACAGTTTCCCAGGGCGATTGGATATGGGGAGACCTGAATACAGTTATGAATAAGGCATGTTTCCCAGACGAAGACGGTCTTCCCCAAAGGAAAGGGACTGATCTAGAAAATGAAGTGTACGAATTAGGGAATGTTTCTCTGAACCTTATGATTCTGAACGTCCAATCCGAGACCAATACAGGTTCACCGTTTATAACAGTCTTACCAGTGAAAGGTGAATTATGTGTTAGGAAAAATGGTTCAGTGCACTTGGAACACAGTGATTGTAATACTGTGGTCGAATTCAATGATAAAGGAAAGTCTACTTTTAAGGCTTCCCGTCATTCCTATTTCATTTGTGGTCAGACAGCTTATGTACGTCTGCCCTTAGACTGGGGTGGAACGTGTTATATTGCGTTCCTACTGCCACCTGTTTTTCTAGCCCCATCCCATTATCATCGTGATTCCCAACTCATACATGTAAGACACAAGAGGGAGATCGAGTCCCCAATTGTCGATCAGACTGAGACAGCGTGGGAGCAATATACAGATTTTAATAAAGGATTCTTTTTCTTCGTAGGTCCCGTCCAAAACAGCAAATTAATACGCAAATTAACCAGAACCTTGGAAGCAGTAGTGAATGAGACTACTTCTGCCTTAGGCAACCTGACCGAGGAGCAGTCTGCTATGAGACTTGTTGTTCTTCAGAACCGCCTTGTTCTTGACGTCATCCTGGCCGATAGGGGCGGGGCTTGTAGAGTGATTGGCTCCAGTTGTTGTGTGTTTATTCCTAATAACGCACCATCAGTGTATGCAGCAATAACAAGGCTCCATAAGATTGCTCGCGAGATACACCAGAATCCAGGCACCTGGACTTGGTCCGGTTGGCTCTGGAGTGAGATATCAGCCTGGGGATGGAAAGTGTTGTCATTCCTAGGAGTAATACTGCTCATATTATTCAGTTGCTGTCTCTGTCTGCAATGTGGCCCAGCGATTTGCGGCTTGTGTGCGGCTGCCTGTATTCCCCGTCCACGTTCACGTTCCCGTGCACGAATGAAAAAAGACGAGCAAATGATGCTATATGAACAAATAGATGGTCTCATGAATATAGATGTTTCTTGAAGGGAACGTAGGGGACAAGGAGGGAATGAGGAAAATGGAATTTTATATGGCCTATGTGTCCCCTGCGTGTACCCCAACGTGTAGTATATGTGCATGACAACCATGCATTTTCCCTCTATGGCCGAAATGATGACGCCTATGCATTTGCGTCCAACGTTAACATGTCTGTTATTAGGCCCTCCATGAATACAACGTTAATTCTGCACTGAGGCCTATGTTGCCAATGCTTTTACATGGTACGCGTTTAAATATCGAGAAGCACACGTTTTTGTGGCCCAGCCGAGCCAGGCCCTGAATTCAGGCTCCAAACCTCTTCTGACTCTGAAAGCTGCAGTTTAGGTATGCATTC
Source organism: Lissotriton vulgaris (assembly GCF_964263255.1). NCBI lineage: Eukaryota > Metazoa > Chordata > Amphibia > Caudata > Salamandridae > Lissotriton > Lissotriton vulgaris. The sequence goes on along the minus strand of NC_141688.1, from coordinate 183,516,657 downwards.
CTGACCTCTCCCTCACTCCCTGCTCAGCCGAGAGGTGCCCGGTCTGGCCTGCCTGCAAAGACGGTATTTTGCCTACAGTTATCTGCTCAGCTCCGCGAAAACACATTCCAGTCTAGTGAAAGAGGTAAACATTTTCCGCCTGCAGAGCATAGGGCCTAGCCTTCCTGTCTCCATGCAAGTGATTTACTGAACCCGTTACCATAGAAGGCCCATGGCCCCCACGCAATGCACGAAGAAATATATGCACACACTAGCATTTAGTGATGAACAGCCTTTGCTCGAAAGACCTTTACTTCAGACAATACATCCTCCAAACACAAGATATCAGATATGGCAAAAGGTGCAGATCGTTCTGACATCCCAGACTCCAGACTCCTCTTCTAGTGCTAAAGTCAGCTCCCCCCAGCTCTCCCCAGTTACACGTCAATTTCACGTCATGACCAGTTGCGCACACATGTAGGGTAAAAGTTTCTGCTGCCCTGCAGACCTCCTCTATGCATCCACCCACCTATGACACACCTATGACTCATCAAGTGAACACCCACGTGTACGCCTCCTTACACGCCTTCTTTCACGCCCTTGTGTTCTTATCTCTCTCTTTCACTTGCTCCGCCTGGAGTGTACCGCCTTCTCTATTCATTGCAATTGTATGGTTTTACTATATATAATGTGTGATGTGAATAAAACGATAGATATCCCTTCCTGAACCTTAGTGGTGATGGAACCCGATTCTCAGTGACTCGAGTCATTTAAATTAAAGCCCTTTTTGACTCAGATACCACGGACTCTGCCTCTCATTTTATGAGCTATCTTTTATTATTATTAATGTATAGAAACTATGTCCGGGTAATTTTATTTACCACATTGTGGGGCAGGGTTCATGGGAGCCACTCCCAAGAAAAGGAGCTGGACAGATTATGGACTGCTGCGGAGGTGTTGCTGTGGTGTCCACTGGCGCACAAGAAACAGAGAAGAGTGGTGGGTCCTAGCGGACACATGATTGCGGAAAGACCAAGGACAACACGAAGGAAAAGTGGGGACTGATTTTATGGGGCCTGTGATTAGCACCTCTTGCCTCCTCACTGCTGCCACTATCCTCCAAATGGCTGATTACTAAGGGGAAAACAGTTGCATGGACTCATGAACCTTGTAGGCAGGGCATGCGGGATGCAAAGCCTGCAGTCGTTAATCAGTTGGCCACGTAATTAGACTACTACATTGGGTTCTGCCCATTTTAATCTCCTGAATATTTTTGCTTTCGGACAACCTGATTTTGGACTTTTACTGTAAGTGAGTTTCACAAAGGAAGTCTCACTCACTGTAAACTCTCTAATGATAAAGGCTGCTGCTATACATCTTGGGTAAGAGGCTCTGGGCTGGTGGCACACATTTTTAGGCTGAACTACACAACTATCATCTAGTTAAATCCAGTATCTGGACACAGATAGCTTGTTGCAGAAGGGACCCTTCAGGCATTCTTGCCGATCCGGTGCAAGCCTTGTACAGTGAGTGCCAATTAGGTTTTAGTCCATTCTGCAGCTCACCGCCACCCCCCACCCCACCGCTGCCATGACTTGGCTAAGTTAATTACTCGGCTGGCCGGTAGAAGGATCAAAAGCCTCCCCACACATAGAGCCATTTGAGAATGCTCTGGCTTGTTCCTAGGAAATAAAGGGTGGAGATTATATGTGGATGTGCTAATTAAGCATGGGCGGAAAATCCGTTACGCTCGCGGATTTTGCTGATTTTCGGTAAATTCGCAATCCGCGAGATTCGCGAATTTCCCGCAAAATCCGCAAATCCGCGCGCTGCGGATTTTTTGCTTGTGTTCGCACTGCTCGCGGCCCGCGGCGCGGGCAGCAACAATCTCGCACTCGCGAAATTACAAAAATTACAATTGGGGAGGGGTGAAGGAAGGAAGTGGCCCAGTCTCCAACTTCCTGTTCCTGTCCAGCAAGCTCCTCCCATTGGGGTGGGGTGAAGGAAGTGCCCTTTTTGTGGATGCTGCTGGATATTTGGATTTGAGGCCTTTTGCATTACTTTTGGATTCGAAATTTGATTTCACAAGTAAGTTGATAAGTTGATGTTGTTTGTGGTGATTTTTGTGTGTGTTTTTCGACTTTTGGGGTGGTGTTGGGGGCTGGCTATGTTGGTGGGGGGCCATTTGGATTACTTTTGGATTCGAAATTTGATTTCAGAAGTAATTTGATAAGTTGATGTTGTTTGTGGTGATTTTTTGTGTGTGTTTTTCGACTTTTGGGGTGGATTTGGGGGCTGGCTATGTTGGTGGTGGGGCCATTTTGAGGCATGGTCCTGCAGGTCCTGGCCATGTGGATGGGGACAAGCGGCCATTTTGAAGTCAGGCAGTGTGCTTTGTGCCATAGGCCCACCCAGTCTGCTCTGATTTCATTCATTATGCCCAGGGGCCCTAGAACTCCCGCAGATTTACCGAAAATCTGCAAGTTCGCGAGCTGTGGATTTTTTTGCTTGTGTTCGCACTGCTCGCGTCCCTCGCTGCAACAATCTCGCACTCGCGAAATTGCACAAATTACAATTCTGCACATGATTAATTGAAAACCATCAGCAGGCACCATAAGGAGTCCATTTTGTGGGGGTGGGTGCCCACCCCCACAAAATGGGGTGCCATAGTCCTGCACCCAATGTGCTCTGATTTCATTCATTATGCCCAGGGGTCCCAGAATCGGTCTGTTCGCGGATTTTGCGGGTTTTTCGCCACGTTCGCGTCGTGAAGCAACAATCTCGCACTCGCGAAATTGCAAAAATTGCAATTCTGCACCAGAAAACCACCAGCAGGCAGCATAAACCTTCTGAAACTTGATGGATGGCATTGGATTGTGGTGATTTGTGTTGTGTTTTTTGACTTTTTGGAGTAGGGGTTGGGGGCTGGCTATGTTGGTGGGGGCCATTTTGAGGCATGGTCCTGGCCATGTGGATGGGGGTCAAGCGGCCATTTTGAAGGCAGGCAGTGAGCTTTGTGCCATAGGCCTGCACCCATTTTGCCTTGCTTTCACCCATTGTGCCTAGGTTGAGTCAGTGGTACATGAAACTACAACCCTATCTGTGGGCTCTCTTGGATCAATGTTAAATTCCTGTTTCCCAAAAATTTAGCAATTCTTATTTTTGATATTTCCATATTGTGGTGTGCACGTGTGTATTCATAAATGCCTACTTGCAAACTATTAATTGAAGCGCTACATATGCAACATATATTTAACTGATGTTCCTCTGTCTTCGTTTGCTTTTAGGTGCACAAAGTCAAGAACTCCGCATCATCGTTGAGCATCAGTGCCAGGAAGAAGTCCTGCTGCGGCCTGCTGTTCCGACATCTGAAGAAGATGGGTCCAAAAAGAGGTGGCCGTAGCTCCTCTTGCAAGAAAGATGTCTCTACTAAGGAGAAGAAGAAGCAAGTGGCACCACTTACCAAGGAGACTGGTGCCTCGACGACTACATTTTTGTGGAAAAATCAAAAGTCCACCATTAGTGCTGCACAGGTAGCCTGTTTAGTGAATCACCAACGACCAGTGATGTTGGCTCATCGCAAGAAAGTAGCAGCACACAATCAACACAGGTTGTAACTCATCTCACAAGTACTAATGAACAACCAAAGCCGCAACAACAACTGCATGGGCTACTAGTAGAAGCACAAGTACATGCGCAAGGAGCTGGCCGAGAAGGAGAAGGCCGAGAAGGAGCTGGCCGAGAAGGAGCTGGCCGAGAAGGAGAAGGCCGAGAAGGAGCTGGCCGAGAAGGAGAAGGCCGAGAAGGAGCTGGCCGAGAAGGAGCTGTCCGAGAAGGAGCTGTCCGAGAAGGAGCTGTCCGAGAAGGAGCTGTTCGAGAAGGAGAAGGCCGAGAAGGAGCTGTCCGAGAAGGAGCTGTCCGAGAAGGAGCTGTCCGAGAAGGAGCTGTCCGAGAAGGAGAAGGCCGAGAAGGAGAGGTCCATGGAGAGTTGCAACGAGAGGTCAGTGAAGAGGCCCATGTAGCGGCGCATGGAGCGGTGCAAGTGGCCACAATGGTTGTTCTTCCAGAAGTAGGGGCACAGGAGGAAATTGACTTTGGAGCCGGGGTATCATGTCAGGAAGACGAAGCCACTCCTCCTGATGATTCATTTTCTCCCAGCTCCCCAGCAAGGAAAAGATCAAGGAGGGTGTGTAGAAGTTCCTCTTCAAGCCCCGCTCCATCAGATGATCTGGATCCAGATTAGCAACTATCTCCGACGTCTGAGAGGGAGGCACACCATGAGCTGAAAAAGGTATCAAATGTTAAAAGGAAGGGCCCCGGAAAGCTCATACTTATGGATCCGAACGTCGGACTTGATGAAGTGGTGCATTCTGATGTTGATAAACAGGATGACAGCAATGACCTAGTCATCACACACGTCATTCCAGCCACACCGGCCATGCAGCAGACAGACATTTATACCCTATCCCGACGTCATGCTGAGCGTGACCCTGGCGACGTGGCACTGGTAGCACCACCAACGCATTCAAGTAGTACAACAAGGTCAACAAAACCTACAGCTCCCATATTTTCTCCCCAGAGGGGACCTCCATCCAGCTCGACTCCCTCAAGTAGGGTTGCTGCAATAATTGCACAACCCAGTAGATGTCTGCAAGGCTCATCCACCACTGCTTCATCTGGCATTGGCAGTATCACCTCGTGCGGCAAAACCAGAAGTTTCCAGTCCCCAGTTTGGAACTTTTTTAGTGTCCATGCAAAGCATGATAACCTAGCCATTTGTTCCATTTGTACGACTACAGTTAGCCGTGGTAAGATTGGTACCAACTATGGTACCGGAGGCCAGATAGGTCATCTTGAAAGAAGGCACGCTGTCGAATGGTTTGCGCACCTAGCAAACATCAAGGGAAAGCAATCCCAAAGGGCAAGTGGCCAAAATATACCCGTACTAGGTATTTCATCTGAAGATGACGGGGAGGTAGAAGAAGCGTCAGACATTTGTCCGGTTGCACCCAGTACCCCTGGCAGCACCACACCCTCCGGAACACATAGGAGGCACACTGAGAGTCTGGGAGACACACCAATGCGGAAAATGTCAACACTAAGCAGAAGTGGGTCGAAGAAGGCATCAGCATCATCCAGTAAATTTGTCCAGCGCACTATTACAGACATGTTCTCCGCAGATGCGCCATTTCAACGCAACCACCCAATTGTGCGCCTGTATAACACTAAGCTGGCTAGAATGCTAGCGGTGGACCTTCTCCCTTTTTCGTTTGTCGAAGGTGTGGGTTTTCTTGAACTCGTGGCAACACTGGTCCCTAAATGGAAGGTTCCTAGCCGGTTCTATTTTGCCAGGGTTGCTGTTCCAGCACTACATAAAGAGGTGCTTGAGTTGGTTGGGGCAGCTTTGCAGAAGAGTGCTGTTCACACTATACACCTGACAACAGACATGTGGACCAGTTGCCAAGCCCTTGATTACATGTGCATCACTGCACACTCGGTCTCTTTTTCAGGGGTTGCAAAACAGATAAATGCAGGTGGTGACTTGGTCGAGATTTTTAAGGGTGCTCGTAAACATGCAACATTAGCCATGTTTGGCATGGAGAAAACTCATACTGCAGACAACATTTTGGATGACTTTAACAAAAAGGTCTTGAAATGGCTGCCCCCAAGAAATTGCAAGGTTGGTTATGTTTCTACTGATAATGGCAGCAATGTAGTTAAGGCCATGGCGGACGGTGACTATTTCAGAGTGCCGTGTTTGGCGCACTGTATGAACCTTGTCGTGCAAAAGTTCTTGAAAAAAGAACTTGCAGTCGACAAAATACTGACCATCTGCAGAAGAATATGCACACATTTCAACCATTCTTTTAAGGCCCAGAAGGAGCTGAGGCGCCAGCAAAATGTACGTAGAATGCCAGTGAAAGCACTTATCCAGGAGGTGGCAACACGTTGGAACTCAATCTTCTACATGCTTGAGCGTCTGCATGAGCTGTTTCCAGTAGTCAATGAGTATTTCTACAACCTGGGTGGTGAAACGACAGAAATGATGCTAGCGGTGGAGCAATGGCAGCTAGTTAAAAGCCTGACAGACATGCTCCGTCCTTTTGAGGTCTTCACGGGTGAAGTCAGCAGGGAGGACTGTTCTTTGAGCAAAGCTATCCCATTGTTGCTGAAGCTCGAGCACCAAGTCAAGGTGGTGTCTTCAGAATTAAAGGATGCTGGAAAGAATGAAGCATATGAGTTGGCGCAGAGATTATTACAACGCCTAGTTAGCAATAAACGGCTTGTAAATATCAAGAAACAACAGCACTACATTTGTGCTACTATTCTGGATCCACGGTACAAAAAGCCATTGTTTGGCAAAGTATTAATTCCTTTTGAAACTTCAGATGTTACAGAGTACAAAGGTTGGCTAGCTCAGTCAGCCATTCGTTTTGAAAGAGAGCGGAAGGAAACTGTAGGAGAAGACAGTACTAGTGAATCAGCAGGCCATCAGGCGTCCCAAAAAAGCACTTCTGTGCCTGTGGCAGAAGTGAGTGTCTTTTCCTCTGAGCCGTTAACCACACCAGCAACCGTATCATCTGCACCAGGCACAGGCGATATGTCTGAAGAGGATTGGCTAAGTCAGCTAGGGTTTCCTTGTCCCAGAAAGGACACAGAAGTGCAAAGTACAGGAATCCGGGAGAACATTGTTTCAATGGTGCAGGCCTACCTGGATGACTCAACAGCGGTCAATATTACTGAGGACCCATTGGCATATTGGCATGGGAAAAGAAACATATGGCGAGAGCTCACCAACCTGGCTATCAATTACTTGTCTTGCCCACTCGCAAGCGTGTCTTCAGAACGTGTTTTTAGTTCTGCTGGTGGCATTGTGACTTCCAAAAGGTCCCGCCTCTTGCCCGCAAATGTGGAGCGGCTCACCATGATAAAGATGAACCAGTACTTCATACCACCAGATTACAAAGTACGAGAATGCACGCAGGAAGAAGAGGACATCAACCTTCCTGAGGAAAGTTCTCCTCAGTTACCAGAAGTACTACCGACTGAATTTGCAGAGTATGAGGACGAGTTCTGCTTCCCTGACAGCGAGTTCTGAAAATGAGTCAATGATTCATTAACTTTATTTTTCGTCCTTATTCACTTTTATTCCTGTGTGTCTGTCTTTCTTTGTTTAGCAAGTGCTTGATCACATTCACAACAAAACTGTAATCACCCAATCAAACAACAAGCCCATCAGCAGAACTGTCTTGATTTTGATGCCGCAGCATTCCTCAGGTTCACAAGTTAGTTGCCAAGAACTCAGTCCTGGTCGTCTATCCTCCTCCTCCAGACTCACCCTATCCATTTCCCGTAATGCTGATGCCTGGATTCCGCACAATGAAGAAACTTACGTTGACGAGTCCCCTAAAGAGGTACTGGAAGTAGTGAGTCCTCATTTAAATACATTTTGCTAAGTGTGGCTTTTTTCCCGGATTTGCTTTTTGGCTGTTTGGGGGGTGTCAAACTTGTTTGCGCTTGGGTTAACGGGTCTTGGCTGGGCCATTGCTGGCAAGGTCTATTAAGGGATGAAATTGGTTAGGAGGAAATGGGAGGTGAAAACGTTTGGGCGTTATTGCTTGCTTGCCTGTCTTAGGGGTGCTGTCTGTGGGGCTTCTAGGTTTTTGGGTGTGGGTTTTGGGGTCTGTGAGCACGGCTGCCACATTTCTAATGTTGATTGCTTTTGTTTTGCAGAAAATCCACGCCGGGAAACTCCAGTTGGGGCCCTGCTGCAGAACGCTTTAGGACACTGTGAATTCCAGGTGGAGACAGCCCTCAAACACAAATTACAGGTAAGATAAGCGTTTGGATGGGAGGTAGCATAATGGAGTATTAGGAGAGGCGAGAGAGTGACAGTGGTACTAGTAAAGTCCTAGGACTCTTGATTTAAGAAACTCTGTGACAGGCATTTAACTTTGGAAAACATTTGGCCAATTACACGTGAACGTTTAGGCGTTATTAATGCTCACTTGCCTGTCTTAGGGGTGCTGTCTGTGGGGCTTCTAGGTTTTTGGGTGTGGGTTTTGGGGTCTGTGAGCACGGCTGCCACATTTCTAATGTTGATTGCTTTTGTTTTGCAGAAAATCCACGCCGGGAAACTCCAGTTGGGGCCCTGCTGCAGAACGCTCTAGGACACTGTGAATTCCAGGTGGAGACAGCCCTCAAACACAAATTACAGGTAAGATAAGCGTTTGGATGGGAGGTAGCATAATGGAGTATTAGGAGAGGCGAGAGAGTGACAGTGGTACTAGTAAAGTCCTAGGACTCTTGATTTAAGAAACTCTGTGACAGGCATTTAACTTTGGAAAACATTTGGCCAATTACACGTGAACCAACACGATGACAGTGTTCAGTAAAACAAACTTACTGCAAAACCACCACCCACCAGGCTCAAAAGTAGTAAAAAACAGGTTTGCTCAGATAAAGTTTGAAAAAGTATATTTTTATATCCCTAACAAAATAATCTCCCGCAAGACCCTCCCTAACCCCAACAAATAAATAGTCCTTCAAAAGTCCCCAAAAACCCCAACTCCCAATTCCCACCCCCCAAAAGTCTCTAAAAAAGGGGCAAGGGACACTCTAGGGATGCCTGGTGTGGACTTTGGCCTCCAGGGCATCATGCCTTAGGGCCAGGGCTTCATACTGCTCCCGGAGGATGGCGTGGTCTAAGCGGAGGCCCTCCAACAAATTTTGATATTCTTTCAACTTCCGGACCTCCGCCTCCAGGTCGGACACTCTGTGCATTGCACGGCGCAAGCGAGCCTTTAGAGTACTGTGAGGGGCAGCCTTTGCTGCTCGGTGGTGGCGTCTGCCAGCCCGGTTCCGTATCGCCGGAGCACTGCGCTGACCGGCAGAACGTGGGGTCACGGAGGAGGATGCAGGTGTCCCATTCGATGTACTGGACTGCGTGTCCTCCCCCTCCAGTTCCACCAGCCGCCGATATTGGGCAACAGTAGCATCCAGCCTCCGTTGCCGGGCCAGTAGAGCCTTCATACTCCTTGATGGTTTTGATGTTTTAGTATTACCAACTATATGAAGAAAGAAAGACATAATCTGTAACCAATGCTCTTTAAGAATATGATTAACACAAAATGATTCAGCAGAAAGTTGTGTCACAGTACAACTAGCAACTACACAATTTGGATTCCGCAAATATCATGGAACGGAAACAGCACTCATCAAAGCGGCAGATGACATTCGACTCATTAGAGACCAAGGTGGTACAGCACTGTTGGTGCTCTTAGATTTATCTGCTGCTTTCGACACGGTTGACCATAAGATCCTAGTCAACCGTGTCGAAAAGATGGGCGTGCAAGGCCTAGCAAAAGATCTGCTAGCGTCTTTTTTAGCAGAGAGATCCCAGGCAGTTATACTGGGCCAGTTTGAATCCGCTGGGCTATCGCTGCCATGTGGGGTACCTCAAGGTTCATCCCTTAGTCCGACACTATTTAATATATATGTGTCGGACCTCGCTAACACCATCAAAGCGCACGGGATGAACCTTACCTCATATGCGGATGATACACAGCTGATACTGGCTGTCAGAAACGATGGGGAAACAGTGGCGGAAAATTTCAAGACAGGTATGCTGGCCATTGGGAAATGGATGTCAGCAAACTGTCTGAAATTAAATTCTGACAAAACCGAGGTGGTCACTTTTGGCCACCTCAGCCCTAGCTGGTCCCCAACTTGGTGGCCATCATCTTTTGGAGCCGTACCCAAGCCAGTCACGAAAGTGAGAAATCTGGGGGTCATCTTTGATGACAAGCTAAGTTTCATGGCTCACGCCAATCAGACGGCCTCCACGGCGTTCTACAAATTACGTCTGGTTAGGAAGATCCTTCCTTTTCTTCCTACCAATGTGGGTAAGACACTGGTTAGCGCCTTGGTTCTATCAGCATTGGATTATTGCAATGGCTTGTTTGCAAATGCACAAGTCAGGATAATTAAGAAACTGCAAACAATCCAAAATGCGGCAGCCAGACTTCTCCTTAACATCCCCAAATTTAAGCCAATACAAGAATCTCTGAGGAGTCTTCACTGGCTTCCTGTCAGGAATCGAATTAAATTTAAGACGTTATGTATCGTCTACAAGGCACTACACCATCAAGCACCTCAATTCCTGCGCGACCATCTTGTCCCATACACTCCCACTCGAATGCTACGATCAGCAGGACAGAATGACTTGGTAGTGCCACGGACCAGGCTGGTCAACTGGGGAGACAGACGTTTCCTAGTTGCCGCCCCAAGATTGTGGAATTCTCTCCCACAAATCATAAGATCAAGTCCAAATCTAATGTCCTTTAGGAAGAAATTGAAAACTTGGCTATTTAACATCTGAAAACATCCCCAATATCATATAGGTGAGTAATACAGTACAGCGCCGAGACGCCTGCGGGCATTTGTTTGCGCTTAATAAATCCTAAAAATAAATAAATAAATAAACTAGCCAGCGCAGTACAAAACTATTGAGGCCAGTATCATGGGCGTCCGCAGGGAGGGGCAAGGGGGGGCGCTTGCCCCCCCCCGATCGCAGGTCCATCCAGTGCTGGCCCAGTGACAAATTACAATATGGTAATTACAGCAGGCTGGGACCGACAGACAGATAGAGGCAGAGACAGGGACAGAGAGATAGAGAGGGAGATGGCGAGGGAGAGAGAGAGAGGGATTGAGACTGAGGGTGACGGAGGGAGGGAGACAGAGAGGGAGACAGAGAGACGGAGACAGAGGGAGACAGAGAGACGGAGACAGAGGGAGACAGAGAGACGGAGACGGAGGGAGACAGAGAGAGAGGGAGACGGACAGACTGAGTGAGACAGAGGGAGAGAGAGAGAGGGGGAGAGAGAGCAAGAGAGGGAGACAGGCAGAGAGGGAGGGAGACAGAGAGAGAGAGGGAGGGAGGGAGACAGAGACAGACAGAGAGACATAGACAGAGACAGATGGAGGCAGAGACAGAGAAAGGGGCAGACAGGGAGAGACAGACAGAGAGACAGAGAGGGAGACAGAGGGAGGGAAACAGGGACAGATAGCGACAGGGACAGACTGACAGATAGGGGCAGAGACAGGGACAGACAGAGAGGAAGACAGAAGGAGAGAGAGAGAGGGAGGGAGCCAGAGGGTGACAGAGGGAGGGTGAGGGAGGGAGACAGAGAGAGAGAGACAGCGAGGTAGAGGGAGACACAGGGAGACAGAAAGAGGGAGACAGAGAGAGAGAGAGGGAAACAGAGAGAGGGAGGGAGACAGAGAGAGAGGGAGGGAGACAGAGAGAGAGGGAGGGAGAGAGACAGATAGAGAGACAGAGAGAGAGAGAAAGAAAGATGTGTGTAATGTGTATGCCAGGTCTGGTGGCTCAGTGGACAAAGGCATCTGCTGCAGGGGCATGAGTTCAACCTCATGGTCATAGTTTTTTTGTTGCTCTAGATCCACCCCCCTCCCCCACTGACCCTGCCCCCTTTGGTGCGGCCCTTGGCCACAAACCACACTGTCAATTTGGCCCCGAGAGAAAGTTTGTGAGGACCCATGCTCTATAACCACATCCTCCTGATTTAGATTGAATTGTTTTTTTCTGGCATTTTTTGTTTTTCCCTCTGTTTTAATGTAGTTGCCAGGTCGTCTGCTGTGGTGCCGCACAAGATTTTTCTCTTCCCCCTATGGGGTTCTTTGTTTATTTAAGCTCTATGTCGTGTTAGATTAAAAAAAAATGTATGTAATACTTGTGCTAAATCATGTCAGGACTCAGGAGATGGTGATGATGTTGCCCCCCCCCGGAAACATTTCATAGTATTTTCGTAGTTCATCCAGTGACCGTCTACTCTCTGCAGATACACATCATATGCTATCTAAGAGTCAGATAGTACCATGATCCAGCTTACCTCTACCCGCCAGCACCACTGTCTGTTTCCTCACAGTCTCTTCTTTGGCCACTTGCGCCGCCTCCTCCCCAGAGTTGTCCTCGGACTCGGAGTCGACCACCACCACCACATCCGAGCAGGCCCCGCCACCAGATGTTCCACCTACAAAGTAGATTTAAGAATGTTAGATTACACCACTCACTAGTATTTGGTCTAGGAATGAAGAAATGTGAAAACAACAGAAAAAGTAATTGACTGTCTACTATAGTCTAAAGTAAAAATGTCCCTCCTTCCACAGAAGGCTGTTGTCTTGCTGCACTTTTTTGTCACAATTGATGAATGCTTGCTTAATTTTAACACACACCATTTTTCTCTGAACCGACAGAAGCTGGACTTCTAAGGACAAGAGCAACATCAACTTCAAACCAGGTGAAAGCTCGGCTCGACCACAAGAAATGTGTTCCATTACTCATCAACTCCGCACCAAGCACTTTTCCATTTCCAGCTAACTTAATTTTAATATATGTGTTTACTTTTACTTTTAATAAAGCTTTTAAACTTGAATAGACTCTGTGGTTTTTGGTCCTCCAGACTAGAGTGACTGAGCGAAAAGTTTTGCAAATTTTGGCAAGGAGGAGTCCGTGCCGCTGACACTACCAGGTTTATACAGTGTGCCAAACACGCCACTCTGAAATATTATTACTCTGGTGTTTAGTGTCCATAGTTCGGTTTGTGGAGAATTGTCCCTGCAACAGTAGTATTATGGATTGTGCTCCTATCTAAACACTATTTCGAAAAAATTAAATTAGGAACGCTTGGACAACAGTAGGTCCTCTATATTTAAATGAAAACTTACTGGGGCCAGCAAAGGAGCACTCGCCGCCCTGGCCTGCATCCTCCTCCTCTGGAGCCACAGCATCCTCCTGTTCCACTTCCGTCCGCTTGCCCCTGGGGGGACCTGACGTACAACATGAACAAAAGAACAGAAAACATTGATGATTGCTGCTTGTCGATGTCCTTGTCAACCAAATCAAACATTTAGAAAGAACAAGAACCAACTATTTCAGCCAAAAAGAGGGCTACAAAGGAAGGACTGCACCTGAGCCTCTACTCTAGGGGCAGATTTACAAGCCCCTTGCAGCTCTTTTGCTCCGTTCTTGCTTCACTTTTGTGACGCAGCGCCACAACAAGAGAGGCGCCATGGTGTGGCGTATATTAACGTGACGCATATGGGAGATGCATCCCATTTCAAAGCCCTGCGCCATAAGGGAGCGTTCCAGCGCAAGGGAGGGCGTTCCTGCGCAGGAACGCATGCTAAAAGTGGCTATGGGGAATATATAAAATTTCAACCAGTCATTTAGGACAATGATGCGTCACTCAAACCCTGCATCTGCATGAAGCAGACGTACGGCTTGACGCAGCATTGCTGGAGCTGCGCCATAGTTGCGACGCAACTCCATCAATGAGCCGCCTTTACGGCACCGATGCGTAAACGCTTCGGTGACGTTTTGGGACCATGGTGTGCCGCATTGTAAATACGGTGCACCATGGGTGGTGCTGGCGTGCCGCACACTTTGCAGGGATGCGCAGGTAATTGCAAATCTGACACTTAGGGGCAAACTTACGAGTTCTGGGCTGCACACCTCCAGAGGTGCACCAGAACAAATGCGTAACGCAAAACTAACCTTGCGTCACGGCAGATGCGCCGCAATTACAATGCGGCACACCCTGGCGCAAGGGTAGGCAGATGCGTGACGCATCTCGTGACGAAAGAGGGGCGCATCTCTAGAGTCGCGTCGCAGGCGCGATGCAACTCTAGCAATGCTCAGGGATGCCCAATACTCAACATACCGCATCAGTCCTCACGCCTGCTTCAAGCAAGCAGGCATAAAGAATTGACGTAGTAGCGTCGCGGAAGTGCCTGCGTTAAATCTTGTAGATTTCACGCAGGCACTTTTGCGAGGCGCACAGCTGCCTGACCAAGCCCCCCCCCCCCCCCCTGCGTGGGAACGCACCCATTGTGGCACAGGCCCAGACCTTAACGTGGCGCATCTCCCTAGATGCATCACGTTGTACATGACCCACAGGGATGCGCCACGTTTACGTCGCTGTTGCGCCAGGTAAGGCAGCGTAAACGTGGCACAAGGGGATTGTAAATCTGCCCCTTTGTGTCTAGCATTACGCAGTTCTGTAAAGTACACTCATACATTACTCAGCCCAATTAAATGAACACAAAATAGAAAACAAATAAGCAGTGGCACCGCCACAGAGAAGGAGAGCAGTGCACCTGAAATGCACAGAAGATTTTGAAATAATAACTTACCTCTACTATCAATGTAATCGGCAGCATTATTGCTCTTTGTAAAAAAGTTAAAACAAACATTTGCAATATAACACACAGAGCAGTGGAAAAAACAGAGTAGAGAGTGATGAAAAAATTGCTACTACTACTCACCAAGCCCGGGGACCTTCACTCCCAGCAGGTCGAGCAGGTCGCACTCCCTGTCCAGGATATCCGTCCAGCGGTGGGTCACCTGGTTGTAGGTGCGCTGGACCCCCGAGATGTCAAACAGGGCCCGGCACACCTGCTCCCACCGCTTCCGTCGCTCCTGGCAGTTGGTGTAGCCAGCAGCGATCCTGCCGCCTGCCGCGATGGTCCTGGGGAGGCGGCGCTGTACATAGAAAACAAGTGCGCCCACCTCCTCAGGGCTGAAGATCTCCCTGGGCACCACCATTTCCGCCCTTAAACGGCCACACGGGAGCCGGGCACGGGCTGTGGGGCCCGTCTTGGGCAGCTTCACTGCTGTCTTCACCATGGTCTGGGCAGGTGGTAGGAACAAGGAGAAAAAATGATAAAGAATAAGACTAGGGAAGAAGAAATTAAAAGTTTAAAAAAGTAGTTGAAAAGTAAACAAAAGTAGCCTAAAACACAGAAATATAAAGCTAGAAAACTAGAGGGATAGATAATAATTTAAATAGATTAAAAAAATATTATAACAAGCAAAGGATGGCAGAGATATAGAGAGGATTAGAAACACCCCCTAGCCCAGACACAGGAATGAATGAAAAACAAGATGGCGGCCCGATCACGTGAGCGTAAGTAAGTTCGCACGCGATTTCTCTCGCGAACTTGTATTCGCAACGCGCTCATTCCGCGAGATTACACTTCGCGGGCGGAAACGGAAGTACGTCACGCAAACAAAATGGCGGCGCCCATACTCGACCTTGGGGTAATTCGCACGAGTTCGCGGCTTCTACGGTCGATTTCGCACGACGCCGCGCCTCGCGAATAGCGTGAAATTACAGAAAAATGATTTTTGCAAAAGCAATGAGCTGGTGCAAAAGTTCAACCTCATCATTTGTAACCATTCCCTGTAGTGCCTCCTGAAGGGGCCCTCCAGAATTCGGTTAGGTTCCTGTTAAAAAAAATTACATTGCAACAAACAGGAAAAGGAAAGGAAAGGGAGCAGACAAGCAGGTGCCAGCCTTCATTAATGTCAGTTGGGGCAGGGCAGGTGTTGTTGTAATTTAATTTTGCAAAACTTAAAGCAAATAGCAGGTGTGCTTTGCTTTGCCACAATAATGTACACTCACTGGTCAACCAGAGGGTGCTGTGATGACACCGAGGGTGGCATGGGTGTGCCAGCCAGAGGGTGGCATGGGTGAACCAGAGTGCCAGTGTTGACAGAGGATGGCAGTGCTTTGCTTTGCCCCAATAATGTACACTGGTGAACCAGAGGGTGCTGTGATGACACAGACGGTGACATGGGCGAGCCAGAGGGCGGCATGGGTGAACAAAGAGAGTGCCAGTGGTAACAGAGGGTGGCAGTGATGAAGAAAGGCTTGCAAACAGGCTGGGCACGTAGAAACAACAAGTTCGCAAAACTGGCGACCTGACAAGTAAGTTTGCAATTTGCGAAATTGCACAAAACCCTAGCGAACTTGCAGAAACCTGTGCGAACACAAAAAAAAAAATCTGCGAGGATTCGCGGATTTTGCGGATTTTCGCAATCCGCAAATTCGCAAATCCGCAAATTCGCGGATTGCGAATCCGCAAAATCCGCCCATGCTTAGTGCTAATTACCTTTCCCGCTGCACCTAGCCTGAAGAGGATCACTTCTTCAGAAACAATGAAGAACAGCAGGATTTCTGAAGTCAATCACAGGAGAGGTTTACGATTGAGGATGTAAGCGACCAGGCAGCTGTGGCAGTTGGGAGCAGGACTAAGACTCTCAGGAAAAGCTTTTCAACAGACTTCTTCAAGAATACTTCAAGCTGGCATGCTCAAATGTCCCGGAGTGTTCTGCAGGTAGTTTGAGGCAGGTGTGCAGATGTGTCACCCTTGGATTGGTGCTTATCATCTCGAACTTTCCAATCCCACTTAAAAGCCCAAGGAGGAGACTGTTGACTAGTTTTTGGACCAAGGATTGACAAAACTAGAGGAATGCCCAGCTGGAAGGGAAACCACCTGACGCTATTGCACAGATAATCTTAAAGACGTTTGAAATCCAGCTCTCAGGGACTTGGAGCCTCATTTATGAAAAGTGACGCATCGCTGCGTGAAAACAGTGATGCGCCACTTTTCACTGCGCTCTTCCTGCGACTCTAACGATATGTCATATTTAAAGTATGACGCATCATGTCGCAAGGAGTTACAGATACGTCAGTATTTCTGACGTATCTCTAGGCGCAAAAGTGACACATTGCTGGAGTGTGTCAAAAAAGTGACGCAACTCCAGCAATGTGTACTTTCAAATGGGCAAGTCCCATGTTGTAAGTGCCTGCGTCAGTCTTACGCCTGTCCTGAGGCAGGCATAAGATTTTTAGGCATTAGCGTCCAAGAAATGGCGCCCTGAAATCTTATAGATTTCACTGCGTCACTTCTACGACCCTTCCTTGCATCAATACGCCGCCCTTGCATACATTATACCTGGCGCAGGTATAATGTGGTGCAGGGGTTTACAAAGTGAAGCATCTACCTAGATGCGTCACTTTTTAAATATGGCGCAACAAGGCGCATTTTTTACGCCACTGGTGCGTCACAAAAAGTGAGGCACCGGTGGCGTAAAAGTGACACACAGCCTCATAAATGAGGCCCCTGGAGTGTTGCTCCAGAGCCAAGGATGGACTTGCTGGGTAGGACCCCTTAAGGTTCCACTAGACCTTATTTGGACTGTTCCTGCAGATTGGTGAAGTCCTTTCGGAGGGGGCCACATACTCTCCTGCTGACACACTAGTGCTCTGCAAGATAGCAAAGCCATAAGACCTGCGGAGAGCAACAGGGAAGGTACTCTGCTGTCTAAAGACTGAAGGGATGCTGAGGAAGCCTCCAAGCCGAGACTGCTGCCAGCCCAGGTTGATGAGAGAACCAGCATCAGGAGTTAAAGGGCAGGAGAGAAGGTGCTATGATTCTCTCCTCAGCAAGAGAGAAATGAAACCTAGCTATTGGATGAAAAATAAGGTTTAGAGCGTAGGAGCTTGAAACAAGCACTTCTAGTGGTCATGGCTTGCCATAAGGAGTATGCATAGTTTGTGTCATTTGATTTTGGGTCATTACACAACAATACTGTGAAATTTCAATACAATACTGTGAAATTTCAATTAAATTACATGTAAGTACACAAGATAATATCTGTCATTTTACACTATATTGTAGTACGAATGCGTCCTTGCATTAGTTCTTGTCACAATGATACTTTTAAACAAAAGCACCGAAAACAACAGCTGGTTGCTTTCTGCTCTTCCATGTGTTCACTAAAGAGTTGTACCGCAAATTGCACCTTTCGTGCAGAATGGAGCGTAATGAAGAGAAGTGGTGTAAAGTCAGGAATTTTATGTACAAGTGTAATATGATATTCTTGAAACTACTTGAACTATTCTGCGCAACAAGGCCAGAGAAAGTAGTCCAGTCCCCCGGGGGAATGTGTGGGAAATTAAGTATTTCTTGAAGTACCCCTGCGGAGGGCCTGGGGGTCAGCACGGACAAGATATGCATGGGTCCCCCAAAGACAGACAGATGAAAAAGGAAAGGAGACACTCAAGTGCTGCTGTGCACTTCCTGCACTCGTCCAGGGCCGGAGAGGCCGTAGCAGGCACTCGGTGTTTTCCCTGTAGGCCAAAAGGGCAGGGGTTGTTTTTTGAGCGCTTCGGGTCGGTGGTGATACCAGGGGCCAGTTTTGCAGTAGTGCTTGGATATCGTCCCCTATAATAAAAGCAGCAGCAGTGGTATAGCGGCCAGCTGCAGTGCTTCTCACTAGCACTCGTCCCCCACCTGCACTCTCCACTCCCTACCCACCCTGGGCCAGTGCAGCTGAATTGCCAGGGCTAGTTTGTGTTCCCATTCTGGCCCTGCACTCATCTCTGGGATCCCTAACTTCTCAGGCACCAAAGAATACACTCAGGAGGCCCCCAGGGCCGACCTGAGATTGGCAGATTGCCAGATGCTTCCCTGACCTCCTTTACCCATGTATCAGTCGCACAGGGTCCGCTGTTACCACCTACACCTCATGTGATTGGGAGACTGAGTATGCCGGCTCCCACCTGGGCACTGGTGGGTGTCTGTCAAAAGGGGAGCCAACTGGTCTGTGCCGGAGTGGGCTCCCACTTCCATCCATGGAAAAAGCACACATCACTGCCCCTGAAGTGCATGGGGCACCTGGCCTGTTCAAAAACAGAAACACAATGCAAGGTGCAAGATTCATTATGGAAGTTGCATTTTTAAAGTTTCACATGGCAGTCACTAATTTTCATGGTGACTAAAATGCATGCAACTTGTATGTTGGTGGGCTTTAGTAGCAAATTACTCCAATGGAGAAGAATGTGTGCGATTTTCTAGGAAAACAAATACGGACAGATTTAGTGCTCCACACATGCACTGCATGTCCTATTTAAGGTTCAATTTTCTTATTTGAACCAAACAAGGCAATGAAAGCGATGAATATGTTGCACATGGGGCATTTGAAAGTAGGATAAACAAGCAAGTTATATAATGAAGGTCTTGAAAAATGTAAGGGAGGCACCGGATTTCTCTTTGGGTGATTGTGAGAAATGGGGTTCTTGGTTGGCTGGAGTGAGATCCCTGGTCAAGCAGCAACCACAATCCTTGTCAGGGTGAGGCACAAGCCAACCCTAAATGAACCATGTGCTCAACTCTATAGGAGCTTGGCACAGAGCAGTTAGACTTAACTTAGAGGCACTGTGTAAAGTATTTGTGCATCATTTCAAACAGTAATAATGTGAAACACACTACTCAAAAGGATCCCACGCTAAATTAGAAACCTAGAGTAATAAAGGAAAATAAAACAAACCAAAAAGACAAACGTCCAATTAGTAGAACATGGCAATGGGTGTGCGCTGCAAGAGCTCTGAAGCAGCGGCCCCTGTGGACATCATTATTCTGCTGTCAAGAGCATCTCTGCAAGTGACCCTGGCCATCTGACTACCTCTGGAAGTGGGGCTAACCGTTGATGAGGTTCAGAAGTCCCGGCGAAGGGGCTGCAAGATGAGCGTGATCGTCCACAATAAGGCCAGATGGTGATAGCCGAGCAGCCCGCATGAAGCTGTAGTGGCCCAATGCACCAAACTGACCTGAAGGCCCCAGAGCACATGGAGGAACCCGAGAAGGGGAGGCAGTGTCCCTGTTACTGAGGAAGAGCCAGTAAGAACTGCAGACATAGCATTGACACTGCTGATGATATATGAGAGGTGGTGACATCCCAGTATGAGACTGCTCTCTCTCGCTCTTCTGACCTGGGTTGCCAGATAAGTGAACACCTGGATACCTGGCCGGTGGCTGCTGTCAGAGGCCAGTAACGGAGGACCCAACTGGGGTCAGTACGGTCTTCCAACAGTGCCACCATGCAGGAGAGGGTGGTGGCAAAGCCCCCCCACCCCCACATAACAGCGGTAACTAGTCTTTCACAGTGCTAGCAACTGATTGAGGAGGCCTTGATGACGCCTTTGGGCAAGAAGAACTGGCAGTTACCAGGAACAAGACGCTGACCTGCAACAGGGCCTGCAACAACCCCGTAGGGGAATGGAGGTTAATTAAGACAATCACACGAGAGGAAGAAGTGTGCCCACCACTGAGACCACATGACTTGGCAGTGTCGCTGGCTGATGAGGTGAGTCAGGGGTGCTCGTGCCTGTGCTTACCTTCCTGGCGCAGGTCAACGCGGTCACCGGAGACCGGTCTCTTGGGATCTGTTAGCAGTGGTTGGCAGACTGGAGGCTGCGGGGAGTCAGACTCCTAGGGGATGGACCAACCCCTGGGCAGGGCAGCCCCGGGGTCTCTGAGGAGAATTTGGCAGGGAACTGAGAGTGGCGAACCCTTGCCACGGGTCCCTTGACACGGTCCAGGGGTTGAACCTCACAAGCTTAACAACACAACGGTGTGGACTAAACCAATGAAACTGAGCCCAGCTGCGGATTCCCAACCGGGCAGGGATGGTCCTGGTGGCACTACCGAGGGCCTTATTTATGAGGCTGTTCGTCACTTTTACGCCGCTGGTGCGTCACTTTTTGTGACGCACCAGTGGCGTAATAAATGTGCGTTGTTGCGCCATATTTACAAAGTGCCGTATCTAGGTAGATGCGTCACTTTGTAACCCCCTGCGCCACATTATACCGGCGCCAGGTATAATGTATGCAAGGGGGGCGTATTGACGCAAGGAAGGATCGTAGAAATCACGCAGTAAAATTTATGAGATTTCACTGCGTCACTTCTAGGACGCCGTTGCGTCAATATCTTGCGCCTGCCTCACAGCAAACGTAAGGCTGACGCAGGGCCTTTCACATGGGGCTTGCCCCATGTGAAAGGACGCATTGCTGGAGTTGCGTCACTTTTGTGACACACTCCAGCAATGCGTCACTTTTGTGCTTACAGATACGTCAAAAATACTGACGTATCTGTAACTCCTTGTGACATGATGCGTCATAGATTAAATATGAAGCATCAGGAATATCGGTAGGACTGCGCACTGAAAAGGGACGCATCGCTGCTTTCACGCAGCGATGCGTCATTTCTCATAAATGTGGCCCTCGAGTGTGTAACGGTTTCTTGTACACCGACTTCCTATCTGCGACACAGGTGTGTGTTTTCTTGCACTGCTGTAGAGCACCGATGTCGACTTGTATCTAGTAACCGTGTGGTTCAGATTTTTTTCAGATTCGATTACGTGTGAGCAAAACCTGTACTGGTATGTCGCATTCAAAACATTTTATTATTTCACTTTCGAGTAGATTTATACCGCTCGTTTTTAGTGCTCACAGTCCATTTGTTTTCACAGATTTATTCGGCGTACTTGTTTACTTTTTACGTAATTCCCCACGTCCCGTGGCTTTTCAAAGGTCCGTTTCTTCCTTGTTTAGCGTGCATGAGCAATAGCACCATCACTTCGGTTTGACGTGATTTACAGCCTGATTCATCAAGGTGAGTATTTGCTATTCCTTAATAGCGATTATTAAGGAATCGCTATTAAGGAATAGCAAAATGCTATTCACCAAGAAATCGCTAAATAAATTGCGATTTCTAATTATTCCTTAATTGCGATTAGCAAATTGCTAATCGCAATTAAGGAATATCTCCCCATTCATTCCTATGGGCCCAAAGGCCCATAGGAATGAATGGGAAGACATTTCAATGTGCGAATCGCAATTAGCGATTTGCATATTGAAATTGCGATTTCAAGGGTGCAGGGGTGTCCAAAGGACACCCTGTAGCACCCCTGAAATGTATGCTATATTGGTGTTGCGCACACACATGTCCCAAGGACATGTGTGTGTGTAACATGAAACTTAGAAAAATGCATTTAAATGCATTTTTCTAAGTTTCCGCTATTTACCACGAGGTTTGACCTCGCGGTAAATAGCGGGAAATTTTAGCAAATTCGCAATTTAAAAATGTTTCAAGAATAGCATTTAAGGAATCTCTAATAGAGATTCCTTAAATGCTATTCCTCGCAAATATGCGAATTCTTAAATAGCGATTTTTGCATTTGGGATGATGAATCCCAAATGCAAAAATACCGCTCGCAAAGGGCCAGATTCTCAGAATCTGGCCCTTTGCGACCGGATTTAACAATGATGAATCAGGCTGATAGTCTCCTTCTATCATGCACTTGTCACCCTGGATTAATGCTAATTCCTTGAGTGTTGTCCCATGCAGATTAACAGCCAGCATGCGACTCGTGGGCATGCGACCTTTATCTTAACCCCTCACTCGGTAGCGCTAATGTTGGATGTTTTCTTCTTTGTGGTTTTGCATCACTTTTTACATCCCGTAGAGATTTTAGTTTATTAAAACGCACTTCGTGTCTTATACTCACGCTTAATTCTATCTCCATTGTAGCAACAATTAAGTACTTCGCTACAGCTGTGCAATTACCCCATCGGGCTAACTAAAAAGATTGCATCTGAAGTGTTTGCTGTAGATAGGATGCATGTGGCAACTGGTGCGTACTCTTTAGAGTCGTTAGTGGGCTTCACTAATATAATGTGACAGTAGCAGAAGAATGACATTAAAATATGTTGAATTGTGCAATTATATTTTGTTTCTATATTGTTTTATCTGCAGAGTCCCCTGAGAAAGGGACTACATGTCTCGAAATGCATCGGGCCAGCCTTCATCAATCGCCGTCATCAGTATAATCTTGTTAATATCAGAAATGTAATCTTTGAGAAAAGTTGATGATTTATGAATAGAGTCATGAAGGAAAGACTTGTTTAATGAAGAATTTGTAAATACGAAAGATATATAAAAAAGAGATGAGCAATTTCAATGAATAATAAAATTACAGAAGCAGTGATTAACACAAGATGATTTGTAATGTGTAATCATTGTTCAGGCAAGAAGTTTAACTCATGTTTAACCATTTATGCAAGAAGTGTGAAATTTATTTGTACTTGCTGTGCACTTTTGCTCAGGTCGTGTTAGACCATCTCGCACCTACACCTTTTGGATACAATACACCTAGCAACAGGCAGCCCTTTGACACTAAGCAGCACGCAATAGATAGACAACATTTTGTCTCATTTTTCAGTACAGTAGTTAGATAAGCGTTCAACCAATAGGTGTGCTAGTGACAATTTTTTTTTTTTACAGATTTGTAAAGCGCATGGCTGCCCGTATGCGTCGCAGCGCTGGTGACAAGAAACCGGGTGCGAGGGTAGCATTACGGGAACAGCCAAGTCTTGAGTGCCCTGCGGAATGCGAGTAGGTTGGGCTGGGCTCTGATGCCTGGGGGCAATCCGTTCCATAGCTTGGAAGCATTATATGCAAAGAGACGACCTCCAGAGCGGGCTTTCTTGATTCTGGGTACGGATGCCAAGTTACAGTGTGTAGAGCATAACGTTCTCTTAGCAGTGTAGGGAGTAATAAGGTTTTTTAAGATGGGTGGAGCCTTCCCATGCAGAATTTTATGTGTCGTGCAAAGTGCCTTAAATTGTATTCTTTCCTGGATAGGCAGCCAATGCAAGGCGTTCAGGGCTGGTTTGGCTGAACAGCGACGATGGGTTCCTGTGAGAAGTCGGGCGGCGGTATTTTGTACTGTCTGAAGTTTTGATATTACTTTTTTAGGGGCCCCCAGATAGAGGGCATTGCCGTAGTCTAGGCGGGACAACACAAGGCCGTGAATCAAGAGTTTTTGGGATTGTGTTAGAAGTAAAGGCAGAATTTTTCTAGCGGTCCGTAGAAGGCCATGGCACACACCAGCCATTTTTCTTGCTTGGGTGAAGAAATTAAGGCCTACATCTAGCCAGATTCCTAGACTCTTGATTTCTTGCTTCGGATTAGGAGGTGTGTCCATACAGGGTGGCCACAGGGATTTAGGATGGTAGAGTGACTGATTGCCTAGAACCATTATCTCTGTTTTGTCATTATTAAGTTTGAGATGTGAGGTGTTCATCCATTTAGTCATGTCGCTAAGGCAGTTGTGGAGGTTGGTGAGGGATTGGTCTTGCTGACTTAGGGATACTACCGATTGGGTATCGTCAGCGTAGGTTAAAAGCTTGATTCTGAAAGGGGTGACGATCTTCTTAAGGGGGGACATGTAAACATTAAAAAGGGTCGGACTCAGGGACGAACCTTGAGGGACCCCACAGTTGATGGCAGTGGGCCTAGAAGTGAAATTACCATCTGCTACCTGGAAAGACCTATCGTTAAGGAAGGATTCCAGCCAGGACAGGGCCGTTCCTACGATTCCAAGATCTCTAAGCCTATGGACCAGTGTCGAGTGGTTGACGGTGTCGAAGGCCACGCTCTGGTCCAGGAGGATCACTGCCACTGATCATCCTGAGTCCAAGATTTTTCTTGCCTCTTCGACAACCGCCAATATCGCCGTTTCTGTGCTCTGGCCAGGCCTAAATCCCATCTGGGACTGCTCCAGGAGACCATTGGTTTCAAGGTATTCAGAAATTTGGCGATTGACATATTTCTCGGCTATTTTGCTGATACCTGGGAGCAGGGAGATCGGCCGAAAATTGCCTAATTCTCGTGGGTCCAAGTGCGATTTCTTAATGAGGGCTTTGACAATTACTTTTTTCCAGCTAGGTGGAACAACGCCATAGGTAAGTGAGATAATAATCAGATTTTCCAGATAAGGAAGGATGGTAGGCGCAACTAACTTTAGGATATTAAAGGGTGCGGGATCAGTAGGGGATCCACTTTGGATTGAAAATAGTATTGAGGAGAGAGTATCTATTGTCAAGGGGGCGAAGTGAGACAGTTGATATGCTATAGAATGGAGTGTGAGATTAGACGAATTAGAAATGGAGAGAGCGTCAGATGTTTGTGATGGAAGAGAATTGAGAATATTTTTAATCTTTGAATCAAAAAATTCCGCAAGTTCATTGCATCGATAAGCTGATGGCTCTACTAAAGGGGGAGGATCAGGTGTTTTGAGAAGTTTTTTAGCAATTTGAAACGTCTCCCTTGATGAGTTGGCAGATGAATTGGTTTTTTCCTCGAAATATTTGACTTGGGCGGTTTTAAGTGCCTTTTTGTATTTAAGAATGGTCTGTTTATATTCAATTTTTTTAATAGGGTCAAAATTTTTTCTCCAGTCTCTTTCTGATTTTTTACAGACTTTTTTTAGAAGTCGCATTTCCTGGGTAAACCATGGGGAGGTAATTTTACTTCAGGGTTTACAAGAGGACTTTTTAGGTAGGTTTTTGTCTAATGACTCTCCTATCCATTTTGAAAACTCTGCGTCGGCGTGAATAGGGTTGGAGATAAGTTTAGGGGGGGAGCGCTCTAGATTTAACTTCCATTTTTCTGGGTCTTGCGTAGCCCAAGTGCGAGTGGGCTTATTAGGTAGAGATTTGGGGCGTAAGATGTGATATAGCTGCCAATTCAATGAGATTAAAAAATGGTCAGACCATGGTACAGGAGTATGATCCAAGATAGTAAAATTAATGTTGGAAAAAATAGGATCCAGGCCCAGTGAATGGGTTGGTTGTCAACTTTGTAGCCTAAGCTGAAGAGTTTCAAGGTCTGCTATTAGGTCAGAGGCTGGTTTGACTTCCTTTTTATTGAAATGAATATTCAGATCTCCTAGGATCATAAAAGTGGAGTGAATGGCAGCCAATATGCAAGTATGTTCCATGAGAGATTCACTGAACTGGCCCATGGATCCTGGAGGGTGGTAGATAAGAATTCCGGACAAAGATTACATGGGGAGGCTTGGATTGAGAATAGAACATTTTCACAATCTAGGAGGGGGCTGCCTTGCAATCGTCAGGCAAGATGATCTTCATAGATTATAGCAACACCCCCTCCCTTCCCTTTGGATCGGTGCACATGTTGAATTAAGAAGCCCAGAGGGAGGGACTTGACGATGTCTGGGTCGGAATCTGGTCCCAATCATGTTTCCGTTAGGAAAAGAACGTCTAACTGACGATTTTCTAACGTTTGGTAGATTTCTATTGAGTGCTTGGGGAGTGATCTGCAATTAATCAAGGCCATGCGCATTAGGATGGAAGAGGAATGTTGAGGCACAGTAGGTGTACATTTATACGGGCAGTGAAGGCAGTGGTTGGAGGAGTTATCCCCAACTACAGAGTGTGAGCAAGGGCCCTTTAGCTCTCTATTCAATTGTAGCAGTGCATCCCTTGAGTATCTGTGTGTGAGGGGGATAACATTATCTATAGTGTCTGACTCTGAGCTCTGCCTAGCGCGGACGCGCGCAGACAAGCTTGCCTTAAGCGCGCATTCGGCGCGCCATCGTCGCGCCTGCTGCGCTCTTCCGGTAAAAGCACATGCTTTATGGGATTGCTGAGGGCGTTGGAGGGGGGCGTGGCCAGCACAAGTAGGCGTGTCTCGTGTCTGACTGTGCTCGAAGGCAATGGCGGCAAGAAAGAGGCGTTCACCCGTGTCAGCGCCAACTCCGCTGTATGGAGATGCTTGGGTCTGAGGACTGGTGCCCAAAAGGATCGGTAAGGGTTTAAAAGCACAATATTTACACCGTTTTAAAATTGTCGATCTGCTATCTCTACTCCCGGCTTCCGCCTCAGGAGGTTTCAATGTCAATGGGGCGCTTGTAATCAGCGCGCGCTTTTATACCTGTTGAGGGGGGCGTGGCCAGCACAAGTAGGCGTGTCTCGTGTCTGACTGTGCTCGAAGGCAAAGGCGGCAAGAAAGAGGCGTTCACGAGTGTCAGCACCAACTCCGCTGTATGGGGATGCCTGGGTCTGAGGACTGGTGCCCAAAAGGATCGGTAAGGGTTTAATCCCTATCCCCCAGATTCATCAAAGTCCTGTTTTGCGAGTCCTTAATAGCGAATTTTAAGGATTCGCCATTAAAGACTCACAAAACGGGATGCATGTAGAAATCGCAATAATTTTAGCGATTTCTACAGCTTCCTTATTTGCGATTCGCTAATTGCGAATCGCAAATAAGGAATGACTCTCCATTCATTCCTATAGGCGATTCGCTAATTGCTAATCGCAAATGAGGAATGGCTTTCCCATTCATTCCTATTGGCCAAAAGGCCCATAGGAATGAATGGGGAGTCATTCCTTATTTGCAATTAGCAATTAGCGAATCGCAAATAAGAAAGCAATTCCAAGGGTGCCAGGGTGTCCAAAGGACACTCTGTTGCACCCCTGAAATGGTAATGTCCACTGGTGTTGCGCACACACATGTCCCAAGGACATGTGTGTGTGTAACATACAACTTAGAAAAATGCACTAAAGTGCATTTTTCTAAGTTTTTGCTATTTACCACGTAGTTAGACTTCGCGATAAATAGCGGCTCAGATTGCGATTTCGCAATTTTAAAATGATTCATGAATTGCGTTTAAGGAATCTCAAATTGAGATTCCTTAAATGCAATTAATCACAATTTAGCGATTTCTACATTTGCTATTTTTGCATTTGGGTTGATGCATCCCAAATGCAAAAATAGCGCTCGCAAAGGGCCAGATTCTCAGAATCTGGCCCTTTGCGAGCCGATTCTGGTTTGATGAATCTGGCTGAAACTCTTTCATTTACTCACTACCAGGGCTTTGCCAGGTCTGGGCATGAAATTCCATATAGCAGCCATCTGTGATATCAGAATGGCACTAGCAAGCAAGATCAATGCATTGGCCTTGGATCTAGGACTACGCTGCTCTGATCACAGGGAATTGGGGTGTAACACGAACCTGACATTGACCCAGCTTCAGCCAATGGTCTCTCAAAATGATAAGAACAGCCAACCACATAGAGAACACAAGAAAGAATGGAAGATTCCAAAGGCAGATCACAAAATAATAGTGTGAGACTGGTGGGAGTGCCTGAAAGGGCAGAGGGTCCATGTACGGAACTGCTCTTGGAGAACTGGCTATTATCCATGGCCATTGAGGGCATGATTTCTAATCTGTTTACAGTGGAGAGGGCCCACAAGGTGCCAGGTAGACCACCAAAACTGTTGGCACCACCTAGGGCAATAGTGTCTAGGCTCCTGAACGTTTGAGACAGAGACTGTATATTAAGGAGATCCAGTGCACATGGCCTGTGGCAAAAACATATATCTGCACTACCCAACACAAACAGAAACATTCATGGCAGTGAAGCAGCAATTGAAGAAGCCAACTCTAAAATATGCTTTATACTTCCTGGCTAAGCTCCACGTACCAGACCAAGAGTTTTTTTCCTTCTTCACATCTGTAGCAGAAGCATGGACCTTACTGGAATGCAAAGGCCACCTCCCCCCTACCATGCAGGGGAACAGGTTATGAGGAATAGCAGAGGCCCAAACCAAAATGTATCACCCACTGACCACCAGTAAAAGATGGGCATAACTGGAGCAGCCCTCTGAGGACTTCGAGGAGTGGATCCAAGGACTTTTAATTGGATAAGAATGATACCGACCTCTCGGTGGTGACCCCAATGCTGGTGGGTCTATGAGGGTAAAATAAATAAGGATTGATTGTGGTTCAGACCGATACACAGGGGGCTGTGTCTGAGGCCCTCAGGACTCCATCTGTTCAGTGTGAACTGATATATTGAATCTCCAATGACCCACATCCCCACCTTTGCAGACTGCAACTGCTATGTTTGCTAGGGAAGGTTTCCACAGTATTGAGTTTAAAACGTTGGGTGACAGACATATCAGGCACTGGGGAAGTGGGTTGTTTTATATCTGCAGCACAAGGTGGGAGAGAGCATTTTGAGCCATAATGGTTGGAATACCATTCCATTCCAATACCGTGCAAGACTGAGCTGGACTGAGGGACAGATGATTGTGGGAAATAATAAATGGAATATCACCTGCAACAAGGCCCTAACCAAGGTCAGACCCTAATGTTCCTCTCCTGGAATGTAATTAGCCTCATAAATAAACTAAAAAGGGGGTTGTCTAGGAAATATCTGCTCAGACACAACCCTGATAATGTCCCGCTGCAAGAAACGCACCTATTGGGTAATACGTGTGGGTTCCTATATTAGGGGCGGCACAAACTAATGGTGAATGCAGACTTTTCCTTGGATTCTAGAGGTGTAGGGATCATGGCCCCAGGAACACTCCCACTAGAGGTCTCCAGGACATGGGTGAATGAAAGTGGGTGTCAGGCAGCAGTGCTGGTATGGAGAGGACCGGGTGTTGGGATCATGGTACTTCCCGCTAAGACTGTAAGTAGAGGTACTGAATCTCCGTGGCACTTGGATATCGAACACCCCAGACCCTCTGACACTCACTGCAAGAAACCTAACTTTGTTCCCTGCATGGGGACCTCGAGACAGGAGAGCGCCTTTGAGAGGATGCAAGCTTGGACGATTTTGTTGAAGCCCTTTACCTGTTGGACCTCTTGAAGTAGTAACACCCGGGGAGGCACCAATACTCACATCCAGCCAACTCCATGAGGTCATTGTCTAGACAGGACTATTTCCTGCCACCAGATCACCAGCTGCATAGGTTTAGACACAAAGCTATTTTGCTTCATGGAACATCTGAACACTTACTGATCGTGACCATAAAGACTAGAATACTGGGCCTGAGGGGGGATGGAGATTAGATGCCTAGGAATTGAAGGCTGATCACCAACACTGCAGACATGTTTTTTTAAAGAAAATACTGGCACTGTTAAATTGAAGGTAGACTTGTGGCTAGCATATAACGCAGCCGTGAGAGGAGAGCTAATTGCCCATTTGGCAGGTAACTAGAAGGAGAGAGAGGAGAAAAGTATAGTGCTCGAGGCATGGCTACTGGAGTGGACGAGGGAATATGTGATGTCGGCCTCTAGGTAGATGGCTCATAGAATTGAAGGAGTGAGCCGGGAGTAGAGTTGTGTAGCAGGAGGTGAGAGCTCAATTCTGCGCAGCACTGGTTAGATTATCGTCTCAACATCTACATAACCCCCCCTCGCACAAGTGGCCCGCCATCATGACCTTTACATCATCTCCTACGTCGACAACACCCAGCACATCCTCTCCCTCACCAAGGACCCACACACCGAAAAAAACAACCTCCACGAGGGAATGAGGGCTGTCGCCGACTGGATGAGGATCAGCTGTCTGAAGCTGAACTCGGACAAGACGGAGGTTCACATCCTTGGACCCACCCCCTCAGCCTGGGATGAATCCTGGTGGCCGACCACACTGGGAACAGCACCAACACCCACTGACCATGCACGCAACCTAGAATTAATCCTCAACTCCTCCCTCTCCATGTCTAAGCAGGTCAATGTCGTCTCCTCCTCCTGCTACAACACCCTCCGCATGCTCCGCAGAATCTACAAGTGGATCCCGACCGAAACAAGAAGAACAGTGACACAGGCCCTCGTCAGCACAAGACTGGACTATGCCAACGCACTCTATGCAGGAATCCCAGCCAAACACCTACGACAACTACAACGCATCCAAAACACCTCCGCCTGACTGATCGTCAACGTCCCCCGCCGCAGCCACAACACCTCCTACCTGAGAGACCTTCACTGGCTCCCCATCAACAAGGGGATCCTCTTCAAGCTCCTCACACACGCACACAAAGCACTCCACAATGCCGGACCAGCCTACCTGAACAGCAGACTCAGCTATTACACCCCCAACCGCCAGCTCCGCTCCGCCAGCCTCGCCAATTGCCGCTGTCCGCCGCATCCAACGAACAACCTCCGGTGGCAGATCCTTCTCCTACCTCACCACCAAGACCTGGAACACCCTCCCTACCCACATACCGCAGACCTAAGACCTACTCGCCTTCAGAAGACTCCTCAAGACCTGGCTCTTTGAGCAGTAGCAGCACCCTCCCTCCCTATAGCACCTTGAGACCCTCATGGGTAAGTAGCACGCTGTACAAGTACTCTGATTGATTGATTGATTGATTGATATGATGTGGGCAATAAGGCTGGGAACTCATTCCCTGGCTGGCCTAAAAAGAAAAGTGGAGGAGGTGGGTGTGGGTAATCTGGATGGGGACGGCAGTAATGAAGGAAACCTCTGCCTCAATTTCCTAGACATTCGCAGTTGACACGGAAGACTTCTATAGGAAGCAAATCAATGAAAAGCTGGGAGATCTGCACAATTTCCTCAGAGATATCCCAACCCCCAGACTTGGCACTGAGCTGAGAAAATCTCTGGTTACAGAGTTTACCGAAGGGGAGATTGCCCTGGCCATAACCCAGTTACATTGGGGAAAAAAGAACCCCGAGCCCAATGGTTTTAGGCCAGAATTCTTTAAAAGTATGAAATCCCTAGTGGTGGGGCCACTCTGTAAGATCTATTATGGGGCCTGATTGTCTTGACACATAAAATAGGTAAAGCACTCGACTACATGCTGATATCCCTCTTGAATGTGGAAGCAAAGATATCGGCAAGAGTGCTGGTGAATCACTTAACACAGTAGGTGGATTCCTTGGTGGCCCTTGACCAACCAGACTTTATGCCCAATAGGGCCACAAGGCGTAACCTGGGACAGCCGATGGGGTGTTTGGTGTGTGCTGCTTCAACTGAGACTACTACCAATAATCCATAGTGTATTGTTTTTGTCTCAAATCAAGATAAGGTAATCAACCTAAATTTTCCAGTTTCAAATTCTTTCACCCCCACAAAACGATTTAAAATATTCAAATTATCCTTTTATCTACGTGTACTTTATTAATTTCCTAATATTAATTAATTTTCTATACAGTCATGCACTCCCTGAGTAGGTGTTGTGGACTCCCCTGTGTCTACAAACTGCAGATTAAGTACCAAGTGGAGAAGTGTGGCTCACTGGTTAGAGCAGGCAGACCCTGAAGCAGAGGTCAGACCCAGTACCAGGGTTCAATTCCCGACGTGGCAGGGTCTTGAGCTCAAATGTCCACGGACTCGATAATTCTCGCTTCGGTGCCAAACCTAATCATGGGTTCACACTCTGCAACTCTGGGCATTAAGCTTGCTTAATCTCCACAACGGCCCCCCGTGGCGGGATGCCTGGCTTTCACCTTGGGGATGCCCTGTAGGGGCTATCTCACAGGGAAAAGCCAGGACGGGTTCCCAAGGCAAGCGCTTAGAGACCCCTGGGTGATAAGCGCTATATAAATCCAATATACAATACAATACCACTGTTCCAATTGGAATTCATATCAGTCATACAGTGAATCACTAGATATGTACAACAATCTACCATGAAAAGTGTGAACGTTGGACTCAAAACATAATACATTGGAGTCGTAAAACCATTTTTATCGGAAATTGAGTTGTTTGTGATTTTGTGTTTGTAGTGTTGTGTGCATTTCCTCTCCTCTGTCTCACGGATATTCACAACACTGTATTGATAGTGCCTAAGTAGCCAGATATAACGTATCAATACCATCCCCAGGTTTGAGAATCTGGATGCGAAAATGTTAGAAGAGTGGATTTGAAATTCATCCAGTAGTTCTCGGAGCATGATGTTATTACTGGTCAAATATGTATGTGAAGACAGGGATAAAGCACAAAAAAAATAAAAGAAATTCATTGCTGGCTCAGAGCCAGAAAAGAACAAGATATTATTACCAACTTCAAATGGAGTTGGAAGGAAGACTTATTAAATTGGAAGATTAAAGTAAAGCCACCATACAACGCACATATGCATGTGACTAAGATTACTATGAACTAGGACATATCAAGACTTTTAACAAAAGTTTGGTAACATGTATAGAGGCCGTCATCAGATACAATATGAACCCACCATTCAGAAAGAGGGTTGGATGATAAACAAGACATCTCCAAACAAGGGAAAGTCATCACATCAGATCGTGAAGCTACAAATAAACTGACTTTTTGGACGAATTCTTGATAAAGAGAGGAAACAGAACCAGAATAGATAGAGGAATGGAAACTTGGAGAAAATATAACATAAACAAATGAAATCCAAAATAGCACCCATGGGAAGGAACAATAGGGGTTTAACATTGGGCGAGTGATGTAAATGGGAATAAAACAACATAGACAGTAGAGGAAATCAAGGGTCTCAATTATGGCCTTTCCTTTTGTCCTATGGGCAAATTTGAATATGTCAAGTCTAGAGTGAATATTTTCAAGCTGTTAAAGAAATTGAATCTGATAAAGCATTCATTTGCTCAAAAAGATATGCATACTGACTATGACTTTCTCAGGGGTGAATAGGGATCTGAGAATTAGAGATCTGAACAGGTTGATAACCCTACATGAACTTGAACAGGGTGAGGTCACACATCATTTACGACAAATGCCCGAGCAACCTCAAAACGTTGTCAACCTACATGCCATAACGCCTGTATGATGCCATTGATACCTCAACACCATCATTAGGGAACTAAAAAAACTACATAGAGAAAGCGGGAGAATTTATTCTAGAGCTAGAGAAAATATATTGAAAGTCTAGCCCAGGATAACAATATTATGATGATAACCGACTAATAAAGAAGGCAATATAGTTATTCTTCAATGGGACATGTGAATCAGAAAAATCCCTTAGACAGCTGTCAGATACTATCTTCAAACTCCATTATTAAAGATATCTAGGGCAAAATATTAGTAGAATATTTGGACAAATTGGACTGCTGGAAAATATAACTTTCTCAAGTATGAATTTGCCTAGCTGCCTGTACAATACTGTTTTCCAAAGGTACATTAAGGAAAGATCAAAACCCACAAGAGAATAATAGTTTTATTCAGCGATGGTCTTCTGCAGAATACTTCTAAATATATAGATGTTTTCTGAGAAATTCTGTGATGACATTAGCCTCATATATAAAGGAGGCCAACAATTTCTTGTACGGATTTGAGGGTCATACCATCAATAACAACAATGATGTGCAAGCTTGCAAGTACTTCCTATGATGAGGCATTTGCTCTATTTATCACACAGTGGAATGATGATGAATATCGAGAAATGTTTTGAAAATAATAACTATTTTTTGATGGGACATAGTACAGGCAATGATGGGATAGAGTACAGGCAAGTGAGAGAGACAGTGAGAGGAACCCATGTCAGCTTGTGCCCAACCCCACACTTTGCATATTGGGGGGTTAGCTGCTCTGTGCCCAAAACCCTGCCATGCATGGCAAAATATATCTTATTTTATGTGATTAAAATATAGGAATTCACACAAAAAATGTTAAATGGTTGTTATAGTTAGGAATTGTAATATGTAACTTTGCATACAGACACTTGGAAATTTAATAACATAGATAATGTCAAAATATTAGTGAACATACCATTTCAAATTAACAAAATCAGTGCACTTCACTTGTGATAATTATCTCAAGTAACCATAACTCATGCTTTACAGAAACGAAATCTTGCACCCTCGCCATGCACTGATAATTACCTCCATATTACATCACTCAAGATATGTTCAATGACATCATTGATATCATCACTGCAACATCTGAATTGAAATGATTTATGACAACACTGTGCATGGCAGAGGTGCGAGTTATATTTACTTTAGGGCAGGAGTTATTGTTACTTGATAAAACTATATAAGGTGTATTTCAGTGTTTTTTTTTCATTTAAAATGTTATGTTTCAAATGACATTTTCACCTAACTATAACTTTGTTTTTTTCAGTGAATACATAGTGATACATATTTATTAACAATCGCTTCCTCATTTCTTGAATCCCTTGTCACCATCGAGGAGGTGGTACACTCACTGAGGAAACTAGGAACATCGTTAATAATCCAGTATGGTTCAGCACCCAGTAAAAGAACCTAATATTACTTACAGAGCACATTTCCAGAAAGCAGCAGTTTTATGATAAATGTGAGTAAAGTGATTTTGGTGCAAATAAGCATATGTGATCCAAGCATTTGTCTGATTACTTGGGCAGAACCGTATTGGATAAACAGTGTCAGTTGTCACTGTGTAGTTATAGTTAGGACCTAGTTACCATAGCAAGAGCACTTTTTAGTTTGCTAATGTTTGGTGCTGTTTGAACAGCCTTCAAAAAACTTTCCAAAAAAAGTCATCCATCTCAACAGCTTCCTGGAATGTTCTGGGGTGATTGGTCAAGCGTGCAGAGGAAAAAAGTGGGGTCTAAAAACGCAATTTGCCCGTGCAATTTTTCATAGGAAAATTGAACAATGATATAGTAGAATTTAGTTCAGCCGTTTTTTGTTCTTCTGTGCAGAAAGCTAGATCTTTGTCCAGAACGCATGACTTTGTGATTTGTTGTAAATCTATTCAGTACTTTTTCAGAAATTAAGGTTCAAATACTTTGCATAGCTGGACAGTTTTGTTTGTGGAAGGCTTGCAAGAGTCCTACGGTCTGGTAAGTTAAAATGTTAGACTGATCTGTCTGGGCGAGGTCCTATTTTTACCTGTTGGCCACCTGAATCCCACCGGAGTGGAAGGCTCCTGCGAACTCCTGCAGGAACTCAAGCTCTTGATTGTCTGGCTCTAACCTGGTCACATGGTGGCAAAAGAGAGCGGGTCACTGAAGACACACACAAGAAAGATTCCAGAAGGCTTAGCTGCCAGAGCAACTAGTAAAGATTATGCTGAAGATGAACATGTGATTGTCTATGTTGCGAGTGGCAATAAAGTAGTAGTGGAAGCCACATCTATTCAGACAACAGGGCCTGTAATACATATTACCTCAATTTTCTAGGCACATGAATTGTTTAAAAAAATAAAAACAAAAGAGTTGCAGCACCAACACACCTGCAATAAACCCCCCACCTTTCATATGGCAAACCTAGATAAGGCCGCCCCACACTCAAGCGTGGTGGTCCAACACCACAAGCTCTTGCTTGGGCATAGGATTGGAATTTTATTTGCATTTACAAGAACTATGATCATGTTGATCTGTGCAAACTTTATAATTTTGAAATAAAGCATGCAAAGCTGGGCAACATCTTTGCAACTGGGCTGATTTACCTTATTGAGAGGGGGTCATGCACACATATGAGAGGCCCACTAAAAAATCTAAGCATTTACTGGTCCCGCTTCAGAATCCACAGTGTGCAAAGAATGAGTTGACAACAATGATGGAGAAAGTGGCAGCCCAGCTCCATTTCCACATTTCAAGAGGGCACAGGTCTCTATTGGCCCTAATGTGGATGCACCGTCATTATATTTACAAACAGATGCCACTTCTTAAATTTTTCAACAAAAGCAAAGCATACAATATTGTAGCTGTCTTCAGTGATTATGCAATCCAATGACCTATTTATGTAGTGACCGAAATATTGTTGCATGATCTTTTCCCAGACTAATTCAGCAATTTTTGCAGTGCCAGAGCTTGTACAATGTTAGCTTTGCTTGTAAGTGCACTTGAGAAGATTGTCATGCAAATCAGCAATCTTAAAGCAAACATGTAAAGCAATGACCTGACTACAGTGCACTGATTTTGTCCTGGAAAGAACTAATTATCATAGTGCCATGCTTTCCATTAGAAAATGCACTCAGAGCTATCACATCATGTCATTTCCACCCAGTCTTATTGGTTTGTATCTGCACCGATTGGCGTCAATGACAGATCTCAGACATTTACAGTGCTCTGTTTTGCACACTGCATAAGCCTCATTGTGCGAGGTACACAAGAAAAGTTAGGGACAAATTAACTAATAATTTATTAGCGTTAATATATCTGAAAATACGCCAAATCCATGGAAGGATACACAGGCCCATGCAACACACAAGGAATGCCCCTCAAGTTGAAATATAATTTAACTGCAGGCCGCTGAATGCGTTACATTTCTTTACAAAGCCACACAAGGCCACGCAAATCAGGCATTGCGTGGCTTAGTAAATTCCAAATAAGCCTTTGTGTTGACCTGCAACAACTATGCTTGGCACAAGGGCACCACAAAGGCTTAGTAAATCGAGCCATTGACGACCCTGATAATCTGTCCCAGGATCTGCACACATTTTAGCTATTGTTAAAGCTAATGGGGGTCTCCATACACTTCTTGTAGTGGAAGATTCGTCTTGTTGGCACCCTACCTCCACATTCTTCAATAATTGTTGAGCCTTGAACCCTTATGAGATTCACAGGAAATACAATGCATCTGCCAGTCACGTGGTTGACGGTTCACCAAGGGCCATAATACTGAAACACCAATACCGAATCGGCATTACCGAATTCATTACCGAATCGGTAAATACCGATTCGGTAATTCAAAAATCTGGTTTTTGATGAATCAGCCAATCCTGTGCGTCCCAATTACCTCCCAAACAGGAATTGGCCCCACCCAGGCAGCTGCACTGAACCTGGAGCTAACTGTGAGGCAGGCAGGTGAGCTGAGGATCCAGGAGCAACAGAGCCACACATCCACAAATCCCAAGAAAAAAACTTTGTAAATGTCAAGCCAGGAGAGAGAGAAGAAGGGATCAGAAAGAAAAAGGAAGCTGAAGTTCAGCGAGAAGGAGCTGGAGGTACTAATACAAGATGTGAGCCAGGATAATGACAAGCTTTTTGTAAAGCAGTCCCTCCATGTGCCTGAGTCTCAGAAGAGACAGATCTGGACTGGGATCCAGAGTAAAAATAAGGCAATTGGGATCACCCAGCGTACCATAGAGCACATAAAAAAAAGATGGTACGACCTCAGGAAGGCGGCGAAGGTAAGGATGGCTGAGAGGCCGGCAAAACTGGTGGAGGGAAGTACACAGCACCTGCACCAACATCACTGGAACTGATGGAAGAGTTCACCCTCCAGCCAGAGAGTGCGAGTGCCATGGGAGACGCAGACAGCTCTGCCAGAGCTGCCAGGAAACAAGGTAAGATGCATGCCCAGCATGCTGTGCTACCCCTCCCCAACCCCAATCCCCATAGAGGCATAGGGGCTCCCACTCCACTACATGTCTTACTCATTACCTGTTATGCATTGTGGGAGATGTAGTCCTAGGGAACAGATGTATAGGACAGTCAGCCTAGCAAACCCAATAGCATGTGAAAGAAATTAGCAAGCTGAGGACAGTCAGTGTGATCTGTACAAACACAGCAGTTGATGGACAGAATGCAGAACACTGTCATACATTCACCCCAGTACAAAGATCTTGGCCTAAATCCATCGTTTTTTTGCAATCCACACCAGCCCAGTTCAGACATGTCCATATGCAAATCAGCCTTGACCCTGTGCCTCATGGGAACAGTCCAGCCCGAACTGCCAAGCAATGTCTTTCCTGGACCGGATGCAAACATCCTAAGACCGGTTTCTGGCTATCAGCCATCTTCAGCCAGGATAGCTTGAATCCAGTGGTGTGGAGAGCATGGGACTCATGTCTGAGCATACCCATCCCACTCGGTGTGAAAATGCAAAAACAGTTGATGGACAGAATGCAGAACAATGTCATACTTTCACCCCAGTACAGAGATCTGGGTCTAAATCCATTCTTATTTTGCACTCCACACCACCCAAGTTCAGACATGGCCATATGCAAATCAGCCTTGACCCTGTGCCTCATGGGAACAGTCCAGCCCGAACTGCCAAGCCATGTCTTTCCTGGACTTGAATCAAGCATCCTAGGACCGGTTTCGGGCTATCAGCCGTCTTCAGCCAGTATAGCTTGACTCCAGTGGTGGCGAGAGCATGGGACTCACGTCTGAGCATACCCTTCCCACTCGGGGTGACAAAGGCAAAAACAACAGTTGATGGACAGAATGCAGAACAATGTCAACCATCCACCCCAGTACAGAGATCTGGGCCTAAATCCATTGTTTCTTTGCACTCCACACCACCCCAGTTCAGACATGGCCATATGCAAATCAGCCTTGACCATGTGCCTCACGGGAACAGTCCAGCCCGAACTGCCAGGCCATGTCTTTTCTGGACCGGAATCAAGCATCCTAGGACCAGTTTCTGGCTATCAGCTGTCTTCAGCCAGGATAGCTTGACACCAGTGGTGTGGAGAGCATGGGACTCACGTCTGAACATACCCATCCCACTCGGGGTGATAAATGCAAAAACAACAGTTGATGGGCAGAATGCAGAACAATGTCATACATTCATCCCAGTACAGAGATCTGGTCCTAAATCCATCGTTTTTTTGCACTCCACACCACCCCAGTTCAGACATGGCGATATGCAAATCAGCCTAGACCCTGTGCCTCATGGGAACAGTCCAGCCCGAACTACCAAGCCATTTCTTTCCTGGACCAGAATCTAGCATCCTAGGACCAGTTTCTGGCTATCAGCTGTCTTCAGCCATGATAGTCTGACTCCAGTGGTGTGGAGAGCATGGGACTCACGTCTGAGCATACCCATCCCACTCGGGGTGACAAATGCAAAAACAACAGTTGATGGACAGAATGCAGAACAATGTCATACATTCACCCCAGTACAGATATCTGGGCCTAAATCCATCGTTTTTTTGCACTCCACCCCACCTCACATTCATATTCAATGCAATGCAAATGCAGCCAGAGAAGTGAGAATATGTACATTATGTCATTACAGGCAAGCCATCTCGCAGTGCTGCAGCAGGGAGCAGACCAAAGGCAGCCAGGCCAGAGGGGAGGCAACAGGAGGAAGAGAGTTTGCCTGCAGGGCACACAACCTCCGCACAACCACCACCACCACCACCACCAACTTCTACCTCCCCAACATCACCACAGCACCAGGGAACGCCGCCATCTCCTCAAACTCAATCCCCAGTGCCACAATCACCAACACCACCACAATCAGGCAGGAGATATACCGTTGCCACCCTCCAGCAGATGGAGGAGTCGGAGGAGGGTACAGGGGGCCAACAGTCTCTAGTCCATGAGGAGGGCAACATGGTGAGGGCTGGGACTCCATCTGAGCGCACCCACACATCATCAAGTGCAGGGCAAGGCCAGCCAGTCCTCAAGGCTCGGAACATGGTGAAAGTGTTTTTGCTGGACTGGAAGGTAACATGCTAAAGGTCCAGCACCTGCAATGGAGAGAGATGCGATCATTGCATAGAGAGGTGGCTCACATTAACAAACACATGTACAGAATTAAGAAGGGCATCAGTGCAATGGGCGACAACATGTCAGAGGGTATGAGAGACATTTCGACGTCTGTGATTGTGGAACAGGAGCCCATATTACCATCGATGCCCAGGCTGCTGGCGCAAGACGCCTCTTAGTTCCCATTCTGAATAGTTACCAAATAAAGAGACGGGCGCTTGGAAGCAGGAATCAAGAACAGAGTTTAATTCTCATGAGGAGAGCCTGTCATTTCAGACACGAAACAAGGTGCCATCAGGAGGTGCTCTAACAAGTGAGCTGAGACTCAACCTTTTATACCTTACAAAACACTTGGTATTACAGTCACAGCATTGTGAAACGAAGGAAAGATAACCCCATAATCCTCGTGTCAATCATACCCCACATGTGTTCACAATAGGGACCCTTGACCTGCTGATAAGAGAGAGAGCAATGACGCAGCTGAATGTTCCGCTGATTATTAGGATGTGTGCGCCTGATTGTAGCCCAGGGGGTGGGGAGACCAAGATCAATAGTGGGTCCTTTGAAGAGGAGTGACTTCATACAATAAGGGCAGTAAATGGTATCTCCTGGCTTAGGCGATGGCCCTGGACATGTGTGGTCAGCCGGACTCGGGGGAAGGGGTCATCAAAGGAGTGGTATTCATGCCGCGTGGACAATCGAGCGCGGAGGGAAGGCTTGTCAACAGAGGGGCATTCATGGAGGGAAAGGAGGTGTTGGTCAGGCGCGGCCGTGACTCCCAAGGACAGGGTCTTGCAGAGGAGGAAGGTTTATGACTTGTCCATGTGAGGGAGAAGGAGGGGGTCAGGGTGCGCGCAGGGACAGAGTCGCACAGAGAGAGAGAGAGATCTTATGACCCGTACATGAGAGAACAGGGGCAGTCAGATACAGCTGGGGGGGGGGGGGTTTGTCAGCTGAGGCGAAGGATGCTTCTTCGAGAGAAAAGGGGGGGGGGGTGCATGGGTCAAGCAGGAGGGTTGCCTTTCATAGCAGGGTCGCGCAGAGGGAGAGGGTTTCATGGTCTATGCATGTGAGAGTGGGAGGGGGGGGGTGCTCAAATGCGCGCAGGAGGGAAGTCAGTGATTCTAATGAGTGGGCAAGAGGCCAAGGTGCCTAAAATGGCTGTCATGTACATATGGGCACGGGCTTTTACTGGCGGAGTGATGCGGTCAATATTTTATGGTATCCATAGTGCATACAGGGAGAGGAGTGGGAAAAGGGAAATGAACGTTGCTCATGTACATCAATATTTCTAGTTTTCTACAGTCGCCCCTTTTTACATAGCAAAGTTAATTTTTGTACTTGATTGGGGCACAAATAAACAGGTGCGGTCGAAGAATTAGCATTTGCCAATACTAACATTTTGCATATAAACATGGACAGTTGATGTGATGGGCAGAATGCAGCACATAGGAGATTGCATTTGTCGAGTTCCTAACATTCAAGCGCACTACACAGCATAAATGTTTCTGACTTAAAAAAAATGTGACCAATGAACATTTTGACCAAGTAGTTGAGGGCGGAATTCAGTTCGATACACAAGATCTCTTCGTCACAGTGTCTTTTTCAGCAGTGAGCCATCACTGGTAGGCTCTAGTCCGTATCCTTTCGTTGGCGCTGTTGAGCACCGGCGGTGGAGCTATAGGTCCAGCTCGGGTCTATCCTTACGCGTTGCAGGGTGCGGTCAGTCCTCTGCTGTTAGACCACAGTCCTGTTCCCTAACCAGTCCTTTTAGTGGTGCCTTATGCTCGGCACCTATATTTCCGTGGCAACACCCTTTTCCCATCTAAATGCCGTTCTTCCTTTTGGCGTGAAGTCATATGGAAAAGGGGGTGTGTGGTTCGAATAATCGATAGGAGAGAGGGCGGGGTTGGGTCAGAGTTCCTGGGACACACAAAAGGGACCAAGGGAGCAAAGGATAACAAGCAGGCAGGCCCATCAATCGGGCCCAAAGAAGGGGGACGGAGACTCCAGGCACACGTGGGTTAGCAGACGGAGGGCTTCAGGGCAGCCCGTCATTTTTCATTTTCCACGTTTGAAATTGCTGTCTCGTCCCGTATCTTGTTGCTCTGCAGCTCCACCTTTGGTCGAGGTCGCATGTGTCTCAAGATCTGCAGCCAGGCACGTCCGACCCTTCTCCTCCGGTGATCGCAAATCTTTGAATAAGTACAAAACAAGTTTTTAGAGAACTGACAGAAGAAGTCATCTATGCAGGTGAATTCCTCCCTCGAATCTACGCACTTGGGAGATACGCTCATCGGTCACAGTCAGAGGTCTATTACCAAGCAGTGCATATGTCGGCATTCCTACTGAGTTCATGCCAAGTTTATTCATCGTCCTATTTATAACTCAAGCAGGGATAAATAAGATTCCCATCAACTGTGCATTTCATCATATTCAACATTTCGGAACATTTCCCTTCAAGGCTGGCTAACCTTTTCAAACAGGGTGGGGACGCTATCATCGAGAGTCAGGGTAAAACAGGCTTTTCTCGAGGGACGACAGTTACTCATGGTCATCATGTTTATATCCGGAACAGCAGCTGGGGTCTATCAAATGGGGCGGGGATGCTTCGGGCGTTCGCGCTTGGGTGCAAAAGGGGGTGGGGCAATCCGGGCATTGGGGGTCAATCTAGACGTTGGTGCTTGTCTCTGATGAACAGAAAAATAAGGTGCCATTGACATACAGTTCCCCTATAAAAGGCCAAATTGGGGGACCTTAGTCGTCTTACCTGTCCTTTCCTTCTCAGCCAATTCGAGTTCATTCATTTTGTAGAAAGGAGAGGTAGTAATATGGCGAGATACAATCATTTTAGTTTTGGTCAATTTCGCTGAACACCTTCGCGTTCAATAAGTATCCAGTCAGACTGGTGCCAGCGAGGCACGATTTTACCATAAAAAGGAAGAGGAAATAAGGAGACTCTCAGAGAGTGAGAGTCGTCCGCAATCTAAACGAGCCATTTGGTACACGTATGACATGTAAAGAGAGAGAGAGACAGAGTGAGGGAGAGAGATAGAAAAAGGGGGAGACGTGTACAAAAATAGGTCATTTAGTGCGTTCATAACACAGAACAGTAGGGGGTCAGGTAACGGAGAGACGCAAACAGAGGGAAAACATAAACCCCTACAGTGCACACACACACACAAAACTCAGACGAAGGAAGACAGTACCTGTATTACATATATAAGACATTCATAACAAAACAGAAAATAATAGTTGGCCAACAAAATCTTCTTTTTAAATCCCATTTATCTTTTACTATCCTATTTATCTACGTGCTTAGCTCCTTCTACCTTTCTCTCCTTTTCCCTCCTTTTCCTTTTCGTTTGTAATCTCTTCGAGCGTTCTCATTTGCCAATACTTACACCTTGATTAGTCAATCAGAAATTAACCTGGTCGCGCTATTTACCCATGGTTGGATCTTAAACCATTTTTCAGTTCCTTCCTTTGGTGGGAAGTTCTCCAGGCTGAGGCAACGGCAAGTATTGATCGGGAGAACAGTCGGACAGCTTGGCTAGATCTATAAGAGTGTGAGAAGGGGGGAGCAGTATATTTTGAACATCAGCAACATTTCTAACTTCCCAGACGGGAGCAGCCTTGGCAACCCCTACCCGTGCATTTTTCTTTTGTCCTTTCCCTACCTAGTCAAACGTCTAGTTACATTCTTTAACGTGTTATTTCAAGTCAATTTTCGCCATACAGTACCCGTCAAGTCTCTAGGTCAGTCCATCCTCCCAGCCGTTCTAACGTGCTAATTTCCAGTCAATTTCCGTCATACAGTACCCGTCGAGTTTCCATGTCAGTCCATTTTCTCAGTCGCTATGCTCTAATGGAGGAACAGTCATATTTAAGTCTATGTCTCTAAAAACTTATTGTCATAAGGACTATGCTCATATTCCCTCCTTCCCTTTTTCGTCGGTTGTTCGACCATCGTTCTCCCATACTTCAGCTGATGTTCCAACGCGACCTGCAGAAGGGAGGAGAAAGAAGTGGTGGGGGGCAGCATTCAAACCTCATCAGCATGCAGTAATCCGGAAATGTTTTTACCTACCACATACTCGACCTATCTCCACGTAGTGCATTTCTTTGCCATCTCGGCGTTTAAGCCCAGAGGGATCAGTAGTGTCAGATAGATAATCATTGACGATATGCGTATCTACATGAGCTACTTGGTCGCGACCCCTTTAGGTTACGTGCAAGGGTGGCGGTCAGGTGGCATTTCTGTGGTGTCGTTTAAAAGCGTCTAAAACACTTTTCCGGCTGCTTGTCACACATAATGTAGCTGCTAAA
This sequence comes from Lissotriton vulgaris, assembly GCF_964263255.1. Classification (NCBI taxonomy): domain Eukaryota; kingdom Metazoa; phylum Chordata; class Amphibia; order Caudata; family Salamandridae; genus Lissotriton; species Lissotriton vulgaris. Next base: position 183,472,662 of record NC_141688.1, on the reverse strand, counting down.
TATCGGGTCCTTTTTAACCTTCAGCCTTCATCATACTTTCTCGTTGCTCACAGTAGTAATGCATTCAAAACTCATTAATGCAACCGCTACAACTATGCTTTCTTTTTCAAAATACTTTTAATAAAAAGTGCTGGTGTATAAAATACAGGCCTACAACCCAGTGGACCAGCCACGGAGCAGATTGGAACTGTACATAGGAAGAAAGAAGTTGATGGCAGTTCATTGCATAAAGTGCGGTAGTGCAATAAAATCGTATCGAACTTTACTACAGAGCAGGCATGATGCATGTCAAGGATTCCGTTTTTCAATTAATTCATTAGTTCATTATCGAGATGCTCGTCCACTGTCTAAATTACACCAATCCATAGTTCCCATTCATAATTAGTACCCACCCTAAATCAGTTCTTTGTCCAAACACATGGTCAATATCTGTCTTACATTTGCTTCTTTCTTTAAACACATACTCATTATCCATCTTATCGACTTCCATTGTTCAAAAAATGCATACATATCTCTGAGCATCAATATTCGAGCAATCCGGGTGAACAGGGAGTTTGAAAGTTTCATTTCGTGTATCGACGCCATTTTGGGCGAGGTCAGGCAGGTTCCGGTGTAGTCAGAATGTCTTCAATGACTCATGGTTGGACCAGAACCTTCCGTTGGCAGTTCAAAAAGTTTTTCGCAATGGGGTAACAGTCTAACAATATGGTCCATTAGTTCAAAGAGTGGGGAGGGCGGCAACAATTTTCCTACCGGGTCATTCTGGTGTTCCACCGGAACTGAACAAGTCTGTACCTTGGCTGTGTTTTAGCCATTTCCAAACTGAGGCTGGCGCCGGCAGGAGTGCGTCGATGTTGCGGTTCCAGTGAGGGGGACGGAGACGCCCATGTAGAGGGGTCGGGGGTCCCCCCCGGCTCTCATAGAATCTTCAAAGTTGAGGAGAGAAGGCATGGGGCGTGTGCCCGCCCCGGGCAAAAGACCGCTTTTTGATGTGGACCCTCTTTGAGTAAGAGCGTTGGGGTGTCGCTGGAAGCCTCCACCTGGAGGTAGGTGGGGGAGGCTCGTTCGCGCCACCTCCCCCTTCCAGCGACCCCTCGCCGATCCTCGGCTCCGTCGTTTCGATATTGGCCGTGCCGGCTATTGAAGATGGGGGGGGGTGGTCGGTGGCTGAGGCAAGACAGCCCCCCCCCCCCCCCCTTTTGACATGTGGCGGGACTACTTGCACTTGTCCAGGCGTAGACATGTGGCGGCACTACCTGTAACTATCCAGGAATTTGACATGTGGCGGGACTACCTGTAAGCGTCGCCGTTCTCGCTTTTGGCTTCGGCCTTCTTCGCGGGTCAGACCAGGCGAGAGACAGAGGGGGGGGGGTGGTCGGTGGCTGAGGCAAGACAGCCCCCCCCCGTGGCCTGCAGGGCAGTAGAAGAGGAGAGAAGGAGAGGCCATCACCGTTTTCTGGGCCGTCCGCCCAACAGCATCTCCTTCTGACCGCGGCCAGGCGAGCCCCGCATGCCTCGAGGCCTCGCCTTCCGGATGGGCGTAACCGCGGACCTGTTGCACTTCGGGAGCTTCCGGAATGGGGGTAGGTACCTATTTATTTGTATCTATTTCATGTAACCGTTATTTGGGCGTGGTGGGCAATGAGGCAGACATGTTTGGAGCAGGAGTAGGCAACGGAACCTAGCTACCTCGTGGCTTGCTTTGGTGTCAAGCTTGTCTTCCCTCGCCATTTTTATGTTTCTTATTGCGAGTTATTTCTAACCTTTTTTTATTTTTTTTATTTTATTTTTAGCGAAGTTGATAACTCATCAGTGGCCTACTGATTTCGCTCAACTCTTTTTCTTGTATTTTTACGCCATAACCTATTATAAGTTATAGCGACTAGTCCACACTTAATGAACAGGTCCTTATTAGGTGTGCCCTCCAGTGGAGCTGGAAGGTTCAACTCCAATAAGCGGTCCGGGCTAAACAGGCTACCAACCAGTGGGGAGAAGAAAGGCATGACGGATTACAACGGGGACAAAAGTCTGCATTACCTATCTTATCACTGCGGGCAAAGACTAGGCAGAATATTTCTATTCTCCGTTGTTTGGCGGCGGTGAATACCTCAAACGAACCAATACCGAACAATCAATGTTCGTTCAATCAAACAATTCAGTGGGGAGAATAAGTGTGCACGAAAAGTTATCGTTACCCACTCTTTCTCTACCTGCAAAGCGAGACCTTGTTCTTCCCTGTTTGCAGACAAAGAATCTCCAGACAATAATCCACGAACGACAGTTCGGGAAACAGTGGGGGAGGAAGATAGGCCCGACGGATTACAATGGGGACAAAAGTCTGCGTTACCTATCCTTCACTGCTTGCAAAGAGAGAGCCTGTTTGTTTTTCCCCATTTGCAGACAGTGAATCTCCAGAGGTTTCAACAAAGCGTAATACTAGTATTATCCAACAAACAATCATTTCACAATTTGTCGCATTTATGCGACCTTACCCGGACCGGACCGTGTGGGCAGTTCTTCGCCTTCCTCCTTCCAGCGCCCGATTGTTCTCTTACTCCATGATTTTACCGCAGCAGTCCTGTGGGATTCCAGTCAGGACAGTAGGTCACTCAAGAGAGGTCCGTTCAGAATAGGTGAAGTTCATTCAATCGGCAGCCGGACGAGGGCCCTCTCAAGGCAGGTATACTCCGATCATTTAGATGTTCACCTCATCGTCTGGATCTCTCTTACTGGACCTTATGTCACTGATGGACCCCGCGTTGGGACGCCAATTGTGGAACAGGAGCCCATATTACCATCGATGCCCAGGCTGCTGGCGCAAGACGCCTCTTAGTTCCCATTCTGAATAGTTACCAAATAAAGAGACGGGCGCTTGGAAGCAGGAATCAAGAACAGAGTTTAATTCTCATGAGGAGAGCCTGTCATTTCAGACACGAAACAAGGTGCCATCAGGAGGTGCTCTAACAAGTGAGCTGAGACTCAACCTTTTATACCTTACAAAACACTTGGTATTACAGTCACAGCATTGTGAAACGAAGGAAAGATAACCCCATAATCCTCGTGTCAATCATACCCCACATGTGTTCACAATAGGGACCCTTGACCTGCTGATAAGAGAGAGAGCAATGACGCAGCTGAATGTTCCGCTGATTATTAGGATGTGTGCGCCTGATCGTAGCCCAGGGGGTGGGGAGACCAAGATCAATAGTGGGTCCTTTGAAGAGGAGTGACTTCATACAATAAGGGCAGTAAATGGTATCTCCTGGCTTAGGCGATGGCCCTGGACATGTGTGGTCAGCCGGACTCGGGGGAAGGGGTCATCAAAGGAGTGGTATTCATGCCGCGTGGACAATCGAGCGCGGAGGGAAGGCTTGTCAACAGAGGGGCATTCATGGAGGGAAAGGAGGTGTTGGTCAGGTGCGGCCGTGACTCCAAAGGACAGGGTCTTGCAGAGGAGGAAGGTTTATGACTTGTCCATGTGAGGGAGAAGGAGGGGGTCAGGGTGCGCGCAGGGACAGAGTCGCACAGAGAGAGAGAGAGATCTTATGACCCGTACATGAGAGAACAGGGGCAGTCAGATACAGCTGGGGGGGGGGGGGTTTGTCAGCTGAGGCGAAGGATGCTTCTTCGAGAGAAAAGGGGGGGGGGTGCATGGGTCAAGCAGGAGGGTTGCCTTTCATAGCAGGGTCGCGCAGAGGGAGAGGGTTTCATGGTCTATGCATGTGAGAGTGGGAGGGGGGGGTGCTCAAATGCGCGCAGGAGGGAAGTCAGTGATTCTAATGAGTGGGCAAGAGGCCAAGGTGCCTAAAATGGCTGTCATGTACATATGGGCACGGGCTTTTACTGGCGGAGTGATGCGGTCAATATTTTATGGTATCCATAGTGCATACAGGGAGAGGAGTGGGAAAAGGGAAATGAACGTTGCTCATGTACATCAATATTTCTAGTTTTCTACATGGTCAAGCTCTGCATGCCAGTTGGAGCAGGACTGTGTTTGTAGGCGCAGGGAGAGGCAGAGACTCCAGTCCTATACCAAGGCAGTGAACCGACTGGCCACTGCTACCTCCCTAATGTGTAGAAGGTCCATTGCCATGCAGGAGGAGATGGCACTTTGTAGCAGGGACGTGGCCAGGGGCATGGTGTCAATGACCTCTGCACTGGAACTGCTGCAGAATGTGAAGGCGGTCACTATGGAAGCGGGGGGATAGTGAGTAGGCTACCAGCCGTGGTATCATTACGCCCTCTCCCACTGAGGGCAGGAGGCGCAGCGAACGCCACAGCGCTGCGCAGGAACATAGCGGCAGCACAGACAGTGTGGCCAGTGAACGTGGACATGCAGCGTGTGGGCGCAAAAAACAGATCCTACTGTCATTTGGGACTCAATTCAATTCAATTCAATTGAGCTTTATTTCGATTTAGGAAATAATTCATAAAAAGCGAACAGCAATCAATTACAATACATTTAAATTACAATAAATTCAATATGTACAGATAAAAAGATGCGAACCAAGTCTCACAGATGTATAGCTCAATTGGAAATAGAAGTACATTTCTTTGTCACTTATAAAATCAGCATGGGAAACTTTGCCAGGAACATCTTACTTTTGGTTTTGTTAAAACATAATAAATAATTTTAAAAGTTTGCTAAAGATTCGTAGGATGACTCTCATTGTTAAAAGACAAATAATTAATTTAGAGACGCTCTATGTCTAACAGTACATTTGAGGAAATTCACAACAAGATAAGTTATCTTCTCTCTCTCCAACTGCTGCAAGAAAAGAAAGGCTAAGGGACATTGTCTATAGTCAGTTTGCTGTAGCAGTGGGACCAGACACTTTTTCCTAAAACCATGGAAAAATTTACAAAAGAGAGTGGTATGTATGGTCGATTGAGAAGAGGAGTCATCGCAAGGACAAGGTGGAAGGTCTTTAGCCCAGTTGTTTCGTATGGGGAATGTGACCAAACGACGAAAGAAGTTCAGCCTGAACCTTACCAGGAGGTACCTCTCGTAAATTGTATTATTAAATGTAAGGTATTGTTGAATCGTGGCTGTCGTTTGTTTTAGCAGGGTGAGTTCTACTGTTGGTTTTGTAGCCTCTTTCGTAAGTCTCAGTTCCTCTAGGTGGGCTAAACATTTTATTTTTAGTGCCTTTCTTGAAACTTCACTCATTGAGGAGGGGTCATGGTAGTACCTCTCCCATCCCAGATCTTGCAGGAATTTCTTAATGTAACACAACCACCTGGAATTGTGGGCATTGTCCAACGCTAGGCAATCAGTAAGGATAGACTGTGTAAGAGTAGCTTTATCGGATCTCCAAATTCTATACCATAATAGTATTGGTTCAGCCTTCGCTAAGTCAGTTACGTATGGCAGGCCCAACTCCGTGTGGCAGGCCATGGTGCCCGTATTCCTTGGGACCGCCAGAAGGTACCTCAGGAAGGAATTTTCCACTTTCTGAATTTCTACTGTGGACACAAAAACCCCAGAGCCCAGCTCCATACAGGGCAACGGATAGGCATTTAGCATTATAAATCTTGACTAGTTCGAGGGGAGGTCTCTTACCCAACTTTCTGGAAAAATTAACAAGAGCTGCTTAAGTTCTTAAGAAGAGTAATTTTCTAGTTTCTATAGCAGTTTTCCAGGACAGTTTGTTATCTATTGCTACGCTCAAGTAGGAATAGTTTTGTGTGGTTACTAATTTTTGGTCATATAGATGGATATCCCTCATTTTTCGTTTGTGTCCAGTACCTGCCCTCATGACGAAGGTTTTACTGGTATTAATTTTCAGGTCAAGACCTGCCATGAAGGTGGAGTATCTGTCCACGCTCTTTTGGAGTTCTAGGGGGTACCGGCTAGTATGACGGCGTCATCTGCATAGAGCAGCGCAGGTATTGGTCGGGCGTTCACCATAGGAAGGTCTCGGCATCCCCTGATCATCGCACCCTCCAAACCATTAGTACTTAGAGTGAAGAGGAGGGGAGCCAGGACACAACCTTGCCTAACTCCTTTTTCCGCGGAAAATTCCCCCGTCAGCTCCCCCCTCACCCCATAGCGAACCCTGGCTGTGGCATTGGAATAGAGTTCCCTCAAGAACTTGATCAGGTTCGTTGGTACACCCATGTCTCCCAACAAGGTCCAGAGTTTTGAATGGGACACACAATCAAAAGCGGACGAAAGGTCCACATAGACCATGTACATGTCACCCTGATGTGTTTTATCTAGGAACCCGATCAATATTGTGACCTTATGCCCCTATACGGCTATAATCAATAAATATCCCTATAATGGCATAATAATCAGAGCCATATTTCAGTAACTCGCCTCTGCAGTCCATGACACATCAGAAGCTACTTCCTAAGATTCCTAGAGAACACACCGAGTACTTTCGACACACCAAACCCCCAGCAATCTGGGAAAGCCCCGCTTGCTTTGTTTTGATTAGTAATAGAACTCCTGTGAGCACTGTAAGAACGACCAGTTCTTAGTGCCATCTTTATTGACGTCTTATGTCCAAAACGTACGTCAAACTGGGCACCTTTCAGGTATAAATATACCAAAGTTGCCTTAAGCAAACACACGGTGGTGGTGAATACTGGAGCAGAACAGCTGTCCCCTTGCAGAGAGCCCAGCAGATGTGAGAAGCCCACGGACGCTGCCCCTCCTCTTTGACGTGCTGAGAAAAACGCTGTCTTTTCTTCTGCCGAGAAAATCCAGCTCCGGCATTTCCAGCCTACCCTTACGGGTGACTGGGATATCGGGTCCTGAGAGGGAGATACCAGACCTCCTACATTCTATTCCAGAGGTACGGTGCTGACTAAACCCTTAGAGAGAATTCTTGAATCAAACTCTTGGCAAAACCAACTTAACTTAAACTACTACTTACTTACTCCCTCCCACGTATTAGGCTTAGGTCAGGTACACCGGGGTAGGCGTAGTTAGAAGCACCAGTTGAAATCGTTAGCCAATGTATATATGTATGTATATATTTTATTCATTTTAACTATCTTATGGCTAAGAAACCATATCAATGCTTTCACAGTATTATTTCGTAATACTCCTTTTACTGTACGCACTTTTCATTATAACAAGTCTTGCAATTGTGGCAATTAATTTCTCTTGCATGAGTCAAGTCAAGTCAAGTCATAACATTTATATAGCGCACTACATACCCAGAGGGTTTCAAGGCGCTTAGGAAGGGGAGGAGGATTATTTGTCAAATATCCATGTTTTAAGCTGCTTTCTGAACGCTAGGTGATTCTGGGTGAGGCGAAGGTAGGCGGGGAGTGAGTTCCATGTTTTGGCAGCTAGGTATGAGAAGGATCTGCCTCCCATGGTGGTCTTGTTGATGCGAGGTACAGTGGCGAAGGCTTGGCTGGAAGAGCGAAGTTGGCGGGAGGGGGTGTAGAAGGATAGTCGAGAGTTGAGGCAGTCTGGTCCGATGTCGTAGAGTGATTTGTGTGCGTGGGTAAGCAGTCTGCTCAATAAATAATACCTTTTATTGAAAACGCCCGTCTCTCTATTCTCTGCACCCTGGTGAAATTAAATCTGCACAACTGACTGAGTGAAATATCTGTCTATTGTTTCACACAACTCTAGAGATTGACTCTTATTCTGAGGAGCAAAGTTGTCATGTTTATGCGGTTGTCGGAAGCTGATTCCCTTCTTGTCTGAGCCAGGGAAGCTGATCACTTCCTATTCAGTCAAGAAAGTTTCCAGTGACCTCTGAGCTAGCCGGCGCAAACCTAAATTAAGTCTAACATAGTCAGTAGAGACCTAGAAGATCTCAGTCCTACGTCTACACTGCTGTTTATGTTATTCCAATGCGCAGGGCCTAAAGGGAAAATAGGAACTACACTACATGGCACCCAACGTTTGGTAAGGCGATAATACTAACGCAAGACGTTAGAGTAACTCAGTCGTGCTTGTTCACACAGACCCTTTCTCCCGTAAATACTCCAATAGACGTCTGGAGTGGGTGAAGGGTTAAAATCCGCCGGAACATAGTAGGAAGAAATTCCTATGTAGAGTTTCTGGTTTATTCAACGTTGAAGGATACAGTGTTCCAAAATATTGTGCACCTAATCTTTGTTTCCTTGAAACCTGATCTGCAACAAAAAACCTTTCTGACAGTAAAATGCCAAGATAGTGATGAGGAAAGGGATGCTGCTATATTAGCAAATCAACTAATGGAGGATGACACGTATCTCCTAAAGAATGACCAGAATGCTATCCTCATTCCGGTCAACATAACAAAAAACTATAACTTTAAAACTTATAGAAAACGGACTGACAGCACGAGGTGGTACAGTCATTTTCGTGATAGAGGCACACGTATATCGGCAGACAGAGGTATTCTATTCATGGATAAACTTTCCAGCGGCAAACGCTACAACACACGAGTTCCACTATTACAAAATAGAGGAACCACCGGAAGAATACGCTCCTTTCGAGGAGATTGAAATCCTATTAAAATATCAAGAGCACCTGCTCTGGTTTAAAGGCGCCCTAAAACATAATGATCACATTACCAGGCTCAGTCCACTAGGTAGACCAGGAGCAACGTGGCCGGTTCTAGACAGCTACACACCACATCCAGACATTGATAAAATGTCAAGAGAAGAACTTTTAGCACAGCTAAAATTATTAATTAAAATACACAGACAGTTAGTCCAATATGTAATGCGGACTGCAACAGTCCAAACAGCTGTTAATATTCCACAGCTAACCCCTCATCAGGGGAACACAAATAAAATTATACCACAGAACATACAATCATGTCTTGGAAAAACACCCGCAAAACGGGAACAAATTCCATTCTGGCTAGCACAGAAAATAACTCAAATAGAGGCAGTATTCCCGAATACTACCCCTATTGAGAAACACAGAATTCTGACTATCTGCCTTCCAATGGGGGTCGCACTACATGTGGAAGACTGTGACACTTGGGGCACAGTCTTTGCTTCCATTTACACAAAAACACATGGTGTTCTGTCAATGGCGGTAATACCAGATGTGCTAAAACAAATTCAGAATGAATACGGTCCAGAACCTGCTTTAACTCTTGGTATGAAATTACTGAAAGACTTCAAGCATGTCTCGGCTATATTATTAGCCAACATAAAAGGAGAAGCAGCATCTGTGGCCATCCGCCAGAAATTGAAAGAACCAGATATAACAGATCAACCAATTGAACTTGCCAGAATCATAGACAAATGCTATGAAGAATTAGGTAGAGATAGTTTGGGTGGGAAACCAGTAAAACCCCAACTACTTGAAAATCCTGAAAAAATATTTATTAAAAATAATCTAAACACTCCTAAAAAGAGCTGGGATGGAAATAAACAATCCACTCCCAAAGAAAAAGTTTTCCAGTCCAGAGGACGGTCTCCTCGGCGGAGAGAAAGAACTCCAAATCGAGAACACCAGTCTCCCCAGAGGGAGCACTCTGAGAATAGATATAACCTTAGAAATAGGGATAACTTGAAAAAACCTGAAAGATATCAAAGTATTGATACACGTCCCTCTCGATCTTTTTCGCAGAAATCGGAAAGAAGAGGTTGGTCAGAACCAAGGGAAAAGCACACCAAGTCCAAAGACAAGGAACCTGCTCAAAGTAAAACATTACAATTTCCAAGAAAGAAGGTAGCCAGTATTAGAGTAATCGAATATGCTGAGAATACTGAGGGCACAGCTGAAAAACGGAGAGTGGGCACAGACAATGCTAGACAGTGCAGCAGAAATCAGCATAGCTCGCAAGATCCTGATGAGTCATCTGGAGACAGTGGACACGAATGAATACATTCAAGTAGAAACTGCAGATACCAGAGTAAGCGAACCTCATAAGATATACGAAATAACACTGCGTTTAGAGGGACATAAGACTAGGAAAATAAGGGGTCTATTTTGGGATAACCTCTCAAAAGGCTATGACATCCTGTTAGCCGAGAAAGATTGGCCCCCAGAGTTTGTCAGGGAGTGCTCTCATGGCGAAGAAATGATTATGCCTGCCTTCTCAAATCATATTCCTATTCACACTAAATACATATATGTAAGAAAATGGGCAGTAGCTCAAGCACCTGCATTATATAAAAATCATGTAGGATGGGATGAGGACTCTCCTCCTCACAAAATCCAGTTAAAATGTCAACCAACTGCACAAAGGCAGTACCCAATTAAGCAAAGAAGCTAAAAAACAAGTCAGGGAGATTTTAGATCAACTTGAATACCAAGGGGTTATTGAAACATGCACCTCTCAAATGAACAATCCTTTGTTTCCTGTCTCCAAACCGGACGATTCGTATCGTCTAGTCTTGGACTACAGACACCTTAACTCATGTTGCAAAACATTTGCGGTACAAAATTCGCACAGTGCAGCACTAATGAATAACATAGTTCGCAAAAAATACAAAACAACATTAGACATATCTAATGGGTTCTTTAGTCAAAATATTGCACCAGAAAGCAGGTACTTGACCGCTTTCTCAATAATGGGGTCACAGAAAAACTTCTGTAGGCTCCCACAGGGATTCAAGAACAGCCCAGGACTATTCTCAGCCAGAGTAACAGAGTTACTACAAATGTATGAGGCACCATTCAGCCCAGTAAATCTAAAAACAGTGGCACTAGATCCGAAATGGATACAGTGGGAAAATTCTCTTGCTGCAGAAGACGTGACATACTATTTTGTCCCGAACATGAAAAAACTGAATGATTTAAAATATGACAAAGAATATCCTCTGCCAATTGAAATTCTGCCTCTAGAACAGTAATCTTGCATAATCTATACAAACAGATTTGTACAGCATTACAATGTAAATGATAAATCCTACGATGCAGCCTGCGCGATTGTTAAAGGTCGCTGGCTCTGCGGTAAATTCAGACCGAAAATAACAAAAACTGAATCACTGAGAAAATGTTCGGCTCAGCGAGCTGAAATCAGATATTTAAAGATGGCGCTTGAAAATGCCGAACGTGAATTCCCGACACTAATCATGTGCGATTCGCATTTTTGCGTCAATTCTTACAATAATGATTTGCAGAACTGGGTTCAAAATGATTACAAAGATGACATAGGTGCCACAATCAAGCATAAAATGCTTTGGAAACAAGTAGTTCTTTTACAGAAGGAACTACAGAAGACTCATGTGATACACACTCTGAGTCATCAATGTGATGGCGTTCACGTTGCAGGGAATTCATTGGCTGATACAGCCACAGCGGAAGCAAGTAAACCGGCTTCCGTAGCCACAAAAAAGCATTCAGAAAAATACATAGACGGGGAAACCATGCTGGCGGTAAAAACGTCTTCAAAAGGCAACTGTGCAGCACTACCTGTGAACTATCCACTCAATTATACATACGTAATTTATGCAAACTCCGTTCCTTTTGCTCGAATCCCTGGAGTGGGGGATAGGGTGATTCCAAACACGAACCGGAGCTTCCTATTGATAGCAGACGCATATATGGGTGAAGGTCCGAGGCACAAACAGATGAAGGAATCTCTAACAGAATTAAAATCAGAATATTGGTGGCCAGGGATGAGCCTGCAACATTATAAATTTGCAAAGAGCTGTCCAGACTGCAACAGAGACCGCAGTAACGAGTCAACCGGAGTAATGCCATGGCCATGAAATCCAGCGTCCTATTAATTTCTTTTTTAAGACTATATTCACTTAAAAATGTGGCCCCAGCACTCGGCTGATGCCAGAACTGTTATAAAAGATTTGCGAGTCTTTATCGGCACATACGCAATTGCCATGCTTCATTCTGACCAGGGTCCTGCTTTTAGCTCTCGAGCTTATAAGGAGGCCATGACCAGCATGGGCATTGGATTGCGGTTCTCTTGTCCCTTCCATCCTGAGTGAAACGGGGTAGTGGAAAGAAAAAAACGAGACATAAAGCAATCTATAACGGCAAAGATACTAGGTTCGGGTGATGGGTGGGTCCAGCAATTAACAAGTGTCCAACGTAGTCTTAACAACTTGCCAAGAAATTTTCTAAAAGGTTTCAGCCCATACGAACTATTGTTCGGAACTAGAATGTATGTTCAGGACTTAGATAGTCATGCTTCAGTGGTAGAAGATAAGAAAAAATGCTTTCACATCAAAGATCGTTTGGCTGTTTTACAGGACTTAAATGAAACAAGAAAAGCCCTGAGCAACATAAAGTTAAAGCAACAGCTAACAACCACTGAAGACACACCACCTGTCCCAGCAAGACCTGTCTGGATTCCAAAGATTGGGGGTCTGGTCAGAGAAAAAATAGCGGTGAAGAAGGAATTTGGGCCTTCTTACAGAAAAGCAGTACCTGTCTTAGCAATCAACGGAACAAGATCAGTAGTACTACCGCCCCTTGCTGGTAAAAAGGAGAACCGAGTTGTATCCATCGACCTTGTAAAACCACAATCATGTGGCCTATAATAAATAGTAGGCCCAGTGGACTCCCAAGAAGTAACAGAATACCCAAATTTGCTAATATCCAAGAGGTTCAAACTGAAAGACTAATCACATTTGATAAACCTGCAGTGAATAAAAAAGGACTATGCAGAAATGCTATGGAACTTGTGCCTCTTGAAACCCAAATTGATACAGTTCATCATGAAACACCAGTCTACAATGATGTAGCATCAGAATGTGCTAATGAAAGCCAAATGGAAAAAACAATTCCAACAATCGATAGAACTGCATCTGGCTACTTCATCAATTTCGATAACTTTTCTGTAGAACAAAGCAACCCTGAAGTGATGCCAGCAACAAAGACTTTTAAAGAAAAAGCAACAGAACTCTTTCATCAACTCAAAGAAACCTACCTTATTTCTCCATGGTTAGAATTTTGGATTGGGCGAGGTGTATTTTTCCTCCTGCTTTGGCTCATCATGGTATTTTGTTTGGGAAAATTCATTGAGGGAAAATATAGTACAATGGACACAGCAAGTCAGAACATCAACTTAGTTCTGAAGCCTCTCAAGTCATCTCACATCGAGAAAAGACAATTATCATCAGTGAATGTCACAGCCATTCCAATACCCGGCGGGGTAGTTTGGGACAAAACAGATTACGAAATATATGGCCCGGTCGAACTCTTGAAATATCCTCATCAGTTTAAGGTTTCATTAAGTGACTTTGTAAAACCAAGTACATTCTCTGATGATTGGGACTTTGAAAGCATAAATAATATGATGTCGGATTAAGTTTTGGCAGCAAAATTTGCAGAACATGATTATTTGCAAGGTTCATTGAATTATGAACAGATGTACTGTTTTACTCATTATGCAGACCACTATTTACATAAATCTGCTCAACCTAGAAATGTTTTTAAATATAACCAATGGGAACATTGTGCTACTCCACCTAAAAGCAGTTCAAAAACATTCTATGAGAAAATCCAATATTTCTCAGGGTTTAACACAAGTGATGCAGAAACATTTAATTAAAAACTGTTAGATAAAACAGGGACAAAAACCATGCCGACAAATACTAAATTGATATATTCAGAAGCATTTTATGAAAATATTATTACATTTGGTTTTGATTTCTGGAAAAACAACATTGAAACAAAAACCATCTGGGGTACAAAAGATTGGCAGGTACAAGGCCTAGAAGCATTATTTCGAGCCTGCATGATCCCAGAACAAATAATGTTCTTGAATGACACAGTTCAACAAACGACCTGTCTTGGCCTAGCCAAGATTAAAGACCTTAACAAACCATTTATTCCAAAGCCAATACCTGATAATGCAACCGCAGATATTGAAGTAGACCTATCCCAAATTTTAAATGAAAACAGAACACATCCTGATTGGAAAAAGTGGTTAATCTGGCCTACAGACACGAATAACTGTCAAGACAGATTCCTGAACAAAATACAGGGGTTAAAAATGACCAGACCAGACCCTAGATACTCCCAGAGACAACATCCAGGGATAGTAACAACATACAGTGTAGGGAATCTATGCCTTGAATGGCTACAAACATCCACACTGGCACAAATTAAGCAACACTTGTCTTTACTTAAAGATGGTGCTGACTTGCGCGATTTCATAATAGGACCACGCAAACAGCTTCAAAAATGTTTCATAGCGGCCAGTATATATGCTGCTTACAACGAGGCATGGAAAGTGACTCAAATCGAGACAGCAGAGAAAATACGAGAAATTGATCGTATTAATTTGGAAAAATCACTTTCTGTTGTGGACAATGGGTTAATGACTCTGTCCTCCAGATTATATTCACTGGACAGTATTTTATCATCTGTTATCGATATAATAGACCAGGACTTGCTAATGTTACAACATGGCCAGTCCCAATTACGTTCTATTGTACAGCTAGGCTTGACGTTGCAAAACCTGCGTTCTGGCTATGTGCCATGGCGTTTAATCAACACAACGTCATTGTTTTCTATCTTTAACCTTACTGATAAACAAATCAGTTTGGCTCAGAAAGGAGCAGACTATGAAATCCTGAGCATTGAAAAACTTGAGAGATTACCATTGACAATGTCAGAAAGACCTGTCATTGAATGGATAATACACGGAATAATCACAATTCCGATAACAACTTTCCAATTTAAAAATTGCCTAGAGTATATACCAGCATGCCAGTATGAAAGGTTGGGTAAAGGATACATTAAGTCAACATGGAAATTACCTTATACACACATGTGTTATAGTGACAATAACAAAAATGTATTTCTTAGTGGTAATGAGTGTAAAGAATCACTAAGCGGTATACTTTTGTGCCAAGGTATTAACTTGCATGGGGCCTGTGAGTGGACTTCAAATAACCTTTCATGCCACCAGCACGGCACACCTGCAACACAGATAGAGCCATTCTTTAGACAACTTTCTAACGGGAGTTACGTTCTAATAACGGATCACAGCTGTTGTGGCTTGGTGCCAGGGAAAGCATATCTCTTAAGCGTCAGTTCCATGGTCACTTGCTGTATGCAGGCATTGTATCCAAATGGCCCTGGAGACTCAGTGGCTCCGATTTGGCCTCCGTTGAATATCTCTTCCATACGAATTGATACTTTAAGCAGAATGAAGTCTGTGCTTTTAAAGACAACAGTGCCCATTATGTCATCAAAAGAGACGTATGATCTCCAAGTTGCAAGGACAACTGCAGAGATACATACACTTTTATCAACAAATTGCCCTGTACATTTCGTAGAAATGTTAAGCCAAATCCTAAATATGTCGAATGCCAGTGGTATCTCAAATGTATTTAAGACATTTTTTCGGGACTGTTAACACCCTTTGAAGCAGTCCTGGGCATCTTTCCCAATTTTGTCCATTCGGTCTTTGGCGGCCTACCACTACTTTTAGGACTCGTAGCAGGGATTTTATTTTCGACCCTTCTGCTCCGATATGGCAAGCCAAAACGCAGACATGACTCCGACAAGGATGGAAGAAACGATCCTAGCAATACGCTATCGGGACCGCATAACTAAAGTCCTTGGATTAGCCCGGCTAAGAGATCTGAATATGACCTGGTTTCTTTCATTCAGACCTACATGGCAGACCTGCATCTAACCTGTGCTTCGATGTATGCTATGCGGAGAGGAATGCGTGTTAGACACCTGTCTTGCACTACAATCAGCAATAACCAATGGATATCGATACTTTGCTAAGTCCAGTAACGGCTCATGCATCGTGTTGTCGCCAGCAGTTACCAATCCTGATGACGGCATTCGTTGAGACTCGTGCCCTACGATTAGGTGGTGGCAGTGAAGCAAGAAATGAAAGCAACATCACCCAGGTACGACCCTCTGTGAGCATTGCTGATCCTGAAATCGATGATAGCAATCATTCTCACAACTGCCAAGTTACAGCATTATCGAACTTGGTCGAACTGTCACCTGAATATGTAGACCAATTCTTTGCGAGTCTGTCTGAAACGATGTTCTCCCCTGAACAGAAACAATAACTTTCTGGAAAACAATCCGGCACACAGCGTTCCCG
Source organism: Lissotriton vulgaris (assembly GCF_964263255.1). Lineage (NCBI taxonomy): Eukaryota > Metazoa > Chordata > Amphibia > Caudata > Salamandridae > Lissotriton > Lissotriton vulgaris. Next base: position 183,456,703 of record NC_141688.1, on the reverse strand, counting down.
TGAACTCTGAATTCAGCCTTCGGCTTTGATAAACAAGAGCTACTAAAAAACGTTTGGAACTATTTTTGCCCCGCTCACCATGAAATTATTTTTTTCCCCAAAAATTCCAAAATATTTACCTTTTTTCTTGCACACGTACTTTGCTTAAAGTAGAACGATTCATAAAGAACAGAGCTTCTATTTTTAGTAGATCTAGAGACAAAATATTACCTCAGCCTCTAGCACATTTTACAGCATCTGTATTTATATGTGATGAATTAGTCTCGCCCTTCTTTTCTGTATTGAGAGACATTTCATGTGTAATTTTTCGCAAAATCGTTCAACTGAATATGTATGCAAAAATGTTTTGAATGATTACTCTGCTGCAAACGTACAGTACCTAGTATCATTTTTCATGTATTTCGTATACACCATTTCAAATGCAAAATGTATTTTGGGGTGGGTAGGAATACACATGCATCTTATTGCTTAAGTTTTTAGTACTTGATGGACATATAATCGTGGAGTGGGTGATGTGTTTTATCTAGGAACCCGATCAATAATGTGACCTTATGCCCCTATACGGCTATAATCAATAAATATCCCTATAATGGCATAATAATCAGAACCATATTTCAGTAACTCGCCTCTGCAGTCCATGACACATCAGAAGCTACTTCCTAAGATTCCTAGAGAACACACCGAGTACTTTCGACACACCAAACCCCCAGCAACCTGGGAAAGCCCCACTTGCTTTGTTTTGATTAGTAATAGAACTCCTGTGAGCACTGTAAGAACGGCCAGTTCTTAGTGCAATCTTTATTGACGTCTTATGTCCAAAACTTACGTCAAACTGGGCACCTTTCAGGTATAAATATACCAACGTTGCCTTAAGCAAACACACGGTGGTGGTGAATACTGGAGCAGAACAGCTGTCCCCTTGCAGAGAGCCCAGCAGATGCGAGAAGCCCACGGACGCTGCCCCTCCTCTTTGACGCGCTGAGAAAAACGCTGTCTTTTCTCCTGCCGAGAAAATCCAGCTCCGGCGTTTCCAGCCTATCCTTGCGGGTGACTGGGATATCGGGTCCTGAGAGGGAGATACCAGACCTCCTACATTCTATTCCAGAGGTACGGTGCTGACTAAACCCTTAGAGAGAATTCTTGAATCAAACTCTTGGCAAAACCAACTTAACTTAAACTGCTACTTACTTACTCCCTCCCACGTATTAGGCTTAGGTCAGGTACACCGGGGTAGGCGTAGTTAGACGCACCAGTTGAGATCGTTAGCCAATGTATATATGTATGCATATATTTTATTCATTTTAACAATCTTATGGCTAAGAAACCATATCAATGCTTTCACAGTATTATTTCGTAATACTCCTTTTACTGTACGCACTTTTCGTTATAACAAGTCTTGCTATTGTGGCAATTCATTTCTCTTGGAAGAGAAGGAAGACTGCTCAATAAATAATACCTTTTATTGAAAACGCCCGTCTCTCTATTCTCTGCACCCTGGTGAAATTAAATCTGCACAACTGACTGAGTGAAACAGCTGTCTATTGTTTCACACGACTCTAGAGATTGACTCTTATTCTGGGGAGCAAAGTTGTCATGTTTATGCGGTTGTCGGAAGCTGAATCCCTTCTTGTCTGAGCCAGGGAAGCTGATCACTTCCTATTCAGTCAAGAAAGTTTCCAGTGACCTATGAGCTAGCTGTCGCAAACCTAAATTAAGTCTAACATAGTATGTAGAGACCTAGAAGACCTCAGTCCTACATCTACACTGCTGTTTATGTTATTCCAATGCGCAGGGCCTATAGGGAAAATAGGAACTACACTACAACCCCTTTTGACATGCACATATTTGTCTATTAGTAGTGTCAAATTCAAAGCCTGCTCAATGGTCCCCAACCCTTGACGGAACCCATACTGGAGGTCTGAGATAATCCTGCCATCGTCCGCCCAGTCCTGTAGTCGCTCGAGAATAAGCCGGCCTGCCACCTTTCCCAGCGAGTCCAGGAGTGAGATTGGACGGTAGCAGGTTACCGACCCCCTATCTCCCTTTTTAAAGATTGGGACAAGTATGGATTTGGACCATGAGGCCAGTAGACCGATGGAGCATGTTGCATTCAATACTCTAGTTAGAAGGGGGATCCAGATGGCCGTCTGTACTTTAAAGAGGTCAATGGGGACGCCATCTGGGCCCGGTGCCTTGCCACTTTTACTTGCACGCAGGGCCAGATCAACTTGGTTCATTGAGAACTGTAGATCAATGGGGAATGGGTCTTCAGGTTTGTCAGTAAGTATAATGTTCTGGGAGGAATAATCATGGGAGGTGGAATCCTCTGAATTGGTCTTAAAAATCTTGGAGAAATGTTGAACCCAGTCCTTTTCCTCTATCACAACGTCTATTTTAGGGTGATCGATGTTATTTGCTAAAAAGGGAGACTTAAACTTGCCAGAAAGCAGCAGAATTTTTAAGAGCACAGCTTTCGTGCAATTGAGCCCAAAGAAGGGACATTAGCTTTTTTTTCTATTTTTTAGGGCAATATTGTATTTTTTCCTAAGGGTTCTTATTTCAAGTGGGATCCTGACCGCTTTCCTTAATGTAGTTCTTAGGTCTTGATAAGTGGCCGTGAATTCGTGGTTGAACCATCCCTTTTTCGGCTTGGTTTTGTGTTTAACTTCTATCCATAAAGCGTCATTTATGGCTTTGATAATCCTGCCAAAATTAAAAATAAGTTCCTCATCTGTGGTATCTAGATCAAGGCAATTCAAAATGGAAGGAAGAGCCCCTGAAATCATTTGAGTTGGTATTTCCATTGGGTCTACTTTCCACCATTTCAGAGCATATCCATTTAATCTGTTCAGCGTCAAGTTATTTTGATCTAAGATGGAACCAAAGTTATCTTTGGCATTACAAGCTAATGGGCAGGAGATGCTTAGTGGATAGTGGTCACTGAGGGCAATGGAGTGCCTTGAAAATAGTGTATCCCTTGTCCTCTCCCCATTTGAGACCAAAATATAATCTATCGTTGTTTGACCCTGACCGTGAAATGTGGGGGCTAATGTTAGCTTCTCGTTGTGGAGATTATTTGCTTGGGCAAGATTTAGCTCGAACATAATTTCGTTGAGATGGCTTCCAAGAGTACTGTGTCTAAAATGAGATATTGGGTTGTCCCTTTCATCGAGAATGCCACAGTGGAGAAGTGTGGCTCACTGGTTAGAGGAGGCAGATCTGGAAGCCGAGGTCAGCCCGGGACCAGGGTTCAATTCCCGGCTCGGCTGGGTTTTGAGTCCTAAAAATGTCCATGGACTCGACAATTCCCGCTCCGGTGCCTACTCGATTCACAGGTTCACACTCTGCGACTCTGGGCAATAGCTTGCTTAATCTCCACAACGTCCCCTCGCGGCGGGAAGCCTGGCTTTCACCTTGCGGATACCCTGCCGGGGTTATCTCACAGGGGAATACCAGGACGGGTTCCCTAAGCAAGCGCTTAGAAACCGCTCGGTGATTTGCGCTAAATAAATTCCTGTACATTTACATTTACATTCACAGGTGTTATCGTTACCAGCTAGACAAGGACCCAAGTTAAAGTCCCCCCACCCCCAGATTACCACTTCTTCTCTAGTGGACTTCTTTATATGTGTTAGGAGGATGGAGCGGATCGAGAATATCAGTTTTATTGCCTCTTTCTCCGGAAGGTTGTTATAGTAGTTCACTATAAGAAACTTATCCCTGTTGTTTAAAGTTAGGGCGAGGATCTGGAAGCTAGACTCAAGTTTTATGGTGACTACTTCCATCGCTGTCAGGAGAATGGAGAGATAAATGGTTAGCCCTCCCTTTGTTCGTCCTGACTTCGAAGGTGTAGCTGGTGAAAAATAAGTTTTAAACCCTGCAATATGTATTGCGTCGAGTAACCATGTCTCTTGTAGGGCTATGACATCGAAGTTGGTAGTGAAAGTCGTCCATTCTTCGAATAAGGTTTTAGTACGTTGCCCTGCTATGTTCCAGAATGAGACAAGAATAAAGGACCCTATTTCTCTCTCTTTAGGCCTCCTTTTTCCTATGCTTGTTGGAGTAGTATTTATGTCCTGAAGAGGGTCGACGACATAGGGGGGTTGATTGATTACAATAGTTCCAGTCGCAAGTTCTTTAGAAGTGACCTGGAGCTAAGTATGCTCTATCTGGGGCTCATAGGAAGTAAATAGACAGTTTGACTCAGTGTTTTTGGAGAGAACGGTCAAATTACTATTTTGCGCGACATGTAATATAGACTTATGATGCAGTCAATCAACTCCCTCCAGACCCGAAAGACTCGCATAACGGTTTTGGAGGGGTATTGGGTGGTTAGCCTGGAAGTGTTTATTGACTCTAGGGTTATAAGTTCTGGAATTAGGTCGAGGAACCAGTAAAGACCTAGGATAAAAGTAGGTCAGATCACAGGGCGTGATGGATTTATAACCCTTTTCTGGAAACCAGTTTAGAATGTAACTGACTGTTCTGTGATCTCTGAAATTGATGACAATTGTGTCTCCCTTTTTGTCCTTTATTCTGATGCCAAGCCATGAAAGACGGTGAACATGTAGTATCTCGCCTTTTTAGGTTTGGAGGAAGGGGACGGTTCTGCCTGAGCCAGTACGTAATTTTGTTTTTTAACTGGGAGTGGTTTTCCCTCTTACCATCTTCTAGTGTTAGGACTCCTGTTAGGACCACCACCAGTGGGACCGCTTCCGGTGGCAGTTCTACTTGGCGCCCCCTAGGCTTTATTAATCTCTCTGGTTTATTTTATCCTGGTTACTTTGAGGCTTTCCTGAGTTTGGTATTTTCTCTCTCCAGGGGGCCTCTCTATCTGCATGTTGTGCAGCGTGGTGTGTTGGTTTGTCGATAACTGGCCTTGAGGGTTTTGTTTTATTTGCCTCTATGATGTTTGGCTCATTTTGGGCAATGAGATTTGAGGGTAGTGCCGTGGGCGGGATTCCTGGAACAGGCCTGATATTATGATTGGTTAGCCCTGTGTTTGCAGCTAATTTCTCCTCTAAGGTACCGAGCCGATATTCTATTCTTTTTTAGTCTCTCTATTAATGACAGTGTTGAGGCTCTGATTAGGTGTTCTATTGTTCCTATTAAGTCTTTGCAGGGAGTTTCAAGTGTTAGGCGTGGTGGTGGAGTGCCTGCTGCAGGTATCATCGTGGTGTTTGGTGTATGGACTTTAGCCGATTTACAAAAAGCAGTGTGGCTAATCTTTTTTCTCTGTGGTTCATTCCCTTTTTTTCTTCGTTTCCTTGGTGGTGAGCCTTGTGCTCTAGGGTGATTGGAATTTTTGGGCTTTTTACGTATGACCTTTACTACAGGTAAGGGTGTATCGGGTATAACTTCTATCTCCGGTGGTGAATTACAAGGAGATCGTGAAACTAGACTGTGCGATACGCTGACTGTATCAGGGGTAGAATTTACATGTCGTAGAAGGATTGGGATACTATTGTTAGTTGTATCTGGGTCCTCATTCTCGACAGGGCCGCTAATATGTGATGAGCTGTCTATCTGTGACCGAATTGGGGAAGAGCGTTTATTTTTAATCAATTCGACTGAGCGACGTCGCTCAGCTCGTCGTTATGCAAGTGTGCTTTCCCTTTCGGTGTCGGAGGAAATCCTTTATACAAAGTTGTCCAAGGTTCCTTTATTAGCGCCACTTAATTCTTTCGTGTTGGTCAAGGCCATGTTGCGTGGCAGCGATTATCTGAGACAAAGACAAAGTCAAGCAGGCCTAGGTTAAGGGATGACCCCAGGATAATAGGGACACAGTCAAAGAGACTAGCAAACTAGCAGGCCAAAAGTCACAATCAGGAAAGTAATGAAAACTTGGTACCTTGCAGTGCAAATATTTTTGAGTGAGATGTCAGTGAGTAGGCCCAGCCGGGCCTTCTTCGGCTCCTGAGGGCTACAGAGGGCCCGCCCTTTGCCCGGGCTACGGCCGGCGACCCGCGTTGCGGGAGAGCCCAGCCTTTAACGTGCCTCCAGGCGCCTAGCGTGACGAATACTGCGGGCGCCGCCGCATGGGTCGCTGGGTAACCGAGTCCTCCGCTCGGCGGCCGCTGAGGATGACATACGCGGCAGCGGGAGGACTCGGGGTGCAGGCAGGGCGAGTCCGGTGATGGGGGTAAGAAACACGGCAACACAGCGCAAAGATATGCCCCCAATGTCTGTTTGGGACTCATTTAATGGGTGATGTAACCCATGTCTGTATGGACACTGGTTTAGATCCTGGTGGTGTGCTGATTAACCACTTGGCTGCTAGGCGTTTTCCCCCCCTGTGCTGGAAAAAGCCATTTTAGTGGCACCATGACGAGCTCAGCTCGTCATCAGCACACGACACCCGTGGGTGATGACGAGCTGAGCTCGTCATCAGCATCGAAGGGGTTAAACACCATTACGCAAATACAGTAACTGGCTCTGTCTCGTTACTCACTCAGAAATAGTTGGACGTTAACGCAGCCCGTCTGTGTCTCCCATCCTGTGCTACTGCAACACCAGCTGCACAGGTCTCTGGCTGGGGACTGTCCTCAGCCTCGTCCTCAGAGTCAGTTAGTTCCACTGCTGTTCCTGTTTTTGTGGCTAGATTATGTAGCATTGCAAATGTAGCAATTATTTTGCAACATTTGATGGGGCTGTACTGATGTGCACCTTCACTTTTGTGGAGGCAACAAAATCTGCTTTTAAATGTAATGTAATGTAAATTGATACTTGTATAGCGCACTACTCACCCGCAAAGGGTCTCAAGGCGCTTGTACAAATACCGCTGTGGAACCCATCCTGGCTTTCCCTGTGAGTCGTCCACTCCTGGGCACCCCCAACAGTCCAAAGGTGTGCTCCACCACGTTGCGTGTGCTCTTATGAGCCACATTGTATCTCCTCTCCCTTGGTGTGGATGGGTTGAGATATGCTGTGAGTAGGTAAGACCGAGGGCGTATGCGCTGTCACCTATATGCAAAAGAAAGTGACATTAATTTATGTCACCAATAGGTTGAGCCAAGGTATACATCAGGGTGTGTCACATTGATTTACCTAGTAGGTATCCTTCTCCAAATTCACCAGCAGCTAGACGTGTATGGATACCACTGTTCCTGAATATGTACGAGTCGTGGGTACTCCCTGGGAATTTTGCCACAATGTCAGTTATGATGAACTTTGCATTACATATCACCTGCACATTTATGGAGTAAGTGGATTTGCGGTTGCGGTAAATGTATTCTGTTGCTGCAATGGGCAGATTGATATGTGGGTCCCATTGACGCAGCCTATTACGTGTGGGAACTGTGCTATTTAGTAGAAATCCAGCTTGGTCTTCTGCAGCTCCGCCTGTGTACTGGGGAAGGTTTTGTAATGATGCATTCGGTCCATCATGGCGTCCAGGAAGGTGTTGGAAAATCTGGATAGGCAGCCTGTGACACACCACGTACTGCGGCTATCCCACCCTGGTAACTTCCTAAGGCCAGGAGGTGCAGGCTACAGAGCACCTGTACATTGGAGGGTATTGCGTGCGCCCTTGGTGTCTGATGCTCAAGATATGGTTTCAGGTCCCGTATGAGGTCAAGGATGGTGTGTGGGTGCAGCCTGTACCTCTCATCGATTTCTAGTTCAGTCAATTGGAACAATGTGACACACAGTCTGTACACCCGCTCTTCCCGTCTCCAAAACCACACTCCTGCTATTCTCAAACGTAGCTGCCTTGCTATGAGGTAGAGGCCCGCCATTGTGTTCACACTGTTGCATTTCGAGGCTGTATTTATGCACTGCACGTGATTACCACCTGCTCAGGATCAGTGGTAAATACTGATTCGTTAATGCCGATTTTGGTCAAATTCGGTATTACCGAATTTTACTACATCGCATTTTGGAATTATTACCGATTTGTTATTTGCCGATTCGGTATTGTTTGTTTTTCTATGTTCACCGATCGGTAAATAAGGAATCGGTAACGATGTACCGATTCGTTATTACCGAAGGCATTCGGTAATACGTACATCGCACAGGGCTAAATACCAGTCGGTTAAAGCCTAAATTTTCCGAATTTCGGGTTTACCGACTGGAATTTGCCCACCTACATATGGCCCCAAGTGAGTTGATAGAGCACATATTCAAAATGCAAGCACAAGTTTCCAGCAACAACAACCTATCACCAGTACTGCCCTCCCATTGCTCCAAATGCTAATGGCCCAGTTGCAAGTGCTAAACCGGAACATGACCCGTGACACGTGAGACTTTACTTGCTCATCTTGCAACAAAACCACAGAAAGAATGCACAAATGTTGTTACCGATACTGTACATACGTGCCACTATTGTAGATCCCATTTCACAAATGTGGAGACTAAGCGTGGGCGTGAAATCCGTTTCGCGGGTGAATTTGCGGATTTTGGCGATTTTGCGATCCGCGAATCATGCAAATTTATCCAATAATCCGCAAATTCGCAAGCTACGAATTATTTTGCTTGCTCGCGCTTGAAAAATCCATTATCGCGCGCGCGTCGTTGTCTTACCGTGATTCTGAGTCCGCCGAGTTGTTTTTCTTCAGGTTTTGCGTGTGCGGCGCCATTTTGGATCTTGCAGCGTGAGCGCGCAAGAGTTTTTCGAACGCAATTACGTTATCGCGGCTTGCCATCTTACACGACGAGAGTTTGACAACGCGAGTACGTCATAAAAGCCCGCGACGGCGCGCAGTTAACTTCCTGCGGGAGATTTGAACAGCTCGCGTTCCCGAAATTGCAAAAATTGGAATTCTGCACAAGAAATCCTCCGCAGGAAGCATGAACCTTGTGAAAATGAAGATTTTTATCAGAATAACTCCACAGATTGACATTTGACTGCACTTTTTGGTGCAGGAGTTCATTTTTTGGGGTGGGAGGAAGCAAGTGCCTCAGAGTCTCCAACTTCCTGTTCCTGTCCAGCAGCCTCCTCCCAGTGCTTTGTGCATGTACTGGTCACTTTTCATTTGGCTGTTGAGCTGGAAGGATTACTTTCTGTGACTGCTGCTGGATTTGTATTTGAGGACTTTTTGGACTTGAGATTTTACAAGTAAGTTGGTGTTGTTTGTTTGAGTCATTGCAGTTGAGGCAACTACAGTTCTAAAACTTTTTTCACAACTTTAACAAAATATATATTGTGGTGGGTAGCCACAGTATTGAGTAGGCCCAGGGTGAGTCATGGGTGCATGATACAACTGTTTCTGTGATTTGTTTTTTAACTAAATTCTCATTTATGTCATGGAATTTTAGCTCACTGTTATATGTTGATTTTTTTTTTAATGTTGGGGTGCCTGTAAAGCATCACTAGCCAGTAGGCCCAGGTGTAGTGAGTGGTGCATGGGCCTAGTCTTTCTGTGGGGTGTCTTGAATTTAAACATCATTGAGGGCATGGATGGCGTGGGATTGTGGTGATTTTTTAGTGTTTTTCGACTTTTTGGGGTGGTGTTGGGGCCTGGCCATGTGGGTGGGGGACATTTGGAGGCCTGGTACAGGCAGGGCCTGGCCATGTGGTGGGGGTCAAGGGGCCATTTTTAAGCCAGGCAGTGTGCTCAGGCCTGCACCCACTTTGCCTTGCTTTCAACCATTATGCCCAGGGCTACTCAGTGGTGCATGGGCCTAGTCTTTTTCTGGGGTGTCTTGAATTTAAACATCATTGAGGGCATGAATGACATGGGATTGTTTTGATTTTTGAGTGGTTTTTTACTTTTTGGGGTGTTGTTGGGGACTGGCCATGTGGGTGGGGGCCATTTTGAGGCCTGGTACAGGCAGGGCCTGGCCATGTGTGGGGGTCAAGGGGCCATTTTGAAGCCATGCAGTGTGCTCAGGCCTGCACCCAGTTTGACTTGCTTTACACCATTATGCCCAGGGGTACTCAGTGGTGCATGGGCCTACTATTTCTCTGGGGTGTCTTGAATTTAAACATCATTGAGGGCATGGATGGCATGGGATTGTGGGGGTTTTTGAGTGTTTTTCGACTTTCTGGGGTGTATAACTGATGTTCCTCTGGCTTCCATTGCTTTTAGGTGCACAAGAGAACCACCACTGCCACGAGGAAGTCCTGCAGTAGTGTGTGCAGCACAACATCACGTGACATCACGTGTGGCCACAGACAAGACAACTCTGCAACTCATGCAACTGCGGCCTGCTGTTCTGACATCTTAAGAAGATGTCCCCAAAGAAAGTTGGCCGTAGCGCCTCAGCGAAAAGAGTCGCCAGTGCCACTGCCAGTAAGAAGAAGCAGAGGAAGCAAGTGGCACCACCTACCAAGGAGACTGGTGTGCCCACCGACACCTTTTTTGGGAAAAAACAAAGCCTGCAGCAGCAGCGGTGTTTGCCGGGGACCAAGCTGGAAGCAGCACCTCCGCTTCATTGGGCTCAGTGCCACCACGCCAAGTTAGGTCCAAGACCACCATGAGTGCTGTTGCGGCAGCCACTTTGGTTGTTGAATCACCATTGACCAGTGATCTTGGCTCATCACGAGAAAGTACCATCCAATCAACGCTGGGTGTAACTCAGCTGACGAGTGTTCAACAACCACAGCCACAAACACAGGTGCAAGTACTAGTACAAGCGCAAGTACATGGGCAAGGAGAGGCGCAAGTAGAGCCGCAAGGAGAGGCTCAAGTACAGCCGCAAGGAGAGGCGCAAGAACAACCGCAAGGAGAGGCGCATGGAGAGGTGCGTGGAGAGGCGCAACTAGAGGTTCATGGAGTGGCACAACTGCCTACAATGCTTGTTCCTCCAGTAGTAGGGGCACATCAGGAAATTGATATTCAAGAGGAGGTATTATCCGAGGAAGACACTCCTCCTGATAATGATCCATTGTCTTCCAGATCCCCAGCAAGAAAAAGGTCAAGGAGGGATACTACTGCTACTACAAGTTGTTCTTCAAGCCCCCTTGCTTCTGATGATCTTGATGTTGATTGGAACCCACCAATGCAGTCTGAGAGTGAGTCACGCCATGAGCAAACAAAGGTAGCTAAGCCTAAAAGGAAGGCTCCCGCAAAGCTTCGACTTATGGGTGATGACGACGAACAAGAAGTGGTGTCTTCTGCTGCTGATGAACAGTCTGACGATGACCCAGTCATCACAGTCGTCACTCCAGCCCCAGCGGGCATGCAGCAGACACACATTTTGACCCTATGCCGAATGGCTGCTGAGCGGGATATTGTCGGCGAGGCACTGGTACCACCACCATTAACTACAACACCAACACGACCTACAGCTTCCATCTTCTTTAGTCAGAAGGGCCGGCATGGACCTCCATCCATCTTGACCTTAAGTAGTGGTGCTGTAAGTGAACAACAGAAACAAATTCAGCCAAGCCCATCCTCCACTTCATCTGGCATTGAAAGTCAAAGTAGCACCTCCACCTTCAGCAGACATCACCAGTCCCCAGTTTGGGACTTCTTTACTGTTAGCGCATAGGCGGAAAACATAGTCGTTTGTTCAATTTGTAAAGCATGAGTCAGTCGGGGTAAGCTTGGTTCCAACTATGGTACCGGAGGCCAGAGAGGTCATCTAAAAAAACACCACACTATCGAGTGGGAAGCACACATGAGGAAGTACGAGGAAGGCAAAAGAAAAACAAATCCAAATGTATCCCTTGATATTGCCTCTGATGATGACGAGAATCTGATTGTGGAGGGGGGAAGTGAATAAGCGACAGACATTTTCTCTGGTATACCCAGTACCCCTGCCAGCAGCACTGCAGTGGTATCGCCCACACCCTCTACCCCTGCAACATCTATGAGGTACACTAAGAGTGTTGGAGGGATACTAATGCGAAAAACTACATCAATGGGCCTAACTGGTTTGAAGATGTCATCATCATCATCACGTAAAATGATCCAGCCCACCATTCGCGCAATGATGTGGTCGGAGGCGCCATTTGAAAACATTTTGGATGAGTTTAAGAGTAAGGTCTCTGAATGGCTGCAACCAAGAAATTGCATATTTGGTTATGTTTCCACGGATAATGGCAGTAATATAGTTAGGGCCATGCAGGACGGTGACTATTTCAGAGTGTCGTGTTTGGCGCACTGTATAAACCTGGTTGTTCAAGATTTCTTGAAAACTGAAACCCAAGTCAAGAAGTTACTGTCTATATGCCGAAGAATCTGCACACATTTCAGCCATTCTTTTAAGGCCCGGAAGCAGCTGAGGAGCATTCAACATGTACGTAAAGTGCCAGTCAAAGGACTCATCCAGGAGGTGGCAATACGTTGGAACTCAATCTTTTACATGCTTGAGCGTCTGTTTGAGCAGTGCATGGTAATCAATGACTATATCTTTACAGTAGGTTCTACAATTAATGACATGAGGCTAGAGTCGGAGGAATGGCAGCTAGTAAAAAGCCTGACAGACATGCTTCGTCCTTTTGAGGTCTTCACGCGTGAAGTCAGCAGAGAGAACTGTTCTTGGAGCAAAGCTATCCCATTGTTGCGCATGCTAGAGCACCAACTGAAGGCTGTGTCTTCAACGTTGAGAGATGATGGTGGAAAGCAAGCTGCATATCTGTTGGTGGAGAACATACAGAACAACATTACATTTGTGCCACTATTCTAAATCCACGGTACAAAAAGGCACTGGCCAGCAAAGCTTTCATTCCTTTTGATGAGGCAGATGTTTCAAAGTACAAACATTGGATAGCTGTGTCAGCCAGACGGTTCGAAAAAGATCGGCAGAAAATTCAAGGAGCCGTCAGAAGTCCAACTGATTCAGCAGGCGATCCAGCGTCAAGTTCCACTTCTGAATCTGTGGCCGAAGGGAGTCACTTTCCCTCACAGCCGTTAATGACACCAGCAGCAACCCTATCATCTACCTCACCTGCACCAGGACCAGCCATAATATTGTCAGAAGCGGATTGGCTAACTCATCAAGGGTTTGTTTGTTCCAGTGCTGAGAAGGCCACAGATGGTACGCAAAGTGGAGCAACCGTGGGGAACCTTGAGTTGATGGTGCAGGCCTACCTGGATGAGCCAACACAGGTCTTTGTTCATACAAACCCATCGCTATATTGGTACAGGAAAATAGCTCTATGGCCACTGATCGCCAACCTGGTTCTAAATTATTTGTCTTGCCCACTCGCAAGCGTGTCTTCTGAACGTGTTTTCAGTGCTGCTGGTGCCATTGTAACTTCAAAAAGGTCCCGCCTATCGCCCAAAAATGTGGAGAGGTTAACACTGATCAAGATAAATCAGCACTTGATACCACCAGATTACAAAGTACGTGAATGCACGCAGGAAGAAGAGGACACTGACTTAGGTGATGGAAGTTCTGCTCTGTTACCTTACCTACTCCCGTCTCAAATCATGGCGTTGGAGGACGAGCTCTACTTCCCTGACACCGAGCCCTGAAAATGACTTCCTTTTTTTCGTCCTTATTCACTTTTATTCCTGTGCGTCTTTCTTTAATTTGCAACTTCTACCACAACAAAACTAAGCATGGGCGGAAAATCCGTTTCGCTCGCGGATTTTGCGGATTTTCGGTAAATTCGCAATCCGCGAGATTCGTGAATCTCCCGCAAAATCCGCAAATCCGCAAGCAGCGGATTTCATGGCTTGCTCGCACTGTTCGCGTGAGTTCGCGGCTTCCCAGTACAACTTCGCGCCCCGCGAATAAGCGCAAAATTGCAGAAATACGATCTTAGCAAAACTGAAACTACTTACCAGGTTCAAAAGTTCAGGCTCATTATTAGTAGCCATTTCCTGTAGTGCTTTTTGAAGGGCCCCTCCAGAGTTCAGTTGCCAGTTGCAACTATTATGTGACCCTGCTCTGAACCTCAGAATAGTTACACATATGCCACAAAGGTCCTGAATTACAGCTAAGGGAGACAAGCAGGAGCCAGGCTGGAGGTTCAAATCCATTAATCAGCCCCTAATTCATTATTGTCAGTTGGGGCAGGGCAGGTGTTGTAACTAATTTTGCAACAATGAAAGCACTTAGCAAGTGCAAAAGATCACTAATCAGGAAGCACTAAGGAAGCAGGTGCCAGCTAAAAAAATATTCTGTGACACATTAATCAGCCCCAAACTAATTCAGGTCACTTGAGGCAGGGAAGGTGTGCTTGCGTTGCCACAATAATGTACACTGACTGGACAACCAGAGGGTGCTGTGATGAAACAGAGGGTGGCATGGGTGGGCCAGAGGGTGGCATGAGTAGTCAGAGAGTGGCAGTGGTGACAGAGAGTGGCAGTGATGAAGAAGAGTGTCCCAAACAGGCTGGACATGTAGAAACAACAAGTTCGCGAAACTTGCGACCCGACAGGTAAGTTCGCGTTTTGTGAAATTGTACAAAACCCTCGCGAACTGGCAGAAACCCGCGCGAACACAAAAAAAAAAATCCGCAAATTCGCGAGAATTCGCGGATTTTGCGGATTGCGAGTTCGCAAATCCGCAAAATTCGCGAACGCGAGATTCGCAAAATTCGCCCATGCTTAAACAAAACTCTAATCACATAGTCACAACAAGTCCATCAGCAGCACTGTCTTCCTCTTATATTCCTTATTGATTTGAAGGTGCTGCAGTCTGCATTACTGAGGTTCACAAGTTCACAACTCAATCATGCTCCTTTATACTCCTCCTCCGAACTCCTCCTATCCATTTCCCTCAAGGCAGATGGATGGATTACGACGAGTCCCCTCAAGTAGGACTGAAATTACTGACTGACTACATGCTTGCTGATTGCTGACAGAGTTACTTTTGATATTGACAGGAGAGGCTGCCCTGTGGGCCCTCACTTTTCGAAGAAGATGCGGACAAAAAGTAGAACAGGTAATGAATAATTGAGAAGATGGCATGCACTGGACAGCAATGGCTGTCTGGCTCTGATGAAACCAATTGATGTTTATTTTTTGTGAATTAAATGATGATTCATATGTCTTGTCTTAGTTATTATTTAATCTTTCACACACTAATTGTAACTCATGTCAATCAACATCTCTTTTTTTTTAACCTTGTTTAATTACAATTGTACTTCAAATTCAGGGGCCACTATATTGCATTCCACAAAATATGCAAAATGTCCTTGGAGTGGACTCACTTGCCAATATACCATGGTGATTGATTAAATAATATATCTTTTTTCTTTACAGTCACTCACTGGAATGGATGGATCATCAGCGTCGGTTTACCGAAGTACTGTGGCCAATTTGTGAGTGGCAAACAGGTAAACCAGTCTACAACAACTACTACAGCAGGACTTCATGTCTGTCTATTCGTGGTATGTATTGGTCGAGGGTGAGGCAGTGTACTGTTGTTTTTATGCCAGGCAGAGTCCACTCAAGACAGCAGTTCATGTAAAATTGGGGCTATGTGGCTTGCTGCATACAATTAGATATGCTTTATCTGTCTGACAAAGAGCCTAGGTATTCTACATCAGGTTGCTTCACTCAGTGGTGCCTGCCTTGACCCTCTGCATGACACTGCCTCAAGCTTGGGCCAAACATCCGTTATGTTTGCAAAATGTGCTGTTTTTCAGTATTTCGCAAATCTCGCGAAAGTACCGAAAAATCGCAAATTCTTGAGCTGAACGGATTTTTGGCCCATGCTTGCGGCAGGGCCATGCAGACGGTCAAGGCAGGCACCACTGAGTGAAGCATCCTCCTGATATGGAGTGGTGTGGCTCACTGGTTAGAGGCGGCAGACCCAAGAGCAGAGGACGGCCCGGGACCAGGGTTCAATTCCCGACGCGGCAGGGTCGTGGACCAGGGTCAGCGGACTCGATAATTCTCATCTCGGTGCCTACTCTAACCAGGGATCACACTCGGCAACTCTGGGCATTAGCTTGCCTCATCTCCACAACGGCCCCCCACATACGCCAGGGATGCCTGGTTTCACCTTGGAGATGCCCAGTAGGGACCATCCCACAGGGAAAGCCAGGACGGGTTCCCCAGCAGTCTACTGCGCAGAGATACTCCTTCGGGAGTCGATTCTAGCACATTACAAACCCACAATTAATTAATTTTAATTAATTGGCTCTTTGACACAGACAGACAAAGCATATCTACGGTTTACGGTTCAGTGCGTTTTACTAGGCTTTTTAGGTTTAAGTTGGTATGGTTCATACTTATTCTAGGGCTCGGGCCCGATGCAGGCTCGTTCATAATGATGTTGGAAATGTTTTAGGGGGGTTTGGTGTTCTTTGGTCCAGAATTGGCAGAATTTTGGCCTTTTCGTGTGTTTTGCGGGCGCGTGTGTTTGGGTGAAAACTAAGTGAAAACTAGTCGTAGACCTTCTTCTTCTTCTTCTTCAAAGAGCGCAGTGGTTGGATTTTGTTATGCCTTGCTGAAATTCTTGTGAATCGCTGGAAAAAAGTGACTGTCCAGGTGAGTTTCAAGAGGATCAAAGTAGTGGAAGTACTAAAAACAGCAATGTTTTGTGAACAGTGCAATTTGCCATGTTTTGAATATACCAGTATTGCTTGTATTTGGGGGTTTCTTGGTGGTGTTCTAGATTTGTGTGGGAGGGTGTGGGGGTCTGGGAGCACTGCTGGGGTAGCATAATTTTTATTGGAAGTGATTTGAAGAAAATCCATGGTGGGAAAAAGGAGTTAGGGCCTAGCTGCAGAGCGCCTTTGGACCGATGTTGACTGGTTGGCTGAAAACGTTCTAAATATGAGATATTGCATTTTTGCTTTTTGCCTGTTTAGGGGTGTTCTGCTTTTTTTTGGGTGGCTGCAGGGTTCTGGGGGCATAGCTCGGAAGGTTTAATATCGGAATCAAGTGTTTTGGACTAAATCCATGGTGAAAAAGTGTTTGCGTTTTTGCTCACTTGCCTTTCTTTGGGGTGCTGTTTGGGGGGCTTCCAGGTTTTTGTGGGTGGGTTTTGGGGTCTGGGAGCACTGCTGGCACAGTCTAATGTTGATTGCATTTGTTTTTCAGGAAATCCATGGTAGAAAAGGGAGTTAGGGCCTAGCTGCACAGCGTACTTGGACTGATTTGAAGGTAGTAGGCCCATTTTTGCTTTTTGGCTGTTTGGGGGTGTTCTGCTTTTTTGCGGGTGGCTGCAGGGGTCTGGGGCATAGCTCGGAAGGTTTAATATGGTAATCAAGTGTTTTGGGCCAAATCCATGGTGAAAAAGTTTTTGCGTTTTTGCTCACTTGCCTGTCTTTGGGGTGCTGTTTGGGGGGCTTCCAGGTTTTTGTGGGTGGGTTTTGGGGTCTGGGAGCACTGCTGGCACAGTCTAATGTTGATTGCATTTGTTTTTCAGGAAATCCATGGTGGAAAAGGGGAGTTATGGCCTAGCTGCACAGCGTATTTGGACTGAATTGAAGGTAGTAGGCCCATTTTTGCTTTATGGCGGTTTGGGGGGTTAAACTTGTTTCCGCCTGGGTTGACAGGTCTGGGGCATTGCTGTGAAGTTCTAATACCGGATAAAAGTGTTTTGGATAAAATCGGAGGTGAAAAAGTTTTTAACTTTTCGGTGTTTTCACTCACTTTTGTGTTTTTTGGGGCCTGCTTGGGGGGGTTCCAGGTGTTTGTGTGTGGGTTTTGGGGTCTTGGAGCAACGCTGGTTATGGATACTTTTGATTGCTAGAAGTTTGAAGAAAATCCATGGTGGCAAAGGGGAGTTAGGGCCTAGTTGCAGAGCGCGCACAAAGTGATCTGGGAAATATGCAGAAATATGTCAAAGTGCCCATTTTTCCATTTTGGCTGTTTGGGGGGGTTAAACTTGTTTTCCCTTGGGTTGACGGGTCTGGGGGCATTGCTGTCAAGGTCTAATACCGGATAAAAGTGGTTTGAAGAAAATCGGAGGTGAAAAAGTTTTTCCATTTTCAGGAATTTCGCTCACTTTAGCGTTTTTGAGGGGCTGTTTAGGGGGGTTCCTGGTGTTTGTGGATGGGTTTTGGTGTCTTGGCGCAATGCTGGGTATGGATACTTTTGATTGCAAGAGGTTTGACGAAAATCCATGGTGGCAAAGGAGAGTTAGGGCCTAGCTGATGAGCGCGCACGGAGTGATTTTGGAAATAGGGCAAAATATTTCTGTCCCTGTTTTTGTACTTTTGCTTTTTGCCTGTTTGAGGGTGTTACACTTGATTCCGCCTGGGTTGATGGGTCTGGGGGCATTGCTGTGAAGGTCTAATACCGGATAAAAGTGTTCTGGATAAAATCGGAGGTGAATTTTTTTAACTTTTTAGTGTTTTCGCTCACTTTCGTGTTTTTGGGGGCCTGCTTGGGGGGTTCCTGGTGTTTGTGGGTGGGTTTTGGGGTCTTGGAGCAACGCTGAGTATGGATACTTTTGATTGCAAGAGGTTTGATGGAAATCCATGGTGGCAAAGGGGAGTTAAGGCCTATCTAGAGAGCGCGCAGGGAGTAATTTTGGAACTAGGGCTAAATATTTCTAAGTGCCCATTTTTCCATTTTTTGCTTTTTGGCTGTTTGGGGGGGTTAACCTTGCTGTGAGGTCTAATACCGGATAAAAGTGGTTTGGATAAAATCGGAGGTGAAAACATTTTTCCATTTTCAGGCATTTTGCTCACTTTAGTGTTTTCTGGGGCTGTTTGGGGGGTTCCTGGAGATTGTGGGTGGGTTTGGGTGTCTTGGACCAACGCTGGGTATGGATACTTTTGATTGCAAGAGGTTTGTAGAAAATCCATGTTGGCAAAGTGGAGTTAGGGCCTAGTAGAAGAAAGCCTATGACACTATTTTTAACTTACGGTTCGTTAGGGTTAGAAGTATTGCATGTGTTTGGGGGATTTATAGATTTTGGCAACTGGGTTCTGGGGTCTACTCTTTGAGCACTTGTCGAGAAATGTCTAATTTTTGTTGCAAGTTGTTTCAAGAAAATCTAAAGTGGGAAAGGGGGGATTTGGGCCTACTTTACTTTCAAAGAACGTTTTGTCACCATTTTCCACTAGGCCTCAGACAGGTAGCATTATCGCACGTTTTTTGTAGTCTGATTGGGGATAATCTACATTTTAGCGTCGGTGTTTAAGGGGCTGGGTGCACTGCAGGGAAGGTCTAATTTTGTTCTAAAATCGTAGTTTACACTACACCTAGCTTGAGGGAAAAGATCTGCAAAATTCGCCCATACTTATTTATCCTTCAAAAGGAGACTCAGAGTACGCCCTTTCGAAACGATTGTACTGTCGATTCTGAAACTGAAAGTGTGACATTTTGCACTACACAGCGTACGTACCTTATATTTTTTTCTCAGTGGTGTTTTAATATCACTTCCTGTTTTTGCATCAACATTTACAGGGCGGCTTTCACCCTGTGCAATGGAAAAAAGGATGAAGTCAGGCTTCACATTAGCGACACGCAATTCAGCATCCGTAAGGCAGGCAGTGGACAGGGTGTCTTCTGGTCACCAGAATTGATCGACGGAGCGTCAGATAGAACAGAGGAGTACCGCAAATAACTTGGAATGGCTTGATGCATGCAAATTCCCAAATTCAACAGGACAATTACAACAACATACATAACAGTATCCATTCATTTCTACTTATCTTTTAAGTAATGTTATTGCTGTGAACTTCTATGAGTGTGAATCTGCATTTCTTTTCTCTCTGCTTCTAAATTTGCTATGTTTTTGCTATGTTTAACAGTAATTTAATGTTTATTTATTCATTTATTTATTTATGTGTCTTATAAAGCGCACTGTCACCTTGCAGGCATCCTGGCGCTGATGGCTCAAAGAGGGCGGGAGTGTCAGACAGAAGGGGACAGGACGGGCATGTTACACATACTAAGGAAACAGCCAAGTTTTAACCTTTTTTCTGAACGGGAAAAGCTCCTTGATTTGCCTGATTTCGCACGGGAGTGAATTCCAGAGCTTGGCAGCGGCCACCTCAAAAGATCTAACCCCTGATCTAGTCTTCCTAAACCTAGGCACTTTTACCAACCTAGCCGCAGAGGAACAAAGCAGCCTGGTTGGGGAATACCAAGCAAATTTGGCTTGCAGGGGTAGAGGTCCTACTACGTGTAAGGCCTTGAAAATGAGTCAGAGGGCCTTGAATTGTACCCTCTGTCTCAAAGGAAGCCAGTGCAGCTTTGCAAAGGTCGTCTGCGCATGTGCTCTCCTAGGGAGCCCCAAAACCAGCCTAGCAGCTGCTGATTGCAGTCTTTGGAGCCTATCCAGAAGGAAACCAGGGGCCTCCAGTAGCAAGGCATTACAGTAGTCCAACCTACTAAGGATCGTACACCTTGCCACCAGAGCGCGTGCATGAGATGGTAATAATGGCATGATCTTCCGCAAAGACCGCAGGATAGCAAAACAGCAGGAGGTCATCTTTTTGACGTGTGTCTCCATGCTGAGCTTCTGATCCAGCATGACCCCTAGGTTGCGAACTGATTCCACTGGTCGCACTTTAGTCTCTATCTCAGGAGGCCAAAAGTTCTCTGGAAATGGCCGTGAGATCTTATTCCCAGTGCTAAAAAGCACCTCCTTCTTCCCAGCATTAAACTGGAGGGAGTTATTCTTTAGCCAGCGTGACGTGTCACACAGGCAATTGTGGAATACCACCACAGGTGTAGATTCCTCTCCCTCAAAGGAGAGTATCATCTGCGTGTCGTCAGCGTAGTTTACTGTTTTAATTTTGTAGGCTTTAATAAGTGAGATCAGAGGTCTTAAATATAAGTTAAAAAGAATGGGGCTAATTGCTGATCCCTGCGGACATTGGAGAAAGCCGAGTAGAAGGGAGGCTGGGACACCGCCTGCTGTCTGCCCTGCAAGAATGACCGAAACCACCTCAGAGCGCTGCCTCCCACCCCAGCAACACTTAAGCGACCCAACAGGATCTCATGGTTAACCGAATCAAAGGCGGCAGACATATCAAGAAGAATCAAAACCGCTGCGTGTCGTTAAACCAAGGGGCAGAGATTTTCCCCTTGCAACTTCGAACTTTAAGGGGGACATGAGAATCCAGCACCTCCGTAATCTTAGTGCAGAGTGAGGCATAGTTCTCCTCAATTTGCTTGTCCAAAGCAAAACACTCTCCCACTTCAAACACCACACCGGAGGACTTCAGTCGGGCAAGAGCCTTCCAGTCTCTACACCGAAACTCATTAGTCACTTGAGGAGTCCTAGTCTGAACACCCTTGCTTTTGACATAAAATTTGACAAGGAAATGGTCTGTCCAATCCATAGGCAGAATTTCCCCCATAACCACCAGGTCAGGGACACTAAACACCCAGTCCAAGAGGTGCTCCGTGTCTAAGTGTTTATTCTTTCTGAGGGCAGAGAGGCAAGTGAAATTGCGTAATGACTGCAGCCCTGTATTCTCAAATTGTTTCTTCGTAGTTCAAATCCCAAAATGTGTTTCTCTTCATTTGTTGTTTGACTGTCCATGCTGTGTTTTTTTCCTCTCTACCAAACTTTCCCTAAAAAACCCATTCCCATCCAATTTTCAAACCCTAACCCTCTTCCCCCGGGCTGTGTGGTATTTCATTGTGGTGTGACTGATAACAACAATAAATTCCACACACTTGCTGGGGAGGATAAGGTCAAAGCAGCCAAAACCATTACAATCAGAAGTTCATGTGCTCCATTGTGGATTGATAAGAACATCCTCCTCTTACACGACGTGAACAATCAAAAGCATAATGCTTACGTTATGTTGATGACGTGTCCTTTGCCTTAATTTCTTATAGCAGTCCAACTCCACGCAGCTACTTCTTATATTTACATTAATTTAACACTGCTTAGGCTACAATTTAGGGCACTGTTCTCTACCGTACTATCTAATGTACTGTTTCTAATGCTACGCTCAGCCCACTCAAAGTTTCATTTCCTTTTTTTTTCATATGGTGATACTGCCAGTGTTTACCACTACTGCTACCAGCACAACAATGATATTGCATCCATCAAGGATTCAAGTCAACAACTAACCTTATTCACCAACCGTGATTCACAAATCACAGGTAAGATAAGCATATTGGAGAGGTAGTAGAATAATGGGCTAGGACTAAGTTGGGAGGAGAGCAGAGACTGACAGTACTACTAGTAAAGTACAGTAGTAGGGCTACTGAATTGACTAACTCGGTTACTTGCATTTTGGTACATTTCAAGACAAGATGTTTCATTCATGCTGGTAAGTTTGAAAAACCAAACGTCCAGTAACCACCGCCAACCCCCACACAAAATAATATGAGCGCATATACTGTGTTTTGGAATTAAAAATATAATTATTAAGAAATATAAATTATGGATGTTGTTAGTCACAAAAATAAAATAATTACCCCAACTCACCCCCTCCCTAACCAAACCAATGTCCAAAAATCAAAAAGTCCCCTTTCCCAAAAACCCAATTCCCACCCCCCAACAGTCTTTAAAAATGGGGCAAGGGACAGTCACTTCCTCCGGAGGCGTAGTGTGGACAGCTGGTGCTGCACGTCCCGCAGCTCTTTGCGGAGGTCCCGGAGCTGGCGCTGATGTTTTTCGCCCAACCGCTCCAGGTAGTCCACTCACTTTCGGAGGCAGAGCTGACATACAATCCAGGCACTGGGGGGGCAGCTGTTATTTTTGCTGCTGTGCGGGGGCGGAGGGAGACTGTTGGGCCACGGCTCCGTTTGGCTGGAGGCTTGTGGCTGGTAGACCCGGGGGCAGTGGAGGAGGATGTTCTGGTTGTTGTAGTGTCCTCATGCTCCCGAGCCCACAACCGGCGATACTCGGCACAAATAGCCTCCAGCTTACGGGCCCTGGCCCGGACAGCCATCTCTTTATGGGTGAGCTTTTTTGGAGTAGCATCTATGAAGAAAGAAAGAAAAATACTGTAGCCAATAGCCTTTAACATAAAGTCAAAATAATTCAACGGAAAGTTGACACTCAGTAACACCAGCATCAGTAACACCAGCAAGTAGCAAACACAGTATAACATTTTGAAGATAACGGACCGGGTTTTTTTGATTGTCGATCCACAACTGGCACCTCCCGTGTGTGACGTTATTTATAATTTCTAACCACTATTTTGAGGGTGCCCCAGATAGGAGGAAGAACCTAAACCTCCAATTAGGACCAAGATCCGAACATAATTGATACAACAGGTATCTGTGCACACGTCGCCTTTTACAGAGTAAATGCTGTAGGTAATCAAACAACACAATCAATGGACAAACAATGTGGAAGTAGTCTTGATGGAAGTTTTTCTTCAATGCAGACCGTCTAATCGGAAAGTTATGTAATTCACTAACTACACCAACAACAAAAAGGTTCTAGTACGACTGCCATCACTCAGCAGCACGGGATTTCGCTTGACAGACACAGTACGTCATCATGATTGCAGACCACTTACCAATGTCCTATAACAAGTAATGCATAATATACTCAACGTATCAATCCACCACTATCTCTTCAATATGGGAGCAGCAGGAGTACAAAGAAGGACTAGACTCGAGTCTACTGTCTCTACCATTACGCAGTAATGCTCTCAAATGAGTAAAAAGTTGCAAACAAGTAAGCATAGTAGCAACGCCAATAACCAGGCGAGCACCTGCAATGACAGAAGCTATTTAAAGATTAATTTACCTGCAATGTAATCAAATCAGCAGCATTCGTACTCTTCAGGAAAGAAATAGATTAGCAATATAACGGAGCAAAAGAAAAAAAAAGTAGTTATTAAATAGCTACTTACCAAGGCCAGGGATCTCCAATCCTAGCAGGTCGAGCAGGTCATGCTCCCGGTCCAGGATGTCACTCCACCGGTGCATCGCTTGCTGGTAGGTGCACCCGACCCCGGACTCCTTCCGCATGCGCCGGCACACCTTCTCCCACAGCTGGCGATGCTCCCGGAGGCCGTAACCGGAAGCAATCCGCCCACCTGCTGCCACAGTCTTAGGGAGGTGGACTTGGACAAACACCAGCAAGGCGGCCACCAACACCGCAGAGTAGACCTCCCTGGCCTGGACTAGCTCCCCCCTCAAACGCCCGCAAGGGAGCCGGGTACGGGGTGCTTGCCCTTGTCGGCCACCTTTGCCATGGTCCTGGGCACAAGAAAAAGGAAAGAAGAATAGGTGTGAAAAAAGTAAGAGAGAGAGCGAAAGAAATAAAGTAGGTAATAAAGTAACAAAAAGTTTATAAAAACACAAAATATAGATGTAGGAAATTGTAGAGATAGATAATAAGCAAAAAAAACAAAAACAGTTCAGAAAACAGAGGATTAAAAAGATGTAAGATGGATAGAAAGGTAGCATGCCCAAAAACCATAGCAATTAATGAAAAACAAGATGACCGCGGCCATAGAGGACCGCGTGAGTAAGTTTGCGCGATATTTTCCCCGCGAGCACGCAAAAACACAGGCGAACTAGTAATAGCGCGCCGCACACAATGCGAGATTGGCAATAGCGCCCGGAACCGGAAATATGCAACGCTCACAAGATGGCCGCCCCCATGTACGACCGCATGGGTAACTTCGCGGTCGGTGCGCTGCAAGCGGCTTGCGAAGACGCAAAAAAGTCTGCGAACACGCAGAAAACAAATTCGACTAATTTGCACAAATTTGCTGATTGCAAGTTCGATTTAGCGCGAATTCGCGCCCTGCGAATCTCGCGAAATTGCAGAAAAACAAATTTTGCAAAACTGAAAGCACTTAGCAAGTGCGAAAGTACAAGCTAATTTGTAACCATTCCCTGTAGTTCTTCCTGAGGGGCCCCTCCAAAGTTCAGTTGCCTAATTGCAACTATTCTCTGACTCTGCTCTGACCCTCAAAGCTCAGAGAATAGTTGCAAGTATGGCACAATACTCCTGTAAAAAAACATTAAACTGCAACAGGAAGCACTTACAGCTAAGGAAGCAGGTGCCAGACTTGAAGCTCAAACTCAGTGACACATTACCCAGCCCCAAATGAATTCATCTCAGTTGAGGCTGGGAAGGTGTGCTTTGCTTTCCCCCCATAATCTACAGTGGTGAACAAGAGGGTGGTAGTGGTGAACCAGAGGGTGCTGTGATAAACCAGAGGGGGACAGTGAGGATCCAGAGGGTGGCAGTGACAAACCAGATGGTGGCAGTGATTAACCAAAGGGTGGCAGGGATGAACCAGAGGATGCCAGTGATCAACCAGAGGGTGGCAGTGATGCACCAGAGGGTGGCAGGGATGAACCAGAGGGGGACAGTGATGATCCAGAGGGTGGCAGTGGCAAACCAGAAGGTTGCAGTGATGAACCAGAGGGTGGCAGTGATCAATCAGAGGGTGGCAGTGGCGAACCAGAGGGTGCTGTGTGTGAGAAGTTTGCCCGGTATATGATGATCACTATTCTAGTGAGCACCTTGCACCAGTCCAAACAACCCTTATGGTGATTGGTTGTAAGTCAACCTCATAGACCAGCTATCCTAGTGGTAGCATGGACAAAAGCAGTCTTAAGCTAAACTCATGAGGGCATGTGAAGCCAGCTGTTTTACAATATGCAATCCTTTAAATACCAAATGAAAGGACATCACACAAGTTATATATTATAAAATATATGTATTTATTTCTAGAATAATCCCCTTGACTCTTTATGAGCACAGGAGCACAAGCGTTAAACAAAGAACACAGTATAACATACAATAAGATGCACAATTATGGATAGGCCGCGTGGCCACTCAGACCATATATTAAGAAAGTGGTATAGTACCACGTCACGAACAATGAACAGGCCTAGGGCCTAGGGAATCGCTGGGCCTACACTGGCTTAATGAAGGTTAGGACATAGGAGGCCCACAGGATGCGGGTTCGGTGTCTATAGGCAACCGCATTTACCATACAAGTCAATGGTGCGTAAAAATCAGAAAGTTATAGGTTTAGGAGTCTTCCAACCGGACTAGAACTTAGCCACTAAAAACTAGGACACTAGAGGTGTAAACTACTATAGGAGCACCAGTGTAATCTCGTTACCTCACCCACAGGAAGCGGGTGCATAGGTGCCAAAGTGCGTCGGGTTTCTTCGTGGAGTTCTATGGAGCCTGGAGGTAAAGATGCTGCAGGCGGCCAGGAGAGAAGAGTCCGGTTGGATCCAAGGGTGGATCGAAGATGTAAAGTACCTGAAAGCAGAGGGGACAGAGTCTAGATCACTAGCCAGTGACCAGGATGGAACCAGGACGGAACCAGGCAGTGTCGGATTGCGATCAGGTGCTGTTGAGTAGTTTGTCTCCGCTGCCACGTGGACCAGGAAGGATCGAGCTGTCCCACAAAGGCTCTTGCTGTCAGCAATGTCGGTTCTCGAATTGGAGTCACCAAACCTTGGCAAATACAACCCAAGCAGGACTCAAAGATGTCTTCTGAATCAGACCTGGAAGGTCAGATCGATGGCTCCTTTTCAGGGGCAACCAGACCAGCAGTGTAGTTTTGATGGATTGTCGTCACAGAGGCCACTAGCTAATGAGCAAGCGACCGGACAACACGTCGAGCAGGAATAGTGCAAAAGGGCCCCACGCAGCACTCGGTGAGTGTGGAGGGGTGATCTTTGGAGCACAGGCTGCTCGGGGCTGGGGCTTCTCAAACCCCAAAGCACAGCATTGAGGGTGCCTCGGGAGCTGCACAGGAAGCACTTCGTTGACTTTTCAAGATGGCCGGTCCCACGTCTCTCGTCACCTCCACAGGTCTCAGCTTTGCCAGGATGTCTGGGGGTCTGGGTCTTGTTGATGTCTGTTGTTTATTTATTTTATTTTGTCAATTTATAGGGCGCAACAGCTACCCAAGAAGGGTTTCCCGGCGCCTAGACACAGCTAGAAACAAAAGACAGAGACGGAGGGAGATATTGAAGTGGTTATTGTTCGTACAGCCAGGTCTTTACGAGCTTTCTAAAACTATGGTAGTTATCTTCCTTCCGAATGCTTGGAGGAAGTGTGTTCCACAGGGAGGGTCCAAGATAGGCAAAGGATCTGCCCCCTGATCTTGCACGTTTAAACCTTGGTATACAGAAATATGCTGCTGTCTGGGACCGGAGGTTTCTCTTTGGCGTGTAGAGGCAAGCAAGGGATTGGAGGTATTTTGGGGCTCCTCCAGTTTTTATTTTGAACATATAGTTCAAGGCCTTGAAACGAACTCTGCTCTCTATCCTGAGCCAATGAAGGTCCCGGCGATGGTTCGAGACTCCAGCGTTCCTAGGAATCTTACACAGGAGTCTGACCGCAGCGTTTTGTGCTACTTGTAGTCGTCCAATGACAGATTTATTTGCGCCTAAATATAGGATGTTGCCGTAGTCAAGCCTTGATGTGATAAGGGCATTGACTACGGTCTTCTGTGTTGACATAGGCAACATCCACAGGATTTTCCTCAACCATCTAGCTATGGTGAGACACAATCCAGTAACCTTGCTGGCCTGCTTGTCCATGGATAAGGCGTTGTCTAGTACAAAACCCAGATTTCGAGCATGGGACACCGGGGTAGGAAGGATGCCCATCTGTTCTGGCCAATGCGCGGGGTTCCAGAGATCTTTGTCTTTTCCCAAAATCAGAATTTCCGTCTTGTCGCCGTTCAGTTTTAACTGGTTTGCTGTCATCCAGTTCAATATTTTTAGTAATCCTTCCTTGAGTAACGACGGGGAGTGGGGACAAGAATTCGACAGGGAAAAAATGATTTGGGTGTCATCGGCGTAGTTCATGAGCGTTAGCCCTAGCTTTTCAACAAGTTCTACCAGCGGTTTGAGATAGATATTAAAAAACAGAGGGCTCAGGATGGACCCCTGCGGCACTCCATGAGCTGCAGGTAAGGTGTCTGACTCGGCCTGTGCTGATGCGATCTGAAAGGTTCTATTTGCCAGGAAGGATTTGATCCACTCCAGAGCCTTTCCTCTTATGCCATTTGTGTGTAGTTCTCTAATGAGCGTTTTGTGGGAGATGGTATCGAACGCCGCACTTAGATCCAATAGCACGAGTGCTACCGTCTGGCCTTGGTCAAGAAGTTTTCTGATATTTTCAGTGACACCTAACAGGGCGGTCTCCGTCGAGAATCCAGCCCTGAAACCAGATTGCGAAGGATGGAGTAAGGAGTTTTCTTCTGCAAAAGTGGCTAACGTGGAGTGAACGTGTCTCTCAAGGCATTTTGAAAAAGCAGGAAGCAGAGATATAGGCCTATAGTTGGCCAGTATTTCTGGGTTAGCATTTGGCTTTTTCAAGAGGGGTGTCACCATGGCGTGCTTCCATAAGGCCGGGACAGTGGCGAGGTCGAGGGACAAGTTTAAGAGGTTGGCAATGATATTCAAGGCCTGGTCATCCAGTTGTTTTATAATTTTAATAGGGATGGGATCCCTAGGGGAACCAGATTTAACAGATTTTAGGATTCCCTTGAGATTCTCTAATGAGAGACTCGGCCAGGATTCCAGCAGGTTTTCGCCTAAAGCAGTGGGTTGAGGTAGGATGGGGTTAGATGGAGGGGGTGGGTCAGCGTCAGATATTTTAGTATTAATGTCTGAGATAATTTTGTCGATTTTCTCAGTAAAGAAGCAAGCTAACGCCTGACATTGTTGAGCGCTTAGGGGGGGTGCAGCGGCTGTAGTATGTGCGCCTGCCAATTCCTTAACTTTAGAAAAAAGAGTTTTGGGCATGTTAGTTGCTTCGGTGATTGTTTTTGAGATGAAGGCAGCTCTTGCCTTTGTACACGCCGCATGATAATGGTTTCTGGCTTCATGATAGCATTTTTTGGCATTAGGGTCGTACTTTTTACGCCATTTACGTTCTAATACTTTACATTTTGATTTTTCGGTTTTAAGACTGTCGTTAAACCATGGGGCCGGGGAACGATGCCTACTCCCTTTGGTGTGAGTAGAAGGCAGACAGCTATTTGCTGCATTTGTTAGCCAATTTTGTGTCTCAATTGCTACATGGTCCATGTTGGATTTTGTTCGAGCTACGGCAGGAGCAACAGCAAAGAAAGTCTTGATGCGCTGATGGTACCTGCTTGCACAGGCTGGCCACTCCTTGACCACAAAGGAGATTCTTCAGTCTTCCACGCCGAGTGGGATGTCGAAGGGTCCAGAGTTTTGTTTCAAAGTTTCAGTCAGGATAATCTGGTTTGCATTGGCTCAGCTCATACCTTTATTCCAAATATAGGGGCTGGATCTCCTGCTAGGTCCCTCCGATGGGTTACACCCCTTTCCCTTTGTCCAGTTTTGCCCCAGAGCTGGGGCTGGAGAGCCCCAGCACCGGTTTGAACTGGACTTTGCATGGGACACCTTATGTGCCCCAGGCAGTGTCTAGTTTCATTCAGCCCTCCCTGCCCCAATCCACTATCTCCTGTCTGGGGAGGTGTAACACCTCCCTGCAACAGGAAACCTATTGTCCATGCCTCCCCTGCCGGAGTTTCGGTCAGCAGCAGGAGGCCAGACTTGTGTCTGTGGCAGCAGCATCCATTTTGTGTTGCTGAGGCTCTGGTTAGATTTTACCGTGTTTAAGCAAACTAACATGTCTTCTCCCTCTAGAAGGGTGGAATGCTACCCCCATCGCCAGAACTGGCGAGGGGGTAGTATTCCAAAGTGTATGACACCTTACACGACATGTTTCCATAAAGCCAAACCAAAGTTAGCAAGTAACCGCAAGGATTATAATGCACTTAAGAGTATATGGTATGGCAATATCCCAGAACAGCTAAAGGACTTGGTTCGGAAAGCTGCAGACAGGCTCAGCTCATGCTAGTGCACCATCTCACATAAAACCAAGAATTCTGCCTCCAGGATTGTTAAGGCCTGCCATAGGAGTGACTTATAGGTGCATATGTGTCCAGATATAGCTTTAGATATAGGTATACTATATCTAAGCAAGGGGTGATTACACCATCTTGCCCCAGCTGAGTGATCAGCCAGTTGTGTCAGTTTGGATAGCCAGTCAGGGGTGGCAAAAGATATGCTGCAGCCCCTGGTAGGCCTTGGATGCACCTATGCCCTGGGTACCTATAGTACTCTGTACAGGGGCTGATAAGGTGATCCAATCCCAATTGGTAATGTACCTAAAGTACATGGATATTAATTTTACAGAGAGAGCAGATGGCCTGGGGCCCTGATTAGCAGGATCCCAGGCCAACTAAGTCGAAAACCAGCTAAACACTAGGCAAAAAAATCTGGGGTAACAAATCACAGGCATACACCTTCCTACACTGTGATTAACCAGAGGATGGCAGTGATCAACCAGAGGGTGGCATGGATAAACCTGTGGATGGCAGTGATGAACCAGAGGGTGCTGTGAAAAACCACAGGGGGACAGTGATGATCCAGAGGGTGGCAGTGGCAAACCAGAGGGTGGCAGTGATGAACCAGAGGGTGGCAGGGATGAACCAGAGGATGGCAGTGATCAACCAGAGGGTGGCAGTGATGAAGCAGAGGGTACTGTGATAAACCATAGGGGGACAATGATGATCCAGTGGGTGGCAGTGGCAAACCAGGAGGTGGCAGTGATGAACCAGAGGGTGGCAGGGATGAACCAGAGGATGGCAGTGATGAACCAGAGAGTGGCACCGATGAACCAGAGGGTGGCAGTGATGAACCAGAGGGTGGCAGGGATGAACCAGAGGGTGGCAGTAATGATCCAGAGGATGGCAGTGGCAAACCAGAGGGTAGCAGTGATGAACCAGAGGGTACAAATGGCAAACCAGAGGGTCGTATTAATGAACCAGAGGGTGGCCGTGATGAACCAGAGGGTGGAAGTGGTGAACCACAAGGTGATGAACCAGAGGATAGCAGTGATGAACCAGAGGGTGGCAGTGGTGAACCAGAGGGTGGCAGTGATGATCCAGAGGGTGGCAGTGATGAACCAGAGGGTGGCACTGGTGAACCAGAGGGTGGCAGTGATGATCCAGAGGGTGGCAGTTGCAAACCAGAGGGTGGCAGTGATGAACCAGAGGGTGGCAGTGATGATCCAGAGACTGGCAGTGGCGAACCAGAGGGTGGCAGTAATGAACCAGAGGGTGGCAGTGATGAACCAGAGGGTGGCAGTGGTGAACCACAAGGTGATGAACCAGAGGATAGCAGTGATGAACCAGAGGGTGGCAGTGGTGAACCAGAGGGTGGCATTGGTGAACCAGAGGGTGGCAGTGATGAACCGGAGGGTGGCCGCGATGAACCACAGGGTCGGAAACAGGCTGGATACGTCGAAAAAACATGGTCGCGACCGTTGCGACCATACAAGTAAGTTTGCGTTCCCGTACTTGTACAAAACCCTCGCGAGCTGGCAAAAACAGCAAATTCGCAAATTCACACGAATTTGCAAATTTTGCGAACTGCAATTTCGCTTTTGCACGAATTTGTGGATCGCGAATTCGCAAATTTCGCCCAGACTTAGTGGAGATCTAACTTATTCCTGTTTGATATTGAGATGACTATAACTATAGGAATTGGATCGTGAAAAGAGCACGATCCAATATAAACATGAAAATACTTAGAGTAGCAGAAATTAGAATTTTAGACATTCTCTTTTCATAAACATAGGCAAAGCGTGGCCCTAGCCCCAGAAATGTTACAGTGATGCCATGGCAGCCTATCGGAGGAGTATTGTTCTGTCAGTTGCATAAAAGTATTATCCTCACGTCCACCCCATAAGAAAAAATCCTTAGCAGGTCTGTCCCCTATCTTCGGTTGCTTTACACATATTCCAGTGGTTAAAACAACCTCCAAGCTGGAGAAAACAAAAAAGGATATATTGTCGCCAATTAGAACAAAAAACATGTATGCATGAATAAAAACAAAATGTATGTACATCAACAACTAAATGTACTTTGGAATTAGGGCAATGGATAAGTGGCCCCAAACACAGTGTATTCTAGAAATGTACTTTCTACGTAGTGAGAGCAAATGGCAGTGTTAAATAGACCATCTGCCTTCTCAGATTATGGAGGGACTAATCATAATTAAAATGAATAGGGAAATTCAAGCTCCTCATTAGCTTTTACACTAAAAGGGCCCAATGAAGTGCAAGAGTATACTTCAAACATCATTGCCTATTCTGCAGATGCAGATTGCAATGATGAGGTGCAATGCTCGGTAACCTTTATTTACCACAATGAATTACCATGCGTAACAAGAAAATGTGTAAAAAACAGAAAAGTTAGGAAGTGGGACCATAGTCCACATTAAAAAAATGAATCCATAAACTAAAACAGGGGTCTATTTATGAAAAAGTCACGCAGTGCAGCACAGCAAGTCACCTTGCTGCGCTGCACTACGTGACAGGAACTGGGCATGTATTTAAGGCAATATGGTGCATTCCTGCCTTTTCTTCTGCACTGGTGCCATTTTGGCAGAATAGCGCCACCTCAGTCACCCTTGTACCATGGTGCAAGGGTGCCTGCATTGCATGCAGGATTTTTTTTGTGCAGGAAGGGACAACTTTTTGTGCAAAAATAATCCTGAGAGGCATACTTCTCAATCTATGTGTGCTGCATTGTGCAGCACGCATAGAAAGAGGAAGAACTAGGAGAAATAAAGATATTTCTCCTTGTTACTTCTCTCCTGGAAAGGCATATCAAGTTGGCGTATTCCCAGGTTTACCAGTTCTGCTGAATCTGGGAATGTGCCAAAACCCTTGGGAGTTGGGTGGGAACACCCACGCAATGCCCTGGAACACCTGTCCATGGCAGAGTTAGGCAACGCAGCGATATGCGCTGCATTTCCCTACTCCAGATTTATGGAGCCACTCAGGGCCAGGCAAAATTACCTTGCGTGGCATCATAAATCTGACTTTAGGTTTGCGCTAGTGTTGCAACACATTGCGTGGTGCAAGAGAGATGCAAACAGGGTCATTATTAGGCCCAACAGTGTGAAAATATTTTACTTTTTAGAATTATTGAAATGAACTAATGTGCTCCATGGGCATAGATGTGGATTTGTTTTATAGCAGGTGTTGCATACATAGTAATCCAGTGACAACTAATTAATCAGTTCAACAACAAAAGATGCAATAACTGTTAGCCTCTGTAATTGCTGCTACCTCTTGCTGTACTATAGGTGTTTGATCATTACTATTCTTTATTTTATTCCTGTCACCGAAAAGAAGAAATAGCAAGTACACTAAAGAAGTATGGGCATGATTTTATTTATTTATTTATTTAAACTTATAAGGCGCACAGCTACCCGCAGTGGGTTTCCTGGCGCCAAGGGATAGACTGGAGAAGAAAGAACTACTAGGCATCAATGAGTGGAGCTACCAGATGAACTATTCTGAAAGCTTATTGCTGGAAGAGCGAGGTTTTTACACCTTTGCGAAACCGAAGTAGATCGGTTTCCAACTTCAACCTCACAGGCAGGGCATTCCAAGATTTGGTGCCTAAGTGGGAAAATGAGCAACCGCCCATCTTCACCAACCTAAATCTGGGAACGACAAAGTCTCCTTTTCCTGCAGATCTCAAAGTACTGCTAGGTGTATAAGCATTGATGAGGTTATGAAGGTACCTAGGGGCAGAGCCCTGTTTTATCTTAAAGATATAACAAAGAGCCTTAAATTTAATTCTGTTCTTGATTTCTAGCCAGTGCAAGTCGCGAATGGCTAGGGAGGCGGATGTTTTGCGGGGGACATTGCGTAACAACAGTGCGCCCGCATTTTGGACAACCTGAAGTTTTTTTACAGTTGTCAAATCGACACCAAGATACAGTACATTCCCGTAGTCCAGGCGGGATGTTATCTGAGCCTGGACCACCGTTCTTTGTGAGGAGACTGGAAGCATCCATAAGATTTTTTGGAGCCATTTTAATGTGGCAAAGCAAACAGAAGCCACCTTAACGGCCTGTTGTCGCATTGTGAGCTTTTCGTCAATTAAAAATCCGAGATTGCGAACCTGGGTCACAGGCTTCGGGGTAGGACCCATACTCTCTGGTGAATGTTGGGGCCCCAGAGATATTTATCCTTACCCAGGAACACAATCTTGGTTTTGTCGCCATTTAACTTAAGAAAGTTTGCCTGCATCCATCTTGCCACCTGGGACAGACCCAGTTTGAGAGCAGAAGCATTGTTTCCTTCTCTATTAGATAAGGAGAAAATAGTTTGTGTGTCGTCGGCGTACGAAAATAGAGTTAGAGCAGCTTCCTCCACAATGGAGGCCAGGGGTCTAACATAGATGTTAAAAAGTAGTGGGCTAAGAATAGACCCCTGGGGAACGCCGTACGCCGATGCACAAATTTTGGAAGATGCTTTGGCCGAGAAAACCTGGAAGGTACGCCCACTCAAAAATGAGGCTATCCAAGTCAGAGCAGAGCCCCCTACACCCAAGGATTGAAGGAATGTGAGAAGAATGAAATGAGACACGGTATTGAAAGCTGCGCTTAAATTCAGCAGGATAAGCGCTGATGTCTCCCCGCGATCGATACCGTGCCGTAGATTTTCAGTAACCCCCAGGAGAGTAGTTTCAGTAGAGTGGTGGATTCTGAACCCAGATTGAGATGGATGTAGAAAGCCTGAACTCTCTACCAGATGAGATAATTGAAAGTTAATGTACCTTACCAGGATCTTTGAGAAGATAGGTAGCAACGAAATGCGCCTATAATTAGATAAGTTTGAGGTATCTGCACCGGTCTTTTTCAGCAAGGGAACTACCATTGCGTGTTTCCACTTCTGTCAGTTTGGCATTAAGAAGTTTCATCAGTACGCAACGGGAGTTTTAGTCAAGCTGTTTTAAAATTTTTGCCGGAAGAAGGTCACAGGGAGAGCCGGATTTAATGCTTTTAGGACAGCTGGCGAAGGAGACATCATCAAAGGGCAACCACTCAGAAAGTTTGGTTGTCATAGGAAGTTGGCAATCATGGGCTGGCACAAGAGTAGGGGATAAGTCTGCGCTCAAAGGTCTATGACCCAGTGAATCGTAGATCCGTTCTACCTTGGTGATGAAAAACTCAGCAATTGAGTTACACTGTACCTCATTCAAAACTGGAGGGGCAGGGATGGAATCTACTCCTGTTAGTTTTTTCACCACAGAGAAAAATGTGCGTGGGCAATTCGGGGCGTGTGAGATGGTATTGGCGATGTGAGTAGCTCTTGCGGTCTTACATTGCTTGTGGTAGTCTCTGAGAGCTGCCTTGTATGCCATCTTACAGGGGGGAGAATAAGAGTGCCTCCATTGTCTCTCAAGTACCTTGCATTTGGATTTTGTGGTTTTTAGGTTCTCCGAGAACCATGCTGCTGGATGACGATGGGGTGGGACGTGTAAGGGTGTACTAGGAACGAGTTTGTTCACAGCAGTAGTCAACCAATCTGAGACAGCTGCATCTGATGCTAAAAGAGAAGAGTTGACGTTTGGCGACGTGTTGGATAAGTACTGGTTGAACTGTACTGTTGAGTAATGTTGAGTATTCCCCAACAACGTGATTTTTCACCTAGGTCAGTAGCATCGAATGCTATGTTCTTAGTGCACAGGAGAGAGTATTTGACTGCCATATGATCCGACCATTCCAAAGGACGGGCGGCCGATTCACAGTCATACGCAAGATTAGACAAAACAGGGTCCAACAGATGCCCTGCCGAATGTGTGGGTCCAGAATTGCATAATAAGATGTTAAGCGCTTCTAAGTCCGCTAAAAAGGTTTTGCTGATTGAGCATAGGGGATCTTCTAGATGGAAGTTCAGGTCCCCCACAATAGTAAAATGTGCGGCTTTTAGGATCAATGGGGCAATGGTTTCTGAAAGGGAGGTCGCCCATGAGTTAGAATTCCCAGGTGGGCGATATATCAGTAAGCCGGATAAGGTCATCCGGGCACTGATAGTTAATTTAAATAGGGCAGCCTCACAGCCCTGTAACGGAAACGCTTCAAATTTACAGTTGTAATTAGATTTAAATATTATGGCAATACCGCCACCCCTGCCTATTTCTCTATCTCTATTTGCCATGACGTAGCCAGAGGGAATCGCAAAGGCGATATCCGGTCCTGACATGTATGGAGCCAAGTTTCCGTTAGGAAAATGGCATCTGGTTTTTCATCCACTAGGAAGTCGTCAATCTGATTTTGGTGTTTGGGGAGGTAACTACAATTTATATTGCAGCCGTTATGTTCTGTAGAAGTGGGCGTTTCCTCCTTTTGCATCTACTCATCCTACCCAAAGTAAATCCGCAGTTGTTACAGTGAAATCCCTGAATGGGGAATAAGCAAGTAGAGCAATACGTATTAAGCACATGTCTTTTGGAAAGCAGATCATCGGCCGCATAAGTTATGGTAGTACCTGGAGGGCCAAAGGAGGTATCAGTAGTGGCAGTGGCAGAGTAAGTGGCCCCCTGGCCCCGCCTGGCACGGACGGGCGCAGACGGGCACAGACAGGCGCAGACGGGCAGGACTTAGGCTCGACTTCGGCGCGACAGAGGCGCACCCGCTGATAGCGTCCGCTGCGTGGAGAAGTGACCATCTTACTTTGTAGTCCCGTGGGCAGCACAAAGGCGCTGGGACTTGTAGGTCTTAGTAAATGAGTGGCGTTGCCCTGCAACAGAGAAGGTAAGGGGCGTCTCCAGCCACAGACCTTGATTCGGCTGTGTCAACACGGGATAGAGCGTGCAATGGGAGAGAGGTTTGTGATAGTATTAAAACTATAAAACAGGCGCAAAGAAATTTCTAAATAAGTATAATTTAAAATAGCGAGTTAACTATCACACAGCTTTCCACCTCAGGTGAGCTAGTCCTAGCAAAGCAAAACAGTCCTCAGGAGCAACACAAGTAGTTTGGGTGCCCCCGGTAACAAGCCACAAGTTCTTGCGAACCCACGCTCACCCCTCACTTTGTAGTCCCGTGGGCAGCGCAAAGGCGCTGGGACTTGTAGTTCTTAGTAAATGAGTGGCGTTGCCGTGCAACAGAGAAGGTAAGGGGCGTCTCCAGCCACAGACCCCGATTCGGCTGTGTCAACACAGGATAGAGCGTGCAATGGGAGAGAGGTTTGTGATAGTATTAAAACTATAAAACAGGCGCAAAGAAATTATGAAGCCATTTTGCGTTTTCAATTCCTGTGATTCACAAAATCCCTAGATTTGCGACCACAACATTGTTTTTTTTGTGTGCTAACCTCACTTTCTGAGTCATAAGAGGGTATTGAATCACAAAATGCGTTTAGAAAAACATAATCAATCACTATTTGAAAGCTTGGTGTTTAGATTGTCCCCTTTCAAAGAACAATTCATTTTGGCATGCTAGGAATGTGGAGCTATCTCAAAAATGAATTAAAATAAATGTATGCTCATTCTCTAGTACTGTAACCCAAGTTTCAAGTTTATTTTATTTTGTGTGATTAATTAGAATCTTACAAAAAATTGCAAAAATAGCATCAAAGTTCAAAAAAAGATATGAACAATCAATAATTTAGGTTGTATCCAAAAACATGATTATATAAAATACATATTAGCACAATCCAATAGTAAATTAAATAAAAACCTCCAATTTTTCCCTGGAGCACATAGAAATCTCACAAATGCAGAATTCATTAATAAGTCTTCAGAATTTAGACATGCTATCAGGGCTTGTCTGCATGTCCTTACTCCACAGTTATTGAACAGTCTCTTAAGGGTAAGTTTTCTTTCACATTCCAAATCTGGGCAAAGACACAATAAATGCATAAAGTTTTCTTGTCCGCATTTACAGAGCATGCATAATTTGTCATTTTCTGTTGTCTTCCATGGTGGTAAGTGACATAATGCTGGCAAACAATACAATCTAGCATTGATAAAGATGTGTTTATTTGTCTTAGACCATGATGTTTCCAGATATTCTTGCACCTTTTTTCTCTTAAAACCTATTATAATTGGCCATGCATGATTTCATTTTACAAACTTATCTTTATCCTTTTTCAAGGAGAGAGGGTTGTTAAGTTTATTAATTATTTTTTTAAACTTTCCTGTGCGATTGTGGTGTTCCAAATCAATGTAATGCCAAATTCTTCTATCGCTGTGTTTAGATAGGACCAGACATGTAATTTTCTGTTATATTTGACTTCTTGCCACAATAGCCGAGACTGTTAGCCTTTGTAATTGCTGCTACCTCTTGCTGTACTATAGGTGTTTGATCATTACTATTCTTTAGTTTATTCCTGTCACGAAAAGAAGAAATGGCAAGTACACTATAGAACTATGGGCATGATTTACAAAGCCATTTTGGGTTTGCAATTCCTTTGATTCACAAAATCGTGGATTTGAGACCACAAAATTGCTTTTTTGTATGCAAACCTCACTTTCTGATTCATAAGAGGTTATCGAATCACAAAATGGGTTTAGGAAAACATAATCAATCACTATTTTAAAGGGTGGTGTTTAGATTGTCCCTTCTCAAAGAACAATTCATTATGGCATGCTAGGAAAGTGGAGCTCGAATTGGGGTGGAACAGTGTTCACTGAAAACGATAAGCCCACCACCTGCTAGCTATCTCAAAAATGAATTAAAATAAATGTATGCTCAATCCCTAGTACTGTAACCCAAAGGAGCCAGGTTTAAATTAAAGGCAATGTGCGAAGTATTTAAACAGTGGACAGGCAGAAGAAAACCTCAAACAAAATACCATAAAATTACACAACCAATTTTAATCTAAAGTACATAATAACAATCCAATAAAGAGAACAGGATATGAATTGAAAAAAATAAAGTGAAAAGGCATACAAAATAAAGCTCCCAAATGTAAGCTAATGGATGTGTTAGATGGGGAAAAGGTGCAATTTTAACCAGACCGCAATGGAGGTTGACATTTCTTCCTCCAAATGAAAACACTCTGCCTGAGACACGGTTGAAACTGTAGCCACTGCTGTGATACCAAAAGTCAGATACCTAATGCAGGGTGGTCTTGCTGGCGCACTAGAGGTTTTGAGATTTCTCACTGAAAAATGTCTAAGCCCCAACTCAGTACTTTTCTGAAGTGCAGATCTACACAAGGAACACAGCTGAAATCCAATCTGATGCTATGGAAATGTTGGCCTGATGCATTTTCAGGCAGCTCCTGCTGAAGGTCTGGAGAAAACGTTTTCAAAAGTTTCCAAACTTTCTTCTGGTGTCCAAACAACCACACATCTAAGGCCCTCGAGCAAGGCATCTAGAGACTCTCATGGTTTAAAGCAGAGGCCAGCAGTAAAGTTGAGTTCCAGTCTAGTTTGAAATTGGTCCATTGGGATTCTTTGCAAAAATGTCGTCTTCTTTTTATGTTTCTGGAGTCACCCAGGGATCAACCTCATGATCCTTGGAGTTCTCTCAGTCTTTGGATTTAAGGTAGAATTGGGTTCAGCATACTCAAGCCATTCTCAGAGGTAACCTATGCAAAGTACAGCTGGTTCAGTCCTGGTATCCTTTCTTGAGTCGAGCAGTGTTAGGAGGAAGGCTGTGTGAGGATGTAGCTTTGTAACATTCTCCAGCCTGTGTGTGTAAGATACCTTAAGACACTCCTAGTCTTTCTCTGGCCAAAGGAGTAAATGCACCTAGATGCCTTTCTGTAAACAGGCCCAAAATGCAAAGTTTTGAGGAAAATCCAAGATGGCCAAAGTCTTCTGGCACACTAAACATGAGCTCTGAGAATTGGAACTGTGCACATGAGTTTACTCTGGGAATTACGAGTGTCCTCCCACATCCAACACTAAAATACGGATGTATGACGTTACAACGCAGGCTATTACAATGCCTGCCTTTACAACGCGGTTTTTACATCGCATACCTTTACAACGCATAGCGCTTAGAGGTGCTGGATAGTGAAAGGTTACATTTTCTATTCCAACTCCAGTCCCCGTGGACACTAGTGAAGGTGTTGGATAGAAAATTAAACTTATTCCCTATCCTAGAGCGCCCCCCAGTGCAATGCGTTGTAATGGTTTGCGTTGTAATGACCGCGTTGTAATGGTAGTGCGTTGCAAAAGTTTCGTTGTAAAGGCTGTTTACCCTAAAATACAGTTTGAAGGAGACCTTGGACTGACAACATAAAATGGGACAGAAATTGTGTAAGACAAATTAGGGTCCTTCATCAACCAGATGGGTTACACAAGAATTGTCATCTGGTCCTGTTTAGGGGTGGCAGAATTAGAGGAATTTAGGAATTCCGCTCTTACATTTAGTACTTCCTCTTTAGTCTTGTAACTTGGAATTACAAATACATTCTGCCTCTACTCTCCACCAGCAGAATTAATCAGCTTAATACATTTTGTAGCTCACATTTCTTTCAACATAGCCTCAACATGCATCATAGTTTTTTAATCACAATCTTGTGGTCCTGTCTCTCTCTCTCTCAATGATCTATTGTTACATGAGTAGGGCGCGGGAGCTGTTCTTGCCACGGTTTAGCGCTTAGTCCTTTGTCTCTGCCAAAGATCCAAACTGGACTAGAAGCTTAGTTTGTCTTCTCTGATACTTATTTTATTTTATTTTATTTTGTGACTTGTAAAGCGCCTGGTGACCCGAAGGCATCCCCGCGCTATGAGGTTGTGAGATCCAGGAGAGGGGGGACCAGGGGACTATTTGGGGAAGAGGAAGGTTTTAAGTTTTTTGCGGAAAAGGGCGTGACAGGGTTCAAGGCGCAGATTGCGAGGAAGTGCGTTCCATTTTGAAGATGCATTGACCGAGAAGCGGCGGCCACCGGTGCGTGACTTCTTGAATTTTGGGACTATGGCCAGATGTTCACTGTCAGATCGAAGATTTCTGGGGGCTTTGTAAGGAGTGACCATATCTTTAAGGGCGGCAGGGCCAGCCCCGTTGATGAGCTTGTGCCTGCTCCACTGTCTGTCCTCTCTGTTTACATAATAAGCAGTTTGGTGCAAGCGCAAACTGCAGAGAGTGGGATCACAAGACTGTGAAGGGAAGACAGGGAGAAGAGGATTGGTTTCGTAGACAAGTACAGGCCTGCCAGCTCGTGCACTAGCCTTCAGGGATCAGACATGGCAGGGATCAAACTCAGCGCAGGCTAAATCGTGATGAGATGGTCGGGGGCCTCAGGCTGCATTGATGTGAAGCTGGGACTTCCTGGCTGGGGATAGGGCATGTGCAAGGGAAGCAGCGGACGGAGAGTGGTAGGTGCATGGACGAAAGTCTGATCTAAATTAATTGCAGATTTGTAAAATTAGCTGCGGGCACACTTATGAATCATTGAAACAAGCGCTATTGATAGGGAGGCAGTGAAGGGTAACACATGAGTGTGTGTGTACATAACATTATCTAAAGTGCAGGTAGTGGGGTTCTTGGGCTGAGGGGGTTCAAGAAGTAGATATATAGGCTGTGTGAATTGTAGTGCATAATTTGCCTGTGCCCTCACACTCAAAGAAGTCTCATAGCATCAGTTATCTCTTCAGGAAACAGCTGATGTGAGCCACAGTTGTGTCTGCTTTACTGACAATTCGGAAGACTCTGGTGTAAAACAGTCTTATGTGTATGACTTGACCAGCTGTTTTGTCTTTTGAGATGAGTAGCTTGTTTCCGTTCCTGAGTGACCAGACCACTTGTTTGTTTGTGACCTGAGCTCGCAACTGAATGTAGAGGACTGACTGCTCACCTCATCATTCATGAGGAGGCAGCAACAGTGAAAGCTGCACTTGTGGCTTGTTGCCCAGTCAGCAGGTAGGTGAGAGGAATGACTTCGGTTTAACATTGACTAACAGGAAAAATGGAAATGAGACCTTTACATGACATCGCCGTCCAAAAAACAAATATAGACCCCTGGCATAGCGTGGCTACAAAGTCGCTGGCCTTTTGAGGCATGGACGCTGCTCACTGTGATGGTGGCTGCCTTCTTTGACACTGGCTTTGACCAAATACGCTATTCTATTCTGGAATAAATGAAGAAAGGTTATTTTGCTGAAAATGTCTTTGTGGACCCGGGGCTGGATGTGAAGAAGCCACAAGAAAGTGTTGGATGGGGGGCTAGAAGTATGTCATAACCGGTCTGGAGTTCCTTGTGTTCACATCTGAGAGAACCTGGTCTGACTGTTCCCACAGGAGCAGGACTGTGACTGATATGCCTAAGGTGGGGCTCTTTCTAGAATAGCACAGTAGGCAAAAATGGTCTGGAATGAAAACCTAAGTGATAGCCAGTGGATGAGATTAATTTAGGCATTCCTTCCATCAGATTTTTGTTTTTCTGTGCCAACAGAAGGGCAGCAGCCCCCACCCTGAGAGTTCTTCAGAGCTCAGGAGGGTCATTCATGCCCATTCAGGCCAACCTTTCAATCATAGGGGCCTTTTATGTGGCTTTGTAAGGAATTTCATTCATCAGGGCATGGCTGCATACTAAGGCTAAATAGCCTATAGGGGCTCCGTCAAATAATTACAAAATTTTTACTTAAGATATATTTTCTAACTTGTTGGGAAAAAATCTGATATTTTCAATGAATTAGATTTGCTTAATAAAATAAAATAAATGCTGCCAAGGTTTACCGGTGTCTCTTTCCAGTTGCTAGCCTCAAGTCAGTTTTCCGCCCTTCTGGGGACAGGTGTCTCTTTCCAGTTGCTAGCCACAAGTCAGTTTTCCGCCCTTCTGGGGACAGGTGGGAATGAAGGAACACAAAAAATCTTGCCTGTGGAAAAGGTTTTATTTCTTCCTGGCAGGAAGGCCAAATAGAGTGTGTACCCATAAGGCGAGCAGAGGACACCACCTTTGTAGAGCATGTTGTAGTCACACACCAGAGGGGCTGCTTTTTTGTTGTGGTAAACAGGTTGGCGTCAGGGACTGAGAGGGGGAAACAGTCACCAAAACAGTAGTCCCATGGGCATGTAGCCCTTGGGTAGCCACACTTCTAGGGTGGGTAACCGAGTGCCACACACCGAGAGAGGAGTGCTGTTTCTTGGGAGTGAACAAAATATTGCATTCTGGAACAGATAGATGCACACTAGTGTATCGATGTTCTCCTGAGGCGGAAAGCCGGGGGTTCTAGGCTGCCATAGCATTTTTTTTAAATTGTCACTTGTATTTTAATAAATTTGGGTGCACTGTGAAAAATAATGTTTTAGTTCCACTTTGAAGCAATTTCGCCGGCACTGTATCGCTACTCCCCGCTCCCCACATAACAAAACAAGCGCTGAAGCGCTTTCACAGAGGGTTACCACCATCTTGGGCGGATTACCGGGTAGCGCTCTAGTTGGTCGCTGCCTCCCGCCCTGCCGTGTATTTAAATCGTGTGGAGCACGCGCGCGCACAGAATAAGTGTATCGATGTTTTTCTGAGGCTGAAAGACGGGGTTCTAGGCTGCCATAGCATTTTTTAAAAATTGTCACTTATATTTCAATAAATTTAGGTGCCCTGTGAAAAATAATGTTTTAGTTCGACTGTGAAGCAATTTTGCCGGCACTGTATAGCTAATCCCTGCTCCCCACATTACAAATCAAGCGCTGAAGCGCTTTCACAGAGGGTAACCGCCATCTTGGGTGGATTACCGGGTAGCGCTCTAGTTGGTCGCTGCCTTCCACCCTGCTCATTCTCCATAAAATGAACATCCGACCTAGGCAGCGCCGAAGGAAAGCACGTCTGCGCCCGTCCGCGCTAAGTCCGCGATAAGCGCAAGACACGTTGCTCATTCCGGACCCACCATCTTAACGTTTACGGGAAATGCCCTCCATGAGCTCAATATTCCTGGTAAGTGCTCTTGCAACGCTCCTGTGGCACAGATCGAGGGTCCATTCTCGTGTAGAACCTGCAAATGGACCACACCGTGGCCCACCCTCGAGTTCGCTTTTGGGAATGACGGTACTGGGATAAGTTCCACCCAATTGAAGGGAGGACTGATCAATGCGCGTTCGTTGGGGTGTCACAGTCAGGATAGTAGAGACCTAATCCTCGATCGTGACCTGGATGCTCTTTTTATAACAGAAACATGGCTAAATGACACATGTAATCCTGACTTAGTTTCTGCCCTTCCTCCCGGATTCACTATTTTGAGGCAGGATAGACAGAAAGGAAGAGGTGGAGGCGTGGCTTTAATTCTTAAAAGCTCTGTGAAGTGCCACACATTTGATCTAGGGCCCCTGAAGGGAGTGGAAGGAATGGGTTTCTCTATTATGTTGAACTCATCCTCCTCTTTTTCGGGAGGTCTGGTCTACCTTATTCCTAGACTCTCTCGGTGATAGCTTAGGACAGCTTCTGTTGCGATACCCTAAATTCACACTTCTGGGTGATTTCAACCTTCAGTTAGAATCGAAAATCGACACATCTGTGATCAATTTGTATCAGACTTTGGATATTTTCGGCTTACATCAACATGTGATGCAACCTACTCACTCGGCCGGACATACTTTGGATGGGATATGTTCCAACTTTGCCCCACTGAAAATGTACCTTCCGGTTCCGCAAATCTGGACGGATCACTGTTTGATACCTTTCAATATATGTGTCTCTTGCCCAGGGAAAATAAGAACTAGGGTCAGCCAGCAACCCGTAACCAATCTAAATTGGAAAGGTGTTGCTGATAATATCAAGCTTAATCCACAGCGGCACTCACAGGTCCTAGTTTGTCCGGTGATGTATCCCAGGACTCTATAGATTTCCATTCTTGGATGCAACTAGTCATTACAGACTGTGCCCCCCCCAAACGCCTCCTGAGTAAACGTAAAAGGAGAAAAATGAATGCCCTTTGGTACTCCCAGACGCTGGCTGATAAGCATTTATTATGCAAAAAGAGTGAACATAAATGGAGGAAATCTTATGATCAAGCAGCTACAACTCTGTACATACAGCATAGGAAATCCTACCTTGCCAGCATTAGAAAGGCCAAGAAGGACTACTATGTGGATTTTATTAATGAGGCACAGCAAATGCAGAGAACTGTATTCTCCATAGTGAGGTCCTTTACCCTCCCTAAAATGCTCCAACAAGAAATTCCATCTTCCTTACGCATCTGCAACCAGATTGCCGATTTTTTCGAAGAGAAAATCGAGCTTTTACAGAAGCAGTTTACAACTCCCTCCTCTCTTTCCCTATTTAGTCATCAGGATTCGCGAAAGACTAAGGATCCCACCTTAAGTACTTTCCAATCGATCTCCCTTCTTCAAACTCGGGAGACCATCTTGGCCTGTAAATCAGGAGCACCTACGGATTCCTGCCCTC
The DNA here is from genome assembly GCF_964263255.1 of Lissotriton vulgaris. Classification (NCBI taxonomy): domain Eukaryota; kingdom Metazoa; phylum Chordata; class Amphibia; order Caudata; family Salamandridae; genus Lissotriton; species Lissotriton vulgaris. Next base: position 183,411,841 of record NC_141688.1, on the reverse strand, counting down.
CCCAAATATTACATCTGATAATCGATGTAGTTAACCCTCTCATTAATTCGATTGTCAATGCTTCACTCAGTCAGGGGATAGTGCCTTCTGAATGGAAAAAAGCAACTGTTAAACCCCTAATGAAAAAGACTAACAAATCCCCCACTGATCTTTCTAATCTCCGACCAATTTCTCTCCTTCCGGTTTTGGGGAAGATAACGGAACAGATGGTATATTTAGAATTAAAAAACTTTGTTGAAACTCATAACATCCTTCACCCTCAGCAGTCAGGCTTCCGGCCCAGACACTAAGCCAAAACGGCCCTTATGGAACTCACTGACTCCATTAAATTCTTGCAGGATGAGGGTAGGAAAGCTGTTCTGATCTTATTGGACCTCACAGTAGCATTCGATACCATCTCGCACAAAATTTTGATTGAAAGGCTGAGATACATAGGTATAACAGGAACTGCCTTAGCCTGGATAATATCATTCCTGTCAACCAGATCCCAAACATTCTCATTGGGTCCCTTTTGTTCTAGGGAAAAACGGGTGCCATCTGGAGTCCCACAAGGCTCTATTTTGAGTCCTTTATTGTTCAATCTTTACATGGTCCCCCTTATTGCATTGATAGAGTCATACGGCATACTTGTGACATCGCATGCCGATGACACTCAATTGATTGTCTCCGTGGACAAGAATTCTACCAACGCAGAACAAAATCTAAAGAATTGCCTGACAGAAGTCTTCAAATGGATGGACAATAACCATCTGAAGTGCAATACTAATACGACAGAGATTCTACCGATAGGTAAAGATGTACACTTCTGTCCTAAGGATTGGTGGCCTGAGGACTCACCTGTACCTCCCCACTTAGTTGAAACAGCCAGATACCTGGGAGTCTTGTTTGACTCCGCTCTTTCTTTTGACCCACATGTAAGGAATGTGGCATGAAGTTGCTTCAGTATTATTAAATCTCTGAAGTAATGTTTTGATTTCCTGCCCACTGATTCAAGAAAGACGGTGGCAGTGGCCCTTATTCTTTCACGTTTAGATTATTGTAATGGCCTGATGGCCGGGATCAAAAAATCAATGTTGAAAAAATTACAGAGTGTGCAATATGCAGCGGCCAGGCTGGTACTTAAATTACCAAGAAGGTCCTCTGCCTCGGCTGCACTTAAGATTTTATATTGGCTGCCATTACATAAGAGGATCTTGTTCAAAATCCTTTTAACAACATTCAGAGCCCTTAATAAAATAGGACCTAAGTACCTCTCAAGACGCTACACCCATTACAACCTCCCAAGAAGTCTGCGATCTTCAGGCGGAAATTTAATTACCATCCCCAGATTTCATTATAAAACAAAAGGGGGAAAAACCCTTGCTGTGTTGGCATCAAAGGCTTGAAATGCCATGCCGAAAGACCTCAGATTGATTACCCATGAGAATGCTTTAAGGAAACAACTAAAGACATGGATTTTCAATCTGTCTGATGTCTTTGTAAAGGCCTCTATCTAGTTCCCAGCATTGTACGATACACTATTTCAGCGCCAGGATGCTCCTTTCGGAGCGACAGCATGTGCTTTATAAATACACCATACAAATACAAATACCATATAAATACTAGACAGGAAGTTGTCAGCAAGTGGGAAGTGGCCTGGTAGCCCATTTGCTAGTATACACCGCATCCTGAGGATAGATTTTGTGCATAAAATTGGCACCTGTGGCACCCAGACCTCGAGCACATCTGCACTGGGGAGAGGACAAAAGAAGCACTGTCAAAGAACTGGCAAAGAGAGGCTGCATCAAACACTGGACGGCACCTTCTGATCCTTTGACTAGCAAAGAGAGCACTGGACATGTGTCATGTTCATGAAAATTCCCTGAGCCCCAGATGGTAGAAATGACTCCAAGAATCAGCTGGCCGACTTCATGTTCCTGCTACAGAGCCACAAAAGTTGAAGACGTCTGCCTTGGGGAGTTGGTGGCCACAATTTGTTCACTGCCTCTGAACACCAAAGTGCAGCTTGAGAGACAGGCTCAGCACTCTAAAGCTTCACCCGAGTATGTTGGACCGTATAGTATATTGGAGTGCAGTATGGTCACTCAAAATACATACTAGCCTTGCTTAAATGGTATCACTGGTTTTGCTGTAACGAGATAAGAGTTGACCAGTGGCAACTGGTGTTTGGCTAAAATTAACAAGACAACAGTAGACCAGTGGCAACTGGTGTTTGGATAAAATTCAACATTGACCCTCATGGCCAAAGGGGCTCCCCCGTGTTTGTCGACCAAGGGCTGGACTCAGGAAGACTCCTAGCACTGGATCAACATCCTCAGCATGCTCAGCATCCTTCAGCCTACTGTATCCCTGGCATCACGAGGACCACTCCATTATTTTCTATGGAAGTTCACCCATAGCACCTGGACTGAAGAGTGCTTTGACTGCATGGTAATTGTCCTGACAAGCCTCATTGGCCCCTGTGACTGCTCCCTGGTTGACCACCCTGTTCCATGTTCCAACAAAACACTTTAAAGTTAAAAATACTGAAATTCACCTGTTAGGGTTAACTGAGCTGACTGGAATTTGTGCTATCAAAATTCTCAGTGATGTTATCTTAGATGTTATCAGTGATGTGCCCAATGCAAATTTTTGGTCTGATGTATATAAATTAAATGTGAGGGGTGGTGAAACTAACCAGAGAGAAAGGCTCCTATGGGTGATCCCCATTCTGACTAGTATATTGACCAGATTCCTGCAGCCTGACTTGTATGGTAGGTGTAGTACTTTTGAGTACCTCTTCTGGCCTAATTGGGGTCATTTAGGAGACCATGACCATCTGTAATGAAGAAGACAGACAGACAGAAGCAGAACTTATTATATGAGTTTGTTACAATTGTTTACCACAGTGCACACCTTCCTGGTTTTTAACAGTCATGGTATGGGGCCAAGCTCTCCATTACACAAATATATATTGCTGCAACAAATGTTCTGTGTCCCACACCAAATGAAGGGGACTATGAATTCATATTTCACATTCTTTTCACAAGTAGATTCCTCGCCTGTTGACAGTGGTCTTGTAGCCACACAAGGCCATCATGTTCAACATCAACACCGTGGCAGCCATCATGTTCTAACAAAGGAGTCAGAGATGGGTCCTATCACAATCTCCATATTTGCACTCACCTTCGTTGTGCTAATCAAAATCAGCTCTGCGGCATTATAACCACTGGAGCAATTGGGATCTTCTCTACCGGGCTCCATTTCAAGAAGCCCAGGTAGTATAAATATGAGGTCAAGCATCCATGGACTTCCAGGACAATTTCAATTACCCATCCACATTATCCTGTACTTCAACAAAACTAGCAGTGTACGTCTTTAGGAACTATACCTGACTTTGTAGAGAGCAGCACTACATTTTGGAAGATGTTTCAATTATATAGAATATGTTGTATATCGTGCAGTGCATAGGGACGAAAATTTTACTATTTTATTTACACTGCTTACTTTCCCTGTATACGTTTCAACTCCTGGAAACAATTTTTTCCTCCACTGTGCTGAGAGCCATGGCCCAGTGTACTATAGAATCTGTTTGTGTGATGTGAGAGCCAACCATCAGTCACCATTCGCTACTATAACCTTCATGTCTGACATTTTGTATTTTTTGTTATTTCAGAAGACAATTTAGCAGATTTGCCCAAGCTATTTGTCTAACCATTAATCAGTCTTTCACAAAGTTCTGGAACACATCTGACACTTTCTGCATGACAAAAGGCTTTTGGGTTATTACTATTCCGTCGAGAGGAGAAATACAAAACATTTATAGTCATTGTAAACGCCAGGTATCTGTAAATATAAAGTGTGTTTGGACATTTATAAATGAGTATTTCCTCTCTTAGTTTAAAGTGGCAGCATAAATGCATTTCATTGAGGTCAGAGACATGAAACTCCATACCTTATAAGCAGGACGGTTTATCTTTGCTACCTGTAAAATACAATGAAAGGATATGTGATGCAGCAATGTGGCCAAATTATAATTGTGATAAACCTTTTGACATTTGTGGACCCCACTAAGGGGCATATCAGCAACAACCAGCGATAATTATCGCTAAGCACACTTAGCGCTAGGATAATTATCGCCGGCTATCGCCAAATTTTATCGCTGAGATAGCGTGCCATTAGCAACGCGTATCTCAAAAATGATAAAATTCCAGGCGCATGCTGCTAATTGTGCGATTATCGCTGGAAATACAGCGATAATCGTGCAACGTTTGGTGATGGCTTGCTGTTAGGGCAGGGCAGACTCAGCCATGATATCCACCTTCCATTGGTTATCATGGTGAACTCAAACTAAAAGCAGGCGTAACGAAAGTAGCAATAACCAAGGTTAGTGCTTCTTTTCTTATCGCTTTGCTTGTTAGCGTGCCCATTGATAATTGGAGCAATGTTGGTTAGCGACTTTTCTCCAGTTATTTTGAGCTGGAACGCGCACTTTGCATCTCATTAGAGATGCAAAGGTGGGCGTTACGGGAAAGGGTGCCAAGGCAAGGTTTTCACGTGATAGCGTGACCTTCCTGATATAGCAATAAAATTATCGCCCCCTTTCGGCTGAAAACGGCCGCAAAAGCGGGCATCATTTTTTATCGCCACCTTGTTGATTTGCCCCTAAGTTAGTACTGAAGACCAGGGATCCCCACCTAAGCAATTTCTACAAGTTGACTCGCATAATAATTAACATAATGCATAAATAATGATTAACAATATAATAAGGTATTCAAAATCTTGTCCAGTGCAATTCTCAGAAGACTGGTACCCAACCAGTGTATGTATAGCTTAATACAAACAAATAAACACAATCTGACAAACAAATTATGCTATAAGATATATGTTCCAAATGATTAGTTTAATTTCTAAAGAATATTCTCACAGCCACGCAGACAGCATATATTTCGAGACTCGGGGGCATATGTATCAAATACTCTATTTGTGAGTCTCAAATAGCGATTTTTTTGAGAATCGCTATTTGAGAATTGCAAATGAGATGTATTTAAAAATTTGCAAATGGTTAGCGATTTCTTGGCATTCCTTAATTGCGATTCGCAAATTGCCAATCGCAATTAAGGTATACCTTCCTATTCATTCCTATGGGCCAGGAGGCCCATAGAAATGAATAGGAAGACATTCTTAATTTGCGATTCGTAATTTGAGAATAGCAAATTGAGAATGCAATTTCATGGGTGCCAGGTTGTCCAAAGGACACCCTGATGCACCCATGAAATGAGCAGTTGTACGCATGTGGGGCACATGCATGCCCTAAGGGTACGTATGTGCACCACATGGCACTTTGAAAAATGCCAAAAAATGCATTTTTCAAAGTAATCGCAAATTCCCACGAACTTGAAGTTGGTGGTCATTTGGGATTTCTTAAGGAGAAATCACACAACTTAGGAGCTTTATACATGTTATTTAAGGAATCGCAATTTGCGATTCTTTAAATGTAAACGCAAAATTGAGAATCGCAAATTTTGCGATTCTCTAATTTGCGATTCACTTTTGGGATGATACATCCCAAAAGGCCTTTTCCCATTCGCAAACGGGCCGATTCTGAGAATCGGCCCATTTGTAAACGGGAACAGGGCTTGATACATATGCCCCTTGGTCTCTTCTTCAGGACTGTTAAATAAAAAATACAATGAAAATATAACTTAAAATATCCATGGTTATAGCACTGCATATAAAGAGAAGACAAAGCATATATATAGTATTACATCAATTAAATTATACATCTTTATGTACTCAATCACCATTATGCTTCTCTAGAATCCTACCATCATATATGGCCTTAGAGAAAATAAACATTGCATTTATTAACCTATACCAGGGGAATATACTCAACATGCATCATGCAGAAAACATCAGAACTTATCAGAAACCTAAGGCAAGCATGAGAACTTATGGGCTGATTATGATGCCGGTCAGACCGGCTTCTGCGGTACTGTTGAAGGCGGTCAGACCACTGCTGTCTCGTCGGAAGCAGTCTCTCTGACCCTTGGATTACAATGCTTTCATATACACAGAAATCTGACCTCCGCCGTCCACCTGAGTCCGACAGGAAATTATGACTGCGGTGGCATCAGAAAGGACAAACAGAGTTAATCACTCAGTGGACCGCGTTACGATATGAATTTCTGATGAGCCAATCGTGGACCACCAACCACCTCATCTCAGAGCTGGCGGAAACAGAGGGATATAAGGCCGACACCCACTTTCAAACAGTTTCCCACGTCTTGTGCCAATTTGGAGCCTAACGTACACATCCTGCCACTGTTTTACCTGCTTGTAGACACAGAAAATCAACACCGCTGTAGACTCAACTTTCGATAAGTTACAACAGATGCAGGACCATGGAAAAGCAGGGATGTAGCTTGCTCAGTATGAGTGTGTGGGGGTGGGGGGAGCCACGTGTTTCAAAGTCATCATGCTGGGACATCTTGCTTCTACATATTTCATGAGCAGCAGGACATGAGGGGGCCTGAAGGGACAGCGGAAAAAATGAGGAGGGAGAGTTGTGCAGCAGGCCGTGAAGTGGTATGGGGTCTGCCAGTAGTTAGCATCGGCATGTCAAAAAAGCAGATGCAGAGATGGGTCCTATTGCAATCTCCATATTTGCTCTCACCTTCGTTGTTTTAATCAAAATCAGCTCTGCAGCAGTACCACCTACCACTGCCACAGATGTAACTGCATATAGACTCCTCATATGGTTTTGTAAGGAGAGGAATGTAACATTATCATAACATTATGCAATGAAGTCACAGTTGTAGCTCCAATAATTAATGTAACTAACAACCATTTGTAAATCCATAAGTCGTGGTGCGACAGTAAAACAAATATTCTTGTGGGTGAACCCAGAGGGCAATGGGGAAATTACCTAAGGTGGCAGAGTATCAACGGTTCACTAGAGGAGCGAGGTCGCTCAGCATCTGGACTTTGGGGGTTGCTGGCACCAGCAGGATCTAAATGAACAAGAGGCAGAAGTGGTGGTTTCTAAGTTTAAGAAGGGGTGAAGTTATTCTGTTTTACACTCAATTCCCATGTCAACTCCACCCCTTCTTAAACTTAGAAACCTCCACTTCTGCTTCTTGTTCATTTAGATCCTGCTGGTGCCACCAACCCCCAAAGTCCACTCTCGCACCGCGCCGTTTCTGTTCCTCCTGACTCATGATAAGGTACTGCGCCGTTTAGTCATTTTTTAATATGCCGACTGGTTTTTATCATACTCACTTGTCTTTTCTCCGTTGAATTACTGCAATATTTCACGATGTCATGACGAAGTTGCACTAAGCACCATAAATAGGCATCACTTCAATCAACTCCTTTTTAACGTCGTCACTGCGACACAAATTTCAATCCTCACTCAGTATAAACCAGAGAAATGTCACCACTTCTGCATGAAATTTAGTCCACACTGATCACGCAAATCCAAGCACCTAAGTCACAAACGTTATGCTGAAAACATGCCTAGTATATTGTTGACATATGTGGTTAAAATTCTTCCTTTCCATTTCTCCCCCTTCTTCCTTTTTTGTATGTAAAGAATTGTAAAAAAGGTGTGATACATTATTATAAAGACAGCAACGCATTATTTGTTTGTCCTGAAGATGATGCCCTATATTTAATGTTGGCATCGAAACGTCGTCGACACCCAAACACCCTATGCACCAGACTCAAGCTATAACACACTGTGCAATGGTGTTAAATGATTAATTTGTGTCTGTCTATACTGAGTACAAGTGTACAGACCCATTTTGGCTTGCCTTTTGGCCAATTCTGTGTTCTTTGTTCTTTCTTGTGTTCTGTGGGTCACGGCTGTGCCCACTTGTCATCTGAATGTTTTATTTGATACTACTTTTGAAAAATATTGTGAAAAAAAATTCTTGTCCGGCTGGACAAAAGACATACATTCTATTCTAGTGTATGGTTATCTATTACACTGTATTCTCCCTGAATAGGGACCACTGTTCTCTATAACATGACCTGTGCCCAGTCACACATATAAGTGTCATAACCATAGACTGCTCCAACTGAGTGTGTGACATTGTACCAAAACCAGCCTCTTGTGGGTAGCAGGAGATATTACCCTGTCAACCTAGGCCCATGTAGCATACCATTGTTACCTAATGTTGTCAACTGGGATGTCCACATGAAATGCATTACTAGCTATCCACACAATGACCTGCAATCAGAAAACTATCAATTGTCCCTAACCCACATAATGTAGAACTGCTGGGCAACTGCTACAGCTAAGATGCAGCAATATGGTCAAACCCTCAGCGCCAGGAAGCCGCTTGGCCGCAGTGCGCTTAATTAAGTTTTTTTTTTCATTTCATTTTATGTAACTACCAAGAAGAAGGTGACATTGAAGTGCCCATTCCACACTGCCCACACTTCCCAAGTGAAACTTTCACATCTGTCCACTGCCAGATGGCACAGTTGACAGCTGCACATAAGTAGTTTAGGTAGGTGTCATATGTAATACAGAAGAGTATAACGGAGACAATGTGGCTCCAACTGGAAAGCAATTTTAGCACAAATAGCCAATGGGCACGAGTCTGCTTAGGAACATCCCGTCAAGATTGGTTCATGTGAGTACACATTTTTAAAATTGCAAATCTCTAAGCCATTAGTACACAGTAAGTACCTGAGACTTAGGAGACTTTCTATATTTCACAAACAAAAATATTAATGTATTACTCATTGTTGACAGATACATATGAGCACAGCATGTCAGCATATCACTCCCTGATGCATATCACCAGCTACAGGATGACACTTTACAAATGCACATGTACATCCCACCTGACTGAATACCACATGTTCAATGGCATGCAAAATCACACTGTCTGAAAGTAATGGAAGAGTTACAACCATGTGTGTTGAGCAAGGTTTCAAACGTAAAGTGACTTGCTCGTACTCAACTTTCTCGTAATAACATAATAGGTATCTAAGGGAAGCTTGTGAATGTGCTTTTAATAACAATAATCCGCTTGCACTAAAATGGCTGCTACTACGTGGTATTTTCTACTGCACATGCGTCTGTCATCCCCACGTGATATGCTTGGAGGGAAAACTTCTGCTTCTGCGTAATAGAACTAAGATGGCCGTTATGTGTCCTAACGTGCAAGAAGCTTGCACCGCTGCCTTGCTAAGCTGTCTGTTTCGCATAATCTCTAATGCAATAGTATAAAATAAAATAATGGGAGTAGAGTAGAAAGAAGTGGTATACAGTGTATTCATTTATTTTGTCTCTCTAAAACTGTGCTTTTCTATTTTTACATGATAAACTGCATTGGCCTAAACACTTTGCTGAGCTCCAACTTTGGAGAAACTGCGTCTGTGCGACAAATGCCCTGAAGCCACAGAAGCTGTAGCCTTGAATCATGGCCAAGACAGACATGGAAGGAGGAGAAGAATGAACTTCTTGCCTTGACAGAGGAACCTGAATTGATAAAATTGTTAATTAAAATAAAACATTTGATACATTTCATTCCTGGGAGGAGTAAAAAGAACATGGGTTGATAAAGTTATGGGAGGGAATGTCATGAATACATGCTTGACGAGTTGCCTCTAAAACAAAATATGGTGTGATGGCTACTCCTCGGTCTTGTCCAATAAAATTGCGGCATTCACACATTTGCAACATTTAGGGGTGGTACACTGACCTGAAAAATAGTATAACTAGGGTAGGCTTAGGTAGCTAGATTGTCCGACTTGTCCGAATAGCTGACCTGTCACTGACCCAACGCACTCAATAGGTGATCGAGAGCAGAGTCGCTGGCGGAGCATTCTGTCAGAAGATTCGATTATCCAATTGGGGTTATTGGGAAGGAGATCGATGACCCAATCAGGGAGAGTGTTTTTACCAATGGCGTTTTGAACTTTAACTCTGGTGCAAGTCTTAACCTCTAGTGGTTCTGTCCTGATCCAAATTGGTCCGTATCCTGTCCTGGTTCTGGCTTGCACCTGTTCTTTTCTGCTGGCACCTGTACTTTGGGATTCTATTTCTTTGACTCAGCATATGACCAGGATTGGTCATCACACCGGAATAGGTAACTATTAAGTGTGGGTTTGTCATTGTTCTGTTTTTTTTTTCTCTTACCCACCCTCTGTCTAAATGCTTAACAATATTTTTCTCCAAATGCACTTGCCAAGTTATATTTCCCATAAACCTGTATTATTCTAAAGAATAAGTAGTTAATCTGAATTTCATGTTATAATTTTCCTAAAGATCTAAACTTTTCCTGAGGTATTTATGAAATGCTAGATGTTAATATTGCTATCTAGTTCTCTCTAACTCCCTTGATCCTTTAGGACTTAAGGTATCCGTGACTTGGATTGGTAAGATAAATGGTATAAAATCCAAATGGTAAAAACCCCAATTGAATCGACTGTGTAGGTTTACCTGTTGAACATATATATAGATATATGGGCCCAGGTGAGTATGTTGAGCAGGTGAGCCCGCGCTCTATCAGTGTCATTGCCTCAACTTTTTCACTGGTCCAATGTAATTGGGTATGTGTGACTCACCTACATATACCTAAACACCCTTGTTTGTGATTACACCCACTCTGTATACCTATCACAGAAATATACTGTCATGTACATATTGGGTGTGCAGAATGGCTTCAGAGAACCACGCCTCCAAGTAGCCACAGGTGACGCTGCTTGCCCCACCCCCATCAATGGAGAGATGCACCTTGGCTGTTTGTTAGCAACTGCGCTGCGAGAATCTCCTGTTTTCGGCCCACAAAACTCTGAAAGACGCTGAGGACACGGAATGAGCCAGAAGAGAAGCGTATGCCGAGCTCAATGCGAACCGCGATAGTTAGAATTTAAATTTCTTGCACGGAGGAGCTCGCGGCAGGAAGCGGATGTGAACGCCGAGCTCGGATGGCAGTTCTCCGGCTAAATCTCCGACAATGAATCAGCTGAATAACACTCTTGTGGCACCCCCCGAACTGCTCTTCTGCGGTGTGTTTTTCGAGCTGCTCTCTGATTTGCGAGAAGGGGAGCCACGGGCATTAAGACTCCTGCCTGCTTCCCCCGAACCTACTGGTCCTTTGTCCGTCTCTTTGGAGCTGAGTGCTGATAGAAGAAAGGAGTGCAAAGTGCAGAGGGTTGACATCAGGACGGAGGCCTGAAAAGTTTGAAGTCCTACGCGAGTTTGGTGTAAAGACGCACAACTCAAGGTACGGAGGAGCTAAAGGGGGGTAATAAGAAGGAGAGGGAAGGCTAAAAAAAAATAGAAAATGGGCAAACCGCTGAAACATTCTAATGTAGGGGCTAAAGTCGACTCCGCAGCTCTCCTAAAGGCTAAAACACGTCTAGCCCAGGCAAAAGAAACTGTAGGGTTAGTCAATAAAGAATATACCACCAATCCTCATGGCCTGGATAGTACCCTCAAGTCAAGTCAAGTCAAAATTTATATAGCGCACTACATACCCAGAGGGTCTCAAGGCGCTTGAGGAAGGGGGGGAGGTTTACTTATCGAAAATCCAGGTTTTAAGTTGTTTTCTGAAGGCTAGGTGGTTTTGAATGAGGCGGAGGTGGATGGGAAGGGAATTCCAGGTTTTGGCCGCTAAGTAGGAGAAGGATCTTCCCCCCATGGTGGCTTTGTGGATGCGCGGGACGGCGGCGAGGGCTTGGTTGGACGACCGCAGCTGGCGGGTGAGGGTGTAAAAGGAAAGGCGCGTGTTGAGGCAATCCGGTCCAAGTTCGTAGAGGGCTTTGTGTGCATGGGTGAGGAAACGGAACGTTATCCTTTTGTTGACGGGGAGCCAGTGCAGGTCTTTTAGGTGACTGGAGATGTGGTCTTTGCGAGGGATGTCTAGTATGAGTCTGGCTGAAGCATTTTGGATGCGTCGGAGTTTTTTCTGCAGTTTCGCGGTGGTGCCGGCGTAAAGGGTGTTTCCGTAGTCCAGATGGCTACTAATCAGTGCGTGGGTGACCGTTTTTCTTGTTTCGGTGGGGATCCAGCGGAATGTTTTTTTGAGCATGCGTAGGATGTTGAAGCATGATGATGAGATGGCGTTGACTTGTCTGGTCATCGAGAGTGAGGAGTCCAGGATGATGCCCAGGTTACGTGCGTGGTCAGTCGGTATGGGGGCTATTCCTAGGGCCGTTGGCCACCAAGAGTTGTCCCAGGTGGAAGGGGATGCACCTAAGATGAGGACTTCCGTTTTGTCCGAGTTCAGTTTAAGACGGCTGTGCTTCATCCACTCGGCTACTTCTTTCATCCCTTCCTGTAGGTTGGTTTTGGCAGTGACTGGGTCTTTGGTGAGTGAGAGGATCAGCTGAGTGTCATCAGCGTAGGAGATGATGTTGAGGTTGTTTTGACGTGCGATGGTTGCGAGGGGGCTCATGTAGATGTTGAAGAGGGTGGGGCTGAGTGATGATCCTTGCGGGATGCCGCAGATGACTTCGGAGGCCTCTGACTTAAAAGGGGGGAGGCGGACTCTCTGAGTTCTTCCAGCGAGGAACAAGATGATCCAGTCCAAAGCTTTTCCTTGAATTCCGATGTTTCTGAGGCGTTGTATCAGGGTGCTGTGGCAGACTGTGTCGAAGGCTGCAGAGAGGTCAAGGAGGATGAGGGCGACTGTGTCTCCATTGTCCAGTAGGGTTCGGATGTCGTCTGTTGCTGCGATGAGGGCGGTCTCGGTGCTGTGTTTGGCTCGGAAGCCAGACTGTGAGGAGTCGAGTGATTTGTTGGTTTTGAGGAAGGCGGCGAGTTGATTGTTGATGGCTTTCTCAATGACTTTGATTTACAAAAGGGGGTGGTGATGAACAGAGTGTCTGAATTGAGCAGACCACTCTTACCCAGTCCAAAGATCAGGGCTTGATCCATCACCGTTATTTATCTCACTGCCCCATCCCAGCTCAGAACCTGGCTATATGCAAATCAGTCTGTCCCTGGCCCAGTGCATCATGGGAACAGGGCAGACTGAACTACCAAGCCAATTCTTTACCAGAAAGGAGACAAGCTACCGGGGACCGGTTTCTGGCCTTTCAGCCTCTTCGGCCCGGCTTGCTTGAATCCTGATGGAGCAGTGAGAAAGGGACTCATGTCTGAGTATACCCTGCCACACCTATAGTGGCCAAAATCGATTTACAAAAGGGGGTGGTGATGAACAGAGTGTCTGAATTGAGCAGACCACTCTTACCCAGTCCAAAGATCAGGGCTTGATCCATCACCGTTATTTATCTCACTGCCCCATCCCAGCTCAGAACCTGGCTATATGCAAATCAGTCTGTCCCTGGCCCAGTGCATCATGGGAACAGGGCAGACTGAACTACCAAGCCAATTCTTTACCAGAAAGGAGACAAGCTACCGGGGACCGGTTTCTGGCCTTTCAGCCTCTTCGGCCCGGCTTGCTTGAATCCTGATGGAGCAGTGAGAAAGGGACTCATGTCTGAGTATACCCTGCCACACCTATAGTGGCCAAAATCGATTTACAAAAGGGGGTGGTGATGAACAGAGTGTCTGAATTGAGCAGACCACTCTTACCCAGTCCAAAGATCAGGGCTTGATCCATCACCGTTATTTATCTCACTGCCCCATCCCAGCTCAGAACCTGGCTATATGCAAATCAGTCTGTCCCTGGCCCAGTGCATCATGGGAACAGGGCAGACTGAACTACCAAGCCAATTCTTTACCAGAAAGGAGACAAGCTAACGGGGACCGGTTTCTGGCCTTTCAGCCTCTTCGGCCCGGCTTGCTTGAATCCTGATGGAGCAGTGAGAAAGGGACTCATGTCTGAGTATACCCTGCCACACCTATAGTGGCCAAAATCGATTTACAAAAGGGGGTGGTGATGAACAGAGTGTCTGAATTGAGCAGACCACTCTTACCCAGTCCAAAGATCAGGGCTTGATCCATCACCGTTATTTATCTCACTGCCCCATCCCAGCTCAGAACCTGGCTATATGCAAATCAGTCTGTCCCTGGCCCAGTGCATCATGGGAACAGGGCAGACTGAACTACCAAGCCAATTCTTTACCAGAAAGGAGACAAGCTACCGGGGACCGGTTTCTGGCCTTTCAGCCTCTTCGGCCCGGCTTGCTTGAATCCTGATGGAGCAGTGAGAAAGGGACTCATGTCTGAGTATACCCTGCCACACCTATAGTGGCCAAAATCGATTTACAAAAGGGGGTGGTGATGAACAGAGTGTCTGAATTGAGCAGACCACTCTTACCCAGTCCAAAGATCAGGGCTTGATCCATCACCGTTATTTATCTCACTGCCCCATCCCAGCTCAGAACCTGGCTATATGCAAATCAGTCTGTCCCTGGCCCAGTGCATCATGGGAACAGGGCAGACTGAACTACCAAGCCAATTCTTTACCAGAAAGGAGACAAGCTACCGGGGACCGGTTTCTGGCCTTTCAGCCTCTTCGGCCCGGCTTGCTTGAATCCTGATGGAGCAGTGAGAAAGGGACTCATGTCTGAGTATACCCTGCCACACCTATAGTGGCCAAAATCGATTTACAAAAGGGGGTGGTGATGAACAGAGTGTCTGAATTGAGCAGACCACTCTTACCCAGTCCAAAGATCAGGGCTTGATCCATCACCGTTATTTATCTCACTGCCCCATCCCAGCTCAGAACCTGGCTATATGCAAATCAGTCTGTCCCTGGCCCAGTGCATCATGGGAACAGGGCAGACTGAACTACCAAGCCAATTCTTTACCAGAAAGGAGACAAGCTACCGGGGACCGGTTTCTGGCCTTTCAGCCTCTTCGGCCCGGCTTGCTTGAATCCTGATGGAGCAGTGAGAAAGGGACTCATGTCTGAGTATACCCTGCCACACCTATAGTGGCCAAAATCGATTTACAAAAGGGGGTGGTGATGAACAGAGTGTCTGAATTGAGCAGACCACTCTTACCCAGTCCAAAGATCAGGGCTTGATCCATCACCGTTATTTATCTCACTGCCCCATCCCAGCTCAGAACCTGGCTATATGCAAATCAGTCTGTCCCTGGCCCAGTGCATCATGGGAACAGGGCAGACTGAACTACCAAGCCAATTCTTTACCAGAAAGGAGACAAGCTACCGGGGACCGGTTTCTGGCCTTTCAGCCTCTTCGGCCCGGCTTGCTTGAATCCTGATGGAGCAGTGAGAAAGGGACTCATGTCTGAGTATACCCTGCCACACCTATAGTGGCCAAAATCGATTTACAAAAGGGGGTGGTGATGAACAGAGTGTCTGAATTGAGCAGACCACTCTTACCCAGTCCAAAGATCAGGGCTTGATCCATCACCGTTATTTATCTCACTGCCCCATCCCAGCTCAGAACCTGGCTATATGCAAATCAGTCTGTCCCTGGCCCAGTGCATCATGGGAACAGGGCAGACTGAACTACCAAGCCAATTCTTTACCAGAAAGGAGACAAGCTACCGGGGACCGGTTTCTGGCCTTTCAGCCTCTTCGGCCCGGCTTGCTTGAATCCTGATGGAGCAGTGAGAAAGGGACTCATGTCTGAGTATACCCTGCCACACCTATAGTGGCCAAAATCGATTTACAAAAGGGGGTGGTGATGAACAGAGTGTCTGAATTGAGCAGACCACTCTTACCCAGTCCAAAGATCAGGGCTTGATCCATCACCGTTATTTATCTCACTGCCCCTTCCCAGTGTAAGAATTGGCTTTTGTAGTTTGGTTTGCCCTGTTCCCATCATGCACTGGGACAGGAACAGACTAATTTGCATACAGCCAGGTTCTGAAACTGGGATGGTGCAGTGAGCTAAAAAACGGTGTTGGATCTAGCCCTGATCTCTAGACTGGGTGAGAGTATTCTGTTTAATTCAGAGACTCTGTCCCTCACCACCCCTTGTTGTAAATATTTTTGTCCACCCTAAGCGTGGAAGGGTATACTCAGATGTGAGTCCCTTGCTCATTGCACCATCAGGATTCAAGCAAGCCGGGCCGAAGAGGCTGAAATGCCAGAAACGGGTCCCCGGTAGCTTGTTTCCTTCCCAGTGTAAGAATTGGCTTTTGTAGTTTGGTTTGCCCTGTTCCCATCATGCACTGGGACAGGAACAGACTAATTTGCATACAGCCAGGTTCTGAAACTGGGATGGTGCAGTGAGCTAAAAAACGGTGTTGGATCTAGCCCTGATCTCTAGACTGGGTGAGAGTATTCTGTTTAATTCAGAGACTCTGTCCCTCACCACCCCTTGTTGTAAATATTCTCAATGACTTTGGCAGGGAATGGGAGGAGCGAGATGGGGCGGTAGTTTTTGAGTTCGGAGGGGTCAGCTGTGGGTTTCTTCAGAAGGGCGCTGAGTTCGGCGTGTTTCCAGCTTTCTGGGAATGTGGCGGAGTTGAGGGAGCAGTTGATGACGTCTCGGAGATGGGGTGCGATAACGGAGTTTGCTTTGTTGAAGATGTGATGGGGGCATGGGTCTGTAGGGGATCCTGAGTGGATGGAGTTCATCAGGTGAATGGTGTCTTCTGTGGTGATTGGGTTCCATTCGAAAAGGTTATTCGGAGGGGGTACAGGTTCGGAGGTGAGAGGGGTGGACTGGTTTACGGATTGGTTGTCAAAGCTGTTATGAATGTCGGCGATTTTGTCGTGGAAGAATGAGGCGAGGGAGTCGCAGAGGACCTGAGAGGGGGTGATGTCGTTTGAGCTGGCGGTGGGGTTGGTGAATTCTTTGATGATGTTGAAAAGTTCCTTGCTGTTGCGAGCGTTGTTGTCTAGTCGGTCTTTGAGTGCTGATTTCTTGGCTGTCCGGATTAGTTGGTGGTGTTTGCGAGTGGCGTTTTTGAAGGCGGTTTGGGTGGTAGTGTTTGGGTCTTTTTTCCAAGTTTTCTCAAGGGAGCGACAGAGCTTCTTGGATTTCTTAAGGTCATCGTTGAACCAGAGGGCGTTCTTGCTTCCTTGCTTGATTTGATGTTTTTTCAGGGGTTCAAGTTTGTCGGCGGTTTGGGTTAGCCATTGTGTGAGGTTAATAGCGGCTTGGTTAGGGTTCGTTGAATAGGCAGGGGGTTTTTGAAGAAGCAATGAGGAGATCTGGTCGATGGTGATTTTGTTTGAATTTCTTCGCAAAGTTGGTTTAGGGTGGTTGTGGGTCGTGGTCTTGTTGTAAATGAAGTGGACGCAGCTGTGGTCCGTCCAGTGGAGGGGTGTGGTGTGAGTGAAGGAGATATGCTTGCTGGAGGTGAAGATAGGGTCGAGTGTGTGTCCTGCGCAATGTATGGGGGTGTTGACAAGTTGTTTGAGTCCGAGATTGGCGAGATTGTCCAGAAGGGTGGTGGTGTTATTGTCGTTGCTCTTTTCCAGATGGAAATTGAGGTCTCCCAGTAGAATGTATTCTTCCGAGGGGAGGGCGTGTGGGGTGATGAAGTCAGTGATGTCTTCGCTGAATTTTGTGCGGGGTCCTGGTGGCCTGTAGAGAAGGGTGCCTCTGAGTGTGGTTTTGGGGTCGGTGTGGATCTGCAAGTGAAGGTGTTTGGCGATAGCGAGGTTGTCGTCTGAGCTGGTTGAGACGCGGATGGTGTTCTTGTGAATGATGGCGAAGCCTCCTCCTGTTTGGATGGTGCGGTCCTTACGGATGATCTTGTAGCCGTCCGGGATGGCTATGGAGAAGTCTGGAGCTAAGGAGGCATTCATCCAGGTTTCAGTTAGGAAGGCGATGTCCGGAGAAGTTGTGTTGAGTAGATTCCAAAGGTCGGTGGCGTGTTTGTGAACCGAGCGGGTGTTGAGAAGGATGCAGTTAAGGTGGTTGGTGTTGGATCTCTGTTTGGTGTTTGTGGGTTTGGTGTGGGTCTTGATGCAGGAGAATTTGCAGGAGTGGCAGGTGAAGGGTCCATGGGTGTGTCCTGGTGCTGCTTGGGCGCAGTTAGGGAGTCGTCCAGGGTTCAGTGCTAGGAGGGTGGTGGCGTCGTAAGTAATGCGGGAGGGGTGGGTGATGCAGGGACCAGGGGATCTGGCGCTGGGCGCGGTCCAGGCGCAGACGGACGTAGACGGGCTTACCTTTGGCGCACCTTCGGCGCGACCGCTGCGCGAGGACGCTGCGCGTAGGTCCATCAGTCCTAAAAGGATAGAGGAGGGGGGCAGAGCGAGGGAGGGGCCGCAGGGAGGTGTGATCGGAGTGGAGGGGCGGGCTGGCAGGCACATCAACAAACAAAATGTCCGCAAATCAAAGCCCAAACACGACAAGATCGTAACAGGTAGGGAATAACTTCTGAAATGTGGGCAGAGGCACAGAGAATCTTAGTAGTAGGCAGAAGCAACAATGACAATGGCGCAGCAGGCAATTTAATATTAACTCGCGCTACAGGGATCAAAATCACTCGCTCTATGTGGGCTAACAGTAAGGCTAGATAGCGCTATGAAAATGCAGGGCGCAAACACTGGTGGTGGCAAGCGCTACGATACCCAGTGTCCATGGAGCCTGGGGAGCGACCGATGCTGCACGAGTCAGGCTGGTCACAGCGGAGGCTCAGGCGCGGTCAGCACTCTGCTATCCGTGGGAGGGAGGGGCCGCAGGGAGGTGTGATCGGGGTGGAGGGGCGGGCTGGCAGGCACAACAACAAACAAAATGTCCGCAAATCAAAGCCCAAACACGACGAGATCGTAACAGGTAGGGAATAACCTCTGAAATGTGGGCAGAGGCACAGAGAATCTTAGTGGTAGGCAGAAGCAACAATGACATTGGCGCAGCAGGCAATTTAATATTAACTCGCGCTACAGGGATCAAAATCCCTCGCTCTATGTGGGCTAACAGTAAGGCTAGATAGCGCTATGAAAATGCAGGGCGCAAACACTGGGGGAGTACCCTCCCATAGAATCCCTGGCAAGTGAGGTACAACTGGTAGATCAATCCAATGATGCACCAAATCTGTCAGAAGGCCTAGTTTTAACGTCCAAGTTACAACAGGATAATTTATTATTTGAAGGACACAAAAAAGACTTAAAAGGAGCGAAACAATTTCTTCTGTTTCTAAAGAAAACAACTTTACAACCCCCCTCTCTAAATCCAATTACCACAACATTAAAAGCGCCATCAGCGTTACCAGAATCATCAGAGGATCCAGCTTTAAAGGACCAGGAGAGACCAAAATGCCCGCAGCTACCTGACCAGACTCAAGCAGTATCTATAAGAAATCATTTTCCAGTTCAGATGCTAGTTCAAGGTCAAAGTCCAGGTCAAGGTCAAGGTTGAGGGCCAGTTCTAGACCAGGGGATTCCTTTAACATCATTAGGTCTTGTAGAAACGACTGCTTCCTGTGCAATCCACTCAAAGGTATCTGTACCTTCAGATAAAGGCAACAAGACACCAGTAAATTCCTGCTTAAACCATATGCCACTTTAATCTCAGCCTCAACTCTGACCCATTCCCACTCCCTGGCTCAACTGATGACGGTTGGTCTATTGGACCAGAAGAACATTTTTGTTGAAAATCCAAATCTCGGCAGTGGGGAATTACAAAGTAACTGCAATCAAAGTTCGGAAACACCAGGAACCTATCAGATGGATATTAGAGGTATGCTGAACCTAATATTGGAAGAGGTTCGTAAGATGAAAAAACCCAAAAATATGGCTTTACCTCTCTGCACCAATGGCTAGATAAAATTGAAGAAGCAAAGATATGCTTCCCAATCAAACTTCAAGAGGCGGAAGCCAGAATTTCACTACTTGAAGATCAAATGAATACGATTATTGGGGAAGCAAAAGAGGCAGCAAAAAAGAAAAGATATCTAGAAATCAAACTTGAGAATATCGAGAACCATTCTCGAAGGTCAAACCTCTGAATAGTGGGGGTTCCAGAAGGAATCAAAGGCTCTCAAACCCTGCAATGGGTCACCTCCTTTATTAAGCAAAAAGTTCTTCCGGAATTCAAAAGAGAACTCACCATCACAAGGGCACATCGAGTTCCGGCTCATCCCTTCCCCAATTCCACGATACCACGAACAATCTTATTGAACTTTGCAAACTTTCATAATACGGAGCGAATCTTAACAAAGGCGATTCAGCAGAGGCACTTTTCTGTGAACGAAATCTCTAAATGCCGCATATTCTCTGATATAACTGCTACTGCGGCACGTAGAAGAAAATAATTTGTTAAGATTCTTCATTTGTTTACAGCTCAAGGCACTCAACCATCAATTGCTCAACAGTCTAAGTGGTGGGTTTTGGTTAAGGGGAAGTTTTTTATGTTTTCTGATTTGGAAGAGGCTCAGGCATTATTAAAAGAGATCTTGTGTGGATCTTGAGCTCACAGGAATAGCAAAAAAACTCAGGCTTTTCATATTTGAAAAGGAGCTCCCCTCATGTACAACACCAAGGTGTGCTGACTATCTATGTCATTTTGAAAAAAATAATATGTATTCTTTCTTCTTCTCCTTTGCTGGGTGAAGCAGGGTCGCCCAAGGTGTATTCACATGACACCCGGAAGGCTAGATGGGTGGGACGAAATGTGGCTAGCGTGGCTAGTGTTCTTTTTCACATTTTGATGGTGGGTTCTTTTTTTGT
Organism: Lissotriton vulgaris; assembly: GCF_964263255.1. Lineage (NCBI taxonomy): Eukaryota > Metazoa > Chordata > Amphibia > Caudata > Salamandridae > Lissotriton > Lissotriton vulgaris. Next base: position 183,391,331 of record NC_141688.1, on the reverse strand, counting down.
GAGGTGGGAAGAGAGGGGTGTGGCAAGGGTTTGCAGCAGGAAAAAGAGCAGAAGGTACATATAGTATGAAATTAAGAGATTGTTATTGAGTAAACCGGAAATTTACTCTAGAAATAGAAACAGCAGTAGAAACTAGTAAATGTAAGTTCCTGTCAGTCAACGATAATGGAATTCTTATTAAACGTAAATATAGCGCTCTCAATAAATGGCTGACCTCGTTTAACCCCCAAGTCTTGTTTCTCCAAGAGATACAGTTAAAATCCAATTCCCCCAAATTATTTTTACCCAGAGTCTTGTCTAATGTACTTTTTGTGTCCGCAGGCCTCACTATGAGGGGAGTTGCTATCTACTTTCCTAAAAAACTACCCTGGAAATGTGTACAAGTTCGCAGGGATCCACAGGGGAGGTGGATATGGGTGGAAACAAAATTGAAGGGGAAGATTTTACATTTTGTGAACTCTTACGGTCTTGGACTGTACCTCACAGTTTGTTAAAATTAATGAGCTCTTGATGGAAACCCTGGGTAGATTATTATAGGTGATGATTTTAATTTTATACAGGATTTTAAAAAGGCCACCTCAAACAAAAATAAAATCAAATAATACCTAACACTTAAAAAAACTTGTGGATGTCATTAAACAAGAATATCAATTATTAGATCCTTGGTGAAATGTATATGTTGACAAGAATTCTTTTACTTGCTACTTATACCATTTTCGAACTGCTACCCGAATTGATTTTTTTCTTGCATCAAGATCCCTTTGGGCTTTAAAGGCAGACATCGGGAGCAACCCTTTTTCAGATCATGCCTATATAGGGCTCAAGCGTTGCCTTGTAAATAGGGCGAAGCCCCTATCACCACCACAACCTCCTGAAAAAAGTGCAGTTGTGGTGGCAATAGGGGCTTGTAGATATACCCCTTAGACATCTTACACGTCTGTGTCATTTTCTCAGAATCTGACCATGAATCCTTAGTACTGCGGAACAGCACCATAAAACACTACAAAAGGACAGCACACCAGTTTTAGAAAAATAACCAATATGTTTCTGTGCAAACAAGACCAACATGATAAAAGACCAACAAACAGTAATCAAAAATAATCACTTTGCAAGAATAACTTGCAGTTCCTTGAAGCCAGGACATACGTCTGGGGCTACTGCACTGCTGAATATAACAGGATTGAACAGCTCCAGCCGACCGCATAGTTGCAGACTGGTGTTAGTGTCAGCAGATTTGTAAACAGTACCATTCGTTCCTGCCTACCGCGTCTGTGCGGCCAGTCATAGCAACCGTCATGGTTGCGATGTGAGATGTAGCTGTGCGGTGCACTCAAGTCACGGTGCAGGTAACAGCTCGGTGACGGTCATCCAGTGGCGGCAGTGAGACCAGGGCGGTGTGGTGTGAGTCATTGCTCATTGCGGTGGTGACAGGTCAAGGTGAAAGACAAGTGCCGGGCAGGGGAGTGCATTGTCTGGCTTACAAGCAATGCCCCCAAACCACAGTGGGATCACGGGGGTCGAGGTCAGTGGGCAGTAACACTGACAGTGAGACCAGGATGGCTGAGCGATGCAATGCGGTGCCCACAGGTTGCAGTGCAAGCAGCGGCTCAATGGCAGCATCCATCGTTGTCACCGGTGAGACCAGCTTGCAGTGCGTAGTGCAGAGGGGCCCTCTGCGGTGCTTCCAGGACACAGGGCCCCCAGCGCGATCGTGGCTATATGAAGAGAATGCATATCTCCAGCCCCAGTCACTCCAAGCCGAGACAGTCTATCCACAACCCAGCAGAGGCACACAGGATGGCTAAGCAAGAAAATACCTACTTTTTAAAAGTGGTATTTTCAAACACAGAACATAAAAAATTATCTTTACTAAAAGATGCATTTCTATATTGTGAGTTCAGGCATACTAAGCTCCATTTCTCTATCTTGTCTAAATGGGAATATCTACTTGTAAAACTTTACCATGTATTCATCCTCATTCTATCCTATTGGACAGACAGTGAAACACATATTACACTGTAGTTCACTATCAGGACATGTCACACACACACCGGGACAAATCTTACCTTTCACATAAACTGCACCCTACCCATAGGGGTACCTTGTGCCTAGCTGAGAGGTGACTCACATGTAATAAAAGAGAAGGTTAGGGCTTGGCAAGTGAGTGTACTTGCCAAGTTAACATGGCAGTAAAGACAGTGCACAGACACTGCAGTGGCAGGTCCGACAACCCAATTTACAATAGGAGCATTTGCACTTTAACACTGAACAGCAGTGAGAAACTGCACAGTGACACTAAACCAGGAGAACAGAGTCAAAACCCAGAGGTCAGAAAGCAAAAGGGCAGGAGAAACACACCAAAAGATGTCAGATCTAGAACCCACGTTGTTGGTGTTGCTTTGTATAGGTGACATTTACCCATGTACTGTGCATTTCAGAAGTAGACTGTGATTGGTGCTATATTTATGGTTTCATAAGTAATCTCTTTGTATTGCTCTATTGTAGGGACCTTCACCACGTCATCTTCATTTTGACTTTTTCGAGGTGTGGCATCAGCAGGTATAATATGGTGTTTCTAGTACAAACTGCACATGGATTGTCCCTGTGAATGTCTGGTGTAGACTTTGGGTATCCTACTCCTGTACCAAGCCAGCTTGCACAGCGATATGATGGAAGCTGCAGATACTCAATTGAACTTGTTCGCTGTCATGTGGTGGTCCTTTATCTATAGGCGTGCCATCCTGTTCTCCAACACAATGTTGTTGTTGGGCCAAATTATGCTGGTCTATTTTCACATTGGCTAAGTCCTCAATGGGTATTAACTGAATACAGCTGTTTATGTGTGTCATCATTGTATGCCACAATATTTGTGGCACACCATTGAAATGTTTCTGCCATTCCACCAGATGCAGGTACACTGGGTTGGAATAAACTTGTGCTCTAAAACTTTGGTATTGCCATGTTCTGGTTCCTTGTTTTCAATTAAGTTGTACTTGTTTTGTGAGGTTGTCGATATGGCTCCATCTGAATCCATGAACACATTGTCATTTGTTTAATCTATTAGACATTGTCAGATGTATTCCCCTCCTACCATGTTGTTGAGGTCTTTACATGACATTTGTGGTCGCTGACTCAGAACTTTTTAGTGATGTATTACCTAATGACTTATTTGACATTATAAGTTGATTAGATCGTGCACCGCTTGTAGTTAAGCGTGGATTATACTGCTATGCTGTGCTCCTGGGAATCACTCCCCGCTCTGGATTGTAAGGAACTAACAATATGGTTGCAACCCCATGACCATGGGGTGTCTCCCTGGGCATAGGTTGAAATGCGGCGTCTACATCCAAAATAAATACTCTCTTCAAGTCTTCTCTTGCGTTTTTCTGTGTATTTAAATGCTTTAGTTTCACACTTGTGTTCAATTGCATCCGAAATTAAACTTCATATCCTACAATGCATCATCTCTGCATCATACAATGCGGCAACAATTCTTTTCTCCCAATGCATTTCGGCAACTTGCCTTCTTCAGGGGAATGTCTGGATAAGTAAACATAACATTGCTTTAGTTCCGGGGGTTATCCACTAAAACAATATATACACCCCATATTAGTTGTGGTTTGTTAAAAATTGTTTCTACCATTATGTGCTCACTATTAACAGTTGTATTGACTGTTACATGAAAAGATTGTTATGGGAGTTCTTAGCATGCCTCATAAAATACATGCATTATGCTATGGCAGTGGTTGTGCGTTTTATAGTTGTGCTTCTTTAAACGTTAATATTGGAGTGTGAACGGTGTTACAATGCTGTTGTTAAAAGAACAAGTGGTATAGAATGCTGCACCACTATTGATCTTCTCCGTTCTTTCGTCTTAACTATCTCACATGCCTTCTCATGCAGGGAGTTTCTCGGCTCCTTAACCAAACAACTTACCAATTTGTTAGAAAAAACGTGCTCCTCTCCGCTGAAGCTGCCTGGAGTCAAGTCAAGCTCTCCTGGCTGATGAGGGCTGAAAGCCCGAAACGGGTCCTAGGATGCTTGTTTCCAGTCCAGGGAGGGCCTGGCCTGGCAGTTCGGGCAGGACTGTTCCAATTGGGTTCAGGGTCAAGACTGATTTGCATATGGCTGGGTCTAAACTGGAATGGCATGGTGAGCAAAAAAGCAATGGATTTAGACCCAGATCTCTGTACTGGGGTGAATGTATGACATTGTGCTTCATTCTGTCCATCAATTGTTCTTTTTTCATTTGTTACCCCGAGAAGGACGGGTATGCTCAGACGTGAGTCCCGCACTCTCCATGCCCCTGGAGTCAAGCTATCCTGGCTGATGAGGGCTGAAAGCCTGAAACCGGTCCTAGGATGCTTGTTTCCAGTCCATGGCGGAACTGGCCTGGCAGTTCGGGCTGGACAGTTCCCATAGGACGCAAGGTCAAGACTGATTTGCATATGGCCGGGTCCAAACTGGAATGGCATGGTGAGCAAAAAAACGATAGATTTAGGCCCAGATCACAGTACTAGGGTGAATGTATGACATTGTTCTTCATTCTGTCCCTCAATTGTTCTTTTTGCATTTGTCACCCTGAGTGGGACGGTTATGCTCAGACATGAGTTCCCTACTCTCCATGCCACTGGAGTCAAGCTATACTGGCTGATGAGGGCTGAAAGCCCAAAACCGGACCTAGGCAGAACTGGCCTGGCAGTTCGGGCTGGACAGTTCCCATAGGACGCAAGGTCAAGACTGATTTGCATATGGCTGGGTCCAAACTGGAATGGCATGGTGAGCAAAAAAACGATAGATTTAGGCCCAGATCTCAGTACTAGGGTGAATGTATGACATTGTTCTTCATTCTGTCCATCAATTGTTCTTTTTGCATTTGTCACCCTGAGTGGGACGGGTATGCTCAGACGTGAGTCCTGTGCTCTCCATGCCACTGGAGTCAAGCTATCCTGGCTCATGAGCCCTGAAAGCCCGAAACTGGTCCTAGGATGCTTGTTTCCAGTCCAGGGAGGGCCTGGCCTGGCAGTATAGGCTGGACTGTTCCCATTGGGTGCAGGGTCAAGACTGATTTGCATATGGCTGGATCCAAACTGGAATGTCATGGTGAGCAAAAAAACGATGGATTTAGGCCCAGATCTATGTACTAGGGTGAATGTATGACATTGTTCTTCATTCTGTCGATGAATTGTTCTTTTTGCAACTGTACACTTGTATGTCAGTGTTGGGGTGATATGGTTGTGATACTTAGTTACACATTGTTGATATTCAACATGTCCATGCTTACGCAGGGAGATTCTACTGAAATTTGGTAATAAACAGGTGAATAACTTCATCATTTCCTAGATGAGAATGATACTAAAGGAGCTAATGATTTTGTGACAAATGAATTTACTGCAGTGCACAAAGTGAAAACATGAAACGTAAGATACAGTAAAATAGTGACAAAGGAGTGTAGTAATCAGTGTTGTTGGATGAAACTATTGCAGTATGAGCCACATTGTCTGAAATCTAAAGTCCAGATTCCGCCCATCAGAAGTTTAAATGTATAAAAGAATCGTGAAAAAATGAACATTTTGCACACAAAGTAGGACACCATTTGCAGCGTCTCTTCTTGGTAATGGTGGTCCATGATGGGTAGGGGGGATCTGCTGCTGCAATTTCAAGGGTGTCTGATGAGTCTTCCCATGAAATGGCCTCCCTTCATGTGGCTGCCACAGATGTTGAAGGGCCTGATGTCCATCTACAGATGGACCGCAGAAATGGGTAGGTGTCCGGAGGAAAAGTACTGCAGAATATGATAATAATATCCCTCAGCACCCCTATGAGCTGATCCATGTTATTGTGAGTGCCCAGCCTCTTGCCCCTGGGCCTCTGCAGCTGCTACATTTACCAGAGTTCCTCAAGTACCTGATGTAAATGTAAATGTAAATGTGTGTGTCTTGTAAAGCGCACTGCTACCCGGAGGCGTCCTGTCGCTACAGACCGCTGGGGAGCCCGTCCTGGCTTTCCCTGTGAGATGTTCCCTCCTGGGTATCTCCAAGGTGAAACCAGGCATCCCCAGCGTTTGTGGGGGGCCATGGTGTAGATGGGGCAAGCTAATGCCCAGAGTGGCCGAGTGTGATCCCTGGTTAGAGTAGGCACTGAGGCGAGAATTATCGAGTCCACTGACCCTGGTTCATGGCCCTGCCGCGTCGGGAATTGAACCCTGGTCCTGGGCCATCCTCTGCTTCCGGGTCTGCCGCCTCTAACCAGTGAGCCACACCACATCACTCCTTGGGAGCTCTCATAAGCCCCACATGAGCTGGGCAAAGTTGGTCTGTGTGTCAGTGGCATCAGAGGCCTCACTTAGCAGCCCCACAGTTACCCTCCTACCACCCCTGCCCTCACAGGCCTATGACCTTGGTCCAGCGTGTACCCTGCCACTGGTTCCTCCATCCACAGTGAGTTTGTTGATGATCCTCACCTCCAGAAGTAGAACTGGAGTTGCAGGAGATGTTGATGGCAGTACTTGGTCCAATGGTTGTTAGGGCTGAGGTCAACTATGATGTTGAAGTTTGGGTCGGAGGTGTGGTTGTGGCACCATGACACTCACTGTTTCCATCTGTCCAGGTTGTCCATAATGGCCAGGTCGGTCCTTCATGCCCAAAGATCCATGATATTTGGCATCACTGGAGGCTTTATCTGGGCGGGGAACGTAGAGTCTGGGTCTGGTTAGTGTCCTGAGTGGGGGCATATGTAATGCTGGATCGACCTGTTTAGATCATAGAATAGAATAGCATGTTATTGTTGTGCGGTATGTACATCCACATCATTTGGTACACAGTGAGTTCAGATCTAGAACGGAACAAAAGGGTTTCATATTGTCATAGTTAACTATCCCCATTGAGTGTGACTCATTTGTAAGACTTTGGGAGACATCCATTACATGAATTGTTATTGGTCTGATGGTTTGCTGTAACATAAGGGATGGAAATGGCATCTCCCATTGACCAGCAGCGGTGCGTCCATTGGGGCGTAGGGGCGTAGCCCCACCAGCCACCATGGACGCATCGCGGCCGCCGGCCGCAATTAAATACATTGAATACTAGCAATCAGCCGCCGGCGGGAATTGTGTAGGGGGATGGCCTGCTGCAGCTTGAGTGACAGTCCACACTCAGGCTGCAGGAGACCGTAGGGCACAGTTTCGTGGGGAAGTTATAGTGCGCATGCTTGGGAAAGTTGAAGACTTTCACAAGCATGCGCACTGTAAGTTCCCCAGCGGGACCCAGGGGTGCTTGTTTGGTGCCACAGCCCGGGTTTTCTAAGGGCGACAGGGCGAGCAGCAAATGTGCCTCGCTAGCCAATCCTGGCGCTACATGCAGACCCAGGATTGGCTGGTGGCACACTGGCTCAGGCTCAGCACTGCATGGCCAATCACTGTGTGACTTCACTGTGAAGCCATGCAGTGATTGTTCATTCTGGATTTGCGCTGTGACGTTTGCCTGGCTGGTTGTTGCACAGCACTCACGGGATCTCGCCAGACCTGACTGCGGGGATAAGTGTGGTGAGTAGTAATTGTCCTACGGGTTCCAACATTAATGTGGCAGATAAGCGCACTGCATCTTGATAAATATTTGTTTTATGGGCGCTAACAGTGTGGCTTCTCCTAAGTTGTGATGACGTCGTTTGGCTCGGGCCTTTGGGGATTATGCACCCGTTTTTGGAATGGGTGGATGTTGCCGAATTTACCAGGACAGTACCTTGAAAAACATAATTGGAGTGTATGCCATGACGGGCGGCAGCTTCCTTTTTCATTGCCGGCCTGCCGCCTGTCAAGTATAGTCGAGTCCTGAGAGGTAGCTGTGCAGGTCAGTGTGCCAACTGATTTATTTTAGCTAGGCTGTTTGTATGCCTGTTTGGTCTGGAGCTCCGGTTTTCGCTGGTAATGTACACATGAAACAAAAACCGTGCCTGAAGTAATTCTTATAAATGCTGTCGCCTGTACCTTGCTAAACACAGTATAGTGCAGTGCCCGAGGCGAGGTGGAGTGACCCCTCACAGTGTACTGCGTGGAGGTGGTCGAGCAGGCCGCATGGTTTTGGATACTTTTATTGGGCACAACTGGGAGAGCTTTCACATGGCTCTCCCCTCCCAGCAGCTGTAAGGAAGGCAGTGGGGGTGGTGCCCAAGTGAGACAGTGGGGATCACAAACTCAGCTTATATATTAGCGAAAAAGGCAGGAGCAGAAGACTCAAAGGGGAGCAGTCATTAAAAGAAGGAACACCAGGAAAGGAGCATTCACCTCATGGGAGCACTGTTTTCTATCTGCATGACGTGTTTTCTACTGACTGTTTGCTGAGAGGTAAGTCAGTTCTCACTTGTAACCTATAGGCAAACTAGATTCCCGTTATAGTCCATTAAATTAAACACGAAACATGGCAGAGCATGTGGTGTTTCCGTCAGAGCTGCAGACTTTGGAACTCGGGAACCAGGTTCAAGTCTGGGCATTGGCTCAATATCCCGTGAATATGGGCAAATTACTTAATCTTACTGTTCCTAAAAAACAAATCTGACCATCTATAATATAACTGGTACTCATGTAAAGTGCTCTAAAGCACACTATAAAACTGCAACAAAAAGAAATGAACAGGATTCCAATTTCCACCTCTCAAACCAATTGATGACATCTTTGTGGTGCAGAGGTCATTTACTTGCAGCATTTTAGCAATGGTGTTATTTAGAAAATATTTAGTAACCCCAGAAGGCATGCCTTCCTCTGATTCAGTTGTACAATATCTGTGACGTATTATACATGTGCAGAGTACAGTTAAACTCTAAGATATGAAGGAATTTTTTTCACAATTAGTTGGTACCATTACTATTGACACAAACATGTTTTAATTTGTATGACACGCATATTTGAAGGCACTCTCATATGTAATAATGAACATAAAGAAGGCTCTGTGAAATAAACACTTTGTCTAGGATAACACAATTTAGTGATGCAGAGAAGCTGGGATTTGTCACAGCTTTACCAGGTTCTCACTGAACAATTTGATCACTAGATGGGTATCTCATTCTGATATTGCATATTAATGCTTTGTCTTTAATTCTCAAAGGATGAGATTAGAGCATAGGTAATACTGCCTGCTGCTCAACCATGCTCAATGCTACTTTGGGTGTATGAAGCTTTCCCACACACCCCTGATTCCCTCACAATCCCTGAATCTGGGGTCTGGCTGCAGGGACACACAGCGTCCAGGCAGAACCCTCATGTATGTAGCTTTCTCACCCCCCGCTTCCATTAAAAAAAACCTGAACCTGGGGCTTGACTGCAGTGACGCACTGCTTCCAGGCAACACGTTTATTTAAGGGCAGTAGGTTAGTTTTGCAGCAGTTTTAAGATCTTCTTAGAGTTTCTAGTTGCTCAAAGGGGTGTAATATCTGATATTTATATATGTTTCCCTCTTCTTCATTGCTTGATTTTGCAAGCAAGAAAGTGTCACTCATAGTTGTTGAATGTCACTCATTATAACATTGAAATTCTGAAAATGTCACACATAAGCAATCTTATTTATTTATTTATTTATTTGCAGGTTTGTACCGCGCTGGCTTCACTCCCAAGGGAGTATCTCCGCGCCTTTGGCTTCTACAGAGGGTTTTGAGGGAGGGAGTCTTTAAAGCTGTTCCAGTCTGGGTTTACTGTTCAAACAAAAAGGTCTTCAACCTTTTCCTAAAGGGGAGATGGTCTACACATAGCCTAAGAGATACAGGGAGGCTGTTCCAGAGAGAGGGGCCAGCTATTGATAGGGTTTTAGTTCCATGTCTGGCCTTCTTAGCTCTGGGTACACACAGGAGACCTTGTTCACTTGATCTTAGTGTCCGAGTGGGAATGTAGGGCGTAAATTTGGTGGTTAAGTATGCGGGGCCCATACCATGTAGGCTTTTGTGTATGATGCAGCATACCTTAAATTTTGCCCTCTGTCTGACAGATAGCCAATGCAATTTGGTCAGCAGGGGTTTGGAGGGCGTGCGGGGAGGAGCATTCAGAACCAGGCGGGCGGCCGTATTCTGAGCTACCTGGAGTCTGTTCATGACTCCCTCGTTGGCAGACAGGAGCAAGCCGTTACAGTAGTCCAGGCGACTCAAAACGAGTGCCTGGACCAGTGTCTTCCTAACTGCATCAGGTAGAAATGGGAAGATTTTCCGTAGCATGCCAATAACATGAAAGCATGCTCCCACCACCTGGTTGCCATGTTGTTTGAGGGTAAGCTCCTGATCTAGACGGACCCCCAGATTCTTGACAGTTTGTTTAGGTTTGGGCACTGGGCCAAGATCTTGTGGCCACCAATCTGGGGTCAGAATCTTAAACCTTGGCAGCTATGAATTCTATTTTCTGCGTCTGCCCACTTCTCCAGCTCTCTTTTCCAGATCTCTGTTCTTGGTCCCCTTGTAGCCCTCCAATTATTCGTAATTTCTCTCTTCGCTATTAATACACGTGCTAGGTCTTGAAACCTCCCGGCAAAACTTTGTCTTGGCCGTGTGTTTATCAACCAGCGTAGTATGCAGTGTCCCAGCATATGTGGTAGCCTATGCCTCTCGCCATGTTCTATTAGACCTTGAGTTTCCCTTTTCGACAAAGGTGTGACATTCTGGTGCTAGATGTGGGACACCACCATATCGTCATTTCAATCTAGAGAGAATATATTGGATGTTAGTCTCTTTCCTTTAATGAAATTGTGTAAGGGGGGGCTTTAAAGCCGTTGCAACACATCCGGAGTACTGATGCAAATGATAACATTGATAATGCTCGGAGGGAGAACAGATAACCTCAGTGCAGCACAGTCGGTGTATACAGGCTGGGAAAGTTAGAATTAATGAGTGCACATATATTTCAGAGCTGCAAAGTGCAACACTTGAATCCAGCGGGTCATAGACAGGAGAATGTATAGCCTAAACTGGGAGAATTTCTTGTTTCACACCCTGACACTTGGCACAGGGACAGTCCATAAATCGTCTGATCATAAAGTACCAGAAGTGGTACTTCCTTTACCATGATACCACGATGGAGAAGAAAATTCCAGAAACAGATTCCCCTCTCCAATTAACATTTCGAACGTGTATCAGATGATTATCCATTACCACCCAACGCAAAATCTAGCCCTTAGGCTGCTAGATAACAATGGAAATAAAGTAGTATGTGTGAAGTACGGTCCATGAAACTCTTGCCACCTGTCTCCCTCCTTTATTCTTTCCACCCTTTGCTTTGAAAATCTTTCTCTTCTCTCTGTTCACCCGCGCTATTCTTTTGCACATGGCGAACCTGCATGCCTTGGAGAATTGTGCGTTAAAGGGGTATCTGGGAATCAGAGTATTCATAAAGAGCGGGGGAGGGGCTTGTTTTGCTGGCAAAAGTCCGGGATCGAAGGTGGCACGCTGGCATAACCATTGGAAGACTCCCTCCATGTATGCTGTTATGTCTTTGTAGGGTCTGGTTGAGGGTAGATAAGGGGGCATTCGGGGTCAGTGTGTGCTGCAGGTACACTTGAGTCCCCGGTGGCATACTGTGGCTGTCTACAGAACTGGGGGGAGGAGGGTGCGGAGACAGAGAGAGAGAGATGGTGAGCAGCCATTGATAGAAAGGGGTCTGTGTGTACACCCTGGGAAATATAAAAACCCTCTCAGCAGGTAATAAAACAAGCCAAAAACTTTCTTACACTCTGACCTGTCAGATTAGCCCCTCGGGCACTGCCTGATTGCCCCTTAGGCCAGTCCAACCCTGGGCAGCAGGGAAAGTGTGAACATGGACAGTGTGGGTGAGGACACACTAGGGCATCGTATATCTATATAGAGGAGAGTGTAGATGCAGGCAGACTGGCGTGGCCTACATGTCCCTGCGGGAAGCATGTTCTAGTGTGGCCTCACACGAAGCATGTGTGCATTCAAGGGTAGTGACTGAGTGCATACAGCGAGTGTGTTTGTACAAGGAAAGTGAGTCTGTGCATATATTAAGCGTGGGTGCCTATATGCAATAAAAGTCAGTGTGCACGTGCAGAGTTTGTCTACCTACACTAAAGAGTGTGCTGTGCTTGTGCTTACTGCCATAGTGTGTGGCTGTGTGCGGGCACATAAAGGGAGCTTGGCATGGGCATGATCGTCGTGGTATTGTTTTGACAATCAGCCCAGTCTTATCAGATTGGTGTCAGACCGCACATTTACACATTTAGTTAAGGTTGGTTTGAAACATAGTACAGCTCTTTGTCGCCCTGACTTCTCTCTATTATCCAGCAATGTTGATAGATGCTGAGCTGTCTTCATTAACATCATTTCACTCTCACCCCTACCGTCTCTCTATCAGCACTCCCTTTAAAATTTAGTTGAATGTCATTATCACACTACTGTAAAGCCATCTTTGTTCCTTTCTGCCACACTGTATATCAGCAGTCACTGAGTTGGTTTTCAATCATATCACATTACTTCATTGGGGTTTCTTCTCGTTCACTGTTGGGTTGGCTTTTGATAGTCTTATACCGCCCTCTTTCCCCCCTCTTTTCTCTGGTGTGGTCCATCGGCAGCTGTTGGGTCAGCCTTTGATCGTGTCTTGTGTGGTCCTCCATGCTCCCACTCTTCTCTGGATTGGTTCATTGACCGCTGTTTGGTAGGGTGTGTTGATTGAAAGATGGTGCAGAGCTCACTGGACTTTAAGGGCAGACACTGTACCCTCATTTTGCACTCGCAAGTGTTTTTCTGCACATAGCGGCCACCCACATACAGCCACCCACCCATACACAGAGCCACCTACACAGCCACCTACACACACACAGAGCTACCTACACACACACACACTGAGCCAGCCACACAACCACAGAGCCACGCACACAACCACAGAGCCACGCACACAACCACAGAGCCACACACACAGCCAGACAGAGCCACACACACAGCCAGACAGAGCCACACACACAGCCAGACAGAGCCACACACACAGCCAGACAGAGCCACACACACAGAGCCCAACACACACAGAGCCCAGCACACACAGAGCCCAACACACACAGAGCCCAACACACACAGAGCTCCCCATACACACAGAGCCCTTCACACACACAGACCCACACACACAGAGCCCCCCACACACACAGAGCCCCCCCACACACACAGAGCCCCCCACACAGAGCCCCCCACACACACACAGAGCCCCCACACACACATACGCAGAGCCCCACACACACAGAGAGCCACACACAGGGAACAGGGGGCAGGAAAGCAAGCACAACGAGGGAACAGGGGGCAGGAAAGCAAGCACAACGAGGGAACAGGGGGCAGGAAAGCAAGCACAACGAGGGGGCCGTATTTTTGGGACAAGGCCATGACATATGAAGTAGATCACCTATGTTAACTTATCACAATCTCGCCAGCGCAGCGAGGCGCACTAGCACTAGGGTATTATTTGTAGAGTTTTGCCAGATGTATATACCAGTCCTACAGTAATTTAAAATGTGTTTCTTTGCCAGAAAAGTGTGGAGTGCCTCGTTTGCTCCCACCTTAGGTGTGAATATTGTTGATCTGAGATTTTCATGAAAATCTTATAGTCTGAATTCAGCACCTGAGCGTAATAGGACAGAATGTATGAAGCTCTGTGGTTATACTGAATAAGCAGCTACCTATGTTAAGCCATCTATGAATGTAATAACTGCACTTCCACAATTGCTTTATTAACCTTCCTGCTTCCTCAAATTTGCTTGAAAATGCACGATTTTTCTTCTTTTTTTTCAAAATTTTCTTGGGGGGGGGGGGTAATCCCCCCAAACCCTTCTTTTGGGGTTCAGGCTCGCTCGCTGCGCTCGCTCGCTACGGTGCTGTATGCAAATCACTTTGCGCCCCACCACTTTCGAATCTCACCCACCGCCCCTGCCATTGACTTGGATCCAATATAGTGTCGAAGTTACATGTAGTAGTAATTTCCAAGTCTTATATGTGTACAATACAGCCATACCTGTGCACTTGGTATTAGATTTGGCAATGCTAATCATGTGTGCTGTGCAGTGTCAATGGCTCACCATCCATTTCAAATGCCTTCATGCATCACAGATATCTCAGGTACGCACTTGATATGGTGTCACTCATGACATTCTTTTCATTTATGGAGACCAGGGTAAGTCAGGGCTGAGCAAGCAGACATGGGCCTGAGAAGAGCATTGTGTTTAAGGTGCTCAGTCCATCTTGCCTGGGGATCATTGATGACATGGCTGACAAGTAATTTTGAACAAATAACAGGGGTGCCTCCTGGTACCTCTTGTTCAGAGATAGGAGGTCTGATGGGAGTGAAGAAGATCTGAATACACATTTGTAGTATAAGTAGTAAGGTCCGGTTACAGCACACCAATAAAATGTAATCATGTAAGAGAAAAATGTAGAAAATGTAGAGTAGGCAGCGAAACCTCAATTTTAACAGTTTTATGTTTGAATTTGCACTAGTATGTCTGAGCACTATTTTTACACAACTTATGGTTATTCTACTGGGAGAAGGGTTTGGTTGAATTGATAACTATTGCCCACTTGGGCAACACCCTAAATAAATCTGTTTGGAAAGGTTGATAAAATTATCAGTTGATGCAGATACAGTGTTACACCGCGCTGACATCACTAATGCTACAATGAGTGTTCCTATCTTTATCATTTTTCGTTCACAATATTTGGCAATATATTTTAACTGCTATCTCATTCAGATCTACAGGAAGATAAAATTGAGGTTCGCATAATCCTCTAATAAAGTGAATTCAGAACGAGCGCCCGAAAATCAAATTAGAAAAACATTTTATTACTTACATAACAATCACCATCCAGAAAAGTGGATCTTAATGGTTACATTCTGGGCTCCAGAAATACTGACTGTGCCCCATAGAGAGGTAAAACATTGACTTTGTTTCCTTCAATGTGGAGCAGTCTAATCTTGGCTCCATCCTTTTATGTTTTGACCATAAATAATAATAATAATAATCATCAAATTGGTAAAGCGCATGGTTACACTAGGCTAGTGTGTCCCCGTGCTGCAGTCTATTGCAAAGGCACCCTTCTGATAAAGGACCCTACAGTAGAGCTGTCGGCAGGTAATCTAGACAGAAGGGAAAAGATGAGTCTTCAGCTCCTTATGGAAAATGGTCTCTGAAGCCTCCAGTCGGAGCCCCAGAGGGAGTCCATTCCACTGCTGTGCTGCCAGAAATCGAAAAGACCGGGCACCCATCCTTGCTCTCCTGATGGTAGGAATGTTCACCCGCTCTGTCCCGCTAGATCTCAATTGGCGGGTGGGTGAATAGGGACATGTAGGTAGGTGGGCCTCTTCCTTTGTAGGATCCGATGGCTAACACAGAGTGCCTTGAACAGACTTCAATCCCGGATCGGAAGCCAGTGGAGAGACGTTAAGCCCTCTTAGAAGGGGCTCTCTTTGGTAACATCAGAACGAGACGCGCTGCTGCATTCTGCATATGCTGTAGTCTCTGTATACATTTGCTCCCAGATAAAGTACATTTCCGTAATCCAGCCGCAATGTCACCAGAGCTTGGACCATCGTTTTATTGGCAGTGGTAGGTAACACTTCTAGAATTTTCTGGAGTCCACGCAGGACTCCAAAACATGTGCCTGCCACTCATCTGGTGTGGTGCTCTAACGAGAGCTTGGAGTCCAACCACACCCCTAAGTTCCTGACCTGTTCACAGGGGATAGGAGTAGTGCCCAATGTCTGAGGCCACCAAGCCGACGACCACACGGATGGTGCTTTACCTATCACAAGCACCTAGGTTTTGTTGCCATTCAGTTTAAGGTTGTTATTAGCCATCCAAGACGCCATTTCTTGAAGGCATGACTCAAAATTGATGGCTGCCTTATCATGTGCCTGTGTTAGGGATACCAGCAGTTGCATATCGTCGGCATAGGACATGACATTAACCCCAAATCGTTCAGTATTCTCTGCCAGAGGAGTGACATAGAGATTAAAAAGGGTCGGACTGAGGATGGACCCCTTTGACACCCCCTGTTTCAGCTTGATTTTTATTTAATAGTAGGGTCCCTGCGCCACCTGAAAACTGCGATCCCGCAGAAACGACTCCATCCATTTTAAAGCACATGACATGTATACGTTCACCTTACCACATCTGTTTGTTTGATTTAATACCATTAACATAAAGTACTAATTCTTATATATTCATGAATTCATTAAATTAGTAATCTGGTTTTACATTATAACTGTACATGTATCCATAACCATTCATTAAAGGTGTATTGAACGTTTGCCATGCTCACATGATCAAAGACCTTAGCATTTCAAATTTGTATGTTTAACTTACATTGTGAAAATTTGCTCGATTTCAATGTCTCTTTCTTCTTGCATGTCAGTTCATAAAATCTCACAGTTAGTAAAAGGCACATTGTCTATGAGAGATAGTGAGGCTCAGGAGGAGAACTTTTGGTAAGTACTTTTGGCGAGGATGAGAGGTGCTAACGAACAATGAGAGAACCATTGAAAGCGCTGTATATGGGGACGGGAGGAATTCAGGGACGTTCTGATGTGTGGACCAGAAGAGTGCAGTTTTAAGTGAATTTGCCAATTTTTACCCTAAGTTGAAAGGAATGGGACATGTGAGGTGGGATTTTTTAATGTTCTCTGAAGTCTTATTTAAGGGCATACTTTAGCGTTAGATAGAGTCCTTTTAGGCTTTGAGGGGGTACAGTTATCTCTGCTGTATCCCCATTGTGTGGCTTTATGCTATGCAACACCTTTTTAAAAGAACTTCTACAGAAGGTCTCTACAATGCTGACACCTTCCTGCTTTAATGGATCTAATTCGGGTACCCCAAGTCAGTATAGGTTTAGTTAGATAATCCATGCCTAGGTAAGAAAAACTCAAATCATGTTCTGATCACCAAATCCCAGTTCTCAATTTCTGCATTGCCACTACTGAATTTCTTGTATACTTCCTCTAATTGAGACCTAACTCTGTCAGATGATTTAGTCTGCTAGTTGTAGTTTTGTATTTTTACAACATATTCTTGTGAGTAGTGCACATCAGTGTGGCTTTGAATTTGTAAAAAATACATGATATTCCCATCTGCAAATGCTTGTGTCCTCATTCTGCAGCCAAATGGGCTGCATTGTGGATTAACCTTGTGGATGGTGTCAACGCCTCTTTATTCCTCAGGCACCTAAAAAGGTCAGTTGCATGGAATTTTGGATAAGTGGCTCAGTGCTCTGGCAAAGGCCTCCATGAATTCTGTCTATGCGTTTGCCGAGATAAGGGTGCCAATTCTTTTTTGGGAGAGCCTTGCCACCAGCGCCCTCCGAAATTCAAAAAACAAAAATAAAAAACAGAATTGCTGGCAAATTTTGGGATGCTTTCCATGTTTCCCCTGGCTCTGTGATCTGGAAAACAGTGACACCAGTGAAGCCTGCAGGGGAGTGGGTGGATTTCCTTGGAGCAAACACACGTGCACGGCATAGTAAATCTCGTGTGGATCCTTATGGCTCCTAGTTAGAGTCTGAAGTACTTGAATAGTGGCCAGTGATGCTAACAGATATCTATGCAAACCGTGCTTCGCTGCTCTTGACACATTACATCATATTACATTCATCTAAATTCAAGTGTGGACTAGAAGACCGGCGTGTCCTTTCTTTCATGGTAGAAAGTTGAACGACAGAGCCTGGGCGGATTAAAAGGAGGGGCATGGCATTAGCGCTGCCTTATCAGAAGAACCATTTGTTACCCTCAGAAGAGGATGAGGGTGTCAAATTGTGGCAACGATTGTGGCTCTTGAGTAAACGTATTAGACGAGACAGATTCTTTATTAACAAGTCAGAAGCCAAATGATTAAACAGGCTTTTTCTCTTTGTGAATACCAAATCGAAATCAATGTACATTATGCAACGCTGGCAGCTCAGATTGCAAGCGACCCAAGGACAGGACGCGGCCCGTGATTTACGGAAAATGTTTCATCAGCGTAACAGGAATAAGATGAAGTGCCGTTCGCCTGCTGAATGCAGCTTGTCCCGGCTTTTCAGCATTCATTATAAAGGCTACTTGTGTAAACTTTAAAAATGGTGTATTCTTGATCAAATAAATCCATATCTGTCAAGCTGGGAGGAAGATTCATACATCTCATACAGCTGCCAGAGTCACAGAGGATACTGTAAGCAATGCTGCACTGCACTTCAGTAGCAAATGATTGGGAGGCTCTTCAGCGGCTTCCAGTTTGCAGAAGAAAGTTAAACAGGGACCAATATTCACTAGCTTACACAGTGGGCCTTATTTATGAGGCCTTGCGTCAGTTTTGCGCTACCGGTGCGTGACTTTTTGTGACGCACCAGCGGTGTAAAAAATGCGCCTTGTTGCGCCATATTTAAAAAGTGACGCATCTAGGTAGATGCGTCACTTTTTAAACCCCTGCGCCACATTATACCTGCGTCAGGTATAATGTATGCAGAGGGGGCGTTCCCCCGCAAAAAGCCTCGTAATAGTGACGCAGTGAAATCTATGAGATTTCACTGCGTCACTTTTAGGACGCTGTTGCGTCAAAATCTTGCGCCTGCCTCACAGCAGGTGTAAGACTGACGCAGGCCCTTTCACATGGGGCTTGCCCCATGTGAAAGGACGCATTGCTGGAGTTGCGTCACTTTTGTGACACACTCCAGCAATGCGTCACTTTTGCGCTTACAGATACGTCAGAAATACTGACGTATCTGTAACTCCTTGCGAATATGACGCATCAGGAATGTCGGAAGGAGTGCGCAGTGAAAAGTGACGCATCGCTGTTTTCACGCAGCGATGCATCACTTTTCATAAATGAGGCCCAGTGTGTTTACACTTTGATATCAAGAGTGTGGAAATTAGTGAAAGGCAGGGGTATCAACTGATGCCCACTGGCTGGCCATTTGGCACCCCCGGCAATGCCTTTGCTCCTCTTGGTCTCAGAGGTCATGTGGGCTTCAGCAGCAACAGACCGCCCTATGACCTTCCTGTGACCTCTACTCCTTGCCCGTATACTCTCACTACTGCTGCCAAAAAGGAAGCATTTACGGGAGTAAGGTTGGGATAAGGGTTCAATCGTGTAATGCCCCGAGTTCGAAAGTGTTTTAATGCTCCTTCGACTACCATTTGACATTTTGGAGATTCAACTCCCATCTTGGACCTGATTATTTTCCCAGATCTTTACTCATCAATGTAAACATATAGATGCATTAAAATAGAGGATTGTTCATGGCTTGGTCTGTAAGATCCACTAAATATTACCAGCATGCCTCTTAAATGATGAGTTTTCCGATGAGAGTGGAAACAGATATTGCCCAATACCAAGGGAGAGATTTACTAAGATTTTGCACCGTGTCTGTGTCACAAAATTGATGCAAAACGGCGCAAAATCTTTTTTTCCCAATTTAGGGTCTTATTATCAAGATGGTATGCAGGATTTTAGTTTGCGGGATCTCGTCATATATTCATTATCAACAGCTGCTGATATCATTATCGCAGCTTTAGCGTCCGTTTTCGGGCAAAAAGCGGCGATAATTATATCACAATATCATCAAGGACACGCTAGCGCATGTTTTCCTTACTTAGTGCCCGTTTCCAGCACGCCTACCACCGCATCGCTAAAGAGATGCAAAGTAGGGGTGACTGTCGAAACAACACGGGTAAATATCACAAAGGCAGCTTCACAATAATATTAACGAGTTGCAGGGATAGTTTTAATCGCGCTAACTCTGCCATAACGCAGGAAATTAACGTCTGTTAAATTCCTGACTAAGGCATACTTAACATGGGGGGTGGATTGTACGGCCACAGGGACTTATTATCAAGCCTATCGCCGTTTTCCATGGAACATCGCTGGAAAACCAGCGATGTTCCATGGAAAATCCCGCTATCGCTGGATTTCTTATTGCCTTTGAGATAATCATTGTTAATACAGCGATATCTCGGCGATTAAATCCAGCGATAGCCGGTGATAAGAATAACAGCACTTAGCGTGCTTTGTGATATTCATCGCAACACCTTGGTAATATGCACAAAACCTGTTGCACACTTAAGTAAAAATTCAAGCAATAACCAGATGTTTCAATGGACATAAAGTTCATATGTCATGGGCGAAGGATTAGACCACCAGTGTTTCGGATCTTCTTTTATTGATCCTAGAAAGCCAACCGACACGTGTTTCGTCGCAAGAAAACAAACTTTTCTGCGACTCCTCAGGGCTTTAGGTCAAAGGTTTATAACCACAGGTCGCAGTGCAGGTGATATTTCCGACCCGGCTCCGCTCGAGACCGGGTTTACAGTATCAGTCGGATTATGACTTGTAGTTCCAATTATGGTCTTCTCCAACTGGTATGTGGAGATTCTTTAGTCAGTAGTACCGCTGAGTATTACGAATCCTCAGGGATAGAGAACCCGGGAGAATATCAAAATCCTCGTGTTTAAGATGAAGGTAGTGTGGAGATTTCCGTAGCAGAGAAGAAGAATCCCCGTAGTGCGGGGAGTCATTCGGCGGTAGTATCGCTCTGGTTCACGTTTTGGTTCCGGGACCAAAACGCGAACCTGAGCGATACTACCGCCGAATGACTACCCTTATATGGGGATTCTTCTTATCTATAGACTCTATAGACTGCCTGAGCTCCATTCACCCTGCTGTTTGACAACTATAAGTCATAGGTAGACTATCACTTACCAAATATCGCCTCAAAGGCCTGCAACCTTTTGCAGACTTCCAGATCAGCAACTTTGACACCCATCAACTGGTAGTTGCCACAAAGAGTATCCTGTTATCTGTTTGGGCAACTAGGATACAAAGGGGAACAACATCTGTACTCCCTTGGAAGTACTACTCTCACAGACTGCTAGGAGATTTACTCCCTGTAAGGGAGAAGAAAATTGTGTATGGAAATGGAGTAGACTGATTCTAGATGGGTGACGGAGGTTGGTTTTGGGAGGAACCAGATGAGGAGAAGCTTGAGTGTGACATCTTACAAAGATGGCTAGCAAGGCACTGTGGGGCTGATTTTATAGTAAGGAAACTGTAATTGTGTCATCTTAGTGAAGAATACCAAAGGATGTTGCACACAGGATTTTTTAACTGATTCATGTAGGTAGTTCTGTGAGTCACTTCTGGATTAACCTCACAAATGACTGCTAGCCCATTCTGAAGACAGAATTCTGCTTTAACAAGTAAACATTCAAAGTTGTACAACTGCTTTTTTCCAGTGTGTGGAAATAAAATTGACAATTGTGCCCCATCATTTCCCTGTTTCTGCCTGGTAGCCATTTTTCTCAGGCAAACACCCATTTTGTGTGTGACATGCTCTCAGCAACTTGTCTGACAACTGTCCTTCACACCCCAATTGAATCTTGCACAACCCCCTGCTCCTTGTGGTCGAGCCAATTCCAAGAAGCCTGCCTGTGTGTCTTCCCCCAGTTGTGCCAGAGACTCAGCCACATCCTGTCCATTGTTGGTAACTCAGCCTGTCACACCAACTGCCCTGTGACCACCCCCAACTGAAAGAGGAAGCACGAGGTTAGGCCCTGAAACCACACCAACTAATAGAGGAAGCACAAGGTTGTACACTGTGAACACACGCATTTCTGTGGTTCTACCAATTCTGGGAACCAGCAGCAGATAGTTCCTGTTCTTAACTGTAAGACACCCTGCTCCTGGCATCTTAGTTCATTGACCACCCCTTCCTGTGCTTCAGCCAATTCCCAGAACCAGCAAGATAGTTCCTGTTTTACACAAGATGGTTCATGTTTCTGACATGAAGCACGAGCACAAACCCCAAATGAGGAAGCCTCCCCCTTCCAACTGTCAGACTATTTCACATCGCAAGTCCCCTCACGAAGCCTAAGACACGCCCCCATTTCTTCACACTCTGCTCTGATCTTTGTTCCTCTATCTGCCACAACCTGTTTGTTCCTCTATTTTGCCTCATGACCAAGACTGTATAAAATGTTCTGCTGTTAAAAATAAATACTCCCACTTCAAGAGAGGAACTTGAGAGATTGCTCCTGTGCCCGCTTGGTGCTGGAAGCACTCCCCTTAACTCGAGTTATTGGTCTCCTCCTCCTTCATTTGAGCACCACGGACTCCTCGCTTTGCATTGACAAGAAATTATGATTTATTAAGCATAGAAATTCAGAAATGAGGTGATAAGTACATTTAATTTACCACATTAATTGGCGCCCGGAACAGGGACATTCCCTTTCCCCCACGCGCCGGCGATATTGGACCCGGTACTGTCCCCTCCTGACCGTTGACGGACTTCAAAAGTGCACAGCGCAGGGAATTCCCGCTAACTCCCTCAAGGCGAAGAGGGGGACCGACTGCGGCCCATCATCCACACGAGGCGGTGAGGAAATAGCGGAACGTCCTGAACCAAAGCCCAACCTGCGAAGCAGACGAGTCCGAGGTTCTACAAATCCCACCTTGAAACTGCACGCCGCGTTTTTCCAAAATCTTCAAGAGGGCTTCCAGTTATTTTTCGGTGGTACTGCTGAAAAGTATAAAAACGAACCCACAGCTTTTGTGGGGGCGGTAAAGATACGCGTTTTGTTGGTTTCTCACCTATCTTTGGTGAGGACTACTAAAACTAGTATAAAAGACGGACTCACTACCTTGTGGGCACGGTAAAGATACCTGTTTTGTGGGTTTCTCACTTATTTTATGAGGACTACTAAACTAGTATAAAAGACGGACTCACCTCTTTCGTGGGTACGGTAAAGATATTTGTTCTGTTTGTGTTTTTCTCACTTCTAAAATCTTTGAAAGTCTTGCCATCATGCCTATTTTCTCGAAAATACGTAAGATGGCAACAAAAAGGAGTATTCTTGAGAAGGAAATTCCCCTTCCTCTTCGGGATACTCCAGGACACTTCATGTATGCAAAACATGGTGTCGGTGCACTTATTTATTGTGATCTATGGGTAGAATATACTAAAGACCTAGAACTCAGATATAGATGGCCTGAAAATGGTACTTTTGACATGGAATGTATTATGAAATTAGAGGAACAGTTATGGAAGAAAAAGAGAGTCCACCAGTCACAGAGTGACTCAGTAGAGTTATGGAGAAAAGAAGCCCATAGGAGGCAACAGAAGGAATTGCATAAAGTTGAAAAGGGTAAGAGAATGTCAGAGCAGGCCAAGAAAGAACAGTTACAAGAAATAGGGAAAGAAGTAGTTAGTGAAAGGAATAAAAGGGAACAATCAGCCATTTCTACTGGTTTTTATCCTGTATTGCCATCTGCACCTGAAAACATTAACATTGCCTCAGCACAGCCTACAGCCCCACTACCAGAGGATACTTTCACCAATTTCCTCTCAGAAACTCCACCTCCATATGAGGTTCCAGTAATTCAACACCCTCTGCCTCTGCCACCCCTTTTACAACATAACGCACCACCTCTCACTCCAGAAGGGGGTGCCGTAAGTCCAGACCCAGGTAAAACAATTCCCGACTGCCCCTATGACCCGACTTCGAGCAACACAGGGGAGGCGGGCAGTATAAGTAAAATACTTCATGACTCCTGGGAATAAATAAGACATCTACCAGCAATTGAAACGTTTCTTCAAGCGGCCTCTGAGTTTCTTCGTACTGGAGAGAACTCTTGAGCCATTAACGCTATGACTACAAGAAGATCACACCCTGTAAAAATGCGCATGTATAGGTTCCTCCTTTGCTGTTTCATAAAACACATACAAGCAGAGGAAAGAAATGTACCAGTTTCACTTTTTGACTTATTAGATTCCGCATCCAACCACACTAGTCTAGAACTTATAAATGATGCACTAGACAGGTTCACCCACAACGTGACCCGTATTCTGCAAATAATAAGAAACTTGAAGAGGAAATTACTGAACCTACTGAAAAAGTCCTACCCGTTCGTTCTTCCGCCCCTAATACACGAACACCCCCGCCTACATTCCCCCAAGGTCACTCTGAACGGTCATCTCCAGATGAGTTATTTGAAAATACATCAAATGCATTAGACTACTGGTTAGACCAGGAACCTCCGCTTACACCGGAGGAGGAGGAAATAGCCAGAACTGCAACCCTATGGGTCTCTCAATATAAGATATATGACAATGATCTCATAGCCCAGCTTTTTCTAGCATTACCACGCTCACATCAAAGATTAGCAAGTCTCTACATGGTACAACATCTCATCACACTCAATGACACTCATTTTAAACATGATCCAAGACTCGAAGATTTTCTGTCTGACTGCGCTGATAACATGTTCCTCCACAATAGTTCAGTTTTTCTCAACACATTTATAGATTTGAGACAGAAATACCAGAAAGTGACTGGATATAGATCTCCCCATAATACGTGTGGATCAACTAATAGACTTCCTCAAACACGCCAGTTCCCCATGAGAGAGGTTCACCCCAGAACTGACACAAATGGAGCGCTACAACGCGTCTTCATTTATGTACCCTTGAAAAAACTTGAGTTACTAGGGATGAAAGAGATGGTTCCCTCCCACTCAAAGGATCCTGCTGGATTCTTCAAGGAATTAGGAGATGTATTAATGATGGGAACATATACTCTTTCTGATATCACTTTTGTGAACAACAGTGGTCCCGTGCATAAAACAATTTAGCAACCAGTAAATATAGACGAAATCAGTTCTATATTTTAGAAAGACATGTCCAGCCGGACAGGGGTCCTTCAAGTTTACTGAATAAACAAGATTACAAAAATAGAATAAAGATACCTTCCACAAAGCCCCTGTGTGGTACACAAGCCTGTGCCCAACACTGGTGGGGTGATTACCGTAGGTGAAAATAGGAAAAGGTTTTAAAGGCAACAAAAGAGTTTTTCTGCTTACATATACAATGTACAGAAAATATCAATTAGCACCGTTACATCAATCTATACAATCAACCTTCTGTATAGGGTGCATAAGCAAGTCGACGGCGTTTCGGTTCCCCTAAAGGGTCATGGGAACCATCATCAGGACAAAAAATTAATTGCCTTTTCACTAAACCTCAATTTGCCTAAAAGAAGAAATGAGAAAAGTACATACTTTAAATAAAGAAAACATGAAAAAGAAAGAGAAAATGTAAGTGACTCCTTGTGCACCGTGCATAAAAATCGTTTTCCAGGGAGAAACCGCGTTGTTACTACGGGTGGAGAAGTGGTGGCAGCATGACCTCATCGGTCTACGTTTATTAAAATAAGGGAAGTTCCTTGGCATGCGTCAAGAAACTAGCCAGTGCCTAGAGGACAGCGGTGAATACGCAATTTACCGACCGGAGTGCGCGTGTTGATTAATGGTCTAAGTGTGCTCGTGTATTTTAATATATACATGGCGTTGTGTGTGAAGGAGTTTCTATGAGGACTGGGGGTACGCTCTGCTTACAGAGGCAGTGCGCGATAAATCATTAACAGAGTCAATGCTCTATGGGTCCGATCCAGCAGCCATATATAGGGAATTTAAGCTGCATATTAGGAGGAGGAATTCAAGTGACATTTAACCTAAGTATATCATGCAAGCACTCTTACCCAATTTGGACGGCGGTAGCCGCGTTACAGGATCGTAACCGGTCGACGCCAGGGTAAGCCTGTATTAAAATAAGGACTGGTATGAGGGTTTAGGGCGCAAGGCTGCTGTCCCGAAATCTCATTCCACATTGCTATTTACTCACCGGTATGCACGGTCAAAGCGATGTTCCCTGGCGTGCTCGTGTGCTTCAACCAGGAAGTAAAGAAGGGGGCGGGTGTGTTGTGATTGGACAGTGATGGTGAGGTTTTCGTCTTAAAAACAAACGAGGGGCGCATGTTAACATAGCCATCTTAGGTGATGTCTAGCGGTGATTAACATGCAAGGTGACATATTTAAAATAAAATAATTTTTACAGTTTGCTTGAAAAAACGAGGATTAAGCCACACAATATTAAATTGAACTTGATATCACAGCAATTCTGAAATTATTATTGCCATCAGGTATATATGACAAACTAAGAGAAAAGGATTGGGAAGTAGCAGGTGAACACATTAGATGGACTGAACTTCAGAATGACGAAAATACTAGAGTAGCAGGTCAAGGTATAGGAGACAGACTAAAAGCACTTCCTGACACTATTTTAAAGGTGCTACCACAGTTACTAACAGTGAAAAAGGAGGACTGGGATGCCATTTCCTCCTGCAAACAAAAACATGGTGAAGACATAGGAGATTATTACACCAGACTTGAAAAATGTTTTGCGGTAAATAGCGGCCTTACGCCGACAAGTGAAGCTTACCCGCATCTGTTTGTTTCCAAATTAGTAGATAACGCCTTGTCAGCCATTAGGACAGAGTACTAAAAGTAGAAAGTATCTGGCAAGCACATACACCTCCACAGGTGTTACAAATGCTACAATATCACCAGAATCGCATTAGGGATGAAGAAGAAAATGATAAGAAACGCATGAAAGACACAAAGATGAAAGCATTAGTAGCCCAAACTGCACCCCAGCGTCAACAGACACCAAGTAGCCAGACAAATATAAAAAGCACTTGTAATTATTGCAAGAAGATGGGACACTTCGTTAAAGATTGCCCAGTCTTAAAGCACAATTTGGCTACTGGTAAGACCCAGCCACGCCCATATCAGCCAAAACAGAATGTTTCCCAAGACAGTTCAACACCTTCAGTTCCATCGACAACACAAATGGCCCAAATGAACATTATAGACAGCGACTACATTGAATATTACCCAGATTTCTCATGATGTTGCCCAGAGAGAGAAGATGACAAACTGCCCCTAATCCCCATTCCAGTAGATCAGACAGGTCCATTTATAGAGGTCCGACTTCTTAGGGAGGATAGGAAATTTCTACTAGACACTGGGGCCAGTAAAACAACAATAAGCCATCAAGAGGTCCCAGAGGCTCCTCTCTCGGGTTCAAAAAGTATTTCTCTGGGTTTCTCGGGACAACCTGTGACAAACGCCACGTCAAAACCACTGCCCTTGCAGGTTGGTCCCCTCACGACAACTACAGATCTTATATTGACAAAATCATGTCCAGAAAATTTGCTTGGTATAAAAACATTGAAAGAATTAGGAGCTGTCATTGTTTGCTCACCTATAGATGTCAGACTATTTCTGCGAGATTTCAAGGGCCACTACACAAGTAGAGAATTAGACGAGCATTTGAAAGATTTGCCACACACCCTTTGGGCCACTGATTCCACCACAGTAGGATGTATGGAAATAACACCTCACAAGGTTACACTGAAAGAGGGAGCCCAACTACCACGCATAAGGCAATACAAAATTCCACCTCAGGCTGAACAAGCATTAATGTTAATTATTCAGGACCTAATACAGTCAGGTGTGATTAAAGAAACAACTTCTAACATTTGCAATTCCCCTGTTTTACCAGTCCATAAAAAAGTGGAACCAGGAACACCACCTGTCTACAGACTAGTGGTGGATTTGAGAGAGCTCAATAAATGTGTCGTTCCACAACACCCTGTGGTTCCAGACATCTCCACCCTACTCACAGCCATAGATGCGGAAGCAACGCATTTTTCAGTCATTGACTTGAAAAACGCATTGTTTAGCATACCTATTCACCCAGACAGTCAATACCTTTTTGGCTTTTCCTTACAAGGACGAAGTTTCCAATTCACAAGAGCTCCTCAAGGTTTCACAGAGAGTCCAAGCGTATATAGCCAAGCATTAAAGAGACAACTAGATACTGTTCAAATGCCCACGGATACAGCCATACTACAATATGTTGATGATATCCTCATTAAGGCCAGATCTGACGCAGCATGTGCTGAAGCATCACTACTAGTACTAGAATTCCTAGCTGCAAATAGCCATAAAGTTTCCCCTGGTAAGCTCCAATTTTGTTTACAGCAAGTGGCATACTTAGGGCACTTGCTGTCAAAGGAGGGTAGGCAGCTTACACAGGAACGCATCCAGCTCATACTACAAATACCACAACCAACAACATAGAAACAAGTTCGAGCCTTTGTTGGTATCACCTCATATTGTAGACAGTGGATCCCACAATTTGCACTCATTTCCAAACCGTTAGTGCAGCTGACAACACTCGAAGCTGGTGCTACTCTACAATTACCCTGGACAGATGAACACACGCAAGCCTTTCAGTCTCTTAAAAAAGCTATCTGTCAAGCCCCAGTGCTGTCAACACCTAATTACACCAAAGATTTTACATTATTTGTAACAGAAAACTCAGGTACAGCACTATCAGTTCTGACCCAACTTCAAGCAGACAAACATAAACCATGTGGTTATTTTTCAAGCACATTAGATCCAGTAGCACAAGCATTGCCTGCATGTCTAAAATCAGTAGCAGCTACTGCACAATCTATTAGACAAAGCGATTCTATTGTATTGGGACATCTTCTGATAGTTCAGGTCCCACACGCTGTAGAACTTCTGTTAAACAGAACACAAACACAGCATCTGACAATAGCCAGACTCACCGGATATGAGATGACACTTTTTCAGCCACACATTGAGATTAGACGCTGCAACATTTTAAACCCAGCAACACTGTTGCCACTGAACTCTCCTACTGAAGAAATTCACGATTGTATTGACATAATTGATTTAGTGACCAAACCAAGACCAGATTTACAAGATACTCCCCTTGCTAAGGCAGAAATGACACTCTTTATTGATGGTTCATGTATGAGACTCCCCACAGGAGAATTAGCAGCAGCCTATGCCGTCACAAATGGTACAGACACTTACAAGCACACAAGATAGAGATACTGTCGGCACAGGCAGCAGAACTCATAGCCCTAACAAGAACATGTCACTTAGCAAAAAGAAAGTCAGTCAACATCAACACTGATTCACAATATGCCTTTGGAGTTGTACACAACTTCGGTACATTGTGGAAAGAGAGAGGATTTCTCACATCACATGGGTCCAGAATACAGCATGCTACACTCATCACTGCCCTCTTAGTGGCCAGTCAGTTACAAGATAAAATGGCAAGGCTAAAAGGTAAAGCGCACACAAAAGGAACAGATGAAATACCAAAAGGAAATGATTCTGCAGACAGTGCAGCCAAGTTAGCAGCAAACACAGAATTAAGTATACCACACTGTCAATATACAATACAAGACCCCTTTTCTGACATCCAGGATGTCCAAAGTCACGCCACACCACAGGAACTGTAGAATGGAAGGAAAAAGGAGGGGTCCTTACAGATCAAGGCTGGATGACACCTAAAAGAGCAGTATGATTTCTACCGGATGCCATGGTACAGGTTATGGTAAACACCATACATGGACCAGCGCATCTGGGAGAAAAAGCAATGTTAGACAGCATACAGAATATATGGCACAACAAACATTTGAGAACTGCAGCCAAACAAAAAGTTAAAACGTGCATGATTTGTAATCAGTTCAACCCAGGAAAAGGCACAAAGGTGGAAGAGGGAGGATTCCAACCCCCTGACCATCAATTTGAAGTTCTCCAGATGGACTATATCCAGATGGAGAGATGTAGAGGTCACAAGTATGTGCTAGTTTTAGTGTGTGCTCTGACCAGATGGACAGAAGCCTATCCCGTCCCAGATTACACTGCAACGACAACTGCTAAACAATTAGTTAGAGAGTTTTTCCCAAGGTATGGGTTGCCCCGTGTCATCTACTCAGATAACGGCCAACCTTTTTCCTCTGAACTCATGAAGCAAGTGTCTCTTCTGTTAGGGTACACTTGGAAGTTTCACTGTGTTCGACATCCTCAGGCAGCAGGTCTAATAGAAAGGCACAACCAAACTTTGAAGACAAAATTGGCCAAGATATGCACTGACAAAGGCGTGGACTGGATGGTCGCCTTACCGGTTGCCCTCTTCTACATGCGTATGGTAGCCCATTCCAGAACTGGCTTATCTCCATATGAAGTGGTCTTTGACAGACCACCAAATATGTGGTGTACGCCAAGGCCTAAAAGAATAACTGATGTTGACAGTACTATGCTGACTGACTACCTGGCTTCCTTGATGTCTGCACTCCAATCTTGTCGTGCTCAGGTTGCTGCCACCTTCCCTGACAAAACCAACCCGGAAGAACACACCATCCGACCCGGGGACTGGGTCCTCGTGAGGAACTTCGACCGGACCAGTCCCCTCCAGCCCAGGTGGAAGAAGCCAAGACTCGTACTACTAACAACACGGACAGCAGTGAAGGTCGAGGGCAGGAAGGGCTGGCTCCATGCAAGCCACTGCCGGAAACATTTTGGACAAAAAGACACTGTTGCTGATGGCCCTGCCAATCCCACTGACATTGTGACTGAACAATCTTTATTGCCTTTGGAACTAACCCCACAACAGGACTACAAATCAAAGTTAAGGTCTGCCATTCGAGCTCTGGCTAATTAAGTCCATTGGGCGTCGGTCCAGTGGTAAAGCGGTTGGAGCATGGGAATGGATTTTAACACCTTGACTATGTGGGAGAAAGAAAAAATGAACTCTAGAAAAAGACATAATGGTCCTATTATATGTTTGACAGTATTATTTTTCCTCATGGCAGTTATGACGTGTCTTGGTTGGATTCTCCACACTGTTTTTCCTCCAACACAACACACCTCTCATACACCCAACAGCACTCAGGAACACACCTATCACGACCTACCCCCTCATGAACAAGCCCATAGACTAGCCTTGCAAAACAATACCTTTATACAGATGTTACACTACACTCATCGGGCCAGCAATAGCACAAATTGCTGGATATGTGGCCGCCTCCCACCTCATCAGAAAAAGGGAGGGATGCCTCTTTTCCCCTTCCCATTCTCTTATAATGGAACTTGTGAAGCCTGGTTCGCCCTAATAACAGCTGACAATACTACCCCCACCTCCTGCCCTGACGGAAATAGTTCATGCAAGAATGGGTGGCCTTGGGGGGACTTAAACAAGGTACTTAATGCTGCCTGTTACCCAAATGAGGATGGAAATCCTCAGGCGACAGGTACTGTCCTAGAAAGTGAAGAATATAAGCAAGGGAACATGACCATGTCCTACAATATGTTAAATACCAAACCTAAAAAGAATGCTGGTCCCCCTTCCATCTCGGTCTCACCAGTAAAAGGACACCTGTGCATCCAGAAAAATGGTTCTGTTCCATTAGTACACAGTGACTGTCATACCACTATAAGTTTTGAAGACAGAGGAAAGTCCTCATTTCTAGCATCTCGCCATACTTATTTCGTCTGTGGCCAAACGGCCTATGTGCAGCTGCCCTTGAACTGGGGGGGAACTTGCTATATAGCATTCCTGTTACCCCCTGTCTTTGTGGCCCCATCCACTTACCACCGAGACCTCCTAGTGCCCCATGTCAGATCGTCCTGGGGATGGCAACTGCTGTCAGCAGCAGGTATAATATTCTTGATAATAACTGGATGCTGCCTTTGCATCCAATGTGGCCCTGCTCTGTGTGGTCTATGCGCTGCAAACTGCATTCCTAAACCTCTTGTCCAGCAGAGAGAAAGGGAAAGAATTATGCTACAAGAATGTATAGATGATCTCATGCAAATTGAGATATAATGTAGGTACACTCTGGGGCAAGGAGGGAATGTGGAAATAAAATTGACAATTGTACCCCATCATTTCCCTGTTCCTGCCTGGTAGCCATTTTTATCAGACAAACACCCATTTTGTGTGTGACATGCTCTCAGCAACTTGTCTGAAAACTGTCCTTCACATCCCCATTGAATCTTGCACAACCCCCTGCTCCTTGTGGTCGAGCCAATTCCAAGAAGCCTGCCTGTGTGCCTTCCCCCAGTTGTGCCAGAGACTCAGCCACATCCTGTCCATTGTTGGTAACTCAGCCTGTCACACCAACTGCCCTGTGACCACCCCCAACTGAAAGAGGAAGCACGAGGTTAGGCCCTGAAACCACACCAACTAATAGAGGAAGCACAAGGTTGTACACTGTGAACACACACATTTCTGTGGTTCTGCCAATTCTGGGAACCAGCAGCAGATAGTTCCTGTTCTTAACTGTAAGACACCCTGCACCTGGCATCTTAGTTCATTGACCACCCCTTCCTGTGCTTCAGCCAATTCCCAGAACCAGCAAGATAGTTCCTGTTTTACACAAGATGGTTCATGTTTCTGACATGAAGCACGAGCACAAATCCCAAATGAGGAAGCCTCCCCCTTCCAACTGTCAGACTATTTCACATCGCAAGTCCCCTCACGAAGCCTAAGACACGCCCCCATTTCTTCACACTCTGCTCTGATCTTTGTTCCTCTATCTGCCACGACCTGTTTGTTCCTCTATTTTGCCTCATGACCAAGACTGTATAAAATGTTCTGCTGTTAAAAATAAACACTCCCACTTCAAGAGAGGGACTTGAGAGATTGCTCCTGTGCCCGCTTGGTGCTGGAAGCGCTCCCCTTCACTCGAGTTATTGGTCTCCTCCTCCTTCATTTGAGCACCACGGACTCCTCGCTTTGCATTGACAAGAAATTATGATTTATTAAGCAAAGAAATTTAAAAATGAGATAATAAGTAAATTTAATTTACCACAAGTGGGAGAACTTGTCTGTGTTATTTGTCATCTCTTTTGGTTGTATGCCTTTAAAAAGCTTCTTTCACATCACCTCTAATTGGCCCACATGAAGAAGATGGTCCAGGTTTGCTCTGCAAAAGATCCAGCAAGATCTTTTAGAAATGGACTTCAGCTGTGATCTGGCTGTAACCTTGTTTGTTACAAACTAGGAACTGGGAGAGGTGGGGAACCACTCTGCAGTGCTGGAGGGTGAAGAGGTCCTCATGGCTTTCAGGAAGGAGAGAGGAAGGATACATCCTCCCATACTGTATACACAAAAACTCATAGATATCACTCCTAATGTCACAGAACCATGCTGTGATGGTGAGTTCTCACCCTAGCTAGACTCCATGCCACGAAGTGCGAGAAAGGAAATAAATATTTTCTTTAAATAACCCTCACACACTCTAGTAGTGTCATGCTTCATCATAAAGGTGTACCCAGTCATGGTACTGGGATAAATTAAAAGAACTTAAGAGAGACAAGATGAAAATTCTTCTACATGGAGCTATAATGAATGAGTATTTATGAGCCACTGCAGCGCTCACAGGACTACTAGTGACTAATGAACCAAGAATCTTCTTCCAGGACCCCATCTTCAGAAAAGAGTGGTCTCTTATAGCATGGTGGTGCTCGAGAGACTGGCAAATCTTAATTATATACACAGCTAAATGTCAATCTGAAGCTATGTTTCTAATTCTCTGATTGATTGAATATCAAGGCCAGTGAAGGCCAGTGAAGACGTACTCAACACCCAAATAAAGATCACCCTTTTACAGAAAAGTCTTCATGAAATAAATAAATAACATTGGTGGGCACAAAGACTTTCTAATGCAGAGCAGAATCGACAAATTACAAAATAACTTGAAGAAATTCTCCCATGAAAAGGTATATCCCTATATCAAAGAGGATTACAAAAAACAATATGACTCAGAAGCAGACTCTTCCACCACAAGTGAGTCAGGATCATACTTCTCCTACCCAGATGAATTGACAAGAATAGCTCAAACAAGAGCTGGAGGGGAAAACGGAGACAAAGGAGAGTAAGATTCTACATATTGGCGTATCCCCCTCACAGATGCTACTCTGCCGTGACTGTACAGCCCACAACCATTTCCAGGCCCCATAACCATTCCAAAACGTACCATTCTACCAGCAAATCCATTGTTTTTAGGGAGAGGGGGTTGGAGGGTAAGACAAGGAAGATGTGGTGGAAGAAGGATCTGATGGGACAACGGGGACACAAAAAGCATGAACAACGGGAGCCAGACACTGCAACAACGGCCATGCCTGAGCAGCCTGTAGACATAATGGTCAACCTCACCAAGGAAAATTAACACTAACAGAAATAGCAGTACTTAATTCAAATTCAAATTTACTTGATTTAATCAGTATTCATACCAATCATAAAAGTTCACTATACAGCATTAAATGCACATTCTAAAAATATTTGCTTAAAAAGAAGAAGGCAGTGCTGAATAAGGGCCTCAGTTTTGTCCTAACTAATGAATTGGACAAATATAAAACTTTATTCAACTGAAGTAATTTTTCAAAAAAATATGAGTAAACACGTTCTCCCAAGGAACTATCATCACGGAGACTGGCGATGGATATACAGACATGAGAAGAAAATAAGAATTCTACACTCTAGTATCAATTATTCCCCAAGAGATGTACGCCTTTGAGGAAACCATTAGTAAAGAATGAGGGGAACTCAATGTTAGGTAGAAAACCTTCCACTAATTTAACCAGAGTAGAGAAAGACACACTGAAGACCATCAGCATGATCATCCAACCAGTGGACAAGGGAGAAGCCATTGTCATTCAGGATCAAATAAATTACAGAGAAGCATGCATGGCACTTCTATCAGATGAAAGACATTGTACCCAGTCCTGCTCTACCAAATAAAAGAAATTCAGCACTCCCAAGATGAGGCATTCGGTAAAGCAGAAACACCTGGAAAGAAGATTCAGCAATGAATTCAATTCAATTCAATTCAAAAGACCTTTATTCGAATTTGATAAAATTCATAAAAGTACCGAACACAGCAAAAACACACATGTACATGTAATACAAAACAATTATATAAATAACATTCCATGATAACAAAGTAATTCATACAGTGATTGAGCAGTGAATTTCATTATCTTATAACATTTTTACAGTAGTATCATTATGACTGGATTCTGATTTCAGGGACTTTCCATTGTCTTACGTGCACGTATGGCTAGTCTTAAAAAAGTGCTAGTGCGAAAGGTCAGTTCATCAGTGTCCAGGGTAAGCAGCAACATATAAGATTCTTGAAGTGTGAGAGGTCTATGTTTTCTAAAATATGGGGTTAAAAGCCATTTGATATATCTCACATAAAATTTACAGAAAAATAGAAAGTGCAAATCATCTTGAGTGCTTATACCATCGCAAGGGCAAGGAGTAAGGTCTGTACTATGTCGGTACCCCAAAGGAAAAGACAGCAAAAATTTTACAGTTCCAGACCTTAAGCGAAACAATAAAGATCGCTCCCAGTTTGACATGGGGAGTGAAAGATAGGGCGGCATAATTTGCATACAGAGACCATTTCCTATGTATTTCTTGACCCTTGATTTCTGAGATTCTCTTCCTATGCGCTCATTGCGATAAAGTGCATAAAGTGCTTTTTGAACCTCGAATTTATCCTTTGGTTCGATTGCCGTTGGGTCAGTGAACAAAATACCTCTACCAATTTCATTTAGTGATTTAAGAACTTCTTTGAACCAGGGAATCTGCATGCCATTTTCACAATTTAGGCAGTCCTTGATAATGTTTTGTGTAAGGACAGCAGCATCATTCCTCCAGATTCTAATCCAGAAGAGAACTGGTCTTGCTTTGATAAAATCACTTATAAAGTGGAGGTTAAGTTCATTATGGCAGATAAAATCAGAAGAGGAAATCGGTGCACCCAGCACTTTTCTACAGAAACGATTTTCCTCTCTTTGGATACTAATGCTACTATCCGATCCCCAAACTTCAGCTCCATACGTAGCGACAGGAGAACACTGTAATTTAAAAATCTTAACAATAGCCTTTGTGGCGCCAATTTTCTTTGGGCGGGGGAGACTCAGGACAGAATTGTTGGCTTTCGAGAACTTGCTCGTGGCGTGGGCCACATGCCCACTCCACGAGCTGTTCGCAGCGAAAACCAACCCCAGATAAGGAAACTTATGAACAGATTCTAGTTTATCTGTTCCAATTCGAATTGTGCTGAGTTTCCTTTTGGCCGGCCCGCAGGACATGATAAAAGACTTTTTAAAATTAACTTTCAAGTCCAGTCCCTCCATAAAATTTACAAAACAATGTACAAGCAGACGTAGGGCGTTAGGTGTACGTGCCATAAGGACAGCGTCGTCTGCATATAAAAGCACAGGTAAGGGATTGCCTAGAATTATTGGGACATCAGGGGTGGCTTTCTTTAAACAGTTGGACAGGCCAATCACAAAAAGAGGTAAATCAAAAGACGGTTTCAAAATAAAGCATGGGGTTTTATTAATGCAACATTCTAACAGAAAGATTTTCCCAGATATCAAATGAATTGGGTTAAACAGCATGCAAATGTATACAGATAAATATATGCACAAGCAAGTAATCATAAAACACTCACAAGTAATCCAATGCATGAGAAAAAACACAATCAGATAATAATATTGGAAAATCCAAAAGGCAAACGCAAGAAAGTAAAAAACCTGCAGATAATAATAATAATCGACATCCAATGCAAGAAACAAGCATTGCCAAATGCCAAGAATAAACACTGTCAAACGAAAGACTCAAATATAAAGAGCAAGTATACACAACATGAAAACATCACAGAGCAATGAAACGTATAGTTTTAAACATGACACAAATACATCACCATTTGAGAACACATCATTCTGGTCAGCTTTACTGGGAAGCCCTTTCAGACATCCTGAAGTTTCAATGGGACAACAAAACTTTCCCTTGTGATGGCGTGTCCACCCCACAAGACTTTCATTCTTTAATACCTTTACTAACAAGGAGAGAGACTTCCAGCAGTTCCCCCGCCCTTCATCTATTGCAAAACCAAGGCTGACCGTACCAGTCTGTTTCAAGGTCATGATGGAAGCTAGCCACCTCTCCTTGTTTTGACTCTGATACAGAGAAGTATTTTCCTCTCTCATGCTTTCAAACGCACATCCCACACATTCTGTTCCAAGGAAGGCTGTTTTACTCTGTAATGTGAAACAAAAAGGGAGTGGCCCCACCTACCAAGAGACAGGGTACCTCTAATAGTTACTATAAGAAGAAATTCTCTTGGGTAAGAAGTTACTGACTCAAACCAAATTACAACCAACCATACGTTGGTCTTGAAACCAGTCTATTTCCCATCCCTATTCACAAATAAGGACCCAAAGAACAATCATAAACATATGGACAGAAATCAATCCCTGTGTCACAAAGTTACTTTTATTTTAAATCACAAATTGATACCAATAAGAATCACTACAAATTAAATCAAATATAAACCAGATAAAAAGAATATTTTTGTGTTTTAACAAATTTATACATTTGGACAAACAAATCACTTAAAATACATGAGAGACAAAAAACAAGTGAGACAATAAAAATATCGAATTTCAGTTATTTTGAAGGAATCATCTTTGTTGGAGTCTATCGATATTCATATATTTAGACTTGAATGTTCCTCGAATATAACCATTAGAAAAAAGCGTTGACGCGTTTCGGTGGTTATAATTTATTTGTAAACCACCTTCATCAGGACATAAATGATTATAGTCTCATATCTATGATACATATTCATGTATACCTAGTTAAAAACAGAAAAATATAAGTAGTAACAAAAGTACATGCTGTTATATCAAATAAAGCATATATAACATCACAATAAGGTTAAAACTAGAATCAAATTGGAATTAAAACTAAAAACATTTGTCCATCTGATAAATCTACATGGACTAACCATGTTAGCGATGTGATTTTACAATTGTTTTAACGGTCCTGCAATACCATTCCATTCATAACACACTCACTCAAGGTTCTTTAAGAAATAATAAAAACACCAGTCATTCTACAATGCCAAGCCGAACTTAGTTAACTGAACTGTATGTACAAAG
Source organism: Lissotriton vulgaris (assembly GCF_964263255.1). NCBI lineage: Eukaryota > Metazoa > Chordata > Amphibia > Caudata > Salamandridae > Lissotriton > Lissotriton vulgaris. The sequence continues at coordinate 183,353,664 of NC_141688.1, read as the reverse complement.
GGACAGTGCTAATACCACATTAACAGGCAGGAGAAGTGCAGAAAGAGGCAAGAGAATTGCTTGAAGAAGCATCAGAGGTGTAGAAAGAAGCAAGAAAAGTGCAGAAAGAGGCATGTGAGATGCAGAAATAGGCAAGAAAGGTACAGAAAGAGGGAAGACAAGTGCACAAAGAAACAACAGGGGTGCATAAAGAAGCAAGACATACGCAAAAAGAAGCATGGAAAGTGCAGAATGAAGCAACAGGGGTGCAGAAAGAGACAAGAGTAGTGCAGAAAGAAGCAACAGAGATGTAGAAGGAGGCAAGAGAACTGCAGAAACAGGCAAGTGATTTGCAGAAACAGGCAAAAGAGGTACATAAAGAGACAACATTGGTACAAAAGAAGCAAAACAGGAAAGTGAAGAATGATGCAACAGGGGAGCAGAAAGAGAAGTGAAGAAAGGAGCAAGTAAGGTGCAGAAAGAGGCAAGGGGAGTGTAGAAAAAGTCAAAAGAAGTGCAGAAAGAGGCACGAGAATTGCTGAAAGAAGCAACAGAGGTGTAGAAAGAAGAAAGAAAAGTGCAGAGGGAGGCATGTGAGATGCAAAAACAAGCAAGAAAGGTACAGAAAGAGGGTAGACGAATGCAGAAAGAGACAATATGGGTACAGAAAGAAGCAAGAAAGGTGCAAAAAGAACCATGGAAAGTGCAGAATGAAACAACAGGGGTGCATAAAGAGGCAAGAGAAGAGTTGCAGAAACAGGCAAAAGAGGTCCAGAAAGAGAGAACAGAGGTGCAGACAGAGGCAATAGATGTGATAAACAGGTAAAAATGGTGCAGAAAGAGACAAGAGGCGTGCAGAAATTTGCAAGAGGGGTATAGAAAGAAGCAAGAGCAGTGCAAAAAAAACAACAGAGGTGCAAAAAGAGGCAAGTGAGATCCACAAGGAGGCAAGAGAATTGCAGAAAGAGGCAAGATAGTTGCAGAAACAGGCAAACGGGGTGAAGAAACAGGGAACAGGTGGGCAGACTGAGGCGAGAAAGGTACAGAAAAAGGCAAGAGGAATGCAGAAATTTGGACCAGAGATGCAGGAAGAAGCCAGAGCAGTGCAGAAAGAACCAACAGAGGTGCATAAAGAGGTAAGAGGGGTACAGAAAGAGGCAAGTAACGTGCAGAACAAAGCAAAAGATGTGCAGAAAGAACCAACAGAGGTGGAAAAAAAGGTGCAGAAAGGGGTAGGAGAGGTACACAAAGAGGCAAGAGGAGTACACAAAGAGGCAAGAGGGGTATAGAATGAGAAAGAGAACTGCAGAAGATGCAACGGAGGTGCTGAAACAGGCACAACGGGTGAAGTTAGAGACAAGACAGGTGAAGAAAGAAGGAACAGAAGTACAGAAAGAGGAAAGAGCGGTGTAGATAAAGGCAAGAGAGTTGCAGAAAGAAGCAAGACAGTTACGGAAAGAAGCAAGTGAAGTGCAGATGGAGGCGAGGGAACTTGCAAAACAGGTAATAGAGGTGCAGAAAGAGGCAAGTGAGGTGATAAAAGCAGAATAGGTACAGAAAGAAGCAACAGACGTGTAGAAAGAGGGAAGAGGGGTGTAGAGTGAGGCAAGAGGGGTGCAGTACGAAGCAAGACAGGTGCCGAAAGAAACAAAAGAAGTGTAGAAAAAGAAACAGAGGTGCAAAAAGAGGCAAAAAGGGTGCAGAAACACATGCGAGGGGCACAGAAAAAGGAAAGAGAGGTACAGAAATTAGGTAGAAGGGTGCACAAAGAGGCAACAGACCTGCAGAAAGAGGGGAGAGAGGTGCAGAAAGTAGAAGCGATTTGCAGAAAGAGGCAAGAGAAGTGCAGAAAAAGAAAGTAATATGCAGAAAGAAGCAACAGAAATGCAGAAAGAGGCAAGAGAGGAGGAGAAGGAAGCAAGAGTGAATTGTACACCGTTAGTACCAATTTAACACCCGCATTTAGCAATAAGTAGCAGGTGACCATTTTAGGTTTGCAAAGGGCCTTCCACCACGGTGTAACACTTGTCGCTGCATTTTTGGTAACGTTAGAGCCATTTGAGTTAGAAACAAGGCTTTTTTTGTTCATATCTGCAGATTATGGAGCAGGTGATGATATATGTGGCTAATGCAGAAAATGAATAATTGTGCAAAATTCAGTGCAGCCAAACAGTTGCATAACTGCTCATACATCTGACTAGGTCCACAAGTGCTCCTCATGCTCCTCAGTGATTCCTTCTTTTTTTGTGTCACTGAGTTCATAGTTGAGCTTCCATGGAAACGTGGGAGATTAAACCTGACATTACCACTCCACAATACAGACTACCATACCACATAATTACTCTCCATAACATATAATCACACTCTGCATAATTCCAATACACTAAATACCACATACTTTCTATCCACATAATTTCACTGCACAACATACTACATAATTCCACTATCCACAACATACATCCACTCCACTCCAAAAAACATTAGTAAAATACTTTTACATTTACAATGCCGATAGCTCTAATTCTTGCAAATGCGAAACCTATTACATTGCAAACACTACTTTAACTAGTAGTTGCTTTTTCAGAGTGGTGGAAAAAGGGTTCTGGACCTCTGACCAGCGCTCAGTAATTCCGCTGCAAAGGACTAACAGGAGGTACCAGGAGGGCTACATGGCCCCCAAAGTCCCTCAGGGGTAAATTGAACTTCATCCCCCATCCCATAGTCTGCCAGGAGGTGCATTTGCAGAGTGTTAGAAAAATGGGGGCATGGCCTCCGAAGACAACTTGGCAATCTCACTGTGTGAGATTTACTGGAGGTAACAAGAGGGGTAGTTGGCCCCAAAGGCAATCCTTGGGGCCAACTATCTCTCCTATTACTTCCAGTAAGTCCCACATAGCAGGATTGCTAAGTTCTCATAGCAGGCCAATCAATCAAACACATTTATAGAGCACGCTACTCACCAGCTAGGGTCTCAAGGCGCAGGGAGGAGGGGGGGGTGCTGCTACTGCTCGAAGAGCCAGGTCTTGAGTTGCTTCCTGAAGGAGAGATGGTCCTGGGTCAGCCGTAGGTGGGTGGAGAGGGAGTTCCATGTCTTGGCCGCCAGGTAGGAGAAAGATCTTCCTCCGGTGGTGGTTCTGCGAATCCGTGGGACGGTGGCGAGGGCGAGGCTGGCAGATCGGAGCTGGCGGGTGGGTGTGTAGAATGTTAGGCGGTTATTGAGGTTTTTGGGGCCCATGTCATGAAGAGCCTTGTGTGCATGGGTGAGGAGCCTGAACGTGATCCTCTTGCTGACGGGGAGCCAGTGCAGGTCTCTCAGATGGGCAGAGATGTGGCTGTGACAGGGGATGTCCAGGATGAGTCGTGCAGAAGCGTTCTGTATGGGCTAGAGTCTTTTCTGTGGTTTGGATGTGGTTCCAGCGTAGAGGGTATAGTCGGCTGGTGACGAGGGCCTGGGTGACCGTCTTTCTGGTTTCGGTGGGGATCCACCTGAAGATCTTTCGGAGCATGCGCAGGGTGTTGAAACAAGATGATGAGACTGCGTTGACTTGTTTGGCCATCGTGAGGGAGGAGTCCAGGATGAAGCCCAGGTTGTGTGCTTGGTCCGTGGGCTTGAGAGCGGTGCCCAGTGCGGGAGGCCATCAGGAGTTGTTCCAGGCAGAGGGGGATGGTCGGAGGAGGAGGACTTCCGTCTTGTCTGAGTTCTGTTTCAGACGGCGGAGCTTCATCCATTCTGCGACGTCTTTCATTCCTTCTTGGAGGCTGCCTCTAGCAGTGGTGGGGTCGTTGGTGAGAGAGAGGATCAGCTGGGTGTCGTTAGCGTAGGAGATGATGTTAAGGCTGTGTTGGCATGCGATGGCTGCGAGGGGGCTCAAGTAGACGTTGAAGAGGGTGGGGCTGAGCGAGGAGCCTTGAGGAACGCTGCAGATAATCTTGGTGGCTGCTGAGCGGAAGGGGGGAGGCGGACTCTCTGAGTTCTGTCGGAGAGGAAGGAGGTGATCCATTCTAGAGCTTTCCCTTGGATCCCGACGTGGTGGAGGCAGGTTGTTAGGGTGCAGTGGCAGACTGTGTCGAATGCGGCCTATAGGTTGAGGAGGATGAGCGCAGCAGTTTCCATGTTGTCGAGCAGGGACCTGATGTAGCTGCGATGAGGGCGGTCTCAGTACTGTGGTTTGCTCAGAAACGGGACTGCGATAGGTCAAGGGAGCCGCTTGTCTCGAGGAAGGCGGATAGCTGTTTGTTGACGGTTTTCTCGATGACTTTGTCAGGAAAAGGGAGGAGCGAGATGGGGCGGAAGTTCTTGAGGTCCGTGGGTCTGCGGTGGGTTTCTTCAGGAGGGCGCTGAGCTCCGCATATTTTCAGCTCTCCGGGAAGGTGGCAGATGTGAAGGAGTTGTTAATGATGTCCTGGAGTTGGGGTGCGATGATGGAGTCGGCTTTGTTAAAGATGTAGTGTGGACAGGGGTCGGCTGGGGAGCCGGAGTGGATGGTGTTCATCCCGCGGGTGGTGTCTTCAGTGCTGACGGAGGTCCAGTTGCAGAGGGTGGTGGTGGGGGTGTTGATTCGGTGGTTGGGTGCGTGGTCTGGGCACCGAAGCTGTTGTGTATGTTGACGATCTTGTGGTGGAAGAACGAGGCCAGTGAGTAGCAGAGATCTTGCGAGGGCATGATGTCGTTGTTGCTGGCGCTGGGGTTGGATTGCTCTTTAATGATGCTGAAGAGTTCCTTGTTGTTGTGGGTGTTGTTATTCAGTTGTTCTCTGAATGCTGTCCTTTTGGTGGTGCGGATCAGCTGGTGGTGTTTGCGGATGGTGTTCTTGAGGGCTGTCATGTTTTCTGTTGACTGGTCGTGGCGCCAGGCTTTCTCGAGGGTACGGCAGGATTTCTTGGAGTTTTTGAGGTCGTTGGTGAACCACGAGGCTTTCTTGCTGCCGGGTCGGCTGGGAGGATTCTTCAGCGGTGCAAGGGCATTGGCGCAGTTGGTGAGCCACTGTGTGAGGTTGCGGGCTGCTTCGTTGGAGTCCGTAGTGTTTTTGGGAGGGTTCTGGCTCAGGGAGGTGGTGAGCTGGTCGGTGGTGGTCTTGCTCCAGCATCTTCGGGGAACCTGTTGCGGGTGGTGGTGGGTCATGGTTCTCCTGAAGTTGAAGTGGACGCAGCTGTGATCTGTCAAGTGTAGTCCGGTGGAGTGGCTGAAGGAGATGTGGTTGCTGGAGGAGAAGACTGGGTCAAGCGTGTGGCCAGCGTAGTGGGTGGGGGTGCTCACCAGTTGCTTGAGTCAGAGGTTGGTGAGATTTTCCAGAAGGGTGGTGGTGTTGTTGTCATTGTTGTTTTCCAGGTGGAAGTTGAGGTCCCCTAGGAGGATGTAGTCTGAGGAGGTGAGGGCGTGCGGGCTGATGAAGTCTGCGATTGCTTCGCTGAATTGAGTGCGTGCTCCCGGGGGACTGTAAATGAGAGTGCCTCTGAGGGTGGTCTTATGGTCGGTGTGTATCTGGAAGTGAAGGTGCTCGGTGGCGGTAAGGGTGTCGTCGGAGTTGGCCGTGATGCGGATGGTGTTCCTGTGGACAATGGCGATGACTCCTCCGGTTTGGTTCACACGGTGATCTTGTAGCCATCCTGGATGGCTATGGCGATATCGGGGGCTGAGGAGGCATACATCCAGGTTTCTGTGAGGAAGGCGACGTCTGGCGCTGTTGTGTCGAGGAGGTTCCAGAGTTCAACGGTGTGCCTGTGGACGGAGCGGGTGTTGAGCGGATGCCCTTGAGGTGGTTTTTGCTGATGCCTTGCATGGCGGGTGTGGTGCAGGTCCGGAGGCAGGTGAATTGCAGGCTTGGCAGGTGAAGGGTCCGTGGGTGCGTTTCGGGGTTGCTTGGTGGCAGGCAACACCCCCTTTACCCACCACTCTGCAAACGTGCTCCCTGGCACACTCTGGGATTAGGGACTGATGTCCCCTTTGGTGCTGGGGTCATTTAGTTGCCAACTAGCCTACCTCATACCTCCAGTAAGCCCCACACAGTGGGGTTGCTAAGAGGTGGGCACAAGCTATGCCCTCTTTCTCTACCACCCTACAAACACACCTCCTGGCATGCTCTTGTTGGGTGATGAAGTTCCCTTTTCCTCCTGAGGGTCTGTTAGAACTTGGGTCACCAATTCAGACACAGTAGCTTGGCGCGAGGCAGAAAGGCACCGGAAGGCAATGTGTAAAGCAGTAGTGCAGCCCACATTCACACTGACTCAAGAATACACACTTAATAAAATGACACCACACCAGGTTGCTGTTGAAACCAAGACTCTTCATCTAATCTCTTTAGTTCAGGCAATTAACATTTCTTATACATCAGGCAAATGGGGTAATCCCCCCCTCAAACATCAATCCAAGCAAGATTAAAGCTTTTAGTATTCAGGGACATCCTAGGCAACAACATTTCTTGTAAACATAGTCATTAAAAGGGATTTGTCATAAAAATGCAACACTTCATGGGCAGGGATATATATCCTCAAAAAATTTCCTAGATAGGATTCACTCATGTTCAGATCTTAGGCCTGGGTAGCTCACAAGTAACAGGCACAGCATTCCCTATGCAGAGGGACTCTGAACAGAACAGTCCCTAGGCAAGGGTTTATTCAGGTACAGTACATCATTAACCAGATCAGCCCCACATGCAACACAGGGAGAGCCCTTCAGATTAATGGCAGGTCTATGCTTACTTTAGGCCCCAGGCAAGCATTGCTCCGGGCAATTATTATTATTATTATTATTATATGAAATTTATAATGCGCTCAGTTACCCAGGGGCATCCCGGCGCAGAACAGAACAAGAAAGAAGCGCCGATTGATCACTACACTGGAAACAGATGGGTCTTCAGGAGTTTCCTAAAGAGTAGGATCTTAGGCTTGAAGGACTGGGTTCTTTAACACCCAGCGGTGCCAGGGCACAACACCTGAAACCTTCGTGGGTAACCTGCTCCGGCGTACGAATGACAGAGACACGGGACACTTCCTTCGGCGTCAAAGATTCAAGGTTTATTTGCTGCAGGGAACACAGATATCACGACAAGTACAACTCGTGCAACTTGGGGAGACTGCTTCAAATTGGTTCTGTGGATCGCTCCTTTTATACAGTTTTTACCCATAGGACAACATGGTACACAAAAGTTTACAACCCGGTTCCCACCATTATCCCCCAGAGGGGTCGCTTTGGTCACTTTGATACACATAAGGTCCAGAACATAAGTGCGGAAACATTTGGCGGTTCCCAACTGTAAAAACCCATCTTCCCAACATTAGTGCATTCCAATCGGCAGTAAAACAGATCGAAATAGGAACAAAGACAGGTGCAGAGGAAGACGGAGACAGTGGGGAGATCGGAAAGGGTGTAAAAGGGGAGGTATCGGGAAACACGAGATACAGGCATCAAAGGGACGTGCCTAATGAGACAATAAACCGGCACGGCGAGATGAGCCTCGAGCGGGGCCATCTGTCTTACAGTATCATCCCCCTCGTCATAAAGACACTTACAAAGAACATGTGTCTTCCGCAAATATCTTGGGAGTCCCAGGGTCGCGAAGCGGACAGCGTCCGTTCGCTGGCTACTTGAGGGCAAGAGACAAAATGGATGCCGTATCTAAGATGGAACCCGTGGGTACAGATGAAAAACCCATATAACAAACGAACGGTTTAAGTTAGCACAGCGAAACTGCGCACACTTACTAAACTCGTCATTTGCGGTTCATAGATACCAGACTCGACCATATTCGTGCGAGCCGAAAACACCACTTACAATTGTCACGGAACCTCAGACGCTCCTTTTGCCCTCATGTAGGCAAGCACTATTCGGAATCATATTCGATATTCATCAGACCATCGAGATGTTGCTGTAGCATAGCTCTGTCCAACCGAGTCCCCTTGGTAACAGGTGGCTGTCTCATACACGTTGTAGCACAGAGGCCACATAAGGCAGGACCACACTGCACACAAAGGCAACACGTGAACAGGAACACTACAACGACTCCGATGATCATCAGAATCTTTCAACCCCAAGTCGACATTAGGCCCCAAAACCATCCAAGTAGCGTCCAATCCCCTACATCCACGTGTATGGATTCGGAGATTTTATGCAACCTCGAGATGGCTTGATAGACAGTTGGAGCGTTATCTGGAATGAAAATGCAGCAGCTCGAATGGATCACCTTACATACCCCACCTCGATCTGCTAAGATGACATCTAAAACCATACGGTTTTGTAACGTCATAAGTCTATCCGCCTGAAGTTCAGTGGTGATATTACCAAGGGCACTGGCAGTAATATTAGCTGTTGATTCTACTACTCGAGTCAACTGTCTCAGGTTCCTACTATTAACCATAGGTCCCCAAAACGGGAGGAAACCCTTGAAAAAGTCTCCTGCCTCTTGACCGGCAGTATCCTCTTCGCTAATCACGCCTCGCACAACTCTAGTCTTATGATAATCGGCATCTGCAGTGAACGTCGGAGGCAACAGATTTGCAATGAAGCATGAGCCCATGAAGTCAGCGGGCAACCATGCGTATGCACGATCATGGCAGATAAAGTATGTACCCTTGGCAGCCAGAAACACAGGGGACGAGAACATCGGCAGAATGTAATTTTCAGTGCAAGCACTTGCTCCAAGTCGGGCTTGCGATCTTCGGCCACGACCCATGAGACAAAAATTACCAATGTGGGGTACGACCCATATCGGAGGCGAGCTTTTAAGCTGCTTTTCACTGGTGAACACACTATATTCACCTCTACTTAGGACCCTATAGGCTTGTACCTCTTCTTCGGGAATAAGCGAGGGATCATAGATATCGCTATCTAAATCCTCTATTGCTATCGACAAAGGTTTTTGATACGAGGTAGGACCAGAGTAGGGAGAACGTGGTTCTCGAATGGGGTGGAAACCCAGTGCGCTTCGAAACATTGTCTGAAATGCTCGAGCAGACCCTTGGGAACTATGCGGTAACACCAGCTATGGAATTCCCTTATCCGTAGTATGTGGCATCAACCCACACACCCAACAATTAGTAGTGTTAACCACTAACTGATGCTGATGAAGGAGCTGAATAAAGGAATTGTTGCGGAATTCTACACGTCTAGCCTGTTCGTGTTCGGGTAACATATGAAAGGAATGAGGAGAAACAGTGGAGATAAGTGTAGGGTCAGGAGTAGGAGTAGGTGTAGCAGAAGGTAAGAAGTAAGACATCGTGTAATACACCCCACCCGCCAATAATGCAGAAGCAGTCAAAAACAATACAAATAGTTGGAATATAAAGCATTTGGTGCGACTGAGTTGCTGCAGCTTGAATCTATGAGCCTGAGATCCTTCCAAATCATTCAGCTTCGAGAATGCCATTCCCTACGACCGTCCGCAACGTTTCTTGACGCACTTCGTTCTGTGTAGCAATAGTCAATCCCTAGGAGTTCCCAGGAACCGACGGCCTTTAACCTAGCGTCAAGACCTACTATCCAGAAGGAAGTACGCGCGCGGCCCTACGGCCTTCAATGCACAATATATATGTATGCAAAAACAATATCTCTCAGCTGTGGAAGAAAAAAGTGTAAGGAACGAAACTCAATGAATATGTACAAAATAATTACAGTGGTACGAATGTTCAAACTGATCGTGGAAAACGGGATAATGCAGTTGTCAATACAGCAAAGCAGGATCTTTTATTAGTCTTTAGTGCTAGATCGCAAAAAGTATCGAGTTTTCCCAGGACGTGTCTGTTCGTCGAACAAAGGATCCGTTGAAGGGACAGCGTCCTGTTGATCAGCTGAATGTTTTGGTCTTGAGTCCTTCTCTGACAATCGTTCAACAGTGTCTCTCTGCTGCACTGAGGATTCTCCGACAGGTTGTGCGTCGCTAAAAGGTACAAACGCTGGCAATCCTTCGGTTTCAGTTGATGCAATGCCTTTCCTCACCCACGAGTCTGCTGGCAACGGAATGGGGACTTTCTTTGTGTGGGTGGCGTGCACCCAATTCTTCCGCCCCTCAAGACGAACTGCAGTTCTCGTGGCAAGGAGGACCTGATAGGGTCCGGTAAACCTCAGGTCCAAGTTGTTCTTGCGCGAAAAGTTCCGCGTCACCACCCAATCTCCGGGCTGGAGCTGGTGGCCTGGACCCTCCGTCTGCGTCGGCAATGCTTCGTGAACCTGTTGGTGAATTAACCTCAGTTTAGCAGTCAAGTCATGAAGATAATCGATCAACATTGGGTACTCAAGATCACGAAAAATACATGGCCTAGGAACCCCCCACACATTCGCAGGACGACCGAACACTATTTCATAGGGACTAAGCCCTACTCGGGAGTGTACAGTTGCCCTAGTTGACAGTAATGCTAAGGGTAAAGCGTCGGGCCACGAAAGACCAGTCGTGGCCTGAATCTTCGCTAGCTTTAGTTTAAGGGTGCCGTTATACCCTTCAACCAAACCAGCTGACTGGGGATGATTGGCGCTGTGGAATTTCTGATTAATTCCAAGGCCCTTACACACACTCTTCATCACACTACCCACAAACTCACTTCCGTTATCTGACCACACAACTCTAGGCATTCCATACCGAGGAAAATATTCCTTCAGCAGGATTTTCGCAGTAGACAGAGCAGTATTGTCTTTGAGAGGATAAGCCTCGATCCATCGGGAGAATGCGCAAACCACGACTAAGACGTATTTCAGGTTATTGCATCGCTCCATATGGATGAAGTCCAATTGAATCACCTCAAAAGGGCATGAAGGGGGAGCAAAACTACCAGGAGGAGTTGGGGTTCCTTTGCCAGGATTGTACATCATGCACACCATACAATTCTTAACCAAGCGTTCAGCACACTCCGTGATACCATCATTCTTCCATACAGGAGACAACAATTTGCAAATACCTTTCGTGCTAATATGTGCTAACCCATGCGCCATTGTCACAACGGCCAGCACATATGCATCCGGTAACATCCATCTCTTCTGATCAGACAAATCAATCCAACAACCATTCGCATCCAACTTTCCCGTACCTTCTTTCCACTTCGTCTTTTCAGTGTCGGTGGCCTCATTCTGAATTGCTTTCACACTCTCGATAGTATCCTCACACATGCTCGATTCTGTAGGCCACCTAACCGAACTCGTCACATACATTCGAGTGCTAAGGTTCCGGGCAGTCTCCTTAGCAGTCTCATCCGCAAACGCATTACCACGACCAACATCATCCGTCACCTTACGATGCGCACTGCATTTAACAATCGCTACTTGCTTAGGCAGCGTCAGTGCATCCAAAAGATCATTCACAAGCTGGCCATGCTGAATCTTCGTACCATGCGACGTCAAGAAACCTCTCTCTCTCCACAATCGTCCAAAACTATGTGCGACGCCAAATGCATATTGGCTGTCGGTAAACACATTCACACGTTTCCCTTTTGCTAACACACACGCTCTAGTAAGAGCAATCAGCTCTGCAGCTTGGGCAGAATTCTGATTTAATCTTGCAGTCTCAACAACATTATTCAACGTTACAACAGCATAAGCAGTAGTCACATCGCCATTCGGCAACTTAAAGCATGACCCATCCACATACAATGTACCATCCGGGTCTTCCAATGGGGTGTTTTTAAGGTCCACTCGACCTTTTGTTTCTTCTTCGGTCCTCAAGTAACAATCATGTTCTGCTACTTCATCTGACTCTGTGCTAATTGGTAACAAAGTTGCCGGGTTCAGAACATTACAACGTTTTATTTGAATGTGGCTTGCCAACAGCGTCAACTCGTAACCAGACAACCTCGCACTCGTCAAGTGCTGAGTTTTTGTCCGATTCAAAAGAGCATCGACTGCATGCGGAACCATCACCGTAAGCATATTATCCATGACCAATCCTGCTGATTGTCGGATGGAGACCGCGGCTGCCGCTGTTGCTCGTAAACAACTCGGCAATGCTCTAGCTACCGGGTCCAAGGTCGAGGAAAAATATGCACATGGACGTTGCTTACCACCAAAAGGTTGCGTTAAGACACTCAAAGCACAACCTTCTCTCTCGTGAACATATAATGTAAACGGCTTGCTGTAGTCGGGAGTACCCAACACAGGAGCCGAACATAATGAATCACGTAGTTCAGAAAAACTTTTCTGACATTCTTCCGTCCATGGTAAAGGAGTCGAAACATCCTTGCACGTAAGAGCCACTAATGGTTTCGCTAGCAATGAAAAATTTGGAATCCATTGCCTGCAGTACGACGTGATACCTAGAAAGGCACGCACATCTCTTTGGGGTTTTGGCACAGCCATGCGTGCAATTGCTGCAATTCTCTCTGGGGTCAACCCCCTTCCCTCCTTTGACAATAAGTGACCTAGATAGGTTACTTCTTGACAACAATATTGGAGTTTAGAAGGGGACACCTTATGATTCAACTCACAGAGATGTTGCAGCAGCGACACCGTAGCAATTTTGCAGCCACCAATAAGTCGTCGACGTATTGGATTAAGGCCGCACCGACCGGCAACCTAAACGCATCCAGTTGACCCTTCAAGGCTAGGCTGTAAATCGATGGACTTTCACAGTAGCCCTGAGGAGCGCGTTTGAACCGGAAGCTGCGTCCACCAAGAGAGAAACCGAAAAGGTCCCTGCTCTCCTCTGCAATCGGGATGCTAAAGAACGCATTTTTCAAGTCAATCACTGAAAACCACGATGCAGAAGCTGGAATCAGAGTCAGTAGCGCCGTGATGTCAGGCACAACAGGGAATTGAGGAACCACAATTTTATTCACCTCCCGTAAATCGATAACAAAGCGATAAACAGGCGGTTTTGAAGGATCAGTACGTTTAAGAATGGGCAGTACAGGGCTGTTGCACACGTTTCCCCGAGTCTCCTCAATAACATCTTTCTCGATCAAATCATAGATGATCGCCAACAGTGCTCGTTCACCATCAAGGGAGATACGATATTGGGGAATACGTGGCAATCGCACATTAGATTTCAACTGAACAACATATGGTGAGATATCAAGTAGGCCCACATCATTAGGACCCGTTGCCCACAAAGACGCAGGAAGAGAACTCAATTCCGGTGGGAGCTTATCGAGGGACAAGTACATGGGAGAGACAACCCTCTCTCCTAACGTAAGCTTTACACCCGCAGGAGAACAATACAAAGTCGCATACAAACGTTTAAGCAAATCCAGGCCCAAAAGATTTTCACCACAACCCGTAGTTAAAATCAACGGAGCTTCGAGCTCACGAGGCCCAATTTTAAGGGGCAAAGGGCACGAAACTGGATTGCTAACAGGGGCGCCAGAGAATCCAACGGAAACATATGTTAAGCCAGACAAAGGTGCGCCAGGGAATTTCGAATGCTTAATGGAACTTTTCGCTGCACCAGTGTCCAACAGAAAAGGCTCAACGACGCCCGATGTAGCAACTGCGACGTAAGGCCCTCTCTGATCAACCGGAACTGATACCACTCCCTCTCCTTGTCTTTGGCTGTCCTAGTAATTACTGTCGTCAGTTCCCTGATCGACGTAATAATCGTCTACATTGTACTGCGCAGATCGTCCTTGCGACGATCCACGTTGATCAAAACAATTATCGGAATTTGATGAGTTATCTGAGCGATCGTTCTGAGCACCACGACCTCTACCACGTGATGCCTGCTGCGAACCACCACGACCTCCTCTAGACGAGTTACCACTATTACGTTCATTTAGAACAGGACAATTGAATTTAATGTGACCCTCTTGTCTACAATAAGCACATTGGTTGTATCCTAACGAGGATCTTTGGGAAGAGGAGTCATTACGAGTTTGGGACCGATTCGATTGCGGCTGCGATCTATTTTGTTGCGAATTATTCTGATTCGAACGTGGAGGATACGCTTGCTGAAGCAGCACTTTAGTTTTTAGCTCTTTCGTCTTCTTATCAGCGCGGTCGCTCTCCTCTTTCTTTCTATTCTCATAATATTGTGCCGTAGCCAATATCTGAGCTGAGGTAGAAACGGCCCATGCACTTTCCGAATTCTTTAATTTATTGCTCAAATCGGGCAGTAAGTTTGAAACAAATGTATCCACAAACAACCTTTGACCACCCTCAGTGCTCATATCCTGGCCACTATGGTCGATAAATGCCTCCTCGAACCTCGTAAAGAAGTCGGAAACACTCTCGTCCTTCTTCTGCTTACAAGCTGACAATTTGTCCCAGTTCACCCTCATAGCTGGCATAAGAGTTTTCATTAACGTTATTATTCTTTGAGGGAGAGCAGCAATCAACTGGTCAGGCTTAGCACCACCAACTTGCAACCCATCCGCCGCTATAATGGCCGCCCAATCACCACCTAATTCGTTTGCGTGATTTTCCTGACGAATCTTAGCCCATACCGGTTGCGGTACGACATTGCCGAACAACATATCGATATCGGCAAGATTCATTACCGTAGCATCTACGAGCTGCGATAATTCTTTGTAGTACCCTGCAGGATTCTTGCGAGGGTCAGGCAAAGATTGCTTCACCTGTAACACTTCCGATCTTTTCCATGGGAGATGTATCCATACTCTCTGAAAATATGGCAGGATAGGTGGAACGTGAGCAGCATCACCTGGCATCAACACGGGTGGAACTTCACGCATAGGAAACTGACCAGACTCATCTGGCTGTCTTTCAATATCCTCAACAAACAAGGCTTGAGGTATAGGAGTGTGACGAAAAGATAGCAACCGTTCAACGGCTCGTCGAACGTTAGTATCCACTATCAGTCCAGCCGAAAACTGAAGCTGTAAATCAGACAACACGGCCAGCACCTCGTCAGGTGCGTCGGCCGATATCTGATCACGAAGGACCTTGCACATTTCCTCGAACACAAATCTCTGGGTTGGTATATTGAACTGACAAAATGTGTCGAGTACAACACGGGGTGGATTTCTAAGGGGATGCGTCATCCAACCCATCGCCATATTATATAGCGAAGCACGTTCCCTATTACCTGGAAGCTGACTACGTCTCTGAGGACCATCTGAACCAGCGGACCCAAGAACAGGTCCGAGCGAATGAAAGAAGCTAGCCGCAAGAGGAGAATTACGACTACGAGTAGAGGGAGAAGTATAGGACACAGGACTAACAAGTGAAGGAGTAGGAACAGAAACAACAGCAGGCGTTAACAGAGCAGGAGCAGTAGCGTGAGCAGGAGTATGTGGAAGCGGAGGAGCAGTAGGAATAGCAACAGACGAAGGAGCAGGAACAGTCGGAAGAACGGGTGCAGGTTGAGGAACAGGCGGAGGAGGAATAGGTGCAAAAACAGGTACAGGGGGAATCACAGGGGCTGTGGTACCCTGTACGTACGGAGGTGGCGATTTCATAAGATAGGACATCAAAGGATCCTCAACTGCCTCATCCTTCTTTTCCGACTCCGTAGGTAAAGTAGGATAGCATTTATCTATAGTCATACGCTGTAATCTATCAAACACTTCCTTTTCCCTAACCTCCTTATCATGCTGAAACTGCTCTGCTTTCTTTACAATGGTACCAGCACTATCTCGCTGATTACGTTTAGTCTGTCTGATTTCTTTCTGTCGGGCTTCTTTACGCCACAACCGAAAGGCATCAAACATGGCCGGCCTTGACTTTTTCGCGAACAACTTAACCTCTAGATTATCTAAGATCGGGGCCTCGAAGCTACCATGTGGTGGCCAGCGAAGGTCACCATCTTTCTTCGTATATTTGATCCAATATTCATTAAAAGTAATCGGGCCTAGCCCATGTTTGCTATATAGTTCATAAGTGGGAGTTCCAACCGGAGGTATCGGACACGAGTCCTCCAGTCGGGAATCCGTACCACAAGGTCTGAAACAACTGAACAAAGTACTGCGACCAGGCATCTTGCACACTAGCCGAGTTTCACAAACTTCAAGGGTTACGGGATTTACCAAGTCCCAGCAAAGAACAAAACCCTCGGTTTTTGGCGGCTGCAGTCGTCAAACAACACAACAAAGTACGCTAGCAAAGTGTCACCGACAAAAACACTCACACAGCGTTAACAACAAAAACACTCGCTAAAGTGTCAACAACCAAGAACTCTGGGAGCGACCCACAAATACTTAACTCAAAGATCGATGGCGTCTCCAGGAAGGCCCGTCAATCGTCTCGCTATACCAAGGTCTACGCCAGGCGCCAAAACAGGTCTACAGTCAGGGCAGCAGTCCGTCGCAGCCGTCAGGAGGCGGGAATCTTCGCGGGAAAAGTCTTCGGGCCACTTATTTCGACAACAGGATCGATGAAGCGGAGTGCACCTTCCCTCGGAGATTTCACACGAAGTTCCTCACGATCGTCGGGCTTGGACCGGTACCACTGATGCAGCCCCACGTGGGCGCCAACTGAAGGACTGGGTTCTTTAAGACCCAGCGGTGCCAGGGCACAACACCTGAAACCTTCGTGGGTAACCTGCTCCGGCGTACGAATGACAGAGACACGGGACACTTCCTTCGGCGTCAAAGATTCAAGGTTTATTTGCTGCAGGGAACACAGATATCACGACAAGTACAACTCGTGCAACTTGGGGAGACTGCTTCAAATTGGTTCTGTGGATCGCTCCTTTTATACAGTTTTTACCCATAGGACAACATGGTACACAAAAGTTTACAACCCGGTTCCCACCATTATCCCCCAGAGGGGTCGCTTTGGTCACTTTGATACACATAAGGTCCGGAACATAAGTGCGGAAACATTTGGCGGTTCCCAACTGTAAAAACCCATCTTCCCAACATTAGTGCATTCCAATCGGCAGTAAAACAGATCGAAATAGGAACAAAGACAGGTGCAGAGGAAGACGGAGACAGTGGGGAGATCGGAAAGGGTGTAAAAGGGGAGGTATCGGGAAACACGAGATACAGGCATCAAAGGGACGTGCCTAATGAGATGCACGGCTGAGACAATAAACCGGCACGGCGAGATGAGCCTCGAGCGGGGCCATCTGCCTTACAGTATCATCCCCCTCGTCATAAAGACACTTACAAAGAACATGTGTCTTCCGCAAATATCTTGGGAGTCCCAGGGTCGCGAAGCGGACAGCGTCCGTTCGCTGGCTACTTGAGGGCAAGAGACAAAATGGATGCCGTATCTAAGATGGAACCCGTGGGTACAGATGAAAAACCCATATAACAAACGAACGGTTTAAGTTAGCACAGCGAAACTGCGCACACTTACTAAACTCGTCATTTGCGGTTCATAGATACCAGACTCGACAATATTCGTGCGAGCCGAAAACACCACTTACAATTGTCACGGAACCTCAGGCTCTGAACGGATCTTATAGGGAAGGGAGTTCCACAGTGCCGCCACTTGCACTGAGAACCGCCTCCCCCCAGAGCGAGCTCTCTTTACTCTAGTTGACTGCAAGAGGTGTCTTTGGTCCGAACGCAGTAAGCGTGTGGACTTATAGGGGCGTACCATGGGGGCAAGGATCGGTGGGCCCTTACCATACAGAATTTTATGAGCCGTACACAACGCTTTGAATTTCACCCGTTCCCTGACGGGGAGCCAGTGAAGCATTTTCAGGGCCGGGGCAGCTGAATGTCTTCTGGGAACATCCATCAACACTCTAGCTGCTGCATTTTGTACCTGTTGGAGGGTCTTCAAGGTCGCTTCGGGGGCGCCAAGAAACACCGCGTTCCCGTAATCAAGCCTCGACAAGATTAGGCCATGGATCAGGAGCTTCCTCGCTGGATCAGGGAGCAGTGGTAAGACCTTGCGGGCTGACCGAAGCAAACCGAAGCACACCCCTGCGGTCTTCCTGGCGTGGGTCCTAAGGGACAGATCTTCCTCCAACCATACTTCCAAGGTCTTGATCTCCTTCTTGGGAGATGGAGGGTCACCCAGAAACCGAGGCCAGCAGCTAGCAATAATAGAGGGACTGGATTTACCCAGGAGCATAAGCTCAGTTTTCTCCCCATTCAGCTTGAGGGCAGAGTGAGACATCCAACGATGGACATTGGCAAGGCAGTCATGAAGGACTTCAGGTTGTTCCGCTAACTGGGTGAGCCCTACCACCAGCTGTGTATCATCAGCATAGCTGATGATCTTAACTCCTGAAGGGGCGACCACTCTTTCAAGCGGAGTCATATAAATATTAAATAAGGTAGGGCTCAAAGATGAGCCCTGCGGGACTCCACATTGAAGAGGGAACAAGGCCGACTGCTCTACCCCTTCCCAGACTTGATAACAGCGATTAGAGAGGAAGGATTCGAGCCATTTTAAGGTTTATTCAGGTACAGTACATCATTAACCAGATCAGCCCCACATGCAACACAGGGAGAGCCCTTCAGATTAATGGCAGGTCTATGCTTACTTTAGGCCCCAGGCAAGCATTGCTCCGGGCAATTCTGTGCTTACTTTAGGTCCCAGGGCCCGACAGGACCAAAGGAGGGTGAAATGGGACCACTGCTGCTCATTTCAGGCCACTTACGGTGAGGGGCGATCATGGGGCTGCCACGCTGATTCTGCAAGGCTCCTCGGCCGCCCCCACTATGAGTTCTCGCACTGCCTCCCTCCTGGGATGTTTACCTGGGGTGGAGTTCACTGGGAGGCCCGCGCAGCTCCTGGGCTCCTCCCTGGGCCTCCACGCCGCTGTTTAGGTTGGCTCCAGACCTCTCCACGGCCCAGGAGCCAATGAAGGCGCGGTTCCCGGGGGCGCAGCGGCAGGAGCCAATTAGAGCGGGGCTCACCGGGGACAAGGACTATGATGCTGCCGGTGCCGCGGTTGCCCCACAATGCTCCTCGGCTGCTCCTAAGGCCTGGCGTGGCCTTTCCAGCACCCACAGCGGCCCTCTCCTCACTGCAGGGGCTGCAGCAGGATTCTGGACACACGCTCGTCTCCTTGGACCACCGAGGGTCTCAGCGGTGAGTGGCGCTTCTGTTTCTGTGACGCCTGGGCCGCTGCGGTGATGTCAGCTGTAGCGCTTCTCCCTTAGCAGCGCCGGGGGCGGCAGCGGTGATTTTAGGCACACAGCCTATCACTGATTTGGCTCGGGGGGGGCTCTGGCAAGTGGAGAGGCACACAGCGCTTGAATGGACAGAAGGCAGTTCATTCAAGTCCTGGGCTGCGGCGGTGATATGGCAATTAGCAATTTGAGGCTACACAGCACTAGGGGAAAGCAGATTACTTCTCCGTAGTGCAGGGGGGCACTGTTCCAGCAGTCTAACGCGGCGTGGGCACAGTTCTTGCATTATGGCGTTAGGTGGGCACAGCGCTTTACCTGGTTGATCCCCCAGCACGGCTCACAGCAGGCTGTCCACTTCTTCAATACAGCGCTTGGTTGGTGCAGCGCCTCTCTTGGGGTGGATGGAGGGTAGGTCTTAGTTGCAGGTTCTTGGGAAAGAGGGGAGGTTGAGTTGGCAGGCATAAAAGGCAGGATGGTTCCCTGCAGCACACTGGAGTTGGTCCCCTGGATTTCCCCCTCACTGGGTAAAATCAGCAGGCTAACTTGGGTACAGCAGGGCCTAAGCGCAGTCAGTCCCAGTAGTGTAGGTTCCCCCCTAGGCCCAACCGCCTATACTTTATCAAAGGTTCCCCCAGGTCCAGTGGTGCCCCAACTGACCAATTCAGTTTCCCTCCTTTCCTCTTATACCCCTAGGTCAGGTGACCTTCCTGTAAAGGCAGCAAAGCATAACCCCTCCCAGGGCTGGAAGGTTCCAGGAGGCAAAGATACAGTATCAGTATGTCCCAGCCTGCTCCTAACTACTGGTGCGTGTGTGTTCAATGGCCACTCAACAGTAGCAGGGGCCTGTGGCAGCCAAGTTATTAGGAGAGAGCACCTGCACCTCAGCACTGTTTGGCAATGGTAATGTGCCCTGAGGTCTAGGTCCAACAAAAAGATGGCGGCAAAAAAGAGGCAAAAAGGCAAAAAAAACGGGGTAAGACCACCCTAGGGCTGACAGGTCTAACAGGGTCCCTGGAGGCCAACTAGCCCTCCTGTTACCTCCAGTAAGCCCCATTTAGCTGGATTGCTGAGAGTGGTCCGAGGCTATGCCCCCTTTTTACACCACTCTGTAAATGCGCCTCCTGGCGCACAGCTGCTCGGGGGATGAAGTCCACTTGTGTCCTGAAGTCCTCAGAACACAAGAGGACAATATCGCCCCACAAGCAATGCAACAGGAGGTGGGTTTGCGGAGTGGTGTAAAAAGGGGCGTGGCGTCATATCACCTCTCAGCAATCCCACTGCATGGGGTTTACTGGAGGAACCTGGTGGGCTAGTAGGCCCCCAGGGAGCCTCAGGAATAATCCCCCAACTTAGAACACGCAAAGAGGCATGTTTGCAGAGTCATGCAGGGAAGGGCGGGGCCTATGGCAATTTGCCAGTTTCTTTTTTCTTTTTTATTGTATGGGAGGGGGTCGTGTGGCCCCCATCCTGAGGCCAATTATGATACCTGGGGACCCTATCCCCGGGGGCCTGACCAGCCTTCTTGTTTTTTTGGGGTTTTTTTTGGAGGAGGGCAACGTGGCCCCACTCCATAGGCCAATAATGACCCCGGTGATCCTATCCCCCAGAGCTGTGCCAGGATCATTTAAAAAAATATATTTTTTTTTAATTAGGAAGGGGGCAGCGTAGCCTCCTTCCCTTGGCCACTTCTGGCCCCATGGATCTCATCACCCAGGGCCTGGCCTCAGGTTTGGGAATGTGGGGGGAGCCCCAATGCCCCCACGGTCTCAGCGAGCTCCCCGCATTCTGCGGGAGCCGTCATTGCTTTTGGGAAAGGGGATCTGCTAACATGCAGCTCTCCTTGCCCAAAGCAATCTGCTTTGATTTTTGGACGCTCTTGCGTCCAAAAAGCAAAGCGGGGTTTGCTATGGCAGGGCGGTAGCCGTGCTCCCGCCTTGCCATAGCAAACAGTAATGTCCTGCGGGTGGGCACCCCGGACATTTAACAATGAAAAGTTACTTTTTTGCAAATGTGTTGTAAAGTTAGGAGTTTTAGCTTTAGGACCCCTAAACTGAGTAACATCCTAATTTTAAGTTAGGAGTCCTAACTTTACTACTACTAAACTGAGAAAAATCCCAATTTAAAAACTTTTGGTATTTACAGAAGGTTTTGTAAATATTAAAATATGAAATTAACATGAAAAAAACCTTCAAACCTCACTGAAAAAAACATAGGTTTTACAGACGTAATAGTTAGGAATTAGCATTTGAAAAAACCTTAGAAATTCACTGAAAAAACCATAGGTTTCAGGGACAGTGTAGTAAGTTGGACATTTGACTCATGTAAAACTAGAAAAATGTACCTGTTATAGTTAGTTGAGCAATGCACTGCTGATGACGTCACATATTACATCACTCATGACATGGTCAGTGACATCACTCATGACATCACTGATGACATCTCAAATAACATCACTGATGACATTACCGATTACATCATCCACATGATAGTCTGACACACCTCTTCAAACCGTAATATGACCTTTGATCAACACACTCTAAAATACAGACTACCGTTTTGAAAAGCATAGACACACCAATACTAGATACTAGATATCCATCCACCGATTCCTATCTATAAATTGTGAGCCAGATATACACTGATACAGTCCCTCATACATGGTGTTACTCATCATTACATCAGTATAATATCCACTCATACATGTATATATACATTTACACAGTGCTACTGATCCATATCGGTTCTCACACATCTATTCAGTCATGCCAAAAATCAATCATACACCTATGTACTCACCTATGCAGATATATACACAACACCTGGTTTATTTATACACATATCACTTTCCTTTTTTATATAGATACTATCACATACTTACTCTCTTATACAATCCCTAATACATGTACACATTCACGTATGTAGACACTCTTGCAATCACTGTCTTTCACGTAGTCAATTATACACCCAACACTCACATATAGTGTGCGAAAACATATATAGTTACTCACAAATATTCAACTGAGACATCAATTCACGAATCAACACACCAGTTCACACAGTCAGCTATCTATACAGCCCTTCTGAGATGCACTTTTGAATCTATAAAACCAGTGAATTGGCCATTCAGACATTTATGCACAGAGTCAGACACCAGCCACACACCCACATAGACACTCAGGCCCCCATACAGATACTCATACAATCAATGAAAAACACATATACACACTAATGTAGTTAATCACCAACCCTTGCACATGCTTATACACTAAGTGAGAGACTAAGAAAGACATTCACACAGTCTAGTCACAAATATGTGCATTCAGAAACATACATTCAATGCATCTACTAAATAATGTGTTCAAGGCACTTTTACATCAACTTATTCTTGAATACACCTTGGCATATATATATATGAACAATATTTAAACTTTACAGAAACACATTCACTGGTTGATGTCATCAGTGATGTCATCAGTGGTGTCATTTTAGATGTTATCAGTGATGTCATCAGTGATGTCACTGACCATGTCATGAGTGATGTAATATGTGACATCATCAGCAGTGTATTGCAGGCGCGTAAGTTATAGTGAGATCAACTAACTATAACAGACGAATTTCTCTGGTTTTATATGAGTCAAATGCCCAACTAGCTATAACGTCCCTGAAACCTATGGTTTTTTCAGTGAATTTTTAAGGTTTTCTAAATGCTAATTCCTACCTATAAATCCTGTAAACCTATGTTTTTTTCCGTTAATATATATTAATATATTTTTTTAATCAGTTTTTTTAAATCAGTTTTTATGATAAACTCCGTATTCAGTATGAAATGTTTTTATTATGCTTAAATATCTGACAAAATGTGATTTTATCCTAAATTGTTTAGAAAGCATGAAGTTAATATATTTATACAGGTGGTTTTATCATTGACTGTAGCACTTTATTCTCAAATGTTGACACATGTTAGTAAACTTTTTTCTGCACTTTAGACATGGTTTGTTTTGCACTGTAAAGAATGCACCTTCCCATGCTAGTCCTCTTTATTAATATGTGGTGCCCGCAAGTTATAACAAATAGGAATTCTTTGTAAATAGTTTTCTATTTTATCTTCTTGGATTTATCCAGTAATAAGTGAAGATGCAAGGTTTTATCCTGTTTAGAAATTGATATTTATATCTCTTTGTGTATGTGCACAGTAAGAACTACAACATTGAAGATGTTGTCTATGTCTATGGTCAAATAACCGGATCAGAGGGCTGGGATTGGTAAGCCACTGAGCATTATAAAATCAAATGAGTTACAAACAATCATTGCATATGAGCAAGGGCTTGCTTACCCCGAAACGCGTAATGCACTTTTTCCAGCTGTACCGGTCGAATAAAGAAACCTGTAAATGATCCTGTGGTCCGTCTCCTGTGTGATCGCCTCGCTGGTCCGTGTGGGATTGGAATTGGCGTGGAGGAGTTTTCGTGCATATATAAATATATATATAGCAGTCCATTGTCAATATTCTTGTCATAAGTATTCATCTTGATTTTTTTGTATCCAATGTTTTCACCACAATATTGTTGTACAGCAATGTTTTAACGGTCGATATTTTTCTATACAGCTACGTTCTTCTTACCTATGGGTGTCTGAGTGTGTGGGAATGTGCATGGACCATCATCCTATGGAGTCATACTCCCATAGTCTGTTTAGGTCCTTTCATATAAGAGCATCAAAAAAGTATTTGCTTGGTCTACTCTAAACCTACCCTGTATGCTTATGGAGAGTGAATAGTAAACACACATTCTATTACGGTCCTCATAAATATAGGGTGCGCATGGGTTGTGTATGTGTGTGTTTTTGTGCATGCGTGTCTTTGTGTGTGTGTGCTTATATTTGTTCATTTGTCTTTGTGCTTTCTGGTCTGTGTTGATGTTTATGTCCTGTTCCACTGCTGTATTCAGATGTCTGTGTCTCAATGAACCAAAAACCCCATTCTTTTATCTCTCATAATTCCACCATTTTCCTCCTAAAGAAATAACATTCATAGTGTTACAAAAGCTTCTTTTACTTTCGCTATTCATAAAGTGTAGGCAATAACATGTTTTTAGATGACAGAATGGCCCATTAAAAGTGTGCCAGGTCACATCCATAGTGATAGTGGTTTTGCTGATCCTGCCCCATAGAATTGCCATGTGTACTGCCATATTTTGAGTTTATTGTTGTACCTGCGCCCTTTTCTTGGTGCTTGTTGGGATCTGTAATTTTTAAATGAGAAAATGAGGGGCAGCTGAGGTGCAGCCCGCCCTTCCCTTTTACTCTCCACAAAGTACTCCGTCCAGGTCACCTCAGTCAGCAATCTGTGTCCAGATTGCTGCGGAGCGGCTTCTGCACCAGTGCCTACGACCTCTGGAAGCTGGCTCACCCCATCTGCAGAAGGAGCAACCGCCATGGCAGTAGTGGTGGTAGCGGAAGAAGACGCCTTAGCCCTCCATCTTGTAGTACCAGCAGCAGACTTCAGCCCTATCACGGATATCAGGGGCAGCACGGAACAGCAGTCAGTATGATCATGTGCCTCACGGATATCTTGTCTAACGTATTGCAAGTGCATGATATCCTATGGCACTTGTAATATGACAGACGGGATATTTATCACGTTTAAAGTCTAAATAAGGCGCTTAGGGCCAGATGTAGGTAATCTCGATTTACCTACTCTTAAATACTGAATCATACCGATTTGGTATTTAGGAGTAGGTAAATGGGATGTAGGTAATTTCTCTTTTGAAATTAACGAATCGGTAAGAATCGGTAATTACCGAATCGGTATTTACCAATTTGGTAATTGCCATTCATTCCTATGGGCCTACGACTCTTGACCAACTGCTGCATCTGTCCGGGTCGCAGCTACTGAGGCAAATGGCGCAGCTTAACTATTGTAACTTTCTGTACCTTTGAATCCTGCTACTGTTGTAAAGCGCTCTGATATTTCCAGGTCATAAAATTGCAAATAATAAAACCACATGTGTAATTACTCACGTCTTTTGTTTGGATGTTATTAACAATTCTCAAAAACTTTCTCATAGTACCTATATCTACACCATGTTTACAGAAGTATTCTTGAAAAGGTTTTTAATTTTTTAATTTTGGAAAATCTGCACAATTCTGACCGTCAGAGGTTTTGAGGAGTACTCTTAACAAGAAATGTCCATTCCTGATATTTGTAAAACTTGCACCTCTGAAAGAGTTCAAACACATGTGGATTCAGAATCATCTTAATTACAAAGTAGCATAAAAAAATGTAAATTCGCTGGTTTACAGCACTGCAATTGAACATTCAAGTCTGAACGATTATAAACAACAAGATATGCATTATAATGAATTACACATTTGTTACGCGCACAGCTACCCGTAGGCATCCCGGCGCCCTTTGCTCCTTCATTCACAGAGTTAGGCAAACAGGTGAGTTTTAACTAGCCTCCTGAATTTTCGATGATTGGGTTCCAATCTAATGGAGTCAGGAAGACTATTCCATAGTTTGGTTGCCTGTAGCGAAAAGCGTCTCCCACCTGTACGTGTTCTTTTTGTTTTAGGGACCACTAACAGATTCTTAATATTAGATCTGAGGGTCCGTTGAGGGCAATAGGGGGAGAACATGGCTTGAATTAGTACGGGGCCAGTCTTATAGAAGGCTTTATGTACCGTGGTCAAGGACTTAAACTCAACTCTCCTTTGCACTGGGAGCCAGTGTAACTGGCGCAAACCAGATCTGGGAGAGGTCCATCGTGGGATGTCCAGTAAAAGACGTGCGGCACAGTTTTGGACCGTCTGGAGGATTTTAATAGCGCCTTGTGGAGCTCCCAGATAGAGTGCATTGGAGTAGTCAAGGCGCGATAATATCAGGGATTGTACCAGTATTCTCCTGGAACTGAACGGGAGGAGTTTAATGGTTTTCCTCAGTTGTCTCAGTAAGGCATAACAGATCGCTGCTACCTTGCGCACCTGTACTCCAAGATTAAGGGCTGGGTCGAGCCAGACCCCCAGGTTCTTAATTTGGCTTTTTGGTGGGGGGGGCTGTCCAAGGCAAAGTGGCCACCAGTTGTCAATGGTGGACGGAGGCTTCTGTCCCAGTAACATTACCTCTGTTTTCGCACCGTTCAATTTTAGAAAGGATGTATCCATCCATGCGTGGATATCCGTTAGACAGGAGGAGAGATTTTTATAGGGGGCATTCTGAGACGCTAGTGAGATGATCAATTGCGTATCATCTGCATACGTCACCAGCTGTACTCCCCAGGGCAGAATCACCTCAGCCAAAGGCCTAATATAGATATTAAATAGTGTAGGGCTGAGGGAAGAGCCCTGGGGAACACCACACTGGAGACGCATTTGGGGTGAAGAAGCGTTGCCCTCAAAGACCGCGAAGGTCCTTTCCGTTAGAAAGGAACGCAGCCAATTGAGCGCTTGCCCCCCAACCCCTACTTCTCTCAGCCTATGCAGCAAGATGTTATGATTCACGGTATCGAATGCCGCACTGAGGTCTAAGAGAAGTATGGCGGCGTTGCAGCCGATGTCAAGAATCTTCCTAGTCTCCTCTACCACCGTAATAAGGGCGGTCTCTGTTCCCTGAAGGCTCCGAAAGCCAGTTTGCGTAGGGTGCAGTACATTCCTTTCCTCCATAAATGCAGAAAGCTGGGCATTTACATACTTTTCGGCAAGCTTACTGACTGTTGGCAGCAAGGATATAGGCCGATTATTTGCCCAGTCATCTGGGTTAAGGTTTTTTTTTTTTTAGAAGAGCATTTACTCTGGCTTGTTTCCAGGAAGGGGGCACCGTGCCAGAGGCCAGTGAGGAGTTTATCACCTCCTGAATAAGTGGAGTCACCGTCTCCGATACCAGCTGTAAAATCGTAGGGGGTGCTGTATCCAATGGGGACCCAGATTTTAAGTTTTTAAGCAGTCCCTGAATAGTCAAAACATCCATGGGAGGAAATTCTTTAAACTCCGCCATGTCTTCACCCACAGGAGTAGACGGTTCTGTGGGGGCATGGGGGAAGGAGGAATAGATATTTATCACTTTTTTTCCGAGAAAAATGTGGCCAGCTCATTACAACGTAGTTGCGCTTTGTTGGGATCGGCCAATGAGGTCGGTGATGTAATCAATGATTTAAAGATTTTAAACATTTCAGGGGGAGCATTGGCTGAGGTATAAATTTTATCCTGGAAATACTTAGAATGTGTAGTTTTAATTTCCCGTTTGTATTTCCTAAGAGCAGTCTTATAGTTCTCCTTCGTATCTGGAGTGGAGATCTTCCTCCACTTTCTTTTCTCCTGTTTACAACACCGCTTGAGTGCCTTTAATTCTTCGGTGTACCAAGGTTTCTTATTCTCCCCACGTCTGTGGGAGAGTTGGGATTTAGGGAGGGTAAGATCTAGGGAATTTTCTACCCACTGGTTGAACTGGGCATTAGCTTCTATAGGGTCATTCTTTAAACTAGGTAGGGATTCCCTAAGATTAAGGTTCCAGTTATCCACTGGGAGCTTAGACCATATCCGGGTTATTCTCTTAGATGTTGTTGCAGGTCTGTCTTGTTCTATCAAAGGCAGCGTGAAGAGTAGCAGATAATGGTCTGACCAGGGGCCCCTGATTGAATTGGTAAATTTAAGGTTACCCAGATTAGTATAGCAGTGATCTAAGGTATGTCCTGCTTTATGAGTAGGGCCTAGTACCAGTTGAGTGAGCTGAAGTGCTTCTAAGCTAGAAGTTAATTTAAGACATGCAGATGAATCCGGTTCGTCTAAATGTATGTTAAAGTCACCTAATATGGTGAAATTGGGGGAAGCACTCGCTAGGTTAATAGCGTTCGTAAATAATTCCTCACAGAATTGCCCATATGTGCCAGGGAGTCTGTAAACTAACAGCCCCGATAGTGTGGAAGTGGAGGAGAGGGTAATGGTAAACAAGAGACCTTCAGCTCCAGAAATGTTTACTTTCTCGATTCTAGCTGCCATTTCCCTCCTAAGGATAATACCAATACCTCCACCTTGTGTATCTACCCGATTCTGCCTCAGGAAGGTGTAGTCAGGGGGGAGTGCCCGAACAATGTCAGGGTCAGAGCTTTCGGAGGTCCATGTCTCCGTGAGAATTAGTACGTCAAGTTCTTGCTCCTCCACAAGAAGGTGGAGCTGGGTAGCATGTGCAGGAAGGGATCTTCAATTAAGTAGCCCTAAGTAGATTGGGCAGGAGGTGGTCTTATTATGGCCAGACATCTCAGAAGTGAAACGATACCTACATCCTGTGCAGGGAGGTGAAATTCTGGTGTGTACTCGTAATTTGCTGCATTTCCTAGTTACATTCTTCCTTAACGCTAATAGAGCGTTGCGACTATACGTTAAGTGAGGGAGTTTGGGCTTGGGCGACGCAGAGTGACTGGGCCCTAGGTCCGTCCTGGCCCGGACGGGCCCAGACGGGCTTACCTCAGGCGCACCTCCGGCGCAATTATGGCGCGTCCGCTGCGCGGAGGCAGAAGGGCGTGTTTAAGTAGCAGCACCGAGTGCCTGTGTGCTGATGAGCTAGAGCTCCAACTGACCGGGGGAATACCTCCCCAAGATGGCCGACGCCTAATTCCCCTCGCCTCCTAGTTTGAGGCTGGCTTGAGAGCTTAGATCTGTCCCAAATGTCCCAATGGAATTACGCTAGTAATTTTAAAAGTGCCACTAAGCAAAATGAATAATAACAGAATGATAAAATGCAATTTTTAAAAAACGATCTTTTCACTTTTTTAAAGCAATCTAATCAGGCTATCTACGATGTGTAGAGGAGTGAGGGTGTAAGTGTAGCTCTTCTGGCAGCCGCCTGCGAAGAGTGAGCAAATCTCGAAATGAAAAGTTTGCCTTCCTTAAGTAGCAGCACCGAGTGCCTGTGTGCTGATGAGCTAGAGCTCCAACTGACCAGGGGAATACCTCCCCAAGATGGCTGACGCCTAATTCCCCTCACCTCCTAGTTTGAGGCTGGCTTGAGAGCTTAGATCTGTCCCAAATGTCCCAATGGAATTGCGCTAGTAATTTTAAAAGTGCCACTAAGCAAAATGAATAATAACAGAATGATAAAATGCAATTTTAAAAAAACGATCTTTTCACTTTTTTAAAGCAATCTAATCAGGCTATCTACGATGTGTAGAGGAGTGAGGGTGTAAGTGTAGCTCTTCCGGCAGCCGCCTGCGAAGAGTGAGCAAATCTCGAAATGAAACGACGACATACGTTGAGCTGCCAAGACAAGCCTATAAAATACTGTCTACAATTCTTAAAAGAAAGATGTCCATTACTTTAAAAAATAAATCGAAGTAAATGTGCCTTAGATTATTAATTCTAAAGCTTTAATTCATTTGAAAGAATTGGTATAGGTAAGAGTAGCACATTTTCACTGTTTCGTCTGGAAATATTTTATGGCCCTTCTGATTACTTTCCCTCTCACTGTAATTCACTTGTAGTAGACAGCAGGTAATGTGCAAGCACAATAGATTCTCTGTGGAGCTGTGCTTTGAATCAAGAATGATTGCAAAGCCTGTTAATCAATAAATTAATTGACATGGGGCTGTGTGTAGCTCTTGAAAGTATAATACTTCTCGGGACTTGGGCAAAGCAGTTAATGGGTCAACTCGTCTATTTGAGAATTATTGCAGTAAAAGTACCATTTTCATCTCCTTTCTAACTCAGTAAACCAATTTGTTTTCAAATAATTTGATTTAATCAGGATGCAATAGTTAAACTGGAGCACAATTTCATCTAAAATGAAACTGGGATTAGTATTTTGGTATTGGATTCTGGATGCTACACACATTGTTCACTCTTTGCACACTATACACACATCATTCAGGGACTGCCACACTTTGCCTGCTAAGGGCTGTAGGGCCAAAATGAATAACAATGTAGCAAGACCAGAGCCCTGTTGGTCTCACTTTTAATTTGCAATAAATCTGAGAAACCTTCCCTCCTCAGCTGACCCATGAGTCAAGGGAAAATCTATTCCTTTCGGGTTCAAAAGTCCCCAAACATCAAAGAGTACATGATCTGCCAATATGTCGCTATAAAAGTCCTGTCTCTACCATTGCTGATGTCAGTATTACATTGAAAGGGCCCACCATTAGATTGCAATTACCAACTATAATCAAGTTTGATCTGCCAACCTCTGCAAGAATTCTAGCAACCTGGAAAACTAGAATAGTTTGGGACAATTTGGCGCTAACAGTGAGCTAACCACCAGAAAATGTGTATGCATCTATTCCCACCTGGGTTGTACCACACCTTCAACTTGGATATAGGCTATTTACTACAGCCACCTTGCCTTTTTTATGCTGCCATATATAAAATATAAGATTCTAAACCAAAATTATTACTTTCACCCAACCACTCTTGAGCTTTACAGACTGGATGTGAAAGGTGAGTTTTTTGGATCAAATCTATCTTGTTGGTGAGATAGGCTAGGTCTGTCTTCATTTAATATAATGCACACACATATTGATGTTCAATGACAATACTGCAAGCTTCACAATAGAGGATATAACCCAATGCAGAAGATTCACCTAATATGACAGAGATGTGAAGTGCAACAGACAGATCAACGATGAAGTTGTGGCGAAAAGCTATTGATGCAGAATGAAAGACTCATACCTCTCTGCCGATGAAGCTTACTCTAGAGAGGCTCAAAGCAACCACCTTGTGCCATGTGAATTATGAAATCAGTCATGAATTTAATAGAACATGTCATACGGGCAGAGAAGCACCAAATAAAAGACACGCTGAAGAGTGCAAAGTTTGTAAAGAATGTGTACTATTGAATCGAATGAGAACCCTGGAAAGTCGATCAGTGATATCATCTAAACTAACCAGATACATAGTAGGAGGTACTACAAAAACCAACTTAATATGTTATGCAGGCGAGCTAAATCCCGGAGCCCCACCACTGCACTCCCCCATATCTAAAAGGTAGCATAGTTGCTAATTGTGTGGCCAATGATGTATATAATGCCAATAAACAAGAACACATAACTCAGAGCATAAAATCCCTTCAGACCCACTCAGGCCAAGAAGACCTTAGTGATCGCCCTACAGCTATCAGCAATATTGATCAGAGACACAATGAGAAAAAAACACCCAGGCATGGCTCATTTTTACACACTGTTGGGTAGGACAACATGGGTATCATAGAAAATACATACCGAACCAGAAGCAGGCCAATTGACTAAATTGAGAGATACTCAACAAACACTCAAAACAAGTAACACTTTAGGCGAGATCTTTATTTATTTCTTCACTGATAGCTAAGGTGTTTGGTTAACTACCATTTTCAGATCAGCGTTTGTGACTGATTCCAGACATTTGTGTACCCTGATCAATTTGCCATCTTCATCTGCCATTCTCAGTGTATTCCACTGCAGCACAGGAAGTTCCTCTGTGGTACAGTCTCGCAGATGGGAGATATCCATATCAGTTGGCCCAAGGGTCCCGAGAAACGTTCCAGTTTATAAGAGCTTTGCCAACTACATTCAGCAGCTGATATCCAGTTCAAGGAAGCCATATGCCTATCTTAATGAGGTTTGGGCTGAGGACCAAGATCATCTCACTTTTAATAGCGAGTGGCATGGGGAATATCCAGAAACATAAATATTCGTACCTTTGTAGAGGGATTAGCCATTGTTCTTTCTGGTCACCAATCATATCTGTTTCGCATGTTGATGGTTCAACTATTTGAGTTGAAGAAAGAAAGACTGTTCACATATAAAGAGGTAGAAACAAACCTATGAACACTGTTAGACCTGAAAACCTTAGGGGAGACTTCCCATTACTTTTTGCCTTCCTCCCTACATTCTTCTTACCTTTTTTGCTAGCTTTAGGACTCTGTGTACTTTAACACTGCTAACCAGTGCTACTGTGCAAGTGCTCTCTCCTCTAAAGTTGATAACATTGGCTTAACCCTAATTGGCATATTTAATTTATGCATAATTCCCTAGTAAAGTGTACTACATGTGCTGAGGCCTGTAAACTAAATGGTACTAGTGGGCCTGCAGCCCCCGATTAGCCACCCACCTAAGTAGCTCTCTAACCATGTCTCAGGCCTGCCATTACAGAGCCTGTATGTGCAGTTTCAAATCCCAGTTCGACCTACCAAGATAAACGTCTTGCCAGGCCTAAACCTTTTATTTGTATACATATATGTCACTGCTAAGGTAGGCCCTGTATGTACTTTTAAGTTTTGCGTGTCCTGGTGGTGAAAAACTCCCACTTTCTTTCTTCACTACTATCTGAGAACATTAGGATTACCTTATTGCATCCTTTGAGTGTAATTCCCAATTATGGGGAGATGAGCTTTTCAAGTTTGGTGTCAATGGACTCCTTATTTAAAAGTACAACTGATGGTGAAGTTGGATTTTAAATTACAGTTTTGCAAATGCCACTTGAAGAAAGTTGGCATTTACTTACTCTAGCCATTTGGTGCTTGCTGCCTGTTTCTGCTCAGTCTAGGTTGGGTAACAGCTGCTTTCTGTAGTCCCTGTAGACAGCCACACACAAAAGGAGCTTAAGGTGTACCTTGCTGGGTCATCTTGGGAGATGGAAAGAAGGTGCTGGGCACTGCCTCACACTTACCCCTGAACAGGCTATCTTCTTTCTCCACACAAAGGACTGCATACACCCTGTTTTGAGTCTGGAACCTGGCAGAAAGGGAGGACCTATGTGTGCTTCAAACTTTTCTTTGAAGTCTCCCCCTCTTTAACTGCACAACTAGGTATACGTACTAGCCCTCTATACCCCATAACTTCAGTCCACTTGCGGAACTGTGACCACTCTGCCAGGAAGAACTGTTGTGCTGCTAAAAGGACTGCTACTCTACTGAACTGCTGCTCTGCTGGACTCTTGCCTTGCTGTGATCTTGCCTTGCCTTGCTGTGCTTCAGCCTGCTGTTCTCCTGCCTAGTTGAGAAGAATTAGACCTGTATCACTTGAGCCTAGAGTGACTCCAAGGGCTTGCTGACTTGCATCCTGTTCTAAGACTCAGGGATATCAAAAACTTCAACTGCCTGCATCTGCATCTGGACCTGCCACGTGGTGCCACCGGATATATGACGGTACAACACGTACCGTCACAACGCATACCTTTACAACGCGGCCGTGACAACGCAAGTCGTTACCATGACTTGCGTTGGGGGGGCGCGGATTTCGAATAGTTTAATTTACTATTCTAACACCAGTCCCCGTGGACCCTAGGGAAGGTGTTAGGATAGTAAATTAACTATGTTTAGACCTTGAGCGCCCTCCAGCGCAAGTCGTGGTAACGACTTGCGTTGTCACAGCCGCGGTGTAAAGGTACCGCGTTGTGAAAACATCGTTGTAAACGATGTTCACCGGTGCCACCCCATTCCTTGACCTTTGGAAGTGAGACCTAAGGTGCTTTTACAACCATAACCCATGCATCCTTATCGTAACCAGTGCATCTTCAATTTTGCATGAGAGGAAACCAGTGCATCTTTGCCTTTGCGTCGATTTGAACCAGCTCATCCTTGTCAAAGTGTGGAACAGACCTGTAGCATCGCAGTTTGTACCAGAGCACTGCCTATGGAATCAATGCTTCATCTACTGCAGGGGCAGTCGCCAAGCATCGCCTTTGGTACTGGCACCTTGCACACAGAATGGACACATTACTGTCATTGCGTGGAGAATCTTGACGCATCTCGGCCACTGCGTGGCTCGAAAACGACACATCGCTTTGGCTGCACCTCGCATCTTCTCCGACGTTGAAGCAAGCCCATATCAAGGTAATTCGGTGCAGCGGGCCCAAGTGGGTCCCTGTATTCGGCCTGTGCTCCATCGTGGTCTG
The DNA here is from genome assembly GCF_964263255.1 of Lissotriton vulgaris. Lineage (NCBI taxonomy): Eukaryota > Metazoa > Chordata > Amphibia > Caudata > Salamandridae > Lissotriton > Lissotriton vulgaris. The sequence continues at coordinate 183,319,929 of NC_141688.1, read as the reverse complement.
AACTTTTGACTTTGCCTTGATTCACCGCGACCACATAAGCCATTTAAGCGCTTATTGCTTCTAAGAGCTATTTTAATTTTGTTCTCTGATAATTAATTCATATCTCTACTACTACTTGTTGGACCTTTGTCATTTTTGTGTTGTTTTATTTATAAAAGTAGGCTCTATGTAACTAAGCTGGTGTGGAGTCTTTTTGGGGTGTTTTCACTGTGGTACTGTTTGAAGTGTTGCACAAATACTTTACATGTTGCCTTTTAAGGTAAGCTTGACTGCTCTGGGCCAAGCTAGCAGAGGGTGATCACAGGATCATTTAAGGTGCGTTGTGACTTACCTTGACTAGGATTGTGGTTCCTGCTTGGATAGGGTGCATACCTCTGCCAACCAGAAACACAATTTCTAATTTTATAATATTGGTATGTTTCTCCAATGTCTGTTTTAGTCTTTGCTTAATTGTTGGATATTACCTGAATATTGTTTTTTACAGAAGGATACTGAACTAAGACAATTGTGTCACTTTAGATTAACTAGTGGCCTATGATAATATTGACAGATCCGCTTTGAAAGAAAATGTACTTTATCAACATTATCTAAAATTCTACTAATTACCAATCTTCGATAAAATACATTGTATAGATAGTGTGCTTACTTCTCACCGTTAAAATGCCCAGAATACACTGTTAGCTCCCTAAATAGGAAAAAGTGTAAAGTTTATATTTTGAAAAGACATATAATACAAGGAGCTTATTTGTATGACTATAAATTAGAGAACAGTATTCATTTACCTACCTAGAACTGAAATTTCACAAAATAGAATGGATTGAACAGGAGACAAACATGTATTTAACACTATCAACTACTAGTGAAAAACTTCAGTTTATATCTAACCAGTCAGTTAGTGTGCCCTCTTTATGCCCCAACACAAACATTCTACATTGTTGTTAATATCAGTAGTTCTTGATAGTGTCATGATAATTCTTGTTCATTTCATTTCACTCACTACAATTTCCTATACAAAATTATCAGCCTCCCACAGTCAACACCCTTCCTATCCTGAAATAAATACTCATTATGAGGAATCTATATATGGTTGATTTAAAACATTAACACTTTTGGGCTCCATTATAGTTGAACCTAGTAGCTAAATTCTACCCTGTGCAGATTTAGTGTGTTGGAAAATGTGACAAAATTAACTATCTCCCCACTTAACTATGTAAAAAGTACCTTGCTATATGTAAGGCTGATCTAATTTTGGTCAGACTCTGAATCTGATAGAGCACTAATGAAACCCTCAAACAGAAGGTGGTTATTTTTCTGTGGCTCCCAATTGTCTACAATATACGCAGACTGGTCAAAAGCCCAATATACACACGCTCTTTTCATAAGGTACAGGTTGGGGATATTGTCACTAAAGCGTAGAAAAAAATAACTGGAGATAATGCACTTCCATAAAGTTTATCTGTCATATGATTTGCTGGAAAATTAAATCTGTGTATTCATATTTGTGCTCTATTTTTGTATCTCCATTCTAAGGGGCAGATTTACATTTCCTGTCGCATTCCTGCAAATCAGTGGGGTTGCGCCAGGAAAGATGTGTGACGCAAGTTCACCCTTGCGCCACGACAGATGACCCGCATTTAAAATGCGGTGCATGATGGCGCAAGGATAAACAGATGCGAGTCGCATCTGCCGGCGTAAGGTTGGCGCAGTGCTGGAGTTGTGTCACAGGCACTACTCAACTCCAGCACTGTTCCAACCTGGCCTATCCTCAATATGGTGCATCACACCTTACTCCTGCTTCAAGCAGGCGCAAGGTTTTGACGCAGCGTAGTCGGAAATGTGACTAAGTAAAATCTTGTAGATTTCACTTAGACACGTTTCTGAAGAGTTCTTGCAACGGAACGCCCACCCTGCGCCTGAACACCCACATTAAACCTGACACAGGTTTCATGTAGCGCAGGACTTTACCATGTTACGCATCTCCTTAGATGCGTCACATTGTAAATAGGGTGCAACGTGGCGCAGGGTTTACGCCGCCGCTGCTTCACAAAAGTGACGAAAAGGCGGCTCAAATGTGGCGCACGTGGCTCGTAAATCTCCCCCAGAGTATTTAAATCAAGTCTTTTCAGTTTATCCAGTAGGGGCGCATTGTATTTCCTTAAAGATTTTTCTAACACAAAAATGTAGTTTTGTATTACAAATGTTTCACTGAGGACATGGAAACCAAGATCTGTTTTATTAGAACATACTAGTAAATGGAATGCACAATACAAGAAGATTATTTACAACTATATGCCATGTACTGATGTGCAATACAATCTTCGTAAATCATGTTTATGTATAAAAGTTTGAATTTGATATGAATAGATTCTTCATTTACCTGCTCTTTGTAACAGTAATTGCTTTTATGGATGTGAAAATTAATTGCACATTTGTACTGTACCATCAGTTTTATAGAGTAATCTGGACAAATCATACATGAACCAAAGTGATTGCTCATTTCCTTTTGAATCAATTTACTTTTCATGATGTAATGGGAAATTGAAAGGGTTCTGGAACTACTCAGTTATGTAGTCTTTGAAATTTTAGTTGTTCATGATGCGGATCTTACCAAAAAAACTCTTATTTGATGTTGATAACATTCCATACCAATTTCTCTTTGAATGTGAAAGGAGTCCATTGTAAATAAACTGATGGTTGTATCATAAGTACAGCAGTCCTGGGACTGCCAAACACTCATTGGCAGTCTTAACGCCACCACCCTGGGTGTCCGACTGCCCTATTGGGATGGTGGTGCTACCGTCAACAGCCAACCAGAAGACCACGGCTACCACTAAGAGATTGGATCCCAACGGAGGACCTATGGCGAAGGCAGCTGTCTGCTGCAGTAGTGCCGACCCTGGCACCGCCATACAGACTACAACCTGCCTTTCCTCCAAGAATTTCGAGGTGATAAGCCCACCATGAAATGTTTATCAGCAAGGCATGTAAAGGGGCCCCCCAAAAGGCCCCTGGTTGAATGATGTGCACCCCGAAATGTATGATGAGCTGTGATGTATAATTCAGTGATGGGCGCAGTGCAAACGGTGAGAAGTGGGAAAAGTGAGTTAATATTGGCTACTAAGAGAGAATTGTTATCGCCACAAAAAAACAAATATGATTTTACATGGCCTTTATTTCACATTTCACAGGAGTCTAACGTGACCCTACAATATTATGAACTACAAATCCCAGCAAAGCTTGGAATTGTGATCGCGTCAACAACATGCATCGGTCACTCTGTGCTGATTTCCAACAAGTAATTTACTTAGCCAATATCAGTCGTGAACCACTGCCCCGTTGTCTCCTTTGGATCCATATTTTCCATGGTTCCTGGTGATTGTGGTAGCTCTGTGGAACGCGACGATATTCCCATCAAATAATTTTATAGCCAATATCAGCCGCGAACCACTGCCCCGGTTGTGTACTTTGGAACCACATTCCCCATGGTTCCTGGTGATTGTGGTAGTTCTCATGCACTTTGTAGCATTGAGAAATTATGCATAGAGTCAATAGTCTACATATATTAGGATGAACAGTTGGTGTCAGGATCGCAGACCGGGAAGTTGGTGGAGGGAGCGGGGAGGAGTTGGTTCACTTTGCAACATTAGCGTGTGTTTATATATACACAACATGACAATAGTCACAAATATATATTGTGTGCCCACAAGCATTGTGAAATTAAACATATTAGAATTTATTATTTATTTTATTTTTATTTTATTGTTTTATAGAGCGCAAACTTGACCCTACGGTATCAGAGCGCTTTACAAGGGAAACATAACAGTGTACAATAGGAAGGCATCACAATAGTTAAGCGGACACGTATGAAAACAGTTTACATATAATTAACTCCAAATAAGGCCCCTGATTTCTTGAAGAGGTAGGATGGTATTCCGAAGGGAGGGGCTAGTCTGTAATAGGTCAAGGTCTGTGTATTGGTCAAGGACTGAGAATCAGCAAGAGCAGCATTTAGGAGAGGAGTTTCCCCATCAGGAAGGTTTTGGCCTCCTTTTTGAAGCGTGCCAGAGAAGGGATTCTTCTGGTGGCAGGTTGGAGAGAGTTCCATATTCTTGGAGCGGATCCAGAGAAAGCCCGGTTATATGTTTTTTTTTCTTGAACCGTGCAGGTTGGAGTAAAAGGTCTCTGGCGGAACGGGAGTTTCTGCTTCAGCTGGATACCACAAGTTTCTGTGCAAGATAGGCAGGGGAGTTGGAGTATAAAGCTTTGTGTGTGATGCAAGCCAGTTTGAGTTGGATTCTGACCTCGAGTGGCAGCCAGTTCAAAGCTTTCAGGTGTGGAGAGGTATGATCACATCTTTTTGAGCTTGTAAGAAGTCTGGTGGCGGCATTAAGGCCGGCTTTTAGGGGTGGAAGAACAGCCATTTAAAACTGAACTCGGACAAAATGGAAGTCCTCATCTTAGGATCATCCCCCTCTGCCTGGGATGACTCTTGGTGGCCACCGGCCCTGGGAACCGCACCCATACCTACGGACCACGCACGTACCCTGGGCTTCATCCTGTACTCCTCCCTCTCGATGACTAGACAAGTCAACGCCGTCTCATCTTCATGCTTCAACATCCTACGCATGCTCAAGAAAATCTTCCGTTGGATCCCCACCGAAACAAGAAAGACGGTAACCCACGCACTGGCCACAAGCCGACTGGACTACGGAAACACCCTGTACGCCGGAACCACAGCCAAACTACAGAAAAAACTCCAACGCATCCAAAACGCCGCAGCCAGACTCATACTAGACATCCCTCGCAAAGCTCACATTTCCGATCACCTGAAAGACCTCCACTGGCTCCCCATCAACAAGAGAATAACGTTCTGTCTCCTCACCCACGCACACAAAGCCCTCTACGATCTAGGACCCGAATGCCTCAACACGCGCCTGTCCTTCTACACCCCCACCCGCCAACTACGATCATCCAATCAATCCCTCGCCGCAATTCCGCGCTTCCATAGGTCCACCATGGGGGGACGATCCTTCTCCTACTTAGTGGCCAAAACCTGGAACTCTCTCCCCACCCACCTCCTCCTTACACAGAACCACCTCTCCTTCAGAAAGCAACTAAAAACTTGGATATTCGATAAGTAAATTACCCCCCTCCCTCAAGTGCCTTGAGACCTTCTGGGTGAGTAGTGCGCTATACAAATTTTTGAACTTGAACTAGCGCTTGGACTGCACTTTTTAGGTCGGTAGTGTTAAGGAATGGTTTCAGTTTCCAGAGGTATCTCAGGTGGAATCTGGCTGATTTGGCCATCGAGTTGATGTGGTCTTGCATGTTCAAATTACAGTCCACAATTATTCCTAAAGATTTAGCTGATTCCACAATGGTCGATGGGCAATCTAAGGCTGTGATAGCCTTGACCCATAATTGGATTAGTTTTTGGAGGGGATATTAGGAGGAATTCTGTTTTCTTGGCGTTAAGTTGAAGTTGATTGGAGGTGAGCCAGTGGACGGTTGACTTCAGGGCCTCGTTCAGGGAGAGAATGTCCTCAAGAGTGAAGGCTTTGATGTAGAGCTGAGTGTCATCAGCATACATATGATAACAGATATTCACTGTTCGAAGAACTTCGGTAAGTAGTTCAGGATAAAGGTTGAAGATGTTAGGGGACAGGGTTCATCCTTGAATGACTCCGACCTTGACCGGGGAGGGAGCAGATAGTTTGCCGCTAATTAGCAATCACTGCGATCAGTTTTGGAGGAAGGATATAAACCATTATAGCACAGAGCCGTCCAAACCCATTCTCAGTTTAAGGCATTCGATTAATTGTTCGGGGTTGACCGTGTCGAAGGCAGAGGATAGATCTAGGAGGATTAACAGGCATGTTTCCGCCTTGGTCCAGGGCTTGGAGGGCATCATCAACAATGTGGAGGATGGTCATTTCAGTGTTGTGCCCAGGTCGAAAACTGGATAGGAAATCATCGAGAAGGTGGAAGTTGTTGATGTGCTGACTTAGTTGGTGTTGTACACACTTCTCCAACACTTTGATAGGAGGGGGATGTTGGAGATAGGTCTAAGGTTTTCGGGGATGGCTGGATCAAGCGATGTTTTTTTCAAAATGGGGAGGACTTGGCCGGCTTTCAGGGAGTCAGGAATGGAACCCTGCTGGAGCGAGGCGTTAATTATTGCATCCAGCTAGGGATAATGGATTGGGCGACAGCCGCTTGGCAGTTGGAGGAGAGCGGGTCGTTGAAATTGTTATTTGGGTTTAGGGACGATAAGATTTTCGAAACGGAGTCTTTGTCATAGATATTGAAGTCAGTCCAGAGTGCTTGATTTTTAGGTAAAGATTGTGGAGGCATCGTAGGAGAGGGGAGAGGCAGGCCAGGAAGGGATAGGGAGTATACTTAGTTCATCTTCTAAGGTTGCGACTTTGTCTGCGAAGGAGGAGAATTCCTCAGATAATATAAAAAGCCTTTGGGGCTTCTTTCGAGGTTTTGATCAGTTTTTTGGATTGGCGTTTGACCAAATCAAAGAGCTTACGAGGTCTGTTCCTTGGTGTTCTCAAGTTCGGATCTGAAAACTTCTTTCTTTGATTTCAGGACGTTCTTGTTGTAGGTATTTCTGGTCTGGCGGAGAAGTTTAATTGAGCGGCAGAGGGGTTCTGTCTCCAGATTCTTTCTGATTGCTGGAGGCATCTCCTCTCATTGTTGAGTGGTCCAGTGAACCAAAGGTTCCTATCTTTAGTTTGGGTTCTTTTTAGCTAAAGTGGGGCTAGGTCATCCATAATATTCGAGATAGTTGCGGAGTAGTGGTTATTGAGGTCATTAACCGTAGAGCAATGTGGGGGGGAGGGAGGTCAGATTTGCAGCGAGCCTCTAGTTCATTGTGGTCCAGGTTTCTAGCATTTGGGAATCACTGGTTGTGGGGCCACTATCATGTGGGTGCCCTGTAACCGGAATGTGATGGAGTGGTGGTCAGACTAGTCGCATGGGTCTATGGAGATAAGCTTGACTGTTGATTCCTTGGAAATTATCCAATCATGGGTGGCCCCTTTTGAATGGGTTGGGAGAGAGCAGGCTTGGGCTCATTCCAATGCAGGTTGAAATCGCCCAGGAGGATATATTTGGTATTGGAGGAGTACTTAACAGTAATAAGTTCCATGAGGTGGTCAGTGAAGGAGTTGTTCATGCCAGGGGGATGATGGATAATTTGTAGGTTGCACAATAGGGTGGAGTTGTTGCAAATGGAGAGTGCGAGGTATTTGCAAAGGTCAGAGAAATCAGACAGACGTTCAGAAAGGCTGAGGTTAGAGCGGTAGATGCAGGCGATGCCCCCTCCTTACTTGCTAGATTGTCTGTCAAGCCTGGCAATGTTATAGCCGGGAGGGACTAAGAGGTCCAGGCAAGGAGATGAGGAATTGTTAAGCCATGATTCTGTAAGAATAGCTAGGTTCAAGTTTTTGTTTAGGATGAGTGCATCAATGTCACTGGCGTGCTTAAACGCCGATCAGCAGTTAATTAGGAGGACAGACAGAGAGGAGTCTACAGGGGTGTCGGGAGTCAGGGCGGATAAGTGTACAGGCACAAGGTTACTCTTGACCACATTTCTGTTGCGGAAAGTAGCATATCTGTTGGTGTTGCTAGAGACTGTGCGGATGGCATGTTCGGCTCCCATACTTAGTGGGCAAAGGGTGGTTTGGGTCCGGGTTGTAGTCTCTAAGGATGGAAAGGATTTCCTTTTCAGTAAGGTCAAGTGGACTAGGGGTGTGCTTGTGCGGGCGAAGGTGTCTCCAGGGTAGTGGTAGAGAGTGCTTGGGTAACCCTGTGGTGTACAGGGGTAGGAGTTCCATTGGGTTTTGATGTTGGCGAGGGAGAGTAGACAAAGGTGAAAGAGGTTCATAAGATCTAGTAGAGAGGTGTGGATGCTCTGAGTTTGTTTGCCCACTCTGGAGTGCAGTGTTTCGAGATCCCTATAGGAGGGAGACGTTAGTGGGTAGGGAGGCAGTGGCTCTGGGATGGTACTATCAGAGTCACGGTAAAGGGGGAGAGTTAGGGGGCGAGAGAGTGGTAGATCTAGAGTCTTAGTATCAGGAGTGACATGGGTTTCCAGCGACTGACCTGTCTCATGGTCAGCGTGTTGGACTGGTGGGAGTAGACCAAAGGTCTGAAGAGAGGTCTATTGACGGAGCTAGGAGACAGTGATGTTGGGAGGAGCGGTGGCAGAGACACTTAGAGAGGTGGTTTGTGGGCTGAGTGGGCAAGTTCGATCTATGTCGCATGTGGGTCGAGGTGTATCAGGCTCGCAGTTGGAGTGGGGAGCTGAAGAGAGATCAGAGGTGCAGGGATGATGGTTCTCCAGGTGGGAAACATCCTTTACAACGAAACATCCTTTACAACAAAACTTTTATGATACAAAGCTATTACAACGCAGGTTTTACTACGCATACCTTTACAACACATTACATTGGGGGGCGCTCTAGGATAGGGAATACGTTTAATTTACTATCCAACACCTTCCCTAGTGTCCACGGGGACTGGAGTTGGAATAGTAAATTAAACTATTAACTATCCAGCACCCCAAAGTGTAATGCGTTGTAAAGGTATGCGTAGTAAAACCTGCATTGTACCAGCATGCGTTGTAAAAGCATGCGTTATAACATCATACATCGCTCCAGGTATGGTCAAGAGCTGTGCAAGTGGGGAGGGGATGATCTGTGTTGAGTGGCTGATTGGAGGGTGTCTGGGGGTGCTAGTCGGGCTGGTCAGAGGGTTGTCAGGTGCAGGGATGACTATTCTCATGGTACGGCAAAAAGCCGTGCGAGGGGGAGATGCGATGATCTGTGTTGGGAGCCAAAGGGTGACTGGTTGGAGGGTGCCCTGGGGCGCTAGTCGGGTTGGTCGGAGGGTCGACAGGGTAAGTGGTACATACTCTGTTAAACTCGCTGACATGGTTGCTGAAGTTTGAGAAAAAGCTTCCAAATTTGTTAAGGTTTCTGGATGAGGCTTGGATCAGGACAATGCCGCTTTTGTAGAGGGTGATTGTGAGGTCAGCACGTAGGGTTGCCAAGGGTCCTATTGTACGCTTAGTTCCATGAGGGATGTTCCTGGTTGCACGTACGTTGAGGAGGTGCACAAAGGTATTGCACCAGTAGGGGGTTCTTCTGGAGTAGAAGATCAGGTCATTGATAACTGTGCCATTGTCTGTGCTGTAATGTAGGTCAGAGATAAATGTCTCGGGCTGACTCTTCAGGGTGGAGTGCTTGAAGGTCTTTGCGGCAGCTTTGGAGAGTTTGGGAGGATAGAACAGAGTAAGAGGGAAATTCCCAGTATTATTTAGGCTAGGCACAGCCATGTTGGGTAGTGTGGGAACTAAAGGAGCGATACCGGTCAGTTATGCAGTTGCCCATTGCCTGATTGTAAGTGTAGATGTCCATGTGTGCTAACGGTGCTCAGAAGAGGCCATGTGTGGGTTAGGACTGCAGTGGAGAGCTGAGTGGTTAGTCCAGTCGCAGGCCTTGGTCCTGGGTGGTGATAATGCGGATGTGGTAGTAGACTTCGGAACTCTCCGGACCACAGGGGGTGCTGGGATCCTGTTCCAAAGGAGTGCAGCATGGGCAATGTGGAGGGGGTTTGTTGGGCTTTGGGGTCAGGTTGTGGTTTAAGCAATTGGCAGGGATTGGGAAGCTGTTGGTGTGTTAGCTGTGGGTGGAATACGCAATTTTTCAGGTCAGGCATAGGGAGGCCATTGCAATGTCCACATAGCGCCGCCATCTTAGGGTCAGGCAGCAAGCCGGTTGCTAGGATCGTTTGATTAGTCTGGGGTGTGAGTCATAATCACATAGGCCTTGGATTAGACAGAGCGCCAGTCCAGTATGCAGCAGCAGTAATGCTGGAGAGCATATGTCTGGTGAGGCACCGCCATTTTAGGTCCAGGCAGCCATCAGCAATCAGACACTTGTTTTAGTGTAACCATAAACCCCTAACCAGCTGATCTGTGGAAAGCACTGGCAGGGGGGAATCGCTAGCAGGGGGGGAGGCCGCCTAGATACTCTTCACGGGGCTCCAGACAGGATTTAGAGATTTAGGGATCACGAGATGGCGGGCCGCCGCCGATTTGAGTCCAGGCAACCACAGCAGCAATCGTTTTACAGAGATTTACAAACTTGAAGTCACCCACCTTAGTTACAATGTCGAATTCGCTGGGGAGGGGGGGCCGCTGCAAGTCGAAGGCTCCCAGCGTGGCTTCACCAGGCTGCAGGCAAGGGATTTATAGGGCAGGGGGGTGTCCGTTGGAAGTGCACAGCCGCTTTTCTTTACTCTTTTCTTTCTCTTCCATTTAACAAGACTGAGCCATAGCAACGCCTGTCAGGGTAGACCTAGTACTAAATATATTTTTCGGGAAAATAGTCCAATTGAATCGATAAAGGTGAGCTGTTAAGAAATTCATGATGATTATAAATATGAAGTAGACTTACCAGGAAGACAGACCAAATAGAATTTAACAAATGAAATTCCAGTGATTGTTTTCTTAAGGAAATACAAACATTGTTCACAGTACTGGAAGCAGAAAAATGAAAGCAAAAAGTTATGGGTGGACTGCTTCAATTAATCTTAGGCACTGGCAACTACTCAGACTGCGTCACAGTCAATCATTCTTTTACCTAGCATACCACACCAGACTAGAAACAACTGTAATATATGCAAATCAGTCTTGGTCCTCCACTACCTGGCAAATTCCACCCTCAAAAGGAAAGCAAGCAGCCACAGTCCAGTTTCCACTAATATGGGCATCTTCAGTAGGGTATAACTTGAATCCTGTGGCATAGTGAGCACCGAATAGAAGTCTGGACATATCTGTCACACTTAGGTCATCACAATGAAGAATGCAAAAAAGTGATGGATGGAATTTCTAAATTAATATTAGCCACTGACACTTACTCAGGCTGTATCCAACATCTGCAAAAACAACAATTGATGGACAGAATGCAGAACAATGTCACGCCAGTACAGAGATCTGGCCCTAAATCCATGTTTTTTTTTGCTCACCATGCCATTCCAGTTTAAACCCAGCCTTATGAAAATAGGTCTTGACCCTATGCCCAATGGGAACAGTCCATCCCGAACTGCCAGGCCAGGTCCTCCTAGTACTGGAAACAAGCATCCTAGGACCGGTTTTGGGGTTTCACCCCTCTGCAGCCAGGATAGCTTGACTCCAGTGGCATAGAGAGCACAAGACCCACGTCTGGACATACTAGTCCTACTTGGGGTGACAAATGCAAAAACAACAATGGATGGACAGAATGCAGAACAATTTCATACATTCATCCCAGTACAGGGATCTGAGCCTAAATCAACTGTTTTTTTGCTCACCATGCGCTTCCATTTTGAATCCAGGTATATGCAAATCAGTCTTGATCCTGTGCCCAATGGGAACAGTCCAGCCCAAACTCATAGGCCAGGTCCTCCCTGGACTGGAAACAAGCATGCTAGGACCGGTTTGAGGTTTCACCCCTCTGCAGCAAGGAAAGCTTGACTCCAGTGGCATAGAGAGCATGGTACCCACGCCTTGGCATACCCGTCTCACTCGGGGTGACAAATGCGAAAACAACAATTGATGGACAGAATGCAGAACAATGTCATACATTCACCCCAGTACAGAGATCTGGGTCTGAATCCAGCGTTTTTTTTCTCACCATTCCATTCCAGTTTAAACCCAGCCATATGCAAATTCGTCTTGACACTGTGCCCAATGGAAACAGTCCAGCCCGAACTGCCAGGCCAGGCCCCTGGACTGGAAACATGCAGCCTAGGACAGGTTTTGGGGTTTCACCCCTCTTTAGCCAGGATAGCTTGACTCCAGTGGCATGGAGAACATATTTCTTGTGCTTTATATAGTATCAGAAATAGTACATTTCAATAATGTTACCCTATACTTTACCGTAGGAAGATCTTTACCTTTGAAGCAGAAATATCAATCAACAGGTTAAACGTTACTAGTAAAACTTCAGGTTGGAAGATTTTCTTTTAGAATGCTCTATCCACTGCTTTGAGGGGTTAGAGACATTTAAATCTACACGGGTGTGGATCTCCACTCTCAAATGGTAAATAGCAAAGAGGTGGAGAGTTGCACCCAGGAGTAGTAGTAATGTACACATGAGTAAATTCACACAAGTATATTTGCCTTTTTGAATTAGGCTCACATTTTTGGTCATAATTATAAAGGTAATATTTGCCACATTTACAGGGTTTTTTGTGTAAGAAATATTATGAATGATTCCTTTGAGGCATTTTACAGTTCATGTGAGAGCGAAGATTTTCAAACATTAAATGCCCAATTCAACATTTTATTTCTCTGTTAATTAAGAGCCTTATCACATAAACAGTTGAGTTTGTCATAACAACTGGTGATAGCAGTAAACAGATATGTGTGCATGGCATTACATTTATTTTCTTAGCTGTAAAATATGCTAACTGTGAATAATAATAATTATTTTATGGTAACAAAAAGTACATTTAAGGTAATAATTTGGTGCTAACATTAAACTAAAATATCACTGACAGGTCTTATGGCTGAGGATTCAAGTAACAGTGATACATATATTGTGAGGTAATATAGTCAATATCTGTGTTTTTCAAATACATGTCCTAAAGTGGAAGATTGCTTTTGAAATTGAAAAATAAATGGCCATTGTGAGTTTTTTCTCAGCACATGGGTTCAGGACCTCAGGTCTTCTGTCCCTGGTGGAACCAAACAGGTACATGTATAGGAGAATGACAGACCTAAATACAGTGAACATTCTTGTGTTCATTGAGTGATGGTCCAGTGGTGGACTGGTCACACGTTCCTGCCAGGGCAGCCAGCGGAGGCCCTTTGTTAGAAACATGGTGCTTTCTCTTACTCTAAATAGAGTTGGGTAACCTGGAATGTGCTGGACGGGACATCTGCAGCTTTTTGACACATGTTGCCTATCCACCTACATAAACCCCTAGATGCCTTCTGTATCGAATGCTGTAACATATTAACATACATCTTTTATATATAGTTTCTTATATAGTTTCTTATATAGCGCACGTATCACCACAAAGGGTATCTCGGCACTTGCTTTGGGAACCCGTCCTGGTTTTTCCCTGTGGGATAGCCCAGCTGGGCACCCCCAAGGTGAAAGCCAGGCATCCTGCCACGGGGGCCGTCGTGGAGATTGAGCAAGCTATTGCCCAGAGTTGCAGAGCGTGAACCCCTGATTCAAGTAGGCACCGAAGCGAGAATTATCAGGTCCGTGGACATTTGGGCTCCAAACCCTGCCGCGTCGGGAATTGAACCCTGGTCCCGGGCCGACCTCTGCTTCTGGGTCTGCCTCCTCTAACCGGTGAGCCACACTTCTCCACTTTAGACACGTTGTTAACCCTTCACCTCCAGTTTCACATGTTTTGATGGCCCTTATGTAATGCTTGATTTGTGCAGGTGGCCCCAGATGGTAGGCTCCACTACTAATTTTTGTGGACTGGGGCTTTTTTTCATAATTAGGTTTTGACCCCGAAAAAGACAGAGGGGCATATTAGCAGCAACTTGCGATAATTACTGCAAACTGCGCTACCGCCTCCCACCGCTCGATTTTATCGCAGAGATAATGCAGTATTACCAGCGTTTATCTGCACAGTGATAAAAAATCCAGTGATAGCAGCGAATCCTACCTATAATGTGAGATTTCCAGCGATAAAAATCCTATAGCTAAGGAAAATCTCGCTAATAGGCAGGTGGGGACTTAGCCGTAGAATCCACCTCCCAGTGACTAATATGGCAAAGACAGGGTTTTACCAGGTGTAAAATCCTGGCGCTAATTGAGGTTAGCGCATATTTTTTTGTCGCAGATATTGCTAATAGGCGATAGCTGTGTTAGCGACTGCTTTCAGTCACTACCAGTTTGGGTTAGCCCACTTTGCATGTCATTAGCGATAAATATCGCTGACATGCAAAGCGGGCCACAAACCGGTCGCTATCGCCTGGAAGCTGTCGCTAACTGCTGTTAGCGACAGCTTGGTAATTGTGTGATGAAAAAATCACAGCTTTATCAGCAAAAAAGAGCCGCTAAAGCGGTGATAACGCCCTTGCTAATAAGCCCCAGAGAGTTTTCGGAAAGAGAGACAGGAGGAGGAAGAAAGTGACAAAATGGGAAATCCAGGCGGAAAAGTAAGGGAATATGGTAGAAAGAGGTGTGAATTGAGATGAGATCTAAACTAGGCAGCTTTGATATACAGCCGCCCTGGCATTAGGCAGTGCTAGTGTGGGGCACTTAAGTAAAACTTTCGTTTTTTTACTGATTAGACTCTATACTTCTAGAAGCAACCATTCGTACTCAAAATACAATATAAGTTCCACAATCAGACTGCCAAAGGCATATCTGCCACACTGGAGAACTAAAATGCTGCCTAAAAACTCCAAACATCTCAATCATCTTATGATTATCATTCACCCAATCATTAGGCCTGGCCAAAATTGTTTTGAATAGCATGAACTTGACCCGAAGGTATCCGGTAACAGAGCGCTTTACATGAGCACCAGTTGTGTTACACAAGAACACATTAATTTTTGTTAGGCATAGGGAGATAAAGTGATTTGCGAATAATCACAGGATGTTGAGCATCATTGCCGAGACTCGAACCCATTCCTCCAGATTTGAGGTTGACCACCCTAGCCGATAGGCCTGATCCTCTCCCCGGTGTAAGATCCCTGTACTCCTTTGCCAGTGATTATGCCCTACAGATAGGCTCCTAAGTGCATTTTGCCAGCTCGTTGTGGTCTCTAGCTATATTTGTCTATCACCTCATCCGAACTCTATCCATCCTACTACCCTGTTTTATACCCCCCTACCAGTCTTCCCGGATGGGTAAGCCTATCAGTCATTTGTAACGCTGTTATAGCACACACTGACCCCTTCTCAGATTTTAGCACAAGGCACTTTCGATTCTCACAAGGAGCCCAAACCATTTGAACGCTTATTTCATTGTCCAATGTAGTTTTAGACCACGAGCTAACACACTTTCAACAAACATCACGCCAGGTGAGCAATAGCATGCAGCACTTTACTAATCGGCCCCTCGGCTCTGCCCCACAGCCTCAAACTGTGTTCACCCACATATCCATATGTAACAACAACGAAAATATGTGTGGCCTATAGGTAAAGCCAGGTGTCAATAATAAACACATTAGGACTCTGTATGCTACACATTATGAATGGTAAGAACTACTCATAGTATGTATCAAGTTAGTAATGAACAGAATAACAAGGTACCGTAGGTAAAGGAAATAGTAGGCAGACTGTGTCATCAGTAAATGCACTTTACGTGTTGTTTTTTTACACATTTTAATATTAGATAAATTGAGTGTTCTTTCTATGACAATATCACTTGTTTTAAAAGCGTTTTTTACGAAATTGTTCAATGATGGTAATATGACTGAAATGTGTATAAATGTGTTATATTGTAAGTTTTTATTGGGAAACATCCTTTACATCGCAACTTTTACAACGCAAACCATTACAACGCATTGCGCTGGGGGGCGCTGTAGGATAGGGAATAGATTTAATTTACTATCCAACACCTACCCTACTATCCACAGGGACTGGAGTTGGAATAGTAAATTAAACTATTCACTATCCAGCACCCCTCAACACTATGGGTTGTAAAGGCATGCGTTGTAAAACTTGCCATGTAAAAGCATGCGTGGTAAAAGCATGCGTTGTAATGTCATACATCCGTTTTTATTAACTGAATAGATTTTCACTCATTCATACATGTGGCGAGGCAATCCAGCATGTAATTGTGTTGAGCACAACATACAGGATTCAAGCTGGCTGTCTATAGCACGATGCTGCACTTCTGTTGTTAAAACAACTGAGAATTATGTTACTCATCTGTTTGCACTTTCACGTCATGTACTTTTTAATGCTCAATTCTGCCTCATTTATTAAGTGCTATGTTACCTATCGTATACATATTAATGATTACTTTTTATATAGTTTTTATTTTGATGTCTGAATGAAGTCTCATTAAACTTGAAACTCCCATTATTCACATAGATTGTTTATAATCTCAGTGTACAAAAAGTTCAGTACATGTCAATATTTGGGGAACGAATATTGCATAATCCTGTTGGGTTCAGTAGGGTAGTGAAATATAGGATGTTTTCGCACGCATGCTGCTCACGGATTTATTGTGTAGATTGACGTCTTTCCTGACAGCCCTGGTACAAATGTGATTCACACATTACCTTCGCTAACCTGGTGTTCATTTTCAACACTGCACTGAGCATTGAATAAACACAGTTTCTGCTTTTGATCAGTGTTTCTACCCAAACACTGCAAGAAGGAAAATTGAATGCATTTGGGTTGATAAGCATTGTATTTGTTAGTACCAGAAAACATTGAACAGAGCGTTCTTTCCTTAAATAATCATTATTTTTGCTTTCTTTTATGTGATTTCTTTTCAATATCTCCCCAGCAGAGGAGAAAACAATACTGATTGGCAAAGAATGTCAAAGATCATAGCAAAGGATGACGTCAGATTGGGATGCAATTACATGTCTTCTGAACTAAATATTTGATAACATCAGGTTGGAAAAGACAAAACGAGATGTTTGGAGTTTTTTTTTAAAACGCTTTAGTTTCCCAGGGTGGCCGATAGGCCACTTTTACCAGACTGAAATGATACTGTCTTTTGAGTTCTGCTCTATGGTGACAGAGGTTTGTCCGTCAACAACATCATCACCATGTAAAAAGCCATGCTGCTGGTGAAAAGCCTGAAGGAAATGCCAATAATGACAGGGACCCATTCTGAAATGTTCACAATTAATTGATGCCCTGAGAATACATCCCTAAGGTGGTATCACATTGTCAGCGTATAGCTTTCCGACTGGGGGGTGGGGAGGGGGGGGTTGTGTTCTACTGCATTTAAAGAGCACTCTTCTTATTTCTTTTGTACAGGTCTGTCGATTTCCCATGGTGGCCTATCACAAAGTTACCTATGCCAGATATTGCAGCAGAGCAGTAATCCTTGATTTCTGGTGAACAGCCACTGTAGCCTGCAGAGTCCGTTGACAGAGAAGTGTCAACAGAAAGGATGTCCACCATGAAAATGTCTTTGTAGTGTCCACAGATGGGACGTCCTTCTTGTAAATGGCTTTGAAGTGTACACAGTAAGCGTGTCCACCATAAACATGGCTTTGAAGTGTCCACAGATCGGACGTCCACCTTGTAAATGGCTTTGACATGTCCACAGTAAAGATGTCCACCATGTTAATGTCTTTGAAGTCTCAAAAGGTGGGATGTCCCCTTTGTAAATGGCTTTGAAGTGTCTAAATTAGGGATGTGCACCATGAAAATAGCTTTGTAGTGTCAACAGATTGGACGTTCACCTTGTAAATGGCTTTGAAGTATCTACAAGTGGGATGTCCACCTTGGAAATGGCTTTGAATTGTCCACAGGTGGGGCATCCACCATGAAAATGGCTCTGAAGGGTTCATAAGTGGGACCTCCACCAAGAAAATGGCTTTGAAGTGTACAGAAATGGGATGTCCACCATGATGAAAATGGCTCAGAATTAGATGGTACAGCAACTATAAACAAGGATTGCAAATCTTCTGATCTACAAGCATACTGTGCTGATTTCAACAAACACCTGCATCTTTCTTTATTAGTGTTTTGGATCATCTATGCACTGATCGCCTTTGCAAAAAATCGGGTCAGTTGCCGGTCTAGTCACGGAACGAGTATTTACTCGTCCGACTTTACAAACCCCCATCGAGGTGAACGCCTGTTTTCTTTGCCGGTATCACCAGTTATCTAGACCGTCAACTGACCCGATTTTTTGGACCTGTTCCCCATCTGCGGAACTTTCTAGTGGTCCCCATATGAAATAGTCTCCTGATTCAGCTATTTTAAATTGACAATCCTATCATTTCATCTTACATTGAGGCATGCATTTATAAGTCCTGATGATGATCCCATACTAACAGGGATCGAAACGTCTTCAACAATATACATTTGATGACTTAAATATTGTATTGAAAAGATCACGCAAAGTGTATTTTTACCATCGTCTGTTACAAATTTGAAGTTTTTACAGACTGCCCTTTCTTTTGCCTTGTATGTATGTCATATGTTTTCACATATGTGATAGCTGGACACAGGCTGTGTCCCGCTTGGTAATTGCTTTACATCTTTGATCTATATATATAACTATTTATACTATTAAAATCTGTCCGGCAGGACAGCAAAAATATAAATTTAATTTTGGTCTATATTCATTCGGATTGTCCTATTCTTGTTAATGTTTGGGACCACTGTCTTTTGAAACATTATACCCCCAAAGGTCCCAGACCAATTGCTACTTTTGGGTTCCCTTGTTCCCTGTAACAAAACGTCTTTACAACAACCAGCTTTACCATGCAATTACGTAGGATATTTTTTATAATGCTTTAGCACTCATACTGTACTACGTAACATTTTACCACACAATTTTTAAAATATTTAAAACCATGGACAACATAATAAAGTAGCTGCTTACTGTAACACTGTGCATTTAAATATATTTTTTTTTAAATAATTCCATTTTAATTAAGTTAAATATTGCCTCCACCAAAATGAAAACACTAAAACGAGGAGCCATTATAATTAGAGATTCCGTCATGATAACATTGTAGAAAAACTATGCTTTTTAATCATATTTTGTTCATAAATATAGTTGTACCTCACAAATATAAGATCGGATGTTCACAGTTGTTTGTACAGTCGGTTACTGCTCTATGTAGTGACCAGAGTGCTTCCTAGTAGAAGAGCTTCAGTCACAGTGATCAGCTTAGAAACACTGTCAGCACCCATCTCAAGTGCTGCTAGCAATAATAAAATAAATTATCAGCATAACCTGAGAATAGTTAGTAAAAATATTTTTAAAATAAAATAAACTTCAAAATAATCCCCAAATAACTCTTTTAAAGTCACAGAGAGTATAGAAAATCAGTACAGCACAGTAGCAGTTTGAGAAAACATCAAAGTTATGGCCATTGAGTTATTTTTCTTCAAATAAAGAATAGTTATTTAATTAATTTAAAAACAAAAATAGTATTCGAAAAAATATGTTTACTGTATGTCTATTGTTATTAAATATTCCCTACCATTGATTATTATTACTGAAAAAATGATTTTCAAAATACACTGGATAGTGAAGAAAATATCTATTCCAACTGCAGTAAGAGTTTGCCTCAGAGAAGGTGCTGGAGACTGTGTAGGGGCAGATTTACTATTCTAAATCCAGTCAGATCTCAGGGAAGGTGGGGGACAGTGGGAGGGGCCACATTACCTATTCTAACCTCTGTCAGGGCTGAACTAGGGTGTGTGCTGGACAGTGGGAGGGTGCAGATTCAATATTGTAACTCCTGTCATGGCCAAACTCAGGGAAGGTGTGGGATACACAGTACAAAATGAGCAAACACTTTTTTTAAAGAGAATGTATTGAATTACAGAGCATTATGTGAACATCACTGACAAGTCAAATACTGTTGAACAACAGTAAACATGTGTACATTTCTCTTAATCTCACCTTTAAACAGTACTCACATTGCTCAAAAGCAATAATCAAGCCTTCAGGCAGAACTAGAGAAAGCCATTTCAACAACCTATCAGACTGAGAAAAAACAAGGCAACCCTTTCTTTCAAGTTTGAAAAAGGAAAGAATCTTAAGTAAATAAAAACATTTTTAAAGGAAAAAAACTAGTTTAAACTGTGAGTACATGGTTTCCCAGTGTAGATGCAGTTTCTATGCTGTCTTGAGTCAGGGCATTAACTGAGGGAAGATACTGTACAGTGAGAGGGGGCCAGATTTACTATTCCAACTTATCACTGATACAACATCGACTTCTATAATATCAAGTTACAAAATTATCAACACCCAATACACAAAACTAAAATAACCCAATCATCGATAAAAAAAATATCATAGAAAAATCTTGATAACTAAAATATCAATAAAATAACATATCACAACTAAAACAACGCTATGCATAATATCGACAACACAAACTGATGAAATACATACAAACTATACCAAAAAACAACATTTAAACATAAAATTAAACTAATTCAATAATATAAACAAATAACATATATCAAACATTAAAAACAAAATGCAAAATGTTTTTTACAAAATTAATAAAATGAAATCACAAACAAATATACTTAAATTAAAAATCAAAAACAAATAAATAAACACTACAACATACAAAAATCACAACTATCAAAAACAACCAAACTTATATATATGACATATATAAAACTATATACCATTTATTTACACATACATTTTAATTATGTTACTAAACAAAATAAAAACAAACATTAAATAAAAATAATCAACATTAAACTAATTAAATTATAACTGCCAAAAAATTCAAAAAAACCTATCTCAACCAATACATTTAAACTACACCAATTCAAACCAGTGAAAAACTCTAACTTATTAAATAAACACTATAAAAGCAATCAATTAATTAACCAACAATTGACAGTGAAATGGCCAAACACTCTTGAAGCACAAAAGTTTTCAAGACAGAAAACAGAACAAAAAAAATCCACACAAACAACTAATCAGAAAAACTCTCAAAAAAAGTATGAACAAAACCTTTTTTTATATATATAAATAAAATTAGCTTAGATGAAAAAACTAATAAACAAATATACTAAAACTATATTATGTTTTCCTTTATATTTCATGGACTTTTTTTAATCTGTCTATTGAACAGCTGATGTAATACACATTGTGTCCCCTTAAAGGGGTCATAGTGGACTTCAATGATTACCAACAATATATTTCAGAAACTTAAGTACACTAAAACTCCACCTAGAATATTCAGAACAAGGATTTACTTTCAAAACAAATACAAAATCAACAATAACACAAAAATATAAAACAAAATATTTATCTAAACCAACAAATAGAATTTACTGATGAAAACTAAGAAATGTATTAAAAAAGCAAAACGTAACTAACAAATAGTTTTATTTTAATAGCTTCTACAAACTTCAACAAAAAACATCAATAAAAGAACTACATCTACTAAAAAAAATAAGTATTTTTGTTAACAACTAAATAAGACACAGACACAATAAACTAAATAAACAAACTCAATGTTACACTTCAATAAAAATAACATTTGCCTTTTTAACCACCAGAACAAAAGAAACCAATAATTAAGCCACAAACATCAAGAAAAGCAAAACAAAATATATGTAAGTATATTTTGAAATGTAATAATTATATACACATGTTTACTCTTCAATACTTATTAATTAACAAATACATATTTGTATATATATAAATATATTCACAGATATGTAAAGAAAATGACTTAAGGGGCAAAGTACATCTCCTCACAAAAGGGAAAACTACTTCTGTGCTACATGGGCTATACTTACACGCAAGAGAAAATAAGGCAGTAAATTGACCCATTGGAAATGAAGGGAATACTATTCCAACTATGGGAGAGCAACAACAGTAGAAAAAAAGTAATTAATGTCAGTAAACACAGCCATACTGCCAAAGCCACAGAAATTGAGGTGTAATATGCTTTAGAGACCATCAAAGAAGCAAGCACCAGCTCACAACAAACCAGTGCCCAAATATTACAAAACGTACTATCAAGACTTACTGACCATGTCACAGGACAATTACCATCCATCTTTATTCTAAAATGCCTAATAAGCCAGAACTAAAATAGATCTACTGCTCAAACACCACCCCCCCCAAACGTTTGCCGAAATCAAAATATTGCAAAATAAAACAGTCACACATAAAGATGAAAAATTCATTCTTTATGACAATAACAGTCATGAAAAGAGAACTATCATCTTTGCCACCAACATTCAAAAGTTAAAACAGTGTGAAACATGGATGGGACATTTAAAGTTTGCGCTAAGTCCTTTTACCAACTCTAAACCATCCATGGAGAATATGAAGAAACCAACATTCAATCAATCAATCAGAGTACTTGAAAAGCAAGCTACTTACCCGTGAGGGTCCCAAAGCGCCAAGGGGAGGGGGGGGGGGTGCTGCTACTGCTCGAAGAGCCAGGTTTTGAGGAGTCTTCTGAAGGCAAGTAGGTCTTGGGTTTGCCGTATGTGGGTAGGGAGGGTGTTCCAGGTCATGGCGGCGAGGTAGGAGAAGGATCTGCCGCGGGGGTCGTTTGTTGGACGTGGGGGACAGCGGCGAGGGCGAGGCTGGCGGAGCGGAGCTGGGGGATGGAGGTGTGGAAGCTGAGTCTGCTGTTTAGGTGGGCTGGTCCGGCGTTGTAGAGTGCTTTGTGCGTGTGGGGGAGGAGTATGAAGGTGATCCTCTTGTCAACAGGGAGCCAGTGTAGGTCTCCCAGGTGGGGGGTGATGTGGCTCGGGCGGGGGACGCTGAAGATCAGCCGGGCGGAGGCAATTTGGAGGCGTTGTAGTCGTAGGTGTTTGGCTGGGATTTCTGCGTAGAGTGCGTTGCCGTAGTCCAGTCTGCTGCTGTTGAGGGCCTATGCCACCGTTCTTCTTGTTTCAGTCGGGATCCACTATTAGATCCTGCAGAGCTTGCGGAGGGTGTTGTAGCAGGAGGAGGAGATGGCCTTGACCTGCTCAGACATAGAGAGGGAGGGGTCGAGGATGAATCCTAGATTGCGTGCACGGTCGGTGGGTGTTGGTGCTGTTCCCAGTGTGGTCGGCCAGCAGTAGTCATCCCAGTCTCAGGGGGTGGGTCCGAGGATGAGGACCTCCATCTTGTCCGAGTTCAGCTACAGACAAGAGCTCCTCATCCAATCGGCGGTGGCCTTTATTCCCTCGTGGAAGTTGGTTTTGGCGGTGTGCGGGTCCTTGGTGAGGGAGGGGATGAGCTGGGTGTCGTCAGCGTAGGAGGTGATGTTCAGGTCATGATGGCGGGCCACTTGTGCGAGAGGGGCCATGTAGATGTTGAACAGCAATGGGCTAAGGGATGAGCCCTGGGGGACACCACAGATGATGTTGGTGGCTTTGGATCGGAAAGGTGGGAGGTAGACGGTCTGAGTTCTGCCGGAGAG
Organism: Lissotriton vulgaris; assembly: GCF_964263255.1. NCBI lineage: Eukaryota > Metazoa > Chordata > Amphibia > Caudata > Salamandridae > Lissotriton > Lissotriton vulgaris. Next base: position 183,296,843 of record NC_141688.1, on the reverse strand, counting down.
GAAGGAGAAAGGAGGTGGTCCAGTCAAGAGCCTTCTCTTGGATTTCGGCTTCTAGGAGGCACGTCTTTAGAGTGCGATGGCAGACCGTGTCAAAGGTGGCTGACAGGTCCAGGAGAATGAGGGCTGATGTTTCGCCGTTTTCTAGTTGGCGCTGATGTCGTCTGTGGCTGCGATGAGGGCTGTTTCGGTGCTGTGGTTTCGTCTGAATCTGGAATGGGACGGCTCGGGTCCAAGATGTTGTTGTCTTTGAGGTGGCGGGCCAGTTGCATGTTGACGATTTTCTCGATGACCTTTGCCGGGAACGGGAGCAGGGAGATGGGCTGGAAGTTCTTGAGGTCCTTGGGGTCTGCTTTGGGCTTCTTGAGGAGGGCGTTGATTTTGGCGTGCTTCCAGCTTTCCGGAATGTCGCTGTTTAGAATGAGATGTTGATGACCTTTTGTAGTTGGGGTGCGATGGCTGCGTCTGCTTTGCTGAATAGGTGGTGTGGGCATGGGTCAGACGGAGATCCTAAGTGATTGGCGTTCATGACCTTGATGTTGTACCAGGAGGTCAGGCGGTAGGCGCTGGTGGTGCTCGCAGGGGAGGTAGAGTCTGGCAAAGTTAGGACGGTCGTGGTGTTGAAGCTGTGGTGGATGTCAGCGATCTTGCGGTGGAAGAAGATGGCCAGTTAGTCGTACAGTTCTTGTGAGGGCGGGATGTCGTTGGCATTGGCGCTGGGGTTGGAGAGTTCATTTAAGATGCTGAAGAGCTCTTTGCTGTTGTGTGCGTTGTTATCCAGGCAGTCTTTGATGGAGGATCTCTTGGCTGATCTAATGAGGTGGTGATGTTTGCTGGTGGTGTCCTTGTGGGCTGCATGGTTGTCCGGTGTGCGTTTGTGGAGCCATGTCTTCTCTAGTTTCCGGCATGCCCGTTTGGAGGTCTGGAGCTCGTCGGTGAACCAGGTGGCTCTCTTGCTGGCGTGGCTGTTGGAGAGTTTCTTGAGTGGGGCGAGGGTGTTGGCACAGTCGTCGATCGACTGTCTGAGGTTGCGGATTCGTCATCTGGGTTGGTGGGGTCAGTGGGTGGGTTCTGGGTGAGGGTGGTGATCAGCTGGTCTTTGGTGACTTTGCTCCAGCAGCGGCGAGGCAGCTGTTGGGTGCGGTGGTGTATGGTTGGTTTATTGAAGGTGAAATGGATGCAGCAGTGGTTGGTTCAGTGGACTTCGGTGGTGAGGTTGAAGGTGACGTGGGTTCTTGTGGAGAAGATGGTGTCCAGCCTGTGGCCGGCAGCGTGGTGGGTGCGGTGATAAGTTGTCTGAGGCCGAGGTTGGCGAGGTTGGCGATCAGCGTGGCGGAGTTGGCATCGTCATTGTTCTCGAGGTGGAAGTTCAGGTCCCCAAGGAGGATGTAGTCCGTGGAGGCGAGTGCGTGGGTGCTGGCGAGGTCGGCGATGGAGTCGCTGAACTGAGCCCGAGAGGTCTGTAGACGAGTGTTCCTCTGAGGGTGGTGTTGGGGTCGGTGTGGATCCGAAAGTGCAGGTGTTCGGTGGTGTTGAGGGTGTCGTCTATGTGGGTGGTGACCTTGAGGGTGGACTTGTGGACGGTGGCTATTCCTCCTCCGATTCCCTTGGTGCGATCCCTGTGGGTCATCTTGTAGCCGTCCGGGATGGCGATGGCGATGTCGGGCGCCAAGGAGTCATTCCACAGGTCTTGGTTAGGAAGGCCACGTCTGGGGTGAAGGTGTCAAGCAGATCCCAGAGCTCTATGGCGTGTTTGCGTGCGGAGTGGGTGTTGAGGCGTATGCAGCGGTGGTGGTTGGGTCTAGTCCTTGGAGGTTTGGAGGCTCAGTCGCAGGTAGAGCTGCAGGTGTGGCAGGAGAAAGGTCCGTGGGACCGTTTTGGGGCGGCCTGGAAGCAGGTGTGGTTTTGGCCGGCTTTGAGTGCGTGGAGGGTGCTGGCATTGTAGCGGAGTCTGATGTTGTGGCGTTCGCGGGGTCCAGGGGTTATGGCGGTGGGTGCAGTCCCGGCAGATACGGGCGCAGACGGGCTTGCCTTCGGCGTGCCCGCAGTGTGCGTCTGCTGCGCGACCGTTCAGCGCCCGGCATACATGGGGAGGTGGGAGGGAGGAGCAGCTGGGAGGCGGGAGGTGGGAGCAGCGAGTGGGCACGGGGTGGGGAAACAGTGGGACAGAAAGCAGAATGGGGCACAAAGAGGGGGAAAACAGTGGCACAGAGGGCAAAAATAGGGCACACAGAGGGGGAAAAACAGTGGCACAGAGGGCACAAATGGGGCACAGAAACGGGGGTAGAGCACACTTACCAGCAGGTACTCGGCAGCGGCAGCAGGGGCACACAGGTGGAGCAGCATGGAGGGGGAGCGACCTACCAGGAGGGTCAGCACACGCTACCAAAACAACACCAAACTACGCGAAAAATAAACATTTAACACCCTAACAAGTCTAACTGCACTGATACTATCTCCCTATGCCCGAAAACTACCTTAAGTGTAAAGTAAATCAAACTTACCTTAACGGACGAAACGCAGCTCTTTACCGCGATGTTCTGCTTGCAAAATTACCTAAAAACGAAACAGAAAGTTAGGAAATTGAAGAAAATGGCTATGTAATGAAAATGAAAAAAGACTACTTCCCCCTACAAGAATGAAGAAATAATAAAAAAATCCAAAAATTTAATATAAATTTGTATATGTTGTAACAAAAAAATAAAAATATACAAAAATCAATATATAATAAATATTATATCATAATATCACCACAAAACATAAAATATAATCATTAATATATATTAAAATGTATATTTCTTTAATGTACTTTACCTTCAACATATAACATTACAATCAGACTATTGTAAACAATATAACAATATTTTATTAAAAAATATCCTACAAAAATGTATTTGTGAAACAAATGGGTAAAATATTTAATATATTAAATATTATTTTTAATATATTAATATTTATTATACTAAATAATACAAATATATACAAACTATAACAGTGGACAATACATAATATATCATTTTATAACAAAAACAAAATTATCTAAAATGTATTAAAACACATATGTAAAAACAAATGTACTTAAATGTTTGCTTTTCTTTAAAAGAAATTCTAAATAAAAAAAATCTAAAAGTCTATAAAGAAAGAACTGAAAATATACTTACTTTACTACATCATTACTATGCTTCAAAAAAAGATACCACTTTTTCAAAACTGTTAAAAAAATTGAATGTAAAAATACATTTGTAACTGTGTTATGCTTTATAAAAATATTGTGAATAACATCAAAATTTGTGAATCATGTGTTTTAATATTTTCAAAAATCGTATGACAAATCTAAATAAAAACAATTCAATTGTGAACAACTAAAATAAATACATGTTTTTGCAACAAATTATTTTTTTTTAAAAATCTGCCATACTTTTCCTTTCTTATGTTTAATTAACATATAAAGCTTACAAAAATGCTATAAAATAAATTATGAAATTTTATTTCAAGTCCAAATCAACTAACCTCAGAGAAAAGTGCTGGAAAATAAACCATAACAAAATACTAATCCAACCTTCGAACAAACTAAAGTCATGGAAAGTGCTGGATAATAAACCATAACAAATGAGTAGTAAAACCTCCAAAACAAATAAATTAAGGTAAAAGTGCTAAATAATGTAAACATTTTAAACATAACAATCATCAAAACTACATCTGGAGGAAGCCCACCTAGGCCAAAATATAGGTACTACACAGTCACACTGTAAACAAATTGACATGTTTTTGGAAATTATATACAGTGATAGTGATGTGTGCTTTAGTTTGTGTTCCACAACAGCACGCCCTCAACAATAGCACACCTATTATGTCTGTCACACATCTTTTGCCCTTTCAAATTTGTCTCCCATGATACTAATGATCTTCACTAGTCATGCAGCTTAAGACTTCTCAAGTGTTCGGAAATTGACATTTAAGTGGCACAACTAATATGAGGCCTTGACACTCCAACTCTAACCAAGATGCTATAATGGCTGTGACATACTCACATTGCACAAATCCAAGGTACTATTTTGATGTCAAAGAAATATCTGTAAGGATGTGTCAGGCCTAGTCACTCCAACTCTAAATAAGCTGCTGGACTCTTTTTGCCCCTTCTCACTTGCCTGTCATGTCACTATTGAAGTTCACTCATCATGCAGGTGTCCATTTGCCAAGTGTTGCTTGAATGAGATTGAATTGACTAAAACTAACATAAGTACTTGTCACTCCAACTCTTACCAAGTTGCTATAGTGAATTTGACACACTCACATTGCACATATTCCATGTCATGTTTTGATGTCAAAGACATATCTGTAAGAATGTGTCAGTAAAGTCAAACACACCTTCTCTGCTAAAACTCTGTATTGGACTCTCGCACATCACCCACATGAAAAGGCAATGACAGTCAATGGAATTGCATAGAATCAGTGTGAGCACCATTCTAAGGACACAATTGAAAGCTTCAGAATAGCTATGTCTCTTTCAGGGGGAACACTAAAAGGCTTGGGCAGTGGGGCACAGTACATTTTGCATATGTCTGATTAAACTCATGTGCACTGTACCAGGGATAACCAATAGCAGAACCAAATGCCATGCAGTGAGTAACTTATGAAAGCAGACACAACACTAACAGCATGTGGCACACATCTAGCTGAAGTATCTGCAAGGTAGACACAGCAACATGGACACATGTTCATGCAGAACTCCACTAAGGTATGACAAGTTGTTCCTCTCCATGTGTGGATACACAAATATCTAACTTCTACACATTGAACCGATATCCAACTTATATCATAGAGAAGTGCAACCTAAATGATGTTGACAGTGGCTAGGCCAAGCTGAACTACTTACCACATAGCATGTCACCAAATGCAATGTCCGCTCCATTTGAATGTCATCCCACATAGACAGCCATCCGACATTTACTCTTGCCATGTTAAACTACAACACTGGCTCCAAGGGCACATCATACTAACCACTGCAAATGGATCAACAAACAGGGATGAAACAAACGCAACTGTACTCACAAATAAGTAACTATACAATACCATCAAATAGTTAGAAAAGTAATGGCAGAACCAATGTCTTCAAAAGTAGTCAAGTCAAGTCAAGTCAAAGAATTTATATAGCGCGCTACATACCCAGAGGGTCTCAAGGCGCTTGAGGAGGGGTGGGGAATTACTTGTCAAATATCCAAGTTTTAAGTTGCTTTATGAATGCTAGGTGGTTCTGGGTAAGGCGAAGGTGAGTGGGAAGTGAGTTCCAGGTTTTAGCTGCCAGGTAGGAGAAGGATCTGCCTCCCATGGTGGTTTTGTTGATGCGAGGTACCGTGGCGAGGGCTTGGTTGGATGATCGTAGCTGGCGGGAGGGGGTGTAGAAGGACAGTCGTGTGTTGAGGCATTCTGGTCCGATTTCGTAGAGTGCTTTGTGTGCGTGGGTTAGGAGCCGGAAAGTGATCCTCTTATTGACGGGGAGCCAGTGGAGGTTTTTCAGGTGACCAGAGATATGTTCTTTACGTGGGATGTCTAATATGAGCCTGGCTGAAGCGTTTTGGATTCGTTGGAGTTTTTTCTGGAGTTTAGCGGTAGTACCGGCGTAGAGGGTGTTTCCATAGTCCAGTCGGCTCGTGACCAGAGCGTGGGTGACCGTTTTCCTAGTTTCGGTGGGGATCCAACGAAATGTTTTTTGAGCATGCGAAGAATGTTGAAGCAGGATGAAGAGACGGCGTTGACTTGTCTGTTCATTGAAAGTGAGGAATCCAGGATGACGCCCAGGTTCCGTGCGTGGTCTGTCGGGATGGGTGCTTTTCCAAGGGCTTCTGGCCACCACGAGTCGTCCCATGCGGAGGGGGAGGTACCTAAGATGAGTACTTCTGTTTTATCTGAGTTCAGTTTCAGACGGCTGTGATTCATCCATTTGGCTACTTCTTTCATTCCTTCGCGTAGGTTAGTTTTGGCAGTGCTAGGGTCATTGGTGAGTGATAGGATCAGTTGGGTGTCGTCCGCGTAGGAGATGATGTTGAGGTTGTGTTGGCGTGCGATGGCCGCGAGGGGGCTCATGTATACGTTGAAAAGGGTGGGGCTGAGTGAAGATCCTTGTGGTACGCCGCAGATGACTTCAGTGGCCTCTGACTTGAATGGTGGAAGGCGGACTCTCTGGGTTCTTCCGGTGAGGAACGAGGTGATCCATTCTAGTGCTTTTCCTTGGATTCCGATGTTTCTGAGGCGCTGTAGAAGGGTGCTGTGGCAGACTGTGTTGAAGGCTGCGGAGAGGTCGAGGAGGATGAGGGCGACTGTGTCTCCATTGTCCAGTAGAGTTCGAATGTCGTCTGTTGCAGCGATGAGGGCGGTCTCCGTGCTGTGTTTTGCTCGGAAGCCGGACTGTGAGACAGCGAGCACAAGGCTGTGACAACAAACTTCCTCTTGCAGACACAGCCAGGGGAGCTCCTCACAAAGGGGTATCAATTGGGAATAGCAGGCACTTTGATGTTTGGATCCTGGGATGGGGGTGCAGAGGTTTAGGGAGGGTGGGTCTGTCTCTGGGAAGGGGCTTCTTGGATTTGAGAGGTTTTTGGGTTGGTTTAGCTTTTGGGAGTACTGTTGGGTTTTTTCATTTTTGTGCTGGGTTCAGGGGAGTGGGGAGACTGTTTTCAGGGGTGGAGTGGGAAGAGAAAGGGATAGGTTTGGGTGGGGGATTTCCTTTGGGATGGGGCAGGTTGCACAGGGGTGAGGGCAAGAGCAAACAAGAAGAATTTATGGGGAGAACATGTAGAGTGTTCAGGATGGAGAACAGATTGAGAGGAAGAGGGAGTAGAAGTGTGAGCTAGGTCTGCTGTCTGCACTGTGTATTGTGTTGGTGTCTGTTGTGTAAGTAAATGTACCAGTTTGCATATTTTTTGTGGGAGTGATGTGGACATGCTGGGTGTTGTGGAAGGGTCTGGGGCTTGCGCTGTAAAGTCTGCAGACATTTTTGTGTCTGTGGAGGGGTCAATATATGTTGCTGTGATGTCTGTGTGCATGGTTGTATGTGTGGAGGGCCCAGTATGTGTGGTGTGATGATAGTGGGTATGGTTGTGTCTGTGGAGGGTCAGGGTGTGCTGGCCTGGTGTCTGCCGGTAAGGCTGTTTCTGTGGAGGGGTCAGTGTGTATTGGTCTGGTGTCTATAAGTATATGCGTGTCTGTGGAGGACTCTGTATGCGTTGCTGTGGTGACTGGGGGTATGCTGGGAGGGGTGAGGGAGGTATGTATCTGCTGTGTACATGTATACTTGAGTTTTTTAAAGTCTTGCTATTGTGTGGCATGTTTGTGTCTGATGTAGTATGTACATTATTAGGTGTGAGTGTGCTTGAGATAGGAATAACAAGAGGAAATGTGGATGGAGAAGGAGCAGGAGGGGTATTGAAGGTTGGGATGGGTGGACTGCTGCCATGAGGGAGGAGGCCAGAGCTGAAAATATCTCTTTAGGCCAGACATGGCAGTGTGAATGCCTTCGAGGTAAGCAACCATCTGGGTCATCTGGGTGATTTTCTCTGAATGGCATTCCGCACTGCATAGGTTGAGAGCCTCCTCAATCAATGCAGCAGGGTAGGGTCTGAGGTGCTTGAAGAGAAGTAGACTGCTCCCTTCTTAGGGGAGCAGGAATGGCCTACTTCCGAAGTGACAACATGAAGTGTGGTAATTGAACTGGAGGTGGCAGACAAGGATAAAGGTGCAGCTGATCCAGTTGGGCCCTCCACCACTCGAGAGTGTCCACCCGAAGATGATGATGAGCTTTTTGCTGATGTTCTCTGGGGCACTCCTCACACCCTTGGTTCCATTCATTTCATAACCCCAGACAGTTCTAGATACACCGACGGCATTATCTATACTCCATCCTTATGTTTAGACTAGGATTGTTGATCAGCTTGCATACTTTGGCACATGTTGCACACCATTATACAGGGATAGGATTGATCAAAGTGTAAGATTTACACAATGCTCACACAAGGCCCAAAATCAAACAAATATTACCATTATTCTTATCACATCATGTAGCATCAGTTATTGTTGTCGCAGACATCATGTCATATGCAAATGCTAACTACACACTGATGACAATTTGCATACCAAATAACGTCATATGTCCTCTAGCTGAAAAGTAAAACAATAATTGGACACATGGAGTTTAGGTATGCATCACTTTGAACAGATGAAGTTCCCTATAAACATTGAGAAACAAACATTTAGGAGATAGATACTCTCAATTCTCATAGCACAACACTCCATAAAGCCATATGAACATCACCAATCCTGGTTTGTGCAGGTTACGACGCCAGTCCTAGATGGAACATCCACAAGCCAATACGCCTTTGCAGGTTTTGAGTGTCCCTGAACATTTATAACATGAAAATGTGGGATCGAAAGAGTCTCAATGGTCAGGCACATCACACCACTCTTTGGTATTGCCTCAACCATCATCTGGCAAATGCACACTGGCCAACTTGTAGGTACTAATGCTTAAGATACCAGCCATGTTTACATTCTCATTTCAACATATGACCAATACTTACCAGTGGGAACTATTGTACAGTCACTGCATGCAATGTGAACTCTATGGCATGTGACATGCAATAGTGACACCATCACACGAGAAACAGTAGTGAGGTAATATCTAGGCCTGGGCAGTGAACTACGCTCTGTTTGCGGAATTTGCAGAGTTTTCTGCACTTCGCATTCCGCAGAGTTCGCGGAGTGCAGAAAACACCACTTTGCGATGTGCAGCGGAGTATTTTCCCCACTCGTGATTGAGAACGGTAAGTTCGCGATTGTGATCGGTAAGCTTGAGAGCGTGAGCTGCCGCTCGGGTAGAATCTCTACCCGAGCTGCAGGAATACCAGCACAAACTGCAGTTCATACTGCACTCTGCCACTCGCAGAACTTTGCTGAGTTTTTTTTGTTAACTTTGCTGAGTTTTGCTTAGCAAAACTCTGCAAACTAGGCACAGGCCTGCTAATATCACCCATCACACAAGGGTTACCAGTTCCCTGTGTGGTACAATTGTCACCCAGATTTACTGAGAACATGAGATGATTACTCACTTCACTCAGCCAGGTGTCTGCTCAAAAGTAGAGAATTGGATGTGGACAGGACTCGGTTGAAAGACAATAGGCAAAGTACAGCAGCATGCACCTACTACCACACCTACACTTACAATGACTCATCTTGTGTGTGGCACATGGGCCACCATCAATATGGTTAATGAAATGCTTGTCTGTAACACTTAAAGTTGGCAATATGACATGCATGACTGTGCCCAGTACTCACCCCCTTGTCGCTGCTGTTGGGCCCTCAACTTCCCATCAAGGTCCAGGTTAGCCACAACCAGGCTGCGGGCCATCGGGGACGGTAGGGTCCGGCACACGCCCCTTCCATACTGGGTGCCCTTCCTCAGCTGTACCTCCACAATCTTGTGTGCCCAGCCCAACATCTCCTCCCAACTCTTCCTCCAGTAGGCACTACATTGGTTGTAAACCTCCAGGGTCCACACCTTCAGGACAAAGGCTCTCCAAACAGCATTCTTCTGATGGGCCTCGGCCTGTATTGATACAATAGATGTAGAAATAGATTGTAACAGGAAGTTTGAGACTAACTGTCATCTTGAAACACATTATGTTGACATCTAGCTCAAGCTTTCATCAAGAGTCAACATATTACATGTGTCTATGTCACATGCTACACACAACTTAAGCAATGATGTATGCTTTTGTGGTCATGTGATGCCTAACCTCTACCCTGGTCATGTCCTGTGCTGTCTGTGCCACCACACTAACATCATGTAGGCCAGGCCCATCCTACATGGAATGTGATGTGAGGTACCATGACACACAACACACCATTTTGACCTTGTGAAGGGTAAACTACCTATGCATGACTGTCCAGGCACCTTTCCTGCCAGGCCCATTGCATTGATGCATATGATCCATAGAGGCAAGTACCATATTATACTCAACATCCTTAGTGGACTGCTTATTTGAGTATCATACTAAGTCAACATAAATATGTGTTGTTTGCACAGCCATCTCAGGACACCTCATTTGCCATATGAGTCACTTTAACAGGGTTGCCAAACAACATACCATTGTATGTGTTGTGTGATAGGGAACATTGTAGCCAAGCAGATTATTCACATTTCTAAATCTCTTCAAAAGTAACCCACTATCTACACTGTTCTTGCCTCAAATAGGCTTGTACAGCAGAAGCAACAATATTATAAAAGTGTCAACAGATTGTGTGAGTAAGGGGACTGTCATTAGTGACAGATACACATTGTGACTGTGGGTCAATGGAAAGAAGTATCCAATCAGGGGTCACCTCAGTCAGCATTCCTCATATTATCCACATAACAGTTATCAGGGCTACTACTGGTACAGAAAACTCTTTCTGGGAACATCCATTGATCAGCAGGTCTACAGGGACATTACTCTGTGCATCAGTTATCCTGCCACAGTAACTCTGGCCCAGGCTGGGCCATGGTCCAGTCTGCCTACCTATCACTGTCAGGTCTTGATCTCTGCAGGCTGATGCTACTTATCCCACATGAACCTCACATCTCCACTAATTCAATACTGACAAGTCATGCTTCCGGTCATCCCACATGTGAACATATGGTTGTTTGGCACTCTTAAGGGGTCTTTGAGCTGTGGCCACCTGCCAGACCACTGTTTTACAAAGTATTTTCATAGTCCGGTGTGGGCTGAGTGATCAGTGGGATGGTGCACTTGGTCAATGTAATTCTCAAAGTCAAGGGCCCCTTAATCCATTAAATGTGTGCCCTATGTAGGGGGCACACAATGTATGAAAGCAATATAATGCTTACACTCTAACACTCAGAGGCACATTGCAACCTATAGCAATAGGAAGAAAGCAGTAAAGTGGAGTTAAATATGTATTTGAGAAACATACCTGTTCATCTAGCAAGACATAAAGCTGAGAATACAAGGGCAGGACCTCATCTATAAGGGTATCTAGCTCCTCTGAAGTGAAGGGACAGGCTCTTTTCCCTGTAGTTCATGCCATGATTGCTCCCAGAAGTGGCAAACGTCAGCTACAATGGAGGCGTTGATAGCAGCAGTGTCAGGAGGTAAGTGAGATTTATTTCCAACTGCCGCGTACAGGTACGGAAGATACGCGGCCATAAGTGTCCACATGTCTCTCCTCAGGTGGATGGTGTTAAAATCACACTGCCCATAACAGTAGCCTCGACTTTCTTCTTTTCTTGGAACACTGACACAGGCGTCTTTTGAGAATTAAAAGATAATGGTAGACTCAATGTGCATCGCTGTGGTTGGGTATTCACTGTATGCCACGGTGTCTACATCACCTCACTCTGAGTCTTCTTGTGCCACTGTGTCGTCGCTGAGGTGGGTGAATCTGGTGGTGCACTGCTAGGGACAGGGCTGCTTTGCGTGATTATGTCACCCTCTTCTTCCCCATCATCACCTCCTGCTGTGATTGGACTTTAACTGATGTTCCCCGGCTGTCCCCACCACCACTTTCAGCAATTTTTTTAAGGTGCTCCTCCCACTTGATTATGTGGTGTTGTTTCATATGGGTCGTCTAGCCTCCAGTACCATAATGTGTATCAGGCTTACCTCGACAAACAATTGTGTCATAAATGGTGCATACAGCAATGTGCTCCCCCTGTTTGCTAACTGTAAAAATGTCTCTAACTGGGGAGGAGTTCTTTTCAACCGGCCCACTGCCGATGCCTGCAGGCAAACTGAAGGTAGGTTGCCATGTCATTGATTGCCTCTCTGCTTCTTCTGAGGCAGGGGTTGGTGCAGGTGTCAGCTGGGGCTTCGCAAATATGGGCACTGGTGGTGGTGCTACCAGTGCCACATCCCTCATGCTGGTTGAAAAGCAATGTCAGAGTCCTCTGTGTCACCTTCCACCATGACAACCTCATCATCGTCATCACCCTCTTCATCCACTACCATGGGTCTAAGTCTTTCTGGTACTTTTCTTTTCTCTTGTCTCTCCTGTTGTCTCCTGGTCTCTGTTGGGATTCACTCTATTTACCTATCATCATCATCATCAGAAGTGTTGCTGCTTGAAGAAGATGGTGCTGCAGTACCCTTCCTTTTCCTTGCTGGAAATATGGGAGCCAATATTTCTAAAAGAGGAGGTACAACTTCTTGCTCTGAAGGAAGCTCAACCTCTGTTCTGCTCCAACATCAGAAAAATCCATTGCTGGCAGCGGCTATTGTCCACTTTGCTGTGTTTTAGGAAAAGATAGTGTAATACTTTGCAAAAGGGACAAATCCAATTCAACATCGCTACTCGTTGGCATCAACATGATTGCACTGGCTGCCTTACTGACAGTCATTCTCCTGGGCTTAGGTTGGGGAGGTGGTGCCGTTGTTCGATGAGTGCTGATCTCAGCTTTCTTGCTGAAAGCCAGTCAGCAGGCACAACTTTCCGAAAAAAGATTGTGGTCGGCACAGCAGTGGTCGAAATTTGCTTCTTCTGCTCTCCACTGGCCACTTTCTTGGCAGCACCTTTCTTTGGGACCATCATTAAACTGTCAGTTGGCAATGGAACTGAGCTTCACAAGAAGCTGAAGAGATCACTGTGTTGCGTGGTGAGTCAGGTGTCACGTCGTGCACAGGCCTTTTGTCTGGAAGTAATGTGGTTGATGTCTCATCTTTTGTGAACCTAAAATCAAAAAATCTGTTTTATAATATAAACTGTGTCTACTGTCTAAATACTGTGTGATAAATGAAAGGCCAATACGATTTTTATAATTAGGATGAACAGAACAGCAATTTTCCCACCATGATGGTTTTAAAACATATGTGATTTTATATTGTGTTTTACTTCAATTCATACTTTGTATTGCATTGCATTGGTTTTAATTAACTGTGCAAATAAAATGTACTTACTTACTTACTTAAAAGCAAAAAAGCAAGAACAGCATCAGTGAATGATGACATTGTTACAGTTTAAGTCTTAGTACAATTAAACAATATCAATCAGTGTGGTTACTTAAGTTATTATAAACAATTCACAATAGTATACAATGTTCATTCTTAAAACAGAAAACAACACCAACATAAACTTTCATGGTGACTATACACTCAGGAAAGATTAGAAAGAGCAACAACTACAAAACAATGCAGCTGTAACTGTTTGCTTTATGTGCAATGGATCACGTCAGCTGTGACATGCAAGGAGGTACAGCTGACAAATGGATTAACAATTTAATAATCCTTACACAATTATTGCTGTTGGGCACCTACAGCAGACATAAGGTTGCTTCAATAATACCAGATGCTATGAAATGATTTTAAAAACCTCAATTTAAAAATAAATAAATAAATAAAATGGAGAAAAATGGAAAAAAATGAAAGTAAGAAAATTATAAATAAGTGGCATTATCCTCAAGCATAACGTTTATTATTATTAATTAAACTACTATCTCATTGCTCAACCATCGATGCAAGCATATGCAAAGGCTCACACTTAATGGACACACAAAATGGTTGCCACATGGTGACCAACAACAACAACAACACATAGCAAAAAGGTATTGGGAGCAAAGAAAAGACATGCAGGTCTATGGCAAAAACACACTGGCTACCTGCACAAAATGGCCACCGACCAACCACATGGTGCACCAGTAAGCAAGGAGACATTGCCACAATAACACATACAACTCCATGGCAAAAACACACTGGATGCCTATGGGAAATGGACACCAGCCACATAGTCAGACTGCAATAACCAGCAAGAGGGCATGGCTACAAACAAAGAAGAAATGCAGGCTACGGAGAAAGCACCCTGACTGGCTTCACAAAATGCCCGCCAGTCAATGGTCACAACAACAACCCACAAGGGGGAATGGCCACAAACAAAGAAAAAACACTGGCCTATGGGGATAGCACACTGGTTGGCTACACAAAATAGCCGCCAGCCACATGGTCACAACAACAACCAGCTAGGGGTAATGGCGACAAACAAGATATGAAGGCCTATGGGGGAAAGCACACTGGCTGGCTACCCAAATTGGCCACCAGCCACATGGTCTGACAACAATCAGCAAGGGGGCATGGGCACAAACAAAGAAGAAACTAAGGCCTATAGGGAAAGCAGTACACTGACTATACAAAATTGCCACCAGCCACATGGTCACAACAACATCAGGATGCCTGAAAAACAAAAAACACATGCAGGCCTAGGGTGGACACTGACTATACAAAATGGCCCCTGGCCACATGGCATACTGATTCTTGAACAACAAAGGCAAATTGTGGCCTATGTCAAACACACACACACACCATACACACACACACGTGCACACACTCATTGACCAGACAAAAGAGGTATGGTAGCACAGAGAACACAGTAGAGCACAGCATTAATTTAATTCAGCAATGCCAAAAAAGAAAATTAACATGGGTAAAAAAGTTCGTAACGACACACATCCTCCAAATATATTACCCCACCTAAGCGCTGAACGTGAACGCTATGGTTAAATATGGGTGATGTGGTTCTGAAATACTGTAATATTCTGCAAGCATACTCACTTTCAGGTGAGCTTCTCTTTTAAAATAGGAGGACTTTGATGGGGCATATGATATATTTATATAGAGTGACAGCGAAGAGTAATTGGCGGTTGCCATTCTATAGGTATTGCATTATCTGCATTGAAATTCTTGAGGGAAGATTGTCCCCATGAAATGGTTGGATTGTTGGATTAGCGAAACAGGAGGCACATGATTTTCAGGCATTAGAACTAACTTACTGAGAATCTTGGATCGGAACTGACAAGCTTTTCATGAGAAGACAGGCATGCCATAACATTAGAAAAGATGTCACTTTTCGACTTGCATGCTATATAGGCATTACACAGAGACTATACACTCTAGAATCAGAAACATGCCAAGTCTTACGAGATCTACAATACTGCAACTGTATATCTTTGTGTTGACGTTAAAGGAGGGTATCAGGACATTTAATATTGATTGCAACTATTGACAAGCATGAGTTTTCACACTTTTGCACAATCTCAATCTTCATATTAATCTTCATATTATAGCACCAGAACATGGGTTCTTGTTTGTTGTGTGTTGTTTTGTTGCAACCAGTATTCTTTTGATTATTGTATCTTTTAGCCCTGAAGAAATCATGGGGTATTCCCTACATGACAAAACATGTGTTGGCTGGCTAAAAGAAGAAAGAAAATAAAGATAACAAAGAATAATTACTGTTTATCAACTGTCCGCATAATTTGTTAAACTATTTAGTATCTGCTCAATGGTTTGTGTTTATAATCTATGTCAAAGAGATCAGTGGTTACAGGAATTTACAGAGCTGCTATGGCAAGAGAAAACAGATCACAAATGAAGATCTCTGTTTGCTAGAGGTGTGAGTGCTTTAGCCAAATTCTCGATATTGTAAATTAAATCTTCATATTCTGCAACATAGTTTAACTTTCTTTTGCTCTTTAGGTGTACCTCAAGTGTAGGTTTTCACTCTCAAGTCCCTTTCCATTACAATTTGTTGTATGAAAGAGAAATTACCAGTGCTGATTTTTAATTCTGCCGACGAGCTGAGCAGCAGAATTTATTTGTGTTCCGTGTTACATGAGTAAGGCAGATTTACTAATTCCTCCAAGTCCACCAGAAGAATTAAAAATTCCGCCAACTCCTAATAAAAATCAATTAATTTGTGATGTAAATAATAATTTTGTTAGCATTCTCTAACACACATCATTGGATATTACATCCATATATATTAATATATATATATATATATATATATATATATATATATATATATATATATATATATATATATATATATATATATATATATATATATATATATATATATATATATTCCAAATCCTGTATTTAGACCCCTCGTTCACTCCACGCTGAATCCAAACAGGACACGGACCCAATTCCTTTTAGTGCTTCAAATGTTTATTGCAGCCAGATGTCTGAGACGCGTTTCGCGGCGCGAACGCCGCTTGTTCACTCGACAATTACATTTGAGCGCGAAGGCTTTTTAAAGTGACAGTGCTATTGTGGTTCAATGACCACGTGATTTACTGAAGTCATAGACATGGAAGAAATACATATCTTTCTGATAAAAATGCTCGTAAAATACATTGCATGTGATGTAGGTTAGAACCTTCAAAACTTAATATATGTAAAATACATTTCAGCTTGACAAATTTATCATAAATTAAGGTTCATCAATTAGTAAACATACTATTTGTAGGGTTTTGTTAAATTTGTGTAAAATACAATAATCCGTTAACCCATTGCATCACGACTATTTTCATAACAAATATAATTTCTTATTCCATGGCAATAGACAAAACGATTTTTTAAAATGTTTAAAGTGCTCTGTGATACTAGTGCTTCTACCTGGTTAAAAAAAGATTTTCATATCTTGTTCTTTGTTTTTACTGTCCTTATAGTCATCAACTTTACCGTTGTAATTTCATGTACCATTTCATATATATTTACATCTTTTTTACCAGTTTGTACGTCCCGTTGAAGATGTTTTCTCAATCAATCTATTTTATATACCTCTCATGTTTGTTTTCCCATCATTATCTGTCATGTTGCCCCGCTTTTCCATCTTGTGTATTAATTATGTGTTATGTGTTTGTCCTCCTCTTCCAACCTCAACAACATTATATAGTTACCCCTTGATTTATATGCTATTTGTTAAAAAACATTTCATAAAATAGTTATAAAATATTTACATCATCCTATATAATTCATATATAAACACAAAATTTACAACATACTAAAATTAGTATTGATCAGGGGTGTTATATGTGCATTGATATACATATCATTAGTCTTGTTGGAGCAGTTGATCGAAACCTTTTTCTTTCTCTCTTTTTTTAGGAACATACACATATTAATTTGTATACATGGTTTTTCTAGGATAAGCACGTGTACATATCCTCCGTAAGATTTAATCCATTGGGGTGTTTTGAATCCAACAGAAGAATATACTGTGTTTCTAGTTTTCGTAACTTATTTTCTCGGTTCCCACCCCTCCTGTTAGGGGATATTGCATCAATAAGGTAAAATTTTAGCCCTTTGTTATTGGATGCATGATGCTTTTTAAAGTGACGAGCCACTGGGTACGTATTGTCCATATTGGTTATGGCTCGTAGATGTTGCAGTATACGTACATGAGCCTGTAGTTTGCTAGACCCCACGTAGTTCAACCCACATGGGCAGGTTAATACGTATACTATGTACTCGGTTTTACAGTTTAGCATTTTATTGATCTCGTAGGGTTTTGTTCTGAAGGGGCTTAGATAAGTTTTTGTATTTACACCATGTGTGCAGGCTTTGCAGGTAGGACATCGTTTGAAACCCTTCAGGTTCTGATACCAGTTTGGTTTGCAAATTATTTCTGGATCTGACACCAATAGTGCGTCCCTCATTGAGGGACCTCTACTGTAAGTAATGGACACCCTCTGCGGTAGCAGGGGTCCTAATACTGGATCGCTTAGGACTGTGGGTCATGCATCTTGGATAATTTTTTGTATAGTTTTATGTTGTCTGCTGTATCCTACAACTAAACGGAAGTTATTCACTTCCAGATCCCCTTGGCTTGCCTGTGAACCTTTCTTAGTGTGATCAGAAGTTGTACCAGTCTTACCAGCTAATAATGTCTCTCTCTCAGTTAGGTTAGTTTTTGCTATAGCCTGATTTATAGTCTTATTAGAGTAACCCCTGACTAGGAATCTCTCCTTACTTTCTTGATGGGCTAGCTCTAATTCTTCCTGGGTTCTGCATATCCTCTTTATCCTTAGCATTTCCCCGTAGGGAATGCTGTTCACTAAATGGTGGGGATGTGAACTCGAGGCATGCAATAGGGAGTTCCCTGCCGTTTTCTTCCTGTGGAGTTTAGTTTGTAAGGTGTTATTCATTACAAACCCCTCTGTATCTAGGAAACTCACCCTTGTTTCACTGATCTCAGCCGTGAATTTTAAATTCAGATGATTGTTATTTATTTCACCCAAGAAGATTTCTGCCTCTCCCTTTGTTCCGTGCCAGATTACAAATAAATCATCTATAAATCTTAGCCATATTTTGACTTTTGATCTTACAGTGTCAGCATGTACTCCTCCCAGGACCAGTTCCTCCCATTTGCCCATGTGCAGGCATGAATAGCTTGGGGAGAAACTGGCCCCCATGGCTACGCCTTGTATTTGGCAGTACAATAGATGATTGAACATAAATATATTGTTATGTAAACAAAATCTAATCATTGATACCAGCATTTCATTGTGTTGGTGAAACATGGGGGCCCTGTTACTCAAATAGTATTCTACTGCTTGCAGACCGTCTTCATGTTTTATACTGGTATATAATGATGTTACATCTATTGCCATCATGATGTATTCGCCATTCCACTGAAAGTCCTTTATCTTGTTTAAAAAGTCACTAGTATCTCTAACATACGACTTTAATGATTTAACATATTCTTGCAGGAAGAAATCCACGTAGACTGATGTCTTTTCCAGTAAGCTATTTCTTGCACTGATAATAGGACGGCCCGGCGGTTTGTTGCTGTCCTTATGTACGTTAGGTATAAAGTATATTGTTGGCACTGTGGGATTCTCGTTTTTTAGATATTTGTACTCAATATCGCTGATGAGGTTTTTATTTCGCCAACTCAATAGTTTCTTATAATACATTTGGTACATTTCTTTCAGTTTGCCAACATCAGTTCTGGAATAACATTGTCTATCATTTAACTGTAGCATGGCCTCTTTCATGTATTCCTCATAAGGCCACAATACTATATTTCCTCCTTTGTCGCTGTTGCGGATTATAACCTCCTTGTTTGTAGAGAGCTTTTTCATTAGCTGGAAGTACATGTGATCTTGGTTTCGATGTCTTTGCATGACAGTACTTGTACCAATTTTTTTATTCAGTTTTTTTATTTTTTGGGATACAACTTCGTGAATCGTATCTATGGCGTCATGCAACATTATTGGGCAATATTTTGATTTTGGTTTAAATTGTGTTAAACCTGCTCCTTTGCTGAGTGGTGTTACTGCTCTTTGTTGTGATGAACTGGCTTGACCGCTCTCTTCATTCCATAAATCCTCCAATTCCTGTTCCATGTCTACCTCTTGAGATGGTGTCATAGGTAGGTTAGTTTCCTCCATATCTTGTGAGGATTTCTTCATGGCATATAACTTTTTTTACTTTAACTTTCTCACTCCTTTATACACATCCATCCGGGTGTTAGGATAGTCAAAGTTGTTTGGTGGACAATATGATAAGCCCAGACTCAAGGTGTTCTCCTCTTTTTGTGTTAATTTCAATTTGGACAAGTTGATTATTGTTCGTTTTGTTTCTTTTTCCAGTAATTCCTTTTTCTTCGGGGTTGGTTTGGATGTTTGCCTGTGTTTTGCTGCATTGCGCCTTTGCTTGCGTTTGTGGTTTGCCCACTTCCGTGTGTTTGAGAGCGGGTCATTGGTCTCAAAGATGCCATTCTTTGAGCGGCTAAAATCTCCATCTCTTCCCCCGGCGATGGTGTCATTTCTGTTGATGTTGTGGGCGCATTATATATATATATATATATATATTTTTTTTTTTCTGAGGCTTTCGGAAATCGAATGTGGCAAGTGATATCCTTCATTGATGCTTCAACCCATTTCAGTGGATAAGATGATAAAAACCATGCAGTAGATGTAACCAGCCATTTTGAGAGAGAGGTTCTTTTCTCCTGTCTGCTTCTGCTGGTCTGTCTATTTGACTGCCCATCTAAGATCACTTTTTCAAATTTTCACTAACCTATCCAATTATTGAACTTTATTTCTACTTTATGATTTGTTTCCCTACCCTCTGCTTTTACATATTATTTTTGCCCTTTTCATTACTATTAAAGAGGATTTTAAAATACAATCCCCTTGACACCAAACATGACATTTATATTGGTTCCCAAGATACAGATACCACTTATCAAATGTAATAAAGAATCCCAATGTTATCATACTGCAGTTACTTTGCAGTAGTGGAAAATGAATTTAAGAGTTCTTCACTACCAAGGCATGTAAAACTTTAAAGGACATGTCCCAGTTTTTAATAACAATAGTTACTACCCTATGGGCTGTTTAAAGCTTACCCTAGGTGTCACACATATATTAAAAAGGAAGGTCAATGCTTGGCCAAAGGTTTTTTTCACCAGTTCGAAATGGCACTTTAAACATGCACTCTGGCTGCAATGGCTGGCCTTAAACATATTTTAAGGGGCTACTTAAGTGAGTGGCAAAATACTTGCTGCATGACCATAACAAGTATTTAATTTACTGTCATGAGTATATGGTATACCACTTTATAGGGGACTTAGAAGTAAATTAAATATACCAATCAGGTGTGAGCCTTTTTTGCCATGTCACAAAGAGAGAGCACTAGCACTTTGTAACCTAATGGTTACAAAAACGAATTCGGCAAAACAGTAGGGGAGAAGGAAATAGGCTTTAGGGCAAACATGAAGTGAAGACTAAGTAAAACAATTGAGAAGCCACCTTGGTGAATGTTTTCCCTTGGTTTGAAAGGTTGTATTTCACAGAAGAGAGACTGCGCTGATCAAATTTGCTCTTTTTTTTAGCTTCCCTAAACACATAAAGTTAAATGGGTGTTTTAAACACCTCTCCATCTCTCATTCAGTGTTGGTAAAAAAACAATTACTTTCACAATGACAGTGAAGCTCTTTAACCCCTTAAGTGCTGCCTCGGTGCATTGGCCGACGGCAGCACTACCTCCCCAGTGCTGCGCACGACCATTGGACGTCCATTCAGCACTAGTTCCAATGGACAGCGCAGCACTGGGGAGGAATGTTTAATAGCATCTATATGGTTAACCTTTACTTAGTTAGTACCACTGAGAAGCTCACCCTTGCAGGCCCACACCTGATGCAATCGTCTGCCAATGAATGTTTGAAAATAAAAATTGAAAATTCTGATCCCTATCAGCAATATGTCATATATGTCTTGTAAACATACTCTATACTGTCAATGTACTACAAAAAAGAAAACTTTACAATGTATGTGTTTGATTTCCTTGCAATACACTCAAATTAAAATGCTATTGTTGAATAAAATGAAGTACAACTATAAGAACATTATTCTCAAATACACAGTTCTCAAAACATTGACAGACACTTCGGTCAAACAATTAATACTAAACTAAAGACAAAAAAAACCAATGAATAAATTATGTAATATAAAAAATATATAATGAAGAACATGTAATAAGGTCCTATATTACGATCTCAGAGTTCAAGTGATGTTCATACCCCACTCAGTCTTTGGCCTTGTGGTCTGAAAATGTCACCAGAACCCTCAATGGCAATAAAGGCCCATTTTACAGAGTTATCATTTATGATTTTATACATTCATACATTCATGGGTTGATAGTAATGGACAGTGGGTTATTGGTAGGCGTAAGTATGCACCTTTAAGTAGTAATAAGCCACAAACACGGTATAGGGTCCAATAAAGGTCTCAGAAAATTAGAACATTGACCATCCCTTGGTAGCAGACAGTGCTCAGTCAGGCCTAACTTAGGAGATAGGAGTGTAAAACATTTTTAAAAACACCAATATATCAAATAAATAAGACACAATACACTATAAAATCCCATACCAATTGATAAAAATAGGAAATGTTTTTATGAACAAATAGACACCAAAACGACAAAAATATAACGAAGGGAACCTGAAATATGAATTATTGAATGTTAACCACTATATAGTGCTTGTAAACTTATACAAATGCTATCCAAAGTTTCCCAAACTTCAGGATGTGCTTCCTTAAAGTCTCCTTGTAGGTTTAAGGTGTCCAAAACACTCATCTAACTATGTGGAATCTCATAGATGGTCTCTGGGGATGTCTGGACTGCAATTCCCATAGGATGGACTGTCGGCTGGGACTTTTGGTGGAGATGATGCAGGTGGGCTTTGTTGACCTGTAGCTTGCAAGGAGTCCACTCCTTAATCCTCCTTGAAGCAAGGCACAGTCCCCAGGGCTGATTGTGCAGCAGGCACAGTCTGTCAGAGTGCAGGCTATTGGGTGCAAATCCAGATTCCAGCAGGGCAGTGCTTCTTCTACTTGTAGTTTCAGGCAGCGGATTTGAGAGACTATGCCCATCTCACATATTTATTCAGTGTTCTGGGGCGACAATCAGGGGGGCACCTCTGTCCAATGAGATACTGGGTGCCTCTCAAAAGCATGACAACTTCACCAAACTGTGGCATCTTCTTGCCCCACAAAGAACTGCACTTCCAAATTCCAACATGGATTATTTATCTCCAAAGGGGTAAGAGCTGGCTACACCAACCGACAGTGTGGTTAATTTCCTTCAGCTCTCCTCCCCTAACCTCAGCAAATTGCCATACTAAGACCGCCATCTGACTGCGGCACAGGATGGTGGGGTAGGTACACCTGGCATTCCTTACTGATCTGCTATCTCTTTGAGCTCGGATTACCTCTGCCCTGGTTAGCCCACTAATCAACTAATCAAAGCAGCCTGGATAAGCCTGTTAATGCTGACTAATCAGCAGAGACCACTAGAATGCAGAATTTTGGCTTACAGAAGAAAAAGTTCTATAACTTCTCTTCTGTACTAGTTATGACAAATTCAACAATGGTAAGTTCTTAAATGTATCAATACCAATCTTTTAAGTTTTTGAATTATATTTATTCCTTTCCTTCAATAATTATACCTAAATAAAATATTGAAATGTTAGCCTATGGAGCTAAGTATTTACAATGTGGAACAAATGATAAGGGCAGTTTTTCCTTCACCGGAGCATATAAAAAAAATGTATATGGTCCCTGCTTATAGTTACGTGTCCCCAACCCTGAGACATCTAGGGGAGACATTGGGGGTGTTAAAGATATAGAAATAAGGAAGATTATCACTTTAAAAGTGCCCATACCATCCAAGTCCAATTTGCATACAATATCATTTTAAAGACAGTCTGCAAAATTCGCCTGCCTATAAAATGACAGCAGGCACTCAGCACGGCAGACATGGAAGTGCAGGAAACCTGCTGGGCCTCTAAACTTCCATGTCCCAATATACACTAGAGACTTATAGCTAGATTGCACCCTCCGGCCCTATTATCTGCTAGGAACGTATAGGGTCTGCCATTGCCAATTATAACTGTACACTATTATATGTACCTTTTTAAACATAGCACTGGCCCTTGGTCTGATTAGCAGAGCCCAGGATACCGACAGAGTCTGTTACCACAAGAAGTGGGGGTGAATCGGGCAAAAGGGTGACTTTCTAACAGATAGACAGACAGACAGACAGACAGACAGATAGAGATGGATAGATAGATAGATAGATAGATAGATAGATAGATAGATAGATAGATAGATAGATAGATAGATAGATAGATAGATAGATAGATAGATAGATAGATAGATAGATAGATAGATAGATAGATAGATAGATAGATAGATAAATAGATAGATAGATCGATCGATCTTGGAAAAAAATGTTATAGTTTACAGTGCTAACTTTAACTTGGGTCCCTGTCATGCACTAGGTAAGACCTCACATATTAAATCACTCACAACATGTTAAATGACATCATTGATGACTTCACTCGTGATATCTCAAAATTGCATCATCGAAAACCTCACTGATGTTGACATTTTCAAGTCATTGTGGTAGAATCCTATAGGAATTGTGTATTGAGTAATTCAACACACTCCCCCTGTGTTTATGTGATAATATAAATAACTTTGAGCTTTCTGCAAGGTCATGCACCCAAGTCACCTGTTGGCAATCGCCCCCCTCCACCCCCCACACCCCTCCTCGCTGCACAGGTTTTTGGCCATGTGCAGCTACGGGCCCTAATGCCAAGTCCCATGAGCTGCAATTAATGGCTTTCACATTTTTTTTCAATTATTAATTTCTCTGAAAAAACTATGAGCGTTGTTCACAAATGACACCTTGCTGGATTTAGATTTCTGTGTGGAGAGGTACAGCTTTCCTTGTTTAACTACGGGTTTATTACGTTTTAGCCCACCAACTTGTAGTAGCTATAGAAAACAAATATAGCAGACTTTCACTTAGAAAATTGCAAAAACTATGGTAAATGAATGTTTACAAGTCTGTACCTAGAAGCTGCGAATAGGGTGTTCTTAGCACACCAAACCATTTGTTGATGTTATTTTTGTAAAAAAGACGTAACATTCACCGCACTGGGGTCCCATTTTTTTTTGTTAACGAAAATTAAAATGTGATTAATTTTTGCTATTTTCTTTGTTCCCTTTAAATAAAAACACAAATCCAGTGTACTATCAAAGTCGCCAACATGTAGGGGAAATGATGCACATTTGACCTTGGAACCTTGGGGCATATTACCGAGGAGTGCATTGGAAAACGCACAACGCACATTCCCGTATCGCCGGCTATCGCCGGATTTCATCGCCTTTTTAGCGCGCAATTATCAATGCGCATCAGGCAGGCGAATAGAAATCCGCCGATAGCCGGCGATATGGCACATTAGCGCATGAAAACAACCATTGTTTTCATGCGCTAATGTGGGCCTTGATAATATGGGGGGGTGGGTTCAGCTTTATGATCCACACCCCCATGTTAACAATGCCTAACGCCTGGTCAGAGCAGGCATTGGGAGGCCTGCGATACATACGTTTATCGCAAGTCTGTTCCTCCCATCGCCTTCCTTGGTAATAGGGGGTTCCAACCTCCAACCACATTTTTCATGTGGTTGGACGTGTGAACGCCCACTTTGCATGTCATTAGCGATGTTTAACGCCGACATGCAAAGTGGGCTTGGGCCAGGCTTTAAATTGCCCTTGTTAATAGGGCTCTAGCAGTGTCGCCTCTTTCTCGGCACAATTCGCCGAGAAAGCGGCGATACTAGCCCTTGGTAATATGCCCCCTTCTGAGGAAAACGTTAGGAAGGCTTTAGCCTGGATCGAGCCATATATCAAAGAAGGGCCCAGCAGAGCAATTGCCAATTGGAGAAGCCTCAGCAGTTAAAGGGATAAAAGGCAACTCAAACACAAAAAAATCCTTAAATAACTAAGGGGCATATTATCAAGGACCAGTGTTAAAATTATCGGCAGGAAACTGCCTACTAAACAGCGATAATGGGCTTGATAATACGCCCTTGTTAAATCCCATAGAAGCTCATGTTCTTGTGTTACCGCCCCGGTGGTGGGGGGGACCCCAATATCCTGCCTGATGTATGCTGATGATGTCCTCATTTGCGATTTAACCCCTAAAGGACTTTCCAATCGGCTACATGCTCTCCATAGTTTCGCTGTGGCTCATTGCATGAAGATTAACATAACCAAAAGCAAAGTCATGTGTATAGCTGGCAAGAAGAGGTGTCGTTCTGTAGATTTTGGTTGGTTTATCGGGGGTCAAAAACTGGAGGTTGTAAAGTCGTATATTTTTCTGGGGAAAATCATTACGGCTATTTTGAGTGAGAAGCTCCAAATAGAGCATTGCTCTCGCAAAGCTCTTGCCCATGGCAAAGGTTTAAACTCACTATACCATGCAACGGGGAAACGGCACTTTCCGATTTTATTGGAAGTGTATAGATCTAAAATCCCCGCAACAATTCTCTATGGTATCGAGCTAATAGAGTTGAAAAAGTGGGACTTCTGCCATAAGATTGAGGGGAAACTGTTAAGATCTCTCTCTTCCCTAAATACTGCCTGCTCTTTGGCCGCTTGTAGGCTCGACTTTGGTCTAAGGAGTAGTTGGGTATAGGGATTATGTGCCCTAGTAAGATGGGTGGCCTGTCTTGCGAGAGCGGAAGTAGGGACAATGAGAGCTCTCCTTAAAAGTGAATTATTGGGTAATTTCAATGAGTTTTCTCAACTGGTTCGTAATTTTAGAAAAGCCGTATCTCTTTTAAAATTAGATGAAACTACTCTCTTTGTGTATTCCCCCTTACAGTTAAAACTTGTTTTAAAAGCAGCCTCTTGGGACCTATGCTTTCAATCGGATAAAAAGCTTATTTGTGAAAAAAGGAATGTAGATATCCTTCTTGACACCTATCTGATGAAACTTCCACAACCTTATGTGCGATGGTCCCTGCCTCACGGTATTCGTAGATTTTGGTTTCTTCTACGTTACGATGTAATACCCCTTAATCTTTTGTTATCTAAATGGCATGGTTCCTCTTCTTTGTGCAATTTATGTAATTTGAACATCCAGGACTGTATGCATGTTCTACTGATTTGCCCGGCGCTCTGTAAATTGCGCTCTAGATGGTTAAAAGTTATTTGTCTCCGTCTTGGCATTGTCACCTTGAATGACTTTCTTCATGCACTTTATTGTCCCCCTAATGAAATGTTCTGCTTCCACATTTTTAACTTTTTTAAAGGTTTTTTACCTATTTATTAATATTCAACGGAGATGCTTTTCGACTTGCCAATTCTCTACAGTTCTGTTTTGTATGTCAGTTCTGTATTTAATCTAGGTATCCTATATGGCAGATATTGTTTGTCCAATGTAATTGTATTGTTCTTATTTCTGTACATTTTATGTGGCCCTCTGTCGAGAGCCAAAACATAATAAATAAAATTGAATTGTGTTAACATGGGCTTCTATGGAAATTAGCAAGGGCGTTATCAAGCCCATTATCGCGGTTTTATCGGCAATTTCCTGCCGATAAAACGGCGATAATTTTAACACCGGTCCTTGATAATATATGTGATGTGATGTGATGTAAAAGGCATTTGTAAAGCGCAGCATACACTATACAGTTTCTTGGCGCTGAATATATATGCCCCTTAGACTCCACCGCTCAAAAGCAGTAGATGTGCACTGGCTCACTATACAAAAATGAACACGGTGGAGTGTTTTATCCAAATAATTTTAAAGATGCTTTCGGCTTCCAGACCTATTTCTAGCTGGTCACTTAGAAACACATACGACATTCGGAGGAGTCAGGAAAAAACGCCTTCACATGTTTACTAGACTGGTTAAACAAGAGCCCAGAAAGATCTGTCACCAGTGTGATTTTGGAGCCTAGCTATCAGACTGCATGACAGACAGACGGGTCACTGCGGCAAGCGTCCTGCTAACCCCAGCAGAATGCATAATGCGTTCTGTTACCGGCTCGTACGAGCAGCGCTGTCGGAACGCGAGACAGACAGGAGGAAGGCGCCCATCCTGCTCGCCGTAACTGCCAAAGTGTCAGAAAGCGAGCAGCGAAAAGAGAATTTAAATACTGCACTTTTTAGAGTATTAAAATCAGAGTGCTAATGTGAAAAGCAGAAATGACAGTGTCAAAACACCCAGCTGCTAGAGCAGCATCTGAAGGCGACTGAATTTCGATTAATAATGTGTTCCTTTGAGGCAAAGGCTCAGCAATGAGAGGAAATTAATTAACTAGTACAAAACAAGTATTCTACACAATCATTTTTTATTTTGTTTTAGCTAAGGATGCTAGAATTTCACATTTGCAGGAGGGTTTGTTTTTATCAGTGCTCGTTGCTTGGAACTGCATCTTGTTTAAATTGTATTTAGAAATGAATGTTTGTGTCTCAGTTCTGGGGCTCTACTTGCCGTTACTCTTTGTAAATATGTGGTAATGTAAATTATAGTTGTTTTCTGTGTTGGTTGAGAATAAGTGCAAAAGCATTCATGAAAGAGAGGATTTTCCAAGGTATTTGGCAGCCTGGAATAGAAATTCAAGCAAGGGACCCCTGGGCAAGTAAAAGCAAGAAATATCCCTTATGCCCTGGGAGTTTTCAGCCACATTTATTTTTCATTTCTCAGAAACAACCCCTGACTTTGTGAGTTTTGTTTCTGAAAAATGGAAATACTGCTGAGTGAGCTACCTTTGGAACAGCGGCTCCCATTGACATTACATGTTTGCTGAATATGATTCTGCTAGTTTAAGCACTTAAATAAAATATGCCTTCTCGTAGCAGTGGGGAAGTCAAAATAAGGTGGGCAGGCTGCATTCAACACTGAAGCAGAGTGCTCTGTGAGTGAAGTAAAAGATTTAGTTACATTATGTATTCTCCAGGTGCCCCAATGGCTATCAATTCAAAATAAATTTGCTTACAAACGCCATGCATTATTCATAAATTAATATACACATGTGTTCCACAATATATGACACACAGGTGTATGGCTTAATGGAAATTTGAAGTCTCTGCTTCTAGAACCACTGACATTCAGAATGGAATGAAGCATTGACAAAGACAATAGGCCTGTCTATTTTGTAAATTAATTTACCTTCTCAGTCATTGTAATGGCTGTGCGGGTTTGTCTGAGCTGGTTCAGGGGTCACTGGGCTTACTGGGCCTGCTAGTCATTAATCGAATAATTGAGTTTAATTTACCACTGTTATACTGGGGCTGGCCTGGAGGCACTGATAAAGGAGCATTAAATTCACCACATTAGCACTTTATTCTCAAGTAGTGAGAGAGAGAAACTGTTTTGGCATCATTATCATGACTAATCTGCACCCATATACAGGGCCTCATTTATGAGGCTGTGCGTCACTTTTGCGCCGCCGGAGCGTCACTTTTTGTGACGCACCAGTGGAGTAAAAAATGCGCCTTTTTGCGCCATATTTACAAAGTGACACATCTAGGTAGATGCGTCACTTTGTAAACCCCTGTGTCACATCATACCTGCGCCAGGTATAATGTATGCAAGGGGGGCGTATTGACGCAAGAAAGGGTCATGGAAGTGACGCGGTGAAATCTCATAGATTTCACTGCGCCACTTCTAGGACTCAAATGCGTCAATATCTTATGCCTGCCTCACAGCAGGCGTTAGACTGACGCAGGCCCTTTCACATGGGGTTTTCCCCATATGAAAGGACCCATTGCTGGAATTGCGTCACTTTTGTGACACACTCCAGCAATGCGTCACTTTTGCGCCTCCAGATACGTCAGAAATACAGACATATCTGTAACTCCTTGCGACATGATGCATTGCTGTTTTCACGCAGTGATGCGTCACTTTTCATAAATGAGGCCCATAGTCTTTTATCATGTTCACATCTGTGTCATTAGATCATGTAATGCATTAACGTGTAGAGCGAAGTGATGGGTATAATTTTGTATAATGTGGAGAAATCGACATTGCAGTCACGTACTATTTGATGAAAGCCATATTGTGAAGAGTTCTACATGTCAATAATGAGAGATAATTTGTTATGAAACGCATTGATTTAAATGTTTGTGCACAGTAACAATGATCACATATATGTGTGCTTAATGAAATTATATGTTGATTGTTATGTTGGCCGAAGTCTGTAGGCCACAGCTTTCCAAACTTTTCATGTTGGTGACACAACTTTTTGTAAAAGAAATTTCAGGGACACGGTAACCCGAGCGAGCGCAGAGAGCTAGCCCGAACCACCCACAACCCCACACACACAACCACACACACAGCCCCCACCCGCCCCCCCACACACACCCCCACAAAGCTGCCCCGCCTTACGAGAGATCTTGTAAATACAAGATTTCTAAAAGGGAATTTAAGCCCCACCCCTCCTTTCCATTGGGTAGCGTTAGTTACCAAGCTGATAAAAAAGTCTTCAGGAGAGCTGGGCCGCGTACAGGCATTACAAGGGCGTCTTCACTCCCCCTCCTCGCGTGTCAAGCAAAGGTTCTTGTAGAATTCAGTTTGTCTTCTGTTTCCCTCTCCCATCTACCCCCACCCCACTCTCAGGCCGTGAAGTTAGAAAATTGCTGGTAATTTCGTTTGCGCTTTACAAATACTGCTTTCATTCACTGAATAACCTTGCAGTGGGCACTGCCCTCACTGCAGTGAGAGCCACCACTTCTCCCCATTCTTATGCTTTCTCTTGTGGTTTTCTCTCACTTTAATCACCCGGCTCTCTTCCTCTTGTTGTATTTCTCCTCCTGTCCTTTACCCCCTCCCCTTTCCTATTACACCTCTTCCCCCAGAGCTCACCCTTCAGTGCAGGGCCTCTTCCCGGAAGCTGTTCTTAGAATGTGTGCCTTTCCATTCCTGGTGCACTACAGCTCTCACTCAGGCGGACCTCTCTCCAGGACCACCTCCTGTCTCTGCCGAAGACTAGAAGGCACATGTCTTGCTCCCCCTCCTTTCCCCCATGCCACATCTTTACTGCCCCCTGTACTCCCCTGCCCCAATCTCACTAAACTTCCTTTACCCATGATTCCCCTGCGTCCCTCTATAATGGTGCACTTGTGTCCACGTACACCTGGCTGCACTGAACACCCCCAGACCCCCAAGCCCTCGTATCTCACCAATGTTTCTTTACCCATGATTCCTGTGTCTCTCTATTGCTGTGCATTTGTGCCCACGCCCACCTCTAGCAAGATCTGCACTGCCCCCTTCACCCCCATTGTCCTGTTTTCCTTTGTGCTGGTGCATTTGCACCCACGCTCACCTCTGATTCCCCTGCGTCCCTCTATAATGGTACACTTGTGTCCACGTGCACCTGGTCGCCAGTATGGCCATATGCTCTAAATGCAAAAATACCAACAACAAAAAAAACGTGGACGCGGTAAGGACCCGTTTTCTTGAGTTTATTTCATTTTTTTAAGATATAAAAAACCTCTCTCTGTGTCCCACCAGCTAGTTAATGACAAAGACACAGAGAGAGGTTTTTTATATCTTAAAAAAATGAAATAAACTCAAGAAAACGGGTCCTTACCGCGTCCACGTTTTTTTTGTTGTTGGTATTTTTGCATTTAGATAGCTCTTCATTCCACAGGGTGGGACGCCGGAGCGGATTTGTGAACAGTTAATATATTATCTATTACGTAAAATCCCACTGTACTGCAACAGGTTTTCCTTTCTGCTCTACAGCTGACGCAGAACGTAATAAAGCAACATTTTTCACCTGCTACTTAAGAAGTTTCCAGATCTTTGTGAAATTCTAATTTCAGTGTAATAATTGAACCGCTTCATTATCAAAAGTGCACTCTGCGGCCCTGAAATAAACGCATCGCATTAACAGCGCCAGTGTTTGCGCGTGTCTTGTGTTATAGATCGGTGGGTTGCAGCGCGTGCTGCGGTTACAGACAATTCCATTTCTTGAAGCAGGTTGTAGATGACCCTGCCTTTCATATTTCTTCTGTCTATAAAATTAGTGCCATGGGTATGCCCAATTGTTTGCACTGTCCCTCCCCCAGCCCCCGGATCTCACTACTGTTTCTTTACTCATGATTCCCCTGTGCACGTCCATAATGCCGCTCCCTTCTTTTCCACGCCCACCTCTTTTTAGCCCGGGCTGTACTGCACACCTTTCTCATGTGTTCACCTCTCTCTTCTCTTGTGCCTATGCCTTTGTCGGGAGTGCACTACCGTACCATAATCGCCCTCCCTTTAAACCCCTCTCATCTCCATTTCTTCCTCCTTCTACAAGGCTCCGCTGCATCTCCACTGCTACTCCGCCTTGCACGATGTAAACAGTGTACGAGGCTGGTGTCGCATTCCACTATATTGGCCGCCCCTGACATCATCACATCACATTGCGCGACACACCTACGCATGGGGCCCGACACAGTAATGTTTCGCGCCACACAGTTTGGAAAGCTGTGCTCTAGGCCTTATGCCTATTCCTCCCTGCTGCTCTCGAGTAGTATTTGCTAGTAGAATGCATTTGTATGCACAATCTGATCTTTCTCACGTTTCTGTTGCGGTCGGAGAAATGCATCTTTGTTAGTTAGAATAATGTCTTTTCTTTCTTAGGGAGGAGAAGAAACATTGAACAGCGATGCTGATAATGTGGGATGGTGTTCTTTTCTCACCAGAGAGAGCCTGAGAATCAAGTTCATCGGGCCAAGGTTTGGGAGCATCGCTGCTGGATGGAAAGTTACCTACGAGGAGGTGTCTTGTGTGGATGGGGTGATGACGAAAGACATGATTGGACGTTCTGAATCGATTCTTCTATTGGGGTTAGGGAAATAGTCGGGGACTTCTTACTTGTCTTGAGAGCATAGTAGAATGAGCTCTGTAGCTTTATGCTACTTGACCCATTTAAAGTGAATGGTATTCTTAGGAAGCCTTCATGTGCTGACATCTTTTTAAAACCTGCCTGGGGGACTCTGGATGTTTTTGCAGTTATATTTTGTGCCCTGATTCTAGAACTAGTTATTCTCTGTATGCCGCATTGTCTTAAATTCACCTGTAGGTTTGGTTTTGTATCAGTTCCAATGTATTTCTACAACCTCATTTTGAGGTGTTTGTATCTCCAGCTGTTCTTGGCTCTGTAATAAACTAACTAAACTTATAATCGGGTGTCTGTGATTCTCCACATGTTTAATGAAATTCTCGCCCCTCCACACTTAGAAGCAGACAACAAAGAACAATCGGCACAGGGTTCCACAATAAGTCTAGAACATGGAACTCTGCTCCTTCAGTAGCAAGGCAAACAATCAAAGACCTACTCAAGGTCATGGATGAGGATTAGTGACTCAGAACCCAAAAATCACACAATATCTCTCAATAGAAGAATGGGTACTAGTGTTCTACTTTACAAATGTAAAGTATGCAGAAGTACACAAACAAAGTCTGCTGGATGCAAGAGGTCAGCAACTACGAAATAATCTATGAAAACAAGTACTCACTCAGTGAGGCTAGTGAGAGGCTTCCTTTCTATTCTGTCACGTAAAAGATAGTCTCAGATTGACTTATGGTTATATTGGCCACCTAAATTCGCCAGGTCAAGTTCAATGACTTCCCAATCAGGATCTCATACTACAAAGTGAAGGTTCAGTTCTGAAGCTGCCTTTGTACAGTGCAGTAAAAACAACTAGTACACCAGCCCTCTCTTCCAAGAATCCTGATAGAGATCTGTTATCGTCTGGCTAGTGAGCCTTGACGGTTCGTGGAGTTATTTGTACAGTTACCCTGCCCAAACAAAAAGCAAGCACCACCCACAGATCCTTTTGCTAGCAATACACAATGCTAGTCTGCTAGGCTACTCCAACCACAATTGTGTTGAGCAGGTTTTCAGTAGAAATCCATGGGTTCCACTGAGCTCTTGTCACCCATAGCATATATCATCCTGCTTCAGCCGTTCATGAATACCAGTTCTACATACCTGCATTCCATACGTGCACAAGGAATGCAGTGAGGAATCTAGATATTTGCAATTAAAAGAGAACCTTTGTACTGACAAACCCAGTAGATCATTTGTTCTTCCGCAGGTAAAAAGTAAATAAGTTATGTCTTGCAATAATCAACTAACACACTGCCAGCCTTGTGTAATCCAGTGAGCTGATGGTAGCCAAGCTTGCCTGGAAGGGCATGGACGGTGAGAGCCTCCAGACCACAGATTCTTTGTATGGGTTACAAGGTCATTGTACACATGATGTCTGTGTGCTAAGGCCAAAAAAAAGCAAAACATGTCCCATTCTGGGTATATAAATGTAGGGGACCTTCCCATTCTTACAATGCTTACTTTAATGAATGGGGAATGCTAAAGTACTTAAAAGGTTGAGTAAGCCCATGGAAAGATCTGTTAACCGTACGGTGGTCTTCCCCCAAACCTTTTGCCTTCGTCCTCCGTTTTTGCTGTTCTGGTTTTTGCTGGCCTTAGGACTCTGTGCACTGTACCACTGCTAACCAGTGATAAAGTGCATTTACTTACTCTTTAAAACATGGTAACCTTAACTTATCCCCAATTGTCATACTTTACTTTTTACATATTTTACTCAAAAGTTCCTAGTTGAGGGGGGCAAGGCCGTACCAAGAAATGTGGCGGATGCTTATTCCAAGAGTTCCCAACACCGGCCCTGAAATCTGTCACAATCCCAGTCCACGGGCACTCTTTGCCAGAATTCCTGACAAGGGGAGGAGCTGGAACGACTTCAGAGGCTACAAAGCGATTCCCACCCTTTGGCCACATATGGAGGCAGGAGCGGATGTATTTGTGCATTGAGTTTCTACCTCCAAGAATCTCTTCTCTGCTAAGTCTCAGGGCCAAACAATATCCTCCCCTATGGCGCCCTTCCTATGCATCCTGTCTAGCTCAATTTGAATGTCGCTCTGTGAAAATGTATAGAGTCGTCATGTTAGTCATGTATCAGGTAAGATTCACTACTACTCTGTGGGGTTATACATTGTTGGACTGGAATTTTGGCCCTAATTCTGCAAAGATATAAGTGGAGGAGGCATTGGGCTTCTTCAGGTGCTACCTCTTGAAAGTCTATGTGCGTTCAGACTTAACAAGACCTGCCTGATGTTTTAAAGACCACATCGGTTAGGTGCTGATACCACGTGTTGTATAAAAGGGCACTGTAGATTGCATGTTGAATGCTAGTGTTGGGGTATGTGTAGTTGTAAGTGGCATGGAAGAGATCCCTACATAAGCACTGTGATAGTTTTTATACAGGCTCCATTTGGCCAGGAGGCTCTTTAGCAGTGAATTGGTTCAGTAGCACCTAAACGAAACAGAGGGTACATAGAAGTGCAAAAGAACATAACTTGTGATTCAACATTGCTGGTCTCTGATATAAATCCAGGGGTGGTGTTTGTGATGCTCTGGTTACGGGTGTTTCCGTTCAACATAGCAAAAAAGTTCTGGGTGCAGTTCATAAGTTTGATTCACACACTTTAAATCCACATTGTGGTGATGACATGGTATCGGCAAGGTGGTGCACTTGATGGTTCAATTGCAGAGCTGTTGGATAAGGCCTTGGTTCATCAGTTACTTCAGAAAAACATTGCATGTGCTCCATTGCTAATGATTGCTTCTACTGAGTTCCTGTATCTCCCTCTGAGGTGTGTTCTCCAAATTCCCTTTATGCGCTTTTTGCTGTGGGGCACCGTAAGATGACTCTGGTTGGGGTATCTAGTTAGCGCTTAAAACTTGAAGTTGGCTTACGGGTAATCAGGTGAATTAATGTATTTAATCAGTCCTTGTATTTAACTAGATGCTTGGACTAGATGCATAGGGACTGATTTATCAGGTTTTATCTAGGGATTTTTTTGAGCATCACCAGTTTTCCCGAGACCCTGTCTGTCCTGATGTGTGTCTGGGGGCTTTGTCGGTGAGAGTTTCTTTCAACCTACAAGTGCGAGGAGGGTGCGTGTCAATGTTAACTGGTGTTGGTGGTTGCAACATGCCCTGAGATCATGTGTCTCAGGTTGCATGCTGCATGCTGAGATCATGTGTCTCAGCATGCAGCATGCAACCTGCCCCTTGCTGTGGTGCCAGATCGCTCAGTTCCACCCTTTCTCTAGAAGCTTCACTTTCTGGGCTAACTTTGGGCTATTTTTGTTGAGTTTTGGTGCTGCCCTAGATATTCTGCAATCTGCTATTTCACTTATCAAGAGGCGAAGGGGGTTGTGAAGTTGTTCCGTGGCTTTCATATACCTCTGATTACTGTTTGGTGGTATCTGAGGTCGGGGCTTACTGCTTTCTCCAGATAGTGTATGTAAGGCCTGGTGTGTTAATCAATTGCTTGGCTTGATGCAGGGGTCAGAGCAGTCTGCGTTCTACTCTTGTCTGCAGCTGTGATGGCTTTGTGGCCTCCCCTCTCTCAGGCACTTCCCCTCTCCCTCAGATCATGTCTTCTCAGACATGTTTGGAACTGTGGTTCCAAGCTTGTTGCTAGGGACTTCCAACTAGTGGGCATGCTAGAGGAATGGCATTGTGACCGGCCTTTCGATATTCAAAATAACAGAAAGCATCTCTGAGATCATAAGACCGCAGGGAGTCCATGCCTAAGGCCAGCAATACTCGGCAACGATTGCCTAGGGATGATGACTGGGCTGGAACTGCCTAACAACTTTGGGACATCTGGCTAACCTGATGCACCTCTTGAGCAGCTCAGCACATGCGGTTGCCTGACAACTTATTTATATTTGTGCATATACTGTGGAGATTGTGAGATCTTCACTATCCCACGCATACGGGAATCCTGCATTCTTAGAACTTAAATGGACTTCCATCTGTCAGGAGTCTTGTACTTTTTGTGAGCGCTGATGGAAGTACACGCCTTACAGGAAACTGCAGAGGGTTTGAGAATGGGGACCTTTCGACTTAATAATTGCAACCCATCTCAAAAGACTTTGGATGCAGGAACCTGGGTGCCTGCTTTTATGTACTTGGTCTGGAAGCCTCCCCACCCCCTCATCAGACTGCCCTCTCCATGGAGCATGGCCAGTCAAACCGGCTCTGGGGGATCTGCAGCAGCGTGTGGCCTTGGCTCATGCAAGCACCCTAATGCGAATTTTAATGAGGATACCTGATCGTCAGAGCATATATAGCATCCTTGAATCCTCAAACGCAAGTGAGAGTTTGTATTCTCAACATTGTCCCTTTTTTGGGACTTGGTACAGTCAATTTTTGGGATGTGGGCAAATGTGGGGGAACATTTCTCTTGGGTTGGATCTTGCTGCTCATTTTGATTATGTGTATGTGTGAAGGCATCACCTGCCCAGACAGTTACTCCTCACTGATGTAGTAGTGGCATTGGCACCTGGTGGACTGAGTTCCCTGTCTGTGTTTGCTGTTGCCACATGTTTGTCCAATCAGCTTATCCCTGTTGCGGTGGTGCAGCTCCCTGCGGTTGAATGTAAGGTGTATTGGGGTTTCCCTGGGCTTGGTTTTGTGGATGAGGAGCTTGTAGTGGTTGGCCCTGGCCCATCAAGCAATGTTTATGGTATGCTTTCAACTGGCATCTATCTGCCAGGAAGCCCATCCTGTGGAAACAGTAATATTCCCTAGGGTCTGGTTGCTGCCAACTAAGTATGGGCGGAAAATCCGCTCCGCTCGTGGATTTTGCGGATTTTCGGTAAATTCGCAATCCGCAAACGCTCGCGAATTTACCGAAAATCTGCAAATCCGCACGCAGCAGTTTTTTTTTCTTGGTGATACAATTTTGCGGCGTGCGGTGTAAGTTCACAATTGCGAACGTGTAGGTGCGGCGGGCAGCAACAATCTTGCACTCGCGAAATTACAAAATTTGCAATTCTGCACAAGAAATCCACTAGCAAGCAGCATAGACCTTCTGAAAATGATGATTTTTATCAGAATAACTCCTCAGGTTGACATTTGCCTGCCCTTTTTTGGATTTGAGGCCTTTTGACTTTCTTTGGATCACTTTTGGATTAGAAATAAACTTTCACAAGTAAGTTTGTTGGCATTACATTTGCTGTTCTGCAGAAAAACGAGTTTTGCTAAACTGAAAGCACTAAGCAGCAGGTGCAAAAGTACAAATTCATCATTAGTAATCATTCCCTGTAGTGCTTCCTGACTGGGGCCCCTCCAGAGTTCAGTTGCTAGTTGCAACAATTGTATGACCCTGCTCTGACTCTCACAGCCGGATCATAGAATAGCTACAAGTAGGCCACAAAGGTCCTGGAAAAAAATTGCACTGCAACAGAAAGCAAATTACAGATAAGGAAGCAGGTGCAGACTGGAATTTTTAAAGAGTGACACATTAATAAATCAACCCCAAATTAATTCATGTCAGTTGAAGCAGGGCAGGTGTGCTTGCTTTTCCCCCCATAATCTACAGTGATGATGATGAACCAGAGGGTGGCATTGATGTAACAGAGGGTGGCATGGGTGAAACAGAGGGTGGCAGTGTTGAAACAGAGGGTGCTGTGAACCTGTGATGATGAACAAGACGTAGAAACAACATAGTCGTGACCGTTGCGTGCCGACACGTAAGTTCGCAATCGCGAACTGGTACAAAATCCTTGCGAACTGGCAGAAACCCTTGCGAACACACAAAAAAAAATCCGCAAATTCGCGAGAATTCGCGGATTTTGCAGATTGCGAGTTCGCAAATTCGCAAAATTTGCGAACGCCAGATTTGCAAAATTTGCCCATGCTTACTGCCAACCTTACTGGCCTCTACCACTGAAGCTAGTTTGAAACCCTCTGGGGTTTCACAATGGAGCCCCCTTTAAGACTGGTGCCATTTGTATGTTCACGGCCAGCGCGAGCCCCTCGAGGTTGGTCTTTTTCAATTTGTTCTCTAGACCACCTTGGAAACCTTTATAGATCACATACCCCTTCCCAGACTCTCTCCTTTGGACTGGGAGGACCTTGATGTCTCCTTACTATCAAAAAGATGAAAGCGGTTTTATCAACTTTGTCTGCTGGCAAATTTCCAGGGAGAGATGGTTTACCAATAGAATTCTATAAAACCTTTCAGGGCGAGTTGGCTTCCAGACTGCTAAAATTGTATGAGATTGCACTAGCAGAGGGGAGCCTACCCACTACAATGAGTCAAGCATGCTGTCCATATAAAAACCTGGGAAAGACCCTCTAAATATTTCTTCCTACCACCTCATTGTAAAGCTAAAGTTTGACTAAACAATTCGGAGCACTCTCTTAGTCCAGCGTCTACATTAAATATTGCCAAGATTGAATCCACAAAGTGAGGCCTACGACTCAACCCAATGGCTCATTGATTGGAGCTGTTATTTTCCCAAATAATTGGTGCTCTCTCAGACTCTCAGGAATTCATGGCCATGGAACCTTAGCCCTTTCTCCAGACCGGTTGGGTGGGGTCCCTCCTTCATGGGGACCCTCGGCTTCATTTCCAGGCACAATCAGACCCTCTGCATTTCTTCTTATGTGAAAATGGTGGATGAGAACTAAGAGGACTCAATTACTCTCTTTCCAAGTCTCCTTGGGCCCCAAGTGGTGGGGCTGACCCTTTCCATCCCCCCTCACTTCCTCCTGGCCCATAGTACAAACCTGGACAAACTGCAACCACAAAGAATGTCTGAAGTTAATTACAGTTGGGTATTAAAAAAAAATAGTCCAGTAGCGGAACACTGTTTATGTACCGATATAACTTCCTAAATGTTTCTGCTGTAACTATTACAAAAATGCAATACATAAGCATATTTTTAAAAATAAGTCCCTAGTAAAAGGCTGCTACTTGGCCTGTACATTAATGTGCAAATAGTAGGCCTGCATCAATGATTGTGCCACCAACTTAAGTAGCCCTTTAAACATGTCCCAGGCTGTCATTGGGGACTGTGTGTGCAGTTTTAAACTTCCATTTAGACATGGCAAAGTAACCATGTTGTCAAACTCAACCTTTCATTTTTAATAGAAGTAAGTCGCTCTAAGGCTATTCCCTGAACAGCTCAGAGGGCAGTTGGCAGTGTATTTAAAAAGTACAACATGTCCTGATAGTACATGGATTTCACCGTTGCAAGGAGTACCTCTCCCATCGGATAACATTGGTGTTACCTTATTACATTTATTCAGCTGCAATTTCCGATGGGAACAGGTAAACCGTTCACATTTGTTGTCTTTTGAACTATAATGAAAAATCCTCTCTTAAGATAAAGTCGTACATAAAATTACAATTTAGAAGATGCGACCTTTAGAAAATTGATATTTTCCTGACTCAGCCATTAAGTGCCTGCAGCATTTCTCTGAGTCACCTGACTGAGTGTAGCTGACAAAAGGGCTTTGTGTATTCCTCCTAGACTGCCACACACAGTAGAGAGCTTAGGTGTGCCTGAATGGGCCATCACTTGCAGGACAGGAAAGCAGAGCTAGGCAAAGCCCTAGGTGCATTTGAATAGGACGTGTCCTTCCTCCACACAAAGGGCTGCATGGCCACTTTCGTTAGCCTGGAGCCTGGAAAAGAGAGGCCAGAATCCAGTGCACTACACTAGAAACCTTTAGAAACTTGCCCCACTTCCATTGTGAGGCTCCTGGTATCAATATTGGACTTCAGACACTAACTCTTCAGAACATTTCTGGACCTGTGGAAGATTTTTCCAGGAGCAAGGACTGCTGTGCTGCAGAAAGGACTGCCACGCTGAAGGACTGATGCCTTTTGTCCTGACGTGCTGCTATCTGCCTCCTGCTTGAGTGACAGGGACTTAACCTGCAAATTTGCATCTAGGACCCCCAGAGTGACTCCAAGGTTAGTCTTTTGTATCTAGCACCTGCACTCTGCAACTGTGAGTCCTGCATCATCTAATGGTGCCACCTCAGGCCTGGCCCCTCGGAAGTGGGCCTTAATGTGCTCTGCTAGCCCATTGGTAGATCCAGCAGAAATGACACATCACCTCTGCTGCGCAACACAGAACTCATCAGCTCCAGAGCCAAATAGGAACAGCCAGTGTGTGGTTCATCTTGACGCAGGCCATTAAACCATAAACCTTTTGTCAATGGCAGCTTCGACGATGATGCAGGATTAAGCATTGCAAGCACCAGCAGTCCCTTTTGTTCCAGACGGTGCGCACCTCATCCTTGGTGCGTGACTTCTCATTGCAAGCTGTCCTCATCTACAGCCTCCTTGACGAGGGTGCATCTCCTCGACACATCACCTCGGCTGTGTGACGCATACTCAAAATGGAACCTCACATTGCTCCATAAGAAGGATTTAAGGTGCTCATGTTCAGCTGTCCTAACTGGGTCCCTGTAGCTGGTCTGTACTCCATCCCAGAAGGCCTGACATTATACCTTTGTCCTGGTAGAGCACAATCAGATGAACACAATTATAGCTTTGTACTTTTTTTGCTATTTTCACTTGGCATTTATAAAATTGCACATCTCCTGTTTAACTAATTTCTTCATTTTATCTTGTTTTATTTATTAAAATGAACTCTATCTTTTAATCTTGTGTGGTATCCTTTTGTAATGTGTTTTCACTATGTTACTGTTTGAAGTAATGCACGAATACTTTACACATTGCGTCTTAGTTCACTTTGCCACGCTACCAGAGAGTTGAGCACAGATTATTTTGGGGTTTGATTCTAAAGAAGATTGTAGTTGCTGCTTGAGTAGGGCTCCACCTCCTCTAACCAAAAACCCCATTTCTTACAATGGATAAATAAGAAATTGAATCAGTAGATAATTAATGCTTAAGTGAATATATGGATAGATGTTACATGAAAGTATTGATGGTTGAATAACTGAATGAGTGTGAGGCATCAGCAGAAGTGGTAATAGTATTACATAGTATTAAAATGCTATGACTAAGATGATCTCTAAACCTTTTCACCATTGTGTCAACAATGACTACAATTTGAAATAATTGCTACCACTATGCCAGGGCAATGATTTTGCAGGAATGAGCAGGATCATCATCTCATTGCTCTTAGCAATATGTCAAGAATGACTACTATTATGTCATTGCCTTCATTGAGTTCTTGGTGGGTGTAAATTAACACATTCTGTCAAGAATTGCACAATTATTCAAAGATTTTTCACAATATACAAGGTATAATTAAACAAATGTCTTGTGGGACACATTCAAGTGATGCTCTAAAGTGTTACTCATAGGTAATATGACCGATCATCTTTGTTAATTTGCCATATCTGGTAAAAAAAACACACAATAAAATAAGAGAACCTCTCTTCTCCTAGTTTCCAATTCAGGACCAGCTTTAGTTGTTGCGGACGGGTTACTCTGTCACAACGGGGATGAATATACTGTCGACCAAAATATAAATCATGTAGGTTATAATGGGATTTATATTTCGGGCAGACGGGATATCCGTCTCTGTTGCGATGGAGTAACTCGTCCGCCAAGATCTAAATCTGGGGCCTCATTTATGAAAAGTGACGCATCGATGCGTGAAAACAGCGATGCGTCACTTTTCACTGCGCACTCCTTGCGACACCAATGATGCGTCATATTTAATGTATGACGCATCATGTCGCAAGGACTTACAGATACGTCAGTATTTCTGACGCATCTGTAAGCGCAAAAGTGACGCATTGCTGGAGTGTGTCACAAAAGTGACGCAACTCCAGCAATGCGTCCTTTAACATGGGGAAAGCCCCATGTGAAAGGGCTTGCGTCAGTCTTACGCCTGCTGTGAGGCAGGCGCAAGATTTTGACGCATCAGCATCCTAAAAGTGACGCAGTGAAATCTCATAGATTTCACTGCGTCACTATTACGAGGCTTTTTGCGGGGGAACGCCCCCTCTGTATACGTTATACCTGATGCAGGTATAATGTGGCGCAGGGGTTTAAAAAGTGACGCATCTACCTAGATGCGTCACTTTTTAAATATGGCGCAACAAGGCGCATTTTGTACGCCGCTGGTGCGTCACAAAAAGTGACGCACCGGCGGCGCAAAACTGACGCACGGCCTCATAAATAAGGGCCCAGGTCCTTAGTCATTGTCTATGAGTAACACAATAGCTCATCACTTGAATTAGTCACAGAGGCATTTCTTTGTTTATAAGCGATTGCCATAGTTTCCGTGAACATAAAGGGTTGTCCTTATTTTGTGTACACATGATAATACCATTATCAGCATTATATATGGGATAAAGAACGCCCTGCCGTACATTGATTGGATATTGCAAGTCACTGAGGAGTTCCATGACCATATAGAGTAACAAGGCCTAGGGATGTGTTCCTCTATATGATTATGCACTCCAAGATGACTTGCAATAACCTTCTCATGTATGTCAGGGGGTACTTTATCCCCTATAATACATGGTCCCACAATCACCATTCCCATAAACCACTTAAATCCATGATGCATATCTCTTGTATATGAAAGGTAAAGCATGTTCACAAACATCTAGAATAAAAAGAAATCTCTAGTGTTGAAATAAACACTTCAAAACAGCTGTTAGATATTTGTTGCAAAAATATATTAGTTAGTTTAATAGGAGTCAGTTTTTATTTTTAAAAGGCCTAATAGTTCAACATGCGTAGAAACATGACAAAAGATTCGGATCTCCTTTCTGTTTGTTACATTACAGCTAGAAAGACAGAGATGAAGACGTTTATTTTTCGATCTTTAAACAGCTGTTCAATTATGGTCCAAGGCCAGTCGTTCCCCTTAGCTCCACTGCGGGCTCTTAGAGCAGGCATTGTGACATCAGATCTCACTGCAATAAGTTATTAGAGTTGAGTTCCGACATCATTCCTCTTGGTGCATCAGAACTCACTGATTATAAAGGAATTTGAAGCTGGTTTGTGATGCAAAGATTGCAGAATCCCATGTATTATACAAGAAGGTACCATCACCTCATTGAGTCTACGGAATGCAATGGAGCATTACAAGCTAACAATATCAAGAAAGGTCCTTCAGCAAAGCAGAACTTTTTCCTGAAGTATCAATTGTCAAATACCAAAGAGGGTATGCCTGCCACTGTGCACCCTCTCTCCTCAACCTTCAGCAATGACAACATTGTCT
Source organism: Lissotriton vulgaris (assembly GCF_964263255.1). Classification (NCBI taxonomy): domain Eukaryota; kingdom Metazoa; phylum Chordata; class Amphibia; order Caudata; family Salamandridae; genus Lissotriton; species Lissotriton vulgaris. Next base: position 183,253,674 of record NC_141688.1, on the reverse strand, counting down.
TACGATCGTTTGCTCAGATCATTTTTTGATAAAGTTAACACTTCGTTTTACTTCCTGTTCCAGGTCTGCAAGGATGCAGAAAGAAAGCAGTTCATGCATTTTCCTTGACACTGCTAAAGCAGCGAAACAGCAGGACAAGGATAAAGGCCTTCCCTTCCCCAGACAGACGTTCTCTTCGTAGCCTTCGTATCACAGCACCCCTTTGACAGGCTATTGCACGTCCCTGCAGACAATGGCTAGTAACAACAACACTGCAAATGTGTGAGACAATCATGTGAACATGCACCAGAGGTCTTAGCCATAGGACCTCCCCCTTACAAGGCTGCGGTCACAGACTGTGCCATGCATTGGGCATTTCTAGCTGAATGCAGGCCAGGCATGTCTCAACTCCAAGTCTGCAAGGTTGCAGAAATAAAGCAGTTCATGCATGTATCTTGGAAGTGCTGCAGCAGCTAAACATCAGAACAAGATTGAAGGCCTTTCCTTTCCCAGATAGCCAATCCTCTTTCTAGCCTTCATATCACAGCACGTCACTACAGGCAATAACAAGTAGCAATACTGCTAACAGGGGAAACAATCATGTGTACACGCACAAGAGGACTTAGCTCATGCAAATCAAGCAAAGCCTTGGCCATGGCATGCTTCATAATATGGCATGCTTCAAAATATGGAACCATGTGAATGGGCAAAGAAGCCCTGTAGAGGCAGGAATGTGCAGTACCCAGTGTGCAATTAGTACCAACTTAAGGCAGTTATTGGGCAGAGCGAAAGAGAGCAGTAGGACTTTCAGCTCCCAAGGCTGAGGTTACAGACAGTGCCATACCATGGGCTCTTTCGACAAATGAAGGCCAGGCATGTCCCAACCTCAAAAAGGGAATTAAAAGTATATGGATAGTGGCAGCAAACAACTGCATACTTAAAAGACATCCAAGTGGGCCAGGGGTGTTGTAGACTAAAGATGCATCCTCACTCACTCAATTTATTATGCTCACCCACTTAAAAAGGTGTTTATACACTGGCACACAAATACAAAGCAGCAGGTGAACCATGAATCTGTACGAATGTCTTGCACAGTATTCTACACAGAGCCTTCATCTCTGCAGGGTATACCTAATATCTGAAGCACTCATGCACAAGCCATGACGATACACATCTTTCATAATTAGGCCCCGTTGGGATGGAAAGGTCCCCTGCTGGGTAAGGCCATGCTCTAAGTGCCAGAAGGACAAGTAACAGAAACTCTGTCAAGGAGTATAGGTTAGACAACCTAAGACACTCCTTGTGAAGGAAGTGCCCTCACACACCCAAGAGGATGGCATTCTTCGTCATCGGGTGTTGCTCCTTGTGGTGGTGGGGCTGTAGACCCCTAACTGATGGTATTTGACCTGATACCATCAGTTGGTACCACCACACGCCCTAAAATTCACAGAAGGAAAATACTCCCTATTGTGACTATCTTGTCAAGAGTATTCCTCTTGACTCCAGTTTTTAACCCTATCACACGGACCCCAGAATAAAGTTTCTCCAGAGCACTAGTGTGATATTGTTAACTCACTAGCTCTACTCCTCACACACCCGTTCTCACCACTTCGCCGTTCCTTGAAAAGATCTCCGACAAAGAGCCCTCTTGCGGAACCAGTGGGGGACTGCAGCCCCGTGTTCTTACATAAATACAAATGTTTCCATAAAAAGTAAGTATCTTGCTGGATATTCATTTATTGGGGTTGCTAGATGTGTTGTGAAGTGTGAATCTGTGTGCACCTTGCATATACCTACACCACAAGAAACCTCAGACTGCTGAACCCGGCACCAATTGAGAGTCAAGTGCTGAAGAGGCCGTACTACGCCCTGTTTCTCTGAACCCATTGTAGGTTGGGTCACTACACATCAGGAATAAAGGGCTGCAACGCCTGCAGTTGGGTCTAGCAGCAGATGGGGATCTGACAGGACCAAGTGATTGAATCTAGTCTGCAATACCGGTTAGACTGGAGTTAAAAAAGACAGACAGCTATAATGAGTCAGCTAGCTTCAAGCTTCGGTCTATGATCATGTCCTCTAAAATAATTATCGCGGTGCTAATCAATTGGGTGAGGCCATTAGAAATAAGATCAAATGAAGAAACAAAATCAGGTAAATGTTCATAACCTTCTTGGACCGAATGAAAGAAGATCTCAAACTTTTAAATTGAGATTCCAAACAAATCTAATAGGATAGGGGGAGCATTCGCAGTATTGGTACAAATACCCAAAATTGCATATGCATAGGAGGATTTACCACACCAGCTACCCTGCTCCAAATCTGCAGTCACTCTCGACATCTGTTATCTCTGGCTTGCCCTTTGGTATTCCAAGCACTATTTCTGCAAATCCTGTTCACAGAGGCATGAAGGCTATGTAATCATTTTCTGTTATTAATGAAATGTTCACTCCTTGAAACAACCACCATCAAAGATAAGAGGTTGGTGAAGGTCCAAGTGTAGGACAAAGGGGTTGAACCGGTGATGGCAATAGATCACCACAGCATTTAGTTGAACTGGCATCCATGTCTCAAACTTCTACTAGTGCTAATCCAATGCAGTTCCGGGTCAGGTTCTGGAAAAGCTTTAAAAAAAAAAACTATTGTAGATGATTGTAAGAAACTCAGGGCACAATTCACATAGGTAAGCTTATACTTTTGTACAAGTGTACTACTTTTAGGTGTTCACAGCTGTAAACTTGGACCAAAAGTCTATGTTTCTGACTTTCGGTATTCATAAAAGGTATTTATGAGTAACCCTGGGCGCAAGACTACGCTCCGCCCACAGAGTGTACGTAGTGTTGCCTACTTTGCATTTTGCAAAGTAGGCGTAGTAGGCAACACTACGCATGCTCCGTTGACGGAGCGAAGTTGCCCGCCACCCGCTACCCTCCCGTCCTCTCCTACATACCTAATTTTAGTAAATAATAACAGAAAAGTAAATGAAAGGCACTTACCTGGTCTGCGGCGTCCCGGGGCTCCCTCCTCTCTTTCGCGCCGCCGTCTTCGATCCCAATGCGCAAGCGCGGCCGCCCGCGCATGCGCATTTCTCACGAGAAACGCAGCAGACGCGTGTTACGAGCTAGGTGATAGCGCTATCTGCTGGCATTCTGTGACCAATTTTAAAACAAGTACAAAGTGATTAGATGATTTTATGTTGCGCCTGATTGCTTTGCTGTTCGTTTTTTTAAATCATTGTGGCTGACTTACCTTAATCCTGCACTTCTTTCCCTCCTACCCTGGTCCAGCACAGGCTCCGCCCGATTGTTGTGGAGGGTAGCGAGGGCGACCGTGCATCACTTCCGGTAGCGAGGGTGGAGCTAAGGGTTAGCCCATTTAATTCCATGCAATTTACGACGCGCAGCGGACGCGCGCAGCGGGCGTGCCGATGGTGCGCCGACGGCACGACAAAGGGAAGCCCGTCTGCGCCCATTCGCGCCTGACCCGCGACCAGCGCCAGTCATGCTGCTGGAGGGCCGCGGACCACCCCGCTGTACTAGACCAAGTCCCAGCTGTTGGAAATTAGATATGGTGTATGCACCCTGTCCACTCGGTGCAAACCAGGGGAGCTTGAAGAGCAGCACTTTAAATGCTCACATTGCTCCCTTGTACTTGATCCTTGTTCCGTTGGGCAAGCTGGATTTCCTGGTTCTACCAGGGACCGGGCACCTCTCAAGATAGGGTTAGTAAATTGTCACTCTTTACCTCATCATACCAGTGATATTTGGCTTTCACTCTCTACCCATGCATGGAATATCTTATTTCTAACTGAGACGTGGATTAAAGACTCTTCCAACCCTGACATAGCCCTCGCTACCCCCCAAGATTATCACTTGGTGGGACTAAATCTGGAGGGCACAAAAGTAGGGGGGGAGTGGCTGTTATTCTGCACTCTCACTTAAAAATAACTACAGAGAAAATCACAAAACTAGGCCTCGTTGAAGCTCTGTACTTTACCATTGAGAATTTTTCCACCATTATGTTAGCGGGTGTTTTGGTGTATAATCCCCCTAACACCCCACCTTCCTCGCTTTCCTCTTTGATTGACACCATTGCAGACCTTTCCCTTAAACATCCCCACTTTACTGTTCTGGGGGATTTTAATCTCCATGTAGATGAGGCCACTTGCACTCACGCCAATAATCTTCGAGACTCTATGCACAGCTTAAATGTGACTCAGCTAGTCAGGGGTCCTACACACTCAGCTGGTCATACTTTGGACCTTGTATTTTCGAATCATCTGGGCCTTGTTGTCCATCCCTCCCAACCTCTTGTCCGGACGGACCATTATCTGATTCTGCTGGAACTGACTCTGTCATGTTCATCTACTCCCGCTGTAATAGGCAGGGAGCAAGGGAGGAAATGCTATAAGGCGACATGTGCTGCCCTGGAGCCTATCTTCTCCAAACAGATGGGACCACCTGCCCACGATCTAAATGCAGATGTAGCTAAATTTAACTCTGCCCTTTCCTCCTCGATAGCTCTTGTCGCTCCATTGGTACCTTTTGCCTCTCTAAGGTCTAGACCATCTGCGCCCTCATTCTCCCCGACATTAAGGGAGGAAAAGAGTAGATGTAAAAGATTAGAACTTAAATGGAGATTGGTGTATGAGCTCTCCACAAAAGCTATCTATAAAGCGGAGTTAAAGAACTTCCATAAATTAAAGAGAACTACTATGAGAGATTTCTTAGCAGAGAAAATTAAGAGCGCTGAAAACTCAGCAAAAAACCTTAATATCATCAAGGAAATCTCCACTCCCACAGTCTTGGCAAAATCAATTCCCTCCAGCCAAGCCCTCTGCGAGGGTCTCCCCAATTTTTTCCATGATAAGATTAAGAACATCTCCTCTTCCTTTAGACAGGAGAGGACGCTGCCCCATCTTAATCATAAAGCTGTGCAGGAGGAGACGTTTGTGTCATTTAAAAAGCTAAGCTGAGAGTCTGCCTTGACTTTGTTTAACCAATGCAAATCAGGTTCTCCTCTTGACCCAGCCCCAGATCTTAAGTGAACTGGCCCCTTTGATGATTAGCCCTTTTCTTTCAATTTGGAACATCTCACTGCTTACCAGCCATTTTCACTCTGCCTGGAAGCAGGCAATGCTGATTCCTAACATCAAGAAGGCGGATGCCGACCCGGCTCTGTCAGCAAATATCGGCCCATATCCCTTCTCCCCAAGCCGGCCAAAATTTTGGAGAAGGTGGTACAGGAGAAATTGACTGACTTTTGGAATCCAATTATCTCTTGCATGATTCCCATTCTGGATTTAGACCGGGCTTCAGCACTGAGACTGTGCTGCTTGAGGTGGATGAGTCCTTTAGAGAGTGCGTGGATGGGGCAAGGAGGCTATGTTAGTTCTCCTTGACCTATCCGCGGCTTTCGATACTGTGTCTCATAACATATTACTGGATCGTTTGCGCAATATTGGTTTGGGGGCACCCCCCTGGCCTGGGTAGGTTCTTTCCTTGAGGGTAGATCTCAAAAAGTCTTTCTTCGGCCTTTTATATCGGAAGCAAAGCCCCTGCTTTGCGGAGTTCCACAGGGATCTGCACTTAGCCCTGTATTCTTTAATATCTACCTTACCCCGCTGGTAAAGTTGGCTGAAGACTGGGGGGTCAGAGTGATCTCTTACGCTGATGACACTCAGCTTGTGTTTTCCTTTAGAGATCATTCTGACGGCAGCTTTGCCAATTTTCGTCACTGCCTTAATAACATCTCCTCCTGGATGACGTCTAATAGTCTTAAGCTCAATACGGATAAGACGGTAGTCTTGTTTTTTAATCAGAAGTCCCATCTCCCCCCTCCGCTTTGGTGGCCGGCTGAGCCTAATCCCCCACCTGCTCCAGCTCAAACAGCTCGTAATTTGGGCTTTCAATTTGACTTGGTCCTATCATGTAAAAGCCATATTAATAAAGTGACTTCAGCCTGTTTTTGGCAAACTTCGCATGATCAGAAAGTTTTTTCCATATCTTCCTCTTGACTCACGTAGGACGGTTGTCCATGCCCTGATTACCTCTCATTTGGATTATTCAAATAGCCTGTATGTTCCGGCTCCAGCATACCAGATCCATCAGCTGCAAATCATGCAGAATGCGACTGCTAGGCTAATTGGCAACATCCCCTACCGCCACTCTATTTCCCCATACGTAAGGAAGCTGCATTGGCTGCCAGTGACCCGACGTATTCAATTTAAAGAAATGGTCGTTGCTTTTCGGGCCCTTAATGGCCGTGGCCCCGTTTATCTGCAAAATAGGCTGAAACGTGTTCATTCAATTAGAAACTCAGATCTAACAATCTCCGTCTGCTTGCCACCCCTCAGTTTCATCGGTCCAGAATGGGAGGCAGGTCCTTTACGGTAGGGACCGCCAAACTCTGGAACAGCCTCCCACTAGAGCTTAGGCTGGATTTATTGGAATCACTGTTTCGTAACAAATTAAAAACCTGGCTGTTCTCCTGTCCCTAGTCGCTGCCTTCTCTATTAATAGTTTGCTGTCTAGCTGCTGCCATCTTTACTCTTAGGTCGCTGTCTACAGCGTCAGGACACCCCCGATGGGGGTAGCCGTGTACTTTATAAGCTTCTAAATAAATAAATAAATAAATAAATAAATAAATAGGAGAGGGCGGGAGAGGGACGGGCGGCGCCTAGTGGGGCTACGCAAAGTGCGTGGGTGCGCGTAGTTTCATGCCCACTTTGCTTAGCTTCGCGTAGTCCCACTACGCATACTACGCCCACCCTTATTTACGAGTACTTTATGTATGTCCGCCCTCCGGGCAGAATCTCCAATGCGAGTGCTGACATTCCACTTCAAGTGCAGAGAGTACACTCCGAGTGAGGAGTGTTGTCTCTGCACCCGGAGTGTCATCTCTACACTCAGGCAGATATTCTGCACCGAGTGTAGAGAAAAAGATAGTATGTATAAATGCCCTTTGTGAATTTAGAAAGTCGTAAACTTAGACGTTTGGTCTAAGTTTTGACCAAACACCTAAGTTTGCCTTTGTGAATCGAGCCCTCAGAGTTGTGGTCTACGTTTACCTGTGTTAACAACTAAAAGTAGTAGACTTACACAAAATTGTAAGTTTACTCCAGTGAATCGGGCCCTGGGTTATTATTTGCAAAGGTTGTGAGTCATTCACAAGTAATAAGTTAACAATTGTCTTTTTACTGAGAACCAAATAGCCATTTTAGCACTTGTCTTACTGAGTGGCGGGCAGAACATTCTAAGGCCTATTTAAGAGAAGTGATGTGGGCTAGTAAACCCAGGTTGTTGGTATGCAACGATAATGCTCAATAAATCATTGTCCTGTCAGTGGTGTTTCTTTTAAGAAGGAAATGTACTTTTATTACACGCATTCCTAAATATTTCACACTAAATTACAAATTCCTACAATCAGGTAGATGGCAATAACATTTGGTTACACCCTCACATTGCTCTACACCCCTACTGGGTCCCAAACCCTAAAATTATAATACCCCCACCAATGCTAGATGCAACATAACAATAACAGGGGGGGTTCATTATAAATAAGGCAGGCCTACTGACTTTGTGAGGTGTCACTGCATCTGTAAAAGCAGCCATATGTTATATAATTCAACAACATAACAACATAAAAAATGGATACAATATCAATACACATTACATGCTATAACCCTTCAGTGCAGTCAGTGGAGGTAAGGCCAACATTCAAAAGCATTCACTACTTACTGAATAACATGTGACAGATTTTTTTCCCTACTTTCAATCTGCTACTACTTCAATATCAGGTGCAGACTGTGGGACTCAACGTGTTTTTCCGTAGAAGAGAGGTGGAAGAACTAATGCTGGATCCCAACTTTCCTCACCCATCAGATCAGCCCATTAAGGTCAAAGCAAATGAGGTGAATGTGGGGTAAGAGGGGAAAACAAAACAAGGAAAGGGAGAGGGAGTCGATCATGATTGGCACTTCGGGCACACTGTCCTTAGGAGGTTGATTGCATGATCTCACTAAGTGAAATAATCATATAGGGCCCGATGTAGGTCGGTCGGTAATGGCCAAAAATCGGTATTTTCGGCCGAACCGATGGGTAAATAGGTGATTGGTATGTAGGGGCATTATTTTACCGAATCGGTAAAATTACAGAGTCGGTAATTTTACCGATTCGGTAAAATAAAAAATCGGTAAATTTACTGAATCTGAGCCACCCATATGTAGGTGGGACTCTTCAGAGTCCCAGGAGCCTTACCAAATCGGTATTTTACCATCAAATCCAATTTGATGGTAAAATACCGATTCCGGTGTGCATGCACATGTGTGCATGCACACCTATGCCATGTGACAGGCAGACCTGCCCTTAGGGCATGTATGCCTGCCACATGGCACCCAAGCCTATTTTGGGGATGCCAGAGGGTGTCAAAGTGACACCCCCTGCACCCTTGTGAATATTGGTATTTACCGATTCGGTAAATACCGAATCGGTAATGCCCATTCATTCCTATGGGCTTCAAAGCCCATAGGAATGAATGGGCATTACCGATTCGGTATTTACTGAATCGGTAAATACCGAAATCATCCGATTCGGTATTCCAGCACATCTGGAATACCTACATGTCGACCCCATAGATTTACCGATTTTTAATTACCGAATCGGTAAAATTCGGTAATTTAAAATCAGTAAATCTATTCCACCTACATCTGGCCCATAGTGAGTTTTCTTCATATAGGTATGGGGGTAACATTTAACAATAACTGGACACATGTCTATAGAAATAGAAAATACTATGCATTAACGCTAGGGCTGTGGGAACAGATACATAATTGCATAGAGAGTGTATGATACCAACCTTAAGAAATGCTACCATAATATCCACTAGACCCAAAAACCATGCATATATATATCCTGCAATACTATGAAAAAACAACAAAACATATTTCCCTAGACAGGATAACATAAGATGCAAAAACGCTACAAAAAACGGTGCTGGGTTAGAGTAGAACACATGCTGATCCAAAAGACTCTGGGAATAACCTATACTATTTCCTCTGTTATTTCCAGCGTAAGATAAATACAGAAAACAACCGATGAGGAAACAAAATCCACTCCGCGTGGAATCCAAATGATCAGATAAGTATTATGGCCACAACAATAAATGTCACAATCCTACCATAAATTTAGAAGACTATGATTCTTTAAATTGTTCTCATTTTATTCCTCTGATTGCAGATTGACTGGGACCCGACAGGATACTAACTGTAGGGGACTCGCCCAGATGAATAGGGAGGAGACGGCAAGGGAATGGAAGAGAGAGAACAACCCGGAAGAAGAATCCACAATCCAGGAAGAGTAGACTTCTCCCGTTGTTGTCAGTTGGAGACGTCTCTGTAACCTGACAGTTTCAGGCCAAAACCAGCAGGTAAGGATTGAACTGGAGTGTGGGGAGTCTAGAAGGTAACTATGACGGAATGTGAAGAGCGTTCTATTCACAGACTGCCCCTTTTGAGTGTTTGTGGGTCTGCCCCGCCTTCTGACTGCAGTAGGCAAACAGGGCATGGCTGACACAGACCCCCAGGGAGCCCTCCCTTCCCAAACCCATGTATAAATGTACAGACTCAGAAAGAGCATGAAAGTCAGCAAAAGCAAACCCACTGGCATAATTACAGCTCCCTGGGAGGCTTAGGCTAATTTTGAAAATGGGTGATGCTCCTCCTATGTTGCAATATCCCTACCCTGTGGAATGCCTATGATATGAGTGGACTATTGCTGCAGTCTGACTAGGATATGTGGTCTCTTGCAATGTTCTTTTCAATTTTTTTGGGTGCCCAGGCACACCACGGGGCTTCCATAATCTCATTTCTCAAAAGGGCCTGCTGGGGAAACATAAGGCCTCTGCCGGGTTCCCGCACCTCCTGAGTGACACGTTGGAGCCAACATATCTTGGGAAGGGCTCTCGTCCTTTGGGAACCGTTTCTCTTATGGCGGCAGCGGTGCACTTCCCATACCATTGCGGAGCAAGGGCAGCAAAATAAGAGGACAGCACACCCATTGATCATTTCTAAACCCATTTTACTATTTAAAAAATTCCTTTGTGAATCACAAATTGGGTTTGTACATATGTAAACAAGTTTTCTTGGCAAGACAAGTTAGACCTCTCAGCCTTAGGGTGACCTCCCCTTCCCAACTTTTTGCCTTCCTCCTCCACTTATTCTGACCTTGTTTTTGCTAGTAGTATGACTCTGGGTACGTTACCAAAGCTAACCAGCGCTAAAGTGCTTGCGCTCTCACCTCTGAACATGGTAATATTGGCTTATCGCCAAATGATGTATTTAATTTACTTGTTCGTCCCAGTAAAGTGGCACTACCTGTGCCAGGAGACTGTAGAATAACATACTAGTAGTGGGTGTGCAGTACTGATGGTGCCATCCACTTAATTAATGCTGTACCCATTTCTCAGGCTGGCCATATCGATCTGGCAAAATAAACCTTTTGCCAGACGCAAACCTTCCTTTTTAATACATATAAGTCACCCCTAGGGAAGGCCATGTACAGCATTGAGGATAGGTGCAATGCTTTCAAAAAGTAGGACCTGTACATTTTTTAGTTTTACATTTCCTGGTACTGAAAAACTCTTACATTTGTTTTTCACTACTGCAAGGCCTAGCTCTCACATAGATTAATATTGTAGTTGCAATATTATATTTTATATGTGCAATTTCTAAATGGATAGAGATAACCGGTTCATGTTTGGTATCTTTGGAATGCTAATTTAAAATCATAACTTATGATGAAGTCGAATTTTAAATTACTAGTGCGAAAATGCCATCTTTAGAAAGATAAAAAAGGATACATGGAAAATAATCCAGGTTAACCCGATGAACTACGAGTGTGTCACATGATAGTGTACAACCACATTCATCAAACCATCAATGTCATCTAAGAATTATATTGCAGTAATTCCACAGTAATCAAAAAACAGTATACAAACAATCCAAAACATTCAGAAACATTTTCTCCACAAACAGAAATGGTTGATGATCTGCGTTTTTAATTCAAAAGCCCATGCAGATCAAATCCACAGTAAAATAAGTGATGCAGCTATGATTCAGCAAGTAGAAGCAAGTTTCGAAAGTTCCCAATGCATTTCGGGCTATTCATGGTAGCCCTTCATCAGGGGAATCTGTAACAAGCAAATCAATAATTGTAATAAAGATCAAAGTGATCATAGACATAAGTATTACATGACATAGGGCTGATGCACATGTAAAGCTCTCTGATACCTCCGGGTCTAGCCAGCGCTATATAAAACTCTTGAAAATAAAAATAAAAAAGAAATAAAAAATAGTCTGCAAGCCTAACTCTGAATCTGAGGTAATCTGTTTAATTCTCAAAAATTAAGAAAAAGGCAGATGGTGTTTCAAAGGCCAGGGATGAAAGCTCTGGTAGAGTAGACAATTATGGCGATCAGTGGCCTTCTTAAAAACAGATTTTTCTATGGAGGTACCAGAACGTTTGAGCATAACATCCAAAAAAGCTATGCTTTGTGATTCAATCTGAAATGTGAATTGAATGCGAGGATTAATGCTGTTGAGTTTCAGAATCTGTGTTTCCAGTTTACGTGGCCCTTGCCAAATGATGAGTATGTCATCTATGAAACGTCTGTATGTAACCAAATTCGAGGTCCAAGCATCATCAGAGAGAATGTTCTCTGTTTCAAATTTCAGCATAAAAATGTTAGCATAGCTGGGGGCTCCAGAAAAGCCCATCGACGTACCATTAGCTTGAAGAAAAAACTGCTTTTGCCAATGAAAGTAACTGTGAAACAAATAACAATGAAGGATTTTTAAAAGAAATACCTTATTGGCTCTCACATTATCTTGTGTCAACAAGGCCCATTCAATGGCTTCGATGCCCTCAATATGGGGTATGGAAGTGTACAAAGACACCACGTCTATAGTACACAACCAAATTTGTTCACTTTCAGAGACCCTGATCGTGCGCAAGATGTTGAGCGAGTGGTATCCTGAAGATATGAAGTACTGGCTTGAACAATTGGCTGAAGGAACACATCCAAATAGTGCCCTAGTGGCTCCTGTAAAGATCCGCAACCAGATACTATCGGCCTCAAGGGCGGATCCTTCAAAGTTTTGTGGATTTTTGGGAGCATATATAAACCCGGTCTCCTCGGAAAACGGGTAAACAAATACTCTCTGGTTTTGGAATTAATCCACTTAATCTCCATTGCATGTGTTAAAATAGAGTCCAGCAAAGTAAGAAAAGTGTTGGTAGGATCTTCAGAAAGTGGTAAATACATCGTAGAATCCTGCAACATCAAACCAATCTTGTTGTCATATTGAGTGCGATCCATCACTACCATAGCCCCACCCTTGTCTGCTTTGGTGAAATGTAATGATTTATTCAATTGAAGAGATCTCAAAGTGAGTCGTTCTCTACTCGATAAGTTTGATCTCCCTTGAATGACTCTGGGAAGTCTAGCTAGATCTTGTTTAACTAATGACTTGAATAAGTCATTGGTCTTGTGTGACATTGGAGGAACGAAAGTGCTCCTAGATTTAAATTCCTGATCGTCTTGTGAAGGAACTGACGCCTGAGAAATGGCAAAAAAAAGTGTCTTAGTTGTAACTTTCTGGTAAATTTGTACAGAGCAGTTTGAGAATCAATGCTGTTAGTATGGTGAGTCGGAACAAATGAACTCCCCTTGTTCAGTATGGACAGCTGATTCTCCATAAGCTGTTTAGAGGAAATATTGACCACTAGTGTTCCCCCGTTTTTTTCTGAAGAGGTGACCTCCACGGGTTTTGCTGATTCAGGCTCTACCTGCGTTGGAGGTTGGTTTGCTGCAGGGCTGATCTCTAAAAAGGCAACCTTGGTAGTGCTAGGGCCAGCAGTGGCGGTGTCGCTACTGAAATAGAGGTTGGTGAAGGAACAGGAGGTTTAGTTAATTGGGTATCAGTTACAGATACAAGACTCTCTTCTGATGAAGTTGTCCCCTGCTTCTGCGAACTTCTTTTTTGGGCATAAACTTCTGTCTAAGAATAAACTTCGTCCAGTTTATAGTTAATAGTATCACAACAACATTTTTGAATCTTTCACTCGTGAATTTCCTTGGCATAAGCATCAAGTTTGCTGTTACTATCCTCAAGAGTAGTTGTCCAAACACCAGCTTTCATTCTAGATATCAGGTTGGATTGTAATTCTTTAATTTCAGCTTCAAGACCCACTAAAACTTGAGAAAGTTCTTCAATGATTGATAAACTCAGATCTAAAGAGCATTTGTTTAAAATCTCATACCACTTTTCCATAAACTTCTTGTTCATTTTGAATTAACATAGGCTTAATGGTGAGGCGTAACCCCCTAGGAATGCGACTAGCCTTATGAAATTCCATCAGAGTGGTAGTGTGCAGACGTTGATTAATCTCTCTATGCATTAGATATTCTAGCGGTCAAATTTGTTGAACAGGACCTGTTGTGGTGTCAAATGTCCTCACTTCTCTAATGAGCCCATAAATATCAGCAGCTTCTGATGCACTGTAAACCTTAGTGTGTGCTCTGTTTTCGGTCAAATGCAAAATATCTTCAAACGACATTCTGACGACAATTAAATCCAGAGTGGTACACAAAATAGCTGCTGGGCAGAAAATTGAACAATACAAAGAAAGGAACGCAGCAAATGTGCACTCAAGAAGCCAGTTCAAAATATCAGTATCAAAAGTACAAATATGAATTTGAAATTGAAATTGAAAGTAAAAGACACACATTTGATGGACGGAATGCAGAACAAATTGAAACTTCGCCCCTAGTCAAGAGATATGAGTTAAATCCATCATTCTTTTGCTCACCATGCCACCACAGTTTAGAACTGGCCATTTAAAAAGTTAGCATTTTCTTGCCTTAGGCATTTGGTGCCTATAGCCTGATTCTGGTCACATGACAGGTTGACGATGGAAGCTGGTCCTTATATATTCTTCCTAGACAGCTGCACAAAATGGGAGCTTAGGTGTGCATGGATGGGCCATCACTGGCAAGATGAGAGTAAGGAGCTGGACACAACCTCATTTATTAAATCTGAATAGGCTGTGTCCTGTCTCCACACTAAGGGCCTAACGACCCTGCATTGTCACTCTAGCCAACTTGAAGCTAGAGTATTAGGGGAAACCCTTGAACTCCAAAGCCACTGTCTATACACTTCTCCCCCTTCCAGAAACAGGGCATCAGGGTATAAAAAGATGGTCCTCAGACACCACCACTTTAGTACTTCTACACCTGTGGATACTGTGGCAGGAAGAAGGGTTGATGTGCTGCTGCAAGGAATTCCTCTATTTAATTGTATTTATTTTCAACTCAACCTGACGAATATCATGGCGCTGTGTAGTGGAACATTTGATAGGTTATGTTGGGGGCCTTCAGCTGCTCGCACTCACGGGTTTTCTGCGCGTTGTTCGGGCACTGGGGCATCTCCCAAGGATTGGGGCCACCAGGTGGCATCCCAGATTAGGTTAGCGCCGCCAAAAATTGGTATTTTTATTTACCTTCAACTTAAGGCAGTGTTTGGACATCCATAATGCCATCTCTGAGAGGCAGTTGTTTAACTTAACCCTGGTGTCCTCACACCGTTCTTCTATGGTTATCATCAGCTGTGTGTCGTCCGCATAGGAGCAAATGCTGAAGACCCATTTCCTGCTTATCAATGCCAAATATGACACATAGTCAATTAAAAGTGTTGGGCTCAGGGAGGCTCCTTGGGGAACACCACAGCTGATGTCTTTTGGTTTTGAGGCAAACTGGCCCATTTGTACCATCTGAGTTCTGTTGCTCAGAAGGGAGTTCAGCCACTGGAGGGCTTTGGCGTGAATACCCTTTTCATAGAGAATTTTCAGGAAGGAGTTGTGTGAGATTATGGACATTTGTTCTGGCTTTCTTCAGCAGAGGAGTCACTACAGCTGTATATAGTGATCTGTTAAGAAGGTGAGTGACATAAGGGCAAATTGTTGAGGTGATCTAGGAAAATATGAAATGGGCACATGGATCAAGTGGGTATCCTGACTTTACTTCCATCATGGGTCTCTCAACCTCTAATTCTGTGAGAGGGATGAAGTTGCCCATCTATGTTGCAGCGTCTTGATGTGGGGGTAGGTGTTCCCAATTAGTCACTGCTAAGGAAGAATTAGTGTCAAATGAAGAGTACATTTTGCTAATCTTATTGGCAAAGAATTCACTTAACTTTTCGCAGTTTTCCTCAGAGGGGGGAAGGGTTTGAGACAGGCTGGCTGGTTTACAAAGCTCCTTAACTACTTTAAATATTTCTTTAGCCGAATTACAGTTTTCTTTTATCCTAGTTGCAAAGTAGGTCTTTTTTGCTCTCTTGATGGCATTGTTGTAAGTCCTTAACTCAGTCCTATAACTTGTTCTATCTGTTTCCTGTTTAAACAACCTCCAGGAGTGTACTAATGATTAATACTTCCTTTTCAATATCTTGAGCTCTAGTGAGTACCACTTTTCAGATGGAGGTTTGTTTGCCGGAAAGTTTGGGGGCTAAGGTATCTAGGGTAGTGGTGATCTCAGTTTCAAGTTGTATTGCTTCTGCATTAGCTGGTAGGATATCTTGGGTGGTTAGGTTATATGGGAGAAAGTGGGCCTGGAACCTATCCTGAGTGACCATCCTCAGGCTCTGTTTCCACTCGTGCAGTTTTGAAAGGTTTAGTTGCAGTCGCTGGCAGGTCTAGTGTAAAGAATATAAGTGAGTGGTCTGTCCAGGATACAGGAGTGATCTCCTGGATCCTTGTTGTCTCTGTGTTGGAAAATAGTAGGTCTAGAGTGTGCCCAGCGCTGTGTGTGGGGCCTTTGACCCATTGCTTGAGCTGAAGAATCTGCATATCTCTTTCAAGGTGCCTTGCTGCGATACTGTGTGCTGCCTCAAAATGTACATTACAATCTCCTATAACTAGGTAGTGTCTATATTTCAGGCATAGCTAATTAAGTTGAGTGAAAAGTTTGGCATTCAGCTCAGTTTGATGTCCTGGAGGATTGTAGATTACTGCTCCCCCAAGCAGCATGTGGTCTTTACCAGATACCTGAAATGTTAGTGCTTCATACTCTCCCACTGACACCATTTCAGTGTGGAGACAGGCGAGATGGTCTATAAATAAAATGGGCACCCATCTCCCCTCCGACCCTCCCTGTCTTGTTTCAGTATTTTATATTTGGAGGGTAAGGCATTGGCGATATCAGGGAGGTTGTTGTCCCCCAACCATGTCTCAGTTATAAAAACCAAGTTGGGGTTTCTCTCATTTAGGATATCCCAGATGTCAACAGTATGTCTAGGCATTGACCTTGCGCTAAAATATAAGTATCTTAGTGTGTGTTGAACGTTTGGCTCTGTGTAGGCACAACCTGAGGGCGCTATACTATGCCATTTACAGCCACAACATGAAACCGGCCCTTCAGTGTTTTCTGGGTAGGCCTTCATGCATAGTGTTTTGTTATAGCTCAGATTACGTGATATCGCTTACAAGGATTCTCTTAAGTAATGTTCAATAGATCTTGTAGCTGTCTCTGCAGGTCCGGGAGAGGCAGGGGTCATGGTCCCTGGTCCCAGTCTGGCGCGGACGGGCGCAGACTGGCTTGCCTTAGGCACGCCCGCTGCAAGTGCCCGCTGCACGGACACTCACACATCGGCCCTCTGTAGGGAGAAGCGCAGGAGTGTGCCTCCACCCCCTCCTGGACCGGAAGTGCCTTACCGTGGTCTCCGATGGTGCATGCCCCACCCTCCACACAATCGGCACACAGCTGTGATGGACCAGGGCGGGGGAACCGGGTGCAACCTGCCTATTCTGGGTGAGTGAACTCAAGAGAAATACCAGAAACAGTTTTAAAAGTGTTTGAGCATTAAAATAGTGGAAATGACGCAGGGGGCAGTTGTTTAAAAATTCAATTCTATTTGGTCTTTTAAAAATGAAGTACTGACAGCAATACCGCCCGGCAGCCTCTTCAAGTTCCCCTGCGTGGACGCCCACACATCGGCCCTATGTAGGGGGAAGCACGGGAGAGTGCCTCCACACCCTCCTGGACCAGAAGTGCCTCACCGTGGAATCCAATACTGCATGCCCCGCCCTCCACACAATCGGCACACAGCCGTGATGGACCAGGGCGGGGGAACCGGATGCAGCCTGCTGATTCTGGATGAGTGAGCTCAGCAGAAATACCAGAAATAGTTTTAAGAGTGTTTGAGCATTAAAATAGAGCAAATGACGCAGGTGGCAGTTCTTTAAAAATACAAATCTGTTCAGTCTTTTAATAATGAGGTACTGACAGCAATACCGCCTGGCAGCCTCTTCAAGTTCCTGCTAGTCTGAAGGAACTATTGCCCAGCTGCGCTGCGCTGCCCTGCTGCACTTTTGCCTGGTGAGAAGGACTGCATCTGCATCTCTTGAACCCTAAACCCAGAGTGTCTTCAAGGGCTAGTTGGTTGGCCTCTGGCTCAAAAGTCTCAGGGACTTAAACCCAGTACCTGGAACCCTACCATCTGTGAGTCCTGCCCTCCCAAGTGGTCCCAAGCCAGACCTGGAGCCTTAGACGTGTAATGAAGGAACTTCTGGAAAGCCTTACAGTGGTTTTCATATGAACCGATGAAAAGCAACGGAAAGCCCCACCAAGCCTCACTGCAAAACTGTCATCCTCACTGGAATCAAAGCATAGTGTTGAGAAGCGCTGTAAAGCTTCAGCGCACAGCTGTCAGCTCATCAGAATGGTTGCAAAGCAACAGCAAACCCTTAAAAGCCTCGCTGTAAAGCTTCACTGGCCCCGCCCAAAGCCGCAAAGCCTTGCACAGCTCCTAGGGACTGACATAAAGTAATGCCAAGCCTTGTAAAGCCTTGCATCACAGCTCCTGCAAACCGACAGCAGAAGTTGTGAAGCCTCGCAGAGCAACTCTGTACAGACTGTGCAGACTGTGTACCAGGACTTAAGGTACTCTGCTGAACGTTCACAAGTTGGTCCCTGTAGCTGACCTGCACTCCATTGTGGTTAGCCGGCGGGACGATATGTTATGCATTAATGCACTATTTCTACTGAAATCTTTAAAATTGGATATCTCCAGCTTTTCTGAGTGGATTTTTGTTGTGTTGGTCTTGTTTTATTTAGTAAATATTTGTCAATTTTTCAAACTTTTTGTATGGTATTGTCACTGTTTTGCACTACTCTGTGCCAAGCTACAATGTGGTGAGCACAGGTTTATGCGGGGTGTCCTTGGGCCTTTGGATTGTGATTGTTGCTTGACTAGGACTCACACCCCAGTCACCCAACAAACTGATTTCTTACACAAAACAGTTGTTTTGCTAATGACCACTGCGAATTTGCCTGGCACTGGTTCTAATTTACCCTCTAACAACACAATTTAATTAGGCACTTTCTCTTTTTCCCAAAATCTAATGGTTTTATAAAGAACAGTGACTCATGCTTAGCAAGACGCTGCTCTTTCATTGCTTACAGTCAGTAGAGTTAAACGCCATTAATATATTTACATGCTTTCAAGTCCATTAAACTGTTCTTATTCCATGGATCTTTAACTCCTTATCCTCCGTTTGTCAATTAATATGGAAGAAAGCACCCTTTGGCGCTGAAGTGCTTTGCTTAAAGATCATTGGGCGTGTAATGCAGTAGAGTGCCACATTGCATTACATTCTAACGATCTGTCAGCTGAAAGAAATGAAGCAGACATGAGCCGTACACAGGAAAGAATAGGAACTGCCTGTGCTTTTCTGTATTTAATGTCATAAATGTACAGATTTAGTATTTCGAAAAATATGAACTTCCATTGTGTTCAAATTGTAGAAAGTAGGGAAATATAATGGGTTCCATTCACTAGGCCATTTGAACTTCTAAGCTCAGGTGCACAAAATGAGGTACAAATCTATTTACTCATATAATATCTATACTACTATTATAAAGAGAGAACTGTGTCCTTTGAGCCAAGTAAACTCGAAAAGTACACCACCAATCCCAACACCCAAGACATATTTGAAAACCTCAGGGCGAACAGAAGGACATAGGCTATTTAAAAAGAAAAAATATACGTTGTTTAAAAAATTTAGAAATAAAAATAAAGTAGTGCCTTGCAAGTAGCGCCGGCCGCGACTTCTGCGTGATGACATCGGGAGCGCGGGGAGGAGCGGCGTTCATGAGCAACAGGAAGAGCGGAGGACATGAGCGCAGGGAGGAGCGGCGAGCGGCAGTCAAGCGGTGAGGAGCAGCGAGAAGCGGAGGAGCAGTGGACCGGTAAAATCAGCAGCGCGGGGAGGAGCGGCGGGTGAAGTAAGTGAAGCAGCCAAGAGCCACGTGTGCGCACCGCGGGACGGGCGGGAGCCATGAGTGCACACAAGCCCAAAATGCTGCCCCCAGCCCCCTTCTGCCCGGGCAACGCCGGCGGGTGAGGTGAGTGAAGCAGCCAAGAGCTGCGGGTGCGCACAGAGGGACGGGTGGAGGGACGGGCGGGAGCCATGAGTGCACGCAAACCTGAAAAGCTGCCCCCAGCCCCCATCTGCCCCAGGCAACGCTGGGGCGGGCTGCTAGTATCATAAAAAGTGAGAGTAAATCACAGCCAGAGATGAGTCGCCTTTTTAGAGCAACAATGCCTTGTAAGCCGTTGAAGACACAGATGCCGATGAATTTGTTGATAATCAAAAATATTTGAAGAGTACTTTGCCAGTCAGGAAAGGAGGGGAGATTTACTGCTGTCAAAGTCAGAAGTAAATCTGTGTCTGGAGCCAGAACAGTGATGAACACCACAGAGAAAAATATTTTCTCCTTGGAAGAAAAAAAAACACATTTTCCTAGCATTATTCTATTTTTTCACATCCCTGGAGAATCTTTTTTAGTTAGATCTTGTATTAGTAGTATTCTGTATACTGCAGGTTGTCTTTCAAAGCTGATACTTTTGGAAATATCTGTATTATGTGCGAGTCTGGGTGATCACAAGGACCCTGTACCCATCCCCGTTATCTCTGACATGCGAGAGGTTAATGTAACTATTCTCTGTAATCTCAGAACGGATCTTCCCTCACCTGGAGCAAATTTAGCCCCCAAAATTGTCTATGTGTCATTATTTGCATCGGACACCTCACACACGCAGTCATCTGAATGTCAAGATTCAGTTCCAGTGAGGAAATGAAAGTTAAACATTTACTGTCACAGATTAACAACTATAATTTGAGTACATTTCTTCGTTTTTTGTCATTAAAGCTCGATTTAAGCTTGCAGTTGCTTTGAGAATCAGGCCGTTTGTTTTTCTTTTGTTAGAATTCAAACTTGCCCTTTACTGAATAGTAGGAGCTGCTGTTGTAAATAGGGTTTGGGGGGCAGCCAAACCCCATGAGGCCTACTTACCCCCGGGCAGATTGGGAGGGGGGGGGCTGGCCAGTACCCGCCATTTTGTGCATTGGGCTACATTGAGATTAGTCCAATTGTAGCCCAATTAATTTTGCAGCCCAATACATATAAATGGGGATCTGGTGCGCTCCCAGCCACCATTGTAGGCTTGGTGACCTGGTGGCTAGGAGCGTTTCTGGGAGCTTACCGTTTTTTGGGAGCTTTGCATTTTGCATTGTGGATATCCCTTAATTGGCAGTTGTTGTTTTAAGATGGCAGGAGAAGATTATCGAGTGTTAGAGGCTCTGTCCTTTTTGGGTATCGAACTGAACTCTCAATCAATGGAGGTGCGACTGCCAGAGGACAAAAAGCAGCGAATGCCCTGCCGGGTGGTGAGAGTTGAAAGGACATTTTGTAGATGACTAGGTAGAGCACGTACGGGACAGAGACCACATTATCACGTCCACTTGTCGGCCAGGGTGAGGGAAGACTTGAGGATGTGGTAGTTTTTCCTACAGGATTTCAATGGCATTCCTTTGGCAAGAGGGAGGACACGGTTTGAGATGTCCACATTTTTCGGTTGCCTCAGGCAGCAAAGGCTTTGGTTTTATTGCAAGGAAAATGGTGCACGGATCAGTGGCCAGCGGAGTGGGGGGTGGGTAGGAATATTGCATTTTTTGAGTTTTTTCCCCTAGCTTTGATGGTGACATTGTGGGCGGGCCAACTGGCATATAAGAAAGTGATTTTCAGGATTGACATCATGGCAGTGGTGGAGATTGTCAACCGGCATTCCTCCAGTGACGAGCAGGTATTGAAGTTGTTGAGAGTGTTCGTCTTGGGCTATTTGTGTTTTGATATAGCTTTTAAAGCTGTGCATGTGCCAGGTGTGGACAATGATATAGCAGATGCCTTGTCTCGTTTACAGTGGGGGAGATTCCATGGGCTAGCCAAGGATACAGACAGGACCCCGTCCCCCATGCTGCTGCAGTTGTGGTATGTAGGCGACATAAGATGCTACAACTGGTGGTAGGGTTCCTGGCACACTCCACAAGGATTGCATACAGTTTAGCTTGGGAGGAACTTCTGCTCTCAGGAGCCCAGCGGCGGTCTACGACAGAGCATAGGAGGGAAGATGTGATACAGTTTATTCTTGATCTGATTGACAAAGGACTATCTAGGGTGACTATCGCGGGCAAGTTAGCAGGAATTGCATTTGTAGGAAAACTGTTATGGGGTTATGCGCCATCCGCTGCAGTACTTGGCTCGCGGATGTTACAGGGGTTGGCTAGGCAGAAAGGTCAGGTAGGCCAGGTGAGACAGTCTTTATCATGGAATTTGCTGGGAAGGGTGATTTGGGTATTGCCCATGGTATGCTCCGACGGTTTTGAGCTGTGCCTTTATTCCATGTTGATAACATGGATGTTCTTTGGGGCTTTTACGAGTGTTGGAATTGTGGGGACAAAAAGTTAAAGGAGGTGTTGAATGGGTGGATATGGTATAGCGTCGGGATAGAGTCTGTATATTGCTACATAAATCAAAGACAGGTCAGCGAGCGCTGGAAAATGGGTGTCCCTCCAGGCTGCAGACCCCCTTTGACTTGCCCTTGCAAGTGGGAAACAAGATAGAGGGAGCTTTCGGGCAGACAGGTTGGTTTGGTAATTGTACCCAAGAATGGTCACAGGGTAACGGCATTCCAGCTATTGAGAGTGTTGCATAAAGCGCTAACAAAGTTAGGTATGGATGGCAGTGGTTTTGGGACTCGTTGTTTTAGGATTGGAGCAGCATCAGAAGCAAGTAACAGGGGGTGGGGGTAGGGGGACATCATTAAATTGGGGAGATGGTCTTCAGATTGCTATTAGCGATATGTTTGTGGTGCTGCATGGGGGTGTAGCGTAGTTATGGTTTTTCTCCTGTTTATTAAGTTTTTCTTGTTTCAAGTTTGGTGGCTGGCCTTCTTGAAAGTCCATTTATATTGTGGGGCATTCAGTTGTGAAGTGGGCCCAAATCCAGGCACGCACCAGTTATTTTGGAGAAAATGTATGGTTTAATAAATATTTGTTTCAAGTATCCTGGAGAGGGTGGGGGGGCATGCACTGGAACAAGCTTTTGCATGCATTGAGCAGTTTGTTGGTGGCTGGTAGGTGCCCTGACATTTTTTTGCTTCATCTGGGCGAGAATTAAATGGTCAGGGAAAAGGGAAAGTCCTTATGAGAAGCATAAAGAGGGACCTGGCCATGGCAGTGGTCCAGGTGCTCAGTCATTTGGACTGAGTTTGTGCCGCGCAGGGTTTGGAGAGGCGTAGTAAACCCAGGGACAGTGGACAGGGCCAGGAGGAAGCTTATTACCGAAATGGTCCATTTTTGATGGGAACTTGGTTTTCAGCCAGGCGCGCAGAAGGAGATCAGGTTTTACATGGCTGAATTTTTCAGGGGTGATGGTTAGCACTTGTCACGTTTGGGCATGGGCTTATGTTTGTTGGAAATCAGAGAGGTGCAGGCTAGGATGTTGAATGTGCAATGGTGCTAGGCCTGCATACCTATTAGTTCAGGGGGGCAGGTAAAAGGGGATGCAGCATTTCCACCTGCGCTCCCGCTTTTTCCTGGGTGGCGGGGTTGTTAAAAGTTGGCAGGTAGGCGTTTGGGTTTCATTGGAGGGCAGGATATGTAAAAGCAATACTGTGTATGCACAGAGTCACACTCCACCCACCCACCCAAACACACAATCAGGCAGCCATATAAATACTCAAGCAAGCAATCAATAACCCATATACACACTCATGCAGCTACTCACCAACCTATGCAGCAGCTTACACAACTGCAGACAGACTGATACAAACTTTCACACAGTTTAGTCACTAAGCCATGCATTCAGTAAGACTCATTTAATCACTCACATATACAGTCAGTCACGTACCTACTAAATCCTCCATTCAGACACTTATACACCCACTCATTCTTCAATACAGCTTGGCATATATATAAAACAAATTTAAACTTTACAAAAACACACAGTCACTGGATGATGTCATCAGTGATCTCGTCAGTGATTTCACTGACCATGTCATGAGTGATGTAATTTGTGAGGTAATCAGCAGTGAATTGCGGGGGAGTGAGTTATAGTTAGCTGAACTAATTATAATGCTGGAATTTCTATGGTTTTGTACGACTGAAATGTCAACTAACTATAACGTTCCTGAAACCTATGGTTTTTTCAGTGAATGTTTAAGGTTTTTTGAAACCTAATTTCTAACTATAACGTTCCAGAAACCTATGGCTTTTTCAGTGAATTTCTATGTTTTAAAGAAAAGATAATTTCTAACTTCAACGTGCCTGAAACCTATGGTTTTTTCAGTGAATTTCAAAGGTTTTTTAAATGAGAGTTTGTAACTCTAATGTACCTCAGTCCTATGTTTTTTTATTTTATATATATATATATATATATATATATATATATATATATACATACTTTTGCAAGTAAGAAGAACAGGAAGCTGATGTAGTTTTGTAGTTTATTTGTAAGGTTAGACCCTAAGATGTCACTGGCAGAAAAGCCCAGCTCCAACTGACCTTTACATTCCTATGTACACACAGTGGAGTCACCAACATTCCACCAGAATTAAAGGAACAGTAGTAAACATTAAAACAGGAGAATGTAACACATCTTTCCTCTTAAATAAAAAAAAACAAATAAAAAAAAACTATATACAATATAATGAAATATGAGATCATTCTATATATAAACAGAGTTACAGCATGTAATCTTTACGCTTGACAGGTTTCACAATAATTCGTACTGACAATCTTCTAGGCTTAGAAACATCCTCCTTTGGAAGTTCAGATGACATGGATTGAACAAGGGGAGAATGAACAGATTTGAAGCAGAATGTGAACCAGACCCCTTCAGAGAACTGTTAGGAATCTTTTCCAACCAAAGATCACGTTCCAAATCATTGCACATAACAACATTGCATAAATTCCATTTTTGCCCGTCATCCAGCAGTACACAATTACCCAATACTTTTAACACCTTCTTGGGACGAGACCATCTGGAAGAACCATCCTTTGATAACCCAAAGCGAGAAGATCTCACCAAATCACCAACATGAAAACTACTTACACGTTTCATAATTTTGTCATTATGCCTGCCCACATACTTCTTCTGGTAAGTACTCATTCTACTATTGAGGTTTTCTTTATAATTACGACCAGCAGAAATCTTAAGCATCCATGCAGGAGTCACCTTATTACCAGCAGAACGCCCCTTTAAAAGATGGAATGGAGACACCATGGTAGCAGAATGTGGAGTATTCCTATAACTCCAAACCAAATTTTTGACAGCAACCTTGCAATCATTACCACCTGACATAGCTAATTGTATGCAATCCGTTAAAACACGGTTGAACCTTTCTACCATTCTGTTCTCCCTAGGGCAATAAACAGCAGTAGTAATGTGTTTTATACCACATAAATGCAAGTAACTTTGAAACTCTGAAGCAATGAACTGTGGGCCATTATCAGTCGTGATGCTCTCAGGAAAACCTTCCCTATGGAAAACCTCTTCACAAAAGTTAACAATACTGGAAGCTTTAACTTCCTTGACAAATGCAACCTCTGGCCAATTGCTATAATAATCCATTAACACAATGGCAAACTTCCCAGTAATACTACCAACGCTAAACAGACCACAAATATCCATGGCTAATTTCTGCCATGGTCTGTCAGGAAATGGGACAGAGGTAATCATAGTTTCTTGAGAAACATGAGATTTATCACTACATGTACAAGCGGCACAATTCCTTACACACCTTTTGACATCCTTGTCCATACCAGGCCACCAGAAATCACACCTACATCTTCTTTTCATGCCTGACATGCCTGAATGTCCTTCATGCATAAGATCTAGTAATTTATTGCGTAAGGAAGACGGTACTACAAGTTTATCGGCTCTCCTAACCACACCAATATCAAGATCATAAGAGAGTTCAGCCCATACTGTTTTATATTCTGACAAGTCAGAATTGCTCCAAGAAAAGTTATTGCATGGTGCTGTTAAGCGTGCAATTACTTCCTTCAATGTTACATCTTCCTGAACAGCTTGTTTCCATACTTCCAAACTAATAGCGCCATTACAAGCTTCATCTACAGTAGCAATTGACCAGTTCTCATCTTGTTCTACCACATCATCTTCATTTCCAACAGGAAGTCGAGATAAACAATCAGCATTGACATTTTTGATACCAGGAACATATTCCATTGAAAAGTCATATTCTTGTAATTTGTAAATCCATTTAGCAATTCTAGGCGTGGCTTTTCCTGCACCCTTAGTAGAAAAAATATCGACAATGGGTTTATGATCTGTTCTCAACTCAAAATTAGTGCCCCAGACATAATTCCTGAAATAATTCACTCCCCAAAAACAGGCTAAAGCTTCTTTCTCGATAACAGAATAAGAAGGCTCAGCCCCCTTTAACGTACGTGAGGCAAAAGCTACCACCCACTCAAATTTGTCTTTCCCCTGCATTAAAACAGCTCCAAGTCCATATGCACTCGCATCTACAACGATGATCGATTTCTCTTTGGGATCGTAAGGTTTAAGTGCAACAGCATTTGCAATCTCTTTTTTTACATCATCAAACACAGACTGACACACAGTGGTCCATAAAAATTTTGCACCCTTTTTCATTAACAATCTTAAACAGAAGACTTTAGAGGCAAAGTTTGGCACAAATTTTGAATAATACTCGGCAAGACCTAAAAAAGAACGAAGTTGGTCTTTATCAGATGGTGCCGGAGCATTCTTGATGGCATCTAATAAATTTTTTTTAGGTTTAACACCATCGGCAGATAAGGTGTGCCCAAGATATTCTATTTCATTGATGGCAAATTTGCATTTCTCAGCAGCTACAGTCAACCCAGCCTTTTGAAGTTTACCTAATACATCATGAAGAATCATGTCATGGTCGCTTTTATCAGCACCCCATACAAGTACATCATCTTGAAATACTAACATGTTAGGTATACCTTCAAGAACCTTGCACATAACACTTTGAAAAACCGCTGACGCAGAAGATAAACCAAAAGGCATTCTCAAGAACTGAAATGCACCTTCAGGAGTGATGAAGGATGTCAGATGGCGAGATTCGGGATGTAATTTTATCTGATGGTAGGCATTAGATAAATCAATTGACGAGAAAAATTTTGCATCCCTAACAGAAGCAACCATTTCATTGATTTTGGGTAAGGGATAGCGATCCACCCAAATATTTTTGTTCAAATCTCTTAAATCAACACACATGCGTAATTTTCCGTTAGGTTTTCGTGCCAAAACCACTGGACTAAGCCAATCAGATGCTTCAATTGGTTCAATAATGTTTTGATGACAAAGACGATCTAATTCTAATTTGAGTTGAGATCTTAACACTAATGGCACATTACGTACTTTATGTACAATAGGTATACAATCAGGTTTAAGAATTATCCTATGTTCAAATTTTTTGAGACATCCCAATTTAGGATTAAACAAATCAGGAAATTTCTTATGCCATTCTAACACAGCATTGTCGTCCTGAGTTACTAAAACTTCCTCAGAAGTTTTTTATGCCAATTAGGAGATAATAAAACTTGATCAGGATGATTTGGATCAAGAGTCATCCCTAAATTCCATAGTTCCTTCCACCCTAATAATGCTCTCCCTTTTTCTACAACATAGACGGTTCCAAGGGTACTTCTATCTTTAAAAATGATTTCAGAAGTAAAACACCCGATCACAGGTAATGTAATGCATAAATAACCCACAGGAGATCTTTGAGAACGAACTAAAATGGGTTTACCACAAGTTTCCCACATGGTCTTATCAATAATGGTATATAATGAGCAAGAATCTGCCCAGAGAAATAACTTGTGGTTATTGATAGTGACCTCATATTTAGGAGGTTGAATTTCCTCAGAGATTTGATTAACTTCATCATCATTCCAAATAGTCATAACTTCAATGTCACTATCGCTATTGGAGTAAACAGATTCGTCAATAAAATTGACAGAACTTTTCCAAGCATTAGGATTCCCTGATCTGCACATTTTTGCAAAATGACCAGACTTGTTACACTTGAAGCAAGTGACATTTGACGCAGGACACCAAGAATTTTCAGTAGTATGCTTGCTATTTCAACATCTGAAACAAAACTGCTTATTATTTGGAATCACAGTCTTACTAGAAGATGATTTGTTGTATGACACAGTGCTTTTGTTGATGCCAGAAAAATTGCGAGGTTTGACTCTAATATCACGCTTAACACTATATCTGTTATCAAAAGTTTTCGGCTTACTGGATACTGTACATACATCACCAGAATCTTTGTTATCAGTTAATTTACGATCAGTACTATGTGTATTGTTTAACTCTTTAACATAACGTGAATTGTTTTCAACTCTCCTAGCAACAGAAATAGTTTTATGAAGAGATGGGTCTTTCAAGTCAAGTAATTTCTCCTGAATTTTAACATTGTTGGTTCTATTAATGAACTGGTCTCTTATGATTTCTTCATGTAATTCTTTAAATTTACAAGTAACTGCTAACCTTCTTAAGGCAGTAGCATACTGTTCTACTGTTTCACCAACTGTTTGTGCTCTTGAAAAGAATTTATGTCTTTCTACAACAATACTGGTTTTCTTACCAAAATTTTCTTCTAACGCATTAAGTGCGTCAAGATATTCATCAGATAAAACTGGTTCAAGCTTTGAACAATCAAATACAACCTCTTCTTCACTGAGATCTTCATCTCCACCCACACACACTTTTGAGTTAACACTAGATACATTGGGTAATGTTTTCAGTACTTTCCTACCTTCAACACCAAGACTGTGCTTGAGTAAGGCTAATTTCCGTGAGGCAAGGAATACCTCTCCTCCAATTGCCTCCAAATAAGTTTCAAAAGATTCGCGCCAATCCTCCCAATTCATAGGAGGTACACCAGGATCTTGTAAGAATTTAGGTGGAGCTAAAATATTATTAGTTTCCATGCTGAGTAATGACTAATTATAATATGGTATACACAATAGACATAACAATGATAATAATACAGATAAAGTGAATATTTTGGAAGAAGGAAGAAACAAATAAATTAACAAACAAAAAGTAGTCACCGTTGTCTGTGTTGATTTCAAGGAGAAAATACTGAAGAACTGTTTTTTTTTGTAGAGATTAATAAGTATCTTCTTTTTTTTTTACTGATATGTCCCAGAATGCATTGCCAATTTCCCAGAGTACATTGCGATGAAAAAAAAACGAAGAACAATAGCAGGTGAGTGTGTCGTGTTAATCCTGTAACTGTAGTTAGGGTTAATCTGAAGATAAACTGACAGTTTGTTCGTTTAATAGAAGAAATGCGATGAGTAGATCATTTGATTCAAGTCGATTATTGTTTGTTTCTGTTTAGTTGAGTATTGTTCAGTTAATGTTGACTTAACGCGGAAAATCGGCGATAACGCGTTGCTAAGGAACACAAAATGGCCGCTACACGACGTAGCGTTGTTGCATCTGCCTGACATTGTCCATAGTGTTCCGCCTGACGTAGTTTTCGAGTGATGACGCCGATGTAGGAATCAGCTGGTGATGTTCTGCGCGTGTACACACGCTCGCGCTGTTAAACAGATGCTGAATGCTTTTAAAAGATGCAAAGTAAAAGTGCTTCAAGGACCTTGTTGCTAGTTTTCTCAAATCACAACACAATCTCCAAAAGCAAATGGACAATAGTACGGCAATGTTTCCATGTTGCAATGTCTTAAATAAACGCCGTTTTTCAGCATTTACAAGCGCTTTTCAGTGTTTACAAGCAGCGGAACTCGAAATAACAAGGTAATAATAATAATAGTCACAACTCACTGCTTGAGAGGCTGCTTTTTCTGGAAATCGTTTTGAAGATCCTTTCCTTTGTTAGTTTGTTGTTGAAACGTTTCTCTGGTTTTCTTTTTCCTTGTAGAAACGATTTTTAAAAAAAAATAAGTATGAAGACATCAAAGGGTCAGATGGGTTGTTTTCTCCCTCGTCGCCACTTTTGCAAGTAAGAAGAACAGGAAGCTGATGTAGTTTTGTAGTTTATTTGTAAGGTTAGACCCTAAGATGTCACTGGCAGAAAAGCCCAGCTCCAACTGACCTTTACATTCCTATGTACACACAGTGGAGTCACCAACATTCCACCAGAATTAAAGGAACAGTAGTAAACATTAAAACAGGAGAATGTAACACATACATATACATATTTTAAAAAAATGTGAATACTTTTTAGTTAGGAAAACTATATTCATTCTTTATTTTAATATTATACAGAAGTTGCAACCCTTTGCGCACCCTACACAATGGCTGCACGCATTACGGCAGCCATTTTGAAAAGTCGCGCTGGGCTTGCCACTTTGGCATAATTTGTAAAGTATGAAATATCTTTACATTAATTATAAATAAAAAATTTCCTTTAAGTTTTTGTCTACATTTATTCATAAAAGTATATTTAAAGTATTATTTTCAACATAATTTTGACGAATGTAAAGTTACAAAATGCGCTGTGTAGCCTCCTAATGTGTGGGACATCTCCCCGCACATATTTCAGGGGTCGCTTCTTAATGGCGCTGAGATCACTCTAAAGTCACGAATTAGGAGTATTTTTAAAGTTGAAAAAATGACAAAAGAAAGTTTGAATATGATATTAGACTGAACAGTTTTACTAATAAACTTATTAAAGGTTTTTAGACATTTTTATTTATAGTGTACAATGATATATATGATTTTCGTGGGTGCGTGAAGGGTGCGTGACGAGTGCGCGCACCCTAAGCGACTTTATGTCAGCAAAAGAAAAAAGGATTCTGATTGGTTAAAATCAATTTCATTGTGAAAGAGGGAGTATCCATCCTTCTGATATTTCCCTTACTTTTTTGAAATGATAGACATGTTTCTTGCTTCTCTTTATATTGATATACCTTTTTGTGTGCTTGTTTATTTTTGATACAACTATGGCTTCTAGTTTTGCTGAAGTTGATCCACTTGCAGTCGAGGAGGAACAACAAATGGTATAGCATAAGAAGAAAAGAAAAGAAAGCATTGTTTGGTCCTTTTTTAGTGTTGCAAAAAAAAGTAACTTGCATTATCTGTGACAGAGTGCTGTCCAGAGGCTCCGATAAAAAGTACTCTTGCAGTACGAGTAGTATGAAAAAGCATTTGGAGACCATTCACCCTGTACACCTTGTAAGAGAGGAAAGAAAGAGACAGTTGAATGCTACTGCTGAAGAAGACCCCAGTACACCACCAACTTCTGCCCAGATTCCATCTTTACCAAGGCCTCACATTATGCCTGAATTTTTAAATGCAACAGTTAGTTGCATTAAGTGCGCCACCGAACTCTGTGTTGGCGAACAGTGCATTGATATCATCTCTGCTGCTCTAAAAGCGCACAAATGCAAAAAAAATGTATAACACTTTTTCGTTTTTGTACAAGAAAGCATTTCCTGATCTTAATTTTTCTCTGTTGTTTTTAAAATAAAAAACACACAAAAACAGTAAAAAAGGTTAAAAAAAGACCAAAAATGTTTTCATTCTTCCGAAAAAAATAAACGGTCCTTACGGAACCACATCTACTGGTTAAAAAAAAAATTACCTGAGTGATTGCATGAGAGTATGGACACTATCTGGGTGATCGGAGAAATGCGCGTGTAGTGCTTGGTTATTTTATGAATGTTTGAGAAGGGGCAACGTGGTTGAATGAGTTAATGGATAATAGCAGGGTAATCGGAGGAGTGCATGAGTAGTGTGTAAGTGATTGCATGAGTGATTGTGTAGTGCACAAGTGATTGTAGTAGTGGATGGTTACTGCCTGGGTCATTGCATGAGTACATGGCTACTGACTGGATGATTAGAGTACTGCAATGAGAGTGCACGGTGAATTCAAAAGTGCTTGGGTATTGACGGGGTGATTGGATAAGTACATGATCCTGGATGGGTGATTGAGGGAGTGCATGGGAAGTGACAGGGGGATTGCTGTAGTACATAGGTACGAGCTCAGTAATTGGAGGAGTGAATCAGTAGTGTGTAGGTGGTTAGAGGTCTGCATGAGTTTTGATTGGAGGATTGTAGCAGTGCATGAATTAGTGCTTGGGTCATTGTATAAGTATATGGGTAGTAACTGGATGATTGGAGTACTGCAAAGAGAATGCATGGTGAATTCATAAGTGCTTGGCAAAGTGTTTGGATAAGTATATGGTGCTGCATGGGTGATTGGAGGAGTGCATGAGAAGTGAGAGGGGGATTGTTAGAGTGCATGGGTACTACCTGGGTAATTGAAGGAGTGATTGAGTAGTGTGTAGGTGGTTGGAGGTCTGCATGGAAAGTGCTTGGAATGTTGTAGCAGTGCAAGGATTACTGTCTGGATAATTGAATGAGAACATGGGTAATGACTGGATAATTAGAGTACTGCAAGGAGAGTGTACGGTGCATTTATAGTGCTTGGGTATTGATGGAGTGATTTGATTAGTACATGGTATTGGCTGGGTGACTGGAGGAGTGTATGGCGAGTAACAGTGGGATTGCTGGACTGTACTAGCTACTACCTGGGAAAATGAAGGTGTGAATAACCACTGTATAAGTGGTTAGAAGACTGCATGGATAGTGAACATGTGATTGTAGCACTGCATGTGTTAGAGGCATGGGTCATTGCATGAGTCCATGGCTACTCACTGGACGATTAGAGGAGTGCAAATAGAATGCATGATAAATTTATAACTGCTAGGGTATTGACGGATTGATTAGTTAAGTACATAGTGCTGCATGGTTATTTGGAAAAGGACATGGGCAGTGACAGGGGGATTTCTGGACTGCAAGGGTACTACCGAGGGAACTGGAGGAGTGAATCAGTAGGATGTTAGTAGTGCATATGTTAGTGCCTGGGTCATTGCATTAGTATGTGAGTAGTGACTGGATGATTACAGTGCTTCAAAGAGAGTGCATGGTGAATGTATAAGTGCTTGGGTTTTGGTGGAGTGATTGCATAAGTACATGGTGCTGTATGGGTCATTGGAGGAGTTTCTGTTGCTGCTCTACTATTTCATGACCACTTCTAATGTAATACCAAGCCAAATAAAAAGCAGGAACCATTCACATTTCTCTGCTATAAGTCTCACCATATTCCTAAAACATGCATGGATATCTCATAAATTCACAGAACAAACTTCATATTTAAACCAAAACATCCAAAATGATGTGGCATATTTCAACTGTACCTCTCTAGATACTTATAAAAACTAGTTTCATCACAAGTACCTTAACTCAACATACGTAAGTAGAGACATACTTTACACGCAAGTCTATGCACACCTTAAAACTTGACAGACTGCACTTTTAATTTGATATGTAAGCTTACTGCATGGGTCATTTTATGAGCACGTGCGTACTGACTGGATTATTAAAGTACTGCTAAGAGAGTACATATAGAATTTATAAGTGCTTGGGTTTTGGCACAGTGATTGGATAAGTACATGGTACTGAATGGGTGATTGAAGTAGTGCATGGGTACTGACACGACGATGGCTACACTGCAAGGGTAGTCTTCAAGAGATTTTAGCACTGCATGACTTAGTGCCTGGTTCATATCATGAGTACATGGATACTGACTGGATGATTAGAGGAGTGCAAAGAGAGTGCATGCTAAATTTATAACTAATAGGATATTGGTGGAGTGATTAGATAAGTGCATAGTGCTCCATGGATGACTGGAAAAGTGCATGGGCAGTGACAGGGGCATTGCTAGTCTGCATAGGTACTACTTAGAGAATTGGAGGAGTGAATCAGTAGTATGTTGCTGCATGGATAGTGCACAGAGGATTGTAATAGTGCATATGTTAGTGCCAGGGGCATTGCATGAGTACGTGAGTAGTGACTGGATGATTAAAGTGCTGCAAAGAGAGTACATGGTGAATGTATAATTGCTTGGGTTTTGGTGGAATGATTGCATAAGTACATGGTTCTGCATGGGTCATTGGGGGAGTGCATGAGTACTGACAGGGTGATCACTGCACCGCAAGGGTAGTGCTTAGGAGATTGTAGCAGTGCATGAGTTTCTGCTGCTGCTTTACTATATTACGACTACTTTTAATGTTACACCTAGCCAAATAGAAACCAGAAACCATTCACATTTCTCTGCTGTAAGTCTCACCATATTCCTAAAACATGCATGGATATCTCTGTAAAACAACACTATGTACACCTCATAAATTCACAGAACAAACTTTAAATTTAAACCAAAAACACAAAAAATGATGTGGCATATTTCAACTGTACCTCTTTAGAGACATATATAAACTAGTCTCATCACAAATACCTTAACTCAACTTATGCAAGTAGAGACATACCTCACACACAAGTCCATGCACACCTTAAAGCTTGACAGACTGCACTTTTTATTTAAATGTATGTTTACTGCATGGGTCAATTTACAAGTACATGCATACTGACTGGATGATTAGAGTACTGCTTCGAGAGTACATGGGGAATTTTAAAGTGTTTGGGTTTTGGTGGAGTGATTGGATAAGTACATGGTGCTGGATGGGTGACTGGAGGAGTGCATGGGTACTGGTAGGGCGATGGCTGGACTGCAAGGGTAGTCCTCAGGAGATTTTAGCACTGCATGAGTTAGTGCATGGGTCATTGCATGAGTGCATGGATACTGAATGCATGATTAGAGGAGTGCAAAGAGGGTGCATGGTAAATTTATAACTGCTAGGGTATTGGCAGAATGATTAGATAAGCACATAGTGCTGCATGGATGATTGGAAAAGTGCATGAGTAGTGACAGGGGGATTGCTGGACTGCCTGGGTACTACCTAAGGAATTGAAGGAGTGAATCAGTAGTATGTAGCTGGTTAGAGATCTGCATGGATAGTGCATAGAGGATTGTAGTAGTGCATTTGTTAGTGCCTGGGTCATTGCATGAATTCGTGAGTAGTGACTGGATGATTACAGTGCTGCAAAGAGAGTGCATGATGAATTTATACGTTCTTGAGTATTGGCGCACTGATTGGATTAGTACATGGCGCTGCATGGGTTATATGGTGGAGTGCATGAGTACTGACAGGGTGATCACTGCACCGCAAGGGTAGTGCTTAGGAGATTGTAGCAGTGCATGAGTTTCTGCTGCTGCTTTACTATATTATGACTACTTTTAATGTTACACCTAGCCAAATAGAAACCAGAAACCATTCACATTTCTCTGCTGTAAGTTTTACCATATTCCTAAAAAATGCATGGATATCTCTGTAAAAAAACACTTTGTACACCTCATGAATTCACAGAACAAACTTTAAATTTAAACCAAAAACACAAAAAATGGTGTGTCATATTTCAACTGTACCTCTTTAGAGACATATATAAACTAGTCTCATCACAAATACCTTAACATAACTTATGCAAGTAGAGACATACCTCACACACAAGTCCATGCACACCTGAAAACTTGACAGACTGCACTTTCAATTTAAATGTATGTTTACTGCATGGGTCAATTTACGAGTACATGCATACTGACTGGATGATTAGAGTACTGCTTCGAGAGTACATGGGGATTTTTAAAGTGTTTGGGTTTTGGTGGAGTGATTGGATAAGTACATGGTGCTGGATGGGTGACTAGAGGAGTGCATGGGTACTGGTAGGGCGATGGCTGGACTGCAAGTGTAGTCCTCAGGAGATTTTAGCACTGAATGAGTTAGTGCATGGGTCATTGCATGAGTGCATGGATACTGAATGCATGATTAGAGGAGTGCAAAGAGGGTGCATGGTAAATTTATAACTACTAGGGTATTGGCAGAGTGATTAGATAAGCACATAGTGCTGCATGGATGATTGGAAAAGTGCATGAGTAGTGACAGGGGGATTGCTGGACTGCCTGGGTACTACCTAGGGAATTGGAGGAATGAATCAGTAGTATGTAGCTGGTTGGAGATCTGCATGGATAGTGCACAGAGGATTGTTGTAGTGCATTTGTTAGTGCCTGGGTCATTACATGAATACGTGAGTAGTGACTGGATGATTACAGTGCTGCAAAGAGAGTGCATGATGAATTTATAAGTTCTTGAGTATTGGCGCACCGATTGGATTAGCCCATGGCGCTGCATGGGTGATTGGTGGAGTGCCTGAGTACTGACATGACGATTGCTGCACTGCGGGGATAGTGCTTAGTAGATTGTAGCAGTGTATGAGTTTCTGCTGCTGCTTTATTATATTACGACTACTTTTAATGTTACACCTAGCCAAATAGAAAGCAGAAACCATTCACATTTCCCTGCTATAAGTCTCACCATATTCCTAAAACATGCATGGTTATCTCTGTAACACCACACTATGTACACCTCATAAATTCGCAGAACAAGCTTCAAATTTAAACAAAAAGCACCAAAAATTATGTGGCATATGTGAACTGTACCTCTCTAGAGACATATAAAAACTAGTCTCCTCACAAATATCTTAACTCAACATATGCATGTAGAGACATACTTCAAACACAAGTCCATGCACACCTTAAAACTTGACAGACTGCGCTTTCAATTTGAAGTGTATTGTTACTGTTGGGTCATTTCATGAGTACATGCATACTGACTGGATGATTAGAGCACTGCTACGAGAGTACATGGGGAATTTATAAGTGCTTGGGTTTTGGTAGAGTGATCGGATAAGTACATGGTGCTGGATGGGTGATTGGAGAAGTGCATTGGTACTGGTAGGGCGTTAGCTGGACTGTAAGGTAGTCCGCAGGAGGTTTTAGCACTGCATGATTTAGTGTCTGGGTCATTGCATGAGTACATAGATACTGACTTAATGATTAGAGGAGTGCAAAGAGAGTGCATGGTAAAAGTATAACTTCTACTGTATTGGCTTACAGGCACATGCATCAGGCGATTTTGGAATCACAAACGGTGCGAATCGCAAAAATTGGCGTTTGCGATTCCAAAATCACTTATTGGGATGCATCATATCTTTTTCATGTATCGCAATTTAAGAATTCACAATTTTTTTGCGATTTCTCAAATTGTGATAGCAATTAAGAAATCGCAAAATTTGTGATTTTTCCTAAATGCTATGCAAGATTATTTTATTTTGCGAATTCGCAATTTTGTAGGGAAAAATTACCATGAAGTACACCTTCATGTTAATTTTGAGAAAAGTGTAAAAAATGCAAATAAATGCATATTTGAAACTTACATGTTACACACACACATGCCCTTTGGACATGTGTGTAAGTAAAATGTACTTACGTGACATTCCAGGGGTGCAGGAGGGGTCCTTTGGACCCCCCCCTGCACCCTTGAAATTGCATTCTCATTTTGCGATTCCTTAATTGAGAATTCGCAAAATGAAAATGCCTTCCCATTGATTCCTATGGGCCTCTAGGCCCAAATGAATCAATGTAGAGCGATTCCTTATTTGCGATTCGCAATGAAGAAATCGCAAATAAGGAATATTAAGAAATCGCTAAACGTTTGCGATTTCTTGATGCATTGCTGTTTGCGATTCCTTAATTGTGAATCCTTAATTTTCGCATTTAAGAAATCGCAAACGGCACCAATGATGCATGTACCTGTTAGTGTTTAGATAAGAACATAGTGCTGCTTTGAATATTGGAAAAGTGCATGGGCTGTGACAGGGGTATTGCTGGACGGCATGGGTACTACCTAGGAAATTGGAGGAGTGAATCAGTAGTATGTATCTGGTTATAGATCTGCATAGATAGTTCACAGAGGATTGTAGTAGTGCAAATGTTAGTGCCTGGGTCATTGCATGTATATGTGAGTAGTGGCTGGATGATTCCTGTGCTGCAAAGAGAGTGCATGGAGAATTTATAGGTTCTTGAGTATTGGCGCACTGATTGGATAAGTACATGTTGCTGCATGGGTGATTGGAGGAGTGCATGGGTACTGACAGGGCAATGGCTACACTTCAAGGGTAGTTAGGAGATCGTGCAGTGCACAAGTTTCTGCTGCTGCCTTACCATTGTACGACAACTTCTAATATTACAACTAGCCAAATAGACAGCAGGAAACAATCACATTTCTCTGCTATAAGTCTCACCGTATTCGTGAAAATATGCATGGATATCTCTGCACCGCAACACTATATACACCTCATAAATTTACAGAACAAATTTCAAATTTAAAGCAAACACCAATAATTCTCTGGTATATTTCAACTGTGCCTCTCTGAAGACTTATAAAACTAATCTAATCACTAATACTTTAACTCAACATATGCACTTCCAACTTCAAAGCAACACCTAAAATTATGCGAATTACTATAAATGTACACATCTACACACGGTAACAAAGTACCATAATCAATAATCTATATTCCAAAATACACATAATACTGTACATAATCTATATTAAACAACATTTAAATATATTACAACAAACTGTAATAAACATTTCTACATTTAAAAATATATTTTAAAATTTCAAAGTTCATGATCTATATTTTATCTTTAAACAGAAAACCAACAGATAGTACACCTCACAAATTTAATAACTCACCTT
The DNA here is from genome assembly GCF_964263255.1 of Lissotriton vulgaris. Taxonomy (NCBI): domain Eukaryota; kingdom Metazoa; phylum Chordata; class Amphibia; order Caudata; family Salamandridae; genus Lissotriton; species Lissotriton vulgaris. The sequence continues at coordinate 183,215,749 of NC_141688.1, read as the reverse complement.
TCAAATTGATTTGTAGATTATAAATTGTCATAAACTCAGAAAATATTTTCTTATGCACACAATCAATATACTGCACTGCTCTTAGCAAAGCAAAACCAGTAATGGCAAACTTTCCCTCTCTTTCTCCACACATATTAGTGTAAATAATAAATCACATTGCTTCCCAGATCATTTCCAATTCCAAAACACATTTCTATTGGTTACACCCTTGCCAACTCACTTCTAAATTAACCCAAACTGCTTCTGGAATTTTCTGGAGTCGCACCTGCACCGTGCACCGTAAGCGATGGCATCGCGAATCCATTCAGGAGTTCAAAAATATATTACAATTAATTTGACCACTTTTTTTTAATAACACACCACTTCTAAAGATACAACTGACTTGGGAAATCTCACTCTAATAACAAACAAATTCACATTTTATTGCCACAGTTAACCTTCAACCTTACCCCCATTCTGCTTATAGCCTGTTTCCATAACAACACTTCATGGAACACTCAACTGAACTCACAGGTCACAAGTTCAGCAGATGTTCAACTTCACCACACAATGTTGCAAATACAAACAGCAAGTGTGGTTGACTTTCCAAAATATGAGCTTATCCTATCTTCTGTATCTTTCAAACATTTTTTACCAACCAATAAGAAACATGCTTTTTAAAGACAGAAGCATGCATCCTATTTTTGACTGTATAATGTTCTTAAACAGCCAATCATTTCTCTTCTTTTTTTAAAACTGCATCTTATCTACCATTTTAGATACCTCTCATTCTACCAAATGCCTTCATCAGCTACAAACATATTTTCAGTGCATCCAGACTTACCATCAAGAAGCTTAGAGTGTGGATTGTAGGACACAGATAGGTTTTCTGGTGCAAAAGGTATGCTGAACACAGAGGTATTGACAAAGATCTAGCTTTGCAAAATGTGGACATTAAATGGATTGGACAAAGAGGATTAAAGTGGCACCAATTGATGCCTTTGGTTAAAAACTTTTTACATCTCCAACACCCTGACCTCATGAGTGTATAGGTGGCATCTTCAGGAGTGATTGTGTACATTTCACAGATAAGGGAAACAGAGTTCTTCTTAACAATCTATGGCTCTGTATCGGCAACTATATGTAGCTACAACAATTCTCCCAATAAACACATGGGCTCTTTTTAGAGCCATCTAATAACCCAACATATAATTTAGTTTTTGAAAAATATATCATTTTTTTTGCTTGGAATAGTGCACCAACCATGAGCTCAAGAGCTGTGCACGATCACGTTCACACGGGGCAGTGCTTAGATCCAGGCACCCTTGATGCTTACACTAGGGGGCCATCCTGAGAGCCATGCACCAATTGCGTTCACACTGGAGGACCGCGCTGAGAGCCAAGCACCCTTCGTGTTCACACTAGGGGGTCGTGCTGAAAGCCGTGCTAGGGTCGCGATTCCAAATGTTTTTTTTTAAATCGGGCACTTCACTAATTTACATTCGCCTCGGGAACCCCATCCCAGAGGCATGCCCACATGAACACATTTTTATTTCCGTGGAAAAGGGAGGAGGGCCATGTGGCCACCCTTCCTGGCCACTGCTGGTCCAAGGACCACATCCCCAGGGCCTGGCCTCTCTGGCACCGTGGGGGAGCCCCAATGCCCTCATAGTCCCACTGGCTCCCCGCCTACTGCGGAAAAATGAAGGAGTGATGTTTGTGCATTCGTCGCGGATGATACCTTGGAAATCACTGACTGGAATCAACGACTTGGGCTGAAATCTTCCTCCCACTTTCTCCTCTTTGTCTTTGTAAGCAGAGGTATACCAATATAAACTGCGATCTCGAAATGGAAACCACCAGATAAATACTGCATTAGCTTTCAAGACCTAAAGTGTCCAAGTGATGTTCCATTCCTTTTTTGAATCTGACTCAAACTGATTCTACATATACCTGGTCCATGCAATGGTCCTTTCTTTTTCTTCTTTTTATCTCATTGTCCTGAAGATGGTCTGAAGGATGCACACCAAGAAGACCGAAACGTGGACTTTATTCTCCAGTTGCTTTTTTCTTAGAGATATTTTAAGTGTTTTGTATATTGACTTTGGGATATAACACTTATGATATCAGATCTGGAATGGTTGTTGTTTGACATATGTAGTATAGGTTTCTATGAAAAGATTGCCTTCTTCATATGTCTATATGCAATGTAATTTATTTATTATTTTTTCAAAATACATGTATCCCCTTGTTTTAATTGATTTGATACAAAAAATATAAAATATCTTGCTCAGACGATATTCCCGTGTATACGATCTTTATTATCTTTCTTATGCTCACTGATTTATATAATACGTTAAAAAAATTGGTTGTGTTGATCTACACGTATCTACTATAAATAAGATTCAAAATCCAAGTAAAACCCCTTGTTGGCATCTCACCTGATCATACTGTGGTAGCCGGCATTGGTTTTGGGCAAGGGGAGCTGCTAACATTCAGCTCCCCTTGTCCAAATGCAATCCTGCTTTGCTTCCTTGAAGTGAGAGCAGGTTGTCCTCTTCACGCTTCAACGAAGAACACAATAAACCGGCCCCAGCAAAGAGCTCGCTCGCACCCCCAAACCACCCCTCCAGGGGGCGGCCAAGCAGTTTGCCAGGGCCGGTTTTGGTTCCCAGTCCAGCCCTGGTCCCAGGCCTTCAATCTTATTCATCTTCCTTTGTTGATCCTAATAATTCCTTCTGTCTTACGGAGCACTCCTACGCCTTTTTTTATAAATTGAGCTTCCATGAATTTCTGTATCCTATTCAATCAATCAATCAATCAATCAAAGACATTTATATCGCGCACTACTCACCCGGAGGGTCTCAAGGCGCTTGGGGGTGGGGGGTCTGCTACTGCTCGAACAGCCAGATCTTGAGCTGCTTCCTGAAGGCGAGGTGGTCTTGGGTCAGGCGGAGGTGGGTCGGGAGGGAGTTCCAGGTCTTGGCGGCCAGGTGGGAGAAGGACCTTCCTCCTGTTGTGGCTCTTCAGATGTGGGGGACGGCGGCGAGGGCGTGGCTGGTCGATCGGAGCTGGCGTGTGGGAGCGTAGAAGTTGAGGCGGCTGTTGAGGTAACTCGGGCCTTGGTCGTGAAGGGCTTTGTGTGTGTGGGTGAGGAGGCGGAAGGTGATTCTCTTGTTGACCGGGAGCCATTGCCGGTCTCTCAGGTGTCCGGAGATGTGGCTGTGTCGGGGGAGGTCAAGGATGAGTCTTGCTGAGGCGTTCTGGATTAGCTGGAGTCTCTTCTGGAACTTGGCGGTTGTTCCGGCGTAGAGGGCATTGCCGTAGTCCAGCAGGCTGGTGACGAGGGCCTGGGTGACCATCATCCTGGTCTCGGTGGGGATCCACCGGAAGATCTTACGTAGCATGCGCAGGATGTTGAAACAGGACGAGGAGACGGCGTTGACTTGTCTGGTCATGGAGAGGGAGGAGTCCAGGATGAAGCCCAGGTTGCGTGCGTGGTCTGTCGGTTTGGGTGCGGTGCCCAGGGCGGGGGGCCACCAGGAGTCGTCCCAGGCGGAAGGTGAGGAGCCCAGGATGAGGACTTCCGTCTTGTCAGAGTTCAGTTTCAGGCGGCTGGTCGTCATCCACTCGGCTACGTCTTTCATCCCTTCGTGTAGGTTGGCTCTGGCGGTGGCGGGGTCGTTGGTGAGGGAGAGGATCAGCTGTGTGTCGTCGGCATAGGAGATGATGTTGTGGTTGTTTTGGCGTGCGATGGCCTCGAGGGGGCTCATGTAGACATTGAAGAGGGTGGGGCTGAGCGAGGAGCCCTGGGGAACGCCGCAGATGACTTCGGTGGCTTCTGACCTGAACGGGGGTAGGCGGACTCTCTGTGTCCTCCCTGCGAGGAAGGAGATGATCCACTCTAGTACCTTCTCCTGGATTCCGACGTTGCTGAGGCGCTGCACAAGGGTGCGGTGGCAGACAGTGTCGAATGCTGCGGAGAGGTCTAGGAGGATGAGGGCCGCTGTTTCTCCGTTGTCGAGCAGGGCTCGGATGTCTTCGGTGGCAGCGATTTTTGAAGTGTGTCACATGCTTTACAATGTGTTCTTATTATTGTATGTTCATGATGGTATTCTTTTCTGCATCACGTGCCCCTCCTACCCCTCAATGGTTTTGTATGTACATAGTATAAATGTTTCTTTCTGTGTCACGAAGTCCTCCAGAACAGTTTTTTTATAAATTCTGCGTACATAAATTTTGGTTTCGTATTTTTTAACTGTCACATGCTTTAGCCTGTATTCTTATACATTGTGCGCACATAATACTATTATTTTTTTTTAACCATCACATGGCCCTCCCAGCTTTGCTCTGCTTTATTTTTCTGGAATATATGCTTTCTGGTTCATCGTATTTGCTCCCTCCTAATTCTCCCATTAGTTTTAATACTTATTACTGCGTCACGTGACACTCCCAAGCCTGTATTTATTTTCGAATACTTGTAAGTCTAAACAAATGTAATTGGCAGCCACGGCTCGTGCAGGGCATTACGCCGGACGGTGATGTAAGGCAGAGTAGGGGGGTTGTAAAATGCGTGATATGGACAATGTCAGGTAAGTACCAAAAAAAAAAAATTGTTGCCCGCGCTGCATCACATTTGGCGACGCAGCACGGGTCACGAAATTCGTCTTATTTTTTTTTTTTTGTACTTATCTAACATCGTCCATATCCCGCATTTTACAGCCACCCACCACGCCCCTCCTCTGCCTGACGTCACCGCCCAGGGTAACGCCCTGCACGAGCTGTGGCTGCTTAAATGCAATTGCAATTTAAGGAATCTCAATTTAAAGATTTCTTAATTGCGAATTTTGCATTTGGGATGATGCATCCCAAATGCAAAAATACTGGTCACAAATGGAAAGATTCTGAGAATCTGCCCGTTTGCGACCTTTTTTTGCTTGATGCAACTTCTTTAAACTACTCGTAAATACCAAAGAGGGTTTTCAAGGATAACATTTATGAATATCTACCATATGAATCTATAGTGCTCTCCGGAACAATATTGCTATTTGCATATCATTTTGTCTCACAACTACTATGGTTCTAACACGGCTGCTCTGAAACTTATGGTTGTTTTTTACCCCAATCCTAATACGAACAATCACTATTCTTTTGAATAGTTGTGACAGCCCCATTACTTTCATTTTAAAACACTTGCAACATGTACAATAATTTGCAAACTACCTTTTCAATGGTTAGCATTGTTATTATGATTCCCTAATATACATCTTTTTTACATTTACAGTCTATTGAAAAGTATTGTGGTGTCTGCAACCAAAAAGCTACAGCAACTTATACAGAAAACTTTATGGTAAGAATCTTTTCTGAGTTGCGTGCACTATATTGGAAAGCTGACTATGCACCGTCAGGGATGTGTAATTCCTGTAGCCCGACGCACAGCACATATTGTTTGAGGTCAAGGGCAACAAGTTTTCACGTGTATTGTGTCCTTGGCACAAGTAGGCCCAACTCACAGCAGCACAAACCCTATAGCTGCCAGTTATCAGTACCACATAATGGGTCAGAGAAGGGCACTGTCTGAAGTTAACGTAATATGTTTGCCCAAATGTTACTGCTGTTCAAACCTGTATTTATGGTTCATTAATTGAATGCATTTATTACTCGGGTGAGCACTCTAACTAAATGTTGTAACCTTTGAGTGCACAACTGTCAGTGGCTCCAGTTTACAAAAGCGTGCAGATCTGAAACACGCCTGACCCACGTATGCTTATCAGAAGTGTCTGCTGCTGAGTTAATATTTGTGTCCATATGTTAAATACATTAAAACTTGTACAGCATTGATGCAGTCATTATTATTAGTTAGAGTAACTGTTCCATATAAATGTTGTAAACTCAGACTGCACTACTGACAGTTTCTGTAGTAAAAAAAGTGTACACACACTTCCAAAGTTTAGCACTATGAGGCTATGTATACTGCTCCCCAGAATGCTCTGCGATTCGATGCAAATAATTGCAGAAGCTTAAAAGCAAGTTTGATAATACTTTGCTTTCAAAATAAAATGTTCATAAAAAAGAGAAAGCAGGAAAAAAAAAGATTTTGTTAAACTCCTATAAAATTTCTGTTACCATTTTTTTGCAGCATCATTTAATAACGTGTTAATCCATGCTAGTATTTACCAAAAATATTAATTATGGAAAATCTCTGTAACTACTTTGAATAAGATTATGGGAATCAAAATTCAACACGCATTAGCAAACACAGTAGGTCTGAAATTGATGGTCACCTTTTTACTTTTGTCATTGTGTGACTCGTTTTGGCATTGTGTTTGTAAAACGTTATTGGCATGTAAGCTGCTGCATCCTCACTATTATTACAAACTTTGTCAAAAGCAAAAAATATTTTTGGTTTTAAAAAGCACAAACTTCCACAGTAGTTACTGGCACTGAACGAAACCACTTTGTGTGCCGATATGCTCCTTGTGAAACAGCATAATGCTGTGACTCACGGTGAAGCCATCCGATACAAAGACAGAGAGAGAGAGAGAGAGACAGGAGAGAGCAGAGTGGATGAGAGTGGAGGGAACAGAGAGAGAGAGAGAGAGAGAGAGAGAGATACAGATGTAATAAACGCAAAAGGTCACGGTTAATGCCAGACCAAATTAGGGGCCCAATTATTCAAGACAGTCTCAAAAGTGCACCCATGGAATATGCCCTAGCATTAAGTACAGCTATACAGCTTTTGTGAATTCCCAAAAATGTACACAAGTAGGACAAGAAATAGTACTCCTAGAAAATATTTGTGAGCTACATTTTAACATGAGCAAATTTGCATGTGTGGATTTGCTCATGCAAAAATCTGAATGTTCACAAATTCACTTTTCCTCCAACACCTTTTTTCCCAACTCAGGAAGAAGGTTGATGTCTGCCATTGTCGGGAAGAAATTTCCAACATTCTTCACTATGACAAAAGATTAGAGAAGAGTTGTTAATAACGCATAAAACATGGAAGTTAGTGGGTTTGCACAGACTCAAAAGGCCATTATGACCCTGGAACTATGTTTACCATGTAAATACATATTCCAGCCAACAAGTTCGCTTAGGATCCCTGTCGCTTACAGTGGCGGGCCTCGGACGGGATAGCGAATCCACACAAATCCAACCTTTCACTCCTCTTTTAGAAAAGATTATCCGGGCCACTTGAAGTTTCAAAAGCGTGTTTATTTAGGAAAGCTTAGCTTGACGCGTTTCGCAGGTAAAACCCGCTTTCTCACGAGACCGAGTAAACTGTTTCCAGTGCATTATATAATGATCACATGGTATTCAGCGTCATACCAATAAAAATAAACAACAGACACGCTGAAAATGCTGTGAGCTAGGTTCGCTTGAAACTGTGTAACTGTGTAACTAAATATCACATCATAATTGACATTTCATTACATTTATGACATTGTTCCATGCTTAAATTCAAAGGCAAGAATTGCAATTGAATTAATTCATTACATTTAAGTGTGATATCGGCTGTTTAGTACTGTTCATTTTACAGGACCAATAAAGTTTAATCGTTATTGTCAAACTATGCAAGCTTCCTGAATGCATTTGGACTCAATTAAGCAGTACCGCAAATCAACGTTCAGTTTAAGGAAAGTGAAAGGAAAAGAAACAGAGCACTCAAACCAAAACAGAGCCCCTCTGCAAAACTTTCAAAATACATATCACCTCATATTGGCGTACTGGACATGTTTGAGTCCAATATCAAAACCAAAGGTTCATGTCAATACATATAAAGTTTATATTTCAAAAAGCTATTCGCATTTAAAAAATGCAATATTAATTACAATGTACTTTTTACTTTCTTCTCAACAGGCCCAATGTTTCAAATGCAGCAGATGACTCCACCTTCAATTCATAAAAGCAAAGGTAAATCATACTTGCCTTTTACTGCTGGTATATGTGTGTATTCTTGAGTCTAAAAACACCTTTTGGATTATGACTATGGAATAGTGGTGTAAAAATATAATTCATTCTATTGTCAGATATCTACCGTAGTGATAGTGGAATTACCACTGCTTTTTAGACAACCATTCAACAATAATGTGTAGAGGAGCGGTGTTGCTTCTTCACCTTCAAAGAGGAAGATTTAAATTTATATTTCAACAGATAAACAAAATAATTACTCAATGTCAAAAAGAAAATTAAGTAGGAATGTTAGACGAAGTCTGCTCCAACTTTAATAGCATTGTGCAAATCGTAACAGGTGAAAAAGTGTGTCTCAACATCACTTTTTAAGATAATTTGGACACAAGACTAGACTGCAGGAGTGTCCAAATATCTAATTAGATATCTTGCATGTGATCATATGTTGCTTAAAAACATACTTATGCACTTTTTATGCTGGACAGTATTGCTTTTAAACACCCTTTCACTGCCCTCTTCCAAATCTACAAAAAATATGTTATACATTTACATGCTTAGTCTTTCAGGTCTGTATATCTCTAATGTAAAACAATTGTACTTGTTTTCTCTTTTGTAAACTGACATATGTAAACTCATCAGTCACTCCTATGGTAAGCCTTTACAATCCTGAATGCGGAGTGCTGAGTTTTGTGTGAGAGGATGCCCATACATAACCAAGCTAACTTTTCTTTAGCTACATAGAAACATGTAGTGTAACCTGTCAAGCACTTTGAAATACTACCCTCCCACTAGTCCTAGAGGTGGATGTAGAATTCAACTTCATAAAATAGAATTGGATGTCACTAAGTACAAAGTATTTCTGTATTATGGAATCTCTAATGCGTCCCTTAAAGATTCAAGCGAAGTCCAAACACATACTAACTGAAACACACCAACCGTTAGTAACCTGTAAAATTTGCCAAATAACTCTTTCAAGGTGAGATCAATCCAAAAAAATACTCCTTTGGCACCTCAAATATAGTACAAAACACATAAACTACTTGCACACCAACAACTTTGCTTGAGCTGCAGCGCAGAGATTGTAGGACAACCACTTTCTGCTGCACCAAGCACATCAACAGCTGCAACACCATCTTTAGCAAACAGTCCATACTCGCATATTGATCTTGAGTTTCATAAACTTAAATGTCTATGCATTTATTGTGATGAACTATGTTATGCAAACACTATATCACCCTCATCAAAAACAAGAAACAGCAGCAGCGCTGTCCTCAACATTAGTTATTAGAGATTTATCAAGCTTTTTTGTTATAAAAACTACCCCGTCCGAAGGCAGTTGAAAATGTGCACACTTGTTGCCTTTCTTGGCTGGGGTTATCAATTACTCTTGAATTTCATATTCTGATTCAAACTCATGGCCCTTTATTGAGCCTTTTTGTTGTACCTACTACCCCAGCCGAAGGCAGTGGTAAATTTGGACACTTACTGCCTATCTTGGCTGGGGTTATCAATTATTTTTGAATTTGATATTCTGATTCAAACTCCTGACCCTTTATCGAGCCTTTTTGTTGTACCTACTACCCCAGCCGAAAGCAGTGGGAAATTTGCACACTTGCTGCCTTTCTTGGCTGGGGTTGTCAATTGTCCTTCTTGTAATACAAATTCAAAGTGCAGGCCCTTTATTGAGCCTTCTTGGTAACTATTACTCGTGAATGGCAGTGGGTACTTTGCACACTTCCTGCCGTTCATGTATAAACAAAAGCTTAAAAGTATAACAATATTAAAAAAGAGCCAGTATAGTCTATGGTCATCAAATCTTCTGTTTGGTATTGAAATTCAAAGTACAGGCCCTTTATTGAGCCTTCTTGGTAACTACTACCCGTGAATGGCAGTTCGTAATTTGCGCACTTCCTACCGTTCATGTATAAACAAAAGCTTAAAAGTCTAACAATATTAAAAAAGAGCCAGTATAGTCTATGGTTATCAAATCTTCTGTTTGTTATTGTAATTCAAAGTACAGGCCCTTTTTTTAACCTTCTTGCTAACTACTACCCGTGAATTGCAGTGGGTAATTTGGACACTTTTAGCCTTTCAGCCTTTCATATTTTTTATATTATTCATCTACCACTCAATCAACACATCACAACACGTACACACAACTACTTTCTGCCTTTCTTGGATATGGTTATCAGCTATTCTTCTATTTCATATCTGTATTCAAAGTGCAGGCCCTTTATCGAGCCTTTTTCATGTAGATACTGCACTGCCAGCAGGAAGTGGAAAATGTGCGCACTTACTGCATTTCATCACAGGGGTTATGAACTATTGTTCAATTTCATATTCCTATTCAAAGTGCAGGCCCCTTATCTAGCCCTTTTTCTTCAATCAACTACCATGGGCAAAGGCAGTGGGAAATGTGAACACTTGCTGCCTTCCTTGGCCGGGGTTATCAATGATCCTTCTTCTAATACAAATTCAAAGTGCAGGCCCTTTATTGTGCCTACTTGGTAACTATTAGTCGTGAATGGCAGTGGGTAATTTGTGCACTTCCTGCCGATCATGTCTAAAAAAAAGCTTAACAAAAGTTTACCAATATTAAAAAAGAGCCAGTATAGTCTTTGGTTATCAAATCTTCTGTTTGTTATTGTAATTCAAAGTACAGGCCCTTTATTGAGCCTTCTTGGTAACTACTACCCGTGAATGGCAGTAGGTCATTTTCACACTTGCAGCCTTTTTTATTTTTCACATTATTCATCTAACACTCAGTCAACACATCATCTACACGTACACAGACCTACTTGCTGCCTTTCTTGGCTGCGGTTATCAAATATCCTTCTTCAAATACAAATTTAAAGTGTAGGCCCTTTATTCAGCCTTTTTTGGTAACTATTACTCGAGGCAGTGGTTAAATTGCACACTTGCATCCTTTCATGCATCCTTTCTAACGCACAGTGTGTGTACTTTGTGCACTTGCTTAACTCCTTAGATGAGAAACCAGTTTCTCAGGCTCCCACTGTGGAATTCGACTCACAGTCTGTGATGGACTGGAAAACCAAACACCCATTTCCTTTACAAGGCAGTGGGTTGTTTCCACATATGCTAACTTTCTTCCTCTTCACCTTATTCTGTATTCGCTACCTAAAACACACCTACCTCCTAACTTTCTTGCAGCCTTTGCCAAGTATCATTCTAATTCAAAGTAGAGTCCCTGAAATGGGCCAGGTGTTGTAATTTTTCAGCCCTACCCCTCACAATGGTAACTTAATGCACTTACATTGCTTCCTTCAATGTTGTAGTCAATTCTTATGCTCCCACTGCAAAATTAGTTTCCCTATCCGTATAATGACTTGGAAATCCAAAGATCCACTGCCCTGACAACGCAGTGGAAAGTCTGCGCGTCTGCAGACTTTCTAATTTTTCACCTTTTTTATCTTTCACTCAATCGACACATCATCTACACATAACACACACCAACTTGCTACCTTTTTTGGCTTCAGTTATCACTTCTTTTTCAATTTCATATTCTGATTCAAACTCGTAGCCCTTTATTGAGCCTTTTTGTTGTAGCTACTACCCCGGGCGAAGGCAGTGGCAAATTTGGACACTTACTGCCTTTCTTGACTGGGATTATCAATTATTGTTCAATTTCATATTCTGATTCATGGTCAAGGCCCTTTATCAAGCCTTTTTCATATAGATACTGTACTGGCAGAAGGCAGTGGGAAATGTGTACACTTGCTGCATTTCTTCACAGGGGTTATGAACTATTGTTTAATTTCATATTCCTATTCAAACTGCAGTCCCTTTATCAAGCCCTTTTTATTCTATCAACTACCCCGGCCGAAGGCAGTAGGAAATTTATACTCTTGCTGCCTTTCTTGGCTGGGGTTATCAATTATTCTTCGTGTAATACAAATTCAAAGTGCAAGCCCTTTATTGAGCCTTCTTGGTAACTATTACCCGTGAATGGCAGTGGGTAATTTGCACACTTCCTGCCGGTCATGTATGAAAAAAAGCTTTAAAAAAGTCTACGAATATTAAAAAAGAGCCAGTAGAGTCTATTGTTATCAGATCTTCTCTTTGTTATTCTAGTTCAAAGTGCCCTTTACTGAGCCTTTTTGCAAACTACTACCCACGAAAAGCAGTGGCTAATTTGCACACTTACAGCCTTTCTTAGTTTTTACATTATTAATGTTCCACTCAATCAACACAGTATCTACATGTACACACACCTACTTGCTGCCTTTCTTGCCTATGGTTATCAACTATTCTATTTCATATTCGTATTCAAACTACAGGACCTTTATCAAGCCTTTTTGTTGTAACAAGTACCCCACCCGAAGGCAGTAAAAAATTGCACACTTGCTACCTTTCTTGTCTGGGGTTATCAATTGTTCACAAATTTCATATTCTGATACAAACTCATGGCTCTTTATTGAGGCTTTTTGTTGTACCTACGACTCCGGCTGAAGGCAGTGAAAATTTACACACTAACTGCCTTTTTTGGCTAGGGGTTATCAATTGTTCGTGAATTTCATATTCTGATACAAACTCGTGGCCCTTTATTGAGGCTTTTTGGTGTACCTACGACTCCGGCCGAAGGCAGTGAACATTTGCACACTAACTGCCTTTCTTGGCTAGGGGTTATCAATTATTGTACAATTTCATTTTCTGATTCAAAGTCAAGGACCTTCATCGAACCTTTTTTTTGTAGCTAATACCTCGGCCGAACAAAGTTGGATATTTTCAGACTTGCTTCTTTTCTTCACTACAAGCTTAGCAACAATATTTTCTTTTGGAAACAAATTTCAAAATAATCGTCTCTGTAAAACTTCTTTGACATGTTCAGTCAGTTCTTCAATTCTTATTTCTTGTAGAATAGTTCCATATTCAGTATCATTTCCTTATTGCATATTTGTAATAACTTCCTTATATTAAAAATATAACCAAATGTTAATATTGCCAATTCTACATTACATCATTTACTTATACTACCTATGGAGCATAACAAAAAAGTACAGTACCACAAGATATCTGGAGAAGCTTGATATGAAGACTCTTGAAGAAAATGAAACTTCTCATTATTGATGACATAAGCATGATATCAAACTTAATGCTTGCCTTTGTGCATTGAAGAATGCTGCAAACTCTTAAAACAGAGTATGACATATTAGTCTCAATTTATTTAAGGCACAGACAATTGTACTATGTCCTCAGATTCTGTTAACTGTACAAAATAACATTCATCAATGTTTGTGTCGAGTAGCACCTTCAATATACATTGCAGACATCAGGGTTCACAACTTCACTTCAGCTTTCCTTCTACATTAATGGGAGCATTGAATCCAGCCTTGCTTTACTTAAGGCAGAGACAATTGTACTGTATACTCACATTCTGTTAACTGTGACAAAATAGCAATCATCGATCTTTCTGTCAACAACTACCTTCGATCTACACTATGGACAACCGAGTTCACAACTTGAATTCAAATTTCCTTCAACATTAAGGACAGCATTGTATTCAGCCTTGCTTTACTTAAGGCAGAGACAATTGTACTGTATCCTCCCATTATGTTAACTGTGGCAAAATAGCATTCATCGATCTTTCTGTCAACAACTACCTTTAATCTACACTGCGGACAGATGGGTTCACAACTTGCATTGACCGATCTTTCTGTCAACAACTACCTTCAATCTACACTGCGGACATCTGGGTTCACTACTTGCATTGACTGATCTTTCTGTCAACAACTACCTTCAATCTACACTGCGGACAGCTGCGTTCACAACTTCAATTTAGCTTTCCTTCTACATTAAGGACAGCAATGTATTCAGCCTTCCTTTCCTTAAGGCAGAGACACTTACACTGTGTCCTCAGATTCTGTTATCTGTGACTAAATAGCATTCATCGATCTTTGTGTCAACAACTGCCGTCAATCTACACTGTGGACAGCCGGGTTCACCACTTGAATTCAGCTATCCTTCTACATTAAGGACAGCATTACATTTAGCCTTTCTTTCCTTAAGGCACAAACAATAATACTGTATCCTGAGATTCTATTATCTGTGATTAAATGGCATTCATCGGCCTCTGTGTTAACAACTGCCTTCAATCTACACTGCGGACAGAAGGGTTCACTACTACAACTCGGCTTTAGAACTAATATTATCTTCAATATCTGTCCTTACAACAACCTTCAATATATTCTGCGGTCAGTAAAAATTAAAACTTCATAGCAAGAGCTCCACTACTACAGAAAACATTAAATTTAGCCTCGCTTTATTTAAGGTACAGACTAATGGATTTTATGTGTTCCGATTTTGTAAAAGAATGTCACAAATAGTATTAATCTATAACTGCTCACTAGAGATTTCCATCTACACTACGGACAGCTCAGTTCATAACTTCAATTCAGCTTTCCTTCTACATTAAGGACATCATTGTATTGAGCTTTACTTTCCTTGAGACAGACACAATTATACTGCGTCCTTGGATACTGTTAACTTTCACAAAATAGCATTCATTAAACTTTGTGTCAACAACTGCCTTCAATCTACATTGCAGACAGCTCAGTTCACAACTTCAAATCAGCTTTCCTTCTAGATTAAGGACATCATTATATTCAGGCTTGCTTTCCTTAATGCAGAGACAATTATACTGTGTCCTCCCTATAGACTCTGTTAACTAAGATTAAATAGCATTCGTCGATCTTTGTGTCAACAACTGCCTTCAATCTACACTGGGGACAGCTGTATTCACAACTTCAATTCAGCTTTCCTTCTACATTAAGGACCACATTGCATTCAGCCTTTTTTTCCTTAAGGCAGAGACAATTATACTGTGTCCTCAGATTCTGTTATCTGTATCTAAATAGCATTCTTCAACCTTTGTGTGAACAACTGCCTTCAATCTACACTACGGACAACTGGGTTCACAACTTGAATTCAGCTTTCCTTCTACATTAAGGACAGCATTGCATTGAGCCTTGCTTTCCTTAAGGCAGAGACAATTATACTGTGTCCTCACATTCTGTTAACTGTACAAAATAGCATTCATCGATCTTTGTGTCAACAACTGCCTCCAATCTACACTGCAGACAGCTGCGTTCACACCTTCAATGTAGCTTTTCTTCTACATTAAGGTCAGTATTGCATTCAACATTGTTGTCCTTAACGCAGATACAATTCTACTTTGTCCTAAGATTCTGGTAACTGTACAAAATACCATTCATCAATGTTTCTATCGATTAGTACCTTCGATCTACATTACAGACAGCAGGGTTCACAACTACAATTTAGTTTTCCATGTACATTTCTCTTCACTATGTGTGCTCAGAACTGCCTTCAATCAATTCTGTGCTCAGTAGAGTTCACAACTAGATACCAAGAGCGCCAGCACTACAGAAAACATTCAATACAATCTTGATTTACTTAAAACACAGACAATTGCACAATATCCTCACATTTTCTTAAACTTTGAACACTAGGAAATTCAGCCTTCATTGATTTAATGCAGACAAAATTCGACTATATGTGTTTCACATTTTGTTTAAATAAGTGACAGAAAACATTAAACTATGTCTGTTAATTGCCTTCAATCCACATTACACAGGGAACATACAAGCTCACCGCCAAAGATACTACTTACTTAGCGCACCATAAATAATCACAAACAAGAGTGAACACTTTTATGTCACAGTGAGACATACTGTCCCTTTTAAATGGAATTGATGCAGAATTCAATCATCAAAAGACATTACTGCAATTACTGTACCTCACCCCGACCACACATCATCACAGGGTACATTCAAGCTCAGCGCCAAAGGTATTACTAACTCAGTGCACCATAAATCATCACCATGTCACCGTATTGAATGAGATGACTTATTTAGAAACAAATACATCATACTTTTTGAAAATATACTTCAACTTACTTCTGTGAATGGACAACCAATATTTATTAGAAAACTTGATTTTAAAGATTTTGCTACCAATCCGTTCTGCTTGTACCACACATCATCACACACTCCACAGAACTTTGTTGCTTTAGATGCACACATGCTTCCTTTCTTGGCTGGGATTATCAATTATTCCTCAATTTCCTATTCTGATTGAACGTCAAGGCCCGTTATAGAACCTTTTTCTCATTTCTACTACCCCAGAAGAAGGTTAATACTCCAAAACTAATCTGTAAAATTTAGCAAACAACTCTTTCAAGGGATAATCCATCCAAAATATACTCCTTTGGCACACCAACTATGGTGCGACTTGAAAAAACTTGCACCCCAACAACTTCACTTGAGCTGCAACACAGAGATTGCAGGACAACCCACTTGCTGCTGCACCAACCACATCAACTGCTGCAACAGCATCTTCGGCAAGCAGTCCATACTCACATATTGATCTTGATTTTGGTAAACTCAAACTTCTATGCATTTATTTCAATTAACTTTTTTGTTACGTCAAATAGTCTATCAACTTCATCAAAAATAATAAAAGGAGCATCACTCTCCTCAACATCACACACTATACATTTATCAAGCTTTTTTGTTGGGAGAACTACCCCATCCAAAGGCAATAGGACAGTCAGTCAAAATACTTTATTGCGATAACTTAATATCATACAAAGACAATGGCAAATATATAATACATTGATACAAGCAGCATATACATTGAGAACAATTAAAAACAATTAAAATATAACAAGTTAAAAATCATCATACATCATGTTACAATTTATATCCGCATGAGAAATACAAAGTGCAAGGTGCTAAAGTGCAAAGTGCTAATGTGCAAAGAGGACTTAAAAAGGCTTAAAAATACTAAGGAGGTCCCCAGTGAAATATTCATTACTAGCAACTACTGACCCTGTTACAATGCTTTCTAAGGTTACTGGACCAAGACGATCACAAACAAACAGACTAACTGGAGTGCAGGTCTGTACTACAAAGGGAGGTAGACACATTTTTTAATCTAATGTTCCTGCTTCTAATAGCTCTCACCAGGAAACTAGCCACGTGAAACATAATCCTGGGAGTTTGTAACAGTTGTAAATAAATAAGAGCAGGTCTAACTAAAGTGAATCCTGCTTCCTTAAGTATAGGTACAAGGAACCGTCTCCGAGCTTCATTGTAATGGCTACAAAACATTATGAAGTGCATGGTATTTTGCTCAGAGAATTGATCGCAGGAACAGGGTGGTGCCTTTTCTGGGGTACTCCATACGGGATAAAAGCCCAAGTTAAAATGTATCAAATTAAAACGGAAACGAGTTAAAATAAACCTGTGGTAGGGATGAGTCACCACGTTAAGATAGCTATCAGGACCGTTAGGTATAGCCAACAATAAACTGGCCCTGACACTGGGTTTATTCAGCTCTTATTCTTCCCTCTCCAAGGATAGGAGCTCCTTCATTGCAAGTTTGATGTAATCAATATCTTTAGATGTTATAGAGTCAATAACAGTATAAAGCTCAGGCCTCCCCAACCTCAGAAAACTTTCCTTAATATACGTCAACCACCTGATGTTATGCACTTTATCTAGGGACAAACAGTCCCTCATTATAATATAATTTAGGGGAATTTCTGTGTTAAGCCACATCCTCAGCCAAGCAACTAGAGGTGCTATTTTGATCAGGTCTGAGATGTAGCCTTCCCCTAATTCCATATGGACGGTATAGGACGGGGTTGACTGAGGGACACCAAGAACAGATCTAAAGAATTTATTTTCCACTATCTGTATGGGTTCCACTCCCCTATATCCCCACAATGAACCACCATATGAGGCAACTGAAATACATTTGGCCTTGCATATTTTACTAACAGCTGCAAATGGCCTACCCCCAAGTTTTTTAGAAAACCCCTGGAGGGCTGCAGATGTCCTAGCCAACATGGTTGCTCTGCTATTAACATGAGGACCCCTGCTACCTTTCTCGTCAAAGGTGATCCCCAGATAGGGAAAGGAGGAGACGCGTGCAAGCTTTTCCTGCCCACAAAGAAAGATTTTATGAAAAGGTCTCCTAGAGGCCCTGCCCATAAGCATAACCTGAGATTTTTTAGCGTTTATTTTCAGGTCAAGTGAGCCCATGAAAGATTCAAAGGCATCCAGGAGTCGTTGAAGCCCCACCCCGGTGCGTGCAAGAAGAACCGCATCGTCAGCGTAAAGGAGAACTGGTATCCCCTGATCCCCTGCACGCGGGATGTCGCTAGTAACGACCCTAAGAGCAGGCTCCAAAGCGTTCACGTATAACGTGAACAACAGTGGTGCCAGTATACATCCCTGTCTGACACCTTTTTCAGAGGCAAAGACGTCTGTACACCTTCCATTCGAGGAAACTCTAATTTTTGCAGTAAGGTCAGAGTGTAGATCAGCCAATAAATTAACTATGGTCCTGTCCAGGCCCATGTCAAGTAATTTTAACCAGAGCTTAGTTCTATTAACCATATCAAACGCAGAGGAGAGGTCCATGAAACCGAGGTACATGGACCCATCCTTGGCCCTGGTATATTTCTCGATCAGCAAGTGGAGATTAAGGCATTGATCCAAGGTACTTCTTTTGGGTCTAAACCCATATTGCACGTTAGTCAAGATACTATTCTCTGTAGCCCATTCGTTCAATTTGGCTAATATGACTCTCCCTAAAATCTTGACTGAAGAGCTATCAGTGAAATTGGTCTGTAACATGCAGGATCCTACCTATTTCCTTTTTTAAAAACAGGAATAATTATGGATGTTTTCCATGACTTGGGGATGTTATCATGGTTTAAGGCATTAAAGACCCTGCAGAGTAGTCTTGACCAGAAGTTAGGGAAGCATTTAAAGGCATCTGCAGGAACACCATCTGGTCCCGGTGCCTTTTTTTTCAGGGTACAGTCTATCGCAGATAATACTTCTTTGACTTCAAAGTGCAGATGGTTCCCCCTTGGCATAATATTCACCTCCTGTTACCTAATTTCACCATTACTGTGATCTGAATAGATGTCACTGAAGTGTTTGATCCAACCCTCGTCAGGGATGTTAGTTTCTAGGGGGGAATTATCCTCCCCAGTGAGTAGGGGTTGGTTGACAATCCTCCAGAATTCTCCACTATTTTTTAGTATGGCTAGATCAGTGAGTTGTGTCCAGGCTTCATCTTTGAGCTGTTTTTTCCTTTCTATAATGGCCTTTTTATATAGTGCTCTACTAATAATGATGAGATCACGATCTTTCGGTACGGTTTTTAAAGCATTGAGCAATGCAGAATGTGCTTTTGAGCAACTGTGATCAAACCATTTTTTAATAGGTTTCAACTTAGGTTTGCTAGTCACAGAAAGCCTGCAGTTTATTTTACTACATATGCTACTAAATGCAAGAATCACCTCCCTATCATTGGACACACTGGATAAACAGACTCCGACCTCCTCCTCAGCCTCAGAAAGAACCTCTTGTACGAAGGGTTCTGGGATTATGCTATACCATTTCAGTCTGCGTCCCTGATCCTTAACTTTGAGCGTTCGTTTGTCATAACAAGGACCATGATTACGCCCTATAAGCTCAGAGGCTACTAGGTCCAGGGAGACCTGGGTTATGGTCACTGAAAGCGGAGACCACAGTTCTATACATTAAAACCTTAAGTAGAAAACATGCAGAAATAAAAATGTAATCAATAATAGAGCCATTGTCTGTTCCCTTAAAAGTAGGGGCCCTAACCCCCCCCTCCCCACAGCTGGATTCGTATAAGTTCCATCTTGCTAGGAAGTTCTCTAGGCAACCCCCCTGTTTGTTATGTTCAAGATAGACAAGCACACAATAAGGAGGGGATTCTGAGTCATCGCAAACACACATAAGTGAACAAGGGTGTATATTAAAATCACCCAAAAATATGATTTCAAATGCATTAACATCTTCACTATAGACTGGCAAGAAGTAATCCAATCTACATTAGACTATATGATGTACAGTCTACTGCGTTGGAATTGTAGAAATTTATAAACAACATTTTGGGAGATTCCACACAAGACAATTCAACAATAAGACATTGCTCAGATCCTGAGTCACATTTCTTAAGGCTACCTTTGATGTCTAGTTTAAAGAGGCTTAGCAATCCTCCCTTCGCTCTTCCTGCTGTGCTAGCCACAGCAGGAATACAAAAATGACTGTAGCCATCAAGGGAGAAACTATTATTTGTGTCCCAGGTTTCCTGGAATGCAATAATGTCATACTTAGATATAAAAGTTGTCCATATTGCATTACCTAGTTTAGTCCTAATACCCGCTATGTTCCAGGTAAGCATACTGAGTACTGGCGCAGTATTCTCTGCTTGATTAGGATGTTCTGACAAAAGTCAGTCATTATGGTCCAAAAAGGATAGAGGTGCAAATCGATTGAACAATAAGAGGGGTTGAGCAAAAGGATTCTGATATACTAAGGGAGCGGGTTGGTTTACAATATTCCGGTGTTGTTCACGGCCCCATCTATTGTTTAAGTCACAATTAATATCCCATCCAAAGGCTGGTGTTTTAGGGTAGGTGACGTTCTGCTGCTCTCCATAAAAGAACTTCAGAGTTAATGGTACAACAGAACCCTGCCTGCGTTGGGGTGGGAGTAAATTAATGAGGATGTTTGGCAGCACACCAGAGTGTGTAAAGCTTACTGCCACACAGTCCCCCTTACATTTGGGGCGGTTTCCTAGCCATGAAACCCTTTTAGCAGTTTTAATCTCTTGAGCCAGCTGTTGACCCCCCCCCGGGGCTAACCTCATATTAGTTGTAAGCCACTGCAATGCCTTGTTAGACAGTGAGGAAGGGGATTCTTTAGTGCCGACTTCTAAGGGCGGTACATTTGCCAGTACTAGAACAACAGGTGAGGCTTCAACTATAAATTGTAGAGGGTCAGTTGGCTGAGCTTGTGCAGGGGGTATCTCAACCGTTAAAGGACCGTCCCCTCTACTATTATTGGTTCCATTAGCTTTTAAGTCTGGAAACTGAGATAGCGGATTATTATGTACTACTTCATCTGTATTCTCCCCCTCCTGATCATCAACTTCTCCAATATTATTGTCCGAGTTTGTTACCAACATCGTAACATTATCAACGCCCTCTGTTAATTTGTTCAGCTGCCCACTTAGCTTTTTGACCTCTGATTGTAATTTATCTATTTTGGTGAGTAAAGGTTTAACAATGGATTTGATTTTACTTTCTATTAATTCAGCAATTCTATCAAACAAATCCTCATCATGACTAACATTAGACTTAACACTTCCCTCTCCAACTTCCTTCAGATTAGCTTTTGGGATGTTTACCCTCTTCCTCCTTGTCCCTGATCTTAGTCCTCCCCGTTTCTGCTGGTTTTTGGTTTTTACAGTGTCTATCCGGGATGTTTGCTCAGAGATAGAAATATCTTCATCTGAGGGATCAACACAATTTTCCTGATCCAAATCACTGTCTAAGTTGTTTACATGCTCCACAATAAGAACCTCAGATTCAGACAGCATAATGTCATTTGAAGTGCCTGAATCCTGTGTAGTGGGGCCATTAGAACAAGCTTCAGGAAGAGTCTGCAGGGGAAGTAAGTCATCAGGTGAGGGGGATAGAGTAGGGGTCAGACAGTTTAAGTCAGGTGACTGACTCAGTCCCAGTGATTCTCTCCTCTGTAGGTTAATTTTTTTCACTGTTTGCACCATGTAGTTTTCCATTGTATTAGCTGGTGGTGCAGAACCCTTTTTAGACATCCTGAAGGAAATAACGAAGAGCAGAAACTCCTCAAACACACAGAGAGGTATATATTATACACAATACAGTCTTACTTGGACAGTAGAAAGCCTCGTGAGCCTCGTGCAGGATTTATGGCCCAGCCCCTGCCTCCTCCTGCCAATGAGGGCCGTAGAGGGCCCGCCCTTTGCCCGGGCTTCGCCCCGGGCGTCCCACTCGTGTCCCGCGACGCGGGGGTTCTCCTTCCTTTATCCCTGTGTTGGCGCTCTCAGGGCGCGACCGCGTCACTCTACACGCGCCGCCGCGAGGCCTGCCGGGATTTGTAGTCTCCTGGAGCGGCGGCGCGGAGTCCGATGCCCTTTGACTCTTGGTGGTGGCGGCGGTAATTCCAGCGAGCTTCTCTGGACACGTGTGACTCTCGGCGGTGGCGGTGGAATTGTAAGTCTCTCCCCCGCTCTGCCGGGGTTCTCCTTCCTTTATCCCTGTGTTGGCGCTCTCAGGACGCGACCGCGTCACTCTACACGCGCCGCCGCGAGGCCTGCCGGGATTTGTAGTCTCCCGGAGCGGCGGCGCGGAGTCCGATGCCCTTTGACTCTTGGCGGTTGCGGCGGTAATTCCAGCGAGCTTCTCTGGACACGTGTGACTCTCGGCGGTGGCGGCGGAATTGTAAGTCTCTCCCCCGCTCTGCCGGGGTTCTCCTTCCTTTATCCCTGTGTTGGCGCTCTCAGGGCGCGACCGCGTCACTCTACACGCGCCACCGCGAGGCCTGCCGGGATTTGTAGTCTCCCGGAGCGGCGGCGCGGAGTCCTATGCCCTTTGACTCTTGGCGGTGGCGGCGGTAATTCCAGCGAGCTTCTCTGGACACGTGTGACTCTCGGCGGTGGCGGCGGAATTGTAAGTCTCTCCCCCGCTCTGCTGGGGTTCTCCTTCCTTTATCCCTGTGTTGGCGCTCTCAGGGCGCGACCGCGTCACTCTACACGCGCCGCCGCGAGGCCTGCCGGGATTTGTAGTCTCCCAGAGCGGCGGCGCGGACTCCGATTCCCTTTGACTCTTGGCGGTGGCGGCGGTAATTCCAGCGAGCTTCTCTGGACACGTGTGACTCTCGGCGGTGGCGGCGGAATTGTAAGTCTCTCCCCCGCTCTGCCGGGGTTCTCCTTCCTTTATCCCTGTGTTGGCGCTCTCAGGGCGCGACCGCGTCACTCTACACGCGCCGCCGCGAGGCCTGCCGGGATTTGTAGTCTCCCGGAGCGGCGGCCCGGAGTCCGATGCCCTTTGACTCTTGGCGGTGGCGGCGGTAATTCCAGCGAGCTTCTCTGGACACGTGTGACTCTCGGCGGTGGCGGCGGAATTGTAAATGTGCACACTTGCTGCCTTTCTTGGCTAGGGTTATCAATTATTCGTTAATTTAATATTCTGATTCAAAGTCATGGCCCTTTATTAAGCCTTTTTGTTGTAGAAGTTTCCACATTTGCAGCCTTTCTTCGCTAGAGTTATCAATTATTCTTCTTGAAATTGAAATTGCAGGTCCTTTATTGACCCTTCTTGGTAACTACTACCCATGAATAACAGTGGGTAATTTATACACTTGCGTCCTTTCTTGCGTCCTTTCTACCGCACAGTGTGTACTTTGTGCTCTAGCTTGCCTCCTTATATGTGGTACCCATTTCTCAGGCTCCCACTGCAGAATCCGACACCCTGTTGGCGTAATGGACTGGAAAACCAAAAACTGACTTCCCTTACAAGGAAATGGGTAGCTTGCACATCTTCAGCATTTCTTATTTTTCACCTTATACATCTTCCACTCAATCAACATATCATCCACACATACACAAACCTACTTGCTGCCTTTCTTCGCTGTGGTTATCAACTATTCTTCAATTTCATATTCTGATTCAAACTCGAGGCCCTTTATCGAGCCTTTTTGATGTAGCTACTACCCTGCCCAAACACAGTTAAAAATGTGCACACTTGCTACCTTCTTGGCTAGGGTTATCACTTTTTCTTGAATTTCATGAACTTGTTTTATATCAGTTATAGGTTTAGTACAATAACAAAATGTGTCTTACAAGTCCAAAAGAACACTGAATGACAGTCTACAATACAGACAACACAGGTCACAATTTGAACAATTATGTCCCAGAAACATATATATTTTGACAATACATTCCATACATGTTCTATCTTTCATTTCATTAGTGATTACAGATGATACAGTCCACGATTAAATGTACACTGCGGACAGCCGGATTCACAACTTCAATTCACCTTTCCTTCTACATTAAAGACACCATTGGATCTACCCTTGCTTTCCTTAACATAGAGACAATTGTAGTCTGTCCTCAGATTCTGTTAACTGTACAAAATAGCATTCATCAATATATTGTATCAATTAGTACCTTCGATCTACATTACAGATAGCGAGGTTCACAACTTCAATTCAGCTTTCAATGTAAATTTCTTCTCACTATGTGTCCTGAGAAGTGCTTTCAATCAACTCTCCGCTCAGTACAGTTCACAACTAGATACCAAGAGAGCTAGCACTACAGAAAACATTCAAACAATCTTGATTTACTTAAAACACAGAAAATTGGTGTAGAAAATGTACAGGATGAACATTTAGTTATTCTTGTCAATGGGGTTCCTACTAAGAGTAAGAAAATCTGGCAAGAATTAGTGGATATTAGGAAAGTGAAAAAGGCAACGTTCTATCTACTATGAAAAAATAAATATTACAAAAATGTGTATGTGGGAAAAGAATAAATAACTGTAGAAGATACTGACTTCCTATCTGACAAATTGAACAACCGAATGTTTCCATAACTGAAGAAATCTACGAACATTACAGTATTCATCCACTTCATTCTAAAGAAATGATGGGGAATACTATAGAGTTATTCCAAATGAAAGAAGCTTGGAAGATAGTTGTTTCCCTCAGTTCCTTCCCACACGAAAAAGAGGACGATATGGTGACCGACCTGTGCAGATTCCGGCATCTGAATACCGGACATCAATATTATATGCAGAAAATCCAAGATTCCAATAATGTATTCCACAATTGTTCCATCTTTTATTTGAGAGAGATTTGTCTGGACTTCTTATGCAGAAAACCATATATTGAAAACCGGTGTGCATCTGCAAAATGTTTCAGCAAACACGTGTATGCATAAAGTACAGCAGAAAGATAATATTTTGGAATCTCACCTCATTAATCTCCTGGCATGTCAGCGTTGTAGTAATGTGTACTGGTACTACTAAAATGTATGCTAAGGAACTTAGAAACTCCTACATAGTTCCTTACTTTAAGCTCTGCTGACTATGCTTGGGATGATTTACTTTAATTTCTTGATTACACAAATTCATGTGATCATACTCAATGTCATCTAATGCTTCCACAAAATCAGCATCTAAAGCTTAGTTTAGAAAATCATAGCTGATATTTACAGCATTTATATCTTCCTCTTCATTCTCCCTACTTATAAAAATTATGTTTAGCTCTTCTATGACACTGTTACTAATGTCGAAACCATCTTTCAAATTTTGTTGATTTTCCATACTGAATTTCTTATGTTGGAGGTCCTTGTACAAAAACATAAACACTTAATTTTATCTTCACTGTAATTTCAGCATATGTGGTGATTCATATGAAATATCTTTAAAATATCTTACAATTAAAGCAACAATATTTTCTACATGAGTATATATTATTTTCAAAATATTCTAAAATTAAATAAAATAAATACAGTGTCACTCTGCATTGTGTCAAGTGCTTTATTTATTTATTTATACTACCTACTGTTTTGCAAACTTAAATCAATGACGACAGCACTGCCTTAGTTTGACTCATGTTATGTTAAATATGTTATGTTAAATAAACGTATTGAGCGCAACTAACACCATTAGGTTTCTTGGCGCTTTACTGAGGGAGCAGGGAAGAGAAACGTGAGATAGCAGCTAATTGTAAGACTCAGTGAAGAGGAAGGTTTTAAGGGAGGATCTGAACCTGGAGTAAGGAGAAGACAACCTAAGAGGGAGGGGTAGGGAATTCCAAAAGGACGGGGCTAAAAATGAAAACCTAAGGCCGCCATGTTTCTTCCTCTTGAATCTGGGAACTGATAACAAGGCCATCTGAGATGACCGAAGGGTACGAGGAGGAACATATGGGTGAAGAAGGGAAGAAATAAAAAGGGGGCTGTGACCTGCAAGAGATTTGGAGCTAATGCAGCCAAGCTTGAATTTGCAGCGGGCAGATACCGTAAGTCAATGGAGACTTTTTAAAAGGGGCGAACATGTTGATCTCTGGGTTGGTGATAAATCAGGCAGGCGGCCTGATTTTGGATCAGCTGAAGTCTCCTGAGTTGATAAGCAGGAATGCCTACATATAGTGCATTTGCGTAGTCAAGCCTAGACATGACTAAGGCAAGCAGGGCCAAAATGAGGGCCTCGGTAGTGAGTAGGCGAGAGATTTTACGTATTTTCCTGAGTTGGAAATGGCTTGAGGATACTACAGCGCTTATCTGGGGCATCATAGAGAGGTCACTGCTAATGACGACTCCCAGACTTTTGGCTGAATTAACAGGGCAGGGAGGACGGCCTAGGCTTGCAGGCCAGAAAGAGGGGTGCCAGGGATTGGAGGGTCCCCCGACAAGAACCAGCTTGGTCTTGTCGGGGTTGAGCTTCAGGTGGTTTGAGCTCATCCAATTACTGATGAAGCAGAGCGTGTTTTGGAAAGTGGTGATAGATTCATCAGAGGAGTCGATAGTAAAAACCAGTTGGATGTCATCCACGTAATTGAACGCGGTGACATTAAACCTATGGAGGGAACGTATTAACGGGCCAGATACAAATTAAAAAGGAGGGGGGATAAGGAAGAGCCCTGTGGGACACCGCAGGTCAGCTCGACCTGAGTAGCGGAGAACTGGGACAGCCTGACTGCTTGATGGCGTTGAGACAAGAAAGACCGAACCCAGTCCAGGGCGGTGCCCTGGATGCCAGCCACTCTGACACGGTCGACCAAGATATCATGGTCGACCGTGTCAAAGGCGACCGACAGGTCCAGGAGGACCAGGGCCTGACAGGTGTTAGCGTCAGCCCCCCTGCGCAATTCCTCCATCACAGAAAGGATAACTGCTTCTGTGGAGTGCGCAGGTTTAAACCCAGCCTGCTGGGGGTCCAAGACACACGAGTCTTCCACAAAGGTGCTGAGAATTTGAGTGACATGCGACTCCAAAACTTTACTGAGGAAAGGGAGGAGGGAAATTGGGCGATAGTTGCTCATGATGGAAGGGTCTGCCGAAGGTTTTTTCAAAATGGCAACCACCTCGGCCTGTTTGAAGGATCCAGGAACCTCCCCAGTAGTCAGAGAGTTGTTTAAGAGGGCTGGGGGGGGGGTTCAGGACAGGAAGTGAAAGCTTCCCGACTCACCCCATTACGTTCTCAATTAGGGTCGGGGGAGACAAAGGAAAGGGGTAAACTACATATCTACAGATTTACTCCTATATTTAGAACACTGGATGAAGGACTGAATAAATAAAGTTAGATACAAAATACCATACACAAAAAAGACTGCATAAAAGATACACAAAGGAAAGCAACCCAAATAGGTCACCGAATCTTGAACACAAACTGGTAAGTCACCAAAAGAACAAAAAGGCTAAGAACACTGCAACGGAGGCTACGCTGTGGAACTCATTGTGAAGAAAGGTAGAAACATACTGGAAATAAAGCGGGATTCAAATAAAGAAAAAGTAAAAAAGATACATGGATGACAAAGTCACTGTAGTAATACTCTTTTCCCCAACACAAAAAAAGATTTTGCATAAGTTATATGTACGAAAGTTTAAGGAGCTGCAAAGGGACCCCATCCCCCAGGACTCAAAAAATAACATTGGGGACCGTGGAGACAACGCCAATGCCCCCACGGTCCCAGCCGGCTCCCTGCATCCTTCGAGAGCCGGCATTGCTTTCTCAGAGAGAACAGGTTACATGCTGCACTCTCTAACGAAAATCAATACTTTTCCTACTTGAAAGAGACAGCAGATTAACTTGCTCTCTCTTTCAAATAGTAAACCGGTTTTCTGTGCTAAAGTTGGAGCCGCGGTGCTCCCGCCCTACCATAGCAAACAGCAGTGTCCCGGGGATAAGCACCCCGAGACACTGTTCAGTAGGTAATATAAATATATATACAGCCGGGCTTCTCCGTGCCCGGGTTAAGAGGCCGCCCTGCGGGGTCATGGGCTCCCCAGTCGGATGTTCTTTGCGATATATATATATATATAGCCTACTCAAGGTATGAACTTAAAAGCATTATGCAACCAGCCTCTCGATGTGCTTGTATCACCACGGACTCCAAATCCCAGAATTCCATCTAAATGAAGACACATGCTTGTCTGGGGATTTGCCTGATGGAAAACGTCCATAAAACACGTGACTCACGTCGAGAATTGACTGGAAGCAGCCCCTGATGAAGGGGGGTGAGCCCCCCAGAAACGCGTCGGGCATGTCATTTTTATGCAGTGTGGTGAAGCGTGCTGAGACTTTGCAGCCCGGATGGGAGAGACCTGCAGTGTGCCTCTTGTGTCACAGGCACTTTGTATTAATATATATATATATATATATATATATATATATATATATATATATATATATATATATATATATATATATATATATATATATATATATATATATATATGTGACCAAGGCCTCTGTGTAGGCCGAAACGTTATGCTGCCGTGGTGTGCTGATGAATAAAAGAAACTCACCTGCACTCTGGGTCTTCCGTGTTCTTTCCTGTGTGGTGGTCGGTTATTGGAGACTGTCGCAGTGAAAAGTGCAGTGCGGATATATATATATATATATATATATGTTCAAGCAAATGTCCCTTGCTGGAGGAGGAGCGACCATTCAGCTGGTGCCGGTGCCGAGTCAAGGACAAGACTCGTTAAAACTTTCCAAAGCAAATTGAAATAAAACACCGCACTCTTCTAGGTTTTGATTAAGCTCTTTAATCCATCAAGGAAACGACTTCCTCACCTACGCGTTTCAAACAGATTACTGTTCTTGCTCACGGTAGTTACAAGTCCATTTTTTCTTTTTACTATTTATACCCTCCTACCCATATGGCAGTTAGGATGCATTATGGGAGGGGTAGTTTTTGGTGAAAGCAAACCATGTCAGGTCTCTTTTACAAGATATCACAGTCTAATTACTTGACTTTGGGGTGAATTATGATGGCTAAGTGCCTATGGTTTTATTAAGAAAAAACCATTACAT
The DNA here is from genome assembly GCF_964263255.1 of Lissotriton vulgaris. Lineage (NCBI taxonomy): Eukaryota > Metazoa > Chordata > Amphibia > Caudata > Salamandridae > Lissotriton > Lissotriton vulgaris. The sequence goes on along the minus strand of NC_141688.1, from coordinate 183,186,897 downwards.
AGCGGGTCGAGTTGTTATCTCGCTCGCTGCATAAATGTACATATATAGTACATTATGGGTGGTAGCTGAGTGCTAATTGTAAAAGTCGATGACTTATAACTTGTTCCAGGACTCTGACATTATTTAAAATAAACGCTGTAAATAACAAACAATAAATTTTCCATATTTTTACATATGTACTCAGTTTAACCCTATATATTTCAGACTTATAAGCATTATGTACTCAAAGGAATCAAAACGTTCGGTTCAAGTTTCAAGTTTACATTTCCAGATATTGTATTATAGATTCAAACACTACTATGTTAGAAATAATTTTTGAGAAGAATATTATATCATCTTTTCACACGGAGATCTTCATACATCTAGTCATGTGAATATATTGGACTATTGGATAAGTCATAAATGTACATAAAGTTCCTCGTCCCCGTTCAATCCTTGCGGGGTCTTAGTTTTGAATTTTATTATTAATTTTGACTCCAAACGTCTGAGTTTCTGCAGGCGATTACCACCTCTCTCATTGTCCGGTATCATTGCCAGTCCTGAATATCTTACATTTAGCCAGGTTTTATTTTTGTGAGTCATGAGGTGTTTTGCCATGGCATACGTTTGGTCCTTGTTTTGCATGGCCCTAATGTGTTCTAACATCCTTTTCTTTAGGGCACATATAGTCGATCCAATATATCTCTTACCGCATTCACATTCCAAGAGGTAGACAACATAATGGGATTCACAGGTGATCTTTGTTTGAATTTCAAAGGGTTGGCCTTTAGGATCAGTTATGGATTTGAGATTTTTTCCGATTTTGCACGCTTTGCAAGATGAGCATTTGGTAAACCCTTTTTGTCTTTTCTCTAGCCATGTTTCTTCTCTTCTGTTTATAAAGTGGCTATTGACCAGAATGTCACCAATTGATGGTGCTTTTCTGAAAGAAAGTAGGGGGGCATCTCCTATCGTGCTTCCAATGTCAGGATCCTTTTTCAATACACTCCAGTATTTTGTGACCGCTTTTCTTATATTTACACTTTCTTTTGAGTATGTCAGGATGAGGCGTGGTTTCTCTTCCTTTGTTGTTTCGGTAGCCTCTTTTTTCTTGACTATCAATGTCTCTGTTCTGGTTTTTTCTCGTGCTCTCATTTCTCCTCTTTTTATTGTTTTCATCTTGTATCCCCTTTGGGAAAACCGATTGACTGTTTCTGCAAATTTGTTTTCCATTTCCGTTGGTTCTGAACAGTTACGTTTCATCCTTAAAAACTCTCCATATGGTACATTTGATTTCAAGGATGTTGGATGAAAACTGGTCCCATGCAGGATGCTGTTAGTAGAGGTTTTTTTTACGGAAAAGGGTCGTATGTATTGTGTTGTCTTTAATGTATACTTTTGTGTCCAAGTAGTCTATCTCCTTTTCTTGGATATTGAAAGTAAATTGTAGGCCCACATTGTTCTGGTTCAAGATCCCTATGTATTCTTCCAACTCTTCCCTGGTTCCATTCCACACCAGGAAAAGATCATCAATAAATCTCAGCCAAAGAACAGTCTTGGCAGTATATGGTTCGTTTTCTTCTCTCCAAGCTATGTGTTTCTCCCACCATCCCATGGTGAGATTAGCATAGCTCGGAGAGAAGGAAACTCCCATAGCAGTTCTGCAGTTTTGGGAATATATTCCATTATTGAACAGGAACACATTGTTCGTTAGGCATATGCGTATCATGTCCAACAGCATAGCAGAGTGTTTAAGTTCCCCTATTGGTCTCTGTCTTAAAAAATAAGCAATTGCATCAAGACCTATATGGTGATCTATCGATGTGTAAAGTGAGACTACATCGATTGTAGCTAACAGATGAGTTGGTTGCCATTGTGTGTCCATTATAATTCGAAGAAAATCTCCAGTGTCCTTGATGAAGGAATTCAGTGTGGGTACTATGGGAGCTAAGAAATGATCCACATATGAGGCAATATTTTCGTACAGTGACCCACAGCTGGAAATTATCGGTCGTGCCGGAGGCTTACACAATGTCTTGTGAACTTTCGGCAGAAAGTAGATAGTAGGTGTTATGGGATTTTCTACTGTCAGAAACTTGGCTTCTTCCTGACTCAACAGACCACTTTCTTGCCAAGTTTTTATTTGACGATGTATTTCTGTTGTCATTCTAGCTGTTGGATTTGCTTCCAATTTTGTATAATTTTTGGGATCTAGCAGTTGTCGATTGGCCTCTTCTATGTAGTCAGTTTTGTTTAAGACCACAATATTCCCGCCTTTATCGGCTGGTTTTATTTCAATTTTTAAGTTCGTTTTGAGAGAGTTCAATGCTTGACGTTCCCCCCAAGTTAGGTTTTCTTTGTTTTTGTTGCTGACATTCTTCATTTTGTCCAGTTCCGCAGTGACTAGGTCATGGAATGCATCAATTTTGTTGCCAGGATGTAGGATTGGGCAGAATTTTGACGGGTTTCTGAAGGATGTTTTTGGATGTTTATTATGTTCTATATCCATTTCTTTCAAAATTTGTGTTTCCGTTAAGGAAATATTGTCATCCTCAGTTGCCAAGTTGTGAGCTACTACAAGTGCTGGGAGGTCAGAGATTGTGTATCCAGCCTCATCTCCACTATTGGTCACATTTGGCTCCTGTGTGCTTTTTTTGTTGTTCGATTTGGCAAAAAACGTTTTTAATTTCAGTTTCCTTATATATTTGTATATGTCAATTTTCGTTTCCACTTCATCCTGATGTTTTTCTGGGCTGAATGTTAATCCTTTATTCAATACCTTTCTTTCATTGGTGGTGAGGGTGTAGTCTGATAAGTTTATTATTAGATCTGGATTCATGTTGTTTTTCCTTGTGTTATCCATTATTACTTCTTTGATAAGGTGCGATTGCGCAATGGGTATCTTGGGGCGTTTTGCTCTTCTGGTTTTGCGTTTGCGTTTGAGCTTGATGGTTGGCCCCTTCCTCGCCCTCTTTGTATCCCTCTTCCACGTCCTCTCCCTGCTGGTTTTGTGGTTTGTTGGTCGTTGTATAGCATTTCCATCTCCTCTAAAGCGTTTATTTTAAATAATGTCAGAGTCCTGGAACAAGTTATAAGTCATTGACTTTTACAATTAGCACTCAGCTACCACCCATAATGTACTATATATGTACATTTATGCAGCGAGCGAGATAACAACTCGACCCGCTATGTAATGGTTTTTTCTTAATAAAACCATAGGCACTTAGCCATCATAATTCACCTCAAAGTCAAGTAATTAGACTGTGATATCTTGTAAAAGAGACCTGACATGGTTTGCTTTCACCAAAAACTACCCCTCCCATAATGCATCCTAACTGCCATATGGGTAGGAGGGTATAAATAGTAAAAAGAAAAAATGGACTTGTAACTACCGTGAGCAAGAACAGTAATCTGTTTGAAACGCGTACGTGAGGAAGTCGTTTCCTTGATGGATTAAAGAGCTTAATCAAAACCTAGAAGAGTGCGGTGTTTTATTTCAATTTGCTTTGGAAAATATATATATATATATATATATATATATATATATATATATATATATATATATATATATATATATATATATATATATATATATATTTATATATTTATATATATATTTATATATATATATATATAGATATTTATATATATATATGTATATATGTATATATATATATATATATATGTATATATGTATATATGTATATATATATATATATATATATATATATATTACCTACTGGCGGTCGCAAGTAGGTAGTTATAGTTAGGATTATTTTGTATAGGGAATACGCAACATTCTATTGGGAATAACTTTGGCGCCGGTTGAGAAATCTGCCTGAAATTGTCCTCGAATTTGCCTTGCGGCGCTCCGCTCCTTCCCTGAAAGTTTGGGGGGGATTCGTCAAGCAGGGGCTGAGATAAAAGGGGGGTCCCAAAACGTGTTTTCCCCATGTTAATTTCCATAGGGCTGTTGGAATCACTTTTAGCTCGAACGGCTGAATGGATTTCCACCAAACTTGGCAAAATTGTAGGGACTGTTAGCCCTATGTGCCTTTGCTATGTCTCAAGATATGTGCTCTAGTGGATTTTGAGTAATTTAGGTTCCAAAAATATATATATCTATAAGCGCGCCCCAGTACGCGCACCTGGGCGCCTACCAGCGCGCTACGCGAGTTCGCATGCAGAAAGCTGATTGGCTCTCGGGTGTCTGTCAACATTCCAAACAGTCCTGAGCGGCCGCCATCTTGTGTCTCGGTAGGATTGAGACACAAGAGGTGACAAAAACAAAGGGGGAAATGACCAGAAGGGGGCAGAGTAGACTTCCCCTGACCCCCTAGGTTTGATGTGGGGGCCATAAAAGGAGCCCGCGGGGCAAAAACATTTTTTTTTTCTGATTTGCGCTGGGGGAGCGCCCGGTACACACACCGGGGAGCGTACCTGGGAGCGTACCATGGGGAAAAAAGAATGACAGAGTTTTTAAAAAATTTAGCCTATTTTTATAAATTGGAGGTAATTCTAAAAAGAACTGTTTTTTTCTTCTTTTTGTTGTTTTATTTTTTTTGGCTTTTATGAACAACTTTTTATTTTTTTTGTTATTTTTATGGGGACAAACAAAAAACAGGGAATTGTAATCGGGTCAACTGGAGCAAAAAAAATCTGGAAAAAATTAAGGTTTTTTGGGACAAATGTGGTTGTCACCAGCACGGTTGATGAGTTTAATGCTTTGCTCACCATAGGTAATTGTTTTACCACAAAAAGTACAAACAATTTTGTATTTTCCAAACTAAGTTTGAATGTTTGGGACCATCTCCCTTGTTTCTTGACCCGATGGATTGGGTTGCTTTCTTTTGGAGGTGCTGGGAGAAGATTGGGGAGGGTTTCTGGTCATTTCTCGGACCTCTGCCGCAGCATAGTTGTTAGGGTGCAGGCGTAGCATGTGGCGAATCGTGGTGTTATTGCCAAAAGAGTACTTTTTGTTAGGGTTCCCCCTGGAAAGTACAGTGCCACAGATTAAACAAGTAACCTTTCGTGCATTTACTTTCTTGAGGTCCTTTGGGATTGAAAAAAACTCCCAGATAATGTGCTCCTTTGGCTTATATGGGGTAGTATCTTCAGACAGGAACCTCCTCCTCTCCTCCTCCTCCTCCTCCTCCTCCTCATCTTCATCTCCACCACTGTGGTGTTGTGGTGGTCCTCTTGGTGGTGGTGGTGGTGGTGGTGGCTGAGATGCTCCTGCTGCTGCTGCTACTGTAGCCATTTCTGAGTACAAATAGGTAGTAATAGCTCTGGAAACAGGTCTGCTTCACTCAAAGTACAAAGTGAGAATGAGGAAAATAGGTGGGGGCTTTCATCATTAGGAAAACAAAACTGTCCTGAACCAATGAAAAGTGTTATTTTCAGGTCACATAACCAGGGCTTTCATCACTTATAAACCAAAACTGTCCTGAACCAATAAAAAGTGTTATTTTTAGGTCACATGACCTGACGCGCTTACGCTACGCGCCCCGGGGCGAGCCCTGGGGCGTGTAGCATAAGCGCGTCAGATGCTTACGTTGCGCGATCGTATGCGCTCGAGTGCTTTCGGGTGCGTTTACGCCGTGCGTATCCCGCGGACGCAGGCTGCGCGATACGTCGCGATGATGTTTGCGTTTGTGGCAAAAGCGCTAACGGGATGCTCACCGGTACGCGCACCGGGGCGCGCCGCAGGACTGCGCTTACCGGTGCGCTCACCGGTACGCGCACCGGGAGCACTCCAGGGCTAAAAAAAAAACCATGAACAATATACATAAAAAAAATAGTATTACATAAATATACAATATAGGATTCATTATAAAAAATATTACATTTCATAGCTGTTGGAACTGGGGTCACCAGTCCCCTAGGGTAGCATGGCACGAGCGGGTAGGCATCCGAGAGCATATGTGTTAAGCAACCATGCAGCACACGCAACCACTGAGTCAGAAACCTGGGCACGCAATTAGTGACACCACTCCAGTGAGTTTGTGTAAAAACTCAAGTTAACTTTATTAAGATAGATAATCAGGTAGATGGAGCAGGATCAGGGTAGAAGAAATTCATTATAACATTAGCTTTTCAGTTTACCTTTACAAATACATATGTTTCATTTCTCTGTAATAAATACTAGATGAAAGAATCTTGAATATGCAATAAATATTAAATATTAGATAAATAAATATTTGAAGAGCACAGGCGTGACCTCAGCCTTGTTCTGAGCCAGCACCTGAAAGTAGTACATTAAGGAATTATAACAGGAAGCATGTCAATAAATAACAGTAGGCTTTTCTAGTAAATTTAGTACTACGTGGAAGAAAACATTTCAGCAATCAGGAATATGCATTTCATGCAACAAGGATGGCATCCCCTTAAGTAAACACCTCCTTATATAGACATCCCATTAGTTCTAACTAAACATGGCATTAGGCAGGAATGTAGAACACTTCCTAACAGATCAAGCAACATCACATTAGGTAAATATAAACAGTTCCTTATTTAGGGCTTAACTTGCCATTAGGCCTTATTACATCAGAACATCCAGCCAAGGTGGAACATTCCATGGTTGATGAGCAAACATCTCACCACCCTCCCTGACCAAACAGGCCAGTAACACTCAAGAGGCAAAACATTCCATTATAAATAAATGACCTCTTGTGTAGGTTAAACCATTCTATGAGTTATTCCTAAAAGGAGTGAACACTTTCCTAGATTGGAGCAATGTATTTCAGTAGGTAAGGGTAAACCGTTTCTTACCCAGGAATAAACATTTCAGGAGTCAACCCTAGGCAGTTCCTGTCCTTTTAAACTCAGTCTACATTTCATTAGACATGAGATAACGAGGCAGTTAATTAACAGTTGCCCTATGGTGGAATAAACGGTTCCTAAAGTGTAGGTCAGCATTTCCTTAAATATGTAAAACATTTCATTTAACCAGCATTACCCATTTCATCAGGTAAGAATCAACCTTTCTTTTAACTGGGTTAAACTACTACAACACCTGAGGCTGGAATAGCAGTGCATTATCCCTATTGATCAGGAATAAACCTCTCCTCGAATGGGAGTAACCATTTCCTTATATCTCTAGAGGCCAATGGGAACCCCTGCATTAGGCTGGAATAAACATGTCATGTGACCCCAGAACATTTCACCACATAGGGTTAAGCGCCCTATTACCTAAGGCACCCAGGTAATTACTCTCTCTGAACCAGCATAGGCATTTCCATGGAGCACGAACAAACATTCCATTGGGAAAAGTAACCACCTTTCCTTAGGTAAGGATAACCACTTTCTGAGGCAGATAACAGCATTCAGACAACACTGCCTTAGACAGAAATATACATATCCTACGTTTGGGGGCAGAACCTTTTAATACCTGGCTGTAGGGGTTTAACATGTCATCAAATAAGCCCTCCAGGATTGCAGAACTACAGGACTAAACATTTCCTTTTTCCTAGATCAGCATTTCCTCATGAAAGGGAAAACATTTTAGAATAACAGTCCCAGCATTTCATTATGGCAAAGTTAACATTTCTGCAGGCCTGAATACCCATTCCTAAGGCTAGGAGTAGAATACTTCAATAGACAAGCTTAGGCCTTTCATTTAACTACTAAAAACATTTCTTTTAACTAGGAAGAGCATTTCATCATCATCTACCTAGCCAAGGGTAAACATTCCTTTCAAACCAATCACGTTAACAGAAATCCTTCCCCTAGTCAGGGGTTAACACAGAGCCCAACTGTCCCTAATGGGCTTTCAAACTGTTAATGAGCCCTGGCCCAAATCCAGTACTTGTGGGGGGCCAGGAGAGCTCAGCAAAAGATTTTCCCACGAGGAGGGGCGGTACCGGGACCTCCTTTTGATTCCCGCCCTCCCTCCTTATGTTTACCTTCTCTCTTCGGCCTATTTACGACCCTTGCGGAGGTTCTGCAGCCGGGGAGGCTTTTGCCCTCAAGCAGGCCTCATGGCGGCCCAGCGCGATGCCGAAGGGCCTGATGCTGGCACCGGCGCTGGGACCGAGGCTGATCCTCGATGTGGGGCAAACCGGAGGGGGCTCCTGAACTCCACACCCCCTCCGCGATGCGTGTTGGGCCCGACAGGGCTTCCTTCAATTGCTAACAGACGCGCCTCAAAGCAGCTGATCGCTGCTCGGCTCCGGCGGGGGCGCGGCCGATGACGCGGCTCGCGTCCCCCGTCATGTGACTCAGGCTGGGGAAGGCTTCAGGCCTGCGCGGCCTACCCGGACTCCGGCGCCCTGACAGGAAATCTTTTCAGGCCCAGGAACGGGGCCTCCGAGCATGACCCAGCCGGGTCGAAGACGCAGCAGCTTTCCACCGCCCACCGGCAGCCGGCGCGGTGACACGAAGCCCCGGGGGGGGGCGCGGCCCACGCGCACACGTGACAATCTGGAAGCTTCAATAGGCGCTACAGGTAGGCGCTTTACCGGCACAACAGCGCTCGGCAGAGCTAGCGCTAAGCAGCAATTTCATGGGCGCTTGGCTGGACAGACAGCAGAGCGCCCTCAGCTGGGGCAGATACTGTGCTGCTCTCAGGGGTGCCAGTTTACAGGTACCACTTCACAGCGCTCCGATGGGGGCCCAGCAGGGGAGCACAGAAAGTTCTCTTGCTAGTAGCTCTTCCTGGCTTAACAGATCTTCAATTTGTCAGCACTGGGCAGGGTTAGCATCAGGGTCATATGCAGAGCGCTTCACCAGGCAGAGGTCATACAGCGCTTTCTCCACACAGTTCTCAGCGCTGATGAGGGGGCAGGTTATAGCGCTTCTCAGGCCACAGTTTTTCAACTTCTCAGCGCTTCACCTAGGGCAGCCCTGTTGTGCAGTTTCTTCACTAGCGCTTCCCCAGTGGGTTTAAAGTAAAGACAATTTACACAGGACCAGCCATCTAACAGTGGCAAGTTGGCAAAGGGAACACAGGTGTCCTCAAGGAGCGCAGGGGAGGATCTCAGCGCAAATACCTGGTTTAGTCCTTATTAGTCCTGTGAGGATTTAGTTTTCTTCTTGGCGTGATGTTTCTTGCGCCCTTAGTTTAGTTGCTTGGTTTCTTGTTCCTTGTTTTAGTTGCTTAGTTTCTTATTCCTTGAAGGGGGGATAAATTGGTGGCTGGTGTTCCAAGTTCTTCTCAGCCAATCCCTTCAAGTGGTCCCTGGGGGTTCCCTTCCGCGGGGTTAGGTCAGTGGGGGGGGAACAGGATACCTCAACACTTGCAAAGCAGCACACTAGGCCCTGTCATTCCAGCATCATAAGACCCTGCCCTGACCCCCACTGCCTATCCTCCTGCGTAGGTACTTCCCCAGGTCTTCCCCTCTGCTTCTCTTTCTTCTCCTCAGGAAAGTTCCCTCCCTTTCCTTTTATAGTGCCAGTTGACAGTTGGTAGTGTCAGTTGGTGTCAGTTGGTGTCACCTCACCTGTTCCAGAAGGCTCCAGAGGCTTCCGGAGGTTCCACCATTCTACCTATGGACAGGCTGGCAGGCTAAGATGGATACATTGCCTGCCCCTGGCTACTAGAATGCGCCCTCTAAACCACGCTGCTGCAGCAGTGGTCTGTGGCGGCCATGTTAGGGGTAGGAAGTACCTGTACTTTAACACTAGTTTTACACTACACAGGCCCTTCTCCACTACACAAGACCTACACACTGTTGTTTCAATAGGGGCATTCTAAATTAACAGGGGATAAAAAGCGAAAAATTTCTGGGGAAAGGGCCAAGTCTCACAATAGCTATAGAAATTTTCTATTGAAAAACCTTTGAAATTCACTGCAAAAAACATATGTTTGAGGCCCTATATATAGTTAGGAATTAGCATATAAAAAACCTATGAAATTCACTGAAAAAAACATAAGTTTCACACCAGTTATAGTTAGGAATTAGCATTTAAAAAAATATGAAATTCACTGAAAAAAACATAGGTTTCACACCAGTTATAGTTAGGAATTAGCATTTAAAAAACCTATTAAATTCACTGAAAAAACCATAGGTTTCAGGCCAGTTATAGTTAGCCGGAAATGTTACTGACATAAAACCATTGAATTTCCCACGTTATAGTTAGTTGGACTCACTATAACTTGCGCGCCTGCAATGCACTGCTGATGACGTCACACATTACATCACTCATGACATGGTCAGTGACATCACTCATGACAGCACTGATGACACCATCCTTGTGACAGAGTGACAGACCTCCGTTCAGTGTAATGTAACCCTTGAAACACATATTCAAAAATAGAAACTAACATTTTCAAAAAAATGGAGATACCCATACCAGTTACAACAACCAATTCAGTAATTCCACCATCTATATACACATCCACTCATTCACCAACAGTTGTATATAGTCACTCATACATATATTCACTCATCATATGTAGTGATACACCTATACATCCTGTTACACACCGACAGTCATCCAAACGTTACTCACACACATACTCACACATGCAAATAAACTATTGAACATCCATTTATTTGCATATACAACTATACACACAGTACCACCTTACTTCTAAGGAAACTTACACATACTTATTCTCTTAAACAAACACTTATAGAAACACATACTTATTTAAACAGGAACTCTAACAATCTCTCACTCTCACATATACTCACTTATAAACATCAATACTCACATATACTAGATTAAAACATATGTCGTTACTGATAAAGACACTAGTGAGACAGTCATTCACTCACTAACACACACAAATACACACTCATCCACCCATACAGTCCTGCACATATGCTGTCTTCAAAACACATACAAACAGTGAGTCAGTCATTGATGCACCTATATGCTAAGTAATACCCCAACCAAACCATACAGACACTCATACTGATACTAAAAAAACATCTAATAACACATATACACACACATGTAGGTACTCACCAACCCATGCAGCCACTTATACACAAAGTGAAACACTGATACATATATTTAAATATTTAAACATTACTCGCTAATATATGTATTCACTAAGATACACTTAATAAGCCAGTTAACCAATCAATTTTTAAAAAAAAAATCCATTTAGACACTTATTTAAACATTTATTCTTCCAACGACCTTTACATATACATATATAAAACATATTTATTTTTCAGAAAGACACACATTCACTGGATGGTGTCATCAGTGATGTCATGACTGATGTCACTGACCATGTCATGAGTGATGTAATATGTGACATCATCAGCAGTGCATTGCAGGCGCGCAAGTTATAGTGAGTCCAACTAACTATAACATGGGAATTTCAATGGTTTTATGTCAGTAAAATTTCCAGCTAACTATAACTGGCCTGAAACCTATGTTTTTTTCAGTGAATTTAATATGTTTTTTAAATGCTAATTCTTAACTATAACTGGTGTGAAACCTATGGTTTTTTCAGTGAATATATATATATATATATACATATATATATTACCTACTGGCGGTCGCCAGTAAGTAGTTATAGTTAGGACCTAGTTTCCATAGGAAATCCACAACATTCTAATTGGAAGAACTTTTGAGCCGGTGGACGAATCTTTGCTAATTTCTTCAAGAAAATGGCCTGCTCCGCTCCGCCCCTTCACTGAAAGTTTGGTAGTGATTTGTCAAATGGGGGCCTAGATAAAAGGGGGGTCCCAAAACCTGTTTTTCCCATGCAATTTTCCAGGGCTCCAGCCAGAACAGCTGAACTGATTTACACCAAATCTGGCAGAGAGGTAGAGTTCGGTTCCCAGATTGTGCTTTTTTTAAATGATGTAAATCCGTTCAGTAGTTCCTGAGAAAATTAAAAGTGATATCTAGAGACGTAGTACTGTAAGCGTACGGAAATCCGTACAATTACGAGCACGAGCTGCATGTTGATTGGTGAGCAACTGTCTGTCAACACTCAAAACCAGGAAGTGTTGTCAGCCATCTTGTGCCTCGGTAGAACCGTGTCATAAGAAAACAGTAAAACAAAGTTGAAAAATAAGGAAAGGGGGCAGGGTAGAACATCCTGACCCTCTAGACCTGCTCAGGGGGTTCCACATGGATCGTTAGGGCCCACATTTTTTTTTTTAATCGTGTGGTACTCATGACCGCTTTATTGTTAATTAGCCCCCGGGGGGGGGTCAAATATCAAGGGCAATTTTTTTTATAATGGGGGACCCAGAGTGGTCCTCCTGTTCCAGGATCGCCATCCATCGGGGCTTTAACTATATATATATGCAGGGGGCTCATGGCCACCCCGGAGCCCCGGGGATTTGCCAATTTGTGGGGCCTCTTTTTATTTAAAAAAACTGTGTGGGGGGGTGTTTTAATCCCCCCCACACGCCTCGGGGACTGCCACCTCCCCGGGGGTCTAATATAGAAAATAGAGGGGACGGGCCAACCAGCCCCGGGGACTACCACCCCTCGGGGGTTTGAATGTTGGGAGGGGGGCTGAGCGGCCCCCTTCCTGGAGCCTTTGATGGCCCTGGGACCACCACCTTTCAGGGCTGGCTTCTGCAGTGTCCCGGGGTGCCTACAGTGCCGCCTTCTGCTGTGCCCGGGGTGAAGAAAAGCAATGCGGGCTCACAAAGGACGCGGGGAGCCGGCTGAGATCGTGCGGGCTATGGGGCTAAAAAAAAACAGTTCTTTTCAGAACTAACTTTACTGGTAAAAAAAAGAGCTATATTTTTATGATAGTATGTAAAACTTTCTGGTTATTTTTCTGCACCATTCGTACTCTCTACACATGCGCAGCCTCGTTCCAAGCACACGCTTCTTTGTTTTCTTCAAGTTCGCCAAGCAAACCTCTCCTCATTTCAGGTATTACATTTTCTGCTTTCTTCTGCCGAGTCGTGTGCCTCATCCGCTGCTATTCTTTTGTAATATATTAATAATCATATTCTATATTTATTTGAAATGTATTGTCATTTTAGTAGTTTTTTTCCGTTATTTTTATTATACCTGCTACTTTTAATTTACCCCCGCCTATCTTCTCTGGGATCCATGAGATTTGCTGCCACAGACACCACGGTGTTTGTCCTTGGCTTACGATCTTATCAGACTTGGTCACACGCATACCTAAAAACTAATTTGAAGCACGTACGGCACAGCCATTACAATGCGTGACTGTCACCACAAAGCTATTACTGTGCTTATGCCTTTATCCTGCGTGGTAAATGTATAATAGTTGTAAAAGCATATGTGCTAAAGGCATGCGTGGTAAAGCCATATGCGTGCTAATGAATTTGTGGTGACGGTCACGCATGGTTATGACCGATTTGTAATGGCTGCTTCTCCCCAGGACACTGCAGCAACCGGGCCTTGGTGTGGCGGACTCCAGGGCATCAGGCGGTGGGCCACACAGCCTCCCTCACACAATTTAGAAATCTCCGGGGGGTGGTCGTTTTCGTGGTTTGAGGGGCTTCATTGAGGCCCTCACCGTTAATTTTGTAGGGGGGTAGGTTTGCACTTGAAAATGTTGCAAGAGGAGGAGCCAAGATGGCGACCGGAGCAGACGTGTAGGCTCCCGGCTCCACCAGCCCTTGAGCCCCGCACCATCATCCTGTTTTCTATCCTGACTGAATCTGGCGGTGGACCGTTTGGGAAGATGCGCTGATTCCTCCTGTGTTTCCCCGAGCTCTCAGCCTGCCCGGGGGTCGGAGATATTTGCAGGGCTGTTGGCGGCCCTGGACCCTCGCCTGCACTGCCGCTCGTCACCGGACCTCGGAGGCTTAATGGCGGCCGGTTCACCCGTGTAGCGCCGAGGACTTGGAAGCGGCGCCGTTTTCACGAGACGCGGTCCTGACTATTCTGCCTGCCGCGGTCTATCGTAAGCTGAGCTTAGAACGTGCTCGCTGGGATGGGATGCTTCGGAGGTGCGGACCCCTTATTCAGAGCCGAGTGTGTGCTACGTGGGTTGCTCAGCAGTCGGATCCGATGTAAGCTGCCTGCTTCCCTGTCCCAGCGTCCAGCCTGACACGAGACGGCTCTAGGCGATGGGCATTCGATTGAACGCAACCCTGGTGGCATCGGAGACCTGGACTGGCGCTCGCTTGTGCCACATCTGCCCCGTCTCCTGTACCATATCAACAGAACCATGGCTTTGTCGGAAGACCCGTGGCATAGTGGAGGTCACCCACTACTGCCCACGGACTGTGCCACCCTGCCTGCGCTGTGTACCAGCTCGCATGCACCTTCTTGGGATGCTGAGACAGAGGGGCTGCAGCCACCACCGTCATGTGAGTCCATTCTGGCCGCCCTGTGTGAATTTCGCTTAGCTATGCGCAGTAGCTTCCAAGTATTGGGTGAACAATTTGACAAAATGGTGTCCCATCCGGGACAGGAGCGCGATGTCTGCTTCCAGAAAGGCTTGGATTTGCCCCTGCCGTCTTGTGGCGATACAGTGTTTCCCCATGCTTACAGTGACTATGTGCCTGCTGCTGACTCTATCGGCGCCCGCGGCCGGCCGCCCGCCAGACCCGCTTGTGCTACTTTGTTTCCCCCTCCTCCGGAGCCTGACTCATTGTTGCCTTCGCCATCGCTACTGACTCGGGAACCGACAACGCAACCTCTTGCCCTCTCGATGGCTTTTTCACCGTGGCCTTCGCTCCTTCCCCTGTGGCACCTATCTTCTCCAGATACCCCGGCGGTCCTATGCTATGTGGACAAAGGACTTTGTGGTGACTATCGACGGCCATTTTGCGCTCCTGGTAGTCCTCCTTCTTCCATGCAGCCATATTGTCTCTTTATGTCTGAGGGGATGGGCTTTCCCAGGGGAGTGTATGCAGGGTTGCCTCCAAGATAGGGTCAGGGCTAGGCTGCTTTTGTTTACCATCGACTCACGGGCTGGCGGGGACGGGGTTGGAACAGTACTGTATATGCTTCGTGCGCACACCGTGTAATGACTTTCTCCAACTGTATTAGTATTGCCATTTGCTACTGCACTGATGTTTTGATGGAGGAAGGTATATTGGTGGCTGGTGGGACCGGGAGCGTGTAGAATTGGCCCTCCTCGCGATTTTCCTGGGAGTAGTAGATTAGTTTGTTCTTTTCTCACTCCCTATGTCTCAAGTGTGAAAAAATTTTCTTTACAATCTTTTTCTTTTCTTCTCTTCTTTGGTCTATATTTCGGGTTCTTTAGTGGGCGACAGACACGCTGCCGGGGGGGGGATGGCCGTAGCCTCCGCTTTAGTGTAGGGTGGGGGGGGGTTTATTTTTTCATTTCTCGTTTCTATGGGCCTTAATTTTTCTCTTACATGTTTCTTTGCGCTTTTCTTAACTTGTTTCTCTTCTGGGTCCACGATAGGGGTTAGTAGGGAGTGGGCGGCGCTGTTAGTGGTGCGCAAACGTTGACTGCTAATCTTTTGTCTAGCCTTGCACCGCTCTATCTGGGATGTTCATTTACATTGTTGGTTCCAGGTGATGTTGCTGCCTATTCATGCTGTGAAGTTCATGTACGGACTCAGTTCTCCTTCGTTTCTATTCTTCACTGATTTATATTTAGGGGGGGTAAAATTTTAAAAATTGACCTTAAATGCTCCTTATCCTCGGCGACACGATTTGCTCAGTGTAACGTTAATTGATTGTTGATATGTCGCCTGCTGCCGCTGGGGAACTGTATTGCTTGCTCTTGTGCTTAAAAGTATCGTGGCCGGCCTGACGGTTGTAGGCCCGTATTTGTTCGCTTCTTTATGCACAATAAAGGTCTATAAAAACTTTTTAAAAAAAAGAAAATGTTGCAAGAGGTTTGTAAATGTGGTACACATTGTTTTTTTTTACTTTGATATCCTTTGTATGTTGTAGTCCATCCAGAGAAAATATAACTTATTGTACAGCCAGTACTATTCAACCCTACTGTCAAACATTTTACTATAGTACTTCAAATTATAAATATCATTTTTTAATTAACTTTTATTAAAACAACAATTACTGTAAACGTAACTTAAAGATAATATAATAAACAACTAGAAAAATAACTCTAATAAAACAGTATTATAAACAAACTATTCTCAGGACACCCCCGCGCCGCACGGCCACCAGCTGTGTGTGTGCCCCTCGCCCCTCGCTGCTGCTCGCAGCCTTGTTGTGCTCGCCTCGCCGCCCTAGCTGCCTGCCTCGCTGTTCCCTGCCCCTCCGCCGTGTTTTCGTATCATAGTGTGGTTCTGTTGTTTATTTCATTGCCTTTTGTCTTTCTCTGCTGTTGTCCCCCTGTGCCTGTGTGCGTTTTTTAATAGCCTTTTTGTATTAATTTTACTGTTGTCCCCCTGTGCCTTGCCCAACCCGCTCCCCGCTTCCTGCCGCCATTCACGCGGCCACGCCCCCTGTTGTTTTGTGTCCTCCCCGCTCCCGCCTCCCAGCTGCTCCTCCCTCCCACTTGTCCATATATGGCGACCGTGCGAACGCGCTGCGGTCACGTGCAACGGGAGCGCCGATTGTGCGCTGAAGGCGCGCCAAAGGCAAGCCCGTCTGCGCCCGTCCGCGCCCAGCGCCAGGACCCCTGGCCCCTACTGATGCAAGACGACCCGACAGACCTACGACGCCGCGGCCCTCAACGCACTCAATGCCGGCCCGGAACCCCACCTGCTGCCGGGTCGCCCCAAAACACACTCACGGACCCTTCATCTGCACAACCTGCAAGTTCACCTGCCTCCGAACCTGCACCACACCCGCCAAGCCAAACTCCATCAGCGACCTCAAGTGCATCCTGCTGAACACCCGCTCCATCCACAGACACGCCGTGGAACTCTGGAACCTCCTCGACACAACCTCACCAGACATCGCCTTCCTCACTGAAACATGGATGAACGTCTCCTCAGCCCCCGACATCACCATCGCCATCCCGGACGGGTCCAAGATCATCAGGAGGGACCGCGTCAACCAGACCGGAGGAGGCATCGCCATCGTCCACATGAACACCATCCGCATCACGACCGACTCCAACGACACCTTCGCCGCCGCCGAGCACCTCCACTTCCAGATTCACACCGACCAAAAGACGACCCTCAGCGGCACCCTCATCTACAGACCCCCGGGACCACGCACACAATTCAGCGAAGACATCACGGACTTCATCAGCCCACATGCCCTCCCCTCTGCCGACTTCATCCTCCTAGGGGACCTCAACTTCCACCTGGAGAACAACAAGGACCGCAATACCGCCGCCCTGCTGGACAACCTCGCCAACCTCGGACTCAAGCAACTGGTCAACACCCCCACCCAATACGCCGGCCACACGCTTGATCCCATCTTCTCATCCAGCAAGCACATCACCTTCAGTCACTCCACCGGACTCCACTGGCCCGACCACAGCTGCGTCAACTTCAGCTTCAGAAGAACCACAACCCACCACCACCTGCAACAGGTTCCTCACAGAAGCTGGAGCAAGATCACCGCCGACCAACTCACCACCTTCTTCAGCCAGAACCCACCCGCCAGCACAACGGACCCCAACAAAGCAGCCCTCAACTTCACCCAGTGGCTGACCGCCTGCGCCGACGACCTCGCACCACTGAAGAACCCTCCCAGAAGACCCAGAATCAAGAAGGCCTCCTGGTTCACCGACGACCTCAAGGACTCCAAGAAGACCTGCCGCACCCTTGAGAAAAACTGGCTCCTTGACCAGACCACTGACAACATGACCGCCCTCAAACACGCCACCCGCAAGCACCACCAGCTCATCCGCACCACCAAGAAGAAATCACTGAAGGAACGACTGGACAACAATGCCCATGACAGCAAGGAACTCTTCACCATCATCAATGAGTTCTCCAACCCCAGCACCGGCTACAACGACATCACTCCCTTACAAGATCTCTGCGACTCTCTCGCCTCGTTCTTCCACCGCAAGATTGCCGACATCCATAACAGTTTCGGTGCACCATCCACGAACCCAACCGTCGAACTAACGCCCCCCACGGCACCCTCCGCACCTGGACCACGGTGACCACCGAAGACACAGCCCGCACGATGAACACCATCCACTCCGGATCTCCGACTGACCCCTGCCCCCACCACGTCTTCAACAAGGCCGACTCCACCATCGCACCCCAACTCCGAGACGTCATCAACACCTCTTTCGACACCGCCACCTTCCCGGAGAGCTGGAAGCACGCCAAGCTCAGCGCCCTACTGAAGAAACCTACAGCGGACCCCACCGACCTCAAAAACTTCCGGCCCATCTCGCTCCTTCCTTTTCCTGCCAAAGTCATTGAGAAGATCGTCAACAGACAGCTTGCCGCCTTCCTCGAGACGAACGGATCCCTTGACCCCTCGCAGTCCGGTTTCAGAGCCAACCACAGCACCAAGACCACCCTCATCGCCGCCACCGTCGACATCCGAGCCCTGCTCGACAAAGGGGGAAACAGCGGCACTCCTGGACCTCTGCGCAGTGTTCAACACTGTCTGCCACGGCACCCTAATTCAGCGCCTCAGCAACATCGGCATCAAAGAGAAGGCACTGGAGTGTATTGTCTCGTTCCTCGCCGGAAGAACACAGAGAGTCCGCCTCCCCCCGTTTCGAACCAAGGCCACCGAAGTCATCTGCGGCGTTCCGCAAGGTTCATCACTCAGCCCCACCCCCTTCAACATCTACATAAGACCTCTTGCCCCCATTGCACGCCAACACAACCTCAACATCATCTCCTACGCTGACAACACCCAGCTGATCCTCTCCCTCACCAGAGACCCCGACACCGCCAGAACCAGCCTACACGAAGGGATGAAAGACATCGCCGAGTGGATGAAGAACAGCCGCCTGAAACTGAACTCAGACAAGACGGAAGTCCTCATCCTGGGACCATCCCCCTCCGCCTTGGACGACTCCTGGTGGCCCCTAGCCCTAGGCACCGCTCCCAGGCCAACAGACCACGCACGCAACCTGGGCTTCATCCTGGACTCCTCCCTCTCGATGACCAGACAAGTCAACGCCGCCTCCTCATCATGCTTTCACACCCTACGAATGCTTCGCAAGATCTTCTGATGGATCCCAACTGAAACCAGGAAGACGGTCACCCAGGCCCTCGTCACCAGCCGATTGGACTACGGAGACACCCTCTACGCCGGAACCACAGCCAAGCTAAAGAAAAGACTCCAACGCATCCAGAACACCTCTGCCCGACTCATCCTGGACATCCCCCGACGCAGCCACATCTCCGGCCACCTGACGGACCTGCACTGGCTCCCCGTCAACAAGATGATCACGTTCAGGCTCCTCACCCACACACACAAGTCTCTCCACGACCTGGGCCCCAAGTACCTCAACGACCGCCTGACCTTCTACACGCCCACCCACCAGCTACGGTCCACTAGCCTCACCCTCGCCGCCATACCACGCATCCCAAGAGCAACCGCCGGAGGCAGATCCTTCTCCTACCTGGTGGCCAAGACATGGAACTCCCACCCCATCCACCTTCGGCTGACCCAGGACCATCTCGCCTTCAGGAGACAACTCAAGATCTGGCTGTTTGAGCAGTAGCAGACCCCCTTCCCCAAGCGCATTGAGACCCTTCCAGGTGAGTAGTGCGCTATACAAGTGTTATGATTGATTGATGTGGACTCCAAAAGACGTTGGGTAGGTAATATGCAAAGGAAAAAAGAGTTTTAAGTTAAGTAGATGTGACTAAATAGGTTAAGCAGTACAAGTGAAGGTAACACTACGATTTTACGTGTGCAGTGTGCCTAGTACATTTCACTTCTGTTATACTCTCGCGTTCAAGTGGTGTCTACATGGAAGTGCCTACTGCGTTACTGACACAAAAGTGGCACAACGGGATTGTAAATACGCCAACTGATTTCTAATGCATTGCAATGGAGGCATTGTATATCTAGGCCGCTGTGCTTACCTTGTATAAACACTGCGCCCACCAGAGTTCACAACTTCAATTCAACTCTGCTTCTACACGTCAAAGTAGACAGCAGTGTGTATAACTTTAAAAGAAAAAGAGAAATGATGTCACAGAGAGTGAGAGAGAGAAAGAGAGAGAAAACAACATTAAAACTGTCTAGCAGAGTCTGGAGTTGAATTTTTTCTTGAAAAGTCAGACGCAGATTTACAAGCTCCTTGAGCCACTTGTAAAGATCCTATCATTGAAAGTAGGTATCATATGTATATCGGGGAATAAAAGTGTCACTTCTGTTTTTTGTTTGCCTTGCCCAGAACGAACACGAGATGACTGTTCACTGCACTACACTCCCCCAATTCATACAGCGGTGGAGTAACTTGTGTGCCTTATCTTTATTCTGAATACGCCGATGTGCGTTAATTCAGCAGTAATACTCTAATGTATTAAACTAGCAACGTAACTCTAACTCGACATACTGTATACGGTTACTTAATGTTGAAAAATACAATGTTATAATATACGTCGCAGGATCTTACCAGATATATTAACCGTCGAAGGATTACGTCAGGGTACACGAAAAAATGAGCCGTTGGTCTTTAGTACTAAAAATCAAGATGAGACCAACCTCTAATTATCAAAAAGATTGATTTAAATCGCTAGTATGATTTGAAATGTAAAGGTAACTTACCATTAAAAGGTTAAGGTGACTAATAGCATAATCAGGAGGAAGCGGCATTCAGGATATCTGCTGGCATTCCGCAATATTCACCACGATACTAAAGGTGGGAATGCAAAAACCACCGGTTACAAACATCTCCATAATTGAGAAAATAGCGGGTGCGCTTTCAATAGTGAACACAGCCTACTACTGTGCACACAGATAACCAGCTTACTAATGCGCACACAGATAACCAGCTTACCGTATCTGTAGAAAAATGAACGGTATCACCAACACGAGGGAGCCACACATAGGATTTCTACTGGTGTCCCGTAAATGTCCTTTCGATGCTAGAGGTAGGAAACACGGTAGGCCGCCAATTACAAATAGTTCTATGAGAGAAGGAACTCCCAATGCACAATAGTAAAGAGCAAAGCAGCTTGCTTACCAAGAGGGGATAAAAGGCGAACCGTATCGTCAACCTGTGGGAGCCACGTTCAAAATATTTAATAGCGTCTCACAGCCGTTGGAAAATGCATTTTTGATGCTGAAAAAATGGATAAAATACTACCCATTACCAAAGATTATATGGTAATTTAATGATTAATATAGTTGCACAAGGAAGGCGTTAGCGTTGGGGGAAGCAGGGATAGGTGCCGGGGGGCCGTTCGCTTACCGAAAAAAGATAGAAGTTGAGCCGTATCGTCAACCTGCGGGCGCCGTGTTCAAGATATCAGTCGGCGTCCCGCAGCCGTTGGAAGTGGTGAGTGACCCGGCCGGCCGATGTGCCACGCCTTAAATGCCGGAAACTGGATTGTCTCTACCGACGTGTCGGCCCTCAATATCACGTCTTAAAGGGAAAGTGACTCGGATTTCAAAATATAATTAATTGAATTCAGTAAAGCATGTGTCCGTACTTTTACACATTATGGAGATTGTTTAGTACCCGCAAGCTTGATTATCCTGTTATTCATCAGATGGATAAGATATTCAAGCGATATGTATAAAAAGTAAAATTATGCGTATGCAGCAAAGTACTGCATGGGATTACTATGAGAGAGCCTTACTGAATGTGGAAGGTATTCTCATGACGAAAAGCTTCTATATCATGCTGTCTATTTCCGGGTTGAATTTCTAGGTATTCTATATCTATATAGGGAATGGAAGAATATGGGGAATTATCTACTTTATTTAATGTATCAGGATAAAGAAGGGATGTTGCCAGGAAGCCCAAAACGGTGGCACAGTTTACAAATATATATAGATGTTTAACAGGCTTCTTGTCTAATATTGGACCCATAGGTGCAAGAACCAGGAAACATGAAGAATGCCAATGGACGTAATAATCATTCTAATCGAAACAAATGGCATTCTCCCAGGGAATTTCGTTGTTTAATCCCCTTTTATGCGTGTCCAGAACAAAAATCCAAAAAACCTCACGTTTTTTGCGAATAGCGCATCCTCCTTTATTGTCTGCAGTTTTCATTTTTTCTAGAACGCACCAATGTATATCGTCTGGTTTGTGCTGTAACTCAAGAAAGTATTTCACTAGAGGCGCATTCAGTTTCTGGGTTTTAATGGCAGATCTGTGCTCTGTCAGTCATGTTTGGACCGATCTGCACGTTTCACCGACATAACCCATGCCACACGGGCAGCTGATAAAATAAACCACGTTGGTGGTTTTGCAGTTCCAAAGATCAGTCGCTTTGAAGGTGAAGCCATTGTGGGTGAACGTCTCTCCTACTATAATATTCTTACAAGATTTGCAAGAAGAGCAAGGAACTGTACCTCGTACTGGCAGGTTCGTCAATAGTGCTCTCTGGGTATGATGGCCATTGGGCAGCTTGGAGCTAAATTTAGAGTGAACTATTTTGTCCTTCAAATTCCGGTTTCTCCTATGAGCAAATAAAGGTTTTGCTAGGGCAGACGTGGAGGACGGGTTGCAATTCAAAATGTGCCAATTGGCATTGACAATCTGCCTTATACATTCATTCATCGTTGGGTGAGTAGTTACACATACGATGCGATCATTAGCCTGTTTCTCTTTGGGGGCTAGTAACGCGTCTCGATCAAAGAATCGAGCACGTTTATAGGAGTCCTTTATCAATCTGTGAGGATATCCTCGATCACACTCAAGCTATCAGTTATCGGCAACCTGTACATTGTCTCCATATCTAATTATACTTTGCTAGCAGTCTCTGGACATTATTCCTTGTCCCTGCCAGTTGCAAGAATGCTTCGGTCATCCCTTTCCTGTGCACTCCTTTTCACAGGAAGTGGTATCCAGGCCCTCTGGCTGGAAGGTCTCATTGCCTAGCCCTGATGGCTCTACAAGGCTGAATTGGAAATATCCTATGATTAACCATAGCGATTGCTATTATATTCTGTACATTGAACCTAAAAGTATAGCCGGGTCAATACTCTTTTTTTCTTTCTTTCTGGTGAACTACGTTGATATATATTTCTTTTCACTGTTACCATTAATAAGAAAAATGAATATACCAAGATGTTCTATGAATAGATAATAACATGGAAGTTGAACGTTTCTTGATAAGCAGTGGGTTGCACTTCACCTGTAACGTTTTTAATGACTCTTCTATAAATATATAAATAAAAAAGTAGCATTTTAACCTTCAGTGAAGGTATATTGAATCATTTAATGCTCATTTTGTCTCTATGAAATATGTTTTTGGTTTTTGATTTCTAAGATAATAGCAAACTATTTGCGTGTATCTGATTGGCCGTCATTGCAAGGAGAGCGATTCGTTCAAATCACAGGTCTCTTTGTTTGTCACCTACAATACCCCCAGTTCTTCAGTCACAAACCCATACATTTTTAAACTTTAAAACTACACACTTTAAATTTCTCTGGCTTACCTCTAGCATGTTTCACAGATCCGTTCACCTCAAGGAAAACCTTTCTCAACAATAAATGTAAATCATCTCAGTATGCAGCTTTTTTCTCACTGAATTATTCGGGGTACTTTTCTTGTGCTTTTTTTCATCTCTGCTGTTGTGTTGGGTTCTTGAGAACTGCGACTACATTGGGTATGAAGCAGGGTAATATAGGCAGCACCTCTTCTCATCACATGAGCAATATATATGTTTACCTCACGATATACTCTGTGTGCCTTTATTGATGTAAAGTGAAACACCAAAATTGAATTACTGAAGTGTATTCACTGTAGAAACTAGAGATTTATGTACATGTGTGTTCTGGATCACTGACAGAATATCGATTACCAAAATATCTCCCTACACTAATATCGAGGCATAAATATCGATGTAAAAATTATTGACATCGTATCTATTTAAATGTAAGTATAAAACTATGGAAAAAATGATATTGATGTAAAAAAAATGGATGTACAAAATCTCATATTTATATATATATAAAACATAATGTTAAATAAATTAAATTATAACAACTTAAATAATTAGATGTAATGTACATTTTAACAAATATAAAAATGAAATGTAATTTAATTTTTTTAACATACATATAAAATGTAATATATAATATATTCACTTTAAAACAATTAAGACAATAAACATTTTAATCAATCTTAAATGCTATAGATATATAAATATATATATATATATATATAATTAGTAATAGAAGATTTGAAGAAATTACAAACTGAAAAATTCAATCAGAGCAAGAGAAATTTGACAAAGGAACAATGGGAGGCAGTGAAGAAATTAAAGGTAGATGAGACCGTGATAATTAAACCTTCCGACAAGGGGGGGGGACGTAGTGGTTCTTAACAAATCCCAATATGAGGACGAAGCTTTACTACAGCTGAAAAACAGAGAGCACTACACCCCCATCAACAGACAAGCATACATGGACAGCATCGGAGATTTCAATGATCTGATCACAAAATGGAGAGATGAAGGGACACTGGACCAAGAAGACTGGCAGTTTATTAAATGTGACCATCCGGAGTTGGCAACTTTGTATCATCTGCCAAAAGTCTACAAGAATAAAATATGTCCGCCAGGAAGATCCATTGTCTCATCTAAAAAGAGTCTTTTGGAGAATACCTCGATTTATATCGATCATTTTATATCTCCACTGGTGAAAGATTTGAACTTGTATTTAAAGGACACTAAAGATTTTCTAAGCATCATAGCTGGTACCTGTTGGGATGAGGAAATGCTTTTGATTACCTTAGATATAAAGAGTCTCTACACCTCAATAGACCATGAGAAGGGCCTGTATGCCATGAAATTTTTCCTTGATAAAGGACCCCTCAAGTTCCGTAAACACAATCAAATGCTGATGGAATTTGCTAGGTTTTGTCTTCATAACAACATCTTTACATTTTCAGGACAACTATACCTGCAGAGACAAGGTACCGCAATGGGCATGTGCTTCGCCCCCAGCTACGCAAACCTTTTCGTTGGCTGGTGGGAGAAGCACGTAGTCTGGGCGGGGGGGAACAAACGGTGGCTGGACAAAATCACTCTTTGGACGCGTTACATTGATGATCTTTTCATTGTGTGGCGTGGTCCAAGGAGCAAGGCCGAGATCTACAATAAGATCCTCAATGAGAATGATTTAAACCTACGATTTACAGGTTGTATCAGTGCCAAGGAGGTAGTTTATTTGGATCTAAGAGTCTATGTCTCAGATGATAAAATTGAGACTGCACCTTATCGCAAGGCCACGGTGGGAAATACCATCCTGCACGCGGAGGGAAGCCACCCCAAAAGAGTTGTGAAAAATATCCCAGTAGGAGAGTTCCTGAGAATTAAAAGGAATTGCTCAACTAAAACGGAATGTGATAAAGCTATAGCTCAGGCTAAAGAGAGATTTAACAAAAGAGGATACTGCAAAGGATTTTTAGAGAAAGCTGAAGTAAGGTGTAATGAAACAGAAAGAAATAAGGTACTACAAGATAAAGTTAAGTCTGAGGATAAAAAAATTAGACTAATAAGCAACTATACTGAGAAATCGTCTAATATTTATCAAATTCGGAGAAATAATTGGAAAAAAATTAAATCAGACAATGTGGTAGGAAAACTGCTTCCCGAACACACCCTGATCACATACAGGAGAGGGAACTCGTTAAAAGACCATCTGGTGGACAGTCATTATAATGCCTCCAAAAATAAGAAAGTGAGCCCGGTGACGGCATTCTTCCCCTGTATGAGGTGTAAGGCGTGCAAAAATAGTAGCAAAGTCAAAATGTACCCCATCCCAGGCAAAAAAACGAAAACACCTACAACCAAATTGTAAATTGCAATTCGGAATATACCATCTATTGTCTAACGTGCTCATGTGGCAAAAATTATGTGGGGAGTGCCATCAAGCCCACCAAAATGAGAATTTTGGAACACATGAGGGCGATCACAAACAAGGACCCCAGCTACCCAGTAGCTTGCAACTTCGAAAGGGTACACAAAAGCAACAGTAATCTCCTCACATTTTTCTTCCTAGACCATATGGTAAGATCAGAAAGAGGTGGAGATAATGTGAGGTAGCTCCGAACATTAGAATCGAAGTACATCATTAACTTGCAAACAAAGGCCCCAAAGGGACTTAACAATGAGGAAGAGATGTGGGTTCATATATGTCAATAGTACCATAGCAGACACCTCAGTACTGAGGTTCTTTGCTCCATATATCTGGTGATTTTGATCAACTTCTGATTCTCCCCCAAGGAAGCTATGTATTCCAAAAGGAGTTTTATATTATCATCTGTGACTCAGTACTCTACTGCAGCAAAAAAGCCCATTCAGGGCACAATTAAATATGATTGACAGGTGGACAACCAGGCATATTTAGAGATGGGCACAGCTAAATAGCTGATTGTTAGGAATCTTACCCTGCAACAATTCTGTAACAGCTTACAAAAGTGAATTAATAGGCATCATTTAATGTTTTATTAATTTCCTGTACATAACGCAACACAGTTGTTTCTCTATACAAATACAAAGTATGAATTTAATTGAAATTATGTATGGCGCTGTAGCGAGACACAAATGTATTGGTGAAAGTAAATACACCACTAAAAGATGGCCGCCATGATTAGTCCATCGTCGATTGTTATGATTTGTTTTAAGCACATGTAAATAAGACTTTCTATGTCTATGGATTGGACTGCACTGTTTATGATTTAAACACAAATGCGTAAAGTTTTTGTTGACACTGATGAAGGCGGGAACGCTGAAACGCGTTTGTCAACTTGCTTGCTGAAGCGTTTATTAAATAATATATAAATTAACCCCCCCTGGATTGCTTTTTTGCGTGCTCTCAAATAGTGTTTTGTGGAAATACAAGACCGGAGTTTTGTATACGATTGCGCGTTGCACCACGCGCCGAGAAAGCACCCGTAGCAAAGAGGAGCAACGACTGGTGAAGAAACGAGTTGGGAATATATATATATATGTATATATATATATATATATATATATATATATATATATATATATATATATATATATATATATATATATATATACATACATCTATAACATAAAATCTAATTTAAAAAAAATGATATTATAAATTAAAACATTAACATATTTAATGATTTTTAAACTTTCATTTCGTACTACATTGACTACAACAGTAGGGAAAGTGTTGGATAGCAAAGGGTTTAAAATTACTATTCCCACTCTAGTCAGTGCAACAGTAGGGAAAATGCTGGACATGGGAGGAGTAAAAATTACTACTCTCACTCTAGTGAGTTCAACAGTCGGGAAAGTGTTGGATGGCCGAGGGGTAAAAATTACTATTTCCACTCCAGTGAGTGCAACAGCAGAGAAAGTGTAGGATAGCGGAGAGGTAAAAATTACTATTCCCACTCCAGTGAGTGCAACAGTAGAGAAAGTTTTGGATAGCGTATGGGTAAAAATTACTGTTCTCACTCTGGTGAGTGTAACAGTAGGGAAAGTGTTGCATAGCGGAGGGAACAAATTAGTATTCCCACTCCACGGAGTTCAACAGTAGGGAACGTGTTGGATAGTGGAGGTGTAAAAATTACTATTCCCACTACAGTGAGTCCAACAGAAGGGAAAGTGTTGGATAGCGGAGGAGTACAAATTACTATTCCCACTCGAATTACTGCAACAGTAGGGAAAGTGTTGGATAGTAGAGGGGTAAAAATTATTATTACCACTCCAGTGAGTGCAACAGTAGGGAAAGTGTTGGATAGCGGAGAGGTAAAAATTACTATCCCCACTCCAGTGAGTGCCACAGTACGGAAAGTGTTGGATAGCAGAGGCAACAGAATAACTATTCCCACTCCAGTGAGTCAAAAAGTAAGGAAAGTGCTGGATAGCTGAGGGGAAAAACTTACTATCAAATTTTCCCTTTGGAACTCCTTTTCCACCCTTATTTTTTCATACTACAATCACACCAATGAATCCCTAATGTTCCACCTGTACCCCAGATGTACAATTAGAAGCTCTACTCAGAGTGTGTAAGAATTTATGTGCATATTTAATAAATCATATCACAATAAATAAAATCAATACAATAAAAATCCATGTTATCATGAACAACAATACAATAAAAACTGTTAAAAACACCTGGGCTATCTAATAGACCCCAATTCATCAACAAAAAACTTCCATGGGCAGGAAAACTACAAGAGACAATAACATTTGTCTTAGAATTATTAATTTTAGACTATTGTAGACAACAACCCACAGGGGAAAGGGCTTCCATGTCTTTTTTTAGGCAGCTGACTTTCCTCAAATTTAGGATTATTCATGATGGAAAATAGCTGAGCAGAGACCCTGGAGTAAGCAAGGCCTGTATATAAACGGAGCCAATGATATCGCGGCTCTGGGGTACAGGCAGAAGGAGTGACTCTAGGCTCTCTTTCTACTATCCAAGATGTGTTCCGTTGGGTCCAAGTATGACATCACTGACAGTTCTCAGACATTATTCAATATCAAAGAGGGGGTGATTTTATTAGAACTGAGTGCAGATATACTGTCCATCCAACCAAAACAAAGGAAGGATAAAGTATCCAGTACCACATCAAATCACTGAAGTGTGCATCTCCCAAACTTCATTGCAGCCACACCTTCCTGAGTGCTGCAGCACGGGTGTATAACAATTGAACCAGAGAGCTATTTGGATAAGGGAAGAAAATTATTAGTCCTGAAGAATGTGGCTCTATTAACACTGGCCCACCGAAAAGCATTAACCCAGAATATCTTTGTTAAATTCGAGGAGAGTCACTGGCCTCAAAAAAGTCAGGGAAGCCCTTTCCCCTGTGGGGTGTTGTCTAAAATAGTCTCAAATTAACAGTTCTAAGACACATGCTACTGTCTTTTGTAGTTTTCCTGTCCACGGACGTTTTTTGATTGTTTATGAATTGGGACCTATTAGATAGTCCAGGTGTTTTTTAACAGTTTGTATTGTATTGTTGTTCATGATGACATGTATTTTCTTTCTAGACATTTTATTTATTGTGATATGATATGAAATATGCACATAAGTGATAACACACTCTGAGTAGAGCTTCTAATTGTATAACTGGAGCACAGGTGGAACATTAGGTATCCATTGGTATGATTGTAGTATGAAAGAATAAAAGTGGAAAAGGATCTCCAAAAGGAAAATTTGGTTTTAACTATTAAGTTACATTGATGCTCTGTCCTTTTGGATTACTTGAGACCCTCTCCTTGGTTTCAAGGAAATAACTACTATTCCCACTCCAGTGAGTGCAACAGTAAGGAAAGTGTTGAATATCAAAAGGGTAAAAAATAATATTCCTACAAAACAAACAAAATATCAACTATAATACAAAAAGATGTAAAAAACAGAAAAGAAAACATATACACATATATTAAAAATTACAAAAGATAGAAACATATAATTTTTAAAACATCTAAAAATCACCTACACAGATTATTTTATAAAAAATGTAAAATATTTAACAAACAAATCACTATATTTAATAGAAATTAATTATAATAAAAACATGTATTGTTACATATATTTAATATATTTTTATTTTATACCCTATAACACTGCACAATTTGAACAAAAAATGGTACTTCCTTAATTAACATTATTATTTATCAAATAAATAAATATTATCAATTAAAAACTAAATTAAAACAAATAAAAACTAATTTACTCACCAAACGTTATCCCTATAAAACCAAAATACACACCCAAAATAAAACATAAACAATTACCATAAAGATGTATCAATCAACTAATAAATATTAATAATCACCTAATTAATAATTAATTAAACCTAAAATATTTTCCACCCTCTGCCTCAATAGACACCACACCACACACCTACAAATCATTACAGAATTTCCATAACTAATGATACATAATGAAATTGATTGATAAATTAACAACATATTAATTAAATTAAAAGAATTTACTACCCACCCTTTACCACTATAAACCCCACAACTCACTTTTGAAATTACTTACACAAGTGCCATATTGAAATTGTAATTAGTTAATTAGCATTAATCACCAAATAATTAATAATTAATTATAAATAAATTAATTCCCACCCTATTCCCCATAAACCCCACCACCTGTTTCTAAAAAAATGATACAATTAATATAAGTAATTACCAATTAATTAATTAATTATTAATAATTAACAAGCAAATGATAAAAAACTACTAATCAATTAATTCCCACAGTTAACAATACAATTTATAATGGAAATAAATATTAATATATAAAAACAAAATGCATTAAAATGTAATTACTTCCCACCCTACGCACCTATAAACTCACAACCCGCTCCTGAATAAATTACACAAGTTATTACCAATTAACCGTGTTCGACACGGTAGACCATGAGGTACTACTTGGCCGTCTTCGGAGTGCGGGAGTGAGTAGTCCGGCCCTAGACTGGCTCACTTCTTATCTGGACAACAGACAACAAGCCGTGGCATTACCACCATTTCGATCAGCCACTCGGCAGGTGAATCAAGGAGTCCCCCAAGGGTCGGCGATTAGTCCGATCCTATTTAATATATATATCTCCGTCCCTTGATAAAGTCATTCGGCATATCAGTCATCAATTATGCCGATGACACTCAGTTGATTTTTTCATTTGAGGGATCGGAGATTATCTCAAGGGACGCCTTTCACAGCTGTATGTCGGCAACAGCAGCATGGCTGCGAGCCAATTCATTGCAATTCAACGGGTCGAAAACGGAGGTACTTTACTGCTCCTTGGACCGAACTCCTCGCACATTACCGGTTGATTTTTGGCCAACGTCTATCCCGGGTTCGGTGGGCGCTGCAGAATCAGCTCGTAATTTGGGAGTCCTATTTGAACCCAATTTGCAGCTTGATGCTTCCGTAAATAGGACGGCAGTGACATGTATGGGCCTACTTCGTGCCCTTCGGAAAATCTTGCCACTTCTTCCTCGGGGATCCAGAGCAGAGGTAGTGCGTAGTTCCATCCTCAGTAGGTTAGACTACTGTAACGCACTACTTCTGGGTGCCCCGAAGACTCTGGTCCTTAAACTCCAAAGGATCCAGAACATGGCCGCTAAATTGGCCTTGTCTCGACGCGATCCACCTCCTCATCGGCAGCTCTGGCCGACCTTCATTGGCTTCCAGTCCAGCAGAGAATTGCATTTAAAGCTCTATGTCTTGTTTTTAGGGCCCTGCATGGACTGGGACCAATACCACTTCAGAATCTTTTTTCCTGGTATTAGGCAGCCAGACTTTTGAGATGCTCTTCGGCGTTCCTGGTAAGGGTCCCCAGGATAACCAGAGTGAGGATGGGCAGACGTGCCTTTAGTTTCACGGCCGCCACGTTGTGGAATACTCTACCTCTGGCACTGAGGAGTAGCCACGACCTGCCCACGTTTAAAAGGGACCTTAAGACCCACTTGTTCCCAAGAGTAATGTAGCTTACCTAACAGATGTTTGGATCGGTCTCAGCGCCAGGATGCCCTTTGGGTGACAGCTGCGCTTAATAAGCAATAAAATACATACATACATACAATTTATAATAGTTAACAACCAATTAATAAATAATTATTAATACAATAACTTTCACAATCAACAGTATCAAATATAAATTAAAAAAATACTAATAAACAAAAGAAAAATCCTTTGAATATAATTAAATTACTTGCCTCCCTATTCTCCTATAAACCAACAGCCTGCTCCTAACAAAATGACACAATTAACATAATGACCAAATATTTAATTAATTAAAATTACTAACCAATTATTAAATAATTAATAATAAATGAATTGCCACAATTAACAGTATAAAAAGGTTATTAAATTAATACTAATAAATAAAAAATATTAATTAATGTATAATAATTAAATTACTTCTCACCCTATTCCTCTATAACCCACAACCCACTAGAGAACAAAAAATGGCAAAATGCAATTAAAATACAATTAAGAACTACTAAAAATGTCACACATATTTTGAAAAACAAAAGAAAAAGTAGATCACATACTTTTAAAATACATACTGAAATACATAACACTAATTTAAAAATTGATATTTTAAACAACTATATTTTTGCAAACGATATTACTAACTTTAATATTTACAAAAACGATATTTCTTACCTTAAGTAGATATTCTTGACCACAATATTCTTGCTGTCAATATTTATTTATCACCATATTTACAACTCAATATTTGTGTATGTCGACATTTAAAACTCAAAATTCTGTCTGTACACATATAAAGCTTAAAATGATATCTTGTAGATCTCATTCGCATATACACTTGTATCTTGAGATATACTGCATTTATTGAAAATACATTGCATATATAATCATGAAGTGATATATTTACGGTTTACATTTATTCAGATATAGTCGGTGCACATCTAGTCATGTATTTGTAGTGCATATTAAAATGGTTAACTACAGTTAACTTGACTAGGTCTTTATTTCTTAACATGAAATGCATTTTCCTTGCCCTGCTTCTTTTTTTTCTTTGTAGGTGTGTTTTTGTGATTTCATAGTTAGAGAAAGGAGTATTGTGTATTGGAGATAATGAGGCTTGAGAAGAGAAGTCTTGGCAAGAACCATTATACTGATCCTCCTTGAACTAAACTTTGTAGCTGGACTGCGTTTTGCATTTATCTTGCCACTGAATAGACTGACCTGAACTGTGCACTTATTAGAGACATTTAAATGGACTTTGTTAGGGATTCATAAAAATTACCCAGGCCTGATGCTGCTGCAGGAATGTAAGGTTGTCTTTTAGAAAAACATGGAGTAGGGCCCAGGAAGATTCACAAAGATTTTCTAAATAATTTCATTGAATATCATTTGAACTTTGTTTTGCAATTTGCACAGGGGGAAACTGACAGAGAGGAGTCTGCAGCTGTTTTTTTCCACCCAATGGTCTGATTTTAAAGAAGTTATGGAAACTCATAACCTTATTATACATATGTGTGTAATAGAAGGTGTCTTAGTGGTTATAGTTGCAGTATTAATTGTGTTGCTTATGGGATTATTTTCGCCCACGTCTTCCAGTTTAGTTAAGACTAAGCCTAAAAATTACCCTAAACCGTTCCAATCTATTGGTAGAAGGTTGCATTCACTTGATGGTAGAAAATTACATGCAGACACATGTAAAGGAGATTTTCATCAAAATGCTTATTTTAAATTGCTTTATGAATACATTGACACTACGGATGCAAGGGATTGCTACCTCTGCACACAATTGCATGCATCAACTACAGAGGATATCACGCAGCATCATATACCTTTGACTCATGGTGTTATTTGCAGCCTTTTGCTGAGCCTTTTCTATGGACAGGGTCGTTTCAGTAATATTTTTCGAATTATGATTTATTTTTTAAGAATTTCTCATACTGGAGCATTTGAAACGGGACATTTTAACGAGTAGAAGAAGCATCCTATTCATTGCATATCAGGAACCAGGGTGCCCAAGGTTAACTTAGTCTTTCAATCTTTGTGGGATGGGAAAATCAGAGGTTGTTGGAGTTGCACACTGTGAGAAAGAAGAATAATTGAGGTTTCTGCTGAAGTGTTAAGAGATAGGGATACTCTTGATACTTTCTGGTTTTAATTAGTGTTCACACTGTTAGAATTTAGAGCAGATCCCCTTCAACTGTGAGAGGTGTTGACCTCTCTGCTTTCTTTTGTCCTTACCAGAGTGTAGCTTCATGCTAAACACTGATTTCCTTTTCCAGAAGACTGCTTATGGAGTCTGCACTATCCATACACCATTCTTCTTTCATTCCCAAATCCTTTCAGATCCCTATTCTAAACCATTCTCATTTTAGCTTAGAGCTTGGATTTGACAACCTTGAAATCTGTACATTTTTAGAAGAGAAAATCACAGTTTCTTTAAGGAATACCAACTTTGGTTTCTTGGTATCTGTACTGCTGTGACTGTATTCTTTGTATGCCCTATGCTACTGAGACAGAACCTAGTCAAGCGATTCATCTTGTCAGTTATGATTTTGTAACTTTATTATGTGTTCTTGATATGCACCTATATTTGATTGATTACTAAATTTTAACAGAAAACTGAACTTTACATACCGTATTCCTGGTCCTCATTGTGTGGCTAAATGAGGAGATACGTGAGAGTTTCATTGCAAATTTGTTTTCATCTCCCTTGCCTCTGCTAAAAAGATCCATTGGGTGAAGAGTTACATCTACTTCTATGCACTCCCTCAGGTACTTGTGTACTCTATAAATACATTTTCATTTTATCTTGGTTTGCCCTATTCTTTATCATACAGTATATATGTATCTATTCATTTCAGACCAGTCAGCTTTAGGGTGGCTTTCCCGAAATGTTTTGACTTACTTCTCCATATTTTTCGAATTACTATAAACCGGTGCTAAAGTGTGTGTGTTCACTCCCTAAAACATGGTAACAATGACTTATCCATAATTAGCATATTTAATTTACTAATATGCTCCTATTAGAGTAGTACTACAGTTACCCAGGCCCTGTTGATTAAATACTATTAGTGAGCCTGCGCCTCTGATTGTGCCTCCCACTTAAATTCCCTTTAATATTGACCCAGGCCTGGCATTGCAGCCAATGTGTGCAGTTTTAAACTGCCATTTTAACCAGGCAAAATAAATTGTTTTCTATGCCAAAACCTTCTTTTTAAATACATATGCGTCACCCCTGGGGTAGGCCCTGAAGAGCCCTTACGTTTTATGTGTTCTGATATTAAAGATCTCCTGAGTTAGTTTTTCCCAATTTCAAGGCTTGCCCCTCCCATATG
This sequence comes from Lissotriton vulgaris, assembly GCF_964263255.1. Lineage (NCBI taxonomy): Eukaryota > Metazoa > Chordata > Amphibia > Caudata > Salamandridae > Lissotriton > Lissotriton vulgaris. The sequence continues at coordinate 183,152,226 of NC_141688.1, read as the reverse complement.
ATAACTTTGGATTTGCCTTATTATTTGTCATAAGGGTATCCATCAAATGGAAGCAGGTAAACAGTTCATATTTGATGTCTTTGGGATTGTAGTGAAAAATAGTTCTCTTTTTTGTTAAAGTAGGGTTTTGAGTTCCAATTTTGAAAATGCAACTTTTAGAAAGTAGGCATTCGCCTGCCTTAGTAATGTAGAGCCTACAGCCTGTGTCTGGGTCACACGCTGACAGTTTGCCTTTGTGTATTCTGCCTAGATAGCCACACACAATAGAGAGAGTTTAGCTGTGCCTTATTGAACAAGCTAATTGGTTTGGTGAGAGGTACACTCACTTTTGCGCTATTTGATAATCCTCCTCAGATGAAAGTTTTCAAAAATAATCAAGTGATGCTACACCCTTGCGTGTGCTGTCGACACATGCCTCTATTCAACAAAATCTACAAGAAAACATTCTTGGTTGCAGTGTGCACTTTTCACATTAATTCATGTCTTCAAACATTTATTTTTTGCTCATTATATGATCGATTAATTATCCATAGTACCTTGAGGCTAGTACTTAATGTATATTCTTTACAGCAAAAATTATTCTTCTTCAAACGTTTTGCTCTAATACAAAATACAATGTTTAACAAACATATGAAAGCATATCATTTTGTCAAAAAACATTGTGTTCTATTAATTTGTCATGCCTAATGCATTTCTGGACTGGAAGGTCCCTTCTTCAGGGGAATATCTGAAACCAAAATAAAATATACAGATATTAATCAATTATAATCAACATGGAGACTTGTATACAAGCAACAACCCTTCATGCACTGTGGGTTCTAGTGTTTCATTCCTGTTTGTTATACCAATTCATCGTGCATTCATTATTTGATCAATTCAAAGAAGTTTTATTGTTTGTGTGTGAAGTCATTTATGTAAAATGCACGCCAATGCCATAGTGACTGTATTACAGTTAATTTGTTATTCTAAAAATTCAGGTGAAAATGCAAAGTTGCTTAGTGCTACCGAAAATTAATTATATTAATGTATATAGTCATTGAGACATGATCTGAAATACTATTCAGTGAAACGAGGAGTCAACTATCGGGTACCATAGAGTAAAATGACCAGTAAATTCAGTATGCAACTCAAGCTCATAGTAAAGTTATGACCTCAGAGAGCATTGGTAGGAGACCTGAGAGCTTCGAAGGGAAACCGCTAAAAGTTTCCCTTACTTCAAATAAGGCACCATGTATAAATATTGGCCGTCAGACACCAACTCTTCAGTACGCTTCTGAAACTATGGAAGACTATGCCAGGAAGAAGGACTGTTGTGCCACTGAAAGGTCTGACACACTGCTGGACTGCTGTTCTGAAGGACTAAATTGAACAAGTTTCCACCCGAGTACTCAAAACAATAAAGTTCACAAAATTAGTCAGTAAGTCCAAACGAAATTGACACAGTCACCATAGCCCAAAGTCGAAGTATGATTCCAATGTTTCAAAATAAATTGTTCAACAGCATTTATTTTCTTCAATCCTTATTCATCACAGGTTCAATTGTCATATTCATCACAGGTACAATTGTTTTCTCCAAAAGAAGCAACCAACACATGTTTCGTCGTGACTTATAAAGACATTTTGACTTCCTCAGGGCAGTTTAATCGCGTCCGTGTAATCAGACTCCAGTATATTCCATAATACGCTCACTTGTCAACTTCAGTTAATCTCCAAATGTTAAGGTGATAAACCTACAAAACCGTCTTTATACTACTTTGTGTCTAGAAGTCTGCTCTTGTTTAACCAAGTAATCCCACAGTAGTTACTGCCTCTTTCAGGGAACATATAGTATTTATTTGCCATACTTTTATTACACAGCACATTACTTGCAATATCTAGGTGTCATTTTACTTTGTCCAAATTGCAATGTATTGTAATCCGGGAGTATCCCCATGTTGAATCCTTCTGCTGCGATCCTCATCCAAATGAAGTCATCAACACTATGAAGTATGGACCTTTGCACCTACTGGTGGAACTATTGATATGGGATAATAAATGTTTGTTCCTTAGAGTGGGAGCATTACTTGGAGCTGCACTAAGCAACTTGACCCATTTGTAAATAACCATGGATCCTCCATCGTCATGAGCCAATCACACAAAAAGACCACTGGCATTTTCTACTTTACAAAATCTTTCTCTATAACAAAGGATCTGCCAGTTGTACACCAGTGGATAAATCCAAGCATAACCCTCAACTCATTTAGTCTTTCCACAACCAGCATGCATATAAATGTGATCCTGAGACAGTGTCTTCTGCATGGTGCTGTCAAGTATCAAAGAGGCTGCAGTAAAGACTCCACAGTACCTATAGGGTGATACTTTATAAGTGTCGATAACAATTACATTAACATGGGGGCAAAGGCTTCATTGTTCCCTTACTCAGTGAGCACAATACAAATCTTACTAGTTATTTGCTATATTCTAACATTCTTTTATTGGGTTTTCAAACAGATAAGGGAATCTCTACCTAGTGCTTTAAGTGGGATGGTAAAGCGGGGGGTCTGTAAAAGAACTGTGTCCTATGTAATTAAGTGCTTGGTTTGAACAAGTAAACTACATTTCTGATTCCCACTATTTGCCACTCAACCAGCACTTAGTTTCTTTCTGAGCTTTCAGTTATTGCATACGGATATATAACACAACTGACATGAACTTAAATGCAGCCAGAACTCAAGACTTTGTCAGTGGTTGTTAGCTATTTAAGATAAATGAGTAACAACAATTAAAGTGTTGATAATAGTTTATAATGAAAATGTTTCAATTCTGAAACATGACACTGAATTAAACATTAGAGGCCCGAGGAAAAGGTAGTGGTCTTCCGAATGTCTCAGTCGCTTCCACTAAGTTCACTGTATGTCTGACATATAGACTTTTTTCTCTCCACCTCTCTTCATCTGCATATGGTAGACCTCATCTCCTCCCTCTTAAGCACCCTCTTTTCACTCTCTCGTGAAGGCGCTTTCCCGCATCTTCTTAACTTCACCAATTTCAAGCACACATCACACAAACTCTCTGCATTTTCTTTAACATTAGTTTTGTTAATATTATCACAACTGTGTGCCTCCTTGTAGAATATGGGGTTCTTAGTTGACAGGTGGAAGCCCCACACACATAATACATAAAACCCTTTTCAAGGTGAACCACAAAAGTCACTAAATTAACCTGTGCTTAACAATCTGGCAGCATGACACAAAGAACTCTTAAATTAAGGCAATATGTACATTATGAATGCAACACACAATCAGTAATGAAGTGAAAACAGAAGAAAAATCCTAAACCAATTTAGGAAATGTAATAAATAAAATGATGCAAGAATGAAAAGAAATTCAGGCTCATATTTATTAATCTTTTGGGTTGTCCTTGCATTGTTTTGTAAAGAAATGTAACACAAGGCAGCTGCTAGCACTCCATTACATTTCATTTCAATATGGGCGGCATAAGCAGTTCCACAAAACCACCCAAGGACTTTGATGCATTCCCAGATTTATACAGACTTGCAAACCTGGATTATGTCAAAATACTATGCCTTTTCAAGTGAGGAGTAATGAGGAGCAATATTTGTATTTCTCCTCGTTATTTTCTCTTCCCATGTGTGCTGTATTCTGCAGCAAACAAAGAACAAGGAAAAATGCCTGCATTTGCCCTTGAAGATTTCCCTTCCTGCACAAAACAAACCTGCCAGTAATGCAGAACCCCTTGCACTATGGTGCAAGGGCACTAGGATGTACAGGGTCAGCCAGCGCAAGGAGTGAGCAAAAAAAATTACTATCTCTGTAAATATGGAGCATTTGGACTCTCTCCCTTTCACACAACTTTCTTTGCTGCTATGAGTTGCATAAAAGTTTAGCAAGTGTGTCCTTCAATCAGTAGAATCAAAGATTTGAGTCTTTAAAGTTTCAGGGGGAAAAAGCAACAAGAAGCATAAAGCACCACTGGCGGTTATCTGGTCCTGCTAAACCAAGAGAAAAACAATTATTCAGGCAGTCCGTAATCGAGATTGGGTCAGATACGTGGACTAGAAAATTCTCGCTGAAGTGTTACCTTGTCTAGTCCTGTGTGAAGACTTCCATTCATGTTGGAGGAGGTTGTGAGGAGGAGGCTGTTAGTGCAAGGAACAGGTTGAGCATCACAGACGGTCGTCACTGTTTTGCAAAGAGGAGATCGTCTCTCATGATTTGCAATGGTTGATCGTCGCGTTTGTCACTGTCGGCATCAGGAGTTGGTCCCACTGGAGCCTCCCATTAGCAATTGTCACAGTAGTCAATACTCGTTATAAACAGGTCCCTTTGCAGCTTTGAGGAAGCCACATTTCTGGATTTTCACCTTTTCTTCTGGAGGAGTACGCACTGATGCCAGACAGGGGCCGAGTACAGCAGGGCACCTGTTGTGGACCAGGACTCACTCAAGCAGAGTCCAGCAGCAGGGTTCAGGCATGTCCAGTTGGTGCTGGTCAATCAGCTGTGCAGTTACATTGAGGCCCCTGGAAACTTGTTGTGTCCCTGTAACTCACACCGAGTTCAGCTATACTAACCCCTAATCTGGGTAGTTTGAGACCAAGCCAAACAGGTCCAATATTCCTTCTGCAGACAGCAAGGCAGTCCTTCCAGCAGGAGGGCACTTCTTCCTTTGTGTGTGCTGCAGATTGAGCCCTTTGAAGTGCAATCAGGAACAGGGTACAGCTCTGCCCCAGCGCTCCTGACAGGACAAACCTCACACCTAGACTTCCTTTGTCTCACTGTCTGAAAGCATTATGCAACCCACAACAGTAGAGCCGTTCACAGTCATGTAGCAGCCTGGACACTAGCAGAAAGGCACTTTTGGCTAGGACAATAAAATGTAATCATTCGAAAAGTGGAATTTTTTAACTGTAACTTTACATTTCAATTGCTGCCAATCTGAAGGTATGATTTTATAAGTGTACTAACATAGCCCATTGTTAGTCAGTGTGAGAGATAGGCCTCAGAACATTGCAGAAAAATAATTTACGAGTATTTCACTTCCAGGAAATATAAAGATTAAATCCATGTGTCCAACTGTTTAGATATCATGCAACCTGCCCTGTGAGTCTTTAAAGACTATTTTAGGTGTCACTTATATGTGTTAAAAAGGAAGGTTTAGGACTGGAAAAATGTTTATTTTGCTAGGTTGAAATGGTAGACGGAAACTGCACTACAGACTGCAGTGGCAGGCCACAGCCATATTGCAAAAGGCACCTTTAGTGGGTGGCACAATGAGTGCTGCAGCCCACTAGTAGCATTTAATGTACAGGCATTAGGTACATGCAGTACCATATACTAGGGACTTACAAGTAAAGAAAATGTACCAATTTGGTGTGGTCTTATTTTACCATGTTTGAGGGAGAGAACACAGACATTTTACCACTACTGGAGAGAGGGCCAGTACCAACACTCCTGCATATTCATTAGCACAGATCACAATTGCAACTGAAATACGTGACCATTGCTCTGTGAGCCCTGCAAAGATGCCAAGGATTGGATGAACATGTATTATTAACAATGTTTTGACCCAGTGATGGGCACTTTAGCCTGAGCTCGATAGCTAATAATCATTGCTTGTTGTAAACAGTGGTGAGACAGAAAATTGAGTTGGAAATGTTCACTTACACAAATATTGAGTTGGAAATATCATGATTCAGAAATATCGACAGCAAGAATATCATGGTCAAGAATATTGAATTTAAGGTAAGAAATATCATTTCTTGAAATATAGTAGTCATTATTATTGTTTGCATAATCATAGATGTATAAAATATTGTTTTTTTAATTAGTGTTATGTATTTTAGTTTATGTTTTAAATGTATGTGTTAGTTGTTAATTTATAATAAATAACTAACTGATAATTAATTATTTATGGTAATTGTGAGATTTTTTTAGGTGTGGGTTGTGGGGTTCATGAGGTAAAGGGTGCTAAGTAATTTATGTTTAATTCATTATTAATTAGTTGTTAATTATTATCAAATAATTAATTGAAAATTTAATTTGGAATTTGTGTAATACATTTTAGGTGTGGGTTGTGGGGTTTAAAGGGGGGAGTAATTTTTGTTAGATTAATAAAAGTAGTTGATCATTAATATGAATTAATTTATTTATATTTAATTAGGTAATTTGTATATTTTTACTTGTGTGTGTGTTTTATTGTTAAAGTGTGGGGAGTAAATTAATTGTACTTACTTTATAATCAGTTGATAAATATCATTAGCTTTTTAATTGAAAATACGTTTTAATTGTTTATTTGATGATTTTTATAATTTAATATAACTGTGGGTTGTGGGGATTATAGGGGTAAAGTGTGGGAAGTTAAATCCTTTCTAGCAGTTTTTGTTTAATTAACATTATTTCTTTAATTGGTAATTAATTATGTTAGTTAAGTAAGTACATTTCTTTTTAATTTAGATGTGTGTTGTGAATTGTGTGGTGTTATAGGGTAGGAAATAAAAGAAATTATGTATGTAATAATGATTTTGTTGCTAAATAATTTTTAACTAAAAAGCTTGTTTGGAAATTGATTTTTAATTTTATTTAATATAATATTTGTAGGTATTTGTTATATAACTGACGAGTGAAAATATTAATAGTTACTCCTCTGAATCCAAGACTTTCCCTACTGTTGCACTCATTGGAGTGGGAAAAGTAATTTGTACCCCTCCACTATTCAACACTTTCCCTACTGTTGTACTCACTGGGACTAGTAATTTCTACCCCTCATCTATCTAACACGCTCCCTACTGTTGCACTCACTGGAGTGGGACTTTAATTTTTACCACTCCGCTATCCAAAACTTTCCCTACTTTCACAATTATTGAAATGGAAACAGTACATTTTATCCCGCCACTATACAACACTTTCCCTACTGTTGCACTCACTGGAGTGCGAATAGTTATTTGTACCCCTCCGCTAACCTACACTTTCCCTACTGTTGCACTTACCGGAGGGGAAATACAGATTTTTACCCTTCCGCTAGCCAACCTATTCCCTACTGTTGCACTCACTGGAGTGAGAAATTTAAGTCTGAAGATTTTTCAATAGTTTCATGTTTTAATGTATAATAGAATGTTTTTGTATTAGATTGGTACACAAATATATATCTATATATATCTATATATATCTATATATATATATCTATATATATATCTATCTATCTATCTATATATATATATATTCAATGAAAAAACCATAGGTTATAGACCATATATAGTTAGGAATTCGCATTTACAAAACCTTATTTTACTCGCACAAAACCATTGAAATTCCATATATAGTTAGTTGCACTAACTATATATCGCGCACCCGCAATCCACTGCTGATGATGTCACATATTACATCATTCATGACATGGTCAGTGACATCACTGATGACATCACTGATGACATCTCAAATGACATGACTGATGACATCACTGATGACATCTCATTTGACATTACTGATCATATCACTGATGATATCATTCATGTGATAATACGACGAACCTCTTCAGACTCTAATATAACCTTAGATACAATCAGTGTAAACAGACACTCACAGACTGTCACTCATCCATGGAGTTACTCACACACCTAGTCAGTCATGCAAAGAATCAATCACACCTCCATTTCCTCAACTATACAGTTAGACAAACTTTACTTATTCAAACATATACTAACACATATTTACTCTCTTATACAATCCCTGATACAAGTTCACAATGATCCATACAGCCACTCACACATTCACTGGCTCTTATGCACAGTTATTTATATATGTCAACTCTCACATGTACTGTGCTTTACATATGTACTTACTTTGACATGTAGCACTGAGATATCCATTCACTCACCAATACACTCATGCACACAGTCAACCGCCCATACAGCTGTTTCCACATGCACTTTTGAAACCATACATCTAGTGAATCAACTGCTCACACATCTATGCACAGAGTCATACACCTCCCAGCCACCCACAAACACACACAGTCTCCCATACAAATACTTGGGCAACCAATCAATAACCCATATAGTTACTCATATAGCTACTTATCAACACATGCAACAGTTTACAGAACAACAGACATAATGATGCACAAATTAAGACAGTTTAGTCACTAACCCATGCACTCAGTGAGACACATTTAATCACTCACTCATACAGTCAGTCATGCACCTACTAAATCCTTCATCCAGACACTTATACATCCACTCATTCTTCAATATGTAAGAGATATTTTAACTTTACAGAAACATAGTCACTGGATGTTGTCATCAGTGATGTCATCAGTCATGTCATTTGAGATGTCATCAGTGATGTCATCAGTGATGTCACTGACCATGTCATGAATGATGTAATATGTGACATCATCAGCAGTGGATTGCGGGTGCGCGATATATAGTTAGTGCAACTAACTATATATGGAATTTCAATGGTTTTGTGCGAGTAAAATAAGGTTTTGTAAATGCGAATTCCTAACTATATATGGTCTATAACCTATGGTTTTTTCATTGAATTTCAATGGTTTTTTAAATGCAAATTTCTAACTATATATGGTCTATAACCTATGGTTTTTTCAGTGAATTTCATTGGTTTTTTAAAAGCTAACATCTGTAGCTGTAAAATGTATTATTCTTTAAATCCCAAAATATATATAGATATTTATTGATAATTTTTTTTTAATATTTTTTTCTTCGCTTCTAGTTCGCGAACCGGGAAGCTTTCCGTTAGCTCATCTTGATGCCGCGATCTAGTCCGCGAACCGGTCAACGTTACGTTAGCGGAACAGTGACGCGTCGCGGAAGCGCGACATATCACGTTATCGCGTAATGCGTCTAATGACGCGTCGCGTTAGCGCTCCCGGAAGTGCTCCGGACCGCGAACCAGAAGCGATCTGGGACGCGGCGCGCGCCGCGTAACGTAAGCGGACCAGGTCATGTGACTTGTTTATCAAACTTCTCATTGGTTCATTTCACTTTTGGTTTCCAAATGATGTATGACTCGGTCATGTGACCTAAAAATAACACTTTTCATTGGCTCAGAACTTTTGTTTTCCCCAAATCATGTAAACCCCTCCTTATTTCCTCACTCTGACTTTCATCTTGGTGAGAGAAAGACCATTTATCTGAAGATCCACAATGGCTTCCATTCTTGCTGCAGCTGGTGCACCCCCACCACCACCTCCACCTCCTCATAAGAATATTCACCAAAGCTTTATCTACACTTAAACCTTGCGATTTATGGATTGTCACCGCATATGCCAAGCAAACAGGAAACTGTTTACGGCGAACATATAAATCTTTAACAAGCAAAAACCTAGCAGAACAACGACCAATTTGCTGTACTTCCTCAATGCCATCAAATTTAATTTTTAAAAATTCTATTCCATCTCTATTTCTGTATTTCTCAAAATCAACAACATTACCCATTGATCCATTTACCAGACCTCTTTCTACATGTAAATTCCTTCTCAAAATAATTCGGCAATTTAAACACACATTCAAAGTCTTTTCAAAACCCGCTGTTTTAGATATAGTCTTCTCTAATGAATCCAATTTTGATTTCAAATTGTCTGACAAAATAATTGTTGATCCCATATGCTCTAATTTGTCGATAGCTTCAAGTTTCACAATCTCTTGCTTTTCTAAATTCAACATTTTGTTGTTGAAGATGGCACATTCTGCAAGAGTTGGCATGAGACATATCCCGGATTTCTTCTCAGTAATTTTCTGAAAAATATTCTCAGGCACAATATCTTGTTTGGGATACAAATTTGACAGTAACCGTGCATTTAAAGCTTCTTTCCCATGCTCGGTCACTTTTCCAATTCTAATATCTTGTAGAATATTCTTGTAATCTTCATCCTTTGCCTGACGCATATTTTGATGCAGTTCTGCATAATTGAAGTTTAACCATATATTGACGTTGCCAATGCTCCCTAGGCACTTCCTGGTATCTTCATGCGTGAGTATTTTGAACACAGGTTGACCTTTTACTGGTGTCAGCTGTAGAAGATCTCCGAAAACAATAATGTGTTTCCCACCAAATAAGACATCATATTCAGTTTTAAGTACTTCTTGCATTCTCAAATGCACAAAGGCAAGCATGACATTGGAAACCATGCTTACTTCGTCAATGATAAGTAGTTTCATTTTCCTCAAAACTCTTGAAACTTCACAGCAAGCATCTCCAGATAACTTGTTGTATTGTAATTTGTTGTCATGCTCCACCGGCAGCATCAATAGACGATGCAAAGTAATACCTTTAATATTATGTGCTGCCAGTCCAGTAGGAGCGGTGACAACACAAGACAGCGATGACTCAGTCCTTTCCTGCAAATAACAAGAGATTGCTTTAATGAGGAAACTTTTTCCAGTTCCCGCTTCTCCACTCACGTACAGTCGGACAGGCTTCAACGACGTACACGAGCACTCTTTCTTCTCATGACTTAATCCGTGCTCAATTTCCTTGGTAACTTCATCATATATTTTCCTCTGCTCAACGTTGAGTTGTTTTTCCAAGTCTTGTAAGTTAACTGAATCCTCCTGAGCATGTGCCATGGCTCTTTCTACTTCATTCATAGCAGTGGCAGCTTCATTTTCGATAATAGGTCCTCCAAGTGGATCTTGACTCAATGAAACAGAACTCTGACTGTCCTGAGAACTGTCTCTGGCAATCTCGGCTGCAATCGTTGCTTCCTGCTCAATTTCCAAAGTTAGCATTTCTTGATATTTAGAAAAAGCAGGACATTCTATGGACTCCTTGGCTGCATTGAAAGAGTCTTCGTAACAGAGGAAATCTCCAAGCAGTTCCTCTTCTGCACGCCAAGGCTTGAAAAGTTGCAAAAGTGCTAAATAGAAAAACTCCTTTTTTTCTGGAGATTCGCCACTTAATTTTCGATGGTTTACTAATTGGCATTTTCTTTGCTTGACCAGGCATCCCTCACTTCCAATTACAGCATACACTCCTTTCTCAATATCTTCTTTGATGTTCCTCTTGAATATATAATTTTGGAGAACCTCATATAGACAAACATTCTCAAGGTGACTGCTTCGATTTGGATAATATGTATCCAACATGTTGGTCTTCAAAATGTCGGTACTGTTTGGTTCCTTTTCTGCCAAATACTCAATTTCCCGAACAGGTTTTAGAACTCGATTTCGCGTTGCAGCAAGACCAAGACTCGCCCAAACGAGACTCCTGGATTTGGCATAGAGACTTGCTGAAGACAATCGATCAGAACATTCGTAAGCTCCGATTTCTCGATGCGACAACATCTTCAGACTGAAACTGTACAACTTCTTGCTGAGGCTCTTTTCATGGGAAATGTCCTCCCACATATCCTTCAGTTCGGTCTTTTCTTTTTTGGTGATGTAAGATGTCACATACCGAGCCACAGCCATACAGTTGTCAGCCACAAACTGTATATCCATGTTAGCATTCCACATGGACAAAATCACTGGGTTGTAGTCATTGATGTACTTGGACTCTTCGTTCCTTTTCAAATTGTATGTATTCTTGGGTGATTTCCTCGTCACATTATGTCGCAGCGAAGACATCAAACTGTTCACTCTTCCTTTAGAAATCACCGGTCGTGGAAAGTTGAAACGACATTTGGTGTAGAACTTGTCCTTGTTTCTGAATTTACGACGACAGTACTTTCCACAACGATGGCTTTGGAAACGTAGAACTTGTTCTCTTAGACTTTTCTTCTCCGTTGCGTTTGGAACAGCACACGTAGAATACTGTTCGATGAAATTCATCACTAAGTCATCCGGATCTGTTCCAAATTTAGGTGCATCCTTGATCCACAGCAACATATGTATATGAGGGGCACCTCTTGCTTGGTACTCCTTTCTCCAGAAGAAATCCAACACCTCTCCAAGAGGTGGATTCTTTTTATTTGTGATGAAAGACATCATAGCTTCAAATCTATGATTGAAGTACCTGCATACATTCACAGGATCCAAAGAACACAGTTCTCCAGGTGTCTTGAATTCAATGTTTTCAATATTTCCATTTGCCTCTCGTAGAAATTCAAGTAAGTCATCCCAGCCATACTCGGCACAGCTCAGAGTGAGGAACCATGTCGGAGTTCCTAAGTTCCTCAGCATACATTTTAAGTCACCATGACGACGGTACCAGTACTCATTAGTACCACACTGACACGCCATGAGATTAATTAAGTGAGAATCCAAAATACTGTCTTGGACATTGACTTTATGCATAAAGTCACTTGCCGAGATGTTTCGCATCTGTATACCACTTTTTAAGATGTGGTTCACTGCATATGACAGTCCAGACAGATCGCTTTCAAACAGGAGATGAAACAAATAGGGAATGCATTGCCGAAACCTAGGATCTTCTGCATACAATCGTAAAGTCCGGTATTCAGACGCAGAAATTTCACGAGGTCGCTCATCATATCTTCCTCCTTGACCTGTGGGAAATAGCTGTGGGAAACACCGAGCTTCCAAACTTTCCTCCCAAACACTAATGGGACTCCCTTTGGCTTGTTTCATTTGAAACAACTCAATAGCATTCCCCATCACTTCCTTGGAATGCAAAGGATGAACACTATAATGTTCATATATTTCTTCACTTTTAGAGGCCTCTACTTTCTCAATTTGGCCAGCACACAAATCGCTATCCTCTTCATCACTTACTTCCTCTTCTGCAACATATACATTCTTATAGTACTTATTATTTTTCTTCAAATACACTGTTGCCTTTTTGACTTTCCTAACATCCACTAAATCTTGCCATATTTTCTTATTCTTTGTCGGAACCCCATTAACCAAGATAACCAGAGGTTCCTCTTCCACTTTTTCTATTCCAATTGTGTTAATGTTTTTGTTCAAATCTAGAGGCAAATAAACAACTCTTCCCTTTAATCCTCTCTGTAAATCTGCTGGAGGCAACTTCCCTGTCTTTGGCTCCATTCTTACAATAGCCTGAAAGGGATGGATACTTTGAATCAAAATAGATTCATAAGTATTTAAATCCTTCAATTCAGAAGGAATCTCAACCAATTCCAGATTATTATGAACTGCCCTAGCAGGCATCTGGTTTTGGTTTAATTTATTACAACAATAAGTACACACACGTTGATCCGATCCCAAATCAAAATAATTTTCTACCATCAAGTATGTGGCTAAATCCTTCCATTCACTATTATTTTCCCTTTCACTTTTTGCATATAAATCCACTACCTTAGTCTGATTCTTATAATAAGTGCGTCGACAACATACACAAGTGAAATTAGGCCTCTCACTTGATTTCATCTGAAACGTGGCAATTTCCTTCTGAAAATTATCTGTACTGGAAACCTGTACATTATCTTCCACATTACCCTCTACTTCAGGGTCAATTTGAACATTCTCATCTTTACTACCAAAGTAACAAAACTCAATTTCTTCACAAAGATTCTTCACATCTATTTCAGAACCATGCAAAAGAGCAGCACATAACTGTTTAAGCATAATTGCTGGACTCTTAGCATAATACAACATTCTCACTAATTTTCTCACTTTATTATGATGCACTGCTAGCATCCTGAAATGATGAAAAACACTCTGGCATACTCTCCTGGAAAGACAAGCCAGTGAATGACCACGCAAACCTGTCATTTGTCTCACTCTGCAAGGATCTAAATCTTGCAACAACTTCATTTTCTGCTTCAAACTTTTCTTATTAAATGTCCGTATAAAATCACAAAGCAAATTGATGGAAACCTGTCGCACACTGCAAATAGAACTACACTTCCAAATGTACACAGGACCCTTAGGACGTCTTCCTAAAACCTCATCACTTAGCGCCTCTTCTGTCTCTGTTGTCACAAGTTGTTCTTTTTCAACTGGACAACCATCCTTCACTTCATAAGCTCGACCACTGGTGTCAACTGCAAACACCAAATCATTATCCTGAAAATAACTCTCCTCATTAAAAAAAGCCTCACAACTAGAACTATGCATCCATTCTCCAGAAAAAACTTCACAAAAGTTAGTACGATTTACTACTCTCTTCCATCTACTTTTTGTTTTGAAATCAGAAATTACCTTGCTTAGTTTCCTAATTCTATTGATTACCAAAATAAACAACTTTCGCTTGATTTCAAAAGCATGATCAATAATTTTCTCTACATTTTTCTTCTTCCTATAAAATGCCGCTTTCTGTTGGCCTTTCTTTTTAATATTTTTCAATAAATTAACTAATATCCTATTACGGAACATTCGTTGTCGAATGTCCCTAAACTGTTGTTTCCTTCTACTATCATGCACAGAGTTATCTCTTCCTCTACCAGTAACATTTGTGATGGGTCTCTCCTTTCCATTTAAATTACTTCTCTTTTTGTGAACAGACACATTTTTTTGAGCAAAATTTTTTTTACTACAAATATTTCTTAAGAATGATTTCGTGCTCTTACCCGGACCTTTCTTGGTGTTTTGACAAGTATTTGGGGAAGAGGACTGCTGCAATAAAACATCATCCTGCTGTCTTTGACGTTTTCTAGCCTTTCGTATTCGACTTCTGGAAGGCATTTTCCAAACTATGAAAGAATCTGCAGTTGAATCTGTGAAAAAATATAATATAAAATGTTATTAACCACTATTACCAAACAGTAAATAAATAACAGTGATCTAAAACTTAATGCCGTACTAATTATTTAACATAGCAAATATTTTCCACCAGCACTGCATCACAAAAATGACACTCAATGGTACAAAACAGGCATACAACACTCATAAATCACTCCCTAATATTTTAAATCATTAATTCAGGATGACGATAAGATGTAGCCTATCTAAAGGTTTGTTTAGGCCCAGATCTTTGGACTGGGGTGAATGTGTGTCATTGATCCACATTCAGTCCATCACCTGTTTTGTTTATTTGAGGTGAGGCCAACACATGGTTGCAGATAAGATTTTCACTGAAAAAAAACCAAGGTAAAAAAACATGTGAAGGCCTACCAATGAAGTAAATCATTAAATGAAAACCAATACATTTCTGGAAATATGCACTACTAGTGCTTCATAAGATGTTTTGGATCATATTTATAAGTTATTTGAGTATCTAGTATGCTATTTTACATTCTTCATGGTGCAAATTTATTGTAAATACGCTCCCACCTGCGGTTGGCAAATTTAGATTTTGATTATGGGAGTTAGATAGGCATGTTAATAATTTCCCAAAAATGGTATATAACCCCAAACAACCTTTGAAGCAAATGCTCTTAGCCATGTTATCCACCTCCCATTGGATAACATGGCTAAGAAGTGCTTGCAAATGTGATTAAAAAAGGCCTGCAATGCATGAATAACGCAGAAAAATCAGCGATATTCATGCATTTTCCAACAAATGCTCTTAGCCATGTTATCCACTTCCTATTAAATAACATGGCTAAGAACTGCTCAGGGCACCATGAGGAACGCTTTCCATTTAAAAAGGGAAAAATAACATCAAAGACACTAAAATGCCTTCTAAATATGAACCCAAACAACCTATGAAGCAATGTGAAAAAAAACTGCCGCAATGCATGAATATAGCAGAAAAATCAGCGATATTCATGCATTTTCCAGCAAATGCTCTTAGCCATGTTATCCACTTCCAATTAAATAACATGGCTAAGAACTGCTCAGGGCCCCATGAGGAACGCTTTCCATTTAAAAAGGGAAAAATAACATCAAAGACACTAAAATGCCTTCTAAATATGAACCCAAACAACCTATGAAGCAATGTGAAAAAAAACGGCCACAATGCATGAATATAGCAGAAAAATCAGCGATATTCATGCATTTTCCAGCAAATGCTCTTAGCCATGTGATCCACTTCCTATTAAATAACATGGCTAAGAACTGCTCAGGGCCCCATGAGGAACGCTTTCCATTTAAAAAGGGAAAAATAACATCAAAGACACTAAAATGCCTTCTAAATATGAACCCAAACAACCTATGAAGCAATGTGAAAAAAAAAAGGCCACAATGCATGAATATAGCAAAAAAATCAGCGATATTCATGCATTTCCCAGCAAATGCTCTTAGCCATGTTATCCACTTCCTATTAAATAACATGGCTAAGAACTGCTCAGGGCCCCATGATGAACGCTTTCCATTTAAAAAGGGAAAAATAACATCAAAGACACTAAAATGCCTTCTAAATATGAACCCAAACAACCTATGAAGCAATGTGAAAAAAAACGGCCACAATGCATGAATATAGCAGAAAAATCAGCGATATTCATGCATTTTCCAGCAAATGCTCTTAGCCATGTTATCCACTTCCTATTAAATAACATGGCTAAGAACTGCTCAGGGCCCCATGAGGAACGCTTTCCATTTAAAAAGGGAAAAATAACTTCAAAGACACTAAAATGCCTTCTAAATATGACCCCAAACAACCTATGAAGCTCTAACAGTACATATCCTGAAATTTAATTCATTTCAAAATTCGTTTTTAAACACAGCATATAAATCAATTGTATACCTGCATTCATGAAGAAATGACTAAAAATGTCCTTGAGACACATGAAAGTGTTTTCTGGAATGCCCTAGCACCATTTTTGGGACACTATTAACATGGCTAGGTAACTCCCATAATCAAAATCTAAATTTGCCAAGCACAAGTGGGAGCGTATTTACAAGACACTTGTCCCATGAGGAACACTTTACATTTTAAAAGGCGAACACAACATCTTAGACACTCAAATACCTTATAAATATGGCCCAAAACAACCTATGAAGCTCTAGCAGTACATATCCAGAAATGTAATTGATTTCTTAAATCGTTTTTAAAAGCAACATATCTGTTTCAGCTTACATAACAGACCATGAAATGGCCTCCATGTATTACAATATCTTGTGTAACTGCATGCCAGAATGTTACACCAAATATGCAATTATAATTTCTCTTTGAAACTAATTCTATTAGTATATCACTAGAGACAAAACCACATTTTAAAAACACAGCTTTCTTCATCATTTTCTCCTTAAATCATACTATTCTCTATCTAAATTAAATAAATCTTTTCTCACCTTAGCAAATATTTTTTGAGTTTTGAAAACAGTCTCAGAAATACACCAAATTGTCTTCAGCAGAAGAAAAAGGATGCACTCCAAAGGCTGCAGCTATTGAAAGCACAGAAATACAGATATTCTTTTCACATATCTCTCATATTAGCCAATCATACCTCTTCCCTCACTTTTTTCAAATCAAAACCCTTCCCCCCTCTGCCCTGTCTGCCTTGTTTCCATAGCAACCACCTCCTGGAAGACCTCTCATGTTTGCAAATTCACACAACAATGTTTCAAGTGAACTCTGAACTCTCAGTGCACCTGCGTATCCAGTGCAATCTTTCATTAAATGTTTCTTCCTTGACCATTCAAATTACATCTTTCAAAGAACACATCCATGCACCCTAACTTTCTGTTTTCAGAAATGGAAATGCACCAATCACTGCTAATGAATCATTAGCATTGTAAATCCACAGTTTTTTTTCTTTAGAAACTCCTACTGTTTCAACTGCCCTTTCATTACCACACTTCATCTGACTGCAGAACAACCTTCTTCCACCATGTTTAACGTCTGGATTGTTGGACATAGTTACATCCACTGGGCTCAAAGGTATGCTGAGAGCAGAAATTTACACAACCTCAATTTACAAGATGTGGAAATTAAGTGGTTGGGCCAAAGAGGATTAAAATGTCACCAATTGATACCATTGGTGAAAACCTTTATGCATTTGCCAAAACCTGACCTGTTAATAGTGCACTGTGGAGGTAATGATTTGGGCACTTTGACAGGGGTAGGTCTGGAAATGCTTTTAAAGGACACCTTGGAGCAATTAATGGCACTTTTTCCTCAAACTGCCTTGGTATATTCCAATATATGCCAAAGACAAAAATGGAGGTGGTCCAACCAATTTTGTCCACAAATTGAGAAAGCGAGGAAGCATGTAAACAAATCTGTTTCAGCTTACATGAGAGACCATGGATAATAGTTAATAAAGTTTTATAATCTTACTTTGTTGGAGTGTTATCTATTTTTTTTTAAACGGGTGAATGGGGCCTTGAATCGGGTTATTGTCATGTGTGGGCTTTGGAAGTGTGCTGCTGCAGGATCGGACATTTCAAACTCAAATGCACGTTCTTTTTCTTACCTTTCCGAAGCATGGAGCGCAATAGCAGGCAGAGAAAGGGTGATACACGTGTTGAACACTACCTGACCTGGCAAGTTGCTGGCAGTGCCCCCCCGCCCGCTCCTAAAAGAGGGCACACACACACCGCCGCCCCGAGTACTTCACAAATCTTTAAAAGACCATGCGCTTGTTCATGAGGCTTAAATGGTTTATCACCCCTTCTAGAACCCCTGCATCGACCCTCTGACGTTTCCTGGAAAAATTACCATGTAACACAATACCAAGCCCTGTCAGCTGAAACCCCCAAGGAATCGTGGGGCATATTATCAAGGGGGTTTATCTCCGCTTTTTTGGCTTTAAAAGCCATGAAAGCGGAGATAAAATTATCTCCCTATTACCAAGCTGTCGCTAACACCAGTTAGTGACAGCTAAAAGGAGATAGCGACCATCTTGGGCCCCGCTTTGCATGTCAGTGATACTTATCACTAATGACATGCAAAGTGGCGTACCAAGATGTTAGCGACTGGAAACAGTCCCTAACATCGCTATCTTCTATTACCAACTTTTGGAGATATTCGCGCTAAGCGCGAATATCTCCAAAATCTAACACCTGCCCAGAGCAGTTCTTAGCCATGTTATCCAATGGGAGGTGGATAACATGGCTAAGAGCATTTGCTCGATAATACATGAATATCGCTGACTTTTCTGCGATAATAGCAAGGTTTATCTGCGATAAAAATCGCCGATGTGCGGCAATAATTTTTGTCTCTAAACAAGTTAGAGACAAAAATTATCGCTAGTTGTTCGTAATATGCCCCCGGGTTTTTGCTTGCAGAAATCGGGAGGCGGGAGACTAGCACTGAAATCAGTAGTCACACGCCTGAATCAGGAGGGTTGGCATGTCTGAATTCTCTACAGCTAGGGCCATAAACTACATCCGCAGGGGTAGGTGATAGCCTGGGACCAGCCTGGCATCTAAAATGGCTGCCGTGCACGACAAAATTGTGGCATTGGAAAAAAGGCAAGATGGCGCAGCCGCTGGAAGAGATGTATCAACATATATCAGCCTCCTCAGCCACCCTCAGGAAACATAGGGGATTAGGATACGTCTCCCGCACCCCCTTATACCTAGTAATTTAATTAACGAAGCACAAAATGGCGAATTCCCGTTTCGCTACCAGTTTGCGGCCCAGTTCGCGGCCCGTGAAGCGCTTCTACCGTGAAAAATCATTTTTTTTTCTTTTCCCCACGGGACCCTTTAATAACCCCAACAACATTCCTAGGGGGTCAAGAGGGGGATACCTTGCCCCCTTTCATTAAATTCCCCCTTAGTTTTTCACCTCTTCTTCTCTCTCGATCCTACCGAGAGACAAGATGGCGGCCGCTCCGGACTGTCACGCAGCAAAATAAAAAAAAGCTCACGCACAGCCGCTGGAAGAGATGTATCAACATATATCAGCCTCCTCAGCCACCCTCAGGAAACATAGGGGATTAGGATACGTCTCCCGCACCCCCTTATACCTAGTAATTTAATTAACGAAGCACAAAATGGCGAATTCCCGTTTCGCTACCAGTTTGCGGCCCAGTTCGCGGCCCGTGAAGCGCTTCTACCGTGAAAAATCATTTTTTTTTCCTTTTCCCCACGGGACCCTTTAATAACCCCAACAACATTCCTAGGGGGTCAAGAGGGAGATACCTTGCCCCCTTTCATTAAATTCCCCTTTCGTTTTTCACCTCTTCTTCTCTCTCGATCCTACCGAGAGACAAGATGGCGGCCGCTCCGGACTGTTTAGAATGTTGACAGACACCGGAGAGCCAATCAGCTTTCTGCGCGCAAAGTTCCGAAACGCGAAAAGTAAGCGGACCGGATCGCTGCCCGGAGCGCTGTTACAGATATATATCTTGATTTAAACGTTAATTTCTCAAAATCCACTGAAGCACATATATTGATACCTAGCAAAGGCACATCGGGCTACCAGTCCCTACAATTTTGCCAAGTTTCGTGCAAATCCATTCAGCCGTTCGAGCTAAAAGTGAGGCCAACCACCCTATGGAAAACTCAATGTAAAAAACGCGTTTTGGGACCCCCCTTTTTTCTCAGCCCCCCCTTGACGAAACCCCACCAAATTTTCAGGGGCTGCTCAGAAACAAAATGTGCCATTTTCCTGAAATTTCAGCCGATTCCGTCCACAAACGCCAAAGTTATTAGACATAGAATTTTCAGAAATCCCATAGGGAAAAAATCCTAACTATATATACCTACTGGCGATAGCCAGTAGGTAATATATATATATATACCACTTTGTCCTGCTTCTCCAGGCTCGGCATGCAGGACACAAGGCCCACCACCTCATCATCATCAGCAGTGGATTGCGGGTGCGCGATATATAGTTAGGGCAACTAACTATATATGAAATTTCAATGGTTTTGTGTGAGTAAAATATGGTTTTGTAAATGCTAATTCCTAACTATATATGGTCTATAATCTATGGTTTTTTCAGTGAATTTTCAAGGTTTTGCAAATGCTAATTCCTAACTATATATGGTCTATAACCTATGGTTTTTTCAGTGAATTTCAATGGTTTTTTAATAGCAAATATCAAAAGCTGTAAAATGTATTTTTATTCTAATTCAAAAATATATTTAAAATTTTTGTAATTTAATGTTTTTAATTATATATTTTTTTAATTATTTTTTTTTGTTTCGCTGCCGGTTCGCGAACCGGGAAGCTTTCCGTTAGCTCAATTTGATGCCGCGACCCGGTCCGCTAACCAGTAAACGTTCCATTTGCGCAACTGCCGCATTAGAAATCAACATCGTGACGCGTCGCGGAAGCGCGACATATCACGTTGTCGCGTAATGCGTCTTATGACGTGCCGCGTTAGCGGTCCCGGAAGTGCTCCGGACCGCGAACCGGAAGCGATCCGGGGCGCGGCGCGCAGCGCGTAACGTGAGCGGAACAGGTCATGTGACTTGTTTATAACACTTTTCATTGGTTCATTTCACTTTTGGTTTCCTAATGATGTAAGACTAGGTCATGTGACCTAAAAATAACACTTTTCATTGGTTTAGAACTATTTTTTTTCCCAAATGGTGAAAGCCCCCACCTTTTTTCTCACTCTGACTTTCAACTTTGAGAAAGGAAGACCTATTTTGCTCTGTGAAAAAAATGGCTTCAGTAGTAGCTTCAGCTGCTGGACCCCCACTACCACCACCACCACCTCCTCATAAGAAGAGTGGACCACCTCCGCAGTTCCTTGGAAACCCAGAGGAGGAAGAGGATCCAGAAGAGGAAGAGGAAGAAGAGGCACCACGATTTTTGAAAGAGTCACCCCGGGTATCTCATTACAAAAATAGTTTTATCTGGCAGTTTTTTTCTATTCCAGCAGGAAAGAAAAAAGTTAATGCACGCTATGTTACGTGCCTTATATGCCAAGATGAATTATCCAGGGGCACTGAAAAAAAGTACAGTTATGGAAACCACACTATGCACCGTCATATGCAGAGGTGGCATCCACTAAATTATAGCCGGGCAGAGATGCGTGACCTGCAAGAGAACCCTCCAACTTCTGTGGCCAGGACATCAGCTGATATTCCTCTGACGGTTGCAGAGGCACGTGAAACAGTGCCAAATATCCCAAAAAATGTTGTTCATATGAAGTTTACTTGTTTATATTGTGGCACTTTAATTTCATGTGCTAATATGAGTGTTAAATTAATAAATTTAGCATTTGAAAAACACCAATGCTCTAAACGCCCCAAGCAATAATTTTTTTTTGCTCCTGTTGAGCCCTTTTCAATGCCTGTTTTTTGTTCTTTCCCTTTAAAAAAAAACCAAAAAAACCATAAAATTGTTCAAAAAATACAAAAAAAACAAATAATGTTCAAAAAAGAAAAAAATATATAAAACTACAAAAACATAAAAAAAAAGTTCTTTTCAGAACTACCTCCCCTTTATACAAAAATTGCTAGAAAGTGTAACACTCTGGCAAGCTGTTTTTTTTTTAGTTCGCTTTCCGGTTCGCTCGCCGGTACGCAAACCAGGAGCTAACCCCAAATTTTTTTTTTTTTAAATAAAGGAGTAAGTACAAGGGAAGTAAACAGAGAGTAATGTTAAAAGAAAGACAGCTATAGGGACTAAACCAGAGATGCTGTTTAATAGATTTATTTACCGAAGAAAAGATGGAAGAGGATATAATTGTGGAAAACAAAATAGATAAGGAAGTGAAAGAATCAAGCATTGAAAATGCAATAGGTCTCAAAATAGAAGAGTTTGTCCTTTTGGTTTTGCAAATGGATGAGTGGCGTTGCGTGGATGAGTGGCGTTGCGTGGATGATTGGCGTTGTGTGGATGATTGGCGTTGCGTGGATGAGTGGCGTTGCGTGGATTAGTGGCGTTGCGTGGATGAATTGCGTGTGTGAGTGGCGTAGTGTGTGTGAGTGACGTTGTGTGTGTGAGTGGCGTTGTGTGTGTGAGTGGCGTTGCGTGTGTGAGTGGCGTTGCGTGTGTGAGTGGCGTTGTGTGTGTGAGTGGCGTTACTGTGGGGGAGGGGGGACGAGAAATGCACACGGCGGACAGGGGAGGGGACAGAGCAGGGACAGCAGAATGAGGGTGTAAAGCAGCCGGGGCCTTTGAAGTGAAGCTAATCTTCACTTCAAAGGTGTGGGAGGAGTGCGCCTGAGGGAACAGACGGCGATTTGGTAATGTGCACACGCATTTTAGGTCAATGCACTTGCACATTGAACTAAAAGCCACGGGCACAGCTCCAAATTTCCACATTTAGTTAAACTTTGTTTAAAGCTCTATAGTCTGAAGCTCTATAGTAGGTGAATGTGATACAAATGTAACGAAAAGAGTAGAAAACATTTACCTTAAAATTCTTGTTAACTTATTCAATTTTTTTCATACTTTCAATCTGTGAAAGAGAGAATAAACATTTGAAAAATATTAAAACATGTATTTAAAAATTAGAAAAGACAAGGGAAAAGGTTGAAGGACAAACAGTTTTTCAACAACTTTGACATTTACAGAAGCCTCTGCTTCTCTAGGCCCCCTACACAGTCCTAAAGATATATATTTTAAACTAACAGTATCTTGATGCTGATGAAGTGAGGCCTATTTTGGAACATGGTGCATCTTTTGCACTGCTGATGTCTCACAACAGTGATGCAATGGCAGCGCAAAAGAGATGTAAAGCCATCATAAAAATGTCCCTAACATTTTAAATGATTGTTTCAGGATGCAAATAAGATGTGTCCTTTCCAGAGGTTTGTTTGAGGTGAGGACTATTCAGGTTTCAAAATAAAACAGTACCCAGAAGTGCAGCACTGTATGCATTAATTTTGACACTTACAGAAGCCTCAGTTTCTGCATGTCTACCTAACATTTCTAAATGTATATCATAAATACAAAAAGTAGAGAATGAATTATACATGTTAAATGGTTTATTTTTGCTGTTCTCAGAATGTATCAAATTTCACTAAAATCAGTGACTTGAAGGTATTCATCATGTAACAGCGGGGAAAAAAAAACACAATCAAAATGATTGTGTTTAAAAAACCCATACAACAAAAGAAATCAGAATTCAAAACTCCTTAAAATTAACTTACTTTCCATGACGTCGAAGGATGTCCTATGAACAGCTTACACTCTGTTGTGCTATTAATATTTTCAGCCCGCCACTTTCTGAAAGAAAACCTCCATCGTTTTGAAAAATATGTTACATAGGATAAAAGACTTCTCACATTCTACCACATGTTTCCACAAGGCCAAATCATGTTAGAGCGATTTACAACTCTTGGAATTCCGTCATTTTTTATTTTCGCAAGTTTCAGAAAGAAAACGTTTAAGATTAGTTTCCCAATCCTGGACTACTAATATCTTACCCTTCTTGCTCACTCATGTTCTACTTTTCCTATGACACTGATACTGCTTACTATGAAGCAGACTTACTTGCATCAGGTTTATATAGTTGGATTTTTAAAATGACATTATAATCAAAAGTTTTGACCAATGATCTAGACAGCATTGCAGACTTACATTCCCTCTACTCCATGAACCTCTTGAAATTCCTCAGATCACATCCCGAGATTCTTTCACTAAAATTTTGGTTTTAAAAACACCAGGTAAGAATTTTTAAGGTCATACGACAATTTTTTTTTGAATGTTATAACAGAATCGTTGCAGAATGACCAGCCATTTCTAGACTTTAAATAAGCTGTGTAATGTCCTGATGTTGTTGAAGGACCGTCATGATATATAATTGCTGCAGTTACAAAAGTCCTTCCTGATATTGACAACTGCGAAGCAACAAACTTTTTTATTAAAGTTGTCAATTTTGTTCCATCAGGCCTACATCGTTGGAACATTAAAATGACATACTGGCCATATCTTCGTATAAATAATGTTGACATCATTGCAGACTTACATTGGCTACACTCCATGTTGTGATCAGCTGCTTTTAATAGCTTATTAAAGGACACTGATTTACTGTCTGGCAAAGTTAAATATATAAATCTTTCTGAGTCTACATTAGTAGTACTTGATACCCTACAGTTCTCGCAGTCATGCTGCCATTGATAAGAAAGCCCAAACAGGTGATCTACATCTACACCCTCATCTTGCAATACATCAAGCATATACATTAAAAACTCCTGACAATCCTGCTGAATATTTTCAGAGAATTCTGTTTGACCTGAACATTCGTCTAACAGATAACAAACTTCAGACACACTTTCTACTTTTGTTCTATCAGTGCTACATTTCTCTAACACAGAATTCAACAAACAGCATAAACTTTGTTCTGAATTGATCACAATCTGTTCTTTTAAAGTCTCTAGTGAAAAGACAACATTAACAACTACATTAGCATAGCAGTTGACACCAGAACTGTTTTCAAATTGAAAACCGACAACATCTTCAACAGAATCCATTTTCTTTCTGCTTACAATTTTCGGTTCATCGACTTTTGGGCTTTTTGCTACAACCTCCCTACTATTACTGGTATTTCTTCGTTTCCGGCCTACCACACGTTTCTCAAACAAAGGATATTGAGGCAAATGTGGCGCATACTCTCTTCTTAACCTATTGTATTCCTTAACACAATCTAGATCCGCACAAATGTTTGTGACATCACAGTCAATCAAGGACAATCCCGATAAACTTCTAACTCGTGACAATGCCACATATGCCATACCCTCCTTGAACACAGAACTGCCAATATTCACCAATGCACTGTCTACACTTAAACCTTGCGATTTATGGATTGTCACCGCATATGCCAAGCAAACAGGAAACTGCTTACGGCGAACATATAAGTCTTTAACAAGCAAAAACCTAGCAGAGCAACGACCAATTAGCTGTACTTCCTCAATGCCATCAAATTTAATTTTTAAAAATTCAATTCCATCTCTACTTCTGTATTTCTCAAAATCAACAACATTACCCATTGATCCATTTACCAGACCTTTTTCAACATGTAAATTCCTTCTCAAAATGATTCGACAATTTAAACACACATTCAAAGTCTTTTCAAAACCCGCAGTTTTAGATATAGTCTTCTCTAATGAATCCAATTTTGATTTCAAATTCTCAGACAAAATAATTGTTGATCCCATATGCTCTATTCTGTCAATAGCTTCCAGTTTCACAATCTCTTGCTTTTCTAAATGCAACATTTTGTTGTTGAAGATGGCACATTCTGCAAGAGTTGGCATCAAACATATTCCGGATTTCTTCTCAGTAATTTTCTGAAAAATATTCTCAGGCACAACGTCTTGTTCTGGATATAAATTTGACAGTAATCGTGCATGTAAAGCTTCTTTCCCATGCTCGGTCACTTTTCCAATTCTAACATCTTGTAGAATATTCTTGTAATCTTCATCCTTCTCCTGACGCATATTTTCATGCAGTTCAGCATAATTGAAGTTTAACCATATATTGACGTTGCCAATGCTCCCTAGGCACTTCCTGGTATCTTCATGCGTGAGCATTTTGAACACAGGTTGTCCTTTCACTGGTGTGAGCTGTAGAAGATATCCGAAAACAATGATGTGTTTGCCACCAAATAACACATCATACTCAGTTTTAAGAACTTCTTGCATTCTCAAATGCACAAAGGCAAGCATGACATTGGAAACCATGCTTACTTCCTCAATGATAAGAAGTTTCATTTTCCTCAAGACTCTTGAAACTTCACAACAAGCATCTCCAGATAACTTGTGGTATTGTAATTTGTTGTCATGCTCCACTGGCAGCATCAGTAGACGATGCAAAGTAATACCTTTAATGTTATGTGCTGCCAGTCCAGTTGGAGCGGTGACAACACAAGACAGCGATGACTCAGTCCTTTCCTGCAAATAACATGAAATTGCTTTAATGAGGAAACTTTTTCCAGTTCCCGCTTCTCCACTCACATACAGTCGGACAGGCTTCAACGACGTACATAAGCACTCTTTCTTCTCATGACTTAATCCATGATCAATTTGCTTGGTAACTTCGTCATATATTTTCCTCTGCTCAACGTTGAGTTGTTTTTCCAAGTCTTCTAAGTTAACCGCATCCTCCTGAGCATGTGCCATGGCTCTTTCCACTTCATTCATAGCAGTGGCAGCTTCATTTTCGATAACAGGTCCTCCTAGTGCATCCTGACTCAATGAAACAGAACTCTGACTGTCCTGAGAACTGTCTCTGGCAATCTCGGCTGCAATCGTTTCTTCCTGCTCAATTTCCAAAGTCAACATTTCTTGATATTTGGGAAAAGCAGGACATTCTATGGTCTCCTTGGCGGCAGTGAAAGAGTCTTCGTAACAGAGGAAATCTCCAAGCAGTTCCTCTTCTGCACGCCAAGGCTTGAAAAGTTGCAAATGTGCTAAATAGAAAAACTCCTTTTTTTCTGGAGATTCGCCACTCAATTTTCGATGGTTTACCAAATGGCATTTTCTTTGCTTGACCAGACATCCCTCACTTCCAATTACAGCATACACTCCTTTCTCAATATCTTCTTTGATGTTCCTCTTGAATATGTAATTTTGTAGAACCTCATACAAACAAACATTCTCAAGGTGACTGCTTCGATTTGGATAATATGTATCCAACTTGTTGGTCTTCAAAATGTCGGTACTGTTTGGCTCCTTTTCCGCCAAATACTCAATTTCCCGTACAGGTTTTAGAACTCGATTTCGCGTTGCAGCAGGACCAAGACTTGCCCAAACGATACTCCTGGATTTGGCATAGAGACTTGCTGAAGACAACCGGTCAGAACATTCGTAAGCTCCGATTTCTCGATGCAACAACATCTTCAAACTGAAACTGTACAACTTCTTGCTGAGGCTCTTTTCATGGGAAATATCCTCCCACATATCCTTCAATTCTGTCTTTTCTTTTTTGGTGATGTAAGATGTCACATACCGAGCCACAGCCATACAGTTGTCAGCCACAAACTGTATATCCATGTTAGCATTCCACATGGACAAAATCACTGGGTTGTAGTCGTTGATGTACTTGGACTCTTCGTTTCTTTTCAAATTGTATGTGTTTTCGGGTGATTTCCTCGTCAAATTATGTCGCAGCGAAGACATCAAACTGTTTACTCTTCCTTTAGAAATCACCGGTCGTGGAAAGTTGAAACGACATTTAGTGTAGAACTTGTCCTTGTTTCTGAATTTCCGACGACAGTACTTTCCACAACAATGGCTTTGGAAACATAGAACTTGTTCTCTTAGGCTTTTCTTCTCCTTTGCGTTTGGAACAGTACACGTAGAATACTGTTCTATGAAACTCATCACTAAGTCATCCGGATCTGTTCCAAATTTAGGTGCATCCTTAATCCACAGCAGCATATGTATATGAGGAGCACCTCTTGCTTGGTACTCCTTTCTCCAGAAGAAATCCAACACCTCTCCAAGAGGTGGATTCTTCTTATTCATGATGAAAGACATCATAGCTTCAAATCTATGATTGAAGTACCTGCATACATTCACTGGATCCAAAGAGCACAGTTCTCCGGGTGTCTTGAATTCAATATTTTCAATGTTTCCATTTGCCTCTCGTAGAAATTCAAGTAAGTCTTCCCAGCCATACTCGGCACAGCTCAGAGTGAGGAACCATGTCGGAGTTCCTAAGTTCCTCAGCATACATTTTAAATCACCATGACGACGGTACCAGCACTCATTAGTACCACGCTGACACGCCATGAGATTAATTAGGTGAGAATCCAAAATACTGTCTTGGACATTGACTTCATCCATAAAGTCCCTTGCCGAGATGTTTCGCATCTGTATACCACTTTTCAAGATGTGGTTCACTGCATATGACAGTCCAGACAGATCGCTTTCAAACAGGAGATGAAACAAATAGGGAATGCATTGTCGAAACCTAGCATCTTCTGCATACAATCGGAAAGTCCGGTATTCAAAAGCAGGAATTTGATGAGGTCGCTCATCATATCTTCCTCCTTGACCTGTTGGAAATAGCTGTGGGAAACACCGAGCTTCCAAACTTTCCTCCCAAACACTAATGGGACTCCCTTTGGCTTGTTTCATTTGAAACAACTCAATAGCATTCCCCATGACTTCCTTGGAATGCAAAGGATGAACACTATAATGTTCATATATTTCTTCACTTTTAGAGGCTTCTACTTTCTCAATTTGGCCTGCACACAAATCGAGTCCGCCTACCACCGTACAAGTCAGAGGCCTCCGAAGTCATCTGCGGCGTCCCCCAAGGATCATCACTGAGCCCCACCCTCTTCAACGTCTACATGAGCCCCCTCGCGGCCATCGTACGCAAACACCACCTCAGCATCATCTCCTACGCCGACGACACCCAGCTGATCCTCTCCCTGACCAACAACCCCGCCGCCGCCAGAGCCAACCTGCACGAAGGGATGAAAGAGGTAGCCGAGTGGATGACGACCAGCCGCCTGAAACTGAACTCGGACAAGACGGAGGTCCTCATCCTGGGCTCTTCACCCTCCGCCTGGGACGACTCCTGGTGGCCTCCCGCCCTGGGCACCGCACCCAAACCGACAGACCATGCACGAAACCTGGGCTTCATCCTGGACTCCTCCCTCTCCATGACCAGGCAAGTCAACAGCGTCTCCTCGGCGTGCTTCAACATCCTACGCATGCTACGGAAGATCTTCTGGTGGATCCCCTCAGAGACCAGGAAGACCGTCACCCAGGCCCTCGTCACCAGCCGACTGGACTACGGCAACGCCCTCTACGCCGGGACCACCGCCAAGCTCCAGAAGAGACTCCAGCGGATCCAAAACGCCTCAGCCAGACTCATCCTCGACATCCCACGATCCAGCCACATCTCCGGACATCTGAGAGACCTTCACTGGCTCCCCATCAACAAGAGAATCACCTTCCGCCTCCTCACCCACGCACACAAAGCCCTACACGACCAAGGCCCGAGCTACCTCAACAGCCGAGTCAACTTCTACGCTCCCAAACGCCACCTCCGATCAGCCAACCACGCCCTCGCCGCCGTCCCCCGCATCCGAAGAGCGACTACAGGAGGAAGGTCCTTCTCCTACCTGGCCGCCAAGACCTGGAACTCCCTCCCGTCCGACCTGCGCCTAACCCAAGACCACCTCTCCTTCAGGAAGAAGCTGAAGACCTGGCTGTTCGAGCAGTAGCGGCACCCCCCCTCCCCAGCGCCTTGAGACCCTACGGGTATGTAGCGCGCTTTATAAGTGTCACTGATTGATTGATTGATTGATTGATCACTTACTTCCTCTTACTTAATCTGATTCTTATAATAAGTGCGTCGACAACACACACCAGTGAAATTAGGCCTCTCACTTGATTTCACCTGAAACGTGGCAATTTCCTTCTGAAAATGATCTGTACTGGAAACCTGTACATTATCTTCAACATTACCCTCTACTTCTGGGTCAATTTGAACATTCTCATCTTTACTTCCAAAGTAACAAAACTCAATTTCTTCACAAATATTCTTCACATCTATTTCAGAACCATGCAAAAGAGCAGCACATAATTGTTTAAGCATAATTGCTGGACTCTTAGCATAATACAACATTCTCACTAATTTCCTCACTTTATTATGATGCACTGCTAGCATCCTGAAGTGATGAAAAACACTCTGGCATACTCTCCTGGAAAGACAAGCCAGTGAATGACCATGCAAACCTGTCACTTCTCTCACTCTGCAAGGATCTAATTCTTGCAACAATTTCATTTTCTGCTTCAAACTTTTCTTATTAAATATCCGTACAAAATAACAAAGCAAATTGATGGAATCCTGTCGCACACTGCAAATACTACTACACTTCCAAATGTACACAGGACCCTTAGGACGTCTTCCTAAAACCTCATTACCTAACACCTCTTCTGTCTCTGTTGTCACAAGTTGTTCTTTTTCAACTGGACAACCATCTTTCACTTCATAAGCTCGACCACTGGTGTCAACTGCAAGCACCAAATCATTATCCTGGAAATAACTCTCCTCATTAAAAAATGCCTCACAACTTGAACTATGCATCCTTTCTCCTGAGAATACTTCACAAAAATTAGTACGATTAACTACTCTCTTCCATCTACTATTTGATTTGAAATCAAAAATTACCTTGTTTAGTTTCCTAATTCTATTGATTACCAAAATAAATACCTTTCGCTTAATTTCGAAAGCCTGATCAATAATTTCTCTACATTTTTCTTTTTCTTATAAAATGCCACTTTCTGTTGGCCTTTCTTAATATTTTTTAATAAATTGACTATTATCCTGTTGCGGATCATTCATTTTCGAATGTCCCTAAACTGTTGTTTCCTTCTACTATCATGCACAGAGTTATCTCTTGCTCTAGCAGTAACATTTTTGATTGGTCTTTCCTTTCCGTTTAAATTGCTTCTCTTTTTCTGGACTGAAACATTTTCTGTAGAAATACTTTTTTTACTACAAATATTTCTTATGAATGATTTCGTGGTCTTACCCGGAGCTTTCTTGGTGACTTGACAAGTTTTTTTGTAGAGGACTGCTGCAGTAATAGATGAACCTGCTGTCTTTGACGTTTTGTAGCCTTTCTAATTCGATTCTTAGTTGGCATTTTCAAATTTTGAAAAGATCTGCAGTTGAATCTGTGGTAAAATATAATAAAAATGTTATTAACCACTATTACCAAACAGTAAATCAATAACAGTCATCAAAAACTTAACACCCTACTTATTATTTTAACATAGAACAATTTTTAGTGCATTGGCAAATTTAGCAAAGAAATTGAATGCTTCTACATTTTACCTGTGTTGTTTTATATGTGAATCTGAACTAATTTTATGAGCATATTTGATTATTTTAATAAAGACACTACACACAAACTATTTTTGAACTTTTGTTTAATTTTAAATGAAACGGTTTACTACATAGGCTCAAGCAGATCAGCTTCCCACCCTAAGTCAAACAATTCTGACAAATCGGCATTCTCATCATATTCTTCATCATCTTCAGGATTTAAATGATGTAAGGTATATACTTCCACTGACGTTTCAATGACAAGTTCAACGATAAGATCGAGATCAACTGATTGCTCATTATCACTCATGCTTGATGTTGTCGTTGTCTTTAAAAAAAGAGAACAACAATGAGATGTTGCAGACTAAGACACAAATCTCAGAGACTATAGTAGTAAAATTGTTGAATGCCCACCCTGCAACAAAACACCTATATGAAACCTGACGCAGGTTTCATGTGGCACAAGGCTTTACAGCATGACACATCTGCCTAGATGCATCAAGTTGTAAATATGTCGCCACATAGCAAATCTTTTGCACCACCACTGCGTCACAAAAGTGATGCACAGTGGTACAAAACAGGCATACACCTCTCATAAATCTGTCCCTAACATTTTAAATGATTGATTCAGGATGACGATAAGGTGTGGCCTATCCAGAGGTTTGTTTGAGGTGAGGCCTACTCACGGTTGCAGATGAGATTTACGCTTGTTGAAGAATACAGAGGAGATAATACATGTGAAGGCCTACCAATGAAGTAAGTCATGTCCACTTCACTCTTGAACAAAGGCCAGACCTCTTTTGTGTCTGTGGACAGACCTACATTTCATCTGCACAATGTCATTCGTAAACTTAGGAAACACCAGTGATGTAATTGTAAAATGTGGCGTTTCTTTTCCTCATTGCACAATCACATCACCTGTGTTTCCTCAGTGACTTAAAATGCCCTAAGACACATGAAAGTGTTTTTTGATTGCCCTTGCATCATTTTTGGGTCATTTTTAACATGGCAATGTAACTCCAAGAATCAAAATCTAAATTTGCCAAGCACAGGTGGCAGCATATTTACAAGAAACTTGCCCCACGGAGAAAGCTCTTCAATTTAAATGGGAAAAATAACATCATAGACACTCAAATGCCTTATAAATATGCCCCAAACAACCTATGAAGCTCTAGCAGTACATATCCAGAAATATAATTGATTTCAAAAAACGTTTTTAAACACAACATATAAATCAATTGTATACCTACATTCAAGAGGAAATGACTTAAAATGTCCTTAAGACACATGAAAGTGTTTTTTGATTGCCCTTGCACCATTTTTGGGTCACTATTAACATGGCTATGTAACTCCAAGAATCTAATTCTAAATTTGCCAAGCACAGGCGGGAGCATATTTACAAGGAACTTGCCCCACGGAGAAAGCTCTTTAATTTAAATGGGAAAAATAACATCATAGACACTCAAATGCCTTATAAATATGCCCCAAACAACCTATGAAGCTCTAGCAGTACATATCCAGAAATGTAATTGATTTCAAAAAACGTTTTTAAACACAACATAAAAATCAATTGTATACCTACATTCAAGAGGAAATGACTTAAAATGTCCTTAAGACACATGAAAGCGTTTTTGATTGCCCTTGCACCATTTTTGGGTCACTATTAACATGGCTATGTAACTCCAAGAATCTAAATCTAAATTTGCCAAGCACAGGCGGGAGCATATTTACAAGGAACTTGCCCCACGGAGAAAGCTCTTCAATTTAAATGGGAAAAATAACATCATAGACACTCAAATGCCTTATAAATATGCCCCAAACAACCTATGAAGCTCTAGCAGTACATATCCAGAAAAGTAATTGATTTCAAAAAACTTTTTTAAACACAACATATAAATCAATTGTATACCTACATTCAAGAGGAAATGACTTAAAATGTCCTTAAGACACATGAAAGCGTTTTTTGATTGCCCTTGCACCATTTTTGGGTCATTTTTAACATGGCTATGTAACTCCAAGAATCAAAATCTAAATTTGCCAAGCACAGGTGGGAGCATATCTACAAGAAACTTGCCCCACTGAGAAAGCTCTTCAATTAAAATGGGAAAATTACATCAGAGACACTCAAATGCCTTATAAAGAAGCAGACACCATGATTTCCTTGTGAAACATTTTAAAAGAATTCCTTTTCCTCAAAAACGATTTTCAAGTCTGTAATAATACTTCACAATATCTCCAATTACAATTTCTCAAAGAAACAAAATCTATTTGTAAAACACTTGAGACAAAGCAACATTTTAAAAACACAACTTTCTTCATAATTTTCTCCTTAAATCATACTATTCTGTATCTAAATTAAATAAATCTTTTCTCAGCTTAACAAATACTTTAGAGTTTCAAAACAGTCTCATAAATACACCAATTTGTCTTCAGCAGAACAAAGAGTATGCACTCCAGAGGCTGCAGCTATAGAAAGCACAGAAATCCTGATATTCATCACACATATCTCTCATGTCAGCCAATCAAAACTCTTTCCTCATTTTTTTCAAATCAAAACCCTTCCCCCCTCTGCCCTCTCTACCTTTTTTGCTTAGCAACCACCTCCTGATAGACCTCTGATGTTTGCAAGTTCACACAACAATGTTTCAATTGAACTCTGAACTCTCAGTGCACCTGCGTATCCAGTGCAATCTTTCATTAAATGATTTTTTCTTGACCATTCAAATTACATCTTTCAAAGAACACATCCATGCACCCTAACTTTCTGTTTTCAGAAATGGAAATCCACCAATCACTGCTAATGAATCATTAGCAATGAAACTCCACTGTTTTTTTTTTTTTACAAACTCCTACTGTTTCAACTGCCCTTTCATTGCCACACTTCATCTGACTGCAGCAGAACCTTCTCTCACCATGTTTTATGTCTGGATTGTTGGACATAGTTACATCTACTGGGCTCAAAGGTATGCTGAGAACAGAAATTTACCTAACCTCAATTTACAAGATGTGGAAATTAAGTCGTTGGGCCACAGAGGATTAAAATATCACCAATTGATACCATTGGTGAAAACCTTTATGCATTTGCCAAAACCTGACCTGTTAATTGTGCACTGTGGAGGTAATGATTTGGGCACTTTGACTGGGATAGGTCTGGAAATGCTTTTAAAGGACACCTTTGAGCAATTAATGGCACTTTTTCCTCAAACTGCCTTGGTATATTCAAATATATGCCAAAGACAGAAATGGAGGTGGTCGAACCAATTTTGTCCACAAATTGAGAAGTCGAGGAAGCATGTAAACAAATCTGTTTCAGCTTACATGAGAGACCATGGAATGGGCTCCATGTACAACAATAACTTGCGTTACTGCATGCAAGATATCTACAGAGGAGATGGAGTTCACTTCTCAGATGAGGGCAACAGAATTTTCATTTTGAATTTAAGACTGTGCATTGGTACCTACTTATAAGTACCTAAATGTACCATAAACCCAAAAGCTCTTCTCAGAGCTACCCTACATCTGATCACTCACAAATATTATTTTACTCTAACTTTTTTCACTAATTTTCAACAAATTACGCTCCCCGGAGCGCTACCCGGTACGCGAACCGGAAGCTAACCACGCAAAATTTCTAAAAAAAATGTTTTTTCCCGCACATATAGGCCTCCTCAGCCACCCTCAGAAAACCTAGGGGGTCAAGATACGTCTACTGTGCCCCTTCTACCTATTCTGAACATTATTTGCCCTCCATATTGTATCTTAATTCGTCTGAAACACAAAATGGTGGACTCCCGTAACGCTGCTGGTTCGCGTACCGGGGAGCTCCCCGGGAAGCGGTCCATCAAAAAAGGTGGGAAAGTAATTTACAGAAAAACGACTGGAAACACTTTCACCAAATATAGATTAGCTCATACTACATACCATTCCCTGCCATTTTCATAATTTTGTTTGGAATTCCATTTAGACATTTAGCCTGTAGACCTATCTAAATACCCTGAGGTAAATTACTTCACAAAACACATCTGAAGTGTTGGAATTGACAACCAATGAAAATGTTACTTTCATTTAAAAAAAAAAATTTCCTGACATTTGATTGGTTATGTACCTGAATATATATAAAAGAAGAGAAGGAAACACAGCCATTTTCACTACTACTTCCTGAACTACATTTCAAGAGCCTTTTCACCTCCCTGTAAAGTAAATTGATAATTTGTAAGTGGCACTTTAAATTAATTTGTAAAAACATTTTTTGATAATTATTTACTGTCCCCCTGCTATAGTTATAGATACAGATAGGCTCCTCTGTTATATTTATTGATTGACTTACACTTCTCTGCTATAATTATGAATTTATTTACTTTAACTTCACTGTTAAAAAAACAGAACTACCTGTCTGAACTTAAACCCAACAGTGCCCTAACTCTTCTAATATAATTATTTTTTTATGCAATTTACAGCAAAAAAATGGAAGGGGAGCACGAAAAAATCAATGTTTCCTTCAACATTACATCTGAAGAGATTTTAAATGAAGAATTTTTGGATGAAGCTTTTATGGATCAGTCTTTTGATGAACAATTTATTGAATGCTTACAAGACATAGAAACATGCATGTTTGAGGAGATTCCAGATGATGTAATGCTGGAAGTTTTATTGAACTATGAAAATTCTGACCAATAAATTTTTATTCAATCAAAATAAATAAATAAATAAAAAAAATACAACAAAACGAACAATCAATTAACATACAATATTTGAAAAGTCTATAATTCTTTTTTCCTCATAGTACACTTCCCGGGACGCTTACCGGTTCGCGAACCGGGAGCTTCCCACGCAAAAAAATAAAAAATAAAAAATGTTTTTTTGCTCCGCGGGGCCCTTTTAAAACCTCCTCATCAAATATAGGGGGTCAGGGAGGATCTACTATGACCCCTTATGGTCATTTCCCCCTTTGTTTTGGCCTCCTCTTGTCTCTCGATCCTACCGAGAGACAAGATGGCGGCCGCTACGGACTGTTTAGAATGTTTACAGACACCGGAGAGCCAATCAGCTTCGCTTCGCAAAGCTCCGTTACGCGAAAAGTACGCGAACTGGTGCGCTATCCAGGACACTGTCACAGATATATACATTTTTTAAAACGTTAATTTCTCAAAATCCACTGGAGCACATATATTGAGACCCAGCAAAGGCAAAACGAAGGGGGAAATAAAGGAAAGGGGGCAAGGTAGACCCCTTCTGACCCCCTAGGATTGATGAGGGGGATATTAAAGTGCCCCGCGGGTCCCAAAAAAAAAAAAAAAATTGTTTTTTTCGTGGGGTGCGCCCGGTTCGCGTACCGGAAAGCGGTCTGGGGAGCGTACTATAAGGAAACAAGAATGATTGACTTTTAACTTATTGTATGTTTATTTTTTATTTACGTAGCTACATGTAGGTACCAATGCAGAGTCTATAATTTTATAAACGCCGTCTCCTTTGTAAATTTCTTGCCTGTTGTTATAGAAGTTATTGTGGTATATGGAATTCATACCATAGTCTGTCTGGAAAGCCGAAACAACATGGTGGCAGGAGATATAAAGAGATGTTAAATACATATTGGGGATTATATAGTGGGAGAAAGGAAGTAACTATGAACAAAGCTAGTATGTAACACCAAAAAGTTGCACAGTATATTTTAAGTCTGACTTCACGTTATAATACATTTGCTACTAGTTTTCAATATATATATAAAAATAAATAATGTGTCAAACAATTTTTGAATTAAGAAATAAAAATTTATTTTTCAGATTGTTTTTCAAATTGTAAAAGAAAATCTAAAAAATCGTGATCATTTTTTTCTTCATTTTTCAGTAGAAAATCTACTGCATCTACACATTGCACAAGTTCATTGTTTATTGTGTCGTCGTAAAAATCCATGTCAACTTGTCTCCATTTTTTTTTCTGTTTCAGTTTTCATGTTGTTTTGTTGTTCTTCCATTTTCAATTCTGAAAAATGAATTTTTAAAAAATATATCAGTACAGATAGGGCACTGTTGGGTTTCAGTACAGACAGGCAGTTTGGTTATTTAAACAGTGTTTTTTTCTTTGGGCAGTGAATGGTATAGAAATATGAAGAAAATTATCAAATAAACTCCTAGTCAATTCTGAATTATACTATAGAAGTCTAACTCTATCCTTAACTCAGGGCTGGCGCTAGGCATGGGCAGCGTGGGCTGCCGCTCATGGTCTCGCACTCAGCCCACCAGCATGGGGCCACGTACTGGTGATGTGTCCTTTTGTTTTCCTGGAGATCTATCATAAAGAAAGGTGTCGCCTGCAATTAAGGTCCATTGGAGGGGGCCCCCTCCTTGGGCCTCCCATGGATGGTGTAAGGAGGTATAGGGGAGGGAGAAGGAGACGCTCCCTCAATTGCAAGGAGAACATCCACAGACACTGAGGGGGCCCCATTGTCCAGCATTTTTGCGCACCCACAGTTTTAACTTTTAGACCACAATCAATTCTCACACCTATGAAGGTGTGAGAAATGCGTGTGGAGTAAAAGTTAAAACTGTGGGGGCATCAAAATGCTGGACAATGGGGCCCCCTCAGTGTCTGTGAATGTTCTCCTTGCAAGGGGCCACTTATGTAAATTGGAAGGGGCGTCGCGCACGTTCCTTTTTAGCCCAGCGCCTCGCAAATCCTAGGACTGGCCCTGCCATAACTAAAACAGAGAAGTCTATTTTTTTCTATAAGTATTACAGAGTGATAGAATATAACTGTCAGAAAATGTTTTTCTAATTAGCTTTCAGTACAGAACATACTTCAGTTTTATAAATAATATCTTACCTTTTAAATATAAGTTGGAGTTATCAGTTGATTTTTTGTTGTTATGCACTTCACGAAGTAGTAGTCAAAATGGGTGTGTTTCTCTCTCTTTTATATATATATTCAGGTACATAACCAATGAAATGTCATG
This sequence comes from Lissotriton vulgaris, assembly GCF_964263255.1. NCBI lineage: Eukaryota > Metazoa > Chordata > Amphibia > Caudata > Salamandridae > Lissotriton > Lissotriton vulgaris. The sequence continues at coordinate 183,113,869 of NC_141688.1, read as the reverse complement.
ATATAATAGTAGAAATTGAAAGTAATCTTTTAATTGGTTGTCATTTCCAACACTTTCGATATGTTTTGTGAAGTAATTTACCTCAGGGATTTTAGAGAGTTCTACATGCTAAATGGCTAAATGGTATTCCAACAATATTTGTGAAAATGGTAGGGATTGGTATGTAGTATGAGCTAATGTTTAATTGGTGAAAGTGTCTCCAGTTGTTTTTCTGTAAATTACTTTCCCACCTTTTTTGAGCGAGTGCTTGTCAGTGTGTTTCCCGGTACGCGAACTTGCAGCGTTACGGGAGTCCTCCATTTTGTGTTTCGGTAGAATTGAGATACAAGATGGAGGGTAAATAATGTTCAGAATGGGTAGATAGGGGTAGTTTAGACGTATCCTGTCTCCCTAAGTTTTCTGAGGGTGGCTCAGGAGGCTCATATATGTCGTTAAAAAAAATTGTTTTTTATCGCGTGGTTAGCTGCCGGTACGCGAACTAGTTAGCGTACCGGGAAGCGAATATAGGTGAAAATAAGTGAAAAAAGGTACATTCGAAATTTCAAAAGAGTACACTAAGTTAAGGTAGCTCTTTTGGGCTTAAATTTAGTATGAAAACTTTGTTCCCCTCATCTGAGAAATGCACGCCATCTCCTCTGTAGATATCTTGCATGTAGTAACGCAAGTTATTGTTGTAGATGCAGCCCATTCCATGGTCCCTCATGTAAGCTGAAACAGACTTATTTACATGCTTCCTCGATTTTTCTATTTGTGGACAAAATTGATTGGACCACCTCCATTTTTGTCTTTGGCATATATTGGAATATACCAAGGCAGTTTGAGGAAAAAGTGCCATCAATTGCTCAAAGGTGTCCTTTAAGAGCATTTCCAGACCTACCCCAGTCAAAGTGCCTAAATCGTTTCCGCCACAGTGCACTATTATGAGGTCAGGGTTTGGCAAATGTAAAAAGGTTTTCACCAATGGTATCAATTGGTGACATTTCAATCCTCTTCGGCCAATCCATTTAATTTCCACATTTTGTAAATTGAGGTTGTGTAAATTTCTGTTATCAGCATACCTGTGAGCCCAGTGGATATAGCTATGTCCAAGAATCCAGACTGAAAACATGGCTAGAGGAGTTTTTGCTGCAGTCAGATGAAGTGTGGGAATGAAATGGCAGTTGAAATAATGAAGTTTGTAATGAAAAAAACTGTGGAGTTTAAGTGCAAATGATTCATTAGCAGTGATTGGTGTATTTCCATTGCTGAAAACAGAAAGTTAGGGTGCATGGATGTGTTCTTTGAAAGATGTAATTTGAATGGTTAATAAAAAATGATGTTATGAAAGATTTCAGTGGATTAGCAGGTGTACTGAGAGTTCAGAGTTCATTTGAAACATTGTTGGTAACGTATCTGGCATTAACTTTCTTTTCATGAGAAGGATGAGAAAAAAATTGCCAGATAAAATTCACTTTGATATGGGACGTTCTTGGCATTTCTTTCAGAAAGCCACTTGTCCCTTGCTCCTGTTCCTCGTCTTCCTCTTCTTCTTCTTTCTGGTTGAAGATGACCTGGCTAGTCGATCCTCTCTTCTTTGGTGGTGGTGGAGGTGGTGGAGATCCACCAGCTGCAGCTAATACAAATGCCATGTCTTAGCAAACAAAAACAGGTCTTTCTCTCATAAAAATGAAAGTCGGAGTGAGGAAAAAAGGTGGGACTTTCATCATTTGTGAAAATAAAATGTTCTAGACTAATGAAAAGTGTTTATTTTACGTCATATGATCAAGCGTTCCATCATTAGGAAACTAAAAGTAAAATGAACCAATAAAAAGTTTTATAAACAAGTCACATGACCTGTTATGCTTACGTTCCGCGTTCCGCGCTGCGCCTCGGATCGATTCCGAGCCTTTACGTTTCGCGCCTTGGTTCGCGTTCCAGAACGCTTCCGGGTGCGCTAATGCTGAACGTCTTAAGGGACATTACGTAGTAACGCGATATGTTGCGTTTACGGGACGCATCGCGATGTGCCTTTTTAACGCGGTATTTGTACTAACGGAACGTTTACCGTTTCGCGGATCGGCAGCGAAACAAGAAAAAATAATTTAAACTATAATATAAATTGAATTTTAAAAAAATAATACAAATATATATAAAATATATTTGTGAATTAGAATAAGAACATATGTTACAGCTATAGATATTTGCTATTAAAAAACCATTGAAATTCACTGAAAAAACCATAGGTTATAGACCATATATAGTTAGGAATTAGCATTTACAAAACCTTGAAAATTCACTGAAAAAAACATAGGTTATAGACCATATATAGTTAGGGATTAGCATTTACAAAACCTTATTTTACTCGCATAAAACCATTGAAATTCGCATATATAGTTAGTTGCGCTAACTATATATCGCGCACCCGCAATCCACTGCTGATGATGTCACATATTACATCATTCATGACATGGTCAGTGACATCACTGATGACATCACTGATGACATCTCAAATGACATCACTGATGACATCACTGATGACATCTCAAATGACATCACTGATGACATCACTGATGACAAACAGACACTCACAGACTGTCACTCATCCATGGAGTTACTCACACATCTAGTCAGTCATGCAAAGAATCAATCACACCTCCATTTCCTCAACTATACAGTTATACACACCATACTTATTCGAACATATACTAACACATATTTACTCTTTTATACAATTCCTGATACAAGTTCACAATGATCCATACAGCCACTCACACATTCACTGGCTCGTATGCACAGTAATTTATATATGTGAACTCTCACATGTACTGTGTTTTACATATGTACTTACTTTGACATGTAGCACTGAGATATCCATTCACTCACCAATACACTCATGCACACAGTCAACCGCCCATACAGCTGTTTCCACATGGACTTTTGAACCCATACATCTAGTGAATCAACTGCTCACACATCTATGCACAGAGTCATACACCTCCCAGCCACGCCCACACACACTCAGTCTCCCATACAAATACTTGGGCAACCAATCAATAACCCATATAGTTACTCATATAGCTACTGATCAACACATGCAGCAGTTTACAGAACAACAGACATAATGATGCACAAATTAAGACAGTTTAGTCACTAACCCATGCACTCAGTGAGACACATTTAATCACTCACTTATACAGTCAGTCATGCACCTACTAAATCCTTCATCCAGACACTTATACATCCACTCATTCTTCAATATGTAATACATATTTTAACTTTACAGAAACATACAGTCACTGGATAATGTCATCAGTGATGTCATTAGTGATGTCATTTGAGATGTCATCAGTGATGTCATCAGTGATGTCACCGACCATGTCATGAATGATGTAATATGTGACATCATCAGCAGCGGATTGCGGGTGCGCAATATATAGTTAGCGCAACTAACTATATATGCGAATTTCAATGGTTTTATGCGAGTAAAATAAGGTTTTGTAAATGGTAATCCCTAACTATATATGGTCTATAACCTATGGTTTTTTCAGTGAATTTTCAAGGTTTTGTAAATGCTAATTCCTAACTATATATGGTCTATAACCTATGGTTTTTTCAGTGAATATATATATATATATATATATATATATATATATATATATATATATATATATATATATATATATTACCTACTGGCGGTCGCCAGTAGGTAGTTATAGTTAGGATTTTTTTCAATGTTAAATCTCAAAATTCGATTTGGAATAACTTTGGCACCGGTTGACGAATCTGCCTGAAAATTTCCTGAAAATGGCCTCGTCGAGCTCGGGTCCTTCCTTAAAAGTTTGGGGGGGATACGTCAAGCGGGGGCTGAGATAAAAGGGGGGTCCCAAAACGCGTTTTCCCCATGTTAATTTCCATAGGGCGGTCGATTTCACTTTTAGCCCGAACGGCTGAATGGATTTCCACCAAACTTGGCAAAATTGTAGGGACTGGTAGCCCGATGTGCCTTTGCTATGTCTCAAGATATGTGCTCCAGTGGATTTTGAGTAATTTAGGTTCAAAAAAATATATATATCTATATGCGCTCTCCGGTGCGCGCACCGGAGTACGCTCCAGGCGCGACACGCGACTTGCGCGCAGGAAGCTGATTGGCTCTTGGGTGTCTGTAAACATTCTAAACAGTCTGGAGCGGCCGCCATCTTGTGTCTCGGTAAAATCGAGACACAAGGGGTTTGAAAAAAAAAGGGGCAAATGACCATAAGGGGGAAGAGTAGACCCCCTCTGACCCCCTAGGTTTGATGTAGGGACTAAAATAGGGTCCTGCAGGGCATTACATTTTTTTTTTTTTTTGTTTTGCGCGGGGGAAGCGCATGGTACGCGCACCAACGAAGCACGGGGAAAATCCAGGACCATATTTATGAAGGCCTTGCGCTGCTAGTTTTGCGCCTCCTGTGCGTCAATTTTTGTGACGCACCAGCGGTGTAAAAAAATGCGCATTGTTATGCAATATTTAAAAAGTGACGCATCTATCTAGATGCGTCACTTTTTAAATATAGTGCAACGAGGCACATTTTATTACACTGCTGGTGTTATGCGTCACTTTTCTGTGCGCACTCCTTATGACATTCCAGATGTGTCATATTTAATGTATGACGAATCATGTTGCAAGGAGTTACAGATACGTCAGTATTTCTGACATATCTGTAAACATAAAAGTGATGCGAGGCAGGTGCAAGATTTTGGCGCAACAGCATCCTAAAAGTGACGCAGAGAAATCTTATAGATTTCAGTACGTCGTTATTACCAAGCTTTTTGCGGGGGAATGCCCCCTTTGCATACATTATACCTGACGCAGATATAATGTGGCGCAGAGTTTTAAAAAGTGACCCATGTACCTAGATGCGTCACTTTTTAAAAATAGCGTCAGGTATAATGCATGCAGAGGGGGTGTTCTCCCGCAAAAAGCTTTGTAATAGCGATGCAGTGAAATCTTTGAGATTTCACTGCGTCACTTTTAGGATGCTGTTGCGTCAAAATCTTGTGCCTGCTTTACAGCAGGTGTTAGACTGAGGCAAGACCTTTCACATGCTGCTTTCCCCATTTGAAAGGACGCATTACTGGAGTTGCGTCACTTTTGTGACGCACTCCAGCAATGCGTTACTTGGAATGTCATAAGGAGTGCGCACAGAAAAGTGACGCATCGCACCAGTGGTGTAAAAAAATGTGCGTTATATTTAAAAAGTGACGTATCTAGGTAGATGGGTCACTTTTTAAAATCAAGCGCCACATTATATCTGCGTGAGGTATAATGCATGCAGAGGGGGTGTTCCCCCACAAAAAGCTTTGTAATAGCGACGCAGTGAAATGTTTGAGATTTCACTGCGTCACTTTTAGGATGCTGTTGCATCCTTTAAATATAGTGCAACGAGGCACATTTTATTACGCTGCTGGTGTGATGCGTCACTTTTCTGTCCACAGTCCTTATGACATTCCAGATGTGTCATATTTAATGTATGACGAATCATGTTGCAAGGAGTTACAGATACGTCAGTATTTCTCACATATCTGTAAACATGAAAGTGACGCGAGGCAGGCGCAAGATTTTGACGCAACAGCATCCTAAAAGTGACGCAGAGAAATCTCATAGATTTCAGTACGTCGTTATTACCAAGCTTTTTGCGAGGGATTGCCCCCTCTGCATACATTATACCTGATGCAGATATAATGTGGCGCAGAGTTTTAAAAAGTGACCCATGTACCTAGATGCGTCACTTTTTAAAAAATAGTGTCAGGTATAATGCATGCAGAGGGGGTGTTCCCTTGCAAAAAGCTTGGTAATAATGACGCAGTGCGTCACTTTTAGGATGCTGTTGCGCCAAAATCTTGCGCCTGCTTCACAGCAAACCTTTCACATGGTGCTTTTTCCATGTGAAAGGACACATTACTGGAGTTGCGTCACTTTTGTGACGCACTCCAGCAATGCGTTACTTTTGTGTTTACAGATACGTCAGAAATACTGACATATCTGTAACTCCTTGCGAATTGATTAGTCATATATTAAATATGACATATCTGGAATGTCATAAGGAGTGCGTCCAGAAAAGTGACGCATCGCTGTTTTCACGTAGCGATGCGTCACTTTTCAGAAATGAGGCCTCCAGTTTATTCACTGTGTCATAACTTTCTTTTCTAACACTCACCTTCTTTCATTCCTCCTACTTCACTTCCTTTCACCTCTCATACCTTTCTGTTCTTTCATACTCATTCTCCTTTCAATTATCAATGCACTATATTTCACTTACTCTTCATTTTTTTAAGAATATAGCTCTTTGATGAGAATTGGAGGTAGTTCTGAAAAGAACTTTTGGTTTTCTTCTTTTAACTGAACAGGAACAAAAACAGGGAATGGAAACTGCTCAACAGGAGCAAAAAGGAAAGAAAAAAATTAGGGGTGGGAAGGGCAGCGATGGTTCTCCAATGCTCGAACCATGAGCAGGACACTTTGCTCCCCATAGGTGAGGAGTTGATTGCAGTATCTGCATTTGACGACCCCATGGTTAAATGCAGGTTGTATGTTTGCCACCTGCTCCTGTGATTGTTCTCTCCCAGAAGAAGTTGCTCCTCCTGTTGATGTAGAGGCCCCATCTCTGGGAACCTCTTGTGCCAGAGCCCTGACACTTTCCCGGGCAAAATTCTGGGGGTGCCTCCTCTCCACATGGCGAATCATGGTGAAGTTGCCAAAAGAGTATTTTTTTGGGGGGTTACCCCGTGACAGGACCTGTTTGCAGATCCTGCACTCTACTTTTGGTGCATTCACCTTCTTCTGGTCTGCTGGAAACTTAAAAAATTTCCAGATGAAATGTTCTTTGACCTTCGGCTGAGGAGGCTCTTCATCAATGAAATCATTGGAGTCATCTTCACTGCTGGATGGTCTGGCAGCCATGATTAATCAAGAAATATGGAACAGCAAAAAAGGCAGGTCTTTCAGTCACAAAAGTGAAAGAAGAAGTGAAGGAAATGGGTGGGGATTTCATTCATTGTAAAAAAAAACTGTTAGCAACCAATGAAAAGTGTTATTTTAGGGTCACATGACCCGACGCGTTTACGCTGCGCGCTCCGGAGCACTTCCGGTGCGTTTACGCAGCGCGATCGTAGGCGCTTCCGGGGCGCAAACGTGGCGCGATCGTAGGCGCTTTTGCGTGCGTTTATGCGCCGCGAACGTAGGCGCTTCCGAGGGCACTTACGTTGCGCGCCGAAGTGACGTCATCAAACTTTTATAGAAATGCATAATCATTTTCCTTATTAAAAAAAACTAATTTTATTTGTATGGTACCAAATGTTTTGCATTATTATTAACTTTTCATTCATATTTTTTTTCACGAACGACAGTTGCGCTCTGGGTGCGCTTTCAGATGAGCTCACGGAAAAGCTTACCGGAGAGCTTAGATGAAAGCTTCCCGGAGCGCGCACCCAGAGCGCAAAAGAAAAAAATTATATAAAAAAACATGAATACTTTAAAAAAAACAGCAAATTGTAAAAAAAAAAAAAGGTTAGAAACTCGATATACAAAGGAATTAGCATTTAAAAAACCTATGAAATTCACTGAAAAAACCATAGGTTTCACACCAGTTATAGTTAGGAATTAGCATTTAAAAAACCTATTAAATTCACTGAAAAAACCATAGGTTTCACACCAGTTATAGTTAGCTGGAAATTTTACTGATATAAAACCATTGAAATTCCCACGTTATAGTTAGATGGACTCACTATAACTTGCGCGTGCAATGCACTGCTGATGATGTCTTATTAAGCCAGTTAACCAATCAATTTTTAAAAACCATCCATTTAGACACTTATTTAAACATTTATTCTTCCATCAACTTTTACATATACATATATAAAATATATTTATTTTTCAGAAAGACACACATTCACTGGATGGTGTCATGAGTGATGTCACTGACCATGTCATGAGTGATGTAATATGTGATGTCATCAGCAGTGCATTGCACGCGCAAGTTATAGTGAGTCCATCTAACTATAACGTGGGAATTTCAATGGTTTTATATCAGTAAAATTTCCAGCTAACTATAACTGGTGTGAAACCTATGGTTTTTTCAGTGAATTTAATAGGTTTTTTAAATGCTAATTCCTAACTATAACTGGTGTGAAACCTATGTTTTTTTCAGTGAATATATATATATATATATATATATATATATATATATATATATATATATATATATATATATATATATATATATATATATATATATATATATATATATATATATATATATATATATTCAATGAAAAAACCATTGGTTATAGAACATATATAGTTAGGAATTTGCATTTACAAAACCTTATTTTACTCGCATAAAACCATTGAAATTCCATATATAGTTAGATGCGCTAACTATATATCGCGCACCAGCAATCCACTGCTGATGATGTCACATATTACATCATTCATGACATGGTCAGTGACATCACTGATGACATCACTGATGACATTATCCAGTGACTGTATGTTTCTGTAAAGTTAAAAAATGTCTTACATATTGAAGAATGAGTGGATGTATAAGTGTCTGGATGAAGGATTTAGTAGGTGCATGACTGACTGTATGAGTGAGTGATTAAATGTGTCTCACTGAGTCCATGAGTTAGTGACTAAACTGTCTTAATTTGTGCATCATTATGTCTGTTGTTCTGTAAACTGCTGCATGTGTTGATCAGTAGCTATATGAGTAACTATATAGGTTATTGATTGGTTGCCCAAGTATTTGTATGGGTTACTGATTGTGTGTGTGGTTGGCTGGGAGGTGTATGACTCTGTGCATAGATGTGTGAGCAGTGGATTCACTAGATGTATGGGTTCAAAAGTGCATGTGGAAACAGCTGTATGGGCGGTTGACTGTGTGCATGAGTCTATTGGTGAGTGAATGGATATCTTAGTGCTACATGTCAAAGTAAGTACATATGTAAAACACAGTACATGTGAGAGTTGACATATATAAATAACTGTGCATTAGAGCCAGTGAAGTTGTGAGTGGCTGTATGGATCATTGTGAACTTGTATCAGGGATTGTATACGAGAGTAAATGTGTGTTAGTATATGTTTGAATAAGTAAGGTGTGTATAACTGAGGACATGGAGGTGTGATTGATTCTTTGCATGACTGACTAGGTGTGTGAGTAACTCCATGGATGAGTGACAGTCTGTGAGTGTCTGTTTACACTGATTGTATCTAAGGTTATATTAGAGTCTGAAGAGGTTCATCGTATTATCACATGAATGATATCATCAGTGATGTGATCAGTAATATCAAATGAGATGTCATCAGTGATGTCATTTGAGATGTCATCAGTGATGTCATCAGTGATGTCACTGACCATGTCATGAATGATGTAATATGTGACATCATCAGCAGTGGATTGCGGGTGCGCGATATATAGTTAGCGCATCTAACTATATATGGAATTTCAATGGTTTTATGCGAGTAAAATAAGGTTTTGTAAATGCAAATTCCTAACTATATATGTTCTATAACCAATGGTTTTTTCATTGAATTTTCAAGGTTTTGTAAATGCAAATTCCTAACTATATATGGACTATAACCTATGGTTTTTTCTGTGAATTTCATTGGTTTTTTAAAAGCTAACATCTGTAGCTGTAAAATGTATTCTTCTTTAAAACCCAAAATATATTTTAGATGTTTATTGATAATTTTTTTAAAAATATTTTTTTCCTTCGCTTCCGGTAAGCGAACCGGGAAACTTTCCGTTAGCTCATCTTGATGCCGCGATCTAGTACGCGAACCGGTAAACGTTACGTTAGCGGAACTGTGACGCGTCGCGGAAGCGCGACGTATCATTGTCGCGTAATGCGTCTTATGACGCGCCGCTTTAGTGCTCCCGAAAGTGCTCGGGACCGCGAACCGGAAACGATGCGGGAGGCGGCGCGCACCGCGTAACGTAAGCGGAACAAGTCATGTGACTTGTTTATCAAAGTTTTCATTGGTTCATTTCACTTTTGGTTTCCAAATGATGTATGACTAGGTCATGTGACCTAAAAATAACACTTTTCATTGGTTCAGAACTTTTGCTTTTCCCAAATCATGTAAACCCCTTCTTCTTTCCTCACTCTGACTTTCATCTTGGTGAGAGAAAGACCATTTTCCATTTTGATTGCAATGGCTTCTATCTTTGCTTCAGCTGGTGGACCCCCACCACCACCTCAACCTCCTCATGACAAGAGAGGACCACCATCACAATTCATCTCCAACAGAGAGGAGGAAGAGGACGACTTAGAAGAAGAGGACACTGATGAACCTGAATTTATTCAGGAGTTGCCCCGTGTTTCCCGAAGGAAAACAAGTTTTATTTGGCAGTTTTTCTCAATTCCTCGAGGGGAGAAGAAGGTTAATGCCAAATATGCCACCTGCCTAATTTGCAAAAAAAGATTATCTCGAGGCACAGAGAAAAAGTATAGTATGGGCAACTATACTATGCATCGCCATATGGTCAGGTGGCATCCATTAAATTACAGCCGGGCAGAGTTAAGGGACCTGCAAGATAATCCCCCGACAACTCCTGTGGCCAAATCAACTTCAAATATATCTTTGACTGCAAGAGAGGCACAGGAAACTGTGCCAAACATACAGCCAAACTTCAAGCACATGAAGTTTACGTGCATACATTGTGGTGCTATGCTCTCATGTGGCAACATGAGCGTAAACTTAATCAACTTGGTCTTTGATAACCATAACTGCCCTAACCCACCCAAGCAGTAATTTTTTCTTTGCTCCTGTTGAGCCCTTTTCAATGCCTGTTTTTTTGTTGTTTCCCCTCCATGAAAAACACAAAAAAAACATAAAACTGTTCTAAAAATACAAAAAAATCAAAAAATGTTCAGAAAAAAAAAAAATAATAAATAAAACAACAAAAACATAAAAAAAAGTTATTTTCAGAACTACCTCCCCTTTGAAATAAAATTGCTAGAATGTTTAGCACTCTGGCAAGCTCTATTTCTTTTGGTTCGCTTCAAGTTCGCTGCCGGGTTCGCGAACTTTAAGCGAACCAAAAAAATATTTTTAAAAAAAAAAGAAGAGTTAGTATAAGGGAAGTAAACAGAGAGTAATGTAAAAAGAAAGACAGCTATAGGGAGTAAACCAGAGATAGTGTTTAATAGATCTATTTATTAATTCAGGATGACGATAAGGTGTGATGTCTCCTGAGGTTTGTTTAAGGTGAGACCTACTCAGGGTTACAGATCAATTTTACACTTGTTGAAGAATACAGAGAAGATAAAGCATGTGAAGGCCTACCAATGAAGTAAATCATGACCTCTTATTATATCATTCATGACATGGTCAGTGACATCATCAGCAGTGCATTGCGGGTAAAAAGAGTAGAAAGCATTTACCTTATAATTCTTGTTACCTTTTTAAAATATTTTTTCATACTTTCAATCTGTAAAAGAGAGAACAAACATTTCCAAAAAGATTACAACATGTATTTAAAAAATAGAAAAGAAAAGGGAAAAGGTTCAAGAAGAAACACTTTTTCAACAACTTTGACATTTACAGAAGCCTCTGCTTCTCTACGTCCCCTACACAATCCTAAAGATATATGTTTTAAACAAACAGTATCTTCATGCTGATGAACTGAGACCTATTTTGGAACATGGTTCTTCTTTTGCACTGCTGATGTCTCACAATAGTGATGCAATAGGAGCACAAAAAAGATGTAAAGCCATCATAAAATTGTGTCTAATATTTTAAATGATAGTTTCAGGATGCAAATAAGATGTCTGCTTTGAAGAGCTTTCTTTGAGGTGAGGCCTATTCCTTTTTTTAAAAAAAACAGTACCCAGAAGTACAGCACTGTAAGCATTAAAATTGACACTTACAGAAGACTCAGTTTCTCCATATCTACCTCACATTTCTAAATATATATCATAAGTACAAACAGAAGAACATTAATTATACATGTTATATGGTTTATTTTTGCTGTTCTCAGAATGTATCAAATTTCACTTAAATCAGTGACTTGAAGGTATTCATCATGTAACAGCGGGGAAAAAAAAACACACTCAAAATGACTGTGTTTAAAAACCCCATACAACCTAAGAAATCTGATTTCAAAACTCCTTAAAATTAACTTACTTTCAATGACGTCGAAGGATCTCCTATGAACAGCATCCACTCTGTTGTGCTATAAATATTTTCATCCCGCCACTTTCTGAAAGAAAACCTCCATCGATACGAAAAATATGTTACATAGAAGAAAAGACTTCTCTCATTCTATCACATGTTTCCACTAGGCCAAATCATGTTGCCGCGATTCGCAACTCTTGTAATTCTTCCAATCAAATCCCGACATTTTCTATTTTCGCAACTTTCAAAAAGAATACATTTAAGATTATTTTCACAATCCTGGACTACTAATATCTTACCCTTCTTTGTCACTCATGTTCTCCTTTTCCTATGACACTGATACTGCTTACTATGAAGCAGACTTACTTGCATCAGGTTTATATAGTTGGATTTTTAAATTGACATTATAATTAAAAGTTTTGGACCAATAATCTAGACAGCATTGCAGACTTACATTCCCTCTACTTCATGAACCTTTTGCAATTCTTCACAGGAAATCCCGAGATTCTTCCATTAAAATTTTGGTTTTAAAAACACCAGGTAAGAATTTTTAAGGTCAAACAGCAATTTTTTTTTTAAAGTTACAACGGAATCATTGCAGAATGACCAGCCGTTTCGAGACTTTAAATAAGCTGTATAATGTCCTGATGTTGTTGAAGGACCATCGTGATAGATAATTGCTACAGTTACAAAAGTCCTTCCTGATATTGAAAGCTGAGAAGCCACACATTTTTTTATTAAAGTTGACAATTTTGATCCATCAGGCCTACATCGTTGAATCATTAAAATGACATACTGTCCATATCTACGTATAAATAATGTTGACATCATTTCAGATTTACATTGGCTACACTCCATGTTGTGATCCGCTGCATTTACTAGCTTATTAAAGGAGACTGATTTACTGTCTGGCAAAGTTAAATATATAAATCTTTCTGAGTCTACACTAGTAGTACTTGATACCCTACAATTCTCGCAGTCATGCTGCCATTGATAAGAAAGCCCAAACAGGTGATCTACATCTACACCCTCATCTTGCAATACATCAAGCATATACATTAAAAACTCCTGACAATCTTGCTGATTATTTTCAGAGAAGTCTGTTTGACCTGAACATTCATCTAACAGATAACGAACTTCAGACACACTTTCTACTTTTGTTCGATCAGTGCTACATTTCTCGAAAACAGAATTCAACAAGAATCTGTTCTTTTAAACTCTCTAGTGAAAAGAGAACATTAACCACTACATTTGCATAGCAGTTGACACCAGAACTGTTTTCAAATTGAAAACCGACAACATCTTCAACAGAATCCACTTTCTTTCTGCTAACAATTTTCGGTTCATTGACTTTTAGTCTTTTTGCAACAACCTCCCTACTATTACTGATATTTCTACGTTTCCGGCCTACCACACGTTTCTCAAACAAAGGATATTGAGGCAAATGTGGCGCATACTCTCTTCTTAACCTATTGTATTCCTTAACACAATCTAGATCCGCACAAATGTTTGTGACATCACAGTCAATCAAGTACAATCCTGATAAAGTTCTAACTCGTGACAATGCCACATATGCCATACCCTCCTTGAACACAGAACTGCCAATATTCACCAATGCACTGTCTACACTTAAACCTTGCGATTTATGAATTGTTACCGCATATGCCAAGCAAACAGGAAACTGTTTACGGCGAACATATAAGTCTTTAACAAGCAAAAACCTAGCAGAACAACGACCAATTAGCTGTACTTCCTCAATGCCATCAAATTTAATTTTTAAAAATTCTATTCCATCTCTATTTCTGTACTTCTCAAAATCAACAACATTACCCATTGATCCATTTACCAGACCTCTTTCAACATGTAAATTTCTTCTCAAAATGATTCGGCAATTTAAACACACATTCAAAGTCTTTTCAAAACCCGCTGTTTTAGATATAGTCTTCTCTAATGAATCCAATTTTGATTTCAAATTTTCTGACAAAATAATTGTTGATCCCATGTGCTCTATTTTGTCAATAGCTTCAAGTTTCACAATCTCTTGCTTTTCTAAATTCAACATTTTGTTGTTGAAGATGGCACATTCTGCAAGAGTTGGCATCAAACATATTCCGGATTTCTTCTCAGTAATTTTCTGAAAAATATTCTCAGCCACAATCTCTTGTTCGGGATATAAATTTGAAAGTAATCGTGCATTTAAAGCTTCTTTTCCATGCTCGGTCACTTTTCCAATTCTTTTCCAATTCTAATATCTTGTAGAATATTCTTGTAATCTTCATCTTTTGCCTGACGCATATTTTCATGCAGTTCAGCATAATTGAAGTTTAACCATATATTGACGTTGCCAATGCTCCCTAGGCACTTCCTGGTATCTTCATGCGTGAGTATTTTGAACACAGGTTCTCCTTTTACTGGTGTCAGCTGCAGAAGATCTCCGAAAACAATGATGTGTTTGCCACCAATTAACACATCATATTCAGTTTTAAGTACTTCTTGCATTCTCAAATGCACAAAGGCAAGCATGACATTGGAAACCATGCTTACTTCGTCAATGATAAGTAGTTTCATTTTCCTCAAGACTCTTGAAACTTCACAGCAAGCATCCCCAGATAACTTGTGATATTGTAATTTGTTGTCATGCTCCACCGGCAGCATCAGTAGACGATGCAAAGTAATACCTTTAATGTTATGTGCTGCAAGTCCAGTAGGAGCGGTGACAACACAAGACAGCAATGACTCAGTCCTTTCCTGCAGATAGCATGAAATTGCTTTAATGAGGAAACTTTTTCTAGTTCCCGCTTCTCCACTCACATACAGTAGGACAGGCTTCAACGATGTACATGAGCACTCTTTCTTCTCATGACTTAATCCATGCTCAATTTGCTTGGTAACTTCATCATATATTTTCCTCTGCTCAACGTTGAGTTGTTTTTCTAAGTCTTCTAAGTTAACTGAATCCTCCTGAGCATGTGCCATGGCTCTTTCCACTTCATTCATAGCAGTGGCAGCTTCATTTTCGATAATGGGTCCTCCAAGTGGATCTTGACTCAATGAAACAGAACTCTGACTGTCCTGAGAACTGTCTCTGGCAATCTCGGCTGCAATCGTTGCTTCCTGCTCAATTTCCAAAGTTAGCATTTCTTGATATTTGGGAAAAGCAGGACATTCTATGCTATCCTTAGCAGCAGTGAAAGAGTCTTCGTAACAGAGGAAATCTCCAAGCAGTTCCTCTTCTGCACGCCAAGGCTTGAAAAGTTGCAAAAGTGCTAAATAGAAAAACTCCTTTTTTTCTGAAGGTTCGCCACTCAATTTTCGATGGTTTACTAATTGGCATTTTCTTTGCTTGACCAGGCATCCCTCACTTCCAATTACAGCATACACTCCTTTCTCAATATCTTCTTTAATGTTCCTCTTGAATATATAATTTTGTAGAACCTCATATAGACAAACATTCTCAAGGTGACTGCTTCGATTTGAATAATATGTATCCAACATGTTGGTCTTCAAAATGTCGGTACTGTTTGGTTCCTTTTCTGCCAAATATTCAATTTCCCGGACAGGTTTTAGAACCCGATTTCGCGTTGCAGCAAGACCAAGACTCGCCCAAACAATACTCCTGGATTTGGCATAGAGACTTGCTGAAGACAATCGATCTGAACATTCGTAAGCTCCGATTTCTCGATGCGACAACATCTTCAGACTGAAACTGTACAACTTCTTGCTGAGGCTCTTTTCATGGGAAATGTCCTCCCACATATCCTTCAGTTCTGTCTTTTCTTTTTTGGTGATGTAAGATGTCACATACCGAGCCACAGCCATACAGTTGTCACCCACAAACTGTATATCCATGTTAGCATTCCACATGGAAAAAATCACTGGGTTGTAGTCGTTGATGTACTTGGACTCTTCGTTCCTTTTCAAATTGTATGTATTTTTGGGTGATTTCCTCGTCACATTATGTCGCAGTGAAGACATCAAACTGTTCACTTTTCCTTTAGAAATCACCGGTCGTGGAAAGTTGAAACGACATTTGGTGTAGAACTTGTCCTTGTTTCTGAATTTACGACGACAGTACTTTCCACAACGATGGCTTTGGAAACGTAGAACTTGTTCTCTTAGGCTTTTCTTCTCCGTTGCGTTTGGAACAGCACACGTAGAATACTGTTCTATGAAATTCATCACTAAGTCATCCGGATCTGTTCCAAATTTAGGTGCATCCTTGATCCACAACAACATATGTATATGAGGAGCACCTCTTGCTTGGTACTCCTTTCTCCAGAAGAAATCCAACACCTCTCCAAGAGGTGGATTCTTCTTATTTGTGATGAAAGACATCATAGCTTCAAATCTATGATTGAAGTACCTGCATACATTCACAGGATCCAAAGAACACAGTTCTCCAGGTGTCTTGAATTCAATGTTTTCAATATTTCCATTTGCCTCTCGTAGAAATTCAAGTAAGTCTTCCCAGCCATACTCGGCACAGCTGAGAGTGAGGAACCATGTCGGAGTTCCTAAGTTCCTCAGCATACATTTTAAATCACCATGACGACGGTACCAGTACTCATTAGTACCACGCTGACACGCCATGAGATTAATTAAGTGAGAATCCAAAATACTGTCTTGGACATTGACTTTATGCATAAAGTCCCTTGCCGAGATATTTCGCATCTGTATACCACTTTTTAAGATGTGGTTCACTGCATATGACAGTCCAGACAGATCGCTTTCAAACAGGAGATGAAACAAATAGGGAATGCATTGACAAAACCTAGGATCTTCTGCATACAATCGTAAAGTCCGGTATTCAGACGCAGGAATTTGATGAGGTCGCTCATCATATCTTCCTCCTCGACCTGTGGGAAATAGCTGTGGGAAACACCGAGCTTCCAAACTTTCCTCCCAAACACTAATGGGACTCCCTTTGGCTTGTTTCATTTGAAACAACTCAATAGCATTCCCCATGACTTCCTTGGAATGCAAAGGATGAACACTATAATGTTCATATATTTCTTCACTTTTAGAGGCCTCTACTTTCTCAATTTGGCCAGCACACAAATCGCTATCCTCTTCATCACTTACTTCCTCTTCTGCAACATATACATTCTTATAGTACTTATTATTTTTCTTCAAATACACTGTTGCCTTTTTGACTTTCCTAACATCCACTAAATCTTGCCATATTTTCTTATTCTTTGTCGGAACCCCATTAACCAAGATAACCAGAGGTTCCTCTTCCACTTTTTCTATTCCAATTGTGTTAATGTTTTTGTTCAAATCTAGAGGCAAATAAACAACTCTTCCCTTTAATCCTCTCTGTAAATCTGCTGGAGGCAACTTCCCTGTCTTTGGCTCCATTCTTACAATAGCCTGAAAGGGATGGATACTTTGAATCAAAATAGATTCATAAGTATTTAAATCCTTCAATTCAGAAGGAATCTCAACCAATTCCAGATTATTATGAACTGCCCTAGCAGGCATCTGGTTTTGGTTTAATTTATTACAACAATAAGTACACACACGTTGATCCGATCCTAAATCAAAATAATTTTCTACCATCAAGTATGTGGCAAAATCCTTCCATTCACTATTATTTTCCCTTTCACTTTTTGCATATAAATCCACTACCTTAGTCTGATTCTTATAATAAGTGCGTCGACAACATATACAAGTGAAATTAGGCCTCTCACTTGATTTCATCTGAAAAGTGGCAATTTCCTTCTGAAAATTATCTGTACTGGAAACCTGTACATTATCTTCAACATTACCCTCTACTTCAGGGTCAATTTGAACATTCTCATCTTTACTACTAAAGTAACAAAACTCAATTTCTTCACAAATATTCTTCACATCTATCTCAGAACCATGCAAAAGAGCAGCACATAATTGTTTAAGCATAATTGCTGGACTCTTAGCATAATACAACATTCTCACTAATTTTCTCACTTTATTATGATGCACTGCTACCATCCTGAAATGATGAAAAACACTCTGGCATACTCTCCTGGAAAGACAAGCCAGTGAATGACCACGCAAACCTGTCATTTGTCTCACTCTGCAAGGATCTAAATCTTGCAACAACTTCATTTTCTGCTTCAAACTTTTCTTATTAAATGTCCGTATAAAATCACAAAGCAAATTGATGGAAACCTGTCGCACACTGCAAATAGAACTACACTTCCAAATGTACACAGGACCCTTAGGACGTCTTCCTAAAACCTCATCACTTAGCACCTCTTCTGTCTCTGTTGTCACAAGTTTTTCTTTTTCAACTGGACAACCATCCTTCACTTCATAAGCTCGACCACTGGTGTCAACTGCAAACATCAAATCATTATCCTGAAAATAACTCTCCTCATTAAAAAATGCCTCAGAACTTGAACTATGCATCCATTCTCCGGAAAAAACTTCACAAAAGTTACTACGATTTACTACTCTCTTCCATCTACTGTTTGTTTTGAAATCAGAAGTTACCTTGCTTAGTTTCCTAATTCTATTGATTACCAAAATAAACAACTTTCGCTTAATTTCAAAAGCATGATCAATAATTTTCTCTACATTTTTCTTCTTCTTATAAAATGCCGCTTTCTGTTGGCCTTTTTTAATATTTCTTAATAAATTAACTATTATCCTGTTACGGAACATTCGTTTTCGAATGTCCCTAAACTGTTGTTTCCTTCTACTATCATGCACAGAGTTATCTCTTCCTCTACCAGTAACATTTTTGATGGGTCTTTCCTTTCCATTTAAATTACTCTTCTTTTTCTGAACTGAAACATTTTTGCGAAAAATACTTTTTTTACTAAAAATATTTTTTAAGAATGATTTTGTGCTCTTACCCGGAGCTTTCTTGGTGTTTTGATAAGTATTTGGGGAAGAGGACTGCTGCAATAAAACATCATCCTGCTGTCTTTGACGTTTTCTAGCCTTTCTAATACGATTTTTTGTTGGCATTTTTCAAATTTAAAAAAGATCTGCAGTTGAATCTGTGGAAAAATATAATAAAAAATGTTATTAACCACTATTACCAAACAGTAAATGAATAACAGTCATCATAAACTTAACGCCCTACTTATTATTTAACATAGAAAATCTTTTGCACCAGCACTGCATCACAAGGACATTTTCAGTCATTTCCTCTTGAATGCAGGTATACAATTGATTTATATGCTGTGTTTAAAAACGATTTTTTGAAAACAATTACATTTCTGGATATGTACTGCTAGAGCTTCATAGGTTGCTTTGGGTCATATTTATAAGGCATATGAGTGTCTATAATGGTATTTTTCCTTTTTAAATGGAAAGCGTTCTTCATGGTGCAAGTTTCTTGTAAATACGCTCCCACCTGCGAAACGGAACTTTGCGATGCGAAGCTGATTGCCTCCCCGATGTCTGTCAACATTCTAAACAGACCGGAGCGGCCGCCATCTTATCTCTCGGTAGGATCGAGAGAGAAGAAGAGGTGAAAAACGAAGGGGGAATTTAATGAAAGGGGGCAACGTATACCCCTCTTGACCCCCTAGGAATGTTGTTGGGGTTTTTAAAGGGTCCCGTGGGGAAAATAAAAAAAATATATTTTTCACGGTAGAAGCGCTTTCCGAACACCGAACTGGGCCGCAAACTGCTGGCGAAACGGGAATTCGCCATTTTGTGCTTCGTTTTAATTAAATTACTAAGCATAAGGGGGTGCGGGAGACGTATCCTAATCCCTTATATTTTCTGAGGGTGGCTGAGAAGGCTCATATATGTTGATACATGTGTTCCAGCGGCTGTGCGTGAGCTTTTTTTTTTTTTTTTGCTGCGTGACGTCTGTTAACGTTCAATTCGAAGGAAATCAGGAAGAGTTGACCACCAATTTGTCAGTGCGATAAAATATTTCGTTATAAATGAATCCTTATTGATAAACATTGTCTGCGCCATCTTGTCTTTTTTACAATGCCACAATTTTGTCGTACACGGCAGCCATTTTACATGCCAGGCCGGTCCCAGGCTATCACCTAGCCCCAGCTGTAGAGAATCCAGACATGCCAACCCTCCCGATTCAGGCGTCAGACTACTGATTTCAGTGCTACTCTCCCGCCTCCCGATTCCTGCAAACAAAAACCCGGGGGCATATTACCAACAACTAGCGATAACTTGTTTAGAGACAAAAATTATCGCCGCACATCGGCGATTTTTATCGCAGATAAACCTTGCTATTAGCAAGGTTTATCGCAAATGCGATAAAAAACGGCCGCAATTCATGAATATCGCTGAAAAGTCAGCAATATTCATGCATTATCCAGCAAATGCTCTTAGCCATGTTATCCACCTCTCATTGGATAACATGGCTAAAAACTGCTCGCAAATGCGATAAGAAGCGGCCGCAATGCATCAATATCGCTGAAAAGTCAACGATATTCATGCATTATCCAGCATATGCTCTTAGCCCCATGTTATCCACCTCCCATTGGATAACATGGCTAAGAACTGCTGATGGCCCCATGAGGAACGCTTTCCATTTAAAAAGGAAAGAATAACATCATAGAAAAGAATCGTTTTTAAACACAACATATAAATCAATTGTATACCTGCATTCAAGAGGAAATGACTGAAAATGTCCTTGAGACACATGAAAGCGTTTTCTGGAATGCCCTAGCACCATTTTTTCGACATTATTAACATGGCTATGTAACTCCCATAATCAAAATCTAAATTTGCCAAGCGCAGGTGGGAGCGTATTTACAAGACACTTGCCCCATGAGGAATGCTTTCCATTTAAAAAGGAAAAATAACATCAAATACACTCAAATGCCTTATAAATATGACCCAAAACAACCTATGAAGCTCTAGCAGTACATATCCAGAAATGTAATTGATTTCAAAAATGGTTTTTATAAACAACATATCTGTTTCAGCTTACATAGGAGACCATGGAATGGGCTTCATATACAACAATAACTTGTATAACTGCATTCCAGAATGCTACACCGAATATGCAATTACAATTTCTCAAAGTAACAAAATCTATTTCTATATCACTACAGACAAAGCCACAGTTTAAAAACACAGCTTTCTTCATCATTTTCTCCTTAATTCATACTATTCTCTATCTAAAATAAATAAATCTTTTCTCACCTTAGCAAATACTTTTTGAGTTTTGAAAACAGTCTCAGAAATACACCAAATTGTCTTCAGCAGAAGAAAAAGGATGCACTCCAGAGTCTGCAGCTATTGAAAGCACAGAAATACAGATATTCATTTCACATATCTCTCATATTAGCCAATCATAACTTCTCCCTCACTTTTTTCAAATCAAAACCCTTCCCCCCTCTGCCCTCTCTGCCTTTTTTCCATAGCAACGACCTCCTGGAAGACCTCTCATGTTTGCAAATTCACACAACAATGTTTCAATTGAACTCTGAACTCTCAGTGCACCTGCGTATCCAGTGCAATCTTTCATTAAAAGTTTCTTCCTTGACCATTCAAATTACATCTTTCAAAGAACACATCCATGCACCCTAACTTTCTGTTTTCAGAAATGGAAATACACCAATCACTGCTAATGAATCATTAGCATTGGAAATCCACAGTTTTTTTTCTTTACAAACTCCTACTGTTTCAACTGCCCTTTCATTACCACACTTCATCTGACTCCAGCACAACCTTCTCCCACCATGTTTAACGTCTGGATTGTTGGACATAGTTACATCCACTGGGCTCAAAGGTATGCTGAGAACAGAAATTTACACAACCTCAATTTACAAGATGTGGAAATTAAGTGGTTGGGCCAAAGAGGATTAAAATGTCACCAATTGATACCATTGGTGAAAACCTTTATGCATTTGCCAAAACCTGACCTGTTAATAGTGCACTGTGGAGGTAATGATTTGGGCACTTTGACAGGGGTAGGTCTGGAAATGCTTTTAAAGGACACCTTTGAGCAATTAATGGCACTTTTTCCTCAAACTGCCTTGGTATATTCCAATATATGCCAAAGACAGAAATGGAGGTGGTCCAACCAATTTTGTCCACAAATTGAGAAGTCGAGGAAGCATGTAAACAAATCTGTTTCAGCTTTCATGAGAGACCATGGAATGGGCTCCCTGTACAACAATAACTTGCGTTACTACATGCAAGATATCTACAGAGGAGATGGAGTTCACTTCTCAGATGAGGGCAACAGAATTTTCATTCTGAATTTAAGAATGTGCATTGGTACCTACTTATAAGTACCTAAATGTACCATAAACCCAAAAGCTCTTCTCAGAGCTACCCTTCATCTAATCACTCACAATTATTATTTTTTTCTAACTTTTTTCACTAATTTTCCACAAAATACGCTCCCCGAGGCGCTACCCGGTTCGCTAACCGAAAGCTAACCTCGCGGAATTTTTTAAAAAAATGTTTTTTTTCCGCACATATAAGCTTCCTCAGCCACCCTCAGAAAACCTAGGGGGTCAAGATAAGTCGACCGTGCCCCCTTCTACCCATTCTGAACATTATTTGCCCTCCATCTTGTATCTTAAAGCGACCGAAACACAAAATGGTGGACTCCCGTGACGCTTAAGGTTCGCTAACCGGGCCGCTTTCCAGAAAGCGGTCCTAAAAAAAGGTGGGAAAGTAATTTACAGAAAAACGACTAGAGACACTCTCACCAAATATAGATTAGCTCATACTACATAACAATCCCTTTCATTCTCACAAATTTGATTGAAATTTCATTTAGCCATTTAGCCTGTAGACCTATCTAAATACCCTGAGGTAAATTACTTCACAAAACACATCTAAAATATTGGAATTGACAACCAATGAAAACTTTACTTTCATTTACAATTTTTATTACCTGACATTTGATTGGTTATATACCTGAATATATATAAAGGAAGAGAAGGAAACACAGCCATTTTCAATGCTACTTCCTGAACTACATTTCAAGAGCCTTTTCACCTCCCTGTAAAGTACATTGATAATTTGTAAGTGGCACTTTAAATTAATTTGTAAAAACGTTTATTGATAATTATTTACTGTCCCCCTGCTATAGTTATAGATACAGATAAGCTCCTCTGTTACATTTATTGATTGACTTACACTTCTCTGCTATAATTATGAGTTTACTTACTTTAACTTCACTGTTAAAAAAACAGAACTACATGTCTGAACTTAAACCCAACAGTGCCCTAACTCTTCTAATATAATTATTTTTTTATGCAATTTACAGCAAAAAAATGGAAGGGGAGCACGAAAAAACCAATGTTTCCTTCGACATTACAACAGAAGACATTTTAACTGAAGAAAATGTGGATGAAGATTTGATGGATGAATCTTTTGATGAACAATTTATTGAAAGCTTACAAGACACAGAAACATCCATGTTTGACGAGATTCCAGATGATGTAATGCTGGAAGTTTTAATGAACTATGAAAATAATAAATACATTTTTTTTAAATCAAAATAAATAAATAAATAAAAAAAAAAGAACAAAAACAACAAATAATTAACATACAGTATTAGAAAAGTCTATCATTCTTTTATCCTTATAGTACGCTGCCCAGAACGCTTTCCGGTTCGCGAACTTGGCGTTTACCACGCAAAAAAAAATAATATTTTTTTTTTTTGGACCCTCCTAGGCCCTTTTAAAACCTCCACATAAAACCTAGGGGGTCAACGAGGATCTACTATGCCCCCTTATAGTAATTTCCCCCTTTGTTTTGGCCTCCTCTTGTCTCTCGATCCTACCGAGAGACAAGATGGTGGCCGCTCCGGACTGTTTAGAATGTTGACAGACACCGGAGGGCCAATCAGCTTCGCATCGCAAAGTTCCGATACGCGAAAAGTTCGCTAACCGGATCGCTGCCCGGAGCGCTGTTACAGATATATATCTTGATTTAAACGTTAATTTCTCAAAATCCACTGAAGCACATATATTGAGACCTAGCAAAGGCACATCGGGCTAACAGTCCCTACAATTTTGCCAAGTTTCGTGAAAATCCATTCAGCCGTTCGGGCTAAAAGTGAGACCAACCGCCCTATGGAAATTAACATGGGAAAAACGCGTTTTGGGACCCCCCTTTTTTCTCGGCCCCCCCTTGACGAACCCCCCCAAATTTCCAGGAGCTGCTCAGAAACAAAATGTGCCATTTTCCTGAAAATTTCAGCCAATTCCGTCCACAAACATCCTAACTATATATACCTACTGGCGACCGCCAGTAGGTAATATATATATATATATATCTATATATATATATATATATATATATATATATATAACCTACTGGCAGTCGCCAGTAGGTAGTTATAGTTAAGATTGTTTTCCGTAGGGAATCTGCAACATTCTATTGGGAATAACTTTGGCGCCGGTTGAGGAATCTGCCTGTAATTCTCCTTAAATTTGCCTTGATGCGCCCTGCTCCTTCCCTGAAAGTTTGGGGGGGATTCGTCAAGCGGGGGCCGAGATAAAAGGGGGGTCCCAAAACATGTTTTTCCCATGTTAATTTCCATAGGGAGGTTGTACTTACTTTTAGCCCGAACGGCTGAATGGATTTCCACCAAACTTGGCAAAATTGTAGGGATTGGTAGCCCGATGTGCCTTTGTTATGTCTCAAGATATGTGCTGCAGTGGATTTTGAGTAATTTAGGTTAAAAACAAATATATATCTATAAGCGCGACCTGGTACGCGCACCGGGGCGCGCTCCAGCGCGCTACGCGAGTTCCCGAGCGGAAAGCTGATTGGCTCTCGGGTGTCTGTCAACATTCCAAACAGTCCGGAGCGGCCGCCATCTTGTGTCTCGGTAGGATTGAGACACAAGAGGTGGCAAAAACAAAGGGGGAAATGACCAAAAGGGGGCAGGGTAGACCCCCCCTGACCCCTAGGTTTTATGTGGGGGCCATAAAAGGGCCCTGCGGGGCAAAATTATTATTTATTTATTTTCGATTTGCACGGGGTGAGCGCCCAGTACGCACACCGGGGAGCGTACCGGGGAGCGTACCATAGGGAAAAAAGAATGACAGAGTTTTTTTTAAATGTAGCATTTTTTTATAAATTGGAGGTAGTTCTAAAAAGAACAGTTTTTTTATTCTTATTGTTGTTTTATAATTTTTTATTGTTTTTTGGAACATTTTTTACTTTTTTTGGCTTTTATGAACAATTTTATATTTTTTTTAAAATTTTTATGGGGACAAACAAAAAACAGGGAATTGTAAACGGCTCAACTGGAGCAAAAAAAACCAGGAAAAAATTAAGGTTTGTTTTTGCACTTGTGGTTGTCTCCAGCACGGTTAATCAGTTTAATACTTTGCTCTCCATAGCAAATTTGCAAACTATTTTAAAATCTCCAAACTGGCTTTGGATGTTTGGGACCATCTCACTTGTCTCTGGACCCGATGGAGTCGGTTGCTTACTTTGGGAGGTGCTGGGAGAAGATTGGGGAGGGTTTCTGGTCAGTTCTCTGACCTCTGCCGCAGCATAGTTGTTTGGGTGCCGGCGTTGCATGTGGCGAATCATGGTGTTGTTGCCAACAGAATACTTTTTGGCAGGGTTCCCCCTGGAAAGTACAGTGCCACAGATCAGACAAGTAACCTTTGGCGTATTAACTTTCTTGAGGCCCCTTGGGATTTTAAAAAATCCCAGACGAGGTGCTCCTTTGGCTTATAGGTGGTAGTATCTTCAGGCAGGTACCGCCTCTCCTCCTCCTCCTCCTCCTCCTCCTTTTCTTCTTCTCCACCACTGTGGTGTTGTGGTGGTCCTTGTGGTGGTGGTGGTGATGGTGGTGGTTGAGATGCTCCTGCTGCTGCTGCTACTGTAGCCATTTCTCAGTACAAACAGGTACAAATAGGTCTGCAAACAGGTCTTCCTCAGTCAAAGTAAAAAGTGAGAATGAGGAAAAAAGGTGGGGGCTTTCATTATTTGAAAACCAAAACTGTCCTGAACCAATGAAAAGTGTTATTTTCAGGTCACATGACCCGGACTTTATTATTTGGAAACCAAAACTGTCCTGAACCAATGAAAAGTGTTATTTTCAGGTCACATGACCCAACACTCTTACGCTACGGGGCGCTTACGTAGCGCGATCGTATGCGCTCGAGTGCTTCCGGGTGCGCTTATCACGTGGACGCGGCTAAGCGATACGTCACGATGATGTTTTCGTTTGCGGCAATAGCGCAAACGGGACGCATACCGGTACGCGCACCGGGTGCGCTCCAGGGCAAGATGGTGGCCAACACTTCCTGGTTTGGACAGTTTGGAATGTTGACAGTCGACTGCCAGCCAATCAGAAACTCGTACGTGCACGTAAGGGTACGCGCACGTACGCGTACGATATGCGTACCGTACGGTGCGCGTACGGTGACGCATATAGATATATAATTTGCTCAAATTCAATTTTCTCAACAACTACTGAAGGGATTTTCACCAAATATAGAAAAGGCACTACTGCATACCTGTCCCTACCATTTTGCCAAGTTTGGTGTAATTCCGTTCAGCCGTTCGGGCTGTAGCCGTGTCTAAAGGTCCCAAAGAAAATGCCATTTGAAAAATTTCAAATTCAATTTTCTCAAGAACTACTGGAGGGATTTTCACCAAACATAGCAAAGGCACATCTGCATACCAGGCCCTACCATTTTGCCAAGTTTGGTGTAATTCCATTCAGCCGTTCGGGCTGTAGCTATGTCTAAAGGTCCCTATGGAAATTAACATGGGGAAAACACGTTTTGGGACCCCCCTTTCGGCCCCCGCTTGACGAATACCCCCGAACCTTTCAGGAAAGGAGCGGAGAGGATCTGGCCAACATTCTGGAAAATTACACACAGATTCCTCATTCGGCGCCAAAGTTATTCCCAATAGAATGTTGAGCGCATATAGATATATAATTTGCTCAAATTCAATTTCTCAACAACTACTGGAGGGATTTTCACCAAATATAGAAAAGGCATTACTGCATACCTGTCCCTACTATTTTGCCAAGTTTGGTGTAATTCCGTTCAGCCGTTCGGGCGGTAGCCGTGTCTAAAGGTCCCATAGAAAATGCCATTTGAAAAATTTCAAATTCAATTTTCTCAAAAACTACTGGAGGATAAGTAAGTAAGTAAGTAAGTAATAAATGTATTGTGCAGTTAATTAAAACCATTACAATGATTGACCCACTATTAGAAACAATAAAACCTCAATTTTCTTTATAAAAAAGCTGATAGCCATAGTTAAACAAAAACATGCGTTAAGATTGGGAAGAAAATCCACACCCCCTGCCTCGGTAGTCCATAATCTTGTTTCTTCACTTCGGCCGGCGAATATTAGTGGCAGTCCGTGAGATAAAAGTACCCCCCTTATTAAAATCTTGACTTCAGAACGATGACAGACCGATATGCGCCGATTCAAAGTGCATAGTGCTGCCTCGGCTTCCGTTGGTTTGTGCAAAGTATGTCGTATAGTTAGCCTTTCAATAGTTTCCTTTGAGGCTTGGGTGTGGAGAAAGAAACTTGACATTGTATGCTTAACACACTGTTATGGTTGTGTGCACTTTTTTTAAATGTAGGTCAGCTGCAATTAAAAACTTTACCAGACAGCAGCTTAGTTGAGTATCTTGGCCAGAGAAGCTTGCAAGCACCGCTTGTCTGCAAGACCGTATTTGGTTTTTGTTGAAAATTGGTCTGAGTAGTTGCCGGCGCTCCTGCATCAGCTCACGGCAAATAGTTATAATGTGGACTATGTCCTCCTCTCCTTCCCCACAAAGACGGCACACTGCTGGCTTTGGAGGGCGCAGCCAAGGGGGCAGGTGGTATGCTGTAGGCAGCAGACCTAACCGAAATTTCATAAACTTCTCTTTGATGGTTCTGGAGAAGTTAGAGAGGAGGTAAGCTTGAGGAGTCGCTTTACTATAAGATTGTATAGTTAGCCAGCCATGCGAACGTTCAGTCAAGGCCGCTTTGTCCTGTAAGATTGACTCTTTTTTAACAGTGTTATTTTCTTGAAGCTTGCCATGGTCCCAGGCGTTGCCCAGAGTTGCCGTAAGCCCAACTGGTCCAGTGCAGTGTCCAAGAACAGTCTGGCTGGGCAAGTTACTTTCGTTTCTACTTCTCTCCACAATGGAAATGTAAAGTTTCTGGTTGCCCTTTTTTGATCTTAAAACAGGTTTTAACAAAGGCTCCTTTCCTGTCCAGCTCCTGTTTTTGTATACCAAATTCCAGCCTCATTTGCGCTGGAGATGTATATCCAGGCAGCCCGTATATAATTCTTAGCGCTCTGGCGATGGTACCATTTAATGTTTCCACATCCCTCCCTCTCATGGCTTCGCTTCCATAGGTGATAGATGGTATGAGTTTGGCCTGTATCACCTTGGTCAGAGGGAGGAAACTCGGGCCCGCGGTTATGTTCTTCAGGTTTCTTAGTGCTACTGCTGTCATAAGCCCCCTCTTTTTTATTGCCTCAAATTGTACTTTGTAATTGCCTTTACTATCGATCATAACCCCCAGATATTTGTAGTCTTGTACGACTTCAAGCTTGCATTTTGCCAAGTGCCAGTTGTGTTTTGTTTTTGTTTTCCGGTAATTTATACAAATGAATTTTGTTTTGTCTTGGTTGATGCTTAGTTTGTTAGTATCCGAGTATTGAGATGTAATGTCCAGCACACGTTGTAAACCTATGGGTGTCCGACTGATAAGTACTAAATCGTCTGCATATAGGAGATTAGATAGCTGGTGACCACCTAACTTTGGTGCATGCGCGTTGCTTCCATTGAGTTGAACTGAAAGCTCAGCCATAAATAGATTGAATAGTGTGGGGGCTAATACACACCCTTGTTTTAGTCCTGAGGTTGTGTTCATCTTTTTCGATAGATGGTCTCCTGCCCCCAGCTTTACTTGTATCCAGGTGTTACTGTGCAGAAGGGTTAGTTGTCTTAGGAGCAATGATAGAATACCTAATGTTTTTAATTTTTGCCACATAATATTTCGGTTTATGTGGTCAAATGCTGAACTGTAGTCGATAAAGCAGATGTACAGAGGCTGTTTAATTGTAAGTGCTGCGTCTATCATTAGTGAGAGGGCAGAGATGTTAGTGGCAGTGTCCATGTCCCTACAGAAGCCAGTTTGATTGTAGGGTAATGCTTTGATTTCCGTGGCCCATGTTGTTAATTCTTGAAGAAGTACCCCGGCATAATATTTGGCCTTGTTATCCAAAAGAGCTACCAGCCGAAAGCTCTTGGGATAGTTCCTGTTGCCTTTTTTGTATATAGGGGAGATTATTGAGCCTCTCCATGATGATGGTAATGTTGACGTCTGCAGGATTCTTTCAAATATTGGTTTTAGAACTGTAGCCCAATATGCAGGATCTTGTTTGAATAATATGGGCGGAATCCCATTGGGGCCAGGAGCTCCTTCTCGTCTGCCTTTCAAGATTCTTTTGTGAACTTGGATGTTTGTGATTGTGATTGTGGAGTTCTGTCCAAGACATGCATTGAGATTTTCATGGAGTGGTCGAAGTTCCATATTAGGCTCATGGATATTTTCACTGATTTGGGGGGTCTGATCTTTGTTAAAATGGGATTCGAGGTGGGTTATCCATGCTTCTTCTGTAACATTGGAGCTGATGCACTGACCTAGCGGATTTGATAGGGCATTTATCTTCTTCTAAAATTGTGCACTATTATTGTTCTTGACATCATACAGAAGTCTGGCCCACAGGGATTCTTCTGATTCCTTTTTGTTTTGCCAAAACAGTTTTTTGCGAGTGGCTTTTAGCAACCTCAACTCTTGTAAGGCAGAGGGATCTTTCTTCAGCCTCTGCAGTGTAAGATTTATCCGAGTTTGTAGCTTTTTTAATTTGGCTCTGTTCCGTGGATTGGAGCCAGTCTGTGGATTTTGCTGGGACGTTGTTCTCCCGTTTCCAGAGCGGATCTTTGTATCTCCGTAACATTTACGTAGGGCGTTTGTAAATGCCTCCCACCCTCCGATTATGTCGGGGGTAACTGCTTTCCTTTCTTCCCAGAGTTGTTTTGCTCAAGCTAGTAGTCCTTCAGGGTCATTGGTGCTACATTTTACTCTTCTCTCGTTGTTGGTGTATTCTGAGCAGATTATATTTGCTGGGGGTAGTTTTTGTAATGATGGCTCGTCTACTGTGATTTCCTGGGGTAAGTGGTCACTGCATTCTTCGCTCCCAATGCAGTAGTTTTTTACTTTTGTGAACATGCAGCGAGAGCAGAAGGTGTAGTCAATTGTTGACCTCATTGCTGCATTATTAAATGTCGCTGTTTGCGGGCGGTCTCCGGGGAA
This sequence comes from Lissotriton vulgaris, assembly GCF_964263255.1. Classification (NCBI taxonomy): domain Eukaryota; kingdom Metazoa; phylum Chordata; class Amphibia; order Caudata; family Salamandridae; genus Lissotriton; species Lissotriton vulgaris. The sequence continues at coordinate 183,083,488 of NC_141688.1, read as the reverse complement.
TCTGCCGTTTAATGCACGTGCACCCAGTTGCTCTAAGAATGACAGTAGACTTTTTGAGGTGTTTGTGAGTCTTCCGTCTGTATTAATGTCTTGGGGCGTCTCCTCCCATGCAAATGGGTCCTCCTCTGTGTTGATGTCATCAGTTTGTCTCCTCAGCATGTTTAAGTTGAAATCTCCTGTGATTATCCAATTATTTGTTTCCTCATCTGTTATTATTTTCATCAACTCCTCCTTTAGTTGTTGACTCCCTTTATTTTTATCGCGTGGGTGTAGATAGAGGTTTACCAGTATTATGTATTCCTTGCTTATCTTCCCCTGCAGGGTGATTCGGCATACTTGCATTTCGTTTGGTGGCGCTAAATTGTATGGTAAAAGTTCTGTTGCGTATATGCTGCTTGTGGAGGTATATGTGACTAATCCTCCCTTATTGTGGCCAAATTTGGAGCTTCTGATTGCAGGTAGGTAGAGCATGTTAAAGCCGTGCAGTGCCGTTGGTAGTACACTCCATGTTTCCGGGAGTGAAATTATATCAAATTTCTGCAGATAAGTTAGCAGTTCAGGGTCCGAGGTCTTTTCTCCCAGTCCATTGATGTTCCAGGAACAGATTTTCAAGAAGGTCTTTTTTGGTGGTATGTTATGCTTAAAAGGTCATGGTATTCCACTTTTGATTTTTATTGTCCTTACACCAAACATACGAAAGGCACTGCTACATACCAGTCCCTACCATTTTGCCAAATCTGGTGTAATTCCGTTCAGCCGTTTGAGCTGTAACCTTGTCAGAATGTCCCTATGGAAATTAACGTGGGGAAAACACGTTTTGAGACCCCCCTTTTTTCCCAGGCCCCCGCTTGACGAATCCCCCCCAAACTTTCAGGGAAGGGGTGGAGCGCAGGAAGGCAAATTTAAGGAAAATTAGAGGCAGATCCCTCAATCGGTGCCAAAGTTATTCCCAATAGAATGTTCGGATTTTCCTATGGTAACTCGGTCCTAACTATATATACCTACTGGCGACCGCCAGTAGGTATTATATATATATATTCCAACTCCTGCCTGTCGGTCATGGATACCAACGTTGATACAGGTACAGACCACAAGGAAAACGCTCAAGTCATATGCAAAATGTGGTTTATTGTCCCCTCATCTCCAGCATGACGCGTTTCGGCTCCGTCACTGTAGCCATGTGCACAAGACATTAGGAACCAATAGCAGTGTTTAAATAGTGTATGCAATCAGAGGCTAGTTATTACAGCACATAGACATAGACAACACATTTTAAATACAAAAGTGCATTCATGTACGATGTGGCAATTATATAAGAGTATATACAAAAGCAATTAGTTTGATATTTAGCTAATTCATAAATAACCAATTTCAACGGTGATCCTATATCGTGGGATGTTATATATCGGAATCAAAACCACATTTAAAATGATTAAATATGCTAAAATTCATGACCACAATGGTATGTTAATGAATGAACAGCACAATAAAATGTTCATAAATCTCAAAAAAGGTATATGTTCTATGGAACAGTGCTGAAATTAAGACAGCCCCAACAAAAGGACTTAAAGTGCTAGTGCAAAAATGTGTACAAGTGCAAATAAGTGCATAGTGCAAAATTGTAGTGAAACTTCGTTAAAAAGATATAAAATCACCATATCGCATAACCAAGTTAAAAATATACCAATTGATTTCAGGGAAACAAAAGTAGAAAACATGTTCAGAACCATTATAATGATGATCTACATGTTCTAATACTACATTAAATCTTCATTGCAGAACATTTTAAGAAATGAATATATATCTTGTTAAAAAATGATTACCATGGCATAGAAGGCTGAATTATTAAGGCACAGTGCCCCATTACTTCAAGTGGTGCTCCTGAGAAAACACCCATATTGCTAGTGTTCCTATTATGTATAGGATTACTTCACAAAGTAATCAATCTACTAGGGACCAGACTCCAGAGACAGGGAAATTATTACCAAGGGCAACAAAATGACACAATAAAGTACAGCTCATTGAAACAAATATAACTGATACCGTAGAGCTTAAAAACATCCAAAAGGGGGATTAAGTTCAGATAAGGAAAACCAAGATTGGTGCACTATCCCAAACATTAATTTAAACAATCCAACAGAAATAATTTAATTTATCATTCACAAGAAACAATGCAAGCCTTCCCCTGTATTCATCCCTTTTGTGATCCTAGTATCAAGCAGTAAAATATATTTACTTTCCAACTGTCGAAGTTGTCTTTCTCTGTTGCCTCCCCTGATAGTTTTGGGTACTGCATCAATGATAAAATATTTCAAGTCATTCAGATTTCTTTTGTGAACTAGCTCAAAGTGGCGTGCAACTGGATAACTTTCATCTGAATTGACAATCGCTCTAAGATATTGGAGGATACGATTAAAAGCCTGTAATTTTGTACTACCAATGTACTTGAGCCCACAAGTACACTGCAGTACATAAACTGCAAAATCTGTGCGGCAAGTATAAAGTGCTTTAATCTGTATTGGCTTGGGATCAAATGCAGAGTAATACTCACTGGTATTGATACCAAATTTACATACTCTGCATGATATACATTTGTGAAAACCAGATTTATTTGATAACCAGTTTTTCTTCAATATTACTTCAGGACTAGATTTGACCAGAGCATCCCTCATTGAGGGTGCTCTCCTGAAAGTGATAGATGGCTCATCAGATAACATTGGCGCTAAGCGGATATCAGTTTTGAGCAATGGCCAATGTTTTTTAAGTATCCCCCTCACTTTCCTTTCCTCAGTATTGAAGGTAGTAATGAGGATGATCCTGTCATTAGTCTTATCAGACTCTTGAGTAATGCTGATATTGTCAACAGTGACAAACGCCTCTCTTTGGCAGGTCTCTAAATCTAAGTCCGAAATACAGATCCTACGCATTAGATTGGTACACAAATATATGTATATGCTGAGGTGGGCCTTCCACGTTATTGAATAAATCACTGCTCGCCTGCACCCTGGGTGTTCCTCTCTTCTTCTGCGCCGTTTGTATCCAGCATAAGGGTTCCTGGTGAGAGAATGTTGAGATCGTGTGTATATATATATATATATATATATATGTATATATATTCACAGAAAAAACCATAGGTTATAGACCATATATAGTTAGGAATTTGCATTTACAAAACCTTGAAAATTCACTGAAAAAACCATAGGTTATAGACCATATATAGTTAGGGATTAGCATTTAAAAAACCTTATTTTATTTGCACAAAACCATTGAAATTCCATATATAGTTAGTTGCACTAACTATATATCGCGGACCCGCAATCCACTGCTAATGATGTCACATATTACATCATTCTTGACATGGTCAGTGACATCACTGATGACATCACTGATGACATCTCAAATGACATCACTGATGACATCACTGATGACAACACCCAGTGACTGTATGTTTCTGTAAAGTTAAAATATGTCTTACATATTGAAGAATGAGTGGATGTATAAGTGTCTGGATGAAGGATTTAGTAGGTGCATGACTGACTGTATGAGAGAATGATTAAATGTGTCTCACTGAGTGCATGGGTTAGTTATTAAAGTGTCTTAATTTGGCAATCATTATTTATGTTCTTCTGTAAACTGCTGCATGTTTAAATCAGTAGCTATATCAGTAACTATATGGGTTATTGAATGGTTGCCTAAGTATTTGTATGGGAGACTGAGTATGTGTGTGGGTGTCTGGGAGGTGTATAACTCTGTGCATAGATGTGTGAGCAGTTGATTCCCTAGGTGTATGGTTTCAAAAGTGCATGTAGAAACAGCTGTATGGACAGTTGACTGTGTGCATGAGTATATTGGTGAGTAAATGGATATCTCAGTTCTACATGTCAAAGTAAGTACATATGTAAAACACACTCCATGTGAGAGTTGACATATATAAATAACTGAACTAACAAGAGCCAGTGAATGTGAGAGTGGCTGTATGAATCATTGTGAACTTGTATCAAGGATTGTATAAGAGAGTAAATATGTGTTAGTATATGTTTGAATAAGTAAGGTGTGTATAACTGTATAGTTGAGGAAATGGAGGTGTGATTGATTCTTTGCATGACTGACTAGGTGTGTGAGTAACTCCATGGATGTGTGACAGTCTGTGAGTGCCTGTTTACACTGAGTGTATCTAAGGTTATATTAGAGTCTGAAGATGTATTATCACATAAATGATATCATCAGTGATGTAATCAGTAATGTCAAATGAGATGTCAGTGATGTCATCAGTGATGTCATTTGAGATGTCATCAGTGATGTCATCAGTGATGTCATTTGAGATGTCCTCAGTGATGTCATCAGTGATGTCACTGACCATGTCAAGAATGATGTAATATGTGACATCATTAGCAGTGGATTGCGGGTCCGCGATATATAGTTAGTGCAACTAACTATATATGGAATTTCAATGGTTTTGTGCAAATAAAATAAGGTTTTTTAAATGCTAATCCCTAACTATATATGGTCTATAACCTATGGTTTTTTCAGTGAATTTTCAAGGTTTTGTAAATGCAAATTCCTAACTATATATGGTCTATAACCTATGGTTTTTTCTGTGAATTTCATTGGTTTTTTAAAAGCTAATATCTATAGCTGTAAAATATATTCTTTATTAAGTGACGTATCACGTAGCCCGTGAGACGCCTCATGATGCATCGCATAACCGTGACGTATCGTCTCTGCAGCGCAAACCAAATCCAAAACGTAAGCGCGCCAGAACACGCTTAAAGATATATATATTTTTTTTTAACCTTAATTAGACAAAATCCACACGTGCACATATCATAAACGTTCAAAAAACACAATATGTCGGACTCCCGTTACGCTGCCGGTTAGCTGCCCGGTTAACGTACCAGGAAGCACCTTTACCGCGAAAAATCGCAATTTTTTTTTTCACCCCCCAGGGAACTTTAATAGCCCCCTCATCAATCCTAGGGGTTCAGGAGGGGTTTGCCTTACCCCTTTCATTCATTTACACCTTTTTTTTTTTCCACCTCTTGTCTCTCGATCCCACAGAGAGACAAGATGGCGGCCGCTCCACACTGTTTACAATGATAACAGCCAATCAGCTTCTCCTCAGACTCCCGTTACACTGCCGGTTAGCTGCCCGGTTAGCTGCCCGGTTCGCGTACCAAGACGCGTCTCTACGGCAAAAAAACGGATTTTTTTTTTTTTTTTTTTGGGCCCAGCGTGGCTCTATAATATCCCCTCATCAATTCTAGGGGGTCAGAAGGGGTCTACCTTGCCCCTTTCCTTCATTTCCCCCTTTGTTTTGGCCTCCTCTTGTCTCTCGATCCTACCGAGAGACAAGATGGCGGCCGCTCCGGACTGTTTACAATGTTGACAGCCAATCAGCTACTCGTCAGACTCCCGTTACACTGCCAGTTAGCTTCCCGGTTAGCTGCCCGGTTCGCGTACCAAGACGCGTCTCTACGGCGAAAAAATCGAAATTTTTTTTTTTTTTTTTTTGGGCCCAGCGTGACTCTATAATATCCCCTCATCAATCCTAGGGGATCAGAAGGGGTCTACCTTGCCCCCTTTCCTTCATTTCCCCCTTTGTTTTGGCCTCCTCTTGTCTCTCGATCCTACCGAGAGACAAGATGGCGGCCGCGCCGGACTGTTTAGAATGTTGACAGACACCGGAGAGCCAATCAGCTTCGCTTCGCAATGTTCCGATACGCGAAAAGTAAGCGGACCGGAGCGCAGCCCGGAGCGCTGTTACAGATATATATCTTGTTTTAAACGTTAATTTCTCAAAATTCACTGAAGCACATATATTGAGACCTAGCAAAGGCACATCGGGCTAACAGTCCCTACAATTTTGCCAAGTTTCGTGGAAATCCATTCAGCTGTTCGGGCTAAAAGTGAGTCCAACCGCCCTACGGAAATTAACATGGGAAAAACGCGTTTTGGGACCCCCCTTTTTTCTCGCCTCCCCCTTGACGAACCCCCCCCCAAATTTCCAGGAGCTGCTCAGAAACAAAATGTGCCATTTTCCTGAAAATTTCAGCCAATTCCGTCCACAAACGCCAAAGTTATTAGACATAGAATTTTCAGAAATCCCATAGGGAAAAAATCCTAACTATATATACCTACTGGCTATCGCCAGTAGGTAATACACACACATATATATATATATATATATATATGTACACATATATATATTACCTACTGGCGGTCACCAGTAGGTAGTTATAGTTAGGACCTAGTTACCATACGAAAATTGCCACATTCTTTTCCCAGTAACTTTGGCGCAGATTGACAAATCTTCACGAAATTTTCAAAAGGAATTCTGTGTTGATATCAGCTCCTATGTCAAATTTTTGGTGGCTATTCGTCAAGAGGGGGCGAAGAAAAAAGGGGTCCAAAAACGTGTTTTCTCAATTTTAATTTCCATAGGGAACTTTAGACAAGGCTACAGGTCGAACGGGTGAACGGAATTACCCCTAATTTGGCAGGGAGTCTTGGTCTAGAAAGCACTTTTCTGTTTATTTGGTGTAAATTTATTCAGTAGTTTTTGAGAAATATAAAATTTTACAGATATCTATATTTGGGAATTCTGCCATCTGATTGGCTGAGGCGTGATGAGCACAAGCTTGCTGCTGATTGGCTGCGAGCGGTGCGAGCGGTTGCAACTAGGAAGTGTTGGCCACGATTTTGTCATTCCGTTGTAGCAAGGAAAAGGGCGAAAAAAGTGGGAAAGAGGTGGGTAGGAGCACTGTAACCTTTGTGGGGTGTTTAGAGTGCGCTATAGACGGTGTGCAAAGTGAAGTATTCACCACTACCAGTGTGAAAGTGCTAGGCTATGGAAATTAAGTTAGGTATTGCCTAGTGTTTGATGTTGCTAAGGTGAGCTGGTGCGCAACTCGGAGCCCAAACTGTGTGTCTTATGCTGTGAAGTCATGTGCCATGGCTGCTGTAGTACAGTTGTCAAAGAAGTGTCAGCATGTGTTTATACCTACTAGGATGAACTACTGACTCGTACAGGTGTGAAAGTCCTGTGGTACCGAAAATATGTGCGGTATTGTCTAGAGTCTCATGGATTTAGGAAGTGTTGGCCGCCATTTTGGAATTCTGTTGTAGTGAATTAGGGGAAATAAGGGCGGAAAATGTAGGAAAGAGGAGGGTAGGATCACTGTAACCTCTGTGGAGTGCTTAGGGTGTGCTATACAGGGGGTGCGTAGCTATCTACCGGTCTGAAAGTGCTGGGCTACGGAAATTAAGTGAGGTATTACGTAGAGTATGATGCTGCTAAGGTGAGCTGGTGCGGGACTCGGGGATTAAAGCGTGAGTACTAATTGTGTGTGTTATGCTGTGAAGACATGTGCACTGGCTGCTGCAGTACACCTGTGGAAGTAGTGTCAGCATGTGTTTATATCTAATAGGATGAACTACTGACTCGTACTGCTCTGAAAGTCCTGGGGAATGGAATATCTGTGAGGTACTGTCTAGAGTCTCATGCTGCTAAGCTGAGCTGCTGCCAGACTCGGGGATGAAAGCGTGAGCACAAACTGTGTGTCATATGGTGTGAAGTCATGTGCTCTAGGCGCTGTGCCATACCTGTCCAAGTAGTGTGAGCATGTAGTTATAGCTACTTGGATGAACTTTTGTTTCAAACATTGTAGCTTGTGTATGGTGCTTAGGGGGTTTTATAGAGGGAGTGCAAATGTAAATTTGCACGTATCAAATCATTCCGCTATTTGTGAAGTGCTAACTACTTACTCCTACGGGTCTGATGATGCTGGGGGAGTAAACTGTGTTGCTGACTGACTCGGGGTAAAGCCGAACTACTGACCCTTACCGGTCAGAATGTGCGGAGTACAGAAATAAGTGAGGTAATTTGTAGAGTGTGATGCTGTTAAATTAAGCTGTTGCTGGAGTTGGGGATGAAACTGTGAGCCTAAAGTGTGTGTGCTATGTTGTGAAGTCATATGCTCTGGGCAATGTGTCACACCTGTCCAACTTGTATATGGTGCTTAGGTGGTGTTCTATAGGGAGTGCGTAGGTAAATCAATACAGTATTTGTAATGCACAAACTAATCACCCCTATGGGTGAGTAGAGCCGGGGATTAAAGTGAGAGCTCTTTGCAACAAAGTGAGATGGTCTGGCGGCTGCACCACAACTGTGTGGAGAATACAGTTTGGCGAGAGTCCGGGAGTTGCCGTTATCTGGCCCTAAAATAGTGGGCCTAAGTTATAAGTTATAGGGTGGCTCTAAAAAGAGACCTAGTGTTCATTAGTTGGAGATACATATAAGTGTGGATGCCCAGCTTCAAGTTATACTCCATCACTTCTGTAGATATCAAAACATATGTTGTTTTTAAAGATGGACCCCATTTGGTGGTCTCTGAGGTATGCAGACACAGATTTGTTGACTTTCTTCTGAGATTTTTCAATCTGAGGACCAAATTGTTTTGACCATTTCCACTTTTGTCTTTGAGATATATTGGAATATACAAAAACAGTTTGAGGCAAAAGTAACATCAATTGTCCAAAGGTATCCTTCATTATCATTTACAAACCTACCCCAGTCAATGTGCTTAGGTCGTTTTCAGCACAGTGCACAATGACGAGGTCAGGATGTAGGAGATGCAAAAAGGTTTTAACCAAAGGCAACAATTGGTGCCACTTCAATCCTGTCTGTCCAAACCATTTAATGTTCACATATAGTAAACCGAGGTCTAAGTCAATACGTCTCTGTTCTGCATACCTCTTGCACCAGAAAGCATAGCTATGTCCTACGATCCACACAAGCATTTTGAAGGTATGGCTGGAAGGTATGGAAAGATGTCTGTAGCTCATGCGGTTCCTTTGTAGAATAAGAGATATCTTAAATATGCGGAACTATTTTTTTTTCACATACAAAACGGTACCTGATTGGGAGTGAAAAGATTTGTTTTTTAAAAGTAGGGTGCACATTTGTTTTGTAGAATAGCATCTTTGTGATTGGTTTAGAAAAAGCAGTTTGAACGTGGAGTACATATTATATAATAACATTTGCTGAACTCAACCACACTTGGTATTTGCATTTGGAATGCAGTGTTCGAACTAAAAACAATGGTGAACTTTTAACCTGCAGGTGTTGGTAAATGTTTGAGAAAATGTTGCAAAAAAAGATTGTTATGTTTAAAATAACTTGATGAACTTTTAACCTCCACATGTTCTAGAATGTTCTCGAAAGTGTGTTGATAGAATATGTTGCATTTCTGACTTCTATGTGTACTTGAACATTTTACAGTTTCAACATCAACAGTTTATATGGAAAATTAAAGTAATATGGTAATAGAAAGAAGTTTTGAAACCTAAAAGAATCAAGGAACAATTCTAATTTGTTCTTTATATGAATATATGTGTGAAGGAGCAAAATTATAGAAAGAAGAGCACCAGGAAGAGGAAGAAGCAGGGAGTGGGAGGACGGTGGGGATGGGCACAATGGCACCCATGTACAGTGAAGTCACACAACCCGGCAACATCACAGCACTGAACGAGCATAAGAAGTGAAACCCACTCTGTATTCCTATAGGATCTGTACAAAGACCGGTCGTGGGTGTTGTGGGATGTGTGCGACTGTGGTCATCATGGATGAGATGCCCAGCACATGGCACATGCGCGGGCTTATTGTTTGTTACATTGCCTTATAGCTGATCCTCCTTCACTTGAGCCCCCATACTTTTGTACAGTTTGCTGTTGTATCCCGTGCATTCGTACGGCACAGCATTTTAATGCATATTTCGGCATTCGTACTACGCCATGAGAGTGCCGTTTGTTGGTGATGCATGCCCCTTTACAACATTGTCTGCTGCGGCCCTGTGTCAGGCTACATCAGAACACCTAGACACACTTACCGCACTTCCTGAAAATGTACATTTGGGAGAAACCCTGTTTCCCTTGCTGGATAGGCACAAAGGATCTGTGTACGCCGGACCAGCACACGCCTGTTGTGCATACAGGAGGATGCGTGCCTAGCTACATGTCCACGGTCACTACTAACGATGAGGTGACATGGTAACGTCTGCTGAAGACAGCACAGTGTGATGTTGTAGAGCCCGTGCCTATCATGCTAACACAATGACCACACGAATACACTTGCTCAGATAGGGGTTTGGGGGGCATTGGTGGTCCTGGGATTGTTGCCATGACTCTTGTGGTCTTCATGGGTATCCGTTTATCGTGGTCATGACTCTATGGCACCTGTGGGTGTTCTGGTGTGTCTCTTCGCTGAGTTTCCTTTCATGTGGCTGATAGTCATCCTGCTTAATACTAGTAGAAAGCAGGTGTAATATTCTTGGTGGTAACGTGGGCTATCGCCGGAATTAATTTTGCATTGTAGTTGTGAAAGTTGTCTGGTAATTTGTTCGTGTGCAGAACAATATACAGACTGGGTAGTGTAACCCGTCAAGACCCAGAACCTGACGCACTATTCCTAATTAATATAAATTCAATGAGATGTCTTCATTGATTTTGTGTGTACACTGTAAGTGCAGGTACTACCTCAGTGCAATTCAATACAGGGTTTTAGTATTTAGAATGAATCGCAAAGGTGCACCTCGTGTTGTTTTGCAAGGGAACGACTACTCTGCATTTCATTATTAGCTCTTTAATGCAACTAAAGTTGAGATAAATCTAATACAGTATTTAGAAGTTGGTGCAAACTGGAGAGATCAATAGTATTCCCGCGATAAGTGCTCTCAAATTCATCACCACGGTAGATGCCAGCAAAGAGCAGTAATAAGAACGAGAAAGAGACATACAGCAGTAAAGAAAACAATCGAAAAGGTTTACAATTTTTATTGTCAAACTTTATTTTTTTATAAAGTTATTTAAACCATAAACTGTTTTCAAATTTTATTTTTTGACATATAAAGCAATAAATTAAATTTAACAAATATACTATAAAAGAACAAGGTGGAAGATTCCTGTGGGGACCAAGGATGTCGACGACAGAGCTTGGAAAATAAAGCATACAATAAGGATGTGTGTAATGTGCATATGAAAGGACTGAGAGAGAGAAGCTGAGAAGGAAAATCAAGCAAGAGAGAAAAAGAGAGGGAAGGAAAGAAAGAAAGAAAGGGAGTGAGAAATTGAGAAGGGAGAGAGAGATAGAAAGAAAGGAATGAAGATAGTGAGAGAAAGAGAGAGGGAAGTGAGAAAGAGAGAGAGAGAGAGAGTGAGAGAGAGAGAGAGAGATAATGTTGCCTCTGCACATCGATTAGAAAATAATTACTTGGTGCCATCAGAGTGTACAGCAGTGGACGGACTGCACGTTTCTGTCAAAACCCCGCTGATCTCAGATGTGTGAATGGCGGACACCACATCACATTGTGCGTGGATCTGACAGATGTCGCTGAGTCGTGAATGGTGGAGACCACTTGAACTTTAGCGTGGCCTGGCCTATCTCACACATGTTGCTGAGTCGTGAGCCGTCAATGGTGGAGAGCACCTCAGGTTTTGGTGCCGCTAAGCCTGTGGAACTCAAGTTCGTGGCTCGTGGTGGTAGTCTCCTGATGGCCAAATGAGTTTGGGGTGGCAGTAACCCTATGCATATGTAGTCCACACCAAGGGGATGGTAGGCTGCTGACGGCCATATAGTTGAGGGTGCGACTAACCTTTTGTGGAACTTTTCGTGGAGTCTTTATGGTTGAGACCTGTGGACCATTCGCCAGCTAGTCAGCACCAGCAATAAAGGATGTGACATTGTAGAGCTATTATTTTTGAGTGGTGACATGGCTTGTGCCTCATGTGCTGGATGAGTGTGGTGTGTGTGCAAACTTGCCCTCAGGGAGTGGCCTTGAGATGTTGACAACTAGACCTGCACACCAACAGCGAGTACTCCTGCGACAGGTAGCTATGTGGGGCCAACGTCAGAACCTAATCGGGGTGGTGTGGCGTGGCATATGACGGAACAGGGCAGAGATGGACACAATGACATGGACGGCTCATAGTACTGTGTCTGTGAGTCGAGCGGACGAGTCGCAGCTGTCGCTGTGCGAGCCTGGGTGCGAACTGTTCATAGCTCACACTACATAAGTATTGAAAAACTATTTAGTGATTCAGTCCATCAGCTGGCTAAAGGTTCGAAGCATTTGTGAAAACATGTTGGAGTTTTTTCTGTGAGTGATACCCCTTTGGACGCTCCTTCTCCCCACATTTGGAGGTAAGGTACCTTTTTTCCACATTACCAACATACCCCCAACAACCTTCTTGGGCCAAAAAGTATCCCAGTGCGGTTAAACAAAGAAGAATCTTAGTCATGTATACATTTACATATAAAAAGAATTATTGAAAGAAAAGAACAACAAGTAAGACTGAAGGGAGTTTGGTGCTGTGGTCCCTGCTACGTAGTTGGGTTCACTGCTGTTGAGGAGTCAGGACACAGTCATGTGGGATTTTTTTGTGTTAAATAGGGTTAGTGGCACCAGAGTATTAAGAGTGTATGAGCCTGTGATGATGCTTGAAGTGGATGGGTCACACTGGGAGCAATGTGTCTTGCCTACTGGACTGCGTCATATAGAATCGGGACTGTATCTGAACTGTGATGACTGCTGACCGTAAGGTAGGTCAGAGGTAGCGATGTAGGCGGGCCTACAGCCTTGTGCATACGTTGATGGCCCCACTGGCCTGCATTGTAGGAGCCTGTGATGATGTTTAATGGGGACGGGTTGCACTGGGAGCAATGTGCCTTGACTGCTGGACTGTGTCATGTGGAATCAAACTGTATCTGAATTGTGAGGCCTGCTGACTGTAGTGTAGGTCAGAGGTAGCGATGAGGAAGGGCCTACAGCCTTGTGTATACGTTGGTGGGCTCACCGGCCGGCGTAGTGGAGGTTCAGTGGCACAACTTGTTGGCAGACTTCAATCTGTAAATACTACTTTGTAATCGAAGGGAGTGAGGTGCTGTGGTCGCTGCCACAAAGTTGGGGTTGCTGCCATTCAGAACTCAGTTACACATGTGGGCTCAGCTGGTGTTAGAGAGGGTTAGTGGGATAACGTATCGCCGGCCTGCATATGGAAATATGATTGTGATAGAAGGGAGTTTGGTGCTGTGGTCGCTGCAAAGAAAATGGGGTCGCTGCCATTTAGGAGTCAGAAACCAGTTACAAATGTGGGATCGGCTTGTGTTGTACAGGATTAGTTGGCACCACATGTCGCCGGTCTTCTATAGTGTAGACCGGAGGCAGCGGTCAGCATAGGCCCACAGGCAGGTGACGCAGGCTTGAACTTTTTGTCACTTCTTCTTGACAAAATCCGAGGACGTAGAGTACAATTCTCTCTGCAATTAATAAAGGCTGAATTCAATGCTGTCCGCTGTGTAGATTGAAAGGAAGTAGTTAGCAGAGACATCGAGGAATTCTTTTGTCACTTCTTCTTGACAAAATCTCAAAATCTGAGGACATAGATTACAGTTCTCTGTGTAAATAATAAATAAAGGCTGAATTCAAGTTGTGAACCATGCTGTCCGCAGTGTAGATCTAAGGCAGTACTTAGCATAGGCATCAAGAAAAGCTTTTTGTTACTTCTACTTGACAAAATACGAGGACATAGAGTACAGTTATCTGTGCAATTAATAATTGAAGGCCGAGTTCAAGTTGTGAACCCTGCTGTCCGCAGTGTAGATCGAAGGCAGTATTTAGCATTGACGTCAAGGAATGCTTTTTGTCACTTCTTCTTCACAAAATCCGAGGCCATAGAGTACAGTTCTCTGTGTAATTAATAAATCAAGAATGAATTCAAGTTGTGAACACTGCTGTCCACAGTGCAGATCGAAGGCAGTAGTTAGCATAGACATCTAGGAATGCTTTTTGTGACTGCTTCTTGAAAAAATCAGAGGACCTAGAGTACAGTTCTCTATGCAATTAATAAATCAAGGCTGAATTCAAGTTGTGAACCCTGCTGCCTGCAGTGTTAATCGAAAGCAGTAGTCAGAACAGGCATAAGTTTGCTGTGTTGTGGCGCTGGGTTCGCAGGGGGCTTGTGTGGAGGGGGACCGCAGTCATGGTGGTAGCCACATACCAGGGTGAGTGCTGCCACTCTGGCAGACTCGTGTCAGTATCGGACCGTTCGGGACGCTGTCCGCGCAATGCGTGGTGTTCCGAAGACTGCTACGCCAAAGACTACAATCCCCATGGTGCAATGGGTGTCGTAGCGCGAGACGTCAAGACGCAAACCCGGAAACAAAAGGAAAAAGTATCGGACACTCGGAGCCGATAATTCTGGGTTCTGCTGGCGTTTGTCTGGAGCTACGGTAATCGTTTGGAAGAAACTGTGAGTAAGCGTTCGCTAGGGTGTTTCCGGCTGGAGGCATTCTAGGCGGACAATTCAAAACGGCTGTTTTGATCCTCTTGGTGCTATTTCGGGAACGACGGACACGGCTGTGTACGTTGCGTCTCCCTTCAGTAAGACAGTTTACCGGAGTAGAGGAGTAGGAGTTATTCCTCTAAGAACATTGTGGATAAACGTTTATTTCTTCAGAGGTGGTTGCGTTTGGAGAGATATCAGGAACACCTTCAGTATCAGGAGAGTGTCGACTTGAGCTGAGTTCTGTTTCATGTCCTTGCGTGGCACAATAACCTGTTACTAGCACTGACATTGTGCCGTTATTTTGCGTATACTGATCAACACATTCAGTCCTGGATAAGACAAGGTGCATTTAACCTTGAACTTCATTACTTGTTTCTTTGTTTTGCGACAACTTGTTTGTGTTTTCTTTTGAACTGCAGGAGAGGATTACAAAGGGGTTCCTAGTAAGAAAGAGTGGAACAAGAGTCATATGATCAAGCATTTGGTATGTTTGGTGGAAGGAACTATTTATAGTATGTGATATGATTGCGATATGTACATATACATGTATGTTTCTTTCTTCATTAGATTACAACCACTGCTAGGACCCTTCATCTCTCTTCTGCATATAAAGCCTTAGAATTCTCCTTTACAGGTAGGCTAACTGTTAGGAGGGGGGGGGAATAGAAGACTTTTCTCTCATAGAAAGCTCTGTTTGTATTGGAAAGGTTAGGGAGGGGAGTGAAACTAAAATCCCTTGTTCTTTGTCATTTCAGATCTCCCTCCCCGCTGTCCCCTTCCTTTCCCGCGGTTTCGGAACCCTCCTGTTGGTCTGTGATCAGTATTGGGTCACGGGTGGGTTGCGTGATCGCGTGTTTGGGACTTTCAACACAGCCCCGAGGAGAGGTGTGCCGGACCTTGACAACTCGTTGGTCTTCGCACAAGTGAACCATGCCCAGCGCCTGGCCTATTTATTCATATTGCTACGCTAGAGTGGCATACGTTGGACCAGCCCACTCAGTTTCCACTTTTGGGGGGGACAAGAAAGCTACATGACTGAGATCTTCCCCAGTGTCTGTGGTAATATGGTTGCATCCACTGTGCAGTACACTACAAGTATCAATGCTATATCTCAACTTGGAGAGGTTTGTGCTTTGCATAGTGAGGTCTGTGCAGCACATCACCGGGATACTTGGCATTGTGTGAATTATTGTTGATGGGCAACTTGTCTCCTTCACATATAGTTGGTTGCCACATCTACGAACATTCAGCTATTATGCGGCTGAGGGGATATGGTATTTTGGTAGGTCCATTGTCGTGTTTAGCGCTGCCTCAGTGGTAGTAGCCGGAAGTGATCCGGGGGGAGGTTCTGGTGGTGGTGGCGCTGGGTGTTGTAGCCTTGTTGGGTGTCGGAGCTGCATGATTAGTACCTCTATCATGTTTTGGTCTTTCTATGTCGGTGTGAGTTGGGTGTAATTCACGCAGTAGATAGTTGAAGTCCTCACATCAGTTAAAGGTTGATGGTAATGTGTTACTAGTAAGTGGGGCTATCGCCTGTTTGTAGATAGCATTGCAGATTTGGCTGGTTGTTGAAAATATGGGGAAGTGGTGCTTTCATGTTTTTTTTTGCTTATCATTAGCCTTAGTTGTGACTCTGGTTTGTGGTGATTTTGTTGGTGGAAGGCATCGATGGAAGATTTCTGAGATTTGCAGTTTTTACCAGGTTCAGAATGGGATGATAATTAAAAAAGACTGAATAAAGGATATGTTTAATGAACATTATAATTAGAAATTAGCATTTAAAAAACCTTTGAAATTCACAGAAAAACCATAGGTTTTACAGACGTTATAGTTAGGAATTTGCATTTAAAAAACATTAAAAATTCACCGAAAAAAACATAGGTTTTTAGGGACTTTATAGTTAGTTGGACATTTCCCTCATACAAAATGATAGAAATTCCGCTGTTATAGTTAGTTAAACTAACTATAACTCGGGCCCCCGCAATGCTCTGCTGATGACGTCACATATTACATCATTCATGACATGGTCAGCGACATCACTGATGACATCTCAAATTACATCACTGATAACATCTCTGAGCTGTAAAATTACAAAAGCCATTTATCACTTCAGGCATAGAGTGACGCATAAATTATGCAAAAAAGAAGGAGAGAACTCTGGGTAGTTCTCAAGTTTAGGTGGAAAGCAGCCCCTGTTAGAGCACTCTCAACACCAGCGACACTCTAGATCTGCTCACCTCAAATGTCTGTTTTTCTATCTGCCTGAAAGGGTTTTGTTTTGACTTAATACTGGGTGCTCCCTTGTGTCTGGACAAAGCTATACCTCTCTGAAGAGCTCTAATTAGAGTAGGCATGGGCGGAAAATCCGTTCCGCTCGCGGATTTTGCGGATTTTCGGGAAATCCGCAATCCGCGAGATTTGCGAATTTCCTGAAAAATCCGCAAATCCGCGAGCAGCGGATTTTGCTCGCACTGCTCGCACTGTTCGCGTGAGTTCGCGCCCCGCGAATAAGTGCGAAATTGCAGAAATACGATCTAAGCAAAACTGAAAGTAACTACTTACCAGGTTCAAAAGTTCAGGCACATCATTAGTAGCCATTTCCTGTAGTGCTTCCTGAGGGGCCCCTCCAGAGTTCAGTTGCCAGTTGCAACTATTATGTGACCCTGCTCTGAACCTCAGAATAGTTACACATATGCCACAAAGGTCCTGAATTACAGCTAAGGGAGACAAGCAGGAGCCAGGCTGGAAGTTAAAATCCATTAATCAGCCCCTAATTCATTATTGTCAGTTGGGGCAGGGCAGGTGTTGTAACTAATTTTGCAACAATGAAAGCACTTAGCAAGTGCAAAAGATCACTAATCAGGGCGCACTAAGGAAGCAGGTGCCAGCTAAAAAAATATTCTGTGACACATTAATCAGCCCCAAATTAATTCAGGTCACTTGAGGCAGGGAAGGTGTGCTTTGCTTTGCCGAAAATAATGTACACTGGACAACCAGAGGGTGTGGTGATGAAACAGAGGGTGGCATGGGTGGGCCAGAGGGTGGCATGAGTAGTCAGAGAGTGGCAGTGGTGACAGAGAGTGGCAGTGATGAAGAAGAGTGTCCCAAACAGGTTGGACACGTAGAAACAACAAGTTCGCAAAACTTGCGACCCGACAGGTAAGTTCGCAAATTGCGAAATTGTAAAAACCCTCGCGAACTGGCAGAAACACGGGCGAACACAAAAAAAAAAAAAATCCGCAAATTCGCGGGAATTCGCGGATTTTGCGGATTGCGAGTTTGCAAATCCGCAAATTCGCGGATTGCCAATCCGCAAAATCCGCTCATGCCTAAATTAGAGCGAAACACTGTGTCAGGGGTTGCTTTTACTCATTTCAGGTTGGCTTGAGTTGGTATTTCACGAATTCAAAGCTGTAATATTGTGCCTGGAGTGATAAATGGCTTTTGTAATTTTACAGCTCAGCAAGGACAGCACTATACTAGTCCTATGCTTAAAGACTTTGCTGTATAAATTGCAAAAGACTTTGTCATGTCCTATCTCGGCGTGGATAGCACTGTGCTAATCCTATGCCTAAAAACTTTGATAGAAAAACAGACATTTGAGGTGAGCAGATCTAGAGTGTCGCTGGTGTTGAGAGTGCTCTAACAGGGGCTGCTTTCCACCTAAACCTGAGAACTACCCAGAGTTCTCTCCTTCTTTTTTGCATAATGTATGCGTCACTCTAGGCCTGAAAGGGTTTTGTTTTGACTTAGTACTGGGTGCTCCCTTGTGTCTGGACAAAGCTATACCTCTCTGAAGAGCTCTAATTAGAGCGAAACACTGTGTCAGGGGTTGCTTTTACTCATTTCAGGTTGGCTTGAGTTGGTATTTCACAAATTCAAAGCTGCAATATTGTGCCTGGAGTGATAAATGGCTTTTGTAATTTTACAGCTCGGCAAGGACAGCACTGTACTAGTCCTATGCTTAAAGACTTTGCTGTATACATTGCAAAAGACTTTGTCATGTTCTATCTCGGCGTGAATAGCACTGTGCTAATCCTATGCTTAAAAACTTTGATAGAAAAACAGACATTTGAGGTGAGCAAATCTAGAGTGTCGCTGGTGTTGGGAGTGCTCTAACAGGGGCTGCTTTCCACCTAAACTTGAGAACTACTCAGAGTTCTCTCCTTTTTTGCATATATATATATGTATATAAATATATATATACATATATATATATATATATATATATATATATATCTATATATATATATATATATATATATATATATATAGATATATATATATATATATAGATATATATATATATATATATATATATATATATATATATATATATATATATATATATATATATATATATATATATATTCACAGAAAAAACCATAGGTTATAGTGGATATATAGTTAGGAATTTGCATTTACAAAACCTTGAAAATTCAATGATATATATATATATATTCACAGAAAAAACCATTGGTTTTAGGCCATATATAGTTAGGGATTTGCATTTACAAAACTCGCATAAAACCATTGAAATTCCATATATAGTTATAAGTGCTAACTATATATCGCGCACCCGCAATCCACTGCTGATGATGTCACATATTACATCATTCATGACATGGTTAGTGACATCACTGATGACATCTCAAATGACATCATCCAGTAACTGTATGTTTCTGTAAAGTTAAAAAATCTCTTACATATTGAAGAATGAGTGGATATATAAGTGTCTGGATGAAGGATTTAGTAGGTGCATGACTGACTATATGAGTGAGTGATTAAATGTGTCTCACTGAGTGCATGGGTTAATGACTAAACTGTCTCAATTTGTGCATCATTATGTCTGTTGTTCTGTAAACTGTTCCATGTGTTGATAAGTAGCTATATGAGTAACTATATGGGTTATTGATTGGTTGCCCAAGTATTTGTATGGGATACTGAGTGAGTGTGTGTGGGTAGCTGGGAGGTGTGTGACTCTGTGCATAGATGTGTGAGCAGTTGATTCACTAGATGTATGGTTTCAAAAGTGCATGTGGAAACAGCTGTATGGGCGGTTGACTGTGTGCATGAGTGTATTGGTGAGTGAATGGATATCTCAGTGCTACATGTCAAAGTAAGTACATATGTAAAACACAGTACATGTGAGAGTTGACATATATAAACAACTGTGCATAAGAGCCAGTGAATGTGTGAGTGGCTGTATGGATCATTGTGAACTTGTATCAGGGATTGTATAAGAGAGTAAATATGTGTTAGTATATGTTTGAATAAGTAAAGTTTGTATAACTGTATATTTGAGGAAATGGAGGTGTGATTGATTCTTTGCATGACTGACTAGGTGTGTGAGTAACTCCATGGATGAGTGACAGTCTGTGAGTGTCTGTTTACACTGATTGTATCTAAGGTTATATTAGAGTCTGAAGAGGTTCATCGTATTATCACATGAATGATATCATCAGTGATGTTATCAGTCATGTCAAATGAGATGTTTTCAGTGATGTCATCAGTGATGTCATTTGAGATGTCATCAGTGATGTCATCAGTGATGTCACTAACCATGTCATGAATGATGTAATATGTGACATCATCAGCAGTGGATTGCGGGTGCGCGATATATAGTTAGCGCTTATAACTATATATGGAATTTCAATGGTTTTATGCGAGTAAAATAAGGTTTTGTAAATGCAAATCCCTAACTATATATGGCCTAAAACCAATGGTTTTTTCATTGAATTTTCAAGGTTTTGTAAATGCAAATTCCTAACTATATACCCACTATAACCTATGGTTTTTTCTGTGAATTTCATTGGTTTTTTAATAGCAAATATGAAAAGCTTAAAAATGTCAAGTACGTGATAAATAAAAACATTTTCGTATTTATGCACGCTGATGTGCTTTGAACGCTGCACCCCCCCCCCCTCCCCTCTTTTGTCTTAGTAGTACTCTCTCTTTGCAGATACTGAAGGGTAGTTAACGCAGGCCTTTACCCCCGTTGTAATCCGTCGTGGCTGCTTGTCTCTCCATTTGATTGATTGTTGTCCAAGCATTTACTGTTTTACAATTGGTTCTCTTTGGATCATTCTCTATTTACAAACAAGCACAAAGTCGCAATACTCTGTTTAGTCTTTGCAGATAGTGAAAAATCGTGTAAAAAAAATAAAAGTAATCGAGCAAAATCAGTAGGCCACTAATTGGATCTCTTTTTGACCTCGCTAAAATAGAAATATTAGGAACAACCCTTCATGAGAAATACGAAAATAGTGAGATGAACTGAGCTCCACACCATGAGGGCTGCAAGACAGCTCGGCTCCGTCACCCACCCCGCCCAAAATAACGACAAACCCTATGCAAATATTAAAAATATAGACAACACACCAGCAAAGAAACAGGGTAAAAAATTTTATTAAAAAACTATTTACATAACGTTGGTTTATAAGATGATGTCAGTAGTGGACCGATGTGTGAATAGATCGAAAGCAGCACAAGGCTCCAAGATCCGGATGGCAAGCTCCTGGATGTTGGGTGCCATAGTTTAGAGTTCTGAATTTGAGCCTTTTTCAATGTCTGTGCTTTGTTGAATCAAATTTGCGGCTTGACACAAAGCTGACTCAAGCGTTGCTACTGATGCTATGCAGACCAAAACTGGTTTTCAGTTTGTACATTTTTCTAGATTTTTAATCCAAGTTTGGTTGACTTTGTAGAACGATGGCTTCAAATTTTCAACATACGGTGTGGTGGCGCTGACTGGGAGGGGGCGCTTCGCTCCTGCCCCCTCCCCAAGTAAGATTTTCATACGTGAAAGTACGTTAATGGTTTTGGTCCCTGAGATGCTTCGATGTCACTGCCATTCTCAAATAGCATAAGTTCTGGATGTTGGGTGCCATAGTTAAGAGTTCTGAGCAGCGCTTGTAACACTGTCTGAAGCTTATTTCCACCTACTGCAGCTTCACTATTCTCAAAGTAAGTGAGTGTCGTTTGTGGACCTGACTGCATTAGAAAACAATGTGATATGTTACCTTCCTAAACAGCTTGACGGAGGCCCCTGAGGGGCGGTGTGATGGCCATGGACTCGGAGAAGACGCTTGGCTCCGACACCCTCCCCAAGTCTTATAGCACTGGTGTAGCCTGAGATCGCCCCCGACATAGGCGGCCGGCTCCCGGGATCCGGCGGAACTTTTTGCCTTTTGATGACTCTTCAATTCCGAACCTTGTCCCATCCAGCTGAGTTGCGCCCACTCTTGCGGCTACAGCGTCTTGCCCACCATCCAGCTGAATTGCGCCCACTCTTGCGGTGCAGCGATAGGCGACTGCCACAGGACTCTCAAAATGGCGGCCGGCTCTTCGGTTTTGGGCCTGGTCCACTAAAATGGCCCTGGGACACCTTTGAACTCGGACGCTTCCTGATAGGGCTTGGGTCCCATTCTCGAAAAGCCTCTCCTCAGCCGTGAAGATTCTACAAAAGTCTTGGGGGCCTCCGACTCCCGCAGGCTTCTGGTGGGGAGTGGCTGCCATGATTGCTCATGGAATGGCCACGACGGAGCTACGAGATGGTAGTGGTCTCATGCTGACGCCAGCTTTAGTCTGAAACATCCAGAAACACTGTAGACTACCAATTCGATCAGTTCCGGTAGCGCCCCAACATGACCCGGAAGAGAAGAACTTGCCCTCCCCTCTTTGACTGATGGTTCTTGTTGCCTGTCCCCTCTGTTGTCATTTAACAGAACTTTTTGGACTGCTGAAAGGAGTTGTGTTCCGAACGCTGGTTGGTGGAGACATTTTGACTATATTCTTGACCTACGTTGTCGCGTAATGCGTTATATGACACGCCGCGTTACCGCACCCGGAAGTGATCCGCGGCGCGGCGCGCAGCGCGCAACGTAAGCATAACAGGACATGTGACTTGTTAATAAAACTTTTCATTGGTTCATTTTACTTTTGTTAATTTAATGATGAAAAGCTTGGTCATATGACCGAAAAATTACGCTTTTTATTTTTTTCGAACAATATTTTTTTTTCAAACATATGTTATAATATTCCAGGCTAATGTACTTTCCCGGAAAATTTACAACTGTCTTGTAAGTAAAATATATTCCTTTTTCGAGAAAAAGGGCGTTTCTTCCTTCCATAACGGAGCCGTTGAGTAAAAGAGATTCGGCCTGCTATCTTAGTCGCCGATACGCCTGATTATCAGATTCTTATCGATCACTTTATATTGCAGACATGAAAAACACAACTGCTATTAAGCATTTATCTTTACTGCGTTCCTACATATTATACCTTTTATCCGTCATGTAATTGGACTGCTTTATTTCACTTGCCTTTACTGATTCGAAAACAGTGACTAAAAGTAAAAACTTTACCAATGTAAATACTACTACCGTGTTTTGTTTTAAAAACCTTTATTGTGAAAATGTCAGTATACAAATACGGGCCTATAACCACGTGGGCCGGCCACGGAGCAAACTGAAATCGTATATGATGAGGAGACATTTACACTGTAGAAGAACGTAACGAGCGGGCCATTAGGTTGCAAGAACAAAGGTGTCTAACAGTTGCGGAATCGGTGGACGTACATTTTGTAATTAAAATACGACACAGCCACTTACAATAACATTTTCTAGATATACATTTGCGGGCAAGGAGTTACGAGTCCCATTTATACCGGCGCCATTTTGGGCGAGGCCGGGCAGGTCCAAGATATAGTCAAAATGTCTCCACCAACCATCGGCCAGACCAGAACCCCTTTCGGCCCTTTATGCTACAAGATGGTGTCTTCCATTCAGAAAATATTGTTGGCAGCATTTTGAAAGGAAACAGAAACAGCCGTTCTCCTAGTGAGTTTCACATTGTTACATTAGGAAGAATGTTGAAGAGTAGTATGTGGAAAATCTGAAGCCATTTTTCTACAAACTCTCAATCAGACTTGGATGGAAAAAAAAACCTGAAGAATGTACAAACTGAAAACCAATTTTTGTCTGTATAGCATCAACAGTAACGCTTGAGTCAGCTTTGTGTCAAGCCGCCATTTTCATTCAATCAATAGCGTCCCGCTGCACACATTCAGGGACCTGGTCGTGTCTTCAGATGAAACGGATTGTAGGAAAAGAAGCAGAAAGGAAAAGGAAAAAAGTTCCGCCGCACCTCGGGAGCCGGCCGCCTATGTCATGTGCCACATTTGTTGCCGCGATCATCACCCGACGAGACGTACCGCCCGCCACCGGACATAGAGAGCCCTGCTAACTAGTATTAGGCAGGGAGATCTTTTAATCTCTTGAACTCGACATCCTAGAGGATCAAGAAACTTCCTACATTTTGGAAAGTAGAAAAGAAAAATATCCATCGTTTTTAGGTTTAGGACTGAATCAAAGAAGAATATAGAATATAGCAAGTCCAACCTAACATCCTAAAAGAAATAACTAAAGTGCAATAGACCCTGAATCTAGATCTTCAAGGACCGATCCCTATCAGACACTCATCTTCGCTAAAGGGTTCCGGCTGGCGGGCTTAAATCCTTTACACATCTATATAATCAGCTATATCATAATCAACACCGATAAAAGAGAAATTGAACATTTAATCTTAACCAACTATCCCCTGCTGATATTTCGAAATTAATATTGTGTGGCTGCTCCAGGAAGAAGGCGCTGGCCGCCGAAACGCGCGTAGAGATTGAATCTTCATGCCACCTAGCTAATATAAATTTCTATGTCTGTTAAGTGTTAAATTTTGATTGTTAACTGTACTATGAGATTTTTTTAAATTGTTATTTTAATGTCATATAATGAACCTTTTTTACCTATGTTAAATAACTAATAAAACCATGTTTTTTTAAGCAGCTGTAGTCCATTGCTATATATCTTTTTGACCTTAAAGTAATTCACTGTGTTTAATTGCCTAGGTTGTTATTTTTCATATATGTTATTTTCCCTGACCTAGGAATTAAGAAATTCAATTATTCAGGGGGTCCTTGTTACATATGCAATTATGTGCCACCTTTGGCCACACCAGGGCAATAGTGAAGCTGCAGCAGGTGCAAATAAGCTTCAGACAGTCTTACAAGCACTGCTCAGAACTCTCAACTGAGGCACTCAACATCCAGGACTTGCCATTCGGATCTTGGCGCCTTGTGCTGGTTCGGACCTATTCACACATCAGTCCACTACTGACATCACCTCATAAGCCAACGGGGCACCCCACGCCGACTTTCGGCGCAGCATTGTAGGATGGCCACACCAGTGCGGCCACTTGCTGGACACCACCTCAGTGCCATCCGGATCTCGGCGCGTTCGAGTCACTGTGCCGGAAGAGTGACCGGAACTCAGCTGAACACACCGTCTTTCGGCGCAGCATTGTAGGATGGCCACACCAGTACGGCAATTTGCTGGACACCACCTCGGTGCCATCCGGATCTCGGCGCGTTCGAGTCACTGTACCGCAAGAGTGACCGCAACTCAGCTGGACACGCCATCTTTCGGCGCAGCATTGTAGGATGGCCACACCAGTGCGGCAATTTGCTGGACACCACCTCGGTGCCATCCGGATCTCGGCGCGTTCGAGTCACTGTACCGCAACAGTGACCGCAACTCAGCTGGACACGCCGTCTTTCGGCGCAGCATTGTAGGATGGCCACACCAGTGAGGCAATTTGCTGGACACCACCTCGGTGCCATCCGAATCTCGGCGCGTTCGAGTCACTGTACCGCAACAGTGACCGCAACTCAGCTGGACACGCCGTCTTTCGGCGCAGCATTGTAGGATGGCCACACCAGTGCGGCAATTTGCTGGACACCACCTCGGTGCCATCCGAATCTCGGCGTGTTGTGCTGCCTTCGGCCTATTCGCACATCGGTCCGCTACTGACGCCGCCTCACGTGCCAACGGATTTTCTACGCTTTTTGTAGCCCTATGCCGTATAACAGGTCATGTGACTTGTTTATAAAACTTTTCATTGGTTCATTTTACTTTTGGTTTCCTAAAGATGGAAGGCTTGGTCATATGACCTAAAAATAACACTTTTCATTGGTTTAGAACATTTTTTTTTCCCAAACGATGAAAGCCCCACCTTGTTTCTGGATCATTCAGACTGAAGCTGGCGTCAGCATGAGAGCACCACCATCTCGTGGCTCCGTCATGGTCATTCCGCGAGCAATCATGGCAGCCGCTCCCCACCGGAAGCCTGCGGGAGTCGGGGGCCCCCAAGACTTTTGTAGAATCTTCACGGCTGAGGGGACGCTTTTCGAGAATGGAGCCCAAGCCCTAGCAGGCAAGCGTCCGAGTTCCAAGGAGTCCCAGGGCCATTTCAGTGGACCAGGCCCAAAACCGAGGAGCCGTCCGCCATTTTAAGAGCCATGTTGCAGCCGCCTATCGCTGCACTGCAAGAGTGGGAGCAACTCAACAACATGGTGAGCGAGACGCTGTAGCCGCAAGAGCGGGCGCAACTCAGCTAGATGGCCGCCACCTGGGGAGGCCCGTTCACGCCGCCTCCCCCACCCCCGGCCCGCCGCACGCCAATTTTCGGAGCAGCATTGTAGGATACCAAAACCAGTGCGGCAGTTTACTGGACATCACCTGGGTGCCTGTCGTACATGTTGTGTCAGCCATGTGACACTGGACACAGTCCCATCAACATCTCAACGCGTTCTGCTGCCTTGGGACTATTCGCACAACAGACCGCTACTGACGAGGCCTCCCCCCGCACCACCCGGGACGCCCCACGCTGTTTTTCTGTGCTGCATTGTAGGATCCCAAAACCAGTGCGGCACCCAGGCGACATCACCTGGGTGCCGTCCAGAACTCTGCACGTTGTGCTGCCTTGGGACTATTCGCACAAAAGACAGCTTCTAACCATTGTTGCTTTTTGTGTTGAAAAATGTTTAAATGTTTTTAGTTTTTGTTCCGTTCGTTATAGTTAATAGTTAATAAAGTTTTATAATCTTACTTTGTTGGAGTGTTATCTATTTTTTTAAAAACGGGTGAATGGGGCCTTGAATCGGGTTATTGTCATGTGTGGGCTTTGGAAGTGTGCTGCTGCAGGATCGGACATTTCAAACTCAAATGCACGTTCTTTTTCTTACCTTTCCGAAGCATGGAGCGCAATAGCAGGCAGAGAAAGGGTGATGCACGTGTTGAACACTACCTGACCTGGCAAGTTGCTGGCAGTGCCTCCCCGCCCGCTCCTAAAAGAGGGCACACACACACCGCCGCCCCGAGTACTTCACACATCTTTAAAAGACCATGCGCTTGTTCATGAGGCTTAAATGGTTTATCACCTCTTCTAGAACCCCTGCATCGACCCTCTGACGTTTCCTGGAAAAATTACCATGTAACACAATACCAAGCCCTGTCAGCTGAAACCCCCAAGGAATCGTGGGGCATATTATCAAGGGGGTTTATCTCCGCTTTTTTGGCTTTAAAAGCCATGAAAGCGGAGATAAAATTATCTCCCTATTACCAAGCTGTCGCTAACACCAGTTAGTGACAGCTAAAAGGAGATAGCGACCATCTTGGGCCCCGCTTTGCATGTCAGTGATACTTATCACTAATGACATGCAAAGTGGCGTACCAAGATGTTAGCGACTGGAAACAGTCCCTAACATTGCTATCTTCTATTACCAACTTTTGGAGATATTCGCGCTGAGCGCGAATATCTCCAAAATCTAACACCTGCCCTGAGCAGTTCTTAGCCATGTTATCCAATGGGAGGTGGATAACATGGCTAAGAGCATTTGCTCGATAATACATGAATATCGCTGACTTTTCTGCCATAATAGCAAGGTTTATCTGCGATAAAAATGTGCAGCGATAATTTTTGTCTCTAAACAAGTTAGAGACAAAAAATATCGCTAGTTGTTCGTAATATGCCCCCGGGTTTTTGCTTGCAGAAATCGGGAGGCGGGAGACTAGCACTGAAATCAGTAGTCACACGCCTGAATCGGGAGGGTTGGCATGTCTGAATTCTCTACAGCTGGGGCCATAAACTACATCCGCAGGGGTAGGTGATAGCCTGGGACCAGCCTGGCATCTAAAATGGATGCCGTGCACGACAAAATTGTGGCATTGGAAAAAAGGCAAGATGGCGCAGCCGCTGGAAGAGATGTATCAACATATATGAGCCTCCTCAGCCACCCTCAGGAAACATAGGGGATTAGGATACGTCTCCCGCACCCCCTTATACCTAGTAATTTAATTAACGAAGCACAAAATGGCGAATTCCCGTTTCGCTACCAGTTTGCGGCCCAGTTCGCGGCCCGTGAAGCGCTTCTACCGTGAAAAATCATTTTTTTTTTCTTTTCCCCACGGGACCCTTTAATAACCCCAACAACATTCCTAGGGGGTCAAGAGGGGGATACCTTGCCCCCTTTCATTAAATTCCCCCTTAGTTTTTCACCTCTTCTTCTCTCTCGATCCTCCCGAGAGACAAGATGGCGGCCGCTCCGGACTGTCACGCAGCAAAATAAAAAAAAGCTCACGCACAGCCGCTGGAAGAGATGTATCAACATATATCAGCCTCCTCAGCCACCCTCAGGAAACATAGGGGATTAGGATACGTCTCCCGCACCCCCTTATACCTAGTAATTTAATTAACGAAGCACAAAATGGCGAATTCCCGTTTCGCTACCAGTTTGCGGCCCAGTTCGCGGCCCGTGAAGCGCTTCTACCGTGAAAAATCATTTTTTTTTCCTTTTCCCCACGGGACCCTTTAATAACCCCAACAACATTCCTAGGGGGTCAAAAGGGGGATACCTTGCCCCCTTTCATTAAATTCCCCTTTCGTTTTTCACCTCTTCTTCTCTCTCGATCCTACCGAGAGACAAGATGGCGGCCGCTCCGGACTGTCACGCAGCAAAATAAAAAAAAGCTCACGCACAGCCGCTGGAAGAGATGTATCAACATATATCAGCCTCCTCAGCCACCCCAGGAAACATAGGGGATTAGGATACGTCTCCCGCACCCCCTTATACCTAGTAATTTAATTAACGAAGCACAAAATGGCGAATTCCCGTTTCGCTACCAGTTTGCGGCCCAGTTCGCGGCCGTGAAGCGCTTCTACCGTGAAAAATCATTTTTTTTTCCTTTTCCCCACGGGACCCTTTAATAACCCCAACAACATTCCTAGGGGGTCAAGAGGGGGATACCTTGCCCCCTTTCATTAAATTCCCCCTTCGTTTTTCACCTCTTCTTCTCTCTCGATCCTACCGAGAGACAAGATGGCGGCCGCTCCGGACTGTTTAGAATGTTGACAGACACCGGAGAGCCAATCAGCTTTCTGCGCGCAAAGTTCCGATAAGCGAAAAGTAAGCGGACCGGATCGCTGCCCGGAGCGCTGTTACAGATATATATCTTGATTTAAAATGGATGCCGTGCACGACAAAATTGTGGCATTGGAAAAAAGGCAAGATGGCGCAGCCGCTGGAAGAGATGTATCAACATATATGAGCCTCCTCAGCCACCCTCAGGAAACATAGGGGATTAGGATACGTCTCCC
The DNA here is from genome assembly GCF_964263255.1 of Lissotriton vulgaris. Lineage (NCBI taxonomy): Eukaryota > Metazoa > Chordata > Amphibia > Caudata > Salamandridae > Lissotriton > Lissotriton vulgaris. Next base: position 183,054,658 of record NC_141688.1, on the reverse strand, counting down.
GCACCCCCTTATACCTAGTAATTTAATTAACGAAGCACAAAATGGCGAATTCCCGTTTCGCTACCAGTTTGCGGCCCAGTTCGCGGCCCGTGAAGCGCTTCTACCATGAAAAATCATTTTTTTTTTTCTTTTCCCCACGGGACCCTTTAATAACCCCAACAACATTCCTAGGGGGTCAAGAGGGGGATACCTTGCCCCCTTTCATTAAATTCCCCCTTAGTTTTTCACCTCTTCTTCTCTCTCGATCCTACCGAGAGACAAGATGGCGGCCGCTCCGGACTGTCACGCAGCAAAATAAAAAAAAGCTCACGCACAGCCGCTGGAAGAGATGTATCAACATATATCAGCCTCCTCAGCTACCCTCAGGAAACATAGGGGATTAGGATACGTCTCCCGCACCCCCTTATACCTAGTAATTTAATTAACGAAGCACAAAATGGCGAATTCCCGTTTCGCTACCAGTTTGCGGCCCAGTTCGCGGCCCGTGAAGCGCTTCTACCGTGAAAAATCATTTTTTTTTCCTTTTCCCCACGGGACCCTTTAATAACCCCAACAACATTCCTAGGGGGTCAAAAGGGGGATACCTTGCCCTCTTTCATTAAATTCCCCTTTCGTTTTTCACCTCTTCTTCTCTCTCGATCCTACCGAGAGACAAGATGGCGGCCGCTCCGGACTGTCACGCAGCAAAATAAAAAAAAGCTCACGCACAGCCGCTGGAAGAGATGTATCAACATATATCAGCCTCCTCAGCCACCCTCAGGAAACATAGGGGATTAGGATACGTCTCCCGCACCCCCTTATACCTAGTAATTTAATTAACGAAGCACAAAATGGCGAATTCCCGTTTCGCTACCAGTTTGCGGCCCAGTTCGCGGCCCGTGAAGCGCTTCTACCGTGAAAAATCATTTTTTTTTCCTTTTCCCCACGGGACCCTTTAATAACCCCAACAACATTCCTAGGGGGTCAAGAGGGGGATACCTTGCCCCCTTTCATTAAATTCCCCCTTCGTTTTTCACCTCTTCTTCTCTCTCGATCCTACCGAGAGACAAGATGGCGGCCGCTCCGGACTGTTTAGAATGTTGACAGACACCGGAGAGCCAATCAGCTTTCTGCGCGCAAAGTTCCGATAAGCGAAAAGTAAGCGGACCGGATCGCTGCCCGGAGCGCTGTTACAGATATATATCTTGATTTAAACGTTAATTTCTCAAAATCCACTGAAGCACATATATTGAGACCTAGCAAAGGCACATCGGGCTACCAGTCCCTACAATTTTGCCAAGTTTCGTGCAAATCCATTCAGCCGTTCGAGCTAAAAGTGAGGCCAAAGGCCCTATGGAAAAATGAATGGGAAAAACGCGTTTTGGGACCCCCCTTTTTTCTCGGCCCCCCCTTGACGAAACCCCACCAAATTTTCAGGGGCTGCTCAGAAACAAAATGGGCCATTTTCCTGAACCTTTCAGCCGATTCCGTCCACAAACGCCAAAGTTATTAGACATAGAATTTTCAAAAATCCCATAGGGAATTAATCCTAACTATATATACCTACTGGCGATAGCCAGTAGGTAATATATATATATATATATATATATATATATATATATATATATATACTAGCAGCGCGTCCCGACCTTTGTCCGGGAGCAATCAGGCTTAAGGGCCCCCGCCCGCCCCGACATTGTTCGTGGGTCCCCCGGAGTAGCAGCCCGTCCCGACCTTGGCTTCAGGGCCCCCGCCCGCCCCGACATGGTCTGTGGGTCCCCCGGAGCCTTACCTCATCCGCCGCACCTCCCCGCGCTCCTGAGTTCTTCGGTCCGCCGCTCCTCGCCGCTCCTGGCCGCTCCTCCCCTCTCCTCCCCGCCTGTCCTCCTCCCCGCCTGTCCGCCGCTCCTCTCTGCTCCTCCCAGCCTGTCCGCTGCTCCTCCCCGCGCTCATGTCCGCCGCTCCTCCTCGCGCTCCTGGACGTCGCTCCTCCCCGCGCTCCTGATGTCACAACACACGTTGCTGCCGGCGCTACTTCCATGGGACTCGGGTTTACCCGCCTCAAAAGTTCAAAGTTCTTCCTTTATAATAGTAGTATAGAATTCCACGCCAGTATTCTTTGAAATCTTGCTTCCCCTTCCTCTGGTTTCTACCTCATTTAGTAGGAAATTTGTCTCTATTAGTTAAATAATCACTGCTAATGCCTGTTCCAGACTACAGGCCATAAGTTTGAATCCTACCAAGGCCAACACAACCTTCCATCCTTCCGAGGACAGTCAACTGAGAACCATCAAATCTGTGAAAAGAAGAACTCGTTGATAACAGCACTTTAAAATGACAAAATGGTGGTATGGATAGCTAAATAAAAATAAGTTGGCATTATTTTCTCTCCCACAATCTCCTGTTAGGGTTTGAGCAGATTCTCCAAGGGCCCTCAACTCAGTGCCATATATAATAATGCTTTGGGAATGAGCGACTGTCACTACCAGTGTGCCCAAAATTCTTCAATGGGTGGCCCTATGCAGCCCAAAGACTAATGACGATCTCGATATCGATATGGGAGACACGGGTGTACCCTATCACATTCTGTAGGAGGGACAATCATTTTTCACTTTGCCACTTTGCTTTCCTCTCAGTGTAATTGTATTGTGGGCTAATCTCCCACCACTGCACAGTGGTCTGAGAAGATTAGTCCTTCCTGCTTAGTTGCAGCAGGGGGGGAGCAACAGCTGTGACTGCATGTTAGAGTCTGTGGTTTGCAGTATAACCCCCACACACAGAAAAGTGACAGGAAACAGCGGTAACACCTCTGCTGCTACAGACGGGCATTATGAAGATCACACAGTGCTATAGTGTACACCTGGACAGTGAATTTCGACCATGAAACTGTTTTCTTTGCCCCGATTGCTGCTGGAAATCAAAATGTATGGGTAGCAACTGGGACATAAATGTTCATACATTTACACATGCGCACAGCTGGCTGAGGGGTACTAATTCATTAGGACCAGGACAGAACCAGTTAATTATAATCTGGGTTAATTGAACTATGTGGCGGGGACGATCATGCCTCAGAGTTGACTTCATTTGATGGCAAGAAAAGGCAAACTATGCAGCATAATGCATCACATTTTGTGATAGTATTACTTCGTTATTACAATTCTTAACACTGTCTGCGCGTCGGTTTTACTTCATTAATAAAAGTTTAACACCCTGATATAGCAATATTCAAGGGAAAGGTGACCAGTCAAACTTTGTGAGGGGACTTCCATTTGCACTGCAACTTGTAACCACACTTTTAGTCACTGTGATCGGTGTGAGCTACAAACAAAACATTCTTTTTGTTAAAATCTTCAGATTATGCAGTAGTTGATGGATAATGTGGCAAATGTGGCAAACGACACGAAAATAGCATGAGTGCAGTGACCATGGTTATAAGCACTTGCACAGGAAGACCCCCCCAAAACACGCCTCTGACCCCCCCAAAACACGAAAAGAGGTGTGCAGAGGCAGGCGTAGCTACGACCTTTACCCGAGTTTTGGAAAAAGAACAGCGAAGCACGTCTTTTCCTAGAAGCAAAACTCATGTGCTCTAATCCCATTCTTGTAGTGTTGGGTCAGGTAAGAGCAATGAGTGGTTAGATGACTGGATCAACAAATCATTAACGTGTCCTACACATATCTTCTTGCACCATGAGTACTGCATACATTCAAACGGAGCTCCCGGTCTCTGCAGGAACCAACAACACGTCATTAATAATTACGGCGCAGAGGCACAGCACAGCACTGATGTCAGCACGAACGTCGCGGCCGGTGCTACTTCCATGGGACTACTTTTTTTTTTCTCGTAAATTTTTTAAATAACGTATATTTTTTCATTTATATAGCCTATGTCCATCAGCACACCTTGACAATTTCAACGATGTATCGGGTGTGTTGATTGGCGCTGTGGTTCTCGAGTTTACCCGCCTCAAAGGTTCAAAGTTCTTCCTTTATAATAGTAGAACATATATATATATATATATATATATATATATATATATATATATATATATATATATATATATATACTAGCAGCGCGTCCCGACCTTGTCCGGGAGCAATCAGGCTTAAGGGCCCCCGCCCGCCCCGACATTGTGAATGGGTCCCCATTCAGTGATCCTACTGTTTCAGTCTTACAGATAAGATTATACTATACTCAGCTTTAAGAACTAGGGTATAATCGGATTTGGATCTGTTTTTTAAATATACTTTAATCACATTCACGTTCAATTGCACTTTTTTCGGTTTCCAACCAGTATGAATTTAAAACATGTCAATGATTTAGATGTATATGCATTTGCACTTTGAAATCGTGGTTATTAATCATGCATGCTCTTCAAAGCAAGGCTAAAACTAATAGGTGCACTAGGCAAAATGACAATGTGACATGAGTTGACATGTGGATTTATCCAGGTATTAATGAATTACAATTAATGAGGGTAACCTCTGTCTTTAATCCATTGTATATGCGTGCATGGTAATTGTCTGCTTATGTGCTTAGCCTTCGTGCCCAATGCAGCCAACGGATTGATCCGGGAATTTTTTAAAAGTGGTTTTGCATTTACACACATGCATACAGTATGAATCAATGCTTATTCAGTATTTTTGAGCATGGGATTGATCCCAATACTGTTTTATGACAAACCATGATTAATTGTGTGATTTAGTGCGTGACATTTTTTAAAACGAATGAAATGTCATAGTATTTCAACTATGTTGATTGCACCATGCACTTTACTCTGTTCTGGTTGGCTCCCGTTTACAGCACTAGCACTTTAAATTCTGCCTGATGACTGCATAACACCATGTGATCAAGGCCTGCGAGAGGCCGAAACGTTATGCTGCCGTTTGTTGCGCAATAAAAACTTCAACTCACGGATTTCCTGGTCCTGCCGTCTTTTCTTCAAGGTAGCGTGGCTTACTGCGGCTCTGAGTGCCTTGGTGGGGACTCGTGGTGGATATATATATATATATATATATATATATATATATATATATATATATATATATATATATATATATATATATATATATATATATATACTAGCAGCGCGTCCCGACCTTGTCCGGGAGCAATCAGGCTTAAGGGCCCCCGCCCGCCCCGACATTGTCCGTGGGTCCCCCGGAGTAGCAGCCCGTCCCGACCTTGGCTTCAGGGCCCCCGCCCGCCCCGACATTGTCTGTGGGTCCCCCGGAGCCTTACCTCATCCGCCGCATATACATATATATATTTACTGAAAAAACCATAGGTTTCACACCAGTTATAGTTAGCTGGAAATTTTACTGACATAAAACCATTGAAATTCCCAAGTTATAGTTAGTTGGACTCACTATCACTTGCGCGCCTGCAATGCACTGCTGATGACGTCACATATTACATCACTCATGACATGGTCAGTGACATCACTCATGACATCACTGATGACACCATCCAGTGAATGTGTGTCTTTCTGAAATATCAATATGTTTTATATATGTATTTGTAAAGGTTGATGGATGAATAAATGTTTAAATAAGTGTGTAAATGGATGTTATTTTTAATAAAATATTGATTGGTTAACTGGCTTATAAAGTGTATCTTAGTGAATACATATATTAGCGAGTAATTTTGAAATATTTTAAATATATGTATCAGTGTTTCACTTTGTGTATAAGTGGCTACATGGGTTGGTGACTGACTCACTGTTTGTATGTGTTTTAAGACAGCGTATGTGCAGGACTGTATGGGTGGATGAGTGTGAATATATGTGTGTTAGTGAGTGAATGCCTGCCTCACTAGTGTTTTTATGAGTAACTACATTTGTTTTAATCTAGTATATGTGAGTATTGATGCATATAAGTGAGTATATGTGAGAGTGTGAGATTGAAAGAGTTCCTGTTTAAATAAGTATGTGTTTCTATAAGTGATTGTTTAAGAGAGTAAGTATGTGTAAGTTTCCTTAGAAGTAATGTACTAGTGTGTGTATAGCTGTATATGCAAATAAATGGATGTTCAATAGTTTATTTGCATGTGTGAGTATGTGTGTGAGTAACTTTTGGATGACTGTCGGTGTGTAACAGGATGTAAATGTGTATCACTACATATGATGAGTGAGTATATGTATGACTGACTATATAGAACTGTTTCTGAATGAGAGGATGTGTATATAGATGGAGGAATTACTGAATTGGTTGTTGTAACTGGTTTGGGTATCTCAATTTTTTTGAAAATGTTAGGTTCTATTTTTGAATATGTGTTTCAAGGGTTACATTACACCCAAAGGAGGTCTGTCAGTCTGTCACAAGGATGGTGTCATCAGTGATGTCATGAGTGATGTCACTGACCATGTCATGAGTGATGTAATATGTGATGTCATCAGCAGTGCATTGCAGGCGCGCAAGTTATGGTGAGTCCAACCATCTATAACGTGGGAATTTCAATGGTTTTATGTCAGTAAAATTTCCAGCTAACTATAACTGGTGTGAAACCTATGTTTTTTTCTGTGAATTTAATAGGTTTTTTTTGTGTTATAATTTTTTATTAGCATTTCATATTTAAAGACAATTTCATATATAAATATAACAATATCTCAATCCATCCATGAAATAAATACCAAATGACATAAACATCTTATTCCAATACGTTATGAAAAAGAGAATAAATATATGATATGTTATGAAATAAAGTTATTCAGACATTCATTAACTGAAGAGCACCATCAGTAAAACATCGCATTGAAGTCAGGAGGCCATGGATCGTGACAAATCAGACAATATCTATACTATACGATATAAAATCGAAATAAGAGGATAAGAAAGCTATATGTACATAATGTGAAAGAAGACAATGTCATCAGTCTAAGTGCGGAAGCCTAAATCTATTAGGATTTAAATATCATAATATCAGTACAATTGAAAAACTGAGCTGTAAATATATCTAATAACAGTAGCAAATACATTGTAATAGAGAAGAAGAAGAAATGAAAATAATGTATAATAGATGACTGTCAGAATTTTTTTAATGAAATATAAGAGGATTTGAGAAGTCAAAATGTGCCCTAATTTTTCTTTCTTCAGCACTAATCATAATTTCTGTGGCAAAATGAACCCCCTCATTTTGTTCCTTTGCAAATTAAATGTTTTAAGTGTTAACACTTTATTCCAATCAAGATGATTTTTTTTTCAATGTTAAATCTCAAAATTCTATTTGGAATAACTTTGGCGCCGGTTGACGAATCTGCCTGAAAATGTCCTCAAAATGGCCTCGCGGCGCCCCGGTCCTTCCCTGAAAGTTTGGGGGGGATTCGTCAAGCGGGGTCCAAGATAAAAGGGGGGTCCCAAAACGCGTTTTCCCCATGTTAATTTCCATAGGGCGGTCGATTTCATTTTTAGCTCGAACGGATGAATGGATTTACACCAAACTTGGCAAAATTGTAGGGACTGGTAGCCCGATGTGCCTTTGTTATGTCTCAAGATATGTGCTCCAGTAGATTTTGAGTAATTTAGGTTAAAAAAAAGATATATATCTAGAGCCGCGCCCCGGTACGCGCACGGGTACGCGCACCGGGCGCGCCACGCGACTTGCGTGCAGAAAGCTGATTGGGTCTCAGGTGTCTTGAAACATCTAAACAGTCTGGAGCGGCCGCCATCTTGTGTCTCGGTAAAATCGAGACACAAGAGGTGGCAAAAACAAAGGGGGGAATTGACCATAAGGTGGCAGGGTAGACCTCCCCTGACCCCTTAGGTTTGATGTGGGGGCCATTAAAGGGCCCCGCGGGTTCTCAAAAAAAAATTCGATTTTCACGGGGGAAGCGCCCGGTACGCGCACCGGGGAGCGCACAGGGGAGCGTACTATGGGAAAAAAAATCACTTAAAAAAATTGTATGTTTAATAATTGTTTTTTTTTTTATTTAAGTACCAACATGTAGGTATCAATGCAGAGTCTATATTTAATATACACTGTTTTCTTTGTAGATATCTTGCATGTTGTTACAGAAGTTATTGTGGTATATGGAATCCATACCATAGTCAGTCAGGAAAGCAGAAACAACATGGAGGCAGGAGATGATAAAGAGATGTAAAATAGACATTGGAGATAATATAGTGGGAGAAATGAAGTAACTATGAGCAAACTGTCTATGTAACACAAAAATGTTGAACAGTATACTATAAGTCTCACTTTATATTTTAAACATTTTTGATGTTCTTGATGAATTACATATAAAAATGAGTAATGGCTCGAACAATTTTTGATTATTAAATATAAATTTATTCTTCTGATTCTTTTTCATAATTTAATAAAACTTTTAATAAAATGCTGTCTGGAATCTCTACATTTACATTCTGTGTTTCCATTGATTCCACACACTCAAGTAATTCAAGGTCCAGAGACTCATCCATAAAGTCAATGTTATCATTTTCAGCATTATTTCCATCATGGTTGTTGTCCAAAACAATTTCAAAAGAAATATTCTTTTCTCCTTCCATTTTGTTGCTGTAATTTGCATAAAAAATAATTATATCAGTCGAGATAGGGCACTGTTGGGTTTAAGTTCAGACATGTAGTTTGGATTTTTTAACAGTGAAGTTATCTTTGGACAGTGTATGGTATCAGGCTGGAATTTGAAATATAACAAAGAGTATGTGATGAAGCCTAAGTAAATTTATAATAATACAAGGGAAGCCTAACTCAATCCATAACTATAACAGAGAAGTCTATCTCAATCTATAACTATTACAGAGGGATAGTATATAACTAACAGAATATTTTTTCTCAAATTAACTTAAAGTGTACAACATACTTCACTTTCCAAAATAACAACTTACCTTTGAGAAAGCAGTTGAAGTTGTTAGTGTTATTTCTTTTCAAATGTACTTCAGGAAGCAGTAGTCAAAATGGCTGTGTTTCCTTCTCTTTTTTTTATTTATTCATGTACAAAACCAATCAAATGTCAGGAAATAATCGTAGAAAATGAAAGAAACTTTATAATTGGTTGTAAATTCTAATTCATATGTGTTTTGGTCATGTAATTTACCTCAGGATATTTAGACAGGCCTGTAGCTTAAATGTCTCAATGGAATTCCACTAAATTTGGGCAAATGGAAGGGACTGCTATGTAGTTGGGCCTATTCTATATTTGATGAAAGTGTCTCCAGTGGTTTTTCTGTAAATTACTTTCCCACCTTTTTTTATGGAGCGCTTACCGGTGCGCGCCCCGGTACGCATACCGGCAGCGTAACGGGAGTCCTCCATTTTGTGTTTCGGTACAATCGAGACACAAGATGGAGGGCAAACAATGTTCAGAATGGGTAGAATGGGGCACGGTAGACACTTCCTGACCCTCTAGGTTGTCTGAGGGGGGCTTAGGAGGCACATAAAGGCTAAAAAAAAAAAATCTTGAATTTTCCGCTGGGGAAGCGCCCGGTACGCGCGTACCAGGAAGCGTACTTTGGTGAAAAATAGTGAAAAAAGTTAGAAAAAGATAAACGTTTTGAATGATCAGAGGTAGGGTAGCTCTGAAAAGAGCTTTTGGGTTTTGTGGTTGATTTAGGTACCTACAAGTAGGTTCCAATGCACAATCTTAAATTCAGGAGGAATATTCTATTCCCCTCATCTGAGAAGTGCACACCATCTCCTCTGTAGATGTCTTGCATGTTGTAACGCAAGTTATTATTGTATATTGAACCCCTTCCACAGTCTCTCATGTAAGCAGAAACAGATTTATTCACATGTTTCCGTGCTTTCTCAAATTGTGGATAAAATTGGTTGGACCAGTTCCATTTCTGTCTTTGGCATATATTGGAATATACCAAGGCAGTTTGTGGAAAAAGTGTCATCAATTGATCAAAGGTGTCCTTTAAAAGCATTTCCAGACCAACCCCAGTCATAGTGCCCAAATCATTTCCACCACAGTGCACTATTAAGAGGTCAGGGCTTGGCAGATGCAAAAAGGTTTTCACCAATGGTATCAATTGATGACATCTCAATCCTCTCTGGCCAATCCACTTCATTTCCAGATTTGATAAATCAAGGTTGTGAAAATTTCTGCTTGCTGCATACCTTTGAGCCCAGTGGATGTAGCTATGTCCAATAAATGCACCGGGAGCGCTGCAGAGTCAAATATGAAAAAAAAGTAAAATACTATTTTAAAACAAAACTATTATCGTAATATACAATATAGGGTTCATTTTTAGAAAAACATACCTTTCTCAGCTATAGACATTTGCGAAAGAATAAGCTTAGAAATTCACTAAAAAGTACATAGGTATGAAGCACTATAAAAAGTTACAAATTAGCAGTTAAAAAACCTATGAAATTCACAGAAAAAACCAAAGGTTTCACACCAGTTATAGTTAGAAATTAGCATTAAAAAAAAACCTATGAAATTCACCGAAAAAACCAGGGCCCTTATTTATGAGGCCTTGCGTCAGTTTTGCGCCGCCGGTGCGTCACTTTTTGTGACGCACCAGCGGCGTACAAAATGGGCCTTGTTTCGCCATATTTAAAAAGTGACGCATCTAGGTAGATGCGTCACTTTTTAAACCCCTGCGCCACATTATACCTGCGTCAGGTATAATGTATGCAGAGGGGGCGTTCCCCCGCAAAAAGCCTCGTAATAGTGACGCAGTGAAATCTATGAGATTTCACTGCGTCACTTTTAGGATGCTGTTGCGTCAAAATCTTGCGCCTGCCTGACAGCAGGCGTAAGACTGACGCAAGCCCTTTCACATGGGGCTTTCCCCATGTGAAAGGACGCATTGCTGGAGTTGCGTCACTTTTGTAACACACTCCAGCAATGCGTCATTTTTGCGCTTACAGATGCGTCAGAAATACTGACGTATCTGTAAGCCCTTGCGACATGATGCGTCATACATTAAATATGACGCATCATTGGTGTCGCAAGGAGGGCGCAGTGAAAAGTGAGGCATCGCTGTTTTCACGCAGCGATGCGTCACTTTTCATAAATGAGGCCCCAGAGGTTTCACACCAGTTATGGTTAGGAATTAGCATTAAAAAAACCTATGTAATTCACTGAAAAAACCAGAGGTTTCACAACAGTTATAGTTAGGAATTAGCATTTAAAAAACCTATTAAATTCACTGAAAAAACCAGAGGTTTCACACCAGTTATAGTTAGCTGGAAATTTTACTGACATAAAACCATTGAAATTCCCACGTTATAGTTAGTTGGACTCACTATAACTTGCGCATGCAATATGGCTGAGATACCCGCCACCCCCTCTCAACACAATCCCCAAAGGAAGGGAAACCGGAAACTGTTCTTAAAGTTTTTGGATGTGGGATGGAGTGACCATCCCGGCCGTATTTATTAAAACAAAAAATTTAAAACATTAAACGTTTTCATGTTATGTACAATTTCATTATCACATTACGATGTTTGGCTAACCTTAACATAATCTCTAATACAGAGGTTCTCCTAGCCGAACTAGCATCCTATAAAACATTCTCTAAGAACACTGAAATTGTACATCCTAACGTTTAAGGGCCAACGGCAAGGTCATAACCGGTGTCAAGATCCCTAACCAGACTTACCCCTCCCACTTAGGAGGGGCGATGGCACCGGGGCTTACCACAAGTGCAACTACTAACAATTTCCCTTGACTTGACGGGGGCACTTAAGACTCGACGCCATTTAAAGGTCGTTCGAACACTTGTGTGTGGTATCTAGAAGGTATCGTTGACCTCTCCCCACCCCACACAACTTACCGCATCTGCCGTCGCAGATGACACTAGCCCCGGGAAATTCCCCAGGAGGGGGCTGTAACCCCTCCTACAAAGGAAGGGGCCTTGACCGCCTTTCCTTTACTTCCGGCGACCCGCCCTTAGACGGGACCGCCTCCCCACTGAGGGGCCAATGGCCACCTCTCCCGAGCGCTCCCATCCGTGTTGGGTGACGCCCACTCATAGGGATCTACCAATTAGTGCTCACCGATCATGACCTTACCGCCTACCAAAAATAAATACGACAGTTCTTCAACCTATGAAAACATTGGTCGCTACGACCGAAGGAACATGCTAAAAAATGCAACATCACATCAAATCACTTTAATCGTAACAACCTAAACGATATTCACCATCTTTATTAACCACAAACTGATACTGTTATAGCCTGTAAACGAAACGGAAAAACAAACTTTATCAATTCACTTTATTGCACAACAACTTTGCTGTCCTCAGGGGCTGGTGGGTGGGTCAAAATTGGCTCTTCGTTCCGTCCCGAGCTCACGTGTAGCGAGGAGGTGCAGCTTCGGAGCACAAGAACAAGAGGACGTCTTCTGGTCTTGCGCCTTCTTTTATCCGTCTTCAGGGCGGGCGAAAACCCGCCCCTGCCCGCCCCGGGGGCGTGGCTGGCTGCGTCGGTGTCTAGGCCAGCCCACTCTAGGGCGGGAAAAGGCGCGCCCCGGCTACGCCGCTTCGGGCATACCAGCCGAGACGCGCCTCCCGCCCAAAAATGGCTTCCCGGGGGGATCGAGGCACTCATCCATACGTTCGGGGGGACCGAGTGGTCGCCCCTTTCCATATGGCTGAGATACCCGCCACCCCCTCTCAACACAATCCCCAAAGGAAGGGAAACCGGAAACTGTTCTTAAAGTTTTTGGATGTGGGATGGAGTGACCATCCCGGCCGTATTTATTAAAACAAAAAATTTAAAACATTAAACGTTTTCATGTTATGTACAATTTCATTATCACATTACGATGTTTGGCTAACCTTAACATAATCTCTAATACAGAGGTTCTCCTAGCCGAACTAGCATCCTATAAAACATTCTCTAAGAACACTGAAATTGTACATCCTAACGTTTAAGGGCCAACGGCAAGGTCATAACCGGTGTCAAGATCCCTAACCAGACTTACCCCTCCCACTTAGGAGGGGCGATGGCACCGGGGCTTACCACAAGTGCAACTACTAACAATTTCCCTTGACTTGACGGGGGCACTTAAGACTCGACGCCATTTAAAGGTCGTTCGAACACTTGTGTGTGGTATCTAGAAGGTATCGTTGACCTCTCCCCACCCCACACAACTTACCGCATCTGCCGTCGCAGATGACACTAGCCCCGGGAAATTCCCCAGGAGGGGGCTGTAACCCCTCCTACAAAGGAAGGGGCCTTGACCGCCTTTCCTTTACTTCCGGCGACCCGCCCTTAGACGGGACCGCCTCCCCACTGAGGGGCCAATGGCCACCTCTCCCGAGCGCTCCCATCCGTGTTGGGTGACGCCCACTCATAGGGATCTACCAATTAGTGCTCACCGATCATGACCTTACCGCCACAGGTCCGGATAGTTGACCGGCTATCCGGACCCCCCACAAAACTCCTACCTATAGGTCATGCTTTAAAGATTTTAACCAGGCTAGGAAGTCTCCTATGAGTAACTCGTTCCCCGCCCTCGACAGATGCACACCATCCCCCAGATACATACTATCATCATTAATACAATTATGCGAGATTGAATGCAATGTCTTGGACCGGAACAACCTACTTACTTTGTTATTCAACTTTTTAACAGAATGATTCAAAGCAGGGATCGAGATAGCCCCCCGCCACACTTTTCGTGGAATCATATGAGACCACGCAATTAGGCACCCCGGAACTCTCCTCGCTAACCAACTTACCGTGGAAAGCATAGCCTCCAGGAGCAGTCGTCTACCGGTGGTGACCAAATCATTGCCCCCCAAATGTACTATGACTATGGACGGCGGTGACCTCATCCGCCCTAACAGGCCCTCAAAAAATTCCTGAAACTGGTCAATACAGAGACCGCCCCTTCCGTAGAAGGACACTCTGTACCCGTATTCCCCAGCTATGTGAATCATGTCACCTGCTTTGAATACGTCTGCGGCCCGTCTCACGTATGAGTGGCCCACGACCCACACCTCCTTCTTCACAGCCGGTGACGTGCGACCGCTGGCCTGGTGTTGGGTCGACTGCTCAGTTTGCCCTGCCGCGTAAGCTTGCACAACTGAAAATAAACAAAAGACAAGAGGCGTGAGTACATGAATACAACTTCACAACATGTGCAATCGCACGTACCTCTTATAACAATTGGAGGACCAACGCCCCACACGTTTCACTTGTTCTACATTAAGACCCCTGGCTGTAGCTTCAGTGGCAGCCCCTATACGAAAGGAGTGGGTCCCAAATTCGCCCGGGTCCAAGCCCGCTGCGGCAATGGCCATTGCAAGCACCCGTTGAAACTGAAACCTCGTCAGCGGGGTGGCGTCTGCATGCCTCAACAATGTCCCCCCCCATGATGCCACCCTTCGTGCTAGGTAATCTTCTAAGCACTGTACCGGACACATGGATGACTCGGGGTTCCTGCGAATGATCGTACAGTCCCCTCTCCCATCTTGGTCAGTCTTAGACCGGGGAAAGGAGACAATCATCGCGTCCCCCCTGATCTGAACATGTTCCCTGCACAAGCCCCCCGTCACATCCTGTTTGTTCCTTGCAACCAGCTCACTAACTCTCATAGCCCCGTGAAACGCCAGCGTAAATGCAGTCCGGAACAAACAGGACTCAAAAGGGGACGAGCATGTGTTAGGGAGTGTGGCCAGTAACTGGGACAACCTGTCTAGACCTATCGGTCGTCTTACGTCTACTCTGCGACCCTCTAGGCGTTGCCACCCCCGCAGCGCTTTCTGCACTGTGAAAGACGCTGTTGGGTCCAGGATGCCATGGGCCCTGGCAACAAAGGAAATGGCGGCACGATGCCTTTGGGCCGTAGCCACCGATTTCCCAGCCCTACGTAATGACATCAGAAAAAGTACTACACACTCTTCCTGACCCCAAAGACCCCCTCTCTCTGCCCCCAAAAAGGCTAAATAGGCCTGGAACGCCCCTTCATATGCCTTCCTTGTCCTGGGTGCTAGACTCTCTCCCACGAGGTGACGAAGTTCGGGGCACCGAGAGACCAGAGAGCTTCGGGGAAGGGTGCCGGCTCCGGGTCCGCTGAGGGAAGGAAACCCGAGAAAGCCTGCATGTGAAAACGAGACAGTGCGTCAGCAGCCTGATTCAACACCCCTGGGACATGTTTTGCTCTGAATACCACGTTCAGTTGCATACATAGTAGGACAATTTCTTTGAGCAGCCTCAAAATCATTTTACAATGGGCTGACTGACTATTGATGCATTCTACCACGGTCATATTGTCGGACCAAAAAACGACAGAATGATCTCTGAAACCTTCTGGCCAGGTTCTCAGGGCCACGAGAATGGGAAATAATTCAAGGAAAGCAATATTACTCGTTATCCCCTTCTCGTGCCACCATAGGGGCCATCTTTGAGCAGACCAGTTCGTGCCGAAGATGGCGCCAAAACCTATGCTTCCTGCTGAATCTGTCCATAGCCCAAGCTCTTCCGAGGACACGGCTGGCTTGTTCCAGACGACTCGGCCATTGAAGTCCGCCAAGAATGCTAACCATATCCGCATGTCCTGGCGGACCTCAGCCGATAACCTCGTGCGATGATGACCCTCTTTCAGGCCAACCATCGCTTGGGCAATTGAGCGGGAAAAGGGGCGAGCCATTGGGATCACCCTCAAGGCAAAGTTCAATTTCCCCACTAATTGTTGCAACTGATGCAGTGTAACCTTAGGTGTATTCAAACATACTAGGAGGGCTGTCCTGAATTTCAACACTTTGCTAGCTGGTAAACGGAAACACCCCTCCATTGAGTCCAACTCGATCCCCAAAAACTCGAGGCAAGTCGTGGGACCCATAGTTTTACCCGGTGCCAATGGCACGCCAAAATGACCCATCAACACACAGAATTCAGCTAAGGCCTGAGCACATTCAGGACTTGCGGCGGGACCAAGGAACAAAAAGTCGTCAAGATAGTGCATTACATTTGAAAAACCCGATTTCTTAGTGAACACCCATTGCAGGAAAGTACTGAATTGTTCAAAATAAGCACATGATATAGAGCATCCCATTGGCATACACCTATCCATGTAAAATGACCCCTGGAACCCGAACCCCAAAAGACGCTGATCGTCTGGGTGTACCGGGAGCAACCGGAACGCTGACTCGATATCTGATTTTGCCATCAACGTTCCGGGCCCCAGGCGATTCAAGATGGCTACTGCCTCGTCAAACGATGCGTATCGCACCGAACAAACTTCTGGATCAATTGCGTCATTTACTGAAAGGCCGTGTGGGGCAGACAGATTATGGATCAAACGAAACTCACCCGGGTCCTTCTTGGGAACCACCCCTAACGGAGAACAAACAAAATCCGGTACCGGGGGTACACTAAATGGGCCGGCGACCCGTCCCCGGCTAACCTCTTTGTGAATTTTCTCTTGCACCACGGATGTATGTTGTAAAACGGAAAGTTGGTTCTTGCAAATCCCCACACCCCGAAAGTCCCCTACCGGGATGCGGAAACCATGTGTAAAACCGTTCCGTAGCACCCCGGCAGAAGTACGATCCGGGTATTCGCTGAGCCAGGGAATCATCGCCAAGGTATCAATCGGGGTCGGTAAAGGCGCCCCTCGGCCTAGCTTAGACCTGTTTGGCGCCTCCCTTTCCCCCATTCTCACCCGTTTTGGCTCTGCACGATGACTCAGGATGGGACGACCCACACGTACTACACTCATGTTTGAACTTACACAATCCCGGAGGCCTGGTACATTTCCCCTTGTTGAAATTAAAACAGAAACCCCTTCTCCCTGTATTGCCTGCGGGCCTCGACTGGTCGTCGCTGCTCGTACTCGGTCGAAAGGGCGTCCCCACATTTTGGCGGGAGTACTCAACAACATTGCTCCCGACCAATGGCATTCGTAACATTCCTGATTCCTTCATTTTGTCCCATGTTAACGAATCGTAACAATCCCAAGTCAAACTCTTGTTATGCTCCTTTTCTTTCCTGAACAGATTGTCATAACAAAACCAATGGTTACCTTGATACGTTGTCGAGTAACCCATAATTCGTGATTGGTAAACGGGAAACTCAGGGAGCAACTCGGGCCTACGTTCCCCCAAAATTGATGTGAAAATACCCCACGCATTGCCCCAGTTGCCAATGTTCTCATTTACCTTAAAGGCGGCCATTTTTGCGCGCCAAACACTCGGATGCATTAAGTCCTTCTGACTTTTCACATGCTCCACATCATAATGATCAACAAGCAGGGAAAAAATATTCACGTACTCCCCCGCCCAGATCTTTTCCTTTATAGCTAAAGGCACATGTTGTCCCAATCTCTCTCTACGAGAGGGTGCTGACTCGTCCCTTGCAATCGGCAATGGCCGCTTACCTGAACCGGACGCAGCATCTGCCGCTTGCGGCTTGTCTATCCCCGCCACTCTAGCTGCCTCTTTCTTCTCACGAAGCCCTTTTATCAGCGCCTGTGCCTCGGCAGCCGTGGCGCCATCACCACTATCCCCCAACCATGCTGCTAGCTGTGCTGCCAGCTCGGGGGGCATGTCTTCCTTCGATGTCGGGGTGACGACAACGGGGATTGGATTCCCCTCCATCGGTACTGGGGTCGGCGCCTCGAGAGGGGCAGAGGGAACCGGGACGTCCCCACCGGCTGGACCCTTTCTCAGCCTCTTAGGTCTCCCTCCAGCCGGCGAAGGGCCCGAACCCTCCTCCCCATCTCGCTCCGCCAACCGTTTCTTTATGTCGGACATATCCTTGAATAGTGCCCGAACCATCTGCTCAGTCGTCATTCTTTTTTCGCCTTTCTTGGGCATCTCTCCTACGAAGTATCTAGAAGACAAAGAAAAAGATCAAAACGCTCAAAATTGGCTCTTCGTTCCGTCCCGAGCTCACGTGTAGCGAGGAGGTGCAGCTTCGGAGCACAAGAACAAGAGGACGTCTTCTGGTCTTGCGCCTTCTTTTATCCGTCTTCAGGGCGGGCGAAAACCCGCCCCTGCCCGCCCCGGGGGCGTGGCTGGCTGCGTCGGTGTCTAGGCCAGCCCACTCTAGGGCGGGAAAAGGCGCGCCCCGGCTACGCCGCTTCGGGCATACCAGCCGAGACGCGCCTCCCGCCCAAAAATGGCTTCCCGGGGGGATCGAGGCACTCATCCATACGTTCGGGGGGACCGAGTGGTCGCCCCTTTCCATGCACTGCTGATGACATCACATATTACATCACTCATGACATGGTCAGTGACATCACTCATGACATCACTGATGACACCATCCTTGTGACACAGTGACAGACCTCCTTTCACTGTAAAGTAACCTTTGAAACACATATTCAAAAATAGAAACTAACATCTTCAAAAAAGTGGATATACCCATACCAGTTACAACAACCAATTCAGTAATTTCACCATCTATGTACACATTCACACATTCACCAACAGTTTTATATAGTCACTCATACATATACTCACTCATCATATGTAGTGATACCCCTATTCATCCTGTTACACACCGACAGACATCAAAAAGTTACTCACACATATACTCACACATGCAAATAAACTAATAAACATCCATTTATTTGCATATAGAGATATACACACACTACCACCTTACTTCTAAGGAAACTTACACATATGTACTCTCTTAAACAATCACTTATAGAAACACATACTTATTTAAACAGGAACTCTTACAATCTCTCACTCTCACATATACTGACTTATATACATCAATACTCACATATACTAGATTAAAATATATCTTGTTACTGATAAACACACTAGTGATACAGGCATTCAATCACTAACACACACATATACACACTCATCCACTCATACAGTCCTGCACATATGCTGTTTTCAAAAAACATACAAACAGTGAGTCAGTCATTGATACATCTATGTGCTAAGTAACACCCCCACTAAACTATACAGACACTCATACTGATACTAAAAAACATATAATAACCCATATACACACACATGTAGCTACTCACCAACCCATACAGCCACTTATACACAAAGTGAAACACTGATACATATATTTAAATATTTAAACATTACTCGCTAATATATGTATTCACTAAGATACACTTAATAAGCCAGTTAACCAATCAACTTTTTTTTTTTAAACATTAATTAAGACAATAATTTAAACATTTATTCTTCCATCGACCTTTACATATACATATATAAAACATATTGATTTTTCAGAAAGACACACATTCACTGGATGGTGTCATCAGTGATGTCATGAGTGATGTCACTGACCATGTCATGAGTGATGTAATATGTGATGTCATCAGCAGTGCATTGCACGCGCAAGTTATAGTGAGTCCAACTAACTATAACGTGGGAATTTCAATGGTTTTATGTCAGTAAAATTTCCAGCTAACTATAACTGGTGTGAAATCTCTGTTTTTTTCAGTGAATTTAATAGGTTTTTTAAATGCTAATTCATAACTATAACTGGTGTGAAACCTCTGGTTTTTTCAGTGAATATATATATGTATAAATATCTATATATATATTCACTGAAAAAACCATAGGTTATAGACCATATATAGTTAGGAATTAGCATTTACAAAACCTTATTTTACTCACACAAAACCATTGAAATTTCATAGATATATGATGTTACAACGCATACTATTACAACGCATACCGTTAGAACGCATCTTTTACAACGCAAATACTGTTACAACGCATGTTTTTACAACGAGTACTATAACAACGCAAAATAGTACTTTATTAGAAAAAATACCATTACAACGTAACATATAACAATGTATACCATTACAACGAAAAAAAAAATATATTTTTTTTTTAATGTAAAATAAAACCTGGCACGGGATGCAGGGAAAATAGGGGTTTTGGGCGGGGAAGTGTATTAAATTTTGGAGAAAAAAACTACCATATTATAGCGAAAACTAAGTATTTTTTTTATAAATAAATACTCGAGTATTAAAATGAATACTCGAGTACTTAAATTAATACTCCGACTACTAAAAATTAAATCATTTTTCCACATTACATTTCAAAATTAAAAAAAATAAAACATTAATTATATACACGATATTTATGCTTGCAGATATTAGAACAGCTATAGTATGATTTCATAGACGCCATTTTGAGAAGGTATTAAAATATTAAAATAATTAGTCCTACTATTATTTGAATGATTCAATACCACATTATCCAAAATGGATGCTAAAACGGCAGACTTAACGCTAACTAAATTACTTATAATTAGTTTTTAAAATATACGTTTACAGAGAAATAAATGTAAAATTAAAAACCATTGCTAACGCATATTTTTACAAATAAAATTAAGTCAGTAATCGAAACTTATATATAGTAGACAGACACCATTTTGAAACTAGTTGATCCTCAACTACCCGAGAGAGCAGACATGAAATCTGAACCTCTGACCTTTTCACCCTTTCAGACCCGTTGTATTGACAGAGCTACAGAATAAAACGTTTTCCAAGTAAGTAACCTGAACAGAAAGCGATAACAAAATGAAAACATTTTATGTAAAGTGAATGTCAAATAAAATAATAATAAATATTAATATTATTTAAACATTTAACTAATATTACGAAAATATTACCGTGAATTATTAAACAAAAACGTGAAAGAAATACTTTTTAATAAATTACGCTAAATATATATTTTAACATACAACTATTTTTGATGAGTAGAAAAATTAAACGTAATAACGTTTAAATATGATAACATAAAATTAAAATGTGTTTAATATATTACTCATAGAAATCACTTCTTAGCCGCAGAAAACGTGAGACCAGGAAAAATATAGAATTCAACATTACGAACCGTTTTTCAAACTTAGAAGAAGGTACATATTCATTAGTTTTTAAACAAATTTATCATGCAGTAGACGAAATAAGTCGCATTATAAATAAATGTTGTAAATTATTTTGACAGAAAAATTACTTCAAAAATAAATTCCACTGCATAACTGCCAGAATAAAGTGAGTCGACATCTATTAAAAAAGGTAATAAAAATATTTCTCTGGCAGAGTAAATACAGCATTTTTTATCAAAAACATGTAGACTAGAAACGGATTAATTTATATTATTTTTTTATATTTAAGATAGAAGAACCAAGCCTTGATAAGAGATTTAAAAAAACATCAATCTGTGATAAATCAAATATCTACCCCTCGTTTTAAAAGGTAAGCCCGAAATGTAAAAAATAAATATATGTTATATATATAAAATGTGTTGTCACAATTTTTAAACCATACATTTTTTTACAGAGCACAACCCACCAAAAGCAATATCTTCAAAAACAACAACTGAAGCAAAAAACAAGATCCAAAACACATTTCAACTGAGAAAAGCTCTAATTTGAAAAGTAAGTGAAATTCCAAATACATTATACACATAAGAATAGAGCATGAGTGAAAGTAAGTGCTGGATAGTGTATATGTATAAATTACTATTCCAACTCCAGGTAAGTGCATTAGTAGGGAAAGTGCTGGATAGTGTAAAAAGTGGCTTTCTTCACAAAACATAAGTCACAATTTTTTGTCAATACATTTTTTTTGCATAGCACAACCCACCAAAAGCAATATCTTCAAAAACAACAATTGAAGCAAAAAACAAGATCCAAAACACATTTCAACTGAGAAAAGCTCTAATTTGAAAAGTAAGTGAAATTCCAAATACATTATACACATAAGAATAGAGCATGAGTGAAAGTAAGTGCTGGATAGTGTAGATGTATAAATTACTATTCCAATTCCAGGTAAGTGCTGCAGTAGGTAAAGTGCTGGATAATCTAGAGGTGTAAATTACTATTCCTACACCGGATAAGTGCTGCAGTAGGGAAAGTGCTGGATAGTGTAGAAGTATAAATTACTATTCCTACTCCGTTTAAGTGCTGCAGTAAGGAAAGTGCTGGATAGTCTAGAGGTGTAAATTACTATTCCTACTCCGTTTAAGTGCTGCAGTAAGGAAAGTGCTGGATAGTCTAGAGGTGTAAATCACTATTCCTACTCCGGGTAAGTGCTGCCGTCGGGAAAGTGCTGGATAGTGTAAAGGTATAAATTACTATTCCAACTCCAGGTAAGTGCTGCAGTAGGGAAAGTGCTGGATAGTCTAGAGGAGAAAATTACTATTCCAACTCTGGGTAAGTGCTGCAGTAGGGAAACTGCTGGATAGTGTAGCGGTATAAATTACTATTCCAACTCCAGATAAGTGCTGCAGTAGGGAAAGTGCTGGTAATTGTAAAAGTGGCTTTCTTCACAAAACATAAGTCACAATTTTTTGACCATACTTTTTTTTTGCAGACCACAACCCACCAAAAGCAGTATCTTCAAAAACAACAACTGAAGCAAAAAACAAGATCCAAAACACATTTCAACTGAGAAAAGCTCTAAATTGAAAAGTAAGTGAAATTCTAAATACATCATACACATAAGAATAGAGCATGAGTGAAAGTAAGTGCTGGATAGTGTAGATGTATAAATTACTATTCCAATTCCAGGTAAGTGCTGCAGTAGGGAAAGTGCTGGATAATCTAGAGGTGTAAATTACTATTCCTACTCCGTTTAAGTGCTGCAGTAAGGAAAGTGCTGGATAGTCTAAAGGTGTAAATTACTATTCCTATTCCGGGTAAGTGCTGCAGTAGAGAAAATGCTGGATAGTCTAGAGGTGTAAATTACTATTCCTACTCCGGGTATGTGCTGCAGTCGGGAAAGTGCTGGATAGTGTAAAGGTATAAATTACTATTCCAACTCCAGGTAAGTGCTGCCGTAGGGAAAGTGCTGGATAGTGTAGAAGTATAAATTACTATTCCAACTCCGGGTAAGTGCTGCAGTAAAGAAAGTGCTGGATAATCTAGAGTTGTAAATTACTATTCCTACTCCGGATAAGTGTTGCAGTAGGGAAAGTGCTGGATAGTGTAGCAGTATAAATTACTATTCCAACTCCAGGTAAGTGCTGCAGTAAGGAAAGTGCTGGATAGTGTGGAGATGTAAATTACTATTCCTATTCCGGGTAAGTGCTGCAGTAGGGAAAGTGCTGGATAGTGTAGAAGTGTAAATTACTATTCCAACTCCGGGTAAGTGCTGCAGTAGGGAAAGTGCTGGATAGTGTAGAGGTGTAAATTACTATTCAAACTCCAAGTAACTGCTGCAATAGGGAAAGTGCTGGATAATGTAAAGGTATAAATTACTATTCCAACTCCAGATAAGTGCAGCAGTAGGGAAAGTGCTGGATAGTGTAAAGGTATAAATTATTATTGAAACTCGGGAAAAGTGCTGCAGTAGGGAAAGTGCTGGATAGTGTAGAAGTATAAATTACTATTCCAACTCGGGGAAAGTGCTGCAGTAGGGAAATGCAAAATCATAAAGAGGTATAAAATACTATTCCAACTCCAAGTTAATACTACATTAAGAAAAGTGCTTGATAGTCAAGTACAAAAGATACCAGCAAATTTATGAATATATTAAGCAGTAATGTAACACAAATGGCATATATTATACATAACAAATTTGAAAATGCGACAAAAATTACTATTATGAATAGATTTTCAAAAATTTTATAACATTTTCATTTTCTTTTCAGGCAATGTCTACACATCCTACCGCAAACTATATCAAGTCCAGGAAAGGAAATCGACTCCTTAACCATGCAGTTTACATTTATTGTAAGGAAAGGATAAGTTTTCCACGGAATCATTGGAGATGCGTGCAATACTATACAACCCGTTGCAGCGGCAGAGCGGTTACGGTCGATGATATTATTGTAAGAACAACCGACCATAACCACTCTGCCTCTGCAATGGAAGTTGATGTAAGAGAAACAGTAAATGAGATGAAAGTTATTGCAAGCACCTCCAATGATTCCACAGGATCCATTTTGAGAGAGGTTGCTCAGCATGTCCCTACCCATGTTGCTAGTAATATGCCTACCATTCATAATTTGCGAAGTATTATACAACGTCAAAAGCAGGCAAGTAAAAAAAATTAGAACTCCACATACCTTTTCTGATATCAATATTCCACACGAACTTACTATTTCTTTTGCTAATGAACCTTTCCTTCTGCATGACAATGAGAACCCTCAAAAGCGTATCCTAATTTTTAGTACTCCCCGCAACCTTTTAAAGCTTGAAAGTAGTGAAATTTGGATGATGGAGGGTACGTTTAAAAGCACGCCCCATCCATTCACCCAAATTTATACTATACACGCAAAAATAAACAATAGTGTAATACCCCTAGTGTATAGTTTGCTGCCTGATAAGACTTCTGCAACTTACACAGAATTTTTAACTGTGATCAAATCTAAAACTACCCAAAGCTCTAGGAAAATATTTATGGATTTTGAATTGAGCATGATCAATGTGATCACCAAAATGTACATGGATACCCAAATTCAGGGGTGTTTTTTCCATTTTTCCCAGGTATTCTGGCGTAAATTACAGAAAACACCCTTAGTTACAGAATACTCAACAGACAGCAAACTTCAAGTCGAATTAAAAAAACTAACAGCTCTTTGTTTTGTCCCTCCCGAAAGTGTAGATGAGTACTACACTGCCATTACAGAATCTGAGTATTATTTAACTAACGAAGATAAATTGGCACCAATTCTAAATTATATGGAAGACACATGGATTGGACACCTAGGCAGATCGGGTCGCAGGAGGA
The DNA here is from genome assembly GCF_964263255.1 of Lissotriton vulgaris. Taxonomy (NCBI): domain Eukaryota; kingdom Metazoa; phylum Chordata; class Amphibia; order Caudata; family Salamandridae; genus Lissotriton; species Lissotriton vulgaris. Next base: position 183,030,086 of record NC_141688.1, on the reverse strand, counting down.
AGCCACGTTTCCATGTGGAGTGGTGGAACTGTTATTCGAGTTGCCTACAGGGAGAGGCTAAAACAAATAATTCCATTGAGGGATGGCATAACTCCTTCAATCTTATAATTGGAAGACCCCACCCAAATTTCTATTCATTTCTTGAAACTTTGAAGAAGGAGCAAAGTTTTCAAGAAATGAGATTATCACAAACTCTCAAAGGTAGTCTAAGCTCACGGATTACTCAAAGAACAAAGGAAATGTCTGAACGACTATTGGGACTTATACAACAGTTTTCGTTGTGTGTGGCTCTAGATTACCTGGAGAATCTTGCTAACATCCTTTCTTTTTAAACACATATTGACATTACTTACCTGCTTTGCTCTAAATTTACTCCCTTTTTAATTTTAATTGGCTATAAATTTTATTTTTAAAAAAAATTTCAAAATTAAATGTTGGGTCACCATCTTTTTTATTAATTTTAATGTTTCAAAACTTGATATTTTTTTTAATCAATTACCAAATTATCCCCTTATAACCCCCAAAAAATGTTTTCCTTTTCAAAACAAAAATTTTGGAATATTTTGGAAACAAAAATTAGCCAAGAAAATGATTTACATTATAGAAAATCTTTTCAACATTACTTTGCAAATGTTGTAAATGCATTTTTACATAGCTTATACTCTTTATCTTTCCAATCTACACCGTACAAATGTTGATAAAACTTTTATTAAAATCAGTAACATGATATTCCTTTGAAAATACTGATGTTGACAAATTATTTAACCATTTTTCCCAAAAATATTTTTCAACAAACTTCAAAGTTTTTAAACAACACATCTTTTTTTTTTCTTCCATTCAATCCTTTTTTGTAAACCAAATTAAATTTATGCTCCACCTAATTTTTCTGCATTCAATGAAAAACAATTCTACCTTTCATATGTACAATTTTTTTTTTTAAATTTCCAAAGCATAAAAATCAACAGACCAAAAAAATTAACCAAATGTTTTTTTTTCCCTAAAAATAGTAACACAAATATAATCCTAAATTTTATACTTCCGTATTTTTGCAAATAAGAATGATAAACAATTCGGCCTTTCAACAAAATTTATTTTTTAAATTATATAACACTATCAAACATTCCTAAATAAACCTTTATCATAAATCACGAAAACACCATGGGATATATCACTGTTTACTAACGAATAATGTTTTATCAACAATTACGTGAAACTAACTTTCTCAAACATCGTTTTTCAAAAAAAGTTTCGAAGAAAGAAAATGCATTTAAATACATTGCATACGAAAAGATTTGCAATATGGTTATACATACAGTATAAATCACTTAGACTGCATTAAATACAACTAATTAATCTCAAGTAACAGTTTCCGATCTTCCCCCACCCTCCGACCCAACATAGGCATATACTAGAAATACGAGTATCGACATGTGTTATTATTTACTTTTTAAACAATTCGAGCAACCTCAACTTATCCTTTCCTTACAATAAATGTTAATCTTTTAATCTATATAATTATTATTTAAGGTTTAAGTGGTTTCCTACCTGGACGTAGATCAGCTTCCAGCTGCTTCCTGCTCCGATACTCCACAAAATGGCCGATGACGCTTACGTAAACGTCATGACGTCAAAAAGAGCTGCAACGATAAAGAAAGGACTAATGTACATTAAAATACAATACATATTTATTAATAAAGTTATATTTTATATTTAATTTTCTATTATGTATATAAATGTACAAAAAATTGCATAAAATGAATAAAATTTAGATGTTTTTTTACAAAATAATTTTGCAATACAAAAATAAAAACTAAACTGATTTACTAACTGAAATATAGTTTTTTTACTTATTACTTTGCTTAATTTTACAACTAATTTGATTAAAATTAACTTCTTACATTGCTTACCTGTTGTCTTCTATATTTTCCCTTATTTTCTGACTCTTTCCTGTGCTTTCCTTTTCTAATATTCCGGACCGCTGTACACATATCCTGAAATCATGAACATAAATGAAGGACAAATGTATCCATTGAAAACAATATAAAACCGTGGGAACCATATTTTTGAAAAATGTAAAACAAATAAACTCTCAATGAAATAATTATTAAAATACAAATGTTATATTTTTTTATTACCTATATTTATTTATTTATTTAATTACTTTTTATAAATATATAGAGTTGAATTTTATAATACCCAAAAATTCTAATAAAAATAATTTTTAATATTTAAAAACAGATATAAAATTTGCAAAATATTAAAATGTATTTAATTACATCAGTAGCCTTTGTAAATTTACTTTAATACATTATTTAAAAAATAATATTTAAATAATGTTATTTTATTTAAAAAATAATGTAAGTATTAAAAACCCTTAAAAATTATAGAAAATAATAATCTTGATAAATGCATTTTAATTAGTTTAAAAAATAATACTCAAATTAATACATAAATAAATTAATGCTTTTAAAATGAAATAGAAAATTAAAATAGAAAAATATAGTCATATTTACTACTAAAAAATTAATATTATGCCTATTACACATTTTTTCATAATTGTATTCTATTACTTTAATAAATAATACCCAAATTAATACTCTATTAAATAAAGAAAATAATACTACAAAAATAGTATTATTTAATTAAAAAGAAAAATCAAAAATTAAAAATATTTTTAACATCTATAGTAGTCAATTTAATACTCAAATAAATAAAGAAATTAAAACTACAGATTTAAATTATTACATTTAGTTTAAAAAATAGTTTTTTTAATTAAAAAAAATAGTAAACAATTATAAATATTTATAAATTCTATAGTACCCAAATAAATACTCTAATTAATAAAATATATACTCTAATTAATAAAATATACATTACATTACATTAAATTAATATTTATAAATTCTACAGTACCCAACTTAATACTCTAATTAATAAAATATACATTACATTACATTAAATTAATACTATAATACCCTTTTTTAAACATAAAAATTAAATCTAAAAATATATCAAAAATGCGTTGTAAAAGTACCTGCGTTGTAAAAGTACTGGTGTTGTAACAGTATGAGTTATAAAAGTATGCGTTGTAACAGTATTTGCGTTGTAAAAGATCCGTTGTAATGGTATTGCGTTGTAAAAAATGCGTTGTAACAGTTGTACACCAAATTTAATATATAGTTAGTTCCACTAACTATATATCGTGCACCCGCAATCCACTGCTGATCATGTCACATATTACATCATTCATGACATGGTCAGTGACATCACTGATGACATCACTGATGACAACATCCAGTGACTGTATGTTTCTGTAAAGTTAAAATATGTTCTACATATTGATGAACAAGTGGATGTATAAGTGTCTGGATGAAGGATTTAGTAGGTGCATGACTGACTGTATGAGTAAGTGATTAAATGTGTCTCACTGAGTGCATGGGTTAGTGACTAAACTGTCTTAATTTGTGCATCATTATGTCTGTTGTTCTGTAAACTGCTGCATGTGTTGATCAGTAGCTATATGAGTAACTATATGGGTTATTCATTGGTTGCCCAAGTATTTGTATGGGAGACTGTGTGTGTGTGTGTGGGTGGCTGAGAGGTATGTGACTCTGTGCATAGATGTGTGAGCAGTTTATTCACTAGATGTATGGGTTCAAAAGTGCATGTGGAAACAGCTGTATGGGCGGTTGATTGTGTGCATGAGTGTATTGGTGAGTGAATGGATATCTCAGTGCTACATGTCAAAGTAAGTACATATGTAAAACACAGTACATGTGAGAGTTGACATATATAAATAACTGTGCATAAGAGCCAGTGAATGTGTGAGTGGCTGTATGGATCATTGTGAATTTGTATCAGTGATTGTATAAGAGAGTAAATATGTGTTAGAATATGTTTGAATAAGTAAGGTATGTATAACTGTATAGTTGAGGAAATGGAGGTGTGATTGATTCTTTGCATGACTGACTAGGTGTGTGAGTAATTCCATGGATGAGTGACAGTCTGTGAGTGTCTGTTTACACTGAGTGTATCTAAGGTTATATTAGAGTCTGAAGAGGTTCATCGTATTATCACATGAATGATGTCATCAGTGATGTCATTTGAGATGTCATCAGTGATGTCATCAGTGATGTCATTTGAGATGTCATCAGGGATGTCATCAGTGATGTCACTGACCATGTCATGAATGATGTAATATGTGACATGATCAGCAGTGGATTGCGGGTGCGCGATATATAGTTAGTGGAACTAACTCTATATGAAATTTCAATGGTTTTGTGTGAGTAAAATAAGGTTTTGTAAATGCTAATTCCTAACTATACATGGTCTATAACCTATGTATTTTTCAGTGAATTTCAATGTTTTTTTAATAGCAAATATGAAAAGCTTTAAAATGTCAATTACGTGGTAGGTAAAAACATTTTCGTGTCTATGCACGCTGATGTGCTTTGAATGCTGCCCCCCCCTTTTTTTCTTTTAGGAGTATTCTCTCTTTGCAGATAGTGATGGGTAGGTAACGCAGGCCTTTGCCACTGTTGTAATCCGTCGTGCCTGCTTCTCTCTCCATTTGATTGATTGTTATCCAAGCATTTACTGTTTTAGAATTGGTTCTCTTTGGTTCATTCTCTATTTACAAACAAGCACAGAGTCGCAATACTCTGTTTAGTCTTTGCAGATAGTGAAAAATCGTTTAAAAAAACAAAAGGAATTGAGCAAAATCAGAAGGCCACTAATGGGATCTCTTTTTGACCTTGCTAAAATAGAAACATTTGGAACAACCCCTCATGAGAAATACGAAACTATTGAGATGAACTGAGCTCGACGCCATGATGGCTGCAAGACAGCTCGGCTCCGCCACCCACCCCGCCCAAATTCGATCAGTTCCGGTGGAGCCCCAACGTGAACAGGTAGAGAATAACTTGCCCTCCCCTCTTTGACTGAAGGTTCTTGTTGCCTGTCCCTTCTGTTGTCATTTAACAGAACTTTTTGGACTACTGAAAGGGGTTGTGTTCCGACCGCTGGTTGGTGGAGACATTTTGACTATATTCTGGACCTGCGTTGTCGCGTAATGCGTCATATGACGCGCCGCGTTAGCGCACCCGGAAGTACTCCGGTGCGCGAGGCGCAGCTTCCCGGAAGCGATCCAGAGCGCGGCGCGCAGCACGTAACGTAAGCATAACAGGTCATGTGACTTGTTAATAAAACTTTTCATTGGTTCATTTTACTTTTGTTATTCTAATGATGAAAGGCTTCGTCATATGACCTAAAAATAACGCTTTTCATTGCTTTCGAACATTTTATTTTCTTAAACATATATGTTATAATGTTCAAGGCTAATGTATTTTCCCGGAAAATTTACAACTGTCCTGCAAGTAAAATATATTCCTTTTTCGAGAAAAAGGGCGTTTCTTCGTCCCATGAGGGAGCCGTTGAGCAAAAGAGGCTCGGCCTGCTGTCTTAGTCGCTGATAGGCCTGAATATCAGATTCTTATCGATCACTTTATGTTGCAGGAGTAGAAAACACAACAGCCCTTGACCATTTATCTTTACTGCGTTCCTGCGTATTATACCTTTTATCCGTCATGTAATTGGACTGCTTTATTTCACTTGCCTTTTACTGATTCGAAAACAGTGGCTATTATTCAAAACTTTACCAATGTAAGTACTACTACCATGTTTTGTTTTAAAAACTTTTATTGTGAAAATGTCAGTATACAAATACGGGCCTATAACCACGTGGGCCGGCCACGGAGCAAACTGGAATCGTATATAATGAGGGGACATTTACACTGTAGAACAACGTAACGGGCGACCCATTAGGTTGCAAGAACTAAGGTGTCTAACATTTGCGGAATCGGTGGACGTACATTTTATAATTAAAGTACGACAGGGCCAGTTACAATAAAATTATCTAGATATACATTTGCGGGCAAGTACCATGGGTGACGTTAATTCGAACTTTCAATAGTACAGTAATCAATAACACATCAGAACTTAATATCAATAGGGATGTCCAAATGTTCAATCAATTCTCGTCCCCGCCCGCCATGTGCTTCAAAACTGCATACGTATCTCGTGATATCAAGGTTGGGCAACCAGTACACAACAAGGAGTTAAGAGTCCCATTTATACCGGCGCCATTTTGGGCGAGGCAGGGTAGGTCCTGGATATAGTCAAAATGTCTCCACCAACCAGCGGTCGGACCAGAACCCCTTTCGGCAGTCCAAAAAGGTTCCGTTAAATGACAACAGAAGAGATAGGCAACAAGAACCATCAGTCAAAAGAGGGGATGCTTTCGTGAATGGGGCCCATGCCCTAGCAGGCAAGCGTCCGAGTTCCAAGGTGTCCCAGAGCCATTTTAGTGGACCAGGCCCAAATCCAAAGAGCTGGCCACCATTTTGAGAGTCCTGTTGCAGCCGGCTATCGCTGCACCACAAAAGTAGCCGCAATTCAGCTAGATGGTGGGTGAGTCACTGTACCGCAAAAGCGGGCTGAACTCAGCTGGAAGGCGAGTCAAACGCTAAGAGGCGCCCCACTGCAGATGAGGTGCCTCCACCTGGGGAGGAGGGAGAGGCCCGTTTGCGCTTCCCCCCCCCCCCCCCCGGGCACCCCGCGCCGTCTTTCAGCGCAGCATTGTAGGATGGCCACACCAGTGAAACTTGCTGGACACCACCTCGGTGCCATCCGGATCTCGGCGCGTTGTGCTGCCTTCGGCGTACTGTAGCAGCAAAAGTAACCGCAACTCAGCTGGACACGCCATCTTTCGGCGCAGCATTGTAGGATGGCCATACCAGTGCAGCAACTTGCTGGACACCACCTCGGTGCCATCTGGATCTCGGCGCGTTGTGCTGCCTTCGGCCTACTGTAGCAGCAAGTGCGGGCGCAACTCTGCTGGACGGCGTGTGAAACGCAAAGGGGCGCCGCACTGCAGATGAGGTGCCTCCACCTGGGGAGGCGGAAGAGGGCCGTTCGCGCCGCCTCCCCCCGGGCACCCCATGCCGTCTTTCGGTGCAGCATTGTAGGATGGCCACACCAGTGCAACTTGCTGGACACCACCTCGGTGCCATCCGGATCTCGGCGCGTTGTGCTGCCTTCGGCCTATTCGCACATCGGTCCGCTACTGACGCCGCCTCACGGGCCAACGGATTTTGTACACTTTTTATAGCCCAAAGCCGCATAACAGGTCACGTGACTTGTTTATAAAACGTTTCATTGGTTCATTTTACTTTTGGTTTCCTAATGATGGAAGGCTTGATCATATGACCTAAAAATAACACTTTTCATTGGAATAAAACATTTTTTTTTCCCAAACGATGAAAGACCCACCTTTTTTTTTCTCACTCGGCAATCAAACAAGGTTCTGTTAGATGACAACAGAGGGGACAGGCAACAAGAACCATCACTCTAAAGAGGGGAGGGCAAGTTCTTCCCTACCGGGTCACGTTGGGGCTCCACCGGAACTCATCGAATTGATAGTCTACAGTGTTTCTGGATGTTTCAGACTGAAGCTGGCGTCAGCATGAGAGCACCACCATCTCGTAGCTCCGTCGTGGCCATTCCGCAAGCAATCATGGCAGCCGCTCCCCACTGGAAGCCTGCGGGAGTCGGGGGCCCCCAAGACTTGTGTAGAATCTTCAAGGCTGAGGGGACGCTTTCGAGAATGGGGCCCAAGCCCTAGCAGACAAGTGTCCGAGTTCCAAGGTGTCCCAGGGCCATTTTAGTGGACCAGGCCCAAATTCGAAGAGCCGGCCGCCATTTTAAGAGTCCTATGGCAGCCGCCTATCACTGCACCGCAAGAGTGGGTGCAATTCAACTAGATGGTGAGCGAGACGCTGTAGCCGCAAGAGTGGGCGGTAAACAGCTGAATGGCGGATGAGGCACAGTGCAGCAAAAGCGGGCGGAAAACCGCTGAATGGCAAGTGAAATGGTAAAGGGGTGCCCCACTACAGCAGACGAGCCTCCACCTGGGGAGGCCCATTCACGCCGCCTCCCCGCCCCCCCCCGAGGCGCCCCACGCCGTTTTTCAGAGCAGCATTGTAGGATGCCAAAACCAGTGCGGCAAGTAAAGGACATCACCTGGGTGCCGTCCAGATCTCGGCGCGTTGTGCTGCCTTTGGACTATTTGCACAACAGACCGCTACTGACGAGGCACAGTGCAGCAAAAGCGGGCGGAAAATCGCTGAATGGCAAGTGAAACACTAAAGGGGCGCCCCCACTACAGCAGATGAGCCTCCACCTGGGGAGGCCCGTTCACGCCGCGCACAACAGACCGCTACTGACCATTGTTGCTTCTGTTTAAAACATTTTTTTTAATGTGTTTACTGTTTTTGGTGCGTTGTATATATTTATAAGTTATTAAAGTGTTATAATCCTACTACTTTGTTGGAGTGCTATATATTTTTAATGTGACACATAATTGTGAAGACTTTGATGTACAAAAAGGCATCCCTGGAATCTCCCGCTTCAGGCTCGGTCCCACACACCCTCACAGTGAGAATCCCCTCCCCAATCACAATACAGGATCGTTATCAGATAGTAGGAACGCGTGTGGTGAGACGGATCTCATCGGGTGGGGGCCTTGATCTACTATAACTCCTTTGAAGAGGGGTGATTGTTTAAAGTTGAGGCCATAAACTACATCTGCAGGGCTAGGTGATAGCCTGGGACCGGCCTGGACAATCAGACACAAAGGAAGAGGAATGTCAGAGGGTGCGGTAGTGAATAGGGTGAAAGGGAGGTGTCGGGCGGGCACAGGGTGTGATTCTCAGGGAAGAGCAGCGCAGATGGGGGAGGTTTATGGCCCATGCATAAGACAGAGAACGGGGGTGACCAGTGCATGGGGGAGATGCTTGCGAGGGTGGGGAGCCATGCTGAGAATGGGCGGCAAGCAGAGAGTGGGTCTGGTCAAGGCATCTAAAATGGCTGCCGTGCACGACAAAAGTGTGGCATTGGAAAAAAAGCAAGATGGCGCAGACAATGTTTATCAATACGAATTAATTAATAACAATTATTTTTAACAATATATTTCCTCGCAGTGTCAAAATGGCGGTCAACACTTCGTGATTTCCTTCGAATCGAACGTTAACAGACGTCACGATCGGCGGCGTGCAGAGAGTGGGTCTGGTCAAGGCATCTAAAATGGCTGCCGTGCACGACAAAAGTGTGCCATTGGAAAAAAAGCAGGATGGCGCAGACATTGTTTTTCAATACGGATTAATTTATAACAATTATTTTTAACAATATATTTACTCGCAGTGTCAAAATGGCGGTCAACACTTCCTGATTTCCTTCGAATCGAACGTTAACAGAAGTCACGCAGCAAAAAAAAAAAAAAAGCTAACGCGCAGCCGCTGGAAGACATGTATCAACATATATGAGCATCCTCAGCCACCCTCAGAAAACATAGGGGGTCAGGATACGTCTCCCGTACCCCCTTATACCCATTTCTCACATTGTTTTTCCTCCATCTTGTAATTTAATTAAACCGAAAAACAAAATGCCGAATTTCCGTTTCGCTACCGGTTCGCAAACCGGAAAGCGCTTCTACCGCGAAAAATCAAATTTTTTTTAATTGCCCCACGGGACCCTTTAATATCTCCAACATCATTCCTAGGGGGTCAAGAGGGGTCTACCTTGCCCCCTTTCATTAAATTCCCCCTTCGTTTTTCTCCTCCTCTTGTCTCTCGATCCTACCGAAAGACAAGATGGCGGCCGCTCCGGACTGTTTAGAATGTTGACAGACACCGGAGAGCCAATCAGCTTCGCTTCGCAAAGCTCCGTTACGCGAAAAGTTCGCGAACCGGAGCGCTACCCAGGACGCTGTCACAGATATATCTGTTTTTTAAAACGTTAATTTCTCAAAATCCACTGGTGCACATATATTGAGACCCAGCAAAGGCACATCGGGCTAACAGTCTCTACAATTTTGCCAAGTTTCGTGCAAATCCATTCAGCCGTTCGAGCTAAAAGTGAGGCCAAACGCCCTACGGAAAACTCAATGTTAAAAACGAGTTTTGGGACCCCCTTTTTTCTCGGCCCCCCCTTGACGACACCCCCCCAAATTTTCAGGGGCTGCTCAGAAACAAAATGTGCCATTTTCCTGAAAATTTCAGCCGCTTCCTTCCACAAACGCCAAAGTTATTAGACATAGAATTTTCAAAAGTCCCATAGAGAAAAAATCCTAACTATATATACCTACTGGCGACCGCCAGTAGGTAATATATATATATATATATATATATATATATATATATATATATATATATATATATATATATATATATATATATATATATATATATATATATATATATATATATATATATATATATATATATATATATATATATATATATCACACAAACCTCCTTGGCAGAAGGATTCACGGGTTGAACTCACGTACTTAAAGGGTTTTACTCTTTTTTATTCCATTTTTTAGCCTTCAGATACTAAAATTGCAGCAAACACGCGTTTCGGGAGCACCTCTCCCTTGCATCACTCATGACATGGTCAGTGACATCACTCATGACATCACTGATACACCATCCAGTGAATGTGTGCCTTTCTGAAATATCAATATGTTTTATATATGTATTTGTAAAGGTCGATGGACGAATAAATGTTTAAGTAAGTGTGTAAATGGATGTTTATTTTTAATAAAATATTGATTGGTTAACTGGCTTATAAAGTGTATCTTAGTGAATACATATATTAGCAATTAATTTTGAAATATTTTAAATATATGTATCAGTGTTTCACTTTGTGTATAAGTGGCTGCATGGGTTGGTGACTGACTCACTGTTTGTATGTGTTTTTATGACAGCGTATGTACAGGACTGTATGGGTGGATGAGTGTGGAAAGGGAAGACCACTCGGTCCCCCCGAACGTATGGATGGGTGCCCCAATCCCCCCGGAAAACCATTTTGGGCGGGGGGCGTGGTTCGGCTGGTATGCCCAAAGCGGCGTAGCCGGAGCACGCCCTTCCCACCCAGAAGGGGTTGTCCTAGACACCCACCCGGAAGACCGCGCCACGTGGGCGTACCTGAGGAGGGACCCGCCCTCCCTCAGACGGATAAAAAGAGCGGGAATCCAAAAAAGCGTCCTCTTGTTCCAGTGCTCTGAAGGCTGCACCACTCGTTGCTCGTGAGCCCTCGATGGAACAAGCGGCAATTTTGAGAACTTGTAATCTTGTTGTTTCTCTTGCAGTTATCAGGAGTGTGAAGGATCTGGGACCTCGTTGATCGACTAGAGCGGAGTAAACAAAGCTATGGCCGGCAAAAAAGCGGGAAAGAGCTCCGAGCTGGAGAAGGTACTGCGCACCTTGTCGAACCGAATGGCGATCATGGACCGAAAACTGTGTAAAGTTGATTCGATCGGTCGAGGTTTAGCCGAAGTTAAAAGGCAGTTAGCGGCCCAGAACAACCCCTCAGGCCGTCCTAAGAAGGTGATAGGCCCGGCTTTGCCGGGAGTCGTCCCTGAGGGTAGGGGGAAGCGTATTAAGAGAAGGGCGGTTTCCGGGGAGGATCCGGTTCCTGAGGTGCCCGCAGCCGCCCCCATCACACCGGCGGACAGCCCGGTACCAAATCCAGATATAGGTCTACCAATCCCGGTTGTAATTACCCCTGTTAATTATGATCAGATGCCCCCAGAACTGGCTCTTCAGTTAGCAGCAGTGTTGCCCTGGCTTAAAAAGAAAGCAGGGGGGGCAGTGGCTGCGGGGGATCCGGCCGAGGAGGCAAGATTAATAATCGAGCAGTTACGGCAATCGAGAGAAGCCGGGATGGCGAATGTTCCTTCTATTTCCCCACAGGTGGCGCCAGGAGCAACCACGGTTGGCCGGGAAAAGACAACAGACACGGTGGTTGAACCTGGTAAGAACCCGTTGCCAATGGTGGGGGAAAGTTCAGTGCCTTCGCGGCATGAGAGGGTGGCCCAGCACATCCCAGTGGCCACCAAGGAAATGATATGGGGGGACAAGTATGTGAATATATTTTCTTTATTGACCGACCATCGCGAGATGGAATACGCAAAGACCCAGAAAGATCTATGGCACCCCAGCGTATGGCGGGCCAAGATGGCGGAATTTAGGGTCGACGAGACCGTAGCGAACTGGGTGAAGGCCTTCTCGATATTTATGGCAGTAATGGGGGAGCGTAAGCCTGAAGTGTTGCCCGAGCTATCCTGTTACCAGAATAGGATCATGGATTTTTATAACATGTACGGGGGGAATGAGTGGAAAGGATATGACATGCAATTCCGAAAGTCTAAAGAGTTTGATGTAACTTTGACATGGGACTGCCTCGTCACGGTATCGTGGCACAGGCAGCTCTTGCCTGGATCGGCAGGTACGTCCTCGCCGGGCGGGAGCGGGCCTGGGACAGTTCAGCAAAGGTCAGAACAGCCCTTTCGAGCAAGCGCCGGTGGGGAATCACAGCCCAAGACCGGCGGAAATGGTGGCAAGCGCGGGGTCTGTTGGGGCTTCAACAGAGGAAACTGTAACAGACCCCAGGAAACGTGTAGGTTCCGGCATGCTTGTGTGGGCTGTGGGAACTCCTCACACCCGGAGAGTAGCTGTAGATCTAAGAACAGTGGTGCGGGAGGAAAGGGGGGGGTCCAAGCAAGAGTGAGGTGATGCTTGGAAAACAATCCCCTTCACCCGTCGACATCATGGCTTTGACTCCCTGGTTGAACAAATACCCTGATCATGTATCCGCCGAGATTTTGAGGAATGGTTTGCTATATGGCTTCAACATCCCGGCGGGAAATTTTCGGGGGACCCCCTTTTGTAAAAATCAGCTATCCGTCCAACACAACCCTGCAGTGGCAGCCAGAAAAATTACCAAAGAAGTCAGCCTGGGGCGGGTAGCAGGACCCTTCCCATGCTCGCCGGTGGTGGACTTCGTGTGCTCACCTCTGGGAGTGGTCCCGAAGAAAGACCCAGGGGAGTATAGACTCATTCACAATCTGTCGGCCCCGAGGGGCGCTTCGGTGAATGAAGCCATTGATCCGGATGTCTGTTCAGTCCGGTACGCATCGTTTGACGATGCTGTGACCCTACTGAATCCCCTGGGCCCTGTGGCTCTGATGGCGAAATCGGACATCGAATCTGCATTCAGGGTGCTCCCGGTACACCCGCGGGAATAGCGCTTGCTAGGATTTACGTTCCAAGGGAAATATTACATGGATAAATGCATGCCCATGGGTTGCTTAATTCCTTGTGCTTATTTTGAGATGTTCAGCTGTTTTTTAGAATGGGCATTCACTAAGGCCACAGGACATAGAGAAGTGATGCATTATTTAGATGACTTCCTGTTCTTGGGGCCGGCAGGCAATGCGAAATGTGCACAGGCGCTGCAGGATTTCTGCATTCTCATGCAGGAGTTTGGAGTCCCATTGGCGCCAGGTAAGACGGTGGGGCCATCTACTTCACTGGAGTTTCTGGGAATTGAGCTCGATTCAGTGGAGGGATGCTTCTGTTTGCAAATGGAGAAGGTGGCATCCTTAACACAATGCCTGGGCAAAGAGAAAGTGACCCTGCACCAGTTACAACAAACAGTGGGTCAGCTTAACTTTGCCTTGAGAGTAATACCGATGGCTCGCCCATTCTCACGCTCCATTGCAAAAGCTATGGTCGGCCTCAAGGCGGGACACCACCGCACAAGACTGTCGGCAGAGGTTCGCCAGGATATGCGCATTTGGTTGGCATTTCTGGCGGACTTCAACGGTCGAGTAGTCTGGAACAAACCCCCAGCTTCATCGGATGAACTGGGTTTGGGGACCGATTCAGCCGGGAGCGTGGGATTTGGCGCCATCTTTGGTAACCGATGGTCGGCACAAGTATGGCCGACGTGGTGGCACTCCAGCGGCCTAACAGGTAACATTGGGTTCTTGGAGCTGTTCCCCATTTGGGTGGCTCTGTTGGCATGGCCAGATGATTTTAGGGACCGCTCAGTAGTGTGGGAACAGTCCAGTCCGTTCTGGGAAGGACATGGCTTTTGTAGTTCGGACTGGACTGTTCCCATGGGGCACAGGGTCAGAGCTGATTTGCATATCGCCATTGTCTAACCCAGGGTGGTGTGGAGTGCAAAAAAATGATGGATTTGGGCCCAGATCTTTTGACTGGGATGAATGTGTGACATTGATCCACATTCGGTCCATCACCTGTTTTGTTTGCAATACCCCCCTTAGTGCGCTGGAGATGCTCAGACGTGGGTCCCAGGCACTCCACACCACTGGAGTCAAGCTAGCCGGGCTGATGAGAGGTGTTACCTCGAAACCGGTCCGGTCCTCGGATGCTTGATTCCGTTCTGGGAAGGACATGGCTTTTGTAGTTCGGACTGGACTGTTCTCATGGGGCACAGGGTTAGAGCTGATTTGCATATCGCCATTGTCTAACCCAGGGTGGTGTGGAGTGCAAAAAAACGATGGATTTGGGCCCAGATCTTTTGACTGGGATGAATGTGTGACATTGATCCACATTCGGTTAATCACCTGTTTTGTTTGCAATACCGCCATTAGTGCGCTGGGGATGCTCAGACGTGGGTCCCAGGCACTCCACACCACTGGAGTCAAGCTAGCCGGGCTGATGAGAGGTGTTACCTCGAAACCAGTCCCGTCCTCGGATGCTTGATTCCGTTCTGGGAAGGACATGGCTTTTGTAGTTCGGACTGGACTGTTCCCATGGGGCACAGGGTCAGAGCTGATTTGCATATCGCCATTGTCTAACCCAGGGTGGTGTGGAGTGCAAAAAAACATTGGATTTGGGCCCAGATCTTTTGACTGGGATGAATGTGTGACATTGATCCACATTCGGTCCATCACCTGTTTTGTTTGCAATACCGCCATTAGTGCGCTGGGGATGTTCAGACGTGGGTCCCAGGCACTCCACACCACTGGAGTCAAGCTAGCCGGGCTGATGAGAGGTGTTACCTCGAAACCGGTCCGTCCTCGGATGCTTGATTCCGTTCTGGGAAGGACATGGCTTTTGTAGTTCGGACTCGACTGTTCCCATGGGGCACAGGGTCAGAGCTGATTTGCATATCGCCATTGTCTAACCCAGGGTGGTGTGGAGTGCAAAAAAACGATGGATTTGGGCCCAGATCTTTTGACTGGGATGAATGTGTGACATTGATCCACATTCGGTCCATCACCTGTTTTGTTTGCAATACCGCCATTAGTGCGCTGGGGATGCTCAGACGTGGGTCCCAGGCACTCCACACCACTGGAGTCAAGCTAGCCAGGCTGATGATAGGTGTTACCTCGAAACCGGTCCGGTCCTCGGATGCTTGATTCCGTTCTGGGAAGGACATGGCTTTTGTAGTTCGGACTGGACTGTTCCCATGGGGCACAGGGTCAGAGCTGATTTGCATATCGCCATTGTCTAACCCAGGGTGGTGTGGAGTGCAAAAAAACAATGGATTTGGGCCCAGATCTTTTGACTGGGATGAATGTGTGACATTGATCCACATTCGGTCCATCACCTGTTTTGTTTGCAATACCGGGAGAAGTATTCATGGCAGGTGACGCGACTCACGCATCTGGGGAATACGGGTTCAGAGTGACCTTCCACGGGAAGGGAGGCCTCTGTTTTGACCAATTTCAATCGTTTGTGGAGGGTCTTCTAGGGCGGCAAAGGTCACCGCCATCTATAATCATAGTACACTTGGGGGGCAATGACTTGGTAAGACTGGGAAGACGAGTGTTAGTGGAACACATTTTGTCGGCAGTCAGCTGGTTGGCTAAGAGGCTCTCGGGGTGTACAATTGCCTGGTCCTACATGATTTCCAGGAAAGTTTGGTGGGGGGTTTCTCTGTGTCGGCGTTGAACCACTCGGTTAAGAGGGTCAACAATAAAATTGGGAAACTGTTTCACTCCGCGCATCTGCATAGCATTCCCCATGGGTGTATTCGGGGTGATCACTTTTATTTGAATGATGGGGTTCACCTGTCCAGGGCGGGGAATGATTTACTCATAGGAGACTTCATAGCATGGCTAAGGGGTTTGAGGAGGCATGACCTTTAGGAGGTATGGGGGGGCCGGATAGTCGGTCAACTATCCGGCCTGTGGCGGTAAGGTCATGATCGGTGAGCAGTAATTTCAAGGTCCCTAGGGGGGGGCGCCACCCAGAATGGATAGGAGCGCCCGGGGGGAGGCGGCCATTGGCCCCTCCCACGGGTAGGTGGCACCCAATACGAATGGGACGCCTAGGGGGAGACGGCCATAGGCCCCTCCCAGGGGGGAGACAGCTAGATGCCCCTCCTACGAATTTCCCGGGGGCCGGATATCCGCGACGGCGGAAGAGAGTGTGGGGAAGGGGGGGAGTCCACGCTGTCCTTCTTACAGATACCTCACACGGGGACTCAGACGACCTTTAAGATGGCGTCGAGTGAGAGGGGACCCCACGACAAGGGAAGTTACAGTTGGCAACGAGGGTAAAGTCCTCTGCGCATGCGCCACTCACACCGTGAGGGCGGGAGTTTGGTAGTAGGGATCTGACACCGGTTAAGACCTTGCCGTTGGCCCTTAATGCTAGGATGTACAATTTTAATTTAGAATGTATACATTTTCAGGATGCTAGACTCGGCTAGGAAACCTTTGTATTAGAGAGCTGTTAAGGTTAGCCAAAGAACATGTCTTCATCAAAATGTAACGAAAGTAAAATTGTACATAATTCATGAAACGTTTTAATTTAATGTTTTAAATTTTGTTTCATATTTTAATAAATACGGCCGGGGGGTAACTCCCCCCCGCCTTCCAAAAGCTCAAAGCAGTGTCCGTCTCCTCCCCTGGAGGAATTGGTGTTGGGAGGGGGTGGCGGGCATCCCGGCCATATGGAAAGGGAAGACCACTCGGTCCCCCCGAACGTATGGATGGGTGCCTCGATCCCCCCGGGAAACCATTTTGGGCGGGGGCGTGGTTCGGCTGGTATGCCCAAAGCGGCGTAGCCAGAGCACGCCCTTCCCGCCCAGAAGGGGTTGTCCTAGACACCCACCTGGAAGACCGCGCCACGTGGGCGTACCTGAGGAGGGTCCCCGCCCTCCCGCAGACGGATAAAAAGAGCAGGAATCCAAAGAAGCGTCCTCTTGTTCCAGTGCTCTGAAGGCTGCACCACTCGTTGCTTGTGAGCCCTCGACGGAACAAGCGGCAATTTTGACCCACCCACCAGCCCCTATTGCAATGTTTGTTGAATAAAGTAATTTGTTGATGATATCCGATTGTATTAAAGAGATGCAGTCAAGTTGTTTCAGCATTGAATAAATGTGTATAGGCCTTTTTTCCTTTGTAGAAAAGTAAAGGAATGTATCAAGTAATGAGATTGTCTTGTGCTTTAGGACCTTTTTTCCTTTGTAGAAATGAAAAGTTGATGAATCATCAAGCTGTTTCAGGTTAGGTGAATTTTCTTCCCTTAGTAGGTAAAACAACTGTTGTATTTATTTTTTGGTTGGGCGGTAAGGTCATGATCGGTGAGCAGTAATTTCAAGGTCCCTAGGGGGGGGCGCCACCCAGAATGGATGGGAGCGCCCGGGGGGAGGCGGCCATTGGCCCCTCCCACGGGTAGGCGGCACCCACTACGGATGGGTCGCCTAGGGGGAGACGGCCATAGGCCCCTCCCAGGGGGGAGACGGCTAGATGCCCCTCCTTCGAATTTCCCGGGGGCCGGATATCCGGGACGGCGGAAGAGAGTGTGGGGAAGGGGGGGAGTCCACGCTGGCCAAAGAACATGTCTTCATCAAAATGTAACGAAAGTAAAATTGTACATAATTCATGAAACGTTTTAATTTAATGTTTTAAATTTTGTTTCATATTTTAATAAATACGGCCGGGGGGGTAACTCCCCCCCGCCTTCCAAAAGCTCAAACCAGTGTCTGTCTCCTCCCCTGGGGGAATTGGTGTTGGGAGGGGGTGGCGGGCATCCCGGCCATATGAATATGTGTGTGTAAGTGAGTGAATGCCTGCCTCACTAGTGTTTTTATGAGTAACTACATATGTTTTAATCTAGTATATGTGAGTATTGATGTATATAAGTTATAGAGCATTTTATTACGCGCTCTGCTACTACAGAGTATCCTGGCGCGATATGTAAGCACTAAACTGACCCAATCCAGTGATATAAGTGAGTATATGTGAGAGTGAGAGATTGAAAGAGTTCCTGTTTAAATAAGTATGTGTTTCTATAAGTGATTGTTTAAGAGAGTAAGTATGTGTAAGTTTCCTTATAAGTAATGTACTAGTGTGTGTATAGCTGTATATGCAAATAAATGGATGTTCAATAGTTTATTTGCATGTGTGAGTATGTGTGTGAGTAACTTTTCGATGACTGTCGGTGTGTAACAGGATGTAAATGTGTATCACTACATATGATGAGTGAGAATATGTATGAGTGACTATATAGAACTGTTTCTGAATGAGAGGATGTGTATATTTATGGAGGAATTACTGAATTGGTTGTTGTAACTGGGATGGGTATCTCAATTTTTTTGAAAATGTTAGTTTCTATTTTTGAATATGTGTTTCAAGGGTTACATTACACCCAAAGGAGGTCTGTCAGTCTGTCACAAGGATGGTGTCATCAGTGATGTCATGAGTGATGTCACTGACCTTGTCAAGAGTGATGTAATATGTGACGTCATCAGCAGTGCATTGCAGGCGCGCAAGTTATGGTGATTCCAACTAACTATAACGTGGGAATTTCAATGGTTTTATGTCAGTAAAATTTCCAGCTAACTATAACTGGTGTGAAAACCTATAGGTTTTTTTTTGTGTTATAATTTTTTATTAGCATTTCATATTTAAAGACTATTTCATATATAAATATAACAATATCTCAATCCATCCATGAAATAAATACCAAATGACATAAACATCTTATTCCAATACGTTATGAAAAAGAGAATAAATATATGATATATTATGAAGTAAAGTTATTCAGACATTCATTAACTGAAGAGCACCATCAGTAAAACATCGCATTGAAAGTCAGGAGGCCATGGATCGTGACAAATCAGACAATATCTATACTATACAATATAAAATCGAAATAAGGGGATAAGAAAGCAATATGTACATAATGTGAAAGAAGACAATGTCATCAGTCTAAGTGTGGAAGCCAAAATCTATTAGGATCTAAATATCATAATATCAGTACAATTGAAAAACAGAGCTGTAAATATATCTAATAACAGTAGCAAATACATTGTAATAGAGAGGAAGAAGAAATGAAAATAAAGTATAATAGATGACTGTCAGAAATTTTTTTATGAAATATAAGAGGATTTGAGAAGTCACTCAAAATGTGCCCTAATTTTTCTTTCTTCAGCACTAATCATAATTTCTATGGCAAAATGAACCCCCTCATTTTGTACCTTTGCAAATTAAATGTTTTAAGTGTTAACACTTTATTCCAATCAAGATGACTTCGGGTGGGCCATACTTTTGTCATAAGTAAGACTGTTAGCGCTCTAGTTGTTCTTTAGAACACTCTGTGACATTCTGTCATTGGGCTATAGTTGGGCTACATCTGGCTGATATTTGGCTACATTTGTTTTTTTTTGTCTCTGGTGGCCATCTTTGGGCTACAATTGGGCTCTAACATATATATAGCCCAATGTAGCCCAATATATATTTTTTCAAAGTTAATTTTCGTAAAAACCACTTGAGACATAGCAAAGGCACATCGGGCTACCAGTCCCTACAATTTTGCCAAGTTTGGTGGAAATCCATTCAGCCGTTTGGGCTAAAAGTGAGTTTGACCCCCTATGGAAATTTACATGGAGAAAACACATTTTGGGACCCCCTTTTATCTCAGCCCCCGCTTGACGAATCCCCCCCACATTTTCAGGGAAGGAGCAGAGCGGAGCGGGACACCTACTTTGAGAAATATTCGAAGATTCGTCCACCGTCGCCAAAGTTATTCCCAATAGAATGTTGGGATTTCCTATGGAAAGTAGATCCTAACTAGAAAATATATATATATATATATATATATATATATATATATATATATATATATATATATATATATATATATATATATTTATTACCTACTGGCGGTCGCCAGTAGGTAGTTCTAGTTAGGATCTACTTTCCATAGGAAATCCGCAACATACCGCCAGTAGGTAATGTATATATATATACATATATATATATATATATATGTATATACGGCTCCAGTCGCCGAGTCACAACCACCACAGCACCAAATCGAAGAGTGCGTCGTCGTCAAGGACTGACTCGACCAAGTCCTTATGTATAAAGCAATCCGCTACCCACAGGCACAGGAAGACGAGGCGTTCTGCTTTTGTCAAAAAAAGTTTTATTTTACAAGTCGGCTGCTGGGACGCGTTTCGCCTGTTCACCAGGCTTGTTCACCACAGTGCGAGTAAAGTTTGCATTACTTAAAGCCCACTTACGTACAATCACGTGAATGAAACACCACAAAAAGGATTGATATATATATATATATATATATATATATATATATATATATATATATATATTACCTACTGCGGTCCATAGGAAATCAGCAACATTCTATTTCCAATAGCTTTGGTGCCGATCGATGAATCTTTGCGAAATTTTCCAAACATTTTGCCAGCTCTGGTCCGCTCATATCCTGCAAGTTTCACAGTGATTCGTCAAGTGGGGGCCAAGAAAAAAGGGGGGTCCCAAAATGTGCTTTCCCCATGCAATTTCCCGTAGGACCTTAAACCACAGCTATAGCCTGAACTGATGAACGGAATGACACCAAATTCTGCAAAGAGGTAGCCGTCAGTTCAGACTTGTGCCCTTTTTTCAGTCTGTTCAGTAGTTCCTGAGAAAATTAGAGTTAAAATCATTTATATATCTATGGGCGCCGTGGATCCATGGATTCTTCGTGCATTGTCATCGTACCATAAGCGCACCCTTCCGATCACTCGCTGAATGCTAATTGGTGGTCAAGTGGTTGTGAACATTCGAAACCAGGAACTGTTGGCAGCCATTTAGTGCCTCGGTAGAAACGAGGCTGAGGAAAGCGGTGGAATATGTGTGTAAAATGTAGAAAGGGGGCAGGGTAGAAATAATTGTACCCTCTAGACCTCCTTAGGGGGTCCAAGAAGGACCCCCAGGGCCCCCCTTTTTTTTTTAAAGAGCCGGCAGGTGCGTGTAGGGTGCGCAGACTCTGCCATAAAAAATAATTAAATAAAATGGAGCATCTTTTATAATTGCCCACGGTGGGGTCCAAATTCCGGGGCAAAATTAATACATTTAACGGGGCCCCAGAGGGGCCCCCCAGCCCTGGGGACCGCCACCACCAAGGCTACAAAATAAATTGTTGGGAGGGGATCAAAATTAAATAAAACGGAGCATCTTTTATAATTGCCCACGGTGGGGTCAAAATTCCGGGGCAAAATAATACATTTAACGGGGCCCCTGAGGGGCCCCCCAGCCCTGGGGACCACCACCACCAAGTCTACAAAATAAATTGTTGGGAGGGGCTCAAAAGCCCCTCCCAGTATAATTTGTGGGGGGGGCTCAACAGCCCCTCAAGCCCCGGGGGCCACCACCCCCAGGGTTTTGTGTATTGTGGGAGGGGGCTGCATGGCCCTTGTCCTGGAGTGCTCGAGGGTCCTGGGGACCGCTACCCCCCAGGGCAGCTCCTGCAGTGTCCTGGGGTGCTCACTCTCAGGACACTGTTGTTTGCTATGAGAGGGCAGGAGTGTTGGGTGCACTACTTCTACGCGTGGGGTGCACGACTCCAAGCAACAATTTTTTTTTCAGGTATACTTCAAGTTTATGTGTTTAGTTCTTAGGTGGCTCTAAAAAGAGCAATTGTGTTTATTGGGAGATTTTGGTACCTATAAGTAAGTACCTATGCAGAGTCTAGAGTTCAAGAGGAAGACTCTGTTACCCTCATCTGTAAAATGTACACCATCTGTCCTATAGATGCCATCCATATTAAAACGCAGACTCTTGTGGTAAATGGACCCCATTCTATAGTCTCAGACAAAACCAGAAATATATTTATTCACATGTTTCCTAGCTTTCTCAATCTGTGGACAAAATTGATTGGACCCGTTCCATTTCTGCCTTTGGCATATGTTAGAAGAGACAAAGGGAGTTTTGGAGAAAATTGACATCAATTCTCCAAAGGTGTCCTTTATAAGCATTTCCAGACCTACCACAGTCAAAGTGCCTAGTTCATTGCCACCACAGTGCATAATTATGAGGTCATGGTGTTGGAGATGCAAATAGGATTTAACCAATGGCATCAATTGGTGCCACTTTAACCCTCTCTGTCAAATCCATTTAATGTCTACATTTGGTAAACATAGGTCCTTGTGAATTCCTTTATTTTCTGCGTACCTTTGGCTCCAGAAAATATAGCTGTGTCCTACAATCCACGTTCTAAGCATCTTGAAGGGAGGTCTGTATGCACTCAGATGGCCTCTGTAAATGAAATGGCAGTTTGAAAACTAACATTTTTCTAAAATGGTGGATAAGATGCAGTTTTGAAAAAAAGAAAAGAAATCATTGGTTGTTTGACATTATTCTACACTGAGTAGTAGGGTACATGTTCTGATTTAAAGGAACATTACATAGGATAAGCTGACATGTTGAAAAGTCAAGCACACTTGCTGTTTTAATTAGCAACATTGTGTGATGAATGTTTGACCTATGTGCTCAGATAAGTGTTCCATGAACTGTTTTTATGGTATCAGGCAGAAGGCAGATTGGGCATGTGCCTTTGGAGGGAGCAAGTATTATCACCAAGAGCTCAGACCAGCTACAGCTGGTTTCAAATTTATTTCTACTTCTGAATTGAGCTCCTTCTCTTCTGACTTTCTCTTTTCTTTGGATATAGAGTAATTCAACTCAAAAAGCTTTCAATGTTTTGTTGTTTGTTAAATGTATTTGTTGTGGAATGTATGATAATTGTAAATATGTGGTTGTAAATAATTGTATATTGTAATTGAAATGCAATGAATGTATATTTTTAATTTTTTGCAATTTTTTTTAAACGTGTCAAAAATCGATAAAAATAGACAGGTATAAATAAAAATACCGGGTCAAACTTAATAGTGTGTTTGCCCTATTTTCTGAAAATAATTCTGTCTAATTGGTTGGGTGTAGGCACTTCTGTGTTTTGTACTTTTCCATTATTGGCAAGTATTAGCAACATAACCAATCAAGTATTAAAGGATTTTTCATAACAGTTCTTTGCTGTAAATAATGTCTTCAATTCTCGCGAAAACAATGTCTTTTATATTGTTCAAATGAAGGACCTGTGACCCTCCTGGTATCCAGTCTTTGAGTAATTTCTCTGAATCACAGGTTTTAGAAATTCAATAAAACAGTCTTGCACCTTTCTGAAATCACGGGTTTAGGAATGCAATAAACAGTCTTGCATCTTTCTGAAATCACAGGTTTAGGATTGCTATTAAACAGTCATGCACCTTTGAAACATCGAGTCTTCTTTATAAATATTTTTCAAGAACTTGGTTTCTGTGGTAGCGAAATGTTTTTATCGTTCTTTTCTCTTTTTGCCTTGTCTTTTTGGAGCTCAGATGACGCTCCCTCCAAAAATGACGGCTGCCGAGGACCGGAAGGAACAGGGAAGAAGAATGAAGCCGGATGAGGAAACACCGGAGGAGCGGGGAAGGAAAGAGTAGATGGAGCGAAGTTGCAGGAAGAATCCCTGAAGAGGGGCACCGCTTGATTCAGTGAACAGGTAAGCTGGATCGTCAGGTGAGGAAGGATGCACAAACGAACACAAGCGCCGGCTCGTGTTCTTGGGTTTCTTTTACATGCGAGGCTGGGTTGGGTCTGCATATTTACACGTGTAAGAGGTAGAAACAGTTTTGCCGTTTACTTGTGAGGGAACGCCCTTTCAACGTAAGAGGTGTTTTTACATTGCAAAAACGGCACCATTGTTCATGAAGGTGATTTAGTCACATATGAAAGAAATGAAATGAAATGAATGAAATGAAATGAAATGAATGAAGCTTGTGAAAGAACAATAACAAATAAGCAGTACAAATGGATTTTGTGCATTAGCAAGGAAGTGAAACAAGTGTAGTGATAAAAGCATATGTACAAGATGGCAAAAGAACCTTAACGAGAGGCAAGTGGACAGGCCATCTGTTCAGAACACACCCTAACATACTCTACAGAAACACTACCCTAAACCCTAAAACACTACCCAGCACGACTCCCTTCGCTACCCAAACACCATTGCAGTACCCTAAACCTTAAATGTACCCCAGCATGACACCGTACACTACTCAAACACTACTGCACTACCCTAAAACACTATCACAGCCCGACCCCCTACACTACACAAACACCACTGCACTACCCTAAACCCTAAAACACTACCCCAGCATGACCCTCTGTACTACCCAAATACCATTGCACTACCCTAAACCTTAAACTTGCCACAGCACTACCCCTTACACTACCCAAACACCACTGAACTACCCTAAAAGAGTAATTCAGCATGTTCCCCTACACTACATAAACACCACTGCAGAACCCTAACCCCTAAATCTACCCCAAGCACGACCCCCTACACTACCCATTCACCACTGTACTATCCTAAAACCTAAAACACTACTCCAGCACAACTGCTACACTACCCAAACACCATTACAGTACTCTAAACCTTAAATGTACTCCAGCAGAACCTATTATACTACACAAACACCACTGCACTACCCTGAACTCTAAATCTACCCCTAGCACGACCCCCTACAGTACCTATTCAACACTGCACTACCCTAAACTCTAAAACACTATACCAGCACGACCCACTACACTACCCAAACACCATTGTACTACTCTAAACCTTAAATCTACCCCACCACGACCTCCTACAGTACCCAAACACTACTGCACTATCCTAGAACACTACCCCAGCAAGACCCCCTATACTACACAAAGACCACTGCATTACCCTAAACCCTAAATCTACCCCCATTATGACCACCTACTTTACCCATTCACCAATGCACTACCCTAAACCCTAAACCACTACCCTAGCACACCCCACTAAACTACGCAAACACCCTTGCACTACTCCACTGCACTACCCTTAAATTTACCCCGGCATTGACCCCCTACACTACCTAAACACTAGTGCACTACCCTAAATCACTAGCACAGCAGGACCCTCTACACTACACAAACACCATTGCACCATCCTAAACTCTAAATGTACCCCTAGTACGAACCCCTACACTACATAAACACTACTGTAGTACCCTTAACACTAAAACACTACCCAGCACAACACCCTACACTACCGAAACACCATTGCACTACCCTAAACCTTAAATCTACCCCAGCACGACCTCCTACACTACCCAAACACCATGGCACTATCCTATAACAGTCCCCCAGCACAACCCCTACACTACACAAAGAACACTACACTACCCCCAGTACGACCACTTACACTACCCACTCACTAGTGCACTAACCTAAACATAAAAAGACTACCCCAGTATGACCCCCTACACTACCCAAACACCATTACACTACCCTAAACCTTACATCTACCCCAGCACAACCTCCTACCCAAAAACCAATGCACTACCCTAGAACAGTACGCCAGCACGACCCCCTACACTACACAAACACCACTGCACTACTTTAAACTCTAAATTTGTACTGTTGCAAAACCATAGTGACTGTTAATGTACCATGTAATAATCTATTTACTAAAGTAAAAGTGTCTCTCCTTACAGTATTGTGATCATTTAGTTAATAAGCATGTACTCATACAGTGCTTCAGGTTTTATCATTATGGAGTGCTGCAAACTGCTATGCACTATATGTACTGCTCTTACCACCTTCACAGTTGTGCTTCAGGCCTGCACTTTCTTATTCAGAATGTATATGGAATTTGTTTGTATAGTAATAAAAAAATATAATTTATAAAGTTGTTAATAAATACTTATTTATGATTTTATTTTTACAGATACTGTTTATCATCATTAAAAAAAAGTTATCATGCCGGAAAAAGAAAGAAGAAAAAAAGGTCAGAAAAAGTTTACTTACTTGAAAAAAACTCAACCACAAGTATCGGAAGACCAACATAATGTGGCTAAAAAGAGAAGAATTTCTGGTAGGACCACAAAGGACTTTATTAAAAATATTACTAGATTCAGAAAAAAAACTGGAAATGTGCAAAGCACTGAAAGTGCAAAGAATAGGAAAGGAAAAAAAGGCAATGTACATACAAAGGATATAACTTATAGTAAAAGAAGAGAAAATCAATATAAAGAAATCCACCAAAAATATTTTACAACAGAGTAGTCCATAGATTGATTGATGAAACGTACAAACAAATATAGAAAGAGAACAGTATTTTATAAAAAGAAGAAGCATATCGAATCCATTGTTGAAAAGGCTTTTGAAGAAAAGAGGAAACTAGTAATTTTAGTAATAAAGAAAATTTGATCACTAGATAAACCAATCCATTTAATGAAGGCCAAAAGTAAGAGGAAAAGAAGAATTAACAAAGTAATTTTTGTGATATTTTCTTAGGGCAATTGAAACACAGTTCAAGTTCTGAGCCTTTTTTAATGAAGAGAGTTATTTACAGACCAATGATTTGTTGCATGCAGTTGACACCAGTGGTCGAGTTTATGAGGTTAGAAATGGTTGTCCAATTGACAAAGAGCAAATGGTTCCTAGCAATGCAGAAGAAGTGATAGCTGATGAAGTTCTAGGCAGACGTCCTAAAGTTCCAGTGTACACTTGGGATTGTAGTAGTATTTGTAGTGTACGACAAGAATCTATTGATAAATTACGTGATTTCTTACAAGCTTATTGTAAAAAAAGTGTTAAACAAAAGAATAAGGTGCTGCAAGGACTAGACCCTTGTAGAGTGAGAAAGCATACTGGTTTGCAAAGTCATTTTCTGGCTTTTCTTTCTAGGAAAGTATGTCAAAGTGTTTTCACCATTTCAGGATGTTGGCAGTACATCATACTCAAATGCGGAAGTTAGTGTGAAGATTGTATTATGCAAAAAGTACAGCACTAATGTTAAAATGAGTTGAACAATGCCTTTTTGCGTGGGTCAGTATCAGATGTGAAAAAGTTTTGTGATGATATTGAGTTTTGTTGCTTTGGTCCTGAAGAAGAGAGTGAAGAAACTCAGACATTAATAGAAGAAAATGTTGTTGAGAATGTTGAACATAGTTGTACAAATAATTTTGAAAATTAAATTACAAAGTGGAAGGTGATTTCAGGTAAAAGGCCAACATTTTTCTTGTATTTGTTGTCGGCGAACTATAAAAATCAGACTAGGAGTGTTGATCTGTATTAAAAAAGTGAAAAAGAAAATAATGACAAGTGGAAGGAATTTGCTACTTATTTGTAGGAAGAGAACTGTTTTGATTTGGGTTCTGATAAGTGTATTTGTAAATATTGTTATAACAAATTAGATGAGAATAAAATGCCCGCTAGAGCTGTATATAATAATTTAGAGTTAGTTGCTATTCCTCCAGAAATTATAGATTTAAACACCTATGAGTCTATTCTCATTCAATATGTGCATCTGTGTCAGGCTATTGTTTGTATGGAGCCTAAAGCAGATAAATTGCCTCCTTCAGATTTACAAAGAGGATTAAAAGGAAGAGTTGTGTATTTACCGTTAGATTTTAAGAAAAATATTGAAACTATTGGTGTAGAAAGTGTAGAAGGTAAACCACTAGTTATTCTTGTTAATGGTGTGCCGACTAAGAGTAAGAAAATCTGACAGGAGTTAGTAGATGTTAGGAAAGTGCAAAACGCAACATTGTATTAGATAAAAAAACAATACATACTATAAGTATGGAAAGGGAAGACCACTCGGTCCCCCCGAACGTATGGATGGGTGCCCCGATCCCCCGGGAACCCATTGTGGGCGGGGGGTGGGTCCTGGCTGGTATGCCCGAAGCGGCATAGCCAGAGCACACCCCTCCCGCCCAGAAGAGGTTGGCCAAGACACCCGCCCGAAAGTCCGTGCACGGATGGGCGTACCTGAGGCGGGCCCCCGCCCTCCCGCAGATGGATAAATAGAGCGGGAATCCAACGAAGCTTCCTCTTGTTCCAGTGCTCTGAAGGCTGCACCACTCATCACTCGTGAGCCCTCTAGGGAACAAGCTGCAAATTATTACCCACCCACCAGCCCCTGTAGCAATGTTTGTGGAATAAAGTAATTATTGGTGATTATTTGAATGTAATAAAAAGATACAGTCAATTTTGCATCATGGATGTATGCCTTTGATGGAATAGACGCTTGTAGGCCTTTTTCTCCTTTGTAGAAACGTAGAGGAATGGATTAAATAAATAATGATTGTCTGTGCTTTAGGAATTTTTCCCTTTGTAGCAATGTCAAAGTTGGTGAATTGTCAAGCTGTTACAGATTAGGCGTATTTTCTTTCCTTAGTAGGTTAAACAACTGTCGTATTTATTTTGGTCGGGCGGTAAGGTCATGATCGGTGAGCAGTGATTTTAAGGTCCCTAGGGGGGGCGCCACCCAGTATGGATGGGAGCACCCAGGGGGAGGCAGCCATTGGCCCCTCCCATGGGGGGGCGGCACCCACTACGGATGGGTCGCCCAGGGGGAGACGGCCATAGGCCCCTCCCAGGGGGAGACGGCTATATGCCCCTCCTACGAATTTCCCGGGGGCCGGATATCCGCTCCGGCGGAAGAGAGTGTGGGGAAGGGGGGGAGTCAACGCTGTCCTTCTTACGGATACCTTGCACGAGAACTCGCACGACCTTAAGATGGCGTCGAGTGAAAGGGGGCTCCCACGACAAGGGAAGTTACAGTTGGCTGCGAGGGTAAAGTCCTCTGCGCATGTGCCACTCACACCGTGAGGGCGGGAATTTGGTAGTAGGGATCTGACACCAGTTAAGACCTTGCCGTTGGCCCTTAATGCTAGGTTGTACAATTTTAGAATGTTATGCAATTTCAGGATACTAGACTCGGCTAGGAAACCTTTGTATTAGAGATTTGTTAAGGTTAGCCAAAAACTTGTCTTCATCGAAATGTAATGGAAGTTAAAATTGTACATGATTCATGAAACGTTTTAATTTAAAGTTTTAAATTTTGTTTCATGTTTTTATAAATACGGCCGGGGGGGTAAGGCCCCCCCCGCCTTCCAAAAGTTCAAACCTGTGTCTGTCTCCTCCCATGGGGAATTGGTGTTCCCCCGGCCCATATGTTTATATGGGAAAAGAAGAAATAGTTTTAGCAGAAGATACTGAAACGTCAAGTGGACAAATTGAAAAAGTTAATATGTTAAGATGTGAAGAAATCTATGAGCATTACAGTGCGCATCCACTTCATTCAAAAGAAGTGATGGGGAACACTATTGAGTTGTTTCACATGAAAAAAGCAAAGGGTAGTCCAGTGAGTGTATAGGAAGAGAGCTTGGAAGCTCATTGTTTTCTGCAGTTGTTTCCAACTAGAAAAGTAGGACGATATATTGAACGTCCTGTGCAGATTCCTGCATCTGAATATCAGACAACAAGATTATATGCAGAAGATCCAAGATTTCGATAATGTATCCCTTATATATTTCATATTTTATTTGAAAGTGACTTGTCTGGACTTTCATATGCAGTCCATCACATTTTAAAAACTGGAATACATCTACAAAATGTATCTGCAAAAGATTTTAGGGATAAAGTGCACCAGAGAGATGATCATCTAGAATCTCAGCTCATTAATCTGATGGCATGTCAGCGTGGGACTAATGAATATTGGTACCGTCATCATGGAGAACTAAAATGTATGCTACATAACTTAGGAACTACAGCATGGTTCCTTACCCTAAGCTGTGCTGAGTACCTTTGGGATGATATGCTAGAATTTCTTCGAGAGGCAAATCCCAATATAAAAAATATTGAATACAAGACACCTGGAGAATTGTGCTCTTTGGATCCTGTTAATATATGCAGGTATTTCAAACATAGATTTGAGGATATGATGTCTTTTATCTGCAATAAAAAATTCCTCCTCTAGGAGAAGTTATGGATTTCTTTTGGAGAGAGGAGTATCATGCAAGAGGTGCTCCTCATATACATATGGTGTCATGGATTAAGGACGCTCCCAAATTTGGAACAGATGGGGATGATACTGTTTTGAGTTTTATTGAACAATATGCAACATGTTCTGTACCCAAAAGCACAAGTCTTACGATTCCAAAGCCACCGATGTGGAAAATACTGTCAACGAAAATACAAATCGAAGGACAATTTCAACGCAAAATGTCGCTTTGCATTTCCAACTCCAGTAATATCCAAAGGAAGAGTGAGCAGTTTTATTTCATCTTTGCGACATATCATCACAAGAAAGTCTCCAAAAAATACCTACAACTTAATAAGAAATGAAGAGTCAAAATACATAAATGACTACAACCCAGTTATTTTGTCCATGTGGAATGCTAACATGGATATTCAGTATGTTGCGGACAATTCTATTGCTGTTGCTCAATATGTAACGTCCTATATTACAAAATCAGAAAAGACAGTAATGAAAGAAATGTGGGAGAGATTTCTCATGAGAAGACTCTAAGAGGCCGATTCTGATTCGGTAAAATCCCGTACGAATAGCCTTATGGAGCATTTTTCCGTACAAATTGTATCCTCGAACGCCCCCTGTACGTACGATGTAGTGCGACACATACCCAAAGCAGTTCTCCGTCCGAATCGTACCAAAGCCCGTACAACTCAATAATCCGTACGAATCGCATTCGGAATGCGCAGTATGCGATGTACGTACAGATTGAAGCATCATTTTCCGACCCACCAAGTACAAATCGTCCAGTCAACACTCTGTATGAATCTTTTTTTACGAGAACTCAAAATGTCCAGAAAAGCAGAATTCAACTCGAAATGCGTGCAAAACGGATCCCCGGTATGGTTCGTATACCCCATGTTCTTAGGGGTACGGTTCAGACACCTATGATCATGGGGTACGGTACGCACAACCCATGATCGTAAGGGTACGGTTCATACTCCTACCATCATGGGGTATGGTTCGTACACCCCATGATCGTAGGGGTACGGTTCGTATACCTACGATTATGGGGTACGGTTCATACACCCCATGATCGTAGGGGTACAGTTCGTACTCCTACAATCATGGGGTATATGAACCGTAACCTATGTGATTGTGTGGCTCTCCGTACGAATTGCTCACTCGCGACGTTTATCGTACAAATCGCGTACTCATTCCCTGGTCCGGATCGTACTTGTTGGGTCATACGGCATCTTTACGATTCGTACCGTTCACTTTCAAGGTCCGTATCGTACGGATTTTCCCTTGCTTTTTGTATGGTTCGCAACGATTCGGACGTATTTTTTTACTACGGATTGTACTACGCGATTTGAACAGATTTGTACGATTCGTAGCGAAACGGCTACGAATTCGATTTCTTCGTACGGATTTGTTTCCCGAATCGTAATCGACCCCTAAGTAAGAAATTATACAGTTTTAGTTTGAAGATCTTATCCCATCGAGAGATCAGAGCATATGAATGCTCAGATCGGTTATCATCTGCAAGTCTATACTCTAAATCGAGAAGAATCATTTAGGTGAGTCTAGGTCTTGCAGCAATGCGAGTACTCCAATCTGTACAAGAAATTGAATATTTAGCAGAAAAAGATCCAGAAAGTAGAGATATTATGAAATGAATATGTTGGACACATATTATCGAAACAGAAGTCATCATCTTGAGAACATGTGTCTCTTTGAAGTGCTGCAAAAATACACTTTTAAACGGAATACTACCGAGAACATCAATGATGGAAAATAAGGAGTCATTGGTTCCGAAGGATGTTTGGTGAAAATAACAAAAGGAAATTTGATTAATCACAGAAAGCTGAGTTTTGACACTGCTGATAAAAGGGACTTTTACTATTTAGTCCTTTTACAACTATTCAAAGCATGGCATTCAGAACTAGATTTACTTGGAGATTTACAGAGCTAAGAAGATTCCTTTAATGCTTGTAAAGATAGCATATAATGCAGTGCTTTTGCAAAGTATGAGAAAATGCTGAACAATGAAATTGATCAAGAAGCTACAATTGCAGCTGAGATTGCTAGAGACAGTTCTCAAGACAGTCAAAGTTCTGCTGCTCTGAGCCAAGAACCACTAGGACAACCAATTGTTGAAAATGAAGCAGCAATCTCCATTAATGAGGTGGAAACTGCAATGCATCAAGCTCAAGAAGATGTAACAAACTTAGCAAACTTGGAAGAACAACTAAATGTTGAACAGAAACAAATATATGAGCAAGTGAGACAACAGATTGGCCATGGATTACTTCATGAAAAGAAAGAGTGCTCATGCACGTTATTTCAACCTATCCAAATGTATATGAGTGGAGAAGCTGAAATAGTAAAAAGTGTTTTAATTAAAGTAATTACAAGTTATCTACAGAAAAGAACTGAGTTGAATTTGTCTTGTGTTGTCACTGCTACTACTGGGATGGCAATATTTACAACAAGGGGTGGTGAGGGACAGAGTCTCTGAATTAAGCAGAAAGCTCTCACCCAGTCAAGAGATCAGGGCTAGATCCAACACCGTTTTTTAGCTCACTGCACCATCCCAGTTTCAGAACCTGGCTGTATGCAAATTAGTCTGTTCCTGTCCCAGTGCATGATGGGAACAGGGCAAACCAAACTACAATAGCCAATTCTTACACTGGGAAGGAAACAAGCTCCCGGGGACCGGTTTCTGGCATTACAGCCGTCTTCGGCTCGGTTTGCTTGAATCCTGATGGTGCAATGAGCAAGGGTCTCACATCTGAGAATACCCTTCCACGCTTAGGGTGGACAACAATATTTACAACAAGGGGTGGTGAGGGACAGAGTCTCTGAATTAAGCAGAAAGCTCTCACCCAGTCAAGAGATCAGGGCTAGATCCAACACCGTTTTTTAGCTCACTGCACCATCCCAGTTTCAGAACCTGGCTGTATGCAAATTAGTCTGTTTCTGTCCCAGTGCATGATGGGAACAGGGCAAACCAAACTACAATAGCCAATTCTTACACTGGGAAGGAAACAAGCTCCCGGGGACCGGTTTCTGGCATTACAGCCGTCTTCGGCCCGGTTTGCTTGAATCCTGATGGTGCAATGAGCAAGGGTCTCACATCTGAGAATACCCTTCCACGCTTAGGGTGAACAACAATATTTACAACAAGGGGTGGTGAGGGACAGAGTCTCTGAATTAAGCAGAAAGCTCTCACCCAGTCAAGAGATCAGGGCTAGATCCAACACCGTTTTTTAGCTCACTGCACCATCCCAGTTTCAGAACCTGGCTGTATGCAAATTAGTCTGTTCCTGTCCCAGTGCATGATGGGAACAGGGCAAACCAAACTACAATAGCCAATTCTTACACTGGGAAGGAAACAAGCTCCCGGGGACCGGTTTCTGGCATTACAGCCGTCTTCGGCCCGGTTTGCTTGAATCCTGATGGTGCAATGAGCAAGGGTCTCACATCTGAGAATACCCTTCCACGCTTAGGGTGGACAACAATATTTACAACAAGGGGTGGTGAGGGACAGAGTCTCTGAATTAAGCAGAAAGCTCTCACCCAGTCAAGAGATCAGGGCTAGATCCAACACCGTTTTTTAGCTCACTGCACCATCCCAGTTTCAGAACCTGGCTGTATGCAAATTAGTCTGTTCCTGTCCCAGTGCATGATGGGAACAGGGCAAACCAAACTACAATAGCCAATTCTTACACTGGGAAGGAAACAAGCTCCCGGGGACCGGTTTCTGGCATTACAGCCGTCTTCGGCCCGGACTGATTTGCATATAGCAATGTTCTGAGCTGGGATGGGGCAGTGAGATAAATAACGGTGATGGATCAAGCCCTGATCTTTGGACTGGGTAAGAGTGGTCTGCTCAATTCAGACACTCTGTTCATCACCACCCCCTTTTGTAAATCGATTTTGGCCACTATAGGTGTGGCAGGGTATACTCAGACATGAGTCCCTTTCTCACTGCTCCATCAGGATTCAAGCAAGCCGGGCCGAAGAGGCTGAAATGCCAGAAACCGGTCCCCGGTAGCTTGTCTCCTTTCTGGTAAAGAATTGGCTTGGTAGTTTAGTCTGCCCTGTTCCCATGATGCACTGGGCCAGGGACAGACTGATTTGCATATAGCCATGTTCTGAGCTGGGATGGGGCAGTGAGATAAATAACGGTGATGGATCAAGCCCTGATCTTTGGACTGGGTAAGAGTGGTCTGCTCAATTCAGACACTCTGTTCATCACCACCCCCTTTTGTAAATCGATTTTGGCCACTATAGGTGTGGCAGGGTATACTCAGACATGAGTCCCTTTCTCACTGCTCCATCAGGATTCAAGCAACCGGGCCGAAGAGGCTGAAATGCCAGAAACCGGTCCCCGGTAGCTGGTCTCCTTTCTGGTAAAGAATTGGCTTGGTAGTTTAGTCTGCCCTGTTCCCATGATGCACTGGGCCAGGGACAGACTGATTTGCATATAGCCATGTTCTGAGCTGGGATGGGGCAGTGAGATAAATAACGGTGATGGATCAAGCCCTGATCTTTGGACTGGGTAAGAGTGGTCTGCTCAATTCAGACACTCTGTTCATCACCACCCCCTTTTGTAAATCGACTACTGGGATGGCAGCACACAACATTAAAGGAATTACTTCACATCCTTTTACTAATGCTAACAGTAGAGCATGAAAACAAATTGGAATACCACAAGCTATCTGGAGAAGCTTGTTGTGAAGTTTCAAGAGTCTCGAAGAAAATGAAACTTCTCAATATTGATGATGTAAGCATGGTATCAAACTTGATGCTTGCCTTTGTGCATTTAAGAATGCAGCAAATTCTTAAAACAGTACAACGTTTTATTTGGAGGAAAACACATCATAGTTTTTGGAGATCTACTGCAACTGACTCCTGTAAAAGGACAACCAGTAACTAAAAAACTAGCGCATGAAGACACCAGAAAGTCTCTGGGTAGTCTTGGAAATGTGAACATTTGGTCATATTTTGAATACAAAGAACTTATTACAAATATGCGACAAGCAAATGATGTTGATTATGGAACAATTCTCCAAGATATAAGAATTGGACTACTTACTGAACATGCTTTACAGACTCAATTACTTTCCAATTTGTTTCCAAATGAAAATGTAGTTCCTGAGAAAATATACTTGAAAATTGCAGAAAAGAAATCTGTAATCTGCTTAATGCTCACACTACATGAGAACTTTTGAAACAGGAAACTGAAGAAATAATAAAAATGGAAGCCATCGATAAAATAGAGCATTAAGGAATCACTATTATTTTGACAGAAAAATTAAAGACAAAATTGGATTCCTTAGAAAAATCAATATCTAAAACTGCTGGTTTAGAAAAGAATCTTTATGCCTGTAGAAACTGTCAGATAATTTTAAGGCATACCGAAAGTCTTAAAATTAGGATTTTTCTCAATTTAGTTGTAGTAAAGTTAGGACTCCTAACTTTATGACTCCTAAATGCCTTCTGTGAATACCGAAAGTCTTAAAATAAGTATTTTTCTCAATTTAGTAGTAGTAAAGTTAGGACTTCTAACTTTAGGACTCCTAAATGCCTACTGTGAATACCGAAAGTCCTAAAATTACAATTTTTCTCACTTTAGTAGTAGTAAAGTTAGGACTCCTAACTTTACTACTACTAAATCGAGAAAAATCCTAATTTTAAGACTTTCGGTATTCACAGAAGGCATTTAGGAGTCCTAAAGCTAGGAGTCCTAACTTCTGTGAATACCGAAATGAGTAAGTGCATTCTGTGAATACCAAAAGTAGTAAGTGCATTCTGTGAATGCCAAAAGTAGTAACTTCATTCTGTGAATAACAAAAGTAGTAGGTGCAATCTGTGAATACCAAAACAGTAGTAAATTTAGGATTGAGTCTTAAGTTCATTCTGTGAATAGGGCCCAGTGTGTTTAAAGAGGGTATTGCATATGTTGCTTTGTCGCGAGTCAGAAAATCATCTGGTTTGTTTTTGATTGATTTTGATGGCACACAGGCTACTGCAGATGCGAACTGTATCAAAGAGTATAATAGGTTAAGAAGAACATATGCTCCTAATTTAGGCCAATATCCTGTATTTGAAAAGCGTGTGGTTGGTCGAAAAAGACGGTATGATAATATCTGTAATGAAGGTGTAAAGAAGAGATAAAAACAAGATAATGTTGTGATTGCAGGCAAAAAGAAAAAGGACACTGTTGAAGAGATTGTTGGTTATCAGTTTGAAAATAGTTCAGGTGACAACTGCTATGCTAATGTAGTGGTCAATGTTGTTTTTTTAAGGTTTGAAACAGCAAATTATGGAGAATCGGGAAAAAAGATTTTGTTCCTTGTTGTATTCTGTTTATGAAAAATTAAGAACTAATACAAGTAAAATACAAACCGTTTTGATGTTCGTAATCTTTTGGATGTATGTTCTGGTTCTACACAATTTACACAAAATATCCAACAAGATGCTCAGGAATTTCTAATTTATATGCTTACTGTATTGAAAATGGTGTAGACATAGAGAATATTTTTTGCCTTTGTTATAAATGGGATCATTATTGAGAAAATTGTACGTATACATGTAGCACTAATGTAGACACTGAAAGATTTCTATATTTGACATTACCGGACTGTGAATCAGTGTCTTTCAACAAATTAGTTAAAGCTGCAAATCAAAACATGGAGTGTAGTCAATGCGAATCAGAAATGTTACCATACCATA
Source organism: Lissotriton vulgaris (assembly GCF_964263255.1). Classification (NCBI taxonomy): domain Eukaryota; kingdom Metazoa; phylum Chordata; class Amphibia; order Caudata; family Salamandridae; genus Lissotriton; species Lissotriton vulgaris. Next base: position 182,993,346 of record NC_141688.1, on the reverse strand, counting down.
TACAAAGATATGGACAATATATCATTTAATGATGCAACGTTGTACAGCTGATGATAGAAATTTGGACACTTTAATAAAACATCTTGTATCTACTCAACTATCAATATCAGGAAGGACTGTTGTAGCAGTAGCAATAATTTTCCATGATGGTCCTTCAACAACCACTGGACATTACACTGCCTATCTAATATGGCTGAGATACCCGCCACCCCCTCTCAACACAATCCCCAAGGATGGGAAACCGGAAACAGTTCTGAACTTTTGGAAGACGGGAGGGAGTGACCCTCCCGGCCGTATTTATTAAAATATGAAACAAAATTAAAACATTAAAATAACAGTTTCATATTATGTACAATTTCATTACCACATTGCGATGTTTGGCTAACCTTAACATATTCTCTAATACAAAGGTTCTCCTAGCCGAACTAACATCCTACAAAACATTTAACTTGAAATTTTGAAATTGTACATCCTAACGTTTAAGGGCCAACGGCAAGGTCGTAACCGGTGTCAAGATCCCTAAACCAGAAATATCCCCCTCACTTGTGAGGGGCGACCGCACAGAGGTGTACCTCGAGTGCAACTACCAATTTCCCTTGACTTGACGGGGGCCCCAATAAACTCGACGCCACTTAAAGGTCGTCCGAGGACTCGTGTGAGGTATCTAGAAGGTAGCGTAGACCCCCCCCCCAAACCCCACACAACTTACCACATCTGCCGTCGCAGATGACCTGGCCCCGGGAAATTCTCCAGGAGGGGGCTGTAGCCCCTCGTACCCAGGAAGGGGCCTTGACCGCCTTTCCTTTCCTTTCGGCGGCCCATCCTTAGAAGGGACCGCCTACCCCGTTGAGGGGCCAATGGCCACCTCCCTCGAGCGCTCCCATCCGTAATGGGTGACGCCCACTCATAGGGATCTTCCAATTAGTGCTCACCGATCATGACCTTACCGCCCGACCAAAATAAATACGACAGTTCTAAACTAAATGACTAATTTACTTAAAAGACAGTAAAACAACAACTTTATTAAAAGCATGCTACTGATCAACACTAGAGCAGGATTACTTTATTTGCAAAAACATACCACAAATTGACCATTCTTTATTGCATATTCAAAGTTATCACGATAATAATCCGAACCTGTAAACAAAATTAGAGTTACCACATCAAACTTTATTCAAAACCACTTGCTGTCCTCAGGGGCTGGTGGGTGGGTCAAAATTGGCTCTTCGTTCCGTCTCGAGCTCACGTGCAGCGAGGTGGTGCAGCTTCCGAGCACAGGAACAAGAGGATGCTTCCTTGGCTTGTTGCTCCTTTTATCCGTCTTCAGGGCGGGCGTAAACCCGCCCCGGCCTGCCCCGAGGGCGTGGCCGGCCGCGTCAGTGTCTAGGCCAGCCAACTCCAGGGCGGGAAAAAGGCGCGCCCCGGCTACGCCGCTTCGGGCATACCAGCCGAGACTCGCCTCCCGCCCAAGATGGCTTCCCGGGGGGATCGTGGTACTCCGCCATACGTTCGGGGGGACCGAATGGTCGCCCCTTTCCATATGGCTGAGATACCCGCCACCCCCTCTCAACACAATCCCCAAGGATGGGAAACCGGAACAGTTCTGAACTTTTGGAAGACGGGAGGGAGTGACCCTCCCGGACGTATTTATTAAAATATGAAACAAAATTAAAACATTAAAATAACAGTTTCATATTATGTACAATTTCATTACCACATTGCGATGTTTGGCTAACCTTAACATATTCTCTAATACAAAGGTTCTCCTAGCCGAACTAACATCCTACAAAACATTTAACTTGAAATTTTGAAATTGTACATCCTAACGTTTAAGGGCCAACGGCAAGGTCGTAACCGGTGTCAAGATCCCTAAACCAGAAATATCCCCCTCACTTGTGAGGGGCGACCGCACAGAGGTGTACCTCGAGTGCAACTACCAATTTCCCTTGACTTGACGGGGGCCCCAATAAACTCGACGCCACTTAAAGGTCGTCCGAGGACTCATGTGAGGTATCTAGAAGGTAGCGTAGACCCCCCCACAAACCCCACACAACTTACCACATCTGCCGTCGCAGATGACCTGGCCCCGGGAAATTCTCCAGGAGGGGGCTGTAGCCCCTCCTACCCAGGAAGGGGCCTTGACCGCCTTTCCTTTCTTTCGGCGGCCCATCCTTAGAAGGGACCGCCTACCCCGTTGAGGGGCCAATGGCCACCTCCCTCGAGCGCTCCCATCCGTAATGGGTGACGCCCACTCATAGGGATCTTCCAATTAGTGCTCACCGATCATGACCTTACCGCCACAGGCCGGATAGTTGACCGGCTATCCGGACCCCCCACAACACTCCTACCTAAAGGTCATGTCTTAAAGTCTTTAGCCAAGCTATCAAGTCTCCTATGAGTAACTCGTTCCCCACCCGGGACAAATGAACACCATCCCCCAAATACATACTGTCACCAGTAATACAACCATGCGAAATAGAATGCAGTGTACTGGAACGGAACAATCTACTCACTTTGTTATTAATTTTTCTTACTGAATGATTCAGAGCAGAAACAGAAATCGCCCCCGCCATACTTTTCGTGGGATCATATGGGACCATGCAATTGTGCACCCTGGAACTCTCCTCGCTAACCAACTTACAGTGGAAAGCATCGCCTCAAGAAGAAGTCGTCTACCAGTGGTGACCAAATCATTGCCCCCAAGATGTACTATGACTATAGACGGCGGTGACCTCGTCCGCCCTAGCAAACCCTCAAAAAATGATTGAAACTGGTCAATACAGAGTCCGCCCTTTCCGTAGAAGGACACACTGTACCCGTATTCCCCAGCCACGTGAATCATGTCACCTGCTTTGAATACGTCCGCGGCACGCCTCACGTATGAGTGGCCCACGACCCACACCTCCTTTTTCACAGCCGGTGAAGTCTGACCGCTGGCCCGGTGTTGGGTCGACTGCATAGTCCGCCCCGCCTCGTAGGCTTGCGCAACTGAAACCAAACAAAAACAAGAAGCGTGAGTACATCATTACAGCTTCACAACATGTGCAACCGCACATACCTTTTATAACAATTGGAGGACCAACGCCCCACACGTTTAACTTGTTCGACATTCAGACCCCTGGCTGTAGCCTCTGTAGCAGCCCCTATCCGGAAGGAATGGGTCCCAAACTCACCCGGGTTCAAGCCCGCAGCAGTAATTGACATCGCAAGCACCCGCTGAAACTGAAACCTCGTCAGTGGGGTGGCGTCAGCGTGTCTCAACAAGGTCCCCCCCCATGATGCCACCCTTTGTGCTAAATATTCCTCTACACAACTCACCGGGCACATGGAGGACCCGGGAATTCTTTGTATGATTATGCATTCACCCATCGCACCCTGATCGGTCTTGGACCTGACAAACGAGACAGTCATTGTCTCCCCTCTGACCTGAACGTGCTCTTGGCACAGTCCCCCCATCACGTCCTGCTTGTTCCTCGCCACTAGTTCGCTTACCCGCATAGCCCCATGGAATGCCAGCGTAAAAGCGGCTCGGAATAACACTGTTTCATACTGGGATGAACTTGTTGCAGGGAGTCTGGATAATAACAGGGCCAACCTATCCAAACCTATCGGGCACCTTTCATCTACTCTGCGACCCTCAAGGCGTTGCCACCCACGTAGCGCTTTTTGCACAACGAAAGACGCTGTCGGGTCCTGGATCCCATGAGCCCTAGCCACAAAGGAAATGGCGGCCCGATGCCTCTGGGCCGTAGCCACTGATTTGCCTGCCTGATGTAAAGACAGCAGGAATTTCACTACCAACTCCTCCTGGCCCCAAAGCTCCCCTCTAGCCACCCCCAAAAAGGCCCAATAGGAACGGACCGCCCCTTCATATGCCTTCCTCGTCCTGGGTGCTAAACTCTCTCCCACGAGGTTACGAAGTTCGGGGCACCGAGAGACCAGAGAGCTTCGGGAAAGGGTGCCGCCACCGGGTCCGCTGTGGGCAGCAAACCCCAGAAGGCCTGCATACGAAAACGAGAAAGCGCATCAGCCGCCTGGTTCATCACCCCCGGCACATGTCTTGCCTTAAATAGCACATTCAATTGCATACACAGTAATACAATTTCCTTGAGCAATCTTAGAATCCATTTGCATCGTGCTGCCTGGCTATTGATACACTCAACCACGGTCATGTTATCAGACCAGAATACCACAGAGTAATCTCTGAACCCCTCGGGCCAAGTTCTCAGGGCCACCAGAATGGGGAAAAGTTCCAGAAAAGCAATGTTACTTGTCAGTCCATTATCACGCCACCATGACGGCCATTTTTGTGCCGACCACTGAGTGCCGAATATGGCACCAAAACCAATGCTCCCTGCCGAATCTGTCCACAGCCCCAGCTCCTCAGAGGACACCGCCGGTTTGTTCCAGACAATTCGACCATTGAAATCCGCCAGAAATGCCAACCAAATGCGCATGTCCTGGCGAACCTCTGCCGAGAGCCTTGTGCGATGATGACCCTCCTTCAGGCCGACCATGGCTTGAGCGATCGAGCGGGAAAAGGGGCGGGCCATCGGTATTACTCTTAGGGCAAAATTCAACCGTCCCACCAATTGCTGTAATTGATGTAGCTTAACCTTGGACTCACTTATACACGTTTGCAGGCATGCCCTGAATCTTAACACTTTGTCTCCTGGTAAACGAAAACAACCTTCTTCCGAGTCGAGCTCGATCCCCAGAAACTCGAGGCAAGTCGAGGGACCCACAGTCTTACCTGGTGCCAATGGCACGCCAAACTGATTCATCAAGACACAAAATTCAGTCAAAGCCTGTCCACATTCTGGATCCCCGGCTGCCCCCAGAAACAAAAAGTCATCGAGATAATGCATAACATGTTGAAACCCCGTCTTCCTTGTGAAGACCCATTGCAGGAAACAACTGAACATTTCAAAATAGGCACAAGATATAGAGCACCCCATTGGCATACACCTATCCATGTAATAGTGACCCTGAAACATGAAACCAAGGAGACGCTGATTGTCTGGATGTACCGGGAGCAACCGGAACGCTGACTCGATATCAGATTTTGCCATCAGCGCCCCGGGCCCCAGGCGATTCAACATGGCTACGGCCTCATCGAAGGATGCGTACCGCACCGAACACACTTCCGGGTCTATCGCATCGTTTACGGAAAGACCACGTGGGGCTGATAAATTATGTATCAGCCGAAACTCACCCGGGTCCTTCTTGGGGACCACCCCTAAAGGGGAACAAACAAAGTTAGCAACTGGTGGCACATTAAATGGACCGGCGACTCAACCTCGAGTAACCTCTTTCCGGATCTTCTCCTGTACCACGGTCGTATGTTGCAAGACCGATATTTGGTTTTTACATATCGTTATACCCTGAAACTCCCCCACTGGGATGCGGAAACCATATGAAAACCCGTTCCGCAACACCCCAGCGGAAGCGTGATCCGGGTATTCGCTGAGCCAAGGAATCATTGCCATGGTATCAATCGGAGTAGGTAAAGGCGCCCCTCGGACTATATCAGACCTGTTTGGCGCCTCCTCTACCCCCGTTATCACACGTTTTGGCTCTGCACATGGACTCAGGATGGGATGATTGCCCACACCCACCACATTCGTGCCTAAATTTGCATGACCCCTGGGGCCTCGTACATTTTCCCCTGTTAAAGTTCCAACAAATCCCCCTTTTACCTGCGTTGCCGATCGGCCTCGAGTGGTTGTCGTTACTCGTACCTGATCGAAAGGGCGTCCCAGCATATTGGCGGGAGGATTCACCCATGCTACTCCCTACCAATGGCAACTTCAACATACCAGTATCTTCCATTTTGGACCAAGACACAGAATCATAGCAATCCCAAGTTAAGTTCTTATCATGTTCTTTCGCTTTTCTGAAAATATTATCGTAACAGAACCATTGATTGCCCTCGTGTGATACAGAATACCCCATGATCCGTGACTGATAAATCGGCAATTCGGACAGCAATTCGGGCCTACGCTCACCCATGATGGATGTAAAAATCCCCCACGCTCTGCCCCAAGTGCCAATGTTTTCATTTACCTTAAAGGCGGCCATCTTTGCGCGCCAAACACTCGGATGCATGAGCTCCTTCTGGCTCTTAACATGCTCCATCTCATAATGATCAGTAAGCAACGAGAAGATGTTTATATACTCCTCAGCCCATATCTTCTCTTTAATAGCCAGAGGGACATGTTGACCCAACTTTTCCCTTCGCGAGGGTGCAGACTCGTCCCTCGCAATCGGCAATGGCCGCTTACCTGAACCGGAAGCTGTATCTGCGACTGGACCTGTCCCAGGTGGCTTCTCCACTGCCGCAGCCGGCGATGGTGCCTTCGCCGCTTCCCTTGTTTCACGCAGTTGCTTCATCAACACCTGCGTGTCGTCAGCCGTGGCGTCCTTGCTACCTTTACCCAACCACGCTGCTAATTGTGCTGCCAGCTCGGGCGGCATATCCTCCCCGGACACGGGGGTGACCACCACGGGAATCGGATTCCCCTCTTCCGGCACGGGAGTTGGTTCTTCGAGTGGGGTACAGGGAACCGGGATGTCTCCCCCAGCTGCTCCCCTTCTGGGCCTTTTGCCTTTTCCCCCCGGAGCTGCTCCTGCCAAAGGACGTTTCGGTCCCCCTTCCTCGTCTTTATCCGCCATTCGCCTCTTTAGGTCGGTCACCTCTTTCATAAGAACACGCAGCATCTGGTCGGTAGTCATTCGCTTTCCCGCTTTCTTGGGCATTCTCCAACAGAGTGTCTGCAAAACAAACAAGAAAGATTACAACGCTCAAAATTGGCTCTTCGTTCCGTCTCGAGCTCACGTGCAGCGAGGTGGTGCAGCTTCCGAGCACAGGAACAAGAGGATGCTTCCTTGGCTTGTTGCTCCTTTTATCCGTCTTCAGGGCGGGCGTAAACCCGCCCCGGCCTGCCCCGAGGGCGTGGCCGGCCATGTCAGTGTCTAGGCCAGCCCACTCCAGGGCGGGAAAAAGGCGCGCCCCGGCTACGCCGCTTCGGGCATACCAGCCGAGACTCGCCTCCCGCCCAAGATGGCTTCCCGGGGGGATCGTGGTACTCCGCCATACGTTCGGGGGGACCGAATGGTCGCCCCTTTCCAAAAGTGACAAAGGCTGGACTCTTTGTAATGATGCTGAGTTGGTTTTCAAACAACGTTTGCCTTTGGAATTACCAAATTCCTACCTAATATTTTTAAAGCCAGAGTTTTAGGAAGATAATTCAGCCTTTGAGGAATTTATTATTATGATTCAATAGGAGTACCATTGGACAATTTACCTAAAATTACTGCAAAAATACAATTTGGCCTCAAGGAAAGGTATTTCTTTGAATTATGGACTTTTTGTTGCACATTGTCTCGGTGTATAATTTTAACTGACGACATTTATATTGTTTATAAATTTAAGTTATAAAATGTTCTTAGCAGTAATCATTTTATATATGTGTTATTTGTATTATCCGTTATTTTGCTGTGGATAGATTGTTTTTTTTTTTAAACAATCTAATTGATTGTTTTTTTTGCCCGCTGTTATGTGATGAGTACAATCGAAATTACTGTGTATAGTAAAATTCAATATTTTCTGAGAACAGGAAAAAAGGCGTAGAAATTACTTTGTAAAATAATAAAATGATGCTCTGCTGTTAAAAATGTATTATTACGTTATAACTATTTTTTCTTTTCTTTTACAGATCCTAATTCTAAAATATGGAGTTTATTAATATTATTATTATTATGTTTCTTATATAGCGCCTGAATCGACCCCCGAAGGGGTATCTCCGCGCTTGCCTTGGGAACTCGTCCTGGCTTTTCCTGTGAGATAGCTCCTACAGGGCATCCCCAAGGTGAAAGCCAGGCATCCCGCCGTGAGGGGCCATTGTGGAGATTAAGCAAGCTTAATGCCCAGAGTTGCAGAGTGTGAACCCATGATTAGGTCAGGCACCAAAGCGAGAATTATCGAGTCCATGGACATTTGAGCTCAAGACCCTGCCGCGTCGGGAATTGAACCCTGGTCCCGGGTCTGACCTCTGCTTCAGGATCTGCCTGCTCTAACCAGTGAGTCACACTTCTCCTTCCAGTTTACTATATTTTACATTATCAAAAACAACTGAATAAAATGTGTAGTGTTTTTTTGTTGTATTACTGCTGAGGTAAGTTTAAGTAAGTCTTAAAATGCACAATGGACTGTGTTTGCACACAGTTAAAAAATGGAAGATTGATGGACTAGATTTCTGCCAGAGAATTCCATTGCAGACAGGTATCAAATAGGAAACAGCTTCAGAACACCTGTCTACAAGATACATGGTATAGTACACAAGAGAGACACTTGGTGGTCATGTAGATCCTGGTACTTTTAGAATTATTAGAAATAAAACGATTTAACTTAAAGCACATCACTAAGTGTTTTTTACATGTGACAGTAGGCCCCATCCCTTCTCTTCAGTTATATATAAATATGTGCTATAGGTTTCGTAAAACATAAGTACTTATAAATGTATCTTGTTCTCTGTTAGTAGTACAAAAATGTACTCCTATAATAAGAATTGGCCTAGATTTTAACTCTTTCTTAATTGCAAGGTGAGAAAAAGATATTCTATATACTTTTTGTTTTCCATGTAATGATGTTCTCATCATGCACCACACTTTCCGTTTAAAAAATGTTCTATACAGGTTTTGCTGTGCCTGTTTGGACAGAACAGTCATAGAACAAGACATATATCCAGTTTTATAAAAAATTATAAATCTGGCCATGTTTGTGAATGGTGCACCATCCTCCAATTGGTGTAGCACAGCACAACAAGGAGAATTTTTTTGACTTCTCCTCATTTTTTATCTTTCTATATAAGATACAATGAGCAGCATATTTAATGAAGGAGAGAAATGCCTTTACTGGTTGTTTTCGTGCAGTAAGATGTCTCTACCTGCCCAAAAACAATCTCTGCATGATACGGGACATACTTGCACCATGCTGCAAGAGTGCCTGTGTCATTATATGGCTGCACTTTAAGCATCTGTGCAGAGGGAAACACAGACATGCAACATATTTATATACATATGTTGCATCCCTGTGCTTCGGAAGTACCACAGCATGCTGTAGTTAAACAGTATACAGTGTCATGCTGCAGCACTTCCTTATAATTCTGCCCTTATGCATTCACCACACATCACAAATGCATTATTTTAGTCAATTATGCACTACACATACAATCATCTACATTTTCACACACTAGCATACAGGTTTAGCTCTTTTTTTAACCAGAGTAGGTAGTTCTGAATGAACTATTTTTTTGTTTTGTAGTTTTGTATTTTTTTGAACAATTTTTTTGTTTTTTTTTTTTAATGAAAAAAAGTGAACGGGATGAACAGAACAATGAACTTTAGGGCAAAAAAAACTGTCTAACAATGATGGTTCCCAAGAGCCCTGCAAACCGAATCAACTGATTGCTCCCCATAGCAAAGCAACCTATTGAATTTTATGCAATACATTTTTGCATTTGCCAGTTGAGGCCGGATGTCCAAAGTAGATGTCAAAGTGGACGCCCCAGAAGTGCTTGCAACTTGAGGTGGTGGTGGTACAGTCTGCTGCAGTCTCTTGCACTCCTCTCTTGCCAGATTGACAGGATGCAAACTGTGCAGATGTTTAAACATGCTGGCAGTTCCACAAGAATATTTTTTGTTGTGGTCTCCTCTTGATAAAACTGCCTTGCAAATTTTGCAGGTTACCTTTGTGGCATTTGTTTTTTTCAATCCTTCTGGGAATGGAAAAAATCTCCAGACAATTGATTCAAATCTCTTGGGGGTGATGATTCAGGAACAAACACCTCTTCATTGAACTGCTCTGAATCAGAAGAAGGCTGATTTGAAGTCATTTTTGCAATGTTAAGATGAAACAGGCCTGTGATCAACAAAAACAATACTTCTTGGTAGCTGAGAACTTCTCCCAAGAAAGGTCTAACACAAGTGATTGAAATGGGTGGGGTCCTTCAATACTTTCCATAGGATTTGTAATGAACCAATCAAATCTCTTTTTTTCTGGTCACATAGGGTCCGCGTAGGATGCGCGCACACAGCTCTCACCCAGCGCGACTTCGCAAAATTACATTTAACAGTAATGTAATTTTTTTGAAAGTAAAAGAATATTATTTTTATAATTAGCTCAGAAAATGTCTTGTTTTAATATTTATTTTAAATATATATATATATATATATATATATATATATATATATATATATATATATATATATATATATATATATATAAGTTTTTGAAAATTAAAAATGTTTACGGGGGTCGCGCACCCACCGCGTCTGATGCGCGTATGACGTCACGCACGCCCGCGCGACCATCGTGTCGTGTAATACGTACATGTTGCAAATACGCTATAAGTCGCGTACCTATCGCATAGCGTCTGGGTTGGGAAAGTCATACTCGTGGCACACCCTACGCGGATTCTAAACACCAATCCTAAAATGGTGGACACGTTCCGCGCAGTGAACGAGAAGGGTGCGCGTTGGGTGCTCAACTTCAAAAAGTAATAGAAAAAATATATAGAAAATAATATAAATACATTTAAATGAACAAAAATAATAAAAAAAATATCTATTTTTAATTTGTTTAAGAATATATTTTTATTAAATATGTTTAATGTAATTTAAAATATAAGATATCTAAAAAACATTTTAAATGTAGTAAAAAAATATAAAGAAATAATAAGTAATAAATTGTCATTATAAAAACTTTAGCAATTCACTGAAAAAACCATATGTTTCACACATGTAATAGTTAGGGATTAGCATTTAAAAAAAACTTAGAAATTCACTGAAAAACCCATAGGTTTCACAAATGTTATAGTTAAGAATTAGCATTTAAAAAACCTTTGAAATTCACAAAAAAAAACATAGGTTTTAGGAGTGTTATAATTAGCTGGTCATTTCACTCGTACAACGCCATTGAAATTCCTCCGTTATAGTTAGTTGTACTAACTGTAACTCGCGCGCCTGCAGTCCACTGTTGATGATGTCATATATTACATCATTCATGACATGGTCAGTGACATTACTGATGACATCACTGATGACATCATCCATGTGACAATCTGATACAGCTCTTCATACACTAATATAACCTGTCAACACTAATTATAAAATATGAAATACCATATTTCAAATCATAGACACACCAATACAAGACTCTAAAAGCGTACTCAGTGATTCGTACATCTATATACACATCTGAACACTTACCTATAAATTCACTCATTCATGCTAACAAAGATCAATATAAAACTATTAAATATACTTATATACCTACATCAACATTACACAGCAGCACACATTGTATTCTCTTATGCAGTCATCCTACTCATTTATGGAAACAATTAATCATACTTACATTTACTCAGCTACACACTAATACAAACACCACTTTATTTATTAACATAAATAGTAACTCATACTTAGTGTGTTATAATACAGTCACTGATACAATCACTGTGTCTTATATATACATATTTACAAACAACAACTGTCACATACAGTACCTTTTATATTTCTACTTTGTTGGATATTTATCATGGAGAAATATATTTACTTATCAGCACACCCATAAAGAGATTCAGTTACCCAAACAAGTGTTTTCACGTGCAGTCTTAACCTCATATACCTACTAAATCCACCATTTACACATCTTTGGATAGTCACACTCCTCCCACTCAACCACACACACAAATTGACTACGCCATACAAATACTTAATTGACTCATTAATACTAATATAAACTTACACACAACTAGTAATCAACCTATGTAGTTGTTTACACAACAACAGATAAAGTAAAACACAGATCGACACAATTGAATCACTATCCCATATATTTAGTGAGACACTTTAAATTATTCACTAAGGCAGTCAATCATAGTGCTACTAAATCCACCATCGAGACACTTATACAACCACTCATTCTTCAATGCACATTATTATATATATATAATACTTATTTAACACCTTGGCTGCTAGAGGTTTCCCCCCCCGGTGCTGCATTCCCAGATTTACCATTGTTCATGACGAGCTCAGCTCGTCATCAGCACAGCTCAACCGTGCCTCATGACGAGCTCAGCTCGTCATGAGCATCGTAGGGGTTAAATATCGAACCAAACAACATTCACTGGATGATGTCATCAGTGATGTCATCAGTGATGTCATTTGAGATGTCATCAGTGATGTCGTCAGTGATGTCACTGACCATGTCATGGATGATGTAATATATGCCATCATCAGCAGTGGATTGCAGGCGCACGAGTAACAGTTAGTACAACTAACTATAACGGATGAATTTCAATGGTTTTGTACGAGTGAAATGACCAGCTAACTACAACACTCCTAAAACCTATGGTTTTTTAAGTGCTAATTCCTAACTATAACTTGTGTGAAACATATGTTTGTTTTCAGTGAATATATATATATATATATATATATATATATATATATATAATTCGATATTTTGTACAACTATATTCAATATTTTTTTTCAATATTTTTGTACTTACCTGTTTGAGTATAAGGAGTTGATCTTTTTGCATTCTATATTCTTATATCAATATTTTTTTACTTCTATATTTTTAACTTCGCTATTTTGTCCTTAAACTGTTATAAACACCTGGTGGCATCTAAGTTCAAAATACACACTATGGAAGAGTAATGGGCAACATGTAAAATATAGAGAAACACAACATCCTGGAAAAAGCTAACACCATTAGGAAATAAAAGATCAAATAAAACGTGTGAAATATAAACATGATGAAATTGCTGCCATGGATTACTTTAAGTAATTTTGGCATTCATTTTTCAGAAATCACTCAGTGTTTTTGCCTCCAGTGTTAAGAACACATTTATGAAGCTGTTTTTAATAAATACTGGGTCTGAGACTTGGAACTACCCATCCCACTCAAAGCTCTGCCTTTACCCTCTGTTTATTCGAAGCATTAGATCTATTTTTACTTGTCTTTGGTGATGTTGCACTCACCTTGGGAGGTATAGAAAGGTTAGTCACTGACAGATAGGAAATTCACAGCAGAACGTTTCTATTTGTATATTTGTACGTAGTCCCAAAAAACTGTTTAAAATATTCTTCTAAGTTTGAGATGAAATGATCTTCCATTAAGTTTGTAAAGGCAAGATAAAGCACCTACTCTTGGAAAACATTTAGGAACCAGTAGTCCTAAGGGTTCCTGTGACTCAACCTTTCTGTAAAGAAGTCCCTTCTTAACCATAACATATTTGCCTACATTTGTGCCATCTTATTTATTAACAGGTTGTTTGTAGGCCTGGGTATCTTCATTTATGCTGCCCTGTTAGGCTCTATCCTCTGCCCGGAGTCCTTGGGTCAGGCCTTCCCTTTGAGCTTGTTGTTTTCTAGTCTCTTCACTCCTTTGTATTTATGTGGTCTTGTAGGTGGGGTTTCGATTACTTCCTCTGAGAAAAGGGTCTAATTATCCACAACTCATCCGAACACAATACCTGAGTTTCTAACAAATATTTACATTCAGAATTATCTGTTATAATTATAAAATCCTCCGAGACATATAGTACTATCATTACCTGACTGGCTATATTAATGGAAGACTTGGTTACTTTATTGTCAAGCAATTCCGATGGATTACATTTAATATTTCCATGTACATATCTGATCCTTGTTTTATTTTTAGGTATTATTTGAGTGGGTTTACTTAACTCTCTCTTTGTTACTGACTGAAAGCAATCAGTGACAAACAAAGCATCTACTATTTTCCTGTAAGCAAGCACCGGGCAGTTATACTCAAACCTGGTGTACCCAGTATAATCTATGGGTCTACTTATCAAACTGACATCTGGGAGCTCCTCGTCTTGTCATCATTTCAGGCAATGTGGCCCTATTTACCACGCTAAGAGCATTGTGGACCACTGGGAGGGAATATATCAGCTTTTACCCACTGACTAATGTCTGAATGTTGGACTCTGTGCCCAATTTCCAAATTACATATTAGCTTTCAATTAGTGGGGCACTTAGTCCCATTTTGCACATTACTTTTCTTGCCTCTTCCTTTTAGGGCCCAGGTATATACACTTATCCTTTTAATAGCTAAGTTAAGGATGTGATGTTTGTGCTGTCTAAACAAGTACCGAACAGCATGAATGAACAGCTCCAGGTAGGTTTCATCTACAATTTCTTCCTTGGTGGAGTAACTTGGTTTAAGCCACTTATGCACTAAATTCTTTACTCTAAAAAAGCACTCTGGGTTTTCTAACTGCAAATCATTCTCTTACCCAAATTGATGACAATATGTTTTGTCATCCATGCACAAACCTTCCAGAATACTCTTCTTTGTCTCTATATATAGTGTGTTCCCAGTAGGGATAGCCCCATGGTATGCCTCTTAGATTTATCATAGGAGCAAGTCAAAATAATGCCCCCATTTGTTAGGAGGCCAATTGGTTCCCTGTGCTATCTTTCAATTGGTAAAAATGTACAGCTTCTTCTCCTGGAGTACATTTTTGTAGAAGCACTGACGATATATGAGTGACTCCTCTGTGTTTAACAAGCACTTCTAACATAAAAGTTAAACTTTGAGTGAAGTTGGCCTGGGAAATTTTTGGGTATGAGTCTGTATAGTATGTTGAATATGCAAAGGATCCTGATGGTGGATCTAATTAATCTCTTTAATGCCCTTTGCAATTCATTCAGGACTTTGCCCAATTGGTGGCAAGACAATCCATTATAGGACTGTTCGGCTGGCATGGAGAATCTTACGTCTGACTTCCTTGTCCACTCCCTTGTTAGGTAAACCCATTCAAAAACGTACTAGTTGTTTGCCATTTCCAAATGGTTATTTACCCTATAGGTTTTCAAATAAATAGGGATATCAGTTATTTTTGGGTTCTTCTAAGCATTCATCATTAAAACTCAATCATTTGCCAGCTTCTTTTTTGTTTCACCATCCACTTTTTACCTCTACCGGTACCTCTGCTGGTCCATCAATCCTTGTGTGACTTCAGGCTTCTTTCACCAGCACACTTTCTCAGAACAGAAAGTGATAGACTTAGGAGCACAGTTTTGTCAGCCTAGTCCGCTTTTTCTGTCCTTTTCTACCTATTCTTGGAATCTTTTCTTATCACTCTATTCTCTTCCCTGCTTCCCACAATTGAAGTTGTACTATTAAATTTTGATTTTTCTTCCCATCTCCCATCAGCACCTCGTAAGCCTCATTCCTTCCGGGGACCCATGTCAGAAGTGCTAATTATAGGTGGAGGGCCTGGCACCCAGTAGCACATCTATGTCCACACGTCTCTCCTTCTCTCCTTTGTGGCCTGGCCCTTCAGGTTCTCCACTTTGCTCTGCTTCCCTCCAAAGCCTATTCAGTTCATGAGTGCATGCTAATCATGGAAGGTCCTCCTATCCTCTATGCTGCTCTCCGTGTAATGCATCATCCTGTTGGAGCAGCGATCTAAATGGTGAAGGCTTTCCTTTATTCTAAATGTCTACCTCCCATTCTAAAAGCACATTTTCCCTTTCTCCTACTCTCATAGAGTCTGTCCTCCCTTTCTGAACTTTCTTCGTTTTTTCTCTCTTCCAGGCTTGTGCTGTCTATTTTATGGGCCCACACTCCTTGGTGTCACTGCCTTCTTTCTAGGTTAAGTGGCCATTCTCTTTGATGCATGCCTCACATGGCAGAAGTCATAGAGATTCTGACAAGAGATCACAACATTGTGCACATGATAAAAGAGATTCCCTAATGATCACTCATTTGTGCCATAGCCACTACTACTGACCCATCACAGAAGCGCACAACTCTTTCTCTAATAGGAGATGTCACAAGGGTAAACAGGTGACTGGTAGGTGGATGCCTGAGTGTTTATATAATTTACTGAACAATGCACTAATCTGACACAGCACCTAAGAGGTAGTATAAGCTGCATAGAAAGTTAGCAAACTGTTGTGGTAAAGATGCCAATTCTCATCCTATGAGCATTCCTCCTTCCACAAACAGAAGATGGCCATTTGAGCAAGGGACTACGTTACACTGCAATATATGTTGCTGACCAACAGAACTACGAGGTGCAAGCTTACCAACACAACTGTGAGGTGCACCTTGTAATGCAAGCAGGATATCTTTACATGGCAAGTGTTGCTTTTTGTTACCGACTCTGATTGTGCCCTGGGCTCTGCTGCACAGGCCTAGGGCCATTGGCCTGTTTAAAAGGTATTCTGCAATTAGGTCTAATTACAATTGGTACTGACAACCTACCTGTAAGTCCCAGTATATTTGGGCATGTAGATTTAGTGGCTCAGTAGATTTCATGCACTTGAATGTGCACTATCGTGGTGCCTGCTGTCATTTTAAAGGGAGCCCATCTTTGCAGGCTGCTTTTAGAAGAAAGCTATGTCCAAACCCAAATTTGGAATTAAGCGTTTTTGCAAAGTCTTAAACTGCCCTATTTTTACATATACGCCATCCATACAATCTGCCCTAGGTGTCCCAAGGAGAGGGTGCATTATAGTATTATGCATGGACCTTATAAAAGGTGTTGTAGGGAAAAGTAAGCCACACCTGTGGGTTGGGTTAGCCAGACCTGAACGTCCAGGAGAGAGGTTCTCCATTTTGATTTTTGTGGAACAGTGCTTGCTGGGACAAGAAAATGGCACACTTTTAAGGAAGTTGTAATCACAGAGGCTGGAACTGTGTAACCCATTGTACAGGGATATCCCCCTTCTTGACAGTTCAGAAACTTTTATAAATATGGGAGAGCTGTCTAGCAACTCAGATCCCTGCCTGGAAATATCAAGAAAAGAAGGACTGCTCTGCTGTACCCCTAGTCTGTACCAAGAGAGGACTGCGCCTGCTGCACAATCTGGGCTTCACAAAAGAGGACTTTGCCTTACTTTAAAGGATTATGGAGTGGACCCTCTGAAAGCAAAAGGCACAAAAGAGCTACAACATATCACCTGCATCAACTCCACCAAGAAAAGACCAGCTGACCACCATCCAGTGGAATTTTAAGGATTCGAACAGGTGGATTGTGGGAATTGTAGTACTACCTCTCCAATGAGCAACTCAGAGCTTCTGAAACCTTGTCTGCTCTTGTGGACCCTTCAAGACCCCAAAAGGACCTTCTGAAAGATGATCCAGACGTTTGGAAGCATTTGAAGAATATTTGATAAAAAGCTCTATAAGTTGACCGACCCACTATGGAGAGCCAAGCCGGGTACATCAAAACACAACTTGGCCTGATCTTCAGCTCTGCTCTACTGAGAGCTTCATAGCTCTTCGTCATCGAGGACGAGAACTAAGACCTCTAGTAATCATTAAAGCATCACGTTGCAGCAAGCCACCATCATTGAACTGCAACCCGGCCTGCCAAGGAGACTAATTTGATGTGTAGAGAAAAAGAAACAAAAAAGTGATTAGGTGTGAAGGTTAAAAGTTGACTGGCCCCAACCACCCCGTTGTATCTGATCCACATTCCATCGCAGTTGGCCTGAAACTTTGACCTGGCCCCGGTCAAGCATGGCTAGATGTCCCTGGTTGGCACATTTTGCTTTTAAGCACTAGAAAGCACATTTATAAATTCAATCTTTAGAAATTCATATTTATATTTCCCTACATTGGATTTTTGTCGATTTGGTGTCATTTTAAGCATACAAATATTTCCTATTTTTATAAATTGGTATTGGATTTTTATTGTGTGTTGTGGCTTACTGATTTACTGGTATTGGTGTTTTGAAATGCTTTACAAAACTGTCTCCTAAGTTATGGCCCAACCCGCACTTGTTAGTTGGATCAATTAATCACAAGCTCACAGTATATCACTTCATAAATTAGAAAGAGGATTGAAGTTATTTACCTCCCAAATGAATAAATCATCAAATGTTCATTCCATTGGAAAAGCAACCACCTTACACAACTATTTACAAGAAGGAGTTTTAATGGAATACTCCAAATACAGCGAAACATTTATTTACATTTGTACAATATTCACAGCGAACGGTAAAGGAAGGAGCTAGTGCTTCTATAAGAGTGCCAGGAAAAAAGAAGAAAAAGTAGTGGTTTTAAAGGAAAAGGGTGTAAGCCTCAACGGAAAAAGTGACATAGAAATTTAAATAACTCAAAGGAAAAAAGTTGGTTTTGATCCAACGTGTTAACTAAACAGGCCACAATTAGTATTCATCCAAATTTTAAATACAGTTATACAGTCTTAACTGGCATGTATAATGCTTGGGGAAATAGTGGTCCTGGTCAATGAAAGGGAGAGCGTCGACGTTTCGACCCGACTTGGGGTACTAGGGTAACTGGGGACCTCGACCTGCGGGTCTTCCTCAGGACGTAAGAGGCAAAGCCTATGTACCGTGGCTAAAAACGCTGTAAACCTAAAACAAATTAAGGTCACATTTAGGTGGGTGCATGGAATTGATTTAACTTATGCAAGAGAGGTGCGTCGCACTCTCATGTAATCTTACCCAATTGATTTTCATGGGAATTCACAATCCTCATGTTTCTTGAAGGACTTGAATGGAATGGCCGGGGTCACACTCCTATAATTCATAATGTTATTCAGGTTACTAATTCCCAAATAAGTGATCAATTACGTGCTGGTTCACTATAACCTAGATAGTCTAAAGGCTTACCTAATTATTGGTCGCAGACCAACAACATTACAGTTTTGGTTCAGCGAAAGAGTTGTTCTCATGCGTAGACTTGCTCGTGACTCTGAAAGAACATAAGGGGATTGTTACCACTAGGTCTATTTTTAGATGGATCAGATACCTATGTGGGTCAAGATGACGGTCATACCTGCAAGTGTTTATATATGCATGTCACCTTGAAGTGAAGATGTGGATTCGTGCTGTCGTCAGTGGTTCTATCCCTAAGAACAAAGACATACAGGGAGGCCATGTTACCAGGGCTATATCCCTATCTCCCCATTCACAGAAGGAACAGCATGTACATCGATTTGTAAAATCACAATACCTCTAGTGATCCAGTTTCACTCGAAAAACGTATTGACGGGAGTTAGCAATGTCCCCAAGGTTGATTTCAGCCTGAACGTGCTAGAATTAGAATTAAAACACAACGGGGAGCTCAGTGAGTGTTTATGATTGGGATAAAGATTCTAGCGGTAATCAAGGAAAAAGGGGCGGTCGCTTACCAAAGGCTTGTAGGTAAATCGCGTACTCGCCGAACTCGGGGTAAACGTGGTTTTCAATCACAGTGCCGTGTCCACGAGTTAAGCGTGCACACTAAACAGAAAAACAATGAAAATTGTTTGTAAAAAATATTAAGTACTGCGAGGGAGAATTCTCTAAATGACGGACGGCATAGTTTGCCGAGAGAGCGATGGCTTACCGGGTTGAGCCGCACTGACGAGCCAGCCTCGGAGTACACGCTGCGCGATGACGTCAGAGCGACGTATAAAGCGCTTGAAGATAACTAAACAGTGAGGAAAGACTCACTCGGCCGAGTGGTCAAAAATATATATATGATCAAGGGGCACAAAGTTAAACAATTTTTTGGAACTTCATCTATTGTTTAGAATTGCCACTTGTTTACTAATTTCCTCGTACTCGTTTAAACCACGTTTGATGGTGTCGAAAAAATGTATAAACCGACATTCACGGAGACTAAGTATATGACTAAAGTCTCCTCCTCTGGGGTGAGGTGTCACTTTTTCCAGAACACACCATTGTAGACTGTCGGGTTTATGTTCAAATTTCACAAAATGCTCCACTAGTGGCGCACCCTGGGTCTTACATTTAATGCGGCTCACATGCTGCAAGATGCGGCATTTCACCTTTTGGGTGGTTTGCCCAATATAAACAAATCCACATGGGCAGGTAATCGCATAGATTACTCCACTCGAATTACAATTAGTGTGTTCCTTCAATATATGTGTTTGATTGTTGTGTTTAAAAGTTTTTCTCTCTTGGGTGAGTGAACATGCTTTGCAATTTCCACACTTCACATGACCAGTCACAGGTGGAAAACCCCACAGGGTGGTTTGACTGGGAGTGATGCTGCTAGGTAAAAGTGCCTTCACGACGTGATCTCTTATATTTTTAGCCTTCTTGAAAGCATGTAGGGGTAACGATGTGTTGCCCAGCTCGTCTGCAATCATGTGCCAGTGTGTATTAATTATCTTTTTCACCTTGTTACTTTTTGTGGAGTAGGTGGTTACACATACTATTCTCTCCTCTTTTGATGTTTGGGTATCTCTACCTTCCAGTAGGTGTTCTCTATGGTTGTACCAGGCACGTTTACGTGCCTGTTTAACCAACCTGGGGGGGTATCCTCTCTCTACTAGCCGTGCTAGGAGGCCTGCTGACTCGTTGAAAAAATCTTCCTTTCTGGTGCAGTTCCTCCGCAATCTCAGGAACTGCCCAAATGGAAGGTTATCCCTGAGGTTGCGGGGGTGATGACTACTATATCGAAGTAACGTATTGCGTTCACTGGTTTTTCGATATAGTCCCGTATAGAGTGTCCCTGAGTCAGCATTGATTGTGATGTCCAGGAAGTTGATTTTGGATTTATCGAACTCCACAGTGAACTGGATATCAGGGGAACGTGTGTTCAACCATTCATGGAAAGATTTTAGTTCATCTTCGTTACCATTCCATATGATTAAAACGTCATCGATATAGCGACGCCATAAACCTATATGGTTCAGATAAGGATTGATTGTGTTCAGGACATTTGCCTGCTCAAAAGCGTCCATGAAGATAATAGCTAAATTGGGGGCAAAGCTGGCCCCCATCGCTACTCCTTTTGTTTGCATGTAGTACTTGCCCAAAAATGTGAAAAAATTTTTAGTCATAGCCAGCTTTAAGAGTTCGATAATGAATTCAGTTGGAACGCGATGGGGAGCTGGACGTGAATTGAGAACGAACTCAATGACTGTGAGTGCTTGTGTTTGGGGAATATTGGTGTATAGTGATTGAATATCCATCGTGGCAAGGAGACTCTTCTTAGGGTCGTGTTTCCGGCCATCGATAAGTAATATGGTTTGCATTGTATCCTTTAAATAAGTGGCAGTATCTTCAGCTATGGGTTTCAAAAATGTGTCGATAAATTTGCACAAAGGCTCAAGAAGAGAGCCACAACCTGAGATGATCGGTCTCCCAGGGGGGTTCTGCATTCTTTTGTGGATTTTTGGCAGGGTATAAATAGTTGGTATTCTGGGGTGCTTGTTGTTTAAGTAGTCAAATTCCTGTTTATTGATGAAACCAGAGTTAAACCCTTGCGTGGTTACGGATTGGATTCTCTTTTTTATGTCATTTGTAGGATCAGACTTAAGTTTTTCATAGTTGCCTGCAACCTCTAACTGGGCGAGTATTTCGTTTGTGTATTGATCATAATCTTGTACAACGATCGCTCCGCCCTTATCGGCCGGTTTGATGACAATACCGGCATTCTCTTTTAGTGTCGTAAGGGCTAATCTTTCAGACTTGGTGATATTATATTTGACATACTGTCTTTCTTGCAGTGTGTTCTCTACATCCCTTAAGACCAGTTGTTCAAAGGCCAAAAGTTTGGGAGGCATTTGATGTGCAGGAGGGTTAAATTTAGATGGAGGTCGGAGGCCACTTCCAGAAAAAGTGGGGTTGTATGGGGTCTTTTGAAAATGATATCTAAGTCTTATCTTCCTAAAGAAGTGATGTAACTCTACTTTAAGGTTAAATGGATTAGGCATTGACGTTGGTACAAAGGACAGCCCTTTTTCCAGTACACTTTGTTCCTCTGGGAGCAAGTGGTACTTTGAGAGGTTAATTATGGGATTCTCCGATTCACGGGTTACCATCTGTAGTGTAGGCTCCCGGTCTACCATCTGTAATGTTGTCTCCTGGTTTGGATCTCTCCATGGGATGTCTGTTGGAACTGTGTCTGTCCCCTGCTTTTCGGTTTCCCCCTGCCTCTGTTCCAAGGTTGCGACCGTGGACCCCTGGGTCTCCCCCAGGGACGGCCTCGTCCTCGTGGTTCCCACCATTGGTCCTGCTCTAAAAAATTGGTCTGATCTGGGTACTGAGCGGAATTGGTTGTGTCAGTACTGGGTCCCGCTTGTTCGGAGTCACTGTCGGCGTTGCTGCCAAAAGAGGATCCCGAAAAAGTGGTGAATTGTCTGTAACCTCTTCGCCCTCTGCTCGAGTAGGTCCCTGGCTGTTCTCTAATGTAGTACCCTTCTTGCAAGTATGGATAAACGACTTTTTTGTCGTAGAATTTGATGTCTTTGGCTACCTTATCTAGCTTGGTGGCTTGGGTATACAGTTCAAATTCTTTTATCATTTTTTCTACACGTTCTAGGGCCTCTTTGGCATTAATAAGGGCTTTGTCTTCGATGATTTCTTTTTTCAATTCAGCTATTTCCCTTATAAGCCTCTCTGCTTCTATCACAGCTGTTTCAATCCCCAGCACCATCCAATGGCGAGAGCATGTGTTGGAGACAAAGCTGAAATTTTCTTTAAACTTTGGGTTATCCACAAATATTGCCGGTTCGTTCCTGACTCTCAACCCTACTGGGATAACATTTGACTTCAAATATTTTGCCAGGGTATGTCCGTGAAGTCTAGTCCTTATCAATTTTTTCTCTAGACGTTCTAATTTTACAATTTTCTCATTCAGTGTGATGTCATTACTGCTATTCTCATTGGACAATATACCATTGGCTCCCTCCTTACTCAGTAGTTGATCTATATATGCCTCTGTGTAAGTCAAGGTTTCTTTTTCAGACATATTACACAGACAAAACACACAGTCCAAACAATTTTAAACAAATACAATTGAACAAAGAAACATAAGATAAAAAATATTATTTCTTAATCTTAGTCATATAATCACTACATTGAAACAAAACCCTCGCAGGAATCCCTGCACAAGGTGGCCATTATAGAAAATGGGGTAACCCACAACGGTTTGTTGGACCTGGGTAGTCAGTATTATCAAAAACAATGGCCCAACCCGCACTTGTTAGTTGGATCAATTAATCACAAGCTCACAGTATATCACTTCATAAATTAGAAAGAGGATTGAAGTTATTTACCTCCCAAATGAATAAATCATCAAATGTTCATTCCATTGGAAAAGCAACCACCTAACACAACTATTTACAAGAAGGAGTTTTAATGGAATACTCCAAATACAGCGAAACATTTATTTACATTTGTACAATATTCACAGCGAACGGTAAAGGAAGGAGCTAGTGCTTCTATAAGAGTGCCAGGAAAAAAGAAGAAAAAGTAGTGGTTTTAAAGGAAAAGGGTGTAAGCCTCAACGGAAAAAGTGACATAGAAATTTAAATAACTCAAAGGAAAAAAGTTGGTTTTGATCCAACGTGTTAACTAAACAGGCCACAATTAGTATTCATCCAAATTTTAAATACAGTTATACAGTCTTAACTGGCATGTATAATGCTTGGGGAAATAGTGGTCCTGGTCAATGAAAGGGAGAGCGTCGACGTTTCGACCCGACTTGGGGTACTAGGGTAACTGGGGACCTCGACCTGCGGGTCTTCCTCAGGACGTAAGAGGCAAAGCCTATGTACCGTGGCTAAAAACGCTGTAAACCTAAAACAAATTAAGGTCACATTTAGGTGGGTGCATGGAATTGATTTAACTTATGCAAGAGAGGTGCGTCGCACTCTCATGTAATCTTACCCAATTGATTTTCATGGGAATTCACAATCCTCATGTTTCTTGAAGGACTTGAATGGAATGGCCGGGGTCACACTCCTATAATTCATAATGTTATTCAGGTTACTAATTCCCAAATAAGTGATCAATTACGTGCTGGTTCACTATAACCTAGATAGTCTAAAGGCTTACCTAATTATTGGTCGCAGACCAACAACATTACAGTTTTGGTTCAGCGAAAGAGTTGTTCTCATGCGTAGACTTGCTCGTGACTCTGAAAGAACATAAGGGGATTGTTACCACTAGGTCTATTTTTAGATGGATCAGATACCTATGTGGGTCAAGATGACGGTCATACCTGCAAGTGTTTATATATGCATGTCACCTTGAAGTGAAGATGTGGATTCGTGCTGTCGTCAGTGGTTCTATCCCTAAGAACAAAGACATACAGGGAGGCCATGTTACCAGGGCTATATCCCTATCTCCCCATTCACAGAAGGAACAGCATGTACATCGATTTGTAAAATCACAATACCTCTAGTGATCCAGTTTCACTCGAAAAACGTATTGACGGGAGTTAGCAATGTCCCCAAGGTTGATTTCAGCCTGAGCGTGCTAGAATTAGAATTAAAACACAACGGGGAGCTCAGTGAGTGTTTATGATTGGGATAAAGATTCTAGCGGTAATCAAGGAAAAAGGGGCGGTCGCTTACCAAAGGCTTGTAGGTAAATCGCGTACTCGCCGAACTCGGGGTAAACGTGGTTTTCAATCACAGTGCCGTGTCCACGAGTTAAGCGTGCACACTAAACAGAAAAACAATGAAAATTGTTTGTAAAAAATATTAAGTACTGCGAGGGAGAATTCTCTAAATGACGGCCGGCATAGTTTGCCGAGAGAGCGATGGCTTACCGGGTTGAGCCGCACTGACGAGCCAGCCTCGGAGTACACGCTGCGCGATGACGTCAGAGCGACGTATAAAGCGCTTGAAGATAACTAAACAGTGAGGAAAGACTCACTCGGCCGAGTGGTCAAAAATATATATATGATCAAGGGGCACAAAGTTAAACAATTTTTTGGAACTTCATCTATTGTTTAGAATTGCCACTTGTTTACTAATTTCCTCGTACTCGTTTAAACCACGTTTGATGGTGTCGAAAAAATGTATAAACCGACATTCACGGAGACTAAGTATATGACTAAAGTCTCCTCCTCTGGGGTGAGGTGTCACTTTTTCCAGAACACACCATTGTAGACTGTCGGGTTTATGTTCAAATTTCACAAAATGCTCCACTAGTGGCGCACCCTGGGTCTTACATTTAATGCGGCTCACATGCTGCAAGATGCGGCATTTCACCTTTTGGGTGGTTTGCCCAATATAAACAAATCCACATGGGCAGGTAATCGCATAGATTACTCCACTCGAATTACAATTAGTGTGTTCCTTCAATATATGTGTTTGATTGTTGTGTTTAAAAGTTTTTCTCTCTTGGGTGAGTGAACATGCTTTGCAATTTCCACACTTCACATGACCAGTCACAGGTGGAAAACCCCACAGGGTGGTTTGACTGGGAGTGATGCTGCTAGGTAAAAGTGCCTTCACGACGTGATCTCTTATATTTTTAGCCTTCTTGAAAGCATGTAGGGGTAACGATGTGTTGCCCAGCTCGTCTGCAATCATGTGCCAGTGTGTATTAATTATCTTTTTCACCTTGTTACTTTTTGTGGAGTAGGTGGTTACACATACTATTCTCTCCTCTTTTGATGTTTGGGTATCTCTACCTTCCAGTAGGTGTTCTCTATGGTTGTACCAGGCACGTTTACGTGCCTGTTTAACCAACCTGGGGGGGTATCCTCTCTCTACTAGCCGTGCTAGGAGGCCTGCTGACTCGTTGAAAAAATCTTCCTTTCTGGTGCAGTTCCTCCGCAATCTCAGGAACTGCCCAAATGGAAGGTTATCCCTGAGGTTGCGGGGGTGATGACTACTATATCGAAGTAACGTATTGCGTTCACTGGTTTTTCGATATAGTCCCGTATAGAGTGTCCCTGAGTCAGCATTGATTGTGATGTCCAGGAAGTTGATTTTGGATTTATCGAACTCCACAGTGAACTGGATATCAGGGGAACGTGTGTTCAACCATTCATGGAAAGATTTTAGTTCATCTTCGTTACCATTCCATATGATTAAAACGTCATCGATATAGCGACGCCATAAACCTATATGGTTCAGATAAGGATTGATTGTGTTCAGGACATTTGCCTGCTCAAAAGCGTCCATGAAGATAATAGCTAAATTGGGGGCAAAGCTGGCCCCCATCGCTACTCCTTTTGTTTGCATGTAGTACTTGCCCAAAAATGTGAAAAATTTTTTAGTCATAGCCAGCTTTAAGAGTTCGATAATGAATTCAGTTGGAACGCGATGGGGAGCTGGACGTGAATTGAGAACGAACTCAATGACTGTGAGTGCTTGTGTTTGGGGAATATTGGTGTATAGTGATTGAATATCCATCGTGGCAAGGAGACTCTTCTTAATGTAGTGATTATATGACTAAGATTAAGAAATAATATTTTTTATCTTATGTTTCTTTGTTCAATTGTATTTGTTTAAAATTGTTTGGACTGTGTGTTTTGTCTGTGTAATATGTCTGAAAAAGAAACCTTGACTTACACAGAGGCATATATAGATCAACTACTGAGTAAGGAGGGAGCCAATGGTATATTGTCCAATGAGAATAGCAGTAATGACATCACACTGAATGAGAAAATTGTAAAATTAGAACGTCTAGAGAAAAAATTGATAAGGACTAGACTTCACGGACATACCCTGGCAAAATATTTGAAGTCAAATGTTATCCCAGTAGGGTTGAGAGTCAGGAACGAACCGGCAATATTTGTGGATAACCCAAAGTTTAAAGAAAATTTCAGCTTTGTCTCCAACACATGCTCTCGCCATTGGATGGTGCTGGGGATTGAAACAGCTGTGATAGAAGCAGAGAGGCTTATAAGGGAAATAGCTGAATTGAAAAAAGAAATCATCGAAGACAAAGCCCTTATTAATGCCAAAGAGGCCCTAGAACGTGTAGAAAAAATGATAAAAGAATTTGAACTGTATACCCAAGCCACCAAGCTAGATAAGGTAGCCAAAGACATCAAATTCTACGACAAAAAAGTCGTTTATCCATACTTGCAAGAAGGGTACTACATTAGAGAACAGCCAGGGACCTACTCGAGCAGAGGGCGAAGAGGTTACAGACAATTCACCACTTTTTCGGGATCCTCTTTTGGCAGCAACGCCGACAGTGACTCCGAACAAGCGGGACCCAGTACTGACACAACCAATTCCGCTCAGTACCCAGATCAGACCAATTTTTTAGAGCAGGACCAATGGTGGGAACCACGAGGACGAGGCCGTCCCTGGGGGAGACCCAGGGGTCCACGGTCGCAACCTTGGAACAGAGGCAGGGGGAAACCGAAAAGCAGGGGACAGACACAGTTCCAACAGACATCCCATGGAGAGATCCAAACCAGGAGACAACATTACAGATGGTAGACCGAGAGCCTACACTACAGATGGTAACCCGTGAATCGGAGAATCCCATAATTAACCTCTCAAAGTACCACTTGCTCCCAGAGGAACAAAGTGTACTGGAAAAAGGGCTGTCCTTTGTACCAACGTCAATGCCTAATCCATTTAACCTTAAAGTAGAGTTACATCACTTCTTTAGGAAGATAAGACTTAGATATCATTTTCAAAAGACCCCATACAACCCCACTTTTTCTGGAAGTGGCCTCCGACCTCCATCTAAATTTAACCCTCCTGCACATCAAATGCCTCCCAAACTTTTGGCCTTTGAACAACTGGTCTTAAGGGATGTAGAGAACACACTGCAAGAAAGACAGTATGTCAAATATAATATCACCAAGTCTGAAAGATTAGCCCTTACGACACTAAAAGAGAATGCCGGTATTGTCATCAAACCGGCCGATAAGGGCGGAGCGATCGTTGTACAAGATTATGATCAATACACAAACGAAATACTCGCCCAGTTAGAGGTTGCAGGCAACTATGAAAAACTTAAGTCTGATCCTACAAATGACATAAAAAAGAGAATCCAATCCGTAACCACGCAAGGGTTTAACTCTGGTTTCATCAATAAACAGGAATTTGACTACTTAAACAACAAGCACCCCAGAATACCTACTATTTATACCCTGCCAAAAATCCACAAAAGAATGCAGAACCCCCCTGGGAGACCGATCATCTCAGGTTGTGGCTCTCTTCTTGAGCCTTTGTGCAAATTTATCGACACATTTTTGAAACCCATAGCTGAAGATACTGCCACTTATTTAAAGGATACAATGCAAACCATATTACTTATCGATGGCCGGAAACACGACCCTAAGAAGAGTCTCCTTGCCACGATGGATATTCAATCACTATACACCAATATTCCCCAAACACAAGCACTCACAGTCATTGAGTTCGTTCTCAATTCACGTCCAGCTCCCCATCGCGTTCCAACTGAATTCATTATCGAACTCTTAAAGCTGGCTATGACTAAAAATTTTTTCACATTTTTGGGCAAGTACTACATGCAAACAAAAGGAGTAGCGATGGGGGCCAGCTTTGCCCCCAATTTAGCTATTATCTTCATGGACGCTTTTGAGCAGGCAAATGTCCTGAACACAATCAATCCTTATCTGAACCATATAGGTTTATGGCGTCGCTATATCGATGACGTTTTAATCATATGGAATGGTAACGAAGATGAACTAAAATCTTTCCATGAATGGTTGAACACACGTTCCCCTGATATCCAGTTCACTGTGGAGTTCGATAAATCCAAAATCAACTTCCTGGACATCACAATCAATGCTGACTCAGGGACACTCTATACGGGACTATATCGAAAAACCAGTGAACGCAATACGTTACTTCGATATAGTAGTCATCACCCCCGCAACCTCAGGGATAACCTTCCATTTGGGCAGTTCCTGAGATTGCGGAGGAACTGCACCAGAAAGGAAGATTTTTTCAACGAGTCAGCAGGCCTCCTAGCACGGCTAGTAGAGAGAGGATACCCCCCCAGGTTGGTTAAACAGGCACGTAAACGTGCCTGGTACAACCATAGAGAACACCTACTGGAAGGTAGAGATACCCAAACATCAAAAGAGGAGAGAATAGTATGTGTAACCACCTACTCCACAAAAAGTAACAAGGTGAAAAAGATAATTAATACACACTGGCACATGATTGCAGACGAGCTGGGCAACACATCGTTACCCCTACATGCTTTCAAGAAGGCTAAAAATATAAGAGATCACGTCGTGAAGGCACTTTTACCTAGCAGCATCACTCCCAGTCAAATCACCCTGTGGGGTTTTCCACCTGTGACTGGTCATGTGAAGTGTGGAAATTGCAAAGCATGTTCACTCACCCAAGAGAGAAAAACTTTTAAACACAACAATCAAACACATATATTGAAGGAACACACTAATTGTAATTCGAGTGGAGTAATCTATGCGATTACCTGCCCATGTGGATTTGTTTATATTGGGCAAACCACCCAAAAGGTGAAATGCCGCATCTTGCAGCATGTGAGCCGCATTAAATGTAAGACCCAGAGTGCGCCACTAGTGGAGCATTTTGTGAAATTTGAACATAAACCCGACAGTCTACAATGGTGTGTTCTGGAAAAAGTGACACCTCACCCCAGAGGAGGAGACTTTAGTCATATACTTAGTCTCCGTGAATGTCGGTTTATACATTTTTTCGACACCATCAAACGTGGTTTAAACGAGTACGAGGAAATTAGTAAACAAGTGGCAATTCTAAACAATAGATGAAGTTCCAAAAAATTGTTTAACTTTGTGCCCCTTGATCATATATATATTTTTGACCACTCGGCCGAGTGAGTCTTTCCTCACTGTTTAGTTATCTTCAAGCGCTTTATACGTCGCTCTGACGTCATCGCGCAGCGTGTACTCCGAGGCTGGCTCGTCAGTGCGGCTCAACCCGGTAAGCCATCGCTCTCTCGGCAAACTATGCCGTCCGTCATTTAGAGAATTCTCCCTCGCAGTACTTAATATTTTTTACAAACAATTTTCATTGTTTTTCTGTTTAGTGTGCACGCTTAACTCGTGGACACGGCACTGTGATTGAAAACCACGTTTACCCCGAGTTCGGCGAGTACGCGATTTACCTACAAGCCTTTGGTAAGCGACCGCCCCTTTTTCCTTGATTACCGCTAGAATCTTTATCCCAATCATAAACACTCACTGAGCTCCCCGTTGTGTTTTAATTCTAATTCTAGCACGTTCAGGCTGAAATCAACCTTGGGGACATTGCTAACTCCCGTCAATACGTTTTTCGAGTGAAACTGGATCACTAGAGGTATTGTGATTTTACAAATCGATGTACATGCTGTTCCTTCTGTGAATGGGGAGATAGGGATATAGCCCTGGTAACATGGCCTCCCTGTATGTCTTTGTTCTTAGGGATAGAACCACTGACGACAGCACGAATCCACATCTTCACTTCAAGGTGACATGCATATATAAACACTTGCAGGTATGACCGTCATCTTGACCCACATAGGTATCTGATCCATCTAAAAATAGACCTAGTGGTAACAATCCCCTTATGTTCTTTCAGAGTCACAAGCAAGTCTACGCATGAGAACAACTCTTTCGCTGAACCAAAACTGTAATGTTGTTGGTCTGCGACCAATAATTAGGTAAGCCTTTAGACTATCTAGGTTATAGTGAACCAGCACGTAATTGATCACTTATTTGGGAATTAGTAACCTGAATAACATTATGAATTATAGGAGTGTGACCCCGGCCATTCCATTCAAGTCCTTCAAGAAACATGAGGATTGTGAATTCCCATGAAAATCAATTGGGTAAGATTACATGAGAGTGCGACGCACCTCTCTTGCATAAGTTAAATCAATTCCATGCACCCACCTAAATGTGACCTTAATTTGTTTTAGGTTTACAGCGTTTTTAGCCACGGTACATAGGCTTTGCCTCTTACGTCCTGAGGAAGACCCGCAGGTCGAGGTCCCCAGTTACCCTAGTACCCCAAGTCGGGTCGAAACGTCGACGCTCTCCCTTTCATTGACCAGGACCACTATTTCCCCAAGCATTATACATGCCAGTTAAGACTGTATAACTGTATTTAAAATTTGGATGAATACTAATTGTGGCCTGTTTAGTTAACACGTTGGATCAAAACCAACTTTTTTCCTTTGAGTTATTTAAATTTCTATGTCACTTTTTCCGTTGAGGCTTACACCCTTTTCCTTTAAAACCACTACTTTTTCTTCTTTTTTCCTGGCACTCTTATAGAAGCACTAGCTCCTTCCTTTACCGTTCGCTGTGAATATTGTACAAATGTAAATAAATGTTTCGCTGTATTTGGAGTATTCCATTAAAACTCCTTCTTGTAAATAGTTATGTTAGGTGGTTGCTTTTCCAATGGAATGAACATTTGATGATTTATTCATTTGGGAGGTAAATAACTTCAATCCTCTTTCTAATTTATGAAGTGATATACTGTGAGCTTGTGATTAATTGATCCAACTAACAAGTGCGGGTTGGGCCATTGTTTTTGATAATACTGACTACCCAGGTCCAACAAACCGTTGTGGGTTACCCCATTTTCTATAATGTCTCCTAAGTTAAGCCTGACTGCTTGTGAGCCAAACTTTCAATGGCTGAACAAGAACTAAATTATTGAGAATTTACTGGACCTTATTTGTGATTGTGATGTTAGTATTAAAAGTAGGTACCTACCTGCACCTGCTAACAAACCACCATCCAACAGTAAACTATGCTTTTAGAATTTTAAGCAACCTAGCAGGCTACTGCTGAGTGTTCCTCGCCTACAGAAGAATAGGACATTATGAATAGAGGTATATATCCATTTGGACAAGTAGGTCTGACAATGTGCAAGTGCATGTATGGACATCCCTTTTGAATGTAATATTGCCAAAGTCCAAAATGGCAGCACTGAGGAGTTTGAAACCTAGGGTGACCACCTCCTTCTAGATCAAGAAGTACACTGTTTTCAGTCTTGATCTTTCTTACAAACATCAAATAAATGTTGGGTGTTGCAGTATTGCTTTGCTTCCATTGAACTAATTAGAATAACACATCTAAAACATTGAAAGGTATGTGAACATGCCAATTGAGGCAGTTCCTTCATGGCCTAGTTTATGGTGGCCATTCTATTGCTACTTGATAGAGGAAGATAAAAAGAACTTCTGCTTCTCTAGCTTGAATTTCTGCCTCCTGGGACAGGTAGTTTTGTTTTCATATAATTTGAGGCCAGACATTTTTGGGAGAGACAATCTGAAATGCATAACAGAAGGGGAAATTGAAAAGTCCTGAAGTCAAGAAAGGCTCATGCCCATTATCTAGAATCCTTGTTATATCTGAGTAGCTGGAAAATGTTTGGGTAGTTTGCACCAGTTTTATGAGGGCTTATAACTAATGAGAAGGAAATTAAATGGTACCAGTTGCAAGATTCAGCAACAAAAGGATTTTTTTGGCTGAAAAACTTTCTTTTGCAAGACAATTTCCTATTTGTAGATTACAATCTCCACATTTTGAGAATCTCAAAGACTTGGGTGAGGAGGTAGAAATGTGATACTCAAAGAATAGCCCGGGGGCCACTTGCGGCCCTCATGACCTTTCCATGCGGCCCCCTTTGTAAACAGCAGTATTGGACTGGTCTGCTATTTACTCGACACAGCACTACCAATCAGAAAGGAAATAACTAAGGAGTCCAGCACCACTTAACTTTAGAAAGGCCTTTATGTTTTAAAGACTTCTTACGACAAACGTGTAAAAATATGATGAAGTATTTTCAAATTTCAAAAACATGTATTTCGTTAACATGCAGAACGTTTTCACCTTAGTACATCCGCTGATATCACTGCACTGAGAGTTTTTTTTTAAATAAAATGACAGTTTTCCAACATGAATTTAGAAAAATTTATGCTTCGACGACTCTAACAATGGGAACTGTGAACTAAAGGCAAGTCAGCTGTTATGTGCACACTCTGTGTGGCCTCGGTTGCAATTATAAAAGGACAGCATCATATTTTATTAAATCAAACACCAAGAGAAGAAAAAGGGGCATATTATCAAGGACGACGTTAAGATTATCGCTGGTTTAGCTGCAGAAAACTGCTGCTAAAGCGGCGATAATGGGCTTGATAATATGCCCTGGAGCATTGCAATAGAAGCCTATGTTCACACCAGAACCTGGGCTTCTATTGGAATTCTCAAGGGCATATTATCAAGCCCATTATCGCTGCTTGAGCAGTAGTTTTCTGCCTCTAAACCGGCGATAATTTTTAACGCTGTTCTTGATAATATGCCCCCAATTGCCTAGGATCACACAATTTGGTCAAAGCGGGATTAATCCCATGTTTTCTGGTTTCGCATTGTGCAATTCGGCCACCTTACAACGCCCATATCGCTCGACCTCCACCCTGCTGGAATCAGAATTGTGTGCATCATTCTCTTTCAAATTCTTTGTTTGAAAATCCTACTTCGCCTACATATAGACATGAATTATTTCTAAGTCAAGACCATTCAGGTAGGGTGGGTATAATTACTTTGCACAGGATGCCCTGGTCAATAAAGGAACAATGTGATTTCTATACAATTTTTCAGTGTTCTAGTTCAAATATTCATATGTCTAGAATAATGTGAGTACTTTTAATCAGTAAATAACACCTGAGAGAAGATGGCAGACAATGGTTAATGGTTAACTGGAAACAACTCTGAGTTTTAAGGTTAGGAAAGCTGAAAAGTGCGTATAAACAATTGGCATTCAGACGAGTCTGGAGTCAATCTGAATTGGCCAGTAACAATGTAAAGAAAACCTGCACCTTCCTATTCAATTGCTATTCGAATCCAATTTCACCTGTGACTAGAATTAATCATTTTTCTTGGAAAGGGTCTTAGTTTAAGGCGAAAACATGCAGAAATGCTTTCAGTGAGCGTTGCAAGTTTTCTAGCATAATGTGTGGTAAGCCTTTCAGTAATTCAATGCATCCTGTGTCTATTTTGATGAACGAGACTTTTTTTAAAGTATCTTTTATAGTGCTTCATTGTGACCGTTTCTGATCACGGAAATCCTACGACATAAGACTGAATATATTACCACGTCTGCATACAGTTGCTAGCTATTGGGGCCCTAGTCGAGTATCAAAGCGATTTCACAATGGAGCTTTTCTTCATGTAAATTTTATGTCATCCACAAAACAGGAAAAAGGGAAGTAAAAGTGTGTTAAATAGTTGCTTGCATAGGGGTTGAAAACTGATTGTGGAATCAAGTAAAACCAATGGTACATGAATTAATGACCAAAGGAAATTCACTCGATACTCCTAATAGTCAGAAAATAAGTTTAATAAAAATCGCATTTCAAATATATATCTTAGCCCCCAGTACGATTTTGTTCTCAAACTGTGTAATCGAAAGAATTGCACCTTCAGCTGCTCCGTAAATGTTATCACTGCACCTCATCAGAACGGGGCCGTTTCCGGGTGTTCGAGCCTTCACCTTGCGCGCTCACTCGACCGGAACCCTTGATGCGAGCGGTAAAACATATGTGACAGGTTAAGCAGAATGCTTAGAATGTAGAACATATTCACACCAACCGTCCTCCGGATTTAACTGAAAAGTTACAGTAAACAGTATTTGCATACAAATGGAAAACTCATCGCACCGTGCAATTTTAAGTGATGCTGTGAGACTCACAGAGCCAGTGCAAATGTAAGTAAAAAATAAAATATATGAAAGAAGACTTATGGATTAGAATCGCTGTGTTTCTATCAATTAAATAAAACAGCGGATTACTTAATAGAAATCAATATTAAGAAACAACATTGGAATACATTGTAGATTGGGCAGCACTTAAGTTGAGTACGGCAGGGCATGGCTTGTGCAATGATGTCTGTCCCTCTGTGGGGAGTGGATGGTGCATCTCTACCCCCTTCCCATCGCAATGGATGGTATCATTTAATACAATCCTTTTAAAAGGGGTGTTGCTGAATTATGCTGCAAAACTACATCCTCAACGGAATGCATTGCACAGGCTTTCCTCACTCTCAGTAAAAGAGAAATCTTTCAGTCAAGGGGAGCCAGTGTTTGTCCCACAACTCCAGGGAGAGAGGAGGATTAGGGGCGAGCTAGAGCTAATTTGTCTGTGGTTGCCTAAAGAAAGTTAAGCTGTTAAGTACTTAAGCAGGCGCTCCAAAATATAAGGTACTGCAATAAATAGTCCAGGTAGCTCCTGACGGCACTCCGAATGACCGACGGCTGAGCAGAACTTGGAAGCTAAGGCAAGAGTTTCCGAAGTAGTTTTTCAGAGGCCGCCCTCGAGGGGGGTTCGAGGGCCGGCGCCATAACAGCCGCTGGGGCCCCGGAAGGATCCGGTTTGGGCGGCTGCAAAGCGCCCACTTAGGAAGGAGGGGTGACTCGCTTCGCGCCAAAAAGCGTGACTGAGAGGCGTCAGGTCACAGGGCCAATGGGGGTCACAGGTGATTTGTGAACCCCCAATGAGGGTATTCCGCTCTGTAGCAGCAGGAAAAACTGTAAGGGGTTATAAGGTGCCGCTCCCCAATGCAAGGCCTTTTTTTATCACTGTGGGGCAGGGGGAGCGAAGGCAATGTATGACAGTTCGCAATTGTGATTTATGGCAGGGGTCATAAAAAGTAATGATCCCAGTAAGGTATATAAGCAGGCACAGCCCGTGCCGGGCGTTATACTGGGGCGGAGACGTCAGGCAGGGGAGGGTCAGGGTGGGGGGTTGTAAAATGCGGTATATGGACCATTAGAGGTAAGTACCGAAAATAAATAAATAAAACGAATTTCGTTGCCCACGCTGCATCGCCAAATGTGATGCAGCGTGGGCAACGAAATTCGTTGTTTTTTTTTCGGTACTTACCTCTAATGGTCCATATCCCACATTTTACACCCCCCCCCCACCCTGACCTCCCCTGCCTGACGTCTCTGCCCCAGTATAACGCCCGGCACTGGCCGTACCTGTATATAAGCAGTGCTTTAAATGGGCTGGTACTCACATGTACAGAGTACCGGCACTTCTCAGTTTTCTCCCCTGATTACCGGAACATATTTTAGGGCAAGGAGAGTACCGGTACTCCATGAAGCAGCAGGGCTCAGGCCCTGAAGTACGGGTAATTCCAAAGCTGGTGCGTGTTGATGTGCTGCTCTGGCTGGCAACAGCCGGTGTATTTCTGCGCTGGGGTGCTCCAGCAGTGTTAGGTTCTCATCAGGCGCGTAAGCCCATTGGGATCAAAGGGCTACAGAAACCCCCACCTCTCCTCCCCCGTCGTGTGGCAGCCAGGGATGAGACAGCTTTCCTGGCGAACACACAGCCGCACCCGAGTACTTCACAGGTCTTTAAAAGACCAATTCCTTTTAAATGAGGCTTTGTTGTTTCTCACCCCTTCTTAGAGCCCCTGCATCTCCACTGCTGCCTATTGCTGAAAGAATTAGCCCCCCCCTTGAAATTTGACTCTAGTAGCTAGTGGTTCTCATTGGCATCGCAATAAGAATGAGGCTATGGTCAGAGGCGCCGAGAGTGGAACTGAAGAACCAGGGTCGTATCCTGACGTCTGCTCATCATCCTGTAGTTCTGGACCCCTTAAACAGGGGTCTTAAAAAAGTAAGCTTGAATGCAGATGTTCTGATTGTATGTAAATCACTTAAATGCCCATGGCCTAAATATTAAGCATGGGCGAATTTTGCGAATCTCGCGTTCGCGAATTTTGCGGATTTGCGAACTCGCAATCCGCAAAATCCGCGAATTCTCGCGAATTTGCGGATCTTTTTTTTTTGTGTTCGCGCGGGTTTCTGCCAGTTCGCGAGGGTTTTGTACAATTTCGCAAAACGCGAACTTACCTGTCGGGTCGCAAGTTTCGCGAACTTGTTGTTTCTACGTGTCCAGCCTGTTTGGGGCACTCTTCTTCATCACTGCCACTCTCTGTCACCACTGCCACTCTCTGACTACTCATGCCACCCTCTGGCCCACCCATGCCACCCTCTGTTTCATCACAGCACCCTCTGGTTGTCCAGTCAGTGTACATTATTGT
Organism: Lissotriton vulgaris; assembly: GCF_964263255.1. Taxonomy (NCBI): domain Eukaryota; kingdom Metazoa; phylum Chordata; class Amphibia; order Caudata; family Salamandridae; genus Lissotriton; species Lissotriton vulgaris. The sequence goes on along the minus strand of NC_141688.1, from coordinate 182,956,534 downwards.
GGCAACGCAAGCACACCTTCCCTGCCTCAAGTGACCTGAATTAATTTGGGGCTGATTAATGTGTCACAGAATATTTTTTTAGCTGGCACCTGCTTCCTTAGTGCTTCCTGATTAGTGATCTTTTGCACTTGCTAAGTGCTTTCATTGTTGCAAAATTAGTTACAACACCTGCCCTGCCCCAACTGACAATAATGAATTAGGGGCTGATTAATGTATTTGAACCTCCAGCCTGGCTCCTGCTTGTCTCCCTTAGCTGTAATTCAGGACCTTTGTGGCATATGTGTAACTATTCTGAGGTTCAGAGCAGGGTCACATAATAGTTGCAACTGGCAACTGAACTCTGGAGGGGCCCCTCAGGAAGCACTACAGGAAATGGCTACTAATGATGAGCCTGAACTTTTGAACCTGGTAAGTAGTTTCAGTTTTGCTAAGATCGTATTTCTGCAATTTTGCGTTTATTCGCGGGGCGCGAAGTTGTACTGGGAAGCCGCAAACTCACGCGAACAGTGCGAGCAAGCCATGAAATCCGCTGCTCGCGGATTTGCGGATTTTGAGGGAGATTCGCGAATCTCGCGGATTGCGAATTTACCGAAAATCCGCAAAATCCGCGAGCGAAACGGATTTTCCGCCCATGCTTACTAAATATGCGCAATATCACGCTGCCAAAAATTAGGCGCTTCACGTATGACATAGAAGCGGATGCTTGGCATGTCTTATGTAAGGAGGCAGCTTGATTTTGCTTGAATATGGCCATGGGCATTTCAGCTCTTTCTATGACAATCAGAGCATCTGCAATAAAACGTACTTATGTGGCTATCATTACATTCCTGGCTCACAGACATGCCCCCAGACACGCCCCTAGACACGCCCCTAAATACCTACCCAGTCTTGTTGTAAATCAACGGCGATTAGGTTAAGCATTAGCAGAAGACATGCTGTATTTGACCATTATCGGAGCAAATGAACTGACTCCATTTTGTATTTGTAGTGGCCATTTTCTATGCCATATATTGCCATGTGCTCATCATGAGCTGCACCTGGGACCTGAATAGGGCTGGGCTTCCCCTCCACAATGCTGGCTCCACCCCTGTGGTGCGACTGATGACCCTAGCCTGTCCTCTGAATGGGGAGGGGGCTGAGCACAGCAGAGTCCTCCAAAACCAGCTGTGTCTGGTTTTCCCTTAACCCTGCACCCTAGAGACAAATGGATTTGGTGTATAAAAAGAGGCTGTGACCTCATGTTAAATGTTCTTGTTTCCTGACTGGAATCTACCAGAGGCATGCTGCTGCTGGGGCCCAGGGGAAGGCTTGCCTCCCTGGGACCTGCCCAGCCCCTGGATGCCCTTCTTCCTGGCCTGAGGATGGCTGGGAGACTTTCTCCTTTGCCTCAAGACCTTTTCCTGGATGTCCCTGCTTGCTCCTGGGACCCCTTTTTCTCTAGGGGGTTCTTCTTTGGGGGCTTCATGGTTGCTGTGCCCCTAGTGCCTTGTGAGCGCTTTATTCTTCATTTGTGGGCAGATCGCTGTCGTGTTCCCTCAGAGGGAAGCGTTCCTGCCCTTTGTATGCCCCTGAGTGCGCAGGTGCCCACCCTGCGGCTTCGTGTTCGTGTAGAGAATCATTGCTGGTGCCACCCATCTTGATATGCACCTTAACGGATGCCCACCCATCTCTACTTTTGTTTTGGACTTCGAGGGTGCCCACCCCTCGTTATTGCCCCCGAGAAATCACCGCCGCAGCCGTGGGCGAAACCGGAAGTCAGGCAGCATGGCGCCTAGCGGTAGGCGGGACCTCCGGGTTGTCGAAGGAAGTCCCACCCACCGCCGTGCTGGGATTGGCTGGCGCCTGGCCGGAGAAGGAGACTGCTGCCCCGGAGTGACGAAAGCTCCACACACAGAGTCCCGGTCACGAGATTGGGTACCGGGTGAAGACCGGGCGAAGCGGGCACACTTTGAAAGCGGGGCTCCCATGGGGAGAGAGAGGCCAGCAAAGCGCTACCACCGCCCGAGGAAGAGAGAGCCTCCGCCAGCAGCCCGATGGACCGGGAGATGTGGGGGCATTGCTGTTACTGCTCCCTGTGGGAGCTGATGGAGTTTGAGGCGCCGGTGCGAGGCACTGCGTCAGAGCGGCCCATGTGTCAGTAGGCCGCTCCAACGATTAGAGGGGCACGTGTTCTTGCCCCTGAGGGCCCACTTCTTTTTGAGAGCCTAGAAGTGTTCCCCGAGAGGCCCAGTTATTTTACAGCCTAGATGGCTCCAACCCAAAATGCACCCTATTTGTTTGGAGCCTCAAGGGTTCCCCTGAGTGATGCAGTTTTAGTCCAGAGAGCACATGTGTGTCCAGAGCCTAGAGGGCTCCACCTTGTGCGCGGCATTGTGTGTACTATGTTTTGGGCACCCTGTGCTCTGATACCTCTAGATTTTTTATGCCTAGGAGGTTGTTGCTCCTAGTATAGTTATGCTAGTGAGTTCATGGTTTCTTGCGGGATATTTGACTACAGTGTTTAGGATTGTGTAGGTAGTACTTACCTTTTACCAGTGGTTACTGGTTGTGTGCTACCTTTGCTATTTGGTGCTACAGTTATTATATGTTCTATGTGCTAAGCGTTATTCCTAAAAAGTGCTAATTCTACCAAGTGCTAGTTCTAAAAGTGCTAATTCCTGACAGTGGCCCACATGGCCCTGTCCCATGTACATAATCCCCTGTAAATTCGGCCCATGCCTATGGCACATTGTAAAGTGTGAGTTTATTATCTAATGTGTTTGCTATAATACAAAGGCTATTTTTATATATAACCTTGTGTGGAGGTCCTTTTGTGGGGGGCCTTGGATGTTGTTGCTGGTGGGTGCGTGCGCAAATACTTTACTTACATTGCCTCCGGGATCAGCCTTACTGCTTGTGTCATGTTACCTAGAGGGTGAGCAGGTGTTATCTTTGGCATGTAACTCCCTTGCCCTGACTAGAGTGGTGGTTTCTGCCTGGCTATGGCGCAAGCCTTAGCCAACCGGAAATCGCCATTTCTAACAGTGAACCTGCCAGAAGGGCCAAGTCCAACGCAACCCCCTTCCAGCCAAAACGCAGGGTACACCAATCACCACGTGATGGGCTTCCCTGCTTTGGGCGATAGAACACAGACACGGGCCCGCAACTGCAGGGAAACCCTCCAGTTTTACGCCACAGTGAACCCTTGGGGTTCCTTCTAAAAATGCTGTCCGGAACAACTGGGCTACCCCACTGGTACTCCCAAGCTGTCCGCGGCCAGGACCAGGCCCTAGGCCACCCAGGTGCCACTTGTCCTTGCCTATGCACAGAGTGGGGGGTAATAACCCCTGGTACATAGTAGCCATTCTCCACTCTACCTCTCCTCAGGACAGGGCTAGACTGCCACTGGTTCTCCAGCCTAGGGTCTACACCCTCAGGCGGATCAGGAGTCACCGGGGAGGCTCTCCTCCCCCTACCTCTCCTTCTAGGGTTCCTCCTCCTTTGAGAGGCACCCTTAGAACACCACTTTCCCAACCTAGGGTTTAACCCCCAGGTTGCACGGGGTCAGAGGCGGGCTCTCCCACCCTCTGCACGCCCTTCCAGAGTTCTGCACCCTACCAATTGGAGTGGTACCCCTGGAAGATGAACCGGTCAGGACGCTGGTTACAGGCGTCCTACCCTTCAGGTCAGGCGGATCCTAAACCTGGCCTCCCAACCTCTGGTCAAAAACCTTTGGTGGAATACTTGCCTGTCACTCCAGGACTTCTGGGGACTTACACACCACCCCCCTGAGGCTGACAAATGACTCATGTGTTGTGTGAATGTCTGTGTGGCACAGATCTCCCGTCCTGTCCATCTGACAGTGCGCGAAGACCCCCCAGAACAGAAGTGGTGTCACCGGGATCCCCCCAAGGGAATTTAGCCCATCTGGCTAGTCCCTGGACCACTGGTTCTTCTACTGGTGAACTCATCCCCCAATCACTCCTCATTTCGGACTCCTGTGCCCTTCCAACTGGAGTGGCACTGCCGGACACTAGAACTACTGGAGCTCTATTTACAGACGCTCCAGGTCCTCTAGACTCTAGGCGATCCTCCTCAAATGGACTAAGAGGACAGCCTAGGTCCCCAACCTGGTGTTCCCATAAGAATCCATCCAGGCTCTGAGACAGGGCTTCGGGCGTGTGGGGACTCTTGGTAACCCATTCACTCCCGCTCCACTGACACAGGTCGTAGGCCCCTACACCCCCCTCTCTACTCTGGGACCTAACTGGGTGACTCTGAACCTCTTCCACCACGCTGGGCTGGAAGTTACCTGAACCACTACTTTTGGAATCACTCACCAATGACTCTTCAGAACCTCTAGCACTTTCCCAGCGATCTGCTTCATCTGCAAGCTCAAATGCCCCAGACAATCGACACCCCAACAGGTGTTGGCGCAACCCCGGCAAACAACTGAGCAGGTGTTCTTTGAGAACCAGATCACACAGTTTGTCAAAATCAGATTGTGCGGGAACTCTTACCCAATCAAACAGTGCATCCTCACATTCTTCCACAAATTCCTCCCAAGACTGGTGAGTTTCCTACTGCCACCGAATTTCAACCTATACTCCTCATCTTGGGAAACAGGTACCATACTCTGGGAACTGGGAGTGGGACTTCCTACCCTGAAGTCTGTATCGCTGCCACAACTGGACTCAACCCTCCCTAGGGGAATCCAGTAAATTATTACTGCACACAGGGGATAATCTACCCCCCAGAGCTACTTTCTCTCTGGTGAAGGCCCTCTCAGCCTCCTCTATCCTCTCCTGCGCTAAGACCCTCTCAGTCTCTAGCTTCTGTTGTTCAAGTCCTAACACCTTAAGACTCAACTCCTGAGCCCATAATGTCTTTTCCTCATCTAAGGCTAACCTCCTATTCTCCATGTGCTCATCGCTCTCCTTCTGGAGTTTCTCTAAAGCCAGCTAATGCTCCTTTTCTTCCCTCCTATCTACCAACTCCTCTGGGGACAGGAAAAGTGATGGGGACCCAGCAAGGGACTCCCTATCTGTGGGGTCTTCACTATCCACTGGCGTCCAAGGAGTGTCATTTCCTTCCTCCTCACTGCGCTCAAGATCCCATTGATCCTTTTGCCATAGGATTAGGTTCTCCCTGAGTCTGACTCACCCACCTCTATGTCACTCTCTTCACAGAACGTTACCGACTCTAACATACTGTATCTAAACAGACGACAGGAATTAAAAGCAGGCTCCATTTTGGCGGACGCTCTTGAGAAAAGTTTAACACAAGGAACCTAGGTGTCTGAGCTAAAACAGGAGTACACAATTCACAAAGGACACCTTTAAGAAGAAGAAATAAGGGAACTTAAAAAGAAAACAATAGTCCCCAAATTGTGATTATCTAAAATGCAGAGTTTTGTGGTGCAGCCAGCTGCCGCTGTGGTACAGCGCAAACACAAATCCGGATCCTTTCCGCTGCCACCAATGTTAGAAATGGGATTTCCAGTTGGCTAAGGCTTGCGCCAAAGCCAGGCAGAAACCACCACTCTAGTCAGGGCAAGGGAGTTACACGCCAAATATAACCCCTGCTCACCCTCTAGGTAACGTGACGCGAGCAGTAAGGCTTATCCCGGAGGCAATGTAGGTTAAGTATCTGCGCACGCACCCACCAGCAACAACATCCCAAGGCCCACCACAAAGGAAACTCCACACAAGGTATATATAAAAGTAGCCTTTTATACATTAGACAATAAACACACACTTTACAATGTGCCATAGGCACGGGCAGAGTTTATAGGGGATTATGTACATGGGACAGGGCCACATGGGCCACTGTCAGGAATAAGCACTTTTAAAACTAGCACTTGGTAGAATTAGCACTGTGTAGGAACAACGCTTAGCACATAGAACTTATAATAACTGTAGCACCAAATCGCAAATGTAGCACACAACCAGTAACCTACGGTAAAAGGTAAGTACCACCTACGCAATCCCAAACACTTCAGGCAAATATCACGCAGGGAACCATGAACTCACTAGCATCACCTATACTAGGAAAACACCCTCTTAAGCATAAAAATACAGGTAAGGGTATAGGCATAAAAGCCTTGCATATGACATAGCAATCATATTAGGCAGGTAATCACCTTTGGGCAAAAGATCACATAGGATATAAATATGTACCCCACGCAAGGGCCCAACACATAAACTGTCCCCAAGGCCAACTTGGCCTCTCAGGGGCTGAAACGCCCTGTGTCCAAAAATGTCAGGGCAGGCTGCGCAGGCAGCAAAAGGAGATGCGCAAGGGGCCTAAACGTAGCAGCTGCCCACGAAGTGTTGGGCAGCTGGGAATCTCTTCTGGGCTTCTAAATCACAAATGCCCCCTTCAGCGCTGGAGCCTCGTGCGCTCTAAAGAAATGAACAATTGTGTCCCCTGGAGCCTCTCAGGCTAAATACAAAAAAATGACTGCGGGTCAATGTGGGAGCCTTGGGGGATCGAGGAATAAGTGACTGGGCCTTCACAAGCCTCGTGGGCTCTGAACAAACAACTGGTGCCCTAGGAGCCTCTTGGGCTTGATGCACAAGGTAACCTGGCTGGGGGAACGGCCCGCTGCCAGCTGGGGCTGCTCTGCCACCAAAAATGCCCCCAAGAGCCTCTCGTGGGCTCTGAATAAATGCCCCCATCATTGAGCCCGACAGTCTATAAGTAAACAATGCCCCCGGGACGTTGCAGCGGCCCGCTACCTAGTGGGGCTGCTCAAGGAACCAGCCCGAACAACACCGAGACCACTGCTTACCGGTCTCCTGTCTCCGGTCGGCCGGGCCTGCTGTTCCGGTCCTATGATGGGGAGGTCGGTGAGGTACTGTTTGGATTCCCCAGACCAGGGGAAGCGGAAAGAGGAATTGCCAACTACCGCCCACGTCCGGGCATCTTGTGCCTGGCTTCCGGTTTCCTGCGACTGAGGGCAGCCAATGGCAGTGTGGACCTTGGTAGGGAGGCGGGCACAGCGCCTCCCCGGCGATCTCCGGGCTGGCGGCGGTGACTTTCCGGTCTTTCTTGGCGCAAACGAGAGGTAAGCACCCTCAATGGTACAGAATAAGCGGGGTGGGCATCCGCTGGGGATATTTCCATGGCGAATGAGCGGGGTGGGCACCCGCGCCGCAAATCAGTCCAAGGGGGAATTCCTAGACCAGGGGAATCCCTCCACACGCTGCAGCCCGGCTGAAAGATAAAGCGCTCCACCTGAAAGGCAGAAATAAAGCGCTCCCCAGGCGCTTTGGAAACCAAAATCTACAAGTCCAGGCAAAGTCCTTTAGAAAGGTAGGCAGGGGGGGGGCAAAGGCTGGGTCAAGGGGCCAGCTCATAGGGCCCTCCAGTCAGGGAGGCAGTCCCAGTGGCGGTATCCTCCTGGTGCTCAGCAGCAGCAGGCCCCCCTCTTCAGGTCAGGAACAAGAGAACATTTTGTATGGGGTCACAGCCCCATTTTATATACACATTTCCTTTGTCTGTGTCTGCAGGGTGGGGGGAAAACCAGATGCAGCTGGTTTTGGAGCACTCTGTTCTGCTCAGCCCCTCTCACCATTCACTGGCTAGGCTAGGGTCATCTGTTGCACCACAGGGGGCAGAGCCAGCATTGTGTGGGGGGGAAGCCCTGCCCTATTCAGGTCCCAGGTGCACTCCTCCCACCCATCTGGCTGTCAATCACCCTATTCACCACCGGGGCAGACCCATCCTGACTCTTGGAGATAGGATCACCAGCCAGCTCCAGCCAATCACAAGCCAGACAGGGAATTCACCTTTATTACACAGACCGGCCAACTTCTAGAAGTGTCACTTCCGCACTAGACACATTTATGCCGCACACATCATAGCGCAGCAAATCACACGAGTCCGCACATACCAAACTCGACCCTGCACTCCCCACACATCAGGAACTACCAAGGACACATACATTCACCATGCATTCCTATGGGAGGGTAGCCCAACCCCACCACACGTACGCACTTTACCCTGGGACACAGTGGTAAAGTGCGCAGGAGCCAAACATCACTAACCCCAAGTCACAATTAAAATCAAAAAGTTTAGGGGTGAACCTGCCAGAAGGGCCAAGTCTAACACCCCCCCCTGGCACTGCAGACCTCCGAGGCCCCCCCAGGCACTGCGTATCTTCTAGGCCCCCTTGGAACCGCAGACCTCTGTGGCCCCGCTGACAACCCGGACCTCTGAGGCCCCCCTGGCACTGCTGACCTCTGAGGCCCCCCTGATACCACGGACCTCCAAGGCCCCCCTGGCACTGTGGACCTCTGAGACCCCCTGGCACCGCAGACCTACGAGGCACCCCCTATCTACAGAGTGGACTTTTTCAGCTCTCTGCCTTCAGGCCGTATAGATTTTAAAGTCTTTGTAATGTGGTGCTTTATGTATGTGATACAATAACCAGTTTTACTTTGTTTTAGAGACTAAAATGTAAATTGTGTTTCAAAAACTGATTTTGATGGAAGGGTTTTAAGTAACTGTGCAATGAATTAATAAACTTCATTAGATTCATTTGAACACTGAGCATTTCTAAACCTCGAGACCTCGGCACCTCCAGGGCGGTGAGGACTGCTTGGGTCTGAATAGTTTTTTTACTCAGAATTTCCTACAAACTTCAAACTTTGGCTAAAATTACGCATTTTCCACACCCTCCTGAGCGAGGCTTCACAATATGTCGCGATCCACAAAGCTCCTCCCACTCGGTGCCCACGCCCCTGCCGACACAAACAGGACCCACTGGTGTGCCTGGGATTCATCTTTTTTACATAAAGAATATGGAAAACAGTGTGCCAAACATCAAAAGGTGAACCACAACCTCCGTAAAGCACACACCTGTCGCTCACAAACTTTGACACACAGGCCACCTGTGCAATTTTACAGGGTTGTACTTGTAGTTCTGGTCTTCGGATGCCCTCCTCCCCCCACTCCCTCTCTGCACTGCTGCCCCTTACAGGCAATATTTAAAGTTTACTGTCCTACAGGGTGAAGCAGGCATGGGCATTGGCAGGGTTGTGCAGGCGTAGGCATGTCTACTGGGCTATGCAGGCATAGGCAGGTCTACAGGGCAATGCAGGCATGGGCAGGTCTACATGGCGATGCAGGCGGGCATGGGAAGGGTGATGCAGGCATGGGCAGGTCTACAGGGTGAAGCAGGCATGGGCATGGGCAGGGCGTTGCAGGCAGAGGCAGGTCTACAGTGTGAAACAGGCATGGGCAGGGCGATGCAGGCATGGCCATGTCTACAGGGCGATGCAGGCATGGGCAGGTCGACAGGGCAAAACAGGCAGGGGCATATCTACAGGGTGATGCTGGCATGGGCAGGTCTACAGGGCAAGGCAGGCATGGGCAGGGCAGGGCGATGCAGCCATGGACATGGGTTGGCGATTCAGGCATGGGCATGTCTACAGGGCGAAGCAGGCATGGGTATGTCTACAGAGCGATGCAGGCATGGGCATGTCGACAGAGCGATGCAGGCATGGGCAGGTGTACAGGGTGATGCAGGCATCGGCATGTCTACAGGGTGATGAAGGCATGGGCAGGTCGACAGGGCGAAGCAGGCAGGGGCATGTCTACAGGGCATTGCAGGCATGGGCAGGTCTACAGGGCAATGCAGGCATTGGCAGGGCAGAGTGATGCAGGCATGGGCAGGTGTACAGGGTGATACAGGCAGGGGTATGTCCAAAGAGCGATGTAGGCATGGGCGTGTCTACAGGGGGATTCCAATAGAAGCTCAGGTTAGATGTCCTCCATATCTAACCTGGGCTTCTTTTGGAATTCGATAATGCATATTAGTAAGCCCCTTATCGCCGTTTTAGCAGCAGTTTCCTGCCGCTAAAACGGAGATAAGTTTAACGAGGTTCTTGCTAATATGCCCCCTAGTTTTCGACGCAAAAGTTCAGTCAGGGCAGAGTCGACGAGTATGACTGTCACTTAGTTCCATCATGTAAAAAACGTAAGGAGGAAGTGTTAGCCTATGTAGAGTCTGATATATTCTCCTCCGAGCCTTCAAAGGGGCGGGCCGAAAGGCCTAATAATTTTTATTTGGACTCCTCTCCTCCCCCATTTGAAGCATCAGCAAGAGCAGTATATTCTTGCCAGAAGAAAAGAATGACATTGCGAAGAGACACAGAAATGTATTATAGAGTAAGGAAAGACAAGTAAGAGTAAACAGGAAGATAACAATCAAGTGAAAGAGAGAATTCCAGTCCTAACTAAAATGTATATATGAAGAAAATGAAAAGGTCAACATAATTCTGTGACGTAAGAAATTTCCCAATTTTCAATAACAAAGGAGAAGTTAAAGGTAGGTCTTGGTCCAGAAAGTAACCACCTCTATTGGTTCTTCTGTCTGCACTGCTCTTGCTTCTTTATACAACTCACTTGCCTCTTTCTGCACTCCTCATTCTTATTTATAAACCTCTGTTGCTTCTTCGAGCAATTCTCTTGCCTCTTTCTGCACTTCTCTTGCTTGTTTCTGCACCTCTGTTGCTTCTTTCTGCCCCCCTCCTGCCACTTTCTGCAACCCTCTCCCCTATGTGTGCCACTCTCATGCCTCTTTCTACACCTCTCTTCCCTATTTCTGTACCGCTCTTGCCTCTTTCAGCACCCTTCGTGCCTCTTTGAGCCCCTCTGTTGCTTCTTTCTGCACGCCTCGTCCTACTTTATGCACCCCTCTTGCCTCCTTCTGAACCTCTGTTGTCTCTTTCAACACCTCTGTTGCTTCTTCTTAAACTTATGTTGCTTCCTTCAGCATTTCCCTAGCCTCTTTTTGCACTTCTCTTCCTTCTCTTCCTTCTTTCTGTACCCCTCCTGCCTCTTTCTGTACCTCTCTTGCCTCTTTGTGCACCCCTCCTACCTTTTTCTGTACTCTTCTTGCCTCTTTTTGCACCTCTGTTGATTCTTTCTGCATTGCTCTTATTTCTTTCTGCACCTCACATGCCTCTGTCTATACCCATGTTCCCTGTTTCTGCAACTTTCCTGCCTGTTTATGCACTTCTATTGCCTCTTTCTGCACCTCTGAGTTAGAGGTAATTTTAATCCCTCTGCCCTATTATGTACTAGGGCCTTACAAGGGAGGTCATGCCAATCACAGGGGTACCCACCCCATGTATATCAGTGTTTTTACTATATACTAAGTGTCTACCAGCATAGCACTGGCTCTGGGCCAGGTAAGCCAGTCAGTTACTACCAGTAGCAGTCAGTAAAAAGTTGGGGGCACAGAATGACTTTGCAACAAGGCCTTTTTCTGCATCTCTTTTGGTTCTTTCTGTATATCTCTTGCTTCTTCCTGTACTTTTCTTCGTCTTTCTGGATGTCTCTTGCCTCTTTCTGCATTTCTCTTGCTTCTTTCTGTGCCTTTCTTCCTCTTTCTTCACATGTCCTACCTCTGTAGGCATAGATAGAAATTATCATTAAAAAATCCTTAGACATTCACTGAAAAAAACATAGGTTTCAGGGACGTTATAGTTAAAAATTATCAATTAAAAAACCTTTGAAGTTAATTGAAAAACCCATAGGTTTCAGGGGCGTTATAATTAGAAATTAGCATTTAAAAAACCTTTGAAATTTACTGAAAAACGATAGGTTTCAGGGACGTTATAGTAAGAAATCTGCATTTAAATAACCATAGAAATTCACTACAAAACCATAGGTTTCAGGGATATTATAGTTGGACATTTCACTCATACAAATCCTGAGAAATCTGGCTGTTATAGTTAGTTGAGCTAACTATAACTCACGCCCCCACAACACACTGCTGATGATGTCACATATTACATCATTCATGACATGGTCGGTGACATCACTGATGACCTCATCCACGTGATAATCTGATGCACCTCTACACACCCTAATATAACCTTTGATACACCCACTCTAAAATACAGACATCATTTTTGAAACCATAGACACACCAATACCAGTTACTACATACCCACTCACTGATTCCTATATCTACACACACGTCCACTCATTCACCCATATAGTCATTCATACATGCAGTCACTTATCAATACAGCACTATCATTTGCACTCATACACCTGTACAGACACTCACACATCACCATTCATCCATAGTTACTCACACACCTAATCAATAATGCAAAGAATTATTCACACAATCATTTACTCACCTCTACAGTTATACACACACCACCTCAATTATTCATACAGATACTAACACAGTCTTACTCTCTTTTGTAATCACTTATACAAGCACATACTCATCCATACAGCCACTTTCACAATCACTCACTCTCACATATAGTGATTTATATACTCCAACACTCACATATACTGCCTTACAAATATGTAGTTATTCACACATGTACCACTGAGACATCCATTCAGTTACCAACACACCAATACACACACTCACTCACCCATACAGCCCCTCACAGACTTACTCTTGAACCCATACACCCAGTGAATCACCCACTCACACATCCATGCAGTGAGTCACACACCTCACACACCCACACAGACACTCAGGCACCCATACAAATACACAGACAAGCAATCAATAACCCATAGCGCTGACCGCTTCAGCGGGCTCGCAGCGGCAGGGGCCGCCATCTTGGGCCGGGTTGCTCGGGTGAGGTGGGAGGCGAGGCCAGTGACATCACCGCCACACCCCCGAGTCCCGCCCCTACTTAAACGGTCCATATGTGTCAGCGCAGCGGACGAGCGCAGCGGGCGCGACGAAGGCGCGCCGGAGTTACGCCTGAGTTAAGCCCGTCTGCGCCCGTCCGCGGCCGACCGGGACCCGGGCCCACTTCCCCTGGCCATTTTTTGAGGTATTCCTCTTATGATTTACTATCACTACAACCTAGCTCCTCCTCAGGAATAGCCCTCCCTTCACTCCCGTCGCATACTTGCACACGTATACAAACATTGGGGCTCTCCCGCCTTCCCCTGCTGGCTGATGATACTCAGCCTACGCCACCATTCCCGAATGAACCTAGATCGGCTCCTCTATTACTACATAATATGAGATGCTACTACCTCAACACAAGGTCCCTAATAAAGAACCAGGTCAACATCTTCCTTTTCCTGACGGAAGAAAAACCAGATCTCCTATTGTTGACCGAAACATGGACCAACCCTCATTCCCTGCCGGATATTCTGGCATCACTTCCTTCAGACTACTACATTTTGACTGCCAACCGTGCTCAAGGGAAGGCTGGAGGTGGGGTAGCAGCAATCATTTCAAAATCCTTTCACTTCCGGGAATTACCTTCTCTCACCCTCCCCAACACAGAGAATTTGGTAATCACACTAGACTCAGAGAGTGGGGCTCTTACTGTAATTCTGTTATACCGCCCTCCCCAATACATGGCTAATTACCCAGTACTTTTGGCAGAACAACTGGCCTCCCATGTAATAAAGCACTCTAAAACTGTTCTAGTGGGGGACTTAAATTATTGGTTCGATAGAACAGACACTGACATCCAAGCTGGAGAACTGAGGGATCTGCTTACAGATCTAAACCTGGTCCAACACATTCACTCTCCCACTCACCAGAAGGGTCACAGCTTGGACCAAATCTGGACATACAACGTACCACCATTCTCTCCTATTATAAGCCCTTGCATTTGGTCAGATCATTATCTTATCCAGTTCCCACTAGAAATTCAAGGGCAGCACAAGGCCAAACCTCCCATGGGCAAAGAGTTCCGCAAATGGAAATCCATGGACCGCTCTGGGTTCATGGACACGCTGAACAACACCCTTCCCCCATTAGACGAAGATCTGGAGGTTGATGAGAGGGCACTGTCCTCCTGGCTTCTTCACGCAGCAGATCTGTTCGCCCCCTCTGTATACTTACCTAACATCAGAGGCAATGATGCCCACAAATGGTTCACTCAAGAACTTAGAGCACTTAAATTAGGGGTACGTCAGAAAGAAAGACAGTGGAGAGCCACCTACTCTTCACAGGATAGGGAAACCTTTTGCGTCACTAGGAAAAGCTATCAAAAAATTTTAAAACAACACAAACTTAATTACTTCTCCACAAAAATTTTATCATCATCCAACAAGTCCAAAGATATTTTTAATATAGTTAACGAACTCTGTGATAACGACAGGACAGCCCCTTCAATAGCTCCTACGCAGAAGCTATGTGATTCCCTGAATAATTTTTTCAGAGAAAAAATTGTCATTATCAAATCGAGCATTGCTAACTCCCCAACGTCACTTCCTCTGGATGACGTTTTTTACAATCCCTCTGTATTAGACACCTTCCCGGCCATTGATGATAAAACCTTTTCCTCACTTTTGACGAGGGTAAAGTCCGGATCCCCTAACGACATCTGCCCCCCCCACATCTTCTCGGAAATCGGTCGGACTATCCCTCAGGGTATTCTACCCCTACTAAATAAATCACTGACCCAGGGCAGGGTACCCACTGGCTTTAAACACGCTTTGCTAATCCCTCTAATTAAGAAACCAGGTATGGACCCTCAGGACTCTTCAAACTATCGTCCTATATCCCTGTTGCCGTTCCTATCCAAGATATTGGAGGCTCACGTCTCCAATTGCCTTTCCAACTTTGTGGAAACCACTGGATTTCTGGAGCCAAATCAAGCTGGGTTCCGTCCAGGCCATTCGACCGAGACGGTAACCCTGGCAGTCCAGAATACACTTCGGTGCAACGCGGACAGGGATGTCCACCAGGCACTGGTGCTTCTTGACCTGTCTGCTGCTTTCGACACGGTCGACCACACTATTTTGGTCGGCCGTGTCGAGCAGGCAGGCCTCAGAGGTACTGCCCTGAGCTGGGTGCAATCATTCTTGTCCGACCGGACTCAAGCAGTGAGACTGGGCACCTTCACAGCCCCTAGAATTAAGAACGATTGCGGTGTCCCTCAAGGCTCATCCCTGTCTCCCCTTTTATTTAATTTATACCTGCGTCCCCTTTTGCACTCCTTGAGGAAATTCAAAGTGTGGATCTTTAATTACGCAGATGATCTGCAATTGGTTTTCCCCCTAGGGTCGCCGGATGCTGTCACTGAGTTTAGGGAGGTCATGGCTCATATCCAGAGATGGATGGGCCTTAACCACCTAAAACTTAACCCAGGCAAGACTGAACTGATCTTGCCTGGGAAGAGCGAACTCAGCTGGGGACCTCAATTCTGGCCTCCGGAGATGGGAAATCCCCCCTCCAAATCCCGCACGGTTAAGAGCCTTGGAGTCACCTTCAGTGATGACCTCTCCTTGAAAAGTCAGGTAGGGTCAGTTGTTTCCGCATGCTTCTTTCAGCTGCGCAAGATTAGAAAGATTGCTCATTTCCTAACCCATTCTGCCCTGATACAGGTGACCATCGCCCTTGTGCTGTCTAGGCTGGACTACTCAAATAGTTTATATTTGGGCCTTCCAGCCGGGCAGCTCAAGAGGCTGCAGCTGGTTCAAAATCAGGCGGCCAGGCTGATCTGTGGGCTTCCTAAATGGCAGTCCATCAGGCCAGGCCTGGCAGACCTGCATTGGCTGCCGGTAGCTCAGAGGGTGGCTTTTAAAACCGGCTGCATTATCTTTAGGGCATTACAAAGCAAAGGCCCCAAATTCATTATCAACCTGCTTGCCAGATACACCCCCTCCCGCAACCTCCGTTCTGGCCACAAAAACTTGCTCACAGTGCCGGTTGTTAGGAAACAACGTCAGGGCGGCAGCTCCTTTCATTTTCTTGCTGCATCCCTCTGGAACTCCTTGCCAGCTTCTTTAAGGTCACACGAGGACATTCTAGCCTTTAGACTAGCCTTTAAAACCTGGCTTTTTAGAGAAGCCTATCCTCAGACGTTCTAAGTGGTCCTTCTGTTGTTGTGTTATGCTCTGGAAACTTCCTACAGCGCCATGAAGCCTACGGGCGTACGCGCGCTTTATAAGCTAAATTTAACATAACATAACATAACATAACCCATATTGAGACTCATGTAGCTACTCACCAACCCATGCAACCTCTTACACACCAACAGCAGACTGATACAGATTTTCACACAGTTTGGCCACTAACCCATGCATTCAGTAAGACACGTGTAATCACTCACTTATACTGTCAGCCACACACCTAATAAATTATCCATTCAGACAGTCATACATGCACTCATTCTTCAATACACCTTTTTTTTCTTCACACATTAAAATGGCTACATTTACTTAACGTTATCTATAACAGGACCTCCACCGTGATCCCTCCTCTCGCCCACCCTGTCTCCCCTCTGCTGGGAGAATTCAACCCACCTACTATAGTACCTGATAGAACTAGATATATGATTTATATTTGTCAGTCTTCAGAGGTGCTTGTGAAAGGAGAGCATTCCTTTCAATTCTGCTTTGTTGAATGACCTGACCTTTGTCCCAAAAACCGGGATGTATTTAAAATTAAGAAAAGTGTCAGGTCACCGACTCAGCCCACTGAATCTTTGGACTGTCGGGGGAAATTGGGGATGTCTAGTACCCTACAGGCGCCTCTAGTCAGGTTATTGTGGGCAGACCCATCCTTGCTGGTGTTGTCGTGAGTCCCCGATAGGGCCCACTGTAGTTGTTCCTTATATTAGCCTATTTCACATATAATAGGCCCCTTTCGCTTTGCACATATTATACAGTAACACGCTTGTTTTTGAGCCACACAGTTATTATCTAAATACGCTGCGCATGTTATTATTCTGCTTTCTGCTAAGATTCAATCTGCACATAGTACAAGGCCAAACAACATTATGCCCTGTTTTTCTCTGTCGTCGGACACTAACACCAAGACATATAGAAAGATCCAGATGATGTTTTTCGAACAGTTCTAAAAACAGAGCGCAACGAGGCTTGTATAGTAAAGGTCCTGAGACAAACAAGCTACACGTCTGAGATGTAGACCAACTGATTATGACTCTCAGGTATGGTGCCCGGCACTAATCTCAGAGATCTTTAGAACAATACGTATTTACATAGTAAAGGTAGGCTTCGGTTGCTTAGTCACTCGCTATGACAGGGCTTTTCATTGTGTACTGTTAATTAATTGTGCTAATTACATTATTGACTTTCATATGTCTCCTAATTGCAGTACAGCTTTTGCATGATAGAGCACGTTAGTTGCAGTAAATATTGTGAGCTTTATTCGTGTCTCTTTCCTTTTATTGTGAATATGTGTGAAGGAGAGAACGAAAGGTGATCTGGTACCGTAATTCCTGGGAGAGTTCAGGGTTTTGTGTTCTGGAGTGCTAAGTTACCTTTCTCTCTAAAAGGTTAAGAGAGCAGGTAAAGTACTATGAGCAGTCTGGATTTGGGGTCATAGGTTGTGATGTGGTAAGGTGACTGAGTTCCTACATGCTGATGTCTTGTTATCACAGACATAGTGCTGTTTCTGAGCAGGGTCCCTGCAGAACAGTCTGTGCTTCTTCTCATGCTCCAAACCATCTCCAGTGCCAATTGCACTGTGGCGCCACAATTTGCACCCTTCCCATTAATGTCAACACAGGCTCAATGCCACTGGTGCCTGAGGAGGACCTTTTACTAATACCGGTTACCCACTCCAAGTCGGTTTGGCCTCGATTTCACCCTAAATCACTCTGTGCACATACAGTCAGACTCAGGCAGAATGCTGCCTCCACAGGAGAGCTGCCATCAGGTGCCCAATCAGCTTTTTGGGCTTTGACTCAGATAAGGTGGGGGATCAGGCAGCCAACGTGCAGGTCCCAGGGGCACAGGATTGCTCTGTTCCCACTTCCCTGCATCATCAGCATCCAAACCACTTTTGTATGAGCATAGTGGCTCATAATCACCCTGTGTGAGAGGCAGGGTCAGATATTTCCTCCAAAGGTGGCAAGCTGATGCATCAAATAAATAGGCCCTTCTGATTATTCATCAGGGCTATTCATTCCCAAACTGCTGCATCTTCAGTTCACATCATAGCAGCTTTCAGAGGAGCACCTGTCCATTTTGTTGAAAATTGGACAAACCGTACTGTACAAAGAGGCAATATACAAAGGACGTGTAAATCTGGACAGGTTATTACGCCAGCTTTTCCTCATACCAAAGGGTGTCGGAGGCCTTCATCCTATTTTAGATCTTCATCCTCTGAACACTTCCCTGCATATAAACAAATTGAAAATGTTCACACTTCCCCATGCTCTGCTCTGGATCCAGGCAACTGGATAGTAGCCTTAGATCTGCAAGACACCTACTTTCATGTATCTATCCTGCCATCCCACAGACGTTAACTGCGGGACAAGGTAGGCCAGAACCATTGTCGATTTTCTATGGTGGCCTTGGGCCTTACCAGTGCCCCCAGGTTTTCAAGAAAGGGATGGCAGTAATGCTAGACATTTACAGAATTTGGAGATTGCAGTTTTCGCCTACCTTGATTATTGGCTGTTAAAGATAAGCTCGCCACAGTTCGTTGGATACCACCTCCAAATGATGGTAAACCTCTTGACATTTCTGGGGCTCATGATCAACGCTCCAAAGTCAAACCCTGACTCCTTTGCAGAGGCTTTCATTCATAGGAGCTGTCTTGAATACCGTGCAGTTCAGGGCCTTCCCTGTGTCGCAACAAGTCCAAGACATTTGAGCTATAATCCTGCTACTAATACATTTCATGTTAACACTCCCACTGCCGTGCCTTTTAACTACACTCCATATAGGGATGCTAGAGATTCCTATTATTGCTAGGCAGCATCGAGTTTGGTTTGATGGCGCCCTTCCCCAATTGGTATCAGCAGTTCGGTTAGGTCCTTTGTGTATCCCTGTGGCCACGTGGCCGGTTTCGGCCAGTAACACACCGCATCCGCATTATCTACAAGTCCCTAAAGCTGAGTTACGTGTACTCTATGCCTCCTTAGTTGGAGTGTACCGGGCTTTATTCAAATATGTTACCCGCAACGTCCAGGTGGGGGCACCTGGTGCTGTGGTGCAACCAGTTGGACCGGCCGGGATAAAAATGTATCTTGTCATGGTTAATTCGGTTATGGGTAAGCGCCCCCAAGATAAGGATGATATACCTTTTTGGCTTGCTGAGAAATTTGACGACCTGGAAGCAGTATTTCCTAACACGCCTCCTGTGGAAAAGCACAATATTCTGACAATAAGTTTGCAGAAAGACTTAATACCGGAGGTACCGGATTGTGAGACCTGGGGTAGAATACTTGTGGCAGTCAATGCTAAGTGCTTCGGCACTCCATCCATGGCTGTCCTGCCCTCCGTGTTTACCGTGTTTAAGCGTGTACAACGTGAACATGGTGCGGAGGCAGCTATTGAATTGGGAATGAAACTCGTTGGAGTGTTTGATGTTGTTTCCAATCTCGTCCTTGCTAATGTTAAGGGAGATGTGGTGAACTTCCAGGTGTCTAATGCTTAACGCGATGTCCCAGATGCCGATAAACCCTGGCAGTTACTGAAAATCATTGCAGAGACTTATAAGACCATTGGCCGCAATAGTTTGGGTTTTAAGCCTTTTGCTAAAACAAAAGCACAACAGCAAACACAGGGGGGGAAGTCTAATAAAGATAATCGCCCGAATTTTCCAAAGCAGAATTGGAATAAAAATAAAAAGCAGGGAAAACAGCAACAGAAACAGGGGTCACGTCCTGAGTCGCCAAAACCTGTGTCACATATAATTTGCACGACCGCGCTAATATTAAGTCACCTGATTGTTTTACGGTTCCTGATCAACATTCTCCTTGCTCTTTATAGGATACATTGGTCTTACCAACCAGTGGTTGAGACCGCGGCCGAGGCCGGGGTGCCCAACAAAGCCGTGAGGAGCCCCAACAGACGAAAAGTAAAGGCAAGTAAGATGACTTTGCACGTCAACGATCCCAGTATCAGAAGAAGAAAATTGCAGCTTTGACAGCTTCCGAACCTGACATAGGTGCTGACGCTGTTAGATAGCTCGGCGGAAATTACAGTAGTGCGGCAACTGACACGTTCGTTGCTGTTGAGACAGCTGACACCAGAGTGGCTCCCCCTGACAGACTATATGAATTGAAGGTGAAACATAGCGTGCTATAAAAGGGATATTTTGGGAAAAATCTGACCTCTACTTATGACATTCTGTTGGCGGAGACCGACTGGCCCCCACCCTTTGTTCTGGTCACTCCGAGAGGGGAAGCGGTAATCCTCCCTAGTTTCGCACATACTGTGCCAAAAGAGCAGGCACTGAATTTTACAGGAGAGTGGGCTAAGGTGCTTGCACCGGCTTTGTACCGTACCCAATGTGGATGGGACAAATTTTCATCCCCCAAATTGAGAAACCATTGCGGTCTATGCCACAGCCTCACCCCCAATATCCCATGCGGCGTGAAGCGAAAGCTACCGTGGCGGAAATTCTTGAACAATTTGAATATCAAGGTGTGATTTAAACATGTGTCACCGATGAATAATCCTCTTTTTACTGTGACCAAGCCTGATGGCTCGAACCATTTAGTTTTGGATTACCGGTATTTGAACTCTCATTGTCAGACCTGCGCGGTACAGAATACTCACAGTTCTGCCCTTGTGGATAGTCTAGTGCGTAAACTGTTTAAGACCACACTTTACATTTCCAATGGCTTTTTCAGCTATAACCTGTCCTCTCTTAGTAGTCAATGGACCGCGTTCACCTGTGGCTGTAAACAAAAGCAGTTCACAAGATTCGCCATGGGCTATAAAAACCGTCCCGACATCTTTACCGCCCGAATTGTCTCTCGTTTGGAGGACTCGACCCTGATGCCTGCTAGTATGTTGATGACATTCATCTTACAGACGACGAATTATGGCCGCATCTGTGTCAAATTGACCGCATCATTGGCATGTTTGCGGACTTCGGTTACAATTTTAACTTTGCAAAATCACACATTGCAAAGTACACAGTGTTGTTCTTGGACTATGAGCTAAACAATGAAGGTCAAGGTCAAGTTGGAGACAACTCTGAAAAAACTACAATCTTTACTGTTTTTTTTTAAAACTTCGGGCGTACTTACATTTCTGAATATGTCCAGCGTATCAAGCCCCTTTATGCCTTGATACAACCTACTTACACCAAATCTTGCTGGCTGCCTGAACATACAGCCTTCTTGCAATCTTGGAAGGCTGATCTTCTAGAATCTAAATGCTTACTGACTTGTGATACCCACACCAACCAGGTAATAAGAATCCTGCCTGGGGAGATAGGTTTCACGTACCTGACTTTTAATGAGGGTAACACAGTCCCTATTGCTTACAAGTCACACTTGTACATTTCGGCTGGAATGAGATTTTCCTCTGTGGAAAAAGTTTTGACATCGGTGCAGATAGCAATTCTGAAAGAACGTACGCTGTCGCAGGGGAAACACATGTTGGTTGTTACACCGTATCCTGCCTTGGAGGCCGTATCAAAAGCCAGTGTACCTAATTCAAAAGCTTTGCATCCTTGGTGGATAAAATGGTCCACAACCTTGACGTCTCCGGATGTCACGTTCATTTTTGATTCCTCTTTGCAAACTCAGGAGTATTTGCAGTATGAATTTGTTCATCCAGCTCCTCTGACCATGCGCCCGCTGAAGGACTTCCATTGTATCATATACACTGACTGATTGGCGCAACCGGCGACTGGATCAAAGCACTCTTATTCAGCTGCCTGCGCAATAGTGATTGGTACTATGATGAATGGAGAGTTCAAGTCCGATGTCGTACATACACATACATTAGGGGACTGTACTGCCCAATTGGCAGAGCTGCGTGCCCTTGTGCTCGCACTGGAGTATGCTGTCCCTTGTATGACTACTCTGATTGTGAGTGACTCTTACTATTTTGTTCTGTCTTACAATGACAATGTATTCTTTTGGACTCAAAATGAATTTCGTGATTCCAAAGGTAGCACAATCAAACACAAAATGCTATTAGTTCCAGTGGCTAAGCTTAAAGAACGGCTGCCACTGATGTTTGTAATTCATACTTGTTAGACCTGGCCCCTTGGCGTGGGTCTCCCTTCCACTTTTTGTTACTGTGCCTCATGGGTGTTGCTGGTGTTAGCTGCTCAGAGCACTGTGCCACTGCCAATCAGTGCCACAGTGCAAGTGCTCCCTGTATAAAATGTATATGTTGATTAGATTCCATGATTGGTTTATTTGGTTTACTGTCAGACCCCAGTACAGTGCACCAGGAGCGCCCAGGGCTTGTAAATCCAAATGATGCGGGTGGGCTTGCAGCACTGGTTGTGCCACCCACAAGAGCAGCCTTGTAAAATGTGTCTATGGTCTGCCATTGCAGACCCTGCATGCAGTCTGGTACTGTCATACTGACTGGGCAAGTGCACCCACTTGCCAGTCCCTAAACCTTCCCTTTTCTTCATATCAGTCACCCCTATGGTAGGCCCAAGGGCAGGGTGCATTGTAGGTATAAGGTAGGACTTCAACTTCACTCCACATCAAGAACTTATGGCCCACTCACAAAGAGCCAACCTATCGATTCCAGGAAAAAAACTTTTTTCCTTCATTAGCATTAATTGCCGCTCTTTACCAAAACATACATTTGACATCTTGGATTTATTAAAAAATGACTAACCAGATGCAATATTTCTCACTGAGACATGGCTCCACGAAAGCTCTGGACCTGATGTCGCAACAGCATTACTAGAGAACTATGCCATAGGAAGAAGAGATCGAATTGGGGAAACAGGTGGGGGGATAGCAATTATTTTCAAAAACAAATTCAAATGTGACTTTGAACATTCCCCTCATTGAGAGGCTGCCCTCTTTAAACTATCCTTATCCCCCAACTTCACCTTTTCCGGCGTTCTGGTTTATCGCCTCCCCTCTACGTCCACCACTTGGACCACATCCTTCCTCGAACTCATATCTCCACTTATCCTAAATGCTGCCAATTTTTTTCTTCTTGGTGGCATGAATCTCCACTTAGAAAAGGGCTCTAATAACATCAACGCCAACTTAATTGCGGATCTCACCTCTCTAAACCTCCAGCTCAAACCCTTTGCTCCCACTCAGAAGGCTGGTCACCTCCTTGACCCTGTTTTCTCCAGCCTCAACGAGATCGTCTGACACCCAGCCTTACCCACAAGCTGGTCTGACCACTGCTTAATCAAATTTGACCTAACCATCCAAGCAAATGTATCCCTAGCTCCCAACATGCCTACCACAAAAAGCAGGAACTGGAAAAAACTTGATATTAACAATCTGAATTCCCATCTGAACGCTCGTACACCCAGTTACAGCCCAAGTAAAGCAGTTTTCATCAGCAGTGCAAAATTGGCTGGCCGAGGCCATAGACACATGCCTACCTATGACTTATAAAAAAATAAACCACCTACGTCCCCCAGCCCCATGGCTTACCGCAATATTAAAAACAGAAAAGTCACACTGCAAAAACTTAGTAAGAAAGTGGAGAAAGAACTATACCATAATGACAAACAAAAGGAGTGATACCAGGACAGGACGTCCTATCACGGAGAGCAGGGATAGCGAAAAAAAGAAGAGTTTTATTTTTTTCATAAACCCCTCACTCACCTATCCAAACCGTACAACATCCCCGAGGAACGCTCTTAGGCGGGCCACGACTGACATCCATAGGGCAAATTCTCTATTAAAAACTAATTACGCTTACAAGGAAGTTCGTAAAAAAACTAAACCGTAAGTACACGGTATAGCACACTGGTGAGTCAGGGACGGATGCACCTTAGCGCGTGTAGACCCCCCGGCTCATTTCACTTGGTCCTGACGAAAACCGACAATTCAAACATGGTTGAAACAACTTGACCATTTTTTCACTCAGAATTTGATACTCCGTAGTCGAATTATACCATTAGTAGTATCCCACTTGTTTTTATTAGTGATATACTGACTCCACAATAAAGTTTGTAGAGAGGACACTTATAACAATTTTTAATCTTCACCGCTTCACACTTTTCAAACAAAAAACCAGCTCCGCTGCAATTGCAGGCGTCGTAGCACACCTGAATGGCATTCAGTCACTCAGGTGGACCCCGATGATGAAGCATGTCACCGACCAGGTCGGTGAGTGAGGGGTGTGAGAAGTTGGCCTGATATATAATGCTCACTAATTCTTAGTGATCACTTTGTATCATGCCAAGCAACCCTTAAGATGATGGTTGTAATTCAACCTTGTAGACCAGTTATCCTAGTGGTAACGTGGACAAAGCAGTCTTAGGCTAAACTCTGAAAGGCATGTGAAGCCAGCTGTTATACCATACACAACCCCCTTGAATACCAAATGAAAGGGACACCACACAGATATATATTGAAAATATATATTGATTTATTAACTATAAAATCCCCTGGACTCTTTATGAGCACAGAAGCACAAGCGTTAAATCACAAGACAGTTTAAAATACACAAAAGTTGCACAATATGGATGAGCCCTAGGGGCCACCTAAACCATATACTAAGAAAGTGGTATAAGAGATACCAGGAGGAAAGTGAAGAGGCCTAGGGCCTTGGGAATCGCTGGAGCTATTCGAGACTGGCAATGACTAAGTCGGGAAAGGCCCACGGGACTCGGGTGCAGTGTTCAAAGTGCACGCACTTCTCAATACAAAGTCTATGGTGCGTAAAAAGCACAAAGTTAGTTTAAGGGCACTTCCACTGAACCTAGAGGAACAAAACTTAAGACACAGACCCTAGAGGTGTGTACCAGTGTAGGGACACCGGCTTTGCAATGTTACCTCACCCACAGGAAGTGGGTGCACAGGGTCGAAGTGGCGCCGGGTTTTGACACGCAGGTTCTTGGCGCTTGAAGCTGAAGATGCTGCAGGCGATGTGGAGGAGGAGTGTCGGGTGGATCCAAGGGTGGATCTGAAGTGGTGAAGACCTGAAAGCAGAGGGGACAATGTTCAAAGTCACTGACCAGTGACCACCGTGGAACCAGATTGGAACCAGGCAAAGTCGGGTGCAAACAGGTGATGAGGTGTTGCTTCTCCCTGCAGCCACGTGGACACAAAGAGGTCAAGGACGTCCAGGAGTCGATCACGAGCTGCTCCTCAAAGGCTCTAGCTGATGGCGGTGTCGGCAACTCGATTGAAGCAAACAAGCCTTGGCTAATGCAAGCCACGGGGAAAGTAAAAAAAGGCTTAATACTCGGACCAGCAAGGTCAGAGCGGGTACTCCTTTCTACAGGAGCGAGGCAGGCCTAGAGCAACCAGACCCACAGTGTAAATTGTAGGTTTCATCGCCAAGATGGCCGCTGATCACGTGACAAGCGGCCGGGATGGCGAGTCGAGTGGCACAAAGCAAAAGGGCCCCACGCAGATCGTGGAGATGCTGGAGGGCTGATCTTTGGTGCAAATGCTGCTCGGTTGTGGCGCTTCTCAAACCCTAAAGCACAGAGTCAAGGGTGCCTCGGGTGCTGCGCAGTCAGCGTCTCGGGGGTCTTTCAAGATGGCCGCTCCCACGTCTCTCGGTGCCTCCACGGGTCCCTTCTTTGCAGGGACTGTGGATCGAGCTAGGAGAAGTCTGGGAAGCTGGGTCTTGTCAGGCTCTGCACTCGGGCTCCGGCGGGAGGCGGCGGCAAAGCAGACGTCGAGGTGCTAGGTGATGCCTGTGTTCACAGGGTGGCCCCTCCTAGGCCACAAGGGAGATTCTCTTCAGTCTTCTGTGCAGCAGAATGTCGAAGTCCAGTCTTCTTCTTTGTTTAAAGTTGATTTCAGGATGATCTGCTGTGCAATGGCACTGCTCCCACTCTTATTCCAATCTGAGGGGTGGATCTCCTGCTAGGTCCCTCCCCTATGGGTGGGACCAGGAAGGGGGGTGGTTACACCCCCTCTCCTTTGTCCAGATCCTCGCCAGGACTGGGGCTGGAAAGCCCCAGAACCGGTTTGGGCTGGCTTATGCACAGGGACACCTTGTGTGCCCCAGGCATGTCTCAATCTATTCAGCCCTGTCCTACCCAATACACAAAACCCTGTCTGGGGTGGTGCTCGCACCTCTCCAGGCAGGAAACCCTTTGTCCAGGCCCTCCTCGCTCGAAGGACTCCCAGCAGCAGGAGGTCAGACATGTGTCTGTGGTGGCAGCATCCATTTTGTGATGCTGAGGCTCTGTTTAACTTTATTCGGGGTTAAGGCTACACACATGTTGTGTCCCTCTAGAAGGGTGGAATGCTATCCCCATCGCCAGAACTGGCGAGGGGATAGTATTCCAATTCGTATGACACCTTACTCGACATGTTTTGATAAAGCCAAACCAAAGATAGCATATAACCGCGAGGATTATAATGCACTTAAGAGTATATGGTATGGCAATATCCCAGAACAGCTTAGGGATGGGTTCCCGACAGCTGCAGACAGGCTCAGCTCATGCTAGAGCACCATCTCACATGTAACCATGCACTCTGCCCCCAGGGTTGCAGGGGCCTTCCATAGGAATGGCTTACAGGTTAACATGTGTCCAGTTTAAGGTTAGATATAGGGATACTATATCTAAGTAAGAGGTGATTACACCAACTTACCCCAGCTGAGTGATCAGCCAGTTGTGTCAAATCTGGAGGCCAGGCCAGGAGTGGCACAAGACGTGCTGCAGCCCCTGGTAGGCCTTGGATGCACCTATGCCCTGGGTACCTAGGGTACACTGTTACAGGGGCCTATAAGGTGAACCAGTTCCAATTATGTTATGCACCTAGGGTACATGGAGTCCATTTTAAGGAGAGAGCACTCAGCCTGGGGCCCTGAATAGCAGGATCCCAGGCCAACTAAGTCAAAAACCAGCTAAACACCAGGCAAAAAGTTTGGGGGTAACCATAGTCAGATATCCACCTTCCTACATAACCCCCCCCCCAAACGAAAGGAGATAAGGCTATCCTTGACCAGGTAAGCCTATATTGCCTAAGTGGCCATATAAGGAAGTACCAGCTCTGGCTTGGTAACCCCCTGTCTCATGGTCCACTAAGCAATCCCTCACCCTAAGGGTATCTGAGGGTCTCCACCATAGGGAATCTCTACCTGTGGTGTGTCTTTGCAAAGTCAAAGGCTGGTGTTGAGATGGAGTACTGAAGTGAGTTTCCTCTGTAGGGCTCAGCTTCCTCCAATCACTCTCCACCATGTGTGCCTTTCTTTCTCTGACTGAGTTGCACTGTGCTCTCAGGGTCAACCTCTGGCTACCTAAAGCTGGAGGCTGGGTCCCTCTGTTTGGCTTACTGGAGGGACAGGTCAGGTTTGGGGCCTTTTGGTCCCAGGTTTGGCTGTGCCCAACAATATCCATCTGGGGGAGGTCCCTAACTACTTTTAAGGGGGATCCCTCAGGAGTTTTTAAAGCTTGCACCTCACTAGGGCTACTAGTTTCGGTGCCCCTAATCTGTGGATGGGGGTGCTTTATTTGACAGGGGGCCCTTTGGGTCTCACTGTCCTTCTTGTCCTCTGCAGCCCTGGGCTGAGTAAGGCAAGGAAGAGAGGGGCAGGTTACCTGCTCCAGACTGGGTCCCACCTGAGAAGGGTCCACTGCCATCAGAGGCTCTGTTAGGCCAGGCCTAACAACCTCTGGGACAGTTCCTTCATCAGGGGTAAGATCAGTTCCCTGAGGAGGCTGATCCTTTCCTAAAGTCTGGTGGGAGGGAGATTTCTCTTCCTCCTCAATGCTCTCTGTTTGGGTGGAGTGATCCATCATTTCAGGCTTCACTACCCATGTATCAGTTTGAGTTTGGGCTGTGGCCATCACAGCCCCACCAACCTTTTCAGGAGGAGACTCAGTTTGGGTATGGGCTGTTACTAGTACAGCCCTGCTACTCTTTCCAGGAGGGAAGTTATCTAAAGATGGGGCTGAGGTTTGCTCAGCCCTCCAAACCTTTTCAGGAAGGACATCTTGAATTGGGGCTGTAGTCATTACAGCCCCACTAACCTTTCCATGGAGATTTACCATTCTAGAATGGGTTTGCTGTTCAACCTCAGCCCAGGCTGAGATTTCCAAATCATTACCCAGTAGGCAATCTACTGGCAAGTTTGCTGACACTGCCACTCTCTTTGGGCCAGTGACACCTCCCCAGCTAAGATTGACTACTGCCATGGGATGATTGGTTTCTATGCCATCAATGTTTGTCACCTGATATCTGGCATCAGGTAAAAGTTGCCTTGAGGGGACTAGACATTCAGCCACCATGGTGATGCTAGCCCCTGTGTCTCTGAAGGCCTCAACTTTCAAGCCATTGATGAGGGGCTCCTGTCTATACTTGCTCAAAGTGTTTGGGCAAGCAGTGAAATTGGCAAACCCCATACCAGTCTCATAGACAAGAGTATCTGAGTTAGGGGACCTGGATAGGCCAGAGTCCACCTGTCCTCCAAAAGTAAACCCACCCAAATTCTTGGGGGTGCTCCCACCACCTGGGGGACCACTGCTAACAGTGACAGGAGGTGTTGGAGCCTTACCTGGAGGTATATTCTCCTTATTGCCATTCTTGGGACAACAGCTATCTGTTTTGTAATGCCCCACCTGTTTACAGGTATGACAATAAGACTTTTTCTGGGTTGTAGAAGTGTCTTGGGACCCACCCCCATTCTTGGAGTTTTGGGGCCCTGGGGAAGTCTTTTCCTTACTTTTATCCCCACCCTTCTCTTGAGGCTTGGTAGTCTCCTTCTTTTGGTCACCACCCTGGTTCTTAGGCCTGATCCTGGTTCTGACCCATTTGTCTGCCCTCCTACCCAATTCTTGTGGGGAGGTCAGATCAGAGTCAACCAGGTGCTGATGTAGAACCTGATCTTGACAATTACTTAAGATTTGCTCTCTCATAATTAAATTATACAATCCTGTATAGTCAGTAACCTTACTTCCCAGCAACCAGCCCTCCAGAGCCTTAGTGGCACATTCAACAAATTCAGACCAGTCCTGAGTCTGTGTCTTCTGGGTATCTCTGAACATTAACCTGTACTGTTCAGTGGTTAAGCCTAACCCATCAATCAGAGCACTCTTCAGGACCATGTAGTTTCTAGAATCCTCATCACTAACTGTGAGGAGTCTGTCTCTGCCTCTACCTTCAAAGGAGAGCCACAAGATTGCTGCCCACTGCTCCTGAGGGATCTGCTGTACCATGCAGGCTCTCTCAAGTGCAGTCATCCATTTGTGGATATCATCCCCAGCTTTGTAGGGGGGCACAATCTTACTCAGGTTTCTTGTATCAAAGGACCTGTCTTTATCCTTCTGGATAGTGCTGCCACCAGTGGATCCTAATCCACTCTCTCTAGGCTGTCTTGCTCTAGCAAGTTTCTCTTGGGCCAGTGCAACTTCTAATTCTTGTCTCTGGATCCTCAATTCAGCCTCTCTCATTTTGGCCTCATGTTCCCTTCTCTGGGGGCTAGTCATCTCCCTTCTGGAGTGACCATGAGAACCTCTAGAAGCATGGGAGTTGTTAGAGTCACCTGAGTGAGTCCTTCTCCTCCTAGGCTTCTGGTTAAGTCCACCTGGGGGTCTGAATGGGTTGTTACCTGATTCATTCCCAAGTAAGCTTAAGTTAGCCTGGTTCAGTTTACTGACCAGCACCTGACTATTTCTGTCATCATCTGACTCACTGCTTCCCCCCTCTTCCTCTTCTTCCTCATCTACCCGAGGAGCTCCAGTGATGGGGGCTTCCTCATCTACCAGGATGATAGGGACAGGGGTGTCTACAGTGTCATCCTCTGAAGGATGGCCTCCTTCAGCATCCCCTGTGGGGTTTGCCTTAGAGGGCTTTAGAGTCTCAGACTGGTCTAAGAGCTCTCTTAGGTGGTCTGTAGTAGGGGATGGCCCTGTCTTCAGACCCCTTAAGACACAAAGCTGTCTTAATTCCTTAAAGGAAAAAATAGCAAATTTGGATGGTGCCCTTGGAGGGTCACTCTCAACAGAGACATTCCCAGTGGAACCCTCTGCTCCAGACATTGCTCTAGTGTGGGTGGATGTGTTGCAATCTACCTACACTGGTGTTTACCTACTAAACCTATCTAGTAGTTGTAGCTAGGGTGTGCTACTCCCTTTGCTCTACAACAACTAAGTTCAGTAGAACTTAAGTATACTAGTCTTGTTTTATATGTACCTAGCAGGTACCTGTATGATCTTTCAAATGATAATCTCAAAGATTGTAATGGTAAAACAACAGCAAGCTCAGATCCCAATCCGCTGCTCACCAATGTGAGAAGTTGGCCTGATATATAATGCTCACTAATTCTTAGTGATCACTTTGTATCATGCCAAGCAACCCTTATGATGATGGTTGTAATTCAACCTTGTAGACCAGTTATCCTAGTGGTAACGTGGACAAAGCAGTCTTAGGCTAAACTCTGAAAGGCATGTGAAGCCAGCTGTTATACCATACACAACCCCCTTGAATACCAAATGAAAGGGACACCACACAGATATATATTGAAAATATATATTGATTTATTAACTATAAAATCCCCTGGACTCTTTATGAGCACAGAAGCACAAGCGTTAAATCACAAGACAGTTTAAAATACACAAAAGTTGCACAATATGGATGAGCCCTAGGGGCCACCTAAACCATATACTAAGAAAGTGGTATAAGAGATACCAGGAGGAAAGTGAAGAGGCCTAGGGCCTTGGGAATCGCTGGAGCTATTCGAGACTGGCAATGACTAAGTCGGGAAAGGCCCACGGGACTCGGGTGCAGTGTTCAAAGTGCACGCACTTCTCAATACAAAGTCTATGGTGCGTAAAAAGCACAAAGTTAGTTTAAGGGTACTTCCGCTGAACCTAGAGGAACAAAACTTAAGACACAGACCCTAGAGGTGTGTACCAGTGTAGGGACACCGGCTTTGCAATGTTACCTCACCCACAGGAAGTGGGTGCACAGGGTCGAAGTGGCGCCTGGTTTTGACACGCAGGTTCTTGGCGCTTGAAGCTGAAGATGCTGCAGGCGATGTGGAGGAGGAGTGTCCGGTGGATCCAAGGGTGGATCTGAAGTGGTGAAGACCTGAAAGCAGAGGGGACAATGTTCAAAGTCACTGACCAGTGACCACCGTGGAACCAGATTGGAACCAGGCAAAGTCGGGTGCAAACAGGTGATGAGGTGTTGCTTCTCCCTGCAGCCACGTGGACACAAAGAGGTCAAGGACGTCCAGGAGTCGGTCACGAGCTGCTCCTTGAAGGCTCTAGCTGATGGCGGTGTCGGCAACTCGATTGAAGCAAACAAGCCTTGGCTAACGCAAGCCACGGGGAAAGTGAAAAAGGCTTAATACTCGGACCAGCAAGGTCAGAGCGGGTACTCCTTTCTACAGGAGCGAGGCAGGCCTGGAGCAACCAGACCCACAGTGTAAATTGTAGGTTTCGTCGCCAAGATGGCCGCTGATCACGTGACAAGCGGCCGGGATGGCGAGTCGAGTGGCACAAAGCAAAAGGGCCCCACGCAGATCGTGGAGATGCTGGAGGGCTGATCTTTGGTGCAAATGCTGCTCGGTTGTGGCGCTTCTAAAACCCCAAAGCACAGAGTCAAGGGTGCCTCGGGTGCTGCGCAGTCAGCGTCTCGGGGGTCTTTCAAGATGGCCGCTCCCACGTCTCTCGGTGCCTCCACGGGTCCCTTCTTTGCAGGGACTGTGGATCGAGCTAGGAGAAGTCTTGGAAGCTGGGTCTTGTCAGGCTCTGCACTCGGGCTCCGGCGGGAGGCGGCGGCAAAGCAGACGTCGAGGTGCTGGGTGATGCCTGTGTTCACAGGGTGGCCCCTCCTAGGCCACAAGGGAGATTCTCTTCAGTCTTCTGTGCAGCAGAATGTCGAAGTCCAGTCTTCTTCTTTGTTTAAAGTTGATTTCAAGATGATCTGCTGTGCAATGGCACTGCTCCCACTCTTATTCCAATCTGAGGGGTGGATCTCCTGCTAGGTCCCTCCCCTATGGGTGGGACCAGGAAGGGGGGTGGTTACACCCCCTCTCCTTTGTCCAGATCCTCGCCAGGACTGGGGCTGGAAAGCCCCAGAACCGGTTTGGGCTGGCTTATGCACGGGGACACCTTGTGTGCCCCAGGCATGTCTCAATCTATTCAGCCCTGTCCTACCCAATACACAAAACCCTGTCTGGGGTGGTGCTCGCACCTCCCCAGGCAGGAAACCCTTTGTCCAGGCCCTCCTCGCTGGAAGGACTCCCAGCAGCAGAAGGTCAGACATGTGTCTGTGGTGGCAGCATCCATTTTGTGATGCTGAGGCTCTGTTTAACTTTAACCGGGGTTAAGGCTACACACATGTCGTGTCCCTCTAGAAGGGTGGAATGCTATCCCCATCGCCAGAACTGGCGAGGGGATAGTATTCCAATTCGTATGACACCTTACTCGACATGTTTTGATAAAGCCAAACCAAAGATAGCATATAACCGCGAGGATTATAATGCACTTAAGAGTATATGGTATGGCAATATCCCAGAACAGCTTAGGGATGGGTTCCCGACAGCTGCAGACAGGCTCAGCTCATGCTAGAGCACCATCTCACATGTAACCATGCACTCTGCCCCCAGGGTTGCAGGGGCCTTCCATAGGAATGGCTTACAGGTTAACATGTGTCCAGTTTAAGGTTAGATATAGGGATACTATATCTAAGTAAGAGGTGATTACACCAACTTACCCCAGCTGAGTGATCAGCCAGTTGTGTCAAATCTGGAGGCCAGGCCAGGGGTGGCACAAGACGTGCTGCAGCCCCTGGTAGGCCTTGGATGCACCTATGCCCTGGGTACCTAGGGTACACTGTTACAGGGGCCTATAAGGTGAACCAGTTCCAATTATGTTATGCACCTAGGGTACATGGAGTCCATTTTAAGGAGAGAGCAATCAGCCTGGGGCCCTGAATAGCAGGATCCCAGGCCAACTAAGTCAAAAACCAGCTAAACACCAGGCAAAAAGTTTGGGGGTAACCATAGTCAGATATCCACCTTCCTACAAGGGGTTTATTAAAAAATAAATAACTTATTTTTATCGCTATCCCTGCTCTCTGTGATGGGACGTCCTGTCCTGGTATCACTCATTTTGTTTGTTATTATTGAATTGACCTGGGGAATAAGGAGTGGTAACCCCAAAAAACCCTCACTCTCTCTTTGTTTTTTACAGAAAGAACTATACCTCCGAGTTTAAAATTGCCTATAAGTCTGCATTAAACAAATATCATAAACTCTGTAAGCAAGCTAGAGCGGAACATGTCTTAAATACTATCACTGAAGCTACCAACTGCTCAAAAACCCTCTTTAACAGGGTCAAAGTACTGGCAGGCGCCAAGACATTAGCTCCAGCACCTGCACTAACTAAACAAAAATGTGATAAACTGGCCTCCTTCTTTGTACAAAAAGTCAAACAAATATACCAAGATATTGTACTCAACCAGGCCAAATTCACCGAGACCGTCTGTCCTGTCCCCACACAATTCACCAACACATTACCAAACATCAGTTCTCCCCTTAATCCAGAGGGAAAAACGACATCTCTCAAACACACCCTGACAAACTGGCCCGCACTCACAGCTGAAGATCTAACAACACACCTGAAAAACATCCAATCAGGTTCACCTACGGATCCCCTCCCTACATCGATACTCAAACAGCTAAATGCCCCCTCACAGTCAGTAATCGTCAATCTACTAAATACCTCCTTACAGGAAACAACTATCCCACCTGATTGGAAACATGCCATGATTCACCCACTCCTGAAAAAAGCTAATGCTGACCCTTAAGAACCAAGCAATGACTGCCCCATATCTTTACTCCCCATCTTTTCAAAAATTTTAGAAAGACATATCCATAAACATCTTAACCTTTTCACAACCACACACTGTCTCGTCCACCCTTCCCAGTCGAGCTTCAGAGCAGGCTTCTTGACCGAGACCACCTTACTAGGAGTCACTGAAAAGATACGTAAACATCTGGACAACGGGGACACGGTAGCGCTCATCTTGCTAGATCTGAGCACTGCTTTTGACACCATATCTCATGAAGTATTCCTAGACACACTACACTCACTAGGCATTAGAGACTCCGCACTCCACTGGCTCACCTCCTTTCTTGACCAGCGCACCTTTCAAGTCTTTTCACACTCTGTTTGTTCTGAAACACTCTCTTTCACCCATGGAGTTCCCCAAGGCTCTATCTTGAGTCCTCTACTGTTCAACCTATATGTCACACCTCTGGCTGAAGTCGCAGAAAAATCAGGACTCTCTCTTTTTTCATATGCAGACGATTCTTAAGTCATCTTCTCTCTGTCCTCTCACAATAAAAACGACACTTCTAAACTCAAAACTGGCCTTACCAACATAGCACACTGGATGCAGCAAAATCTCCTTAAATTAAACGGTGAAAAAACATAGGTTTTAGTTCTAGGAAAAGAAAAAGAACTATGGAACCCCATAAACTGGCCCCCTGAAATGGGCTGCCTACCCCTTCTTCTTCTAAAGTAAAAAATCTAGGCTTGAGGTTCTGTGAATTCTGAACCTGGGTCATAAAGGTCGTGGTTCTGTTACGATTTTGGTAACAGCGAACCGTAAACAGTGAGCTCAGCAAGTATGAGTGTTTTCATCATGTTGCACCGATGGATTCACTGCGTATTTGAAGATTTCGTTCTGAATCCTTGGGTTCCATTTTGTGCATGACAGCCATTTTGTAGTTGCCCTCACATAGGCTGATGACTTTAGCTGACTTTTGAATGACCTGAGTGAACTGACCCTGTTGCCTGAAGTTAACCTTGTTAGACCAGTTCCTTGCCCAGTGCTGATCAAGATTAAGGATCAGAGCACAGGAGATTGTAAAGTTTGGAATGCACATACACACCCCTTATCCTAGCTCTCATCTGTTTCTGTTCCTTCCTTTTATAACCTGTTTACGATATGGACTGTGGTCTTTTATTATGGGTTTGTTCAGCTTGTGTAAGAAGGAATGTTGGGTTTTTTGCATGCTTGCAAAAGCTAGGACTACTCCTTACTTTTGTGCTGAGTCATGTAACCCTAAAACATATAAAAGTCCTCTGGCCTCTGTATTCCTCAGTTGCTAAGGCAGCTGGGTGACGTGGCCTCATTTAATAAAGATGTTTTTTCATATTTCAGCTACTGTGCCAAGTTCTTTATTGATATTAGTAAGACCCCTGAGATTGAAGATTTTTCAGTTCCTCAGGCTTTATAATAAACGATTCGATCAGCATGCACCCACAATCCATCAAAGTCACAGCTACCTGTTTTACCATTCTCAAATGGTTAAAAATAATCTGCTGGATGCTACCAGACCTACCAGAAAAACAGTAGTCAATGCCCTAATAACATCCAGACTCAACTATGGAAACATTCTATATTTAGGAGCAAATAAATCTGTCATCCACAGACTGCAATTAGCGCAAAACGCTGCATTCTGACTCCTTTGTAAAGTTCCAAGAGCCTCCTCCATCTTAATTCACAGACGCAAACTACATTGGCTCAGAATAGAAAATAGAATCAAATTTAAGACTTTGAATTTCATGCATAAAATTAAAAACAACTGCGCTCCCCGCTATCTTCAATCCCTGGTCAGCCCATACCTACCTTCTCGCAATCTCCCCTCCGCCACCCATGAGAGATTTATTGTAACCAAAGTCAAGCGATGGATGGGAAAGCTTTTTCCCACCTGGGCCCCACAACTTGGAACTCGATACCTACAACTCTTCAAAATGATCTCAACTACGCTCAGTTTCTAAAAGCAGTAAAAAATTGGCTCTTCAACAAATAACTAACATGTCTATCCTTGTGCTCTCCAACTTCTTCGCACCTAGCGCCGG
Organism: Lissotriton vulgaris; assembly: GCF_964263255.1. Lineage (NCBI taxonomy): Eukaryota > Metazoa > Chordata > Amphibia > Caudata > Salamandridae > Lissotriton > Lissotriton vulgaris. Next base: position 182,920,875 of record NC_141688.1, on the reverse strand, counting down.
GAAACCCTACTTGGGTATCTGTTGCGCATTACAAATTAAATAACTAAATAACTAGGACAAGCTAGTTATTTGGTCTTGTGCTAAGTCTTATATAAAAGCTAACTATTTTTCATATAAACCTGTGTAGTGTCCATTTGTAGTGTTGTCACTACTGTGTATGATTACAACTGCTTAACTTACATCGCCTCTGAGATAAGCCTTGACTGCTTGTGCCACGCAACCTAGAGGGTGTGCAAGGGTTATTTTGAGAGGGTAATTCCCTTGCCCTGACTAGAGGAGAGGGTCCCCGCTTGTCACAAGTACCTACCTGTGCCAACCAGAGATCCCCAAATCTAACATTGGTGGTTAGAGGTGAGGATTCTGAATTTGCATTTGTGATTGATGTACAGTGATTAGTGAACACTACTTAGTGAGTTCAGACCATAACGCAGCCACGTAATTTTTGATTTTTGTTTTGCTAAAGAGATCTCCACTTTTAAAAAGACATGCCTGGTTCAGTCAGTGTAGAAAGGGAAGCATCTGTAGTCTCTGACATCGAAAGAGTAGAATGGGAAGAGGAGAGACTGGAGAGCTACACCAGAAACCAGCTAAAGGCCTTCTGCAAAAAGTTCAAAGTTCCCCATGCAGGATGCAAGGTCAAGGCAGATCTACTCAAGGCGCTGAGGGACTTGATTGAGTCAAGGAAAGACCAGGAGGATGTGATAGAAATTGAGCAGGAAGACAGCATCAATGGTTTTGGCAGAGTCCTGTCGCCAGAGGAGTTGGCAGACAGGAAGGAAACCCGAATGCACGAAATAGAAATGGCAAAACTTAAATTGAAGAGGCAACTGGTCCTGGAAAGCAAAAAGCTGGCTCTGGAAGAGAGAAGAATCGAAATGGAGCATAAAATGAAGTTGAGGGAGATGGAGCTGAAGGCTAAAAGTTTGGAGCTTACTCCCTCTGGTGGCAGCACACCGCCAGTGCAGGTAGAATCAAGGGTGTACATACCAAAAGAGGTGGTGAAAGAATTTTAAAAAAATTATGACATAGGGCAGTGGCTCCAGGACTACGAGGTAGCCATGTCTTCCCACCGGGTCCCTGAGCGAGATTGGGGAGCGGGGTTGTGGGGGCAGTTCCTGAGTGAGGGGCGGGATACACTGTTAGATTTGCCCTCAGAGGTTCATAATTCTTACCCACACATGAAGGATGCTTTGATGACCAGATATGAGTCAACTCCTGAGTTGTATAGACAGAGGTTCAGGGGTTGCACAAATATTCCTAATAGTATGTATGTTGAGTATGTAACTTTTTTTTGCAGAGCACTGGATGGTAGGGTGAAGGGTAGCAAAGTTGATGATTTTCAAGGGCTTCTTGATTTAATGGCATAGGAGCACTTGTCCAGTAATTGTTTTTCTGAGCTACGCCAGTACCTGATTGATAGCAAGCTGACTAACCCTAGGAAGCTTGCTGAGGAGGCGGACGCTGGATCAGTACCAGGGTCCACAAGGGTCACGTGAGATATTCCGCCAAGGGTGGGCAGGGTCCCAGCAGAAGAGTGGGGGGGACAAGGGAAACCAGAGGGCGTTTCAAAGAAGGCCTCAAAGTAATCCCCAAGGGAACCAAGGGAAAGTTTCTCAGCCACAACCAACCCCGAAACCGACCGGGGCCCCGACAGGTCCCCCTGTTTAACGAGGGCCCCCAAAGTGTTACAGTTGTGGTGAACTGGGTCATTTTGCCAATGATCCAAAGTGTCGCCAGTTTGGTAAACTGGCACCCCCGAGTAAAGCCCCCCGGCAGATGACTCGTGTAGCCCTGGATGAGGAATGGGTTGTCCAAGGAGGGGGAGGTCCCGCAGAGATGTCCCTTGTCTCATTAGGAGACTGTGATATGGTCCAAGAAAGCCAACTGCCCTCAAACACTAAGAAATATGGGCAGTGGGTGACCATCAAGGGCAAAAAGGTGGGGCTCTTAGAGATACAGAAGCCAGTGTGACAAGCATCACCTGGTGTCTCAAGAGCAGGTTGTTCCACAAGCATTCTGCCTTGTCGTGCAAGCTGACAACACTGAGAGTCAATGTCCAATGGCTCAGGTTCCCTTTGAGTCAGGGGGGGGGGCTCTGGTACTCTTCAAGTAGCTGTGAGAACTACCATGCCTGTAGACTGTTTGTTGGGGAACGACTTGGAGAGTTCACCTTGGGAGAAGGTGGAGAAGAGTACTCACCTGAGGATGGTGGGTCTGCCTGACTGGGCGTGCGTGACCACACGGTCAATGGCAGCCAGTAGGGGTGCTCAAGAGGTCCTGGAGCCTGAAGGAGAGGCCCAGGGACCGGCCTTAGAGAGAAGACGCAGGAGGCACGGGAAACCGGCCCCTGTAGTTCCCACGGTCCAGGAGGAAGCAGACCTTGAGGAGGATGTTGTGGAACCTACAGGGTAAGCATGGGCGGAAAATCCGTTTCGCTCGCGGATTTTGCGGATTTTCAGTAAATTCGCAATCCGCGAGATTCGCGAATCTCCCGCAAAATCCGCAAATCCGCGAGCAGCGGATTTTATGGCTTGCTCGCACTGTTCGCGTGAGTTCGCGGCTTCCCAGTACAACTTCGCGCCCCGCGAATAAGCGCAAAATTGCAGAAATACGATCTTAGCAAAACTGAAACTACTTACTAGGTTCAAAAGTTCAGGCTCATCATTAGTAGCCATTTCCTGTAGTGCTTCCTGAGGGGCCCCTCCAGAGTTCAGTTGCCAGTTGCAACTATTATGTGACCCTGCTCTGAACCTCAGAATAGTTACACATATGCCACAAAGGTCCTGAATTACAGCTAAGGGAGACAAGCAGGAGCCAGGCTGGAAGTTCAAATCCATTAATCAGCCCCTAATTCATTATTGTCAGTTGGGGCAGGGCAGGTGTTGTAACTAATTTTGCAACAATGAAAGCACTTAGCAAGTGCAAAAGATCACTAATCAGGAAGCACTAAGGAAGCAGGTGCCAGCTAAAAAAATATTCTGTGACACATTAATCAGCCTCAAATTAATTCAGGTCACTTGAGGCAGGGAAGGTGTGCTTGCTTTGCCACAATAATGTACACTGACTGGACAACCAGAGGGTGCTGTGATGAAACAGAGGGTGGCATGGGTGGGCCAGAGGGTGGCATGAGTAGTCAGAGAGTGGCAGTGGTGACAGAGAGTGGCAGTGATGAAGAAGAGTGTCCCAAACAGGCTGGACACGTAGAAACAACAAGTTCGCGAAACTTGCGACCCGACAGGTAAGTTCGCGTTTGTGAAATTGTACAAAACCCTCGCAAACCGGCAGAAACCCGCGCGAACACACACACAAAAAATCCGCAAATTCGCGAGAATTCGCGGATTTTGCGAATTGCGAGTTCGCAAATCCGCAAAATTCACGAACGCGAGATTCGCAAAATTCGCCCATGCTTACTACAGGGGAACAGATAGCTGAACTGGGGGACCTGCCTGGGCTGACCCATTGGCAGCAGAAAGGAGGCCCCTCCAGGGAGGAATTCTGCAGAGCACAGAAAGAATGCCCTTCTCTCGTGGGTCTGCGGCAGCAGGCTGCAGACCAGGCCAAAGGTGATCAGTCTGGAACACATTTCATTTACTGGGAGAATGACCTCCTGTATTCAGAGCCTAAGGTTGCTGAGCCTGGGTCAGCACGTGCACTGGTGGTACCCCAGAGCTTCATAGCCTTCCTACTGGGGCTGGCTCACGATGTGCCATTGACAGGACATTTGAGACAGGACAAGATCTTTGAAAGGCTTGTCACCCACTTTTATTGGCCCCAAATGCGCAAGAGCTCAGACGTTCATTGCAGGACCTGTCAGACTTGCCAGGCAAGTGGAAAGAGTGGGAGGAAGCAGAAAGCTCCTCTCCAGCCCTTCCCTGTGGTCAGTACCCCATTCCAGCAAATGGGGATTGACATTGTGGGGCCACTGGACTCCAGGACAGCCATGGACAACAGGTTTATCCTGATCCTGAAGGACCATGCCACCCGGTACCCAGAAGCCATCCCTCTGAGGACAGTGACGGCCCCCGTGGTGGGACGTGCACTGGTGGGAATTTTCTCCAGAGTGGGATTCCCTCTAGAGGTGGTGTCTGACCAGGATACCAACTTCATATCCAAGTATGTGAAATCCCTTTGGCAAGAGTGTGGTGTAACCTACAAGTTTACCACAGCTTACCACCCCCATGGAAATGGGTTGGTTGAGAGATTCAACCCATGAGGCGTAAGTGGAACGTCCACTTACCATGCCTACTCTTTGCTTACCGTGAGGTGTCACAGAAGTCTCTAGGGTTCAGCCCCTTTGAGCTTCTGTATGGCAACCCAGTGAGAGAACCTCTAAGTCCGGTCAAAGAAGGCTGGGAGCAATCTCCCAGGAAACCACTCCAGAATGTATATAGCTACATGCTGGCCTTCAGGAACCAGACTAGGCGTTTCAGGCAACTTGCTGTGGCAAAATCTGGAAGCCAGCCAGGAGGGTATGAAGTGGTGGTATGACCAGGATGCCACTCTGGTAGAGCTTCAACCTGGACAGAAGGTGTGGGTCTTGGCCCCTGTGGAACCTTGTGCACTCCAAGACAAGTGGACTGGGCCCTTTGGGGTGGTGGAGTGCAAGAGTCCTGTCACCTATTTGGTGGACTTGCTGTCTAGGCCGGAACCCCTTGAGGGTCCTGCATGTCAACCGCCTGAAGCCCCACTTAGAGAGGTCCGAAGTGGGCATGCTCTTGGCAACAGATGCTGGAATGGAGGAGGAGACTGAGCCTCTTTCTGACCTCCTGGCAGCCACAGAGCAAGCGCCATGTGCCACACCCGAACTCCGGTTCTGTGTGGACTACCGAGGGCTCAATCAGTCACGACTGACGCGCACCCTATCCCCAGAGCTGATGAGCTTATTGATCGGTTAGGGGCTGCCCGGTACCTCAGCACATTTGACTTGACGTCTGGGTACTGGCAGATCGCCTTGACTAATGGGGCAATAGACAGGTCCGCATTCTCCACACCAGATGGGCATTTCCAGTTCCGAGTTATGCCATTTGGCATGAAGAATGCCCCTGCCACCTTTCACAGGTTGGTCAACCACAGGTTGGTTGGACTGGATGAGTTCAGTGCCGCCTACCTGGATGACATCGCAGTGTTCAGTGTCACATGGGAAGAACATCTGCACCACCTCTGGGAAGTGTTGTTGGCACTGCGGAAGGCAGGCCTCCCGATCAAGGCGAGTAAGTGCCAGATCGGGCAGGGTTCCGTGGTATACTTGGGACACCAAGTTGGGAGCATCCAGGTGGTGCTCCTTCAGCCCAAGATTGAAACCATCCTGGCTTGGGAACCCCCCAAAACCCAAACTGAGGTGAGGGCCTTCTTAGGACTCACCGGGTCCTACAAGAGCTTTTTCAAAGGGTATGGCAACATTGTTGCACCCTTGACAGAGCTGAATTCCAAGAAGCAGCCAAAGAAAGTGATTTGGACTGACACCTGTCAAAAAGCTTTTGAGATCCTGAAAACTGACATGCGCCCGTGCTCCTGGCACCCAACTTCTCCAAAGAGTTCCTTGTGCAGACAGACGCTTCAGAGCATGGTTTAGGGGCTGTTCTCTCATAGATGACTGAGGAGGGCTTTGACCAACCTGTAGCCTTCATCAGTAGGAGGTTACTTCCACGGGAACGGAGGTGGAGTGCAATTGAACGTGAGTCTTTTGCTGTGGTCTGGGCACTGAAGAAGCTAAGACCCTACCTGTTTGGGACTCACTTCTGGGTTCAGACAGACCACAGGCCCCTCAGATGGTTGATGCAGGGTGAGAATCCAAAGCTGTTGAGGTGGTCCATTTCCCTACAGGGTATGGATTTCACAGTGGAACATCGCCCTGGCACAGATCACGCCAATGCTGACGGTCTGTCTAGATTTTTCCACCTTAGTGATGAGAACTCCCTGGGCTAGGGTAGTTCTCCCCATATTTCAGCTGGAGTGCTAGACCTGGCACCTTGGCGTGGGTCTCCCTTCCACTTTTTGTTACTGTGCCTCATGTGTTTTGCTGGTGTTAGCTGCTCAGAGCACTGTGCCACTGCCAATCAGTGCCACAGTGCAAGTGCTCCCTGTATAAAATGTATATGTTGATTGGATTCCATGATTGGCTTATTTGGTTTACTGTCAGACCCCAGTACAGTGCACCAGGAGTGCCCAGGGCTTGTAAATCCAAATGCTGCGGGTGGGATTACAGGACTGGTTGTGCCACCCACAAGAGCAGCCTTGTAAAATGTGTCTAAGGTCTGCCATTGGTACTGTCATGCTGACTGGGCAAGTGCACCCACTTGCCAGTCCCTAAACCTGTCAGTCACCCCTATGGTAGGCCCAAGGGCAGGGTGCATTGTAAGTATAAGGTAGGACAAGCCCTGATGTGTGTGGCATGTCCTAATAGGAAATTACAGCCATTTTCATTTTTCACTATTGCAAGGTTACCTGTTCTCATAGGCCAGAATGGGCTGTTGGAATTGTTACATTCTATGACCCTAACAGACTCAGGGAACATGGTAGAAATTCGAGTTTAGAATGCCTGAACTCAGAATAAGAAAATACCTCTTTTAGTAAAAAAATTTTTAATATCCTGTGTTTGCAAATACCACTTTTAGAAAGTTGGTATTTGCTTGCCTAACCATTTCAGCCCGCCTCTGCTAGGATGTGTATCTGTTGTCTGGGTTCTGTGAGTGACAGGGCTGGGGAATCCCAGAGGGCAGGGCTAGGTAGCCTGGTGGTGAAAAGAGAGATTGACATCTTGATGGGTGGGAGGAGTGCACCTGGACTCTGAATAGGGCTGAATAGGGCTGTGTTCTGCCACCACAATGCTGGCTCCACCTCCTGTGAAGTCCGAGTAATGTCAACAGAGTGCTCAAGAACTGGTTTTGGCTGGGCACAGACCCCTCAACACCAGAGGAACAGAGGAATTAGGGGTATAAATATTGGGACCCTGCAGCCAAGAAATTAGATCCAGAAGCCTCTGCCCGAATAGAAGGAATTGGGAAAGCTGAAGGAGGAGTACTGTCCCTGACCTGGGGGATTGCCCTGCAGTGGTTGCCTTGCTGCTGAAGGAGAGGAGAAAGACTACAAAGACTTTACTTTCAACTTGTGCTTAAAGATCTCCAAGGGCTTGTGAGTAAGCTTGCCCCCTGAACGAAGTCCCAGGACCAGTGGACTTCATCCGCCTCGGAAACTGTTTCTGGAAACGCTGTTTTCAGTATCTGCCGAGGCCGGGAGCTGTGGGAGCCTTGTCCGATCGAATTGCAGGCTGATGTACTGTACCAAGCATCGCCAACCACAAGCAATGCAACTCTGAGTTCATCGACCCGAACAAGCACCGTCAACGAGCCTCCGCTCGCACCGCAACTGGGAGGCACCCACAACGTACAACGCTTCACGCATCGACTCACAACAGGTCGGCACCACTTGCACACTACTGTGGAGGTAGAGTCCGAGGATCGCACAGAGTTTGGTATGCACCGCAAGGCACGACTCGCACCGCTTTCCAAGACTGCACAGGCCCTCGCTCCCGCGGAACGACTTGTACGCCGCAACGTAAGAAGACTGCACCAAGCACCGTCCCCTCGAGCAATGCGACTCGGAGTTCAATGACCCGCACAGGCACCGTCAACGAGCCAGAGCTGGCACTGCAACAGGAGGACATCGCCGCGTACAACGCATCGTCCGTGCCGGACGCATCTAAGTAAAGGTGCTGTACGACTCGAACAAACATCCAGTACGCATCGGCCCGGAGAGTCCGCTGCGCTTGTTAGACTCTTTGTGATATTTTCCTTGCCATGAGAGCCAGACAAAGAGTACGAACCGTACCTTTTGGAAATAGGCATAGAAAACTCATTGGTAGGCTTCTTGGCTGATTTGCATCAAGGATTGGAGGCATCGGTCAGAGTTACCAGGGATGGCAGATGCACCAAACCCTTTAGCTCTGGGAGAGGAGTGAGGCAAGGATGTATCCTTGCCCCTCTCCTCTTCACACTGTATATAAACACACTCGAGACGGTGCTTTCTGCCTTTGGGGCCGATGTTCCGCGTGCAGGAGAGACTAACATTCCGGTCCTCCTGTACGCGGACGACGCGGTCCTTCTGTCAAGAACAGGTGTTGCCCTTAACAAGTTACTGGCCTCTTTTGGGGACTTTATGAGTTCCCTAGACCTAAAAATAAATACGCAAAAATCTCATGTTATGATCATGGGACTCAATGGTAGAAAGAAGAAACCCAAAACCCTTGTTTGCACAGGAAAGGAGGTACATAGGGTTCCTTCTTTTACCTATTTGGGTGTCCTATTCGATGACAAAGGCACTTGGGGTGCTCAACATAAGGCCAAATGTAACGCAGTGAGTAGATCTGCCGGAGCCATCTTGAATTTCACTAGGAAATTGGGGTCAAGACCGACGAACGCCATTCTAAAAGTATATAATGCTAAAGGTATGGCGATCGCCACCTATGGGGCTTCGGTCTGGGGATATACGAGTCCAGTCCTCATTCAGAGGGCAGAAAACAGGTTTCTTAGATCATTACTCACTGTCCCCCAGTCCACCCCCACCTTTACTATCCATTCAGAACTGGGGGTTGGGTATGTCTCAGACGTTATAAAAGCCGCTCCTGTAATTTCCTGGTTAAAAACTTGGTTAAACGACGAGATTTCATTAAATCATAAAATCCTTGATGATTGCTTAAGCATGGATGGAGCCTTATAGATCCCATGCTTGATGTATGTAAAAACAATGTTAACCCAGGTGGGACGTATTGATCTTTTTAACTCCCCGAGGGCATCCAGAAGGAAGATGTCAAAACAATTAGGGAATCACTGATTTTTTTTTTTATAGCAGAGCGGGAGGAAATTGAGCCAAAGAAAACAATGGTGAGAAGGAACTTTGCACTTAAAACTGTCCCAGGTCCAGAACCATACCTGGTATTTGTCAACAAACCATTTCACCGCTTTCTTTTATTTACATTTCGTTTGAATTTAATACATTTTCTGTTGGGCACATACTATAGATGGGATACTCCTGATAACAATAATTCGTGCGATTGTGATCACTTTTCACCCCAGGACACATTACATTTTATTATGTTCTGCGATCACTATGACAAAATCAGAAGAAAATATCTTGTTCCAATCCTTAGAGAGGCTCGCTTCTTACAAGTTAGGCCTGCGCTCTTATTCCTGCAACTGTTGCACAATGCACGAGTCACTTTTCATGTTGCTAATTTTTTAGTAGCAGGAGTACGTATTAACAAAATGCGCAGCAAAGGTAATAATGGATTAATTATAAACGAAATATCCTAAGTGTATCCATAATAGACAATAGATATCTTGATATTTTTAAAATGTTTTAATAGTCTTTTTAAATTCTTGGATTGTATATAATGTTTGTTTATGCACATGTCACTTTAAAAATAGTCTATCTGACGATATGATTCACGATTCATTATGTATATACATTATGTACATACTATTTGTCATTGTCTTTTTATATTTTGCGTGTAATTCATGAACTGTATCCTGTGTCTTTTTATGATTTTCAAAAATCAAATAAAAGTGATTGACTGACTGACTGACGAACCGTACAGAACTCTAAAACCAAGCATTTTACAAGAACTCTTTATTGCTAACAGTATTGTGGGTTATTTTTGTCGTTATTTGGTCTTGTGCTAAGTCTTATATAAAAGCAAACTATTTTTGATATAAAACCTGTGTGGTGTCCATTTGTAGTGATGTCACTTGATTACAGTGTATGATTACAACAGCTTAACTTACATCGCCTCTGAGATAAGCCTTGACTGCTCGCGTCACGCAACCTAGAGGGTGAGCAGGGGTTATTTTGAGAGGGTAATTCCCTTGCCCTGACTAGAGGAGAGGGTCCCTGCTTGTCACAGGTACCTACCTGTGCCAACCAGAGATCCCCAAATCTAACAATACTCTTGGTCATCAGAGCATAGGGGTTCACGCTGTTGTCAATAGTCTTGCTGATGAAGCAGCCAAGACCGCAGTAGAGACAAATGTAGTAGCAGCATTTACACGTTGCAAAGGTTAGATTGATGATGACATCTTGGCAGCCATTGCTGCAACAGAGAAGGGAAGTAATTTCCCTAGAGGTTTCCCTTCCAAATAATCTTATCATTTAAGTCCTGATAAAGTTCCCTATGTGAGAAACAACGACGTTGGTGACAGATTGATTACCAATGCTGACCGCAGGTCCTCACTGTTAACAGGTGATCACAAGGGTAGGGCCTCTGCTCATGCCAGCATTTCAGTGACTGTTTCTCTTTTATAACAGCATTACTGGTGGTGCAAACAAATGCGTAATTATGTCCTTCATTGCGACATTTGTCAGCAGATTAAACCTTCAACTGCTGCACGCCCGCCCCAAACACAGTTGTGCATAGCTAATAAAGCACTTGGGTGTGTTTATTTAGATCACTGTGGTCCTTTCTCTTCTGATACTGTGTATAAGTACACCTTAGTTGCAGTAGATTCGTGCACAAGCTTTATTTGGCTCTGGCTGCAAAGGATTGCTGATGCCCAAACTGTCATAAGGGATTTGCGTGTCTTTGTGGGAATTTTTGCATTTGGTACCTTTCATTTGGACCAGGGTCCAGCTTTCACCTCTAAGGCGTACAAGGATGCCATGCGTTCATTGGGGTCCAAGTCAAATTTTCGTTTCCATACAGGCCTGAGGACAAGTCAATTGTGGAGCGAACGAACCGTGACTTAAAGCAATCCTTGACATCTAGGGTTTTAGGTACTGGCAGGAACTGGCTGGCCCATCTCTATAGCGTTCAACGTGCACTTAATAATCTCCCTAGAAGATCTCTGGGCCCCATAGAAAAATCCTTTGGCATCAAAATGATTGTTGCGGACCTTGAGGATCTAGACCTGGCGGCGTCTGTCACCCCCTTTGACGTAGATGATCATTGTGCTGTGTTACAGAATCTACAAAAGACCTGTGACAGTCTTGCAAAGGATCTCTTGCCTTCCACAACTGATGCTGCGCTTCAGATACCAGTAGGTGGCTGCCTACCTCGAGTCGGTGACCTGGTCCGTGAGAAGGTGGAGAACAAGAAGGAGTTCGGCCCCTCATATCGTGCACCAGTTCCTGTGCTTGGAGTGCAGGGCACAAGAACAGTCATTTTACCTCCACTTCCTAGTCGCAAGGAAAACAGGTGCTTCTCCATTGACAATGTCAAACTACACAGAGTGGCCGATTCTTTTCAGTATGACACCTGCGGTCTCTTGTCCAGCAATGCTGAGAAATTCTGTTTTGGCTCTGGCGACTAACACCAAGCCTGACACTGCCATTGAGATCCTTTACTGAATTCACCGGCTGGTGATCTCCTTGATAATAATGAGTATACTTACCCCATAGATTTGTCGATGCCTGATTTGCAAATATGTGCAGTTAACTAGTTACACTACTCATTTGACTCTGACTCAACTACATCAAAGTCCCCATCGAAAGTTTTTTAATTTTTGCTGTTTTGGTTTAAGAAACATTTTTTAATACCCTCTTGGACTTACATTTGGCTGCAACTTTTTTCAATTTTTTTGTTCATATCAATTGGATTTGTGGTTTATTTTTCCGTTTAGTAAATGGACATTATGCTAAAGAAAAAACTTAAATTAGACTAATTGATGGAACCTTGGCACCCCACTCCTCATCACACATCATGAAAAGGGACCAGACTTTTGTCAACATCACAGCTTGGCCTGTAAAAGTGCGGGATGCTGCGAAATTTCAGATACACAGCCCCACTGAGGTCATCAATGTTCCAAATGTACTTCGTGTTTCAATGGGGGATGTTGTAAAACAAACTATACGCTCTGAAGATTGGGATGTCCAAGCCATAGAGACACTGTTTTCTGATTTGAAATATTATGCTGCTGTTGATGCTGAAGATTTGTATTCAGACTCAGCTAATTATGCAGACTTGCTACCAACATTATGGCAATCATTTTCTGCATAAAGCAAATACATTTAGAAATGTGGTTAATTATACACAATGAGAACATTGTCCAGCTCCCATTGAAGGCAGCTCAAAAACTCTTCTGAAAAAATTCACTTATTTTACTGATTTTAATCAATCCAATCCTGACACATTTTCTTTTAAGGTGACTGCTTAGTCCTGTTCCAAAGTTAGACTCACCCACACTAAATTACTGTATTCGAAGTCCTTTATCAACCAATTAGCAATAGGGGGCTATGAGCTGTGGAAAGATACTATTGATCTTAGATCTGTTTGGGGTTTTAAAAGCTGGCAAGTACAAGGCATGTCTCATCCCAAACCATATGTTGTTTTTGAATTCAACTATTTCACAAAACACTTGCTTTGGATTGACAACGTCTAAAAAACTAAATGCTCCTTCTCTTGCTGATTTGAGAGAATAGCCTACAGGTCCCTTATCGAATTACAGTCCTTGTTACTAAATTCCTCATTTAACATTTCCAGCTTGGATCCCCAGGGTTGGTTGCTATGACAAAAAAGTTCAGATCTGTGCCAACATCGTTTCCTGGGTCTGGGTCAGGTTCGGGTGGATCAAAGTTTTGAAAGCGACCATTCTGTCACTACCTATTCAGTAGGCAAGCTATGTCAGAACTGACACAAGCATTCCACTTTAGCATCAGTTAAGCTCCATTTGTCTAAATTGACTGACGATGTTGTTTTGAATGACTTTGTGAAAGGTACTGCAGCAGGCAGGTCCAAACGATGGATATATGCTATTTACAACGAAGTTTGGAAACTGTCTCAAATTGAAGCTGCTTCAATTTGAGCTATTGATCAAGCTTATTTAGAATAAGTACTTGCAGTTGTTGATAATAGCATTAATACCCTTTCTTCCCAAATTTACACATTAGATAATAGTGTTTCATCTTGTTGATATTGTACAGGATGATGTGTCTGTGTTGTACCATGTTCAAAATCAATTACGCTCCATTATGCAGTTTACCTGGACATTACAAACGTTAATGGTTGGTAAAGTGACTTGGGACTATATGAATACCTCTTCTCTATTTTTACTATTTTATTTAACTGTAAAACAACAATCTATGTCTATGAAGGATGCTACATATTCACTTTTGCATATTGAAAAGTTAGAACCTTTACCATTTTCTGTTGCAGAGACAAATTCAGTAGTTTAGTTCATCCAAGGGTTAATAACACTGCTCTTCCCTTTGTTTAAATTTGACTCATGTAGGAAACACTATTCTATAGGCAGATATGAACCTTTAGGTAGCGCCTATCTCCATGAAGTTTGGTCACTACCATTCACATATAGATGCCTGAGGGAGGGTAAAGAAGTTTATTTAAAAGGTGAAGGTTGCACTTCAACACCCGATCACTCATTGGTTTGCTGGAACATCCAATTGCATGGCTCATGTAATTTTGATGCCCCGATTTTGGGATGTATTTTAAAAGGAAATCCAGTCCCAGCTATAACACCAACCTTCACGTTGCTGGCTAACCGTAGTTATTTGCTTTTAAATAATGAAGATTGCTGTGGTATGCTGGTAGGGATTCTGTATATTGCGACCGTCTCCCAACGGGTAGTCTGTTGTAAAAATGTGCTGTTCCCACCTCCGCATGGGAAGTTCGATGCATCCATCTGGTCTTCCATTCTGACCTTGAAAGCAGAGTTCAAGATCGAATAAGGGCTCTATTGTCACAAAAAGAAGTTGCCCTTACTGCTTTGCATAAAACAATTGTCCTTCACGTGGCACTGAGGTGCATGTCCTTTTGAATACTGATCTCCCACTGCATTTCTATGCTTTGATTCACACTATATTCAATGCCTCCTCGACCACAGGCTTGGCTCATTTTTGAAAAATAGTCAGTTCTGGCCTTGTGACCTCATTCTAAACTATGTTTGGTGTGATACAGGCATTTTTTCATTCTATTTTTTCCAACCTCTTCAGTGGTTTACCGTTAATTCTCGCCTTGGCTGTCGGTGTATTACTGTTAATTTACTTGCTCAAAAATGGCTGCAGATCCTGTGTCACCAAACAACTAGCCCCGGCTGCTTCAACTTCGCAACCGGATGCGTAAATTCGATAGAACGGTACCTCTAGCTACCTTGAGTATGGCGCTTGGTTTATCCTTCCGGTTTTTGTACTTTACATGCATGCAGCCTGTCTTCCGTTGCCTGGATTGCTGTTTTGAATGGGCTCTGGATTTGTGTTACGATCAAGGGAGGGTGTAGTGAAGGCAGAGTCCTGCTTGCGCACATTGCTATATGAGGCATATCCACTTCCACCTTGCCCAATTCGTCATGGCCAATGATATACTTCACCCTTCCCAATCTGGTTTCCGCCCTGGGTTCTCCATCGAAACAACTCTGCTCGGTGTCGCAGAAAACCTTCGGCATCTTTTAGATAGAGGAGATACAGCTGCGCTGCCTCTGCTTGATCTCAGCGTAGCTTTTGATACCATTTCTCACACCATACTCATAAAATCCCTTGCCTCTATGGGCATTGGCGGACAGGCTCTGGGTTGGCTGACATCCTTTCTTGATCACTGGACTTTCCAAATTTTCTCAAACACAGCCACCTCTAATATCCATGCGTCCCTTTATGGAGTTCCCCAGGGCTTGATTCTCAGCCCCCTTCTATTCAATCTATATGTCAAACCCCTGGCCCACATTGCGGAACAAGAAGGTCGTACTCTGTTTACATACGCCGATGACTCTCAGATTGCCTTTTCCCTGTCTCATTCGGACCAAGCCTCCACCTCCCTCCTCCAGTCAGGCCTAAAAAAAATATCAAACTGGATGAACCAAAACCTGCTTAAATTGAATGGAGAGAAAACCGAAGTCTTAGCCCTCGGCCAAAATCAAGACCTTTAGAGCTCAAAGCATTGGCCATCAGAGATGGGTGCCCTCCCTCTTCCATCTGAACGCGTGCGTAACCTGGTGGTTACAATGGACAATGGTCTAACTATGCATTGTCAGTTCAGTTCAATAAACTTTATTCGGTTAAAAAGCAAATAACCATAAAAGTAACAAACATATAAAAAGTACAATGATTACAGCAGTTACAATAATTACTTCTCATGATTAGTAGTACAGTGAGGTAGGTCAGTAGGGAGTCTAAGATATTTCGGTTTGAATTTGTTTCCTAAGTTTAAAAACACTTTTTAAATAATTTAAAATCACAGTAACAGTTAAAATCGTGTCCATTTTCTGTACTTCTAAAAAAGCTGGGCGGCATCTGGTTAAATTCATATTTTTTAAAAAAGGGACTATGATTTTCCTACGTACAGCAGTGTAAAATTTGCAAAAAAAAAGGATATGTATATCAGATTGTTGTGACGTGCCATCACACAAACAGGTGGGCAAAATATGGTTCCATGAATTCATGCATTGTCAAGTAAACAAGGTGGCAGCCATCTGCTTTACCATTCTGCGTTGGCTTAAGAAAAGTTTCTGGATGCTGCCACCTGATACCCAGAAGTCCGTGGTCAATGCCCTGATAACCTTTCAGTTGGTCTACGGCAATGTCCTTTATCTAGGGGCAACTAAGGCAGTAACAAGATGTCTCCAGCTTGTTCAAAATGCCGCTGCGAGGCTCCTATGCAAAAGTCACAGAACTGATCACATTACAGGGCGCCTCCGTGACTTACACTGGCTGAGAGTGGCGAGTCGGGTCAAATTTAAAACCTTGAGTTACATACATAAAATAAAGAGGGGCATTGCTACTAGTTATCTGCAATCCCTTGTCCACACCTACACTCCTGCACGTGCCTCCGATCTTCATCTCAAGGCTTTTTTAGCGTGCCCAAATACAGACTCGCTAGAATGGGTGGTAGGTCCTTTTCTTTTCTAGGTCCAAAACTTTGGAATTCTCTCCCCCTTAACATCCGTACAGAGACCGCTATGTCCGATTTTGCAGAGCTATCAAGACCTGGCTGTTCAATCAATAACTCTCCAGTACGTAGGAATACTTTCTGGTACAATTGCTCACTGTCTTCTTTTAGCGCCGGGAAACTTATTTGGTAGCTGTCGCGCTCTATAAGCTTAATAGATAAATAAGTAAATAAATAATAATTGCTATGTTAGCATAGGCGTATTAGAAGTTTAAACACCACTTTACCTTTTTGCCGCTTTTGCACAAAACACTGCATATAGCTGTTGTTGTTAGTGAGGCTGCTTGAATTTTTTCACATGACAAGGGCTTATTTTCAACATCCCTATACTTACATCGCAACCTTAGTCTGCACAGTGAGTACAGAAGACTCCAAGGATATCATAACAATGTTAGCTGTTATTTGGCCTGATCGGCCCACGCATTAGATACAACATGCACTCAGCTTCAGCTAACTGAAATTCTAGCACCTTTAATATTGCACTGCATGCATGATCTAGGCACTTGGAGAGAGAGAGCTTTTGCAGATCCTGATGTGATTCATCTCTACTGATCTTGGAGGAATGGGGTTCCCCATTCAAGCCTAAGAGACCTTCCATTATTATAATAAAAAGTAGTCCTTAGCAAGGGAGGTTGGTACACGAGGCACTATAGGTCCTGTTTCCACTATCATTATAAAATGATTTCTCCTTTTGTGTTTTATGGAAATGTAACAATGCTGATCGTATTCAATCAAATGAATCAAAATTACTTTATTCGGTTTCAGTTAGGAGTAAACCATAAAAGTACATGCATATGAATTAATTACATTTACAACAGTTAATACATAATTGAATTTTTTTTTCAAACCAGGATTTTTTAAATGACATAAAATACTCATTTTGTTCTAAAAAGCCTGAAGAAAATAGTTAACAGGTCAGAATTAAAAATACATAAATTAAAGATTACTCCTGTGGTGAATACGACATTTACATTTTTTTACAATATTCAGTGCCATATAATCAGATTCCATGAGTTGCAGAACTATTAAGGCAAGCGACATTGGCGTAAACCTAGACTTTTTAAAAATTGGGACTAACCAGCGTTTTCTAGGTTCAACATAGAATTTACAGAAGAGGGTTAAATGTATTAGAGATTGGGTTGAAATGTCATCGAAGGGACAAGGGGATAAAAGATTTGACTAGTCATTGGTATTTGGAAAGGTAACTAGTTGATGAAAAGGTTTAACCTGAAATGGGTCAACAAAAACCTTTCGTAACCGGACAAATTCCATGTTAAGTAGGACTGAATGGTCATTTTCGATTGAATCATCAAAGATTGTTGAGCCGAGATTTTATTGGCTTCAGGGGCCATACCATGCTCCAATCTCTTACCGTGTAGCGGATTTAGCGCTGACACAGGACTTTCAGGAAAACCAAACCCCCAGCCATCATCACCGGCGAGGCCCCTGGCCAGGCCCCTATTCGTGGTCACGCCCCCGCCCATATTACTTAACAACGCTGATTACGAGCGCCGTTAGATACCACTCTCCTGAGGCGGAAAGCCGGGAGTACGCTAAGCTCGTGATTGTTTTAAAAAATTGTGTTTGCTATATTTTAAATCTACCTGATCTCTTTTCTCTACTTCACTCAGGGGTCATACCACGCTCCAATCTCTTACCGTGCAGCGGATTTAGCGCTGACACAGGACTTTCAGGAAAACCAAACACCCCGCCGCCATCACCGGCGAGGCCTCTGGCTATGCCCCTATTCGAGTTACAAAAGGGGGTGGTGATGAACAGAGTGTCTGAATTGAGCAGACCACTCTTACCCAGTCCAAAGATCAGGGCTTGATCCATCACCGTTATTTATCTCACTGCCCCATCCCAGCTCAGAACCTGGCTATATGCAAATCAGTCTGTCCCTGGCCCAGTGCATCATGGGAACAGGGCAGACTAAACTACAAAGCCATTGCACCATCAGGATTCAAGCAAGCCGGGCCGAAGAGGCTGAAATGCCAGAAACCGGTCCCCGGTAGCTTGTTTCCTTCCCAGTGTAAGAATTGGCTTTTGTAGTTTGGTTTGCCCTGTTCCCATCATGCACTGGGACAGGAACAGACTAATTTGCATACAGCCAGGTTCTGAAACTGGGATGGTGCAGTGAGCTAAAAAACGGTGTTGGATCTAGCCCTGATCTCTTGACTGGGTGAGAGTATTCTGTTTAATTCAGAGACTCTGTCCCTCACTACCCCTTGTTGTAAATATGCCCCTATTCGAGGCCATGCCCCCCGCCCATATTACTTAACGACGTTGATTACGAGCGCCGTTAGATACCACTCTCCTGAGGTGGAAAGCCGGGAGTAAGCTAAGCTCGTGATTGTTTTAAAAATTGTGTTTGCTATATTTTAAGTCTACCTGATCTCTTTTCTCTACTTCACTCAGGGGCCATACCACGCTCCAATCTCTTGCCGCGCAGCGGATTTACCGCTGACACGGGACTGTCAGGAAAACCAAACACCCCGCCGCCATCACCGGCGAGGCTGCTGGCCATGCCCCTTTTTGAGGCCACGCCCCCGCCCATATTACTTAACGATGCTGATTACGAGCGATGTTAGATACCACTCTCCTGAGGCGGAAAGCCGGGAGTACGCTAAGCTCGTGATTGTTTTAATAAATTGTGTTTGCTATATTTTAAATCTACCTGATCTCTTTTCTCTACTTCACTCAGGGGCCATACCACGCTCCAATCTCTTACCGTGCAGCGGATTTAGCGCTGACACAGGTTTTTCAGGAAGACCAAACACCCCGCCGCCATCACCGGCGAGGCCACTGGCCACGCCCCTATTCGAGGCCACGTCCCCGCCCATAATACTTAACGACGCTGATAACGAGCGCCGTTAGATACCACTCTCCTGAGACGGAAAGCGGGGAGTACGCTAAGCTCGTGATTGTTTTAAAAAATCGTGTTTGCTATATTTTAAATCTACCTGATCTCTTTTCTCTACTACACTCAGGGGCCATACCACGCTCCAATCTCTTACCGTGCAGCGGATTTAGCGCTGACACAGGACTTTCAGGAAAACACCCCGCCGCCATCACCGGCGAGGCCGTTGGCCACGCCCCTATTCGAGGCCACGCCCCCCCCTAGCCGTCCCCTGCACATATAAAAAATGTGTAACTTCAGGATGCGCAGCGGACGAGCGCAGAGCGCAGCGGACGAGCGCACCTGGTCCCGGCCCGTCTGCGCCCGTCCGCTACGGGCTGGGACCAGGTGCCATGCCCCCTGATATTTCATCCCCTGATTCCTCTATCACCTACTCTAGAGACGCCCTTCTGAGTCTCAGACCAGCACACTGTTCACACAGTCTGCCCCTGAACTGTCCCCTGGCCCCCATCACCTGCTCTGTTTTCAACCTGTCCCTTTCCTCCCTCCCCTCTTCAACAAATATTGCGACCTGCAACTTCCCTTCCACTCATCTTCGGTCTACACATATTAAGCCCCCACTAGCTTTTTCGTTCCTTAGCTTAAACTGTAGGTCTCTAGGGAAACACAAGAGAGACATCTTTGATCTTCTTATCTCTATCTAAATAATGGCTTTATTTCTCACTGAAACATGGCTTAAAGATCACTCTGGCCCTGATATTGCATCCGCCCTCACCGACAACTACACATACATAGGAAAAAATAGAGTGGGGAAAGAGGGTGGCGGCATCGCCATAATTTTCAACAGATTATATTCTTGTAAAGAGGAGGACTTTGACATACCGAACAGTGAGGCAGGATATTTTAAACTTCTGCTATCCCCTAATTTTACCTTTTTTGGGATGCTCATTTATCGCTTGCCTGGCTCTGCCAGCTCGTGGGCAATTGCCCTTCCCGAGCTTATTGCCCCTCTACTGCAGGACTCTACGAACTTCACGATTATCGGTGACCTAAACCTGCACTTTAATGACTCATCTTGCTCAATTACATCCAATCTTCTTCAGGACCTAGAAGCTCTTAACATCATTTTACACAACTCATAAAGCTGGGAATCTGCTTGACCCCATCCTCTCCAATCTTGAATCCATTGTGTGCAGCCCATCTCTATCCATCGTACGGTCAGACCACTACTTGGTGACCTTTTCTGTCACTGCTAACTGTTCGCCCAACCTTCCCTCGACCGTCACTGAATCTAGACCTTTCAGAAAATGGACTAATGTGGACCCTACAAAATGTAACGCTTATCTTGAGAATACTATACCTTGCACTGAAGTTAACAAAATCGAAGCAGACTCTCTAGTTAACGCCTGGCTAATTGAAGCTGTTAATGTATGTCTACCCCTGCAAAAGAAAAAGCATAACCAGCATCACCCCCGCGCCCTGGTTCACAGATGCATTGAAAAAAGAAAAAAATCTATTTAAAAATCTTGAGCGCAAGTGGCACACACACTATGACACAGGCTCTAAACAACGATAATAATAATAATAATAATAATAAAGGGATTTGTAAAGCGCATGGTGACGCCATCCCGGCGTGTCCCCGCGCTGTGGAGAGAGAGGCAGACGTGAACGATGGGCTGGAAACTAGAGGGTATACAGGTAGGTCTTTAATAGTTTCCTAAATTTAGTTTCAGTGTCCGCTAGCCTGATATTCACTGGAAGAGAGTTCCATTTGTTGGCCGCTAACACACGAAAGGAGCGGCCTCCCATTTTGGCTTTTTTTATCCGGGGGATTTTAAGTAGACCAGTTCCCCTAGAGCGTAGTGTTCTATTAGGTGATGGCTAGATCCGTCAGATAAGGAGGGGCTTTGTGCGAGGTCATCCTATAGCACATTTAGAGCGCTTTGAATAAGATCCTCTTTTTTATTGGTAGCCAGTGTAGAGCAGCCAGGGTAGGTTTGGAGGCTGTTCTTTTGGGTAGTCTGAGGACTAGTCGTGCTGCCGTGTTTTGGAGAACCTGCAATCTCCTGATGTTCTTTTCCGTAGTTCCTAGAAGTAGCACATTGCTGTAGTCTATCCGGGAAGTCACTAGGGCTTGGGTCATGGTTCGTCTGGCCTCTAAAGGAAGAAGGTCCAGAGTACGGTTAAGGGTCTTCAGAATCCCAAAGCATTTCCCTACTACTTTATGAATATGACCATCAAAAGAAAGTTTGGGATCAACCCATATACCCAAATTCTTTGCTCCTTACAAGGAATGGGTAAAGGACCAAGACAAGGTGGCCACCATTCTTTTGTCCAGCTAGCATCATTTCCTCCTATCACTAGAACCTCCGTTTTAGAGCCATTTAGCTTCAAGCAGTGTTGGTTCATCCAACCTGCAAGATCCTGCATGCAGGTTTTGAAGTTGGCAGCTGCTATGGTGGGAGCGTGGGACAGGGAGATAAGCAGTTGGGTATCGTCGGCGTAGGAGACTAATTCAACACCGTACGATTGAACCACGTCTGCCAAAGGAGCCATGTATAGATTGAACAGGGTGGGGCTCAGGGCAGAGCCCTGAGGCACCCCTTGTTCTAAGGCTATGCTGTCTGAGAGGTAGGTACCTCTCTGAACCTGAAAGCAGCGGTCTGAGAGGAACGCTTTCAGCCAACCCAGTGCCGCCTTGGTGACCCCGGCTTTGTTTAGACACTGTAGCAAGATGGAGTGTGCTACAGTGTCAAACGCGGCACTGAGGTCCAGCATATTAAGTGCCATAGTATGACCCTCATCTGCTCCTGCCCAAAGAGTTTCGGTCGCTCTCAGGAGAGCTGTCTCCGTGGAGTAACCTGTCCGAAAGCCAGATTGAGAGCTATGAAGGAGATTGTTGGTTTCCAGATGGGCCATAAGCTGTTTATTGGCTATTTTCTCCGCCACTTTCGCTAGATTAGGTAGCAGAGAGATGGGTCGTAAGTTTTCCAGGGTGTCTTGGCTCACATTGGGTTTCTTTTTAATAGGGAGTACAATAGCTTTCTTCCACACTTCAGGAAGACTGGCCGAGGCAAAGGAGACTTGGAGCACATGTCTAAAGTATGGTTCCAGTACTGTTAAGCTTGCTCCTAGTACCTTAGGAGGAGCTGGGTCACGGGGGGAACCCGACTTGATACTTTTTCAAATGTTCGTAAGTATTTCTGGAGGGGGAACCGAAAAACAATGTAGGCATGACTCTATGAGACTAACTCCTTCACTTTCCATAAAATCATGACCAGATGTCGAGTTTCCAGAAAAGTTGGCATAGATGTCTGTTATCTTTCCAGAAAAGTATTTGGCAATTTTGTTGCACGTTTCCACAGAGTCAGTGTGGGCCGTAATATCAGTGGTTAGCACAGAGATTTCCTTAACGATTTTAAAAAGCTCTTTAGAAGAGTTCTCTGCTTCCCCAATGCGTGTTTTATAATGCAAGGCTTTAGTGGCGCGTATCTTTTTATTATAATCCTTTTGAGCTTTTTTATATTGAGTTTTAACTGTCGGGCAGAAGTTGATGCGCCATACCCGTTCTAATTTTTTACAGGCGGATTTAGCTATCTGAAGTTCAGGAGTAAACCACGGGGTGGATTTCTTCACATTCTTATATATTTTCATGTTGCGAATAGGGGCAGTGCTTTCTAGGGCAGTTAAAATACGGTTCTGTAGTCGACTATAAGCTGTTTCACAGTCTATACCTCCTGGAGGTCCTCCTGTTTCGAGTCTTTTGATAAAAGTGTCTTGAGAGAAATTTCTCCATTTCCGACATTGGTAGCGGTGTTCACAGTCTTTTTTTGGGACAGACTCAGATAGCCATACGTGGAACGGAATTAAGGAGTGATCTGACCAGGGTACCGGTTGAGGAGGTTGAACTTGCACTCCGGTCCAATTCCCGAAGATAGGGTCCAACAAATGTCCTAGTCTATGAGAGGGGTCACGATTTTTAAGGTCTAATTGTAGGGAGTGTAGTTCTGGCCTGATGTCCTTAGCATCTTTGTCGAGGAGATCATCAAAATGAACATTCATGTCTCCAAGCACCATGAATCTACTCTTTCTTATGGCTAGGTGTGCTGTAGCTTCCACCAGGCTAGCCGTGAAATCATACAGCCTACCTGGGGGTCTATATACAAGAATACCCGAGAGGGAGTGTTGAGGCCCTATTATAATAGTGAAAGAGCCTGTTTCACAATGATCGATCGTCAGGGGTGATAGGGAGCATTCCATCAGAGCTTTAATCGCGATTGCAATCCCTCTGCCCCTGCCTTCCTTCCTCTCCAGTCTGGAGAGGGAGTAGCCAGGTGGCATAGCCTCTATAATATCATGGTCTGATTATTCTCCTAGCCAGGTCTCAGTAAAAAACAGGATGTAAAGTGCCTCATCCTCAAGTAAGTGATATATTTGTATGCTATGTTTACTAAGAGATCTACAGTTTATCAGTCCCGCCTTTACCTGCCCTTTAGCGGGCTCATTGGTTGGTTCTTTATCAGGTGTAAAAGGACATACTGAGCAGCTATGCAGAGATATCGCCTCCATAGTGTGTTTACAGGGTAAGGTGAAAGTGGGACAAAGATCCAACGGTTCCTGTCTACCATACCGTAAATTAGGGGACTTTGGACGACCAGGATTACTGGCCCCGAGCCCCGTCCGGACGCGGACGGGCGCAGACGGGCTTGACTTTGGCTCGACTTTGGCGCGCTTCCGGCGCGACCGCTGCACGCGTCCGCTGCGCGGTCACGGTCCCACGCACATTTATGGGAGAGGTAGGGGCAGCTAGAGCGCTGACTTTGCAGCCCTGAGCAGATACAACACTGCCTTAAATAATTACCATATACTCTGCAGAACTGCAAAAAGAGACTACGTTAATATCACAATACTCGAGGCACAAAATCGCCCCAAGGCTCTTTTCAAGGCTGTACAAGAATTATCGGGAGCAGCATGCCAGCCCAAAGCGCCCTGCCTAGACGCCCCACAATGCAATTCCCTAGCTGAATTTTTCATTTCCAAAATAGACTCCATTAATGTTGATTTTGACAAGCCAATCCCCCCTTCGCCTTCCCCAAAACGACCTAATCCGGCCACCCTATGTGTCCCAGAAGCTTCTATGGACAAGCTCACCACTCCTCTGCAGCTGAGTAGCTCCACCAACAGGTCAGTATCCATGATCCTTCCTGAATCCGAACACTTAGAGGAAATCCATACTCCACCTGCCCAGCTAATTAGTACTTGGAACCTTCTCAACAGATCCTCACTCACCAACGTCATCAACAATATTAAATCTGGTTCTCCACTGGATCCACTTCCCCCTCAAATATTAAAAACTTTGGACACCCCCTCTCTTAATATTATTCTGGATCTACTTAATTCCTCCCTCAGAGAAGCCAAGGTCCCCTCCGCGTGGAAACATGCTATGGTCAAGCCACTATTAAAAAAGGCTAATGCTGACACCAACAATCTATCCAATTTCCGTCCCATTTCTCTCCTCCCTGTTTTCTCAAAAATATTAGAAAAGCATATTATCACACAACTCACTCAGCATGTTGAATCCAATAAGATCCTCCATCCATCTCAGTCTGGTTTCAGATTTGGTTTCTCAATGGAATCCACCCTGTTGGGGGTCTCGGAAACTATTTGTTGCGGAGTGGATGAGGGGGAGACCGTAGCACTCATTCTACTCGACTTGAGTGCCGCTTTTGATACAGTCTCCCACCCCATCCTCATAAATACCCTCAGATCATCTGGCATCACCGGCTCAGCCCTCAACTGGCTCATCAGCTTTCTTTCAGACCGCACTTTCCAAGTCTTTTCCCCTTCCTCTGCCTCTCAAATCTATAAATCAGCGCATGGTGTTCCCCAGGGCTCCATTCTAAACCCCCTACTTTTCAATTTGTACGTCAGCTCTCTGGCCTACATTGCAGAACAGGCAGGTCTAACCATCTACTCATACGCTGATGATACACAGATCATCAACTCTCTCTCGACCAGTTCTAATTCCACCCCTTCTTCCATCTGTACCGGTCTTAATAACATCGCCAAGTGGATGCACAAACACAAACTTAAGCTGAATGGAGGGAAAACAGAGCTTCTCTTATTTGGCGAGAATACTACCCTGTGGGGCCCCCAACATTGGCCCCCACAAATGGGTAAGCCCACCATACCATCTAAAACAGCTCGTAATCTGGGCGTCACATTCGATAATCAACTTTCCATGAAACATCATGTGGTAAAAATCTCCTCCACCTGTATTACCATCATCAAGTGGCTTCGTAAGATCATCGGGATGCTCCCTCAGGAGACCCAGAAAACCGTAGTCCAGGCCTTAATCACCTCTAGACTGGACTACGGCAACATTCTTCTCCTGGGGACGTGCAAAGAGGTAACCCGTAAATTACAGACAGTCCAAAATATGGCGGCTCGGCTGCTCTGTTAATTACCTAACACATCTCCCACTTCAAACTCACTTCGTAAATTGCACTGGTTACGTAATGAAAACCGCACGAAATTTAAGGCCCTCTGCTATATGCGCAGGATAAATACAGGCCAGGCCCCACCATACCTCAAAACCTTAGTGCATCGATACAGCCCTGCCCGTACCCTTCGATCCTCTAATCAGCATAGGTTCCAAGTTCCTAGAGTCAAGAGAGCCAGGATGGGCGGTCGGTCTTTCTCCGTCCTGGCCCCATCCCTCTGGAACTCTCTTCCTTTTTCTCTTCGCACGGAACCCTGCTATCTTAAATTTCGTAAAGAAGTCAAGACCTGGTTATTCAACCAATAATGTCACTTTAGCTACCTATCTGTCTTCCCCTCACTTTGGTCTCTAGCGCCGGGAAACCTCCGGGTAGCTGCACGCTTTATAAGCTTAAATATAATAATAATAATAATAATAATAATAATAATAATAATAATAATAATAATAATAATAATAATAATATTCTAGGTGACTCAAGCATGGAGTTTTTAAAGCTTTCCTTGACATTTCTGCTGTTTAGGGGGAGTGTGATAGTATTTTTCCGAACCCAGATCATATAGAAACTTCTTAACATAGCGAATCCAGTCAACCTTGGTGGAATTTTCAAGTGCAAGGCAATCCTTCAACAAGCTTTGGGTAAAGATTAATTTGGTTTATGACCAAATTCAGTGCCATAACAGAATTGGCTGCATCTTGATGGTATCAGAAATATAAGGTAAGCCTAATTCTGTGTGGCAACCGAAAGTTGTAGTGCCTTGCGGAACAGCAAGGAGAAACCTTAAAAAGCTGTTCTCCACTTTTTGGAGAGCTTCCACCTGTGCATAGCCCCACACCCCTGCTCCATACGTGGCAGTACTGATACATTTTGCTCGATATATGCAGAACATCTCAACCGGAGGTCTATTTCCTAGTCTCTGTGTAAATATCAATAACGCCATGGTTGACCTTAAAAACAAAAGCTTTCTAGTTTCTATAGCTTTTCTCCATGAGCCTTTTTCATCCATTAGAATTCCAAGATAGGGGTATGTAATTGTGTTCTCCACCCTGGAATTATCAACAAAAATGTCTCTCCTTTTTTTGTTTTTAACTCCTGAACTCATTATAAAAGGTATTTTAATATTGATTTTTAAATCAAGATAAGACATAAAGGCAGTATATCTATTTAGTGAGCGCGGGAGTTCCAGAGGAGTGCGGGTGATAATCACAGCGTCGTCCACATAGAGAAGAGCGGGTATCTGGCGATTATAAAGTAAAGGTAGGTCCTGGCACCCCTCCAACATGGCTTTTTCTAGACCGTTGGTGTGAAGGGTGACGAGAAAGGGGGCCAGGACGCAACCCTGCCTGACACCCCGCTCGACCCTAAATGGTCATCTCTCCTCCTTTTACAAATCTCACTCTAGCCGTTGCGTTAGAATACATTTCACGGAGAAAACTAATTTAGGGAAGGTCAACCCCCATTGCTGTTAAAATGCCCCACAGTTTCGAATGGCTTATGCAGTCGAAGGCGGATGTTAAATCCACGTAAGCCATATGGAGCTTCCCACCTTTTGCATTTACGTATTTGCCCATGATTAAAGTTAAGTTTAGGACTTGCTCAATGGTGCCCATACCTTCCCTGAATCCATATTGGAGGTCCGATAATATTTTGTTGTCGTCCGCCCAGTGTTGGAGGCGCTCTAATAAAATGCACCCAACAACCTTTCCCAGAGAGTCTAATAATGAAATAGGGCGGTAACAAGATGGGCTTTGTCGGTCTCCCTTTTTGAAAATAGGTACAAGGATAGGAAGTGACCATGAATCTCACAGTCTGACTTTACACGTTGCCTCCAGGACTCTAAGCAGGATCGGTGCCCAAAGGTCCTTATTGAATTTATAGAGGTCGACTGGGACCCATCTGGCCCTGGCGCCTTTCCTCCGCTACTAGCCATTAGGGTGAATTCAACTTCTGCCTGGGTGAAATCTAGAACCAAAGGAACAAATGGAGATTTAATGTTCACACCGTTTGTTCCTACTTAGTTCTGGGCTGTCGATGCACTAATGTTTTGTCCGAAAATCTGAGAAAAGTGTTCCACCCAGGATGTCTCATCAAGTGCCAGTTCGATTTTACTAGTGTCTCTAGTTCCTGAAAGAAATGGGGCATTAATAACTTTCCAGAAGGTAGTGCTGCCTTTCATTAAATACAGCCCATAATTTCTGTTTCAATTCATTTTTTCTAAGTCGAATTACAGAATAATAAATGTTTTGAAGATGAATTATTTTCTGCTTATTTCTAACTGGGTTGTGGAGAGCAGTTTTCAGGCTCAAATATGCTTTGGTGCATGCATTATTAAACCAGCCTACCTTGGTTATCTTGTTCCCTTTGGGTTTGACACATAGGGCTTCCCTTACTGATTTAGTTGTGACCATAAACTTGTTTATCATCTCCTGAGGGGTAACACCCTCATCTAAATAAGTATTAAGAGCATGCTGAGAATCCACAACAACCTTCTCCATAATCTTGACTGGGTCAGCATGTTCCCACTTAAGTGAGTAACCGTTTAGTCTAATCAGGTGCAGATTTTCCTCACCATGTGATCTCATTTGGCAAATCTTTTCCCTCCTCCTCAGTAGAGAAAGAGTAACAGAATATGGAAAATGGTCACTAAAAGCACAATCATGTGTTTTAAAATTCAGAATGAGAGGTGCCGCCATGTTGGACAAAATAATTAAGTCTATGCAACTAGAGAGACCTCTACCAATAAAAGTAGGAATAGGAGGGATTGTAGGTGACATTCGTTCATTTGCCAAAGCCAATTGAAGAATAATTAAGGTCTCATTTAAACATGCCCCACTCTGGTTCTGTATAAAATGAGTCAAATTATCAACTTTCTCTTTTTGTAAACCGCAAATTATATTATCATTGAGGGTAAGATTAAAGTCACCCCCCCAAATAATAATTGGTCTTTTGTTTTGGTATTTATTTTTAAGTTCCAGGAGGGTGTCGCATAACTCTTTAAGAGTATTAATCAGCTGAGACTGTGATAGATTATTATAAAAGTTAACTATAATGAAGATGTCGGATTTATTAATATCAAGAATAATTATTTGAAAGTTAACCTCAAGTTTTAGAGCAGTAATTTCCCGTGCTTTAAATAAGTTAGAAATATAAATCGACAGTCCTCCTTTTGCTCATCCAGATGGAGACGGAGTAGCGGGCGAGTGGAAAGTTTTATAACTATTTAGATGAATGGGTAATACCACCCACGTTTCTTCAAATGAAAGAATGGAATAGGTCTGTGAAAAGGTCAACCACTCATCGTAGTTGACCTTGGATCGTAGGCCGACAATATTCCAAAAAAAGAACACTGAATAGTGACCCTCTCGAGGTGTTTTCTTCTTGGGAGATAGATATAACAGGAACTCCTGTGTGGGCTACAGTAATAGCATCTACACTAGAAACCGGATTTAAAGAAATATTATGTATAGACCCTACGATCATTACCACAGGACTGGTATCTAAAGTAACTGGAGAAGATACAAGCTCCATCTCAACCAGGACCGTTTTGGGGTTCAAGGTGGTTATTGGTACAATACATACCCGCTCCTCCCCTGTTTGTGGCGAACTAATGGGATGTTCTAAGGGGGCATCGCTAGGTCTTTTCTCCTGGCTATACACCTTTCTAGAAGGGGTCAGTTGATTGTCAGTCCACTGCATTTAAAGGGGATAGAACGTCAAACATATTTGGCGTGAGAATGGAAACAGACTCTACTCTTCTGGGCGGAAAGGTAGGTTTATAAAAGAAACCCAAAGGGAGGGCCGTGATGTTTGAGCTTTGATGGAAGAATTCCTCCTTATGTGTCAATAAACATCGAAACATTCTGGGACGTTCAAGATTTATGACAATACAATCACCCGAGATGGTTTTTGTAGAGACCAACCCACCCCACTCTTCGTACCATCAAGATTTCATTAATGTGGTGGGGACTAAAGTTCATAAATGTGGTCAACCAGTCTGCTGCTTTATTGCGTAGAGTCGTCCAAGATTCCTGCTGCCCCAGATTTAGTTCAGGGACCCCGGTTAGTACTATTACATACAGACAGGAAGCAGGTGGTAGGTCTAATGTTCCTGGACTCGGGTACCCGGAAGTTTTTTGAGGGATATTTTGTCTATCCTGGCCCATCGTGGTCCTGTTTCCCTCCCTGTTGAGGTTCTTAGAATCGGTGTTCTCAGCCATACATAAGGATGAGGTGACTATTTGCGGTTCGCTTGGTCTACCACGTATTCGGGGTCCTTGGTCCCTCCGTATGAGGGAGACTGATCCCTTTGGGCCCGGGCAGTGAATAACCTTTTCTAGACTATTTCCAATTAAGCCTATAACTCCTGTCAGCTGCTCAATTTTTTCCTCCAAGTGCCCGAATCTTTCTTCCATAAGAGTGCTTAGCTGTTGCATCATTGAACTAATCTTGGATTTTAGAGTCCTCTGACCATGTCTTCAAGGGCTGCCTGGGAACCTAAGGGAGACTCTGTTAAGTTAGGAATAGTTACTTCTACCTGTGTGCCCATGGATTTTACAGTTACGTCAGTTTGTGTTTCTGCTAGTACGAGTGCTTGGGGCTAGAGGCGGCAGCTCCCATGTTGCTGTAATCTGTA
Source organism: Lissotriton vulgaris (assembly GCF_964263255.1). Lineage (NCBI taxonomy): Eukaryota > Metazoa > Chordata > Amphibia > Caudata > Salamandridae > Lissotriton > Lissotriton vulgaris. Next base: position 182,891,002 of record NC_141688.1, on the reverse strand, counting down.
CCCCCCTTTGCACCTTTCTTTCTGGATTTAGCTGCGTTCCTCTTTAACAGCTTGGTTTGTTTCTGAGTTTGCGGTTTTGTCCCTGGTGGTGAGCTGTTATCAGTGTCCCTTGGTTGAATCATTGAGTGTGAAGGTTGTTTACCCATCGAGGGGTTACTCTATTTCGAATGAATGATGATTTGGGGGGTTAGGGGAATATTAGAGCCTTCTAACCTAGTCAGTGGAAACAGGGTAGGGTCAAGTAAGAGCTGTTGTTCCGTTAGCTGGATCTCAAGGGTTAGGAGCGACTCAGCTCTGATCAAAAAGGCATCTAATGTGCCTGCTATGCTCTTGCATTTCTCCATTTCTTTATTAGAAATATTTCCCACCTAATTACGAACACTCAATAGATGATCCATAATACTTAAGTTGATATGGAGCAAATAATCATTCGGTCAGGGTACGCTTAATGGGGAACCAGAGGAGTAAAAACATGCACAAAGCTAGCTGTTCAATTCCCTTAAATGCCTCTAATTTGGGTAAGTCAGACCAAATCCAGTAGGGGGTAGTCAACAATGTGTTGACAGTTTGTTATACTTAACTTCCCAATGATCGATCATAAAGAAAGAAAGAAAGATATTACAACTTAGTACAGGTCAAACAACTCCCTTAAATGTCAGGAATATGGGAACTTAAAGAACACGCTTTGCATATATGTAAGAAAGCCGGGCGTTCTTATATGAGTCCAATGAGCTTAAGAGGTCAATGACGTTCTTACTCACAGTTTGAAATGACATGGGGCCCAGGAAAAATACAACCAAGGGAGGTGGCCCTGCCCTGCCTTCTCCTGGCCCTGATGCACACAGACGGGCCCGCACGTGACACAGGAACTCTCTCCTCCTCCCTTTTAGCACCTCCTGCTGCTAAGGGTCACGGTGGCAGCGTGGAGTCCGGCAATGGCGTGGGCTGATTGATGGCGGCAAACAGTCATTCAGGGCAGGCAGAAACAGCGCGCCTGTAGGCTTTATTCTGCTGCACAAGGTGAGTTGCACCACTCCGAGAAAGAGCTCCCAGTGGAGCAAGTGCAGGTTCAAATTGCAGGTTCTTCTGGGACTCCACACTTTTCCACTCTCGCTTGCTTGAGTCACCTCTCTCCTGTCCATCTTATGGGGCAAGGTTTGAGTACAAAGTCCTTTTTCGGTAGTCCAGAATTTATGCAGGAGTGGGAGAGAGACTAATGGGGTCAGTGAGCTACTGGGCGCGAGGAAAGGATGTCAAGCCAATCAAATTGCAAGTAAAAATAAAAGTTAGAGGCTCACCGGTGGCTCATCACAAACCGCACCCGGTCAGAACCATGCCGTCTCCGCAGGCTGCCTCCCTAGGCCACACTGGTACAAGCGGTCCTGTCTCTCAGCTGCGCTTCCCCCAAGATCTGCCACTTGTTACCTCAACTGTGCCTCTCAGCTACCCCCCGCTGTCTCCAGCGGGTGCCGAAAACTCCACTCTCTGCAACTGCCACCATCAGCCTCTCCACCTGTGCAAGTCTCCGCCGGGGGTTTAGGCCAGAGGTTTTAGGCGGGTACGTCGGGGAACCGGGGGCATTAGGCAGACAAAATCGGAGTGACCGCGGCGGGACGGTGTCGGCGTCAAAGGCTTATCTCCCGTACTGTGGCAACAGCGAAAACACGGACTGGCTCAATGAATGCCTGTGTCTGATTGTATTATTTTTAATCATATGCCTGCTTATGTTAGCAAAAATACTGCATTTTAGAGCATGTCGTTAAAATAAATATTTTTAACTTTTCCGTGTCTCTATTTCCTCACATTGTGGACTGGTATGAGAATAACGAATGAGTGTTCTTGATTCCCACCATTCCTGAGAGTAACTTAAGTTGCATGTTCTGGGTTGTCTAATCATTGGTAACTTTACTATAGGGCAAAGAGCTAATGAGACACTGATGCTAGTCGGTTAGGGATTCTAGGTACTGAGGTACACCACAATTCACTGAGGTGATGGGTTGCTGTGCACAGTTCTGTGTATGAGCAGAATCCCTGCAACACCACAGCGCCGAGATACCCCTGATGGGGTGATTCAGGCGCTATATAAATGAATAAAATATAAAATATCAAATATTAACAGCCAATAACACCACCACCACACTCCATATTTGACTAATACCACCACCAATAAAAGGGCAGGGACTAGACTCACCTATTCCCCTCACATCCACATATTCCTTTCAGACACTTGTGTATATAAATATATAGTGAGAAACTGGGTTGTTGGTCGCGGGGGAGGAAACTCTACCAAGCAACAGCTACAATCCTTGTCAGGGTGAACAACAAAAAGTCTCTAAATTAACCTGTGCTTAACTTTCTGGTAGCTTGGTACAAAAGACGTCTGGCTTAGGCAAGAGGCATTGTTTAAACTATTTTGCAAGCACAACACAAACACTTTTCCTTCATTTATAACCGATTGTTTCTTACCCCCGCCTACCTAAATTAGATACATAGCACAAACCCCAATACCGGCTGGACATGCTCCCTGGGTGACGCTGATCTCAAACACATGCTTTTCCCTTTCACACATGTTTTTAAATTTTGGGAACAGGTTTGGCACCAAATGAACACTATTTTTCACACCACAGCTCCCCTCTTCCTTACAAACTTTTTATTAGATAGCTTAACACCGGACTGGAAAAGAGGACAATCCCAGCTGATACTCATTGATTTGTTACTAGCTGTAGCTTTTCAACAGATATCAAAAAATTGGAAAGATTCCTCTAAATTGTCCTATTTAGCTTGGTGGTATGCTAAGTGTCACAATCATCGCCTAGATACAGCACTCGTTCATCCTATCTCTCTTGCTACAAAAAGATGATACCTTTGGGGCCCCCTCACACAATTTCTAAATGATGCAGTGTGTAGGAGAGTAGGGTCTGCTTCCTATGGTTACCCCCACTTTTTGCTATGATTCTCTGTTTTTTTTAACTTTAATGTGGCTGTGGGCCTGCCAATCAGACCCACAGCCCAGCTGTTCTCTCTCTAAATTGATACCATGTACTTTAGATACATACCAGATTGGTTACAGGGTCACCCTTGTGAGCCTCTGCATAGTGTACCATAGGTACTTAGGGCATAGGTGCACTTTAGGCCTACCAGGGGCTGCAGCATGTATTGTGCCACCCCTGGTTTGCCTTCCAAACTTACACCACAGGTCTGTGCATGCAGCCTGGGTAAGGTGGTGTAATCACCCCTATTTAGATATGGTACACCTATATCTTCCTTTACATATAGACACATATACACCTATAAGTCACTCATATGGAAGGCCTTAACAATCCTGGAGGCAGAGTGCTTGGTTTTATATGAGAGGGTGCCCTAGCACGAGCTGAGCCTGTCTGCAGCTTTCGGAACCATCTCCTTATAGCTGTTCTATGATATAGCCATACCATGTACTCTTAAGTGCATTATAATCCTTTCAGTTAAGTTTAACTTTAGTTTGGCTTTATCAAAACATGTTGTGTAAGGTATCAAACACTTTGGAATACTACCTTCCCGCCACTCCTGGTGGCAGGGGAAGAAATCCACCCTTCTAGAGGGAGAAGACATGTTGGGCTCGATTCACAGAACTAACTTAAGACAAAATCCTAAACGTACTACCATTTCGATATTCACAGAAGGCACTTACTCATTTCGGTATTCACAGAAGTTAGGAGTGTTAACTTTAGGACTCCTAAATACCTTCTGTGAATACCGAAAGTCTTAAAATTAGGATTTTTCTCAGTTTAGTAGTAGTAAAGTAAGGACTCCTAACTTTAGGACTCCTAAATGCCTTCTGTGAGTACCGAAAGTCTTAAAATTAGGATTTTTCTCAGTTTAGTAGTAGTAAAGTTAGGACTCCTAACTTTAGGACTCCTAATTGCCTTCTGTAAATACCGAAAGTCTTAAAATTTGGATTTTTCTCAATTTAAGTTTTAAAGAAGAATTTATTGAGCAATAAGGAAGTAAAATTGAATAGGCAAAATACATTACAATACAAATTGGTGTTAGAACAATATCAGCTGTATAAATAAAAAGAAGAACAAGGGAAAAGAAAAGAGGGAGAGAAGGGGAGGGGGAGGGAAAAACAAGAAAGACAAGGAAAAGAAGGAGTGAAAGAAGTAGTCACTTGTAATAATAACCGTTGCATGTACAAAGTCTCTTAAAACACTTGTAAACAATGTATATAAGCATAAAAATATCTAATATAACCACTCCTTCCAAAAAAGAGTCTTGTTTTTGATTTTAATAAGAGGATTGTACCAAATAGAAGATTGTAGGAAATGGGAACGATCGTCCATACCATCCAGAAAAAGAGGAGAAAAAGTTTTCCTAGCATTTTTAAGAATCGGGAGAGACATTCTAATTGGAATGTGTGATAAAGAAACAAAGTGTTCAAAAGAAAAGGGATGAAAAAAGGAGGATTCAACCTCAGCCCATAACGGTTGTGAAGATTTGTCAAGGGAGCGTTCAGTAAGAAGGGAAGCTGAGTGCATAAGAAAGAAAGAGTCATGATAAGAGGAGAAATCCAGGAAGTTGACCCCACCCATATTTTTAGGACATTGGAGTTTGGCGAAGGACATTCAATCCTTCTTATTTTGCCAAAAAAAGCGAGAGAGAATAAAGTAAATAGATTTATAGGTAGATTTGGGAATGTTAACTGGGAGATTGGAGAGGAAGAATAGGATGATCGGAACTAACATCATTTTTATAGAGTCTAACCTACCCCACCAAGATAAAAACAAGGGATTCCATTTCGCTGTGGATTCCTTTAAAGTGTTGTTAAGAATTTTAATATTTAATGCAACTGTATCTTTAATTACTGGAGTGAACCACAAGCCCAGATATTTAATTTTGTCAGGATTCCAATGAAAAGAGGAGGACAGAAAATCAGAACGAAAACAAAAACCATTCAGAGGTAAGATTTCAAACTTATCCGTATTAAGTTTGTAGCCCGAAACCAACGCAAACTGGGAAACTTCAGATAAAAAAGCTGGAACAGAAGTTTGAGGATTTGATATGAAAAGAAGAAAGTCATCTGCATAGGCAGAGAGTTTCAGCTGAGAGGTTCCATAGGGAAAACCCGTAATGTCAGGGTTCAATCTCAGTTTTGTGAGAAAAGTTTCTAACGTTAAAATAAAGAGAAGGGGAGAGAGAGAGGACAGCCCTGGCGAACTCCTCGGAGAAGAAGAAAAAAGGAAGAAACAAGGCCATTTGCTAATATAAAAGATCTAGGAAAAGAATATATTAAAGAAACATAAGAAAGAAACTTTGTGCCAAAACCAAACCAAGTAAGAGTAGAGAACATAAACTGCCAATCAACTCGATCAAAAGCTTTCTCAGCGTCAAGGGCAACAGCTGCCAACGACTGTTTATAGGTTCGAGATTTACCGAGAACATTGAAAAAGAGACGCGTATTGTCGGAGGGGTGTCGTCCCTTAATGAAACCAGATTGCTCTTTACCAATAAGTAGAGGTAAAATTGTATCAAGGCGAAGAGTAAGAATTTTAGCAAAAATGTTATAATCAATATTAATTAACGAGATAGGATGATGGTTTTTGCACAGAGTATGATCTTTATTATCTTTAGGAATTAGGCAAATTAGAGCTTCTTGAAAAGACCCTGCAGACTTCTTAGACTCAATAAAGAAGGAAAACAATTGATGAAGTTTTGGTACCAGAAGAGCGGCAAAATTTAAATAGAATTCAATAGAAAAGCCATCCGGACCCGGGGCCTTACCTTTTTTGAGCATGTGAATGGACTCTAAGATATCTTTAGGCAAAATATCAACCTCCAAAGAAGAAAAGTCTACATTAGGTGCAAAAGGAAGAGGATTTGTAGCTAAATAGTGATTTATACTCGCAAGAGTAGGAGGACTCTGGAGTGTAGAGTTGTTGAATTAAGTTCGTAAATTTGTGTAAAATGTCATCATCTTTATATAAGGTAGTGTTCGAAGAGTCAACAATAGAGTCTATTTTAGTTCTTTCCCTTTTAACCTTGAGATATTTTGCCAATACGTTTCCAGCTTTGTTCTGTGCACTATAGTATTTAGCAAAGATTTGAGTAGACATAAGTTAGCAGACTCCGTGGAAATTTTGTTGAAAATTTCGCCTGAATAAGTTGATTTAGATCAGCTTGATTATAAGTTGAAAAGTAAGAATGCTCCAGGTGTTTGATTCGGGAAGAAAGGGAATGAATAGTCTGACTAGCAAGATGCCTTTTCCTGGCAACAAAAGAAATAATTAAATCTCTAGCAGCAGCTTTAAAAATATCCCATAATAATTGAGGAGATACTTGGGGTGATTCATTGGTCTAAAAAAACGTGGTTGCAAAAGAAAGGAACTCCGATGTAAATGTAGTGTCTAGAAGGAGAGCATTATTATATCTCCATCTCTTAGTGCCTTTCCTGGGAGGCATTAATTCTAAAGCTAACGTGACAGATGCATGGTCAGATATTAAAATCGATCCAATATCAGAATGTAGAATGTGTTGAGTTAGAACCTTGGAGACAAAAATATAATCAATACGGGATTAGGAACAATGGGTAGGGGAGAAAAATGAATATTCCTGTAGGGAGGGATGACAGAGTGTCCATGAGTCAACAAGAGACCTTTGGGATATAGCAGAGGTAAATTGAGTATGAACAGACGAGGGGGCGAAGCGCGATTTGGATTTTCTGTCAAGGAAGAGGTCCATAATCATGTTACAATCGCCACCAAGAATAAAGTAGTCATCAGTGTATTGCATTAAAGAAGTGAGAATCTGAGGCCAAAATGATGGATCCTGTACAGTGGGAGCATACAAATTAAAAATAGTTAAAGGAATTTTATCTACTAACAGAGATACTACAACCCATCTACCCTCCGAGTCATTGTCTTGACTCAAAAGTTGAATATTTAAGCGCTTATGACAAAGGACAGCAACCCCATTTTGCTTTCCCGATCCAGGAGAAGCAAAAACATGACCAACCCAGTTGCGACGAAGCTTAGCAACCTCTACATCCTTAATATGAATTTCCTGTAACAATGCAATATCACATTTCAAATTAGCTAAATGGGATAATACACGTTGACGCTTAATAGGTGACCCCAAATCCTTCACATTCCAAGATATTAACTGTAAAGACATTTAAACTTCAATTTTGTGAGAAATAGAGAAATAAAAAAGAGACAAATGAAGTGTAAATGGAGACAAGAATACAATAAGAAATGGAGCAATTGTGAGGTAAGAACAAGGCATCTGAGAGAAATATAGGAAGAACTGAGGAGAGAACCAGAATAATGACGGGAGAGAAGAAAGGATGAAAAAGAAAAGGGAAAAGAGAGAGCAAGTGCAGGGAAAGATAGGAGTAGGACAGGACATGGAAAACATAAAGACAAAAAACGGAAGTAATGATAAAATGTTGCAACAAAGACATACCACAAAAAGACGAGAAAAACAGGGGTGGTGAAGCAACATGAGGGGAATGGCACATTGGAACAGAAGACCCCACACCGAGGTCATGAGGACAGGAAACATCTCCAGGGGGGACACCATGAAGGATAAGACGATGAGGGACCATTAACCAGCTACATAAGAAATAAATAAGAGAGAAAAGTTACAGAAACATTGATACAAATAATAGGGAAACAAAATATCCATTATGAGGTGAGCAACACAATCGAAGCACAACATACAACATAGGGAAACTACATGACATGTCCGAAAAAATACCTCTAATTAACTGATGGAAAACAAGGAAAGAGTAATGAAATAAAAGACAATATGAACAACCAGCAGAAACAGACAAAATTAGTGGAAGAGACTCATGGTCGAGGGATATCCATGGCTTCCGTCTTGCAATTGTTCAAGAACTTTCGAAGCAATTCAGGATCTTCAAAGGATGTCGTCTTATTGTTGTAGGTGACTTTGAAAAGACACGGATGAAACAGCCCATATCTGGCATTTAAGATGCGCAATTCTGGTCTGAAGTCCAAAAATCTCTTCTGACGATCAGCTGTTATTTTGGCATAGTCTTGAGCAAAAAATAGGTTCGCACCATGCCAGGTGATTTTCCCGCGCCGCTTGGCCGCTTTAAGAACCCTCAGCAAATTGGTGTACTCTAAAAAATACAAAATAACACCTCTTGGCTTAGAAGAAGACGCTGTAGACAAAGGAGGGGTCCAAGAAGATGAGCACGTCGGATATTCAAAACAGGAGTGTCAGGAAGTCACAAAAGTGTTGGTAAAAATGTCTGAAAGAATAATGTTTGAGTCGGCCCTTCAAGACCCTCTGTCAAGCCATAAATACGGAGCCTATTGCGCCTGTTTCGATTTTCCAACTGTTCAATCTGCTGTTTAAGGTGCAGAATCTCGCCGGACATATTGAGAAGCTGGTCAGTGAGCTCCTGTACCCTATCAACACGACACCAAGACCCCACTCTCTGCTCCGTAACTAGCGAAGAAGACTCCAAATTTTGCAGACGTGAATTAGTCTCCTCCATGTGCGGTTTGAGTGCAAAAATTTCTTCCAAAAGAAGTTCCATAGAGATGGAAGAGGAAGAGTTAGTGGGGGATGGTGGATTCACTTTAGCACGTTTGCCAGAAACAGACGCAGTCGCAGGGGAAGTTTTAACATTTGGTTTCCCCCCTGATCGGGAGATAGCACCTTTTGAGGTGACAGGTTCTTTGGCACGCTCCTCTGTTGAGTCTTGAAGGACATTAAAAGGATTAAAGTCTTCAAGCGTTGCCTCAGAGGGCTGAAGAGGTACAGTGCGACTGGCACGTGACATAGCCATAAGCCCTTACACCAAAAACAAAAAGTAGAAGGCAAAATGGACTAAAATTGTGACCAGTATATGTAAAATATTAGTTTTCTATTTATTGGTTGTCAGCTCAAAAACGTTGAGAAAAAGCTATTATGAGGTTGGGCTCCAGTAGGCGCAGAAAAAGAAGTTGTCAGGAACTTGGGAGCTTGGAGGCACAGAGCGAGAGGTTCACAATTTGCTGGACTGCATACAAATGTGAAAAAGCAGACTGATCTTAGCTGGGCAGCAGGTAAGTGTTAAAAAGAAATTATTACGCCATTCGACAGTATGCAGGTGCAGAAGAGGGGAATTATCTGCATGTCTGGCCTCACACAGCAAAAAAGACCCCCAACTCCTTAATAATGATGAAACTGTACAGGTGTTGGTGAGGAGATTAAATTAGAAAAATAGCGAGATTTGAAGAAAGAAAACACAGCGTCATATTTCAAAGGCTTCAAAAACACCTCAGGCAGCAAAGGAATTACTCTCAGTGACTTCGAGAAAAACAAAATGGCAGTGCAACATTCCTCACACACGCGAGAAAAAAGTGAGAAAATATGTCGCGCTGGGCTCACCCTGGACGGTTTCGGGCTAATAAGCAGGCAGCACTCACATTCCGACGCCTGGGAATTCTTTACTGAAGGTCCGAACAGCAATTATCAGCCCCGGAGACGATGGCGGCCCTCACACCGCAGCGGAGCTCTCGGAACCAGCAGCCACGCCCCCCGATTTTTCTTAATTTAGTAGTAGTAAAGTTAGGACTCCTAACTTTAGGCGTCCTAAATGCCTTCTGTGAATACCGAAAGTCTTAAAATGAGGACTCCTAAACTGAGAAAAATCCTAATTTTCAGACTTTTGGTATTCACAGAAGGCATTTAGGAGTCCTAAAGTTAGGAGTGCTAACTTTACTACTACTAAATTTAGAAAAATCCTAATTTTAAGACTTTCGGTATTCACAGAAGGTATTTAGGACTCCTAAAGTTAGGAGTCCTAACTTTACTTCTACTAAATTGAGAAAAATCCTAATTTTAAGACTATCGGTATTCACAGAAGGCATTTATGAGTCCTAAAGTTAGGAGTCCTAACTTTACTACTACTAAATTGAGAAAAATCCTAATTTATAGACTTTCGGTATACACAGAAGGCATTTAGGAGTCCTAAAGTTAGGAGTCCTAACTTCTGTGAATACCGAAATGAGTAAGTGTCTTCTGTGAATACCAAAATGAGTAAGTGCCTTCTGTGAATACGAAAATGGTAGTATATTTAGGATTTAGTCTTAAGTTAGTTCTGTGAATCGGGCCGTAGTTACTGGTTTACCGGGTTAAAGTTAAACAGAACCTCAGCATCACAAAATGGATGCTGCTGCCACAGACAGAGTCTGACCTCCTGTTGCTAGACAAAACACCTGCAGGGGAGGCCTGGACAATAGGTTTCCTGTCCAGGGAGGTGCCAGCACCTCCCCAAATAGGCTTTTGTTTATTGGGGCAGGGAGGGCTGCATTCAGTGAATGCTTTACAGACACTGCCTGGGGCACTCAAGGTGTTCCTTGCATTTCCCAGTTCAAACCGTTTGCAGGGGCACTCTGCCCCAGCTCTGGCATGAAACTGGACAAAGTGAAAGGGGTGTACCCACCCCCTTTCCAGGTCCACCCATAGGAGGGACTTTAAGGGTAGTCCAGCCCCTAAACTCAGTATAATTATAGGAGCTGTGTCCCTAGGACTTTAGCTTACCCTGGACGAAACTTTGGAATTCTCCCATGTGGTCAAGGAGTGACCGCCCTGTTCAAACAGGCACCAACCGCAACTTTTCCAGTCTGCATTTTTCAGGCTCCCACTGGATCCCAAAGAATCTGTGACACACGACATGGACTTCCACACATCTCTGACCCCGACCTTTACTCACAGCAAAGCTGAGGCATGTGGCGGACACGAGAGACGTCAGACTAGAACTCCTGGACATCCTGCATTTTACAAGCTGCACTCCTTTTTTGAGGTATCTCGAAGTAGTGCATTGGGGTGCTTGATGCCTCAGCCCCAAGCAACAATTGCACTTAAGCTCCGGCCTCCCCACTCCACGAGTGTCCCGAGGGGCCCGCTCTTGTATTTCAGCTTGATGCATCTTCCTGGTTCCTAGTTCATTAGCTAGTGAGCCCCCTGAAGACTTTCTTTTAAACCTAACTTATTTTCCTGATTGCTCCATGGTTGCTCCAACTTCCCTACAAAGGAGAAGCTCTTCAGACCTTGCTGTTCTTAACCGAAGACAATCTCGACATTATGCATGAGTTGTGTTTGCCAAGGCTTGTTGACTCCAATCTGGATACCAACACCGCAGTCGACTAGATTCTTTGTGGGACTGCTTCAATCCATCTCCTGGTCATCGTAGATGCCTCCTGGTCCTCGTGGCTGAAGAGACAACTTCACATCTTCACCTGAAATTACCCAACATCTGGTGGCATCCTCCTATCATCACCCTGGTCACTGGCAAGTGACCCAGATTTTGTCCCTTCTGCTTTCAGGTTCTACAGATCTTCGATCCACCCTTGGATCCACCCAAACACTTTTCCTCTGGTTGCCTGCAGCACTTCTTTGCAGCTCTCCATTGAAAACGAGGACGAAACCTCACACGAAAAGACATTTATACACCCGGCTTCCCTGGGTGAGGTAACACGAGTCCTCCAGTGCTCCCGTGGGTCTTGACTCTCAAAGTGTCCTAGTTTAAAAGGGTTCCATCGTACTCCATCCGGAAGTGTCCTTAAATTGTATATTTGTAACTTTTACGTTTCCCATAGAAAGTCAATGGTAACCCACGGATGTGTTTAGACACTGCACGCGTCTCCAGTGGGCCCCCTATTTCCTAACCTTTGGTTGTTTAGAGTAGCCCCAGTGATTCCACAGGTCCCAGGCTGGCTTTTTAATTCTCTTGTGGTTCTTATACAACTTATTTAGTATATGGTTTGTGAGGCCAATAGGGCATAATGTATACTGTGCAACTTATTGTATATCAACTCAGTGACTTGTATAGTATTTTTACTTCTGACCTCATAAAGAGTGCAGGGGTTGTGTTAAGAATAAATACATATATATTTGATATATACCTTGTATTGTGTCCTTTCATTTGGAACTCAAGGGATTATAATTGGTAAAACAACTTGCTTAATACGCTCTCTGAAGTCTTAGCCTGTTGACTGCTGGCCCATGCTACCACTAGCATAGCTTTCTATAAGGCTGACTTCACAACTACCATCAATAAGGGTTGATTAAACTGGTGCAAGGTGCCCACTAGAACTAGTTGACATCATATTTCATGCTAACTTCTCGCATTGGTGTGCAGCGGATGGGATAAGAGCTTGCATTGTTTTAACAAATAATCTTGAGAATATCATTTGAAAGATAATATCAAGGTACTTGTAGGTACATATGAATCAAGTCTTATATACATAAGTTCTACTGAACTTAGCAGTTGTAGGTGGTAGGGGCTTAGCACACCCTGACTACAACTCCTAGAGAGGTTCTAGGTGGAAACAAGTAGTGTAGGTAGGTGCACACACCACAACACAATAGCCATGTCCTTGGAAGAAGTGCCTAGTGGGACTCTGCCAGAAGACAACCCAAGGTTACCTTCTAAGTATGACACATTCTCTTTTCAAGAGTTGAGAAGCTTATGTGTGGTCAGAAAGTTAAGACAAGGACAGAGTCCAACCTTTAACCACCTGGTAGATATCTTAGTGGCCCATGATGTAGAGAATGCATCAGACCCAGCTAGCCAAGGTAGTAGAGAGGGGGGCCATTCCTCATCAGAAGAGAATCCTAATGGGGATGCCCCACTGGTCTCTGAAGATGATGAGGATGCTGACCAGGAAGAGGTTACTGAACCTTACCTGGGCAACTCAGGACTAACTGGAGGTGGAGAAGGCCTCTAACGTTCCAAGTAGACCTAATGGTTGGAACATAAACCCCAGATCCCTTTCCAGTGGTTCTGAGCATTCTGACTCATCAGTAGGGTCCAATGCCTCTGCTCAAAGGAGAATGACTTCCCCTCAGAGAAGAGAGCATAAAGCTAGAAGGAAAAAGGTCAAGCTGAGGATCAAGAGGCAAGAAGTTGCCCTTGCAAAAGAGATCATAGCTTTTGAAAGAGAGAAGAAAGTGTGTGGGATAGAGCCCACTGGTGGCAGCAATAACCCTAGTGGTAGGGAAAGGTCTCATGACCATAGAACCCTGAACAAGATTGTCCCTCCCTATCAGATTGGGGATGACATCCACAAGTGAATAACTGCTTTGGAGAGGGCCTGCAAAATACAGCAGGTACCCCAAAGTCAGTGGGAAGCAATCTTGTGGCTCTCCTTTGCAGACAAAGGAAGAGACGCGCTACTCACTGTTAGACAAGAGGATGCTGACAACTACAATGTCCTGAAGAGTGCTATGATAGATGGGTTTGGCCGGGTTGCTGTTCAGAAATACCCTGGACTGATTTTGTAGATTGTGCTGCTAAGGCTCTGGAAGGCTGGTTACTGGGAAGCAAAGTAAATGACTATACAGGATTGTATAACCTTATTATGAGAGAACAGATTCTTAATAACTGTCAAAACCAGCTATTGCATCAACACCTGGTTGACTCTGATTTGACCTCTCCCCAATAATTGGGTAAGAAGGCAGACAAATGGGTCCGAACCGAAGCAGAAGGTACAGAACCAAGGTGGTGATCAGAAGAAGCAAGACCAAAAGGGTGGGGAAAAAGCAAAAGACGAGAAGTCTTCTCAAGGTCCCCAAAAAGCTTCTAATGGTGGGGGCTCCCAACAATCTAAGAAGAAAGAAGGCACAAATAAACCATGGTGCAAATTTTGTAAAGTAAATGCTCACTGGACAAGTGACTGCACCAAGAAGGAGGCACCTCCAGCCACCATCGCCCCTAAGGCAACTGTCCCCCCTAGTTCAGCTCCAAGTGGTGGTTCTCAACAGAAGGGTGTAGTAGGGTTTACCCATGTAACTGAGATGGATTCTGGCCTAGTCAGAATACCAACTCAAACTGTTTTGATCTGTGATGGGGACATAATTATGTCCTCTACTGTGAGTCCCAATAACTTGGGCATGTACAGATGTACAGGCAAACTTGTTTATTTAATGATAAAGTGGCTCAGGCCTACAGGGACACATGTGCTAGTGTCACAATGGTGACACCTAGCTTTGTGGACCCTGGACAGATCAAACTAGGTGAAAATTACCTAGTGACCAGTGCTAGCAATGTCACTACCACTCACAGTATGGCAAGTGTTAATTTCTCCTGGGGAAGGGTAACTGGCCTCAAGAAGGTTGTGGTTATCTCAGACCTCCCTGTAGAATGTTTGCTTGACAATGACCTGAAGACTTCAGCCTGGTCTGAAGTGGAGTACAGATCCATGCAGAAATGTTAGGAACCTCAGCACATGTCCTTGCTGTGACTAGGTCACATGTCAGAAATTGCAACACTGAACAGGCACTGGATTCTGGAATAATGGACCAGTTGCCTACCAGGAGGAGAAGCAGTAAGGTTAAGGCAGTGCCTTCCCCCCTGCCTCGGGAAGAGGATAAGACATATCAGGAAGCTGATTGTGAGACCCAGGAAGGAACTGTCCTAGAAGAGCTTAAGCCTGATCAGGTTGAGTTTCTTGGGACAGGGGGACCTTCCATGGCAGAACTGAGGCAGGCGCAGTTTGACTGCCCTTCTCTTGAACCCCTCAGACATCAAGCTGCTGCTGAGGCTGCAGGGAATGCTAGTGGAACCCAAAAGGTTTACTGGGATGAAGGGCTCCTGCATTCAGAGGCTAGAGACCCCAAGCCTGGAGATTCCAGAAGGTTGGTCATACCTTTGGCATTCAGGGGCTACCTTTTAACGCTAGCCCATGATATTCCCTTTGCAGGACATCTTGGCCAGAACAAAACTTGGGACAGGCTTGTCCCTCACTTTCACTGGCCCCACATGTCAGAAGATACCAAGGAGTTTTGTCGCTCCTGTATCACCTGCCAAGCCAATGGCAAATCAGGTGGCACCACAAAGGCCCCCCTAATGATGTCACATTACAACTGACATCATTTTCCACACCAAACGCAGAGCCCAATGGCGTAAAGCATTCCTAACACTACTTTCGATCTCCTCCACCAGAAAATCCCCACATGGGCTAGCAATCACTATTGCACCATCACAGTTCTTCCAAGCTACAGCAACAATTACTATCTACAATAATGGCACTATCCTCATGCAATCCATGAATCACAATCTAAATTTACTAGAGGAGATCTTCCCCATCATTAAAGATCATGTATGCAATCCCCTTACCTCAACCCAACACTCCCCCCTTCCCAATCCACCTCTTCTGCCAACACATATGTCGCCTCCTCAACATCCCCTTCATCCAACCTCCGCCCACCTCATCCCCACCCTCCTCGGGCATCACACTCACCCACCCCTACCTCCCAGACTACCCTCTTTCCCTACGCACACCACCCCATCGTTATCTACCACCCACATCCCAACCCTCACTTCCCACCCAACCCCTTAAGCCTCATCCACCAACACATTCAAACACACCCCGACTCCACTACACAAATCGAATGCTTGCACATACATCGGCTTCCCTCCACACCGATCCCGAATGCGCTCCCCCTCCTGACCTCTTTCTGCTCCCAGCACCACCCACTACTTCTACTCACCAACAAGAACCCTCCCTATCACCTATGTTACCCGGACTAATTGTCCCTCCACCCACTCATACAACATCATCCACTACTCTACTTGGGCCCACCCAGGTTACGGCACAACCCCACTCATGCTTAACTCAATCACCCATTCCACCCACATCCGCCCCTGATACCAGGATGGATGAACTATCACATACTTTTACCCCACCCACAATGGAAAGTATCAGTCTCAATAGGATTATGTCTGAACTCCTACAAATCAAAGAAGAACTCCACACTGTCAAAAAGATGATTGCTAGACAACCAATGCACTTCAGATCGGCGTACACAGCTAGATCAAGTTACCCCCTATTCACCTTTCACACACCCCCAAGCACAATCGCCTCTCATGGAACTCAAGTCCATCCCCCATCTCCCTTCCCGCCCTATCCGATGCTCTAACCCATTCTCGGAGAATGATATTCGCTCCCTCCTACTCTCCTAAAATCCCCTTCTCATCTCCCCTAGCGCCGCGACACACACGATTAGGGCTATCACCTCTAATCCACACAGACTCACCACCCACAACAATAGAGGAATCAGTGATAATAATCTTAGAAGAATCACACTCACACTTGATCCCACCCCCTCTCTCACGACACCCCTTCTCAAATGCACCCTCCGGAACTGTAGATCGGCCGCTACATATGCATTAGATGTAGCCGACCTCATCAGTGGAGAAGTGTGGCTCACTGGTTAGAGGAGGCATATCCTGAAGCTGAGGTCAGACCCGGGACCAGGGTTCGATTCCCGACGCGGAGGGTCCTGAACCCAATTGTCCACGGACTTGATAATTCTCGCTTCGGTGCCCACTCTAAGCACGAGTTCACACTATGCAGCTCTGGGCAACAAGCTTGCTTAATATCCACAACGGCCCCCCCGCGGCGGGATGCCTGACTTTCACCTTGGGGATGCCCAGCATGGGTGATCTCACAGGGAAAAACAGGATGGGTTCCCAAGGCAAGCGCCGAGAT
Organism: Lissotriton vulgaris; assembly: GCF_964263255.1. Taxonomy (NCBI): domain Eukaryota; kingdom Metazoa; phylum Chordata; class Amphibia; order Caudata; family Salamandridae; genus Lissotriton; species Lissotriton vulgaris. The sequence continues at coordinate 182,874,512 of NC_141688.1, read as the reverse complement.
GCCCAAGGGTACATCGAGCGCTATATAAGAACACACACACATACATACATATAAGAACACACATACATCATCTCCCAGGAGCTGGACTTGATTGTGCTAACAGAGACATGGCTAACTGAATCCTCCTCACCCCTCCTCACCCCTCTTGGACATTCTGGTACCACCTAACTATGACATCATCAGACTTGATAGAAGTGAAAAAATTGGGGGAGGAATAGCATGCAAACACAGGAGCACCATATCAGTAAGTAGAGCCATATCTCCCACATTCTCCTCTTGTGAATACATGTGCATCGACATCACCAGTAATGGTACGCCAGTTTGCTCCCTTCACATCATATACCATCCTCCTCATGATAACCTTACTTTCACTGAACACTTCATGGACATGGTCACAACTACCATCGTACGTCAAAACACCCAAATATTCCTAGGCAACTTCAATCTCCATTGGAACGACAACAATGACTCAATGGTCAACAGTCTCAAAAACGTCATCGGCGCGCTTGACCTCGCCCAAATCTGCAACAGCCCCACATACAAAAAAGGTGCAATCCTGGACCTAATAATCTCCAAAAACAACTCCACTCAGCTTGACTCAATCCCCCCCTGTGATTGGTCAGACCACCATATCATTACTTTCTTCATCAGGGAAACAGTGAAACTTAACGCAGCCCAATCCACTAAACCAAAGATTTGGAAAAGAGACTTGAAAAAACTGAAGCCCAACACTTTGCCCATTCACTCTCATAAACTATTCCAGCCTCCCGATGACCTCGCCTCCGTAAATGACCTCACCACCATTACCTTAACGCAATGGCTACGGTTATCAATGAAGCCGCTCCTCTGCAACAAAAGCGAGTTCCCTCTAAAAACTCCAAACCCAAGTTCAATGACCTGCTGAACGATGACAGACGCTCTCTTAGAACTTCTGAACGTGCCTGGAGATCAGTCTCATCTGCCAAACACCTGAAAATTCTAAGGAGTAAGAGAAAAGACTATTAAAGAAAGATAAAACGCACTAAAGCTGAATTTTTCTCTCACCAACTAGATCAAGCAAGAAATCGACCCCAAAAACTGTTTGAATTAATCAAATCACAATCTAAAGATGAACCTAAACAGCTACAAGATTCCTCATGCACCCAACACACATGTGATGAATTCTTTGTTTTTTTAACCTAAAAACAGAAAGCATCAAGAGGGATCTTCTCAATGACCTCACAGTCCTACAGTCTTGCCCTCGTATCACAATCCCTCCCTCTCCTCCAACTCCGCCACAACAAACATCCTCAAAACTTCAACTAAAATCTGAGGCAACCTGGTCCTCCTTGGACTCCTACACTGAAGAAGCTGTAGCCAAGATTCTTAGCACCCTCAAGCCGGCCAATCATACCACCAATCCTCTCCCTGCTAACGCAGTTAAAGATCTAACCTCTCTGATCCTGCCACTCTGGACCAGGATCATCAACAGCTCTCTCCATCAAGGCTGCATCCCTGACATCCTCAAAATTGATCAAGTCACGCCCATCCTAAAAAAAACCACAGCTGACCCGATGGACCTTAACAACTATCGCTCTATTTCGAACAGCCCTACCCTAGCCAAACTCTTGGAAAAATGTGTTCTCCAACAATTGACAAAGCACATTGACCTTTTCGACCTCCTTGACAATCACCAATCGGGCTTTAGAGCAGGGCATAGCACCGAATCAGCCATGACTCACATTATCAACGATGCGTTACAAATACTCGACCAGAATGGAGCATGCCTACTCATCTTACTTGATCTCTCCTTTGCCTTCGAAACGGTCAAACATGAGAACCTGATTGAACTGCTGAACCTCAGAATGGGTCTATCAGGCTCAGAGCTCAATTGGTTTACCTCCTTTCTTCAAAACCGGACCCAAAAATTCAAGGTCAATAACTCCTTCTCCAAACCTGTACCAGTAACTCTAGGAGTCCCACAAGGGTCCGCACTATCCCCTACACTATTCAATCTATTCATGGAACCTCTTACTGTCTTGCTGCAAGCATCTAACGTCCAATTTCACATGTACGCAGATGATACACAACTCTATCTGAAGATTCATACTCCTGAAGATATCAAACTACTCAGCCAAACGATGTTGAACACCCAAACATGGCTAGCTGAGAACCATCTCAAGCTTAACGCACTCAAAGCTGAATTCCTACTTATAGCTCCACCCTCCAAAATTCCCCTCCTCCACGATTGGTTCAAACACCTCACGGCATTCAACGTGCAACCAACAATCATTGACTCAGCTAAATCTCTGGGTATAACCCTTGATGGCAACCTCAACATGCATAAACACATTGCCAACGCAACAAAAGGAGCAAATTTCCAGATTAATATTCTAATGAAACTTAAACCCTTCCTACCAAAAAACGACTTCAAGACGGCAGTTCAAGCTCTAGTTATCCCCAGGATCGAATACAGAAGTGTCTCTCTTTGCGGTCTCCCCAAAGCAACAACAGCATAACTAATAGCCACCATCAACGCGGCAGCCAGGCTCATCACAGACTCAAAAAAAAGATCCCACATCTCCCCTGACTTAAAAGCCTTGAATTGGCTACCATGGGAAGCCAGAATTCACCTAAAAATAGCTTGCTTGACCCACAAAGCCATTCACCATAAAGCACCCAGCTATCTCTCTCAGAAACTGTCTATCTCTGGAGGCAAGAGACCCACAAGAAGTGCAGAAAGCCTATTACTGAAACCAAACAGATTTAATAAGGGGAAAACCTACAAACGCACCTTCTCAGGGATGGCTCCTAGGATCTGGAACGCACTACCCCCAGAAACCAGACTTACCACATCTACTGCACTGTTCAAAAAGGAAGTAAAGGCGATTTTCATGGAAAAATTCACATGAGCTTCACTGAAAGACATGACCTATATAGGTGCAAACAGACAATCTTCATGACACTTAGGCTCCCTCGGCCCGCACCATTCTCTGTATCCTATGTGGCACACCGTAGGATGCAGTTTTGATCTACCTCTCTCGTTTGTTTCCTTTATGCAGACCATGTACACGTATATTTGTATTTTGTATTGGGTTGTATAACTTTCACTGCCTGTAAAGCGCTCTTATATCCGCAAGGGCCTGGTTCGCGCTCTATAAATCTTTCTAAATAAATAAATAAATAAATAAATAATACCACTACCTGTGGTGGGGGTTCCCTTTGAACGTGTAAGGATTGACATTGTTGGACCAATGGATCCCCAAACAGCCTCAGGGCACAGATTTATTCTGGTGGTAGTGGATCGTGCCACCAGAAACCCAGAAGCTATTCCCCTTAGGACCACAACAGCACCTGTTGTGGCAAGAGCCCTCCTGGGAGTTTTCTCAGGAGTGGGTTTCCCTAAGGAGGTTGTCTCAGACAGAGGTGCAAACTTTATGTCTGGATACTTGACTGCAATGTGGAAGGAGTAAGTGAACTACAAGTTCATCACACCCTATCACCCACAATGCAATGGTCTAAAGGAGAGATTCAACAAGACCTTAAAGGGCATGATTAAGGGTCTCCCTGAAAAGCTCACGCTGAGATGGGACTTCCTGCTGCCCTGCTTTTTGTTTGCTTAAAGAGAAGTCCCACAGAAGGGGGTTGGCTACAGCCCTTTTGAACTTTTGTTTGGACATCCTGTAAGACACCCTGGGAGCGAACGCTTGCGCTTTACAAATGCTCATAAAAGAGGAACCCTTTGTCTGGTGAAGGAAGGATGGGAGTTACCTCCCAAGCAAGACATTGTGGCCTATGTACTTGGTCTCCGCTCCCCGATGGCTGAGTACATGAAAAAGGCATCCAAAAACCTTGAGGCTAGTCAGGAATTGCAAAAGGCCTGGCATGACCAAAAGGCTGTGCTGACTGTTTACCAGCCAGGACAGAAAGTGTGGGTGTTGGAGCCTGCAGCTCTCCAAAACAAGTGGAGTGGACCCCACACTATTGTTGAGCAGAAGGGAGAAGTCACCTACTTATTTGACCTTTGAACTCCCATGAGCCCCCACATGGTGCTTCGTGTCAACAGACTGAAACCATATGTTGACAGGGCAGACATGGGCTTGCTCATGGCTACTGATGAATGACAGGAGGAAGAGAGTGACTCTCTGCCAGACCTGCTCTCTCAGAACCCTGATGATGGTTCAGTTAATGGTCTAGGCTTGGCAGGCAGCCTCACTGACCAACAGCAGCCGGACTGCAGACATATGTTTTCTCTGACTCCAAGTCAGACTACCTGGTGCACTCATGTAGTGGACACTGGGGACAGTCTGCCTGTTAAAAGTAAGATTTACAGGCAAACTGATCATGTCAGGGACTGTATCAGGACAGAGGTCCAAAAGATGTTGGAATTGGGAGTCATTGAACCCTCAGAGAGCACTTAGGCCAGTCCAGTAGTCCTGGTGCCTAAACCTCACACCCAAGATGGTAAGAGAGAGATGATATTTTGCGTGGATTACAGAGGTCTCAATGCTGTCGCTAAGACAGATGCCCATCCAATACCCAGGGCAGATGAGCTCATTGACAGATTGGCATCTGCCAAGTTTTTGAGCACATTTGACCTGCCAGCTGGCTACTGGCAGGTCGGACTAGCTGATGATGCACTGCCAAAGACAGCATTTTCAACCCCTGGTGGACATTATCAATTTGTGGTAATGCCCTTTGGTCTGAAAAATGCACCAGCCAAATTCCAAAGGTTGGTGAACCAAGTCCTCTCAGGTCTTGATGACTACTGTGCAGCTTATCTAGATGATATTGCTGTCTTTAGCTCCACCTGGGAAGATCACCTGAAAAATGTTTTGGAGGCTCTGCAAAAGGCAGCCTTAACTGTCAAGGCTACCAAGTGCCAGATAGGGTAGAGTCAGGTTGTATACCTGGGCCACCTTGCAGGTGGAGGCCAGGTTCAACCATTGCAGAGCAAGACCCAGACCATAATGGACTTGGTCTGCTCCAGCCACTCAGATGCAGGTCAGAGCTTTCTTGGACCTGACTGGGTATTACAGGAAATTTGACAAGAGGTATGGTTCCACAGTGACACCCCTTAATGACAACTTCCAATAAAATCCCTAAGAAAGTTCAGTGGACAGTCAGCTATCAAATGGCATTTGATGACCTGAAGCAGGCCATGTGCACTGCACCAATTCTGCAAAGTCCAGACTACTCCAAAGAATTCATTGTTCAAACAGTTGCTTCTGAGTTGGGAGTAGGGACTATGCTTTCACAACTGAATAAAGATGGTCAAGACCAGCCAGTAGCTTTTATAAGCAGAAGGCTGACTGCTAGAGAGAAACGTTGGTCAGCTATTGAGAGGGAGGCCTTTGCTGTAGTTTGGGCACTGAAGAAGCTGAGGCCATACTTGTTTGGTACTCACTTCAAAGTTCAGACAGACCATAAGCCCCTCTTACGACTAAAACAGATGAAGGGTGAAAATCCCATATTGCTCAGGTGGTCCATTTCCCTACAGGGTATGGACTTTACAGTGGAACATAGACCTGGAAGTAACCATGCCAATGCAGTCGGACTCTCCAGATATTTCCACTTAGAAGACTCAACTGGTCAAGGTTAGTTTAATGTCCCTGTGTTGGGGGGGGGGGTGTTGTATAGGAGAGTAAATGTAAATGTATGTAAATGTATTTGAGCTTATATAGCGCACAGCTACCCACAAAGGGTTTCCCCTTGCTTGCTTAGGGAACCCGTCCTGGTATTCCCCTGTGAGATAACCCCAGCAGGGTATCCACAAGGTGAAAGCCATGCATCCCGCCGCGAGGGGCCGTTGTGGAGATTAAGCAAGCGGTTGCCCAGAGTCGCAGAGTGTGAACCCGTGAGTCGAGAAGGCACCGGAGCGAGAATTATCAAGTCCGTGGAATTTTTGAGCCCAAGACCCGCCGAGGCGGGGAATTGAACCCTGGTCCAGGGCCGATCTCAGCTTCCGGGTCTGCCGCCTCTAACCCCTGAGCCACACAGAGTAGGGTCTGCTTCCTATGGTTACCCCCACTTTTTACTGTGATTCTCTGGTTTTTCGACTTTAATGTGGCTGTGGGCCTGCCAATCAGACCCAAAGCCCAGCTATTCTCTCTCTAAATTGATACCATGTACTTTAGGTACATACTAGATAGGTTACTGTGTCACCCTTGTGAGCTCCTGTATAGTGTACCGTAGGTACCCAGGGCATAGGTGCACCTTGGGCCAACCAGGGGCTGCAGCATGTATTGTGCCACCCCAGGTTTGACTTCCAAACTGACACCACGGGTCTGTTCACACAGCCTGGGTAAGGTGGTGTAATCACACCGTACTTAGATATAGTACACCTATATCTATATATACATATAGAAATATATACACCTATAAGTCGCTCCTATGCAGGCCTTAACAATCCTGGAGGCAGAGTGCTTGGTTTTATATGAGAGGGTGCCCTGGCATGAGCTGAGCCCCTCTGAAGCTTTCAGAACCATCTCCTTATAGCTGTTCTATGATACAGCCATACCATATACTCTTAAGTGCATTATAATCCTCGCGGTTAATGCTATTTTTGGCTTGTCTTTATCAAAACATGTTGTGTAAGGTGTCAAACACTTTGGAATACTACCCCCCGCCAGTCCTGGTGGCGGGGTTAGCATTTCACTCTTTTACAGGGAGAAGACATGTAGTTACTGGTTTACCCGGTTAAGGTTATTCAGTGAATGCTTCTAAACACTGCCTGGGGCACACAAGGTGCTCCATGCATAGCCCAGTTCAAACCAGTTGCTGGGGTACACAGCCCCAGCTCTGGCGCGAAACTGGACTAACTTTCTTTCCAGGTTGCTCCAGGGTTGTTCCAACTTCCCTACAAAGGAAAAGTTCCCCAGACCTTGCTGGTCTGCACCGAAGCCAATCATAACATCCTGTGTGGGGTGCGTTTACCAAGACTTGTTGGGTCCAGTGCGGATACCGACACTGCAGCCAACTAGATCCTTCGTGGGACAGCTTGAATCCAGCTCCTGGTTGTCGTCGACGCCTCCTGGTTCTCGTGGCTGAAGAGACAAACTTCACATCTTCACCTGAAATCACCCGACATCGGGTCGCATCTTCCTATCGCCGCCCTGGTCATTGGCAAGTGACCCAGACTCTGTCCCTTCTGCTTTCAGGTTCTACAGATATTCAATCCACCGGACACTTTCCCTTTGGTCACCTGCAGCACTTCTTTGCAGCTCTCCATTGAAAACGACGATGAAACCCAACACGAAAGAACACCTATGCACCCGTCTTCTCTGGGTGAGGTAACACGAGTACTCCAGTGCTCCCGTGGGTTTTGACTCTCAAAGTGTCCTAGTTTAAAAGGGTTCCATCATAGTCCATCCGGAAGTGTCCTTAAATTGTATATTTGTAACTTTTACGTTTCCCATAGAAAGTTAATGGTAACCCGCGGCTGTGTTTAGACACTGCACGCGTCTCCCGTGGGCCCCCTACTTCCTAGCCTTTGGTTCTTTAGAGTAGCCCCAGTGATTCCACAGGCCCCAGGCCTGCTTTCGAATTCTCTCGTGGTTCTTATACCACTATTTTAGTATATGGTTTGTGAGGCCCCTAGGGCATAACGTATACTGTGCAACTTATCGTATATTAACTCAGTCACTTGTATTTTATTTTTACCTCTGACCTCATAAAGAGTGCAGCGGGTTGTGTTTAGAATAAATACATATATATTTGATATATACCTTTTGTGGTGTCCTTTCATTTATTACTCAAGGAATTATAATTGGTAAAAAAAGTGCTTAATACGCTCTCTGAAGTCTTAGCCTGGTGGCTGCTGGCCCATACTACTACTAGGATAGCTTTCTATAACGTTGACTTTACAACACCATCAATAAGGGTCGATTAGACTGGTGCAATGTGCCCACTAGAACTGGTGGACATCATATGCCAGACTAACTTCTCACACAGTGAATAACCCTTCTTCACTTGCTCCCTCATTACAAGAAGTTACCAAGCCTCCTTGACTTCCTATTGTTTGTGTACAACCCTACTTAACTTATCATTCCCCATAATATCTTTTGAACTGTGTATTTTTGACATGTGCAGTTATTTGCGATTCTTGTGAACCTTCAACCGTATTCATATCATTTTCTATGTTATCTTTTTATTACTTCAGCGGTTATTGTATATCATTATCATCCTTTATTACTCTTTCTTGTACTTATGCATTGATAAATGATTGTCTATATTAAGTATTGGTTTTATGATTATTTTAATCTTTTCAATAAACGTTTTCTTGAACTTAAAGTATTTTTGCAGCATCCAAACAGTAACAAAGTGAAACACAACACAAGAAAAATACCACAACAATTGAAAGAAAAGAGAAAAATTTAATACATTATTTGAGACCAAAATGATAAAAATCCAATTAGTAGAAATAGAACTATGCAATTATAAAGTTTTAGATAAAAGTAGCACCAGAAAGCACAATACATCAACTACAGTTATCTTTTAATTCTGGATTGGAACAAAGTCACAAGTTCAGGCTGAGTGCGATGTGGTGTAGGTCGGGAACCGTACTAAATTTGGCTCACTAATGATTGTTCCTTATGTCTTTTGGGTGAGGTTGCCACAGCCCTGATTTATATTGCTTTTCGTCTTTCGGTGTTGGTGAGGGCGTGGCGGGGCTTTACGTCTCTCTGCATTGGTTCCAAGTTGTGTGATGATGCCTTGCCGATCTTCGCATCACTTCACATCACTTTACATTGTTTTGATGGAGACCCCAGCTGGGCTGCCAGAACACCTTTACCCCCTTTCAAGGGTCCCGGACTGGGGATGCTCTACTTGGGGGAGTTAGGGCTGACAGTAAGCAGAGTCCAGGTGTAGGGTTCAAGATGGGTGGAGCCTTTTCTATCCCTGATTAGCAGGCCACCCAATTAGCAGTTGGGGTCACTTTGGTGGCTCTGGGTTCACAGTGCTGATCCAGTTCTTCTTACTCAGGCAGCAGGTCAGCAGAGCAGTCCTTTTACAGCAGGGCAGTTCTTCTTCTGAGTCTTCCATCGGTCCAGAAGTGATCCGAAGAGTTGGTTTGAGGGTCCCCTTTTTATACTTGGTGCCGACTTTTAAGTGGGAGAAGCTTCTGGAGTTTCCCCCTACAGGGGTGGAGGAATTTCCTGCCTCCTTACCCTGGCCCCAGTCTGGCTTTGGGCACAATAGACTAGTGTGAACCCCTTTGTGTGTGAGCTCTGCCTCTGCCTTTGAAGTATAAGTATGGTAGGGGACAGCTCTGTTCACATCAAGTCAAAGTTAGCCCATCCTACCAACACCCAGGCCTGCTATTATCAAACTGTCTGGGAGGAATACACAAAGGACAACTGCCTACTACTGTTTGTCATATGACCAAGGAACAGGCTGCAGGTACCAAGTGAATATGGCACATAAATGCCAACTTTCTAAAAGTGAGCAAAAATATGATGAGGGTGATACCCCAAAACCAGTCCCAAGTTACATGTTTCCAGTCCGGAGAGGACCTGGCCTGGCAGTTTGGGTTAGACTGATTTGCATATGGCTGGGTCCAAACTGGAATCGCATGGTGAGCAAAAGAACTATGCATTTAGGCCCAGATCTCTGTACTGAGGTGAATGTATGGCATTGTTCTGCATTCTGTCCATCAATTGTTCTTTTTCCATTCCTCACCCCGAGTGGGACGGGTATGCCCAGATGTGGATCCTTTGCTAACCATGCTACTGGAGTCAACCTAGCCTGGCTGATATGGGGTGATACTACAAACCGTTCCCAGGATGTTTGTTTCAGGTCCAGAGGGAACCTGGACTGGCATTTCAGGCTGGACTGTTCCGCTGGGAAGCATGGTCAAGACTGATTTGCATATAGCTGGGTCCAAACTGGAATGGCAAGATGAGCAAAAAAACAATGGATTTAGACCCTTATATCTGTACTGAGAGTAAATGTTTGATGTTGTTCAGCATTGCGTCCATCAATTATTCTTTTTGCAACTTTCAAAAAGTGGCATTTTTAGAATTGTTACCTACAATCCTACTTTTTCTTTAATGAGTATTTTAAATTACCCTGCCTCAGACGCCAAACATGACTTTCCTACCTGCTCCGAATCAAAAGTTACCATTTAATGAATGTCATGCAGTCTGCCCTATGGGCTGTTGATGGCCATCCTTAGGGGTTCCTTCTGTATTAAAACAGGAGTTTTAAGCTTGGCAGAGGAGGCATTTTGCCAAGTCGAATTGTCAATTCCAGACTGCTCGCAGGCTGCAATGGCTTGCCTGAGACATATTTTACAGGGCTCCTTGTGTGGGTGGCACAATAAGTGCTGCAGGCCCACTAGTAGCATTTCTTTTACAGTCCTTGGGTATATTGTCCCACTTTATAGAACAAATCTTTTATTGATTTTAGTCAAACGGTGCTATCACACCTGAACACAGTCATGCGCCTACAACCACAGGGGCCAGCGGCTAAGAAGACCTGCCACATAGATTTGTATCACAGTGTTGCTTGCAGTCCAACAATTAGTAGGCAGGCGATACTAAATGACAAGTAGAACAGGCAGGGAAAACGAAACATTAGACAACCTCTGCTATAGCAAGCCAACCTGCCAGAATCTGCTGACACTAAAATAAGCAAAAATCACCCACCCACTCCTACAAAGGTTCAAAAGGGAGGAAAGAAGAGGAGGGGAGGGGGAGAACCGTATCTAGTTTACATAAAAAACGTTGGGAGCCCTACAGAGCCTGGTGAAAGCCACCCAAACCTCCCTGCCCACTCAGGTCGGGGCCACTAAGACTGTAGGAGGAGGGATAAGGCGCAGCACCTGTAGGAGTTTGGGGCATGTAACCTCGCACAAGTCCTTTGTGAGCATATTTATAAAAGGGGCCCAAAGTTCGAGAAACTTCTGGTAATCCTGGCCCTGGCTCAACGTAAGCCGTTCCATGACCAAGATCATCCAGAGCCTGTGTAACTAGGCCGAAAGATCCGGTACTAACCTGGTCCCCCAGTGGATAAGGATCGCTTGGCGTGCCATAAGCAAGGCTAGTGCTATCTGTCTGCCTCTGAGAGATCGCAGCGGGACGGTGATGGGATTGGACAATCCTAGCAAACTGTAGGCTGGGAAGCGAGGGATTTCAGTATTGAATGAAGCATTGATGTCGTTAAGCACCTGGTCCCAATACCTTTCCAATCACGGGCAGTGCCATAAGAGGTGCGAGAGGGAGCCAGTCAGGCCACAGCCCCACTAACATTCTTCGGTGTGGTTTTTGTCCCAATGGTGTATCCAAGCTGGCGAATGTACCAGTAGGTTGCTACCTTGAACGCAGACTTAGTACCCGCAGTATTGTCAGCTGTGTGGTGAGCCCTATAGTAAGTATTGTCCCACTCCTTATCTGTGGAGACCCGTCCCAGTTCTGCTTCCCATCTAGCCTGACCGCGTCAGTGCTTCCCTGCCAGCAAGGTATAGAGTTCTGAGATAAGGTGTTTATCGTCAGACTAGTGTGCTATCCATTGTTCGAATGGGGTGAGTTTACGTGAGGCGTGGGAAAGGAGGTCCGGTGAAGTAGCTCAATGGTGGAGCTGGAGGTAAAAGAACTCATCCGTCTGGGGAAGGGAAAGATCCCGACGGACCCGATCAAAGGTTATAGTGCCCCTTGGGTCAAACAGGTGGGCCAAGTGCTTGAAACCGGACTCTCTCCACCGTTGGGATTTCCCTCCTACATCCCGGAGGGAAATCTGGGTTATCTGCCAGTGGAATCATGGGAGAGGGAAAAGTTGTCAGACCCCTCACCAGAGCCAGCGCATCCCAGTATTTCATTGTTGCTGCTGTGACTGGGGAAGACTAAAGGCCCCATGAACGGGCACGGCGGGAGAGCCATAGTTCGCGCCAGACGTTCACTCCTGCCACGGCCTGATCCATGAAGGTCCAGTGTTTCTCCGAAAGGGGTTGATTCCACTCCAGCGCATAGCGAAGATGTGCAGCCTGAAGGTATCTAGAGACCAACTTTAGCTTTGGGGTGTGATAGTTGTGCGATAGATAAACGTGCCTTATTGTGACCCCAGATGAATTAGTTTAAAGAGAGCTGGACAGTACGCAGAGATTTAGGTAGCGGTGTCAGCGGGAGGGTCTGGAAGAGGTAGATTATGCACAGTAGGATTGTCATTTTGTCCTTCAAGATAAATAATGCTTAGCCCACCCTACCAATTCTTTCTTCAGCTGTGACACCAAGTGAGAGTAGTTAAGCTCTAGCAGGCGTGGAATCGAAGGAGTCAAAAGAATGCCCAGGTAAGGCACAGGATCATCAGACCAATGCAAAAGGAGGGACTGTTTGAGGGCTTTGCCTGGTCTTGTGGTAGAGAGAGATTCAAAACCTGGGATTTACCAAGGTTAACCTTAAAACCTGAGATCTGCCCAAAGGAGTCAAGTTTATCTACGAGTGCAGGGAGCAAGGAAGAGGGCTGCGCAAGGGAGAGAATGTCGTCCCCAAAGAGGCATCTTGAATGGGTCTCACACCCACATTTGATGCCATGTATGGCAGGATGATCCCGAATTTTCTGCGCGAGGGGCTCCATATAAAGAGAGAATAAAAGAGGCGAGAGTGGGCACCCTTGCCTCGTACCCCGAGCTATCGCAAAAGAAGAGGAGGACATTCTGGTAACACGTACAAAAGCCCGGGGAGCACGGTAGATGCACTGCACTCATTGGACAAAACGGGGCCAAAACCAAAGCATCGTAGGACGTCGAAGAGATATGTCCAGCATACTCTATTGAACGCCTTTTCGGCATCTACCGCGAAGAATATCGCAGCCTTTTGGGAACGGTGGACGACATCAATTAGGTGAAGCAGGCACTTGGTGTTATTGCTACCTTGGCGCGTGGGAATAAAACCCGCCTGGTCCGGGTCTATCAGACCCACCATCGGGGGGTTCAGTCGAGCTGCGAGAATCCCTGTAAAAAGCTTTACATCAACACTGAGCAACAAAATCGGGAAATAAGAACTACATTGCAGAGGATCTTTATTGGGCTTATGGATCACGGAGATCGCTGCCTCCGATATAGAAGCCATCACGTCCCCATAGTCTAAGAAGGGGTTGAAAAGGCACGTTAAAAGGGGGGCAAGTTCATGACAAAAAGTTTTATAAAACAAGGCTGGGAAGCCGTCTGGGCCAGGTGATTTATCAGGTTTCAGCAGGAAAATGACAGAGATTACTTCATCCAGCCAAATGGGGTCCTCTAGCTGGTCCGTCTGCGAGGACGGAAGGGGAGTGAAATTGCTGAACTAAAGGTAAGCTTTTGCCTCAAGGGAATCACAAGGCTCTGCGCTGTAGAGAGACTGATAAAAGTGATGGAATTCTTCAACAATATGGGAGTCCAACTTGACCTCCTAACCAGTGGGCCGAATAAGATGGGAGATATTCCCTGCAATAGTCGATGTGCGCAGTTTCCGAGCTAACATTTTTCCATACTTGTCACTGCCCAGATAGAATCTGTGGCAGAGGCGCAGCAGCGCAAACTCCGCTTTATCCAAATCCAAGCGCTTAAGAAGCAGGTGCTTTTTTTCTAAGGAGCTCCAGACCTTCTGAGCCCCTGTGCACTTATGTATTGCTTCTATTTCCGCAACTTCCCACTCAAGGTCTCACTGGGCCTCCCGACATTTTCGGTTGACTGCTGAGGAAATAGCAAGCAATTCCCCGCGGATGACCGCTTTGAGAGCTTCCCAAACGGAATGCAGGGACGTCTCCCCATTATCGTTGTGTTGGAGATAGTCTAAAAGCTTGGTACGCACGCCTTCAACTATGTGGAGGGGAGTGCAAGAGGCCTACTGGCAAGTGCCAGCAGGAAGGAATACGTTCAAACCGTTCCGGAGTTAGGGATATGGAGAAGTGTGCATGATCTGAAAAAGAGCCGGGGGCTATTATGGAGTGTCTGACCCTAGAGAGGAGTGTCGGAGAGACCCAAAAAATATCTAAGCGCGCAGAGGATTTATGTGCTGCAGAGTAGTATGTGTAGTCCCGGAGATCTGTATGGTGGATGCCCCATACATCATGAAGGCCATTATCGGCCATCAACTGTTTTCCTACTGGGGAGAGAGCCCCCACCTGAGAGCAGTGTTGGCCCGAGTGAACCCATTCACCATGCATGACTAAATTTAAATCCCCGCCTATCACTAAAGCAGCGTCTGGGGAGGAAAGACCATCGGAAATGTGACGGCGAAGGAAAGCTTCCTGGTGAATATTAAGGGCATAAATGTTGAGTAGTGTGAAAATAGTGGATCCCCATTGAATGCGAAGCGCTAGGACCCTACCTTTGAGCTCCTACAGAGTAGACAGCACCTCACCCTCAAACTTAGCCTCAAGAATAGCTACCCCAATCTTCTTAGAGGAATCAGAAGACCAGTATTGATGGGGAAATTGCCGCAAGCGCATACGTGGGGTGTCTTTGATAAGTAGGTGGGTCTCTTGTAACAGACACATGTCTCCATTGGACTGTTCTCATAAAGAGAGAATTGCTGTTTTTTTTTAGGGTGTTTAAGGCCCCTTACATTGAGGCTGACTATCTTTAGAAGTTTAACCATGGCGGGTAAAGACTATGAGGAGGTGGCACAGCATGGGTGCAGGGAGTGATCCCAGAGGCAGGCACGGGCCCCCAAAGAAAAGGCAATAAAAAACCTGAAGGAAAAACATTCCATAAAACCTCAATCCCAACAAGAAACCGCAGACAACAGTTCATCTCGCAGGCATAGTCTAAAGGGAACATGGTCCTGAGGAGGATTGTAGTGTAGGAGTCCTGAATAACCAAGAGCCGCAGAGAGGCACCCACATGGATCAGGAGAGGTGGTCATCCCAAGTGCCCCTCCGGCCACGCTCTATGACATCCATCCCCGGTGGTCTCATGCTAAAATGAATCTGAGCGACCTTGAACCTGGGAGAGGGAAGAGAGCACTGCCTCTCGACCTTTTGCTGCTTCATCCGGATCAGGTTTCAGGGAGGCCGAGGCCTACCTGACCGTCTGCCAACGGGGCAGCTGCTGCGGAGTGCGTATCCTGGGGCTGTCTCACTTAGTCGCATCGCCATCCTGATCTAGTCCCAGAAACTCCATAGCTTTCCACAACGAGCGGATTTGTTGAAGCCTCCCCTGGTATTTAAAGATTGTTTTGAAGGGGTATCCCCAGGAGTATGGGATGCCTTTGTCACGCAGAAAGGAAGTGACCGCTCGGAACTCTCGTCGTTTGGCCAACGTGGAGGTGGCGAAATCCTGGAAGAGGGCTGGAGAATGTCCTTGGAACTGTTTCAGCTGCATCGGCTGAGTCCTGCGTAAGATCTGCTCTTTTAGCTGGAAGTCGTGCACACACACCAGGATATCTGACGGGGGTGCTTTCCCTCCCCTAGGAAGGCACACACAATGTACTCGATCCATCACCCCGTGTATCGCTCAGACGCGGCAGCAAAACACCTCCCAGGCTTCATCGGAGGTTCCGCAATTCTTGAAGCAGTCGTTCTCATCGGGAGGAGACCTTGGGATGAGGCAATAACAAAGCTAATGATTAGGGAAGTCGGAGGGACAGAGAAACATGTCCTACAGAGCCTCCATCTTGGTCACGCCCCGATATTGTCCCACTTTACTACGGACTTCGAGGTAAATTAAATATCCCAATTAGGTGTAAGCCAATTAGAATTTTTTTTAGGGAGTTAGCACAAGCACGTTAACACTGGTTGACATAGGTAAAGCGCACAGAGTCCTAAGGTCAACAAAAAAAAATTTAGAAAATAAGAGGGTGAAGCAAATTGTTTGTGAGTGACACTGCAGAGAGGACCTAGAAGACCTCTAAGGACCTTAGGGGAGTCTAACATTACCACGTTTCACACTAAAGACAGTAGAGACCTTCATGTGATTCCGTGCTTAGGTGCTAGAACATGGACAATGATGACCCTCAACTGCAGGAGCCCAATTTTATGCCCTTCTGAACTCAGTTGGACCCCTCTGTCTACACTCTTCTGAGCCAGTGGACTGACCCATGGGGAACCTTCTCCTCGTCTGTGGATGCCATCTGTGAAGCACATAACCTTATCTTACTCACAGATCCATCCCAGTAGGCAGAAAGTACCACTGTGGCCAAAGGAGTGATGTGATCCATTCCACTCCTTGAGTTAGACTACTGTCCCCAACCCTTGGAAAATTCTGCCCATAAGGCCAGCAAACAACAGAGGCCACTAACAATCAACAGAGGCCACTAACAACCAACAGTTGACACTAACAACCAACAGAGGCCACTAACAACCACAGTGTCAAAATCCAGGGCCCGGAATAGCCAGGGTTCTCTGACTTCTGAGGTTTCTCAGAGTGGAAGGCAACCTCCCCCAATTGTTAGGCACCTTTCTTCCACTTTCCTTCCCACCAGCCCAGAGGTGGTAGCCTGAAACTTGCCACTCATCCCAGGGTCTGTACCCTGAAGCTGAACAAGAGTCAGTGGTGAGCCTTTCCTACCCTTGCCCTTCCATCTGGGCGGATAGACCTTCTGCTTGGGAGTGGTAGCTCCAGAAAACTGGGGATTTCCAGGGTGCCTCAACCCAGGATCAACAACAAATAAATAAGTATTAATAATGAGTATTAATAATCCAAGAACGTTCGAACAATGTCTTCCATTCATAGTCAAGTTTATTCCACAAGGAATCCATGTTTCAACCATTCATTTTTTTGCTCCAATATTTCCACAATAAGTTCAGTGAGTGCATATTTTAGCTTTACTCCAGGACACATATGGAGTCACAATTCCTTATAATTGAACATGGATGCAGTTTTCCCGGACGGGACATGTTAAACACTGCTCCATCACCTGGGCGGAGTGCGGCAATAGTTGTAGAATCTCTGGTTAGAACGTTCAGCTAAGCAACCTGTCATAAATTAGGTCTCAGCTAACCTGCCTTTTTAATCCAGCAGCACATTGATTTTATGATTTGTAACTCCAACAGTGAATATGTTCTTGAACTGTGTGCCAGTGTCTTAGGTGTCGGGCCCTGTGAGACCCAGGTACTGGCCCACAATACAGCACAATCATTGTGTAATTCTAGGCAACTGATTGCCTCTCAAACTCACCTGTTCTAGTCGTAGTATTCACACATGAACTCCATTTGTAAATGCGTGTGGTCTCCAGGAAAACTTTTCCAACACACTGCAAGGATTCCCTGTCCGTCCATGTTTGATTATTGCTAGAAACATTTAAGGTTCTATACAATAAATTGTTTATCTTGGACGGTATACAACGTTAACCACGCATTTTTTACCACGCACTACACTTACAACGCAGGCATTACCACGCATACCATTACAACGCATTGCGCTGGGGGGCGCTCTAGGATAGGGAATACGTTTAATTTTATATCCAACACCTTCCCTAGTGTCCACGGGGACTGGAGTTGGAATATAAAATTATACTTCACTATCCAGCACCTCAAAGCGCTATGCGTTGTAACGGTATGCGTTGTAAATACCGCGTTGTAATGGTATGCGTGGTAATAGTATGCGTGGTAACGTCATACATCCATATTGGACAGTTCAGCTAGCTATCAGGCACTGATTGAACCCAGAACGCTAAAGTGTCCTAGTTTCATGCATAAGTAACTCATCCACTCCAGTCTTTAGCTTTGTGTCCTGGTACATGTAGTCCTATTTTTTTAATCATAATACCAGGACTGACTGTACCAAGTGCAAAGAAAACTTGATACTGGGGAACAACAGAGCAGTGAGGGACCTTCAAGAGCGTCAAGATGAAATGAAGATGTTTATCTACAAACAACATATATTTTTAAGGGAAGTGCCTATTTACCTTTCAACCGGCCTAATAGTACATCATTTCTGCTATTTAAATGTAAATGTGTTTCGATTTATATAGCGCAACACTTTAACCCAGGTGTCTCAAGGCGCTTGCTTAGGGAACCCGTCCTGGTATTCCCCTGTGAGATACCCCGGCCGGGTATCCACAAGGTGAAAGCCAGGCATCCCACCGCGAGGGGCCGTAGTGGAGATTAAGCAAGCTATTGCCCAGAGTCGCAGAGTGTGACCCTGTGAGTCGAGTAGGCACCGGAGCAAGAATTGTCGACTCCGTGAAATTTTGAGCCCGAAACCCACCGAGGCGGGGAATCGAACCCTGGTCCACGGCCGATCTCAGCTTCCGGGCCTGCCACCTCTAACCACTGAGCCACGCTTCTCCACATTTACCGGGCTGCTGTCAAAATAGTGCATAATATCTGCCGTTTCGCTGGCCATAGGATAAATATTGAGATGATGTACACATTAACTGGTTGCAGGATAAATAGTGTGAAGGAAGTCTTTATTTAGCTGACCGTGAAGAAAAAAGGTACAACAATCAATGGTAGGGAGATGGCCGTCTTGTAATGGGGATGCAACATGTGTGATACATTGGAATGTTAGTGCATATACAAAAACATCATCGTTTGTACAAAGCTAAGTGCATGACTTAAGCTAAGTTGTTTACAGATAAAACCAACAGCCAAATCAATTTTGAATGTGGCAGCAGTGCATCTTACATGCAAAAATATCACTGAATAGGTAGCAGAAAGGTTCTCTGTGTGTTTGTGTGAATGGATAGATAGTAGCAGGACTCTTGCATGCAGGAATAGGCATGGAAATGTAGGAGCATGGCTCTGGCTTGCAGGAATATGCACGGCTATGTAAGCGCAGGGTTCTCACATTCAGGAATATGCATGGATAGGTAGGAGCAGGACTTTCACATACAGTAATATGCACGGATATGTAAGAGCAGGACTCTCACATGCAGGAATTTGCACGGATATGTTAGAGCAGGAATCTCACATGCAGGAATATGCACGCATATGTAAGAGCAGGACTCTCACATGCAGGAATATGCACGCATATGAAAGATCAGGAATCTCACATGCAGGAATATGCACGGTTATGTAAGCGCAGGGCTCTCACATGCAGGAATATGCATGGATAGGTAGGAGGAGGGCTCTCACTTTTAGGAATAAGCACGGATATGTAAGAGCAGGACTCTCACATGCAGGAATATGCATGGATATGTAAGAGCAGGACTCTCACATGCAGGAATATGCACTGATATGTAAGAGCAGGACTCTCACATGCAGGAATATGCACGGCTATGTAAGCGCAGGGCTCTCACATTCAGGAATATGCATGGATAGGTAGCAGCAGGGCTCTCACATTCAGGAATATGCACGGATATGTAAGAGCAGGACTCTCACATGCAGGAATATGCACGGATATGTAAGAGCAGGACTCTCACATGCAGGAATATGCACGGATATGTAAGAGCAGGGCTCTCACATGCAGGAATATGCACGGATATGTAATAGCAGGACTCTCACATGCAGGAATATGCATGGATATGTAAGAGCAGGACTCTCACATGCAGGAATATGCACGGCTATGTAAGCGCAGGGCTCTCACATTCAGGAATGTGCATGGATAGGTAGGAGCAGGGCTCTCACGTTCACGAATATGCACGGATATGTAAGAGCAGGACTCTTACATGCAGGAATATGCATGGATATGTAAGCGCAGAGCTCTCACAAGCAAGAATATGCACGAATATGTAAGAGCAGGACTCTCACATGCAGGAATATGCACTGATATGTAAGCTCAGAGCTCTCCCAAGCAGGATTATGCATAGATATGTAAGATCAGTGATAGCACGATTCACAGCTGCTGGAATAATGAGTGATCGGATTGAGCTGAGTTCTACCATTGCGGTATTATTGAATATGTGACATTGGGACTCTTCATGTGCAGGAATAATAATGGCAAGTTGGCACAAATTGTAATCTTCAGCAACTTCAGGGATTCCACCTGGTGCCCGGCGAACTTGTACCCACACCCCTCCCGGCAATCCACGCAAAGCACCTCAGAATAATCATCAACAGCTGACTCACCATGAGCGGCCATGTGACTGCCGATGCATCTCCTGATTCCACACATTCAAAAAAGGAAAAAAATCTTTAAATGGCTCCCTACCAGCAATTATAGAACTGTCACTCAAGCCCTCATCACCAGCAAGCTGTCCTACAGCAAAGCACTCTCTGGTGGACTCAGCATGCAACTGACCAGAAGACTTCAGACCTTACAAAACTCATCCACTAGCCTCATCCTCAACCCAGCAGGCACATGCCTAGCACGTTACACCTCAAAGACTTTACAAAACACAACCGCCAGCCTCATCCTCAACCCACCAACCTGCATGCCTAGCACGTTACACCTCACAGACTGTACAAAACTAAGCCACCAGTCTCATCCTCAACCTACCAACCTGCATGCACAGCACATTAACGTGACTACCTTACAAATCTCAGCGGCGAGCCTCATCCTCAACCTACGAGCCTGCATGCATAGCACGTTACTGCTCACAGACCTTTTAAAACTCAACCACCAGTCTCATCCTCAAGCTACCAGCCTGCATGCAAAACACGTTACACCTCACATACCTTTCAAAACTCAGCCACAAGCCTCATACTCCACCTACCAGCCTGCATGCAGAGCACGTTACACCTCACTGACCTTACAAAACTGACCCACCCACCTCTTCCTAAACCTACCAGCCTACATGCATATCACATTAACCTCACAGACCTAACAAATCTCAGTGGCCAGCCTCCTCCTCAACCTACCAGCCCGCATGCATAGCACATTACAGCTCACAGACATTTCAAAACTCAGCCACCAGCCTCATTCTCAAGCTACCAGCCTGCATGCATAGCACGTTACACCTCACAGACCTTTCAAAACTCAGCCACCAGCCGAATACTCAACCTACAAGCCTGCATGCATAGCACGTTACACCTCACAGACCTTTCAAAACTCAGCCACCAGCCTCATCCTCAACCCAGCAGCCAGCATGCATAGCACGTTACACATAACAGACCTTGCAAAACGAGGCCTCCAGCCTCATCCTCAACCTACCAGCCTGCATGCATAGCACGTTACACCTCACAGACCTTACAAAACACAGCCACCAGTCTCATCCTCAACCTACCAACCTGCATGCATAGCACATTAACCTCATAGACCTTACAAATCTCAGCGGCAAGCCTCATCCGTAACCTACCAGCCTGCATGCATAGCACGTTGCAGCTCACAGACATTTCAAAACTCAGCCACCAGCCTCATCCACAAACCACCAGCCTGCATGCATACCACATTACACCTCACAGACCTTTTAAAACTCAGCCACCAGCCTCATCCTCAAGCGACCCGCCTGCATGCAAAGCACGTTACACCTCATAGACCTTTCAAAACTCAGCCACCAGCCTGATACTCAACCTGCCAGCCTGTATGCAAAGAACGTTACACCCCACAGACCTTACAAAGCTCACCGACCAACCTCTTCCTAAACCTACCAGCCTGCATGCATAGCACATTAACCTCACAGACCTTACAAATCTCAGCGGCCAGAATCCTCCTCCACATACCAGCCTGCATGCATAGCACGTTACACCGTACAGCCCTTTCAAAACTCAGCCACCAGCCTCATCCTCAAGCTACCAGCCTGCATGCATAGCACGTTACACCTCACAGAACTTTCAAAACTCAGCCACCAGCCTCATCCTCAAGCTACCAGCCTGCATGCAGAGCACGTTAAACCTCACAGACCTTACAAAACTCAGCCACCAGCCTCATCCTCAACCCAAGAGCCTGCATGCATAGCATGTTACACCTCACAGACCTTACACCAGTCTCATCCTCAACCCACCAGCCTGCGTGCATAGCACGTTACACCTCACAGACCTTACAAAACTCAGCCACCAGCCTCATCCTCAACCTAGCAGCCTGTATGCATAGCACGTTACACCTCATAGACCGTATAAAACTCAGCCTCCAGCCTCATCCTCAACCTACCAGCCTGCATGCATAGCACTTTACATCTCACTGACCATACAAAGCTCAGCCACCAGCCTCATCCTCAACTCACCAGCCTGCATGCATAGCACGTTACACCTCACAGACCTTACACCAGTCTCATCCTCAACCCACCAGCCTGCATGCATTGCATGTTACACCTCACAGACCTTACAAAACTCAGCCACCAGCCTCATCCTCAACCTAGCAGCCTGTATTCATAGCGCGTTACACCTCATAGACCTTACAAAACTCAGCAACCAGCCTCATCCTCAACCTACCAGCCTGCATACATAGCACATTACATCTCACGGACAGTACAAAACTCAGCCACCAGTCTCATCCTCAACCCACCAGCCTGCGTGCATAGCACATTACACCTCACAGACCTTAAAAATCTCAGCCACCAGCCTCATCCTCAACCTAGCAGCCTGTATGCATAGCACCTTACACCTCATAGACCTTACAAAACTCAGCCTCCAGCCTCATCCTCAACCTACCAGCCTGCATGCATAGCACGTTACACCTCATAGACCTTACAAAAGTCAGCCACCAGCCTCATCCTCAACCTAGCAGCCTGTATGCATAGCACGTTACACCTCATAGACCTTACAAAACTCAGCCACCAGCCTCATCCTCAACCTACCTGCCTGCAGGCATAGCACATTACACCTCACAGACAGTACAAAACTCAGCCACCAGTCTCATCCTATGTGTAACTGTTACCACGGATTTTTTACAACGCATACCATTACCACGCATACTGTTACAACGCAGGTCATTTTACAACGGAAACCTTTACAACGCAATACACTACAACGCACATACTATTACAACGCATACCATTACAACGTAAGTATAATTACAGGTAAGTTCATCTTACATTTTATTTTACATTTTTTAGTGGTAATTGGTTATGGGGTACAGGGGTATTTTTAGGTTTTAGGGCTGGGTTTGGGTTTTGGGGTACAGGGGTATTTTTAGGTTTTAGGGCTGGGTTTGGGTTTTGGGGTACAGGGGTATTTTTAGGTTTTAGGGCTGGGTTTGGGTTTTGGGGTACAGGGGTATTTTTAGGTTTTAGGGTTGGGTTTGGGTTTTGGGGTACAGGGGTATTTTTAGGTTTTAGGGCTGGGTTTGGGTTTTGGGGTACAGGGGTATTTTTAGGTTTTAGGGCTGGGTTTGGGTTTTGGGGTACAGGGGTATTTTTAGGTTTTAGGGCTGGGTTTGGGTTTTGGGGTGCAGGGGTATTTTTAGGTTTTAGGGCTAGGTTTGGGTTTTGGGGTACAGGGGTATTTTTAGGTTTTAGGGTTGGGTTTGGGTTTTGGGGTACAGAGGTATTTTTAGGTTTTAGGGCTGGGTTTGGGTTTTGGGGTACAGGGGTATTTTTAGGTTTTAGGGCTGGGTTTGGGTTTTGGGGTACAGGGGTATTTTTAGGTTTTCAGGCTAGGTTTGGGTTTTGGGGTACAGGGGTATTTTTAGGTTTTAGGGTTGGGTTTGGGTTTTGGGGTACAGGGGTATTTTTAGGTTTTAGGGCTGGGTTTGGGTTTTGGGGTACAGGGGTACAGGGTTGTTTTAACATATATTTACAAATAATAAAATTAAAATTAATTTTATTAATAAAATTATTTAATAATTAAATAATAAAAAATTAAATTAAATAATACAAAATTAATTATCTACATTACATTATATATTGATTTTATATACTTACCTATACTTAAGTTGTAATGGTATGCGTTGTAATAGTATCTGCGTTGTAGTGTATTGCGTTGTAAAGGTTTCCGTTGTAAAATGACCTGCGTTGTAAAAAATGCGTGGTAATGGTATGCGTGCTAAAAGTACGCGTTGTAACATCATATATCCGTCTCATCCTCAACCCACCAGCCTGCCTGCATAGCACGGAACACCTCACAGACCTTTCAGAACTCAGCCATCAGCCTTATCCTCAACCCACCAGCCTGCATGCATAGCAAGTTACACCTCACAGACCTTTCTAAGCTCAGCCACCAGACTAATCCTCAACCTAGCAGCCTGTATGCATCGCACGTTACACCTCACAGACCTTACAAAACTCAGCCTCCAGACTCATCCTCAACACACCAGCCTGCCTGCATAGCACGGAACACCTCACAGACCTTTCAGAACTCAGCCATCAGCCTTATCCTTGTATATTTGTATATTTGTGGGGTATTTATAGAGCGCGACGTTCGCTCCGGAGGGAGCATCTTGGCGCTAGGGAACCTAAGTGAGCCAGTGCAAGAGGATTAGATGGAAGCTTTGGAGTGATCGTCCGGGAGATTAAAGATCCAGGTCTTTAGCAGTTTTCGAAACGGTTTTTCCTGGGTTTGTTGTCTGAGGGATTTGGGTAGTTTGTTCCAGGCTTTGGTTGCAAGGAAGCTGAGGGTCTTCTCACCCTTCGTTTTCAGATTGTATTTGGGGAGAAGAATGAGGTTGTCGTTGATTGAGCGAAGGTGACGGCTGGGCAGGTAGTGGGGGAAGCGTTTGGTGAGGTATTTAGGGCCAGTTTTGTTGTAGGCACGAAAGGCTATAATCAGGATCTTGAAGAGAATCCTTTTGTGAAGGGGGAGCCAGTGAAGTGAGCGAAGTGCTGCAGAAATAGAGGATCTGCGGGGAAGGCCCAGGACAAGACGGGCGGCTGTGTGTAGTACGCTCTGCAGTTTTTGGATGGTTTTCTTTTTAGCTCCTGCGAGCAAGCCGTTGCAGTAGTCCAGTCGCGAGATAATGAGTGCTACTGTCACCGTCTTTCTGGCATCGATGGGAAGAAAGTCAAAAAACTTTCTCATGGATCTGATCATTCCAAAGCATTTGCCTGCGACGGTTCTGGCATGCTGATCGAAGGAGAGGTCGGAGTCAAAGGTAACGCCGAGGTTCCTGGCTGACGAAACTGTCTGGGGGGGGGCAACAGAATTGTCAGGCCACCAAAGTGATGGACAAAAGGAGATGTTAGTACCGATCGGAAGGATCTCCGTTTTGCTCGAATTGCATTTCAGGTGGTTATTGTCCATCCATCGAAATACTTCAGTCAGGCAGTGTTTTAGGTTGAGTTCAGCTTTGGTGGATAGTTTGTCTAATGGCACAATGAGCTGTGTGTCATCGGCATAGGAGGTAACAGGTATGCCGAAAGATTCTATTAGATTAAGGAGGGGGATGAGGTAAACGTTGAAAAGGAGAGGGCTCAGGATGGAGCCCTGCGGGACACCTGAGGAGACAGGTTTGTCTTTGGAGTGAAATGGGCCCAAAGAGACGGCTTGGGAACGGTCGGAGAGAAAAGAGGAGATCCAGGAAAGGGCAGAGTCAGAGATGCCAATGTCCCTGAGTCTGCTGATAAGGATAGTGTGGGAGACAGTGTCAAACGCCGCCGTTAGATCGAGAAGGATGAGGATGGAGTTTTTTCTCTGATCTTGCAGAGTTTTTATAGTGTCAGACAGTTCAATGAGGGCGGTTTCTGTCGAGTGCTTGGGGCGGAATCCGGATTGTTGAGGATGGAGAAGGTTGTTTTCATCTAGATAGTGTTTCAGTTCATTGTGGACTAGATGTTCCGTGATTTTTCCCAAGGCCGGGAGTAACGAGATTGGGCGGAGGTTGGTAAGATCCGTCGGGGGTTTATTCGCCTTCTTCATAAGGGGTTTGACGATTCCTTTTTTCCAGCGGCTAGGGACTGTGCCTGAGCTAAGCGAGGAGTTGATTAGGTTGTTGATGGTCGGGTTAACCTCGTTGATTAGTTGGTGAAGTATCTTGGGAGGACAAGGATCGGACGGGGAGCCCGATTTACAGGCCAGGATGGCTTTTTTCGACTGCTCAAGCGTGACAAGGGAGAAGCGGCTTAGCGTGCAGTTTTGGGAGACCAGTGGGGGGGGGACTGGGAGAGTGGCGGGGGGGGGAAAGTTGATTTGGATCGAGGCAATTTTTTCCTCGAAGAAGTCAGAAATTTGATCGCAGAGTTTCTGAGAGGGTGGGATTTCAGGCAACAGAGCCTTGGGTTGCGTAAATGATTTGACTATCGCAAACAGCGTCTTTTGTTTTTGGCCTGCGTTTTTTATGGCGTTGGTGTAGTAGTTTTTCTTTGCCAGTTTAATTTCCGAAAGGTATTTTTTCCAAGT
This sequence comes from Lissotriton vulgaris, assembly GCF_964263255.1. NCBI lineage: Eukaryota > Metazoa > Chordata > Amphibia > Caudata > Salamandridae > Lissotriton > Lissotriton vulgaris. Next base: position 182,848,523 of record NC_141688.1, on the reverse strand, counting down.
TGCGATGTAGGAGGAACGATAAGTAACCTCGTAGGCCTTCCGCCATTTTCTTTCTGCTTTTTTACAAAGCAGATGTGCATTAGCGAGTTCTGGTGTAAACCAGGGGGCGTTGGGTTTAGTTTTGCCCCGGGAGGTGCGGAGACGTGGGGGCGGGATTCTGGAATTTATTTCTTGGGTGATCCAGTTGTGAAAAAGATCGGCATCGGTATCAATATTGCCTGAGAGGGTGGGTGCTTGAATTTGTATTGACGGATTGAGAGTAATGTTATCCTGGACCTTTTTCCAATTGATGTGATTGGCGGGCAGGGGAGCAGATTTGTTGCGGTTGGAAAGGTTTTCGTTAAGGATGTGGAATGGGATCAAGAGGTGATCAGACCAGATCTGGGGCAAGGGCGATAGTGTGGTCAAGAGAGAGAAGTTTGTGCAGACTCCATCGAGGGTATGACCTATGGAGTGGGTGGGTGAGGTAACAAGTTGCTTAAGATTGAATATATCGAGGGTTTGTACGAAATTGATGGTATGCATGTCTGTTGTCGATTCTAGATGGAGGTTAAAATCACCAAGGAGGGTTAAGAAAGGGTATCTGAGTGAAAGTTGTCCTAGCGAGTCATGCAGTGAGTCGAGGAACTCAGAAGTGTTGCCGGGTGGGCGATAAATGAGTCCGCCTGAGAACGAAGTATGGTCGTTAAGTTTAATGGAGAAACCTAATCCTTCAGTCTTTTTTAGGGACTCAAGACTAAAGGTGTGGCAAGAGAAGGTGTCTTTGAGAATGATTGCAACACCTCCGCCACGGCCCTTGGCTCTGTCTTCCCTGAAGAGTGAGTAGCCCAGGGGGAGAGCGACAGCAATATCAGGGTTACTGTCTGCTGTTAGCCATGTCTCAGTTATCATGAGGCAGTCGAGGTCAGACTCCAAGATAAGGTCGTGTATATCTTGGTTGTGTTTGCACATGGAGCGCACGTTGATCAGGCCGCCTTTGAAGGGAGGCCGAGGGGCCAGAGGCATATTGGCCGGTGGGGCCGCTAAGAGGAGCCCGGTGGTCCAGTGGCATTGTTTGCAACTGACTGGGCCAGAAAGTGTGGCTGGGTCGAGTATACATGGACACTGCTTAGTGACCTGTAGTTGCAGGAGGTCGTTAGAATGGTAGGAAATGTGGGAGGTAAAATGGGCAGAGTTTCCTGCGCCTGTCGCTGTCTTGTCGCGGACGGGCGCAGACGGGCTTGCCTTAGGCGCGCCTTCGGCGCGCAAACGGCGCTCCCGCTGCGCTCGTCCGCTGCACGTCTTGTATAGGCACATTTATGGGAGATCAAGGGGGGTGTGGCCTCAGAAAGGGGCGGAGTCAGCGTGCACGCCGGTGGTGATGGCGGCGGCAGGCTGGAAGAGCCAGGAAGGGCGCGAAGCAGCTAATCCATCAGCTGTGCGCGAGCGCTAAGTAAGGTATGAGGCTTAGGTCCTTTAAAAATACAAAAGATCGAATTTGTGACACCACACAGTTAAATTTTAAAATGACAGAGTACCTCCAGTTCCCGGCTTCCGCCTCAGGAACTGGGTCAAATGGTTTCCGTTGCAGCTCGAGAATCGGCTGTTTATGTACACTGGGCGGGGGGCGTGGCCTCAGAAAGGGGCGGAGTCAGCGTGCACGCCGGTGGTGATGGCGGCGGCAGGCTGGAAGAGCCAGGAAGGGCGCGAAGCAGCTAATCCATCAGCTGTGCGCGAGCGCTAAGTAAGGTATGAGGCTTAGGTCCTTTAAAAATACAAAAGATCGAATTTGTGACACCACACAGTTAAATTTTAAAATGACAGAGTACCTCCAGTTCCCGGCTTCCTCAACCCCCCAGCCTGCATGCATAGCAAGTTACACCTCACAGACCTTACAAAACTCAGCCACTTGTCTCATCCTCAACCTACCAGCCTGCATGCCTAGCACTTTACACCTCACAGACCTTTTAAAACTCAGCCACCAGCCTCATCCTCAAGCTACCAGCCTGCATGCAAAGCATGTTACACCTCACAGACCTTTCAAAGCTCAGCCAACAGACTAATCCTTAACCCAGCAGCCTGCATGCATAGCACATTACACCTCACAGACCTTACAAAACGCAGCCAGCAGCCTCATCCACAAACCACCAGCCTGCATGCATAGCACGTTACAGCTCACAGACATTTACAAACTCAACCACCAGCCTCATCCTTAAGCTACCAGCCTGCATGCAAAGCACCTTACACCTCACAGACCTTCAAAACTCAGCCACCAGCCTCATACTCAAAATACCAGCCTGCATGCAGAGCACGTTACACCTCACAGACCTTACAAAACTCACCCACTCACCTCTTCCTAAACCTACCAGCCTGCATGCATATCACAATAACCTCACAGACCTTACAAATCTCAGTGGCCAGCCTCCTCATCAACCTACCAGCCCGCATGCATACAATGTTACAGCTCACAGACACTTCAAAACTCAGCCACCAGCCTCATCCACAAACCACTAGCCTGCATGCATAGCACGTTACACCTCACAGACCTTTCAAAACTCACCCACCAGCCTCATCCTCAAGATACCAGCCTGCATGCATAGCACAATACACCTCAGAGACCTTTCAAAACTCAGCCAACAGCCTCATACTCAACCCAGCAGCCTGCATGCATAGCACGTTATACATCACAGACCTTACAAAACTCAGCCTCCAGCCCCCAGCTTCATCCTCAACCTACCAGCTTGCATGCATAGCACGTTACACCTCACAGACCTTACAAAACTCAGCCACCAGTCTCATCCTTAACCTACCAACCTGCATGCATAGCACATTAACCTCACAGACCTTACAAATCTCAGCGGCAAGCCTCATCCTCAACCTACCAGCCTGCATGCATAGCACGTTACAGCTCACAGACATTTCAAAACTCAGCCACCAGCCTCATCCACAATCCACCAGCCTGCATGCATAGCACGTTAGCTCTCACAGGCCTTTTAAAACTCAACCACCAGCCTCATCCTCAACCTACCAGCCTGCATACATAGCACATTACATCTCACGGACAGTACAAAACTCAGCCACCAGTCTCATCCTCAACCCACCAGCCTGCGTGCATAGCACATTACACCTCACAGACCTTAAAAATCTCAGCCACCAGCCTCATCCTCAACCTAGCAGCCTGTATGCATAGCACGTTACACCTCATAGACCTTACAAAACTCAGCCTCCAGCCTCATCCTCAACCTACCAGCCTGCATGCATAGCACGTTACACCTCAGAGACCGTACAAAAGTCAGCCACCAGCCTCATCCTCAACCTAGCAGCCTGTATGCATAGCACGTTACACCTCTTAGACCTTACAAAACTCAGCCACCAGCCTCATCCTCAACCTACCTGCCTGCAGGCATAGCACATTACACCTCACAGACAGTACAAAACTCAGCCACCAGTCTCATCCTATGTGTAACTGTTACCACAGATTTTTTACAACGCATACCATTACCACGCATACTGTTACAACGCAGGTCATTTTACAACGGAAACCTTTACAACGCAATACACTACAACGCACATACTATTACAACACATACCATTACAACGTAAGTATAATTATAGGTAAGTTTATCTTACATTTTATTTTACATTTTTTAGTGGTAATTGGTTATGGGGTACAGGGGTATTTTTAGGTTTTAGGGCTGGGTTTGGGTTTTGGGGTACAGGGGTATTTTTAGGTTTTAGGGCTGGGTTTGGGTTTTGGGGTACAGGGGTATTTTTAGGTTTTAGGGCTGGGTTTGGGTTTTGGGGTACAGGGGTATTTTTAGGTTTTAGGGTTGGGTTTGGGTTTTGGGGTACAGGGGTATTTTTAGGTGTTAGGGCTGTGTTTGGGTTTTGGGGTACAGGGGTATTTTTAGGTTTTAGGGCTGGGTTTGGGTTTTGGGGTGCAGGGGTATTTTTAGGTTTTAGGGCTAGGTTTGGGTTTTGGGGTACAGGGGTATTTTTAGGTTTTAGGGTTGGGTTTGGGGTACAGAGGTATTTTTAGGTTTTAGGGCTGGGTTTGGGTTTTGGGGTACAGGGGTATTTTTAGGTTTTAGGGCTGGGTTTGGGTTTTGGGGTACAGGGGTATTTTTAGGTTTTAGGGCTAGGTTTGGGTTTTGGGGTACAGGGGTATTTTTAGGTTTTAGAGTTGGGTTTGGGTTTTAGGGTACAGGGGTATTTTTAGGTTTTAGGGCTGGGTTTGGGTTTTGGGGTACAGGGGTACAGGTTTTTTTTAACATATATTTACAAATAATAACATTAAAATTAATTTTATTAATAAAATTATTTAATAATTAAATAATAAAAAATTAAATTAAATAATACAAAATTAATTATCTACATTACATTATATATTGATTTTATATACTTACCTATACTTAAGTTGTAATGGTATGCGTTGTAATAGTATCTGCGTTGTAGTGTATTGCGTTGTAAAGGTTTCCGTTGTAAAATGACCTGCGTTGTAAAAAATGCGTGGTAATGGTATGCGTGCTAAAAGTACGCGTTGTAACATCATATATCTGTCTCACCCTCAACACACCAGCCTGCATGCATAGCACGTTACACCTCACAGACCTTACAAAACTCAGCCACCAGCCTCATCCTCAACCTAGCAGCCTGTATGTAGAGCACGTTACACTTCATAGACCTTACAAAACTCAGCCTCCAGACTCATCCTCAACACACCAGCCTGCCTGCATAGCACGGAACACCTCACAGACCTTTCAGAACTCAGCCATCATCCTTATCCTCAACCCCCCAGCCTGCATGCATAGCAAGTTACACCTCACAGACCTTACAAAACTCAGCCACTTGTCTCATCCTCAACCTACCAGCCTGCATGCCTAGCACTTTACACCTCACAGACCTTTTAAAACTCAGCCACCAGCCTCATCCTCAAGCTACCAGCCTGCATGCAAAGCATGTTACACCTCACAGACCTTTCAAAGCTCAGCCACCAGACTAATCCTTAACCCAGCAGCCTGCATGCATAGCACATTACACCTCACAGACCTTCAAAACTCAGCCACCAGCCTCATACTCAAAATACCAGCCTGCATGCAGAGCACGTTACACCTCACAGACCTTACAAAACTCACCCACTCACCTCTTCCTAAACCTACCAGCCTGCATGCATATCACAATAACCTCACAGACCTTACAAATCTCAGTGGCCAGCCTCCTCCTCAACCCACCAGCCTGCATGCATAGCACGTTACACCTCACAGACCTTACAAAACTCAGCCACCAGCCTCATCCTCAACCTAGCAGCCTGTATGTAGAGCACGTTACACTTCATAGACCTTACAGAACTCAGCCTCCAGCCTCATCATCAACCTACCAGCCTGCATGCATAACACGTTACACCTCACAAACCGTACAAAACTCAGCCACCAGCCTCATCCTCAACACACCAGCCTGCATGCATAGCACATTACACCTCACAGACCTTACAAAACTCAGCCACCAGTCTCATCCTCAACCCACCAGACTGCATGCCTAGCAGGTTACACCTCACAGACCTTTTAAAACTCAGCCACCAGCCTCATCCTCAAGCTACCAACCTGCATGCAAAGCAAGTTACACCTCACAGACCTTTCAAAACTCAGCCACTTGTCTCATCCTCAACCTACCAGCCTGCATGCCTAGCACTTTACACCTCACAGACCTTTTAAAACTCAGCCACCAGCCTCATCATCAAGCTACCAGCCTGCATGCAAAACATGTAACACCTCACAGACCTTTCAAAGCTCAGCCATCAGACTCATCCTCAACACACCAGCCTGCATGCCTAGCACTTTACACCTCACAGACCTTTCAGAACTCAGCCATCAGCCTTATCCTCAACCCACCAGCCTGCATGCATAGCAAGTTACACCTCACAGACCTTTCAAAGCTCAGCCACCAGACTAATCCTCAACCCAGCAGCCTGTATGCATCGCACATTACACCTCACAGACCTTACAAAACGCAGCCAGCAGCCTCATCCACAAACCACCAGCCTGCATGCATAGCACGTTACAGCTCACAGACATTTACAAACTCAACCACCAGCCTCATCCTTAGGCTACCAGCCTGCATGCAAAGCACGTTACACCTCACAGACCTTCAAAACTCAGCCACCAGCCTCATACTCAAAATACCAGCCTGCATGCAGAGCACGTTACACCTCACAGACCTTACAAAACTCACCCACTCACCTCTTCCTAAACCTACCAGCCTGCATGCATATCACAATAACCTCACAGACCTTACAAATCTCAGTGGCCAGCCTCCTCCTCAACCTACCAGCCCGCATGCATACAATGTTACAGCTCACAGACACTTCAAAACTCAGCCACCAGCCTGATCCACAAACCACTAGCCTGCATGCATAGCACGTTACACCTCACAGACCTTTCAAAACTCACCCACCAGCCTCATCCTCAAGATACCAGCCTGCATGCATAGCACAATACACCTCAGAGACCTTTCAAAACTCAGCCAACAGCCTCATACTCAACCCAGCAGCCTGCATGCATAGCACGTTATACCTCACAGACCTTACAAAACTCAGCCTCCAGCCCCCAGCCTCATCCTCAACCTACCAGCCTGCATGCATAGCACGTTACACCTCACAGACCTTACAAAACTCAGCCACCAGTCTCATCCTTAACCTACCAACCTGCATGCATAGCACATTAACCTCACAGACCTTACAAATCTCAGCGGCAAGCCTCATCCTCAACCTACCAGCCTGCATGCATAGCACGTTACAGCTCACAGACATTTCAAACCTCAGCCACCAGCCTCATCCACAATCCACCAGCCTGCATGCATAGCACGTTAGCGCTCACAGGCCTTTTAAAACTCAACCACCAGCCTCATCCTCAAGCTACCAGCCTGCATGCAAAGCATGTTACACCTCACAGACCTTTCAAAACTCAGCCACCAGCCTCATACTCAACCTACCAGCCTGCATGCAGAGCACGTTACACCTCACAGACCTTACAAAACTCACCCACCCACCTCTTCCTAAACCTACCAGCCTGCATGCATATCACATTAACCGCACAGACCTTACAAATCTCAGTGGCCAGCCTCCATCTCAAACCTACCAGCCCGCAGGCATAGCACGTTACAGCTAACAGTCAATTCAAAACTCAGCCACCAGCCTCATCCACAAACCACCAGCCTGCATGCATAGCACGTTACACCTCACAGACATTTCAAAACTCAGCCACCAGCTGAATACTCAACGTACCAGCCTGCATGCATAGCACGTTACACCTCGCAGACCTTTCAAAACTCAGCCACCAGCCTCATCCTCAACCCAGCAGCCTGCATGCATAGCATGTTACATTTCACAGACCTTACAAAACTCAGCCTCCAGCCTCATCCTCAACCTACCAGCCTGCATGCATAGCACGTTACACCTCACAGACCTTACAAAACTCAGCCACCATTCTCATCCTCAACCTACCAACCTACATGCATAGCACATTAACCTCACAGACCTTACAAATCTCAGCGCAAGCCTCATCCTCAACCTACCAGCCTGCATGCATAGCACGTTACAGCTCACAGACATTTCCAAACTCAGCCACCAGCCACATCCACAAACCACCAGCCTGCACGCATACCACGTTACACCTCACAGACCTTTTAAACTCAGCCAGCAGCCTCAACCTCAAGCTACCAGCCTGCATGCAAAGCACGTTACTCCTCATAGACCTTTCAAAACTCAGCCACCAGCCTCATACTCAACCTACCAGCCTGCATGCAGAGCACGTTACACCCCACAGACCTTACAAAGCTCACCCACCAACCTCTTCCTAAACCTGCCAGCCTGCATGCATTGCACATTAACCTCACAGACCTTACAAATCTCAGCGGCCAAAATCATCCTCAACATACCAGCCCGCATGCATAGCACGTTACAGCTCACAGACATTTAAAATCTCAGCCACCAGCCTCATCTACAAACTTCCAGCCTGCATGCATAGCACGTTACACCTCACAGACCTCTCAAAACTCAGCCACCCGCCTCATCCTCAAGCTACCAGCCTGCGTGCATAGCAGGTTACATATCACAGACCATACAAAACTCAGCCACCAGCCTCATCCTCAACGCACCAGCCTGCATGCATAGCACGTTACACCTCACAGACCTTACACCAGTCTCATCCTCAACCCACCAGCCTGCATGCATAGCACTTTATACCTCACATACCTTACAAAACTCAGCCACCAGCCTCATCCTCAACCTAGCAACCTGTATGCATAGCACGTTACACCTCATAGACCTTACAAAACTCAGCCTCCAGCCTCATCCTCAACCTACCAGCCTGTATGCAGAGCACGTTACACCTCACACACCATACAAAACTCAGCCACCAGCCTCATCCTCAACTCACCAGCCTGCATGCATTGCACGTTACACCTCACAGACCTTACACCAGTCTCATCCTCAACCCACCAGCCTGCATGCATAGCACTTTATACCTCACATACCTTACAAAACTCAGCCACCAGCCTCATCCTCAACCTAGCAACCTGTATGCATAGCACGTTACACCTCATAGACCTTACAAAACTCAGCCTCCTGCCTCATCCTCAACCTACCAGCCTGCGTGCATAGCACGTTACACCTCACATACCTTACAAAACTCAGCCACCAGCCTCATACTCAACCTAGCAGCCCTGTATGCATAGCACGTTACACCTCATAGACCTTACAAAACTCAGCCTCCTGCCTCATCCTCAACCTACCAGCCTGCATGCAAAGCAAGTTACACCTCACAGACCTTTCAAAACTCAGCCACCAGTCTCTTCCTCAACCTACCAGCCTGCATGCCTAGCACGTTACACCTCACAGACCTTTTAAATCTCAGCCACCAGCCTCATCCTCAAGCTACCAGCCTGCATGCAAAGCAAGTTACACCTCACAGACCTTTCAAAACTCAGCCACCAGTCTCATCCTCAACCTACCAGCCTGCATGCGTAGCACTTTACACCTCACAGACCTTTTAAATCTCAGCCACCAGCCTCATCATGAACCCACCAGCCTGCATGCATCGCACGTTACACCTCACAGACCTTACAAAACTCAGCCACTAGTCTCATCCTCAACCTACCAGCTTGCATGCCTAGCACTTTACACCTCACAGACCATTTAAAACTCAGCCACCAGCCTCATCCTCAAACCACCAGCCTGCATGCAAAGCACGTTACACCTCACAGACCTTTCAAAACTCAGCCACCAGCCTCATCCTCAACCCAGCAGCCTGTATGCAAAGCACGTTACACCTCACAGGCCTTGCCTCATCCTCAACCCACCAGCCTGTATGCATAGCACGTTACACCTCACAGACCTTACACCAGCCTCATCCTCAACTCACCAACCTGCATACATAGCACGTTAGACCTCACAGACCTTACATATCTCAGCCATCCACCTCATCCTCAACCTACAATCTTGCATGCCTAGCACGTTGCACCTCACAGACCTTACAAAACTCAGCCACCAGCCTCTTCCTCAACCTACCAGCCTGCATACAGAGCACATTACACCTCATATACCTTACAAAACTCAGCCACCAGCCTCATACTCAACCTAGCAGCCTGTATGCATAGCACGTTACACCTCATAGACCTTACAAAACTCAGCCTCCTGCCTCATCCTCAACCTACCAGCCTGCATGCAAAGCAAGTTACACCTCACAGACCTTTCAAAACTCAGCCACCAGTCTCTTCCTCAACCTACCAGCCTGTATGCCTAGCACGTTACACCTCACAGACCTTTTAAATCTCATCCACCAGCCTCATCCTCAAGCTACCAGCCTGCATGCAAAGCAAGTTACACCTCACAGACCTTTCAAAACTCAGCCACCAGTCTCATCCTTAACCTACCAGCCTGCATGCCTAGCACTTTACACCTCAGACCTTTTAAAACTCAGGCACCAGCCTCATCCTCAAGCTACCAGCCTGCATGCAAAGCATGTTACACCTCACAGACCTTTTAAATCTCAGCCACCAGCCTCATCATGAACCCACCAGCCTGCATGCATAGCACGTTACACCTCACAGACCTTACAAAACTCAGCCACTAGTCTCATCCTCAACCTACCAGCCTGCATGCCTAGCACTTTACACCTCACAGACCTTTTAAAACTCAGCCATCAGTACCATCCTCAAGCTACCAGCCTGCATGCAAAGCACGTTACACCTCACAGACCTTTCAAAACTCAGCCACCAGCCTCATCATCAACCCAGCAGCCTGTATGCACAGCACGTTACACCTCACAGGCCTTGCCTCATCCTCAACCCACCAGCCTGTATGCATAGCACGTTACACCTCACAGACCTTACACCAGCCTCATCCTCATCCCACCAGCCTGCATACATAGCACGTTAGACCTCACAGACCTTACATATCTCAGCCATCTACCTCATCCTCAACCTACCATCTTGCAAGCCTAGCACGTTGCACCTCACATACTTTACAAAACTCAGCCACCAGCCTCTTCCTCAACCTACCAGCCTGCATACAGAGCGAATTACACCTCACAGACCTTACAAAACTTAGCCACCAGCCTCAACCTACCAGCCTGCATGCCTAGCACGTTAAACCTCACAGACCTTACAAACCTCAGCCACCAGCCTCATCCTCAACCCACCGGCCTGCATGCATAGCACGTTACACCTCATATACCTTACAAAACTCAGCCACCAGCGCTTCCTCAACCTACCAGCCTGCATGCATAGCACGTTACACCTCATAGACCTTACAAAACTGAGTTAGCAGCCACCAGCCTCATCCTCAACCCACCAGCCTGCGTGCATAGCAGGTTACACCTCACAGACCATACAAAACTCAGCCACCAGTCTCATCCTCAACGCACCAGCCTGCGTGCATAGCAAGTTACACCTCACAGACCATACAAAACTCAGCCACCAGCGCTTCCTCAACCTACCAGCCTACATGCATAGCACGATATACCTCACAGACCTTATAAAACTCGGCCATGGGCCTCGTCCTCAACCTACCAGCCTGCATACATAGCATGTTACACTTCAGACCCATGCAGTCATGTGGGAAGGAAGGTGGTTAAGAGAAAATATTTATTCTCCCGAGAGGATAATGATGAACACTGTCTGCAGCTCCCAGACAGCTACTGGCAAGCCAATGCTCTTGCACCACTGGTGAAGCGGGGAGGTTGCCCACGCAGAATTTCCAAGGTTTTACCCTCTCTCTTGAAGATGAGTCTACCAGCAAGTATCATGTATTTGCAGACATTAAGGTCTTCAGCAGTTGTCATAACATCTCTGCTCCGCCCCACAAAGATATTGATTTGGCACTCAATTCCAAAGTTGTTAAATGTATATAGTGAAACTTGATTCTATTGTACACAATGTTTAACTTCAAGCAATGTCATCATCAAGCCTCAATAAACAGATGTGAAGATAATTTCTTTTTACAGTAAATCTTTATTCTACAAAGGTAGGTGACTAGCGGCTGCCTTATTTCTTCTTTAAATCTTTTTACTTAAAATCACCTCAAACAGTAGCTAATGCGTTTCGTCCACCAAGAACTTCATCAGGGCTCAGTACACATGTTGTCATCATTTATACTTCTTAGTTCGATGCATATTGAAGTTGATTGTTTTATATAAAAGTTTAGAATGCAATTGCTCCAGCTGTTTGCCAGTGTGGCATCCGGTTCAAGAAAAGGACAAGGGAAATGAGGCAACATTTTAGCATTGCATCCACGCTGTATTACAGATGCAGTAAAAGAGGCAAATGCATAGTAATTGTGCACTGTGAGAAATGAGGACCTGTTTGCAGTTTCCCCCACTTTTAGACCCCATTTTGCCTACTAGTTGCTGGTTTTGTGACTCTGACAGCTCCATGGGCTCTGCTAACCAGACCCAGGGCCTCAGCTCTGAATAAAAGTATATTGTAATTCCGTAAATTTTGAATTGGCAATGAGAGACCCCTGTAAGTCCCTAGGATATAATACAGTAAGGGGGACTCAAACTACCTGTAAGTCCCTAGTCCCTAGTATATAATGGAGCAGGGAGTTTAGAGGCCCAGTAGATTTCCTGCACTGGAGTGTGATTTCCTAATTGCGACAAATAGCACCTTGCAATTAGGAAATCACTATTCAGAATGCACAGTAGTAGTTGTATCAACAATTTGAGAATCAGTATTTGTTTGGTGGGCTACTTAGGTCAACGTATTCTGCAACTTCATAAATTGTGAATTCTGTCAGAATTAGCGGCCATCATATTTTGTCATACCCTTATGACCTCACAACGAAAAAGTGCTGCTCAATTGGAAACAGCAGAGTGTGCATGCTGGAGATTGTGGACAGTATCCAAACAACATCGACCTGTGTGTGTGGCATCCACCTATAAAGACATCAAATGTCAAGAAAGGACACAGAGAAGGAGGCTGGGGCCTGGAAACACAAAATAAAATATTCAAGACAAGAACTGGAAATATTGACAGAGCAGTGTGCTGGGCACCATGACAAACCTTTTGGGAAATCATCCCTCACAGTGCCTTAATCACAAAATAATTAAATAAGGAAAGCAATACAGAAAAAATCATCTTTGTTGGTGTGATGTAAAGATCCATTAAAGGAAATCAGAAAACGATGGCAAGATCTCAGATCATTGACGAACGAGAAGGTTGCAAACTGTCTAATCGAGGCTAGAGCTACTGGAGGAGGTCCGCCACTGCCCAAACCAATTGCGATAGACGAACCGGTAAAAACTACTCTGAGATCAGAATCAGTCAATGGATTCCGTAAAATTGATGCACCTGACATTCCAGGAGCCTCTCTAGGGAAGTATAAGATAGCTTTGTTGCATACAAACATATATGTGGTTAGGCAGCATCAAAACACTTATACATTATACAACCTTTTTAATTCTTGTGTATATATAAATAAGGAATGGAATCCACATAATGGATTACATTAAAAAAAGCAGTGATTGTTCATAGTGTATCATGGTAGATGTAGTGAAAACACATTAACCTATTAGCTTGAGTTCAACAAATTTATTAATCCTAATTACATTTTCCAACATCTATCCAAGCTCATGGAAGTGATGTGTCAGAAGCCAAGGGACTTGTGAAATCTCACGGACCAATTATTCTTCATAGCCAGGGCACAGCACTCTAAGCGGAATATATAAATGACAGAGTCACAGAGCATACACATTTAGTGCAAGAAGTGTGTGGAAGAGACACACAGCGTGTCACCCAGGAAACTGTAGGAAGGCTAAGACAAGTCCGGTCGATGTGGAGCTCGCACTCGACAGATTGCCAACACACAATCCTAACAAATTCTGGGAACTGCTCATAGTGATGAAAATGTGCAGCTCTTTGGAGGTTTGAAGGCGTCAATGCTTAAGGTTCAGTACCTGGAATGAAAAGACAAAGATGAAGAAAATCATTACATTTGGTTTTCAAAAAATTCAACGTCCTCATGCTTGAACACAGATTTCCATGAAGAAAAAGCTAGACATTTTATTTGTCATTAGTTATTTTTGGTGTGTTTAGGGTAACAACACACATGGTATACCTTTCATTTGATATTATTATAAGGCACACATATACCTTTTGTACCTTATTATTTACATTTTGTGTCATAGAGTAATGTTACATTACTTTGCTTACATGAGTTGCCATATCTGAAAGTAAAGCGAGACTATGGTTTACCAACTACAAAACATTTGTATTATTATGCTAAAATGATTTGGTTCATTTATAACTTACCTTTCGTGAGGCGTCCGCGGCTTTGGGTTGTCCTTGAGTCATTATCTTGTTGAGGTGCTGATGGCTCTTTGCTCTCTTCATCAGACTCTGACTCAGACATCCAAACTTTCAATTCTTTCTGAGTCACTATATTGTGAAGAATTGCACATGTTTACACCATTTTATGACTGATTTCTGGAGAATATTGTAAGACATCACCACACCAATGGAGACATCAGACTTTACTTCTTAAAAGTCCAAAGGTCCTCTTGTACTTCTACGTGCAACATTGTGCCGACGCTCAATCCGTGTAGAAGAGTTCAGATATCAGTCGTTATCCATGGGCTTAAGGCATAACCGCTATTGTATTGTCATTCTAATAGAATAGCAAAACTCCCACGCTCTGGGTTACAGCTACTGGACTTGCTGAAAGGTTGTTGGTTTTTCTTCCATTTTACCTCTTGGTTTCTGCTGGGCATGAGTGTTCACACAGATTGTTTCCCTGGCTTGTGCTGTCGGTGGGATAATCTTGCTGATGGTTTGGGATACTCCCTATCTCAAAGAGCTCGGAGATATGTACAAGTCAGGCACATCCATGTGTGAGAGATGAAGATAGGGCTCTTCCCCAGATTTAACTAGCGTTATATTTTGGACTGGTGAGGATTGAGGACAGTGCTGGCATAGTTTGTTGAGGTTTTATCATTATGGTAAATGACCCTGAACACGATGTGGACTATCAGTTATATATCTGCATCTACTCTGCTGAGTGAAATGGTGGATTGGCAAATGGTGGCTGCAGGGAATGGTGGAGCGAGGACAAAACTGAGAAGGTTCCAGTAGAGCTTCCATGGTCAGAGAGGACACAACAGGCGAGTTGGGGATGCCAAGCAGTGTTAAACCCAGACAGCAAGGTAGCAGGGAGGGACAAGGAGATGGAGGGGTTCAGAGGGGAGTTATTCACACAGCTGCTGTTATTGGTCTCAGCGGACAGCGTCCACTCCAGAGTCGCAGAGACTCCCGGGGACATGGGAAGACAGACAACTGGGCAGATCAAGAGGAAAGAAAAACGTCTCACTATGTATCTACACAAAGCATGCAGCGGAGGGGGCAAATTAACAGCTTTGACCTGGTATATAAATGGACTTGGGAACAAAACAAAGGTGTGCATTGAGGTTCACAAGTGACATGAAGGGTCAATTTTACAAGAAACGCACCAGAAGGGAAACAACTGTGAGACACTGAAAAGGGGGATATAAAGTGCTGGCACATTTGGCACACACATCTGACTCAAAGGGAGTAGGACTGCTAATTAAGAAGTCAACACTCATCATACGTGTGTCGATGTGAAAGGGTGATAAGTTGAATAGTCAGGCTGCTAGGACAGCATGCAAATCAACCTTTGATCCCTATACTTCCCACCTAAACTCCTTGCATAGACATTGAAGACGCAGGGAACACTCCCATTGCGCCTACCTGACTGGATAATAAATTTAGGCAACTTCAATCTGGTGGTGAGTGATGGGGAGGATAGATACCCACAATGACAGGGACGGGCAAGGGAGATTCCTTTGGTGGGATTCCTTTGGGCCAAAGGTCTTTCTAACATCTAGACAACCAGCATGCCAGGGCATGACAAAAGACTTTCCACTCCAGCGCATGCAACAGTTTATCAAATATCGATCATTATATTGGGAAAATCACTACACTAGACTGATTGCAAATGGGATCTCAAATCACTCACAGATGTGGGCCAAGCTGCAGGACCCATATGTGGATAGAGACAGGGCCTGGACTCAATAACTATGGTACCTCAAAGATAGAAGCATCACTCAGGAGTTGAGAAAAGGCACTGTCCACTACTTTGAAGAAAACTTGGGTACTGGAACCTCAAAGCTCATAACATGGGAAGCCTACATGGTGGTCCTGAGGGGCTTCAAAAGTATGTAAATAAGAAAGTAAGCCATTACTGAGGGTACGAGAGCAAGAGTAAGGTGACTCGGCTGATAATAAAGAGAGAACCACCACCTTGACCTCGCAATACTGAATAAACAAGGCAGGCAATAGACATGGGACGTTCCTGTATGGCTGAGAAAGAAAGGGATAGAAATTTAGTATAGGAAATATGGCGGAAGAAGGAGCCGCTCGTCAAGAGGCAAACAGAAATAGTGGCTGAAATCGAAAGTTACTATCAAGACCTATATTGGTCAATCATGAGCAAGTTACAAAGTGACACAGGAGGCTTCCTCAAACATATACGCCTCCTGGCCCCAATGCCAGAGCAAACAAATTAACTAGATGGCGACAAAATATAAAGTGAGACAGTTAGACCATCAAAGACATTCATCTAGGAAAGTTCCAGGGTGAACAAATTTCCAATACAACTATATAAAAGTCCTTCACACTCGTGCATGGACATACCTACCTGACGCATGAGAAAGAGGGGGGGGGGTCAAAGGTCAAGATCGGCAATACTCCGGCGAGGACATACCTACTGGATGCATGGGAATGAGGGGGTCAAAGGTCAAGGTGTTCAACACTCCGGCGAGAACATACCTACCTGACGCGTGGGAAAGAGGGGGTCAAAGGTCAAGGTCTTCGACACTCCAACAAGGACATACCTACCTGACGGGTGGGAAAGAGTGGGTCAAAGATCAAAGTCGTCGACACTTGGGTGATGATATACCTACCTGACCCGTGAGAAAGTGTGGGTCAAAGGTCAAGGTCTTCAACCCTCTGGCTAGGACATACCTACCTGACGCTTGGGAAAGAGAGGGTCAAAGGTCAAGGTCTTTGACACTCCTGCAAGGACATAGCTACCTGATGTATGGGAAAGAGTGGGTCAAAGGCTTCGACACTCCGGTGAGGACATACCTACCTGATGCGTGGGAAAGAGGGGGTCGGGGTTAAGGTCTTCGACACTCCAGTGAATACATACCTACCTTAAGGGTGGAAAAGAGAGGGTCAAAAGTCAAGGTCGTCGACACTCCGTCAAGGACAAACCTACCAGACGCGTGGGAAACAGAGGTCAAAGGTCAAGGTCTTCAACACTCTGGAGAGGACATATCTACCTGACGCTTGGGAAAGAGGTGGTAAAATGTCAAGGTCTTCAACACTCCGGCGTGGACATACCTACCTGACGCATGGGAAAGAGGTAGGTCAACGGTCAAGATCTGCAATACTCCAGCAAGCACATACCTACTGGATGCATGGGAATGAGGGGGTCAAAGTTCAAGGTGTTCAACACTACGGCGAGTACATACCTACCTGACGCGTTGGAAAGAGTGGGTCAAAGATCAAGGTCTTCAACACTCCGGTGAGGATATAACTACCTGATGCGTGGGAAAGAGGGGGTCAAAGGTCAAGGTCTTCAACACTCCGGCAAGGACATATCTACCTGAGGCTTGGGAAAGAGGGGGTTAAAGGTCAAGGTGTTTAACAATCTGGCGAGGAAATACCTACCTGACCGGTGGGAAAGAGGGGGCAAAGGTCAAGGTCTTCAAAACTCCGGCGAGTACCTACCTAGCTGACACGTGGAAAAGAGGGGGTTCAAAGGTCAAGGTCTTCAACACTTTGACAATGACAAAACTAAGTGACGTATGGGAAAGGTGGGGTCAAGGGTCAAGGTCTAAAACACTCCGGCAAGGACATAGCTACCTGACGCTTGGGAAAGAGGGGGTCAAAGGTCAAGGTCTTCAAAACTCCAGCGATGACATAGCTAACTGACATGTGGTAAAGAGAGGGTCAAAGGTCAAGATCTTCCACATTCCGGCAAGGACATACCTACCTGACGCATGGGAAAGAGGGGGTCAAAGGTCAAGGTCTTCCACACTCCGGCAAGGACATACCTACATGACGTGTGGGAAAGAGGGCCTCAAAGGTCAAGGTCTTCAACACTCCGGAGAGGATATACCTACCTGACCCATGGGAAAAAGGAGTCAAAGGTCAAGGTCTTCAAGACTCCAGCAAGGACATACCTACCTGAAGCGTGGGAAAGAGGGGGTCAAAGGTCAAGGTCTTCAACAGTCTGACAAGGACATACCTACCAGAAAGTGTTGGAAAGAGGGGGTGAAAGGTCAAGTCTTCGACACTCCGGCGAGGAAACACCTACCTGTCGCATGGGAAAGAGTGGGTCAAAGGTCAAAATCTTCCACACTACGGCAAGGATATACCTACCTTACGCGTGGGAAAAAGGGGGTCATAGGTCATGGTCTTCGGCACTCCGGAAAGGATATACCTACCTGACGTGTAGGAAAGAGGGTGTCAAAGGTCAAGGTCTTCAACACTCCGAGAGGACATCCCTATTTGAATCGTGGGAAAGAGGGATCAAAGGTCAAGGTCGTCGACACTCCGGCGAGGACATACCGCATGACGCGTGGGAAAGAGCGGGACAAGGTCTGCAATGCTCCGGAGACGACACATCTACCTGATGCGTGGGAAAGAGGGGGTGAAAGGTCAAGGTCTTAAACACTACGGAGAGGACATACCTACCCGACGTGTGGGAAAGAGGGGTCAAAGGTCAAGGTCTTCAACACTCTGGCGAGGACATACCTACCTGACGTGTGGGAAAGAGGGGGTCAAAGGTCAAGGTCCTCAACAGTCCGTAGAGGACATAGCTACCTGACACATGGAAAAGTGGGGGTCAAAGGTCAAGGTCTTCAACACTCCGGCGAGGACACACCTACCTGAAATGTGGGAAAGAGTGGGTCAAATTTCAAGGTCTTCAACACTCCGGCGAGGACATACCTACCGGAAAGTGTTGAAAAAAGTGGGTCAAAGGTCAAGGGTTTCGACACTAAGGCAAGGAGGACATACCTACTGGAATGTGTTGGAAAGGGTGGTTCAAAGGTCAAGGTCTTCGACACTCCTGCGAGGACATACCTACGTGACGCATGGGAAAGAGTGGGTCAAAGGTCAAGGTCTTCGACAGTCCAGCTAGGACATACCTACCTACGCGTGAGAAAGAGTGGGCCAAAGGTCAAGGTCTTTGACCCTCCGGCGAGGACATACCTACCTTCACGCGTGGGAAAGATGGGGTCATAGGTCAATATCTTCGACACTCCGTAGAGGACTTACCTACGTGACGAGTGGAAAAGAGTGTGTCAAAGGCCAAGGTCTTCAGAAGTCCAGCAAGGACATTACCTACCTGAAGAGTGGGAAAGAAGGGATCACAGGTCAAGGTCTTTGACACTCTGGCAAGGAAAGACCTACCTGACGCGTGGGAAAGAGGGGTCAAAGGTCAAGTTCTTCGACACTCTCGCGAGGACATACCTACATGACGTGTGGGAAAGAGTGGGCAAAAGGATCTGACACTCCGGCGAGGACATACTTAGCTGACGCTTAGGAAAGAGAGAGTCAAAGGTCAAGGTCTCCGAAAGTCCGATGAGGACATACCTACCTGACGCGTGGGAAAGAGTGGGTCAAAGGCTTCGACACTCTGGTGAGGACATACCTACCTGACGCATGGGGAAGAGCGAGTGAAAGGTCAAGGTCATCGACATTCCGGCGAGGACATACCTACCTGACACGTGGGAAAGAGCGGGCCATGGTCTTCAATACTCCGGAGAGGATATACCTACCTGACAAGAGGGAAAGATGGGGTCAAAGGTCAAGGTCTTCAACACTCCGGTGAGGAAATCGACTGGAAAATGTTGGAAAATGTGTGTAAAAGGTCAAGGTCGTCGACACTCCTGCTAGGGCATACCTACCTGACGAGTCGGAAGGAGGGGGTCAAAGGTCAAGGTCTTCGACACTCCGGCGAGGACATACCTCCCTGACGCGTGGGAAAGAGCGGGTAAAAGGTCAAGGTCTTCAACACTCTGGAGAGGACATACCTACCAGACGTGTCGGAAAGAGGGTTCAAAGGTCAAGGTCTTCAACAGTCCGGCGAGGACATACCTACCTGACACGTGGGAAAGAGGGGGTCAAAGGTCAAGGTCTTCAACACTCTGGTGAGGACATACCTACCTGTTGCGTGGGAAAGAGGTGGTCAAAGGTCAAGGTCTTCAACACTCTGGCGAGGATATACATACCGGACGCGAGGGAAAAAGGGGGTCAAAGGTCAAGGTCTTCAACACTCCGGTGAGGACATACTTACCGGAAAGTGGTGAAAAAAGTGGGATAAAGGTCAAGGTCGTCGACACTCCGGCTAGGACGTACCTACCCGATGCGTGGAAAAGAGGTGGTCAAAGGTCAAGGTCTTGGACACTCCTGCGAGGACATTCCTACCTGACGCGTGGGAAAGAGTGGGTCAAAGGTCAAGGTCTCCGAAAGTCCGGTGAGGACATACCTACCTGACGCGTGGGAAGGAGTGGGTCAAAGGCTTCGACACTCCGGTGAGGACATACCTACCTGACGCATGGGGAAGAGCGAGTGAAAGGTCAAGGTCATCGACATTCCGGCGAGGACATACCTACCTGACACGTGGGAAAGAGCGGGCCATGGTCTTCAATACTCCGGAGAGGATATACCTACCTGACAAGAAGGAAAGATGGGGTCAAAGGTCAAGGTCTTCAACACTCCGGTGAGGAAATCGACTGGAAAGTGTTGGAAAATGTGTGTAAAAGGTCAAGGTCGTCGACACTCCTGCTAGGACATACCTACCTGACGAGTCGGAAGGAGGGGGTCAAAGGTCAAGGTCTTCGACACTCCGGCGAGAACATACCTCCCTGACGCGTGGGAAAGAGCGGGTAAAGGTCAAGGTCTTCAACACTCTGGAGAGGACATACCTACCAGACGCGTGGGAAAGAGGGTTCAAAGGTCAAGGTCTTCAACAGTCCGGCGAGGACATACCTACCTGACACGTGGGAAAGAGGGGGTCAAAGGTCAAGGTCTTCAACACTCCGGTGAGGACATACCTACCTGTTGCGTGGGAAAGAGGTGGTCAAAGGTCAAGGTCTTCAACACTCTGGCGAGGATATACATACCGGACGCGAGGGGAAAAAGGGGGTCAAAGGTCAAGGTCTTCGACACTCCGGTGAGGACATACTTACGGGAAAGTGTTGGAAAAAATGGTTCAAAGGTCAAGGTCGTCGACACTCCAGCTAGGACATACCTACCTTATGCGTGGGAAAGAGCGGGTTAAGGTCTTCAACGCACCGTAGAGGACATATCCACCTGTCGCATGGGAAAGAGGGGTTAAAAGGTTAAGGTCTTCAACACTCCGGTGAGGACATACCTACCTGAGGCATGGTAAAGAGGAGTCAAAGTTCAAGGTCTTCAAAACTCCGGTGAGGACATACCTACCTGACGCATAGGAAAGAAGGGGTCAAAGGTCAAGGTCTTGAACACTCCAGCGAGGACATACCTACCTGATGCATGGGAAAGAGGGGGTCAAAGGTCAAGGTCTTGGAGACTCCTGCGAGGACATACCAACCTGATGGGTGGGAAAGAGTTGGTCAAAGGTCAAGGTCTCCGAAAGTCCGGTCAGGACATACCTACCTGACGCGTGGGAAAGAGTGGGTCAAAGGCTTCAACACTCTGGCGAGGACATACTTACCTGACGCATGGGAAAGAGCGAGTCAAATGTCAAGGTCTTCGACACTCCGGCGAGGACATACCTACCTGACACGTGGGAAAGAGCGGGTCATGGTCTTCAACACTCCGGAGAGGATATACCTACCTGACGTGAGGGAAAGATGGGGTCAAAGGTCAAGGTCTTCAACACTCCGGTGAGGACATACCTACCAGAAAGTGTTGGAAAAAGTGTGTAAAAGGTCAAGATCGTCGACACTCCTGCTAGGACATACCTACCTGACGCGTGTGAAAGAGCGAGTCAAATGTCAAGGTCGTCAACACTCCTGCTAGGATATACCTACCTGACCCGTGGGAAAGAGTGGGTCAAAGGTTAAGGTCTTCAACACTCCGGCGAGGACATACCTACCTGAGGCATGGTAAAGAGGAGTCAAAGTTCAAGGTCTTCAAAACTCCGGCGAGGACATACCTACCTGACGCATAAGAAAGAAGGGGTCAAAGGTCAAGGTCTTGAACACTCCAGCGAGGACATACCTACCTGATGCATGGGAAAGAGGGGGTCAAAGGTCAAGGTCTTGGAGACTCCTGCGAGGACATACCTACCTGATGGGTGGGAAAGAGTTGGTCAAAGGTCAAGGTCTCCGAAAGTCCGGTCAGGACATACCTACCTGACGCATGGGAAAGAGTGGGTCAAAGGCTTCAACACTCTGGCGAGGACATACTTACCTGACGCTTGGGAAAGAGCGAGTCAAATGTCAAGGTCTTCGACACTCCGGCAAGGACATACCTACCTGACACGTGGGAAAGAGCGGGTCATGGTCTTCAACACTCCAGAGAGGATATACCTACCTGACGTGAGGGAAAGATGGGGTCAAAGGTCAAGGTCTTCAACACTCCGTTGAGGACATACCTACCAGAAAGTGTTGGAAAAAGTGTGTAAAAGGTCAAGATCGTCGACACTCCTGCTAGGACATACCTACCTGACGCGTGTGAAAGAGCGAGTCAAATGTCAAGGTCGTCAACACTCCTGCTAGGACATACCTACCTGACCCGTGGGAAAGAGTGGGTCAAAGGTCAAGGTCTTCAACACTCCGGCGCGGTCATACCTACCTGACGTGTGGAAAGAGGGGGGTCAAAGGTCAAGGTCTTCAACACTCAAGTGAGGACATTCTTACCGGAAAGTGGTGAAAAAAGTGGGTATAAAGTCGTCGACACTCCGGCTAGGACGTACCTACCTGTTGCGTGGGAAAGAGGTGGTCAAAGGTCAAAGTCTTTGACACTCCGGCGAGGATATAGATACGTGACACGTGGGAAAGAGGGGGTCAAAGGTCAAGGTCTTCGACACTCCTGCCAGGACATACCTACCAGAAAGTGTTGGAAAAAGTGGGTCAAAAGTCAAGGTCGTCAACACTCTGGCTAGGACATACCTACCTTACACGTTGGAAATAGCCAGTCAAGGTCTTCAACGCTTCGTAGAGGACATATCTACCTGACGTGTGGGAAAGAGGGTGTAAAAGGTTAAGGTCTACAACACTCCGGTGAGGACATACCTACCTGATGCATGGGAAAGAGGGGTCAGAGTTCAAGGTCTTCAACACTCCGGCGAGGACACACCTGCCTGACGAGTAGGAAAGAGGGTGTCAAAGATCAAGGTCTTGAACACTCTGGCGAGGACATACCTACCTGATGAGTGGGAAAGAGGGGTTCAAAGGTCAAGGTCGTCAACACTCCAGCGAGGACATACCTACAAGAAATTGTTGGAAAAAGTGGGTCAAAGGTCAAGGTCAAGATCTTCGATACTCCTGCGAGGACATACCTACCTTATGCGAGGGAAAGAGTCAAAGGTCAAGGTCTCCGAAAGTCCGGTGAGAACATACCTACCTGACACGTGGGAAAGAGTGGGTCAAAGGCTTCGACACTCTGGTGATGATATACCTACCTGACACGTTGGAAAGAGAGGGTCATGGTCTTCAACACTCCAGAGAGGATATACCTACCTGACGTGTGGGAAAGATGGGGTCAAAGGTCAAGGTCTCCAACACTCCGGTAAGGATATATATACCTGATGCATGGGAAAGAGTGGGTAAAATATAAAGGTTTTCAACACTCCGATGAGGACATACCTACCTCACACGTGGGATAGATGGGATCATAGGTTAAGGTCTTCAACACTCCGGAGAGGACATACCTACGTAAACGTGGGAAAGAGTGTGTCAAAGGCCAAGGTCTTCGAAAGTCCGGCAAGGACATACCTTCCCCACGAGTGGGAAAGATGGGGTCAGAGGTCAAGGTTCTTCGACACTCTGGCGAGGAAACAGCTACCTGACACGTGGGAAAGAGGAAGTCAAAAGTCAAAGCCTTCGACACTCTGGCCAGGAAAGACCTACCTGACACGTTGGAAAAAGGGGGCAAAGGTCAAGGTCTTCGACACTCCGGCGAGGACATACCTCCCTGATGCGTGGGAAAGAGCCGGTAAAGGTCAAGGTCTTCAACACTCCGGACATGACATACCTAAGAGACGCGTGGGAAAGAGGGGTCAAAGGTCAAGGTCTTCAACAGTCTGGCGAGGACATACTTACCGGACGTGTCGGAAACAGGGGTCAAAGGTCAAGGTCTTCGGCACTCCGGTGAGGACATACTTACCGGAAAGTGTTGGAAAAAGTGGTTCAAAGGTCAAGGTTGACGACACTCCGGCTAGGACATACCTACCTGTTGCGTGGGTAAGAGGTGGTCAAAAGTCAAGATCTTCGACACTCCAGCGAGAATATAAATACCGGACGTGTGGGAAAAAGGGGGTCAAAGGTCAAGGTCGTTGACACTCCGGTGAGGACATACTTCCTGGAAAGTGTTGGAAAAAGTGGTTCAAAGGTCAAGGTTGACGACACTCCGGCTAGGACATAGCTACCTTATGCGTGGGAAAGAGCGGGTTAAGGTCTTCAACGCACCGTAGAGGAGATATCTACCTGACGCGTGGGAAAGAGGGGGTAAAAGGTTATGGTCTTCAACACTCCGGCAAGGAAATACCTACCTGATGCATGGGAAAGAGGAGGTCAAAGGTCAAGGTCTTGAACACTCCGACGAGGACATACCTACCTGACGCGTGGGAAAGAGTGGGTCAAAGGTCAAGGTCTCTGAAAGTCCGGTGAGGACATACCTACCTGACGCGTGGGAAAGAGTGGGTCAAAGGCTTCGACACTCTGGCGAGGACATACTTACCTGACGCGTGGGAAAGAGCAAGTCAAATGTCAAGGTCTTCGACACTCCGGCGAGGACATACTTACCTGACAAGTGGGAAAGAGCGGGTCTTGGTCTTCAACACTTCGGAGAGGATATACCTACCTGACGCGAGGGAAAGATGGGTTCAAAGGTCAAGGTCTTCAACACTCCGGTGAGGACATACCTACCGGACAGTGTTGGAAAAAGTGTGTAAAAAGGTCAAGGTCGTCGACAGTCCTGCTAGGACATACCTAGCTGACGAGTGGGAAAGAGGGGGTCAAAGGTCAAGGTCTTCAACACTCCAGCGAAGACATACCTCCCTGATGCGTGGGAAAGAGCGCGTAAAAGGTCAAGGTCTTCAACACTCCAGCGTGGACATACCTACCTGACGGGTGGGAAAGAGTAGGTCAAAGGTCAAGGTCTCTGAAAGTTCGATAAAGACATACCTACCTGAACGCGTGGGAAAGAATGGGTCATAGGCTTCGACACTCTGGTGAGGACATACCTACCTGACGCGTGGGAAAGAGTGGGTCAAAGTCTTCGACACTCTGGCGAGGACATACTTACCTGACGCGTGGGAAAGAGCAAGTCAAATGTCAAGGTCTTCTACACTCCAGCGAGGACATACCTACCTGACACGTGTGAAAGAGCGGGTCATGGTCTTCAACACTCCCTAGAGGATATACCTACCTGACGGGAGGGAAAGATGGGGTCAAAGGTCAAGGTCTTCGACACTCCGGTGAGGACATACATACCTGAAAGTGTTGGAAAAAGTGTGTAAAAGGTCAAGGTCGTCGACACTCCGGCTAGGACATACCTACCTGGCGAGTGGGAAAGAGGGGGTCAAAGGTCAAGGTCTTCGACACTCCGGCGAGGACATACCTATCTGACGGGAGGGAAAGAGCAGGTCAAAGGTCAAGGTCTCTGAAAGTTCGATAAAGACATACCTACCTGAACGCGTGGGAAAGAATGGGTCATAGGCTTCGACACTCTGGTGAGGACATACCTACCTGACGCGTGGGAAAGAGTGGGTCAAAGTCTTCGACACTCTGGCGAGGACATACTTACCTGACGCGTGGGAAAGAGCAAGTCAAATGTCAAGGTCTTCTACACTCCAGCGAGGACATACCTACCTGACACGTGTGAAAGAGCGGGTCATGGTCTTCAACACTCCCTAGAGGATATACCTACCTGACGGGAGGGAAAGATGGGGTCAAAGGTCAAGGTCTTCGACACTCCGGTGAGGACATACATACCTGAAAGTGTTGGAAAAAGTGTGTAAAAGGTCAAGGTCGTCGACACTCCGGCTAGGACATACCTACCTGGCGAGTGGGAAAGAGGGGGTCAAAGGTCAAGGTCTTCGACACTCCGGCGAGGACATACCTATCTGACGGGAGGGAAAGAGCAGGTCAAGGTCTTCAATGCTCCAGAGAGGGCATATCTACCTGACGCGTAGGAAAGATAGGTCAAAGATCATGGTCTTCAACACTCCGGCGAGGACATACCTACCTGACGCGCGGGAAAGAGTGGGTCAAAGGTCAAGGTCTTCAACACTCCGGCGCGGTCATACCTACATGATGTGTGGGGAAGAGGGGGTCAAAGGTCAAGGTCTTCAACACTCTGTTGAGGACATACCTACCGGAGAGTGTTGTAAAAAGTGGGTCAAAGGTCAAGGTCTTCGACACTCCTGCGAGGACATACCTTCCTGATGCGTGGGAAAGAGTGGGTCAAAGGTCAAGGTCTTTAAATCTCCTTCGAGGACATACCTACCACTAGAGTGGAAAAGAGGGGGTCATAGGTCAAGGTCTTTGACACTCCGGCAAGGACATACCTACATGGCGCGTGGGTAAGTGTGTCAAAGGGCAAGGTCTTCAAAAGTCTGCGGAGGACATACCTACCTGACGCATAGAGAAGAGGGGCTCAAAGGTCAAGGTCTAGGACACTCCAGCGAGGACATAGTTACCTGAAGCGTGATAAATAGGGGGTGAAGGATCAAGGTCTTCAATACTCGGGCGAGGACATAGCTAACTGACGCATGGGAAAGGTGGAGTCAAAGGTCAAGGTTTTTGACACTCCGGCGAGGACATAGCTACCTTACGTGTCGGAAAGAGGGAGTTAAAGGTCAAGGTCTTCGATACTCCGGCAAGGACATACCTACCTGAAGCGTAGGAATGGGGGATGAAAGGTCAAGGTTTTCAACACTCCGGCGAGGAAATACCTACCTGACGCGTGAGAAAGAGGGGGTAAAAGGTCAAGGTCTTCAACACTCAGGAGAGGACATACCTATCGGACGCATCTGAAAGAAGGGGTAAAAGGTCAAGGTCTTCAACACTCCGGCGAGGACATACCTACCGGAAAGTGTTGGAAAGAAAAGTGGGTCAAGGTCAATGACACTCTGGAGAGGACATACCTACCTGAGGAGTGGGAAAGAGGAGGTCAAAGGCCAAGGTCTTCGACACTCCGGCAAGGACATACCTAACTGACGATTGGGAAAGAGGGGGTCAAAGGCCACGGTCTGCGACACTCCAGCGAGGACTCACCTACCTGACGTGTGGGAAAGAGGGGTTTCAAAGGTCAAGGTCTTCAACACTCCGGTGATGACATAGCTACCTGAAGTGCGGGCAAGAGGGGGTCAAAGGTCAAGGTTTTCAACACTCTGGCGAGAACATAGCTACCTGGCGCGTAAAAAAGAGAGGGTCAAATGTCAAGGTCTTTAACACTCCGGCGAGGACATACCTACCGGAAAGTGTTGGAAAAAGTGTGTAAACGGTCAAGGTCGTCAACACTCCGGCTAGGAGATACCTACCTGGCGAGCGGGAAAGAGGGGGTCAAAGGTCAAGGTCTTCGACACTCCGGCGAGGACATACCTATCTGACGGGAGGGAAAGAGCAGGTCAAGGTCTTCAATGCTCCGGAGAGGACATATCTACCTGACGCGTGGGAAAGAGGGGATAAAAGGTCAAGTTCTTAAACACTACAGAGAGGACATACCTACCTGACGCGTGGGAAAGATAGGTCAAAGGTCAAGGTCTTCAACAGTCCGGCGCGGTCATACCTACCTGATGTGTGGGAAAGAGGGGGTCAAAGGTCAAGGTCTTCGACACTCCTGCGAGGACATACCTTCCTGATGCGTGGGAAAGAGTGGGTCAAACGTCAAGGTCTTTTAATCTCCTTCGAGGACATACCTACCACTAGAGTGGAAAAGAGGGGGTCATAGGTCAAGGTCTTTGACACTCCGGCAAGGACATACCTACATGACGCGTGGGTAAGTGTGTCAAAGGGCAAGGTCTTCAAAAGTCTGCGGAGGACATACCTACCTGACGCATAGGAAAGAGGGGTTCAAAGGTCAAGGTCTAGGACACTCCAGTGAGGACATAGTTACCTGAAGCGTGCTAAATAGGGGGTGAAAGGTCAAGGTCTTCAATACTCGGGCGAGGACATAGCTAACTGACGCATGGGAAAGGGGGAGTCAAAGGTCAAGGTTTTTGACACTCTGGCGAGGACATAGCTACCTTACGTGTCGGAAAGAGGGAGTTAAAGGTCAAGGTCTTCGATACTCCGGCAAGGACATACCTACCTGAAGCGTAGGAATGGGGGATGAAAGGTCAAGGTTTTCAACACTCCGGCGAGGAAATACCTACCTGACGCGTGAGAAAGAGGGGGTAAAAGGTCAAGGTCCTCAACACTCAGGAGAGGACATACCTACCGGACGCATCTGAAAGAATGGGTAAAAGGTCAAGGTCTTCAACACTCCAGCGAGGATATACCTACCGGAAAGTGTTGGAAAGAAAAGTGGGTCAAGGTCAATGACACTCTGGAGAGGACATACCTACCCGAGGAGTGGGAAAGAGGAGGTCAAAGGCCGAGGTCTTTGACACTCTGGCAAGGACATACCTAACTGACGATTGGGAAAGAGGGGGTCAAAGGCCACGGTCTGCGACACTCCAGCGAGGACTCACCTACCTGACGTGTGGGAAAGAGGGGTTTCAAAGGTCAAGGTCTTCAACACTCCGGTGATGACATAGCTACCTGAAGTGCGGGCAAGAGGGGGTCAAAGGTCAAGGTCTTCAACAGTCTGGCGAGAACATAGCTACCTGACGCATAGAAAAAAGGGGGTCAAATGTCAAGGTCTTTAACACTCCGGCGAGGACATACCTACCTGACGTGTGGAAAATAAGGGGTCAAAGGTCAAGGTATTTAACACTCCGGCGAGGACATACCTACCTGACGCGTAGGAAAGAGGGGGTCAAAGGTCAAAGTCTTCATCACTCCGGCAAGGACATACCTACCTGACGCATGGGATAGAGGGGGTCAAAGGTCAAGGTCCTCAACAATCCGGTAAAAGAGGGGGTCAAGGTCTTCAACACTCCAGCGAGGACTTACCTACCTGACACGTGGGAAAGAGGGGCTCAAAGGTCAAGGTCTTCAACACTCCCGCGAGGAAATACCTACCGTAAAGTGTGGGAAAGAGTGGGTCAAAGGTCAAGGTCTTCAACACTCCGACGAGGACATACTTTCCGGAAAGCGTGGGAAAGAGGGGGTCAAAGGTTAAGGTCTTCAACATTCCGGCCACAACATACCTACTGGAAAGCATGGGAAAGAGGGCTTCAAAGGTCAAGGTCTTCAACAATCTGGCGAGGACATACCGACCGGACGTGTGGGAAAGAGGGGGTCAAACGTCAAGGTCTTCAGCAATACGGCGAAGGACATACCTACCTGACTCATGGGAAAAGAGGGTGTCAAAGATCAAGGTCTTTAACGGTCTGGCGAGGACATACCTACCGGAAAGTGTTGGAAAGAGGGGGTCAAAGGTCAAGGTCTTCAACATTCCGGCGAGGACATACCTACCAGGAGTGTTGGAAAGAGGGGGTCAAGGCCTTCAACACTCCAGAGAGGACATACCTACCTTTTACGTGGGAAAGAGAGGGGGTCAAAGGTCAAGGTCTTCAACACTCCGGAGACTACATATCTATCTGATGCTTGGGAAAGAGGGGGGTCAAACGCCAAGATCTTCTACACTCCGGTGAGGACATATCTACCTGACATGTTGGAAAGAGGGGGTCAAAGGTCAAGGTCCTCAACACTCCGGCGAGGACATACCTACCGGAAAGTGTTGTAAAGAGGGGGTCAAAGGTCAAGGTCTTCAACACTCCGGCGAGGACATACCTACCTGACGCATGGCAAAGAGAGGGTCAAAGGTCAAGGTCTTCAACACTCCAGCGAGGACATACCTACCTGACACGTGGGAAAGAGGGGCTCAAAGGTCAAGGTCTTCAACACTCCGGCGAGGACATACCTACCGTAAAGTGTTGGAAAGAGTGGGTCAAAGGTCAAGGTCTTCAACACTCCGACGAGGACATGCTTTCCAGAAAGTGTGGGAAAGAGGGGGTCAAAGGTCAAGGTCTTCAACATTCCTGCCACAACATACCTACTGGAAAGCATGGGAAAGAGGGGGTCAAAGGTCAAGGTCTTCAGCACTACGGCGAGGACATACCTACCTGACGCATGGGAAAAGAGGGTGTCAAAGGTCAAGGTCTTCAACAGTCTGGCGAGGACATACCTACCGGAAAGTGTTGGACAGAGGGGGTCAAAGGTCAAGGTCTTCAACATTCCGGCGAAGACATACCTACCAGGAAGTGTTGAAAAGAGAGGGTCAAGGTCTTCAACACTCCAGAGAGGACATACCTACCTTTTACATGGGAAAGAGGGGGGTCAAAGGTCAAGATCGTCTACACTCCGGCGAGGACATACCTACCTGACACTTGAGAAAGAGGGGGTCAAAGTTCAAGGACTTAAACACTCTGGCGAGGACATATCTACCTGACGTGTTGGAAAGAGCAGGTCAAAGGTCAAGGTCCTCAACACTCCGGCGAGGACATACCTACCGGAAAGTGTTGGAAAGAAGGGGGTCAAAAGTCAAGGTCTTCAACACTCCGGCGAGGACATACCTACTAGGAAGTGTTGAAAAGAAGGGGGTCAAAGGTCAAGGTCTTCAACACTCCGGAGAGGAGATACTTACCTGACGCATGGGAAAGAGGGGGGTCAAAGGTCAAGGTCTTTAACATTACAGAGAGGACATACCTACCTGACGCTTGGGGAAGAGGAGGTCAAAGTTCAAGGCCTTCAACATTCTGGAGAGGACATAGCGACTTGACGTGTTGGAAAGAGTGGGTAGAAGGTCAAGGTTGTGAGTGACTAATGAAATAGAGGCAGGGGCGACCTAGTGGCAAACAACGAAGATGACATACTTGCCATGAGCAAAGAGGTCAAGAACATACTGGGTTCCCTATCTAATAAGGTTGAAGAAATAAAGGCACACTGGGAAAATTGAAAGATTTGGAAAACGGACCACGGTGAGATAATGTGCTGATCCGGAATGTTTCGGAACAGAGGAATGTTATGACATCATCCTGTACTATAAGTCTCTTTTCCAAATTGTACTGAAAGAGGGCCCACCACATGAGATTCCCATAATCCAGGCACATCGAGTAAGAGCACCACGGGAAGCACCTGGTGTCTGTCCCTGCAACATTATAGTTAAGCGCGGGCCTCCCACCTAAAGGACATTGTTCATGTGAGAAGTAAATGAATTAGATCTGCTCATTTTTCGAGAATATACTATTGACTTTTTCTAGGATGTTTCACATGTGGCCATGAACAAATGACGCATGCTATCCTTAGTGATTTCTGAGTTTTATAGCAGAGTAAGTCATATCCATGCAGTTCTCCTGAATGGGAACAGGAGGGTCGAAGAGTAGGGGACGGTCAGGAGAGTTTGGACAGAAATTGATGTTGGATGTGTTTTGTATTCAGTTTGACTGATGGTCCACACTATTTTATCCTATTCTATGAAAACAAAGAGAAAAAAGAAAGCTGGAGGCATAAATCCCAATGCTCCTGTATGATGGAGGGGAGGTGTAGACAGCCTTGCCAAACTCACGAGGGGAGTCAATGACAGGTGGATTGTGCTACTGGATAGCTTTGAATACTATTCTGGATTGCAATGAGCCATTCCTAAAAGTAGATACCGTGATTCTGGGGATTAGGGGCTAACCAACAGCTTTGTATGGACCGAAGACAATGGCAGAACTAAAGTGTCATACCAAGTCCATGATTCGATCACGGAAGGAGACCACTAGATAATTATATGGGAGAAGGCATTTGTGAATCAAACCCTGGTATGGTACACTGTGGCACAGACTGAAGTGCAGAAAAAGTGCAGAAAATGAAGAGATCTGAGTGATGAGACTAGACATGAATCCAAAAATTGGGAGCTTGTGCCGAGATGGAAGGCTGATGAACTGGAGTTGACCTTTGGGAGGACTGCCAGATGGCTGAGACTGAGGTATTTTTCTAGTTCCAGACACACCATGCTATGTCGACTCACATAGTGGTGGTACCATAGGTTGCAAAGGCGCCCCCCGCTGAAAGACCACCCTGCTGTCAGAACCCCTTACCAAGAAACCATCTAACTTGTTAGAGCTGCTCAACAATTACTGAAATGCCGTAGAGAAGCTAAAAAGTGGGGTGGGAGTAGGCACTTAGCACCCTCGAGAAAGAGTGAACTGGGCTATCTCTTGCCTGGTCAAGTCGCTCTTTCTACATACATCCTACAAAACAAAATCTAGGCTATGTAAGATGGGGGAAAATAGGGTCAGATCTATGTGCCAAAGGATGCAGTTCTTCACACCCAATGCTAACTGGTTACTAAAGGCTGCATGGGCGGGCCAGAGCTATGTCACTGGATCCCAGGCAAAACTGTCTCCCAGGCTAGAGGTACTCAATGTTTGGAGAGATTGAACACACCCCACACAACACAAAACTCTCACCACCATGGGGCTGATAACAGCAAAAAGGAATGTGGGTAAGAAGTAAAGATCTGACATGCCTCAAAATTTGACCTGGTAAACAGACATGGATGGGTGTATGTTGGTGGAACAGCAGGTCGATGAGTGGAGGGGCTGCCCCTATAAGTGGGAAAATATATGGGAGCAATGAAGAATGCACTGGGGACAATAGTGGTCTGGCCCTTGTGTGAGGCAAAAAAGGAAACCGCTGACAGGATAGTGGAGAATGGAAATGACAATTTTGAGCTGCCAGAGCAATAAGGTTTGGTGTGCTAATCTTGCTAGGTGCTTGAGGTACTCCTTCCCTCAAGAAGCTTGAGGACATGCACAAGCGAGGCCTATCCATGTGCAGGGGATGAGGAGGGGGTCCTTCCACAGATTTAGGAGCGCAATTTGATGGACTGATAGAGCGGGAGTACAGCTGGCTCAGGCTTTTTCACACAGTTTGATTGTTGTTTTTTTTGTCTCATGCTGTAGGCAATATTGGACAGTGAGTCATCGCAACACTTGTGAACATTGGTCTGCAGAGGGTTATTAGGTGAACCGTAGCTTGGTATCTCCATCCGCTTTGTTGCTGTTGCAAATTGTGTCACACCAATGTCTCTCAATTCTTGCCTTTGTGTAAGATGGTAGTGGTCTCAGAGAGTCTTCAAATTCCTTAATTTGCTCTGATATTGTCAATTTTGAATCGGCGCAATGCTGCAGTTTAACCAATTTAGACTGAATTTGGCTGACTGTGTGGGAGATTCAGTTTAAATGTGCCCAATACTGATTGTAATATTGATGGAACATTCCCAATGTGTTAAGCATTGGGGGCAGGGACATGCCCATGGCACTGGTTGGTCTTATCTTGTGGACAAATTATTAAGGAGTCTAGATTTTGCAGAATGTTCTGCCCTTAATGCAGTGGTTAGTTGCCTTTCAAAGAATTAGATGTCCTCTGGAGGAACTCTAGAGAACTATAATGACAGGAGAAAAGTAAATACTGTAAGTTAACTTTAGTTAGTCACATTAACAAGAGTAAATTCAACATTTAACAAGAGTAAATACAACAACTGCTCTGATTTAACTGTATGAGTTTCTCATGGTGTGGGCTGACAGGTTCAGTTTTTTGCTCAAACATACACAATAATTCAGGCTCTAAGCCAAAGAAGAACACTGATCCAGTTATGGACCCTGCAATGTGCTGGCCTTTGACTTGCCAATAGTAGCTGCTTCCATCCCAGAAATGATATGCCAGAGGTGGCCACTTTCCCCAGGAAGGCAAATGTAGTCTCATTCTTTGTGTAGGGCGGGAGCCAGTGTAGGACAGGACTGGCCATGTCGGATTCATATCAGTGTGTCACATACGATCTTACATTCTTTTCAAGTTAACCTTGTGCATGACAATGTACCTTTAAACAGAAGAGCTACTTGTTTAACCAGTTAGGACCATATGTACAAAGCTTTTGTGAGATCGCAAACGTCCCAAATCACAGAATAGGGTAGTTTGTGTCCTCCAAATAACATTTTTTAATGTACAAAGACCCAAATTGAAATCCCGTAATCTATTACTGAATTGCAAATTGAGTGTGCGATTCGGTATTAGTAAGGAGCGTACTTAGAGCGTCCCTTCCTAATACCGAATCTCAGTGGTTTGGTGAATGTTTTACAACCAAAATGAGGTTGCAAAACATTCAAATTTGTCTGTGTACTTCAAGTAGGTGGTAACCCATTTGCAAATGGAAAGGGGTCCCCTCGGGACCCATTCCCCAGTGAGAATATTTGCCAAAAAAATTTATAAGAGCAGGCAGCGGTCCCACGTACCACTGCCTACTCTTAAAAAATTTAAAGAAAGCTTTTTTTTTCTTTTTGAAATAAATCCCATTTTCATACCTGTAATGGACACATGTAGCTGCATCAACTACATGAAAAGTCCCCAGTCTCGCTAAAGTAAAATCGCATATCTCACATACGGAGCAATCTGACAACAGACAAATTGCATCATCCCTCTCACATCAATCAACAAATACAGTGGACTCTCATAAGTAAGAGTTTACTTTCCAACATCGAATAGCATTACAATTTGCTGCACATTTACTCATAAGTTAACTTTATAACTATTTGATAACGTTCTAGCAAGTAGTCTAACATTAAAAAATCATCTTATATTAGGGCTTAATAAAATCTCCTATAACATCATATTGTTATAGTTATGTAAACATAACAGCCATTAAACTTCTATTTTATCTTATGCTGGGACAAAATCCTGATCAATAAAATCAACAAAACGTCTAACGATCAAATTAGTAAATTGAATCAGAAGAAACCAGCAACCTGCAATCTTGCGTTATGGAAAGCAGCAAGATACTGGTCCACAAATTGTGTTACTGCTTATGCTGAATAGGTCACTGTCACTGTAAGAAATGCATTATTCACACTAAGACATCACCAAATATCTCTCAAGACTGTAAGAAATGCATCATTCACACTAAGACATCACCAAATATCTCTCAAGCTTCAAACTAGCAGTGCATGTGATCTCATGACAACGAGGGAAGACTGGTGCAAGAAAGTTCACCTATTTCTAATCAATAATTAGACAGATTTTCTCTTCATATCTGTTGTAAATTTATAAATGAATTTTCACTACTCATATTCATTTAGTGCGAATATTTATTATGTGTCTTAACCCATTAGAGATGAGGAACCTGCCCCCCGCCAGACTTTTTATAGCCGTCAGCACCTTCTACAGCATGATGGGGTGAGTAAATATTTTGGCTTACCTCCCTCCGCCCATGGTGGGGTTATGTCATCCATAAAATCGTCTTGTTGGTCCTGGGGTAGTGTTATCACGTGGGTATATAATGTTTGGTTAAAACACTGAAATGCCTGTACTATCAAAGCCTTCCCCATAATGGGTTCTGCGTTGGCTATACACAGGGATCAAACCACCATTCTTGGTTGCACCCCTTTCAGTATTAGCAAGAGGGCACTCCCCCCTCCACGAACGTCCCAGCCCAGGTATGTTTCCCAAGGTAGGCCATTTCTCAAAATTCTGCAAACAGGAAATCATTTGGACAAGTGCGGCGGTACTGGGAGATATATTGTATCATTGTTAAGCTACATTTAATGGTGTAGAGACAGAATATTGAGTACAAAATGTCGAGGTACACAAATACCAAGTTGGAAATATCGTGGGTCAGAAATATCGACAAGCATATAGAGGTTAGAAATATCGAATTCAAGTAAGTAATATCGATTTTACAAATACCAAAGTCTTCAATGTTGTTTGCAAAAATATAGTTGTTAAAAATATTGTTTTTTTATTGTTATGTATTTTAGTGTATATTTTATATGCATGTGATGTATGTTGTGTATAAGAATTGTTTGTATTTTTTATATTTTTAGTAGGTATACAAAAAATGTTTTACATTTTGATATTTTACTTCTGTAGCAGGTTGTGGGTTTATAGGGGAATAGGGTGAGAGGTAATTTAATTATAATAAATGTATTATTTTTTTAATATTAATTTTGTGCTTATAGTTCCATAGCGGGTTGTGGGTTTATAGCAGAATCGGGTGGGAAGAAATGTAACTATATTAAATGTATTAATTTGTTTAATATGAATTTTGCGCTTTTAGTTCTGTAGCTGGGTTGTGGGTTTATGGGGGAATAGGGTGGGAAGTAATTTAGGGGCAGATTTATCATCCATTTTTAGTCGCAAACACTGCAATTCGCAAAAAAGCAGCGTTTGCGATTAAAAAAATTGCAAAACGCGATGTAGAAGTAAAATCGCATTGCAAAATGAAGGAATCGCAAAATTTGTGATTTCATAATTGTGAGTAAGCATTTAAGGAATCACAAATTGAGATTCCTTAAATGCTATGTATCAAGCACCCAAGTTGTGCATTTCTCATTAAGAAATCGCAAATTACCACCAACTTCAAGTTGGTGGTAATTTGCGATTTCTTTCACAAATGTACTTTTTGGCATTTGCAAAGGTGCCATGTGGCGCACATTCATGTCCTTAGGGTATTTATGTGTGCCATATGCGCACACATGTTCATTTCAGGGGTGCATCAGGGTGTCCTTACGACACCCTTGCACCCTTGAAATTATTCTCAATTTGCGATTCTCAAACTGCGAATCCCAAATTGAGAATGGCTTCCCAATCATTCCTATGGGCCTCCTGGCCCATAGAAATGAATGGGAAGGTATTCCTTAACCCCTTGGCTGCTGGGGTCATTCCTCTGCCGTGCTGGGAGAGGGGGGTGCGCTCAGAGCCCCGGTGCCCATGATGAGCTCAGCTCGTCAGGAGCCACGGTGGTCGTGTGCTCATGATGAGCTCAGCTTGTCATGACCACACCCGTTTCATTAGAACGCTTGCACAGCAGGGGAATTTGCCCAGCGTGCGAGTGTGCTAACCGTCATGATGAGCTCAGCTCGTCATGAGCAAACGAGAACCATGGCTCATGACGAGCTGAGCTCGTCATGAGCGTGGTAGGGGTTAATTGCGATTTCGCAATTTGCTAATCGCAATTAAGGAATATTAAGAATTCGCAAAAGAATTGCGAATTTTTAAATACATCCCATTTTGCAATTCTCAAATAGCGATTCTCAAAAGATCGCTATTTGAGAATCGCAAACACGGATGTTGATACATCTGCCCCTTAATTGTTTTAAATGTATCGATTAATTTGCATTTATTAATATTTGTTTTATTGATAGTTTTTAGTGTGAAATGTGTACATTCATTTATTATTAATTAATTAATACTTTATTGTTAATATAATTTTTTATTTTTTATACAGTGTTTTAGTCTGTTCCCTCATCTTACTTCAACCTCCCACCCCCAACTCTTCGTTATCCCCTTATTAGCTTTATATCACTCCACCCTCCCTCCTTTCTCCCCATCTCCTCCAACCTTTTGACCATCATGCTTCACTCTTTGTCCCAATTCCACGTCCCACTCCAACCCCGCTCTCTCCTCGCTACACCCCTCCCTCACCAAATATGGTCCCAACTCTTGGTCCATTCTCTACCCTCCCAATCTTTCTAAAAATGCTAAGAAAAATTTCAAACATGAATTACTAATCTGGCATCCCGAAACCCTAATTGTGGATAACTACCACAGCCTCACAATCCCTATAATAACCAAGTACATTTTCTATTCTAAGCGCCCCTCCAAATGGAAGAGCACCTTCCTACGCCACCTCCCAGTTACTAAATCTAACAATATTCTTTACGGTTTCAAACTATCTACTACTCCCTCCCCTATTTTCCACTGTGAAATTGACATCTCCATCTTCAAAACTGGCTCCCCTGCCTCCAGGACGAATACCCTTCTTCCCCTAGACATCTCTAACCTCAAGGATATATCCTATTCTATGACTTCCTATGCAGCACCCAACCCTGAAAACCCCAAAAACATCGCAAACTCACTCACCATCCCCCAAACTCCCATGCTCTCCAATGATCTTTACCTTCTGACCCGAGCACCACTGCTAACCCCTCTCCTTCCCCCAAGCTCCCCTCCTAGCCCGTACCACCACACCCTCTCCTGCCTCTACTTCCCCCTCTCTGAAATTCCCCCCACCCCCAAATCTGATGTGGCCTCTCTTCTCGCCCCTTACTATCCCATCCCAAACCCCTGCAACTATCCCATCCCTCTCCATGCATGTCCTTACCGCACACTGCCAGATCACCCTTCTCTCCCCCCCAGACCTCCCCCACAGCTTCAGCCCCACATTGTCCACCCGCAGCCTCTCACCCTCTCCCAACACCAGACATCCACCGACCAACTACAAACACAACTCCTCCACACCTCCTCCATTCCTCCTCCACTCCTCCAGCCCCAACTACCTCTTTACCTATCCCATCCTTCCCCACGTACCTCCCCCCCTGACTGCCGGAACTCCCCTCCCCCACAGACCTCCCCCACTTCCATACCATCAGCACCGTTCTCACCCCCCCAGACCTCCCACCCTCTCCCAAACCCCAGAACACCTCCCCCGACCAACTCAGAAAACTCCTCCCCCCTCCTGCCTCAACTACCTCCCACCTTACTCTCTTAACTGAGACACTTTGCAACATTGACTGCAATATTGCTTGACTTGGTATCTGAAGTCAACCGGCTTAGAAAGGATTTCAAAGACTTCAAATCCCTTGACCCCAAAACCCACCTCTTCTGGTCCTTTTGACCTTACACTGGTCCTCAAAAACACACTAATCCCAAACCTTAGAAAGCCACACCACTACACAACCGTACACATAGACCTCTTCACACCTTAAGTGGCCACTCTGCCACTGACCTATCTGACATCTGCAACTCCTACCCGACAATAACCTCACTTTAGGATACGGCCGTTCCTCACTCCAACATCCCTGTTATTATAGGGACCAGCAGAATCCCCTCTTCTCCTGGCTCCCCAGAGCCCCTCCTCAACTTTCTGCCATCCACTCGTGCCCCCCCCCCCAAAAACAACCCTAAGCCGCTGGTCTGCATGCCCGTGAACTGCTGTTCGGGGGTTCAACATGCGACCAAAATTTACAAAACTAGGCATAGTGAAGATATAGACGGTGCCTTCCTCACGGAAACCTGGCTCAATGATCATTCAACACCCATTTTTTTTTTGTATTTGTTTTTTTTTAAAACATTTTATTGTTATTGCGTTTTGTACACATCATATTATCAATAAACAATAAACATCTCCATCTGCAGTTACATTTTACATAGCATATCTTACGGCATACACGACAAATATCTCACACATTGGAAACTTACACTACTACAGGTGACACTACTCTCCTAGCATCCCTCCCATAGCCAATCAACACCCATTCTTGACTTACTCTTGTCTCCCCCGTGTACTCTATCATCAGAAAAGACAGACCAAAGAGAATAGCAGGTGGATTAGCAATAATCTTTAAAAGCGAACTCCAGCTCTCCCTAGTCAAAAACACAGACTTTGCAACATTTGAATACCTAGGAGCGTAACTTAAGATCCAAGACGCTCCCCCAATACATCTACACAACGTCTATCACCCTCCGGGTGAACCTCTTCCCTTCACTGAGGAACTATCTGACCTTTCTTACTCAATCGTCACTTTCTAGCTCTAAAAATCTCTTCCTAGGAGACTCAAACCTTCACTGGAACGTGCACGAGGACCCTACTATCAAGCTTCTCAATAACCTTCTTCAGATTAACGACCTCAAGCAACTCTGCCATTCCCCAACCCACTCTAAAGGGGCTACTGTTGATGCCATCATTGCAAACAATGATTTGGCATCCCTATCCAACATTATCCCTGTCGATTGGCCTGACCACCACCTCATACTGTTCATGATCTCCCCCTTAGCCCCGCCCCCCACCTAAAAACAACAAAACCAACATTTCTACCAGAACCCTTAATCATATCCCCCCTGGTGTACTGTAGGCCAAATTCCAAGCTCAACTTAGTTGCACCCTCCCTCTATTAATGCAAATGAGCTCACTGAGCACTACAATAAAACTCTCTCCGAGGTTTTAGATCAAATGGCACCATCCAAACTAAAAACTCAAACAAATATCCCTTCAAAATCATGGTTTAACTCAGTCCTCAATAATGAAAGACATGCTCTCAGACTGGCTGAAAGAACTTGGACACAACACCCTTCCCCCTCCAATCGCGTCCACCTTCGAACCGCTAGACCTACTTACAAGAAACACATTTTCTTTGAAAAGGCATCCTTCTTTCGTTCACAACTCACCCATGCCAAAAATAGACCCAGAGAACTGTTCATCATTGTTAGAAACCAAACCTCCCCCGCCCCCTTCCACTTGAAGGCCTCCTCCAACAAATGTGAAGACATTTCTAACTTTTTCTCTGAAAAAATCGCCAAAATTGACCAATCTTTTATTTTAACTCAGATCTCTCCCAACCCCCAATATACCCTTGTTACTACTCCAATACCCTTCACCCTGATCCTGACCCCTGCCTCCCCGGCACCAACTTTCAATAACCCCTCCTGAAGCCTACCCTGACAAAATATAGCAAAAAAATAATGCCTCCTGCAGAATTTCCACTCTGTTTCTGAGCTAGAAGTCTTTAACATCCTGTCCAAATTAAAACCGTCCTCTCACACAAAAGACCCCCTCCCGTCTACCCTTGTCCAAAACCTTAAGCACGTCATTGTACCTTATTGGACCAAAATCATCAACTCCTCCTTTCCTCTGGTTGCATCCCTGTATACCTCCAACTCGGACAGGTCACACCCATTCCTAAAAACCCTAAGGCTGACCCTCAAAGACCTTAATAACCTACGCCCCATCTCAAACCTCCCTATTCTTTCAAAAGCCCTTGATAAATATGCCCTTCTTCAATTGGATAAACTCATTGACAATTACAACCTACTCGACCCTTTGCAATCCGGTTTCCGTAAAGGGGACAGCACTGAAACGGCATTGCTAAATATAGTTGATGACATCCACCTCGCACTGTTCGCGTGAGTTCGCGACTTCCCAGTACAACTTCGCGCCCCGCGAATAAGCGCAAAATTGCAGAAATACGATCTTAGCAAAACTGAAACTTCTTACCAGGTTCAAAAGTTCAGGCTCATCATTAGTAGCCATTTCCTGTAGTGCTTCCTGAGGGGCCCCTCCAGAGTTCAGTTGCCAGTTGCAACTATTATGTGACCCTGCTCTGAACCTCAGAATAGTTACACATATGCCACAAAGGTCCTGAATTACAGCTAAGGGAGAGCCAGGCTGGAGGTTCAAATCCATTAATCAGCCCCTAATTCATTATTGTCAGTTGGGGCAGG
This sequence comes from Lissotriton vulgaris, assembly GCF_964263255.1. Classification (NCBI taxonomy): domain Eukaryota; kingdom Metazoa; phylum Chordata; class Amphibia; order Caudata; family Salamandridae; genus Lissotriton; species Lissotriton vulgaris. Next base: position 182,807,445 of record NC_141688.1, on the reverse strand, counting down.
GCAGTTGTTGTAACTAATTTTGCAACAATGAAAGCACTTAGCAAGTGCAAAAGATCACTAATCAGGAAGCACTAAGGAAGCAGGTGCCAGCTAAAAAAATATTCTGTGACACATTAATCAGCCCCAAATTAATTCAGGTCACTTGAGGCAGGGAAGGTGTGCTTGCGTTGCCACAATAATGTACACTGACTGGACAACCAGAGGGTGCTGTGATGAAACAGAGGGTGGCATGGGTGGGCCAGAGGGTGGCATGAGTAGTCAGAGAGTGGCAGTGGTGACAGAGAGTGGCAGTGATGAAGAAGAGTGTCCCAAACAGGCTGGACACGTAGAAACCACAAGTTTGCGAAACTTGCGACCCGACAGGTAAGTTCGCGTTTTGCGAGATTGTACAAAACCCTCGCGAACTGGCAGAAACCCGCGCGAACACAAAAAAAAAAAATCCGCAAATTCGCGAGAATTCGCGGATTTTGCGGATTGCGAGTTCGCAAATCCGCAAAATTCGCGAGGTTCGCAAAATTCGCCCATGCTTACAACTGACTGCAAACGCTCTGACCACATCTCGCCTGCTCTTAAGACCCTTAAATGGCTTCCTATCAAAGGCAGATCCTCCAATAAAATAGCCTGCATTACGTACTAAGCTCTTCATCAAAAAACCCAGCTTTACCTCTCAAACAAACTCAATAAAGCGGGCAGTGCCCGACCAATGAGAAGCACCAACTCTCTCCTCCTCGTCCCCCCTCTGTTGAAAAAGAAAACTGTGTTATCTCGCTCCTTCTCTGGTAAGGCTCCCAGCATCAGGACTGCCCTCTCTAAAGAGCTACGACTCAACCCTTCATACGCCAGTTTAAAAAAAATCTTAAAATGAACCTGCTCAACAAATATTGGGGTCCTTAATCCTTCCTTTATCATACCTGTTATACTCTCCCCCCCTTCTTGACACCCCGTCTTCCCCCTCTCTTTACTCCTCCTGTGTTGACCCCACCTATTCACCCCTTCCCTACCCATCTTCACCTTTTCTTCCACCCTACCACCCCTTTCCGAACACTTCCCTTCCCCCTTTCTCTCACTCGCACAACCCTTACTTATTCAGAAAAAACGAGTCCACCTCCTTTATACTGTGTAATAATTTGTAATTACTCTCTTCACGTGTTGTTTTGTAAATTGCTACCTCTTTGCATTTTTTTTAAGTCAAGCTTACTCAATGTGGTTCTCAAAGTCCGTCATGTCTGAATGCTTCTTTTGGACAATATATATACATATACCAAACCCATGGAATCTGATAAAAAAACGTTATATTATAAATTAAATCATTAAACTATTTTAAAGTCTTTAAAATAAAATTTTCAACATCAGTGAATGCAACAGTAGATAAAGTGCAGGACAGTGGAGGGGTGAAAATTACTATTCCCACTCCAGTGAGTGCAACAGTAGGGAAAGTGCTGGATAGTGGAGAGGTAAAAAACACTATTCCCACTCCAGTATGTGCAACAAAATGGATTGCGGAGCCAGCTACCGACACACAGCTCAGTGCAGCACAACTGTGATTTGAGATTAAATACTTGGAGCATATTTACAAGCCCCTTGCGCCACTGGAGAATCACTTTATTTATGCTCCAGTGGCGCACAGTGCAGGCCAATATCTGCAAGTTCCTGTAAAGCCGCTCTGCATGGCTTTTATTGGCGTTGTAAATGAAGTGAAAGGCCACACAGCACAAGTCGCTGCGTTGCCTCATGTTCCGGAAGGGAGGCGTTCCCATGCAACAACATTGGATTTTGACACTGCCCCAGATTGCCAACATAGCGTGATTCTGGGGCAGTGACCAAAAAAAAAGATGCTGCCCCAGAGCAGACATAGCGAGAAGAAATGTTTACATTTCTCCTAGTTTTTTCCTCTTTCCATATGTGCTGCATTCTGCAGCACACATGGAAAGAGGATCACACCTCTTGTGATTGTTGTTATGCAGGAAGGTGTACACGCACGCAACCTGGGCTTCATCCTGGACTCCTCCCTGTCAATGACCAGACAAGTCAACGCCGTCTCATCCTCGTGCTTCAACACCCTGCGCATGCTCCGGAAGATCTTCAGATGGATCCCCACTGAAACCAGGAAGACTGTCACCCAGGCACTCGTCACCAGCCGACTGGACAACGAGAACACCCTCTACGCCGGAACCACAGCCAAACTTAAAAAAAGACTCCAACGCATCCAGAACGCCTCCGCACGACGCATCCTGGACATCCCCCGACACAGCCACATCACCGGACACCTGAGAGACCTGCACTGGCTCCCCGTCAGCAAGAGAATCACGTTCAGACTCCTCACCCACGCACACAAGGCTCTCCACGACCTGGACCCCAAGTACCTCAACGACCGCATGACCTTCTTCACGCCCACCCGCCAGCTACGAACGACCAGCCACGCACTCGCCAGCGTACCACGCATCCGCAGAGCCACCACCGGAGGAAGATCCTTCTCCTACCTGGCAGCCAAGACTTGAACTCCCTCCCTACCCACCTTCGGTGGACCCAAGACCATCTCTCCTTCAGGAAGCAGCTCAAGACCTGGCTGTTCAAGCAGTAACATACCCCTCTCCCCCAGCACCTTGAGACCCTCCCAGGTGAGTAGCGCGCTTCTCAAATGCCTTGATTGATTGATTGATTGATTGATTGCTGCACAAATATAATCATGCCAACAACACAGACACCTTGCACCATGGTGCAACTGTGCCTGCGTTGGCACACATCTTCAATTTACTATTTGGCACTGGCTGAAAGAATTGGAATGCACTGTATCATGTAAATGCTGTGCATTTCTGTCCTTTCAAATTGGCATAGGGCAGCGCAGCAAAATGAGTTGCGTGCTGCCCAGGGCTAATTCTATGTAAATATGGCTGTTGAATTTTGCAACAAATTACTAAGGCCGGGTGGAACATCATGTTCTCATAACTGTTATTGTGCGAACCTCCTACAGGTGTATAGATGAGACACGCTGTCCTCTATCACTGTCTGCACATCAGAGCTGAGTGTCCACTCCAGAGGACAACGTTTGTTAAGGAATAGTTAAGGTTAGGCGTGACTGGGGCCATTCCTGGTAGGAATGCAATCGCTAATCGGCCACCAGCAAAAAAACAGCCAAAACAAATAACTTCAGACCTGCAGTGGATTCTGGTGAAATCAATCAATCTCAGCAAAGGTGGTCAAACCCGAGAGAAGGCATTCCACACATGAAATGCACATATGTGACTGCAATAACTATATGAAAAGTCCCAGGTCTCATAACATTACATCTCATTTCCTATATACAGTGGAATCTGCCAACAGAGGAATGTGCCAGACATTGCATCATCTCTCTAAAATCAGACAACAAATACGGTGGACTTTCACAAGTAAGAAATTACTTTCCAGCAACGATTACCATTAAAACACTTAGGGCATGTTCATAAAAGAAAACTTTCTAGCCATTTAAAAAAGTTCAGGCAAGTAGTGTAACATTAGAAAGTCATTTTTATATCAGATTAAAATCTTCTGAAACATGCAATTTTCATTGAGGTAATCATAACAGCCCACTTAACTTCTATCTCATCTTGTGCTGGGACATACTCCTGATCAATAAAATTGATGTAAAATGTACCAATCAAATTTGTCAAGCGATTCCACAGAAACCATCAGCCTGCAACCTTGCTCCATGAAAATCAGCGAGACACTGGGGTCTTGAGTCACATCCACAGGTGTTGTTACTGCTTATGCTGAACAGGTCACAATGCAGAACGCATCATTCACACTATGACATCGCCAAACGTCACAGAACTTCAGGCTAGCAGGGCAGGGTCCCTAACGCCATGGCAACGAGGGAGCACTGGTACAGGAAAGTTCACCTATTTCTAATGAATTATTAAACAGATTTAGTTTTCCTATTTGTTGTCAATTTATGAATCACTGTCCACTACTACGTTCAATTTAGAATGTACCTCAAATAAATGCCTTTGGCACTTGTTAATATCAAATTTAAAATTATTTAATGAAAGGAAGACCAGTTGATAAAAACAAAGAGCTTCTAAGGGCCTTACTTACAAACTTTTGATGCAAGGCAGCACTGTTGGCCTTTCTGCTGCACTGACGTGCATCAAAAGAAAATGACGGGATTGTGCCATATCTACAAGATACAGCGCATTCCTGTCTTTCTCCCCTGCTGCACAAACAGCAGCCGTGTGCCAACACAGACACCCTTGCGTCATGTTGCAAGGGTGTCTGCATTGCGGGTATGTTTGTTTTTGTGCATGAACGGAAACCTTCCTGTAAAGAAACAATAATTCATGGCATTTTCCTCTTTCTATGCGTGCTGTAGAATGCATCAAGCATAGAAAGAGAAAACAACTAGGAGGAGTAAAACTATTTCTCCTTGTGGCACCACTCCCACGCCTCCCATGGGGAAGTGTAGGGTTATGACGCAATCCCAGGTTTGCGATTTCTCGTAAATATGGAAATGCTTCAGATTCCATGGATGTTGCGTGGGAACACCCACAGCAACACACATGGAACTCAACTTTAACGCAGTGTCCTGCATGAAAGGTGCACACATTTACACAGCCATGAAAAGCCACGATCGGTGACTTTGCGAGGCCTTGTGAATATGGTCTGGCACTTTGTGTCACCGAGAGTCCAAAAAGTGCCACTGGGGCGTCGTAAAAAGCCCCAAGTGTCTGGTAGGAATGCAATCGCTGATCGGTCCCAGTAAAAAAACAGCCAAAACAAATAACTTCACCTCTGCAGTGGATTCTGGTGAAAGCAATCAATCTCAGCAAACGTGGTCAAACTAGAGAGAAGGCATTCCACACATGAAATGCACATATGTAACTGCAAAACCTATATGAAAAGACCCCAGTCTCAAGAAATTACATCTCATATCCTATATACAGTGGAATCTGCCAACAGAGGAATGTGGCAGACATTGCATCATCTCTCTAAAATCAGACAACAAATACGGTGGACTTTCACAAGTAAGAAATTACTTTCCAGCAACGATTAGCATTAAATCACTTAGCGCATGTTCATAAAAGAAAACTTTCTAGCCATTTAAAAAAGTTTAGGCAAGTAGTGTAATATTAGAAAGTCATTTTATATCAGATTTAAATCTTCTGAAACATGGAATTTTCATTTAGGTAATCATAACAGCCCACTTAACTTCTATCTGATCTTGTCCTGGGACATACTCCTGATCAATAAAATTGATGTAAAACTTACCAATCAAATTTGTCAAGTGATTCTGCAGAAATCATCAGCCTGCGACCTTAGTCCATGAAAATCCGCGAGACACTGGGGTCTTGAGTCATATCCACAGGTCTTGTTACTGCTTATGCTGAACAGGTCACAATGCAGAACGCATCATTCACACTATGACATCGCCAAACGTCACAGAGCTTCAGGCTAGCAGGGCAGGGTCCCTAACGCCATGGCAACGAGGGAGCACTGGTACAGGAAAGTTCACCTTTTTCTAAGGAATTATTAGACAGATTTAGTTTTCCTATTTGTTGTCAATTTATGAATCACTGTCCACTACTACGTTCAATTTAGAATGTACCTCAAATAAATACCTCTGGCACTTGTTAATATCAAATTAAAAATTATTTAATAAAAGGAAGACCAGTTGATAAAAACAAAGAGCTTCTAAGGGCCTCACTTACAAACTTTTGATGCAAGGCAGCACTGTTGGCCTTTCTGCTGCTCTGACGTGCGTCAAAAGAAAATGGCGGGATTGTGCCATAGCTACAAGATACAGCGCATTCCGGTCTTTCTCCCCTGCTGCACAAATCGCTGCCGTGTCCCAACAGAGACACTCTTGCGTCATGTTGCAAGGGTGTCTGCATTGCGGGTATGTTTGTGTTTGTGCATGAACGGAAACCTTCCTGCAAAGAAACAATAATTCATGGCATTTTCCTCTTTCTATGCATGCTGCAGAATACATCAAGCATAGACAGAGGAAACAACTAGGAGGAGTAAAAGTATTTCTCCTTGTGGCACAACTCCCACTCAACCCAAGGGGAAGTGTAGGGTTATGACGTAATCCCAGGTTTGCGATTTCTTGTAAATATGAAAATGCTTCATGTTCCATGGATGTTACGTGGGAACACCCACAGCAACACACATGGAACTCAACTTTAACACAGTGTCCGGCATGAAAGGGGCACACATTTACACAGCTATGAAAAACCACGATCAGTGACTTTGCGAGGACTTGTAAATATGCTGTGGCATTTTGTGTCACCGGAGAGTCAAAAAAGTGCCACTGGGGCGTCGTAAATGAGGCCCCAAGTGTCTGGTAGGAATGCAATCTTTTACGGGCCACCAGCAAAAAAACAGCTAAACCAAATAACTTCACACCTGCAGTGGATTCTGGTGAAAGCAATCAATCTCAGCAAAGGTGGTCACACCCGAGAGAAGGCATTCCACACATGAAATGCACACATGTAACTGCAATAACTATGTGAAAAAACACCAGTGTCATAAAATTACATCTCATATCCTATATACAGTGGAATCTGCCAACAGAGGAATGTGCCAGACATTGCATCATCTCTCTAAAATCAGACAAAAAATACGGTGGACTTTCACAAGTAAGAAATTACTTTCCAGCAAAGATTAGCATTAAAACACTTAGCACATGTTCATAAAAGAAAACTTTCTAGCCATTTAAAAAAGTTCAGGCAAGTAGTGTAACATTAGAAAGTCATTTTATATCAAATGAAAATCTTCTGAAACATTCAATTTTCATTTAGGTAATCATAACAGCCCACTTAACTTCTATCTCATCTTGTCCTGGGACATACTCCTGATCAATAAAATTGATGTAAAACTTACCAATCAAATTTGTCAAGTGATTCCGCAGAAACCATCAGCCTGCAACCTTGCTCCATGAAAATCAGTGAGACACTGGGCGTCTTGAGTCATATCCACAGGTCTTGTTACTGCTTATGCTGAACAGGTCACAATGCAGAACGCATCATTCACACTATGACATCGCCAATCGTCACAGAGCTTCAGGCTAGCAGGGCAGGGTCCCTAACGCCATGGCAACGAGGGAGCACTGGTACCGGAAAGTTCACCTTTTTCTAAGGAATTATTAGACAGATTTAGTTTTCCTATGTGTTGTCAATTTATGAATCACTGTCCACTACTGCGTTCAATTTAGAATGTACCTCAAATAAATGCCTCTGGCACTTGTTAATATCATATTAGAAATTATTTAATAAAAGGAAGACCAGTTGATAAAAACAAAGAGCTTCTAAGGGCCTCACTTACAAACTTTTGATGCAAGGCAGCACTGTTGGCCTTTCTGCAACACTGACGTGCGTCAAAAGAAAATGGCGGGATTGTGCCATTCTACAAGATACAGCGCATTCCGGTCTTTCTCCCCTGCTGCACAAACAGCAGCCGTGTGCCAACACAGACACCCTTGCCTCATGTTGCAAGGGTGTCTGCATTGCGGGTATGTTTGTTTTTGTGCATGAACGGAAACCTTCCTGCAAAGAAACAATAATTCATGGCATTTTCCTCTTTCTATGCATGCTGCAGAATGCATCAAGCATAGAAAGAGGAAACAACTAGAAGGAGTAAAAGTATTTCTCCTTGTGGCGACACTCCCATGCCTCCCATGGGGAAGTGTAGGGTTATGACGCAATCCCAGGTTTGCGATTCCTCGTAAATATGGAAATGCTTCAGATTCCATTGATGTTGCGTAGGAACACCCACAGCAACACACATGGAACTCAACTTTAACGCAGTGTCCTGCATGAAAGGGGCACACATGTACACGCCCATGAAAAGCCACGATCGGTGACTTTGCGAGGCCTTGTAAATATGGTCTGGCACTTTGTGTCACCGAGAGTCCAAAAAGTGCCACTGGTGCGTCGTAAATGAAGCCCCAAGTGTCTGGTAGGAATGCAATCGCTGATCGGCCCCAGTAAAAAAACAGCCAAAACAAATAACTATACCTCTGCAGTGGATTCTGGTGAAAGCAATCAATCTCAGCAAACGTGGTCAAACTAGAGAGAAGGCATTCCACACATGAAATGCACATATGTAACTGCAATAACTATATGAAAAGACCCCAGTCTCATAAAATTACATCTCATATCCTATATACAGTGGAATCTGCCAACCGAGGAATGTGGCAGACATTGCATCATCTCTCTAAAATCAGACAACAAATACGGTTGACTTTCACAAGTAAGAAATTACTTTCCAGCAACGATTAGCATTAAAACACTTAGCGCATGTTCATAAAAGAAAACTTTCTAGCCATTTAAAAAAGTTCAGGCAAGTAGTGTAATATTAGAAAGTCATTTTATATCAGATTAAAATCTTCTGAAACATGCAATTTTCATTTAGGTAATCATAACAGCCCACCTAACTTCTATCTGATCTTGTCCTGGGACATACTCCTGATCAATAAAATTGATGTAAAACTTACCAATCAAATTTGTCAAGTGATTCCGCAGAAATCATCAGCCTGTGACCTTGCTCCATGAAAATCAGCGAGACACTGGGGTCTTGAGTCATATCCACAGGTCTTATTACTTCTTATGCTGAACAGGTCCCAATGCAGAACGCGTCATTCACAGTATGACATCGCCAAACGTCACAGAGCTTCAGGCTAGCAGGGCAGGGTCCCTAACGCCATGGCAACGAGGGAGCACTGGTACAGGGAAGTTCACCTTTTTCTAAGGAATTATTAGACACATTTAGTTTTCCTATTTGTTGTCAATTTATGAATCACTGTCCACTACTACGTTCAATTTAGAATGTACCTCAAATAAATACCTCTGGCACTTGTTAATATCAAATTAAAAATTATTTAATAAAAGGAAGACCAATTGATAAAAACAAAGAGCTTCTAAGGACCTCACTTACAAACTTTTGATGCAAGGCAGCACTGTTGGCCTTTCTGCTGCACTGACGTGCGTCAAATGAAATTGGCGGAATTGTGCCCTATCTACAAGATACTGCGCATTCCGGTCTTTCTCCCCTGCTGCACAAACAGCAGCCGTGTGCCAACACAGACACCCTTGTGTCATGTTGCGAGGGTGTCTGCATTGCGGGTATGTTTGTTTTTGTGCATGAACGGAAACCTTTGTGCAATGAAATAATAATTCATGGCATTTTCCTCTTTCTATGCGTGCTGTAGAATGCATCAAGCATAGAAAGAGGAAACAACTAGGAGGAGTAAAAGTATTTCTCCTAGTGGCGCCACTCCCACGCCACCCAAGGGGAAGTGTAGGGTTATGACGCAATCCCAGGTTTGCGATTTCTCGTAAATATGGAAATGCTTCATGTTCTATGGATGTTGCGTGGGAACACCTACAGCAACACACATGGAACTCAACTTTAACACAGTGTCCGGCATGAGAGGGGCACACATTTACACAGCTATGAAAAGCAACGATCGGTGACTTTGCGAGGCCTTGTAAATATGCTGTGGCATTTTGTGTCACCGGAGAGTCAAAAAAGTGCCACTGGGGCGTCGTAAATGAGGCCCCAAGTGTCTGGTAGGAATGCAATCTTTTACGGGCCACCAGCAAAAAAACAGCTAAACCAAATAACTTCACACCTGCAGTGGATTCTGGTGAAAGCAATCAATCTCAGCAAAGGTGGTCAAACCCGAGAGAAGGCATTCCACACATGAAATGCACACATGTAACTGCAATAACTATGTGAAAAAACACCAGTCTCATAAAATTACATCTCATATCCTATATACAGTGGAATCTGCCAACAGAGGAATGTGCCAGACATTGCATCATCTCTCTAAAATCAGACAACAAATACGGTGGACTTTCACAAGTAAGAAATTACTTTCCAGCAATGATTAGATTTAAAACACTTAGCGCATGTTCATAAAAGAAAACTTTCTCGCCATTTTAAAAAGTTCAGGCAAGTAGTGTAACATTAGAAAGTCATTTTATATCAGATTAAAATCTTCTGAAACATGCAATTTTCATTTAGGTAATCATAACAGTCCACTTAACTTCTATCTCATCTTATCCTGGGACATACTCCTGATCAATAAAATTGATGTAAAACTTACCAATCAAATTTGTCAAGTGATTCCGCTGAAACCATCAGCCTGCGACCTTGCTCCATGAAAATCAACGAGACACTGGGGTCTTGAGTCACATCCACAGGCCTTGTTACTGCTTATGCTGAACAGGACACAATGCAGAACGCATCATTCACACTATGACATCGCCAAACGTCACAGAGCTTCAGGCTAGCAGGGCTGTGTCCCTAACGCCATGGCAACGAGGGAGCACTGGTACAGGAAAGTTCACCTATTTCAAATGAATTATTAGACAGATTTACAGGCATATTACCAAGCATAAGCGACCATTATCGCTATGCTTGTTTAGCGGCAATAATTTTATCGCTGTGCTTCACCGATTTTTATCGCTTAGGAGCCTTGCTATTATCAAGGTTTATCTCCTAAGCGATAAAAATCGGCCGAAATGCATGAATATCGCTGAAAAGTCAGCGATATTCATGCATTACCGAGCTTATGCTCTTAGCCATGTTATCCACCTACCATTGGATAACATGGCTAAGAAAAGCTCTGGTCAGGCGTTAGCTTTTGGAGATAATCGCGCTTAGCGCGAATATTTCCAAAAGTTGGTAAAAGGAGATAGAGATGTTAGCGACTGTTTCCAGTCGCTAACATCTTGGCACGCCCACTCTGCATGTCATTAGCGATAATTATCGCTGACATGCAAAGTGGGCCCCTAAATGCCCGCTATCACCTACAAGCTGTCGCTAACTGGTGTTAGCGACAGCTTGGTAATAGGGCGATGAAATTATCGCCGCATTTGCGTCAAAAAGTCCCGCAAATGCGGCGATAATGGCCCTTGGTAATATGCCCCTTAGTTTTCCTATTTGTTGTCAATTTATGAATCACTGTCCACTACTACGTTCAATTTAGAATGTACCTCAAATAAATGCCTCTGGCACTTGTTAATATCAAATTAAAAATTATTTGATAAAAGGAAGACCAGTTGATAAAAACAAAGAGCTTCTAAGGGCCTCACTTACAAACTTTTGATGCAAGGCAGCACTGTTGGCCTTTCTGCTGCACTGACGTGCGTCAAAAGAAAATGGCGAGATTGTGCCATTTCTACAAGATACACCGCATTCCTGTCTTTCTCCCCTGCGGCAGTGCACAAACAGCAGCCGTGTGCCAACACAGACACCCTTGCGTCATGTTGCAAGGGTGCCTGCAGGTATAACGATGCTGGGGTCCGGGATGCAGGTGAGGGCGCCCTTCGGGGCAGGATTAGGAGGACATGCGGTTTTATACCGAGGCCAGGTGTAAGGATGCTGGGGTCCGGGATGCAGGTGAGGGCGCCCTCCGGGGCAGGAGGAGGAGGACACGTGGTATTAAAGCGAGGCCAGGTGTAAGGATGCGGGGGTCCAGGATGCAGGTGAGGGCGCCCTTTGGGCAGGTGGAGGACACACATTTTATATTGAGGCCAGGTGTAAGGTTGCGGGGTCCGGGATGCAGGTAAGGGCGTCCTTCGGGGCAGGAGGAGGAGGACACGCGGTTTTATACCGATACCAGGTGTAAGGATGCTGGGGTCCAGCATGCAGGTGAGGGTGCCTTTCGTGGCAGGAGGAGGACACGCGGTTTTAAACCGAGGCCAGGTGTAAGGATGCTGGGGTCCGGGATGCAGGTGAGGGCACCCTTTGCGGCAGGAGGAGGAGGACAAGATATTCAGAGTCTGTCATGTGCAGGATACTGTCAGCCTTTAGTGGTCTCGCATTTATTACTTTAAGAGCACAAAGGGCCATATTGATCAATGTTTGGCGTCGCCCTTGTGTCAGAAGTGAGATTGATCAACCGATGCAAGTCCACCTTGCGTGGCCCTGCATGCCTTGATAAATCTAGGATAACGCAAGAGAGTGTAAATCGCTGCGTTGCGTCGCTCTGCACCAGAGAGGCGCCCATGGGTGGAGGGTGGGGGTTCCCCCACATTTATCCATGGATTTTAGCACTTTCCAGATTTACCCATAGTGGTAGAGCTGGGAATGTGTCAAAAGGCCACGCTTCCCCAATTGAGGCATAACGAGGAGAAATATCTTCATTTCTCCTTTCTACATAGAGGAAAATGCCTGTCAGGATTGTTTTTGTACAAGATGGTGTCCCTTGCTGCACAAAAACAATCACGCCAACAACACAGACACCCGTGCAGCAATATGGCACCAGGGTACCTGCACTGGAGCTACCCAGACAAAAGTGGCCATATAATGAATGGTAAATATTTCACATTCATGCCCTTTCACACAGTGCAGTGAGGTGGCTAACTGCGTTGCGAGAAAGAATAATAAAACTGCTCCATAGTTCCATCTTTCTGAAACCAGTTCCTTGGTTTACAGGTCACTGCTTGCAGCAGGGTCTGAGAGAGATAATAAGCAGAAACCAGGTGTCAAAGAAAGGGTACCAGTTACGAAGACATTCCTCTAGTGTGGCCGCGATTATGAGCTCCCCGGAAAAATTCCTGTTATTTCGACATCCCAGAATTATCGTATCGAGGGTCCCATTCCCAATGATGACAGATGTGTGGTGGTACATTCAAATTTTTGGGAATCGCATGTGTTTTTCCCTCCTGCTACTGCTGCTTTCAGTGGTGAAACCCTCTGTGTGAAAAACAAAACTTGTAGGTCTGGTGGGTGTTGTCATGCACAGGTGGGGACACACTCCTCTTCACGCCTTCGATGAGTGCTTGTGATGAGCCTGGAGGCTGCTGCCGCCTGTGGCACCTGCCGTGCGGGTTGAAGTAAGCCTGGACGCACCCAGGAGCAGCAGGAGACGTCAGAGTTTTAAGAGCTCCTGGGGTAGCAGGAGGCCGGATACATATTCTGTGGGAAACTCTGCTCTTCTATAAAGATGGATTTGTAATACCCTTTTCCATTTTGAAAGGTTGTCTGCATGTGTGAGTTCACGCCGTCGCACTGTTTATCCTCTGCAAACGGTCGCTGTGGGTGTGTCTGACAGGTATTTTAGTTGTAGTGATTAGTGCCAATATCGGCAACATTCACCCGTTCTCATACAGCAAGATTCATAAGTAAACCACACAACACCTTCTTAGATCTGAAACAATATCCTAAACTTACTACTTTTGGTATTCACAAAAGGCATTTAGTTGTAGTAAAGTTAGGACTCCTAACTTTACTACTACTAAATGCCTTGGTGAATACCAAAAGTAGTAAGTTTAGGATTGTGTCTCCAATTAGTTCTGTGAATTGGGCCCAATGAGTATTAAAGCTTTAGTTGAGTATCATTGTAAAACCAAACCCGGGGTTTGGTGTGTAGGAGAGTAGGATCTGCTCCTTATAGTAACCCACACTTTTTGCTGATGTTTCACTGTTTTTCAACTGTAGTCTGGCTGAGATCCTGCTGTCTAGGACCCCACCCTAGCTGCTTTCTCTCTAAAAATGATTGGATGTACTTTAGGTACACTCCAGAATGGATTATGGGGTGCACTTATTAGTCCCTAGTATGTGGTATCCTATGTACCCAGGGCATAGGTACCCCAGTGGCCTCTCAGCAGCTGCAGCATGCATTATGTCACCCCTGAGAGACCACTCAAAATGACACCAAAGGACTGCTACAGCAGCCTGTGTAAGGTGGTGCATGCACCTCTTACTTAGATATAGGTTCCCTATATCTACCTTATATCACTGCACATATAAACCTATCAGTCACCCCCTATGGCAGGCCTTATCTATCCTGAAGGCAGGGTGCTGGGTTTTGTGAGATGAGCAGGACTCCTCTTCAGCCTTCGGAATCTATTATCTGGGGTTGTTCTGTGATGCAGCCAGACCATATACTCTCAAGTCCATTATAACCCCGCAGTAAATGCTAACTTTGGAAGGGCTGCATGGAAACATGTTGTGTTTAGTGTCAAACACCTTGGACTCATACCTCGATTCCACCCTCCTAGAGGGAGAAACAGGACTACACCGGTACACCCGGTACTAGCTTTACAGAACACGGGCATCACAAAATGGATGCTGCAGCCACAGACACAAGTCTGGTCTCCTGCTGCAGGACGAAACTCTGGCAGGGGAGGCCTGGACAATAGGTTTCCTGTCACAGGGAGGTGTAAGCACCTCCCGGGCAGGCTTTAGTCTATTGGAGCGGGGTGGGTGCACTCCAAGAGTGCTTTGATATCTGCACTGGGGGTATATTTGGTGTCCCTGTGCATAGCCCAGCTCAAACCGGTTGCAGGGGCTCCCAGCCTCTGCTCTGGCAAGAAACTGGACAAAGGGAATGGGTGTAGCCACCCCTCTTTCCTGACCCTACCATAGGTGGGTCCCCAGAGTTTGTGCCACCCCTTCCTTGGGTATAAAGTAGGAACCCCTGACTACAGGACTTTAGATTTATCTGGATGAAACTCTGATACATAATCCAGGAACTTCGATAATCTACAAGGCGCTAGATAACTGAAGAACCTCCCTTGGAGTAAAGGAGTTACTCCCCTGCTTGGCAGGCACCAAAGATGCATCTGACCGGTTTGCATCTCCGAAGCTCATGAGGACTCCAAAGAACTTTTCAACACAGGAGGTGGGTTCCTGTGGTCTCTGAGGTTAATCTGTGTGCTCAGCAAGTCTGAGGCCCGTATCCCTCGTGGAGACCATGCAACCCGAACCCCTGAACACTGCGATCATTTGCAGAAGCATCAGCTTTCTGGTGACCCCTGGAGCTGAGCTTTGGGTTACTTGTAGACCTGACCCCAAGCAGCAATTCCAGTAAAGAGTGCCAGCCTACACTCCACAAGTGTTCAGTAAGCCGGCCCTTTGTATTTTCTCTTGAGGTCCCTTCGTGATCCCTGGTCCGTCGAGCTGTGGGTCCCTGAGAAGGCAACTTTAACTTTCCTTGGGCATCCCTGGTTGCTCCAGACGTGCCCTGACTCTCCATTGCTAGGGGAGTCCCCAGGACCTTGCAGGTCCCCACCGAAGCATCTTTTCTTTTCCTGTATAGGTTGCTGTTGTCAAGACTTGTTGTGTTCAATCTGAGCACCGAAGCCGCAGCACTCAACATCCTTGATTGAACAGCTCGAATTCAGCTCCTGGTCATCGTTGACGCCTCCTGGTCCTTGGAGCAGCACAGTCAAGCTTCACCTCTTCGCACCTGAAGCACCCGACATCGGTGGGCATTCATCTATCATGCCCCTGGTCACTGGCTAGTGACCCAGACTCTGTCCCCTCTGCTTTCAGGTTCTTCACATCGTCAATCCAGGCTTAGGTCACCCCGGACACTTCACCTCTTCCCGGCAGCAGCACTTTGTTGCACATCACCATTGAAATCAACGACGATTCCCGACACCATTTGACACCTATGTACCCAGCTTCCTTGGGTGAGGTAAATAGAGGAGTACTCTGGTGCTCCCTTGGGTGTTGGCCCTAGAACCCCTTAAGTCTAAAGGGGTTTGCTCAAAGTCCTCTCCTAAGTGTCCTTTAACTTTAAATTTCCTACCGCGGCTTTCCCCATAGAAACTAACAGAGCTCGCGGCTGTGTTCTCACACTGCACACACCTCCCGTGGGTCCCGTGTCACTACCTTGGGTGGTTCCTTAGGGTCCCAGCGATTCAACATGCTCAAGGCCTTGTGTCTAGTCAAGTTGTGGTTCTTATACCACTTTCTTAATATAAGGTTTGGTCTCCCCCTCGGGCCCATTGTATATTGTGGTATTTACTGATGTTTTCGTGTGTTAATATTGTGTATCTTGTTCTCTAATCTCATAAAGAGGTAAGTAGAGAGTGTTTAGTAATAAATACACATATTTTTTATATATATATATGTATGTATGTATATATATATATATATATATATATATATATATATATATATATATATATATATATATATAATATACACCTTGTGTGGTTCTCCTTTCATTTGGTCATTCAAGGGATTATAGACTGGTAAAACAAGCTCCTTTACATTCCTCCCAGATTTAGCCTGAAGGCTGCTCTCCACAGCTACCACTAGGATAGCTTTTAATATTAATAATAATAATAATAATAATAATAATAATAATAATAATAGTTCATTTGTAGAGAGTCTGGCAACCCCAACAGGTGTGTCCCAGCGCTAGAAGCATATCAGCAAGAGGAGACTCCTAGGCTAAAGTTTATACAACCAGGTTTTCAATCATCTGCAGAAGGTAGGTTCAGATTTCTCTGCGTGTAGCCATAGAGGAAGTGTATTCCAGTTCTTGGCCGCTAGGTAGCCAAAGGATCGAGCACCTATCCTGGCTTTTCTTATCCTGGGGACCTTGAGCAGGTATGCTCCTGTTGATCTTAGCTGGCGGCTGGGATTGTATAGAGTGAAAAAATCATGCAGGAAGCTGAGGCCTTTCCCTTGTAGGCTCTTATGACAGAAACACATGGCTTTAAAGAGGACTCTCTTCTCGATAGGCAGCCAGTGTAGAGAGTCCACAGCTTTTGTTGTGGAAGCACGACTAGGAAGATTGAGAACAAGGCTTGCAGCTGGTTTTTGGATGCGTTGGAGGCGCACCATGCAGACCTTTGGTACCCATAGATAGAGGACATTCCTGTAGTCAAGTTGTGAGGTCACCAGAGTTGGACTACGGTTTTCCTAGCAGATATAGGGAGGAAATTACGTTTTTTTTTCAGCATCTTCAAGGTGCTGAAACATCTCCTTGCCACTTTCCTGGTTTGGGATTCAAAAGAGAGCTTGGGGTTGACCTCTGCTTTGGGCTCAGGGATAGGCCCTAGTGTTTGAGGCCACCAGACTGTGTCCCAGATGGAAGGTGATTTCCCAATAATCAGGACCTCCGTCTTGCTACCATTCAATTTAAGGTCAAGTCAAATGATTTATATAGCGCACTACATACCCAGAGGGTCTCAAGGCGCTTGAAGAAGGGTGGGGGAATTACTTGTTGAATATCCAAGTTTTAAGTTGCTTTCTGAATGCTAGGTGGTTCTGAGTGAGGCGAATGTGAGTGGGAAGTGAGTTCCAGGTTTTATCTGCCAGGTAGGAGAAGGATCTACCTCCCATGGTGGTTTTGTTGATGCGAGGTACAGTAGCAAGGGCTTGGTTGGAGGATCGTAGCTGGCGGGAGGGGGTGTAGAAGGAGAGTCGTGTGTTAAGGCAATCGGGTCCAAGTTCGTAGAGTGCTTTGTGAGCGTGGGTTAGGAGGCGGAAAGTAATCCTTTTATTGACGGGGAGCCAGTGGAGGTTTTTCAGGTGACCAGAGATGTGGTCTTTACGCGGGATGTCTAGTATGAGTCTGGCTGAAGCGTTCTGAATGCGTTGGAGTTTTTTCTGGAGTTTTGCGGTGGTACCGGCGTATAGGGTGTTTCCGTAGTCCAGGCGGCTCGTGACCAGAGCGTGGGTGACAGTTTTTCTAGTTTCGGTGGGGATCCAGCGAAATGTTTTTTTGAGCATGCGAAGAATATTGAAGCAGGATGATGAATCGGCATTGACTTGTCTGTACATGGAGAGTGAAGAATCCAGGATGACGCCCAGGTTCTGTGCGTGGTCCGTCGGGATGGGTGCTTTTCCAAGGGCCTCTGGCCACCAAGAGTCATCCCAGGCGGAGGGGGAGGTACCTAGGATAAGGACTTCTGTTTTGTCTGAGTTCAGTTTTAGTCGGCTGTGCTTCATCCACTCGGCTACTTCTTTCATTCCTTCATGTAGGTTGGTTTTGGCCGTGTTCGGGTCTTTGGTGAGTGATAGGATCAGTTGAGTGTCATCAGCGTATGTGATGATGTTGAGGTTGTGTTGGCGTGCGATGACCGCGAGGGGGCTCATGTATACGTTGAAGAGGGTGGGGCTGAGTGAAGATCCTTGTGGCACGCCGCAGATGACTTCAGTGGCTTCAGACTTGAATGGTGGGAGGCGGACTCTTTGGGTTCTTCCGGTGAGGAACGAGGTGATCCAATCCAGTGCTTTTCCTTGGATTCCGATGTTTCTGAGGCGCGTTAATAGGGTGCTATGACAGACTGTGTCGAAGGCTGCGGAGAGGTCGAGGAGGATGAGGGCGACTGTATCTCCATTGTCCAGTAGAGTTCGAATGTCGTCTGTGGCTGCGATGAGGGCGGTCTCAGTGCTGTGTTTGGCTCGGAAGCCGGACTGTGAGGAGTCGAGGGATTTGTTGGTTTCGAGGAATGCGGCGAGCTGGTTGTTGACAGCTTTCTCGATTACTTTGGCCGGGAATGGAAGGAGCGAGATGGGGTGGTAGTTTTTGAGTTCGGTGGGGTCAGCTGTGGGTTTTTTCAGAAGGGCGCTGAGTTCGGCATGTTTCCAGCTTTCCGGGAAGGTGGCGGAGTTGAAGGAGCAGTTGATGACGTCTCGGAGGTGTGTTGGTCTATGATGGAGTCTGCTTTGTTGAAGATGTGGTGAGGGCATGGGTCTGTGGCGGATCCTGAGTGGATGGAGTTCATCAGGCGGATGGTGTCCTCAGTGGAGATTGGGTTCCAGTCATTAAGGATGTTCAAGGGGGGTGAAGGTCCTGCAGAGGGTTGGGTGGGTTGGTCTCCGGGTCGGTTATCGAAGCTGTTGTGGATGTCTGCGATTTTGTTGTGGAAAAATGAAGCTAGGGAGTTGCAGAGGGCTTGAGAGGGGGTGATGTTGTTGGAGTTGGCTGAGGGGTTGGTAAACTCTTTGACGATGTTGAATAATTCCTTGCTGTTGTGGGCGTTGTTATCTAGTCAGTCTTTGAGTGCGGCTTTCTTGGCAGACCGGATTAGTTGGTGGTGTGTGCGGGTGGCGTTTTTGAAGGCGTCCCTGGTGCTGGTGTTTGGGTCTTTTTTCCAGGCCTTTTCGAGGGAGCGACAGAGTTTCTTAGATTTCTTAAGATCGTCGTTGAACCAGGAGGCGTTCTTGCTGCCTAGCTTGATTTGGCGTTTTTTCAACGGTGCTAGGATGTTGGCACTGTTGGATAGCCATTGGGTGAGGTTAATGGCTGCTTGGTCGGGGTTTGAGGAGTGGACAGGGGGGTTTTGAAGAAGCGATGAGGAGATCTGGTCGATGGTGATTTTGTTCCAGTTTCTTCGCAGAGTAGGTTGAGGATGGTTGTGAGTTGTGGTCTTATTGTAGCTAAAGTGAACGCAGCTGTGGTCCGTCCAATGTAGAGTTGTGGTGTGACTGAAGGAGACATGTTTGCTGGAGGTGAAGATAGGGTCGAGTATGTGACCTGCGATGTGGGTGGGGGTAGTGACAAGTTGTTTGAGTCCGAGGTTGGCGAGATTATCCAGAAGGGTGGTGGCATTGCTGTCATTGCTCTTTTCCAGGTGAAAGTTGAGGTCTCCCAGTAGAATGTATTCCTCGGAGGGGAGGGCGTGTGGGGTGATAAAATCAGTGATGTCTTCAGTGAATTGTGCACGGGATCCTGGTGGTCGGTAGAGGAGGGTGCCTCTGAGTGTGGTCTTGGGATCGGTGTGGATCTGGAAGTGAAGGTGTTCGGCGCTGGTAAGGTTGACTTCTGAGCTGGTTGAGATGCGGATGGAGTTCTTATGGACGATAGCGATGCCTCCTCCTGTTTGGTCGGTGCGGTCCTTGGATGATCTTGTAGCCTTCCAGGATGGCAATGGTGATGTCTGGGGCAGAAGAGGCGTTCATCCATGTTTCTGTTAGGAAGGCGACGTCCGGAGAGATGGTGTCTAGTAGATTCCAAAGGTCGATGGCGTGTCTGTGGACCGAGCGGGTGTTGAGCAGGATGCATTTTAGGTGGTTGGTGTCAGATCTCTGTTTGGTGTTAGTGGGTGAGGAGTTGGTCTTGGTGCCGTCATACTTGCAGGAGTTGCAGGAGAAGGGTCCATGGGTGTGTCTAGGAGCGGCTTGGACGCAGTTGGGGAGACGGCCGGGGTTTAGGGCTAAGAGGGTGGTGGCGTCGTATGTAATCCGGGTGGGGAAGGTGGTACAAGGGCAGGGGGTCTGGCGCTGGGCGCGGTCCAGGCGCGGATGGGCGTAGACGGGCTTACCTTTGGCGCACCTTCGGCGTGCATGGGGCGCGACCGCTGCGCGTGAACGCTGCGCGCAAGAGCATCTGTCATAAGTGGGAGGGGGGAGGGGCGAGGGAGGAGCAGCTGGGAGGAGGGTGCGTGGTGGAGGGGGCGGGCTCTGGGCAACAACAACAACAACAGCAATGGCGGCTGGGGCGGAAGCGCCGACCGGGTCGGGTGAAACCGACCAAATAACTACGCGGGGCAGCCACACAAATGCCAATGCAGGGAGCAAAAATAAACAGACAATGAAGCAATTAACAACAAACACGGGCACACGATCTCAAGGCAGCTAATGCAGGGGTATAAACAAACAGATAAATAATGCAGCAATTAACAACAAACACGGGCACACGATCTCAAGGCAGCTAATGCAGGGGTATAAACAAACAGATAAATAATGCAGCAATTAACAACAAACACGGGCACACGATCTCAAGGCAGGACAATACAGGTGAAAAATACACAAATAATGCAGCGAATGACATTTTCTGTGGTTAGCAGTGGATCTGCGCAAACGATACCCAGCTTGAGGCAGGAGAGAGCAGGGGCAGGAGGGAGCGACCGTAACTGACGAAGTCAGTTGTTGAACATCCAGGAATCCACGTCATTGAGACAAGAGGAGAATTGTAGTGCAGATTCGCCAGAATCGTGTGCTAGGGTCACGACAAGCTGAGTGTCGTCAGCGTACGACACCATGGAGATCTTGTAGCAGTACATGATCCTTGCCAGGGGTCCAAGGTATAGATTGAAATGGGTGGGACTCAGAACAGATCAATGTGGACCCCCTTTGCGAAGTGGTAGGGTTTTGGAGTGGTGGAGGTTTTGTACAATTTGAAAACTGTGATCTTCCAGGAATGACCGCATCCACTGTAGCGGTACCCCCTTCATACCGCACGCCTTTAAGCGTTGGATGAGGAGCTTATGGGATACCGTGTCGAAGGTGGCACTCAGGTCTACCAGAACCAAGGCCACTGTCTGACCGGCATCCACTCGTCTCCGTAGGGTCTCTGTTACAAAAAGGAGAGCGGATTTGGGCGAGAAAGATGCTCTAAAGCCAGACTGCATTGGATGATGGAGGTTGTGGGGATGTCCCACCAATTGCTTGTTCACAAACTTTTCAGTGAGTTTAGAGATGTAGGGGAGCAGGGAGATGGGACGTAGGTTCTCCAGTAGTTTGGGGTTTGACTGAGGGCTTTTTTTTAAAGAGGTATAACAATCGCATGTTTCCATGCAATCGGAACCTCCCCACATTTGAAGGATGTGTCTATTAGTTCATGCATTTTGGGCATTATAAGTTCAATGCCCTCCTTTAAACTGTTTGGTGCCGCTGGGTCATCGGGAGAGCCCGATTTGATTTATAGAGCCATTTCCTTGAGCACCAGTGCGGGTGGTGTTAGGAACTCGCGCAAGGGTGTAAAGCTGATCTCATTAGATTCCTTATTAGGATCATTGATGCAGTTGCGAGCTTCCTCAGGGAAGGAGTTGTATATAGTGGATACTTTTTGAAGAAAGTAGTCTGCAATAACGTTGCACTGCTCTTCAGAGCTACTAGGTGTCCTGAGTGTTCTCTCTAGGGACGAGAGTTCTTTCAGTGTGGCGTACAGATCCTTAGAGGAATTCTCTGCCATGTTGATTCTTTCTTTATAGTACATGGAGAGCCTCTTTTTGAGGAGAGGAGGGAATGGGATTTGTTCTGCTTTTTAGCTTCTTTCGAGTCTTTGGAGAAAGCTATCCTCCAAGTTTGTTCTAGGCGCTTACATCCTTGTTTGGCTATTCTGAGCTCATCGTTGAACCAGGGTGCAGATTTAGACCCGCCCCTAGGGGGCTTTGTGGTCCAGGGAGCTGCATTATCAAGTGCCTCTGTTATCCACTAATTTGTTGACGTGTTCGCTAGATTGACATCATTGTCCAGCAGAGGTGGGTTTTTTTTAAGCGCATTAGAAAAACTTTCATGGTTGAACTTGAACCAGTTTCTGTGTGAACGGGTCGGATCAATGTTTTTCACTAGGGGTTGTTTGGGTGGAGGTATACAAAATTTGATGAGGTGATGATCGGACCACGGACCAGGACTAGGTTGTTCCACTGTCATCCCTGAATGATTAGAGAAAATATGGTCTAGCAGGTGGCCTGCACAGTGTGTTGGTAGCAGGGATTTAAGTTCGAGCTGTATACTGGCAAGTTCTTTGCATAGAAATTGTGCCTCCGTTTTGAGGTGGTCTTCCATGTGGAGATTAAAATCTCCCAAGACTATGAGTTTGGTATATTTAAGAGCCAGCTAGGTCGATAGATCTGTCAGATTGGCTATGAAGTCATTGAGTGGCTCAGGCGGGCGATTAAGAGACCATGTATTGTGGTCTCAATACCTCTTCTTAGGCTAAACAAAGCTGCATCAGAGATACCAATTTGAGCTTTTTCGAGCGTGCAATTGAGGGATAGGTGGAAAATTATAGCTTTTCCACCTCCGCGTTTTTTTGTGCGGTCTTGTCTGAGCATAAAGTAGTTGTTAGGGAATGCCTCAAGTATATTGGGGTCTGAGTCTTCACTGAGCCAGGTTTCTGTGAGGAAGATGGCCTCAGGTTGGTGGTCAGTGAGGTAATCGCGAAGTTCTGTTTTATGTTTAACCAGGGATCTGCAGTTTATAAAGGTAAGTTTTATCGGGGCTTGCTGGGTGCAGTATTACATGGGTTGAAACTGAAACTGAAAGGGCAGCTGGAACAGCGTGTGGTCCCTACCTCGGCCTGTAATTAGTGGAAGCAGGGTTCAGCCGGTGGTTTATCCAGAGACTGTAGGACGCTTCTTGAATAACGCAGGTGCTGGGCCGGTTCATAACG
The DNA here is from genome assembly GCF_964263255.1 of Lissotriton vulgaris. NCBI lineage: Eukaryota > Metazoa > Chordata > Amphibia > Caudata > Salamandridae > Lissotriton > Lissotriton vulgaris. The sequence continues at coordinate 182,784,596 of NC_141688.1, read as the reverse complement.
GGCATAAAGGTTGGCCCCAGGCCCAGAACGGTCGCAGATGGACGCAGACGGGCTTGCCTTTGGCAAGCCTTCGGCGCGCCAGCGGCGCATCTGCTTACAAATGCCACTTAAGTAATCTGGCAGTGTCAGCTAATCATGCAGGCCAGGAGAGTCAAGGGGGGGATTCATATCCCTCCGCTCAATCGGTATTCACTGCGGCGGACTGGGAATCGTGAAAGCACAACAGGTAAGGATACAGAGAGTAAAAAGTTAAAAGAGCCTAGGCGAGCGTAGCAGCAGTGGTTTTTAACAGCACACGGAGTGCAACTAATTTAAAAGAAAGCAAAAAGCACAGTTGTCTTAAACCTATCATCAGTAAGGATTGCTTGGACTGGTGCTAGGTGCCCACTAGAACTAGTGGACAGCATATGCCAGGCCAACTCCTCACATGGTGGTTGCATTTTAAGCATGCAAAGCCGCCCGAAAGAGAAATGAACCTCAACCACATTCCACCTGCCTTAGATTGCACACTTTTTTATAACATTCAGGCTGGGAACCCTACTAATCAATAAATGTATATACAGCTGGGAACCCCACCAACTCACTTTCGCTGCCTGTGAGTTCTTCAACCAAGAAATACATAATGTTGTACACGATTACCCCAAGTGCAACATTCCCAGGAAGAGCTGGCTGACACGCCTATGCATTCAGCTGGGGGTGAGACACCTCCGGGAGGCCCAAGAGGAGCTGGCGAACACCCTATGCATTTAGCTGGGGCGAGACACCACCGGGAGGCCCAGGAGGAGCTTGTGGACACCCCTGTGCATTCAGCTGGGGGTGATACACCACCAGGAGGCCCAGGAGGAGCTTGTTGACACCCCTATGCATTCAGCTGGGTGTGAGACACCACCGGGAGGCCCAGGAGAAGCTGGCTGACACCAGTATGCATTTAGCTGGGGGTGAGACACTACTGTGAGGCCCAGGAGGAGCTGCCTGACACCCCTGTGCATTTAGTTGGAGGTGAGACACCATGGGGAGGCCCAGGAGGAGCTTGTTGACACCCCTATGCTTTCAACTGGGGGTGAGACCCCACCAGGAGTTCCAGGCTAAGCTGGATGACAACCGTATGCTTTCAGCTGGGGGTGAGACACCACTGAGGCCCAGGAGGAGCTGGTGGACACCACTATGCATTCAGAGGGAGGTGAGACACCACTGGCAGGCCCAGGAGGAGCTGGCTGGCACCCCTATGCATTCCGCTGCGGGTGAGACCCCACCGACAGGCCTTAGAGGAGCTGGCTGACACCCCTATGCATTTAGCTGGGGGTGAGACACCACTGGGAGGCCCAGGAGCATCTGGCTGACACTCCTGTGCATTCAGAGGGGGGTGAGACCCCACGTACAGGACCCGGGAGCAGCTGGCTGACACCCCAATGCATTCAGCTGGGGGTGAGACACCACCAGGAGGCCCAGGAGGAGGGTGAGACATCAATGGGAGGCCCAGGAGGAGCTGGCTGACACCCCTATGCATCCACCTGGGGTTGAGACACCAATGGGAGGCCCAGGAGGAGCTGGCCGAAACCCCAAGGCTTTCAGAGAGGTTCAAGTTCAAGTTCAAGTTCGAGAATTTGTATAGCGCACTACTCACCCAGAGGGTTTCAAGGCGCATGGGGAGGGGGTTCATTATTTGTCGAATAGCCAGGTTTTAAGTTCTTTTCTGAAGAAGATGTGGTTCTGTGTAAGGCGGAGGTGAGTGGGGAGTGAGTTCCAGGTCTTGGCCGCCAAGTAGGAGAAGGATCTACCTCCCATGGTGGATCTTTGGATACGCGGAACTGTGGCGAGGCCTTAATTGGAGGATCTCAGTTGGCGGGTGGGTGTGTAGAAGGATAGTCAAGTGTTGAGGCATTCGGGACCTAGTTTGTAGAGGGCTTGTGTGCGTGGGTGAGGAGACGGAATGTTATTCTCTTGTTGACGGGAAGCCAGTGGAGGTCTTTCAGGTGGCCGGTAATGTGATCTTGGCGAGGGATGTCCAAAATGAGTCTCGCTGATGCGTTTTGGATGCGTTGGAGTTTTTTCTGTAATTTGGCTGTAATTCCGGCATAGAGGGTGTTTCCGTAGTCTAGTCGACTCGTAACCAGTGCGACAGTCTTTCTTGTCTCAGGGGGGATCCAGTGGAAGATTTTTTTGAGCATAAGAAGTACTTTGAAGCAGGAGGATGAGACGGCGTTGACTTGATTAGTCATCGAGAGTGAAGAGTCTAGGATGAAGCCAAGGTTACGTGCGTGGTCCGTGGGTATGGGTGCTGAGCCCAGATCCGAAGGCCACCATGAGTTGTCCCAGGCAGAGGGGGTTGAACCTAGGATGAGCACTTCCATTTTGTCTGAGTTAAGTTTAAGGCGGCTGTCTTTAATCCACACGGCTACATCTTTCATGCCTTCGTGAAGATTGGTTTTGGCGGTGTTGGGGTCTTTGGTGAGGTAGAGGATCAGCTGGGTGTCGTCTGCGTAGGAGATGATGTTGAGGTTGTCTTGACGCGCGATGGAAGCGAGTGGACTCATGTAAACGTTGAAGAGGGTGGGACTGAGTGATGATCCTTGTGGTACACCGCAGAAGACTACGGTGGACTCTGATTTGAACGGGGGAAGTCGGACTCTCTGAGTTCTCCCAGCTAGGAACGAGATGATCCAGTCCAAGGCTTTTCCTTTTATGCCGATGTTGCTGAGGCGTTGTATGAGTGTGCTGTGACAAACAGTGTCGAAGGCGGCGGAGAGGTCGAGTAGAATGAGGGCCACTGTTTCTCCATTGTCCAGTAGTGTTCGGATGTCGTCTGTTGCTGCGATGAGGGAGGTTTCAGTGCTGTGTTTGGCTCGAAAGCCGGATTGTGAGGGGTCGGGGGAGTTGTTGGATTCGAGGAAGGCAGCGAGTTGGCTATTGACGATTTTCTCAATGACTTTGGCCGGGAATGGGAGGAGGGATATGGGGCGGTAGTTTTTAAGTTCGGAGGGGTCTGCTGTGGGTTTCTTCAGGAGGGCGCTGACTTCGGCATGTTTCCAGCTTTCTGGGAAGGTGGCAGAGATGAAGGAGCAGTTGATGACATCACGGAGATGGGGTGCGATGATGGAGTCTGCTTTGTTGAAGATGTGGTGGGGACAGGGGTCGGTTGGCGAGCCAGAGTGGATGGTGTTCATTAGGCGGATGGTGTCTTCGGTGGTGATTGGGTTCCAGGCGCTGAGGTTGTTAGAGGGCGTTTTTGGTTCTGAGGGGGGTGGAGAGGATTGTTTGTTGGAACTGTTTTCGAAGCTGTTATGTATGTCAGCAATTTTGTTGTAGAAGAAGGAGGATAATGAGTCGCAGAGGTCTTGGGAGGGAGTGATGTCGTTTGAGGCTGCGGTGGGGTTGGTGAATTCTTTGACGATGTTGAATAGTTCCTTGCTGTTATGGGCGTTGTTGTCGAGTCGAATCTTGAGTGCTGATTTCTTGGTGGCTCGGATTAGCTGGTGGTGTTTGCGGGTGGCTGCCTTGAAGGTGGTCATGTTGTCGGTGGTTGGGTTTTTTCTCCATGTTTTCTCGAGAGTGCGGCATAGCTTTTTGGATTTCTTAAGGTCATCGTTGAACTAGGGGGCCTTTTTACTGTCTTGTTTGGTGTGGTGGTTTTTCAGGGGTGCTAATTCGTCAGCGCTGTGAGTGATCCATTGTTTGAATTTGTTGGCAGCTTGGTTTGGGTCCGATGAGAGGGCGGGTGGGTTTTGGTTGAGCGATGTGAGGAGTTGGTCAGTGGTAATTTTGTTCCATTTTCTCCGGGGGATAGGTTGTGGGGGGTTGTGGGTCGAGGTGGTTTTGTAGCTGAAGTGAACACAACTGTGGTCCGTCCAGTGGAGAGCTGTGTTGCGATCGAAGGAGATGTGTTTGCTGGAGGTGAAAATTGGGTCGAGCGTCTGTCCGGCTGCATGGGTGGGCGTGTTAACAAGTTGTTTGAGGCTGAGATTGGCCAGGTTGTCAAGAAGGGTGGTCGTGTTGCCGTCGTTTTTCTTGTCCAGGTGGAAGTTGAGGTCTCCTAATAGAATGTAGTTCTCGGAGGCGAGGGCATGTGGACTGATGAAGTCGGTGATGTCATTGCTGAATTGTTTACGGGTTCCTGGAGGCCTGTAGATGAGGGTGCCTCTGAGTGTGGTTCTAGGGTCGGTGTGGACCTGGAAGTGGAGGTGCTCGGCGGCTGTAAGGTTATCGTCGGAGCTGGTCGTGATTTTGATGGTGTTCTTATGGACGATGGCGATGCCTCCTACCGTTTGGTTGGTGCGGTCTTTTCGGATGATCTTGTAATTGTCCGGGATGGCTATGGCGATATCGGGTGTTGATGATGCGTTCATCCATGTTTTAGTAAGGAAGGCGACGTCCGGTGATGTAGTGTCGAGTAGATCCCAGAGTTCGGTGGCGTGTCCGTGGACCGAGCGGGTGTTCAGTAGGATGCATTTCAGGTGGTTAGAGTCGGAGCTGTGTTTGGGGTTAGTTGATGTGGTATGGGTCTTGATGCTGGTATTATTGCAGGAGTGGCAGGCGAAGGGTCCATGGGTGTGACCTGGGGCAGCTACGCAGCATAGAGGTGTGCGTCCTGGGTAAGGGCAAGGATGGTGGTGGCGTCATACGTTATGCTGGAGGAGCTCGCTTTGCGGGGAGCAGGGGGTCTGGCGCTGGGCGCGGTCCAGCGTAGACGGGCTTACCTTTGGCGTGCCTTCGGCGCGCATGGGGCGCGACCGCTGGGCGTGAACGCTGCGCGGGAAAGCATCTGTCATATGTGGATGGTGGAAGGTGGCGGAGTGAGGGAGGAGCAGCTGGGAGGCGTGGGCGGGGTGGAGAGGGCGGGCTCCGAGGCACAACAATCACAAACAGATCCTCACGGGGTAACATTTCCATTTGTGACATGTGTACATGTAGATACATATGCTATGCATAGACTGAAATGCAGTGCTCCCTTAACGTGGTGGCTAGCTTGAGGCTGTTATAGAAGATTGAAAAACTGTACATACAACAGCCTAGCCACCTCTAGCTTGTTGGAGAGCTCAAAACATCCACACAGTAATGTTTAGTAAAACTGTAGGATGACAACACCATGGAAGCTCTTTTTTATGTTTGAGCGGAGTATGGGAGGGATAAGCAAAGGACCTTTGGCTTTGGCATTATGGGTCTGTATATATTTGACCAACCGGAGAGCTATAGTGTGGGGTTTGGAGAAAGAGACAAGTTGCGTCTTATGGAAGGGCTTAGTCCTGTCAATGTAATACATAAGCGCTCTTTTGACATCTAATGTTATGTTATGTTATGTTAAGATGAACTTTTCAAGCGCACTTACACCTTAGGTCTCTTGGCGCTGTTCCTACACTCGCAGCTGCGGGGATCCAGTTTAATCAGTTTGTCCAAAAAGCCAGGTTTTTAAGGCCTTTCTGAATCCCAAGAGACTGCCGCAGTTCCTGACTGAGAGTGGGAATGAGTTCCAGAGCCTTGGGTCCAAATAGGCGAACCTACGACCGCCTAACCTTTTTAATTTTATGGATAGAATAGACAAAAGATAAAGATGGGCGGAACGAAGATTGCGTGTGGGGACGTGTCTCCTGATTAAGCAATTAAGAAATTTAGGGCTAGTGCAATGCAAGGCCCTAAAAACTATACATCCTGACTTGAACGCAGAACGTTGCGCCATAGGTAGCCAGTGTAGGGTGCGCAATAACATCCTGGCAGACTGCCATCTCGGCTGCTTGTAAATCAGTCTCGCCGCCTGATTCTGAATTATTTGATGGCGATTAACCAAGCCTAAGGGGAGGCCGGTGTACAGAGAGTTGGAAAAATCCAGGCGTGAGAGCACCAGCGCAATCACCACCTGGATCAAGGCTTGATGAGACAACAGGTAAGCAATCTTTCTTATTTTACGTAATTGGAACAGAGAAGAAGAGACCACAGTGCCCACATGACCCCTCAAGGAAAGATCAACATCTATGGTCACTCCAAGACTTTTCACTGATGGGGACGGAACGGGAGGGGTGCGTAGTTCGCCCGCCCAGAAGTGAGGTCCCCAAGTAATAAGACTCTTCCCAGGCAGCACCAATTCTGTTTTCCTGGGGTTAAGCTTAATTAGGTTCTGATCCATCCATCCTTGAATATGCAGCATTGTAGCTTGAAATTCAGCAGCTGCATTTTTGGGAATCCAGCTTGAAGACCAACTGGAGGTCATCAGCATAATTAAATACTGTTGCATTCCAGGCCTTGAGTGAGTGAATCAAGGGACGGATATACAGATTGAACAGCAATGGGGATCAAGATGATCCCTGAGGAACTCCACATGAGTTAGTGAATCCAATATGTGAATTCAATGTGTGAAGATCTTGTTCTGATATGGGCTCTGGATGTGGGAAGAACACTGGGAGTTCTATAGTTTGATTAAGTTGGAAACTAGAGACCACCTTAGGAAGGAATTTGGGGTTTGTCCTCAGGACTACTCGATTGTGGTGCACTTGGAAAAAGGGTTCTTCCAGAGTAAAAGCCTGAAATTCACTGCCAGGCCCAAGGGAAGTGATGGCGATCAAGAAAGCCACCTTCCAGGAATGAACTTGTAAGGTGCAGGAGTGAAGTGGCTCAAAAGGAGGACCAACAAGTCTTGTTAGAAGGATACGGAGGTTCCACAAGGGGGCTGGTGGCACTCTTGGTGGGATAATCCTTTTGAGTTCCCCCCATAAAAGCTTTGATTACAAACTCTCAAAAGGGAAGTGTGTTCGCCATTTTGAAAGCCAAATTCAGCCTAAGTGAAGTGTAAGCAAGGCCTGATTTCTGTAAGTGGAGCAGATAACACAATATCCTGGACTGTCTCCTGGAAAAGATATATACGTCAAGGAAGACCGTACCGCACACATCTTCTCCATTTGGCTGCATAGCAGGCTCTGGCTGTGGATCTGCATGCTACTTAACACCTTGGTTGCTATGACTTTTCCCCTCCTGTGCTGGAGATACTAGATTCCCACACACAGCTGAAAATATCAAATCAATCCTATTTATTTAAATATAAGAGTGGAATATACAGGGCTGGACCCTGTATGGTCCTGATGAAAAGCTTGGGGAGCTTGAAACATGTCGACCACGAGACCCTGATCTAGCCCAACTCAAGGTTAGATAACAGTGTTACCCCGTTTTAATATACCAAACTAGGAGCAGAATAAATTGTTGAGGCCCACTAGCACAGTATTTTTAATCATACATCCACTCCACCATCACAACACTTTACACCACACATAGCCTTTCACAAATACAGTGCTCCTGCGTAGTCCGCTAGTCGCAGCACGCACCTTTTCATAGAGAACTGGGATGGCCCCAATGATGAAGCATGTCACCGTGGGGAAACCCCGGTGAGTGAGGGGACTCTAGAAAGAAATGTTTCTTTCTTCTCATGGTAGATACTGAAAGAATTACGCAGTAACGATACACACAAACTAGGTCTCTGGACCCATTACTAGGGGTTCCTGACTTTTTTTTACTAATAATGTTGACCAATTACCACAAGGCGGAGATACCGGAGAGGTGCAGGTTGAATGAGGATGTGGAAGTAGGCGTCCGTCAGGTCGTGGGTGGTCAAGAAGTCACCTAGCTGTAGTAGAGGAAAGCCTTCCTGGAGCGCTACCATGTGGAATTGTTCAGACAGGATTTACTTGTTGAGGGTCTTGAGGTCAAGAATGACCTGTCCTGTCCTGTACTTTCAAATGAGGATGTATAAGGAATGTCTCCCTTTGCCGCCTTGTTGTGGCAGCACACGTTCTATGGACCCTTGCTGAGTACTGTGTGCAAGCCGCCCACCTACTGACCCCTGTAGCCCTACTACAAGTTTTAATAGCATTGGTGCTGTCCCGTCTGGATTTTTCTAATTCTTTGTACCTCGGCCTCTCTAAATCCCTGCTGTCTAGGCTACAGATTATTCAAAACCAGGCTGCCAGACTGGCGTTTAAAATCCCCAGATGGCAGTCGGCCAAACCTTTACTACATCAATTACACTGGCTACCAGTCAACGAAAGAATTGCCTTTAAGGTTGGCTGCCTGGTCTTCAAAGCCTTGACTGGTGCTTCTCCCGCTTTCTTGAAGTCCCTGGTTACGGCCTACTGCCCTTCCCGAACTCTGAGTTCTACTCATCTCCAGCTCTTAGTCACTCCCCGGTTCACATTCACTAAATTGGGTGGCCGCAACTTTTCCCATCTGGCCCCCAAATTATGGAACTCCTTCCCGCTCTCACTCAAATCCTCACATTCTCTTATATCATTTAGGAAGCCCCTTAAAACTCTGTTATTTTCACCCCCCCATTAAAATCCCTCTGTTCAGTCTCAGTGTTCCTACCAGCGCCAGGAAACTCATGGTGACAGTGCACTTTTACAAATACTCATTAACATAACATAACATAACATCTCCTCTTGACGTAGACGCTGATGTTCAAGGGAGTCTGTCTCTGCCCTGGGGAGGGGGTTGTTTGGTGGTGTGAGCATGAGTTCTAGACTGTACCCCTCTGCTATGATGCCAAGAACCCACTGGTCCGATGTGATGTCCATCCAGCCGGACAGAAACCCTTTCAGTCTTCCCCTGACCGGTATTAAATAGTCGGGGGAGGGTAGTAAAGTCACTGTTTTGCAGAGGCTGCACTTTTGCCCCTGCCTCCCCTATATTAACCCTGAAAAGGTGGCTGTTGCCTGGGAAAGGCAATGGATGCTACAGGGCTAGTGGTTTTCACCTCTCCATGGTATTTTGTGTGCGAAAGGAGCAACGGGCAGATGGGGTCAGTAAGGCCCCCATGGCTTTAGCCATCTCAATGCCCTTTAAATTCTATGCAAAATCTTGTCAATTTGCAGGCCAAAAAGGTGTTCCCAGTCAAAAGGCAAGTTGACCAGAAGTTTCGGCACTTTTGGCTTAAAGCCCAAAAAATGCAGCCAGGTGCGTCGGCGGAGGACAGGGGTGTTTACACCACGAGCAACAGTGTCTGCTGCAACTAGAGTGCATTGAATGTTAGTGTTTGATATCATTCTACCCTCTGCAACCAATTCCTGAACCCTCTTTTTATACTGGTTTGGGAGGTGATGAAACAACTCCTCCATTTCATCCCAGTGGGCCCAATCATACTGGGGGAAAAAAACCTACACAATGGCACAATGGCGATAGGAGAAGAAGATGGGGCAGTGAAGTGTTCCTGCTGTGTCCATCTTCTTACTCACCCAGTCGGGGGTGGGGTGCATCCAACGCTCCCTTTGAGCTTTGTAAATAACCAGGGAGTCAGCTGGCATTTGGTCCCTTAGGTAGGGAGGGTCGTAAGGAGGAGACTTTTACTGGCTCCTTAAAGGTATCAGGAGCAGGCATAAACATGCCTCAAATATTGCATTGACCTCTGAGTGGAGAAGAGTTTCTCCATGAGGGAGTCGTCCTCCTGTGGTTGTTTGTGCAACTCAACCTTGTGTAATGGGTCCGCCCTTCGCAATATCTCTTGGTATGAGGTGGTGTCATCTGGCGGGAAGGCTTGGCCGGATAGAGGTCCAGCTCAGCATCATCAGGGGGCTCAACACCAGAATGGTCCCACCAGTCATTATGGGGTCGCGAGTTATATAGAGTATCATTTGTGCATTGAAAGACATAGGGCTGTGACCCCCAAACCCAGAAGGAAGGGAATCTTCAGGTGAATCTGGGAAAGGGTCCACTGGCAGCAGTGGGGAGAGGGGCATGGTGGAGAGGGAGGTAAAGGAAGAGAAGGAAGAGGTAGGTGAGGCAATGGCGGTGAAGTACAGGCGCCTTTGTCAGGGTGCCTGGCCTTCTCAGGCCCGGCTCCACAGATGGACTCAAGGCTTCCTCCAAAGTTCATTTCATCTTGGAAGGAATAGGGTCCTTTGCATCCAGAGGAGTCTGGGCTACAACCCTGTTGAAATAAGGTACAGGCAGAAGACCTTTTTCGAAGTTGCCCGGCGTTAGCCGCCTCTATACCCACTCAAATTTACCAAACACAGAGGCAGGCGCTGGAGACTGGAAGGCAGGAAACAGAAGTTTTATTCTCTCCGGAGGGGAAACACATCAGTTCGGACAGCAAGTATCGTCACGAGGTGCTCTAACTGCATCTCGGAGGCCTGGCCTCTTATTCACAGGTTTATTACTTTATTGCATAAAACACATCTCTGTCAACCCTTTGATGTACGGAAAGACATCCTCGGAATCCCCGCTTCAGGCCCGTTCCCACACATTTACAGTTGAAGTCCCCACCCCGGTCACAACAGGTGATGATTATCGCGCAGCTGGACATTCCGCCGATTCACGGAATGTGTGAGGTTGATCGGATCTCATGGGGTGGGGGCTTTGATTAGCTCAAGGATCCTTTGATGGGGGGGGGGTGTTTCCTACTGTACAGGAGGAAGGGGGCAATGACAGTACCCGCAGGGCCAGGTGGCGGCTTGGGAACGAGGAAGACAAAACGGGCACACAGGAAAAGGGGGTTTGTATCAAAGGACCAGGGACCATGAAAGGGATGAAGGGAGGTGTCGCGCTGGGAACAGGATAGGATTCCGAGGCAGAGCCACGCAGATGGGGAGGGTTGATGGCCCATGCATGAGAGAGCGGGGGTGACCAGTGCGTGGGGGGTGTTTGTGAGGGCGAAGAGCCGTGCTGGGGGTCAGTGGCGTGCAGAGGGTGGTTCTGACCAAGGTACCTAAAATGGCGGGTGTGCACGACAAAGAGTGTGGCATCGGGAGAGAAAGCAAGATGGCGCAGATAATGTTTACTAAACCGTATTAATTTTCCACAGTCCTCCCTTTAACATTCCTAAGACATCTTGCTGGCCTATTCCCTATCCATATCTACTGTGGCAGTCATAAGTAAAGAAGTAGGAACCTAGGTGCAGGAGCTGTGCATAAACATTACATTTAAAATCTTTCAACTTAGGAGGCGGGCCCATCGTTAAGCTCGTTGCAGGAAAGTCATAGTAATGCAATATCGGACAGAAAAGATTCTGTAGTGAGAGCGTTGGGTACATTTCATAGATGCTTATAGTCATTCGGAATATGAACTGATAGGTTATTACATACGTAAGTTCTTTTTGTACTCGGTTGGAGCATAATCAATACAATGGTAGCTGGGAGAGAAATGAGACGTAGTAAAAACGATAGTCAGGGGTGTTATTGTTCGAAGAGGAGGGGTGTTGCTTTTTCCAGTCTCTTATTGTCGTGGACCATTATTAGTGAGTTCTCAGCATTCTTTGTCGTCTTCTGTTGGCACTGTTGAGCACCGGCGGTGGAGCTATGCGTCCAGCTCTATTCCAGGTCCTGCATTGCAGGGCATGACCTTTTCTTCGTTTTTCTGGTCAAAAAGGTCCTTTTTCGCCCTGTGTTCTAACTATTCTTTCACGGGTGCTTTAGACAGGGCACCCGAGTTTCATTTTAGTTCGCAACAAAACCCTATTCTATCTGATTGCAGTTTCTTTTCCTTTCTCGAGTCGATTGTCAAAGAGTTCAGGTGGAAGAAGGGGGTGTGTGAGCAGTCCTTAGGGTAGGTCGGAGGAAGAGGGGATGGAGCAGGGCCAGATCGGGGACAGACCAGGGGGACGAAAAATTTCAGGTAGGTGGGCCCATGATCGGGCTCAGAGGGCGGGGACTTTCGGCATTTGTTGATCATCGAACAGGGGCATCAGGTCAGCCCTTTCCTTTCATTTGGTCAGAAACAATGCCTCGTCCTGCGACTCCTTACTGTTGCGGTCCCGCCTTGGTCAAAGTTGCAGATGTTCCACGATCAGCAGTCAGGCCGCGTGCTCCCACATCCGGTCTCTCTCTCCTCCGATGGTGGTACCCTTAAATGAGTTTGAAAAGACAATCTTTAGAGAATTGGCATAGGAAGGTAATCACATAAGTCTATTTCTCTCCCAACTCCAAGCAACTGGGGAAACATCCGTTACGCGGGGGTTTACGACCAACGTATAAATAATTGTTGATAGGTTTGCTGGATTCCCTACAACTTTCCTTCGTATCTTATTTTCTCTGGCGTTTGTTGGAATTACATTCATTGTCGTGGTACGAGGTCTGATACCTATTCATTGCATTTGTTTATTACAGTCACATTAGTTCTTCTGGCAGAGACCTACTTTTCTAGTACGAGTCTTACAAAGCTATAACGTTCTTCAGGGCTTTGTATTTTACGAAAAAGTGCAACGTGCTATCACCATGGTCTGATGGGTATCTTTCTGAGGAATGAACATAGGCTAAACAATTTTCCATTATAACAATGCATCTTATCTTACAGCTAAACATTTTACTTTCAACAGGGCTTACTGCAACAATTTCTTCATTTCGATCTAATCTTAACTTCGCAAATATTCTAATTTCTACATAGTCTCTTACAACCTGGCTACTTCAAACAACGGGGGGGGGCTTGCGATAACTATTCAACTCATCCTTGGGGTGACCGGGGTCTTATGGAAAACAACTAGGAACATAGCAAACTGGGGTGAGGGGCTATCGTCTTGCTTCAAGTCGCAAGGGCGTTATCTAGCAGGAGGCTACAGTTCAGTTGGTAAGCGTTCAGGGACATTTCTCAAATTCTAAACTTTGTAGCTTGTTCATCAACGAATCATTTCTAGGAACAACGGCCGGCCTGGGTCAGCCGTAAGTCCACCCATCTCTTACAACCAGGGGTGAGCCACATTTTTCAATCTCTCGTTCGGGGGGCTGATACGAAACTGGGGGTGTTCTGGGAAGACGGGGATGCTTCGATCACTTTTACTGTTTGGGTATTGAGATAATTCGGGACGGGGGAGGTCGCGTTACCTGAGGCATTTTTATCATAGAAGCCACTGACATGTAGTTCCCTGAATAAGGGTCAGATTAGAGAACCTCAGTCGTCTTACCTGTCCTTTCCCTTTTGGCCAATCTAGGTTTCATCAATATTTAGCAGAAAGGAGAGGTAGTAACATGGCATCAAGGTGACTTTATTTAAGACAAATTTGTGCAAATACTTGCGGTATTTGGAGCCAATTGGGTGGGGCACCGGGGATGGTGGTTCGCCAATTAGGTGCCAGTCGTTAGGAAGAGTGAGAGTGTGGAAGAGAGAGAGAGAGAGAGAGAAGAGAGAGAGAGAGAGAGAGAGAGAGAGAGAGAGAGAGAGAGAGAGAGAGAGAGAGAGAGATGTGCAACAATAGGCTAAACAGCACACGTGCAACATGGTGAGTGGCCAAGTACTAAGATAGGCCACTCAGCGCATTACACAACATGAGACATTACAGGTCTGTGCTAAAATTTAGAAAGCATGCAGTTTGGGACGGACGAGCATTAGGCCGGGTACAGAGGGACATGCATTGAGTAAGAAGCGCCATTGTGCCGCACTTTCTCGCACTCTCGGTCCTTTGCCTAGTTAAGTCAATGCTTCAGTCGCACAGAAAACATTTTCTCATAGTTTCAGACATACGCGACATGTGCTCATTCACGCAGCACGGGTTAGGGGTGATCGCGTCTCATCACATCATACAACTATTGGCTCCTTCGTTACAAGAGTAGTTTGCGGGCGTTTTTAGGTGCCACCTTGCAGCGTGAGTCCACTTCATGCAACAGACATGGCGTGGCTTCAGATCTTCACTATACCTCAGTCGGGTTTCCGATGTAACCTGTAGAGGGAAGAAAAAGAGGGGAAGGGAGGGGGGACAACATTCGAGCATTTCACATGTACGAGCACGAAAGTCCTTTACTTACCACCTACTCGTCTCATCCCCTCGGGATATAATCCCTGAGGTCTTGGTTTCCGAAGCCAGGGGGCGGGCAGTGTGGTAAGGATGGCAAGTGATAGGTTGTCCATGAGGGAGACGGTCCGAGTGTGGCATTATAGGTCGTGTGTAGGGAAACGTTAAAAAAATCAGAGGCGCTTAGTGCAAGGTATCTGGTTGGTAGATGTATCTAGCTATCGGGACCCTTAAATCATTCCCAATGCTGTGATGTCCTAAGGTCTATCGGCTCTTCGGCCAACCCTGTTCCTTAGTACCTGTGAGCATCATGCCTTTATAACATTTTATCATTTACCCCGTGTCACTTTGCCCGTTCTCAGAAGTCGAGGTCCTTCTTCACGCGTTTGTTCCTGGGTCAGTCGCACATTTGGAGGCAACGTATCGTGCCTTAGATTTGATCATTAATCCGGGGCTGGGCAACCATCTTCTAATAACCTTAAAAAGAGAACAAAACAGGTCGCACAGAGAAACCTTCCCGCTGATCCCACATTTACAAAAGTATGCGATACCTGTTCATAGTTTGAAAAACCTTTATTAACACGATTTGATCAGCATGTAAAATATGAGAGTGCAATCGTATTTGGTCGGACACGGCGTTGGTTGAAGCACGTACAGTATGGGGCTATTTTGCAGCATTAATAAAACATTTAAAAAGGGTTTGTTTCGTCATTTTGCAGGAGAATAAAACGTCTATCAATAGTTGAGGGATCAGGGGGCATTCGTTTCATAATTGGAAGCATAGTTAGACTAGTTGCAATCAAATTTCCTAGATGCATACCGTGGGCGTGTGTCATAAGCGACGTTATGTATCAGTTACAATAAAATCATAATAAATCGTACATTGAAACCAACATTTTAACGGGATCTTTTTACATGTTCGCCAAGTGAACCCTCCCTCTTTTTCGTCAAGTGTACAAAGGATCATATACATATTTCTGAACATCAAGTCTTATTAGCTAAAAACACCACGAGGTGTTCGTGAGTTCCTGTTGACACCGGCGCCATTTTTGGGCGAGGCCGGGTTAGTCCGGAAGTAGCATCAAGGGCAAAATGTTTCCAACAACCGGCGGTTGGACCAGAGTCCTTTTCGGCAGCTCAAACTTGTGCTAACAGAAGGGGCAGGCAATGTGGACCATCAATCAAAAAGGGGGGTGGGGAGGGAAGCAAAGTTTTCCCTACCGGGTCACGTTGAGGTTCAGCCGGAACTTGCTCAATTTTGTTAGCCCACAATCTTTCTGGATGGTTCAGACTGAAGCTGGCGCTGACACGAGAGCACCACCATCTTGTGGCTACGTCGTTAGTGATCAAAGCAGTTGTTCCCCACCGGAAGCCTGTAGGAGCCAAGGGCTCCTGGGACTCTTGTAGAATCTTCAAGGTCGTGGAGATGCTGTCGAAGGTGGGGACTCGTGCCCAGGGGGGGCAAGTGTCCTAGTTACATAGACTTCTTAGGGCGAAAAACGGAACTGTGCTGTAGGAGCAGGACATTCGGCTTGGGGCGCTAGGGTGCAGCTGTGGTGCCTCCACCAGTACACCTGAGGGCCATCACATGTCTTGTGCTGCGCAAGTAGGGTTGCCAGCCATTCCGTGTCCGGTGCTGCGCAAGTAGGGTGGCCAGCCATTCCATGCTCTGTGCTGCGCAAGTAGGGTCGTCGCCCTCCTGGAGGACCTCTGCGCCGGGCCGGGGCTGGGAAACCTCCACCTGGGGAGGCGAGGGAGGCTCGTTCGCGTCGCCTCCCTCTCCCAGCCCACCCTGCGCCAATTTTCAGCGGAGGTATTCGTGATGGCCGGACCAGAAGATACGAGGGAGGGGGTCATCTGTATCCGCCCCCTCCCTACTCGTGGCCCGGACCGCGGCGGTGAAAACCAGGAATCCTAACCGCGAGACCATATGGGAGAAGAGGATGGGACATGCCGGGCCCATGGTGCCTTCTGGGCATCCCACCGGCGACCTCCGTGATTGCTGGCTGTCGGCAGGACCCCGCCCCACACGTGCTGAGTGTTTCACCTTCCGGATGGGCGTGACCGGTGACCTGTTGCATTTTGGGAACTTCCGGAGTGGGTGTAATATGTATTGTATTGCTTTTATTAGTTTGGTTTTACTTTACTGGAATTAAATCTTAACTTATATTGACAGAGACTTGGCTTCCTTGAATCTTTTTACTACGAGAACCTCACTGCAGCGGGGGTAGGTATTTATGCCTGGGTAATGGGGGGTGGGGTGTCCACAAGAACAGTTTTCCTGAACGGGGGGTTGTCTATGCAGGCCTGTGATTGCTTTTGTCCACAGAGAGGGGGCAGCAGAGAGTAATCAGTCCCATTGCGCTCAAAGTTTGAGTTCATTAATGGAATGTGTACTAATCTGTCCGAAACTACTCTGTGTGTTGTTTCTGCATGTTATCTGGAAGGGTGGCTTTTGTGTTCGGGAATAGTAGCGGTGGTATGGGGTTCGTCACCGGGTAACCTAGAACTTGACTGGGTTTCCCGTCTTAGCGCTGTTCGATCTATGAGAACTCAAACATGTCGCTGAAATCGGTCTGGCGAAATCTGTGCCATCGGGCGTAATCAAACGTGGTGGGGGCATTCGGCCTGTCTGTGTCAGTCTGATTCATCTTTGTCTCACGCTTTTTCCCTTTCTGCCGGCCCGTTATCTCTGTCGGCTCTCTGCTCTTACCCGTGTTCAGTAGAGTCGGGCATTGGGCTTTCCAGTGCCCGGAATATTTACAAAAAGCACATTGATTTTGTCCTAAGTCTGTTTGTCCTGCGCGTAATGTCAGAGGATTACGTTCGGGTCGTCGTGTCTTGGGGTTGTCCTGTTGGTACATCCCTTTACACCGTTCCCTTCCTGTGTTTACTCCTTGGAACCGTGTCGCCGCTATCCCTTCCTTTGGCCTTTCAGATGCTTGGAAGGTTGTCTGTCGCGTTTCTTTACCTACTCTGACTTCGTCTCTTTCTTTTTGTAGCATTGCTTCTTTGCGCCACATACCGAGACTGTCAAGCATAATAGGCGTTGTCTTACTACTACAAAAGGCTATTTCTAACGTTTCTATTTTGTCAAGGTCGAAGGATCCTATCAGTGGCCACTGTTTCTCTTGATTTTCTTTGGTATACTTGTGCCATAGCTTACTATAAGCTATGGTAACTAATCCATATTTTGTGAACATGTCTTTATTAGGGGTGCCTTCCAGTGGAGCTAGATGGTCCACCTCTAATAAACGGTCCGGGTTGAACCAGCTACCAATCAGTGAGGAGAAGATAGACATGACGGATCACAATGGGGTCAAAAGTCAGCACTACCTATCTTATCACTGCGTGCAAAGACTAGACAGAATATTTCTATTCTACGTTGTTTGCACGCGGTGAATACCTCAAGAACCAATATCGAACGGTCAATGTTCGGTGAATCAAACAATCAGTGGGGAGAATAAGTAGGCCCACAAAGGTCTGCGTCACCTACCCTTTCACTATCTGCAAAGAGGGAATCAGTTCTTTCCTGTTTGCAGACAGAGAATCTCCAGAAAACAATCCGCGAACAGTAGTTCGGGTTCAATCAATTAATCAGTGTGGGAGAGGGAAATCTCCCGAAAACAATCCACAAACCGTAGTTCGAGTTCAAACAACCAATCAGTGGAGGAGAAAGATAGGCACGACGGCTGCGTTACCTATCCTTCACTGCTTGCAAAGAGAGAGACGGTTGTTTCTCCGTTTGCCGACAGCGAACCTCCAAACAAATCAACAAAGAGTAATACTAGTATTTTCCAAACAATCAAACAATCATTTCGCAATTTGTCGTGTTTACACGACCTTACCAGGACCGCATGGTCAGTTTCTTGTCTTCCAAATCCAGCGCCCGATTGTCCTCTTTTCTTCGTATTCCTCGCGGCACTCCTGATGGTTCCCAGTCAGGACCGTAGATCACTCGAGAGAGGTCTGTTCGGAACCAGTGAAGTTCGGATGATCGGCTGCCAGACGAGGGTCTATTGGGCAGGAGCTCTCCCGATCGTTGCAGTCGTTCACTCTGTCGTCAGGACCTCTCCCACTGGATCCACGTGTCGCTGATGGGCCCCACGTTTGGGACGCCAATTTGTTGAAATAAGGTACAGGCAGAAGACCTTTTTCGAAGTTGCCCGGCGTTAGCCGCCTCTATACCCACTCAAATTTACCAAACACAGAGGCAGGCGCTGGAGACTGGAAGGCAGGAAACAGAAGTTTTATTCTCTCCGGAGGAGAAACACATCAGTTCGGACAGCAAGTATCGTCACGAGGTGCTCTAACTGCATCTCGGAGGCCTGGCCTCTTATACACAGGTTTATTACTTTATTGCATAAAACACATCTCTGTCAACCCTTTGATGTACGGAAAGACATCCTCGGAATCCCCGCTTCAGGCCCGTTCCCACACACATTTACAGTTGAAGTCCCCACCCCGGTCACAACAGGTGATGATTATCGCGCAGCTGGACATTCCGCCGATTCACGGAATGTGTGAGGTTGATCGGATCTCATGGGGTGGGGGCTTTGATTAGCTCAAGGATCCTTTGATGGGGGGGGGGGTGTTTCCTACTGTACAGGAGGAAGGGGGCAATGACAGTACCCGCAGGGCCAGGTGGCGGCTTGGGAACGAGGAAGACAAAACGGGCACACAGGAAAAGGGGGTTTGTATCAAAGGACCAGGGACCATGAAAGGGATGAAGGGAGGTGTCGCGCTGGGAACAGGATAGGATTCCGAGGCAGAGCCGCGCAGATCGGGAGGGTTGATGGCCCATGCATGAGAGAGCGGGGGTGACCAGTGCGTGGGGGGTGTTTGTGAGGGCGAAGAGCCGTGCTGGGGGTCAGTGGCGTGCAGAGGGTGGTTCTGACCAAGGTACCTAAAATGGCGGGTGTACACGACAAAGAGTGTGGTATCGGGAGAGAAAGCAAGATGGCGCAGATAATGTTTACTAAACCGTATTATTTTCCACAACCCGTCGGTCTCTGGAAGGATGTGGATGCGCTGCTCTCTGCCATCGAGCTCCTCTTGGAGGCAATGGAGGACGAGTTGATCTTGATCCTCAGAAGAAGCGGCGGAAGCTGCCCTGGGTGGCAGGTTGTTTTATGCAGAGGATGCCTGTGGTCCTGCCGGCACCAAGACGCTTTGGATCTGAGGGCCTTGACACGGAGGCAGGCTTTGTAAGTGTCGTAAAGGCCATAGCCGAGAGGATCTCGAGGTTGAAGGAGGTGGCTTCAAGGAGGTCTTCGAGGGTGGGAGGGCATCAGGCTGACTCAGTGGTGTGGGGCAGTCCATGGCCTTCCACCAGTGGTGGACCAGAGGCCTCATGACAAGCCTGCAAACTCGCTCAACTCCCCTCGAGGGGGGTGCTCGGCCTCTGAGTGATGTTGAAGGGTGGGAGGTGGGATGCCTGTACTCACAGCAGCCATCTCTGGTGCTGTGCAGGTTGAGGCTTGTTGTAAAGTAGAGGTGAATATGCAGAACTGATGATACGCAGGTCCGGGTGATATCCAAATTAGATTTATTCCAAGTTTTCCAGCATCAACACGGTAGTGCAACTGGCTCTTCAATAATCCAACAGCTCAATGAATACAATACCAGCTGTAGCTTAAACTGCAAGAACATCCTCGAGAGATGCATCTTCAAACATAAACATGTTTGAAGATACACTCTCTGCGAGGATGCAGGAGGTGGAACATGAAAACATACAGAATGCCATTACATCAGAATAACATCTAGAACACAATGAAATAGAAGAAAGACTATACCTTACATCATCTCCCTTCCTATAGTAACCAAAATGTTAAACAATAAAATAAAATAAGACATATAAAAATCCTTAAACTTTGTGAGCATAGAACTTTTCCAATGTGGCCTAATAGATTCATACATTTCACTATACAACAACATAGCAGAGGGTGTGATGATAGGAGTAACACAGAAGAAAAACTATACCTTACATCATCTCCCTTCTTACAATAATAACAACATTGAAAAGAGTGAGTTTAACCGAAATCTAAACCTTAAGGAAATGGGACAATTACAATGAGCCCTTGAGTTCAACAGAAAACATTTTAAGGAACATTGTCAGAAAGAGATCCTACAGGAAAATGTGAAACGTGATCACTAAAAAGTTTCGCAACAGCCTCCCACCTGAAAATCTCTTCTTACACAATGAAAAGAAACATCAAAATGCATCTTAAGCAAGTTTAAAAAAAAAAGTACCTTTACCCTGAAAAGGAATACAAGAAGAGGTGTTACTTATCTTCCAGTGTTTATCCTATAAAATAAAACAAAAATCACACTTATCTAAACATAAAGTAACGTCCTTGTCTAAAGAAGACCACCAAAAATACTTTTTAAGCTTTCTAAAAGTGCTTCCTAAGCCCAAATGACCTTCATGCGCATATCCCACCAACTTCATGCGAATAGAAGAAGGTGGAATGCATTGATCTCCATGCATCAAAATATCATTTACAATTGAAAGTTCTTGGGAAAACTGGGCATACGACTAAAGGGAAACAGGTAACAAACGTTCTTTAAGCCACCCATTAATAATCATGTTTTTCACAGCTTGTAAAACTGTGTCATCCTTAAATGTATTGAACCAAATCTCTCTTGTTATAAATGGAAAATATTTACTGCATTTCACATCATTACATTTTGTCCCCAAGTAATCCCTTTGAAGTGGGGGCCTAACATCTAATGCATCTGTATTAACTGTAACTGTAACATGAGGTATATGCTTTGTATTGTCTACCAATGAAATCTCAATATAATTCAATTGAACTGGATTCTTAGACCCTGGAACCAGTTTTAGGTTCAGTTCAGTTTTAAGTTCATCCTAGCCAGGTCCTGCCAACCTACTATATTTTTACTGTCAATACCTACGTAGATTTTTGTGTAAGTTTTCCTTCCTAAACAAGATATCTCTGACATGAAGTAACCAAGCATGTCAATAGCTTTACCTCCGTGTCCTTTCAGTATAATATCAACTTTAGAAAGACTAATTGAAGATGCCCATAATCTGTCAAATATAACAACAGAAACAATTGTGACCGGTGCGCCCGAATCAGCCATCATGTCAAGTGGATGTTTTCCAACTAAAACCTCTCAAATTGGATCTTTGACATGTTCATTATCAACTAAAGTTTTACATGCGTCAATTGCTAAAATCTTTTTCACCTCATTTGAAACTGAAGATAATTCTAAGGTGTTAATATTAACATGTTGCATATCAGATTCTAAGGGAACTACATCAAACCCTGAAAAAACATCATGTTGTTCATGTTGATCAGCATTCTCATGTGTTGCCACTGAGCTAACGTGTACAGTACGCCTAGCCCTGCACACACTATTAAAATGACCAAACTTCTGACAGTTTGTACACTTCTTACCTAGAGCATTACACATGGGACTATTACTGAGATGTGTTCTTGATCCAAAATCCGATCATCGTCGCCAAATGTAAAGTAGAGGTGGTTATTCAGAAATGATGATACGCAGGTCCGGGTGATATCCAAATTAGATTTATTCCAAGTTTTCCAGCATCAACACTGGAGTGCAACCAGCTCTTCAATAATCCAACAGCTCAATGAATACAATAGCAGCTGTTGCTTAAACTGCAAGAACATCCTCGAGAGATGCATCTTCAAACATAAACATGTTTGAAGATACACTCTCCGCAAGGATGCAGGAGGTGAGACGGGCAAACATACAGAATGCCATTACATCAGAATAACATCATGAGCACAAAGAAATAGAAGAAAGACTATACCTTACATCAGACTGCTTCCGCGTCGGAGCCAGAGGTGATCTCAACCGCAAACACTTGAGCCTCTGCGTTGGAAACCCCTGGCTGCTGCTCGCCCTGAGTGTCCTGGTCTCCGAACAAGTCCACAGTATCTATCATCTGCTCAGTGTTGCGTCATCAAAGGCCATGCGACTATCTTGATGGTAACGGAGGGTATCTTTTTTGCAGAGGACGAGGTTTGCTGAAAAGAAGGCTTCTGGTGTTCTGAGGACAGATAGATAATGGAGGTCTCAGGTGTTTTACTTGATACTGCAATCAGTAGAGGGTGGAATGGAGCTATTTCCATCACTGACACATTCTCAGGGTACAAGGAAATTATGGGTCCTCATATGGAGCAACGAAGGTGTTCGATCAGATAGCCACAGAACAAGTGTATGCAGTGCTGGGAACCAACAAGTAAATGCAAGGTATTTCTCCCAGCGAGTAAGGCGGATACATGCAGGCCTGCATACACCATGCAGCATTGAACTGGTGCACAAAGGGAAACATCTGACCCCGGTTGCAGAGAAAACAATAATAATCTAACAATGGAGCTGACACCAATAAGTGGAGTCACTACTCCGGGTGACTAGAAAACCTTCTTCGTAGAAAAACACATCCAAGCCCAACACCAGATGGCAGGAGTATACACAGCATGTGTATCTAAAGCTACACAAGCCAAACATGGAATATGTTACTTACCCTGTAGGACAAGTTACTTACCTCCGGTAATGCTTATCTGGTAGAGACATGATCTAGCCGCAGATTCCTTACCTTTGAACTTGTAGGCATCAGGCTGGATCTGGAAAATTTTACTTAGAAATAACCCTGCGCGCCTGTAGGTGGCATAAGTCGACTTCACGTGACATCCTGTTCATCGCCATTTCTGCATTGTCAGTATATCCGACGCACAGACGTCATGACTTTTCATGGCTTTCCATGCCAGAAGCACAGACCCATGAAGTTACGTACCATGGTGTGTTAAAAAAGAAACTAGGGCCCTGAAGGGGAACAGCCCTGACACTAAAAGACTATTACGCAGCGCGGGGAGGATGGGAGGGTCAGTAAGGAATCTGTGGCTACATCATGTGTCTACCAAATAAGGAGTTTTTGAACGTCAGTAAATTGTTCATCTGATAGAGACATCTAGCTGCAGATTGCTTACCTTGGAGCAGACACACAAGCAATACATAAAAGCTTTAAACCATGAAATCCTGTAAAACAGAGAGGCCAAACAGGCCCTACTTGCGAACGTGAAACTCCAGGCAATATTGTGCGCAGAGATGCCCACGTGGATGCTTGGCAGATATCAGAAATAGAAACATCACTCTGTAGGGTTTTGGTGGCTGCTTTAGTCCCCGTGGAATGGGCTCTAAGGCCTTCAGGAGGCTGCTTTTGTGCCAAGACATTACATATTTTGATGCAGAGGATAACCCAGCATGATATGGTCCTCTTTTGGACAGCACACCCCTTCTTGGATCCCAAATATCCTAAAAAGAGTTGGTCATCCACCCGGAACTCTTTTGCGCGATCAAGGTAGAACGATAACGCTCTTTTTGTGTGGAGATGCTCCTCTTCTTTGGAAGGATGCAGAGGTGCATAGAAAGTGTGTAGAGAAACGCACTGTCCCAAAGGAAGTGAGTTACAGCCATGGGCAAAAAGGATGCTCTAGTTCTCAGTAACACTTTGTCTGGGAAGACGGTCGGATAAGGAGGCTGTGCTGACGGTGCCTGTAGTTCGCTCACCCTCCTGGCAGAGGTAATTGTGACCAAAAAGGCTCTTTTGAAAGTGAGCAACCGTGGAGGACAGTTGTGAAGCAGCTCAAACTGTGAGCACATAAAAAAAGTAAGGACCAAGTTAGAGTCCCACTGTGGCATAGGAAAAGAAGAAGGGGGAAACAAGTGGGTTAACCCTTCAAAAATCTATGCACCAGAGGGGACTTAAATAGTGAAAACTGATCTGGCAGTCGAAGAAAAGCCGAAAGGGGTGAAAGGTAGCCCTTTAAAGTACCCACAGCAGAGCCCTGCCTGGCCAAGGAGAGTATAAACAGGAGAATATCCACCAGAGAAGAAAATAAGGGGTCAATAGACTGTTCTGTGCAACATTAACAAAACTACTTCCATCGGCTGCCGTGTACCAATTTTGTGGAGACGCCTGGCTGCCAGAATAACCTCGCAGACTTCAGGAGAAAGGTCAAAATCTCTCAACTGTCGCCGCTCAATTTCCACGCTAGGAGGCGGATGGAGGACCCTCCTCTGCTTCTGTAACAGAGTATCCTCCTGAAGGGGCAGCCTGTTCGGCGGCTCGATGCTTATCTCCAGAGACTCTGGATACCAAACTCTCAAATCCCAATCCGGAGCCACAAGAATGAGTTGTGCCCAGTTGCTCTGGAGCACTTTGGGCAGGAGTGGTATGGGCGGAAAGGCGTACAGGAGGCCTGAGTTCCACTCGCGATTAAAAGCGTTGCCGAGCGTAAGCTGCCTTGGAAACTCCAACACGCAAAACTGCTGATATTGTGAGTTCTCTTTGTAGGCGAACAGTTCTAACCAAGGCTCTACCTACCGCTGAAAGAGACCTTGTGCCAACTCCGGATGGAGACGGCACTCATGACCCACAAGGCACCTTCAACTGAGTTAGTCTGCTCTGGCGTTCAGGGAGCCAGCCAGAGATTGCGCCACCAGGGAAATGCCTCTTGAAAGAGAATCAACGACCCCACTCTGCCTTCTTTATTGTGGTACCACATGGAGGTAGTGTCTGTGAACACCAGAACTAGCCTACCGTTGATGAATGTTAAAAAAGGCTTTCAGTGCCAGTCAGATCGCACAAAGCTCCAATAGGTTGGTATGGAGCATGGCTTCTGCTGAAAACCATAGTCCTCTGATCCCCTCCCCCCCAGATGGCAACCCCATCCTAGAAGAGACATATCCATCCCTACTGTGAGATCTGTGTGGGGAAGGGAGAGGGGTCTGCCTTTGACCCAATCGTGGTTTGTCAGCCACCACTACAGGTCTTTCGCAGTGCCCTCTGATGTCTGAACTAGGTCGGTGAGATTTCCTTGATGCTGTGCCCATTGGAACTTCAGGTCCCACTGCAGAGCCCACATGTACCATAGTGCATGGTCTACCAGCAGGATGCAGGAGGCCATGAGACCCAACAGCCTCAGAGTCATTCTCACCGAAATCCAGGATAGAGGCTGGAACATCGGTATCATAGCCTGAATATCCTGGACTCGCTGTTCAGGAGGATAGGCCCACAACTGCACCGTGTCCAGAACCATCCCAATAAAACGGAGTGTCTGAGAAGGAGTCAGGTGTGACTTCGGCACGTTGATAGTGAACCCCACCAAATGCAGGAGGTTTGCCGTAGTCTGGAGGTGGGAGACGACTGCTTGGGATGAGCCTACCTTCAACAACCAGTCGTCAAGATAGGGGAAGACTGGAACCCCCGATCTTCACAGACGGGCTGCAACTACTGCCATCACCTATGTGAACACTCAAGCTGCACTGGAGCGGCCAAAGCGGAGCACCCCAAACTGAAAGTGCTCATGGCCCACCGTAAACTTCAGGAAGTGATGATGGGTGGGCGGGGATATGAAAATAGGCATCCTGTAAGGCCAGTGTCTCCCAGGTCCAAGGCAGACAGGACTGAGCTAAGGTGAGCATCTTGCGTTTCCCATTTTTGAGGAAGTAGTTGAGGGCTCTGAGTTAGAGGATAGAATGAAGGACTGGGTCCTTCTTTGGAACCAGAAAATGGCAGTAATAACAACCACAGCCACTTTTGTGCCTGGGAACTCTCTCTATAGCTCCCTTGGTCAAGAGTATTTTGACTTCCTCGCGGAGTAAAGCAAGCTGATTCTCCATCAGCCGATCGGACACTGGAGGCATAGATGGAGGGGTAATCTCAAAGGGGAGGGAGTAGCCATGTTGGACAATTTGCAACACTCACTTGTCCAAGGTGATGTTTAGCCAGTGGTGGAGATGATGGCGGATTCTGCCACCAACTGGTCATGAATAACGCTGGGGGAATCGGACTAGGAAGGTTTTGTGGTGGAGGGAATCGTGGCTTGGCTCGACTTCTGGCCTCCACACCCACGGAGTTGGGGTGAACCTCTTCACCAGCCCCGCAGCGGCTGCTGAACTTGCGGGCCCTCTGGCGGGACCAAGGTAGGTAGCCCCTTCCATAGCCATGAAAGGAGCGAAAAGCAGATACAGGCCGGGATGTTATGGGAAAACCCAGGGACTTGTCCGTAGCTCACGAGTCTTTGAAATACTCAAGGGCGGCATCTGCTTTGTCTCCGTAGAGATGGGAGCCAAAAAAGGGCATGTCCATAAGGTTAGCTTGAACATCCCCCGAAAAAACAAACTACCTCAGACTGGCATGGAGACGTACGGCCACCATTGTGGAAAACACTCTGCCCAGCGAGTCCGTCATGTCCAACCCTCTTCGGATGGTGAACTTTGCTGCATCTCTCCCGTCTGAAATGGCTTGGGAGAGTAGGATCCAGCCCTCCTCCGAGACCTTAGGCAGCACCTGCACAACCGTGTCCCATATCGAATGGGGTTAACGGCCCACATGGCTTGCAGTGTTCACCAACCGCAATGCTAGACTGGCGGAAGAAAACATTTTCTTTCCAAAGCTTTTCGGTTTCTTTGATTCCCTGTCCAGCAGTGCAGAAGGAAACACTTTATGGGAAGTAGAAGTTTGAACCGCCGAGCTTGGTTGGGTGGGGTGGGTGGTGAGGAAAATTGGGGCACCCGATTCAGGGGATGGTGGTGGTTGTGGTGGGCAATCGTCCTATTTACAGGGTTCTGAACTGGAGAAACCCGGCTGCAGGACCTCTGTTAAGACGTTAGCCCTGACTGCCAACGTAGGAACTAAAGGTCCAAGACCTCTGCAGCCCTGCGCAAGACCATAGCAAATGATTCCCCTACTCCGTACCCAGGTTAGGTGGAGACAGCATGCCAGAATATGGGGAGGTGTCCAGACTACTGGCATCACCCAGTTCCTTGTACCAGTCCATGTCTTGTGGTTGCGGGATTTCTAAGGGATACTGCTCCCCTCACAATCCTCCTAATCCATTCCTAACCCTTTAGAATTGGGCAGGGCGAATGGCATGGAGGCATACGGCTCGGTCAGCCCCTGAGGACACCTGACCGGCTCCGTGTCGTCGGGAATGAGGATTGGGGAGGCACTGAGACGAGACGCAGAGGACCTCGGCGGTGGACGCGGCGCCGGGGAAGTTCGCTGTGGAGGTGCGATTGGCACCGTTCTGGACCTGGAAACAGGTCCAGTTGGAAGCCATGGCTGGAGCAAACGGTGCAGAACCTACGGGGACTCCTCCATCAGGGTCAGGCCGCCTAAATATGGAGCACATGGCATCATAAAACTGCCTGAGCTGGGCGTAGGCTGCTACCGGTCCCGGAAAGGCAGGGAAGCGCAGAGACGACCCAGGCACCCGCTCCGTGGAGCGGGGCCTTAAATACCGAAGGTCCTCTGCCTCGTTGCTGGACCGGTGGGGCAAGGCTGAAGCATGCTTTGACTTCTTGTGATTTTGTGGTGCCTCTTACCTTACTTTGATGAAAGGGACTTCGATTCAACGGCGTGTTGCTAGGACCTTCCTCTTGACTGGCAAGGCGATCTCTGTGGTGTCATACACTAGGCCGTAATAAGCGTTAGGGACTGCTCCCTCAAAGTGACAGGCGCCGCACAGCTTGAACCCAGAGGTCTTCTTACTAGACATCCTAACACACCAAAGGAGTAAAAAAAAAAGTCCCAAAAAGTCTGTCAAAAAATGACAGGAGATAAGCTCTCTTTGATAGGTCTGTGCTGGCTGGCGCAGAAAAAACGGATATTAGCGCGTCAGAGTGGCGGTTATGTTGACTACACAGATGTCATAACGACAAACACGATACAGACGATGTCAGGCAGAGTCTGCTGATGCCACCTACCTGTGCTCAGGGATACTGCTGAGAAAAATCTTCCAGATCCAGCCTGACGCCTGGAAGTTCAAAGGTAAGGAATCTGTGGCTAGATGTCTCTATCAGATAGCATCTGTTTTTTACATGTAGTGCTATAGATACAAATGCTCTGCATGCTCCTGCCATCGAGTTTTGGGTCTGGAGTTGTGCAAGTTGTTTTTCTTCAAAGATGTCTTTCAAGTCATTAGGTTGAGTGACTCCGCTCTGTGATATTGCCTATGGATATCGACTCCATTGTTAGATTGTTTTCCTGCAGGCCGGTGCGAAAGGAGTGTAAAGTATGTCTATGTAATGCATTGTACGGTAACACAGAGGGAGCAGTTCTTTAGGTAAGGGGCTAGAAAGACCCTAACCTGATGGTATAAAAGGTCTGACCAGATGGATCCCGAGAGAACCCGAACAATCAGATCAAAGTACCCTCACATACCCAGTAGGGTGTCATGTTTTATCATTGGACTGCAATGCCTACGGGCCTGGGGGTACTTTGGTGGATATCTTGATTAAAAAAAGCCGTTTGAGAAGTCCATGTGAGGGGGTGATATGAGGTGGTGATGAGGTGATATAAAAGAGTCCTAAGTGAACCAGGAGAACATTCTTGAAGTAGTGCTCCCATGACACATTAAAAACAAGGAAGGTATCTGAGGTGGTAATGTACCTTAATAGCTATGGAATGAGTGAGGTCGGTTCAACCTGTTTCATGCTGCGCCTGCCAGGAGGGTCAATCGGCATTTCATCAGGAATGGAATGGTGCCTACCCTATATAGTATGAAAGGGGGGTCCACACCTGAGTATTTGATACCCACTCAAACAGTACATACTGCACCTGCTGCGATGCAGAGAGGCTGATTCCACCTAAAGAAGAAAGAAGGGATCATGAGGGAGTAGCTATTAATCACATTTACAAGCTGACTGTATCGTTTGAGGTCCAGAATGAACGTGGTGCTGCCCAGTTGGTGCAGTGTGAGTTATTTAAGGAGTAATATTCCCCTACACAATCAAATGCAAAGAAATTGTTCTGTACTACAACCCCTTCCGTGGCCAACTTAGTGTTAGGGAACAGTGATGGAAATCCAGGTAAAGGATGTGTAAACGTACCCAGTAATCAAGGAAGAAAAACCCCTTAGGTGGGGCAGAGGTCTGCGACTTGCTGCAGATAAAGAAAATCTGGTACAAACAAAGAAGTACCAGTAAGTATAAAGAAAAGTGTGCCCAATGGAAATCGTAAAAACAGCTTAGGTATTGGAGTATATCTTTAAAAGTACATCACAACACATTGATTAACTCAGATGGTACTTGCGGTGCATTGGACCAAGACCTACCCTCCTCTGCCGACCTGTAGGTAAGGAATGAATTGGTCAGCATGTTTGAAAGGACGCCTCTAATGCGCATCCGGTGTGGCTAATTAGTGCCCAGGGCAGCTGAAGGTATTCAGGATGGTCGAGCGGGCGAAGGAAATGGTGAGGTATAATTAAAGTTTCATCAAACTAGCTGGTACAAGACGTATGTTAATGCATTGGCTCCCTGGTAAGAGCGAGGAACCTGTGAGTTGGGAGGCATCGACTGACCTTACATCAGAGCATCACGTCCATCGAAGATGGTCAAATTGTTGTCATACCGATACACTGGCAGCCGTATTGGAGTGGAGGTGAATACCGAAACAACCCGGCCAGAGAGTCCCCACTATGTGTGTCATGCATAAAACCAAGGCAGAAAACACATTTTAATGGTGGGCCTCTGTCCCAGATTTGTTAATATGGCAAATTCAACCTAACCCAGGGGCTGGTCAGGGTGTGTTCAAGCCGGTAAGCTGGCAGCTGTAGTGTCCTGCTGGACACATTCTAGTCTTTGTATAAGCGCAGCTCACACTGTACACCCACCCACCACCGGCGTCACGAATCAAGTGACCCGGTTAATAAAGGAGGCCGAGCACACCTGCTCGTGGCCCATTAACCAACCCACTATCCTGGTGTCTGCGTCCACTTCATTCACCTAATGCGGGCCTAGGGTCCAACAGTACAATAGCGATGAGGCGGGTCTTTCCCGCGTGTGCAGCCACTGCTTGCCGGTGGAGAAAAGGGGGAGAGAGCTGCCCGCGGAGAGGGCATCTCCCGTACTGAGACGTGACGTGCCGAGAAGTCTGCGGGCAGGACGGAGCCCCGCAGCGCGACCTGAGGTGACCGGGAGCCTACCCCGCACCTTAGGTGCCAGCAGTGAAGTGCCCTGGGAGGAAGTGCAGACCGACCAGAGCCCACCCGAGTCGGCCGCAATTGACCCCCACCGTGAGGTGACCAACGCGGAGCCCACCCGCGTGGAAGGAAAGGCCCGCCGGCCGAAAGTGAGAGGCTGCAAGTGAGTAACCCCCACCAGAAGAAAGCCGAGCGGAGTCCACCCGCAACAGCCGCGACAATCCGCCCGGCCGGCGGCGAGCCTGGTGAAGAAAGGGGCCGTGGCATGCATCTGCCAATAACGCATCAAGCGTAGCCGAGCCTCTCCAGCCCCGCGCAATGTGGGGACAGAGCGGCTATTGCGGGCAGGGAGAGCGAAACCTGAGCCCGTAGGTAAAGTGCCCAAAAAAGCGACGGAGTGTCCCGTGATTGCCCCCGCGCAGCGTGTATGTAGATCAAACTGCTGTAAGGGGCAGAGAACCTGAATGTACAGTACGCGGCAGGCAGCCGCTGACGAGGCGAAGACACACACACCTTGAGGGCAGAAAGTAGAAATAAGCCACCCGCAGCTGATCGGAGCAGCACCAGCCGCCCTCCTGTGCAGCCTGAGAGTGATGAAGTCTGCTGTGAGGGGCAGGAAACCGCCGAGTGAACAGCTGGTCGCCACAGCATGTCCCAGAGCACTACACATGCATTTTACCCTCCTGCCCGGGCCAAACAACAAAAGAAAGTGATGTCAGATCAGGGAACGAGACACTGCGAGCGATCCTGCAGAGAGGGGAGGGGGCCCTGGATCTCCACAGTGCTGGCAACCCCACACTTCAGCACAGTGAAAGCAAGACTGGTGCTCGACCCAAAGGGCATAGGTGACCCCAGCCTGCAGCTTGGAGAACCTGCCGAGGCTACAGAGCTCTCGACGGTAGAATGCAGCAGCGTGATCTAGTGGCCAAACAGCAGCATGACGCCCACTAAATAAAAGGTATGGCAGGACGAGTGCACACTAAGGACTGCACGAGATGGCATGAGCTCAGGGGCAACAAGGACAGTGCCAAGAATCAATAATGCCGCTCTAGAACAGTGCCTACGCTTATCAAAGTGGGTGAGGAATGTGCAGAAGTGAAGGGATCAGACCTCCCCCCCATATGTGTCACTGCAAACTTGTACAGAAGGCAAGCTGCCAAGGTGTGAGCAAAGTAAATGCTAGCAGCATCACAGGCCAGGCAGTTTGTGCAACAACCAAGGGCAGTGACACAGAAAAGGCAAAACTGCCAAGCACAAAGGCGAATGCACAAGAGACTTACCATGCTAGAAGTGGTGCCAAACCACTGCAAATGGACAGCGCAGGAGCGCGCCAGAAGCTTAAGGAATGCGCTAGGAGTGCAGCAACTCCACACAGGATACTCATGAGAACGCGCAACAAGTGCCCCCAAGAGCAGCAAACATAGAGAGCAGCCATCAGCGCGCGAAAGGGAGTGACCAGAAGAAGGTCGACGGAGCTGTGACGCAACCCTCCAAAAGCACTTACGCAAACACTCCAGAAGCACTTAAACCACGCTGGAAGAAAGTACAGCGATGCCTGGTGGCCACAGGCCATTGCTACAGCAGGATGGCGAAGACACAAGCACCACCACACGAACCGACGGTGATTCCGAAACTCGGCAACAGGAAAGTGCAAAGGCGCATGACGCAAATGTGCAGCTGTGCAGACGACAGAAGCCCAAAACAGCAACTTACAGAAGCGACCGAAGAGCGCATCCAGAAGCCGACTACCCAGTCTGGTCACTAGGGAGAAGCCGACCACCCAGTCTGGTCGCAAGGGAAAAGAAGCCAACCACCCAGTCTGGTCATAAGGAAGGTAAAGCCGACCACCCAGTCTGGTCGCAAGGGAAAAGAAGCCAACCACCCAGTCTGGTCGTAAGGAAGGTAAAGCCGACCACCCAGTCTGGTCGCAAAGAAGAGAAAGCAGACCACCCAGTCTGGTCGCAAGGAAGATAAAGCCAGATGATCGCCCATGAAGAAAAGAAGGATCCGACCAGCAAGATGGTCGCCTGCGATGAGAGACCTGGCAGGAGGTCTGATCATGGGGAAGTAGAAGTCCTTGGAGCAGATGTCCGGAAGAGGACACAAAAGGGATCCATGAGAAGGACCAGAAGAAGACGGTCGCGACACCCATCAAGAACCAGAAGTAAAACAGTCAAAGAAAGAAGGTTGTGGCGACCAGTCCAGTCACAGAGTGGAAAGAAGACAGTGTCGTAGAGCCAGGACAAGAACAGAGGGAAACGGGTGGAGTGCACGCCACTCGGAGAAGCCTGGTCAGGAAGAAAAGAGCAGCAAGATGACCGGACCGCGTTGCAAGGAAGAAAAGATGAAAGGACTCGAAGGGCATGGTGCCACCAGAAAAAACAACATCCAGAAAGATGTGAAGAGGTGTGGCAAGCCAACACACACCAAAAGAGAAAGTGACTTGTGCCGCAATATCGAGTATAAGAACATACATGTCCTGGGGAACATCGGTAGCACTAGGAGAAGAACAAGCATCTACTTACAAGGCCTCTGACAACCTGTTGACTGCAGGAATGAACAGGCTGGACCATTGGCCTACAACACCTACCTTTGGGATTGAGCGGAAGTCTGGATGGAGAGAGCGCTCAGATGTCCGGCAGAAGGAGAACTGATCACTCCACACCAGCCCGTGGATATCCAAGGGGCAAAGGCCTCAGGGACACCAGTGGCAGGGGGTCCCGACAAGAGAGATGGATCCACCGCCATCTATCCTGCACTTCCCTGGAAGAAGAGGTACTTGTGCGCAAAGGCAGGAGTCAACAACCACCCTCCAGGTAGAGCTACGGACTTTGAGGTAGTACTCTTATCATCTCCTCCATTCACACGCAGACTGTGGAGTTGGAGCAACGCTGCGGAGAACACCCGGCCCAGTGGAAACCTGATGAAGAGGGCCTCTGGGATATCTCGTGGCAGGGGAACACCTGTGAGAGGGGCGTCCTAGTTTGAAGGATGTCTTTCAACTACTCCCTCCTTTGCAAAGAGAAGCCACACTGCCCACACTAAAGAAACCAGGACTGAGTGGTTGAAAACTACATCCGTCAAATCTACCATCTTGTCATCTGTTTTTCGCCACCACAAGAGCGAGGCTGAAAGTCCAGAAGGGCACATCCACGGAGCACCAGGACGTAGTGCCCATGTGAACCAGTAGTTCCAGCTGCAAGTTTCCACCGGCGTCATCCATCAAGCAGCCGAAGAGACTTTTGTAAAAGTTGTGACAATGGTATATTTTGTGTTTATTTTCTCCCGCAAGTTCGGACTTGGTTCCTTTAATTTTTATTAAAGTTTGGGAAGAATGTAGTGTCCTGCTGGACACGTTCTAGTCCTTGTGTAAGCGCAGCCCACACTATACACCCACCCACCACAGGCGTCACGAGTCAGGTGACCCAGTCAATAAAGGAGGCCGAGTGCACATGCTCGTGGCCCATTAACCAACCCACTATCCTGGTGTCTGCGTCCACTGCATTCACCTAATGCGGGCCTAGGGCTCAATATTACAGCGGCCATATTGGAATGAAGGTGAATCCATACCGATTCTGGCTTTAGGGCAGTGCTACTGGTGCAGCAGCACAGGGCGTTGACCTGTGGAGGGTGCCGACCTGTGGAGGGCGCGCTGACCTCAGGGGGGCACTGTGCTTAGCAATAACTTATAATTTGAAAGATATGGGGCACTTTTGCCTGGCGGTAGGGAGAGAATCTGAGGAGGCGGTTATGGGGCTTGGGGGTGCCAAAAAGGATTGTTGCACCGGGCGCCACCAGCGCTAAAGCCGGCCCTGATCCCTACACACCCCGGCCGGACAGTCCCCACAGTTTGTGTCATTCATACAACCATGGCAAAAAAACACATTTTTAAGGGTGAGTTATTAATAAGGGAAAAATTCATCCTAACCCAGGGGTGGGTGGAAGACTGTAGACTATAATCATCACAGTGGTTTTTAACGAGGTTGACAACCTATCCCTAAATGTCCGTCATTATTAGTTAGATTAACAGGGCACCCAGGGACCTTTCAATAAAAGGATCCGAACACGGGCCTTCTTCGAAGGCCTGGTAGTCATGCGTAATATAATGAAGTTGGCATAGGCAGAAAATCAGATAAATGCAATTTTTTGAATTGCAGTTCGTGGAGTTTTTCTGAATCCAAGTAGGAGTATCATCAAATGGATTTCTTTTGAGGATCCAGTCAGTTGACAGACACCACAAGAGCCACACGGAAAGTCGAGTCGAGAGAGTTATCTGTCCCTGTTTGGGCTTTGCCTAAGCTCTTGTATCTACCAAAAGGTCACGCAAGTTGGGAGTGCGCTTGAAGGCGAAGCACAGTGTGGGGATATCCCCACCCTGTCCTGATTGAAGGTAGCGCCAGTCTTGCGTATGATTTTCTTGATCCGATTTGAGTTGGGCGCGAATGCAGTGACGCATGTAATCACATCTTCTTCCTGTCTGGTCCTGGGTTCCAATAAGGCTTCTCTGTGTTTTTTTTCTCTCTTACGGCCCTCTTTACTACCTATGGCGGGTAGTTACAATCTTTTATATTCTCGCTCAATGCTATAGCTCGATTTTCGTAATCTCTGATGTCACTACAATTGTAACGCAGGCATAAGAACTTCCCAAAGGGAAGGCTATCACAAAGAGCTTTGGAGAGGTGACTGTCAGAGTAGTAAATTATTACAGTCCGGCTTCTTTTTGAAAGAAGTGGTAGCGAGATGTCCATTGCTAGCTGTGATGAGGAGATTAGGAATGTATTTTTGCTTGTCCAAAATCTACCTAGTAAATCTTAGAAACCGATTGAGGGAATTGAGGGAATTAATTCGCGTGCAGAAGGCATTACATGTGGTGAGATCACCGCTGCAGAAAATGATGATGCCATTTACGTAGCGTTGCGATGATGTTGGCACAAAAAATAATATTGTCAGTAGAGAAATGGAGGCATTCAAAGTCTCCCTACCTCGAGACCATAGGTCCCGACCCCTACGCACATTTACCAGTGGGATCTACCCAAACTTATAATAACACTTTTTCTCAATGATACAAAAATATTGCACTTGATTGAACATTTATTTTGACACCATAAATATTCACTTATTTCACATAGTCTTAAATCATAAAACTTATTTTAAATGCAGTACA
Source organism: Lissotriton vulgaris (assembly GCF_964263255.1). Lineage (NCBI taxonomy): Eukaryota > Metazoa > Chordata > Amphibia > Caudata > Salamandridae > Lissotriton > Lissotriton vulgaris. The sequence continues at coordinate 182,749,759 of NC_141688.1, read as the reverse complement.
AAACATGCTCTAATTTTTTCAAAAACACAAAAAATTCTGACAGTGTTCTTCTGTTATTCTTTTCAAGATGCTCTATGCATTTCGGGTCTCACAGGACCCTTCATCAGGAGCAAGTGCCATCTACAAAAATAATAATGCACAGCAATGAGCTTTATATCACAACTGGGGTGAACAATGTTACATATACAAAAGAGAAACATGCTTAATAAATATAAAGTAACTTTAACCGCACAAAAGTGTGTGTGACCCAAAAAACCAACACCACCGTGATAACATGAAAAACCAATAAACCTGCTTACTTGATACTTTCAAAACCACGCTCATGGTACCTGGAAAATTACAACAACCGTAAATCATTGAAACCTAGTATCGCACTGATTGTTATAAACATATACCAACTGCTCCTTATCGACTTACCAAAAAAGGCTACGATAGTGTCCAATCCTGATCTCAGTCTTCAAAATATTGTGATACGTAGAACGCGACCACGTAACAGCCCCTAGAACAACAAGCGCAAAAACATAGTGTCTGAATTAGACCCTCTCTCAAAAAGCCTTAAAGAACAAGGCTCTACTTAATCTTCAAAACAATGACCAACTGATAATTCAAAAAGCCGACAAAGGTGGAGCTATAGTTGTTATGGAGACAACTTTTTACATGGCCAAGGTGAATGAACACGTGCAAGACACGTCAACATATTTACGACTGGAGGAAGATCCCATCAATGAACTTAAAGTTACCCTGAAAATGATTTTAGACAAAGCCTTTGATCATCACAGCTTCTACACGACAGTTCCTCACAATTGATCTACCGAGACAACCGAAACTGTACATGCTTCCCAAGATCCACAAAGATCTTCGAAATCCGCCAATGAGGCCAATTGTCACTGGATGTGGTACCATTTTCGAACCGTTAGGCCAATACATAGACACTTTTCTTCAACCGTTTGTCCAAAAATGGCAATCATATGTTAAAGACACGACTGATTTTCTGAATAAAATTGAAGAAATCACGTACACAGAGAACTTGTTGTTATGCACCGTAGATGTAAAATCTCTCTACACCTCCATTCCCCATTTAGCAGGAATAGAGGCAGTTGAATGGGCATTACTTCAGCAAACCAACATCAGAGCTGATAAAATCTTTGTATTGGAAATCTTTCACTTTTGCTTGTTCCACAGTTATTTCCAGTGGAATAATCAGTTTTTTCTTCAACAGAAAGGCACATCGATGGGCTTTTCTGGAGCCCCAGCGTACGCCAATACCTATATGGCCAAATTTGAGTTTGACAACATTTTTAATGACCAAGAATGGCAAACATCTACGAAATTATTTTGTAGGTTCATAGTTGACATTTTCATCATTTGGATTGGAGAGAAACAAAATCTTGAAAGGAAACTTCAACAATTGAACACTTTCGATGACAACATACAATTCACTTATGACATAAGTGATCACCAAATATCTTTTTTGGATGTAATGCTGAAAGTAGAAAATAAGAAACTGATCACGACTCTCTACAGAAAAGACACTGATGTCAATAATGCCTTAAAATATCAAAGCTTCCATCCTCCCAGCCTCAAAAAGAATCTCCCTTTTTCACAATTTATGAGATTAAAGAGAATATGTTCTGACAAAGATGATTGGAAAGTCAATTGATCATTCAAGCAAAAAAGTATGAACAGAGAGGTTATCCAACCGATGTTATTGAACAAGCAAATAAGCGCATTCATGCAATGGAAAGGAAACATTTATTAATCCAGAAACCAAAGGTCAAAAAAGAAAGGCATGTATTTGTTTCTAAGTTCAATACCAGCACCCAAAAAATTAAGAACATCATCAACCGACATTGGGTCTTGTTAGAAAAATAAGCTGATTTTCAAGGTTTATTCGATGTGAAGCCACTGTTTGCATACACAAGGTCTAAGAACCTGAAAGAGATTCTGAAATTTTCAACTCACAAGAAAGAACTATCAGTAAGCAGAGGTATGAGAAAATGTACAAATTGCGTTCACTGCAGCAATGTCATTATTGGCAATACTATACTGCATCCCCTATCAGGAAAGGAAAAGAAATAAAATTACATCACAATTCAGACTGTAATTCTATGATCCTCATATACTACATCAAATGTCCCTGTGGGAAAGTTTATGTAGGAAAGACAGAGAGAAAACTAAAAGTGCGAATTTCAGAACACAAGAGCACAATAAGAAACAAAAACATGAAAAGTAACTTAGCATCACATCGACAAATGAGAGACACAGTATATCTCAACTAAGATTTGCAGTGCTAGAACAAGTGGTTCTCCCTGAGGGAGAGGCTCGTACCAGATCCCTCTTGCAGAGAGAAGTATTTTGGATAAAGAAATTGGGTACCCAAGAACCGAAAGGATTAAATGAACGGATAGATTTATCCTGTTTTTTATAACTTTGCTCATGTCTGTGGTTAACTGCTGATAAGTACACATGTATATAATCTGTATATAGGAACATTATGATGTTTTTAGTATTCTCAGCATGCTTACACTTCTGTCACATTATTTTACTTTTGGGGAATAGTGATGAGGTTTTTTCGGATCATTGTTTGATTTGGAGTCATCATTGATAATTTCAGTGGATAGTAACCTTAGTTTCAGTTTTTCAGTCGAGTTATTTACTCACCGCAATGATGGTGGCCGATTTCCATCCGAGAATAGCAGTCCTTTGTTAGTGTTTTGGTCGTTGGACTTGTTAGTCACAGCATCTCTTTAGAAGTCCTTTGTTAGTGTCCATCATTGTACTCGCTGGTTACAACATCTCGTGATAGCGGAGTTTTGCGGAGTCGATGGATATTTAAATAGAGTGGTCCTCTGTTAGTGTTTACAGCGGAACTTGTTGGCAACAGCATTTGGTGAAAGCGGAGTTCTTCGCGGAGTGGTAGATACTTGGAGGAGGTTCAAGCGGAGTTCTAGATTTTGAACTACAACTAAACCGGTAAGATTTGAGGAGTTGTAGTAATAGGGAAACGTTTGAATGGCATTGTTCTTTAAGGCTTTTTGAGAGAGGGTCTAATTCAGACACTATGTTTTTGCGCTTGTCGTTCTAGGGGCTGTTACGTGGTCGCGTTCTACGTATCACAATATTTTGAAGACTGAGATCAGGATTGGACACTATCGTAGCCTTTTTTGGTAAGTCGATAAGGAGCAGTTGGTATATGTTTATAACAATCAGTGCGATACTAGGTTTCGTTGATTTACGGTTGTTGTAATTTTCCAGGTACCATGAGCGTGATTTTGAAAGTATCAAGTAAGCAGGTTTATTGGTTTTTCATGTTATCACGGTGGTGTTGGTTTTTTGGGTCACACACACTTTTGTGCGGTTAAAGTTACTTTATATTTAGTAAGTATGTTTCTCTTTTGTATATGTAACATTGTTCACCCCAGTTGTGATATAAAGCTCATTGCTGTGCATTATTATTTTTGTAGATGGCACTTGCTCCTGATGAAGGGTCCTGTGAGACCCGAAATGCATAGAGCATCTTGAAAAGAATAACAGAAGAAGACTGTCAGAATTTTTTGTGTTTTTGAAAAAATTAGAGCTTGTTTTGTACTGCATTTAAAATAAGTTTTATGATTTAAGACTATGTGAAATAAGTGAATATTTATGGTGTCAAAATAAATGTTCAATCAAGTGCAATATTTTTGTATCATTGAGAAAAAGTGTTATTATAAGTTTGGGTAGATCCCACTGGTAAATGTGCGTAGGGGTCGGGACCTATGGTCTCGAGGTAGGGAGTTTACAGTTTCCGACACGGCTCAGACAAACGTGTCACCCTTGCAGCACACCAACATTAAAGATTGAAAATCCAAATCAAATTAGCATAAGTACATCAGCATTAAGCTTAACAGAAGGTAGTGCATCTCTAACTCCTTTAAAAGGCATTCAAAGTCTGCCATGTAAAGGCAAGCCAGACTTAGGGTGAAGATACTACCCATCAATGTCCCCGGTTTCGGATGGAATAGCTGGTCCTGAATTTGGAAGAAATTCTCTCTCAAAGCTATAGTCGCGCATTCGATTGTAAAGCTCACTGGTGTTGGGGATGTCCATGTTTCAGTCAAAAGGCAGGCCTAGACTACTGCAATGGATGCCGCCTGTGGAAAATGTGTGTATAACGCTTCCGCGTCAAGGGTCATCAGGAGGGAGCACGTAGACCTGAATCATCAGCTTCAGGTGGAGTCATGTCCTGAAAGTAAGCTCTAAGTCTGAGTTTTCTGAAAAAAACATGTAATTCTTAAGTCAAGCTGAAAAACATTGTCCTCACGTGGTGTGGGTACCAAGCCAAATTCTTTAGTAAGTACATTATTTCCAGAGGATTAACCGCTCTATACTAAAGATTTACCACTAACTTTGTGGGTTTGTCTTGCTTCAAAACAGCATTTGTGGTTGCATTTGGGTTCAAGTGGTTCTTGCCACTTTACTCATTTGTTTCCCCCTCTTCTTTTATCTCTGCCCCCGCCCAAACCTCTGCCTAAAAAAGTGGGTGGGTGACGTTTTGTTGTTAAAATGGATGTGGCGGTTGTTGGGATACCTAGAAGTGGGGATGCCATAGCGGTTGTGGCCCTGGATAATGGCCAATGGGGTAACCATACATTGCTGGTGGGATGCCTCCTATGCTATTGTGGCACCCCCAATTGTCCCCACTAGATCAGCTTATAAAGGGTCCCTGTTTGCGAAGGTGGAGTATGGACCCATCGTCTGTGGAACCATTCCATCCTGGGGTTGATAGTCCTCCCCAATGTAAGAGTATACCTTTTCCTTTTCAAAGTTTTTGATGTCCTTTTGGAGTTTTCTTATTTTCTGTTGCATTAGGTAACCTTTGTGTTTCCCCATTTCAGAATGAATCTCCGCTAGGCGTGCTTTAAAGCTTGAGATGTTGATCTTCGCCTTTAGAGTGTTTTCTGCTATGGTGACCCTGATAATTAGGGCACCTGAGAGGCGCTTGGCTGTGTTAACAGTAGCGTGTGCATTCCAGGCATTATGGGACCATTCGCATCAAAACCCTATGTCTTCCAGGAAGATGCCGGGAGCTATGGTGACAAGTGAGACATTGAGTGCAATGTTGGCTCTGAATTATTCTGTCACGATTGTCCTGTGCAGGGAAAACTTCACCTGCTGTTTTTTCAAAGTTGCCACTGAGTTCCAATCCACACTGCAACTGCTAGCAGTGCTGCTGCCATCGCCCCTAATGAGGGCGCTCATAGAATTTCACCTATAATGGCATCATAATAGCTGAGCCCTTGGGTGTCCATGTTGGAAAAGTGTGTGTATCTAATATGTCAGCACAGCAACGGTGAGCAAAAAATGAAAAAGAGAGAATGTGGGGGACCTCAACAAAGGTTACCCTTGACTCAAACTAGAGAGTTTAGTAGTATGTTCCTAGTACAAAGGGGGAAGTGGCAGAGAGAAAAGAGAAAGGGGGTTCTTTAAAGTCTTTCTTAAATAACAAAATTAAAATAATGCAATTACTATGCTATAAGTAAACGTATAATGTAACCGTAAAGGTCGCAGGCGTCCTGGGAAGAGGGAGGGTGGATATGAATCGCAAACACCACGTTCCACATGCCACAAACAGATGCTGTTTGAGACCATGTAGGTCTCACCAGTCAACAGGCAAATAGTGAGGGTTACCTTGTATAAAATGGATACTTTCCTAAATAACCTCCCCCAAACAAAAGAGGATGAAAACAACCTTTCCCTAGAGAGTCGTCTTCTTCCAAGTGGAAGAACCTGGAAAGGCCATCTGCATTGGCATGGTCAGTCGCTGGACTGTGTTCCACTGTAAACTCTATTCCCTGTTGGGAGATAGACCACCTTAACAGTTTGGAGTTTTCATCTGTCATTTGTATTGGGCATCTGAGAGGCCTGTGATCAGTCGGAAGGACTGCTTTCACACCCTCCGCATGCTCCGCAAGATCTTCCGATGGATCCCGATCTTAACCAGGAAGACGGTCACCTAGGCCCTCGTCACCAGCCGGCTGGACTACGGAAACACCCTCTACGCCGGAACCACAGCCAAGCTACAGAAAAGACTACAACGCATCCAGAACGCCTCCGCCCGACTCATCCTAGACATCCCTCGACGCAGCCACATCTCCGGCCACCTCAGGAACCTGCACTGGCTCCCCGTCAACAAGAGGATCACGTTCACGCTCCTCACCCACGCACACAAGTCTCTCCACAACCTGGGCCCCAAGTACCTCAACGACCACCTGACCTTCCACACGCCCACCCGCCAGCTACGATCCGCTAGCCTCGCCCTCGCCGCCGTACCACGCATCCGAAGAGCCACCGCCGGAGGCAGATCCTTCTCCTACCTGGCGGCCAAGACATGGAACTCCCTCCCTATCCACCTTCTGCTGACCCAGGACCACCTCGCCTTCAGGAGACAACTCAAGACCTGGCTGTTCGAGCAGTAGCGGCCCCCTTCCCCCAAGTGCCTTGAGACCCTTCCGGGTGAGTAGCGCGCTATACAAGTCTTATGATTGATTGATTGATTGATTGAGAGCCAAACAAGAATAGCCCCAGCTTCTTCAGGAACCAAACCACAGCAAACGCTTCCCTCTCAATAGCACTCCAACACTGCTCTCTGGGAAGAAACTTCCTACTAATGCGAGCAACGTGTTGGTCATGGCCATCTTCATTGGTTTGGGATAGGACCACTCCTATCCCATGTGCAGAGGCATCAGTCTACACAATGAACTGCTTTGTATAACCTGGAGCTTTTAAAATAGATGCTCAGCACATTGTTCCTTAAGCGTATCAAAAGCGTTTTGACAGCTCACTGTTCTGTTAACGTTCTTTGGCATCTTTTTAGAGGCAAGTGCTTTGAGGGGTGGCACAATAGTACTATACCGTCTTACAAACCTCATGTAATACCCAGTTAAGTCAAGGAATGCCTAGGGGGGGCGTAGTGGGCAAAAGAACGATGCATTTAACCCAGATCTTTTGACTGGGGAGAACGTTTACATTGTCAGCATTTCGTCCATCATTTGTTTGCTGTAACACTTTTCATCCGTAAGTGGGACGTGTCTGGCCAGACTTGGGTCTCTTGCTCACTATGCCACTGGATTCAAGCTAGCCTGACCGGTCCCAGGATGCTTGTTTCCAGTCCAGGAAGGACCTGGCCTGGCAGCTCAGCCAGGACTGTTCCCATGAGGCACAGGGTCAAGAATGATTTGCATATGGCTGGGTCCAAATTGGGGTGGCTTAGTGGGCAAAAGAATGATTGATTTAACCCAGATCGTTTGACTGGGGGAGACTGTTTGCATTGCCAGTATTCTGTCCATCATTTGTTTGCTGTAACACTCATTATCTTCGGGGAAGACAGGTCTTCTCCCTGAGGAGGGAGGAACTTGTCTGGTTTCTGTGTAGACACTGGTTTCCAAATCTTCTTGCAAGGTTGGGCCCTTATCTCAGGCTCAAACTCTTCTTTTTTAACCTATACTCTTCACTGTGCTCGTTTTTACACACTCATTTAGTAATACCCAGATTAGCTGCTTGGGTCTTTCTTTCGACCTCAGTCCATGCTGAGGACTCCAGATCATTGTAAAGGAATTGCAGAGGATACCACCACCTTATTTTGTCCAGTAACCCCTCCCCATGCTAATGATACCATTGCCATGGAATGTACCTTAGCCTCATTATCAGCATTGACCACGTAGGTCTCACCAGTCAAGTATTGTTCTAAGGACTCCAGTTACTCAGTCACCATGGTGACAATGGCACCAGTGTCTCTCAGTGCTTCAACTCTAACCCCATTGGTATGTGGCTTTTGTCTGTACTTCTCCGGGATACTGGGCCAGAGAGCCAGGGCAGCTACATCCGCTCCACCCTCTGAGACTAGAGCTGCCTCAAGGAGCTCTCTGACAGGATCAGGGCTCACCTGTGAACTCATCTGGAGACTTGCCACTGTATTTACTGCAGGTGCACTAGAGGCATTCTTTTTGATGGGGCAGCTAAGGTCTCCAGTTCGGTGTGCAAGAGCTTTACAATCATGACATCAAGCCTTCTTTGGGTCCTAGTGCTTACCCTTGTACTCACCCTTGGACTGTGTAGAGTTTCAGGGCACACCCCCAGAACAGATTTTTGAGGCCTTTTAAAGACTCTTTGCTTTTGTCTAGGTTTTGCTCACCAATGTCCCTTTTGGGGGGGCTTAGCAACCCCTTTCTTTTGGTCACCCCCACCAGTGGTAGTTTTGGTCATGCTGGTTTTGACTCAGTTGTCTGCATTCTTCCCAAACTCTTGAGGAGAAAGTTGACCTAGGTCTACCAGGTACTTATGTAACTTCTCCTGAACACAATTACTTAACAGATGCTCTTTCATAATTAAATTATAAAGTTCATCATATTAAAGCATATTGTTACTACCAGACACCTAGTGTTTTCACTGAAAAGTCTACAATATCTACCCATGACTGACTCTGGGTTTTGCGAGTCTCCCTGAACCTGATCCTGTATCCTCAATGGTGAGTCCTAAGCCCTCAATCAGGGTATCCTTCATGATGTCATAGGACTCAGCATCTATCTCATTCAGTGTCAGGAGCGTATCAATAAACTTTCATGAGAACAGTTCCCAAAGAATAGTTCTTGTTCAGCATTTTCATTGTACAGGCCCTCTCAAAGGCTGTAAACCATTTGGCGATGTCACCTCCCTCTGAGTATTTTGGGACAACCCCTTTGGGGTTTTTAGGGTCGAAAGCTTCATCCATATTTATAATTTTGCTGCCACCAGAGATAGGTCTCAATTCTTTTTTTCTATAGCCAGGAGATTAGCCTCGAACACTATCCTCCTCGCTAGTTTCTTAAGATCTGCATCTTCCGTGCGTCTATCAGGACACTACTAGGATCGCTCCCAGAGGAGTTGCTGTCTGAGGGGTTAGTGGTGGAGTCAGTCTCACCGTCATCTACCTCTCGCTCTTCTTCATCTTCCCTATAGGGGGAACCTTTACTTGCCAGTCCTTGTCGTTCTCTGCCAGCAACTTCTGCAGATGGGCTTTTGTGGGTCTAGTTCCCATAGCATGTTTGCATGCCTTACAGAGCTCCTTAAGTTGGGAAAACCTATGGCTCTTATTTAATTATTTTATTTTATGTTATACACTTATATGGTGCACAGCTATGCAAAAAGGGTTTCCCGGCGCCGATGGCATGTCACTGTCCAGGAGTATTGGATGAACTTGATCAGTAGGGTTATTTTTGGAAAAGCCAGGTCTTTATGTTCTTACTAAATCTGGCATAGTTTTCTTCTTTGCGAATGTGAGGGGGGAGTGTATTCCAGAGGGTGGGCCCTAGGACAGAGAAGGATCTCCCTCCCATTCTCGGCAGTCTGTACCTGGGAGTCACAAAATTTGCTGCGGTTTGGGAGCGCAGCTCCCTTCCCGGGATGTAGGGAGTAGCTAGTGATTGCAGGTATTTTGGTGTCGTACCGGTTTTGATCCTGAACATATAGCTCAGGGCTTTGAACCTAATACGGTTTTCCACCCTGAGCCAATGTAGGTCATTCAGGTGCTTCGACACACTGGCAGTTTTAGGGATTTTGCATAGGAGTCTTGCAGCTGAATTTTGGACAAGTTGTAGCCGTTTAATGACATCTTGATTTGAGCCAAGATAAAGAATGTTGCCGTAGTCAAGACAAGATGTTATAAGTGCATTGACTACGGTGTTTTGGGTTGCAAGGGGCAGCATCCATAGGATTTTTTTCAGCCACTTCATTATGGTAAAACAGAGGCCTACCACTTTGTTAGCTTGTTGTTTCATGGATAGGGCATTGTCGATGGTAACCCCCAGATTTCCTACGTGGGTGGCAGGGGTAGGGAGGTTACCTAACTCAGAGGGCCAGTGGGAGGAGTTCCATAAGTCTTTATTTTTCCCCAGAAGGAGGATCTCAGTTTTATCTCCGTTTAACTTCAGCTGGTTAGTGGACATCCAGATGAAGATATTTTGGAGCCCTTGTTTGAGACGGGATGGGGCAGTAGGGTTAGACTTTGACAGTGAAAAGATGATCTGAGAGTCATCCGCATGGGTCATGAGGGTGAGTCCTGACCTGTCTGCTAAATCAGCCAGGGGTCTGAGGTAGAGGTTAAAGAACAGTGGGCTCAGGATGGAGCCCTGTGGTACTCCGTGTGGGGCAGTGAACGTGTCAGAACAGGGGAGGGAGGATGTGATCTGAAACGTCCTGTGTGTCAGAAAAGACTCGATCCATTGTAGTGCGGCACCCCGGATACCGTTTCTTCCAAGTGTGGCCAGGAGTCTGTTATGTGAGATGGTGTCAAAAGCCGCACTCAAGTCTAACAGAATGAGTGCGACTGTTTGACCCTCATCTAGGAATTTCCTGATGGTTTCGGTTACTCCCAGCAGGGCTGTTTCGGTGGAGAAACCTGTTCTAAAACCAGACTAGGGTGCCAGCTTGAGCTGCTGGGACAGCCTAGTTCCGACATGGTTTTAAAGTAGTTGGGAACTTTTTAAAAACTTACGAAAATATTACTAAGCACTGACCAAACGGCCTAACTGCTTTACTACTTTTTAAAATTCTAAACAGTATTGCAGAGGAACTTAAGCAAGGCCCTAAGAGCTACTATTTTAAAATAATTTAGAAAAAAAATTGAAATCAAACATATTTTTAACTAAAGCCAATTTAGGATTCCTTAGTGGAATCAATTATTAACCAAGTGGTACAGCAAAGGCCAAGGTTTGTATCCCACCGCTGCCCAACCAATGTAGGAAGCTGGCTCTTTATGTGCTAAATCAATAATCTGATTTATAGTGAAAACGGTATAGGGGTTCCTTTATAAGTGGACAAGGGCTTGCTCTAGCAATCCCAAGGTCTATTAAGGGCAGGCTGGTCGAGTAGCCATAGGTTTGACCGAGAGGAGTGCAAGACATTTGCAAATACACAGAATGATCAATACATGACAACACGACTGCAGGAGATCCACCTCAAGTTATATAAATAGCAAGTATCTTCAGATATATTTAGGCATCACAGAAAAACTGTTCAGGTAAGTATGTTCTCAAATATAAATTCTTTTCAGTTCAAAAAGTAGACAGTGCAATTATTGAGCTCTACAATGTTATCCTATTGAGGGAAGAACAGGGCAGGTCAGTCCTCACAATACTCGGCGACATGGTGACACCTTTGGTCGTTCTCAAGGAATGGGTGCAGGGGTTGTCCATAAGCAGCAGCTTTTTCCTTACAGGAGCAGTAGTGGTAGAGGGGGGGCCTGCCCGCTGAGGCTACAGACTACGTTGGTAGGTCCATGAGGAGTGAAACCACGATGGACTTGGGCAATGGAGGGATGGGGGATCCGGACATGGTTGGGCCACTTCAACTTTTGTTTGGTGCGACGGGTGTAGTGGTGGCTTCAAGTGGTGGGTTTTGGTGGTTCCAGATGTCTCACAGTCCTTTCTTTTGCAGTTGCTGCGAGATGCAGGGAGCAGTTTCACTGTCTCACGGGAGGTCTTGGTTCTTTATCGAAGACAGGCAGTCCTTCAAAGTTTCTGGAGTTAACTGCTACAGGACAAGTTGACTTTGGCGCAGTTTTCCATGAGGGATGCAGACAGGCTGGCAGGGTTGGTACCAGCACAGCTGCTACTTCTCTCCTCTCTGCTTTTGTGGCTCTTTGGTGTCCTCTCCCTTTTTAGGTCATCGAGATCGGTTTCTCTGGTGCCAAGGACTTCCATAAATACTGAATTCAGGGAAGTGTAGGGTAGTAGCCAATGGGCTACTGATCCTCGGAAAGTGGGCATAACCCTGTCCCAGAATTCCTAAGCATGCCATCACAAAGATGGTTACTTCTGAAAAATCGTGTCCACCTCACAGTAGACCACCTTCAAGAATGTACACACCTGTCCAGGTGCCACGGGTGTTCTTGACAAAAGGGGACAGCTTCCTCTTGTGAGACGGGAGCCAGTCTTGTATTCCAAAGGGCCAGCTCTTAGGAGGTTGCTGGCTTTGGGAGGCCAATCATCAGGTCATGCTGAGGGAGGGGGTGTTACACCCTCTTCTAAAAAGGCCTTTGTCCTGGTTCTCCTGAGAGCAGAGATGCTCTCGGGTGCATGTATTGGTAGAGCCATCACTGGAATTAGTGTAGGTTGATCAATATGAGATGTTTAATACCAAACATCTCTATTTTTAGTGAAGCCATTTTGTAGCTGGGGGACTTGTTTTCACGAGTGTCCAGCACGTTATAAAATGGCTTCCCTGTCCACTTGTACTGGCAGTAATGGGACTGATCAGCACAGGGGCATATCTGCTCATGCAAGTATGCCCTCACATGGCACACAGGGATGTATGACAAGTTTTCACTTTTGTCTGCACCGAGACATGCAGCCTACAATGGCAGCCTTGCATATGCTCAGTGAAGTTGGTACAATCTGTGGTTCTGCCCTTAGTACCTCAGGCCTTAGGCACCAGGGATACAATTTACTACAGGCTTACAGAAAGTGTTAAAGGTTTTTGCCAATTGGGGAAATAATTGTACAGTTTTGTGAAAGAGCTCTGGCACCGGGGATCTGGTTTGCAGAGCACTTCCAGTCAAAATCACATTAGTTACCAAGCAAAAAAGTGGGGATGACCATGTCAGAAAGGGCTACTTTGCTACACCCCACTTTTGGAAGTATGGCAAGAGGTCTTGTATATGGAGTTCCCATTCGTGGATTTGTGGCTACATACTGCTGAGCAGAACTGCAAAGTTGTTGTCTGTTCCAGGAAGATGTTCCTCCAAAAAGGGAGTGTCAAGGTGTAGGGCCCCACTCCATAAGGTCTGAAACAGGTGTGAAAGTTGTGAAGACCGTACCACCCCTGTTTTTGAGGATAAGACATGGCGGTCATATTGTCCGCGCGGACTAGGACAACCATGTGAGACAGGTGAGGAAGTAAAGCTTTCACTGTTTAGTAAATCGCTTGAAGTACTAGGTAGTTGATGTGTAAACAGTGATGTCTAGCATCCCAAAGACCTTGTACAGTGATGCCTTGTAGGTGAACACCCAATCCCATCTGTGATGCTTCTGTGGTGAGTGATGTGGGGAACAGGGTCCAGAAAAGGCCACCCTTTCAACTAGTTGTTGGCGTTTCACCCTTGCAGAGGACGGTCCATCAACACCATAGACATTGTTGAAGGGGACGCTTATGCAGCCTTGCATAGGGAACTATGGCAATGCAGGATACTATCACTCCTAGTAGATACATCAATAGGTTTACGGCGATTGTGTCGTTTGATTGGAACTGGGGCAATATTGCCTGAAAGTTCTGAGTTCAAGCGGGGTTGGAGAAAGCTAATCCTAATAGTGTGTTCAGGATTGCTCTCAAGTAAGGTTGACTTTGTAGGGGTCTGAGGTGAGACTTAGGACCGTTGATAGTAAATGCACAGTTGCAAAGCTGATTTATTGTCACATACCTGGGTTGTTGGCACTGCTGATATTGTACTTGCTTTGATAAGCCAATCGTCTAAATCAAGGTTCTCCAAACCGATCCAGGAGGGCCGGATCCATGCCAGATTTTTTGTATATCCCCATTGAGATACATGTAGTTATTTAAAAAATCTGGCATGGATCCGGCCCTCCAGGACCGGTTTAGAGACCCCTGGTATAAATGTACGAGTTACTTACCTTTGGTAACAATGTATCTGGTAGAGCAGTTTCTAGCCGCAGATTCCTTCACGTAGAATTATCCCCAGGCGTGAGACTGTATCCGGAAAACTTTTTACCACAGCATTCCTGCGCGCCCCGGTAGGGGCGGCATCACAAGACTCCACCCAGGCATCTTCCGCGACCTCAGCGAGGTCACATAAATCCCACCCTGGTGCGCCTACGTCAGTTTTCTTCTGAGAACTTTTCCGCACCACAACGCGGAGCCATTAGACAAAACGGTGGAAGTATGGAAACAGTGTGCAAAAGAGGGAAAAAAATGGAGAAAAAAAAAAGGAATGGTGACGAACAACACCATAAGGAACAGTGTCAACACTGCAATACCCAAAGGCAGGGAAAGAAGAAAGAACAGAGAGCAGAGCCCTGAGCAGCCACCCTGCCTAGTATGTAGACAGTTCATCCCCCCCCCCCCCCCGGCGGAGACAAGGAACATATGCAAAATGTCATGACAGCATGTAGCAGGACTAAAACCCCCATCAAGAAAGAAGGAAGGGGAGCCAGTACCAAGCCAAACAGAAACAACAACCCTCCAGCAACCCCAGCACAGAGGGCAACCACCCCCCAAGGAAAAAGGGTAAAGTAATGGCCCGATGACCCAAACCCAGAGGTCAGCAGAGGGGGCCAGGACCCTTAGTAACAAGGGGAAGGGAAGAGAGTGAAGGCAAGCCCCCCAATTCCTGGGGCAACCAGAGTAGAGGGGCACAGGAGTACCCGTAAGCCCACCCTCCAACCCAAAGAGGAGGAAGGAACAAGCCACAAGACGGAGCAGCCCGCCAAAGAGCGAAATAATGCACTCATAGAAGACATAGCCACCCACCGGGAGGAGAGTGCTGAAGACCAACCCAAGGGTCCTCGCAGAACGGGGAGGAAGGGCGGGCGTGAAGGACTCTGCAGCTAGAATCGTCTCTACTAGATACATAGTTACCAAAGGTAAGTAACTCATACATCTGATAGAGACTACTAGCCGCAGATTCCTTCACGTAGAATAGATAACCTAGCAATAGCCATGGGGAAGGAGGGTCTGCGAAAGGACCCCACCAGCCTGGACATCACAGAGGTTCCCACAGGGACCATAGCAACGGAAGAGGCGAGGAACCCAGTCCCTCCCAGGCAAGAGGTACCCCTACAAGCAGAACACCACCGACCCAAAGAAGGATGTAGGAAGAAGAAAGAATACTGAAGAAGCCCATACACTCACAACAGAGGAATCAAGGGCAAGGACAGAGAGGCAGAAGAACCCCACTCCCCTACAAGGCAACAGAGCTTCCATCCAATGCCAGGACAAGGAAGCAAAAGAAGAAAAGCCTAGAGGGCCCAGGGAAACGAGGGAAAGGGAGGTGAGCCCACCCTAGACCGAAGGCAACAGACCAGACAGAGCAGCGCCAACATTAATAAGCCACCAGAAGCAAGAAGAACAGCCCGGGGCCCCAGGAAGACCGGGCAGGCGATGCCTGACGAGGGAGAAACACAGAATCATCCCAGCCCTCAGGACAGGAGCAGGAAGGTGAGGATATTTCATGGACACACCACTACGAGCGGTCCGAACACACAGCCTAAAGAAGCAATAGCAACATAAATAAACGCCATGGAGAACAGGGGCCCGAAGGCGACCAGTACTCCCTAGCAGAGTGCAAGCTATATAACAGCTACCACTACCCCACATAGGGTAAGTTAAGTCCCAAGACAAGGGAACCCCCTTTGGAAGAAACTTCCGCAGCAGAGGAAAAAACAAAAAAGCCACAGGGAAAAAAAAAGCAGAGGAAAGCTTGTCAAGCAGCCCAAAAGAAAACAGAAGGCCTAATCCGAGGGCCAAGTCCGTACAGACAACTCCAGCAAAAAACACAAAGGTCAATAAAGGGGCCGTTCAGCAGCCAACAACGCCACAGTCCCAGCAAGGAGGACTCGAGTGGCCATAAAACACACCCCACAGCAAGGGCAACAGGCCCAAAAGAAGGTCCAGAAACAGCTTAACTCAGCAGTCACTGAGGAAGGGAAGGAGGAGGAGGATAAGGCGGAGGAGGGGGAGGAGGAGGATGGAGCCATGCCAAGAACCTCTAAATGGCGGAGTCTGCAGGGGCATGGAATAACAGGGTGCCATCGAATGGAAGATCAAGCAGCCGCTCCCGACCATTTTCAGGGAACACGCCATCCCAAAGCCAAGTATGGCGATGGAGGGTGACTGAGGAAGCAATGGCCCGTCCCTGCACCTCCGAGATGTCCAGAGCGGAGCGGAGAATAAAGGCCGCTAGTTCCCGGCCATCCAATGCATGATGTCGTTAGTCCACCTGAACAGTCTCTTGTGAAGCTGCGGATCCTAAGGACTCATCCGAATCCCACAAACAAGAGGTGGCCCTAGCCAATACACACAAGGTGTTCAGGGTCCGCAGGGCATGCGATGGTCGAGGCGAACATGTTGCTCCCCCAAGAGTCCAGCCAGCAAGCCTCCCGGGACAGCGGAGTCAACAGTGGCTGCAGGGAGGGAAAAGCAGTCAGCAAAAGTGGAATAGAGGCAGAGGGGTGGAGGTAAAGCCACGCCGGGTCACGCGGCGCCAGAAGATGCCGGTGCAGAAGGTGTTGAGGCACCGGATCCCCTGAGGCGGGGCGTCTCCAAGCCCCCATCAGGGAAGAAAGGAGCAAACCCTCAAAGGGATACAGGAAGTACACTATGCACACATAAGAAATTAATAATGAGTTATGTAACAATGAGTATACAGTGTAAAAAGAAACAAAGCAACAGAATATTTGGGGATCTCCTGTGGGAGAGGTGTCCGATGAAATCCTTTATTGTTTAAGACAACCATCCGACACATGTTTCATCGCTTATGCAAATCCTCAGGGCTAAACGTGGCTGTGTAAAACCGGGAGGTCGCTCTGCCGGTGATACTTCTGACCCAGCAGGGCCCGTGACCTTGGTTGTGTGTCTCAGGGAAATGTAGTCCACACCCTGTGTCCAGGAATGGGTATTTCCTATAAAGAATCCCAGTAATCTGCGTTAGCGACGCGCTGAAGAACCGTGAAAATCGTGCGATTCTACAGATAGTGTAAAACGTGTAGTGCCCAGGAGTCGTGTGGGAACTCGATATAAATTGCCGATTGTCTCCGAATTATCTGATGAACGTGAGTGCAGTGAAGCCGCGTACTCCCGGGTCGCCGTGTTCCTGTTTAGTAAACTAAGGCAGCCGTCCCTGCAGCCAAGCGGGGCAGGCAAAGGCCACACCTGGAAGTCAGAAGGAACTGAAGAGTGGGGGACCTGTTGCTCCTCCAGCGAACACCTAGGCCTCTGGAATAGCGGGGAGCCGCCCTTCCATGGCACCCGTGAAAAAGCCACGATCCGTAGGCCTGTCTCTGGGGAGGATGACACCAGTAGGCACCCAACCTCCGGAGAAGAGGAAGCGTCCAAAGACAAATCCGCGACTCGAGGCCTGTATGGAGCCGTAGAGTCCACAGCCTGAGGCAGGACTTCAACGCCATCCGGCGCCGAAGGAGACGCCGGGTAAGGCTCCTCCAAGCCACAACACACCGGGGACCGGAGTGGGGCTGGATCCGAAGTAGCCAAGGGGCTGGCGCCGACTCGACTTTCGCCGAGGTAGCCCCCTGCGTGGGGGACAAGAGGGACCAGGGGAGTGACACCAAGCCCTCTGCCAGCCTCGGCCCAGAATGTGACAGAGGCGGCCCGGCGACCCATGCGGCGCTGCCAGGGTCGATTCAACCCATGACGAGGCAGCCGAGTGCGTGGAGGGGCAAGAGGGGCCAGGAGGACGAGGGGTCCCCATCCAGCCTCGATCCAGAGCAGGACAAGGAGGGTCCACCGACCCCAGTGAAGCCGCCTAGTCCATCAGGCTCTGTGGTGGCGTCAGCTCAGCCGTGGACAAGGCCGCCACCGGTCCAGGGAGCCGAGCGGGGCTCAGGGATGCGACCCGAGCCCCGGTGTCCTCCCGCGACACCACAAGGACTCCCGCTGGAGTTTGCGGCGAGGCAGAGTTGCCGTGGTCCAAAGGAGGGACCCCCCGAAGGGCCACACCACAACAGCACCACAACCTCCAAGCCTGGAGCCGAACCAGGCGGCGCCGGGGCCGAAGTCGCCGGCGACGTCGCGGAGGGCCCCGTGCAATGCAAGGCCTCCGCTGAAGCCCCAGGAGGGGAAGGAGGAGGAGACGCCAGCGAGGCCTGCAAAGCCGCTGCATATGTCTACATCTGGACTCTCAACGCCCCTTCACTGGGAAACGGTGGCTAGGGCGACGACAAGCGGGGTCGCTTTACCCAGGGGAAGCCCACTCACCCGGCAGGCCGAACACCAGCCCCTGAAGACAAAGTGCAACACTTACCTACCGGGGAGCGGTACTCTCGCGACATCGGAGAGTAATGAGGACGCAGACAACGGCCGTATCTGAAATCGTCTGCCGAGGCTGATCGAGGGGATGAAGCCGACCTTGAGAGACACGCCAAGAGAAGTTTCATCCGGCGATCCCGCCGCGACTTTGGCTTCAACTGTTGGCATGCCTCACAATCAGTGTTGCCGTGATCTTGCCCTAAACACCACATACAAATGAAGTGAGGGTCCGTTGCCAACATAAGACGTCCACTTGACGTGCAAGTCTTGAAGCCCGAAGGCATTCGAACACTGTTCCACAAAAATATGACAATGTGGAAAGAAAAAAGGGGGGCCCTAACAAAGACCGAATCCGCATTGCACGCGGAAAAGAGAAAACTGATGTAGGCGCACCGGGGCTCATGTGACCTCGCTGATATCACGTACACGGACGACGCCGGGGCGGAGTGGCGTGATGCTGCCCCTCCCCCGGCACGCGGGGATGCTGGGCAAAATGTTTTCCGGATCCAGTCTCACGCCTGGGGATAATTCTACGTGAAGGAATCTGTGGCTAGTAGTCTATCAGATATATGTGGACATTTTTTCTTCATAGTTGTGCAGCGACTACCGCAAAGCATCTTGTGAACACTCAAGGTGCAGTAGTTACACCCTGTGGAAGAACTTTGAATTGATAGTGTTTTCCTGCTACCACAAATCAAGTATTTGCAGGGAGCAGGGTGTATTAGTATGTGGAAGTAGGCGTCCTTTAGATCTAAATTTGCCATAGAGTTGCTATGTTGAAGAAGAGTAATGACATCCTGTAAGGTGACCATATGGAAGTGTTCTGATAGGAAGTATTTGTTTAAATGCCTGAGATCCAAGATTGGTCTCAGGGACCTGTCTATTTTGGGTATTAGTAAGTATAGAGTATACTCCGGAGCCTTCATGGTGACAGGAAATAGCTTCTGTAGCCCCTTTGAGAAGGGCTTTGACTTCCTGTTTCATAAGCATCTGATGTTCCTGAGGAAACCTGCGAGTCAGAGGAGTTATGTTGGGCAGAGTGGTAATGAGTTCCAGGCAATAGTCCTGTTGGATAATGTTTAGTACCCATTTGGCTGTAATGATGATATTCCAGATTAGGTGAAAACAACTGTACTCTGCCCCCCATTGGTGTTGTGCAGTCAGGGAAGAAAGATGGGGTAGTCACTGTTTTGCAGTGGAGTTGCCCGGCGAGCAGGGGCACCCCTGCCCCTAACTTTGTTATTTCCTTTCAAGCACCCTCTAGAGAAACATTTGATGTATGAGGTCTGGGGTTGCTTCAGTTGGGAGGTGGATGCCTCTGTGGAAGTGGACTTATATGAACCCCTGTAGCCCGGGCAATGAAAGGAGCCCCTGGGAGTGTTGTATTGTGTTGTAATTGCATTTATATAGCCCTTACTATCCATGACGAGGCGATAAAGAGCTTTTTCGGTGAGTAGCACGCTACTCTGGGACCCATAGATGATTAGTTTTGAATTAGAATAGAGAAACATGCAAGTACATTTTAAGTAGTGGATAGGTCCGTCAGTTATTTGGGTTTGGAATGATAGCAGAAGGATAGAGGAGGAAAAAGGTTTGTATTTATACAGCGCTTGTTACCCCTGATGTGGTGTTGAAGCAGGCTATTCAGGAAGCCCATAAAGGATTAGTGGTGAATTAATATGGTGAAATATGAAAGTAATTTCAGTGGTGGATATTGGTCAGTTATTTGGAGTGAGAAGGATAGCGGAGGGATAAAAGGGGAAGAAAGGTTTGCATTCATATAGCACTTGTTACCCCTGATGGTTGTTGAAGCGATTTTCTGGCAAGTAGCACGCCATTCCGGGACCCATAGGATTAGTGTTGAAAATTAGTATAGTAAAATATGAAGTAATTTGAGTAGTGGATATGTTATTCAGTTATTTGGGTAGAGAAGGGTAGGTGGCGGGATAGTGAAGGGAAAGAGGCTTGTATTTATATAGCGCTTGCTACCCAAGATGGGATTTTGAAGCACAAGTAGCACACTACTCTGGAACACATCAGGATTAGTATTGAATTAGTATGGTGAAACATGAAAGTAATTTTAGTGGTGAATAGGTTAGCCAGTTATTTGGATTAAGAAGGGTTGGGGAGGGGTAGCAAAGAGGAAAGAGTTTAGAAAGTTTTGTTTTGGGGGATCGATATAGAAAAAGATGTCAGATGATGCAAGGAGGGGTAGAATAGGAGAGAGTCTAGAAAGGGTTATTTTGGGGATCATAGTAGTGGTATGGGGTTTGGTATAAATGAGAGAGTGGATGTGGAGGATATATTGATAGATGTATAGGGTGAGAGATAGGGTAGTGCAATGGAAAGAGTAGTAGAAAGAAGTTTGAGATGAGTCAGAAGGTTGGGCTACAAGATATATTGAGCGAAGTTTAGGCTGAGAAATAGGGAAGTGCATTGGAAATGCTAAATTAGAAGAAAGTGATAAATATATAGATCCATAAGTACATTGAAAGTATATAGTTGCATAAAGGAGGTATGTATATTGGGCAGCATTTCAGGTCCTAGTGCCGACCAGTCTCAAACAAGCTCAAACAGGCAACTGCCCTTGTCCTCTCCGCCCTTAACAGCCTCAAACAGGCAACTGCCCTTGTCCTTTCCACCCTTAACAGGCTCAAACAGCCAACTGCCCTTGTCCTCTCCGCCCTTAGCCTCGACGCCCGGGCTGAGACGCCATAACCCTGGCATTTTATAGCCCTAGTAATCAGGAGACCCCCATCAGCCAATGGGAACCCTAGCCCAAACACTATCCAATCACAACACTAGCCCTAAGAATCTAGAACCAATAGGATACCATGACTTTACAGCCAATTTTAGCCCTAGTCCAAGCACCCACTCAGTTCAAAAACCCTGATCTCTACATCAAATAGATGCCCTATTCATAACAGTAGCCCCAACCCAAGTCCAAGCAACCAATGGCACAGGAAACCTTAGTCCCTATTTCCAATAGAAAGCCTAACCCTACTCTTAGTCCCACAACTAGTCCAGCAATCAATCACACCAGAAGCCCTAATCACTACTTCCAATTAAAGGTCTAACCCTAGCCCTAGTCCACCCTAGTCCCAACAACCAATAACATAGAAAATCCTAGTCCCTACTTCAATTAGAAATCCTAACCCTAGCCCTAGTCCCAACTCTACATTGATTGAATCACAGACCCAGAAACCATTCAGAACACTCAAATACCTAACCAATGAGGACACTAACTCTAATCCAATAGAAACATCAGATACAACCACCAATCAGTGTATACATGTACCAACCACTAGCAGACCATATAAAGGTCCCAACGACCTCAGACAAGGTTTTCTGACCAGGGAGTTGGAAGCTGCTGCTCCTGTTCAGAAACTCCTAGAAGACAGACAGACTCAATCCACACTTTGGACTTCTGCAGGTAAAGGCCTCACTAACTTGAAATCTAACAATACTGTTTGAATAAAACTTTACTCTCTCTACTGGCCAAAAAACGAAGTGCACAGTCCCTAGTAAACACAGTTTAAACAGCTCACAGAAGCACCCTCTGATGTAGAATATCCCTGTTGCTGGGGAGGGGGAGGTGAGGCAGGGAGGCTGGTTTCACTGACTTGTAAACACAAAATGGTGGCTGGGGGTGCACTGTTTTAACTAACAGGTCTTAGCACAGAGCATAGGAGACATTTGGAGGGAAAACTGAATAGTCACCAGGAATGAGAGGGAAAAGCTACAGAGTTTGGACTGCAAATCCTTCAATTCAACATGTTAAATGAAAGCAATCATGGGCAGGAAAAAAGACAAGTTTAAAACACAAAACAGGTGATAAAATATGTAATCACAGGCAGGTTAAAACTACAACTTCAAACTGTAACAACCACAGGCAAAGACAGTAATCACAGAAAGGGAAAATCGTTTTTTTAAAAACTTTTGTTTTGGGGTAGAGACAGCACAAATCCAAGGTAGAAACTACCTGTGGACCAAAAAGGTGTTCTTTAACGAAGGACATGATTAAAACCTCCTTTTGGACCTCCTGTTTAAACCCAGAACACCTAAATTCCTTTAGCTGCAGTATCTGCAGCATCAAGGGCAAAGCAAATTCAAGTTTTAGTTACTGTTGTCACAATTTGCTGACTATTTTTGTGACCGTCTTGTCTCTGGCAGTAGCGGTCGCTCCCCCAGGCTTCCCTGGCCAACGGGTATCGTAGCGCTTGGCTGCTTTGTATCATTTGAACCCTTGTTTGCACAACCTATAACGTAGCCTTTTTGCATAATTACCGTAGCGCTTGGCTGCTTTGTGACTTTGGAATCCTCTGCTGGCACAATCCAAAACGTAGCGCTTTTGCATAAATATCATAGCGCTTGGCTGCTTAGTGACATTAGAATCCTTCCTGTGTTTACTTAAAAGTGTAGCACTTATTGCATACTCGCAGCGCGTTACGATTGGTGCCTGGGTCATTGCTGTTCTGCTCGTGCTCTTACTTTATATATGTGCCGATTCTCTGTTGGGTGATCGTGCTGACATATTGCTGGAGCGCTTTAATTTTAATTTCATTTTTAATTTGAGGTCCGCTTTAGTTGCTTGAGGAGCCTTGCCTGCTTGCTCACACGCATTCGCTCTGTGTTGTGGTTTGTTTTTGCCGCCATCTTGTGACTGTGCCTCCCGGCCCGTAGCCCCGCCCCGCTCCCGCCTCCCAGCTGACCCTCTCTCGCCCCTCCTCCTTCACTATCCACTTATGACAGATGCATTTTCGCGCAGCGTTTACGCACAGCGGTCGCGCCCCTTGCGCGCCGAAGGTGCGCCAAAGGTAAGCCCGTCTACGCCCGTCCACGCCTGGACCGCGCCCAGCGCCAGACCCCCTGGTCCCCACCGCTGCCAACCCACTAGAATCACATATGACGCCGCTACTCTCCTCGCCCTCAATCCTGGACGTACACCACTTTGCTGCGAAGCTACTCCTGGACGTACTCACGGCCCTTTCGCCTGCCTTTCCTGCAAGTTCAACTGCTTTAGGACCCTCACCAATTCCTCGTCCTCCAAACACAACTCCGACTCAAACCGCCTAAAGTGCATCCTGCTCAACACCCGCTCGGTCCACAGGCACGCAACAGAACTCTGGGACCTAATCGCCACTGCGTCACCTGACATCGCCTTCCTCACGGAAACATGGATGAACACATCATCAGCTCCCGACATCGCCATAGCCATAACGGATACTTACAAGATTATCCGCAAAGACCGCACCAATCAAACAGGAGGAGGCATTGCCATCGTCCATAGGAACACCATCAAAATCACAACCAGCTCCGACGACAATCTTGCAACCGCCGAACATCTCCACTTTCAGATCCACACCGACCCCAGGACCACACTGAGAGGCACCCTCATCTACAGGCCTCCAGGTACCCGCACCCAATTCAGTGATGACATCAAGGACTTCGTCAGCCCACACGCCCTAGCCTCCGAGAACTACATTCTTCTAGGAGACCTCAACTTCCACCTTGAAAACAAACACGACAGCAACACCACCACCCTTCTGGACAACCTGGCCAATCTCGGACTCAAACAACTTGTAGACACCCCCACCCATGTAGCCGGACACACGCTCGACCCTATCTTCACCTCCAGCAAGCACATCTCCTTCGATCGCACCACAGCTCTCCACTGGATGGACCACAGCTGTGTTCACTTCAGCTACAAAACCTCCCTAACCCACAATCGCCCTCAACCTATTACTCAGAGAAACTGGAACAAAATCACCTCCGACCAACTCCTCACATCACTCAACCAAAACTCCCCCACCCTCTCATTGGACCCAAACCAAGCGGCCACTAAACTCAAACAATGGATCACCCACAGTGCTGACGAATTAGCACCCCTGAAAAAGCACCAGATCAATTCAGCCAGCAAAAAGGCTCCCTGGTTCAATGATGACCTTAAAAAATCCAAGAAGCTATGCCGCACCCTGGAGAAGATATGGAGAAAAAACCCAACCTCAGACAACATGGCCTCCCTCAAGACAGCCACCCGCAAATACCACCAACTGATTCGATCCGCTAAGAAATCAGCATTCAAGGATCGTCTCAACAACAACACTCATAACAGCAAGGAACTCTTCAACATCGTCAAAGAATTCACCAACCCCACGCAGCATCTAACGACATCACTCCCTCCCAAGACCTCTGCGACGCGCTATCCTCCTTCTTCTACAACAAAATTGCCGACATCCACAACAGCTTCAAGAATTCTCCAAGCGTTCAACCCTCCACACCCCCCTCAGATCCTACTCCGCCAACTAACTTCCTCAGCGCCTGGAATCCAATTACCACTGAAGACACCATTCGCCTCATGAACTCAATCTACTCTGGCTCGCCCACTGACCCCTGCCCCCACCACATCTCCAACAAAGCTGACTCCATCCTCACATCCCATCTCCGTGATGTCATCAACTGCTCGTTCAACTCTGCCACCTTTCCAGAAAGCTGGAAACACGCCGAACTCAGCGCCCTTCTGAAGAAACCCACAGCAGACCCCTCTGAACTTAAAAACTACCGACCCATATCCCTCCTCCCATTCCTGGCCAAAGTCATCGAGAAAGCCGTCAACAGCCAGCTCGCCGCCTTCCTTGAATCCAACAACTCCCTTGATCCATCTCAATCTGGATTTCGAGCCAAACAGCACCGACACCGCCCTCATTGCAGCGACCGACGACATCCGAACACTCCTGGACAACAGAGAAACAGTGGCCCTCATCCTAGTCGACCTATCCGCCGCTTTCGACACAGTCTGCCACAGCACCCTTATCCATCGCCTCAGCAACATCGGCATACAAGGAAAAGCCTTGGACTGGATCATCTCATTCCTCGCCGGGAGAACTCAAAGAGTCTGACTTCCCCCATTCTACTCAGAGGCCACCGAAGTCATCTGCGGCGTACCTCAAGGATCCTCACTCAGTCCCACCCTCTTCAACGTCTACATGAGTCCTCTTGCCTCCATCGCGCGTCAACACAACCTCAACATCATCTCTTACGCCGACGACACCCAGTTAATCCTCTCCCTCACCAAAGACCCCAACACCGCCAAAACCAATCTTCACGAAGGCATGAAAGAAGTAGCCGAATGGATGAAACATAGCCGCCTAAAACTCAACTCAGACAAAACGGAAGTACTCATCCTAGGATCTTCCCCCTCAGCTTGGGACGACTCCTGGTGGCCTTCTGCGCTGGGCGCAGCACCCACACCCACAGACCACGCACGTAACCTTGGCTTCATCCTAGACTCCTCTCTCTCGATGTCCAGACAAGGCAATGCTGTCTCGTCCTCCTGCTTCAACGTACTTCGCATTCTCAAAAAGATCTTCCGCTAGATCCCCCTCGAGACTAGAAAGACTTTCACCCACGCACTGGACACGAGTCGACTGGATTATGGTAACACACTTTACGCCAGAATCACAGCAAAATTACAGAAAAAACGCCAGTGCATCCAAAACGCGTCAGCGAGACTCATTTTAGATATCCCGGGCCAAGATCACATCACCGGACATCTAAAAGACCTCCACTGGCTTCCCGTTAACAAAAGAATTACTTTCCGCCTTCTCACCACGCACACAAAGCCCTCTACAATCTAGGACCCGAATGCCTCAACACTCGACTGTCCTTCTACAAACCCACCCGCCAAATAAGATCATCCAATCATGCCCTCGCTGTAGTCCCGCGCATCCGGAAATCCACCATGGGTGGCAGATCCTTCTCCTTCCTGGCTGCCAAGACCTGGAACTCACTCCCCACCCACCTCCGCCTTACTCAGAACCACATCTCCTTCAGAAAAGAACTTAAAACCTGGCTTTTCGACAAATAATGAACCCCTTCCCCTAGCGCCTTGAGACCCTCTAGGTGAGTAGTGCGCTATACAAATGCCAGAACTTGAACTTGAACTATACTCCTCGGGGAGCTACTGGAGGAGTTCCCCCATCTTGTCCCAATGTGCTCTGTCATATCTGGCCAAAAGAGCTTGAGAATTGGCGATGCATTAATAATTAGCAGCCTGCGCTGCAACCCTCTTTCCTGCTATGTCTATGTGCTTACTTTCCTTTCCTACGGGAAGGGTATCCCCAGTAGCTTAGGATTTGGCCTTTTTACGTGCAGTAGGGGTGACAATATAGTCTGGTGGTACTCGACTCTGAATAAATACAGGAGATGATGGTGTTGCCTACCCTAGGGGTGATAATTCTGGCCCTGATAGGGTACTTAAAGATCTCATTTAGGGGTCTCATCATGGCAGGTAACATTGGCAGATAGTGTATCCCTTTGACTAGAAGTTAAAATGTCGAAGAGGAAATCCTCCAAGGGTTGCCTATGGAGCTGTACGTTGAGGAAAGCTGCTGCTCTTGCAATGACTTCCTGATAGAAGGTCGCATCCTCAGGAAGGGGGAAGGACGAGGTGGATACAGGACAGGGTCATTTGGTGTAGTGAGATCCTTGTCACATATATTTATCCAAGGAATCAGGCTCTCCTAATGGTTCCCCTTAAGCCACCAGTGTCGGAATGTGGTGATGCTTGAGGGGACATGTCTGGTATTCTGCTGTGGTTATGGCAGATAAGGAGACTGAGTAGGTGATGGTTATGGTGGTGAAGATGTTGGAGGGGGCGGTGGTGTAGGAAGTGGTTGACAAGAAGGGCTAGTAGACTGGGCCCTCCTTTATGAGGCTCTGCGTCACTTTTACGCCACGGTGTGTCATTTTTTGTGACGCACCAGCGGCGTAACAAATGCGCCTTGTTGTGACATATTTACAAAGTGACGCATCTAGGTAGATGTGTCACTTTGTAAACCCCTGCGCCACATTATACCTGCACCAGGTATAATGTATGCAAGGGGGGTGTATTGACGTAAGGAAGGGTCGTAGAAGTGACGCAGTGAAATCTATGAGATTTCACTGCGTCACTTTTAAGACGCCGTTGCGTCAAAATCTTGCGCCTGCCTCACAGCAGGCGTAAGAGTGACACAGGCCCTTTCACATTGCCCCATGTGAAAGGACGCATTGCTGGAGTTGCGTCACTTTTGTGACACACTCCAGCAATGCGTCAGTTTTGCGCTTACAGATACGTCAGAAATACTGACGTATCTGTAACTCCTTGCAACATGATGCGTCATACATTAAAAATGACGCATCAGGAATGTCGCAAGGAGTGCGCACTGAGAAGTGACACATCGCTGCTTTCACGCAGCGGTGCGTCATTTCTCATAAGTGAGGCTCCTAGGGCCTCATTTATGAAGGCCTTGCCCACTGGTGCGTCACTTTTTCCCATTTTAAAAGTGACGCACCGGTGGCGCAAGACCTTCATAAATAAGGCCCCTAGTCTTTTGTTTTCTTTTTGAGAGGATGGTGAACATCTGATACATCCTTAAAAGTACATTTCCTTTTCAAGGTGGTGCAGAGGAAGGTGAAGCAATAATGCAACCAGTACCGGCTTGGATTTGGATTTTCCTATGGCGAATGCCCATTTTTTCTAGGATAGATTCGATAGGAGACGTGGAAGCTGATGATGGTTTTGAGCCTTTGGCTCTGAACGTTTCGGTACTGAGGCGTTCGGTTTGGTCAGTACAGAGAGAAATGGGGTCAGCTGCCGAATCAGACTTGAAGGTCGGGTCGATACGAAGCATGTTCTCGGTCTGAAGAGGTCAATGCCGAAGGCTTAGCCTTGATAGTAAACTTCAGCAGAGGGCTCGAGGGCGGGGTGTCTGAAGCAGCTTTTCAGATCCAACCATGGCAGATGGCAGAGGTGGTCCGGCGACCGCTAATACCACAAATGTTTGGATTGCCTTGGATGGAGAAGCAAGGGATGGCGTCACAGTTCTGACGCGCTCGATATTTACTCCTCTTGGGCATGTTCTTTCGAATATGTCATAAGTGTATTCTGTGTTCTCGCTAGACGTTTCCAGCCAACGCACCCTTCGAGCCTGAAGGGTTTTCTGGGACCTAAAGGACTTGCACACCCTGCATTGGGCTTCCTTGTGGTCGGCGAAAGGCACAGGTTGCACCGAGGTGTTGGTCGGTGTGCTGGAATTTCTGTTGGCAATGCAGACAGAATCTAAAAGGTGTGCGTTTCATCACCAGCATTACATTTTCGGATACAGCTGTTATGATGGTGACTGTAGACCCAAATAGGTGGTGTCCCAATGGGCAATTGGAGGAATGAATTCGAACAGAGTTGTCAAAAGAACATAGATGGTGAAAGCACGAATGATAAACAAAACAGCAGCAGGCAGGAAGAAACTGAATGATCTAACAGAATCAAATCACGGAGCGAGGGAGCACACACGTCCGAATGCGGGAAAAAACTGACTAATAATAGAGTTGAAGCCTTATTGTCCATACTGCTATGCTGAAAGCTCTTTTCAATCCTTGTAAATAGAAGAATTGTACTTTTAACAGTTATTTCACACTGAATGCACTTTTTTTTATCTTTCTGTTTGACTTTTATGGCTGTTTTGAGCCCTATAAAAGGATACTGACTTCCTCCTGGGTGTCGCACGAAAGAACTCTTGGCGGTTCACTGGTGGTGCTTTCTGTCAGCCTTTCAGTGTTCAAACCCTGAAACCAGCATTACAGCCTGGAATTCATCAGTGCTGCAGCTGCGTTCTTGACTTTTGGAGCCTGATGGCAGAAGAAAACAACAGGAGGTGGAGCCCGTGTCCTGGTGCATCGAGGAACAAGACTGGGCTCCTCACAAGTCAAGGGCCTGAAAATCCTGTAAAAAAATTAATAAAAAAAAAAACGACCGTTCAAACATCCGGGCACAACAGTACATGATAGGAGTATGCAGAGATTGTATCTACAACCACGCATGCTACAAATGTTCTAGGCATATAAATAACATCCATCAAAACCAGACAATTTCAGATGGAGACAATTAAAAAAACCTGTTACGTTACACTACCAAGAAGTAGGGGTTGTTCACAAATTATAGGTAAAAGGTGCAATCCGTAACAGATGGCTTATACCACATCCTCTCTTATGAGCATTAGATGCTCCAGGACACCCCAGAGTATTAGCGCGCGTTATAAAACTGCTATATCATACCATATCATGCTGTTCCTGTGTTGGTCTCGAGAAAAGGAACATTGGGGTGGTTTACGCCGTCAATTTCCCTCGTGAATTGTTTTTTAGAACGATAAAACTCTGAGAAATGTTGATGTTTTTAATATGCTTTTTAAAGGAACTAATGAAGAAATATAGGCCCGCTTACCCACACTGTAAAATCTTCTCTTTCACTCGCTGCTCGAGCGGGGCTCAAAGCCCTTAATTCCTCAATCAGCGCCATTTTGGTTGAGGACTCGTGCCATTTTTCGGACGCCATATTGGTGTGCGCTCTAGTGGTGGGGCAGGCTGTACTTGCTTGCCTAATTAAATCGGGCAATGGAAGCGCACAGCGCGCGCAGTGGGGGCGCTGGAGGCAAGCCAGTCTGCGCCCATTTTAGTTGAGGACTCATGCCATTTTTCGGGCGCCATATTGATGTGCGATTAACAGTCGTTTGTTAGTCAAACACCATGTGGAGGTGTCAGTTATGATTGAAGTTTTGAACTTGGGCGCACTGTTTATAACAGAAACGTGGATTAGCGCCGAGTCCGTGGTAGATATAGGACTTGCCTGTCCTGCTGGTTATAAAATCTTGCACAACCCAAGAATGGCGGGTAAAGGAGGGGTGGGAGTGATTTTTAAGGAAGAATTTAACTTTGTACCCCTGAAGAATGATGAGGTTGTGGGGATAGAACTTCTGGGCTTCGCGCTGCAGGAACCCAGAGGAAGCCTACTCACAGGAAATGTATGCTATAGACCCCCTAGGGTGTGCTACTCAATACCAAACATTTTTAGACACCATCACTAACCTAACATTAGCACATTCTAGAGCAATCAAACTGGGAGATTTTAATCTGAGGGAGAATGGGCATTAAGCAGCCATTTGAGAGATCTGAGGCATACTTGCGCGAATCTCAGCCTTCAACAACTGGTAAAACACCCAACCCATTAGGGGGGACATATTCTTGACCTTTTCTTTGCCAGTCAACCTGAAACTGAAGTGCTAAATATAATACCACAAAATTGGACGGATCATTATCTAATTCATTTTAATATTATGCTACCTTGTCCAGTGGATAATTCCAAACATTTAGCAACTTACCGGAGAGGAAGGGAGTGGGCGAAATTAGGAAAGAATAGTGCCCATCTAACCCTCCCAAATGTTAATTCCTTTGCCCCTACCGCTACAGTACAGGAGAATTATAATACCTACTATAATTACATTACAATCCCGGTAAAGAAGCTACAAACTAGAAATAAAATTACAGCACCCTGGTATAACGTTGAGCTGAAACAACTACGTCTGATATGCAAGAAGGCAGAGAGGAAATGGAGAAGGAAGTACCTAGAGCTAGATAAGCAAGAACGGAGACTAGCGCAGACTAAATATAAGGAGCTCATCTTAATGTCCAAGGCTGACTTTTACGCTAACTCTATTTCACAAGCATCTAATGGTACAAAAGCACTTTTTAAGATCGTTATGGACGTTACTGCCTCAACTTGCTGGAGTAATAGAGTGGTGGCATAGCAGAAACTGTGCGATGAGATTGCCTTCTATTTTACACCCAAAGTTGCTAAAATTGTTGGTGCTTTCCATGCCAACGATAACAGTGATCAGGGCAATTCTGTACAGACGGCGGATGAGTTCTTGTGGCAGATAACTACTCTGCATAACTTTCGGATTTTTACTGACCTCTCTTTTAACGTCCTGGCGCACAGCGTGTCCTCGGGCTCTCCCTTTGACCCCCTCCCCCATAAAGTCTGGAAGATTTTCGGCCAAACTACCTTTCCCTGGCTGCAGCAGATATGTAATCAGTCCTTAGAATAAGGTATAGTTCCTGAGGGATGGAAGCAGAATGTGGTGGCACCCCTGATTAAGAAGCCCTCACTGGACCAGACAACTCCAGCAAGTTTTAGACCGATCTCTCTCCTACAATTTCCGATAAAAATCTTGGAAACGGCTGTAAGCAAGATTTTATCCTGTTTCCTGGAGGATGATAAACTGCTGGATAAGGACCACTTTGGGTTCCGGCCAGGTCACGGGACTGAGTCGGCTTTGGCCACCATGTTGGACAACCTACGTATGCGGGGCGACAACGGGAATGTTACTGTTTTAATACTTCTCGATATATCGGCCGTATTCGACACGGTGAGCCACTCAATCTTAGTGGAAAGACTAGAGAAGATTGGGGTGAAGGGACGGGCTCTGCAGTGGTTGCGGTTTTATCTGGCAGGGAGACAGCAGGTGGTAACTTTGGCACCGTTTTCCTCCTGTAAATCCCTTGTAGTTTATGAGGTACTGCAGGGCTCTGCGATTAGCCCTATTCTTTTCAATATCTATTTGCAGCCCCTGTTTCCCATCATTAAATCGTTCGGAGTTGACATGGTCAACTATGCGGATGATACGCAACCTGCGTTTTCCCTGGAAGGAAAACACGCAGGTTCCATGGATACGTTTCAGGAGTGTATGTGTCAGACTTCAGGTTGGCTTCGGAGAAACTCCTTGCAGTTTAATGGGGGGGGAAACTGAGGTGCTGGACTGTTCTTCTGCTGAGATGCATAAACACATACCATTGGAGTTTAGCCTTACCCCTGAGGAGGAACCTTTGGTCCCTGTCAGCACGGTGAGTAATTTGTGGGTTCTGATAGATGCTAATCTCCAAACGGAGTGGCAGGCAAACAAGACAGACAGTGTGTTCTTCTCTTTGATGCGCATGCTGCATCAGATACTCCCAATACTACCCAAGCACTTCCGCTCCCTTTTAGTGAGAAGCACAGTGTTAAGCAGACTGGACTACTGCAACTCCCTGTATTTGGGGGCACCACAGTACATCTTTCAGGGGCTGCAGAGAGTCCAGTCGGGAGCAGCAAAATTGGTGCTAAATAGGCAACGCAGATCCTCCACTACTCTTGCTCTGAGAGATCTCCATTGGCCGCCTATCAAGGAAAGGATCCATTTTAAACCACTCTGTATGGTATACAGAGCGGTACACGGTCTGGCCCCAGTCCCACTACAGCAAAAATGTACCCGGTACCTCCCCAAGAAGCAGCTTCGCTCCTCTAGTGCAAGTTTTCTGGTAATTCCTAGATTCAAGCGTTCTAGGATGGGGGAGAGGGCCTTAAGTGTGGCTGCTGCTCATCTGTGGAATGAGCTACCTCAGAGTATTAGACAAATCAACTCCCTAGTCGAGTTTAGAAAGAGCCTAAACACTTGGCTAAGGCGTGATCCCTCTTCTTTGGCACAGGCTCCTCCGGCTTGTTCTTATGACAGATGAAAACATAGGCTCAAACTAACTAAACTTGTTAAATCAGCAGAACAGCCGTAAAACCATACACGTAAGGTTTTATTAAAAAAAACAAAGAACAATGAAGTTTGTTGAATCAGCACAAGGGTGGTAAAATAAGCCCAGCATTCAAAGACAAGGAAAAATAGAAACACAAGGCGAAAGATACATGGTATAAGTCATGGTTTATTCACAGAAAAAAATGAGCTGTAACAAGTATGAAGTTAATATCTTTCCCTTTATCCTGTTCTTTCTGAACAATCAAAAGGGTGAATAAGTTAGGGTAGTAATAAAACTTTAATTGCAATACTCGCCGGCTTGGATGTCTCCTTCAGAATCTCACACTTAAAATAACCCTTTTGGGATCTGGAACTCGTGGGGGCATATTAACAAGCTGAAGTATCGCCGCTTTCTTGGCACAATTCGCCGAGAAAGCAGCGATACTTCCAGCGCCCTATTAACAAGGGCATTGCAATGCCTGCCTCAAGCCCACTTTGCATGTCAGCGAGAAACATCGCTAATGACATGCAAAGTGGGTGTTCCCACGTCCAACCACATGTAAAATGTGGTTGGAGGTGGGAACACCCTATCACCAAGGCATGCGTTGGGAGGAAAAGACCTTTGATAAACTCGTTTATCGCAGGTCTCCCAACGTCTGCTCTGACCAGGCGTTAGGCATTGATAACATGGGGGTGTGGATCCTCAATCCACCCCCCATATTATCAAGGCACACATTAGTGCGTGAAAACAATGCTTGTTTTCACGCGCTA
Source organism: Lissotriton vulgaris (assembly GCF_964263255.1). NCBI lineage: Eukaryota > Metazoa > Chordata > Amphibia > Caudata > Salamandridae > Lissotriton > Lissotriton vulgaris. The sequence goes on along the minus strand of NC_141688.1, from coordinate 182,716,607 downwards.
ATGTTCACTATCGCCGTCTATCACAGGATTTACTATCGCCTGTGTTGATAATAACGCGCTAACACAGCGAAAAAATCCGGCGATAGTGAAATGTGTGATGTACGTTTTTTAACACACATCATGTTAATATGCCCCTTGGACTTGTAAGTCTTTCAGCAGCACTAGTGACACCCATTAGATGAAGGACATTTTTCACATGTGAACACAGATAAAAAGATCCCTGTACTTCCACCTCTCTTCAAAGAATACATTATGTAAAACTAGTCCGTCTAAACAGCACCAGACAGTGTGGGACTTCAATCCAAAGATGAGCCTTGTCCTTCTTTGATTATAGGCAGTATGTCAGACTGCCAAAGGTTGTTCTGTGCAACCCAATCCACAGCAACAAAAGACATTTGCGGAATTATTACACCAAAAAGACAAGCAAATGAATGGGACTATGAACATCATTTTCAGTTCATCTAAGAGGTGCCAACTAGCCAGCCACACAGATGTTGATACAACCAAAATCATTTGCCTCTGAAGATGAGCCTAGTAAGGCAGATTGGGCGGCCACACCAAGGTGAGAACTCAATGTCTTTGTACAGGTCATCTTTTAACATGCTCTCAAATCTCCTAGCGTCCTCCCCCTTTCCCTTTTCGGTGCGGTCAAGATAAGTATCAATTGTAAACAGAGAGTCCTTCTGAATATAGAACCTGAACTTATAAAGTGTTGGCACCCTCAGTTCTTATGGTGAATTTTATTATTAACCGCTACTCGAGGACTGGCCTAAGGCAACTGCACATTTTGATTACTGCAAGCACCGGGCAAACGTCCACTGCAATGGTTAATACAATGACACTTGTTTTACAGTCCACTTTCAGGAGGTAAGAGATCTGGTCTTGCTGATGTGAAGTCTCCTGCAAAAATGAGGACTTCATGGAAAAATGTAGAGAGACTGTTGAAAACTAAAGGCTGTGCAGTGTACTCTGGCTTTCAGCATTCACTTGGTGACTGTCCTTTCCTAACACATGGGTAAAATGTTGAGTCCTCCCTCCAATTAAAGAGGAAAACACAACTACTGGGTGACTGCACACACTGTCAATGCTTTTGAAAGGTCTAGTACAGCTTAACCACGGGCCGACTGATTTACCTGGGGAGTTTACAGCTTTTACGAGCCTACTCCTCTTCAGAAGATGGCTTAACTTCTCCAAGTCTTTGCAGCAGTGATCAAGTGGGAAGTTGCAGAAAAAGGGGTAGTTGCCATTAGTTTGTTGGTACCCTTGGAAGGAGATGGCCTGCTGGGGCGCTCACATCTGTTTCGACCGTAACAGAATATTTGAATCCAATGCCTGTGAAAACCAATGGACGGAGTGTGGAACATTGCAAGCACTCACCCCCAGTCAACCGGGGGATGAAACCGGTCCCAGGATGCTTGTTTCCGGTCCAGGGAAGACATGGCTTGGCAGTACGGGCTGGACTGTTCCAAGAGGCACAGGGTCAAGACTGATTTGCATATAGCTGGGTCTGAACTGGGGTGGTGGAGTGACATAAAGAACGATGATGGTTTCAACCCAGATCAGTTGACTGGGTGTGAGTGCTTGCAATGTTCAGCACTCCGTCCATCATACCCTTTGGTTTCGCTTCATCCTATACCAGTGTCTACATTTTAATCTGAACCACCTGCAACAAGGTTGCCTAGACCACACACACTCTCCATCAAAGCGGCCTGTGATTTCTGTGCTTTATTATGAGAGGAACACCAGAAGAGATGTCCGACTTGGATCCTGCTCTCATCCTGCCTGGTGCAAAGGCCAGGAAAAAGTTCCTTGCTGGTTCAGCTGAAGCTTCCACATACTGCGAGTCGTCATGACTAGCTGGACAGCATGATGCTGGAGATAGTGCTGCATCAAAGAGTCCTGGCTGCATACTGTCCTCATCGAACACCCTTTTGAGTGTAGTTTCTGGGGTCAGCTGAGCACAAGGTGTATGGGTGGAGCGTGATCTGGGGGCATGTCTGTGTGCCAAATGGTAACAGTGCAGGCTTCAGCAGGTGTTTTGTCATATAACTGCCCCAACAAAGTTCCATTTGGGGTAGAAGTGGAAAATGCACATTTCCCTTTGGGACAGGAGTAACCAGAATGTCTGGTTTACATGCAAACTCACAAAGTCGCTCTCCGGAATCACATACGCTCTAAATGAAGGTAAGAATAACAAACACTTTCGCTCTCTGACTAGAGTGTCAACAACATGAAAACATCTGTTCAATATTTTCAGGACCACTTAAATAATTGACACCTTAAATAACTAATCCAGAGATCTTTTTTAGTCAATCTGACAGCTCGGCTTGTGGAACCATAGGTATTCGCACAGTCTGGTCTTAAGAATTATGTTTGACTGGAATGCAGTTTAGCTGTAAGACATGCAAAATCTCTTGCTTACAATGCAAAGAAAAAGGCAGGGATGCAAAGCATCCCCACTGCAGAAAAAATAAAATTAGTCATAGAAATAAATACTGAAAATCACATCATAACATTTCCAACTGGCTCTTTGCGACAGTAATTAACCAACTAAATGGTGCTCATTTTATCAACTTTAGAAGTGTGAAATGCTGTTTCAGTCTTACAGTTACAAACTGTGACAAGAATTTAAATGTTAAGGTCTTTTATGGTTAATTAGTCTACCTAGACAATCATTCAGCAACCAAGACTCCCATGTCTCACAACCACGGAACCACTGTCGCCCAATAGCAGTGGGACCCCAGCAAAATAAAGGTTGGAAGTGAAGAGGAAAGAGGGCAAAATAAAGACTGAGATGGGTGACGACCCATTAAACGCCAACCAGCAAAAACATACAATGCCACAGAAACAGCCATTGCTTAGAACATCGCATGCCACTGGACTAAATAGGACAAATTTGCAAAAAAAAAAAATAAATAAATAAAAGACTTTTGAATGTTCCAGGCCTCTTTTCTAACAGTGAGGGGTTTTATAAACTCATAAAACAGTAGATGCTCTGTCAGCAAGCAGTATGTAAGTATTGAGCTGAAAATAAGATTTTTTCCAACCGGTAATGACTGTCACAATGACAGGATGAGAGTAGACAAGAGTTGGGACTGGTCACAGGACTACCATGCAGTGATGTGTAGCAGAGGTTTTGTTATCCACTGGGCCAGCAACGTAACGAGATGGCACCTCCTCAGTGAGTACATTTATACTGAAGAGCACAAATGGACTGGGAATTTGCACGTGGCATGTTTTCATCACAGAAATCTTGTCCAAGTTAAATGTTGTCAGCAAAGTAACACAGAAACTGGAACAGACTACATGGAACACCTACAAATCCCAGCCAACTTCACCTTGAGTGGAACAATAGTCTACTGACACCCAGGACCAGGGCCAATTCCACCAGTAACTTCCCAGAATGAGTTGCTCCACTAATCAATTATTCCAGCATCTACATCCTCCTAGGACACCTCAACTTTCACCTAGAAAACCTGACCGATCCCAACGCAATCGCAGTTCTTGAAAGTCCTAGGAACCTTGGACTCGCCGAACACGTATCGGTGCTAGGTCCAACCCTGGTGGGATGTCCGACAGCGCATCGGTTGTTCCTGTGCATGGTAGCCATCTTCGGATTCTTTTTTCCCCCCATTTTCCTTACTTTGTAATACAGGGTATGTCTTCAATCTTGTCTTTAGTTGTTGGTTCCTTATTTGTGTGATTTTCTTTCCCCAACTGTTTGCATTCCTCCTCTAAGGCAAGCAGCAAAACTACTCCTACTGGTAAGTAACCATTTCGTTTTGCAGCATAAATCCTTTTCTGGATTCACATGCTGTGCATTAGATTATGTAGCAGTTTCCCCCCTCTTTGGGGTGGTTGTGGTAAGATGAGCAAGATTTTGTGAACAGGTGTTGAAGTACCTTTTGCCCCACTTGAGCTTCCTTAGTCATCTGTATATCGACGCAGTAATGTTTGGTGAATGTGTGTGGGGATGCCCATGTTGCTGCAGCACAAATGGTGTCTATTGGCACATTGGCCATAAAGGCCAGGGTTGCCCCTTTTTAGGTCCGCCTACGCAGCGTGCATGCGCTGCATAGGAGGGCCTTTAGACGTCGCTCTTCACTTTTTCAAGCACTGTACTTGTGGCAGCACCCACCTTGCCGGAGCACGCAGAGGCGCACCACAAGCACAAGTGCAGTGCTTGAAAAAGTGAAGACTTCTCTCCCAAGCACACATGCCTACTGCTGCAGCCTGCACTTTTTTTACTTTCAACGCAAGCGTTCAGGTCGTGGCTACACATCCTGGCGCTTTCACTTTCGTTCGCTTGCAGTTATTGCGATCTCCCTTTCCCATTCACTTCACTCCTCTTTAACACGTGATTCTCCATCCACACAGACGGCATCCGCCAGTCCTTCCATCTCTCATCATTCATGATTGTTATGTAGGAGGTAACTTGTTTTGGACGTTTCTGCCAACACATGAGTGTTTCGGTCTTTTTTTCAAAGGAGGTTTCACTTGTTTTTATGCTTCCAATAAGCAAATTCACACGTGATTTCACCAGGGCAATCACTGTACAGAATGGAGGCAGGCTCAGTGGTGTACTGGCAGTAAAGTGGGTGAGCTTAATAGTGCAGAGGATCATGCACAAATTATTTTTTTTCACTGGGGCACACTGCAGCCAAATAGATTGCTCTGCCGTACTTACGGAGACTCTGCGTCTCTTTGCAGCCATAGCGCTTAGTCTGCAGTGCAGCTTCCCTCGCACTTTTATTTTTCAAGATTTTTTTTGTAGCATTTTATATAACTTGAACTTCACCAAAAGGTATAGGAGTGCTTTACATAATAAGCATTAGTTAGTTACATCACACACGGTCACTCATATTTTCTTTAAGGTACAGAGATTTGGCCAGTATAACCTGGTAGCTCTGGTCGTAACGCGAGATCCTCTCCCTTGCCCGACATCTTGAGAACATGTCAGGGCCACTTTCACCATGTCAGTTCTTCTCGCCGGAGTCCCTAGGCCTCCTCCTGTCACCTTTAGAACACAGTGCGTGACCTACAGCCGGCATAGGCGACGCACTTAATGCCTTGTTCCATGGCATCCTATTTTGTTATGACTAGTAGTAAACCTCTTGCTTGCGTTCCTTAGGATATTGCAAAGTCCAGTAAGTGGGGCTACAGCTCCTTAGCCTCTGTATGCTGTGCTGCTGAATGTCTCCTCTTGGACGGCACGGTAACTGAGTCACTCCATTGTCTAGAGAAGACCCAGAGAGAGGGTCAGATTGACACAAGAAACAGACCCTGATAACCACCCAAACATAGGTTTATCCTAAACATTGCTTAGTATCGGGTGGCAGATTTTTGGAGAAATGTCAAAGGCTGCAGGACATTGGGGCAGTTTCTATTCACTAAGTTAGTTCCTATAATTTCTCTTGCGATGATCAACAATGGACAAGACAGGTTTCCAAAGTTACATTGAAAGAATGTGATGCTCACAGTAATTGATATTTTACTGTTTCATAGTTTTTTATTTATATTAAGTTTGACAAAAAGTAACTCAAGTCAACACGTGTTTCGAGAACTATTACTTCATTTGGTGAAATCATTTTTATTGATTGTTTTATTGATTTTAATGATTATTTAACATGCCAAACATTTTTACTGCTTGGTTCTTGCACAGATTTTTGGCTCGGCTCTCCCTTATAATGTATTGGCTCACCCACCTCTACCTCGCAATGCCTGCACTGTACATGGAAACACACTATGCAGCTTCTTAACATGAACAAACAGAAAATATTTCCCTGCACTTCTTTCACCGTGCACAGGCGCACTCTGTCTGAGCTCTGGCGCTCCATTACTACGGACAGAAACGGTCTCCTTAGAGTACCCGCACCGTCCGTGCAGAAATGCTCTCTAATTCCAAGCTTTTGCATATGTTATTCTTTTTATAGCGCTGTGCTTTTCACAAGCGCTACTGCCTACTTGTTAACAGTTGTCTACTTATAAGGTCCCAAAGGCGAGACCTATTGGCTATGCCAATGCTTGTTTCCTTGTTGAGTGGGCTTTGGGCCGCGAGTTTAGAGCTTTTCATACTGAGGCATAGCATACTTGAATTGCCTCTACAATTTAACATGCAATTGTGCCCTTTGTCACTGGTGCTGCCTTATTGGACTGAGTGGGAGAGGTGTGCCGCCGTGGCCAGGGCGACTGACACTGGAATCTGGGGATCACGGTTTGAACCCCGGCACTGGCGGCAAATTAGCCCAGCACCATGTGACTATGGGCAACAGCTTGCTTCATCTTTCTGCCGGCCCCCAGCGCCTGGAGACCCTTACAAGTGATTGTTCGCGCTTCACAAATATGGATTATTATTATGAGTGGGAGACCAACAACTGGTTGTCTGTATGGAAATATTTTGTCTCCTGCATATAGTATAGAAAAGCCCTTTTTACATCCAGGGCATGAAGGCTCCTTTCTAGTTAAGTTTGTTGGTTTTCTAAGAAGACTGCTAGCTATATGCTTCGGTTCATGTGGAATTTGTTTACTCCCTTACATAGGAATTGAGGGTTAGTCCTTTGTATGACCTTATCCTTGTGGATTTGTATGTATAGTTCCTGAATCGTTAATACTTGTAGTTCTCTTACTCTCCGTAAATAGCTATTAAGAAAGCAGTCTGTATAACGATGCATCTGAAATCTGCTTTGTGCATGGGCTCGAATAGCCCAGACCTTAGTTGTGTTAGAACTGTGTTCCAGCTCCACATTGGGGCTGGAGCATTTCGTGGGGGTGCAATCCTTTTGAACCCATCCAGGATGCTTTTGATGACTGGTGCTGTGAAGAAACTTAAAATTAATTTTCTCTGCTGTTGGCTACAATTGCTGTCAGGTGCACCTTGAGGCTTGGGTAGTTGATGTTGCTGTCAAGTAAGTGTGTTAGATACATGAGCACTGTTTCCTGTGGGAATTGAATTTAGGGTATTGTTCTCCGTACACCATATGAGGTAACGTTTCCCTTTAGCTGCGTAGCATTTTCATGCGATTTGTTTTCTTGCCTTCTTTAGTACCTCCATTGTTCTTTGCGATAAGTTTAAATGTCTCAACTTAATGTATTCGGGCGCCAGGCTGATAGGCTGAAGGTCGCTGGTTCCAGGTGAAACGTTTGACCCCTTTGCATTGTGAGAAGATTCTTCTCTGCCTTGAATTTGATCATCTGTCCCCTGGACAGTTAAAGTAGGCTTGAGTACCATGTTTGCCTTACACATTGAGGGCCTATGAGAATTAGATGTGTTCCTGGTTGTCTGGCTTTTTCCAGTACCTCTTGTAGTAGAGGATTCAGAGAAAACGCTTATGCAAATGCAAATCAGTTTAGCGACAGGGCATTCCCTTTTGAAAGGTGGTGTTGACACCTGGAGGCGAAGAATTCATATTTGTTTGTTCTCCATTCTTGTGAATAGGTCTATTTCTGGAATTCCCAAGAGGCTGAAGAACTGTGGCAGTCTCCTTTGCTTTATCTCCCATTTGTGTGAGCAACTATTCTGTCTGCTGAGTTGATCCGCTTTGGTGTTGTCCTTTCCTGGCAGGTGAATTGTCTGTAGGCTGATTCTCCTTGAATTGGCCCATTTCCATATTTTCTGAGCTAGTTTGTTTAGAGAAAATTATTTTGTTCCTCCCACTTTGTTGAGGTAAAATATCATTGTGCTATTGAATGTCTGGATCTATATTGACTTCCCTTCTATGTGGGCTCGAAATACCTTTAGTGCCAGGAACACTGTCTTCATCTCTAGGAGGTTGATGAGCTTTATAGAGTCTGTATCGTTCCACTGAACCCTTACCCTCAGGTTTCCCAAATGTGCTCTATGACCCTTGTGGGATGCATCTGTTGAAATGGTCAGTAAGGGAGTTGGTGATTGGAAAGGTCTGCCAAGTGTTATGTTCTTGGATGCCCACCATTGTTCCTCTGTCTGAACCTTTCCGGTTACAACCACTAGATCCTCACAACTCCTTGTGGTTTGCGACCAACTGTTTCACAGGCACTTCAGTTGAGGCCATGTGGAGACGTGCATGGGTGATGAGGGGAATGCATGCCCATGAGTTTCATGACTGCCCTCCCTGTCAGAGACTGACCCTTCTGGTAGAGGCGAGTTTGCTGTTTGATAGCTTCCATTTGCCTTTGAGTCGGGTTTGCCCGTGCAACCTTGGAGTTTAATGTTGCTCCTAGGAAGGTTTTTTCTTGCTCCGGGTTTGTTGATGACTCTAGTTTACTGAAAACCCCAATTTTTGCAGAGTTGTGATCACCTGATGAACGAGTGTCTAACATCTTTGCTTTGAATGTGCCTTCACAAGTCGTCTTGGTAGGGATAGACATGGATTCCTTTCCTTCTTAAGGACGCTGATACTGCTGCTAGGCACTTTGTGAAGACTCTTGGTGCTGATTTTCTTCCGAAGGGCAAGACCTTGAATTGGTAGCGAGTGTCCTCATGGGTGAACCTGAGGTATCTCTGGTGTGCTTGGTTCATGGAGATGTGCAGATAGCTGTCCTTTATCTCTAATGTTGCCATGAAATCCCCTTTTTGTAGCTGTGGAATTACTTCCTGTAGTGCTGACATCTTGAAATGCTGCATGCAAATGAATTTGTTTATTAATCTGAGATTCAAGCTAGGTCTTATCGTGAGATCTTTCTTTGGTACCAAGAAGTAAGGTCAGTAGTTTCCTTTATTGTGTTCTCTCTTTGGTAGCGTCTCTATTGTTTTTGTAGGAATTCCTTTAATAGCTGTGGCGTACCACATTTAAAATCTCTGTCTAGGGTGATGTTGTCCCATTGAAATAGGTGATGTGCTATTCTGCCTCCCACTGGTGGTGTGTGGGGGTCTTACATTGTGGCAAAGTCACTGAGTCTGCTCCTCCCCCTAGAGAGATGTCCCCTGTCTCTTCCTCTGACACAAAAGAACTGCCTTGGTATTCGGACTGCTGGTTTGATTGCTGTCCGCTGCCCTGTCTTTGATGTTGTTATTGACCTGTTGAAAAGACCTCCCTTCCTGTGGGTCTTCGGAGTTTAAACCTCCTCATTAGAAGGTGCTCCTCTGTTGCAGGGCTCCCATGGACCTGGCCGTCGCATTGTCCTTTATTTGTTGTAGGGATTCATCTACCTCACTTCCAAACAGGGCGTCTCCTGTGACAGGTTTGTTAATTATGGAGGATTAGACTTCTTGCTTGAAGCCTGAAATTCAAAGCGAGGTGTGCCTTCTCAACGTTGTGTCTGTGCACATTTTTATGCTGATTGTATCAGCTGAGTCTAGAGCTGATTTCAGGCAGTTGTTTGCTATGTTTCTTCCTTCTGGTATGATGGGTTTGCTCTTTTCTTATCCTCGCCTGGGAGCTTGTTCATCAGTTCTTCGATGTTGTCCCATTGTTGGTGGCCATACATATTGAGGAGGGCATTAGAGTTTGCAAGGCGCCATTGTGTTGCTGCCACTTTCTCCCCACCATGCCCATTCTTTTACTTTCTATCTCTAGAGGTGGGACAGTGGAGGAGTAAGCATTGATCCTTCTTCCCGTGGTGACAATGATGGAGTCTGTCACTGTTCCCTTGGATGCCTTTGTGGAGGGTTTGAATTTTTTCTCAACCCTTGCCTTGGCCCAGAATGCTTGGCAGCATTGGAAGGTATTGTGTCCCCTTGGTGGATGGTGCTAATAGAGACAGCAAGAGTCTCCTTTCTCCTCCCCCAAGGGCACCCCTTGGGTATCAGCTGCTCTCTTGATGAGGCTGTTGTAGAAGGCTCGGTCGTCTGGTGACTACAGACCTCTTCTGCGTTGTGTCAAGGTCGTTCCATTCTGCCTCGAAAGTTCCCATGGTTTCCTCCTCGTCTGGAGTGCAGAGTTCTTCTTAGATGCTCTCTTCGGGAGGTTCATGGGTTGCCGGAGCCATGAGGGTATCCTCCTCTTCTTCAGCGTCTGCGGTAGCAGAGGGATTCGCCGGGAATCTGAATTCCTTCAGGGCCTCAAACCTCTTCTTTCATTGCAGGAGTGTCGCCATTTCTGCCTCCCGGCTTCTTTTCTTTTTCTCCACTTCGAGGGCCCTTTCGGCGTCTAATAAGATCCTCTTATTGGGTGTGGTGGATTCTGCCTCCGAAGGTATAGTTTTCAGTGGGTTTCTTTTGGTCGCATCTAAACCTTGGTCGTTTTCTTCGATGCCTGTGATACCTTATTTTCGGGGTCCTAGGTATCAGACAGGTGAGGGGTTTACCTTGTCTGTTTTCTTCTCCAAGTCAGTCGTCTTTTTCACGGTAAGCCTTGAAGGATCTCGGCGTCAGACCTCCTGTGTGTCGATTCTGCGGCAACCCCCTGGTCGTCCGTGTCACTTGAGAGGCCCAAGTCCTTCAGCGATGTTTGTTTCTGACTTTGGCGCATGTCTGCATAACGCTCCTCCCTCTACTTTCAACGGGCCTTGAGAGTCTTGGACATGAAAAACGCGCAGGCCTCGCAGTTCTTATCCTTGTGATTCCTCTGCAGGCAGAGGCTCCAAGCGTTGTGTGGATAGCGTTTTGCAACTTTGTAGTGGCAATCTGGATGAAATTTGAAAGAGGTATTTTCCATGGCCTCCAGCTTGAGTTATTTTGACTCATCTGCGTCGTTGCTCCTTGTGGCTCCCCCAATGTAGAAGGTGTCCGGAGGTCTTTCCCCCCTCTCTAGTGTCTTCTCGATCGATCAACGTTTCTTTCTCTCTAATTCCTTAATTTTTTGGGGGATTTCTTCCAAAACTTCGTAGTGTCTCCCTTTGCTTCCAGACCCAACGGCAGAAAAAAGAATCGGAAGATGGCTACAACGCACAGGAACTTCTGGGGCGCCTTCTGACGTGTCACAAGGGACGGACCTAGCACCAAATGGTGGTAGACAACGCCCCAAAGAAAGGAAAAAAAAACAGACAATTTTGGGCCCAACAACTAAATGTCAGAATAATGCACAGCATGTGACTACATAAAAGGTTTCATGCTGCAAAACCCTATTACCACAGACAAAAACTCTGCAACCATCGTACTGAAGAAGCCTTCAGGAGACTCAGTCAAATTTCCGAATTACTGACTGATCTCCCTACCATACACGGCCAACGTCACAGAAAAAAACATCAACAGACACCTCACAAACCACCAGCTACTCAACATCATGTGATCAGGGTTCAGACCAAACCTCAGTATGGAGAAATACCTAATCACAGTAACAGACAACATCCAGATGATCCACGAAACCGCAGCCCTCGACACTCTCCAATCCCATCCTGATCAGACTACTTCACAAGGCCAGCGGCTGAGCCCTCCAATTGATCGGTTTCTTCCTTAACGGAACAACACAAACAAGCAACATGCCAGCATACTCCTCAGAAGCCCAGAAACTCTTTTGCAACGTCTCGCACGTTTCTCTGCTCAGCCCAAGAGTATTCAACATCTAATGACGCCACTAGCAGAAGTCATCTGTGCACACATCAACATACTCACCTACGCTGATGACACAAATACCTCAAACTTAATAAAGACCAGACGGAAGATGTGATCTTCAGAAATAAGGCCTCACCGTGGGACTCTGCCTTGTAGCTATGGACCACAGACCCACCATGACCCCCATCCTCAAATAAACAAGAAACCTGAGGATCATTATAAACAGCAAGCTGGACGTGTCATGCCAGGTCAACACCCAGCAGGCACCTCCACTCAGCCAGACTCACTAGCATAGGTGCCACCTACATGCAAAAGCAGATCAAGAGTTTGCGCCTTCTCATGCATTGCCCCTAAGGATTGGAACACCCTCCCACACCACATTAGAGCTTCCTCATTGCATCTGAATTCCACAAACAGCTGAAGCCCTGGCTCTTCGAGTAAGGCCCCTCGAGGCCTGCAGCACACATCTGCAAAGCATCAGGACACCTCTTGGGTGGTTATGTGCTATAAAAAGCCACATGACATTGAAGCCCTCATCTTGGTAATTTAAGTCCATTCATTTTTTCAGAACTGTGTGGAAACCGAAAAAACTGCTTTCACATACTGCTACCTTCTTACGCTGGAGCTCCTCACCACCTTGCTTGCCCTGTATGCTGCTGCATGCAATGTTTCCAAATTAGTTATTGCTGCTAGACTGCACTTCCCTTTCCGTTTAGTTTAATTGAATTTACCAGTACCCTGCCCAGGAGGTGAACAAGTCTTGATCCCTTTGCTAATTTCGACCCTTCCACCAAAGTGATGGTAAGCTGTGTAATCATTTGGCAAACTCTTGCACTTATAAGGTCATAGAGGTACAGTCTCGGCATACTTGTGCCAATCTCCAATACCCATTCAGTCATGAAGGTGATATATTGCTATCTTTGAGCCAATCTCCTGACCTCATCAGATATATGGAGCTGTAGCCTTAATCTCTGGAGCCAACCATCTGAACTCTACAGTACTAGAAGTGACAGACTACACGCTTGTCACGTGAATCGTGCACCCCTCTACAAGCTTCAGTAGCCATCCTGAGCCCACCATGTCTAAATGATATAAGGTTAAAAGGCATAGAAGTGAGTGCTACGCTGTACCAGCCACCAGGGCGGTAGGTGGCAGGGGCACCTACTAATGGCCTGCCTTCTGACATTTTCAGGAAATGTAAGCGAAAAAACAAAGAAGCACTTTTCTGCAGACCCAAACACAGTAAAGAACTTTGCAGAAACGTTCTTGTCACTTCTCTCTGGCCTGGCACTTCTGTTTTTGGCGTGGCAATGGTTAGGGACATTGCTTGTTTCTTTGATTACTTGCATCTTTAATGTGTTTCTTAACTTTCCTGGGGACAGAACACCCATCTGCATAGTGACTTATAACCCCCAAAGTGTTCGCCTGGTTGAAAGACCAAGCTCCTACAAAGCACAGAGTATGAACCCCTGATCCATCAAAGAAAGGAAATCCCCGCACAACGATAGAAGCAAAAGCCACATCTACCAGAAAAGGGTGACTACATCCATAAAGTGACAAGGCTCATACCAACCACAAATACAAGGAAACTCGAAAACATAAAAATGGGACATGCAGCTGTAGGAGAGTAGGGTCTGCTATCCTATGGTCACCCCAATTTTTGCTTTTTGCTTCACTGGTTTTCGACTTACTGAGGCTGTGGGCCTGCTAATCAGACCCCCAGCCTGCTGTTCTCTCTCTAAATTTATAATACATGTGCTATAGGTACATACCACAATTGGAAATGGACTCCTTGTCAGCCCCTGTACCATGCACTATAGGTGCCCAGGGCATAGGTGCCACCAAGGCCTACCAGGGGCTGAAGCATAGCTTTTGCCACCCCTGGCTGGTTCTTAAATTGACACAACTGGCTGATCACTCAGCTGGGGCAAGTGGGTGTAATCACCCCTTGCTTAGATATAGTATACCTATATCTAAACCTATATCTGGACACATATATAGTCTGTAAGCCACTCCTATGGAAGGCCTCATCAATCCTGGAGGCAGAGTGCGTGGTTTTATGTGAGATGGTGCTCTGGCATGAGCTGAGCCTGTCTACAGCTGTCGGGAACAACTCCCTAAGCTGATCCGGGATAATGCCATACCATATACTCTTAAGCGCCTTATAATCCTCGCGGTTATATAGCAACTTTGGTTTGGCTTTATCAAAACATGTCGTGTAAGGTGTCATACGAATTGGAATACTACCCCCTCGCCAGTTCTGGCGACGGGGGTAGCATTCCACCCTTCTAGAGGGAGAAGACATGTTACTTTACTGAAACGCGGTTGATTTAAAATGAGCCTCAGATCCACAAAATGGATGCCCCTGCCACAGACACGGGTCTGACCTCCTGCTGCTGACCGAAACCCGGCAGAGGAGGCCTGGACAAAGAGTTTCCTGTCACAGGGCGGTGTCAAACCACCCCAGACAGGAGATAGTGGATTGGAGTAGGGAGGTTTCAAAGAAACCAGACACTGCCTGGGGAGCACAAGGCTGCCCCTTGCAGGATCCGGCCAAACCGGTTCTGGGGCCTCCCAGCCCCTGTCCCAGCGCGGCCAGGATCAAAGGAGAGGGGTGTAACCACCCCCTTCCTGGGTCCCACCCATAGGAGGGGACCTAGCAGGATGTCCAGCCCCCGAGATTCGAATAAGAGGGGGAGCAGTCCCAACGGACCTCAGATCATCCTGAAGAAACATAAGAAACGAAATCTGGACCCTTCGACTTTCTACACGACGTGAGAAGACTGAAGAATCTCCCTTGTGGTCAAGGAGTGACCACCCTGTGCAAACAGGCACCATCCAGCCCTCGACCCTTGCTTTGTTGCAGTTCCCGCCGGAACTCGAGCGACAGAGATCGACGAGATCAAGCTTGCCTGCCTTCTACCTGCCGGATCCACAGTCCCTGCAGAGCTGAGACCCGTGGAGGCGACCGGAAGCATGGGGCACGCCATCTTGAAAAGGCCACGAGACGCTGACCGTGCAGCCCACGAGTGACCCTCGAAGCTGTACACCGGGGTTTGAGAAGCCCCAGCCCCGAGCTCCACTTGCACCAAAGCTCACCCCTCCACACTCGACGAGTGCTGCGTGGGGCCCTTCTGCTTGTGTGCGCTCGACGCGTTGGCCCGGTCACTTGCCAGCTGGCTTGTGGCCCCTGTGCCGACGAACTTTGAAATACGACTTGCTTTTCTGGTTGCTCCAGATCTGCACCAGCTCCTGTGAAAAGGAACACCCACTCTGACCCTCCTGGTTCGAGTGATAAGCAATCTCCCGGTACCGCGTGGATTGCTTTTGCCAAGTGCTGTTTGCTGCAATCTTGAAGCCGACGGTGCTGACGGCGAGAGCCTACGTGGGACAGATCGTGACCTGCTCCTGGACGTCGCAGATGCCCCAGAGCCCACGTGACAGCGGAGAGAAGCCTATCGACAACCGCCTGATTGCGCCCGACATTGCCTGGTTCCGTCCTGGTTCCACCCTGGTCACTGCTGAGTGACCCAGACTCTGTCCCCTCTGCTTTCAGGTACTTTTCTACTTCGATCCACCCTTGGATCGCACCGGACACTTCTGCTTCACAGCGCCTGCAGCTGCAACAGCTTCAAGCACCAAGAACCTGCGTGATAGAACCCGACGCCACTTCGACCCTGTGCACCCACGGCCTGTGGGTGAGGTAACTTTGCAACGCCGGTGTCCATACACTGGTACACACCTCTAGGGTCTGTGTCTAAAGTTTTGTGTTCCTAGGTTCAGCGGAAGTATCTTTTAATTCACTTTAACTAACTTTTACGCACCATTGACAGTGCATTGGTGCGCGCCGCACTTTCCGTGCTGCACCCGTCTCCTGTGGGCTACTCCCGACTTCTTCATTGCTTGTCCTGACTGCTCCCAGCGAATCTCTAGGCCCTAGGCCTAACCATTGTTCGATAAGTGTTACTTATACCATTTTTTTAATATATGGTCTGAGTGGCCACCCGCCCTCATCCATAAACGTGCAACTTTATATGTGTAACAGTGCTTTTGATTTAACGCTTGTGCCCCTTTCCTCATAAAGAGTACTGGGGAGTAATTTAGAAATAAATACATATATTTTTATAATATATACTTGTGTGGTGTCCTTTCATTTGATTACAGGATTGTATGTGGTAAAACAGCTCGCTTAACACGACCTCTTAAGTTAAGCCTTTAAGGCTGCTTAGTCCATGCTACCACTAGGATAGCTTGTCTACAAGGTTGACTTACAACCTGACATCTTTGGGGTTTGTTTGGACTGATACCCAGTGGTTCCAGAATTGGAAACACTACATATCAGGCCAACTTCTCACATTGGTGTGCAGCGGTGCGGATTTGAGCTTGCTGTTGTTTTACCATTGCAATCTTTATCAAATTGAAAGATCACATCAAGTACCTCTAGGTACATATAAATCAAAAGCTTAGCATATTAAGTTCTACTGAACTTAGTAGTTGTAGATTAAAGGGATTAGCACACCCTGACTACAACTCACTAGCAAGGTACAGTAGGAAACCACTTAGTGTAGGTAAGTGCACCACTTACACCTCACTAGCAGTCATGTCTGATACAGGTAGAGCTTCAGGCTCTGCTCCTGTAATAGTTGATCCTATAGGGACAACATCCAGATATGACAACCTTAGCCACTAAGACCTGAGTGCCTTGTGCACAGCCAGGGGGCTAAAAAAGGGCAGAGGCCCTACCATTCCTTCCCTAGTAGCTCTCCTAGAAAAGGATGACCTAGATAAGGTGAGTCAGACTCCCTTAGAAACAGAGGAAGGGATAAACTCCCCTGAGAATGAGGATCTTCAAGAAGAAGTAGAGGAGGAGGAGGAAGACCCAGAGGAAGGCTCTGATTTAGACGAGCCTGAAGATCAGGACCAGGGGGGAAACCAGGTACAGGTTGCCAGGCTTAACCAGGCCAACTTGGACCTACATGGGAATGGAGAGGGCCAGCACCACTCCAGATCTCATAACCAAATTCTCCCAGGTAACAGGAGGGTGAGATCTCTATCAAGGGATTCTCATCTTTCTAGTGCCTCAAGAGAATCTCAAAGAGGAATGACTTCCTCCCAGAGAAAAGAGCATAGGGCCAGGATGAGGGCTGTCCAACTCCAGATAGAGAGGGAGGAGGTAGCTCTGGCTCAAGCTAAACTGACCTTGGCTCAAGCTAAACTTACCTTGGCTAGGGAACAGAAAATAAGTGGCTTAGATGCCACTGGTGGCAGCAAAGTTCCTAAAGAAAAAGACAGGGCCTATGACAATAGAAACCTGACAAAAATTGTGCCCCCCTACAAGGAAGGGGATGATATCCACAAATGGATGACTGCTCTTGAGAGGGCCTGCATGGTACAGCAGGTCCCTGAGGATCAGTGGGCAGCAATTTTATGGTACTCCTTTTCTGAGAAAGGGAGGGACAGGCTCCTCACTGTTAGACCTGAGGATGCCAAAAACTACTCTGTTCTGAAGAGTGCTCTTATTGAAGGGTTTGGCCTAACCAATGAGCAATACAGGTTGTTGTTCAGAGACACCCAAAAAGCACAGACTCAGGACTGGACTGATTTTGTAGATTGTGCCACTAAGGCTCTGGAGGGTTGGCTGCAGGGAAGTAAAGTTTCAGACTATACAGGATTGTACAATCTTATGATGAGAGAACAGATCCTTAATAACTGTCAGAACCAGCTGTTGCATCAATACCTTGTGGACTCTGATTTGACCTCTCCCCAAGAATTGGGAAAGAAGGCAGACAAATGGGTCAGAACAAGGATTAAGCAGAAAAACCAGAACCAAGGTGACCAGAAGAAAACAGACCAGAAGGGTGGGAATCAGAAAGATAAAGAAAAGGACCAGAAGTCTTCAGGCCCCCAAACTAGCAATAAGGAGGGGGGTTCCCAAAATGGAAACAAGAAAAAGAAGAATGATGGCCCAAAGAAACCTTGGTGTAATACCTGCAAATCAGTTTCACACTGGGGCAGTGAATGCACTAAGAAAAATCCAGTCCCCACCACTGCAGCTCCTAAAGCAACTGCACCCCCTAGTACAGTCAGCAGTGGTGGTACACAGCCAAAGGGTTTAGTAGGGTTGACCCTGGGTACTGAGGTGGAATCTGGCCTAGTCAGAATCCCCACACAGGCAGTTCTCCTATATGACGTGGACTTATCTTTGCCCACTGCAGTAAGCCCCAGTAACCTGGGCAAATATAGGCAGACTCCCTTAATTAATGAGAAACTGGCTCAGGCCTACAGGGACACTTGTGCCAGTGTCACAATGGTGACACCTGGCTTTGTGGACCCTGGACAGATTGTACTAGGTGAAAGTTACCTAGTGACCAATGCAAGCAACTCCACTACTTCCCATAGTGTGGCTGTTGTGAACTTCTCCTGGGGAGGGGTAGATGGCCTAAAGAAAGTTGTTGTGAGTGCAGACCTCCCAGTAGACTGTCTGTTAGGCAATGATCTTGAAAGCTCAGTTTGGTCAGAAGTGGAGTACAGGACTCATGCAGAAATGCTAGGGATTTCAGCTCATGTCCTTGCAGTGACAAGGTCTCAGGCTAAGAAGTGCCTTCCTGAACCAGTGGTGGATCTTGAAACAATAGACCAACCACAACCCAAGAGAAGGAGCAAGAGGGTTAAGGCTGTGCCTTCCCACTTGCCCCAGGTTGAGGATCAGGTTTCACAGGAAACTGATTCTGCAGTCCAAGAGGAGACTGTCTCTGAGGAGCTTGAACCTGATCAGGTTGAGTTTCTGGGGACAGGGGGACCCTCAAGGGCAGACCTGGGGCAGGCCCAATTAGATTGCCCTTCACTTGAACCCCTCAGACAGCAAGCTGCTGCTGAGGCTGCAGGGAATGCTCAAGGTACCCATAGAGTGTATTGGGATGAAGGACTCCTTTATTCAGAGGCTAGAGACCCCAAGCCTGGCACAACCAGGAGGTTGGTTATACCTTTGAAGTTTAGGGGCTTCCTTCTTACCTTGGCCCATGATATTCCCCTTGCAGGACACTTAGGCCAGAATAAGACTTGGGACAGGCTTGTTCCACACTTTCACTGGCCTCACATGTCAGAAGATGTCAAGGAGTTTTGTCGCTCCTGTGTCACTTGCCAAGCCAGTGGTAAGTCAGGTGGCACAACAAAGGCCCCCCTGATACCACTACCTGTGGTGGGGGTACCCTTTGAAAGAGTTGGAATAGACATTGTGGGTCCCATGGATCCTCAAACAGCATCTGGGCACAGATTTATACTGGTGGTAGTGGATCATGCCACCAGGTACCCAGAAGCAATTCCCCTGAGGACCACCACAGCTCCTGTGGTGGCAAAAGCCCTCATTGCAGTTTTCTCAAGAGTGGGCTTTCCAAAGGAGGTTCTTTCAGACAGAGGTGCCAACTTCATGTCTGGATACTTAAAAGCAATGTGGAAAGAGTGTGGAGTAAACTATAAGTTTACCACACCCTACCATCCACAGTGCAATGGGCCTGTGGAAAGGTTCAACAAGACCCTAAAGGGAATGATAAAAGGTTTACCAGAGAAGCTTAGGCGGAAATGGGACATCCTTTTACCCTGCTTGCTCTTTGCTTACAGAGAGGTCCCACAGAAGGGGGTTGGCTACAGCCCTTTTGAACTTTTGTTTGGCCACCCTGTAAGGGGTCCACTGAGTTTGGTGAAGGAAGGATGGGAGTTACCTCTCAAAAAGCCTAAACTAGACATTGTGGACTATGTACTTGGTCTCCGCTCCAGGATGGCTGAATACATGGAGAGAGCATCCAAAAACCTTGAGGCAAGTCAGGAATTACAGAAAGCCTGGCATGACCAAAAGACTGTTCTGGTTGAGTACCAGCCAGGGCAGAAGGTGTGGGTGTTGGACCCAGAGGGGCCAGCAGCTCTCCAGGACAAATGGACTGGACCCTACCCTATCATTGAGAAAAAGGGAGAAGTCACCTATGTGGTTGACTTTGGCACCCCTAGGAGCCCCCACAGGGTGCTCCATGTCAATCGTTTGAAAGCATTTGTTGACAGGGAGGACATGAGTCTCCTCATGGCCACAGATGGGGAACAGGAGGAAGAGAGTGACCCTCTCCCAGGCCTGCTTTCCCAGAACCCTGATGATGGTTCAGTTGATGGAGTAGCCTTGGCAGGCAGCCTCACTGAGCAGCAACAGGTGGACTGCAGACAGGTGTTGCAGGCCCACAGACATTTGTTTTCACTCACACCCAGTCAGACTAACTGGTGCACCCATGAGGTGGATACTGGTGACAATCTGCCTGTGAAGAATAAGATCTACAGGCAACCTGACCATGTCAGGGATTGTATAAAGGCTGAGGTGCAAAAGATGTTGGAGCTTGGAGTGATTGAGCCATCAGAGAGCCCATGGGCTAGCCCAGTGGTCCTTGTGCCAAAACCTCATACCAAAGATGGGAAGAGAGAAATGAGGTTTTGTGTGGACTACAGAGGTCTCAATGCTGTCACTAGGACAGATGCTCATCCCATTCCAAGAGCAGATGAGCTCATTGATAAATTGGCTTCTGCCAAGTTTCTGAGCACATTTGATTTGACAGCTGGCTACTGGCAAATCAGACTAGCTGAAGAGTCAAAAGCCAAAACAGCATTCTCTACCCCCAGTGGACATTATCAGTTTGTGGTGATGCCCTTTGGTTTGAAGAATGCACCTGCCACCTTCCAAAGGTTGGTGAATCAAGTCCTTGCTGGGCTGGATGACTTTTGTGCAGCATATCTAGATGATATTGCTGTCTTTAGCTCCACCTGGGAGGATCACCTGATCCACCTGAAGAAGGTTCTGGAGGCCCTGCAAAAGGCAGGCCTGACTATCAAGGCTACTAAGTGCCAGATAGGGCAGAGCAAGGTTGTGTACTTGGGCCACCTAGTAGGTGGGGGTCAAGTTCAACCACTGGAGAGCAAGATCCAGACCATACAGGACTGGACTCCTCCAACTACCCAGACACAAGTCAGAGCCTTCTTGGGCCTGACTGGGTATTACAGAAAATTTGTAAAGAACTATGGGTCCATTGTGACACCATTGAATGACTTGACATCCAAGAAGATGCCCAAAAAGGTTCAGTGGACAGTTAGCTGTCAAAAGGCATTTGATGACCTGAAGAAGGCCATGTGCTCTGCACCTATCCTGAAGAGTCCTGACTACTCCAAACACTTCATTGTACAGACAGATGCTTCTGAGTTGGGGGTGGGAGCTGTGCTTTCACAACTTAATCAAGATGGTCAAGACCAGCCCATTGCTTTTATTAGCAGAAGGCTGACCCCCAGGGAGAAACGTTGGTCAGCTATTGAGAGGGAGGCCTTTGCTGTGATTTGGGCCCTGAAGAAGTTGAGGCCATACTTGTTTGGCACTCACTTCCTAATTCAGACAGACCATAAGCCCCTCTTGTGGCTAAATCAGATGAAGGGTGAAAATCCCAAACTGCTCAGGTGGTCCATTTCCCTACAGGGGATGGACTTTACAGTGGAGCACCGCCCAGGGACTGACCATGGTAATGCAGATGGTCTCTCCAGGTACTTCCACTTAGAACATGAAGACTTATCTGGTCAAGGTTAAGTTTAATGTCCCTGCGTTTGGGGGGGGGGGTTATGTAGGAGAGTAGGGTCTGCTATCCTATGGTCACCCCAATTTTTGCTTTTTGCTTCACTGGTTTTCGACTTACTGAGGCTGTGGGCCTGCTAATCAGACCCCCAGCCTGCTGTTCTCTCTCTAAATTTATAATACATGTGCTATAGGTACATACCACAATTGGAAATGGACTCCTTGTCAGCCCCTGTACCATGCACTATAGGTGCCCAGGGCATAGGTGCCACCAAGGCCTACCAGGGGCTGAAGCATAGCTTTTGCCACCCCTGGCTGGTTCTTAAATTGACACAACTGGCTGATCACTCAGCTGGGGCAAGTGGGTGTAATCACCCCTTGCTTAGATATAGTATACCTATATCTAAACCTATATCTGGACACATATATAGCCTGTAAGCCACTCCTATGGAAGGCCTCATCAATCCTGGAGGCAGAGTGCGTGGTTTTATGTGAGATGGTGCTCTGGCATGAGCTGAGCCTGTCTACAGCTGTCGGGAACAACTCCCTAAGCTGATCCGGGATAATGCCATACCATATACTCTTAAGCGCCTTATAATCCTCGCGGTTATATAGCAACTTTGGTTTGGCTTTATCAAAACATGTCGTGTAAGGTGTCATACGAATTGGAATACTACCCCCTCGCCAGTTCTGGCGACGGGGGTAGCATTCCACCCTTCTAGAGGGAGAAGACATGTTACTTTACTGAAACGCGGTTGATTTAAAATGAGCCTCAGATCCACAAAATGGATGCCCCTGCCACAGACACGGGTCTGACCTCCTGCTGCTGACCGAAACCCGGCAGAGGAGGCCTGGACAAAGAGTTTCCTGTCACAGGGCGGTGTCAAACCACCCCAGACAGGAGATAGTGGATTGGAGTAGGGAGGTTTCAAAGAAACCAGACACTGCCTGGGGAGCACAAGGCTGCCCCTTGCAGGATCCGGCCAAACCGGTTCTGGGGCCTCCCAGCCCCTGTCCTAGCGCGGCCAGGATCAAAGGAGAGGGGTGTAACCACCCCCTTCCTGGGTCCCACCCATAGGAGGGGACCTAGCAGGATGTCCAGCCCCCGAGATTCGAATAAGAGGGGGAGCAGTCCCAACGGACCTCAGATCATCCTGAAGAAACATAAGAAACGAAATCTGGACCCTTCGACTTTCTACACGACGTGAGAAGACTGAAGAATCTCCCTTGTGGTCAAGGAGTGACCACCCTGTGCAAACAGGCACCATCCAGCCCTCGACCCTTGCTTTGTTGCAGTTCCCGCCGGAACTCGAGCGACAGAGATCGACGAGATTAAGCTTGCCTGCCTTCTACCTGCCCGATCCACAGTCCCTGCAGAGCTGAGACCCGTGGAGGCGACCGGAAGCGTGGGGCACGCCATCTTGAAAAGGCCACGAGACGCTGACCGTGCAGCCCACGAGTGACCCTCGAAGCTGTACACCGGGGTTTGAGAAGCCCCAGCCCCGAGCTCCACTTGCACCAAAGCTCACCCCTCCACACTCGACGAGTGCTGCGTGGGGCCCTTCTGCTTGTGTGCGCTCGACGCGTTGGCCCGGTCACTTGCCAGCTGGCTTGTGGCCCCTGTGCCGACGAACTTTGAAATACGACTTGCTTTTCTGGTTGCTCCAGATCTGCACCAGCTCCTGTGAAAAGGAACACCCACTCTGACCCTCCTGGTTCGAGTGATAAGCAATCTCCCGGTTCCGCGTGGATTGCTTTTGCCAAGTGCTGTTTGCTGCAATCTTGAAGCCGACGGTGCTGACGGCGAGAGCCTACGTGGGACAGATCGGGACCTGCTCCTGGACGTCGCAGATGCCCCAGAGCCCACGTGACAGCGGAGAGAAGCCTATCGACAACCGCCTGATTGCGCCCGACATTGCCTGGTTCCGTCCTGGTTCCACCCTGGTCACTGCTGAGTGACCCAGACTCTGTCCCCTCTGCTTTCAGGTACTTTTCTACTTCGATCCACCCTTGGATCGCACCGGACACTTCTGCTTCACAGCGCCTGCAGCTGCAACAGCTTCAAGCACCAAGAACCTGCGTGATAGAACCCGACGCCACTTCGACCCTGTGCACCCACGGCCTGTGGGTGAGGTAACTTTGCAACGCCGGTGTCCATACACTGGTACACACCTCTAGGGTCTATGTCTAAAGTTTTGTGTTCCTAGGTTCAGCGGAAGTATCTTTTAATTCACTTTAACTAACTTTTACGCACCATTGACAGTGCATTGGTGCGCGCCGCACTTTCCGTGCTGCACCCGTCTCCTGTGGGCTACTCCCGACTTCTTCATTGCTTGTCCTGACTGCTCCCAGCGAATCTCTAGGCCCTAGGCCTAACCATTGTTCGATAAGTGTTACTTATACCATTTTTTTAATATATGGTCTGAGTGGCCACCCGCCCTCATCCATAAACGTGCAACTTTATATGTGTAACAGTGCTTTTGATTTAACGCTTGTGCCCCTTTCCTCATAAAGAGTACTGGGGAGTAATTTAGAAATAAATACATATATTTTTATAATATATACTTGTGTGGTGTCCTTTCATTTGATTACAGGATTGTATGTGGTAAAACAGCTCGCTTAACACGACCTCTTAAGTTAAGCCTTTAAGGCTGCTTAGTCCATGCTACCACTAGGATAGCTTGTCTACAAGGTTGACTTACAACCTGACATCTTTGGGGTTTGTTTGGACTGATACCCAGTGGTTCCAGAATTGGAAACACTACATATCAGGCCAACTTCTCACAGCAGCCTTCAGAGAATCAGGGCCCACTGCTAAACAGACCAGACCCTCATCAGGAACTGAGAATGGGGCTCCCCTAATAGCAGACAGCAGTGAATAGACCAACTGTGCCACAGCAACAGTCCTTGAGCCTCTGACAGCTCTGAACGCTCACAGGGACAGCATGTGAAGCATGTGCTCAATTAAGACAACCTGCAGCACTCAAAAGGTTCTATTCTGAACTGCGCATGTTCATCATTTTATCTCAACCTGTTGTTGGAAGTGGGAAAGACATGAGCAGGTCAAAAGTGTATGGTATTGAGCAGATTCTAAAACACAAAAACATCCTGAATAAATACTTTAGGTTCTCCATG
The DNA here is from genome assembly GCF_964263255.1 of Lissotriton vulgaris. Classification (NCBI taxonomy): domain Eukaryota; kingdom Metazoa; phylum Chordata; class Amphibia; order Caudata; family Salamandridae; genus Lissotriton; species Lissotriton vulgaris. Next base: position 182,692,473 of record NC_141688.1, on the reverse strand, counting down.
AGCATATCAAGGGCATTTAAACACCCTCATTCATCAGTAAAATAGCTGTCAGAGGGAGGAGAGATTTAGGAACCACACACAAAAATAATGAAAAAGGATCCTACGGTAGTTGGCAGTCCATGGAGAATATTTTGGCTCTTTATAATTACCAGCAACAATCCTGCATCTGGCTTCTCCAAGAATTACTTGTGAGTGTAAAAATTCACAATCTTCAGTATTCCAGCAGTAATCCTCCGAAGAGCAAGGAGTGCACCATGCGATTAAAACTAAACACCAAGCTGCACACCTCAACTTCACTGCAGCGAGATCCCAGCACAGGCTCTCCGCCCAACATCCACAGTAGCAGCTGAGTGAGACCTCAGTAATCCAAGTCTCAAACCCTAATCTTAAAAATTAAATAAAAAATGTAGGCAGTGCAGCATGGTACAGCAGGCTGAAACCCACCTTCTTAAATCCACTAATCATATGAATGCAAGGGATTGTGGTTAGGGAGAAGTGTAGCAGTCAAACGGTGTGCCCTGCAGCAGCTCTGCAGCCATGCTGAACATACCGCGATAAGACCAGTGCAGCCTGAAACTTAATATGGTCCTTCCCGGGAACTCTGAGCAATCAGTCGTTTGCCAAACCTGCCTGTGCAACATCAACACAGCAGCATTTGCTTTCTCTGGCTTCTGAAAAAGTTTTTTAAAAATCTTAAAAAACAAATCTACAAAAATTGCGCATGGGGCAGAATGGCCCACAGGTCTTGCTCTCCACCAAGACATCACTGGAGCTTCTTCATCCCTCAGTAGGCGTTGTAACGATCCTATGGGGAGAAAAAAGGAAAGAGAATGAGCATTAGGCCAAGGGATGAGTGGGTGCTTTTTACAGACTTCTGTCTGGAGGTCTGTTTGTGTAGGTCACCAAGAGATCACTGCAGCTTTCCATTGGTCTAAATCAGAATGTGTGGCTGCTCACTGTACCTCACTGCCATGCCCCCCTCGATGAATGATGATCGGTGGCCCCTCCTTCGTTCTGTACTACTTGCACTGATGGCACAACAGTCTGCTCTGCTTGGAATGAGCCAGGAAAAGGAGCTTAGGATGCGCTTTTAGCTTCACCCCCTTTCTACATGTTGCATCCTCTCCATGTGGAGCGAGTCACCTTCTGCATGAGCAGTGATGTCTACTGCATCACGCTTGCTAAACTTGCAGAAAAAGCACTGACATGCCATTTGAAAAGGAGTACAGCCCTTCAGAGAATTATATACAAAAGAATCCAAGTTAAATTAGTCAAGCCCAAGAATATTTTACAGAAAGGCAGGTGTCCAGTATAGTGATGATGCAAGACACTAGAACAGGGGTATCGGGCCAAAGAAGCTGCACTTTATCCAATGTATTGTGGTATAGTAAATTTGTTGTGGGTGCTAAGAACCTGAAGTCATATACCCCTAGACTCCCAACATAATTCAAAACAGCACAATCGTTCAGCACCCCACACAGTGTACAGTTGACAATGACAGTGAATACAATAATCCAGAAGAAAACAATTCAGTATTTGAATTTAAAATTATTTATAAAGCGCACGTACACCAGCGGTTTCATGGCGCTAAAGTAACAAAAGATCTGGGCAAGAAGGACCGGAGCTGGGGGAAGGAGAGACAAACTGCAAGTGGATCAGTTGAAGGACTTAGTGAAAAGATGAGCCTTGAGCTGCTTTCGGAATTGTGGGTATAGGGTTAAGGCTCTGAGCTCGAGAGGCAGGGAGTTCCAGAGGAGGGGGGCAAGGGTCGCGAATTTCGAGCCTCCCCATTTCTTTCTCCGGAACCGAGGGATTGTAAGAAGGGACAGGGCGGAAGAACGTAGTTCCCTGGTGGGAACGTAGGAGGTGATCTCAGATGAGATGAAGGCCGGTGCCGTGCCCAGTCGAGCTTGAAAGGTAATGGAAGCAAGCTTAAACTGGACACGGGCATGAATAGGGAGCCAATGAAGAGACTTGAGGAGGGGAATGGTGTGGTGGGACTTCGGAAGTTTGAACACCAGGCGCGCCGCCTGGTTTTGGATTTGCTGCAGACGCCGTAAACTATATGCAGGTATACCTGCATATAGGGCGTTGCCGTAATCCAGGCGGGAAACGACCATAGCCAGGGTGATCAATTTGAGGGCAGCAAAAGAAAAAAAAACGGGACACCCGGCGTATAGTACGTAGTGCAAGAAAAGAAGAGGAAACCACAGAGCTAACCTGGGAGTGGAGGGTGAGTTGAGAATTAAGTTTAATGCCTAATGTTTTGACTGAGGTAGAGGGGATAGGAGGAGGGCCTAGGGAGGGGGGCCAAAATAAAGAAGACCGGGGGCTGGAATGAACCACCCGTCAACACCAGCTCAGTCTTGTCTGGGTTGAGTTTCAGATGGTTGTGGTTCATCCAGTCCCGGATGTGAATCATAATAGATTGGAAGTTAAGAACAGAAGGAGAAGAAGAGAGATTAAAGACAAGCTGGAGGTCGTCCGCATAATTAAACACGGCGACCTCCATTTGTTGCAGTGAGAAAATAAGAGGGGCAATGTAAAGGTTAAACAAAAGAGGGGAAAGGGAAGAGCCTTGGGGGACCCCGCACTGAACTTTCCGAACGTCTGCAGTAAAGTCACCCAGGCGAACTGCCTGGGTGCGGTCCCTCAGGAAGGAGGATAACCAGACCAGTGCGGTGCCCCCGATCCCCGCCGCCTTGACACAGGAAAGCAAGATGGTATGATCCACCGTGTCAAAAGCGGCTGAGAGATCGAGGAGGACCAAGGCCTGGTGCTGATTGGTGTCCATTCCCTCCCTGAGGTTGTCCAGGACCGAGAGGACTACGGACTCCGTAGAGTGTGCGGGCGGAATCCGGCCTGGCGGGGGGCGAGAGCTCCGTGCTTCTCCACAAAGGAGCTCAGAGCGCAGGTGACATGGCGCTCTAGCACCTTTGCCAGAAATGGCAGGAGGGAAATGGGACGGAAATTGGCAAGGGTGGAGGGGTCCGCGCCCGGCTTTTTCAAAATGGGTACAATTACCGCTGATTTGAGTGGGTTAGGTACCACGCCTTGGGAAAGAGAGCTGTTGAGGAAGTGAAGGGGGGGGTCTGGACAAGTGGTAAATATATGACGGAGAATATGAGCAGGGCAAGGATCTAAAGGGGAGCCGGATTTGACAAGAGGTATAATGGAGGTCAAAGATTCCTTAGTCAGAGGGGGAAGGGTGGTGAGTAGTCCCTTGGGAGGGGGACATTGGGGGTCCACAAAAGTTGGGGAGGGGGGGGGGATATTGGCCTTGATGGTGGCTATTTTCTGAATGAAATAGTTATTGAGGGAATGACAGAGTTCCTTGGAAGGGGCGGGCTTTAAAGATGTTCTGTCCGAGAACGCCAGATTGTGCACGATCGAAAAGATTTCTTTCGACTGGTTCTCTGCTGCGAGAATTTTGGAGGAGAAATAGATGGTTTTGGCCTCCAAGATGTCTTTTTTGTATTGGGTCAGAATGTTAACAAACTCCAATCGCAGTAAGGGGCAATAGTTTCTCCTCCAGGCCCGCTCCGCACGGTGTACCGCTAGTTTAGTGGCCTTGAGAGCATCGTTAAACCACTGATTGGCGTCCTTCTCACGCTTAGAGGTGATCCGTTTTAGAGGGGCAATGGAGTCGCAGCCGGAAGAGAGCCACTGTTCAATGGCCTTGACCTGGGAAAGGGTGGGTAGGCCTTGTAGGGAGGAAAGGGAAGTGGTGAGTAAGGAGGATAGATTTTCCGGATCAACCCAACCCCAAGCTCGGACCCAGATGTTTTTGGGGAGAGGGGGCTTGACCGGAAGGTGAATAGGAAGGGTAAATGAGATCAGGTAGTGGTCAGACCATGTGCAAGGCGAGATGGAAAGGGACTCTACGGGACAATTCAAGGACCAGATCTGGTCTAGAGTGTGACCTTTGATATGGGTAGAAGAATGGATGTGAGAAGTAAAATTAAGAGATTGAAGGGTCTCTGAGAATTCTTTTGAGGATGAACATTCAGCTGGGTCAGAGGGCCAAAAATTAAAATCACCCAGAAGTAAAATGGAAGAGTTGTTAACTGTGATCGTGGCCAGAACTTCCAAAAAGTCAGGGAGAAACAGTGAAGGGGATTGAGGGGGGCGATAGGTGAGTACGCAGGTGAGAGGGGGTGTGATGGAAGTGGTGCGAATGGCTAGATACTCAGTGGTGGCGATATCTGGCAGAGACAAAGTTTGGAAGGGAAGATCGGTGCGGGCGATGACCGCCACGCCGCCCCCAGCTCTGCCATTTAGGCGGTCTGCGCGAAGGGCGTAATATGGGGCTGGTAAGGTGGCCAGTAGAGCCGGAAGAGAAAATTCCTCAAAGGACTCAAAGTTTTCTTTTCTTGCTTTTATTGACAGTCTTCAAGTAAAAAAACGTACCCAACATGTTTCGTCCGTAGGACTTCTTCAGGGCGAAAGGTGTTCATACGTTTTTTTCAAAAGGTTTTCTCTCAGAATTTTTTAATATTATATGTTTTCAAAGTTTCAGCTGCGAATGGCATTAATGGCCTTATTGTGTGTAGCTGTAGTCAAATCCTAGTATTTCAGCATTTTTATTTTCAGGACATCAGATGTGCAAGGCATAAGTGGCCTTATTATGAAGGATAGCACTCAAATCCTTCTGTGCATCATGATCAAAGGGCCATCAAAGAAGTTTTTATTCACTGTCCACAACCAATCTGTTTTTGATCACGAGCAGCGTGTGCCTTCTCCCTCGGTACCAGTCTCGAGTTTTGTGGTTCCAGTATAGTGATGATGCAAATACTAGATAAGCCTGAAAGCTCTAGTCTATGCAACTACTCCTGACTATCCCAAGCGAACCCACAATGCGGTCTCGTCTCTATACCCATGTATGTACTTCTCCGGCACTGCACTGGGTACAATAGCTTTCTAAATAATAAAAAGCGCATTTGGTGCAGTGTACCGCGTGAATCCAAGCTAGAGAATATTTGACTATTATCTGTTTTGAGATTTAACTTTAAAAGCACTTGAACGCCATTCATGGTAAAACCTCATGGTGATCTCGAAGGTGGTGGGCATAGAACACAAAACAGTAGGTGGAGTGGTAGGAGGGCGGCAAAATAAGTGAGCATCATGTATAGCGTTCCGACATTTCATGAGCAGTATGAGGCATCCCTAGAAAGTGGTTTGTAAACGAATGAAAATGTTTTTTATGTTCTCCTGCTAAGCTACAGATGGCATGCAGAGGAATTTACGGCAATTAAGTTGAAAATGTGCTACACCAGCAAAGGGTTTGATGTGTGATGCAAATGTCTACAACTGAAATGGTTACAGTGTCTGCCCGGGGTTGGGTGCACTCGTCTTCATGTGGCTTTCATCACCCTTTGTTTTGCGCCTTACGTTGTTTAGCTCTTCTTTTTCGTTGCTCTCGCTTGGTAGCTGTCAAATATTTTTCTTTTTCTACTTGTTTAATCCAGACTAATTCTGTTCCCTTCTAGTGACCATATTTACCTTTTTTAATGTGTTTTCTAATAATCTTTTTTATTTTATTTCCATATGCCGAGCTAACTTTTTATCCTATATTGATCTGTAGTCTAATTACTGAGATTAGTTTTGTGAAATTGCATATTATCTCACCAGAAAAAAATGTACATGTTTGAATAAGGCTGACAAATGAAAGAAATGATAGTAAGATATAGTCTAAGTTGATATACTGTGTAAAGAGTCTAGGGGTTCCCTATTGAGTAGGGAGGGGTTTGCGATGCAATCCCAAGGTGCTCTATATGGGGTAGTGTGGTCGAGCAGCCTCAGGCTTAACACAGAAGAGTGTAAGACATTTACGAAACACACACAGTGATTAATAAACAACAACGCGACTCAAGACGGAGATCCACACCAATTCATAAAAATGCCAAGTAGCTTTATATATGATTTGGCATCGGAGAAAAATCGTTCAGATAAGTAAGTTTTTAAACCTAAATTTTTCTCACTTTAAAAAGTGGACACAGTGCAATTTCGGAGTTCTGCAATGTTATCCTACGGAAGGAAGAACAACTTCTGCAAGCGGGTACAGTACATAGACTTACAGGACCAATATCCAGGAGTTAAGGTGAGTGGTGGGCAAGGTCCAAGGCAGCCCCAACAGTGAGAGGGAGGCTGGGTGCAGGTTGCAAATCAGTGTCGGGAGCCCAATCAGATTCAATGGAGATCGGTCACTATGGAAAGAAGCTGCAGGCTCTGGCCAGGGTGCCCGGTCGGGCTGAACCAGCAAGTGGGCTCAGGCCTTACAATGCTAGGGGATGGAGGGAGAAGGGGGGCACTTTTGGTCCACTTCTTCAAGGCCCACGGGCGATGGGTGCAGGGTTGCCCTTAGTTGTCGGTGTTAGACCTGGCACCTTGGCGTGAGTTTCCCTTCCACTTTTTGCTGATGTGCCTCCGATGTTTTGCTGGTTTTCCGATACACAGGGCACTGCGCCACGGCCGACCCGTACCGCAGTGCAAGTGCTCCCAACTGTAAATTGTACATGTGATTGGTATCCCTGATTGGTTCATTGGATTTACTGTTAGTCCCTAGTAAAGTGCACTAGGAGTGCCAGGGCGTGTAGATGCCAATACTGCTAGTGGGCCTGCAGCGCTGGTTGCGCCACCCACAGAAGCAGCCGTAAGATGTGTCTGGGGACTGCCACCGCAGAACCCGCGTGCAGTCTCGTACTGTCATGCCGGCTGGGCGAGTGCACCCACTCGCCAGCCCCTGAACCTTCCCTTGACTGCATATTAGTCACCCCTATGGTAGGCCTGCGGGCAGGGTGCATTGTAGGTGTAAGGTAGGACAAGCCCTGATGTGTGTGGCATGTCCTAGTAGTGACTTACAACCAAAATCGTATTTCACTATTGAAGGCTACCTGCTTCCATTAGGCCAGACTGAGCTGCTGGAATTATTACACCCTATAATCCCAGCAGGCTCAAGGAGCATGGTAGCGAGTCGTGTTTAGTATGCCTGAACTCAGGATGATAAAATATTTCTTGTAGTCAAGTTTATTTTAGTATCCTGTGTTTGCAAAAGCTACTTTTAGAAAGTTAGCATTTGCTTGCCTAACCATTTCAGCCCGCCTCTGCTGGTATGTGTATCTGACTGTCTGGGATGTGTGAGTGACAGGACTGGGGGATGACAGGTGGTGAATGCGCAGATTACACCTTAGTGGGAGGTAGGAGTGGCTCTTGACTCTGGATCTTGCTGTGCTCTGCCACCACAATGCTGGCTCCACCCTCCTGGGGAGCGACTGATGACTCAGCCGACACCTGGCCCAGGAAGGGCGAAGCCCCATCAACAAGGTACTCTGGCTGCCCCTGTCCGCACAATGCTGGCTCCACCTCCTGTGGGGCGTCTGATGCGCCTGCCCCTCACACTGAAAGCAGAAGCCGGAGTACGCCCACCAGGGTACTCAAGGACTGAGAGTGGCTATGCAAAGGCCCCCCTGGCCTGCGAGAACAAAAGAAATGCAGCATAAGAGAAGGAGCCCTGCTCCTTGAAAATTAGATCCTGTTTGGGCTACAGAAGGAACTCTGCCCGACGAGAAGGACCGTGAAGGACAAGGAAGAGTGCTGTCTCTTGCCTGTGTCTGGTGCCTTGCTGCCGAAGGAGAGGAAAAAGGAAAGACTGCGAGAAGACTTTTACTTGACAAGACTTTGTGCCAAACTCTGCTGAAACGATCTCCAAGGGCTTGCTGCTGAACTTGCCCCCTGACCAGCGCCCCAGGACCAGTGGGCGCTACACCCTGAAGAACGCGACTGTGTGTGCTGCTTATCGCTGCAGTACTGACAGAGGGGTCTGGGAGCGCTGGGCAAGCCTGCCACGCTCCCCGTAATCCAAGGCATTGATATCCTCCCGAACACCGTGACCGGGACCCAAGGCAACAGCGAGAGCAAAGTGAGGTCCAGCCGCCGCTGGCCTGAACACCGTGACCGCATCTGCACCGGGAACCGAGAGCAAAGCAAAGGAGGACCTGTCCGGTCCAAGCTCCCGAGCTGACTGTGCTTCGAACCGTCAGCCCACCTGCAAAGACGGACAGCCGCCCTGTGAGAACCCCCCTCTGGTCGGTATCCTGCCCGACAGCTCAGCTGTGAGCGCACAGCTGCAAGCGACCCTTGGCTGAGTACGTCCTGCACTTGGGGACCGTACTGCCACTGGTCGCCACCACAACAGCCGCCGCCTCCAGGGTCGGAGCGGACGACGAGGAAAGGACCCTGCCGCCACAGAGCACCGCTGCCCCGGATGACCCGTGACCTGCTCGGCTGAGAGCCGCAACGAACAGCGACCCCGTGAAGGCAACGCGACATGGGACAGCTCCCCCTGGAAGCCGCCTGCTCCACAAGAACTTTGTTGAACCGGCTAGAAGGCCCTAAAGAACGCTTATTGCTAGAAAGAACTGTGGCAACCTGAACTAAGTAACTTGGAACCGCTATTTGAAAGTTTGATAACTGTATTCATAAGCCTGCTTAAAACTTATATAAAGATATATATTTTTACAGAATACAGTTTGGTCTCATTGTGTGGTGGGTTGGTTGTGGGGGTGTAGTATTGCAAGTGTTTAACCCTATGTGCCCCAAAGATTAGCCTACGACTGCTTACGCCACACTACCTAGAGGGTAAGCAGAGGTTGTCTGGAAGGTAACCCTCAGCCCTGACGAGGAAGAGAGAGTCCCTGCTTGTCGCTAGTGTTACACTGCGCCAACTAGAGCCTCCCCCTTCCTACATTGGTGGCAGCGGTGGGATTTTCGAATTTACACTTGCAGTATCTATACCTTAACTTCTGACCATTGCACAGTGATTACAGTCCAGTTACTTAGCCACAGTCTTTGCTTTTGAAATCTTGCCGAAAGAAGATTACGAGTGTAAGAGCCATGCCGGGCACGAAGAGCCTGGATGGAGCGGAATCCACGACCTCTGAGGTGTTGGAGGTGGAGTGGGACGCCGCAAAGCTGGACAAATACTCAAAGACTGAACTGAAGTTTTTCTGTAAGAAACTCAAGGTTCCGCACGCCGGTTGCAAGAACAAGCCAGAGTTCTACAAGGCCCTGAAAGCCTGGATAGAGTCCAGAAAGGCCCCGGAGGATCAAGATGCCCTCGCGGAGCAAGACGCGACTGAAGAGCAGAATGCACCTATGGATCTGGTGGATCTCGAAAGGCAAGACAGCGTGCACAGCTTTGGTAAAGGCCTGTCGCCAGAAGAGCTGGCGGACAGGAAGGAAATGAGGAATCACGAAAGAAAGCTGGCAGAATTAAAAATCCAACTGGAGCTTGAAACCAAAAGAATGGCGCTGGAAGAGCGAAAGCACCAAATGGATTACGAAGTGAAAATGAGGGAGATGAGTCTGAAGGAGAGAGGCTTGGATCGTCCTCCCTCTGGTGGCAGCACATCGCCAGTGCAGGTAGAGTCAAGAGTGCACATCCCTAAGGACGTAGTTAAAGAGTTCTTTAAGGGGGATGACATAGGACAGTGGTTTAGGGCATACGAGGTAGCCATGTCCTCCCACCGGGTCCCTGACAAGGATTGGGGAGCGGGGTTGTGGGGAAGGTTCCTTAGCGAAGGGCGAGATACCTTGCTAGATTTGCCCGTTGAAAATCAGAGATCCTATTCCCACATGAAAGAAGCTTTAATGAACAGGTACGGGCTTACCCCTGAAATGTATAGACAGAAGTTTAGGGGATGTACTAAGTGGCCTGGGAATACGTATGTGGAGTAATTGACTTATTTTTGCAGAGCACTGGATGGTTGGGTGAAGGGTAGCCAAGTGAATGATTTTCAAGGTCTCTTTGATTTAATTGCATAGGAGCACTTGTCTGATCACTGTTTTCCTGAGTTACGCCAACACCTGATCGATAGCAAGCTGTCCAACCCGAGGAAGCTTGCTGAGGAGGCGGACCGCTGGCTCAGCACCAGGGTCCACAAGGGTCCAGTGGGAGACTCCGCCAAGAGTGGGCAGGGTCCCCAGCAGAAGAGTGGGGGGGACAAGGGGGAAAACAGAAAGGGTTCCAAAAAGGCCCCCAAAGTAGTTCCCAGGGGAACCAGCAGCAATGTTCTCAGCCTCCCCCACCCCCAAAGCAGAATGGGGCCCGACAGGTAAGCCTGTTCCAAAGGGGCCCTTCAATTGTTACAAATGTGGCGAACCTGGGCACATATCCAGTGACCCCAAGTGTCGCCTGTTTGGAAAACCAGCACCCACTGGTGCTCCACCCCGTCAAGTGACTAGTGTTCACTTAGGAGAAGAAGTGATGGTCCCGGGGGGTGGAGATCCCGTTCACATGACCCTAGTCTCGCTAGGAGACAGTGAGATGATCCCTACGAACTACCTGCCCTCTAACACTAAGAAATATGGGCAGGTGGTGATCATCAACGGCAAGGAAGCTGAGGCTCTTAGAGATACAGGAGCCAGTGTGACTGCAGTGAGGCAGCACCTGGTGTCTCAAGAGCAGGTTGTACCCCATGCCTACTGTAGGGTTATCAATGCTGATAATTCAGAGAGTCAGTGTCCGATGGCTCAAGTTCCCTTCGAGTGGGGGGGGTCTCTGGTACTCTGCAGGTCTGTGTGAGGAAAACCATGCCTGTTGACTGTTTGCTAGGGAATGACTTGGAGCACTCCCCTTGGGAAAAGGTGGAGAAAACGACTCACCTGCGGATGGTGGGTCTGCCTGACTGGGCGTGCGTGACCACCCGGTCAATGGCAGCCAGTAGGGGTGATCAAGAGGTCCTGGGGCCTGAAGGAGAGGCCCAGGAACCGGCCTTAGGGAGAAGGCGCAGGGGGCGTGGGAAACCGGACCCTGAAGTTCCCACGGTCCAGGAGGAAGCAGACCTTGAGGGGGATGCCCTGGAGCCTACAGGGGAACAGATTGCCGAACTGGGGAACCTGCCTGAGCTGACCCATTGGCAGCAAGAAGGAGGACCCTCCAGGGAGGAATTCTGCAAGGAGCAGAAAGAATGCCCTTCTCTCGTGGGTATGCGGCAGCAGGCTGCAGACCAGGCCAATGGTGTTCAGGCCAAAACACATTATGTGTACTGGGAGAACGACCTCCTGTATTCAGAGCCTAAGGCTGCTGAACCTGGGTCAGCCCGTGTGCTGGTGGTACCCCAGAAGTTCAGAGCCTTCCTACTGGGGCTGGCTCACGATGTGCCTTTAGCAGGACATTTGGGGATGGACAAGACCTATGACAGGCTTGTCACCCACTTTTACTGGCCCCAAATGCACAAGAGCTCAGACGCTCATTGTAGGACCTGTCCAACTTGCCAGGCAAGTGGGAAGACCGGAGGGAAGAACAAGGCTCCCCTCCAACCCTTCCCTGTTGTCGGTACGCCATTCCAGCGAGTGGGTATTGACATCGTTGGGCCTCTGGACCCCAAGACAGCCAGGGGCAACAGGTTCATCCTGGTCTTGGTGGATCATGCCACCCGGTACCCTGAAGCCATCCCTCTGAGGACAGTGACGGCCCCCGTGGTGGGACGTGCACTGATGGGAATTTTCTCACGAGTAGGATTCCCTCTAGAGGTGGTGAGCGACAGGGGGACCAACTTCATATCCAAGTATATGAAGTCCCTTTGGCAAGAGTGTGGCGTAACGTACAAGTTCACCACACCTTACCATCCCCAAGGTAACGGGTTGGTTGAGAGATTCAACCGAACCCTGAAAGGCATGATCATGGGCCTGGAAGGTCCAATGAGGCGTAAGTGGGACGTCCTCTTACCATGCCTGCTCTTTGCATATCGCGAGGTACCACAGAAGTCCCTAGGGTTCAGCCCCTTTGAGCTACTGTACGGTCACCCCGTGAGAGGACCACTGAGTTTGGTAAAGGAAGGCTGGGAGCAATCTCCCAGAAAACCTCCCCAGAATGTATATAGCTACATGCTGGCCTTCAGAAACCAAACCAGGCGCTTCAGACAACTTGCCGAGGCAAATCTGGAAGCGAGCCAGGAGGAGATGAAGCGGTGGTACGACCAGAATGCCACTCTGGTCGAGCTTCAGCCTGGACAAGAGGTGTATGTCCTGGCCCCAGTGGAACCCTGTGCCCTTCAGGATAAGTGGACAGGTCCATTTGAGGTTGTGGAGCGCAAGAGCCCAGTGACATACTTGGTGGACATGAAGACGCCCAGGAACCCTTTGAGGGTCCTACATGTCAACCGCCTCAAGCCCCACTTACGAAGGTCCGAAGTGGGCATGTTGTTGGCCACTGATGATGGAATGGAGGAGGAGTCGGAGCCTCTTCCTGACCTCTTAGTGGCCTGTGAGAAAGATGGGTCAGTGGATGGAGTTAACCTCTCACCCACCCTGACCCCCGAACAACAGGAAGACTGCCGCCAGTTGCTGGGGCAGTTTCCAGATCTGTTCTCCCTGGTTCCGAGTGTCACAGATTGGTGCGTCCATGATGTGGACACTGGAGACAGCTTACCTGTGAAGCATAAGGCTTACAGAGTGACTGACAGGGTCCGGGCCTGCATCAAGGAGGAGGTCTCCAAGATGCTTGCCCTTGGGGTGGTTGAGTCTTCCAGCAGTCCTTGGTCCAGCCCCGTGGTCTTGGTCCCAAAGGCTGCTGCGCCGGGAGCCACACCCGAACTCCGGTTCTGTGTGGACTACAGAGGACTCAATTCAGTCACGAAGACTGACGCGCACCCCATCCCCAGAGCTGATGAGCTCATTGATCGGCTGGGGGCTGCCCGGTTCCTCAGTACGTTTGATTTGACGTCTGGGTACTGGCAGATCGCCTTGACCGATGGGGCAAAGGAGAGGTCGGCATTCTCTACACCAGATGGGCATTTCCAGTTCTGGGTTATGCCATTTGGAATGAAGAATGCCCCTGCCACCTTTCAGAGATTGGTCAACCAGGTGTTGGCTGGGCTGGACGAGTTCAGTGCCGCCTACCTGGATGACATCGCGGTGTTCAGTGGCACATGGCCAGAACACCTGCGACACCTCTGGGAAGTGTTGATGGCCCTGCGCAGAGCAGGCCTCACAATCAAGGCAAGCAAGTGCCAGATTGGGCAGGGGTCCGTGGTGTACTTGGGACACCAAGTGGGGAGTGGCAAGGTAGCACCCTTGCAACCCAAAATTGAGACCATCCTGGCTTGGGAACCCCCCAATACCCAGACTGCAGTGAGAGCCTTCCTGGGGCTCACTGGGTATTACAGGAGGTTTGTCAAGGGCTATGGCACGATTGTGACCCCCTTGACAGAGCTGACTTCGAAGAAGCAGCCCAGGAATGTGATTTGGACTGACACCTCTCAGAAGGCTTTTGACACCCTGAAGACTGCCATGTGCACGGCGCCCGTGCTCCTGGCTCCTGATTTCTCCAAGGAATTCATAGTGCAAACAGACGCTTCAGAGCATGGTGTAGGGGCTGTTCTTTCACAGATGACTGAGGAGGGCTTTGACCAACCCGTAGCCTTCATAAGTAGGAGGTTACTTCCACGGGAAAGTAGGTGGAGTGCAATAGAGCGTGAAGCATTTGCTGTGGTCTGGGCGCTGAAGAAGCTAAGACCCTACTTGTTTGGGTCTCACTTCCGAGTTCAGACGGACCACAGGCCCCTCAGATGGTTGATGCAAATGAGGGGTGAAAACCCGAAACTGTTGAGGTGGTCCATTTCTCTACAGAGTATGGACTTTACAGTGGAACACCGCCCTGGCATCGATCACGCCAACGCTGACGGTCTGTCCAGATTTTTCCGCCTTAGTGATGTGGAACTCCCTGGGGAAGGGTAGTTCCCCCCACATTTCAGCTGGAGGGGACACATGTTAGACCTGGCACCTTGGCGTGAGTTTCCCTTCCACTTTTTGCGGATGTGCCTCCGATGTTTTGCTGGTTTTCCGATACTCAGGGCACTGCGCCACGGCCGACCCGTACCGCAGTGCAAGTGCTCCCTACTGTAAATTGTACATGTGATTGGTATCCCTGATTGGTTCATTGGATTTACTGTTAGTCCCTAGTAAAGTGCACTAGGAGTGCCAGGGCGTGTAGATGCCAATACTGCTAGTGGGCCTGCAGCGCTGGTTGCGCCACCCACAGAAGCAGCCGTAAGATGTGTCTGGGGACTGCCACCGCAGAACCCGCGTGCAGTCTCGTACTGTCATGCCGGCTGGGCGAGTGCACCCACTCGCCAGCCCCTGAACCTTCCCTTGACTGCATATTAGTCACCCCTATGGTAGGCCTGCGGGCAGGGTGCATTGTAGGTGTAAGGTAGGACAAGCCCTGATGTGTGTGGCATGTCCTAGTAGTGACTTACAACCAAAATCGTATTTCACTATTGAAGGCTACCTGCTTCCATTAGGCCAGACTGAGCTGCTGGAATTATTACACCCTATAATCCCAGCAGGCTCAAGGAGCATAGTAGCGAGTCGTGTTTAGTATGCCTGAACTCAGGATGATAAAATATTTCTTGTAGTCAAGTTTATTTTAGTATCCTGTGTTTGCAAAAGCTACTTTTAGAAAGTTAGCATTTGCTTGCCTAACCATTTCAGCCCGCCTCTGCTGGTATGTGTATCTGACTGTCTGGGATGTGTGAGTGACAGGACTGGGGGATGACAGGTGGTGAATGCGCAGATTACACCTTAGTGGGAGGTAGGAGTGGCTCTTGACTCTGGATCTTGCTGTGCTCTGCCACCACAATGCTGGCTCCACCCTCCTGGGGAGCGACTGATGACTCAGCCGACACCTGGCCCAGGAAGGGCGAAGCCCCATCAACAAGGTACTCTGGCTGCCCCTGTCCGCACAATGCTGGCTCCACCTCCTGTGGGGCGTCTGATGCGCCTGCCCCTCACACTGAAAGCAGAAGCCGGAGTACACCCACCAGGGTACTCAAGGACTGAGAGTGGCTATGCAAAGCCCCCCCTGGCCTGCGAGAACAAAAGAAATGCAGTATAAGAGAAGGAGCCCTGCTCCTTGAAAATTAGATCCTGTTTGGGCTACAGAAGGAACTCTGCCCGATGAGAAGGACCGTGAAGGACAAGGAAGAGTGCTGTCTCTTGCCTGTGTCTGGTGCCTTGCTGCCGAAGGAGAGGAAAAAGGAAAGACTGCGAGAAGACTTTTACTTGACAAGACTTTGTGCCAAACTCTGCTGAAACGATCTCCAAGGGCTTGCTGCTGAACTTGCCCCCTGACCAGCGCCCCAGGACCAGTGGGCGCTACACCCTGAAGAAAGCGACTGTGTGTGCTGCTTATCGCTGCAGTACTGACAGAGGGGTCTGGGAGCGCTGGGCAAGCCTGCCACGCTCCCCGTAATCCAAGGCATTGATATCCTCCCGAACACCGTGACCGGGACCCAAGGCAACAGCGAGAGCAAAGTGAGGTCCAGCCGCCGCTGGCCTGAACACCGTGACCGCATCTGCACCGGGAACCGAGAGCAAAGCAAAGGAGGACCCGTCCGGTCCAAGCTCCCGAGCTGACTGTGCTTCGAACCGTCAGCCCACCTGCAAAGACGGACAGCCGCCCTGTGAGAACCCCCTCTGGTCGGTATCCTGCCCGACAGCTCAGCTGAGAGCGCACAGCTGCAAGCGACCCTTGGCTGGGTACGTCCTGCACTTGGGGACCGTACTGCCACTGGTCGCCACCACAACGGCCGCCGCCTCCAGGGTCGGAGCAGACGACGAGGAAAGGACCCTGCCGCCACAGAGCACCGCTGCCCCGGATGACCCGTGACCTGCTCGGCTGAGAGCCGCAACGAACAGCGACCCCGGGAAGGCAACGCGACGTGGGACAGCTCCCCCTGGAAGCCGCCTGCTCCACAAGAACTTTGTTGAACCGGCCAGAAGGCCCTAAAGAACGCTTATTGCTAGAAAGAACTGTGGCAACCTGAACTAAGTAACTTGGAACCGCTATTTGAAAGTTTGATAACTGTATTCATAAGCCTGCTTAAAACTTATATAAAGATATATATTTTTACAGAATACAGTTTGGTCTCATTGTGTGGTGGGTTGGTTGTGGGGGTGTTGTATTGCAAGTGTTTAACCCTATGTGCCCCAAAGATTAGCCTACGACTGCTTACGCCACACTACCTAGAGGGTAAGCAGAGGTTGTCTGGAAGGTAACCCTCAGCCCTGACGAGGAAGAGAGAGTCCCTGCTTGTCGCTAGTGTTACACTGCGCCAACTAGAGCCTCCCCCTTCCTACAGTCGGGTTATTCCTTACCGCGGCAGTCGCGGTTGAAAGGACCTGCATGCAGAGGCTGCAGGGGATGTCGGGGAGTCAAAGACGGGGTGAAACCATGATGGACTCGAGCTCTGGAGTACCTTGTTGACACCAGTGTCCCACTCCAACTCGGGCCAGTGGAGACAGGTGCAGTGGAGACAGAGTGTTGGATTTTGGCAATTCTGGAGGCCTCAGTGTCTTCTCGTTTGACATTTCTTCAGAACAGGTCAGCTGTTCACGGGAGGTCTTGAGTCTTTTTCGAAGGCAGGCAGTCCTCCTATGTTTCTGGAGTCAATAGCTGCAGGACGAGTCTACTTTGTTGCAGTTTTCAATGAGGGATGCAGACAGGCAGGCAGGGTTTGTGCCAGGTCAGCTTTTTCTTCTCTCCTCTCTGCTTTTGCAAATCTTCGTGGCCTCTCTTCTTAGATCAGCAGGACCTGCTCCTCTGGTGCCAGGGGCTCCCCTAAGTTCAGAATTTAGCGGTGTTAGGGGAGTGTTGGGTAGTAGCCAATAGGCTACTGACCCTGGGGGTCCTACGCCCCTTATATGACCATTTCTTGAGGGAAGTGGGCACAACCCTGTCCCAGAATTCCTAAGAATGCCATCACAAAGATGGCTACCTCTAGGGGTTACTACGCCCCCTATATGACCATTTCCTCAGGGAAGTGGGCACAACCATTTCCCAGAATTCCTAAATATGCCATCACAAAGATGACTACTTCTGAAAAATCATGTCCATCTCACGGTAGCCCACCTTTGGGGTGGTACTAGCATGGAGGTAGCACGACTACCTGACTAGCTAATGTTCCTGCCTGTTCAGGTGCCAAGGGGGCTCAGGACGGAGGAGGGGCTTCCTCTCTTTTGTGGAGAGGCTAATTCACATTACATAGGTGGCAGCATCTTTGACTCTCGCGGACCCTAGGAGGCTAATCAGCAGGTCATCATGTGGGAGGGGGTGTCACACCCTCTTCCTGGACAGGCTATTTTTTCTGCATCTCCTGAGTACAAAGGCTCTCACCCTATGAGGTCAGAACAATGCCTTGGGTGGCTGGCTGGCAGAAACCAGTCGGCAAGCACACCAGAGGCTGGTAGGTTTTCAGGGGGCACCTCTAAGGTGCCATCTGGGTGCATGCATTGATAAAACCAACACTGGCATCAGTTTGGGATTATTAATACAAGATATTTTATACCAAACATACCCATCTTCAGTGAAGCAATCATACAGTTGGGTACTCGTTTTCACCAGTGTCCAGCACATGGTCACTTGTACTGGCATTAATAGGACTGACCAGCACAGGGGCCTATCTGCTCATGCAGGTATGCCCGCACATGTAATATTCAGCACCCTGCTTTAGGGCTGTTAGGCCTGCTGTAGGGGTGACTTACAAATATTACATGCAGTGGCAAGGGACATGGCTTACAGGGTTGTGTGACATGTCATTTTTTCACTTTTGTCTGCACCAAGCCACACAGCATACAATGGAACATGTCTTTGTTATAATAATTCCAGCTGTTATTACGGAGGTATTTGAGGATTTTTTTTGTTTTTTTTCCCAAATGTTCTCCACCCTGTGACACACTTCTACCACCCCCCTCCCACCTAGCCCTAGAGAGCTCACCCCTGCTTCTTTTTCTTGGACATCTCCAGCCCCACTAAAAAATAAAAAAACGATAAAATTCTGTTCCCGTGCCTACTGAATATCAGCTTATTATCTTACAGCAACTACTTCCTTAACTTTCCCCTCCACCTCCCTTGATACTTTCTAGTAGGTCATCCGCTTCCTTTGTGTTCCTGACCATATGCATTTGATTGTTGTACATTATTCACAGTGATGCAGAAAATTTTAGTTGCACAGTTGCCCCAGCTTTTTTAATCATCCAAGTTCTTACCCAACTCCCACTGTCTGTCTAGAGTGGCTTGTGATAAGTCTGATCTTATTTCCAAGGAAAAGTCAGGGCTTTTCAGGGTTTTTTGGTTTAGTGCGGATACAAGGATTTTTCTTTAACGGCATAAGTCTGAAAATTAATGAGAATCTTTCTTGGTTTTGTTCTACCCGGTTTTTCCTGAAGGGATCCCTGTGTATTCTTTGTATGTCTTTTTGCAATGTCCACTTCACTTCACATTCCTCTACCTGTACTGAGGCTTTTATGAGAGCTACCACACATGATTTTAAATCCTCTCCATCTTTACCTTCAGGAACATTTAATATCCTCAGGCTATTCCTTCTGGAATTATTGTTAAGCTGCTCAACTTTTTCCTGGAGGCCCTGCTCATCTCTACGCAGTGCCTGGAGTTCCGTTAAGCTACTGGCAAGGTCTTTTTTTTTGCTCCTCCACTGTATTTCTGAGGATTTCTTTCCTGTCGGATAGCGTATCTAACTTATACTCCAAAATCTCACAAAACCCACGGATATTGCACTGATTTGCCTCTGATACTGAGAAACCATTCCTGTCTGCAGTTAGATTTCCCACCATTACCTCAAGGGGATTAACCAATGGTCCGTACAGATTCCTACTGTTAGGGGTTATTATATTCGTATCTGTAATGTAATGTAAATGTAAATTGATACTTGTATAGCGCACTACTCACCCGCTGTGGAACCCATCCTGGCTTTCGCTGTGAGCCGTCCACTCCTGGGCACCCCCAAGGTGGAGGCAAGGCATCCTTAGCATTGTGGGGGCCATTGTGGAGATTAAGCAAGCTATTGCCCAGAGTTGCAGAGTGGGACTCCATGATTGGAATAGGCACTGAGGCGAGAATTATCAGGTCCGCGGAATTTTGAGCCCAAGACCCGCCGAGGCGGGGAATTGAACCCTGGTCCCGGGCTAGACCTCTGCATCAGGGTCTGCCACTCTAACCATTGAGCCACACTTCTCTGACATATGCCCACCAGAATCAGTATCTCCTTTGTTCTGGGTGCTATCACCATGGTTTTTTACTGCGTCAGAAGTAACAGGAGTGACAAATTTAGAGCTTGCTTAGTTCGGCATTGTCCTGACCGGATTGTTCACCACTCCCCAATAGCTGGGGCTATGGTATCAGCAACAAGTATAAGCCCCCGGGTGGTTCTATGACCCTCTAATTCGACTTGTGAAGGTCTTTTTAGTGCAAGCACTTCGGAAAACAAACGAAGAGATGGTGTAATCTTAAGCTTAGGCTCTGTGAACTCTCTTTTATACTTTTAGTTTTTTACCTTTCTTTTTTACTTCTTGCCTCGGTTTATCTCTGAGGAGACTTGCTGGGGAAGCTGAGCCGGACTTAGCAGCTAGATCATGAGAGGGAATCTATTTTTCTATGCCCACAGTTTTCACCTCTATTTTAGCCTGGGGCCCCTCTGCACTCTGTCCTTTTTGTCCGGAAAGAAAGACCCCCACAATGGCCCCCCTACCTGTGGTGTGCGCTCTAGTCTATGACGCGAGCGCGATGACGCGTCACGTCATAGACCGGAGCGTTAGGAGCGCGCGCATGCGCAGTAGGCGATAGAGCGAAGGCGCGAACGAGGAATCGGAGTTGGCGACCGGAGCTAGGCATAGCAAGACGCTCGGCGCCCTGGCTCAGGAGAATTGTATTTGTTTGACAATAAATACCTGTTACCACTTTACATGCTTCAGTGTGTACTTGAAGGGGGAAGACCGGACATTACATTGGCGACGAGGCTGGCACCTAGAACATCACCGTGCACACAGTACTGGATCTACACCCCCCTAACAGTCCCACAGCAGCCAGAGGGACAGGACAACAACCAGCAAGAGCACAGGGCGTGGCAGCAGCGCAGAAACCACGAGAAAGACCGGGAAACAGTTCAACTCACCAGGTCAGTGCTACCCAAGGGACAGAACTCTTAGCCAGCACCCTGGCAGCCAAGGGCATCACCCCTAAGTCAGAGGTAGAGGCACAGGAAGATAACCTCACACCGCCCATAAGGGACAGTACCCCAGGCAGTCCCAGGAGTCAAGGGGACGCAGCAGGAAGCGCGGGGACATCCGGGGGACTCAACCAGTCAGGCGCACAGGTGGAGAACCCCAGAGGTGAAGTAAGAATGGCAAATCAAGCCTCAGCCTTGATGGCACCAGTACCATTCCTACCCAGACCGGGTGAGCCGCAGTTAAAATGGGAGGACTGGAAAGAATACTTTCTGAACTACATAGAAGCCCTGGAAGACGAAGGTGAAGCGGAATACACCCCGGCAAGGAAGAAGAGATTGCTGCTCCACAATTTAGGCCCAGAAGGGGTGAGGGTATTTAAGAATCTAGTACCCAAGGAGAGGGATGCAGCAGAGGTAGATGTCTTCAAGAATGCAATCGATGATCTGGACAGCCACTACCGTCCAGCAGTATGCGTCTCCATAGATCGCTACAACTTTCAGCAGAGAAAACAAGAGGTCGGTGAATCCGTGGATGATTATGTGGCAGCTCTACGACGCTTGGCCATCACGTGTCGGTATGGTGTTCTCCAAGACGAATACATAAAAGACCAGATCGTGATGCACACGACCTGCAGAGCCGTTCAAGATAAGTTATGGGCAATGAATGAAACCTCTCTCAAGGAGGTGGTGGCGATGGTCAAGAAAGCAGAGATGTCCAAGCGAGGAGCAGATGCAGCGAAAAGGGAGAGTGTGCCAAGGCAAATGATTAATAAAAGCGACGAGGCACCCCACTCCAGCAACCCGAAGGGCAAGTACGGAGAGATGCGGAAAGACACCAGAGGAGCGGGAAAGCAGACGAGTCGCTCCAGCCCCAGCAGCAAATTCGCGTGCTACAGGTGCGGCAGCACGGCACACTCGGCCCAGGACCAAAGATGTCCCGCCTTCCGCGCCAGGTGCGCGTTCTGCGGCTTGACCGGACATTTCGAAAAGGTATGTCGGAAGAAAGGATCGAAATCCTCAGTCAAGTGTGTAGAAGCAGCAGCCGTAGAGGTGAGCGGGGAAGATGAAGTGGACGATGGTGATTTGGTATTGTGCATCGAGGACCAAGTGCTGGAGGTGGCAGGGAAGAGAAGTGATAAACCCCGCACGGACATGCTCATTGGAGGGGTGAAAGTACACGTGGCGGTGGACTCAGGATCTCCCTGGACCATCGTGCAAAGGTCCATCTGGGAGGAGGATTTCGCTCCAGTTGTAGGGCCAGACTTATGGCCGCCGGACATCCGGCCCATATCATACACGGAGAACGCCATCCCCTTAGTGGGGTGCCGGGACTTTGAATTTGAATTCAGAGGAAGGATAGCCACGTGCACCCTGTATGTGGCGGAAAAAGGCCCTTCTGTGCTGGGATGGAGAGACGCAGGAAACCTGGGCATCATCCTCAACCCTGGGGGGAAGGAGCAGATACTTTTGACCGATGAATGGCCCCTGGACAGGGGCGAAGATTGGAGATCAGCATACCCGAAAGTCTTCGAGGGCACAGTGGGCAAGTTGGACAAATTCGTACACAAAATGATCCTCAAGGAAGGAGCTGTGCCCGTGGTGCACAAAGTCCGGAACATACCCATCTCCACGAGCGATCTGGTACATCAAGAATTGAAGAGACTGGAGGATCAGGGCATCATTGAGCCGGTGGACAGTGCAGAGTGGCTCTCGCCCTTGGTGGTGGTCAGGAAACCCAACGGCAAGGTCCGCCTCTGCGTGGACCTTCGGGAACTCAATAAAAATCTCATAGTGGAGAGGTTTCCGCTCCCCAGAATAGAGGAGATGTTGGCGAAAACAAAAGGCGTCACTCATTTCACCACAATAGACCTCACGTCAGCGTACTACCAGATTGAGCTCCACC
Source organism: Lissotriton vulgaris (assembly GCF_964263255.1). NCBI lineage: Eukaryota > Metazoa > Chordata > Amphibia > Caudata > Salamandridae > Lissotriton > Lissotriton vulgaris. Next base: position 182,670,546 of record NC_141688.1, on the reverse strand, counting down.
CGGCAAGCAGGAGGTACACGGCCTTCATAACGCCATTTGGTTGTTACCAGTTCCGGAGAATGCCCTTTGGCCTAGCTTCCGCTGCGGCTGTGTTTCAGAAGCTCATGCATAGATTGTTTAAGGACATACCGGGGGTGCAGTATTTTCAAGATGACATCCTGGTGATGGGCTCATCCAAAGGTGATCACGACAAAAAGCTGCACAGAGTCCTTGGGGTGCTGCAGGACAAGGGCATGACGGCGGAATGGAGCAAGTGCCGGATTGGAACACAGGCCGTGACGTACTTGGGCCACGAAATAGGGACGCATGGGATCACACCGAAGGTACAGAATGTGGAAGCTATCAAGAAAGCCAAAGCCCCATGCTCAAAGGAAGAAGTGCGGTCATTCCTGGGAATGGCTGAGTTTTACAGTAAATTCGTGAGGCACTTCGCCACCCGAACACACAAAATGAGGCAATTAACCAGGGAAAAGACCAAATTTGAATGGGATGCGGAAGCCCAACTGGAATTTGACACCGTCAAGGATTGCATCAGCCAGGCCATCCCACTGCAAGGATTCATGCCCGAGGACAAGTCCATAGTCACCACGGATGCGAGCGACAAAGGTTTGGGGGCGGTCTTGGCGCAAGTGAGAGAAGATGGGTCTACGGAGACAATCAGCTTCGCATCCCGGGCACTGTCCCCAACGGAACAGAGGTACAGTGTGATCGAAAAAGAGATGCTGGCGGTCACCTGGGCAATGAACAAGTTTCGCCAGTTTATTTGGGGCACCAGATTTAAACTCCAGACAGATCACAAGCCACTGGTGAAAGTTCTAACTTCCTCGGGGCATGATACGGCGACCCCGAGGATTGCTAAGATGACCTTGAAACTGCTGGACTACACATACGATGTGGAGTATCTTCCGGGGACACAAAACAGGGTTGCGGATTACCTCAGCAGGGCTGCGGCCATGGAAAAAGCGCCGGAAGATGCCCAGGACTGCGAAGAGATGGTGGCCAGCATGGAGGACCATGAGACAACGATCAGCGCTCAGGAGTGGATGGCTGCCTACGACAAGGACGAGGAGAAGATGGAGGTGAAAAGGCACCTCACCGCCGGCTGGCCGAACAAAAAAATGCTTGCAGAAGGAGTGCGGAGGTTCTTCGAAATAAGGGAAGAACTGTCCGTAAGTGATTCTGGTATATTCTTGTATAGAGGTGAGAAGGTTGTGCCCCCGGAGTCCCTTATACCCAAACTGTTGGTGCAGCTACATGAGGGTCATTTGGGAATAGTGAAAACAAAGGCAAGAGTCAAGATGATGTACTGGTGGCCGGGGATGGACGCACAAATTGAAAGACAAGTGAGAGAGTGTGGACAGTGCCAGGGAGCAGACAAAGTGTTACGTCCCCTCAGACCGGCACTAGGGAAGTTCGACACCCCTCAAGGCCCCTGGGAAAATGTGGCCATAGACATTTTAGGGCCCATCCTGGATAGCAGAGGAGTGAACAAATACATATGTGTCATCATGGACAAGTACTCCAAATGGCCTGAAGTGGACATACAAGAGTCCATGGAAACGGACACCATTTTGAAATTTCTATCATCGGTCTTCCTGAGAGAGGGCATACCAAAATCTATCCTCAGTGACAATGGTCCACAATTTGTATCGGATAAATGGGTCCGGTTTATGAGAAGGAACGGGATTGAATCGAGGCACACAGCTGTGTACCATCCGGCCTGCAACGGTCAAGTGGAGCGGTTTAACCGCGTGTTAATGGGATCCATACAGGCTGCTATCTCGCAGGGAAAAGACTGGGAGACGGAAGTGATGAGTATGCTGTGGGCCTACAGAATCACCCCCACGGCCGTGGGGTACAGCCCCTTCCAGGTACTAAGAGGTCGATATCCGTTCACACGTGACAACGTAGTGTGGAGGGAAAAAACCATCACCAGCAAGTGGTCTCCTGCAGTGGTGCAGCACAACTTGGAGAAAGCCCAGAAGATCTACGCAGCCCACTACAATAACCGACGTAATGTAAAGGAGACAAGTCTGGAAGAAGGGGAGTGGGTCAGGGTCAAACTCCCTACCATGCAAAGGAAAGGCGAAAGCAAGTTTAGCCAGCCACTACAGGTCAAGGAGGTGCGAGGCAGAGCGGCACTCCTTAGCGACGGGAAGGTGTGGTCCCAAGACCGCATGGCCAGAGTTAACAAGATAATAAGGTGGCCCAAGTCAGAGGAGGACGAGACACCGATAAACAGCCAAGTAGCAATGCACCAACCAGAGCCCAATGCGGTGGACCAGTGGGAAGGAGCAGAAGCAGACAATGAGGTAGATGCACCTAATCAAGGGTCTACTGTCAGAGAAGAGGCACCAGCGATCGTAACACAGAGAGAAGATTCGAGAGATGGTGAGAAATCACAGTGTGAGTCTGAAGTGAAGGAGAACATGCCGGTAAGACACACCCGCAGCGGTAGGCCTGTCACGGCGCCCTTGCGATACAGGGACTTTGTAATGGATGGACAATAGGGAGGGGCCGTACCCTGCGCCCCCATAGACTATGACTTTGTCCACCGGACACCCAGCTTTATGGGGGGGGAATTGTTACTTTGTTCATATTAAAAGGGGGGAGATATGTGGTGTGCGCTCTAGTCTATGACGCGAGCGCGATGACGCGTCACGTCATAGACCGGAGCGTTAGGAGCGCGCGCATGCGCAGTAGGCGATAGAGCGAAGGCGCGAACGAGGAATCGGAGTTGGCGACCGGAGCTAGGCATAGCAAGACGCTCGGCGCCCTGGCTCAGGAGAATTGTATTTGTTTGACAATAAATACCTGTTACCACTTTACATGCTTCAGTGTGTACTTGAAGGGGGAAGACCGGACATTACACTACCTTTCAAATCCTGGCGTCCTTCATCGCTAATGGCGGCTGGCTGCTTCGACAGAATTACAAACTCCAAACCACCTGAGCTTGCAGACGCAGTGAGCGTGGTGACGCTGCCACCACTCGCCTGGAGGTAGCTACGCGCTGCAGCCCTGGAGGTGGAGACAACGGACCCCCCACAATTCTGGGCTGCCCCGGGACGGTATGTAATGCTCCCTCGGGAGCGGTGTGCAAGAGTGGGCTGGCAGGCGGGAGGCAGGGGTGTTCTTGGGGGCGGGCCGCCAACTTACGGGGCGGGGCTCTGTGCCGCGTGTCCCTCCGCAATGCTTCTGGTGGGAGGGGTAGGCGCGGGAAGAGCTTGGGAATGCTGGGCAGAATTGTTTATGCACCGCAGGAGGTGCAGCATGCTCCGGACGCCCCGCAGGTCAGTCGGCAATGGCAGGGAGGGGCACAGTTTCTCTGCATTAATGGGCAAAATTATGTTGTGAGCTCTGCCCCTTTGTCCCAAGGTACAGATAATAGTGCTGTGCACAGGGAAGACATGGTGGTTGGGCCAGTGGTGCAATTGCTTCCGGATGGTGGAACAGTGCACTTGGTGGGTACCACAGCAGGGCAGGCACTCAACAGTGGTGATGTGGCATTTCAGGCCGGTGCAATAGCACAAGGGGACGCATTGCAGCTGCCCCTCCTGACCCAGCCAATTAAAGTGACAGGGCCCCCGGGTACAGTTGGTGGTGCGGGGGGCAGGAGGTCACAGCTGCCGCCCAGGCAGGTACTGGCACCAGGTCTCCCAGGATGTGTTTTGGTGTCTTTGCCCAGCAGGTGGTTCAGGACCCCCGGGGTGGCCAGTGGGTGTGGTTAAACCCGGGTGCAGATTCAGAGACTCTTTTGGATGGCACAGTGGGGGATTCTGGGTTTTCTGGACAGGAACAGTCAGGCCTGAGCGGCTGCAGGGGCAAGGTTACATCGGCTGGAAAGAGGAAGTTGTGGGCTGAGCACGCTGCAGTTCAGTCTGGGGGTGTGTCCACAGGAAGGGGATCTGGAGCGGATTTCCTTTCCAATACAGGCTGCGCATCAGATAAAACTGATATTCAATGGCAATTCTATGATGGTGGAGTTGGTGATGGGGAAATGCCTGGTGGCAGTGGGGATTATGTTGGATATGGAGACACAATGGTTTTGGATGTTGATGATGATGACCTGGAGGAGGGTGAATTAAGAGATGGGGACTGAGGGGATGCTGGTGAACATGTCGTGGCTCCGGTACTATAAAAAAAAAGTTGTTTCAGGGAAATCCAGTGTTTTTAGTATTTTGCAGACGTCAAGTGCGGACCGAGCAAAAGTATGGGACTCCTCGTCCATCACGATTCGGCAGTAGGACCCTTTGGCTCTACAACAGAGAGCATCCAAGTTGTCAAAAGGTAAGACAGGATGGCGGTCTGTTTGGCAACAAGGGGCTGCATCTACTAAGTCTACCAGGTCTATTGGCATTGGGGATGAGATGATTGTGGATACAGTTTCTGAGGGGACACTGACTGCGGGGCGTGCTACAGAGAGGGCAAAGGCAGGTGGGGATGCAGTCTAAGTTGGTCAGGGGCCCAAGGAGGGGGATGCTCAAACCATGGAAGCAGTGGAGGAGGATAAGAACATACATAAGAAATTGCCTTACATGGGAATTGGCATGCCTTTATGTTCTCATTTGGCGGACAAGATCAAGAACAGAATTTGGCATCATGATTTTGTAGATGTCTTTAAATTACTACATCATGATATTCAGGCCAAGGAAGGGTCTAAGGAGGAGGAGTGGTAGTTAGCTCGTCGTCCTAGGGTCCACAAAACGATTGAGAATTGGACTTCTGCCTTCCTTATATACGCCAGTGTTTATTGTGAACAGCACCAAGATAGAGCTGTAGGGTTATGCATGGCTCTCATATGATGAGGAGTTATTATTATTATTATTATTATTATTATGTTTCTTATATAGCGCCAGAATCAACCCCCGAAGGGGTATCTCCGCGCTTGCCTTGGGAACCCGTCCTGGCTTTTCCCTGTGAGATATCCCCTACAGGGCATCCCCAAGGTGAAAGCCAGGCATCCCGCCGCAGGGGGCCGTTGTGGAGATTAAGCAAGCTTAATGCCCAGAGTTGCAGAGTGTGAACCCATGATTAGATCAGGCACCGAAGCGAGAATTATCGAGTCCATGGACATTTGAGCTCAAGACCCTGCCGCGTCGGGAATTGAACCCTGGTCCCGGGTCTGACCTCTGCTTCAGGGTCTGCCTGCTCTAACCAGTGAGCCACACTTCTCCACGATCAGGGCTCACATGAGCATTTTAAATGATCATCCTTGGGGTGATGTGGACCTGGAGTTATGGCTGCAATGGATGGCGCCTTCACAGCCGCCTGCTACTACACACACTGCTAGTGGTTTGCCTGTAACGTACCAGCCCTTTCAATAAAATCCCGCCCAGCCTGGGGCGGGTGTTGCTGGCAGGGTTCAGGCAGCAGTCTTTGGAGATTGTTGGAATTACAACAAAGGATTTTGCAGTAAGCAGTTCTGTAGATATAAGCATGAGTGCTCCCAATGTGAAGGCAGGCATCCTCTCAATGTTTCCCAGGACAAAGATTTGGTGATCAGGGGCGGGGACAGAGGGGACGGGGCCAGTCGTTTCAATTTGTCCCAAAGGGCTCCTACACCTATTAAGTTTTGGAGAGGTGGTTGGCAGAATATCCAGATACTGTTGCAGCCAATAAGTTGTTTTGGGGCTTCAAGGAGGGTTTTAAGATTGGTTATCGTGGTCCCCATCACAGCCGGTGGTCAGACAACTTGAAGGCCGCTAAAGAATTCCCTCAGATTGTGCAGTTGAAGTTGCGGGCGGAAGTTGCAGCAGGCAGGGTTGCTGGTCCTTTTGTTCAGTGTCCAATGCCTGATTTGATTCTTTCTCCCCAGGGGGTGGTGCCCCCAGGGGAGCTGGGGAGTTCCGTTTGATACACCACTTGTCTTGGCCCGAGGGTTCCTCGATTAACGACTTCATAGCACCTGAGGATTCCAGTGCGTCTTACGCATTGGTAGATGATGCATTGTGTTTGGTGAGATCAGCAGGAAGGGCGGCTCAACTGGCAAAAAGTGACATCCAGTCAGCATTTCATCTGTTACCTATTCATCCGTCAGACTTTGGCCTGCGGGGGATGCATTTCCAGGGAGAGTTCTATGTGGATAAAGTTCTGCCTATGGCATGTTCGGTATCCTGTGTTTTATTTGAGACCTTCAGAACTTTTTTGCAGTGGCAGTTACTTACACCAGTGGACATAAGCTTGTTTGTCACTATTTGGATGATTTTATGTTCATTGGCGTTCAGAATACTGGGCAATGTTAGATGGCTTTGACAACTTTCCAGGCTATGGCTCAGGAACTTGGTGTGCCTTTGGCTCATGACAAAACTGAAGGGCCCTGTACCACCTTGAGTATTTTGGGGGAAAGCAAGACTGACTGCAGACAAGGTACAGGACATTTCAGCCTTTTTGTCGTCAGTGGTGGAAGAGCATAAGCTTGAGCTCAGAAAGTACCGAAGTTGTTGGGCTACCTGAATTTTGCCTGTAGGGTGGTTTGAGCTGGAAGAACATTCTGTAGGAGGCTTGGGATGTCGCTGTCTGGGGCCTATTTCCCACACCATAGAGTGTGCATTTCTGCAGCAGTCAGGGTGGATCTGTACATCTGGCTAACGTTTCTAAAGGACTTCAATGGAGTATCTTTGATTATTGTGGACGAAGATATGGTCTGGCAGGTGCAAGTCTACACGGATGCTTCTGGTGCTAAAGGTTTTGGCATATTCTGGGAAGGGCGGTGGTGCGCAGAGAGTTGGCCTTTGCACTGGGAACGTCAGGGTCGCAGTATTGCCTTTTTGGAGTAGTTTCTACTACTGGTTGCTTTATATGTCTGGGGCGAAGAATTTCAGAACAGAACAGTTTTGTTCAATGTGAACAATTTGGCAGTGGTCGAGTTGATTAACAAGCAAAGGGCCAAGGACTTGAGAGTGTTACGATTGCTACATGCTTTCATGCTTAGGTGTTTACAGCTGAATATTATTTTCAAAGCAAGACATATTCCAGGAGTCAATAATTGTATAGCAGATGCTCTGTCTCGTTTTCAGTGGGAGGAATTCTGCAGGTTGGCTCCTGGGGCAGAGATCTCCAAAACTCAGATCCCAGTGTGTCTGGGCATGGGGGGATTGAGGATTATCCAGTTAGTAGAGAAATCAGTGGCTGATTCTACGAGAAGAAGTTATCTTCTAGCCTGGAACAAATTCTCACGCTATGGTTACAAGTTTCCTAACCATGGGGGGATGTCTGAGGAACCGTTTCTGTTAGGTTTTGTTTTGCACCTGATAGACAAAGGTCTTTCACACACCACTATTTCTGGCAAATTGTCCGGTATTTCTTTTTATGGGCAGCTGAGGTGGGGGAGGGAACCAGAGGGTGGGTTTTTGGTTACAAAGGTTTTGAAAGGGTTGGGCAGGGAATAAGCTGGTTCTAAACATTTGCAGCAGCCAGTGACTTTTGGTTTACTTTAAAAGGATGTTGTTTCAGTTGTCCTCTTGCTGCTACGATGAGTTTGAGTGTGCGAAGTTTCGGTTATGTTTCTTGTGGTTGTTCTTTAGGGATTTTAGGGCTTCTGAGTTACTGGATTTAAGGAATAGGGCTGGTATAAACAGCGATTAGGTTTTTGTAGAGGGAAACAGTCTGAGATTATGGTTGAGGGCTTCTAAAACTGACCAGTTGGGTAGGGGAAAATGGGTTATCTTGGGTAGGATTGGTTTGGATTTTTGTTGTCCGTTTAGGGAATGGGAGGTTTTCAGGGCCTCTTCTTTTTTCACCCCTGGGGTCAAGTCAAGTCGTAAGCTTTTATTCGATTTGAGAAATACAAATCACACAAGCATAAAACATATAAAAACAAATCATTGCATACGTAATTATTCTAAAACAAAGTGACTCAGGTGAACTCGAGAATAATTCATAAAAGAAGAAGGGAACATACACTAGCGTACGCTGGACAACAATACATAGTTAAAGGTATAATATGGAGCTAAAAAGCTAAAAAATGGTTGTGCATGTACAGACAGGAATAAATATAATTATCACACTAAGTGCTTTTCCTGGCAGCTGTACATTTTGAAGCAAAGGTTCCAATCTGACACGGGCAAACACGGGGAGGTTAATTTCATGTGTAAACAAAAAGGTAAAAGACCATGCATTTACATGCGGTGGGTATGATACAAGATTAAAATGCAATATACTGTTAAAAAAGACATTTATGTACAGACAGGAATATATAAAGTTATAGCAGCACTATGCTCTTCCTGGCAGCTGTACATTTCAAAATAAAAGTGGCAACAAAGAAACAGATATCCACGTTCTTTAGGGAAGATAGTAGCTCTAGAGCGTTCTATGAAGATCGAATATTATATTTTAAAAGGATAGGTTTTAGATACCTTACCCTTAAAAAGTGATAAAATTTACAGAAAAGTAAAAAATGACAGCAGCTCTGGCGTGAAGTATTGTCACACGGGCAGGGAGTCTCAGACCTTGTTTTCTGGTTTGGGAATGCGACAAGGTGATGTACAATACCCAACCTGACTCGGGTTAGTACAAATTGGTGTGAGGGACGAGAGACATTCGAAAGGTAGGCTTGAAAGCCCGGGGTTAAGTTTAGTTCCTTATAGAACTTCACGGTGGCTAGCTTGCCATACACCTTATCTCGCCCTTTCTTTTTAAAATTAAAAAATGTTTGTTTAATTTCTTTTTTGGGGATTGCAACCGCCAGTTCGGGGTCAATGAGAACATCAATTTCAAATAAAGTTTTATACCAGAAATGAATGTATTTCAACCACTGGATGCGTGATGAGTAGTCCAATCCTATACAATCAAGAATAATTTCTTGAGTGAATCGAGTCTCTGGCTTAGCCCAAATAGAACGCCACAATAAGAGTGGCCGAACGGCTGCTAAGTCAGAAATAAACTCGATCCCTACCTCATCATGAATTAGTTGGACAGAGGCAGAGGGGGGGACACATAACAGTCTTTTTAGAAACTTGTTTTCATCTTTTTGGAGCGAAGGGCCCTCAATATAACCCCACACACCCGCCCCGTACAATGCAGAAGAAACACAACGTATATTATATATATTAATCATATCTACGATACTTCTCGATCCGAGCTTAGATGCAAATCGGAATATACTACTGGTAGTCCGCATCATTTTCAACCTGATGTTATCGAACTCGGATGTCCATGACCCGTCGTTGGCGTGGGTAATTCCCAAATAACAAAATGATTTAACGTGTGTCATCTTGTCGCTATCCAAGAAAAATCTGTACTTCAGTTTATTTGCAGACTGCCCGCACAACATTACATAAGTCTTAGATTTGTTCACGTGGAGCCTCCTGTTTTGAATAAACAGCATGAATCTGTCAATGAGTCGCTGTAACCCAATCTGGGTGCGGGATAAAAGAACAGCGTCGTCCACATATAGTAAAATTGGGACAGGTTTGCCTCCAATCAGGGGAGCATCTGCTGGGGTATCGACCAAGATGCGATCAATATAATTAATAAAAAGGGAAAATAAAAGAGGGGCCAGTACGCATCCCTGGCGAATACCCCATGAAACTTTGAGAAACGGCGTACATTCGCCTAGGGTGCCATAACGGACCTTACAGGATAATTTCTCGTAAAGCCTGGCCAAAAAGTGGACAATTTCCTTCGGTGCCCCTGACTCTAGCAAAACCTGCCAAAGAATAGCGTGATCATCTAAATCAAACGCGCTGCTCAGGTCAGCAAAACATAAAAAAAGATTGCCCTTTTTGACTACAGTGTATTTATTGATAATGAGGTCCAAATTTACACATTGCTCCAGAGTGCCCATACCTTTCCTGAAGCCATATTGCACTTTTGTTAAAATATTCATGTCTGTAGCCCAAGTTTCTAGTCTTTTGAGCAAAATTCTGCTCATGACCTTTACTGAGGCGTCCAACAAAGAGATCGGACGATAATTGGAAGCCTCAGATTTGCTACCTTTTTTGAATAGGGGAATAATAACTGATTGGCCCCAGGAGGGAGGAATGTTACCTTCTGCTGCGCAGTTAAAAGTCCTCACCAGGATAGGAGCCCACAAGTTTGGTTCTGTTTTTAGTAAATCAATGGGGACCCCATCGGGGCCCGGGGCCTTCCCCCCCTTGCTATTGGAAAGCCCTTCGTGACCCTCCTCCAAGGTTACTCCCAGGGGTAGAGGTATCCAAGATGAGGACTCGATAGCTGATACAGTTAGGGGTGTCCCTTCTGGGTTAAAAATATTAGTAAAGTGGATAATCCACTCATTACATGCAACGTAGGAAGTTATTTCCGGGATACCATCAGTGTTTAGAAAGGGGCTATTAATTGTTTCCCAATAAAGTTTACAGTTTTTGGTCTCAGCTGCTTCCTTCAGCTTATCCCAAGCTTCACTTTGTAGAACCTTTTTCCTGTTGGAAATTGCCATTTTATAGTTAGCCCTTAATTGTTTTATTCCATTGCTGTCTCGGGGTTTGATACCTAGAGCTTTCTTCAGTTCCCGTAGGGCTGCTGTACAGGATTTATCAAACCATCCCCGTTTTATAACTCTGTTAGATGGGGATTTCTTGGTAAAAATACCTTCAATGATGGTGTTAATCTTGATAAATTGTGACAACAGGAAATCAGGGTTAATGACATTTTTTAAACAATAACTGATTTCAATTTTGCAACTAACTATGACCTCCCTCTGTTTGGCCATGGAGCTGGTTCCAGACCATTTGATCCTCAGACCATTTGGTCCGATGGGAACTATATCGGTGGAACAGGTTTCTCCAGTCACTAGTTTTGCACCCCTTCCCGGTAGGGTAACGCAGATGCTGTTATGGTCACTTAGGCTTTCCTCTCTGATACACAGGTTTAAAAAGTCTCCTGTGCTGGAGAACAGGATATGGTCTAAACTGTTTTTGTTACAACTTAACAAGTGTAGGTCTAGTTTATTTAACAGTTTGTTTAAAATTGAACCATAGTGGCAATGTGGGAAATGAAGGGAATCCTCGCTCTCACCCGCACCCCCCCTAACCGTCTCCGTTCCAAAGCCACAGGGATTCCCTTTTGATAGGTGACATGGCTGCAGGTTAAGGTCCCCTGCCCATAGAATGTCTGCCCTTCTGTTTGATATGCCCAGAACCCTTACAATTTCCTTTTCCAAAGGGAATAGAATATTCCCTCTGGAGGCATCAAAGATGTTGTTATAAAAATTAACAAGGACCAAATCATTTCCCTTACTACATTCGACCCTCACTACCTGGCTGTGGGTTCCCACAATCGAGCTACTTCTGACTTTACAGTTACACAACTTATTGGACAGAAGTAACAAAAGGCCCCCCTTAGCCTTACCTGAACTGGATTTGGTGGAGTTGAGGCAATGGGATGAATAACCTTCTATATTTGTATGCTCTTGGCACCAGGTTTCTTGAAGGAGGATTATATCAAATCCTTCCTCTATAAACTTCGGCCAGAAGGGGGTGTCCAGTTTCCCTGCAATTCCGGCAATGTTACAGGAAATGAGGGTAAGGCCAGCAAACTCGATTGGACCATAGACAACCTGCTCCGAATGAGAGGCACAGGCTATGATCAGGTTATCCTCCTTGGCACTCTCGCATGGGGCAATCTTAGGGGCATCGAGGACCACACACGCTTCATTACTAGTACATGGAACACCTCTCCGAGGGTACCCAACTACAGGCCTACAAATGGGAATTTGGTTATTACAGGGGTAGGGTTTGAGAGGGAGAGGTCGTGTAGGGCTGCCTTCCTGAACAGAGACCTCCCGTATAGCCACATGTCCACTGGGGGGTATGCAATCCATAATGAGGACTGCTTGATCACTAGCGTGGACATGTTGCATACGTGCGACCGACCCTAACTGCCTATCGCCGGACTGGCTTGAAGATGGTGAAGCATGAAGTCAGTCAACCATCTCAAGACAATCAAATCTGTTATTAGTGTGAATACCTCGCCAACCGTCACCCAAAAAATGGCCTTTGTTGGGTTACCAGGGGCGAGGTACCCATTCCCTGCTCCTGCTCTTTTGAGTCAGCCATGGACCTCCATAATTCCAGAGTTGTTCTGGAGGTAAAACCCAGTTTGGTGGTGGTATTGGGTGATGATAGTTATATACGGGGGGATAGAAAAAGGAGAGTCGATGGGCGTCGATTCCCCCTTTCTTCTCCAGATCTGGCCACGAGCAAATATGATTCACGGTGGACGCATCATCGCAGGTAACAATGACGCAGTCCCCCTGAATACTCTTCGGGCTCGCCCCCACCCATGGTACTCTGCGTACAGATGATATTCTACTGGTGTTTGGAGGCTGTAATGGCCTATTAATACTAAGCCATTGAAGGATTTTATTCAAAAGGGACCAGGGTTGTTCGTCTGATCCTGCTGTTAGTTCGGGTACTCCCGTTAGGATCACAGTAAATGGGGATACCTCAGGTGACAGATGAACTGGGCGTTTGGATCTAGACCCCCTCTTGCCCTCTGAAGGATGTGATTTTGGGGGCACCGGGGTTTGGTTTGAGATGGCTGCGAGGACACCTTGGCCGTGGTATGATTGGCAGCTATTGGTGGGACTACAGGGGGGGGGGGGAGAGAAGAATGTTGCTGACTAGGTGAAGGTGACTGAGATGGGGATTTAGCTTTTGGCTTAGATTTTGCACAATTTTTTGAAGCTGGTGGTATAGGGATTGATGGCTCTTTAGTTTTAGACTGGGCTTTGGTCATAACGGGTGGTCTATCTGAGTTAGCTGGTATAACCCCAGGATTGACCTCTATCGAGGCCCCCCCAGGTTTAACAATTCCCGCCCCGGTCTGGTTGGGTAATTTAATGAGGAGTATGGCAAGTTGCTTTTCAATTGCCATGATACTCCGTTCCAGAGGTTGGAGATGGTATTTTAATAAATCCCTGAATCTAGCAAAAAGCTGCGGAGTATCACAGTCAATCAGAATGAGGCCACCCTCTTGATCATTGTCCAATGTGGGGCATTGTAGATTAGGTGAAGCAGGTGGTGCAGAGTTATTACTAGAGGGGGCGTTCTTAGATGGTGGTACAATGGACCCTTTCTTTTTATTGGTTGTATGATGGTGTTTGGTGTTATTCCCCTTTTTTTGGGGTTCTGGCTGCTTCGGAACAGCACCTTCTCTAACCCCCTTGAGCCGGGCTACTTGTACAGGATCTTCAGACAGAATCTGCTCAAGGTCCGGGGTAATCTCAAGGCTCCCTGTCGAGTCCAATTCCAACGACAGGCTGGTGGCTGATAGATCAACCGCATTTGGGATGGAATGAACTTGGGCTGTTGCACCAGTCTGTATTAGAATTGGGATAGCAGAAGCTGATGGAAGCGGGGTTAAAGCCGCTGCTATGAGGCCCATTGAGGATCTCTGGGCAATCGCAAGGTCCTGAGACACCCTACGTTCTAATAAAGAAATATTTTGATTAATAGCCTCAGTAGTTTTTGAGATGAACTGGTCTATAGGACCTGTACACAAGGCAGTTCTAAGTGCAGTCTTACTTCTGGAACCCCTGGTCATTGTTGTAAAGGTTCGAGGTATAGTTCCAAAGTACACAAATGTCAAAAGTCAATACCTTTAGAAGATGAGGGCGGCGTCTGGTAAGTAGGAACCAAGGGGGGCGGCCCAGCCCAGCCTGGAACAGTCCGGAACGGGCTGAAACGGGCCCGCCCTTGGCCCGGGCTTCGCCCGGCGTCCTGCGAGGGAGGCTGTGCGCTACTTTTATGCGCCTCCTGGCGCTTCCTGATGGTGCTTGGCGCAGTGCCTGTTGGGGGATGTAGTTCCCCAGACCCCGCTCTCCGCTCTGCGGCAATCTCCCTGGGACAGCGGGAGGCGTGCGGCGGGAGGCGGGACTGCTCCTGTGGCGGTTCGGCTGTGGCAGAAGTTTTCAAGAACCTGGCGGTGTGCAGTTAGGTCAGCCAGGCGGTTTGCAAAGTACTAATCAAAAAGGTTTCCCCCGCTCAGCAGGCTGTGCGCTACTTTTATGCGCCTCCTGGCGCTTCCTGATGGTGCTTGGCGCAGTGCCTGTTGGGGGATTTAGTTCCCCAGACCCCGCTCTCCGCTCTGCGGCAATCTCCCTGGGCCAGCGGGAGGCGGGAGGCGGGACTGCTCCTGTGGCGGTTCGGCTGTGGCAGAAGTTTTCAAGCACCTGGCGGTGTACAGTTAGGTCAGCCAGGTGGTTTGCAAAGTACTAATCAAAAAGGTTTCCCCCGCTCAGCAGGCTGTGCGCTACTTTTATGCGCCTCCTGGCGCTTCCTGATGGTGCTTGGCGCAGTGCCTGTTGGGGGATGTAGTTCCCCAGACCCCGCTCTCCGCTCTGCGGCAATCTCCCTGGGCCAGCGGGAGGCGTGCGGCGGGAGGCGGGACTGCTCCTGTGGCGGTTCGGCTGTGGCAGAAGTGTTCAAGCACCTGGCGGTGTGCAGTTAGGTCAGCCAGGCGGTTTGCAAAGTACTAATCAAAAAGGTTTCCCTGGGGTCATTTTTTGTCACGCACAAGGGAGTCCGATTTCTATTGCACAATTGCTGGCTGTTTTGCGAAAGGTGTTGCTGAGTTTGGGGGAGAATTAACTGAATTTTGGAACACACTCTTTTCGTATTGGAGCAGCAATGGAGGTCGCCAGATTGGGGTGGGCTTTGTCAGAAATCCGCAGAATTGGGAGGTGGAAGTCAAAATGCTGTGAAAAGTATGTTAGGAAATAATTTTAGTATTCTTCTTTTCTTGTTAATACCTGTTTTTCTGCCTAGGTCCGTTGCAAAGGATGGATAAAGGTAAAAGGACAACTTAGATTGTAGGACACTCCTTCGTTAAATGGGCCGCTGTTTATGTTGAACAACAGATTTGTGGGAGATCACTTGGTCTTAAAAGTGTTACACACAAGGTGATCTGGAATGGTAAAGGGGGGATACGTTGTGGGGGTTTGTTTCATTTGTTGTCAGGAATGTGTGTAAAGGGAGGCCTACGGATTTGCTGGTAATTCACCTAGGAGAGAACGATCTTGTTGAAACATCTGGACTGACTTTGATCAAGTAAATGAAAATGGATCTGTGCGTCATCAAAGAAACGTGGTTGAGCACTATGGTGATTTGGACGGAATTCGTGCCGTGGCAGCATTGGAGAGGAGCAAGAAACCATGCAGCTTTGGACAAAGCAAGGAGGAAACTTAATAGAGCTATGCAAATTTTCTGTGAGGGCATGGGGGTTCACATTTTATCGCACACTAATATACAGCTTACTGAGGGGCATCTTTTCAGAGAGGATGGGGTCCACCTGTCTCAGATGGGGCAAGCATTCTATTTGCTGGAATTGCGTGATTTGATTGCCCAGGTCTGGAAAGAAAATCTGTGGTGCTCTACCGGATGGGCATGAAGGTTCTCCAGTGGTGGGGCAGGAAAACTCTGTTCGGTTTTCCTGGGTGGCGGAATTTTCTGAGGGGTGGGCAGCCAGGAGCTGGTTTGTCCATATTCAAAGGGCAGGAAAAGGAAACGGGGGGGAGGGGTTGCAACACAAGTCTGTCTCTTCTGGGTTTGGTGAGGTTAGTTTGGTTAGGTTCATCTTTCATAGGGATGCTAAGATAGGTTTGGGGTTTTGGTTTATGAAAATTGAATCAAGATGTTTTTGGAATAAATAATTTTATTTGCACCTGTCTTCATAAAGTGGCCTTTCTTGCTAATCAAGAAGTTGTGGACAGTGAGTTATTGCGCAAGGAGGGACCCAGGGGGAGCCGCGCGCGAGCCAGTCTTCCCCTGGGTGGTTCACGCGAGGGAATGGCCACAGCTGCGGGGGATTAGGGTAATGAGTCGCGCAAAGGGGAAATGACTATTAGGGGTCGGTAAGGCGGGAAGGGCACTGTGCTCACTGGAGGAGAATGGCGGAGTTTCGTTTTTGTCCCACCCACCCTCTCCCTTTGTTTTTCTTTTAGGCCCTGTTTAGGTATTTTATATCTCCTTTGGTTACTACCAATGAGGTCTTCCCTAGTTGCCACGCTAAGACAGGTCTAGTTTTACAGTTAAGTTGTTAGGCGGAATTTTCTGGTGGGTGGGCAGCCTGGAGCGGGTTTGTCCATCCACAAAGAGCAGAAAAAGGAAATGAGGAGGGGGTAGCAACACGAGTCTGTCTCTTCTGGGTTTTGTTCGGGTTAGTTTGGTGGGGTTCATCTTTCATAGGGATGCTAAGATAAGTTTTGGGTTTTGGTTTATGAAAATTGAATCAAGATGTTTTTGGAATAAAGAATTTTATTTACACTTGTCTTAATAAAGTAGCCTTTCTTGCTAATCAAGAGTTGTGGACAGTGAGTTATAGCGCGAATCCACGATTACATCGGCTGGGAGTCTCCGAAGCTTCCGACCGCCATGGCTCCATTTAATGTTCATGTTAACAAGATGGCCCAGTGACTTAAACATTTGCTGCAGACATCGGGCGCTCTCTTAACGTCATGAGTATTGAGTCATGGTGAGATCACTTTACACTATTCCACCTCTTGATACATTGAACAGCATTAAACTAAATGAAAAACAATCCCAACTAACCAAATCCTTTACAGCACGCAGAAGACCTAAAAGATTGCATTTAAGAGCTTCATGAAAGACCACCTATCATTAATTTTATAATGTAGGCAATGCATGACCATAGTTGTCACTCATATAATTTAAGAAAGAATTGCCATAAAGTGCATTTGATTTACTTTCTTTAAAGAGAACTCGGAAAAAGTTACTGGAAGCACAAGCAGAAACTAGAAACTTTTAGGCCTAAATAAGTCTACGGGCAATAACTAATATTGTGTCTAAGACACATCAATAAAACAATAAATCCTTTATATTAAATACCGTCATCCTTGGGAATTCAAGCTGAACATCAAAATGTTCCTGGAATCATATTGCAGCCAAATAACAACTTCAAAGAAGATTTAATATTGTTTATAGATGTCTCATTGTTTGCATTCCCCACTGCCTGTCTGCTGCCTATCAATCTATCAGTTTAATTTTCTGTCAACTTAAATTTGCAGCATAAAGCTTTCTCTATGTCTCACGTTTAAATACTTTTCCTATTTTAAGTGTGAAAAAAATACCTTTAGAATTCATATGGTTTTACAGGAATGTGAATTCACAAACTTGCATTATTAATTCCATGAGGGGCATTCATTCGTTTAAATTTGTTATTGAAAACTAAGAATTTCTGCATGATTCTGAACACAGTCTAGAGGCGGATTCAAAGTACCAGTGGAGTGTAGGGAAAAGGATAGTTATAAATAGTCAGGGGAGGGACTGCCGTGAAATTGCTGATTCAGTGCACTGTAGCCTTTAATGAATTCTAAAGCACATTTGCAACAGGTATGTTTTCATGATTTCTTGCATAGAGGTGAAGTAATTTGAGATGTGAGCTCTAAAGGGAGGAACCTTAGGGGCATCAACAAGTATCTCAGCCAACATGGTGGTGGTGGGTGTGGAGGGGAAGGGGTCTTCCCAGGAGGGGTCCCCAATTCAGCTATACAGGGTCCAAATGTACAAAGAACAGCAGGTGCCTCATGGCCATAGCCTGCTGAGTGGCATGTCCTTGCCTGAGTCTTTCCTGAGCAAAAAGCAACACATTTACTTTCCTGCTATTGGTATTGTTTTTCCTGGTGTACAGGTGGTGCAGCAAAAAGGGTCCCCTGTGCCTCTCACCGTCATGGAGTATACAAGCGGAGAGAAAAAAGAAAAATGCAGCAGAGCTAGGAGTGATGAGTAATGACCACATAAAGAAGAAACTAAAGTTGAGAATAAGAGGTACCTACAGAGAGATTTGTGAGAATAAGAGAAATGGTTTATTTAAACAGGTTAGATGCAGATGAATAGTGAGAAAACCACAGTAGAAGCAAGAGAGTGAGATACAGGTAGAAAGGCTGTACAGTGACTGCCACACAACATTAACTATAACTTGGTCCTTCTGAATGCACTATATATAGCCTTGGAAAATACCTAAGTTATAGCATGTGAAATCATTGCAGTAATTAAAACACTTATGACAACAGAAATGATATTATTTGCCAAAGCACAGTGCCTGGTACAGTGGCGAATTATAATCATTGTCTTTCGGTGAGTGAGGTGACAAGACTGTACGGAGGTGCACCAGTGATATTAATTTAAAGGTGGTGCCTAAGTAGAAATGTAAGTTATGAGTATGACTTATAGTAATACGAAAGTAGTATACCTTTTGAAATTGATATGGTTGTGTAGTTTAAGGGTGTGTTTGGCACAAAAAAGATACAATTAAGAGATAAATGTGTGAGTGGTGCAGATATCATAAAATTAAAACAATTATAAAACACATTCTAACTTTAACTAAAGTTTAACCATAGTTTTATTTTCCATTACACTGATTTGTATAAGCTTAGTAAAAGTTTTGTAATATTTATCCACTTATGTTTCATGGAGTGGAATGTTATTAGGTGGAGTGTGGTACAATATAGTGGCAGATAGTGTTATAAAGTGTACTGTGGTACAGTATATATTGGCATAATGGAGTGGAGTAAAGTGGGATGCGGTGTAGTGGATTAGCGTGTAGAGGAATAGCATATAGCAGACTGGCATGCGGAGTAACATGCAGTGGAGTGGCAAGCAGTGTATTGACATAAAGTGAACTCAGATAAAATAGAGTGGAGTATATATTTGAGTGCCATAGATTGTAGTGGTGTACAGCGCAATGTTATATAGTGAGAAAGCCTAAACTAGGGTGTGGTAACGTGGATTTATGTCTTGTAAAGTAAAGAGTGTATTCATGTTCACTGTAGTGCCATACAGTGCAGTGCTATACAATGGAATATTGCACAGTTTAGGGACACGTTTTGGACTATTGTGTACTGAAATAGCATACAGGGGAGTGGCAGACTGTGGAGTGTGGTACAGTGCAGTGGCATGAACCGTACACTGGAATGGGGTAGACTGGATTGCTATACAGTGGAGTCGATTTCAGTTGAGCGGTGTACAGTGAGCTTAGGTAATGTCGAGTCCAGTGTAGTGTTGCAAAGTTAAGTAAAGTAAAATAGAGTGGCGTATACAGGAGGGCGGTAAAGTGCAGTGCTGCCAAGTGGTATAGCGTAGACTACAGAGGGGTAGAGTGTAATATGGTACAGTGCAATGGCATATGCAGGAGTAGCATAAACTGTAGTGTGATACAGTGAATTACCTTATAATTTAGTAGTATTATATTATGTACTTTAGTTGCGCTCAGTGTTCAGACATAGAGTGGAGTGCTATATGGTGAAGTAGCATAAAGTAAAGTGTTGCACAACTTAATAGGGTTAATTATAGAAGCGTAGACTGTAGTCACATACAGTCAACTGTGGTTTACTGGAGTGGCTCAGAATGTAGTCTTATAAACTGAAATAGCATACCGTCGATTGTCGCACAGTCCAGTAGTGTGCAGTGCAGTCATCATGTTGCTTAAACTGGAAAAATAATCTCTCACATGGTAGTTTGCAGAATCTTGCCGGAACTCCACATTACTCTCCAAATTCCTCCAAGTATGTGAGCAGAATGGATAAGTTTGTCCAGGATTTATTCTGACACCTTTTTAGGTCGAGCCTAGAGTCAGCATGCATGCGCTGCTCTGCGAGACGTGCTGTACTAGAGTATGGAATAAAAGCCTCACTCACTCGCTGCCCTCATTGGCGTGTGTCATTGTCCTTTGTAAATGCTGGCTTCTGATTCGAAAATAGGCTTGTTAGTGCCTCCTTAGTACCGCCTTGTTCTAGCGCTATATATTTGTAACCTCCCATGGTGACTGGTACTTTTACTTTGGTTGTTACACAGTACATTTCCTTTAAGCACTATTTTCTTTATTGAGTTTCTTTTACTGTAGGCATGTTATGTTATGTTATCTGGTATTTATAAAGCGCACAGCTACTCCCAAAAGTGTCCCAGCGCTAAGAGAAAAGACCACATAACGGCACACAGAACATAACTCCACTACAGAAATCGATCAAATCCTACTGTCCGAAAAGCCAGATCTTAAGCTTCCTCCTGAAACTGAGGAGGTTTGGTACCTGTCTGAAAGAGAGAGGTAGGCTATTCCAAAGCCACGAGGCCGCCACTTGAAAAGATCTTCCTCCTATAGGGGAGAGCAGGGCCTTTGGCGTAGAGGTCAATAGCTGAGCCGAGGACCTCAAGGTACATTGAGGTACATAGGGTTGAAATCTTTCCCTAAGGTATGGGGCTCCAATCTTGTGAAAAGCTTTGAAGACCAGGACCACTGCCTTAAAATGAATTCTTTTCCGCACCGGAAGCCAATGAAGGGAAAATAGAAGGAAGGTCACTTGAGTCATAGGTCCTGTCAGAAAGAGAGCCCTGGCAGCCACATTCTAGATCGCCTGCAATCGGCCAAGAAGCTAATCAGAGAGGCCCAAGTAAAGGCAGTGAACATAGTCCTGTCTTGAGACCACCAGCGCCTGGACCACTGTTTTCCTATATTAGAAAGGGAGCAGGGGGAGAAAGTTTCTCAACATTCTCAGCATCCCAAAACACGATCCTGCAACAGATTGGACTTGAGCCTTCATAGAGAGTGCCAAATCCCATTTGATCCCCAAATTTTTCACAGTGGTCACTGAAGACGAGGGGGGGGGACATGTCCAACGGCCACCAAGAATGCCAGGCTTCGCATGGGCGTGAACCAAAGAAAATAACCTCTGACTTTTCAGAGTTGCATTTGAATTGGTTTAATCTTAGTCAAGAGACTACCTCGGAGAGGTAGGTGTTAATCACATCACTTTTAAACTCTGCACCCTTCTAGCACGTGAACAACAATTGAGTGTCGTCCTCTGTGACTTCTTTTGCAACTACCACTCTCGGCGAGTTCAACCAAATAGTGTATTTATTTCCACCCCTTACATGCATGCTTCCAGCTATGTGTGAGGCAGTCACTACCCAGTGTCCAGTCCGACCAACCCCATCTCCCACTACCCCAGTGTAATCTGATCACATTGGTAATACTCTGAGTATATTTTCTATCACAAAACGCTGGTAAGGTTTTTGCAAATACAACAATCCTCTATATGCTCCTATTCATTTTCTAAATGCTGAAAGAAGCAACCCAGGCAGCATCAAGCTCTGTGTGATTTTTTTTCATATTTGTTTTTAAAACAATAAATAACGTGGTGGCAATCATCGCGCTTTCCTAGATGACTTGATGTTGAGGTTCATGTGGGATTTTCTTGCTAGTGTAACTACAACAAAGGGCCTGAAATCAACCAGGAAATCAAATTGTAGTTTGGGAGGGCCTGCAGGAGTCACAGACCCCAGGGCCTTCTATGATAAGGCGAAGGGACAAATGCACCCCCCACACATGAACTGGGAGTTGTGAGCAGTACCTTCTAGGCTTTTCAGATGCATATCTTAGGTGGCTACTGTGCTCCTATAAGCTTTTGGACGTGGATGGGCGGCATTTTTGGAAAGCAAGTAAAAGGTACAACACTTTCTTCTTTTACGTGGACCTTTGCTATCTTCTGTTTTGAAGTAGTTTGTTTTTAGCATTCAAATAGAGAAGATTCTTTCTTTTGATTTACTTGTAAAATAATTAGGAAAATGAGTCCTTCTTTCTTTTGTTGATTTGTTGCTTATCAGCAGTGCTACTGTCGCTGTGATCTGTTCACACTGCACTCGCCATTCTTAAAGGTACATTCAAGTTTTGTAGTAATTCTTGTGATGGGGAGGGGATGTGGTCTGATGGATAGATTGCCGGCCTCGGGGTCGCGTCCACATCGTGTGATTCTGGGCAGATCACTTAATCTCCCCCTGCCTCCCAAAAATATGAATATGTCCCTGTGTAATGTTACAGGTGCTCATGTAAAGCGTTCCAATGCCTTCCGGTAGAGTTTGCGCTATATAACTCTGCAAAAAAATCTTCTAAACCTTGTGCGCGCACTGAGAGGGGCAACACCATGGCCTCATACCTCGGGGAAAGTGCAATGTTTTTTTTCAAAGCCCTCATTTAGTTCTATGTAAAATGTTGCTACATCACTAATTTCCTAATTTGGGCACTTTGCATTTACAGGCCATGTTGCTACTTGTACTAGCATTTTGCCAGTATCTGAGTAGAGCTCTGCTATCATGCTTCTGAAGGTAAACTCACAAGCATTTTTCAGCTGGTCTGCCCTTTCTTAATGGACAGTACATGTCACAAGTGTCTGCTGTATTTTTAATAGCACTGCCCTACTGTTGCATTCCATACTTGTTTTATTTTATCTCCCTGCTTTGTATGTACCGATCTAGAATTCTGAATGTTATGATGACATCTAACATACTAAGTTCTATGTTCTATATTTGACAGTTGCTCTGGTTAACTGTTTCTGCCAGACGTGCTGTGCCTCATCTCTTGTTCTTAATAAATTCCTTGACTTACCTGCATTCTGGAGTACCTACTTCTTTACATTGGCGACGAGGTACTGAAGACTTTGCCTGTCACGTTCATTTTGAGGCACAGGTACTGCAAATTTTTCTTGGACCCGATTTTTGCTATCCACAATGTTTCTTGGATCCACTGGCTGCCGCTTCACATCTTCGTGTTTCCGGTAAAAATCCTGAATTTTTCCTCGTATCCAGTTGCATTTGAGTGATTTTCATCAATTTGGGGATTTTCTGTGGACATTACGCAGCCCTTCTTCATTTTGATTGGATACGGGTTTCTCCTTCATCGCCTTTGGACACCGGCTGTGACATGTAATTACCACTGTGATGTGTCGGCACAGCGGTCACTGATTGGCTGTACATCCGGCTTCCAGGAAGAGTGGCTGTAATCACTGTCACGAGTCGGCACAGCGGTTCCTGATTGGCTGTCGCTCCGTCTTCCAGGAAGAGTGGCGTTACGTGTATTCGTCAGGACGGCGATAATATTTTGTACATGTTGCTGCTTTTCCATTGGATACGTCGTTGACTACGTTCCGCGTCATCACGCAGGAAGTCATTTTGAATAAGTGTGAAGGTATACTTGTATTACTTCTCCACAATTACCGGCGAATATCATAAACAAGGTGAAAGCTTTTCCGGTGACCTTTATTTTATAAATATTTCATCTACTATTCTTATTTTTTAAGCGGCAGCGATCAGTTGCTCACAAGTTTCACTATTGGGATCTTCTGGTGAAATCATTATTTATGTGAGGTAACTTGACGTTTTCTTTTGTATTCTTATCTCCTTCACTATTGGTGATAAACTACATACTTTTATTCTGAACGCAATATATCTTGGAGTACATCTTGGGGTGCATTATTCTACTATTGAGCGCACGGTGATGGGCACACTTGATCTATATTTTAAGATATAAAAGACATACGATTTGAATTAATATCTCCAACCATTTGATACACATTCTTGCTTCAATATATTTTGGAATTATTATTTGATTCTTTAATTACTTGTTATTGTTAATCTTTGTGGTTTATTTATATTTACATCTTTCTCATTTAGCACATTCATGCAATTGCATTTCATTCTGTATTAATTTTCTTTAGTCAATTTGTGATTACGTTATTACCATGCAATTTGATCCACCATCCAAGTTTTTTCAAACAAAAGGTGAGCCACCTATTCCATGGACAAGGTGGAAAGAGGAATTCTTCAACTATCTCAAAGCAATTGATGGTGAACATATGTCTGCTGAAAGAAAAAAGAATATTTTCCTCCACTGTCTTGGATCTGAAGGACAATTGGTATACAGAACACTTCCTCCTGTCAGATTTGGTGGTGACTTTAATGTATATGATGAAGCTGTTTTACAAATTGAAGGTAGATTTTAGCCTACTACTAGCGTAGCACTTAATAGGTTTAAATTCTACACTAGAGCTCAGGATGAAAATGAAAGTTTTGATGAATTTCTCACTGTTCTCCGTGCATTGTCTGTACATTGCAACTTTGGTTTGATGACTGATGAAATGATCAGGGACCAAATCATCGTTCATGTGAAAAGTAAAAAGTCCAAGAGCAGTTGTGGATTTTAGGTGACCCTAATTTGGAAATAGCAATTAGCACTGCTAAGGCTATAGAACAATCTGATAAGCGCATTAAATCCCTTGATAAAGATACTAAAACTAATACCTCTAATGAAGTTAGCACTGTTAATTCCAGCACATCTAAGGATGTTTCCAATTATAAAGGAGATAATAAGCCCAAACAGTTTTATTGTTACAGATGTGGACATCCTGATCACATAGCTTCTTTTTCGCAGTGTCCTGCTATTGACAAACAATGCAACAAATGTGGACGTTAAGGACATTTTTCTATAGGTCCTTCCCTGATTCTAGAAAGTCATAATTTACCATTACTATAACTAGTAATGAAAAGTTTCTTGTGTTTCAGATGATTCTTGAAGCAATGATTCTCTGAGTAATGTTGAGTCTGGCATTGTAGTTTCAATTCAATATTTTTGAAACTGATAAAATATCTTATCCCAAGTGTATGGTAAACATTCTGAGAAAAGATTTGGAACTAATGGCAGACTCGGGTTCTCCTTGGACTATAATTACACAAGATTATTGCACAAAATCTCTAGGAGAACTTGTTGATTTTAATTCAATATGTGAACCTGACATTACTGCATACAATTTTGATGGTACCAAGATTGATTTCATGGGTTTTAAAGAAGTGCTTAGTAAGTTCAGAGGGAATTCTGCTGTTATCAAGTTGTATGTGGCATTTAAAGGTGTGAATGTTTTAGGCTGGCGTGATCAAGCAAAGTTAGGCATTATTTTAAATCCTAGAAAGAAAGACCCTGTTTCTATTCTTTCGGTATCCACATCCAGTACAGAATTTATTGATTTATTTCCCAAGGTATTTTCTGATAATTTCGGAAAATGTAAAGGTTTTAGTCACAAAATTAGGGTAAAAGTGTAAGCTATTCCGGTGAAACAAAAGTTAAGAGGAGCTCCTATAAGTGTTAGGAATGAGTTAAAAGAAATGTTGGACACTATGGTCAAAGATGACATAATTGAGGAAATCGAATCATCAGAATGGGTTTCTCCCATTGTTTAAGCCCTTAAACCCGATAAAAGTATTATATTATGTGTTGATTTAAGAGCATTAAACACTAATCTAGTTACTGACTGTCACCCGCTTCCAAATATCAACGAAATGGTGTGTATGCTAGATGGTGCGTGTGTATTTTCTACCTTAGATCTTCGATCTGCATACCATCAGATCGAACTCACTGATGAGTCTAAACATTTTACTGCTTTCATCACTCCCCATGGCCTTTTTCAATTCAAAAGAAAGAGGGCAATGTATCACATTTTTAAAGATGTGAGTATGTATGTCAAATGCTTCCAGGATGATATCCTATGTTTTCCAAAAATAATAATGAACATTCTATTTACCTTAAGGAAGTTTGCTCTTGAATGGAGGAATTTGGTTTAGCTCTTAAAGCTAGTAAGTGCACATTTTTTGCAAATCTGTGGAATATTTGGGTCATACACTTTCTGGTGAGGGTGTGGTACCCAAGAAAGCTTTAGTGGATGCTATTGTCAATGCTCCTGCTCATGACAATAAAGAAAAACTTCTCTCTTTTGCAGGTTTATGCGAATACTGTAGTAAGTTCATAAAAAAGTTTGCTACTAAGTTGGAACCTCTTAGAGAGTTAACCAGGAAGTCTTCAGAGTTTATTTGGGCTGAGAAACAAGATACTGCTTTTGAGCAGATCAAGAATGAGATTATAAATGCTCCTTCACTTAAGTCATTCTGCCTTAATAAAAAATGCATCATCACTGTAGATGCTAGTTTGCATGGTCTTGGTGGAGTCCTTAGCCAGTGTTCTGGAAAAGAAGAATGGTGTGTAGCCTTTGCTTCAAGGACTCTGTCTGCTAATGAAAGGAGATATGTTGTAATTGAAAGAGTATTATTGGCATGTATTTGGACGGTTGAACATTTTCGAAATTATGTATGGGGAAGCAGGTTTATATTTAGGACGGACCATGAGCCTCTTGTTGGTATTTTATCTCCTGGGGGTGGATGGAATTCCACTGCCCGCATTGCTCGTTTGACATCTCGTCTACAGGAATATGATGTTCAAGTTGTATATGTTCCTGGTTGGAGTAATGTTACAGCGGATGTTCTTTCGAGGTTACCTTGTTCTGATGAAAGCATTTCTACCCTTGAGCAGGATGTAGAAGTAATCACAACTATAAATGATTTTGCGTCTCAAGAATTCATGACTTTGTCTGAAAAAGAATGGGTTGAGGAAATTAATAATGATGTTTTGTTTCAGCAGATTTCTGAATGTGTAAGAAATGGATGGCCCAGAGAAAGATGTGCTTCTGCTGACAATTCCCCTTTTTACCATGTGTGTTCTGAAATTGAAGAAACTGGAGGTTTGCTGTTCAAGGGAGTTAAGATTATTCCTCCTGTTTCTATGCAAAAGAAGATTTAGTTCTTATCTCATCAGGGACGTGTAGGTATGTCATCAATGAAACGTCTCATTAGAGCAAATCTTTGGTGGCCAGGACTAGATAAAATGGTTGACAGGACTGTTAGGGAGTGCCCTGAGTGTATAAATAGTGACAATATGCTTCATACTTCTTCAGCTCCTCTCAAACCAGTATCGTGGCCTAATTTTCCGTGGCAAAAAGTGGCTTTTGATGTTTTAGGTCCTTTTAAACATTTACCTGAGAATGCCCGTTTTGCTTTGGTTATTGTGGATTACCACTCCAAATGGCCTGAAGTTAAGTTTGTGGCCAATGTGAAATCTCAAGTCATTATTACTTTTTTTAAAGAGGTTTTCACTCGTGAGGGGTCCCCAGAAATCATTGATACTGATATTGGGATACAACTCACATCTCATGAAATGCAAGGTTTCTTTCAAAATTGCAACATCAAACATGTTACCACATCTTTGCACCAACCAAGAGAAATTGGCTAGGTGGAACGATTTAATCATGTTCTTAAAGATAGAATTCAATTAGCTACTTTGTCTAATGAACCTTGGATTGATATGGTGAGGAACAAATTGTGGATGTATCGTATTACTCCACATTCAGTCACAGGCGTTAGTCCTTTTAGGCTTCTGAAAGAAAGAGAAACATCCTCAGAAATGTGTCCATGGTGGATTACAAAAATCTATAAATCCAATGACAAAATTGATGTCAACGACAAAATTGATGTTAATCTTACTGCAAAACATGTTTAAAACAAACAAAAACATAATGAAAATGCTATTTGATGCAAAAATGAATGTTAAACTTCCTGACTTTGTTGTGGGTGAGTGGGTCAGGATCAAGAAACCTGGATTATTAGTGAAAGGATATTCCAAATTTTACCCTCCTATTAAGATAGTGAAAGTTTGTAAATGTAGTGTAATTACCCAGGAGGTAGAGTATGGCATACACGAAGAGTTTCGTAAAGTTGCAAACAATGATGAGTCTTTTTATTCGCACAATTGTGACAATTTTCATGATGAGGTTGTACCTCCTGCTCAGTCCATTGCTTCCAGAGTTAAAAATAATGTTAGACCAAAAAAACTACCTGGAAGATATTTATCTTGATTGTTCATTTTTATTAATTGATTTAGGGGTAAGATGTGTTGCATTCCATACTTGTTTTATTATATCTACCTGTTTTGTATGTACCCATCTAGAATTCTGAATGTTATGATGACATCTAACATATGTAGGTAAATATGAAATACCGATTCCTAAATACCGAATTTTACTGATTCCATATTTAGGAATCGGTATTTCATATGTGGCTAAAAATTGGGTAACAAATAAAGAATCAGTCAAATTTGTTATTACCGAATCAGTAATACTGATTCGGTCATAAGGAATCACCTTCCCATTCATTCCTATGGGCCTGGAGGCCCATAGAAATGAATGGGAAGCCAATCACTATTACAGATTCGGTAAATACCAAATTGGTAATAGGTGGGAGCATATTCAAGGGTGGCAGGGTGTCACATTGACACACTGTTGCACCCCTGATTCGTGCATGTTTGCACATTTGGTGCACATACATGCCCTAAGGGTATGTATGTCTGCCACATGGCACTGAGAAAAAAGCAAAAAATTGCTTTATTTAAGGTATTCGGTATTTACCACCAACTTGTAGTTGGTGGTAAATAACGAATCCTGATAGCAAAAATGCACTCACTTGAGTGCCACCTACATAGCTTTTAAGGATTCGGTAATTTACCAATTCCTTAAAATAAGGATTCAGTATTTTACCGATTTCTCAAAATAAGGAATCTGTAAATTACAGAATCCTTAAAACCTGCCTCCTACATTAGAAAAGGCAAAATACCGGTCGGTTACAGGATAATTACCAATTTTTGGCCGTTACGACCGGTTTTTAGCTACCTACATATGGCCCTAAGTTCTATGTTCTATATTCAACAGTTGCTCTGGTTAGCCGTTTCTGCCAGATGTGCTGTGCCTCATCTCTTGTTCTTAATAAATTCCTTGACGTACCTGCATTCTGGAGTACCTACTTCTTTACACCTACCAGTTCTGCCAGTTTCAGCACAAAGCCAAAAATGTGCCATTAAGTGACATTCTCTCACCGACTAGACAGCCTGCATGCACACTGTCTAACACTGCGAAGCATCGCACCGCTATACAAATCAACATATGTAGTCCAGCGCCTTGTAGTACACACTTCAATGTCACTATTCTCTTATGCATAGGATTTCCAAAACATGGCATAATACTGTTAAATAAGACTGTGACTAGCATACATAATAAAACAAGCTACGTTGGTACCACTTTCATTTTTTTAACTCCTTTGCTGCGGCGGCTATTCCGCCGCAGCGCTAGTGGGGAGGGGGGCTGCACGGCTCTCCCGTATTTGTGACAGAACCGCTCTGTCACGAGCATCGGGCGCGCTGTGCTTGTGACGGACAGTTCCGTCACGGCCCGCCCTCTCAATAGAACGCACTGTGCAGGCGCAAAATCAGCGCCTTGCAGGCGCGCCGAGCGGGCCATGACGGAACCGCTCCGTCACCAGCACAGCGCGACCGAGGCTGGTGTTGGAGTGGTTCCGTCACCAGCACCGAAGGGGTTAAAGCTCACTGACAACTAACATGTCAAAACACTTATGTCACTAAAGTTGTATCCCTTTCTCATGGTCTAAGAAACATATATGCAACACAAAAAGATGAAGGACGGAATGTTGAACATTGTCAAACATTCACCCCCAATCACAGATCTGTGTTTAATCCATCGTTATTTTGCTCACCATGCCACTCCAGTTCAGACAAAGCCATATGAAAATCAGTCTTGACCCTGTCCCTCATGGGAACAGTCCAGACCGAACTGCCATGCCATGGCTTCCCTGGACCAGAATCAAGCATCCTAGGACCGGTTTCGGGCTTTCAGCCCTCATCAGCCAGGATAGCTTGATTCCAGTGGTGCAGTGAGCATGGGACCCACTTCTGGCCATACACTTTCCACTTAGGGTGAAAATGCAAAACAAAAAGATGATGGACGGAATGTTGTGCATTGTCAAACATTCACCCCAGTCACAGATCTGGGTTTAATCCATTGTTATTTTGCTCACCACACCACCCCAGTTCAGACATAGCCATTTGCAAATCGGTCTTGACCCTGTGCTACATGGGAACAGCCCAGACCGAACTGCCAGGCCATGTCTTCTCTGGACCAGAATCAAACATCCTAGGACCGGTTTTGGGATTTCAGCCACCATCAGCAAGGATAGCTTGACTCCAGTGGCGTCCACAGCTGAAAGCCTGAAACCGGTCCTAGGATGCTTGTTCCCAGTCCAGGGAGGACCTGGCTTGGCAGTTCGGGCTGGACTGTTCCCATGGGGCACAGGGTCAAGACTTATTTGCATATGGCTGGGTTCAAACTGGACCCAGATCTCTGTACTGGGGTGAATGTGTGACATTGTTCTGCATTCTGTTCATCAACTGTTGTTTTTGCATTTGTCACCCCGAGTGGGACGGGTATGCTTAGACGTGAGTCCCATGTTCCCCATGCCTCTGGAATCAAGCTATCCTGGCTGATGAGGGCTGAAAGCCTGAAACCGGTCCTAGGATGCTTGTTTCCAGTCCAGGGAGGTTCTGGCTTGGCAGTTCAGGCTGGACTGTTCCCATGGGGCACAGGGTCAAGACTGATTTTCATACGGCTGGGTTCAAACTGGAATGGCATAGTGAGCAATAAATTGTTGGATCTAGGCCCAGATCTATGTGCTTGGGTGAATGTATGACAGTGTTCTGCATTCTGGCCATTAACTGTTGTTTTTGCATTAGTCACCCCAAGTGGGGCGGGTAAGCTCAGATGTGAGTCCCGTGCTCACGGTGATGGATCAAGCCCTGATCTTTGGACTGGGTAAGAGTGGTCTGCTTAATTCAGACACTCTGTTCATCACCACCCCCTTTTCTGAATCGTTTTTGGCCACTATAGGTGTGGCAGGGTATACTCAGACATGAGTCCCTTTCTCACTGCACCATCAGGATTCAAGCAAGCCGGGCCGAAGACGGCTGAAATGCCAGAAACCGGTCCCCGGTAGCTTGTCTCCTTTCTGGTGAAGAATTGGCTTGGTAGTTTAGTCTGCCCTGTTCCCATGATGCACTGGGCCAGGGACAGACTGATTTGCATATAGCCAGGTTCTGAGCTGGGATGGTGCAGTGAGATAAATAACGGTGATGGATAAAGCCCTGATCTTTGGACTGGGTAAGAGTGGTCTGCTTAATTCAGACACTCTGTTCATCACCACGCCCTTTTCTGAATCGTGAGTCCCGTGCTCTCCATGCCACTGGAATCAAGCTGCCCTGGCTGATGAGGGCTGAAAGCCCAAAGCCGGTCCTAGGATGCTTGTTTCCAGTCCAGGGAGGACCTGGCTTGGCAGTTTGAGCTGGACTGTTCCCATGGGGCACTGAGTCAAGACTGATTTACATATGGCTGGGTTCAAACTGGAATGGCATGGTGAGCTAAAAAAAATATGGATTTAGGCCCAGATCTCTGTACTGAGGTGAATGTATGACATTGTTCTGCATTCTATCCATCAACTGTTGTTTTTGCAAAGAACCATATATGCATTATTGTTCACTGTATCAGGAGTTCAACCTGTGTATGACATTGTTCTGCATTCTATCCATCAACTGTTGTTTGTGCAAAGAAACATATATGCATTATTGTTCACTGTTCCAGGAGTTCAACCGGTTTAATAGCACTCCTGGTTGTAACATAAAAGGCATCTGCCCAACATTTGCAAATTTCTGTTCAGATGTGGAAGGCAACATTCCCACCCAGTTGCGTACTTCTAGAGTTCACAACTTGGGCAGTATACCATACATTCACCTTGTTATTCCCTTAATATACACATTATCAATAGCCTACACTGCTTCACACGTGGGAATTTATTACTGTATTAATATAATAGATTTTTTTAAGGCATTGAAGCAGTTTAAAAATGTGTTGCCTAAGTGCATTCCTAGCAAGTTCCAAATAGTGTTTCACGTACAGAGCATTGTGTAAGGCTCAATGAGAATAGTAGATATAACACCCAGGGTTATGAGCTGGATGGAAAAAAAACGTTTAAGGTCCTAAAGGCGAGAATTATTGCATTGCAAATGCTTATTATTGTAACGCCACATAGTCAGCCATGCAGTGCGCAACACTAGTATTTGGGTGGGTTTGCGTGCCCAATCTTCCACCAGACTTAACTGCCCACAAGTGTCCAAGCCTGGTGACCAACCCAATGTCATGCACTGGCAATAGCCGTGCATGGCGGGAGGTTGACTGCCTGTGACTGGTTGGATACAGTGCCTGGCTGCATGCTAGGCTCTGCGCCATGCGCTATGTTGGTTTGGCTGCCCGTGGGTAGTTGTGCAAGGAGCCAGTCCCCTGGCCAGGTCTTGCGAGCAACCCTGTGCCATGCATGGCCTTCAGCCTTTACATGTCATAATAAAATATTACTTTGCTTTGAAAAAAACTCTAGAAATTAACTGTAAAAAAACAAAGATTAAAGTGATGTTAGAGTTAGAAATTCAGTAAAAAACTAAAGGTTACAGGGACTTTATAGTTATATAAAAATGTCAGTAAAAACATATCATTTTAAATAAACAAAACCATTGAACATCACCAGTAATGGCTATAAGTAACTGTAACTTGTGCCATAAATCAACTATACATTAAGTCTTTGTCATGCACTGTTAATTACCTCCCATATTACATCTATTGTTGTGACCTGTTCTATGACATCAGTGATACCATCAATGTAACATCTTAAATGACAACACTGATGACAACACTGTGAATGGCTGGGGCACAAGTTATAGTTACTTTAGGGAATGAGTAAAGTATATTTTGAATAGTTCACAGAACTGTCAACAAGAAAATGACCTAATAATTGATGCCTTCTTATGTCTTTATTTAAGAGGAGAGGCAAAGGAGACTGCTTCCTATCTCCACCACATTATAGGCTCACTATCTATACAAGAAGCTGGGAGCTCTGCGTGCAGTGTGGGGGCAAGCCTTTTGACACAGCATAGTGCTGCACATGTAGCGATCATGTAGAATGTTTTATGCTGCTTGATGCTACTGGTAACTAAGGTGTGCTCTGGTGCTGACCTACGCCCAAGCTGTACTTGATTAAATGGATATGTGTACGAAGTTAAAATCCCAGTTTTTTGACTATTCCCGAGGTTGGGCTGCACACATTCATTGGTATTTCAAGACCAATATGGCCACTATTGAAGATGACACCGCACATCCCATGTCATGTTTGACAATGCCAACTGCTTCAAAACAGATTCAATCGTGATTCTGGCTGGATGTGTCCAGAAAGCATGGACATTGGAAGAACGAGTGTAGATCTACTAAAAAGAATAATGGGGTAAGTCAAACTTCCACAGATGCAGCATGAGGTGAGTGTAAAACAACAGCAGCAGATAGTTACTCCACAGATATAGGTGCCACAAGACCCCATGCTAAATAATGTGAATGCTCATGTGCAGAGGTAAAGTGCAAATACTGGATTTCACAGAGGTGATCAAGCTAGTGTGTAAATGGTTCCGCAATATTGGTTGTAGTGAAATGAGAGTGATTTAGACTCATCTCAATGACGGTGCCTGAGGTGGGAAGAAGAATGTGTACTTGGTGCATCATCAGTCAGGTCCATTTGTTGACAGAAAGGTGGAAGGAAATGATATTACATTCTTAGTGGACATTGGTGCTACCTGTTTTACTGTAATAGCAGCAGAAATTCCTAACCTACCCCTCTCACGAGAAACTATCCAAGTTGAAGGAGTCTTGAATTAGCATATTAGAACAACAGTCACAAATCCAATACAAGTTCATATTGGAAACTTCAGGAGACATGCAACGGCTTGTGTTATGTGACTTGAGTGAAGTAAATCTCTTAGGTAGAGATTTATTATGTAGCATGAATTGCACCATCTATTGTTCGACAGATGATATTGCATTCCAGACACCTGATGAGGATGTTGAATTTAAGATGATGCTAGTGAAGCAAGGGACCAAAGTGGATGAATTGTTTCACTTCTCACAGAAGAGAATTTGCCTGAAAAGTTAAAAAGTGCAGTAAGATCTGATGTGTGGGATTTTTCAGGAAAGGAAATTGGCCTAATGACAAATAAGGATCCAATTCAGATAACAGTGAAAGAGGGTGCTTATATCCAAACACACCTCCCTCCAAAATGAGTCCGGAAGTAATTGCAGGAACTGTGATTGACTAAATGATTTAACAGGAAATTCTGAAAGAAATACTTAGCCTACTATAGGAATTAAAAGGCCCAGTGTAAAATACAGAATAGTGCAGGATTTAAGAAAGATTAATAAAATCGCAGTACCCTGTTGTCCACCAGTAATCCTTTACCCAATTCCTTGTGATGCTGAATTGTACACAGTGATTGATTTGTGCCAAGCATTTTTCTCAATTTCTTTACATCCAGAAAGACAGTATTTGTTTGCATTCCAGTTCGGAGACCATCTTTTGGCATGGTGTCGAGTTCCTTAAGGGTACACAGAGAGTCCCTCAATAGTTAATCAGATCTTGAAAAAATGTCTGGAGACTTTAGTCATGCCAGGAAACTAAGTTTTGTTTCAATACATTAATGACCTTTTAGTGGTATCAAAGACACGAGAGGCATGTGTGACCGATACAGTAGTCTTATTGAACCATTTGGCAGAAGGAGGACACAAAGTGTCTCCAGAAAAACTGCAATTTTGTAAACAAGAGGTCCAGTGCCTAGGACACAAAATAGAAGAAGGAGTTAGAAAAGTGACACCAGAAAGAATTAATATGATCAAACAGATGAGTCCGCCCAAAACTCAGAAAGTTTTTGGGAAGGGTTGAATACTGTAGGCAGTGGATCAGTGGTTTCTCACTGATTGCAAAACCTCTAGAGAGGTTGACACGGAAAGAAGTGAAAGATCCGATTGTTCTGCTTGATGAGAATATGGAAGCTTTTTCTAAATTGAGAAGCAGTCTTTCTCGAGCACCTTCCTTGGGAATGTCGGATTATGCAAAGGATTTTGGGCCAGATGTATCAACAAAATATTTTGTGATTTCCTAATTGCAAATACCTGTGATTCTCAATTGGAAAATCGCAAAATGGAATGCATGAAAGTGTGTTTAACACTTTCTGCAATTCCTAGGGGATCGCAAATGACCTACCTCATGAATAATAATGAGGTAGGTCGCAATTTGCGACTCCCTGGGAATCGCAAAAATCATGGGGATAGTGGCCTGCTGGGGACAGCAGACCACCATTTCCGTGATGGCTGTTAAATAAAGCACATTTTTTTTGTAAAGCAGCCCGTTTTCCTTAAAGGCAAATTGAATGCTTTACAAAAGAGAAAATGAAAACTTACCTTTCATTTTCTAAGAGCAGGCAGTGGTCCGTGGGACTACTACCTGCTCTTAGAAAATGCATTTACAGACATTCACAAGGGGGAAGGGGTCCCTTGGTGAATGCTTCCCATTTACCTATTGGTTACCACCTACTTGAAGTAGGTGGTAAAATGCGATTGTTTTGCGATGCCTTCCTAATAGCAAATCGCAAATTGATTCGATAACAAGTTACCAAATAGCAAAATAGAGTTTGCTGCATCAGAAGGGCATTTCTGTGCGTTTGCAAACTGCTGATTCTGCGGATCGGCCGCTTGTAAAGGCAAAAATACTTGATGCATCTAGCCCTTTGCATTGTACTGTTGTGAAAGAGATGGGCGTGCACTCTCAGTCCTAACTCAGAAACATGAAATGGCACGACGTCCAGTAGCATATTTTTCTGCTACTTTGGATTCAGTAGCTGCAGTGTTACCATGCTGTTTAAAAGCAGTAGCCACCACTTGCGGGAGTTTGGAAGAAAGTGAAGAGATTGTGATGGGATATCAGTCAAGGTGTAGCCCACTCTACCATGTCTGAACTGGGGTGGCAGAGTGGGCTAAAGAACGGTGATGGATTAAACCCAGATCAGTTGACTGGGGGTGAGTACTTGTATTGTCATTGCTCCGTCCATCATTTCCTTTGGTTTTTCTTTGTTCGCCATAAGTTGGCAGGGTATGCTCAGACGTGAGTCCCTTGCTCACTTTACCACTGGATTCAAGCAAGCCGGGCTGAAGACGGCTGGAATGCCAGAAACCGGTCCTCTGTAGCTTGTTTCCGGTCCAGGGAAGGCATGGCTTGGCAGTTCGGGCTGGACTGTTCCCATGAGGCACAGGGTCAGACTGATTTGCATATTGCCATGTCTGAACTGGGGTGGCAGAGTGGGCTAAAGAACGGTGAAGGATTACACCCAGATCAGTTGACTGGGGGTGAGTGCTTGTATTGTCAACGCTCCGTCCATCATTTCCTTTGGTTTTTCTTTGCTCGCCATAAGTTGGCAGGTTATGCTCAGATGTGAATCCCTTGCTCACTTTGACACTGGATTCAAGCAAGCCGGGATGAAGACGGCTGGAATGCCAGAAACCGGTCCTCTGTAGCTTGTTTCCGGTCCAGGGAAGGCATGGCTTGGCAGTTCGGGCTGGACTGTTCCCCTGAGGCACAGGGTCAGACTGATTTGCATATTGCCATGTCTGAACTGAGGTGGCAGAGTGGGCTAAAGAACGGTGATGGATTAAACCCAGATCAGTTGACTGTGGGTGAGTGCTTGTATTGTCAACGCTCATTTCATCATTTCCTTTGGTTTTTCTTTGTTCGCCATAAGTTGGCAGGGTATGCTCAGACGTGAGTCCCTTGCTCACTTTGCCACTAGATTCAAGCAAGCCGGGCTGAAGACGGATGGAATGCCAGAAACCGGTCCTCTGTAGCTTGTTTCCGGTCCGGGGAAGGCATGGCTTAGCAGTTCGGGCTGGACTGTTCCCATGAGGCACAGGGTCATACTGATTTGCATATAGCCATGTGTGAACTGGGGTGGCAGAGTGGGCTAAAGAACAGTGATGGATTAAACCCAGATCAGTTGACTGGGGGTGAGTGCTTGTATTGTCAACGCTCCGTCCATCATTTCCTTTGGTTTTTCTTTGTTTGCCATAAGTTGGCAGGGTATGCTCAGATGTGAGTCTCTTCCTCACTTTGCCACTGGATTCAAGCAAGCCGGGCTGAAGACGGCTGGAATGCCAGAAACCGGTCCTCTGTAGCTTCTTTCCGGTCCAGGGAAGGCACGGCGTGGGAGTTCGGGCTGGACTGTTCTCATGATGCACAGGGTCAGACTGATTTGCATATTGCCATGTCTGAACTGGGGTGGCAGAGTGGTCTAAAGAACGGTGAGGGATTAAACCCAGATCAGTTGACTGGGGGTGAGTGCTGGTATTGTCAACGCTCCGTCCATCATTTCCTTTGGTTTTTCTTTTTTCGCCATAAGTTGGTAGGGTATGCTCAGACATGAGTCCCTTGCTCACTTTGCCACTAGATTCAAGCAAGCCGGGCAGAAGACGGCTGGAATGCCAGAAACCGGTCTTCGGTAGCTTGTTTCCGGTCCAGGGAAGGCATGGCTTGGCAGTTCGGGCTGGACTGTTCCCCTGAGGCACAGGGTCAGACTGATTTGCATATTGCCATGTCTGAACTGGGGTGGCAGAGTGGACTAAAGAACAGTGATGGATTAAACCCAGATCAGTTGGCTGGGGATGAGTGCTTGTATTGTCAACGCTCCAGCCATCATTTCCTATGTTTTTTCTTTGTTCCCCATAAGTAGGCAGGGTATGCTCAGACGTGAGTCCCTTGCTCACTTTGCCACTAGATTCAAGCAAGCCGGGCTGAAGATGGCTGGAATGCCAGAAACCGGTCCTCGGTAGTTTGTTTCCGGTCCAGGGAAGGCATGGCTTGGCAGTACGGGCTGGACTGTTCCCATGAGGCACAGGGTCAGACTGATTTGCATATTGCCATGTCTGAACTGGGGTGGCAGAGTGGGTTAAAGAACGATGATGGATTAAACCCAGATCAGTTGCCTGCGGGTGAGTGCTTGTATTGTCAACGCTCTGTCCATCATTTCCTTTGGTTTTTCTTTAACTAGTATCAACATTACATAAGTGGTACAATAGCTGAAGCCTATTCTAATTAAATACATTCGGAAGGTTCAAGGTTGCTTACTAAAATAATGAAAAAGAAAATGTGCAGTTCAGAGGGTTTCTG
The DNA here is from genome assembly GCF_964263255.1 of Lissotriton vulgaris. Taxonomy (NCBI): domain Eukaryota; kingdom Metazoa; phylum Chordata; class Amphibia; order Caudata; family Salamandridae; genus Lissotriton; species Lissotriton vulgaris. The sequence continues at coordinate 182,633,005 of NC_141688.1, read as the reverse complement.
AACATTTCAGATCATAGTCACAATAAATCCAGAAAACATTTTTTAAGATCAATCATAATATTTAGTGCATACATGGCCACTTTCTTTGATGCATGCAAACATGGAAAGATGCAATGAATGTAAGGAAATTAAGGTGTTTTTGACCATCAATGGACCTCCGTGAGATTGAGATAATGCAAGACACTCAGGACCACTCTCTTTAGATTGCACGTTGAATCTATTTGCATTCTAATTTAGGACAATCATTTGACCTCTGTCAAAGTACCACTCCACAGTAGTCTGTCTCACAGTCTTTCAAATGATGCACTTTATTTGTATGTTAATTGTCCACGCATTGTTTCATACTGTGTCTTTTGAATTCAAATGAAAAGATAATAAGCGCCCATTCACAATGTAGTTTTGTAGTACATCCATAGTATTCTTTTAATATTTTTTTAGTACTCAATTTTTTTTTTACACACCTTAATGCATTGACGCCAAACCATCTAAAATGGGAACAGATAGGAAAGATTCACATGCATTTAATACAAATAGAAAGGACGCTAATTTAGATATCAGATCACAATGTCTTTCACCCACAAGGCTCAGACAGTACATTCATCAAAATCACATAATTCGTTTTACCTTTTTCCAAAGCAAAAAACAGAAAGATTATTCTAAACTCTGCTTCCCTCAAAAAGCAGTCTTGATCTTGATCTCTCCAAAGGGTCTTTAGTTCGGATAATTGCACTTGACTCTCCTTTGTGCGCCATCATTCTAAGCTAGGGGGATACAAGGTGGTGAGAACGTATGTGATGATAGCGCTCTGTGCAAATGGCTTGGTTTCAAATTCATATTTTAAGGTAGTCATATTTGTTTATTGTCTCGGGTGCATCGATATAATCACAGGGTTGAGGAGTAGTCTTTCTTCCGAGTGCAGATTTCTTTTGAGATGTCAGTCGAGCTTTCTGTAGCTGAGCGAAGAGAAGGTACTTATAAAACGAAAACAAATGCACCATAATAACAGAGTCGCTGACAGGTTGAACACCCTCGCACAAAAGCTAATACAGGCTGATTTAATAAAATAAGGACAAAGGGACTTTTAAACGAGCAGTTTGTAGGCTTTTGAAGGATAAACTTAAAAAATAATGGAAGACAGTATAAAAAGAAATAAACAATTTAGAAAAATATCGTCTTCCATTAACACTTACTAACATCATTTAAATGTCTCATCAGGGCGCCCTTTCTCCAGAACACAGATAATTCTTCATTTGTTTGCCACAAAATATGTGAATTTGCTGCTGTCGGCGGTGGTAGAATAGCGGTGATTGTTAATACTCACTTAAGGGCATAATATAATAGAACTAGATAGCAAAATCTCTGCGAGAGGCGGCCATTCTTTTAATTGCAGCTTTCATTCTTGAAGTGATGCCAAATTTCATATGCTTTTGTGTTTGTTTTTTGTTTTCCATTGCTAATTTTCTTCACCTTGAGTTCTGACGTTCGCTTGTGGAGGCGGCTACAGCATTGTATTGTTAGCTTCCTATCTAAAGCAGATTTCACAAGAAGGGCATCATTTATGAAAAGTGTTGCATTGCTGCTGGAAAACAGCGATACAACTCTTTTCATAAGGCCATCCTTGAGACACCATGGATCTGCCGTATTCACTGTGCGGCGCTACTTGTCGCAAGGATTAAAAGATACGTCAGTATTCCTGATGTATCTGTAGGCCCAATATTGGTGCATTGCTGCAGTGTGACTGAAAACAGACACAACACCAGCAATGTGTCTTTTCACATAAGGCAAGCCCCATGTTAAAAGCCCTGCATCACTCCCTATGCCTGCTTCTAGCAGGCATAAGGATTTGACGTAGTGACGCAGTGGTGCAGTGAAATCCTGATAGATTTTGCTTCGCCGCTTCTATGTGGCTTTGCTGTGACGGAACGCCCACCGTGCATAAACAATACCGGTTGCAGGTCTAATGTGGCGCAGGGGTTTACCAAGTGACGCATCTGGCTAGATGTGTCACTTTGTAACTATGGTGCAGTGTGTGGTACTTTTTACGTTGGATTGAGGAGTTCAGTTTCCTCTTTTCCAATGTTATTTGTAGCCTTGCCCCAATACGAGGCGTGTGCCGAGTACTTGTTTTATCTTTATGATATCGTTCAGCGTCTGAGTCTGCAGTTCGTCCGGAGGCTTCGCTTTCAGTCTCCTCTCTACCTTCAGGGTCGCGCATGCCCAGTTTGGTTTGAACTACCTACTTCCAGGGGTAATCTATCGCTTTCTGTTATTTTAGAATATAAGAGAACTTTTCTTTGATTAGTTCCCTGACCGCTCCAACTGCATCGTTGGATCCACGCTACAACGTGCTCGAAAGGAGACGCGCTACACCCATGCGTTAAGGATCCACTTTGTGTAAAATTGTTTTCCCCATGCTGCCAGGGCTTGCGTTACCGGCACCCTTTCTTACTCTTTGTAATTAGATGTTTATTTCATTATGCATTTCCAAATTATTCACTTCCAGCCAAGAAAATGATTTTTCCCTGTGAGTGTTTGCTTTTTGTAGGAGGTTCTTACTGTTTTTTCAGACAGAATATTACTCTTGTCTAGTGCATAGTTTGAATTGAGTTGCTTCCAGGCGTTTATAGCAGGACACAATTGGATTGCATCTAAAGGCAGTGCGAGTTTCTTTTAGTGGAAGAGTATGGAGTATGCTGCTCCTCCTGTGCCCAGTTTTTCTTGTGCCCCACCTGGCACACATCATGTCGGAGGATGGTTATGACGTTAACATTTTGACCCCCCCTGGAAAAAATTATGCGGACGCCCATGAATATGTGGCGAGTCTGACGGTATTTCATAACTTGAAGCAACACGAATTATCGAGCGCTGCTCCTTATAACTTCTGAGGATAAAACTTGAGGCTGTCCAGTTGGGGTCTGTTTTGACTTAACCATTGCTTTATATTTTCTAGAGTCGAATTCAGCCCTCCAGTAAAGCACAACTCTCAATACGTGTACCGCAAATGTATTTTCCTGTCTGAAGACAGGGGTATGTGCTCTTTTGATGATGGGCTTCTCCAGCAAACGCATGGAAGTATGGTGCACGGGCTGAATGTATTTTGTATTTTGTAATATGGTGATGACTTGTTTTATATTTTCACGTATTTTTGGGACTTTGCCTGAACTTATCTAGCTCTGTGGGTATTCATGGATACTCTGTGGTACCTCTTTTCTTCTTCCTTTTTTCTCCTTCTCTTTTTCTCATTTCTCTTAGACTATTTTATTGTTCTTATTATTTTTTCTCTGGCTACTACTTTATTTGGATGTATCTATTCTTCGGGTGATGGTATTCCAGCAGCATATATTACATTTATCAGTTCTATTTATAGGTTGTCTCATTGTCCCCGCAGATATTCTCTCTAAGATTCAATACTAGGATGTGAAGCTGCAGCCCTGATTTCATTTCACTACGCAATTTTAATCAATTAATATTATTCTTTGAAATCGAACTTTCTGGTATACTTCTGATGGCTTGAGTAGATACTGAAGAAACTGCATGTATCCATTTGCGCCCTGACGAAGGATTGGTGGATATCGGTCCTGTTCCGAAACGCGCGTCGGCGCTTCTGTTCTGTTTTCTTTGTGCTTCTTACTTGTCTGTTTGATATTGTGTATATATATGAAGGTTAATTTTGTGTATTTATTTTGTGTTTTATGTATATATTGTCGAGTGGTATGATTGAGGATGGTTTGGATGGGTGTGATTGGTGTTTGTATTGAAGTCGTGAGAGGGCGTTCTTCACATATGCTTTGAAATGTAAATAGAGTATTTATATATTGATGTCTTTATTGCCTTTGGATTTATGAATGAATACTTCAGAAAATGATAATAAATAGACATATGTCAAATAAATACTCTCTGTGTGGGACAATGATGATGTTTTGAATCAAAGAGTAGAGTGTTTACCTCATTATATATTTAGTTCTAGGGGAGGTCTCCTTGTTCTTGATTACAGTGTTTTCCCTGCCTCCTCCGCCTAGCATTCATATTCAGGGACCCTCGTGTGTTTTTGACTGTACATTTTACGTCGCCGCTGTGTCACAGTAAATAAATATGGCCCTAAATATTTTACATGCGTAATCCATGCACAAGAATGAAGAGCTGTCAAAATGCAGTTTATATCCCGTGATGTATTTTTTTCTATTATGAAGTAAAAAATGTGGCCTTATTAACATAGCTTTACGCTTTCTTGTCTCAGTTCTCACTTATCAGGTGGATCTGACCTCTGAGACAAGAAAACTCCAGTTTGAAGAATGCCAGCCCTACCCATCTTAGCTGGGGGTTATTAAAGGGAATGGGATTCCAAGCATCCTCCTGTTTTTGTTGTCTCTGATTGAACAGGGGCTCCAGGCAGGTCTCCGCTGGCCCTTGAGGACAGGTTTAGGGGGAAATAATGCAATTGTTGCATTCTACTCTGTGGATATCGGGCTTTATCCCCTTTGAGAAGTTTGTGTTCAATGTCTGGACTGAGAACACAAAGCAGCCCTGGCAATTCTATTGGATGGGTGGGGGGATTAAGAGGGATGGGGAGGGTGTCAGGGGCTAGATGGAGGTGCGAGTGTCAAGCACTGCTGCTTAACTAAGCTAGCCCCCAACAACGACAAGCATTAGAATAGCCAATAGATCTTGACTTTGAGACCTTAGAAGTGTTTAGTTATCCAGCACAATATCCTTGGTGCAACAACATCAACTGTTGCATGGCTAAACACTTATAAGGTCCCAGAGGTGAGAGCTATTGGCTATGCCAATGCTTGCTTACATAGACATACAGACAGAAACACACACAACCACTCGTCTCTGTTTTAAAAAAGTATTATTTTACAGAATATTGAATTTTAAGTACCCCTAAGAATCCACGCTCTTCTACCTTCCTCCCACTCCTTAAGCCCCTCTCAAGCCCTGATCTCAAATAATGTATTTTTGGAAATTTGAAGCCACCATGAGAGCAATGTTGTATTCTCCTCTTCTGTGAGAAGGTCATGGATACCGCCACCCTAAAGGTCCAGACCAGGGTGAAGATTGCCACTGTGGTCTTACGAATTACATGACATGGCCGTGTGCACTGGCAGTTCCTTTAATCCAGTTCCTTTTTGTTGCACACACCAGCGGGATGCGCCCATGGGTTAGCCTGTCCCAGCATTCATCCTACAGAATACTGCAGACCACGTGCTAAGAAACAAACGGGCAGGAAGATCTACTGAAAAGACACACAGCATCTGCACAATAACACCAGCATTCCTCCTCCATTCCACAAGCACAGGATGCAAAAACAGACAAGCACAGACAGCAAGGCAGACTCCAATCAACACAAATAACAAGGAGAGCTGAGAAAGTACACAACCGAGAAATCAAGCACCTGTGACATGCCCTTGCTCTGAGTTACCATTTGGAGTTGCGGACAACTAAAACTTGCTGCTTTTAAATCCTTTAAGAAGAGAAACAAAAGTCAACTAACTTTTGCACCTTTCGCTATGCTCCAGCTACTGGGAGATGACAAATTGACGGAGCTCACCAGGACCGGCCAGGGAACTCCCGGTGAGGAAGGGACAGGCCAGAGAACTCATGGTGAGGCGGGAACTGGACGGGGAACTCCTGGTGAGGAAGGTACAGGTCAGAGAGCCCTCAGTGAGGTGTGGAAAGGCCAGAGAGCCACCGGGTGAGGCAGGAACATGCCAAATAGCCCCCAATAAGTTGGGGAAAGGCCAGAGAGCTCCTGGTGAGACCGTGACAGGCCGGAAAGCTCCAGCTGCACTGTTGCTTTCATTAACTCTTCCAGCGGTGTCCTGTTTCTTCTGTGATCACAACTTCACACACACCGGTACACGTCACAGTGCAGTCAGGATAGAAGCCTGATGGTTTCTAGCATAAAGTATTGTTTCGCAAAGTATCATAAAATAGAGTACACAAAAAAATTTCTGGAATTGCAAACTCAAATTCAAAAAGTGCTTTATTCGAGTATTACTCATAAAAGCAGACAAACATACATACAATTAAAAAAGCAATTAAATTTACATAATCAAACAAACAAGCACGTACATATTTTGACAATTTAAAAACAATGACACATCGTATATACAGGTGCAGAAAACATTATCGTCGACAAATAGAGACCAGAGGGGAATGATCATAATAACAATGTAAATATCCCCAGGAAATCATTCATTAAAAAAGAATTCATTATTAAAAAATCAATATTAAGCCGATGACAGATTACATAAACAGAGAATAGACGAATGTCTAGCAGTCTCTGGTCAGTTAAAATTTACAGAGAATAAACGTTAGTTTAGCAGTCTCTGGCTATTACTAAACAGTTACAGAGAATAGACAAATGTCTAGCAGTCTCTGAGCGACTTGATGGCAGTATTTAACTTGCCAGCAGTCTCATCCTTAAAACCCACGCCCATCCCAGGTACTTTGCGATTGCAATATTGATCCATTCTTCAGTGGTAGATTTTACTATATGCAGTGCCACCATACTACTTTTTGTACCTAAATTCCTACACATAGGAGCCAACCAGGCTTGCCTTGGGGCAGCATATACTGGGCAACAAAACAGAAAATGACCTAGGGTTTCTTTACCTACCCCACAGGCTGGACATAGTGCAGCCCCCCCTGTTTTCCATTTAGCTGTTAGGTTACAGAGTGGGAGCGAACCTACCCTCATTTGAAATAACAATTTCCTGTCCAGGGGGTTCATTATGTAGTCCCAGTACTTTTCATAAATGGGGAACATTTTAGTTTCTAAGTAGCCAGTGGACATAGTCCCACTGTTGGTATTAAGTAAGCTACTATTAGCTACGTGTTCCCAATATATGTCTTTTAACACAGTCTTAGAGGGAAATAAAGCCCCAGCAGGATCTGTCCATAAGGCCTGAAGTCCTAGATTGAACAATGCAATCTTTAATGTTTTAAACCACCTGATTTTATTGTAGTGATCAGCTTTAATGACATCAAGGAACCCCTCCGCATAATGAGAGAGTTCTGGTGTGGTCCAAAGTCTGCGCCAGAATAATATCGGGCGCAGTTTGGCCTTTTCCGTGAGCTCTCTTCTACCTAACTCGTAACGCAGGGGTAATAGTGGGCTACTCTGTGGAGTACCCGTCAATGACCTCAAAAATTTATTTTCGGATAATTGGAGTTCATGGAGGTTTTCATACCCCCATAGCTCCGCACCATACAAGGCAGACCCAATTGCTTTTGCCTCGTATATTATCAGTGGTGGTTTAATTGGTTTAGTCATTGACTTCCTATGCTCCTTAATTATAGCCCCAGATAGCTGCTTGTGCCTTAATGTGGCGATATTAAGGTGTTGCTGCCACTTATTATCATTGGAGATCAAGATCCCCAGATAGGTGAAGGATTTTACAACTTCTAGAATGCGGCCACTCATGGTAATATTCGATTTAAAATTTCTATGTGGGTTAAAAGCCATGAGTTTTGTCTTGGTCGCATTCACCTCAAGTCCGTGGTCAGTACAGAACCCATCAAATATTGCCAATGCTTTTTGTAAGCCACTGGGGGTTTTTGATAAAATTAAAGTGTCATCGGCGAACATTAAAATGGGGACCTTCTCCCCAGCGAGAGAAGGGGCATCCACAGCCTGAGATTGCATGCGGGAAACAACACCATTAATAAAGAGTGTAAACAGAGTTGGGGCCATTGAACATCCCTGCCGAACCCCGCGCTCAACAGGAAATTCGGCAGTGTTGTTCCCGTATCCTCCCCATCTTATTTTGGCATAGTTGCCCTAATGCAGTCGCATAATTAAAATCAACAGATCCCCAGGGACCCCTAGTGTCTCAAGCACTTCCCACAGTTTCGCCCTCGGTACCAGGTCGAAGGCAGCCCGCATATCAACAAATGCTGCATACAGGCTGCCTCCCCCTAGCACCACGGTCTTCCACTGTATTAGGTGAAAACGGAAGACTTGATCCACAGTGCTGGTTGCCCTGCGGAATCCGGCCTGAAAGGGGGATAAGATATTATGTTCATCAACCCAATCCAGCAACCTGTTAACAACTACTCGGCCCACTATTTTCTGGATGGTATCTATTAAACTAATGGGGCGATAGTTACCGGCCTGTGCCCGATCTCCTTTTTTGTATATAGGGATGATTTCAGCACCCCTCCATGTCACTGGGATATCTGCCCCCCTTGCAATCAAATTTATCAACAAAAGTATGTATCTGCACCATCTATCCGTGTCATTCAGGAAAACATCTGCCGGCACCCCGTCAATACCAGGAGCCCGCCCACTACGAACAGTTTTTAAGGCAGCGAGTATTTCATTCTTAGTGAAGATGTCATCCCCAGTAAGTAAACCGTGCGTGCACCTTCTATCCACTGCCTGATCTCTAGAAGCATACTGCTCGCTAAAGAACTTTACCCAAGCATCCTGGGGGACATTATTAGTGCTTGCTTCTTCTATCCTATCATGTCCCCATTTAACTATATGCCAAAATAACCTGGAGTCCTTACGGTCGCTAGCATTTTTCAGGTTGTTCCAGTGTGCCTCATCCCAATCTTTTTTCGCTCTTGTTATACATTGTTTGTAATGCTTCCTGGCAGATCTAATTACCTCTAGGTTCTTGTTCTTAATAGCATCACCCAAGGAGGTTCTTGCCAGCCTACATTCGTGATTGTACCAACGTGCAGGTCTGTGGGCAAGCATCTTTTTATTTGCCGATTTCAGGAAATGGCCTCTAATTTCATCAAAGAGAGCTTCATGGACCTTGGTGGCATTATTTATACTGGAAAGAAGCCCAGTTTCACCCTCAAGGGCCATGATAGCCTTGTCAGTTGCCATGTCTATTTTTCCCATAACCAGCTCATCTGTTTTAACACTAGTCCACCTCAGCCTACGTAGATCGTTTGTAGGTACAATCAACGGGGGTAAGGGATCGATAGCAACACTGGGAGCAGTCACATCAGACAGCCACCACTTGTGGAGGACGCAAAGAGGATTATGGTCACTCTCAAGCCTTTCCTTAACCTCCATATCAATAATGGATGACCATAGGGCCATACAGCATATAACATAGTCAATACGACTCTTAGATCTTCCATTATCAAAGGTCATGGCTGATACTCTGTCTGACTTGGTACGACCATTCAGAGCCCTTAGCCTATATTCAAGGCACATAGCATTCAAGCTTAAGATATCCTCGGTCCAGCGAGTTATAGGGGTTAAATCAAGTGCAGGGATTTCCCACAAGTTATCTTCCTCCGCACCTAAAAAAGCCTCACCAGTGTCAAGGGGTTCAAAAGTACGGTTTAGGTCTCCTGCCAGTATGATGTTATTCCCAGAAGAGTGAGTGTCTAGGTAACTGTACAGTGACGATAAAACCGTAGATTTACCAACATTTCCCCCTCTAACATATAAGTTATAAATGTCAATGGGAGTAGAGGAGTCCCTCTCTAGTCGAATGAGCTGGATGTCTTTGTGATTTAGCTCTATATTTTTTACTAGGATCTTCAGGGACTGACGGACCCATATAGTGAGACCTCCCATTGGTCTCCCCTTGGGACCTTTGGTGGCCGGTACGTAATAATTCAGATATCCCAATGCATAAACAGGATCACAGGCCCAAGTTTCTTGGAAAATGCAGACATCATACTTGCTAATGAATTCAAACCACTCTCCACAGTCCATTTTGGAACATAGCCCAGCTATATTCCAAGATAGTAGGTTCCCAAAGGCACCCTCCCCACATGAATCAGAGCTGGGAACAGGCCTGTTCGTATTTACATCCATAATGACATTACCATCTACTATTAGATTTGTTAATCCTACTAAGACATCTGGAGTACATAGCTCGTTTGAAGAGCCAATGGCTTCATTCTGCCCCCCCTGTTACACACAAGGATGAAGGTATTTGCAGCTGAGGCATACAATTAGTTATTTGTCAATCACAAGCATCTAGATTGGAAAGAGCAGAGAATCTGTTTTCTAAACCTAGTCCCCACTCAACGGAACCAAAATTCTTACTAGCCCTTTTGGTTACGACGTTCCATTTTGTTCTTAAGGTGCTTGGATTGGGGCCTCTGCCTTTTCGAGGATAAAAGAAGTCAAGGGTCAGTGGTACGATAGAAGTGGAGCGTCTCTGTGGCGGAAAAATATTAGGCAGTATGTTTGGTAATGCATCGGGGTGTGAGAGATTAAGCACAACGCAATCGCCCTTGAACTTTTTTTCTCTATTCCCAATCCACTCCACTCTTCTTGCATTTACCAGTTCCTCGGCCAGTTGCTGTTTCCCCCATGAAGATATGGCCATGTTATTGGTTAGCCAAGATAAAGATTTATTCACAAGCGATGCTGTTGATTCAGCTTCACCGGAAGCCAGAGGGGGTACATTTGCTAAAACAAGAACCAGTGGCGAGGCTTCCACCACCAATTCAAATGACCCTTTCGAGGTGTTAGGTTCAACAATAGGATGGGCGGGGGGTGCAACATCAGAGCTAATTTCCGGAAGGGTCATCAGAGGAGCCACTGGGGGGTTTGGAATAACAGTGGGTGGCAATTTACTTGCCAAAATGTCATTAACCATAGGTTGTACATTGGACGTAATGACTTCCGGGAGTTTCCCTACTTCGCCCAGCGTTTTACCAAGGAGACCTTCCAGTTTAGTCACTTCAGCGGATAGCTTATCAATTTTGCTTATCAGAGGTTTGACTATACCTTTGATTTTTATGTCCATCAGACTGCAAAATTTCTGAAGTAGAATATTAGAGAAGGTTGCATTTGTTTCCCCCGAGGGATCATCCTCCTCCACACAAGAGGTTTTCCTTGGTGGTGTTGCAATTCTGTTTTTAGCTGACCTTAGCCCCGATCGTTTTTGTATAGCTTTTCTTTTGACCCCTGTAATCCTTGGTGCTGGAATTGGAACAATGGGAGGGGTAATAAGCTCGCAGATCATAGGACTCAGAGGCACTACGTCGATATCGCTGATATCTTCGGTGCTGGCCACTATGCCACTTGGTTGAATGGTGACAGTATCCTGTGAGGGAGCTTGTGCCACTCCAGAGAGGCTAGTGTTTGTCAGGTTAAAAGGATCCTCTATACCTACTAGTGGGGGATGTGTGGAAGTATCCAAACCCAGAGAGGACCTTCTGTCACTGTTTATGTTCGCTACTACCTGGACTAAATAGTTCTCCATAGTGTTGGTAGCAGGCAATGACTTTTTACCAGGCAAACCAGGCATGTGTGCAGATGGCTAGATAACAGAACGTAGTGTTAGAATATGAAAAAGCGGGTTACCTGACAGACGATAAGCTTGCAGCTCGATGAAGGTCAGTAGGCCTGTAACTGTTTGGGCAGAGTTCCTGGCCCAACCCAACCTTGTCCGACCTCGGACGGCCTCAGACGGCCCGCCCTTTGCCCGGGCTTCGCCCCGGGCGTCCCGCTCGCGTCCCGCGACACGGGGTTTGCCGGTCTTTATATCCGCGTTGGCGCTCTCTGGGCGCGAGGCGCGTCACTCTGCACGCGCCGCCGCGTTGCCTGCCGGGATTTGTGGTCTCCCGGAGCGGCGGCGCGGAGTCCGGTGCCTTGGGACTCTTGGCGGTGGCGACGATGATTGTTGGAGCTCCCTGGTGCTCCCTGCTGCTGTTTCTGCCTTCTACTGACTCTCGGCGGTGGCGGCAAAGGTTAGTGCTTCCCCCCGCTCTGCCGGGTTTGCCGGTCTTTATATCCGCGTTGGCGCTCTCTGGGCGCGAGGCGCGTCACTCTGCACGCGCCGCCGCGTTGCCTGCCGGGAATTGCTTTATATGTCAGATAAGCTAGTAATACCTGTAAACGTCACTCGGTTATTTTGCAGTTTCTCAGGTTTGAACTCCAAACCAGGAATTTCCTTTCTCCAAACAAATGTTGACCTTTCCATAAATCTGCGCGCTGCTTTCCAAGACCAACTGATGCTGCAGGTGTTACCCCTGAAACATACATTCAGATACAGTCCGAAAAATCCAGCTGCCTGAGTAATGCGGTATCGCAATACAGCACCGATAGAGTTCAGCTCATCATTTGATAATGTCACTAGTTGCACATGATACAACATGAAAGAGCTACATAGCCCAGTCTCAAGACACTCAAAACAAGCGCAGCCGGGATTGCAGCATCCTGCGAGTGGTGCACTGCTCGTAACCGCAAGCCTTAGGCCGGAAGTCCAGAGCGATTCCAAGCGGTCGTTTTTCTAGTACAGCGCATGCGTGCAGCGCTAGGCTTGACCTAAAATGGCCCCCACTACTCCAAAATCGGTCCCCACCCTTTAGCCCCCCCCTGTGGGAAACTCCAGACTCCCACTTCGGCTAGTCTGGCCCTGATGTGTGCTGTAGTCCATTTCTGTAGGATACAAACATTTCTTCACATTTATGGAATTATATGCACCCATAGCTGTGGAACACTTTCTGTTAGAGCTGGCTTTCCCGTCCCATGATCACGTCTCGGTAATATAATGACAAATGAGAGGTGCCTTTTATGAAATTTTGTTCTCTCTGGTTGCAAATGTCGAACAGGTTGTGTCTTTATAAGTAGCAGCGCTGTCTGTAGTGGCGCTTGCTGTTTAGGTGGAGCCAACTGTGCCCTTGTGCTACGACAGGCGCTGACTCATGAGAATGTTAAGGCATTTGGTTCTTGCTAGGCCTTATGGGATATTGTTACTGTGGAGCCAGGTTGACCCTCAATTTCTTGTCTATTGAGCCTACCATACCATGCTGTGGGTTCCGTTTTGGTGCTGAGGAGAGTTTTTTTTTATTCTGGCTTTTTATACCCCTGTAGTTTCAGCACAAGGCTCATCTTTTGAGGTACTTTTAAATGTATTATTGCTACTTGTGTTCTTCTACCTAAGTTGGTTAGCTCTTCATGGTCAAAGACGGAATGCCTTCATGTAAGGGAGGTCTGTCCATGACTAGTGTGATGTTACTCTGCTCAGAGCTGTATGTAGCCTATCTACCTCTAGGTAGACAGGGTATTCCCTGGCTAATAATATAAACTCTCTCTGTGTCATCATAGTCCTTTGTGCAAGCTTTTTTTCAGTATGGTCCACTAGCCACTCATTTGAGTTGGTGGCCAATGGAGTCATTAGGATCATGATCACTGCTATATGTGGAACCACAGCCCACCAAGAACCTAAAGTCCTACAGTAAGCAATTTACCATTGTCCATTTGGGCATTAGACTGCTTTGTTTTTTATGGTTCTTGAGGAGTTTCTGGTGGCAGTGTTGGTAAAGTCCTGGGTATGCTTGTGACTATTGATACTTGGGATTTTGTGTTCTGATACTAGGGATATCTAAGATGAATGTGAGGTTTGGTGTCTTACCTTTTGAGATAACGGATGTTCGGTACATCCTATCTCACTTCCTTGCTCATATGCATTACCTATATGCTCTAATTTTGGGCTTTAAGCACTTTGGAACAATGTTGATACGGTCCAGATGATTGGTCATTGACGTTTCACTGACACAATGACTTAGTGCTTCATTGACTTTTAATGATCTTGCCATCCTTGCCTGTCTGCTTTCATTTCACTTATTTGGTGCTTCTCAGGAGTGTCCTGATGCTCCGAGCTGGTGTATCTTATTATTCCCTCTTTTCATTTCCTTAAGAGATCCTGTGGGTTCTACCTTCACAGTTCCTTTTTGGTTTCATTATTTTTTTGTGGCTTGTGGCAGGGATTTCGATTCCTTGGCATCAGTTGTCAGCAATGTTGGTTGGGACGGAGGGTCTTCTGTTCTCACTGAGCATGTCTCGGTAGGCACAGCCGGCACAGGTAACATCAGTAGGATAGGGAAAGTAAAATAAATAAAACCACTTAACTTGCACTCGCCGCATTGGGCCGAGCGTAACGTGTCTTTATAAAAAAAAAATTATTTTAGTTTCCCTATCTTGTATCTATCGACGCCCCCTGCCCTGCCCCTCCACACCCCAACGATTTTGCCTGTGCCGACCGTGCCTGTGTCTGGGCTTCATGGTGGGATGAATTTCAAGTGAGGTTTCTCTCTGGTAACTGACTGTATTCATGTGGTGGCTATCTACTTTTGGCCTTGCTTCCTTCTCGGCGGTTTTGGACTCTCTTCTTCCTAAATCAATTTGTCCTCTTCTATGTACGTACATACATGCATACATATATATATATATATATATATATATATACTTATATATACAGTTGGATAGATGGATAGATAGATAGATAGATCGATAGATAGATAGATGTGTTTTTCCACTTAAGACTTGCTCAACTCCTAGTATCTCTCTCTCTCATTTTTAAATGAGTGTGGTACTTTGATGTCTATAAAATAAGCTTTGTAACTTCTTAAATTGTCTAGTGGCTATATGATACAATCCATCCTATGAATTCAATGCCCATCATTTCTGGGAATAGTCAATTCATTAATATTGTTGTTGGTTGTCTGGGGTGTGAGCCCTGGTCAAGCAGCAACCACAATTCTTGTCAGGGTAAGGCACAAGCAAACTCCAAATTATCCTGTGCTCAGCGCCTTGGTAGCATGGAACAGAGCAGTTAGGTTTAACTAAGAGGCAATTTGAAAGCATTTGTGCAATACTTCAAACAGTAAATTAGTGAAAATACCACTCTATAAAAATCCAACACCATGTTAGAAAAATTAACGAATACAACATGCTCAAATGATAAAAAAGCAATCAATGGACCCTGATTGATGAATTGTTTGAGAATAAAGTGTAAAATAGCCCTGAAAAGCATTAAGCGGCAACCATGCCTATCTGGTTACACAGGACCGGGCCAAAGTCAAAAGTAGAGGCCGACCGTGATAAAGGCAGGTAGGTACAGTCCCATATTAGTCCAGCTGAAGTTTTACTTTCTCGTTTTTGTGCCAAGAGTCTTGTTCACTTTGAGAGGTTCCTTAGTCGCAAGAAGGGCATTGTGGCATGCTGTCGGCGTGGTGCAAAGAACAGGCCGGGCATCACAGAAGGGCAGGTTAGTGCTTCACGTTGTTTGTCCCCAATGAGTGGTCAATGCTGCAGTGGGAAGAGATGAGCTGGTGGCGGCTTGCACTTATTTACAGTGTGAGCACTGTGTTCTCAGTGCGACAGGCCTGTTCACAGTTGTGAAGAGCCCAAAAGCTTGACTTAAGAGCCTGTGAGCCATACCTAGGTCCAGGACCTGAGAATCACCAGTGGGTGTCAGTACCTCACTGCAGCTGGGAGCTGTTTTGCGGAGCCTTTTATGTCCCAGAGGCTCAGATCAAGAGGCCAGGAGTCACTCTGGGGTCCTAGGTACAAGACACAGTTGCAGGTCCAGTTCTTCCTTCCCAGGCAAAAGGGCAGTAGTCAGCCGATCAGCACAGCAGGGTAGGTGCTCCTTCAGAGTGGCAGTACAGCAGAGTGGCAATCCTTCTTCCTTGCAGAGTATCCACAGGTCTAGAACTGAATTGTTGGCGTCTGAGGTCTAGTATTTATACACAGTTGTGCCTTTGAAGCGGGGAGAAGCGTCTAGAAGCATATCTCTGTAGTCCACAGATGCCTTGCCTTCCTGGCCATTGCTCCTGACTAACTATTAGGGCTATGCAACCCTTTGAGTGGAGACAGGACACAGCCTATTCAAATGTAAGTGGGGCTGATCCCAGCTCCTCCCACCCATCCTGACAGTGATAGTACAGCCAGTGACAGCCAATCTCCCCATTGTGTGTGGCTGTATAGGAGGATATACAAAGCTCCACTGTCAGCTTTACCCAGTCATGTGACTAGAAACAGGCTACAGTCACTACATGGCTAAAGCAGGAAAATGCAGACTTTCTGAAAGTAAGATTTTCTAAAAGTAAAAATCGCAGATGATGGACGTTATTCTGAACAAATCAAATATTACCCTGAGCCAGTCACAGATCTGGGTTAAATCTATAATTTTTGTTCGCCACTCCATTTGAGTTTGGACCCAGCCATATGCAAATAAGTCTTGACCTTGATCCCCGTATGAACAATCCGGCCCGACCTGCCAAGCCAGGTCCTCCCTGGACCAGGAACAAAAAATCCTGGGACTTATATCATGGTATTACTCTTCATCAGCCTGGCCTGCTTGAATCCAGTGGCACAGTGACAACTATGCCAGATTTAGCAAGAACCTGAAGACCTGGCTTTTCCAGAAATAAATTAATCTTTCATTCATCAATTTCCTCCTACTTTTGTCCGATTTGTCATCGGCTCCGGGAAACCCTTCTTGGGTAGTTGTGCGCCATACAAATATAAAAAAAAAATAATAATAAATAAATAAATAAATGAATAAAAATAAAACAGTGAGCATGGTACGCACATCTGGGAATACCCTTCCCACTTAGTGTGACAGATGCAAAAATGATAGATGACGGTTGAAACCCTGGTAGACCTGGGAATGCTTTGAATGCTACGCCTCCCCAGGTGAGGATTAATGACAAATACCTTTATTTCTACTTGTATTTTCCTATTTCTTTGTATGCTGCATTTTGCAACATACATAGAAAGAGGAAAGTGCCTCAAAGGATTGTTTTTGGGCAGTATATTGCCCCTTTCAGCACAAAAGAAATCCTGCCTAAAACTCAGGCACCCTTGCATCATAAGTGCATCACCGCTAGGAAAGGACAGGAATGTGCCATATAATGTTAAATACGGTACATTCCTGCCCTTTCACCAAAGCAGAAGAGTGCAGCAAGGTGGCTTACTGTACTGCCTGCATGAAACAACGATAATATGGGTCCCAGACTCTTTTCTGGATGTTGAATTCCTTCAGTGGGGCAAGGCTGCAGGTGAAGAGGGGTCAACTTAATCAGATGTCAGACGGTTTCAGGCCCACTGAATTTAATTTGCTAGTGTGTAGAAGAATGTAGTGGGAACTACAGCAAAATCATGTCCACCTGTGATACACCCTTTGCAGATAGGCTCAGCAGGTTAGTCCACAGCTTCTGTTAGTTCTCGTTAGGTTTAGGCCAAGGGTCCCAGGACCTCAGGAACAGCACTGGGGATTCAGCACTTACTCCAACAGAAATGCAAATGCAAAAAGGATAGATGATAGATGGAATGCTAAACAAATAAAACATTCACCCCGATTCACAGATCTGGTTTAAATCCATAGTTTTTTTGCTTGCCACACCACTCCATTTTGGACCCTGCCATATGCAAATAAAACTTGACCCTGCTCCCCATGGGAACAGTCCAGCGCAAACTGTCAAGCCAGGTCCTTCCTGGTCGGAAACAAGTATGCTGAGACCAGTTTGAGGTTTCAACCCTCATCAGCCAGACTAGCTTGAATCCAGTGGCAATTCTGACCATAACAATAATACTGTATAACCTAAATTTGGACAAAAATTGGTAATTGTTAAGTATAGCAAATGATATACCAACGAGGTATGGAAACCAGCCTTATTAACCAGAAGGAGCCCTAGTATTAACTGATAAACAAGGAGGTGTGAACAGGCTTGTCGATGATGGGTTAACAAAGGACGAGTTCTCAGTGAAGCTGTTAATAAAGGTGGAAAAAGCTTGGAGGATTAAAAGTTTGGAGTTTGGGCTCAGGAAGTCTTCAACATCCATTGAATGCTGCTCGGCATCAGGCGCATTTAAGTTTCTACCTTTAGACTTAGGACCAGATTTATCAAGGATTTCCATCACCCTTGTGACAATTAAGAAAGAGCAAGGCTGAGGCAAAACCTAACTGAGATTTATCAAGCCATGCAGGGCGCCACATCCTGGAGTAACACAAGGCAGCGGAAATTGCTGCCTAGAGTCACTCTGCCCCAGGGAGGCTTTCCATGGGTGGAGCATAGGTGTCTCCGTGCATCCACCCATGGATTATGGCACATTCCCAGATTTACCATTAGTGGTAGACCTGGGAATGCTTTGAATGCTACGCCTCCCCAGGTGAGGATTAATGATGAGAAATATCTTTATTTCTACTTGTATTTTCCTATTTCTTTGTATGCTGCATTTTGCAACATACATAAAAAGAGGAAAGTGCCTCTGAGGATTGTTTTTGGACAGGATGTTGCCCCAAGTTGAATTCCTTCAGCCGGGCAAGGTTGCAGGTGAAGAGGGGTCAACTTAATCAGATACCAGACGGTTTCAGGCCAACTGAATTTCATTTGCTAGGGTGGAAAAGAATGTAGCGGAACTACAGCAAAATCATGTCCACTTGCGATGCTCCCTTGGCAGATAGGCTTAGCAGGTTGGTCCACCGCATCTGTTAGTTATCGTTAGGTTTAGGGCAAGGGTCCGAGGACCTCAGGAACAGCACTGGGGATTCAGCACTTACTCCAACAGTAGCCATCAGCCAGGTTCAGGGCAGTTCCAGTTGAAACTGCTCAGCTGGGCTCCTCAAGGAATGTGGGCTTATTTCTGATTTTCTGTTCCAATAGCTTAACAGAAGTCAGTCAACTGACCCTTGGATTCACCTCCTTTGTCTTGGGTACACAGGAGAATAGGCCTAGCCATTAGGGTTCTCCTCACTGGTCTGAACAGTAGACAGGGTCCATCTTCCGTCTTTCCCAGGCTCAGCAGTGTTTTGAATAGGGTGCCTAGTAGTGTGACTTTTACGCCTCGCTCCACTGTGTAGGTGTATTTACAACAAGGGGTGGTGAGGGACAGAGTCTCTGAATTAAGCAGAAAGCTCTCACCCAGTCAAGAGATCAGGGCTAGATCCAACACCGTTTTTTAGCTCACTGCACCATCCCAGTTTCAGAACCTGGCTGTATGCAAATTAGTCTGTTCCTGTCCCAGTGCATGATGGGAACAGGGCAAACCAAACTACAAAAGCCAATTCTTACACTGGGAAGGAAACAAGCTCCCGGGGACCGGTTTCTGGCATTACAGCCGTCTTCGGCCCGGTTTGCTTGAATCCTGATGGTGCAATGAGCAAGGGTCTCACATCTGAGAATACCCTTCCACGCTTAGGGTGGACAAAAATATTTACAACAAGGGGTGGTGAGGGACAGAGTCTCTGAATTAAGCAGAAAGCTCTCACCCAGTCAAGAGATCAGGGCTAGATCCAACACCGTTTTTTAGCTCACTGCACCATCCCAGTTTCAGAACCTGGCTGTATGCAAATTAGTCTGTTCCTGTCCCAGTGCATGATGGGAACAGGGCAAACCAAACTACAAAAGCCAATTCTTACACTGGGAAGGAAACAAGCTCCCGGGGACAAGCTGCCAGAAACCGGTCCCCGGTAGCTTGTCTCCTTTCTGGTGAAGAATTGGCTTTGTAGTTTAGTCTGCCCTGTTCCCATGATGCACTGGGCCAGGGACAGACTGATTTGCATATAGCCAGGTTCTGAGGTGAGATGGGGCAGTGAGATAAATAACGGTGATGGATCAAGCCCTGATCTTTGGACTGGGTAAGAGTGGTCTGCTTAATTCAGACACTCTGTTCATCACCACCCCCTTTTATGAATCGTTTTTGGCCACTATAGGTGTGGCAGGGTATACTCAGACATGAGTCCCTTTCTCACTGCTCCATCAGGATTCAAGCAAGCTGGGCTGAAGACGGCTGAAATGCCAGAAACCGGTCCCCGGTAGCTTGTCTCCTTTCTGGTGAAGAATTGGCTTTGTAGTTTAGTCTGCCCTGTTCCCATGATGCACTGGGCCAGGGACAGACTGATTTGCATATAGCCAGGTTCTGAGCTGGGATGGGGCAGTGAGATAAATAACGGTGATGGATCAAGCCCTGATCTTTGGACTGGGTAAGAGTGGTCTGCTTAATTCAGACACTCTGTTCATCACCACCCCCTTTTATGAACCACTGTGTAGGTGGGCGGTTACAGCTGGCTCATCCCTTACTAGGAGGGGAAAAGTTCCCTGGGTAGCCCTACCTTCATTTGCAGCAGTTTCTGTGTACTCTACTACAAACACTCCATAAAACCAAGATGGCAGAGACTTCCTTCCCATGTGCCAACCCTAGAGGAATGGCCACAAATCTGAGCTTCTTCTTAGCTACATTGCCTGTGACAGGGTAGGACTTGTTGAATTTTATTAAGTTCCTGCACACTGACTATATGGCAACCAAGCCAGGGGATCCGAACCAAACACCTCTCCACATCCAAGTTCTTTGTCTCAGATCTGGTAGCAAGAACACACCGCAATAAGGAGTTATTCAACTCCTGGGTGACAGTTTGAGCTCATGCAAATATACTTCCAGAGGCATTAGGCAGACAAAAAGTTATTTTATTTAAAGTACCTTTTGTAAAATATTTCGTGCAAATCCAACTATACTAGTGAATTTAATTTGTAGTAAATATCTTACAAATTCCAAGAATAAACTTTTTCGGATGTTCCTATGTGGAGATGCCATTTTATAGTTTTTATATTACCTCCTAATGTGTTAATATTGTAAAGCTAACTATGCTACAGTAAAACTGGCTTTTGGAGCATTGCCACTGTAAGGAAATATTTTACATTACATACCCTAGTTTTAAATATCACGCAGCTTGACTTATTGGGCAAGAAGGCTTATTGGGAGTTACTAATAAATGTGCACAATGAGGGTTTAAACCTGTCAAAAGAGGTTATTCATGTAGTTTACATCTACACAGCCTGGTTGATGGCGGAAGATCTGCTGCCATACTTTGGATTGTCACATTAGTGGTGGCACAATAAATGCTGCAGTCCACTGGTGACATTTAACTTATACTTTGTACTATATACTAGTAACTTATAGGTAAGATAATTATTTCAATCAGGGGTACATCCAATTTTGACATGTTTTAGGGATAGGAACGCATGCCTAGTTAGGATAGTCCCAGTGCACAGAATCAAAAGACCAGCAAAATCATTACAAACAAAAAATGGGAGTGAACATGCAAAAAATTATTTTCTACCGGTATCCATAGCATCCCTCTGCAACGATGCAATCTTTTCTTATACAGTATAAGCTGTCACTCAAGTACTGGGTATTTTTTCAGTAGGTAAGTAAGTAATGTATTTGTTGATTATTTAAAATTATTACAAAAAATACATATCAAGCATCAATTCTGATTGAACATATACAGATACAATGCCTCAACATAAGTTGATCATCATTTGTTTAACAATTTTCCAGTTAGGGACTAAAGTGCATTGTGCTAACAGTAAATATTGTCCATTTGACAGTGACAGTCAACAACAACTGAATAAAGTGCAATGTGCTCGAGTCACCAAAAATAATGTGCGTTGTGCTAGCAGCAAATATTAATCATTTTTCAATAACAATTAGCAGAGAAAAAGAAACAAACAATTAATTACATTTTCTACAAATTGTCTATGACCATTAGCAGCAAGATATAAAGTGCATTTGATTTTCACCAACAAAGCTAAAGTGTCATATGCAATTAGCAGCAGGATATCAAGTGCATTAGATTTTCAGCGACACAGCTAAAGGGACTTCTTCTATTAGCAGCAAGGTATGAAGTGCATTACATTTTTCGGCGACAAAACTGAAAGTGCCTTGTGCTAGCGGCAAAAAGATATGATTTTATGTTATATTAAAAAATAATATAGAGTACCAAGCTCCTATCGTGTATAAAGTGCACATGCTCTAATCTTTAAGATCATAGAAAATAGCTGCGCTTGACTGCTTCACCTTATCTCTCGCCAGCAAATCCAGTGGGGTGGTTTTTGAATTCCCCATTGACCGGCTGCCCTCCCTCCCGCCGCCGCCGAGGAAGACCAGGTGGCCGCTGTGCGGAGGGAGAACTACCACTCCCGGCATCCCCTGCGGGCGCTGACGCCCGTGACGTGCCTGGAGGCGGTGAAAAACACACGGAAGGTCCGGCAGAGCGGGATCCCCTGCGCTTGACTGCCAGCGCCACCCTTACCTGCCAGGAGCACCTTATCTCTCGCCTGTAAATCCAGTGGGGTGGTTTTTGAATTCCCCATTGACCGGCTGCCCTCCCTCCCGCCGCCGCCGAGGAAGACCAGGTGGCCGCTGTGTGGAGGGAGAACTACCACTCCCGGCCTTCCCTGTGGGCGCTGACGCCCGTGACGCGCCTGGATGTGGTGAAAAACACACGGGAGGTCCGGCAGAGCGGGCTCCCCTGCGCTTGACTGCCAGCGCAACCCTTACCTGCCAGGAGCACCTTATCTCTCGCCAGCAATTCCAGTGGGGTGGTTTTTGAATTCCCCATTGACCGGCTGCCCTCCCTCCCGCCGCCGCTGAGGAAGACCAGGTGGCCGCTGTGCGGAGGGAGAACTACCACTCCCGGCATCCCCTGCGGGCGCTGACGCCCATGACGCGCCTGGAGGCGGTGAAAAACACACGGGAGGTCCCGCGGCGCGGGACGTGCGCGGGACTGAGCTCGGGGCTAAGCCCGGGCAAAGGGCGGGCCCTCTGCGGCCCTCAGCGGCACCAGGAGGCCGGGCCGGGCCACCCCTCTTGGCTACTACGAAGGTGGAGGTAATGAGTTGTTTTATTGTATCTTATTATTATTGATCCCTCACTGTACTGTTTCACATCATGTCCATCTGGGAGGAGCTGAATGCCCTGTGTGGTACGAACTACGTCCAGGACGTATCTACCCACCCTATAGTAGGTAGAGATGCTGATGAGGAAAATGACAATGACACTGAGAATTCCGACAAAATGTGCACTAGCCCCTCACTATCTCCCCCCAACCCACCTATATTATTGCCGATTGAGGCTGTGAACAGAATACCTGACTCAGTATCACCACTTCAATTGAACTTACTGGCTCAGATCGAGCAACTGTTAATAACTGCACTATCACCCCTGGTCACAAAAATCAAAAATCTGGGAGACAGGTTGACCAGTATCGAAAATACAATACTAAGGATCCATACTCCAACTGAAATAACTGCTACACCCATTCACCCTATTCTCCCCAGTAACAATGAAAAATTCAAGCCACCGACACGCACGAAAACTCAAACTCTTGAACCCCTCATGTCTATACCTAATCCAAGAAGCCAGGACATTACTTTTAACTCCGTACCTGTACCCCTTAGAGCTCCCAGGACCGCACTTGAAAGCAGGAATCGGATTAACCTACCTCCAGAAGCTGCCCCTTACGTGACTGTTCTCTCTGGGGTCCCTGCACCCAGTCAGGGCAAATTTGAAACTCACCAGGACCTTTTAAACAAAGCCATTTCCTGGCTAGAACAACACAGACCACTGCCATCTGCCTTAGATGGCGGCATCTTGACTGTCAGGAGGGTGGGGTGGCTAGGTACATCGCCCAAAGACATCCCGGGCGACCTTATTTTAATTAAATTCAAGAGTACGAACATTGTCCCCTATTTGCGATCTTTCCAACCCAAAGAGGGAGATGGCCCCATTCGCATCTGGGACTTGTACGATTTCTACCCCGGCCCCCGACCCTATCCGTCCCTAAGGCAAATGACATGGAACCACAATTCTTGGTGAAAGGGGATGCCATGAATCTTGCGCTACTAACCCTCTACCCTTTTCTTGATTTTGCATGTACCTTTTTCTTTCAATTAAATTGCCAGATTGTTTTTAGTTTGCTTTTAATAGTTGGTTCCTTTTTACTTTGCAAAAGATATGCTGAGTCATTTATACATGTTTGTATTTTTTCTTGCTGCTTTTATGGTTTTAAACATAAAACCGAATAAAGCTTATTTTTATATGATTTGATTTGAAAATAGCTGTACACAAAGTGCCAACCATAGTCTTAAAATTTACCTTTGGAGTATAACATACATATAGTACACAGTTCCAAAACGATTTAAAAAATACAATAAAACAGCCCACCTACTCCATAAAACAATAAAAATAATTATATCCTTACCCTAATGGATATATCATTTACTTAAGATCTCAACATTATGTAATTTCTTTTCCACTTTAAAGATGAACTGAACAAATTGATATATGGTATGAATTTTGACACCACGTTAACAGAATATAATTGCCGTTCTACACGTTCTGACTCCCATTTCTTTAAAGATGGGCTTTAAAACTGTCTTCCACTCCTGCAGCATATTTGGACATAACATGACTACATTTAGCAAAGTTTCCTCACATAGCCCACAAAGCCTACATATGTTTGATGTCCATTTATACTCCCATTTTGGGATCCCATCTTTAGTTGGATAATTGCCACAGGCTTAATAGCATAAATTTCCTTTTAATCAAGGGCTTTAAATGAAAAAGCAAATAAGGTTGGACTAACATTTTATCAAGGGACTTAGCTATAGACCAGAAGTGTTTTTTTTCCCCTCAGTTCATCTTTGTCCATTATTTCTGAAAGCAAAGCAACGGTTAAATTAATTGATTTTTTTATAAACTGTTTTACTCCTCACCTCATCTTCAAATTTTGGACATTCAAAAATAAATAGACACTTGGATAAATACTCCTGCCAACTTCTCGAATAATCGCCCTTCACAATCTCACACCAGCACACATTTGCTAATGAGCCCTCATTGGATCGAGAAAGTGCCAATAAGGTTTTTAAAAATGTTGCTTGTCGGACCAATAACTGATTCCTTAAACTGAATTCCAATCTTAAATTGCCACAAGGAATCTGTCTAGGAATCCTAAAAACTGATTTATACATCCTTGCTTCTATGTCATTAAGCAATTTCGCATCCTTGCCTCGAAAGAATATTGAACCATAGTTCAAGGATGGGATGAGTTTTGCTCTCATGACTTTCAATAAGTGGTCGCAATTAGGGCATGCTAGCTTATCTCTAAGTTTCCTAAAGGAAAAGGCAAGTGAAGTACCTTTAGCCTCTAAATTATTAAAATGCTGCCTAAATGTCAAACCTTCATCAAAGGTGATTCCCAAATATTTATATGATTTTACGCAATCTATAATCAAACCTTTAATATTCCAATCCTTCACCCCAGTTTAACTCTCCCTATTGTCATTATTTTTGTTTTTTTAGAATTAATTGTTAAGCCATTTTGAGTAACACATATATTAAAGGAGTTTATTAATCTTTTTAACCCTATAACATGTTGACTAAGTAAAATAGTGCTGTCTGCGTCCTGTAAATATTTAACCTAGTTGACCATCACAGAAGGGGAGTGTGTAATAACATCATTAAAATGGGCTGGTAGATCAGACCTAAATAAATTAAAAAGGCAAGGAGCCAAAACACATCCTTGTTTCAAGCTGACATTAGTTTCTAGGAGACGGGTAGTATGTTTACCGTCGCCAATTTTGATCTGTACCCATGTATCAGATATATAAAAGTTTGATCATTTTTAAAAGGGTTTCCGATATACCCCATTTAATTAACTTCAGCCAAAGATTGTTTCTAGGGACTGAATCAAAAGCGGCTTTTAGGTCGATGAAACAGATGTACAATTTTTGTTTCCTACATTTTGCTTTTTCGCCTAGTAATGTCAATAAAATCAAGTTAGTAAGAGTTGATTCTCCTTTTCTAAAACCCGTTTGAAAATTTGCGATCAATTTTTCTCTTAGTGCCCATGATTCCAGTTCATCTAACAGACAACTTGCAAATATTTTCGCATCTACATCTGTGAGAGTTATCAAGTGATAATTAGCGGTATTGTCCTGGGGTCCGCTTTTATAAATTGGCTGAATGATGCTTCCCTGCCATGCTTCCGGGATACAACCAGATTTAAGAACATCATTAAAAAGCAGCGTTAATAACTCTGGCCAATTCGATAATTTTGCTTTGAAGATGGCATTAGGAATATCATTAGGGCCAGGCGCACCATTAGATCGAATCTTGATTAAGACTTTATTAACTTTATCAACCGACCATGGCCCAATATCTACGGAGCATAATGAATCATAATGAATAATGAATCACTTTCCGCTGGCTCCAATTTGCAATGATGTTGATAACATTCCACATTATCGCACTGTGGACCTTGAGAAGCTATTTTCAATTTTTTTAAAAAGTTTACCGAACTTTATTCATCAATGTTGGCACTATTACTTCTAAAATTACCATTTTCTAAATTATTAATAGTACCCCAGAATAATCGTGAGTCTTTGGACTTACATGCCTAATGTAATTTAGACCAAATCCCTTCATAGTACGTCTGTTTGGCCTTCCAAAATTCGTTCTTGTATCCCCTTTTTAGGTCTCTAATTTTAAGTGACATTGAAAAATACGATGTCCCTTTCGCTTTTCTATACAGTGTTCTTATTGTTTTATTAAGAGTTCTTTTCAAATACAATAAGCGATGGGAATACCACCCTAGGTTCTTTGGGTTTAAAGTAATAATACCCCTAGAGGGTTCCTGTTTAGAAAATGTGTCCAAAAGAGAATTACATAGGGAGGGCCAATGAGTAACCATCGATTTCCCTTTGGAATTATCTACTTGAGCCTCAAGAATTAGGTGAGAAAGGAATTCCAGAATATCTTTCTTAGTATTATCGCTCCATATCAGCCTTTTAAGATTATAAGCAGTGGGGGCAATTCTTAATATTCTTGATTCAGGCAAATGATTGAATGGGAAATCAAAAGAAATAACTTGTGGATTATGGTCACTCTCCATCCTTAGAATTACCTCATAGCTTTGGACTAAATCAAGCAGTTTATCTGACAGTATTGTATGGTCAATTATAGAAGAGCTACCGATTTTGTTAAATGTCGGTATATGCTCTCTATCATGCATCATCGTCAGATTATATTTGATAAACTCACAATTAGTCCATTGAGCTAATAAATCTGACTGAACTTCACGGTTTTTATACAGTACCAGATCAGTATTAAAATCCTTTGAGATGATCATCAGTGAATCTATGTGATCAAAATATAGTACTTTCACCATTTCCCATAACTGAAGAAATTGCAATGATCTAACCTTTTTTTTCGCACTTAAATAAACATTTCAAAAAATAATGATTGTCTAGCAATTATTTTAACGCACTGTATCCATTTGACCTGAAGGTCAATCTCAAAATGTTCCACGTCAAGATTTAAAGAAACATATATAGAGAGACCACCACTTGGCCTACTAAAAACGGCCTCCCGAGATGCCACAATCAAATATTCAAAGTAGCCAATCAGTGGTTCGCTACACATGTTCCATGTTTCTTGCAAAATTAACATATCAAAAGTTTTTTAAAATCCTACAACATTTACATCTTCAATTAGTGATTTAAAACCATTCGTATTCCAAGAACAACGTTTCAAAGGAATTGGTGCCTTATCTAAAGAATCCCGGCATCATTCAATCTTTACTGGATTTATACTTGTTAATTTCAGTAAGATGTGCTCAGCAAGCCATGAAATGAAGAGTGTCCGGATTTGAGATTGAAACTGCAATCTAGACCCACTAGATTAAACTTTAATAAATCTTTGCATCAAGGTAGAAATATTTCTCCAAACTGTGTCTTCAACAAAAGGAACAAATGATGGACGGTATGCTGCACATTGCAAATATTCATCCCCAGTAACAAAGATCTGGGTTTAATCCATTGTTTTTTTGCTCACCCCCACCACCCCAGTTTATACCTGGCCATTTGCAAATCAGTCTTGACCCCGTGCCTCATGGGAACAGTCCAGCCTGAACTGCCAAACCAGGTCATCCCTGGACCGGAAACAAGCCTCCTAGGACTGGTTTCAGGGCCTCAGCCCTCATCAGCCAGGCTAGCTTGAATCCAGTGGCACAGTGAGCACAAGACCCACGTATGGGCATACCATTCCCACTGAGGGCGACAAAAGAAAAAGGAACACATGATTGACAGAATGCGGACCAATGCAAACATTCACTCTGTCTCTGGGTTTAATCCATCATTCTGCCTCTGGGTTTAATCCATCATTCTTTTGCTCACCGATCCTCCCCAGTTTGGACCCAACCATATGCAAATCAGTCTTGACCCTGTCCCTCATGAGCAATTATGTTCAACCTTGCCCAAGCCTCACTTGCAACATAGCTTCAAGACTAAATTTCATAATGGAGATTTTGTCAGTTTTTTCATTTCTACCACTTTTGTTGACATTAAACCACCTTTTTCCTTAATAATATTTCAGCTCTTTAATCTCAATGGCACAACTTTTGTGCTAAGTTTTTAATCACATTTATATCAGTTTAGTAACAACTGACTTAAAGTTACAAGCTCTTTATTTTGTATTTCCTTTGGTGGGATTCCTACACTGTGACTCTTCACACACATTTTTCTATATGTTACAATACCTTTTCCTATACGTTATTTAGAGCTCAAGCTAAGCTGTAAGTCCTGGAACAAAAATATTCTTGGGCAAACCTGCTTCGACCCTTTTGGGCCATTTGGATCCTGGAAAAATAAACCTTTGGCCAGGCTAAGCTTTTCTTTTTAATACTTATATGTCACTACAAAAGTTGACCTGAAAAGCCCATAAGGTAGGCTGCATGACATTTAAAAAGTAGGGTGGTTAGGTGTTACATCTCCTAAAATCATTTTCACTATTGCAAGGCCTATCTCTTCCATTTAATAATATGAGGATACCTCATTACATTTAATGAGCGATCACTTTTGATTGGGAGTGTCATGTAGTTTCAACTAATCAGTAGGAACTGTGCATTTATGGATGACATGTTATGTTATATTATAAGCTGTTTTGTAACGCGCACAACTACTACCGGAGTATCCTGGCATGGTATACCGCTGGGGAACCCGTCCTGGCTTTCCCTGTGGGATGGTCCCTACTGGGAGTCCCCAAGGTGGAGCCAGGCATCCCCGGCATTGATGGGGCCGTTGTGGAGATTAGGCAAGCTAATGCCCAGATTTGCCGAGTGGGACCCTTGGTTAGAGTAGGCACCGAGGCGAGAATTATCGAGTCCGCTGACCCTGGCCCACGACCCTGCCGCGTCAGGATTTGAACCCTGGTCCTGGGCCGACTCTTGCTTCCGGGTCTGCCACCTCTAACCAGTGAGCCACACCACTCCACAACTTAGGATGGTGCCAGACGGATTACATGCACCCTGTAGGATGTGTAGTCCCTTAGACCAGCTAGCTCACAGTGCCAACATAACCCCCTAGCCTAGACAGGAAGCGACTGTTCTGGCAAATACTGGACATGACAACCCTGTTCACTCAGGAACCATGGTGACAGACCTAGAACCTTTAACTCAGACACTCATGCTCTGTTTCGCTCAGAGAAATATACAAAAGAATTTTCAAAAGGAGGTTTTAAATATTTATTGAACTGAAGTGATTCTTATATAGCAAAATATGTGCTACAATGATCAATTAACAGAAACAGGCAAAGGTTCTACTAAGTGTCAGGACAGTGAATAGAACGAAGAGTTTCATCACCTTTCTGATACAATGTAGCGTACTCCTACTATGCAAACCCACGTGTCTAGGGTGTAAATGTATGTTCTGCCAAGAACCCCCTACTATATGATCCAACCCTATTACCTGATTGGTAAGGATGTAGGGACTCGTCCTGGTCGCAAACTGGCCAGCCCTTGGAGAGATGGTAGTCAGCTGCTGGGCGAAAGCATCAACATGCCAGTGTCCCTCAAAGTCAGCCGAATTGTTCCTCTGACTATACTTGGAAACAAAAGATTATACATAGAAAACTGCAACCTTGCCTTGAGCAAAGATTGTGATCAGGCCACCATTTTTTGTATTCCACAGATAGTTATGTCGCCATATGAAGGTAAATAACAAGTACATTTGTACAACATACATGAGGGTCTGTACACAGTACCAAGGCAATTTGATAGTGTTCTGAAGTTTATTCATGTTAGCAAGATCAGTGTTGCCAAAAAAACGAACCCAAGTGTCATGAATGGAAAAGTTTGTCAAAAGTCAATGTGAAGGCAACTGTTAGGAAAAAGCTGTGTACACGTAAAAATGGCAAAGGGTCCTGCTAGGCCAAACTGGTACACATCAAAAACACAAGTAACTACCTGCCCAATATTTTCAAAACCTGGCCCTAGACAAGGGTCCTAAGATACATCCACCATCTCTGGAGCAAATAAAGAATAGAGGTGAAAAGTCACATCAGTTTTTACATAATTTATAGCAATTTTAATATTTTTACAAAATCTTTTAAACAGTTTATAAATACATATGATAATTGTCAAAGCACATGGTAGTTGAATGAGGCAAGATTAAAGAGATCTAGTCCCACACACCTGATTCAAATAACACTATCATTCCATCATACATTCCCACAACTCATTATAATGACTCATACATCATTCACACAGATTCACAAAATAATATGAAATTAAAAATCGTGCATAACAGCCACAAGATGGTCAGATGACAAAGTGGAGGTAGGGGTAGAAATAATCCAGCTGCCACCACACGAATAACGCCAAAACGCGTTTCGGTGTGTTGCCCCAGCCGGGGCTACACCTTCATCAGAGCGGAGATGTACAATAAGGGGTGGGACAAAGTACCTGCAGATATTAAAGGAATGGACACACATTTTTCAGAATGATTATTCATATAGACACTTAGGGGTCCATTACGATGTCGGGCGGATTCCCTCCGGGGGTCCATTAGGATGGCGGGCGGACTTTGGCCGCCCGCCACCATAACGGAGAAGTGGACCGCCCGCTAACAGTGCGGGGGTCCCAACAATGACATTAGGATGCGCCCGCCATACAGGCGGGCGCCTCCTGTATGTTTACCATTGCGGCGGGCGGAGCAGGAATCTCCGCCCGCCGCAATGGTAAAAGTGCACGTTGTACTTTGTATAGCGCAACATGACAGGCACCGCGCGGTGCCTGCCATGTTGCACACTGAAATGCGGGGGGTACCATAGGTACCCCCCATGTATACCCCCCAAGCCACCGTCTCCCAGGGGGCCCGCAAGGGGCCCCCGCAGGGAGTCTCCGCATGTCTTTCCGTGGCGGTATCGCCGCCACAGAAATGCATTGTGCAAAGCCCATTGTAATATGGCGGGCGGTGTCTAAAAGACACCGCCACCATGTTACAGGTTTTCCGCCCCGGCTGCTAGGCGACCGGGGCGGAAAACAGGCGGCTGGTGTTTCACACCGCCATGGTCCCCTCCGCCATCCTAATATGGTGGAGGAGAATTGGGCTGATGTTGTCGGGTGGATTTCCTCCCCCAGGCTGGCGGTATCCACCGCCAGCCTGGCGGAGGGAATCCGCCCGACATCGTAATGGACCCCTAAATCTTTTTAATCAAATCAACAATGGATATTTGATCAAATATGGTGGGTGTATCTTAGGACCATTGTCTAGGACCAGGTTTTGAATATATTGGGCAGGCAGTTACTTGTGTTTTTGGTGTTCTCTATTTCCCCTGTCTACCTGACTCTATCTAATCAGGGGTCCCTCTTCTTATGAGTGCAAACTAGGACACATGACAGGATCAGATAGAAACAAAGGGCCTGATTCACAGAACTAACTTAAAACAAAATCCTAAACGTACTACCATTTTGGTATTCACAGAAGGCACTTACTCATTTTGGTATTCAAAGAAGGCACTTACTCATTTCGGTATTCACAGAAGTTAGGAGTCCTAACTTTAGGACTCCTAATTGCCTTCTGTGAATACCGAAAGTCTTACAGTTAGGATTTTTATCAGTTTAGGAGTAGTAAAATAAGAACTCCTAACTTTAGGACTCCTAAATTCCTTCTGTGAATACCGAAAGTCTTATAGTTAGGATTTTTTTCAGTTTAGGAATGTCAAAGAAAAGTTACAATAAAATCAAATCAGTTGTTTGTTAAGCGCGACTACTCACCCGTAAGAGTCTCAATGTGCTGGGGGAGTTGGAGGGGGGTTCGCAGGTTCCAGTCCATCAAGAAGGGGGTCTGTCGAAGAGCCAGGTTTTGAGGTTTCTTGCGAAGATAGGGATCGATGTCATCTGTCTGAGGTTTAGCGGAAGGTTGTTCCAGGCACTGGCCATGCGGAAGGAGAAGGAGCGGCCTCCCGATTTGGTCTTT
Source organism: Lissotriton vulgaris (assembly GCF_964263255.1). Taxonomy (NCBI): domain Eukaryota; kingdom Metazoa; phylum Chordata; class Amphibia; order Caudata; family Salamandridae; genus Lissotriton; species Lissotriton vulgaris. The sequence continues at coordinate 182,601,187 of NC_141688.1, read as the reverse complement.
CTGGTGCGGGGGACCATGGCATAGGAGAGCTGGGCTGATCATAGGGTCCTTAGGGGTGCGTGGAATTTCAGTCGTCTTTTTAGGTATGCTGGTTCGGTGTCGTGGATGGCCTTGTGAGCGTGGGTTATCATCTTGAAGGTGACTCTAGATTTGATGGGGAGCCAGTTGAGTGGGTGCAGGTGCTGGGAGATGTGGCAGTGGCTTGGCAGGTTGAGGACCAGTCTTACGGCTGTGTTTTGAATGTTCTGTAGCTTGCAGGTGAGATTTTTGTTTATTCCAAAATAAAGTGTGCTGCCGTAGTCGAGCATGCTGGTGACCAGGGCGTGATTGATGGTCCTTCTGTGTTCAAGTGGAATCCAATTGAAGGTCTTACGTAGAAGGTGGAGGGTGTGGAAGCAGGAGGACCAGACGGAGTTGATCTGGCGGTCCATTTTGAGCTCTGAGTCCAGGATGATTCCCAGGTTGCGTGCGTGGCCCGTGGGGGTGGGCGGGCTTCCGAGGGTGGGGGGCCACCAGGTGTCATTCCAGGCATATGGGTTTGGGCCCATGATGAGTACTTCAGTTCTGTTTGTGTTTAGTTGGCGATGGCTTCCATGCCTTTTTGAAAGTTGTGTCTGGTGGTGTTGGGTTTGTTGGATAGGGAGAGGAGAGGGTGTTGTCTGCGTATGACACAGCGTTGAGTCGGTAGGTTCTGACGATGGAGGCGAGCGGAGCCGTGTAGATGTTGAAGAGAATAGGGTTGAGGGCGGACCCCTGAGGGACTCCGCAGGTGGTAGTTGTAGGGTCTGAGAAAAGGGGGGAGTCTGACCCTCTGCGTTCTGCGGGAGAGGAAGGAGCAGATCCAGTCGAGGGCCTTGTCTTGAATCCATGCGTTGTGGAGTCTGTGTATTAGGGTGCGGTGAGAGACTGTGTCGAACGCTGCTGAAAGGTCGAGGAGGATGAGCTCTGCTGTTTCTTCTTTGTCCAGTAAGGTTCGGATATCGTCTGTTGCGGCAAAGAGGGTGGTTTCTGTACTGTGGTTTTTTCTGTGACCGGATTGGGAGGAGTGGAGGATGTTGTGTTCTTCGATGAATGTGACGAGTTGGCTGTTGATGGCTTTCTCGATGACTTTTGCTGGCAACTGGAGCAGGGAGATGGGTCTGTGGTTATTGAGGTCGTGGGGTCCGATTGAGGGGGTTGATCTCAGCATGTTTCCAGTCATCAGGGATCGAGGCGGTTGCCAGGGAACAGTTGATAGTGTGCTAGAGCAGGGGTGCAATGGTGTTGGTGGATCTGTTGAAAATGTGCTGGGGGTATGGGTCTGTGGGGGCCCCGGAGTGGATTGTCTTTAATCATCTTCAGTGTGTCTTTGGTGGTGAGGGCTGTCCAGTTGTCTATAGCTGGCTTCAGGGTGTCGGGGTGGTTGGTGAGGGTTCAGTGTGTTGGTTGTCTACGTTGAAGTTGTCGTAGATACTCTTGATTTTGTGGTGGAAAAAGGTGCTGAGTTTGTCGCAGAGGTCTTGTGAGGGAGGGATGACGGTGGACTCGCTGGTGGGTTGTGCAAACTCCTTGATGATGTTGAAGAGTTCTTTGCTGTTTTGTGCATGAGTGGAGATTCTGTCTTCAATCGCTTTTTTCTCGTTTTTCTGATGAGTTGGTGGTGGGCGTTGGTGGCTGCTCTGAAGTTGTTGTGGGCTTCTGTTGATTTGGTGTTCCTGCAGGCCTTTTCGAGGCAGCGGAAAGTGCGTCTGGACTCTCAAAGTTCAGTGGTGAACCATCAACCAACGTTCTTGGCGTGGGTGTTGTTGTTTTTCTTGAGGGGGGCTATGGTGTTGGCGCTGGCAGAGAACCATCTGTGCAGGGTTCGGGCTGCGGTGTTGGCGTCGTCATTTTCCATGATGGTTGGGGTGGAGTTGCTGAGTGGTGAGGTTAGCTGGTCGTCGGTGATTGTGGTCCACTTTGTGCGTGGGAGCAGGTGCTGGTGTCTGTGGATGGTGGGTGTTCTGAAGGTGAAGTAGACGTGATGGTCAGTCCATGGGAGTTTAGTGGTGTGGCAGAAGGTGATGGAGTTTCCTGTTGTGAAGAGGGGGTCAAGGGTGTGTCCTGCTGAGTGCGTGTGTTCGGTCACAATCTGGCGGAGTCCAATGTTGTGTAGGTTGTCCAGGAGGGATGTGGTGCTGGGGTCCAGTCGGTTGTCGAGGTGGAAGTTGAGGTCTCCCAGTAGGGTGTATTTGGTGGACACGATTGCATGCGGGGAGATAATGTCCGTGATGGAGTTGGCGAAAAGTCCATGGGGTCCAGGGGTCAGTAGATAAAGGTTCCACGGAGGGTGGAGGTAGGGCTGGGCAGTATCTTGAAGTGAAGGTGTTCCATCAGGTCTGTGTTCTCTTTGGGGAGTATGCTCAGGCAGAGGGTGGATTTGGGACGATGGCGATTCCTCCTCCAGTGCGGGTGGGGCGGTCCTTCTTGGAGATCTTGTATCCTTGGGGAATGGCGATGGCGATGCCCTATCCCGAGGTGGTGTTGGTCCAGGTTTCGGTAAAGAATGCTACGTCCGGGGTAGTGCTGTCGAGAGGGTCCCAGATTTCGGTGGCATGTTTGTGGAGGGATCGGTTGTTGAGGAGGATGCATTACAGGGTCATCGGTTTCGTTGTGTTCTTGCGGGCGGATTGCGCAGGGTCAGTGGTCTTTGCGGTGCTGCAGGTGTGCTGGCAGTGGTAACAGCTGAAGGGTTCGAGGGTGTCAGCTGGTGATGCTAGCTTGCAGTTGTTGTTGCGTCCTGGGTTGAGAGCGTGAAGTGCCGCTGGGTCGTAGCATTGACGGTGCAGAGATGTAGGGTTCCTGCCGCTGGTCGCAGTTGGGTCGCAGACGGGCGCAGAGGGGCTTGCCTTTGGTGCCCCGGCAGCGCAGCCGCGCAGTAGCTGCCATTAAGTAGGGGTCGGGAAGGGCTGGACAGCTGGGAGGCGGGAGCAGGGAAAGGAGTTAGATTGGGCCGGTCTCACTGGTTGTGCTGGGGGATGGGCAGCGGGAAAAATGGGCAAGAAAGAGTGGAGGAAAGACACAGAGGACACAGGAGAGAGAAAGGGGGAGATTAAGATGAGGGTAAAAAACAAGTGAAAGAGGAGAGAAAAAGCAGAGCAAGAGAATGGAGATGGAGGTCCACTGGACCACCAGGAATGAGGCGCAGGTGAAACATGCAGGTGGTGGAGGGCCTCGAACACCAACACTCAAGAGTGCAGAGGCTCGGGGCAAGGCCTCACTTAATGGTGGAGCTGCGAGGGAGGGAGATCAATGTCACTGACAATGAGTCAGTTGTCTTGCTCACAATTCCACCAGCCTTTCATTCCATTATCTACCGCAATTAAGTGAAGACAGTTGATTTATCTATTTATTTACTGCTTATTTATTTGAATATTTCTAGCAATTACATAGTCTGAAGGAAAGTCAAAAGACTTTTAGAAAGAAAAAAAGATTATATAACTGTGAAAAAGTGTAACGTTCAGCAAAAGTAGGGTGGAGCATATCCAATATTTTTCATTTCAGAAAGAGGAAGTACTGGGCAAGGAAAAGAGCTCAGGAGAGACTTCAAAAGAAGGTGTAGAGTAGAGGAGAAGATCAAGGGATCCATTATACTGTCGGGTGTCCGAGGGAATGAGACCACGGGTACATATTTGTCATTTAAAAAATACAGGGATGCAGCATATTTACAACAATACATGCACCCTTGTGTTTTCCTCTGCGCTGGTCCTAAAAATAGCTGCCTAGTGCCAATACAGACACCCTTGTGCCATAGTGCAAGGGTGCCTGCAGTGCAAGGATGATTGTTTATATAATCAACAATTATCTATTGTTTTTTTTCAGCTGGAAGGGACAACTGCCTGCACAAAAACCATCAATAATGGCATTAGGCTATTTTTATGTGTGCTACAGATGCAGCACACATATAAAAAGTAAAAAACAAGGATAAATAAAAGTATTTCTCCTTGTTGAGCCAACCTAATTCCTGCTTTTGCATGGTGTTAGTTTTTGGCGCTGCGTCAGATTTTCAAATACTGGTAAATCTGGAGTAGCTTCAAAAAGCATTTGGTGTTGTGGTGGAACGCCCACTGAAACACCCATTGCATGCCTCTTGGATGCAGAAAACTGTGTGAAAGGGTACCATATTTACAAAGCAGTGTTAAGCCTCACAAATTGGCGGTAAGCCACTTTGTAAATATGGTGCACAGCATTGTGCCCCCCATTTTCCTGGAGGTGGTGCATTCAATGTTGTGCTTCAAAAGGGTGTCAGGCAGGGGCAAAGGCTCAGGGCTCAGCAGCAATTGTAGCCCAGTTCAAAAGTGTTTTTACTGGAAGGATTTCCCAGCCCATAAATTCAGAACCGGTGTTCCTGCACCAAGAAAGTCCTGGTGCAGGACATGTACCACTTATAATGGAGTGGAGTGGTATCCGACCCAGCAATGCCACTATGAACAACTTAGAATAGGTAGGGGTCCCAGCGTGAGTGTAATATAAGATGAACAATTCAAAAAATTATTTATACAGACAATAAAATGCATCCACATTGTTTAATTCACAATGGGACTAAGTATACTGAATATACAGACAACTGATCAATAGTTTCAAGACGTTGTACAGTGCCCCAGGGAGGGAGGGGAAGGTGATCAGGTGAGGATATTGTGATGGAGGGGAATTAGTGACAGTAAAATCAGCCAGTTAACAAAAACTGTATTGGCGAGTTACATACAAAACAAAGGACCATTGGTTCGAAGCTTAAATCAAAAGATATCAGACCCCAGATCTCTGTCACTTTGGACCCCACCAGACCCTATCTCTCTTCCCTCCCTACACTAGAGCGTGAGAGCTTTAAAAAATCTGTAAAAAAATCAAATCTGGCTCCCCGGCTGACCCCCTAAAACCCGAGACCTTTTGTGAAGCCAATGAGCTTGTCACGGAACCTATACGGAATATCATTAACCTGTCTCTTTCCACTGCCAAAATACCCTCTAAATGGAAGCAGGCATGGGTATCTCCCATCTTAAAAAAGCCCACCCTAGATCCCACTCTTCCTGAAAATTTTCGGCCTATCTCACTTCTCCCCTGGCCAGCTAAAATTATAGAGACACACGTCAACACCACCCTCACCAATTTCCTCCTAACCAATAACATCCTGGATCACTTCCAACACGAGTTTAGAGCTGGTCATAGCACTGAGACAGCCTTGCTCAGTGTTACAGAGGACCTCCGTGCCATTCTTGACACCGGCGGAACGGCAGCACTGATCCTGTTGGATCTCAGTGCTGCCTTCGACACGGTGTCACACAAGGTCCTTTTGATGAGACTGGAGGAAATTGGAATCACAGGGACTGCCCTGGGATGGTTTAGAGACTTTCTTTCCAACAGATCCTTTAAAGTCTCTACCCCCCCTTACCTCTCTAAAGAGCACAGCACTGGACAGGAGGTGCCTCAGGGGTCATCACTGAGCCCCACCCTGTTCAATGTTTATGTGCGACCGTTAGCAGAAGTGGTTAAAAAGAGTGGACTGGCGTTAGTGTCTTATGCAGACGACACCCAGTTGGTGGTAGCTCTCAATGACAACAACGGTTTGGAGGCCCATCACTTCAAACAGACCCTTACTGAAATCACCAACTGGATGACGGCGAATTTCCTCCAACTCAATGCGGGGAAAACAGAGATACTGCTCCTGGGGAAAAACACCGCATCCTGGGGCGAAAGCTGGTGGCTCGACACCTTGGGCCAACCTCCTAAGTCCAAGGAATGTGTTAAAAATCTGGGAGTCTGGGTAGACTCGGCATTGAAATTCACCCACCACACCAAAAAAGTAGCAGCCACCTGCTTTGGCATCCTGCGCAATCTAAGACCTATCCTGAAGTTCTTCGACTGTCACACCCGCCAGTTAATTGTCCAAGCTACCATCCTTTCTAGGCTGGATTACGCCAGCTCCCTTTTACTGGTCGCTAACCTAGCGGAAACTACCAGACTTCAGAGAGTCCAGAATGCTGCCGCCAGGGCTCTGGTAGGTCTTCCCCGCCACTCCTCGGTGGCTGGAGTCCTGAACAAACTGCACTGGCTCCCGTTGGGAAAAAGGATTCAGTTTAAGGCACTCTGTTTAGCCTTCAAAATCCTTAAAACCGCCCCCCCCGATGTTGCGCCCCCTCCTGGCGGAGTATATTACTAGGAGGTCACTTCATTCAGAAGGACAACATCTTGTGGTCATTCCCCTTACCAAACTGGCCAGAATGGGCGGCCGATCCTTCAGCCTGCTCGCTGCCAAGCTTTGGAACAGCCTACCAGAAACAATCCGTGGCATACAGGACCTTCTGGTATTCAGGAAAGCCATCAAAACCCACCTCTTTCAGTAATCTCCCCTTCTCCCCTCTGATGCTTTTTTCTTTTTCTGCCTTCTGCCTCACACGCAGCGCCGGGACGCCCCTTGGCTGGGGCAGCCGAGCGCTATATAAATCCCAATAACAATAACATTAACATTAACATGATACAATTAATGTAAAAATAGTGGCGTGAAGTTGACGATGAAACAGGTTATTGTCGACGTTTCGACCCTCAAAAGTTCGCAGGGATTAGTCGTGCCCTTGCTGTGGGGTCTTCATCAGGACAAACAGAGGGGCAGGCAACCTTAGTTGGTAAATAAATTGGCATAAGGTCAAGGACTGTGGTTATCACATGGGATCAATCCGCGTGGTGCGTGTCCAGTTGAAAAAATAAGTTTGGCACAAGTTCAATAGTGTAGTCCTGGAAAGGTCGTACAGTGATATCCAGAGTTGAGGGACCTCGGGTCTGCGGGTATAATGACTCCGTGATATGCAACGCCAATTGAATCTGGCAGAGGACGCCGCTCTTACTCGCAATTGCATTGTGCCAAACTTATTTTTTGTGAATAAAACAATATGGATGCATTTATTGTCTGTGTAAATACTTTTTTGAATTGTTCATATTATTTTACACTCACGCTGGGACCCCTACCTCTCAGTACTTATAGAACCCAGGTCCCAGTGACTATGTTTGGGTAAACCCCCCAGTTTATACACAACTTAGAATAGGAGCTCAAGTGTAAATAGAGGGGGTCATTTAAGAATTACTAATGTGAGGGAGAAGAAGGAATGTATGGGTTAAGAGTAGGCTATTAGCCTACACTATCACTGGATCATTCAGTAGAAGTACATTTACAAATATCTCAAAGGTTTGTTTTTGAAGAATAGGAACAATAGGTTAAACCTAATCATGGTTATTCCATATTCTGAGTGGAGATATATTGGAGGGTTCAATTTAAATTCTGTCCTAAAAACATTGTGCTTCAAAGGGAAACCAATGTATCTGAAATAGAACGGGGATAGGCATAATTAATACTTTCAGAGACGAGTCTGGCAACATTGTGCAAAGTAGCTTTCAGAAACTGTAATAGGCAGGCAAGTCAGTTCATAGAAGAATGCCATAGCCTAAATGTGAGATGACAAGTGTATGAAATTGGGTAGTTGGTTGAGTGGGATGTTAGCCTGCTCAAAGGACAGCCACAATCCTATCTATCAGGGTAAATCACAAGAGTCACTAAATTAACCTGTGCTTAACCCACTGGTAGCTTGGCACAAAAGTAGTCAGGCTAAGCTTAGCGATAATATGTACAGTATTTACGCAGCAAAGAAACAGCAATAGCGTGAAACACAACACAAGAAGTTTTACAGTTTGCTGTGCTGTTACCTGGAAGGAGGAATCGCTGCTGCAGAAGGGAGGACCCAGTCAACACCTCGCGGAACCCGCTTCGCGGGTCCCGCATCGCCAAGGTCGCCCAACCGAGTGCTGTTACCTGCAGGGTGTGTGCGCGAGTGACAGGGCTGCGAGCGCTGGGAACCGGGACTCACTCTCCCAGGAGCCCCGGCGATCCCGAGGCCAAGTCACCTGGCCCGCTCTCCCTGACCGCCCCGCCCTGCAAATCAGCTGAAAAGGAGCCCGCCCAAGCGGGAAATCGGGAAGTTTTACAGTTTGCTGTGCTGTTACCTGGAAGGAGGAATCGCTGCTGCAGAAGGGAGGACCCAGTCAACACCTCGCGGAACCCGCTTCGCGGGTCCCGCATCGCCAAGGTCGCCCAACCGAGTGCTGTTACCTGCAGGGTGTGTGCGCGAGTGACAGGGCTGCGAGCGCTGGGAACCGGGACTCACTCTCCCAGGAGCCCCGGCGATCCCGAGGCCAAGTCACCTGGCCCGCTCTCCCTGACCGCCCCGCCCTGCAAATCAGCTGAAAAGGAGCCCGCCCAAGCGGGAAATCGGGAAGTTTTACAGTTTGCTGTGCTGTTACCTGGAAGGAGGAATCGCTGCTGCAGAAGGGAGGACCCAGTCAACACCTCGCGGAACCCGCTTCGCGGGTCCCGCATCGCCAAGGTCGCCCAACCGAGTGCTGTTACCTGCAGGGTGTGTGCGCGAGTGACAGGGCTGCGAGCGCTGGGAACCGGGACTCACTCTCCCAGGAGCCCCGGCGATCCCGAGGCCAAGTCACCTGGCCCGCTCTCCCTGACCGCCCCGCCCTGCAAATCAGCTGAAAAGGAGCCCGCCCAAGCGGGAAATCGGGAAGTTTTACAGTTTGCTGTGCTGTTACCTGGAAGGAGGAATCGCTGCTGCAGAAGGGAGGACCCAGTCAACACCTCGCGGAACCCGCTTCGCGGGTCCCGCATCGCCAAGGTCGCCCAACCGAGTGCTGTTACCTGCAGGGTGTGTGCGCGAGTGACAGGGCTGCGAGCGCTGGGAACCGGGACTCACTCTCCCAGGAGCCCCGGCGATCCCGAGGCCAAGTCACCTGGCCCGCTCTCCCTGACCGCCCCGCCCTGCAAATCAGCTGAAAAGGAGCCCGCCCAAGCGGGAAATCGGGAAGTTTTACAGTTTGCTCTGCTGTTACCTGGAAGGAGGAATCACTGCTGCAGAAGGGAGGACCCAGTCAACACCTCGCAGAACCCGCTTCGCGGGTCCCGCATCGCCAAGGTCGCCCAACCGAGTGCTGTTACCTGCAGGGTGTGTGCGCGAGTGACAGGGCTGCGAGCGCTGGGAACCGGGACTCACTCTCCCAGGAGCCCCGGCGATCCCGAGGCCAAGTCACCTGGCCCGCTCTCCCTGACCACCCCGCCCCTCATGTTCCTCCCAACCAACGCCTACAAGAAGTGACGTGCATCGCTGCGCGGGAGCGCGCGGGAGTGCCCGGGGCGAAGCCCGGGCAAAGGGCGGGCCCTCTGTGGCCCTCAGAGGCACGAGAAGGCGAGGCGAGGCCACCCCCCTAAGGTTCGCCGTCTGGAATTAGCAAGGTACAGAACTCTATTAACCCTCATTACCCCCAGGTCTTCTGCCATCTGCCTGTGGTTCTTGACTCATACCTTGGTCAATTGGCTCGGTCGTTTGTAAGAGGTAGGCATTATGGTAAGGAAAAAGCCCGCAGCTGCTGCGACGGAGCCCCTCAACACAATGCTCTCATATGTGGTTCAAAAAGTCAATAAGATCAACAATGAGAGGAGGAAATCGCTAGGCTTGAGCCAATCGCAAGTTCTTCCGTTAGAAAGTCCGCCCGCAAGGGCAACTGTTCCAGAGTTACTGACCACACCGCCAGATTTTCCCCAGTCGAATAGCCTAGTCCATATTCCACAAGACTTGGCCAGCGATGCAGAAGATCCTCATGTTTTGGTTAACTCGTCGGCCAATAACGATAATACCTCAGAGCATAATCACCACTCATTTTCCATCGAGGAAGTACCGTCACCGGGGCAGCCCGTTCCACGGCCAGTGAGAACCTGTAGAAAATCTCACTCAAAGAGAGGGGGGAAACAACAAGGCAGGAGAAAGGCAGCTACACCGCCCCCAAGACGTGAAGGGCAACAAATTGACTTCGATGCCGAAGCAGAATCCAGACGTATTATTGACGATGAACTCTTTAATCGGATTCAAGATATGATTGATATAAAAATTAGGACAATCATCAAGCCCTTGATTGGTAAACTGGATAAATTAACTGCGGAGGTTAAGAAGGCTGGGGGTGCACAAAGTATTCTGGTGGTAGAGGTGGCCAATCTATCTGCTCTTGTCACAAAATTGGCATTGGGAGCCGTAGAGGCTCTACCAAACGAGAGTGTCCCACAGCCTACACTGCCAGAGGGGCCCTTAGCAGTAGCTTCAACTCTATTAACGGCTCCCATTCAGGACCTAGCAGGCGGAGCCGCGCCGACATCATCATCAGGGGACATAATTGGGACAATACAGGAGGATGTATCAGCCCAATTCATTTTGGAAGCCTCACCAGTTGTGCTAGTATTAGCAAATGTCCCAGTCTTAGCACAAAATAAAATAGAATCGAAACAGGACTTGAAGGATAAAGCTTACTACAAACATGACCATGGCCCCCCAAGGGATGGATAGTTTAGCAAGGGATATTGTTATGACCAGGAGGGTATCTTGGATTGGGTCCAATCCCAAAAAATTTAAGGGGGACTGTGTGATTATAAACTTTGCCAACACAGAAGTCCTCCCAAAAATTTTGAATAACATCTTCCCACCCCAAAGGCGGAGCAGCTCTATAATCCCGCTCACCCTAAAATTCTTCTATAGTGAGGCTCAGCTCCCTACTTTTTCTAACCCTACTAGAGTTAGGAGAGCGAATAACGCCCCAAACTGGGAAGGCGGTTTTAGACATAGATTCCCCAACGAGCGCCCTGGGCCTATATTTAATTTTGAGTACGGAAGATCTAACCACGCGCATGAGTCAAATTTGTGGCCTCCCATGCCACCAGACCCTGCCGTCAATGGTTGGGGCCCGGGTTGGATGGGCCAAGATCCCATTGGGCGAATCAATAGGTTCGTACCATGGGCGAGAAACGATTACTTTCCGATACGCCCAAATACCCCTTTACCTATGTGGAACATCGCAGCTATGGGTCAAGGTCAGGCAGCTACCCCTTTTGATTGGGGGGGCGGTTTGGGGAATAGGTATGCTCCCTTAGCGGATCTAAACAACTGCGATTGACTTAAACCTTGCAATGTCCGAGCAAGTGAGTCCATAGCTAGACCCGAATTAAACCTTAGCCAGTGTTACACCGATGATGACCTCCGCCTGCCTACATTTTATGAAACACCTGAGAGTTATGTCCCGTTGGACAACCCTGGGCTATCATACCAGGGGGAGGGTTGCATAACGTCAACCCTGAACATCGCTCCAACACAGAACGCACCTGAGGTAGCTCAGAACAAGGCGGTTAGATCATTAAGCTTAGCTGAGGGGTGTTTGTTGGGGGTAAAAGAGCTGAGGTTACCTACCAACGCCTGTAAAATTATAACATGGAACATAGCTGGCTCATCTGCAAAATGACAGGACAAAGCATGTGTGAGCTTTATTTCAAAGCAACATATAATTGCCCTGCAAGAAACGTGGGACATATCGGCTAATTTCTGGTGGGATGGATTCACCTGCTTCTCTATCCCTGCAGTCCCTAGCCGCATGGGCAGAGCTAAAGGAGGTTTGGCCATTATGTTTTCTCTAGATCTGAAGGGCACCTATAGGCAGATAAATACAGATTCCGTAAACATCCTAATGGTTGAAAGGATGACTAGTAACAATTGCAGGACGATATATATTAATTTTTACAATTCTAGGAACAGCGAACACAGCGGGAGTAATATCGCTAACCTAGATAATATCTTAAATAAAGTGTCTCAGAATATCCATTTAGTTTATGAGTTTATCCTTTTAGGAGATTTTAATATTCATTTATGTAATTTGGGTTGTATGGGAAGAGGTGACAATGTAACTGAGGTGGGCGAGGAGGCCCCTCGGGGCCCCCACTTTGAACACTCTACAGAGGGGCTTGAGTTAGAAGAATTATTAGCAAACCATGACCTCTATGAACCCGATAAGGGCGTTAGGGCGCCAACCTACATTGGCAGTCACCATGGCTCAGTGATAGACTACATCTTTGTTTCACAAGGTATTTTAAATCGGTCTATGGTCTATTGTACAGTCATAATACCCTACAGTGACCACAACCCTGTACTACTTGAAGTGGCTTGGGGTGGCCAGATGGGAGCACCGCCAAAAGCACTTAAACCAGCACACCCCCTGAAACCCTGCGACCAAGACAGACGACTGAAATGGCCCAAAGTGATCCCGGATAATTTCTATGAAACAAATTTTCCAAAGATAAAGGACAAAGTGGCCATCTGTCAAAAATCGGGGGCCCAGGGTAAAGAAATTATAGAGGCTTTTGAGGAAATTTGTGGCCAGGTGGCTAAGGATCTTTTAGTCAAACCAAAAAAAGGATTTTCTGGAACAAAACGTTGGTTTGATTCTGCTTGTTCAAAAGCGCACAGAGCATTGTTGACAGCGTTAAAAACCTCTCCCAGGGCTGGGGAGGATATTGTTAGATTAAGGAAACGCTACAAGGTTGCCATTAAGAACCGCAAAGAATCCATTAAACGCGAAGCATGGGAAAATCTCCTCTCAGCTGCAGTACTGAAGGACAGTAAAAGATTCTGGGAGATCATTAGACAACCTTTATTTTCTGACGACAATAATGCTCTTATGGACTGTGTGATCACCGACGACAAATGGCTAAACCACTTCAAAAATGTATATGAGGGTGGTTCCAAAGGAACTGCAGATGTTTCAGTACCTGCTATAGTGGCAGACCCGTTGGTCTTTAACCCCGAAGAAGTAGAAAAAGCCCTGATGGCCACAACAAGACATAAAGCTCCCGGCCCTGACGGTGTTACCGCTGATTTTTTTATGTACTCTCCTAAATTGTGGTCGGCGGTATTGTCGAAAGTGTTTAACGCAGCCAACAATCATGCACCCAGTTCTTGGGCCACATCCACCATAGTCCCTATCTATAAAAATAAAGGCCAGCGAGACGATCCCGCCTCCTACAGGCCCATATCTCTTTTGGACTCAACGGTAAAAATATTAGGCAGAGTTCTTCTAGCCAGACTTAATGACAACGTTGAGAGCCGTGGAGGGCTGTCTGAACTACAATATGGATTCAGAGAAAAAAAGGGGACGATCGAACAATGTATAAACTTACATCTATTAATTTCTAAATATACAGTGGCAAAGGAGGGCTCCATGTTCCTTGCATTTATGGACCTCTCCTCTGACTTTGATCTGGTAAATAGGTCGAAACTGTGGCAGTTATTGTTGGAGATGGGCATCGATGAGTCTTTGGTTGTGTTTATGGCTAAACTGCACCAGGAGCTTTTTGCAGCTGTCCGAGTCACAAACGATGGCAGACGTACCCCCCTGTTTAAATCTCTTAAGGGGGTGCGGCAAGGCTGTATTCTAGCCCCTGTATTATTCACCATCTACATCAACAGGCTGGGCAGTCACCTGCAGGGACAGGCAGCCGTCGTTCCGCATGCAGGAGATGTCAAAATTCCAGCGCTCCTGTATGCGGACGATGCAGTGCTGATAGCACGCACTGGGGTAGGCCTACAGCATCTCCTGGACGCTTTTGGTAGCTTCATGGAGAGGCTGGACATTAAGGTCAACACCTCTAAATCACACACGATGGTTATGGGGCGTGAATGCAACAAAAAAAGACACAAAACATTTTTTTGCAGGGGAGTCCCTGTCACCAACGTGTCCACATTTCCATATTTGGGGGTAATATTTGACCAGAAAGGAACTTGGGGCCCTCAGATAAGAGCAAAAAGATTGGCGGCAATAAGATCCTCCTCAGCGGTTTTGGGCTTTGCTGGGAAGCTAGGGGCTAGGCCCATGCAAGCTCTTCTGAAAATCTACAAGAGCAAACCAGTGGCCATAGCGGCCTATGGTTCCCAACTGTGGGGTTACGTAAACCTGGATCCAATTCAGAGAGCAGAAAATAGATTCATTAGATCCTTGCTCTCAGTCCCGCAATCCAACCCAACGTATTCCATCCATAAGGAGGTGGGTCTGCCCTATCTGTCTGATACCCTGAGCCTTGCTCCGCTAACTTTGTGGCTGAAATTGTGGACAAATGATGACTTACCTCTGAACCACAAGATTTTGCACGATGTCTTATCCTTGGATAAATACACCAGCATCCCTTGGTTGGCATACGTAGCTAAAACCCTTGCAGATCTGGGTCGCCCAGATCTTTTGTCATCTCCGGAAAATATTAGGAGACAGGACATAGTAACCATCAAAGAGTGATTTAGGGATAGGCAGGAAGCACGGAGGGAGGACCTTGAATTGTTGAAGCCTGCAGTAAGGGCACATAACCTCCTGGTTTGTACACCCTCACTCGCCCCCTACCTGAACTTTGTCACATTCCCATATCACAGGTTTTTATTATCAAAGTTCCGATTTAATTTGATACATTTTTATCTAGGTTCATTTAAGACCTGGCAGAAGCCTGAGCAGGCCCCACCGTGCTGCTGCGACAATTTTTCGGTGCAGGATACTCTGCACTTTGTTATGTTTTGTAGTATATACCATGAGCAGAGAAAGAAATATTTGTTGCCTATTTTGAAAAAAGCTGGTTTTGTTCAAGGAAGACCAGCCCTGCTCTTTCTACAACTACTACCTAACATACATGTTACTTTTTGTATGGCAAACTTTCTGGTAGCAGCAATGCGGGCGAAACCTGTTAGCCATAGCTTACTTTAAAACTTTTCTTGTTGCTTGAGCATGTTTACGTGATAGATTTGTATAGAAATATTTTATCCATGTCTAAAATTTTTCTCCTGTTTGTTTATTAGGTTTTTTTTGTGTGTGGGAAATATAAATAGATGTATAGTATGCATTGCATTGCAAAGTAATTGGTTTTTTTTTTTCTTTTATGTTCTTTGTATGACTTGTAATAAGTCGAATAAAGATATTCTGACTGACTGACTGAATAATTCCACACCAATTTAGAAAAATTTATACCAAAATGACAAAAATCCAATGAATGGAACAGGAGTTATGACTATTTATGGTTTAAGTTAAAAATGAGTGCCTGACCGAGCAACGCACCAACAGTGGACATCTAGTCACGGAAGACCAGATTAAAGCTGAAAAATATGGCCTACCGCAATGGAGCACGAGTTAGTTACAAAAAGTGGATTGGGCTAGGTCGACACTTACCTTCAGACTTAAAAGAAGATTTTACAAAAATGTTCTGACAAGGTAAGGTTCAGCAATGACAGGCTACAGTCAGTCTCTGAGGTGGAGGTATCATTGCCGGGGAGCTGCTGGACGTAGTCGCAGTGAAGATTTGTACATTAAAACTTGGTCTCTTTTTTGGAAGTGGAAAATCTCCAGCGGGATGAAGCTGGAGGCTGTAGTCGAAGAGAGCTTTACAAAGTTGGATACACCTGTGGGGAAGGAACACTTAACAGTATTTGGTGCTGGGGAGAAGACTGCAGCAGGTACCGCCGTGAAGTCAGGCTGACCGGTGGCTATCTGAACAATTTTAGCACCACCACCTAGGATCCATGACGGAAGGGGAACCCCCTGGGGGATTAGGACTCACTCAGAGTGGGTTCAGTTTCTGGTTCAAGATGGTTGGAGCCTTTTTTGTCCCTGTGGCTCTGATCATAGCGTGACGGTTCATTCCCTTACCTGTCCAGGGAGGGTCAGGGCACTTTGCTACCTGCCGGCGCCTGCCTTGTGGGAGACTCCATTTCTCCTCTTCTCTCTTTTTTTTTATTGAGCAGAAAACACACAGAGTACAAAGAATTACTGAAAACGATTTGATAAATAGGCTTCCTTGTATACATATAAAATTAAACGACCCAAACAAATATAAACTGTAACATACAATGTTTAACAAGTATATGTCAGTCTTATAGAATTAACGTTGGCTTCTATCGGTAGATCTTGCCAATAAAAGTGCAATGTGCTAATTTACCATCTAGACATAAAGCTAGAAATTAATCTTCCAGAAAAACTTGTCCAATTCTGAAATAGCAAACATATATAAAGTGCAGGATGCAATATTTCAAAATTTGTATTATTCCCGTCAAGTTTACAGTGGTTGCTATGAATAGATTTTACCCTAAAATGCAATGAGCTGATTTACCATCTAAACATGATGTTAGAAAACATCTTCCAGGCACACTTGCCAAAGTACAGCCAGTGCTATTTACTACTGTACTTTCAATCAATCAATCAATCAATGACATTTATAGAGCGCACTACATATCCGTAGGGTCTCAAGGCGCTGGGGGTGGGGGGGGGGGGGGTTCCGCTACTGCTCGAACAGCCAGGTCTTCAGCTTCTTCCTGAAGGAGAGGTGGTCTTGGGTCAGGCGCAGGTCGGTCGGGAGGGAGTTCCAGGTCTTGGCGGCCAGGTAGGAGAAGGACCTTCCTCCTGTAGTCGCTCTTCGGATGCGGGGGACGGCGGCGAGGGCGTGGTTGGCTGATCTGAGGTGGCGTTTGGGAGCGTAGAAGTTGATTCGGCTGTTGAGGTAGCTCGGGCCTTGGTCGTGTAGGGCTTTGTGTGCGTGGGTGAGGAGGCGGACGGTGATTCTTTTGTTGACGGGGAGCCAGTGAAGGTCTCTGAGATGTCCGGAGATGTGGCTGGTTCGTGGGATGACGAGGATGAGTCTGGCTGAGGCGTTCTGGATCCGCTGGAGTCTCTTCTGGAGCTTGGCGGTGGTACCGGCATAGAGGGCGTTGCCGTAGTCCAGTCGGCTAGTGACGAGGGCCTGGGTGACGGTCTTCCTGGTCTCGGTGGGGATCCACCGGAAGATCTTCCGTAGCATGCGAAGGATGTTGAAGCACGCCGAGGAGACGTTGTTGACTTGCCTGGTCATGGAGAGGGAGGAGTCCAGGATGAAGCCCAGGTTGCGTGCATGGTCTGTCGGTTTGGGTGCGGTGCCCAGGGCGGGAGGCCACCAGGAGTCGTCCCAGGCGGAGGGTGAAGAGCCCAGGATGAGGACCTCCGTCTTGTCCGAGTTCAGTTTCAGGCGGCTGGTCGTCATCCACTCGGCTACCTCTTTCATCCCTTCGTGCAGGTTAGCTCTGGCGGTGGCGGGGTCTTTGGTCAGAGAGAGGATCAGCTGGGTGTCGTCGGCGTAGGAGATTATGTTGAGGTTGTGTTGGCGTGCGATGGCCGCGAGGGGGCTCATGTAGACGTTGAAGAGGGTGGGGCTCAGTGAGGATCCTTGGGGGACGCCGCAGATGACTTTGGTGGCCTCTGACTTGTATGGTGGTAGGCGGACTCTCTGTGTTCTTCCGTCGAGGAAGGAGATGATCCATTCCAGCGCCTTGTCCAGGATTCCGCTGTTGCTGAGGCGCTGTACTAGGGTGCGGTGGCAGACAGTGTCGAAAGCCGCGGAGAGGTCTAGGAGGATGAGGGCCGCTGTTTCTCCGTTGTCCATCAGGGCTCGGATGTCATCGGTGGCGGCGATGAGGGCGGTCTCGGTGCTGTGATTGGCTCGGAAGCCGGACTGTGAGGGGTCGAGGGATCCATTCGTCTCGAGGAAGGCGGCCATCTGCTTGTTGACGGTCTTCTCAATGACTTTGGCTGGAAACGGGAGGAGCGAGATGGGGCGGTAATTCTTGAGTTCGGTAGGGTCCGCTGTGGGTTTCTTGAGTAGAGCGCTGAGTTCGGCGTGCTTCCAGCTCTCAGGGAAGGTGGCGGAGTCGAAGGATGTGTTGATGATGTCTCGCAGGTGGGGTGCGATGACAGCGTCGGCCTTGTTGAAGACGTGGTGAGGGCAGGGGTCGGTCGGTGATCCGGAGTGGATGGAGTTCATCGTGCGGATGGTGTCTTCGGTGCTGATCGGGGTCCAGGCGTGGAGGGTGGTGGTGGGGGGTGGTTGTTCGGTGTTGGTGTGCGTTGGTTGGTTGTTGAAGCTGTTGTGAATGTCCGTGATCTTGTTGTGGAAGTATGATGCGAGGGAGTTGCAGAGGTCTTGCGATGGGGTGATGTCGTTGTTTCCTGCGCTGGGGTTGGATAACTCTTTAACGATGTTGAAGAGTTCCTTGCAGTTGTGTGCGTTGTTGTCCAGCCGGTCCTTGAATGCAGTTTTCTTGGCGGCGCGGATCAGCTGGTGGTGCTTCCGGGTGGCCAGCTTGAAGGTGGTCCTGTTGTCCGGTGTAGGTTCCCTTCTCCAGACTTTCTCGAGGGCTCGGCAGTTCTTCTTGGAGCTCTTGAGTTCGTCGGTGAACCACGGGGCTTTCTTGCTGCCGGGTCTGCTGGGCGGGGTCCTCAGCGGGGCGAGCTCGTCCGCGCAGATGCTGATCCACTTCGTGAGGTTGTCGGCGGCCTGGCTGGGGTTTGCTGAGCTGCAGGAGGGTGCTGGCTCAGGGAGGTGGCGAGCTGGTCTGCTGTGATCTTGTTCCAGCTTCTGCGGGCGGCCTGTTGCTGGTGGTGGTGGGTCGTTGTTCTCTTGAAGGTGAAGTGGATGCAGCTGTGGTCCGTCCATTGAAGCTCTGTGGCGTGGCTGAAGTCGATGTCTGTGCAGGAAGAGAAGACTGCGTCGAGTGTGTGTCCGGCGAGGTGGGTGGGGGTGGACACCAGCTGCTTGAGTCCAAGATTGGCGAGGTTGTCAAGCAGGGTGCTGGTGTTGCAGTCGTTGTTGTTCTCCAGGTGGAAGTTGAGGTCCCCCAGGAGGATGTAGTCCGCGGAGGGGAGGGCATGCGGGCTGACGAAGTCGGCGATGTCCTCGCTGAATTGGGTGCGTGGTCCCGGAGGTCGGTAGATCAGGGTGCCTCTGAGGGTGGTGTTCGGGTCGGTGTGGATCTGGAAATGCAGGTGTTCGGCGGTGGTCAGGGTGTTGTCGGTGCTGGTCGTGAGACGGATGGTGTTCCTGTGGATGATGGCGATGCCATCTGGTTGGCGGTGCGGTCCCTCCGGATGATCTTGTAGCCCTCTGGGATAGCGATGGCGATGTCGGGAGCTGAAGAGGCGTTCATCCAGGTCTCTGTGAGGAAAGCAACGTCAGGGGCTGTGGCGCCTAGGAGGTTCCAGAGTTCGATGGCGTGTCTGTGGACGGAGCGGGTGTTGAGCAGGATGCACTTGAGGTGGGTGCTGCTGGAGTTCGACTTGGCTGGTGCTGTTGCGAGGCAGGTCCGGATGCAGGAGAATTTGCAGGCGTGGCAGCTGAAGGGTCCGTGGGTGCGTCGTGGTGTGGCTTGGTGGCATCCTGGGAGTCGGCCGGTGTTGAGTGCGATGAGGGTGGCGGCGGAGTACGTCAGGCGGGTCGGTCGGGGTCTTCGTGGGCCAGGGGTCCTGGCACTGGGCGCGGTCCAGGCGCGGACGGGCGTAGACGGGCTTACCTTTGGCGCGCCTTCGGCGCACAATCGGCGCGCCCGCTGCGCGTGACCGCTGCACGTTCGCACGGTCGCCATATAAGGCGAAGTGCGCGGGTGGGCGGATCAGCTGGGAGGCGGGAGCGGGGAGGGTACAGAAGAGAAAAGGGGGCGGGGCAAATGGCGGTGGCGGGAAGCGGGGAGGGAGAGCGGAGGGCGGCGAGGTAGGCGGGCACACAGGAAGGAAATCGTATACACGGCGCAGAGATTACAATAAATTACAATGAAAGAAGCACAAATGGAGGGCAAAACAAATGGAGAAACCAGGAAGAGACACGTTAAGACGGTGCAAAAAATACAAGCACAAATGCAGGGCAAAACAAATGGAGAAAGCAGGAAAAAACGTTAACACGGCACCAAGAAAAATACAAGCACAAATGGAGGGCAAAACAAATGGAGAACCAATGGGGAGAGACCAGGGCGGCAGCGAGGCCGGCGGCGAGGCAGTGAGGCTAGGCAATGGGGCACACGCAGCAGCTGGTGGACGTGCGGCGCGGGGGTTCCAAACTAAAAATTAGGAGGTAGACAATTACTACAAGTGCCTCTTCCCCTCTCGACATTCAGAGGTTTTGTCTCTGGCTTGCAAGACCCCAAAGTGAAATCTCAGCATCAAGATTCAAACTTTTCTGAACTCATTAGCTCAAAGCCGAAAAGATCCTCCCCCAGAATTGTACTAACTTTGGGCAGGAGAAAAAATGTATGGAGCCAACATCCCTCTCCTAGATTCTGACAGCGAAAACATTTATTCTCTAATTCCCAAATAACTTTGTGAAGAGCTTGTGGAGTATATTACGCCATCCAGCGCGACAAGAATGGCATTTTTTTTAAATTAGTCACTCTTAAGGCCTTGCTGCCTAACTATGAGATAGCTTGACAATCCCGATTTGAGAACCTGCATTATGTCTCCTGGGTCTCTTTTTCTAAGAATTTATTGACCATGATTCGCTCCCCTTTTTGAGACTGTATACAGCGATTTCAATTGCCCACCCCTCTCAGCTTTGCTCTAAATAGAGCGGGTACAAGTAGAGTTGGGCAGGAACTGGATGGAGCGACTGCACTTTTTTAGTAGATATGAAATCTAAATATGTAAAAAAAAAAGAGGCTTACTCTGGTCGCCACACTTCGCTTGGACCTCTTGCCAAGTAAAGCCTCTGCCACCAATGAAAAAATGCCCTAGCTCATTAAATCCCCAATTGTTCCAAGACCTTGGAGGCCCAAGCTTTTACATTCAGCTAAGTTTAAGAAAAAAGATCCTGCAGAGCAAGCCTGCTTTGAATAAAAAGTCTGCAGTCCGTAATTGTACTCCTGCAAGCTCTTATACCTCATTTTTTGGGGGAGTTTGGCTGTATTTAGTAATACCTGAATCTGTGAAACAGCTTCTTGCACCATCATCTCTAAAACAAAATTATCTACGGATCCCTTGCGGTCAGGTAAACTGGCTATTACATCTAAAAGGCTGCATCATAGTATACACAAGCTTGAGAAAGTGCGAGCCACCCGACTGATGTCAAGTTGGAGAACTGGGAGTTTTACTCTCGGTACCATCTTATTCCAAACAGACCTTCTAAAAAGGGTTTCTAACTCTTAAAAATAGATCATATTCATTTTTATAGGGAAATTTATGAACAAAAAAATAAGTGAAAATAAAATGGACATTTTTATAATTAAATACCCCCCAAAAAATAATTTGTTCTGTAGCCCCTCTGAGTATCTCATTGCTCCTGACAATAGATATAGGGTCATCGATAATTGGACCATAATAATGAATAAAGTTTAAAGTATTCCAGTTTAGGCTTGCTGTGACCCATAGCCATCAACCATAAAGATCCCTCTGCACTTGGAGAAATTCTCAATCCAGCCCCCGACTAAAGTATATAGCAACCCCCTTGCTGACGCAAAAAACTTTAGAAAATGATTTATGTATAAAGAGCTTTGGAGTATTTGTTTTCAGATACGTTTCTTGAAGAAAAGTGACTTGTGGTGAAAAGGAAGCTTACTGCCTTATTATCCCTCCATACTTTTGTTTGTTCAGAACACCATTTACATTGACCCAGGTTATCCGACATTTAAATCCCATCGCTATTATTAATGCCTAAGTATTGTAATAATCCATTCAACACAATAAACTGTTTTCCCAGCACCTCACCCCTATGATTCTGCTAATTTTCATCCCTTTTACACCTCAAACCCGCCTGCTACCAACCCCTCCCAGTAGCTAGCCCTTCCCAGGAGATGGGAAAAGGCCAGTTGCCCCATCTCCACCCTGCCCAAATGCCTCTCTTGTAGGGTGCCTTGGTGCGGCTCCCTGAGTAACCCTTCCCCTGCTACATCAAGCTTGCCCCTCTCTAGCACCCTTAACTTTGACTGTTGGGCTATTGATGCCTGTGCACCCTTAGCATTAAAGGGATGCAACAATTTAACAAACTCTTTTCGCCGGCGTGGGGCAGCTGCAGACATATCAGCAAAAATCCGACAACTGGCGACATCAGTGATCGAAAATTGTCTCTGCTGGATTACCTTAGATAATATCTGTTCCTTGATGCTATAGTCGGCAATGTTAATCAGGATTGTTCAAGGTAGTTTTGAATTTGGCAGAGCATGCAAGGGCACCCGATACGCTCTTGTTATGGTGAGGTTGCCTGTAAATTCTGGGAGCAAGCTCTTCTTGATGAAAGATACGACCCATTGAAGGGGTTGTGACCCTTCACTCCATTCTGGGACCCCGACTATGCGTAGATTTTTATGCCATCAGTGATTCTCAAGCTCCTCAAGCCTACTCTCCAATAAAACTTTCTTCTTTGTTAGCATGTTCACCTGCTGCTGGATTGTAGTAATCTGATCTTTGAGGTGTGCAATCCACGATTCCGCCTCCTGTATCCTTGCCAGTAAACTACCCACTGCCTCCTTGATCTTTGAGAGGCGTTGATGAAGGGATACTATCTTGTTACCTTGTGTTGTCTTGAGCTCTCTTATCTCATCTAAAATTAGATTCAGCATAACGTTTAAATCACATTGTAGGAGAGTTCCTCCTTCTTGAAGTTGCATTGACGGGCTGCTTTGGGATTCTTCATTTTCTTTCCGAGACCATACTTGCTCCCCTGAGAGGTCTAATCCTGTTTTATTTGACATCTGGGGCTGATATTGTGGCTGCAGAGATGACGAGCCCTGCATAGACTGCTGTGATCGTGGCTGCAGTGATGATGGTGATAGCAATGCCTGCAAGTGTACCTCTCCGTAGAGGCTGTTGTCCTGTTGGAGGGAGCTGTGTTCGACTTCTTCATTACGGGTGACTGATTGTCCCACGGAGGGTTGAGCTATTTGCGAGGAGCTGACTTGTGTCGCGGCAGGAAGCCCTAGTAATAGCAGTAATGGAGCCAGAGTGACCAAGGATGTTTTGACTTTAGAGAATAGCAGATACTCCATAGTGTTTTGGTTGTTGGAATTAACCATTTTCTCTTTTCTATTCTTTCCTTGTGAATAACGAGAATTTACCTTTCACTTTCCACCCTCCAGAGCTCATGCATTAAGGTCATGTTCTTCTGATATTTCATCCTGTGGGCCCGACTCTTGCTCTGGCTTGTACTCTCCGCCAGCCCTCCTTGTGCTATACTCTATGCGCTGCCTCCCTTGCTCCAGAGTCCTGGCTAGTCACTGGTGGCTCTTCTTCTGAGCTCAAAGAGCTGAAGTCTATATTCCGCTCTTACCGCCGCAGATGCTGCCTTCGCTTGAGCTAATCGCGTTTTAGCTTTCAGGCTGCGAGCTGTATCCACCTTAGCCATTAGATTTGTAATTATCAAATACTTTCCCTTTTTTCGCCTGAAAAGCAAGGATCTCCTAGTGCAAAGAAGCTAGCTTGATCTGGTCAAAAACGTGCTCAGACCTCTGATGTTCCACCTTCCTTTTTTATTAATTTCTTCCCTGTCAATTTAATTATTTCTCATCCTTTTTTTTCTCCCTCTCCACTCCTTCACATCAATTTCTTGAATTCGGAGCATGACAAGAAAGAAAGCGTATTTTTTAATTGCAGTTTCTGGGCAGAATTTTAATAAGGGGGAGGAGTCTAGAGCCACTGTCCGCAATAAAGCGAGATAAACGGACCCTACTTCCCTCTCCTTCTCAACCTCTTGCCCCTGACAGTATGCAAAAAGTCAGTCTTAGTCTGGTATGGCTGCCCCACACAGCCAGAAATTTGCAGGAAAGCTCACCTCTGATCATCTCCTCCCCTGTTCTCCTCCTATAGTAAACCCAGGGCTTCACTGGGTCACCCTCCAGCCAGTCCGAGCTTTCTTACTAATTATTGCTGCATCCCTCAGCCATTGTCCTAATATTGTGTTTCCAAGCATAGAGACGTCTTTCATCAGTTATGCCTCTAGGCAAGGGGAGCAGCAAAAAATAACAGAAATCTAGGTTCCCCGGTGACAGCGTTGAACACCAGCCTTCAGCCAAACCTCGGGAAGCAAACCGCCACCCTCAGGCAATATCCTTCGGGTGTTTTTACCTGATGTTTTGCTGAGGCAGGGAACCGAAAGGAAAAGCAAGTCCTGGCTCCCTGTGATTCACACCGCACGCCGGCCGATCCTCGGATAGCGCTCACATGAGGCTGTCATCACCTGCCATCCATCTGGCAAAAGGAGCAGCCTCAAGGCAGGGGGAGGAGCAAGCGGCCACCTAGCAGCTACGGACTTCGTGCATGCCGTACTACTGACCCGCCCCCATAATTTGCCCTTTTCTTAGTGGGTATGCCAGCTAGGCGCCTTCCTGAAGAGTTGGCGGTATAGTCTCTGGACCTGCATGCCTGCCCAAGCTCCTATTTAATGAGAGACATGACGTGGACGTGCAGCGGACTCTTGTGGCCTAGTTGGGCTGGGCGCTTTGACTCTCAGAGTTTTTATAGTATTTGCTGACATTTATTGTGTGTATGTACTTTTAAAAAATAAAAGTTGTTTTTCTTTCCTGCAATGCTGCGTGTTGCAGGGTGCAGGGATTGTCTCCTAGACTGTTTTAATTCCTGTTGGGTAAGCATAGTGTGTCGGTTCTTTCCTTTAGCAGTTCAGAGATGGCCGGGGCTCTTTGTTTCCAGCCAGTGCCTGCCTCAGGGAAGACCCATTTCGCCTTTTCTCTATGGGGACGCCAGCAAGGCATCATCTTGAATGGTTGGCTGTCTAGTCTCTGGATCTGCCTGCCTGCTCAAGCTCCTATATAAGGAGAGCCAAGACGCGGTTGCGGAGCAAACTCATGCAGTAGGTGCCACTGGTGCATCAAAGGCGGGTCTGTCTGCCCCCGTCTATGCCCAGATCATGGCCAGCGCCAGCCACACTAGCCAACTCTCTAGCACCTAGACTATTGCATGGCCTAAAGACTCGCTTCAAGCAATAAATAAGGACATTTGCTCGTGTAAGGCCAAGCTGGGTCTTGGGGCAGAGGATGCTTAGTTTTGTTGCAGATCATGCAATTTTTAAAGTTGTTGTAGATATAGGGCGGTAGAGTGTAAATTCGGCCCTTTTTGGTCTCTGTACTGTCAGTAGTGTGAAAGTTAGAGCCTGCTTGATTAACTGCAGGTCTCTTGTAACATGCAGACGATAAATGACTTTCCCTAGCTGAGAATTCATGGGATTTTATGTTCCTAATGAAAGCTGGCTGAAGGAGGGTTCTAACACCCACCCTGATACTAGTTATTCCTCCAGATTTCGGATTGTTTGTGCTGACTGAGGTGGAAACAGGGTAGGGGGCGGTGTTGCAATTATTCTAAAAGACAACTGGGAGATCACTACTGAGATTGGGTCCTATAAGAATCATTGAGTCCCTGTCCTTTTGTGTCAGGGCCTCACCATTCTCCTCTTTGGCAGGGCTATTGTTATATAGGCCTCCAGACTGTCCATCTAGCTATCTGTCAGAGCTTGGCGACACTATGGCTTAGCTCTATTTACATTATGCTAATTTAACAGTTCTAGTAGATTTTAATCTTCATGTGGAGGACTAAAACTGTGCCTTGGCGACCCAGTTTTTGGAAATGGTGGAGGGCCTTAATCTTACGCAATTAGTTACTACACTTTACCCTATAGCGTGCCACATGCTAGACCTGATCTTCTCAAGTAATCTGAATCTTAGAGTGGGGGCCCCCTTTCGCCTGAAATTTTGCTAGACCACTTTTTGTTACAGTTTACATTTAGTGTAGAGTCTGGGCCACCAGTACATAGGACAAATGAGGTGATGAGAAGAGATTGGTAGACAGTCACTGGGGAGGCTCGTGGGCCTGAACTTTTAGAAACTATGCCACATCTGACATGTAATCCTAACAGCTTTCTCTTCTTGCTTTAATGTATAGGTAATTACGGCTGTAGATACAGTGGCCCCATTAATACCAATCATAATGAATAGACTTAAACCTTCAGCCCCTTTGTTCTCTATGGAACTATGAATGGACAAGAGTTGTTGTAAGAAGCTTGAATGGTCCTGGATAAAGTCCTATAACTTGGCAGACAAAGGCCTCTATAAAGAAACTTTGAAATAAAATCACAAGCTGAAGTGAAGCAAGATGAGGGAATATTTTTCAACTGTATCAAGAATTCAGATAACTCCACCAAAGACATTTCTAAGATTGTAAAATCTTTTACTAATCCCACAGTTATAGATAGCTTGATCCTCCCCTCTCTTGATCTTTGCTCCAGCCTGTTGGGCTTCTTTGAGGAAAAGATCCAGAATACCTATTCCGCTTTTACACTGGATGTTGAATACACTACTCACCTGCGGGCCTCTGATTTTCTCACCTCATTGTCAAATTTTCTCCCTCTGTCAACCGAGGAGTCTTTCATAGAGCTACTGAAATGCAAATCGGGCTCCCCTGGTGACCCCTGCCCTGCCCGTTTTTTTAGTATGCTGGCTCACTGGCTAAATCACATAGTAAATCAGATCTGGAACATATCCCTGAAATCAGGCATCTATACTGATGCATGCAAGCAAGCGTTCCTGCTCCCTTTATGAAAGAAACCTGAGGTGGACCTGTGCTGGTGATGCTAGATCTATCAGTAGCATTTGATACGGTTGCTCACCCTATTCTGCTTAGGAGATTGAACCAGGTGGGAGTGCAGGGAACAGCACTGTCCTGGCTTCGATCATTCCCAAGAGAATCGCTCCCAACAGGTGTTTCTTTGCCCTTTTCTTTCTTCACAGAAACCTCTGGTATGCAGGGTGCTGCAGGGCTCGGCACTGAGCCCGCTGCTTTTCAACATCTGACTCGCCCCATTGGCCACACTTATTGAATTTTGAGGTGTGAAGGTAGTTTACTATGCGGATGACACACAGCTGTTGTTCTCTTTCAAAGAACACTTGGTGGCGGCTTTGCATGATTTCAAGGAATGTCTGAAAACAATCTCGGAATGGATGAATGGGAACTGCCTCAAATTAAATGCAGAAAAGACGGAAGTCTTGTTCTTTAGTCAGGCATCCCCCCTCCAACTAATCTTTAGTGGCCTTTTCAATGCTGAATCCGCCTCAGATTCTGACAGATTCGGCTATAAACCTGGGAATCAAGCTGACTAAGGGCCGATCATTTACCACCCAGGTGCAACATATCTCCTCTATGTGTTTCTGGAAGCTGAGCTCCATTAAGAAATTCATACGCTTCTTAATGGAGGAATAATTCAGAATTCAACGGCAAGATTGATCAGGCGGGTACCTCTTCGTCACTATACCTCCCCTCATTGGAGACAGCTTCACTGGCTCCCAGATTTTAGGAGGATAGAGTTCAAGTCAATGATCTTGGCTTTTAGAATCACCATAGATTTGGCCCTAGATACCTTAGGCAGAGGTTGCATGTATATCACCAAGATAGGACCTGAGATCCAACCACCTGAGGCTCCTGTGGGTTCCACGTTTTCGCAAAACCCGGCAAGGTGGCAGGTTCTCTGTGGTATAAACAGCCAAACTCTGGTACTTTCTGCAGGTTCTCCTTCAGTGGTTGGAATTGGATCTAGAATTTAGGAAAGCATTCAAACCCTGGCTCTTCTATCAGGCATAACTGCCAGCCTGACCTTGTGTGAGCATGCTGCTAGCACCGGGACACTTTCATAGATGTAGTTGTGCGCTTTAGAAATTTTCCATTACCTTACATCAAGAGGCCAGCCAACTAGCCCTTAGAGTCACTCTGGTAGACAAGGGTACTAGAATAGGGCTCAAATAGCAGGGCAGGCCTCTAACACTTCAAGGTAGGTTTCAGGCAGAAGAACAATTGGTTCAGCTGCAAGAGAGCAGTCTTTTGAAGTACACAGGAGGCCACAGCAGCAGGGAGTCATCTGACATTTCTTCCGCAGGTCCAAAAAGAGAACTGTAGAGTGGGTATGAGGGACCTATTTTTACCACAAATGTAAGGAGATAATGAACGGAGTGCTGAAACTTTTCAGGCACTCACCCACAGTCAGAGATCTGAGTTGCATCCATTATCATTCTTTAGCTCAGTTTGCCACCCCAGTTCAGACCCAGCCATATGGAAATCAGGCTTGATCCTGTTCCTTATAAGAACAGAACAGCCCGAATTTTCAAGCAAGGTCTTCCCAGGATCGGAAACAAGCATCCTGGGACCGGTTTTGGGATAACACCCCTCATCAGCCTGGCTAGCTTGAATCCAGTGGGAGAGTGAGCAAGGGACACACGTTGGGCATACCCTGCCAAATTAGGGTGAACAAATCAAATACAAGGAGATGATGGACGGAGCGCTGCACCTTTTCAGATACTCATCCCCAGTCACAGATCTGGGTTGAATCTATCATTATTCTTTAGTTAATTTTGCCACCCCAGTTCAGACCCATCCATATGCAAATCAGTCTTAACGCTGTTCCTTATGGCAACAGTTGAGCCAGAACTGCCAAGCTAGGTCTTCCCTGGATCAGAATCAAACCTATTTTTATACCGGGTGCCTTATTTGAAGATTGAGAAGTTTCTGGAGAATTTCCTCTGAGGAGCTGCTTCCCTGCCCTGGCTCCAAGCTGTCTATGTGAACAATGGAGGGACAAGTTCTTTGTGTGAAGTTAGGGCACAGTCTATTCAATTGAAAGTGGGACTGTGCTCAGCTACTCCCCTAATCCTGCCAGTGACGGTCTATTCAGGCGCACCTAACCCCCCTATTATGTGGCTGTCTGGGAGGAATAAACAAAGTCCAAACGCCAGCTACACCCAGTCATGAGACCCAGGAAAAGGCTTTAGGCAATCCAAATAGGGCAGAAAATTCCTAGTTTCTCAGGGTGGCTTTTTCAAAATTGTAATTTAAAATCTGACTTAACCATTAAAGATGGTTTTCAATTAGGAGTTTTCAGACACCAAACATTAAAATGTTTACCTGTTCCCAATCACAAGTCAACTTATTGAATATAAGAACCTAACCTAATGTCGTCTTATGGTAGAGGTAGGCCTTACAGTAACGACAAATGAATTAAGAATTTTTTTGCTACTATGACATATAAAACTAAAACGTTCATGTTCAACCTTTCAAT
This sequence comes from Lissotriton vulgaris, assembly GCF_964263255.1. Taxonomy (NCBI): domain Eukaryota; kingdom Metazoa; phylum Chordata; class Amphibia; order Caudata; family Salamandridae; genus Lissotriton; species Lissotriton vulgaris. The sequence continues at coordinate 182,572,449 of NC_141688.1, read as the reverse complement.
TATAATGCCCCCCTACCTTAGATCTACTTTAGAGGTGACTTATATGCAATAAAAGGGGAGTTTGTGGCTTGGCAAGGGGGGTATATAGCCAAATCGAATTGGCAGTTTAGGCTGCAATATGAGACCTGAGACATGTTTTAAGGGGCAAAGTAGATGCTGCAGGCCAGAGGTATTTAAATTACAGGCCTTGGGTATATGGTATATCACTTTTACTAGGAACTTCACAGTAAATTACATATGCCACGCAGGTGTAAGCCAATTTCATCATGTTTTAATGAGAAAGCACAAGAACTTTGGTAATGCTTAGCAGCGGTAAAGTGCACAGAGTCCTAAAGCAGCCAAAACAACATAGGTGGATGAAGGCAAAAGGTTTGGGGGAACACCATCCTAAGGCTGACAAGTTTAACAACAAGGATCAGGACTAGTTTGAGCAAGATTATGCTCTGTGATGAAACAGTTGATTAATCTCAATAGATTACATTTATAAAGAATTGTATTAGTGGCTTTGACATAGTAGTGCGGGTAAGTTAAATGTTCAGCCTGAAACTTTAAGAATTGTTGCAATCAATTATAGTAGAGCATATCCCACAGCAGCAATTTATTTCTTGGCAAGAGTTTCTTTTGCAACCTTCTAGACTTGAGCTAACAAGGATAAATTAATCTATTTAAAGTTTTAGCTTATTTTTTAATTAAAGTTTAATTCCTTTGACAAGTTTTGTATTGCACTTTTCCATTGTCAGCGTGGTTCAAAATAGAACTGTCTAGTTGCATTTCTTTCTTCTTGTTTTTTAAGGAGAACGTCTCCCAAAACCAGTCATCACCTCCTTGAGACTGCAAACCAGAATGGTCTACCTGAGGTGGATTATCCACAGCTGATTAAGTCTGGTGTTCCAGGACATGAACTTACTAGGTGTGAAACTTCTGAGTCCTATTTAACCGCCTGAGTAATTTCACCTTGTTAGATAATATTTGACTGCCAAAGATAGAGCCAGAGAGCAGAAACTCAGCCTGGCCCTTACCCAAAGTACTCCCACAGCAAAGGAGAGGAAGAAACATCCTGACCCGTTTGTTGTGACCCATTGCCTCACTGCTCACATTTATTACCTGCTCCCAGCAGGTGATGAATATAAGCAGACTTGGGAAAAACCTGCTGTGTTGGACCCAGTAATTCTGGGTCCACATGGTTATACCCTATTCCAGTGACTAGGGGCCATATATACCAAGCCTTTTTCATGTTGGTAAACGGGCCAATTCTCGGAATCTGCCCGTATGCAAATGGGAAAAACCCTTTTGGGATGTATCATCCCAAAAGGCCATCTCAAAATAGAGAATCGCAAAATTAGCGATTCTCTATTTTGAGAATGCAATTAAGGAATTGCAAATTGCGATTCCTTAAATGCAATTCTGGAAGCACCAGAAATGTGCTATTTGGCCTTAAGGAATCGCAAATTACCACCAACTTCAAGTTGGTGATAATTTGCTATTTTCTAGAAAAAGGCACATTTTTGCTTTTTCAAAGTGCCATTTGGCGCACATACATGCCCGTGCACACATGCATATTTCAGGCATGCAACAGGTGGTCCTTTTGGCACCCTTGAAACCTTTAAATTGCATTCTCAATTTGAGATTCTCTAATTGGTAATCACAAATTGGGACTGTCTTCCTATTCATTCCTATGGACCTCCTAGCCCATAGGAATGAATGGGAAGGTATTCCTTATTTGCGAATCTCAATTTGTGATTCGCAAATAAAGAAGATGTAGGATTTGCTAAATTTTTTGCAAATCCTACATACATTGCATTTTGCGATTCTCTTATTCCGATTTGCAAAAAATCGCAGTTTGAGAGTTGCAAAACTCTTTTTTGATATATATGTCCCTAGATCTCAAAATTGCCAGAAATGTGTGCCGAGATTCCAGAACAAATTGCAACTCAAGATTGTACCACTGATGGGAAATTACCAGGGACAAGAAACACAGGAATGTATCATACTGTAAGAGAGCATGGTTTATTTTTTTCCAGTGAAGACAACACCAATTGTCCAGATTCAGGGCCTGATTACAACTTTGGCGGTGTGGTATCAGGGTAGCCACACCGCCCCGCTCCCACAGCGCAAAAATCAGCCACGCCACCGACCCGCTCCCACAGTGGAAAAACCATCTGAGCACTGACCACCAGATTACAAGTTTTCGCGTGTCTGGAGGGCGCAACTGTGGCAGTCCCATGGCAATGTCTCTGAAAAAGGGCACCGGAATAGGAGCATCAAAGGCAGTTCCTGCGCGGTATGAACTCTGCAGTAAATGCTGTGCAGGAACTGGTGTGCAAGCACAAAGCGAGACATAACATCCTGCATGCACCCCATGGCCCTGAGGCAACAGTGGAACTTTTGGGGCCCTGTTTGTTACCTCTCTGCCACAGTTTTAATGGGGGGCTCACATCTATGAAAACTGTGGCAGGGAGGAAACTCATAATATGCTTGCCAGTGCCGTAGCGGCACCGGCAAGCGTATTGCGGCCTCTAGACTGCTGCCACACAGCCAGTGGTCCCACGGGCCGTCTGACTGCCAAACTTGTAAAAGGGCAGTGGGATCTCCAGTGCAGCGGAGCTCGCATGGCCATGGACCGCGGTAGTCATTATTAGGCCCTTAGTTCTCTTCAATGTGTGTTTAGCACTTTAATAGGACCAAGCAAATTTTCTTTGAAAATCCATCACATACCTATAAAATAATTCTTCTCACAATCACTTACTGAGATCGGATATGTGGTTTGTTTTCATGTGGCGCATTCAATATTTTTAAGCACGCGTCAAAACTGCTTGCATAATTCTGCACATTCCTGGAGCTCAGCTCCAATGTCAGACCCGTGCTCCCATCATCTCCGTCCAGGTAGAACGTCTGGCTCATTGCTTGACAGATACATTTCTAAATGCTCTTTGCATATTTCATGTAATGCTGCAGCAAAATCATATTTGGGAGACAGATTAATTGATTTTGCATTAAGGTGGAGCAGGCAGAATTTAAAATGAACAAGCATTAGTGGCAATAGCCCAGGGCCTCTGTCTGACCTTTATCTGCTGTGCACAAGATTGTTTTTTTAGATAAATATACCTTGAGGGTTTTTTCAACAATTGCAATATGACATTAATGTGAAGCTAAAACATTTCCAAGATTGATTGTATGTCTAATGCATTATTAATACCATTCACAGCCTCACGAGGAGTTATGAATATTCAAAGTTTGCACAGTTAGATATTGCACCAAAATAAGAACTGGTCTGGGTTTAAGTAGTCTGTGACTCAGGGCTCTCAAAATAGAACACTATCATCTGGATTTTTACCCTGCTTATTGATTTAGTCCAAATATGGTATGTTTCTGAACAACTGCATCATAACTCTCTGCACAGGAAAAAGCAAATGTGTCATGCAAAAATAGAAAAGTATATTGGACCGGCCATACTTACATGTTCCATCATTCGTGTTCAATAAGAACCTGGTTACTGCATGCCTGACATCACACAGTTTTACAAGACCCCCTCCTGTTAGACATGTTACAATGGATATGAGCACCCTAAAGCGGCCTGGTGCTCCAGGAATTAAGGCCCAAGCTATAGGTCGATAGCAGTAATTAACAGGGATTCTGAGCGGCATCTCAGATTGAAGCTCGAGTTTTCTATGATGTCATTCAGATGCTCAAAGTGAAAAACATCCCCGTTATTCACTATTACCCTGCTATAATTTATTGGCATGTATGGCCCACCAAAATCATCTGACACTGCTTCCATATTATAGTTGTTGCCCACCCTTACCACCAGCACTCTGCCTTACCCCTTAAAAAAACACCTGGCATCCTGGTACTCTCTAACAGAACCTTCAGTATTACTTTTGTCAGTTAAATATGTTTTTTAAATTATGCTGGCGGTCCTGCCCCCTCCACCCCATTCTCTGTATTAGCATTTTCACGTGTCCACATAAAAAATTAAAAAACTAAAATCTGTTCTGACACTTACCAAATCACCTTCCCTTCAGTTCACCCCTCCCCTTATAAATAAAAATAACACCTGGTATCCTGAGACTGAACCCCTACCATTCCCCTGCGACGTCCCTGTCCACCTGCAGCTGTGCTCCCTGCTCTCCATGGGAGCCCTGCACTGTCAGGCTCTCAAAATCTTCACCAGAGGGGGCATTTCTTTATGTTGTAGCAATAGTGGGAAACAAAAGTTGCTTCCAACAAAACCTACCTATTGGGATGTTTTGAGAATAAAAGTGATGCAGTGGTGTCCCCGAGTGATGCGGTGGTGTCCCCGAGTGATGTGGTGGTGTCCCCGAATTATGTGGTGGTGTCCCCGAGTGGTGCCCCTGAGTGATGTGGTGGTGTTCCTGAGTAATGTTGTGGTGCCCCTGAGTGATGTGGTGGTGTTCCTAAGTGATGTGGTGGTGTTCCTGAGTGATGTGGTGGTGCCCCTGAGTGATGTGGTGGTGTTCCGGAGTGATGTGGTGGTGTACCTTAGTGATGTGGTGGTGTTCCCGAGTGATGTGGTGGTGTCCCGAGTGTTGTGGTGGTGTCCCCGAGTGATGTGGTGGTGCCCCTGAGTGATGTGGTGGTGTCCGTGAGTGATGTGGTGGTGTCCCTGAGTGATGTGCTGGTGTTCCTGAGTGATGTGGTGTGTGAGGGTGAGAGTGTTTGGGGGTGTGAGGGGGTGTGTGGGTGTGAGGTTGTGAGGGTGAGTGAGGGTGTGTGAGGGTGAGTGAGGGGGTGTGAGGGTGGGCGAGGGAGGGTGAGGGTGATGGGGGTGAGGGTGTGTGAGGGTGAGTGGGTGTGAGGGTGAGGGGGTGTGAGGGTGTGGGGGTGTGAGGGTCAGAAGTAAATGGTGGCAGGGTAGACATCATAAGACAGAGAGAAGAGACTGCGTGGTGACTGCGTTGGTCAGTTTCAGAAGCAGAAGGGGCAGAGTCAGCACAGTCTGCGAGGGATCAACGTGTCTAGAGGCAAAGCATAGCGGATGTAGCATTGCAGCTAGCAAGTCGAGTGTTTTCAAGCTGAGTGTCCCAAGAGAGATGGCAACACAGCAACAGCAACAGCATTTGAGGAGCAAGGCTATTGTAAACAAGCACAGTAGGCTTTCACTTTCGTCTACAAACAAGCTCTCGGCATTGCTGTCGCGGGGAGGCGCGGGAGCGCATTGCTTTGAAGTTTCATGCGGGGGCGGGTGAGCGGCAGCCTTTGAAGTCTGATGCCGAGGCACAGACAAATGGTGGTGTGTTATGTGGCTGGCGATGGTGTGCACGCGCATAGATCACATGAACTATATGCGATCTGCAGCCGTTTTGGTAGACTTTTCTTTTCCGCTTACTATAATCTCGCAGGAGCAATGCGCAAGCGCATTGGCTTAGGCGACACCTAAAAACCTCACCTTTATGCCAAACGGCGCTGACAGGTGCTGGGGAGCAACTGAGCAGTGGGTGACGAAGGAGTTTACATAGTAGTGGTAAAGGGGTGAAATGAAAGAGCAACAAATGAAAATGAAATAAAATACATTGGTGAAAGCAATGGGCGAGCAGGGAGAGAGGGGAGCCACACACAAGCAGGAGAGCAAGAAAACACATGAACTTTCTTGGACTGCCAAAAGTAAAGAAAGTCACCCGGTCAAAAGGATGCTAATGAAGCTATGGTCGAGGGGAAGGACACACAAGAAAATGAAGGCGCAACACATTGAATGAGCAAGCAAATGAGACTGACAAGAAATACAACCAATGGTAAACAATGGGCGGGCCCAAAGCCCACTGCTTTAGTATGGGTTAGAAGTTGGTAGCTGGCTGTGAAAGAGACCTAAAAAAGATGAATCAATCTTCTGTATTACAGCGTGGGCAAAAAAAGAAATTTGCAATTTTCACCTTTAAATTACACATTACCATTTAAACTCATTCTCTGAAAAATGAGAGTTGTATTTATGTGCTTGGAAAAGCAGACTTAATTGAGTTGTATGCCTAAATAAAAGCATACAATAAAAAATTGCAGCCAAGCCATCCTCACAATAATAATTATTTATTGTAATAGTGCCAGAGCCAATATAATCACATATAGGCGCGCCATATTTCAGGCCCATCACTGATATGAGGGGAAGGAAGATTGTCATGGTCAAGTTTGTGAGGTGAAAAAGTCAATTGAGCTTTTCTCCACAAGGAAAATACTTTCCGCACAGCCTTATGACATTTGCCTATGTACTCTACCAATCCCCACCCTAGAAACACAGTTGCCATTTTACATTTTCCAATGAGCTTCTATACTGGCAATGGCCAGGCAAAACATTTTTGAACAAACAAACAACATTTAACTTTGGGTTGTTCCATGCATTTTCCATAGGCATTTTCCATAGGCACCTCGATGTGTTTCCATTTCCGCTCTTAACCCTAAATATACAACAATGAAAGGCGGATATCCTGGCAGATTTTCCACTATCGTAAGTGCAAATATAAAAGATCACTCATTCCAATGTTTTGAATTGCAATATAAAATTTAGAAGATGTGGCCTAATGGCTTGAGCGTGACCTCAAAGCTGGGGAACCGTGTCTGCGTTTCAGCAGGGACGCTGAACGTCCTGTGATTCTGGGAAAATCACGTATCTCCCTATGTCTAACTAAATGAATGTGTTTGTCCGTAACGCGGCTGGTGCTCATGTAAAGCGCTCGGATACCTTAGAGTTTGTGCTATATAAAACTCCCCAAAAATAAAATCCTTTTGCTCATATAACGTTAAACTCAGGGTGACTGAGCTGTGCGATTCTGAAGCCACAACATTTTTTACATGATTATGTAGTTAGCACCTTACCACATAACTGATAATCTCAAGCATAATTTACAGATTTACACACAAAAAAATTCCAACTCAACAAATAGTATGGCACATGGTACAGTGCAGTGGCAGACTCTTTTGTATGTCTTAACTGGTCACCTTGCAGTAAAGGATTGTTGTATTCAGGTATTAAACTCCTTTTGCTCAGACTACACATGTGCTAAAATGACAAAACAGTGAAATAATACTGCCACAGTATGTCATTCGGCCGCATGGCTTTCGTTTTCTTGCCGAATAATATAATGTGTTCCTTCATTTCCATATCCTGCCCCTAAGCCTGGGTTCACTAAGGAGCTCAAAAAAATTGAGTAAACAAGCTTCCAGAGCCGAAAGTGGCTGCCCTACACATGGCCATTCTACCCTGATACACAGGGGAATTACACAACTGGAAGTTACGTCAATAACTAAATTGAACATTCCAGTCAGGAGGTACAAAAAAAATACTCAAGAGTTGAAGACGGGGCCCCAACCGCCAAAGGATGCTAGGTCCCCTCGCCCACTTCCCCTTTACAGATGTCAAATGTAGCTCTTGCGCTCTGGCAGTTAAATCGGGCGCCAAATGTTACCATGCCAATGGCGGTGAGTTCAAACCAGCTTGGTCCACAGAGTTCTAACTGCTCTCTCACAGAACATGTGGGCACGAATACGTGGAAGAAAAAGAATGTGCGTTTACGGGCTGCAAGACATACCTGCCTCAGCACCACAACGGCCAATTCCAACTAATGGGACACCAAGCCAAAATAAACAAACAGCTCGGATGACCGAGCACAGCCGCAATGAGAACCAAATGCAGCAATGGAAACAAACTATAACCGAGCCACATGTCGCAGCAAGCAGAGCAGCTAGCCCTGCCTTTTTATTTTTAAATTGTATTTGTTATTTTGAATAGCACAGACTTCAGCCAGCATGTTTTCATTTGGATTTAAAGACAACAGACAGAAATCAATCATGCGTTGATAACGTTGAAAAAATGCTTGTTTTTCCTCTTTGTGCAGCTGAAACAAGAAAAACACCAGTTGGAGAGCGCTTGGAAATCAGCACTTTGTTGTGGGGCTGATTGCGCCTCTCTCTAGTGTAAAGTTGTTTCTGTCTTTCGGGTCTATATACATTTATTTTATGTAAACGAAGAAGCCTGATGGTGGGAAAGACTGTGAAGTCAGAGCATGGCAGGGGAGAGGAGGCAGGGAGGAGCTCTTTGAAATGTGAAAATCTCGGCGAGGGGGGAGGAGAAGTGAGCAGATCCTTTTGAAGCACGCACGGCCTCGCGGCCGTGAAAGAAGTGTGAACAAGCAACTAATGGCTTTCATGTGGTGATGCGAGACAGGCTGATAGAAGCGCGATCACGAGACCACATGCACTTCTGGAAATCCGCATTTTTCAGAGCTTAGTTTAGCTCTTAGTTTAGCCCCAATAGTCTCGTCCTATTCATTCCCTGCGGAATGGAATAGGACGAGACCTAAAAATACACTTGCATTTTTGCTTGGTTAGTAGGGTTGCTAGTTTCAGGAAGTCTCCAACTCTGCCCCTCCAATCTGTGTCAAAGGACGAGGTCTTCCTGTATTGGCCATATTAGGAATAGCAGGAGTTAGAACTTTTTGAGGCCTGATGGATGAATGAATTTTGTGAGATAGGCGATGATCTATTTACAAGGACTGGTAAAAGAAACATGCACAAGGTAGGTAATATTATGAGCTGTGATGCCAGCATTGGAACTCTTTGCTTTGCAAACTTGAACCTCCAGTGTCATGCAAAAGAATAATGCTAGAATGCATCTTTCCATAAGGAGTGCTGGATAAATGTAAACAAAAGATTATATTTACTAGAATGTTAATCCTTTACTCCCTAATCACACAGAAGTTGAATGAGAGATATATATCCACTGGTTGGAAAAGATGATTCGTGCTATGTTTTAAAATGCTGAACTTTATCGATCAAGTCTTTATCTTCATAACTGCCTGATATTGAATAAAATGTGTTTAAAAAAAGGAATATTGTTTTGAATAATTCTTTACAGAAGTACTTCAACAAGACTTACAGTTTTCATTTTTTGGTCGTTCGACAAAGTTACGTATGTATTTGTTAACTATTTCAACTGTATATCACGAGATATCTATTTGCTCCTCATTTGCTTTCTTGATATGCTATTTTGCAGTGGAGGTGGACGTCCTGATGACAGAACACGACACTGCAGTCGGTCTTAGTCCTGCCATAGAATGTTGAATCGTTTTTGAATATTAGTAACATTTCAAGTGCTTCCTACCTTAGGCCCGGCCCAAAGTGCTTTCCAGGCTGATGAGCAGGGGCCTGAATTAGAGTTTGGCAGATGGTTATTGTGAGTATTTAGGTGTACTACATGAACTGGCTGTGAGGCCTTATTGTGGAGTACACTTGTAAATACCTTCTTGCATTGATTAAGGCTCATTCCCTTAATGTTATCTCAACCCTGGGTAGCTGTGGCTCTTAGGAGTAAAGCTTGGCAAACAAACTTAGGGGCTTATTACGATGTTGTTAGGAAGGGCTACAGATGGGTTTGGTATTGTCGAATATGATCCAGAACCCTTGTTTCCTGCTGAATTGTACCGTTTTCCCAAAGACCGATTACGATGCCTGGAAACCATTCAAACAGACCGAATTGCTTCGGAAAAGCATCCGGAGAGCCTGAGTCTTTCAGAGCCGATTTGTACAGTCACGGTGTCCGATGAGTGATTACGATGACCTATTCTTACAGCCCTTCCAATTTGGGTTGCCCGAGACAAATCGGCTGCCGAAATCTGTCTTTGGGGGCCCGTAGCAAGCACCCCTTCACTGGGGACTTCTGAATCAGTCCTGTTCCGGGGGTACCCAAGGGACCCCCCTTTCCATCCATGCACAATGTTGCAGGCAGAAAGCATCCCTTTCTTCACTGGGAGCATGTGTATTCATTCAAAAACAGGCAGAGCCCAACAAAATTGGATCAGGATGCATCCAAATAGCTCGGTTGGACTCCCCGATTCAAGTCGTTCGGAAAGCAATTCTTGACAGATTCGGTTGGAATGCTTTCTGGACCAGATTGCAAAGGTGGCTCCAGTTGAGGTGCGGTTGAAGTGATCTGTGGTCATCCCTCGGTCCAACAGTGAGGAGGGGTGACTTTAGCAACAGAGGTTGGTTCCATGAAAGTCCTCTGCATTGCAGTAGTAGGCTAGCTGATGCTAAGCTACTGGTCTCCGTGCACCCCGGGCAGAGTTAAGTCCTTAGGTGGGGGATAGTGTCCCTCCGTATGATAAATTAGGCTTTGCTAGCACTCTTCAGTCGGGCAGCTACAGGTGCAACTTTGGCTTTCTTGGATTTATCCTTATGTGCTCTTGGCGACTGGTAGCAGCAAAGCATCTAAGGTGGCCACCAACTTGTTGGTTTGGACTACTTTAGCTCTTGTGTCCCTGGTGCTCGTTCCAGGGGATTAGCAGGCTGATACTGGGTGTCACTGCGGTTGGCTGGGACTAGGAATGAACTATTCTCAGAGCTAAGCACAGTTCAAACTTTGCAAGCTAATAGTGCAGCAGGTTCATTCCTTCTGACGGTGCAGTCTCTCTCTGTTCAAATTCAAGGGCAGCAAGGCATTCTTTCTTCAGTCAAATCTCTGATTCCAACATGATCTGAGGTGCAGGGTGCCACATTTTTCCCAACAAAGAGACCCTAGGGGATCAATTCAGTCACAAGCCAAAGGGCTAATCGGACCTCTCCTTTGTTCTGACATCCATCCTGCAATAAGTGGAATTTGGCTATCCCAGAGTGCCCCATTCTTGCCCCTTTAAAAATGGAAGGATCCTTCCTTGGTTGTCAGGAGCACGGTAGCCCACCCTCGAGGTATATCTACCAGTGGTCTATAGACCCATGGGAAAACTGGTATGAGGACGTGTTTTCCCTCTCTGGCTCTGGCTCCTATTTGTCTGCAGGAACAAAAGGCATCCTGCTCAGGGGTGATGTTCCAGTCAGCCCTTCAAAGGCAGGTTTCCCGTTGAAGCTGGTCCTAGGGGCTAACACCCAGAGTGACCATCCTGGGAGAGGAGGACACACCACGCTCAGTGGCAACTGTCTTTGTTTCTGGGAGTCGTTTACACATCTCCCCAGGCAGGCAGAAAGCTGTCTGTGTGCCAGGGCCTTTGTGAGCTCATTGGACTACCTAGAGTGTAGGGTAGCAACTTTCTAAATGTTGCTTACTATAAGTGTGAAAATAAATTTGACCTGGGTGTTTTAATGCCAGAATTAATAGGATACCTTACTTGATCCACTTAGGTAGTCCATTCAGAGATTAGCCAGGTTGGGGTGCCAGTCAGTATCCATGTGTTAGCTCAAACGGCTACTAATAGCAATTTGGAAGTGGTGCTGTTAAGACATATACAATGTATGTCCTACTTCCTAGTATATAGCTCCCTGCTTTAGGGCTCCATAGCCCTTCCTTAGGGGAGACTTACATATATCACTCAGAGAAGTGGGGACTGTACCATTAGCAATAGGCAATGAAATGATGCTGTAGGCGATGTGCTGGTTCCAAGGGTGATGTACTAGCTCCGCTCCATGCATCGACGAGGATGCACTGGTTCCGAGGGCAATGAGCCTGGCTGCTCCCACAAAGACGAGGTTGCACTGGTTCCAACTCATGCAAAGGTGAAGATGTGCTGGATTTAATTAGGATTATAGAAAGAGTGGGGTTGTGTACTTTGCAGGGCCGGGTAGGACAACGTAACAATGTTTATAAATAAGGGAACCCGGTCACGTTTCAGTTCTGCCTCTTTTTTATTCTGAGCAGATTTTACACCCTAAAGAATTAATCCTTGGGTATTAATGAATATTTATGTTGTATGCAAGTTACATCACTTTATATACTTTTTAGGTTGTCAGAGGTTTAAATGTTGCCATACAAAAACAATGATTCACTACATAAAATTATATATACACTTTTTACACCAAAGAACAATTGAAATACAATTATACATTCAACACTTCACATTACACTTTCTACATTACACTTTATACCAACCATTCTTAGTTGTACCCTAGTAACTAATTTGACACCAGACCTACACTGGTTTATTTTCATCTAATAGAGGACTGGTCTCGCAAGGGCATGCTTCTTTTTAAATGCGTTATTCTGTTGACTGTGTACACCAGTAGGGTACACCATTCTATTTGGTGCCCTTTGTGAGTTAAGTGTTCAAAAAAGGAGGAACAAGCCAAGCCGACGCGTTTCCAAGCCTGTTTTCCTATTCGTCGGGCTTTTCTTCAGGGCTATTAACTGGGTACCTTCTTAAAATTTGTGTACAGATATTTTCTCTTGAAAGACGTTTGAATTGTTGTGTGTGAATTTCCATTAGTCGTAACTATGGCTGCTTAATGCTTTTTCTCTTCTGTTGCACAGTTGTTAAGGGAGCGGCAGGAGTTGGAGTTTCCGCACAGGGGCTGACCGCCAGACTTTCGCTTTAAAGGCGTCACCTCATTTCACCAAGGGTTGTATTTGACCGCGTTCGCTTTAGTTTCCTTTAGTTCAAGTTGTCTTCGCCTGCTCCCGTGTTGAATGGATGCGTGGGTTCTGGATGTAGAGCACCTTAGGCCTCACTTCCAAATGCCTCACTTCCAAATGTCCAAGACTGGGGTGGCACCACTTGGAAGGGCAGACTCACACATTGCACAGTACAGGTGCAGATTTAGGTAGTTTAAGTCATTTACTGAGACTTGGGAACAGGAGATAAGCCAGCAAGCCCTTGGAGTCACTCTGGGTTTAAGTGATACAGGTCCACTCCTTCTTACCCAGGCAAGAGAACAGCAGGCAGCAGGGAAGCTCAGCAATGCAGGAGCATTGCAAGGCAGAGTTCTGCGAATAACCAGTCCAGCAGAGTAGCAGTTCTTTCAGTAGCACAGCAACTCTTCTTCTTGGCAGAGTAATCACAGGACCAGAAGTGTATTGATTTGGTAGTGCCAGAGGTCCAGTAACTACACCCAGTGGTGCTTTGAAGTAGGAGGGACTCAAATAAAAATGTAAAGTGAACAGAGGTTTTCCCTTCATGTCCTGGCTCCAGAAGAACTACAGGGGTTCCTTTATGTGGGGACAGGATACAGCCCTTTCGGATGTAAGTGTCTATTCCTCCCTCCAAATTGCTCAGGATAGTCCATCTGCATGCCGATAACCACTCAGGAACACCTACCTTTTCTTTGAATGTGACCGTGACAAGGGAATGCAGGAAGCCAACTGTCACCCCAGACATGTGTTCCAGAGACAGGCAACAGGCACCAAAAGGCTAGCGTGAGTAAATGCTCCCTGACCCATACCATTTGGCTAGGCTACAACCACTTTTTCTTTATTTGTTTTTTAGAGGTTTATATAGCGCAAATTTGATCCAAGAAATCAGGTATCAGAGCACTTTACATGAGCACCTAGGGCCATATGATCAAGAACGGCGATAACATTATGCCCTCTTTAGCGCTTGGAAACTGCCACTAAAGTAGCGATATGTGGCTTGATAATATGCCCTTGTGAATTCCCATAGAAGCCCAGGTTCTGGTGTGCAGGACATCACACCTGGGCTTCTATGGGAATTCACAAGGGCATAATATCAAACCCCTTATCGCTACTTTAGTGGCAGTTTCCAAGCGCTAAAGAGGCGATATTGTAATCGCCGTTCTTGATAATACTGCCCCAAATTTGTTACGGATGGACACAATTGCCCAGAATCACAGGATGTTGAGCATCATTGCAGAGACTCAAACCAGGTCCTCCAGCTTCAAAGTCAGCCGCTCTAGTCATAAGACTGCATCAACTTCCATAGTGGGACTACAGGGGGTTTTACCAGTAATGGAGTTTCATCACCTCTTGGTTGGTTTCTAGCTTACGTTTTACCTTCTTCTAGAAGTGGCTACGTAGGGCCAGCATAAAGCTGGCCACATCCTGGGGAAGGGTTTCTTGGGAGCTTTTGCCCACCCCTCCTTTACAAGACTAGGATGTCTCCTAAAAGAGGAGATCTTGGGGTATGAACCCTACTCCTTTCTGTGGCACCTCCATATAGGCAAAGAGAAGCTACGGCAAGAGGGCATTCCACCTATGGGTTCAAGCAGGCCATTATCAAATCTGTCAAGGTTGTGTTAAATCTTTCAACTAGACCATTGGTCAGGGGTTGATAGGGTTTGATGAACTTGTAAATCACGCCACACTCATCCCACATGGATTTAATGTATGCTGACATGAAGTTAGTACCTCTGCCTGACACTCCCACCTTGGGGAACCCAACACTGGTAAAGTGCCCATCAGAGCTCTCTCCAGCAGGGGTGCAGTTACTCACATCAGTGGGATTGTCTCTGGGTAGCAGGTGGCATGGTCCACCAAGACCAGGACATATTTGTTGCCTAGGGATGTCTTGGGGTCTAAGAGTTCAATTACATTGATGCCCTCCTTTCACAGGAGGTGTCAATGAGAGGTAATGGGATCAAGGGAGCTTTGTGCGTTTTCCCTGATTTCTCACTGGCCTCGCAGGTGGGACAGGACCTACAGAATGCATCTGAGGCTGTCTAAATTGAGGGCCCAAAAAAATGGGAGATAAGCCTGGCAAAGGTCTTGTCTTCCCCCAAATGTCCTGCCACGGAAATGTTGCAAACCAGATCAAGTAGGAAGGTCCGGTAGCAAAGAGGGACCACCAGCACACAGGCTGCCTCAGCATTAGGAATCTTAGGCTCACTGTAAAGGAAATTGTTCTCCCAGTAGATTAGGTGATCCCCAAAGGCTTCACCCGCTGCCTGAGGTAAGGCCTCGCACCTCAAGCTCTCAAGAGTGGGGAACTCTTTCTGCCCCTGGTAGCAATCCTCACTGGTGGGCCATCCCTCTAGCTGCCATCTGGAAAGCTCAGGTGTGTCACCTAGGGTGGCAATGTCTTCCAGGGTTGGCTCAGAGACCTCCTCCTCAGGGACCCTGTCACCCTCCACTACAGGAACTTCAGGGACTGGTCTGCCACTCCCCTTTCCCCTTACCTTGACAGCTGTCCGGCTCATTGTTCCAGGCCCCAGACATCCTTGGCTCCCTTTCCGGGTAGCCATGGAATGTGTAGTCATACAGACCCACTCAGGCAATCCCATCATCTCCTAGGGAGACCTGAGCTCTACCTCCCTCCAGGTAGTGTGCTCCAAATCATTGTCTTAACAGACAATCAGGTCAGTGACATATAATCGAACCAACAAATATTGAAATATTGAGGTCCACAAATATCAGATATTGAATATCAAGAAAAAAAATACCAACTCCACATACATAACTATAAAAATCACTAATATCGAGCAAACAAATATCATTAACAAAAAATAATAATGTTTACATATATCGATTACAAATATATCAGAAACACAAATATGGTTAAATATAGATAAACACATACCATGTCAAAAATATTGAGTACCACCATATTGACTACAAAAAGAAATTCAATTAAAATACAATTTTCTATATAAACAAATGACTTCAAAAAGTCCTAAACTTATAAAAAAAGATCTGTAATTAAATTAAAATACATTACATCACTAAAGTAGTACACTGATAAAATATACAATAAATACACCTTATTAGGATGTCGGCTGGATCGCCACGAACAGGCTATCGGTGGCAGTCCATTCAACATCCAAGGCATAGGTCCTACCACTGAATTACAATGTCTGCGGTTAGAGTGATGTCCTCGGTGGGACCCTCCTCCACCTCTGACAGGATCAAGGATCCCGTAGGAGCGTCAGTCAGAGGTCTAATCCCTACAATGGAGGCAGTATCTGTGGAGGCACCCCCATAGAGATTAGGATGTCGATTTCCGGCAGCCTTTCCATGCGGGCCTATCAGACATAATTTACTGACTGAAAATGACTTTTGGGGCCACTAGCAGGGCCCCAGTCCTCCCTATGCCTACGCTGCCTGGCTTGGGTGGCACATGTGGTGCCCCACAAACAGCTATGCAGCGTGTGCCAAGCACTGCATGGTGCCGGGCACACTGTGCATAGATGTTTACAAACGTATCCTCCACCATTGCAGTTTGTGCTGTGGCCTTTTTCTGGGCCGCAGTACAAACCACAATGGTAAAGGGTATGTTTCTCACCATGGTGCTGGCGGTCACATCATAATATCGGGAGTGCACGCCAACTACTAGTCGGGCGGTTCCACTCCCAAAACGATGTCAGTAGAACGCTTGTCCAACAGGAATTGTAATTAGGCTCATTATTTTTAACTATAAACATTTAAATACAAATAGCAACATGAAATATTATTTCAAAACAAATACATTCATATTTTAATAAATACAGTTCTATATATAATACTACTAAAAAAAACACAAATAAGCTTTTACCAAACAAGTATTTAACTGATAATAAAATACAAACTTGTACTAAACCAACTAATAAAATAGTATTATAAACAACTTTAACCAATCAAACAACATCACCAATTAAAAAAAACATGATAAAAGGCACATTATTTAAAGTAGATAATTGCTCCAATAAAGACAACACTACAAGAAGAGGACACTGGATTCTCACTACAAACAATTATAGAAGAAAATATTCATCTCTAAAACTTCGCATTCAAGTAAGTAATGCTTATATTTAACAATATATATGTATATTACTAAACTAAAAAATTGTTAATTAACAAGTAAATAGTAACACACTTTGTGATATTCATCATTTTTCATAGACAACCTGAAAGAAAATAAAACAATTTCCAAAACAAAAAGCTGCTACAAATTCTCAACAATATTTTAAAATAAAGTTATTATACATAAATATTTAAATTCAAACTCGCCTAAACAGCACCCAAAAAAAACCTACCTCCCTAAACCTGGACAAACTAGAAAAAAAAACTATTTCACTAACTCTAACAGAAAACAAACATCTGCTCCACGGTTAAATGTTCTGCAAAGTATCACAACAAAACATACAAGTCAGTAAATAAGATAAAAGTAACTGCATTTTTAATTATGTTAATAAGCGATGTGCAAAATTTAACTATAATATATTTATATGATAAAACTACTTACAGATATAATGACAGAAGGCGCCAAATTTATCACTTCACAAAAAGGAAAGCAAGTATAAAGGCGTATGGGCTACACCTACAGCCAAGAAAGTGCGTCAATGGAAACTATAACCTGGAAATTTACTAAATATTATTCTTATGCATGCTATGGGAGGGCACTTACAAAGGAAAATGCTGCTATTAATGTAAAGAGCACAACCACTCACCAGATGTTGCAGAAATAGAAGTGAGAGAAATTTCACAAGATATAAGAGAGGAAATCACTAGTACCCATAGCCAAAATCCTTAAAAACACACAACCCAAAGTCTCTGAACACATAACTGACACACTGTCATTTATCTACATGTTAAAACATCTAATTAAATGCATTAAAAAAGCTACAAGTGACACCCTACCTGTTCCTAGAAGATACCAGGACATAGACATATCAGACCATTTGGCAATTGCACATAAAGAGAAACCCTTCATTTTGCATAACAATAAAAATAATTGTAAAATAAATGTAAGCTTCTCCACTACAAACAATTTAATGAAACTTAGCTAATGCCAAACCTGGATGATGGATGGGACTATCAAAATGTGTCTCAAACCATTCACTCTGATATACACCATACATAGTTTATATCAAAACACCAATGTCGCTTTCATATATGCTTAACACCCTAACAAAAAAAACAGTAGATACCATATACTCCTAAACTATATAAAACAACATACAAATAACTGCTGCATCCAGAAAACAATCATAGACTTTGAACAAGCTATGATTTAAACAATACTAAAAACATGTCCGCATACATCCATAAAAGACTATTACTATCACTTTAATCAAAGAATATGGCGACACCTCCAACAATCTACACTAAGGAGCTGATTATGACCTTTGTGGTCAGACTGCCAGGCTGCAACGTCAGCAGTCGGGAGAAAGCTGCCAAGCCAGTGACATGCCGACCGGAGCATTTTGAGTTTACCAACGGGCTAGTGGTGGGCCAGCAGTGGTCTTGCGGCTGTGGCATAGTTCAGCTCACTGAGTGAGCCTGAAGGCAATGCTGCTGCACTGCAGCATCTGCACTGTCATGCACCCACAGTTACCATGCAGCATGTCATACATGGAACACAGTGCAGACATAGGGGGGCACAACATGTGCCCCAAACCACAATGCTCAATGGGCTAAAACACTGAGGAGCCCTGTTTGAGCCCCCTTTGCTGCCTTTCCGCAACCTTTTCCTTGCAGTATTCCCACCATGAAAGGGTTGGTGGAAAGGCAGGTCAGAATAGGGACCACCTCCATTCCCTGCCAATTTCCCCACCACTGCCGCCACTGAATCCAGGATCCTGGTAGTGAAGTGGATTTCTGTCGGTTCGGTTGGGTGGTCGGAGCGGCAATGTGGTGGCCGTTTGACTTCTACTGCAGGTACTTCGGTCTTGGGAGGGCCGTACTCAGAATCAGGACCTAAGTGTAGAATATGTTACTAGCAGCCAATTCGCCTTTGAAGTCAAAAAAAGTATCTCACTAGTCTACGTCCTTGTCATAGTGGTAGTCAATCATTATAAAATTATTTAGAGAAAGCCCTTTCTACCAACAAAAAGAATACAAACTTAGGGACATATTTACAAGACCCTATTGCGACCAGAACGTCACCTTTTTGTTGTTGTGTTGGCGATACAGGCTTTGCCTTATTTACAAGGATGTGTTAAGCCACTTAAAGGGTCTTAAAGCTGCTAAGTAAATATGGACCCTTTTACGCTATACTTAGCATGAAAGGGGTGGGCAATGGGTGTTGCCGAGAGCGTTCTGCCACAACATTCTTTGATTTTTATGCTACCCCATATTTACAAGAGTGATATCCCTATGCAGCAGCGCCAGAAATAGGACCAGGGAAAAACTGGCCTTAACAGGGGGCTGCAAAGAGAAATATAAGATGCTTTCAATCAATCCATCAATCAGGGGGTTTATAAAGCACGCTACTCACCCATGAGGTTCTCAAGGTGCTGGGGGGGCAGCTCCGGATCCATCGAAGAGCCAGGTCTTGAGGTCCTTCCTGAAGGTGTGTAGGGTTGGGGAGCGTCCGATGTTCACTGGGAGCTCATTCCAGGTCTTGGCAGTGATGTAGAAGAAGTGTCTCCAGCCTGCTCTGTTCTTGCGGATGCGCAGTTTCTCTGCCAGGGTGAGGTCGGCAGGGCGGAGGTTCGTCTTGGGTACGTTGATGTATTTGGGTCGATGTTGTTGAGGGATTTGTAGGTTTGGGTGAGGAGTTTGTAGGTGACCCTCTTCTCGAAGGGGAGCCAGTGGAGGTTTCTTAGGTGTTGGGTTATGTATTCGTGGCGTGGTGTTCGGAGGACGAGTCTGGCTGAGGCGTTCTCAATGGTTTGGAGTTTGTGTAGAAGGGTTCTGTTGATTCGGGCGTATAGAGCTGTAGTCTAGTCTGTTGGTTATGAGCACATGGGTGACCATCCTTCTGCAATTTGGGGGATCCATTTGAAGGTCTTGCGGAGGATTCGCAGGCAGTTGAAGCTGGTGGAGGCAACAGCGTTGATCTGTCGGTTCATGGAGCAGGAGGAGTCGAGGATGATTCCGAGGTTTTGTGCACGTTCTGTAGGGGTGGGTGGCTATGCATGATTGTTTATGTGCAGGAAAGTGTCCTTTCCTGCGCATAAATAAGCATTTTATAAATTATGATTTGCAACTTCTGTGCACAAATCAGCATACATAGAATTTACAAATTGCCATTTAGGATTGTTTATATGCAGGAAGGGACATCTTCCTGCACATAATCAATCATTCCCCACAACTCAGGAACCCTTACACTGTGGTGCAAGGGTGCCTGGTTGGCGATAGGCAGCTAAATTAAGCACCAGCGCTGAGGGAAATGGAGGGCTGCAACTGATTTTTGTAAATATGTTGCAGCCCTGCATTTGTAGAAGTGGCGTATTGCAGCTTTAAGCCAAGTAGGCTAAAGCTGCTCTCCGTGACTTCTTTGTAAATATGCCCCTTGGTTCCTTAATGGACTATTTTGTAGATACATGGGTTGTCAAATTGCATCAGTCAGGACACAGACTCCAAGAAAAATTCCAGATACCATGGTGGAATATATATGACAGCACCCTCAGCTAGGATGCCAAAACAAACAGCGCAGTGCAAGGATGGAATACTGTCTTCCAATCCACACCGGGCAGAACTCAGCCTACATTATACAAATTTATCTAACAATTGTAAAAAAGTACAAAGCTACCAAGAACTCAAAATAGAACAATCTGTTACTGAAATTAGCCCTAAACTTTAGAAACCAAACTGAAGAAATGTACAATATGTAACAAAGTAAAGTCAACATTGTAGTGTCACTGTCAGTGGGGTGTACCACTGCAGCACACGCCCCCTCCCACTGTTCCTGTCTAGTTTGCCCCTCGAGCGTAAGGGGACTTTGGTTGAGTCCAGCGTAAGCGTGGACACGCAAAGCAGTTAATAAAAGGACCAGGGCTCTGGGCGTGGTCAGGTTAGCTACCCGCCACTAACAGCAGCACATGTGTCCGGCCTCCTCTATTTCCCAGGCCCAGACTAGGACACTACACTGGCGACGAGGTGGCTGTTTGTCCGGCCCACTGCGTGCCCTGCCGCCACCGCTCACACGCTCCTGGCTGCCAACCTCCAGTCCAGCCTGCGTGGCGCTCTCCCCAGCGCCCCCCCTGTGCTGCCGACGGCCCGCCGTGGCCCACCCCGGCATTACTGCCAGCCTACCTGTTGCTGCCTTCGGAGGTGACTGCCGGTGCCCCCGGAGCGCCTTTGCCCGGCCTCCCAGCCGTCCACGGACTTCCGCTGCTGCGTGGCCCTGAGCGCCACTACCAGGTACCACCAAGGCGTCTGCCCGCTGCCCGCGGCCTCCGGCCCCCAAGCCACGTCTCAATCCCCGGGCCCGGTCCCGGCAGCTCTCCCTGGTGGGCCCGCGCATGCGCTGTGTGCGCCCCGCACCACGTGTCTGACGGGCTACGCGGCCTCCCTGCCAATCCTCACGCATCGCGCGTGTCATTGGCCCTTCCAAACCTCACGCTTACCGCGGAACGGGGCCTGCAAGCCCTCCACTGTACCGGCTGGCCTCCCACTGTGCTTGCTCTTCATCTGGCGGCTGCTGGGGTCTGCTGCAACTGCCTAAAGCCCCCCTGCCGACCTCCCCTGCTGCGTGTCGGCCATCATGGCCAACGTACCGCCTTTAGAACCATTCGCGGTCACTGGAACCCCCCCTTCCCAGGCTGCCCGGTGGAGGAAGTGGGTAGAGCGGCTTGAAAATTACTTCATCGCAGCGGACATTGCAGCAGGACGACGGCGCGCAATGCTGTTACACCTAGGGGGTGAAGCCATCCACGACATCTCCAAAGACATTACGGAGGGAGACCCGCCTCACACGTATAACACCCTACGGGACGCCATCACAAGGTATTTTGAGCCGTTCGCCAGCGCGGTTTACGAACGCTTCCTACTCCGCCAAGCACGCCAACTCCCAGAAGAGTTGGTAGATGTATTCTACGCTTGGCTCAAGAAATTAGCCAGCACGTGCACTCTCCCGGATGCGGAGGATGAAATTCGCACCCAGTTCATACAGGGGTGCGCCTCCCTGAAACTGCGAGATAGGGTGCTAGAAACGGACGCCATGTCTATGCGCGACATCCTGGCCCTGGGGCGGTCTAAAGAACTTTCCAAGGCCTGTGCTGCCCACATGGAGCCGAAACCAGCGGTCACAGTCAAGACGGAACCCGTGTGCGCCGTCAAATCGCAACCGACAGACAACCGGATGAGACCTCCCAGAAAAGGGCGGCTGAAGCAGGCCCAATCCACCCACGATCAAGCCTGCATGTGGTGCGGAGGTGCCACTCCCCACAAAGGCGCCTGCCCAGCCCATGGCAAAATCTGCAGCGCGTGTGGCAAAGCCAATCACTTTGCGAGCGTCTACCTATCGTCGCAAAGGAAGAAGCAGAGTGGCCCACCCAGGAGGGTGCGACAGATGGCGCCACTACCGAACACGTCAAACAGCAGCGACATGGACGACGACGAAGAAGACGCCACGTCAGTCCACGTGGTGCGCATGCTCAATACCCTAGCAGCCACGTCTTCGACTGAACCAATGTGCACTGTCCAAGTGCATGGCCAAGCAGTCAGAGCCCTCATCGTCACCGGCGCGACGATAAACCTCATGGCCTCCAGCGTGTACCAGTGCCTCGAAGATGCCCCCACACTTCACCCCACAAGAGTGCAAGTGTTTGCCTACGGAACCCGGCGCCCGCTGCGCCTGTGCGGAGTATTCCGGACGGCTCTGTCCCACGACTCAACGCAGCTACAGACAAAGATCTACGTATCCCAAGAAGGGTCAGGGTTCCTTCTTGGTTGCAGAACAGCACGGGAGCTCGGGCTCATACACTTTGCCCTAACAGTACAAGCCCAAGGATTGGATCATCTGGTTTCAGAACACTCCTCGATGTTCGAGGGCATCGGATGCGTACGAGGCCCCCCCGTCCGACTCCACATTGACCACTCGGTGGCCTCAGTAGCCCTCACGCACAGACGGATCGCTTTCCACCTCCGGCCCAAAGTGGAAGCCGAGCTGAGGATGCTTGAGCAGGCAGGCATTATCGAACGAGTGACTGGACCCACACCGTGGGTATCCCCCATTGTAGTGGCCAAAAAGCCAAAGCAACCCGAGGCAGTAAGAATATGCGTGGATATGCACCTCCCCAACCTAGCAATTAAGAGAGAACGTCACTTGACGCCGACCATTGATGACATCATTGGGGAGCTCGCAGGGTCCAAGTGGTTCTCCAAGATGGACCTGAGGTCGGGATACCATCAGATTCCCCTTCACCCAGACTCGCGCCCGATCACGACCTTTTCCACCCACGCAGGCCTGTGGAGATACACGAGGCTAAACTTCGGCATATCAAGCGCAGCGGAGGTATTTCAAAACATCATTCACAATGTCCTACAAGGCCTCGACGGAGTGCTCAATGTGAGCGATGATATTCTGGTACATGCCCCGACCTTGGAAGAACACATCAGACGCCTCCAAGCAGTATTCAACCGGCTGAAGGAGAGAGGACTAACTCTCCACAAGGACAAATGTGAATTTCTACGCAAAGACATCAGTTTTTTTGGATACAGGTTCTCCGATCAAGGAGTGGGCCCAGACCCAGAGAAAGTCAAGGACATCCACAACGCGCCAGCCCCCACATCTGTGACGGCCGTCCGCAGCTTCCTGGGTATGGTGACATACTGCGGGCGCTTCATCAAGGATCTGTCGGACCTGACAGGGCCCCTCCGCGACCTCACAAAGTCAAACGCCGCCTGGACGTGGGGCCCAGAACAACAAGAGTCATTTACAAACACTAAAGCAGCGCTGTCGGCTGACACAACCCTGGCCTATTTCAACCCGCAACATGAATCACAACTGCTAGTTGATGCCAGCACCACCGGCCTCGGGCCGTCCTATCACAACAACAGGCATGCGGAGAGTGGGCCCCTGTGGCGTACGCCAGCCGTACACTGACGCCTACCGAACAACGCTATTCGCAAATTGAACGAGAGGCCATCGCCATTCTATGGGAGTGCCGTCATTTCCATATTTACCTCTATGGACATCCGTTCTCAGTGATCACCGATCATAAGCCCCTCATACCACTCTTCCAAGGCTCTTCCTCTCGCCCACCTCCGAGAATCGAGAAATGGGTGCTGCAGTTGCAGGAGTTCCAGTTTTCAGTGGAATACCGGCCCGGTACGCGGAACCCCGCGGATTATCTATCAAGGCACGCCCGTCCAGTCACTGAAGCTGAAGCAGCCGAAGCAGCAGCCACAGAAGAATACGTCCGGCTAATCGTCGAACGGTCAAGACCACGACCGATGTCCCTGGAGGAAGTAGCGAGGGCCACCAAAGATGATGACTGCCTCCAGATTGCAATCCGTGCCATAGAATCTGGCGACTGGAAGGCGCTGCAGAGCCCGGCATCTTTTCGCACTTCAGACGCCCAAGCCGTCCTGAAGGCCCTGTATCAAGTCAGGCACGAACTATCCATCTCAGCCGAAGGATGCCTCCTGAGAGGCCCTTGCCTTGTATTGCCCAACAGCCTCGCCCAACAAGCTGCCTTGTTGGCACACGGGTCACACCAGGGGATCGTCAAGTCTAAAAACAGACTCCGAAGCAAGTTGTGGTTCCCAGGGCTCAACAGAGCAGTAGAAGAAGTGGTCCATAGTTGTCCAGTGTGCCTAGCGACGAGCCTACCAAACCCTCCAGCACCAGTGATCACCGAAGAAGGGCCAACGTCCCCATGGGTACGAGTGAGTGCAGACTTCGGCAGCCTCCCCGGGGGCAAGTACATGCTCGTCGTAGTAGATGACTTTTCTCGCTACCCCGAAGTAGAAATCGTGACATCGACAGCGGCATCTGAAGTGATCCCTAAGTTTGAAAAAATCATCGCCACCCACGGGCTCATGGATGAAGTCCGCACTGACAATGGACCCCCGTTCAATGGCAGCGAGTTTACAGAGTACCTGCAGAGCCATAGCATCAAACACAAACGGATAACACCAAGATGGCCTCAGGCCAACGGAGAGGTCGAAAGGCTAATGAGAACTTTAAACAAAACAATCCAAATTGCAATTGCCGATGGCCACTGTCTGGAGCTAGCCATCTACCAATTTCTCCGAGAATATCGCCTGACCCCACATTGCACCACAGGGGTCTCCCCAAGCCGACTCTCCTTTAACCGGGCTATCGCTGACACCATCCCACATCACCCCACGTGGGAGCTAGCCCCAACCCCCAGGAACCGGTCCATGGAACAGCGCGCCAAGAACAACCAGGAAGCATCCCGAAGACGGAGGGCAGCAGACAGCCCAATCCAAGTCGGGGACAGGGTTCTTGTAAAGGATCGCCATCCTGGTGGGAAGTTCCGTCTACCGTTCGAGCTGGACCCCTGGAGAGTAACAGAGGTAAACGGGACAATGATCACGGCTGTCAGGAATGGAGAAGTAGTCACAAGGAACATTTCATTCTTCAAACAAATACCCGAGAGAGGAGATGACCCGGAACCGGATGACTGGCACCTGACTCCCCAGCGCAGACCGTCAGAACCAACCGGAACAGACACCATGACACCCCAGACAGGTGACATCACCCCGAGTGAAAAGGAGCCAGAGAGACCGGCTGAAGACCCCAGCGTCAACGAGGCTAGAGAATCAGAAGAACAACCCCCAATTACGGCGGAAGGGCAAAGCCAAGCAAGATACAGTCTACGTCTGTGCCCCAAACCTTCTCAGAGGTACCGAGACTTTGTGGCCCAGTGCTGGCGTTGAACTGACCGAGATGGCTGACCCCGCTGAGAATAAAGAAAGACTGTTCTGTTTTATATCCTGTATGTTATGGATCTCACAGTAAATTCAGAGACAGTTTGGTGAACTTTGTTGAATGCAGCGGCTATGATTGTTACAGCACTCCCACTGACCAGAGAGACATTTGTGTGCCATTGTGTTTTCCAGTTTGTTTTATCCCT
The DNA here is from genome assembly GCF_964263255.1 of Lissotriton vulgaris. NCBI lineage: Eukaryota > Metazoa > Chordata > Amphibia > Caudata > Salamandridae > Lissotriton > Lissotriton vulgaris. The sequence continues at coordinate 182,547,039 of NC_141688.1, read as the reverse complement.
AGGTAAAGGAGGAATGTAGTGTCGCTGTCAGTGGGGTGTACCACTGCAGCACACGCCCCCTCCCACTGTTCCTGTCTAGTTTGCCCCTCGAGCGTAAGGGGACTTTGGTTGAGTCCAGCGTAAGCGTGGACACGCAAAGCAGTTAATAAAAGGCCCAGGGCTCTGGGCGTGGTCAGGTTAGCTACCCGCCACTAACAGCAGCACATGTGTCCGGCCTCCTCTATTTCCTAGGCCCAGACTAGGACACTACAAACATTTTCATAAATAACAAAGGGCTAGACTTCTTAGAAGTAATAGTCAAATCTATCCTCTAAAATAAATATTTACTAATCAAAAGCCTCAAGAAATACAACATACTTTAAAACAATAAACCAAATATATATTTCTTAATAATAATATAAATATTGTATTACATCAGTGAAAAAACTATTTAAAATAAAAAATCTACAACACTGATATATTAAGACTATTATTTTAAGAATAAAAAAAATATATAAGGACCAACTTAAAAATAAATTCAAAGCATAACATTACATAAATACAACACATAATGCAAACAATACTACATATAAAAATATAAACATGACAAAAACAATGCAATATAGTATTTCCCACCACCAACAAAAAATGTATATAAAGTTAACTGTTCTGTAGCTGAAGATCTCTTACCAAATGCACATAGAAAAAACTAGCAATCAACCAAAAGAATTAAGAAAACGAAAAAAAGCCCACAAAAATGCAAAAATATTAACAGTCCCTCAACCCAGTCCAAAGTCTGTAGTTTCTATAATCACAAAAGTGATGTAAAACCACGCAAAATCTTTTTTTCCTAATCTACTTTCCAGCGCTAAACTTTTATCACTGGAAATAACGTAAAAGTAATGTGAAGCAAGGCATAGCGCTGCTTCGCATTACTTTGCGCCATGGGGGTGTACCAAGGGTGATGCAGGGCATTCCCATACAACTACCCAAGGTTTCTCACGCTAAACCCAATTTACTAAATAAAGTAGATTGGGATTAGCATGAGAAAACCTTGCCCTATTGAACTAGGTGCAAGGGAGCAAAAATGCCTTAATTTTTCCTTCCTATTCCGACTTTGCATGCGTGCTGCACTGTGTAGCACACATAAAAAGTGGGATAAGCTTTCCCTTGTGTTTAGGCATAGTACTTTGTACAGGAAGGTAACCCTTCCTGTACAAAACATATGCTAGACTCACACACACACCGTAATAGCGCTAAGTTGGTGCTTGGCGCACAGCAGTTGAAATCAGAGCTGGTGCAAGGGAAAGGGGATGAGAGAGCCATATCTTTGAAAATATGGAACTCTCCTGCTCCCTCCCTGTTGCACAATGCAGCACAGCCTTGCAGGGGGCTGTTCTGCGTTGCATGGAGATTTAGTAAATCTCCTCTTTGGAGAGCAAACTTATAAGCAGAAAACTACTTATAAATGTTATCTTTCACTACATAATAGGGCACCAAATCCTTAGGTATACAAACCCTTTCATCTCCATCAGACACAACATGTATGCTGCCACCATCACTGCCGGAATCCTTCTTGTGTGTTTTGCTGTTCACCCTATGTGGGAAGGGTATGCCCAGACGTGGGTCTCGTGCTCACTAAGTCACTGGAGTCAAGCTATCCTGGCTGAATATGGCTGATAGCCAGAAACCGGTCCTAGGATGCTTGATTCCGGTCCAGGGAAGACATGGCTTGGCAGTTCGAACTGGACTGTTCCCATGAGGCACACGGTCAAAACTGATTTGCATATGGCCATGTCTGAACTGGGGTGGCTTGGTGAGCAAAATAACGATGGATTAAATCCAGATCTGTGACTGGGGGTGAATGTTTTGCCATTGTGCAACATTCCGTCCATCATCTTGTGTGTTTTGCTGTTCACCCTATGTGGGAAGGGTATGCCCAGACGTGGGTCTGGTGCTCATTAAGCCACTGGAGTCAAGCTATCCTGCCTGAAGACGGCTGATAGCCAGAAACCGGTCCTAGGATGCTTGATTCCGGTCCAGGGAAGACATGGCTTAGCAGTTCGGGCTGTACTATTCCTCGCCCCTCCCCCTCCCACTACCCATATATGACAGGTGCCTTTCCGCGCAGCGGTCAAGCGCAGCGATCGCGCCCTGTCCGCGCCGAAGGTGCGCCAAAGGTAAGCCCGTCTACGCCCGTCCACGCCTGGACCGCGCCCAGCGCCAGACCCCCTGCCCCTCGCACTGCCCAGCCCTCCCGCATTACCTACGATGCCGCCACCCTCCTAACCCTTAACCCCGGTCGCACCCCCGATTGCGTCCTAGCCGCTCCTGGACACACCCATGGACCTTTCTCCTGCTACTCCTGCAAATTCTCCGGTACCGTCACCAACTCCGCTACGAACACACCTCAGATTCCCGACCCCAACCACCTACAATGCATCCTGCTCAACACCCGATCGGTCCACAGGCACGCCATTGACCTATGGAACCTATTAGACACCATCTCTCCAGACGTCGCCTTCCTAACAGAAACATGGATGAAGGCTTCCTCCGCCCCAGACATCACCATCGCCATCCCTGAAGACTATAAGATCACACGCAAGGACCGCACCGGCCACAATGGAGGAGGAATCGCTATCGTCCATAAAAAATCAATCCGCATCTCAACCTGCTCTGACGCCAACCTCGCCAACTCCGAACACCTTCACTTCCAGATCCACATCGACCCCAAGACCACACTCAGAGGCACCCTCCTCTACAGACCACCAGGACCCCGCGCAAAATTCAGTGAAGACATCACAGACTTCGTCACTCCACACGCGCTCCCCTCCAAAGACTACATCCTTCTGGGAGACCTCAACTTCCACCTTGAAAAGATCAACGACCGCAACACCACCACCCTCTTGGACAACCTCGCCAACCTCGGACTTAAACAACTGGTCACTTCCCCAACCCACATCGCAGGTCATACACTCGACCCTATCTTCACCTCCAGCAATCATGTCTCCTTCAGCCACACTACGGATCTCCTCTGGACTGACCACAGCTGCGTTCACTTCACCTACAACAAGCCAAAACCCATCAACCACCTCCAACCAACTCTGCAAAGAAACTGGAACAAAATCACCATCGACCAGATCTCCTCATCGCTTCTTCTAAACCCCCCAGCCCACTCCTCCGACCAAGACCAAGCCGCCGCCAACTTCACCCTATGGTTATCCAACACCGCCGACACCTTAGCACCACTGAAAAAACGTCAAAACAAACCTGGCAGCAAGAAGGCCTCATGGTTCAACGATGATCTCAAAAAGTCAAAGAAACTCTGCCGCTCCCTTGAGAAGGCCTGGAAAAAAGACCCAACCACCAGCACCAAGGACGCCTTCAAAAACGCCACCCGCACACACCACCAACTAATCCAAAAGGCCAAGAAAACAGCATTCAAGGATCGACTTGACAACAACGCCCACAACAGCAAGGAACTTTTCAACATCGTCAAGGAATTCACCAACCCCTCAGCCAACTCCAACGACATCACCCCCTCTCAAGCCCTATGCGACTCCCTAGCCTCATTCTTCCACAACAAAATTGCTGACATTCACAACAGCTTCGACAACCAACCCGGAGACCAACCCGCCCAACCATATGCTGAACATTCTACCTCCTTGAACACCATCAACGAATGGAACCCAATCTCCACTGAAGACACCATCCGCCTGATGAACTCCATCCACTCAGGATCCCCCACAGACCCATGTCCTCACCACATCCTCAACAAAGCAGACTCCGTCATAGCACCGCACCTCCGAGATGTCATCAACTGCTCCTTCAACTCCGCCACCTTCCCGGAAAGCTGGAAACACGCTGAACTCACCGCCCTTCTGAAAAAACCCACAGCGGACCCCACCGAACTCAAAAATTACCGCCCCATCTCGCTCCTTCCATTCCCGGCCAAAGTAATCGAGAAAGCTGTCAACAACCAGCTCGCCACCTTCCTCGAAGCCAACAAATCCCTCGACTCCTCACAGTCTGGCTTCCGAGCAAAACACAGCACTGAAACCGCCCTCATCGCAGCAACAGACGACATTCGAACTCTAATGGACAATGGAGACACAGTCGCCCTCATCCTCCTCGATCTCTCTGCAGCCTTCGACACAGTCTGCCACATCACCCTCTTACAACGCCTCAGAAACATCGGAATACATGGAAAAGCACTGGAATGGATCACCTCGTTCCTATCCGGAAGAACCCAGAAAGTCCGCCTCCCTCCATTCAAATCAGAGGCCACTGAAGTCATCTGCGGCGTACCACAAGGATCTTCACTCAGCCCCACCCTCTTCAACGTATACATGAGCCCCCTCGCGGCCATCGCCCGCCAACACAACCTCAACATCATCTCTTACGCGGATGACACTCAACTGATCCTTTCTCTCACCAATGACCCCAGCACCGCCAAAACTAACCTACACGAAGGAATGAAAGAAGTTGCCGAATGGATGAAACACAGCCGTCTGAAACTGAACTCAGATAAAACAGAAGTCCTCATCTTAGGTACATCCCCCTCTGCATGGGACGACTCTTGGTGGCCGGAAGCCCTTGGAAAAGCACCCATCCCGACAGACCACGCACGGAACCTAGGCGTTATCCTAGACTCCTCACTCTCAATGAACAGACAAGTCAGCGCCGTATCCTCATCCTGCTTCAACATTCTCCTCATGCTCAAAAAAACATTTCGCTGGATCCCCACCGAAACCAGAAAAACAGTCACCCATGCTCTGGTCACGAGCCGACTGGACTACGGAAACACCCTCTACGCAGGTACTACCGCTAAACTCCAGAGGAAACTCCAACGAATCCAAAACGCCTCAGCCAGGATCATATTAGACATCCCGCGCAACGAACACATCTCTGGCCACCTGAAAGACCTCCACTGGCTACCCGTCAATAAGAGGATCACCTTCCGACTGCTGACCCACGCACACAAATCACTCTACGGCATCGGACCAGAATGCCTCAACTCACGTCTGTCCTTCTACACCCCCTCCCGCCAACTACGCTCCTCCAGCCAAGCCCTCGCCACTGTACCTCGCATCATCAAGACCACCATGGGAGGCAGATCCTTCTCATACCTGGCTGCTAAAACATGGAACTCACTCCCCACTTACCTTCGCCTCACCCAGAACCACCTAGCATTCAGAAAGCAACTTAAAACGTGGATATTTGACAAGTAATCCTCCTCCCCTCCCTAAGCGCCTTGAGACCCTCTGGGTATGTAGTGCGCTATATAAATTCTCTGACTTGACTTGACATGAGGCACAGGGTCGAAACTGATTTGCTTATAGCCATGTCTGAACTGAGGTGGCTTGGTGAGCAAAATAACGATGGATTAAACCCAGATCTGTGACTGGGGGTGAATGTGTTGCCATTGTGCTGCATTCCGTCCATCATCTTGTGTGTTTTGCTGTTCACCCTATGTGGGAAGGGAATGCCCAGATGTGGGCCCTGTGCTCACTAAGCCACTGGAGTCAAGCTATCCTGGCTGAAAACGGCTGATAGACAGAAACCAGTCCTAGGATGCTTGAATCCGGTCCAGGAAAGACATGGCTTTGCAGTTCGGGCTGGACTGTTTCCATGAGGCACAGGGTCAAAACTGATTTGCATATGGCTATGTCTGAACTGGGGTGGCTTGGTGAGCAAAATAACGATGGATTAAACCCAAATCTGTGACTGGGGGTGAATGTTTTGCCATTGTGCAACATTCTGTCCATCATCTTGTGTGTTTTGCTGTTCACCCTATGTGGGAAGGATATGCCCAGACATGGGTCCCGTGCTCACTAAGCCACTGGAGTCAAGCTATCCCGGCTGAAGACGGCTGATAGCCAGAAACCAGTCCTAGGATGCTTGAATCCGGTCCAGGGAAGACATGGCTTGGCAGTTCGGGCTGGACTGTTCCCATGAGGCGCAGGGTCAAAACTGATTTGCATATGGCCATGTTCGAACTGGGGTGGCTTGGTGAGCAAAATAACGATGGATTAAACCCAGATATGTGACTGGGGGTGAATGTTTTGCCAGTGTGAAACATTCCGTCCATCATCTTGTGTGTTTTGGAATCCTTCTTCATGTCCTTGATCTCCAGTACTTTTAGAATCAGTTCATGAGCCACAAGTAGTTTCTTCTCTGCTAAACCTCTTTCAGCCTCAGCCATTTTCTCCTCAGCTTCCAATTTCATTCTTGCTCCTCTAGGGATAGGCCATGGGCAGCGACACTGATTCCTGTTCTCAAATCCTGGGTGCCCCCCTCAACTGCTGCAGGCTGTTCCTTAGAGGTGGCAATCTCAGGCTCCTCCAATCAAATTCAGTTGGGAGTAGTCCTCTGCCTAGGCCCTCAGCACCTTTTGAAACTCCACCTTCCTGTTGGCTTCTCGGGTAGGAACTCCTATATCCTTGCAGAAGCTTTTCAATGGAAACACTGTATACTCTTCTAGCTTGGCCAGCTCAAACTCCATGATTCCATTTGCAGAACCATCCAGAGTCATGATGTAGAGGTTAAATCAAAAATGCAAATCAGGGAAAAATTAAAACAATGATGAAATAGTCTTGGATGTACAACTACCTATTGTATGCCACTGCAGAAACACAAATCCTATTCACCACTATCACCAATGTTAAAAAGTATTGTTACTGGTTGGTAGAGGTATGCACCCTGTTCAGCAGGAACCAAAATCCTAGTCAGGGTAGGTCATTACACAGCCTAGATTATTCTGTGCTCATCCTCTGGTAGCCTGGCACAGAGCAGTCAGGTTTAACTTAAGAAGCCATGTGTAAAGTATTGGTGTAACACGTCATAGTACAACACAGTGAAAACACAACAAACATAACCCACACCAGGTTAGAAAAATAGATTATGATTTTTAAATAAAACATGACCAAACTGACAAAAATCAAATGTGTAGAAGTCACGATATTACATTTTAAAGAATAAATCTCAAAATAGAGCTTAGAAGCAAAAATAATATTAATAATCACACTAGACCATGGCATAGTCAAAAGTTCAGACTTACCAAAATGGAGCACAGGCCAGATACAGGGACCCACTTTGCCCGCTGAACCAAAGTACCTTGATCCAGGATGCATCACTCTTAACAAGGATGGGAAGTGCACCGAGGCAATGCACTGGTGTCAAGCCATGCAGAAAACGAGATGCATTGACTTTCCCCAGTTAACTGTGGCGATCTATTTGCTCTGAGTGCGAGCAGTGATTCTGGATACGAGGCGTGGCTTCTACTCAATGCAACGATGCCAAAGGCGATGCGCTGGGTTGATACCCTATGCCCCCGGGTCCGCTCCACGCAACAACAAGGATACGATGGTTCCAAGGGCAATGGCAATGCTCTGGTTCCAAGGGAAATACATTGGGTACGCTACCACAATGAAGAGGAAGTGCTGTTTCTGACTCACACAAAGGCTAAGAAGCACTGGTTCCAGTGAGTATGCATGGGTTCTGGATTTAGGGCACCCTAGGCCTCACTTCAAAGGGTCCAGGACTAAGGTGGCATCCCATAGCAGGGCCGACTCACAGCTTGCAGAGTCCAGGTGCAGATGCAGGTGGATCAATTCTTTGATATCGCTTAGACTTGGGAACAGCAGGAATGCCAGCAGCCTTTTGAAGTCTCTATGTGTTCAAGTGATGCAGGTACGATCCTTGTCACCCTGGCAGGAGAATAGCATGCAGTGGGGAAGCGCAGCAAGGCTAGAGCATAGCAAGACGTAGCCCAGCAAATCAGTATTCCAACAGAGTAGCAGCCCTTTTGCATCACAGCAGCTCTTCTACCTGACAGAGTAGTCCCAAGTCCAGGAGTCTACTGATTTGATAGTGCCAGAGGTCTAGTACTTATACCTAGTGGTGCCTTTGAAGTGGGACGGACTTCAAAGAAAGGTAAGTTTCAAGTGCACCGGGGTTTGCCTTTCTGCCCGACTTCCAGACACAATACTTGGGGAGAGAATCAATCCTTTGTGTGGGGACAGAACACAGGCGTAAGAATTAGTTCCTCCCTCCCATCCTGCAGAGGATGGCCCTAGTGCATGCAGATGATCACTTAGGCACCCTTAACATTCCTTTGTGTGTGATTGTCCAGAGGAAATGCAGAAAGCCAGATGCCACATACCCCAGACATGTATTCCAGAGACAGGAGAAGGCGCCAAATGGCTAAAGTAAGTAAGTGCCTACTTTCTAAAAGTGGCAATTGCTAACATTCAATTTAAAATCCAACTTCACCATAAATTGTGACTTTAAATTGTGAGATTAGTAACAAACAATGTTGAAAAGTCTATCTTTTCACAATTTGGAGTTACTTAAAAGATGTAATAAGGTAATCACAATGTTATCCTATGGGAGAGATAGGCATTCCAGTAGTGAAAAACGTAATTGAAGGTTTTTCACTACAAGAATAATAAAGGTCAGAAGTACATGTCCTGACTTATAAAATGCACTGCACCCTGATCTGTGGGTTATACAGGTCCTCCCTTAGGGGTGACTTATATGTATAAAATGATGTGATATAATGATACAACGCAAACCATTACAACGCACGCTTTTACAACACGGTTTTTGCATCGCAACTACCATTACTTCGCATACCATTACATTGCATGCTCATAGGAATGCACTAAAACTACCATTACAATGCAATCTATTACAATACATACTAATACTATGCATACTATTACTATGCATATATATATATATATATTCACTGAAAAAACCATAGGTTATAGACCATATATAGTTAGGAATTAGCATTTACAAAACCTTGAAAATTCACTGAAAAAACCATTGGTTATAGACCATATATAGTTAGGGATTAGCATTTACAAAACCATAATTTACTCGCACAAAACCATAGAAATTCGCATATATAGTTAGTTGCAATAACTATATATCGCGCACCCGTAATCCACTGCTGATGATGTCACATATTACATCATTCATGACATGGTCAGTGACATCACTGATGACATCACTGATGACATCATCCAGTGACTGTATGTTTCTGTAAAATTAAAATATGTCTTACATATTGAAGAATGAGTGGATGTATAAGTGTCTGGATGAAGGATTTAGTAGGTGCATGACTGACTGTATGAGAGAGTGATTAAATGTGTCTCACTGAGTGCATTGGTTAGTGACTAAACTGTCTGAAAGTGTGCATCAGTATGTCTGTTGTTGTGTAAGATGCTGCATGTGTTAATCAGTACCTATATGAGTAACTATATGGGTTATTGATTGGTTGCCCAAGTATTTGTATGGGAGAACGAGTGTGTGTGTGGGGGTGTCTGGGAGGTGTGTGACTGTGCATAGATGTGTTAGCAGTTGATTCACTAGATGTATGGGTTCAAAACTGCATGTGGAAACAGCTGTCTGGGTGGTTGACTGTGTGCATGAGTGTATTGGTGAGTGAATGGATATCTCAGTGCTACATGTCAAAGTAAGTACATATGTAAAACACAGTACATGTGAGAATTCACATATATAAATTACTGTGTATAAGAGCCAATGAATGTGTGAGTGGCTGCATGGATCATTGAAAACTTGTATCAGTGATTGTATATGAGAGTAAATATGTGTTAGAATATGTTTGAATAAGTAAGGTGTGTATAACTGTATAGTTGAGGAAATGGAGGTGTGATTGATGCAGTGCATGACTGACTAGGTGTGTGAGTAACTCCATGGATGAGTGACAGTCTGTGAGTGTCTGTTTACTCTGAGTGTATCTAAGGATATATTTGAGTCTGAAGAGGTTAATCGTATTATCACATGATTGATGTCATCAGTGATGTTTTCTGTGATGTCATTTGAGATATTAGTGATGACATTTGAGATGTCAGTGATGTCATCAGTGATGTCATTTGAGATGTCATCAGTGATGTCATCAGTGATGTCACTGACCATGTCATGAATGATGTAATATGTGACATCATCAGCAGTGGATTGCGGGTGCGCGATATATAGTTATTGCAACTAACTATATATGCGAATTTCTATGGTTTTGTGCAAGTAAATTATGGTTTTGTAAATGCTAATCCCTAACTATATATGGTCTATAACCAATGGTTTTTTCAGTGAATTTTCAAGGTTTTGTAAATGCTAATTCCTAACTATATATGGTCTATAACCTATGGTTTTTTCAGTGAATTTCAATGGTTTTTTAATAGCAAATATCAAAAGCTGTCAAATGTCAAGTACGTGATAGGTAAAAACATTTTCGTGTTTATGCACGCTGATGTGCTTTGAACGCTGCCCCCCCCCCCTCTTTTCTCTTAGTAGTATTCTCTCTTTGCAGATAGTGAAGGGTAGTTAACGCAGGCCTTTGCCCCCGTTGTAATCCGTCGTGCCTGCTTGTCTCTCCATTTGATTGTTTGTTATCTAAGCATTTACTGTTTTAGAATTGATTCTCTTTGGTTCATTCTCTATTTACAAACAAGCACAGAGTCGCAATACTCTGTTTAGTCCTTGCAGATAGTGAAAAATCGTGTAAAAAAACAAAAGTAATCGAGCAAAATCAGTAGGCCACTAATGGGATCTCTTTTTGACCTCGCTAAAATAGAAACATTAGGAACAACCCTTCATGAGAAATACGAAACTAGTGAGATGAACTGAGCTCCACACCATGATGGCTGCAAGACAGCTCGGCTCCGCCACCCACCCCGCCCAAAATAACGATAAACTCTATGCAAATATTATAAATATATACAACACACCAGCAAAGTAACAGGGTAAAACATTTTATTAAATAACTATTTACATAACTATTTAATACTTTTTGTTGCCTGATCCGGCTAGCTCAATCGATCGAGCATGAAACTCATGCACTCTGATAGCAAGCGTTGCTGCTGATGCTATGCAGACAAAAACTGGTTTTCAGTTTGTACATTCTTCAAGATTTTTCCATCCAAGGCTGGTTGAGAGTTTGTAGAACGATGGCTTCAGATTTTCAAGATACGGTGTGGTGGCGCGGACTGGGAGGGGGCGCTTGGCTCCTGCCCCCTCCCCAAGTCGTGTTGCCCTGGTGTGGCCTAAGATCGCCCCCGACATAGGCGGCCGGCTCCCGGGGTCCGGCGGAACTTTTTGCCTTTTGATGACTCTTCCATTCTGGACCTTGTCCCACAATCCGTTTGACCTGAAGACACGCTGTAGTGGGGCGCCCCTTTACCGTTTCAGTTGCCATTCCGCCCGCTTTTGCTACACTGTGCCTCTTCCGCCATTCAGCTGTTTACCGCCCGCTCTTGCGACTACAGCGTCTCGCTCACCATGTAGTTGAGTTGCTCCCGCTCTTGCGATGCAGCGATAGGCGGCTGCCACAGGACTCTCAAAATGGCGGCCAGCTCTTCAGATTTGGGCGTGGTCCACTAAAATGGCCCTGGGACACCTTGGAACTCGGACGCTTGTCTGCTAGGGCTTGGGCCCCATTCTCGAAAGCGTCCCCTCAGCCTTGAAGATTCTACAAGAGTCTTGGGGGCCCCCGACTCCCGCAGGCTTCAGGTGGGGAGCGGCTGCCATGATTGCTTGTGGAATGGCCACGACTGAGCTACGAGATGGTGGTGCTCTCATGCTGACGCCAGCTTCAGTCTGAAACATCCAGAAACACTGTAGACTACCAATTCGATCAGTTCCAGTAGTGCCCCAACGTGACCCGGTAGAGAAGAACTTGCCCTCCCCTCTTTGACTGATGGTTCTTGTTGCCTGTCCCTTCTGTTGTCATTTAACAGAACTTTTTAGACTGCTGAATGGGGTTGTGTTCCGTCCGCTGGTTGGTGGAGACATTTTTACTATATTCTGGACCTACGTTGTCGCGTAATGCGTTATATGACACGCCGCGTTAGCGCACCCGGAAGTGCTGCGGTGCGCGAAGCGCAGCTTCCCGGAAGCGATCCGGGGCGCGGCGCGCAGCGCGTAACGTAAGCATAACAGGTCATGTGACTTGTTAATAAAACTTTTCATTGGTTCATTTTACTTTTGTTATTCTAATAATGAAAGGCTTGGTCATATGACCTATGTATTACGCTTTTTATTGCTTTCGAACATTATTTTTTCTTAAACATATATGTTATAATGTTCCAGGCTAATGTACTTTCCCGGAAAATTTACAACTGTCCTGCAAGTAAAATATATTCCTTTTTCGAGAAAAATGGCGTTTCTTCGTCCCATGACGGAGCCGTTGAGCAAAACAGGCTCGGCCTGCTGTCTTAGTCGCCGATACGCCTGAATATCAGATTCTTATCGATCACTTTATGTTGCAGGAGTAGAAAACACAACAGCCCTTGACCATTTATCTTTACTGCGTTCCTGCGTATTATACCTTTTATCCGTCATGTAATTAGACTGCTTTATTTCACTTGCCTTTTACTGATTCGAAAACAGTGACTAAAATTAAAAACTTTACCAATGTAAATACTACTACCATGTTTTGTTTTAAAAACCTTTATTGTGAAAATGTCAGTATACAAATACGGGCCTATAACCACGTGGGCCGGCCACGGAGCAAACTGTAATCGTATATGATGAGGAGACATTTACACTGTAGAGGAACGTAACAGGCGGGCCATTAGGTTGCAAGAACTAAGGTGTCTAACAGTTGCAAAATCGGTGGACATACATTTTATAATTAAAATACGACAGGGCCAGTTACAATAAAATTATCTCGATATACATTTGCGGGCAAGTACCATGGATGACGTTAATTCGAACTTTCAATAGTACAGTAATCAATAACACATCAGAACTTAATATCAATAGGGATGTGGAAATATTCAATCAATTCTCGTCCCCGCCCGCCATGTGCTTCAAAACTGCATACTTTTCTCGTGATATCAAGGTTATGCAACCAGTACACAACAAGGAGTTACGAGTCCCATTTATACCGGCACCATTTTGGGCGAGGCCGGGCAGGTCCAGGATATAGTCAAAATGTCTCCACCAACCATCGACTATGATGATGTTCATAGGCTCTATTGATTAGACTAACACTCCTCTCTCCACATGAAATTAATTTGCCGCAACTTAAACATGTCATTTTCATTTGTCCAAAGTTCTTCTGAAGATTTAGAACCGTTTCCCTTGCCTCTGATGCTATCACTGCCACTTCATTGGTGGATGTACTGGCAGGTCGGGGGTTATCCACCAAATCTCGAATTTGGGCAGCACTATAATTAATCGGGTGCCACCTCTCCATATGACGATGCATGGTATAATTACCATAACTATATTTTTTTTCGGTTCCTCTGGAGAGTACATCGTGGCAGATGAGGCAGGTAACGTACCGGGCATTTACCTTTTTTACATGTGGAGAAAAGGAAAAAAATTCGAGCGTCCGAGTTACAAGGTGTCCCAGAGCCATTTTAGTGGACCAGGCCCAAATCCAAAGAACAGGCCGCCATTTTGAGAGTCCTGTTGCAGCCGCCTGTCGCTGTAGCAGCAAGAGCGGGCGAAACTCAGCTAGACGGCGCCCCACTGCAGATGAAGTGCCTCCACCTGGAGAGGCGGGAGAGGCTCGTTTGCGCCGCCTCCCCCCCCTTCGGGCACCCCACGCCGACTTTCGGCGCAGCATTGTAGGATGGCCACACCAGTGCGGCAACTTGCTGGACACCACCTCGGTGCCATCCAGATCTAGGCGCCCCACTGCAGATGAAGTGCCTCCACCTGGAGAGGCGGGAGAGGCTCGTTTGCGCCGCCTCCCCCCCCCACCCCCTTCGGGCACCCCACGCCGACTTTCGGCGCAGCATTGTAGGATGGCCACACCAGTGCGGCAACTTGCTGGACACCACCTCGGTGCCATCCGGATCTCGGAGCGTTGTGCTGCCTTCGGCCTACTGTAGCCGCAAGTGCGGACGCAACTCAGCTGGATAGCGAGTGAAACACCAAGGGGCGCCCCACTGCAGCCGAGGAGCCTCCATCTTGGGGGCGACGCACAGCATCACATTGCTTTCCAATGCAGTCAGATCCTCAAACAGCCCCCACTGACTGACGCGACCTCACAGGCCAACGGGGCACCCCACGCCAACTTTCGGCGCAGCATTGTAGGATGGCCACACCAGTGCGGCAACTTGCTGGACACCACCTCGGTGCCATCCGGATCTCGGCGCGTTGTGCTGCCTTCGGCCTATTCGCACATCGGTCCGCTACTGACGCCGCCTCACGTGCCAACGGATTTTCTACACTTTTTATAGCCCTATGCCGCATAACAGGTCATGTGACTTGTTTATAAAACTTTTCATTGGTTCATTTTACTTTTTGGTTTCCTAATGATGGAAGGCTTGATCATATGACCTAAAAATAACACTTTTCATTGGATTAAAACATTTTTTTTTCCCAAACAATGAAAGCCCCACCTTGTTTCTGGATGTTTCAGACTGAAGCTGGCGTCAGCATGAGAGCACCACCATCTCGTGGCTCCGTCGTGGCCATTCCGCAAGCAATCATGGCAGCCGCTCCCCACCGGAAGCCTGCAGGAGTCGGGGGCCCCCAAGACTTTTGTAGAATCTTCAAGGCTGAGGGGACGCTTTCGAGAATGGGGTCCAAGACCTAGCAGACAAGCGTCCGAGTTCCAAGGTGTCCCAGGGCCATTTTAGTGGACCAGGCCTAAAAAGGAAAGAGCCTGCCGCCATTTTGAGAGTCCTGTGGCAGCCGCCTATCGCTGCATTGCAAGAGCGGGAGCAACTCAGCTGAATGGCGGATTTTGGCACAGTGTACCAAAAGCGGGCGGAATGGCAACTGAAACGGTAAAGGGGTGCCCCACTACAGCAGACGAGCCTCCACCTGGGGAGACCGGTTCACACCGCCTCCCACCCCCCCCCCCCGGGGCGCCCCACGCCGTTTTTCGGAGCAGCATTGTAGGATACCAAAACCAGTGCGACAACTTACTGGACATCACCTGGGTGCCATCCACATCTCAGCGCGTTCTGCTGCCTTGGGACTATTCGCACAACAGACCGCTACTGACGAGGCCTCCCTCCGGGGCGCCCCACGCCGTTTTTCGGAGCAGCATTGTAGGATACCAAAAACCAGTGCGGCACCCAGATGACATCACCTGGGTGCCGTCCAGAAGCTGCCTTGGGACTATTCGCACAAAACACAGCTACTGACCATTGTTGCTTCTTTTTTCAAAAAAATGTTTAAATGTGTTTACTGTTTTTGTTGCGTTGTATATATCTATAAGTTATTAAAGTTTTATAATCCTACTACTTTGTTAGAGTGCTATATATTTTTAATGTGACACATAATTGTAAAAACTTTGATGTACAAAGAGGCATCCCTGGAATCTTCCGCTTCAGGCTCGGTCCCACACACCCTCACAGTGAGAATCCCCTCTTCAATCACAATACAGGATGGTTTTCAGATAGTAGGAACGCGTGTGGTGTGACGGATCTCATCGGGTGGGGGCCTTGATCTACTGTAACTCCTTTGAAGAGGGGTGATTCTTTACAGCTGGGGCCATAAACTACATCTGCAGGGCTAGGTGATAGCCTAGGACCGGCCTGGACAATCAGACACAGAGGAAGAGGAGTGTCAGAGGGTGCGGTAGTGAATAGGGTGAAAGGGAGGTGTCGGGCGGGCACAGGGTGTGATTCTCAGAGAAGAACAGCGCACATGGGAGGAGGTTTCTGCCCATGCATGAGAGAGAGAGCGGGGGTGACCAGTGCGTGGGGGAGATGCTTGCGAGGGTGGGGAGCCATGCTGAGGATCGGCGGCGTGCAGAGAGTGGGTCTGGTCAAGGCATCTAAAATGGCTGCCGTGCTCAACAAAAGTGTGGCATTGCAAAAAAGGCAAGATGGCGCAGACAATATTTATCAATAAGGATTAATTTATAACAATTATTTTTAACAAAATATTTACTCGCAGAGACAAAATGGCGGTCAACAGTTCCTGATTTCCTTCGAATCGAACGTAAACAGACGTCACGCAGCAAAAAAAAAAAACGCTCACGCACAGCCGCTGGAAGACATGTATCAACATATATGAGCCTCCTCAGCCACCCTCAGAAAACATAAGGGGTCAGGATACGTCTCCCGTACCCCCTTATACCCTGTAATTTAATTAAACCGAAACACAAAATGGCAAATTCCCGTTTCGCTACCAGTGTGCGGCCCGGTTCGCGAACCGAGAAGCGCTTCTACCGTGAAAAATCAATTTTTTTTATTTTCCCCACGGGACCCTTTAATAACCCCAACATCATTCCTAGTGGGTCAAGAGGGGTCTACCTTGCCCCCTTTCATTAAATTCCCCCTTCATTTTTCTCCTCCTCTTGTCTCTCGATCCTACCGAGAGACAAGATGGCGGCCGCTCCGGACTGTTTAGAATGTTGACAGACACCGGAGAGCCAATCAGCTTCGCTTCGCAAAGCTCCGTTACGCGAAAAGTACGCGATCTGGAGCGCTATCCAGGACGCTGTCACAGATATATCTGTTTTTTAAAACGTTAATTTCTCAAAATCCACTGGAGCACATATATTGAGACCCAGCAAAGGCACATCGGGCTAACAGTCCCTACTATTCGAGCTAAAAGTGAGGCCAGACGCCCTATGGAAATTAAAATGGGAAAAACGCGTTTTGGGACCCCCCTTTTTTCTCGGCCCCCCCTTGACGAAACCCCCCCACATTTTCAGCGGCTGCTCAGAAACAAAATGTGCCATTTTCCTGAAAATTTCAGCCGATTCCGTCCACAAACGCCAAAGTTATTAGACATAGAATTTTCAAAAGTCCCATAGAGAAAAAATCCTAACTATATATACCTACTCGCGACCGCCAGTAGATAATATATATATATATATATATATATATATATATATATATACACACGAGCAGGTTCAGCCCCAAAGGAGTTCCACCACAAGGAAATGCGTGGTTTACAAAATGTATTTGAAGACTTGCAAGCAGGCAGCACAACGAACAAAAGGCATCAGTTCAATCAAAGCGCCAAACATGTTTCAGGATTCCAATCCTCCCTTCTTCTGTGGCGATTCATGTAAGAAGTGAGCAAAGTTTCTCGAGCACAATAAATAATCCACATCACCTGCCCTCGTGGGCGTGGCTCTCTTCAGAGCCTTCTGGTCAATGTAGTGCTTCGAGGTATTACCAAGTGGGTGTGCTCATTTCTTCATGCAATTAAAAAACAGTATTACCCTTGTGGGCTTGTGCCAAGTCCGTAGGTTTGCCTGCCCCACTTTGTAGAAATCAAACTGTAAACATCAGCCGGAACCGGTACTGCACAGGCTCCAACAAAGTCCTTTCCGTAATTTGAAACACCCACGTGTTGGGCGCTTGCACGGACCTGCACTCAAGCAGTGGGCAGAACTCCACGGCTGGGCAACAGCCGTTTTAATATATACACACGAGCAGGTTCAGCCCCAAAGGAGTTCCACCACAAGGAAATGCGTGGTTTACAAAATTTATTTGAAGACTTGCAAGCAGGCAGCACAACGAACAAAAGGCATCAGTTCAATCAAAGTGCCAAACATGTTTCAGGATTCCAATCCTCCCTTCTTCGGTGGCGATTCATGTAAGAAGTGAGCAAAGTTTCTCGAGCACATTAAATAATCCACATCACCTGCCCTCGTGGGCGTGGCCCTCTTCAGAGCCTTCTGGTCAATGTAGTGCTTCGAGGTATTACCAAGTGGGTGCGCTCATTTCTTCATGCATTTAAAAAACAGTATTACCCTTGTGGGCTCGTGCCAAGTCCGTAGGTTTGCCTGCCCCACTTTGTAGAAATCATACTGTAAACATCAGCCGGAACCGGTCCTGCACAGGCTCAACAAAGTCCTTTCCGTAATTTGAAACACCCACGTGTTGGGCGCTTGCACGGACCTGCACTCAAGCAGTGGGCAGAACTCCACGGCTGGGCAACAGCTGTTTTAATATATACACACGAGCAGGTTCAGCCCCAAAGGAGTTCCACCACAAGGAAATGGGTGGTTTACAAAATTTATTTGAAGACTTGCAAGCAGGCAGCACAACGAACAAAAGGCATCAGTTCAATCAAAGCGCCAAACATGTTTCAGGATTCCAATCCTCCCTTCTTCGGTGGCGATTCATGTAAGAAGTGAGCAAAGTTTCTCGAGCACATTAAATAATCCACATCACCTGCCCTCGTGGGCGTGGCCCTCTTCAGAGCCTTCTGGTCAATGTAGTGCTTCGAGGTATTACCAAGTGGGTGCGCTCATTTCTTCATGCAATTAAAAAACAGTATTACCCTTGTGGG
Organism: Lissotriton vulgaris; assembly: GCF_964263255.1. Taxonomy (NCBI): domain Eukaryota; kingdom Metazoa; phylum Chordata; class Amphibia; order Caudata; family Salamandridae; genus Lissotriton; species Lissotriton vulgaris. The sequence continues at coordinate 182,528,811 of NC_141688.1, read as the reverse complement.
CTCGTGCCAAGTCCGTAGGTTTGCCTGCCCCACTTTGTAGAAATCAAACTGTAAACATCAGCCGGAACCGGTCCTGCACAGGCTCCAACAAAGTCTTTTCCGTAATTTGAAACACCCACGTATTGGGCGCTTGCACCGACCTGCACTCAAGCAGTGGGCAGAACTCCACGGCTGGGCAACAGCTGTTTTAATATATACACACGAGCAGGTTCAGCCCCAAAGGAGTTCCACCACAAGGAAATGCGTGGTTTACAAAATTTATTTGAAGACTTGCAAGCAGGCAGCACAACGAACAAAAGGCATCAGTTCAATCAAAGCGCCAAACATGTTTCAGGATTCCAATCCTCCCTTCTTCGGTGGCGATTCATGTAAGAAGTGAGCAAAGTTTCTCTAGCACATTAAATAATCCACATCACCTGCCCTCGTGGGCGTGGCCCTCTGCAGAGCCTTCTGGTCAATGTAGTGCTTCGAGGTATTACCAAGTGGGTGCGCTCATTTCTTCATGCAATTAAAAAACAGTATTACCCTTGTGGGCTCGTGCCAAGTCCGTAGGTTATATATATATATATATATATATATTACCTACTGGCGGTCGCCAGTAGGTATATATAGTTAGGACCTAGTTTCCATAGGAAATCCGCAACAATCTTTTGGAAATAACTTTGGCGCTGGTTGATGAATCTTTGCAAATTTCTCAAAGAAGATGGCCCACTCCGCTCCCCTCCTTCCCTGAAAGTTTTGGGGGGGATTAGTCAAGTGGGGGCTGAGAAAAAAGGGGGGTCCCAAAACGTGTTTTCCCCATGTTAATTTCCATAGCACCTTTAGACACGGTTACAGCTTGAGCCGCTGAACGGAATTACACCAAACTTGTCAAAATGGTAGAGTCTGATACCCAGATCACGCTTTTGGTTAAATAGTGTAAATCCCTCCAGTAGTTCCTCAGAAAATTAAAAGAGAAAAAAATTATATATCTCTAAGCGCGCACTGTGCGCGCACCCCACGATTTTTCGGAAAAAATAAATTGGGGGGGGGGCCTTGGGGGGGCTTCTCTATTTTATTTTAATATTGAGGATGCCCACCCCTCGTTTTGCCCCCGAGATCACCGCCGCGGCCCGCGCCACCTCAAGATGGCCGCCGCCTGGTTGTGGGCTTGGCCGGGAGGACGTGGTTTCCGCTTCCCCCTGCCTGGGGGAAGCCTTCGATGTCCGGTCTCCCGTGCCAAGGGGGAGACCGGGTGATGCTGGCCCGAGGAAGAAGTGTGGGCTGGTGCGGGGCTCCCGTGTGCTGAGGAAGCCCCGGGAAAAGAGGAGACGCCGCCAGCGGGCCCCCTAGGATGTGTGTGTAGACCTAGGAATCAGTGAGTGCCTATGTAGTAACTGGTATTGGTGTGTCAATGGTTTCAAGAATGGTAGTCTGGTGGAGGGGTGCAGAATTAGGCATCCTATGCTGTACTGACTTTGCCACTGGGAAAGTTTTGGATGATGGTGGGAGCAAATTTACCATTCCAATTCCGACAGGTGAATGCCTCAGAGAAGGAGCTAGATGTTTGCCTCAGTGAAAGTGTTGGGAAGGTTTTTGGGGAAAATTTACTATTCCAACTCTGATCTGTTTGCCTAAGGGAAAGTGTGGGAGGGTGGTAGGGGCATATTTACTATTCCTACTCTGACCTGTGTTTGCCTCAGTGAAAGTGCAGGATGAAGGTGGGGGCAAATATACTCTTCCTACGCGGACCTCTGCTGGCCTCAGGGAAAGAGCTGCATGGTGGAGTGGGGCAAACTTACTATTCATACTCTGACCTGGGCTGGCATTAGGGAAAGTGTTAGATGGGGATGAGGACAAAGTTGTAGTACGCAAATAAAGGTCTTAGGGGCATATTACCAACAACTAGCGATAATTATCGCTATGTTGGTTTAGCGGCGATATTTTTATCGCTGAGGAGCGGCTATTTTTATCGCTTAGGAACCTTGCTATTATCAAGGTTTATCGCCTAAGCGATAAAAATCGGCCGAAATGCATGAATATCACTGAAAAGTCCGCGATATTCATGCATTACCGAGCTAATGCTCCTAGCCATGTTATCCACCTACCATTGGAATACATGACTAAGAACTGCTCAGGCGCAGGTGTTAGCTTTTGGAGATATTCACGCTTAGCGCGAATATCTCCAAAAGTTGGTAATAGGAGATAGCGATGTTAGCGACTGTTTCCAGTCGCTAACATCTTGGCATGCCCACTTTGCATGTCATTAGTGATAAATATCACTGACATGCAAGGCGGGGCCCAAGATGGTCGCTATCTCCTACTCCTACTAGCTGTCGCTAACTGGTGTTAGCGACAGCTAGGTAATAGGGAGATAATTTTATCTCCACTTTCTTGGCTTTTAAAGCCAAAAAAGCGAAGATAAACCCCCTTGATAATATGCCCCACAATTACTAAAATTGTTTTATTAGCAAGTTTATATCAAGTAAAATATAAAAAAAATGTAACATTTTGTCTACAGAATAAAAGATAAATAACTCTAACAAAGGAGGACACACCGCCCGGCCAAAAATAACAACACGCCACAATTTTTTAGGAAAGCAAACAAGAAAGCAAGGTGAAAATGTCCTCGATGTTATCTTTAATCATTTGCAGGTTAGAAGTGCACAAGCATTTTTATATGGTGTATACATAACTTTGCATCATAACTATAAAAATCACTTAGAAAAATAAAAATGTGTTTTGATCATATTTAAAAATGAAAATCAATTTTTTTGTAGGCTATTCGGAAAACCGAATATTCCTTAAAAGATCCAAGAACCACCCTAAACCCACATATGAAATACAGGATAGCCCCTCAGAATTAAACCATGGTTACATGGTAAAGTTCTAGCCAAATGTATTTTTAAGTAAACTTTGAAGTTCTCCAAAAAAGTAAATCTTACACACCAACGCAAAATGTTATAAAAAAAAGCCAGCCAAACGTTAAAGTGCATAAACACTGAAAACCACTAATCTTTTAAATTATGGGTGTCTTATGTATGGGTTTCACCTTTGCACTGTGTTAAGTTGGCATGTGTTAGTTAGAGTATTAAAGCCATTTTTCCTTTCCTGCTTCCTCTGCACATGACACATTTTGTTATTAATGCTTTTCGCCTAGTTAGGTATTTTGCTTTACACGAGAATAACATGTTTGCTTATAATATCAGTCTTGCTTGGTAAGCTATGTCTGTACAGTGGGTGCCGAGGCCTTCAAGGTTATCTCAATACAGCGCTTATTGTTTGGATTGATCAGCGCACAGAGTAGACATAATATGGATGCAGCTGTGGCCAACTTTGGTTTTAGGCGCGAATGATATTCCACTGCGTAAGGTAGGAGACACACACTTGATGAATATCCATATGCAGAGTGTTGGTGTGGGAGATGATGTGATCCATTTCCACTGAACCTAAAGGTATGGGTCCGATCTTCTAAATCCAAAGAGACCTACGGTAGATATAATATAATATACTAGCTAGGGAGGGTAAACTTAGGTTCTATTTAGACATGTTTCCTTTAGCATTTTAACATGCTTTCTCCTTTTGTATTTTATGGAATAGTAACTATATTTTTAACCTTGATCTTTATAATATGTTTGCTTGTATTAGCTAAGATACTGCGTATGAAAACACTGCATTAGAAATAAACATTTCAAACTTGCACGTGTTCTCATTGACTCCTCGTTCTGGATTGATATGTTAGTATAACGAAAGAGTGTTCATGTGTTCCACGTTACCTGAGGTGTTCTAAGTCCATGTTCTGGGTTGTCTAAATCATTGGGGTTTTGTTAGTATCAATGAGACACTGATTGCTAGTCTGGTAGGGGATTTTGGATACTAAGGTGAGTTTTGGCACACCCTAATTCACTGAGCTTCTAAGTCTCTATGCAAAGTTCTGTGTGGGAGCAGAATCTTGCTACATGGCGCCCAACGTTAGTGGTCTTATTACATGACTCTTGAGTAGTACTAATATCGGTCTTAACACCCTTCGCAATTGTTTCCGGAAAACAGTGGTGTCAGACAAACCTATCTATATTAATATAGGTACTTTCAAGCTTGAATCTTTCTAAACGGTTTACTTGAATTACTACCCAGTTGTGCTACGTACTTTTTGTTGTACCTTTCTTTTTCTGTGTCACTATGGCGGTGCGCAATCACTTGCAGAATTATCATGTCCCCGTGGATGGCATGGCCGTGTTTATGGTGGTGAGAGCAGAGGTGGCTTACCCATACGAAATATTTTATTCGTTGGAGACCTTCCCGGCTGTGAACGCTAATACCAATGTGTTCGACACATACACTCACACCACTGTGCCGCAGGTATATGCTCCATATAGGACACAGGAAGTTCCAATTGATGCTTGGCAGCACCAAGTTTAGTTTGATGGCACCCTACCCCACTCCTTGACGGCACCGAGGTTAGGTCCTTTGTCCATTCCAGGCGCTACATGGCCTGTTTTGGCTGGATTTACACTGCATCCTCGACATTAAGCGGTTGCCGTTGCTGATTTGCGGCAGTTACATACTGTCGCATTAATGTAATTAGGTTGTTAGGGCAGTGCATAACCCGCAATCTCCCGGGCGGGGCCCCAGGAGGTGCAGCGCTTCCTGCTGGACAGGGTGGAATGAATTTTAGCCCTGTAATGGTCAACGCAGTGATGGGCAAGCGCCCCCAGGATAAGGATACATTTCCTTTCTGGCTTGCTGAAAAGTTTGACCAGCTGGAAGCAGTATTTCCTAACATGACTCCTGGTGAAAAACATAGGATTCTGACAATTAACATGCCTAAGGACTTGACCCCAGAAATTGGTGACTGTGAGTCATGGGGGAAGATCTTCGCAGCAGTTTATACGAGGTGCTTTGGCACTAGGCATGGGCGGAAAATCCGTTCCGCTCGCGGATTTTCGGGAAATCCGCAATCCGCGAGATTTGCGAATTTCCTGCAAAATCCGCAAATCCGCGAGCAGCGGATTTTGCTCGCACTGCTCGCACTGTTCGCGTGAGTTCGCGCCCCGCGAATAAGTGCGAAATTGCAGAAATATGATCTAAGCAAAACTGAAAGTAACTACTTACCAGGTTCAAAAGTTCAGGCACATCATTAGTAGCCATTTCCTGTAGTGCTTCCTGAGGGGCCCCTCCAGAGTTCAGTTGCCAGTTGAAACTATTATGTGACCCTGCTCTGAACCTCAGAATAGTTACACATATGCCACAAAGGTCATGAATTACAGCTAAGGGAGACAAGCAGGAGCCAGGCTGGAAGTTAAAATCCATTAATCAGCCCCTAATTCATTATTGTCAGTTGGGGCAGGGCAGGTGTTGTAACTAATTTTGCAACAATGAAAGCACTTAGCAAGTGCAAAAGATCACTAATCAGGAAGCACTAAGGAAGCAGGTGCCAGCTAAAAAAATATTCTGTGACACATTAATCAGCCCCAAATTAATTCAGGTCACTTGAGGCAGGGAAGGTGTGCTTTGCTTTGCCGAAAATAATGTACACTGGACAACCAGAGGGTGTGGTGATGAAACAGAGGGTGGCATGGGTGGGCCAGAGGGTGGCATGAGTAGTCAGAGAGTGGCAGTGGTGACAGAGAGTGGCAGTGATGAAGAAGAGTGTCCCAAACAGGTTGGACACGTAGAAACAACAAGTTCGCAAAACTTGCGACCCGACAGGTAAGTTCGCAAATTGCGAAATTGTAAAAACCCTCGCGAACTGGCAGAAACACGGGCGAACACAAAAAAAAAAAAAATCCGCAAATTCGCGGGAATTCGCGGATTTTGCGGATTGCGAGTTCGCAAATCCGCAAATTCGCGGATTGCCAATCCGCAAAATCCGCTCATGCCTATTTGGCACTCCGTCCATGACTGTACTTTTGACGGTCATTAAGCGTGTTCAGCATGAGCACGGACCTGAGGCAGCGGTTGAATTGGGTATGCGCCTATGTGGCTCCTTTGATGTAGTTTCCGATCTCATACTTGCGAATGTCAAGGGGGATGCGGTTAACTTTCAGGTGTCCAATGCATTGCAGGCGATTCCCGATGCCGACAAACCCCGACAGTTACCGAGGATTATTGTGGCGGCTTATAAAACCGTGGGCCACAATAGCGTGGGTCTCAAGCCTTTTTCCACTAAAGAGAAAAAGCAACCCCAAGGGCCGAAGTCAGAGAATGACGATCAGCCCAAGACCAAAAAACTAAATTGCCCGAAAAAACAAAAACAGGGTAAACAACAACAACAGCAGAAACAGGAGTCTCGTCCTGCGTCACCAGTGCCTGCGCCTACAAAACGTATTTATGACTTGCGCAATCGCGCAATGATAAAATCGCCTGATCGTTTTCAGGTTTCTGAACAACGCTCTCCTCGTTCTTTTCAGGTCTCATCAGCCTCATCGATCGGTGGTGGAGGAGGCGGCAGAGGTCGGGATGGCCAGCAAGGATGCGACCAGCCCCGCCCGAAAGACGGTAAAGGCAAGCAGGACGATTCAACACCGTAGAGGTCCCAGTTTCAGAAAAAGAAAGTTGCCGCTTTAACAGTGATCTATACCACACCTAGTGAGAACGCAGCTTCGGAATCAGACATGGGCTCTGACCTTGCTGGACAGCGCGGTGGAGATTACCATCGTGCGAGAGGCCCTGTGTCTGCTACTGAAGGTGACAGCGACTGATCGATATGTTGTTGTGGATACGGCTGATACCTGAGTAGCTCCCCCTGATAGACTTTATTAAATAGTCCTTTTAATTTAAGGTGACATACAACATACAATCAAAGGGGTGTTTTGGGAGAATCTTACGACTACATATGATATTTTGTTAGCGGAGGCTGACTGGCCCCCACATTTTGTGCTCGCAGCTCTAAGAGGGGAGGAGGGAATCCTCCCTAGTTTCGCGCACACGGTTTTGAAAGAGAATGCACTGAATTTTGCAGGAGAGTGGGCTAAGGCTCTTGTGCCGGCTTTTTACCGTACACAGTGTGGTTGGGATACATTTTTTCCTCACCACGAGATACCTTTACGGTCTATGCCACAGCCTCAACCTCAATATCCCATCCAACGTGAAGCAAAGGCTTCCGTCACGGAAATCCTTGAACAATTGGAATATCAAGGTGTGATTGAAACTTGTGTGTCACTGATGAATAACCCTCTTTTTACTGTGACCAAGCCTGACGGTTCGTACCATTTGGTATTGGATTACCGGCATTTGAACTCGCATTGCCGTACCTGTGCAGTACAAAATACCCACGGCTCTGCTCTTGTGGGTAGTCTTGTGCAAAAAAGTTTTAAAACTACACTTGACATTTCCAACGTTTTTTTGCCCACAATTTGGATGGACTGAGTTCCCAATGGACCAGTTTTACCAGTGGCGGCAAACAGCACCAATTTAAAGGCTTAGCGATGGGCTATAAGAATAGTCCAGGCGTGCTTGCTGGATTTTTAGAGAGGATAGACACTGATGCATGTTCGTATGTGGATGACATATATCTCACAGACGACGAACTTTGGGCGCATCTGTGTTTCATTGACTGCATAATTTGTAACTTTGCGGACTTCGGTTACAAGATTAACTTTGCAAAGTCACACATTGCAGAGTACACAGTGTTGTTCCTGGGCTATGAGCTCAACAATGAAGGTCGAGGATTGGCCCCTCACTTCTAGGAGAAATGCGCACAACTGCACGCTCCTACAACTCTGAAAAAATTACAGTCCTTGCTGGAATTTTTTAATTTAGGGCGTACTTATATTCCCGAATATGCCCAGCGTATCAAGCCTTTGTATGCTCTGATACAACCTGCTTTTACCAAATCTTGCTGGCTGCCAGAACATTCAGCGATTTTGCAATCTTTGCAAGCTGATCTTCTAATTCTTACGACCCGTGATAAACACACCAACCTGGTGGTAAGAATCATCCCTGGGGCGGTGGGTTTCACGTACCTTACTGTTAACGAAGGAGACAGAGTACCTATTGCTTACAAGTCACACTTGTACACTTCGGCTGAAATGCGATTTTCCTCTGTGGAAAAAGTTTTGACAGCAGTGCAAATGGCAATTCTCAAGGAACGTGTACTGTCGCAGAGAAAATGCATGTTGGTTGTAACCTCGTTTCCTGTATTAGAGGCAGTGACGAAAGCCAGTGTACCAAATTCTAAAGCTTTGCACCCTCGGTGGATACAATGGGCAGCATCATTCACGTCTCCGGATGTCACGTTTATATTTGATGCCTCCTTACAGTCGCAGGAGTTTTTGCAGTATGAATTCGTTCATCCTGCTACTTTAGCTATGCGGCCTTTGGAGGACTTCCATTGCATCATATTCGTATACACTGATGGTTCTGCGCACGTTGCGCGTGGGTCTAAGCATGCATACGTTTCCACTTGCGCTATTGTGGTAGGTGCCATGGTGAATGACGAGTTCAAGTCCAGGGTCGTGCACACGCAGACTCTAGGGGACTGCACCTCACAATTGGCAGAGCTTCGAGCTCTGATGCTTGCAGTGGAGTACGCTGATCCTGGTGTGTCCGGTTCCAGTGCTTGGTGTGAAGGGCATGAGAACAGTCATTTTACCACCACTTCCAGGTCGTAAAGAGAACAGGTATATCTCCATTGACAATGTCAAAATACACAGAGTGGCCGATTCTTCTTAATATGACACCGGCAGTCTCATGTCCTTCGATTTTGAGAAATTCTGTTTTGGCACCGGTTTCCAATCCTGTGCCTGATGTTGCTCTCGAGTTGCCTGCAATTTCCAGTCCTTTATTGAGCATACTGCCTGGTACTCAACATTATGAAACTAACTATACTTATCCTACTGACTTATCGATGCCTGATTTGCAAACTCGCTTGGCTACAGAATCCAGATTTTCATTTGACACTGTATCACACATATCTAATAAGCCCTCGAAGATTTTCTAATTTAGCAAGACTGTTTAAAAAACATTTTTTGATTCCCCCTTGCACTTATATTTGGATGGTCCTTTTTTCGATTTAACTTTTTCTGTTTTAAATATTTTTATTGATAAATGAATGCACATATAGCACAGCACAACATATAATCCAAAAACAAAATTACACATGTTATTTACTTTTCCATTCAAAGTACATTATTCACAATTCTAAAAGAAAAGATGAGTTACAATAGGCCTTTCGTACATACACCTATTCCAATAGGACTGAGCGGGATCTACCCGTATATCGTTTCTAACACCACTCCGCTATTCCTCCACTATGTCCCCTTTCCACAGCATCAACGGTTTCCAGATCTTCTTACCTAATGCCCTACCCCTTTTTTCTTTCCTTTCGTATATACCCTTTTCAAGAATGTAAACAGCCAAAAGACTAGCAAGCCAATGCCGCATAACTGGGGGAGTCTTATCCAGCCATGTCCTGGCAAGCATCAATCTTAAAACAGCCATAGCTAAAAATAGGAATTCTTCCTGGATATTGTTATATTCTGTTGCTACACCTAACAACATTAACTCTGGGGTAAGGATGGTGTTGACCCCTAAGCGATGTGTTAAGAATTGCTCAATATCTTTAATCAGCGTATACAATTGCGGGCATGTAGAAAAGATATGTATAATGTCAGCTAATGGTGCAGCACAACGGAAGCACGTCGTCCCTGAAGTGCCGCCCCACTGGGCTATTCTAGCCGGAGTATGGTAAAGCGAGAAGAGCGTTTTATAATGCTGCGATTGCAGCGGGGCTGAGCACAACACTGTACAACCAAGCTCCAGGGAATCTTGAAATCTAACTATCTCAATCCCTAGCTTATTCACCCATTTACCACTATGCTTCCCCATATCGTCTGGCTTAGTAATAACCAGATTTGCATATACACTGCGGATCGACACCCCCCCTCCCATTCGTATCGCGTCCAGTATATAATTATTATTAAATCCTGGCACTCCCCCCGTATATTACACAGGAAGCTGCGTACCTGCAGCTATTTAAAAAAGCTGTTCCTACTTATATTAAACTTATCCTGCAGTTCCACAAATTGCATAATCCCTTGAGTGCCTATCAAATCACCCAGTTTTCTAAGTCCTTTCCCTGCCCATTCTGTCATGATCGAATCGGAGAAAATTTCTAAGGGGTGGGATCTGTTTTTATAAAGCCGAGTATACCTGTTATATCTTCCTAATCCCACTCTTTTCAAAAAGGCCTCCCAAATGTTGTATGCGGCCTGCACTGTATTGAATTGTGTCCTTTTAAAATATGACGAGTCTAGACAATTAAGAAATGCATTCTCCGCTACTGTCCCGAGGACAGTGGCATAAACCTTAGTGGAGCTGTCTGTAATCCTTAGACCAAGCCCCCCCTCCTATCAGTCCCTGCATGTATTGTATTGTAGCTGCCCAATAATACAATCTGAAATCTGGGGCCCCCCATCCTCCTCTATCTCTAGGGAGAGAAATAAATCTATATGCCCAACTTGTCTTTCCGTGCGCCCATATAAATTTGTTCAGAATCGCCTCTAGCTTACAAAACCAGCTGGAATCAACTAACAATGGGATTGCCCTAAATAAGTATAAAAACTTTGGCAAAAAAATCATTTTGATCACATTCGTACATCCTACTAAAGTTAGATGTAAATTGTTCATTCGTACCTGATCTAGAGATACTTTAGCTATTAGAGGTGTCGTATTGCATTTGACAATGTCGTCTAAATCTGCGGTGATCTCCACCCCCAGGTATACAGCAGATTTCACTACCCGACTATCAATACACATGGCATATGAGTTTTTGACTATCTGGGTCTTATTCCTATTTATTCTATATCCTGAAGCTCCTCCAAACCGGTGGGCTTCCGCTTCTATCTCTTGGATAGCTAATGTGGGATTGTAGGAGACAATGGCTACATCATCCGCATAGGCAAATGTTTTAAATTGCTTCTGATTTATAGTGACTGCAGGTATGTTAATATTGGATTCTAACCTCCTAAGCAGAGGAACCATTTAGAGCGCAAATAATAGAGGTGAAGAAGGGCACCCCTGCGGCTCACTGGTTAGAGGCGGCAGACCCGAGAGCAGAGGACGGCCCGGGACCAGGGTTCGATTCCCGGCGCGGCAGGTTTCTGGACCAGGGTCAGCGGACTCGATAATTCTCTCTCGCCTCGGTGCCCACTCTGATCAGCGATCACACTCGGCAACTCTGGGCATTAGCTTGCCTCATCTTCACTAACGGCCCCACCAGACCGCCGGGGATGCCTGGTCTCACCCTGGAGATACCCATTAAGGGACCATCTCTCAGGGAAGCCAGGAAGGGTTTCGCAGCGGTCGAAGCGCCTTGGGACCCTCCGGGTAAGTAGTGCGCTATATAAATGCCTATACATTACATTACATTACATTTCCTAGTCCCTCTGTGGATCTGCACAGAGGCTGTTTACCCCCTGTTAATCTTTATTCTAGCGGTTGGCCCTGTATATATAGTGCCTGAATCGCTTGACCACATCCAGCACCCAGCCCATATCGAATAAGTACTGTCCATAGGTAGTCCCAGGAGACCCTATCGAACGCCTTCTCAGCGTCTAAAAAGAGAGCTGCAATAGGATCCCCTGGGACCCCCATGGCAACAAACAGGGTGATTACCAGTCTGATATGTTGCGTAGTTCCCTTCCCAGGTATAAACCCATGCTGGGTGTCACTAAACAAGCCCTAGATCACTTTTGCTAATCTATTGGCCATTATCTTTGAGTACACTTTTGAGTCGGCATTCATCAAAGTAATTGGCCTATAGGATCCTAGGGCTGTGGCAATCTTCCCTTTTTTTTAAATGACAATGATATCTGAACCTCCCCAAGACTTTGGGATAGAGTTCCCCTGTTGGGCCTGCAGGAACACATGCAACATTTCACCGAGAATCCCTCCTTGAAATATCTTGTAAAATTGAACTGGCAGCAAGTCGGGGCAGCTGCCTTCCTGGCCGGAAGATCACCTATTGCCTTAAACACTTCTTCTAGACTAATCGGGGCTTCTAATATTGCCTTATCTACCTCCGCGAGGTGTGGGACGTTTCCACCCATGCTCTGATCTAGATATTCTGTTATACCTACTACTCTATAACCATCCTCTATGTTATATAAGTCTGTATAAAACTGTCTGAAGACTTCTCTAATTCCCTCTGTATCCCTCCTAATGATCCCTTGATTAGCCATAATCTCCTTAATCTCGCCTGAAGTCAATTGCTGTCTGGTTCGGATTGCCAGGATATGCCCTACTCTTTCGCTAAGTTCAAACACTTGCTCTTTCTAAACTAAATATTTCGCTGCTGCCTTACTGCTAATTTCCTCTACCACCTCTGCTTTCAATTGAATGATTTTAATTAGCTGCATCTCCAGGGGTGCATTCCGCTGTATTAATGAACACAACTCTTCCTCTGCCTGTCCAATTATCCTAGCCAATTGTTCCACCCTGCTTCTTTCCCGCTTCTGTTTAGACAGAGTATAGCACATCGTCTCTCCCCGGGCTGCCGCCTTAAACGCATCCCAGACAACTCCTGCCGACGTACTTTCCCTATTAAACTCCCAAAACTCCTGTATACATTTATTCATATGCACCACATATTCTGTATCCTTCAGGAGTGCTCTTTCAAAAGTCCAATCATTTACTCTGCATGCCATCCCTTCCAAGTTAACCGCCAGAACCAGAGGGCTATGATCTGATACAATCCTAGGGTATTTCTGAATTCTAGATCTTGCCAGCAGGTGGTTCGAGATTAAAAAATAATCTAGTCTTACCAGACTCCTATGTGGTGCAGAGTAAAATGTAGTACCATCTACCATCGGATGAAGTCCTGCCCACACATCGCAGAGTGAATTATTTTGTGCCATGGCTGTGACAGCTCGAAGTACTCGTTTTTTCCTGCCGACATAGCCCTGACCTACTTGTAGTCCACTGCCAGAGGGCAACCTAATATTCAAATCCCCGCAGCATATAATTGGTTCTGGCCAGTGCGCCAATTCTGCGTCAAGGTATTCAAATAACTCCGGGCCGTCCTCGTTGGAACCGTAAACCGAGACAATTGTGAACCTCACCTCCCTTATAGATTACTTCAGCTAACACCCACCTACCCCCCTGGTTTTCAAGTTTCTTCACCACTACTCAATCCCTCCCTTTGGCCAGTATCACTACACTCCTTGTTTTAGACCCCTGCTTTGTACATGCCAGGAGGTTAAACCCCAGCTGGTCTAGTTGGAACGTCCTCCCACCCTCAACATGCATTTCCTGCAAGCATATCATATCTAACCTCATTGTTTTAAGCACTGCCGTCACCCGAATCCTTTTCTGGGGATCATTCAAACCACAAACATTTATTGAGGCTATTCTGCAACTCATCTAGAATACAACAAAAGGTTCCTCGATATACCTGTATAAATCTGATACTAAACCAAAAAGAAATGTGCTGTGCTGTTTGTGCTCCCTCTTCACCCCCTGCAACCCCCCCTCCCTTACCCCTCCATCCCTGCCCTCCCTTTGTAACCCCCTCTTCCTTCCCCCCACCTGTAAAGAAGTCCTGGGCCATATTGCACCCAGGTGTAGGTGTCAGTTAGAGCAGTGCGCCTCAGTCAAGCCCAATGGCCCGGTTGAAAGTAAGTACATCTAGGGTAGATATAGTACACATACCCTATTTCTCTTTAACAACGAGTCATCCTTTAAGAATCAATATATTTTTTACCACTTTGTTTAACACTTGGTGCCCTTATTTTTTACCAATATTTTACTTAGCTCTCTCAGAAATTTCTTTTAAATAAGTCTCGGCTTGAATTTCACTGATAAAGCTTTTACTAGTGCTCCTGTAGATTACTTTCAGACGTGCAGGGTTTTGTAGGAATACAGTTGCACCAATTTGCTCGAATGGAGCAATCAATTGCCTCATCCTCCATCTCCGTTCCACTGTAGCGTGTGCAAAGTCTGGGCGGACGAAGAAGGAGAAACCTTGGAATTCCTTTTTATTTGAGGGTCTAGCAATGTCATAGATAGCCTCTCTTAACCTAAAGTTCCCAAAGTTAACCAATACTGCTCTTGGATACTGGGGTGCCTTATAGGTGCGTTTAGGGAGTGTCAAGGGGAAGCGATGTGCCTGTTGAACGTCACTATTCATATTCCCGGTTTCAAGTTCGGGAAAAGCTGTTTTTAACAGATTAATAATAAAACTCCTTGGATCATTTCCCTCTGCACCTTCAGGGATGCCAAGGAAGCAAAGATTATTTCTCCTGCCTCTATTCTCTAAATCCTCAACTTTTTGCATCAGATCGTGAATAATTCCTTCATGCTCTTCTCCTTGCTTTTGGAGTTTACTGTTGCCAGTCTCTAGATCTTCTGTATGAGTTTCCACAGACGACATTCTGTTCGATATTTCAGAACATGTTAGGTCTACTTTTTGAATAACTCCTTGGAGTTTTTGAATAGCAGCTCGATTTCTATTGCTGTCGTCCTTAACGTCTTTGTGAAAGTGCTTAATAGATTTTAATACTTCATTCAATGATGGCTCCCTTGAAATTCCTGTTCCGCCGCTTTCATCATTTGGCAGTGTGGTATTTCCCACATAATCTCCCATATGGTCACTATGTATTTCCTGGTCTCTTGCAATTTTTGGGGTTGAGCCATTTCCTGTATGATTAAATCTTGCTTTGGCTTGATCCATATTACTTCCAGGGTCTGTGGTTTCATCATATACTGTCTCACAGTGCCGTCTATGCCTTATTCTGTTTTTCTCTTGTCTTTTCTTAGGTGTGATATTTTGAGCAGGTGCCCCTGATTTCCCCAAAGCTGTGCTTTCAGATAGCTCCAGACTTGTTGTTACTGGTTTATGGGTTGTACTTGTTTCGCTGACCTCACAGGCTTCTTCCCCCTCGTCTGACTCGCCTGCCTCACTGGAGATAGAAACCCCTGTCTCATAAATTTCTGAGTCAGACTCTTCAGAGGATTTTTCGGTCTCTGAAGGTAGTTTATTTCCCGGAGAAAAAGTTTGTGCCGTAAGTAAAGTATGTTTGGGTCTCGAAAGGTCACTAGAAGGTACTGGCAGCCTTTCACTTGGTGCAGGTATGGTTGTAATTAACCTTTCATTCTGTACCTCTTTCTGTACCTCTTTCCCCTGCATTATATCTATGGACAAAGAGCAGCTTTCTAGAGCAGGATCTGGAGTAGTAGTGACAACCATACTGTGTCTCAGCATTTCCAGTTGGTCATTATGCCCTTTTTAGGCAACTAATGTATCCTGTTGCCATTTTTTGAATAGTTTTCCATGAACGTCCTTAGGGATTGGGCTAAATATAGTCGTTATTCGTGGTTGAGAGTCTACCTGATGACCAGTGCTATTTGCAGACTCCTTCAGATTTTTTATAGTCTGTAGCCTCTTTGCTTTTTTGAGCAATTATTCGAGATTCTCGTTTTCATTATGGTTATCATTATCGAGCTCCTCTAAATCCTCCGCCACCTTGTACTTTTCCTTTACTTTATCTTTGCCTTTACCTTTATCTTGATACAGATCTTTATCCGACAGTATTCCCAATTTTTGATCGAGGCTTTTTTCTATCTCTTTCACAGTGTTTTTGTGTTTATATTTATTTTTATTTTTATCCTTATCCTTTCTTGTCATTACTACTTTCGGTATTTCTTACTTCAAGGCTCTCTTTTGCTTTGGATCCTCTAGTTTCAACCCAACGCTGTGGGTCCATTACCTTCTGCGTATTATTTAAATTTTGTTTTCTGAGACCTTTTCTGAGACCTCTCCTGAAAATTCTTGGTAAATTTCCTGAACCTGAACCTGATCCATTGGATGTCCGTCTGAATGTACATCTGATTCAGATATTTGCTCTCCATGTCCAGATATTTGTTCTCTAATTTGCTCGACTATTTGTCCTGTTGTCCCACAAGAGCCAGACATTTCATATGGTTGAAACTGTGCCTGTACTATGATCTGCACGCTGACTGGTGCACCCGTATATGCCTGTGACCTTTTTTGTTTTACAGCAAGCACTGCTGCTACTCCTTTATCTTTAGTTTTGTTTTTGTTTATGGTTGTGGTAGCTGTAGATGTAGATGTAGATGTAAATGTCTTAGATACTGCAGAAACTGTGGCTGTTGTAGGTAAATTATGTCTCGAACTACTTGATACCCCTGCTACCCCAGCTCTTGCTCTAGCTCTTGCTCTGATATTTGCTTGTACCATACGAGTTCCTTTTGCAGCTTTTGCAACTTTTGCAGCTAATAGTACTTTACTTACTACTGTAACTTTCACCAGCACGTTCCTCGCTGCTTTTGCAGCTTTCTTGGAGTATTTGTAACCTAAATTTGACAGTGGTATTTTTGATGAGTCCTTAGTCCAAGCTGCCTGGGGCTCTATTGTCGCATATCCCTGAATCCCACGTGTAGTCCCACGTGTATTCGAATTTACCGACCCCGCCAGCCTTACTAAGACTTATAGGTATTTTTATATATTTTTATTTTTGCACAGCTTTTTTGCGTTCCGTACTCTATGTCCTTGTATTCTGGCGTTGTCTGGCATTGCAGAAGACCTTTTTTTTCACCTCCATGCAATCAGTTTTGCTGAAGTCAAAAATGCAAATGAGCAGATGAGATGTGCACCACGAGTCATAAAAGTGAGCCCAGAGAAGGTAAAGGAAAGCGAGGTGAATGATTGATCAATTGTACTGATTGTACCCACCGCTGTCAGTAACACAGGGACAGTACAAGGGACAGTACAAACAGTACAAGCAGTACAAGCAGAGAGCAGATATACGGGTTGAGAAAACAAGCCGTGTTTGGTGGTTAATAGCTTGGAATAAAGTCAAATGTCAATCTTTGTTAGCTTGTTAGCTTGTTATCTTGTTAACTTTGATAGCCGATATAGCAGGGCCACGTAGCGTTTAGGGATGACAAATAAAGTGAGTGAGCTCAAGCAAATATTATGGAGGGAAAAAGTGTGCAAAGCTATACTCACTGTACTCACAGTTTAGCCGCGAAACATCCCCGTTGCCCCCTTTTCTCTCTCAGCACTCTGACCCAAGTCTGCTCTTGAGACAAATCCGAGTTTTTGCGTTCTACTTTCCTTTCCGCATCTCCTTTCCCCTTCTCGTCCGAGTTCAGAGCTTTAGGGCTTTAAAGCACACTCAGCCCCCACCACACTTCGAAGGCTCCACATGGCTCCACACGGCTCCACTTCTGACTTCTCACTTTCACCGTGCCTCTCGCCTCTCAGTCGTTGCAATCTCTACAGTGCCCCAGGCTCCAGACTCCAGACCAGACCCCAGGCTGTCGCTGCCGCCTTACTGCTGCTTTAATTGCTTTGTTACTTTAACCGCAGCGGGACCGGTCACAACTGCAACCCGCAGTAGCGCCTGCTCTCCTCTCCGCTCTCTCAGCAGGTATCACAAGTAGCAAATATGTCATCTGCTATTAATACACTGCTGGCAGTCTTAGACCCGACCGCTTACATTTGCCGAGGAGTTTGTTTCTTTCCCCTCTTTTTCCGACTCCGACCAAGATCCAGGCTCACGGAGCAAACACCAATGCGTCCACTCACACTGATGCCATCTCTGTCTCACAGGTACCACGCCCCCCTCTCAGAGCGCACCTTTTTATGACAATTGGTTTTGTATTTTATTTTTTCCCTCTCGTCAATGGACACTATGTCGAGGAAAGAACTGACATTCGACATATCAATGGAACTTTGGCTCCCCATTCCTCATCGCACAGAAACATCACAGCTTGGCCTGTCCTAGATGGCATGGGCCCACTGAGGTTATAAATATCCCCAATGTACTTAGAGTGTCAATGGGGGATGTGGTTAAACAAAAGATACATTCTGATGATTGGGATGTTCAGGCCATTGAATCGTTGTTCTCTGATTTGAAATATTATGCTGCCTTTGATGCTGAAGATTTGTACTTGGAGTCTGCTAATTACGATGATTTGTATTGTTATCAACATTTTGGCAATCACTACCTGCATAAAGCTAATACCAGGAGACTCACTGTAAATTATACCCAGTGGGAACACTGTCCAGACCCTGTACAAGGCAGTTCTGCTACCTTTTTGAAAAGGTTCACTTACTTTACAGATTTTAATCAATCTAATCCTAATGCCTTTTATTTTAAAATGGCTGAAAAGTCAATTTCCAAAGTTAGACTTGCCAATACTAAATTACTGTATTCGAAGTCCTTTCTAGACCAGTTGGTTGGCTGTTGGGGGCTACGAGTTGTGGAAGGATACAACTGACCTTAAATCAGTTTGGGGTTCTAAAAGTTGGCAAGTGCAAGGCACAGAGGTTTTGCAACGAGCATGCCTCATCCCGAACCATATGTTGTTTTTTAATTCTACTATTTCACAAACAACATACTTTGGATTGGCTGCTCCTAAAAGATTGAATGCTCCTTCCTTTCCTGACTTAGAGGAATATTCCGGTTGGGGTAATTTTACGAAATATTCCATGAGAGAGTTACAAACTCTGTTAATGAATTCCTCCTTTAACATATCCAGTTTGGATCCCGAAGGCTGGTTGCTCTGGCACAGAAGTGCTGATTCATATCAGCATTGTTTTCTGGGTTTAGGTCCTGGCTATACACAGGTCAGGGTAGATCCCCGTTTTGAAAGTGGCCATTCTGTTACTACCTATTGTGTGGGAAAATTGTGTCAGAATTGGCTCAGACATTCTACCTTGGCGTCAGTTAAACTGCATTTATCTAAACTGAATGATTTTATTAAAGGCCCGGCTAAAGGTAGATCAAAAAGATGGATATATATGCTGTTTATAATGAAATTTGGAAAGCTTCCCAGATTGAGGCGGCTATCCGCCTTAGGGCTATAGATCAAGCTAATTTAGAAAAAGTGCTAGCAGTTGTAGATAACAGCATTAACACACTCTCTTCTCGCAGTTAGATAATATTGTGTCATCTGTTGTGCAAGATGAGGTATCTACCCTGTACCATGGTCAAAATCAATTACGTTCCATTTTGCAGTTTGCATGGACCTTGCAGACACTTAAAGCCTCTAAAGTGCCATGGCATTACTTGAATACGTCTGCCTTGTTTGCCCCCTTTAATTTGACTGACAAACAACGCTTACTATCAATGAAGTATGCTTCTTTTTCCATGTTGCACATTGAGAAGTTAGAACCTTTACCGTTTTCTGTGGCTGAAGCAAATTCTGCTACTTGGCTTATTCATGGTTTGATTGGATGTATGACGGTACAACGCGTACCGTCACAACGCATCCCTTTACACCGCATCCCTTACAACGCGAGTCGTTACCACGACTTGCGTTGGGGGCGCGGATTTCGAATAGTATAATTTACTATTCTAACACCAGTCCCCGTGGACCCTAGGGAAGGTGTTGGGATAGTAAATTTACTATTTTAAATCCTTTAGCGCCCTCCAGCGCAAGTCATGGTAACAACTTGCGTTGTAATGGCCGCGTGGTAAAGGTACCGTGTGGTAAAAACTTCGTGGTAAAGGATGTTTACCGGTTTGATTACTCTTCCTTTTCCTTTATTTGCATTTACAAATTGTGTAAAATACTTCGCCATTGGCAGATATGAGCCTCTAGGAAGTTTTTATCTCCATGAAGCCTGGTCGCTTTCTTTTACATACAGATGTCTTAGGGAAGGAAGAGAAGTTTATTTAAATGGTGAAGAATGCACTGAAGCACCAGATCATTCATTAATGCGTCAGCATATCCAAATACATGGCTCTTGCAACAAAGACAAGCCTAATTTAGCCTGTGTTTTGAAAGGTACACCCGTGCCTGCAATAGCTCCCACATTCACATTGCTGGCTAACGGGAGTTATTTACTTTTAAACAATGAGGATTGCTGTGGGTTAATTAAAGGGATTGCTTATGTCGTTACAGTCAGTGAACGTGTAATTTGTTGCAAGAATGTAATGTATCCACCCCCGCATGGGAAACTTGATGTTTCCATCTGGCTTAAGATTCCGACCTTGAAAGCAGAGTTCAATAAGATGAGTCGCATAAGAGCTCTATTGTCCCAGAAAGAAGTTGCCCTCACATCTGCGCGTGAAACATTTGTCCTTCACATGGCTAACACCCGCATAGAAGTACATGCCTTGTTAAACACTGATCTGCCCTTGCACTTCGGTGAATTAATTCATACAATCTTCAATGTGTCCTCCACTTCGGGGCTGGCTCACTTTTTTAAAGTTGTAAGCAGTGGCTTAGTGACTTCCTTCCAAAATATTTTGAGTCATTCCAGCTTTCTTCCATTCTATTTTTTTCAGCCTGTTTGGTGGATTTCCCTTGATACTGGCTCTTACAGCTGGCGTACTATAGCTGTTCTGTCTATTTCAAAATGGATGCACATCCTGTGTTGCAAGATGGACTGTCTCGGCTAGGGCTTCTTCTCGCCCGGATGCTTGAGTATTATGGTGCGCTGCCGCTTGCCACACTGAGTGCAGCATATGGATTATCGTTTCGATTTTCCTACTTTACATGCGTTCAGCCTGTTTTCCATTGCCTGAGTTGCGATTTTGAATGGGCCATGGATTTGTGTCTCTGCACCACGGTATCTCCCAAAGCGGATTATAATCAGTTTTTGAGTCCCTTAGTTGCTCATGAATTGCTTTGTTCTGATTGAGGGATTATGGCCTTTGCAGCGATGCATGGTGTTCTGGGCCGTTATAATGTGTTCGCAGCTGCGCAAGATTTCTTGCCTCGCAGTTTCCTCGAGTTGTCCTCTGATGGTGCAAGAGGCTCCGGTAAGCGAAGTGTATGTATGTTCTTTCGCTTTGTTAAATTGGATTGCATTTTTTTTCTCCTTCGATTTTTTAGGTGCCAAATTGGAGACTTGTATTTGAACTAGCAAACTTGAACTCTGCGTTCCTAAATTGCCCCTTTATGCTTGTCCTATCAGTGCTTGGATCAAAGTGAGGGTGTCTTATGTATGGGATTCACCTTTGCACTGTGTTAAGTTGGCATGTGTTAGTTAGAGTTTTAAATGCCATTTTTCCTTTCCTGCTGCCTCTGCACACGACACATTTTGTTATTAATGCTTATCGACTAGTTAGGTATTTTGCTTTACACGAGAATAACATGTTTGCTTATAATATCTGTCTTGCTTGGTAAGCTATGTCTGTACAGTGGGTGCCGAGGCCTTCAAGTATATCTCAACACAGCGCTTATTGTTTGGATTGATCAGCGCACAGAGTAGACATAGTATGGATGCAGCTGTGGCCCACTTTGGTTTTAGGCGCAAATGATATTGCACTGCGTAAGGCAGGAGACACATACTTGATGAATATCCGTATGCAGAGTGTTGGTGTAGGAGATGATGTGATCCATTTTCACTGATATGGGCCCGCCCTTCTAAACCCAAAGAGACCTTCTGTAGATATAATATAATATACTATCTAGGGAGGGTAAACTGAGGTTCTACTTAGACCTGTTTCCTTTAGCATTTTAACATGCTTTCTCCTTTTGTATTTTAACCTTGATCTTTATAATATGTTTGCTTGTATTAGCTAAGATACTGCGTATGAAAACACTGCATTAGAAATAAACATTTCAAACTTGCACGTGTCCTCATTGACTCCTCGTTCTGGATTGATATGTTAGTATAACGAAAGAGTGTTCATGTGTTCCACGTTACCTGAGGTGTTCTAAGTCCATGTTCTGGGTTGTCTAAATCATTGGGGTTTTGTTAGTATCAATGAGACACTGATTGCTAGTCTGGAAGGGGATGTTGGATACTAAGGTGAGTTTTGGCACACCCTAATTCATTGAGGTTTTACGTCTCTATGCACAGTTCTGTGTAGGAGCAGAATCCCTGCTACATTAGAAAAATGTATTCTTTAAAAAACCCTATAATAATTTTTATTTATTCATCTCTTTTTTCAGAATCAATAAAACAAAGAAAAGGACAAAATTGAACAACAACTGAACTTTCTCAATTTACAAAAGAAAACACACAGAAAGGTAAGCTTTGCAAATAGTTCTTCTGTAGATTCTAACTCAACCTTCATTCATTTGTAGATAAAAAAAAGCTAACTATTCAAAACCAACTTCCACAAGCAAAAACGATAAAAGCAAGATCCATACTGTCAAATATTTGAGCTTCAAAATAATCTGCATTAACTTTTCACAAACATGTCATTTTATTATAGGAAAACAACAAGACTTCAAAACAAAATAAACCAAATTTTTCTCTTTTTCAATACTTTTCTGATAATGGTATCCAGTAAACAAGCAAATTACATCAAGTCCAGCAGAGGAAACAGACTAATAAGTCACAGTGGGTACATTTATTGTAAGGAGAGATTAACTAAGCTCAGGTGTCATTGGAGGTGTGTGAGGTGTGTGCAATATTACTTATCCCAATGCACAGGCAGATTGGTTCCCCTTGGTGACTCTGTTGAAATAACAACAGATCATGACCACTCTGCCTCTGCAATTGAGATTAAGGTTTGCGAAAATATCAATGAAATCAAAGCACTAGCTTCCACCTCCAATGAACCCTGTGGCTCAGTTTTGAGGGAGGTTTCACAGCACATTCCAACACATGTAGCAAGTTGTATGCCCACAATCCCAACCTATGCAGAATTATTCAGCGAATGAAACAGGCAAGTAACCCCCTATAAGTAACACCCAAACCATTTCTGATATTAACATCCTACCTGAACTTTCTGTAACCATTACTAATTAACCCTTTTTTTTTACATGATAACAAAAACCCTCTTAAAAGAATACTAATCTATCAACACACCCCATAATCTTGTTAAATTGGAGAGTAGTGATATTTGGATGATGACTGGATGTTTAAATCCACTCTTCGTCCCTTCACCCAAAAATACACTATGCATGCCTACATTATTCAAACAGTAGTGACCTAAGTGTACAGTTTACTCCCTGTTAAACAATCCTCAACATATACAGTGATAAAAGCTAAAACCATGAACAAAAGTCCTAAAAAAGTCTTAATTGACTTTAAATGACCTATGATTAACACAATGATCAATGTACCTATGATTAACACAATTTGCAAATTGTACACAGATACCCAAATTCAAGATTTTTTTTCACTTTTCACAGGCATATTAGCGAAAAATTAAAAAACATCCTTAGTTGAGGATTCTATATCAGACAGCAAACTGCAATTTGAATAAAACAACTAACTGCACTTTGTATTGTTCCTCCTGCACTCTGTATTGTTCCTCCTGACAGTGTAGATGAATACTACAGATCTATTACTGAATCTGAATACTTTACTGCAAACAAAGACAAATTGGCACCCCTTCTAAATTACTTTGAAGACACTTGAATTGGCCATTTAAGCAGGTCAGGTCGCAGGAAGAAGCCACGTTTTTATTTAAAGTGGTGGCACTGCTATTCAACCTCCTTAGAGGGAGGAGAAAAAACAAAGAATGCCATAGAGGGATGGCACAACTCCTTCAACAAATCTATTGGGAAATCACATCCTGACTTCTATAATTTTTCCAAGAAATGAGATTTTCACAATTATTAACTGGTAGTCTGAACCTACGAATTTCTAAAAGAACAAAGGAAATGTCTAAGCGACTATTGGGTGCAATTCAACATTTCTTGTTGATGGTAGCTTCAGACTACCTAGATATTATTGCACACATCCTCCATTTCTTATCTACCCTATATCCTAAAATTCCTTAATTGCCTGTTTTGACAAAACTTCCCCCTAATTCCATTGTAATTTTTCTAAAAAGAAACTACATTTTTTTGAAAAGCCGGGTTTCTTACCTTCAGATGTCTTCTTTTTACAACGCTTGGACTTACTTACAGTCCAGCTTTTCACCAAGAGCACCCGTTTAAACCCTTGAAATTAGTCCATAATCTGTGCATAAACCTGTGTCCCGACTTAAACTAACAAAAAAGGGCACAGTTCGGCAAAGCCATATTTGTACAGTAAAAATATAGACTGTAAAATAAAATATGCACACCTACAAAAACCTCACCCAGAAAAATTCCCCAAAAATAAATATTATTTGGCAAAAAACGCAACATAATTCCATCAATGCAATCCAATCTCATTCGTATTACATTTTTATAAATCCATGAAAAAGTAGTAAAGTTTTGAAACACATCACCTTTCAAAAATCCATCGTTGCAATCCACTCTTGACCAAAGTCTATTTGAACTCCCAAAATCCATATAACAATAGTTGTAAAATGGCTACAAATATTTTTTTCCATACCAAGATGTCTTTCTCCATATTCTTACGACCTGTCCTAAGAACCGCAATGACACAATTACTTATTTTCTTTAAAACCTGTCACAACAATCATTTTATCAAAATCAACTACTTTCATGCCATTTTGGTTTAATAGAATAAATAATCAAGATGTTTTATTTAATTCTATTAAACAAAAACTGTTATGAAAGCCATTAACCTGACGTGGGCCTACAACTGCTACCTGTTTTGGAATTATTTTTAAGTCAAAACACGCAATATGAACAAAATACACCTTTCCTATTTCTTACTACCTCCCTCCTCTCTCCTAACAATAAATTTTACCAACATTAATCTATTTTAATGATTACATTTCACCTTACCTGTACCCAGCTCTTCCTTGCATCTGATCCGGAGTGCGACAATCCTCGCTATGATGAAAGTTACATATACGTGGCAACGTCATGTCTTTCTGTAAAAAGGAAAAATGGTTAATTTCACCCATTGACTTAAATCGGAACCTGTGGAAAAACCTACAAAGGAATACAAAAATATATGTTATAATACATTAAAAAAATCTAAAAATATTTTTATAAAAGTATATAGTAAATAAAATATATTTGCAACATTTTTTGCATATTTATTTCTTCTGTTTTGTATTTTTGATAAATACAATAAAATTATTTACAATACCTTAAATGTCTATTACTTTTTTCCTCGTTTATGCAAAAGTTGAGATATGACTAGACAATAATCCCTCTTTTTCGATTCTTTCTGACAAGGGACTTTTCTCACATGACCGGTAAAAGGGATTGCCTGCTATTCGTAAGGTGAGATTGTGTCTTAAAATCTCTAAATTCCCCAAAATAGTCACTCATGGAGCCACCATAGTGACCATCCCCTAAATTGCTTTGTTGTATTATAAGTGAACATGGGATGCCAGTTCCTACTCTGCTGCTACATTTCGTCTTGAAATATGTTCTTGTCCCATATTTCCTGGAATTTAGTCCTGTTGCTTTTCCCTCTGGATTGATCCAGCTTTCTAAATGTATCTACCGAAGATCGCCATTCAGTTAAAGTTGAAGGGCAGGCAAGTATCCATATTATACATATCTCTCGCCTAGCAAGTAAGATTAGCATAAACAACAATTGTTTTTGATTATTATTTAAAGCGGGAGGGGAACCATTACCTTCCACCATACCAAAAATAGCAGTAGTTATGCTTACCTCAATATTCTGTCCCAAAGCTTTGATAATAGTCTTACCCACTTTTAGTATATACCAAGGTGAGGACATTGATGTAACATGTGGATTTCGTCTACCTTAACTTTACCACATTTTGGGCAAGTTTTCAACACTTGACTGTTCATCTCAGTTAGTTTTTCTGGTGTCCAGTATGCCCTATGCAAAGTAAAAAGATGGTTCTACCTGAGAGGTGCAGATACTATTATACGCCATAATAAAGAAAAGGATACTTACCATAGATTTTGCAGGTCTTGTGTTGGTAAATTCTTCTTCAATAGGTCCAGTGGTGGAGCAAATTCTTCTTCTCCTGTCTGGATCATGAGCCAGTACCATTTTGATATTTCTTTTCTTGAGTGTCACTTTGTAGCTTTTTTTCCATCTCCATGTTATCTTCTTGAAACTCCGGAACAAAAGGGGGTGGTGATGGACGGAGCATCTGAATCAATCAAACACTCACACCCAGTCAAAAGATCTGAGTTTAATCCATCACCGTTCTTTAGCCCACTCTGCCACCCCAGTTCAGACATGGCTATATGCAAATCAGTCTGACCCTGTGCCTCATGGGAACAGTCCAGCCCGAAATGACAAGCCATGTCTTCCCTGGACTGGAAACAAGCTTCGAGGACCGGTTTCTGGCATTCCAGACGTCTTCAGCCCGGCTTGCTTGAATCCAGTGGCAAAGTGGGCAAGGGACTAACGTCTGAGCATACCCTGCCACACTTAGGGCGGCCAAAAGCGGTACAAAATGGGGTGGTGATAGACGGAGCATCTGAATCAATCAAACACTCACACCCAGTCAAAAGATCTGGGTTTAATCCATCACTGTTCTTTAGCCCACTCTGCCACCCCAGTTCAGACATGGCTATATGCAAATCAGTCTGACCCTGTGCCTCATGGGACCAGTCCAGCCCGAACTGCCAAGCCATGTCTTCCCTGGACCGGAAACAAGCTTCTGAGGACCAGTTTCTGGCATTCCAGCCATCTTCAGCCCGGCTTGCTTAAATCCAGTGGCAAAGTAGGCAAGGGACTCACGTCTGAGCATACCCTGCCACACTTATGGCGGCCAAAAGCGGTACAAAAGGGGGTGGTGATGGACGGAGCATCTGAATCAATCAAACACTCACACCCAGTCAAAAGATCTGGGTTTAATCCATCCCCATTCTTTAGCCCACTCTGCCACCCCCGTTCAGACATGGCTATATGCAAATCAGTCTGACCCTGTGCCTCATGGGAACAGTCCAGCCCAAACTGCCAAGCCATGTCTTCCCTGGACCGGAAACAAGCTTCCGAGGACCGGTTTCTGGCATTTCAGCGGTCTTCAGCCCAGCTTGCTTGAATCCAGTGGCAAAGTGGGCAAGGGACTCACATTTGAGCATACCCTGCCACACTTATGGCGGCCAAAAGTGGTACAAAAGGGGGTGGTGATGGACGCAGCATCTGAATCAATCAAACACTCACACCCAGTCAAAAGATCTGGGTTTAATCCATCACCGTTCTTTAGCCCACTCTGCCACCCCAGTTCAGACATGTCTATATGCAAATCAGTCTGACCCTGTGCCTCATGGGAACAGTCCAGCCCGAACTGCCTAGCCATGTCTTCCCTGGACCGGAAACAAGCTCATGAGGACCGGTTTCTGGCATTCCAGCCGTCTTCAGCCCGGCTTGCTTGAATCAAGTGGCAAAGTGGGCAAGGGACTCACGTCTGAGCATACCCTGCCACACTTATGGCGGCCAAAAGTGGTACAAAAGGGGGTGGTGATGGACGAAGCATCTGAATCAATCAAACACTCACACCCAGTCAAAAGATCTTGGTTTAATCCATCACCGTTCTTTAGCCAACTCTGCCACCCCAGTTCAGACATGGCTATATGCAAATCAGTCTGACCCTGTGCCTCATGGGAACAGTCCAGCCCGAACTGCCAAGCCAAGTCTTCCCTGGACCGGAAACAAGCTTCCGAGGACCGGTTTCTGGCATTCCAGCTGTCTTCAGCCCGGCTTGCTTGAATCCAGTGGCAAAGTGGGCAAAGAACTCACGTCTGAGCATACCCGGCCACACTTATGGCAGCCAAAAGCGGTACAAAAGGGGGTGGTGATGGACGGAGCATCTGAATCAATCAAACACTCACACCCAGTCAAAAGATCTGGGTTTAATCCATCACCGTTCTTTAGCCCACTCTGCCACCCCAGTTCAGACATGGCTATATGCAAATCAGTCTGACCCTGTGACTCATGGGAACAGTCCAGCCCGAACTGCCAAGCCATGTCTTCCCTGGTCCTGAAAAAAGCTTCCGAGGACCGGTTTCTGGCATTCCAGCTGTCTTCAACCCAGCTTGCTTGAATCTAGTGGCAAAGTGGGCAAGGGACTCACGTCTGAGCATACCCTGCCACACTTATGGCCGCCAAAAGCGGTACAAAAGAGGGTTGTGATGGACGGAGCATCTGAATCAATCAAACACTCACACCTAGTCAAAAGATCTGGGTTTAATCCATCACCGTTCTTTAGCCCACTCGGATACCCCAGTTCAGACATGGCTATATGCAAATCAGTCTGACCCTGTGCCTCATGGGAACAGTCCAGCCCGAACTGCCAAGCCATGTCTTCCCTGGACCGGAAACAAGCTTCCGAGGACCGGTTTCTGGTATTCCAGCCGTCTTCAGCCCGGCTTGCTTGAATCCGGTGGCAGAGTGGGCAAGGGACTCACGTCTGAGCATACCCTGCCACACTTATGGCGGCCAAAAGCTGTACAAAAGAGAGTTATGATGGACGGAGCATCTGAATCAATCAAACACTCACACCCAGTCAAAAGATCTGAGTTTAATCCATCACTGTTCTTTAGCCCACTCTGCCACCCCAGTTCAGAGATGGCTATATGCAAATCAGTCTGACCCTGTGCCTCATGGGAACAGTCCAGCCCGAACTGCCAAGCCATGTCTTCCCTGGTCCGGAAACAAGCTTCTGAGGAATAGTTTCTGGCATTCCAGCCATCTTCAGCCCGGCTTGCTTAAATCCAGTGGCAAAGTAGGCAAGGGACTCACGTCTGAGCATACCCTGCCACACTTATGGCGGCCAAAAGCGGCACAAAAGGGGGTGGTGATGGACGGAGCATCTGAATCAATAAAACACTCACACCCAGTCAAAAGATCTGGGTTTAATCCATCCCCATTCTTTATCCCACTCTGCCACCCCAGTCCAGACATGGCTATATGCAAATCAGTCTGACCCTGTGCCTCATGGGAACAGTCCAGCCCGAACTGCCAAGCAATGTCTTCCCTGGACCGGAAACAAGCTTCCGAGGACCGGTTTCTGGCATTCCAGCCGTCTTCAGCCTGGCTTGCTTGAATCCAGTGGCAAAGTGTGCAAGGGACTCACGTCTGAGCATACCCTACCACACTTATGGCGGCCAAAAGCGGTACAAAAGGGGGTGGTGATGGACGGAGCATCTGAATCAATCAAACACTCACACCCAGTCAAAAGATCAGGGTTTAATCCATCCCCATTCTTTAGCCCACTCTGCCACCCCAGTTCAGACATGGCTATAGGCAAATCAGTCTGCCCCTGTGCCTCATGGGAACAGTCCAGCCCGAACTGCCAAGCCATGTCTTCCCTGGACCGGAAACTAGCTCCCGAGGACCGGTTTCTGGCATTCCAGCGGTCTTCAGCCCGGCTTGCTTGAATCCAGTGGCAAACTGGGCAAGGGACTCACATCTGAGCATACCCTGCCACACTTATGGCGGCCAAAAGCGGTACAAAAGGGGGTGGTGATGGACGGAGCATCTGAATCAATCAAACACTCACACCCAGTCAAAAGATCTGGGTATAATCCATCACCATTCTTTAGCCCACTCTGCCACCCCAGTTCAGACATGGTTATATGCAAATCAGTCTGACCCTGTGCCTCATGGGAACAGTCCAGCCCGAAATGACAAGCCATGTCTTCCCTGGACCGGAAACAAGCTTCTGAGGACCGGTTTCTGGCATTCCAGCCGTCTTCAGCCCGGCTTGCTTGAATCCAGTGGCAAACTGAGCAAGGGACTCACGTCTGAGCATACCCTTCCACACTTATGGCAGCCAAAAGCAGTACAAAAGGGGGTGGTGATGGAGGAAGCATCTGAATCAATCAAACACTCACACCCAGTCAAAAGATCTGGGTTTAATCCATCACCATTCTTTAGCCCACTCTGCCACCCCAGTTCAGACATGGCTATATGCAAATCAGTCTGACCCTGTGCCTCATGGGAACAGTCCAGCCCGAACTGCCAAGCCATGTCTTCCCTGGACCAGAAACAAGCTTACGAGGACCGGTTTCTGGCATTCCAGCCGTCTTCAGCCCGGCTTGCTTGAATCCAGTGGCAAAGTGGGCAAGGCACTCATGTCTGAGCATACCCTGCCACACTTATGGCGGCAAAAAGTGGTACAAAAGGGGGTGGTGCTGGATGGAGCATCTGAATCAATCAAACACTCACACCCAGTCAAAAGATCTGGGTTTAATCCATCACCGTTCTTTAGCCCACTCTGCCACCCCAGTTCAGACATGGCTATATGCAAATCAGTCTGACCCTGTGCCTCATGGGAACAGTCCAGCCCAAACTGCCAAGCCATGTCTTCCCTGGACCGGAAACAAGCTTCCGAGGACCGGTTTCTGAAATTCCAGCCGTCTTCAGCCCGGCTTGCTTGAATCCAGTGGCAAAGTGGGCAAAGGACTCACGTCTGAGCATACCTGGCCACACTTATGGCAGCCAAAAGTGGTACAAAAGGGGGTGGTGATGGACAGAGCATCTGAATCAATCAAACACTCACACCCAGTCAAAAGATCTGGGTTTAATCCATCACCGTTCTTTAGCCCACTCTGCCACCCCAGTTCAGACATGGCTATATGCAAATCAGTCTGACCCTGTGCCTCTTGGGAACAGTCCAGCCCGAACTGCCAAGCCATGTCTTCCCTGGACCGGAAACAAGCTTCCGAGGACCGGTTTCTGGCATTCCAGCCGTCTTCAGCCCGGCTTGCTTGAATCCAGTGGCAAAGTGGGCAAAGGACTCACGTCTGAGCATACCCGGCCACACTTATGGCAGCCAAAAGTGGTACAAAAGGCGATGGTGATGGACGGAGCATCTGAATCAATCAAACACTCACACCCAGTCAAAAGATCCGGGTTTAATCCATCACCGTTCTTTAGCCCACTCTGCCACCCCAGTTCAGACATGGCTATATGCAAATCAGTCTGACCCTGTGCCTCATGGGAACAGTCCAGCCCCAACTGCCAAGCCATGTCTTCCCTGGATCGGAAACAAGCTTCCGAGGACCGGTTTATGGCATTCCAGCCGTCTTCAGCCCGGCTTGCTTGAATCCAGTGGCAAAGTGGGCAAGGGACTCACGTCTGAGCATACCCGGGCACACTTATGGCAGCCAAAAGTTGTACAAAAGGGGGTGGTGATGGAGGGAGCATCTGAATCAATCAAACACTCACACCCAGTCAAAGGATCTGGGTTTAATCCATCACCGTTCTTTAGCCCACTCTGCCATCCCCGTTCAGACATGGCTATATGCAAATCAGTCTGACCCTGTGCCTCATGGGAACAGTCCAGCCCCAACTGCCAAGCCATGTCTTCCCTGGATCGGAAACAAGCTTCCGAGGACCGGTTTATGGCATTCCAGCCGTCTTCAGCCCGGCTTGCTTGAATCCAGTGGCAAAGTGGGCAAGGGACTCACGTCTGAGCATACCCAGGCACACTTATGGCAGCCAAAAGTTGTACAAAAGGGGGTGGTGATGGACGGAGCATCTGAATCAATCAAACACTCACACCCAGTCAAAGGATCTGGGTTTAATCCATCACCGTTCTTTAGCCCACTCTGCCATCCCCGTTCAGACATGGCTATATGCAAATCAGTCTGACCCTGTGCCTCATGGGAACAGTCCAGCCCGAACTGCCAAGCCAAGTCTTCCCTGGACCGGAAACAAGCTTCCGAGGACCGGTTTCTGGCATTCCAGCTGTCTTCAGCCCGCTTGCTTGAATCTAGTGGCAAAGTGGGCAAAGGACTCACGTCTGAGCATACCCGGCCACACTAATGGCAGCCAAAAGCGGTACAAAAGGGGGTGGTGATGGACGGAGCATCTGAATCAATCAAACACTCACACCCAGTCAAAAGATCTGGGTTTAATCCATCACCGTTCTTTAGCCCACTCTTCCACCCAAGTTCAGACATGGCTATATGCAAATCAGTCTGACCCTGTGCCTCATGGGAACAGTTTAGCCCGAACTGCCAAGCCATGTCTTCCCTGGACCGGAAACAAGCTTCCGAGGACCGGTTACTGGCATTCCAGCAGTCTTCAGCCCGGCTTGCTTGAATCCAGTGGCAAAGTGGGCAAAGGACTAACGTCTGAGCATACCCGGCCACACTTATGGCAGCCAAAAGTGGTACAAAAGGCGATGGTGATGGACGGAGCATCTGAATCAATCAAACACTCACACCCAGTCAAAAGATCCGGGTTTAATCCATCACCGTTCTTTAGCCCACTCTGCCACCCCAGTTCAGACATGGCTATATGCAAATCAGTCTGACCCTGTGCCTCATGGGAACAGTCCAGCCCCAACTGCCAAGCCATGTCTTCCCTGGATCGGAAACAAGCTTCCGAGGACCGGTTTATGGCATTCCAGCCGTCTTCAGCCCGGCTTGCTTGAATCCAGTGGCAAAGTGGGCAAGGGACTCACGTCTGAGCATACCCGGGCACACTTATGGCAGCCAAAAGTTGTACAAAAGGGGGTGGTGATGGAGGGAGCATCTGAATCAATCAAACACTCACACCCAGTCAAAGGATCTGGGTTTAATCCATCACCGTTCTTTAGCCCACTCTGCCATCCCCGTTCAGACATGGCTATATGCAAATCAGTCTGACCCTGTGCCTCATGGGAACAGTCCAGCCCCAACTGCCAAGCCATGTCTTCCCTGGATCGGAAACAAGCTTCCGAGGACCGGTTTATGGCATTCCAGCCGTCTTCAGCCCGGCTTGCTTGAATCCAGTGGCAAAGTGGGCAAGGGACTCACGTCTGAGCATACCCGGGCACACTTATGGCAGCCAAAAGTTGTACAAAAGGGGGTGGTGATGGACGGAGCATCTGAATCAATCAAACACTCACACCCAGTCAAAGGATCTGGGTTTAATCCATCACCGTTCTTTAGCCCACTCTGCCATCCCCGTTCAGACATGGCTATATGCAAATCAGTCGGACCCTGTGCCTCATAGGAACAGTCCAGCCCGAACTGCCAAGCCAAGTCTTCCCTGGACCGGAAACAAGCTTCCGAGGACCGGTTTCTGGCATTCCAGCTGTCTTCAGCCCGCTTGCTTGAATCTAGTGGCAAAGTGGGCAAAGGACTCACGTCTGAGCATACCCGGCCACACTAATGGCAGCCAAAAGCGGTACAAAAGGGGGTGGTGATGGACGGAGCATCTGAATCAATCAAACACTCACACCCAGTCAAAAGATCTGGGTTTAATCCATCACCGTTCTTTAGCCCACTCTGCCACCCAAGTTCAGACATGGCTATATGCAAATCAGTCTGACCCTGTGCCTCATGGGAACAGTTTAGCCCGAACTGCCAAGCCATGTCTTCCCTGGACCGGAAACAAGCTTCCGAGGACCGGTTACTGGCATTCCAGCAGTCTTCAGCCCGGCTTGCTTGAATCCAGTGGCAAAGTGGGCAAGGGACTCACGTCTGAGCATACCCTGCCACACTTATGGCGGCCAAAAGCGGTACAAAAGGGGGTGGTGATGGACGGAGCATCTGAATCAATCAAACACTCACACCCAGTCAAAAGATCTGGGTTTAATCCATCACCGTTCTTTAGCCCACTCTGCCACCCCAGTTCAGACATGGCTTTATGAAAATGAGTCTGACCCTGTGCCTCATGGGAACAGTCCAGCCCGAACTGCCAAGCCATGTCTTCCCTGGTCCTGAAACAAGCTTCCGAGGACCGGTTTCTGCCATTCCAGCATCTTCAACCCGGCTTGCTTGAATCTAGTGGCAAAGTGGGCAAGGGATTCTCGTCTGAGCATACCCTGCCACACTTATGGCAGTCAAAAGCGGTACAAAAGAGGGTTGAGGTGGACGGAGCATCTGAATCAATCAAACATTCACACCCAGTCAAAAGATCTGGGTTTAATCCATCACCGTTCTTTAGCCCACTCTGATACCCCAGTTCAGACATGGCTATATGCACATCAGTCTGACCCTGTGCCTCATGGGAACAGTCCAGCCCGAACTGCCAAGCCATGTCTTCCCTGGACCGGAAACAAGCTTCCGAGGACCGGTTTCTGGCATTCCAGCCGTTTTCAGCCCGGCTTGCTTGAATCCAGTGGCAAAGTGGGCAAGGGACTCACGTCTGAGCATACCCTGCCACACGTATGGCGGCCAAAAGCGGTACAAAAGGGGGTGGTGATGGACGGAGCATCTTAATCAATCAAACACTCACACCCAGTCAAAATTTCTGGGTTTAATCCATCACCGTTCTTTATCCCACTCTGCCACCCCAGTTCAGACATGGCTATATGCAAATCAGTCTGACCCTGTGCCTCATGGGAACAGTCCAGCCCGAACTGCCAAGCCATGTCTTCCCTGGACCGGAAACAAGCTTCCGAGGACCAGTTTCTGGCATTCCAGTCGTCTTCAGCCCGGCTTGCTTGAATCCAGTAGCAAAGTGGGCAAGAACAGTGATGGATTAAACCCAGATCTTTTGACTTGGTGTGAGTGTTTGATTGATTCAGATGCTCAGTCCATTACCACCCCCTTTTATACCGCTTTTGGACGTGAGTCCCTTGCTCACTTTGCCACTGGATTCAAGCAAGCCGGGCTGAAGACGGCTGGAATTCCAGAAACCGGTCCTCGGAAGCTTGTTTATGGTCCAGGGAAGACATGGCTTGGCAGTTCGGGCTGGACTGTTCCCTTGAGGCACAGGGTCAGACTGATTTGCATATAGCCATGTCTGAACTGGGGTGGCAGAGCGGGCTAAAGAACGGTGATGGATTAAATCCAGATCTTTTGACTGGGTGTGAGTGTTTGATTGATTCAGATGCTCCGTCCATCACCACCCCTTTTTGTATCTTCTTGAGACTCCTCCAGGCCCTTTGCCCAACTGGAAAGTTGAAAGTATTTGTTCCCATCCGTACTTGCTGATAGCGGGTCCCAGCTTATCAAAGTTCCTGCTTGAATCAATTGTCCCCACTTTGTGATACCTGCCCTCTTTAAAGGGATTGCCACAGTATCCTTCAAACATTTAGGGGTTCCTGGTGAATTCCAGATGGGTGCTAGGCGGCTGTAATATGGAATCTTCAATATTCTCCTTATTTCATACAACAATTTGCAAGCTGTGCCTAAGACCGTCAATTTTCTTTTTTTTAAATACTTTGGATGGTCAAATTTGTATATACCACTGTACTCGTCTGTAGCAACATTTAAATAAGGGGTATAAAAGGAGTGTGCTATAAGAAGAATCATGATGCTTTTAAATTGGAAGGCTCTATAACTCCAAACATCATTACAATAAAAAACAGCAGGAAATTGCGAGAAAGGCAGAAGACTCAGAAATCGAGGGGAGTGAAATATCAACGTTTTATCAACAAAAGACGGCACTTTCGCAAAAGGAGACTGCAACTTCAAAATCTGTTCTGATCTATCAGGAGCCCGCAAGATAGGCAGTGGGAGATGGAAAATTACATGCAAGAACCCACTTTCTTGTTTGAAGAACATATATGGCATACTTTATACACTTTTGGTCTTGGGTGTCTCACCTCTACCATGTTTCTATTTTTCTCTTCTCTGGTACTTTTTCTTGATTTTTCTAAAGATCATCAAACACGCCATCCTTGCATGATCAATATATCACTTGTAAACATTGTTGCTTTTCTATATTTCACTTCCTAAGTTAAAAATCTGCACTTTGTTCTTGAGTTTTTAGTATAATCAATACCATTACTAAAAGAGAACACTTCTACTTTGGTTGATTCTACCTCTCATCCACTTTTTTGGTATTTTTTCGGGTCCATTCCTACACTTTTCCTACACCTTACTCTTTTTGGTTGGGGTCACCATTTCTTGTTATTATCTTTCATTTAAACACATGAATTTTATCTTTACAGCCTTGAGAAAGCCCTGGCGCAATACGCCACAGAGGGCGAAACACGTGTTGGCTGTCTTTGTTCATTTCTGCACCAATAAAATTTTATTTTTCCGATAAATTGGATCGATCCTATTTCTTGACTGGAAATTTGAATCAATGATTACGGGATTCAACCTTAAAATAGTACTTCAACCTGGAAAGCATCCTCTCTTTTTCTAAAAACATGCAAGAACCCAGTTCACTGGGTCGACAATTCAAATAAAATTCCCAGCCTCACTAAAGATCATGTGGATGAATCAGACATACAACATTAAAGAGCCAAAAGAAGTAGTCAATCTCATAAAGCAAATTAAATCACAACAGTAGGGGGTCTTCTCTAGTATATAACTAGAGCCTTGTGATGACGACGCTCGAAAAGGACAAACCAGCTTTGTCCAATGATAACAGGGAAGGTTCTCCAGGGGAGGGTGGGGGGAAGAATTTTGTTATTTATTTTCACTTTCTTTTAATTTAGGTGGGTAGCATTTGGGGAAAAAACCACAAAAAATATTGTTTGATAGGCTGAACACCAGTTTATACAAAATCCCGAAAAAACAAAAGAGGCTCTTAAAAGAGGATAAGAAAATCAAAACAAAAAGAATCTGGGTACTAACACAATAAAAATCATGTCCTGGAATGTTAACGGCCTTAGAGTAAGGAAGAGACGCCAGAAAATTCTTGAATATTTAAAAATAGTGAAGTGTGAAGTTATAATTTTGCAAGAGACTCATTTTTTAAAAACGGAATGCAGTGAAATTATGAAACTTCAAAAGTGGGCTGATAGCTATGTCTGTACTAATCATGCTTGCTGTATTAAGGTGATAGCAATCATCTTTAAAAAATGGTCAAAAGTAACAATCTTAGAAGAGTACACTGATTTGAAGGGAAGATGGGCAGTTGTTAAAGTACAAATAGTGGAAAACCCATATATTATTGCCGGGTACTATGGCCCAAATACAGACGACCCGGCCCGCTTCAAGGCTTATATGCCCAAATAATAGAAGTACCTGCTCCAATATTCTTGAAGGAGATGTTAAAATATTCTAATTGCCTAAAAGTGATAGATATCCACCAGGAAAATCATTAAATCTCCCTAAAATAAGATAATGGCTGAGCAAATTTACAGAAGACCGAGGTTTGGTGGACGTATGGAAAACGAAGGGAAATCAAAGTAATAAATGTACTTATAAAACCAAAAAGTATGGTCATGCATCGAAGGTTGACTTGTTTCTGATAGAAAAATCAATAAGTAACAGTGTTAATAAGGTTGAACATGGAGGAGGAGCCAAGCAGGCATTCGAAATGGCCGCATAGTCGCTCGGCTCCGCGAGCCCTTTCGCCCCACACGTCTATCCTGACGAATATCTTGACCCACGAAGGCATACTTTGATAGAGGAAAGAAAACGAGCACCTACCGTTTGCTCCCGGAGCTCCTGCGTGCAGCCGATCCTGGGAATTATCCCTGACTGTTCTGCGGCCCACGCGATGATGAGACCGGGGCGTTGATTCGGCAGGGCCTCCGGCCACAGCTGCAGCACCAACGGCCGTTGATGGCGGCGGGGAGCCTGCCGGTGGGGGTCGATGATATGAAGGACCGCTGCTAGCGGTGAAGACCCGATCCGCCTGTCGGTGACCCTTGAGGGGCAGTGTGGTGGCACAGGATCAGGGGGGGCGCATGACTCCTGCCCCCTCCCCAAATTTTGTTGCCCGGGCATAGCCAAGGACTGCCCCCGACATAGGCGGGCGACTCCCGGGGCCCGGCGGGACTTTAGCCTTTTGGTGGCTCTCCTTTCTGGACCCTGCCCCACAGTTTGTTTGCCCTGGGGATGCATCCCGCGGCGCCCTCACAGTAAGGCCTGGTCCCTGAATATGGTGAAGAGGGACGGGGCCGACTGGATTAAGATGGCGGCTGGTGCCTTTCTCTACGGCCCACGTCCATGTCAGACGGCTGTTGCACGGATTGGGCCGAGATGCTCGCAACGCACGAAGGAGTTCACATCCTGGGACGTGTTGGCTGCCCTAACAGTTTTGCACGAGACCATTGATTGCCATGTCCGAGACCTGGGTGCAAGGATGGACGCCATTGCTGTTTCGCCATCTATGGCGGCCACGGTCCTATTCCAGGGGTCGGTTGATGAACTTGCTGCTGTGTCCATGGAGAAGGTTTCGGCTCCTCGGGGGCACCGAGGGCCACTTGAGGACCGGGATCCCGTGCCCGCGCGGGCCGACTTGATTGCTCGTGTGGATATATCCTTGGGACACATGTCCGGCTGGCGGCTGGGGGTGGAGCGCTGTTTTCCTTCTTGGACTGGCCTGGTTGCGTCGCGGCGGTGGCCGGACTGTGTGACTCTCCTCTCCTGGATGGTGTTATTATCTGTCAGCTTTGGGAGGTTCATGGGACCGGCGTTGCTGTTGCCTGATCTTTGCTGTCTATATTTGGATGGATTTGGATTACTATGCTCTTTTATGGCTACGCCCCGTCCGGCCCATCCATACTGTTTGGACCCTCAGGACTGTGCTTTACATTGATTAACGAGAGGACTTCTGGCGGTACTACTGCCAGACAGGGTCAGGGATGAGGTGGCTTACGATCTATTGGCTTTATTACTGACAGTCGGTGCAGTGGGTATATTCGATTGATATTTCATTGTTATTGTGCTCGGGATTTGTTATTCTTCATTATGGTATTATTTCCTTTTTGGGATTTCCGAGGTGTAGGGGTGAAGGGCGGGGCCGGGCGGCGCGATGAGGGCCCTCCTCCGCTTATTTTCTCTTCTTTTCTTCTTTCCCCTATCTTTATATATTTCGGGTTCTATTAGGGCGACAGGCACACGGATGGGGGGGTGGGCCATGGCCTTCTGCGGATGTGCAGGGTGGGGGGTTGCGGGATGGGTGTTAG
Source organism: Lissotriton vulgaris (assembly GCF_964263255.1). Classification (NCBI taxonomy): domain Eukaryota; kingdom Metazoa; phylum Chordata; class Amphibia; order Caudata; family Salamandridae; genus Lissotriton; species Lissotriton vulgaris. The sequence continues at coordinate 182,490,358 of NC_141688.1, read as the reverse complement.
ATTAGTATTTGTTTCTATGGCCCTTTAGTCTTTCTTCTCTTTTAGTGTCGTCGTCGCCCATGCTCCTTGCGGTGTGTTTGGAGTTGAGGGGCGGGGTTAGACTTGTTACACGATGGGGTTGTGCCTCCACTTCTCCTGTTTTGTATAATTTATCCCTTGATGCTCCCCGTATTGCTACTGTTCCAGATATCCTGATTCGCACACTATCGCGGGACTGTGTGCGACTGTGCGGCACTTCTCCTTAGTTCTTTATTTGAAAATGAACCTTTTAAATCCTGATTCAAGCTGTTGTGTTCGCTTACAAACTATGTACTGTTATTTTATTATCCTGGGCTCCGAACTGTTACAACTATGCATATTGCTTGCAGTATTGTAGTTTTGTCTAGCGGCCGGTCGGGATGGTTGTAGGCCCATACCTGTAATCACATGTACTACAAATAAAGGTTCACCAAAAAAAAAAAAAAAATAAGGTTGAACATGTACCTGCACACTTATCCGACCATTCTCCAGTGTACATAGAAATAAATCAAGGCCTCCCCATGCACGTATAAGATGGACTAGATCATACGCTTCTCTTAAATAAACAGGTAATAGACAGATTAAAAATTATAACTGAAGAATACTTTAAAAATAACATAAACAATGAAACTCCCATCCAAGTAGTTTGGATGCTTATAAACAGTAATAAGAGGAGCCCTCATTGGTCTGGTGGTCACAAGAAACAAGGAGACTAGACATAACATACATCAGTTGACAGACAGAGATTCTAGATCAACACAGGATCCTTGAGGCAGCAATGTCCAGTCTAGAAAAAGAAAAGGTGGAGGAAGAAATTCATTAAAAGAAAAGTGACCTGTCTAATATATTGGAGGAAAGGGTCAGGAAAAAGTGGGAAGCTAGCAATCTAGTAAATTACGAATATGGGGAAGGCAGCTTGAAACTTCTTGCATGGAAAATCAAAACTGACTCCAACAGAAATAATATAATTGCAATACAGGGAGATAACATGGGAGGACAGGTAGTGGACAACCTGGGGATCGAGAAAGCCTTTACAGACTTTTTCCAGTCTCTATATGATAAAGACCTAGTGGTACCTAGTAATTTGGTCGATTCCTACTTGACAGAGAATCTGCAGTTCCAAGGTTAGATGCAGGAAAATGTGAGATGCTGAACGCCGAAATTACCATAGAAATGATTGACGTTCTAAAGAGACTGAAGAGAGGGAAGGCAGCGGGTCCAGATGCACTAACTTATGAGCTATACATGGTTTTAAAAGAAACACTGGCCCTCAGATTAGTGGCTTACACAATACGTTTTGTTTCTAGGGCCTAGCCCTCCCTCAAACCTGGAATGACACCACCATCAGTCTAATTTTAAAACCAGGAAAAGACCCCTTGAAATGTGAGTCATATAGACCCATATCTCTCCTAAACAATGGTTAAAAAATCTACACGCTGACCTTAGCAACAAGACTAGGGCGTACCACCAGCCACTTAATCCACGAAGATCAAAAAGGCTGTATTAAGGGGAGACAAATGCATGACCTTACCCTTTGATAAATTGGAGCTATCGATATTGCCACCCAAGAAAGCATTCCTCTTGCAGTTCTTACTTTCGATGCCACAAATGTATTCAATCGAGTAAATTGGATGTTCTAATGCAAAGTAAAACTCCATTATGGACTAGGCAAAAAAAATTTAAATGCAGTAGCGAATATATACGCAGCCCAGGTGGCAAAAAAACTCATAAAACGTCAGCCTCACTAAAGAATTTTGAATTAATAGAGGCACACAGCAAGGTAGCCCACTCTCCCTCCATTTACTTAAACTATACATAGAGCCACTAGCTTACTTTATAAGAAAGTCGCAAGGTGTTATCCCATTTAATTTTAAAGGTTGGGTTAAAAAAAATATTCTAATTGCCTAAAAGTGATAGATATCCACCAGGAAAATCATTAAATCTCCCTAAAATAAGATAATGGCTGAGCAAATTTACAGAAGACCGAGGTTTGGTGGACGTATGGAAAACGAAGGGAAATCAAAGTAATAAATGTACTTATAAAACCAAAAAGTATGGTCATGCATCGAAGGTTGACTTGTTTCTGATAGAAAAATCAATAAGTAACAGTGTTAATAAGGTTGAACATGGAGGAGGAGCCAAGCAGGCATTCGAAATGGCCGCATAGTCGCTTGGCTCCGCGAGCCCTTTCGCCCCACACGTCTATCCTGACGAATATCCTGACCCACGAAGGCATACTTTGATAGAGGAAAGAAAACGAGCACCTACCGTTTGCTCCCGGAGCTCCTGCGTGCAGCCGATCCTGGGAATTATCCCTGACTGTTCTGCGGCCCACGCGATGATGAGACCGGGGCGTTGATTCGGCAGGGCCTCCGGCCACAACTGCAGCACCAACGGCCGTTGATGGAGCCTGCCGGTGGGGGTCGATGATATGAAGGACCGCTGCTAGCGGTGAAGACCCGATCCGCCTGTCGGTGACCCTTGAGGGGCAGTGTGGTGGCACAGGATCAGGGGGGGCGCATGACTCCTGCCCCCTCCCCAAATTTTGTTGCCCGGGCATAGCCAAGGACTGCCCCCGACATAGGCGGGCGACTCCCGGGGCCCGGCGGGACTTTAGCCTTTTGGTGGCTCTCCTTTCTGGACCCTGCCCCACAGTTTGTTTGCCCTGGGGATGCATCCCGCGGCGCCCTCACAGTAAGGCCTGGTCCCTGAATATGGTGAAGAGGGACGGGGCCAACTGGATTAAGATGGCGGCCGGTGCCTTTCTCTACGGCCCACGTCCATGTCAGACGGCTGTTGCACGGATTGGGCCGAGATGCTCGCAACGCACGAAGGAGTTCACATCCTGGGACGTGTTGGCTGCCCTAACAGTTTTGCACGAGACCATTGATTGCCATGTCCGAGACCTGGGTGCAAGGATGGACGCCATTGCTGTTTCGCCATCTATGGCGGCCACAGTCCTATTCCAGGGGTCGGTTGATGAACTTGCTGCTGTGTCCATGGAGAAGGTTTCGGCTCCTCGGGGGCACCGAGGGCCACTTGAGGACCGGGATCCCGTGCCCGCGCGGGCCGACTTGATTGCTCGTGTGGATATATCCTTGGGACACATGTCCGGCTGGCGGCTGGGGGTGGAGCGCTGTTTTCCTTCTTGGACTGGCCTGGTTGTGTCGCGGCGGTGGCCGGACTGTGTGACTCTCCTCTCCTGGATGGTGTTATTATCTGTCAGCTTTGGGAGGTTCATGGGACCGGCGTTGCTGTTGCCTGATCTTTGCTGTCTATATTTGGATGGATTCACACTTGTGAATGTGGTATTCACAAGTGCTCTAAAAGCTTCTCATCCTATCATTACAAATCTTCTAAATTAATTTGGTGAGATTCCGGGTATGAGGTTAAACACCAGAAAAATGAAATAATGGAGTAGAATTCCAAACCATCAACAGCATTAGTAAAAAGCAGAATTAAGCATTTGGGGATTGAGATATTAAAAAATATTGACGAGATTGCCCTAGTAAATTTTGTCTTAAGAGCGAAGGAAACAAGAAAACTGCTGGGATCTTAGAGAGGCTTACCTCTTCCATTCATGGGGAGATCCAACATTATAAAGATGACCTTTCTGCCTAAATTCTCCTTTATCTTCAACGCTATCCAACTAGACTTAAGAACTCAGTGGATTAGAAAGATGCAAGGTGAAATCAATGGGTTTATATGGGCCTCAAAAGGAGTAAGCATTGCGTGGAAAAAACTACGTAGGAGGAAAAACCAAGGTGGTATTGCTAGCTCCGACCTTCTATTTTATTATAGATCCTTCCAACTTAAATGTCAATTAATTTCTTTCTATATTTAAAATTCTTTTATTCAGAATTGTCATTTATAGATTTTATATGTGTATTTATGCATACCTTTGCTGTACAATTATGCTCCAATTTATTTTGGAATTATTATAAATAATTTTTTTAATACTCTAATGTAAAATGTTTATCATTAAAATGTCAAAATATTTTTAAATATTTATAAAATTTGTCCCGTAACATCAACTCATCCCCCTCCCCAAATCATCCTTATTTTATGTGCACAATATTATTTTTTTTTAACTATAAATGTTTTTGAATTTTAACAATTTAAATACTTTGACATTTAATATTAAAAGATACTCAACTTTTTAATGTACTGCATGAGTATTAATATACTTCCCCACCCTAAACACCTGTTTCCCTTGCATCCCTTCCCAATGGACAGGTGCAACTGACTTTTGATAGATTTTATATATATTTTTTTAATTTACAATATTAAAATATAATTAATATTTCAAAAACTCAAAATTGTTTTAATAAATGCATGAGTATTAATACTTTAATTCCAGAGTAATAATATACTTCCCACCTTTTAATCTTGTTTTAGAAATTTAACAATGTAAATACTTTAAATTGTATTAATAAACAATGCTCACTTATTTAATTTATTACCTGAGTATTAATATACTCCAAACCCTAAACCTCTGTTTTCCTTGATCCTGTCCCAGAGGATAGGTGCAACTGACTTTTTATACATTTAATCTTTTTTTAAATTAAAAATAACAATCTTAAAATATAAATATTATTTAAAAATAAATACCTGACTATTAATATTTTAATTCCAGAGTAACAATATACTCCCCACTTTCAAAAAATAATTTCAAATATTATTAAAATTACATGGGAATATTATTTTATAAAAAAATATAGGTGCCAAGTCAATATAGCAGTGTGAAACTGCACATACAGGCTATGCAGTGGCAGGCCTGAGAAATGGTTAAGTGGCTATTTATGCGGGTGACACAATCAGTGCTGCAGGCCCACTAGTAGCATTTCATTTACCATCCACAGGAACATGTAGTCTGCATCACTAAGGACTTACTAGTATAGTTATATATGCCATTTGGGATGAACCAATATTACCATAATAGGGGAGAGATCCCAACCACTTTAGCACTGGTTAGCATTGGTAACATACACAGAGTCCTACTACTAACAAAAATGAGGTCAGAATAAGTGGAGGAGGAAGGCAAAAAGTTCGGGAAAAGACCATCTTAAGGCTGACAGGTCTAACAGTTTTCACTTGCAAAAAATGTGTTTACATATGTACAGACCCATTTTGTGGTTCACTAAAGATTTTTTTGACTAGGAAAATGGTTTTAGAAATGATCAATGGGTGTCTTCTGACCTCTTTTTCACTGCCCAATCCTCTTGGTGGGTCGAAGTGCATTGCAGCTGCAAGAAAGTAAACTTTTCCCAAAGGGCAAGAGCACGAACACTTTTGCACTGGTTAGCAGTGATAAAGTTCACAAACCACATGTAGTACCCATTCAAATCTAAAAATGCTCTGACTTTGGTCTGAGTATTTGGCTGATAGAGCACGCAGGTCACCCAACTATAATTTTACCATACTTACCTGGGCCCATAAATCAATATCTCAATAGTTTTGTCAGGTAACCTTTGCTCTTCTACCAGTCTATTTTACCTACTAGGTCCGATAACATTGACTTACCAATCCTCGTCTCTGGTACTTGTAACCCTTTGGATCAGGGAGTTAGTTTGTAGATAAATAGAAATACAATAACATTTGCACTCATTTAATAACCACAGACTCGGGAAGGTTTAAAACTCTGTATCTAAATTTCTTAAATGGTCATGATCCAAAGATGAAACACCACAAGACTCTCAATAATGAAAGTCACAACCAGAATGTAACTATGCAAAAGATGTATTAAACTGATTTTGATCATTTAACAATAAGGGAAGGTAAGAAAAAGGGAACATGCCTTATATTCAAACGATTTGAGCAGTTATTTTAAAGGGAGGGTAAGAAAAGGGAACACGGTAAGTAATCAAAACAATTTAGCAATTTTCAAAGGGAAGGTGAGAAAAGGGAACATGCTATTCAAAAACAATTTGAGTATTTATTCAAAGGGAGGGTAAGAAAAAAGGAACATGCTATTCAAGAATTTTCTAGAAGATTTTAACCGTAGGGTGGGTAAGAAAAAAAGGGAATATATATATATTCAAAACTTTCACGTATAGGGAGGGTAAAGAGAAGGAACAAGATATATAATGACCAACCCACACAGATTTTATATTTATCTAGATTGGTGTGAAGACCAACCCTGGCCACGGGTCAGTTGAAAGACAGGAGAACCCCAAAAAGTTGCAGTTGCCAGTAGGCCAGCAGGTGCAGATTAGGATCAGGACAGGGGAAAACCAGATTTGGATCAAGACAGGACCACCACAGGTTAGAACAGCTTAGCAAAAGCAGCAGTGCAAGGTTCTTGCATCTGAAAACACAGAGCAGCAATAATAATATTAGTGTGCGCAAAAGGGACGGAATCCCTCCAAAGCAAAGAATACGTCATATCACGTGAGTGTGACAGACGCATGCACAGTAGAAACCCTCGCGTAGCGGTATCCATTATAGATGCAAGCGTATTACAGTTAGTAAAACACATAAGCAAGCTTCTCTCAGACACCCATTTAGAATCGTGTAATGTAATATTAATAAGACAAACATATTGATTAGTGTTTATAACGTTATTCGAGGTTCATGAATACAAGCAAGTAACTTCACATGCGAATCCTTGCTCCATCAGTTTCCCATGCCAGACTTTTCTGGATTTTTAGTTGGGGAGGTTGTTCATGGCTTCAACTACTTGGTGGCCCAAGTGCACTACATACTCTTGCCACATCTGATAATCAACCCTGCCTGTTGAAGGGCTTGAAGCACGTTCTTGAGGTTGACCAGGTGTTCATTTCCTTTCAGGTGGAACTAAAGACAATAATATCATCCAGATATGTTGCACTAAAGCTGCTGCACTAAAGCTTTCCAAGCATGAAAGAACTCTTTTCACCAACCTCTGGCAGGTTCCAGGTGAATTTTTCAACCCAAAGTGTTACCTTGGTGGCCTTCTGTGGTTGAAAAGGCAGAGTTCTCTTTGTGTTCATGTGTGGGGGCAATTGGCCAATAACCTGAAGTCAGGCAAAGGTGCTCAGATATTTTTCATCCCCCAACTTATCAATGCGCTCATCACCTCTGGGTTTGGGGGGAGCATCGTTTTGGTGACTGTGTTTAGGACTCTGTAGTCCACACAGATTCGCAACTCTGGTTTTCCTCCTTTTGGGCTTGGTCTGGGCACCAGAACAATTGGGCTTGCACAAGGACTATCAGAGAGCTCAATCATCTCCAACTTTAGCATCTTAGCAACTACTGCTTTAATGGTCTGGTCTGACAATCTGTATATTTTACTATCAATTTCAATTTCAAAAATGCTTTATTCGGTATGTATGAATACAACCATATAGCAACAAACATAAAAATAAATACAGCATACATTTGTATCAATTTTGGTTTGCCAAATGCCTTAATTACTTGAATACGACATACATTTAACACACATATCCGGCAGTCTTTAAAGTGCTTTTTAGTGCATTTGTCTACTAGTGTATGTGCAAATTTAGCAGTATCAAAGTGCAAAATTAATTATATCATCCTTACAGATGTACAGCTTACATTGGAGCATACTACTCCTAGTACATGTGCAAAGTGGCAAGATAAAGTGCAAAGCGGCAATACCGTTCTTTCTGAATACAATATACAATAGCAGCACATGTCTGGCATTTTTTTAAGGTGCCTATTTAGTGCATACGTCTGGTAGTAGGTGTGCAAACTAGAATAATAAAGTGCAAAGTGACTGTACCATCGTTCCTAAAGTGCAGTATACATTTAGCAGCACAAATCCGGATGCTCTAGGAATGTTTTCTCACTACATTCTACTAACAGGACGTGTGCAAATTCGCAATATAAAGTGCTGTCAGTGATATAAGTGGTTCACTATGCTAAGCAGTTTAGTCAAGTGCTAAACTGTCATAAAAATGCATCATTGGTTGAGTTCATACAATAATTGATTTCCGTGCAAAAATACATTTTAAAATATAAGTGGCCACATGGAAACATACATCTGGTGTCTCTAAAGTAAACATCAATTGCATCGCTGTTTTTGTACTAAGCATATTGTATTTTAAAAAGATGGGTTTCAAGTAAAATTTCCTAAAAGGAGTATAAAAGTTACAAAATAACAAAAAGTGACAAGTACTCTGTTTGGATTTGCCATCACAGGGACAAAAACATGTACCGGGTTTCTTAATTGTAGTGAATGCCACAAGGTGGTGCACAATTCCCAACCGTAAACGGGTTAATACAAAACAGTGGGAACTGGTACTAACAACGGTAAGGTAAATTTGGAAGCCTTCTTTGATGTTATATTCCAGATATAGATTAAACGTACTTTGTTTTACATATCTTTCCATTCTAATCCCATCTGTATGTTTAAGGAATGAAACTTTGAGCTCCCGCTTCGACAACACGGACCCCGTTATTAAATCTTTAAAAATGTTGTGACCATACAGTGTCTTATACCAGTGTTGTATGTGGCATAACCAGGGGATATTCGAGTGGTGATCGAGCTTTAAACAATCAGAAATTACCTCCTGAGTAAATTTTGTCTCTTCCTTTGCCCAGATTGAGCGCCATAGGGACAAGGGTCGTAAAGCAATTAAATCGTTAACATAATTCATGTCAAGTTCCCTATGTACTATCTCAATTGAGGCCGTAGCCGGGGCACAAATTAATCGTTTTAAAAACACGTTTTCCTCACGCTGAATCAAGTTAGCACTCTGGACATTATATCCCCATATCCCGGCCCCGTATATGGCTGATGTTATACATCTTGAATTATATATCGACAACATTTCATGTATTCTGCGACCCCCTAGTTTAGCAGCAAATCTAAAAACGCAGCTTGTATTCCTAGCCATTTTAAAAAGGACACTTTCTTGTTCACTGGCCCATCTCGCATCTCCTGAAAAAGTGATGCCTAGATAACAAAAACTCTTAACGGATTCTAATCTCTCCCCATCTAAAAAAAAAAAAGGACCTACTTTTTCTTGGTTTCTTGCCACATGACATTGTGACGGTCTTTCCTTTATTAATTTTCAGCTTCCTACTTTCAGTAAATATGTGGAACCTATTGATCAGATGTTGCAATCCATTTTGGGTCCTGGAAAGAAGGACCGCGTCATCCGCATATAAGAGGATTGGGATTGGGTTACCATTAATGATAGGTGCATCTGCATTAGTTTGTCTTAAAATTTAGTCTACTTGATTTATAAAAAGGGAGAACAGGAGTGGGGCAAGTACGCATCCTTGTCGGATTCCTCTCTTGATTTTAAAAAAGGGGGTGCACTCTCCATCTGTTCCAAATCTGACTTTGCTGGACAGGTTGTCATACAGCCTGGCAAGGAGATGGATGATTTCAGTAGGGGCACCCATTGCCAGCAAGATAGGCCAGAGCAGTGTGTGTTCCACCAGATCGAATGCTGCACTCAAGTCAGCAAAGCACAAGAATACATTACCGTCTTCAGCTTTAGTGTACTTGCTGACTATTAGTTCCAGGTTCACGCACTGCTCCATTGTTCCCATCCCCTTGCGGAACCCATACTGCACTGGGGATAAGATTTCATTTTCCTCAGCACAGGCTTCCAATCTCACTAATAGGACACGACTAAGGATTTTGACTGTCGAGTCCAAGAGTGAAATGGGACGATAATTTCGTGCTTCAGACCTGGAACCTTTTTTATAAAGCGGCACAATGATTGACTGCCCCCATGTTATTGGTAGACTATCTTCTACGGCCGCGTTAAAATAAAGTGTCAATATTGGTGCCCATAGAGTCATTTCGTGTTTATAAAAGTCCATGGGCACCCCGTCAGGCCCAGGTGCTTTGCCACCCTTACTATTTTTGATTGCCTCTGTAACTTCATTTAAAGTTAAAAATAACTGCATTTTCTGCCATTTAGGGCATGGTACTGTGTCAACACTTAAAATGGACCCATCTGGATTAAAATCAGAATTAAAAATCCCAGTAAAATGGGCAATCCATGCGTGGCAACTAACATGCAAACTAATTTCAGGGATATTATCATTCTTTAAAAAGGGACCATTTACAATTTCCCAGAATAATTTGTGGTCTTTTGTTTCTGCAGCCATATCCAATTTCAGCCATGCTTCATTTTGCAACTCTTTTTTTCTAGATGCTAAGGCAATCTTATAGTTAAGTCGCCCTTCTCTAATTTTATCTTTATCTCTCGGCTTAACATCGAGCGCTGTTTTTAGCTTTTTTAGTGACTGGGCACAGTGCTTGTCAAACCATGCAGCTTTATTTCTCTCAGGCTTTCTATTTCTTGCTACCAGGGAATTCTCAATAGTGTTAGTTATTTGCAAAAAATTAGAAAGTAAAGTGGACGCGATCACATTAGGTGCTAAGCAATAGCCTACCTCTCTATTACATTTGCGGATAATATCCACCATTAATTTATTGGGGTCTATTTTGAATCACTTGATCCTCATGCCATTTGGTCTCTCAGCCATAATCCCTTGGACGGGTCCACCATACACATTTGTTTTTGGGCCCCAGCCCATTAATTCCATTGCTATACTATTGTGATCACTCACTGGCTGTTCTATTACCCAGACATTGGAATAGACAGAACCATTGGACACCAAGATATGATCAATGTTTAAGTGGGCATCTCTCCCTCTAAATGTTGGGCACTTCTCGTTATTTGTATTCTTTGTACATTCTAGTAGTTCCAGATCTAATTTAGCTACCAGATTGTTCAGTGCACTTCCATAATTGTTGTGGGGGAAATGGTTAAAGATAGTACTATCACCACCAGGGTACTCCTCTCGATGTCCACAGATCCCCTTCTGAGCGTGACTATATGCTTGGGTATTAAAATCTCCTGCCCAGAGTATTACAGGGCATTTGCTTGATAATGCAAGTGTTTCTTCTATTGCCCGCTCGACGTCCGATAAAATCATACCCCGGTTGGGCCCCACAATGTTATAATAAAAATTCACAATAACTAAATCCCTACATTCGCTATGTGTCAATCGCAAAACTGATGCATGCTGACCCACCTCTACATATCCACCAGTACTGAATTCCGTTAATTTAGAGGATACCAAAGTCAATAAACCACCCTTTGCTCTACCTGCCTTAGATGCTACTGCTGTCACACTGTAGGAGGTATATCCTTCGACTTGTATTTGATCTCTATGCCACGTCTCTTGCAGACATATTATGTCGTAACCCTGTATGATGAAATTATCCCAGAACGGAGTAGTTAGTTTAGCAGCAATTCCCGCTATATTCCAAGTAGTGACCTTTAGAAAGTCAACAGGGTTGCCTTGTGTAACCTCAGTATAGTTAATTAGTGACGGTGTTTCTAGACTCACATTCAGGTTTATATCTGTAAGGGTGGTTACATTTGGCATAATTGCATCGATATTTATACATTGTTCAGTGCTAGTCGTATTTAACACAGATACACCGTCTACCCCTATTTGACCCCCTAGCCCTTGTTCAATTGTAGCTATTTCACCAGATACAATAGATTCACAATGTGGGATCATAGTTGGTACATTCAGTCAGTCGTTCTCCTCTAGTGAGTTAAACACCTGAAATCTGTTGCAGATCGGAATTGTGAAATTGTCATATACATTATACAATGGTGCTGGTACGGAGGGTACAATGGGGTAGTTGAGATGTACAGCTCTAGGGTGCTTAAAAGTCTGCGTTGTGATTTGTCTTCCTAACTGGTTCCTATAGAAGTAGTCAAGTGGGAACAACGTGGTGTTATATTCATGATTAGATGGCATAGGCGCATTTAAAATCGAGTCTCTTGCCCATTCAGTAGCCCTGTAGTTTATAACTATACTGTCCCCATTTATTTCCTTTTTACTTGGTCCCACCAATCCTACTCTCTGTGTGGAAATAATATGATTTGCCCCTCGTGTTAGAAATCCACAGTTTTTCACGAGCCAGTGCAAGGTTTTTTTTTTCAGGGTTTCCTGATTTTCAAATTGGGTAGGCTTCAGTTTAGGGACATTAGCAAGGATAGTTACATATGGTCTACATTCCGGTGGAAGGTTAATCGTAACAGGGATGATATTATTAGTGTGGCGCCTAGCTGCTGGTAAGTACATGCTGTTGTGAATGGGGCCACCTGTCTCCCTTTGTCCCACAGCGACTTTCTGGCCTGTTGTTACATTTGGGGCGATGGTGGGTAACATTTTCGCTCCACTTGTGGTTGCTGCCGGGGTTGCTACCGTAGTGGGCATACTAGGGACTCTGGTTGCACTGCTTGGCGTGTTTTTGCTCGGTCTCCCAGTTGGTACATTAGTTATAGATGACTTGACTTGCGTGCCCAGATGTTCTACAATATCTAAGTTGGTTATGCCCAGTTTTTCCAAGTTCTCCACTTTTTACTTAGGGATTCTAAAATTTCAGTCACTGGTGTAATGTAGGATTTTATCATATTCTCTAGATGTTGCGCCAGTCCCTCTATATTAATTGTGGTTAATTTCTCCTTTGAGCTATGTTGCAGTACCTCTCCCTCCCTTCCATGGTCTATTGAAGTTTGGGTTACTTTCTTTCTTTCTTTTGCATCTATATCTCTTGCCCAGTTTATTAACTAACAACAATTTCCTACTGTGAGTGGGTTTCCATTTGGGCCGAATGGACCCATGGTCAATCCCACTACTTAACAGACTAGTGTTAGTTGAATCAGCGATAGGGATAATGTCATTGATGTCACAACCATCCATCTCCCCTGTATCATTAGGCACATCATTCAATGTTGGGTGTTGGGTTATGTCACTTGCTATCAGATTGGGTGTTAATGATAATCTACTCTCCCTAACGGAAAACACAGTAGGTTCTAAAGGTTGCGGTGCACCACCTGGTTTGAATCATTCCCTGGCAGACCTGCAAAAGATTGTAATAAAATCGAGGCATGTGATAGTGTTGTTACATTTGTCATATTTGCAGGTTGATTTACTGCTTGTGGCGATTGAGTAATTAAGCACATACTAGACGGCAAAGATAGTCTTCTTTCAGTATTTTCAATCGCATTCACAACAACCCCAATTGTTTGCTGCAACATTCTATCAATTGCGGTTAGGGTAGGTAGTGGGGTTGGCGCCAATGTTAATTTCCTGGTTGCAGACCGTGTATGCATTGGAGTCTTTTTGGCCGCAGCCTTACTTTTGGCCTCCATCAGAGCTATCGCTGGCCACTACCTGTTACACTCAAGCGTGAGAGGTGGTTACCTTATTTGGTGTGTTAACAAAGCCAAGGGGGGTGGCCCAGCACAGTCTCTGAGGGCCTCAGAGGGCCCGCCCTTTGCCTGGGCTTCGCCCGACGCGTCCCGCGCGCGTCCTCACGGGACGGGTGTGCAATCGATGATTTATGCGCCTCCTAGCGCTGGCTGATGACCGCGGGGTGGGGTCCCAGGTCCAAGGCTGCTGGGGGTTGAAGTCCTGACCGGCGGAGCCAAGCCCGGCCAGTCAGAAGTTGGTCACTGCCCTCCTTGCAGCTTGGCGGAGCAGAGCCCGGCCGCCACCCACAAACAAGGGACCTCCAAAACGCCTCAGCGGAGCACAGGTCAAGCAGCTCGGCCGGCGTTAATTACCCCAAAGGTGAGCCACAGGGTCCTCGGGCGCACTCGATGATTTATGCGCCTCCTAGCTTTGGCTGATGACGGGGGGGCGGGGTCCCAGGTCCAAGGCTGCTGGGGGTTGAAGTCCTGACCGGCGGAGCCAAGCCCGGCCAGTCAGGAAGTTGGTCACTGTCCTCCTTGCAGCTCGGCAGAGCAGAGCCCGGCCGCCACCCACAAACATGGGACCTCCAAAACGCCTCAGCGGAGCACAGGTCAAGCAGCTCGACCGGCGTTAATTACCCCAAAGGTGAGACAATAACCAGTAGGAAAGCTAGTGCAGAGTCAGTGGAACCAGCTCACTGTAGGGTACAACACTTTGTAGGTGAGGGGCCCAAGAACATGAAAAATGGCCCAGCAAGGTCAGAGATATTCATGTTTGAAGCCTGACCTTTGACCTTTTATCACCCACCTGGATGCTACCCCCAGGATACGATAGGACCAAGGACTCCATCTCCAGGTCCTACCCAATAGAAAGAAGCGGGGAAGCGCCATTGCGCCCTCTCCCCCAAGAAGCTGCAAAAGGGGCTTGGGATCCTATCTCCAGGACCCTGACAAGAGAATGGAGGAGGGGGAGCACTGCGGCACTTCAGCCCAGTATGCAGGGCCCTGTTGTATCGCAATGCGATGCTTGTGTTGGGCGAGCCCATCGGCTTTACCTAGGTCCCGGGATGATTCTGGTGAACCCCCAGCAACGTATGTTTAATGGCTTTACCCGCGCTGCGCGGGCTTGTAAATAGATAGTAGTGCACATGGGTAAACGGCACCAGAGCTGCCCGTTCACCGACACAGTAAACCACATCTCCGCCTCCTGTAATTTATTGGTGGCTTACACTGCGCAGCTCACACTGTGCCACCCTAACGGCATCTTATCTATTCTGAGCACTTATCTGATCAATACGAGTGCAGCCGTAGATGCAACATTGGCGATGCGGCACTGTGGTGGCGGCCGCGCACTCGATCCTTCGTGTGCAGTGCTCGTGCTGCCGAATCACCAAGCGGTCTGCCCGAGGCACGTTGTGGAAGCTGCGGTCCCTCCTGGTGGTGTCCGGCACTGCAGGTCTACGATCCAGACACCCGAGCTCAGGCGTGGGAGGAGTTGATGTCACCAGTACCCCTGGTGGACCCTACAAATTGTGAGTGGCTTTTCAAAAGGCAGCACGCCTTACCTTAGACCTCCTCCACATAATCCACACCCACTTCTGAGTTGGTTTACGTCAAATCCACATCAGGGTGTGCACCATGGCCCACATTCCCGGCCGCTAAACCTTTCGTAGAGGAGGGGGTCCCCTATGCTCAGGCCCCTAGATGAAAGGAGTTGGTGAAGCGAGTACTCATATTTTTTGAGGCGACTGAGGTGGAAAACGCCCAAAAGCATGCCATGCTGCTATATTTAGGAGGGAAGGACGTTCATAAGATAGCAAAAACAGAAGCGGAGGCAGTACCAAAGACCCATCTGACTGGGACTGTGAGTTCCCCCTTGAGTTGTGCACGGACTCCAATAAATACCTAGGCATTCATATTCACCTGGACACGGCTCACATTATCCGCATAAATTATGGCCAAGCCATCAACGCCCTGGAGACACAGGTGGAGCAATTGATAATGTTAGTTCTTGGGGTCTCTAGTTGGCAGAGGTAGGTACCAATGTCCAAATAGGGACCCTTGCTTCTAGTCAGGGTAAGGAGGATACACTCATCGGATAACACCTGCTCACCCCCTTGGTAGCTTGGCACGAGCAGACAGGCTTATCAAAGGAAATGTGTAAAGTATTTGCACCAACACTCCAGTAACTAGTCTCCCAACCTAGTGTCTAAACCTTCGCGTTGTACCGGGGTCAAAGGCGAGGACTCCCTCCCTCTGCAGCCCCTTCCAGAGTGCTGCACCCTCCCACCTGGAGTGGTACCCATGGAAGCCAAACCGGTCAGGACACTGCTTACAGTTATCCTTCCCTCCAAGTCAGGCAGACCCTAAACCTAGCCTCCCAACACAGGTACTAAACCCTGCGGTTGAACTCTTGCCTAGCACACCAGGACTTCTGGGGGCTCACACAGTATCCCCCTAAGGGTAACACATGTAAATGTAAATGTAACACATGTCTCATGTGTCGTGTGACAGCCTGCCTGGTGCGATCTCCCGACCCCTGTCCACCTGACAGTGTGCGAATATCCCCCAGGATACAAGTGGTGTCACCATTGTCAATCCTGGGAGACTCAGCCCTTCTGTCTGGTCCCTGACCCACTGGTTCTCCCACTGGGGAACACATCCCCCTCTCACCCCTCAGTCTGGACTTCTGCACCCTCCCAACTGGAGCAGTACCGCCAGGCACCAGAACCACTGGAGCTCTGTTTACAGACGCTCCCAGTTATCCTGACACTAGGAGGTCCCCCTCAAATGGCATGCAAGTACAGCCTAGGTCCCCAACCTGGTGTTCCCTTAAGGAGCCCTCTAGGCCCTGAGACTAGGTTTTGGGTACCTTGGGACCCACAGTCCCACACTTGCTCCTTCTCCACTGAGACAGGACATGAGCCCCTACACCCCTCTCACTATACTGGGACCTAACTGAGCTACACTGAACCTCTTCCACCTCACAAGTCTGGAATATATATGTGCCACTCCTTTTGGGATCACTTCCCAATGCCTCTTCAGACTCTCTGGAATCCACCAAGAGATCTGTCTCCTGCGCAAGTTCCCTGGTATCAGCCATTCACTTTTCTCTCCCTCACTGTCAGACAAGTCCTCCTCAGAATCGTATGTTAGTGTTGCTTCCCAAATTCTGACCTCATAGGAATACAGGTGTTCCTCAAGATCCCTCCTTGTGGACCCTCTCTCCATGGGCAGACCCCTCTTTTAGCAAAAAGCTTTTATCTCCTCCACTGTGTAGATATACAGGTGGAAAAAGTTGAATTCGATTTTTGCAAGACTTCACAGGTGCAACACTAGCCAGAGTCTTAATATCCCAAAAAATACTTCCAGGAGAACACCAGGAAACAAAAGAACCAGTATGTGGTTGCGTAGTGGTCTGCACTAAACTAGCGATGTACACCAATTACTGTGGGTCAAGTACAAATACAAGTTCAAATCCTCACCTCTGACCACCAATGTTAGATCTGTTGGCAGAGGTAGGTACCAATGTCCAAATAGGGACCCTTGCTTCTAGTCAGGGTTAAGGGGATATACTCCTTGGATAACACCTGCTCACCCCCTTGGTAGCTTGGCATGTGCAGACAGGCTTATCACAGGCAATATGTAATGTATTTGTACCAACACTCACATTAACACAGTAAAAACACCACAAATGGACTCCACGCCAATTTAGAAAAATAAAGTATCTTTATCTAAACTACAAAAGTCCAAAATGACAAAAATCCATCATACACAGTTCAAGAATATGATGATAAAAGCGTTCTAGAGTTTGCGTCAAAATAATCCACAGTTTTAACCCACAGTACCTGTAGATGCGGCAAAAGTTCCTAGTGGCAACTGCAGCGTCGAAAAACAAGCGATGCATCCCTCCTGAGACCCTGGGGAGGCGATGTGACAACCCGTTGCACGCAGCGGGCATGTTGCGACTAATCCGATCTGTATGGGGAGCAATGCGATACCTTGTGTGGATTACAGGGTGCAGGATCTCCGGCAGAAGCGTCTCGCATAGGCACGATGCGACGATCTTCGGGGCGGCGACGATCTTCGGTGCTGCGACGATATGCAGAGCAGCGTTGATTCTCTTCTGCCACAGCCCCTCGATGCATTGGTGCTGGACGCTGCGATGATGTTCGCAGTGACGGGATGCGGTCCGCAAGGAAGCAATGCGACGGTCTTACAGCAACGACAGGCTCTGCGACGATATTCGCAGCAACAGGAATCTTCCCACACCGGGGTGATGCCCTCTGCAAGTGAACAATGTGTCGGTTCTTGCAGCGGCAACAGGCGCTGCGACGATCTACGCGGCGACAGGAATTCTCTCACACTGTCGACGATGCGCTCCGCAAGCTAGCAATGCATGCCAATTGTAGATCTTCTTCTTTTCTTTTCTTCTTTTCCAGCTCCCCACACTGCAGGAAATAACCTCCAGAGGCCCCACAAATGGATCAAGCACTCTAGGCATGTCAGAACTCACACAGCAAAGTTCAGGGGGGAAGCTGGGGGTAAAGTCCTTTTGTTCCTGGACTTCCTAACAGGAGGCCAGATCTTCTAAGGCCCCTGAAGATGTCTTCAAGCAGGGGACACAGCAACAGCAAAGTCCTTCCCCTCTCCTTGGCATAACAGCAACTGCAGGTCAGCCTACAACACACAGCAGAACAGTCCTTCCTCTTCAGTCTGCCAGCTTTTCTCCTTGGCAGAGGTTCCTTCTTGATTCCAGGATGATCTAAAGTCTTGGGGTCTGGGTATCCCTTTTCATACAAATATGCTCTTTGTTCTCTGAAGGCAGAGAGGTCTTTGCCTAGTCTAAACCAGTTCTGGTCAGTCCTGGAGCACTCTGTTTACATGACTCCTTCTTTCCTTTGAGAGAGTGGGGCAGGGTCGGCAGCCGTCCAGCAGGAGATGGAGCCAGCATTGTGGAAGGCAGGCACAGCCCTATTCAGGCCCAGGTGCTATCCCCTCCCACCACTGAAGATGCAGATGAAGCTATTCAGCCTAGTGCCGACTCATCCAGCCTCCTGGAGCCACCCCAACCCCTGTCACTCACAAAACAGACAGTCAATTCACAAATAGGCCACGGCACACAGAAAGGTCAGAGAAGAAAACAGCCACTTCCTAAAAGTGCTGTTTTCAAACACAGAATTTAAAAACCGTCCTTCCTAAAAGATGGGTCATTAAATTCTAAGTTCAGGGATACCAGACTTCAATTTTCTATCTTGCTCCTATGGGAAGATATGCAGGTAAACATTATACATAGCCTTCCCCATTCTAGCCTATGGGCAAGATAGCCTTTAAATAGTGAAAAACAAAATTGGCAGTATCTCACTATCAGAGCATGTCACCCACACTAGTACATGCTCTAACTTTCACATGCACTGCACCATGCCCAGGGGGGTACCTTGGGCCTTCCCTAGGGGTGTCCAATGTGTACAGAAAGGGAAGTGTTAGGCCTGGCCGGAGGGGACACTGATCTGGTCCGCATGGCAGTTAGCAACTGCACACAGGCACCTTGGTGGCAGGCCTGAGACACCATTTTAAGGCTACTCATGTGGGTGGCACAATCAGTGTTGCAGGCCCACTAGTAGCATTTGAATCACTATCCCTGGCACAGTCAGTGCACTTTACTAGGGACCTACTGATGAAATATTTCTGCTAATCATGGATAATCAATCACAATAACAATTTATACAGAGAGCATGTGCACTTCAGCACTGATCAGCAGTGGTAAAGTGCCCAGAGTCCTATTGCCAACAACCACAGGTCAGGAAAAACAAGGGAGGTAGAAGGAAAAAGTTTGGGGATAACCTTGCAGAAAGGGCCATTTCCAACAGTTACGATTACCGCTCTTGATCGCTGGCAGAGTAGCTTTCAAAAAAATGATTGTGCTTCCTACATTTTTATATCTTTTTAACAACATCCCCATTCCCCTCCCTAACAGTTTTTTCATTACATTGCGTTCACATCTTGTAAAATTGGTCTGGGAAGTAAACAGCCCCGGGTACGCTGGCAGATATTGGTCTTCCATATGAGAGAGGGGGGTTTGGGTGCCTGATATACAGTTGTATTTTTTGAGGGCAAATGTAGTTACGCCTTTGCCTGGTTCCATCCCGATGCAAGGATCCCGTATCTCCGCCCTGAGTCAGATCTGGTACTGCTGGGCATGTTCTTAACAGTGCTGCCCAAGGACATACCCAGAGACCCCAATGACATACAATTGGTTTCCACCACAAGCTGGGCGTGGGAGAAACTGAGGCAGATCACTGGCACAACTACACTTTACTCCTCGGCACTGCCGCTTCCCAATGCCCACTGGTTACCAATCACGAGAGAGAAACTGGTGCAGCGCACCTTGGCAAAATTTTCCATCACCAAACCGGTTGGCACGCCTTTTCTATTGCAGACGAAGACCGCTTCCATGATGTCATCTTCATGGATCGCTTTATTCCTGCGGGAGTCAGATCGGCGCTTCGGGCATCTCTGCCTGGCTTTCCTCTAGAACCAGATTTGTTCACCCCTTTGATCACAATCATTGAAAGCCAAGATGGAATCAATCTTATATCCAAACTGTACAAAGCCTGTTCCGAGTTAATCCTTGTACAGGATGACAAAATTAGCAAAGACTGGGAGGCAGATTTATGTCACCAAATCACAGATGAACAATGGACCAAATGTTGCACGGTAACAAGAGAAGTCACTTTGAATGGCCAGCACAAGCTACTACATTTTATGTTTCTGTGTAGAATGTGTTTCACCCCGGCCAGATCCCATAGACTTGACCCTACCAGACCGCTTAATTGTCGTAAATGTAACGCCCCTTACGCGGACTTCACACACCTTTCATGGACATGCCCCAAACTACTACTATTTTAGGAGGCAGTGCACAAAACACTGGGAGATATGATTGAGCTGACTCCCATCCCCACTCCTGAGATTGCATTATTGGGCTATGTAGCGAACTTCCCTAAGCACACACGTAGAGTCGCTGCTCTTAGTTTGCTACTCGCTAAAAGAGAAGTTGTACTACAATGGGGCCAGAAATCAGTTACCACACTACAGGGATGGCTTAGCCTAGCCTTCTGCAACATCAACAGTGAACTTTACTCCACCACATTGCCTCGATCATCCCAGCTCAAAGATATTTGGGGGCCTTTCAGGACTTACACTCAGGCTAACCACCCGACTACCGACTCTCAAGATGAAAAGGGCATCGTTCTGACAGGAGGGGTTGATGGCTCTTCCCACCATACTCACCTATTTCACAACTGCTAATAGGGGGTCCCTCTAGCATTGCTCTCCAGAATGGATGTATGGGTCTGGATTGGATCTGTTGGGTGGAGAGATGTGAAACGGACTGCTGGGGATAACCTGTGTGTGAACCATGCATACCATTTAGATTAAACCTGCACACCTTGACATTGCTTCTTGTTTATTGCGGGCTTCACGAGATGATTTCTGTGACCATATACCTCTGTATTCTTATGCCAATATACTAATGACTGTGAGCACTCAAGTTTGTATTGCGGAATTGTAATAAAACAATAAATAAAGTTTTTAAAAAAAAGACCCATCTCACACTTATTGCGGCCCTGAATGCCCATTTTGAATCAATGGCAAACCAGGATTACAAATGTTTTGTATTCAGACAAGCACAGCAAAAGCCTGATGTATTCCACGCACATCTAAAAGAGCTGGCAGGTACTTGTGATTTTCAAGATAAGACAGAGGAAATAAGGGGCCAGATCATACAGGGGTGTGCGTCAGCGAAACTAAGGGAAAGAATACTTGAAGAATCGAAATTTGCCTAGCTTACGTAACGGTAAGTTTCAATTCTATTAAGGACACGGAGGCGAGGATTATGGTATATCTTCCTTCGCTTTATTAACATAAAGACTCCACAGCAGCTTAGGAAAAGATATAATAATAACGAAAAATGCTTTAAACATAAAGCATTGACGGAATGATCAACAAATCAAACAACAACTCCCAAGAGTCTCTTTGTATAATGATAGTCCATAGTCCTTCTACTCTGTCCATCATCACTTTAAAACCGGACTTCTCATCTTCTTCCTCCTCTTTCTTCGCGCAGATCACGCTTGAGCCTCATTGGTCCTGTTTAGCACTGTCGTTGCCTGTCGAAAAAGAAACAGCATCAGCGAGGTGGTCCAGGAATGCGACAATAAGGCGAGGAGCATTCAGTGACTAATACAGTACCGACAATGTAAAGGAAAAGGCTTTACTTACTGCCATACGGGTGGGTAGAGACGCCACTGTAGCCTGGGTGGGATAATCCTCGCCTCCGTGTCCTTAATAGAATTGAAACTTACCGTTACGTAAGCTAGGCAAATTTCGATTCTATGTCAGGACCGGAGGCTTCAGATTATGCTAGTTCAAAGCTTACTTACCACCAACTGGGCCAAATCCACCACCGGCTTAAAATAAAACCTCTTAAAGGTGGAATCCGAGGACCAATCTGCCGCTCGCATCAGGTCCTCCAAACGAGCGCCCACCGAGAATGCCTTAGAGGCCATGGCCCCCCTGGCCGAGTGTGCTCCAAAGAGAGAAGTATTGATGCCCGCTTCTTGCATGACCCACCGCACCCACCGAGCAATAGTGGGCGAGGAGACAGCTTTGTGTGTCTTCCGCAGGGCAATCAACAACTGACGTTCGCCCGCAGGGCGTAACTCCAAGGTCAGGTCCTCATATGCTTTGAGGCATTGCACAACACACAACTTAGGAGTATCAAGAAAAGCTGGATATGAAATGGACCGCGACGACGTTTTAGTGCGTCGGCCCACTGTAAAAGTAACCCCATCCGGGGAAAAAATGCGAGCAGAGACATCCAGCGCCCGCACATCAGAGACGCGTCTACAAGAAATCAAACATAACAACATAGCCAACTTCGCCGATAGCTCCTTAAGAGACAGATTGGAATTGGCCGCCAAGACAAGAACAAATTCAGAACCAAATTGACGTCCCAAAGAACGGAGTACCTAGGTTCAGGAGGCAACGCGAGGTGGATAGCCCGCAGAAGCCGTCAAACAAAAGGATGTTCCCCTACTGGGTGGCCATCGATGTTGTTGTGGCCTGCCGAAATCGCCGATCGAATAGCATTGATCGTTCGATATGCCAAGCCTTTGTCGGCTAAATGTGCCAGGAAATTCAGCACGGGAACGAGGCCTGCGACCAAGGGATCCAAATCCCTTCGTAAACACCAACGCATCCACTTAAGCCAAGCGGATCTGTAACGCTTCGTCGTACTATCGGCCCATGCTTTGGAGAGCAAGTGCTCAGCCGACCCCTAAAGGCCTGGGAGCGACCAGCGTCTCCTGAGAGCCTCCACGCCACGAGGCGGAGAGAGTTCTGCGTGACGAGGGGGTGAGGTTCCTGATCCGGATTTGTCAGGAGCAGAGGAAACAAGGGGAGTAGGATTGGAAAATCCCAAGAAAGTTCCAGAAGAACCGGAAACCACACTTGAGACCTCCAGAGTGGCGTAACCAACACCAGCTCCGCTCCCTGGCGGCGTATTTGGGCCGCCGCTCGCATTATCATGGAGAACGGGGGAAACGCAAACGGTTGTTCCCGACTCCAATCCTGCAGAAAAGCATCCGTGGCCTCCGCTAGAGGGTCCGGCCTCCAGCTGAAAAAACGCGGCAGCTGGTGGTCGAGACGGGACGCAAAGAGATCCACCGAGAAGGGACCCCAGAGGGTGTGCAGCCACCGGAAAACCTCCGGATCGAGTTTCCACTGGCTGGCGTCCCTGAGATGTCTGGAGTGCCAATCCGCCACCTGGTTGCACTGACCCGGTAGATACTCCGCCGTCACCGCAATGTGACGAGACAGGCAATAATCCCAGAAGTCCTTCGCCAAGGCGCGGGAACGAGGACCCCCTAGATGGTTCACATAACGAACCGCCGAAATATTGTCTATCCGTAGCAGGACGCAGGCCTTGACCGAATCTTTGGTCCAACAACGAACTGCGAAGGAGCCCACCAGGAGCTCCAAACAATTGATATGCAATCGTTGTTCTTCTGAAGACCAGGCGCCGCCGGTGGAAAAATCCCCGCACCGGGCGCCCCAGCCCGACCTGCTGGCGTCGGACTCTATGATCAGGTCCGGAGCCGAACCGAAGATCGCCCGACCATTCCATGCCTCCATGTGAGACAGCCACCATGACATTTCCTCCTTCACTTAGTCCGTGAGGGGGACCCACTGATCGTAACTCATCCCACGGCGCAGATGCTGCGCCTTCAGACGTTGGAGAGCCCTGTAGTGCAGTGGGCCTGGGAAAATCACCTGGATGGAGGACGAGAGAAGACCCACCACCTTGGCGATATGGCGCAGGGACGTACGATCCTTCGCGATCGTCTGCCGAAGCAGGTGTCGAATTTTTGCGACCTTCCGACCCGGCAGGCTCAAGACCGCCTGCACCGAGTCCACCACGAAACCTAAAAAGGCGATCCTCTGAGTGGGAACCAAAACCGACTTGGAGCCGTTGACCACAAACCCCAGTCTCTGGAGCAGGCCGACAGCTTGTCGCAGCTGGCCCGCCAACACCTCCGGGCACTGCCCCATGAGGAGGATGTCGTCCAAGTATACTAGCATACGGACCCCCTGACTTCTGAGAAACTCCACCACCGGGTGGAGAACCTTCGTGAAGCACCACGGGGACGAAGAAAGACCGAACGGCAGAGCGGTGAATTCGAACACCTTGTCGTCCCACAGGAACTGTAGAAAACGACGATGAGGGGGGTGGATGGGGACGACCAAGTAGGCGTCCTTGAGATCCAGTCTCACCATCCAATCCCGAGGGAGGAGTATGTCTCGAAGGAGGTGGATACCCTCCATTTTGAAATGACGATAGACCAACCACCCATTGAATTCCTTGAGATTGATCACAGGTCTCTTGCCCCCATCCGTCTTGTCCACGAAAAAGACGTTTCTGAGGAACCCGTGCGGGTGGCGCGTTGATAGACGGATGGCCCCCTTGCGCAGCAAGTCCGAGATTTCCCCGTCTATCAACCGCGCGTCGGACTCCGAAAAGACCATTGGGCGCGGGGGCCTCGCTTGCGTGGGCTGGTCGTAAAATTCTATGTGGAACCCTCGTACAGTTTGCAAAACCCAAGCGTCGGCAGTGAGCAATTCCCACTCCTCGTAAAAGCTTGCCAGCCGCCCCCCAATAGGAACTTGATCCAAACAAAGTACACTTACCGGGGGCATTTCCTTGTCCGGAGTTCTTCTTGAACCCTCTGCCGCCAAAGCGCTGCCCTCTGGTGGGGTAGAAGTTGGTATAGTTGGCAGAGGTCTGGTATTGACCTCTTCCGGAGCTTTGTCCTTTATTGGTCTGCTGGCCACGGCCGATCGCGCGGCCCCTACCGCGACCGGCCCCTCCGGAGAAACGCTGGTGAAACACCCTCTTAATGCTGGACTGGGCCTTATCCAGCGACGTGAACGTGTTCACGAATTTGCCCAGTTCCCTGATGAAGGGTTCGCCGAAGAGGCCCCCCTGGGCCACAGCACCCGCCTCCGACGAGGCCAGGTCCCCCAATTTCGGGTCCAATTTGATCAGGAGCGAACGCCGCCTCTCCGTCGACAGGGCGCAGTTGGCGTTGCCCAAGAACACTATCACCCTCTGGGCCCAATTCGAAAGCACCTCCGGGGAAATGACGATGCCATTCGCCCTAGCCTCCTCCGCCATATCGAGGATCTTCGTGGCGGGCCCAACCGCATCCAACAATTTGTCCTGGCCGGCCCGCCAGGACCGACCGATCCCCTTCCTGGGGTCCTTCATAAATTTTGCCAGGAAGGTGGCCATCTTGGGATCCAATTCCGGGGTCATGGCCACTTTCCCCTTCAAAGTTGGCCGAGGGCACTCCCCACGCAGGCAACCCCTCGCCTCCTTCTCCAGGGGCTTGCGCAGTCTGCCCGCTACAAATTTCGCCACCGTCTCCCCCGGTGTCCAGGCCGCGGAGCGGGGGTGGACGATCTCGTCTGGGTCCAGCATGCCCGACTCATCTCGGGGCATCTCCTTGGCAGAGGGCGCTGGAAGCCAAGATCTGGTCGACTCCCCGTCGTCTTCGGTGTCCGGAGAGTCGTATATCGGAGAGGCGGGGGCCGTAGACACGTCCCCCGAAGCGCCAGGGTCTACCAAGGGCGCAGGGGGCACCGCCGTTGCTTTTGCCAGGAAGGCGTCCCGAAGACGCTCAAACGCGCCCTTGTCCACACCCTGGGCCTCCGATGATGGCCCCTCCTTACAAGGCCTCTTCGGGGCGGGTGGCAACCCGCCTGACGTCCCCGGGAGATCGGGGATCGGGGGCACATGCGCCGATGCCAGCTTCGCGCATTCTTCCACGATGCGGGCGGAAAGGCGGTCCTCCATGGGGCCTACCACCTCCGTTACGCAGCGGTAGATGGAATTGTCCACCGCCTGGTAGAACGCGTCGTCCTGCAGATAGGGGTAGGATTCTTCCTCGTATTCCCCTTCCATCTTGGAACCAAGGCCAAATTCGGGGCACCCTGAAGGGCGGCAGTCAAGATAGAACTCGAATATGGGCAGGCCAACTGGCTGCGATCACGTTTTGGGCCAACTGACGTGGCAGGTGGGCTGCACCAACCCCCAAGCGCGCAGACCCTCCTCGCCGGGACCGGGTCTCCGCACCCCTCAAGCGCGCCAAGCCACACTTTGAATAAGAGGTGCACAAAGGACACCCGAAGGTGGTTCACACGGTCAGAGCCGCAATACAGACCCCAACGGGGCGTCAAAAGCAGGAATTACAGACCCGGGGCACCAGGTGTCAGAGGGGTATGCGAGGGCTGGCCCCTGCGCAAGCAGACTCCACGGCGCGGCTCCTGGCACTGCGGAGGCGCGCCGAAGGGTCGGCGAGACGACAGGCCGCCCCCTGGCGGTCTATGTACGCACCGCACACAATTGGGAAAGAAAGATCGCGTAGGAACGAAAAACGTTCCCGCGACCAGGGACTCTGTAAGGGAATAAACCATGCGATGAGTCCCCCAACGATCGTACACAATACAATCAGTAATATCAAAAAATAGAGAAAACATGAAAAGCACTTATCTGGCTGCGGGAGCAGCGAAGAAAGAGGAGGAAGAAGATGAGAAGTCCGGTTTTATAGTGATGATGGACAGAGTAGAAGGACTATGGACTATCATTATACAAAGAGACTCTTGGGAGTTGTTGTTTGATTTGTTGATCATTCCGTCAATGCTTTATGTTTAAAGCATTTTTCGTTATTATTATATCTTTTCCTAAGCTGCTGTGGAGTCTTTATGTTAATAAAGCGAAGGAAGATATAGCATAATCTGAAGCCTCCGGTCCTGACATAGAATCAGGAAAGTCACTGGTAGACATACTCACCCTGGGGAGAACCAAAGAACTATCAAAAGCCAAAGAAGCAGATATGAAGGCCACTCTTCAAACTCCAATCAAGACAGAGCCAGTCAACACAGTTGCCAGCATTGCCACTGAATCGATGGCTCCCACAAGAAGTCCCACCACCACTGAATCGATGGCTCGCACAAGAAGCCGCAAGATCAAGTCGTATGGGTACTGTGACGGGCAATCACACCAAAGACCTGAATACCCAGCAAGAGGGAAGAGATGTAGGCCTGCCGAAAGTTCAAACACTTTATGAAAGTGTGCCGATCCAGCAAGGGGCGAGCAGAAAGGTCTTAAGTCAACAGGATTCCTGAGTCTCATGAACAAGGCAGTGACATGCACGACGATAATCAAAAGGAACAGACAGTACACTTAGTCTTCACTGTAAGGTCTGCAGCTGACACGCAGACACGCCTCCCACGATGCCAAAACCTAGTGGATGGGCACCCATTAACAGCAATAATCAACACAGGAGCCACCATAAACATTATGTCCTGGTAAGCGTGCAGAGAGATGCCATCTCCTCTAGCATTGACGCCGGCCAAGGTAAAGGTGTTTGTGTCAAGGACTACATGCTCCTCGGGATCCAGACGATGCTCAAAGGGTCCACATCCAGACCTCCCCAAGCTTGGTTCTAATCAAACACCCAAACTTAGAGACGGGCAGGCGAGGGAAAATGCAAACGGCCGGGATGGTGCGGCCTGGAGACTGCCAATCTGGAAAACAAAGGGAGAGTCTGTTATAAGTATTCTTGGACACCTGTCTGTCTTTATACTCCAATGTTTTCATACTCATACCTTGCTAAGAGTATCAGTGGGTAGAACCTCATTGACGCCTGACACTCTCCTCCTGAATGCTGCCCCCTGGAAACCTCCTATAGGAACATGAGCACATCATTACTCCCCTATCTCGCCTACTATGTATCTCTCGGATCTAGACTCCTTCTTTGTACCTACCAGTGACACACACCACGAGGACACTATGAAAACCGTCAGGCAGCGCCGATACCAAGTCCTCTTAGCAATTGAAATGATAAGACACCCCCTCTTCTGTTACATCACAGAAGCTAGAACAGTATAAAAAAGAAATGCACCAGAGCCCGTAAAGTAATAATAAATAGTAACCACAGAAAACAAGAAGACTCCTCAGAGAAGTGAGCCTACTCGTCTTCTTGCCAACACACACAAAGTCAACAGTTTACTGGGCTCCTTGGTAAATTCAGAGTAGTCTCCTCCTATAATCGCAAGGCACTCCCCCTCGTGAGAATCTCTCTTGTAACTCAGGATTCCGCCGGCATCTGTGTCTTCGCGAACCATCAGCGAAGCCCCACAGCGCCTCCTACTCGCAACTGCCAAAGCGCTACTTTGCTGTCGTAATAGTTCAGAAGGTGACGGTGTCTTCGCGTAGGCAACACAGCGAAGCACCACCGCATCACCAGAACGCATCAGCCGACACGCTTCTCCCCCTTCCTCTATGGTTCCTACGATGGCTATGTCTTTGTGTAAGCAACACTGTGAAGCACCACAGCGTGAACAGAGAGCATCAGCCGACACTCTTACCTTAATCAGTAGAATCACGGTCCGACCCTAACAGGGGTCATATCCATAGAAGTCCGTGTCTTCACAAAGAAAACCGCGAAGCACCACGGATCCCACAATGAACGGGCAGTCGCCCGCTCTCCATCCAGCACAAAACACCAAATCCAATACAATCCGACTTCCAGGTCCAAAGGGTTTTTAAAGTTCCCTCCTTCATGCTGCCAGGACTTCTGGGACATGAAGTCCCAACCTTAGGCAGGCGCAATTACCGGGTTTCAGAACCTGACAGCAGGTCCTCCTCCCAGGCACCTCCTAGATCCAGGTTTGTCCGGGTTACGCACATGGAACAAACGCACTGCTCTCGGAGCATGCACACTGGAACACGGTTCCCAGGAATCCTCCTCCGAGCCGTATCCCTTCCAGGTAACAAGGTACCAAGCCGACCCCGTCGATACCGGGAGTCCAAGATCTTGCGTACCTCATATTCCAACTGGCCATAACGCATCACTGGAGGTACTGCCGCGTGTCGGCGTCCACTGGCCGGCTTCAGTAGGTTACAATGGACCACCAGATGAATCCGCAGGGAGGCAGGCAGCTTCAAACGATATGCTACCGGATTCACCCGGCGGATGACAACGTACGGGCCAATAAAGCGAGGATGGAACACGCTGCGGTATCTGAACCTGATGTTCTTGGTGGATAGCCATACCCAGTCCCCTGCTTGGTACTGAGGCCCAGCTTGCTGATAGAGATCAGCCCATTTCTTGTAGGCAAGTGTAGATCGCACCAACTCCGTTTGTATACGCTTATGCACCTTCAGTAGATCCTTCACTTGAGCATGGACAGATGGATGATTCAGAACTTAGCTCGGTATGGTTAAAGGCAACGTGTTGGCATGATACCCGGTGTTTGCCCTAAAAGGGGTTTCCTTGATGAAACTGTGCCAAGAGTTATTATACGTGAGTTCCGCCAGCCATAGCAACGACACCCAGGATTCAGAGGCCTCTTTAGCATAGCATCTCAGGTATTTCTTGAGGGTTTGATTTAACCTCTCAGTCTGGCCATCGGTCTGTGGATGGAAACTTGTGGATAAGGCCACCTCCACATGCAATGCCTCACACCACGCCTTCGAAAATCGTGCAACAAACTGCGGTCCCCTGTCAGAAATTATGACTTTGGGAAGGCAATGTAACCGAACCACCTGTTGCAACAGCATTTGAGCAGTTTGGGCGGCATTCGGCAGGTTTTTACATGGAAGAAAATGTCCGGCTTTGGTTAAACTGTCCACCACCACAAGTATGGCGTTGCACCCTTGATCCATGGGTAGCCCTACCACAAAATATAGACTGATGGTCTGCCATGGGCTGGAAGGAGTGGGCAACGGCATTAGAAGCCCCTTTGCTTTACAGGTCTCTCCCTTGGCTCGAGCACAGGTGTCGCATTGGGAAAACCC
Organism: Lissotriton vulgaris; assembly: GCF_964263255.1. Lineage (NCBI taxonomy): Eukaryota > Metazoa > Chordata > Amphibia > Caudata > Salamandridae > Lissotriton > Lissotriton vulgaris. Next base: position 182,460,730 of record NC_141688.1, on the reverse strand, counting down.
AGGTTTTCACATCCTTAGCCATATTATCCCACCAGAAGGATTGTTGCAGTAAAGACAGCGTTTTCGTGAATCCAGGATGTCCTGCTAGCACTGCGTTGTGACACCAGTTAAACGCCTTCTGGCGAATCTCATGGTGCGGCAAAAACAGGCGGTTGCGGAACAAAGGTACCCCATGCTCTAAGGAGCGGTGTTGACCTTTCGTGACCCATTCTTGCCATTGGGCCAAGGTCTTATGACTCTTCACCTGATCCAGAAAGCCTTCCACCATGACCCAACACAACCCTCTCGGGGGGTACATTGGCCTCAGGAGCAACCAGGCACCTAACATCTTCCTCCCTTTGTCTGGAAAGCGAGTCTGCTTTCCGGTTGTCAATGCCAGGACAGAAGGTAATCACAAAGTTGTATTCCGCAAAGAATAAGGTCCATCGCATTTGCCTCTGTGATAAATGCAGAGCGGTTGTCATATATTGTAGGTTGCGATGGTCCGTGTATACCGTGACCGGATGTTGAGCCCCCCCACAGGTAGTGCCTCCATTCCTGGAAAGCTCTTTTGATTGCCAGGAGTTCTTTCTCTGCCATGGTATAATTAACATCTGCTTAGTTCAGTTTCTTGGACAGGAAGGCCACCGGATGCACCTGCCCTGTCTCCCGTTCCCTTTGCGACAGGACCGCGCCAATAGCCAGATCTGACGCGTCGGCCTCAACGATAAAAGGAACATCGACCTGAGGATGGCGTAATACAGGTGTCGAACAAAACGCCTCCTTGAGCTGTTCAAACGCCATCATTGTCTCAGGAGTCCATAGGAACCCCTTTTCTCAGCAGCTTGGTGATGGGGGTTGCTAACTGAGAAAAGTGTGAGATGAACCGCCGATAAAAGTTGCCGAAACCAAGGTATCTTTGTACATCTTTCACGTTCTTGGGGATCGGCCACTCCTGCACCTCTGTCACCTTTCTATCTGCCATACTGAACCCCAGGGGACTTAGGATCACCCACAAGAACTCCACCTGTCGCACCCTGAACTCACACTTACTTAACTTACAATATAGGTGGTTCTCTTGCAGTCGTCGTAAGATCATACACACATGCTCAGAATGTTGAGCCGGAGAAGCAGAATAGATTAGGATGTCATCTATGTATACGACTGCTATGAGGTCCAGATAGACCTTCAGAACGTCATCTAGGAAGTATTGAAATGCCGCAGGGGCATTACACAGCCGAACGGCATAACCAGATATTTGTATAGGCTGTATCGCGTCTTAAACGCCATCTTCCACTCATCTCCCTGCCTTATACGGACCAGGTGGTAGGCCCCACGCAGATCGAGATGAGTGTAAATCGTGGCCTCCCTCACCTGGTCCAACAACATGGGGATAAGTGGAAGCGGGTACCGGTTTCTCACTGTGTTTTGTTCAGAACGCGATAGTCTATACAGGCTCTCAAGTCTCCATTGGCTTTGGCTGTAAAAAAAAGCGGAGAGGCCGCAGGTGAACAGGATGGTCGTTTGAACCCCAAGGCGCTGTAGTGATCTATATACTCACATAGATGTTTGTTCTCCGGTTCGGAAAGGGCATAGACCCTACAGGACGGTATGACTGCTCCATCCACCAGATCGATCCGGCAGTCATACTCACGATGTGGGGGTAGCGACTCAGCTTTAACCTCGCTGAACACATCCTGGAATAACGCATATTCCGAGGGCAACTCAACCTCATTCTCTGCCGCCGTGGCCACCTGATGCACCAAGGCGAGAGCCAATGCCACGGAGCTATGTTCTTTCATACATTGCGACAAGCATCCCCTGGACTGGAATTGAATGGTTTTTTGTCGCCAATCCATGGAAGGGTTGTGTCGCCACAGCCACGGCATGCCCATTATGATTTCATACTGTGGAGCTTTGATAATATTGAGAACAATGTTCTCCACGTGATCCTGTGGAATCCTAGGAAAGGTTATTTCCAATGCCTCAGTGTGTTCAATAATGGGGCCTGACTTTAAAGGAGTGCCATCCACTGCCAACACCGGTTCAGGTTTCTTGCTGCGCACTCGTGACAACCCCAACCGCTGAACTAACCCCTGGTCAATGAAATTCCCCGTGGCTCCTGTGTCTATCATGGACCGGACCGGATAACTGATTTGACAAACAGCTAATAGCATATCCAACACAATATGCGATTCCGAGGTTTTGAGTTCTGCTAAGGCCAATGAGGGGATCTGTCAATCCGGTTTCCGTGTCTCCTCTTCTATCCCGGAAGAGGGCTGGAGTTTCTCCTCGGTGTCTCCTACCATACTCACAGCCACCTTTTTCCCCGGAAAATAGGTGTTTCTTCTCTTAGGTTTTACGGGAAAATCGCGGACGTAGTGCCCCTTTTTGCCGCAGTAGAGGCATAACCCCTGGGCCTGACGGCTCTCCCTTTCTGTCTTAGATAAGGGTGGTCTGATGGCTCCAATGTCCATCAGCTCAAGTCCTGTCTCCTTGGGAGTAACCTGAGACCGGTTTTCCAATTCTTTTACCGGAAACCACCTATCCCCCCTTCGGCCTCCGCGTGTCTTGCAGAAACACGATGGTCCAGTCGTAGCGTAAGAGTAATGAGATCAATGCAGGAGGTGGGTTGTGGTTTGATTTGTGCCAACACGTCTTTCATCTCCTCACACAACCCCTGGTAGTATAGGGAAATTCTTTTCTCCTCTGGCCAGGCATCCTCCGCGATCAGGCGGTTGAATGCCGTCATGTAAGACACCAGGTCCCTTTTACCGTGTCTAAGCTCCAAGAGTTCCTTATCTGCACTGAACGTAGTAGCTCTCCTATCGAACACCCTCTCAAACTCCTTCCGGAATGCATCCCAGTTGGATAACAAAGGGTCATCATTCCGAACCAATGGAACCGCCCATTCAGCCGCATCTCCAGTGAGATACGAGATTGCAAAAGCTACTCTAGAGATATTAGTAGGAAAGGACGCAGGCCTGCACGAAAAGTGTAGTGCTATCTGTGTGAGAAAGGTCTGTATTTTGTGGAGATCCCCAGAATACCTCTCCGGTGTGGCTAAAGGGACTGGAGGAGGTACCGTAAAGTGTATCTGAGGGTTGGAGGAGGAGGCGTCGAAAGGGTTGCGCGCCTGTCTCTCCACCCGTTCCCTTAAAGCAGCAGTCTCTGCCTTGGAATCCGCTAGCACCAGAGCTTGTAGTACGTCCTCCAAGGTTGCCATGTTTGGGAATCACCTGAACCAAGAAGAGCAACAATTCTTGGGTATTGGATTCTGTCAAGGACTACACGATCCTCGGGATCCAGGCGACGCTCAAAGGGTCCACCTCCAGACCTCCCCAAGCTTGGTTCTAATCAAATGATGTGCTTATGTTCCTCCTATAGGAACATAAGCACATCATTACTCCCGTATCTCGCCTACTATGTACCTCTCGGATCTAGACTCCTTCTTTGTACCTACCAGTGACACACACCACGAGGAAACTATGAAAACCGTCAGGCAGCGATGATACCAAGTCCTCTTAGCAATTGAAATGATAAGACACCCCCTCTTCTGTTACGTCACAAAAGCTAAAACAGTATCAAAAAGAAATGCACTAGAGCCCAGAAAGTAATAAGAAATAGTAACCACAGAAAACAAGAAGACTCCTCAGAGAAGTGAGCCTACTTGTCTTCTTGCCAACACACACGGAGTCAACAGTTTACTGGGCTCCTTGGTAAATTCAGAGTAGTCTCCTCCTAGCACCGCAAGGCACTCCCCCTCGTGAGAATCTCTCTTGTAACTCAGGATTCCGCTGGCGTCTGTGTCTTCGCGAACCATCAGCGAAGCCCCACAGCGCCTCCTACTCGCAACTGCTGAAGCGCTACTTTGCTGTCGTAATAGTTCAGAAGGTGACGGTGTCTTCGCGTAGGCAACACCATGAAGCACCACCGCGTCACCAGAACACATCAACTGACACGCTTCTCCCCCTTTCTCGGTAGTTCCTACGATGGCTGTGTCTTCGCGTAAGCAATACCGTGAAGCACCACGGCGTGAACAGAGCGCATCAGCTGACACGCTTACCTTAAATAGTAGAATCACGGTCCGACTCTAACAGGGGTCATATCCATAGAAGTCAGTGTCTTCGCAAAGAATACAGCGAAGCACCAAGGATCCCACAATGAACGGGCAGCCGCCCGCTCTCCATCCAGCACAAAACACCAAATCCAATACAATCCGACTTCCGGGTCCAAAGGGTTTTTAAAGTTCCCGCCTTCATGCCGCCAGGACTTCTGGGACATGAAGTCCCAACCTTAGGCAGGCGCAATTACCGGGTCTCAGATCCGGACAGTTTGCGTTTGGCCAAACAAAACCTCTAGTCATAAATTGAAAATTCAAAACCTCTAGTCATAAATTGAAAATTCAAAACCACAATAGCGTATGACAAGCAAGAGGTGGATGCTCTGGTGTAAGTGACTGAAGAAGGGCATGGCATGCCCCTGGGTTGCAAATCAGCCAAAGTTTTAGGGATTGTCATCTTCGCTTTTGGCATCCTTCAAGAGGGTGTGAGGCAGATACTGGATGAATTCATGCAAGTATTTGATGGCATCGGGTGCATGTGCAACAAACAAATACACCTGCACATTGATCCGCTGGTACAACCGGTTGCTCTTCAGCACAGGAGGGTCGCTTTTAATCTATGAACACTTGTAGAAAAGGAGCTGTGCAAGCTAGAAGAAGCTGGAATCATTGAGAAGGTACAAGGTACGATACCATGTGTGTCTCTGATAGTGGTCGCAAGGAAGCTAAAACAGCCAGAGGAAGTCAGGATATATGTGGTTATGAGAATCCAGAACACTGCCATCAAGAGGGTAAGACACCTGATAGCCACCATAGATGACCTGATCGGGGAACTTAGTGGAGCCAGCTGGTTCTCTAAGCTCGATCTACGAGCTGAGTATCATCAGCTAGTCCTTGACGAACAGTCCCGATACATAACAACTTTCCCCACACATGTCGGACTGAGGCGCTATAAGCGTTTGAGCTTCGAAATCTCGAGCGCTGATGAAGTGTTTTAGAACATTATCCAAGAACTCCTTGCGGAACTCCCAGGGGTCGTGAATGTGAGCAACGATATTCTAGCCCATGCCAAGTCCATAGGAGAACACAACACTCGACTCAGACAGGTACTCGAGAGAATTCAAAAATAGGGACTTACATTGCACCATGAGAAGTGTGAGTTTCTTCAAATGAAGCTACAATTCTTTGGGTATGTTTTCTCTTCAGAAGGAGTTGCTCCGGATCCAGACAAAGTTTGAGATATCAAAGAGACCCCAGCTCCCACCAACATAACGGAAATGCGCAGTTTCCTGGGAATGGTGATCTACTGCAGTAGGATTATCAAGGATCTCTCTTCGTTCACCACCCCCCTGAGAAAGCTCACCAAAGCATCCACCCCATGGTCATGGGGCCAGGAACAGGAGGCCACTTTTCAAACCACTAAAGACGCCCTCTTCAGCAACACGACTCTGCGATATTTTGATTACCACCAACACACGCAAGTTGCTGTCGATGCGGGTCCACAAGGGCTAGGGGCAGTGCTCCTCCAGAGATGAAAAGAAGAAGACCAATGGGCTCCTGTGGCTTTCCCGAGCTGATCATTGACTGCTACGGAGCAAAGATATTCCCAGATTGAGAAGGAGGCCGTCGCCATACACTGGGGGCGCAGGCACTTCTATATGTATGTCTATGGTAAACCATTTCCCGTCACCACTGACCACAAGCCGTTGATCCCGCTGTTCACTAGTAGGGCATCACAACCTCCGCCGCACATCAAAAAATGGATGCTGCAGTTGCAGGAGTATAACTGTAAGATTGAATACCAGCCTGGACAAGTAATCCTGTGGACTACCTATCACGCCATCACAGCAACCATCAGTGAAATGAAGGAGGCCGAGCAGACGGAAGAGTACGTCTGATACATCGGGGACTGATCACGCCCGCTACCACTCTCTCTGGGTGAAGTATGCCAAGTGTCTGCTCAGGACAACTGCCTACAGGAGACAATGCAGCCTGTAAGAAATAACAAGTGGCATCAATTCCGATGCCAAGGAGTCATTTTCACTCTGAAAACTCGTAGAATCCTAGACAGACTGTATCTCCTGAGGCATGAACTGAGCGTTGTTCCCCACGGATGTCTACTCCGAGGACATAGACTGGTTATTCAATCCAGTCTCGTGGACCGGGTAGTGGGACTTGCACATGCCAGCGATCAGGGCATGGTTAAGACCAAGAGTCAGTTGAGGACCATGGTCTGGTTGCCCCTGATGGATGAGAAGGTAGAAGAAACCGTAAAAACTTGTCAGTGGTGTCAGGTCACAGGGGACCCGAACCCTCCGGCACCCATTGTGACCGAACGATGACTTGAGGGTCCGTGGATGAGTGCCAGCATGGATTATGGAAGTCTACCCGATGGAAAATACTCCATGGTGATCATTGATGATTACTCTAAGTACCCAGAAGTAGAGACACTCTCATCTCTGAGTGCGGGAGATGTCATCACAAAACTGGAAAAAGTGAAGCTACTCATGGACTCATCAGGGAACTCAAGACTGACAATGGCCACCTTTTTTAGGGACAAGAGTTTGCAACCTATCTGTCATCTCAAGGGATCCATCACTTGAAGATAACCCTTAAGTGGCCCCAAGCCAATGGTGAAGCAGAACGCTTTATGAGGACTCTGAATAAGGTGATCCGAATCGCTGTTACCAATGGGGAGTCTGTGGAACAGTCCATCTACTTCTTTCTCAGAGACTACCGCCAGACCCCACCTGCCACTACTGGGAGGGCCCGGTAAACTTATCAATGGTGAGAGTAGTGTGAGACTACATCCCACACCACCCGCAGTGAATCCCGGAAGGAGTGGATGACCCGGATGTACACCAGCTGCTACAAAAAGCAAATGATCAAGTCAGCGCCTGCCGTCGAGCGGAAAACTCCAGGTTACATCCAGGGTACCTGGTGCTAGTCCAAGAATGGCATTCGGGCAGCAAACTCCGAATCAGGTTTAAAAAGGATAATGGTGCTTCACTTAGATCAAGTAACAGCAACAAAAGGCATGGAGCTGATAACCGGAAATGTGTCCGCATTCAAGAAGTTCCACGGGAACCAGGACGCTGGTGTGAGCCAGATGAATGGGACTGTGTGTGTATCAGACTGGTAAGACGAGCCTGTAGTAGAGTGCCCCCCATACCAGTGTGAAGCCCGAGGCCAAGATTCCCATGGGCTGCCCCTGGGAACCTTGCAGCGCCTGATACTGGCATCGGGGGCCGAGGTGGTCACAGTCGATGTGGTTTGCGAAGCAATCCCGAGCCTTCCAGGTAGCTGAAGGACTTCCACTGCTAGACAGATGTATCCAAGGGCTGGGGTCATCAGAAGCAGGTTTGGTGTGTCGCACCAGAGGTGTTGTTAATAAAGTTTGATAACTGTTTTTATTTTTGGGGAGGAATGTTGTATCGCAATGCGATACTTGTGTTGGGCGAGCTGTACCTTGTTCCCGGGATGATTCTGGTGAACCCCCGGCAACGTACGTTAAATGGTTTTATCTTAACTGCGCAGGTGCATAAATAAATAGTTGTGCACGTGCGTGAATGGCACTAGAGCTGCCCGTGCATATACGTTGAGCCCTAGGGGCGTACCAAACCATATATTAAGAAAGTGGTATAAGAACCATGACTTGCATAGATAAAAGGCCTAGAGCCTGTAGAACCACTGGGGCCACCAGGAACCACCCTGGGTAGTTACACAGGGGACCCACGGGGGACGCGTGCAGTGGCTAAACACAGCTGAAAATCACCATTAACTTCTACGGGGAAAGTTGCGGTTGGAAATTTAAAGATAAAGGACACTTAGAGGAGGACTTTGAGCAAACCCTTTTAGACTTAAGGGGTTCTAGAGCCAGCACCCACGGAATCACTGGAGTACTCGAGTTACCTCACCCAGGGAAGCCGGGTGCATAGGTGTCTTTTGGTGTCAGGTTTCGTCATCGTTTTCAATGGTGATCTGCTGCAAAGTGCTGCTGCGGAAGGAGTGGAGAGTGTCCGGTGTGGTCCAAGCCTGGATCGAAGATGAGAAGAACCTGAAAGCAGAGGGGACAGAGTCTGGGTCACTAGCCAGTGACCAGGGGCACGATAGTCGAATGCCCACCGATGTTGGGTGATTTCAGGTAAAGAAGGTGAAGCTTGACTTTTCAGTCATTGGGACCAGGAGGCGTCGAGGACAACCAGGATCTGGAATCAAGCTGTCCCACAAAGGATGTTTAGTGCTGCGGTATTGGTGCCCGGATTGGGCCTAATAAGCCCTGGCAACAACAACCAATGCAGGAAGCAAAGAAATGCTTGGGTGTGGACCAGCAAGGTCCGAGGGAGTCACCACTAGGTAGGGAGTCCAGGCACAATAGGAGCAACCAGGGAAGCCCAAGGAAAATCAGAGTTGCCTTCGTGGGGACCCACCAGTTGACGACCAGGGATCTCAAATGAGGCTCAAACGGAAATGCAAGAAGTGGGCTCATGGAACACTCATGGAGTGTACTCCCACAATCTTCAGTGCAGATGGTGCTCGGAGCTTAGGCTACAAGTAACCCAAAACACAAATTCAAAGGATGTCGAGAAGCCAATACACTAGCAAATGTGCACTGTGCACTGTGTCCAGGGGTTCTGGTTCCACGTCACTCATGAGGTCTGTGGGTTTCAGCTTTGCTGGGGACTCGGGTCAGCCTCTGAGAAGTTTGAAAATCAACTTCTTGGCCTGCAAATATTTTGGAGTCCGGTGGGAGCTACAGAGATGCAGACTGGCTATTGCTTTGTTGGTGCCTGCTTGAGAAGGGGAGTCACTCCTTGCCCCAAAGGGAGATTCTTCCATCCTTTAGTCTTTAGTAGAGCGTCAAAGTTCCAGGATTCAGTTTCAGAGTTTCGTCCAGGTGTAATCTACAGTCCTGTTGCCAGGGGTCCCTTACTTACACTAATAAAACTGATTGGACATACTCTGGGGACCCACCTATGAGAGGGTCTGGAAAGAGGGGTGGCTACACCCATTTCCTTTGTCCAGTTTCACGCCAGAGCAGGAGCTGGTAGCTCCTGCAACCAGTTTGAACTGGGCTATGCACAGGGACACCAAATGTGCCCCCAGTGCTGACTTCAAAGCACTCTCAGAGTGCACCCACCCAGCCCCAATACACAAAAGCCTGTCTGGGTGGTGGTTACATCTCCCTGTGACAGGAAAACTATTTTTCAGGCCTCCCCTGCCGGCGTTTCGGTCATCAGCAGGAGGCCAGATTCGTGTATGTAGCTGCAGCAACCATTTTGAGATGCCAGGGCTCTTTTCAACTATTGTGTAAAAGACAGAGAGGTACCCCTTAAATAAGCCAAGGGAAATGGGGTTATTAAACCTAAGTGAGAGAGAGGGAGTTCTCTTAAGGCACAACTGAGTACAGGTTTAAAATAAGAACCTTATGACATGACAATTACATACAACAAATGCATAGGGAAAGTTAAAAATTCATTTATTTTGAATACATTAAAATAACAACAGTTAATAGGGATAACTAAACTAGATCCCTAGTCTAAAACAAAAGTAAAATTGAGACTGTACAGTTAATTGCGACCTGCACAATTACAAGCAGACAGAACAGTTACAACATAAAATTGTTGGATACAGATTTGTATATTCTTGCTCCGATCTGGTAACACCAGTATTGTATCGCTACCACCTCCGCGTATCAATTGTAGTGTTGGAGACTTGAATTATACACTTTTAGTTGCGTTGACGCGTTTCGGTGATGTTTCCTTAATATGACCACCTTTATCAAGACATGTGAATTGTCTGCCAAGCACAGGGGGTGTATACAATCGCCCCTAGGATAATATGGAGGGTCACTTGTAATAATCAAGTTCCGTGTCCTGATTGGAGCATGGGTTTCAATTATCGCCTCATTTAAAATGCTGCTGCTAGTAGAAGATTCTGTTCTGAATGTATACGACTTATGTAGTTCCCACTAAACATAAGTGACCAAAGTTAAATTGGTTTTACTGTCAGCCCTTAAGTAACTCAGTGATTATGCCACACTTGCCGTGTACGGATATCCCGATCTCCCAACTTCTTACAGGTAATGTCACGGGGGATTGTTGATGGAAAGGGATTCACGGTTAGGCTTCTCGAGAATTACCTAATGGGACGGTAAAGGACTCTGCTGTCCCTTAGGCTCCCTTCTGTGGCCAAATATAACGAGAGACTACCTCATCAGTGTTAAAGAGTTCTGTTCTCTCTGGGGGTCCGAGTCGTGTGGCCACAGAAGGGAGCCTAATGGACAGCGGAGTCATTTACCGTCCCATTAGGTAATTCTCGAGAAGCCTAACCGTGAATCCCTTTCCATCAACAATCCCCCGCGACATTACCTGTAAGAAGTTGGGAGATGGTCACTTATGTTTAGTGGGAACTACATAAGTTGTATACATTCAGAACAGAATCTTCTACTAGCAGCAGCATTTTCAATGAGGCGATAATTGAAACCCATGCTCCAATCAGGACACGGAACTTGATTATTACAAGTGACCCTCCATATTAACCTAGGGGCGATTGTATACACCCCCTGTGCTTGGCAGACGATTCACATGTCTTGATAAAAGTGGTCATAATAAGGAAACATCACCGAAATGCGTCAACGCAACTAAAAGTGTATAATTCAAGTCTCCAACACTACAATTGATACGCTGAGGTGGTAGCGATACAATACTGGTGTTACCAGATCGAAGCAAGAATATACAAATCTGTATCCGACAATTTTATGTTGTAACTGTTCTATCAGCTTGTAATTGTGCAGGTCGCAATTAACTGTACTGTCTCAATTTTACTTTTGTTTTAGACTAGGGATCTAGTTTAGTTATCCCTATTAACTGTTGTTTTTTTAATGTATTCAAAATAAATGAATTTTTAACTTTCCCTATGCATTTGTTGCATGTAATTGTCACGTCATAAGGTTTGTTATTTTAAACCTGTACTTAGTTGTGCCTTAAGGGAACCGCCTCTCTCTTTTCAACTATTACGAGTTAGACCAGTGTGTACAAGTCTCTCCCTCTAGAAGGGTGGAATTCTACGCCCGCCGTCAGGACTGGCGGGGGGTAGGATTCCAAAGTGTTTGACACCAAACACGACATGTTTCCATGCAGCCATTCCAAAGTTAGCATTTATCCCAAGGTTATAATGCTCTTAAGAGTATATGGTCTGGCTGCATCACAGAACAACCTCAGAGAATAGGCTCTGAAAGCTGCAGAGGGGCCCAGCTCATGCATGGGCATCCTCTCACACAAAACCAAGCACCTTGACTTCAGGATTGATAAGGCCTGCCATAGGAGTGACTGATAGGTTTATATGTGCTGTGATTAAAGGTAGATATAGGTAACCTATATATTAGTAAGGGGTGCATGCACCACCTTACCCAGGCTGCAGTAGAAGTCCTGTGGTGTCAATTTGGAAGGTTTCCCAGGGATGGCATAATACATGCTTCAGCCCCTGGTAGGTCTCTGTGGTACCTATGCCCTTATTACCTAGTGTACCATGTACTAGGAACTCACAAGGGTTCCCCAGTAGCCAAACTGGAGTGTACCTAAAGTACATGCAATGCAATCAATTTAGAGCGGAAGAAGCTAGGCTGGGGTCCTGGATGGCAGGGCCACAGCCGGACTAAAGTCGAAAATCAGTGAAACACCAACAAAAAGTGGAGGTAACCATAGTAAGCAGATCCTACTCTCCTACAGTAGTGACATAGAAGAACACGGGTTACCCCTGCAGCTTGGGTCTACACATTATATCTATGGCACTAACAAATAATTATGTTAATACACAGCACTTTTTGCACCATCCACTTTCAACGACCCCTGCGCGTTTAACTGGATGAAGAAATAAAACAACAGGCCATGCAGGTTACAGAAACGCCTCAGATGCAATAGTGGATTCATTTCAATCACATGTAATCAATATCAACTAATGGAGTAGGTGTTTTCTTTTGTACTTCAAAGCTTGGTTTTGTAAGAGCGCAGCATCCCACTTCCATGACAGGCATGTCACAGCAGGAACCATATTGATGCCCAATAGGAAACAAAGACGGCATCTTGGAATGGAGAGCGTTCAGTAGCGTGAGGCGCAGCTCGCTATTGTATTCTAGAAAAGTAGGCTGACGTGATATATTAGAAGTGACACTAGACGTAAACAGAGGAAGGCTCCGAGGGGGAGATGCAAAGGTTTTCTTTCTGCTTGTTGGTGTTTCAAAGAGAATAAAAGCGCGGAGGGGTGTGATGGGATTATTAGCTCTGAAGGTGATTGATGTGTTTGTAGGGCGTTGTATACAACGATAGATAAACAAAGCACAGGGAATACTCTTTCTAGCGCGAGGCTGATGTAAATTAGTCGTTTTTCTGTTACGTGCAGCTGTAGTGCTCCGGTAATTCATGTTTTGCAGTTCGAGGGCTCTCTGCTCTGAGTTCCTCGCGCCATACACGATTATTATTCAGCGTGGATTTTTTGTGCACATGGCACTTGCCGTACCATGACAGAGTTCATACTCCGTTACTATTTTAGTAATCCCAAAACAACCCGCAAGCAATTTGGTGAATAGCGCGTCCATCAAGTTTGGTATTATCCCACAGGATATCACTGATGTCTGCATATTAATCATTATCTTTTGGAGACAGGATATAAAGTGTTCCTTTGAGGCACTGATGAGCAGGAGCGGCTCCTGTCTGCAGTGCGGTTCCCTGGATTGGCGGGCACTGCAGGCGAGTGTGTCAAGAGCAGGTGTGCTCGCTAGTGACACCCTCCATGCTCCAAGTTCATGATTAGGCAAACTCTGGAGTTTTCCAAAGGCGATAATGACTAGTATATTCGAAGATGGCCACCACTTTCCATAAAGCGAATTCATCTTTTGTTTATTTTCCCTTTAGTCATTAATGTCACTTTTGAAGTCGTGCGGTGAGCGTGGTCATTGGCTGTAGCAGCAAGTTCCATGACACACTTGTATTTTTGGAAAGCATGAAGCACTGTAGAGGTAGGAGAGAATGTGTGATGGCCACACACGTCCACTGGACCAAGGAACGAGATAAGATGGAGAAGTACCAGTGTGGTGCCCTGCAGTGCCATCTCTCCCACCTGAGGTTTGATTTCTACCTCATTACTCTGGGCACATATTTCTCCGTTAGCATTGTACTGTATCGTAGGAGTTGTTAGCACTTACTACTCTGTGTATGGAGTTGGAGGGTTTACCCACATGGATATCTAGCTACACCATACAGAGTGTGTGGTTGAAATGATGTTGATTTTTATTTAGAGTCTATGTGGCAGGTGTTTTCATGTTGTGCATGGTGACCATGAGGTGCGGTTATCGTGTTATGGGCAGCAGTGCATGTAGGGTGATCAGCGAAGACCTAGAAATCTATATGGTGCTATGGACCGGGCAGAAATGCTGGCAAACAAGTAAAAGGATGCCAACAAATGTAAGAAAGTTGTTGGACCCGACATCCTTTGCGTGGTTTTCTCCCAACTTTATGCCCTCCATCCTCATGTTTTTCCTGACTTTGTTTTTGCCGGCTTTAGGACTCTGCACACTTTACCTCTGCTAACCAGTGCAAAAGTGCTTGTGCTTTCTCTATTAAACATGGTAACATTGACTTACAACCAATTGGCATAATTTCATTTACTTGTAAGTCTCAAGTACAGTGGTACTACATGTGCCCAGAGCATGTAAATGTAATGTATTTGTGGGCCTGCAGTGCTTATTGTGCCACCCATTTTAGTAGACTTTTTAACGTGTCTCAGGCTTGCTAGTGCAGCCTGTGTGTGCAGTTTTAAACTGCCATTTTGTCTTGAAAAAAAAACCTCTTGCTAGGCTTAAACCTTCCTTTTTAATACTTCTAAGTCACCCCTGGGGCAGGCCCTCGAGAGCTCCAAGGGCAGGGTGCAGGATACTTACAAAGTTGGATATGCATTTTTAAGTTTTAAATGTCCTGGTAGTGAAAATCTCTTACATTTGTTTTTCACTATAGCAAGGCCTGCCTCACCCTCAGGATAACATTGGGTTAACTTATTACATTTAATAAGTGATACATTGGGGGCAAGTAGGAATGCTGAGTTTGTTGTCTAAAGAATTGGCAAATGGCAAAGTCGGATTTTAATCACAATTCTAAAAGTGCCACTTTAGAAAGAGTGTCAGGTTTGGCATCTGTGTTTTTGTGCACTTTTAGAAAGTTGGTATTGTCGTGTTCCAACCCTTTAGTTGTATCTTGGACCACATGAATAGGTGTCGCTGGCAATAGTCTTTGTGCATTGCTCCAAGAAAGTGAGACAAAGGTGAATGATGTTTGTCCATCACTGTTGATGAAGACCTCAACATCCTAATGATTAGTTGGCGGGTTCTGTGCATCGCAAGATGACTGAGTAGTCAGATTTGGACATGGAACGTTCGGTCATAGGTCGGGCAGACATTTTATTAGGGGTGGACGTCAAATTCCGTTCCGCTCACGGAAATTGCGATAATTTGACATTTTCGCGTTCTGTAGAGAGCGCAAAAATGCCAAAATTTTCACGATCAGCGTACCAGAGATTTTTTTCATGCTCGCGCTTTGAAAAGACGTTCTTGCGCATGAGATCGCCTTACCGGGATCCCTGCGTTCGCCGACAAGTTTTCCTGATCCGGTCGCGTGCTCCTTGAGATGTTGGTAGTCGTTTGCTCTATCTTGCGAGAGTTCGCGCCCGCGATCATGTCATTCGTCTCACGATCATGCACCGCAAGAGTATGAGATCTCAAACACGTCATTCTCCACCGCGAGCGAGAGGTGAGGACACCAACACGTCATATTGTACTCGACAAGGAGCGAGAGAACCTGAACACGTCATATCCAACGCGACAGGAAGCGAGAGAACGCGAACACGTCATTTTGGACGCACCATCGACATCCGGCGGAAGTAAGGTGAAGCTTGAGAACTCGAACATATAAAATTTTCGACCTGGAGAAGAATATCATCTCTAGCAGCATAAAACCTTCTGTTAATGATGATTTTGATGACAAAAACTCCTCAGATTGAAATTTGGCTGTCATTTTTTGTGCAAGGAGTCCTTTTTTTAAAAATGGGGGGAGAGGGAGAAAGTGCCATAGAATCTGCAACTTCCTGGTCCTGTCCAGCAGGCTCCTCCCAGTGCTTTGCCTGTGCTATCTCATGCTCATTCTGCCTTTGGATTTTGAGCTGGAAAGATCACTCTTTTTGTCTGCTGCATCATTATCATTGGATTTGAGTATTTTTGAATTGGAGATTTTACAAGTAAGTGGTTGTTGTGTCTGTTTGATTGGGGGCATTGCAGTTGTTGCAACTACAATTTAATTTTGGTACTTATCATCCCTTTTTTAAAAATTGTTGTGGGTAGTAGTAGTCAGTAGGCCCGGAACTAGTCATGGGTGGGTGCATGATGAAGCAACTGTTCCTTTGGTGTGTTTTGAATGTATTTCATTTTCAAGCATCATTTAGGGCATGGATGGCATTGGATTGAGTTGGGAAATGTGTTTTTTTGGTGTGGGGTTTCTGTTGTTGGGCCTGGCCATGAGGCTGGTGGCCAATTTGAAGCCTAGGCCTGCAAGTTTGTATGGCCTTGTCTGCCAACAGGTCTGCTTTCATCCAGTAGGCTCAGTGTAGGTAGCCACAGGTGCATTAAACAAGTGTTTCCATTTGGTCTGTTGAATTTAGACATGATTTAGGGCATGGATGGCATTGGATTGAGTTGGGAAATGTGTTTTTTTTGGGGTGGGGTTTCTGATGTTGGGTGTCTTAAATACATGCCTTTGTTGTGTGTGTCTGGTGTATGTTGGTGTGCAATGCATGCACCCTGCAGACCTTTTTTTGGCCTGTGTATTTTCATTTTTGCATTTTATTGCATTAACGAGGCAGAGCAGTGTTCTTTAGCATGCGTCCTTTGCCTGGCTTTTATAGGCCTTTTGTCAGCTCATGGTGTTTCTCAGGCCACTGCTTGTTGCTTGTGCTTTTTTTTTTTTTTTTTGTGCCCTCATTAGCCGTATAACCGATCCAACTGTGCTCCTAGCCGCAATAACACTAGGCCCGACCTCCCCTGTAGCACCAAGGAGCCTAGTACTAAGCTCCCGGTACCCAGAGAGTCAGCCCCGATGTCGCCAGCAGAGCTTGGATGGAGAATCTCCCTTCGGGCCGGTTCGGCCAGTTGTCCATTAACTGTACGATACCTCCATTTGGACAGGAATATTTTTGGCCTAATCATCGGACCCGGGGAAAGAAAAAAATAAATAAAACCCCGGGTTGGCTAACTATCCCTTCTCCAATTGATCAAAAGGTCCCAAAATCTCAGAGATCGAGGGCTACATGATCTAGCTAGGTCGACCTTCGAAGCTGCATATAGTGAAGACAGCCACTCTACATGCGTTGGAGGATTAGTGTTGACCCAGTTTTTGCAGATTTCTCTTCTTGCTAGTAAAATAGCATAGAATAAAAAAACTCTCTCTCTAAACCGTTGATGTTATTATTCAGGCCGAAGATGATTAAAGGCCATGACCAGGGGATAGATAATCTGAGGATAGATTCAAGTTTATCCTGACTTCTTGCCAAAACGTGGCAATGTTCGGGCACTCACAGAACATATGGAGATCTGAGGCTGCTGGAAAGAAGCATTTGCAGCAACACTTCCCTGGTTGGAATTTCGAAAGCCTTTTGGGAGAGTAATACGCTCTGTGCAGAGTGAAGAGGTGATTACGCCTCAGCCATGCTGGCTTAATGATTTTGTAGAGGAGGGTAAAAGAATCCTCCCATATGTCCTCCAAATTTAGTTCACCCTCTGCACCCCAAAGTTTTTCCGGGAGGTTGAAGTCACGCTCTCCATCTTCTATAATGCACCAGTAGAAGAGTGCGACCTCTTTTCTTCCCGCAGGTCTCTCAACTAAGATGTTTTCTAGAGGGCTATGTTCTCCCATCATTGCTTTCTTCTTGGTTTGAATCCAAAGCCAGCTGCCTAGTTGTAAGTATACTATCCAAGCAAGTGGTGATGTTACCCTAATCTTGAAAATATCCCAACCCATAAGTAATCCTTCCACCAGCAAATCGCCCCACTGTGTTATACCTGCAGCTAATAGCACTCTTTTAACTGCGTTGGCTTCTTGTGGTGATAGCCCAGGTAAGTCCCAGATCGGAGCATGTTTGGATAAGTATCCTATCCCGGCCTTGGATTTTATTTGAGACCATTCTTTTAAGGTGCCCCATAGTGTCTTTAGTCTGATTTTTTTTAAAGAACTTCTGGTGGCCAAACTTAAAGAGAAAACCATTCATTGGAAGGTCCGAGCCCAATAACATTGCCTTATACATAAGCCCGTTTGCATTTTCCCAGGGGATCTTGAGTAGCATCCTGGAGTGGGACAAATGAAATGCCCAGGCATAATATTCCAAGTCTGGTAATGCAAGCCCCCCTTTTTCTCTTCTCCTTCTCAGTTTTTTCCAGGCCAGTCTACTTGATTTATATCCCCAAATAAATGAATTGATATTTTGCTGACATTTTGCAAGCTGTTTGGTATCAAAGGTTAGCGGGATGGTGTTAAAAATGAAAGTAAACTTCGGGAGAATACTCATTTTTATCAGGCTGGTTCTCCCGTAGATGGTAAGCGGGAGAAAAGACCAAGCTTTCATCAGGGTTTGAGATTCTCGGGAGATCCGGGCTAAGTTGTTTTGAGCCAGATGTTCTAAATCTTTGGTTATTGTAACTCCCAAGTACCTCATTGAGGATTTGACCGGGAGTTGAAGATTGTGAATGTTCCAGACCATGATTTCCGTTTTCCCGGCATTAATCTCATATCCCGAAAATGTTCCAAAGTCCTCCGCTTTCTTTATAATTATAGGGAATGCCGATGCGGGATCAGTTGTATAGATGAGTATATCATCGGCGTAGAGGCCGACCTTCTTTTCCCAGCCCGAGAAACTGAAATGTGAAATATTAATATCCTCCCTGATAGACTGAGCAAACGGTTCTACAATCATCCAAATTAACATTACGTTCCTCTGTGTAGATATTCCGGAAGAACTCACTGAAGGCATCACCAATGTCCGTATCTGTTGACCTACTATTGATTTCCCCAGCGACCCTGACTTCTTTAATAAAGTTTCTGGACTGATCAGCTTTGATTTTCCAGGCCAGCAATTTTCCGGCAGATTCGCCATATTCGAAGTGCGCAAGTTTGCTTGCCTGCCATCTTTTATTTAGCCTCTCTTGCAGTAGTGTATCTAATTTAGTTTTTAATTCTATTTTCTCCTCTTGATTATCTGAAGGGTCTTGATCTGATGATTCCAACCGGGTCAATTCTTGCTCTATATGTAGAATTGCCTCCCCGTATTTCTTCCTCCTGTATGAGGCCCTGCCAGTAATGCAGCCCCTTATAAAGGCTTTCCAGGTCTCCCATACAGTGACCAAGCTGGCAGAGCCTAAATTTAGCTCTAAAAAAGATAAAGTTTCCTGCATCAGATAATCTTTCTCCTCTTCTTCCAATAGAAATGTTCGGTCAAAGGACCAAGATGGATGAGTGGATTTCTGCTCTAATTTTACTGAAAAAAGAATAGCAGAGTGGTCTGACAAATGTAGAGGCAAATATGTTATGTTTTTAACCTGATCTTTAATGGAGAGGCTAAATAGGGCATAATCAATTCGTGATTTATGTCTATATTTGTAATTATGATAAGAGACGCCCATGGCTTTACCAGCTCTTTGTCTCCATATGTCCTGTAGACCAAGGTTCGACATACATCTAAGCAGTGCATCCCTCATATTACTGTGCGCTACGGCCCTAGAAGTGGGAGATTTGTCTAGATTTGGATCTAAGACAAGATTAAAATCTCCCACCCATGTTATGGGATCAGAGCAGGTAATCAGATGGTTCTGCAGGATATTCAGATAAGAAGGATCGTCTTGATTAGGTCCGTAGTAGCTAATGATGGTGAGAGCCTTCGAGAATAATTGGACATTGACTATCAACCATCTACTGCTCGCATCTGTTTTCCAGTCCGTAATCTGGGCCCTTACTGCTTTTTTGAAGATGATGACATTACCTCGAATACTAGCGTTATGGTGCGTACTAACAAATTTATCAACCCATTTAAGCTTCTTAAATATATCTGTGATCTCTTGATTGTTTAAATGTGTTTCCTGGATCGCGATGATCTGTGTGGGTGAATCTCGTAGGTATTGTAGAATTCTGTTCCTTCTTGCCCTGACGCGCAGACCATTTACGTTCCAGGATAGGAATTTAATATCTGACATTGATTTTTAAACTCAAGAAAGATCCTGGTGAATTTTCTAACATACTCACTTAAAGAGAAGATTCTGACTTCAGCCCTGAAAGCCAAGACCTTGAAAGCCTTAGATTTTTCTTTTGAAGTGAGGTCCGACCTGTCTAAAACCGCACTAGATAGGCAGTGGGAGTTAGGCCAACGGATGGAGAAGTTCAGAAGTCTAGGTGCTACCGTGCAAATGAGATTCCCTGCCTTCCTAAGGATAATGTACAATAACAAAATGTACAATGTCAAGTCTCCCTTCGAAGCTGATGAGCTACTTGTTACTATTAGTGAACACGCAAACCCCCCTGACCGCGGCTAAAATATTGGTAAAATACTAGAGGAATCTATAAGATAAGTAAAAAATAAAAAAATAAATAAAAAATAAAAAAAAGTATATATAAAAAAAAATAGGGATAAGGGAAAAGAGGGGGGAAGAAAACACGAACACTTGGGTGAGGAAAGAAAAAGGGAAGGTAGAAAAAGGGGAAAGAAAGGAAAAGAGAGGGGGAAAAAGAAGGAAAAAAATAAATAAATAAATAAAATAATAAAAAGGAGAGGGGAAGATAAATATATACATTGTTTTCACAAAACATAGGTCACCAAAATAGTACTGGGTGAGATATGAATAGATAAACGGGTATCAATGCGGGAATTTCAATATAAACCTCAACCCCCAGTATACTTACTGTCAAAAGTTAAGGGTTTCATTAGGTTGTAATGGCACCTATTTCCAATTTTCAACTCTTAACCCCTACATCACCGCCCAAATCCGTTCTTGGTTACTCGAGGATCATTAATAGCAACAATAAGATATAAAATAGCTATTAGATAAGGGATTAAACCACAGTTTCACCAATCGTTAATCACCACTACTTATATTTCAACCATAATGACCGATAAGAGTGATATTAGGGCACGGAACAGGAACACGTCAGAGACGACAAGCTGGCAATACATCATGCCAGAGTAAGTTGGGGGGGGTTTCCAGGGGTGGGAGGGGTGGGAAGGGAAAGGCAAAACATAAAAGTCCTCATAAACCGAATTTTATAATCACGAAGAATATGGATCCAATGTTGTCTCAAAGCTGCTGTTTGGCTAAAATAGAAAGAGATGAAGCAATTGACAAGCTGTCTTGCAAAAAAAGTATCAGAGTTGAGGCTTGGGAAATTATGTGGATGAGTTTAAAAATCAATGTCAGATATTAAATTCCTATCCTGGAACGTTGCTTGTGATTTGTGAGTGTCAATGTGGCTGGTGGCCTTTTTTGTGGTGGGATGTATTAGTGTCCTGCTTTTGCCATATAGGCCTGCATGGTTTTCCTATTGGCTTACTGCTTCCATCCATCCATCCCCTTTGCCAGCAGCAGCTTCATGAATGATTTGATGCTCAAATAATTTAATGGTAAATAGGGTCCACCACACTTCCATTACATTTTTATTTTGGTGGTTCTTATTCTCTTTCCTATCCTTCCTGAGAGTGTAGTGTGTACACAGTAGTATAACATGGCCATTGTTGACAAAGTCTCAGAAATGGCTAGCCTACATCTTTTGTTTGTTTGTCTGTACTAGTACAGTAGTAACTGAACCACAAAAACAAATGCAAAATTTCACTGATGATCTTCTCCTGGCTTATATGCTTTTAGGTGCACAAAAAGCCAGAGGAGGAGTGGCCATCATCATCACCCGTTGTACTGCCAGGCAGACAGAAGTCCTGTTGCGCATCACGTCCACGTGTGACCACAACTTGTGCACCTGCTTCCTGCCTGACATCTGAAGAACATGGCCATAAAGAAAGGTACCGGGTCCAGTACCAAGAAAGTTGGCGTTGAGAAGAAGGAACAGAAAAAGGAAGTGCCACTAACCACGACTGGTGTGCCGGCCAATGTTTTTTTTGGGACCAAAAAGATTACGCCTGCAGCAGCGTTGTCCGGGAACCAAGCTGGGAGCAGCACCTCCACACCAGAGGTCCAACCCCACCAACCTAGGCCCAAGCCCTTGAGTGTCGCAGAGGTAGCCAGTCTTACCGAGCAGCGATGTTGAAATGTCATTATCGCAAAGTAGTACATATTCAACGCAGGCGGAAGCTCAGTGGATAAATGTGCAGCAGCAGCCGCAAGAACAGCAGCAGATGCAAGAACAGCAGCAGCTGCAAGAACAGCAGCAGCCGCAAGAACAGCCAACAATAGTAGTTGTTGCTCCTGAAGTAGGGGCATTTCAGGAAATCGAGCTTCCTGCATACAAAGTGGAGCAAAACACTGTTTCAGAAGATCTATTGTCTTCCAGACTGCCAGCAAGGAAAAGGAGGCCATCATCTTCTTCTTCAAAACCCACCTCTGATGATCGTGATGCCACTTGGCATCCACCAGCTCAGTCTGAGAGTGATGCACGCCACAAGACAATGCTTCTGAAAAGGAAGGTTCCAGAAAACTTAGAGTTATGGAGGTAGTTGTACAAGAGGGGGTTGATGTTGATGAAGACGAGCCAGTCATCACGCTCATCACTCCCGCCCCAATGGGGATGGAGACCAACATCTCACCCTATCCAGAAAGGCTGCTACTGAGCGGGATGTAGCACGCATACCACCAACACAGGTTACACCACCACAACCTCCAGCTGCCATATTTTAAAAGGCCCGGCAGGGACCTCCATCCAGCTCAACCATCTCAGTATGTAGTGGTAGTAGAAGTCACAGTGTAGCTGTACAGAGTCACATTCCAAGCACACTCTCCAGTTCATCTGGTATTGAAAGTGGCACATACAGCAGCGCCAGAAAGTTCTCCTCCCCAGTTTGGGACTTCTTTTCGGGTAGCACTAAGGAGGAGAACATTGCTATATGCTCAATTTGTCGACAAGGTGTTTGGCGGGGTAAGTTTGGGTCAAACTATGGTACCGGAGGCCAAACAAGTCATCTCAAAATACACCACACTATTGTGTGGGAAAATCACCTACTTCACTAACAACAAAGTAAAAAAAAAATCAACCCATTGATGTTGGGCATGAAGAATCAGGGGACGATATTATTGCGGTGGAAGGTGAAGAAGAGAGAGGCCATGTCCCCAATAGTGTAGTGTTACCGCCCACACCCACTTCCTCTTCAGCAACATCTCAGTGGCACTGCAGTAAGAGCCATACTTAAAGTAAGGCTGAGACACTAAGGCGACGAGTACTGCAATGAAACAAAGTGCGTTGTTGAGCCTAAGTGGGTTAATGAAAACAACAGTACCACAAAGGAAAGTAATTCAGCCTACCATTGAGAGTATGCTTAGGTTGAAGGGGCAGTTCCAACGCAACCACCCAATGGCACGGTTGAACAATGCAAAGCAGGCTAAAATGTATTTTTTTTTGTCCTCATTAGCCTTTACGCCACCCATTTCTAACCAAACGATACCGCCCATTGGGCTTTTTTATCTCATCTGCCGGGACCATTAACAACCACACTAGTGATGCCTGCCCACGACCACCTCTCTATCTGTGCCGCCTTTCATGAGAGGTTGATACATAGGTGAACCCCACCGTCTCGTTGAAAAACACCACCGGCGAGATAGGCCGAGGCCTTAATCATTGGACTGAATTGCTTATATATCCGCCTAGCCCCTTACCCTAAAAGAGACGCTCTTCACCCAAAATGTGCCAAAAATAATGACCAAAATTTACATTTAACTTTTGTCGGACCCAAAGTATCCATTTTAGCTGTGAATCTCATAGCTCGCAACCAATCTGAAATCCCCGGAGATAATGGGGACACCCAAAGTTTACATATCTCTCTAAAAGTATCCCATAAAATACCAGTTTATCTTTATCCTCCATACTTTTTATCTGCAAATTCAACTTTCTGGTTATAATAAGTTCAGGGCTTACCTTAATAATGTGCTCAATAGCTTGGGATAAGCAGCTACTTACTTCCTCCCAAAAATCTTTAATATTTGGACACTCCACGAACATGTGTATATCCTTCTCATTGGGACTTCTACACTTTGGACATTCCACCAGCCCTCCAGGCTTGAACTTTGAAAGTCTATATGGAGACCAATACGCTCTGTGGAGTGTAAAATGTTAGCGCTGGACCTTCTCCCTTTTTCATTTGTGTGAGGGGTGGGTTTCCTTGAATTTGTGTCAGCCATCTGCCTTAAAAGGAAGGTTCCCAGACGGTCCTATTTCGCAAGAATTGCTGTTCCGGCACTACATCATGATGTGCTGGAATTTGTTGGACAAGCTTTACAGCAGAGTGCTGTTCACAATATCCACCTAACAACAGACATTTGGACCAGTTGCCAAGCCACAGATTACATGTGCATCACTGCACACTGGGTCTCTTTTGTGGGGGTTAGAGATAAGCTTTCTGAAGAACCTGCTGTTGACACAGCTGAGATTTTTACAGCTACTCTGAAATTGTAACTGTAGCCATGTTCGCCATGGAGAAATCTCATACTGCTGTAAACAGTTTGGAAGAGTTTCACATCAAGGTTTTTGAATGGCTGCGCCAAAGAGTGCTTAGTATTGGTTTTGATTCCACAGATAATGGCAGTAATGTACTTAAGGCCATGGAGCTTGGTTCCTTTTTCAGGGTTCCGTGTTTGGCGCACTGCATAAACATTATAGTTCTCATTTCAGCCATTCTTTTAAAGCTCGGAAGCAGCTGAGGATCATCCAACATGATTATAAAATGCTTGTCAAAGCACTCATCCAGGAGGTGGCAACACGTTGGAACTCAAACTTATTACATGCTTGACCGTCTGAGCAGTACAGGCCACTCAATGAATATGTCATGCGAGTCATGCGAGGAGGGGATGCTACTGTGCAAGGCATGACCCTGCAGATGGACCAATGGTGCCTAGTTAAATGCCTGACTAACATGCTTCGTCCTTTTGAAGTCTTCACACATGAAGTCAGCAAGGAGGACTGTACTATGGGCCAGGCTATCCCATTATTGCAAATGCTAGAGCATCAGCAGAAGGCAGTGTTTGAATCATACAGAGGTGTAAAGGAAAAAAAAGAAGCCTACAGTTTGTGGAGAGCTTAGTCCGTTGCTTAGCTGACAATACAAGGGTGCAAAATAAGATTTTGTCACAAGAACATTACATTTCTGCCACAATTCTGGGTCCACGAACAAAATTGGCACTGAAGACATTAATTCCTTTTTCAGAGATGGATGTTGCCCGCTACAAAACGTGGATAGCTGAGGCAGCGAGTACGTTGGAAAATGAACGGCTGCTAAATAAATTTAAAAGCCCGCTAGATCAACCCACAACAAGTACTGCAGCAGAGCATCTGGCACCAAGTACACCTTCGGAGGCTGAGGGCTGTGGGTTTGGCTCAGAACACTCACCATAACTATCGACAACAGCAATAAACGGATCATTCGTCCCAGTAGAATCTTTACAGGATTGGTATTTACATTTTAAGGCATTGGTAAACGCAGTGCTTATGCACAGAAAAAAGACCCGGCAAAAAGTTTAGCACCCCTGAACATTGAGCGGGTGGTCAAGGCCTATCTGGACGACCCAACAGAGGTGTACATTCATCAAAACCCATTGCGGAATTGGTATGGGAAAAGGGCCCAATGGCCACTGCTCAGCAGGCTGGCGATAAGCCATCTGGCTTGCCCTGTCGCAAGTGTCTCTTCCGAACGTGTTTTCAGTGCTACTGGTTCCATTGTAACAGTGAGAAGGACCAGTCTCTCGCCCAAAAATGTGGAGAGGTTAACAATGATCAAAATGAATCAGCACTTCCTACCACCGAATTACACAATACATGAATCAAGGGAGGAAGATGAGGACAGCGGCTTAGGTGATAGAAGTAGTGTGTTACATGATAATTACCTACTTCTGGTTGAACCCCCAGAGTTTGAGGACGAGCTATATAAGCGTGAGCGCAAAATCCGTTCCGCACACGGATTTTGCGGATTTTCGGTAAATTTGAAATCTGCAAATTTACCGAAAATCCGCGAATCCACGAGCGGCGGATTCGGGGGCAAAAGTTCAAGCCTTCAAGCTTGAAGTTGTTGTTGTAACTATTTTAGGATGGTGCCGGCAAGCTGCCAGCGCCATCCTAAAATAGTTACTAAGTTAGCTTCAACAGGAAGCACTAATAGATAAAATAAAGCAGGTGCTCGAGCACCTGCTTTATTTTATCTATTAGTGCTTCCTGATGAAGCTAATTTAGTAACTATTTTAGGATGGCGCTGGCAGCTTGCCGGCGCCATCCTAAAATAGTTACAGCCCAGGATGATGGATGGACACTTTGGACAGCTCACTCAAGGGACCCCTGCGGCCTTCGGGGCGATTGCATAGTAACACACACATGGCCGCTGGAACTAGTTGAAGCTCAAATTCAGTGACTCATTCATCAGCCCAAAAACAATCGTGAGCGTCGTCGAGGCTGGGCAAGTGTGCCGCCCTTCTTCCCAAATCTACCGTCGAAAATCAGCTGTGATGCTGGATAGAGGCCTTTGTATCCTTAACTTTCACAAGCGCAATCCTCGTGCTGTTCCTGTGACCAGGAGCTTTTTTCTCTTGATCTGCTGCTCTGATCGGTCTCTGACCTTTTATACACACAAGAGACATGTGAACTCGCATGGAAGCCCCGCCCGTTTGGCCCCGCTCACACACTCACGGTGGCTGTGCACCGTCTTCCCGCCATTTACCCACTATGATGGACAGCTCACTCAAGGGACCCCTGCGCCGTTCGGGGCGATTGCATTGTAACACACACACATGGTCGCTGGAACTAGCTAAAGCTCAAATTCAGTGACTTATTCATCAGCCCAAAAACAATCGTGAGCGTCCTCGAGGCTGGGCAGGTGTGCCTTCTTCCCAAATCTACCTTTGAAAATTAGCTGTGATGCTGGATAGAGGCCTTTGTATCCTTGACTTTCACGAGCGCAATCCTCGTGCTGTTCCTGTGACCAGGAGCTTCTTTCTCTTGATCTGCTGCTCTGATCGGTCTCTGACCATTTATACACACAAGAGGCACTTGAACTCGCACAGAAGACCCCCCATTAAAAAAATCTGCGAATCTGCAAATTTGCAGATTTTGCGGATCCGCGAATCCGCAAATTCGCGGATCATGGATCTGCAAAATCCGCCCATGCTTAGAGCTATACTTCCCTGAGAAGTAGGCTTGCACTTACTGTCTTCCTCCCTTATTTTCCTTTATATGTGTGTCTGTCTTTCCGGATACAAACTTTGAATCGCAACAAATCCATCACCAATGTCTTCTACTCTTTTTATTTCAATATACGAGTTTCAGCTGTCTGGATTTCACAGTACAGTCCTCCGAATCCAGCTCCTCCACTACATCCTCCTGAATCTCCCTAAATTCATTGACCTCAAGACAGTAGACAGATGTTGATTGGTTGATGCAAAATAGAAGAAAAGAAAACATCTTTCCTAGTCCCTCCAAAAGAAGTGGAACATGATGACTAAGCTATCCTCCTTTCTGAGCCGAGAGAGACTGCCCTTTAACTGAAATTGAGATGGAACAGGTAATGAATAATGCCATGCATTGGACGCAGACTGAGTGATTTTGCTGTTGATGGTTGTGCATGAAGTTATTTCATTGTGCACTATTTGCAATAATTATCATTCTATTCACAAAAAGTAACTCAAGGCAATTTTCCCCTTCCTGCAACTATTTTTAATAAGAAATTTGTACTTCTACTGCAGCTTGATACATTGCTTTTGATTGAATACAGGAAGGGAACTCAATTTGTACACTGTACACTGAGTATGACAACAGCACCGTCCATGATGATGATGGTGAGAGAGATGGCCCCTTAACTTAAGATGAGAAGGAACAGGTAATGAAAATGAATGCCATACATTGGACACCTGACTCTGAGTGATTGTTGTTTGTGTTTTTGTTGTTTGTTGTGCATGAAGTGAAGTCAAAGTGTACTAGTCTTAGTGTACACACTAAAGAGTGACTCAAGTCAATAATATTTTGACTCTTGTGGTTTAATAACAAAATTGTACTTCTACTGCAGGCCGATCTTCACAGTCAGTCAGTACAAGTATCGGAGATGATTGATGGAATAATAACAAGTCAGAACGTTTCATGAGTGGCATAAAAGATAAACAGGTCAACAACAACCACAGCAGACCTAAATGTCTGTGTGGAAGTGGAGTCCAGTGTAGCGGTGGTATGACTGCGGTGCATTGATTTAGTCACTTAAATTGCAAAATAGTATGTTGCTGGATATTTGCTTTGTCCAACTCTTTAAAAAAAATTACTCTGTCTAAACGGAGGATGTGCTAAGCGACGTGCCGTCACTGTGGTCCTGCTCTGTCCTGTTGTTGTTGTAGGTCAATGCAGGAAACAGACTAGAGTAGAGATGATGCATACATGCCGCCTCGGAAAGTGTTCTTGTTGCACTACACCATAACTTGTGCATTTTTTTCAACTTTGTTTCTCAATAATATCCCTTTTGTTTTTCCATCTACAATTACAGGCTGGGCCTTACCCTGTGCTATACTTGGGAAAACAATGCACACTTACCTTACCAATAAATCTACATTTGCCAGTCAGGCAGTGGCGACACCCAAGATTGATGGACGAGAGGACCATGAGGAATGCAGAGATGCAAATCCACATTTTTGACCAGGATAAAACAGTAACAGTATCAACTTTCATCATCTTTTAAATAATTTGTTTCATGTTTTGGTCTACAATCTTTACAACAGTGTGTTCTTCTTCTTGTTATTATTATCATTAGGTTTACTCTCTGTTTATGAATAATCCTTACCAATATTTAAATTTTTTATTTGCTATCTATAAAAGTAAGCCCGGGACAACTGAACAAAAACTGTATGGAATTCAGGTCTCCTTATCAATCATCATCATGCATGCATTTCCTTTTTCTCCTTTAACATATTGATATGGATATGGTGTCTACAGAGATTGTTGTTTGTCCATGCGTACTGTTTTTCATTTTCAAACCTTTCCCTAAACCCCCCTTCCCATCCATTCAACAAACATTAACCCTCTTACCCCCGGCTGTGTGACTTATTGAGGTGTGACTAAATTAAATGTACACAAATAATTTGTTACACGCTTGCTGGAGCGGAGGTGGCAAAAGCAACAGTACTTCAATTTCAAGGCAGAGCGAGGAACCTTTTCGTTTTCCCACCTATGAGCAGTATATTTTAGAGGTGATTTTTATTTACCAAAGGAACATTTACATCTGCATTAATTGCCGGGAATGATTGGATTTGTTGTTATCCTCATACACAGCACTAACTGTTACGCTTTTGTCGAGTGTACTGTAGGCCTAGTCAAGTTACTCGACACAACTATAGTTTGTAACTCTGTTTAGTAGGCTATCCCCACCACCATTATGTTTTGTTGTAAAGTATTTTTGTATATTATTGTTGCTCGGTAAGTCCTGTACTGTACTACAATCTACTACTCCTCGAACAGTCTCTCTCAGGTGACTGACTGTCTCATTTTCTTTTTTCGCAAATGCTGCTGCCCTGCCAGTGTCTACTACTAATACCACCACCTCAATCATGGCATGTTAGGAAAGGAAACCATCATCACCATGCAGCCATCGCTGTGCCTAAGTTAAACATCAAGCAAAGGTAAGAGAAGTTTAGGGGAGGGATAATTAATAATGGACATGTTTTCAATCAATTCACACACCCCTTTGAGTCCAGTGAAAGAATGTATAGACTAGAAGAGAGAAACTGACTGTACTAATAGGACAACTCAATCAGTGAGGGGTGCCGCATCTATCTGTTTGTGTCGTACACAGTCAGCCAATTATTTAAATCAAACGCTGGCTATGGGTGGACCTGCACCAGCAAGGAAACAGTGTGATGTCAAACAGTAACCCCACCCACAAAACATTAACAACATTGCATGTAAAGTAGGAATATTGATTTAATAACTCTAACACAAATAAACTATGTAAAAAAACCACAAAATCTGACCAACCCCTCACCCTAACCCCAACTAATGTCCGTAAATAAAAAGTAAAACCAAATGTCCAATTGTCCAAAACCCCAACGCCCAATTCCCACCCACCAAAACAATAAATAAAAAAGGGGCAATAAACAGGGTCTCCTATGTTCGGCGGGATTGTCTTTGGAGGACACGCACTGCCTCCTCAAGTAGGACGACGCAGAGCTTTAGAGCACAGCAGTTGCAGCCACAGTGTCGGGGGTACCAGTGATGGAAAGGCGGTGGCGGGCAGCTGCCAGACGGTGGCGTTGTGCCGCTGGTGGTTGGTGGCTGGGGCCCGGGGCTTTGGAGGAGGCTTCAGCTGCTGCCGCCTCCTCCTCCTCCTTTTCCAGGACCACCAGCCGACGATATTCCAATTGTATGGCCTCCAGCTTCTGGCGCCGTGCTTTGGCAGCCAACTACTTCCGATCCGATTTGGAAGGAGTAGGTGTATATTAAAAAGAAAAAAACAGACTATTGTAAAATATACTTTTAGAAAAACAGTAAGACAATTAAATTATACAAATAGTGGCATGGCAGCACTATAAAGCACCGTACATCACATTTGTGGTATGTATCTATCCTCCCACTTGCTTGGGCTTTAACATTTACAGGATTTTTTCAGGCATTCAACCAACCATGCATCTGATTCCTATCAGCCAACTTTCCAATTTGCATGCTTGCATCACACGTATCCTTCCCTCTCTCCGTCTTAAATGATAAATCTCGCCCGTTCTTCTTCCTTCCACCCGTCTTTCCCTTTTTAGTTCAACATAAGGTGATCTGATCTGACTTTTAGTCTTCTCCATAAAACTTTCAAAGCAGAGTTGAAATCCGATGGAAGAGGCCATTGGTTACTCAATAGTCCCGCCCCTAATGCCTTTATTAATGCCAATTAAAGGGTGTCTTCACTTTTCAAACGTTCACAACAACTTCTCACTTACTTAGGGCATCATTAGGATGGCAGATGGACTTTGTCCACCCCTCATCCTCACGCAAAAAGGGACCGCCCACCATAAGGGTGGTGGTCCCATGGGGGCAATTAGGATGCACCTGCCACAGTGGTGGGTGCATCCTGTATTTTTAACATTGCGGCGTGCGGTGCTGAAAGCACCACCCGCCGCAATGCTAAAAATACATGTTGTGCTTTTCAAAGCACAACATGACAAGGACCACGTGGTGCCTGCCACATTGTGCTTTGAAAGGCAGGTGGGTACATAAGTACCCCCCATGTGCACCCTCCCCCCCGGAGTCCATGAGGGCCTGCAACGGACCCCCCAAGCAGACTCCGCATTCCATTCTAATATAGCTGGTGATGTCGCCCGGGCGGAAAGGCGGCAGCCGGTCTTTCTGTCCGCCACGGACCTCCAGCCATTGTAATATGGCAGGGGGTCTTTTCTACAGGGATACGCCCGCCATCCTAATGGGGCCCTAAGTCTCAACAGAACAGTATACATATAGTACACCCTTGCAGTGAGTGTAATGTCAATAGTTAAGGATTATGAGTCTAACTTACCACTGCCCGCCATTGGTGCTGACTCGCCCCCTGCAGCTCCATCTGCAACTGCCGCATCCTCGCCAGCCGCGTCACCTTTGCCTCTGGCCCGGGCACTGGTGGTCGGTAGTGCGCCAAGAAAAAACACTATACATTTTTTAGGTGTCATATACACGTACCCCTATTGGTAAGTAGCAAGATTGAAAAATCAGTTAATAGTAAAACATACATATACAACATACATCACTAGTACAAATCAGGTAGTAGTAGAGTAGACACCAGTAGTTATATGGTCCCTAGGGTCATTCTAGTCTTTGCTTAGTTAGCCCGAGCCATGCAACCATTTTACCTTTGTGGATTTTATTTTTGCACACGTGACGTTACCTTGCAGCTTGTTGTGTAAGACAACTTTGAGCCCACATGGCCTCATACTGCTACTGTCTAAGCGCTGCGTACAAGGTCAACCAAAACATTAATAAGCCACTTTTTTATGAAGTTCTGGAGTTAGTCCATATTCCTTATCCATAAAAATGCTACACTTTTTGGCACGGCTGAGAAATGCTTGCAATATACTAACGCACACCATTTTTCTCATTACTGACGGAAGATTCCCTTCTATGTACCAGAGCTTTCCAGAGCTTCTGATGTCACAACTACCAGTACTAGGTTCTTCTAAGGTGAGGGGTCCCCCGAATCTGCTCAGAGATCTTCATTTATAATTTTATATAAACTATATTCCTACCAAGGGGATGGTGGTGCTTCCACCACTGTTCAGTTATCATGATTTCCCATTTTTTTCTATGGACTTATATTTGTTGTAAGTGTAAGTAAGTGTAACACTGTTTATTGTTTTTATGTTATGCCTTTTCCTGTTGGTGCTGCATTATAGAACAACGTACAGAGCTAGTCAATTCAAAATAAAAATTTTGAACTTACATAAAATCAGTGGTATTTGGTGTGGAGTTACACGAGTGAGCGAGCAAAAGTAAGGGTGTGCATGTGCATTGCTACCACGACTGAGAGGTCGGTGTGTTATGTTCTGGGCAGTCTACTTGTTGTGTTATCTTGGGGAAGGGTACGGAGAGCTAATAGTTATGATGAAACACTGCTATAACTTGTCGGGCAGGGGATTGTGGTGGGTTCTGAACTTCTGATTGAGGTGTGAGGAAGGTCCAACCTCCCATCACCAACATCCTATTTTCTTGTGCAAAGTTCTGTATGTGCAAAATCCCTACAACAGTAGTAGTATGTCCTATCCTATCAAAATAGTACTTAATCTGGTTGGGCATTTGTTGGTGGGAATTGTCGAAAAGCCACAAGATGAACAAAGACTCAAGATCAATAAGACTAGAAGTAGCATAAGAGGACAACCCAAAGGACTGGACTCAATGGCTAGAGCTACTGGTGAATCTGTGTTTTATTTAAATCCTTTTAAATAAAGAGTGGCCAACTGGGCAAGCTTAGCTACTACAGATCGACTAATAGTAGTAGTACTGAGAGTCATCATAACAGAGGCAGTTAGAGGCAGGGATAAAAAAAATTTCAAAACATATAGTCCAGATCGAAGGATAATTGTTGGTAGAAAATAGCATTAGGAAACGGAAACAATAGTTCGGAACAAATATGGTGCAGTAAAAGTTAGGGAATAAGAATTATTAATATTAAAAACAAGAAGACTTACGAGGGCCAGCAGAAGAGCCCTCGTCGTGGTCCTCCTGTCCCTGGTGGTGTTCTTGTGCTCCCGCCGACTCAGACCCTGTCTTCTTGCCCCTGGTTGCTTATCATGAAAGATATAAGAAAGAGACAAACATTGATGATTGTTGTGAAAGAAATAAAATATGTTTAAAGGACGGTCACAAAAACATTTATGTAAACAACAATTGCAATAACTAAATTGACCGATCTCATCTGGTCAACAAGTAGTATCGGGGGATTTGCAGATTGACTACTTACTATTTATCAACACTAATCCAGCCTTCCATTCTGATTCCAGAATACTAACTAAGCCTAAGTAGTACGTACCACCTGACTTAGCCCACCTATTCCAGGTGTGCCAATTGTACATTAAGTATGCATTTCCACTTCTTTTAGTCCTCGACAAAGCATAAATGGTCGAATAGAGGACACATGACTACATTTTTGCATACATCAACTTTTTGGTTGATTGATTTGCTGATGTTCTGCTAGTGCTAAACCTATTACCACTCTTGAACAAACTAGAAAAGGTTCTACTAAAGACTGGGGTACTACCCGCACGTGACGTAGCAGAGGGGGCATCACTCATACCACTACAAAATTACAAACTTATACAAAGTAACTAAACCTAAGTATCAATCCGCCCCTATCTCTTAGTGACAGGACAAAGTAAGGACTAGAGTCACTATAGCATTACGTGTCTTAATTTCTCTAAAATAAACTGTTACATAATCACGCTAAGTGAGCGCAAACGCAAAGTTGCAGACAAGTAAGATTAGTAGCGCAGATGAGCACCTGTGTCATAACAATCACAAAAGACTTTTAAACGTTATTTACCTGTAATGTTACGGCAGCATTCTAGCAGGTTGGAAAAAAAAGATATTCGCAATATATAACGCAGAGCAGAAGAACAGACACAAAGTAGTAATAATTAAATAGTTAATCGCCAAGACCCGGGACCTCCACTCCTAGCAGGTCCAGCAGGTGCTGCTCCCGGTCCAGGATATCTGACCACCGGTGCGTCAATCGGTTCCGGGTGTGATAGACACCAGAGCAGCGAAACACTGCCCGGCGCACCTTCTCCCACCGCTGCCGACGCTCCCGGAGCTCGTACCCGGATAGAGGGAGGATTCAAAAGCAGGTCGTAGAACCATAGCAATAGAGTGAAAAACAAGATGGCCGTGATTTTCCCCCCGAGCATGCAAAAAGCGTCGCAAACAGGTAAAAGCGTTCCCAAACGGGAAATATGTATCGCAAATGGGCGTGAGCATGCATTGCACGACTTGGACCAGGAAATAAGCTTCGCAAGCGGGCGGGACAAGTGAAAACAAGTTGGCTGGAAAAAACTTCTGCGTCTTCGCGATATTTATGTGTGTTTACGGAGATTTTCAACATTTTCGCGATAATTTGCGAAAGTCAATTTAGCAAATTCCGCCCACCTCTACGTTTTATGCCACAGTCGGTGATGTGCTGGCAGCCCTGAACTTGTGCAGCATACGCTTTTTTTGAGCCTCAGCAGTACTCCTTGCCTTGAAGGTTTGTCAGCCTTTTTGAAAGAGGCTGCGCCATGCTGCATTGTACAGTGCAAGGTTGTCCTAGGCAGCAGCGTTGATCTTGAGGAACTACATGGAGGCCTTCACATGTCCTTAAACTGCTTATTTTGTCCTCCATGGGAACGCTTTACCTGCATGAGTTCTACGAAGAAGAGCTGTTTGGGGAAGCACTCATCTGACATTCTGACAACATGTCCAGCCCATCTGGTCTGGGCTTTTATCAGCAACATATTAACTGATGGCAGACTGGTTCTCGAAAGCACTTCAGTTTCTGGCGCTTTCTCCTGCCATCTAATTTTCAGATGCTTGCGCAGACAGGCGATGTGGAAGTGATTGAGCCATTGTGCATCGCTGAAAAAGCAATAGAGAGAGCTAGGACTGGTGGTGGGCCGTCCTTGTCCCTGGGTGAATGTTTTCAAAAACAATTTGGATGGACCTGTCTAGCAGAATGTCCGACACAGCAGTGTCCGGCACCGTACGGGTTTGTTAGAAGAACCCTCACACACCAACCTAGTTGGTGTCATGCTTCATCATCGGGTTCCCAGATGAGTAGCCGAATGCTGAATGTGGTTCAAGGGTCCTGGGCTAATTGTCACTTTGGATTATTTATTCAAACTGTACAAACCATTTCCTTGAAATGGGCCACACCACAAATAACATGGAATGGACCATCTTTGAGCACCTGGAAAATTCACCTTCTCAACAACAACTACTGGAAAAAGAACAGAGATGGATATATCGGTTCTCTACTCATCTGCATGGGTTGAACAATATCATTCCGTGGAATAGTTTGAATAAATAATCCAAAGTCACAATCAGCTCAGAACCCTTGAACCAAGTATGTGGCTTAAAATTATGATATAATGCAATGTGGCTTAACAAATTAAGCAAAAGAAAACTACCTGGAATTCCTTGACACCCTTAGCTTATAACATTGCCTACACAAATTTGATTGTTGTCAAAACAAGCAGCAGTGTGTGTGCATAAAAGAGTAAACCAAGTCATAAAATAAATGCAATACTGAACTTGAAGCATGTCAACCTATGTAAGCATTCACCAAACAAGAAAAGCGGGGAGCTGTTATGCCTTTATATCATTTTATTTTATTTAAAACGCACCCCTTTTAATAAGTGTAAAACCTAAGCACTGCTTGTGATGAAAAAACCAGACACCGCGTTTTAGCACATGCGCGCTTGTCACAGGACTCGGCACCAGAATTAACATTCTAGTGTTTGAATACGGCTTTCTAGTGCATGCGCGCTAGTTTTACCACTTCAGTACTCTAGTGCGCGCAATACGTCATTTCGTATGCGACACACAAGCAGTACACAGATTGCTCCACAATTCCATAGGGCAAGCAGCCCGCCAGGCTAGTGAATCCGACAGTGTAGTGGCTGGGCGCCACTTCCACAACCCGGGAAATGCCAACCGGACCGGCGCGTTACCCGCGCTATTCTGCTATTTAACTTCTTAGCGGTGCTTGGCTCAAATGCCAGTTAGGTCCCGCTGAATCCAGTAACAAGTCTCCAGCCAGGTGAGCCCTCTATCACAAGTAAGTGCTTATCTAATTAAGTGTG
The DNA here is from genome assembly GCF_964263255.1 of Lissotriton vulgaris. Lineage (NCBI taxonomy): Eukaryota > Metazoa > Chordata > Amphibia > Caudata > Salamandridae > Lissotriton > Lissotriton vulgaris. The sequence goes on along the minus strand of NC_141688.1, from coordinate 182,425,133 downwards.
CAGGACACGCTCTGTCATGCTCGCTGATCCTTCTTCCCATCATTAAGTAGCCAGCAAGATGGCTAACACTTTTCTCCCCCCAAAAAGGTAGTGAGACTATGGGTCCCCTATCCACGGGTCCTGATTTACGTTGTATTCTCGTAACCAATATAAATATAAATATTTTTACTTTGCTAAGTAGATACGGACCAATTTTAGCCCACACTCTACACAAATAGTAACAATAAAGTTATTTCACATATAGCGCTCCATCATTACTACACCATGGAGTATAAGTACAGTCATTGACCGGACTTACTGCGGCCATTATGTATTTATAACACCACATGAAGCCCGACGGACGTGCTATGTCTAGCCCTGTCACAAGCATGTATTTCCTCCAGCAGAATGTTCTTTAGCATGCATGCTGTGTGAGCGAATCATGTGCACTTATGAAATACACAAAGTGTTCTTACAAACTAGTAACACACCGCGTATGAATGACTTTATTGGAATTTATATGTTAAATGTTGTACTGTGTTTGTCATGTTAAATTCCTTTACAGGTAAATTACTGCAGGTGGACACGAAATACAGTCAGTCCACACAGCCTAAGCTAGCACACCTTAGCGAGTGTGCTGCTTAAAATGCATATACATGTGGTGTAATTACTATTTGCCACTCACTTTCACTTTTTTCACCTACACCACAATTTTAATTCACTTTGAGTAAGGTCCTGAAGAAGCCCTACACAGTTTTATATCGGCTGAAACATGTCGACCTAATAGATAACTGGGACTCAACTAAAAAAGTCTCATGTAGTTATCCACTTGTCTTTATCTTAACCTGGTCCACAGGGATATAAAACCTCTAGTCAGTCAAAGTCCCAGGGATATTTTTAATACACCACTTCATCACACTTTCACAAGAAAACAGCTCCACTGTAATCAGGTGTCGTAGCACAGCTGAGTAGCATTCGGCTACTCAGCTGGGAACCTGATGATGAAGCATGACACCAACTAGAATGGTGTGTGAGGGTTCTTCTAACAAACCCCTCTAGTGGACAGTCTACATCTCCTAAACACACTCCTGAGTTGGAAGAACCACTGCCCAGGTGCGTGAATTGGGATGCAGCCTGCAGTCTCAGTCAATTTACAGTGATGGATAGTTTCTCTATGGAGCATGGGGAGCTGCCTTGCACATGACCTCAGTCTTCTTGATGTTGAGATCAAAATTGTTGCATGCAGATGAAAACTTGTCCATACTGGTTTGCAATTCTGACTCTGTAATAGCATTCAGTGCACAATCATCAGCAAAGAGAAAGTCTTGCAGTTACCTTCACTTTGGTGGTGGCACACAGTTGTTTTTCGACCTGGCCTTTTTTGTAGGGTTATCCCCAATCCTTTTGCCTTGCCTCTCTACTCTAAGCTTGGTATGATTGGCTTGCACCTGTTTGGCATATTTAATTTAACTGTAGGTTCCTTGCACAGTGGTATTCCATATACCGAGGGCCATCCACAGAAGTAGCCGTTAAAACCAGTTGTATGCCTTTGCCACTGCAGAGCCTGCATGTGCAGTGTACCGCCACAGTGATTTGGCATTTAAAGTTGTTTGCCATGTCTGGAACTCCCCTTTTATAACATATAGGTCATCCCTAAAGTAGACTCTAAGTAGCCCTATGGGCAGGGTGCTGTGTAGGTAAAAGGTAGGACACTGTGCCTTTATTGGGTGGTATGTCCTAGTAGTGACAAACAGCCTATCTGTTGTCTCATTGCTGTGAGGCCTGCTCCTCTTATAGGTTTGCATTGGAAATTTCCTGATCTGTATTTCAGTGGTAATCTCCGATCTGCAAGGAGTAACGTTGCCATGTGTGGTATGTTTGGAATAGCAGTAATAAATCCTGCTTAGTGTTGGAGGTGGATTTTTCATTACTATTTTGATTTGGAACATTTAGTCCAGAAGCTTTGGAATACCATGCCCTTTGGGTTGAGAGCAGTTCTGGAAAAGTAATTTAACTTTAGGAAAAACTGAAGGCATGGATGTTCACACAGTAGTTCCTTATTTGGGTCTTCCACTTTTTTTCCGGCAGCAACTCTTAATCAGCACTGGGAAGCCTTAGATCAGAAATGTGCTTAACAAACACCTAAACATAAACATGTGCTTATGAGTCTTTGTGTTTTGCAGCCCAACTCCAATCAATGCCTAGTTTAGAATGGCAGGGGGCTGTTTGTGCATTCACTCTAGACAGTCACACAAAGGGAGTTGAGATGTGCCAGGCTGATGGTTTTTTCTGAGCTAGAGTGATCGGAGGAGCTGTCACTGACACCTGACTACGGCTGTGTCCGACATCTCACAATGCTGTCTCCTTCATCCCTAAAGTGTGTTATGAGCCAAGGCTGGGATTGAATGGGGGTGTTGTGCTGCACAATGCCCGGAGGAACTTGTTATGCTACCGAAACGAACAACCATGGGACTTTGCTTTGTTGTGCCGACCTGTTAGGAAGAACTGCCCTGTCACCTACAAAGGACCCTGTGTGCTGGCCTGCTGCCTAGATGCTTGTGTGCCCCAGTGATCTCTCAGGGTTTGGTGGACTGCTCTGTGTTACTGAGGACGGTGGGAGTGAGCTCTATGTGTGTCTTGGTGCTGGAGCATGGTGTCAAAATGCTTCTCTTTCAACAAGGAGCCCTCTAAGACAAGCTTTGAAGGCGCGTGGAGATTGGGGGATTTAACTTTGGCCCCAAAAGATAGTGCGTGGTGAGCACTTTCTGCTGAATCAATATTTCCCCTGAGAAAAGCCCCATGTACTGGCACTGTAACTGCTGAGGAAAAAGTACTCTAGCATTATTGGCCCCACCTTCCCCAAGGAAGACAGAAGATGGCTGCTGGGGGCAGAAGTAATGCTGTGTTTGTGTGCAGCGGCTGTACCGCAGCTGCCTTGTACTCCACTGTGCACGGGTGACTAAGAGAGGTCTCCGCACCAAAACCAGCATGGTGGAGCCTCCACCCCTGTTGACATACCTTGGGGGCCCGTATCGCCGTTGGGAGCATACATTCTGAGTCTGGTGACATGGGGGAGACCAAGCAAGGTCGCCCAACCGATTTGGTATGTGTGTCACCTTTCCTCCATGTGGCATACCTTTAGGGGCATTTGGACTTTGCTATTAGAAAGGGAAGGAGTCCTCGATGGAGCCCCATTTCTGCTGCAGATGTCTGTCCCCATAGTACCTCAAATAGAAGCGCAGGATTTTCAGTACCCTGTGAAGGTGTTGCTCAAAGGAAGTACTGTATACTGGTGGAAGGAGCACAGAGGCTCCTGTACTTCACAAGGCACCATTAAATTACCACATAACTCGTGGTAGAAGGACACGTACCCTGTCTCCTACACTCATATGGCGATGTTGGGTGATTTATGTACTGCTAGGGGTATTTATTGTTGTAGATTGCATTATTACATATGTATTTTTGTATGTAGTGTTCATGCCTATTACTGATACGATAATGATTACTCATTCAGGGGCTGCATAGAGTGCACTATAATGCTTTCTTTCATGATGTTTGGTGTTATGCCTCAACATAACCCCTGAATTTGTATGGCCTGATGTTACAATACATATGTAATTTGGATGCCTGTTTGTCAGGATAATGAGTACAGATTCAGGACATGCATAATATGTACAGTGGTGGTGTTTTGTTGACATGTACTACGGAGACCTTTCTTTTATTGCACATATTTTGATGTTATAACAATTGCCTAGTTGGCAAAGTGATTATTGATGCATGTTGTTTTGGTCTATGTTATGTGCACAATATATACAGTATTTTCATATAATCCTGTGTGATGTCTCTTCTGAGGTGTATTTATTGTGTCACTGGTGTGAGTGTATTGCACAAATGCTTTACACATTGCCTCTGGGATAAGCCTGACTGTTTGTGCCAAGCTACCAAGGTGGTGAGCAGGGGCTATTTTGGGTGTGTAACTTCCTTACCATGACTAGAGTGGTGGGTTCTGCCTGGCTACAATGCAAACCCTAGCCAACCAGAGACCTAATTTATAACAGTCGTCTCCAATTGAAGGAATTCCCTTTAGTTCTGTACTTCAGGACTACTGGAAGACATTGGTCAGAGTAGCAGAGAATATCATGCAGAACAGCGTGGTGCTAGAACACACACTTGATTGACGCTGTTGGTGACTGGGACGGTTTCAGATGTTTCACCATTATCCTAGACACGAAGGGTCACTTGAGATCCAGATGTCTCTTTAGACTGTTTTTTCTTCCTGACATTTGGGGACAGTTCACTTAACCACTTTTGTAGTAGTGAACAGGTGGCTCCTAGCCTTGTTGTAGTCTCTGAATGGCCTCCCCCTCACCATTTGGCAAAATCAGCTCTCAATGAAAATCAAGAAAAGTTATTAGAGAGGCCTTTTAAAGAATTGTTGTATTTACTTGATAAGGAAATACTGATAATGGGTAACCTAAATGATGTCTTTGACAGGCGATTCTACAGGTCAGTATAATGAATGGGTCAGGCAGGTTATTTATCCAGCAGCAAGTTGGAGTGGCTATAGAAAGACCTGTTTTTGATTTATGGCATTCTTGGAAACACCTTCCAAAGATTTCACTTTCTACTGTAAATCTAGGTAAACTATGCCAGACTAGATTATTTTCTTGGTAAAATCCATATTCTAGCTAGAACATAAAAAGTTGAAACCAAAGGTTTAGCCCTGTTAGAGCCTCCCTGTTATGCATAACTTTGAGAGACTCTCAAATGCCTAGTGCTGGCCATAGTAAGAGATTAAATCATCACCTCATCGGATAGACAAGGTCCAAACTCAAATACTTGGTGCAATTTAGCACTTCTTACAAGTAAATGAAATACCCAAAATAAGCATTGCAACAATGTGGGGCATGCTTTAGACCATGATTAGGGATGAACTCATTACCATTGCTGCAATATGTAACGAAGAAAAAGAGATAAAAATAGTGGTACTGCATGGAAAACTTAGAGATCTTGTAGCTGATCACAAATGCACACTATACCATAGAACCTGGTGACAATTATCACTGATCAGGTAGCAACTCTGGGCATTAGATATGTTCAAAGAAGAAAAGTCCCTTCTACCCACATGTCAACAGTATTTACAAGGTGGCATGTTGTACTTGGCCCTTTTTGCAGGGTCATCCCTAAACTTTTTGCCTTTCTCCTAGCCTTTTTTCTGACATGGTGTTGGTGGTTTTAGGACTCTGGGCACTTTAGCACTGCTGTTCAGTGTAAAGTGTGTATGCTCTCTGTGATAAACATGGTAAGATTGGTCTACACCTGTTTCTCATATTTATTCTACCGGTCAGTCCCTTGTAAAGGGGTATCACATATACCCCGGGCTGGTAAATTAAGTGCTACTGGTGGGCTTGCAGCGCTGATTGCGCCACCCACCAAAGTACCCTTTCAAACCTACCTCAGGCCTCTGCCATTGCAGGGCCTGTATGTGCAGTGTTACTGCCGCTGTGACGTGACACCTAAAGTGTGTGCCATGTCTGTGACCCCCCTTTTACTAAATGTCAGTCGCCCCTAAGGTAGGCCCTAGCTAGCCTTATGGGCAGGGTGCATTGTAGGTAAAAGGCAGGTCATGTACCGTAAGTGTGTGACATGTCCTGGTAGTGACAAACAGCCATTTTGGTTTCCCACTACTGTGAGGCTTCCCTTCCATAGGAATGCATTGGGGATTCCCTGATAAGTGTTTCAGTGGTAATTCCTGATATGAGAGGTGCAGCGTGGACAAGTTTGGTATGTTTGGAATAGTGATAATAAATGCTATGCAATGGTGTGCGCAGGTTTATTACAACTATAATAGAAATGCCACTTTTGGAAGTTGCCATTTCTGTGTGCTATGTGTCTGCCTGCCTGATGTGGATTGTATGTCTGACTTAGGAGTTTTTGGCTCCAGGAGGGGCAGGGTGAGTCTGCACTAGGATAAATAGGGCATCTGAATTTGGAGTAGAGGGTGGAGTAGTCCCCTGACCCTGAATAAGATTGTGCCTGCCTATGTCAATGCTGGCTCCGCACACCTGTGGTGTGTCTGATGGCAGAGCCCCCATCTCCCAAAGAAGGGTGTGAGCACTGTAAACAGAGTGCTCCAGAACCAGTTGGAACTGGTTCCGACAAGCCCTGTGCTTTGCAGAGAAAGACAAATGTTAGTATAAATATTGGGGCTGTAACCCCATGAAAGTAGAGCTGTTCCTGTGCTTACTGGGGCTTGCTGCTGCTGAGGCAGAGGAAGAACCGCCACAAGGGCCTGTCTCCCTGCTGGAGGGCCCTGTGTGCTGGCCTCCCTGGGCCCAACTCTGCCCTTTGAACTTTAAGGACTTCCAAGAACTGTAGGCGTAGCACCTTGTGAGTGCCGTACTTTACCTGCCAAGGAGAGAGGAGCGTGTGGCTTGGCAGCGCAGGGCTGTGACATGCCCAACGCTGCTTACTGGAGCGGGAGCCCACCCTGCATTTGAACCTTTCTGGCGGGTGCCCTCCTCGAGTTTATGCCTTTAGGAGCGCTGGTGCCATGCAGCGCTGTGCTGCGTGAGGTTTCCTGAAGGGAACCCCGGCATGAAGGGTTCACTCATGCCGCTAGTGGAGCGGGAGCCCACCCCGCATGTGAGTTTATTTTGTTGGCAGAGCCCATCCCGCATCTGCCACAACTCGAGAAGGAGTAACTGCCACGCTTGCCTGCAGTGACCCAGAAGCCAGGCAAGAGCCACGTGACTGTGGGTGGAGCCTGAGGGGAGTCCGGAAGATGGCCAGAGAGGAAGTCCGGCCAAACGGTGCCTGTCGTGAAACAGGACTTCCGTGAGTGTTGGAGAGCCTCATAGTGTTGCCTACAAAAGCCTCCGGTGAAAGGGGGCTCCACGAAGCCTTCCGGGTGCCAGAAGCGGTACTAGAGGAGATCAGAGGAGTCTCAAGAGAGAGCCCAGTGAGTAGGGCTAAGTTGTGAGCCTGGTGGGGGGGTTGTGTCTTGGCACATTGTGGATGCCCTCCCCCTGTGGTCGCTCCTGAGGCACAGAGGTGCCTGTGTCTCTGTCTTCCTCAAAGCTGTACCGCCGTGGCGGACATCTGCAACGTATGAGCACATTTGGTTTTCAGGGTCCCAGTGAGCACCATTGCCTGTTTGTTTTATCAGTTACACCACCATAGCAGGCAGCTGCAACGTTTGGGGCCATTTCTGTTGCCAGGAAGGGGTGATTTGCACCCTAAGCCCCCAGCACATTTGCGAGCACAGGGCTTTGTGGCACAATGCTTTTTGCTGCATTGGCAGCCAGAGGACCAGTGGACGGTCCTGAAGGAGCCCTGAAATTTTTGGACATAGGGCATTGGGCCCCAGAGAAAGGCCAGTTGGCCTGGGGACCATTTGGTGACATTGGTAGAGCGCCAGGCTCTACAAAACTACATACAGCAGAGCAGCACCGCCCAGATACACGCTGCAGCAGGGAAACATTAAATGATAATAACAACTTGTTATTATCATTTTATGTTTCCTATATTTAAACTGCTAAAAAGCCATGGGGCAACTCTCCTCCACCTTAGCGGAGGCGCAACCACTATATACTACTAGCTTTTAAATTTCACCTGCCTCATTTACATAGAATTGACGCAGAACAGCGCCGCAAGTCATTTTGCTGTGCTGCCCAACAGCAATTCGAAAGGACAGGAATGCCCTGTATTTACAAGATTCCTGTCCTTTCAGCTAGCGCTGGCACACAATTTTCAGGCAAGCACCAATGCAGGCACCATTGCACCATGGTGCAAGGGAATTGGTGTTGTTGGGATGATTGGTTTTGTGCAGGAAGACGTACCTTGAGTATCACAATGGGCTTTTCCCTCAATCTATGCCTACTGCAGATTGAAGTACACGTGGAAAGAGGAAATAACGAGGATGAATGAAAACATTTCTTCTTGTTCCGCCAGCTCTGGGGAGGCATATGTTTTTGGCGCTGCCCAGGTTTACGTGATATTATAAGTCTGGGCCAGCATCAAAATCCATGGGTGTTGAGTGCGAATACCCACGGCAACATCCATGGAACACCTCTTTGTCGCAAAGTAAGGCAAGGCAGCAAACTGTTCTGCTTTGCCTTACTCTATATATACAAGGCCATCAAAAGCCATGCAGAGTGGTTTTTCGTTGCATTGTATATTTGTGTCTGCACACTGCACCTCAGGAGCATCACTAAAGTAATGGGAGACAGAAATGTGCCACAACGGGCTTGTAAATAATCCCCTAGGTGCCAAAATACAGAGGAAAATTCTTGAAAATTAATTCCCCACAGCGTGGGGCATTTTGCTCGGAAAAAGATATTGCACAGGGTTTCCAACACTTTTATAGTGACCTCCACATTGCTGAGAACCTCATAGTGGTAGCTATGGAGTACTATTTATCCACCTCTACAACACTGTCTCTGACCCAATAACAGGTGGAGTCTCCCAGGACAGGTATCTTGCTAGAAGACATGATATCTGGAATCAATAGACTCCAACACTCTAGTGTCCCGGCCTATGAATTCTACTCACAAGAGTTCTAAAAACAAACATCTACCAACTAATAGCTCCAGTTCTATCTCACCTCTTTAATCACTTTACAATGTCTGGCCTATATCTCACAAAGTGAGGGAGGCCATCATAACATATCTGACACACTGAGGGAGGCCATCATACCAGTAACCCCTCTCATACATTTGGCTATGTTGGTCATGGCATTGCAGAAGTTGGTTTTGAGTAAAGACAAGTCCTTCATGAACGAGAGGATCAGTTGAGTGTCATCTGCATAGGAGATTGTGTTGACTATCTGACAACGACTGCAAGGGTGGTCATGTAGATGCTGAAGAGAGTGGGGCTGAGGAATGTTCCTTGTGGTACACCACATATGATGTCTTTAGGTGTGGAGGTGAAGGGAGGCAGTCTGTTGCTCTGAAGCGAACCATACACCAATGTCTATGTTGTGGCATAACTAAGGTAGCCATACTCAATTAAACAAATGGGAGGAAAATTAATATGTGCAGTGATGTAATGTTTTTGTCAATAAATTACACTTTTTTTTGTAAGAGCCATGCAGACTCCCCACACTTTTTGATTGCCCTTTCACAGTGATCTTTTCTATGACAATGTTATTCTTATAAGTAAATAACATTATTTTATGTTGGTTTCTGTTGATTCCGGCTCCAGTTGTTGTTGGTTGAGGCTCTAAAGAAATGTTGATATGCTTAGGGGCACTTTTTATTATATGCTCAATCTAGGAAGGTGGCAGAAGCAAAATTGTCTGACCCACAAACCCAACAAAAGCTGTTTCAAACCATTCAAGAAGTCAGAACAAAACTATACAATGTGACACATTGCAACTCTTCCATCTGTGAAGTTAAGGTTTCCAAAGCTGCTGATGGATGTCAAATCAAAGTTTGAGAAATGTTTCCTGATAAACAAGTATGTGAGTTTTTTTACACACTACCTATTCCAGTTATTGGGGTAGAAGGCCCATGGACTGTAATCCTGCTTCCACTGCCTGATTAAAAAAAAAAAAGATGTCCATCACTCAAATCAAAAGTATGATGTATCTGATTCTGTTCAACAGACACCCTTTTGATACCAAACTGCCTTCGGAGTACAACCTATGAGTCTCTCACTACTCTGGAGGAACTACCCCAGGAAGAGTACAGTATCCTAAGTCCCAGGGACTGCAGAGCCTACTGTGTCTCCAGCTTTACACCAGGTTCCACTTTCAGCTATTCTACGCTCTCAACTACTTTCCTGGTTGACCATGAAGCTCAACATAAGACCACATCGACAATGATGATGCCTTTTTGAGAAACAAATCTTTATTTTTTAAACGGATAACTTTTCATTACAATCCACAGTCACTCTATGCCATCGATTTCTTCTTGCATATCATTGGTTTTGTGGCAGACACCTGCTACCACCATGGTCTTATGTTTGGACAACTACAACAGTGTTTCTTTTTCATCATGTTGCTAACTATACTGACTGTTCTACAACCCGTGGTTTGAGAATTTCAAATGCATCTCTTCTGCTACAGAACTCGACAAGATCTCTATGATACCAACATTACAGCTAAACCTGTGCCTGGGGTCATAGATTAGGAAAGGGTTTCTTATTAAGCTATGGGACCCAATGAACAATTGCAATTGGCATATCTGTTGAAATGTTAATGAATAATCATGATTCCTTTTCCATTCTATTGGACTTTGATATAGTACAACAAATCATTGAGGGATTTGTTTGTTTATGCTACTTTTGAAAATGAAAGTTCATGTTTTAAATTACAAAGAAATGTTCTATTTTCATAATTGTGGTTATTATGAAATCCACAAAAGCATTAACTCTTGAGAAATGTACAATTATAAACACTATACACAGTAGGCATACTGCAAGGCCTTGCACACAAATAAACATAACACTTTTTAGAGAATGTTTTGTTGTAACGTGTCAAGCATAGCCGCTTTTTGCTACATGCAGAAAACAGGGATATCTGCTTCAACACAAATAGCATTCACAGGCTCAGTTATTCTGCACACTTTGTTGCAATTCTTACTGTCCATAGAGCATTGTAAAGAAAACATCACTGATAGTAATTTAACTGAAACGAATCAGAATGCTATTTTCAATTGAGAATGGTGTTTCCTTTTTGACTGTATGTCATTTTAATGTACAGCCAAGTGGTTTCAAGATACATATATATGCTTCTAGGCAATGATTCATGTCTTATTTTGCCTACATACTAACTGTGCAAAAACAAATAAAAACATTGTAATATTTTATTTTTCCTCGTGAAATAGATTGTTTTGAAAGCATGCCTTGACACAGAAATCCAGCAGATGTTTTTCTATTTGCTCCGCTGTGTAATCATCCACAAAGATTAAACAATGTTTAACCTTCAAGTTCAGTAGAGAGCTCACGTCTATATCATCAAAAAAATAAACAAAAGTCACCGAATTTTACACCTAGGCACCAAAGTAACTGTACCTGTTTGTGTTTATATTTTTAAAAAGAAAGAAGTTTAAGTGGCACTGGCTACACTTTTTGTGTTCTTTACATTTTTATTTAATCTTATTGAACCCAGACACAATATTCAGAAATGAAACAATTCCTCTAGTTCTCTTTTATTTTTCATTGTGTACAAAAACATGTATATATACCTCGAATATGATATTTTTAATGTGCTTTCTTATCAAGGGGAGTATTGTAAGGATCATGTCTTCAAGCGCAGAGACCTCTTTTGTCATTGCAGTTTGAAGACATGTGATATTGAACATGTTACAAGTGATGAATTGCTAGCTTGCCAAATGCACGTTCCTGGCATGTGCTTTTATTCTGTAAATGTGTAATGAATATCTCTGAGAAGCAAGATAGGTCAAAAACATTCAGTGATAATTAACCATTTAGCTTTTAAATTAATCCAGCAAACTGATCTAGTTCGCCTAGGCTAAGCCTACAGTACTGGCCCGGAAAATGCCGGAGTTGTCAACCAAGCAATGCAGGCATTGAACTAAGTTTCTTAGAACAAATGGGTTTTTAAAAATTCATCACCACACAGTGACGCGAGTCTTTTATGTTTGATTGACAACTCATGCGATCCTTTTCAGAGTTACCATTTCTGCAGACAGAGCCTGAGTCCACCTAGGTACCTTAAAAGCCGCCGGGTTGCCTTATGTTGTAAAGCAACCCAGTCCTCTCTCTTGGATAAAGCTAACATGGGAAGATCCTCCAGGATTTTGACAAAAAGGGTACAATCTGGAGGCAGTTAGAGATTATTGTTATTAGTAGGCTAGGTATCTTTTTTACCAAATATGTTTATTTGAGCGTAAGCCACTGCCATCGTGCTTTCCCAGACAACATGAATAATTTTACTTCCAGATGGTAACAGATACGAATTGAAGGGATATGTTCTAGTTTCCTGGGCATTTCCCAAGAAGGAAAGCTCTCTTTGTGCTTAAAAAGGGCAGGCACTATTTGTAGTGTCTTAGTGCTACCTTGGTCAGTTATTTTTATTTGTTTGGTTAATCTGTCATCAGCATTAGCTCTATTTTCGAACTTAATCATATCTATTGAGTTGATTCTTCTTAAATTGCTAGATTTCTTCTTACAACCTTTAATAACATCAATTATCATTGCTTCTTTTTATCCCTCTACACCATCCTGAACTTGTGATAGAGGTGCCTCATTCCTTGTCCTTTTATTTGGTAATGGGCTGGTCGAAAAAATATGCTTATCCGTGAAATCAGTCAAGGAGTCAGTTATAATTGAGGGATTCAAATATGTTTACATTTTTAACATATATGACAGAAATCAATTTGTAAGGCACAGACAAACAATTAAATATTATTTATTTTGGCACCACCAAGAAAGTACACATACTTACAAACACATTCACTTTTAAATAAGTTTTATATGATCTGAATATGTGTGTGTGTGTGTGTGTGTGTGTGTGCGCGTGTGTGTGTGTGTGTGTGTGTGTGTGTGTGTGTGTGTGTGTGTGTGTGTGTGTGTAAATCGTATTTCCATTGTAACAATGTGTGTACGTGATGGCAAATGTTGTTTCTAAGCATTTTTTTAAAAAATTAAAAATTCTATAAATATTTTAAGAGAAAAATTCATTGACATACCATTATTCCAAATCAATACATATTAATATATATTGGATATTGTAGACTTTCTTTAATCTTTAGACTTCGTAAGAACAAGCAGCCTTATTCATCATTCTCCCGTTTTGCGAGCCCCTAATAGCGATTCATAGCGAATCGCTATTAAGGACTCGCAAAACGGGATTCATGTAGGAATTGCATAAAGAAATGCGATTCCTACATAATCCTTATTTGCGATTAGAAAATTGCTAATCGCAAATAAGGAATAACTCGCCATTCATTCCTATGGGCCAAAAGGCCCATAGGAATGAATGGGGAGTATTCCTTATTTGCGATTAGCAATTTGCTAATCGCAAATAAGATAGCGATTTGAAGGGTGCCAGGGGTGTCCAAAGGACACCCTGTAGCACCCCTCAAATGAAATTTTACACAGGTGTTGCACACACACATGTCCAAAGGACATGTGTGTGTGTAACATGCAACTCAGAAAAATGCATTTAAAAGCATTTTTCGGAGTTTTCACAATTTACCACGAGGTCTGACCTCGCGGTAAATTGCGGCCAGAAATTGCGAATTCGCAAAATAAAATAGGATGATGAATTGCATTTAAGGAATCTCAAATAGAGATTCCTTAAATGTAATTCCTCGCAAAATTGCGAGATCGCAATTAGCGATTTTTACATTTGGGATGCTGAATGCCAAATGCAAAAATCGCTCTCGCAAAGGGCCAGATTCTCCGAATCTGGCCCTTTGCGAGCGCAATTTTCTTTGATGATTCGGGCGGTAAGTATCTTATAAAAAGTTAATATGTGCATATTTTTCATTCTTTTAAATGTATTCTTATTTAGAAATTAACATTCTACCTTGTCATTATACAGTACATTATTTATTGTTGTTGAACCACTTTTCCTTTCAAATCAATGCATTATTGTTGTTTTAATTGTATATTTTTGCCAAAGATTGATGAGTGTTGACTTTCAAATCAATAGTGTAATTATTTTAGATATGTTGGTTATATAATATATAAAGTGATTTTGTCTAAAGAAATGTAAAACTTGTTAACTAATGTATTTTTGAATGTTAAAATATTATACATGGTAATAAAGTCTCTCTCTTGTGTTACACAACAGCTTCAACAACCAACCAACGCACACCATGACCGAACAACCACCCCCCACCACCACCCTCCACGCCTGGACCCCGATCAGCACCGAAGACACCATCCGCACGATGAACTCCATCCACTCCGGATCACCGACCGACCCCTGCCCTCACCACGTCTTCAACAAGGCCGACGCTGTCATCGCACCCCACCTGCGAGACATCATCAACACATCCTTCGACACCACCATCTTCCCTGAGAGCTGGAAACACGCCGAACTCAGCGCTCTACTCAAGAAACCAACAGCGGACCCCACCGACCTCAAGAATTACCGCCCCATCTCGCTCCTCCCGTTTCCAGCCAAAGTCATCGAGAAGACCGTCAACAAGCAGATGGCCGCTTTCCTCGAGACGAACGGATCCCTCGACCCCTCACAGTCCGGCTTCCGAGCCAACCACAGCACTGAGACCGCCCTCATCGCCGCCAACGATGACATCCGAGCCCTGATGGACAACGGAGAAACAGCGGCCCTCATCCTCCTAGACCTCTCCGCGGCATTCGACACGGTCTGCCACCGCACCCTAGTACGGCGCCTCAGCAACGTCGGAATCCAGGACAAGGCGCTGGAATGGATCATCTCCTTCCTCGACGGAAGAACACAGAGAGTCCGCCTACCACCGTACAAGTCAGAGGCCACCGAAGTCATCTGCGGCGTCCCCCAAGTATCATCTCTGAGCCCCACCCTCTTCAACGTCTACATGAGCCCCCTCGCGGCCATCGTACGCAAACACAACCTCAGCATAATCTCCTACGCCGACGACACCCAGCTGATCCTCTCCCTGACCAACGACCCCGCCGCCGCCAGAGCCAACCTGCACGAAGGGATGAAAGAGGTAGCCGAGTGGATGACGACCAGTCGCCTAAAACTGAACTCGGACAAGACTGAGGTCCTCATCCTGGGCTCCTCTCCCTCCGCCTGGGACGACTCCTGGTGGCCTCCCGCCCTGGGCACCGCACCCAAACCGACAGACCATGCACGCAACCTGGGCTTCATCCTGGACTCCTCCCTCTCCATGACCAGGCAAGTCAACAACGTCTCCTCGGCATGCTTCAACATCCTACGCATGCTACGGAAGATCTTCTGGTGGATCCCCACCGAGACCAGGAAGACCGTCACCCAGGCCCTCGTCACCAGCCGACTGGACTACGGCAACGCCCTCTACGCCGGTACCACCGCCAAGCTCCAGAAGAGACTCCAGCGGATCCAGAACGCCTCAGCCAGACTCATCCTCGACATCCCACGAACCAGCCACATCTCCGGACATCTGAGAGACCTTCACTGGCTCCCCGTCAACAAAAGAATCACCTTCCGCCTCCTCACCCATGCACACAAAGCCCTACACGACCAAGGCCCGAGCTACCTCAACAGCCGAGTCAACTTCTACGCTCCCAAACGCCACCTCCGATCAGCCAACCACGCCCTCGCCGCCGTCCCCCGCATCCGAAGAGCGACTACAGGAGGAAGGTCCTTCTCCTACCTGGCCGCCAAGACCTGGAACTCCCTCCCGACCGACCTGCGCCTGACCCAAGACCACCTCTCCTTCAGGAAGAAGCTGAAGACCTGGCTGTTCGAGCAGTAGCGGCTCCCCCCCCCCCCAGCGCCTTGAGACCCTACGGGTATGTAGCGCGCTTTATAATTGTCACTGATTGATTGATTGATTGAGTGTTTCTTGGTAAATTAACTAGCCAAAACGAAGATGAATGCATGCTCAGGTTTCTCTGTAAATATGCTTTTGGATGTAGAGGTTGTCTACATATATTGTATTAGTGTGTGGGTATGTAAAGCATGTGTGAACATGGTGACCACCGCCCAGACAGGATTTAGTGTATTGGGTCCAGGTGGCTACACTTGCTAGTGCCACAAAGTCTGCATGAGGGGCACATTTGGTGTCCCTGTGCAAAGTCCAGTTCAAACCAGACCTGTTGCTCAGGTGCGAAACTGGTCCCCTCATCCTTCCCAGCCCTTTCCCTAGGGTACTCAAGGGCTTTCCTGTAGGTAGGTCCCTAGATTCATCATGGGATAAGATTCAGATCAATCACCACTTCTTCTTCTACTGTCTGGGCACTCTAGACTTCACTGGACTACGTTTGGGCCTGACTTCATTTACCTTCCAGTCTGCTGCATTATATGTGCCTGTGCATCACACAGGAACCTACCAAGGCCTGTGAAGCATCAAAGACACTTGAAGGAATCTCCCTTGGAGTGAAGGAGTCACTCCCCTGCATTCGCAGGCACAGCAATTACGTTGGCCGATCTACTGATCCTGAGCTCCTACGGACTCCGTAAGGTTGTGCACCACAGGTGGGGGTTTTTCACAGCACCGGAGGCCTGCCCTGCCCTCCCACCAAATTTGAGGTCACTATCCTTCCTCGGGTTGCAATAACTGAACCCTGAGCACCGCATCAACTTGCAGTTGCAAAGGCTTGTTGGCTTTCTTCTAAGAAGATATTCGGGGTCCAAGTAGCCCCAACCTTGTACATCTCCAGTGACCTGAATCTTCAGCCACACCACACTGTATGCATCCTGGCCTGCATCTTTTGGGGAGCTGCTTAAGGTCCTCTCGCGACTCCACAGCCTTCAGCCTGCAGGTCCACATGAGGATCTGACTTGGTACTTTTGGGCTCCCCTCATTGCTCAGGGCGTGCCCTGACTGACCTTGCTGGTCGCAACGTTGCTCCTTTTTCACTTCCTGCATTGGTTGCATTTGCCAAGGCTTGTTGGTGCTCCCGCCAGACACCGACCCCTTAGCACTCGACATCCATCGTGGGACAGCTTGTTCCCGGCTCCAGGTACTCCTCAGCATCACCTGGTCCTCACAGCTGCAGAGTCATAGTCATCGCCACCCATCCTGCAACGCCGACATCGGAGGGCATACGTCTTCCAAGTCTCTTGGTCACCCATGAGTGACATAGACTATGACCCCTCTGCTTGCAGGAACCTCTCATCTAGAATCTACCTTCGGTTTCCACTGGACACTTTCTACTTCTACAACAGATGCACTTTCCTGAAGTCCTGCCTTGGGTTTGACTGCGGTTTACAACACCACTTCAGTTGTATGCACCCAGCTACCCTGGTAAAGGTAATTTGGGTACTAGGGTATCCATGGGTGGGGTGGCTCCCCAAGCTTCTGTCTTTCACAGGGTTATTTCAAGGTACACTTGGAAGGTTCCTTAATCTTAAAACATCCAACCACGACTTACACATAGGGCCATATGTACAACGAAGTGGCAGTGCGTGTCGTCAGCCTCCTGGGCTTAACGACATGCTCCCCCACTGTAGAAACGCAAGGCTGCACCACATTTACTAGGATGTGGTGCAGCCTTGCATTTCCTCATGAGATGGTGCTAAATTTAAAAACTTAGCGCCAACGCAGGTACCCTTGCACCAGAGTGCAAGGGTGTCTGTGTGCAGGGGAGGATTTGTTATGTGTAGGAAGGTGTCCCTTACTGCACATAACCAATCCTAAAATGCCATTTTGTAACTTTCATGTGTGCCGCTTCATGCAGCACACATGAAAGTTACAAAATGGCATTTTTTACAAAGGTTTGTTTATGTACAGGAAGGGAAACCAGTCCCAGAATACTTGTTTCCGGTCCAGGGAAGACATGGCTTGGCAGTTCCCATGAGGCACAGGGTCAGACTGATTTGCATATGGCCATGTCTGAACTGGGGTGATGGAGTGAGCTAAAGAATGATGATGGATTAAACCCAGATCAGTTGCCTGGAGGTGAGTGTTTGGTTTGCTCAAACGCTCCATCCATCATCCCCTTTGGTATTCCTTTGTTCGCCCTGAGTTGGCAGGGTATGCCCAGACGTGGGTCCCTTGCTCACTCTGACACTTGATTCAAGATAGCCTGGCTGATGAGGGTTATGAACCGGAAACAGGTCCCAGGATGCTTGTTTCCGGTCCAGGGAATACATGGCTTGGCAGTCCGGGCTGGACTGTTCCCATGAGGCACAGGGTAAGACTGATTTCCATATGGCAATGTCTGAACTGAGGTGGTGGAGTGAGCTAAATAATTATAATGGATTAAACCCAGATCAGTTGCCTGGGGGTGAGTGTTTGGTTTGCTCAAACGCTCCATCCATCATCCCCTTTGGTATTGCTTTGTTCGCCCTGAGTTGAAAGGGTATGCCCAGACGTGGGTCCCTTGCTCACTCTGACACTGGATTCAAGATAGCCTGGCTGATGAGGGTTATGAACCCGAAACCGGTTCCAGGATGCTTGTTTCTGGTCCACGAAAGACATGGCTTGGCACTTCGGGCTGGACTGTTCCCATAAGGCACAGGGTCGGACTGATTTGCATATGGCAATGTCTGAACTGGGGTGGTGGAGTGAGCTAAATAATGATGATGGATTAAACCCCGATCAGTTGACTGGGGGTGAGTGTTTGATTTGCTCAAAAGCTCTGTCCATCATCCCCTTTGGTATTGCTTTGTTTGCCCTGAGTTGGCAGGGTATGCCCAGACGTGGGTCCCCTGCTCATTCTGCCACTGGATTCAAGATAGCCTGGCTCACGAGGGTTATGAACCCGAAACCGGTACCAGGATGCTTGTTTCCGGTTGTTTATGGCAATGTCTGAACTGGGGTGGTGGAATGAGCTAAAGAATGATGATGGATTAAACCCAGATCAGTTGACTGGGGGTGAGTGTTTGATTTGCTCAAACGCTCCGTCCATCATCCCCTTTGGTATCACTTACATAGGTGAACTTCATACACCAGGCCAGCTTCTCACAATTATGTGTGCTAATATAATATGATGCAACTAAAAAGGAAAGCATGCATGATATTTCCAACACTAACCTACGCAAATGGAGGCAAAAAACATGCAAAGTCACGCAAATTTATAACGTCATTGCACACGCACATGCAATCTTGCTCAGACTTCGAGCTTTCCTAGAACAATCCCATTCTGCTTAAAGACAGTGACAAGAGCGCGAGGATTCGGAGTTTGGCAGGCAGATGCAGTAGACATTTTATTTTTTCATTGTTTAGTTTGTTAGTTAAGTTTTCATATAAGTAAATGTGTTTTTTATTTGTAATATTAGTAATATATATTTTGTTCATTTTATTATGTTATTATTTTGAAGTCTTTGCACAAACCATGTCTAAGGTGTCTTCATCTAGACAGGTATGTGCTGGGGAATGGGCCTCCCAAGCCATTCTTGACACCCAGGAGGTAGGCATACTTCTGCATTACGTCATGGGCTACTTGTCATGATTGTTGGAGGCAGGCGAAAAAGTGGGTCAAGGATATCCTTTAATTTGGGGCGGTACCACGCAAAACATGTGGCCTGAAGAGTAACACAGACTAGTGGGGTTAATTGGTCCATGACCAGATTCAGCATAGGTGGGCAGATATAGGGGCATATTATCAACAAACAGGAATGATTATCACTAAGCTCGTTTAGCGCGGTTTTTCTTTTCGCTGGATTTTATTGCTGAGATAGAATGTTATTATCAACGCTCATCTCCAAGGCGATAATAAATCCAGCGATAACGGGGAAATGCGGGAATTTTGCATGAAATCTAGCGATAAAAACTCAGCAATAGGTAAATCCTTGATAATAGGACACTGTGCACTCAGCCTGACAATTCATCTCCCATAGGATAATATAGCTAAGTCAGTAATTTTGCAGAAGTTAGATTCCAGCGTTAATGGGGGCCTAGCGTGATTTTAATTGTCGATACGCGGGTCCAGGGCATCATTGTAAATAATGCGTAGCTGCTTTAGAGATGTATTCCTATGAAGTAATGTGAAGAACGCCTACTTTGCATCTCATTAGCGATACGTTGCAAGATGTTAGTAAAATGGGTGCTAGCACCAGGAAACGCGCTATAGCCTGTTAGCGTGTCCTTGATAATACTGCGATAATATTATCGCCGCTTTACGGTCGAAAAAGGCCGCTAAAGCGGCGATAATTGGGCTTGATAGTATGCCCCATAGTGTCCAGAAAACAAGATATACTTCACAACCTAATAATCAAAGTTAATAGATCGGTTGATAGGTAATTTCACATTGCTTTAAATGTACATTTGAAATGTTTGATCTCTCTTTCATGTCAAAAGAAAATAATTAAGCATGTAGTGAATATAAATACATTATATTCATGACATATTTTATATTGTATCAGACTTACATATCTTGTCATTTGATGATACCAGTCTTTTATATAGGGACAACCAATGCATGCTGATCTCTATTGAAAAACATGTAAAAATAATATATTTTAAATATTACAATTTTTATTGATGTAGATTGTAGAACATCCATCACAGCACATTTTAATCTACACAAAATAAGTGTTAAATGATTAATGTTGTGACATTTTTGTAAGTGACTAGTACAAGGCTTCCCCCATTGAGAGGAAGACTCCCCGGTGCACTGCACGATGTAGACTCAAGAGTCTAAAGTTTTATAGCAATGTATCGATCATCAGTTTCAAAACGTGTGAGATATACATAATCCACAAGATTGTAATCCAATACTCAATAATCCCAATGCATTTCGGGCTGGTATGAAGCCCTTCCTCAGGGGATAGCTCTACAAACCAAAGGAAAACAACGTAATGAGGCCAAAATCATACATATACCAGAATGTCAAAACTGTTATTGTCAAAAAATAATGCTCACAATGAAAGGACGATAAGAGGAAAGGAAACTCAACCAGAGTGCTGAGAAACACGAAAACCAAACTTCCCAAAATAGATTCTAAAGAAGACTGTGAAAACGAGCATAGAAGCGATGGTAAACGCTAACGTGTTTGTGCTCGTGCCAAAAAATACGCTGTGAAGAAGAGTGCAACGCGAATAGCGAAAGACCGCCAGAGCCCAGGATAAATAACATTCATAGCACCCGAGTGTATATCGAATGGTGAACGAAAATGTGTGTTGGCATGGTTAATCATCAAGCAAGTACCACTGACACATGACAACAAAAAAACATTGCTAAAGAGAGAGAACTTTTGGATCCGCTATATGGCGACCATGCAGCCACACAGGCTCAATGATCGCATGGAATTTTCATGTTATCTTTGATTCTCTGATTCATTGTGTCACCGTCTGTTATATTTGCTTTGACCCTGTGGGTCATCCACATTCTTATCGTTTACATCGTTTATGTTTTTGACCGTTTTTTATCTTTTTCCTCTTTATGTCTTCCTCACTTTTATTCTTGGGTTGTGTCCCCATTACTCGACTTTGGTGAAGGTTGAGTTCACCTCCTCACTTTTGAATATCGTTTTAATAAACACTACACCTTTCCAAGATGGCGCCCAGAGTTGGGGGTTACACAGTCCTTTATCTATTTTCACTAACATTTACTAATCTCACCCACACGCGGCGCGTTTGAAACACTGCAGCCTAATGCCGAGTATGTTTTCTCACTGACAGCGATTCTAGTAAGTACCTCTACTGAGGACCATCTTTAACTTGATTCCAAGGCTGAGAGCGGTCTGTCACGGGCATTACCACGTTCCAGTTTGTTGATGATTAACCATGCCAACACACATTTTCGTTCACCATTCGATATACACTCGGGTGCTATGAATGTTATTTATCCTGGGCTCTGGTGGTCTTTCGCTATTCGCGTTGCACTCTTCACAGCGTATTTTTTGGCACGAGCACAAACACGTTAGCGTTTACCATCGCTTCTATGCTCGTTTTCACAGTCTTCTTTAGAATCTATTTTGGGAAGTTTGGTTTTCGTGTTTCTCAGCACTCTGGTTGAGTTTCCTTTCCTCTTATCGTCCTTTCATTGTGAGCATTATTTTTTGACAATAACAGTTTTGACATTCTGGTATATGTATGATTTTGGCCTCATTACGTTGTTTTCCTTTGGTTTGTAGAGCTATCCCCTGAGGAAGGGCTTCATAACAGCCCGAAATGCATTAGGATTATTGAGTATTGGATTACAATCTTGTGGATTATGTATATCTCACACGTTTTGAAACTGATGATCGATACATGAAGTACAATGTATATGGATTAAATATGAAAAGTAACTGAACTTTGTTGATTGAACTTTTGAATGAACATTGCTATAAAACTTTAGACTCTTGAGTCTACATCGTGCAGTGCACCGGGGAGTCTTCCTCTCAATGGGGGAAGCCTTATACTAGTCCTTGTGTTTCAACGCTGACCGGCACAGACAGCGTCATCCCTGGCAGCACGCAATATATCATTACAAGGTTAATTGTTGATAACTATCAGCTGTGCAAATACCTCCTCCTAGTCTTTGTGACCCCACTATTTTTGTAAGTGAACCAGAGCCCTTTTACTCCACAGAATTTGAGGCTATTGGAGATAAAAGTGAGTCAATATCCGTAGTATATCATGTACGTCAAAAGATTGTCATTTATTTGTGCTTTTTTTGTACAAGCATTTACAAATATCTATTTTGGTTTTCAGTTATATAAACAAAGCAAAATGTTTGTTTGAATAAATATTTTTCACCATAAAACATATTGTACCTCCTTAAAGCAAAAAATACTGAGGGCCTCCTGGTGTCACACAATATAGCTTCCTATAAACTTATGAGCAATGAATACAAATAATAATCAATGTACTAAGTACCTATACATTAGTAATGATCCTATTTAATGAGCACTCTTTGTATACTGATTTTAATTTTGACACAAGGACCCAAAAGAACAGGTCGACGCGTTTCGAAATCTCCAATGCGGATTTCTCCTCAGGACCAACAATCTTGTGAATAGACCAAAACCAATCTTCCTAGAGGCCTCTTCACATGAAAGCCGGACCAAGAAGACCACCAAACATGAACTCAGGTATAATAACAAACAGAGGTGAGCAGTGACAAGAGTGCCTAGTAAAGCCCCGGGAACTCACAAACATGACTACCCTCAGAATATGTATCTGGAACATCAACGGATTGACCGACAAACTGGAAGATGAGGAAACATTAAAATATCTAAGGTCATTTGATATAATATTATAGCAAGAAACCTGGGAAACAGATGAGATAGCCCTGGAAGGATATATGACGCAAACTGTCCCAGCAACCAGGTCCTCATTGTTTGGACACAGCTCGGGAGGATTGCCGCCTGTATCATGTTGGGGGCTATGGTTTTAGTTTTGATTTCCTCATTGTTCCTATTGTTAGTACTGAGGCAAGGATCGTCAATCCTCTGTGGAGGCTCATGTATTATTTAATCTGTATTTTAAGTTGTATATGCCACAATAGCTTTTTGTAAGGCGCCCCTTTGTCGCTGGTGTACTGCTGGAGTTCAGCAGCTCCGTTTTAGCTCGTCTTCCATCACTTGCTCAAAAAACATTTATTTTTTGTATTTTTTGTTTTGTGGTATGACTGTAGATGGATGAATGTGTTTGGCCAAAGTGAAAGTGTGGAAATGTTGTAAATTTTGTATAAATTGTTTTGTATAAGTACTTTGTCATTATAATGTTTTTCCAAATCCTTTGTATATACACATGTAAATCATTTTGCTTATGAAAATAATTGTTTCTACTAGTGCTAAAATAAATGAATAAACTAGTGATGCAAATAAAAATCCGGACCCTTATGTCTTACCCATAGAGGATATTCTAAAAATCATTCAAAATATATCCAGTACTGGCAGTTGTGTTGTTGTTTAGTTAATTTGGACTCAGCCTTACTGGTTCGGAGTCACGACCCTGTGTCGTTTTTAGATTGCAAGCAGATTCAAGTATGAGTTTGAGAGGGTTCTGAGGAGAGACGATGTGAGTAGCACTCCACAGATGATTTTGAAGTATTTGGGGGCATATTATCAAGGACGGTGTTAAAATTATCGCCGGTTTAGCGGCAGAAAACTGCTGCTAAAGCTGCGATAACGGGCTTGATAATATGCCCTGGAGAATTCAAATAGAAGTCCATGTGCACACCTGAACATGGACTGCTATTGGAAATCCCAGGGGGCATATTATCAAGCCCATTATCGCTGCTTTAGCAGCGTTTTTCTGCGCTAAGCCGGTGATAATTTTTAATGCTGTTCTTGATAATATGCCCCATGGTTCTGTTGTTGGGCCACGCTGAATGGCTGGCTGTTCAAATTCATGAAAGGAGATATCTATCAGAGTGCGTGCCCTTTTATGGGAATAGAGAATTATTCGGGTCTGGGTTGACTTTTTTCATGGATAGCTGGAGAGACCCATGATGGTGAAGGGTGGATATTTAACTAGTCTGCACTCTGTCACTCTCACACACACCAACCAGCAATAATATGTATCCAGTTCCATAAACAAAATAGCTTTAATTAGAATGCCTAGTTGTTTGAAGGATGATTTTTGAGACTCCCAACTCTCTCTTTGCTCCTCAAATACTACCTCTGACTCATTTCGGACCTTCCCCAAGGGAAATAATACTGTCCATGAAACCAATTCACTTGCTATATTTCTGCTTGTGTTTGCTCCATTCCTTTAATTTTTGTTTTGTAGTCTCCTATTTAAGGGTGTTCAAAACGTATACATTTAAATGTATGAGTTGTGCAATTTGTCTTTCCATACTTTCTTAAATAGAGTCCCATGTTTAAGTGCACATAAAGCCTGAAAACTTTCAATCAGGCTATTAAGCAGTTCACTATCTCTACTTATTGGGTTATTGGGGGCATATTATCTACAAACTGCGATAAATATCGCAAAAAGCGCTTAGCGCGTTTTACATTATCGCCCTCTATCGCTGAATTACATCGCCATGTTAGTGGCGTATTAGCAACGCTTTGCTAACAGGCCAAGTATAATTCAGCGATAGACTGTGATAATCCTCATTAGCGTGTAAAATCCAGCGATGATTTCACAGCGCTAATGAAGAGCTTGGTATTAGGGGAGTGTGTACTTAACAATACAATCCACCTCCCATAGGCAATAATGGTAAGTCAGGTTTTATTCAGGCGTTAGGATCATGCGTCAATGGGGGCTTAGCGCGCCTTTTCTCATCGCTACGTGGGTCAGGGCACCGTTGATGATCCAGCGAAGTTGTGTTTGCGACGTTTTTCAAAAGTAGTAATTGTAAGGAAAGTTTACTTTGCATTTCATTAGAGATGTATATCCCTAAGATGTGTAGTGTTAGAAAATCAGCAGATAACATGCGCTCATGCATGTTAGCGCCGCCTTGTTAATAGGGTGATAAGAATATATACGCTTTAGTCGAAAAAAGTGCAGCTAAAGCGGCGATACTGCCCTTGATAATATGCCCCATAGTTTCTCTGCTGCATCTGGTGGCAAATCAGACAAGTATGGTAATTGTGATTTTTGAAAGAATCAAGATTGGAGCTTTAAGGACATCACCAGTTCCTACCTGTAGAGGGCACAGGTCAGCTTTCTCTAAATATATGAGTCAATTTCCCAGAAAGGACCCATAGTTCACATTTCTGAATTCTCCATCCGCCAATGCAAATTAGCCATTCACAGTCTATTGCAGGGGGAACCACACTTGCTGCTTGTGGGTGCATCCTGTCCCCCTATTCATTTTATTCTTGGTCAGTGCCTGCTCTTCTCAATATTAAGAATCAGATCAATACGGAAGAACAAATTGATCTGGCTAGCATTAACATTGCGTAGATGCCCGAAATCTTTCTGATTAACATACTTTTAGATAGCTATAAATGCATGGGATTATCATACACTCAGAGAGCAGCAACTTCGTCAGTATAAATCAGGGATGTTTGGAGCACAAACTACTGGAATAAAAACATATTTTGCGAAAAATAACAGATAGTTGCCACACTATGGGACAGATTTACAAGCCCCTTGTGCCTCTTTTATGCCGCCAATGCGTCACTTTTGTGATGCAGCGGCGGCGCAAAAGATGCACCATGGTGCGGGGTATTTACAACATGACGCATCTGGGAGATGCGTCACGTTGTAAAGCCCTGCGCCATAAGGAGGCGTTCCGGCGCAGGGGGGAGCGTTCCTGTGCAGGAACGCCTCCTAAAAGTGGCCGAGTAAAATCCAAAAGATTTCACTCAATCACTTTTAGGCCAATGCT
Organism: Lissotriton vulgaris; assembly: GCF_964263255.1. Lineage (NCBI taxonomy): Eukaryota > Metazoa > Chordata > Amphibia > Caudata > Salamandridae > Lissotriton > Lissotriton vulgaris. Next base: position 182,399,373 of record NC_141688.1, on the reverse strand, counting down.
GCGTCAAAACCCTGCGCCTGCTTGAAGCATTGGACAGATAGGGCACCCCAAGCCTTGCTGGAGCTGCGTCGCGCTTGCAACACAACTCCAGGAATGCGCCACTTTCACGGCACAGATGCGTCACGCTTCAGTGCCTGTTTTTGCCCCATGGTGCGCTGCATTGTAAATGCCGCGCAAAATGGGATGGCGGAGCTGCTGCGCACAACAACTGGTGCATCCCTGGGGATGCGCCAGTTATTATAAATCTGCCCCTAAAGGTTTAAGCATTTAAAGTAAAAGTTACGTGTATAACAGATGATTCACAGGGCAGTGTGATAGATAGCACGCTTCTTGGCTAATTAACCCGAGAATGTAAAGTCAGGAAGAAAAAACGTCCATTCACCATCAGAACATGTCACTTACTGTCAATGAGTGTAGAGACCCTGGCCTAGAAAGCAGTGGGTCACGGAAATCCATTACACTGAGCTGTATTAATAAAATTAATTAACTTCTGGCTTGCTGTTATAGAAATCTGTCCACTCTCAACCTACTACACATTTGATGGAAGTGGAGGGTGTGTTTACCACCACGAGCTCAGCAGGAAACTGTGCAGAAGAAGAAAGGTACAGATATGCTAATTAGCTTTCATCAGGCACCGGGTCAACCTTTATTGTATTTATAATTCCAATTACCATCAACAAAAGTAGAAAGATTGGCAAAGCGTGTGTAAAATCCATTGAGCAAAAAAAGAAACGCAGCAATATATATTTAAAATGATTCATGGATGTGTGTGAAACATGAAACTGACTGAAAATCAAGCACCAGACACTAATGGTTCTGGGGTCCTTCTCATTAATATGGGCCTCATTCACAGAACTAACTGAAGACAAAATCCTAAACTTACTACCATTTTGGAAGTCACAGAAAGCACTTACTCATTTTGCTATTCATAGAAGTTAGGAGTCCTAACTTTAGGAATCCTAAAGGCCTTCTGTGGATACCGAAAGTCTTAAAGTTAGGATGTTTCTCAATTTAGGAGTAGCAAAGGTAGGACTCCTAACTTCTGTGAATACTGAAAGTAGTAAGTGCCTTCTGTGAATACCAAAATGAGTAAGTGCCTTCTGTGAATACCAAAATGAATAAGTGCCTTCTGCGAATACCAAAATGGTAGTAAGTTTAGGATTTTGTCTTAAGTTAGTTCTGTGAATCCGGCCCCCAGTCTTTTGGAGATTGAGTAAAGATGGAGCATGGAGGCTTTGGACTGGCACCCCAGATCCTTGGTGTAATCAAGGAGAAGCTTTTATTCTCGTTCTCTCCTTTCTGCTTGTCTTGGTCTCAGATCTGACATGACATCCTTGCTGCATACGCTGCCTTGTCCACCTGAGATATAGGGGCATATATACCAAAATGTCACATAGTGCAGGGCAGCAAATCAAATTGCTGCGCTCCGTGACAGGGAAAGGGCAGGAAAGTGCCTCATTTTACATAACACTGTGCATTCCTGCCTTTTCACAGCGCCAACGCATGCACTCTTGTACCATGGTGCAAGGCTGCCTGCGTTGTAAGTAAGATGGGTTTTGCACAGGAGAGGGCACCTTCCTGCACAAAAACTATTCCCAGAGGCATTTTCTAAACGAGGAAAAAACTAGGAGAAATAAACATATTTCTCCTCGTTATGCCTCACCTGGGGAGGCCTAGCAGTTCTGGCGCATCCCCAGGTGAGCCACTTGTTGTAAATCTGGGAATGCGTCTAAATCTATGGGTTTTGTGTAGGAACACCCATGCTCCACCCACAGAACACCTCTCTGGGGGAATGGTAACATAACTCAGTGATTTGCACTGCATTGCGTTACTCTGGATTTATCAAGTCTCTCAGGGTCACGGAAGGTGGCCTTGCATGGATTGATAAGTTGCAGTCTCTAACTTTCTCCTCCTAGGGGACCTTAATATGCACTTTCTGGACCCCACGGACAATGCCGCAGCAAACCTGCTTGCTGACCTCACTACAGCCGACCTCCATCTGCAAAACCCCAAAGCCACCCATGAGAAAGGTCAACTCCTGGACCCTATCTTCGCCAACATCAAGAACCTATATGCCCAGGACCCCACTCCCCTACCTTGGACAGACCATATGCTGACCCTCATGCACTGGTCACTCAAAACGACACCAGCGCTCAAACAAAAAACAAGGATACAAGCCAGACGATGGCACAAGTTAGTACCAGAGGAATGGGAGGCCAAATTACGTGAAACCATCGCCCCCCTATCCACGGACCCAAACACCGCGGACAGAGAATTCACGGATTGGCTAGTCCGACCCTTAGATAGCTTCATCCCTCTGACCAGCACTCTAAAACATATAAAAAGAATCAACTCCGCTCCCTGGTACACACCCGCCCTCACTGCCCTTAAAAAAGAATGCAAAAAGTCAGAACGCACTTGGAGAAAAAACAAGTCAATAGAAGAGAAAAGTGCCTATCAATCCACCATGAAAGCTTATAAACGAGCCCTACAAGACGCCAAAAGGGCTTACTATGAGGAAAAAATAAAAGGCTCCTCCTGCTCATCCAAGAAGACTTTCTCCATTCTCAAAGAACTCCTTCATATCCCTGACCCCCCACAGAAACCCATGGACCCCAAAGCAGCGGAGGAAAAATGCGTCAAGCTGGCCACCTTCTTTGACGAAAAAATTAAAAAAATCCTCACCTCCCTCCCGGCCGCCAACCCAGACCCCATAGAGAGAGCCAAGGAGCAGCTGTCCCCTCCCGACAAGCCCTTTCTGGAGTCGCTTGGCCCAGTTACAGAAGAGGAAGTAAGGGTCATACTCACCTCAACCAAGAGCGGAGACCCTAGCGACCCAGTCCCCATACGATTCGCAAAAAACATCCTGCAGACCATAGTTCCCCAATTGACAGCCCTCATTAACATTTCGCTGGAACAGGGAGAGGTCCCTTCAAACTGGAAGGAGGCTGTCGTCAAAGCGCTTCTCAAGAAATTGTCGCTTGACCCGGCAGACCTTTCCAACTACAGATCTATCTCACTCCTCCCTTGGATAGGTAAAGTCGCCGAAAAACTTGCGAATAAAAAGCTATCTCACTACCTAGAGTCAAACCATCTCCTCAACGACTCACAGACAGGCTTTAGACCAGGTCAGGGCACGGACACTGCTCTCCTCGTAGCAGTAGAAAGAACTAGGGAAATCATTGATGCAGGAGGATCAGTGGCAGTGGTCCTCCTAGACCTAAGCGCGGCCTTTGACACGGTCAGTCACCAGGTCTTAACCCAACGTCTCGAGAACATTGGGGTTAAAGACAGAGCGCTGAAATGGCTATCGTCCTTTCTCTCCCGACGCTCCTACCAAGTATGGGAAGGCGAAAGCCGCTCCCCCTCCATCCCCCTCCAGTGCGGCGTGCCTCAGGGCTCATCCCTGAGCCCCACGTTGTTTAACGTCTACATGGCCCCACTGGAGGAACTCGTCTCACCCTTCGGAGTCACTATCGTCAGCTATGCCGACGATACACAACTGGTGGTGACACTCTCCCACCCCAAGCTAGAGCCCTCCAATCTCCACGACTGCCTCTCCAACGTACATCAGTGGATGAGTGACTCTGCTTTGAAACTAAACGGCTCCAAAACGGAGATCCTGCTCCTAGGACATAAAACCACGAACCTCCCCCCTAACATCTGGCCAGCCAGCATGGGTGAACCCCCCACCCCCAAGAAGGAGGTCAAGAGTCTCGGAGTGTGGCTGGAGACCGACCTTACCTTCAGGACACAGGCAAGAAAGACGGCCGACATATGCTACGGTCTACTTAAATCTTGCAGGAAGGTAATCCCGCTACTACCTTTCCAGTCGCGTCTCATGCTGGTCCAGGGCCTAATTTTATCCAGGCTGGACTACAGCAATGCCATCTACCTGGGCTCTCCAGAATCCACTCTTCAAACTCTGCAAAAAGCTCAAAATGCCGCAGCCCGACTACTAACGAACACCCCGGCTAGATCATCTGCTAAGCCCGCACTCAGGAAGCTGCACTGGCTCCCTATCAGGGAAAGGGTCACTTTCAAGGCCCTCTGTCTTGCCCACAAGGTACTCCACAACACTGGCCCTCCCATACTATACAACGGGATCACCCCCTATAGACCCACGAGAGCGCTTCGCTCGGAGCACGGAAACCTCATTACGATCCCCAGGGTGAAAAAGGCCCGCATAGGTGGCCGCCGCTTCTCAGTCAACACAGGAAACAAATGGAATGCACTCCCTCTGAGCATCAGAGCAGAACCCAACCTCCTTCGGTTCAGAAAAGCCTTCAAAACTCTACTCTTTCCCTAAGCTGTCACTTCTCCGGACTATTCCCCTTTGCGAGTAAAAGTTTCAGCGCTGGGATACCCTCTGGGTGACTACGCGCTCTATAAAACCATAAATAAATAAATAAATAAATTAAGGTTTGTGTCACGCACGCAGCCCGTTGCGTGATGCAAAAGTGACGCAAGCCTTTCATGAATTTGGACCCTGGATTTGACTCCGCCAGATAGGGTGGCGTATTGAATGTCATAGCTTTAAAGGCGATTCAGCAAATCTTGGAAGAAATGGAGGCAGGAAAGGTGAGCCAATGGATTTCCTAAACCGTGTGGATTGATTCAGTTGTACTTTCTCTGTCCTGTGATGACTTTTTATAACACCTAATTAATGATGTGCCAGGGGAGGTAGAGGATACTGGGCTTGAGGGGGCTATTTTCCTCTGCTGTTCTGTGGTCGCAGTGCAACTAAACCCTGAACTGGCTACCCTGGATTCCCCTTTGGAACCAGACCGCCTCAGGATAGCAGCCAAAGCAGCCCAGCTCTGCCTCAAGGAGGTGATCTGTTGTTAGATTCTCCAACTACAATAGAACGTAATATTACCACTGAAAAACGTATTGTCAGTCAGTACTTTACTTTATAATGTGAAGGTACATTTAAACTCATAAGCATCAATAATATGATTGAACAAAAACAAATAGTTCTTGTTAGAACCGGCTGTCTCTAGTTGGCAGAGGTATGCACTTCTGACAAATAGGAACACACCTTTTCTAGTCAGGGCAAGGGGATCACACCCTTTGATAACCCCTGCTCACCCCCTTGGTAGCTTGGCACAGCAGACAGGCTTATCTCAGAGGCTGTGTGTTAAGCATTTATGACCACATACAGTAATAAAGTGAATACACTACAAATGGACATGACACAGTAGTATAATAAAAATAAGGATTTTTATATAAGGCTTAGCACAAGACCAAATAACGACAAAAATATACCACAATCTTAATAAATACTCTTGGAAGGAAAAATAATAGTTCAAGTGTAGTTTCTTCTTAGCACAAAGTCTTAGGTATCAAAAGCAACTCTTCTTCGGTAAAACACAGTTCTTGGCAACAATGTAACCCACACGGGAGTCACACGACGTCGAGGCAAAGTTAATCCAAAGGTTCGGCGTCGACCGCGAGGAGCGCTACGTCGAGCCCGGAGTCGCACAGACCCCCACAACACAGTACCTTGGAAAAGCGAAGCACACGATGATCAGCGACGTCGAGATGTCCGGAGTCGCGTCTTCGGCGTCGATCCGGCCTCGGAGTCTGGGCGACCTGCAAAGGCGTCAACAGATGTCAGGCAGGAGCAGCGCTTGCGAGGTGAAGCAGGATACGACGTCGTCGTCGATGTCGATGATGAAGTTGCAAGAGTGAGCAGCGCTCATGGCGTCGAGAGAGCACGAAGTCGATGCGATCAGCAGCGGTGCAGACCTGGGGTCACTTGGAGCTGGAGCCGAACTCGCTACTCACTGACGTTGCTGCTGGCGTCGATCGGGCCCGGCGGCCGGCGTCGAGGAAGCGGGACACTGGAGCCGTTACTCACGATGTCGGGCTGGATTCGGCGGCATCCGTCGGCGTCGAGGTTGCTGGTTTCTTTCAGAGGTGCTGGATTTTCAGGTTCCAGCAATAAGCACTTTAAGCAGATGAAGTCCTTTAGCCCTGTGACTTCAACAGGAGACTGGCACTCTTCCAGCCCTTGGAGAATTTCTTAGCAAAGTTTGAGAGTACACACACAGTTCCTCTCTCCTGGTTCCTTGGCAAAAATAAAGAAGCAATGCAGGATTCCCCCGAGCAAACAGCACACTGGCAGAAGGGGTAGGCAAGTCCTTGGATCAGCAGGCTTCTTGTCCTTGGTTTCAGGGTTCCTTGTCAGAAGTGATCTAAATTCTTGGTTCAGGGGTCCTTCTCTTATACCCCTTTTTGGCTTTGATCCCTTTGTCCATGCAGGGGAATTTCCCAACATCCTGGGTCTGTTGTGGATGTAGCCAGGCAGAGGCACCTGGCCTATTCACTGAGCAGGGCTGGGTCCTCAGACGCCCAGCAGGAGGTGGAGCCAGCATTGTCACTGGCAGGGCATGCTATCAGAAGCTACTCTCCCCCTACTCTCAATGCAAATGTCCCACTCATCCCACACAAACTCGACATTGCACCATGCTCCCCGAGCCAGCTAGGATTATAGCATTAATAATCCTGGCAGCCCATTCTAACTAATGGAGAGCAGGTTACCTTACAATAGTGAAAAACGAATATGGCTGTAATTCACTATTAGGACATGCCAACTTGGTCAGGCTTGTCCTACCGTATGCTTACAATGCACCCTGCCCTCAGGCCTACCATAGGGGTGACTAATATGAAGTTAAGGGAAGGTTTGGGGACTGGCAAGTAGGTGTACTTGCGCAGTCAACGTGACAGTACCAGACTGCACGTAGGTCTAGCAATGGCAGACCTGTAGACATATTTTTACTAGGCCGCTCCTGTGGGTGGCACAACATGTGCTGCAAGCCCACGAGCCGCATTTGTATTTACAAGCCCTGGCACTCCTGGTGCACTAGACTAGGGACTGACAGTAAACCAAATAAGCCAAACATGGAATTCAATCAATACAGTAATTTAACATAGGGAGCACTTGCACTGTGGCACTGATCAGCAGTGGCACAGTGCCCAAAGCAGTATACCAGCAAAAACATCGTAAACAGTGGAGGCAAACAGAAAAAAATGGAGGAGAGACTCAAGACAATGACGTCAGGTCTAACAGTTCTCTTTATCCCCTTCCTGACCAGAGATTAGCCCACAAAGGCAAATAGAATAAAAAGCCTATAAAAAGATAAACATGAAGCCCTATGGCCAGTGGTGCGCAATGGAGCTTGTTTAGGTCTCCAAACTTGTGATATCGGAAATGCAGGAGCTCTAAAAGGAAGCAAAACCAATCTCTGTCCCACACATTTTACACTTCAATGTCAATTCAAAGTCACAAATAATCTTTTTGTAGAGATTTGTGGTTAAGGTTACTGATAGTTTTATGAGGATGCATTGTAACTGCCCCAAAATCTCTCCAGGCCCACCTAAGTCTTGCCAAAGGCTCAAGAAACTTCATTGGGTCGGTTTTTCATTTTATTCAATATCTTTTATCGAAATGTTGCCATGGATTTGAGCCTCCCCAGGCTCGAAGGTGGGATTACGGATCTCCGCAGTTGGCAGTTCGTCTCCTGAATGTCTTGTTTCCCCTCCCTCATAATTCATGGCATTGGACGGCAATTGGTGAGGAGTGGTGCTTTGCAATTTTGGGATTATAGGCCGGAAGGGGTTTGTTACTGTCACACAAACAGTGGTTTCAGCTTGGGTAGTGGAAACCAACATATCCACTGTACGATCAGATATTTGTCCATTTCAAATAAAAGAGTATCTGGAATTATTTGTTTGGAAGTTAGGTGTGGTGGGAGGGGTCTTCAAATCCGTGCACACTAAATGAGTTCACCTTGGCAGTTCTGGAGTCTGCAAAAGGTTGACGCTGAAGGATTGTGATACACTACTAATATTCATCAAAGGGGTCATAACCGCATTCTTTCAGTTTCTTGCTTCTGCTACAATTTCAACAAATAGCTACTTTTCCTTCTTTGCTATCAGTAGGCAGCACCGAGGGCTTAGGTTTCTCTTGGGTGTGCCTGGTTGAGAGAGAGGCTGCTTATACAATTCTATTTTATTCCATTTCATGCACGCTGCCGAGGCTGCTGGTAGCCTTTTCTGCTCTTCCTTCACCTCTAAAAACGTGTGAATGCAAATGGCCCCATGCAGGAAGGCCACAGTGTGGAATTATTAAATGTGGCTTTTTTCCCTAGTAACATCAGCTCAGTTTTCCCCCCATTCAACTTCAGATGGGACGAGTCCATTCATTTCGCAACCGCCTCCAGGCAGCTGCAAAGATTGGTCGGAAGGGGCTCCACCTGATTTAAGGAGACAACTAGCTGAGTGTCATCAGCGTAGCTTACTAGCTGGATACCAAAGGGGGCCACTACCTCTGCCAGGGGCGCCATGTACACATTAAACAGTGTGGGGCTAAGGGAGGAGCCCTGTGGCACCCCACGCTGTAATGGCACTGGAAGGGAGCAGCTGTTCTCTGAGAAAACCTTAAAAACTCTGTCGCTAAGAAAAGACTGGAGCCACATAAGGGCCTTGCCCGTGACCCCAATCCTTTCAAGGCGAGATAGGAGGACACGGTGGTTAACCGTGTCGAAGGCGGCGCTGAGGTCCAGGAGGATAATGGCCGCGCTGCCACCCGCGTCCAAAATCCTCCTGGAATCCTCAACCACCCTCAACAGTGCTGTCTCGGTTCCTTGTCCTCTCCAGAATCCTGTTTGAGTAGGGTGGAGCAAATCATGGGTCTCCAAGAAAAAGGCCAGCTGTTTATTCACCCATTTTTCGGTAAGCTTACTGATGCCAGGGAGAAGGAAGATGGGGCGGTAGTTGGAAAAATCGTCAGGGTCGAGATTTGGTTTTTTCAACAGGACCCTGACCATGGCCAACTTCCAGTCTTGCGGTACCATACCTGACTCCAACGAGGTGTTAACTAAGTTAATAATATGCTTGCTGATATGGGGTAGAGCCAGGTTTAAAATGGTCATAGGGGCAGGATCGAGCGGGGAACCGCTCTTTATGGAGTTAATGAGAGGGGGTTAAAGTTCTGCACTGAGGGGGGAGAAGAATGAGAGGTGAGGCGGAGTGAAATCAGTATCACCTACCGGAGTGAGGGTTAGTTCAGCCATGGGTAGGGGGGAAGGGAAAGAAGGATTTTTTGAATTTTAGTGGCAAAAAAGCTTGCTAGTTTATTGCAACGAACACCAGATTCCTCAGAGGATAGTGCTGATGATGGCGGGTCCGGGGCTTTTAACAGAGATTTAACTATCTTGAACATCTCTCTTGGGGCATTGGCAGAATCCTCAATTTTTTCTGCATAAAAGGTAGATTTGGCTATGTTAAGGGCAGATTTATATTTCTTTATGGTGGATCTATATTTATTTTTCTTCTCCTCATCAAAATGTTTTCGCCACTGCCTCTCCTCCCGTTTACATTCCTGTTTGAGGGACCTTAGGTCTGAATTGAACCAGGGTTGTTTAGAGGGGCCTTTCTTATTTGTGATACATTTTTTTGGGAGCACACTATCCAGCGATTGTTCAATCCATTGATTGAAGTCTTTATTTGCCCTATCGATGTCCTGATTGGCCAGAGGCTCGCTCTGCTTCAGTATTTCTAGCCAATCATTCAGTTCTAATTTCGTCCAGCGTCTACCTAAGACTTTATGAAAAGGTTTGGTGTAGCTGGGTCTGCATGTCTTCCATGTGAAAGGGATTACCATATGGTCTGACCAGGGAATCGAGTATGGTTCGGCTGAGGTCAATTCTACAACGTTTGAGAATATGGGGTCTAAAAGATTCCCTTTGGAGTGAGTGGGATATGAAACTATTAGGCTCAGTTCACAGGCGGCTAAGTCTTTAGTCAATTCTATTGCAGTGGTATCTAAAGGATTATTAAAATGGAGTTTCAAGTCTCCTAACACTATGAAGTTAGAAACCGTACTAGCTAACTCTAGAGTAGTTTCAATTAGTCCTTCCAAAAATTGTCCTATCGGGCCAGGTGGACGATAAATTAAAAGACGAGAGAGTGACAGTTCTGAGGATAGTGTAATAGAGAACTGTGTACTCTCACAGTCTGGGGTAAAACTATCAGTCATACGACAGATTAGATGCTCCCTATAGAGAATGGCAATCCCTCCTCCAACCTTAGGTCCTCTATCCCTATGTTGGATCAGGTATCCAGGGGGGAGAGCTCGGATAATATCTGGGCCAGAAGTGGATCCAAGCCACGTTTCTGTTAAAAAAAGAATATTGAGGTCCAAATCTTGAATTAATAGGGAAATTTCAATGGCATGTTTTGGTAAATAGCGGCAATTAACCAATGCCATTTTCAGAGCTGCCTCTGCTTTCCTTACATTATTAACCACCTCCGTTGCCCTAAAAGGACAATGTTGGCTAGAGAAGCGGCAGAGCGCAGGGTCCACAGAGCGACTACAGGAAGATGGACCCCTTAGCTTGGGATGGCTGGGTGAGGGACGATTTGGCCAGCAGGCCTTTGAAAGCTGAGCAGAGTGAGAAAATATATGTGTCACTTTGTCTACAGATGAATACTATAAAAATACAGTGATGTCACTATCTATTGAGATGGATGTGGAAATCCAGAGATGTCTTCTGAGTGAGATGGGTGACATTCTGAAAAATTAAGTCTGCTTACCTTGCTTCTACTTTCAAATATGGTTTTGGTTGGAAACCAGTGAAGTCACTTCCTCTACAGATGTATGTTGGGAAAAACAACTACCTACTGAGATGGATGCTGGAAATTCCAGAAATGTTTTCTTGTTGCGATGGATGCTGGGCAATGAAGTCAGCGTGTCTGGTTTCTTATTTTAATGGTGATTTTGGCAGAAAAACAATGCAGAGAAATGCATTGATGTAATTTTCTATTGACTCAATCTTAGGAGATCGGGTAACGCAGTGGTTTAGTTGAGAAAATATAAGTGCCTGGGCTCTCGTCAGGAAGCAGCTTACACAAGCCCATTGCTCCTATCAGTGCCACCTACAACCCCACAACCATGAATCCCTACAAGTGGGAACTACTAACCAAGACACCCTACAAGTGGGGAGATGATGAGGCATAATGGCTAGAGCTGCTGACTTAGGAGCTGGGTGTCCAGTTTCGAATCTCTGCGTAGGCACAACATCCTGTGATTCTGGTCAAATCACTTAATCTTCCTGTGCCTACAAAACAAAAGTGTCCTTAACTGGGGATCATGAAAAGTGCCCCAATACCATTGGGTCGAGTTCACAATGTATGCACCAGTGTTGACGATTAAGTGCCAGTGCTGAGTACCGGAAACCTCTGGCTCAAATTAAGCTCTGTGGTAACATCTTCTTGAGATGGATGCAAGGAAATAATGATTGTCATATTGGCCACATAATAGATTTCAAACACAATCTGTAGATTAGTGACCGTCTGTGAAGTGGTTGCCGTAAACCAAATGGGCTGCAGAGAAAAGCATAACTTTTAGGGGGTGAGATGAAGCACACAGCCCCTAGAAGATACAGTTGCCCCACTATGGTACTGACAGAATAATTGTCAGTACATTGTAGCTAAACTCAGAAGCACAGAGCTGAGGCTTGTTTTCAGGAAGAAGCACAAACTAAATAGCTTGCAGACTCTTAAATACTGTTGTGAAGCATGACATTTAGGTAGGAGTGTAGTACAGATCTCAGAAAAAAGAATGTGAGTAATGCCAAGCATGCTAAAGAAGAAAGTCATGAAGTAACAGAGGATGCAGGTTTGGGGGATTTTATGAAAAAACTCCATTTTAAAAGGGTTAAGCTTAAGGAGGTGAGTGCAAGGCAGTCCCTCGCATGATAAATATCAGTGGGAAAAGACACTCCAGCTTCATTTACATATTTGTGGATAGAGATGCCCATGACACACATAAGATCTTCTAGTGTTTCCATATAAAAGTACAAAGTGATAGTATACTACAATGTAGGCTTCAGCACCTAAAAGGCACGGTGGAGACTGGTAATGTACATTATGGAAGGAAGGGAAAAAACCTAGAACCTTCCTTGCCTGCCCATACGGTAGGCAAAGGTAGTTCTCAGGACTCATGGTCAACCATATAAAATGGTACTGAAAGACCCAGGAGCATGAGCAAAAAAGACACTTCCATCATCGAATGCACCCAGGTCATAACATAGACCTATTATTACGTACAGATTCATACTTTGGACCTATATATACTAGATCCTTTTAAATCAGCGGATAATTTTGTTACTATATGATCACTGGACCACTTGTCTTCAATTTGGTGAGACAAGCCTATTGGGTCACTACGGGTCACATTCTTAGATCTTCGCTTTTCATCTTCACTTTAAGTCTTTTCCTCTTAGCGCCCTGAAGAAGTCCCTTTTTGGGACGAAACGCGTCAGCTGTATAGTGCTCCATTTTCCTATAGAAATAAAGAAATCAAATTGAGGAACCCCTATTTCTGTGACTTATAGGAATTGTACCCTATATTGATTTATGATATGTTAAATGCTGTGGTGCACCTGTGCTGCTATGTTTTGATTCAGTTCCCTAGGGAACTAGTATTGTTACAGTGGGTACTATTCAGTGTGCACACGAACCCCTGTGAACTCAGTAGGGGTATCAATCAATATCTGGGGCTACTTTATGTTAGGTGCTGACCTTGAGGAGGTTACACTGTTAGGTCCCCTTACCTGCACCCTGGTCATAAATCCACTAACTGAATGATAGTGGACACTGTGCTACTGATAATACTTAAGACATTTGGCTTTGGAGTTGAATCACTCTTCATTTTTTCAAGACACCTGCTTAGAAAGGGTTGCCTTGTGAATGATTGGAAGTATGAAATGTTGGTAGTTTCCAAACTAGACTTTTTGTTCAGGAGTAAGCCTTGATCAGAGTGCCAAATACGAGCCGAATATGTGTGAGATGGGCGATCACTTTTTCATCACACAAGCTGGGAAGGGATCTTCTGAATATACAGTGGAATTCTGTTAGACCTGTCACCCTTAGGGTGGTCTTCCCCCCAAACCTTCTCCCTTCCTTCTCTATTTCTGCTTAACTTTAATTTGCTGACTTTAGGACTCTTCACAATTTACCACTGCTGACCAGTGTGAAAGTGCGTGTTCGTATTCCTTAAACCATGGTAACATTGTTCTATATGCAACTGGTTTTATAATTTACTTATAAGGCGCTAGTAGTGGTACTACAAGTACCCAGGGTATGTAAATTCATGCTACTAGTGGGCCTGCAGCGCTGATTGTGAAACCCCACTTAAGTAGCCCCACTAAACATGTCTCATGCCAGGCATTGCAGCCTCTGTGTGCAGTCTTTAAATTACCATTTCGACTTGGCAAAATTACCCTTTTGCCAGGCCCAAACCTACATTTTTAATACATATATATCACAGAAAACATGTACAGTGTAACACACGTAGACACTGCATTTGATCAAGTTGCTTTCATTTCAAGGATGAGATTCTTGTCAATGTTCGTTTAATGGCTAGTCTTGTCAATCCTTAGAAATTAGCTGATGGGTATAACCCAATGCATATTTGATTTACAAGAAAAAGCGACTTGATCAAAGACAGTGTGTACGTGTATTACACTGTACATGTTCTCTGTTTGTTGTCTAATTATGTTTATGGATGATTGAGACAGTTTTGAATTGTTGAAGTTTATCTATGCTTGTTTAAACTGTTTATCCCCCGTTTGGGGCATAGCAGTGCACACTGTGTCTGGAGCAATCGTTCTAGCTACTATTTGTACTTCTAATCGGGGATGAGGGTGAAGCCCCCCTCACAGATTGCACACAAAACCTAATAAACTACTTTACTGTTGCTTACATAAGAGTATTTTCCTGTATTACATTAGAGTGCAACATATCGTCTTATTTTTCACTTTTATAAAGTTGCCATTTTCCTGTCTTAGCCATTTAGTGTCTGCTGCTTGTCTCTATTACTGGGTGTAGATGATATTGGCTTTGTGCAACCCAATTTCTTACAATTCCATTTTACATATGGTTATATGTTCAGTTTTATTAAATAGAAAGTTATCCATGGTTGATTGAGCGAAGATGGAGGACAATGTTTAGTATTATTCAGATTTAATGACTCTCCCCAGTGCAAACAACTCACCTGGGATGTTAATATTAAATCACCATGTTTTGGTGACCAATATCCTGTCAACTCATGAGGGAAGCTAGTGAACGTAATGTCTAAAGTTTGAGACGCTTCAATATTAAGGAACTATAAGCATTCACCATTAAGTAACAGAAGTGTCTCATCAAATTAATTGCTTGACCCTAGCATCTGCCTTTCATAATTGTAAGGTCAGCAAATAGAATATCATTAAACTGGACTCAGAGGGTAATTTATTAAAATGTCTCTGCCTGCCTCCCAGGCTTCTCTGTGCCACAGATAAATGTGAAGAGGGTTGTTTGACCAGCATAGCATGGATAGCTTTTTTTGCTGAAATAAACTTTCTAAGTGGGAGTTTGTTACATAAGAACTAAGAAGCGCTGGCCAGGACTGGCTGGACGTTTTCTCTCTAGACTCCAGGGCCACTGTTTTCCATGCCTGGGACCCCATGCCTCTCATAGTGGTCCCAGACAGAGGAACATCAGTGGCAGCACAGAGGTTGTGGCTGCTGCGGCAGTGACCTTGAGGTGAGGTGCCCACAGTGTTAAGGATTCTTGGGGCATATTAACAACAGACGGCGATAAATATCACAAAGCGCACTTAGCACATTAATATTTATCACGGTCTATTGCTGAAATTTACCGCCATGCTTGCGCTGTATTTACAATGCATAGTGCAATGGCGATATCAATTCCAGAGATAGCGGGGTAATCACTGTTTTGCATGGAACATCGCTGATATGCTTGTTGATACGACCATATGGTCGTAACACAAGAATCCACCCCATGTTAAGCAAGGGTTAGTCATGATTTTAGCAGACGTTAGTTATTGACGAAAACAGCGGTTTTGGCCCAAAACTAACATCTGCTAAAATGCGTGGGCCACCTTGTAAATATTGCGATGTGCACATCAGCGATATTTACAAGGTTGTACTGCCCAGTGACTCCCACTTTGCATCTCATTAGAGATGCAAAGGGAGGCATCGGAAAAAAGGGTGCTAACATGCGGTAATGCATGTTAGCACCTGCTTGTAAATTAGCCAATATTTTTATCTCCGCTTTTTTGGCTTTAAAAGCCAAAAAGGTGGAGCTATGGCCCTTGTAAATATGCCCCTTCGACAGTTCAGTCAGAAGAGGCTCCACCGCTGGAACCCTAGGATGTCTCTGGTCTGTACATGAATCAAGAGCTCGACCAATGTTGTGGTGCAGCTCCTGCTCAGCGGAAACTCTAAACTCGTCGTCAGAAAGGGCATAAGTGCTTTCAATAGTGCTATATAAAGAACATTATGATTACAGCTGTTACATTATTGTTAGCAACAGTATTCTTACAATACAATGTATCCCTCCTAGTCGAGCAGTATACTAATACACCTGTGTGAAGTATTGTACTGTAAGTGCATGGCATTTAACTGTGTTAATGTGTTAATGTCCAATCTGATGGCTTAGTGGACTAATACGCCCTCAGTAGGGGCCTGTGTTTGACATCATGATCACAGGTACACATCCAGTTGGGTCCACTAAGTCTTTCATTCTTCTCAGGTCGATGAAACGAATACCATTGAGTTGGGTAACAATAAACATCTGTTATTCAGCGCTAAGATGCCCACGTGTGAACATGCGCTTTACAAATACACCTGTAATGTGGCTACAATCATACTACACCATGTACATCCAAAATATGTAGTTTATGAACATAGTTGTATTGTTTTAGTGGTTTATCTGCCCAGTCACTTCACCAATGTATGAATACTGAGACACACAAATACACAGCATGGATAGATATCGAGAGATATGTTTTCTTTTTGTTCATAGATTTAATCGATTTGATTGAATGAAAACTAATTATATCCGGTACATGAGGATTTAAAAAACATAATAGTTCGCACATAATGTCTAATTTATAGAACACACAGTTTAAACAATAACAAAATGACATGCATTGGCCCTACAAATAAATAGGACGGCCTACTGAAACTTGTGTTAATGTGATTTTTTAAGCATCCCACTGTTTCGGTATAGATAAGGCGAGAATTTGAAAAACAAATTATCAAGATGCACGCCCTATTTACCCTCAATAATTCCATCAGATACAAGACAGTTTGGTCTAGAAGTCTGCTCTGCCATGGGAAAGGTGCTCTGCGCCCCTCTCATTTAACTGTCATCTATTTATATTTTCACTCTTTTGCAGACACCATTTATAGACCTCGGTGCCCTCTAGCAATGCCCTTTTAACACCAGGTGAGGCATCATTCACCTGGGCCCTCAGGCAATCCCTGCCAATCTGTCATGTAAGAACACTGGCTTGTGTTTGTACACTCCTGCTGCTAATTGCACCACACATCTGGAGACCAGTCGGGTGAATTCCATCGTGGCCAGCTGCCTTTATGCTGACCTTGTCAGTCGAAGCGCAGATGTCACCACCTTGGCGTTGAAGGATGATTGACTCTTCCTGATTCAAGTCGATTCGATCTGAAAGATGCTGTTAGGGATTATTATGTTGCAGTTTTGGCGGCCGACCAATAGACCGTTCCTTCTAAATGCGGAGTTCATGGTTCATCCACCACTGCTCCTTCCGGGAAGTTTTTGGGGTGATCTGTAAAGCGGGTGCCTAGAAAAAGGGGGGTCTCAAAACATGTTTTCCACGTGCAATTTGCCATAGGAAATTAGACACCACTACAGGACAAGCGACTCAACAGAATTACTCCAAATTTGGCCGAAAACTAGATCTTCACACAAAAAGTTGTGATTTGTGGGCATATGTACAAACGTTTATTACTCTGTAATCAGTCACTAACTGATTACCAGTCACAAAATCTTTAATTTGGAATGTATGAAATGCATTTCCAGCCCTAAATTTAGCATTGTGAATGAGCAACGAATCATTACTTTACTGCCTCCAGATAGCGATTCACAAACAGGGCATCGTTATTTGTGAAACGGTATTCTTCTGTCCATTCCATTTGCAAATAGCGATTAGTCAAAAAAACACCTTTTTGCACATTCTTCAGTTTACTACCACCTCAAATCAAGTGGTAATCATGTGCAACCCATATAAAGAGCCCCAGAATGCATCAGTTTTCAAAACTGCCTACTTTGTATGTCATGTCAAGGAGAATTCGGTTTTTAGCTGGTTTACTGAGAAGGAGAAGACATTAGAGAATTTTCAGACTGAAGGTTAGTCTTTTAGAACACACAGAGGAATAGATGTACATCAAGTACAGGCTAAGTAGTGCAGTTATCCTTGAGCTACTTGCTGATTTCAAGCCTCAGCCTGAGAGACACACCTTATGCAGTAAGTTCACCTCTACCCACCCACCCATGTGCAGAGATAATGTAGTTTGCATCTATTAGCATCTGGTTGCTGGTAAGGTGTGGTTGCAGCAGTTGCTGGAGACTCAGAGAGTGCCCCTACACATGTTTTACACCCATTCCTAGATACTCTGTTAACCCCTTCCTTGCTGCCGTCGGCCATTGGCCTACGGCAGCACTACCTCCCCAGTGCTGCCGTCGGCCAATGGACGTCGCGGCCGCGCCCGCTTTGCGGAAGTGCCGCACTGCGGGGAAATCGCGGCCGCAAGAAAGGGGTTAATGTGCATTTATATCTATCCATATTGTCCTAAAAAGTGCATACCACCAAGATAGATTTTTTGGGGATTGCCAAATTTCGCAAAGTTATAGGCTGTATAGATGGTATAGATGTGCCAATCTGCCCCCCAACTACACCTGTCAGCATTAGGGTAGTCTTCCCAGCACCATTTTACCTTCACTGTGCCTATTTTTGTTTATCTCGCTTTTGCTGGCCTTAGGACAATGCACATGTTATCACTGCTAACCATTGCTAAAATGCATGAACTCTTTCCATAAAACATGATGGAATTGTCTAATAACCATTTGGCACATTTAATGTACTTGTAAGCTGCTAATAGAGTGCTACAACATGTACCCAGGGCTTGTGAATTAAATAATACTTATAGTGCAGGCTGCACCACTGATTGTGCCACTCTCTGAAGTAGCCCTTCTAAATATGTCCTAGGACTGCCAATGCAGCCTATGTGTGCAGCTGTAAATTGCTATTTCGACGCAACCTTTCTTTTTAATATATACCAAGTCACCTCTAGGGTTCAACTTGAACAGCCCCAAGGCAGGGTGCACAGTGTATTTATAAAGCAGGACATGTACTTTAAAGTTGTACATGTCCCGGTAGTAAAATTCCTAAATTTGTTTTTTATTGCTGCAAGCCCGACCTCTCCCATAGGATAACTTTGCAGTTACCTTATTACATTTAACAAGCTGTAACTTCTAATTCAGAGCAGGTGCACAGGATAAGTTTGGAGTCTAAAGAATTGTATTTTAAAAGCACTGCCTAATGGTGAAGTCGGCTTTTAATCTTTATTAAATCCTCGTTTCTATATGTTGTTTCATCTTTTTATGTGTTTCTGTGTACAGCACACATAGGAGGAAAACACCTCCAATTATTGTTTTAGTGCAGGAAGGTGTCCCTTCCTGCACAAAAACAATCATTGCTGCAATACAGACACATTGGCGCAAGGCAGCCAATTGTGTGCCAGCGCAGTTGAAGAGTACAGGCACTGTATCTCATAGATTTTCTTTTGAAGCAGGGCAGCACAGCAAAATGACTTACTGCACTGCCATGCATCAAACATTTGTAAATGAGGACAATGATGTGGCATCAATTGAGCTCCCTCTCCCAGAATTGAAACATCCTGAAGTTTTGGGAAAGGCCCAGCTCGCACCAAGATTTTCCGACCCACACAGCCAAAGCTCTGGTGAACCCAACTCCTCATGCCACAATGACCGCAAGCTGCACTCGCCAATGTGGGAGCTGCACTTTGTGCTACAGCTTTGACAGCCCACAATGACCACCGGTGCGGAGCTCCAGCAACAACCGTCCAAGATGCCCCGAAAGGATCTTCGTACCACAGCGATATGTGTCTGTGATGCCTGGTCTGCCCTTCACGCCACAACAACGACCATCCGCAAAGCTCTTGCTGCTCCCCGGTGTTCCCTTCACCGGGAACAGAACTCTTCATGCTGGACTTTTGAAGGTAAGTCTTTCAGCGGAACTAACCTGGTCCTGTATCTTACTTGTGCTCCATTGTTGACAGGCTTAACATGTGACTTTCACCCAGTCACGCAAGACCAGATAACTGCGAGTGGCGCTTTGTGCTTTTAGGCACTGTGTTCACTTAAATCTTTAAAATTCCATATCTCCAGTACCACTGATCGAAGTTTTGATGTTTTGGTCATTTATTACATTATATTCTATTATTCTAGATTGGTGTGTGAGTTTTCTTGTGTTGTGTTTTCACTATATTTACTACTGTTTGAAGTGCTGAATAAAAACCTTTTGTATTGCCCTTAGTTAAGCCTGACTGCTTTTGTGCCAAGCTACCAAAGGGTTAAAGTACAGGTTATTTTGGGGTTTATTGTGACTTCACCCTGAAAGGAATTGTGGTTGCTACTT
This sequence comes from Lissotriton vulgaris, assembly GCF_964263255.1. Classification (NCBI taxonomy): domain Eukaryota; kingdom Metazoa; phylum Chordata; class Amphibia; order Caudata; family Salamandridae; genus Lissotriton; species Lissotriton vulgaris. Next base: position 182,379,821 of record NC_141688.1, on the reverse strand, counting down.
GAGAAGGGTTTTACCCCCCTAGGCCTGAAACCCAATGTCCTTACGGTACTCCATCCCTATGTCCAGTAAATTAAATAAATAGCATATAAGGAGGCAGGATGACACGCTTACAGTTATGTGGAGTCCTAGACGGACCCATCAAGAGGGTAATTAAAAAATACATTTCTGATGGTCAGTACTACGGTACTCCCAGAAGAATCCCTTCAGACAGCCAAGCAAAGCTTCTACTATACACACCTTTCACCTCCAGACACGCAAACCTCATTAGATGTCCAAACCCCTACTATGCACAGCCTTCACCTTGTAAAGAAGTCTTCATGGACAGACCACTCCCTCCAGTCAGCCAAGCCCCATTAGGTGGCCAAACCTTCACTACTACTCTATTTCACACATCCACTGCCTCCAGACACCCAATACCTATCAAGGGCCAAGCCCCTACTATGCACACCCTAAAACTTCCAGACACCAAAACCCACTTAGGTAGCCAGGACCCTACTACCTACCACTTTCATCTTGTACAGAAGTCTTGACATAGAGCCCACTTCCTCCAGGTAGCCAGGATCTACTACTATGTGCACTCTGCCTACGGATACCCAAGCCCCAGTAGGTGGCAAATCCCTACTACACATGGCCTCTGCCTTGTACAGAAGTCTTTGCATAGAGCCCACTCCCTCCAGACACACAAGCCCCCTTAGGTGGCCAAACACCCAACTATGCACACCCTTCGCCTTCAGATACACAGGCCCCATTAGGTGGCCAAGCCCCTATTACACACACCCTTCAGCTTATAAAAAAAGTTTTTATAGAGAGCTCATTTCCTCCTTTCACTGAGGCTCTCTTAGGTGTCCAGGTCCCTTCTAAGCACAACCATTGCCTCCAGCTAGACAAGCCCCATTAGGTGGCCAAGGACCGACTATACACAACCATCACTTTAGACAGGCATCCTCAGGGACAGCACACTCCCACCACGCAGCCAAGCCCTATTATGTGGCCTGACCCTTCCTACACTCATCCTTCGCCTCTTCTTTAGGGAGAACTCATTTGCCTTCTATGTCCTGATGTGTGTAGTCTCCCTACCCATGTGGCTTCAAAATAGTCTAGTAAGGGAGTTAGTTTATTTCATTTGCTTGGTAGAATGGACTTCCTATTAGTAGGTTAGTAGTTTGCGACTTCTTTTAAGGGGACATTGGCTTTTGGCTATTTGATATTATTTGATATGCAGTTACTGTTTGTTGTATATTCTATGCTTAGGGTTTATTTTTGTAGATAAATCCATCAATCAAAGCCATTTATACAGCGCTTGGCTGCCTGAAACCGAGGCGTCCCGGCGCTAAAAGCAGACTGACGAACAGGCTCAACCACTTCTATCTATACTTGATCAAATAGTCAGGTTTTTAAATCCCTACTGAACCGAATTTAAACTCAGCCATAATTAGATGGATATGCAGGGTGTTCCTAAGCTTAGCCATCAGTATTGTGGAGCCCCTCCCACCATGTCGAGCCTTGGAAAACCTTGGGATTGCGCAAAAGTCTCAAGTAATTAGATCTCAAAGCTCTCCACTGTTAGTACTGGCTGATCCTGTTTCTAATGGTATCTTGGCCCTTTATCCCCACTTGCTCTAAATGCAAATGTCAGGCTTTAAAATCAGCCATCTTGGCCACCGGGAGCTAATGAAGCTGCTTATGGTGGGAGATAGGATGAAGAAAGGGTACCTGTCAGGAATGCTGGAAGTCGCCAATATAAGATGTTGGCGTAATCCAGGTGAGATGTCACAAGTTCATGGACTACAATCCTTCATGACTCTGCCGGCAACAGGTGCAGTAGTTTCCTGACTGATCTTAGCTTCATAAAGAAAGACGATGACATCTGCCGAATTTGGTTGACAAAAGAAGGGTTAAAATAAGCCTAATCCCTAAATTTCTAGCTGGGGTGGCTATTATGGGTGGTGGATTCAATTCAGTAGGCCACCATAGACACGAAGGAGGGGATGTCATCTGACTGAAGAAAAGTTCCTCTGTTTTGTCCACATTCCGTTTTAAAGAATGGATGCCCTTAGAGCACTCTTTGATAAAGACAGCAGCCAAATGTTCTTTGAATGAGAATTCCAATTGGGTGTCATCTGCATATGAAACAACCTCCACTCCCCAGGTCTCAATTAGGTAGGCCAAAGGGGCCAGGTGAAGGTTAAATAGCATTTGACTGAGGGCAGAGCCCTGTGGAACCCCACAAACCAATGATTTAGGCGAAGATGAAAACGGGTGAAGGAGACCCCATTGCATTTGATCTTCTGGAAAAGATGGAATCCTTGACAGCACTGTGCCATGAAAGCCAAAATGGCCTAATCTAGTCAACAAGTTAGAATGTAAAACTGTGTCAAATGTTTCCCATAGCTCCAGCAGCACCACCGTAGGAGATGCCCCTCCATCCAAAGCCTCTCTGACTGTCCCCAAAACTTCCAGAAGAGTAGGCTCTGTGCTATAGCCTGCACAGAAGCCGAACTGAGAATCATGAAGCAAATCATTAGATTCAACAAAGATAGACAGTTGGCATTAGACCAGTTTTTCACAAAGTTTCGCAGGTACTTGTAGTAGTGAGAAGGGCCTAAAATCGCTAAGCACCCCAGGATCCGCCTTGGGCTTCTTTAGCGACGGCAGTAGGAATGCCGGTTTCCATAACGCTGGAAAACAGCCAGATTTCAATGAGGCATTCCAGATCTTATTAAGAATAGGATTTACAGTGTAGGCAGCTAGTTTGAGAAACTGAGTAGGACTAGGCGCCTCTGTAGAGCCCGAGTTGCACTTTAGAAGCTCCTCAAGAAAGTCTATTTCAGAAATTGGGTCAAATTCCCGAAACACAGGTGCTGGGCTGTCAAACGATATCAGATATCTAACTGAACCACCTTCTGATGAGAATGTTGAATAAAGTTTGTGAAATTTTCCTCAAAGGAATCAGATAAGCTAGTGCATAAGGCAAGGGACGGATGGAAAGCACTCTTTGCTACCTCCGGTGTAGTAAAAGATTTTACAATATTAAAGGTTTTCTTGGACAAGTTAACAGAATTCGCAATATTGAGTCAGAAATACTATCACATCGTTTGCTGCTTTAGCTTGCAAAATTGTTTCAGTACTGCCTTATAGGCAAGTTTTACTGCCGGGTCATAAGACCTTCTCCATCACTGCTCCAGCCTTTTACGGAGGCTTTTTTTGCTAATATTGGCTGAAAACCAGAGAGCAGAAGGCTTAGATCTATAAGCTGTCTGTTTTTAGGGGACCAATCGAGTCCAGCGCCTTAGAGATCAAAAGATTGTAGAGAATCGTATCCTTATCGGGATTGCCTGAAAAGGCCGGCAGAGTTGATTCAAGAGAGGGCACGATCTGTCCATATCAGGCGGGATGGGACCTCAATATGAAGGCTGGTGATATTAGAAACAATTAAATCAGTGTATGTCCTGCTTAATGAGTAGTGTGGTGACTAGCTGAATCAGATTAATGCCCTGCAGGGCCTGAATCAGCTGGGAGGCCTGCAGACAAATGAGGTCATCAACATACGTATTAAAGTCTTCCAGTACCATGAAGTTGGCATATTGTAAAGATAGTTTCGGGATAGTGTCATACAGTTCAGGGAGACCACTGTCCGGGCAGTCTGGGGGTATACACCAACAAGCTGTTGAAAGAAAAAGAGGGGGTACGCTTAATGCTAAAAAGGAGGCCTTCTATGTTCCCAATTGGACCCAGCATGGATGTCGATATGGCCCATGAATCTCTGAGGTTAATGGCAACCCCCCATCCTACCCTGTCCCTCGCTGTTTGGGGAACAGGATCTGATACCCGAAGGGAGTGGTCATAACAAGATCTGGATTCCAGCCATCTATCAGCCAGGTTTCAGCGAGAAACATCATATCCCAAGTTTTGTCTGAGAGGGGAAGCTATATTTCAGAGAAAAGTTTAGGCATGGAGCTGCAATTAATTAGACATGGTTTAAAGCTCGCCAGTTCGTCTTATTTGGCCGGACAAATCCAACCTCCAACATTGTTGTAGCCCCTTCACTAAAATCAGCATTCCTCACGGCAGGCTCATAATGTGGGGAAATATAACAAGGGCTAGCATTCAGGCCAAGGAGAGCCTCTCTATAGAGGGAGCCCGCCTGATTAGAAAGGCCAGCATGGCTGGTGCAGGACGCGATCTGGACAGTGATGGGCGCAGACAGGCTTGCCTTAGGCGCACCTTTGGCACACGCACTGTGCCCATCTACGTCATAGAACTCCTTAAATAAGGCTTGGGAGCTGGTCTCAACCGCTAGACCGCTAAATCAAGCAAGCAGGCGCCCATTAATGGACCTGTCGAATAGATCAAAAATGGCGCTCCCCTCGATTCTAGCAGTCTGGAAAATACCTGTATATACTCTGATTGAAGTAGTAACAGACTCTAGTATTGCTGTATGTGTATAAAGTTTTAAAATTGCTTGTATCATTGCTTGTTAGAAGTCAATGATTATTTTTGGGGGTAAGTAATTTTCTGTCTGTTGTTTTATTTCCATTAGGAGTTCTATGTAGCTTGTAGAATGCTTATTGGATAGTTGAACACATATGAAAGGAATGTTTGTTTCTTGGTATTTGCCATTGAGAGTGTATAGTTGGTTGAACTGCTTGGGACATATTTTGAAATGTCCCAGCCATCGTCCAGGTTTCGTATTGTTTTACTTTTTGCATATTAGATGGGGTGGCAACGATTATAATTCTTTTTTCATGACTCTCATTGTCACGAAGAAGTACTTGCTCTTCTTTATGTATTATTGTATATTCAGATAGTATTTATACTTCTAAAAAATGTATTTGGGGATGATGGCATTTGGGTGGTAGACTTTTGGTTCTGGCTATTAGGCATTTTAGTGATGGGATGGCAGATAACTGGCCAGTTACATGCTTTGTAGCATGGTTTAGGACATCTTTTAATATGATTTGGTTGTTGGTAGTTAGGGATTGCCTCTTTGATGTTTCCTAAAACATCTTTTACTTCAATTTCAGTAACATTGGAGGGGGGTGGTTATGTTATATAACATTTAGAACTGTAGGTTTCCTGGTTGTTGCCCTCCCATAGCAGGAATTAGAGCAGTATTTAGTGAATTTCCAAGGTATGTGATTAGTTGATCTTCCTTCTTGGGAAAGTGTAGCCCATGTAACAGAGCAGGAGTATCCCTTTTTGTGAAGAAAGGAATTTAGCCCCTGCTGTAGACAGGACCACAGACAAACCTTGCATCCTCGGAATCAGCGCAAACAAGACGGTGCAGAAATCAAAGAAGACTGAAGAGAAGAAAATCAAGGCGTACGTGCCAGCAAAGGGGCATAAACCAAGAAATGGAGACGATAACAACATCCAATGATAACACAGTCATCAATTTAACAAAAACTGAACTAACACGAGCAGAAACCCACTTACTTTCCCTTGGTTTTACTTTCTGCCCAGGGAGCAATTTCAACTGCAAACAGTCCAGAATTGACGTATATAAATTCATAAGAAAATTAAAATTAATGAAATATTTCAAACTAAAGAATGTGACAAATCACCCGTCAAATGAACAGACTATGTGTAACATGTCTCTGATGTGATGAAAGTGATAATAGAGCCTAACTTTTGACAACCCAAGAAGCTATGAGCAAAGCTGGCATCAACATAATCAAGCCAGAGGCAAGCCCTTTCATTCTGGCATCGACATTTGTTCCAATTATGCCAAGAGATGCGGTTGATATGCTTAATGACCGGGTTATAGAGGAATTGAAAAGATTGAATCGTAGAGTAAACCTTAACAACCGTTGATGGAAATATAATGAAAAACAGGATTTCAACGAAATGAAAAAGCTTGGTGACAATAAAGAGTTTGTTATCAACAAAGCTGATAATGGAGGTAATATATTGTTTTATGGCCAAAGGAACAACAGCTGAAAGAAGCACAAAGGCATTTCGATGATGAGGCATGCAGTAGGAGAGCCACTTATCAGGACCTATGGCATGTTAAACAAATAGTGGGTAATCAGTTGTCCCATTGGAAACGAAAAAGGTTTACTTACAAAAGATGAAGTGAATTTCCTCAAGTTCCCTGTGACACTCGTGCAGTACATTATTCCTAATGTACATAAAGGAACAACACCAGTACCAGGGCGACCCATAACTTCTGCCAGAAATAGTTTGTTTGAGTCTATCTCGAAATATGTGGATTATTTTCTACAGGATTTTATGTCAGATTTACCATCATATATCAAAGACAAGGTGGATTTCCTTGAAAAATACAAAACTTGAGTTGGAAAGAAGAGTATTTTTTTATAGCTATGGACAACACATCACTGTACACCAGTATAAAACACAGTGATGGTTTAAAGGCAGTGGGAACTTCCTTAGTAAAAGACCAATATGCCTGCATGATCACAATATGATGTTAATTGAAATGATCAATCTATGTTTGTCACAAAATTTATTTTTTGTTCAATAAGGAGGTATTCCAACAGATGAGGGGTATGGCAATAGGGACTTGTTTCTCTCCAAGTCGCGTGTGTCTTCACATGGGCTGGTGGGAGGAGCAGGTCCTCAAAATACACTTCAGCCAGCTGTGGAAAAACCCATGTGATAAACAATACTTACTAATTTTGGTACATTTAGTTGGTTTCTTTAGTATAGTTTTTTATTGAATTTGTTCCAGCCTGTAGTAGACGAAAAGTGTTAAATGATGATTAGTTTTGCTTAACAGTTGATTTAGCTATGGTTTAAAAATTATAAATGGTTACAAAATTACTTTGTTTTATATGTTTGATCAATTTTCTTGTATTCCTAATCTTTTATTGGAAGAATGCTGCACAGTTTACTTCTTTGCAGTGTTGATTTTGAGTAAAGTTTTTAAATTGGTTTATTTAGTCTGTAAAATAGGGGTAAAATGGAAAAGTATTTATTTATTCTTTTGACATACTTAATTATTTTAAGTTTAGTTAGGAGAATATGGGCCTTATTACCATGAGACCCAGAGAGCTTTCCATGTCTTAACGTAGTTTCAATTCCGATCGCCTGATTACAATGTAGACTGGAGACTGGCCCGTAGCCCCTATGGACGGTGTTTTTGCAGCAGGGATTACGATCCTCAGTTTCCGGCAGGCTTTCCTTCTGGGCTTTCCTATATGCAGAGGCTGTCATAAAGCTAGTTTGGGGGGCTCCCTTCTCCTTGCAGCCTCTGTTTGGCGGCCGAGGGGGCACTGGTGCCCCTTTGTCAATCCCTGCACCATGTGGATCGTGCCTTCCACATGGACAGAAACTCCCATTTCTCAATGGGAGCGTGTGCTACGGCTGAATTACAGCTGCAGGACAAGCTCCAAAAGAGAAATGGGAGTATGTGACCGCACCATATGCAGTCGCATTGTAATTGCAGTGTCAGGACTCCCGTCCCAAAACCGAGATGGTGTTGGAAGGAGGCAATTATGACCGACATCGTAATCGAGCCGTAAGTACATTTTTGGCACAGTATAGACCTTTTCTAATCTAATCAGGTTGTGAGGTAATTGTAGTTTATTTAATTGGCTACCTTTGTAGTCTTGTTTTAATTATTTGAAGCTTTCTATTGGTTTTTGCTTTTATGTCATTGGTTGTTATAGAGTCTGTTAAATTATTTTAGCAGTTGTATGTTAATTTGGAAAACGTTTTATATATTTTTTAATGGTATATTTTGTTTAATATAATATATATGTAACATCATATTTGTTTTAATATGTTTTATTGTAATTAATTATATCCAATACATGTTTCAATACATGTTTGGGTATTTTTAATGGTGATAAATGTAATATGTTATATGTTTGTATTGATTATTTGAATATTGGTGTTATTTGGTTATTTTTTAAATATATATGTTATATGATTGGTAATATATATTTATATATATTTAGTTTTTGTTTGCAATTTATTATTTTAATTGCAGTATTTGTTAATATGTTTCTATATACTTTTAAATGTGTGTATTAAATGTGTGTATTGACTGTTTTGGTTAAAAATAAATTATATTTAAGCAATGTTTATATTGTCGATATTGTGGATGTCGATGTTATTGTTAATTTATATGTTTAGTTATGTTTAATGAAATTTATGTTTACAATGTTTTTGTACTCAATATTTTTTAAATTGATTCTTTTTATACAATACTAGGACTCCGCCCCGGCGTTGCCCGGGGGCAGAAGGGGGCTGGGGGCTGCATTTTGAGCATTTGTTTAGTCCCGGCTGGGCCCCCGCCCTCCCGCCCGACCCGACATTGCCTATACCGCTGCCCGCCCGCCTTCCCCCGCCCGCCTCCCGCCTCTGCCTTACCTCAGCCGTGCTTCAGACTTAGCCCCCACTCCCGGGCCCCCGCCCGCCCCGACATTGCCCGGACCCCCTCCCACCTCCAGCCTCTGCTTACCTGAGCCGCCGCGCCACTCCTCACCGCACGTCACTCCTCGCCGCACGTCGCCGCTCGTCACCGCTCTCCCCGCCTGTCATCATCACGCAGGTGTAGGTCGCGGTCAGCGCTACATCGCGGCCGGCGCTTGTTTTAGGGGACTACTTTGTTTTTAAACTTTAATTTTTTAATTTACGTTTATTTTTTATTTTATGCAGCCTATGTCCATCTACATACCCTGAGGATTACAACAATGTATTGGGTGTGTAGATTGGCACTGTGGTTGCCAAGTTTACCTTGCCTAAAGGTTTCTGTTCTCTCTTTATAATAGTAGTATAGATTTTTTTCTGATAATTTTGTATTTATTATGGTAACTATAAGTAGACAATATTTTTGCCTGTGATACTAGTGTCTCAATATTTGTGTAGATTGATATTGTGTCATTGAACCTCCTCCAGACACTGAGGTCCCCTTAGGTGACTAAGTCCCTTCTAAGCATAACCTTTGCTTCCAGCTACACTAGCCCCATTAGGTGCCCAAGAATTGACTGAGCACAGCCATCACTTTAGACAGGCATCCTCAGAGACAGCCTACTCCTAACACCCAGCCAAGCCCGATTATGTGGCCAGGCCCTGTGAGAGGGACGTGAGGATTCGTGTCAAGTAGGCTAAAACCAGTGCAAACAGTGGTGCTCGTAAATTCCCCTCTTTCTCCCTCCCCCTCTCCCTCTCTTTACTCCTTCTCTTCTCTCTGCCCTGTGTCGCTTACCGCGTCAGCCGCAGTTCTCCTGAACTGCGGCGGCTCTCCAGCATCCTTCCGTGGGTATCAACCACTTGTACGACCACACCTCGTGTCCTTCGTCTTCTTCCTCCGGGCCTTGGGATTCGTGGTCGTCTGGAGTCTCCGGCTCCTCTCTAGTTGTGTGTTCTTGCTTGTGTGGCACGGCGTATCAGCTCCTTTGTTCCTTTTCCTCCTGGCTCCGCAGCGCGTCTTCCGAGTTCTCAGGGACTTCATTTATGAGTGGAGGCCCGCCCACACAGTTTCCCATTCGTTGGGCTAGCTCCACTGTGTCACATGTTACTGTTTGCAAGAGGTAGCAGGCAGGGTTAAGCCTTCCATTCCCGGTATTCCTATAAGTTCGGCAGTGATCGGTGTCTCATATGCCAGAGAGGTAGGGGTTGCGTCTCGGTGACCCCGTCGGCCCTCTCATATCCCTTACTTTCTTGCTGGCAAGAAAGGTGTCAAGGGTGTACTGAGACAAATAATCAGCACTGGTTTGTTCTTTCCCGTTTCGATGTAGGGTGACAAAACGGAAGGGCTTAAGTGTCAAGAACCATCTCATGACTCTGTCATCATATCCCTTGTAACGGGAAAGCCATTCCAAGGGGGCGTGGTCTGTATATAAAGTGAATTCTCTCCCTTCTAGATAATATTGGAGGGTTTCTATTGCCCACTTGATGTATAGAGCTTCTTTTTCTAATACTGAGTACCTCTTCTCTCGGGGAAAGAGTTTACAACTTAAATACAGTATGGGTCGTTCTAGTCCTTGTGAATCGATTTGGGACAGAACCGCACCTAGTCCTTGTTCTGACGCATCTGTTTGGAGGTTAAAAGGCTTTTGGTAGTCAGGACTTAGGAGCATGGGCTAGTGATAAGGGCGTTTTTTAAGTTGTGGAAGGCAGACTGGAGTATGGGAGTGGGCTGACGTAACTCCTCCGTGTTTACACGTTTCTATAGGAGGTCAGTTAAGGGGGCGGCTTTTTGTGAGAAATCTGGAATAAACCATCTATAATACCCCAGCAGACCTTAGGAGGCCCTTAGCTTTTTTTTTCTTTGGGGAAAGAGGACTTTGGCAATAGCTCTAACCTTCTCATCCTGAGGTTTAATGAGCCCTTCCCCAAGTAAATATCTGAGGTACTACACTGAACGGGCTGCCAGCCGACTTTTGGCAGGATTAAAAGTGAGGCCCCTTCTCCTAAAGCCTGAATGACTGCAGTAAGATGTTCCAAGTGTTGTTCCCATGTGTCACTATATATCGCTATATCATCTAGGTATGCCGCAGCATACTTTGCATGGGGTTTCAGCAGGTGGTTCATTAACCTCTGGAAGGTCGCTGGGGCCCCGTGAAACCCAAAGGGCAACAAGGTAAAGTGATACAATCCTTCCGGAGTTGAAATAGCAGTTTTCTCTCTATCGGCTTCTTTCAAGGGGACCTGCCAGTACCCTTCGCAGAAGTCTAGGGTACTGATTAACCCTGGGCAAAGCATTACGCTACGCCCATATAGTTTACGAAGTTTGCGCTACTTTGCACTTCACGAATTGCACGTAGCACAGTGCAAACATGCCTAGCGTAGTGCAGCGGTCATTTTTTGCTAGCTTGTGGTCCTCAATGTCAAGTTGGCGACCGCAAGCAAGCAAAATTACATCCCAGTGAGACTTTTCCCTCGTTCGGGATCAGCAACTTCAAGTTGCCGATCGCGAGTGTGGAAAATAAAACTCACAGCGAGATTCTCACGGCGGGGAGGTCAGGTTTCTCATTGCGAGTGGTCACGTATGCTCGCGACCACTGGCAATGAGAAACTACCTGTCCGCCTTGAGAAAGTTGCAGCTCGAGTAAAAATCTACTCAAGCAGCAGTAAAAGACAGCTCGCACTGTAGCAAGATGATTGCACAGTGCGAACAAGCATACAGCACTGTGCAATCATCGCGAACAGCGCAGTACTCAGTACGCGTATTGCTACGCGTAGCTCCCGTAGTGCGAAGTGCACTTCGTGTAGCAACTCATAGCGCTACTTCACGAACTACGCCCATGGTTAGTAATGATATACTGGGTCCTTTCCAACCTCTCCACCATTTTGTCTACCCATGGTATTGGGTAGGAGTCAAATTGGGGGACTTTATTGACGTCAGGATTTGGTACCAATACAATAGTTGAGTTCCATTCACTTTGTGATGGCTCTGCCACCCCCATCTGGAGCATTTGTTGTACCTCCTGACTTACGGCCTGTCTACAAGACTCAGGGAGACGGTATGGATGCAGTTTTACCTTTGTACCTGTGTGCATGCTCGATTAATCTAGTTCTACCCGGGGTGAGGGAAAAAATTGCTTGTAGGGCTTTAAGTAGGAATCGAGGGTGGTCCTTTGCTTCTCAGTCAGGTCGGGGTCTATACTTTGATGGTATAAAGGAGAGTCAACCTTGAATAAAGACACCAGGATAGGAATCTCCCCTCCCATTTTTTCAACAGATGTATACGGTATATATGTGTGTTATCTTTCTTTTCAGGCTCCATCTCGAGACAGTAGGTTACTGGGGTGACTACTTCGGTAACTCGGAAGGGGCCTTGCCATTGTCCTATGAGTTTGTGATCGGAGGTAGGCATCATACGCAGAGCGTAGTCACCCACACTTAGGGGCAGATTCGGATTGCGGATTTCCCGCATCCTCCGGGCTGGCGGAATCCACCGCTGGCCTGGAGGATGCAGGAAAACCGCTGCGGATGCTGGAAAGACCCACCGCCAAATTAGGATGGCTGGTGGGTCTTTGAATCTGTCTGCCGCTTTTCCGCCGCAGTCGCCTTCCGACTGCGGCGCAAAAGCATTAAAATGGCTGGCGGTGTCTATCAGACACCGCCAGCCATATTATGATGGAGTACAAGGTATGCTTTTCCACGGTGGCTTTTCCGCCGTGGAAAAGCATACATACCTTCACTCCGGGGGCCCGTTGCGGGACCCCCGGTGAAGGGGGTGTGGGGGGTGCACATGGGGGGGTACCTATGGTACCCTCCTGCATTTGCGTGAACAAAGCGCCAGGCACCGCGCGGTGCCTGCTGCTTTGTGCACGCAAATACCGTGCATGCATTTTGAACATTGCAGCGGGTGCAGCTTGAAGCTGCACCCACAGCAATGTTAAAAATAGAGGATGTGACCGCCACTCTGGCGGTCACATCCTAATCTGCACGGATGGACCTCTGCAGCCCCTGCGGATGGTCCCTCCTACTCTATGGTGGCGGACAGACTCAGGTCCGTCCGCCATCATAATCGGCCCCTAAATTTACGATCTTTGGTTTTCTTATTGTATTGTTGTTTTTGGTTTTCTAGGGCGTCTTCCATGTGCGCTCTACATATACTGCGTATCTCCTGGAGATGGGTTTTAAGGCCTAGAACGTATTCAGGGAAGGGTTTAGTCCCCTCAGGTTTTTCTTCCCACCCCTCCTGAACCATGTCTAGCAGAGTGCGTGGTTGCCTACCATATAATAACTCAAATGGTGAATGCCCGTACACTTTTGTATTTTTCCCCTTGTGGGAAATTAAGCAAGAGGAAACATGTCTTCCCAACGGCTAACTTCGATATCTAGTAGCTTTTTCAGGGTGGCCTTGAGGGTGGCGTTATATTTTTCTACCAGTCCATCTGCGTGGAGGTGGTAGGCTGCTGTCCGTATTTGCTTTATCCCTAATTGTAAACACACCTGTTTCATTAGTCTTGAGACAAATGGTGTTCCCTGGTCTGTTATAATTTCCAGAGGAAACCTTACACTGGAAGAGATGTTCACAATGGCTTTGGTTATCTGCTGAGCATTAGGGTGTCGGAGAGCCACTGCATCAGGGAAATGGGTTGCGTAATCCACCATAACCAACACATATCTACAACCACTGCGGGAGTGAAGCAGGGGGCCGATGATATCCAGTCCATTCCGGGAGAATGGCTCATTGATAATGGTCAGAGGACGTAAGTACTCTTTAGGGGGTAAGGACCAACTGTTTTTTTGGCAGATCGAGCACTCCCTACAGTACCTCCGAATCTGCTGATATATTCCAGGTCAGAAGAATTGTCCCAAGATAGCTTTTTCTGTCTTTACCTCCCCGAAGTGTCGCACCAACAGATGGCTGTGTGCTAGGAGCATCACCTTCTCCCGGTAAGATTGGGGCACTAAAAGCTGACTATTCCCCCCCTTCTATATATCAACCCTCCCTTGATAAAGAATTGAAGACCTACCTGGTCAGGGTCTTCACAGTCAGTGGCCTGGTTCCAAGGTTCTCTCAGTGTGGGGTCTTCTCTCTGGGCGGCAAAGAATCCCCTGTCATTCTGCCATATGGGTTCCTCTTGTGTCCAGGTAAATGCTATCCTGGTCCATTCTCTTTTTTCTCTTTTTTTTTTGTTTCCCGCTTTTCGGGACCTTCTCTGGAAGACAGGCTATGTATGGTTCTTGGGAGAAGGGAGCAGTTTGACACCAATCATCCTGACCTATGTTGGTATCCGGTACCAGGGTGGACAGGTACAGATAGTCAGACTCCAGGACCGTTGGCTCAGGCAAGTGGGGTATTAACCCCACCCGTAAGGACACCGGCTCAAAGGAGGGTCCATGATGTATCTGTACATCAGTAGTAGGATACTGCTTGTTGTCACCATGTACACATTGTATGTTGATTACTCCTGTGGTCTGGGTGACTCCCCCTGGAATAGCCGAAGGCTGTATTACACTCTATACACAGCCGATATCCAATAGCGCTTGTCTAATGTCCCCATTTACTTTGACAGTCCTGTGATAGGAGAGCTTTCGGCCTATGGAGTTACAATATTATGAACGAGCGAGCCCAACTTCCATTGGCTCCTCTTTTTGTGGACACACTCGAGCGATGTGGCAGTATGCACCACAGGCATAACACTGGGGTCCAGGTTGTGGTTGGGGTCGGACGGGAGCAGGTAAGGGGTGTGGTAGAACAGTCACGGGGAAGGAGTTTTTGTTGGTTCAGTGAGGACCCCCCCACTTGTTGGTTTCCAGTGATGTTCGTCCGTGCCCCATTGTAACTCTCCGGCTCGGTTATAGGCGCTGGCTATCTCTATAGCCTGTTCAAAGGTCAATTGTCTGTGTTGTCTAACCCATTTCTGTACATGGGGATACAGGGAGGAAAGGAATTGTTCTAAATAGATTCTTTCATTAATATCATTTTAGAGGATGTTTGGTGCTTCAACCATCGGTCGGCCAGGTCTCGGATATGGTAGGAGAGGGTTTGGGGTGCCTCTTGGGGTCCCTCCTTTACTTGCCGTAAACAAAGCCGATAGGTTTCCTCGTCTATGCCCAACCTATCTAGGATATTCTTGTTCACATCCTCATATAGAGTGAGGCTGAGAGGATTAGCTGCCTGGTAGGCCGCTTGCATGATGCCTGACAACAGAGGACCCAGATATTGTCCCACTTATCTTCTGGCCATCCGGAAGCCCTTGCCATCCTTTCAAAGTTGGAGAAAAAGAAATCTGTGTTCTCCCCACTAACGTACTTCTGGAGGACCACAGACTGAAGAGTAGTGTATCCTCTCTGTTGATCCAGGGTATCAGTCAATCATCCAAGGATAATCTCTGGGTTTTGATTCTGGTCTGCTAAAGTTTTATGAAGCTTCTCTCTGTCTTCCTCGGCGATTGCCAGGAATTTTTCCATAACGCATCCTAGCCTTTCCTGCCTCTCTGCCATCTACTGCATCGTGGCCTCAATCTTCCCGGATCCCACTTCTGACACCAGGTGTGAGAGCGACGGGCAGAAGAAAAAACAAGGAGGCCGAAGTATGGGCTCAATGATGTTAGAATTTATTTAAATGTCCAATACAGAAGGTTGTCACAGAGGCAGGGTTGGGTCATCTCCGTCCTTTGGTGGCCGCAACTGTTGTCTCTCCTTTTCCTCCTGGCGTTCTTCTTACTCGTGGTTGTCCCGGGAGGCTCGCAAATGAGAGGAGAGAACAAAAAAGGCGTGGTAAGTTATTTTGAACTGTTATAACTCCTGACACGATAGAGCCCTTCACCCTTCTCTGTTGTGGTATATAGGCATGCCGGCTTTCAACATGTGAAGAGGCAATGAGAAAGTAAATAACCAAAAGAAATCAAGAGTTAGGGAAGGCGTTATCTGACCCCTTAACTCCAGGACTCTTAAAACGCTGTTCGCATTATGGATAGGGGGGGGTTTGTTTATATGTGTGAGTTAGGTGAGTACAAGACTGGGTAGATCTTGAAAATTCGTGTCAAGGAGGGTAAAAACCAGCGCAAACAGTGAGGTTCGTAGTGGCCCTTCCCTAAATTCCCTTGTTCTCCCTTCCCTTCCCCTCTCCCTCTCTTTACTCCTTCCCTTCTCTCTTCCCTGAGTCGCTTACCGCATCAGCCACAGTTCTCCTGAACTGCAGCAGCTCTAAAGCTTCCTCCAGGGGTATCCACCACTCGACCCACCACACCTTCGGGGCCTTCTTCTTCTTTCTCTGGGCCTTGGGATTCATGGTCATCTGGAGTCTTCGGCTCCTCTCTAGTTGTGGTACCTTGCTTGTTTGGCACGGCGTCTTGGCTCCTGTTCCTTTTCCTCCTTGCCCTGCAACGTGTCTTCCTCCTCCGGGCTCCGCAGCGCGTCTTCTGGGTTCTCAGGGACCTCCTTTAGGAACGGAGGCCCCGCCCATGCAGTTTCCCATTTGTTGGGCTTGCTCCGCTGGGTCACATGTTCCTGTATGCAAGAGGTAGCAGGCAGGGTTAACCCTTGCATTCACGTAAGTTGAGCAGTGCTACGGTGTCTCGCAGGACAGAGAGGTAGGGGTTGCGCTCCGTGCCCCCGTCGGCCCACTCACAGGCCGTTACTATACTCACATATCATTTCCAGACAACCAAGGCCCATTAGGTGGCCAAACCTTTCCTACACATATCCTGTGCCTCATGACAAAAGTCTGTACGGTGACCACCACATTTTTTCCCGACAGTCAGACCTCAAAAGGTGGCTAAGCTCCCTACAAGGAACACTCTTCACATCTGGACACCCAAGCCAATGAGGTGGCCAAGCCCCTACTATGCAAGCGCTTCAACTTGTACAGACGTCTTAATAGAGAGGCCACTCCCTTACAGACACTCATGCCCCATTAGCTGTCTTAGACCCTACTACGCACACCTTTCACCTTAAACATAATTCTTCACAGAGAGCCCATGCAAGCTTTTTCCTCTATGTATACTTACTGTACATTGTAGCACACATACAAAGAGGAACAATAAAAATAAATTAAATATTTATCCTTGTTATGGAAGTCACAATGACGTACAGAACCTTGGCAAAAATCCATGTTTACAAATCATTTTACATTTGGATTTGAATCAAAATACATCTGTTGGTATACAACAATTGGCAACAAGTACAAATAGAGCGCACAGTAAGTCATGGTAAGTGGTAACACAAAGTCCAGGTTGGTGCTCCAAGAAGACAGCGTCGGTTGCCACAACCCCACAGTTAGCCCACTAGAGTGAGTCAAGACAACCAAAAAACATTTTCTTCCAAGCACTCAAAATATATACACTCATCAGTATCATTAAATAGTAATGTCCAAATTTATTTCTCCAAAGTTCTCCAAAAGAAATCCAGTTCTGTTCACAGGAGATTGTACAGCCAACACGTGTTTCGTCTAGTCCATAAAGGACATTAGACTTCTTCAGGGCTTATTATAGTATTGTGTTGTAAATCTAAGATTAAAATCATTATCATTCAAGTAGTCAAAAAAAACATGAGTTCATCAACTGATCCAGTCCATATTAGTAAACAATTGTCTATGAAGCGACCCCAGTAATGTATATGTTGTATCCATCTTTGCCCCCTATGGCCCCAGATCTGCTCCGCCTCAAACCAACCCATGAATAGGTTGGCAAAAGACGGAGCGAATCTGGAACCCATAGCAGTCCCAAGGCGCTGTCTGAACCAGTGTCCATCAAACAAAAACACATTATTTTTCAATACCATCTCTGTCATTTGCAAAATCATCTGAGTGTGTTCATAAAACTCAGCTGGTCTCCGATTCAAAAAGTATTCTAATGCATGTACTCCAAGACAATGATCTACATTCGTGTACAGTTACACTACGTCTAATGTCACCATCATCATGCCATCTTCCCAAATCATATCATTCATTATATTGATACATGTTTTGTGTCCTCGATAAACGAAGGCAAATTGAGCACATGTATTCTGAGAAATTCATCCACATATTAAGACAACCTTTCAGTGGGGCCACAGATACCTGAGATGATGGACCTCCCAGGTGGTCTGTCCCGACATTTATGCACCTTAGGTAACGTATACATACATTGTGCTCTAGGTGTAACTGCCATCAGATACATATATTCATCATAGTCTAGTAAGGCTAAGTCATACCAAATCTTAAGTTGTTGACTGATTACCTTAGTGAGCGCCTCCAGGGGGTTAGAGGAAAGCCTCTCATAGTATTGCACATCATTAAGTTGTAAATATACTTCATCATTGTATCCTGAACCACGATATTACCACTCTTATCCACCAATAGTCAGGTTATCACCCTTCACTCCAAATCCTTTCTTACTGTTTCTATCAATCAACTTGTCCAAATCAATATTAACTGCTCTAATAAATGCATCTATGGTGCTCTTAGGTTTACCACACAATACTATAGTAAGCCCTGAAGAAGTCTAATGTCCTTTACGGACTAGACGAAACACGTGTTGGCTGTACAATTTCCTGTGAACAGAACTGGATTTATTTTGAAGAACTTTTGAGAAATAAATTTGGACATTATTAATTGATGATACTGACGAGTGTATATATTTTGAGTGCTTGGAAGAAAATTTCTTTTACATCCGTGGTACATGGTGCTCCCCATACAACTCCTCATACAATGTCAATGGAACACTCCCTTGATGCAAACTAATGCAAAGCAGTGCATTTCACTATAAACCAACAAAAATGTGATTTATGTTTGCTTCTTAGTACAAATATTAATGTAATATCGGGTCTGCATCAAAAAGTAATGCAAACATGATGAAAAATCTTTATAAATGTAAGATAATTTTATTTTGATAAGGATGGTAGGATATACATTTTAATATATATACTTATCTTTTAGTATTGATATATAGACTGCTACAGCATACTATTGAGGTGTCAGCTGTAGGGTGGCCTTCCTCAAACTCTTTTCCTTAGACCTCCTAACTTTCCTGAATTTGTTTTTTTTGGCCTTAGTACTCTGACAGCCACAAAATAGCCGGACTAGGTGTTGACAGGATGGGTCATCATGGCAGAATGAGGTGGCGGAGCAGTGCACAGCCCCAATTGCGCTTTAAAGACGCTGCCTTAGTTCACATACAAAGACTTTCATACTAGCCTTTTGTGACTCTGGACATCCTGGAACTAAGGCAAGTAATCAGGAAATTCCAACACTTCTTTGAGGTGGAGGTACTCCAAATGTTTCTAGGACCCCTCACAGAGACCCCTAAAAAGATGAAGGCATCTTTATACCACCCATACCACCCATAACACTCCATTACTGATTTAACTTTAAACATGTCCTCCTTGCAAGTAGAGATTAACCAATCGGAAGATATAAATATCTTCCTTCAATTCTAACCTCAAGGCCAGTCTTGACAATATAGTCCATAAGAAAAAATAAGAGTAAAATCCCTTCTACTTCTGCTCCTCGGTCCTCTGCTACGCTTAAAGCTGAAAAATTAAAGTAGAAAATATTAGAGCGCAATGGCAGCGCAATTTACTGGAGGAAGACAAACTCAGTTATAAACTTGTCCTGAAACAGTTTATGCAAAATATAAAGAAAAGTTAAAGCCTGTCCATTCACTATAATAAATTAATGGGAAAGGAAATACCCCTCAAAGAATTTTTTAAATTGTTAACTCTCTACTAAACCCTTCTATAAGAAATCAATCCACTCTGTCATTACACGAGTTTGTTGACAATTTGTCTGAATTTTTTCCTGATAAGGTTTTCAACATACTCCAAATTGTCAGATAATAAAGTAGTTGTGACTTTGACACACCCATCTGCCTTCCACAGTTTGTACCCTCAACTCACTTCTTTTGAGAAGATCTCCATGAAATACTCTGACAGTTTGATCCACAAAGCCCACGTGGTCTCTCCTTTGGAGTATTGCTCACCACACATTCTTAAACAGGCATCTCAGTCCTTGAACCCACAGATCAAATCCCTCTTTAAACCCTAGAGTTAGTCATAGTGCTAGCTAGTTGGAAAGAGACAATGGGCCTTCCTCTTTTAAAATAAAAATCTAATCTGTACCCTACATGTCAATTTAACTATGGACCCATTTCTCTTCTACTAGTCTCTGGGAAGATGCTGGAGTCCCTGGTTAATCACGAGATTATCAGTAAAATTGAGGAGACTAACGTCTAACTTCCTTCACAATCTGCCTTAGGTGTTGATTTCAGTATGGAGTCAGCACTCCTAGAAGTGACAGATTTCATTAAAACCCAAACTTGACTTGGACACTAACACCATAGTGATCCTGCCTGACTAATCTACCGCTTCCTCATGGTGTTGCATGACATTTTATTACAAGGGCTGGAGAATCCGGGAAGAGTCTGCACCGTTTGGAAATGGTTTAAAATGGTTCCTTTCCAACCGAATGCAAGCAGTACATCTTCCCACTTTTACCTCTAGCTAAAGAGGGGTCAATTGTGGAGTACCCCAGTCTCTTTAACATCTATTTGGCCCCCTTTGCAGCCATCACACAATATTGGGGCTTTAACATAATGTCTTATGCAGATGTAACTCAGTTCATGTATGCATTCAAACATTTAGATGTCTCTGTCACAGCTAACTTTCAGGGCTGCCTATTAGCAGTTGTGGAGGGGAAGCACAAAAGCTGTCTCTGTCTAAACTTGGAAAAGTCTGGGATTCTAATATTTGGTACATCCTATTTATTGGATCTGTCGCATCTTTGATCTTTAGAACTAGGTCAACCTGCAGAATCTTCCACCATAGCCAGAAATCTGGGGGTAAAACTAGACAATATGCTATATTTTAAGTTACAGGTTAGAGCCACTGCAGGAGTCTGTTTTTCTGTTGAAAGCTCTAAGAAAGACACACATTTCTACCTGCTGATAAGGGTGGTGCAACGGTGATACAGAACGTGGAAGACTATGACAAGGAGTGCAGAAGGCTACTACAGGATGAAAGAAACTACAGAGTCATTAACAATGATCCTACGATCAGCATACAAACGAAGATAGGCACCATGGTCGAGGAGGCACTGTCGCACGATTGGATCACCAAAAAGGAGGGGGATTTTCTAATCCAAAAAAATCCAAGAACCCCCTACCTTTATACCCTACCAAAGATCCACAAAAACCTCCAGAACCCTCCCGGGAGACCGATCGTCTCGGGTATTGGGTCGGTTCTGGAACCAGTTTCTAGGTTCGCAGACGCATTTCTAAGACCAATGGTCCAAAAAACATCTACGTATCTGAAGGATACAAAAGAAGTGCTAAACCTTCTGGAAGAGATACGTTTTGACCCTGAATCCCAGCTGCTAATCAGCTGTGATGTTGAAAGTCTGTATACTAGCCTGCCCCACCAAGCCACCCTAGACATCATTGAGGATGTTCTGTTTGAGGACTTTTGGGAATACCAAACACCGCGTAATGTGGTAATGAACTGTTGTGCATTGGCTTTGAAGGAGAACCTTTTTGAGTACGAAGGCACCCTGTATATACAAAAGCATGGGACCAGTATGGGAAGTACATTTGCCCCTAGTATAGCTGGTTTGTACGTACACCATCTAGAGGTAACAAAAATATTGAACCCCAATAACCCATTCAGACCCAAGATAAAACTATGGAAACGATACATCGATGATATCCTTATCATCTGGGATGGAGATGAAAAGGGTTCGGAACAGTTCCTAACCTGGCTAAATCTGCAGGACGAATTCCTAAGGTTCACCAGCACGGTATCCAGGAGCAACTTGGTTTTTCTGGATCTAAATATTTTTCCCAAGGATGGGAAACTGATGACCACGACTCATTTCAAAAGCACTTCCAAGAACTGCCTTCTCATGTACAATAGCTTCCACCCTAAACATCTGCGGGACAATCTACCATATGGGCAGTTCCTGCGCTTACGCAGGAACTGTACTGAGATTGAGACCTTTAAAATCCAGTCAAGCGACCTCAAAAAGAAACTAAAAGCACGGATGTACCCTGACCATGTTATAAATCAGGCCTACACACGAGCAAGAAACAATTGCCGGGAAAGCCTGTTGGAAGAAAAAACAGCAAAAGAGGAAGAAAAACGTCCGATCTGCGTGACAACTTATAACACCAGCTCCAATCTAGTGACTAAGATCATTAACAAGAATTGGAAAATCCTGAACAGTGGTGGGTTAGACATATCAAAACCCATGTTCGCACACAAGAAAGCAAAGAGCTTGAGGGATGTCCTGGTCCACACAAGACCAAAATCTAACATCAATATACAAAGAGACCCCAACTTTGTCCAGGGTCACTACCCATGTGGCGGATGCAAGGTATGTGGACTAACCAAAAAAAGCAAAGAAATAACTTTCAGGAATGGCACCGTCTGGGAGCAGAGGGCATTCAGTAACTGCAACAGTGCGAATGTTGTATATCTGATTACCTGCCCATGCCACCTGGAATATGTAGGCATGACAAGCAGGGCAATCAAGGTAAGGATTGGTGAACATAAGAGCACAATCAAATGCAGAAAAACAAGTACAAAACTGACCAACCATTTCCTCGAAATGAACCACAAACCCGAGGAAATTAAATGGACAGTAATAGAACTAGTAAGCAACGAAAGATTCCTGCTGGAGAAAGAGCAACAATGGGTTTTTCGCATCCAGTCACACAAACATGGATTAAATGATGATATACCCTGGAGCCAATTGTAGGCCAGTTCTACTATACCTCCCTTCAGCAGTCATTGCCACCATGAGATCTTACCAGCGATACGTCTATATATACTTCATAAGCATACTGCGCAAACGTCATATATACAGATCCACTGCTGTAATAAGTATCAAGCCCCAAGGAAAACCTTCTTTTACATATTGCTATAACAAGTATCCAGCCTAACCCCCTCTATTTTTGAAATATCAATTACCACCACGAGGCTGTATCAATAACAAAATCTTTTTTAAATACATCTTAAAATACTGTACCAATTGTAATGTACGTGGAATTTGTGTGCAATAAGGGTTTATAATATTTTCGCTCCACTTGGATTCTGTTTAATTGACATCGAAAAAAGACTTCCGCTTCCTTTGCCCCTCCGCCGTGCCAAAAACAGGCCGCCATATTAGCTGGTTGACGCTCTAGCACAGGGAAAGGGGCGGCACCCAGCGCGTAACAAACGCGGAAGCACAGAGGCTTTCTAAAACACCGAGCCACTCGAGCCCGGCAATCCTCGGAGGTGCACGGGGGTAGGAACAATGCTTTCTTTTTTGCTAGCAGAGACGTAAGTAATAGACTCCGACCTTGAGTCTTTAATAAACGGGTCGCGGGGGCAGATAAACGCACTAATATCTCGCTGCGCTTTTTTAAACAAACACCTAAAATGAAACTTTGTTTTTCATAGTAAACTGCGCAGATTACCCCTCGCCTGCAAACCTCATGGGGCATAGATAACTGCTGAGATAAGTATGTCACCATTACCATTTCAGAAACATTAGCAAGGAGGTCCCCCTCCCCTCTCTTTTGTTAGTCTGTTGTAAGTGCATTGAGTCACGATTGTTGTTGTGTGTGTGTGATACTATGATAAAGGTCCCGACAAAACGGTACCATTGGTGTCTCCAACAAAGGGCAGTGATGCCGAGAGACACATGATTACATGCTGATTTTCATGTATGAAAAAAGAACCGCTTTAAGTATTTGAAATTGTGGTCCCCTACAAGAAAAGAAAAAAACCTGTTCGTTTGTTTGTTTTCTTCCCCATTCAGAAAACAATGTCCATGCATAAATTTATGTTGGTTTTTCTCTTCCTTTTTTCTTACAGAGACCATATTAGGTCGATTTTTTCTGCCTCACTGGGGCCAACTCATGCCCTGAGGCCTAAACAGCCAACTTATTTTTGTTGGTTGTTTATAGGACAGTAGGCATTACTTGTTAGAAACTGAGTAAATAACAGTAGGGACTGTTCCTTTGGTCCTGATGAGTAAGCAGTAGGGGACTGCTTACGAAACATGTCGACAAGGTAGTAGCTAATGCTCTACCACACAACCCCTTCTTAATGTTCCCAGCTGGACAAGCTAATAAATTTGTTTTTTTCTACCAAGCCAGGGAATTTTTAAATCTTTTTCATTTTTTCTCACTTTTTGCACACTCACTAGTGTTAGGTCCCTACACTTTCACTGACTCCTATACACCCACACATAGCCTCTGTCACATCTTAGTGCTCCCGCGTATTTCGTCTGGTCGTAGCACGCCCCGTCCCGTTATAGGGGCGGGAAGACCCCTATGATGAAGCATGACTCTACCTGGTTTTTTAGAGTGTGAGGGGTATTTTAACAAGCACATTGTGCTCCCATCTTTCCATGTGTAAGAGAGAGCCTAGCACCCTGTTGCAAATGGTAAAAATTATATATAAAAATATCACTTATTCACTTTTTTGATAGAATCTCTGTGGTTACAAAAACACATTTCTACCTGCCCATACTTGAAAAATTATCACCCATGCTTGAAAATATCAAACATCGATTGTGCTGATGTGCTGCTTCTCAGATCTCTTTTCGCACTGATAAACAGATAACAGTGGGTTAACAACACAGCTTCCAGATTGGTTTTGAATAACCCTAAATGTCAATTAATATGGAATGGTATGAAAATCCTTCTTTGGCTTCCTATCCACCAAAGAATAAAATTCAAAGCTCTCACGATAACCTTTAGGGCCACTCAAATGACATACATCAGTGACAATATTAAAAGATACTATTTCCGCAGAATGCTTTGTTCGGACAACCATCATTTGCTATTCATCCCTAAGAGCGAAAAAGCAAGAACAGGAGGTCACTCCTTTTCTTTTTTAGCCCCAAAACTCTGTAATCTTCTTCCTGGACCTGTTAGGAGATATAACTTTCAAAATCCTTTTGAAGACTCACCTCTTTAGTGAGACTTAATATGGGCCAGTCCTTACATTCCGAGACTTCTCCTTTTTGCGGATTGTTAAGCCTGGGAAACTCCTTTTGAAGCAGCTGTCGAGCTCTATAAATTCATTTATTCATTCATTCACTTCATAGTTGGCACCAAGTATAAAAAGATGATCCTCAGACTCACTCTTCAGTTCACATCTGGACCTATGGAAGGACTCTTAGAGGACTGCCGTGCTGCCTGTGGCCTACTGTGTATCTCAGAGGACTGCTTTGCTGTACCAAGAGGACTGCCCTGCTGCTTGAAGCCAGCCCTGTGTCCTCAGAGGATGGCACTGCTGCTTGAGACCTGCTTCTCTGATTGAACCCAAGTCTTCCAGAGTGACTCCAGGGACTAGTTGGCTGGCCTCCTGGTCAGAGTCTCAGGACAGAAAAGAGTCAAGTCATCTTGGACCCACACATGGATCCAGCCTGAACGAGTCCTGGCCCTACAAGTGGTGCCTCTACAGTCCTGGACCCTTGGTGCTAAAGGAGCCCAGATAGCCAAACTCCAATCCATTAGGTTTAAAATGCCCTGAGAACCTAGAGGAGACCTGTACTGACCTGATTACTGATCAACCCAAGGCGCATTGACTTATTTCCCTCTAGCTCCTGGGATAATCTTTACCGCAGCATCGAATCCTGTTCAGTGGCTCCTGTCCAGAAGGGAATTTGGCCTAGTGGAGACCTTGTCTGCCACAGCCTGCATCTACATCCCACATTTTTGACTTCTATAAAAGAGACTAAGTCGGAAAGTACAAATCTATACCGCGACCTTGTCGAGCGCCTCTCCTTCAACGACGCCTTTTCCTCAGACACTGCCAGTTGCATTGCCCCACTGCACTTTACTGTCTCAGACTTCTTTTTACAAAATGTCTTCCAAATCTGAAATTAAGCTGAGACCAAGCCCAATCCACTTCATGTATTGAAACTACACTGGATGGAGTTGAAAACTGGGATACTAACAGTCTCAGGGCGCTCCTCACTAAATATCAGGGATAATATGTGCTCTGTAATAAGTCTAAGTATGGTGCATCTAGAGGAGGGGCGTGTATCCTACACCCCAAATTTTCCGTTATACACAGAAGTCAACAGTTCAATATACCTCTGAGCACTCAACGCTACATGCTTTGGTCTAGTGTACCGAAAAAATATATTCATGTGCTCTAAATTACTCAGAAGTCCACAAAATTCAAAATAGTTGCAAATCCATTCTTTGAAAATAAATGTCTCTTGTTCGTCTTCAAAGATTTATTCCAAAGTTCCACGAAATTTCCAAAGTTCCAGTTATATATCTTCAGTACATCAATTTGAGTGAGGATAATACAGCTGCCATACACTTGCCAACACGTGTTTCGTTGTGTGTAAATCTAACACATAGACTTCCTCAGGGCTGTAACAAGAATATATATTGCCCACCATTAGAATACTTCAAATCATAAAATTTCCAGGAAAAATAGGTATAGTCCCCTTCACCTCAAGAAATTATTATGTGCAAACTGTCATGTAGGCATTATACGTGAGAAGTTCATAGAGAGAAAATATCCCACGAAAATCCAAAGATAATAGACAAACTTGAATATCTGTGACTACCTTATAACCCAGTAACATCAAAACAGGAGGTGGTTGTGAATATTCACCTGAAGATAGTAATCCTCTCCTGTAAGTATGACCTCCTCTTACTGTTAACTCTGCAAAATGTCTAAGTGATAAAAACCAGACATTGTAAATACAACTCACAATCCTGCTGTCTACAGCTCCCTAAGATCTAATCAGAAGTCATTTCTTCATAATAAAACTCATATATTTGAGTCTAGCGTATATATATTACTGCAGCCAAGGATAATATCCATATTGGTCGCCAGAGCCTGTGCTTACTCCAAGCTAAAGTTAAACCAATATAGTACGCACGCTAATTCTGTTCCCTAGGTGTAGGTATATCAATCTCACTCACCTAGAAAGAACGTGAATACAAATATTTCTTCATATAAGGTGTGCCACTCTCTAATTCAAATAACCTAAAAGACAAATAACCACATTTATTTTGTACATCGCTAGAAAGCAAGTCTTCTTTTCAATTTGAAATATCCATTACGGCCCCCCTTGGATTATACTAGGGGTTACGTAAATATTATTACTCATAATGTGGTAAATAGAACATCAGTCTGAAACTATAATAAGTGACATAAAAATTGAATGTATACCTATAAAATCGAAAGAGTATAAGGCGCCTCGACTTACCAACACCATCCATATGTGTCATTGTATGGGGACGTATACTGTAAAATAAGAAGTCGCTCTATTCACAATTCTATCTATAAATCTGGTAATAACTGCCATAATGTAATATTAGTCCTAGTTCTTACCCATATATTGTATCAATATTTCAATGTCCCCAGTCAATTCTGTTCCATATAGTAAAAGTCACTATTTCAAAATGTAGTCGCAATAATATCAGAGAACCTATACATCCAAAAGATATAAACAAATAAGCGATAGTACGTATATAAAATCTCTGTACGTTACGTGTGTTGAAAGATCACTCCCCGGTATAAGCTCACCGTAAGGTAATCAAATTCAGTAATATCCAACTCCAATATTGTTCCTCTTATAAGAGGAGAAGTCTGTTGTAAAATCTTATCACAGATATGTAAATAGTTACAATGTAGGTTGAAATAATCATATCCCAAGTAAAGCAATCTCATCATACCCGTGTAACAGCGGCAAGTGTCCTCGCTGTCCGACAGCGTTCTGCGTCAGCGCCATCTTGAAAGGTCTATTTATCTAACAAAATAGTGGCCGCCATATTGTAGTGGGAAAATATCACCGAAGGAATCCCCGTGATATTATTTAATGTTCTATACGTTTAACAAGTATTACATGGCGTAATTAATAACTAATACCAAGAAAAGTCTTAACCCTTCTATATTTATATTATATTTTTAAGGAAAATAATCTCTCCCAAAGTAAGATACCATATTATTCTTACCGAAGTAGAGGATAAATCCCACACGTTAATAGTTGTCACATAACTATCGCGAAAAGTATAGATTCTCCTAATCATCTTGTTATAGCATAATGTGGTGGTTGTAAGGAGAGGCACTTCCCTCAAACGATCCTATTCATATAAATTATATACATATGAGCCTGTTCCAGTATCAACATATCTACTATACTATTTCGATAAACTCATCTCTACATATTAATGTTAGCATACGTAGCTCCTGGTCGAACTTTCAACTTGGAAATAAGTAATATCAACTCCCAGTGAAGTAAGGTATTAGAAGTATGTTAAAGTGTAGTAGGTATAGAGAAAGGTGTATTAGTAGATCACTCACCAAAGCAAAGCCTTAGTTCTCATAGTACACTTAATACCACTATACATCAATAATACATATGTAGGCATGTATCAGTACCTATTTCAATTGTAAGCTATACTCAGGAGATAACATCAAATCTAATTAGCAGCTTGTTTTCACCAGTTAAGGTTAGTTAATTCTACATGACCGCAATTATTTGGCATTCGTTACCCTACCAGTCATGCTGACAAGTATAAGTAAAACCAGACAAGTTACATTGAAATGATAATAATAACATTAACATTCCATCGCGTCAGGCATATATCATCAACAGTGTTACTCTTGTCCCAAATAATATTGATACTCATTATCAACATTAAGTCCTCTTTCTACTGCTCTCAACTTCATGATCCAAATCACTTCTCTTCTTCTTAGCTTTAACTGTCTATTACCCCCCCTAGGGTCAGGTGTTATATGAGCAATACCATGGTAACTGAACTGGTGTTGTTCTTGGTTGCCATAATTTTGAACACTGTGGGCAGCAATAGGGTATCTCGTGTCACCATTCTTCCAAGCTCGGCAGGTGTTCCGTCATCCTGTCTCTCAATCTCCTGATGGTGCTGCCCACATATATTTGTCCACATGAGCAAGATATAACATATATAACATAAGTTGTGTCACAGTTAATGAATGTATCAATGACATATGTATCCGAGCAATTGTAACTAAATTGAAGCACTTTCTTCTTTTCCCATCTACAAGAGTTACATCGTCCACATTTGTGGAAGCCCTTCCTCGCACCAGTTAACCAAATTTCTTTCCTACCTTTAATAGGATAACTAGGGCTCAAGTCATTGGCTAGTGTTCTGCCCTTCCTATATGTTATTGAAGGTCTTTCTGTAATATATGGCCGCAGATCATTATCTGCCTTCAATAGATGCCAATGCCTACTAACAATGGAATACAGTACTTTAGACTCTGTATTGTATTGGGTGATCAACCGTACCTTATCCATGCGTCCATCAGTTTTCTTTTTCTCTGCCAAAGTATGCTGCCTTTGTAGATTCTTTGCTCTCTTTCTAGCCTTCATAATCACATCACTATTATAGCCTCTGGCTAAAAATCTATTTGACATGTCTGATAGATTGTATTCAAAATCTTCATCTTCAGAGCAATTTCTCCTTGCTCTGACCATTTCAGAGTAGGGAATAGATCTCTTTTGATAATTGGGATGACAACTCGTTGCGTACAAAACTGCATTGCAACTAGTATCTTTCCTAAACATTTTAGAGAAGAGTTTCATATCCTTTACATCTAGTTCAACATCTAAAAACTCAATTTTCCTTGTGTCATATTTCATAGTAAAGCGTAAATTGACATCATTGTCATTCAAGTAATCAAAGAAGCTAAGCAGGTCATCAAGTGAACCAGTCCAGATCATGAGACAATCGTCAATAAATCTGCCCCAATATTGAATATCACCAATCCATCTCTGTCCTCGAGGGCCCCAGATCCACTCCGCCTCAAACCACCCCATGAAGAGGTTAGTAAAAGACGGAGCGAATCTGGAACCCATTGCGGTACCAAGGCATTGTCTGCACCATTTCTGGTCGAAAATGAACACATTGTTCTTCAATACAATTTCAGTCATATCTAACAACATCCTAGTGTGTTCAAAAAACTCCACTGGTCTCTTATTTAGAAAGGTCTCTACTGCTGTTATTCCTAGGGAATGTTCAATATTAGTGTGAGAAGTTGGCCTGATATGTAGTGTTTCCAATTCTGGAACCACTTGGTATCAGTCCAAACAAACCCCAAAGATGTCTGGTTGTAAGTCAACCTTGTTAGACAAGCTATCCTAGTGGTAGCATGGACTAAGCAGCCTTAAAGGCTTAACTTAAGAGGTCGTGTTAAGCAAGCTGTTTTACCACATACAATCCTGTAATCAAATGAAAGGACACCACACAAGTATATATTATAAAAATATATGTGTTTATTTCTAAATTAATCCCCAGTACTCTTTATGAGGAAAGGGGCACAAGCGTTAAATCAAAAGCACAGTATAACATACAAAGTTGCACAATTTTGGATGAGGGCCGGTGGCCACTCAAACCATATACTAAATAAATGGTATAAGAGATACCAATCGAACAGTGGTTAGGCCTAGGGCCTAGAGAATCGCTGGGAGCAGTCAGGACTAGCAATGCTGAAGTCGGGAGTAGCCCACGGAATTCGGGTGCAGCACGGAAAGTGCGGCTTGCACCAATGCAATGTCAATGGTGCGTAAAAGTTACACAAAGTGAGTTTAAAGATACTTCCGCTGAACCTAGAGGAACAAAACTTAAGACACAGACCCTAGAGGTGTGTACCAGTGTAGGAACACTGGCGTTGCAATGTTACCTCACCCACAGGAAGTGGGTGCACAGGGTCGAAGTGGCGTCGGGTTTTGACACGCAGGTTCTTGGCGCTTGGAGCTGAAGATGCTGCAGGCGATGGGAAGCAGAAGTGTCCGGTGGATCCAAGGGTGGATCTGAAGTGGTGAAGACCTGAAAGCAGAGAGGACAATGTTCAAAGTCACTGACCAGTGACCACCGTGGAACCAGATTGGAACCAGGCAAAGTCGGGTGCAAACAGGTGATGAGGTGTTGCTTCTCTCTGCAGCCACATGGACACGAAGAGGTCAAAGACGTCCAGGAGTCGATCACGAGCTGTCCCTTGAAGGCTCTAGCTGATGGCGGTATCGGCAACTCGAATGAAGCAAACAAGCCTTGGCTAATGCAAGCCACGGGGAAAGTAAAAAAGGCTTATTACTCGGACCAGCAAGGTCAGAGCGGGTACTCCTTTCTACAGGAGCGAGGGCAGATCTAGAGCAACCAGACCCACAGTGTAAATTGTAGGTTTCGTCGCCAAGATGGCCGCTGACCACGTGACAAGCGGCCGGGATGGCGAATCGAGTGGCACAAAACAAAAGGGCCCCACGCAGATCGTGGAGATGCTGGAGAGCTGATCTTTGAAGCAAATGCTGCTCGGTTGTGGGCTTCTCAAACCCCAAAGCACAGAGTCGAGGGTGCCTCGGGTGCTGCGCAGTCGGCGTCTTGGGGGTCTTTCAAGATGTCCGCTCCCACGTCTCTTGGTGCCTCCACGGGTCCCTTCTTTGCAGGGACTGTGGATCGGGCTGGGAGAAGTCTGGGAAGCTGGGTCTTGTCAGGCTCTGCACTCGGGCTCCAGCGGGAGGCGGCGGCAAAGCAGACGTCGAGGTGCTGGGTGATGCCTGTGTTCACAGGGTGGCCCCTCCTAGGCCACAAGGGAGATGCTCTTCAGTCTTCTGTTCATCAGAATGTCGAAGTCCAGTCGTCTTCTTAGTTTAAAGTTGATTTCAGGATGATCTGAGTTGCATTGGCACTGCTCCCACTCTTATTCGAATCTGGTCAATCAATCAATCAGTGACACTTATATAGCGCGCTACATACCCGTAGGGTCTCAAGGCGCTGGGGGGGAGGTGCCGCTACTGCTCGAACAGCCAGGTCTTCAGCTTCTTCCTGAAGGAGAGGTGGTCTTGGGTCAGGCACAGGTCGGTCGGGAGGGAGTTCCAGGTCTTGGCGGCCAGGTAGGAGAAGGACCTTCCTCCCGTAGTCGCTCTTCGGATGCGGGGGACGGCGGCGAGGGCGTGGTTGGCGGATCGGAGGTGGCGTTTGGGAGCGTAGAAGTTGATTCGGCTGTTGAGGTAGCTCGGGCCTTGGTCGTGTAGGGCTTTGTGTGCGTGGGTGAGGAGGCGGAAGGTGATTCTTTTGTTGACGGGGAGCCAGTGAAGGTCTCTCAGATGTCCGGTGATGTGGCTGGTTCGTGGGATGTCGAGGATGAGTCTGGCTGAGGCGTTCTGGATCCGCTGGAGTCTCCTCTGGAGCTTGGCGGTGGTACCGGCGTAGAGGGCGTTGCCGTAGTCCAGTCGGCTGGTGACGAGGGCCTGGGTGACGGTCTTCCTGGTCTCGGTGGGGATCCACCAGAAGATCTTCCGTAGCATGCGTAGGATGTTGAAGAACGCCGAGGAGACGTTGTTGACTTGCCTGGTCATGGAGAGGGAGGAGTCCAGGATGAAGCCCAGGTTGCGTGCGTGGTGGGCTGGACATCCTGCTAGTTCCCCTCCTATGGGTGGGACCCAGGAAGGGGGTGGTTACACCCCTATCCTTTGATCCAGGCTGCGCTGGGACTGGGGCTGGAAGGCCCCAGAACCGGTTTGGCCGGATTATGCAAGGGGCAGCCTTGTGCTCCCCAGGCAGTGTCTGGTTTCTTTGAAACCTCCCTGCTACAACCCACTATCTCCTGTCTGGGGTGGTTTAACACCGCCCTTCGACAGGAAACCCTTTGTCCAGGCCACCATTTGCTGAGTTTCGGTCAGCAGCAGGAGGCCAGACCCGTGTCTGTGGCAGAGGCATCCATTTTGTGGATCTGAGGCTCGTTTTAAATCAACCGCGTTTCAGTAAAGTAACATGTCTTATCCCTCTAGAAGGGTGGAATGCTACCCCCGTCGCCAGAACTGGCGAGGGGGTAGTATTCCAATTCGTATGACACCTTACACGACATGTTTTGATAAAGCCAAACCAAAGTTGCTATATAACCGCGAGGATTATAAGGCGCTTAAGAGTATATGGTATGGCATTATCCCGGATCAGCTTAGGGAGTTGTTCCCGACAGCTGCAGACAGGCTCAGCTCATGCCAGAGCTCCATCTCACATAAAACCACGCACTCTGCCCCCAGGATTGATGAGGCCTTCCATAGGAGTGGCTTACAGGCTTATATATGTGTCCAGATATAGGTTTAGATATAGGTATACTATATCTAAGCAAGGGGTGATTACACCCACTTGCCCCAGCTGAGTGATCAGCCAGTTGTGTCAATTTTAGATAGCCAGCCAGGGGTGGCAAAAGATATGCTGCAGCCCCTGGTAGGCCTTGGATTCACCTATGCCCTGGGCACCTATAGTGTTCTGTACAGGGGCTGATAAGGTGACCCAAGCCAATCTAGCTATGCACCTAGGGTACATAGAATCCATTTTACAGAGAGAGCAGATAGCCTGGGGCCCTGATTAGCAGGGAACCAGGCCAACTAAGTCGAAAACCAGCTAAACACATGGCAAAAAATCTGGGGTAACCATAGTCAGGTAGCCACCTTCCTACACAACCCCCCGCCAAACGAAAGGAGATAAGGCTATCCTTGGCTAGGTAAGCCTATATTGCCTGAGTGGCCATATAAGGAAGTACCTGCACTAGCATGGGTACCCCCTGTCTCATGGTCCACTAAGCAGTCCCTCACCCTAGGGGTATTAGAGGGTCTCCACCATAGGGAATCACTACCTTGGGTGTGTTTATGCAAAGTTAAAGGCTGGTTTGGATATGGAGTATTGAAGTGAGGCTCCACTAATTTTGGGCTCAACTTCCTCCAATTATCTTCCACCATGTGTGCCTTTCTTTCTTCAACTGAGTTGCACTGAGCTCTCAGGGTCAAACTCTGGCTACCTAAAGCTGGAGGCTGGGTCCCTCTGTTTGGCTTGCTGGAGGGACAGTTCAGGTTTGGGCCCTTTGGGTCCCAGGTTTGGCTGTGCCCAACAGAATCCATCTGTGGGAGGTCCCTAACTACTTTTAAGGGGGCTCCCTCAGGAGTTTGTAAAGTTTTCACCTCACTAGGGCTACTAGTTTTGGTGCCCCTAATCTGTTGATGGGGGTGCTTTATTTGACAGGGGGCCCTCTGGGTCTCACTGTCCTTCTTGTCCTCTGCAGCCCTGGGCTGACTAAGGCAAGGTAGAGAGGGGCAGGTTACCTGCTCCAGACTGGATCCCACCTGAGAAGGGTCCACCGCCATCAGAGGCTCTGTCAGGCCAGGCCTAACAACCTCTGGGGCAGTTCCTTCATCAGGGGTAAGATCAGTTCCCTGAGGAGGCTGATCCTGTCCTACTGTCTGGTGAGGGGGAGATTTCTCTTCCTCCTCCATGCTCTCTGTTTGGGTGGAGTGATCCATCATTTCAGGCTTCACAACACACATATCTGTTTGAGTTTGGGCTGTGGCCATCACAGCCCCACCAACCTTTTCAGCAGAAGACTCAGTTTGGGTTTCTGCTGTTATCATAACAGCTTTGCTATTCTGTTTTGGAAAAGCTTCTGGTAAAGATGGGGCAGAGAGTTGCTCAGCCCTACCAACCTTTTCAGGAAGGACATCTTGGGTTGGGGCTGTAGCTATTACAGCCCCACTAACCTTTCCATTGGAGTTTACCATTCTAGAATGGATTTCCTGTTCAACCTCAGCCCAGGCTGAGATTTCTAAATCATTACCCAGTAGACAGTCTACAGGCAAGTTTGGTGACACTGCCACTCTCTTTGGGCCAATGACACCTCCCCAGCTGAGACTTACTACTGCCATGGGATGATTTGTTTGGATGCCATCAATGTTTGTTACCTGGTATGTGGCACCAGGTAAAAGTTGCTTAGAAGGGACTATACAGTCAGCCACCATGGTGATGCTAGCCCCTGTGTCTCTAAATGCTTCAACTTTCAAACCATTGATGATGGGTTCTTGTCTATATTTGCTCAAGGTATTTGGGCAATCAGAGAAGTTGGCAAACCCCATGCCAGTCTCATAAACAAGATCATTTGGGGATGGAGACCTGGATAGGCCAGGGTCCTCCTGGGCTCCAAAAGTAAACCCACCCAGATTTCTGGGTGTGCTCCCACTTCCTGGGGGATTACTGCTGACAGTAACAGGAGGTGTTGGAGCTGGCTTTGGAGGTATGTTTTCTTTATTGCCATTCTTGGGACAACAGCTGTCTGTTTTGTAATGCCCAACCTGTTTACAGGCATGACAATAAGGCTTTTTCTCTGTTGAAGAAGTGTCGCGGGGCCCACCCTTTTCATTGGAATTTTGGGGCCCTGGGGAAGTCTTTTCTTTACTTTTATCCCCACCCTTATCTTGAGGCTTGGTAGACTCCTTCTTCTGGTTATTGTCCTGATTCTTAGGCCTAATCCTGGTTCTGACCCATTTATCTGCCCTCTTTCCCAATTCTTGGGGAGAGGTCAAATCTGAGTCCACCAGGTGCTGGTGTAAGAGCTGGTTCTGACAATTACTTAGGATCTGCTCCCTCATAATCAAATTATACAATCCTGTGAAGTCATGTACTTTGCTGCCATTTAGCCAACCCTCCAGAGCCTTAGTTGCACAATCAACAAAATCAGTCCAGTCCTGAGTCTGTGTCTTCTGGGTGTCTCTGAACTTTAACCTGTACTGTTCAGTGGTTAAGCCAAACCCATCTATCAGAACACTCTTCAGGACTTTGTAATTGTTGGCATCCTCATGTCTGACAGTGAGGAGCCTATCTCTCCCTTTCTCTGAAAAGGAGTACCACAAGATTGCTGCCCACTGTTCCTCAGGAACCTGCTGTACCATGCAGGCTCTCTCAAGAGCAGTCATCCATTTGTGGATGTCATCCCCTTCCTTGTAGGGGGGCACAATCTTTGTCAGGTTTCTACTATCATAGGACCTGGGTTTCTCTTTAGGAATATTGCTGCCACCAGTGGCATCTAAGCCACACAATTTTCTTTCTCTTGCTAAAGCAAGTTTAGCTTGAGCCAAGGCTACCTCTTCCCTCTCTATCTGGAGTTGGACAGCCCTCATTCTGGCCCTATGCTCTTTCCTCTGGGAGGGAGTCATCCCTCTTTGAGATTCTCTTGAGGCACTAGAAAGATGAGAGTCCCCTGATTGAGATCTCACCCTCCTGTTGCCTGGGAGAATTTGGTTATGAGATCTGGAGTGGTGCTGGCCCTCTCCATTCCCATGTAGGTCTAGGTTGGCCTGGTTAAGCCTGGCAACCTGTACCTGGGTCACCCTCTGATCCTGATCTTCAGGCTCTTCTACATCTGAGCCTTCCTCTTCCTCTTCCTCTTCCTCCTCCTCTTCTTCATCTGGAAGATCCTCATTCTCAGGGGAGTGTATCCCCTCACCTGAATCTAAGGGAGCCTGACTCACCTTATCTAAGTCATCCTTTTCCAGGATAGCTATCAGGGAAGGAATGGTAGGGCCTCTGCCCTTTTTTAGCCCCCTGGCTGTGCACAAGGCACTCAGGTCTTTGTGGCTAAGGTTGTCATATCTGGAAGTTGCCTTGGTAGGGTCAACTGCTACAGGAGCAGAGCCTGAGGCTCCACCTGTATCAGACATGACTGCTAGTGAGGTGTAAGTGGTGCACTTACCTACACTAAGTGTTTTCCTACTGTACCTTGCTAGTGAGTTGTAGTCAGGGTGCGCTAGTCCCTTTAATCTACAACTACTAAGTTCAGTAGAACTTAATATGCTAAGCTTTTGATTTATATGTACCTAAGGTACTTGATGTGATCTTTCAATTTGATATAAAGATTGCAATGGTAAAACAACAGCAAGCTCAAATCCGCACCGCTGCACACCAATGTGAGAAGTTGGCCTGATATGTAGTGTTTCCAATTCTGGAACCACTTGGTATCAGTCCAAACAAACCCCAAAGATGTCTGGTTGTAAGTCAACCTTGTTAGACAAGCTATCCTAGTGGTAGCATGGACTAAGCAGCCTTAAAGGCTTAACTTAAGAGGTCGTGTTAAGCGAGCTGTTTTACCACATACAATCCTGTAATCAAATGAAAGGACACCACACAAGTATATATTATAAAAATATATGTGTTTATTTCTAAATTAATCCCCAGTACTCTTTATGAGGAAAGGGGCACAAGCGTTAAATCAAAAGCACAGTATAACATACAAAGTTGCACAATTTTGGATGAGGGCCGGTGGCCACTCAAACCATATACTAAAAAAATGGTATAACAGATACCAATCGAACAGTGGTTAGGCCTAGGGCCTAGAGAATCGCTGGGAGCAGTCAGGACTAGCAATGCTGAAGTCGGGAGTAGCCCACGGAATTCGGGTGCAGCACGGAAAGTGCGGCTTGCACCAATGCAATGTCAATGGTGCGTAAATGTTACACAAAGTGAGTTTAAAGATACTTCCGCTGAACCTAGAGGAACAAAACTTAAGACACAGACCCTAGAGGTGTGTACCAGTGTAGGAACACTGGCGTTGCAATGTTACCTCACCCACAGGAAGTGGGTGCACAGAGTCGAAGTGGCGTCGGGTTTTGACACGCAGGTTCTTGGCGCTTGGAGCTGAAGATGCTGCAGGCGATGGGAAGCAGAAGTGTCCGGTGGATCCAAGGGTGGATCTGAAGTGGTGAAGACCTGAAAGCAGAGGGGACAATGTTCAA
This sequence comes from Lissotriton vulgaris, assembly GCF_964263255.1. Lineage (NCBI taxonomy): Eukaryota > Metazoa > Chordata > Amphibia > Caudata > Salamandridae > Lissotriton > Lissotriton vulgaris. The sequence goes on along the minus strand of NC_141688.1, from coordinate 182,342,917 downwards.
AGTCACTGACCAGTGACCACCGTGGAACCAGATTGGAACCAGGCAAAGTCGGGTGCAAACAGGTGATGAGGTGTTGCTTCTCTCTGCAGCCACGTGGACACGAAGAGGTCAAGGACGTCCAGGAGTCGATCACGAGCTGTCCCTTAAAGGTTCTAGCTGATGGCGGTGTTGACAACTCAAATGAAGCAAACATGTCTTGGCTAATGCAAGCCACGGGGAAAGTGAAAAAGGCTTATTACTCGGACCAGCAAGGTCAGAGCGGGTACTCCTTTCTACAGGAGCGAGGGCAGATCTGGAGCAACCAGACCCACAGTGTAAATTGTAGGTTTTAATGCCAAGATGGCCGCTGACCACGTGACAAGCGGCCGGGATGGCGAGTCGAGTGGCACAAAACAAAAGGGCCCCACGCAAATCGTGGAGATGCTGGAGGGCTGATCTTTGAGGCAAATGCTGCTCGGTTGTGTGGCTTCTCAAACCCTAAAGCACAGAGTCGAGGGTGCCTCGGGTGCTGCGCAGTCAGCGTCTTGGGGGTCTTTCAAGATGTCCGCTCCCACGTCTCTTGGTGCCTCCACGGGTCCTTTCTTTGCAGGAACTGTGGATCGGGCTGGAAGAAGTCTGGGAAGCTGAGTCTTGTCAGGCTCTGCACTCGGGCTCCGGCGGGAGGCGGCGGCAAAGCAGATGTCGAGGTGCTGGGTGATGCCTGTGTTCACAGGGTGGCCCCTCCTAGGCCACAAGGGAGATGCTCTTCAGTCTTCTGTTCATCAGAATGTCGAAGTCCAGTCGTCTTCTTAGTTTAAAGTTGATTTCAGGATGATCTGAGTTGCATTGGCACTGCTCCCACTCTTATTCGAATCTGGTGGGCTGGACATCCTGCTAGGTCCCCTCCTATGGGTGGGACCCAGGAAGGGGGTGGTTACACCCCTTTCCTTTGATCCAGGCCGCGCTGGGGCTGGAAGGCCCCAGAACCGGTTTGGCCGGATTATGCAAGGGGCAGCCTTGTGCTCCCCAGGCAGTGTCTGGTTTCTTTGAAACCTCCTTGCTACAATCCACTATCTCCTGTCTGGGGTGGTTTAACACCGCCCTTCGACAGGAAACCCTTTGTCCAGGCCACCATTTGCTGAGTTTCGGTCAGCAGCAGGAGGCCAGACCCGTGTCTGTGGCAGAGGCATCCATTTTGTGGATCTGAGGCTCATTTTAAATCAACCGCGTTTCAGTAAAGTAACATGTCTTATCCCTCTAGAAGGGTGGAATGCTACCCCCGTCGCCAGAACTGGCGAGGGGGTAGTATTCCAATTCGTATGACACCTTACACGACATGTTTTGATAAAGCCAAACCAAAGTTGCTATATAACCGCGAGGATTATAAGGCGCTTAAGAGTATATGGTATGGCATTATCCCGGATCAGCTTAGGGAGTTGTTCCTGACAGCTGCAGACAGGCTCAGCTCATGCCAGAGCTCCATCTCACATAAAACCACGCACTCTGCCCCCAGGATTGATGAGGCCTTCCATAGGAGTGGCTTACAGGCTTATATATGTGTCCAGATATAGGTTTAGATATAGGTATACTATATCTAAGCAAGGGGTGATTACACCCACTTGCCCCAGCTGAGTGATCAGCCAGTTGTGTCAATTTTATATAGCCAGCCAGGGGTGGCAAAAGATATGCTGCAGCCCCTGGTAGGCCTTGGATGCACCTATGCCCTGGGCACCTATAGTGCTCTGTACAGGGGCTGATAAGGTGACCCAAGCCAATCTAGTTATGCACCTAGGGTACATGGAATCCATTTTACAGAGAGAGCAGATAGCCTGGGGCCCTGATTAGCAGGGAACCAGGCCAACTAAGTCGAAAACCAGCTAAACACAAGGCAAAAAATCTGGGGTAACCATAGTCAGGTAGCCACCTTCCTACACAACCCCCCCCCCCCCCCAAACAAAAGGAGATAAGGCTATCCTTGGCCAGGTAAGCCTATATTGCCTGAGTGGCCATATAAGGAAGTACCTGCACTAGCATGGGTACCCCCTGTCTCATGGTCCACTAAGCAGTCCCTCACCCTAGGGGTATTAGAGGGTCTCCACCATAGGGAATCACTACCTTGGGTGTGTTTATGCAAAGTTAAAGGCTGGTTTGGATATGGAGTATTGAAGTGAGGCTCCACTATTTTTGGGCTCAACTTCCTCCAATTATCTTCCACCATGTGTGCCTTTCTTTCTTCAACTGAGTTGCACTGAGCTCTCAGGGTCAACCTCTGGCTACCTAAAGCTGGAGGCTGGGTCCCTCTGTTTGGCTTGCTGGAGGGACAGTTCAGGTTTGGGCCTTTGGGTCCCAGGTTTGGCTGTGCCCAACAGAATCCATCTGTGGGAGGTCCCTAACTACTTTTAAGGGGGCTCTCTCAGGAGTTTTTAAAGTTTTCACCTCACTAGGGCTACTAGTTTTGGTGCCCCTAATCTGTTGATGGGGGTGCTTTATTTGACAGGGGGCCCTCTGGGTCTCACTGTCCTTCTTGTCCTCTGCAGCCCTGGGCTGACTAAGGCAAGGTAGAGAGGGGCAGGTTACCTGCTCCAGACTGGATCCCACCTGAGAAGGGTCCACCGCCATCAGAGGCTCTGTCAGGCCAGGCCTAACAACCTCTGGGGCAGTTCCTTCATCAGGGGTAAGATCAGTTCCCTGAGGAGGCTGATCCTGTCCTACTGTCTGGTGAGGGGGAGATTTCTCTTCCTCCTCCATGCTCTCAGTTTGGGTGGAGTGATCCATCTTTTCAGGCTTCACAGCACACATATCTGTTTGAGTTTGGGCTGTGGCCATCACAGCCCCACCAACCTTTTCAGGAGGAGACTCAGTTTGGGTTTCTGCTGTTATCATAACAGCTTTGCTATTCTGTTTTGGAAAAGCTTCTGGTAAAGATGGGGCAGAGAGTTGCTCAGCCCTACCAACCTTTTCAGGAAGGACATCTTGGGTTGGGGCTGTAGCTATTACAGCCCCACTAACCTTTCCATTGGAGTTTACCATTCTAGAATGGATTTCCTGTTCAACCTCAGCCCAGGCTGAGATTTCTAAATCATTACCCAGTAGACAGTCTACAGGCAAGTTTGGTGACACTGCCACTCTCTTTGGGCCAATGACACCTCCCCAGCTGAGACTTACTACTGCCATGGGATGATTTGTTTGGATGCCATCAATGTTTGTTACCTGGTATGTGGCACCAGGTAAAAGTTGCTTAGAGGGGACTATACAGTCAGCCACCATGGTGATGCTAGCCCCTGTGTCTCTAAATGCTTCAACTTTCAAACCATTGATGATGGGTTCTTGTCTATATTTCCTCAAGGTATTTGGGCAATCAGAGAAGTTGGCAAACCCCATGCCAGTCTCATAAACAAGATCATTTGGGGATGGGGACCTGGATAGGCCAGGGTCCTCCTTAGCTCCAAAAGTAAACCCACCCAGATTTCTGGGTGTGCTCCCACTTCCTGGGGGATTACTGCTGACAGTAACAGGAGGTGTTGGAGCTGTGTTTGGAGGTATGTTTTCTTTATTGCCATTCTTGGGACAACAGCTGTCTGTTTTGTAATGCCCAACCTGTTTACAGGCATGACAATAAGGCTTTTTCTCTGTTGAAGAAGTGTCGCGGGGCCCACCCTTTTTATTGGAATTTTGGGGCCCTGGGGAAGTTTTTCTTTACTTTTATCCCCACCCTTATCTTGAGGCTTGGTAGACTCCTTCTTCTGGTTATTGTCCTGATTCTTAGGCCTAATCCTGGTTCTGACCCATTTATCTGCCCTCTTTCCCAATTCTTGGGGAGAGGTCAAATCTGAGTACACCAGGTGCTGGTGTAAGAGCTGGTTCTGACAATTACTTAGGATCTGCTCCCTCATAATCAAATTATACAATCCTGTGAAGTCATGCACTTTGCTGCCATTTAGCCAACCCTCCAGAGCCTTAGTTGCACAATCAACAAAATCAGTCCAGTCCTGAGTCTGTGTCTTCTGGGTGTCTCTGAACTTTAACCTGTACTGTTCAGTGGTTAAGCCAAACCCATTTATCAGAACACTCTTCAGGACTTTGTAATTGTTGGCATCCTCATGTCTGACAGTGAGGAGCCTATCTCTCCCTTACTCTGAAAAGGAGTACCATAAGGTTGCTGCCCACTGTTCCTCAGGAACCTGCTGTACCATGCAGGCTCTCTCAAGAGCAGTCATCCATTTGTGGCTGTCATCCCCTTCCTTGTAGGGGGGGCACAATCTTTGTCAGGTTTCTACTATCATAGGACCTGGGTTTCTCTTTAGGAATATTGTTGCCACCAGTGGCATCTAAGCCACACAATTTTCTTTCTCTTGCTAAAGCAAGTTTAGCTTGAGCCAAGGCTACCTCTTCCCTCTCTATCTGGAGTTGGACAGCCCTCATTCTGGCCCTATGCTCTTTCCTCTGGGAGGGAGTCATCCCTCTTTGAGATTCTCTTGAGGCACTAGAAAGATGAGAGTCCCCTGATTGAGATCTCACCCTCCTGTTGCCTGGGAGAATTTGGTTATGAGATCTGGAGTGGTGCTGGCCCTCTCCATTCCCATGTAGGTCTAGGTTGGCCTGGTTAAGCCTGGCAACCTGTACCTGGGTCACCCTCTGATCCTGATCTTCAGGCTCTTCTACATCTGAGCCTTCCTCTTCCTCTTCCTCTTCCTCTTCCTCCTCCTCTTCTTCATCTGGAAGATCCTCATTCTCAGGGGAGTGTATCCCCTCACCTGAATCTAAGGGAGCCTGACTCACCTTATCTAAGTCATCCTTTTCCAGGATAGCTATCAGGGAAGGAATGGTAGGGCCTCTGCCCTTTTTTAGCCCCCTGGCTGTGCACAAGGCACTCAGGTCTTTGTGGCTAAGGTTGTCATATCTGGAAGTTGCCTTGGTAGGGTCAACTGCTACAGGAGCAGAGCCTGAGGCTCCACCTGTATCAGACATGACTGCTAGTGAGGTGTAAGTGGTGCACTTACCTACACTAAGTGTTTTCCTACTGTACCTTGCTAGTGAGTTGTAGTCAGGGTGTGCTAGTCCCTTTAATCTACAACTACTAAGTTCAGTAGAACTTAATATGCTAAGCTTTTGATTTATATGTACCTAAGGTACTTGATGTGATCTTTCAATTTGATATAAAGATTGCAATGGTAAAACAACAGCAAGCTCAAATCCGCACCGCTGCACACCAATGTGAGAAGTTGGCCTGATATGTAGTGTTTCCAATTCTGGAACCACTTGGTATCAGTCCAAACAAACCCCAAAGATGTCTGGTTGTAAGTCAACCTTGTTAGACAAGCTATCCTAGTGGTAGCATGGACTAAGCAGCCTTAAAGGCTTAACTTAAGAGGTCGTGTTAAGCGAGCTGTTTTACCACATACAATCCTGTAATCAAATGAAAGGACACCACACAAGTATATATTATAAAAATATATGTGTTTATTTCTAAATTAATCCCCAGTACTCTTTATGAGGAAAGGGGCACAAGCGTTAAATCAAAAGCACAGTATAACATACAAAGTTGCACAATTTTGGATGAGGGCCGGTGGCCACTCAAACCATATACTAAAAAAATGGTATAACAGATACCAATCGAACAGTGGTTAGGCCTAGGGCCTAGAGAATCGCTGGGAGCAGTCAGGACTAGCAATGCTGAAGTCGGGAGTAGCCCACGGAATGCGGGTGCAGCACGGAAAGTGCGGCTTGCACCAATGCAATGTCAATGGTGCGTAAATGTTACACAAAGTGAGTTTAAAGATACTTCCGCTGAACCTAGAGGAACAAAACTTAAGACACAGACCCTAGAGGTGTGTACCAGTGTAGGAACACTGGCGTTGCAATGTTACCTCACCCACAGGAAGTGGGTGCACAGGGTCGAAGTGGCGTCGGGTTTTGACACGCAGGTTCTTGGCGCTTGGAGCTGAAGATGCTGCAGGCGATGGGAAGCAGAAGTGTCCGGTGGATCCAAGGGTGGATCTGAAGTGGTGAAGACCTGAAAGCAGAGGGGACAATGTTCAAAGTCACTGACCAGTGACCACCGTGGAACCAGATTGGAACCAGGCAAAGTCGGGTGCAAACAGGTGATGAGGTGTTGCTTCTCTCTGCAGCCACGTGGACACGAAGAGGTCAAGGACGTCCAGGAGTCGATCACGAGCTGTACCTTGAAGGTTCTAGCTGATGGCAGTGTTGACAACTCAAATGAAGCAAACATGTCTTGGCTAATGCAAGCCACGGGGAAAGTGAAAAAGGCTTATTACTCGGACCAGCAAGGTCAGAGCGGATACTCCTTTCTACAGGAGCGAGGGCAGATCTGGAGCAACCAGACCCACAGTGTAAATTGTAGGTTTTGTTGCCAAGATGGCCGCTGACCACGTGACAAGCGGCCGGGATGGCGAGTCGAGTGGCACAAAACAAAAGGGCCCCACGCAAATCGTGGAGATGCTGGAGGGCTGATCTTTGAGGCAAATGCTGCTCGGTTGTGTGGCTTCTCAAACCCTAAAGCACAGAGTCGAGGGTGCCTCGGGTGCTGCGCAGTCAGCGTCTTGGGGGTCTTTCAAGATGTCCGCTCCCACGTCTCTTGGTGCCTCCACGGGTCCTTTCTTTGCAGGGACTGTGGATCGGGCTGGAAGAAGTCTGGGAAGCTGAGTCTTGTCAGGCTCTGCACTCGGGCTCCGGCGGGAGGCGGCGGCAAAACAGACGTCGAGGTGCTGGGTGATGCCTGTGTTCACAGGGTGGCCCCTCCTAGGCCACAAGGGAGATGCTCTTCAGTCTTCTGTTCATCAGAATGTCGAAGTCCAGTCGTCTTCTTAGTTTAAAGTTGATTTCAGGATGATCTGAGTTGCATTGGCACTGCTCCCACTCTTATTCGAATCTGGTGGGCTGGACATCCTGCTAGGTCCCCTCCTATGGGTGGGACCCAGGAAGGGGGTGGTTACACCCCTTTCCTTTGATCCAGGCCGCGCTGGGACTGGGGCTGGAAGGCCCCAGAACCGGTTTGGCCGGATTATGCAAGGGGCAGCCTTGTGCTCCCCAGGCAGTGTCTGGTTTCTTTGAAACCTCCTTGCTACAATCCACTATCTCCTGTCTGGGGTGGTTTAACACCGCTCTTCGACAGGAAACCCTTTGTCCAGGCCACCATTTGCTGAGTTTCGGTCAGCAGCAGGAGGCCAGACCCGTGTCTGTGGCAGAGGCATCCATTTTGTGGATCTGAGGCTCATTTTAAATCAACCGCGTTTCAGTAAAGTAAAATGTCTTATCCCTCTAGAAGGGTGGAATGCTACCCCCGTCGCCAGAACTGGCGAGGGGGTAGTATTCCAATTCGTATGACACCTTACACGACATGTTTTGATAAAGCCAAACCAAAGTTGCTATATAACCGCGAGGATTATAAGGCGCTTAAGAGTATATGGTATGGCATTATCCCGGATCAGCTTAGGGAGTTGTTCCTGACAGCTGCAGACAGGCTCAGCTCATGCCAGAGCTCCATCTCACATAAAACCACGCACTCTGCCCCCAGGATTGATGAGGCCTTCCATAGGAGTGGCTTACAGGCTTATATATGTGTCCAGATATAGGTTTAGATATAGGTATACTATATCTAAGCAAGGGGTGATTACACCCACTTGCCCCAGCTGAGTGATCAGCCAGTTGTGTCAATTTTATATAGCCAGCCAGGGGTGGCAAAAGATATGCTGCAGCCCCTGGTAGGCCTTGGATGCACCTATGCCCTGGGTACCTATAGTGCTCTGTACAGGGGCTGATAAGGTGACCCAAGCCAATCTAGTTATGCACCTAGGGTACATGGAATCCATTTTACAGAGAGAGCAGATAGCCTGGGGCCCTGATTAGCAGGGAACCAGGCCAACTAAGTCGAAAACCAGCTAAACACAAGGCAAAAAATCTGGGGTAACCATAGTCAGGTAGCCACCTTCCTACACAACCCCCCCCCCCAAACAAAAGGAGATAAGGCTATCCTTGGCCAGGTAAGCCTATATTGCCTGAGTGGCCATATAAGGAAGTACCTGCACTAGCATGAGTACCCCCTGTCTCATGGTCCACTAAGCAGTCCCTCACCCTAGGGGTATTAGAGGGTCTCCACCATAGGGAATCACTACCTTGGGTGTGTTTATGCAAAGTTAAAGGCTGGTTTGGATATGGAGTATTGAAGTGAGGCTCCACTATTTTTGGGCTCAACTTCCTCCAATTATCTTCCACCATGTGTGCCTTTCTTTCTTCAACTGAGTTGCACTGAGCTCTCAGGGTCAACCTCTGGCTACCTAAAGCTGGAGGCTGGGTCCCTCTGTTTGGCTTGCTGGAGGGACAGTTCAGGTTTGGGCCTTTGGGTCCCAGGTTTGGCTGTGCCCAACAGAATCCATCTGTGGGAGGTCCCTAACTACTTTTAAGGGGGCTCTCTCAGGAGTTTTTAAAGTTTTCACCTCACTAGGGCTACTAGTTTGGGTGCCCCTAATCTGTTGATGGGGGTGCTTTATTTGACAGGGGGCCCTCTGGGTCTCACTGTCCTTCTTGTCCTCTGCAGCCCTGGGCTGACTAAGGCAAGGTAGAGAGGGGCAGGTTACCTGCTCCAGACTGGATCCCACCTGAGAAGGGTCCACCGCCATCAGAGGCTCTGTCAGGCCAGGCCTAACAACCTCTGGGGCAGTTCCTTCATCAGGGGTAAGATCAGTTCCCTGAGGAGGCTGATCCTGTCCTACTGTCTGGTGAGGGGGAGATTTCTCTTCCTCCTCCATGCTCTCAGTTTGGGTGGAGTGATCCATCATTTCAGGCTTCACAGCACACATATCTGTTTGAGTTTGGGCTGTGGCCATCACAGCCCCACCAACCTTTTCAGGAGGAGACTCAGTTTGGGTTTCTGCTGTTATCATAACAGCTTTGCTATTCTGTTTTGGAAAAGCTTCTGGTAAAGATGGGGCAGAGAGTTGCTCAGCCCTACCAACCTTTTCAGGAAGGACATCTTGGGTTGGGGCTGTAGCTATTACAGCCCCACTAACCTTTCCATTGGAGTTTACCATTCTAGAATGGATTTCCTGTTCAACCTCAGCCCAGGCTGAGATTTCTAAATCATTACCCAGTAGACAGTCTACAGGCAAGTTTGGTGACACTGCCACTCTCTTTGGGCCAATGACACCTCCCCAGCTGAGACTTACTACTGCCATGGGATGATTTGTTTAGATGCCATCAATGTTTGTTACCTGGTATGTGGCACCAGGTAAAAGTTGCTTAGAGGGGACTATACAGTCAGCCACCATGGTGATGCTAGCCCCTGTGTCTCTAAATGCTTCAACTTTCAAACCATTGATGATGGGTTCTTGTCTATATTTCCTCAAGGTATTTGGGCAATCAGAGAAGTTGGCAAACCCCATGCCAGTCTCATAAACAAGATCATTTGGGGATGGGGACCTGGATAGGCCAGGGTCCTCCTGGGCTCCAAAAGTAAACCCACCCAGATTTCTGGGTGTGCTCCCACTTCCTGGGAGATTACTGCTGACAGTAACAGGAGGTGTTGGAGCTGTGTTTGGAGGTATGTTTTCTTTATTGCCATTCTTGGGACAACAGCTGTCTGTTTTGTAATGCCCAACCTGTTTACAGGCATGACAATAAGGCTTTTTCTCTGTTGAAGAAGTGTCGCGGGGCCCACCCTTTTTATTGGAATTTTGGGGCCCTGGGGAAGTTTTTTCTTTACTTTTATCCCCACCCTTATCTTGAGGCTTGGTAGACTCCTTCTTCTGGTTATTGTCCTGATTCTTAGGCCTAATCCTGGTTCTGACCCATTTATCTGCCCTCTTTCCCAATTCTTGGGGAGAGGTCAAATCTGAGTCCACCAGGTGCTGGTGTAAGAGCTGGTTCTGACAATTACTTAGGATCTGCTCCCTCATAATCAAATTATACAATCCTGTGAAGTCATGCACTTTGCTGCCATTTAGCCAACCCTCCAGAGCCTTAGTTGCACAATCAACAAAATCAGTCCAGTCCTGAGTCTGTGTCTTCTGGGTGTCTCTGAACTTTAACCTGTACTGTTCAGTGGTTAAGCCAAACCCATCTATCAGAACACTCTTCAGGACTTTGTAATTGTTGGCATCCTCATGTCTGACAGTGAGGAGCCTATCTCTCCCTTACTCTGAAAAGGAGTACCATAAGATTGCTACCCACTGTTCCTCAGGAACCTGCTGTACCATGCAGGCTCTCTCAAGAGCAGTCATCCATTTGTGGATGTTATCCCCTTCCTTGTAGGGGGGCACAATCTTTGTCAGGTTTCTACTATCATAGGACCTGGGTTTCTCTTTAGGAAAATTGCTGCCACCAGGGGCATCTAAGCCACACAATTTTCTTTCTCTTGCTAAAGCAAGTTTAGCTTGAGCCAAGGCTACCTCTTCCCTCTCTATCTGGAGTTGGACAGCCCTCATTCTGGCCCTATGCTCTTTCCTCTGGGAGGGAGTCATCCCTCTTTGAGATTCTCTTGAGGCACTAGAAAGATGAGAGTCCCCTGATTGAGATCTCACCCTCCTGTTGCCTGGGAGAATTTGGTTATGAGATCTGGAGTGGTGCTGGCCCTCTCCATTCCCATGTAGGTCTAGGTTGGCCTGGTTAAGCCTGGCAACCTGTACCTGGGTCACCCTCTGATCCTGATCTTCAGGCTCTTCTACATCTGAGCCTTCCTCTTCCTCTTCCTCTTCCTCCTCCTCTTCTTCATCTGGAAGATCCTCATTCTCAGGGGAGTGTATCCCCTCACCTGAATCTAAGGGAGCCTGACTCACCTTATCTAAGTCATCCTTTTCCAGGATAGCTATCAGGGAAGGAATGGTAGGGCCTCTGCCCTTTTTTAGCCCCCTGGCTGTGCACAAGGCACTCAGGTCTTTGTGGCTAAGGTTGTCATATCTGGAAGTTGCCTTGGTAGGGTCAACTGCTACAGGAGCAGAGCCTGAGGCTCCACCTGTATCAGACATGACTGCTAGTGAGGTGTAAGTGGTGCACTTACCTACACTAAGTGTTTTCCTACTGTACCTTGCTAGTGAGTTGTAGTCAGGGTGTGCTAGTCCCTTTAATCTACAACTACTAAGTTCAGTAGAACTTAATATGCTAAGCTTTTGATTTATATGTACCTAAGGTACTTGATGTGATCTTTCAATTTGATATAAAGATTGCAATGGTAAAACAACAGCAAGCTCAAATCCGCACCGCTGCACACCAATGTGAGAAGTTGGCCTGATATGTAGTGTTTCCAATTCTGGAACCACTTGGTATCAGTCCAAACAAACCCCAAAGATGTCTGGTTGTAAGTCAACCTTGTTAGACAAGCTATCCTATTGGTAGCATGGACTAAGCAGCCTTAAAGCCTTAACTTAAGAGGTCGTGTTAAGCGAGCTGTTTTACCACATACAATCCTGTAATCAAATGAAAGGACACCACACAAGTATATATTATAAAAATATATGTGTTTATTTCTAAATTAATCCCCAGTACTCTTTATGAGGAAAGGGGCACAAGCGTTAAATCAAAAGCACAGTATAACATACAAAGTTGCACAATTTTGGATGAGGGCCGGTGGCCACTCAAACCATATACTAAAAAAATGGTATAAGAGATACCAATCGAACAGTGGTTAGGCCTAGGGCCTAGAGAATCGCTGGGAGCAGTCAGGACTAGCAATGCTGAAGTCGGGAGTAGCCCACGGAATTCGGGTGCAGCACGGAAAGTGCGGCTTGCACCAATGCAATGTCAATGGTGCGTAAAAGTTACACAAAGTGAGTTTAAAGATACTTCCGCTGAACCTAGAGGAACAAAACTTAAGACACAGACCCTAGAGGTGTGTACCAGTGTAGGAACACTGGCGTTGCAATGTTACCTCACCCACAGGAAGTGGGTGCACAGGGTCGAAGTGGCGTCCGGTTTTGACACGCAGGTTCTTGGCGCTTGGAGCTGAAGATGCTGCAGGCGATGGGAAGCAGAAGTGTCCGGTGGATCCAAGGGTGGATCTGAAGTGGTGAAGACCTGAAAGCAGAGGGGACAATGTTCAAAGTCACTGACCAGTGACCACCGTGGAACCAGATTGGAACCAGGCAAAGTTGGGTGCAAACAGGTGATGAGGTGTTGCTTCTCTCTGCGGCCACGTGGACACGAAGAGGTCAAGGACGTCCAGGAGTCGATCACGAGCTGCCCTTGAAGGCTCTAGCTGATGGCGGTGTCAGCAACTTGAATGAACCAAACAAGCCTTGGCTAATGCAAGCCACGGGGAAAGTGAAAAAGGCTTATTACTCGGAACAGCAAGGTCAGAGCGGGTACTCCTTTCTACAGGAGCGAGGGCAGATCTGGAGCAACCAGACCCACAGTGTAAATTGTAGGTTTCGTCGCCAAGATGGCCGCTGACCACGTGACAAGCGGCCGGGATGGCGAGTCGAGTGGCACAAAAAAAAGGGCCCCACTCAAATCGTGGAGATGCTGGAGGGCTGATCTTTGATGCAAATGCTGCTCGGTTGTGGGGCTTCTCAAACCCTAAAGCACAGAGTCGAGGGTGCCTCAGGTGCTGCGTAGTCAGCGTCTTGGGGGTCTTTCAAGATGTCCGCTCCCATGTCTCTTGGTGCCTCCACGGGTCCCTTCTTTGCAGGGACTGTGGATCGGGCTAGGAGAAGTCTGGGAAGCTGGGTTTTGTCAGGCTCTGCACTCGGGCTCCGGCGGGAGGCGGCGGCAAAGCAGATGTCGAGGTGCTGGGTGATGCCTGTGTTCACAGGGTGGCCCCTCCTAGGCCACAAGGGAGATGCTCTTCAGTCTTCTGTTCATCAGAATGTCGAAGTCCAGTCGTCTTCTTAGTTTAAAGTTGATTTCAGGATGATCTGAGTTGCATTGGCACTGCTCCCACTCTTATTCGAATCTGGTGGGCTGGACATCCTGCTAGGTCCCCTCCTATGGGTGGGACCCAGGAAGGGGGTGGTTACACCCCTTTCCTTTGATCCAGGCCGCGCTGGGACTGGGGCTGGAAGGCCCCAGAACCGGTTTGGCCGGATTATGCAAGGGGCAGCCTTGTGCTCCCCAGGCAGTGTCTGGTTTCTTTGAAACTTCCCTGCTACAATCCACTATCTCCTGTCTGGGGTGGTTTAACACCGCCCTTCGACAGGAAACCCTTTGTCCAGGCCACCATTTGCTGAGTTTCGGTCAGCAGCAGGAGGCCAGACCCGTGTCTGTGGCAGAGGCATCCATTTTGTGGATCTGAGATCATTTTAAATCAACTGCGTTTCAGTAAAGTAACATGTCTTATCCCTCTAGAAGGGTGGAATGCTACCCCCGTCACCAGAACTGGCGAGGGGGTAGTATTCCAATTCGTATGACACCTTACGCGACATGTTTTGATAAAGCCAAACCAAAGTTGCTATATAACCGCGAGGATTATAAGGCGCTTAAGAGTATATGGTATGGCATTATCCCGGATCAGCTTAGGGAGTTGTTCCCGACAGCTGCAGACAGGCTCAGCTCATGCCAGAGCTCCATCTCACATAAAACCACGCACTCTGCCCCCAGGATTGATGAGGCCTTCCATAGGAGTGGCTTACAGGCTTATATATGTGTCCAGATATAGGTTTAGATATAGGTATACTATATCTAAGCAAGGGGTGATTACACCCACTTGCCCCAGCTGAGTGATCAGCCAGTTGTGTCAATTTTAGATAGCCAGCCAGGGGTGGCAAAAGATATGCTGCAGCCCCTGGTAGGCCTTGGATGCACCTATGCCCTGGGCACCTATAGTGCTCTGTACAGGGGCTGATAAGGTGACCCAAGCCAATTTAGTTATGCACCTAGGGTACATGGAATCCATTTTACAGAGAGAGCAGATAGCCCGGGGCCCTGATTAGCAGGGAACCAGGCCAACTAAGTCGAAAACCAGCTAAACACAAGGCAAAAAATCTGGGGTAACCATAGTCAGGTAGCCACCTTCCTACAATTAGAATAGAGAGAAACAACATTTAGTGACACCAAATACATTCCTTCCTCCCAGATAACATCAGACATAATGTTTAGTACATGTTTAGTGTCTTGAATATATGAGGGCAATGACTGTACATAAGGTCTTAAAAATACATCAATATACTGTGAAATCCTTTCTGTGGGACCACCTATTCCAGAAATTATTGGTCTCCCCGGTGGACTATCTCTGTTCTTATGCATTTTCGGTAGTGTATATAGACAAGGTGCCCTAGGTGTTGATATAGTCAGGTAAATATATTTGTCAATGTCTAATAGTGTTAGGTCATACCAATCTTTAAGTTTCTTTTTGATTTTCGAGAACAATGTGTTCATTTTCGACCAGAAATAGTACAGACAATGCCTTGGTACCGCGATGGGTTCCAGATTCGCTCCGTCTTTTGCTAACCTCTTCATGGGGTGGTTTGAGGCGGAGTGGATCTGGGGCCATCGAGGACAGAGATGGATTGGTGATATCCAATATTGGGGCAGATTTATTGACGATTGTCTCATGATCTGGACTGGTTCATTTGATGACCTGCTTAGCTTCTTTGATTACTTGAATGACAATGATGTCAATTTACGCTTTACTACGAAATATGACACAAGGAAAATTGAGTTTTTAGATGTTGAACTAGATGTAAAGGATATGAAACTCTGCTCTAAAATGTTTTGGAAAGATACTAGTTGCAATGCAGTTTTGTACGCAACGAGTTGTCATCCCAATTATCAAAAGAGATCTATTCCCTACTCTGAAATGGTCAGAGCAAGGAGAAATTGCTCTGAAGATGAAGATTTTGAATACAATCTATCAGACATGTCAAATAGATTATTAGCCAGAGGCTATAATAGTGATGTGATTATGAAGGCTAGAAGGAGAGCAAGGAATCTACAAAGGCAGCATACCTTGGCAGAGAAAAAGAAAACTGATGGACGCATGGATAAGGTACGGTTGATCACCCAATACAATACAGAGTCTAAAGTACTGTATTCCATTGTTAGTAGGCATTGGCATCTATTGAAGGCAGATAATGATCTGCGGCCATATATTACAGAAAGACCTTCAATTACATATAGGAAGGGCAGAACACTAGCCAATGACTTGCCCAAGTTATCCTATTAAAGGTAGGAAAGAAATTTGGTTAACTGGTGCGAGGAAGGGCTTCCACAAATGTGGACGATGTAACTCTTGTAGATGGGCAAAGAAGAAAGTGCTTCAATTTAGTTACAATGGCTCGGATACATATGTCATTGATACATTCATTAACTGTGACACGACTTATGTTATATATGTTATATCTTGCTCATGTGGACAAATATATGTGGGCAGCACCATTAGGAGATTGAGAGACAGGAAGACGGAACACTTCCGAGCTTGGAAGAATGGTGACACGAGATACCCTATTGCTGCCCACAGTGTTCAAAATTATGGCAACCAAGAACAACACCAGTTCAGTTACCATAGTATTGATCATATAACACCTGACCCTAGGGGGGGTAATAGACAGTTAAAGCTAAGAAGAAGAGAAGTGATTTGGATCATGAAGTTGAGAGCAGTAGAAAGAGGACTTAATGTTGATAATGAGTTTCAATATTATTTGGGACAAGAGTAACACTGTTGATGATATATGCCTGACGCGATGGAATGTTAATGTTATTATTATTATTTCAATGTAACTTGTCTGGTTTTACTTATACTTGTCAGCATGACTGGTAGGGTAACGAATGCCAAATAATTGCGGTCATGTAGAATTAACTAACCTTAACTGGTGAAAACAAGCTGCTAATTAGATTTGATGTTATCTCTTGAGTATAGCTTACAATTGAAATAGGTACTGATACATGCCTACATATGTATTATTGATGTATAGTGGTATTAAGTGTACTATGAGAACTAAGGCTTTGCTTTGGTGAGTGATCTACTAATACACCTTTCTCTATACCTACTACACTTTAACATACTTCTAATACCTTACTTCACTGGGAGTTGATATTACTTATTTCCAAGTTGAAAGTTCGACCAGGAGCTACGTATGCTAACATTAATATGTAGAGATGAGTTTATCGAAATAGTATAGTAGATATGTTGATACTGGAACAGGCTCATATGTATATAATTTATATGAATAGGATCGTTTGAGGGAAGTGCCTCTCCTTACAACCACCACATTATGCTATAACAAGATCATTAGGAGAATCTATACTTTTCGCGATAGTTATGTGACAACTATTAACGTGTGGGATTTATCCTCTACTTCGGTAAGAATAATATGGTATCTTACTTTGGGAGAGATTATTTTCCTTAAAAATATAATATAAATATAGAAGGGTTAAGACTTTTCTTGGTATTAGTTAATAATTACGCCATGTAATACTTGTTAAACGTATAGAACATTAAATAATATCACGGGGATTCCTTCGGTGATATTTTCCCACTACAATATGGCGGCCACTATTTTGTTAGATAAATAGACCTTTCAAGATGGCGCTGACGCAGAACGCCGTCGGACAGCGAGGACACTTGCCGCTGTTACACGGGTATGATGAGATCGCTTTACTTGGGATATGATTATTTCAACCTACATTGTAACTATTTACATATCTGTTATAAGATTTTACAACAGACTTCTCCTCTTATAGGAGGAACAATATTGGAGTTGGATATTACTGAATTTGGTTACCTTACGGTGAGCTTATACCGGGGAGTGATCTTTCAACACACGTAACGTACAGAGATTTTATATAGGTACTATCGCTTATTTGCTTATATCTTTTGGATGTATAGGTTCTCTGATATTATTGCGACTACATTTTGAAATAGTGACATTTACTATATGGAACGGAATTGACTGGGGACATTGAAATATTGATACAATATATGGGTAAGAACTAGGACTAATATTACATTATGGTAGTTATTACCAGATTTATAGATAGAATTGTGAATAGAGCGACTTCTTATTTTACAGTATACGTCCCCATACAATGACACATATGGATGGTGTTGGTAAGTCGAGGCGCCTTATACTCTTTCGATTTTATAGGTATACATTCAATTTTTATGTCACTTATTATAGTTTCAGACTGATGTTCTATTTACCACATTATGAGTAATAATATTTACGTAACCCCTAGTATAAACCAAGGGGGGCCGTAATGGATATTTCAAATTGAAAAGAAGACTTGCTTTCAAGCGATGTACAAAATAAATGTGGTTATTTGTCTTTTAAGTTATTTGAATTAGAGAGTGGCACACCTTATATGAAGAAATATTTGTATTCACGTTCTTTCTAGGTGAGTGAGATTGATATACCTACACCTAGGGAACAGAATTAGCGTGCGTACTATATTGGTTTAACTTTAACTTTAGCTTGGAGTAAGCACAGGCTCTGGCGACCACTATGGATATTATCCTTGGCTGCAGTAATATATATACGCTAGACTCAAATATATATGAGTTTTATTATGAAGAAATGACTTCTGATTAGATCTTAGGGAGCTGTAGACAGCAGGATTGTGAGTTGTATTTACAATGTCTGGTTTTTATCACTTAGACATTTTGCCGAGTTAACAGTAAGAGGAGGTCATACTTACAGGAGAGGATTACTATCTTCAGGTGAATATTCGCAACCACCTCCTGTTTTGATGTTACTGGGTTATAAGGTAGTCACAGATATTCAAGTTTGTCTATTATCTTTGGATTTTCGTGGGATATTTTCTCTCTATGAACTTCTCATGTATAATGCCTACATGACAGTTTGCACATAATAATTTCTTGAGGTGAAGGGGACTATACCTATTTTTCCTGGAAATTTTATGATTTGAAGTATTCTAATGGTGGGCAATATATATTCTTGTTACAGCCCTGAGGAAGTCTATGTGTTAGATTTACACACGACGAAACACGTGTTGGCAAGTGTATGGCAGCTGTATTATCCTCATTCAAATTGATGTACTGAAGATATATAACTGGAACTTTGGAAATTTCGTGGAACTTTGGAATAAATCTTTAAAGACGAACAAGAGACATTTATTTTGAAAGAATGGATTTGCAACTATTTTGAATTTTGTGGACTTCTGAGTAAGACTACTTTGGACTCTCGGAGTCTTCAAAAGGCGCGCCAGTAAGCGGATTACGCCACAATCCTGAACTCACCTGTGAACAAGGCTGCAAGACGGCTGAAACGCGTCAGGTTTCACGAAAGGACTTTGCTGTTATGTTGCTGTACTAATTGGAAATAAACCCATGTTTGCCCGCCAGTCCAGTGAGCAGTGCATTTCTTTCTACAGCAAGGAGGAAGTTTGGTGTGTATATATATATATATATTTGCAACAGGTTTTCCCCGGTCCCGGGGAAGAATGGAGTCGCTGAAAAGACGGCTCTGAATCGCTTATATCGGTGAAAATTCAAAATTTATTTCCATCAATCCATATGGGGGGTCAAACAACAAAAAAGCAACCTACGCGTTTCGACAGCGTCCGCTATCTTGATCACGGTCAGCTATATGTGTGAAGCTCACATTTTTATGAAACAAACAAAACATTAAGGTTACACCCCCTCGGTCTCTGGGTCCCGCCCTTCAGTTCTGGGTGTTCTGGGACTGGTAGTCTATGGATTACCTTCATGGTACTGGTATAGTTATTTTAAACATTTTCAACCAACAAGAAGCCTGGGGATGCATTACCATTGACTTTCCTCATTTTAGGTGTTGCATGCTGTCCACTTTTAAACATTTTATCGTTTTTGCATTAATTAACAATTCCATAGTGAACACAATCTAGTGAGGGGAAACCAAAGAGAACCCAATTGTTCTAGAATACTGCCCTCCAGTGGGCTTAGTCTGCAAATTGGTGCTTTGTTGGGGTGGATGAACCGTGTAGTGCTTGCTGGGACTGGTAGTCGTCTGATTACCTTCATTATGGCTAGGTTATTCTAAACAATGTGCTGTGCCCTCAGGGATTTATACAGTGTTGGTGAGTAATGGCATTTCATATTAGTCACATTATTCAGACAAACAACAATACAGTTTATAAGCAGAACACATATGTCCCCATACTCGGGTCCTGGCCAACAGGCTTCCATTACCTTACAACAAATAAAATGCGAGGTGGATATATATATATATCCACCTCGCATTGGCCAAGAAGCTGGGATGGCCGCTGACAGCGGCGGGCAGGGACGGGATCGCCACTCCCCCGTATTCCACGAACAGTCGTTCTCCTTTCTCTCCACAGAACGATATCCAGGCCACAGCTCGATTCAGAAAAGTGTTTTTATTCACAAACGCACTCGCATTCCCTTGTTCACGAGTGTTAGTGCAAAATGACAATACAGTTTAAATACAAATCATGTGACTTTTGAATTTCATGAACATAGAAAGCAGACTACCCAGTCGGATAATATCTGGAGCTATGAAAACATACTTGCAGTAAATGGCAGCAGGTCACACCAAATTAATCATACATAAATAATAATAAAATTCAAATTACAGTATTAGGATTATCGCTGATAATTTAGACAACATTTATAAAATGAAGTTGTGTTCCATAAAAGCGTAATTCGAACTCTCGACCTCAAGACAGTCTAATGCTAGGTGCACTACCATGCCGTGCCACTTTCGTCTTACTCACTTAATCGCCCCAGTGGGCTGTCGGGCATTTCGTTTACGCTATGCACCAACCCGAACATATCATGTTTGTGCTCGTTCTCAAGCCACAGTGGGCGTGCACTCAAAAATATATCGTTATGTCACGTATCTCAAAATTGTCTCATTCTTTGCTTAAGCAAACAGTGATTAGTCCAAATGCCGGTCTATCTGCCTTCCTTCAGGCAGAACCTTTGAATCAGTCGATCATACTGTTTAATGATATTACTTGATATAAACTTTGCTCCAGCCTCTCTGCCTTTCATGTGCTGTGAGTCACACTCTCCCAAGTTAATTCAACAGGTACCTGCGGTGAAAGAATAAATAAATAAACGTGAATATAGTTTCCACATTCAGCTGTGATTTGTGCACATTCATACATTTAAAATTAAGGATTACTGCAGCTGCTATGCTTTTAAAGGCAACAAATACATTATGCTACATTTACGTTTGCTAAGGTGTACCCCCAGTGCCTCATCACAGTTGTGGCCAAGGGGTTGCATGGTTTGGTACTTGATAATAAACCTTGATTCAAGGCGTCTCAGTTCTTATAGTCTGTTACCTCCCCTCTCTCTTACCGGAATCTGATCCAGTACTGTAAAGGATAACAGACTATTGTTACTCTGGTGGTGGGTTGCAAAATGCCTGGCAACTGGATATTGTTTATCCAAGTTCTCAATAGCCCTGAGATGTTGTAGGACCCTCTCCGTGGCTGGTTTGATTGTACTACCCACGTAGAATTTATTACATGGGCACCTAAGTGCATAGACAGCAAACTCTGTATGGCAGGAGACATGTTTCAAAATGTTATAGGGGGCACAGTGTTCAGACAGCTTAATTTCTTTAGTGCTGTGGCTGTACTTGCAGGCCTTACAACAGACAAAAAATCCCTGGACAGGTTTGCTTCTCTTTCTGTTGGCAACCAATGTCTGACATATTTTGTCTTTTAATGACATAGGTCTTCTATAGGTTATTTGTGGAACTCAAGGATACTTGATATTATGTCCTTGTCAGTTTGCAAAGCATTCCAGAATTTGTTAATGGCACCTCTCACCACTTTAGACTGTGAATTATAGTCTGTGATGAACCTGACTGTTTCCTGGTTCTCCCCATCTTTTTCTATGTCTTTCTGGGTTGACTCTTTACTATACACTTTTTTGACTGCTGCTGAAATACATTTCTTACTGTACACTCTAGCTTTGAATCTTTCACACATGACCATTTTTTCTTGCTCAAATTCTACCAGTTTAGTACAGCTTCTCTTAGCTCTGAGGAGCTCTCCCAATGGAATGGAATTGATCAAATTCCGGGGGTGACAGCCCTGAGCATGAAGGAGGCTATTTCCAGCCGTCTCTTTTCTGAATAGAGCTGTTGTGAGGCGATTGTCATCTATTCTGACTTTAAGGTTAAAAAGTCTATCGTGATTTTGTCAATATGGCTCGTTAAGGTTAAGTTAAAATCATTAAAATTTAGAGTTTGAACAAACTCTGTGGCTTTTTCCTCACTACCCTCCGAGGTGATAAAAATATCATCAATATACCGGAGCCATGTACGTACGCCGGTCTGGTATTGGTGTAGGTGTCTGACTACCTGCTCCTCCCACCAGCCCAAGTACAATCCGGCAAAGCTGGGGGCGAAGCAGATACCCATCGAAGCACCAAGCAGTTGATGATATATACTGCCATTAAAAAGGAAATAATTCTGGGTAAGACATGTGTGAATCATATCCAGTATCGAGGTAAAAATATAGAATGCCAGAATATCGACTTCCTATTTACAAACAGGTAAGTACAAAAATATCGACTCCAAAATATCGATAGGAAAAACTATAGACAGTCAAAATATCGATTTTTTTAAATATCTTAAAAGTAATTTAAAAGTAATATAATAATAAATATAATTAATTTAAACATACTAAAAATACTTAAATAAACTTAAAATTAATAAATAATTAATGTAACTTAAAAAATATTAATTTTAAAACACACACACATATATATATATATATATATATATATATATATATATATATATATATATATATATATATATATATATATATATATATATATATATATATATATATATATATATATATCCACATTATTAACAAAACATATACAATATTTTTTCTGTAGGATAGCGAGAGGGTTAAATTTACTATTCACACTCCAGAGAGTGCAACAGTAGGGAAAGCGTTGGATAGCGTAGGGCTAAAAATTACTATTCCTACTCCAAAGAGCGCAACAGTAGGGAAAGTGTTGGATAGCTTAAGGTTAAATATTACTATTCCAACTCCAGTGAGCGCAACAGTAGGGAAAGCGTTGGATAGCGTAGGGTTAAAAATTACTATTCGCACTCCAGTTAGTGCAATAGTAGGGAAAGCATTGGTTAGCGTAGGGGTAAAAATAACTATTCCCACTCCAGAGGGTGCAACAGTAGGGAAAGTGTTGGATAGCGTAGGAGTAAAAATTACTATTCCCACTCCAGTGAGTGCAACAGTAGGGAAAGCGTTGGATAGCGTAGGGATAAAAATTACTATTCCTACTCCAGAGAGTACAACAGTAGGGAAAGCATTGGATAGCGTAGGGATAAAAATTACTATTCCCACTCCAGTGTGTGCAACAGTAGGTAAAGTGTTGGATAGTGTAGGGGTAAAAATTACTATTCCAACTCCAGAAAGTGCATCAGTAGGGAAAGCGTTGGATAGCGTAGGGGTAAAAATTACTATTCCCACTCCAGTGAGTGCAACAGTAGGGAAAGTGTTGGATAGCGTAGGAGTAAAAATTACTATTCCTACTCCAGTGAGTGCAACAGTAGGGAAAGCGTTGGATAGCTTAGGGATAAAAATTACTATTCCTACTCCAGAGAGTGCAACAGTAGAGAAAGCGTTGGATAGCTTAGGGGTAAAAATTACTATTCCCACTCCAGTGAGTGCAACAGTAAGGAAAGCGTTGGATAGCGTAGGGGTAAAAATTACTACTCCCACTCAGGTGAGTGCAATAGTAGGGAACGTAAATAGTTCATATATAAATATAAATAACATAAATATTAATCCCAATTACAAATTAATTAAAATATTTTACAATTTTATAAAATATATTAATTAATCAATTTAAATTACAAATACAAATTAACTAATAATAAAAATTACCTACTAATACTAATTATTTACTAATTACCAATAAATTAATTTACAATATAAAAATAAATAAAATTAAACACAAAAAATATTATAAAAATGTAATTACTTACAATGAAATTACTTCCCAAGCTATTCCCCTATAAACACACAACCCACTACAGAAAATAATGTAATAAAAGTAACATATTTATCAATTAATCAATTACAATAAATTACAATTTACATTCTAATTAATTACCAATTAATAATTAATTAACAATTAATTCTAAATAAATAAATAAATAAATAAAATAACATATTAAATAAATTATAATTAAATTACTTCCCACCCTATTCCCCTATAAACCCACAACCCACTACAGAAAATAAATTTGTAAAATTAACATATTTATCAATTAATCAATTACAATTAATTACCAATTATATTTTAATTATTTACCAATTAATAATTATTTTACAATTAATTCTAAATAAATACCAATAAATAAAATAACATATTTAATTAATTATAATTAAATTACTTCCCACCCTATTCCACTATAAACCCACAACCCGCTACAGGAAATAAATTACTAAAATTAATATATTTATCAATTAATCAAATAAAATTAATTACCAATTATATTTTAATTAATTACCAATTACTAATTAATTAACAATTAATTCTAAATAAACAATAAATAAAATAACATATTTAATTAATTATAATTAAATTACTTCCCACCCTATTTCCCTATAAACCCACAACCCGCTACAGAATTATATTACACAAAAATTACAAATTAATATTAACTTACCTTAAATTCGATATTTTTGTTGTCTACATTATGTCCATTCTATATTATGTCCATTCTATATTTTTGATTCGATATTATGTTCATTCTATTCGATATTAAAATTTTCGAGTCGATATTTTGAATTTGAATTTGAATTTAAAAACATTTGTTGAGCGCACTTATACCAAGCGGTTTCATGGCGCTTTACGGATTAGGACCAGGAAGCAGCAGCAGGAGAGGGCGTGCTAAGTGGCAAAGGTGCTAGAAAAGAGGAAAGTTTTCAGGTTTTCCCGGAACTCTAAGTAGGAGGATGAGGTACGGAGCGCCAGGGGGCGAGAGTTCCAGAACACTGGTGCAAGGGCCGCAAATTTCGCCCCGCCAGCTTTATTTTTCTTGAAGCGGGGTATGGTCAGAAGTGCCATGTGGGTTGAACGGAGTTCTCTGCCCGGTAGGTAGGGAGTGATGGCTGAGCTGATGAACTCGGGGGCAGTGCCCATCCTGGCCTGGAACGTGAGGCAGCCTAGTTTGAATAGGGATCGTTCTCTCACGGGCAGCCGGTGCAGTGCCTTCAGCAATGGAGTGGCTCGATGGGATTTGGGCAATCCATGAATCAGGCGGGCAGCCTGATTCTGCACTAACTGCAAGCGATGTATGGCGTAGGCCGGCGCGCCATTATAGATTATGTTTCCATAATCAAGGCGCGAAAGCACCATAGCCATTACGATTACCTTTAGCGCCGGGAGAGAGAAAAAGCGAGATATTTTCTTAATTATCCTGAGAGAAAAGAAGCATGAGGATACCACTGAACTAACTTGAGAGTGCAAAGAGAGTTTTGAGTTAAGCAGAATCCCAAGGGTCTTGACTTTAGAGACCGGAAGTGGGGGAACACCAAGTGATGGGGGCCAAAAAGACGGGGACCATGGACTGCAACCACCTCCAGTCAAGACTAGCTCAGTCTTGTCTGGATTGAGCTTGAGGTGGTTGCAGTTCATCCAGTCCTGAATGAATAGCATAACGGTTTGAACAGTCTGAGCGGACGAGGGGGAATGGGAAAGATTGAAGATTAGCTGGAGGTCGTCGGCGTAGTTGAACACTGTGACCTCCAGCTGCTGCAACATAAAAATGAGGGGGTGGATGTATAGATTAAACAAAAGGGGGGAAAGTGATGAGCCCTGGGGGACGCCACACTCCACCTTACGGGAGGCGGCAGTGAAGCCAGCATGGTGGACCGCTTGAGCCCTGTCACATAGGAAGGACTCAAGCCATGAGAGGGCTAAGCCCTCTATGCCCGCCGCCTTGACACGGGTGAGAAGGGTGGAGTGGTCCACCGTGTCAAAGGCGGCGGACAGGTCCAGGAGGATAAGGGCTTGCGAGAGGTTGGTGTCAATGCCCTCGCGAAGTCCATCCATTACCGAAATAACTACCTTCTCCGTGGAGTGTAGAGGACGGACGCCCGCCTGGCGGGGGGAGAGACAGTGATTTGTTTCCACATGAGCGCTCAGGGTGGTGGTGACATGGGTTTCCAAAACCTTTCCCCAATAGGGCAACAGGGAAATGGGGCGGTAATTTGAAGGGGATGAGGGATCAACACCAGGTTTTTTCGGAATTGGAATAACGACCGCTGCTTTGTGAAAGTTGGGTACAACACCGTTGCTGAGCGAGTCATTGAGGAGTGTGAGGGGGGGGACAGGACAAGTTAGGTAGATCTCTCTAAGGACGTGAGCGGGGCCAAAGTCCAGAGGAGAGCCCGATTTTACCCGTTGGAGCAACGGGGGAAGAGAGTCCATGGTCAGTGGAGGAATGATGGTCAGTTTAGAGGCAGTGGGAGGGGGAGAGGGATTAACGAATGTTGGTGAGGGGGGGGTATGTTGATGTTAATTTTCGCAACCTTCTCAAGGAAGAAATCATTGAGTGAGTTGCAAAGATGTTGGGAAGGGGGGATCGTGGCCGTGGCTCTATCAGATGAAGCTAATTCAGTGCCCGTGGCAAAGATTTCTTTGGACTGGGACTCAGCCGCTAATATCCTATTAGAGTAAAAAACTGTCTTGGCCTCGAGAATTGCTTTTTTGTAGGTCTGGAGGACAGAGAGGTATGCGATTTTCAGTGTAGGGAAATAAACTCATCTCCAAGCTCGCTCAGCTCTCCGCGCAGCTAGCTTTTTTGCCTTGAGGTCTGAGTTGAACCATCTGTTAGCTGCGTGAGCCCTTTTAACCGTAATCCGTCTCAGGGGAGCGAATTCATTGCCCGATTGAGTCAGCCAGTTGTTGATGGTTGCCAGCTGAGCTGGGGCAGTAAGGCCTGAGAGGTCAGGGCTGGTCTCAGCCAAAGACGAGCAGAAGGAAGGCATGTCAGCTTTGCCCCATTTCCTGACCCAGATATTCTTACGGAGTAGAGGTTTAGCATCAGGGGCTAGAGCAAGGGAAAATGAAATAAGAGAGTGATCGGACCAGAGGCAGGGGGAAACAATAGGAGGTGATATGGGGACATTTAAAGCCCAGATCTGGTCCAACATGTGACCGTGGATATGAGTTGGACTGTGGATGTAATATGTGAAATTAAGACTGTTCATGAGGTCAGTAAAGTCCTTGAAGTGGGGACTTTCGGCAGGGTCGTTTGGCCAGAAATTGAGGTAGTCTATATTATGTCAAGTCAATATTATGTCTATATTATATATTGTTTTACTCGATATTATGTCTAGTCGATAATAAAAACTCGATATTTTGACTCTATACCTATATATATACCAGGGATATTATCATTTTAATGCCTATTTTCCTAATGGATGAGCAAATGCCCAAGAACTAATGAAGTGTTAGTCGTGACCATCGTGAAACGCAGACTCTTTCAAGCCAACCGATATTGGTTCTTTATTGTTCCCACGTCTTTGATCTTGTACTCTGTTCCACGTCCAAAGATGGAACTCAAAGTGGGGAACTGCAATCATTTTATCTTTCAAAACTGTACTCTTGTCCTTAACAGCACATACTTTAAAAACTTATATGGTTGCTACGTATTTTTTACATTGTTGATTGCAAACAAAGTTACAGTTTTAAAGCTCTCAAGGGTCCAGAGTCGCTTAGTGATGTCATCTATATTATATTTAGGAAAAAATGTGTACGAAACTGCTGCGAGGTTCCACCTCCATCAACAAGCCAATGCGAAAACGTTTACACTCAAATTAATTTGGAAAATTGAGAATATACTAAAATCAAGTATTGGAAATCTTTGATTAGAATGGTTTTATTCTAGTAGGGTTATTACTGAACATCAAGCACAATGAGTACTTATACATCTCCTCAGGCACCAAAAACACGATAGTGTTAATGTTCATACGCTGTAATTGAGCAGAGTAACATACATTATCACACTTCAAGATACGAGTCAGCCCGTTTCCTTGTGAAGATAATAGCATGTGACTAGGATCTCCTATGGGGAGGTCTAAAGAGTAGGCCAGCCATCTGCCAGAGCCGCGACAGAGGGTAGAATCCAGGAAGTACAGGCTTCCATGCAGTGGCGGCTCCACCATTAGGGCAGAGGGACGTCGCCCTACTGCTTTCTCACACTGCGAGAAAGCGGAAGTGCCTGGTTTGGGGCAGGCGGGTAGGGCGACCTGCTCGAGGGCAGGGGAGAGTGGCTTGCCCACTATTATGGGCCATGACTGTTTAGTCAAAGCAGTCATGCGCACTCCCCCTTTTCTCTATGTAGGTTGCATAGAGAAAAGGACCTCCCTGCAGGCTCCCGGCTAGGCACCGTCTGCACCAATCACAACGCTGCCATTGCAGCATTGTGATTGGCTTTGAGGATGGCAGGGAGGATACCTGTAGAAAACGCCTACCCGGGCCGGGAACAGCAGGAAAACGCGGGACTGGTGCAAGGTAGGTTTTTTAAAATTGTAATTAATCCGTCCCGCTACCTCCCACCCGACAGCCCTCACCCCCGAATGTGCGCGCCCCCCACCCCCTCCCCCGTCATGCCTGCTCGGCCGCGACTGCATAAATAATTTCTAGTTACACGTGTGTCACTCATGGAATGGCTTGCATTACTAGCCTGGTTGAGGCAGTGAAGAATGGAAAAGTGTATTATGTATGCGCAATACATCGCGCTACGTAATTGACAATTCATGTTTTTTGTGGTAGTGGAGAGCTTCTCTTCTGGTAAGATCAGTGGTCATGATTTGTGCCTGTGCAATGCATCGCGCAACGTACCTTGAACCCATTTATACAATTTGATTTGTATCTTGTGTAATTATACATCCCAATTTTCACCTTGGAGTTCCTTGTTAACTCCGTAACATGTCTTGATTTTCATTTGTATTACACGTACGTTTTTTACTTGAAGATTGTTAATAAAAGCAAGAAAAGAACTCTGAGTCCTACTGAAGTGTTCCTTTCGGATTATTGTATTGATTGCTATTGTTAAATGGACACTATGTGGAGTGCTTATCCATTGTGCTGTTTGAAATTATGTTGGGAGTCTAGGGGTATATGACTCCAGGTTTTTTAGCACCCACAATCAATTTATTGTACCACACTAGGGGGCATATTATCAAGGGGGTTTATCTCCGCTTTTTTGGCTTTAAAAGCCAAGAAAGCGGAGATAAAATTATCTCCCTATTACCTAGCTGTCGCTAACACCAGTTAGCGACAGCTAGTAGGAGATAGCGACCCTCTTGGGCCCCGCTTTGCATGTCAGTGATATTTATCACTAATGACATGCAAAGTGGGCGTGCCAAGATGTTAGCGACTGGAAACAGTCGCTAACATCGCTATCTCCTATTACCAACTTTTGGAGATATTTGCGCTAAGCGTGAATATCTCCAAAAGCTAACACCTGCCCTGAGCAGTTCTTAGCCATGTTATCCAATGGGAGGTGGATAACATGGCTAAGAGCATTAGCTCAGTAATGCATGAATATCGCTGACTTTTCAGCGATATTCATGCATTTTTTGCCGATTTGTATCGCTATACCTTGATAATAGCAAGGTTCCTAAGCGATAAAAATCGCTGAAGCTCTGCGATTAAAAAATCGCCGCTAAACCAATATAGCGATAATTATCGCTAGTTGTTGGTAATATGCCCCTAGATTGGATAAAGTGCAGTATCTTTGGCCCGATACCCCTGTTCTAGTGTTTTGCATTTCTACTTTAACAGTTGTTGAGATTGGCCTCTTTCCTTTGGCAGCTGAAAGTTGCGCAGTCCAAAGAGAAGTTTGTTCCCTGATAAGTCTGGTAGTGTGCATTTTATTCATATGCAAAAATGGCTGACTATAGCTTCTGTTGTTTGCGCTTATTTAGGCAGCACTGCTTTCAGTTGACTCTAAATAACAATTAACTGGCAGAGGTGTTCCTTGTGAGAATTCGGCTTCTCTTTAGATTAAGGGTTATTTTTGGTTCTGAATCACCCTTTGCCTCGTCAAAGGCCAGAAGCCTTCTATATGATGGCCAGCTGGTTAGTAATACTAAATGGGCTGCCTTGATCCTAGACACGCATTTCTAAGAAACAGAGGGGCATATTATCAAGGGGGTTTATCTCCGCTTTTTTGGCTTTAAAAGCCAAGAAAGCGGAGATAAAATTATCTCCCTATTACCTAGCTGTCGCTAACACCAGTTAGCGACAGCTAGTAGGAGATAGCGACCATCTTGGGCCCACTTTGCATATCAGTGATATTTATCACTAATGACATGCAAAGTGGGCGTGCCAAGATGTTAGCGACTGGAAACAGTCCCTAACATCGCTATCTCTTATTACCAACTTTTGGAGATATTCGCGCTAAGCGCGAATATCTCCAAAATCTATCACCTGCCCTGAGCAGTTCTTAGCCATGTTATCCAATGGGAGGTGGATAACATGGCTAAGAGCATTTGCGATAAACCTTGGTAATACCATAGTTTATCTGTGATAAAAATCGCCGCAGCTCGGCGATAATTTTTTCACGCTAACCAAGCAATAGCGATAATTATCCCTATTGCTTGGTAATATGCCCCAAAATCTTCGTGAGGTCACACAGGAACTGTACAGTCAGTACCTAGTTCCGGCAGGCCCAGGAATAGCCAGGGTGCTGCACTTATTTTCAGTGAGGCTGTACCCCGGGCCGTGCAGTGCCCTGCATTGCCCGGGGTACAGAGAGGCCAGGCCTTACCAGAGAGCGCCCATACCTATGCACATGATAATTGATAAACTGCACAAGGTAAGCCGGCCAGGCACAACTATTTGCTCGGCGCTTCCTCCATGGGCAGGGTTCGTTTCCTGCACACCACTGCTGGCGGAGTTGCATGTTTACTGGCCTGGGCACAGACGCCCGAGATTCGAGAAACACGGCCTGCATCGTGCAGCTGTGCTGTTAGTCCTCCTCACTGCAGCTCTACTGTTATTTTTACTATGCAAGATTATGTTTCCAAAGTGCTTGTTGTAGTGAAAATAATACAAATCACTATTGCTATTTTTTTTAGACAACAATAATAATTTTAGAAATTGAACCAGCATATTTTAGTATTTTGAAGGTGCTCTCTCTATGCATCGCCAGGGTGCATCAAATCATCAGAAAATTACAAAAATGGCTATCTCTGTGATATGTCAATGCCCACCTCCTGCAGCATTACCCTAAGAGCTACCGGAGCAGACAGGTCTGCTGGCTGATATGTCCAGGGTAAGCCTTCGGTAAGGCGGAGGGCATTCCACAAAAGGAGCAAAAGGTATTGAATGTGAAAACGCAGAGCACAATCCATTTGCCATTCTTCTTCCCTTTTTTTTTTTTTTTACTTTTTTTATTGGTTCACGGCATAAATACATCTTAGATCATAGATACAGCAAAATACAAATAGGAAATGACTTAAGTCATTCAAAACAGAAAAACCATATTGTCCATTATATACAAAACATACATAAAAGATAATAGTTTTAGTGAAATTAAATGGCATTTTCAATCTTCATAATAATCTGAAAAAGCCCCCCAGATTTTCAGTCCAATTTTTTTCCTTTTCCTAGACCCAGAAACTGAAAAAAGACCCCACTCCAAATTATATAATTTATACAATCGTGCTCGCCATTGCTGAAATAGTGGTGGATTTTCCTGAAGCCACTCTGTAGCAATACATATCCGTGCTACAGTCATAGTAAAAAAAATGAAATAGCGAAAACAATATAGTCCATCAGCACGATTGTCATTAGGAGTCTTTCCCAGCATCAACATGGAGTGAGTGATCGCTACGCGAACATTGAGCACTAAAGACATACATTTTTCAATATCTTGTATAAACCCTCTTAATCTGGGACAAGAAAAAAAAAATATGTAAGCTATGTGCATGATCGGCTTTGCACCGAAAGCATTTTCCATCAAAACCATCTCCCCATTTTGACATTCGTTGTGGTGTGTAATATAAATCAAACAAGGTTTTAAAGAACTGTGGCTTTAAATTAGCTGACATTAGAACTTCTTTGGAGAGCAAGATAATATCTTCCACATCAACCTCAGTATCCGCTAAAGTATCGGCAGATTTTACCCTTATTCTCTCCAAATCGTCCGGTTTCTCCTCCACGAGCAATCTATACAAAGTACCAATCTTCACCTGGCGACCTATACCCTCAACAACTTGATGCTTTTGTAAGCCATTCTTCTTCCCAGTGAAAATCAAATGAGTAAATCGTGCCACCAAAGACCACTTGCAATTACATTTTAGACTGCTATGGTTACTTTACGTGTTTTCTTGCCACGGCTCGATTGGAATTCCGCCAGCGTTGCCCATTTGTGGAGGGTGAATTCATCCTCCAGCTGGGAGAGTTATGATTTCACAATTTGCTCATTTTTGTTGAATTTAGTGGGAAATAGACATACGGACAAAGCAAGAAATTTAGTGTTTGTTTTTCTGCATTTGTATGGGAAGTGCACCTCGGGTCATGAGCAGAATGTAGTGAATTATATCGTGCAGTCAGCTTTGTCCATGCTGTTCAGTACATAAAAGTTCTTATGAGAGAAAAGTGGAAGGCTATAAATAACAGGGCACAGAAATAGGTGCATCTTTTCAGAAGGAGGAGACATTTAAAGAATTCCTTACCAAGGGC
Source organism: Lissotriton vulgaris (assembly GCF_964263255.1). Lineage (NCBI taxonomy): Eukaryota > Metazoa > Chordata > Amphibia > Caudata > Salamandridae > Lissotriton > Lissotriton vulgaris. The sequence continues at coordinate 182,311,326 of NC_141688.1, read as the reverse complement.
CTCCATGTATGGGTCTAAATTGTGACTGGAGTCTGGAGACCAGTTTTGTCGCTTGTTGCTTCCGTGTGTGGCAACCCCACCAGTAGAAACGATAAAATGGGAAGACTTTGCTGTTACATGCAGCCAATTCTTACACAGAGTACTACTTGAAATGCATTCATAATTTCTGCACTTTTTTTTAAAAATGGCGTTTCTTGCATGAAAACAGAAAATTATTTTAAGGAAATAGTGTCATATTGATGTACAAAACTGCACAGTCAATGAATGTATTTATTGTATAGTAAAAACCATTACAGGTTTTTCAGTGTGTTCAAAAGTTAATATGGGCAAATGATAACTTCAGCGCACACAAAGATGGTCCTCGATTGCTCATAAAAATTGGCAATTTCTTATATGATAAATTATTCAATCATATTGCTTTATTAACCTTCCTGCTTTCTCAAATTTACTTGAAAATGCTCCTTTTGTCCACTCTTTTTTCAAAATTTTCTCAGGGGAATACCTTCCAGGACCCTCCCTAGGTTGTTCGGTCTCGCTCGCTCACCACAGTGCGGTATGCCAAAAATGTTACGCCTTACCACTTTTAGATGTCACCAGCTGCCACTGCTTCCATGACAACTGCAGATCTCGCATCTCTGATGACAAATGTCAGGATCCAATACAAAGAAGAAGCTGAGGCCACCAAAAAGTCACAAGTATGCATGAGTGAAATGATACAGCTCAGTGAGCTGGACAGTAACTCAACACTTTCAACCACCACTGAAAGCCCTGAAATTCGGCCATGAAAAGGAGAAAAAGGACTTTGGTGTTTGCTTTGTCACCTGCTTGAAGAAAAGAACTCCAAGGGCTTGAAACTGAGCGTGTCTTCTGTTTTGAAGTCTCAGGGACAAAAAGGCTGCAACACCAGCTCCCCTGAATTTCCTTGCTGGGAATTCCAACCTACAAAGATGTGCCTGCTGCTGCTACGCACCTCTAAAAATTGTTTGTCGTGGGAGCTGAAAAATCAATGCAACATTGAAGAAGCGCGTCGTATCCGCACCTGTTACCGATGCATCGCCGAAGAAACGCCTGTCGCAGCTCGAGAATTCGCTGCATGACTCATCGGGTGCAACGATCTCCAAGTCCGAGATCACCGCACGGCATCGATCCCAGCGCAAGCCTGCTGTGCGGCTACACAAAACCACGCATCGTACTGTATCGATGCATCGCATCGAGGCACCAAGACTGTCGACTCATTGGTGGATGCAGTAAGGAACCGACGCATCACCTCCCTACGCAGTAAGAAACCAATGCATCGCCTCCTCACCTGTAAGGAAAAAATGCATCATTTCCCCTGCGCTGCAGTAAGGAACCAACGAATCAACTCCCCCTGAAGCAAGGAACCAATGCATCACCTTCCCTGAGTGTAAGGAACCGACGCATTATTATTATTATATATGCTTCTATAGCGCCTGAATAGACCCCCGAAGGGGTATCTCCGCGCTTTGCCATACAAAGGAGACCAGCTACTCTGCCCATAAACATTTTTAGTGGGTGGTAGGAGGGGAGTTAACTTCTCTGTGGCCATTGTGTTTGTTTTGCGTGACGCATCTAAGGTACCTTGCCAGAAAAGTGTTGTATTTACAACTTGCATTGAACTGAACTATTTCTACCATTTGAAAGCTTTATTTTTAATATTGTATTGTAGGTTTTTGTCATTTGGTCTTGTTTTGGTTTAGATATGTTGAAGCCATCTTTCTTGTATGATACCAAATGCTGTAAGCTTTTAGGGCCTGCTAAGTTGACATAATAAGCAGTGCACAAATGCTTGTACTTTTCCAATTGCTTCGGAGACAGAGCTTTGTAAGACAAGGTTTGATCAGGAATAATATGTGACAGGGAAGATGCTCTCGTAGGCCCAGACATTTCAGCATAGCACATTTTACTATATGTCTGGTCCTTTCTATTATGTTGCAATTATTAAATGGAAAAGCACCAGACTTACATCTTACATTACAGTGGAAAGTCCCAGAAGCTGCCCACTTGGGGCCACGTGGTTGGCAACAATATAGTTTTGACCTTACATGGTATATGACTACTCAAACTCTTGTTAATTGGTCAAATGAACTATGCTTAATTTGTGCTACGTATGTTACGATGCTACATCCTTTTGTGGTTTTGGCCTATATAAACTGTCAGACCCGTCACCTCTTTGGACATTCAGTGGCTTTTGCTGATGTCTCCGTGCTGCACGTTAATTTGCTGTTTGTGGGTCTCCAATAAACCTTGCTATCTTATGTGCTGACAGAGACTTGTGTTATTTGTATTATTCCTTATTAATATTTTTTCATCTTCCTCAGATAAAGATGATTTCTTTTTCTAAACTGGTATGGTGCCCATTTGTAGTATTTTCACTGTGTTACTGTATGTGTTCAGAAATGCTTTACACACTTCCTCTGAGATAAGCCTGTCTGCTCATGCCAAGCTACCAAGGGGGTGAGCAGGGGTTATATTAGGAGTGTATCCCCCTTACCCTGACTGGAAGCAAGGGTCCCTATTTGGACAAAGGTACCTACCTCTGCCAACACGAGACCCCCATTTCTAACATTGGTGTTTCAGTTACAAATGAGATATTATCAGGTCTAGGGGAGCGCGCGGTCTAGCGCCCGCCCCACTTACTTCACACATCCCTATTATACACCAGAGTTGTGTGCCTATGCCACCGTGCGCTTAGGTGCACTGTGGCAAAGCGCATGAGGCAGCTTCAGTAACTCGATGGTGGGGTTGGTGCTCTTATTGTAGGTGATTTTGTACAAATTGCCTCTGAATATGTTATCCTTTGTTTCATTGTGTTTCAGGAGCTCTCATAGCTCTTTGTTATCTTGCAGGAGAGGTTTTCTTCTTGTGGACTACATATCCCATCATGCTTGGAGGTGGCACGTTGAGCGTTGCAACGTCTTCATCCTCGCCCACGCCCCTTCCACCGTGCTCACTATACTTTGAGGCTACCTGAGTGCGGAGCTTCTGCTCTTTGTTCCGGCTCCATTTTCCAGTTGACGCCTTGTTGGTTCATTGTGAGAGCCTTTGTGCTCCCCTGGGCTCTCATCTGACAGAGGTCCTGCTTGTTGCCGTTGGCTATTCCTTTGTCAAGGCTGGCCCCCAACTGCTCTTCACAGGCTCAAGCCGGCTCCTGCAGAATTTCTCCGCAATAAGCCAGCACAAGTAAGGATTTTCAGAGGAGGCCGTACTCTGTAAGTAAGATTTGAACAAAAAGCGTCATGTAATTGTATTGAGACATCGCCACTTCGTTGTCTTGTTCAAAAGCGCATTTGCATGTTATTTTGTTCTTTGATTGCACAGTACTATCACAACTTCGTTTTTTCTTGATAAAAAAAAGCATTAAGCATATTATTTCATGCTGTAGTTGCACAGGAATATAGCAACTTATGTTTTTCCTGAGAAAGAGCTCATTTGCACATCATTTCATTACGCAGTGGCACAGAGACATAGTAACTTCATGTTCGCATAAGAGAGTCACTGTGAAAGCCCTATTTAGTTCATTAGTGAGTGGTTATAATTCATATGCAAAGTAATAAAGATTTATTTAGTGTTGCTAAACTTATATATATACTCATAGTTACTTAGACATCTTATAGCGAAAGATAACCTTGAGACAAAGCAATAAGAAGCACAAAAAGGTTCTGCTTGGATTAAAGTATCTAAACATGTCCTTAATACTTGGTTAATGTATTTTGTGTTGTTGCTAACATTTTCTTTTACAGATCTCCTTCCCAGCTTTTCCCATCCTATATTCCCTTTCCGCCGCTTGTTCACTTCAATACTCTGGTATATAAAAAAATCAGAGTTGAAGGTACGAGAGGTGGGTTCATTTGTGGTAATAATTTTCTGTCCCCTGTTCTGAGTCGATCATGGTAAAGTTCACACTTTCTCTTATAGATCATGTAAAAGAGCAGTGGATGTCAACTCCTATGAGCTCATGGGGCTAAAAGTACATAGGATTTACTTGCACTACTCCAGGCAGTGTGGTATATCAACATCTCAGACTTTTCAAAATCAATTGTAAACTTGAATAACTGCAATTACTACATCCAAATGTGGAATTTGAGATAACCGATCCATTTTACTCTGCCGCGCTACAATATTATACTTTTTAAATATTGGTCATCAGATATGTTTTCATTGTACTAAAAAAAGAAGCAATTCAAAATAAGATATATTGTATATCTAATTACAAATGTAAAAACTATTTCTCAACAAGGTTCTTTTTAAATATGAGTACATTTTTACCCTACCCTTTGGAGGTAAAAATTGAGAGACATGACTTTTAATACTGACTTCTTTCTATCACAAAACTTAAAATAATCCTGTGCCAGGACTTTTAACCATATCTTATACTTGGTTACAGAATTTACTTCCTCTGTTTCCTCAACTGCACAGACAGCTTTCTTTTTCATCCAAGTTTCAGTTTCCGGAGTAAATGGTCTTGCTCCACAATTGAATCCTGCCCAGCATTCACAGGATAGCTTATTTTGCACAGGGGATTTAGTTGGTGGGATTGTTGTACAATATTCTAGGTCAAGAGGTTTAAAGGTCAGATGTACTATACATTTATGTGGGCCTCCAATGTACACATTTCATTTTAGAAGGTTGAGAAGGTTTTACCAACTTCTAAAAAGGCATTATAAATATTAGGTGCCCGCTCCATTGGTTGGTGCTCAAAGGGACGATAAAGCAAAGCATTTTGGCCCTCCAATCCGGACAAGCGCTCTCTGATAGCTGACAGTTTGGATAAGATAGGCTCCATCAAGGCAGACAATAAGTTACTCACTCCAACCCAAAACTCTTTGTTCAATATTACGGATTGAGGTGCAGTATTTGCACAGGATAGTGATGCCGGGATTGGTGTATAGCGTTTTAGGACCCTAGTGTAATTTTACCGATTCATGCCCTTATATAGGTATAAAATATTGTATCCTAATATAGGCATAAAAATCACAACCATATTAAGACATAGCTCAAGTAGTCCTAAGACACCTTGGCTACTTCCAGTAATTCCGAAAATCTACAACAATTTCTTGGAAAAACCCGCCTTCAGCAGTCAGGGATTTCCCCCTGCATGAATATTAATTTATCCAAGAAATCATGTAGTTTTTAGAGAATCAAGTGTCTAATGACGTTATTATGTCCAATCTCACGTCAAACTTGGCACCTTCAAGGTATAAATATGCCGACACTTGTCCAAACAAACACACAGTGGTTTGGAGCAGTTCGACTATCTACTTGCCCTACGCCCTGCTGCTGCACTGAGAGATGCTGTACTTTCTCCAGCTGAGAAATCCAGTTCTAGTGCGGGTTGCTGGGAAATCGAGTCCTAAGAGAGAGATACAAGACCTTCTGCATTCTAAACCAAGGTACAGAGCTGATTAGACCCTAAAAGAATACTTGTAATAGATTTTTGGCAAAAGAATACTAAACTTAATCAATCAATCATAGCATTTGTAGAGCGCACTACTCACCCGTGAGGGTCTCAAGGTGCTGGGGGGGAGGGGTGCTGCTACTGCTCGAAGAGCCAGGTCTTGAGGTGCTTCCTGAAGCTGAGATAGTCCTGGGTCAGTCGTAGGTGAGTGGGGAGAGGGTTCCAGGTCTTCGCTGCTAGGTAGGAGAATGATCTTCCACCGGAGGTGGTTCTGCGAATTCGTGGGACGATGGCGAGGGCGAGGCTGGTGGAGCAAAGCTAGCGGGTGGGGGTGTATAACGAGAGTCGGCTGTGGAGGTAGTCGGGGCCCATGTTGTGAAGCGCTTTGTGTGCGTGGGTGAGCAGTCTGAACATGATCCTTTTGTAGATGGGGAGCCAGTGGGGGTTTCTCAGGTGGGTGGTTATGTGGCTGTGGCGAGGGATGTCGAGGATGATTCGTGCGGCGGCGTTTTCTATGCGCTGGAGCCTAGTCTGAAGTTTGGCGGTGGTTCCTGCGTATAGGGCGTTCCCGTAGTCCAGTCGGCTAATGACAAGGGCCTGGGTGACTGTTCTTCTGGTTTCTGTGGGGATCCACCGGAAGATCTTTCGAAGCATTCTCAGGGTGTTGAAGTATGAGGATGAGACTGCATTGACTTGTTTGGTCATTGTGAGGGAGGAGTCCAAGATAAAATCCAGGTTGCGAGCGTTGTCCGTGGGTGTTGGTGCGGTTCCCAGCGCCGAGGGCCACCAAGAGTTATCCCAGGCAGATGGGGATTGTCCGAGGTTGAGTACTTCCATCTTGTCTGAGTTGAGCTTGAGACGGCTGTGCTTCACCCTTTATTTCTTTATTTCGGCATTGAATTTGCCATAAAAGATTTGAATAACAAGACATACATTAAGAAAATTTGCATCTAAAATGATGAATACAATTTAAAAAAACATATTAAAAACACGACTGCTTGTCCATCAAGTCAAATTAATTATACAGATTAAAACATGATATTTGTAAATACAAAAGTGCGCCCCTCCTAGCTTTACAATTTTAAACCTTTTTTCCTGCGAACAAAATAAATGGAATATAAGAATCTACTGGCACTAAATACAATATATTGTGTTGTATCCATTTTGATCATTCTAAATGCACTCATACAAGATCTTATTCCTAAGAGATTGAACAGTGGTTTAATCCATTTTCTTCTTGCCTGCACATAGGCTGGACAGAAGAAAAGGATGTGCAAGTCATCCTCCTTATGATTACCCTCACACATAGTGCAGATTTCTTTTACATTTTGGGTGTCATCAATGTTCCTAGACCATCTTGCCAAAGTTGAGTTGGTCATAAGATTGCCGTATCTTAGTTTCATGTATAGGGTTTTTGCAAGTAGGGGTTCTACTTCATCTAGGAAGGACTCAAAAAGAGGCTCATCCTTGAAGCTTAGAAAGTTACTAACTAAGGACCCACTCCTGTTTCCACTCGTTATTTGGTTACAAATAAAACCCCAAAAAGCCTTTTTTAACAGGTTTTTTTAATTCGGCGGCAACCTTTCCGGGCTCTCGAAGAAATGGGATAGCCCCATTTTAGTGAACCGCATTCTAATATGTTTCAACCAGACATTGGAATTAAAGACATCTTAGTACAGAATTTCTTCAAGCCTATTCCTATATTCAAGCAATTCAGGTGTCGACCAAATTCTCACCCAAAACAATAATGGTCGGACAATAGTATAATGATCAGTTCTTCTTATGTTAAGGCCCATCTGAAGAGGTACCAGAGGGGTACCTTTTGGGGCCCTTACAAGACTGTGCATGAATGTATTGTCCATGATATAAAAAGCGTCCTTTGACATGGGCCCCCAAATCTCAGCGCCGTTAAGAGCAGCCGGTTGGACTTTGACTTTGAATAACTCTATTGCCGGTGATACAGATTTACTAATACTCGAACAATGCTTTTTAAGAATAGGTTTGGTGTTCTGTGCAAATGTTACCTTACTTTTTTCAATTTGCGATTTCCAAATGAAGTTGGAGTCAAGGGAAATCCCCAAATAGGAAAAATTATCAACAACTTCCAATTTTTGACCATTCAGTGTAAGGTATCCATTATCTGATTTAGTTGGATTTAGGGCCATACACTTAGTATTTTAGCATTAATTTCCAATCCTTTGTTATTACAATAGTTACTAAAGGAATTCAATAGTGCCTGCAGACCTTTCTTAGTTTGTGAAATTAAAATGGTATTGATGGAGCAAGGATTCGCACGTAACGCGACTTGCTCTCTTCATGAACCTCGCTTAAATCATAACTGTACTAACTCCGATTGTTTGTCATTTATTTGTATTTCCCCAACACGCGGGTGTCCCTAGGAGGCTTGCCTATGTGTTTTTCATCGTAATCAAGCTTGCACATTAATAAAATGGCCGCTTTGCAGAAATTCAGTCTGCGCATGCGTCGGTCATACCCATGTGACGTGACGCACTCGCAATCTGGAGGGAAAAGTTCGCACATGCGCAGTGATGTTAAAATGGCCGCTTGTCACTAATCATGCTTCATGCTATCTTAAGCCGCTTTTATCTATGCATCATTTCTGCACTAACTCTTAATGCTATAAGTATTATAAAATAAGGGATTAAGAGTAGTTGGTCATGGTGTACAGTGTATTCATTTTATTCTGTGTTATTAATTTGTTTTCGCTTACTTTTCATGTACCGCGTAAATGAGGGCCTTGACGTGAGGTTGGAATCCATTTTGAAGCTGACGTATCCCGCATCATGTGATCAAAGATCTGGGACGTGCAGCAATGGAACCTGACCAGATTGGCCATTGAAAAGGGGACTGTCCTTTCCAGGCGCACCTTTGCCCTTGAAGACTTTCTATTTTTATTCTAAATGTGCAACAATGTTGCAAACCTTTTCTTCACTATTGTACTTTCCCACACGTAGGCCTGGGAACCAGGTGTTAGGGGGAGGGATAATGTCACGTGCAGTATAGGTGGTACCTATGACCAAACCACCTCCCTTGACCAATCAGAAGATGGGACTTTGTCATTTTGCAACATTTATGGGTGGTCTTGGGGATCTAAACTTGTATAAATAGCCTAGCTTAGCTTAGAGAAATTGTCCGACTTGTCCGACTAGCAGACCTGTCACTGACCCTACGAACTCTATAGGTGCCTGATACAGAGTGCTGCGGAGCATTCTGCCTGAAACTTTCCACAAACTCCAAGGGGTGGAAATTAGTCCTAAGTGCTAAGCGAAGCACTTTGCTGGGAGATTCGAAAGCCCAATCGGGGTTATTGGCGGATTCCGTGCAGAAGAGGGGGTAACGCTGGCGTTGCATCCGATGCTGTAAGGGGTTGGTCGTGCCTTGGTGAACCCAGTCCTGACCCAGACCTGAGGGGTATCCTGTCCTGACTGTCCATGAGCTGTACCTGCTCACCTTCTGGTATTCCTGAATCCTTGAGGGTCCTTGTCCCGTTCTTTCCCAACTGACCCGTGGCCAGGGTTAGTCCTCATTCTCACCTAGGTAACTATTGACATAGGTGTCTGTCTATACTATACCCTCAACTTTTCCTCCTCTGATTAAAGCAATCTTGCCTGTGATATTCTCCATATCTCCTTTGAATGTAATTTCATGCAATTGATTATTAGTAAATGTTCCACTTTTACCCTTCCTATAGGACATTGATAAACCCGACTGTTTATCTAGCTTGTTCCACTTATTTCCCTTTCCCTTAGTATGGTTGCCGTGAAGTTAGAAAGATAGCATAAGGTTTAGGAAATAGTATAAAATTATTAGGTCACACATTAAGGTCTTCCTCACGTCTTTGCCCTAGATTAAACTGTATTAAATAAGTGTTCCTTATGATCCATGCCCTATAGTGTTCCCTTTTATTCCATGATACTCACTCTCCTCCAAAGTTATATTCTGGTTCTAATACTTATCATTGATGTATTACTGTGCATTTGCCTGCTTGTAATGGCATTTTCGTCCTAAACTTATACTATATAAAACCCTTAAAACCAACAAGGTGTCTGTGGTTATTATACATTAAAGAAATATTGAAGGTATCAAATGTGTAAAGTAGAATCTTCTCCCTTTTAGGAAAACCCTTATCACCTGTCCACTGCTAGCTCCTGATCTGTCAGGAGTAATGTGCCTGTGGTAAGTCAGGTACATGAATAGTATGTGGTGTAAGAGTCACCCAACCGATTACTCATAAGAGCGTGCGTGAAATCGCCTGGTTCACCCCAGTAAAACGTTAACATTGGAAATAATCACGCAAAGGGCCCAGTGCGTGGAAAAGTTTGGTGAGCCGGGTGACCCGCGCGCTCTATCAGTAATTTCTGGTAAGCAGAGGAATGGTTAGGACTAGTAAGATAGGTAGATAAGATAGTTAGAAAAATAAACCGTGAAAAATAAATGTGCTGCTAAAATATTTTATATTGACTGTGTTACTTAATATTTTATTGCGCAACTGTTCTTAAAATGTATTAAGTGGGTTTTAAATAATAATTTTATATATGTATTGCTGCTAAGTATTATATGTTTTGTTAACCAATTGTGTGTGATTGTTGAGTGTTGTCTGAAATCCCCGGGGAATTGTAAAACGGATGGTGAGTAGAATCCATCGCGTTCTGAGGTCATTTGTAGGGAGGAAAGGTTAGTGCATGGTTCAAGTGGAACTGGAAGCGCTAATTAGGTCTTTTTCGGAAAACTGTGTGAATGACAGTAACGGGACTGCTGATAGAAACCTTGGTCTGATATCACCTAGTAAGGGTCACACTAAGGGAGTAATAGAGTCATCGGAGCTTGTATGATAGCAAAGGGAAACGCTGACGAACCCCAGGCTTAGTATATATCCCGGAAAGTGGATGAGGCTGGGTAATAGCAGGTTTTCTAATGCTTGCGTGAGGGTAGGCAAGGGAAGTCTATCCGAAGTGTATGAAAAGTAGACAGAAGTGGTTTACTTGCAGTAGAAGAAGAACTTTCTATCTCTTTAGAACACTCCTACACAATGGCGAATGTTACATGTTGTTGACTAAAATTTACGTTAGCACCTTAGAGAAAATACAAAGTTTCCGTTACCTTGTAAAGGAGGGAGACAGTCGAAGGGCTGCTCTGACGTCACTTCGTGCCGCGCTGGTATTGGTTAAACCAGCGGGTGTGTAGTGAAGCCGAAATTGTAAGGGAGGGGTGAGTGCCTGAGCGTGAGAACGCGTCTCGCGAAAAGGCCGCACACCCATTGGTCGAGAACTTTTGCAACCTCTGCACTGATTGGTTGTTGAGAAATTGGAGTCGCGCTAGCATTGGAAGCACAAACGAAGTAAACATTTTCCACACCGAGCTTATAGGTTGTTACGAGCGGTGTATGTGGTACCCTGATTTTCTGCCTGATCCACGAAATCTAGGGTGTCATAAAGAGTTGATGAGAAAAGGCAGACCTCACAACATGTACGGAGGAAAGAGAAAAATGTCATTTGTCAGCAAAATAAAGAATTTCTTCAAAACTGACAAACCCGTACGAACTAGGGAGGGCGTGATCATTCCTCCGCCAAATACTCCAGCCTCTTTCATGATGTTAGAGAAAGGGTATCATACCTGTGTATGGTTAGAGAACTGGGTAAAGTACACTGGGGAGGATGGAGTTTTAGCCTTTCCCATTGATGGTACTTTTAACGGGAGAATCCTATTTAACCTAAGGACCCGAATGAATGAATTACATCCCAGACCTAGATTAACTCAGTATGAAGCCTTAGAGGAATGGGAAATTGAGGCTCTAGAGCGAGACAGACCCCGGATGGACAAGGGAGTGACCCGATGGTATCCAAAAATGGTAAAAGAAACCAAGGAGCAGAAATTAAAACAGTGGAGACAAAATATGATGGTAGAAGGGTTATTCCCCATGTTCGGAGCTAATGAGATGGCGGGAGATAAGAAATGTACTGAGAAAACCAGACACATGATGCCCCTGGGTGAATCGGAAGATGAGTTCTTAGAGGACTTATTTATGAAAGGTCCCCCGCCTTATAATGAAGACACCAGCTCTCAAAGCTTAAATACTCCATTGAGACCTTCAGGAAGAAGAAGTACTAGGGAAGCCGATTCCACAGGGATGGAACAGAGAAGAGCGGGAGGAGAGGGATTTGGTAGACCCGACCCCGTGGTCCCGAATTACAACCCTTTTGGAGAAGGACTAGTTTTGTCCACTCCATCAGCTCCGAATCTATATCCTTCTCTAGTACCCCAAATGATACAGGATCCCCCCATGAATAGAGTATTACACGAGCAGGAAAGGGATGCCCTGAGAGGACAGCGGAATGATCTCATACATGCCATAGCTCAGATAAATCCAAATCCTGAAGCCCTGACGACTCCAGTAACCATTGGTCCAGTTTTTCCCCTATATGGGGACAGAATGAATACTCCTAAAACTCCAGTCATAACCCCAATGATGCCCCTGCCCAGAAAGGAACCTCTCATTATTGATGACCAAGCAAGTGAATGTGAGTCCATGGCTTCCTTGATGGATCTGCCTAATAGGGAACCAGGACCTAGTATGTCTCAAGTGAGAACTCAGACTAGGAATAAAGACGTACTAATAGAGTCCTCATCAGGAACTCAAAGTGCGACAGTGGTAACTCCCGAGGAAATAGAAAGGTGGACCCGAGAATTAGAAAAGGGAACCCCTCATCCAAAACCACTAGATATTTATAAGCTAAGAATAGAGCTAGAGGAACTAAGCGCAGGAAATGTGGGTTTAGAACGATTGAATGTCCGGGAGGAAGATGAGTTGTTGTTCATGTGCAAACACCTTACTAGGAACGCAAAAATATACTATGACAAATTAATGGACACGGCAGTATGTATGGGAATCGATATCAGCAGATCCAAAGTACTACAGAAATCCTACAGAGTAGAATTTTCGGACAAAGATCTAGAAAACCTGAATACCGCAGGGAAGAAGACGCAGATTAAAGAACTGATAAACTTAGCACAGAAATGGGGAGATCTAGACACGTGGAAAGCCAGGTGGGCAAAGAAAAAGGAGGATATCAAGGAGAGACCACGGACTGCTGAGTACGTCCTACAAGAGGCTGACAAACCAGAAAAATTATGTCCCATGAGAGAAGTCCCAGGGGGAAAATATGTCCATGTCCCTTGGTCCAGACAAGATATAGTGTCATTTACAAATGATTTTCCAAAATTACGGGAGAAACCAGTCGATTGGTACCGACAGGTCGAACGCTTCATAAAAGTTCAGAAATGTCTTCTGAAAGACCTGGATGGTTTTTTCGACATTGTGGTCCCTGTAGATTTGTGGACCGACTGCAAAATTGAAATTGATTGGCCTAGCGAAGAATATGCGAGAGACGAGATAACAGGAGCTCCTGCACCTGAAGTAATGAGGAAGTATGAGCAAGTCATACAGTACCTCAAGAAAAAGGTACCCGCAAAGGAAACTGATTGGACCCGTATAGATAGAACTACCCAAGAACGTGATGAATCAGTTCACTCCTATTATGAAAGGTTACTGCAGGTCTTCAAAACTTACAGTGGAATCGATAATGTGGACCTGAAGGACATGACACATTTCTGTTATCGATTCGTGTTAGGATTGAGACCTGAAATATCTCAGTGGATTAGGGATAACAAAATCAGTTGGCAAGGGAAACCCATTGATGATGTTCTCAAATATGCCAAATACTGCGAAGATGAGATCGAGAACAAAAAGAAAGCCCTAAAGGAGAAAGTCATGTGGGCTCAGGTGAAATTAGCTGAACAACAAGAAAAACAGTTAAGTAAAATGACTAACAGTAATAATGCTCCAAATCCGAATGCTGGGGGTGGAGGCAGACCCCGGGTAAAGATGAGTAGGGAAGAGGCAATGGAAAAATTCCCCTGTCACGGATGTGGTCACATGGGACATTGGAGAGATAAATGTCCGCAATTGCAGGCTGGTAATGCCCCCGTAAATGGTTTAAATCCACAGGTGCAGAAAGAGGGGATCCGAAAAACCCAACAGCAGGTAAATCAACCCCCGGTGCCACGCGCACCTAGACAGAATTATAGGAATCAGGGTCAACAGAATGAAAGGGTCGAAGTGTGGGAAGGAGAGAATGAAAGAAATGCACCCATTCCACAGTACCTGTTAAATGATACTTTTCTCTGCGATGATCAATACTGACGGGGCCTGAGAGGGGAGGACAAGGAGTGCGTGCTTGGTGCCTCCTTACCGGTAGACCAGACTGGACCATACATTGAAGGAAAGGTTGAAGGGACAGATGTCACCTTTCTGTTGGACACTGGTGCTACCCGTTCCACTGTGAGAACAGCGGATGTTCCTAACCTACCCCTCTCGGGAGAAGCTATCCAAGTAGTGGGAGTTTCAAATCAGATAATCAGTACTCCGGTAACAGAACCTATGGAAATTTCCATAGGAAATTTCAAGGAAATGCACAGATTTGTGGTCTGTGATTCCAGTCCCGTAAACCTACTAGGACGAGATTTGCTGTGCAAAATGCGTTGCACCATCTTTTGCTCACCAAATGGTGTTGAAATCCAGACCCCAGATGAAGATGGCCTATATAAATTGATGCTACTAAGGCCCGACACAGACATTAAGCCCATGTCCATTGAGAGTCTACCTGAAGAACTGCAATCAAGCGTAATACCTGAAGTTTGGGATTTTACTGGGAAAGATGTAGGCTTAATGGCAAATGTAGACCCAATTAAAATAACTATAAAAACAAATGCTGTATACCCAAATACCAAACAGTATAAAATGAGTGCAGAAGTGAAAGAAGGAGTCGCAAAGGAATTAAACAGATTGCTCAAAGCAAACATCATTCAGGAAGTGATGAGTAGTCCCTGTAATTCACCCATACTTGGGATTAAGAAGCCTAGCGGAAAGTATAGGGTAGTGCAGGACCTGCGCAAGGTAAACCAAATTGTAGTACCTTGCTGTCCCATAGTGCCAAACCCCGCAGTAATACTGTATCAAATTCCTTGGGAGGCGGAATGGTTCACTGTCATAGACTTGTGCCATGCGTTCTTTTCCATCCCATTGCATCCAGAAAGCAAATTCCTTTTCAGTTTTGAATTCAACAGCCAGGTCTATGTCTGGAATCGTGTCCCCCAGGGGTACACCGAAAGTCCATCGATTTTCAACCAGATCCTAAAGAAATGTCTTGAATCCTTAATACTGCCTAAAGAGTCTGTCCTGGTACAGTACATAGATGACCTACTGGTGGCATCTAGAAGTCAAGACGACTGTGTCACTGATACCATTGCCTTGCTGAATCACCTAGGAAAGGGAGGACATAAGGTCTCGCCAGACAAACTACAGTTCTGCAAAACTTCAGTGAAATATCTGGGGCACCAGATAGAGAAAGGGATCAGGAAAGTCACTACAGAAAGAATTAAAATAATTCGAGAAATGTCACTACCAGTAACCCAGAAAGAAGTAAGAATGTTCCTAGGGGTTGTTGGGTACTGCAGACAGTGGATCGTGGGTTTCGCAGCTATAGCTAAACCCTTGATTAACATGACAAAGAAAGGAGCGGAAGACCCAGTTTGTTGGAATGATGAATGCATGACTGCTTGGGTAACATTGCGGAATTGTCTGTGCACAGCTCCAGCCTTAGGAATGCCTGACTATTCCAAGAACTTTGAACTGTTCTGTGACACGAGAGACAATTGTGCGCTCTCGGTCTTAACCCAGGAACATGGTCTGATTAGACGTCCCGTGGCCTACTTTTTGGCCGCCCTAGATCCAGTGGCTGCTGGATTACCTGGGTGCCTGAAAGCAGTAGCTGCTACCTGTACAAGCCTAGAGCAGAGTGAGAACATTGTGATGGGACATCCTGTAACTGTATTTGTTCCACATTCAGTTGTGATCTTACTTACCCGAACCAAAACACAGTATCTCACCCCTAGTCGGCTGACTAAGTATGAGAGGATTCTCATTGGTGCAGAAAATGTAATAATCTCCCGATGTAACGTTCTGAACCCTGCCACACTATTGCCCCTCCCCATTGATGTAGAGGCAGGAGGGGAAATTGACCATAACTGCATAGACTTGACTGAATTTAGCACAAAACCCCGTCCTGATATTAGAGAAGTGGCCCTAGTTGATGAGGACCTCAAAATGTTTGTGGATGGTTCATGCTTGAGACATGAGAATGGAGGTTTGAGTGCTGCCTATGCTGTAGTCACTTTGGAGAAGACCCTGGAAGCTTCCTATCTTTACGCAGTTAAATCTGCTCAAGTAGCGGAGCTCATTGCCCTGACAAGAGCTTGTAAAATTGGGAAAAACAAAAGGGTAACCGTTTATACTGACAGTCAGTACTGTTATGGGGTTGTTCATGACTTCGGCCAGCTTTGGTTGCAAAGAGAATTCATGACTTCCTCAGGTTCTCCTATCCGAAATGGAAAACCAGTACAAAACTTACTAGAAGCCATCCAATTGCCCAAAGAATTGGCTGTGGTCAAGTGTGCGGCTCACCGATCTGGAAATGACGAGGTGACAGCCGGAAACAGATATGCTGACCAAATTGCCCAGTACTGCGCCCGACACAAAATGTCCCTCCTAATTAAATTATGGGGAGGTGAAAGCAGCTGCCAACTGATGTTGTTTGAAAGATTGGGAACATGGGATGAATTGAGAGAATTACAACAGACATCAGACAAGAAAGAAAGGGACATGTGGAGGCAGGATGAATGTAAACCCAGAAAGGGGGATGGTGTTGTGGTCCACAAAACTGGTATGCCTGTACTACCTGAACGACTGGTTACCGCAATGGCACGGATAATACATGAACCAACACATATTGGGAGGGATGCCATGTGCCGTATGTTTGAAAAGGTGTTCTACAGTTCAAAATTCAGGAGCACAGCGGACAAACTTTGTCAGAGGTGTTTAGTGTGTCAACAGTTCAATGCAGGAAAGAAGACAGTAGTGGAACAAAGTACCATTGGGAGAGCAGAAGGTCCCTTCATTAGGATGCAGGCAGACTTCATAACAATGCCCATGTGCAAAGGATATCGATATGTCCTGGTCATAGTTTGTTTGTTTTCCCGGTGGGTGGAGGCTTACCCAGCAAAGAAGAATGATGCCCTGACTGTAGCTAAATTATTACTTAGGGAACTGATACCACGCTTTGGAATTCCAGAGACAATTGAAACAGATCAAGGTGGACATTTTTCAAACGAAGTCCTAAAAGAACTCTGCAAAGCATTCAAAATGGAGCAAAGGCTGCACTGTGCCTATCATCCAGAGGCTTCTGGAATAGTCGAGCAGATAAACGGCACTCTCAAGTCCAGATTGGCAAAACTGTGTGACTCCACAAAAATGAACTGGATAGAAGCTTTGCCCATGGTGCTGATGAGCTTGAGAAGTATTCCAAACAGAAAGACAGGCCTGAGCCCCCATGAAGTGTTGATGGGAAGAATGATGCGACAGGCATGGGTACCTGGACACAAACTGCTAAGTATTTCTGATGATATGGTGCTAGAATACTGCAGGCAGTTGGGTGACCAAGTGCGTTCTATCTCTCACCAGATTGGAGAGACTGCTGTCGAATGGCCTACAACTCCAGCACATAATCTGAGACCAGGTGATTGGGTGGTGTTAAAGAAACACACCCGGACGAGTTGCCTTGGACCGAAGTGGGGGAGGCCTCGACAAGTGATCCTTGTCACCACAACTGCTGTGAAGTGTGCTGGTGTACCAAAGTGGATCCATGCAAGTCACACGAAGAAGGTGACTGGTGAAAACGCGACTGAAGCCGAAGGTGGTCCAGCTGAGGAGACTCCAGAAGAGGGTCCGGATCCCGCTGACATCGAACTACCAGGCACAAGTCAAGAAGTTGAATGGTTTCCTGTTGATGACCAGGTTCTTGATCCAATAAGAACCCGAAAATACTCTTACTTAGGTAGTGAGTGGGACAGTGCAGGTGAGTCAGAACAAGAAGGAGAAGGTCAGATCATCAAAACCATCATAACATCTGATCAGGGAATAGGCCAAGTAGGGACAGAACAAGTCATCGACACTCCTCCTCCTGAGCCAGAGGAGACTGGAAAGGGACAGATAGTAGTCAAAGCAGAAGTTCATGCGGAAGAAAATCAAGAGATCGAAGAGCATGAACCAGGCCAGTTAGTAATAGATGAACGTGTTCAGGAAGAAGAGTCCAGTGAATCACTGACCAACGAAGATCAAATACAGTCTACCCCTGAACTAGGTCAGATTAAGGACCAGGCAGAAGAAATAGATAAAAGACCTGGAACTAGTCAGACAGGTAGGGAAAAGGACACTGCTGAAGCAATAGTGCGACAAAGAAGAAAAAGCAAAAGGGTTCACGAGGAAGAGCAAGTTTCCTCGACTACAAACAGGATCGAAAAGAAGGATGAACCCCGATATGTAAAAAGACTAAGAATAAGAATAAAAACAGTCGAAGAAAAACTAAAGGACCAACAACGGGCTGAAAGTGAAAGGAAACAAGCCCGAGGAAAGTCCATCCGAAAGGGCGGCAGAGTAAAGAAACAGAACAAACTGTATCGGAGCCCTGAGTGGACCTATCTGGTGTTGGAAGAAATTGATGAGCCCGAAGCTTGTGGCAAAAGCGACGAAGGGTCCATTGCTGATCGGAGTTCGGACGAAGACCCTCCTTGAGGTGAAACGAAGTAAAACCTCAGCTGAGAAGAAACGAAAAGGGGTTGAGAAAGCCACCTGTAAGATAAAATGTCTGATTCAAATGTCACTGGAAGGTCCAGATTTAGCTGTTGCAAGAAATGCTGTAAAGTATGCATCTGTAGTGTAGTGGTATTAGTAATAATATGGATAGGATTAACGGTGTTTATCCCTTTTATGATAAGCAAAGACCCTAACATGTATCCTACAGACTTGACGACACAAGACGCAGAAGTTGTACATACTGAAGAAACACCACGAAGTGTAGAAAGACATGACAATGCAATGAGTCTGAGACATACACGACCTGACTTAGAAGCATCAGATGAGGGAGAACTACATTATCCACAAATGAAGAACAGGACACACTTAAATGTTTTCGCAAACCTTTTAGTGCACTATGTAGAAGCTATGGAAATAGAAGATTGCTATGTCTGCATGATGCTACCTACTTCAGTAGCTGAAGGCGTGACATACCACCATTTACCCCTGACCTATGGAATTTCCTGTAGTATTTTAGCTAGTTTATTTTATAGAAGCACTTTACAGTATTATTACTCAAACACTGACGTTATCTTTTCAGAACTTCCTATTAGAGGGAATCTGAACCTTGTACATACCCTTGGTGGAGTGACTCGCTACATGGGGGAATATTTCCTGACTATAGGTGACATAGATCTGAATGAAGCTCGTAGAGACAACTTAACGTGTTCCTTACATGCTCAAGAGAAAATGTTCTTGAAAATGGCAGAGAAGAGAAGGGAAAAGTTTCAGAAAAAGGCAAATGACGAACAGAACAGAACCCCTAGATGGGCAGAAAACATGGATAACACCTCACAAAGCGAAGTTACTCCTGCTCTGTTGCTGGATTTTGAACGGAAAGGGAAACTCTGTCTTCATAGAGAAAAGACTAGTTATTATAACAATGTATTCATTTGTTCCAGCGAGTGTGAACATAATTACAAGGTAATTGGAGGTTGGGGTTTCAAAAATGGGTCAGAACCTGTGTTTCCAGGAATTTATTATATATGTGGAAACAAGGCTTATTTCAAATTGCCGGATCACTGGTATGGAAGCTGCTACTTTGGCATTGTCTTTCCGAAAATATACCATGTGAACAATGCAGCTGGAAGCAATGAGATTACTAATGGCTTAGTGCGTAGAAAACGTGAAAGTGTAGGAGAAATTATAGGTGATATTTTTAGCGCACTGATACCTGGAATGGGGGTAGCTCTGAATACTCATAGAATCTGCAAATTATCTACAGTAGTGGATCGGTTATCAACTGACACTGCTGCTGGATTTCTGATGATCAATACCGAGATGGTTGCGATCAGATCAATGGTTTTACAGAATCGCCTTGCTCTTGATACCTTATTGGCAAAAGAGGGCGGAGTCTGCAGGATGCTGAGGGCACAACATTGTTGCACTTACATTCCTGATAAAAGTGTCGAAATTAAGAAGTATATAAGAAACATTACTAATTTGGAAAAAGAGCTCAAACCATTAGAGGTTGACAGTGCCTGGAAGAGACTGACTGATGGTCTCTCCTCTGTAGGTAGTTGGTTTTCTAACCTAGGTAGAAGTCTTCTATGGAAAATACTGATGCCAATAGTTGGAATAGGTGTGATTGTTCTGATCATATTCATCTGTTGCAAGTGCCAGAAATGCAGAAAATATATAGTGAATAAAAGAGGAAAGCGAAAGGCTGAAGACTTAGAATTAGAAGAATTAAGAAACCAGATATATCAGAAAATAAAGAACAATCATACACACAGAGAGGCGGAGAGAAAACTCAACAATAAGTTCATTGAGGTTGAGATGGACGAATTGGATGAATGAAGTTGGCATCTGTTTTCATGTGTAGTGATGATAGTAAATATCATCAAAGAGGGGATTGATGGAGCAAGGATTCGCACGTACAGCGACTTGCTCTCTTCATGAACCTCGCTTAAATCATAACTGTACTAACTCCGATTGTTTGTCATTTATTTGTATTTCCCCAACACGCGGGTGTCCCTAGGAGGCTTGCCTATGTGTTTTTCATCGTAATCAAGCTTGCACATTAATAAAATGGCCGCTTTGCAGAAATTCAGTCTGCGCATGCGTCGGTCATACCCATGTGACGTGACGCACTCGCAATCTGGAGGGAAAAGTTCGCACATGCGCAGTGATGTTAAAATGGCCGCTTGTCACTAATCATGCTTCATGCTATCTTAAGCCGCTTTTATCTATGCATCATTTCTGCACTAACTCTTAATGCTATAAGTATTATAAAATAAGGGATTAAGAGTAGTTGGTCATGGTGTACAGTGTATTCATTTTATTCTGTGTTATTAATTTGTTTTCGCTTACTTTTCATGTACCGCGTAAATGAGGGCCTTGACGTGAGGTTGGAATCCATTTTGAAGCTGACGTATCCCGCATCATGTGATCAAAGATCTGGGACGTGCAGCAATGGAACCTGACCAGATTGGCCATTGAAAAGGGGACTGTCCTTTCCAGGCGCACCTTTGCCCTTGAAGACTTTCTATTTTTATTCTAAATGTGCAACAATGTTGCAAACCTTTTCTTCACTATTGTACTTTCCCACACGTAGGCCTGGGAACCAGGTGTTAGGGGGAGGGATAATGTCACGTGCAGTATAGGTGGTACCTATGACCAAACCACCTCCCTTGACCAATCAGAAGATGGGGCTTTGTCATTTTGCAACATTTATGGGTGGTCTTGGGGATCTAAACTTGTATAAATAGCCTAGCTTAGCTTAGAGAAATTGTCCGACTTGTCCGACTAGCAGACCTGTCACTGACCCTACGAACTCTATAGGTGCCTGATACAGAGTGCTGCGGAGCATTCTGCCTGAAACTTTCCACAAACTCCAAGGGGTGGAAATTAGTCCTAAGTGCTAAGCGAAGCACTTTGCTGGGAGATTCGAAAGCCCAATCGGGGTTATTGGCGGATTCCGTGCAGAAGAGGGGGTAACGCTGGCGTTGCATCCGATGCTGTAAGGGGTTGGTCGTGCCTTGGTGAACCCAGTCCTGACCCAGACCTGAGGGGTATCCTGTCCTGACTGTCCATGAGCTGTACCTGCTCACCTTCTGGTATTCCTGAATCCTTGAGGGTCCTTGTCCCGTTCTTTCCCAACTGACCCGTGGCCAGGGTTAGTCCTCATTCTCACCTAGGTAACTATTGACATAGGTGTCTGTCTATACTATACCCTCAACCTTTCCTCCTCTGATTAAAGCAATCTTGCCTGTGATATTCTCCATATCTCCTTTGAATGTAATTTCATGCAATTGATTATTAGTAAATGTTCCACTTTTACCCTTCCTATAGGACATTGATAAACCCGACTGTTTATCTAGCTTGTTCCACTTATTTCCCTTTCCCTTAGTATGGTTGCCGTGAAGTTAGAAAGATAGCATAAGGTTTAGGAAATAGTATAAAATTATTAGGTCACACATTAAGGTCTTCCTCACGTCTTTGCCCTAGATTAAACTGTATTAAATAAGTGTTCCTTATGATCCATGCCCTATAGTGTTCCCTTTTATTCCATGATACTCACTCTCCTCCAAAGTTATATTCTGGTTCTAATACTTATCATTGATGTATTACTGTGCATTTGCCTGCTTGTAATGGCATTTTCGTCCTAAACTTATACTATATAAAACCCTTAAAACCAACAAGGTGTCTGTGTTTATTATACATTAAAGAAATATTGAAGGTATCAAATGTGTAAAGTAGAATCTTCTCCCTTTTAGGAAAACCCTTATCACCTGTCCACTGCTAGCTCCTGATCTGTCAGGAGTAATGTGCCTGTGGTAAGTCAGGTACATGAATAGTATGTGGTGTAAGAGTCACCCAACCGATTACTCATAAGAGCGTGCGTGAAATCGCCTGGTTCACCCCAGTAAAACGTTAACATTGGAAATAATCACGCAAAGGGCCCAGTGCGTGGAAAAGTTTGGTGAGCCGGGTGACCCGCGCGCTCTATCAGTATCGTCTGCAAAAAGTTGCGCGGGTACCTTTTCTCCATTTATTTTTGGTGAGTCATTTTGGCATTCCCGTAAGTATGCAGGAATATCATTTACAAAAAGGGAAAATAATGTTGAGGCCAAAACACAACCTTGACGAACACCACGTTCAATTGGTATGTTCTCGGTTAGTTCCCCATTTGGGCCCCATTTGGGCCCCATCTCACCCTGGAGTAATTCCCAGCGTGGAACTCAATTATCTGAATTAATAAGCTGCTTGGTAACCCCACCTGATATAGGGACCTCCAAAGGAGATCTTGTGGCACTGAATCAAACGCCGCCCTGAGATCTACAAAGGCGACGTATACATGACCCTTTTTAATTTGGACATATTTCCAGTAAAGGCAGCAGAACCTAAATACTTGGTCAATGGTGCTCACTTTGCTTCTAAAGCCTGCTTGAAACTTTGTGAGCCCCATTTTCTCTTCCAGCCATACATTTCCTCGAGCCAAAATGTGTCTTGAGTAGATTTTCTGGAGAATGTCCATCAGGCTGATTGCTGGATAATTAGATGGCACTGACCGATCTCCCTTTTTAAAGATTAAAACTATCTCGGCTCCCCGCCAGCTATCCGGAAAATCTAAGCTACGAGATAAGATATTGAATAAGTAATTTAAATAGGGAGCCCATACCTTTAGATCATGCTTATAAAGGTCATCCGGCACTTTATCTTATCCTGGAGCTATGCCACTTTTAACCGCGTTAATGACAGCCTCTGTTTCCTCAATTGTGAAATCCAAATCAGCACTGGGCTGTAATAGCCATGGTGCATCATCAGTAATATTAGCGGAACTTCCACTGTACTTTGTATATAAAGCGGTGAAGTGGTTTACCCACGTAAGTTCATCTAAGAAGACATCCTTCACTATTCTACCATTAAGATCCCCATTTGCAGCTTACCTCCAGAACCCTATGGTATCTTTTGCTTTAGCAGCTACCAACATATCGGCCCAGTTATTCTCTTCCCAGTCCTTTCTTGAGTTGACCTGCACCTGCTTATATATTTTCCTCGCATTCTAATGTCTGCTGGGCATTTGGTTTTAATTGCCAACAAGAGATTCCCCTTGGATTCTCTACACGTCTTCCCATATCAAGGTTTACTATGTGACACATTGAATGAGCTTTGCAGACCTCTTTTTGGCATTTTTGTCGCCAGTGTTTTCAGCATCATAAAAAACTCATTATGGAGTTCCAAAAAATGTTCAGGGGTAGTTGACACAGATGAGGATCCTATTAAGGGTCCAAATCGTCTGTGCAAACTGTGAGTACATTTCGGTAAGTATCTCACCTTGCTCTAATATGTGGGGCCACTTTAAAGTGTGTCTATTATTACTAACAGAGAGTTCGTCTCCTCGAGATTCACCTGTATCTTGTGTCAATATATTCCCAATTCCTGTAACCAACTGAGCTTCTAGCAATAGGTCCAGAGGGTAATTAATGCTCTCTATCCTAGTTTTCACCTCAATATCAACCAAGTACTGCCAGATGGACAAAGAAACAATTACAAAATCTAGATTACTGTTACTGTTATTTCTACAAAAAGTTTTTTTTTTTAATACATCTGATGGAAGCCGTCCATTGCAAGCCCTAAGACCATGTTCTGCTGACAGCCTGGTTAATTGAACTGCCAAAACTGAGCATTTGACAGGCTCTATGTTGTCCAGCGGAGGTATACTATTAGCTTGGTCTTCTTCCTCAAACACATCACTAAGCCCAAATACCGGTTCGTAGTTACAATTAAAGTCGCCAGCTAGAATAACTACTTCTTTACCAACTATCCTGGTCAAAAAGGATTCTAGTTTTGTCAGGGTAGGGGATTCTTTAGAGGCAGGAGCTAGTCTATTATAGATGTTAATTAAATAGACCAATTTCCCTTCACATGATGTGATTTTTAGTGCAAGTATATCTTGTGAGCTAGTATCTATCACTTCTACCCGGATCCTTAAGGTTACCTTGACCCAGGTAATTAGTCCACCTGATGGCCTACCCCTTTTGGAGGGGACTGCTCCTATTCCAAACATTTTATACCCCACCCTGTGTGGTATTTCCAAGGCCCAAGATTCTTGAAGGAGACAAAAGTCACTGAAATTGATATACTTTGCCCATTCGGGGTCCCTCAAGTTTTTCACGACACCAGCTATATTCCATGAGATCAACCTTAGGGTTTTATCCTTTGCACTGCATATCTATGGTGAATCTGGGCCTGATGGTCTATCTTCTGATAGGACAGTTCTTATTAATTGTCCTCTTGAAGAGTAAGATTCATCAAGAATATTAGTATACCCCCCTGGCAATGTGTCATTATTTATGCTCCCCACCCTTATCACCCTTGGGTTAACATGGGTACCACAACCCTTTCTATTTTTGTCCCCCAAGTTCGTATCATTATCCAATTCTCCCAGACATTCTCTGTGGGAGTACGTGGATATGATACTCAATGTGGATAGTGGTCCATTTATGATGCTTGGGCAACCCACCATTGATGTCAGTCAGTCTACCGCTTCCAAGCAGCTGAAACTATTAAAAGTCGGTGCCCCAAGCCATTGCTTGAATAGCCCATTCCCCTACCACTGGGCACTCCCTGTGCACATCGGTTAACTAAGGTCCTGCTCCCACCCTCCTCAGGGCGCATCTTTAGTGGGTAGAAAAATGAGAGTGGTCTTGTTTCAATTGCAAATTTTCCCCCATCTGAATTCCATGTGCAGATGTAATGTGCAGTGTGTGGGTCCTCAAACGTGACAACCACACAATCACATGTGATTGATTTTGGTGGGTGCCCTATCCATGGTACCCTGCGAACTGTTAAGATTTTGCTTTTTATATAGTGGGGTAGGGGCCTATTTTTACTTAACCAGTGGGTAACCTTGTTTTTTAGGGCCCATAATGTTTCTTCATATTGATCCCCCAACTCTGGGACCCCTGTCAATATAGTTACGTAAGGACTGGCATCTGGTGGGAGGTTAATATATCCTCCTCGCCGAGGCCTCTCTGGTTGTGCCCCTAACTGTGTCCATGTAGTGGCCTTGGCAGTAATTCTGCCCTGTACTGACGGATTCGTGGGCATTGGTGTAGTACCCTGTGCTGGAATCTCTTTGGCTGTGGTAGTAGTGCTAACTTGGATTGTCTTAGATGCAATAGGATTATTTTTAGTCTTCGCACTGATTTTCTGGACTAGGGCCTGAGATTTACTCACACATGGAGCTGCCGGTGCTAAGGACGTCTTAATAGCACCTGCAGTCGATGGTCCCGCTACGGTAAGACTTGGTAATGTTATAAGTGTTTTTTCAACCTCGATCAACTGGTTTTCCATAGATATTAACCTAGTTTCTAGGGGAAGTAGGAGTTTTTTCAAAATTTCCCCAACATTTTTCAATAAAGTCACATTCTCCTCGTCCACGCACCCAGCTCCACTGTTAGATGTGCTATCTAGGATTAACAGATCTTGTTGACCCGCTTGTAAGTCTATATTCACAGCATGTTGGTCTCCCAGTGTCTCTTGTAGGGACTGTCCATTCCCCTCTGTGTTTGCATTGCCCCTCTTATCTTGTACCTTAGTAGTTTTAACCTTTTTCCTAGCATATGCAATGGTAGGGGGACGCTTCCTTTTTGGTATGGCACCCTCTTTCCTCCCACTTAGTTGGCACTGGTTGACCTCATTTCCCTGAGCCTCCCGCTCAGCAATTCCACTTGGCAATTTAACTGTCGTAAATAACACAGAGGGGGCTAAAATATCTACAGACTGTTCTGGTAGTAATTGAATCGGAGATGTTAGATTTGGAGATAGGCTAGGGATATGGTGTACGACAGCTTGCGTCATAATGGGAGTTGGGCCGGTGACATGTTCAGGGGTAATAGCTGATGCTATATGACCCAAAGATGATTTTTTAGACATTACAGGGTCCTGAGACATTCTTCTCGCAGCAGCTAAATCCAATGATACTCTTTGTTCCATTAGGCCTATACCCATATCTATTACCGAATTACTTCTGGTGATAAAGTCATCAAGAGTACCTGTTAACTGTTTGCCCCCTTTGGCAGTCTTACCTCGACTTTCCATAGTTGACATTCTGTCAATAAATCTAAATTTCTTAGTCCATGGAGTACAGTCAACAATCAATTATCTCAAAGGCAAGATATAACAAATAAAGGTTAGTGAAGTCGGAGTGAAAGAGAATGGGCCCAGCCCGGCCTTTATCGGCCTTGGACGGCCATAGACGGCACGCCGTTTGCCCGGGCTTCGACCCTCGCTCCGACCGACGCGCGTCCCGCATGCGCGTTCGCTGTAGCTGTTAAATAGCAAGAGGCGGCAGCGGGAAGAGGACCTGCTGCGGCCAATCAACCCCGCTGTGCTTGCTGGTCCTCGCAACTCCCGGTAAAGGTCCGTGAATACCGGGTTCCCCCACAGCAATACAACGCTCCCTTAGTCGGCTCAAGGGACAGGCAGCACCAGGTAGGCGTTCTCACAAGTTCGATTTATCCAGGCAAGAGGCGGCAGCGGGAAGAGGACCAGCTGCGGCCAATCAACGCCGCTGTGCTTGCTGGTCCTCCCAGTCCCGCGGACGTTCAGTGGGTCAGAAACAAAGTAGTTGTGCAGCGCCCTTCCTCACTCTCCACAGGGCGAACGGCTCCCGCGCAGCGGAGGCCGTGAGATGTTGCTCTAACTCCCAGTAAAGGTCCGTGAATACCGGCTTCCCCCACAGCAATACGACGCTCCCTTAGTCAGCTCAAGGGACAGGCAGCACCAGTCTGCTACTTCTTTCATCCCTTCTTGGAAGTTGGTTTTGGCGGTGGCTGGGTCCTTGGTGAGGGATAGTATCAGCTGGGTGTCGTCGGCGTAAGAGATTTTGTTAATGTTGTGTTTTCATCTCTGCGATGGTGGCGAGGGGGCTCATGTAGATATTGAAGAGTGTTGGGCTGAGTGAGGATCCTTGAGGAACGCCGCAGATGATCTCGGTGGCGGCGGAACGGAAGGGGGGAGGCAGACTCTCTGGGTTCTTCCGGAGAGGAACGAGATGATCCATTCCAGGGCCCTTCCTTGGATTCTAGTGTTGCTGAGGCGGTGTATTAGGGTGCGGTGGCATACGGTGTCAAAGGCAAGCATGGGCTGAAAATTTGTTCCGCTCGCGGAATTTGCGGATTTTCTGTGATTTCGCGATCTGCGAATCTCACGAAATCACGGTAAATCACGGTAAAATCTGTGAATCAGCAGGACGAATTTTCAGCCAAGCCCTTACAGGGTTATAGCAGCAGGTGCAAAAATTGAAGCTTATGTTTTGTAACTTTTTACAAAAGGGTTACAAAGAAATTAACTTCAACTTGGGCACCTGCTGCTGTAAGCCTGTAAGTGCTTCCTGGCGCCTCGTTGCCTACTTGCAACTATTCTCTGACCCTGCTCTGACCCTTGAAGCAGGGTCAGAGAATAGTTACAAGTAGGCAATTAGGCGCCTGTCCCGAAAATTGAACCTCCACAGAAAGCACTGACAGATATAAATACAAGCATTTGCAATGCAATAGGTCTCGCATTAGGAAAGATTGAGCTATTGATCTTGTAAATGACAATTTTTTTTATTTGTGTTGGTTTTGAAAATAGCTAAATTAATAGCTTTGTCATTTACAATGCCAATAGTTATAACTTTCCCAAATGTGACACCTATAGCACCGCCCGCAAGTGGAGAGCCGCTGATTCCTCTAAATTGCTATCTCACCTCTCTCTCACCCGTCCCCTGCTTCCCAACGATATAAGCACCAACGAGCTTTACGGGCATATTTCTGACTGGCTTACGACAGCCAGCGATATTTTTGCCCCCCTTACTAAGTTCCCCCGATCCCGACACAGCAACTCCCACAAATGGTCTACCCCCCAACTCAAAACCTTTCATTTGGAACTTCGCCGATTAGAGCGCAAGTGGAGGAGAGACTATTGCTTGTCTAGCAGAGACGTATATGTGGCCGCGCGCAATAAGTATAAATCAGCCATCTCCGCAGCCAAAAAAGCTTACGCCTCAGAAAGAATCTTATCGGCCCCCTGCAAGTCCAAAGAGATTTTTAAAGTCCTTAACAAATTCACCTCCGATCCCAGGATGCTCCCGACTCAGGCCCCCACACAGGAATCTTGCAATGCGCTAAGTACTTTTTTCATTCAGAAAATTGCTTTGATTAAGGACACCATCCCGACCACCCCACCTGGCGCTGGTTTCGTCTCTCCCCCCCATAATGCCCTCTCTCTCACTCAGTTTCCTCCTTTAGATCCCACATCCTTGGCCACATTGGCCTCCCGTACTAAGTCTGGATCTCCAGACGATTGTTGTCCCCCTTCCATACTCCGCGACATCTGCCTTTCTTTACCCGACTGCATCCTTCCCCTGCTGAACTCCTCTCTTTCTTCCGGTACGGTGCCCAGCTCCTTCAAAGAGGCCGTTTTGGTGCCTCTACTGAAGAAGCCTGGTGCTGACCCCGCCGCCCCGGCGAACTACCGCCCTATCTCCCTCTTGCCCTTCTTCTCCAAAATTCTGGAAGCCCACGCCACCACCTGTCTCTCACAGTTCATCGAGAGTTCCAACTTTCTCGAGGCCAACCAGGCCGGCTTCAGACCCGGCCACTCTACGGAGACTGTGATCTTGGCCGTGCTGGATGCCTTGAGAGACGGCGCTGACAAGGGTACCCCCCAGGCCTTGGTGTTATTAGACCTGTCAGCCGCTTTCGACACGGTGGACCATAACATCCTTCTCCACCGTGTCGAGCAGGCTGGCATCCAGGGCCTGGCGCTGGCATGGGTCAAATCCTTCCTGACCGGGAGGTCTCAGACCCTCAGCCTGGGCACTTTCAGAGCCCCTAGGGAGCACTCGCCCTGTGGGGTCCCCCAGGGCTCCTCTTTATCCCCACTTCTCTTCAACCTCTATCTTCGACTCCTTCTCTTTTCCTTGAGGCAGTGGGACGTCACCGTTTTTAACTACGCGGACGACCTGCAACTCATCTTTCCTCTCAATTCCCCTTCTGCTATTCCGAATTTCCAGGCAGCTATGTCCCACATCCTCCAGTGGATGTGTCAAAACCAGCTCAAATTGAACCCCGGAAAGACGGAGCTCCTTCTTCCTGGCAGGAGCTCTACCCACTGGGGTCCGCACTTTTGGCCAGCAGAACTCGGCCCCCCTCCCACCCCCGTGGCCTCGGTGAAGAGTCTCGGGGTCACTATTGACTCTGGCCTTTCTATTGGGCCCCCAAGTGGGGACGGTGGTCTCCTCCTGCATGTTCCAGCTGCGCAGGATCAGGAAGGTGGCTTATCTCCTCACTCCTGAAGCCCTTCTGCAAGTTATCATGGCCCTCGTCCTCTCCCGCTTGGATTTTTCGAACTCTATTTACCATGGTCTGCCTAAAACATCTCTCTCCAGACTGCAATCTGTTCAAAATCAAGCGGCGAGATTGGCCTTTGGGATTCGGAAATGGCAATCCGCCAAACCCCTTCTCTTTAAACTGCACTGGCTCCCTGTCATCTCGAGGGCAGCCTTTAAGATCGGCTGCCTCACCTTTAAATCTCTATCTGGCTCCTGTCCCGTTTTTCTGAAATCCCTCATCAGGCTCTACTGCCCATCACGTAACCTGAGATCTTCTCACCTTCACCTCTTGTCCATCCCCCCTATCAAACTTTGCAGATCTGGAGGCCGGAGATTTGCATTCCTGGCCCCTAAACTCTGGAACTCCTTCCCCCTCTCTCTCAAAACCTCTAATTCTCTCATTCTCTTCCGCAAATCCCTAAAAACATGGCTTTTCCCTCAATCCAGCTAAGTCCCTCTGTTCCCTCTGCATCCAACCAGCGCCAGGAAACCCACGGTGTCAGTGCGCTTTACAAGCACTCCTTACAATACAATGCAACATGTTTAGTATTTACATAACTTAGATGTATTGATATTACAAATTACAATGGCTTTTAATGTTTTTTAATTAATTAATACTTAAATAAAAGTGATTTTAATTTATAATGGCAATAGCTTAAACTTTTGTAAATAACTTTTGTGAAGATTATTTTCAGTGTATTTTATTGTGATGAAAATCCAAGAACAGAAGTGAAATATTAACATCTTTTTGTGACATTTGTAATAAAGCTTGAAACATTGAGAGAACATATTTGAAGCAGTTGTTGAATGTTTGCGCAGATTGATGCTGGGGTGGCGCTGAGTGGTGCTCTGGTGGTGCTGAGTGGTGTTGTGGTGGTGCTGAGTGATACTGGGATGGTGCTGAGTGATGCTGGATGGTGCTGAGTGATGCTGTGGTGGTGCTGAGTTGTGCTGTGGTGGTGCTGAGGGATAATGTGGTGGCGCTGAGTGGTGCTGTAGTGGTGCTGAGTGATGCTGTGGTGGTGCTGAGTGATGCTGTGGTGGTGCTGAGTTGTGCTGTGGTGGTGCTGAGGGATAATGTGGTGGTGCTGAGTGATAATGTAGTGGGCAGCCGCTGCGACGCAACTGCGGCGCAAAAGAGGCGCAAGCGCTTGTCATATAGATATATATAGCCTGTATGCTGTGTTAAGTTAGCATGAGCTTTTTAGGAGTTTAAACACCGTTTTACTTTTCTGCTGCTTTTGCACACGACACATAGCTGTTGCTTTTGCTTTGAGCCTAGTAGAATGTTTTTGATTCATGCAAGAATAATATGTTGTTACTCTGATATCAGCCTTGCTTGGGGAGTTGTGTCTGTACAGTGAGTGCAGAAACCTGCAAGGATATCTCAACACAGTGGTTGTTGTGAGCACTGATCTTCGCACGTTCCTAGACATAACATACATGCAGCTGCAACCAAGTTCTGGCATTAGGCGCGTTTTATATTGCTTTGCACAAGAGCATACAAACACACTTGATGGTGCTTCGCATGCTGAGAGCTGGTGGCTGATGATGTGATCCCTTACCACTAGGATCTTGAGGTATGGGGCCGCTCTGCTAAAACCCAAAGGGACCTTCTTAGATATAATATAATATACTAGCTAGGGAGGGAGAGAATTAGGTTATGTTAAACCCTATTCATTTTAGCATATTACCATGCTTTCACCGTTTGTGTTCTATGGACTAGTGACTATGCTGATTACTTTGTTTCTTATAATATGTTTGCTTGTATTAGCTAAGATACTGCGTTTGAGAACACTGCATTAGTGAATAAACATTTCAAATATGCATGTGCCCTCTTTTACTCCTTGTCCTGGATTGAAATGATTGTATAACGAAAGAGTGTTCATGTGTTCCACGTTACCTGAGGTGTACTAAGTCCATGTTCTGGTTTGTCTAAGCATTGGGAGTTAATGATAACCAATGAGACACTGATTGCTAGTCTGGTAGGGGATTTTTGAGCACTAAGGTGAGTTTTGGCACACCCTAATTCACTGAGGTTCCAAGCCTCTATGCACAGTTTGTCTGAGCACGGAATCCCTGCGACATGGTGCCCAATCGTTGGTGGTCATATTGCATGATACTTGAGTAGTACATTGTTCAGTCCTTAACCACTTCACTGTTGTTTCCGGTTAACGGCGGTGTCAGACAAAACCTACCTGTATCCGTATAGGTCCTTTCAAGCTTGAATCTTTCTAAAACGGTTTCATTGAGTTACTACCCAGTTGTGCTACAAAGTTTCCTTTGTAACTTTTTTTCTTTCTGTGTCTCTATGGCTGCGGTGGACATTGCGCAACATAGCTGCATTGCGGTGCGCAATCATTTTCAGACTTATAATGTCCCCGAAGATGGTATGGCCGTGATCTTGGTAGTGAGTGCAGAGGTGGCTTACCGTATGAGATCTGGGCAAGCGTCCCCAAGAACAGGATGAATTTCCTTTCTGGCTTGCCGAGAAGTTTGACCAGCTGGAAGCGGTATTTTCTAACATGTCTCCTGGTGAAAAACACAGGATTCTGACAATTAGCTTACCGAAGGACTTGACTCGCGAAATCGGTGACTGTGAGACCTGAGGAAAAACGTTTGCGGCGGTCTACACAAGGTGTTACGGCACTCCGTCTATGACTGTCCTGCCGACGGTCCTTAAATGTGTTCAGGATGAACACGGACCGGAGGCTGTGGTTGAATTGGGTATGCTTCTCTGTGGCACCTTTGATGTGGTTTCCGATCTCATACTTGCGAATGTCAAAGGGGATGCGGTAAACTTTCAGGTTGCCAATGCTTTGCAGGCGATTTCTGATGCTGATAAACCCCAGCAGTTGGCGTGGATTATTGTGGCGGCTTATAAAACAGTGGGCCGCCATTGTAGGGGTCTCAAGCCTTTTTCTACTAAAGAGAAAAAACAACCCCAAGGGCAGAAGTCAGAGACCGACGAACAGCCCAAGTCCAAAAAACAAAATTGGCCTAAAAAACAAAAACAGGGAAAACAACAACAACAGAAACAGGAGTCTCGTCCTGTGTCTCCATTGCCTGCACCCACAGAAAGTGTTTATGACTTGCGCGATCGCGCGATGATAAAATCACCTGATCGTTTTCACGTTTCTGACCAACGCTCTCCTCATTCTCTTCAGGAGTCATCGGCCTTTTCGACCGGTGGTGGAGGAGGAGGCAGGGGTCGGGGTGGTCAACAAGGACGTGACCAGCCCGCACGGTAATGGCAAGCAGGATGATTCTACACTGAGGAGACCCCAGTTTCAGAAAAAGAAAGTCGCTGCTTTAACAGCACACAGATATGCCACAGATAGTGATAACCCAGCTTTGGAATCTGACATGGGCTTTGACCGTGCTGGACAGCGCGGCAGAGATTACCATAGTGCGAGAGGCCCTGCGACCACTACTGAAGGTGACAGCGACTGACCGTTATGCTGTTGTGGAGACAGCTGACACTAGAGTAGCTCCCCCTGACAGACTCTATGAAATAGTCTTATTCATTGAAGGTGACATTCAACGTACTATAGAAGGGGTATTTAGGGAGAATCTTACGACTACCTATGACATTTTGTTAGCGGGGGCTGACTGGCCCCCACCTTTTGTGCTCGCAGCTCCGAGAGGGGAGGAGGTAATCCTCCCTAGTTTCGCGCACACTGTCTCGAAGGAGCATGCACTGAATTTTGCAGAGGAGTGGGCTAAGGCCCTTGCGCCGGCTGTGTATCGTACACACTGTGGATGGGATACAATTTCCCCACACCACGAAATTCCTTTGCGATCTATGCCACAGCCTCAACCTCAATATCCCATAAAGCGCGAAGCAAAGGCTTCCATTGCGGAAATCCTTGAACAATTGGAATTTCAGGATGTTATTGAAACTTGTGTGTCACCAATGAATAACCCTCTTTTTACTGTAACCAAGCCTGATGGTTCATATCGTTTGGTATTGGATTACCGGCATTTAAACTTGCATTGCCGTACCTGTGCAGTACAGAATACTCACGGGTCTGCTTTAGTGGATAGTCTCGTGCTTAAGCGGTTTAAAACCACTTTACATTTCCAACGGTTTTTATGCCCACAATTTGGATGGTCTGTGTTCCCAATGGACCTCCTTTTCTTGCGGCGGTGTCAAAAAACTTTTCAAGCGTTTACCTAAGGGCTACAAATAATCCTGCAGTGTTTGCTGCCCGCATAGTCTCTCTCTTAGAGAGGATTGACCCGGATGCTTGTTCATATGTGGATGACATTTATCTCATGGATGATGAACTGTGGGAGCATCTGTGTCGAGTTGACCGTTTAATTTGTAGCTACAAATTTAACTTTGCAAAATCGCACATTGCGGAGAATACAGTGTTGTTCTTGGGCTACAAGCTCAACAATGAAGGACGAGGATTAGCTCCTCAATTCTTGGAGAAATGCGCACAATGGCGAGCTCCGATAACAATGAAGAAGTAACAGTCTTTGCTGGGATTTTTGAATTTCGGGAGGAAATACATACTTGAATATGTCCAGCGTATCAAGCCCTTGTATCCTTTGATACAACCAAATTTTACAAAATCAAACTGGCTGCCTGAGCACTCGGCTATACTGCAATCTTTGCAGGCTGATCTTCTTGCTTCTAAATACTTATTGACTCGTGATAATCACACCAACCTGGTGATAAGAATCATCCCTGCGACGGTGGGTTTCACATATCTTACTTTTAACGAAGGAGATACAGTAACTATTGCTTACAAGTCACACTTGTACACTGCGGCTGAAATGCGATTTTCCACTGTGGAGAAAGTTTTGACGGCTGTACAGATGGCGATTCTTAAGGAACATGCTCTGTCACAGGGAAAGCGCATGTTGGTTGTTACCCCTTGTCCTGCTTTTGAGGCAGTTACGAAAGCCAGTATACCCAATTCTAAAGCTTTGCACCCTCGGTGGATACAATGGGCAGCATCATTGACGTCTCCGGATCTCATGTTCATTTTTGATGCCTCCTTACGGTCGCAGGAGTTTTTGTAATATGAGTTTGGTCATCCTGCACCAATGCTATGCAGCCTTTTGAGCATTTCCATTGCATCATATACACTGATGGTTCGGTGCAGGTTGCGCATGGTTCTAAACACGCCTACGTTTCCGCTTGCGCCATTGTGGTAGGTGCCATGGTGAATGATGAGTTCAAGTCCAGAGTCGTGCACACGCAGACTCTAGGGGACAGATGTATGACGGTACAACGCGTACCGTCACAACGCATCCCTTTACCACGCAACCCTTACAACGCAAGTCTTTACCACGACTTGCGTTGGGGGTGCGGATTTCGAATAGTATAATTTACTATTCTAACACCAGACCCCGTGGACTCTAGGGAAGGTGTTGGGATAGTAAAGTTACTATTTTTAATCCTTTAGCGACCTTCAGCGCAAGTCGTGGTAATGACTTGCGTTATAAGGGATGCGTGCTAAAGGTACTGCGTTGTGAAAACTTGGTGGTAAACGATGTTTACCCTAGGGGACTGCACCGCACAATTGGCAGAGCTTTGTGCTCTGATGCTTGCATTGGAGTATGCTGATCCTAGTGTGACAACACTTATCGTAAGTGATTCTTACTACTGTGTCCAGTCTTACAATGAGAACTTGTTCTTTTGGACTCAGAATGATTTTCTTGATTCCAAGGGTAGCACAATAAAACATAAAATGATCTGGGTCCGAGTGGCTGAGCTTAAAGAGCAGTTGCCACTCGTGTTTGCAATTCATACGCTCGGTCACCAGAGCGTGGGAGTCCACGCTGTTGGCAACTCGCTTGCTGATGAAGCAGCGAAATCAGCGGTATCGACATATTTAGTTACAGCAGTCACATGGTCCAAAAGTAAGATTGATGATGATATCTTGGCGGCTGTTATTGCCACTGAGAAGGGAGGTAATTATCCTACGGGGTTCCCTTCGAAGTACACATACCACTTAAGTCCCGATAAGGTTCCTTATGTGAAAATTCCTGCAGTTGGGGAGAGGTTGATTCCCAACTCAGATCGCAGACATTCACTGATCACAGCGGCCCATGAAGGGGTTGCGTCTGTGCATGCAGGCGTTTCAGCTACTGTGTCTCAGTTGCAACAACGTTTTTGGTGGCGGGGACTGTACAAACAGACACGTGACTATGTCCTTCAATGTGACATTTGCCAGCAGATTAAGCCTGCAACTGCTATGCGTTCGCCCCAAACACAGTTGTTAATTTCTAATAAACTGTTTAGTTGTGTTTATTTAGATCACTGCGGTCCTATTTCTTCTGAATCTGCATATAAGTACATCTTAGTAGCAGTTGATTCATGCACACGCTTTGTATGGGTCTGGCCTCATCGCAGCACTGATTCACGGACTGTCATCAGGGATTTGCGTGTCTTTGTAGGGATTTTTGACTGTGGTACCTTCCATTCGGATCAGGGTCCTGCTTTTGCCTCTAAGGCGTATAGGGATGCCATGGCTTCGATGGGGTTCCAAGTCAAGTTTTCGTCTCCATACCGACCTGAGGGTAATAGTCTTGTGGAACGAATGAACCGTGACTTAAAGCAATCACTGACAGCTCGAGTTATAGGTGCTGGCAGAAACTGGCTGGCCCATCTCAATGGCGTGCAGAGTGCTCTTAAGAATCTCCCTAGAAGGTCTCTGGGTGGGCAGACCCCATGCGACATGCTCTTTGGTATCAAGATGTATGTCCCGGACCTTGACCGTCTAGACACGGTTGGTTCGGCTGCCTCCTTTGACGTAGATGAACATTGCAATGTTTTACAGACTCTACAAGAGACGAGAGACAGTCTTGCAAAGGAACATTTGCCCTCGACCTCAGATGATGTGTTGCAGATCCTGGTAGTTGGCTGGCTACCCCAAGTTGGAGAACTGGTTCGGGAGAAGATCGATAACAAAAAGGAATCTGATCCCTCATACCGTGCTCCAGTTCCCATGCTTGGAGTGAAGGGCACAAGAACAGTAATTTTACCACCACTTCCATGTCGTAAAGAAAACAGGTATATCTCCATTGACAATGTCAAAATACACAGAGTGGCTGATTCTTCTTAGTATGACTCCGGCAGTCTCATGTCCTTCGTTGACGAGAAATTCTGTTTTGGCCACTGCTTTGGATCATGCCCCGGAGGTGGCCCTTGAGATGCCTGCAGTTTCAAATCCTTTATTGAGTGCTTTGCCTGGTACTCACCATGATGATACAGACTACACCTACCCAACTGACTTATCGATGCCTGATTTGTAAACTCGTTTAGCTACAGAATCCAGATTTTCATTTGACACTATTTCACATACTTCAGGGAAGCCCACAAGGCTGAGAGCCTACGCGACTTTGTTTAAAAAACATTTTTTTATTCCCCCTTGGACTTACATTTGGCTGGGTCTTTTTGCTCTCTATCTTTTTATGTCAATTGGTTTTGTGTTTTAGTTTTTTTCGATTTATCAATGGACATTATGTAGAGGAGAGAACATGAATTAGACATCTGAATGGAACATTGGCTCCCCACTCCTTATCACATTCAGCCCACAGATTGAAAAGAGACTTGGCCTTTGTTAACATCACCGCGTGGCCTGTCCTGGATGGAATAGTCTTGGATGCAGTTAAATTTCAAATCCATGGCCCGACTGAAGTTATTAATGTTCCTAATGTGCTTAGAGTTAACATGGGGGATGTGGTTCAACAAAACATACGTTCTGATGATTGGGATGTTCAGCCGTAGAGGCTTTGTTTGCTGGTTTGAAATATCATGCTGCCTTTGATGCTGAAGATGTATATTTAGAATCTGCTAATTATGGTGATTTGTTTTGTTTCCAACATTTTAGCAATCACTACTTACACAAAACTAATTCTAGGAGGAGTACTGTGAATTATACCCAGTGGGAACATTGCCCAGCTCCTTTGAGAGGCAGCTCAAACACATTTTTGAAAAAGTACACTTGTTTTACTGACTTTAATCAGTCCAATCCCGCTTCATTTGATTTTAAACTGGCAGATAAATGCATGTCCAAACTTAGACTTACAGATACTAGGCTATTGTATTCGAAGTCCTTTCTAGCTAGACCAGCTAGCTGTTGGTGGCTACGAGTTATGGAAGGAAACAATTGACCTTAAATCAGTTTGGGGTTCTAAAAGTTGGCAGGTGCGAGGCACTGAGGCTTTGCACCGTGCATGTCTCATCCCAAATCAAATGTTGTTTTTGAACTCTACTATCTCACAGACAACATGCTTTGGATTGGCTACTTCTAAAAAATGAAATATTCGGGTTGGGAAAATTCAACTAAATTTTCAATTAGAGAGTTGCAGACCCTTTTGCTAAATTCGTTCTTTAACATATCTAGTTTGGATCCCAAGGGTAGGTTGATGTGGCACAGGAGTGCAGATTCGTGCCAACATCGTTTTTTGGGCCTGGCGGAGAGTTTTACACAGGTCAGAGTAGATCCCCGTTTTGAGAGTGACCGTTCTGTAACCACTTATTCAGTAGGCAAATTGTGTCAGAATTGGCTCAAACACTCTACATTGGTGTCAGTAAAATTGCAGCTGTCTAAACTGACTGACGAGGTTGACTTGAATGACTTCATAAAGGGCCCGGCTAAAGGTAGATCTAAAAGATGGATCTATGCCGTTTATAATGAACTCTGGAAAACATCACAGATTGAAGCAGCTACCCACCTCAGGGCTATTGATCAAGCTAATTTGGAAAAAGTGCTTGCAGTAGTGGATAACAGCATTAACACCCTTTCCTCCCACATTTATACATTAGATAATATTGTGTCATCTGTTGTTGAAATTGTACAGGATGAAGTGTCAGTTTTGTACCATGGTCAAAATCAATTGCGTTCTATTATGCAGTTTGCATGGACCCTGCAGACCCTGAAAAACGGAAAAGTGCCTTTGAATTACATTACTGTCTCATCTCTGTTTGCCCCTTTTAATTTGACTGAAAAACAATGTTTGCTTTCAATGAGAGATGCTTCATTTTCCATGTTACACATTCAACGCTTGGAGTCTTTGCCGTTTTCAGTGGCAGAGGCCACTGCTGCCACGTGGCTTATCCACAGATTAATCACTTTACCATTTACGCTTTTCCAGTTTACAAATTGCATGAAATATTTTGCCATTGGTAGATACGAGCCACTTGGTAGCTTCTATTTACATGAAGCCTGGTCACTCCCTTTCACTTACAGTTGCCTTAGGGATCGAAAAGAGGTTTATCTGAAAGAGGAGGAGTGTACGGAAACACCAGATCACTCATTAATGAGTAGACACATACAATTGCATGGCTCTTGTAATCAGGAACGCCCTAATTTAGCATGTGTTTTAAAGGGTATACCTGTGCCCTCTATTGTCCCGACTTTTACTTTATTAGCAAACAGGAGTTATTTACTTTTAAATAATGATGATTGCTGTGGGTTATGTTGTAACAGTCAGTGAGCGTGTGGTTTGCTGTAAAAATATGTTGTATCCACCCACGCATGGGAACCTGGATGTCTCCATCCAGCCGAGAATTCTGACCTTGAAGTCAGAGTTCAATAGGATAAGCAGAATAAGAGCCTTATTGTCACAAAAAGAAGTTGTCCTGACATCTGCTTGCGAAACATTTGTCCTTCACGTAGCTAACACCCGCACAAAAGTGCATGCTTTATTAAACACTGACCTTCCTTTACATTTTGGTGAGCTGATTCATACAATCTTTAACGCGTCCTCCACTTCAGGGCAGGCTTATTTTTTTAAAGTAGTGAACAGTGGTCTAGAAACTTCTTTCCAAAAGATATTTGGAGTCATTCCTGCTTTCTTCCATTCGATCTTTTCCAGCCTATTTGGTGGATTTCCCGTTTTACTGGCGCTGGCTGCTGGCTTTTTGTTGCTATTTTGTTTTATTCAAAATAGATGCCCGTCCTGTGTTCGCAGATGAGCTGAAGCTGTTAGCACTGTTTTGCAACAGGATGCTTGAATATTATGGTGCGCTGCCCCTTGCCACCTTAAGTGCATCGTTTGGATTATCGTTTCGATTTTCCTATTTCACCTGTGTCCAGCCTGTGTTTCATTGCCTGAGCTGCGATTTCGACTGGGCCCTGGATTTGTGTCTCTGCAATTTGGTGTCTCCTGAAGTGGATTTTAATCATCTCATGAGTCCCTTAGTTACTCATGAATTGTTTTGTTCTGACGGAGGGATTATGGCCTTTGCAGCGATGCATGGAGTTCTAGGTCGTTGGAATATATTTGCAGCTGCACAAGATTTCTTGGCACACAGCTTCATTGAGAACCCACCGAGTTGTCCTCTGATGGTACTAGAGGCTCCGGTTATTGAAGAACATGTATGTTCTTTCTCACTACTGAATTGGATGGCGGAGTTATTTCCGGATGATAACAGTGACTTCCTTTTGGAAGCGGTTGCTGCTTATTTCGCATACTCAGTTTAAGGCTGACTCCTATTGAGGCCTTTAATGTCATGATTTTTTCTCACTCTAAAATTTTTTTTTTCAGAATTATGATGGACATTTTTTTATATCAGACCTATTGGCTTTAATAACAGTGGACATTACTTTGTCATGCTGGTGAGATTTTGGATTTTTGGGCGGACTAAATTATTTTTCCTCACCTACTCGATTTCGAACTGAATATTTTATTGAACTCTGCTTTCAACATTGAGTCCTTTATCTTATCTTATCTCATCTTATCTGATACGTGCTCATGTATCAGTGAAAATGTAACACTGTCAAATTCGGTCTCCTAGGAGATACAATTAGCTGCAGCTTAGAGGTCGGAAAACACTCTCACTAAGGTGAAGTTATTGCAGCATTGTGCACTAGGCTGTTTTGGTTTTATCAAGGGAGGGTGTCATATAGATATATATAGCCTGTATGCTGTGTCAAGTTAGCATGAGCTTTTTAGGAGTTTAAACGCCATTTTACCTTTCTGCTACTTTTGCGCACGACACATAGCTGTTGCTTTAGCTTTGAGCCTAGTAGAATGTTTTTGATTCATGCGAGAATAATATGTTGTTACTCTGATATCAGTCTTGCTTGGTGAGCTGTGTCTGTACAGTGAGTGCAGAAACCTTCAAGGATATCTCAACACAGTGGTTGTTGTGAGCACTGATCTTCGCAGTGTCTCCAGTCACCATGTGTGCCTGTGCCAGTGTTACAGGCACACATGGTCACTGGAGACACATCTTCTGGACCTTTACGCAGCTGCAGTGTAGTGAAAGCACTATACATTTACCCAATGAGGGAGCACTTATTGGAATAGCCAGTAGAAAGTACTCCAGGGCAAATCGCAAAATAATCCGCTATTTTGCGGGAAAATTCGCAAACTCAGGCTGCTGAGAGGTCCAGGAGGACGAGGGCAGCTGTTTCCCCATTGTCTATCAGGGTTCTGATGTTGTCTGTGGCTGCGATGGGGGCGGTCCCGGTGCTGTGGTTGGCTGAGAATCCGGACTGGGAAGGGTCGAGCGAGTTGTTGTCCTCGAGGAAAGCAGTCAACTGTTTGTTGACGGTCTTCTCAATTACTATAGCCGGGAAGGGGAGGAGAGAGATGGGTCAGAAGTTCTTGAGGTCCTTGGGGTCTGCTGTGGGTTTCTTCAGGAGGGCGTTGATCTCTGCGTGTTTCCAGCTTTCAGGGAAGGTCGCTGACGTGAAGGAGCTGTTTATGACGTTCCGCAGGTGGGGTGCGATGGTGGTGCCAGCTTTGTTGAAGATGTGGTGGGGGCATGGTTCGGAGGGGAGCCGGAGTGGATGGTGCTCATGACGTGGGTGGTGTCTTCATTGCTGATGGGGGTCCAGGAGTTGAGGTTGCTGCTGGGGGTCGTTGGTTTGGTGTCCTGAAGTGGAGTTTGGGGCCTGAAGCTGTTGTGTATGTCTGCAATTTTGCGGTGGAAGAATGTAGTGAGGGAGTTGCAGAGGTCTTGCAAAGGGGTGGTGTCGTTGTTGCTGGCGTTGGGGTTGGAGAGCTCTATGACGATGCTGAAGAGTTCCTTGCTGTTATGGGTGTTGTTGTCCAGTCGCTCTTTGAACGATGTTCTCTTGGTGGTCCGGATCTGCAGATGGTATTCGTGGGTGGCGACTTTGAGGGCTGTCATGTTTTCTGTCGTCCGTTCTCGGCGCCAGGTTTTTTCGAGTGTTCGGCAGGTTCTCTTTGCGGTTTTGAGGGCGTCTGTGAATCATGAGGATTTTGTGATGGTGGTCTTGCTGTGGGGGTTTTTCAGTGGAGCGAGGTCGTTGGCGCAGTTGGTGATCCATTGTGCGAAGTTGAGGGCTGCGTCATTGGTGTCGGGTATGTTGGTGTCAGCAGGTGGGTTCTGGCTCAGTGACGTGGTAAGCTGGTCAGTGGTTACTTTGCTC
Organism: Lissotriton vulgaris; assembly: GCF_964263255.1. Lineage (NCBI taxonomy): Eukaryota > Metazoa > Chordata > Amphibia > Caudata > Salamandridae > Lissotriton > Lissotriton vulgaris. The sequence goes on along the minus strand of NC_141688.1, from coordinate 182,269,453 downwards.
CAGCATCTGTGGGGGATCCGATGCGTGTGGTGGTGAGATGTAGTCTTCTTGAATGTGAAATGTATGCATCTGTGGTCGGTCCAGTGTAGTCCTGTGGAGTGGTTGAAGGCAACTGGCGGAGTAGATGGCGTCGAGGGTGTGGCCAGCGAGGTGGGTGGAGGTGTCCACCAGTTGCTTGATTCCGAGGTTGGCGAGATTGTCGAGCAGGGTGGTGGTGCTGTTGTCGTTGTTATTCTCCAGGTGAACTTAAGCTACACCTCACTTACTTCTTCCCTTGTACTAGACCTAGGTTAGGTACACCGGGGTAGGCGTATTTTAGAAGCACCAGTTGAGTACTTTTAGTCCTTATTTGTCACTCTATGTATTTATGCATTCTAGGTATTCTATAGCTTAGAACCATATCATGCTATTACAATATTATTTTGTAATACTGTTTTTACTGTATGCACTTCATGCTAAGTATTGCGATTGTAGCAGTTCATTTCTTATGCTTCAGAAAGAAGACTGTTCAATAAAAACCCTTTTATTGAAAATGCCTGTCTCTCTATTTCTCAGCACCTCTGGTGCAACTAAGCATGCACGATTGACTGAGTGAAATAACTATCTACTGCTTCCGCGACTCTAGAGATTGATTTCTTATTCTTGGGAAACAAAGTTGTCATTTTTTTAGTGGTTGTCAGAAACGAATCCCTTCCTGTTCATTCGAGAAAGTTTCTAGTGAATTCTGAGCTAGCTGGCACAGACACATTTGTTAAGTATATTCGGAAGAGCCCTAGTTGACTTCAGCCCTACGTCTAAACTACAGGAAACACTATTCCAATGTACAGAGCCTATTGGGAATATAGGAACTACACTACAGGATCTCTGTGGACATCTTAGGATTTCCTCGCGTGGGTTTCTGGACTTGGTTTAAATTTGTTGACTTGGGCCTAGGCTTCAGGGTGCTGCCACCCCTTTGTTGTTTAGCTGGTGGATCATTGGGGATGTCAGTGTGGGGGAAATACTTAGGCCCCCTGTTAGTTGCCAGTGGTGAGTTTGGAGAGTTTGGAGAAGTCATTAAAAGTAAAGACTGCATATGGGGGGCCTCCTCCTGGGGGCTCTCTGGAGGTGACCTTGATGGAAGAGGGAGGGGGTTTAGGGATAATCACCTTTAGGTAATTTCTGTTTCGTGGGTATATACGCTAGCTGCTCTGGATAAAAAAGCGTCCCGTGTGGCCACCGTCCCCACACCCATTTTCTCCATAGGGCCTTTCCTCTTCACCATTATGACACAAGAAAGGTTAAAAAAACAGTACATTAAGTTGAACGTTGGGCATTAGAGAACTGGCCCAGCCCAGCCTCCTGCAGGCCCCCGTGCCGCGGGACTCCTGGCACCCTTTTAAGTGCATTGGCGTCTGGCAAAGGCTGCTGAGACTCCAAGTCCCCAGAGGAAAAGCGTGGCTCCCAGCGGGAGTGAATCCGGTACAAATAGGCTGTAGCTACAATGTTGTGGGTCTCCTGTAGTGGTTTTTAGCCCGTTAGCAGCTAGCAAAGGCTGCGACTCGCTAAATAGGCTATGTTAATGGCCCATGAGGTTTTTGCGTGCGCAAACGGGTCGCAAACCAATTTGCACATGCAAAAACGTGTTGTATATCTGGCCACACCCTCAAATTGGGATCATATTTGTATTGTTGGCTCTGCACAAGCTCTTAGGACACTAATATCAAACTTATATGAATAGTGATTAATGGAGGTCATGTTTATAACCAGAAACATTTTTGTTCATTGTGCAGGCTCTTCAAACCAGGATCCTGTAGCCGTCATTATTTTCATATGCAGTTTGAGGATAACATTTGCACTCGTGTTTTTTTGTGCTGGATTCGAAGAATGACTTGTAATCATCACACAATGCACTTGGGGCTAGATGTAGGTAATTTTATTTTACCACTTCTTAAATACCAAATTTTACCGATTCAGTATTTAAGAAGTGGTAAAATAGAGGGGGGGGATGTAGGTATTACAGAATCGGTAAATACCGAATTGTTAAGATTCGGTATTTACCGATTCTGTAAATACCGATTTGGTAATGTCCATTGATTCCTATGGGCATTGAAGCCCATAGGAATCAATGGGCATTACCGAATCGGTATTTACCGATTCGGTAAATACCGATTCCAGCAAGGATGCAGGGGGTGTCACTTTGACACCCTCTAGCACCCCAAATACAGGGCATGTCTCTCTGTCACATGGAAAAGGTGTGCATGCACACATGTGCATGCACACCTGGATTCAGTATTTTACCACCCAATTGGATTGGGTGGTAAATTACCGAATCTGAAAGGCCTTTGGGACTCAGAAGAGTCCCACCTACATCTAGAAGTTACCGAATGGGTAAAAATACCGATTCGGTATTTTACTGATTCGGTAAATTTACCGAATCGGTAAAATTGACCCCCTACATCCCAAAAACCCATTTACCGGTCGGTTACGGCCGAAATCGGCCGTTACCGGCCGGTAAATGGCCACCTACAACTGGCCCTTGGTAATTTCCTCTTTTTTTTATTCATTTTCCTAACAGGCACACGCTGGAACTGTGCACGGGCCAAGGTTATTTGTGATGTTTTTACAAGTCTTGCTTTTTATAGTAGGAGACAGCATTTTTATTTTTCCTCATCTTTACAGGTAACAATATATACAGAAGCATTTAAAATGTGATAATATTCTCAAGTTTCTCTTTTCTTTTAAGATACTTAGCATTGGTTCTTGCTCTTTTGATTTATTTTACGCAAAGGTTTGGGGGATGTTGAGTATTTCCACTGAAATTTAGTCTGAATATTCATTTAATAATACGTATCCTTAAATAGTCACTGCGGAATATCAGACACTTTGAAAATTTCAGACGTGATCCTCCTTTTCAATGATGGAATGGACCGTGCATATATTGGGGTGGGTCTTTTCAGTTGTATGGTACTAATATTAATTTGGCCCTTTTTGGACTTATAACATTAGCATTACACTTTCTTATTAGGGAGCTGAAAATTAGTTTTTTGCCACCACAAAAATGTTTTAGAGACATTGGTCCAACCAGACAACACTGAGCACTGAGCCTCTTTCTGAAAGATATTCAATGAAGAAGGTCATGAAGCTTAACGTTCCTATTTCATGGGTCTTTGAAAAGCATGATAGCATTAGGTTGGTGGTTGCGGTGCTGAATTTTTCAAATTTGAGTCAATCAATCAATCAATCATAGGCATTTATAGAGCGCTCTACTTACCCGGAGGGTCTCAAGGCGCTATCAACCTTATTTTCTGTCAGTTTTGGTTCTTCAGACATCCGGGCTGTCTGATTCCAATTTTTCTTCTCATTTATATCTCCTAGGGCTTTCCATATTAAAAACAACAGGGAATTTTCACCTAGAGGAATCATCTGCTTTGCAGTTTTTATCCCTGCATTTTTTAGATAAAATGCCTTTCTTTCTTTTTCTTGTTTGGGCTGTTTCTCAGCATTTATCTATCTTGTTCACAGGTGAGTAAGTAAGTAAGTATTTTATTTATATAATTAATTAAAATCTTTGCAATTCGTACAGACACAGGTTAAAAATTGAAAAACACTTAATTAAATTCTAATAAAAATAGTGAGTACATATAAAGGGAAAATTTAGTTTTAGAAATTAGAGTTCATTCTTGGTCGCCTAGTGGTAACAAAAGGCTAATTTCTAACAAAAAGTTTACAAAACGAGTAGCCATCTGAGATGAGTCGCCCCTCATACATAATTCTAGTGCATCTTGACATGTCCTGATGTAAAGAGAAAGCCAAATCTGTCGAAGCCAAAAAGTTCGTAGGGCAAGTAAACGTCTACAGATGCACAAGATGTGAATTAGGTTTTCTTCCTCTTGTTTACAGAAGCGGCATTGGTTCGAGGCACCCTTCTTAAATCCTTGTCCGAACTTATACGCCATCAGTGGGATTAAGCCAAGACGAAATCTTATTAATTGTTGTTTTACATATGGTTTCATTGGCGATGAGAGATAGAGCGGTAGTGATTTTGGAGTGTAGAGTTTAGAAGCCCAACTGCCGTGAGAGAGCTTTAACACTGATTGTGCGGTCATGTTCATAGGACAATATTTTTGCTTGTTTAGTCAGGGGTTTGGATATCGTTTTAATAGGTAGCAAAATTGTCCATATATCCTGGGCCTTTAATGTTTCAAAGCAATATGTCAGGTATTTATTCCAGGATGTGTCAGGATTGCTGAGCAATGACCATATACAGCTCTTTAGGGTGTGAGGACAGGCTTGTTTAGTTTGTAAACTGTAGGCGATAAATCTTTCACTCATAACCCAGTGTTGGGAAGACAGAGAAAATTCCATTGGGATTTGGGCATGTGAGGTCGAATATGGGAGTTGGAACACTCTACGAAAGCATGCTGACTGAGCTCTGTGTAGCCAGATAGACATTTTGTCTTTGTAGGTTATTGCTCCGAAGGCTATTGTTGGCAAGAGTTTTGCGCCTATTAGTCTTATTAACGGGGCAAAGTCAGGGCTCTCTTTGTTCTTTGTTCTTGTGAAAGCTCCCTCCAGACTGCGAGCGACACCCTGCATTGCTGTTATGTGCGTGGTTGGCCTCCCTTTGTACTCTATCCAGACACCCAGGTATTTGTATGCGCTGACTAATTCCAACGCCTTCCCCTCAATGAACCAAGTGCTCTTTCTTGTTTTCGAGGAGGAAACTGTCATCACTTTGGTTTTAGTAATATTAATCTCCATTGCGTTGGTATTGCAATACAGGACGAGGGAGTCAAGTAGTCTTTGGAGGCCCACCTGGGTTTGATCGAGTAAGATAGTTTCGTCGGCGTATTGCAGAGTTTGGATTTTTGTTAATTCAATTCTCGGGGCAAAAGCTCGGCAACAGGCTAGCTATTCGGGGAGATCTGCAAGGTACAGAATGAAGAGTAAAGGTGCAAGAATGCATCCTTGTTTTAGGCCTCTGTTGGTAAGAATTTTGTTAGTTGATCACCATCTCGAGGTGACTCTTATTTTCACCCAGGTATCTGTGTGTAGAGCTATGAATGCTTTCAGTAAGGACTGAGGGATGCCCCATTTAGCCAATTTTTCCCAGAGTTTGGGGCGACTCACGCTGTCAAAAGCCTTCGGAAAGTCAATAAAGCCCAAGTATAGTGATTTACCTTTCGTGGCTAGTGTGGTCTCGATCATGTGGGCAAAGCAGATCAAATTATCTTCAATATGGCAGCCCTTTTGGAAGCCAGTTTGTGTGAAGGGAATTAGATTGCAATTTCCCACCCAAGTTGTTAATTCTAATAGAAGGACGCTTGCGTATGCTTTCCTGTCTATGTCGAGAAGAGCTATCATCCGATAGTTATCAGGGCTGGAACGTGAGCCTTTTTTATGGATGGGGACGAGTAAAGATCCTCGCCAGGAAGCCGGGATGGATCCACCCAGTATTGCTGTCTCAAAAAGTGGAGCCAGCAGCTTGGCCCATTTCTGGGCAGAGGCTTTATATACTTGGGTGGGAATACCGTTTGGTCCTGGGGCTCCCCCTGATCGCATTTTTTTTATTATAAGCGCCACTTGTTTTGGGGTTATCTTAACAATTGGCTTCGTATTGTCATAGGAATTCGTGTAATTAGGGATAAAAGGACTGTTTCAGTTAGTATCGTTCGGTTCTGTGTAGAGTGCTTTGATGTAAACCTCACAGTCGGCAGGAGAGATGTTTGTTGCACTTGGTGGTTTAGCGATTTTAGTAGCCTTGTTTATCCAACTCCAGAATTTTCATTGGTCCTTTGATTTTATAATCTCATGGACGGCTGCCCAGTGGTGTTCTTCTTCCAATCTCTTAAGGGTAAACCTGGCCTTCCTGTATTCTTTTCGAGTAGCTGATATTTCACCCCGCAGAGATTTATAAGCACTTTCATTGTTAGCATGATTTTGCTGTAACTTATTTAGTTTATATTTGATGTTAATTGTGATTTGGTTTTGCTCTGTGAGAGAAGACGAAACCGGAAGACCTTTGTCTAGACTTTGTGTAGACTTTGAGGCTAGTTGTTCCTTGAAATCGGCCACTATAATTTCCCACAATGGTGCTGTCAGAAGGCTATTACAATTGAATTCCCATTTACTCAGAAGATCGTCCATCTTCGCTTCAATTATTTCCGGATTGTCCTCAGACCATCTCAATTTTCTGATGATCTCTAGGTTGGATTCTTTTCCAATCAAGGGAATGTTCGGGCGACGTGAGTGCCAAAGGTCAATTTTGCACGTTAAAACTGTGTGATCGCTTTCTAATGAAGGAGTTACCAAAAACTCCTGTACCAACTAGAGGTGGTTCACAGGTGAGGTTTCGTTGGTGAAGGTTGAAATTAGTAGCCATTCCACTCTATTTTTCCTATTGTGATGGACCATGCAGATTCTTTGAAGCAGATGATACTGATCTTGGTTTTACAACACTTTTAATTTTCAAATTGTAATCTTTCTTAATGATGGTCTTCTTGAAGGACAATGGTATTTTTATTTTCTTAAGTTGCAACCCAGTGATAAATTGGAAATATCATAGTCAAGCACATTTGGGTGAGGAATATGCACTAAGTACCATCAAATTTTATTTGAATATTTATTTGTTATTGATATTTTCAGCCTTAAAAAACTCCATAACGTGCACGAAACACGTGTTGGCTGAATCATCTTTAACCAATTATAACCGGCACATCCCTACTGACTATGTGATTAAATTAAAGTAAATCATTTATTATCATTCATTGTTGGAACATCTGTATTGACTGTGTGACTAAACTAAGTCTGTTTATAAAAAGATAGATAACATTATTGTTTTAGATTGGAGGTAAATAAAATTGGGTGCCATTGTTTAATGTGTTATAGTCTTGTCTATAATGAGTGCTCCACTATCTATGTGTTGTGTAGAGTGGGCTACAGTCAACAAGTCATTTCAGGATCTAGCTGAGACACACGTTGGCCGCAGATGTGATAGTAGTGTATGAGCAGCAGAAACTATCAATCATAACTAAGCTTTGAAGGGAGGGATGTGTGACATCTACACCAGAGTTGCCTTCATTGTTCATATTCACATGAGGCCCCTTCAGCTTTGTGAATGTGAAAACAATGTTTTTGGAAGAGTAGTTTGGAATGTGTTCCCTGCCTTGTTAAAATTCATGAAATAGTTCTGATTACCACCCACTCTGACCTTGAATTTTACAAACCATATGTACATAGGGTAATTAATACATTTCTTTACTGGTCCCATAAATATCATAGCTTGGGTCATAGCATTAGATGTTAGGCAGAGCAGGTATTTTATGCAACAACACTCTATGGATAAATACAGAACTCTCCCATACAAAGCAAGTCGGTCTGGTGCACAGAGGGCTCGAGCATTTGTTTCACCAGCAATTTCCTTTTCAACAGTGTTGATGACAAACCATCATATTTCTAATCATAGCACCAACGGGTGTTTGCCGTACCCTTATACCACGGTCTACCTCTTTTGTCCTGATTGACGTATATCGAATGTATGCATACTACCTCAACCACCTAATATGTAGTACTCTGTGTGTTGTTAAGCGCTCTGATTCCCTCTTGGATCATTCCTTAATAACTACTAGTCTCCTATGCCACCCATATACTCCTATCTACCTCTTGTGTACTGTATGGCGCAACAACTGTATTTTGTAAAGCGCTCTGATACCCCCGTGGGTCATGTTTGTGCTACATAAAACTTTATACATAAATAAATAAATAAGTAGCTAGCACTTTCATCTGCATGGTACTTAAATGAGCATTCCAGCTTATGTAAGAGTATGCAGTTATCATCCAGAGTATGAGCTCTTATCGTCATCAGTCCCATACATTCGATAGCAGAGTGCTGTTATTTTTCCTCACAGGTACCTAAGGTATGGAACAGACCCTTCTCTTTGAAAGGTCAAATACTTCCAAACACACTGTACTGCACTTTTCATCACAGGTACCTAAGGTTTTGAACTCAGTGGGACAGAACAAACACTTCTCATTAAGGTCAAATGCGTCCAAACACACAGTACTGGAACTTATCATCACAGGTACCTAAGGTATGGAACTCAGTGGGACAGAACAAACACTTCTCATTACAGGTCAAATACTACCAAACACACAGTACTGGAACGTTTCATCACAGGTACCTAAGGTATGGAACTCAGTGGGACAGAACAAACACTTCTCATTACAGGTCAAATACTGCAAAACATACAGTACTGGAACTTTTCATAACCGGTATGAAACTCACGGGGACAGTACTAGTTCTTATCATTAGTAGTCCAATACTCTCAAAGGCAGAACACCATTACTTTTTAACAAAAGTATGAACATTTCAGTGGTATAGTGCCTATACTTTTCATCACAGATTCAATACTTCCGAGTACTGGTACATTTGATTAAAGACGCATAACTTGCAAAGGGAAAGTAAAAGCTCTTCTCATCAGCAATCCAGGATGGCAGAGAAAATGCATCTGTAACCAGAGGTGTGAAACATTCACCGGAAGAGAACTAGCAGTCTCATCAGTGTCCTTGCTTACAAGGGCAGAGAACTGAACCTTTTCATCGATCTAGAATACTTTGAAAAGAAAGACGGGGGACGTTTTCATAAGATGTACAAAACTTTTCATCACAAACAACATTAATTTCAAGGAGAGACTAATGAAACATTTCACCAGCGGTACTAACCTTGTAAACACGCTGTACTCATTGACGCTACATTATTTTCAATAGAAAACTAGGACAAATGGCAAGGCCATTTACTTATTGTTATTGAATCTCAGCAAATTAAATCCAATTTAATTGTGCTCTTTTAATTGAAGCCTAGCAGGACTGGTTGACAGTGACTCAGTATTTGTAAATACATTTTAAAATGTAAGCTTTATTATTCCAGCCTATGCACCAGCTACTTGTGACTGACTGATCAACCCCATCATTCTACATAATTCACTACACATATGTTGCAGCTTTCCCCAACAAGCCATCATGACCATAAGTGGCTTAGTACGGACTAGATCAAGTAGATAGGATTGCATGTGGTACATAACCGTGAGTAACTGGCTTGTTGGCTGAGGCGGGGTGTGATTCCTAAGCAAGCAACAGCCACAATCCTTGTCGGGGGGAACCACAAACAGTCAGTAAATTAACCTGTGCATAACCCTCTGGTAGCATGGCACAAAAACAGTCACGTTTAACTTAGAGGCAATCTGTAAAGTATTAAAATATTTATGTAGCACGCAAACAGTTCCTTCTGGACTTGTCGGCAGCGTTCGACACGGTGGACCATAACATTCTTCTCCACCGTGTCGAGCAAGCCGGTATCCGGGGCTCGGCTCTGGTCTGGATTAAATCCTTCTTGACAGGCAGAACCCAGTCTGTTCACCTGGGTCCTTTCACGGCTACGAGGGAACCATTCATCTGTGGAGTGCCTCAGGGTTCCTCTCGTTCTCCCCTGCTTTTCAATCTTTATCTTCGCCCGCTCATCCATTCCCTGAAGAGCTGGGACATTACCGTCTTCAATTATGCAGACGACCTGCAAATCATCTTTTCTCTTAACACCCCTAACGCAGCTCTCGACTGTCAGGCGGTCATGTTACACATCCAGCAATGGATGATCCTCAATCAGCTTAAGCTGAACCCAGGGAAGACTGAGCTAATTTTCCCTGGCAGTAGCTCCACTCATTGGGGCCCACAGTTTTGGCCTACAGAGCTGGGCTCCCCGCCCATCCCGGCTAAATCGGCAGAGAGCCTGGGGGTTATCATAGACTCAGAGCTCTCCCTCAAGCCTCAGGTTGGTGCAGTCGTATCCTCGTGTATGTTTCAGCTTCGGAGAATCAGGAAAGTTTCCCACCTACTCTCGCCTGAAGCCCTGATACAAGTTTTGATCGCCCTTGTGCTCTCCCGCCTGGAATTTTCCAACTCCTTGTATCATGGCCTACCGAAATACCTGCTACATAGGCTGCAAGTTGTGCAGAATCAGGCGGCCCGACTTGCCTTTAAGACCCCGAAGTGGCAGTCTGCAAAACCACTACTCTGTAAACTCCACTGGCTGCCGGTCGAACAGAGAGCTACATTTAAGATCGGCTGCCTGACCTACAAAGCTGTGACTGGTACGTCCCCGTCTTTCTAAAGTCCCTAGTGACTCCTTGCCGTCCGGCACGCAACCTTCGGTCCTCCCACCGTCAACTTCTGACAGCAGTCCCAATTAAACTCAAAGAATATGGTGGTTGCAGATTTGCTCATCTGGCTCCCAAACTCTGGAACCAGTTGCCGTTATCTCTCAAATCCTCGATGTCTCTGCTGGAATTCAGAAAACTTCTTAAAACCAATCTTTTTACACAGTCTGGCTAGCTCCCCCTCTCTACATCTCTCAGTACCACCCAGCGCCAGGAAACCTATGGTGACAGAGCGCTATACAAGTCTCTCTTAAGATAAGATAAGATAAGTTAAGAAACAGTAATAAAATCAAGACTTAGCACAAGGAAAATCCCGCCCAAATTTAGAAAAATAGAGTACAATTTAATACATTAAAAAAATCTAATCAATAGAATTCGATAAATGCAATTTCAAAGATTTAAGGTAGGATGTCTCCTAAAAGCACAAAGCACCACTCATGGTCATCTAATTGTGTGACACCAGGTGAAAGTCACAATTTCAGGCTGACTGCTATAGAGCATGGTCTGGAACAGGAACTAGGTTAGTTCTGCTGAAAAAGTGACCTTCTAAAGTCCAGCATGAAGAGTTCCATTCGCATTACAGGAGGCCCGTAGGAGTAGGGAGAGCGTTTGTGGTGGTTGTTGCTGTAGTGCGAAGTACCTGTCGGGTGCCGCAGACAGTCGTTGCTGTAGCATCGCTTTAACGGTGACTGCGATCTATCGATGCTATAGTACAAAGTGCAGATTTTTCATTCTGGGTAGACACTGGCAGCCGCTGTAGCACAAAGAGAAGGGTTTACTGGAGCTCTAAGCGCGAACTAGCATGTTTGCTATCTTGTAGAGCCCAAAACTTTAGACCTTCCCCTTTTCTTTTAAGAGGACCTCAACTGATGCCACAGCAAGGGTACAGGAACTGAGTGGAGCCTCTTGGGAATAAGGAACTTACCACAGCAGAGGCCAGTAGGGTTCAGTCAGCTCCCATTGCAGATCCAGGCAGGTTTAGTACAGCAGGTCAGCTGGACAGTTACAGAGAGGTCTCTTGAGCTTGTTATGTCCCTGTAATTCAGAACAGGGGGCTGGTCAACTGACCCTTGGAGTACCACTGAGTTGGGTAACAATACAAATCTGTTATTTTCAGCCAACATAACCTTGGGGGAACATGCTCTTTACAAATATATTATTATGTTATGTTATGTTATGTTATGGTATGGTATGGTATGTTATGGTATGTTATGTTATGTTATGTTACTCAGCCTCGGATGAAGAGTGCAGGCCCAGTCTTCCTTCACGGGCAGTAAGGCATGCTTCAAGCAGCAGGGTAGTCCTCTGGCACCAGAGCAGTTCTTCTAGTGTTGAATCCACATGAGTGTATTGAAGAGAGCACCCTTTTTGTACCTGTGCCACCTTTGAAGTGGAAGGAATGTCTAGAGTTTCCTCTTTCAGAGATGTCTGGAATTTACATCTTCCCTGCCCTGGTTCCATTCTGCCTGCAGGCACAATAGGCTAGAGTGAAGTCCTTTGTGTGTGAGGTGAGGCAGTGCCTCTGAAGTGTAAGTGTGGCAGGTGACAGCTCCGTCCCCCTAATCAAGTCAGGATAGCTCACCCTGCCTATACTCAGACCCTCAATTGTGTGACTGTCTGTGTGAAATACAGAAAGGCCAACTGCCAACTCCTTGCAATGAAGTGAACTAACCATTAAGGGCATGAGCATGCCAACCTACTAAAAAATTACATTTTCAGAATTCCTATTTAAAATCCGATATTTATCTTTAAAGAGCATTGTAAATTACAATTCATCAGACAACACACATGACATTCCTGTCCTATGATAGAGGTAGGCCTCGCAATTTTAAAAAACTAATTTGAAATTTTTTCACTGCCAGGACATGCAAAATTCAATTTGCAGGAACATCATTCTCAGATTTTGTTTTCCCTACTGAAACACCAGCCTATTGACTTTGATGTACTATCAACAATCCACATTTCTATTTTTGCCTAATAAACTCCCAAGACCCAAAATATAATGAGGCCAACAATATTCCGAGGGGGCACAAAAAAATCAGCCTTGAAATCTAACCTTACCAGCTTTCATAGACGGTAGGGTTTTCCCACAGAGGGTTTATGTTGGAAAATGTCTCCAAATACACAGAACATTTGGGGGCTACCACTGATACTGGGTGCCTAAACACTTTTGATCCTACACTTCTGCTACATATCTCAACCTACTTAGAGGGGCCCCTGCCCCTCTATGGAGCACACTAAAGCACCTCTAACCCTGCAACATCCTCATGAATACAGGATCCTGCACTTTACCTTACCACCCAGCATTCTGTTTACCGTTGTGAGCAGGGAAAACACTGCTTCAGCTCTCTCCCGCTGCCTAGATTCTGGCATAACAAGGAAAGCAGGTGGCAATGCGATGCTGCTACCGGGACTCTGTTGTTTCAGGAGTCTCTAGCCAGGTCCAGGGGTTTCCCAGACAGAGAGATGTAGAGTCAGTGGTCACCCCACCTATATAGGCTCCTTGGGGGTTATTCAAAATCCCACTCAGGATAGAATGAGACTGTGGGTGTCTGGACCCAGAGGGCACCTGCAGCAAGCAGGAAGAGCCCAGAAATCAGTGGCAAATTATATTTCAAATACCTGTTGCAGAACACCATTAAGCACACTGTTAATAGAATATGGTACCGTATGTAAGTATGTACTTTCAGACATATTTGGTATGGCTCAGTGAAACAAGAACTGTTTTAACAAGTAGAATAAAATAAAACTTGATGTTTTCTTCTGTCCTACATCAAGCTGACGGTGGGATGGGCAGGTAACAGAATCTGTAAAGCAATGAGGTCTGAAAGCACAAGCAGAACAAACTGTTGTCAAACCCAAGGTAATGTAAAGAGTTGCAGGTGGTGATGCATGTAATTCGAGCTCTTTTGACCTGGAAGACCCACTACTCGACCACACACCTCCTTCTACGTTTCTGTCCCTCTGCGCAATTGCCCCAGTTCAAATTGGGTCCCCTACAGATGCAGTCCAGCACAGCTGTGTCTAACAAGTTGAGCTGATTTAGTGACTACTAACCACATGGCAGCAGTTTCCGCAAATTCCTCATGAGGAGCCTGTACCAGCATCCCCCAGGGAATCAACACACAAGACTAATCTACAAACATCCAAGTAAACCCCCCCCTCCACCTTTTTCTAAGGCCTCTGGCATGCACGCTTTGTACTGGAATTGAGAAGAAGTCAGTGAGATAGACTACAGACTTCTCAGGAGTGCAAGTCAAGTCCAGAGTAGATCACCCACTCTCCACACAGAAGTTCATGAGAGTGCAGGCCCATCCTCCCCTTCTGGTCCACTACCTCCCAACACATTTATGCTATGCAAAGGTTAAGAAATGGAGGTGGAGAATTCTTAATGGAGGTGGAGGTGGTGAATTTTAAAACCAGGAGCAGCCTACCTATTCACATCACATTATCCGCACCCCTAAGTGGCACTTCCACGAATTATCCCATGGCCTCTCCAGTCCCCAAGCACAGCATTCTGCGCCTAAAATCAGAATAACAACACACCTCTCCTCTAAGGCTCGCTCCACCTGTAGTACGTTGATGGGTACACCCTGTCAAATGCGCACACGCATCCTGACCCCGGGTGCGGGGTCAGGGGATTACTAATAAAGCAGTTGATGGAGCCGAGCACACAGGCGCTGCTCTTCAGATAATATTAGTAAGCTGGGCCTGCGTCTCTGTTAATTGTAGCACATAGGGCCAGTTAGGTGCCTAGTACACTGTTGATGAGGAGACTGACCCCACTGCCCTAAGAACAACCACTGCTGGCCCAACCCTCCTTACCACATATGGGCTTTCTCCAACCTGCACACCAAGCCATAGAGACTGCTCTAACTCACCTACAGCACTGGCATCAGTAAGTTGCACAGTCACCTTTTCCCCTTCTCAAGGTCAGTATTTCTTTGACGTGACGCGCCACACCTCTGGGCCCTGCAAGCCCTGACAGTCAGCTGTGTGGTTCCTTCACACCCTACCGCATCCATCCTAGACAGAATATGCTGCTACTTGCCCAGTGAGTAACAGAGCCCTATGGCATTACTCCAGTGCACCTACTACAGTGCTGCCGCCGGAACTGTCTCCACCAGTACAGCCCAGCTGTAGCCAGCAGCACACCCATGTGAAACTGTACCACGAGTTATGGTCCGTCACAGCCAACCCTGGATATGAGTGACTCTGACTCAAGCACCCGGTAGGTGGTGCTGCCAATCTCCTAATCCCTTTCTGCTATCTGTGGGATCTCACCACAGTGGTGCCAAGAGTACGCATGTGGGTAGAGCACTTAAACAACTATTTCAAGGCCACCAAAGAAACTGACAGAGAAACAAAGCAGTACCACCTCCTCCACAAAGCGTTGGAGGAGATTTTCTAAATTGGCAGTAGCCTTCCCAACTCTAGTGGTGATGCAGACTATCACAGCCCTTAATGCCTACTTCGATCCACAAATGAGCTAGGCTTTAAGCTGCGTCAAGTCCATCAAAGAGATGTGAAGTCTATTAATGTCTTGTACAGCAGCTTGCAGGAAGGTGCAACAACCTGTACCGAAGATGACATCCACAAGGAGGCTCGGGTGCTACTCATTCAGAGCTGAAGGTTGGCTGTCCTATGGCGCCAGATCCTTCACCAGGTTGCATACCTCTCGATGAAATACTCACCCTTGCCTGCTCTCACGAACACTCAAACAACCAAGCTGAGAAGGGGTTCCACAACATTGAAGTAAGAAGCTGATTAAAGGCTTATCAAAACTAAGTCTATCGCCTTGCCTAAGAATTACCTCATCTGACTCCTGGTCTAGGGATCTGTGTGGGTACTGGGGATTCTCCTTGCACCCCCTGTCAGACTGCTCAGCAAGGCATAAGACCTGCTGTGCCTGTCAATGGCTCAACTACTTTGCCAAAGTCTACAGAGGTGTACTCAGAGAGCCAGAACAGTGATTACAAGGGGTATGTTTCATCACACACAACAGCAACACTAAAGACTCTGACAGCGCACCACAAACACGCATGATAGCACATTTGGTGAAGATGACAAAGACATAATCCTCCTCATGTGTGCACTGGACTACAATTAAAAATACTCAACCATTGTGGTGGACCACTATCAGTGACACACAAGTCACTGCCCTCTTTGACACAGGTGCATCAGTAAACGTCTCCAGCTGTGCTTAAAATCTAGCACTGCACCCACGCCCCACCATTCTAACCACTTTGGTTAAAAATCTTTACTTATGTGGCTGCCTACCCTTTTTAGCTGGAAAGGGTGTTCCACAGTGTAGTTTCATACAATTGGAAGGCCCACCAGACAAAGTTCTTTGTCGGCTCAGAAGGCTCAGAGACCCACATCAGCTGTGGTGAGGCAGAGAAGCTCTAATTCATGACCTTCACCTCTGACATGGATGATGGCTGACTTAGAAAGATCCTGCAGGATTTCTCTGACCTTTTCAAAGGCCATCTTAAAAGGCCCCCCCATGGAACTCTTCATTGATACAGCAGTAAAGCCAGTAGCTCTGTGTCACAGATGCATACCTTTCTACTGGTGCCAGCAGTGGACATTGAGCAGCAGAAACAGAAAGAGGCAGGACTGATTGAGGAGGTGGCCGGTACAACCTCAAGGGTCTCAGCCACAGTAGTTTAAAGCAAGCTAAAGCAGTCTGTGGGGATCCACATCTGTGTCAACATGCAGCTACCCAACATGGCTATCAATAGAGAGCGAAACATCACCCTGACCACTGACAATCTGATTGCGGATCTCAAAGAAAACAAGTGGGTCTCCAAGTTGGACATCAATGCAGGCTATCACCAGCTGTAACATCAAAAAAACTGCGGCTTCATTACTACCTTCCCAAACCCACATGGAACTTTGCTGCTACCGCAGGCTCAATTTTTGCAATTTCTCATCGGTGGAGGTATTTCAAAATGCCATCCGGGAAGTTCCTTCCAGTCTGGAAGGACTTATCAATGTCAGCAATGACACCCTCATAAAGGCCTCCACCCTGGAAAGTACCCCGACCCCACCGGCCATCAAAACTACCCAGACCCACCCCCCAGCCCAGAACACTACCACCGACTCACCCTCAGCCTGCAAAACAACCCCTAGCCCACAACACTACCCCGACACAGCCAAGCCCAACTTTAAATAACCCTGACCCACCCCCAGCCCAGGAAACTACCCCGACTCACCCTCAGCCCACAAAACAATCCCAACCCACCCTCAACATCACCTGTCAACAATCTCTTCCTGCTTCCGTATGTCTGCAAGCCCTACCACGCATATCCCTTAACCACGTACGTGCGTGGTTATTGCATATAGGCGGTAGGGCTTGCATTATACATAGTTCGTTGTAAAGGCTGTTTGTTGTTCAGCCTTTGTGTTTGAGGCTATTACCCCTTCCAGCCCATTATGGAATCCCTGCTGCAAGACACTGTCATGTCATACAGCGACTTAGCCATAGAATAGGGACTAGTGGTGGGCCGAGCCTGATTGGGCTAGGTGCCATACTCCCCCAGCATCTCAAAATGACCACCTGGTATAAATCGCATTTACCATCAGAGCTCTCACAGGAACTGAGAAGTGATACAGTCAGATCAAGAAAGAGACTTTCGCTATTAAGTAGAGGTACAACTATTTCCACCTATAGCTCTATGAACACCCATTCAAAGTTGTGACAGATCACAAGCCGCGAATACCTCTTTTGGACTTGGCCCTTTCTGCAGGTTCATCCCCAAACTTTTTGCCTTCAACCTCCTGTTTTCTGAACCTGTTTTTGTTGATTTTTAGGATTGTGCCAACTTTACCACTACTAACCAGTGCTAAAGTGCCTGTGCTCTCTCCCTTAAATATGGTCAAATTGGATTACACCAAATTAGCACATTTGATTTACATGTAAGTTTGGTAAGTTTGTAAGTGGTACCATATCTATACATGGGCAGTAAATTAAACACTACTAGTGGGTCTGCAACACTGATTGTTCAACCCACTTTAGTAGCCTTTTAAACAAATCTCAGTCCTGCAATTATAGCCTGTGTGTGCGGTTTTGAACCACCATTTTGATGTGGCAAAATTAACTTTTTGCCAGTCCCAAACCTTTTTTTGAATACAGATAGGATAAGCCGTAAACAGCCCATAGAGCAATGTGCAAAGTATGTAAAAAGTTGGCCTTGTACTTTTAACTTTTACATTTCCTGGTTGTGAAATACTCTAAAATAAATTGTTTCACTTGTGGAAGGCCTGCCTCTCCAATAGGAAAATATTGGGTTACCCTATTACATCTAATTAGAGATAACTTTCAATTGGGTGCAGGTAAGGAGGTAGAGAATTTAGGTGTCTTACAAATTGTCATTTAAAATATTCTTTAATGGTAAAGTCGGATTTTAAGTCACAATTCTGAAAATGCCACTTTTAGAAAGCTGCATGCAACAAGGGGAAAACCTCTTATCTTATTAATTATGACTTGTTTTATACAATAACCACACTATGGGCCCGATGTAGGTAGGGCTTTACCGATCGGTATCGGCCGAAAATACCGATTTTTGGCCCTTACCGATCGGTAAACAGCCATCGAGATGTAGGGAACCAAAAACAGAACGAATCGGATAGAAAACCGATTCGGAATGAGTACCGAATGGGAAAGAATCCGATACGTACATACCGAAAATCGGATATGTAACGAATCGGAAAAACACCGAATCGGTTACAAAGACCGAATCGGTCCATGTACCGATTCGTTAGTGACACCGAATCGGAAAATCACCGATTCGGTCCAAGAACCGAATCGTTAGTGACACCGAATCGGAAAATCACCGAATCGGTCCAAGTACCGAATCGTTAGTGACACCGAATCGGAAAATCACCGATTCGGTCCAAGAACCGATTCGTTAGTGACACCGATTCGGAAAATCACCGATTCGGTCCATGTACCGAATCGGAAAAAATACCGAATCGGACATGAGCCGAATCGGAAAACATGCCGATTCGTATGAATCTCCGATCGGGAAATTCCCCGATTCCGACAGTTGGGGAGATGTAGGGAGGCACAGAAACACCGAAATCGGCTCAAAATCGGTAGAATTCACTCGGTATTTACCATGGATTGCAATCAGGTGGTAACCAACTCCAACCCATATAAACAGTCCCAAAATGCATTGCAACTTGCAGGATGGCAGCTTTCTATGTCATTGCGAGGCGGCTACGGCTACAGCAGGAAGGACAGAGGGAATGGCTAAGAAATGAACAGGTCTACAGACAGAGGATAACCCTGTTCATGCTCACTGAGGCTGAGATCCTACAGAGATACAGGCTGGACTCTGACACCATACTTGAGCTCATCAGGGACCTTAAGCCATACTTGGACCACCACACCCCAAGGGCACACGCCATCCCTGCGCACGTCCAGGTGCTATGCAGCCTACACCTGGTAGCGTCTGGCAGCTATCAAAGTGGAGTCGCAGCAGCAGGAGGGGTGAGCCAGAGCAGCCTGTCAAGGTTCTTCCACATATTCCTTGACGCCATGATAGACAGGATGGACCAATACATCTCATTCCCTGCAACCCACGCAGAACTGCTACAAACCAAAGCTGACTTCTACCAGATGGCACAATTTCCCCAAATCATCGGTTGCATAAATGGCACGCATATTCCGATTTGCCCACCAGCGGACACCGAATACATATACCGCAATCGGAAATCTACACACACCATCAACGTGCAGGTGATCTGCAATGCCAAGTGCACCATCACAGACCTGGTAGCAAAATTTCCAGGAAGTACCCATGACTCCTATATATTCCAACAGAGCGGCATATATGCACGGCTGATGGCTGGCGATTTTGGAGAAGGATACCTCCTAGGTGAGCCACATCATCAGACCCCCATAACACATAGTAGGTAGGTGTAATACATGTATGCATGTGTCTAATGTGACCCCTTTCTCTTCCAGGCGACAGTGCATATGCCCTCCGCTCATTCATACTCACCCCCTACCTCAACCCCTCCACACCCAGCCAAAGGAGGTATAACCGGGCCCACATACGCACCAGGAATGTTGTTGAACGGACCTTTGGCATCTGGAAAAGTAGATTCAGATGCCTGCACAAGAGTGGAGGTGCAAGGCAGTATACCCCCATCACCTGCTGCAAGATCATAGCTGTATGTGCAATGATACACAACCTTGCGGTCAAGAAGGGCACTGAGGTGGAGTTGTCTGACTACTAGGACTATGACGACGACGAAGCTGTGCCACTGACACAGCCAGCTGGGGTGTGTACGCCAAGTGATGGCAGATACAGACGTGAGGAGATCACTGAGAACTATTTCTGACTGAGTACAGATGCAAAGACAGCTAAATGTTGCTTGGAAATTTTTTTTTTTAATAGTGATGCACCACAGTTACAGCACTGATGTGCATCAAAAAATGGAGATTGTAAACTCAAATAAAGTCCAGGGTTCTGGTTTGCTCATCCCCCCTTGCCAGGCTATTTTTTGGCCCGCTTGCCAGACCCACTGGGGTGTCCCTCGGCCCCCTCCGAATGCCCAGCAGCATCAGCGGATCGCCTGGTGCTCCTCCGTGGCTCTGATGCAGCGCTGGCCAGGCTGCTGCGGCTGCTGCTGTCTCCAGCATCACCCAGGTCCAGGGCAGGATTGGAGGCGGTGTTTGATATTATCATGGCCTCCATGGCCGTGGTGATCCTGGCCATCCCCCTAGTCAGCTCAGCTGTATGCTGACTGAGCACAGATTCTTGATTGGAGCTGCGATGGCACAGTTGTGCGGTCGCCGCTGCAAGGCGGGCCATGGCCCGGTTGAGCACCCGGGCATCCCTCCTGCGCGCAACCTCATGCTCCTCCTGTCTGGCAGATGAGTGGGTGATGGCAGTGGTCAGCCTGCCTAACCCTGCTGCCACTTCCTTGTTGCTGTCCACAACAGCCTGGAAACCCTTCACCAACTCCCCCATCTGCATGTTGTGTTGCAGGAGCTGGCGTTGGCAGGCCATGGTGGATCTGGCCTGTTGGCGCTGGATTTTAACCATCTGTCCCTCCAGGCCCAGGAACACACTGCCCTCCCGTGCTGGTGCAGCAGTGGTGGTGGTGGTGGCACGGCGTCGGGCACTGCTGCTTCCGGCCTGCTGAGTGGGCTGGGGTGCCACTGGTGGGGGTGTGGTGCTGGCCGGTCCCTGAGCCCCTGCTCCCAGGACTGGTTGGACAGGTGGCAAGGCCACGATTGTGGCAGGAGCTGGTGTAGGCGGAATGGTCTGCCTTGTAGGGGAGTTGTCTGGTGAGAATTGCAAGGGGGGTGTGCTGGGCAGTACTGGGGAGTGCACTGCTTGGAAGTCAATGACCAGGACTCCCTCCATTCCTAGCCCTGGGGTGTCTCCTTCCTCATCCTCCTCCTCCTCCTGGCCAGCCTGGCTGGTGCTCGGCCCTGCGACTGCAGTGTTGGACGTTGCTGCTCCCTCTGCTGTCACAGTTGTGCCGCCTGATGGTGCCCCTAGGTACAAAGAAGCATTTGTAAACTGAGTGCCGATGTATTACAGTCAGTACAATTATGGCATTCCACATGTCCTTGCATCTCCTTACACCGTGTCACACTGTTTCCTGTCTTGTGATTCTGCACTGACATATTTGGCTAACTTCTGCTGACTACATGTACCATGATGCTTGTCTCTTGTATGTTGGTGACAGTACAGTGCTGGTGTTTGCCTATGCATTGTGTCTAATGGGGAGGTGTCTGGTAGGGTGTGTCATGATGCGCATGCTTCTTACCTGTAGCTGTGGCTCTCGCAGAGCTGTCCAGGGTCCCGATTCCTACGATGCTCTCCCTCTCGATGGTGCTGGAGACAATTTCCTCCAGCTCGGTGAGGGGTGGCGCCGGGTTGTTGCCTCCTCCGGTGTGTCCAGCCTGCCTTTGAATGTCAGCCAGCTTCCTCTTCGTGAGGCTGCGGAGGTCGTAAAACCTTTTCTTCAGTTCCTCAATGGACCTGGGGGTGACACCAGCAGCATTGACCTTCTGGGCGATGTCGGCCCACATTCTCCTCTTGGTGCTGTCTGGCACGTTGAGGGACAGCTTGCCAAACAGCTGGCGGTGCACCCTCACCACCTCCTCAACCAGCACCTGAAGTTCGGTGGTGGTGAACTTGGGCTTCCTCTTTTGGGAGGACTTCTGGCTTCCTGCCTGATCTGCCATTTTCTCCTGTTCAGTTTGCAACCTCCTTCTCCCACTGCTGCTAACTGTGTGTGTTGGGCTCAGGCAGGCTTTCCAGATATTTCCAGAAACTTCTTAATTAGCTGCACCTGCCAGGGTTGCCACTCCCTGTTTGGGTGGGGGAGGGGGAGCCACCTCATTGGCTGAATCGCCTATTGCCGATTCGGCTTTTACCGATTCGGTAATATCCGAATCGGTAAAATCCGATTCGGTATTATCCGATTCGGTAAAAGCCGAATCGGTTCTTTCAATGCATTCCTATGGGCTTTTTCGCCATGGGTCTATGATTGCCGAATCGGATTTTACCGAATCGGCTTTTACCGAATCGGTATTCGCCGAATCGGGAATATCCGATTCGGTGGTAGCCGATTCGGTGATTTCCGAATCGTTGTTGGCCGATTCGGTACTTTCCGATTCGGACCGAGCAGAATCGGAACGTACCGAATCTCATTACCGATGACGACCGAATCGGTATTCATTCGGTTTTTTTCCCCTACATCTCGTTTTCCGATTTCAGAATACCGATTCGGCCCGCCTCGGTATTTTGAAATCGGAAAATCGCGTTTACCTACATTGGGCCCTATATTCTTTTAGTGATTGGGTTATTTGTTCACCATATTTTTTCTCAACTATTTTTTTATGAAAGGACCTCATATCCTTTCAGTCCAAATTGAGAGAGACGTATGGTCATTAAGACACTGTTCAGGACATTGGCAGGTACAATCACACATGTAAATAAAGGGTATAAGACACAGCAAGAAGGGTCTAGGCTAATGAGTGATTGTTTGTTTTATGTGTATTATAGATTGTTCCAATGTGCTGTGAGTAAGAAGCCCTGATTAGACCCCATTGAGAATCTGTGTGGCTCGAAACGCTTCGGCAATTGCTATTAAGTTGGCAAATGTGGATAAAATATCAGAGGAAATTTTAGTTGACTCAGGAAATAATTTGGACTGAATTCTAAAATCGCCTAAGGAAATCTAATGGTGTCATTTTGGAGTACATATGGCACATTGGTTTTGTGATGCGGAATAATGTCAAATTGGTGTTACTAAAAATCGTTGGTATTGTATATCGTTATAAATGTACTGTAAATTGTTCTGTATGTATATATGTATATGTTACTTTATATGGTTCCACTAAAAGGATATGAGGTTCTTTCATAAAAAAAAGAGTAGAGAAAAAATAGGGTGAATAAATAACCCAATCACTAAAAGAATATAATGTGGTTGTTGTATAAAACAAGTCATAATTAATTAGTATACCAGGTTTTCTCCTTGTTGCATTTATAAAAGGCCCTACCTGGGTCCTGTCCAATGGGCCTGACCCCTTTGTGCATTTAAGTTTTAGAAAGCTGGCATTTTCTTCTCAACCATTTGGTGCCTGCACGCTGGATCCTGCTTCACATGACTAGGTGTAGCTGGCAGTTGTTTTTTGTTTTTGTGTATTGCTACCACACAGTGAGACAGAGGGGAATAGGTGTTGGCAGGACAGGCCATCTAAAAGTTGATAGGGTCGTGGAGCTGTCACCTACCACATTTGCACATCACAAAGCATCTGCCGGAGCACACTCACAAAGGTTTGCCAGAAGTCTTTTGTGCCCCCAGACAAGCTGGGGCCAGGTGTGAGAGGCAGGAAAATACAAACACTTCTGGTGGTGGAAATCTCCAGAACCTTCTTCTAATTCAAAGCTGGCACCAAGTAATAATTAATGGACCTTCATACCAGACTCTTCAGTACACCTTTGGCCATGTGGATGAATCGGAGGGACTGCTGTGCTGCTCTGCAAAAAGGACAGCTACTCTATTGCCCTGCTGTCCTGCTACCCTGCTGCATGAGTGAAAAGGACTGGACTTGCATTTTGTACCTAGGACAACTAGATTGACTCAAAGGGCTAGATGACTGGCCTCCTGATCAGTGCCTCGGGGACAGAGAAGACTCCAACCATCTTTTACCTAGCACCTCAACTCCACTTGCTGTGAGTCATGCCCTCCAGGAAGTGCAACCCTAATCCTGGACCCTATTAAGTAGGCATGAAGATCCTCTGCCTGCCCGGCTGTGGTCCTCTGGGCAGATCTGATGTAGCACAATGCATCTCCTCGCAGCTCTCCTTCAGAACTGCCTCTGCATGATTCATCTCTGATGCAGGACTTTGAATTGCCGCCTGCAGCCTCCTTGGAACCGCCACTGCATGATGCATTTTTGACAAATGCCTTCGCATTGCAAGTCCCTCGTTGGCGACTTCATCGGAGACGATGCAGGACTTTGCATAACAGCTTCCTCAAAATCACCAGTGTGTAAAGCCTCCTTAATGCAGGAAATCATATTGCTAGCCCATCATCGATGTAATTCTCAATGACAAAACAGAACTCAGCATTGCCGCCCTCAGCTACCATGGAACTGCTGTTGTGCAACACATCCTCACCACAGGACCTCGCAATGCTACACAACTAGGTGTCAGGGTCACGGGATTCACGCACTCCCAGGCAGGAACAAAGCACAGCTTACGGAAACTACAACTCCCGGCAGCCTTGTAGGACGCCGGACGCGAGAAGCGACGTCTCACGTGACTTCTGGGAATGTTGAAAGGACGTTGCCACGGCAGGAGACGCTGCTGATTGTTCAGAATGTGTGCTTTTTTGTATCCTGATACAGTCTTATTCTTCACATTCTGGGAATCCATTGGTCCAGTAGGGGTGTCGGATGACACTGCTTATCTTTTCTATAGTTCTTTGACACGCCGTATGAACAATTTGGTTTCCCCATGTTGGTTAATCCTCCTTGACCTGTTCATAGTTCTTTGGTGGTTCCCTCGTTGGAGAGTCAGATGTTCTGTCACCATTGCTAACGGACTCATGCGAGGGCATCATTTTGGTAGACATCGCTTATTAAAGCAAGACGCTACGCCTTTGTATTTACCTACACTGTATTGAGAAAGGCTATATCTTCTCTGTTGGCGAACCCGTTTGGCAGTGGCTCATGCAGGGAAGAACAGTGTGAAACCTTGATTTGGATTTGACTTTCTATTGTAGAGTGATATTGAACTCTCATTTTTCGTTCTTTTTTATTATACTCAGTTCTACTAAATCTCTTTCCTTGGATTATGCGATTAAAGAGATTGCTGTGTGTAGTGATATATGTTATATTCACATTGCCTGCTCGTTCTCCTTTCATTTGTACAGGGGGTGTCCAGGCAGGTGGTGGCCTACACTTCCACATTCAAGTGCCTTGCTTTCATATAAAGGTATAATAAAGATGCGGTGTTTAGTGTTATCGTAGTTCATAGGGTAGAAGAGGAAACAATATAAATATTATATGTTTGTTCCTTGCAGTCTTCAATATATGAATCTGTGATTGCCTGCTCCTCCCCCTCGTGTTTACACTACAGTATTTTCTTCCATTACAGGTAAGTGAAAGAAAGAGATTCACTCAAGTATAGTATTAGTGCATTACTGTAGAACTTTGTGTGACATTCTCTTCTCTTGTATTTTTAGGTCTCCTTCCCTGCTGTCCCCATCCTTCCCTTCCTCCGCTTGACCATCCTAACATCTTTGTGAGTATATCATATCCAGACTTGGGGCTGTCGAGAGGTGGACCCCTAAGAGCATTAGTTCGATCCTGAGGATACGTTCAGGCCTGGGACACTAGGATTTAACTTACTTTGTTCAGCAGGTATAACTTGGTCCTTGTATCCAGCCTGAACTCCATCGTGGTTAGCCTGAACTTGTGACTTTTACTTAGTCTGGCACAGCCAGATAGTCACAGTTGGCGGTTTGCACTTCTAGGCGCTATTTTCACTTAAAACTTTGTAATTACATATCTCCGGTTTGACTGATTGTATTTTGTTCTCAAATCATTTTTTACATTTTACTCTACTTTTCTAAATTGGTTTAGGATTTTTCTAGTTTTGTATTTTTACTCTATAACTGTTTGAAGTGCTGCCTACATACTTTACACATTGCCTTTAAGTTAAAATGGACTGTTTTATGCCAAACTAACAGAGGGTTAGGTACAGGTTAATTTGGGGTTTGCTAGTGTTTCACCCTGACAGAGATTGTGCTTGCTGCTTGAGT
Organism: Lissotriton vulgaris; assembly: GCF_964263255.1. Lineage (NCBI taxonomy): Eukaryota > Metazoa > Chordata > Amphibia > Caudata > Salamandridae > Lissotriton > Lissotriton vulgaris. Next base: position 182,243,957 of record NC_141688.1, on the reverse strand, counting down.
AGGGTTCTGCCTTCTAAACCAGTAAACCAATTTCCTACAACCTCTTTTCACAGGCACAGCGCCACATCCTCCAACGCAGATCAACAACTGGGCTCTCCAACTCTAGAAATATAATGATGACTGATAAAAACCTGGATGCACCAGCCCGGCTGATTGTCTTTCAAAACACCCCCTTCCATAGCAGAATTTGAGATGTGACCCTGCCGCAGGGATGGATCAGAGATACATCAGATGCCCTAACACATTGCAGCTATCTGAAATTGTGTGTGCAAAGGCTGCAGACATTGGTCTATAGAAAGCAATCAATGCATATTAAGAAAACAAGTGGAAAGAGTTACTCATGCATACCCCTATCCACAACAATGTCTCTAAGTGAGATTTGACTGCCATTTGGAACAAGCAGAACAAATTGAGTGCTACGGATTAAGACATCCTCCTGCAAGGGCACAGACCCATGATCCTGCAATAACTGAGACAGAAGAGGCTCAACCTGTCCCATACTGGTCATCAAGGTGCAACCAAAACCAAGGCCCAGTTGTGACAAAAGGTTTGGTTTCTCTCCATGGACTCTACATTGGAAAAACTGGTAGCCACATGCCACTGGTGCAAAGCCAGCTTGAGGTCCGACAGGCCAGCCCCAATTATCACAGAGGACCCCTCAGAATGTCCCTAGTCAGACAACACAGGGGATTATTGGTCATTACCCAATGAACCCCACATCCTAGTCTTATCCGACTTATACTCAAAGTCATCTGTAGTAGAGGTGCTCAGTTACTGCCATTTCAAAGCCACAAACTCCTAGAGTATTTGGAGGTCCAAGGAATTTAACATAGGAAGGTTATGGCCTGGAAAGTTTAAAAGCTGATGTTGATCTTAAATAAAACAGTAAGAATTGTAGTGGCAAGCCTTAAACTACTAGACTCAGGGTGCTTACCATGCCCCCACACAGCACTACCCACCCAGTGCCTGCAAATGCCCAGTATTTTAGTGCCACCTGAGACACTATCCCTCCCATAAGCTTGTGGACCCCTGAGCCGCTATATGAACAAGCTTACCAGCAGCAGCAGAATCAAAAGGGCTTCAAAGTCCGGCATTCAATAGGTTGAATGGGTGTTGGTGCAAAATCATAAACAAGGGTGAAAACACCATCTCCCTTTTGAAAATCAGCTCCTACACAGAACCCGGGGAAAGGCTCTATGGTCCCTTATGAGAGAGGGAAAGTACGAGTTACAAGGAATGTCCTGGCATTCACCAAGAGGCTTCACAACCAAATGGGTGACAGCATGTTAGACATTGGGTTACTGGTTGAAATGGTCTAAGCTCTGGTCAGGCTTAACCTAGAGGCAATGTGTGAAGTATTTGTGCAACACTTCAAACAGTAAAACTGTGAAAACACTCCACATGAAGATCCCAGGCCAGGTTAGGAAAATGGAGCTCAGTTTAATACATAAAACAGGACCAAAATAACAAAACTACAATCGGTAAAACCGGAATTATAAATTTTTAAAGAATGAACTGTAGATCCCAAAAGTAGAAAGTGCCAACTGCAGCTATCTGGTGACTCTGGACTCAATCAAAGTCAAACATTAATGCCGACCGCAATGGATTGCGGGTCAGATACAGTCCCACATTAGCCCCGCTGAAGTCTTACCTTCTCAAGTTTTGTGCCAAGAGTTCTGTTTGCATTGGAGGGGGTTGCAGGGAGCAAGGAGACTGTTGCAAGTGCCGCAGCCTTAGTGTAGGAGATGGTTGGGGGGGGGGGCTTTTATGTTCCTAAGGCTCAGATCAGGAGGCCAGCAGAATAGCCCTTTGAGTCAATATGGGGTCCCGGGTTCAAGATGAAGTTGCAGATCCAGTTCCTCTTCCCCAGGCAAGAGGGCAACCAGGTAAGCAACCAACAGGTCAGCATAGCAGGGCAGCACTTCCTTTAGAGCAGCAGTCCAGCAGAGCAGCAGTCATTGTCGCAGCACAGTAGTCATTCGTCCTGAGTATCCACAGGTCCAAAAGTGTACTGAAGAGTTGGAGGCTGAGGTCCTTTTTTTTATACACAATTGGGACTTCTGGAGTTATGCCTTTGAAGTGCAACAATACCCTGCCATTATGTCTCCAAATTAACCACAGGGGGTTTGCAACCTTTTGTGTGGAGGTAGAAAGCAACCTATTCAAATTGGGAATGGAGCTGTGCCCAGCTCCTCCCTCCGGTCCTGCTAAAGATGGCCCGTCCAGTAACACCTGAGTTCCCATTGTGTGTTCCTGAGGAATATACAAAAAGCCCAATGTCACCCACACCCAGTCATGTGACCCAGAGACAGGCTGCCAGTACCAAATGGCTGAGGCAAGAACATGCACACTTTCATGTGGCATTTTTAAAGAACTACTTAAGTGGGTGGCACAATCAGTGTTGCAGACCCTCTAATAGTATTTAATTTACAAGCCCTGGATACAGGTAGTACCTCTTTACTAGAGACTTATAAGTACATTAAATATGGCAATTGGGGATAAGCCAATGTTGCTATGTTTTAAGCAGAGAACAAAAGAAGTGGTAAAGTGCGCAGAATCTTAAGGCCAGCAGAAACAAAGTCAACGAAAACAGAAGGTCTGCAGGGAAAACGTTAGGGGGAAACCCCACCATAGAGCAATGTGCAAAGTATGTAAAAAGTTGGCCTTGTACTTTTAACTTTTACATTTCCTGGTTGTGAAATACTCTAAAATAAATTGTTTCACTTGTGGAAGGCCTGCCTCTCCAATAGGAAAATATTGGGTTACCCTATTACATCTAATTAGAGATAACTTTCAATTGGGTGCAGGTAAGGAGGTAGAGAATTTAGGTGTCTTACAAATTGTCATTTAAAATATTCTTTAATGGTAAAGTCGGATTTTAAGTCACAATTCTGAAAATGCCACTTTTAGAAAGCTGCATGCAACAAGGGGAAAACCTCTTATCTTATTAATTATGACTTGTTTTATACAATAACCACACTATATTCTTTTAGTGATTGGGTTATTTGTTCACCATATTTTTTCTCAACTATTTTTTTATGAAAGGACCTCATATCCTTTCAGTCCAAATTGAGAGAGACGTATGGTCATTAAGACACTGTTCAGGACATTGGCAGGTACAATCACACATGTAAATAAAGGGTATAAGACACAGCAAGAAGGGTTTAGGCTAATGAGTGATTGTTTGTTTTATGTGTATTATAGATTGTTCCAATGTGCTGTGAGTAAGAAGCCCTGATTAGACCCCATTGAGAATCTGTGTGGCTCGAAACGCGTCGGCAATTGCTATTAAGTTGGCAAATGTGGATAAAATATCAGAGGAAATTTTAGTTGACTCAGGAAATAATTTGGACTGAATTCTAAAATCGCCTAAGGAAATCTAATGGTGTCATTTTGGAGTACATATGGCACATTGGTTTTGTGATGCGGAATAATGTCAAATTGGTGTTACTAAAAATCGTTGGTATTGTATATCGTTATAAATGTACTGTAAATTGTTCTGTATGTATATATGTATATGTTACTTTATATGCGTTCCACTAAAAGGATATGAGGTTCTTTCATAAAAAAAGAGTAGAGAAAAAATAGGGTGAATAAATAACCCAATCACTAAAAGAATATAATGTGGTTGTTGTATAAAACAAGTCATAATTAATTAGTATACCAGGTTTTCTCCTTGTTGCATTTATAAAAGGCCCTACCTGGGTCCTGTCCAATGGGCCTGACCCCTTTGTGCATTTAAGTTTTAGAAAGCTGGCATTTTCTTCTCAACCATTTGGTGCCTGCACGCTGGATCCTGCTTCACATGACTAGGTGTAGCTGGCAGTTGTTTTTTGTTTTTGTGTATTGCTACCACACAGTGAGACAGAGGGGAAAAGGTGTTGGCAGGACAGGCCATCTAAAAGTTGATAGGGTCGTGGAGCTGTCACCTACCACATTTGCACATCACAAAGCATCTGCCGGAGCACACTCACAAAGGTTTGCCAGAAGTCTTTTGTGCCCCCAGACAAGCTGGGGCCAGGTGTGAGAGGCAGGAAAATACAAACACTTCTGGTGGTGGAAATCTCCAGAACCTTCTTCTAATTCAAAGCTGGCACCAAGTAATAATTAATGGACCTTCATACCAGACTCTTCAGTACACCTTTGGCCCTGTGGATGAATCGGAGGGACTGCTGTGCTGCTCTGCAAAAAGGACAGCTACTCTATTGCCCTGCTGTCCTGCTACCCTGCTGCATGAGTGAATAGGACTGGACCTGCATTTTGTACCTAGGACAACTAGATTGACTCAAAGGGCTAGATGACTGGCCTCCTGATCAGTGCCTCAGGGACAGAGAAGACTCCAACCATCTTTTACCTAGCACCTCAACTCCACTTGCTGTGAGTCATGCCCTCCAGGAAGTTCAACCCAAATCCTGGACCCTATTAAGTAGGCATGAAGATCCTCTGCCTGCCCGGCTGTGGTCCTCTGGGCAGATCTGATGTAGCACAATGCATCTCCTCGCAGCTCTCCTTCAGAACTGCCTTTGCATGATTCATCTCTGATGCAGGACTTTGAATTGCCGCCTGCAGCCTCCTTGGAACCGCCACTGCATGATGCATTTTTGACAAATGCCTTCGCATTGCAAGTCCCTCGTTGGCGACTTCATCGGAGACGATGCAGGACTTTGCATAACAGCTTCCTCAAAATCACCAGTGTGTAAAGCCTCCTTAATGCAGGAAATCATATTGCTAGCCCATCATCGATGTAATTCTCAATGACAAAACAGAACTCAGCATTGCCGCCCTCAGCTACCATGGAACTGCTGTTGTGCAACACATCCTCACCACAGGACCTCGCAATGCTACACAACTAGGTGTCAGGGTCACGGGATTCACGCACTCCCAGGCAGGAACAAAGCACAGCTTACGGAAACTACAACTCCCGGCAGCCTTGTAGGACGCCGGACGCGAGAAGCGACGTCTCACGTGACTTCTGGGAATGTTGAAAGGACGTTGTCACGGCAGGAGACGCTGCTGATTGTTCAGAATGTGTGCTTTTTTGTATCCTGATACAGTCTTATTCTTCACTTTCTGGGAATCCATTGGTCCAGTAGGGGTGTCGGATGACACTGCTTATCTTTTCTATAGTTCTTTGACACGCCGTATGAACTATTTGGTTTCCCCATGTTGGTTAATCCTCCTTGACCTGTTCATAGTTCTTTGGTGGTTCCCTCGTTGGAGAGTCAGATGTTCTGTCACCATTGCTAACGGACTCATGCGAGGGCATCATTTTGGTAGACATCGCTTATTAAAGCAAGACGCTACGCCTTTGTATTTACCTGCACTGTATTGAGAAAGGCTATATCTTCTCTGTTGGCGAACCCGTTTGGCAGTGGCTCATGCAGGGAAGAACAGTGTGAAACCTTGATTTGGATTTGACTTTCTATTGTAGAGTGATATTGAACTCTCATTTTTCGTTCTTTTTTATTATACTCAGTTCTACTAAATCTCTTTCCTTGGATTATGCGATTAAAGAGATTGCTGTGTGTAGTGATATATGTTATATTCACATTGCCTGCTCGTTCTCCTTTCATTTGTACAGGGGGTGTCCAGGCAGGTGGTGGCCTACACTTCCACATTCAAGTGCCTTGCTTTCATATAAAGGTATAATAAAGATGCGGTGTTTAGTGTTATCGTAGTTCATAGGGTAGAAGAGGAAACAATATAAATATTATATGTTTGTTCCTTGCAGTCTTCAATATATGAATCTGTGATTGCCTGCTCCTCCCCCTCGTGTTTACACTACAGTATTTTCTTCCATTACAGGTAAGTGAAAGAAAGAGATTCACTCAAGTATAGTATTAGTGCATTACTGTAGAACTTTTTGTGACATTCTCTTCTCTTGTATTTTTAGGTCTCCTTCCCTGCTGTCCCCATCCTTCCCTTCCTCCGCTTGACCATCCTAACATCTTTGTGAGTATATCATATCCAGACTTGTGGCTGTCGAGAGGTGGACCCCTAAGAGCATTAGTTCGATCCTGAGGATACGTTCAGGCCTGGGACACTAGGATTTAACTTACTTTGTTCAGCAGGTATAACTTGGTCCTTGTATCCAGCCTGAACTCCATCGTGGTTAGCCTGAACTTGTGACTTTTACTTAGTCTGGCACAGCCAGATAGTCACAGTTGGCGGTTTGCACTTCTAGGCGCTATTTTCACTTAGAACTTTGAAATTACATATCTCCGGTTTGACTGATTGTATTTTTGTTCTCAAATAATTTTTTACATTTTACTCTACTTTTCTAAATTGGTTTAGGATTTTTCTTGTTTTGTATTTTCACTCTATAACTGTTTGCAGTGCTGCCTACATACTTTACACATTGCCTTTAAGTTAAAACAGACTGTTTTATGCCAAACTAACAGAGGGTTAGGTACAGGTTAATTTGGGGTTTGCTAGTGTTTCACCCTGACAGAGATTGTGCTTGCTGATTGAGTATGGTTCTACCTTCTAAACCAGTAAACCAACTTCCTACAACCTCTTTTCACAGGAACAGCGCCACATCCTCCGACGCAGATCAACAACTGGGCCCTCCAACTCTAGAAATATAATGATGACTGATAAAAACCTGGATGCACCAGCCCGGCTGATTGTCTTTCAAAACACCCCCTTCCATAGCAGAATTTGAGATGTGACCCTGACGCAGGGATAAATCAGAGATACATCAGATGCCCTAACACATTGCAGCTATCTGAAATTGTGTGTGTAAAGGCTGCAGACATTGGTCTCTAGAAAGCAATCAATGCATATTAAGAAAACAAGTGGAAAGAGTTACTCATGCATACCCATATCCACAACAATGTCTCTAAGTGAGATTTGACTGCCATTTGGTAAAAGCAGAACAAATTGAGTGCTACGGATTAAGACATCCTCCTGCAAGGGCACAGACCCATGATCCCGCAATAACTGAGACAGAAGAGGCTCAACCTGTCCCATACTGGTCATCAAGGTGCAATCAAAACCAAGACCCAGTTGTGACAAAAGGTTTGGTTTCTCTCCACGGACTCTACAGTGGAAAAACTGGTAGCCACATGCCACTGGTGCAAAGCCAGCTTGAGGTCTGACAGGCCAGCCCCAATTATCACAGAGGACCCCTCAGAATGTCCCTGGTCAGACACCACAGGGGATTATTGGTCATTACCCAATGAGCCCCACATCCTAGTCTTATCCGACTTATACTCTAAGTCTCCTGTAGGAGAGGTGCTCAGTTGACTGCCATTTCAAAGCCACAAACTCCTAGCGTATTTGGAGGTACAAGGAATTTAACATAGGAAGTTTATGGCCTGGAAAGTTTAAAAGCTGATGTTGATCTTAAATAAAACAGTAAGAATTGTAGTGGCAAGCCTTAAACCACTAGACTCAGGGTGCTTACCATGCCCCCACACAGCACTACCCACCCAGTGCCTGCAAATGCCCAGTTTTTTAGTGCCACCTGAGGCACTATCCCTCACATAAGCTTGTGGACCCCTGAGCCGCTATATGAACAAGCTTACCAGCAGCAGCAGAATCAAAAGGGCTTCAAAGTCTGGCATTTAATAGGTTGAAGACCCCTTCAACCTATTAAATGCCAGACTTTGAAGCCCTTTTGGTGCAAAATCATAAACAAGGGTGAAAACACCATCTCCCTTTTGAAAATCAGCTCCTACACAGAACCTGGGGAAAGGCTCTATGGTCCCTTCTGAGAGAGGGAAAGGACGAGTTACAAGGAATGTCCTGGCATTCACCAAGAGGCTTCACAACCAAATGGGTGACAGCATGTTAGACATTGGGTTACTGGTTGACATGGTCTAAGCTCTGGTCAAGCAGCAACCACAGTCCTAGTCTGGGTCAGGCACAAGCAAACCCCAAATTAAAATTTGCCCAAACTCCTGGTAGCTTGGCACATAGCAGTCAGGCTTAGCCTAGAGGCAATGTGTGAAGTATTTGTGCAACACTTCAAACAGTAAAACTGTGAAAACACCCCACATGAAGATCCCAAGCCAGGTTCGGAAAATGGAGCTCAGTTTAATACATAAAACAGGACCAAAATAACAAAACTACAATCAGTAAAACCGGAATTCTGAATTTTTAAAGAATGAACTGTAGATCTCAAAAGTAGAAAGTGCCAACTGCAGCTATCTGGTCACGCTGGACTCAATCAAAGTCAAACATTAATGCCGACCGCAATGGATTGCGGGTCAGATACAGTCCCACATTAGCCCGCTGAAGTCTTACCTTCTCAAGTTTTGTGCCAAGAGTTCTGTTTGCATTGGAGGGGGTTGCAGGGAGCAAGGATTGTGTTGCAAGTGCCGCAATCTTAGTCTAGGAGATGGTTGGGGGGGCTTTTATGTTCCTAAGGCTTAGATCAGGAGGCCAGCAGAATAGCCCTTTGAGTCAATCTGGGGTCCTGGGTTCAAGATGAAGTTGCAGATCCAGTTCCTCTTCCCCAGGCAAGAGGGCAGCAACCAACAGGTCAGCATAGCAGGGCAGCACTTCCTTTAGAGCAGCAGTCCAGCAGAGCGGCAGTCATTGTCGCAGCACAGTAGTCATTCATCCTGAGTATCCACAGGTCCAGAAGTGTACTGAAGAGTTGGAGGCTGAGGTCCTTTTTTTATACACAATTGGGACTTCTGGAGTTATGCCTTTGGTTAATTTGGACACATGATGGCAGGGTATTGTTGCAATACCCTGCCATCATGTCTCCATCGTGTCTCCAAATTAACCACAGGGGGTTTGCAACCTTTTGTGTGGAGGTAGGAAACAACCTATTCAAATTGGGAATGGGGCTGTGCCCAGCTCCTCCCTCCGGTCCTGCTAAAGATGGCCCATCCAGTAAACCTGAGTTCCCATTGTGTGTGCCTGAGGAATATACAAAAAGCCCAATGTCACCCACACCCAGTCATGTGACCCTGAAACAGGCTGCCAGTACCAAATGGCTGAGGCAAGAACATGCACACTTTCATGTGGCATGTTTAAAGAACTACTTAAGTGGGTGGCACAATCAGTGTTGCAGACCCTCTAATAGTATTTAATTTACAAGCCCTGGATACAGGTAGTACCTCTTTACTAGAGACTTATAAGTACATTAAATATGGCAATGGGGGATAAGCCAATGTTGCCATGTTTTAAGCAGAGAACAAAAGAAGTGGTAAAGTGCACAGAATCTTAAGGCCAGCAGAAACAAAGTCAACAAAAACAAGTCAAGTCAAGTCAAGTCAGACATTTATATAGCGCGCTACATACCCATAGGGTCTCAAGGCGCTTGAGAAAGGGGGGAGATTACTTGTCGAATATCCAAGTTTTAAGTTGCTTTCTGAATGCTAGTTGGTTCTGAGTAAGGCGAAGGTGAGTGGGAAGAGAGTTCCAGGTTTTGGCTGCCAGGTAGGAGAAGGATCTACCTCCCATGGTGGCTTTGTTGATGCGAGGAACAGTGGCAAGGGCTTGGTTGGAGGATCGTAGCTGACGGGAGGGGGTGTAGAAGGACAGTCGTGTGTTGGGGCATTCGGGTCCAAGTTCGTAAAATGCTTTGTGTGCGTGGGTTAAGAGGCGGAAGGTAATCCTCTTATTTACGGGGAGCCAGTGGAGGTTTTTCAGGTGACCAGAGATGTGTTCTTTACGCAGGATCTCTAGTATGAGCCTGGCTGAGGCGTTCTGGATGCGTTGGAGTTTTTTCTGGAGTTTTGCGGTGGAACCGGCGTATAGGGTGTTTCCGTAGTCCAGGCGACTCGTGACCAGTGCGTGAGTGACCGTTTTTCTAGTTTCGGTGGGGATCCAGCGAAATGTTTTTTTGAGCATGCGAAGAATGTTGAAGCAAGATGATGAGACAGCGTTGACTTGTATGGTCATTGAGAGTGAGGAGTCTAGGATGACGCCCAGGTTCCGTGCGTGGTCCATCGGGATGGGTGCTTTTCCAAGTGCCTCTGGCCACCAAGAGTCGTCCCAGGCGGAGGGGGAGGTACCTAAGATTAGGACTTCAGTTTTGTCTGAATTCAGTTTCAGACGGCTTTGCTTCATCCACTCGGCTACTTCTTTCATTCCTTTGTGTAAGTTGTTTTTGGCGGTGTTGGGGTCCTTGGTGAGTGAGAGGATCAGTTGGGTGTCGTCAGCGTAGGAGATGATGTTGAGATTGTGTTGGCGAACGATGGCTGCGAGGGGGCTCATGTACAGGTTGAAGAGGGTGGGGCTGAGTGACGATCCTTGCGGCACGCCGCAGATGACTTCACTTCAGAGGCCTCTGATTTGAATGGAGGGAGCCGGACTCTCTGAGTTCTTCCGGTGAGGAACGAGGTGATCCATTCCAGTGCTTTTCCTTGGATTCCGATGTTACTGAGGCGCTGTAATTGGGTGCTATGGCAGACTGTGTCGAAGGCTGCGGAGAGGTCAAGGAGGATGAGGGCGACTGTTTCTCCATTGTCCAGTAGGGTTCGAATTCATCTGTTGCTGCGATGAGTGCGGTCTCAGTACTGTGTTTGGCTCGGAATCCGGACTGTGAGGGGTCGAGGGATTTGTTGCTTTCGAGAAAGGCGGCAAGCTGGTTGTTGACAGCTTTCTCGATGACTTTGGCCGGGAAAGGAAGGAGCGAGATGGGGCGGTAGTTTTTGAGTTCGGTGGGGTCAGCTGTGGGTTTTTTCAGAAGGGCGCTGAGTTCTGCGTGTTTCCAGCTTTCCGGGAAGGTGGAGTTGAGAGAGCAGTTGATGACGTCTCGGAGGTGTGGTGCTTTTTTCCATGCTTTCTCGAGGGAGCGACAGAGTTTCTTGGATTTCTTAAGATCATCGTTGAACCAGGAGGCCTTCTTGCTGCCTAGTTTAGAAAGTCTTAGAAAGTCTGAAGGCAAAACGTTAGGGGGAAACCACAAGAATGATGGCAGGTCTAACTCAGTGGAATGCAACAGTCTCAACCACCCAATCAAGACCAAGAGGATAACGAAAGTCCCATGGAAGCCAGGAAAGCCTCTGTGCCCCAATGGGTAGATTATACATCTTCCAGTTGGGATGAAGATCCCAAACCCGAATCACAAGACCTCGAGGATTTACAAATAGTCAGGACGGGAGGAGATACTCACTGTAGAATCCCAGCCCACACATCTGCCAAATACAGATGCTGAAGGACTCTGTATGTAAGTAATCGATCGCACAAGGTATGTAGCCCCATGAACGTACGGCAACAGCCACGGCCAAGAGACTGTTTATTCTGTGTTATTAAGAGTGGTTGTTTGAGTTGCTGTTTTGTAGGAAAACATATGCATCCACCCATCAGGACCCCAGGCAGGGCCTCCAGGGATTACTAATGAAGCAGTTGATGGAGCCAGGCACACGGTGTGGCTCTGCAATTAGTACCAGTAAATTGAGCCCTATATTTTTGTTAATTGCAGCTCAAATGCCCCTTGGTTTTGGTCCTCCAATACTTAGATAAAGGCCCTTTGGTAGCTGAGACTAGAGCCACAGTTCTAACTGTCTTCTCTTTGTCCCACTGGACAATTTTCTGCAACATAGAGGTGCCGATAAGCAGCTTACTAAGGCTCCACCCTGCCTCTTCCACCTGCAAGGAGAAATGGAATCTCTCTGGATATTTATTCCTCATAAGTTTTTAAGTATCCATATAATGAAGTGGACTTTGGTGCACTGGGAGCTAATGTATATTCTAATATTTGTTAGAAAAGAGTAAAAGCAAGTAGGAGACAAGTACCAGTTCTATGACGGTATTGAAGTATTCTCTGTTTTACTAAAGTGTGAGCAGGTTGTTAAAAGAGAGTTCATTCATTTATGAATTTGAAATTAGGTCTAGCTTATATATCACCCTGGGGCCTGCAACGATAAGGAAAGGGAAAACACTCTCTATGTTTGAACAAATTACGCAGTGTTACCATAAATAACTACCTGGTGATGTTCATTACATCTACTAAAATCACAATTGTTTTCTGTTCCTCCACATATACCTTGTTTAAACCCCTTCAGCACAGATCGGAGGAGTGAATACTGGGATAGCCTTTGTCATATAGGACGGTGAGAGTCACACACGTTCCTACCCAAAATTAGGTCGATAAATATTACACAATTCAATTCTATACCTAGTGTGAGTTTTCCTATTTTAGACATCTGAGGCCATTTTACTGACTGCGGAGTCAAAAAATACATGTATTTGTTTTCAAAATGATTGGCTTTTAGTCGGCGTGTATTTCTTCTGTACAATATTTAATGAACATATCATATAAAAAAGACTTTGATAGACGTGGCTTATCGGATGATGGCAGCGACTGTTTGACCTAGAGCCTCCTTTCCCGGCCGTGCTAACACTATGCTGGCAGTGACCTATTTTGCACAGATTCTGCAGGGGACACAGAGGCCCGGGGGCTCTCGGCGGTATTTTCATCTCCCATGGAGACATAGCGGGCAAAACTGAACATGGGACTTGGCGAGGACGACTGAGCTATGACATAACCTTTCACTGAACTCTGACATCAGTGTCGTCCGAGCGGATCTCCAACATTCTCCAACATGGCCTGCCAGAGGTGTGCAAAGAAGTGGGAAATCTGGGTCACAGATTGGACTCCCTTGAGAAAACACAAGATGAGCGTTGCCTGGATCTCAAGGAATACAGGGTGCGCATTGTGGACCACAGCGAGCAGGTCATAGTCCTACATGAGAAATAGGAACACCTAGAAAATTGGTCCAGGCGCTCCAACCTCCTTATCAGGGGAGTTCCCACCAGCAAGAAAGGCAGGGACATTCAGGTCCTTATCCAGGTTTTCTTTGAGTCCCTACTAGATGCCTTGGGCCTACAGCAACTTTAAATTACCCGGACGCAGAGAGCAGGACCTTCAGCGGGAAATCTAATTCCACACCAGACTCTCTGGTGTGGTTCCATAACTATGTCGACAAGGAAGCAGGGCTATAGGTGACTTGACGAGGGGACCCCATTCGCTACAATGATCACGATCTCCAGATCTTCCGGGATGTCTACCCCATTACTTTAGCTAAACGCAGGGCCTTTCGCCCTATGGCCACATATTTACAGGAACATGGTTAGCGCTACCAATGGGTCACCTTTCCATCTCCACTATGAGTGGAAGGGCCACAAATGGGCTACCAAGTCCCTGCAGAAGGCTTGTCACATTCTGGGTTTGCCTCATTCTTAAGCAGTCGGAGAACTCATCCAGATCTACCCCACCCAGCTAACCCAGTGTGCACAACATTACAGTGCCACCATCAGCATAGTACCCCTTAAAAAGAAGAGATCCTCGAGGGGTGGAGGGCACCGCTGGCCCATGCCCAAAGGGTTGGAGGTTCATCCTTTTCTCTCCAGCAAGACACATCAACGGACGTCTCCTCCATATAGTCTGAGGATCTAACAAGGACAGTTCACATCTTGAAACCTTTTAGCATAACCTCTGACAAAGGAGAGAAATGCTTGCCTTGGTGACAACTATGTGGACTGCAACCAACCTGCGACCGGGGTGGGCCTTTGGACATATGACTGCAACAGAAGCTATATGACCCCAGGGAATTCTGTAGTGAGTGTGCACGATGCATGGGCATGAAATTTCACCCAGCCTGGCACCTCTTGTATCTTGCCTAGGGGACTCAGGTCAATAATAGTTTGATTGTTCTTTGTTTATTGTTGGTACTATTGAGGGTTTGGGAGCCCACTCTGGCTACTTTGGTAAGGGAGGGTTGGGCCGTCCATTGACCTTCTGTTACCAAATTGTATAGTTGGACATTATTCTCTATTGCCGCTCACTCATTGTCCACATTCTATCATGTCATCACTTAAAATAATCACCTACAATGTATGGGAGCTTAATAACCCACTCAAGAGGCACTCAGTCCTAAATGAGCGAACCTCTCTCTCTGCAGATATAGGGTTGATCCAGGAGACCCCCCTTCTCCAATAAGACCAATGTTGTTGTCTGTCTCCCAACTTCTCTGGCAATACTTTTCACCGGCCAGTAAAAAGGGGGTGGAGATCCTAATAGCGAGTTGCTTCCTCTACAAAATCCCCACAATCTCAGTGATAGGGCTGGAAGGCGGGGGCCATTAACGGCACACTGAGAGATGCACCGCTAATTGTAGCCTCCATTTACTTCCCCAACCTGGAATCATTTCTCATTGAAACCATCCGTACTCTTTCTGAGTGGTCCACGGCCCCTCTCATCTTCAGGGACAATCTTAATCTTACCCTTAATAAAGAGACCAATCTTGACAACCTGAATCGCGGTCATACGGTGATGCTCTCAGTAGCTGGGAGGGGGTTTCTTGAGGAGGTAGGCTTATTGGATGTATGGAGACACTACCACCCGCAGAGTACCAATTTCTCATACTACTCTGGGGTGCCCAGAATATAGGTGGATACCTTGACTACATCTTACTCAATAAGCCGCTCCTCCCAGATATCCTCGAAGCTGCACAAGAACCATTAAATCCGGTCAGATCATGGCCCGGACACTTGAACACTCTCTCTAACTAGTACCATACACGTATGTACCCTAGGACTACCTTCATCAGGGCCCCATTACAGTAGCCAACATCTCCAAGAACATCACAGACTACATATCACACAACACTATGGGGAACACATCAGCCGCTATTCTGTGGTACACCCTAAAGGCAGTTCTTCAGGGTATCTTCATAGCGGAGGCTGCTTGCCTGAAACGCTTGTATGGTGCCCTTTGCCAGGATCTAAGGGATGTCTTACTAGCTTTAAAATTAGAACACAAATGCACCCACTCCCCAAAGACTTGGAGAAAGTTCCTCAAGATTTGGGGCCAACTGAAACTCCCAGGATTAGATGAGGCTGCCTGCTCCCTTGCCAAACTTGACAATAAATGTTCTACCCTAGGGAACAAGTCGGGAAAGGAATTAGTGACCCGGCTTCGAGCTGAACAAGCCGGCACCAACATCTTTGAAGTTCAGAACTATAACGGAAGGGTCTTTAACTCTGATCCTGACAAGGCTGAATTTTTTCAAGCCTTCTACTCGGCTCTCTATTCCAAAGAGGCCACTGATCGGCAATTGCAAGCCTCCTATTTAGCGGGGCGGATCCCCTTAAGATTAGCCCCTTGGATAGGGAGAGGT
Organism: Lissotriton vulgaris; assembly: GCF_964263255.1. Lineage (NCBI taxonomy): Eukaryota > Metazoa > Chordata > Amphibia > Caudata > Salamandridae > Lissotriton > Lissotriton vulgaris. The sequence continues at coordinate 182,228,871 of NC_141688.1, read as the reverse complement.
TCTAGCAACCGATGGAAAAGGAAGAAATACTGCTCCTCCAAAGCACCACAGCTGCCTTTTACAAGCGCTTTGTCTCTCCTCTTCTCCCCTTGCTGTTAAAAGTTTAACGGGAGATGGTGTAAAAGGCCATATAGTACCCTCAATGTCCGAATCAAATATTTCCCTGAGTCTCAAGCTGGGAAAAGATCCCAAGGGGTGCAACTCATATTGCCCGATATCTTTGCTTAATGTAGAAGTCAAAATTTCCACTAAGATAGCTGCCTTGATTACAGATCCGAGCCAATCAGCCTTTATTTCTGAAGGACAGGAGGCAGATAATACTAAAATATTGCTCCATCCTATTAATATTGGGCCCATAAGATGTGCTCACTCTCTCCTGGTCGCCTTGTATGCTGAAAAGGACATTTGACAGCGTTAACTAGGGGTTATGTTGGATGTCTTACAACATTTAGGGTTTGGAGACACATTCCTGTTTGGCTTAGTTCCAGCTATCCTTCCCAGAGAGCTCACATACGGCTAAATGGTTTACTATCTGATTGCATTTCTATCTCCAGAGACAACCAGCAAGGTCGCCCCCTCTTGCCCCTTTTATTTGCCCTTACCCTGGAGTCTTAAGTGCAATCCTTCCATCTGGCCCATTCGCTTTAGCATACAAGACACAAAGGTCACTACGTTTGCTGATGACATACTTGTCTCTCTTCCCGATCCTGGTCTGTCTTCACCCCACCTATGAAACTTGAAGTATTTGAGAAATCTAAGACCTACAAAATCTATCAAAATCAAACTATACTTACCCACAAGATTTATCCGGCAGGCGGGATGTACCAAATCAGGTCACAGCACATGAGGTAATTCTAGAAAAAGTTATCTAATTGATTTAGGTACTGGCCAAAATAATTAAAAAAGAATGCTTTCTCTATTTTTCTCCTTTTTATAAAAAAAGCATTTAAAATACATCAATTAACCAGAAAATATCTGGACATCAACTGAGCGTTCTATCGACCTGTGAAGTAAACCTTGAATATTACCTGTGAGTATTACTTATCTATGGTAGATTTACTTAATAGCCCCGAACAATGAGCGAGAGATAAAATGTGGATAATTAGGAACAAACATGTGTCCATCAGTATAAAAATACGGATCTATGGAAAAGAAAAATATTCATGATAAATAGAGGGTTATATATCCGGATAACTCGGAATTGATTAACAGTTTGATTCGAGAAGCATGACTCTCTATAAATATCTGAGTGTTAGAGTGATTCTTTATAATGTACAAGGAAATGAAAAGATATATAAATACCCATGACCTAGAGATAAGGCATATTGGCTACAATGTTAGGACATAGAGTGATATATGTTTTGTTTACATATTTTTTAAGAATGTGTAACTAATGCACCTTTTCAAATGTATCTCTTTTTAGAGCTTGTGTGGCTACTCCAGAAGAAGGCGCTGGTTCGCCGAAACGCGCGTAGAGACTCAATTTGCCACTTTCTGTTTTTTAACTTATTTCATATATGCTGTTATTAATTGTCACCATTATATGAAATTTTTTAATTCCATTATGTGATATATGATTTTATTGATGTTGAATGTTTCTTTCTTTATTTGTGTCATATGTTGTGTTTTTACAAGCCTTAAAATAAAAAACATATATTTTCCTAATTAATTGTAGCCATTTGTCCTTAAATATATTGCATTGTTCAGTGTGGGTTGCCTAGGTTGTTTTTTGTCACATACCTTATTTTCCCTGGCCTAGGAACTATTGTATCCGAACCTTCAGGGGGTCCTTGTTAAATACACGTGATTCACCCCACCTTATGACAGAGCTTGAGACCTACCAGAAGGTCTCTGGCTACAAGATTAATATGACAAAATAAGACATTCTTAATCTCTCCACACTGGCGAGAGCTTGAGCTTCCCTTCAGCAGACAACTGTTTAGGACTGGCGTTGGACCTCACGCTGTCCCAGACGTGGACCTTGAATCTGCTGAAAAGAGGTGTGAAAATGGAACTGGGTAGTTGGAAGCATAAAACAGTGTCCCTATTAGGGCGAGTGTCGGCATTGAGCTAGCTATCTTACCTAGTATCCTATAGGTCTTCCAGACACTCCATCTCAGAGGCGGAGACATTTTGGTAACTCCAGCTCCGGCAGTGGGCTCTTGCCCCAGAGATCAGGATGGTGCTTCCTGACGCCCACCCTCTTTAAGATATACCTGCTCAACATGTTTGTCTGGGCAAGATTAGTTTCTTCTGAATTCGTAAGAGTAGGTGAAAGGAGAAACAGCCAACATGTGTTACGCCCCCTTACATGGCCATCCAGCCTGGGACTTCCTCAGGGCAAGTAGAAGCTTATCGTTTCTATCAGCATCGTGGGTAAATGTAACATCATAGGGTTTCTCAAATATTGGGCATAATGCCAGGTCGGGATGCGGTGTTCTGCTTAACGATGGCCATGTAAGGGGGTGAAACACATGTTGGCTGTTTCTCCTTTCACCTACTGTTACGAATAGAGTACACATTAATTTACAAATCACCTTATGAAAAACCAGTGCGTAATTGTAATTAATTCCAGAAAAAATCAGAAGAAACTATTCTTGCCCAGAAAAACATGTTGAACTCTTGCTTTTTTTAGGGGGCTAAGGGTCTCTCCCCCTGTCAAGGGCAAGCGCCAGAAAAATGAAAATCCTTTTTACCCTTCACTCTCTAAAACTATCCCTGCATTTCGGCACTGACAACACCCACACTACATCTACGATCTATGCTATGCTAAATACCAAGGGACACACCCTTAAATTTCCCTTTCAACTGGCATGGGAGAAGGCTATAAGAATAACTTTGAACAAGGCACAGTGGGAAGAAATACTGATTTGCACACATCATGTCATGCAGCATACAGGGGAAGGAAAACATTGGCTCAAATTCTTTACAGATGGGTGTATAGCCATCACCATCTAGTCAAAATAAAAACCTGAAGGGGCTCCCACGGATGTGGTGAAGAAGGCACATTTCTACCTGTTTTGGTCTTGCTCGGTCATTGGCCCTTCCTGGTATTCTATCCTTACTTCCATCCGACAGATCACATGGGTGGACCTCACCAGGGGCCAGATGTAGGTAATTCCCATTCACCAATTCTTAAATACCGACTCATACCGAATCGGTATTTCAGAATCGGTAAATGATATGTAGCTAAAAAGTCGGTAAAACTTACCGATTCGGTATGACTCGGTATCCCAAATCGGTAATTACCGATTCGGTCTATTCCGAGTCGGTAATTTCCGAATCGGTGAAACCCAAGCATTCCAATGGGCCTCCTGGCCCATAGGAATGAATGGGATTTACTGAATCAGTTTTCCGAATCGGAATTTACCGATTCTGTAATTACCGAATCGGATGTTTGAAAAATGCCATGTGAGCCTGCCAACCAATCAGGGACATCCTACACACCCCACAACCAAGGCCCAGAGAATACAACCAATCAGAATGAAGCACCCCTCCCCAGTACCTGGGAGTGGCTACACCCATGCAGGTGCACACCAACAGAACAAACAATTTAGCAGAAGTGAGAGGAGCTGATCATCCACAGGCAAGCAGTGCCACAGAATGGAGTCACATGAAGGCCAAAAGGATGGTGGGGAGAGAAAAAGGAAGATAAAGTTCAGCCCAGAAGAACTACAGGTGGCTGTAGAAGAAATTGTAAGCCACTACAGCCACATTTTTGGGAGACAGTCTCTGCATGTTGCAGACTGTGAAGAGGAACATTTGGATTGCCATACAGGGCAAAGTGAATGCCATTGGTATGACCTGCGCATCGTAACAAAGAAAAAGATTGCAGCACAAAAAAAGGATGCTGGTGGGTCTGGAGGTGGCAGGAGCAAAGCACCAAAGCTGAGAGCGATGGAGGAGCTTGTGGAAAGCACCATGGAGCCAGAATGCATCCATGGGATAGGAGACCTGGACAGTACAGCAAAAGCTACAAAGAAACAAGGTAAGAGGCATGTACCCTAATCCACAACGATCAACCTGACCCCGTACCCCACTGTGTAGAATCATCACACTGCATAACAGCTCAGACTAGGTGGCAGCAATGCATCATGGTAGACGTAGTCATGCATACATAGATGCAAAGCATACACCACATGACTCTGCAAGGCATGCCACACACATCACCAAACACACAATGTGCACTGGGCAAAGGTGTGTAGACTGTTTATTTAAGAACTACACACAGATGAACAACAACATTGACCCTATGTCAATTTCATTCCACAGGAGAGTCCTCACGCAGTTCAGCACCAGCAAGGTAGGAGAGGGCACCAGCAACTAAGAGAGGGGAGAGAGAGAATAAAAAAACTGGTCACAGCGCGGTTGAAGGAGGCAACAACACCACCCAGGAAGCCTCATCACCAGACCGACCCACAACACCTGTCCCACTATACCCTTTGTTGTTTGGTTCTCCTGACTTGTCAAGCATACCCATTGCAATGTCCAAGGTGTCCATGCAGGGAGGGGCACGTAGGCATGAGGAGCCCCCTCAGAGGATCCTGCAAACATCTGAATCGGAGGATGAGGATGTTGTACCTCAAACTAATGCACCTGTGGCTGACAGGGCTAGACCACAGATTACAGCAGGTGCTGCGCGCACCAGTGTTCTTGGCAGGAGGGCACATGAGGGTGGGGAGGGGCAGGAAGGGGAGAGCGTCTTCTGTGGCCTGGAGGGCACAATGGTTAAAGTACAGCGCCAGCAGGCCAAAGCACTTTTAGCCATGCATAGGCAGATTTGCTGCATGAACAATAAAATGACCAACATGGACAAGGGTATAGGCCACATAGCATCTAGTTTGGAGGCAATTTCAAAGGGGATAATAGACATCTCCACATACATGGGTGTACTGTCGGACAAGTTGGACAGGGATCATCTACAGCGTGGCAGGGATCGGCAGTATATGCGCCAGCAAACAAAGGCTATGAACAGATTTGCCTCAAGTACGTCACTACTGTGCCGACACTCTATATCCATGCAGGATGCAATTGTGCATTGCTGCACAGACGACACGGGGCATGGGAAAAGTGACCTCTGCGATGGAGCAGATGCTCAACACAAACACAGGCAATGCTCGTGACACGGGTGTGGAGGAGACAGAGGGGTCAACCAGCAGGAGTGTCTCCAGCATACCTGTACCAGAGGTGCGCAGGAGCGGCAGGCGCAGCCATGCTGAGTCAGGCCCCAGCAGAGAATCTGAAAGTCAGGCACATCAATTGCGCAATGTAGTGCGTGGACGTAAGCACTGACCTATGCTGCAGATTGACACAACTGCACACAGTGACGGCAACTGAGCAGGAGCAGCCAGAGACATGGACTTTGATTTATGATGCCTCTTCCAATGTGACAATGATGATGTAGTGATTATTAAACTACACTTGTCAAACACTATACCTGTCTATGAGTCATACTTTACCTAGAAATATCAACGTGTAATTTCTGTCCGTCTCAATCTACCATCTATTGCTGCTGGTCCCGTGGCCTGGGACTCTGCATGTTCCTGGTCATCATCAATGTTCTCGTGATGTGTCACCTCCACCTCTGTTGCTTCCTTGGTGGCAAGATTGTGCAAAATGGCACAGGTCACTATTATCTTGCAACACAGGATGGGGGTGTACTGTCGAGCACCTCCACTCTTGTGGAGGCAGCGGAACCTGCTCTTGAGGAGTCCAAATGTTCGCTCCACTACGTTGCGAGTTGACCTGTGTGCCACATTGTATCGCCTTTCGGCTCTGTTACTTGGGTTGAGGTATGGTGTGAGCACAAAGGAACGCAGGGCATATGCACTATCACCTGGGAGGGAATGAGAGGTACATGAGTTACAATCACATTACACATTCAGCTGCCATTCATTACAGGGTGTGTTACACTTATTTACCTAGCAGATATCCATCTCCATAATCACCAGCAACTAGCCGTGTGTATATTCTGCTGTTCTGGAATATGTAGGAGTCGTGTGTGCTCCCAGGAAATTTGGCCACTATGTCGGTGATGATGTTGCCTGCATTGCATATCACCTGCACATTGATGGAGTGTGTAGACTTACGGTTTCTGTAGATGTATTCGATGGCTGTAGGTGGGCATAGGGGAATGTGGGTGCCATTTATGCAGCTTATCACATGGGGGAAGTGTGCCAGTCCATAGAAGTCAGTTTTTGTTTGGGCAAGTTCCGCAGGTGTGTCAGGGAACCGGATGTAATGTCCTATTCTCTGCGTCATGGCATCCAGAAACTTACTGAAAAAACGGGACAGACAGCTCTGGGATACACCACCTACTGCAGCTATCACACTCTGGTAGCTCCCAGAGGCAAGCAGGTGTAAGCTACATAGAACCTGGACATGGGGTGGGATGGCGTGGACCCTGGGTGTTGGGTGATCCAGGTATGGGTGGAGGTCCCTTATTAAGTCCAGGATGGTTCTGGGGTGCAGCCTGTACCTCTGGAGTATCTCAGGTTCAGTCAATTAGAACAGAGTGATCCTCTGCCTGTACACCTGCTCCTCCCTCATCTATACCCTCAGACCTGCAGCCTGTAGCCTTCGCCTACTCGCAATCACATAGAGTGCCGCCATTTTAGCAGCACTGTTGCATTTTGGGCCCTTTCTTATAGCCTGCACATGGTTAACACCTGCTTTCAGTCCATGGTAAATACCGACTCTTAAATACCGAATTTCCTTGAATTCAGTATTTTTTTCCTTTCCTACATCTCAAAGGGCATGTTTTACCGATTCGGTGAATAAGAACTCGGTAAATAAGGTATCGGTAAATACCGAATTGGTAAATATGTATTAGGGAAATACCGAATCGGTATTTTACTGATTCATATTTTCCGATTTGGTACTTTTTTGTCGCCTACATCTCATTTTCTCAATACCGGTCGGTAACGGACGATTTTAACGATTTTGGGCCGTTACCGACCGGTATTTGGCTACCTACATCTGGCCCCAGATGTCTGGAGGTGATTCTCCTGGGTGGGCCGGATGATGAGAAGTACCCCTTGTGGGGGCAGAGGAGGCGTTTAATTTCACATCTGCTGTTGGCCGCCAAACAAACTATCCTGTCCCTCTGTGGTCAGCTGGTGCCTCTGGTTGAACTCCGTTGGATTGAGAGGATATGGTGGGTCATAGGTATGGAAATAACAAGCCAGTGAGACTATGATCATTACTAAAGAAATTACGAAACTATTGCGACTAGTTTTTGACTTCTTTGCTACAGGTTATAAAGAGCTGACCTGTTTTAGCGACTTAGAGTCCAGAAAGTTTTGGAGTATCTGCCCATCTACTATGGATGGCCTCCAGCTAAAGTAAACCTTAGGCATTCTCAGCGACTGCGCTAGCTTTTTCCTTAACAGCTTTTATTGTACCAACAACAGTGGCGCTTCTCTGTCATGGCCCCACTGCTCTGCAGTGTACAAAAAAACCCGAAAACAATAATAACTAATGTTATTGTTTTCCTTCCTGCTCGGGTGCGAGCGGGTGGGCCAGGCTGGCTAGTGCAGGGGGCAGGCAATGAGTGTAATGAACACTCTAAAGTGCGCATGATGGCTTGACAGGCCCATCATGCGCACTTTGCATCTTCCCCACCAGGCTGCATTACACAGCCTGGTAAGAAACATGGTAAGCCTCCAAGCCCCTGTCTGTGTCCCGAACCACTGCAAACAGACTAATCAAAATGCTGCTTATGGCAGCGTTGTGATTGGACAGGGGCTTCTGGGAGGCTGGGAGCTTCCTGTTGCAGCGCAGAGGAGACAGAGCAGAGGCTGCACCACCCGGCTGCACCCAGGTAAGTGAGTTTTATTTTTTTCATTCACCCCTCCGCTCTCCCCCTCTCTCACCTCACCACCCGTGCCTAGTAGCAGCTGCTACTGACCAACTATACCATTTCTACTCTACTGCGGTGCATGTCTTCTACAAACTGTGAAAGAAGGTCGGGCCTAAGGGGGGCTTATTAGGTAGGGGAATCAATATTCTTAGGAAATGTTCCATTGTTTCACTGATGTAGATGGCAATAAAAATGATTTGACCTCAAAAAATACTTTGAAACATGATAAACTGGAGTGATGAGTCTGACCTCCCTATGGAAACAGTTAAATAATAGCCTAACCTTTAAACCGCTCATTTACTGTTATCCAAGCTAGAAAAAAAATGAAACCAGGATTATTACTTAAGCCTCAGATCTTGACTTTATCTCGGCCTTTTATCTGCATTGCACATAATTAAACGTGCGTGCCATTATTTATTTAAAGGCTCATAACACTAAATAATGCAGCTTTTTAACTGTAGGTCATCCCACACTGTGCGCTCATTTAATGTTATCTTGAATGATTCCTTCATGTGCAATGCACATTACTGTTGCTGGCCCTTCACTGTCTGCACTTTTTATCTTTAATAATTTAGCAGGTTTTATGTTTCATGCAAGGCGAGGGTGCCTGGCTTCACCTTCCCAATTACATTGATAACATTTGTATATTAGTATTTGCTACCATTTTTCATTGCTTGTATCTGTTTTGCTTTTCAATATTTTCCTTGTTGGTTGTACTGAAGTAAATGTAATGTAAATGTAAATGTATTGGCATTTATATAGCGCACTACTTACCCGTAGGGTCCCAAGGCGCTTCGACCGCTGCGAAACCCTTCCTGGCTTCCCTGAGAGATGGTCCCTTACTGGGTATCTCCAGGGTGAGACCAGGCATCCCCGGCGGTCTGGTGGGGCCGTTAGTGAAGATGAGGCAAGCTAATGCCCAGAGTTGCCGAGTGTGATCGCTGATCAGAGTGGGAACCGAGGCGAGAGAATTATCGAGTCCGCTGACCCTGGTCCAGAAACCTGCCGCACCGGGAATCGAACCCTGGTCCCGGGCCGTCCTCTGCTCTCGGGTCTGCCGCCTCTAACCAGTGAGCCACACTACTTCACTAGTCTTCCTTTGGTCTCCCTTTACCCACTCTCCTATTTCGTCTGGATGTTTCGGGGATGTCACTTATTTTCTTGACAACTTGGTGTCTTTATCCCAGATTCAGTTCTTTCTTCCCTTAGCCTCCAATAGAAGCTGGCTGAACAGTGGGCATGGCAAACACAAACATGGCGCTGTCTAATCAAAGAGGACTGACAGAGGCTGTATCTAAAATGCTTGTCTGTGTGACTGATGTTGTATGCTTATTATATTTATTTATTTTATTTTGTAGGTTTTATAGAGCGTGAACAAGATCCTTGCGGATATCAGAGCGCTTTACAAATATAAAGCTGATTATACATAATGAATAATATGACACATTATAAATGCAGTAATTTGGGGGAAGAACAAGTATGGGATAAATATAAGAATACACTGCAAAAGTCGTAGAGTACCGAAGCATGGGATCATAGTACAAAAACACAGAAAAGTCGTCGAAGAACAAAACAGGCGCTTCTCTGTTGGAAAAGGTTCAGGGCGGGGTAGAGTGGTCAAGTACATTTTGCCATGAGAATCGCTTTTACTTCCTTTTTGAAAGATACGGTAGAGGAATTCGGTCTGGTTTCGGGGGGAAGAGTATTCCAAATCCTAGGCGCCATCCCAGAGAAGGATCGTTGATATGTTTTTTTTTTTTTTTAATCTTTGAGGCTTCAGTATTAGGTTATCTGCACCCCTAGAGGACCTTGAGCCACCAGATATTGTCAATATCTATGTGAGGTAAATAGGCGCCTTGTGGTGTAAGGCCTTATGTGTCATGCAAGCTATTTTTAGATGAATTCTTGCTTCAAATGGGAGGCAGTTCAAGGATTTGAGGTCAGGGGGGATGTAGGAACTTCTTTTAGAGTCAGTGATGAGTCTTGCTGCAGAGTTTATTGAGGCTCTAAGGGGGGGCTGTAGTCGCTTTTGGAAGGCCGCATAAAGAGACACTACCATAATCCACATGAGGGATAACTAGTGCTTGTACAGCCTGTTTGCAGTCGTTGACTGGCAAGAATGGCTTCAACTTCCTTAGAATGTGTATCTGGAAGTTAGCTCCCATTGTAGCATTGCTTCTCATTTTCCTCCGAATGCAAATCCTTGGCTGAGATAGTCTGAAGGTGTATGTTGCTGCATAGTGAGATTGCTGTACAGAGTTATTCCCAAGGATTTTGCTGAGTCCACAATAGTTGGTTGAACGTTGAGTGCAGTGAGATGTTGGATTAAGTTTTGCATCAAGGGGACTTTAGCAGGGGGCTATAAGGAGGAATTCGGTCTTAAGAGCGTTCAGTTTGAGATGATTTTGTGCCAACCATGTTTGGGTGTTCATGAGTGTGGAATTAAGCTGTTTAATGTCTTCTAAGGTGTTAATCTATAGATACAGTTGTGTATCATGAGCGTACATATGATATTGCATGTTAGCCGCTTGTAGAAGTTCGGTGAGTGGCTCCATGAACAGGTTAAACAGTGTCGGGGATAGTGAGGAACCTTGCAGGACGTCCAGCAATATTGGTACTGGAAGACATGTAGAAGACATGTAACTTGTACTATGCTGCAATGTCACATAATTGAATTGCTGAATACTGAGCATGTTAATTAAAAAGATGTAAAAAATGACTTTGGTGATGCGGGAGCAGGGTGGCATGCCACCGCCCGCTCTTGCTCTGCTAAAGCACACCGCCACCCGCCCACCAGATTACAAGTAGTAATGTAGTTTGGCGGGCAGTCCTTTGTCTTTCCCATGGCAGTGCCTTTCAAATAGGCACCCCTATAGGAACATCAAAGGTCATTCCTTCACGGCATCGTCTGTTAAGGCTATGCAATGCAGACCCAGGAGGTGCATGCACACAGGGGGGCACAACATGTGCCCTCTTCATTCATCTCCAGGCCCAGAGGCATAAGGGTGGCCCAGTAGATCCCCCTTTGCTTCTTCCCTGCCTCACTTAACTTCTTCCATGCGTCGGACGGCCCCCGGTTGTCTGACGTCACGTGGGCGTGTGCGTTGGACTGCTGGGGGCTGTCAGATTTGCGCACACATCGATTTCTCCCACACAGCAGGGAAATGTTTGCTGCATCGAAGTGGTTATGTGAGGCAGGGCCAAGCAAATTGCAGCCTCAGGACCTCCTCACCACTGAAGGGGATTGCGGATTATGACGGTTGGGGCGGTTCACTCACAGTCCAACCACTGCACTCCTAATGCTGCGGTCGGACCACTGATGTGGCGGTCCACGACCACCACTGCACCTCCAACAACGGGTTTGTTGGTCCAATTGTCTGTTTGCTGCGAATGTGTTTAGCGCTCCATCCTAAAGCAAGTACTGATTCACCTAAGGAACACAGTGTAAAAACACTGGGTTAATTAAAAGAAGTGACATTAAATAACTTTTTTCCAAAACTTTGCCCCCTGGACAACTATGGTTTCTCCACCTACTCTGAAAAATGCAACTGATGCAACACCTTTAACTGATAGTCCTTTCAGAACGAAATCCTTATTGATGAAGCAGTCAGTTTAAAAATATTTTTCCCACTAGCTGCAATGTACTATTTTGAAATATTTGTAGTCTACTTATCGATTTCTATATACAAACGAGATAATAGATGTTAAAATTGTCAATACATGGACCAATTACAGCTCTTGCTAGTGTCTGTTCCTCTTCTGCTTCCAAAAGTTGTAATCAGCCACGGAAATGTATTGATTAGCTGTACATCATTGTCACTACCTTTACATAGGTGTAAATGAATAAGACATAGTGTTGGGTAATGTTTATCATTTTAGCATTTTGCGAGGAAAGCATCACACTAATCCCAAACCTGATATGGTCATGCTCTCGATATATCACAGCAATTTAGCTATTTTTCCCACATACACCTATTTATTTATTCCTTTATTGCCGATGTGAATTGACACATCACATACAAGGTCCTAAAGCACAGCAGACTATATATGGAGCATTATACAGTATACCCAGAAGAACAGATATTGAAGCAAAAGGTGTGGAAAGTGAATTCACATGTACAGATAGTAGTTGTGAGACCTGTCACAAGTACAGATACTTTTAGGCCTTTTTGCCTAATGTATATATACATTGTTGGACTTGGCCCTTGGTCATCCCTGAACTTTTTGCCTTTCTCCTGTATTGTTTCTTACCTGTTTATGTTGGTTTTAGGGCTTTGGGCACTTTTCCACTGCTGCAGTGTCAAAGTGCAAGTGGTCCCTGTACAAAGTTTTATGATAATCGGTGGTCCATAATTGGTATATTTGCCTTACTAGTAAGGTGCACTATGTGTGCTATGGCAGGTAATGCAAATCCTACTAGTGGGCCTGCAGCACTAATTGTGCCACCCACACAAGTATCCCTAAAGAGAGAACTCAGGGTTGCCACTGCAGTGCTTGCGTGCAGTTTGATAACTGCCATGTTGTCCTGACAAGTGCACCCACTTGCCAGGCCTTACCCTTCCCTTTCAATGCACACCAGACAACCCTATAGTAGGCCCCTGGTAACCCCCTGGGCAGGGTGCAGTGTCTGTGAAAGGTAGGACATGTACTGAGAAGTTTACCATGTCCTAACAGTGAAATATTATCCATTTCGTTTTTCACTGTTGCAAGGCCATCTTGCCCATAGGACAGAATGGGGAAGGCTGTGTAATATGTTTCCAGCCAATCTTCCCATAGGCTTAAGATGGAGAGGTGAAGTTTAGTGTGCCTAAATTCACAATTTCAAAACACATCTTTTTGTGAAGGTGGTTTTTGTATTTTGTGTTTAGAAACCACAGTTTTAGAGGTGGCTGTTTTTTTTGTTCTAACAATTCTATGTGTCTCTGCCTGATTCTGGATTGACTGCCTGGATTTGAATGTGATAGGATCTGGGAAATGTCTTGACCCAGGGGAGGAGTAGGTGAGACAGCAACAGGCTGACCTGCATCTAGAGTGTAGGCGGGGGGGGGTAGCCCCCTGGATGTGAAGAGGCCTGGGCTGTTGACATAAAAGAATGGCTCCACCTTCTGGTGAGTGATTAAGACACCAGACCTCCACTATCAAAGGAAGAAGGTGTCACTGGCAGGGAGACACCCAACACTGGTTTGGACAGGGGTCAGTGCCCCTGAACATAAAGTCTTCAAAGACAGTTACGGGTATAACTATGAGAGCTGAAACCCCTGAACGTTGGACTGATCAAGACTGAAAAGGCTTGAAACTACTTTGTGGTTAAGAGGAACCTCTACCAAGGAAGAACATCTGAAGAGACTGAAGAGAAGGACTGACCCTTGCTGTGTGTTATGGGGCTGGCCTGCAGTTTTCTGATTTAACTGAGGAGAGGCTAATGGACTTTGCTGTGTGCGGTGTCCCCCTGCTTGAAAGGACTTTGCTGTGTGCTGTGTCATGAAGTAACTTGTCTCCAAAGCCCCAGGAGAGCTGGCTCCCTGTTGTGGAAACTCAGGAACATCAAAGTTTCCAAGTGTGTCTCAGCGACGCTGTGTGTGTGTGCCTTTTGCAGCATGAGACCTTCGTAAGCATTGCCCTGGGACTGTGTGGCCGGAAACCCAACCGAGTCTAAGCGACGCTTTCTGCGTGTGCAGCCTGAGACTGCATGGGGTCCGTGATGCAGGTTAGAAGTGCCCCATGACTCCAGTGCTCCTGCAGCATGATTTATCATCCACGCTGCTGTGTAGCTGTTTGAGGCCCGAGCCGGCATCGTAACGGAGACTGTGGATCAAGATGTCAAGGAAAACGTTCACCTGCACTCCTTGCTCTTGATGGCGACAACTGAACCCCAATCCACCCAAGGACTCCCCAAGAGACAGAACAACTTAACACTCTGTCTCTCAGAAAGCCCCCGAAGGGAAAGGGGGAATGGGAGAGAAAGAGAGTCCTCTTGAGATGTCAGATACCGCTTAGGTACCAGGAGACTTCCTCTAATTATTCTGGTTGGAAGCTGTCCTTGGTTGTCAGCGTTACACAGCCTAAGAAATACAAATTGTTACAGGTAAGCATCTAAGCAAATATTTATTCACCTTACAATGAGCTCAAATACCATAAACAACATCTCTTGTTAACACATGTACCTAGCTTAAGGACTCTCTCAAGAAACTCTCTTGATTCTTGCACATAGAGTTGAACTGCTTTTAAATTCGTCTTGCCAATTCTGTAGAAGGAAACAAAATGCTTGTAAACACAAGGCTTGGTTTCTAAGATTACTAGAAATGTCAATGAACACCTTGGCATTTTACCTTAACACACATGTACATAAAAAGAAAATATGTCTTCAAAGAGTGAATGCACAAAGTCTTTGTGCAACAATTAAGTCTCTTCTTCTTTTAAAAATCAAGGAATTAAATGTCTGTTGCCCTCACTATCTTATCTTGAATGCTCTATTCAAGATTTAGTAACATGCACGCATAAACCCTTGAAATAAGTATTTTATGCAAATAGTTCAGTGATCAAAGTCTTTTTTGGGTTTTTTTGCACTTATCTGTGCTTCTTGTTTTATTTTCAGGTTGCACCGGAAGTCTTTGGGGAACCGGAAGAGGGTGCAGGGTCTAGAAGGTATCGTGGAAGCTAAAGACTGAAGACTTCTCTACGCGAAGGAAGCTCTCATTAAGAATCAGCCAAGTGGCAGAAGCAGGGAAGGCAGGGAAAGCCTCTATTTGAAACCGACCAAGCGGAGAAATCTGGAAAGCTTGGAGAGTCTGGGGAAGCCGAGGGAACAAAGAGGCAAGGCGGGCGAGCGAAGAAACTGCAACGCCTATACCGCAGCCTCGATGGAGTTCAGCTAAGTGCTGATGCTGCCTCTGATTTTCGACGAGACCAAGCATGTGTTTTCCGATGCGAACACCTTAAATAGCTTCGGTTGCTCGCGTCGGTTGTTCAGGACCCGTTTTCACATACTTCACAGTTGACACGTGGGTAAGCACTCAAGTCCCGAGGCAATGCTCAATTCACATGGCATATTTAATGAATTAAAAAATACGCTGTGAAACTCTCACTTTTGTGCTTTCCTTAGGGATTTAACAATGTTGAAGAACTGTATACAACATGTATTTCTAGTTAACACTAAACACATAATATATACTGGATAAGGCACTTCTATGCCAATTATTGAATACATGTTCTAGATCTTCACCCCGGTTTGTCTACTAAGAAGGTCTTGCATAAGTGCTCATGACACAAGATCGCCGCCGCCGGCCGGAGCCGCAACATGCTGAAGGATTTCATAAAGCAAAGCTAAGGAAGTCGTGAGGTAACCATGATTGTTCGCAAGAGGAATCTGCCTAAGATCGTCAGTAACGGAGAAGGCAGCACCATAACCAGTCTGGCTACAGCGTCGCCTTGCATCGGAGCTGCCCCGTCATCGGGAGCGCCCAGCAGGATGTCCGACAAGTGGGGAGCGAGAGAGCGAGACAGCGTATC
Source organism: Lissotriton vulgaris (assembly GCF_964263255.1). Classification (NCBI taxonomy): domain Eukaryota; kingdom Metazoa; phylum Chordata; class Amphibia; order Caudata; family Salamandridae; genus Lissotriton; species Lissotriton vulgaris. The sequence continues at coordinate 182,213,501 of NC_141688.1, read as the reverse complement.
CCCCAAGTAAGGCTTGGACTCCGGTCGGGAGCAGTAAGCATGTGTGCCCTGCGGAGGCGTGCACAAGGTGTACAGGAGTGCTCCCGTCTCTCGCCCACTGCATCGCGTTAGACACGCTGAGTCCTGGAGAGGCCCAGGTCTGCCCGGCAGTACGGGGGCACCCTCGGAAGTTCAGGACTGTTGTCTGTGGTGCACACGCTAATCGCGTTGATTGGCCTGGTATTATTCCTGCATTACGGACTGCCTGAATATGTGCATTGACGATTATATTATTCTCACATTACGAACTGACTTATTACTTGCATTAAGGAGCGTGTTCTACTTTCATTACGAACTGCCTGATTACGTGCATTGAGGATTGCATTATTCTTGCATTTTGAACTGCCTGATTACGTGCATTGAGGATTGCATTATTCTTGCATTACAAACTGCGTGATTACTTGCATTGATTATTGCATTATTCTTGCATTATGAACTGCATTGGTCTGACAATACGAACTGCATAGTATTGCATTAGGACTGCATTTGAACATCATGAACTGATCATTAATATCGAAAGAACTTACAAGTGTTTGTGAACCTACAAGTGTTTCTGGGCCTAATAACCGGCAAAGTGAAATATTAAGTGTATGCATATGTCTCATCATTATCGTTTAGTCTTACCTTATTTTTCTTCTTGATATAGATACCTCTATTTTCATATATCAGTGCGGTGTCCATTTGTGGTGTTATCACTGTGTCACCGGGAGTGTGGTTGCAAATACTTTATACATTGCCTTGAAGATTAGCCTTGCTGCTCGTGCCAAGCTACCAGGGGGTGAGCAGGGATTATCAAAGAGAGTGTCCCTCCTTTCTCTGACTAGAAGCAAGGGTCCCTATTTGGACTAAGGTAATTGCCGCAGCCAACTAGAGACCCCCATTTCTAACATACATCCTCAACGTACCATTCTCCTTCAAGTTTTCAGACACATTTCCATCAAGTAGTAAATCCACCCAAACTCATCCCCACCCTCTTTTCATGATTTTCTTTCTGGGTACAGGCATCTCTTTCATCTCATTATTAATCTGTTTCATGTATTGTTTTCAGATTCCTTTCACAGTTTTTCTTTTCTTCCTCACACACACCATTGCACCAGTGTGTGTGTTTTGTCAAGTATTGCTTTTGCATTAGAAGCTGGACCTTCCAGTCCAAAAACTATGTTTTAAAACTTTTCCAGTTTGTGTGCGTGTGTGTGTTGTGCAATGCAGCACACTTTCACGGTTTGGAAAGTATGAATAGATTAAAACATGTCTCCTCTATTATGTGTCAGGGTGTAGTGTCAATCCCTGTCTATCAAAGTTAGTAAGAAGGGATATGCACCAAAACCCATTGGTGGTTGCATGGGAATGCCCATTTTCCACCCTTGCGACACCCCATTGATCCAAGCTAGCACAAAGTAGTCCAAAGCACTACTATATTTCACTTTTACCAGGTTTTCAATGCAAATTCTGGTTTGCGTTGGAAGGTAAATACAACCACAATTTTTTTGAACAGCGTAAGACCCTACAGCTTAAGGGGGGTATTTGTCTCAACGTTTTGTCTAGCACCTCCACTTTTCTGACCTCTTTTTTGCTGGTTTAAGGACTCTGTGCACTTTATCACTGCTACCATTGCTTAAGTGCTTGTGCTCTCTTCTCTAAATAAGGTAACATTGGTTCATCCCAAATTTCCATATAAAATGTAGTTATAAGTCCATATTAAAGGGGTATCCCCAGTACCCATGGTCTGTAAATTGAATGCTCCTAGTGGACCTTCAGCACTGATAGTGTCACCCACTGAGGTAAACTTTTAGCCATGTCTCAGGTCTGCCGCTGCAGAGCCTGTATGTGCTATTTTACATTGTCTTGTCGACCTGGAAAAATAAACCTTTTACCAGGCCTAAACCTTCCACTTTATACATTTAAGTCACCTCTAAGGTAGGCCCTAGATATCCCAGAGGGCAAGATCCAATGTATTTAATAGGCAGGACATGTACTTTTAAGTTTTACATGTCCTGGTAGTGAAAAATGCTCACATTTGCTTTTAACTATTGCAAGAAGTATCTCTCCCATAGGTTATTATTAGGGATAGCTTATAATTTCCAATTGATAAGAGGTAAGACCCCAAGTCCGGTGTCCTAATTTAAAATTAGAACTTATGGTGAAGTCAGATTTTAAATAATGTTCAGGAAAAGACACTTTTAGAAAGTTTTTGAAAAACAAGATGCCAGCCCTACACTTCGTTTGTATCAAGCTTGTGAATTCGAGCAACAAATCAGTATTATTTCTGGATTTGTTAGGTACAATTGATTTATACCATTTACTTCTTTGTTTGTTCATTTAGAAATTAATTTGCATGAGAAAAACACTTCACATAACACATTCCATATATACATAAATCATAACTTTCCACATAAACACAACATTTCATTCAATAAACCTTACATATATATTGCACATCTATTATATAGCAAATATACAATCTTTGCGTAGTATTGTACATATAGTAGCATATACGAATTCACGAGCTTGATACAAACGAAGTGTAGGGCTGGCATCTTGTTTTTCAAAAAGTATTATATGGTCCAGCTGACCCTACGTCCCAGGACCTACCTCCTCCCCTTCACAAACTTTTAGAAAGTTGGCATTTTCTTACTTTAGCCATATGGTGCCACTGTCTGACTCTGATACCCGTCTGGGCAGGGTGACAGGTGAGCCTTGCTCATTCACACTAAACTGACACACACAATGGGGGCTTAACTGTGACTTGAAGGGCCATCCAGCCAGGATGGGAGGGAGGAATTGGACCTAGCCTCACGTACACCTGAATAGGCTGAGTCCTGTCCCCATACAAAGGGCTGCTTACTCCCCTGTAGTGCGTCTGGAGCCACGACAGGTAGGAAGGACCTCTGTGCACTTCAAAGACCTGTCTTTGAAGTCTCCCCTACTTCAAAGGCACAACTAGGTATAAGTACTGGACCTCTGACACCGTCACGTTAGTATACCTCTGGACTTGTGAAGACTCTTATCAGCGCGTTGGGACCTCCTGGTGAATTGTGCGCTTTATAAGAATATCTGACATTGACATTGACAAGGACTGCTGTGCTGCTAAAAGATTTCCACTCTGCTGGACTGCTACTTTGCTAGACTCATGCCTATCTGCCCAGCTGTCTGCTTGTCCCTGCCTGGGTGAGAAGGACTGGACCTGCATCACTTGAACCCAGAGTGATTCCAAAGGCTAGCTGGCTGGTCTCTTGATTTGAAATCTCAGGTCCATAAAATAGTTCCAACGTATCTGCTTCTGAACCTAACACAGCCATCTATGAGTCTGGTCTGCCAAGTGGTGCCACCCTAGTCCTGTCGATTTGGAAGTGTGACCTATGGTGCTTGCTTCAGCAAAACTCATGCACCTCCATCGAACCGGTGCATTGGCACCGCTGCATGGATCAGAACCAGCGCATTCCCTCAGTTGCGTGGATAAGAACCTGAGCATTTCTCCTGTTGCATGGATCGGAACCAGTGCATTACTTACTCTTGTGTGACAGAACTGGCACATCACCCTCACTGCATGGATCAGCCTTGATGCATCACCTTCGAACCATTCGTAAGTCATTTCATTTCTGTTGACGACAGCCTTGATGACAACGGCGAATCTCTGCAACTCAGCTCTTCACTTATTGGAGCCGACAAATTACTACTGCTGCGCACATCAAGCACGACACATCGCAGTACAAGCCTGGATTGACACTGATGCATCGCTATAGCTGAGGCCTGCATCGTCAACAAGGATGCCACAAGGATCACGTACTTGTTCAGTGGGCCTTACTGGGTCCTTATATCTGGCCCACGCTCCATCTTGATCCACCTGAACTTCTGACTTTGTCCCTGTCTGGTGCGGGCAGATAAACCATTTACGTGCTTATTGATTCTATACTGTATTTTCCAGTTTATTCTTTAAAAATTCACATCTCAAGTTCTACTTTTGGATTTTTGTCATTTTGCTCCTGTTTTATTTAATAAAGTAGGTTATATTTTCTAACCTGGCGCTGAACCTTTTTGTATGTTTTTTATCACTGCCTTCCTGTTAGAAGTGATACACAAATCCTTTGCAAATTGCCTTTAAGTTAAGCCTGGCTGCTTTGTGGCAAGCTACCAGAGGGTGAGCCCTAGATAATTTAGGGTTGTGGTTACTCTTTTACTGGACTTAATTTCCGCAATGAAATATTGAAAGCAAAAATAACTTGCTGTCAGAAAATGGAATATGCATAGATAGGCAAGTGCTACCCATCCCCTATTTAAAAAAAGTAATTTGCTGGGATGAGCATGAAAAAAAGTAATATGCTGTGATGAGAATGTCTATACAGGGGATCAGACTTTCCACTGAACCGGTTTGAATCAATATCATAAGGTGAAAATCTATATCAACAACAATATCCACAATTTATATGCGATATTTTACCACCAATCTGCAGTTCTGTATAAAGTAGCATTGAGTAGTTGCAGAATTGATTTAATAGGTAAAGGACTCTAAGGGGATCTCAAACAGGTCATCATCTATCGCCCATTGACCAAGAGCACTTTAGTGGCTCTCTCAACACAAGGATTTTTTGGTATTGAGAATTATTCTGTCTAGCATGAGCCTTGAGCTTTTATTTGCCGTCGCAGGTGTCAGGAGACAGGTGGTCAAGGCGTCTGAGATTAGCATGAATAGGGAAACACTTGTTCCTAAAAAGACATTACTGCACAGGCAATATAGAATTGGGTGAGTTTGGAAGAGGTGCTGTGTGACAAACCAGTAGATCTGGCCCAAGTGTTCAGTTTATGGAGTCTGTCCTGTTTCACTATCTGTGATTACTCTTTACGTTGCTCTTAGTCTAGCTGTCATTATCTTTTGTATGGTATCTAAAATGAGTGGTGTGGATGTTCTTAATTGCTAAAGATTAAATGCATGTTATTCACTTTAGTATTCTTAATGTATTGCATCTTGGTGTTCCTACAAATATTATGAGGCATATCACTAAGCCCCTATCGCCACCACAACGTCACTTTTTGTGACTTTGTGGTGGCGATTGGGTCAGCGCCCTATTACAAAGGCAGCGTTAAAACACATAACGTGGCTAAAAGCCACATTAAGTGGCTTAATACTGACTTGGTAATAGGGCCCCTTTCACTCTAAAATTAGTGTGATAGCAGTGTGCAGTGAGTATTCCGGTGGGCGTTTCACCCAACATCCATTCATTCATTATTTCTTTATTTCGGCGTTCTTTTGCCATAAAAGATTTGAACAACAACATTTCATTTTAAAACAATCCAAAATCCAGTTTACATACAATAATAACAATAATAATTGTCATATATAAATTTAATAGGTTAAGAATCATAAAATGTTGCAACATGGCTGTCTAATTCAATCAAATCAACCAACTCTGAAAATACATCTAAGCACCCCGTAACATTACAACTTTAAGCCTTTTTTCCTACGAACAAAATAGATGGAATAGAGGTATCTGCTGGCACTGAATACGATGGTCTGTGATGTGTCAGATTTGATTATTCTAAGTGCCGTCATACATGACCTAATTCCTAAAAGATTACACAAGGGTTTAATCCACTTTCTTCTGGCCATCGTATATGCTGGGCAGAAAAAAAGGATATGCATGTCATCCTCCTTGTGATTGCCCTCGCACAAGGTGCATAAATCTCCTGCAGTTGGAATCTCGTTAGCGTTTTTCCTAGACCAGCGTGCAAGAGTTGAATTAGTCATGAGGTTGCCATATCTAAATTTCATGAAAAGGTTTTTAGCAAGTGGGGGCTCGATTTAATTAAGGAAACTCTCAAATAGGGGTACATCCTTGAAGGTTAAGAAGTTGCTAACAAGTGATCCACCACTATTGCTATTGAATAAAACCCCAAAAAGCCTTTTTTACCACCTTTTTTTAATTCGGCGGCAACCTTTCAGGGCTTTTCCAAAATTGAGGAAGACCTATTTTGATGAACCACATTCTGATATGTTTTAGCCAAGCATTGGAGTTGGATACATCTAAGCACAGTAACTCTTTTAGCCCATTCCTATAATCGACCAGATCTGGAGTCTGCCATAGTCTGACCCAGAACATCAGCGGCCGTACAATAGTGTAATGATCCGTCCTCTTGAAGTCCAAGTCTAACTGAAGGGGTACCAAGGGCGTGCCTTTCGGGGCCCTTACGATGCTGCGCTTAGATTTATTATCAAAATTATCAAAACCATCCTTTGACATCGGCCCGCAGATTTCGGCGCCATAGAGAGCTGCTGGTTGTACTTTATGTTTAAAAAGCTCTACAGCTGGTGATACCGCTTTACTGGTACTTAAATTATGCTTTGTGAGGATGGGTTTTGTGTTCTGTGCAAATATTACCTTGCTTTTTTCAATCTGTGGGTTCCACATGAACTTAGAGTCAAGCGAAACCCCCAGATAAGAAAAGGATTCAACTGATTCCAACTTTTGGCTATTTAAGAATAGAGATCCCTTATCAGATTTAATGGGATTTAGAGTCATGCATTTCGTTTTTTTTGCGTTAATTTCTAACCCTTTCTTGCTGCAATAGTCACTAAACGAGTGGAGTAGTGCCTGGAGACCTTTCCTGATTTGCGAAATTAGAATGGTGTCATCCGCGAAAAGTAACGCAGGCACCCTCTCTCCATTGAATTTCGGTGAATCATTCAAGCAACCATCTAAATGTTCAGGGATGTCATTCACAAAGAGCGAAAATAGTGTTGGGGCCAAAACGCAGCCTTGGCAGACACCACGCTCAATTGGTATGTTCTTGGTAAGTTCACCGTTGGGGCCCCACCTCACTTTGACGAAGTTCCTGGCATGCAGCTCGACTATCTGGTTTAACAAACAGCCGGGTAATCCAGCGTTATGAAGGGACCTCCAAAGCAGTTCTCGCTGTACTAAATCGAATGCTGCTTTAAGATCTACAAAGGCGACATACAAATGGCCCTTTTTAATGTGGACATATTTCCAATAGAGGCAGCAGAACCTAAAGACTTGGTCGATGGTGCTCACTTTGCTCCTAAACCCGGCCTGGAACTTTGTAAGGACCATCTTGTTTTCTTGCCACTTGTTTACACAGGTTAAGATGTGTCTTGAGTAGATTTTCTGGAGAATGTCCATTAGGCTGATTGGTCGGTAGTTCGAAGGATCCGACCTATCTCCTTTTTTAAAAATTAAGACAATCTCGGCTCCCCGCCAACTATTGGGGAAATCTTTGCTGCGCGGCAACGTTTTGCATAAATAATTTATATAGGGTGCCCATATCTTTATATCGTGTTTATAGAGGTCCCCAGGTATTTTATCTAACCCTGGCGCCTTACCACTTTTCACGGAGTTTATTGCCAACTCTGTTTCTTCAATTGTGATTTCCAGAGAATCAGTAGGGGCTATGTGCCATGGCACTTCAGCGCTAATCTCACTGGGATTCCCATTGTGTTTTTCATATAGGGATGAAAAGTATTTGACCCACCTCATTTCATCAAGGTGAACGTCCTTGACAACCCTCCCTACATGGTTCCCATTCGCAACTAGCAGCCAAAACCCTACTGTATCCTTTGCTTTTGCAGCTTCCAACATGTCGGCCCAGCTGCCCTCCTCCCACAACTTCTTTGATGCAGCCTGTACTCTCTTATAGTTTTCCCCGCAATTCTGACATCTGCTGGTGTTTTAGTTTTAATCGCCAACAGGAGTTTCCCCTTAGATACCCTACAAGACTTGTCATACCAAGGTTTACTATGGGACATATTGCTCAGATTCTGATGGCTCTTTCTTGGCATTTTTGTCACTAATACTTTTAATGCCTTAAAAAACTCGTTATGTAGAGCAATACATTGTTCAGAGGTATTGGTCTCAGGAGGGGAACCCGTAAAGGCTTCAAAATACCCAACAAGCTGTGAATATATTGCTGCTAGGATGTCGCCATGTTCTAATATATGAGACCACTTTAATGTGCGCCTATTATTACTAACCAGGACCTCATCACTTAAGGGACTATAAAAATCTGGTGGTTTTGCAGTCCCATCCTCTATAACCAAACACTCTTTTATCAATAAATCCGGAGGATAGTGATCACTCTCTGTCCTATCCTTCACCTCAAGGTCAACCATGTGGTGCCAAATGGACAGCGAGACAATTATAAAGTCTAAATTACTTTTACAGTTGTTCCTAAAGAAAGTCGGTTTTTTTGAGACATCCGACAGAAGGCGACCGTTACAGGCCCTAAGCCTGTGTTCCGCAGTCAACTTTACTAATAGTACTCCCAAGGCTGTACAATTTACGGACGCTAAGCGGAGGAATATTATTTGCTTGGTCTTCCTCCTCAAATATCTCACTTAGCCCTTTAACCGGTTCGAAATTACAGTTTAAGTCACCGGCTATGTGTAACCGGGACCCCCGTGAGAGCCCCGCGCTAGGGCGAGAACTGACCATGTGTGACCCCCCCTCTTCTCTCCCCAGGCCGCCCGTACAGCAAGTTGGACCGGATCTGAAAGATACAGTTGTGACGAGGAAGAAAATGGGCCCTTTAACTGGACCAAAGGCCTTGCGGTGGAGGTGGAGTCGGAACATCGCATAAAAGGCGTTTCCGAGAGGCAACAGGTGTGTTATTTCACCGGAGGAGCGGTCAGTGAGGAGCAGGGCGGAGTGGCGTGAAGCAGCGAGGACGAGTGGAGAAGCGGAGGACGAGAGTACAGCGAGGACGAGTGGAGAAGCGGAGGACGGGAGTACATCGAGGCCGAGTGGAGGATCGGAAGGCGAGAGTACGGCGACAGCTTCAGGTGGATTAGTGAAGACTGCATTGCGGAAGAAGAGGAACCCTCGACCCAGGACCAGGGAGCACAACCGACCGCCGGAGAAATCCCGGACAGCCCAGAGCAGTCAACAGGACGAGACGGGAGAGAAGAGGACGAACAGGAAATGCCCGGAGGCCAACACCACGATCCGCCCAGCCGTACACCTGGAGGGGTACGGCTTACTGAGGTGCGTAATCGCTTCTTGGGTTGGTTTAAAAAGCGAGCGAGTCGCATTAATTAGACAGCGACTGTTTCCCTTGTGAGATCCCAGGTTTCCTACACTGACACCACACCCCGCTCTGTGATCTTTAGGTTAAGTTCCCGTTTGGTGTAAAACACTGGGTGATCCCCCTCCCCCACGGTCCCTACCTTGTGCACATTTGTCTGATATCCCAACCATACTGATACAGGCCTCTCTTTTGTTTCCCCTTCTCGGTGCCGGCGAGGGTGGACAGCACAGAGCCTCCGGAGCCCAGCAGAAGGAGGAGCCCCGTCAGAAGAAGAGAAGAGGGAGTGCTCCGGAAAACCCGGCAAGAACGGAGCAGATCACCCCGCAGAGGAGCGGTTCGAAAGACATGTACCGATTCCTTGTATGAGAGAATAAATCCTGGCATAACAAAGACACGACTCCTGCCTTTTACTAGTCCCGCCGTTACAGTGGTGGAGAATGCGGGCACAGTAACCGTCTGTACCACGAAGATGGAAGGAGCCGTACAAGCCCTGGAGCAGGGGCAAGAGAGGTTAGAACGACTGGCAGAGCAGCAGCTACGGGCCGCAGAAGCCGACAGGGAGTTGATTAAAACTGCAGTGGCAGCCCGAGCGCTGGACTCCCCCCTCGCATCAGGACCAGTCACCGTGAGCAACATACCGCACACCATAGGAGGCGTATCCTTGCAGAAGTATCAACCCGGCGAGGATCCGGACGCCTTTCTACTAAACTTCGAGCGGGCTCCTCGGGCCTGCGGTTGGCTCAGAGTAAAATGGCCATTCTTTTTGGCCCCATTGCTGGTAGGGGAAGCTCAAGCCGCCTATCAGGTGGCGAACCCGAGGGGTAATACCCCATACGCAGACATTAAACGGATTATCTTGGATCATCTGGGGCTAGACCGGGAAGCCTATAGGCTCCGATTCAGGAGAGAAAGAGGGGTAACCGGAGAGACTCCGAAAATCCTCTTTGTTAGGTTGAAGATGGCCGCAGATAAATGGCTTAGCCCTAATGAAAGCACTAAAGAGGAAATCATGGACCGCATCTACCTCGAACAGTTCCTAGACGCATTACCCTTTGCCACTCAAAGATGGCTAAAACAGCACCATGACCTGACCACTGCTCAGGCCGTCGAGATGGCCAACACTTTCTCACGAGTACAGAGACCGATGTTACCAGCGGAATCGGAAAAACAGAAAGCCGCATTCAAGCCTGATAAAAGACCAGTAAGAATCCCAGAAACCCCTAGACCTCGCTCATGGAGAGCCGAACCTCTCCCTCACAGTGGACCTCAATGTTTTGAGTGCGGAACCTGGGGTCATATTGCCAGATTATGTCCCAGAAGAAAACCGACCGAGGAGCCTATGGAGGTGGGATACTTACCCCGCACCGTCCTCTACTCAGCTGAAATGTGAAACGCATACCGCGTAAGTATGAAGATTAACGGTAACCCCGTACAAGCCCTCCTAGATTCTGGCTGCTGCCAGTCAGTTGTACAGGCCCACCATGTGCTACCCCGGCAAATCATCCCCCACGAACAGGTGTATATACGGTGTGTCCACGGGGACGTGAAACTCTACCCCGTGGCAATAATCCCGTTGGTATCACCGGAAGGCCCACCATCCAGAGTAAGAGTTGGCGTATTAGCTACACTTCCAGAAGACTTGATCATCGGGACAGACAATCTGGCCTTTCTGAAGATGTTTAAACGTAGCATGGGGGAGGGGACAGAGAAAAGGGAGATCACCAGAACTAGGTCGGATGTAACAGCCTTGATATCTCCCGACCCCTGGACCTTAGACCGTAACTTCCAATTCGCACAGGCCAATGATGCTACGTTGTTCAATGCTTGGGAGGACGCACATCAAAACCAGGGATTGGTACCAGTACGGTATCCTCGCCTGTTCATCAAGAATGGACTCTTGTACCGACAGGGGAAAGAAGAAGACCCGGAACAGTTGCTAGTCCCGGTGTCCTTCAGAGAACAAGTACTTTTCTTTTCACATTCCCACCTAGTAGCAGGACATACAGGGGCCGAAAAAAATACTCAAAATCTCTTAAAGTCCTTCTATTGGCCAGGGATTTATAAAGACGCGATGACCTATTGTCAAGAGTGTGACATTTGCCAAAAAAGAAATATGACTCGGCCCCCAGCGGTAGCATTGCAACCCCTTCCCATCATAGGGGTTCCGTTTGAAAGGATAGGGATGGACATCATCGGGCCCCTCCCGAAAACCAGAAAAGGGTACCAATACGTCCTTGTGGTTGTTGACTACTCCACTCGATTTCCTGAGGCCTTCCCCCTTACCTCTACAACCACTAAGAATGTCGCTGACAAGATGTTGGAACTGTTTTCTCGAGTGGGATTCCCAAAGGAAATACTGACAGACCAAGGAACCCCCTTCGTCTCCCGTCTCATGGGTGAAGTCTGTAAGGTGCTGCACATCCATCAAATACGCACTGCAGTATATCACCCTCAAACGGATGGCCTCGTGGAGAGGTACAATCGCACGATAAAAACCACATTGAGAAAAATGTTAGAGGTCAACAGTACGGAGTGGGATCAAGTCCTCCCTCTTGCTTTATATGTCATCCGAGGACAGAAACAAAGTAGTTTAGGCTTCTCTGCTTTCGAATTACTATACGGTCGACAACCCCGAACATTGTTAGACATGACCAAAGAAGCCTGGGAGAAAGAAACCCCGGAAGAGACGGCAAAGACATTGGAATATGCACGCAACCTCCGTTCCAAACTAGGCAAATTACGAGACCTGGCATTCGCCAATCTAGAGAAAATCCAGGATAAACAGAAAAAAATATACGACAAAGGAAAGAAGTGGCGTAAGATGGAGAAAGGGGACTGGGCGCTTGTATTGTTGCCATCGTCTACTCAAAAATTCAAAGCCGAGTGGAGCGGACCGTACCAAGTGGTGGATACGATTGGAAACACCAGCTACCGGTTGCAGATGAACACCAGGAAAACACAGACTTACCACATAAACATGTTAAAGAAATGGCTTGGTAAGCCTCCGGCGGGAATACATATAGTTGAAGGGGACTTGCTCCCGAGGACCAGCACCATACCCCAACTCGTGATCAATGAAGACCTGAGACAAGAAGAAAAGCAGGAGTTGACGGAAGTCCTTAGAAAACAGGAGCATGTGTTCTCCGACCTTCCCGGGAAAACCACCATGGCAGAACACTGTATCGAGACTAGTCCGGGAAAGATCGTTAAAATCCGCCCCTACTGGATTCCGGAGGCCAGAAGACAGGACATACTACGTGAAGTGGCCGACATGATGAAACTAGGCGTGATTCGTCCATCCCACAGTAACTGGTCAAGTCCGATTGTACTGATTCCTAAACCAGACGGAACAAGACGCTTTTGCATGGACTTTCGCGCCTTGAACGAAATCTCCAAGTGCGATGCCTACCCAATCCCAAGGATTGATGAACTAATTGAGAAGTTAGGTGACGCCAAGTTTATCAGCACTATAGACCTTACTAAGGGTTACTGGCAGGTCCCCCTGCGGGAAGAGGACCCTCATAAAACCGCGTTTTCAACTGCTGAGGGACACTATGAGTTTACCGTGCTTCCGTTTGGACTACACGGAGCACCCGCCACTTTTCAGCGGCTCATGAACAATGTGTTGCAAGACATATCAGCGTTTACCTCCGCCTACCTTGATGACATTGTGGTGTTTAGCCCCGACTGGAAGACCCACATGGGGCATTTACAACAGGTGCTGGAGACCCTCGACCACGCTGGGTTATGGATAAACGCTAAGAAATGTAGAATAGCCTTCCACAAAGTGAAATATCTGGGGTATGTCTTGGGTCATGGCCTGATAGAGCCCCAATCAGAAAAGGTGAGAGCCATTGCAGAGACTTCATTTCCCAAAACAAAAAAAGAACTGCGTGCGTTCTTAGGCCTCATTGGCTACTATAGACGGTTTATACCTCAGTTCGCACAGCTGGCAGCCCCCCTCACGGATGCCCTACAGACAAAGGTCAAACAGACAGCATTGACGTCCCCCACCCAAGTCATGTTGGATGCTTTTTCAGCGCTGAAGAGGACCATTACATCAACCCCTATACTCACCTCGCCGGACTTCACGCGACCATTTTCACTTCATACCGACGCATCGGATTTTGGTATCGGTGCAGTGCTGTCGCAAGAAGGCGGTGATGGGTTGGATCATCCAGTCCTATTCATTAGCAGGAAACTGTTTCCGCGTGAACTCAAATACGCCACTGTGGAGAAGGAATGCCTGGCTATTCGCTGGGCCGTGGAGAAGCTGGCCTATTATCTGGAGGGCAGGTCCTTCACGCTGTACACGGACCATGCACCCCTTTTGTGGATGGCTCCAAACAAGTCCACCAATGCAAGGGTCATGCGCTGGTTTCTGGCGTTACAGCCATATTCTTTCAGCGTGCGCCACAAGAAGGGGGCGGACAACACGGGGGCGATTTCCTGTCCAGACACCCACTTCCCGATCGGAAGTGTCCAGGGGGGGAGGTGTGTAACCGGGACCCCGTGAGAGCCCCGCGCTAGGGCGAGAACTGACCATGTGTGACCCCCCCCTCTTCTCTCCCCAGGCCGCCCGTACAGCAAGTTGGACCAGATCTGAAAGATACAGTTGTGACGAGGAAGAAGACGGGCCCTTTAACTGGACCAAAGGCCTTGCGGTGGAGGTGGAGTCGGAACATCGCATAAAAGGCGTTTCCGAGAGGCAACAGGTGTGTTATTTCACCGGAGGAGCGGTCAGTGAGGAGCAGGGCGGAGTGGCGGGAAGCAGCGAGGACGAGTGGAGAAGCGGAGGACGAGAGTACAGCGAGGACGAGTGGAGAAGCGGAGGACGGGAGTACATCGAGGCCGAGTGGAGGATCGGAAGGCGAGAGTACTGCTACAGCTTCAGGTGGATTAGTGAAGACTGCATTGCGGAAAAAGAGGAACCCTCGACCCAGGACCAGGGAGCACAACCGACCGCCGGAGAAATCCCGGACAGCCCAGAGCAGTCAACAGGACGAGACGGTAGAGAAGAGGACGAACAGGAAACGCCCGGAGGCCAACACCACAATCCGCCCAGCCGTACACCAGGAGGGGTACGGCTCACTGAGGTGCGTAATCGCTTCTTGGGTTGGTTTAAAAAGCGAGCGAGTCGCATTAATTAGACAGCGACTGTTTCCCTTGCGAGATCCCGGGTTTCCTACACTGACACCACACCCCGCTCTGTGATCTTTAGGTTAAGTCCCCGTTTGGTGTAAAACACTGGGTGATTCCCCCCCCCCCCCCACGGTCCCTACCTTGTGCACATTTGTCTGATATCCCAACCATACTGATACAGGCCTCTCTTTTGTTTCCCCTTCTCTGTGCCGGCGAGGGTGGATAGCACGGAGCCTCCGGAGCCCAGCCGAAGGAGGAGCCCCGTCAGAAGAAGAGAAGAGGGAGTGCTCCGGAAAACCCGGCGAGAACGGAGAAGATCACCCCGCAGAGGAGCGGTTCGAAAGACATGTACCGATTCCTTGTATGAGAGAATAAATCCTGGCATAACAAAGACACGACTCCTGCCTTTTACTAGTCCCGCTGTTACACTATGATAATCGCTTCTTTGCCAACTGATCTACCCAAAAAGCAATCCAACTTTGTTGGGGCAAGCGATTCCTTAGATGTAGATGCAGGTCTGTTGTAAACATTAATTAAATAAAGTAGTTTCCCTACATCATTAGTGAGTTTTAAAGCTAATAAATCTAAAGAACCAGTGTCTATGACTTCGACCCGGATCCTCAGTGTTACTTTATCCCAAGTAATAAGGCCACCTGATGGCCTACCCCTTGTAGATGGCACTGCTCCAATCCTGTACGTTTTGAAGCCCACCCTATGTGGTGTATCTACTGCCCATGTTTCTTGTAATAAGCAAAAATCACTAGAGTCAATATACTCTGTTCAATCGGGGTCCCTCAGATTTTTGACTACACCAGCTATATTCCAAGATATTAGTCTCCGGGTTGCCTCGCTGCGACTGTTTGTCGATTCTAATTCTAAATTTAGTTGCCTTGGGTTAGGGAGAGTCACCCCCGTTGTATGCACTGTCTGTGGGTTCTGTACAACATGTGATATGTCTTGCTCTCCATGTATGTTGTCTATATGTATGCAGTGTGTCCTGTTCTTTACAATAATGTGGGGGTCATTTTTCCCTCCCTGCTTATTTCCTTCAGCATACACCTCCTTAACCTCTTCTATGAGACATTCCCTGGGATTATACACAGGTATAGGGCTGCATATGCAAGATGGACCAATAGTGCTGATTTTACAACCCATTATAGGCCTCAGTCAATCCACTGCTTCCAAACAGCTGAATCTATGATATGCTGGGGCAGCCATCCATCGTCTTTGATTGCCCTGTCTCTCACCACTGGACCCACCCTGGGCATGATAGTTAACCAGAGTCCACCTCCCTCCCCCATCAATGCACTTATTTGGCGGATAAAAGAAGGAGAGTGGTCTAGTGTCGATTCCAGAGGTTCCACTAAAAGAATTCCACGCACAGATATGATTCACGGTACGTAGATCTTCAAATGTTACAATAATGCAATTGCCAGCGATAGATTTATTTGTGGGGCCTATCCATGGTGTCCTACGAACCATTAGGATTTTGCTCTTTACGTGATGGGGTAGGGTCTTTTTCCATTCAGCTGTGTGAAACTTTGTTTTTAAGTGACCAGAAGGTTTCCTCATGTTGGTTATTTATTTCAGGAACCCCGGTCAACACTACAACAAAGGGACTAGCATCCGGTGGTAAATTAATATATCCTCCCTTCACTTTTTCCCCTTTTTGAATCCCCTTTAGGTTCTGATGGTCGGGTTTAGTGGTATTTGTACACTGTCCTGAGATTCCTTGATCTGTTTGAACAGTGGCTACATGTTTCGAGGTGGTTGCTTTTGGATTATTAGCAGTCTTACCCTTTGCCGGGGACTTAGATTTGGTCACATGTGGTACCGGCAAAGCCAATGAGATCTGAGCACCATCTGAAGTACAGTTAGGCGTTGGTCCCACTATGCCGAGGCTTGTTAATGTTATTATACTTTTTTCCACCTCAAGTAACTGGTTTTCTATAGATGTCAATCTTCTTTCAAGAGGGGTTAAGAGTTTTTTCAAGATGTCACATATGTTCTTCAATAGGATCTCATTCCCGCCTTCCACCTTCCTAATTCCAACACCTCCCAAATTACCCAAAGTTGCCAAATCTTGCGGACCCTCAGGTACATCTAAATTTACAACAGTTTGGGCCTCTTTGTGCCTAATTAATGAGTTGTGGGGAACCAAATCAATCCCATTTCCTTCGTTAATCACTGTACCTCTTGACACCTGTTCTTTTACAATTTTAGATTTTTTCCGAGCATAAGCTGAGGCATTGGGGCGTTTCCTTTTTGGTATTGCGCCCTCCTGCCTCGCACACAATTGCCTCGAGCTAGTCTCATCTCCGTGAACGTCTATTTCATTGAGTTCGGCTAAAGTGTCACCCGTCATAGCTAGCCCAACAAGACTTGTATTATGAGAGATTGCATGGTTGCTTGTGTCGGAGTTGGTAATCTAGAGTGTGGAACTGGAATATGATGTATATCAGCGTGCGTGGTGAGAAGAGCAGTTGGGGGGTTCTAACCGATGCAATGTGACCCAACGAAGATGTTTTCGACATTGCAGGGTCCTGAGACAATCTTCTTGCAGCTGCTAAATTCAGAAATACTTTGTGTTCCATTAGATGTATGCCCATGTCTATTACAGAGTTGGACCTAGTAATGAAATCATCAAGGGTGCCTGTAAGCTGTTAACCCCCTTTAGCAGCCCTGCTTCTGCTTTCCCTAGTGGCCATCTTTTGTTATCCTATCTATATTGTAATAGGCACACTACAGACGATGCTTATATATAATGATGTGAGTATATAATATAAGGTACAAGAGATAAGGTACAAGAAATAAAACCAAGGGTGGTTGCCCGGTCCGGTCTGGATCGGTCGGGAACGGGCTAGAATGGGCCCACCCTTGGCCCGGGCTTCGTCCCGCGCTTCATCCCGCGCGCGTCCCGCGGAAGCGTAATGGGCGTACCTTAAGTAGGAAAGGGAGGAGGAGTTACGGGAAGAGGCACCAGGTGCGCGCGATGGTAGAAACACACTGACCTGTGGGCCTCCCAGTCCCACACCCCCGAGTCCAGCAGCAATTCCATGGGCAGCGGCAGCAGTCCCAAAGTCAAAGTGAAGGAGAGTTCGGCTCCCAGGTAACAGTGAACTTAGACTACGAGCGGCACCGCAACATCCATTCACTTCGACGTTGCCACCTATTATCAAGAGAGGCAATAATAGGTGGCAGCGCCAAACTTAAGACCAGGAAAATCCTGGTCTTAAGGTGATGAAACGAGGAGAAATACTTCATTTCTCCTCGTTTTTGCCTTGTGCAGCACACATGGAAAAAGCAAAATGCCAAGGTTTGTTTATGTACAGAAAGGGGCACCTTCCTGTACATAAACAAACCTCCCTGCTCGCAGACACCCTTGCACTCTGGTGCAAGGGTGGCTAGGTTGGCGTTACGTCGTGAGGCTTAGCGCCATTGCAGGGGGAAACGCCAGGCTGCACCATATCTTTGGTAATATGGTGCCTGCAAGTTCTCCGTGTCTACTTCAGTGGTTAGAAGCACACTGCTGACACACTAGCACCATTACTCACAATTGCCTTGGAATATGAACTTTACTGGATTGTCTGTACTCACTGTTAAATGCGTTTGTATCTAAAATCAGCAACGCCTGTCTATGGATGCTCTGTGTTTTCCACCTTGTGGACATCTTGCTATTCTATGATCATTTATAGTTCAATAGTATACTAAGAAGAGTGGTGATCAGTGCACTGAATCATGCATTGTTGTCATTACACCTCCTGTACCTTCTTATGAGGGTCCTCCTCACTGTCCTCAAGCAGACGCTCTAAGGAAAGCATCTGTAGGGCAAGCAAGATTGGTTCTTGTTAAGTTCGAACACAAGCTGTAAATGTAACAGGGTGTAAGTTCAGCCTGCTGACTCATGCTCATACTGTTGAGACTCAACCATTCCATCAAGTATAGGGGTGTGAAGCCTACAGCCACTTTCTGCTCCTTCTGACCAACAATGATGTAGTGGGTGAACCAGCTCATGAACATAAATGATATGGACTCTGTGCCTGACTCTGATTTCAGTAATCCAGATGCACTCATTATTTGCAGACATGTCTTCAACTTGATGATTACATCAACATTTTTTCAGCATCACATATATTCAGTGGCGCCACACTAGCTTTGCAGAAATATCCACATCCTGCATAACTATGCTCCTTTTTAGTCAAGAGCATGAAATAAAATTCTAGAGTTGTGTGTGGTATGAGTGGCCTGAGGGTGCAGCACAGCAAGGAGACACAGCTGCCAATTTTATTCTTGAGTCAGGTGACCCTGCCGTCCGTACCAATTGTCCAACTGTTCTGCCTAGGCGGAGAATCTACCACAATACCCCAATCCCAACATACGTGCTCCTGTTATGTCACAGGATCACTACATGCTGCAGTCTGATTAGATAAGTAAGCAATGGCAAAGCCAAGGAGTTCAGTCTACATAAGATCTATTGGCTTTCCCGTTGTCACTGCTGTTCAGCATGGCAAAAACGTAGTGGGGTATAGTCGAGTGGCGTAGGGTAGTCTTGAGTAGACTGGACTGGTTTAGAGTTGACTATATTGGCGCAAAGTGGAGTGCTGCGCAGTGGAGTGGCGCAGAGTAGTGTGGAGTGGAGTATAGTAGAGTGGCACAGAGTGGCTTAAAGTAGAGTAGTGTAGAATAGAGTGGAGTAGAGTTGCGTTGAGAAGAGTAGAGTGGCACAGAGTGGAGTGGCGTGGAATAGGGTGGAGTAGCGTAGATTGAAGCTGTATAGATTTGAGTGGAGTAGTGTAGAGTGGCATTGTGTATCCCCTTAAGTGCTGCCTCGGTGCGTTGGCCGACGGCAGCACTACCTCCCCAGTGCTGCGCACGACCATTGAACGTCCATTCAGCACTAGTTCGAATGGACAGCGCAGCACTGGGGAGGGAATTGCGCCGCAGCTATGAGGGTAGAATTGATTAGTGTAGAGCAGAGTGTTTAGGTGGCAGGTTGTAAACAAACACACTGTGCCTGAGAGTGACATGGAGCAGGGTTGAAGAGAGAAATACACAAGTAATACAACTCAAAAACAGAACCACTCTCGTGTATGGCTTCAGGAAAAAGTAGAAAAGAGCTCCTGAACAGAAGGAGCCAATCAGAGAGGGGTTTAAAAGGTTATGCTCCACAGGAGAAACAATGACATTGTGGGGGGAGTGGGGGTGGTTAAAAACAAATAGAACTCAAGCGACCACTGTGAGTGACAAAACACAAAGCCACTGGTAAGCCATGGGTGCAATGCATTCCTATGGAAGCTTTCAGAATACGCCTAAGACGTCTTTCCCAACAAGACAGCTTCAAACTAATCAACTGACATATAACAATACCAATGGGACATAGTGGCCTACATTGCTCATTTGTTGAGACTTTAGGGTCATCCTAGTGTAGGCATGTGTTCCCAGTACTTAATACTAGAGCTGTATTTGTAGCTCAGATTTTTTTCCCCTCCATCCAATGCAAATATGTTGAGCTAGTTCACAGCAAAAATTAGGAAAGGGCAGGGACTAACAAGAAAAATGTGTATCTGTACTGTATTCTTTTGTGAAACTTCATGGGCATATGTACAAAGAAATGACACAGTGACAAAGTGAGTGCAGCAAGCAATACAGCTGCGCTGTGTTGCATCATTTAAAAAATGCAGTGATGCGTCGTATGTACAAAAATATGGCACACTCCTGTGTTTTCCATTGCGCTGACTCTGGAAAAACTGCCTAGCCCTAGTGCAGGCACCCGTGCACCATGGTGCAGTCGTTCCTGTGTTACAGGGATAATTGTTTATGTGCAGGAAAGGACACCTTCCTGCACATAAGCAATCTTCAAGGGTGATTTTCAGAATGCAGCAAACATAGAAAGAGCATAAAAAGAAGAGAAATCAAAGTATTTCTCTTTGTTGCTCCATTCTAATGCTACCCTTTCAGTGGCATTCGTATTTGGCACTGCCTTTGATTTACTATTTCTTATAAATCTGGGACATTGTCAAAAAGCAGTGGGCGCTGCGTGGGTACACCTACAGCAACACCCATTGCATGCCACTTTGAGGTACAAAACTGCTGCAAAGGGTACAATATTTGCCAGGTGGCGTAAAGCCAAGCAAAGTGGCTTAGCGCCACCTTGCAAATATGAAGAAGAGCAGTGTGCCAACGGAGCATTATAAAAAGTGACGCAATCCCCTTGCAAATACGCCCCTTCCATGGTACCTGATAGCTGTTTGGAAATAAAAGAGCGATTTGGAGTTAGGGAAACATTCTCTAATTGCAAGTCCCACTATTGCTATGCCTTCTAATTGGCCATACGTAATTCACCACATGTTTCACGC
The DNA here is from genome assembly GCF_964263255.1 of Lissotriton vulgaris. Taxonomy (NCBI): domain Eukaryota; kingdom Metazoa; phylum Chordata; class Amphibia; order Caudata; family Salamandridae; genus Lissotriton; species Lissotriton vulgaris. The sequence goes on along the minus strand of NC_141688.1, from coordinate 182,192,928 downwards.
TTCCTGTACCCATGAGGGGGATCCGTCATGGCGGCTATGACTGGCTACAGCCTTGCTGCGTCAGAGGCGACTATATATTCAAGAACAATGTTCCTGCAAAATGGCATAAGATCATGTCAGGAGCCCCTAATGTTCATTTACACTACCACAGTGCCGAGGGCCCTCGCACGAATTGGCAAGTTTTATGCGGTCGCTGTAAGGATTCTCCAAACAATGCAAGAATCGAAGACGAAAGTCAAAACAATATAAACTGTTGTTCATCAATTGTTCCAGTAATACTGGCATCAGATGATTCTACACATGCAGCTTGCACTTTAGGATCACTCATTAAGGTCGCACTATTTGATGGCCCTGGGGGGGGATTTATCCCTGCACCCTGCATATTCTTCGTTTCTGGAGAAGTTTCCTAGTGGGAACTACTGCGCAAATAACGCCTCACGTAGATATGTGTGTTCACCTGCACCACTGTTCTTTCTTTCACATTTGATATTTTATTTTTGTGGATGAGTAATGTTTTTAATTAGTACCATATGCCTTTTACAATATTGCAGTTGGTTAGATCTCGGCAGCATATATCCTATGCCTACTCTCTCCGGCTTTGGATGCACCAGGTTTACCAAGGTGTCGCTTTGGCATGAGTCTCCTTGTGATACCCGCATGAATGGTCTGGATGCAAAATACAGAGGGCCTTACAGTAACCCTAGATTAATCCTTGCAATCTGTTGATGCATGTTTATGTATAAAACAATTATATGCATGTTTGCATGACACACTATCGCATGTTCACGTACCTATGCCGTTTAGCTTTGCCTGGTGATGCCTTTTTGCATTTGCTACACAAAATAACTGTGAGCTATTTGCTGTACTCATGTCATTTAGCTGCTGAACTTTTTGACAATCTAAATTTTATGCGGGCCACATATATTTCTGTATCTTTTTATTATCCGATTTTTGTTTTATTACGTAATCCACATTGTTTTTGTAAATGATTTTAGGTAATCATACAATAAAGATAATTAAGACTGTGCAGACTCATACCTATGCCTAATACCGAGGGTCATGTGTAGATATAGCGGCACGAATGTATATGCACAAAGTATCTAACTATTGTTCAACACACAGCAGTCTGAACTTGTGATTACGTATTACGTTGTACTGACTAGGAGATGGTATGTCGGCTGCCCCAACTCTAGGCACAGACTTCACGGGTCTACAAATGACCCACGCATTGTCACAGAACTACCTTTGTGCTTTTTTCCGAAATGCTTTGTACCCTCCCTGCCGATGTCACCTTGAGTGTTGGGTAGCACTTAGTCACAGTGTTCGCCGAAATTCACTGCCCCATGGGACTTGTAACATTGCTTGACAATATGCCATTTCCATCTTTAGCCCTGAAGAAGTAGTGGGTCCATTACCCTGACGAAACACGTGTTGGCTGGCCATCTGATCGGCATGAAACAAAGAACAAATGCAACATTGGATTACTGTGATAGTTGTGTTTTACACATCTGTATTCTAAGTTTGTAGTATTTGCTCTGCTTCTAATTATCAAGTGTGCACAGGCCACCTGTATCAATTGTTGTAATGCCTAGTGTTTACCTTTGGGGTTTGGGGTTATCCCCTGCCTGTGGCACCCTCTCGCACTGTTATCTTCCACAAACATACGTACACAAGAGCAGGCGCCAACGCATACCGAATCACTTGAAACCCATCTGATATTCTACCCTTAAGGATTGTAGTTATGTTGCACTGGTACTCTCTAAGTGGAGACCTGAGATTGGCACATCAAAACCTGCTAAATGTGCCTAGGACCTAAAAGAAGAAATAAGGTGACAGAGCCTTCTCACTTGCTGCAAGCAGGCTCTAGAACTCTCTTCCACAAATCCAGAGGGCTATCCCATAGTTTTTGCCCTACAGGAAAGCACTTAAGGCTTGGCTTTACACTTTATAGACACTTCCTTTTCTGGTGTATGTATAGGCAGGTCTAATTTCTGGATAGTCGGCTATAGCACCTTGATGCCTTTGGGTAATTGTCGCACTATACAAATTTTAAATCAAATCAAGGCTGTGCATGCCATTGATAGTGAGGCGTCCCTTAGAGAACAGGCACTGTAGAAAAGAAGCACCATATAAACATTACAATTTAGATAGCAAAGAAAACACTGATATGATTTTAGTGGTACAGACAGGAAGCAGAGGTGAAAGAGGAATGAGGACATATTGAAAATAAACATAAAAGCAAGTGATCTGCAGTGAAACAGGGCTGCCTGTCTCCCAGTTTGCCATGTTTGTAACCCTACTTGTCACACTGTGTCACATACTATGTTTTAGGCTTTTATGTTAAGTGCATAGTCCTGTCATACAATTACAATAGACCACCCTAAAACCAAATATGCAAATGAGATATTAGCAATCTGTCATTCTGTCACCTTGTGTTAAGTAAAAGGTATATGCAATTAAAGGTTAGTTAGCAGCCTTAGCAGCTAACAGTGATTTATCATGGCCACAGGCCAGATCCACAAAGTAAACATACCATACATGATCAATCAATCAATCAATCAGTGACACTTATAAAGCGCGCTACATACCCGTAGGGTCTCAAGGCTTTGGGGGAAGGGGGGGGGGGTGCCGCTACTGCTCGAACAGCCAGGTCTTCAGCTTCTTCCTGAAGGAGAGGTGGTCTTGGGTCAGGCGCAGGTCGGTTGGGAGGGAGTTCCAGGTCTTGGCGGCCAAGTAGGAGAAGGACCTTCCTCCTGTAGTCGCTCTTCGGATGCGGGGGACGGCGGCGAGGGCGAGGTTGGCTGATCGGAGGTGGCGTTTGGGAGCGTAGAAGTTGACTCGGCTGTTGAGGTAGCTCGGGCCTTGGTCGTGTAGGGCTTTGTGTGCGTGGGTGAGGAGGCGGAAGGTGATTCTTTTGTTGACGGGGAGCCAGTGAAGGTCTCTCAGATGTCCGGAGATGTGGCTGGTTCGTGGGATGTCGAGGATGAGTCTGGCTGAGGCGTTCTGGATCCGCTGGAGTCTCTTCTGGAGCTTGGCGGTGGTACCGGCGTAGAGGGCGTTGCCGTAGTCCAGTCGGCTGGTGACGAGGGCCTGGGTGACGGTCTTCCTGGTCTCGGTGGGGATCCACCAGAAGATCTTCCGTAGCATGCGTAGGATGTTGAAGCACGCCGAGGAGACGTTGTTGACTTGCCTGGTCATGGAGAGGGAGGAGTCCAGGATGAAGCCCAGGTTGCGTGCATGGTCTGTCGGTTTGGGTGCGGTGCCCAGGGCGGGAGGCCACCAGGAGTCGTCCCAGGCGGAGGGTGAGGAGCCCAGGATGAGGACCTCCGTCTTGTCCGAGTTCAGTTTCAGGCGGCTGGTCATCATCCACTCGGCTACCTCTTTCATCCCTTCGTGCAGGTTGGCTCTGGCGGCGGCGGGGTCGTTGGTCAGGGAGAGGATCAGCTGGGTGTCGTTGGCGTAGGAGATTATGCTGAGGTTGTGTTTGCGTACGATGGCCGCGAGGGGGCTCATGTAGACGTTGAAGAGGGTGGGGCTCAGAGATGATCCTTGGGGGACGCCGCAGATGACTTCGGAGGCCTCTGACTTGTACGGTGGTAGGCGGACTCTCTGTGTTCTTCCGTCGAGGAAGGAGATGATCCATTCCAGCGCCTTGTCCTGGATTCCGATGTTGCTGAGGCGCCGTACTAGGGTGCGGTGGCAGACCGTGTCGAATGCCGCGGAGAGGTCTAGGAGGATGAGGGCCGCTGTTTCTCCCTTGTCCATCAGGGCTCGGATGTCATCGGTGGCGGCGATGAGGGCGGTCTCGGTGCTGTGGTTGGCTCGGAATCCGGACTGTGAGGGGTCGAGGGATCCGTTCGTCTCGAGGAAGGCGGCCATCTGCTTGTTGACGGTCTTCTCGATGACTTTGGCTGGAAACGGGAGGAGCGAGATGGGGCGGTAATTCTTGAGGTCGGTGGGGTCCGCTGTTGGTGATGATCAAAGCATCACATGAAAGAACGTCTTAAAATAACTGAAGACCCTTTAGGAATGCCTTATTATAGAACCAGCCAGTATAGACTGTAGTGCAGCCTGTGCACCATCTATGCCATTATATATAAAAATACTTTTGAAATACCAATAGAGATGCTGCTGCAGCCAGGTCTATAAGAAACTGGATTATTTTTGGGGTGTCCTATCTCCCCCCTCAAGATATAATAACACTAAGGGGGTCATTAGCATGGCGGGCGGATCGCCATTGCCGGCTCAGCAGTGGTGATATACCCTCCATCCCAAATAGACTTACCCCCTGCAATATTATTATGGCAGGGGTATAGCAGCAGATGGAAAGTTTTTTGTGGCGCAGCTCTTTTCCGCCTCTCGGCAATGAGCTGGGGTATAATATGGTGGCGGTGCCTAGGAGGCACCACCATCCAAATTATGATGCTGGGTATCACAGGCCTTTCCATGGTGGTTTCACTGCCATGGAAAGGCTGGCGGGGACTAAAGTCCGGCGGCCATCCTAATGGACCCCAAAATTATCAGGGTGGACCCAAAAGTCACAAAATTAACCTGAGGACAATCCCCGGATAGATATGGTACACAGTAGACAGGCTTAACTCAGGACAATATCTAAATTATTTATGCAGTACAATAATAGTAAAAAAGTAAAAACCCCAAACAATAAAAATGCCACACTGAATTAAAAAAATAGATTAACATTTAGTCAATAGAATGACACTAAAACAACAAAAATCCAAAAAGGGGAACTGGAAATATGATTTTAAAAGATTTTAGTGACAATAGAACCAAAAAGCAGCAACATTAGTCTACAGGTGCAGTAGACTGGGACCTAGGTGTGATTTTCAGACCAATCGCAATGGAATGTGGGTCAGATAAAAGAAGCGAGTTTGTCCTAGTCTAGTCAAATATTTTACCTTCTGACCTAGTTTGTCTTATTCAGCTCAAAATGTGCCAGTGGGCCAAGCCTGAAGCTTTAGATGTATCAAAATTAGAAACCTTCGCTGTTAGGTCTTACTAATGCTCTGGGAGTCTTGGAGGTTAAAAGTTTTTCCAAATCCCAGTTTTTCATGGATTCTGGAGGAGCTCTTCTGTGTTATTTATAAGGCTCCTGTCAGGGACTGCACTTAAGGGACATGACTCATTCAAGCAAAAACCACTAACCGGGACCAGTACAGGCCCAGTTTGTACTAGTCAGCTGGTCACTTTGAGAAAATGCTTGTTGTGTCCCTGTACCTACACAGGAAGCCAGATAACTGAACCTTGGATGCCACTACTTTGTTTCTGGTACAAGAGGGTGCAGCTCCAGTTCTTCAGGGTTTCTCTCTGGTTGCAGCAAAATGGCTCAATTCCTATTTGGATTGTCAGCTGGTCCACAAAGTGTTTTGAGGAGGTTTCTGTGTGGTGCTGTATTTATGCTGTGTAGTTGCTAGTGGGTGTGGTGATCCCCCCCAAGCAATGGGGAAATGGTTCCCAGGAGTCACGCTACTCGCTTTTTCAGCAGTTCCTGTTTGCCCTACTGCAGACAAGCCCACAAGATGAAGGGAACCCTTTCTCCCTTGTGCACAGCCCTTGTATACACACAGAAGTGTGGTCAGGGAAATGACAGTAGCTTCTCCTGTGTCCAATTCACACTGGTTCTGGGAATAGATTTCCTCCCACTGGCTTTGGAGCCAGCTTGGCTAGTATAGTTTTAGGGACCGAAGAGTTTCCCTTTCTCAAGTCTTTCCTACACTAAACTATGAATGAGCAAGATTCACCACTCTGTCTTTCACGTTTATGAGATTCCAGGGTCTTCCCAATAGACCTTCCTGAGCTGGGAGGGCTTGTATACCCCACACCCAGCCAATCCTGTCACCACACTTAACCCAGTGTTCTGCTCTGGGTGCATTTCCCCCACTGCAATACTTTTGCACACTGTCTAGGCAGCTGTTGACAGGCTGATGCAAATTAGCCTCCAGAGGCTTTAGGCATGGACAAGTAACTTATGAAAAGTTACTTTCCCAGCCTATTTAAAAAAAATCTAACTCTACCATGAATTGGACTTTTAATGAAAATTAAAAAGTTACACTGAGAGACTATACTATTTCTGTGAAAGGTTATATATAGATTGCCATTTTCTAGAATTCAGCTTCAACCCTCTGAGTGAAAATAACTTTTAGGTGCTCATCCCTGAAAGAACATGCCAATTTTAACTTACACTCGTTTCACTATTAAATATCAGGCACCCTACTTTGTGGTCAACAAGGTGACCTTCGGGGTGACTTATTCATTTTCAAAACAGGGCTTCCTAACTGTCAGAAAGGGTTATTTTGACAATCTTGACAGCATATTTTTAGGCTGTTACCCTTGGTAGGCCTGAAACCTTGTTTTTGGTACACTCTGTGTTTGGCATGATAGTTGGCATTTAACTTCCAGGTCTTGGGGCCGTTTTCTACACCAAACACTTGGGACGTTTAGGCAAGTTAAATATGTCAGTCAAGGACAAGCCAAATTAATCATGTTTAAAAGGGGCGCATAAACATTTTTTTTTTTTTTACTGGTTAATATTAGAACAGTTAAAAAAAAATCATGATAATCACCGGACAATTCATGCTTTTCAAAGTTCCAAACTTTTCCTAAAGATAGAGCTAGACAACTAAAGGTCACCGAATTAATTCTTTACTTTTTAGGTCGAAGCCTGCATTGCAGGGCATGGCCCTGCTGCAGGCAAAGAGATATTGTGAGCAAGGGATTTCAGTATGGCGTGAAGCCACGCCCCTTTTTTCCATTGGCAGGCCTCTTGAAACGGAGGCCTGCCATTGGAAAAAGCTCCTGTTTAGAAGATTTGTCTGCTCTGGATCCCGCCTCTCGAGGACTCCATGACCTGCCTTACGGTAGCACGACAGTATTTTTAGAAATATTGCCTTGGCAACCATGAGGCAGGTCGGGGAGTCCTAGAGGGGCGGGATTCAGTATCCTGTTCCCGCCCCGTTTTTATTGTAGTATGGGCTCGAGGAGCTTCACAGTGGAACAGCTTGTGCACCGCAAGTAACAATTATCACAGCATGAGACCCCACTTATCACAGCATGGCAACAGGCGCCCCAGGCTGCTGGAGCACTCAACTATAATTATTGTTCAGTTGAGTGCTCCAGCAGTGTGGGGCGCCTCTCTGCATGCTGTGATAATTATCACTTTGGGGCCTCATGCTGTGATAATTAGGGCAAAAACATTTTTAGGGCGGCATGCTCTATTTGCAGCACTGAACATTTTCAAAGAAGGCGTAGCAGCAACATTCATTGGAGACACTCACCCTCACGCCCACACCCCCTCACTCGCCCTCACCCCCTCACAACCCCTGACCCCTCACACACCTCCTCACCCTCACACCCCCTCACTCTCACACACCCTCACACACCCTCACTCACCCTCTCACCCTCACACACCCTCTCACCCTCATACACCCTCTCACACCCTCTCACCTTCACAACCCCTCACCTTCACACACCCTCTCACCTTCACACACCCTCACCCTCACACCCCCTCACCCTCACACCCCCTCACCCTCATACCGCCTCACCCTCACACCTCTCACCCTCACTACCCCTCACCCACCCTCACTACCCCTCACCCACCCTCACGCCCCCTCACCCTCTCCCTCACACCCCCTCACCCTCACACCCCCTCACCCTCACACACTCTCACCCTCACACCCCTCACATACCCTCACACCCCTCACATACCCTCACACAACCTCACTTACCCTCACACCCCCTCACCCTCTCACCCTCACTCACCATCACACACCCTCACACCCCCTCACTCTCACACCCCCTAACACCCCCTCGCCCTCACACCCCCTCACCCCCTCTCACCCCCTCTCACCCTCACACCCTCACTCACTCTCACACCCTCACACTCTCACACCCTCACCCTCACACCCCCTCACCCTCACACCTTCTCACCCTCAAAAACCCTCACCCTCACTCACCCTCACTCACCCTCACACACACTCACACACCCTCACATACCCTCACATACCCGCATAGCATAACAAAACATAGCATAGCATAACGAAACACAGCATAGCATAACATGCAAAAGCACAGGATAGCAAAAGCACAGCATAACAAAACAAAGCATAGGATAGCAAAACAAAACATAGCATAGCAAAACACAACATAGCATAGCATAACAAAACACAACAAAACATAGCAAAGCATAACAAAACATAGCATAACAAAACAAAGCATAACATAACAAAGCATAGCAAAACAAAACATATAGTAAAACAAAACATAGCATAGCATAGCATAACATAACACAACAAAACATAGCAGAACAAAACATAGCATAACATAACATAAAACAAAGCATAGCATAACAAAACATAGCATAACAAAACATAGCAAAACTTAGCATAGCATAACAAAACAAACCATAGCATAACATAACAAAGAATAGCAAAACAAAACATAGCATAGTAAAACAAAACATAGCATAGCATAACATAACACAACAAAACAGCATAACATAACAAAACAGCATGACCTAACATAAAACAAAGCATAGCATAACAAAACATAGCATAACAAAACATAGCAAAACACAACAAAATATAGCATAGCATAACTAAACACAACAAAACATAGCATACATAACAAAACACAGCATTGCAAAGCATAGCAAAACATAGCATAGCATAAGAAAACACAACAAAACATAGCATAACCAAACACACCATAGCATAGCATAAAAAAACAAAGCTTAGCATAACAAAACATAGTATAACAAAGCATAGCATAGCATAACAAAGCATAGCATAACAAAACATAGCATAGCAAAACAAAGCATAGCAAAACACAACAAAACATAGCATAGCATAACAAAGCATAGGATAGCAAAACTAAACATAGCATAGCATAACATAACAAAACAAAGCATAGGATAGCAAAACAAAACATAGCATAGCATAACAAAGCATAGCATAACACAACATAGCATAACTAAACACAACAACACATAGCAGAACAAAACATAGCATAACATAACAAAGCATAGCATAACATAACTTAACCCCTTCCATGCTGGTGACGAACCCCAGCCGTCACGCTCTGCGGCGCTCGTGTGCTGATGACGGCTGGGGTTCGTCACGGCCCCGCCCTGTTCTTTTGTTTACCGCACAGCGGCGGAAACGGCCCAGCATGGAAGGGGTTAAAACAAAGCATAGCATAACAAAACAACATAACACAACAAAACATAGCATAGCATAACAAAACAACAAAACACAACAAAACATAGCATACATAACAAAACATAGCATTGCATAGCAAAACCTAGCATAGCATAACAAAACACAACAAAACCTAGCATAGCATAACAAAATACAACATAGCATAGCCTAACAAAACAACGCTTGGCATAGCATAACAAAGCATAGCATAAAAAAGCATAGCATAACATAGCATAGCATAACAAAGCATAGCATAACAAAGCATAGCATAACAAAGCATAGCATAACAAAACATAGCAAAACAAAGCAAAGCATAATAAAACACATCAAAACATAGCATAGCATAACAAAAAATAGCATAACAAAGAATAGCATATCAAAACACAACACAGCATAGCATAGCATAACAAAACACAACAAAACATAGCATAGCATAACAAAACAAAGCATAGGATAGCAAAACTAAACGGAGCATAGCATAACAAAACAAAGCATAGGATAGCAAAACAAACATAGCATAGCATAACAAAACATTGCATAACATGACAAAACATAGCATAACAAAACACAACACATAGCATAACAAAACAGCAAAACACAACAAAACAGCATACCTTACAAAACACAACAAAACATAGCAGAGCAAAACAAAACATATAATAGCATAGCAAAACATAGCATATCAAACACAACAAAACATAGCATAGCATAGCATAACAAAACATAGCAAAACAAAGCATAGCATAATAAAACACAACATATAGCATAGCATAACAAAACATAACAAAGCATAGCATAGCAAAGCATAGCATAGCATAACAAAGCATAGCATAACAAAACATAGCATAGCATAACAAAACATAGCATAACAAAACATAGCATAGCAAAACACAACAAAACCTAGTATAGCCTAGCATAACAAAGCATAGCATAGCAAAACACAACAAAACATAGCATAGCATAACAAAACAAAGCATAGGATAGCAAAACATAGCATAGCATAATAAAACAAAGCATAACAAAACATTGCATAGCATAACAAAACATAGCATAGCAAAACAAAACACAACACATAGCATAACAAAACAGCAAAACACAACAAAACATAGCATAGCATAACAAATCATAGCAAAACACAACAAAGCATTGCATAGCATAACAAAACAAAGCATAGGATAGCAAAAAAACAAAGCATAGCATAACAAAACAAAGCATAGAATAGCAAAACAAAACATTGCATAGCATGACAAAAAATAGCATAACATAACAAAACAAAGCATAGCATAACAAAACACAACAACACATAGCATAACAAAACAAAACATATCATAGCCTAGCAAAACATAGCATAGCATAGCATACCAAACACAACAAAACATAGCATAGCATAACAAAACATAGCATAGCAAAACAAAGCATAACACACACAACCACACGCACAACCATGTACACACAACCACAACCACACACACAACTGCACACACAACTATCTATCTATTTATCTATCCATCTATCTATCTGTCTGTCGATCTATCACCCTCACTCTGTCTATCGATCTATCGTCCTCACTCTATCTGTCTATCTATCTATCGCCCTCACTCTATCTGTCTATCTATCTATCGCCCTCACTCTATCTGTCTAACTATCTAATCGCCCTCACTCTATCTATCTGTCTATCTATCTGTCTATCTGTCTATCTATCGGCCTCACTCTGTCTATCGGCCTCACTCTCTCTATCGGCCTCACTCTATCTATCGGCCTCACTCTATCCATCTATCTATCTATCTATCTATCTATCTATCTATCTATCTATCTATCTATCTATCTATCTATCTATCTATCTGTCTATCACCTTCACTCTATCCATCGCCCTCACTCTATCCATCGCCCTCACTCTATCCATCGCCCTCACTCTATCTATCGCCCTCACTTTATCTATCTATCTATCGCCCTCACTCTATCTATCTATGGTCCCGATTCACAGAAGGAACTTAAGACTCAATCCTAAACTTACTACTATTTTGGTATTCACAGAATGCACTTACTACTTTTGACATTCACAGAATGAACTTACTACTTTTGGTATTCACAGAAGTTAGGATTTTGTCTTAAGTTTGTCTTAAGACAAAATCCTAACTTCTGTGAATACCAAAAGTAGTAAGTTCATTCTGTGAATGCCAAAAGTAGTAAGTGCATTCTGTGAATACCAAAATAGTAGTAAGTTTAGGATTGAGACTTAAGTTCATTCTGTGAATCGGGTTCTATCTATCTATCTATCTATCTATCTATCTATCTATCTATCTATCTATCTATCTATCTATCTATCTATCTATCTTTTGCCCTCACTCTATCAATCGCCCTCACTCTATCTATCGCCCTCACTCTATCTTGCTATCGCCCTCACTCTATCTATCTATTTATTGCCCTCTTTATCTATCGCCCTCACTCTATCTATCTATCATTCTATCTATCTATTTATCTAGATACTGATCGCCATCACTCTATCTATCTGTCTAGCTATCTATCGCCCTCTATCTATCTATCGCCCTCCCTCTATCTATCGCCCTCACTCTATCTATCGCCCTCACTCTATCTATCTATATATCTATCGCCCTCACTCTATCTATCGCACCACCACAGCACCACCAAAGCATTACTCAGCACCACCACAGCATTACTCAGCACCACCACAGCATCACTAAGGGGCACCACAACATCACTATGTGCTACCACAGGATCATTCAATGCCACAGCATCACTAGTCGCCACCACAACATCACTCAGCGCCACCACAGCATCAATCTGTGCAACCATTCAACAACAACTGGGTCAAATATGTTCTCTCAATGTTTCAAGCTTTATTACAAATGTCACAAAAAGAGGTTAGTATTTCACTTCTGTTCTTGAATTTTCGCCACAATAAAATACACTGAACATATTCTTCACAAAAGTTGTTTACAAAAGTTTAAGCTATTGCCATTATAAATTACAATAACTTTTATTTAAGTTTTAATTATTAAAAAAATTAAAAGCCATTGTTATTTTTAATATCAATACATCTAAGTCACCTGAATACAACACATTTTGCATTACAAATGCTATAGGTGTCACAAGTTATAACTATTGGCACTGTAAATGACAAAGCTATTATTTTTGCCATTTTCAAAACCAACACATAAATAAAAAATGTGTCATTTACAATACCAATAGCTCAAACTTTCCTAATGCTTGTTCTCCAATGGTATTGAAGCTGCCTGTGTTATGCCTGCATTATACATGCTCACAACTGTCTGTCGAAGCCTGAATTGTGTATTTATTATTGTACTATATTTCTTCCAAATGAAACCAAGGAATTTTACGTCTTCTCCTCTCTTTAATTTAGGCTCAACTACTACTCTTGTAAATATTTAATGCCATAAAGAATGGTTGGGGTAATTTATTATGGAATACCTTCAGGGTAGCTTTCAATTATTTTCATCCTGTGGCTTGCTACAGGGAGCTCAGCCCAGTGGCATCCCAGTAGCGTCCCTAACTATTTATTATACATGTGGATGACTGGACAGGTTCTGTACTTAAACTTCACTTTAAGTGCCTGCCTTATTTTCAGTGAAACTTTATCCTTTTTATGCTGCAGACAAAACACAACCTTTCCCTTGATAACATGTACTTGCAAAACAAATTGAGGGAGTAATGTGGTTCTTCTAAACCTTGTTGTCTACTGATTCGGAATGTATTCAATGTATTGAAGGTGATGGCATTATCATCATATATAGGAGTGTATGTTGCCACACTTCACCATTCTAGTCTTACAAATCGCTGCAGGTAATTTGTAAATATATAAAGAGAAATTAATAGGTGCCAAGATGCGCCCCAGCTTTAGTCCATTTGCTCTTCTCAACTTGCCTTAACAAGGCAGCATCCGATCCATTTATATTTTGAGTATCAGACATTTAGGGGCATATTTATCCTAGTGTTGAGACACCCTTGAGTCTCAAAAGGGGAGTAAAGGCGACGCAACCTTAAAGTCAGATTTAGCAAGTCACACAAGGCCACCATGCGTGTCCCTGCATGGCTTGGTAAATGTGGAATAACGCAAAGCAATAGAAAGAACTACCTTGCGTTACTCTGCCCCCAGAAGCTCCCCATGGGTGAAGCGCTAGTGCTCCCTTGCATCCACTCATGGATTTTGGTGCGCTCCCAGATTTAGCATTAGTTGCAGACCTCAGAATGCCTCAATATGCTAGGCCAACCCGAGGGAGGCTTAACAAGGAGAAATATCTTAATTAATTCTGTAGCACACGTAGAAAGAGGAAAATGTCCCTGAGGATTGTTTTTTGTGCAGGAAGGTGATCCATCCTGCTCAAAAATAATCCTGCCTGCAATGCAAGCCCCCTTGCAGCATGACCCAAGAATGACTGTATTGATGCCAGACAGACAAAAGTGTGCCAGAGCTAGGAAAGGACTGGACTGGACTATGCCGTATGATGTTAAATATGGAGCATTCCTGTCCTTTCCCTTTTTATGCAGTGCAGCAAGGGAGCTTGCTTCGTTGCGCTGTGTAAACGACTAAATATGCCCCTTAGTAACTTTCATAGACACCATGATTAATTGAAACTGCAATCTTGGTCTGTGAATGTAATTGTTAGCGAAAGGAAAATGGTTGAGGCAGAGCGAACAGTTAATTTTTTTATGTATTGCATATTAGTCCAATGCAATCTGTAGGACTGGGCTTGGAAACCTCCCTATTTCGTCGAATATTTTTGATACTTTTTCACTCAACCTTGAAGAGATTTCAGAACAGAATTTGCAAATATTTTACCTCCACAATTCAGGAGAGTAATTTGTGCAATCATCATAGGTCACCTCTTGTGTAATGGTAGCATAGTGCTGCCATTCCAGGATCTTGGGATGTGACCAATAATGTTTGAAGAGGGGTGTGTTTTCCCTAGCTCTGGCCCCGAAAATAGATGTCTAGCACCAACACGGAGGCCTTAGTGCAGGGTGCCTCTGTTGCATGAAATGATTGTATATGTGCAGGAAGGTGTCCCTTCCTGCACATAAATAATCAATGATTACTTGTTGTTCTTTCTATGAGTGCTGCAGAATGCATTATTAGGAATGCACTATTATTATTAAGGTATTATCATACCTCTAGGGGGGCGTAGCATGCAGACGCATCTCCAGATTTACAATTTCTCATAAATCTGGAGATGTGTCTTGTTCCATGGTTTTTGCATGGGAACACCCACTGCTCACCCCTGAACCGCCCTTTCAACGCAAAGTGCTGCATCTGAAGGGGCCATATTTACAAGGAAAGAAAAAATCACGAAAAGTGACATACTGGTGTCGCAGGGGGCTTGTAAATCTGCCCCTTCATCTGCCCACTTATGAGCTGTGAATGTGATTGCTTGTTTAGCCTATCAAAGCAAATTCCCTGGTGACTTCACATGGGTGGAGCTGAAAAGGGGCACTTCTAGAAAGAAGTCCTTGTATTACGTTGTAAAAACCAATATAAAAAAATCAACAGGACACATAATGGATTGTCCTGTGCACATCTGATTCTCTGATCCTTTAATGGAACCTTTAATAGTTGGTTATTAAAATAAAAGTGAAAAATGGATATCGAATTTCAGGGTTTCGCATCTTCTATCCTATGGACATAGTATCTGGAGCAAGGACAGGATCAGTGAAATTGTTACAGAAACTGTATAAGATATTGCTTGCTATGAAACGTTAAAAAATCCTGTGGGAACACACAGAAAAGTTGATTATCCTACATTTCACTCATTATATTGCAAATATATTGCTCCACACCATATTGTTTCACTCCACATTTGTAAAACCTGAAAACCCGAATTCAGAATTAACTTTGAATCCTGTATTCTTCTATTTGGCACCAATGCCTCAAGTACCTTAATTAATAAAATAGTCTTCTAATGTTATAGTGTACATGTGCCTAGGGACTCTTAGCAGTGGCCTTAATGCATGGAAAATGCCAATCCAAAGGCTGAAAGTGTTCTGTGCAACAGAAACACTCACATGAAAACGCATTCAACATGTATGTTTATTGTATGCTCAAGTACTATCACAGACAATATCCAGAGGAGCCACGTCTGATTGGAGTGTTTTCCCTTTCTCATGTGCCCTAGTAGATAGGCTATTCTTATGTTTCACCTCATGCTTTGGGTCCTCCTCCATGCCACTTTATGGTAATGGATCATACAGCAGGCCACATACCCTAATTTCTGCCCCATTGATCAAATGGGTGTCCTCTCTGGCTCCTCATGCCAATATTCTAAGGAACTGTCAGGCTCCTTTCCTTTCCCCATCCTAAGACCCCTTGGCGTGGTTTCCTGCCAGTCTTGTACGAATCTGGGCCAGTTGAAACCATAAAGATCAGTGGTGTAACAATAGCCCCTTCGGTGTAAGGGGGCCTCATGCTTCAGGGGCCTCCCTCTGTACTGAGCACGGGCGGCAGGCCCCTTGCCTGCAAGCTGCTGCCTGGGTCTGGGGCATTGGGGGTGGGCCCCTTCATGTTCTTTGCAGGAGGGCCCTTCAAGTCCCTTTACGCAAATGATAAAGATAATCATTCCTTAGCCAGAGTGTTAGACCTGGCACCTTGGCGTGGGTCTCCCATCCATTGTTTGCTGTTGCCTCATGTGTTTTTGCTGATTATTGATGGGTTGGGTATTGTGCCACTGATGTCTAGTGCCACAGAGCAGGTGCTCCCTATTGTAAATTAATGTATTGATTAGTGATTCCATGATTGGTTGGTTTGGTTTACTTGTCAGACCCTAGTACAGTGCACTGAGTGTGCCCAGGGCTTGTAAACCAAATACTGCTGGTGGGCTTGCATTACTGGTTGTGCCACCCACAGAAGCAGCCTGTAAAAGTGTGTCTCAGGTCTTCCATTGCAGAGCCTGTGTGTAGTCTGGTAGTGCCATGTTGACTGGGCAAGTGTACCCACTTGGTAGTCCCTAAACCTTCCCTTTTCTGCATATTGGTCACCCTCATGGTAGGCCCAAGGGCAGGGTGCATTGTAGGGTGAAAGGTAGGACAAGCCCCGATGTGTGTGGCATGTCCTAATAGTGAATTACAGCCATTTTCGTGTTTCACTATTGCAAGGCTACCGGTTACCCACAGGCCAGAATGAGCAGTTTGATTATTACATCTTATAATCCTAATTGACTCAGGAAACTATGTAGAAATTCGAGTTTAGTATGCCTGAACTCAGAATGATAAAACCCATCTTTTAGTGAGGTTGGTTGTAACGTTCTGTGTTTGAAAATACCACTGTCAGAAAGTAGGTATTTTCTTGTCTAACCATCCAAGCCTGCCTCTGCTAGGTTGTGTATTCCTTGTCTGGAGTTTGAGTGACAGGGGCTGGGGGATTCCAGGAGACAGGGTGAGTCAGCACAGTGCTGACTAGAGAGATCTGCATGCAGATGGGAGGGAGGAGTTGTACCTGGGACCTGAATAGGGTTGTGCCTTCCCTCAACAATGCTGGCTCCACCTCCTGTGGTGCGTCTGATGTCCCTGCCCTGCACTGTGAAAGGAAAGAAGGAGTCTTGTCAACAAAGTGCTCTAGGACTGACCAGAACATGATTGGACTAGGCAAAGGCCTCTCTGCCTTCACAGAAATTGTGTATAAAAGAGGGAACACAGACCCCAGAAATTTAGATCACTTTTGGTAAACAAGAAGAAACCTTTGCTGAGGAGAGGAACCAGAGAGACTGAGAACTGACTATCCCTAAGCTGAAGCGCTGCTTGAGGTATTGGCCTGCAGTGGTTGCCTGACTGCCAAAGAAAGGAGAGAGAAACTTTGTGTGTACTTTCATAAACTTGTGAAGGATCTCCAAGGGCTTTAGAAAGGGCTTGCCTCTTGCTGAAGTCGCAGGGACAACAGACTTCACCCACCAGCTCCTCAAGAGTTCTTTGGAAGTGCCTGCAGTTGTGTTGGGCTTTCTGAGAGGGACTGCGTGTTGCAAGGAGCTGGAAGCACGACTCACGAAGGAGAAGCGTGTCACCGAAATACCGCAGTCGCTTCACAATGCAAAAGTGCCTTGCATCGCCGGAGAAGAGGATCGATGTCGCACCAGATGCCGCCACATCATCTGCGGAGCATGTTGCAGCCGCAGCCTCTGTCATTGCATCGCTGGGAAAGCATGTCGCCGCTGCAAGCTCTTGCATCATTGCTGAAGTGTCTTGCATTGCCGGCGAAGAGGATCGTAGTCGCAGCAGACGCCGCCGCATCACCGGGAAGGGTGTCACAGGGCCTGTCACGACTCAGAAGAATTGTTGAGTCGGCGCATGGCTGTCAGGTGTGCACGCATAAAGTTGCATCCATGAGAAGGCGCCATCTTTGTTTCATTGCACTGGATCTTCATCGCATCACAGCGTTGCGGGCCGCATCGCCAAGGAAGTGCAGTATGATACCAACACATCACCTCCCCTCGCAGAGAAGAACCAATGCATCCCCTACGCATCACTAGGGACCCAACACATCACAGTTCTTGCGTGTAAGGAACCGACGCATCACCTTCCCTGCAACATTTTTGTTGTATAGCGTTACGCATCCTAAGATACATCGACTCAAAATGTTGCATTTTACATCTTAAAAGAACTAAGCTATTTCTACTATTTTTAAAGTACAGTATTGTGGATTTTTGTTGTATGTGGTATTGTATTGTCTATTTAAAAATACTTATTTTTATACTACAACTTGTGTGGTGTCCATTTGTAGTGTTGTCACTGGGTTACTGTATGGGTTCACAAATGCTTTACGCACTGCCTCTGAGATAAGCCTGTCTGCTTGTGCCAAGCTATCAAGGGGGTGAGCAGGGGTTATTTTAGGAGTGTACCCCCTTCCCCTGACTAGACACAAGGGTCCCTATTTGGTCAAAGGTACTTACCTCTGCCACTAGAGACCATAAAATCTAACACAGAGTATAAAGACCCTTCTGCCTTACCTGAGAGTACAGATGTTTCCCTCATCCACCTCCTTTTAGTGACAGAAACAATGGTAGTACTGTTGTGTGGATTGAATGGCTGATACTTCCTGTGTGTGCCTACCGCTTTGGTATCCCCATCTTACTGTGATATACGGCAGTGGCATGAGGTGGGACGTTTCTAGGTACACAATGGTTGAATACAGTCAGGAATGGTCTGAACTCTAAAGAGGAATAGGAGCGACTTATCAGTGGAAACTAAATAGATGTTTTAGTGTATGAGGTTAAATTTAAATTATAGCCTGAGCATCCACTTTAAATATATATGGTCGAATGAATTAGAATCCCCTAAGATTAGAATCAGGGCATGCTTACATTTTTTTTTTTTTTTTTAACTAACTTGAACAAACAGTGCGCCCATAATGCCTAGAATGTACTTTGCCTCATAGGAAGGATCCCTTTATGGATTTAGGTAGTACGAATATAGATTCCAAGATGGCGCCTACAATTGCGATGTGTTTGGGTATTGATTTAGCGGACCCAACGTGTTCGGCGTCATGTCACCTGACATGAGCGAGTTCCTTTTAAAACGCTGGGAATGGCGGCAATGCCGAGAGATTAGATTGACTGCTGAGATTTGCTGCCCCAACTTTTTGATGGCCCATGTATGATTAAGGTAAGGGTTGTGGCATACACTAGGGTACCAAACGTCCGTAAATTTCACGGACTGCCCGTAGTTTGGGCCTCTTGTCCGTTGTCCATGAAGGATTCTGTCACGGACGCCTTTTGTCCGTAATTTAAGCTGCCCCCTGCAAGCAGCCTGAGAGTCCTGTAAATGTCACAGCAGGGGCCAGCTCGCGCTCCTGCTGTGATCTTTGTCCTGCAACAGCCCCTCCTCGAGGTGGCACAAACTGATATCAGGCCCATTATCATTCTGTATGGAGGCCTAATTATCACATACAGTATGATAATGGCCAGTGACAGCATTTGCTGGGCCTCCTCTTGGACTCACTGCTCTTCTCAGGGATCGATCATGTGTGCAGCAGCATTTCTCAGTTAGTGTTATCAGCTGCCACTGTGATACCATTTTCATCACATCGAATCTGTCTTTAGTGAATCACAGTTTTTTCTGCATTCTTAGAAGGTAATACAGCCCCAAAACACAAATTAATCTTCATTTCAAAGGATGAAGGGGCATATTATCAAGGACAGGCGAAACATTATCGCCGCTTTTATCGGCAGGAAACTGCCGATAAAGCGGCAATAATGGCCTTGATAATATGCTCTATGAATTCCAATCAAAGCCCATGTTAGATGTGTTCACATCTAACATGGGCTTCGATTGGAATTCATAGAGCATATTATCGAGGCCATTATCGCCGCTTTATCTGCAGTTTGTTGTCGACAAAAGCGGCGATAATGTATCGCCTGTCCATGATAATATACCCCGAAGTGTCTTGCAATTTTTTGGATGGTAATGCTTGAAAAAGTTGCATATTTTAGACACAATGTAAAACATGTGGTTTACGAAGCTCCTCTTTTTTCCCTCTGCATGAAAATGTGTTTGCATCATAAGAAGAAAGTTTAGTTATTTCAGAAAGAAACTGCTCTCTGTAGGAAAAAGTTAATTGGAAGTGCAAACCCAAATAGAAATATTTTAAGATTCTGCTACCTACCCTGATTCTCACTTAACGCATTGTTTCCTCTCACTTTGTACACAAAAATAGTTAATTTTTAAATGGCTTAAATAAAGGGAGGCAGATAGTGCTAGCTATTGCATCATGGCTTTTGGTATTATACAGGGCTGCGGAAACTCAATTGAATCTACCCAAGCTATTTGTTGAACGTAATCTGATGTTACAGTTTAGCAGGGATCAGAAACCAGGCACATTGACAAGTACCAAACGATTTATGTCCATCTAGTGTAGGAACAGAATTACACTTCTGCATAATGATCACTAACTTTATTCCTTTACCAATTATGCTTAGGGATTGACGCCAGCTTGATCTGAGCCCAAAAGCAACACTAATCGATAGAATCTTCTCTGAGATTATTCACCATCAATCAGTGAGATAATCTCTCCAAAACATGCTTTTTCACTTTGGTATTTATTTGACCAGCCTTGGTGTAACATGACTTCACTCTGCAAATAATGTGTCACTTGTGCGTCCAGCCCAGAGAATTGCCTATTGTTTGTTACATTAGTCAGGCAGTTCCAGTGTCAGATGGGCTAAAATGATCCATCAGCCACGGAAATCTCTCAAGGGGTGATTTCCTCCTCTGTTTCATTCTTTTTCTCCTGGATTCTGCCAAGTTATTGACTGCAGGTAATCGGTCTAGTCTAGGTTACTCCTTTTCTCAATTGTGCATTTGTTGATGAAACAACAGCTAAGAATAATCAAGGAATTGTAGCTGAGACAGAAACCTGCAGCAGAGACGGAAACCTGTAGCTGAGACAGAAACCTGTAGCTGAGACGGAAACCTGTGGCAGAGACGGAAACCTGTGGCAGAGACGGAAACCTGTAGCAGAGAAGGAAACCTGCAGCAGAGACGGAAACCTGTAGCAGAGACGGAAACCTGTAGCAGAGACGGAAACCTGCAGCAGAGACGGAAACCTGTAGCAGAGACGGAAACCTGCAGCAGAGAAAGCATCTCCAACAGAAAGAGAGCTGCAGCAGAGCTAGAGACCCTGCAGCAGGAACATGCAGCAAAGTTAGATTCCTGCAGCAGAATTAGAACCCTGCAGCAGAAACCTGCAGCAGAGACGGAAAGCTGTAGCTGAGCCAGCACCTTCAACAGAAAGAGAGCACTGCAGCAGCTGAAGATCAGTAGAAGAGGGGCTGCCCAGAGACCGGCACTTTTCCCCCTAAGGAGCACGAGAGATATGACAGGTCCTGTCTTCCAGACATTATAGTGTGCAGATGCCGCGGCGTTCCTGGCTCCGTGATGCGGTGAGTGAGACGCGACCGACCTCCTGCACAAACAGCCCAGATTAACAGAAGGTAGTGGGTACGATACCAATATAAGGATATCCCGCTGGCAGTGGCGGAGCTTCTCTCATCACTGCGGGAGCCTAGCCAATTTGTACAAAATCGCTGGGGGCATTGTGGAGCGGCGAACAGCCACATGCAATCCTAATGTGGGCTCAGAGAACCGGCAAGCATCAAAATGCAGATTGGTGCTGTATCCCGAGTGCCACACCACGCACGCTGGGCTGCTCCCAAAATTTTTATCGGGACGTATGTTCAATTTGAAATAGGGTCTCATGTAAATCCTCCCTACGCTCGGCCTGACTTTAAAATGGCTGCCGCGCTTGAGACACAGGATAATGTTGCCCTAGCCTGATCATGGACTCGGTTCATAAAACATTATTTCTGATTTATACTGATCCCCAATTAACACCTTCAATGTTCAGGATACGTGTCGACACTTAGTGAACACATGAAACTTTTCCAGTAGGTGCCTGCGCAAATGCCCAAACACTCACTATTGTTTTCACATTCACTGAGGGCAAGCTGGAGGACGAGGTGACCAATGCTGCTTCGATAGAATTATGACGTTGCCCCCTGGGCGGAATCCAGAATTGTTCGGACCTTTCCTAGAGCTAGAATAACGTTTGGTTGATTCCCGGTGGAGCTATCACATGTCGCTATAGAGGAGCTTGACTCTGGGTCGCCCCTCTTGGTTGGCACCTACCCTGCTGGATATCAAACATTGTTTCTTCCTCATCTACCCGTTATGTTCCTTTTCCTCCCTCCATCGATCTTGTTTTTCTATGTTTACTGAATGCTCTTGCAACAAATTTAACTGTAATGTAACTGTAACTGATGTAACGCTGTAACTCATCTTAATCCTCATGTGAAGAGCTCTGATACCTACGGGCCCAGCCTGGAGTTCCTTGTCTCTTCGCCATGTCCCCTACCCCCTCCCCCACCTCTTCCCTCCGTCATTCTTTGCTTGCCTCCCCTATTCCTTTCCTCTTTTCCATGAATCTCTTTCCCCTTCCATGCCACCGCGACAAGGGAATCACACAAAATGGAAGTCTGGTAATAACCCCTTTAACGCAGGGAGCCGTCTCCCACCCAGCCAGATATCGGACACAGTTACCTCCTCGTCTCCTCGCCATGCCTCCTACCCTCTCCCCCACCTCTTCCCTCCTTTCAATCTTGGCTTGGCTCCCCCTTTTCTTTCCTCTCTCCCCTAAATCTCTCCCCCCCTGCCTGCTTTGTTCTTCCTTGTGCCTATTCTCTATTTAATCTCCCCCCGTCGCCCTTTGACATTACCCCCCTACCCTTGTACACGCCATGAATCAACGGATGTAACCTGTAATTGATGTACCTTTCGGATGTAACTTGTAATTGATGTACCTTTTGGATGTAACTTGTAATTGATGTACCTTCTGTAACAATGTGTAACGTGGAACCTATGTAACTCTCCACATGTAAAGCGCTCTGATACCTCCGGGTCTAGCCATCGCTATATAAAACTCAATGAAATGAAATGAAAAAAAAAATCTTTAAGGTTAAGGGGTTCCATTAATGGCTTCTGTTAATCAGGGGCCAGTGAAGCTTTATATACTCCTGTTTATGCTGTGCCTCCTACGCACCCGGTATAGTCAGCGTGTAGTGGAACTATTGCTCAGTGGACGACTGGCAGAGCAGAAGTATGAATAAAAACTGAAAGTGTTACTGTAGATTTTGTCACAAAAGCGTACATATACTCTTTTTCCTGTTTGTTATTAAACATCCTGCTTTCATATATGCTGTGTTGGTGGGCACTACTGCTGAGGGAACAGCTTTGGGCTACAGAAACAGGCCTCCGGATGCCACACACATTGACTTTTGCACAGATTCGAAACTAGGTGGGAGCACAGTCCTTATAAGAGGATGACGGGAATGACATTGCGTTTCACAACAATAAACAACTGTTATTTGTCAAGAACGCCAAAAGGCAGCCTTGAGGGTGAGCATGAAGAACACAAATAAAGGTAATATTGTGTTAACAATACATAAAACACAATGATAACTATCAGGTGGCTGTGATGGCAGAATTAACTCTCTTAACTTTTCTGTGTGAATGGATATTTATCATTTGCAAGTGGTTTCATCATCTAATCGTTTTTTAAGTAATAGTTTCACAGTTCTCATTTTTCGGCAGAAACTAACAGTGTTAATTATCTCCTATACACTCTCCTGTTAATTCTTAACTAATGGACGCAGCTATTTGCTTGATAAATTTCACCAAATCCAAAAGGCAGTGACTTACATAATGTATTCCAGTTAGCAACAGCTATCTTTAAATGAACACACACAATTAAACGATTATGTATGTTACACATTACCATCTGGGCTCAATTGTTTCCTTTTTTCCACGTTTTAAATTGTATGAACCTGCAGACCGCAAAAAAACATGTTGCTCTTAACCTAATATAAACTTCTTTTGACTTGTGCTTGTGTTGGTTGTCTGTTTACTTATTTAATATTGCGCAACCTCCACTGATGTGTCTGTAAAATGTACCTTTTGTCCTAAATTTTTGTCCTGAATTCTGACGTACTGTCCTGAGTTTTTGTCCTGAATGTTGACCCTTTGTCCTGAATTTTTACACTCGCTGTCCTGAATTTGCACCCATGCCAGTTGGTCACCCTAGCATACACATGACCCAGCTCGTCATGCAGTACACTGGCCGTGTGCTTATGATGAGCTGAGTTTGTCATGAAACAATGGTATTCATATAAGCTCAGCACCCAGCGGGAATTGCCTTAGTCAAGGTGTTAAATAAGTTGGGTGGGTGTGTTAACTGCTCTTTATTTTCGGTGCAATGTAAATTGAGCCCGCTAGTATCGGCAAGTTGTGGAGCTGTTTAACTGGTTAGCTTGTTTCTGGCAGGATGCAGCGTTGTGTGAACTTACGAGCACAACGGCACTCCTATGTAATTTTATCGAGCAGGCCAGCAATAGGAAATGTCAAGCCTTAGGTGCTCTGAGCAGATTCCCGCTATAGGAAGGTCTCCCTGTGATTTGAGTGGCCGTAGTGCCGGCAGAGCTGCGATATTATTATTATATTATTATGATATTATTTATTAGGGCTTAAGTTTAGCTATTGCCCGTGTTAAGGTCCCGATAGTGGGGTAACCATGATGATTGGCTGAATGGCTGGGAAGTTAAAGTAGGCTGTGGGACATCTTAACACCACGCGGAGTAATGGTATAATCACCTTCTCGGCATTTAGTTATGGAGAGTAGGTTCATGTGTTGTGATCTTTTATCAACATTCATGAAGGATTATTGTATATATCTTGCAGAAACTTTGCGCTGGTCCAGAGTGATTTTATCCTGTGATACTGGATCAATGATTAATAAGAAAACAACGTCCTTCATATTTAATGGACTGGGCTTGTTAATGACCGATCAATAAGTTGTAATCGAGACTTACAGATAATAACTGTAAAGTTAAATAATCTCAAGCTTGGCTTGTACATTCATGCAGAATTCAACAATGAAATGATTTCCCCTTTCTTTGCAGTGGTAGGGCACTTGATTCATCTGAAGGGCATTCTATATTTTTAATTGGAGCCTTATCATTGGAATATACATGATTGTGCTATAAGGTATGTTCAGTTTAAGAATAAGTGGCAGATTTACAAGCCCCTTGCGACACTTTTACGCCGCCGTTGCGTCACTTTTGTGACACAGCGGAGGCGTAAAAAATGCGCCACGTAGCGACTTATTTACACCGTGAGGCATCTAGGCAGATGCGTCACGTTGTAAAGCCCTGCGCCACATGAAACGTGCGTCAGGTTTCATGTGGGCGTTCTGTCGCAGGGTGGGCGTTCCCTTGCAGGAAAACCCCGTAAAACTGTCGCAGTGAAATCTACAAGATTTCACTGAGTCAGTTTTACGACGCTTCTGCGTCAAATCCTTACGTCTGCTTGAAGCAGGCATAAGGAGTGACGCACCACGTTGAGTATGGGTGGCCCCTGTGCATTGCTTGCAGGAGTTACGACACACAGCTGTCAAATACGAAGTACATTAATAAGCAAATAAACGATCACATTTGAGGCAGCTGCAGACTTAAAACTACTATTCTGGTCACATCCAAGTCATGGAACAGGCCCTGATACTACATTAACCGGTAGCTTTCTTTTAACCTCTTAGCAGCTATGGAACGTCCAGCTCTAGTGCTGAACGTTCCATTGCGCAGGTGAGGTTCGAACGTCCAACGGCCGACGGCAGCACTGCTGAGGTAGTGGTGCCGTCGGCCGTTGGAATAGGAGAATTCATAAACAAGTCAGCTCTGGGTCACACATCCGGCTTCAAAGAGTAATGAGGAACCACATCCTGCCTCGCAACTTTAAAAATATAAATTTGAGTATGGAGGGCAGATCAGGCCCTCGGAGGGTTCAGTGTGCTTGCGCAGAGAGGTTTTGGGGCACAGATCTGTCAATGTACAAGATACCCCAAGAAATATGAAGTAGCGGTGTATGATTGAGAATAGGTTATATCATCAGGATATAAACACCGTAGATGTTTTGTATGTATGTAAATGTATAGAAATCTCAAAGGCTAATTGATTATTTTCCTGTGTATTCTTTTTTCTTTTATTTAAAAAAACATGTATAGATTCGTAAATTCTTGTGGGAGTGAATATATTTTGTCCTGAGGAAGGTGGCTTTTTGAATCAGATGTCCACCGAAATGCGTCGACCCGTTCCAAAGAACAGGCACACTGTAGATTGTATTGACATTTGTGAGATCACTAATATTAAATGTATAAAGATTGTTTATGATGCACAAATGATTTTGGTCTAGTGTATAGGCCTTTGTAATGATTAGAAAGTATCCTGTCTATCATATCCTCCCTTCGATTAATTGTGTAAACTATGATTGTGTTTTTATTGTTTTTAATGATGTACAAGGGTCTTTTGTCCTTGAATAATTGAAGTGTTTTTAATACATTTATTTGTATACTATGTATCTTTATCTTTCCTCCCACAGATGTGTTCACATCTAACATGGGTTTCGATTGGAATTCATAGAGCATATTATCAAGGCCATTATCGCCGCTTTATCGGCAGTTTCCTGCCGATAAAAGCGGCGATAATGTATCGCCTGTCCTTGATAATATACCCCGAAGTGTCTTGCAATTTTTTGGACGGTAATGCTTGAAAAAGTTGCATATTTTAGACACAATTTAAAACAGGTGGTTTTTGAAGCTCCTCTTTTTTTCCTGCTGCATGAAAATGTGTTCGCATCATAAAAAGAATGTTTAGTTATTTCAGAAAGAAACTGCTCTCTGTAGGAAAAAGTTAATTGGAAGTACAAAGCCAAATAGAAATATTTTAAGATTCTGCTACCTACCCTGATTCTCACTTAACGCATTGTTTCCTTTCACTTTGTACACAAAAATAGTTCATTTTTAAATGGCTTAAATAAAGGGAGGCAGATAGTGCTAGCTATTGCATCATGCCTTTTGGTATTATATAGGGCTGCGGAAACTCAATTGAATCTACCCAAGCTATTTGTTGAACGTAATCTGATGTTACAGTTTAGCAGGGATCAGAAACCAGGTACATTGCCAAGTACCAAACGATTTATGTCCATCTAGTGTAGGAACAGAAATGACACTACTGCATAATGATCACTCATTTTATTCCTTTACAAAATATGCTGAGTGATTGACGCCAGCTTGATCTGAGCTCAAAAGCAACTCTAATCGATAGAATCTTCTCTGAGATTATTCACCATCAATCAGTGAGATAATCTTTCCAAAACATGCTTTTTCACTTTGGTATTTATTTGACCAGCCTTGGTGTATCATGACTTCACTCTGCAAATAATTTGTCACTTGTGCGTCCAGCCCAGAGAATTGCCTATTGTTTGTTACATTACTCAGTGCAGTTCCAGTTTCTGATGGGCTAAAATGATCCATCAGCCACGGAAACCTCTCAAGGGGTGATTTCCTCCTCTGTTTCATTCTTTGTCTCCTGGATTCTGCCTAGTTATTGACTGCAGGTAATCGGTCTAGTCTAGGTAACTCCTTTTCTCATTTGTGCATTTGTTGATGAAACAACAGCTAAGAATAATCAAGGAATTGTAGCAGAGACAGAAATCTGCAGCAGAGACGGAAACCTGTAGCTGAGACGGAAACCTGCAGCAGGGACGGAAACCTGCAGCAGAGACGGAAACCTGTAGCAGAGACGGAAACCTGCAGCAGAGAAAGCATCTCCAACAGAAAGAGAGCTGCAGCAGAGCTGGAGACCCCTCAGCAGGAACCCCGTGGCTGAGACGGAAACCTGCAGCTGAGACGGAAACCTGCAGCAGAGACGGAAACCTGCAGCAGAGACGGAAACCTGCAGTAGAGACGGAAACCTGCAGCAGAGACAGCGTCTCCAACAGAAAGAGAGCTGCAGCAGAGCTAGAGACCCCGCAGCAGGAACCTGCAGCAGAGTTAGAGTACTGCAGTAGAATTAGAACCCTGCAGCATAAACCTGCAGCAGAGACGGATACCTGCAGCGGAGATGGAAAGCGGTAGCTGTGCCAGCGCCTTCAACAGAAAGAGAGCGCTGCAGCAGCTGAAGAACAGTAGAAGAGGGGCTGCCCAGAGACCGGCACTTTTCCCCCCTAGGAGCACGAGAGATATTACAGGCCCTGTCTTCCAGACATTAGAGTGTGCGGATGCCGCGGCGTTCCTGGCTCCGTGATGCGACCGATCCTCCTGCATAAACGGCCCGGATTAACAGAAGGCAGTGGGTGCGATACCAATATAAGGATATCCCGCTGGCAGTGGCAGAGCTGATCTCATCACTGCGGGAGCCTAGCCAATTTGTACAAAATCGCTGGGGGCATTGTGGAGCGGTGAACAGCCACATGCAATCCTAATGTGGGCTCAGAGAACCGGCAGGCATCAAAATGCAGATTGGTGCTGTAGCCCGAGTGCCACATCACGCACGCTGGGCTGCACCCAAAATTTTTATCTGGACGTATGTTCAATTTGAAATAGTGTCTCATGTAAATCCTCCCTACGCTCGGCCTGACTTTAAAATGGCAGCCGCGCTTGAGACACTGGACAATGTTGCCCTAGCCTGAACATGGACTCGGTTCATAAAACTACTTTTTCCAATCAATATTTCTGATTTATACTGATCCCCAATTAACACCTTCAATGTTCAGGATACGTGTCAACACTTAGTGAAAACATGAAGCTTTTCCACTAGGTGCCTGCGCAAATGCCCAAACACTCACTATTGTTTTCACATTCACTGAGGGAAAGCTGGAGGACGAGTTGACCAATGCTGCTTCGATAGAATTATGACGTTGCCCCCTGGGCAGATTCCAGAATTGTTTGGACTTTTCAAAGAGCTAGAATAACGTTTGGTTGATGCCCGGTGGAACTATCACATGTAGCTAATAAGGAGCTTGAATCTGGGTTGCCCCCCTTGGTAGGCACCTACCCTGCTAAATATCGTACATTGTTTCTTCCTCTTCTACCCGTTATGTTCCTTTTCCGCCCTCCATCAATCTTGTTTTTTTATGTTTACGGAATGCTCTTGCAACGAACTTAACTGCAATGTAACTGTAACTGATGTAACGCTGTAACTCATCTTAATCCTCATGTAAAGAGCTCTGATTCCTTCGGGCCCAGCCTAGACTTCCTCGTCTCCTCGCCATGTCTCCTACCCCCTCCCCCACCTCTTCCCTCCGTCATTCTTTGCTTGTCTCCCCTATTCCTTTCCTCTTTTCCCTGAATCTCTTTCCCTTTCCATGCTTCGTTTATCCTGTGCCTATGCTCCGCTCAATCGCCCTCCCTGTCGCCCTTTTTACATTATCCCCTTACCCTCTACACGTCATGAACCAACATATGCAACCCGTAATTGACGCACCTTCTGTAACAATCGGTAACTAGTAATCTATGTAATCCTACCATCTTAACTCCCTAAAACCGCCCCTTAAGTATGCCCTTGTCCTAAGAACTCCTACTCCCCTTGTTGGGGATGGATCCAGCATTTTTGCCCTGGAGTCCCAGAGACCCTTCTGAGATAGTCCACAGTGACAAGTGGATCTCACATAGTAGAGGACTGGGATTTACCCCCTTAACTCTGGGAACTGTCTCCTACCTACCGGACGTCGGAGACTGTGTTCACGCTGGGTTTTCTACATCCTCCTCCTCTTCCCTCCTTTATTCTTCTAAGTGTGCCCGTGACCAGAGTATTCCTCACCCCTTGTTGGGGAGGGATCCAGCATTTATGCCCTGGAGTCTCAGCAACCCCGCTGAGAGAGTCGAACCGCGACAAGGGAATCACACAAAATGGAAGTCTGGTAATAACCCCTTTACCTTCTCGTCTCCTCGCCATGCCTCCTACCCTCTCCCCCACCTCTTCCCTCCTTTCATTCTTGGCTTGCCCTCCCCTTTTCTTTCCTCTCTCCCCTAAATCTCTCTCCCCCTGCCAGCTTTGTTCTTCCTTGTGCCTATTCTCTGTTTAATCTCCCCCCGTCGCCCTTTGACATTACCCCCCTACCCTTCTACACGCCATGAATGAACGGATGTAACCTGTAATTGATGTACCTTTCGGATGTAACTTGTAATTGATGTACCTTCTGTAACAATGTGTAACGTGGAACCTATGTAACTCTCCACATGTAAAGCGCTCTGATACCTCCGGGTCTAGCCATCGCTATATAAAACTCAATGAAATGAAATGAAAAAAAAAAATCTTTATGGTTAAGGGGTTCCATTAATGGCTTCTGTTAATCAGGGACCAGTGAAGCTTTATATACTCCTGTTTATGTTGTGCCCTTCTACGCACCTGGTATAGTTAACGTGAAGTGGAACTATTGCTCAGTGGACGACGGGCAGAGCAGAAGTATGAATAAAAACTGAAAGTGTTACTGTGGATTTTGCCACAAAAGCGTACATATACTCTTTTTCCTGTTTGTTATTAAACATCCTGCTTTCATATCCGATGTGTTGGTGGGCACTACTGCTTAAGGAACAGCTTTGGGCTACAGAAACAGTGTTCCTGATGTCACACACATTGGGGCAGATTTACAAGCCCTTGCGCCTCTTTTTGTCCCAAATTTTTGTCCTGAATTCTGACCCTTTGCCATAAATTTTTACACTCGCTGTCCTGAATTTGCACCCATGCCAGTTGGTCACCCTAGCATACACATGCTTTTAAATAAGTTGGGTGGGTGTGTTAACTGCTCTTTATTTTCGGTGCAATGTAAATTGAGCCCGCTAGTTATCAGCAAGTTGTGGAGCTGTTTAACTGGTTAGCTCGTTTCTGGCAGGATGCAGCGTTGTGTAATTTCATCGAGCAGGCCAGCAATAGGAAATGTCGAGCCTTCGGTGCTCTGAGCAGATTCCCGCTATAGGAAGGTCTCCCTGTGATTTGAGCTGCCGTAGTGCTGGCGGAGCTGCGATGTCTGATGGGCAGGGTCGGCGTTCCCTCGCAGGAAAACCCCGTAAAACTGACTCAGTGAAATCTACAAGATTTCATTGAGTCAGTTTTACGATGCGTCTGCGTCAAATCCTTACGCCTGCTTGAAGCAGGCGTAAGGAGTGACGCACCACGTTGAGTATGGGTGGCCCCTGTGCATTGCAGGAGTTGCGTCGCACTTGCAACACAACTCCAGCAATACGACGCCCATACGCCACAAGATGCGTCACACATCTTCCCTTCCTTGCACCATGGTAAATGCGGCGCATCTGTGGTGGCGGAAGGAGGGGATTGCATGACGCATCTGTTCTGGCGCCTTCCCTGCTGATTTGCAGAGATGTGCAAAAGCATGTAAATATGCCCCTTAGTGTGTAATATATGACTCACACAATTATTATTATTATTTTTCTTTGTAGTGTGAATGCTTTATTATGCGGCATCTTTAACCACAGCTAAGAAAAATGGAACAGAAAAGTGTGGCAAGGACGCAACAGCTGTCAAAAACAAAGTACATTAATAAGCAAATAAACTATTACATCTGAGGCAGCTGCAGACTTAAAACTACTATTCTGGTCACATCCAAGTCATGGAACAGGCCCTGATACTACATTAACCAGTAGCTTACTTTTAAGAGAATTCATAAACAAGTCAGATCTGGGTCACACATCCGGCGTGAAAGAGTAATGAGGAACTACATCCTGCCTCGCAACTTTAAAAATATAAATTTGAGTATGGAGGGCGGATGGGGCCCTCGGAGGGTTCAGTGTGCTTGCGCAGAGAGGTTTGGGGGCACAGATCTGTCAATGTACAAGATACCCCAAGAAATATGAAGTTGCGGTGTATGATTGAGAATGGGTTATATCATCAGGATATAAACACCGTAGATGTTTTGTATGTATATAAATGTATAGAAATCTCAAAGGCTAATTGATTATTCACCTGTGTATTCTTTTTTTCTTTTATTTAAAAAAACATGTATAGATTCGTAAATTCTTGTGGGAGTGAATATATTTTGTCCTGAGGAAAGTGGCTTTTTGAATCAGATGTCCACCGAAACGCGTCGACAAATACCAAAGAAAAGGCACACTGTAGATTGTATTGACATTTGTGAGATCACTAATATTAAATGTATAAAGATTGTTTATGATGCACAAATGCTTTTGGTGTAGTGTATAGGCCTTTGTAATGATTAGAAAGTATCCTGTCTAGCGTGTCCTCCCTTTGAATAATTGTGTAAATTATGATTGTGTTTTTATTATTTATCATGATGTACAAGGGTCTTTTGTCCTTGAATAATTGAAGTGTTTTTAATACATTTATTTTTATACTTTGTATCTTTTGGCCTTTGAGGGTATTTTGTTCTGGTGATAGTTTGGATGTGAAAAGTGTGTCAGCTCTGTGTATTTAAACATTCCTTAAAGGGATTTGGTTTGACTATGGTCCATCTGGCGCCCTACCACTTCTGCCGTCTGGGGCCCCTCTCATTTGTTTAGAACACAATGGTTTAGTACAGACATAAAGTGTGGACTGATAGGCCATGTTAACAGTGAAGTTACAGGAATGATGGCTGGAAGAGTGGGAGGCAGAGGGCCATTGAAGGGGAGGGTGGGACAGTGGATCAACAGAGTATCGAGCTATAACTAGAGGTACAGGTTGGACTGGTAACATAGTCACAGGTAAGTATATTATGTATTTCTTTATTAGTGACTACCCTCTCTGCGCATCTGTTCCTTTACTTGTGGGAGAGCTTATCCACATAAGCAGTCCCTCTTCTACCCTACACTGAAATGCACTTTTCTATTACACTCTTTGGCTCAGATTACTAAAAATTAATACACCGTAGCAAGCAAAGTTGATGTGCTTAGTTGCGCCATATCCACTAAGTTGTGGCACTGTTCTGCTCTCTCTATGCATTGAAACACTTTTGGCTGCTGTGTGCCAACACAGACGCCCTTGTACCGTAGTGCATTGGGGTAAGCATACGTTTTTTGAAGGAAGGGATCTCTTTCAATACAAACATTAAGCTTTAATGCGGTAAGACATTTCCTACTTTGTATGTGTTCTTAAGAAAGCAGCACATATATAACAAAGAAAAATGAAGAGAAGTGAAGCATTTCTGCTCGTTACGCCTGCCTCATGGAGAAACAGGATTTTGAAGCAAATCCCCATTCTTTGTAGATAGGGATTAGCTTCACTCCTGATGGGCGGTTGTATGAGAATGCCCATGCACCACCTGTGAACGCCCCCATAATGTAAAGTAATAGTAGACAGCACATTGCACAGCTTTTTGTTATTTTTTAGGGTTACAATCCAATGCAAACATCAATTTGTGTTGGATTATAAATACCACCACTTAAAACAATAAAGCAAACAAACCTAAATCAAAAACGTTTTTGAATCTGGGCTCTCAGATTAGTCCCTGGGGCAAAGTCCCTGGAGCAAAGAGTCCCTGGGAAATGTAGAACCGGGTTTTAGAACCCAGCGGCGCCAGGGGAAACGCCTGAAGTCTTCGAGTTCTCCTGTCTTGGAATACAGAAACACGGGATCCTTCTCGGTGGCATCAAAGATCAAATTTATTGGCTGCAACCAGGAACAGAACTTCTAGGAAGTACGACACAAGTAGGTTCGTCAGAATCTGCTCAATTTTCGTATTGCGAGACAAGTCTTTTATGCCAAAAATCACATTCCTGACAAACACTCATTATTTACGAACTGCCCAATCAAAGGTAACATTGCAAAAGGTATTGCATGACGACAAGCCCACTTTTCAGTTGTCCAGCCCACCATCAATTACACGGGAAAACCCAACATTCTTGCTCGGACAGGCCGGACAAACCCATAATAAAAAGACCACAACCCAAACCATAAATAGGCCATAAAAGAAGGAGCAGAAACATATGAGAAGCAAGATAAAGGGTGTGTGCATGTGCAATAAACTCAGCAATGTCCTGCTCTTTGATCTCTATCTCGATCAGCTACCGGACAAGGAACTGGCTTCACAAGGTTAGCTTCAGGCAACGGGGTCAGTTCGCTCAGGTCATCTAGAAGTTAGCTAAAGGTGTACGTGTACCAAAGACTCGTTCGGCCGCAGTCATCAGCCTATGTGAGGGCAACCACAAAATGGCTGCTGTACACAAAATGGAACCCGAAGGTTCAGAACGAAATCCCTAAATACATTGTGAATCCGTCAATCGAACATGGCGAAAACACTCGTACTTGCCTCACTCGCTATTTACGATTCGCTACTATCAAATTCGTAACGAAACCATGACCTTTATGAAACGGGTTCAGAATTCACGGAACCTCAGACCCTCCTTTTGCTCTTACATAGGCAATTACCTAAACTCAAGTCAATCTGAATCCAGGTCTATATTCATCAGATCATCAAGATGTTGATGGAGCATAATCCTAGTACTTAGTACCTCTCTCGTGTCAGGTCTCCTTACACACGAAGTAGCACAAAGGCCACAAATAACAGGAGCACACTGTACACAAAGATAGAACAGGAAAAGAATAGCTAAAGCCATCTCAATTATCATCAGAATCTTCCATACCCAAGTGGATAACAATCCCCAAAACCATCCCATTAACGACCAATCTCCTTCGTCCACTTGTATAGACTCGGAGATCTTATGTAGCTTGGAAATGGCCTGGTATACTGTCGGAGCATTGTCTGAAATGAAAATGCAGCAGCTCGATTGAATCAATTTACATACCCCTCCTCTATCTGCAAGTATAACGTCTAACGCAACTCGATTCTGCAACGTCATAAGACGATCCGACTGGAGCTCAGCAGTCAAATTACTAAGGGCACCAGCAGTCTCCACTATGGTGGACTCAACCACTCTCGTCAATTGCCGTATGTTTCTACTGTTGACCATAGGTCCCAAAAACGGCAGAAAACCCTTAAGAAAATCTCCTAATTCTTGTCCTGCAGTATCTTCCTTACAGAAGACACCTCTAACTACTCTCGTTCTGTGGTAATCTGCCGCAGCAGTATATGTAGGGGGCAACAGGAACAAAACACAACATGTCCCGAAAAATAAGGGGGTAACCACGTATATGCTTTATCGTAGCAGACAAAATACGTACCCTTAGCTACTAAAAACGGTGGGGAAGTCTGGGACGCAAAAACATACGTCTCAGTGCAAACACTCTTCCCTAACTGAGCTCTCGTATTCTTGCCATTACCTTGCAGACAAAAATGACCACGATGGGGTACGAACCAAACCGGAGATGACTTTTCCCTCGCTGCTTTTCACCCAGACTAATACCATATCCAGTCACGTTCCATCCAATATAAGCTAGTGTCTCATCTCCAGGAATAGTCTCATAGGAATTAATTCCTCTAATCATGTCTACTATTCCCTTAACTAAAGCACTATTCCTTGGATTGTCTTTCACAGAACGCAAGGGGTAAACTTCACGGGCATAAATGAACATCGTCCTATACGCCCACACAGAACCATTGTAGCTAAATGGCAGGACCAGGTAAGGAATACCCTTATCAGTAGTATGAGGCATAAGACCACACACCCAGCAATTAGTGGTGTTCACTACTAACTGATGCTGATGCAAAAGTTGTACAAAAGAGTTGTTAGCGAATTCCAATCTTCTAATGGACTCATGTTCAGGCAAAGGATGAAAAGAATGCAAAGAAATAATAGTAGGAGAAGGCATGGGTTGTGTAGTGGGTGCAAACGTCACTTGAAAAGAGAAGATAACATAACCCACCAAAAACATCGTCATGCTAAGTAGCATCAAAAGACACTATCAAAAAACATTTTCTACTCATTATTTTAGACAGTCTCGTCTTAAAGTTTGTTTCTTCAACAGCTCTCTCAATCTAAAAAAACTCCATCCTCTAACCGTGCTGTTCACGGCAGTTGGTTCTCTTCTGCTCAGATGTATGTCTGAATGTCCCAGGGAACGCCCTAGAACAAACCAGACCTTGTGTCGACCTTGTGTCTTTCAGTTGTACCCTCTGAGTCTTTATACCGCGACCCTACAGCTGAACCCGGATGGCGGTTCGAAAAAGAAAAATAGATCAAATTTTTTTCCGGATGAGAGAGCGTAGTTTCAAAAGCAAAAAGGAATTACCTATTTATTTGTCCATCGACTCTTGGTCGTAAATTATAGCGGCCTTTACCAGGCAATGTCCGATAATGAAACAACAACTCAGGCTCGGTAGTGTTCAATCAGACTGATGGAGGCACAGCTTCTTGCAGAATGTCGTCGTTCTCACGCTCAGAGCTTGTCCCAATCAAACATGCATTGCTGAACGGAACAAAACGTGGCCCAGTCTCAGTCTCTGAATTACCAACACCCTCCTGGACCCACTAGTCGTACGGCAGAGGTAAAGAAACCCTCTTACAATGTACGCCGTGGATCCAGTTCTTTTTGCCGTTCACTCTCACTGCGGTACGCGTTGCCAACAGGACCTGAAAGGGGCCAGTCCAGCGGGGCTGATCGTTCTTTGTCCTCTGAAAATTCTGAATCGACACCCACGAGCCAGGATCAATGGCGGGCCCTGGATCTTCAGATGCTTGTGGCAATGTATAGTGAACCTGTTGGTGTAAGACACGCAATTTAGCCGTCAAATCATACAAATAGACAATCAGTATAGGATGTTCAATCTCGCTAAATTTTGTCGGCCTCGACACTCCCCATATGTTTGCCGGGCGACCAAAAACAATCTCATACGGACTAAGTCCCACTCGAGAATGTACTGTCGTTCTGGCTGACAAAAGTGCCAATAGCAAAGCATTGGGCCATTGAAGACCAGAGCTTGCCTGAATCTTGGCTAGTTTCAGCTTTAAGGTGCCATTTTAGCATTCGACTAAACCAGATGATTGGGGGTGATTTGCAGCGTGGAATTTCTGTCTGATACCTAAACCTTCACACACTCTCTTCATGACTTGACCCACAAATTCACTCCCATTATCACTCCACACCATTCTTGGCAAACCATACCTAAGAAAGAATTCCTTGATTAGGGCTATGGCTGTGGACAAGGCAGTATTATCTTTCAGGGGTTATGCTTCTACCGATCTCGAAAAGGCACAAACAACTACAAGGACATATTTCAAGTTGTTACATCTTTCCATGTATATAAAAACCAATTGCAGCACCTCGAACGGATACGTTGGAGGCGCAAAATGACCAGCTGGAGTTGGAGTTCCCTTGCCAGGATTATACATCATACAAACCATGCAATTCTTAACCAGATTCTCCGCACACTTAGGAATTCCAGCATAATGCCATACTGGAGCCAACAACGTACAAATCCCTTTCGCACTAATGTGCCATCGAAACCACTGCAAGCACATACGCATCATGTAACAACCATCGCTGATGTTCTAACAACTCAATCCAACAACCAGACAAATCCAATTTTCCCTACTCTCTCTCCATAAACTCAATTCTTTCTCAGTAGCTTCTGCCTGAATTGACTTCATGCTCTCTATCGTATCTACACACATTCCTCTATCCGGAACCCATTTCGCTGGACCCGCAACATACATTCGACTCATCACATCTTTCGACACATCTTTTGCGACTTCATCCGCAAACTCATTACCACGACCAACGTCATCGGTAACCTTCTTATGTGCACTGCATTTCACGATCGCAACTTGCATCGGTAATGTAAATGACTCAAGAAGTTCATTCACCAACTGACCATGCTGAATTTTCGTACCATGAGACGTCAGGAACCCACGTTCCTTTCACAAGCGAACAAAACTTTGTGCCACACCAAACGCATACTGGCTATTGGTATACACAGTCACTCTCTTTCCTTTCGACAACACACACGCTCTTGTCAGTGCAATCAACTCTGCTGCTTGAGCAGAATTTTGCGGGATACGTGCAGCTTCAACAATTGTATACAAAGTGGTAACTGCATATGCTGCAGTCGTATCACCATTCGGAAGCTTAAAGCATGAACCATCTACCCATAGGGTACCATCAGAACTCGCAAGCGGAGTGTCTTTCAGTTCGATTCTACCTTTTGTTTCTTCCTCTGTCCTAAGAAAGCAATCTTGCTGTCCCTGAACATCTGTCTCGACAGAAATCGGCAACAACGTAGCTGGATTCAACGTGTTGCATCGCTTTATATGCACATGACTCGCCAAAAGCGTCAACTCGTAACCTGACAATCGAGCACTAGTCAAATGCTGTGTCTTGGTCCTGTTTAACAAAGTATCCACTGCATGTGGAACCATCACAATCAACATATTATCCATTACCAAACCAGCAGACTGTCGAATAGAAACAGCTGCTGCCGCTGTGGCTCTCAAGCAACTCGGTAATGCTCTAGCTACCGGATCCAAAGTCGACGAGAAATACGCACATGGACGTTGTTTATCGCCGAACTGCTGAGTCAAAACTGACGATGCACATCCCTCTCTTTCATGGACATAGAGTGTAAAAGGCTTACTGTAGTCGGGAGTACCCCACACAGGAGCCAATCACAATGCATCACGCAACTCAGAAAAAACTCTTCTGGCATTCATCAGACCAAGGAAGAGGATTCGGAGTATCCTTAACAGTAAGGGCTAACAAAGGTTTCGCAAGTAGCGAAAAGTTTGGAATCCATTGTCTACAGTACGAGGTAATACCCAAGAAAGCACGCACTTCTCTCTGTTTCGTTGGCACATTCATTTCCGCAATCGTTTGAATTCGTTCTGGAGTCAACCTTCTTCCCTCCTTCGATAAGAGATGACCTAAGTAGGTCACTTCTTGTCGACAATACTGCAACTTCGAAAGTGACACTTTATGATGGAGGTCAGACAAATGTCACAACAAAGAAAGAATAGCTTCTTTACATATTTCCTCATCATTAGCAGCAACTAATAAATCGTCAACATACTGAATAAGAGCAGCACCATCAGGCAAGACAATCGTATCAAGCTGTGTTTTCAAAGCCTGACTATAGATGGACGGACTCTCACAATAGCCTTGAGGAGCACGCTTAAACCAGAAACTTCGGCCTCCTAAAGAGAAGCCAAAAATATATCTACTCTCCTCGGCAATCGGGATGCTGAAGAAAGCATTCTTCAGATCAATCACCGAAAACCAGGTAGCTGAAGCAGGAATCATAGTCAGTAAAGCAGTAATGTCTGGAACAACAGGAAACTGTGGTACGACAATCTTGTTCACTTCTCGAAGATCGATCACAAACCTATACACAGGCGGCTGAGAAGAATCAGTACGTTTCAAGACAGGCAAATCCGGACTATTACACACATTTCCTCTAGTCTCTTTGATCAAACCTTTCTCAATTACATCATAGATGATCGCTAAAAGTGCTCTTTCGCCATCACTGGAAATCCTATATTGGGGAATACGTGGCAATCTAGCATTCGCTTTCAACGTAACAACATATGGTAGAATCTCCAAAAGACCCACACCATTAGGACCAGTAGCCCAAAGAGTATCAGGGAGAGAAGGCAATTCCAATGGAAGCCGATCTTTGGACAAATACATCGGAGAGATCACTCTCTTACCCAATGTAAGCTGTACTCCTGAAGGAGAACAATGCAATGTTGCATACAATCTCTTCAACAAATCCAATCCCAACAAATTCTCACCACAACCTGTCGTTAAAATGAGGGGTGCTTCCAATTCACAAGGTCCAACAGAAAGAGACAAAGGACAAGAAACCGGATTACAAACTGGGGCGCCAGAAAAACCTACTGAAACATTCGTCAAGCCAGACAAAGGTGCGCCAGGGAGTTTAGAGTGCATGATAGAACTCCGCAGCACCAGTATCCAACAGAAAAGGCTCTGACATACCTGATGTAATCACTTCAACACAAGGACCACTCTGATCGACTGGAACTGACACTACTCCCTCTCTTTGCCTATGGCTGTCCTAGCAATCATTACCTTCCGCATTCTCACTCTCAACATAGTAGTTGTCAGCATAATCCTGAGTCGACCTACCAGACGCAACATTCTGCTAATCAAAACAATTCATCGTATTCTGTGTAGGAAAGGAACTTGCATTCTGGGGGAACACACCACGTCCTCTACCTCTAGGAGCTTGCTGAACACCTCGACCTCTCACACCAGACGCACCATTCGTACGCTGCAACGGAATCGTACAACTACTCTTGAAATGCCCTTCTTCTCTACAATACGCACACTGATTAGGGCCTGGAGGAACACGCTGCTGAAAAGACTCGGACCTTTGAGGTCCTCTTTGAAACTGCTGAGGTTGCTGAAACTCACGCTGATTATAACAAGGCTGATACGCTTGTTGCAAAAGAACCTTTGTCTTTAAATCCTTAGTCTTTCTCTCTGCTTTATCTTTCTCATCCTTATCCCTATTCTCGTAATATTGTGCAGTAGCCAATATCTGGGCAGACGAAGAAGCAGCCCACAAACTCTCTGAATCCTTCAACTTAATACACAACTCGGGTAGTAAGGTATGAACAAACTTATCTACGAACAATCTTTGGCCACCTTCCGTACTCATATCTTGACCACTGTGATCAATAAACGTCTCTTCAAACCTAGTGAAGAAATCAAACACACTTTCATCTTTCTTCTGCTTGCATGCAGACAATTTATCCAAATTCACATGTATAGCAGGCATTAAAGTCTTCATAAAATTAATAATCCTACCGGGGAGTTCCGCAACTAAAGGCTCAGGTTTAGCTCCACCACCTTGACGACCATCTGCAGCAGCAATGTTTGCCCATGTATCGCCTAACTCTTGTGCATGACTCTCATGACGAATCTTTGCCCATAAAGGCTGAGGTACCACATTACCAAACAACATATCTATATCGGCTAAATTCATAATGCACGATTCAGCTGTCTGCGACAACTCCTTATAGTACCCTGCAGGATTCTTTCGAGGATCAGGTAACGTCTGTTTAAGAGCCAAAACTTCAGCTCTCTTCCACGAAAAAGGTACCCAAACACGCTGGAAATGAGCCGGTACAGCTTGAATACCTAGAGGAACATCAGCCTGAACTGCATCCTTCCATACCGGATGAACCTCTCTCATAGGATACTGTCGCGCTTTTCTCCTAACAGCAGAATCAGGCTCAAACAACGACTGAGAACGACGCTCACTCCTAAACGCAAGCAACGTCGCAACTGCTATTTCAACATCAAGACCCACTATTGTTCCTCTCGCAAACTCGGACTGTACATGAAACAACTCAGATGGAGTCTGACCCAACTCACGATCTTCCCATTCCTCACGAAGGAAATTAAACATCACATCGAAAACATACCTCTGCTTTGTTGCTTCCCATTGACGGAAGACATTTATATTTGACTCTAAATCATATCTCAAGGGATTAGTAACCCATTTACGAGCCAAATGATCCAACACTGCCCGCTCTTCGGGACCAGGAATCTGGCTACGCAACTGTTTACGCGCAGAAACAGGGATCATAGTCAATGACCCAAAAAGAGGAGACAAAAGACCAGACCTAACAGTGTCAGTAATTCTCTGTCGAACAGAAGGAGAAGCTGTTATAAGGACAGGAGGCAAAGCAGGATGAGATAAAGCAAACGTAGGAGCAGTAGCAGAAGGAGTAACAGAAGAAGTAGCAAATACAGGAGAAAAAGTTGTAGGATTTTCATACGGATCCGTTAGCAAAGTTGGCGGCCCTAGAGAAGGCTGCGCCAAAGGTGGAGGAACCAGCTGAAGAGGAGCTGGCAGCTGTGCAACAACAAGAGGCTGAACGGCTAGCGGTTGCGCAACTAAAGGTTGCGGAGGTGCCATAGCACTCTGCACATAAGGGGGTGGTGAACTCAACATATGTGACATCAAAGGATTCTTTTCAGGGTCCTTTGTTGCACCTTGTGGAAGAGGTGACAAAGCTGGATAACATTTATCGATGGCCATTTTTTGTTGCCTATGCAACTGCTCACTCGCTTGTTCTTCTTCATTATCTTTAAACTGTATAGCAGCCTGCATTATCGATATACCCTTCTCTCTTTTATTCCTTTTCGCCAATTTAATTTCTCTCTGTTTGGCTTCCTTACGCCAGAGGCTAAAAGAGTCAAACATTGCTGGCCGGGCTTTCTTCTTAAATAGTTTGACTTCCAGATTATCTAAAATTTCTGTGTCATAGCTACCATGTTGGGGCCATTTTAGAACACCATCTTTCCTGGTGTATCAAACCCACACTTCATTATATGTAATGAGGCCCACACCTTGTTTAGAATAGAGCTCATAAGTCCAACCAGAGGTATCGGACACGAGTCCTCCAATCGGGAATCCCTGTTACAACTACAACAAAATATCTTTCCAAGTTTTCTAAGACCAGGCATCTTGGCTCACTAATCTAGCTTCAAACTTCAAGGGATTACCAAGCTCGATAGTCTCGCAAATATACGAGTCCCTCGACTTTGACACTTGCAAGTTTCAAATCAAAGAGCCCGAAGGATACCCAAAAACTAAGGACAGGGAGCGACCCACATATACTTAACTGAAGTATCGATCACGTCACCAGAAGACCTGTCTATCGTCTCGCTCTACAAATCGTCACAAAAGGGTCCAAGACAGGGCGACAGTCAAGGCAGCAGTCCTTCGTAGCCGTCGGAAAGCGGGGAAGCCTCGCAGCAAAAACCTTCAGACCACGACGACATACAGGGGTCGATGAAGTGGTTGCCCTTCCTCCAGAAATTTCTCACGAAGCTCCACACGATCTTCAGGCTTGGACCGGTACCACTGAAGTCGCCTCACATTGGGCGCCAACTGAAGAACCGGGTTTTAGAACCCAGCGGCGCCAGGGGAAACACCCGAAGTCTTCGAGTTCTCCTGTCTTGGAATACAGAGACACGGGATACTTCTCAGTGGCGTCAAAGATCAAATTTATTGGCTGCAACCAGGAACAGTACTTCTACGTAGTACGACACAAGTAGGTTCGTCAGAATCTGCTCAATTTTCGTATTGCGAGACATCGTCTTTTATGCAAAAAATCACATTCCTAACAAACACTCATTATTTACGGACTGCCCAATCAAAGGTAACATTGCAATAGGTATTGCATGACGACAAGCCTACTTTTCAGTTGTCCAGCCCACCATCAATTACACGGAAAAACCTAACATTTTTGCTCGGACAGGCCGGACAAATCCATAATAAAAAGACCACAACCCAAACCATAAATAGGCCATAAAAGAAGGAGCAGAAACAGATGAGAAGCAAGATAAAGGGTGTGTGCGTGTGCAATAAACTCAGCAATGTCCTGCTCTTTGATCTCTATCTCGATCAGCTACCGGACAAGGAACTGGCTTCACAAGTTTAGCTTCAGGCAACGGGGTCAGTTCGCTCAGGTCATCTAGAGGTCAGCTAAAGGTGTACGTGTACCAAAGACTCGTTCGGCCGCAGTCATCGGCCTATGTGAGGGCAACCAGAAAATAGCTGCCGTACACAAAATGGAACCCAAAGGTTCAGAACGAAATCCCTAAATACGTAGTGAATCCATTGATCGAACATGGCGAAAACACTCGTACTTGCCGCACTCGCTATTTACGGTTTGCTGCTATCAAATTCGTAACGAAACCATGACCTTTATGAAACGGGTTCAGAATTCACAGAACCTCAGCAAAGTGTCCCTGGGGCAAGGAGTGGTATCCAGTGTCCCGGTAATGGAGATGGAAGATCTTTGTCCTGCAGTGTACTAGTGACCGCGAGACATGACACATGGGAATTTGAGGGGCACAGCATGCAGCAGGGGATTGAGTTCCGATTGGGAACTGAGAGCCCAAACAGCAGTTTACCCAATGTCCCTCTCGGGCCTGTATGACAGTTGGAATAGTTCACTTAAGTTGCCCTTTTTATTAAACTTTGCAATTTTTGTACTTGCAGGAGTCAGAGGTCCCCTACTTGTCACTGAGTGGGACGGGGTCAGGGAGCCTGCTGGCCCCACCCACTCTGTGACGAGGTGTCACTGATCCTGGGCACTTCAAGGCTTAAAACCGCAGCCCCCAGGTCTGCGTTATCAGTGATACTCCCCCCTCGTCATGAAAGGAAGGACCTCACAGTGCTTTGTTGGTCCGAGGAGGTCAAGCACATGGGCTGTAAAATCCTCACCCGGCAAAGTTGAGCTCATGCAGCCACGCACCTGCGCATATAATGCATGCAAATCCTGGTAGCCTGACATGAACATGAACAGTGTGTGTCATTCTAACCTTTGCTCATGTTTTCAAAAAGGTGGGAACAGAGCCCACCTGCCCATTAGGACAGGCCGTGACTTCGAAAGTTGACCTCCGTCATGTCTCTTCCTGCTCATCATCCTCTTACATCCCCGTCCCATATTCCCTTGCAACAAAGGTTTTTGTGCTGGCATCACGGATCTTTCTAAATTTGCAACTACAGGCTTCGAAAAAGTAATAGTCAACAAAAGTAAAACTAAGAGCACTTCTGACAGTTCAAACAACTTTTGAAGTATAGAAATAACCAATCTGCAAAACAGTAAAGATTTCAATTGTGTGATATTAGAGCAAATGTTCTAGGATCGGAACAAGGAAAGAGAAGGTACATGGAAGGGGAAAACTACAAGAGTATGTGCTTGCTTCAGCTACAAGATGACATTTCAAACTCTTCAGCACTTTCCCTGTCATCAGTGACATTCAAAAAGACAGAGACAAAAAGAATGCAATTTTAAGAGAGATGACAGCA
The DNA here is from genome assembly GCF_964263255.1 of Lissotriton vulgaris. NCBI lineage: Eukaryota > Metazoa > Chordata > Amphibia > Caudata > Salamandridae > Lissotriton > Lissotriton vulgaris. The sequence goes on along the minus strand of NC_141688.1, from coordinate 182,148,676 downwards.
TATAACTAATGTATCTTCTTTGCTTTGAGAAATAATTGGTCTGTTCTGTTTCAAATTGGAATGGTTATGATGGAATGTTTGAGGAGGAGCATTTGGCCTATAATGTAACCGATAAACGAGAGTATTCACAATACGCTTCCAAAATACATGTAATAAAGTGATAACAACTGTCTTAAATAGGACACATCACCTCTAGGGTCTGATTTTATAAGCTATGTTTTATAAAAATAGATTTTCATAATTAATATATATGTGTATTTATTAAAGAGTGGTGGCAAAATGTGCAAGTCATAAGCAAGTAGCTAATAATTAGAAAAGCAAATTTCAACCTTTGGGAAATCAAAGCGGTGGTGAATAAAATATTGCATTATTTGGTAGTGTCTATTTTACTTTGTTATCAAATTGCGCCATCTTCTGGATGCATGCAGTGTTGTACGATGCATTCAAGGTATTCAAATTGACTGTAGAGTTCCAACTAATAAGTTTGCTGCTCTTTGACGCTGTATATAACAGAACTTAGCATCGCCGAACTCAGTAGCAGTCAAATAATTTACCCCAGCTAGCAGGATGAGAGACGGAGTCAGTCCTTCGTATTATAAACTTTTTGTTCACAAATATTTAAGCAGCAGTACAATCACGCTAATCTGTTGAATGGTTCATGATGGAAGATAACGCTTTCCACATGCAGAAAATGTTTATTTTTAAAATGAAGCAGAAACGTATTGTGGCCACAATACTCGAGGTCATATTATCAAGCAGGGAGTTAAAAATTATCGCCGGTTTTGAGGTAGAAAACTGCTGCTAAAACGGCGATAATGGGCTTGCTAATATGTGTTATAGAATTCCAATAGAATCCCAGGTTAGATGTCCTGCACATCGAACCTGGGTTTCTATTGGAATTTTATAACGCATATTAGCAAGCCCATTATCGCCGTTTTAGCGGCATTTTCCTGCCGCAAGAAAGGTGATAATTTTAACGAGGTTCTTGCTAATATGCCCCTCGGTGTTTCCAACTCCTGCTTGCATGTAGTTGCACCAGCCAATGGGCCCATGGAGGTCTGTGGCACCTGCTTGTACTCTTAGGGGGGGATTTACAATAAAAGGTGCACAACGCAACGCACCCACCCGTGAGGCTGCGCTGCGTTGCGCGACACAGAGGGAGGGATATGGCTGTCTCCTCCCCTTTCCCTTTTGCCGGCGCTGATTTCAGCAGCCGTGCGCCATGCACACACCTTAGCGCTGTAGCGCTAGGAAGTGTGCATGAGTGTTGCATAGGTTTTGTACAGGAAGGGTACCCTTTCTGTACAAAATACTATGCTCAACACAAGGAAAAGCTTTTCCTACTTTGTATGCGTGCCGCACAGGTCAGCATGCATGCAGTCGGAAAAGGAAGAAGAAATGAAAACATTTCTCCTTCCTTGCACCTACTTGAAAAGGGCGTCGTTTTCTCACGCTAAACCCAATCTACTGTTTTTAGTAAATTGGGTGTAGCATGGGAAACCTTGGCTGGTTGCATGGGAACGCCCATGCACCACCCTTGGTACGCCCCCATAGTGCAAAGTAGCGCGAAGCAGCTCAATGCGCTGCTTTTAATTGCTTTTACGTTATTCCCAGCGCTAAACAAGCTTAGCACTTGAAAGTAAATTACAAAAAAAGATTTTGTGTCCTTTTGCGGCACTTTTGTGATGCAAACATGGTGCAAAATCTTAGTACATCTCCCCTTTAAATTAGTAAACTCAGGGAGACTGTAACTGCAATCTTTGTGCCAACTCCACACATATGTCTATGTCCCCAAGGATGCGCCAGTTAGCACGCGCCACAGTGCGCCACAGCTCTGCCAGCCATGGTGCGCCGCATTTATAATGGGGCGCACCATGGTGCAAAAACGGCACAGATGCGTGACGCATCTGTGCGGAAATGTGGCGCATTGCTGGAGTTGCGTCGCAAGCGCGACGCAGCTCCAGCAAGGCTCGGGGGTGCCCCATTTTAACAATGCTGCGTCAAGACCTACGCCTGCTTCAAGCAGGCGCAGGCTTTTGACGCAGCATTGGCTTAAAAGTGACTGAGTGAAATCTCATAGATTTCACTCAGCCACTTTTGCGAGGCACACCTGTCCCAGAACGCCCACCCTGCGCCGGAACGCCCACAAGAGGCGCAGGGCTTTACAACGTGACGCATCTGCCTAGATGCGTCACATTGTAAATCGTTCGTAGGGATACGCCACGTTTACGCCGCCTTGCGTGACGCAACAGTGGCGTAAACGTGGCGCAAGGGCCTCATAAATCTTCCCCAAAATGCATTAGCCAAAGCCGAGGGCATGGTAGCGAGTCAATGCCAGCCCCAAAACTGCACCTGACACTGCAGGCATACATCTCTTAAGACTCAACAACAGATCACATGATGTAAGAAAATGCCTCAATAAACATTGGGGCAGTTTAAAAATAGATGGCTCTAAGTGACATAGTAGAAGATCCTCCAAGTATCACTTTCAGAAAAGAAAGTCCTTGAGTGATACATTTTGTAGAAATGAAATAACAAACACTTTGCTAAGTCTGTCAAATATACAAGGCAGTTATATATATATATGCACTTGGTGCAAAGCTTGCACATTTAGCACTACAATAAAAAAAGTTTTTTTCCGAAAAGTAAAACTCACAGGGTCATCAATAAACACCTATACTCTCTGGGGCATATTATCAAGGGGGTTTATCTCCGCTTTTTTGGCTTCAAAAGCCAAGAAAGCGGAGATAACATTATCTCCTTATTACCTAGCTGTCGCTAACCCCAGTTAGCGACAGCTAGTAGGAGAAAGCAACCATCTTGGGCCCCACTTTGCATGTCAGTGATATTTATCACTACTGACATGCAAAGTGGGCGTGCCAAGATATTAGCGACTGGAAACAGTCGCTAACATCGCTATCTCCTATTACCAACTTATGGAGATATTCGCGCTAAGCGCGAATATCTCCAAAAGCTAACACCTGCCTTGAGCAGTTCTTAGCCATGTTATCCAATGGGAGGTGGATAACATGGCTAAGAGCATTAGCTCGGTAATGCATGAATATCGCTGACTTTTCTGCGATATTCATGCATTGCGGCCGGTTTTTATCGCATTTGCGATAAACCTTGGTAATACCAAGGTTTATCTGCGATAAAAATCGCCGGAGCTCAGCGGTACATTTTTGTCTCTAACCAAGCAATAGCGATTATCGCTATTGCTTGGTAATATGCCCCTCTGTTGTGTATATGTACTCACCAGTCCATGCATTAAATCCAACGTGGGCAGCATGTTCCCTGCCAGGAAAAGAGTGTTGGGACACATGCGAGCAATTCAAAATAGGGACAATCTATTTCAAGTGCTATGGCATTTTGAAGAGGGTCCACAATAGCAACAGGAACCTCATAAATGTTTTGTTATTGATTAAATTCTCAAATCTAACAGGGATGGAGACAGAATACGCGAACCTCGCCAAGTAGAGTCCAGATACATCTTAGAGTAAGACACTAAGGTAATGTTAGGCTTGAATTCTGACGAACAACTGTCGAGTCAATTATTGTAATGATATATAGAATTTCCTTGTTATTCATTGTGAGAAGTTGGCCTGTTATAGGATGTCCACTATTGTAGTGGGCACCTTGCACCAGTCCAAACGACCCTTATTGATAGTAGGTTTACGACAACCTTATAGAAAGCTATCCTAGTGGTAGCTGTGGAGAGCAGCCTTCAGGCTTAGTCTTGAAGGAATGTAAAGCAGCTTGTTTTACCAGTCTATATTCTCTTGAATGATCAATTGAAAGAGCACGACACCAGGTATATATCAAAAATATATATGTATTTATTCTAAATGCAACCCCTCTAGTCTCTTTATGAGGCTAGAGGCAAAAGTACAATAAAAGGACTTTAAATAGCACACAGTAAATAGCACAGTATACATTTTGCCCTAGGGGCCTCACAAACCATATACTAAGAAAGTGGTATAAGAACCACGTGAAGGATAAAAAGTGAGGCCTAGGTCCTGTAGAACCGCTGGAGCAACCGGGAACCACCGACGGTAGGTATGCAGAAGATCCACGGGGGACGCGTGCAGTGTCTAAACACAGCTGTGGTATTGGGTTCCCAAGGCCTACATGCTCCGCAGAAATACCCACTTACACCAAAAGAACTGTTGGCACGGAAACTGAAAAGTACAAAAGACAAGTTTATTAAGACCCCATGGGGTGGTGGTACATTCCTACAGCACCCTTCGGTAATGCAAGAAGTATCACCCCGAACGTTGGTGTGAGTCCTTCTTTTGTACAATTTACAGGTAATAAAAGGTAGGCGGTACAAGGTTACAGAGTTTAGGTACATAAATGGTCATTTTTGGAACACAGCCAACTCATGGGAGGGGTTACAACTCCACTGGTCAGTTTTGGCGGAACATTCCTGAGGGGTGACTGGTCAGTTGGAACTGCGCATGTACAGGCTTGACCGTTACTAAAAATAGCCTGTTGCTGGGCAAACTCGAGTGGTCAGCGGCACGGACAAAGGACTAAAGGGCATGCTGACCACGAGGCCGCTCATTCCCTAAAATGGCCGCCGTAGTATACAAAATGGCGTTTCCGAATAAGGCCAAGTTAAGGGAAATAACATGTAGCAAAGCTAAGCGCTAACCCGGCCATTGTCAAATTACGACAGACGACCCTTTTAGCGTTTAGCTGAAGCTACCTCATAGTGGACGTAGTCGGGACACTCATCTTCGATATCAATTGACATTATTTGAGCCACTTCTTTATGAAGCATCAATTCTTTTTGGGCAAGAGCTCGTCTAGATGGAATGCAAGCTGATAAACACATAGAACATAATGCAGGGCCACATTGTATACATAAACACACACAGAATAGTATCCCAACTATGATACATAAAATCGTTAGTAGTTTCCAGCCCCAAGTACTAAGCATTGACCAAAACCACCCCGAAAGGGTCCATGTACCATTGTCCGGGTGTATTTCAGCAGCAATTTTGTGAAGTTTGGAAATGGCTCATAAACAGATGGCGAGTTGTCAGGCACGTAAACACAACAGCTACTTCCGATAATTCTACATGACCCCCCTCGATCAGCTAGAACCACATCAAGAACCATTCGGTTCTGAAGCGTAACAATTCTGGATATTTGAAGTTCTTCCGTTATATTTCCTAATGCAAAAGCAGTATTGTTAGCTACAGCCTCAACAACACGGGTTAGTCGTCGTATTTTCCGACTGTTCAAAGCAGCCCCCACAAAGGAAAACAATCCCAAATTAAAGTCTACATATTGTTGTAAGGCAGTATCGGTCTGGTCAATATCATCCAAGACCACAGCACGTCTAACTCTATTTAACACAAAATCATGATATAGGACATATTCATTATGGTACATTGGTGGGGCAATGAATACAGGGGGCAATACAAAAGAGATATAGCATGTACCTAGCCATCCTAACGGGAGCTGATGATAGCCTTTATTACCACAAATGAAGTATGTATTTCGAGATGCCACAAATGATATGCCATTCGGACTGTCAAATGTAAGTGTGGTGTTACATTCACTTTTTCCAACCGAGATGGTACCTTTATTGCGTATACACAGATCAGCCTTACTATCTATGACATTAATGACATGCGAGCTGGACATGTTAATGTTCCGTTGATTGCTGTAATTTCGGGGTGCAGACACGTTGTCGGGGCAGTACTCTTCCCATTCAAATCGAGTACCCTCAGCTTGTGGATAGCCATCCCGATCATGATAACATATCTTGTTTAAACAGAAAAGCACCCCCCCTTTCGTTGGCTATCGCAGAGTGAATAGAAGAGTATACCAGGCATTACAGGAACCATTGTGGGAAAACAGGAGTGGGATGAGCGGGGTGCCCCCTTTCTTCTGATGCCCAGGCAACATCCCACATACCCAACAGTTAGAAGTGTTCGTCATATTATGAGTATGATGCAAGATTTGAATAAAGCTATTGTTCAAGTAAGTCTGTCGGTGCCGTTCTTCATGATAGGGTAAGGTGAAGTGAAAATGTTCAGATGGAGCCGGGGTAGTCGGTAGCAAATGTTCTCGTACAGGCACCACAAGTTCTACTACCCAGGCTATCACTGCTATCACCACAATTGTCAGTACGAACAAGATGGCACCAAGAATTCTCTTGTCTCGTGATGCAGAAGACGCCTTAGTTCAAAAGTTCACAATGTGTCAAATATACAACTACAAAAAAAACGTTAGTGCTGAGCTCCGAGGTAGCCGTTGTTTTCTTCTCCGCGGTCAAGACGGGTGTCGCTATTCTTGGCAGAACTGATCCCCCCCCCTTGAGATTCCCGGCTTCCGTTTCACAAACCCCAGAGCGGTAACCAACCAGTCTCGCACAAAAAAAAAATCTTCTTCCTATCTTGGCCGCAGATCGTAGCGCTGTCGTCCAGAAACAGTGTGGTCCGGGAAGGCTCCCTCAGATTCGGCCGACGTCACAGCAGGGCTCTTTTCTTTGTCCAAGATCTCTTTATAGTCGGACAACACAGTAGGATTCACCAGGTCCGGAGAGACGCGACGGCAGTGAGTTGAATGCACCCACCGCTTTCTCTTGGTCACTCGCACAGCCGTTCGAGTCGCCAAGAGGACCTGCTCGGGGCCACGCCACCTCGGTTCCAAGCTGTTCGCTCTCTCAAACGACTTCACCATGACATAATCTCCAGTACGGAGATTATGAGCCTCTCCAATGGAATTGTCAGGGAGCACTTCTCGAACCTGTTGATGAATAGAAAGCAAATCATTTGTTAATCGTGCCAAATAATCGTTCATCATTACACAAGGCACATCATGTAACAATCGCGGCTTAGGAACTCCCCATATATTCATAGGCCTTCCAAACACCACTTCATTAAGCATGGGCGGAAAATCCGTTACGCTGGCGGATTTTGCGGATTTTCGTAAAATCGCAATCCGCGAGATCCGCGAATTTCCCGCAAAATCCGCAAATTTGCACGCAGCGAATTTTATGCTGCGTGTGGTGTAAGTTCGCAATTGCGAACTTACACAAAACCCTCGCGAACTGGCAGAAATCCTTGCAAACTGGCAGAAATCCTTGCGAACACAAAAAAAGCATTCAGCAGGTTCAAAAGTTCAAACTCATCATTAGTAATCATTCCCTGTAGTGCTTCCTGACAAGGGCCCCTCCAGAGTTCAGTTGCTAGTTGCAACAATCATATGACCCTGCTCTGACCCTCACAGCAGGCTCATAGAATAGCTACAAGTAGGCCACAAAGGTCTTGGAAAAAAAATTGCACTGCAACAGAAAGCAAATTACAGATAAGGAAGCAGGTGCCAGACTGGAATTTTAAAACAGTGACACATTAATAAATCAACCCCAACTTAATTCATGTCAGTTGAAGCAGGCAGGTGTGCTTGCTTCCCCCCCCCCATAATCTACTGTGATGATGAACCAGAGGGTGGCATTGATGCACCAGAGGATGGCATGGGTAAAACAGAGGGTGGCAGGGGTGAAACAGAGGGTTCTGGGAACCTGTGATGATGAACCAGACGTAGAAACAACATAATCATGACCGTTGCGAGCCGACATGTAAGTTCGCAATTGCGAACTTGCACAAAACCCTCGCGAACTGGCAGAAATCCTTGCGAACTGGCAGAAATCCTTGCGAACACAAAAAAAGCATTCAGCAGGTTCAAAAGTTCAAACTCATCATTAGTAACCATTCCCTGTAGTGCTTCCTGACAAGGGCCCCTCCAGAGTTCAGTTGCTAGTTGCAACAATTATATGACCCTGCTCTGACCCTCACAGCAGGCTCATAGAATAGCTACAAGTAGGCCACAAACGTCCTGGAAAAAAAATTGCACTGCAACAGAAAGCAAATTACAGATAAGGAAGCAGGTGCCAGACTGGAATTTTAAAACAGTGACACATTAATAAATCAACCCCAAATTAATTCATGTCAGTTGAAGCAGGCAGGTGTGCTTGCTTTTCCCCCCATAATCTACAGTGATGATGAACCAGAGGGTGGCATTGATGCACCAGAGGATGGCATGGGTAAAACAGAGGGTGGCAGGGGTGAAACAGAGGGTTCTGGGAACCTGTGATGATGAACCAGACGTAGAAACAACATAATCGTGACCGTTGCGAGCCGACATGTAAGTTCGCAATTGCGAACTTACACAAAACCCTCGCGAACTGGCAGAAATCCTTGCAAACTGGCAGAAATCCTTGCGAACATAAAAAAAGCATTCAGCAGGTTCAAAAGTTCAAACTCATCATTAGTAACCATTCCCTGTAGTGCTTCCTGACAAGGGCCCCCCCAGAGTTCAGTTGCTAGTTGCAACAATTATATGACCCTGCTCTGACCCTCACAGCAGGCTCATAGAATAGCTACAAGTAGGCCACAAACGTCCTGGAAAAAAAATTGCACTGCAACAGAAAGCAAATTACAGATAAGGAAGCAGGTGCCAGACTGGAATTTTAAAACAGTGACACATTAATAAATCAACGCCAAAATAATTCATGTCAGTTGAAGCAGGCAGGTGTGCTTGCTTTTCCCCCCCATAATCTACAGTGATGATGAACCAGAGGGTGGCATTGATGCACCAGAGGATGGCATGGGTAAAACAGAGGGTGGCAGGGGTGAAACAGAGGGTTCTGGGAACCTGTGATGATGAACCAGACGTAGAAACAACATAATCGTGACCGTTGCGAGCCGACATGTAAGTTCGCAATTGCGAACTTACACAAAACCCTCGCGAACTGGCAGAAATCCTTGCGAACTGGCAGAAATCCTTGCGAACACACACAAAAAAATCCGCAAATTCGCGAGAATTCGCGGATTTTGCGGATTGCGAGTTCGCAAATTCGCAAAATTTGCGAACGCCAGATTCGCAAAATTCTCCCATGCTTACACTTCATAAGGTGTGAGGCCAGTTCGAGAATGGGGCACTGATCTAAGAGAGAGTAATGCTAGCGGCAAGGTATCCGGCCACTTCAATGACGTGGACGCCACAATCTTAGCCAGTTTTAATTTCAACGTAGCATTGTACCGCTCGACAAGACCTGCTGACTGAGGGTGGAACACAGCATGAAACTTCTGCTGGATCCCCAGCCCCTTTAGCACATATTCCACAATTTTCCCAACAAAATGAGGACCATTTTCGCTCCACAAAAATTTGCAAACTCCAAATCGAGGGAAGTACTCTTTGAGCAGAACCTTTGCTGTTGTCAAAGCTGTATTATCTTTCGTGGGGAAGGCCTCAACCCATTTGCTAAAAGCACACACCACCACTAAGACATACTTAAGGTTATTGCAGCGCTCAAGCTGGATGTAATCCATTTGAAGTACCTCGAATGGTGCGGAAGGTGGAACGAACCCTCCTTTCGGAGTATGCGTCCCTTTTGCAGGATTGTGCTGTAAACATATCAAACAGGTCTGCACTACTCTCTTTGCAGTATTGGCAATCTCAGGATGCTCCCAAACTCGTGGTAACAATCGAGTGATTGCAAGAGCCCCCACATGTGCCAGCCCATGTGTCATCTGGACCATCGTTTGCAAGTAAGCTGCAGGCAATTTCCATCTCTCCATGTCCTTGCTCCTCCAACAACCCTCGTCATCCAGTACCCCTTCTGCTGCCCATGCTACAAGTTCCGCATCAGTCGCTGATTTTTGGATATCTAGTATCTCTGCTCTAGCATCATGCCATCGCTCGGCCTGCGACTTCGCTACATACATGGGGGAGTAATTTCGAGATATAGCTGTTTGTCTTGCTATACTGTCTGCAAATACATTGCCTTATCCCACTTTGTCAGTGACCTTTTTATGTGCACTGCATTTAATTATTGCTACTTTCTTTGGGCAAAGCAACGCGTTTAGGAGATCACGCATTAGTTCTCCGTGCATAATGTGTACTCCATGAGAGGTCAAAAACCCACGCTCTCTCCAGAGTAAGCCGAAGTCATGCCCTACTCCGAAGGCGTACCGGCTGTCTGTGTAGATATTCACACATAGGCCAGCACTCAGTTCGCAGGCTCTTGTCAAGGCTATCAGTCTGCTGCTTGAGCCGATTTCTGAGGTATTTGTGCTGTTTCTACCACCGTCTTAAGTGTCGTGATCGCATATGCTGCAGAAGTCGTGCCATCTGGCAGCCTCAAACACGATCCGTCAACCCACAGTTCCCCATCCACATCTGGAAGTGGCATATCCTGTAAGTCAACACGACCCTTTGATTGTTCCTCAGTCAGGAAAACACAATCATGATGTTTTTCCTCCTGGCCCTCTTCAACCGGATAAGGCAATAAGGTGGCAGGGTTCAGAGTAGCACATCTTTTCAGTGTGATATGTGGCGCCAGGAGTGTGAGCTCATATCCTGTTAAACGTGCGCTCGTAAGGTACTGGGTCTTTGGTTGATTTAACAGGGCATCTACTGCATGGGGAACTAGCACCAATAGTTTGTGCGATAAAACTATTCCCTCACTCTGTCGTATAGCTACTGCTGTTGCTGCAACTGCTCGGAAACACCCAGGTAACCCTCGTGCTACAGGATCAAGGATGGCTGAGAAATACGCACATGGCCTCTGCTTGTCCCCGTGTGCTTGCACTAACACTGATAACGCGCACCCATCTTTCTCGTGCACGTACAATGTGAAAATCTTTGTGTAATCTGGTGTACCTAACACGGGTGCAGAGCAAAGGGCCTGCCTCAGTTGTTCAAAAGCATTCTGACATTCATCTGTCCATTCAAGGGGCATTGTTGTAGTTTTGGACAGTAACGCTAACAAAGGTTTGATAATGTGTGAAAACCCCATAATCCACTGTCTACAAAAGGACGTTAGTCCTATGAAAGCGAGTACATCTCTCTGAGTGCGGGGAACTGGCGTATCTAAAATCGCCTGAATTCGATCTGATGTTAATGCACGCCCTTCCTTAGACAAAAGATGACCGAGGTAGGTCACCTTGGGTCTACAGTATTGTAACTTTTTCTTAGAGACTTTATGGTTATTCTGAGCCAAAAAGGAAAGCAAAGCAAGCGTACTCTCCTCACATTGTGCATAAGTGTCTGCAGCCAACAGGAGGTCGTCAACATACTGTATAAGTGCTACTCCAGATTGCAATTCAAAAGAGTCAAGCTGTCTTTTCAAAGCCTGGCTATAGATGCTAGGACTCTCTGCGTAACCTTGAGGAACACGACAAAATCTATACGATTTATTATTTAACGTGAAGCCAAATAGGTATCTACTGTCGGGATGAATGGGAATGGAAAAGAATGCGTTTTTAAGATCAACGACAGAAAAGGTTGTTGCTGTGGGAGGGACCAATGTGAGCAATGTCGTGATATCAGACACCACCGGGAATTGGGGAATGGCAATTTTGTTAATTTCTCTCAAATCAATAATAAATCGATAAACTTTGTCGTCAGTGTCTTTCTTAAGGATCGGAAGAATAGGGCTGTTACAGACATTATAAGGAACTTCCTCCACTACTCCTGCAATGATCAAATCCTGAACAATGTGTGTCAGAGCGATTTCACCTTCCCTAGAAATCTTATATTGTGGTACACGTGGCAAAAGCACTCCCTCCTTGACAGTAATTCGAATAGGTGGAATAAGCATCTGTCCCACATCCGTATCTGAGGTCGCCCACAACGTATGCGGGAGAGAGGCTAATGCTTCGATTTCCTTCATTGTACAAAATCTGTCTGAATCTGGGTAATTATCAATCAAAATAACCCGTACTCCTTCAGGAGCACAGCGTATCGTTGCTCGAAAGTATTAGAGCAAATCAATGCCCATAATGTTATCTGGAGTGTGGGGTGACAACAAAAATGGACAAAAGCTGAAAAATTTGTCAATACAAAGTGCAAGAGGTTGTGAGAGTGGGCTAGGAGAGGGTGTGCCATCAAACCCTATACATGTTATCGTTTCGCCAGACAGGGGAGCCCTTGGAACCAAGTTTTTGGACAAAGCACTATGAGTAGCTCCTGTGTCAACTAAAAACTGATCAGTAGAACCCAAAATGCCCGCTGATACATATGGACCTCTTTGATCTACTGGCACTTCAACTGATTCCGTACCCCATCCTACGCAGTCCTATGCATGCACATAATCCTGTTGCTCCACATTCTCACCCTCCGATATCTGATATTGATTTCGTCTATCAAAAGTATTTCGTTCATCCTGACCACGGCCCCTCGCTTCAAATCTACCACGATCACTTCCGCCACCTCTCGCTCCTGAATAACTATTCCTCGACCTTCCACCTCCTCGACCACGCTGACTACGTTGCTCACGATGTACCGGACAATCTTCAGCCCAATGCCCAAACTCTTTACAATATGCACATTGGTCCTCCGCAATGTCAGTACGACCGTACGACGCATTACCCCCTCCTTGCCTGCCTCTATCATTCGCTCTGGATTGCGCCCCGCGAACCTGTGCCAACATCACCTTCGTTTTCAATTCCTTCGTTTTCTTATCTACACTTTCTTTAGCCTCTAATTCCTGCCGCTCGTAATACTGAGCCATTGTTAACAAAGACGCAGGGGTCGCCGTGGTCCAGGAACTTTCACTCGTTTTTAACCGCTTTGCAATCTCCGGTAGGAGATTAGCCACGTACTTATCAGCAAACAGATGCCTACCCGTATCATCTGTTAACGATTGACCACTGTAATCATGAAACGCTTCTTCGAAACGTGTAAAGAAATCTGATACCGATTCATCTAGCTTTTGTTTGCACGAAGCTAACATAGTCCAATCAATCTTTTTAGGAGGAACAAGCGTTTTTAGTTTGTTCAAAATAGCCGTTGGGAGTTCTAAAATTAAATCACATGGTTTACATGCAGGTTCCCTGTCTAAATCAGCCTGGTTTATTTCTTTCCAAGTTGCCCCAAACATCGCTTGATCATTAGTCTTACGAATCGACCTCCACATATCAGGTGGAAGAATTAATCCAAAGAAGAGATCTATATCAACAAGAGTCATAACACAAGAGGAAATGGCCCCCTCCACCCCTTCATAGAATGCGGCTGGATTTTTACGAAGACCAGGTAAAGCATTTTTCAATGCCATAACATCTGCTCTGTTCCAAGGCGTATACACCCAATTATATATAAAATACCCCTTTGCATTTTCCAATGTTTTATCCTCATCCGTACCGGCCCCTTTTGGCGGAACATACAAAGGTGCAGCTTCACGCATAGGCATAACATGCACTTTAGAATTCTTATCTGAACCCAGGATAGAACACTGTTTGGACTGCTCCGTCGACCCCGGCACAGACTCCTTATCTTTTTTCCCTTCTTCCCGCAACCTGGACGCCTCATCCCGTAGTTGGAGCAGTTGTTTGAAAAGGTCATCGACATCTGCAAGAACAAATAAACCTTTATCCAAATTCTCACGATGGACCGACACAACCTTAGGTTCTAAAGTCTCTGAATGTTTACGAAATCGAGTAACAATTTCGTCTGCAAAAGTATTAAAAAAACACATCAATTCTCGTTCTGTCCATTTACTCCTTTCGGCTACAACGTCTGACACAGTTATATGATTCAAATTTAATTTTCTAGCATAACTACGCAAATCCGCGGCTCTCTCCGCAGATAACCTGACACTTGATTTATCCTTCCCATCCGACTTATCCCATTCTTCATCACCAGAATCTTCAGTCGGAGCCGTAGGCTGAACATACGGAGGCGGAGATCGATCTAATAACTAAAAATCATCAATTTCATTATTAAGGACAGGATAAAGCGGTCGTCGAATAGGAAATTGACCGGTCGTTTGCAAATTACGTTCCCGTGCCTCCCTCTCTTTCTTTTCCTGCGCCTCCTTTTCCTCAAGCTGTAAAGCTTTATCTTGCGCTGCTCTTTGTCCGCCAAGGCAACTTCACGCTTCATACGTTCACGCACCGCTTTCTCCCACATTCGCACACAATCAAACATATCCTGTCTAGACCTGCGCTGAAACAAACATTGCTCCACAAACTGAACCTTTCGCAAATCAAATGACCCATGTAGTGGCCATTGCAACTCGGGATCGGTTCTAGTGTATTTATGCCATAATTTACTGTACAGTATAGGGGGAAGGCCGAATTTCACATACATCTCACGATTGGGAGTTCCCTCTGGAGGAGCCGGCTGAGATTCCGCTAACCTAATTGTGGTACCATTTCCAAGACAGCACATCCCTCGGAGTGTGCTTAAAACAGGCATGTTCAAAAAGTACCACGAAAGCGTGATACCAAAAAAATGGCACTTACAGTACTTCACACAAATGTGCCGCTCAGAGTACAAACAAAATTAGAGAAACATCTCTACATGCCTGCCTATGTGAAGTGCACTACACATATATATTCAGAGTTCACAAAGTCAAAATGTTAGCTAACTCAAATCATAGTCAAAATCATAGAACTTCAGTAAGCGTCCGTAGACTACCTTACCGATCACAAATCTTACCCAATCTCAAATATCCAGATTCCAAGTGCCAAGGTCTTTAATCGAATCAGCCAAACGGGCACTGTACAGCAACGCAGACGATCAGGACCTCAGTCGGAGACCGGCGCCACATGGAAGGTCAGATCAGAAGGAAAGGAAGAAAACACCGTGGGTGCCAAGACTCGGGTCACTCAGTGGCAGCGTACGCGTCCATGGCGAGTTTCCAATCCTTCGTCACGACCTCTCCTTCGGGCATCCGAGTCGCCGATGAGTCCCTTCGTGGTCGCCAATTTGTGGTATTGGGTTCCCAAGGCCTACATGCTCCGCAGAAATACCCACTTACACCAAAAGAACTGTTGGCACGGAAACTGAAAAGTACAAAAGACAAGTTTATTAAGACCCCATGGGGTGGTGGTACATTCCTACAGCACCCTTCGGTAATGCAAGAAGTATCACCCCGAACGTTGGTGTGAGTCCTTCTTTTATACAATTTACAGGTAATAAAAGGTAGGCGGTACAAGGTTACAGAGTTTAGGTACATAAATGGTCATTTTTGGAACACAGCCAACTCATGGGAGGGGTTACAACTCCACTGGTCAGTTTTAGCGGAACATTCCTGAGGGGTGACTGGTCAATTGGAACTGCGCATGTACAGGCTTGACCGTTACTAAAAATAGCCTGTTGCTGGGCAAACTCGAGTGGTCAGCGGCACGGACAAAGGACTAAAGGGCATGCTGACCACGAGGCCGCTCATTCCCTAAAATGGCCGCCGTAGTATACAAAATGGCGTTTCCGAATAAGGCCAAGTTAAGGGAAATAACGTGTAGCAAAGCTAAGCGCTAACCCGGCCATTGTCAAATTACGACACAGCTGCGAATCACCATAGACTTCTATGAGGAGAGTTTAAGTTACAATTGTAAAGTTTAAGGCACTTAGGAGTGGACTGCAGTGAAACCCCTTTAGATTAGGACACTTCAAGAGTCAAGAACCTCGGGAGCACTGGAGTACTCGTGTTACCTCACCCAGGGAAGCCAGGTGCATAGGTGTCTTTTCGTGTCGGGTTTTGTCGTCGATTCCAATGGAGAGCTGCGAAAAAGTGCTGCAAGCGACCAAAGGAAAAGTGTTTGGGTGGATCCATGGGTGGAGCTGAGATCTGAAGAACCTGAAAACCGAGGGGACAGAGTCTTGGTCACTAGCCAGAGACTAGGATGGCGACAAGAAGATGCCAGCCGATGCCGGGTGCTTTAAAGTGAAGTAGGTGAAGCTTGACTCTCCAGTCACGAGGACCAGGAGGCGTCGATGATAACCAGGAGGTGGATTCGAGCTGCCCTACAATGGATGTCGAGTGCTGCAGAGTCGGAATCCAGAGTGTACCCAAAAAGCCTTGGCAACAGCAACCCATGAATGATGAGAAGATTTGCTTCGGTGCAGACCAGCAAGGTTTGAGGGACTAACCCTGTAGAGGGAGTCAGAGCACATCTGGAGCAACCAGGAAAGCTCAAGAAACAAAGGATTGTCCTTCGTGGAGACCCACTAGCCAACAGACTAGGGACCACAAAGGAGCCTCGAGCTGTGGTGTAGACAACAGGCCCACGGGACACTCGTGGAGTGTAGGCCTCTCAGCTTCGGTACTATAGGTGCTCAGGGAATGGGCACCAAATAGTCCAATGCACAACTTCGGGGAACTTCGGGAAGTAGGTGCACTTGCAAACTTGCAGGATGTCCAGGGGTTCTGGTCCCACGTCACTCGTGTTGGCTGCGGGTCTCAGCTTTGCTGGGATCTCGTGTCGGCCTCAGAGATGTCAGGAAGTCCATGTCTTGTGTCGCAGATTCTTCGGGATCTATCGGGAGCCTCAAAAATGCTGACCAGCAATATGCTCTTAGGTGCCTGTTTGAACAGGGAGGTCACTCCTTGACCTCAAAGGGAGATTTCTTCCATATTCCAGTCGATATGGAATGTCGAAGGTCCAGGATTTTGTCTTCAGAGTTTCGTCCAGGGTAATGTAAAGTCTCAGTAACTGGTTCTTGTACTTATACTAGGTTTAGGGGATGGACTAACTCTAGGGTCCCACCTATGGGAGGACCTGGGGAGGGGGTGGTTACACCCCTTCCCCTTTGTCCAGTTTCACGCCAGAGCTACGGCTGAGTGCCCCAGCAACTGGTTTGTACTGGGAAATGCATGGAGCACCTTGTGTGCCCCAGGCAGTGTCTGAAAAACATTCACTGAATGCAACCCACCCTGCCCCAATACACTAAAGCCTGTCTGGGGAGGTGCTGGCCATGAAACATATTGTCTAGGCCTCCCCTGCCAGAGTTGCGTCCAGCAGCAGAAGGTAAGACTCGTGTCTAAGGCAGGAACATCCATTTTATGATGCTGTGGCTCTTTAAAACTATTACGGGGTACACCAGTGTGTACATGTCTTCTCACTCAAGAAGGGTGGAATGCTACCCCCGCCGCCAGAACTGGGGGGTGATAGTATTCCAAAGTGTTTGACAACAAACATGACATGCTTTGATAAAGCCAAACCATAGTTAGAATTAACTGTGAGGATTATAATGCTCTTAAGAGTATATGGTATGGCCATATCACAGAGCAGCTATAAGAGAAGGGTTTCCCAAAGCTGCAGAGGGGCTCAGCTCATGCTAGGGCACCCTCTCACACAAAACCAAGCACTCGGCCATCAGGATTGTCAAGGCCTGCCATAGGAATGACTTATAGGTTAATATGTGTGTCTTTTAAATGGTGGATATGGGTATACTATATCCCAGTAAGTGGTGCTTACACCAACTTACCTAGGCTGAAAGGGCAGACCTGTGGTGCCATTTTGGAAGGCTTCCCAGGGGTGGCATAATACATGCTTCAGTCCCTGGTAGGCCTCTGGGGTACCTATACCCTTGGTACCTAAGGTACCATATACTGGAGGCTTACAAGGTAACTCTGTAATCAATATGGTATATACCTAATGTACATGGAATCAATTTTAGAGAGAGAACAGCTAGGTTGTGGTCATGATTAGCAGGGCCACAGCCAGATTAAAGTCGAAAAACCAATGAAACACAGCAAAAAGTGGGGGTAACCATAGGAAGCAGACCCTACTTTCCTACACCCCTCCCCCCCCCCACGCAGGGACATAAAACTAGCCTTGGCCAGTTGAGTCTTCATGTTCTAAGTGGATATATCTGGAGAGTCCATCTGCATTAGCATGGTTACTCCCAGGTCTATGTTCAACTGTATAGTCCATCCCCTGTAGGGAAATGGACCACCTGAGCAGTTTGGGATTTTCACCCTTCATCTGTGTTAGCCATAAGAGGGGCTTATGGTCTGTCTGAACTGTGTAGTGAGTGCCATGTATGGCCTCAGCTTCTTCAGAGCCAAAACCACAGCAAAGGCCTCCTTCTCAATAGCTGACCAACGTTTCTCTCCAGGGGTCAGCCTTCTGCTAATAAAAGTTACTGGCTGGTCCTGACCTTCATCATTCAATTGTAATAGCACAGCCCCTACCCGCATCTGAGATGTATCTGATTGGACAATGAATTCTTTGGAGTAGTTAGGACTTTGCAGAATTGGTGCAGTGCACATGGCCTACTTCAGGTCATCAAATGCCTTTTGACAGCTGACAGTTCACTGAACTTTCTTAGGCATTCTTTTAGAAGGTAAGTCATTCAGGTATGTCACAGTGGATCCATACCCCTTGACAAATCTCCTGTAGTACCCAGTCAGGCCCAAGAAAGCTCTGACCTGAGTCTGGGTGGTTGGAGCAACCCAGAACATTATGGTCTAGATTTTGCTCTGCAATGGTTGAACCTGGCCTCCACCTACAAGGTGGCCCAGATTAAGTATGGGCGGAAAATCCGTTCCGCTCGCGGATTTTGCGGATTTTCGGTAAATTCGCAATCCGCGAGACCAGCGAATTTCCCGCAAAATCCGCAAATCCGCGAGCAGCGGATTTTATGGCTTGCTCGCACTGTTCGCGTGAGTTCGCGGCTTCCCAGTTCAACCTCGCGACCCGCGAATAAGCGCTAAATTGCAGAAATACGATCTTAGCAAAACTGAAACTACTTACCAGGTTCAAAAGTTCAAGCTCATCATTAGTAGCCATTTCCTGTAGTGCTTCCTGAGGGGCCCCTCCAGAGTTCAGTTGCCTACTTGCAACTATTATGTGACCCTGCTCTGACCCTCAGAATAGTTACACATATGCCACAAAGGTCCTGAATTACAGCTAAGGGAGACAAGCAGGAGCCAGGCTGGAAGTTCAAATCCAGTGACACATTAATCAGCCCCTAATTCATTATTGTCAGTTGGGGCAGGGCAGGTGTTGTAACTAATTTTGCAACAATGAAAGCACTTAGCAAGTGCAAAAGATCACTAATCAGGAAGCACTAAGGAAGCAGGTGCCAGCTAAAAAAATATTCTGTGACACATTAATCAGCCCCAAATTAATTCAGGCACTTGAGGCAGGGAAGGTGTGCTTTGCTTTGCCACAATAATGTACACTGGACAACCAGAGGGTGCTGTGATGAAACAGAGGGTGGCATGGGTGGGCCAGAGGGTGGCATGAGTAGTCATAGAGTGGCAGTGGTGACAGAGGGTGGCAGTGATGAAGAAGAGTGTCCCAAACAGGCTGGACATGTAGAAACAACAAGTTCGCAAAACTTGCGACCCGACAGGTAAGTTCGCGTTTGCGAAATTGTACAAAACCCTCGCGAACTGGCAGAAAACCGCGCGAACAAAAAAAAATAAAAAAATCCGCAAATTTGCGGATTGCGAGTTCGCAAATCCGCAAAATTCGCGAACGCGAGATTTGCAAAATTCGCCCATGCTTAGCCCAGATACACAACCTGACTCTGCACTATCTAGCACTTAGTAGCCTTGGTTGTTAGGCCTGCTTTTTACAGGGCCTCCAAAACATTGTTCAGGTGAATCAGGTGATCTTCCCAGGTGGAGCTAAAGACAGCAATATCATCAAGACAAGCTGCACTATAGGCTTCCAGACCTGTTAAGACGTTATTCACCAACCTTTGAAATGCGGCAGGTGAATTTTTCGGACCAAATGACATTACCACAAATTCATAATGTCCACTAGGGTTTGAAAATAAAATACTGTCTTTGGCTTTGCATTATCAGCTAGTCTGATCTGCCAGTAGCCAGCTGTTAGATCAAATGTGCTCAGAAATTTGGCAGAGGCCAACATATCTATGAGCTCACCTGCTCTATGGATTGGATGGGCATCAGTCTGAGTAACTGCATTGAGACCTCTGTAGTCTACATAAAACCCCAACTCTCTCTTACCACCCTGGGTGTGAGGTTTGGGTACTATGACTACTGGACTAGCCCAAGGGTTATCTGAAGGTTCAATTACTCCCAGATCCAACATTTTCTGGACTTCTGTCCTGATACAGAACATGGTGTCAGGACATGATCAGGGTGCATGTAAATCTTATTTCTAACAGGCAGACTGTCCCCAGTGTCCAATTCATGAGTGCACCAGGTAGTATGACTTGTAGTCAGTGAAAACATATGTCTTAACTGCTCTAGAACTTGTCTGCAGTCAGTGTGCTGCTGTTCAGTGAGGCTGCCTGCCAAGGCTACTCCATCAACTTATCCATCATCAGGGTTGTGAGAGAGCAGGTCTGGGAGAGGGTCTTTCTCTTTCTCCTGTCCTTCATCAGTAGCCATGAGCAACCCCATGTCTTCCCTGTCAACATATGGTTTCAATCTGTTGACATGAAGCACCCTATGGGCGCTCCTGGGAGTTCCATGATCTACCAAATAGGTAACCTCTCCCTCCGGTTCAATATTAGTGTGAAGGCCACTCCACTTGTCTTGCAGAGCTGCTGGGGCCACAGGCTTCAACACCTACACTTTCTGTCCTGGCTGGTAAACAGTCAGTACAGCCTTTTGGTCATACCAGGCTTTCTGTAATTTCTGGCTAGCCTCAAGGTTTTTTGGATGATTGTTTCTTGTACGCAGCCATCCTGGATCGGAGACCAAGTACATAGTCTACAATATCCTGTTGTGGGAATTTGAGAGATAACTCCCATCCCGCCTTCACCAGACAAAGTGGTCCTCTAACAGGGTGCCCAAACAGAATTTTAAATGGGTTGTAGCCAACCCCCTTCTGTGGAACCTCCCTGTATGCAAACAAAAGGCATGGTAGTAGGATATCCCATCTCTGCCTGAGCTTTTCTGGGAGACCCTAAATCATACCCTTTAAATTCTTGTTAAACCTTTCAACTAGACTATTGCACTGTGGATGATAGGGTGTGGTGAACTTGTAGTTCACTTCACACTCCTTCAACATTGCAGTCAAGTAGCTAGACATAAAGTTTGCACCTCTGTCAAATCACTATCTCCCTAGGGCAACCCACTGTTGATAACACTCCCAAGAGGGCTCTTGCCACAACAGGTGCTGTAGTGGTCCTAAGGGGACTTGCCTCTGGGTACCTGGTGGCATGATCCACTACCACCAGGATTAACCTGTGCCCAGATGCAGTTTGGGGATCCATTGGTCCAACAATGTCAATCCCTGCACGTTCAAAGGGAACCCCCACTACAGGTAGCCATTGGCTTGGTAGGTTACACAGGGGCGACAAAACTCCTTTGTGTCTTCAGACATTCGGGGCCAGTGAAAGTGAGGGACAATTCTGTCCCAAGTCTTGTTCTGGCCCAGGTATCCTGCTAAGGGAATATCATGGGCTAGTGTCAATAGGAAGTCCCTGAATGCCAAAGGTAATACCAACCTCATTGTGCACCAGGCTTGGGGTCTCCACTCTTTGAATACAGGAGTCCATCATCCCAATAGATTGTATGGGTGCCACTAGCATTCCCAGCAGCCTCAGCAGCAGCTTGCTATCTGAGGGGTTCAAGAGAAGGACAGGTCTACTGCGCCTGACTCAGATCTGTCCTGAAAGGGCCCGCTGTCCGCAGAAACTCAACCTGATGAGGCTCAAGCACTTCTGGGACAGTTCCTACTTCAGGCTCACAATCAGCTTCCTCAGAAGGCTGTTCCTCACTCTGAGTCAGGGGGGGAGGCACTGCCTTAACCCTACTGCTCCTTTTCTTGGTAGGCAACAAGTCCATCATTCCAGAATCCAGTGTCTGTCAAGTGTTAGACTTTCTGACCTGTGACCTAGTCACTGCAAGGACATGTGTTGAGATTCCTAACATTTCTGCATGGGTCCTAAACTCCACTTCAGACCAGGCTGAAGTTTCTAGGTCATTTCCAAGCAAGCCTTCAACAGGGAGGTCTGCACTTATCACAACCTTCTTGAGGTCAGCTACCCCTCCCCAGGAGAATTAACAACTGCCAGACTATGTGGTCTTGACATTTCTAGCATTGATCACTTCGTAAGTCTCTCCAAGTATGACTTCTCCAGGGTCCAAAAGGTCTGGTATCACCATTGTGACACTTGCCCCTGTGTCCCTGTTGGCCTCAGCCTTTTTCTCATTGATTAAAGGTGTTTTTCTGTACTTGCCCAGATTACTGGGTCTCACAGAGGAGGTCATATCTATGCCTCCATCACAGACCATAACAGTTTGAGTTGGCATTCTGACTAGGCCAGAGTCCATCTAAGATCCCAGGGTTAAACCTACTACACCCTTCTGCTGGGAACCACCGCTTGTAGCTGTACTAGGGGGAACAGTTGCCTTAAGGGCAATGGTGGCTGGAGCTGTCCCCCTTTTGGTACAATCACTAGTCCAGTGACTATTATTCTTACAAACTTTGCACCATGGTTTCTTTGGACCTTCTTTCTTTTTTGATTGGGGACCCCCACCATTAATAGCTTTTTGGAGACCTTGTGAAGACTTCTGGTCTTTACCCTTCTCCCCACCCTTTTGGTCCTGCTTCTTTTGGTCACCACCTTGGTTCTGTACCTTCTACTTCACCCTGGTTCAACTTCTGGCCCAATTGTCTGCCTTCCTTCCCAATTCTTGGGGCGAGGTCAGATTAGTGTCTACCAGGTAAGCATGAGCGAATTTTGCGGATCTCGCGTTCGCGAATTTTGCGGATTTGCGGATTCGCAATCTGCAAAATCCGCGAATTCCCGCGAATTTGCGGATTTTTTTTTTTTGTGTTCGCCCGTGTTTCTGCCAGTTCGCGAGGGTTTTGTACACTTTCGCAAATTGCGAACTTACCTGTCGGGTCGCAAGTTTCGCGAACTTGTTGTTTCTACGTGTCCAGCCTGTTTGGGACACTCTTCTTCATCACTGCCACTCTCTGTCACCACTGCCACTCTCTGACTACTCATGCCACCCTCTGGCCCACCCATGCCACCCTCTGTTTCATCACCACACCCTCTGGTTGTCCAGTGTACATTATTTTCGGCAAAGCAAAGCACACCTTCCCTGCCTCAAGTGACCTGAATTAATTTGGGGCTGATTCATGTGTCACAGAATATTTTTTTAGCTGGCACCTGCTTCCTTAGTGCGCCCTGATTAGTGATCTTTTGCACTTGCTAAGTGCTTTCATTGTTGCAAAATTAGTTACAACACCTGCCCTGCCCCAACTGACAATAATGAATTAGGGGCTGATTAATGGATTTTAACTTCCAGCCTGGCTCCTGCTTGTCTCCCTTAGCTGTAATTCAGGACCTTTGTGGCATATGTGTAACTATTCTGAGGTTCAGAGCAGGGTCACATACTAGTTTCAACTGGCAACTGAACTCTGGAGGGGCCCCTCAGGAAGCACTCCAGGAAATGGCTACTAATGATGAGCCTGAACTTTTGAACCTGGTAAGTAGTTACTTTCAGTTTTGCTAAGATCGTATTTCTGCAATTTTGCACTTATTCGCGGGGCGCGAACTCACGCGAACAGTGCGAGCAGTGCGAGCAAAATCCGCTGCTCGCGGATTTGCGGATTTTGCGGGAAATTCGCAAATCTCGCGGATTGCGGATTTCCCGAAAATCCGCAAAATCCGCGAGCGGAACGGATTTTCCGCCCACGCCTACTACCAGGTACTGATGCAACAGCTGGGTTTGACTTGACAGTTATTAAGAATGTGTTCTCTCATGATCAGATTATACAATCCTGTATAGTGCCACACTTTACTGCCCAACAACCAGCCCTCCAGAGCCTCAGTAGCACAATCTACAAAGTCAACCCAGTCCTGAGTCTGTGCATTCCTGGTGTCTTTGAACTATATCCTGTACTGTTCAGTGGTTAAGTCAAACCCATCTGTCAGAGCACTCTTCAGGACTTTTTATATTCAGCATCCTCTTCTCTTACAGTGAGGAGCTTATCTCTACCTTTGTCTTCAATGGAGAGCCACAAGATTGCTGCCCACTGCTCCTGGGGTACCTTCTTTACTTTGCAGGCACTTTTCAGTGCAGTAATCCATTTCTGGATGTCATCCCCTGTCTGATAGGGAGGGAAAATCTTGCTTAAATTTCTATGGTCCTAATACCTATTGTTAGTCCTGGCATCATTGGCGTGACTCTCCCTTCCATTTTGATGGATTGCCTTCTCTGTTTTGATATGTTTTTGCTGGTTTTATGCTTTGGGCACTGTGCCACTGCTAATTAATGCCACCGTGCAAGTGCTACCTATGTCAAATTGATGTACTAATTGGTCATTCCATGATTGGGTTATTTGATTTATCTGTCAGCCCCTAGTACAGTGCACCATGTGTGCCCAGGGCTTGTAAATCAAATGCTGCTGGTGGGCTTGCAGCACTGGTTGTGCCACCCACAGAAGCAGCTTGTAGAGTGTGTCTCGGGCCTGCCAGTGCAAGACCTATGTGCAGTCTAGAACTGCCATGTCGATTTGGCCAAGTGAACCCACTTGCCAGTCCCTAAACTTCCCTTTGCTACATGTCAGAAACCCCTACGGTAGGCCCAAGGGCAGGGTGCATTGTCAGTATAAGGTAGGACATGCTCTGATGTGTGTATCATTTTCTAATAGTGAATTACAGCCATTTTTGTTTTTCACTATTGAAGGCTACCTGTTCTCCATAGGCTAGAATGGGCAGTTGGATTATTACATTCTTATAATCCTAACTGACTCAGGGAACATGGTAGAAATTTGAATTTAATAAGCCTGAACTCAGAATAATAAAATACATCTTTTAGTAAAGTTGGTTTTAATATTCTGTGATTGAAAATACCACTTTTAGAAAGTCTGTATATTCTTGCCTAACTGTCCAGGCCTGCCTCTGCTAGGTTGTGTATTCCTTGTCTGGGTTTGTGAGTGACAGGGCTGGGGGATTCCAGGAGACAGGCTGGAGCAGCCCGGTGAGGAATAGAGAGATATGCATCTAGATGGGAGGGATGAGTTGTACCTGGGACCTGAATAGGTATGGGCATTCCCTCTACAATGCTGGCTCCACCTCCTGTGGCTTGTCTGATGGTTCTGCCCTGCACTGTGAAAGGAGAGAAGGAATCATGTCAACAGAGTGCTCCAGAGCTGTATCTTCCCTCCCCTGTGCTGGCTCCACCTCCTGTGACACCGCTGATGTCTCTGCCCTGCACGGTGAAAGGAAGAAGAGAGTCATGTAAACAAAGTGCTCAAAAACTGGTTTGGTCTAGGCAGAGGCCTCTCTGCCTTCAGAGAACAAAGTATTTTGGGGTATAAATATTGGGACCCTGATCCCAAGAAATTAGATCACTTCTGGAACAAGAAACCTTTTGCCAAGGAGAAAAACCTAGGAAGCTGCAAGAGTTTTACTGCCCCTCTGCCAGCCAGCTCCCCACTGAATTTTCTTGCTGAGAATTCTGACTCCAGACACTTGCGTGCCGCTGGGATCTATAAGCGTGACGCATCGAGAGGAAGCATGTCACCACCGCAGCTGAAATCGTCGCATCTCCGGAGAAGAGAGCCTTCGCCGTATCTCCCTGGAAGCGTCTGTTTATCGAAGCTGCCTGGTGTCACATCACCGGAGAGAGTGACGCCATGGAGAGAGTCGCTATCGCATCACCGGAGAAGCGTGTCGCAGGGCCTGTCGCGGCTCCAAAGTACAAAGTCATTGCAAGGCTGCCAGGGCATCTACGCATTGTCATCGCATTGAAGCATCAAGGGTGTCATCTTCTTGCATCGCAACTGGATCATCGCATCGCATCAAGGTGCCATCTTGCGCACCACAACTGACCCGCAAGCCGAGAATCTACGCATCACCTCCGCACCGGTAAGGATAACGATGCATCCCATATTCTGCACAAGCATTGAGGCACGATACATCACCTCCCCCGGATCTATGAACAGACGTATCTCCCCGTTTGCTAACCTTTTGTTTACCTTGCGTTATGCATCCAGGTACTTTGTTGAGAACTTTGTTGCATCTATCATCAACTTGAACTAAGAAAGTTTGATCATATTTGAAGCAATCTTAAGTGTAGTATTGTATTGTGAATTTTTGTCATTTGTGGTCGTGTTTAAGTCTGTATAAAGAATACTTATTTTTATAAAACCTTTGTTGTGTCCATCTGTAGTGTTTTCACTGTACTTTGTGTATATTCACAATTGCTTGACACACTGCCTCTGATATAAGCCTGTCTGCTCGTACCAAGCTACCAAGGGGGTGAACAGGGGTTATTGAGTAGTGTAATCCCCTTATCCTGACGAAAGGGTCCCTATTTGGACAAAGGTGAATACAGTTGCCAACTAGAGACCACAGATCTAACACCTATCCCTAGCACTAGGGAAATTGCTGCCACCATAGGGCTCTAGCCCGATATTTTTGTCTTGCTCTTTCCAGAGATAGGATGCCCTTTTCTAAGGCTACTCTTTGTCTCCTTACTCTCAGTTGGGCTTTTTCCATTCACACCTGATGCTCCTTCTTCTCCTTGATGGTTGCCCTCCTATGAGTAGAAGCAGAGGACCCTACAGATGTCCTAGAATAATTGGATTCCACTGAAGAGGATCTATCTTTTCGGGTTCCACCACCAACTCTTCCGGGGAGGAAAAGAGTGGGCCACTTAGGCTTTCCTCATCTGCAGGCAGAACTGGATTCTCCAGGTCTAGTTCATGGTCAACTTCCTGGTCAGCATCAGAGTCTGAATCCTGTGGGATTGGACCCCTAGGATCTTCCTATTCTGCTGCTCCCAACCCACTGCCTACCCTTCCAGGTTCTGAAGCCTTCTTCAGGTCATCTAACAGTAGTACCTCTCTGAGGTGTTGGGTGTTGGCACCTTTGCCAGTCTTCAGTTGCCTAGCTGTACATAGCTTAACTCAACACAAAGAAAGGGAATGTGTCATACTTAGATGTCTGTATATTACTGACATCTGGCAAGGACACACTAGGTCCTGCACCTGAAGGCATAACTAGTGAGATGTGGTGTATGCACTACCTACTCTAGTTGGTTTCCTACTAACTCTCTTGAGTTGTAGTGACGGTGTGGTAGGCCCTTACCACTCAGGACTCTAAGTTCAGTAGAACATACTGTATTCTAAGCTTGGTTTATATGTACCTACTGATACCTTTAGTGGTTTTTCAAATGATATTCTTAAAATTATCTGGTAAAACAATGCAAGCTGGAATCCCACATGGTGCCCACCAATGTGAGTAGTTGGCCTGGCATATGATGTCCACAATTCTAGTGGGCACCTTTCACCAGTCCAAACGACCCTTGATGATGGTAGGTTTAAGACAACCTTATAGAAAGCTATCCTAGTTGTAGCTATGGAGAGCAGCCTTCAGGCTAAGTCTTGAAGGAATGTAAAGCAGCTTGTTTTACCAGTCTATAATCTCTTGAATGATCAAATGAAAGAGCACCACACCAGGTATATGTCAAATATATATGTATTTATTCTAAATACAACCCCTCTAGTCTCTTTATGAGGCTAGAGGCAAAAGTACAATACAAGAACTTTAAATAGCACACAGTAAATAGCACAGTATATGTTTTGCCCTAGGGGCCTCATAAACCATATACTAAGAAAGTGGTATAAGAACCACGTGAGGAATAGAAGTGAGGCCTAGGGCCTGTATAACCGCTGGGGCAACCAGGAACCACCCAAGGTAGGGACACAGGAGATCCACGGGGGACGCGTGCAGTGTCTAAACACAGCCGCGAATCACCATAGACTTCTATGAATAAAGTATAAGTTACAATTTTAAAGTTTAAGGACACTTAGGAGTGGACTGCGGTGAATTAGATTAGGACACTTGAGAGTCAATAACCTCGGGAGCATCGGAGTACTCGTTTTACCTCACCCAGGGAAGCCGGATGCATAGGTGTCTTTTCGTGTCTGGTTCCCTTGTCGATTCCAATGAAGAGCTGCAAAGAAGTGCTGTAGGCGACCAGAGAAAAAGTGTCCGGGTGGATCGAAGGGTGGATCGGAGATCTGAAGAACCTGAAAGCAGAGGGGACAGAGTCTGGGTCACTAGCCAGTTACCAGGATGGCGACAAAAAGATGCCAGCCGATGTCGGGTGCTTTAAGGTGAAGTAGGTGAAACTTGACTCTTCAGCCACGAGGACCAGGAGGCATGAACGATGACCAGCAGCTGGATTTGAGCTGTCCCACAAAGGATGTTGAGTGCTGCAGCATCAGAATCCAGATTGGACCCAACAAGCCTTGGCAACAGCAACCCACGCAAGATGCAAAGATTGGCTTCGGTGCAGACCAGCAAGATCTGAGGGACTCACTCAGTGGAGGGGAGTCAGAACACGTCAGGAGCAACAAGGAAAGCTCAAGAAACAAAGGATTGTCCTTTGTGGGGACCCACTAGCCAATGGACTAGGGATCACAAAGGAGCCTCAAGCTGCTATGAAGACAACGGGCACACAGGACACTCGTGGAGTGTAGGCCTCTCAGCTTCAGTGAAAAAGGTGCTCAGGGCACGGGCAACAAATAGCCCAATGCACAGCTTCGCAAAACTTTGAGAAGTAGGTGTATTTTCAAACTTGCAGCATGTCCAGTAGATCCAGTCCCAAGTCTCGCTTGTTGGCTGCGGGTCTCAGCTTTGCTGGGATCTCGTGTTGGCCTCAGAGATGTCTGGAAGTCTGTGTCTTGTGTTGCAGTATCTTCGGGATCCGGCGGGAGCCTTGAAAATGCAGACCTACAAGATGCTCTAAGGTGCCTGTTTGAACAGGGAGGTCACTCCTTGACCTCAAGGGAGATTTCTTCCGTCTTCAAGTTGATATGGAATGTCGAAGGTCCAAAATTTCATCTTCAGAGTTTCGTCCAGGGTAATCAAAAGTCTCAGTGACTGGGTTCCTGTACTTATACTAAGTTTGGGGGATGGGCTAACCCTAGGGTCCCACCTATGGGAGGACCTGGTGAGGGGGTGGTTACACCCCTTCACCTTTGTACAATTTCACACCAGAGCTTGGTCTGAGTGCCCCAGGAACCGGTTTGAACTGGAAAATGCATAGAGCATATTGTTTTCCCCAGGCAGTGTCTGAAAAGCATTCACTGAATGCAACCCACCCTGCCCCAATACACTAAAGCCTGTCTGGGGAGGTGCTAACACCTTCCCGGGCATGAAACCTATTGTACAACCTCCCCTGCTGCAGTTTCCTCCCGCACCTGGTGGTCAGACTCGTCCACTTTGTGATGCTGGGCTCTTTAAAACTAATACCGGTTATACCAGTGTGTACATATCTTCTTCCTCTAGAAGGGTGGAATGCTACCCCAGCCGCCAGAACTAGCAGGGGGGTAGTATTCCAAAGTGTTAGACACCAAACACGACATGTTTTGATAAAGCCAAACCAAAGTTAGCCTTAACCGCGAGCATTATAATGCACTTACGAGTATATGGTATGGCCCTATCACAGAACAGCTATAAGGAAGGGTTTCTGAAAGCTGCAGAGGGGCTAAGCTCATGCTAGGGCACCCTGTCACACAATACCAAGCACTCTCTCTTCAGGATTGTCAAGGCCTGCCATAGGAGTGACTTATAGGTGTGTGTTTTAAATGGTGGATATGGGTATACTATATCCCAGTAAGGGTTGCTTACACCACCTTAGCCAGGCTGCAAGGGCCGACCTGTGGTGTCATTTTGGAAGGCTTCCCAGGGGTGGCATGATACATGCTTCAGCCCCTGGTAGGCCTCTGGGGTACCTATGCCCTTGGTACCTAAGGTACCATATATTAGGGGCCCACAAGGTAACTCAGTAACCAATCTGGTATGTACCTAATGTACATGGAATCAATTCTAGAGAGAGAACAGCTAGGCTGTGTCCCTGATTAGCAGGGTCACAGCCACACTAAAGTTGAAAAACCAGGGAAACAAAGCATAAAGTGGGGGTAACCATAGGAAGCAGATCCTAATCTCCTACATTCATGATACCCTAGTCTTGTTGTCCTCTAGATGTACCCTTTGTATGCTGTAATTCCACTATACTAGAGGTACTATAGAGTATCTGATGTTTTACTTTTTCAGACTTTCCATTTCTTTGGTTTCTTTTTCCAACCCTTTTTCTATTCTCCTCGCTCTGCGCTTCATTTAACTCTTATTCCCTTTTCTTTTCTGGTTTATTTTCCTTCTCTCTCCTCTCTATTTTACCTATTGTTTTTCATCTGTCTTTGATATATTATTAGATATGATGTAACCTCTAATGAAGTGTTTTTAATGTACCTATTACACTAGGTTTTAATAACGGTGTTCTATTTGTTTTCTTTATTTTCACATAGGACCAGCTCTGTGGTGGTATGTGAGGAGCTGTGCATATAGAGAGTGTAGAGCTATTGTTGGGTCTGCACACCTGTTTCTCCTACCTGGAGAGGCTGAAGAATTAGTCACGGGAAAAGTACTACTTATAGACAGCATGTTATTATTTTCTGTAGATCTTATGTACCGCAGTCTTGGTTTCTTAATTTAACAATTTGTAAGTTATTACTTTCATAGTAAAGTATACTGCTATTAAGTGTGGATACCACAATTTAGACATCATTTAATTCATTTACAGTTAGTGCAAGAGTTGTATAAATTGCCCACTGTGGCTTAAGTGTTGAGAAAACCTGACCTACAAATTGTACTGCACAGTTTGGTTATATTGATCTGTAGCACTCCGCATTCGATTTATATCTAACAGTAAACACTATGTAACCGATTCCGTTTGGAAAGCATACCGAACGACTCGTGACCGTAATGCTTTCCAGATGACTCAGATAGGGAGAGTCTGACTGAATGAGTACGATGCATACGAATCAGTCAGACTCCCATTTACTTCAATGGGAGCCTGTGTTCCGAACGCGAACTCAGGCTTGCATTGAAGAAAGGTGTGATTGGGAATAATCGTGCACCTTGTGAGGGGCACCCTTTGGGGCTCACAATGCATGGCTGAATAAAGGGGTCTCAAATGTATCCCCACTTGCCCGATTCGTAGGGCCCTGGGTAAAGGGTGGCCAGCTGTGGGTCTCTAAAGACCAATTCCGAAGTGTTTTTGATCTGGGAAAGCCGAATCGGAAAGGCTGTCCGAATCGTTCATCGTACTTGCTCGCTTGGAAAACCTAGTCCATAGAGATGCACGAATTGGCTCTGGAGCGCTCGTTCTCTCTGAATGCCTTCTGGAACCAATTCGGTCAATGCTAAGGCGTTCCAGGCATCGTACTTGGTTGTACAGAACTGTGAACGATTCAGTCAGAAACAAGGGTTCCGGATCGGTTTAGGCAATTCTGAATCCGATTGGGAGCTCTTCCAACCGAGATCGAATCTACCCCTATGTATATAAAATTTGCAATGCCCCCTCGAAGACTTGATACATACATATGGAGCATTGTGTAATTGACCTAATATATTTATTAACACTGGATTGAGCCAACCCCATTGATACCAGCTTTATATATCTTCAGTAACAAGGAATTACTAAATTCTCCTACTGCATGTTTTTGGATGGTTGCAATATTTGTCAGACTTTTCATAACATATACATACTGTACAAGTCCATTACTTGCCTGCTGGGACTGTACTATTGTGAACTTTTTAGTTCCGGACCAGTGCATCAACTAATTACAGTACACATATTATCATTATTTTGATTCTGATCAAGTGGTTGCTATGATATGTATTTTAAGGCCTTGTGGTTGTCATACTAATTTAATTCACAGATATGCACTTTGTATGTACTTAATCAGGATTTCTTATGCATTTTGTGCATGTTCTAAAATGGCCGAAACTCTCACCAACCTCATATACCACTCTGATGGGTTATCTGTGGTTTATGTCTATGTATGTTCTCACAAAGAGAAAATGTTTCAATGTATGTACCCGTGATCAAGGCATGTTCCATGCCGAAACGTGTTTTGCTATTCGGCAATGTTGGCAATAAATCAAATATACTGAATATTATTGGATGTTATGGTTTGTGGAGGAAGTGCACATATTGGGGCGTGTCGTACATTTGGCTTTTGTAATTCTATGTGTTTGGGCCCTGCATACCCTGACATGCACTGGTGCTGCTCCTCAGTCATGGCATTTTGAGGATTGTGGTACACATTTGTTAACTGCAACCGGTGAACCGCAGAACCGTTTGAACAGTACACTACAGAGGTGGATGGACTTTTGTGGTAGAGGATTGAAAGCGGAATGCAGCCGGTAACGGAAAACCATTGCCATGCGGCGATGACTCGTCGAGTCGGAAGACCCGAGGTAGGAGCCGCGACCAGGGAGATAAGTACCGTCCCTGCGACACACCTACCAGGGCTTTCCATACACATGGATTTACTGGATGACCAGTCTGCGATAACATTGCATGCGCTTTTAGCAAGTCCATCCCACTCTGTGTTCATTGTAAGACTTTCTGCAGGCATCTCTATGTGGCCCTGGAGCGACATTGCGTAGCTCTTTTCAGGGCCTCCTTCCACAATGCCATTAGGATTATTGTTTATTTATCAATACAAAATAAGTGATTCTAGCTAAAAATAGAATGTAACTCCAAAACACGAAGGAGGCAAAATGTGAATGAACTCTTCACAAATATTAACAAGCCGGTCCCCTCGAGCACCAGAGCGAGTGTTTCAGTCTCTCTAAGTAAAAAATATTACAAGTTGGAGAAATTGATAAAAATGTCAATTTCAAAATGGTGGAAAGCCATCACACTAGAGAAATATTTGGAACAAGAGAGGGTGCCCTAGAATTCTCTTTGCGCCATCATATGAGCAGGCAGAGCCTGAATGGATTACAGAATAGCTGAGAATAACAAGGACCCCCTGGGTAGTGTAAATCTATAGACTCCTAGGGCAGGGTAGCAACAGATGCGAAAAATTCCTAGGACGTCTAGGTATGTCAGTGTACAATATATTAACAAAATATACAGTTAATCACAAGAATGGAACAAGCATAAAAAACTCGAGTTTTTTATGCTTGTTCCATTCTTATGATTAACTGTATATTTTGTTAATATATTGTCTTATTATACAATTTATGTGTAACCTTTTATGATTTCTGTATGCAATGTTGTTATAGACATTTTTTACTTATTCATTTGATTAATTGACCGTTGGTCAGTTTCAATATGGTTTTTAATACATAAGAAATAAAAAAAATTGTCATTTCACTTCCATTGTTCCTTCTCGATAGCTGGCCCTACTTCAATGTACACTGACATACCTAGACGTCCTAGGAATTTTTCGCATCTGGATTACAGAATAGGCCACTAACCTTATGGACTGTTCCAATTAAACTATGTCTTTACTGGTTAAATTTGCATGGAAAGAGCACTAGATACTAGTGAAATCCATTGAACAATTGGAACAGGTAAAATTTCGAATGAAGATAGCAAGGATTCTTCTGAAACCAAATTGGAGTTAATACCTAAAAGATTAAATAAATTATTCAGGAAAAACAAAGCAAATTCTCTAGAGTTCAACGTGATTATCAAGAAGGTAGAATCTTCACATTCAACCTCAGATTCAATGACAACAGCAGTATTGTGACAACCTCATCGACTCTGGTAAACCTCCAAACAGGGGAAATGTGGTACTCCAGAAGTGATGTGAGTGACAGCGATGTTATGTTATGTTATTTAATCTCTTGTATAGCGCACGGCGACTCAAAAAGAGTATCCCGGCGCTTTTGGTTAAGGAGTGCTGCATCATAATAACATAACACGTTTAAAAGAAGGGGACAAAACAATGAAGACATAAAGAGCAGACAAAATAAGATCTACTGAGTGAACAGCCACGTCTTAAGATCCTTTCTAAAAGCCAGTAAGCTGGTTGCTCCCCGCAGAGAAAGTGGTAGGAAGTTCCACAGCTGTGGTGCAAGTAAACCGAAGGAGCGGCCACCCACGCGGGCTTTCTTCACTCGCGGGACCACCGCCAGGAGCAGAGACTCAGACCTCAAGGAGCGAGTTGGGAAATAAAAAGTCATTCTCTTTTGAAGATATTTTGCTCCCATTGCATGGAGGGCCTTGTAGGCCAAGGTCAGAGCCTTAAAGGCAATCCGTTTCCGGACTGGAAGCCAGTGCAATGTTTTCAACAGCCCCGTTGCACTAGCCCGCCTATTTAAGCCAAAAATGGCTCTTGCAGCCGCGTTCTGCACCACTTGGAGCCGCTGCAACAAGTATTCTGGTAGGCCCAAGTAGAGAATGTTAGAATAATCTAACCTGGACCCAATCAGAGCCTGTACCGTCAGCCTCCTGTGCTCCTCAGACAACAGGGGGAGAAACCTCCGCAGCATCCTGAGGAGGCCGAAACAGGTGCCCGACACCCCCAAAATCTGAGATTTTAAAGAAAGCCTGTTGTCCATCTTGACCCCCAAGTTCTTGGCCATTTTGGAGGAGCAAGACGGAGGAAACATGTCAATGGGCCACCAGGCCTGCCAATTGGGCTCGATATCACACCCAAAGAAGAGTACCTCAGATTTCTCGGAATTGCACTTGAGGCTGTTCAGTTGGAACCAATGAAAAACAGCCCCAAGGCAATCCCGGATACTCTCCCCATCAAAGTCACCTCCTCTCTTACATGAGAAGAGGAGCTGGGTGTCGTCCGCGTAGGATACGATCCGGGCCCCAAACGACTCCGCCAACGCCGCCAAAGGAGTCATAAAGATATTAAACAGGGTCGGGCTCAGAATCGAGCCCTGAGGGACCCCGACTCTCAGAGGCGGCATCACGGCGGAATCTGGCGAGGCCCAGACCGTTTGCCGGCGGCCAGCTAGAAAGGAGGAAAACCAGCTGAGCACCGTCCCCCGCAAACCTATCTCATGAAGTCTCACGAGAAGGCCGTCATGGGGGACGGTGTCGAAAGCCGCCGACAAGTCCAGCATCACCAGCATGGCTTTGCCCCCCGAGTCCAGAACACCTTTAACAGTCTCCAAAACCTCAAGGAGCGCAGTCTCTGTGCTGAGATGGGGACGAAAACCCGAGATGTCTAAGAGAAATGCATCGGTGCAGCAGATATGGATTCAGTGTAAGGGACAAATTTTGGGGAGGAATTCCACCTACTGAATGAAGACAAGAGTCAACATCAATGGCAGAAGGTTTGAGGTTGAGGCAGGGGAAGAGGATGAGGAGAATGACACAAAGTCAGAGTCAAGGCAAAGGAAGAAAAAATATATAATCAACAAGAAAAGAAGGATAGGCAGATGGAGCAAAAGCATCAGTAACTCCAGTGGAAATGGAAACAAGGGGGAGAAATGAAAGGATGATGAAGACTTAATAATGTGGTAAATCTATCAAATAGTCTCTTACTGATACAGAGACTAAGATTTTACAGTTTGATCTATCTTTTTGCCCAGTTAATCCTTTTACCTAGGCACCAAATAGGATTGACTTGTTTAAATTTGTGAGAAAATTAAAACTACAACAATGGTTAAAAATACCACTGCCCCCATAACAACTAGAAGACTCATATCTAACGATCTACTATTGGGACATTGACACATTACTCTGACTGAACTAAATAATGGAAATAGAAGGTACCAGCCAAACTCCAATGAACTTGACATCTATGGGATCTGAAGTCAGAGAAAGTTGCCCTAATGATTTCAAGTCCAAATCTACCTTGAATCCATCTCTGTCCCCCAGTGTGATTGATACTTTTGAAATGTTAGTTTCTAATGACCTTAAACAATTGGCTAACAAACTAGCTGGTGGTCCGACAACCTATCCAAGAATTAAAGATTGGCTCGCAAGTTGTTACAGGTGGATTACAGTATTGTCAGCCGACAATCTGAGGAAAGGGCACTGTTGTGATCAAAAATAGACAAGATTGCCTTGGGGAAGGTATGAGATAGTTGAATGTACAGGAATGCCATTAAAGGGTCGCCAAAGAAGCCACTGAAGAATCTAATACCATCTATCGACAAAAGCTAGCTGTATGGCATAAGCAAGGGCTTATTGAGTGAGATGAGTATGCCTTTTTGTTAAACAGAATTCCTAAAATTGCAATTCTGCACCTATATACCAAACTTCATTAAGACCCCATAGAACCACCAGGGAGATCTATTGTGTCCTCTATTGGTTCTAGACCATATATTAAATTACACAAATGTTTTCTTACGTCCATATGTGATGTGACTGCATTTATATATACAAGACAGTAAGTACTTTTTACGGGAAATGCAAACATCATCTGGCAAGCTAACATTATTCTTATTATATTGGATGTTTCCAGTCTGTACACATCCATTAGGCACACTGACGGTGTGCGGGCATGTAGAAACGTTTTAAAATCTTGTTCCAACAACTGTTTACACCACACTGAAAATAATCTCAATGATCTTATTCTGCCTTGAGAATAACATTTTTGTCTCCAATGGTGCCGTCTTCAAACAAACACAGGGAACGCGATGGCCACTAATTTTGCTCTGCTTATGTCAACCTTATGATTGGTTGGTAGGAGCAACAGGTGTCCAGAACCTTTGAAGACTACAGTGCCCATGATCTACTGTGGGCACAGTATATAGGTGACCTTTTTGTTGTCTGAAGGAGAAGTCACGTTCAGGCTAATAGGTTCATCTTGAAACTAAATGATAATGACTTCAAATTGAAATTTGAAGGGCATATCTATGATATTCATGTAGATTTCCTGGATACTCAAATAGTACTTGAGAACACTAAACTTACTTCTAAGCTCTATAATAAGAAGACCGTAGAGATCACTCTATTAAATGTTCAGAGTAGTCACCCCGAGAATTTGATCAACTGTATTCCGTATGGTGAGTTGCTGCCAGCTCTCAGGAAATGCAGTTCAGAAGCTGGGTTTCTGGAAGAGTGTAAAGTAATGACTGCGGGCTTCAAAACACGAAGCTATAAAGAAGGTCCCATTCAAAATTCATTAGCCAAAGCAGAGGGCATGGTAGGGAGTCAGTGCTAGCCCCCAAAACTGAACCTGATACCGAAGGCATGCCTATCTTCAGATTCATAACTACCTTCAATAACAGATCACATGATGTAAGAACATGCCCCCCAAAAAATGAGGCATTTTAAAAATAGAAACAATGCTGAATAACATAGTAGAAGAACGTTTAGATAGTATCACTTTCAGAAAGGGACGTCCTAGAGGGATACATTATGCAGAAACTAAATAATAAACACTTTTTTAACAATCGATTCGCTGTAATACTGTGCCAGGAGTGGTAAATATCTATTTTACAGCTCAGCATGGATGGCACTGTGCTAAGCCTATGCGTAAAGACTTTGCTGTAGAAATGGCAAACGCCTTTCTATCTTGGCAGGGATTGCACTGTTGTAATCCTATGGCTAACAACGTTGATAGAAAAGGAGACCTTTGAGATCAGCACATTAAGATTGTTGCTGGTGTTGCAGGGTGGTCTATGCAGGAGCTGCTCTCCACCTAAATATGGGAACTGCCCACAATTCTCTTCTTCTGTTTTGCATCATTTATACAGCACTCTAACCCTGCAAGGGTATTGTTTTGACTTAGATGGGTGCTCACTTGTGTTTGGACAAAACTAAACATCTCTGAAGAACTGTAATGACAGTGAAACACATGTCAGGAGTTGTTTTTACTCATTCCAGGTTGGCTTGGATGGTATTTTACCAATCCAAAACTGTAATACTGTGTCTGGAGTGGTAAATGGCTTTGTCAAGTCAAGTCAAGTCAATTTTATTGTATTTAACTATTAAAAATTATTACAAAATGCATTTAGATCATCATAGGACATAAAACACTTTTTAAAATATTGGCAAATAGAACTGTTTGTCAAATGGCAAAGTAAGTGTCATATATTTCAGTTTGGTGGTATGATTCCAAAGTCAGCTTGCTGTAAGAGAGATTGGGCTTTCATCATATATTTGACCCCCCTGCTGGCCAACATAGGACATGATCCATCTAGCCATCGGATTACGGCTTGCCTACAAGTCCGAATGGTCAATTTGTTAAAAATGGCTTTGTCATTTTACAGCTAAGCATGGATGGCACTGTGCTAATTCAATGCTTAAAGAAATTACAGCAGAAACAGCAAAAGGATTTGAGCCAGATGTAGGTAACTTCCATTTACCGATTCCTTGATAATGATTATTATCGAATCGCTATTTAGGAATCGGTAAATGCAATGTAGGTAGGAATCACTAAAATATTAGAAATTTCTCATCATTCCCTAATACCGAATCTGTAATACCGATTTGTTACTAAGGAATACCCAGCCATTCATTCCAATGGTCCAGGAGGCCCATAGAAATGACTGGAAAGACATTCCCTATTAGCGATTTGGTATTACCGAATCGTTAATAGTGGGAGGCCAGGGTGTCCAAAGGACACCCTGTTGCAACACTGAAATGTGCATGTGTGCACATGTGGCGCACTTACATGCCCTAAGGGCATGGGTGTGTGCCACATGGCACATTAAAAAAAGTAAAAAAGTGCTTATTGGTAGGAAATCGCTATTTACCACCAACTTGGAGTTGGTGGTAAATAGTGATTTCTTAAGGCTGAGGTGCACTGTTTCAGTGTTACCTACATTGCATTTAAGGAATTGTTATTACCGATTCCCTAAATGCAAGAGCAATAAGGAATCAGTATCAAGGAATCAGTATTTACCCATTCCTTATTTACCGATTCCTTACCTACATCGTATATGGCTAAATACCGGTCAGTAAAACTGAAATGTACTGAATTTCGGCATTACCAACCGGTATTTAGCCACCTACATCTAACCCTTTATCCCTTTCTACATCGGCATGGTTTGCACTGTGCTAATACCATTCTTACAAACTATGATAGAAAAGCAGACATTTGAGGTGAGCAAATTCAGAGTGTCGCTGGTGTTGCAAGGTGTTCTATACATTGCCATTTGATGAAAAGTTCAGATAACGCTTTTCGACTCACAAGAGCCTTAGTCGCATGACCACAACAATTCATTCGGCAACTAAATATAACGTCAGTGCAACAAACAATAAACAAAATAGAAAACAGGAGCTTGTTTGAGTTTCACAGGAATTTTTAATGTAGACAAATTATTTCTCTCATTTCAGTTTAACATATAAATATCCACAATATACAGAATAGTCTGTTAATAAAATAATTTTCATTTTTTTTAAACAGATACATTGAAATAAACAAAAAATAAAGACAAATATTATGGTACAGTTCCTTTAGTTACTTTCTGTATAGAAGACTCACACTCCCATAGTGCCCTTGAATATTCAATGAAAAACACGATATGGCACCATAGGAAGTACAGGGATTCCAAAATTTGCTTAGGTCAATAAATGAGATTCAAGATAGTCATCATATAGAAAGATATAGGGTCAAGTACGCAGGCATAGCATTCCATTTCATCCTCAAGCGAAGGATGAGAGAAGGATGCGGGTCAAGCGGATGGATCTGCAAATTATAATCAGACTAGAAATAAATTGTAGAACAAAACATAGTCAATTAGGCTATAGTAGCGGAATTTTTCAAAGAAGAGGTTCCACAATGATGTTACTTCTTTGTGCAGATTGTTCCTGACTACGTAGTGCTCATCAATGTATAGGTGTCCTGTGCCAATCTAAATTAAATAAATAGGTAATTTCCGGTAACCATGAGACATCTAATAAGTTTCACAGTTGTCATCCTATTTACTAATGGTACTTTAAATAACCCATAGATTCAAATCTATTAGTTCAAGGTTAAGACATGAGAAACATTAGAAAGCAAGAGTTTTAGTAGATGGACAACACATACAGATATCAACTGAAAATAAGGAAAACATCCTTTAAAGCAAAAACTAAGAAGAATGACAATAATCCGTATTGGTTTACTGCCTTTTTACATTTCAAAATACCAAAACCTACAAATGTTTCACAAGGAATTGAAAAAATAAATAAAGTAATTCAGCTAACTGTATGTGGGAAAAATGGGAAAGGGATACGGTTGTGGGACAATAGTAATCATCAATGTAGGCTCATAAATATGAGTGTTATTTCTCAGCATTGTTCATCCCATTTGGGGACAAATAACCAGCTTGTTGAATAAATCTCGATTCCAGTCTGCAAAGAGCTATCACTTAATTGCCCCCTCTTGGGTGTGTGAGCACAGTGTCTAGGCCAAGAACTTCACTTTGGTCAAGTCACTTTGATGTACCTCACAAAAGTGTCTGGCTGTAGTGTAGCTTAGGTCATTAATAGTGATGTCCCTCCAATGTTTCAGAATTCTTTTCTGGACAGGGAAAGTAGTTGACACAATATACTAAGTTGTAAGGACACATAATTGCATAGACCACAAAATTGGTTTTAGAAGTGATGAATTTGGGAATTATCCTGGTCTTATCACATTATTCAAGCTCGGTATTAGAAATGCTACCGCTGTATCTTTAGGCTTTACAATTCCTACAGCAATCAAAACCCTTGGCGCATTCAAGCCAATTAGTGTTTTTAGATTTCAAAATGCTTTGAACTAACATGTCCTGAAGGGACACATTCCTTTGGTATGTTATACTTGGGCTATCTTCTATTATGTTCTTTTAAACTTTGTCTTGATTTAGAAAACCTCGTTTTTTCTTAAGAACATTCCTTAGCATTCTTGCTTGGTTAGTGTATTGCGTGATAAATCGTACTTTCTCGTTCTTTTTGAGATTTTGTTTTAGTGCAGGGCAGAATAAGGCCTGTGTTTTTGGGGTGTTATCAGCTCTTGTTTTGCAAACTTAAGTTTATCCTGTGGGTATTCCCTAGCACAGAACATCTTATACATCTCTATTCTCTTTTTCCAAGTAGTTTAAGCCTGAGCTGGAATTTCTCCTCACTCTAAGGTACTTGCTATAGGTGACACTCCAACGGAAACTGGGGGCATGGCAACTTGCTGATTGCAGGACGGAGTTCCCTGTGGTAGATTTACTAAATAGTTCAGTTTGCAAGTTTCCATCAACGATGTTTATTCTTGTATCGAGCA
This sequence comes from Lissotriton vulgaris, assembly GCF_964263255.1. Taxonomy (NCBI): domain Eukaryota; kingdom Metazoa; phylum Chordata; class Amphibia; order Caudata; family Salamandridae; genus Lissotriton; species Lissotriton vulgaris. Next base: position 182,108,021 of record NC_141688.1, on the reverse strand, counting down.
ACTCAATGGTTTCCGGTTATAATACATCATAAAATTCAGATTCACATCATTGCTGTTCAATTTTTTTACAAAGACAATCAAACCCTCCTCATTTCCCTCCCATACAAAAAACACAAGATGAATGTACTGCAGCCAGATGCTAATCCTCTCAGCCATTCCACCAGATCACTGCCCCAGTGCACCTGTTCCTCCCACCAGCCCATTGCTGAGTTTCAGTCAGGGCCGGCTTTAGTGCTCGTGGCACCCGGTGCCACAATCACTTTTGATGCCCCAACGTCCCAAGACCGCCTCCTCGGATTTTCCCATAACCACCTACAAAAGTGCCCCTCATCTCTCCTCTCATAAGATATTGCTAAACACAGTGCCCTCTTGAGGTCACAGCGCCCCCATCCACAGGTCAGTGCCCAGTGCGGCTGCACCAGTCGCTCTGCCCTAAAGCCGGCCCTGGTTTCAGTGACTGTGGGCGAAACAGATGCCCATCTCAGTTCCTTGTGTCTGTTTGTATAGAACCTTTTCAAATAAAAATACATGTTCCTTTAGGCATAAATCAATAATCCTTAACAACATGAGAGTGTGCTCTAACATACTGATGTTTCTAGTACCTAAGTAAAATTCACACACTTTTATTTTCATGTCTGATGCTTGTTTACAAGCTCTCAACATCCAGATAACCTAGACAACATTCTTTGCCCCAGAAAATAATCTGGATCGTTTGTGAAAATTCTGTGGTGTCCCTTACATATGAATTGAGACTCTGTACAAAGGGAAAGAGAAAGTGATAAAAAAAATTGGAGTATTCTTAACAAGACTATTCTTGGTATTGTAGGGGTGGATATTTCAAAAAATGCAATTCACCCCAAGTTAAGATTTGTACATCATGCCAACCCTTTAATTGTCTTAATATATTCCACCTGTTTGTTGGTCATAATATTTATCTCAACTCTAACATAATGTTTAGGGTTCTTTAGTTGCCATAAGTCTTGCTTTACATAGTTTTCTCTGCACATAAAAACTATGTTCCCACCCTTATCAGATGGCTTGATCACTAGGTCAGGATCTTTCTGTAGTGTTTGTATCATTGCCATTGGTCCTTACATAGGTTGTGAGTTCTATTGATCTCTTCATATTGAGTAATAACTCATCGTCTGCAGCTACCTCACAAAATATATCAATATTGTCTTTGGGTGATTGCAGAATATACTGTAATGGGGGCTTCAATTTGGTATTTTCAGTTGTAGCTGTTTCCTACTCATGTGTCAATCTCAGTTCTCTTAAATGTCTAGGATCAAATAGGTCACTGAAATCTCCTGGTATACAGATAGTATCCATAGTGTCAAAGTGATGTAACATATATAACATCTGACAAACACACACTGCAGACTGCTGCTAAATGTTATCTGCTATGAATTGTCTACTACACGAAGGGTCTGTTTGTATATATTACCTACTGGCGGTCACCAGTAAATAGTCATAGTTAGGACAGTGTTTCCATAGGAACAGTTTTTTTTGTTTGCCAATAACGTTGTCGGTGTTTAACAATTCCTTGCCAAATTTTCAATATTAGTATGACGCTAAATTCAGATCCTGTCTGGAAAGTTTCGGGACAAGCGGGGGCTGAGAAAAAGGGGGGATCCAAAATGCATTTTTCCCATGAAAAGTTCCTTAGGGATTTCATTTTATACAAAACTACATCCAAAACTGCTGAACGGAACTACACTAAGGGGCCGATCAGGATCGCGGACGGACTTGCGTCCGTCCGCGACCCCAGAGCAGGAGGGAACCTCCGCATTGCATGCGGAGGTCCCTCCTGTGCAATTAGGATGTGACCGCCACCCTGGCGGTCACATCCTCTATTTTTAACATTGCGGAGGGTGCAGCTTCAAGCTGCACCCGCGGCAATGTTAAAAATGCACGCATTGCTTTTGCATGCAGAAAGAGGCAGGCACCGTGCGGTGCCTGCCGCTTTCTGCATGCAAATGCAGGCGGGTACCATAGGTACCCCCCATGTGCACCCCCCACCCCCCCCTTCACCTAGGGGGCCCGCAACGGGCCCCCGCAGTGAAGTTCCGTATGCTTTTCCACGGCAGGAAACGCGCCGCGGAAAAGCATAATTCACTGCCCATCCTAATATGGTGGACGGTGTCTGAGAGACACCGTCACCATATTAGAGCTTTTCCGCCGCGGTTGTAAGCCAACCGCGGCGGAAAAGCTGCGGACGGAAACCAGGACCCACCAGCCATCCTAATGTGGCGGTGGGTCCTTGGTCAATCCGCTGCGGTTTTTCCGCATCCTCGGGCCGGCGGTGGCTTCCGCCGGCCCCGAGGATGCGGAAAAACCGCTATCCTGATCGGCCCCTAAATTTGGCAGAAATGTAGCTGTTGGCTCAGAAAGCGACCTTTTTGTGAATTGGTGTAAATCTGTTTAGTAGTTTTGGTGATATTAAAAGAAATCTAAATTTGAATCTATAGGGACGCAGATCTGCTCATGATTCCCGTGCTTAAATCTTATTGGCTGCCAACACCCGAGCCAGGAAGTGTTGGCAGCTTGTCTTGGAACTCAGCTTTAGCTGAGTCCCACAAAAAAATGTTTAAAGAAATAACAAGGGGGCAGGGTGGGATTACCCTGGCCCCCAAGCTTTGGTCTTAGGGTCCCAGAGGGACCACGTTATGGGGACAATCACCTTCCCACACAAAGTGAAAGTAGTTTGCACATCCCCCCTGGACTGGGGACAACCATCTCCCTGGTGCCAAATAAAAAATGTACACATGGAGAGGGGCCATGCGGTCCCCATCCTGGGCCAAATATGTCATCAGGAACCACAACCTCCGTGGGGACGGTCCTTGCAGATCAAAGGAATGGGTCTGCACAACCCCCTCCTGGAGCGATATGGCGCTCGGGACCAACCCCCCAGGGCTGACTCCTGCTATGTTCTGGGGTGCCCACCCCTAGGACATATCTGTTAGATTTAGCTTGGTGGGAGCTGCAACAGCTTCTGCCAAGATAAAGCAAACACTAGCGGTGGGAACAATGAAATTGCACTACCCTGCTAGATGTGGAGGTGTCATCTCTTTCTCTAGGCAAACTAAAGGTAAGAAATGCCAGAAAGAGGCAAAATAAAGATCAGAAAGGAGCAGTAAGAAGAAAAATAAAGGTCAGAAACGAGCAGAAAGAGGCAAAATAGAGGTCAGACAAAAGCAGCAAGAAGGAAAATGAAGGTCAGAAACTAGCAAAAAGAAACACAATAGAGGTCATAGGTGAGCAGGAAAAGGCATAAAACAAGCAGACCCCACTCAGGCACTCATGCACTCACTCAAGATTAACTTAAATGCTAAATTTGGATTAGTAGCAACTATAGAATTATTCAAGGACTCATTTTTATAGTCATCCAAAACCCAGTTATAGTAAAACTGATGTGTTTCTATTAAGCAACAGATTATAAAAAAAGAGAATGTTTAAGTTTATTAAAAAGTTACCATTCAATTGCCTAAAGCCTCTAGAGGACTTTCTCGAGGTAGTCAAATTCCACCTGGATGGCTCCACTGGCTTGAATTGTGGGTTGCTCACAGAAAGAGGACAACGGGCCTAGGTGTGGTGAGCTACCGGTCTTAGCTTGGCAAGATGGCCTGGGGCCGTGCCAAAGAACTAGTTTCACTTCAAATAGGCCTACCCTGGCATAAACAGATGAACTTGATACCAAACCTTTCCCCTTCCATTGTACCTCTAGCCAACTTGGCGCAAGAACCTGTTTGAGAGGGAGCTGCTCTAGGACTGGTAAGTTTGTTCATTACCATAGCCACACCTCTTGATGGGGACTGGGAGCTTTGCAGAGAGGAACACGGGTTCTGTCCTATTGGATTGCCTCGGAATGCTGAGAAGTAGTGTTTGGACAGGTTTAGAGAGATGAGATTGCATCCTAAGATTGGCTCAGGTGCCTGGCATCTAAAATGTTTCACTCACCCTGCAAATAGGAGAGACAGTGTCATGATCCGCCATTGAATGACACTCAGCAAATTCAGCCATAGTAAGCAAACTCATGTATGGAAAGTTATGTCAAACTACATTGTGTCATGGATCACTGTATATGTATTGCAACCCCTCAAGCATTTCCTTAAGTGGAACTATGTGCCCATTTCATGAAAAACACTTCTGCCACACTATGTGTAGGTGGGGAGTTGCTTCAGTACTGTTGCCTCATTGTAAGGTTGATTGAAACCACTGAGAGATGCTGCAGTCTTTCAGCATCTCAGCAAATCTCTGCAGTCATTTTTGGCATGGTAATATTTAAAACAGTTCCAGGAAGCATGGTTTCCTTTGCCTCAAGATTGTTGTCTAGGAAAGTACTCAACATTGACTCTGAAAGCTCACCTGAAGAAAAACAAGGAATCCAGCATCCAAGCAAAAGGGCTTGGTCTAAGATTATTTTATGTATATAATTGTGCATTTCTGGGATCCAAACACCAGACATTTCTTCCTGGGGTAGATTATGTGTGATACACTTGTACACAGAAAAAAGCAAACTTCTTAAAGCCTCATGGTCTAGATTGTTGAAGAAGTAGACTCCTGCCTTTCCCCTCCGAACCCACAGATATCAACTGCGGCGTACCCCCAAGGATCATCTCTCAGCCCCACGCTCTTCGACATCTACATGGCACCTCTCGCTGCCATCATCAGACTGCATGGACTCAGCATAGTATCCTACGCCGACGACACCCAGCTAATCCCGTCCCTCATGAAGGAACCCGACACCATCAGACTCAGCTTATAGGAAGGAATGAAAGATGTTGCATCCTTGATGAGCAACATCTGCCTAAAGCTCAACTTGGAGAAGACAGAAGTCTTTGTCCTTAGACCCACCTTTCTCAGCATGAGACAACTTCTGGTGGCCCACTGACCTCAGCAACCCCCTACTCCCACGGACCATGACTGAAACCACAGCATCATACTCGACTCCTCCCTCACCATGACCAGACAGATCAACGCCGTCGCCTCACCCTGTTTCAACACCCTCTGCATCCTATGAAAGATCTTCAAGTGAATCCCCCCAATCCAAAATCACCCACGCACTCACAACATGCAAATTGGACTACGGAAATGCACTCTTTGCCAGAATCAACAAATCCCTGCTCTGCAAGCTCCAGACCATCAAGAACACTGCAGCCAGGCTCGTCTTTGGTATCCCATGCCATGAACACATCACCCAACACCTGATAGACCACCACTGGCTCCCCGTTGAGCAGAGAGCAACCTTCATACGACTCCCTCACACCTACACATCTTCCCACAACACCGGACCCCAATACCTCAGCGAAAGAGTCTCCTTCCACGTACCCAAGAGAAACCTCCGCTCCACCGACCTTGCTCTTGCCGAAACTCCACTCATCCGTAGAGCCAGAGCGGGTTAAAGAGCCTTCTCCTGTCACGGCAAAGACCTGGAACGAGCTCCCGATCAACATCAGAAGCTCCCTCATTCTACACACCTTCAGGAGGAACCTCGAGACCTGGCTCTTCGGCTGACTCAGAGCTGCACATACCCTCAACGCCTTGAGACACTCATGGGTCACAAACCCCTGATTGATTGATTGATTGATTGATTGATTGATTGATTGATTGATTGTTTAGGTCATTGTTCAAGAGAATAATGAACAGTTTTAAGTGAGAATAGCCAAGAGTGTGAGATCAATGCTTTAGAAGGAACAAATTAAGAGATCACTACTGAAGAAACAGATATTAAATTACTAAAGGTATAACATGGGTCCTGTGCTTGCTTTGTCACTGCATTCAAGCTAACCTGGCTGATTTGGGGTGTGCCACCAAAACCGGTCATAGGATGCTTGTTTTCCAGTCCAGGAAGGACCTGACCCAGTTCCCATGGGGAGCTGGGTCAAGACTGATTTGCATATGGCTGGGTCCAAACTGATGTGGCAGGGTGAGCTAAACAACAATGGATTTAACTCAGATCTGTGACTGGAGGTGAGGGTTTGACAATGTTAAGCATTCCATGCACCATCCTTCTGTGTTGCCATAGTTCACCTTAGTGTTAAGGATACGCCCAGATGTGGGTCCTGTGCTTAATTTGCAACTGGATTCAAGCTATCCTAGCTGATGGAGGGGTGATACCCTGAATCTGGTCCCAGGATGCTTGTTTTCCAGTCCAGGAATGACCTGGCCTGGCAGTCTGGGCTGGACTGTTCAAATGGGGAGCAGGGTCAAGACTGATTTGCATATAACTGGGACCAAACTGGGGTGGCAAGGCGAGCAATAAATCAATGGATTTTACCCAGATCTGTGACATGGGGTGAGTGTTTGACGATGTTTAGCATTCCGTCATCTTTTTGTAATGCTATAATTTAAGATGAGACATTATCATGGTCATGTTTGAGGATATGTAATTGTGGAAGGTTCTTATATATTTGTATTTTGTAGAATGCAAAAAGACAAACCTTGAAGAGAAGAACTTCTGAGATAAAGACAATGCCCCAACCACAAGTTCATGACCAAAGTGAAGCAAGTATTCACTACACATCATACCCCCAGGGTTTCCCTATTTGATTGCAGATAAATAGAGGAAAATCCTAGTAAAGGTACTAGGGAAACTCTAGAAAACAAAGAGGCACGTATGAAATTCACGAAGCATGTTATTGTGTATATAAGGTACGACAGAGGACAGAGGCCCCTCCAAGAGTAAGGTATCTGAGGGGACAAAAACAATCCTGTGTACTCATGGCTCCTCTACTATTTCATTGTTATCATTTGCCTCAGCATGTGGCTAGCACCTTGCAACTTGCCTCTGCAAACCTGAATAACTAGTGGCTGATTTACACGCCCCTTGCACTGCCGGTGTGTCACTTTTTTATGACCGGTGGAGCATTTTGCTGCTCTATATTTACATGGACAAGAAAACGATGTGGCTTTCCTTGTCCTTATATATGCGGGCCCTTTACTCGCAGTACTTTGCGTGAAAGGGGCATTCCATGGGTGTTGCTGTGGGTGTTCCCACACAACACCCATGGAACTGATGCCTTTCCAGATTTACGAGAAAACACAAACCTGGAAATGCATTATAAGATAAGGGACCAAACTGGAACAGTAAGTCAAAGAATTGTACCAGAACTTTGTGATTTTCAATGTATACTCACTTGAAAACTGAGCACCTCAGTTGTCTATTAAATGTATGTCAGTCATTTCTTTCCTTTGATCAAAATGTGTTAATTGATGATAATGTTATCTGTATTTATTCGATTTTGGGACTAGCCCCTAAAAATGTTCCTGAGTTTCTTTGGTTGGTTATAATTACATACAGATGTTGCTCCTCCCGTTCCTAAAAATCAGCAATTCATTTCTTCTAGCTCAGATCTCATAGAGGCTGAATCCTCGCAGGGATTGGCGCTTCTGACTCAAGTCTGCTGAAAGCTGGCCTCTAGTCCACCACAGCACTTCAACCAAAACAGGCTATAAAATATGTGGAGATGTTTCCTTTTAACTGCTTTACAGATAATAGGATATCAAGCACCTACAGGATAATGTGCTCCATACGTCAGTGGTAATAGGAACATTAATGGTAGTAGTAATCTGAAAAACGCTTGTTGAAATCATAGTCCCCGAATACATCTGGCACACTAAGCGGCGTGTAGCACTAGAACACCCATCATTGATCAAGCAAAGTCTAGTATTTTATTACAAGCCAACACTGAAAGCAAGACACATCTGTTATGCATTAGACAAAGCACTGCCTTCATTGCCCTGTATAATACTTCAAATGTATCAAGGAATATTCTTTGACAAATTCATCACCTCGAGAACACCTCTCCGATGAACCACACATAGATGTTCAGACAATGTAGCAGAATGGGAGAATTTTTCAAACTCAGCTACTTTGGACTTAAGTTTGAAATTCCCGTCTCAATTCACCGCAATTTTCTCTTTATTGAGTAGACCCTATAATCTGCACTATGATCAGTGGGCGGACCTAAATGATGCTAATTATGTGGGTAGGTCGGAGTGGGCAGAGCTTTGGGGCAGTGGGTGTGGTCAATTTTCAAATAAGTAATTGATAGAGGTGCCGCAAAGTATCATTGGAAAAAATGTACAAATATTGGCAACTATGTAAGTGAAAGTTCAACATCTCAACATTATATTTGGGGATCCCGGTATAAATAAACACCAGCCTATACTTATCAGTTTAGCACTTGTTTTCATGGCCAACTTGATCACTTTGTTTTAGGAAAGTTTTGTGACCCTTTGCCAAAGGGTTCTCTGTTATAAAACATTCTAAAGAAGTCTTTCAAAGCCAAGTCTGCAGACACAAAACCACTGCTTCTAAAATAACTTCAGAGTTCATGAGACTGTTTTGTTTTAATTCTACAGCAGGGAGGTGGAGAGTTGAGCCAATACTCTTTCTTCATTTGGAAGGCTGTTTATTTGAGTTAGATCCTGATACTGTGAACAGACAGTGTGGACAACTTCGAAGTTAGAAAAGTCCTTAATTGTTACAAATCACGTAATTTTAAGGCTTTAAGGATCAATAACAAAGGCAGTAAACAGCTATCTTTTCTGTACTACACTCTGTAAGATATATTGCTTTCACTTAGAGTTGAGAGAGATCCCTGTGCGAGGCCTATCTGGGCAGTTTTCTGTTGCATCAATATTGTCATCTTCTGTCTTAAAGGCAGCTGTGGGCCACTTATCTGAGCTGCTAGGATCCTGAAATACGAAGGGAATTAAAAAGAGTAGGCTTGCTGTAGAATAAAGTGAATTTTGTTTAGGGCACATTGGTTTGAAAGTTGTAAAAGTGATGACACAGGTTTGTTTGAACGATAAAAATAATAGAGATGTTGAAAATATACCTGAACTTTTGGATCAGCAGATATCCCTTAGTTAGATCAAAAGTGTTGTAAAGAATGGCAACATGCAATAGACATTAATTAACTGTATTGGCAGAGCCCATGCCAGGAGCTGATGAGAAGCCGCGCCCCACGCAGGTAAGAACAGTAGGCCAGTGGGGCTGGGTTGGGGGGGAATTTTAACAGACGACGACAAGGGAAAATTTAATATATACATAATTTTCCCTCGTAGTCTTTTGTCGAAATACTCCAACCTAGCCCCACTGCCCCACCGCTCTTACCTGCATGGGCCGCTGCTGCTGAAGAGGCTGCAACCAAACGCAGAGCATCGGAAAGGCAGGTCGTAGTTCAATCGTTACAAATGTACACTCAGAGTACTGAAGAACTTGGAATAGGAATGGGGCACATAGAAGCAAGGAGATGAGACAAGAGATGAGATTTCTTTGAAATACATTGTGTGAATGAACATTAAAACACAAGAATTACACAACCACAAAAAACACAATTGGAAAGGTTTTTTACTGCGGTGCTTAGTGAGAAAGGACAAAAAAAAGGGTCAGGATGAGAAAGTGGACTTCAAAAGCAAATTGTTATGTCATGTCATATCATGTCATATCATGTCATGTCATGTTATGTTATGTTATGTTATGTTATGCAGGTTTTTAAAGCTCATTATCACCCGGGAAGGTATCCTGGCACTAAGCAGGCGTAGGTATAGCTAAACCTATGGCTTAGTGGGACTTATTGAAATCCAGGACTTGAAGTATCCAAGAAGTGAGGTGGAGGCTCATATGTTTAGCAGCAGGTCATTCAACGCTTTAAGAGCAGTTTAGGAAAAGGCTCAGCTGGCAGATCTGTTTTTCTGTATGCATTGGATTTCTGCAAGTAAGAAACCTGACAATTGGAAGTATCTGAAAGGTTTGTGAATGCAGATGCGATTGTTGAAGTATGCTGGGCCAGCGTTATGTACTGCCCTTGAAACTGTGGGTGAGGAGTTTGTGTGATGGTATTTCGAGTGCTGATTAGGAACTGTTAGAACATCTTCCTCAGCATTTTCAAGATTTGGAAGCATGTGTCAGTGATGGCATAGACTTGGCTGGATATGTTGAGTTCACTGTTGTTGGTGATCTCAAGGTGTAGTGTAGTTTCTATATCCCTGATAGGCACTGCGCATTGGAAAAATATACACTATAGTTTTTACGTGGGACTGAGGTCAGTATGTCTCTATTGAGTACATTTAACTTAATTACTTGTATGTGCCAGATATCTCAGAGGTCACTAGAAACTTCTCGAATAAACAAGTAGGGATTATTTTCTGACAACTGCATAAACATAACAACTTTGTTTCCCTTAGAGTCGGAACAATCTCAGAATCGTGGAAACAATAGATAACAGTTTCACTCCGTCAATCGTGCATGCTTCATTTCTACAGAGTTTGCACAGAAATAGGGAGACAGGCGTTTCAATAAAAAGGGTTTATTGAACAGTCTTATTTCTCGTGCAAGATATTGTCATATGGTTACTGCGTTTCTATATATTGTGTTAAGTTAGCATGAGTTTATTAAATGTTTAAACGACATATTTTCCTTCGGCTTCAGTTTCACACGACACCTAATTGTTATTGTAGCTTTCAACCTAGACGAAAGATGTGATTTATTTGAGAATAATATGTTATTGCTCTGATATCAGTTGTGCTTGGTACACTTGGTACAACTGTCTGCACACTGAGAACTGCACCCTATAAGAATAACCTAACACAAGGTTGCTGAAGGCCTGATTCTCGCACCACATTAGACATAACACAAATAATGTTGCTGCCAACATTGGGCTCGACGCGGGTTTAAGATAGAGTTACAGGGAATGAATCAACACACTTGATGCTTCGCATGCAGAGAGCTGGTAGCTGTTGATGTGATCTGCTCCTACTGACCATTAGAGGTATGGGCCCGCCCTGCTAGAACCCAAATAAGACCTTCTTAGATATAATATAATATGCTAAATAGGGTGTGCAAAATATAGGTGATACAAACTTTATATAGATTTTTCATTATAATATGCTATCACCATTCGCTTACTATGGATTAGTGACTATGCTGATAACTCTGATTTTTATAATATGTATGTTGGTATTATATAAGATACTGCGTTTGAGAACTTTGCATTGAAAAATAAACATTTCAAACTTGCACGTGTGTTATTTGCCTCCCAGTTTCGGTTTGTAATGATTATATAACGAAAGAGTGTTCATGTGTTCCACGATACCTGAGGTACCCTAAGTTCATGTTCTGGATTGTCTAAGTCATTGGGAAGTTATTACTACCGATGAGACACTGTAGCTAGCTTGGTAAGGGGATTTCTGAAACTAAGGTGAGTTTTGGGTCACCCTAACTCACCCAGGTTCTAGATCTCTGTGCACAGTTCTGTGGGAGAACGGAAACCCTGCTAAATGGCGCCCATACGTTGTTGGCCTTATATCATGACACTCGAGTAGTATATCATTCAAACCTTAACCCCTTCATTCCCGTTTCTGGAAAACGGCAGTGTCGGAAAAACCTACCTATTTTTGAAATAGGTCTTTTCAAGCTTGAATCTATCTAAAAACGGTTTCCTTGAATTACTACCCAGTTGTGCTACAAAGTAATCTTTTTTATATTTTTTCTCTCACTTTCCTGTGCTGACATGGCACAAGCCGTGGACATCCCGCAGCATAGTCGCATTGCGGTGCGTGACCATTTGCGGGCTTATAATGTCCCTGTGGACGGCTTGGCTGTGGTTCTGGTGGTGAGTGCGGAACATGCTTACCCGTACGAACTGTTTTATTCGTGGGTGACATTTCCAGCGGTGGACGCTAATTCTGGAGTGTTCCATTCATACACTGCTTCAGCTGTACCGGTTGCGTATGCTCCGTGCAGGGCACTGGAAGTTCCTATTGATGCTTGGCAGCATGGAGTTTGGTTTGGTGGCGCCCTACCACACGCTTTAACCGCTCCGAGGTTAGGTCCTTTGCCCATTCCGGGCACACCTTGGCCCGCTTTGGCTGGATTCACTCCTCACCCTAATCGCGCCACTTGTAACGTGGCTGATCTGCGGCGGCTTCATGAAGTCGCAGTGGCAGTGATTAGAGCGCTTGTTCATTACACTAGCCGTAATGTTCAGGATGTAGCCCCTAGGGGTGCACAGCTTTGTGCAGAACAGGCTGGTTTGAAAATCAATCCTGTCATGGTGAATTCCATGATGGGCAAAAAGCTCCAGGACAAGGATGATTTTCCGTTCTGGCTGGCTGAGAAATTCGGCCAGCTGGAAGCTGTGTTTCCCAACACGAGTCCTGGTGATAAACACAGGATTCTTACACTAAGTTTACCGAAAGATTTGGCACCTGAACTTGTTGACTGTGAGACCTGGGGTAAGACTTTTGCAGCGGTCTATTCGAGGTGCTATGGTACCCCGTCTGTGACCAATCTGGGTGCGGTCCTTAAACGTGTTCAGGATGAACACGGACCGGAGTTGGCGGTTGAATTGGGTATGCGCCTGTGTGGCACCTTTGATGTAGTTTGCGATCTGATCCTTGCGAATGTCAAGGGGGATGCAGTGAACTTTCAGGTTGCTAACGCATTGGCGTTAGTTCCCGAGGCTGAGAGACCCCGTCGGTTGGCAAGGATTAATGTGGCTGCTTATAAAACGGTTGGCCGCAATGCGAAGGGGCTTAAGGCTTTTCCTGATAAAGAGATAAAGCAGCCCCAGGGCCAGTCTTCGGATACTAGTGGTCAACCTAAGTCCAAGAAACAGAATTGGCCTAAAAAGCAGATTCAGGGTAAGCAACAACAACAACAAACACAGGTTTCTGCTCTTGCGTCTCCGTTGCCTGCGCAGTTGGATCGAGTTTATGATTTGCGCGATCGCGCGATGATTAAATCACCTGAAAGGTTTCAGGCTTCTGACCAACGCTCTCCTCGTTCCTTTCAGGACTCATCGGCTCCGTCAACCGGTGGTGGAGGGGGCGGCAGGGACCGGGGTGGCCAGCAAGGACGTGGTCAGCCCCACCCACGTAACGGTGGAGAGCAGCAGGAAGGCACTACGCCCAAGAGACCCCAGTTTGCCACGAAGAAAGTCGCCGCACTGACAGCGCATCGATATGCCCCAGATAGTGAGAACGCGGCTTCGGAATCTGACGTGGGCTCTGGCCTTGCTGGACAGCGCGGCAGAGATTACCATAGTGAGAGAGGCCCTCCGTCCACTGTTGAAGGTGACAGCGACTGACACTTATGTTGTGATTGAAACTGCTGATACGCATGTTGCTCCCCCTGAACGTCTTTTTGAAATTGTCCTGTTAATCGAAGGTGACATGCAGCGAACTGTAAAAGGGGTATTTTGGGAAAATCTCTCGTCTACGTATGACATTTTGCTTTCGGAGGCTGACTGCCCCCCCCCCCCTTTTGTTCTCGCAGCTCCGCGAGGGGAGGAGGTAATCCTCCCCAGTTTCGCGCACACTGTATCGAGAGTGGAGGCGCTGCATTTTGCAGAAGAGTGGGCTCTGGCGCTTGCGCCGGCTGTATACCGCAATCAGTGTGGCTGGGATAAATTGTCTCCAAGCCATGAGATTCCGTTACGGTCTCAGCCGCAGCCTCAACCTCAATATCCCATACGGCGTGAAGCCAAAGCTTCAGTCGCAGCTATCCTTGAACAATTGGAATATCAAGGTGTAATTGAAACGTGTGTGTCACCGATGAATAACCCCCTTTTTACTGTAAACAAGCCGGACGGGTCATATCGTTTGGTTTTGGATTATAGGCATTTGAACTCGCATTGCCGTAACTGCGCAGTACAGAATACTCATGGCTCTGCGTTAGTGAATAGTCTTGAGCGTAAACGGTTCAAAACCACGCTTGACATTTCCAATGGTTTTTATGCCCATAGATTAGACGGTCTAAGTTCCCAGTGGACCAGCTTTACATGCGGCGGTGTGCAAAAAATGTTTCGGCGTCTCCCAATGGGCTATAAGAATAGTCCTGGAGTATTCTCCGCCCGCATTGTCTCTCTTTTGGAGGGCATCGATCCAGTTGCTTGTTCGTATGTGGATGACATTTATCTGACAGACGACGATCTTTGGGAGCATCTGTGTCGAGTAAATAGCATAATTTGTAACTTTGCAGACATTGGTTACAAGTTTAACTTTGCAAAGTACACAGTGTTGTTTCTCGGCTACGAGCTAAACAACGAGGGAAGGGTTTGGCACCTCACTTCCTGGAGAAATGCGCACAGTTGCGTTCTCCGACAACACTGAAAAAATTACAATCTTTGCTGGGTTTTTTGAATTTCGGGAGGACTTACATTCCGGAATATGCCCAGCGTATCAAGCCTTTGTATGCTTTGATACAACCATCTTTTTCCAAATCATGCTGGCTGCCTGAGCATTCAGCTATTCTGCAGTCTTTGCAGGCTGATTTGTTCGCTTCTGAATACTTACAGACTCATGATAACAAAACCAACCTGGTGATAAGAATTATCCCTGGGGCGGTGGGTTTCACGTACCTGACTTTTAATGAAGGAGATACAGTACCTATTGCTTACAAGTCACACTTGTACACTTCGGCTGAACTGCGTTTTTCCACTGTGGAGAAAGTTTTAACGGCTGTACAGATGGCAATTCTTAAGGAACGTGCCCTGTCGCAAGGAAAACGCATGTTGGTTGTTACCCCGTGTCCTGCCTTGGAGGCGGTTACGAAAGCCAGTGTACCTAATTCCAAAGCTTTGCACCCTAGGTGGATTCAGTGGGCTGCATCCTTGACATCCCAGGATGTCACGTTTATTTTTGACGCCACTTTACGGTCGCAGGAGTACTTACAGTATGAGTTTGTTCATCCTGCTCCTTTAGCAATGCGGCCGTTGGAGGATTTCCATTGCATCATTTACACTGATGGTTCGGCGCAGGTTGCACATGGCTCTAAACATGCCTACGTTTCCGCGTGCGCCATTGTGGTGGGTGCCATGGTGAACGATGAGTTCAAGTCCAGTGTCGTGCACACGCAGACACTTGGGGACTGCACCGCACAATTAGCAGAGCTTCGTGCTCTGATGCTTGCATTGGAGTATGCAGATCCTAGTGTGATGACTTTGATCGTAAGTAACTCTTACTACTGTGTTCAGTCTTACAATGAAAACTTGTTCTTTTGGATTCAGAATGAGTTTCGTGATTCCAAAGGTAGCACAATAAAACATAAAATAATCTGGGTCCGAGTGGCGGAACTTAAAGAGAAGTTGCCACTCGTGTTTGTGATTCATACTCTCGGCCATCAGCGCGTGGGGGTCCACGCTGTTGGTAACTCGCTTGCTGATGAAGCAGCGAAGTCAGCGGTATCGAAATACTTAGTTGCAGCAGTCACGAGATCCAAAAGCAAAACAGATGATGACATCTTGGCAGCTGTGGCTGCAACAGAGAAGGGAGGTAAATATCCTGCGGGTTCCCTTCTAAATACACATACCACTTAAGTCCCGATAAGGTTCCTTATGTGAAAATTCCTGATGTTGGCGAACGTCTAGTTCCCAACTCGGATCGCAGGGCTACTTTGATTACAGCGGCTCATGAAGGTGTGGCGTCTGCGCATGCGGGCGTCTCAGCCACTGTAACTCAGCTACAACAGAGGTTCTGGTGGCGGGGACTGTACAAACAGACGCGCGATTATGTCCTTCAATGTGACATTTGCCAGCAGATTAAACCATCAACTGCTGCGCGTCCGGCTCAGACAAAGTTGTACATCTCTAATAAACCGCTTGGAAGCGTTTATTTGGATCACTGCGGTCCATTTTCTTCTGATACTGCATACAAGTACATCTTGGTGGCAGTTGATTCATGCACACGCTTTGTGTGGGCATGGCCACATCGGAGCGCTGATTCACGGACTGTCATCAAGGATTTGCGAGTCTTTATAGGGATTTTTGCCTGTGGTACCTTCCATTCGGATCAGGGTCCGGCTTTCGCCTCTAAGGCGTATAAGGATGCTATGGTTTCTTTGGGGGTCCAAGTCAAGTTTTCAAGTCCGTACAGACCCGAGGGTAACAGTGTAGTGGAACGAATGAACCGTGACTTAAAGCAATCTTTGACAGCCCGAGTTATAGGCACTGGCAGAAACTGGTTAGCCCACCTCAATGGCGTGCAGCGTGCGCTTAATATTCTCCCTAGAAGGTCTCTGGGTGGGCGGACCCCGTACGAAATGCTCTTTGGTATCAAGATGTACGTCCCTGACCTCGATGGGCTAGACTGCAAGGCCCAGGCCACGGCCTTTGACGTAGATGAACATTACTATGTTTTACAGGATCTACAAAAGACCAGAGACAGTCTAGCAAAGGAACATTTGCCCTCCACATCGGATGATGCGTTGCAGATCCCGGTAGTTGGCTGGCTACCCCAAGTTGGAGAACTGGTTCGAGAGAAGATCGATAACAAGAAAGAGTTTGGTCCCTCATATCGTGCACCGGTTCGAGTTCTTGGAGTGAAGGGCACAAGAACAGTCATTTTACCACCACTTCCAGGTCGTAAGGAAAACAGATTTATTTCTATTCACAATGTCAAGACACACAGGGTGGCCGATTCTTCATAGCATGACACCGGCTGTATCCTGTCCTTCCATGGTGAGGCACTCTGTGCTAGCAATAACTTCTGGTGCAGAACAGGAGGTGTCCCTCGAGATGCCTGCCATATCCAGTCCTTTATTAAATACTATTCCTGTTACTAACATTGATGAGCTGAACTACACCTATCCTGCTGATTTATCGATGCCTGATTTACAGACTCGTTTGGCCGACCAGTCCAGATTCTCTTTTGACTCTGTTTCGGAACTTTCAAAGAAACCCTCAACTATTGCGAAATATGCCACGCTGTTTAAAAAACATTTTTTAATTCCCCCTTGGACATACGTTTGGTTGATACTATTTTCATTTTACCTTTTTATGTCAATTGGTTTTGTGTTTTATTTTTTCCGCCTGATCGATGGTCACTACGTTAAAGAAAGAACAGGAATTCGGTACCTAAATGGAACATTGGCCCCTCTTTCCTCTTCACATTCAGCACACAGACTGAAACGAAACTTGAATACAGTCAACATTACTGCTTGGCCTGTCCTTGATGGGATTGTGTGGGATGCGGTTAGATTTCAAATACATGGGCCCACTGAAGTGATTAATGTTCCGAATGTGCTTAGAGTAAACATGGGAGATGTGATTAAACAAAATATACGTTCTGATGATTGGGATATTCAGGCCGTAGAAGCATTATTCTCTGTATTAAAGTACTATGCGGCTTTTGATGCTGAAGACTTATATTTAGATTCTATTAATTATGGTGATTTGTTTTACTTCCAACATTATGGTAATCATTTTCTCCATAAGACAAATTCCAGGAGGGTTGCTGTGAATTGCACGCAGTGGGAGCACTGCCCAGCTCCTTTAATTGGAAGCTCCAATACATTTCTAAAAAAATATAGTTATTTTACAGATTTCAATCAATAAAATCCTGAGTCATTTTATTTCAAGATGACGGAAAAGTCCATGTCCAAAGTTAGACTTACCGATACAAAGTTGCTGTATTCGAAGTCCTTTCTAGACAAATTGGCTGTAGATGGCTACGAGTTCTGGAAGGGAATAATTGACCTTAAATCGGTTTGGGGTACCAAAGATTGGCAGGTACAAGGCACTGAGGCTTTGCACCGTGCATGTCTCATCCCGAATCACATGTTGTTTCTAAATTCTACTATTTCCCAAACAACATGCTTTGGATTGGCTACTTCTAAAAAATTAAATACACCAATTATCCCCGAATTGGAAGAATATTCAGGTTGGGGTAATTTTTCTGAATTATCTGTACGAGAGATACAGTCTCTACTATACAATTTGTCCTTTAATATATCCAGTTTGGATCCAAAGGGTTGGCTAGTGTGGCAAAAGAGTTCTGATTCTTGCCAACGTCGATTTCTGGGGTTAGCTGAAGGGTTCACACAAGTACGACCAGATCCCCATTTTGAAACTGATTATACTGTCGCCACTTACTCTGTGGGGAAACTGTGTCAAAATTGGTTACAACATTCCACTTTAGCTGCAGTTAAACTACATCTGTCTCAATTAACTGAAAATGTGCATTTGAACGATTTTGTAAAAGGCCCAGCTAAAGGTAATCTAAACGATGGATTTATGCGGTATACAATGAAATTTGGAAAGTTTCTCAAATTGAGGCTGCTAAGCGCCTAAGGGCAATTGATCAAGCAAATTTAGAAAAAGTGCTTGCGGTTGTCGATAACAGCATTAACACGTTATTGTTTCTGCTGTTGTTGACATTGTACATGATGAAGTGTCCGTTTTGTATCATGGTCAAAATCAATTGCGTTCTGTAATGCAGTTTGCTTGGACACTACAGACTCTGAAGGCTGGTCCAGTGCCTTGGAGTTATATGAACGTCACATCACTATTTGCCCCTTTTAATTTGACTGACAAACAGCGCATGCTTTCCATGCGAGATGCATCATTTTCTATGTTACACATTGAAAAGTTAGATTCTTTGCCCTTTTCTGTGGCTGAGGCAGCCGCTGCTACATGGCTTATCCATGGGATTATTACTTTGCCATTTGCTCTGTATAAATTTACAAATTGTATGCGATATATTGCTATTGGGAGATATGAAACTCTAGGCAGTGCTTTCCTACATGAGACCTGGTCTTTACCATACACATACAGATGTCTGAAAGAAGGAAAGGAAGTGAATCTGAATGGTGAAGAATGCACACAGTCGCCTGACCGTTCACTGATATGCAGGCACATCCAGTTGCATGGTTCTTGTAATCAGGACAGGCCAAATTTAGCCTGTGTTTTAAAAGGCACACTGGTTCCTGCAATAGTTCCCACATTCACTTTATTGTCTAACGGTAGTTATTTACTTTTGAATAACGAGATGTGTTGTAGGTTAATGGTCGGTATCGCCTATGTGGTTACTGTATCAGAACGTGTGGTGTGTTGCAAGAATGTGTTATATCCACCCACGCATGGGAATTCAGATGTTTCCATTTGGCCACGAATACCAACCTTGAGAGCGGAGTTCAATGGTTTGAGCCGAATAAGAGCACTATTGTCTCAAAAAGAAGTGGCCCTGAGCTCTGCCCGTGAAACTTATGTCCTTCACATAGCTAACAGACGCACAGAGGTGCAGGCACTTTTAAATACTGATTTGCCGTTTAATTTCTGCAAGCTGGTTCATCAAATCTTTAATGCCTCCTCCACAACTGGACTGGCACATTTTTTTTAATTGATTAGCAGTGGTCTTGTGACTACGTTTGAAAAAGTTTTTGGTATTATCCCTGCGTTTTTTCATTCTATATTCGCAAGCTTGTTTGGCGGATTCCCTGTTTTGCTGGCTTTGGCTGCAGGCGTTTTGTTGATATTTTGCTTTATAAAACATGGATGCCCATCCTGCGCAAGGAGCCGCTCAGCCCCTTCTAACACTGTTTCGCAACCGGATGCTTAATTGCTATGGAACCTTGCCGCTTGCGACTTTAAGCACGGAATTTGGATTATCATTTCGGTTTTCCTATTTCACATGTGTCCAGCCTGTGTTTCATTGCCTGAGCTGTGATTTTGACTGGGCCATTGATTTGTGTCTCTGCTTGACGACTTCTCCTGACGTCGATTTTGATCAGCTGATGAGCCCCGTAGTTGCTCACGACTTGGTTTGTTCTGGCGAAAGGGTTATGGCCGTGGCAGCGATGCATGGACTAATGGGTCAGTGGGACATATCCGCAGCGGCGCATGACTTTCTGGCACATAGCGTTCTCGAGAACCCACTGAGTTGTCCTCTGATGTTGCTAGAGGATTCGGTGCTGGAGGAGCACGCATGTTCTTTCCCATTGCTTAATTGGATGGCTGAACTGTTTTCGGATGATGACAGTGATTTCATGTTGGAAGCTGTGGCTACCTATTTTGCATATTCTATCCACCCATGAGTGGCTTTGGAGACTTTCACTATTATGGCACGTGACCTTTTAGTAATTCTGAATGGTGCCTGTTCTGTTACGAACATTCGACATTTGTTCTGGGCCTATGATTTTATAAATGGCCTCAAGTTCAAGTTTTTTATATTTTTATGTGGCCACTATAGGCATTCATACATATTTCGTATTATTAATTCTTATATACATTTACATACATTTAGCTTGGCTCAATATTGTTGAACTCTGCTTTCATGTTTTGTCTTTCTAATAGTATTGGCTGGTTTTTTTTTTCCTCCTTTTTTAACCGTCCTCGGATCATTGGGGGGGTGTCATATGGTTACTGCGTTTCTATATATTGTGTTAAGTTAGCATGAGTTTATTAAATGTTTAAACTACATATTTTCCTTCGGCTTCAGTTTGCACACGACACCTAATTGTTATTGTAGCTTTCAACCTAGACAAAAGATGTGATTTATTTGAGAATAATATGTTATTGCTCTGATATCAGTTGTGCTTGGTACAGTTGGTACAACTATCTGCACACTGAGAACTGCACCCTCTAAGAATAACCTAACACAAGGTTTCTGAAGGCCTGATCCTCGCACCACATTAGACATAACACAAATAATGTTGCTGCCAACATTGGGCTCGACGCGGGTTTAAGATAGAGTTACAGGGAATGAATCAACACACTTGATGCTTCGCATGCAGAGAGCTGGTAGCTGTTGATGTGATCTGCTCCTACTGACCATTAGAGGTATGGTCCCGCCCTGCTAGAACCCAAATGAGACCTTCTTAGATATAATATAATATGCTAAATAGGGTGCGCAAAATATAGGTGATACAAACTTTATATAGATTTTGCATTATAATATGCTATCACCATTCGCTTACTATGGATTAGTGACTATGCTGATAACTCTGATTTTTATAATATGTATGTTGGTATTATATAAGATACTGCGTTTGAGAACTTTGCATTGAAAAATAAACATTTCAAACTTGCACGTGTGTTCTTTGCCTCCCAGTTTCGGTTTGTAATGATTATATAACGAAAGAGTGTTCATGTGTTCCACGATACCTGAGGTACCCTAAGTTCATGTTCTGGATTGTCTAAGTCATTGGGAAGTTATTACTACCGATGAGACACTGTAGCTAGCTTGGTAAGGGGATTTCTGAAACTAAGGTGAGTTTTGGGTCACCCTAACTCACCCAGGTTCTAGATCTCTGTGCACAGTTCTGTGGGAGAACGGAAACCCTGCTACAATATATAAACTACTACAATCGTAAGACAGAATGCAAAGTATAATACGTACAGCGTTTGCAGTAAAATAAAATAATACTGTAATAACATTGTTTGTAGCTATGACATATATTCATAAAAATACATACATAAATAACACAGGCTAAAATACTCATATGGTGCTTCTAAAATAATCCTACCCCAGTGTACCTAACCTAAGTGTAGTACGAGGGAAGAAGTAGGTGCTGTTTAGCTATAGTCTAGTTTAGCTATCGTTGCCAAGATTTGCCAAAAGTCCCTCTAAGTTCTAGTCCGCTCCATACCTTAGAATGAGTGGGGTTGAAATCTCTTTCCGGGTCTCGATCTCTAACACTCACAAGGGGATTTAGACACACTGGAGCTGGATTCGCTGAGAGGAGGATTACAGCGTCTGGTCAGTGTGTCAGTTGGAGACTCGACTTTCTTCCGAACTTGCCGTGGTGAACCGGGTGGTGCAAGTTGACAGCTGAACCATACCACGGTTTGCCATGGCAAGGAAGGTATATTTATACCTCAAAGGTCTTTAGGAATGCCAGTATTGACGTAAAAGTCGGGCATAAGAATGTCATGAATGTACCCCTAAGGAATAGATGTTCAGGCATAATAAACGAGTTCTTGGAGAAATCAATATACAAGCAAGGGGAAGTCCTAAAGGCTTAACAGTCTGGTTTTCCAAGAACTCGTTGTGACGTGGATAGACAGATGTAGTTGATCATGCCTGTATTTGGTTCGCATGAGCAATGCCTAAATAAGGGCTGGATTTCTATGCCTAAATAAGGGCAATGTGATTCAAACCTATATAAGGGCATGAATTGGGAAATCTATATACGGTATCTAAATCGACACACAACACCCACTCCACTTTTGTATGAATGACATTACTAAATGCCAAACATGTTGAACATATCTTAAACAAAGTTTCACATGATTTGCTAAAACATGTCCAAAAACATATTTAAAAGAATGCATTTAAAAGTGTTGCTGTGTGCATTGACGCAATGCATCATTCTAAGCATATGTAACATTTGAATGGTACATGAATGAATCATAAACATGCATACATGATGAAACTGCTTGTAAATACAGAAGAAAAAGGTCTGAAATCATTTCATTTCAGATTACATAATCATTTGGTTGTGGACAAGGTCAGATATTGTCTCTGGAAGTATTCAGAGTATTCTTGTTCCCTATGAACAGTTCTGCTATAAGCAAAGTACTTGTTCCAAAAAATGAAAAAATACTAATTTGAAAAAAAAATTGATCATAGGAAAAGGTTCCAAAGTTAGTCCCTTGTATTCAAAAAATGAAGGTCAAATTCAAAGTCTCTCAGAATACTGCGTGCCAAAATCAAAAGTCAGTGTTAGGGCTTGGAGAAAACATGAAATCTTCTATGTCTGTAGACAAAAAGTTATCTACCATTGTAGGTGAAAGTTGGATTACCTTGTTTAGAAGACTAACCACACATAGATGAGAAGCATCGCCTTCAGCATTGGTCGCATCAGCCATGTATGTTTCGGATGTTAGCTGCGCGCCTGTTATTTCCTCTCGTATCTCAGCAGTAGCATTTTGCATCTGTGAAATCTCAATGAATGTCATCATCAGGATTTGTAGCCACTGGGGACAACACACCGCATGGGCCGTTACTGGGTCCAGCAGAGTATTGATATCTGTAGGTATGACTGATGGGAGTGTTAGACCGATGTCTAGCACGCATTCTTCACCAGAAAGCAGGCAGCGTAGAACAGGTAAGATGCAATCTTGCCAGATTGGTCTGAATGACAGAAACTATGTGGTATTTAATTCTCGTAGACAAGGTAAACTTAAAAGTTGGACTATGTGCTCACGACACTTCATCTCCAATAGAGCTCTCTCTATGGTGCTTGGAGTGACGTTGGTGATTTGGCTTGCCATATTATAGCAGCAGGAGCAAAGATAGGATCCCTGCAACAAGCCCAAAAAGTAGTGGCAGTCCGCCGAACACAGAGTGCATGAAGTTGGGAAGTATTCCGAGGACTGCTTGAAAAAGTGCTAACAGTCATGAACACACAGTCTTAAATACATGTACAATACCGCTCGTATCAGACATGTTTAAGATACGTTACAACATTTATTAAAAATGTTTAGGGCAGTTTGTATTCAAAAAGGCTTGTTACTCTGCAGAAGTCCTTGCGACTTGTAGATCATAGGTTTCTTTGGCCGAGGTCAGTGGCACAGTTTGTTGTAAAAGAATGTCTTTCATTCTGCTTAAAGTATCAATTCGTATAGCAAAGATGTTCGGTGAAGGCCATAAAGGCAACTCCCTGGCTGTCTTGGTTTGTGGAAACAATACTTGCATACCGCAAGTGACCCTGGATGAAACAGTCACTAGATATGGGATACCTGGCAACATGCCACAGCAGTTGTTATTATTCAACATGAGGTAACTTCCATTAGAAAGTTGTTTAAAAATTGGATTAATCACTGTAGCTGGTGAGTCTTGCAGGTGACAGGATATGTTTGTAATGGAACCATCGCAGGCCCCATGTAAATTGATACCCCAACACTGTATGTTGTTACTACCCCAGGATGCTGTCTTTGAACATATCTTGGGTCTGGCCTATTGATAGTGAAACTCTGTGTTTTGTTCAGGAATCAATCTTGACAGTAGTTTGTGTCTGTGTGCCAGAGCAACCATTTTTTAGATTCTGGATTTGATCTGTTGTGATGCAAAATATTAATTACATCGATCTCCCCCCGTGTAATGCTATTACTTGCAGGTATAGGTGTGGTCGGTCTGTTCTTGTCTTTGATCTTGGCTAACCCAAGGCAAGACGTTTGTTGGACAATATCATTCGAAAACATAATTTGGTCAGAGATGATACAGACTCTAAACAAAGCTTCTACCACCCATACTTTCAAATCTTTTGTACCGCAGACAGATTTTGTCTCAATGTTGTCTTTCCAAAAGTCGAAACCCTGTCAAGACAGTTAGGCAATAAAGTTAGCAGAATAAATCTGTTTCGCATTTGTTAACATATTTTTCGTTCCTGTATTGTTCAAAGTTTTACATTGAACCCTGAAAAATAAGGAAATTTTTATTGCAAACGTTTTTGAGCTACCCTTTGGAGGTGTAGGACAATGTTCCCATTGGTTATACATACATAAATTTGTAGGCATTGCAGATTTGTGCAAGAAATGATGACCATGTTGGTTATAACAATACATTTGTTCATAGTCTGATGGACCCTCTAAATATTCATGATTTGTGAATACTGCAGACATTTCTAGATCAGACATCATGTTATTAACAGTCTTGAAGTCCCAATCATTAGAAAAGGTACAGGAGGTAATAAAGTCAATTATTGAAATCTTGAATAAGTGTGGATTCTTGAAAAGCTCAGATGGGCCAAAAATTTCATATTCAGTTCTGTCCCAAACTATACCATCTGATATAGGAACGGCTGTGATGTTCACTGCTGACAAGTTCACTTTTTTACTTGCCTTGTCCATTTGAATATATCTTCTATTTATCAGCATACACAAAGTTATTACCAGAGCCAACTAAAGTAGAAAGAAGAATATTCCCAAAACAATCCATAGTTCAATCCTTGGTGAAAACCAGAAAAGTCTTTTTTAGGAAATGAAAAAAATCTATTGCTTGTTCTTTGAAAGTTCTTTGTGCTGGCGTCGTTTCAGGTTCACTGGGATCCTCTGAAAACGTATCAAAGTTAATGAAATGGCCAGAGGCTGTTCAGTCAATGGTTGCAATTGCATCCTGGTTCGATGCAATCGCTGGAACCACTTCTTCACTTGTTACTTCGTTGTAGACAGGTGAATCAGGACAAACTGTTATTTGGGTCTCAAGAGGAACGAGTTCCAAAGCATTATTACTTAGTTCTTCTTTTCTCACTGTAGAATCTTTAAAGGTGATGAGTCGCTCAGTTTGTACCTCTTGGATTGTAGCTAGAGGAGCGCGTCTACTATATTGTCGGAGTCCACTTGGCCTACTGCTTAGTATCGGCCATATAGTGTGGCTTGATTTGGTCGATGGACACAAATCTTTTCTCCTTTTTACCAGCAAGGGGCTGCAGTAGTACTGTTCTTGATCCGTGGATTGCTAGGATAGGTACTAGTTGTCTGTCAGAAGACCCAAATTCCTTCTTGTCCGCGGTCTTCTCTCTGACTAGATCACCAAGCTTTGGGATCCAGACAGGCCTTGCTGGGACGGTTGTTTTTTCCCCAGTTGTGGTTGGCTTCAGAATCACGTTGCTTTGTTTAGATCTTAGTTCATTTAAGTCCTGTAGAACAATCAAAAGATCTTCAATATCAAATTTCTTAATTTCCACCACTGTTCCATGATAATCAAGAACCGGAACCAACATTCTTCTCCCACATAGGATCTCATATGGAGTGACATCCCCTAGAGAACTTCTTGGCAAATTGTTTAATGTACTTTGGACCCCATAAAGATGTTTGACCCACCCATCACCTGAACCTAATACCCTAGCTGTTATAGACTGCTTTATGTACCGCAATTCAACACCCAAACAGGCCATGGCTTCTTTGTAAGCTCGAGAGCTAAACGCAGGGCCCTGGTGAGAGTATAGTGTGCCTATTGCATATGTGCCGATAAGGACTCGCACATTTTTTATAACAGTTTAAGCGCCAGCTAAGCGCTGAGGCCACATTCAAAGGAACCTTGATTTAGTGTTTGTGGGACTGTATTCGCCCAGAGGGACGCTTGCATATACATAGTCTAATTCTGTCTAACATCGGTGTCTGTACTGGGCTGGCTATGCTGTAGTCAGGGATCTGGTGGCATTCTGTGCTGCGATCTATACTGCAATTTATGAAATTAATGACGAAGATGTGAATATGTGCATTCATCCCTGGCCACCAGTACATCTCTTTTAGTGCTAATATTGTTCTAGAGATCCCCTGATGTATCAGACCCTCTTCCAGATGTGCTTCGTAAATCAAAGTTGTCCTATTAATTATTGAAAAATGGGAAAGGGACACGGTTGTGGGACAATAGTAATCATCAATGTAGGCTCATAAATATGAGTGTTATTCCTCAGCATTGTTCATCCCATTAAGGGACAAATAACCAGCTTGTAGAATAAATCTCGATTCCAGTCTGCAAAGATCTATCACTCAATTTCCCCTACTTGGGTGTTTGAGCACAGTGTCTAGGCCAAAGAACTTTGCTTTAGTCAAGTCACTTTGGTGTACCTCACAAAAGTGTCTGGCTGTACTTTAACTTAGGTCATTACTGGTGGTGGCCCTCCAATGTTGCAGAATTGTTTTCTGGACAGGGAAAGTAGTTGATCCAATATACCAAGTTGCAAGGACATATAATTGCATAGTAAACAAAATTGGTTTTACAAGTGATGAATTTGGGAATTATCCAGGTCTTATCACATTGTTCAAGCTCGGTATTAAACACTTTACCGCTGTATGTATCTTTAGGCTTTACAATACCCAGAGCATTTGAACCCCTTGGTGCATTCAAGCCAATTAGTGGTTTTAGATTTCAAATAGCTTTGAAATAACATGGCCCTAAGGGACACATTCCTTTAGTATGTTATACTCTGGCTACCTCCTATTATGTTCTTTAACACTTTGTCTTGAGTTAGAAAACCCCACCTTTTCTTAAGAACATTCCTTAGCAATCTTGCTTGGTTAATGTATTGTGTGATAAATCGTACTTTCTCGTTCTTTTTGAGATTTTTTTTAGAGCAGGGGAGAATAAGGCCTGTGTTTTTGGGGTGTTAGCAGCTCTTTTTTTTGCAAACTTGAGTTTATCCTGTGGGTATTCCCTAGCACGGAACATCGTATACATCTCTATTCTCTTTTTCAAGTAGTTTAAGTCTGAGTTATAATTTCTCCTCACTCTAAGGTGCTTGCTATAGGGGACACTCCAACGGAAACTGGGAGGTTGGCAACTAGCTGATTGCAGGACGGTTTTCCCTATGGTAGATTTACTAAATAGTTCAGTTTGCAAGTTCCCATCAACAATGTTTATTCTTGTATCTAGGAACTCAATGGTTTCTGGTTATGATACATCATAAAATTCAGATTCACATCATTGTTGCTCAATTTTTTTACAAAGACAATCAAACCCTTCTCATTTCCCTCCCACATAAAAAACACATGATGAATGTACTGCAGCCAGATGCTAATCCTCTCAGTCCATTCCACCAGATCACTAACCCAGAGCACCTGTTCCTCCCACCAGCCCATCGCTAGGTTTCAGTAACTGTGGGCGAAACAGATGCCCATCGCAGTTTCTTGTGTCTGTTTGTATAGAATCTTCTCAAATAGAAATACAATTTCCTTTAGGCATAGATCAATCATCCTTAACAACACGAGAGTATTCTCTAACATACTGATGTTTCTAGTACGTAAGTAAAGTTCACACACTTTTATTTTCATGTCTGATGCTTGTGTACAAGCTCTCAACATCCAGATAACCTAGTCAACATTCTTTGCCCCAGAAAATAATCTTGATCTTTTGTGAAAATTCTGTGGTGTCCCTTACATATGAATTGATACTGTGTACAAAGGGAAAGAGAAAGTGATCAATAAGAATTGAAGTATTCTAAAAGAGACTATTCTTTGAGGAAATATTGGGTCTAACTGGGGGGATGGTAAGACATTTGTGGGCTTTAGGTAAGAGATATAAACTTGGGACCGTAGGGGTGGATATTTCAAAAAATGCAATTCATCCCAAGTTAAGAGTTGTACATCATGTTGACCCTTTCATTGTCTTAATATATTCCACCTGTAAGTTGGTCACAATATTTATCACAAATCTAACTTAATATTCAGGGTTGTTTAGTTGTCGTAAGGCTAGCTTCACATAGTTTTCTATGCACATAAAAACTATGTTCCCACCTTTATCAGATGCATTGATGAGTAGATCAGGATCTTTCTGAAGTGTTTGTTCATTTACTGTTGGTCCCTACATAGGTTGTGAGTACTTTTGATCTCTCTACTGAGTAATAACTCATCGTTGCCAGCTACCTCATAAAATATATCAATATTATCTTTGGGTGATTGCAGAATATACTGTAATGGAGTCTTCAATTTGGTAGTTTCAGTAGCCCCTGTTTTCAACTCATGTGTCAATCTCAGTTCTCTCAAATGTCTAGGATCAAATGGGTCATTGAAATCTCCTGGCATTCAGATATCATCCATAGTGTCAAGGTGATGTAACGTATATAATGTCTGACACACACACACACACTATAGACTGCTGTTAAATGTTATCTGCTATGAATTGTCTATTGCATGTAGTGTCTGTTTGTATATATTACCTACTGACAGTCACCAGTAGGTAGTCATAGTTAGAGCCGTGTTTCCATAGGAACAAAATTTGTTTTTTGCCAATAACGTTGTCGGGGCTTGACAAATCTTTGCCAAATGTTCAAAATTAGTATGACGCTAAATTCAGCTCCTGTCTGGAAAGTTTTGGGGAAAGCGAGGATTGAGAAAAAGGGGGGGACCCAAAATGTATTTTCCCCATGAAAAGTTCCATAGGGATTTTAGACAAAACTACATCCAAAACAACTGAACTAAACTACACTAAATTTGGCAGAAATGTAGCTGTTGGCTCAGAAAGCAACCTTTTTGTGAATTGGTGTAAATCTGTTCAGTATTTTTCGTGATATTAAAAGAAATCAAAATTTGAAACTATAGGGACGCAGATCCGCCCATGATTCGACAGTGCCATGCTTAAATCTTATTGGCTGCCAACACCTGACCCAGGAAGTGTTGGCAGTTTGTCTTGGAACTCCGCTATAGCCGAGTCCCATAACAAATGTTTAAAGAAATGACAAAGGGGCAGGGTAGGATTACCCTGGCCCCTATGCTTTGGTCTTAGGGTCCAAGACCTGGCCTGGGGACCATCATCTCTCCGTTGCCAAATGAAAATTGTACACATGGAGAGGGGCCACGCTAACCCCATACTGGGGCATATATGGCCCCAGGAACCACAACCTCTCTGTGGGCGGTCCTTGCAGATCAATGAAATGGGGCTGCACAGCCCCTCCTGGAGCCATATGGCCATGGGGAACGCTAACTCCCAGGGCTGACTCCTGCTATTTCCTGGGGTTCCCACCCCTAGGACATAGCTGTTTGCTCTAGGTTTGTGGGAGCTGCAACAGCTTCTGCCAAGCTAAAGCAAACACTCTGTTTCTAGCGGCCGGGAACAAGGAAATTGCACCACCCCGCTAGATGTGGAGTTGTCATCTCTTTCTCTAGGCAACTAAAGGTAAGAAATACCAGAAAGAGGCAAAATAGAGATCAGAAACAAGCAGAAAGAGGAAAAATAAAGGTCAGAAATTAGCAGATCCCCCCCAAATCCAAAAAGATTGTCACCCATGCACTCACAACAAGCAGATTGGTTTATGGAAATGCCCTCCACGCTGGAATCAACAAATCCCTGCTCTGCAAGCTCCAGACCATCAAGAACACTGCAGCCAGGCTAGTCACCTGCGAGACCACCACTGGCTCCCCTCCGAGAAGAGAGCAACCTTCAAACTACTCACTCACACCTACAAACCTTCCCACAACACCGGACCCCAATACCTCAGCGATAGTCTCTTTCCATGTAAGAGAAACCTCCACTCTGCCGACCTTGCCCTTGCCGAAACTCCACTCATCCATAGAGCCAGAGCGGATCAAAGAGCCTTCTTCTGTTGCAGCAAAGACCTGGAACGAGCTCCCAATCAACATCAGACTCTACACACCTTCAGGAGGAAACTCAAGACCTGGCTCTTCGGCTGCCTCGGATCTGCACACGTTCCCAATGCCTTGAGACCCTCATGGGTGAGTAGGGTAATTCACAATACCCTGATTGATTGATTGATTAATTGATTGATTGTTCAGGTCTTTTTTCAAGAGAATATTGAACAGTTTTCAGTGAGAATAGCCAAGAGTGTGAGATCAACGCTTTAGAAGGAACAAATTAAAACTACAAGAGATCACTACAAAACTATCAGATATTAAATAACTAAAGGTATCACGTGGGCCCCGTGATTGCTTTGTCACTGCATTCAGGCTAACCTGGCTGTTGTGGGGTGAGCCCCCGAAACCGGTCACATGATACTTGTTTTCCGGTCCAGGAAGGACCTGTACTTGCAGTTTAGGCTGGACTGTTCTCATGGGGAGCTGGGTCATTTGCATATGGCTGGGTCCAAACTGCTGTAGCACGGTGAGCAAAACAAAAATGGATTTAACTCAAATCTGTGACTGGGGGGGAGAGTTTGACAATGTTAAGCATTCCGTGCACCATCGTTCTGTGTTGCTATAGTTTCCCTAAGTGAGAAGGGTATGCCCATATGTGGGTCCCGTGCTTACTTTGCAACTGGATTCAAGCAATCCTGGCTGATGGAGGGGTAATACCCTGAATCTGGTTCCATGATGCTAGTTTTCCAGTCCAGCTAGGACCTGTCCTGGCAGTTTGGGCTGAACTGTTACCAAGGGGAGCTGGGTCAAGACTGGTTTGCATATGGCTTGGTCCAAACTGGTGGGGCAGGGTGAGCAATAAATCTTTGGATTTTACCCAGATCTGTGACAGGGGGTGAGTGTTTGCCAATGTTTAGCATTCGGCCATCGTTATGTATAAGGATATGTAATTGTGGAAAGTTTTTATATGTTTGTATATTGTAGAATGCAAAAAGACAAACCTTGAAGAGAAGAACTTCTGAGATAAAGACAATTCCCCAACCACAATTTCGTGACCAAAGTGAAGCAGGTATTCACTACACATCATGCCCCCCAGGGTTTCCCTATTTGATTGCAGGCAAATAGAGGAAAATCCAAGTAAAGGTACTAGGGAAACTCTAGAAAACCAAGAGGCACGTGTGAAATTCATGAAGCTTGTTATTGTGTATATAAGGTACAACAGAGGCCCCTCCAAGAGAGAGGTATCTGAGGGGCAAAAACAATCCTGTGTACTCATGACTCCTGGACAATTTCATTGTTATCATTTGCCTCAGCATGTGGCTTCCACCTTGCAACTTGCCTCTGCAAACCTGAACATCTATGGGCTTATTTCCGCGCCCCTTGCACTGCCGGTGTTTCACTTTTTGTGACTGTGGCGCATTTTGCTGTAAGAAAACTAGGTGGCTTTTCTTGTCCTTATAAATACGGGCCCTTTACACACAGCACTTTGTGTGAAAGGGGCATTTCATGGGTGTTGCTGTGGGTGTTCCCACACAACACCCATGGAACCTGATGCATTTTCAGGTTCATGAGAAATCGCAAACCGCCGTACACCTCCCCAATGGGAGGTGTAGGGAGGTCCAACAATCATTTAAAAAAAATGTGTTTTACGATTTGTATGTATGCAAATGCATCACACATAGAAGTTGAAAACCCCATTTCTGATTGTTTATTAGGCAGGACACCTTCACTGTCTTGTAAATGAGGTCCCTATTTGACAGAGCCCCGCATAGGGTCCCCTGTTTAGGGCTGGATCTCTTTCAAAATTGACTGACTGATATATGGGTGTTGCGCCATCACCTGGGATAGCCTTAATAACCTGAAAAGGAGCCCCAGGCACTAATCATAGCTAAGAAAAGTATCTTACAGCATACCATTTGCAAAGAATTAATCTCAAAAACGAATAAATCAGAGTGATAGTATCTTTTGTTCTGATAATGACCTTGAACATTGGCTGAATAGGTTTGAAACGTAAAGATAAGGGACCAAACTGGAACAGTAAGTCAATGAATTGTACCGGAACTTTGATAAACTCTGTTCCTTAACTAGGTATGTTATCAGCCCTATACCCCACCTTTTTTAGTCGATTAATTTTTTCACGTTGTGATTTTCAATGTATACTCACTTAAAAACTGAGCACCTCGGTTGTCTATTAAATGTATGTAATTCATTTCTTTCCTTTGATCAAAATGTGTTAATTGATGATAATGTTATCTGTATTTATTCGATTTTGGAACTAGCCCCTAAAAATGTTCCTGAGTTTCTTTGGTTGGTTATAATTACATACAGATGTTGCTCCTCCCGTTCCTAAAAATCAGCAATTCATTTCTTCTAGCTCAGATCTCATAGAGCCTGAATCTTCGCAGTGACTGGCGCTTCTGGATCAAGTCTGCTGGAAGCTGGCCTCTGGTCCACCAAGGCACTTCAACCAAAACAGGCTATAAAATATGTGGAGATGTTTCCTTTTAACTCCTTTACAGATAATAGGATATCAAGCACCTACAGGATAATGTGCTCCATACGTCAGTGGTAATAGGATCATTAATGGTAGTAGTAATCTGAAAAACGCTTGTTGAAATCATAGTCCCCCGAACACATCTGGCACACAAAGCGGCTTGAAGCACTAGAACACACATCATTGATCAAGCAAAGTCAAGTATTTTATTACAAGCCAACACTGAAAGCAAGACACATCTGTTATGCATTAGACAAAGCACTGCCTTCATTGCCCTGTATAATACTACAAAGGTATCAAGGAATATTCTTTGACAAATTCATCGCCCCAACAACACCTCTCCGATGAACCACACATAGATGTACAGACAATGCAGCAGATTGGGAGAATTTTTCCAACTCAGCTACTTTGAACTTAAGTTTGAAATTCCCGTCTCAATTCACCACAATTTTCTCTTTATTGAGTAGACCCTATAATCTGCACTATGATCAGTGGGCGGACCTAAATGATGCTAATTATGTGGGTAGGTCGGAGTGAGCAGGGCTTTGGGGCAGTGGGTGTGGTCAATTTTCAAATAAGTAATTGATAGAGGTGCTGCAAAGTATCCTTAGAAAAATGTTCAAATGTTGGCAACTATATAAGTGAAAGTTCAAAATCTCAACATTATATTTGGGGATCCCGGTATAAATAAACACCAGCCTATACTTATCAGTTTAGCAATTGTTTTCATGGCCAACTTGATCACTTTGTTTTAGGAATGTTTTGTGACCCTTTGTCAAAGGGTTCTCTGTTATAAAACATTCTAAAGAAGCCTTTCAAAGCCACGTCTGCAGACACAAAACCACTGCTTCTATAATAACTTCAGAGTTCATGAGATTCTTTTGTTTTCAGTCTACAGCAGACAGGTAGAGAGTTGAGCCAATACTCTTTCTTCATTTGGAAGGCTGTTTATTTGAGTTAGATCCTGATACTGTGAACAGACAGTGTGGACAACTTCGAAGTTAGAAAAGTCCTTAATTGTTACAAATCACGTAATTTTAAGGCTTTAAGGATCAATAACAAAGGCAGTAAACAGCTATCTTTTCTGTACTACACTCTGTAAGATATATTGCTTTCACTTAGAGTTGAGAGAGATCCCTGTGCGAGGCCTATCTGGGCAGTTTTCTGTTGCATCAATATTGTCATCTGTCTTAAAGGCAGCTGTGGGCCACTTATCTGAGCTGCCAGGATCCTGAAATACGAAGGGAATGAAAAAGAGTACGCTTGCTGTAGAATAAAGTGAATTGTGTTTAGGGCACATTGGTTTGAAAGTTGTAAAAGTGATGACACAGGCTTGTTTGAACGATAAAAATAATAGAGATGTTGAAAATATACCTGAACTTTTGGATCAGCAGATATCCCTTGGTTAGATCAAAACTGTTGTAAAGAATGGCAACATGCAATAGACATTAATTACCTGTATTGGCAGAGCCCATGCCAGGAGCTGATGAGCAGCCGCGCCCCACTCAGGTAAGAACAGTAGGCCAGTGGGGCTGGGTTGGGGGGAATTTTGACAGACGACGACAAGGTAAAATTAAATAAATACATAATTTTCCCTCGTCGTCGTTTGTCGAAATACCCCAACCTAGCCCCACTGCCCCATCTCTCTTACCTGCATGAGCCGCTGCTGCTGAAGAGGCAGCAACCAAACGCAGAGCATCGGAAAGGCAGGTCGAAGTTTAATCGTTACAAATGTACACTCAGAGTACTGAAGAACTTAGAATAGGAATGGGGCACATAGAAGCAAGGAGATAAGAAAAGAGATGAGATTTATTTGAAATACATCCTGTGAATGAACATTAAAACACAAGAATTACACAACCACAAAAAAAACACAAGTGGAAAGGTTTTTTACTGCGGTGCTTAGTGAGAAGGGACAAAAAAAAGGGTCAGGATGAGAAAGTGGACTTCAAAAGCAAATTGTTATGTCATGTCATGTCATGTCATATCATGTCATGTCATGTTATGTTTTGTTATGCGGGTTTTTAGAGCTCATTATCACCCGGGAAGGTATCCTGGCACTAAGCAGGCGTCGGTATAGCAAAACCTATGGCTTAGTGGGACTTATTGAAATCCAGGACTTGAAGTATCCAAGAAGTGAGGTGGAGGCTCATATGTTTAGCAGCAGGTCATTCAACGCTTTAAGAGCAGTGTAGGAGAAGGCTCAGCTGGCAGATCTGTTTTTCTGTATGCATTTGATTTCTGCAAGTAAGAAACCTGACAATTAGAAGTATCTGAAAGGTTTGTGAATGCAGATACAATTGTTGAAGTATGCTGGGCCAGCGTTATGTACTGCCCTTGAAACTATGGGTGAGTAGTTTGTTTGATGGTATTTCGAGTGCTGATTAGGAACTGTTAGAAAATCTTCCTCAGCATTTTCAAGATTTGGAAGCATGTGCCAGTGATGGCATAGACTTGGCTGGGTATGTTGAGTTCACTGTTGTTGGTGATCTCAAGGTGTAGTGTAGTTTCTATATCCCTGATAGGCACTGCGCATTGGAATTATATACACTATAGTTTTTACATAGGACTGAGGTCAGTATGTCTCTATTGAGTACATTTAACTTAATTACTTGTATGTGCCAGATATCTCAGAGGTCACTAGAAACTTCTCGAATAAACAAGTAGGGATTATTTTCTGACAACTGCATAAACATGACAACTTTGTTTCCCTTAGAGTCAGAACAATCTCAGAATCGTGGAAACAATAGATAACAGTTTCACTCCGTCAATCGTGCATGCTTCAGTTCTACAGAGTTTGCACAGAAATAAGGAGACAGGCGTTTCAACAAAAAGGGTTTATTGAACAGTCTTATTTCTCGTGCAAGAGATATGAACTGCTACAATCGTAAGACAGAATGCAAAGTATAATACATACAGCGTTTGCAGTAAGATAAAATAATACTGTAATAACATTGTTTGTAGCTAAGATATATATTCATAAAAATACATACATAAATAACACAGGCTAAAATACTCATCTGGTGCTTCTAAAATAATCCTACCCCAGTGTACCTTACCTAAGTGTAGTACGAGGGAAGAAGTAGGTGCTGCTTAGCTATAGTCTAGTTTAGCTATCGTTGCCAAGATTTGCCAAAAGTCCCTCTAGGTTCTAGTCCGCTCAATACCTTAGAATGAGTGGGGTTGAAATCTCTTTTCGGGCCTCGATCTCTAACACTCGCAAGGGGATTTAGACACACTGGAGCTGGATTCGCTGAGAGAAGGATGACAGCGTCTGGTCAGTGTGTCAGTTGGAGAGTCGACTTTCTTCCGAACTTGCCGTGGTGAACCGAGTGGTGCAAGTTGACAGCTGAACCGTACCGCGGATTGCCATGGCAAGGAAGGTATATTTATACCTCAAAGGTCTTTAGGAATGCAGTATTGGCGTACAAGTCGGGCATAAGAACGTCATGAATGTAGATGTTCAGGCATAATAAATGAGTTCTTGGAGAAATCAATATACAAGCAAGGGGAAGTCCTAAAGGCTTAACAGTCTGGTTTTCCAAGAACTCGTCGTGACGTGGATAGACAGATGTAGTTGATCATGCCTGTATTTGGTTCGCATGAGCAATGCCTAAATAAGGGCTGGATTTCTATGCCTAAATAAGGGCAATGTGATTCAAACCTATATAAGGGCATGAATTGGGAAATCTATATACGGTATCTAAATCGACACACAACACCCACTCCACTTTTGTATGAATGACATTATTAAATGCCAAACATGTTGAACATATCTTACACAAAGTTTCACATGGTTTGCTAAAACATCTCCAAAAACATATTTTAAAAAAATGCATTTAAAAGTGTTGCTGTGTGCATTGACGCAATGCATCATTCTAAGCATATGTAACATTTGAATGCTACATGAATGAATCATCAACATGCATACATGATGAAATGGCTTGTAAATACAGAAGAAAAAGGTCTGAAATCATTTCATTTCAGATTACATAATCATTTGGTTGTGGACAAGGTCATTTATTGTCTCTGGAAGTATTCAGACTATTCTTGTTCTCTATGAACAATTCTGCTATAAGCAGAGTACTTGT
The DNA here is from genome assembly GCF_964263255.1 of Lissotriton vulgaris. NCBI lineage: Eukaryota > Metazoa > Chordata > Amphibia > Caudata > Salamandridae > Lissotriton > Lissotriton vulgaris. Next base: position 182,071,677 of record NC_141688.1, on the reverse strand, counting down.
ACCAAAAAATTAAGAATATGAATTTGAAAAAAAAAACATTAATCATAGGAAAAAGTTCCAAAGTTAGTCCCTTGTTTTCAAAAAATGAAGGTCAAATTCAAAGTCTCTCAGAATACTGCATGCCAAAATCAAAAGTCAGTGTTAGGGCTTGGAGAAAACATGAAATCTTCCATGTCTGTAGACAAAAAGTCATATACCATTGTAGGTGAAAGTTGGATTACCTTGCTTAGAAGTCTAACCACACATAGATGAGAAGCATCGCCTTCAGCATTGGTCGCATCAGCCATGTATGTTTCGGATGTTAGCTGCGCGCCTGCTATTTCCTCTCGTATCTCAGCAGTAGCATTTTGCATCTGTGAAATCTAAATGACTGCCGTCGTCAGGATTGGTAGCCACTGGGGACAACACACCGCAGGGGCCGTTACCGGGTCCAGCAGAGTATCGATAGCTGTAGGCATGACTGATGGGAGTGTTAGACCGATGTCTAGCGCGCATTCTTCACCAGAAAGTAGGCAGCGTAGAACAGGTAAGATGCAATTTTGCCAGATTGGTCTGAATGACAGAACCTATGTGGTATTTAATTCTCGTAGACAAGGTAAACTTAAAATTTGGACTATGTGCGCACGACACTTCATCTCCAATAGAGCTCTCTATATGGTGCTTGGAGTGACGTTGGTGATTTGGCTTGGCATATCATAGCAGCAGGAGCAAGGATAAGATCCCTGCAAAAAGTCCAAAAAGTAGTGGCAGTCCGCCAAACACAGAGTGCATGTAGTTGGGAAGTATTGCGAGGACTGCTTGAAAAGGTGCTAACAGTCCTGAACACACAGTCTTAAATACATGTACAATACCGCTCGTATCAGACATGTTTATGATACGTTACAACATTTATGAAAAATGTTTAGGGCAGTTTGTATTCAAAAAGGCTTGTGACTCTGCAGAAGTCCTTGCGACTTGTAGATCATAGGTTTCTTTGGCCGAGGTCAGTGGCACAGTTTGTTGCAAAAGAATGTCTTTCATTCTGCTTAAAGTATCAATTTGTATAGAAAAGATGTTCGGTGAAGGCCATAAAGGCAACTCCCTGGCTGTCTTGGTTTGTGGAAACAATACTTGCATACCGCAAGAGACCCTGGATGAAACAGTCACTAGATATGGGATACCTGGCAACATGCCACAGCAGCTGTTATTATTCAACATGAGGTAACTTCCATTAGAAAGTTGTCCAAAAATTGGATTAATCACTTCAGCTGGTGAGTCTTGCAGGTGACAGGATATGTTTGTAATGGAACCATCGCAGGACCCATGTAAATTAATACCCCAACACTGTATGTTGGTACTACCCCAGGATGCTGTCTTTGAACATATCTTGGGTCTGGCCTATTGATAGTGAAACTCTGTGTTTTGTTCAGGAATCAATCTTGACAGTTGTTTGTGTATGTGTGCCAAAGCAACCATTTTTTCCATTCTGGATTTGATCTGTTGTGATGCAAAATATTAATTACATCAACCTCCCCCCGTGTAATGCTATTACTTGCAGGTATAGGTGTGGTCGGTCTGTTCTTGTCTTTGATCTTAGCTAACCCAAGGCAAGACGTTTGTTGGACAGTATCATTCAAAAACATAATTTGGTAAGGGATGATATAGGCTCTAAACAAAGCTTCTACCGCGTACTTTCCAATCTTTTGTACCGCAGACAGATTTTGTCTCAATGTTGTCTTTCCAAAAGTCGAAACCCTGTCAAGACAGTCAGGCAATAAAGTTAGCAGAATAAATCTGTTTTGCATTTGTTAACATATTTTTCGTTCCTGTTTTGTTCACATTTTTACATTGAACCCTGAAAAATTTGGAAATGTTATTGCAAACGTTTTTGAGCTACCCTTTGGAGGTGTAGGACAATGTTCCCATTGGTTATACATATATGCATTTCTAGGCATTGCAGATTTGTGCAAGAAATGAAGACCATGATGGTTATAATAATACATTTGTTCATAGTCTGATGAACCCTCTAAATATTCATGATTTGTGAATACTGCAGATATTTCTAGGTCAGACATCTTGTTATTAACAGTCTTGAAGTCCCAATCATTAGAAAAGGTACAGGAGGTAATACAGTCAATTATTGAAATCTTGAATAAGTGTGGATTCCATCTGGTATAGGAACGGCTGTGATGTTCACTGCTGACAAGTTCACTTTTTTACTTGCTGTGTTCATTTGAATATATCTTCTATTTATCAGCATACGCAAAGTTATTACCAGAGCCAACTAAAGTAGAAAGAAGAATATTCCCAAAACAATCCATATTTCAATCCTTGGTGAAACCAGAAAAGTCTTTTTCAGGAAATGAAAAAATCTATTGCTTGTTCTTTGAAAGTTCTTTGTGCTGGCGTCGTTTCATGTTCACTGGGATCCTCAGAAAACGTATCAAGGTTAATGAAATGGCCAGAGGCTGTTCAGTCAATGGTTGCAATTGCATCCGGATTCGATGCAATCGCTGGAACCACTTGTTCACTTGTTACTTCGTTGTAGACAGGTTAATCAGGACGAACTGTTATTTGGGTCTCAAGAGGAACGAGTTCCATAGCAATGCTTAGTTCTTCATTTCTCACTGTAGAATCTTTAAAGGTGATGAGTCTCTCAGTTTGTACCTCTTGGATTGTAGCTAGAGCAGTGCGTCTACTACATTGTCGGAGTCCACTTGGCCTACTGCTTAGTATCAGCCACATAGTGTGGTTTGATTTGGTCGATAGACACGAAACTTTTCTCCTTTTTACCAGCAAGGGGCTGCAGTAGTACTGTTCTTGATACGTGGATTGCTAGGATAGGTACTGGTTGTCTGTCAGAAGACCCAAATTCCTTCTTGTCCGCGGTCTTTTCTCTGACTAGATCACCAAGCTTTGGGATCCAGACAGGCCTTGCTGGGACTTTTTTTTTCCCCAGTTGCAGTTGGTTTCAGGATCACGTTGCTTTGTTTCGATCTTAGTTCATTTAAGTCCTGTAAAACAATCAAACGATCTTAAATATCATAATTCTTATTTTCCACCACTGTTCCATGATAATCAAGATCTGGAACCAACATTCTTCTCCCATATAGGACCTCATATGGAGTGACATCCCCTAGAGAACTTCTTGGCAAATTGTTTACTGCACTGTGGACCCCATAAAGATGTTTGACCCACCCATCACCCGAACCTAATACCCTAGCCATTATAGAATGCTTTATGTCCCGTTATGTCCCGTTTTTTCATTCAAAAACAGAATTTCCCTCAGGATGGAATGGAGAAGAATACCGCAATTCAACACCTAAACTGGCCATGGCTTCTTTGTAAGCTCGAGAGGTAAACGCAGGGCCCTGGTGAGAGTATAGTGTGCCTATTGCATATGTGCCGATAAGGCCTCGGAAATCTTTTATAACAGTTTGAGCGCCAGCCGAGCGCTGAGGCCACATCCAAAGGAACCTTGATTTAGTGTTTGTGGGACTGTATTCGTCCAGAGGGATGCTTGCATATACATAGTCTAATTCTGTCTAACATTGGTTTCTCTACTGGGCTGGCTATGCTGTAGTCAGGTATCTGGTGGCATTCTGTGCTGCGATCTATATTGCAATTTATGAAATTAATGACAAAGATAGAAATATGTGCATTCATCCCTGGCCACCAGTACATCTCTTTTAATGCTAATATTGTTCTAGAGATCCCCTGATGTATCAGACCCTCTTCCAGATGTGCTTCGTAAATCAAAGCTGCCCTATTAATTATTGAAAAATGGGAAAGGGACACGGTTGTGGGATAATAGTAATCATCAATGTAGGCTCATAAATATGAGTGTTATTCCTCAGCATTGTTCATCCCATTAAGGGACAAATAACCAGCTTGTAGAATAAATCTCCATTCCAGTCTGCAAAGATCTATCACTCAATTGCCCCTACTTGGGTGTTTGAGCACAGTGTCTAGGCCAACGAACTTTGCTTTAGTCAAGTCACTTTGGTGTACCTCTCAAAAGTGTCTGGCTGTATTGTAACTTAGTTCATTACTGGTGGTGGCCCTCCAATGTTCCAGAATTGTTTTCTGGACAGGGAAAGTAGTTGATTCAATATACCAAGTTACAAGGACATATAATTGCATAGTAAACAAAATTGGTTTTACAAGTGATGAATTTGGGAATTATCCAGGTCTTATCACATTGTTCAAGCTCGGTATTAAACACTTTACCGCTGTATCTTTAGGCTTTACCATACCCACAGCATTTGAAACACTTGGTGCATTCAAGCCAATTAGTGGTTTTAGATTTCAAATGGCTTTGAACTAACATGTCCCTAAGGGACACATTCCTTTAGTATGTTATACTCGGGCTACCTCCTATTATGTTCTTTAACACTTTATCTTGAGTTAGAAAACCCCGCCTTTTCTTAAGAACATTCCTTAGCATTTTTGCTTGGTTAGTGTATTGTGTGATAAATCGTACTTTCTCGTTCTTTTTGAGATTTTTTTTAGAGCAGGGCAGAATAAGGCCTGTGTTTTTGGGGTGTTATCAGCTCTTTTGTTTGCAAACTTGAGTTTATCCTGTGGGTATTCCCTAGCACGGAACATCTTATACATCTCTATTCTCTTTTTCAAGTAGTTTAAGTTTGAGCTAGAATTTCTCCTCACTCTAAGGTGCTTGCTATAGGGGACACTCCAACAGAAACTGGGAGGTTGGCAACTAGCTGATTGCAGGACGGTGTTCCCTGTGGTAGATTTACTAAATAGTTCAGTTTGCAAGTTCCCATCAACGATGTTTATTCTTGTATCTAGGAACTCAATGGTTTCTGGTTATGATACATCATAACATTCAGATTCACATCATTGCTGCTCAATTCTTTTACAAAGACAATCAAACCCTTCTCATTTCCCTCCTATATAAAAAACACATGATGAATGTACTGCAGCCCGATGCTAATCCTCTCAGTCCATGCCACCAGATCACTGACCCAGAGCACCTGTTCCTCCCACCAGCCCATCGCTAGTTTTCAGTAACTGTGGGCGAAACAGATGCCCATCGCAGTTTCTTGTGTCTGTTTGTATAGAAACTTTTTCAAATACAAATACATTTTCCTGTAGGCATAGATCAATCATCCTTATCACCTTACATGCGGCGCAAATATCCCTCCCCAGTGCTGCGCTGTCCATTGGAACTAGTGCTGAATGGGCGTCCAATGGACGTGCGCAGCACTGGGGAGGTAGTGCTGCCGTCGGCCAATGCCCCGACGCAGCACTTAAGAGGTTAACAACATGAGAGTACGCTCTAACATACTGATGTTTCTAGTACGTAAGTAAAGTTCACACACTTTTATTTTCATGTCTGATGCTTGTGTACAAGTTCTCAACATCCAGATAACCTAGTCAACATTCTTTGCCCCAGAAAATAATCTGGATCTTTTGTGAAAATTCTGTGGTATCCCTTACATATGAATTGATACTGTGTAAAAAGGGAAAGAGAAAGTGATCAATAAGAATTGAAGTATTCTAAAAGAGACTATTCTTTGAGGAAATATTGGGTCTCCCTGGGGGGATGGTAAGACATTTGTGGGCTTTAGGTAAGAGATATAAACTTGGTACCGTAGGGGTGGATATTTCAAAAAATGCAATTCATCCCAAATTAAGAGTTGTACATCATGCCGACCCTTTCATTGTCTTAATATATTCCACCTGTAAGTTGGTCATAATATTTATCACTAATCTGACTTAATATTCAGGGTTGTTTAGTTGTCGTAAGGCTAGCTTCCCATAGTTTTCTATGCACATAACAACTATGTTCCCACCTTTATAAGATGCATTGATCTGTAGATCAGGATCTTTCTGAAGTGTTTGTATCCCTACATAGGTTGTGAGTACTATTGATCTCTCTACTGAGTAATAACTCATCGTTGCCAGCTACCTCATAAAATATATCAATATTGTCTTTAGGTGATTGCAAATAATACTGTAATGGAGTCTTCAATATGGTAGTTTCAGTAGCCCCTGTTTTCAACTCATGTGTCAATCTCAGTTCTCTTAAATGTCTAGGATCAAATGGGTCATTGAAATCTCCTGGCATTCAGATATCATCCATAGTGTCAAGGTGATGTAACGTATATAATGTCTGACACACACACACACACTACAGACTGCTGTTAAATGTTATCTGCTATGAATTGTCTACTGCATGAAGTGTCTATTTGTATATATTACCTACTGACAGTCACCAGTAGGTAGTCATAGTTAGGACCGTGTTTCCATAGGAACATAATTTTTTGTTTTGCCAATAACGTTGTCGGGGCTTGACGAATCTTTGCCAAATGTTCAAAATTAGTATGACGCTAAATTCAGCTCCTGTCTGGAAATTTCGGGGAAAGCGGGGGCTGAGAAAAAGGGGGGGGGACCCAAAATGTATTTTCCACATGAAAAGTTCCATAGGGATTTTAGACAAAACTACATTCAAAACAGCTGAACTAAACTACACTAAATTTGGCAGAAATTTAGCTGTTGGCTCAGAGAGCAACATTTTTGTGAATTGGTGTAAATCTGTTCAGTATTTTTCGTGATATTAAAAGAAATCCAAATTTGAAACTATAGGGACGCAGATCCGCCCATGATTCGACAGTGCCATGCTTAAATCTTATTGGCTGCCAACACCTGACCCAGGAAGTATTGGCAGTTTGTCTTGGAACTCCGCTATAGCCGAGTCCCATAACAAATGTTTAAAGAAATTACAAAGGGGCAGGGAAGAATTACCCTGGCCCCAATGCTATGGTCTTAGGGTCCAAGACCTGGCCTGGGGACCATCAGCTCCCCGGTGCAAAATAAAAATTGTATACATGGAGAGGGGCCACGCTAACCCCATCCTGGGGCATATATGGCCCCAGGAACCACAACCTCTCTGTGGGCGGTCCTTGCAGATCAACGAAATGGGGCTGCACAGCCCCCTCCTAGAGCCACATGGCCCTGGGGAACGCTAACTCCCAGGGCTGACTCCTGCTATGTCCTGGGGTTCCCACCCCTAGGACATACCTGTTTGCTTTAGCTTTGTGGGAGCTGCAACAGCTTCTGCCAAGCTAAAGCAAACACTCTGTTTCTAGCGGCTGGGAACAAGGAAATTGCACCACCCCGCTAGATGTGGAGTTGTCATCTCTTTCTCTAGGCAACTAAAGGTAAGAAAGGCCGGAAAGAGGCAAAATAGAGATCAGAAACAAGCAGAAAGAGGAAAACTAAAGGTCAGAAATTAGCAGATCCCCCCCAAATCCAAAAAGATTGTCACCCATGCACTCACAACAAGCAGATTGGACTATGGGAATACCCTCCACGCTGGAATCAACAAATCCCTGCTCTGCAAGCTCCAGACCATCAAGAACACTGCAGCCAGGCTAGTCACCTGCGAGACCATCACTGGCTCCCCTTCGAGAAGAGAGCAACCTTCAAACTACTCACTCACACCTACAAACCTTCCCACAACACCGGACCCCAATACCTCAGCGATAGTCTCCTTCCATGTAAGAGAAACCTCCACTCTGCCGACCTTGCCCTTGCCGAAACTCCACTCATCCATAGAGCCAGAGTGGCTCAAAGAGCCTTCTTCTGTTGCAGCAAAGACCTGGAATGAGCTCCCAATCAACATCAGACTCTACACACCTTCAGGAGGAAACTCAAGACCTGGCTCTTCGGCTGACTCAGAGCTGAACACATCCCCAACGCCTTGAGACCCTCATGGGTGAGTAGGGTAATTCACAATACCCTGATTGATTGATTGATTGATTAATTGATTGATTGTTCAGGTCATTTTTCAAGAGAATATTGAACAGTTTTAAGTGAGAATAGCCAAGAGTGTGAGATCAACGCTTTAGAAGGAACAAATTAAAACTACAAGAGATTACTACAGAAGTATCAGATATTAAATAACTAAAGTTATCACGTGGGTCCCGTGATTGCTTTGTAACTGCATTCAGGCTAACCTGGCTGATGTGGGGTGAGCCCCCGAAACCGGTCACATGATACTTGTTTTCCGGTCCAGGGAGGACCTGTACTTGCAGTTTGGGCTGGACTGTTCCCATGGGGAGCTGGGTCATTTGCATATGGCTGGGTCCAAACTGATGTGGCAGGGTGAGCAAAACAAAAATGGATTTAACTCAAATCTGTGACTGGCGGGGTGAGAGTTTGACAATGTTAAGCATTCCGTGCACCATCGTTCTGTGTTGCTATAGTTGCCCTAAGGGAGAAGGGTATGCCCAGATGTGGGTCCTGTGCTTACTTTGCAACTGGATTCAAGGTATCCTGGCTGATGGAGGGGTAATACCATGAATCTGGTCCCAGGATGCTAGTTTTCCAGTCCAGCTAGTACCTGTCCTGGCAGTTTGGGCTGATCTTTTCCCAAGGGGAGCTGGGTCAAGACTGGTTTGCATATGGCTGGGTCCAAACTGGTGTGGCAGGGTGAGCAATAAATCTTTGGATTTTACCCAGATCTGTGACAGGGGGTGAGTGTTTGCCGATGTTTAGCATTCGGCCATCATCTTTTTGTAATACTATAATTTAAGAGGAGACAAAATCATGATTATGTTTAAGGATATGTAATTGTGGAAGGTTTTTATATGTTTGTATATTGTAGAATGCAAAAAGACAAACCTTGAAGAGAAGAACTTCTGAGATAAAGACAATTCCCCAACCACAATTTCGTGACCAAAGTGGAGCAGGTATTCACTACACATCATGCCCCCCAGGGTTTCCCTATTTGATTGCAGGTAAATAGAGGAAAATCCAAGTAAAGGTACTAGGGAAACTCTATAAAACCAAGAGGCACGTGTGCAATTCATGAAGCTTGTTATTGTGTATATAAGGTACAACAGAGGCCCCTCCAAGAGAGAGGTATCTGAGGGGCAAAAACAATCCTGTGTACTCATGGCTGCTGGACTATTTCATTGTAATCATTTGCTTCAGCATGTGGCTTCCACCTTGCAACTTACCACTGCAAACCTGAACATCTAGGGGCTTATTTCCGCGCCCCTTGCACTGCCGGTGTTTCACTTTTTGTGACCGGTGGCGCATTTTGCTGTAAGAAAACTAGGTGGCTTTTCTTGTCCTTATAAATACGGGCCCTTTACACGCAGCACTTTGTGTGAAAGGGGCATTCCATGGGTGTTGCTGTGGGTGTTCCCACACATAACCCATGGAACCTGTTGTAATTTCAGGTTTATGAGAAATCGCAAACCGCCATACACCTCCCCAATGGCAGGTGTAGGGAGGTCCAACAATCATTTAAAATTTTTTTTTTTTTACGGTTTGTATGTATGCAAATGCATCACACAGAGAAGTTGAAAACCCCATTTCTGATTGTTTATTGTGCAGGACACCTTCCTGCACATTACCACCCATCCCCGTGACACAGGCATCCTTGCATTATGGTGCAAGGGTGCCTGCGTAGGCGCATGGCAGCTAATTGTGCACCAGGCCAAAGGGAGAGGAAAGAGATCTGTCATATCCTTGTAGATATGACACATCCCTGTGCTGTGAAAATGCTGCAGGGTGGCACAGCCAAAGCGCTTGCGGTGTCGGCTGCAGCACTGTCTTGTAAATGAGGTCCCTAGTTGACAGAGCCCCGCATAGGGTCCCCTGTTTAGGACTGGATCTCTTTCAAAATTGACTGACTGATATATGGGTGTTGCGCCATCACCTGGGATAGCCTTAATAACCTGAAAAGGAGCCCCGGGCACTAATCATAGCTAAGAAAAGTATCTTACAGCAATACTATTTGCAAAGAATTAATCTCAACAACGAATAATTCTGAGTGATAGTATCTTTTGTCCTGATAATGACCTTGAACATTGGGTGAATAGATTTGAAACGTTAAAATAAGGGACTAAACTGGAACAGTAAGTCAATGAAATGTACCGGAACTTTGATAAACTCTGTTCCTTAACTAGATATGTTATTAGCCCTACACCCCGTCTTTTAAGTTGATTATTTTTTTCACTGTATGATTTTCAATGTATACTCACTTGAAAACTGAGCACCTCGGTTGTCTTTTAAATGTATGTCAATCATTTCTTTCCTTTGATCAAAATGTGTTAATTGATGATAATATTATCTGTATTTATTCGATTTGGGACTAGCCCCTAAAAATGTTCCTGAGTTTCTTTGGTTGGTTATAATTATATACAGATGTTGCTCCTCCCGTTCCTAAAAATCAGCAATTCATTTCTTCTAGCTCAGATCTCAAAGGGGCTGAATCCTCGCAGTGACTGGCGCTTCTGAATCAAGTCTGCTGCAAGCTGGCCTCAGTTCCACCACAGCACTTCAACCAAAACAGGCTATAAAATATGTGGAGATGTTTCCTTTTAACTGCTTTACAGATAATAGGATATCAAGCACCTACAGGATAATGTGCTCCATACGTCAGTGGTAATAGGAACATTAATGGTAGTAGTAATCTGAAAAACGCTTGTTGAAATCATAGTCCCCCGAACACATCTGGCACACAAAGTGGCTTGAAGCACTAGAACACACATCATTGATCAAGCAAAGTCAAGTATTTTGTTACAAGCCATCCTGAAAGCAAGATACATCTGTTATGCATTAGACAAAGCACTGCCTTCATTGCCCTGTATAATACTTCAAAGGTATCAAGGAATATTCATTGACAAATTCATCACCTCAACGACACCTTTCCGATGAACCACACATAGATGTTCAGACAATGCAGCAGAATGGGAGAATTTTTCAAACTCAGCTACTTTGGACTTAAGTTTGAAATTCCCGCCTCAATTCACCGCCATTTTCTCTTTATTGAGTAGACCCTATAATCTGCACTATGATCAGTGGGTGGACCTAAATGATGCTAATTATGTGGGTAGGTCGGAGTGGGCAGAGCGTTGGGGCAGTGGGTGTGGTCAATTTTCAAATAAGTAATTGATAGAGGTGCTGCAAAGTATCATTGGAAAAAATGTACAAATGTTGGCAACTATGTAAGTGAAAGTTCAACATCTCAACATGATATTTGGGGATCCCGGTATAAATAAACACCAGCCTATACTTATCAGTTTAGCAATTGTTTTCATGGCCAACTTGATCACTTTGTTTTAGGAAAGTTTTGTGACCCTTTGCCAAAGGGTTCTCTGTTATAAAACATTCTAAAGAAGCCTTTCAAAGCCACGTCTGCAGACACAAAACCACTGCTTCTATAATAACTTCCGAGTTCATGAGATTCTTTTGTTTTGATTCTACAGCAGGGAGGTAGAGAGTTGAGCCAATACTCTTTCTTCATTTGGAAGGCTGTTTATTTGAGTTAGATCCTGATACTGTGAACAGACAGTGTGGACAACTTCGAAGTTAGAAAAGTCCTTAATTGTTACAAATCACGTAATTGTAAGGCTTTAAGGATCAATAACAAAGGCCGTAAACAGCTATCTTTTCTGTACTACACTCTGTAAGATATATTGCTTACACTTAGAGTTGAGAGAGATCCCTGTGCGAGGCCTATCTGGGCAGTTTTCTGTTGCATCAATATTGTCATCTTCTGTCTTAAAGGCAGCTGTGGGCCACTTATCTGAGCTGCTAGGATCCTGAAATACGAAGGGAATTAAAAAGAGTACGCTTGCTGTAGAATAAAGTGAATTGTGTTTAGGGCACATTGGTTTGAAAGTTGTAAAAGTGATGACACAGACTTGTTTGAACAATAAAAATAATAGAGATGTTGAAAATATACCTGAACTTTTGGATCAGCAGATATCCCTTGGTTAGATCAAAACTGCTGTAAAGAATGGCAACATGCAATAGACATTAATTAACTGTATTGGCAGAGCCCATGCCAGGAGCTGATGAGCAGCCGCGCTCCACGCAGGTAAGAACAGTAGGCCAGTGGGGCTGGGTTGGGGGGAATTTCGACAGACGACAACAAGGGAAAATTAAATAAATACATAATTTTCCCTCGTCGTCGTTTGTCGAAATACCCCAACCTAGCCCTACTGCCCCACCGCTCTTACCTGCATGAGCCGCTGCAGCTGAAGAGGCAGCAACCAAACGCAGAGCATCGGAAAGGCAGGTCGAAGCTTAATCGATACAAATGTACACTCAGAGTACTGAAGAAGGCCAAATCAACAAAACTCTATACCTGCTTTGTCGACTTAAAAGCGGCTTTTGACAGAGTCCCAAGGGAGACCCTGTGGAAAAAGATGGATAGCTGGGGCATACCATCGAAGCTTTTACAGGCCATCATTGACTTATACACATCGACCTGGGTCAAGATAAAAATAGGCAATGGTGACAGACCAACAGAAAAAATCCCCACCCGAAATGGCCTCAAGCAGGGATGTGTCTTGGCCCCTACCCTCTTTAATATCTTCACCGCAGATCTGGACAATAGCATTGCGGAGATTGAAAGCGACCCCCCCAAGCTAGCTCAGCACAAAATAAGGAGTATGCAGTACGCCGATGATATCGTTCTGTGCAGCCAGACCCCCTTGGGATTACAATGCTCCATCACAAGGCTGTATGAATTTACCCGCAGGCACGGGCTGCAACTTAATTACAAAAAAACAAAAATCGTCTGCTTTGCATCACGGCCAGGGTGGCAAAAATTCAAATGGGACATTGAGGGAAATATGATAGAACAAAGCCCCTCTTACAAGTACCTGGGAGTACTGGTCGACGCAAGATGGACTTTAAAAGATCAACTACTGCACAGAAAAGCTCAGGCCAATAAGCTACGCTTTGCTTTAAATCTACTAAAAACAAAACTGAATTGTCCTTCCAATTTACATCTGTTGAAGGTGATCGCAGCAAAATTTTTGCCATCGATCACGTACGGCTCAGAACTATTCAGAAGCAAAGACGCAAACTTCCTGAATCTCCAACAGTCAGTGCTGTTCAAACACATCTTCCAAATTCCGAAGTTCGCCTCACAAGCGCAAGTACGCCTTGAATTTGGGCTATTAAATCAGCACCAAGCCAGACAAGCGGCAATAGTAAAAATGTGCTGGAAATTAAGAGCAGCTCAAGAGGACACGCTGACGGGTCTCTGCTGGACCGAAATAAATAAACAAACAAAAGGAAAAGACGCATGGATAACAAAACTTGAAGAAGGTCTGTCAAAACTTAATATGCAAGAGGCCTGGAACATCGGTCACACCTTTGCGACCTTCAAAAAAGCAGCCAATGGTGCGGCAAAACTAGAATCCTGGATCACTGACAAAGCTGCACTAGCAAAGAAAAAATACGGCTGGATGGTACTTGCAACATACGAGAGGTGTGCTCCGCAACCATACTTAGTTAACCATATTACACCATCTACACAACAGATGCTCTTACGAACTTACATCTCAAAAGGAACTTACATCTCAAAAGACCAGATCCCTGCATGGAAGCAAACGTGGCCAACACCACTCTGCAGACTCTGTGGTCATGCAGAAGAAACTTTGATTCATCTTCTGTGTATATGCCCAACCCTCAAAACCCTGAGACGTTACTATCTCTTGCATATATTCCGCTTATTTCAAGTCAAAACATGTCGGCCGGCAGTTATGCTATCACTGAACAGCCAGCAGCTGCAGACAGCCTGTAGGGCCAGCAGACTTCTTCAGAAGGCGAGTCTCCTAATAAGGCAAACTGAAAAAATGGCGAACAATGGTATCAAATGGTATCAAATCAAAGGATTAAGGACAGAGTTTGCACAGAAATAGGGAGACAGGCGTTTGAATAAAAAGGATTTCTTGAACAGTCTTATTTCTCGTGCAAGAGATATGAACTGCTACAATCGTAAGACAGAATGCAAAGTATAATACGTACAGCGTTTGCAGTAAGATAAAATAATACTGTAATAGCATTGTTTGTAGCTATGACATATATTCATAAAAATACATAAAAATACATACATACATAAATAACACAGGCTAAAATACTCATCTGGTGCTTCTAAATAATCCTATCCCAGCGTACCTAGCCTAAGTGTGATACGAGGGAAGAAGTAGGTGCTGTTTAGCTATAGTCTAGTTTAGCTATAGTTGCCAAGATTTGTCAAAATTCCCTCTAGGTTCTAGTCCGCTCCATACCTTAGAATGAGTGGGGTTGGAATCTCTGTCCGGGTCTCGATCTCTAACACTCGCAAGGGGAGTCAGAAACACTGGAGCTGGATTCTCTGCGAGGAGGATGACAGCGTCTGGTCAGTGTGTCAGTTGGGGACTCGACTTCCTTCCGAACTTGCCGTGGTGAACCGAGTGGTGCAAGTTGACAGCTGAACCGTACCATGGTTTTCCATGGCAAGTGAAGGTATATTTATACCTGAAAGGTCTTTAGGAATGCCAGTATTGACGTAAAAGTCGGGCATAAGAACATCATGAATGAACCCCTAAGGAATAGATGTTCATGCATAATAAACGAGTTCTTGGAGAAATCAATATCCAAGCAAGGGGAAGTCCGAATGGCTTAAGAGTCTGGTTACCAAGAACTCGTTGTGATGTGGATAGACGGTTGTAGTTGATCATGCTTGTATTTGGTTCGCATGAGCAATGCCTAAATAAGGGCTGGATTTCTAAGCCTAAATAAGGGCAATGTGATTCAAACCTATATAAGGGCATGAACAGGGAAATCTATATACGGTATCTAAATCGACACACAAAACCCACTCCACTTTTGTATGAATGACATTACTAAATCCAAAACATGTTGAACATATCTTAAACAAAGTTTCACATGATTTGCTAAAACATGTCCAAAAACATATTTTAAAAAAATGCATTTAATAGTGTTGCTGTGTGCATTAACGCAATGCTTCATTCTAAGCATAAGATCTGTGTAATGGACTCTCGGATTACTTTCAGGAGAAAATAGTCAAACTCTCCTCCTCCTTTGCTACGGCTCCTCCTAATCTTCCGGCAGACTTCTCAGACTCCATTCCCTGTTCCTTCAATTCCTTCAGTGAGCTGACCCCAGACTTAGCGCTGTCTCTGCTACACAACGTAAAGTCTGGTTCCCCTTTGGATCCAGTCCCGGCCAAAGTAATGGGCATTCTTTCCCCTATTCTTGTAAATCCGTTTCTCTCCATCTGGAATGCCTCCCTGTCATGCGGCCAGTTCCCCTCAGTGTGGAAACAGGCCAGGCTAATCCCCATACTGAAGAAACCTGGTGCTGACCCCTTGCAATTCAACAACTACCAACCCATATCGCTTTTGCCAAAACCTGCCGAGATTCTGGAGAAAGTGGTACAACAACAGTTGGCACAATATCTAGAATCAAACCAGCTTTTTCACGACTCCCAGTCCGGCTTTAGAACCGGCTACAGTACGGAGACGGCTTTATTAGAAGTCTCTGAGATCATTAGGGAATCAGTGGATAGGGGCGAGGAGGCCATGTTAGTCCTCCTCGACCTATCCGCTGCATTTGATACTGTATCCCATAATATACTTGCCACCCGTTTACAACAGCTGGGGGTAGGTGGCACGGTACTGGCCTGGACCAAATCTTTCCTGTCCAGCCGATCTCAGAGGGTCTCGATGCACCCTTTTGAATCTGAGGACAAACCTCTCCTGTGCGGAGTGCCCCAGGGCTCGGCCCTGAGCCCTTTATTGTTTAATGCCTATGTGGCCCCTCTTGCCAAGGTAGTAGAGTCTTGGGGTGTCAGGGTGGTCTCTTATGCTGACGATACTCAGCTTATATTTTCCTTTAGAGACCACTCTGACTCCCTTTTTGCCAATTTTAGAAACTGCCTTGGCAATATATGCACCTGGATGTCAGTCAATCATCTTGCCCTTAACACCGACAAAACGGAGGTTCTCTTTTTCAGTAAGAAATCCCCTCCTCCTGCTGTTCTCTGGTGGCCTACCGTTCTGAATCCTCCTCCTTCTCCTGTACAAGCGGCCCGCAACCTGGGCTTTACCTTTGACAACTCTTTGTCTGGAAGTGTCCAAGTCAACAAAGTTGTAGGGGCCTGTTTTTCCAAATTGCGCATGATTAGGAAAATTTTTCCATACCTCCCTCAATCATCTCGCAAAACTGTTGTTCAGGCACTTACTACCACCCACTTAGACTATGCCAACAGTCTATATGCAGGTGCCCCCCTATACCTAATTGACCGTCTACAGATTGTCCAGAACGCGGCTGCTCGGCTTATTGGTAATATTCCTGCTCGCACCTCGGTCAGGGCCTACCGGACTGAGCTTCACTGGCTCCCTATAGCCCGTCGCATTGATTTTAAAATACTGACTCTGACCCACCGAGCTATCCATGGAATTGGCCCGCTCTACCTGAGAAAACGTCTCAAGATCTCTTCTTCAGTCAGACACCTGAGATCTAACAGTCTGCGTCTCCTGATGGTGCCAAGATTTAGGCTTTCTCGTACTGGCGGCAGATCTTTCACCGTCACGGCTGCCAAGCTCTGGAATAGCCTTCCTCTTGACCTCAGGTTTACTGATTCCGAGCCAGTTTTTCGACGCAAACTTAAGACCTGGCTGTTTACTAATCATTAGGTCTCCAGTATTCTCAGGTCTTCCTTTTCCATCAGTGGGATTTGTTCTTGGTTACTTTCATTGGGGACTCTCATGTAATCTTAGCGCCGGGACACCTCCGCCGGAGGTAGCCGTGCGCTCTACAAGTCTCTAAAATAAATAATAATAAATAAGCATATGTAACATTTGAATGCTTCATGAATGAATCATAAACATATATACATGATGAAATGGCTCGTAAATACAGAAGAAAAAGGTCTGAAATCATTTCATTTCCGATTACATAATCTTTTGGTTGTGGACAAGGTCATATATTGTCTCTGGAAGTATTAAAAGAATTATTGTTCTCTATGAACAGTTCTACTATAAGCAGAGTACTACCAAAAAATGAAAAATACAAATTTGAAGAAAAAAAATTAATCATAGGAAAAAGTTCCAAAGTTAGTCCCTTGTTTTCAAAAAATGAAGGTCAAATTCAAAGTCTCTCAGAATACTGCATGCCAAAATCAAAAGTCAGTGTTAGGGCTTGGAGAAAACATGAAATCTTCTATGTCTGTAGACAAAAAGTCATCTACCATTGTAGGTGAAAGTTGGATTACCTTGTTTAGAAGACTAACCACACATAGATGAGAAGCATCGCCTTCAGCATTGGTCGCATCAGCCATGTATGTATCGGATGTTACCTGCGCGCCTGTTATTTCCTCTCATACCTCAGCAGTAGCATTTTGCATCAGTGATATCTCAATGAATGCCGTCGTCAGGATCGGTAGCCACTGGAGACAACACCCTGCATGGGCCGTCCAGCAGAGTATCGATATCCGTAGGCATGACTGATGGGAGTGTTAGACCGATGTCTAGCACGCATTCTACACCAGAAAGCAGGCACCGTAGAACAGGTAAGATGCAATTTTGCCAGATTGGTCTGAATGACAGAAACCATGTGGTATTTAAATCTCGTAGACAAGGTAAACTAAAAATTTGGACTATGTGCTCACGACACTTCATCTCCAATAGAGCTCTCTCTATGGTGCTTGGAGTGACGTTGGTGATTTGGCTTGCCATATCATAGCAGTAGGAGCAAAGATAGGATCCCTACAACAAGTCCAAAAAGTAGTGGCAGTTCGCCAAACACACAGTGTACAAAGTTGGGAAGTATTCTGAGGACTGCTTGACAAGGTGCTTACAGTCTTGAACACACAGTCTTAAATACATGTAAAATACCGCTCATATCAGACATGTTTAAGATACGTTCCAACATTTCTGAAAAATGCTTAGGGCAGTTTGTATTCAAAAAGGCTTGTGTCTCATCAGACGTCCTTGCGACTTGTAGATCATCGGTTTCTTTGGCCGAGGTCAGTGGCACAGTTTGCTGCAAAAGAATGGCTTTCATTCTGCTTAAAGTATCAATTCGTATAGAAGACATGTTCGGTGAAGGCCATAAAGGCAACTCCCTGGCTGTCTTGGTTTGTGGAAACAATACTTGCATACAGAAAGTGATCCTGGATGAAACAGTCACTAAATATGGGATACCTGGCAAAATGCCACAGCAGCTGTGATCATTCAACATGAGGTAACTTCCATTAGAAAGTAGTTCAAAAATTGGAATACCCACTGCAGCTGGTGAGTCTTGCAGGTAACAGGATAAGTTTGTAGTGAAACCATCGCAGGCCCCATGTAAATTAATACCCCTACACTGTATGTTGTTACTACCCCAGGATGCTGTCTTTGGACATATCTTGGGTCTGGCCTATTGATAGTGAAACCCTGTGTTTTGTTCAGGAATCAGTCTTGACAGTTGTTTGTGTCTGTGGGCCAGAGCAACCATTTTTTCCATTCTGGATTTGATCTGTTGTGATGCAAACTATTAATTACGTCAACCTCCCCCCGTGTAGTGCTATTACTTGCAGGTATAGGTATGGTCGGTGTGTTCTTGTCTTTGGTCTTGGCTAACCCAAGGCAAGACGTTTGCTGGACATATCATTCAAAAACATAATTTGCTCAGGGATGATACAGGCTCTGAACAAAGCTTCTACCCCCTGTACTTTCCAATCTTTTGTATCGCAGACAGTTTTCGTCTCAATGTTGTCTTTCCAAAAGTCGAAACCCTGTCAAGACAGTTAGGCAATAAAGGCTGCAGAATAAATCTGTTTTGCATTTGTTAACATATTTTTCGTTCCTGTTTTGTTCATATTTTTAAAGTAAAATGTTTCTGGATTTGATACATTGAACCCTGAAAAATATGGAAATGTCATTGCAAAACGTTTTTGAGCTACCCTTTGGAGGCGTAGGACAATGTTCCCATTGGTTATACATATATGCATTTCTAGGCATTGCAGATTTGTGCAAGAAATGATGACCATATTAGTTATAACAATACATTTGTTCATAGTCTGATGAATCCTCTAAATATTCATGATTTGTGAATACGGCAGACATTTCTAGGTCAGACATCATGTTATTAACAGTCTCGAAGTACCAATCATCAGAAAAGGTACAGGAGGTAATAAAGTCACTTATTGAAATCTTGAATAAGTGTGGAATCTTCAAAAGCTCAGATGGGCCAAAAATGTTATATTCAGTTCTATCCCAAACTATACCATCTGGTACAGGAACGGCTGTGATGTTCACTGCTGACAAGTTCACTTTTTTACTTGCTATGTCCATTTGAATATATCTTCTATTCATCAGCCTACCCAAAGTTGCTACCAGAGCTAACTAAAGTAGAAAGAAGAATATTCCCTAAACAATCCATAGTTCAATCCTTGGTGAAACCAGATAAGTCTTTTTCAGGAAATGAAAAAAATCTATTGAATGTCTATGAAAGTTCTTTGTGCTGGCGTCGTTTCAGGTTCACTGGGATCCTCAGAAAACGTATCAAAGTTAGTTAAATGGCCAGAGGCCGGATTCAATGAAATCGCTGGAAACACTTGTTCACTTGTTACAACGTTGTAGACAGGTGAATCAGGAGGAACTGTTATTTGGGTCTCAAGAGGAACGAGTTCCATAGCATGATTGCTTAGTCCTTCTTTTCTCACTGTAGAATCTTCAAAGGTGATGAGTCTCTCAGTTTGTACCTCTTGGATTGTAGCTAGAGGAGTGCGTCTACTACATTGTCGGAGTCCACTTAGCCTACTGCTTAGTATCGGCCACATAGTGTGGTTTGATAAGGTCGATGGACACAAATCTTTTCTCCTTTTTACCAGCAAGGGATGGCAGTAGTACTGTTCTTGATCCGTGGAGTGCTAGGATAGGTACTGGTTGTCTGTAAGAAGGCCCAAATTCCTTCTTGTCCGCGATCTTTTCTCTGACTAGATCACCAAGCTTTGGTATCCAGACAGGCCTTGCTGGGACGGTTGGTTTTTCCCCAGTTGTAGTTGGCTTCAGGATTACGTTCCTTTGTTTCGATCTTAGTTCATTTAAGTCCTATAAAACAATCAAACGATCTTTGATATCAAATTTCTTATTTTCCACCACTGTTCCATGACAATCAAGATCCGGAACCTACATTCTTCTCCCAAATAGGACCTCATATGGAGTGACATCCCCAAGAGAACTTCTTGGCAAATTATTTACTGCACGTTGGACCCCATAAAGATGTTTGACCCACCCATCACCTGAACCTAATACCCTAGCTGTTATAGACTGCTTCATGTCCCGTTTTTTCTTTTCACAACAGAATTTCCCTCAGGATGGAATGGAGAAGAATACCGCAATTTAACACCCAAACTGGCCATGGCTTCTTTGTAAGCTCGAGAGCTAAACGCAGGGCCCTGGTCAGAGTATAGTGTGCCTATTGTATATGTGCCGATAAAGACTCGCAAATCTTTTATAACAGTTCGAGCGCCAGCCGAGCGCTGAGGCCACGTCCAAAGGTACCTAGATTTAGTGTTTGTGGGACAGCATTCTGTAGTGGGCTTGTCCCACAGGTCCAGGTGTAAGTAGATAGACACAGTAGACCAGAACAGGTGGATTTTGATGGTAGTTTATTGGTAGATAAGATGGTACAAGTTAACAGGTTAACGGCCCCACCAGGAGCAGACCTAAATGCCGCTCAGCCCATCCTCAACTGTGCCTCTCATGCATCCAACATTCCAGATACCAAGATTCCAGAGGGAACTCTCACACAGGTCTGATCAACTAAATGCATGTACATAGAAATAACATAAGGATACTACATTATCCTCTCCCTATTATAACGGAAAACAAAAAAGAGCAAATAACTGAGAAGAAAACTATGCACATAAAAATATACAAATTTTAGAGAAAACTGTAACCCAGAGAAGAGCAATAAAATGCACCACATGAGGGAAAACAGAGAAGCAAATTATCAAAGAAGAAAGAAGGCAAAAAGATAAACCCTTGCACATCCTCCTCCTTTAATAACGAACAATATTTAAAAAAAACAAGGCGTAAATTATTTGGAGCTCACGTATCATCAATCAAAAACAAAGCCAAAAATTTTCGAAAGGGTGAGCCAGCACCCAAGAAAATGCTTCTCACATGAGAAGCCTGTGGCATAACCAAGAACGCCAACCCTCTTTTAAGAGACACTATGGGACTCACACCCTAGTATAACACTGTTCAGGTGGGACCGACACCCCCTAAACACCAAGGTGGGACTAAAACCCCCTAAAAACCAAGGTGGGACTAAAACCCCCTCAACAACTAAGGTGGGACTAAAACCCCCTCAACAAAATGATCATTTTATATTTTTTTTAAGAAAAACAAAAGTAAGTCAAGGGTGAATTGGGCTAACTACTAGGAAATGACTAGAAACCCACATCACAGGGTGATGGGACTAATGACCCACTCCCAAGGTCATGGGACTGAAAAACCCACTCCTAAAATAGCAAAAACCAATAGAGGAAAACATAATGCCTACTGACACACAGAGATGACGGGACTAAAACCCTCTCCCAACACTAGGAAAAAAAAATGATGTTCACTCATAGGAAATAGGACTAATATACCTATTCCCAAAGCCCAGAAAAACAACTAGTGAACCATTAATTAAATAGGCATGTACACATACCAGATAAAAACAGAAGAGAAATCTTTTACATAAGGAAGCAATTCATGAATAACTATAACATGAAGCGTAAATACCATTTGAAGACATATGATGCCAGTGTAACATAGGTCTTAACATTAGTGCAGAAAAAAAAACGTGTAGATGAGAGCACACTAAAACAAACATTTGCAGAGCCTCGATGTTTTTCTGCAATAAAATGTCACTGAAGTGCCCTCCACAAAAATAAAATAATATTCGCGAGCCATATGTGTAAGCAAACACATGAAACATATTTTAGACCTGAAATAAAAACAGAGTAACTAAAAGTGCTTTAAATTAGATCCCAGAAAGATGCTCGAAAATGTAAGACCATGCTGATGATTACATGTCCCCCGACAATAAAGAATGTAATGAACACACAAGAGACACCCCCAAGCTTTACTAGAGGTGTCATTGACTCAGTGAATATTTGCACAGAAGAACAACATGGTGCTCTTAATAGTTACTACAAAGCATATCAAGTTAAAAAAAACGGTGCCGCTTTGACTGGAAACATGCTGCCAAGGACTTAGTAAAAAAAAATGAACTGTCATACCGGTGCCGCTTGTCAGCTATTGAAACACACAAAGTTAAGAAATACCGGTACAGCTTATCAGTTTGTGTCCGGTGCCGCTCATCAGCTTGTCTACAGTGCCTCCTCATAATGCGTCTTGAGAACCTGCCACTGCACAGCACGTCTTTGCCAGCTTGTCTCCTCACAGCACATCGCACTAATCTGCTGCGCAATGAAGCAACATGGTGGTACGTTAGAATTACGCTAGCCGGGTGGTTCACGGCACGTTACTGCACAAAAGCGTTCAACAGCATCAACGTTGGATGTTAACGTCGCAGATGGTTGCTGATGGCTCCGCGTGAATCTGCACAAGAGGTAAATTCCAAACGCCGCTTCAAATTTAAACTTTGGCTCAACTGTCATTTTCTTTTAATGTGTGCTGAACGATGACGCTCCATAAATTAACCATTAATCGATTAAATCATTAGTTGCAAAAAAATCGTTCTTGATACACATTGCCCAGCTGCTCGACATTGCTTAGCTGCTCGATCGCTACAGTTGAAAACTAACCACCAGTCTATTCAACTGTGCTGCCACACAAGTCTGTAAAAATTCAGTTGCTTTTTGTAAAGTCTAGTTATCTTTCACACATTTCCAGTTGTAGATCGATGCGAGGTTGACAGACTAAAAAAAAATGTAAACCCTTAACTTAAAAACAGGATACCTTCGAATGTCAGTTTCTTTTCCATTCAGTTCACATACCTTAAGGGCTAAGCTGCTCGAGCGCTACTGTTGAAATTGACTAAAATGAATTTTACTAGTTTCAGCTAAGTAAATCATACGTCTTTAGATAAATTCACTTTAAGTTTCTTTTTTTTAACACGCTTCCAACTGTTCCTTGATGAAGTTATTAAGTGTACAGTCTCAAAATCGAAAACTGGATGCCTTCTTGCGCCAAAATTACACACACACCCACTGTTACCTTGTATTCTAGTGGGCTGGAGACGCTTCTTTTCTTTATTTGTTGGCATTGGCATTTCTTTCAAGGCATCCTTTAGATGACAGTACACAGCACGCCTTTTGATGAGCTGTCCGTTGTGCTGGACACTGGTGGGGCAACAGCAAACAGGCATGACCTCTCTTAAACTTCTTAAGTACGCTTTTTCTTACTTTTGCTTGAGTCTTGAGTGTAGATTTTCATGATAGGTAGGTTCTTTAAGTCCGACTACGCCAAAATGTAATGGGCTTGTCCCACAGGTCCAGGTGTAAGTAGATAGACACAGCAGACCAGAACAGGTGGATTTTGATGGTAGTTTATTGGTAGATAAGATGGTACAAGTTAACAGGTTAACGGCCCCACCAGGAGCAGACCTAATCGCCGCTCAGCCCATCCTCAACTGTGTCTCTCATGCATCCAACATTCCAGATACCAAGATTCCAGAGGGAACTCTCACACAGGGCTGATCAACTAAATGCATGTACATAGAAATAACATAAGGATACTACACATTCGTCCAGAGGGACGCTTGTATATACATAGTCTAATGCTGTCTAACAATGGTGTCTGTACTAGGCTGGCTATGCTGTAGTCAGGTATCTGGTGGCATTCTGTGCTGCGATCTCTATTGCAGTTTATGCAAATAATGACGAAGATGTGAATATGTGCATTCATCCCTGGCCACCAGTACATCTCTTTTAATGCTAATATTGTTCTAGAGATCCCCTGATGTATCAGACCCTCTACCAGATGTACTTCGTATATCAAAGCTGTCCTACATTCCATGTTTAATATTACCCTATCCCCCACTCCAGGCATTTGAGCAAACGGAACGCTGTTTGCATCAATTTTATGATTATTTGAGTGGAAACTTTTTAGGTAATGCTGCACCATTGCTTTTGCTTGAGGCATTGACGGTCAGTATTATTTTACTGTCTACTTTCGTTTTTGAATAAGTAATTGCAGCTACAGAAGCCGTTTGCACAGCCACCTTCGGGGCTCCATCAGCCACTGAATTCCCTTCAACATGAACGTCATCTTATTGATGACTCAGCGTGTGTATTACATGAGTGTTTTGTAGTTCGTTTTGTAACTGAACTGCTTGTTCCTAAAGCGTTTTGTGCTTGATTGTGCCACCTTTTACATCTTTGAAACCATTTTGAAGCAATTCTGTATATACTAATTGTAAGATTGAACACAGTAAAAGGAATTGCACACTATGAGTGTGGGGAATTCACGATCCATATTTTCAAGTGCCATTATGAATGCTTGTAGTGCAGCTCGCTGAGCTGTACAATCTCCTAGAGATTGACTTTTTGCGACCATAGGTCAAAATTTGCCATTGCGCATACGACCTTTAACGATCGTGCATGCTGTACTATAAGCTTGCTTACCCCCGTAGCGGGTTGTGCAGATCCGTAAGTATACATTTTACATACATACTGGTCTAGAGGTAGAATTTCAGTTGGCAGAGGACATTCGTGTTTGTATTGCAGGAACACTTGTGTTTTCAAATAAGGATCAAAAACATACTCAACATCAGTTGCAGCAAGAGAATTGACCCATTGTATCCATCTTGGATGTAAAGCTTTTGCATACGAAATGCTCGCTTTTGTAACTGCCTCTAAGGCTGGTCCAGAAGTTACAACCATAATAAGTTTCCCCTAAGATAGGGCTCTTTCTTTTGCTACAGCGGTTTGAACTACTGTCAGAATTTTTTCTGTCAATGTAAATTTCATTTCTACTTGAGTGTACAAATGTGATTTGTACGCAATTGATACTCTTTCACCTTCATTAAAAGTTAAGTAGGTGAATCCGCATTGACCCGGAATGATTCGGATCACTCAGTTGCGTACGTTTACGCATGCTTGTAAATGTTTTGTTGCTAACATGTCTGTTTGTAATGAACGCAAAATTACTGTGTTTTCTTTTGTCCAATTTATTGTTTTAAAATCAGGTCTGATTAATTTGTAGAGATGTTTAACCCTTTCTGAGTAGTTTAGCATGTAAATTCTTTCACAATTCTAGAAACCTAAAATCGACTGTTAGTTTTTCAGCGTTTTTGGAGGTTAGAGCAGCGCACACTTTTCTAAAAAGTTGGCTGCCAGGCTTTTTCCTTCACTTGATAGTTCATATCCTAGGAAAAGGACGTTGAGATGGGCAATTCTTGATTTTTTTAAATTGAATTTATACCCTTCAGAGGCGAAACCCAATATAATGGTGTTCACCATGTTCAAGTGCCTGTCCAGGTCATCATCTGTCAGATAGATATCATCGGCATATGACAATGCCTCGTCATCATAAATTTGTAGTAACTCTGTTACCCTTGCTGAGAATAACCCTGGGCTATTCTTGAATCCTTGAGTGAGACGACGGAATTGACGCTGGGTTCCCATTATTGAGAAAGCGGTCAAATACCTACTATCAGGTGCAATGTTTTGATAAAAGACACCATTACAAATATCTAATGTGGTTTTTGTATTTTTTATGCACAATTCTTTCATTAATACTGTACTGTGTGCATTTTGCACTACAAATGTTTAACAACAAGAGTTTAAGTGTCTGTATTCCAAAACTAGACAATATATATTGTCTGGTTTGGAAACAGGAAACAAAGGATTGTTCATTGATGAGGTGCATGTTTCAATCACCCCTTGGTATTCAAGTTGATCTAAGATCTCCCTGACCTATTTTTTAGCTTCTTGCTTAATTGGATACTGCCTTTGCACTGTTGGTTGATTTTTTAAATGGTTCTAATGGTGAGGTGAGTCCTCATCCCATCCTACATGATTTTATATGATGCTGGTGCTTGGGTAACTGCCTATTTCCTTGCAGATGTATATATTAAATGTACTGCAACATGTTTGGAGAAGGCTGGCATAATGATGTCTTCGCCATGTGGGCACTCTATAACAAATTCTGGTGGCCAGGCCCATTCTGCTAGAAGTATATCATAACCCTTTAAAAGTCACTCCCAAAAGGGTGATTTCACTTTTCTTGGAATGTCGCCCTCCATCCGGAGTGTAATTTTATATAACCTTTGTGGAGATCTAACCCTGGTGTCTTTTGTTTCAATTTGAATGTCTTCATTCAGGTCCACTGTTACCAGAAGTCCCTTCAGGTTCTGGCGAGCTATTAATACTGCTGCTTCGCTGTCCAACATTGTCTGAGCCCATTCTCCGTTCTTGAGCCATGTTCTCAGAATCCTCAGCATGTCTGATCTTTAGACCTGCTACTTTGTTCTTGGAGAATTGAGGTTTTGTTTTGTTTTTTCTGAACATGTTGATCATCTTTGGACTTTACACGTTCTTCTTTTTGATCTGACCGTCCTCTTCTTTTGGATGTCTGTGACAATATCTGACAGGTATGAGAGGAAAGTGTATCAGTATCTTGATAACTGTCATGTTTTCTCAAATTATACCTATTCCTGAGGTACCTCCTTTCAGAGGGCTCCTTTTGAGGAGACCTACCTCAGGATTGAGAAACTTTCTCTTTTGAATGTTGTTTGTTATTTTCCCATTTATTTATTGAAGATGTAGGATTGTTTTTAGTAAAGGCCTTTTCAGGACTTTTAGACAGTTGTGGTTTTATTGTTTAATTCTACACATTTTTGTATGTTACTAAGTAATTCATTGTCCGAAATTGCTTTGATGTCAGGATCAGGTGTGTAACCGGCTAAAACCGGCCATGTTGCTCCTGGTCTACTTAGTGGACCGAACCTGGTAATGTGTTTTAAATGTTTTAGGGCGCCTTTAAACCAGAGAACAAGCTCCTGGTATGTGAGTGGAATTACTATATCCTTGAAAGGAATATATTCCTCAGGTGGTTCACCTTCTTTGTAGAAGTGAAACACTCTTGTTATTGCATTTGATTCTGGGAATATTATCCATGAGTAGAATACCTCTGTCTGGTGAGATTCATGTGCCTCTATCACAAAAACTGCTCTACTGGGAAGGCATGGCCGGGCAAGATGGGCGATCGGACGTAGGCCGTCTCGGCTCCCTGTACGCACGCTATTCTGGAGCAGTTAACTGTGGCTTCACGGAACTCTGAGTGCTGTAAATCGCTTCTACACAGAGCAGAAGATGTAGCACACAAGCAGAGGGACCTCACCTGCTGTGAACACTACCGTAGCAGTTCCAGCGCAACCCCGCAAGAGAAGACAGGCGTCCGTCAAAATGGCGGATACCGTGTGGAGTTAAGTGGAGTCTGCGGTGTGGGGACCCTGATTCCGAGCCTGCCTGCTGCCGCCAGAGGAAAAGCCCTAGACCACTGTGGACGGTGGGGGTCTCATGCCAACAACTCCGGAAGGACGACCAATGCCACGGCCTTCTAAAGTACGCATGCCTTACTTCAAAGTGGCGGCCGACATGTACGCCCAGCGCTGCAGTCTGCTCATTTCGATTCAAGGCTGCATGTCTAATTACTACCAGGCGTTGCTATAGAGGGAACATCAGCTGCTGCTCACTCTTGGCCCTGGGGCGGTTTCAACGTCGCTCCACGATCGTCTTCACCATCGTCTATGTAGCCCTTGTGTAAGCTCTGCATCCACAAAATGGCACCCATCCCGTCTCAAGAAGGATAGCTAGTACAACGCGCTGACTGATATCAACGGGGCCCATCTATACTGAGTGTGACATTGGCTTGCAGCTGGCTGGCTGGCTGACATTGATTCCTGAGTGAGGCTTCTTTTGCAAGCTAGTAACCTGCCATTCTGCGCTGCGCGTAACGCGAGAACCCACATCAGGCACAAACCTTGCTACTCCCTCTCACAAGGGGATCACGCTCCTACTCACTAGCGCCAACCACACAGCAGCCAAACTTGT
The DNA here is from genome assembly GCF_964263255.1 of Lissotriton vulgaris. Classification (NCBI taxonomy): domain Eukaryota; kingdom Metazoa; phylum Chordata; class Amphibia; order Caudata; family Salamandridae; genus Lissotriton; species Lissotriton vulgaris. Next base: position 182,043,851 of record NC_141688.1, on the reverse strand, counting down.
GCAGCATCCGGGGATCCATTAACTGGTGGTGGATATACCTGAACCTCTGGGTCACCAGTGGTCTCCATCTCCGCTAATCCTCAGTATAGAAGGCACATCGAATTAGTGCTCAAGTCATTTCGCCATCTAAATAGCTGCAATGGGGGTCCTTCCGGACCCGCCCGTATGCCGCCAAAGAAGGGAATGAACAGGACTTCCAACAAGGTGTCAGATTTCTTTGCACCATCAGATAAACGACCGAAGTTACGCGGCGACATCGAAACACTCACCATGGCCCTCACGAAGGCGGACCTCCTGGCTATGGTTAAAGCCTTTAAAACAGAGTTGCGCAATGACCTCGGCTGTTACATCAAATCTTCCATGAAGCAACTGAGGCGGATCTTACAGAGAGACTGACCTCCCTCCAACAAAACGTGGACTCTGTGGGCAGTAGAGAATTAGACCAGGAGGAGCATCAAGAACAAGAGAAACTTTCCACTGAACTAAGTGAAGATGGCCGCGCGCTCCAGGACCAACTACATCAGACACAGCTCAAGGCGGAAGACATCGAGAATAGAGCACGGAGGGAGACCTGGAGGAGGGCGCAGAGGGGCCGGACCTGGGGGCCTTTATGGAGGTGCTCTACACAGAGGTCCTGGGTCCCCCACCCCTCAAACTCAAACTGGCCAGGGTCCATCGTGTGGGAAGTTTACAGGCCGGCGAGAAGAAGAGACCCCGAGATATACTGGCAAAATTCCACTCCTATAAAGTTAAAGAGGCAGTGGTCCTAGCGGCCAGGACGAATGGGTCCATTTCCTTCTAAAACCACTCATGTGTCATATACCAAGACTTGGCGCCGGCTACCCTGGCACCGAGACAGTTATTCAGACACATCACTTCCAAATTGCGAGATGATAAAATCAGATACAGATGGACCTACCAGTTTGGACTCAGTTTTGAATTTAATAACAGACAACGCCATATCACTGACTTAAAGGAAGGCTTGGAACTTTTGGGTCTCCCCTCAGAGGAACATGGCTCAACACAAGATAAAAACAGAGAGACTCTCAGAGGTCCATCATTGACGTCTGAATGGTCTGTGGGCTCGCCTAGGGGGCGCAGATGAAACCCCAAATGAGTGCATCATAAGAACTGCGCTGTCTATACTCTGCGAATGGCCTGGAACCCATAGTATCACGGAAACTTATTGTTGATGCTGGCGATTTTAGAGGCAGACCGGAGAGGTTGACAGTAACCTGCTTCTATCCGCAATCCTAAACCCAGGATATCGCTCTCTGGCTCTGCCTCCCGGGCTCAAGACACTCCATCGTGACACAGAAATGCTGTGACCTACTTCGCCTCTATAATTAAAAAAAGTTACTTTATCTCCTTTTTAAAGCAAGTACTGTTTTGATACCTATGTCATAACTGCCTGTAGATATCTCTTTTGTTACCAGAGGGCATGCACCATGTTTTACTTTCCAATGCAGGAGGACTGTCTTTATTCCTATCAGGTATGGAACTGTTCTAACGGCTATTCCTCAGCCGCACAAAGATGTTTTTCCTTTTTGAGCTTCTCCGGGATAGGCGCGGACGGGACCCTTGGGCCTGTTTTTCCCCTTAGTCCCTGAGGGGTTTCATACCCCCCAACCAGGGACCTGTCAGCGATTTTTCTATTGCACTGTTTGTTCATGTTTGGTTTTTTTTTCCGTGGGTTGAGGGGAGGGGATGGGATGGACATCGTGGCGGCTTTTTAACATTTTGTTCTGCTAGGTTTTCTGACCTCAATGCACAAGATGGTGGTATACTCACTTCTGGGAACACGTAGGGGCATAAGAAATAATGGGACAGGTGGGGTCTTCAATGAGATAATGTTTTTTCCTCTCACACAATGATGATCACCACTGGAACCTGGTACGTTAAAGGTCTTAATTCCCCTCCAAAGCGCCAAAAGGTATGGAAGTATATTATTGATCTCCATCTAGATATAGTGGCCATACAACAAACACACTTAGCCAGAGCGCAGGACACACGCCTCCGACACAAACACTACCCACTAATTTACAGATCTTCAGCACAAACGAAACATAGAGGAGTGGTCATTTGAGATTTAACTGAACCTATCATGAGTGATGTAATATATAAGATGTCATCAGCAGTGCATTGAGGGGGGGGCGAGTTATTGATATCTCTACTTTCTATAATGACCGAATTTCTCTGATTATGTACGAGTCAAATGTCCAACTACCTATAACGTCCCTGAAACGTATGGTTTTTTCAATGAATTTCTAAGGTTTTTTAAATACTAATTTCTAACTATAACGTGCTTGAAACCTATGTTTTTTCAGTGACTAGGTCTATATATATTTTTTGGGACGCAAATAACTTGAAATGCATAAAGTACATAACCAAAATATTCACCAAAGTATTAAACGCAATAATTTTGGAATCCTTAACAAATGTTTTTGGTTTATTTAGCAAGTTCACTACTTTTAGAAATAGTACGTAGACAGCAAAAATTCTCAACTGGTCACATAAAAACTTTGCTCCATATGACACAATTACAATTTAAATAAATATAAATGGATATAATGTACATTGACGTTATAAATAAATAATAACTCTAACCTCAGCTTCCTTTCAGTATCTGCAGGAATTTTTTTTTTGCTCTGTTCCCCTAACAGCCTTTTGCACTAATTTATGCTCGCTCTTAAATAACATGAAGCACCTTCTTCACAACTGAAATGCGTCTGTGTGTCAAGTCTTCCCACGAATGCCATACAACAGTGGCTTAGGTAGGCAGAACCAATTTTGTTTTTCTGATGTCTCTTTTTGGGTGGATAAATATATACTGTTTTTCGATATGTTGTGGCTTTGAAAAGCGGTAAACATTTGCTTGTTTTCAAAATGTTTTTGTCAGGAGATAAATATTTACTGCTTTTCAAATTTTCTCTGCCTTCTGCTTGCTTTGGTTACATTAAATGCACATTTTCTGCTAGAGGATGCATTGGTTTTAGCTTTGTTCACCCAAAGGAATATTACACACATTGTTGCGATTCTCGTGTCAGACACAAAGTGCCAATTTCAAAGCTGGATTTTCTTTGTGTTACCCAGTTTACCATTGAATGGCAGATGCAATAAAACTGCGGAGCATATTATCAAGAACAGAGTTAAAATTATCGCCGCTTTAGCGACAGGAAACTGCTGCTAAAGCGGCGATAATGGGGTTGATAATATGCCCTTGTGAATTCTCATAGAAGCCCAGGTTCTGGTGTGGACCTGGGCTTCCGGGAATGCCCCAAAATCATTAAGTAGACTCGTTGGAACGCCCAATCTCCACCCATGGAATACCACCCTGGAGCACAGTAATGCAAGGCAGTGATTTGTGCTGTATTGCGTTACTTTAGCTGTATCAAGCCACTCAGGGACATGCAAGGTTGACTTGTGTGGCTTGTTAAATCCAACTTAAGATTTGCGCTGCTCTTGTGCCCCGTTGCTCTTTCCATACTGATGATTTTGACTCTGCTCTGTGTGAAATGCATTGAATGTCTCACTTCATGTTTCATTGGTAAAAACGACCTGTTAATAAACATGCATCACAATTTAAACAAATGTTGCTCTTGTTGATGATCTCAGCAGAGAGGCCCTGTATTTCATAAGCCATTGCTTAAACCACTTTACTCTTTCCCGGAGTCAACCTGGAGTGCACTAGTGAAAAATGGGAAGCTGCGAGTGCTTCTGTGGTGCACGTCTCTTTTCTGTACTGAAAGAGACACATGCTTCACAAACACTAAGGGCCTCATTTATGTGGAATTGGCCCTAGGTCAGCATTGCAAGTCTTCTTGCTGCACTGGCCCAATGCCAATGTGAATGGACAGTAATGCACCACATTTCATACTGTGCATTCCGTCCATTTTCCCCTACACTGTCATACAATTCCTGCCTATCGCCAATGTAGGCACCCTTGCAAAAGGGTGCAATGTGCCTCCCTTGCAGGCAGGATTGTTTTTGTGTAGGTAGGAGCAACTTCCTGCACAAAAAAATCCGGAATGCAGTACACATGGAAAGAGGAAAAATGAGAAGAAATACAGGGGCATATTATCAAGGGATTTATCTCTGCTTTTTTGGCTTTAAAAGGCAAGAAAGCGAAGATAAAATTATCTCCCTATCAGCAGCAGGGTGCTAACAGGCAAATTCGCATGTTAGCACCCTTTTTCTCTACGCTTCCCCTTGCATCTCTAATGAGATGCAAAGGGGGCGTTCCAGAGAAAAATCATAGGAGAAATGTTGTCAAGCGACATTTCTCTTATTATCAAGGATATCGCTAACCCTGTTAGAGACAAAAAAAAAGCAGCGCTAACCGCGGTTAGCGCTGCTTTTTTTACACCTGGTATTTTCCTGACTTGGAGCCAGATGTAGGTCGGTCGGTAACGGCCGAAAATCGGTATGTAAAATAAAAAAAATCGGTAAATTTACCGAATCTGAGCCACCCAGATGTAGGTGGGACTCTTCAGAGTCCCAGAGGCCTTACCGAATCGGTATTTTACCATCAAATCCAATTCCGAATCGGTAAATACCGAAATCATCCGAATCGGTATTCCAGCACTTCTGGAATACCTACATGTCCACCCCATAGATTTACCGATTTTTTTATTACTGAATCGGTAAAATTCGGTAATTAAAAATCGGTAAATCTATTTCACCTACATCTGGCCCTTAGCCATGATATCCTATGGAAGGTGGATATCATGGCTGAGTTTGTGGGCCCCTATCATCAATCTAACCCCAAACTTCGAGAGATTATCGTTGGTTTTCAAGCGATAATCCCTCATTTGGCAGTTAGCGCGAGGATTTTTATCACTTCTGAGATAAACGTTGCTAATAGCAAGTTATACGAGCGATAATTTCTGGTGAGGCTTAGCGATAAAAAAAATTCCTGCAAAGCCTAGTTAGCGATAAATATCGCTACTCGTTGGGAATATGCCCCACACATGTTTATCCTCATTACACCAGCTGGGGAGGCGCAAGATTATGGCGCTGACCCAAGTTTATGTGATTATGTAAATCTGGGGCAGTGTCATAATCCATGTGCATTCAGTGGAAAAACCCATTGCAATGCAATGCCCATGGAATGCCTCCTTGACGCAGGGTAAGACAAGACAGCAACTTGCCCTGCTTTGTCTAACTCCATATCAATGAGGCGATGCAAAGCCAAGCACAGTGGCTCTGCCTGGCTTTACAGATATGTGTCAGAGGTTTGCGCCGCCAGAGCGTCAGAAAAAGTGACGCTCCGTCAGCGCAAGCTACTAATGAATAAGCTCCTAAGATCACAGCATCTGTTTATACAGGCAACTATGATTCTGAAAAAATACCCTATCTTGACGACTTAAGCATTTTTTTTCATCCAATGTATTAAATTTTACTCTGCTTTGCCAGTACTTAAGAAGAGTGTTTAGGTTAATTGCTGAATTTTCAATGGATTGCAGCGCTCTAAAAGATACACTAGATGTCAGGATTGCACTTCGGATCGCTTCTTTTGCTCCATCAGACTCCAGATACCTCTTTCAACAACAGATTCTTATGTGAAAGCTTTTAATTACACGACGAAGTGAAGTGTCATTTATTTATTTATTTAGTACCAAATAACATTTCGATTACAAACATTTTACAGAGCAGTAAATAGCACTGACAGGGCAGGAAGGATTACGCAAATCCAAAAGGAAACAGTTGTGTTTAGATTCACTGTGTACAGGGACGTCAATTCACCAAAACGCCAGGGGTAGCGGAATTGACATCAAATTTGACCTTCCCTTTCACTCACACCACGTGCTTACACACACAAACACATTCACACTTACATACACTTTCACATAAACACACTTATCCGCAAGCACACACACAAAATGCATTAAAGCATTTTGTTACTTAACTCAGCTGCTAGAGAAGGTCATATGCCAGCTAATTGTACTCTATTTTTATTACACTAACAGTGAATAATGTAATATTATACACTTTAATGTAATAGACAAACTGACAAAAAAAACTGCTGGATTTACAAGCCCCCTGCATCAAGAGTAGGTCACTTTCTGTGATGTACAGGTGGCGCATGTTAGTGCTCCATATTTACAAGGGTAGGAAAAGCCACCCTGCGTGGCTTTTCCTGTACTTGTAGATATGGTCCCTTTACACGCAGTACTTTGCATGAAAGGGGCGTTCCATGGGTGTTGCTGTGGGTGTCCCCTAGCAACACCCATGGAACAAGACACATTTTGAGATTTACGAGGAATAGTAAATCTGGAAATGCGTCTGAATGTAACTCCACACGAGGCGCAACGAGGAGAAATGTTTCCATTTCTCTTTGTTTTTTCCTCTTTCAATGCGTGCTGCTTTCCACAGCACGCATTGAAAGAGGAAAATGACTGTAGTGATTGTTTTTTGTGCAGGAAGGTGCCCCCTCCTGCACAAAAAGAATCTCCCCATGACGCAAGCATCTCTGCACCATGGTGTGAAAAATGTTATTGTAAATATGTCGCATTCTTGTGCTTTGGAAGTGGCACAGCGTGGCGTGCCGCGCTGCAGAACTTCCTTCTAAATCTGCCCCAAAGAGAGTAGAACCTCAACGAACATCCCTAAGGATGAACTGCCACTGTGTACCTGGCACTGATAAGGGTCCTACCTGTGTTGAAAGGGTGCAGGTCCAACTTATATATGCTCAATATCCGATAATGTGTTGTGGCGACTAGATTGATGTTGGGGAATTCCATTACAACACATTGACCACGCCAAATGTGATGAGAGCACCCTAGATGTAGAGCACCCCAAGTTTTGTGGTAGAGGAACCAAACTTCAGGGGGCCTCATTTATGAGCCCGTGCGTCACTTTTACGCCGCCGGTGCGTCACTTTTTGTGACGCACCAGCAGCGTAAAAAATGTGCCTTGTTGCACCATATTTACAAAGTGACACATCTAGGTAGATGCGCCACTTTGTAAACCCCTGCGCCACATTATACCTGCGCCAGGTATAATGTATGCAAGGGGGGCGTATTGACGCAAGGAAGGGTCGTAGAAGTGACGCAGTGAAATCTATGAGATTTCATTGCATCACTTTTAGGACGCCGTTGCGTCAAAATCTTGCGCCTGCCTCACAGCAGGCGTAAGACTGACGCAGGCCCTTTCACATGGGGCTTGAAAGGACGTATTGCTGGAGTTGCGTCACTTTTGTGACACACTCCAGCAATGCGTCACTTTTGCGCTTACAGATACGTCAGAAATACTGACGTATCTGTAACTTCTTGCGATATGATGCGTCATACATTAAATATGACGCATCAGGAATGTCGCAAGGAGTGCGCACTGAGAAGTGACGCATCGCTACTTTCACGCAGCGATGCGTCGTTTCTCATAAATGAGGCCCAGGGTGTTTTGGGAAGGTTGATTGTGCCGGTTGTAGAACTGGGTGCCACCAAGGAGGAAAGGTATCAGCCTTCAGATTTAGCATAAGCGATCATAGAATCATGCAGTGCCCGATAGCAGTGAGGCAACTAGGTATGCATTCATGAGGGAGTACAAGAGTCCAGCATTTCAATGGAGATATCACATTTACTCACTCACTCACTCACTCCCGAATAGTGGTATTAGGCGTACATTCACAAATGTAGAATTTCTCTACACAAAGAGCCTCAACATGCAGAAGACCTCACACAGTCTCTCACAGTCACAAAGATACAGTCTAATAGTCTCACAAACAAGTTTTGAGCCACATATAGAATGATACACAGTCTTAAATATATAGGGCCTTCCTGTTTTCACTTACACGCCAACACACCGACAGTCTTGCACAGAGAAACGTAGTCTCATTCTTGCAAACAAGCACATGCAATCACAAACAAACCAAGGGGACTGTTTACGAGAATGTCATGCAGCACAGTACAGCAAGTCACCTTGTTGTGCTGCACTGCATGACAGGAAAGGGAAAGGAATGTGTTATGTCTAAGGCAATATGGCACATTTTTTCCTTTTCCCCTGCTCTGGTGCCCTTTTGGCAGCCTAACGTCAATGCAGGCATCCTTGCACCATATTACAAAGGTGTCTGCGTTGCATGCAGTATTGTTTTTGTGCAGGCAGAGTTACCTACCTGCACAAAAACGACCATAAGAGGCATATTCTTTTTTCTGTGTGTGTTGCATAATGGAAGGCACACAGAAAAAGGAAGTAACAGGGAGAAATAAAGATATTTCCCCTTGTTAGGTCTCACCTGAGAGGGGGTGTCTTTTTGGCACATTCCCAGGTCTACCAGTTCTGGTAATGCTGAGAATGTGTCTCCAATTATGGAATTTGAGTGGGAACACCCACACAGCACTCATGGAATGTCTTTTCAGGGCAGAGTGAGGCAGCACAGAAATATGGCTACAATGCCTCACTCCAGATTTATGGAGCCACTCATACCCATGCAATGTGACCTTGCATGCTTCATAAATCAAATGTAAAGTTTGGGTCGCTATTGTACCACCTGTGCACAACACATTACAGTCTGCATATAAGCATTACATGTAGGAAATAAAATGTGACGCAAAATATAAGTCAAAATTCTTAAAGAGTTTCTAAGAAAAAATAGTCTTGCAAAGCTAATCAATAATTAAATAGTTTGCAAAAATCTCCCATTAAAAGAAATAAATCCATAAGTCAAACAAATCTTTTTAGACCTAATTAATTAGTCAAAACATAAACTTAAAGTTTAGCATCTAATTCTATCTTAATCAGCTGCACTCTCTGTCTGTCTGTGTCTAATGAGGGAAACAGCCCGCCCTTCACAAGGCCTCAAAGGAATGTGGCCTGCAGTGCCAAAATATGACGTGCCAGGACTTTGGTAGAAAAAAATCACCAGGGAACCTCCCACCTGACTCTTCTCGGATGCCCAAGGCTGCACCCATGACGATCTCGTACCTAACCCATAGAATGAAGCAAAGCCTAAGCCAAAATGAGCAAGAAGCCAGCTGAGCTAAGAAAGCCATATGAGCCTAGAAGCCAAAGCCCCTCCAGTGAGGTCATTATTTTTACTCTAATTCTTGGCAGTCTACACAAAAATGTTGCATCTTCAGGAAAACTTGTACGTGATTGGTCAGTCAAGATGGCATGTGGTCTACTCTCCTGACTCATTCTAAAATCCTGACTATACCAGTTTTAACAAAAGAAGCATAAATGTATAAATACATTTATAAACGTTTGCAACATTTACTAGGAAAAATGTTTCTATCATTTTCCTTCCTGTCACAGTGCAGCAGGGCGGATACTTTAACTAACTGGTGCATTGCCACAATCACAAGAATGTACAGTTCAAGATGTCCTTGACTCCTTACGCAGTTTGAGTCAAGCTGATGTCTGCGCATGCTTTCTTCTCTTTTAGTGCAAGCCTTAGCCTTGCTGCATTCACAGACATCCATTTAATGGTATGCCCAAAAATGAAACAAACACAAAGAGAATATTAATTTCATGTAAATCAGCCCATTATGTTTTCCAACTCCATAGGAATACCACTTATAAATGTTTACCTAGCCAAGCTATTAGTTTCAAGCAACTTTTCTATTATTTATTACAACATGCAAAATAAATGTGCAATGTGCAACATAGCATTTTTAGTGTAAAATTTAAAAACACACACAGTTAATACAGCGCACATAGCAACATGCTTTAGTGTTTTAGATAGCTTTTCATGCAACAAAGCATTTAGCCCCCTGTGTAGTGTTTGGTGCATTATTAATTCACACACATTATAAAAAGAGGTGTTATTAACTGAAAATGTTTATCAAAATATGCAACAAGTCAAAGTCTTTTAAGACAGGAATAGTGAATTTAGATTGCAAGGGATGAGCTGGGAAGAGAGAAACACATTCTATTAATCTTCAAAGCTAAAAAGGCCACTTTTCTCTAAATTGCAAAAACCCATGTAAATTCAGCAAAAGCATTTCAGACTGAATAGGCCTCACTTTCATGTTTTTCATGTGCCATGTTTTTAACTTGCACCAAAATGTGCGTGGCAATTTAAATGCAGTCTGTCTGTAGCACAAAAATAAACAATGCCTGACTGCAGATAAAATCTGCTCCATCACTGTGCTGGATTTTGTTTTTGCTGGTTTAGATGCTTTGGACACTCTGCCACTGCTGATCAGTGCCAGAGTGTAAGTGCTCCCTGTGTAAATTGTTATTGTGATTGGATATACATGATAGGCACATTTGTATCACCAAGAAGTCCCTAGTAAAGTGCACTGGGTGTGCCAGGGCTGGTGATGACAAATGCTACTAGTGGGCCTGCAGCACTGATTGTGCCACCCACATGAGTAGCCCCACAATGGTGTCTCAGTGCCTGTGTGCAGTCTGTGAACTGCCATGTCCTCCTGGTCAGTGTCCCCCCTGGCCAGACCTAACCCTTCCCTTTCTGTGCACATTGGTCACCCCCATGGAAGGCCCAAGGAACCCCCCTGGGCAGGGTGCAGTGTATGGGAAAGGTAGAGCATGTACTGGTGCAGGTGACATGCTCTGGTAGTGAATTACAGCCATTTTCGTTTTTCACTATTGTAAGGCTATCTTGCTCCATAGGCTAACATGGGGATGCTGGCTGCAGTGTCTACCAGCATATCTTCCCATAGGAACAAGATAGGACATAAATGTCTGGTATCCCTGAACTCAGAATTTAATAACACATCTTTTAGGAAAGGTTGTTTTTAAGTCCTGTGTTCGAGAACAGCACTTTTAGAAAGTTGCTGTTCTCTTGTCTGACCTTTCTGTGTGCTTTGGCCTGTTTGTGTAATGACTGTCTGGTTTGAGAGTGACAGGGACTGGGGATTCCCCGGGAGGCTGGCTGAAACTGTCATGGGTTCCTTGGCAATCCTTAGTTAAATCCCAGAAAAGGTTGTCCAATACTAGAGAACCGAGCAGCAGTTTTTAATTATGTTATTTGTTTGGTTTTTACAATGCTTGTTTAACTTTATTGAGACATTGGAACACATCATGCTCCTTGTAGGTACCAATGGTTGTTTAGTTCCAAAGGTTTCTAGTGTGTTACGCTTCTTGGAGAACTCTCTCGGTCTCACGTTGGAACTGTCAAAACTGCACACGTGAGTTAATCAAGCATACGCCCAAGGATTCAGCTATAAATACCGAGCAGCCCTCACAGAAACGCTTCGCTTCCTTGATTGCCTCACAGCGAGCGTTCCTGTTCCCCGAGCCCAGCTGCTTCAAGAATCTCTTTGTCCTCCGTCCTCCGGCATCTCTTCCCTTCAACAGCCCAGTCCCGTCGGCGCTCTTGCTCCTTCCCTGCTCCTTACCTGATCCTGTGTCTTGAGAAGAGACCCACGGAACCTTCATTTTGCAGGCAGCCTTCAGCGTTGGAAGCGCTCAGCACTCCTCAGCATTTCCGGAGTGGTCCATCGCCTTCCTTCTTCCTACACTTCCGGTGGTGTCCCTGATCTTCCTTCCGACGATCTTCAAAAGCAAGTAAGAGCTGCCTGAATAATAAAGCCTTGGCAAATGCAAACCATGTTTCATGACTTTTTAAGAGACCATTAGCATCGGAGTGTGCTTTTCGTTTTTCTCGCGTTTATTTGATAAAAAGGAAAGACTTTACCAAGACCTGCAACAAGTGTGTACAACTTCACAAATTAATAAACATTGGCAAAAACAAGAACTTTTATGATACAAAAGGCTTGTGGAAGAATTGCTGAATGTTAGTAGCGAATACCTTGTATAGAGAAACTTGTGATAGGGTTGCTAAATGTTGGTAGCAATACTTGTATAGAGAAAAAACGCAGTGAAGTGCACCACAACCTTAGTGTGAGGAAAAACAAGTTACCAGAGACCTGGTTGTTTTTTTTGTTTGTTTCTCTTTGTTTTTCGCTGTCTTACAGAATCCCTTCTGAGGAGACCTTCGGGTATTTGCCAGGTAGGCAAGAAATTGTGCAACCTTTGTTAACTAATCCCCTTCACTAACTCAGTTGACTAATATTTGTAAATGTATGTGTCTAGCAAAGTGATTTGGCGTTAGTAATTCTTGACTTGTACTTAAAGGTTTGACCACACCTCAGATCAACCCAGGCAAAGGAGTGTAGGAAAGGACTTCTTGATTTATTGGTATGTACTGTAATGTAATCCATTCTAAGTTTACTGCAACAGGATTTTTATGTGTATTCAAACTGATTATGTACCTGTTCCTTAAGATACTACAAAAGAGGTCCTGAACACTCCAAGAGAAGCAGACGTGACACTGAGAGAGACTGAAGGAAGACTCTAGTGTTTTCTTGTTTGTCTTGTTTCTCGATCCACTTCCCCTTTCCCTTGTGGGTTAGCCAGCCCCGCAAGAGTTGACATCCTTGCAAACTGGTTGAGCCATAGGGGAGTTGGGAGCGTGCATCTTCAAGAAGGAAAAAACAGGAGCCTCGTGTGTGAACGCTGACAGAAAGCGAAGCCACACTTCCTCTTTTCCTTCTTGATTGTGCAACAAGGGTGCTTCCTAACATTATGGAGGTAGAAGAGTTAACAGAGTTAGTCCAGAAGCTAAGTCGCGACATGGAGGAGCTACGTATGGAAAATCAATCCCTTAGACAGGAATTAGACCAAACTAGGGCAGGAAATCAGATCCTTAGGAGAGAACTTGAACAAACTAAATCAGGTTTCACTACATGGCGAGATCCTTCAGAGATAAGGAAACCAGTTCTGATGCCACCTAAGTTCGGAGTTGGTGCTTATTCTTCTCAAGTCCCTCAGAGTGATGTTTCTGATCATCCAGTACAGGTCACAGTAGTGACACCCACTCCTATTCCACTAGCAAACCCAGAAAGATTCACAGGTGATAGCAATCGGTTTAACACATTTATGAGTCAGTGTCAATTGCACTTTTTATGTAAACCACAAATCTTTACTACAGACACTTCAAAGGTGGCCTTCATCATTTCTTATTTAGGAGGGGTGGCAGCAAATTGGGCTATGCCCTTAGTAGATAGGAATGACCCTTTGTTAAACAACCTAAACAATTTTAAAACAGCCATGTCAAATCTATTCGCCAAACACGTCTTTCTTCAAGCATCTGATAACGAACTTTTAAGTCTTCGTCAAGGTTCAAAAGACTTAATTACCTATGTCACAAATTTTAACCGGTTACTTGCTGAGACCCAGTGGCCTGATGAAAAAAGGGTGTCACTTTTTTATCGCGGTCTCAAAGATGATTTAAAAGATTCACTTGCACATATTGTAAATCTGCCAGAAGATTTTGCTGAATTTCAAGATTTAGTTGTCAAACTGGACCATAGGTTAGGCGAAAGGAAAGGTGAGAGAACCAAAGGGGACATAAAAAACCTGCATTTTAAAACTGAACACAAAAGTTCAGATGAGAAGTCAGCTCAGGTGGAGCCTATGCAAATAGGAGGTATTAAAGGGCCCTTAACTCAAGATGAGAAGGATAGAAGGCGTAAAAGTAATTTATGTCTTTATTGTGGGAAATCAGGTCATTTTGCGAGAGACTGTCCGATTAAATCCATTAAGAAAAAGGCATCAGTGGTTGAGAAGGAGTCCCTATTAAGTTCGGAAAACTAAACACCTCGAGGAATGAAGGGATCGATTCCTCGAGTGAACAGACTATGAAGATCTCACGATATGCACCAAGTGTCTTCAATCATGTACCCAGACATTTTACTATAAGAGTAGTCCTGATCTTATCTAATCAACAAAGACACAGTATACCTGTATTAATTGACTCGGGGGCCACGGGCAATTTCTTTGATTTGGAACTAGCTCGAAAATTAAATCTTACCCAAGTACCTAAAAAAGAGCCTGAACCAGTCCGTGCTGTTGATGGTTCGGCACTTTCTTCTGGTCTGATTCGTTTTCACACACAACCCTTGGCTTTAGTCACTGACAATGGCCATACAGAACGTACAATATTTGATCTTATTGATACACCAACCTTTGGGGTTATTCTTGGAATACCTTGGCTGGAATTACATAATCCCAGGATTGACTGGATTAAACGAACTGTTACTTTAGATTCGTCCTTTTGTAAAATTGATCCTGGGAACCTGAAAATAATGTTCATGCACCGCGACTTGTCAGGTCATTTTATGCACTTAACCCGAACAAACCACGACCTGTTAGACGGCCTTTGGGGGGGAGAACTGTCATGGGTTCCTTGGCAATCCTTAGTTAAATCCCAGAAAAGGTTGTCCAATACTAGAGAACCGAGCAGCAGTTTTTAATTATGTTATTTGTTTGGTTTTTACAATGCTTGTTTAACTTTATTGAGACATTGGAACACATCATGCTCCTTGTAGGTACCAATGGTTGTTTAGTTCCAAAGGTTTCTAGTGTGTTACGCTTCTTGGAGAACTCTCTCGGTCTCACGTTGGAACTGTCAAAACTGCACACGTGAGTTAATCAAGCATACGCCCAAGGATTCAGCTATAAATACCGAGCAGCCCTCACAGAAACGCTTCGCTTCCTTGATTGCCTCACAGCGAGCGTTCCTGTTCCCCGAGCCCAGCTGCTTCAAGAATCTCTTTGTCCTCCGTCCTCCGGCATCTCTTCCCTTCAACAGCCCAGTCCCGTCGGCGCTCTTGCTCCTTCCCTGCTCCTTACCTGATCCTGTGTCTTGAGAAGAGACCCACGGAACCTTCATTTTGCAGGCAACCTTCAGCGTTGGAAGCGCTCAGCACTCCTCAGCATTTCCGGAGTGGTCCATCGCCTTCCTTCTTCCTACACTTCCGGTGGTGTCCCTGATCTTCCTTCCGACGATCTTCAAAAGCAAGTAAGAGCTGCCTGAATAATAAAGCCTTGGCAAATGCAAACCATGTTTCATGACTTTTTAAGAGACCATTAGCATCGGAGTGTGCTTTTCGTTTTTCTCGCGTTTATTTGATAAAAAGGAAAGACTTTACCAAGACCTGCAACAAGTGTGTACAACTTCACAAATTAATAAACATTGGCAAAAACAAGAACTTTTATGATACAAAAGGCTTGTGGAAGAATTGCTGAATGTTAGTAGCGAATACCTTGTATAGAGAAACTTGTGATAGGGTTGCTAAATGTTGGTAGCAATACTTGTATAGAGAAAAAACGCAGTGAAGTGCACCACAACCTTAGTGTGAGGAAAAACAAGTTACCAGAGACCTGGTTGTTTTTTTTGTTTGTTTCTCTTTGTTTTTCGCTGTCTTACAGAATCCCTTCTGAGGAGACCTTCGGGTATTTGCCAGGTAGGCAAGAAATTGTGCAACCTTTGTTAACTAATCCCCTTCACTAACTCAGTTGACTAATATTTGTAAATGTATGTGTCTAGCAAAGTGATTTGGCGTTAGTAATTCTTGACTTGTACTTAAAGGTTTGACCACACCTCAGATCAACCCAGGCAAAGGAGTGTAGGAAAGGACTTCTTGATTTATTGGTATGTACTGTAATGTAATCCATTCTAAGTTTACTGCAACAGGATTTTTATGTGTATTCAAACTGATTATGTACCTGTTCCTTAAGATACTACAAAAGAGGTCCTGAACACTCCAAGAGAAGCAGACGTGACACTGAGAGAGACTGAAGGAAGACTCTAGTGTTTTCTTGTTTGTCTTGTTTCTCGATCCACTTCCCCTTTCCCTTGTGGGTTAGCCAGCCCCGCAAGAGTTGACATCCTTGCAAACTGGTTGAGCCATAGGGGAGTTGGGAGCGTGCATCTTCAAGAAGGAAAAAACAGGAGCCTCGTGTGTGAACGCTGACAGAAACAGCCCTAGGCTGAATGACTGCATTTGCAACTTGAGTGGTGGGAGGAGATAGCACCTGGGCCTGAATAGGGCTGTGCCTGCCTTCCACAATGCTGGCTCCACCTCCTGCTGGGTGGCTGACGACCTTGCCCCTCACTCTGAAAGGAAAGGAGAAGCCAGGAAAACAAAGTTCTCAAGAAACACCCAGAACTGGTTCAGATCGGGCCCAGGGACCACTTGCACAAAGAGAACAAAGTCTTTTAGTGGAATAAGTACCGGAACCCTGACAATAGAAATTTAGATCATCCTGGAATCAAGAAGGAACCTCTGCCAAGGAGAAAGCTGAAACTGAAGAAGGAAGATTGTCCAGTTGTTGCTCTGCTGGATTGCCCTGCTGTTGCTTTGCTGACAAGGAGAGGGGAAGGACTTTGCTTTGTGCTGTGTCCCCTTGCTTGAAGGAATCTCCAAGGGCCTGAGAAGAGCTGACTTTCTGTTTTGAAGTCCCAGGAACAAAAGGACTTCACCCCCAGCTTCCCCTGAGCTCTACTGAGAGAGTTCTGTCCTTCCTAGAGTGTGTGGCCCATGTGTGGTGCCTCTGGAAGTTGTACCTGTGCTGGGAAGCTGGAAACCAAGATTTAAAGACTTTGCTACAGAAATGTTATTGCATCGCTCGTTGCGGAGCGCACCCCGACAGTGCGAGGAAATTCCCGCCGCTACTAAGGCCGAGATCGTCACAGCGCCTGTTGCTGCTGCCAGAGCGGTCGCATCCTTCGTTTGCGGGACGCACCAGACCGGTGCGGGAAGACTACCATCGCTGCGAGTGTCGTCGCAGAGCCTGTCGTCGCTGCATGAGATCGCCACACCGCTTACTTCCAAGCCGCATCACATCACTGCGAGCATCGTCGCAGAACCATCGCATCGAGGAGCTGCGAGAGAGAGATCGCCGCTGGATCGGGCATAGTCGCCCCGGAGATCGTCGCCGCCCCTACGAGATCGTCGCACCGTGCTTTTGCGAGAACAAATTTTCTACGGAACCTATGCACTGGAATCCATACATGTGGCCTTCCTCCCCATACAGACCGAATTCGTCGCCACACGCCTGCTGCTGCAGCAGGGTTGTCGCATCGCCTCCCCAAGGTCTCAGGAATAACGCATCGCTTTTTTTCCACCGCACAAGCTTCTGCTTTTCGAACTTTGTCACAACTAAAGGTACTGTGAGCTAAACGTGACGCAACTGTGAACTTTTCACGCAACTGTGGATTATTTTATCGCAAACTGTAGAACTTTATCGCAACCATATTCTTGAACTGTGTATATTCTTGAACTGTGTATGTTGGATTTTTGTCATTTTGGTCTGTGTAGTTTAGATTAAATACCTTTATTTTTCTAAACTGTTGTGGAGTCAGTTTGTGGTGTTTTCACTGTGTTACTGTGAGTGTTGGTACAAATACTTTAAACATTGCCTACTGATTAGCCTTGACTGCTCGTGCCAAGGTACCTAGAGGGTGAGCAGGGGTTATCTCAGAGGGTTTCCTCCTTACCCTGATTAGAGGCAAGGGTCCCTATTTGGACAGTGGTACCTACCTCTGCCAACTAGAGACTCCCAGTTCTAACACTCAGCCCATAGGAAACATAGAGGAGGGGTCATTTGAGATATCACTGACCCTGTCATGAGTGATGTAATATGTGATGTCATCAGCAGTGCATTGTGGGGGCGCGAGTTATTGTTATATCTACTTTCTATAACGGCCAAATTTCTCTGATTATGTACGAGTGAAATGTCCAACTAACTATAACGTCCCTGAAACATATGTTTTTTTCTGTGAATTTCTACGTTTTTTTTAAATGCTCATTTTTAACTATAACGTGCCTGAAACCTTTGTTTTTTTCAGTAACTAGGTCTATATATATTTTTTGGGACGCAAATAACTTGAAAAGCATAAAGTACAGAACCACAATATTCACCAAAGTATTAAACACAATCTTTTTGGAATCCTTAACAAATGTTTTTTGTTTATTAAGCAATAGTACGTAGACAGCAAAAATTCTCAACTGCTCACATAAAAATGTTGCTACATATGACACAATTACAATTTAAATAAATATAAATGGATATAATGTGCATTGACGTTATAAATAAATAATAACTCTAACCTTAGCTTCCTTACAGTACCTGCAGGATTTTTTTTTGCTTTGTTCCCCTAACAGACTTTTGCACTAATTTATGCTCGCTCTTAAATAGCATGAAGCACCTTCTTCACAACTGAAATGCGTCTGTATGTCAAGTCTTCCCACGAATGCCATACAACAGTGGCTTGGGTAGGCAGAAACAATTTTGTTTTTCTGATGTCTATTTTTGGGTGGGTAAATACCTACTGTTTTTCGATATGTTGTGGCTTTGCAAAGCGGTAAACATTTGCTTGTTTTCAAAATGTTTTTGTCAGGAGATAAATATTTACTGCTTTTCGAATTTTCTCTGCCTTCTGCTTGCTTTGGTTACATTAAATGCACATTTTCTGCTAGAGGATGCATTATTTTTAGCTTTGTTCACCCAAAGGCATATTACACACATTGTTGCAATTCTCGTATCAGACACAAAGTGCCAACTTCAAAGCTGGATTTTATTTGTGTTACCCAGTTTACCATTGAATGGCAGATGCCATAAAACTGTGGAGCATATTATCAAGAACGGAGTTAAAATTATCGCCACTTTAGCGGCAGGAAACTGCTGCTAAAGCGGCGATAATGTGGTTGATAATATGACCTTGTGAATTCCCATAGAAGCCCAGGTTCTGGTGTGGACCTGGGCTTCCGGGAATGCCCCAAAATCATTAGGTAGATTCGTGGGAAACCCGATCTCCACCCATGGAATATCACCCTGGAGCACAGTAATGCAAGGCAGTGATTTGTGCGGTATTGCATTACTTTAGATTTATCAAGCCACTCAGGGACATGCAAGGTTGACTTGTGTGGCTTGATAAATCCGATTTAAGATTTGTGCTGCTCTTGTGCCCCGTTGCTCTCTCCATACTGATGATTTTGACTCTGCTCTGTGTGAAATGCATTGAATGTCTCAATGCATGTTTCATTGGTAAAAACGACCTGTTAGTAAACATGCATCACAATTTAAACAAATGTTGCTCTTGTTGATGATCTTAGCAGAGAGACCCTGTATTTCATAAGCCATTGCCTTGACCGCTTTACACTTTCCCAGAGTCAACCTGGAGTGCACTAGTGAAAAACAGGAAGCTGCGAGTGCATCTGTGGTGCACGTCTATTTTCTGTACTGAAAGAGACACATGCTTCACAAACACTCAGGTGCAGATTTACAAGCCCATTGCGCGCCTTTTACTCTGCTGTTGCGTTACTTTTGTGATGCAGTGGTGGAGCAAAAGAAGCGCCATGGTGTGGGGTACTTACAACGTGACGCATCTGGGAGATACGTCACGTTGTAAAGCCCTGCGCAAGAAGGAGGCGTTCCTGCGCAGGGGGGGGAGGGGGGGAAGGTTCCGGTGCAGGATCACCCCTAAAAGGGGCTGAGTGAAATCTACAATATTTCACTCAGTCACTTTGGGGCCCATGCTGCGTAAGGATTGATGCATCATTAACAAGATAGGCCCCCCCCAGTGCCTTGATGGAGCTGCGTCATGCTTGCGATGCAACTCCAGCAATGCACCGCTTTTACGGCATAGATGTATAACGCATCTGTGCCGTTTTTGCCCATTGGTGCGCCGCATTGTAAATGCGGCGCATCAATGGTGGCGGAGGCATGGCGCACAATAAGTGGCGCATCCCTGCATATCAGCAGGGATGCGCCACTTATTGTAAATCTGCCCCTAAGGACCTCATTTATGAGGAACTGGTCCTAGGTCAGCATTGCAAGTCTTCTTGCTGCGCTGGCCCAATGCCAATGTGAATGGGCAGGACTGCACCACATTTCACACGGTGCATTCCTGTCATTTTCCCCTACACTGACATACAATTGCTGCCTAGCGCCAATGTAGGCACCCTTGCAAAAGGGTGCAATGTGCCTCCCTTGCAGGCAGGATTGTTTTTGTGTAGGTAGGAGCAACTTCCTGCACAAAAAACAATCTGTAATGCAGCACACATGGAAAAAGGAAAAATGAGAAGAAATACAAATGTTTATCCTCATTACACCAGTTGGCGAGGCGCAAGATTTTGGCGCTGATTGACCCAAGTTTATGTGATTATGTAAATCTGGGGCAGCGTCATAATCCATGTGTATTCAGTGGAAAAACCCACTGCAATTCAATGCCCATGGAAAGCCTTCTTGACGCAGGGTAAGACAAGACAGCAACTTGCCCTGCTTTGTCTCACTCCACATCAATGAGGTCATACAAAGCCATGCACAGTGGCTCTGCCTGGCTTTACAGATGTGTGTCAGAGGTTTGCGCTGCCAGAGCGTCAGAAAAAGTGACGCTCCGTCAGCGCAAGCCTCTCATGAATAAGCCCCTAAGATCACAGCATACGTTTATACAGACAACTACGATTCTGAAAAAATACAATATCTTTTTTTTTAATTATTATTATTATTTTTATTGAGAGTTCATGAAAACAAGATCAGCATTACAGAATACATTTGTAAAAAACTTTACTACAATACATGGCATATGGTTATACATAAATAATCAAAAAATACACTATCTTGACGACTTAATTATTTTTTTTCGTCCAATGTATTAACTTTTACTCTGCTTTGACAGTACTTAAGAAGAGTGCTTGGGTTAATTGCTGAATTTTCAATGGATTGCAGCTCTCTAAAAAATACACTAGATGTCAGGATTGCACTTCGGATCGCTACTTTTGCTCCGTCAGACTCCAGATACCTCTTTCAACAACAGATTCCTATGTGAAAGCTTTTAATTAAACGACGAAGTGAAGTGTCATTTATTAATTTATTTAGTACCAAATAACATTTCGATTACAAACATTTTACAAAGTAGTAAATAGCACAGAGAGGGCAGGAAGGATTACACAAATCCAAACGGAAACAGTTGTGTTTAGATTCACTGTGTACAGGGACGTCAATTCACCAAAAAACGCCAGGGGTAGAGGAATTGACATCAAATTTGACGTTCCCTTTAACTCACCACATGCTTACACACACACAAACACATTCACACTTACATACACTTTTACATAAACACACTTATCCGCAGCACGCACACAAAATGCATTAAAGCATTTTGTTACTGAACTCAGCTGCTAGAGAAGGTCATATGCCAGCTAATTGTACTCTATTTTTATTACACTAATAGTGAATAATGTAATAATATACACTTTAATGGAAGAGATAAACTGAAAAAAAAACACAGCTGCGGATTTACAAGCCCCCCGCGCCATGAGTAGGTCACTTTCTGTGATGTACTGGTTGCGCATGTTAGTGCTCCCTATTTACAAGGGTAGGAAAATCCACCCTGCGTGGCTTTTCCTGTACTTGTAAATATGGCCCCTTTACACGCAGTACTTTGTGTGAAAGGGGTGTTCCAGTGTTGCTGCTGTGGGTGTCCCCTAGCAACACCCATGGAACAAGACACATTTTCAGATTTACGAGGATTATAAATCTGGAAATGTGTCTGAATGCAAATCCACACGAGGCGCAACGAGGAGAAATTTTTCCATTTCTCTTTGTTTTTTCCTCTTTCAATGCATGCTGCATTACACAGCACGCATTGAAAGAGGAAAATGTCTGTAGTGATTGTTTTTTGTGCAGGAAGGTGCCCCTTCCTGCACAAAATAAATCTCCCCATGACACAGGCATCTCTGCACCATGGTGCAAGGGTGCCTGCAGCAGTTTGTGAGCCAGCACAGGGTAGAGCAGAGGAATGCAACATTTTATTGTAAATATGTCACATTCCTGTGCTTTGGAAGTGGCACAGCGTGGCGCAGCCAAAGGCCTTTCGTTGTCGCGTTGCAGAACTTCCTTCTAAATCTGCCCCACAGAGAGTAGAACCTCAACGAACATCCCTAAGGATTAACGGCCACAGTGTTCCTGGCACTGATAGGGGACTACCTGTGTTGAAATGGTGTAGGTGCAACTTATACATGCTCAATTTCCGATATTGTGCTGTGGCGACTAGATGGATGTTGGCGAATTCCATTACAATAAATTGACCACCCCAAATGAGATGAGAGCTCCCTAGATGTGGAGCACCCCAAGTTTTCTGGCAGAGGAACCAAACTTCAGGGTGTTTTGGGAAGGTTGATTGTGCCGGTTGTAGAACTGGGTGCCACCAAGGAGGAAAGGCATCAGCCCTCAGATTTAGCATAAGCGATCATAGAGTCATGCAGTGCCAGATAGCAGTGAGACAACTAGGTATGCATTCATGAGGGAGTCCAAGAGTCCCGCATTCCAATGGAGATATCACATTTACTCACTCACTCCCTCCCCAATAGAGGTTTTAGGCGTACATTCACAATTGAAGAATTTCTCTACACAAAGAGCCTCAACATGCAGAGGACCTCACATAGTCTCTCACAATCAGTCACAAACATACAGTCCAATAGTCTCACAAACAAGTTTTGAGCCACATATAGCATGATACACACGCTTAAATATATAGTGCCTTCCTGTTTTCACTTACATGCCAACACACCGACAGTCTTGCACAGAGAAACGTAGTCTCATTCTTGCAGAGAAGCACATGCATTCACAAACAAACCGAGGGGACTGTTTACGAGAATGTCATGCAGCGCAGTACAGCAAGTCACCTTGTTGTGCTGCACTGCATGACAGGAAAATGAAAGGAATGTGTTATGTCTAAGGCAATATGGCAAATTTTTTCCTTTCCCCCTGCTCCGGTACCCTTTTGGCAGCCTAACGTCAATGCAGGCATCCTCTGCGTTGCATGCAGTATTGTTTTTGGCAAGGCAGAGTTACCTGCCTGCACAAAAACAACCCTAAGAGGCATATTATTTTTTCTGTGTGTGTTGCATAATGGAAGACACATAGAAAAAGGAAGTAACAGGGAGAAATAAAGATATTTCCCCTTGTTACGTCTCACCTGAGAGGGGGTGTCTTTTTGGCACATTCCCAGGTCTACCAGTTCTGGTAATGCTGAGGATGCGACACCAATTATGGAATTTGAGTGGGAACACCCACACAGCACTCATGGAATGTCTTTCCTGGGCAGAGTGAGGCAGCACAGAAATTTGGCTACAATACCTCACTCCAGATTTATGGAGCCACTCATGGCCATGCAATGTGGCCTTGCATGCTTCAAAAATCAAATGTAAAGTTTGGGTCGCTATTGTACCACCTTGTGTGGTGCAAGAGCAATGCATACCAGCTTACAATAACCCCTGGGTCTTTTTTGTCTCTCTGATTCGCTCCCATTCTCTAACACACTCTGACACACACCTGCATAGTGAACAAGGATACAGATCAGAAGGATTTGCAGGGCTGGTCTGCCAGACATTCTTCCATGATTGCACGATTAATATACACTTGTAGAGATCATGCCCATCAAGAGAAAATGTAAATACTAGGTGCACTTGAAAAATATGGTGCACTTCTACATGTGTGTGTTTTACCAAATACGTTATACCTACTTTTCAATCAATTATTCAATCAATCAGGGAATTGGAAGCGCGCTACTCACCTGTGAGGGTCTCAAGACGATGACGGGGGCTCCGCAGATCTGCTTAACCGAAGAGACATGTACTGTAGGTGTTCAGGGAGGGGGCGTGTCTGATGTCTGCCGGTAGCTCATTCCACGTGCTCTGGCTTTGTGGATTCACAGGGTTTCGGCCAGTGCGAGGTAGGAAGATCGGAGGTTTCTTTTGGGTACGTGGAAGTTGATTCTGTCGTTGAGGTATTTAGGTCCCTTGTTGTGTAGGCATTTGTAGGTGTGATTGAGGATTTTGAAAGTGACTCATTTCTCCACGCGGAGCCAGTGGAGACTTCGTAGGTGTTGGCTGATGTGTTCCTGTGGGGGGCGCCGAGGACGATTCTGGCGACGGTGTTCTGTATTGTCTGGAGTTTGTGGAGTAGGGACTTGTTGATGCCAGCGTAAAGTGCCTTACCATAGTTCTGTCTGCTGGTGATAAGTGTGTGAGGGCCGGAAAGGCTGGTGTTAAGTTTGGTGCAACTGATGCTTGTGCATTGCAGATAATATTGGCCAACTTTATAAATAAATAAAATACATATGAAAAGTCTCACATTGCTGGTCCTTCAAACGTACCCCTTTCCATACCAATTAGCTAACACCTATCAAGCCTGCCCCACCTTGTCAGCCTATAGCAAGCACCATTCTTATTCTTCACACAATTGTTTACATTTGATCCTATTTGATGGCACTTATGAGATGCTGCATTTTTCCCACAAAAATTAGTCTGTCCCAGCATCCCAGCATGCAGGGGTGGTAATAAAGGCTTGGTATAGGTGGGAGGCTGTATTTTACAATATTACCTATTGGCGGTCGCCAGTAGGTAGTTATAGTTAGGACCTCATTTCTATTCAAATCGCGTTTTTTCTTTTGCCAATATCTTTGGCAACGTTTGGCGAATCTTCACAGAATTTTAAAAACTAGTGATTCGTAAAGCAGGGGAAGAGAAAAAAGGGGGGGGTTCTAAAACACGTTTTCCCTATGTTAATTTCCATAGGAAAAATTGGAACAGGATACAGCTAGAACTGCTGAATGGATTTACACCAAATTTGGCAAAAAGGTAGCCCTTGGTTCAAAAAGAGACCTTTTTGTTAAATGGTGTGAATCCGTTCAGTAGTTCCTGAGAAATTTCAAAAAGAAATAAATATCGATATCTGAGCACCGAGGAGGGTTTGCTAACTGTCTCGGGCACAAACTTCACTCTGGTTGGCTGTCAACACTCCAAACCAGGAAGTGTTGGCAGCCATCTTGTGACTCGGTAGAACCGAGTCACAAAAACACAGTGAAAAATAGGTTAAAAAAGAAGAAAAGGACCCCCAGGGCCAAAAAATATTTTTTTTTTTTTTAAAAAGGCATAATTCGCGATAGGGTCGCAAATCCTGCAAATTTTTTTTTAAAATGAAGCGCGGGCTCCCGCACTTAATTTTAATGAGTCCCCGGGTGGGCCAGGTCCCGGGAGGAATGCCAAAAAGAAATAGCGTTGGCCTGAGGGTTACCCCGCAGCCCCGGGTCCGCCACCTCTCCGGGGCTTTTTACAAAATGAATACGTGGGGGGACGCTGTCCCAGGGACCTCCACCTCCCTGGGGCTTTTTTAATTGTATGCGGGGTACATGCACCCCCCCACAGCTCCAGGAACCGCCAACTCCCCAGGGCTCTGTTTTTATTTTGTTTTTTAAAGCAGTGTGAGGGGGCAAGAGCCCCCCCACACACAAACGAGGACCACCACCTCCCCAGGGCACTCTTTATTCAAATTTGGGGGTCCGTTATTGCCCCCAGCCCCGGGGACTACCACCGCCCCTGGGCTTTCAAAATGAAGGGATGGGGGCCCCTTCTAAGAGTGTTCTCTCCATCTCTACTTCTATATTACAGACTAATTCATGATTATATATCTTTGCACTTTTTACCCATGTGCTTTTGTTGTGCCCTTTATATTGTTTTGCCATTTCAGTATTTTATTGTGCCCTTTACATTGTTTATTGCTCTAATGTTTAGTAGCAATGAGTTTTCATTCTAGCTAGGATGTCTTCAAAATTGCCAAAGAATCGCACAAGCGCTCCTGTGAAATGTGCACCCGCAGACACTATAGGAGCGTTGTACGTCCTTAAAAGAAGCCACGCCAATCCGCTGGACGGAGATTATTCCAGTTGCGAGGTCGGAGAGCAGTGCTGGCGGCTTCGTTCCTGACCACGTTGGAAGCCGAATCACGCCCGCAGGTAATCCTGTCAGAAATCTTTGTTGGAGTCCAGAGCAGTTAAGACACTCCTTTTCTGGCTCTGTGTTGTTGTTTATTCCTGCCTGCTTCCGTGTTGCATATACAGTTTGTCTCAACAGCGCACAGAGTTCCAAGGCGTCTCTTAATAGCGAGAGGAAAACTGAGTGCTTGCCCCTCCTTTTGTGTAGCAGACTGTACAAATGAACATTGCTATGGACAAATGCCTGTTGCTACAAAGTTGTAGAGTTGCTCACTTGTCTGGGATTGAATGAGCAATTTATGAACCATGTTTAAGTTTTAGCATGCTCTTCTTGTGCCAATACACTTCCCCTCAATCCTAAACAAAATCAGAGACATGCCCCTACTTTGGATCTGGGGACTTAGTTAATTGTACAGACTGCTCTTTACGTAGGAAAGTTCCTAAAATAATTATAGAGACATACTGATATTCAAATTGAAAATAAGGCATGGTTTGTACAAATAACAGCCAACAATGTAATCAGCTGCTTGTTATGTTTTTAAATTCAGTTTGGGACTGTAACTTTAAAAGTAAAGCTCCTTAGGGTAACCTTCAAGGGATTTTAGTAAACAAAAATAATTTTAAAATCACTTAGAGAATGAAATCATGTGGGCGTAGTGATTTGAACCCACTACTGCTGAATATGCAACAACAGAAATTATATGTATTCACAGCTGTCACTTGATCAGTAAGAGGAGAGAGCAAAAAGGGATTAAAAGCGGGTGTATATAGAAAAAAAGTATTTAATCTTTTTTCAAATCAAGTTAAAATTTTGGGTACAAGATAAACAGCAATAACGCAGAAGGGTAAATACATTATTCTACACAACCCTTGCTACATCAATTGCTCAAGTTTTTCTACCTATCACAAAATTAATTAAGCATTCAATGGTAGATAAAGCCACAGTCGACGTTTCGGTCTCTATTCTTTCGTGAAGGAGACCATCCTCAGGACATGGAATTCATATCTTGAGTACCCTAAAAACGATAACAGATTAATAATTAACATACAGTCTCGACCCATCGAAGGGATGATCTACTTGATAAATATAACACCCAAAGAGCTCTCAAATAAAAAAATGTTTTAATTATATCTGAAGACACAATCATAGCAGTTGTGAAATCACAAATTCAATACATATTATGGACACAATCATAGCAGTTGTGAAATCACAAATTCAATACATATTATGGACACAATTATAGCTGGGTTGTGTAGATTAATGTATTTACTAAAATCCCTTGAAGGTACTTTCACCCTATCATACTTTTTGCCCAAACCCTCAAGGGTATACAGGGTTGCCCACTATCAATCCCCAAGGGTAACCAGCGCTAAGCAAGCACCAAATTTCCTGACGCTGAATAAATACACAGCACACAGGGGGAGGAGCGATAAAGAGGGGGTGGGTGGTGTACAGGGGAAACATCAATGACAATGCAGGCATTGGGACACAATGCCTTTACAACGTGGTCAATACAAAGCAAGTTCAATTACAATGCATGCCATTGCAATGCATGCCATTACAAGGCATGCCATTACAACGCATATCCCTCATTGGCCAGCAACTTCCCTGAGGTAAACACCCTGCAGTGTTAGAATAGTAACTTTCTTTGTAATGGAACATGTTATAATCCCTTGCGTTGTAAGGGCATGCATTGTACTGGAAGTTGCATTGTAAACACTGCATTATAAAGGTTTGTGTTGGAACGTCATACATCTGATGGCCTGTACAGGCCTCGGAGCACGAATGTGTGGGCTAAAAGTAAAAAAGGGTGAGCACAGGGGAGGAGACCTGCAGGGGAAGCCGGGACTTTCCTGTGGTCGGTTAATTATAGAGTTTGAAAACCACAGAATGCATAATCTATTATTACTAGGTCAACAACATTTGGCATACTGCAAAACAAATTCACCTGTGCTGTCAGGCATTTCTGTTCTAACACTGCCCTACAGCGACAGTGATTAAGTCACGAGGCATGGCCAAAGTGGCAATGGAGTGGGACGTGTCTCTCGCTTTGCCACCTCCCGGGGCCCGCTGTACTGCTGCTTGCTGCACCGGAGCGCCTGCGGTCGATCCATGGTTCTCCTGAGGGCTTTTGAAGCCTTGTGGAACAGTGTTTGCAAAGCTTCCGGCCTGATCTATTGGTAGTGGCATGCACCCCCGGAGCACTAGGACTAGTAGCAGCAGTTGGCAACTGCCATCTTGACTCCTGAGGGTGCTGTGGGTGCTACACCCCCAGCCTGGAGACTAGTGTACACCCGGCAGATGCAACTGGGGTGTGCATGTTACCTCCTGGGGCTACCCGCTGCTGAGGATGTCTGGGGCTGCTCCTGATCCTGTGGCAGCTGTCTGTGGCAGAAAGAGGCGGAAGCCGTGCTACTCCACCAGAAGGCCAAAAGCCAGGCCCTGATGCCATTGTCTCCTGCTTGATGCTGCCGGAGGTGTCCCCCGCCCTCCCGCAGTTGGAGAGAATAGACCGGAGGAGTGGTGAGCGCCGCATGTTGGCTTTCACGGGTGTCTTGGGTGTGCGAGGAGTGAGCCGGCTCCCTGGTGACACAGAGGCCTGCTCGGCAGCCTGGTGGAGAGGTATGGTCACCTGTGCCTGCGGAGCAGAACCGGTCCTGTCTCTCCCAGGACTCCACCCACACTGGTAAGAGACCAGCATTGGCTGGAGACTGGGACAACGCCTGAAGGTGCCACCCCTCGTGGGAGCAGCAGACATGCACTTGAGGTCACCAGAACTGAGCGAGGACCCTGGGGCTGTGTGGAGACTCTTGACTGTTGGTGGGTGCCTGTTAGGGCAGGTGGAGCTGAGGACCACACAACCTTGTGCGCAACGGCCCCTGCAGCAACCGCTCACTGAGCTAGTGAAACATGCAGAATTGGTTAGGCAGGCCTGGGGTTGGGATACTGCCCCAGGCTCGTGGCCCCTGGTTGAACCTTCACGGTGGGGGTGCAGATAGTAGTGGTCGGCACCGGTGGTGTTCCTTGGTGCTGGCCCCAGATGCTAATGGGGCCCCTACACCACCAGTGTTGGCTTGCCCATTGATGTGGTGACATAAAGCAGCACCCTACCTTTTGGAACCGATTGAACCCTCCTCCTTCCCCAGCGGCCTTGTCAGGATCCGGGGGGGAAGCAGCTGGTGCAGGCCTGCACACTGGTGAACTGAGTGAAGATTTAGCGCCCCACAACAGACACAGGGAACCCCCACCTGCTTTGCCCCACTCCAAGGTGACCAAAAAACCTCAGCAATGTTCCTCTCACAGCAGGAGGTGACATCAAGCCCCCCAATGCCTCCGGGTATGACAGTGGGGGGAGACCCTTCAGCCCCAATCACCCAAGGATACATGGACCTCTTCCTGCTGGAGATATGAACCAACATCTCTTCCCTCAAAGACAACTTCAAAGCAGAAAGATGTGTCTCCTCCTGCCCTAGATGAGGCTCACCACGTTTCTTCAAGAAAGGGGAGAGCCGACAGCAGTCCAGACATTTTAACCAGGGTTCACTTTTTCACTAAAAAGGAGGCGATCATGGAACCGGCTAGGGACAAGACAGAGCTTACTTTCCAAGGCCACACAATCCAACTCTACCCAGATCCCCCCCTAGTCAGTCTCCCGAAACGCTGCAACGTAAAGCCTGTTATGGATAAGCTGCACGCCCAGGGTTTACTATACCAATGCGGCCACCCCTTTGCTCTCTTGTTCCAGTGGGAAGGCAGGTGCCGCTCGTTATACTGGTTGGCTGATGCCAGGGCACTGCTGGGGCTGCCAGAGGACTGTTCGACCAGCAATGGTCTGACCCGACTGGGTTCACTGGAACATGATCTCAAACCCAAGTGTGCTACGGTCCCACAACGCCGCACCAACAAACAACACGCGGGTCTCTCCTCTCAGGATGCCACGCAGGGATTCTCCTGATCATTGGACTGCTGGTTCTCTCTGAACACATGGTACAAAGCCAGCCTCAAATTCACTTCTTCGCCGCAACTTCCCTGTGCTGCTCTATCGTTGCTGGGGGTGGGTCCTGTAGGAACCACAGAGCTCTGAGGGTAAGTACCTGTTTTTCCTTTTGAATTGCTAATGGCCGCCCCCACTGACTTTCTCTTCCAGAAAGTGACTCCTCTAGTGGGATCGGTGCACCTCGGTGATGGTCTCCGCATACAGAAGAAGTCATAGTTAGACCTGGTAGGTCTCTTGTTGCTATCTGTTTTACTTTGTTTTTCCCTGCAGGTTGGACATTAGGTAACACAGGTTTATGGCAAAGAGACACTTATGGCTGCATGTGGTGGGGAGGGGTTGTGAAATATAGCTGGAGGTGCATGGTCCTGGTGGGGGGCAGATGTGGGGATCCACCAGGGTGGGTTGTTGGCACAGGGGCTGAACCTGATGGGGTCAAGGGGTGCAGGAGACCGGGAAGGCCTCTCTTCCCCAGAACAACATGAGTGCCCCAGTTCTGCTGCCAGTACAGACCAACACCTCTTCCAGTAAAAACAACACCCAAGCACACGTGAAATGATAAAACATTCTTTTCAGAGTGTGTCAAAGCACATAGTAAAAGAAACAAATTAATAAACTTTTTTTTCTTACTGTCTTTTTCTTTTTAATGAGTCCTCCTGATGTAAGTAGGTCAGGTTTTCCAAACTGTTGGAAAACCTGACCTACTTACGTCAGCCTACAGACACATGTGCTAAACACATAAGCCATGCGCACGCAATATACCATAAACACGCAGCAGGCATACACGTTATGCATACAATCTGTGCCTTGCATAGGCGGCATGCACCCACATCCTTTAGTAAATCAACAGAATGCACACACAATGAGCACAGCCTACTGTCCACCAAGTGGCATTATTCACAATATTGCGTGCATGGAAGGTATACATACTCACGCAATGCGATGTACACTATAAACTGTGATCTGTATTACATGTCTATGGTGCACATGTTGAGCGGCGCAAACCGGATGGAATGCTCACACATCTTGTAAACACTATATGGTGTGCACAAAATGTAAGCACATTATTCTGCACAATTACCATGCACGCAAGAGACAACGAAAAAACAACTTGTTTAAGGTGTAAACACGCCTAATGCACATCATACCATACATGCATGGAATGGACACAGAGTATATTGTAAAAGAAGCGCGCTTACGGTATAGGTTAACCACATATACAAAATACTCTTAAACTGAACAAAACTGACATGGCACAGACAATGCATACAAAATAAACTGTGCAGACAACGTTAGTTCGGAGTATAGCACACACAGTCTGCACAAGCCCTTTATAAATTCAGGACTACAAGTACCAGGATGCTAAGAAAGAAAAAAAATGTGTAAACTAGCCATTAATGGTATCGGAAAGCTTGAGACATAGGCTTTTGGCTGAGTTTCCCCCAATTATTTCAGATTTTTCACCCAGAAAATACGCCTATGGGGTACCATAATCTGTTAATATGCCCGTGTCGTGCAAACCGCAAATCTTTAAAAAGTTACATTTACGTAAATGCGCTACCGTAGTGCATACTGCATATCCGAACAGGCAGTCCAAAGATTGGTCAAGGCTGTACGTGATTCAGCAGTGAAAGGACGAGTAACTTTATCAAAAAGATGTGCAGTGACAGAGAAACGCCAAATAAAAGTGTGCATTCCTCATCTGAACTCGCTGAAGAGAAGGGAGGGGGCGCTGGCATCCGACTGCCGATACGAGCGAGAAGGCGGCGGCCAGAGGCATCCAGGACCCGTCGTCTGGAACTGCAAGCACCGAGCAGTAGGAAAGGCTGATCCTTCCGGCACATCAGCCACAAACAAATGATCAAAACATGCCGTCCCCCCCCAAAAAAATAACATCCGCCCACCGTCGCTCGACGTTCTAAAAGGGGCGGGATGAGTAAAAATCGCCGGAATTCCCACTAATATGCTCGGGGAATGAGTGACGCATCTCTGTTCCAATGGCTAGCCTCCATTTATGGAGCTAGCCAATGGAACAGAGAGGCGGGACAAAGCCCCATACTGGTAAATAAAAGTTTTTGCTTGCGCGAACGCTGCTGCGCAGCGGATCGCCAGGCGAAACCTAAAAAGGTATATGCCACTAAGGATTGTTTTTGTGCACAAACACAATCATGCTTGTTATGAAGGCATTTTTGTGTCACGCGTATGGCTGCAGTGGTCCTAGGACAAGTGGACATGTGCTGGAAAGACCTGCCTTGCGTATTATGTTTGTAAATATGGCACTGTTCAGCTCTCTCCCTTTCATACAATTCAGCACAGGAACTTCCCTTACTGTGCTGCGTTGCATGACATGTTAGTTAATTACCCCCAGATTCTTATGCACTTTAGCTTGTTCTTGTAGGGTATGCCACGTGGAGGAATCCAGGAGATACTCTATCTCATCAGAGTGGAACTAAAGAAAGTTATGACCCATTCAAGCATTGGTGGCCTTGAGGATGTGCTAGATGGATCTCTAAATTTAATGGACGGACTTGCACGAGTGGGCCCATTACGTGGCATGCTGGCGAGCTGTTTTCAAGGGTCTAAAGAATCCTGTTAGTTTGATTAGGACTAATAAAAAGATGTTTTTGGACTGATAAACCAAAAAAATCAAGCCTACAGCATTACAGTCCATTAAATCCAATCCCACAGAGGAGAGACATTTGATGCACTTGTCATGATTAACAAAGTGGAATACTGCAGGACCTAAAGGACCACAGCTGTGAAATGTTCTCATTCGAAAATAGCTGGAAGCCACCGTAGGTATTTACAACCACTGATTTTGTGTCTCCTAGAGAATGACAGACATTTTTGGGGGGGGGGGGGTAGAATTGATAGAGCTAGAGTGTTAAATTTGCAACTTGAAGACTCCCTCCTGTCTGAACAATATCTAAGCATGCGGTCAGCTAATTAGCTGATACCAATCCCAGTAAACTAATCGAATCAAGTCATTACAAGAACGAATAGCAGGACAGCTCTCTAGAGTTGCATCCCAAATATCAGTACCAGCAATCAGCATAAGAGCCCAGAAATTTGGACTTTGGCTTCTTAAAGAACAGAGCCCTCAATTACAGCTCCTAATGCATGACATTATTCTCATTATTGATCCATGTGTTGCATCCTCAAACCTCCTTGTAAGTGTGATCCTCGGCATATTTTCTAATTATGAAATGTTTAATCTAATTTTTTGTAGGCGTTCCATGTATCAGTGCACATACATACAGGAAAGTATGAGGCCGCAAGAGAGTGCCATCGCAGCTGTTCTTTGACTGCCGTGTTTGAACTGCGCCTGGTGTTGCCTGCTCCTGCGGATCTAAAACGGAGTAAACACGGCACTTGGTTTTCCTGTTTGTGTGGCTGATAGATAGGGGCTGGGACTGCGAGACCCAGGCTTCAGCGCGTGAAGACCGGAGCGCACCTGGTGTCTCTTCCCGCCCCTGCTCCGCCCTGGTTGTTGGCTGCTCGCTCCGCCCTGAACACCTGACCAGACTACTTACAGCTCGCGGCCCCCGCTCCGCGTGAGCCGCTCGCAGCTGTTCTTTGACTGCCGTGTTTGAACTGCGCCTGGTGTTGCCTGCTCCTGCGGATCTAAAACGGAGTAAACGCGGCACTTGGTTTTCCAGTTTGTGTGGCTGATAGACAGGGGCTGGGACTGCGAGACCCAGGCTTCAGCGCGTGAAGACCGGAGCGCACCTGGTGTCTCTTCCCGCCCCTGCTCCGCCCTGGTTGTTGGCTGCTCGCTCCGCCCTGAACACCTGACCAGACTACTTACAGCTCGCGGCCCCCGCTCCGCGGGAGCCGCTCGCAGCTGTTCTTTGACTGCCGTGTTTGAACTGCGCCTGGTGTTGCCTGCTCCTGCGGATCTAAAACGGAGTAAACGCGGCACTTGGTTTTCCTGTTTGTGTGGCTGATAGACAGGGGCTGGGACTGCGAGACCCAGGCTTCAGCGCGTGAAGACCGGAGCGCACCTGGTGTCTCTTCCCGCCCCTGCTCCGCCCTGGTTGTTGGCTGGTCGCTCCGCCCTGAACACCTGACCAGACTACTTACAGCTCGCGGCCCCCGCTCCGCGGGGGCCGCTCGCAGCTGTTCTTTGACTGCCGTGTTTGAACTGCGCCTGGTGTTGCCTGCTCCTGCGGATCTAAAACGGAGTAAACGCGGCACTTGGTTTTCCTGTTTGTGTGGCTGATAGACAGGGGCTGGGACTGCGAGACCCAGGCTTCAGCGCGTGAAGACCGGAGCGCACCTGGTGTCTCTTCCCGCCCCTTGCTCCTCCTATTTAGGTCACGCCCCTCACGCCAAGCGGGACGCTTGCGGGACGCCGGGCTAAGCCCGGGCAAAGGGCGGGCCCTCTGTGGCCCTCAGTGGCCGAGGTAGGCTGGGCTGGGCCCGGTTATTTTCATCGTTTGTATTATTGCCCTAATAGTGACTGATACTGTATTCCACTGGAAATACGCCTGACTATATGCGGAAGACATTATTGTCAGTTACCTTCCTCTGACTTTATTTTCGGGCGGCCTTTGCTGCATCTCCGGGACAATTATTATTATTGTGGTATATTGTTTCATTTTATTCATTCATTCAGAGGTAATTCATCGTTGCAATTTAAATCTCGT
Source organism: Lissotriton vulgaris (assembly GCF_964263255.1). NCBI lineage: Eukaryota > Metazoa > Chordata > Amphibia > Caudata > Salamandridae > Lissotriton > Lissotriton vulgaris. The sequence goes on along the minus strand of NC_141688.1, from coordinate 182,009,679 downwards.
GGTCACATTGTTGATAATATGTCTAAGAAACTTCGTTCTGGTAGGGAGGTGGGTGGTATGCCTATGCCTAGTGCAAATAAGGAAACTTCTCGCACGAGAAATAAATCGGTAAATAATCCCCCCCTTAAGGGTCAATGCCACTTGTATGAACTTTGGGCTTTGCCCTCCCCTAAGAACGCTAATTTACCCTCTAAAAAAGCTTCTGGCACCCCGTCTCAGGAGGTTCCTATGCTACCTAGTACATGCCTGGAGATCCCTTCGCCGCAGCTCGCACCACAATTACCTGTGCCCGTGGTGCCTTCTTCCCCTGTTTTCCTTGAAGGGAATGGGGAAAGCAAACTCAATGCATCAGCACATGAGAGGGAATCTATGAATCTTCCACCTATGTCACAAACCACGTCGAAGGATAAGTTGGATGGTGATTTATCCGTATTACTTATTGATCATGAACTCTGTGGCCGGTATGTAGATATAGCGAATAGGGGGTCCCTGGCCCCTAATAAATCCCCTGGGGGTGCCACCCCATCTGGTCTAATGCTGTATAGTAGTACCCCCTCATTGAATGATCAGGATATGTCTGACTTGTTAGTAGCTTCCGGGACCCCTGGCCTTAATCTTTCTGGCATTTGCCGTCCAGTGGAAGCATATGAAAAACCTATTTCTGAATCCATGGTTGCGTTGGAACAATTACTAGCCTCTATTTTAACTCTTTTAGGGAAATTTGTTGGCAACTCGGATTGTATTTTGGAATCCGTTACCCAAATACTGAAGACTCTGCTACAAAAGTCACCGGATTTTATGAATGTTCCCTTCATGACCGAACATGGTCGGCCTGGGGGGGAAATAAACGTGGCTTTAGTAGAGCTTGACACGAAAGCTGGGACATCGGTTTTGATTCCACATATGGCGGCTACTTCCTTAACTGCAGTGCCTAACTGTATAAATAACTCAGTTCTAGTAATAACGGAGGAAAACAAATCCATTTCTGAACCTAAAGTGGCTCAAGACCTTTTTCCCATCTTCATGTCGGAAAATAAAATTAATTCTCCCGAGGTTAAAAATGAGGCTAAGGCAAAAAATGGGAAATTCAGAAGCAATAAGGGGAATAAAAGGAAACCAACTCGTAAATATAGGAAGAAAAGGCAGCGCCGGATAATTTTTCAAAATCCAGTATCTACACTGGAGAATGAAGTGATTGATTTGGAGCTATCTTCTACTTCTGGAAAGGCAGAGATTGATATTGAACAGAATTTACCCATTAGTACCTTTTTTAAGGTAGAAAGTGATGTGTGTCCCCCAATGCCTTTGGAATCCACCTCTCAAAGGGGGGGCCTCCCTACCAGTCTGCCTCAACCACCAATGTCTGAAGCTGCTGTACAAAATCCACCTGGGGCTCTTAACCCTTTGGCCTCTCCGTTCCGTGTAGTTACAGGGAATGGAGATCGCCATTTCCCGGATCGCTCCTTAACAACTTTAAACATTCCACTTGAAACTCTTGTGTTAGATTTCTTACCTATATTCGACGTTGACTTGCCTTTAAACAGAGCTTGGCTTCTTAAGCGCTTTAGTGAAATTGATAGTTTACATCATATCCAAACTAGGGATATTGAATTAGTCTCCCTGTTTGGTGAAGCCAATGTAACGAGTATAAGGGTGAAATTTTATTCTCCTATTATTGTAAATCTAATACTCCAGCAAGCTGAAAACTTCCAACGTATAGGCATTGATATTCTCCCGATCTTTAACCCTGGAAATAAAATCTCGGAGTTTGGGGAGGTACCCAGAAGGGAGGGACAAAATGGGGCAGCCTCCCCTCTTAGGGACCTGAAGATTTGGGTAGCTAAGGGAAAACGTTTGGTCTCACAAGTGAAGCCTCTTCCGCTGACTCAGAACTCCTCTCTGGTAGAGGACAATAATCAGTGGAACTGGCTGCAAAGTGCCTTATCTACTAAATCAAAAGATGATCCAAGATTGTTCCAGCACCTTTAACACCCCATTAAATATTATTTCCTGGAATGCCGCAGGGATTCACAGTAGCCCTGAGAAGTTTGAGTTGCTTTTCTCTCTAGGAGCAAATGTGATTTGCCTGCAGGAAACGTGGTGTATTGATATGCTGAAGGTCTCTAAGGATTACTATGTTCTGGAAGTTCCCGCCGTTCCCTCTAAGAAAGGCCATGCCAGGGGCGGGATTGCTTGCCTATTATCCAATAAATTACGTTGGAGATTTAGCCACTACATGGATCCCAGTAAATTGTTCCAAGCTATAACTATCGACAATTTGTTTAATAATGGGATAAAATCCCCTGTGGTAATTTTGAATGTTTATATTCCTCCGGAAGAGCATTTTAATGTGCTTTTAAAGCAGGTATTTCGTTATATTGACCTAATCAAAAATGTCCCATCTCCCCCGTACATTCTGTTGGTTGGAGACCTGAATTGTAAAATATCTAATTTTAGCCTGAATCTATTTAGGAATAAACCTAAAGAAGAGGCGTATTTTGTACCGCAGGCACTCTTCCCTGATAAATTAGTGACAAATAAAAGAGGGAAGATCCTATTAAATGAATTAGAGGCCGTCGATGGACTGATATTAAATGGGAGATTTCCGTCTGACGTGCCTGCAAAATTTACTCACAAGTCTCCGTTTGGGACCTCCATCTTGGATTATGTTATCTCAGACTACGGTTTGTTCCCTCTAGTCCAGGATATTAAGATAATATTTACTCCGTTGAGCGACCATAGTATATTGCTTGTTACTCTTTCCTTAAAGCCTCTGACAATGGCACCTTGGTCTCTTAAGGGTAGTGATGTCGCTTTCCATGCCTCCTCGGGAAGGTGCTATTGGAATCCCAATGCCATTAATGGGATACAGGACTTTCTAGACGAGACCCTATTAGTTTTAAATGAGTGGCATGGGAATGAAATAGCATATTTTGAAGAATTTGTACGTAATATCACTTCTTATGCTAAAAAAAAAATTCGCCCAAGAAATAGGGTAGCGGTCCCGAGTATACTGCATAGCCTGAATAAGGAAATAAACAAACTGTTTCGCAAACAATACCTTGATAGGGTTATGGATCGTGGTAAAGAAATATCAAGGTTAAAAAGAAAGAGAAGCAGAGTCCAGTTAAAATTAAAAAAAGAAAGGGAGGATAATGTATGGATTAATTTGAGGGAATCGGTGGTCCATGGTAGGACTAGAGATTTTTGGTCAATAATTGGTAAGGGGTGTGGGTCTAGACTAGGCCCCTCCCCTATCCCCATAGCGGAAGAGGATTGGACATCTTATATTCGAGAACTCTATGCTGGGAATGGGATTTTAAGTAACGATATGGACAACAGTGGTAATTTAGGCAATGATAATGCCATTAGTGCTACTCCCCTGGGGCTTACTAACTACCCCATTGAGAAGGAAATTGAGATGGCGATAAAAAACATGCGGGTCTCCGGGGCAATGGGACCCGATGAACTCCCTATGACGGTCCTGAAATCTGATCCTGTAAGGTGGAGTAAAATTCTGTTTCCCCTGTTTAAAGCATGTTTTATGACGAAAATGGTCCCTGATTCGTGGAGGGGTAGTATCCTGGTCCCTATCTTTAAGAAGGGAGTTAGGGACAGCCCCAGTAATTACCGTCTGATTGCTCTCCTCGACTCTATCGGAAAAGTGTTTGCGAAATGTTTATTAAAAGCCCTCTCCGATTGGGTAGAGGAGAATAATATTCTGCCGTTAGAACAGACTGGCTTCCGTAGGGACCACGGTACGTTAGACAATCTTACCGCCCTGCATGTGGTTACGGATAAGTATGTTCAGGTGAGAGGTGGGGTGGTGTATGCTGCCTTTATCGATTTCTCCACAGCGTTCGATAAAGTGGACCGCGGAACGCTGTGGAGAAAGTTGGCAGCGCTTGGTCTGCCATCCTACCTATTGGAGCTGGTGCGGGCTCTACACACAGAGACCTGGTGTAGGGTGTTGATGGGAGGCGAAAGGGGTCTTTCAGATATAATTCCATCTTTGAATGGCCTTAAGCAAGGTTGTTTGTTGGCTCCCCTTTTGTTTTCTCTGTACACGGTGGACCTATCCGCAGCCCTTTCTTCTAGTGAGGGCATTGCCCCGGTGCTCGGGGGGTCCCCTATATCTTGCCTGATGTACGCCGACGATGTCCTCATTTTTGATTTATCCCCCAAAGGACTTGCAAATCGGCTCAATGCGCTTCATATGTTTGCTGTGGATCATCATATGAAGATCAACATTACTAAAAGCAAAGTTATGTGTATAGCTGGTAAGAAGAGGTGCCGCTCTGCTGATTTTGGTTGGTTTATAGGGGGCCAAAAACTTGAGGTGGTAAAGTCCTATACTTTTTTGGGGAAAATTATCATGGCTAATTTGAGCGAGAAACTCCACATAGAACATTGTACACGCAAAGCTATTGCCCATGGCAAAGGTTTAAACTCTCTTTACCATGCAACGGGGAAACGGCACTTTCCGATTTTATTGGAAGTGTACAGATCAAAAATCCCCGCAACAATATTGTATGGTATTGAACTTATTGATGTGAAAAAGTGGGACTTTTGCCATAAGATAGAGGGTAAACTTCTAAGATCTCTCTCTTCCCTAAACACCGCGTGCCCTTTAGCTGCCTGTAGGTTAGATTTTGGCCTCAGGAGTAGCTGGGTACAGGGACTATCGTCCCTTGTTAGATGGGTGGCCTGCCTTGCAAGAGCTAAGGTAGGGACAATGAGAGCTATCCTCAAAAGTGAATTACTGGGTAATTTTAATGAGTTTTCTCAACTTGTGCGTAATTTTCGAAAAGCGGTAATCCTCCTCAAATTAGATGAATCTGCTCTGTTTTTGTACTCTTCTTTACAGTTAAAATTTGTTTTAAAAGCAGCTTCGTGGGACTTGTGTTTCCAGACGGATAAAAAAGTAATCTGTGGAAAAAGAAAGGTAGAACATCTCCTTGACTCCTATTTGTGGAAACTCCCTCAGCCCTATGTAAGATGGAACCTACCACATGGTATCCGTAGATTTTGGTTTCTTTTACGTTATGATTTATTACCGTTAAACCGACTGTTATCCAAATGGAATGGCTCCTCTCCTCTGTGTAATTTTTGTAAAGTAGATATCCAGGATTGTATGCATGTGTTGCTGATCTGCCTGGCGCTTCGTAAATTACGTTGTAGATGGATAAAAGTTATTTGTTTAGATCTTGGTATTGTCACTTTGAACGATTTCCTGTTTGCACTTTATTCCCCTCCCAATGAAATGTTCTGTTTTCATATTTTTAACTTTTTTAAAGGGTTTTTAGCTATTTATTAATATGCCTACGGAGATGTACCTTGACTGTCCGATTTGTGTAGTTTTTGAATCATATGTCAGTTTCGTATTTACCTTAGGATAATTTTTTCTGCTCTCTTTGAGCAATGTAAAGGTTGCGCAGTAATTGTTGTGTGTTATATTTTGTATATTTTATGTGGCCCTCTTTGAGAGCCAAAATCATAATAAATAAAATTGAAATTGAGTCCCATCGCATTTCTGTGAAGCAGATTTTTCTGTTTAGGCCGTGGTTACTTCTACATGTAGCAAAGCCCTTTATACCTACTGGGCATGTTTTTGAGGTTTGGCAGTCTCTGAATAGATGCAATATTTAATAGTAGGTGGAGGATATTCACAATGAAAACTACCAATAAATCTCCTGCCTTAATTGGATAGGCAGGGTTTTCAGCATGATAACTATTTCCGAGAAGATCATGAGACACTAAGCCATGTTAAACAAAATCCCATGCACACTTCAGGAAAGGCTTCTTATACCTGTCATCTAGAGTGAAAGAGCACTTCTGACAATGAAAATTGAAGAGCAATACTAATGGCTTTATTGTTCCTTGTTGCCTGTGCGAGCTGGTCGAAATGATGCCTTTATGGCACTGAAGCCGAGCTACCAAAGAACGATACAGTCCCGATGCTAAGCTAAATGATATTTTTACACTGCCAAAGGCAGAGGCCAGAGTCCTTGTGTAACATCTTTGTCGATTGAATGGATGCAACAGCGAAAAACTGGCCTTGCATTCATACAATGCTTTCGGCAATCATGGATGCAATTTACTCGCCAACATTTATATAATGCATAGGATTTTTGCAAGCCAACATATGCTTTTTAAAACATTGACAAAGGAGAAAGTGTCTCTAAGGAAACCCTTTCTGTTTTCGAGTGGGTTGACATCTCCTGGGAAGTGTCAGTAAAATTTTATGATGTAATATAATTAAAACTTTTAAATGTAAAATGTACATGTAAAATAATGATAAATAATTGATATTATCATAGAACTAATAAAATAACACATTGCCTGCTCAAATTTAGGGTCTCATTACGATGTCGGTCAGAAACAAAACTGCCCGATTCCTTGTCGGATTTGGTTCTGACCAAATCGCGATTGGCGGTTCCACCCGACCAATTTGATGCTTCCAAACACCGTTCGGAAGGACTCCCATTGACTTCAATGGGAGCCTGTGTCTCGAATGACAACACATGCTCCTATGGGGGGAAATGGGTGTCCGCGGAAAACCTTGCACCCTGTTCCGGGCACCCCATGGTGCCTGCCACACTGTGCATGGCTTTACAGGAGGGTCCCTTGGGTACCTCCTTGAACTCAAACCGGAGGACTCAGAAGGAAGGGGGACCTGCTGGGGGTCCCCGAAGTCAGTTTCCAACAGCCTTTTCGTGTAGGACAGACCAAGTCGGAAAGGCTGTTGAAATTTGACAGCGTAATTGGTGCGTCGGAGACACATTCCGTTGAACTGTACAAATCGGCTCCGACCTACTCAGATTCTCCGAATGCTGGTCGGAACTGATTCGGAATAACTGAATGGTTTACCTTCAAAATGTGAGAATGGAAATCAGTTGGTCGGAATTGTTTCCGACTGAGTCGGGCGGATGGGTTCTGACATCGTAATCAGCCCCTAAATGAGCATAACACTATTAAATAATTTGAATGTATTAGATTTATTTTTAAACTTTGGGGTATATTTCCAAACTCTTATCGCCTCCACAATGTCACCTTTTTGGAGGTGGTTGTAGCGATAGGGGCTTCATGTTATTTACAAAGCAGTGTTAAGCCACTTGTAAATAAGGCACCCTTTCATGCTATACTTAGCGTGAAAGCGGGGGCAGTGGGTGTTGCCGTGGGCGTTGCACCGCAACACCTATTGATTTTGATGCTACCCCATATTTACAAGGGTGGCGTAAATATGGGGCAGCGCCAAAATTAAGACCAGGGAAAACCTGGTCTCATCCTGCAGAAGAGAGGAGAATTTTTTTTTTATTTCTCCTCGTTTTTGCTGTTTCCATGTGTGCTGTGTTGTGCAGCACACATGGAAACAGCAAAACACCATTGATTGTTTATATGCAGGAAGGTGTCCCTTTCTGAAGATAATAAAATCCATTAAACAATGACGTTTTGCAATTTCTATGTCTGCTGCATTAAGCAGCACACACATGTTACAAAACGCCATTAAAGGATTGTTTATGTCTAGGAAGGGACACCTTCCTGCACATAAACAACCTTCCCCTGGCAACGCAGACACCCTTGCATTATGGTGCAAGGGGGCCTGCATTGGCGCTAGGCAGCTACATTTAGTGCCAGCACAGGGGGAATTGCATGGCTGCACCATTTTGTTGTTAATATGGGGCAGCCCTGTGTTTCAGAAGTGGGAGAGCGCGGCATAAGGCCAAGAAGACTAACACAGCGCTCCGTCACTTCCATTGTAAATATGCCCCTTTGTTTTTGACATCAAAATTTTAAAATAAAATTGCTCACACTCACTAACATTATAGCTTAATTTGTAGTAAATGTTATGGATTTATTTAATTGAATATTGATAATTTAAAAATAAGTAAACAATTGTAATTACATTTCTTCAACCAATTATATCATTATAAAAATGGAATTAATCAATAATTATACTTAAATGGTGTTATTTAAAATGGAATTTATTTATTTTACATGTAGAATTAATTTCATTATTTTAACATTAAATCATGTGGGTAGTTGCTTTGCTTCAAATTCCATTTTTCCATTGTTCTCTATGGGAGTGTGATGCAGAAACAATGGTTGATGATTTGTGATGCTACACTTACTCAAAGGCTGGGCTGAAGTACATTTAAACTTGTTTTATCACTATGGGATCTCTTGCTGAAATAGACGTCTATTTTTTGAACTGCAGTTGTTTTACTCTTACGTGGGTGTATGTTTGTATTAGAATACCCCCACCTAAACTCTTCCTTAACTTTCATACAGCATTGGTATCATGAAAATTAAGTTTTTCATTGCTTTTGTGGTTAATAAATATGTAATATTGCTTGTGATGGGCTTGTCCTCACCACTCTGTAGTGTTCTAGTTTATGCACATCACGCAGACGTGACGTGCGGCGGCCATGTTGGCGGCGATGCGCGCGTAATGCCATTGCGCGCCGGGAATTGAACTGGACGGCAGCGCCGGGCGGGCGCTCCTCGGAATAATCTTATTTCCTATAAATAAAATAGAGTTGAATCAATATGACCTGCTGTCAGTGATTATTAAGCAACGTTACAGTGGCGACGAGGTCGGGAGGTACCATCCAGACGACGCCAAAAGAAAAAACGGACCCTCCACGTGGGCAGCCACAAGAAAAAAAAAGAACCAAACACAGTCATCCGGCCCACACAGAACCGGGCAAGGATTACCCTGCACTGCCCAGCCGACGAGACGAATCACCAGGACAAGGCAGGAGACACCTGAGGTACGGCGAATCCGAGGAGCGTGGCAGTGCCACAGCTACCCACAAAGGCGGCGAATAGGCCAGAGTGGTGGCGCGAACACCCCACGGCAGCTAGGCCATACGCGCAACATTCCTGAGAAACAACGCCAGGAAGGAACAGCGCTGGCTACCAAAGAGGAGGAGGTGGGGACTAGCACCGAGAGTCCCCAGAGAGAAACGAGTACAGGAGTCAAGAACAGCACCCCAGGTAGTCCCACCGGCAAAGACGCCAACACAACAGCGACCAGGGAGGTGAAAATGAGCACACCGGCGGGATATGCAATAGCACCTGTGCAATTCCTACCGAAACCCGGAGAACCACTGATGAAGTGGGAGGACTGGAAAGAATATATTGATAATTTCATAGGGGTCCTGGAGGACGAAAATGAAGAAAAATTCACCCCCCAAAGGAAGAAACGCATACTGTTGCTGAACCTGGGACCGGAGGGACTCAGAATTTACAAGAGTCTGGTGCCCAAACAGAGAGATAACACCGATGTCGACGTGTATGCCCATGCAGTGGAAGACCTAGATGAACGTTATCGCCCCACTATATGTGTGTCAGTGGACAGATTTAACTTCCAGCAGAGAAAACAACGGGCTGGAGAAACCATAGAAGAATATGTAGCGGCCTTGAGGAAGTTGGCAGCCACGTGCAAATATGCACTGTGGGAAGACGAATTCATCAAGGATCAGATAGTGATGCACACCACGAGCACGAACGTGCAAGACAAGTTATGGGCAAGCGGCGACACCACACTTAAAGACGTTTTGGTCATCGTAAAAAGGGCGGAACTCGCACGGAGGTGCGCCGATGCAACCAAGAAAGAGGCCGTGACCCCAACAATGGTGAACAGGGTACAAGAGGAAGATCACCGCAGAGACCAGAGGGGCAAGAATCCAACACCCAAAGGAGCCAACAGATGGCAGGGAAACTCAGGGTCGCAAGGGAAGCAAACAAGCAACGACAGCAAGAAAACGTGCTATAGGTGCGAAAGTTGGTCCCATGAGGCACATGATAGGAGATGTCCGGTGTTCCGGGCCAAGTGCCTGCACATCATGGGTCATTACGAGAAAGTGTGCCGGAAGAAGCTATCCAAATGTGTAGTGAAGTGTGTCGACCAAGGCGAAGAAGATCTAGAGGAGATCGCAGAGGAAGATGTGGTCACCGTCTTATGCATCTACGACCAGGTATTGTGCGTGGAAGGGAAGAGGTCAACCAAACCCGTACTGGAAATGTCAATGGGCGGAATCACCATCAGTGTTGTGGCGGACACTGGATCTCCATACACCATTGTTCAACGTGCTGTGTGGGATGAAACGTTCAGACCGAAGTTGGGCCCGAAGTTGGAAAAGCTAGACATTAGACCGGTCACATACAATGGCGATCGCATTCCGATGGTGGGGTTCCGACGCTTGTTGTTCGAGTTTAGGGGCCGATCAGCATGGTGCAAGCTGTACATTGCAGAGAAGGGACCCTCCGTCTTGGGGTGGCTAGACCAGGGCGACCTAGGAATAAAATTGGACCCAGGAGGGAAGGAACAAATATTGCTCACGGAACCGGAGGAGTGGCCCGATTTGAACAAATGGAAGGAGAACTACCCAAAGGTGTTTGGAGGCACAGTGGGAAAGATGGAGAAATTCCAACACAAGATCGTGCTCAAAGAAGGAGCCACCCCTGTAGCCCACAAGGTGAGGAACGTGCCCATAGCGGTAAGAGAGGCAGTCCAGACGGAACTCCAAGAATTGGAAAAGAAGGGCATAATCGAACCGATCACCTGCGCAGAATGGCTGGCACCCTTAGTGGTAGTCATGAAACCCAACGGGAAGGTCAGGCTCTGTGTGGATTTGAGAGAACTGAACAAGAACATTGTCGTGGAGAAATTTCCCCTCCCTAGAATCGAGGAGATGTTGGCAAAGACCAGGGGAGTCAGGTGGTACTCCACTATCGACTTGACCTCAGCCTACCATCAGATAGCACTGCACCCGGACAGCAAAAGCCTTACATCCTTCATCACCCCGTTTGGGTGCTACCAGTTCTGCCGCATGCCGTTCGGACTGGCCTCGGCGGCTGCAGTCTTTCAGAAAATGATGCACCAGCTGTTCAGAGACATCAAAGGCGTCCAGTATTTCCGGGACGACATTCTGGTGATGGGTCGCGACAAACTGGACCACAACCAGAAGCTGGGAAGAGTGCTACAGACGTTGGAGAACAAAGGCCTCACAGCAGAGTGGACCAAGTGCCGATTGGGCCTGGAATCGGTGACGTACCTAGGACATGAAATCGGAGTGCAGGACATCACACCCAAGACTGAAAACGTAAAAGCAATCGCAGAAGCACCAACCCCCAAGAACAAGGAAGAGGTCAGGTCGTTCTTGGGGATGGCGGAGTACTACAGCAAGTTTGTGGTACACTTTGCATCGAAGACCCACCACATGAGGTTGCTGACCAGGGAGAGCACAGCGTTCCAGTGGACACCGGAAGCGCAAACTGAGTTCGAGATTATCAAGAAGGACGTCACAGGAGCGGTCCCGCTCAAGGGGTATGACCCACAAGGCGCCACAGTGCTCACGACCGATGCTAGCGACAAGGGCCTGGGGGCCGTGCTCATGCAAGATCGAGGAAGAGGAGAGATGGAGACAATCAGCTTTGCATCCAGGGCATTGACGGACACCGAGAGCAAATACAGCGTGATTGAGAAGGAGATGCTGGCGGTGGTATGGGCCATGATGAGATTCCGGCAATTCCTGTGGGGTACCCGATTTCTACTAAAGACAGATCACAAGCCGCTGGTAAAGGTACTAACGTCAAGTGGACATGCCAGCGCCACTCCCCGGATATCCAAAATGACTCTAAAATTACTCGAGTTCAGGTATGACGTGGAGTACATCCCCGGGAATAGGAACCGAGTAGCTGACTACTTGAGTAGGGCGGCCGCCATGGAACCAGGGGAGGAAGACCCTGCAGGCAGAGGGGAGCTGGTAGCTCTCGTAGAAGACCAGGAGAAACTAATCAGCCTACAGGAATGGACAGAGGCATATGAGGAGGACACAAATATGAAGGAAGTGAAAATGCACATTGTACAAGGATGGCCAGACAAAAGGAACGTGAGTGAGAGCATGACGCCGTACTACGAGGTGAGGGAAGAACTGTCGCTAGGAGATAAGGGGGTGTTCATTCACAGAGGAGACAAGGTGATCCCCCCAAGGAACCTCACCACCAAGTTCTTGGACCTGCTGCACGAGGGCCACTTAGGCATAGGGAAACTCAAGGCAAGAGCCAAACAAAACTACTGGTGGCCAGGCATGGACATAAGGGAGGAAAGGTATGTCAGGGAGTGTCCACAATGTCAAGGAGCGGACAAGACCCTAAAACCTTTGCGGCCAGCGTTAGGAAAGTTTGACCCCCCCTTAAATCCGTGGGAAGAACTATCTATAGACATTTTGGGACCTGTCCTAGATGACTAGGGCACACATAAGTACGTGTGTGTACTCATGGATCGATACTCTAAGTGGCCGGAGTTGAGGGTGGACGAGTCCATGGACACAGAGAACATCTTAAAGTTTCTGTCAGAGACCTTCACAAGGGAAGGAATCCCCAAGTCCATTCTGAGCGATAATGGCCCCCAGTTCACGTCGGAAAGGTGGAACAAGTTTATGCAAAGAAACGGCATCACCATCAAACACACGGCGATTTACCATCCAGCCGGAAATGGCTTAGTAGAGCGATTTAATAGGGTAGTGATGGGAGCCATACAAGCCGCCATATCCAGCAACAAAGACTGGGAGAAAGCACTAGAGAACATGGTGTGGGCCTACAGAATAACCCCCACCGGCACGGGGTACAGCCCGTTCCAAATATTGAGAGGGCGAGAACCCTTCACGCATGACAACAGGATCTGGAAGGAAAAGGTCATCACCAGCGAGTGGTCCCCTGCAGTGGTACGGGCCAACCTGGAAAGAGCACAAACAATCTACACCAACCATTACAACAAACGAAGGAATGTGAAAGGAACAGGTCTGGAAAAGGGAGAGTGGGTGACAGTAAAGCTAGCCACTCTACAGAAGAAAGGAGACAGCAAGTATAGCAAGCCCATGCAAGTTAAAGAAGTGTATGATCGAGCGGCCCTGCTGAGTGACGGTAACGTGTGGTCTCAGGACCCCATGGCCCGGTGCAACAAGGTATTGAGCTGGGAACAACCCGGAATGGAATGGGAAGAAGTGGACGAATTGAATACGGAAAGGGGACAATGCGGAAGTGAGCAAAGTGGCGGAGCAGGTGCAGAGAAGGCGCGAGAAGGTGAAGAAGTGAGCGAGAGTCAAGGAGCTGAGGCGGACCGGCCAGGGAGAAGTATGAATGATGGTGGAGTGGTGAGTGAAGAAATGGAAGGAACTGGAATGCAGTACCAAGGGGCTCCGGGGAACCCCGTCAGGGTTACTAGGAGCGGAAGGCAGGTGGTAAGGCCCTCCAGATTTCGAGACTTTGAATTGGACAATGATTTGTAAGTGACTGCTTAAAGTTCAGTAAAAGGGGGAGATATGTAGCGTTCTAGTTTATGCACGTCACGCAGACGTGACGTGCGGCGGCCATGTTGGCGGCGATGCGCGCTCAATGCCATTGCGCGCCGGGAAGTGAACTGGACGGCAGCGCCGGCCGGCGCTCCTCGGAATAATCTTATTTCCTTTAAATAAAATAGAGTTGAATCAATATGACCTGCTGCCAGTGATTATTAAGCAACGTTACACACTCCAAGATTTATAGATACACGGATACCTTTGTAGGCATGATTAGTGCAAATATAGTCACTAAGCAAAAGTCCTATGTACATTAGAGCAGGAAAAGTACCATTCATAAATAGGAGATTACCACAGGGTCGAGATTATAGCAAGGAAATAAGGCACTGGCCATCTCTGGGTGAGGGAGGCTGTAAGAGCAGAACAGCGAGAATGGGAAGGGATTAGAGTAGAAGGAAAAACTCGGCAGGCAGTATGTTGAATGAGGGGCCAATTATCCAGTATGTTTTGCTTTCCGGAAGATTTACTGTATTTAAGTGTTTCGCTAGTAGTTGGGGTTCTGAAGTTTTCAACTACAATGGATTTACACACCCTCAGATCATAGCAGAAGAAAGTCTGATGTTTGTTTTTCAGATTGGTGATGTCGCTGCTGCTCTGTTTCTGAAAAGCAATAAAGATACCTAGATTTTGTTAGAAACGTATGATAAAGTAAGTTCCTGCAAGGAGAAAACTCTTTGGAGATGTCACAGAGCTCTCAGGTGTACATTGTTGTTATCAAAAAGAAAACGAACCAGTTCAAACTGCAGTTCTGTAGTAATCATTTGGTACAAACAGCTTCATATTGTGGAACAAGAACAAGTTGTTGTCTTCAATGTGATGTATATCTCCAACTCTATAGGGCTATTCAATCTGCACAAGTAAGTATATTATTCCACTATTTTATTCTTACTCTTTTGGGTTATTCACCATTTATGAGTGTAAGGTTACCCAAATGTTACTTAAAAGTGTAGATTTGCATTTGCATGTCACAACAGCGAGTGGACCAGATTTAGGAGTGTAAAGTTGCTGCAGCCAAAAGGAGCAGTAGTAAGTCCAGCACCAAAAATGGCCAATAATTGACAGAGCAACATCCTCTCGTGGAAAATATTGACGCTAAAAACTTTAAAATTAAACCTCTATAGTAATAATGTTAAATTAAAATACATTTATAAAATAGTCAAAATAAATAAATATGCATTCAATTTCATGTGTAAAAAATGTAAATTAAAAAAAAAAATTATTTTAACATTTTTATTACTCTTTTAATGTCAAAATACATGTAAGTTAAATTTTTTATTAAATACCTATAATGAAATTAAATCAGTTTTGTGGTACTACTACATGTATTACTACTGGAGCATTCAGCCTTAGAGAGGCCTTCCCTCAAAAGTTTTGCCTTCATCCCTCCTATTGTATTGCTAATCACCTTTCTGTTGGTTTTAGGACTATGTGCGCGTTACCACTGATAACCAGTGCTAAGGTGCTTGTGCCCTCACCCATAAATAAGGTTAGAATGAGTTTGTATCCAATTTTCACATTTACTTTACTTGTAAGTCCCTAGTAATTTGGTACCCCTTGTGCACAGGCCCTGTAAATTAGTCCTACTAGTGGGCCTGCAGGACCGATTATGCCAGCCACTTAAGTAGCCTTGTAAAACATGACTCAGGCCTGCCATTGCAGCCTGTGTGCACAGTTCTAAATATATTCCATTATCAAGGCCTAAACCTTCCCTTTTAATACATTTCAGTCACCCCAATGGTAGGCCCTCAATAGTCCATAGGGCAGGGAGCAGTGTATTTAAAAGTAGGATATGTACTTTAAAGTTTTACATGCCCTAGTAGTAAAAAATACTTGTTTTCACTAGTGCAAGGCCTACCTCTCCTATAGAATAACATATGTTTTACTTTTCAATCAGTCAATCAGGTTTCTTGTAACAGCACTTTTACCCACCCATTAGGGTCTCAAAGGGCTGACAGGGGGAAAGGGCTGGATCTGCGGTTCAGTCGAGGGTTCAGGTCTTGAAGTCCTTCCTGAATTGCTGCAGCGATTGTGAGTACTTGAGGTATAATGGGCAAGGAGTTCCAAGTCTTCACAGTGAGGTAATAGGATCTTTCTCCAGCCATGGTCTTGTGGATCCGTGGGATGGTGGCCACAGCCAGTTGGGTGGAGGGGAGATGTCTGGTGGGAGTTTAGAAGGAGAGGCAGTGGTTACGGTATGCATGCCCAACATTGTGGAGAGCTTTGTGGGTGTACATGAGAAGCTTGAAGGTAATTCTCTTGTTGATAGGTAGCCAGTAAAGGTCTCTGAGGAGGCTGGTGATGTGGCAGTGGTGTGGGATGTTCAGGATGAGTCTGGTGGAGGTGTTTTGTATGTTTTGCAGTTTCTTTGGGAGTTTCTTGGTGGTGCTGGCCTAGAGTGCGTTGCCTTAGTTGAGTCTGCTGCTGACGAGCACATCTGAGACTGTTTTCCTGGACTCCTTGGGATCCACTTGTTGATCTTATGAAGCAGGCACAGCACCTGGAATCAGGAGGACAAAACGGTGCTGATTTGGTGGTTCATTGAGAGAGAGAGCAGTCCAGGATGATGCAGAGGTTTTGTGCCTGGTCCGTGGGAGTGGGGTGGCTTCCGAATGCGGTGGGCTACCAGGAGTCGTCCCTGGCAGAGAAAGCCCAGAGGAAGACTTTGGTCTTGTCTGAGTTAAGCTTGAGGCAGCTGTCCTTCATCCAAGTAATGACTGCCTTTATCCCATTGTGGAAGGTACTCTTGGTGGCTGTGGGATCGTCGGAAAAAATGAGCTGGGTGTTGTCAGCATAGGGGACGATGTTGAGTCTGTGGCTTATGACAATGGCTGCAAGCGAGGTCATGTAGAAGTTGAAGAGGATGGGGCTCAGTGTGGATCCCTGTGGAACTTCACAACTGATCTATGTGGGTTCTGAGTTGAATGGTGGAAGTCTGACTCTCTCTATTCGGCTGGTGAAGAAGGAGCAGATCCATTCTAGGGCTTTGTTGTGGATGCTGGCTCCGTAGAGTCTTGCTCAAAGGGTGTGGTTGGAGAACCTAAATAAGTAATAGCTTTCCATTCGGAGCAGGTAGACAGGTCAAATTTGTGTCTAAAGACTTGTACTCCAAAGCCCTCTTTCTGAAAATGCCAAATTTAGAAAGTCGCCATTTTTTGGTCTTAACCATTTACTACCTGAAGCAAAATGGTTTTTCTACTAGTACTAAATGGCTAGGTGCAGCAGGCAGTTGGTCTTTGTGCATTGTTTTCAGACAGTGAAACAAAGGGACCATAGATGTTAGATGTTGTCAAGGTGGGCCACTGTGACTTAACGAGTGTGAGGAGCTGTCACCTACCACACAGGCACATCACAAATACTCTGCCTGAGCACTCTCAGAAAGTGGTTGACACTGGTCTTTTGTGTCCACAGACAATCTGAGGCCATGATGGGGAATCAGGAAATTCCAAACACCTATGAGGTTAGAAACCTCTAGAACATTCTCCTACTAGGCACCAAGTATAAATATTGGACCCTTCAGTCCAATCTGCCGTAGAAATCTGGTCCCGTGGAAGACTCAGAAGAAGAACGATTGTGCTGCTTTTCTGCAAAAAGGAATTCAACTCTGCTGACCTGTTTTAATGACCTGCTACTCTGATGCTGTCCTGCCTTTGTGAGACGAACTGGACCTGCATCTTGAACCCAGGACTACCAGAGTGACTCCAAGAGCTAGTTGGCTGGCCTCTTAATCAAAAGCTTCAGGTACAGAACAGGCTTTCTCCATCTACAACTCTGCTCCTAGACCCTGTCTTCTGTGAGTCCTGCCCTCCCTAGTGGTGCCACCCCAGGACTGGACCCTTGGTAGTGGGCCTAAAGGTGCTCTACCAGCCTGACTGTAGTCCTACAGGAACTCACTGCAAAAAGTATTGCCTCCCCAAGCTCCACATCGGGACTGCTGCAAGCAGCATCTCCAGTGCAGCACCTTTCATCACCACCCACAGCCACCAAGTGGTGCTGCTACTGCCTAAAGCTTCCTCGACTCAGACCTTCACATCGCAAGTCCCTCAGCGATGCCATCCTCGACGACGATGTAGGACACTGCATCTCAAGCCATACACCTTCTTCTGAACCTGCTAGAGCCAATGCACCTTCACCGCAGGACTTTGCATGTCTATGATGCAGGACTTTACATAGCAGCCTTTAAGCTCCTACAAACAGCCACTGCACAATGCATCCTCAACACTGGGCTCTGCAACCAGAATTCAGTGCACTCTTGTTCAGCAGGCCTAAGTAGGTGCCTGTCGCTGGTTAGCACTTCGCGCTCTGTCGGCCTGAACTAGTGACCTGTTCCCGGCCAGTCATGACCAGATGACAAGAGCTGGCACTTGAGCTTTTAGGCACTATTTTCACTTAAATCTGTAAAGTTGCATATGTTAGGTTCTACTGATTGGATTTTTGTTGTTTTGGCCTTAAAATATTTATTACAAATTACTTTATTTTGTCTGTGCTAAGTTTCACTTTAGTACTTTAGAAGTGGTGCATAAATACTTTACACATTGCCTCTAAGTTAAGCCTGACTGCTCTGTGCCCAGCTACCAGAGGGTTGAGCACAGGTTAATTTAGGGTACGCTTGTGTTTCTTCTTCTTTCTGACCGAGATTGTGGTTGCTGTTTGAGTAGAGTTTCACCCCCCCTTAACCAGTAACCCAATTTTCTTACAAGTAGAAATGCAATTTTGAATAGGTGCTTATGTTGATATGAGTGAAAACTTTAGTGCAGTTGATGAGTTGCAGATTCACCTGTTGTTGTCTGCTGTCAATAATCTGTTTACTTGTATCATTGAATCGGGCATGCACTCGAAAACAAACTGAGGGCCTCACTTACTATATTTTGGTGCACAGCAGTGCTGTCATGCATCAAAATAAAAAGTCAGGAATGCACTGTATTTACAGCGCATTCCTGTCCTTCTACCTTGCGCCAGCACACAAACAGCAGCTGTGCGCCAACACAGGCACCCTTGTGCCATGTTGCAAAGGTACCTGCGTAGCAGGGATTATTGTTTTTGTGCAGTAAGACGCACCTTCCTGCAAAAAAAATCTTTGATGGGATTTTCCTCTTTTTATACGTGCACGCATAGAAAGAGGATACACTAGGAGAGAAAAAAAGTATTTCTCCTGGTTGTGCCACTCCTATGCCTCCCCTAGGATGGTGTAGGATTCTGACACATTCCCAGATTTTAAAATCTTTGCAAATCTGGCAATGTGTCAGATTCCATTGATGTTGCCTGAGAACAACCACAGCAACAGCCATGGAATGCCCCTTTCATGCAGATTATTGCGAAAGGGGCTAATATTTACGAGGATATGACATATGTACATATGAGCAAGCCCATTGGGCTACTGGTTTATCAAAAAAAGTGATGCACCGCAGCGCAAAGTGCTTATAAATGAAGCTCTGATTCTCCAACAAAAGTGACTCATTAGGGGGCATATTATGAAGACAATTATCGCCGCTTTAGCGGCCGTTTTCGTCCGTAACGCAGCTATAATTCTATCGCAGTAATAACAGGGACACGCTAACAGGCTTTAGCATTTATTTATTTATTTTATTTAAGAAGCTTATACAGCACGCAGCTACCCCCGGAGGGGTGTCCCGGCGCTAAAACAGGAGCCCAGGAATATAGGAGAGGAACAGGAAATTGTAGGACTAGATTCATGATCTGGAGAACAGCCACGTTTTTAATTTACTACGGAAGAGGGATTCAGACGGGCAAAACCTAAGGTCAAGTGGGAGGCAGTTCCATAGTTTAGCAGTCATTACGCTAAACCCTCTGCCGCCCATTCTGGATCGTCGAAAGCGTGGTACAGTCAAGAGACGTAGATTGTTAGATCTCAGTGATCTGACTGATTGAGATATTACCACTCGCTTTTTCAGGTATCCTGGCCCAAGGCCATTGATAGCACGAAAGGCGAGGGTGAGAATCTTGAATTGAATGCGGCTTGCAATAGGAAGCCAGTGTAGCTCTTTGCAATAAAAAGCAACCGACTGACGGTAGGGGATATTTCCAATCAGTCTAGCTGCCGCATTCTGCACGATCTGAAGACGATCGATCAGATATTGAGGGGCACCGGCGTACAAGCTGTTGGCGTAGTCTAAATGAGATGTGATGAGGGCCTGAGTGATGGTTCTACGGGCGTCTAAGGGGAGGTAAGGAAAGATCTTTTTAACCATGCTAAGTTTCGCAAAGCAAGCTGAGGTGACCTTGTTGATTTGCGCTTTACAAGAAAGTGAGTCATCAAACTGAAAACCAAGATTACGTGCTGATTGAACAGCAGTGGGCGAGGGGTTAAGCACTGTGGGCCACCACAGGCTGGGGGATATTGGAGTTTTCTGGTTAAAAAATAAGACCTCTGTCTTATCAGTGTTAAGCCTGAGGTGGTTGATGGTCATCCAGGCACAGATGTTATCCAAACATTGGCGGAAGTTGGCAAAGTTGAAGTCAGAGTGATCTCTAAAAGAGAATATCAGCTGAGTATCATCAGCGTAAGAGACCACTATGACCCCACAGGACTCCACCACTGCAGCCAAGGGTGCGAGATAAACGTTAAAAAACAGAGGGCTCAGGGCAGAGCCCTGTGGAACACCACACAGCAGGGGTTTACCCTCTGATTTAAAAGGCCTGAGCGCCACCTTCTGAGTTCTGCCCGTAAGGAATGACTCAACCCAGGCTAATGCGGAGCCACCAATTCCAACCTGCCTTAGACGATTTAGTAGGATTTTATGTGAGACCGTATCAAAAGCGGCGGATAGGTCGAGGAGGACCAACATGGCCTCCTCGCCCCTATCCACACACTCACGGATCGTCTCAGATACTTCTAAAAGAGCAGTCTCGGTACTGAAGCCTGCTCTAAAGCCGGATTGAGAATCGTGCAGTAAAGAATTGTTTTCTAGATATTCTGTTAATTGTAGCTGCATGGCCTTTTCCAGAATTTTTGCGGGTTTGGGGAGGAGGGAGATGGGGCGATAATTGCTAAATTTTGTAGGATCGGCATCAGGCTTTTTCAGGATGGGGACCAACAAAGCCTCTTTCCAAGCAGTCGGAAATATGCCATGATAGAGGGAGGCATTCCAAATAGAAAGAAAGGGTCTAGCCAGTGAGGGGGCCAGGTCTCCCATGACCTTGGCAGGGATTGGGTCGGAAGGAGAGCCAGATTTACACTGGGTGAATAGCCTGAGTTCGGTCTCAAGAGTCAACTCGTTAAAAGACTGTAAAGAAACAGATTCCGTGGCCATGACAGGGGGGACCAGGGAGGGTTCCTCAGTAGGAAACGAAGTTTTAATTTTATCAATTTTCTCTAAAAAGTAATCAGACAGTCCATCGCATAGTGCCTGGCTAGAGGGGTTCTGCGAGGCCCTGGCGGGATGGTTTACAAATTCCTTAACAATATTAAAAAGGGTTTTAGAGGAGTTTTTAGCGTTCGAGATTTGTAGAGAGAAATAGTCTCTCATGGTAGCTCTTTTTAGTTTAAGGAATTTTTTCAGAGTGGTTTTGCAAATTGCTTTAGATTCAGGGTCATAATTCTGCCCGACTTGCGTTCTAGTGTTTTGCAGCGGCTTTTTTCCTCACGGAGGGTCGGAAAGAACCAAGGGGCAAAGGGGCGGGTTCTAGCAGAGGTAATAGGTTTGAGAGGGGCGATGGAATCAATGGCAAGGAGCAGCGCGGAATTAAGTTTGGACACATTTTCATCAATGTCACTAGACAAAGGGTCCGGCTGATAGTTGAGTAAGGGGTCTAAGGTCGTGCAGGTCACTTTACGCCACATTCTTCCCAGCTCTCTACCAAGGACAGTAGGTCTAGGTCCAGAACTTAGCTCTAGGTCAAAAGGGACAAGGTGGTGATCTGACCAGGTAAGAGGGAGAGGAGGATGAACTACAATATTCAAGAAATTGGCAAAGATAAGGTCAAGTGTATGCCCAGCTGTATGTGTTGGACCCTTAACTAGTTGGAGCAAGTTCAGACTCTGCATAGTTTCTAACAAGTAGTTGGCATTCGTGCAGAGAGAATTGTCTACGTGGAGGTTAAAATCTCAAAGTACCAGAAAATGTTGGTGCTTAAGGGAGAGATCAGCAATCAGGTGGGTTAATGCCGTTAAAGAGAGAGTCGAGGCAGTAGGAGGGTTGTAGACTAGGATACCCGCCAAGACTACTGCCGCAGTATTAGCAATAGTGAAGTACATAGCTTTAATCATTCCGATATTCGTCAGTTTGCTAATGGACAAATTGAGATGGGATTTTAGAATAATGGCGAGAGCGCCTCCTATTTTGCCCCCTTCACGATTGATACCCTTCAAAAGATAACCCGGAGGGGTAGCCAGGTGAATGTCAGGGTTAGAGGTATCTCTGAGCCATGACTCAGTAAGAAACAAGATATCCCAGGCGTCCGATACAATTGACGCCCAGATCTCGTTAGAATGACGAGGCAAGGAACGACAGTTAATCAGACCTGCTTTCAGCGTCGAAAGGTGGGTCAAGTGCTTGGGCAGGCTGAGGCAGGGAGAGGGGCGTAGGCTCCATGGCGGGAGGGTAAAGTTGCATTGTAGACAGTAGAAAGGGGCGTCCTCCAGATGGCAGGGGCTACAGCACGAAGGGACGGACAAGTTGTAGGTTTTAATTGAAGGAGCTGGTATCTGGTCCAGCAAGTACGACTAGAGACAGCCAGACCGCCAGAGGGACTGGCCCTAGGCAGGGGCCAGGCGCGGACGGGCGCAGACGGGCTTTCCTTAGGCGCTCCCGCTGCGCTCGTCCGCTGCGCTTCCTCCCGATGCACATATCTGGTGTCAGCCAGGGGGGTGTGGCCTCGAGGGGGCGTGGCCTGTGTAGACGCCGGCAATGGCGGGCGCTGGATTAGCAGAGACCGCAACAGCGTTCAATCGGCTGTGCGGGGAAGGTAAGAGTGAGCGTCTGCCCCGAGAGAGAGCACAGGCAGTAGTCAAAGTAATAAAAGCACACAGAATTACAGTGACATCAAATTTTAAAAAGATTTACATCGAGTACCGTCAACTTCCGGCTTCCGCCTCAGAAGTGGGTTCAGTTATGAGCGGAGACGCTAGTTGTCAGCGTTATGTAGGCTGCGGCGGGGGCGTGGCCTCGAGGGGGCGTGGCCTGTGTAGACGCCGGCAATGGCGGGCGCTGGATTAGCAGAGACCGCAACAGCGTTCAATCGGCTGTGCGGGGAAGGTAAGAGTGAGCGTCTACCCTGAGAGAGAGCAAAGGCAGTAGTCAAAGTATTAAAAGCACACAGAATTACAGTGACATCAAATTTTAAAACGATTTACATCGAGTACCGCCAACTTCCGGCTTCCGCCTCAGAAGTGGGTTCAGTTCAGCATGTGTGTTCTTGTGCTAGCACCTGTTTCACTAACGCCTTTCATCTCATTGCTTCTGAGATGCAAAGTAGGCATTCCTCACATTCACTACATGGGAAAACATCGCAAACGCAGCTTCGTGCTATTTACAACGATGCCCCACACCCGCATAGGACAATAGAAATCCTGCTAAAACCCCATTAACCGTGGATACTAATGTCAGAAAAATTTCTGACTTAGTCATATTACCCAATGCGAGGTGGATTGTCAGGCTAAGCTCACCATGGCTTATTATCAAGGAATTTCCTATGGCTGACATTTTTTCGCTGGATTACCAGCGATATCCCAGCATTTTGCCGCTAATGCTGGAATTGTTATCGCCTTGGAGATAGCCATTGATAATAACGCGCTATCTCAGCGATAAAATCCAGCGATAGCCTGCTATAACTAAAATCACGCTAAGTTCGCTTAGCGCTATCTCAACGATAAAATCCAGCGATAGCCTGCTATAACTAAAATCACGCTAAGTTCGCTTAGCGATATTTATCGCTGTCAGTTGATAATATGCCCCTAGATCTTTAGAAGGTGTGTAAGGAAAAAGGTGCTGGGACATTTGTAACTTACAAAAAACACAGTTGATGGACAGAATGTAGAACAATGTCATACATTCACCCCAGTACAAGGATCTGGGCCTAAATCCATCGTTTTTTTGCACTCCACACCACCCTGGGTTAGACACTGGCTATATGCAAATCAGCTCTGACCCTGTGCCTCATGGGAACAGTCCAGTCCGAACTACCAAGCCATGCCTTTCCCAGACCGGAATCAAGCATCCAAGGACCGGTTTCTAGCTAACAGCCTTCATCAGCCTGGATAGATTGACTCCAGTGGTGTGGAGAGCCTGGAACTCACGTCTGAGTATACCCAGCACACTCGGGGTGAAAATTGCAAAAAACACAGTTGATGGACAGAATGTAGAACAATGTCATACATTCACCCCAGTACAAGGATCTGGGCCTAAATCCATCGTTTTTTTGCACTCCACACCACCCTGGGTTAGACACTGGCTATATGCAAATCAGCTCTGACCCTGTGCCTCATGGGAACAGTCCAGTCCGAACTACCAAGCCATGTCTTTCCCAGACCGGAATCAAGCATCCAAGGACCGGTTTCTGGCTAACAGCCTTCTTCAGCCTGGATAGCTTGACTCCAGTGATGTGGAGAGCCTGGGACTCACGTCTGAGTATACCCAGCACACTCGGGGTGAAAATTGCAAAAAACACAGTTGATGGACAGAATGTAGAACAATGTCATACATTCACCCCAGTACAAGGATCTGGGCCTAAATCCATCGTTTTTTACACTCCACACCACCCTGGGTTAGACACTGGCTATATGCAAATCAGCTCTGACCCTGTGCCTCATGGGAACAGTCCAGTCCGAACTACCAAGCCATGTCTTTCCCAGTCCGGAATCAAGCATCCAAGGACCGGTGTCTGGCAAACAGCCTTTATCCGCCTGGATTGCTTGACTCCAGTGGTGTGGAGAGCCTGGGACTCATGTCTGAGTATACCCAGCACACTCGGGGTGAAAATTGCAAAAAACACAGTTGATGGACAGAATGTAGAACAATGTCATACATTCACCCCAGTACAAGGATCTGGGCCTAAATCCATTGTTTTTTTGCACTCCACACCACCCTGGGTTAGACACTGGCTATATGCAAATCAACTCTGACCCTATGCCTCATGGGAACAGTCCAGTCCGAACTACCAAGCCATGTCTTTCCCAGACCGGAATCAAGCATCCAAGGACCGGTTTCTGGCTAACAGCCTTCATCAGCCTGGATAGCTTGACTCCAATGGTGTTCCATTTGTAACAGCAAAAGCACCTTATTTAAAAGGCTTGGGACAGTGGAGGACTACCTTTAAATTAAAAACATAGTGCACCAAAGAGCAAAACTGACCAATGACTGAAGTAGGAATGACGCTCCAGCACAAACAATTAAATTAGGCAGATTTTAAACAAAAAAATATCAGAGATCAACTAGTTTGGTGTGTGCGCCACGACAGAACCTCCAGTACTTGCACACCAGAGTGTTCGAGAGCTACAAACCAGTCTTTCAACATCCTCTACTGTAAAGTCATTGGTCTAGAGGCCTAGGCACATGAACAGTACTTAAGTGTGGAGATGCCAACCATTTTTGTTCTTAGTAATAAAGCATCAGCTATGTGCCTCTCACAGAAGTGGTAATAAGGAATGAGTACATTGATAGTTAAGGTTTGGGAGGATCTGTTGGATGCAGCAAAGGGGAGGGATGCTAGATTGTTCTGGAATTTGGTTACACACAATGGCGGCAAAGATTTTGTTTTCCC
Organism: Lissotriton vulgaris; assembly: GCF_964263255.1. Lineage (NCBI taxonomy): Eukaryota > Metazoa > Chordata > Amphibia > Caudata > Salamandridae > Lissotriton > Lissotriton vulgaris. Next base: position 181,984,597 of record NC_141688.1, on the reverse strand, counting down.
TGAATGTCATATCCCCGGGGTGGAACGGGTGGAGCATTTCATTACCCTCAATGCTGAGCCACTCTCTAAAACATCTCCATCTAACCCTTACACTCAGCCTTCTAGTAGGGCTGAAATGGAGGAGGCGGTGTCTTTTACCATTGAAATATTGCGATGTGAACATCAGCAATGTTTGCAAGGTAGCTCATCCGGGGAAAGCCCAGTGACGACCACTTTGCATCTCATTAGAGATGCAAAGGGCGGCATTGGGAAAAAGGGTGCTAACATGCGATTATGCATGTTAGCACACTCTTGTAAATAGGATTGTCTTTTTAATACAAAAAAACAGAGATAACGTTTTTGTAAATATGCCCCTACATTCCCCCTCGTTTTTTCACAAATGTCACTCTCATCTGTTTCCAAATGTCGGCACGTGTGCATTCAATGTGTGTTATTAATGTGGTTGAAGCAGAATGACACAATGCAGTAGAAAAAAGCATATGATGGGCTGGAAATGGCAGCTCCTAGATACCAATTGCTATGTCATTCAGCATGGAGGGCTACCTGAACACACGCACTTGACAACATCCCCTCTCCACGGGTGCTTGACAGGTGGGCAATTGGAAAGTCACTTTAGAATGTATTGAAGAGATATGTGTCCCTTGTCATATATTTCGTCAGTTGCTGTTGAAACACTCGTCGGACGCTTCTCGGCACCTGGGCACCACCTGGGGACGCCTGGCGTTGGCATAATGGGGGTGCACTGTGTAGCGGATGAAGGCCCTCACCCACCCCAGAGAATACTCTTCATCGGAGCGGTCTGCCCTGCCACGGATCGGGGGGCGCAGACGTTCTCGCGAAGGTGACCCCACCCAGGAGTCTAAGCACTCAGCCCCCGCTTCCGGGACTGGAGGCGCGAGGACAGCTGAGCCCGGCCTTCTTTCAGCCCATCAACCCCTGTGTGCCCCACTCCAACAACTTCTGTTGTAGTCAAAGTGCTGCTGCAGCCGGGCAAGAGGAGGCACCAGTGAACTTTTCCCAGGTATGTGGGTGAGTGAGCCATGACTGGCTGATTATCTTCTCAAGGTACTACAGTGGACCCGAGCCTACACGCCTCCTCTCCCTTCCTGACTTTGATTTCTGAACTATGTACCCCCCGGACTTCTCCTGGCACTCTAATCCATACTCACTGGGTCACTCTCATGGACTTTGTTAAAATGATGAAAGAGGTGTGGACCAGGTGAAGAAGGTAATAAGATCTCTACTTTATTATTTAGATCTCTTCATAGTTACAGGTGACCAGATGTAGTTAGATCCATAAGAGTGCCCCACCAGGAGCAGGCTCTCCACTGCTCAGCCCATCCACACCAACTGACATACTCATCCAAACCAACACAATCAACATTCCATCTGATGTCATCACTGGCTGAGCAGCAGGGAGAGAACCTCAGTAGGGAGGGTGTATTAAGTAAAGGTACATTACAACACATCCCCCGCTTTATAATGATAGAAAACAAACAACACATGTGAAGATGATAAAACACACGTTCCAACAAAAGAAGATGCAATATTAAGAAACATTATACATCATCCCCATGCTAAAGTGATCACAACAACATATGTATGAAAGTTGCCAAACATACAAATGAGGACAAACGAAGATGGATGAGAACTCAAATACTACACCCATCTCCCTTTCATAAAGATCACAAACAAAAAAAACAAAAACAAGTTAATTAAAACATACTTCAAAACCAGTGGAAACTATCCACAAAACTCACGGCCCAAACTATGGGCACAATCATGAGTAACTAAGTGCACCACAAACTAAGGCACACAACAGTGGCAGAAGAGGGATCTACAACCCCCAACTGCACAAACCAAAGAAAAAAAACAGGACTACCCAAAAGAAATGGAATAAGACACAGCCCAAACTAAGACAGGGTAAAAAAAACACAAAATACTCAAAAACCAATATGGGTATCCTTTAACCCAAAGCAACCATTATTATGGTCTGCTAAAACCCAAAGCAAATGAATTATTAGAATCACCAAACTCAACGTGCACAACCAAATTGCACAGTCCAATCACAAAACTCCACGTGCACAACCAAATTGCACAGACCAAACACCTACTAGAGGCATTAACCACATAAAGGGTAACAGCAAAACCAAATAGGAGAAGCTACACAAAAGGTAAACTTCCCACGTGTGCACCCGTAACACACAGTCTGTAAAACACTCTACGTGCGTATCTATAACACACAGACCAAAGACCTAAATGAAACCTGGGTAACCCTTAACCCAGAATACAGTCAAAATTCCCTTTGGGAACCATAAATCCAAAACTAACATATTATAGGTATCCCATAACCCAATGACAATCTAGGGTATCCTTAAACCCCAAAACATACTAGCACATACTATGAGCACATACTATGGGTATCCTTAAATCCATGACAATGTAGGGTAACCTTGAACCCAAAACAAACTAAACAAAACTAGAAAAATAGAAAATCTAGCGTACAGTCATAACACTCATAAAACAAAGAACACATCATCAATGTGCACACACCTCCCCATAAAAGATACAACCCAAGAAGCATACGATAAACATTAGTTCTCATCCACTTTCAATTAAGAACTAGAACAAAATAAACTGAAATAAATAAGGTAGTCACCGCTGATCATACAGGTATGGAGGGAGTTGTTCACAGAATTCACTGCTGTTGTTCACCGAGGTCTCTCCGAACAACACGTTGTCAAAATCCAATATGTGGCTGGCAAAGTAACTCGAAACAAGTGTCCAGCCCTTCACATCAAGACCGTGGCTCCGTGAGGAAGAATTAAGGGGAAAAAGTCAAGAACGCCATACCGCGACTCATTGTAGGAGAGTGGACATGAAGCAACCACAAGATGGCAGTACATAGACGACGGCGCGTCGGGTGGCACACAGCACGTCACTGCATGCAGGCAGCAGAACTCCACAGCGCATCGCGTAGCAGGTAAGATTGCGCGTGCTGAGCCTCATTTTAAAACTGTTTAGTGACAGTTAAACAATCATTTGAAGAAAATGTGTTTAAAATTGGGATCAAAACACGATTTCCTGCAGACCCGAAAAATGTGGAAAACAATACCAAAACATTCATAACACTTCGTTGCTCTCCTGCACAGAAAAAACAGGTTTCATTCCTCTCGGCTGCTCTTTGTCACAACGTACTTCTCCAGCACAGCTCCAGAACACGAGCAAGCAACATTGCCGTTATTTTTTTTTTCCAAACAGCCAAGACCTTCAACACTGCTGCTAAATTTTCGTGATCTTGATCTCTTAAATCCTTCATGTTGCTCAGTAGATAGTCATTATAAAGTCAAAAACAACACCGAGTGAGCAGGGTGTTAACTTCCACTACGAATGCCAGTAATAGAGGACAGCTGTCAGACTATAAATCTGCTTATATATTTCACACGCCGGGCAGCATACACTTACAAAAATAAACTGCGGTGTCACTCTTACCGCAGGTGCAACTAAATCCTTGTGTTGTCATTTCAAAGATTACATGTGATGGTGAGGGTTCTTAACGCTGAAGTCTCACTTGACGCTCGTCCATATCAACACATTTAAAACTCGCTATAAGTTTCATTTAGGCAAATTAGTTATATGCTGATACATCTTCCAGGCTGTAGGCAGGTAAATAGAAACTGGCACAATCTAGTAGGGGCGACCGTTGGCAGGGTCACTGGTGGGGCAATTGGGTGCCTAGTTTCATAAAATCCATAAGTGAAAGTTCACTTACTTGAGTCTTTTAAGTCCCATAATTTCCAAACCGTAGGAAAATTTCTTAAATCCCTTACTTCTTCAAAGGGCTTCATTTACTTCAGTCTGAGAAGTCAAATCCAATACAAGGTAGTTCCATGGGTTCTTTGAATCGTCGCCAGTGTTAAAATGATGAAAGAGGCGTGGACCAGGTGAAGAAGGTAATAAGATCTCTACTTTATTCTTTAGATGTCTTCATAGTTACAGATGACCAGTTGTAGTTAGATCCATAAGAGTGCCCCACCAGGAGCAGGCTCTCCACTGCTCAGCCCATCCACACCAACTGACATACTCATCCAAACCAACACAATCAACATTCCATCTGATGTCATCACTGGCTGAGCAGCAGGGAGAGAACCTCAGTAGGGAGGGTGTATTAAGTAAAGGTACATTACAACAGAATTCTTTACATTTTTTTTTCTTTTGTCCTGGATGCCATTTTGCTACTGTTCACGCTGCTTTTCTCTGGACCCTGACCCGCCATCTTGTCCATTCCCTCATCCTTTCCCCTTTTCCCTCGTTTCCCCCTTGATGATCCTTAAATGTTTCTTCCTTTTCCTGATTTACCTTTTCTCCACGCCCTTGTACCCCTCCCACCCTCCCTTGGTGTTGTGACTGTGTCCGCCCTCCGACCCCACTTAATGGAAGTGTGCTCTCCTGGTTTTTTGGGTCTTGACCTGGGAAAATCTACTATTTGTATATATGTATATAGAGATAACTCTAATCACAAGTATATGCAGTAGACCTTTGTACTCTCTACCATTCCTATGTGACTCTTAGAGTATATCCATTCGTATCCCTTCACTATGTATATAGAGATTACTCTAATCACTAGTATGTGCAATAGACCTTTGTACTCTCTACCATTCCTCTGTGACTCTAAGAGTATATCCATCCGTATCCCTTCCTTATGTATATAGAGATAACTCTAATCACTAGTATATGCAGTAGACCTTTGTACTCTCTACCATTCCTACATGACTCTTAGAGTATATCCATTTGTATCTCTTCCTTGAGTGACTTTACTATTTGTACATTTGCAATTTTTTCTGTTTGTATCTTTTATGTAATTTATGTAATCCTAAATCCTCATGTTTGGCACCTGGTTCTTATTTAAAGCGCTCTGACACTTTGGGTAAAGTTTGTGCTATATTAAATTGCATTAAATAAAATAAATAAATAAATAAAAGAGAGAGGAGCAGAAGGGCAAGAGGTAAGAACAGGAATCAAAGGAGGTGTGTTAGGAAGAGATAGAGACAATTACCATTGGAGTGAGAAGGGATAAAAGAGAGAGAGTGTCAAATACAATAGGGAGATGATGAGAGATGAAGAGAGAGCCAAAGGTATGATTGATATTGAGAGAAAGGGTGAGAGAAGCAGGGGAATTTGAGAGAAGAGGCTATTAGTAGGAATACAGACAGGAAGGCGGAGAGAAATGAGAGAGGGAGTGAATGATAAAAGGAAGGGGCAGTGGAGGAGAAAAGTAAGGGTGGATTAGAGAAAGCGGCAGCTATTAGAATGCAGCGGAAAGAGAAAAGGTTGGGAAAATGAAAGGATGCCCCATATTCGGAGCTACTGGTTCTCTCACAGCCATCCTGGATGTGGTCCCAAAAAGAAGGGGGCAATGTTTTGTTTCTGGTACCTTCACTTGTATATGAGAGGGGCTGAAGTAGGTTGAAGTCACTCAGCTTTCTTTGTTACTTTCCACTTATTGAAGGTGAAGTACACCGCAATTCCACCAGGGAGCAGAACAGCCACTGCCTAGAAGTTATTGTTGCGGGGAACGGGATTTTGATATCAATTTATGATTATGATAAATTTAATAAAGAATCCCATTCATCTGTTTTGGACCGTTTCTTATCTGTCATTGAGGAAAGGACCACCCCCGCATTGGTTAGACAAACCCCATTAACTGACGCCACTCTGAAGAACCACTTACAACTGATGAAGTTTCAAAAGTTTATATAAAGATTAATTTGAATACGATACAATCCACTCGGGATAAATCTCAAAGAATACAAAATACAAAGTCAATTAATATCTCAGTCGCTTTTAAGCTTCGATGTGAAGTGGTTCCTTCTGCGTCATCTGCAGTAAGACAAAAACAATAATCGAGTTAAACTGTCCCTACTCTAAGCTATGTGACAATCCTATTTCGCAAGTTCTCTTCCCTAAAAAGGTGTCAGCAGTTTGACTTCCTAAGAAGTTCAAACTCTCTTAGCCTCTAAAGGAAATCTTAAGTTTCAGAAGCAGTACCCTATCTGCCTACCCATCCGCTCTCTAAGGGTCCTCGGCCTACTGCTCCCTTGCGCTCTGATGTCTTAGCGCATCTGCTCAAGGCATCTACCCTTTCTAACTTGCCTTCGCTCTGCGCTCCCTGCTGGGCTGTTCGCTATCTTATCCCCGGGGTGCTGTCCCTAAAATACACAATCACCGTGTGAGTGGAACGCCCCTTGACGCCCACCACGGACTTTCCCCGATGATGTCAATTTCCTCTTCTTCCATTGGTCCACTCCTTGCGTCGTCCGTTAAGTTGACCCTTCTCCTTTGGATGTCATCTTCATCATTTTATCTTCGACATTTATCGATTCTTTCGGATCATGTAACATAGAATTTTGGACAAAGCCTTAACCTTATGTCTCTTAACTTGACCCTGCTAGGTCCTGTGAATGGTCTTGGCAAAACATAGTCTTCATCAAAAGTGTCTCTCCTCACGTTCGAGCAATAAGCTCCGTCCGGCATTGTCACCTTAAATCTAACAAGTGCTAGACTTCTCGGCTCTCACGTCCACATCAAGCTATTTACGACCTTCACAAGACCACTAAATTACATTTCATGTGACTATGCTCCTTCGAGCTCTTGACCAGTTGGGTTGTGTACACAAATGACCTAACTCCTCTAGCATTCCTACAAAAGCCCTCTACACAGTATAACCTTTGGCATACATTTATATATTCGTACTTTAGCAAAGTCTTAGTTATACTTAAACATTCTACATCGAATATGTGAAATACATTGAATACAACTACATAGAATATAAACTTTATGCATTTTCCTTGGTTATCTCTTTATGTGAATTCGCTTATACATTTATCCACGTTTCTCCACGTTTACGCCTTTACACGTTACATTTCTTTCGCCGCTTTTCTCAATATAAAGTTACACATTTAAGGTTACACACGTACACGAATTCTACTGTGCACGTTATATATTTCCTAAGCATTTCTACACATTTCTATACATTTACCCTTCGTATACGGGTCTTCTAACTCTAATGCATTTTAACGTATGAATACATTTACATTTCCTATACCATGTTATCACATTCCTTGGCCTTTACGCTATAGTCGCCAACTTTACATTACGATATGCGTTTCATTCCTACGTTTATAACATACACGTCTAAATATGGCTACTATATACTTTATGTTCAAATTTCGCTCTCTCAGTTCCCCCCTTTGATGACTTTTAGGAGTCATCACTAAAAGCAATTTGAACATGTTCATTTATATAGAACTAGTTACATCAGTTCCCCTTTTTATCGACTCAAGCGTTCTCAGACTTTTATACTGTTGATCTTGTAAAACAGCTAGTCTCCTTTCTTGGTCTCTCATCGATCTTTGTAACTGGTTCGACCTATACCATTTATACAATTTTACTAATCCTAATAATGTAATTATACAGATTACTACTATTAATACAGGCTTTAAAATGTACCAAACTAAACCTTTGCCTATATTAGCAAACCAACTTCCAACCTTTCCTACTCCATTTCCTACTTTTTCCCAAACGTTTACTTTTGATAAGTCTTCAATTTCCTGATGAATCTGTGTAATGTTCTGAATGACTTTTTCAAGTGGTTTTGAATTATCAGGAATATAAGTACAACATTCCTGAACTTTCAAAGCTTTACAAACTCCGCCTTCTTTTGCTAATATTACATCTAAAGCAAGTCTGTTCTGTAAAACCATTGCTCTAATCGACTGCATCTCACCCTCTACTAACATTAATGATCTTGCAGTACTGGCAGACAATCTATCCACGACTGTTGCTAGCCTTCTAATCTTAACATCGTTAAGAATCAAACCTAACAATGGAAACATCGCTCCAAATACATCTCCTACTACTTCTGCATCTCCTACTTCCCTTTTCGTTCTCCTCGAAGCCTTTCCTTCTATTATCGCCAAATCTTTCGCATGATATATTTTGGGGAAGACAATCGCCAAGTAACACGAACCATACCAATTGTCTGGAAGTTTTACATAGGCATTTCTCCCACATACAAAATACACATTCGGAATAGCTTGCATCCCTTTCATAAAATCCTTTGTATAGTACTCCAGTCTAAAAGAGTGCTCACAACTAACTTCACCTACAAATTCGCTTTCGTAATACGTTTTGCTTCGAGTTAAACATAACTTTCCTTTCTGCGTTCTATCCAATGCTATTGGACCATTACTACCTTTCTTTTTGTGTGCTTTCTCTTCTTCGGTCCAATCTGTTTTCCATTGCCCTGACATTTTTAGAATCTTCTGCCGTCTGCATCGATCATCTACTTGTGCTATAAACCTTTTCTCTACTTCTGATACTTTGCAAGTCAGATTATTTCTACGTGCATATGATGTATCTAATGTATCCCAAGGAAGAAAGAATTTAGCCAGTCTATCTTCCTTTTTGTAATAGTCCCACTTATTCATTTGCTTATAATTCGGAACTTCAGGCAGTACCGAATCATAATTTGAAAAGTAGTACTCAAACCCTTCTCTACCGTAAAATATACTAAGCAGTAAACTACATGTTATCCCATAAGTCAATGGGAGATGGTGATATCTAATGCCTTCGTCTACAGAAGCCGGCAATTGCATACAAACGTAGCAATCTTTGGCCTCCATGGCATCGATATATTCGTACAACAATTTGGCATATGCATTTGACCTAAAGTTTCCCTGTGACTCATCTATGTGTAATCTACGAGCTTCATCTGCAAGTAATGCTTTTTCATGAGTAACAGTACTCTCCTCCTTCTTTCCCACAAGAGCAGGTTTCAAGGTCGTTACAGTTTTTACATTTGCTATTCTTTTATCATTTTCTTGTCCTGTCATGTAAGATATCGTTACTACTATGATTATGAGGAATATCACTATTGCTATAAGTGTACCTACTATACATCTAGCTTTTCTGTTTGGGTTGCCGTTCTCCATGTTATCAAAACAGCGTACCTCGTTCTCCAGCGAAAGTTCTCTTTACAGTCTTTGGTTGCTTGTTCGCTGTCACAGCCTTTTAAAGTGCTTTTTATCAACAAGTATCTTTTCGTCTACAATGTCTTTTTCTCTTCTTAGCAACAGACAACCCTAGCCCTTTTCCGTCCTCTAAATGTAATCCCTAATTTTATTCTTCTTTCCACTCGGCGCTAGGTTATCTTCTTCTTTATAACATAAGTACAAAAGTCTTTTATGCATCCACAATTATTTTCGGACCTGCAGCTTTCACAACGATGATTAATAATTCAAAACGAATAACTTTTTCTTCTTCTTCTGTCATTTGCCGACCACCGGTTGGAAATTGTAGTCGTTTCAGCACTAGATCTTGAATTTTACCCAACCGTGGGGGTCGGGGGAGTGTGAAAGTCAGTAGCCCCTCTTTCTCAAGCCCAGGCGCCACCATCCATATCTCCACTGTCACGACTGGATCGCGAGTGGTTACTTTCACACTCTTCACTCTCCCAGATTTCTGTCCCCAATACATCTGCTAGATAAGTCCACTCTGGGGTGGCGTACCTTCTGCAGGGCACACGTACCCTTCTCGATCTTCGTGGACTCTCAGTTCCCGAATCTGTCGTTTCTTCCTCCTGGTCCGATTCTTCAGCGATCGGGGCAAGAGTTCTTTCCTTTTTCCTTTCCGAACTTGGCCTTTTCCTCCTCTCCGGCCAAGTGGCTTCTTCACTCTTTGTCTTTCCGCCCCTCGTTCTAGGAACTGTCTCTTGTTCACTCTCAATTTGTTCAATATCTGTGTCGGATTCCCAGTTACTTTCTTCTCCTGAGGCAACTTCGGTCCCACTCGTGTCCTGACCTTCGTCGCTCTGTTCCAACACAGTTTCAGCTTCTTCGATCACCTCCACAGCTTGGCTTTCCCCCTCTATGGCTTCTCCGCTTTCCGCCGGATTCTCATCCGAGAGAGGAGCTGTGTCTTCTGGAGGTGTTGGCACTCTTCTGGTGTGTGAGGCATGTATCCAGTTCGGCAGCCCTCCACACTTCACTGCGGTATTCGTTACAAGTATGACTTGAAACGGTCCTCTCCAACGCACGTCTAAGCAGTTCTTCCTGACATGTTTCTTCACCAGGACCCAGTCTCCTGGACTCAGATCATGGCACAAATCTTGTACAGATGGAACCTCTGCAGCCTGGACCTGGAGGGACACAGAATTTACGGCATCAGATAGTCCCTTGCAGTAGTCCAAGATCAAATCGTCTGTGATGTTCACTAGTGCTGCAGTCGGAACCGATGGCAATCTCATAGCTCTCCCCATTAGCACTTCATGTGGAGAGAGGCCTGTTCTTCTATCTGGTGTGCTACGTATACTCATGAGAACTACTGGAAGTGCGTCTGGCCAACTCAGGGATGTTGATGAACAAACTTTAGCCAGTCTGGACTTGATAGTACTGTTAATTTGCTCTACGATCCCTGAGGCTTCCGGTCGATAGCTGCAGTGTAACTTCTGATCGATATTTAAAGCTGAACACAGCATCTTCACCACTTCGCTATTGAAATGAGTTCCTCTGTCCGATTCCAAAGAGGATGGCACCCCAAACCTCGGTATCAACTCTCTAAGTAACAATTTTGCTACTGTAAGTGTATCGCACCTACGTGTAGGGTAAGCCTCAACCCATCTCGAAAATATGCAAACAATCACTAGCACGTATCTGAGTCTGTTGCATGGAGGCATTTCTATGAAATCAATCTGCATCCTATTGAAAGGCCCCCCAGACCTTCCTATGTGACTCAAGGTAACTGGTGTTCTTTTACCCACATTTAGTTGCTGACAGATTGTACATCGCTGACACACTGCTTCTGCCGCTACTCTAAACTTAGGGTTAAACCACGTTTGTCTGAATACTCTCACCATAGCATCTCTTCCTATGTGTGCTGATCCATGCAATTTCCTTGCCATGGGACTAATGAGCTCATTTGGTAACACTGCCCTTCCGTCGGCTGACACCCAAAAATTCATTTCACTCTTCTCGCACCCAGCTGTTTCCCAGCCCTTTTTCTCATCGTCTGGTGCATTTTCCTGTACTGCTCTCAATTCATCCCACGTATCTACAGTGTCTAACAACATGGTCAATTCAGTCATTTCCTGTATTCCCCCCACTTTTGCATCAGTGTGAGAATATCCCTGCTCTGCGCAATAACGCGCTACCTCATCGGCATATTTATTTCCTAGTGATACAAAATCAGTGTTCTTTGTATGAGCTGCACATTTGACCACAGCTATGGCCAAAGGTTTTTGCAAAGCCTCTAACAGTAGTTTCACGAATTCTCCATTCCTAATAGGAGAACCCGAGGAAGTCATGTAACCTCTTTGAGACCACAACTGCCCGTAATCATGAACTACGCCAAATCCATACTGACTATCGGTGTATATGGTGACTCGAAGTCTTTCGCCTGCTAAGCAAGCACGAGTCAAAGCCACAATTTCAGCTACCTGTGCGGAGCGTACTCCTTCCAGGCAAGCGGCTTCTATAGCTCTGGTAATCGTGCATACTGCATAAGCTGCTCTCAGCTGACCGACATCGTTTCTTACGCATGAACCATCGACGAAGAAAATTTCGTCTGGGTCTGTCAATGGCTCATCTACGATATCAGGTCTCGGTTTGGTACATAGTTCAGTCACATCAAGGCAGTCATGTTCTGTACAATCATCGTCTTCCACTTCATTCGGAAGTGGCATCAAGGTTGCAGGATTCAAGACAGAGCATCTCTTTAGGGTCACATTCTCGGCAGCCAGTATGACCTGCTCGTAGCGTGTGAGCCTGCTATTCGTCAGATGCTGAGTCTTCGTCCTTGTCATTAACAGTTCTACAGAATGTGGCACATACACCTCTAACGGATGACCCATGACTACACTCTCAGATCTTTCAATGCTGACACCCGTTGCAGCTACGGATTTGAGACATCCGGGCAACGCTGCGGCTACTGGATCTAATGTAGCCGAAAAGTACGCCACTGGCCTGCGCGCATCTCCATGGACCTGTGCTAATACCGCTAAAGCGCATCCCTCTCTCTCGCAGCAGTAAAGCAAAAAAGGTTTTTTATAATCTGGCATTCCTAAAGCCGGGGCGCGACATAAGTCCTCCCTCAGCTGTAAAAACGCCATCAAACAATCTTTGTCCCATGGTACCGGATCACTTACTCCTTTGTGCGTCAGTTGTAATAACGGTTTTGCCTTCAGCGAAAAGTTTGCTATCCACTGTCGACAATAACCAACCATGCCTAGAAACATCCTGACTTCTCTTTGTGTCGTAGGCGCGTTCATTTTCATAATCGCCTCTATTCTATCTGGAGACACCTTCCGCTTTCCCTTTTCGATCCTATGGCCCAAGTATTGCACCTCAGTCTTACAATATTGCAATTTACTTGGAGACACCTTGTGTCCGTTTTCAGCCAAGTGATTTAACAAGGTGATGGTGTCTTCTTTGCAAGCTTCCTCAGTTTCTGACGCAACAAGGAGGTCGTCTATGTACTGGACTAGAACTGAATTCTTGGGCAGTACTAGACTCTCAAGATTTCGCTTCAATAACTGGTTAAAGATCGATGGGCTCTCTGTATACCCCTGAGGGATACGACACCATGTTAAGACGCGATCTTCCAGTTTGAAAGCGAAAAGATATTGGCTCTCCTCATCTAACGGTATCGAAAAGAAAGCCTGGCACAAATCTATCACTGTGAACCATTCAGCTTGGAACGGTATCTGAAACAATATCACTGATGGATTCGGTACCACTGGACAACATGAGACAACAATGTTATTAATCTTCCGAAGATCCTGCACTATTCTGTATTTTCCACTAGGTTTCTGCAAACCCATGATCGGGGAGTTACACGGACTGCCCACGATCTCCTTCAGTATTCCCTGCTTAATCATGGATTCGATCACAGGCTTAATCCCTGCAATCGTCTCTGGCGTTAGCTTATACTGTGGTGTTCTTGGATACTCAGCATGGGGTCTAACCAAGATTTTTACCGGTTCCACTCCTTTGATTAATCCTATTTCTTCCCCGGTAAAATCCCATACCTCAGCTGAGACTTTCTCTCTCAAATCTTGTGGAAGCTCCTCCACTGTTAAAGTAGGATAAAGTTCCACACATTCCCTTGAGTTCACAACTTTGAAATCTGCGTCCTCATCATTTGTCTGCACTTCTACTCCTTCAGGTGTGCAATGTATCGTGCAATTCAGTTTGCACAGCAAATCTCTCCCTAGCAAACACACAGGACTAGAATCGCAGATCACAAACTGATGTTCGTCACTGTAATTCCCTATTCTCACTGACACTGGTTCGGTCAAGGGATTTGTCATCCTTTTGTTTGCAACTCCTACCACCTGAACCATTTCTCCTGATATTGGTAGACCCGGGACTACCGCCGATCTCAACGTGGATCGAGTGGCCCCTGTATCCACCAAAAAGGTTGTAGGACATCCTGCTATTTCAGCCTCTACGTATGGTCCTCTCTGATCTACTTCCAAGGCGGCTCCTAGAGTACAGTCTTCGTCCCTACTTGCCCGCTGCCCTGTAAGAGGATCAACGTAGTAACATTCCTCTCCTCCTACAAACAATGGCATCTGTCTGTAGGTTTTCCCTCCGTTCGTGATGCGAGGTGGTTGAGGAAACGGGGCTCGAGGAGTCTGAGTCCCCCCTTTGACAAATTTGCCCTTCGGGACTGTGGCTCCCTTAACCACGTTACTCTGAACCTCTTCCTCCTCCTGCTCTAATTCCCCTGTCTCAACATTGTAGGGACACTCGCGTCGCCAGTGTCCCACCTCATTACACTGATGGCATCTCGTCGTCTTTTTCAATGTCGCAATATCCATTCTCGGTCTCGGTCTTTCTTCCTCGTCTCTGCTCTGATTATTCTGTTTCTTTGCCTGCGTTCCTGTTCCCTGCTGTCGCTGTTTATCCTTTCCAGCAGCTTGCATTTGTACTAGCATTAACTTTTCTTTAAGCTTCTTCGCCTTCGAGTCTATCTCGTCGCTACAATACCTTGCATACCTCAGAATCTCGTCTAAAGGTTTGTTCTGCCAACAGATCAGATGCTGTTGGATCATTAGGTATATTTCAGGTCTCAATCCTAAGACAAACTTTGAAACAAACTGTCCTATGTCCTTGGGATCCATCACATCTAACCCGCTGTACTGTTTGAATGCTTTCAGCAATCGCTCGTAAAACTCATGCACTGTCTCTTTCGGCTCCTGAGTAGTTCGGTCTATCTTTACCCAGTCTATGTCTTGTACCGGCACTTTCTCTTTTAGCCACGCTATTACCCTCTCGTACTTTTCCATGACTCTATGAGATGGACCATTCGTCCTGGCTTCTCTCGTTGGTTCACAAGTAGGCCAGTCAACACTGAGCTTGCACGCCGTCCACAAATCTCCGGGTACTACGATGTCGAACAGTGTATTCAAATCGACCCACAGTACCTTTGAGATCTTCACAAATCTTTCTACCTGTTTATACCATTCGACAGGATTATCTCTAAGCTTTGGGAAGGAGTTGGTGAATGCCGCCAAATCCCCCCTAGTCCAAGGCACATGGACGTAGCTTCCATTTGCGATCTCTCGCAAAGGGAAGGCTTCCATTCTCATCAAGTCTGTGTCCTGGGACCTTTCAAGCATACTCCGTCTAACGGAGCCCTTTCTGGACCATCTTTCCTCCCATCTATCTAGATCTCTCCATATTCTGATGCTTACGATCAATTCCCTTATGTGTACTTTCAGCGCGATCGTTCTGCGATCATCCAAATCCTGATCTGTGCAAGTCAGCCTGTGGTTACTCTGTAAAGCCTTAGTTCGTGACAGGTCTACCATGTACCTGTTTGCTAAATTCGATAAGTTCTCATGAACTGACCTCGCTCTTCGAGTGATATCTTTAGATAGAAACAGTATCTCATCTGGTGTATACGAGTTTAATCTCTCTAGTTGCACTGTCCCATCAATCAATTCGTCCAGATCTGCCTTCAAACTCATCACATCAAGCCGTTTCGCTTTTATGTCAGCTTTCAGCATTTCAGCTCTATGTTCTTCTCTCATGTCCCTCTCTCCTCCACTATGTGCCCTACGCCTGAACACAGGCGAGTTATGAGGAGTTTTACTTCCATCTTTTCGTTCCCACCCTTCGAGATCCCAAGCCTTTCCATCTCCACGTGGGGTATGGTGGAATAATGCTCCGTCCCCCAACCCTACATTCCGATTTCTAAGCTCGGTTTCTCCAGATGTGAGATAGGATCCACCATTCTGTTCTAACCCATTATAGTTTGCCTGCTGTCTGGTGTCGCTTAGTAAACGATAGGGTCCGTCACGACCCTCCATGTTCCCGTGATCTCTTTCTCGATCACCGGAAGAATGGCGAGACGTTTCGCGACTCCCTATGTTTTCGTGACTCCGACTACTATCACCGGATGCATGTCGAGACGCTTCGCGACTCTCCATGTTTCCGTGACTCCAGTGTCTCGCATTCTCACCTGGGGCATGGTGTGTGCACCTAAAGGTATTCCGGTACTCCTGTGTCCTCTGTTCCCCTTCACTAAAGGTGACACGAGGCACTTCGCCACGCCCTGTACTCCTGTCTTCGCACATTATTGCTGTTATCAGTAGGACAAATATCTCTTCTGCCCTCTTGGCTTCCTCCCTCCCACTCGGGGCTGCTTTCGCCAGCTCCACAATGAGAGAGAACCCTGTTGTCCTGCTCTCTCCATTCGGATCCCGTTTCTAAACTCTTATTCCGAGCTTCTTCGGCCGCGTCCCATTCTCTCAGGTATTCCCTTAATTCCTTATGGGTTTTTGGTTTAGGACCCCTCAAATCCATTGGCCCTCTTCGATCTCCCTGTTCTACCCTGGGACCTGTTGCGGAATCTAATGGGGTACTCCGACTTATTGGTGCTCGTATCTGCCTGTGGGAATTCATTGTAGCATTCCTATTCTCCTCTTCTGCTCTTTCATTATCCCACCGTGCCTGTTCCTCCTGCTGGACCCCTTCCGGGTTGTAGATTGACACAATAGGGCCTATGGTAACCGGAACCTGCAAGGCGTCCGGCAATTGATACGACCTAGCGCATTGCGTCTCCGGCACGTTCTGGACCACAAATCTTCCCACTACTCTCTGTTCAGGACTAACTTGGGGTATTTCTACGGTCTTAGTAGCGTCCCATTCTGATACCGGGATCGACTTATACTCTCCCCACCTAGTTCCGTCCACTTGCGGTAATATGGGACTCGCAAGTTCACCGTTATATGGAGGTGGTTTATCTGTTAACAACCTATCTATCAGATCCTCCTCCGTCTCACTTTCCTCATCCACCTGTTCTAGAGGCTTCCTTTCTCCCGTAGCCTCTATCATGGTGAACAGTTTGTCCGCTTCTACCTTCTGCACCCTCCATTTCTTAGCTTCTTCGTCCCATTTAGCATCCTGCACTGCCTTTACTGTTCTTCTCACTCTTTCTTGGCGCCTCTTTACGCCCCTTTCGTGTGCTGTTCTACACCACACACCAAGCGCTTCAAATTGTGTTGGCCTCGGTAGAGGTCTCATCGAAAGCATCGTCGCCTTCAGTTGGTTCAACACTTCCATTTTAAATGTTCCGAATCTTGGAAACGCCAGTTCTTTTTGCCCTTCTGTTAGCCTATGCCACTCGGAAATCCACAATATGGAATGTAAGCCTACATTTATTGCCATATAATGTGCTGGTGTGCCTTCTGGTGGAGCTTCTTCTCCGGCATATAAATTTCCCCTTTTCTTTTTAAAGATTTTTCCTAATCCCTTGAAACACTTCATTTTGATAATGTACGATATTTCTTACTTATTTGCGTCTTGATAACAACCACCAATCCCTGTGCGACTCTCGCTAATCAGCCTATCCCAGCACGGTTCTACACTGACGTCACTTGTCTCTCCTAAAGCAGCTTCCCTCGTTTCTCAACTCGTCTCACGATTTCACATGCGTTTTCACTCATACATTGAAAAATGACTACTTCCGTCCAAGCGATCACTTTTCTCTGACTGTACGGCCACAGTCTAACTGTAATTGTCACCTCAACTGGCACAGCGTCTTTCCTCTTACGGTCGGACACTTGCCTCAACTGATAGGTTACTTACACGCAGTAAACGTACGACCAGCGTCCGCTACTCATTCACTCACACATACGCTCCCCCTATCATCGGTCTGTCGGGAAATCAATGGTACCTCATGACCCCCTTTCAATGGTAGACAAATTACTCTAGGTGTTCGATACACCCGAACCACTTAAGTCCTCTGGACATAAGATTTCATCCAGTTGCGCGCGCTCACAACTTTCCCTCAATCACACTACAGGCATTCAACTCCGCTTGACATTACAACACAGGAACAACATAAAACACCGCAATCTTACAACGCATGACCCTTATACTCACTCTCGACCGACTCTGCTGCTTTTCTCTCGACGCACCATCAGCACCGTCTTCGGCTGCAATTCTTCTTCTGGTCGACGATGACTAGGGACCTTGGGGTAAACTAACCTGGCCTAGGTCGTCTTCCTCAAGAAGAAAACCATCAAATTCTGCTACCAACTGCGGGGAACGGGATTTTGATATCAATTTATGATTATGATAAATTTAATAAAGAATCCCATTCATCTGTTTTGGACCGTTTCTTATCTGTCATTGAGGAAAGGACCACCCCCGCATTGGTTAGACAAACCCCATTAACTGACGCCACTCTGAAGAACCACTTACAACTGATGAAGTTTCAAAAGTTTATATAAAGATTAATTTGAATACGATACAATCCACTCGGGATAAATCTCAAAGAATACAAAATACAAAGTCAATTAATATCTCAGTCGCTTTTAAGCTTCGATGTGAAGTGGTTCCTTCTGCGTCATCTGCAGTAAGACAAAAACAATAATCGAGTTAAACTGTCCCTACTCTAAGCTATGTGACAATCCTATTTCGCAAGTTCTCTTCCCTAAAAAGGTGTCAGCAGTTTGACTTCCTAAGAAGTTCAAACTCTCTTAGCCTCTAAAGGAAATCTTAAGTTTCAGAAGCAGTACCCTATCTGCCTACCCATCCGCTCTCTAAGGGTCCTCGGCCTACTGCTCCCTTGCGCTCTGATGTCTTAGCGCATCTGCTCAAGGCATCTACCCTTTCTAACTTGCCTTCGCTCTGCGCTCCCTGCTGGGCTGTTCGCTATCTTATCCCCGGGGTGCTGTCCCTAAAATACACAATCACCGTGTGAGTGGAACGCCCCTTGACGCCCACCACGGACTTTCCCCGATGATGTCAATTTCCTCTTCTTCCATTGGTCCACTCCTTGCGTCGTCCGTTAAGTTGACCCTTCTCCTTTGGATGTCATCTTCATCATTTTATCTTCGACATTTATCGATTCTTTCGGATCATGTAACATAGAATTTTGGACAAAGCCTTAACCTTATGTCTCTTAACTTGACCCTGCTAGGTCCTGTGAATGGTCTTGGCAAAACATAGTCTTCATCAAAAGTGTCTCTCCTCACGTTCGAGCAATAAGCTCCGTCCGGCATTGTCACCTTAAATCTAACAAGTGCTAGACTTCTCGGCTCTCACGTCCACATCAAGCTATTTACGACCTTCACAAGACCACTAAATTACATTTCATGTGACTATGCTCCTTCGAGCTCTTGACCAGTTGGGTTGTGTACACAAATGACCTAACTCCTCTAGCATTCCTACAAAAGCCCTCTACACAGTATAACCTTTGGCATACATTTATATATTCGTACTTTAGCAAAGTCTTAGTTATACTTAAACATTCTACATCGAATATGTGAAATACATTGAATACAACTACATAGAATATAAACTTTATGCATTTTCCTTGGTTATCTCTTTATGTGAATTCGCTTATACATTTATCCACGTTTCTCCACGTTTACGCCTTTACACGTTACATTTCTTTCGCCGCTTTTCTCAATATAAAGTTACACATTTAAGGTTACACACGTACACGAATTCTACTGTGCACGTTATATATTTCCTAAGCATTTCTACACATTTCTATACATTTACCCTTCGTATACGGGTCTTCTAACTCTAATGCATTTTAACGTATGAATACATTTACATTTCCTATACCATGTTATCACATTCCTTGGCCTTTACGCTATAGTCGCCAACTTTACATTACGATATGCGTTTCATTCCTACGTTTATAACATACACGTCTAAATATGGCTACTATATACTTTATGTTCAAATTTCGCTCTCTCATTGTAAATTCTAATGAATAAAGCTTTGTAAATTAAGGCACTTCGATGCTGAGAAACAGTTATCCCTTAAATAAGAGCAACTAAAATAATGCTCTTTTTTTTTTACAAATGAAACATTAGTCTTTTTTTAAAAATAGACAAAATACAATCATTTAAATCTAATCGAAAATGTGAAAGATACACGGAAATTCGCCGTATTTTTGGATTTACAATAGAAGAATAGAACAACAGGTCATGCATAATTTTGCAACATAAATCAAACCTACGCTGCACGTTTCTAATGCTGGAAAATATAAAGAACTGGTTCCGACCGGAAAGTAGTTTTCTCATCGCGTGCCTTCCTGTGTGAGGAGGAAGACGTTCAAGTTTATTTTTGGCTAAAAATGACCGTTTGTAACATCTTCTGAAACATGACTCCTGTGTGTGGTTTTTTTCTTCATGTTGCTGTGTCTCGCGCGTCCGCAATGGTAACTGCAAGGTTTGTATTATCACAAATTGCACAAACTGTGAAAGTAAATGGATATGTCTGTAGTGATGTAGTTTGGTTTTTTATCAGGTCTTTTTTCGGCAAGACCTACATCAAAGCTGCAGCGCGAGTTAGTTAAAGCATTCCACGTTTCATTTTTTATCAGGACAGTAATTATAGCCTGGCGCTCTTTAACTACTGCGCAGCTCGGGACAATATTGTGTCTTCTGTAGAGGCTGGATGTTAATCGTTCTCCATTTTTAGTTAAATAAAAAAACATTTCAGTGAATTTCGTGGTGTCTGTAAATATAGTATTTCATATACTATTTGCTACAGCTGTTTGTAAGAAACACATAATTATTGATTTACGATGACAGATGTTCTAACCAATCTCTGTAACCAACTGCTTGACTCTTGCCTTGCCTTGCCTCTTCTTGCTGACATCTATTCCTCTTCCATTGTGACGTCATCCCCTAAAGCACACTTGCACAGCACTTTTCCCAATGAAATTGAAATATGTGGTTATAAAAAATAAAAGATATCCAAGTATACACATTGGGTGATCTAGTCAAAAGTACTGCAGCATCACATATAGACTATGGGACAGATTTACAAGAAGCTGATGCCTCTGGAGAGATGTTCTCGTGCACCAGCCTTTGAGACCCCTGCACCACTAGGGATGCGTATTTACAATATGGCACACCATGGTGCAAGGATTGATAGATGCGTCAAGACACATCTGTTGGCTCAAAAGTCTTGCATTGCTGGAGTCATTTCGCAAGCACGGTGCAACTCCAGCAATGCATTTGAGGCCTATACGTATTGTACTGCCACACTCCTTAAGCCTGCTTCAAGCAGGCGTAAGGTTTTGTAGCAGTGGTATCTTAGAAGTAGATTTCACTGCGTCACTTTTACGAGGCTTTCCTACGCGGAACGCCCACCCTACATACATTATACCTGGCGCAGATATAATGTTACTCATTGCTTTACAACGTGCATCATCTCCCTAGAAGCGTTACATTGTAAATTGGCTGCATTGTTTATGCCGCCGCTTCATCACAAAAGTGATGCAACTGCGGCGTAAATGTGTAGCGAGGGGCTTTTAAATCTGCCCCTATGGGGCTTATTTACAAGCAAAAATGTTTCTTTTCCCCATATTAAAAGTGACGCACAGGCGGGTCAAGGGGCTTGTAAATAAGCCTCCATAGGTTCACATATGGTCACATTCCACCATCCTCTAAGGTACACAAAATGTAAAATTGTGTTTCTGACAAAAACAGCAGAGTAGCAGGACAATTTGCACACTGGTTGGTGGTCCATCAGCCGGCCATTGTAGCGTTGGTGATTGGGCTGGCACTGGGTAAGCGGCCGTGTAACGCTAAATACGACAGGATCCGTTATTGCTGTCTACACGTGGCTCCGACTGACTCGCTGTAGCCACACCTCTTTATTTTATACTTCCCCGCATCTGACGTCACGCGTCAGCGCAGGGGCGCTCCGGCGGCGCGAGTCAGCTAGACCGCTGCCTTGCGCCCCGGAACACTACATTCCTTCTAACCTTTATTAAAACAGTGAAATATCAAAATTACGGTATAATATAAAACGATTGATCTGTTACCAGTCTGTCAGTGTTCATTCAGGGCGTCATTCCACCAGGTAGTCAGCTAGCTGGGAGGAGGGTGCAGGATTCCGCCGCAGTCCATATCTAGACTGTCCTCCTCTGGGTATCATCACCCTCGGTGTCCATTGCATTGGGGTGCTGTTTCTTCCGGCCGGAGAAAACGGGCTTGACACTCTGCCATCGGGGGTGGCTGGAACCTGAGAAGTGTCTTGTTCCCTCGGGTCTTCCTCCTCCGAGACGTACTGATCAGTCTCTGGCTCCTCTTCACGCTGCGGACTCGGGCTGGACTGTTCTGGACCAGGTGAGGCGCTCCGGTGCGCTTTCTTGAAGAATGAAATGTCTCTGGTAACTGTTTCGCCTCCTCTCTGGGCAGTCACCATGGTGCCAGTCCGGCGAGTGACAGTCCACGGTTGGTGTTCGAATGCGAGTCGGAACTTGCTTCCTGGGTAGCGATCTTTGACATAGACCTGGTCACTTGGTTGTATCGTGGATTCACGGGCTCCTCGTCGTTTGCTGGCTTGCTCATTGGAGCTAGTTCGGTTTACCAGGGCCTTCTCTTTGCTGACTTGTTCGGGAACCCAAGTGGAGTGGTACAGGAGTGTGTCCTTCATTATTTGGCCCATGGTCGACGCACCAGGTGCCGCCTCCGTCGTGACGTGTGGGGTCATGCGATATTCTCTTAGGAAGCTGTAAATGGCTTTTTCTAGTGGTGATCCGTCTGCGAGGGCTATGCGGATGGCCTTGTTGAGCGTGTGCATGAACCTCTCTACTTCTCCATTGGCTTGGGGCCAGCGCGGGGTTATTTTGCGGTGATGGATACCCCAGCTCTTGAGGTACTCTGCGAACTCTTGACCTTGGAAGGGTGGTCCATTGTCAGTCTTGACCACTTCAATGATGCCATGAGTGGCAATGGTCTTCTCGAATTTGGCGATGACTTCCGTGACCGTTTGGCTCCCTACGATCTCTACCTCTGGATACTTGGTGAAGTCATCAATTATCACTAGTGCGTATCGTCCATCAGGGAGGTGTCCAAAATGCGCACTTACACATTCCCACGGCCTCTGAGGGTTGTCTTCTGTCACGACTGGGTGAGGGCGACACCAGTTGCATGCTCTGACTGTTTGTTCCACCATTGAGTCCATGCCCGGGAACCACACCTTGGCCCTCAGCCTGCTCTTGGTTTTTACCATGCCTTGGTGTCCTCTATGCGCTAGTTCCACCGCTTGATGGGTTAGGCTGGCCGGCAGGACTAGTCAGGGACCCCATAGCCCCATAGAAGGCATCCTTGGTTGTCGAGGGACAGTTCTTCTTTGATTCTCAGGATGGATTCCAGGGTCACTTTAGCTTGTGGTGTCCTCTTGCTTAGGGAGTCCTGGATGGGGCACCAGTTCCCTGACCGGACTGCGTTGGTGACCAATTGAAGGCATTCATTGTTCTGTGAAGCTTCAATGATGAATTTGAGGCTCATGGGTATTGGTCGGGATCTTTCTGTCACCAATCGGACTTACTCCTCTGTGTCTTCCGCTTCTTCCTTCTCTTTCGGGGTGGCCTCCCGGGGTGCCTTGACAGGTAGTCCACGGGGTTTGTTGATCCTGGCTTGTATTCCACTCGGTAGTCGTACCCTTGTAGCTGAAGTATCCACTTCTCGATTCTCAGAGGTGGCTTTGATACTGAGCCTTGGAATAGGGATAGGAGAGGGTTGTGGTCTGTGGTCACCGTGAAGGAGTGGCCGTACACATAGACATGAAAGTGTCGGCAGGCCCAATTGATGGCTATGGCTTCTCTCTCAATCTGCGAATACCTCTGCTCCGTATCCGTCAATGAGCGGCTGGCATAGGCGATGGGTGCCCACTCCCCGTTACTCTGAAGCTGCGTCAGCACTGCCCCTAGGCTGAAGGGGCTGGCGTCCACGGCCACGTTGGTGGGCTTGGAGGGATCAAAGTATGAGAGGGTGGTTTCCGCTGACAAGGCTGCCTTTGTGTCTCGGAATGATTTCTCTTGTTCTGGGCCTCATTGCCACTTGGTGGCTGACTTGATCAGTTCTCAGAGTGGCTTGGTGAGGTTGCAGAGATCAGGGATAAAACGCCCACAGAAGTTCACCATACACAAGAAGCTCTTTGCTTCCGAGACGTTCGTTGGGGCTGGGTCCTCTTGGACGTCCTTTACTTTGTCAGGGTCCGGCGCTACTCCGTGGTTCGAGAAGGTGTACCCGAAGAAGCTGATTTTGTTCTGCAGGAATTGGCACTTTTCTCGGTGTAGGGTTAAACCTGACTCTTTGATTCTTTGGAGAACTCCTCCTAGTCTTTGGTGGTGTTCTTCAATTGACGATGCATAGATGAGCAAGTCATCGCTCACGTTGAAAACTCCTGGGAGTCCACTGAGGACCTCGCGGATTGTGTTCTGGAAGACTTCTGCTGCACTTGATATTCCGAAGTTGAGGCGCCGATATCGTCTTAGTCCTACATGAGTGGAGAAAGTGGTTATGTACCTTGAATCGGGGTGGAGCGGTAGCTGGTGATATCCCGATCGAAGATCTACTTTGGAGAACCATTTTGCGCCGTTGTGTTACCCTAGGATATCGTCTATCGTGGGGGTTAGGTGTCGCTCTCTCTTCACCGCTGCGTTCGGGAGACGCATATCCACACAGATGCGTACTTGTCCGGGTTGTTTGGGTTTTCTGGCCACTATGATCGGAGATACCCACGGGGTGGGTCCACTGACCTTTTCTATGATCCCTTGTTTTTCTAGGGTCTCGCGTTCCTCTTCAACTTCCTTTCTTAGGTGGAATTCAATGCGCCGATGCCTCAGCGTGACCGGTTGGACCGACGGGTCGAAGTGGAGGAACACCTCCTTCCCTTTTAGGCATCCAATGCCTTTGAACACGTCCTCAAACTACTCCATGATGGTGTCTAGTTCCTCTTCTAATACTGCCATGGCGTAGGATATGAGTTTTAGATCTTCTGCAGACTGTCCGCTTAGCAGCATGCCACTGCCTTCTTTCATGACATAGATCGTTGTGGGCACTGTTGCCTCTTGGTGTAGTTCTGTTTTGATTCAAAAGACAGTGGTCCCAAACATTAACAAAAATCTATCAGTTGAAATTAATATAGACCACCTTAGATGTGGAATCGCTGTATACAAATATTCCTCAAAGGGATGCCTTGCTGGTCATTCAACAAGTTTTGGATACTAGACCTCTCTCGCTCACGCAGTGCCCACTTTATTTATCTTACAGCTCTTGGAGATTTGTCTCACCAAAAATTTCTTTGTTTTTGATGATCAGTTCTGTGGACAAGTAAGAGGTACATCCATGGGAGCAATTTTTGCCCCAACTTTGGCAATTCTGTATATGGACCACTTGGAATGTAACTGTATCCTCTCACCTGTAAATCCCTTCCACAGTGGTATCTCACTGTGGAGGAGATATATAGATTATATTTTTCTGATATGGCATGAATCTACTGATCTTCTTTCACAATTCCAACATTGGCTCAATAATAACTCTAATGGCCTTCAATTCACCATGACCACTAACAAGCAGGAAATCCCTTTCCTTGATCTACACATTATGCACAGTGATGGGAGATTAGTTACAAGTCTCTACCGCAAACCTACGGATCGGAATACCCTCTTAAGTTATCAGACTCATCATCCCCGAGCTCTGCGTGACTCGCTTCCATTTTCACAGTTCCTCCGTCTTTGACGGAATTGTTTTTATAAAGAACATTTTTTTAAGGAAGCCAATATTCTGAAAAATAAGCTAACAGCGAGAGGCTATCCCAAAAGACTTATTCGGCGCTCTCTAAAAAGGGCGTGGTATTGTCCCAGAGAAACATTACTTGAACCCAAAGAAAAAAAGACTCAAAATCGTATTGTATGTGTCACTACATTTTCACCCGTTTCCAATGCTCTCAAAAAAAGCATAACCAAACATTGGCCTGTAATCAACGCTGGCGTTCTGAATCTTGAAAGGCCTCTATTTGCATTTAAAAAGTCTAAAAACATTAAAGAGCACCTAGTAAGAGCAAGCATTACCTACAACTAATACTAGAAGTACACTTGAAGATCTATGGGGGCTGCCACGAGTTGTTGGGCATGTAAAATGTGGTTCATGCAGTGTTTGTGCCAGTACAATTGAAGGGAAAGACTTTTTGTTTGAACAGATCATTTTTCACAGGCAACATCTTACAAACTGCAACAGTTCTAAAGTAATTTATGCTATCCTCTGTCCGTGTGAGCTAATATACATAGGACAAACTACTCAAAAAGCCAGACTCCGAATTGGACAACACAAAAGTAGAATTCGGTGCAGGACTCCCAACGCACCGCTTGTGGACCATTTTGTTGAGAAAAACCACAGTGAAGATGAATTGAAATGGACAATTATTGACATAATCAAAAGTCCCCCAAGAGGAGGCAATTTGAGCACCCTGATGAATAAAGAGGAACTTAAATGGATCCTGAGAACTAAAAGTATCCATACTGGTTTAAACCGACTTGAGGACTGGACCTCTCTGATTTAAAAGACAATCTAATTCCTTTGTAGGTTGCTCCTGTTCACCACACTGTTATGGACCTTTTATGTACTGTTTTAAGAGTGAAGTCATATGATACCCTATTTGAGACTCTATATAATATCTGCTTGTAGTTTTCCCTTACATTCTGTGTGTTTTAATGAGCAAATTAATTTCTGCGCCCTAACTACATCTGCATATATATGAATATAATTCCTTGAATTTATTCTGCATTTGTAAAAGTTTAATATTCTTTGTTCCCCGATGTTTGCACTTGTTTTCTATAATATGTCACTTTTATAGTTAGATCTATGCAACTCTGGACTCTCTAAACCTCTTTGCACTCTCCTTTTTGATTCTAAGATTCACCACTCACAAATGGCCGCTATTATTATTTTTTCAAAATAGGCGGAACATAGTTAATCACTGACATTTTACCACTGTTTTTGCTCATAGACTATTCCGGTGCCGGTCTGTTTCAGAATTGGTATCATAATATATTTTGTATAGTATACATATCTCGTTAATCTGCTTACTACTCATTCTAAATTGCCCATTACAAGATGGCCGACGCTATTCTTGTATAGCTATCACGTGTTTGCCAGCCGCACGATCCCGGCATTGCATTTCCGGTAGCTGGATCAAATAGCCGGCGTCCACTACCAGCTTTTGACGGAACGAGTACTCACTCGTCCGACGTAACTGACCCCCATTGCGGTGGAACCTGTTTTCCTCTCCGGTAAGTTTTATAGTTAGGAGATTGGCCTCAGGCTCCCGGATTTGGGTGGATTTGAGTGCTGCAAATCTGGGCATTTTCAGCAATTGTTTACCATTTCTCCCCAGGTCGTAATCCGCATTTCCAAGACTGGCCCTCGAGCTTCATTTTGGTAAGGGCAGTGCCTTAGAAATTATCTTTTACGGTTCCCTTCTTGATTCACTTTTTGATATTTCCTTTAATTGGTTTTTTCAGGACCCGGTTAGCATTCGCCTAATTTTAAAACGGTAAGCCTGGTTCCGTAACAACACTTCTGTTTCGAGCACTATTTAGATTGGGGAATAACGCCCTTTTCCTATTAATAGGTCCCCACATGCCTCAACCACCTTAATTTGGCCGGCAGGACCTTTTTCCCATTCGAAATATTAATCGGTAAGCTCCATATACCACCTGCTGATACCAAGTGCTAGGTATACCCAGAAAGGGAATTGATTTTATTTCTTTCCCACAATAGGTCCATATAAAGTTGCTTTTATTAAATTGAAAACCTTGTCAATTTTCTTGACACTAAGGTATGTCCCTTGCACTTTGTTTTAATCATGCTGCACAATGACGGCCAGCATTGCTTAATCTCCTTCACGGGTGCTTTGTTTCTCATAACTATCGGATATACGGTGATAGTTTCTTCTCATCTTTCTTAATCATGCTGAATAATTTTCCTAGCATATTTGATGTGAATATCCCTCTGAATTACTTGGGTTGTACGAACATGCTCTAATCTTCTTTTGGAGTTAATTCAGATATCTTCTAAGATATAATTAATATTGTTACTAATATATGTCAATTTGTCTCTCTTTTTTCTAACCCAGTTTTTTCCACCCCTTTGTTGTTTATTTCAATTGTGAATATCATGTGTATGTATTTGTATGTTTGGTTTAATTGTTGGGCAGGAGTGTGGCTCACTGATTAGAGCGGCAGACCCTGATGCAGAGGTCTGGCCCAGGACCAGGGTTCAATTCCCGACGCAGCAGGGTCCTGAGCCCAAAAATGTCCACGGACTCGATAATTCTCGCCTCGGTGCCTACTCTTATCATGGGGTCCCACGCTGCAACTCTGGGCAATAGCTTGCTTAATCTCCACTACGGCGGGCCACCCGCTGTGGGAAGACTGGATTTCACCTTGGGGATGCCCAGTATGGGTTATCTCACAGGGAAAAAGCCAGGACGGGTTCCCAAGGCAAGCGCCTTGATGCCTTCGGGTGATACGTGCGCTATATAAGTCGCAATACATTTACATTTAATATTTATTTAAGGCATATAATTACAAGTCCTGATGATGATCCCATACTAACAGGGATCGAAACGTCGTCGACATTTTACACTTGATGATTTTTTACACTGTATTGAAAAGATCACGCAAAATGTCTTTTTACAATCGTCTGTCAAAGATTTAAGCATTTACAGACTGCCCTGTTCCTCTTTTGTTTGCCTTATATGTATGTCATATGTGATAGTAGGACACAGGCTGTGTTCCGCTTGGCAATTGTTTTTCATCTCTCCTGTCACATATATATAAATATTTATACTATTAAATCCTGTCCGGCTGGACAGTAAAAATATAGATTTAAATTTTGGTCTATATTCATTTCGACTGATATATTTTTGTTAATGTTTGGGACCACTGTCTTTTGAAACATTACACTCCCAAAGGTCCCAGACCTATTGCTGCTTTTGGGTTCCCTTGTTTTCTATAACAAGTAGTTCTGTTTTGTAGCACCCGATCAGAGGAATGGGCGTCTTCTGGCCATATGCGAACACTCGGATTTTGCCTTCGCGTAGGGGAGGCCTTACACACAGTTGATTGTACACATTCGCCGCCATCAGTTCAATAGACGCCCCCGTGTCAATGGTGGCTCTCACCTCTTGTTGGTGAATCCTGATGCGGCACTTCGGAAGGCGGCGTTTCTTCCTTTTTGGTTGATCGATAGCATACACGTAGTGGACTGGATAATCCTCTGCGTCATCATCCATGTCTTCACTGTCCCTTTCTTCTCTCACCACATGTGCAGCCTCCTTCTTGGCTCTCGTAGACCTGCATACCGCTGCAAAGTGGTTCATCCGCCCGCATGTGCTACATTTCTTTCCTCTCACGGGACAGTCTTGCATGCGGTGGGGCTGGCCTCCGCAATATCCACACTCCTTTTTCTTGTCTGGTTGCCTTCTCCCGCTATTTTGTCTCCCCTTGGGTCTTACCACGTTCACCTTTTCTGCCGTGTTAACTTGTTCGATTTTGACATGCCGGTGTAGGGCTGATTCCATGTGGGAGGCTCTCGTCTGAGACAGTTCTTTAGACCGGCCAAGTCTGAGTATGTCTGCGAGGGGTTTGTCGTCATCCTGGAGGATGGCGACTCGGAGTTTGGACGAGAAACAGCCTTGGATGATCTGTCCTCGTATCTCCTCCTGCTCGTCCCGGAATCTGCAAGAGCTGGCTAGTTCTTTTAACCTTCCGTGGACTGCGTCTAACGACTCGTCGTCCTCTTGCTTCGCTTGGCGGAAGATGAACCGCTCATAATCCTTGCTCGCCATGGGTTCAAAGTAGGTAGTCAGCGCTGTGAGGAGTGTTTGGTATGTCTTCGGTGTGCCTTTGTCAACGTTTTGTAGATGCGATGTATGTCTTTGCCTCCTAGGTGTAGGAGTAGGGCTTTGCGCCTCACTCTAGAAATTCCAGCTCCTTCAAAATAGATTTGGAGGTGGTCCGTCCAATCCCTCCAGTGTGGGGCAAGGGATGAAGGAGCTCCATCAACCACAAAAGGTTCGAGGGCGGGAATAGACGCCATTTTGGCACGTGCGCAGCTTGTAGCGCTGTTCTTTCGACGTTTATGTGAGGTGGCACTGGCCAGGGGAATAACGATCGTCCCTTCTGTGGGCTAATTGTGTGGTCCCCCTCGGTGCTGGGCGCGCTCTCGCGACCTGGCTCTGGGGCCTCGGCGGCGATGCGTGTATATCTGCCTGTGGGGTGACTCTTGGCATGAGGTGGCGGCGTGTTGCGCTGTCCTGACCCACTCTGTCGTCGTGGGAAGCGCTGTTCTAGCTCAACGGGCGTTGCCCCAGCCTCCTTTCCACGTTTACTTGTTGTCTTGCGAGCTAGGCCTCTGTGCGTGTGACTCTGGGCCCAACGTCCATATTCCCTCCTTGTTGCTTAAGAATGGAAATCACCGCCAGGAGATATTGCAGGGCAATGGGGGACGTCGTGCAGGTAGGGAGGTGGGTTCTGTGACACCCTCATCGCCAGTGTAGCGTTGGTGATTGGGCTGGCGCTGGGTAAACGGCCGCTTAACGCTAAATACGACAGGAGCCGGTATTGCTGTCTACACGTAGCTCCGACTGACTCGTTGTAGCCACGCCTCTTTATTTTATACTTCCCCGCGTCTGACGTCACGCGTCAGCGCAGGGTTGCTCCGGCGGGTAAGCTAGACTGCTGCCTTGCGCCCCGGAACACTACAGCCATCTCATCCAGACAGGGTCTGTGTGATTCCAGTAGAGCTATTGTACCAGAGGCTCTCAGGAAGCGACTGAACTTTGCTGAGCGGGACCATTTTTGTTGCACACACTCTATACTTGTTTTTTGAGATTTTCAAGAAACAAATTCCTATATAGGGGTATATTTCTTAAAAAACTATTTTAGCGACGTCGGGACATGAAAAGAGTGTTCTCTCTGCGTGCTAGAGTCACTGTTTTATTTCCCTGCCCAGGACTGCTTTGCCTTGCACGGTCGCCCCAGTCAGGGGAATCTAGTCTTAGCTGTCCTGCACTGAATAGTGTGGGGTAAAGACCAATATACCTTGACAGCCCTGTGGCAGATGGGCTCTCAAGTGAGAGGTTTTCAAAAGTTGAGAAAGCTGAGACTCCACAGTTGAAAACCCTGCAGTTCACCCACCTCAGTCTAAATGAGGAACAATCCGCAAATTTGGTGGAGCAGAAAAACCATCAACTTATCTCAGTGCTTCTGCTCTGCTAAACTGTCAAATGAATCATTGAGGCATGATGAATGGACACACGTAACTTACCATGTACAAAATGATCTTCACCAAACCAATTAAATATATTCCTTTTAGCTTTCCATCGTAGCTCCCTGTATCCCGCTCAATTAGTTCCCCATAATCTCAAGTCAGTTTCTGTGATTGCCCAATTACATCTCTTATGGTCAGTAACAGCACCATGACTTCTCCCCCAAATTCTGAAGGATATGGTTAGAAAGGAACAGCCAGATTTCTATATTCAACTACCTGTTGTATTAGCTCCAGTATGTGTGCCCCGAAAAAGGAAGCTTTAATAGAAACATTTTTTGAGCTGGGTCTCCCTTCCAAGTCCTGAGCCAGAAATGTTGTGTATCTTCATCCTCACTGGAGATAATTGAGCAAAAACACTGTCTATGATGTCATCACTTGAAGAGGAAGCGAAGTGAGAATCAGGAAAACCCATGTAGGTGGGACACCACCTCCTCCAAGAACTCTCTCTTAATAACATAGCACATGTATTTGTAAAGCACAACAGATATTTTTTGTTACCCGGCTCAATGTTACTCATTATATGCACCTCAAAAGGATGAAACCCGCTGGGATTTGAACCTGTGACCATGAGGTCAAACACAGGTCCCTGCAGTGGACGCATTGATCCACTGATCTCCCTAGATCACCTGGCTCAGGATCAGTGTCATCGGATGGCCATGTAAGAGAAAGCAAAGATGCAGAAGGTTCTTTTGGAGCACATCTCTCGAAATAGTGGCCAGACTCTTAGCCGCCACTAATTGCTTTGCTACAGGATCCACACCAATAGGGGCACGGGTGACAGTCAGAGTACCAGGAAGATCAGCAATCTCTGTAACATCTGATCCAAAACTATGACATTGAGGGCATCTGTCAAGGGGGCAGTGTTTATGCTTATGGCCCCTGAGATTTGGAGGGCCTCTTTTCTTCAAAATTCCTGTTTCTTTTAAAATAGATCTTCCTATGGGGACAGAAACTTCTTTACCCCAAAACTCTAAAAATACTGCAGTAATTCAAAGGTATTACAATTCTATAAATGCCACTATCAGAAAGTTGCAAAAAGAACAATTCAAAAAGAACAATTGATGGACAGAATGCAGAACAATATCAAACATTCACCCCATTACAGAGATCTGGGCCTACATCTATTTGTATTTTTGCTCCCCATGCCATTCCAGTTTGAACCCAGCCATATGCAAATCAGTCTTGACCGTGCGCCCAATGGAAACAGTCCATCTCGAACTGCCAGGCCAGGTCCTCCCTGGACTGGCAACAAGCATCCTAGGACTGGATTCGTGGGTTTCACCCCTCATCAGCCAGGATAGCTTGATTCCAGTGGCATAGAGAGCATGGGACCCACGTCTGGGCATACTGGTCCCACTCGGGATGACAAATGCAAAAAGAACAATTGATGGACAAAATGCAGAAAAATTTTATACACTCACCCCAGTACAGAGATCTAAATCCATTGTTTTTTTGCTCCCCATGCTATACCAATTTGAACCCAGCCATATGTAAATTTGCCTTGACCCTGCACCCAATGGGTCGGTACAGGATTAAGACTGATTTGCATATGGCCAGGTCTGAACTGGGGTGGGGGAGTGAGCTAAAGAATGATGATGTATTCAACCCAGATCTGTGACTGGGGGTGAGTGTCTGAAACGTTTCAGCACTCCGGCCAACAACTCCTTGTGTTTGCTTTGTTCGCGCTAAGTTGACAGGGTATGCCCAGACGTGGGCCCCTTGCTCACTTTGCCACTGGATTCAAGCTAGCCTGGCTGATGAGGGGTGTTACCCCAAAACTGTTCCCAGGATGCTTGCTTCTGGTCCAGGGAAGACCTAGCTTGGCAGTTTGGACTGGATTGTTCCCAGGAGGCACAGGGCCAAGCATGATTTTCATATGGCCACGTCTTAACTGGACTGGTGAAGTGAGCCAAGGAATGATGACAAATTCAACCCAGATCTGTGACTGGGGGCGTGTGTCTGAAAAGTTTCAGCACTCCATCCATCATCTACTTGTGCTATCTTTGTTCATCCTAAGTTCACAGTGTATGCCCAGACTTGGGTCCCTTGCTCACATGCCACTGGATTCAAGCTAGCCTGGCTGATGAGGGGTGTTACCCTGAAACCGGTCCCAGGATGTTTTCTTCCGGTCTAGAGAAGACCTGGCTTGGCAGTTCGGGCAGGACTGTTCCCATGAGGGACAGGGTCAAGACTGATTTGCATTTAGCTGGGTCTGACCTGTGGTGGCAAAGTGAGCTAAAAATCGATGATGGATTCAACCCAGATCTGTGACTTGGGGTGAGTGTCAGAAAAGTATCAGCGCTCCGTCCATCATCTCCTTGTGTTTACTTTTAGAAAGTTGGCATTTTCTTGCCTTAGCCATGTTTTTTTTTTTTTTAGTGTATCTTATATAGCGCACAGCTACCCCAACGGGGTGTCCTGGCGCAAGCATTGGGAACCCGTCCTGGCTTTTTCCCTGTGAGATAACCCGTACTGGGCATCCCCAAGGTGAAGGCCAGGCATGCCGCCGCGGGGGGCCGTAGTGGAGATTAAGCAAGCTATTGCCCAGAGTTGCAGAGTGTGAACCCGTGGTTCGAGTAGGCACCGAAGTGAGAATTATCGAGTCCGTGGACACTTGGGCTCAGACCCTGCCGCGTCGGGAATTGGACCCTGGTCCTGGGTCTGACCTCATCTTCCTGGTATGCCTCCTCTAACCATTGAGCCACACTTCTCCACCTCTCACCGCAGCCGTGCTGCATTGCGGAACTGACACATTGTTTTTGTTGTGCTGCGCTTCACTCCGTAATCAAAATTTAAGGGACTCTGTTCAGTGGGCCTAACTGGGTCCCTGTAGCCTATGGTTAAATTTATAGGATTTTTCTCACTTTGGTCTTGTATATGTATTTAAAGTTACTCTATTTTTCTAAATCTGTTGTGGGCTCCTTATGTGTGGAGTTTTTCACTATATTACTATTTGAAGCGTTGCACTACTACTTTTCAATTTGAGTTAAGCCTGACCATGTGGTGCCTGCAGCCTGTCTCTGGTAGCATGACTGAGTGTAGTTGGCAGTTGGGCTGTTTGTCCTCCTCCTAGACACCCCCACATAATGGGAGCTTAGGTGTAACTAGGATGGGCCATCTCTTGCAGGTTGGAAGGGTGGAGCTGGATCCAGCCAAACTTACAACTGAATAGGCTGTGTCCTGATTCCACACAAAGGGACTAACAACCCAACATTGTCACTTAAGCCAGCTTTAAGCCAGGGTATGGGAGGTAAGACACTGTCTATACCCTTCTCCCATCTTCAAGAACCAGGGCACCAAGGTATAAAAAGGAGACCTCAGACTTCACCTCTTCAGTACACTTCTGGACCTGTGGATACTCTTCCATGTAGGAGGACTGCTCTGCTGCTGAAGGGTTGCCACTCTCCAGGACTGCTGCCCCGAAGGAACTGCTGACCAGCACTGCTGACCTGCTGCCTGCTGCTCTCTCGCCTGTGTGAGAAGGACTGGAACTGCATCTCTTGAACCTAGATCCCAGAGTGTTCCAAGGGCTAGCTGGCTGGCCTCCTGATCTGTAGCCTCAGGGACATAAGAGGCTTTCAAACAATCTTGCACCTGCACATGGACTCTATCCTCTGTAAGTCTACCCTACTGAAGGTTTCGACGCCACTCCTAGGCACTTGGAAGTAGGCCAAAGGTGCTTACCTGTGGAACCGACGCATTTTCTCTGCTGAGCAACGCAGTCTCCAGCAGAACCAACACACCTCTTCTGCTGAGGTGCACATCCCCGAGCAGAACTGCTGCATTCTGCTGCTGCATGGATTGAATCTGTTGCGAACACTGACATAACCTCTGCAGTCCTCAGAACCATTAAATCGCCTGATGGTGCTGCAAATCCACAGCCCAGGTCCACCCATGTCTCACCATCAGCCGCCACGATGATCAGAACTGATGCATCGCCAACTGCAAAGTGCATCCCTGAGCCGAACTACACATCACCAGCCCCATCGACAGGATCCTCAACGACGAGGCAACAAGACCTCTCACCGCAGCCGTGCCGCATTGCGGAACTGACACATTGTTTTTGTTGTGCTGCGCTTCACTCCGTAATCAAAATTTAAGGGACTCTGTTCAGTGGCCCTTCTTGGGTCCCTGTAGCCTATGGTTAAATTTATAGGATTTTTCTCACTTTGGTCTTGTATATGTATTTAAAGTTACTCTATTTTTCTAAATCTGTTGTGGGCTCCTTATGTGTGGAGTTTTTCACTATATTACTATTCGAAGCGTTGCACAACTACTTTGCAATTTGAGTGAAGCCTGACTACTTTGTGCCAAGCCCACCAAGCGGGTGAGTGCAGGTTAATTTAGGGTTTACATGTGCCTTACCCTGACAAGGGTCATGGTTGCTGTTTGATCAGCGCTTACACTCCAGTCAACCAACACCCCCAATTTCTTACAGAAGGGGCATTTTGGGGGCATCCCTCTCAAATATTGAATTATTATACAATGCATCAATGGTTTGCAACCATAATTCACAGACTCCCAAGTAGATGTGGTTACTGATTTGGAAAGAGATCCTCATTGTACCCCTATTTCTTTGTGATTTTTTGTAAAGGTTTTAGGGAGAGTAGGCAGTGGTTCAGGGAACGACTGCCAATTCTCAGTGAAATTGTAAAGAAATGTGGTTTTTTTTAAAGCATCCTTATTTCCTTTAAGGAAAACGGCCTACATAAAATAAAAATGAAGACAATACTTTATTTCAAATCATTCACATGGATGGTGGTCTTCTGACTATTGCTGGTCAACAACCCTTTGTTTTTGTCCTGTTAAAATGAGTTGCAATATTTGCACTTCTTCAGGAATATTAATGAGGCCGGTCAAACTGCAATACACACCGATTTGTGTATTTTATGAGCTGATCTACAGAGGTCAGTGCACAAAATTCAGTACAGATTACAAAACAGCGGGTCACAAATTCTAACCTCTTCTTCCACCTAGTCTGATCATACATCCTCTCCCACTTCTGGGCTTGTTGAGCGAGGTCATCATGCAGCCTGTTAATCATTAACTGATATAATGTACCAATACGGGCACCCTTCCTACCACTCTCCAGGATATCATTAGACTCCATTTCATCGCTATAAAGAAGGTTTTTCTTTTCCAAAAAGCTACGAATTTGTAGATACTTAAAAAAATCATTTCTAGAAAGACCAAATGTGTCTTGGAGTTTGGAGAATGACATTAAAATCCCATCTAAGTACATTTGCCCTATTGAGTGAATCGGTCCCAAACAAGTCGAGAAATAGGGGTGCTTAGAGGAATCCCAGAGGTTGGAATGTTGCAGCATATAGGTGTATAGAAATTATATTTAGAAATAATCCGCAACGCTTTATTCATCTGTCTCCAAGCCAAAAATGCAGAAAGAAGAATCTTAAATTTCGTTTTTTTGTAATAGCTCTGCTCCGTAAAAATCAGTAGCGATTGACACGCATGATCACCCATAAGCATTTCAAAAATAGATGGGGCCTTCCAAATTTCGTTGACATGATCGTGGAATAATAAAAATTTGATAGTTTTGAGAGTAATGGCCCAATAATATATTCTGAAATTCGGGAATCCTAACCCCGCACGTCCTTGCGGAAGAGTACACCACTTAAGAGCTCTTCTAGATCGACGATACCCCCATAAAAATCTAGACAGCATCCTATCTATTTTATTGAAAAGAGACATAGAAAAGAATAGGGGAATAGTACGAAAAAAATAAAGAAATTTTGGGAAAATTAACATCTTAATGACATTGGTCCGTCCAAATAAAGATAAGTGTAAGTTGTTTAACCGTTCCAAGGTCCTATTGGTAGATAGGAGTAGAGGGTCCAAGTTTAATCCGACGATATCATCTATTTTAGAGGATAAAGTTACCCCAAGGTATATAGCGGTGGTATTAATAGAGAGATCAGTGGGTGTACCTGTCTTAGAATGTATGATTTGGGTTTTTGAAACATTCAATTTATACCCGGAAAATTTACCAAATTCACTAGCAACTTCGATTATTTTAGGTAAAGCAGTGGATGAATCAGGGGTTACAATGGCCACGTCATCTGCGTATGCTAAAACTTTGTGATCTATTTCCTGGAGTCGGATTGGGGGAATGCCAGGTTCTGTGATTAATCTGTTCAAATAAGGTTCTAAATAAAGTGCAAATAAAAGTGGAGAGCAGGGGCACCCTTGTCTGGTCCCCCTTGTAATGGAAAATGATCTGGAAATGTCAGTGCCTAGTCTTATTACTCCTTTTGCATTGAAATAAAGTGACTGTACAGCCTTAATAAATTGTAATGGAAAACCCTTCCATTCTAACACTGACCAAAGGAACCCCCAGTCTACTCTGTCGAACGCTTTTTCAGCGTCGAGTAAGATCACTCCGACTGGGGATTCCTTTGCTTGGGCCCAATCCAGCAGTGCAATAACACGTTTAACGTGATCTGTAGTGTCCCTATGTTTAATAAACCCGTGTTGAATGTGAGAGACCAGACCAGCCATGACATTATTTAACCTATTGGCAAGAATTTTAGAGTATATCTTGCTGTCTGCCGTGATGAGGGAAATGGGGCGATACGAACCAAGTTCCTTTGGGTCCTTGTTCTTTTTTACAAAAACAACTATGATAGCGGTCGACCAGGAATCAGGAGGTTTATCTTGAAATGCTACGTTAAAATTTTTTAATAATTCTGTCTTCAGCAGATGTCTGAACGTCCGATAAAATTCGAGAGGGATCTGATCGGACCCCATGGCTTTGCCGGCAGCTAGGCTCAGAATAGCCTCTTCAATCTCTTCCCAACTTATTGGCCTAGCAAAGAGATCGACATCATCTGTACGCAATGACAGTTGGTCGGAGTTTTGGAGATAATTTATAGGATTAAGAGTCTTATCAACTTCGTTATTATAGTCATTATATAATGTCTTATAGAAACCATGAAATGCGTCTAATATCCCTGCCTTATTCTCTTGAAGGACCCCATTAATATCTTTGATGCATTGTATCTCATTAAAAGAAGATTTTTGACGTAAACGTTGTGCTAAAATTTTTCCCGTACGTTCACTAAGTTCATAGCGTTCTGTTCTGTGTTGTTTAAATTTTATAGCTACTTCTTCAGCGATATGTGTACGGAGTCCTGCACGTTCAGTAGTTAGTCGAGTTTGTGCATCCTCTATATTGACATTATTTTTACAGGCGGTGGATAATTCAAACTCTGCCAGCCTAACCTTATTTAGCCTATCCTTAAAGTCTTTTTGATTTTTTTGTCTTCTATAATTAGCGAAACTAATAGTCTCCCCCCGTACAACGGATTTAAAAGAATCCCAGACTACCTGTGGAGAGGCAGAATCATTATTTATAGAAAAGTAATCTTTGATAATAGTGACCATGGACTGGAGGTACTCTTCGTCCAATAATAAGCTCCTCTGAAATGACCAAGATCTATTTAAGCTTTGATGATCCATAGGGAATTGAATCTCCGCGATGATGGGATTATGGTCCGAAATAACCTGTGGTAGTATTTCAATACGAGTTTGCTCCAAAAAAACCGAGGAAACAAAAAAATAATCTAGACGGACAAATTTTCGGTGGGGGGTGGAGAAGAAAGTATAACCGGGGTCATTACAATGAAACTTATTCC
Source organism: Lissotriton vulgaris (assembly GCF_964263255.1). NCBI lineage: Eukaryota > Metazoa > Chordata > Amphibia > Caudata > Salamandridae > Lissotriton > Lissotriton vulgaris. Next base: position 181,946,281 of record NC_141688.1, on the reverse strand, counting down.
AAACATCGGTTAAGCCGTTACACAATACCAGATCTCTTAACGCTTTATACGCTTGAATCTTACGACCCGTATATCTATTTCCTAATTTAATATCCCAATTGGCTGGTATATGAATATTGAGATCCCCACACAATATAATCGGTTGTGTCCAAGTAGATAGCTCTGTATTAATAAGGTTAAATAATTCAGCATCATCCAAATTTGGGCCATACAGACAACATAGAGTAAATCTACAACTACCAATTTTTAATTCCGCAAGCCCCCATCTCCCCCATTTATCGGAAGATGTTTTAACGCACTTCCCTACTCCCTTTCGCATACAAATAGCAACACCTCTCTTGATACCCATTTGCTTAGATGAGATCAAAACTTCTAATCCAAGATTATTCAGGAGAGAGCGTTTGTCCCATGAAATATGGGTTTCCTGAACACATAACAAGTCAATATTCAGAGTTTGTAGCATTGTACGGAACATAGCTATCTTCTTTAAATCATTAAGACCATTAATATTGATAGTGCATATTCTCAGCCTTTTATACATTTCAGAAACAATATGAAAAAACGATTGTTGCTCATCATCATAAACATTTGCTCCCCTACATTAGACTTTATATGTCTTATAGCCATCACTGTATTAAACATCTCGGCCTTAGTAGCCATCCCTGTATTGAACACCTCAGCCATACACCCCCACCACCACCCGTTGCCCATTCCCACCCCCACCCTAAACCCCAGAACCCCTCCCCCCACCCTCCCCACTATAGGAGGCACAGGAACCATCAGTTCCTGAAAGGTATGGATGCCGTGTCCCTGGCTCCTAGCATCTTTACCAAAGAGAGAAAGAAAAATGAGAACGGAAAAGAAAACAGGAAAGAAGGAGTACTCAAAATTCAAACAGATTCAGACAAAGAATGAGAAGGAGTATAGAAAAACGTTTAGGAGCTAAACAGATAGAAGTCCTGCATTAGGATGAGAATTATTACTAAATATAGTTCCTACGCATATACTCTGAAATTTACATAAAGCACGTCTAAGCTCATCCAAATCGTTCAAAGAGAGTCTAGATACTCCTTAGCTTTAACTGTTGAAATGAAAAATTTTGTTTGGCCTTTAAATATAGTTTTAAGTTTTGCGGGGCCTTGAAGAAATACTGCTACTCCCTTCTTCTGAAAGTCAGGGATTAATTGCTTCAAATGCCAGCGTTGGGCCACAGTAGCTTGGCAGTAGTCTGGTCGCACGAAAAACTGGATACCAAGACCATCCGCTTTCTTATCTGGTCTTGCATTGACAAAGATAGCTTCACGAGCAAGAAAGTTATTAAATGAGACCAGAATGGCCCTGGGATAGCTTTCTTGACCTTGTCGCGGTTTTCTTGCGGTAAAAGGGAATCGGTGAGCTCGTTGTATCTCCCGGGCCCAATCCCAATCGGTGATTTCTGGGAAAGCATCACCTAATAGATTAATGATGAACCGCCTCGGGTCACCTCCTTCTTTGTTTTCAGGGATTCCCAAGAAATGCAGGTTGCTTCTACGGGCCTGATTTTCCAAGCTGGCTAGCTTATCAGATAGATCATTTTTTTGTGTTTTGAAGTCTCCTACTTCTTGTCGTTGAGCCATACATTCCTCTTCCAGCACGGCTATCCTGGCCTCTGCTTCAGTGACCCTGTCCGCAGTCTCTGAACATAGTTTAATTGCACGGCGTACTGCATTTTTGACTTTGGCACATGTCATTTGCGTGTGTTGATTCTCGGCCTTACTTTCTGCCCGATGAGTCATCATAGTGTCAAATATCGTCTTCAATGTTATCTCTTCATTATTATCTGATGGTGAAATTGGGTCAGGTGAGCCATTATGATTAGGACCGAGAGTATCGTCAGCAGCAGAAGCAGTAGCTGCTAAGTCGGGAGATAGAGAATTCACATCATTTGATGGCCTGAGAGTAGTCTCTTTACTCACTGCGCGAGAGGATCTTTTCTTCTTCGGCCTCTTTTTAACGATGGTAGCTGCATTTGCAGTGTCAGGGCTGAGGCTACTTTATAGAAGGGATTGATCTGGCAAGGGCATTTGAGATTAGTAATACAGTATTAATTAATAGTTCTCTTAAAAGCCAACACTATATGGCCTCTTTGGATTTGTATTACACACCTGCTAAACTTGCTAAATGGAACGCTACGAAAGGTATCAACTGTAGCCGGTGTGGGATTTTAGCAGCTGATTCATGCCATATGTTCTTTAGTTGTCCTAAACTTAGTGTATATAAAAATAAGATTGAGAACTTTTTGACCAATTTGCTTGATGTTAATATCAAATTATGCCCTTCTGTCACCATCTTTGGTTTATATTTCCCATCCGAGAGTTTATCTGTTGATCAAGAGCTTTTTTTCTTTATTGGAATGTCTATTTATCGTTTCTGTATAACTTCAAGATGGTTAGATGCTGATCCACCATCATTTGAACAATGGTTAGGTAAGCTATTAGATACGTACCGAATGGACAATGCAGTCTATAAATTGAAAGGACGAAGAAAAAAGTTATTTGCTAGGAAAGTGTGGCTCCCTATTGATAATTGGATTTAATTGAACCATGATTATATCTTCAGGAAATAGTATCTGAGTTATATGTTTGTCTCGAACTTTACTATTGAGTGTCATTGCCTTATTTTTCTTTTTTTTTGCTGTATCTTGTTACATCCCTGTATTTGTTCTGCCTCTGCCATTGGAAAAAAAAAAAATAAAAAGAGTAAAAAAAAAAAAATAGTCTGATCATACATCTGGCCCAGGGTTTTCTTTACTCAGAAGAGCCTTTATGAGAATATGAATGTAGAGGCCATGACATAGTATTTGCACTAGAAAACAGAGCAGTCTGCTGCATCAGCAATCCAAAATTATGCAGTAAGGAGTGATTGATGATTCTTTAATTTCTTAAGTAATCAGGAACCAAGACTGAGAAGAACATTCATAGGTATGTGTGAAAAATGGCTTTTTTATTTATTTCCAGGGTGGGTGGTGGTTAAAAGTGTATGTGCTAAGCAGAACATGAGTTGTAATGACGTGACGTCCCCTGCAATCATAGTTGTATGTCAGTTTATTGACCGCAGAAATACAAAGCTTCAAACATCACAGTCATAACACTGACTGCAAAAATCCAAGGGATTCATGTAGTACCTTACCTAAAAGTCCAAAAAAAGCTCAAACATGGCCAGTGGGACTTGTGTTTCTGTGCAAAAGGTACATCAACTAGTAGTTTGAACTGAAATGTTTCTTGTAGGATGACATCAAGACTAATGTAGGTTAATGTAAGTGTTTCTGTCACTAAGCTGTTGTTTTTTCCCACCTTACATACACAGTGGCTGTGGTAGTTACATACAAAAATCAATCAATAAATTAAACAGCATTTGTAAAGCGCTACACTGTCGCCCCTAGAGGTATTTGGGCGCTGTGTCTCATTAGAACTAAGTCATTTGGTTTTAGAATGCATATTTAACATTAATAACAATACTTTCTGGTGCACTGATGTTTGTTCTTAATGCGTTTTATACATGAATGTCACACTGACTATTTCAGGAGGGACTGTGCATGATGACACAGAGGCCGAGGGAGGCCTCAACACATGCTGGAGGGTGGGGCTGGGCGGTGTATAATATAATTACAAGCTTACTTTGGCTGAAGCATATGGCTGCGGGTTTTCATTCAGCAATTACTCTCTAGCCTGCGTTTGAAACACTTGCTAGATTACAGGCCTAAAGCCTGTGATCTAAAAGGGATTTTACAAAAGCTGCTTTTCCAAACTTAAACTCTGAATAGCCGTAGAAGTGTCTCTGCGGGGGGTTTCTGCTATTTGTGCAAGAAATGCTCCCTTCATGGGTTTCTCCCACATGTCACTTACCGTCAGGCACTTAAAAGAGTCAGGTTGGGTTTGCATGATATAAAACACTCAAATATGACAGAAGTTAAGCCCTCCTACTCATAAATACTGCATACTATTGTGTCTATGACATCATACAATATGCCTTTTGTTGATGAGACATTTTAACTTATATTAACATTTCAGCTATAGGACGGTATGGCATATTAGACATATGATTCTCAGAAGCATAAAGCTTATAAATAAATGAAAGCCTTGGATGAAAATTATTGCATGTTGGGCAGGGGGTGTACAATTGTGAGGATGTAACTGATAGGACAGAGGTGGTTTGAGCAGTAAAAAGTGTAGTGCTGCGTAGCTTTCCAGACTCAAGCGCATTAGTGTAGGAACAATGGACCGGTATTTACAGAAAGATGAATGCGGGCAGGAACATTGCTTTGGGAGCAGGCTGCACTGCAGGCCAGACTGTCTTCCTGCCATTTCCCGACCCTCAGCCAGGGCACAATGGGATCATGTAATGCCAAGTGAGACCCAACCCTTCCCACCATGCCCACCATCGCCCCTCCCTCCTGATAAATGTTAGCGTCAACCTCCACATAAAAGTGAATACAGCCAGCGGGCACCACTCACACCTGTGCTGCCTGGAAGGACGCCCACGCCCGTGAACCACCGCTACTTCTTGCTGCTACCGCTTCGCGGGAGCCGCTGCGCTCTGTTAATTGTTGGAGCAGGATCGGAAGAGGGACTGCAAGTCCCAGGGGGCAAACGCACCACTCACACCTGTGCTGCCTGGAAGGACGCCCATACGCCTATTTAGGTTTATACCTAGAATAGACCCCGAGGAGGGAAATCAGGTTGTGATCAACAAATTGTCAATTTTACCTGGTGAAGTGATATTATCCCCCAAAGCTGCAGTCCCTTCCAGTCTGTGTATGGTTGACCCAATATCATTGGATTCAGATATATTGGAGAATGTAGTGTCGGAGGGTTCGAGTAGAGACCTGTTAATGTTCTCTTGGAACATCGCGGGCCTTAAGGCTAAAATGGACCGCCTAACTGGGGAGACTTCATTGACTCACACGGGATTTACTTCTTCCAAGAGACATGGGCCCCAAGCCCTATCCATCGGGTGGTTTTTGTGACATACTTTGAGCTAGCCGTGAAGGGCCGTAGACGTAGACCATAAGGGGGTCTGTGTACATAGGTGGGAACTCACCTTGGTTGTGGGATAAAAAGAGTGGATACTCATTCCCCAGACATAACCTGTATTCTTTTGACCCTTAGAAATGTTTAAAAAAAACGGCACTCATTAATATTTATTCACGGCCTGTTCATTATGGTGGTACTTCCCCGACGTTGGATCTTTTGGCTAATCTCCTGAAATCAATTAGGGGTGAAGTGGCTTTTTTGATTGGAGGGGATTTTAATTGCCACTAAGAACCCCTCAATGGACTCATGAAGCCAATAACCACGGAAGAAGATGCAATATGGTCAATCCCACACCCCAACACTTATGAGGTAGAACGGTGGACCCCATAAGTGCTTCAACTGATGTCCCTCGCATTAACTTCTTCCATAAGGGCCTGTAAAGGGCGATTCGCGAAAAATAATCCTGGGATCCCAACTTTTAATAGATAGGGACAGAAATCAGTAATTGATTACTTTTTAATTAGAGTAGAATTATGGTACAAAGTGGTAGTTTTTAAGGTCGTGCAGCGCAGTGAAAGCGACCTCAATCCACAGACCATTAAGTTAGATTTTCAAAAGAATGATGCAGACCAAGGTCTTCTAACCCCCCCCCTAGAATTTATAATAATAAATGGAGGGAGGCATATTCGCTGGGCTACAATTATACAATCCCCCGATAAGATGGCAAGAATGTATTCAAGCAATATTCCTCTAATAGAAAAGGCAGCTATTGCTGCTGAAAACACTTCTTTTTGGGGATGAGCTGAGAAAAATCCACCAGGAAATGGTGACATCACTGGGGGATTTTTTCTATTGCACTCGGCAAACTAAATGCAAACCCCGTGGGGCTAAAAACCCATGGTTTACTAAGGGTTGTAAGGCAGCTAAGCGAACTCCTATAGCATTCCTCAAGGGGGGTGACTCTTTATGTACTAATTTGCATATAGCCAGGTTCTGAGCTGGGATGGTACAGTGAGCTAAAAAACGGTGTTGGATCTAGCCCTGATCTCTTGACTGGGTGAGAGTATTCTGCTTAATTCAGAAACTCTGCCCATCACCACCCCTTGTTGTTAAATATTTTGTCCACCATAAGCGTGGAAGGGTATACTCAGATGTGAGTCCCTTGCTCATTGCACCATCAGGATTCAAGCAAGCCGGGCCGACGACGGCTGAAATGCCAGAAACCGGTCCCCGGAAGCTTGTTTCCTTCCCAGTGTAAGAATTGGCTTGGTAGTTTGGTTTGCCCTGTTCCCATCATGCACTGGGACAGGAACAGACTAATTTGCATATAGCCAGGTTCTGAGCTGGGATGGTGCAGTGAGCTAAAAAAACGGTGTTGGATCTAGCCCTGATCTCTTGACTGGGTGAGAGTATTCTGCTTAATTCAGAGACTCTGTCCATCACCACCCCTTGTTGTTAAATATTTTGTCCACCATAAGCGTGGAAGGGTATACTCAGATGTGAGTCCCTTGCTCATTGCACCATCAGGATTCAAGCAAGCCGGGCCGACGACGGCTGAAATGCCAGAAACCGGTCCCCGGAAGCTTGTTTCCTTCCCAGTGTAAGAATTGGCTTGGTAGTTTGGTTTGCCCTGTTCCCATCATGCACTGGGACAGGAACAGACTCATTTGCATATAGCCAGTGTTCTGAGCTGGGATGGTGCAGTGAGCTAAAAAACGGTGTTGGATCTAGCCCTGATCTCTTGACTGTGTGAGAGTATTCTGCTTAATTCAGAGACTCTGTCCATCACCACCCCTTGTTGTTAAATATTTTGTTCACCATAAGCGTGGAAGGGTATACTCAGATGTGAGTCCCTTGCTAATTGCACCATCAGAATTCAAGCAAGCCGGGCCGACGACGGCTGAAATGCCAGAAACCGGTCCCCGGAAGCTTGTTTCCTTCCCAGTGTAAGAATTGGCTTGGGTTTTGTTTGCCCTGTTCCCATCATGCACTGGGACAGGAAAAGACTAATTTGCATATAGCCAGGTTCTGAGCTGGGATGGTGCAGTGAGCTAAAAAACGGTGTTGGATCTAGCCCTAATCTCTTGACTGGGTGAGAGTATTATGCTTAATTCAGAGACTCTGTCCATCACCACCCCTTGTTGTTAAATATTTTGTCCACCATAAGCGTGGAAGGGTATATTCAGATGTGAGTCCCTTGCTCATTGCACCATCAGGATTCAAGCAAGCCGGGCTGACGACGGCTGAAATGCCAGAAACCGGTCCCCGGAAGCTTGTTTACTTTCCAGTGTAAGAATTGGCTTGGTAGTTTGGTTTGCCCTGTTCCCATCATGCACTGGGACAGGAACAGACTAATTTGCATATAGCCAGGTTCTGAGCTGGGATGGTGCAGTGAGCTAAAAAACGGTGTTGGATCTAGCCCTGATCTCTTGACTGGGTGAGAGTATTCTGCTTAATTCAGAGACTCTGTCCATCACCACCCCTTGTTGTTAAATCTTTATGTATTAAGGCAGCAAGGGCCGATTTAAAAAAAATCCTTTATATTGCAAAATCCGAATGGGAAGCTCATAGATGGCAGGACATTAAGTCTGCTCTTGATGAAAAAAATGCAAGGGCTTTCTGGAATCTGGTTCATACAGGAAAGATAGAGGGTAAGACCACTATAGAACCAAATATCTGTGAGGAAGCTTGACGCATATATTTTAAAAATCTATACTCCACATCACCAAACGAACCAAGGGCTAGATGTAGGTAGAAAAGATTTACAGAATTTAAATTACCGAATTTTACCGATTCGGTAATTTAAATTCGGTAAATCTATGGGTCCGATATGTAGGTATTCCAGATGTGCTGGAATACCGAATCGGATGAATTCGGTATTTACCGATTCGGTAAATACCGAATCGGTAATGCCCATTCATTCCTATGGGCTTTGAAGCCCATAGGAATGAATGGGCATTACCGATTCGGTATTTACCGAATCGGTAAATACCGAATTCACAAGGGTGCAGGGGGTGTCACTTTGACACCCCCTGGAACCCCCAAAACAGGCTTGGGTGCCATATGGCAGGCATACCTGCCCTAAGGGCAGGTCTGCCTGTCACATGACATAGGTGTGCATGCACACATGTGCATGCACACCGGAATCGGTATTTTACCATGGATTTGTATTCCATGGTAAAATACCGATTCTGTAAGCCATGTGCAGAAGGTACATTGCCTACCTACATTGCATTTTCGGTAATTTTACCGAATCGGTAAATATTACCGAATCGGTAATTATTTTACCGATTCGGTACATATTACCGAATCGGTAAATTTACCGATTCGGTAATGATACCGATTCGGTAAAATTACCGAAAATGTGCCCCTACATCTCAATAGCCCTTTACCGATCGGAAACGGCCGAAAATCGGTATTTTTGGCCGAATCCGAACGGTAAAGGGCTACCTACATCTGGCCCCAAGTGAGCTGCCGGTATGTCTTCTAACAGCTGACCCCGTGTAGTGCGGTTGAAGTACAGTTAGCTTTAAATAATCTCCAATTAAATAAAGCCCCAGGATTAGATAGGATTCCAGGTAACCTGTATAGAACCAAACAGGCAGTGTGGGTTCCTTATCTGCAATTACTATTCAATGCAATCCTCCAGGGACTCCAAACCCCCTGTACCTGGGCTGGGGCTGAGATAATTCCTATCTTCAAAAAAGGTTCACCCTTGGATCCGGCCAATAATTGGCCAATAAGCCTCATCGACGTGTCCCAAAAAGTCTATGCTAGAGTTTTACTGCAACGATTGCAGGAATGGATTAGCGACCATGATAATTTGACATCATTAAAAGTAGCTTTCAGGGCCAAAACCTCCACAATAGACCAGCTATTTAGGCTCCAGTTAATTTACTGGAAGCATGTTGTTCTGGAAGAAGGGAGTCTCTACCTAACCTTCGTCGATTTGAAGTCGGCATTTGATATGGTGGACCAAAACCAGCTGTGGAGTATTCTGCTGACTATGTGAGCCCCACCATACCTATACTTTCAGCTTAAACGACTTCACAAAGGTACTTTTGCCACAGTTAGGTATGGCAGAAATGGCCAACTAACGGCCCAGTTTCCTGTCGAGAAGGGGGTTAGGCAGGACTGCTTGTTAGCGCCGACCCTCTTTTCCCTCTTCCTAAACGGGTTGATAGATGATTTACTTGCCACCAAGGATACAGACTCACTGAAATTGGCCCATACTAGGTTTCCCGCATTGATGTTTGAGGATGATACCCTGTTGCTTTCAAAATCAGCTATGGGTATGCAGCGTGTTCTAAACAATTTTTCCCTGTTTTGTAAAAAAAGAAATCTTGTGGTCAATATTAACAAAACTAAATACATGGTTTTTAATGCTAATTACATTAATTGTCCTCACCTGATGATGGAGGCTGGTCCCTTGGAAAGGGTGCCCATTTTTAGGTCTCGCTCGAGACCTATTGTGATTAAATCGGCTCTCAAGGGACGTTGGCAGGGGCACGCGCGGCGATTTAACAGCGTGGACGCGCATGCCCCGCCCCCCCCCCCGAGCCGTGCACATCTCCAGAAGCCGATTGTCAGGGTCAGCCATGCCTCTCCAGTCACACGCGCACACACACTGCATACACGCACGCGCACACACACACACACACACTGCATACACGCACGCGCACACACACACACTGCATACACACACGCTGAAACACAGGTGCCAAGCCCCACTTACCGCCTCAGCCGCCTCTCCTGACTTCTGCTGCCATCCACTTTGTGAGAGTGGGCGCGGGCTTCTCCAAAAGACGGAAGTCCCGCCCCACGACTGCCGTGAGCGTGCACATCCCGAGACCGGAAGTTCGGGAGAGTGCACGCTCACGGCTTGTTCTAGTTTTTGTTTCTTTTTTTTTTTTTTACAATGAACAGTCCTCCCAGGCACACTTCATTCGACTCAGTTGTCTACAATCCACCATTTTTGTTTAACTGAATCTTTCCTATTTAATCTCGTTTCCAGGCTTACAGGGGTGTATGGAACTTCAGCGGCCTCACAGTGCTCGTGTGTAAGCTGTGCCCGTGAGCCGTGCAAGGTTCCTTCATTTGCGCATAAGAACACCCCCACTGTTTCACTGCACCAGGAGCACAGCGAGACTCACCTCACGCCACTCCAAGCAAGACAAGGCTCTTACTCTCTCACACTGCTTCACTGCACCAGATCCTTGCAAAAGCACAGGTGATCAGAAGCTAGACAGAGATCTTACACCACAGCTCACTGCCTGACTGTACCGGTGCGCTGCTAAAGAGCTGTGTTTTGTAATCCTAACCCAGGCAGGGCTCTCACACCCCCGCACTGCTTCGCTGCACTAGGAGCGCTGCTAAAACTACCCCCAGGCATCCTTTAGTATGCAGAACTCAACTCACTCAGTGTCTCATTGATTAAGGGCGCAGAAGAACACTCCCACTGCTTCACTGCACCAGGAGCACTACTAAAACTGCACCCAGGTATCCCTCAGTAACAGAGAGCTCACACGTCCCCCCCACTGAGTCAGGGCGCAGAAGAACTCTCCTGCTGCTTCACCGCACCAGGGGCACTGCTAAAGCTCAGAACCATATAGCCTCGAGACAGGCAGAGTTAACACTGCGTCGATGCCCTAACTTAAGATACTCGTAAAGCTCCGTACTCCGTCACCTCGAGTCAAGACAGTGCCAGACAGCCCCGGCCCGTACAGTGTCAGGCAGCCCCGGTCTGTACAGTGCCACGCAGCCCCGGTCCGTACATTGCCAGGCAGCCCGGCCCGTACAGTGGCAGGCAGCTGCGGTCCGTACAGTGCCAGTCACCCCCGGTCCGTACAGTGCCAGGCAGCCCCGGTCTGTACAGTGCCAGGCAGCCCCTGTCTGTGCAGTGCCAGAAAGTCCCTGTCTGTGCAGTGCCAGTCAGCCCCGGTCTGTACAGTGCCATGCAGCCCCTGTCTGTACAGTGCCAGGCAGCTGCGGTCCGTACAGTGCCAGGCAGCTTCGGTCCGTACAGTGCCAGGCAGCCCTTGTCTGTGCAGTGCCAGGCAGCCCCGGTCTGTACAGTGCCAGGCAGCCCCTGTCTGTACAGTGCCAGGCAGCTGCGGTCCATACAGTGCCAGGAAGCCCCGGTCTGTACAATGCCAGGCAGCTGCAGTCCGTACACGTACAGTGCCAGGCAGCTGCGGTCCGTACAGTGCCAGGCTGCCCCGGCCTGTACAGTGCCCTCTGTCGGTGCATTCACAAAGCTCAGCGGACAAACCACCTGGTGCCAGAAAAGCTCCCACAGACTCACTTCTCCAGCGCCACTGCGCGCTACACATAGACCAGGCACCGCTTTACAGCCCCCACTGCTTACACCCCGACCATGCAAGAAGCATGAACCAGGAAAAGCCCCAGCGGCTTCACGCTGCTGCGCGCCCCGGGGGCACCGCTAAAGACTATTAATCAATACACACATTAAAGTTTTTACTCGCCAGGAGGAGCCGAGAGGCAGAGGGTCTGCGCGGTGCCCCTGGGACCTCACTGCCGGTGCGTGCACCTCACGAGAGGGTCATTCAAAGAGGAGAGGAGAACCGCGTGTGTCAGCAGGGCGAAGGAAAGGAGGGGGCGGCCCGCCATTGACCGGGAGAGCGAGCGCAGTGAGAGGTGCATGGGAGAGCGGCTTGGAAGACGAGAGCTGCGCGGAGAGGCAGAGGGAGGGAGGACAGCCTGTGCCGCGTGTGTGACAGGGATAGGGAGTGAAGGGAGGGAGAAGCGGAGACAAGAAATCAACAGAATGAAAGTGTGCGCGGGTAAGTGACCGAGGAGAGAGAGGGCTATAAGGGTGGCGGAAGCTGCGGAGGAAGCAAATATAGTAGATATAAGGTGAAATGGAGGTCTCTCAAAAGATATGTAGTACTTGGACTGCAGTTGAAGCCAGGTGCGCAACTACACCCGAACTTCGAGGCGGGGGGGGCTTTTGGGGTGCTACGGGCAGGACACGCTTTTCCAGAAATCGGCTCAGAGTTATCCTCATAGGCAATATTAGAGAAAGAAGTGACAAACTGCAGTTTAAACATATAAGACAAACCTGATATAGCAAACATGTTTTGAAGATAAGACACTGTCCCCAGAGTGGCCTTTAAAAAGCATATTAACACCACCCCTTTTCCCAATTCACTGATTCATCTTGTGGCAGGGCTATCTGCTTGTGAAATATTTATCCTGTTAATTCCAGAAAATGCTCATGACCCATTGTTGACTGAAGTTACAATTTCAGTTTACGCAATGGGATGTTGCAAAATATTCATGGGTGTTTCTGCTCTTATATGCAGGTCTCAGAATATTAGGCTTTGTGGCAGTGCTTCATTTGAGTTGGTGGTTGTAAGTGGAACTCACTTGCATTCACTTTTGGTGTCCTTCTACTTATTTTTCATTTATTTCAGACCAAAAGCTTAAAAAACCCAAAAGGGGGAAGAGCAAGATGGAAAAACTGTGATAAAGGGGGAAAGCAAATACGGAAAAAACCCTGCAAGAGTGAGATAAAGAGCCTTAAGAAGCACACCTGAGAGAGTGGCTAGTCTCCTCCCACATACTGGTTACCTTGAATACAGTATCGAGAAATATTGCTTGCCATACTCCGGGGAGTTCAGTCATCTAAAAATACGTAACTATGTGTCACTTTGCCATGGGAGGGAATCGTCTGCGATGCTGTAATAGTATTCACTAATAATATTGCTGAAACATCAGGACGTGCTCACTGTGTGCATTAATTTCAGAGTCAACTATGGTTTTATCGATAGGCTAATCGAATTGGCGAACAGAGCTTCTCAGTAAGGATTTTCCCTTATTCAGCATGGCCATGGCATTCACCATAATGATGCAAAGGCTTCTGTGCATATTTGTTTCCTTCCCAATTTACATTTGTGCTGTGCAGAATAAGCAGTTTGTTCTGCCCCCCCCCATCCCAGCGCACCAACGGACAGGCCAGTTGCTGGAGCTCCAACAGCCTCATGCCTATCCTTCCTCCCACACCAACCCACCCTCTCAGTTCGCTCTCCCCTACTGCAGCAACCCACACACCACCCGTTCCTTTCCGCCATAAGATCCAGATTCAGAGAGTAATTAGTATGGCCTTGACCACGTGGCATATTTTTTACTTTAAATCAGGAACAAATACAGATAGGAGAAGAGAGTGACAAGCTTAGCCACTTTGAAATGCAAGCAATGCTGTCCATTTTAACAATAGACAATGCTGTTACTTCTATGCTAAATCTCTGCTCCAGTCCTTTCTGCAGACACAGTGCACACTTTACTCTTACACTGTCCCCTCTGCAGACTGCCAATTCTGCTTATCAGTGGCAGCTAAAGATCTTTGGAAGAGGTTGGGTGTGATACTTTCCCTGAATTCCAGCGAGCAAAACTAGTAAACAGTCTTCTTGTAGGTGGTTTTGGGGAGAGTTGGCTCTTTCCCCGAGAATTTTTGTAAAAGGTTTGGGTCAAATTTGCTTTAACGCCATGGACCCTGAAAAGCCATTCATCAAATATGCCAGTACTTTCATGGTGTGCCAGGAACGCCTGGCCTTTCCTTGAAGTAGGTCCCATTTTTTTCAAATGTCATAAAACAAAAATTATTTCCACTATGCCAAAGACAGCATTTTTTCATGTGTGAGCTCCGTATGACAAGGATTACATACAATAAGCCAGCGCCCGAATTTTGTCATAGACACTACCCTTAGTCATGGGTTCTGCCAAACATTTCCTCTGGCAAACAAAGGTCAGCATTTTGCCATCAGCACCCTCTTTAAAAAGAGTAAGATCTCTTAGGACAAGAATGATCTCAAATTGTCAGTTTCAGCATTTTTTTTGATGCACCTGATATGCTAAGAATTACTTGCAGCGTGTCAGGGCCTGAAATTTTGCCACGAGTAACACCACTCATCCATATGATATTAGTGCTGTTGTCCATAAAGCAAGAATGAGCTCCAGTATGCCGTACTAGCATCCCTTTGCAAGCATAACACCCATGCACTCACATATAAAAACATACTGACACAGACTCTGTTTCTCCCAGACAGTTTTTAACTAAGCCTGGGCAGAGTTCGCGAAGCAGCGCTACGCAGAACTCCACAAAGTTACAAAAAACCTCTGCTGCGCTAGGCGGAGTTCTGCGAGTGGGCGGAGTTGCTTGTCCCACCCATTCGCGTGGTGTGTCCGCTGTACGCACATGGGCACAGCCATCTTATTTCTTACTCTGTTTATGGAGCTGGGGCCTCCTTTTCCATCCTTATTCAATCTTTGCAATCCTTGCTTTCTAAAACTTTTTTTCAATCTTTTTTATTTATTATCTTACCCTTGTCTTTCTAAGTGTGTATTTGTGTTTTTTTCTACTTTACTCTGTGTTTTTGGTGAGTTTTGTACTTTTTTATTTTTTAGCTTTCCTATTTCCTTATTACCTAGTCCTTTCTTCTTTTTACCTGTTTCTTTTTTCTCTCCCCCCCTGCCCCATGGCAGATAAGGGCGTACCAAGGAGCGGCCACCTCCCTTGCGAAAGGCGGCGCCAGGCAGCGGGGTGTAGCCCGTGCCCTGTGTTCTGAGGTAGAGGTGGCAGCGCTGTTTTTTTATATACAGCTCCACCTCCCCTCCACCCTGGCTGCAGGTGGCAGGCCTGGGTCCAGGTACGGGATGAGGGAGCGCCAACAGCACTGGGCGAGGGTGCGCCGGGCAGTTTACAGATGCTCTGGGGTCCGGCGTACCCATCAACAGTTGGCGCATTGCTGGTCCGACTTCCTGGACTGAGAGCAGGACCTGTTGGACTCGAAGGAGTTGAGATTCCGGGGCTAGGCGAATAATTATTAAAATTATTAATTTTTATTATTACTTGTGTGTTCTATTCTATAGCTAATAATTTCACCCAAATAATAGCAGGCATGCTGCTCACATGCAGGGGAGTTATGTTTTCAAATGCTATGTAATTGTCTGTTATTCTAGACAGGTTCTTAGCTTATTTGGCGCCACCCACCTAACCTAGTTATCGAATCGTACATGTTGCCGCTCGCTTGGGCTGATGTGATTAGTGATGATTATGTAAGACCTTTTGTAATTAGTTATTTGTAATTTCGTAACAGCATGGTGCATGCCACACAGACGGTGCAGGGATGTTTGTGAACAACATTCATTTTTCAATGGAAGCTTGTGCTGTGGGCCTTTTTCACCTGCCACACAAGCTTCCATTGACAAATTGAGGTTTGCGACCGCCCTATGGCCTATAAGGGACCGCGGAGCAAACCTAAGGTCAGGCAGTTCCCGAACCGCAATGGCATCTGCCCGACATCATTGTAATCATTATAATAAGGCCCTTAGTGATTAGTGCATTGGTCCGTCAAAGGGGGTTGACTTGAGACTAAGAGATTTCAAGTAAGATTTGAGAAGAAGCAAACATCATTTGTTGCAATTTATTATTAGTAATTCCAAAATGCAGTTTATTAAATTTGGAATATGAGTGGACTAGGTAGGGTTTTTGGAAATTTTGAATAGGATAGGACAACATTGTATATACTACAACTATTTGATCTGATTTAGAAAAGTTAAATGTTATTGTGATTGCTTTTCCTATCAAAATATATTTTGGGGAGATTTTATTTATTACTGCTAATCTTTTTTAGGTCTCGCAGAAGACCTATTGAGATGAAACCAGAAAGCTAAACCAGGCGGATTTTGCCGAGTGCATGCGTGTCCGTGCACGCGCTTTCCATTTGCTTCCCGAGCCGCCTGCCTGCTTCACACTTCAAGGGAATGCGACCCCCGCCCACGCAATGCCGAGAGCCAGCGCTTCCCTCCCATTCGCTCACTCCCCTTCTCCCCCGCCCCCACCCCATCCAACTTGTTCTTTCTTGTTGACCCTGCTCCCCTGCACTTTGCCATCTGTAAGTAAACCCCAGCCTTCTTAGTCGAAGTCCTACTTTTGTGTATCTAATGCGAGTGAGCTATGCTGAGCCTAAGGCAGCCTCGCCTCCCGTACTTAGTAGGGCGGTGACGTCATGCTACAACCAGCAGCTTTCTTCAGCCAGCTGCCGAGGATTGAAGGGGGCGCTGCTTTCAACACTTGCCCAGCCCCCTCCCAGCCCTGCCTTTCATCTGTTCAGCTTCAACCGGTGCCCGACATCGCACCCCTGCTGCCGCACGAGCGCTTGTTAGTGCACGTCCTGCCCACCTTGTCTAAAGTTGTGTTCTGACGATCCATTCTCTCCAGTGTGCCCATGCCCCTCCAAAGTGTCCGTATTTATATGCTTCCCGAATTCTCAAATATTCAAGTATATCAGGATTTGCTGCCATAACTTCAGTCCCCGAACATCGCGCTGTTTTGCGAACATCAGCTTGATACTTTCGACGAACAGAGATTGAGAAATCGACTTTAGAAAAAAAATGCTTTATTTTACGCATGCGTGAAAAACAGTCGCTGCACACTTGGATTCAATGGACTACGGAAAGCTTACAGACAGCGCATGAGGGGTCGCCGCCTCTACAGAGTCCCAAGCAGCTCATTGTGGGCTTTGCGTTTCTTTCACCGTTTACGGTCTCGCAGTTGCTGAATCAGTGCTCTGCTTTTCCTCTGTTGCATGGCGTCACATGCAGTGGTAACAATTAGTCTTCTTATAGTAAAACGTTGTGTGTGTGTCAACAATACACGCCACCCCTTTTGCTTTGCCAATGCTTTTTTTTATTCAATCACAAAGTCTGCAGGTAAAAATCAGCCCTCGAAATCCCTGAATCCACCTTCGTGCAACCCTGCTCTGTGCCTGCCAGACCCTGGTGCTTGGAAGCAGCCCTGTGCGTCGCTAGCCCTGTGTGCTGCCAGCCTGGCACTGGCAGTGTCTGCCACAGAAGAAGGCAGCTTCGTGTTCTTCTAGCCCTCCCTGTGTTAAGCCAGAAAAGCACAGCAGCAGTTCATCGCGCATCCACCCTCGTGAGCTGCCTACCAGCCCTGCATGTTGGCTGCCAGCCCCGTGCAGCTACCAATGGGCTCTGCCACCCCTAAATGCAGTCTTGGCATTCGCCAGCCCTCATCACGGCTAACACTGCACAGTGTAAGCCATTCACTCTTGTCTGCCGGCCGGCGAAACACAATGTCATCACCGCACATTTGGTGCTGAAGGATGCTTTGCCCTCCTACAACGCTAACCGTAGCACTTACTGTCAGCCACGAAGATGCCTCTAATAACCTCCAAGGCTGCACCATGCACTAAGGCAGTCTTTCGATCAGCTGCCCATGCGCACCACCTCTGTTCCATCCATGAATGCAGCCATGTGCAATGCCTGCCCTGCAAGCCTTCATGTTCTGTATCAGCACCACACACCACCTGCTTGAAGGTAGGTCAATGCTGTGCCGAGTACACTATTTGCCAGCCCTGTGTACTAACAGTTCTGCTTGCAAATAAAGCAATCGCCTTTCAAGCCCTGCTAATGACCACACTGGTGTGATTTCTTTTAACCCTACAGTGTTTCAAACCCTTTCGTTAGCTTCATAAAGACGTAGAGAAGCTGTCACTGCTTGTTTGCTGCCCTCCCCTTGCTGAGTGTGTTGCTTTAATTATTTTCTTTTTACCTTCTCCCCCGCCCCCCACCCCATCCGACTTGTTCTTTCTTGTTGACCCTGCTCCCCTGCACTTTGCCATCTGTAAGTAAACCCCAGCCTTCTTAGTCGAAGTCCTACTTATGTGTATCTAATGCGAGTGAGTTATGCTGAGCCTCAGGCAGCCTCGCCTCCGGTACTTAGTAGGGCGGTGACGTCATGCTACAACCAGCAGCATCGCATGTGATATGTAATCCAGCAATACTTATATCTGTGCTTCCCCTGTGCTCACATGGGTAAGTGTAGTGGAGCCGCCTGCCTGCTTCACACTTCAAAGGAATGCGCCCCCGCCACTGCCCTCTCACACACTTCCCCCTAATTCGGACGTGCGCGCCGCGCTCTCCTTCTGCTGCCACACGCATTCAGCTCACCAGGCTGGACAACCCCTCACCCCCCCATACGCTCGTTCGCCAAAGTCCCTCCCACCCTTCCTTAGATCTTCACTTTTGTTTGAACTTTCAGTATGAGTTTTCACAGGCCTGAAGGCACTGGAGTGATTTACATGAGCCGCAGTGGACATGTGCCTTAACAGGCGAGCCTCACTGATATACATTAGAGAGGGTTTCATAGTAAATTAACAAACTAGCTTGAAAAGTTTGCTTTGCACATTAGACAAGAACCTATTTGCATTGAGTACAGAAAGTGGGCCTGGTCTGAACCAGAAGGTTGCGGCGGCAGAAATCAACAGATTGCGTCTGGCATCCATATACCAACAGAAACAAACGCACAGATGGTGGCCGAGTCTATCTGAATGCCCCGACACACAGTCAGTTTTGTCGGTCAGATTCCATGATATAGCGTATTGTTCACAAATGGTCTATTTATATCTATTTCCTTGGGGCTAAATGTTTCTCCTTATTGATTACTGGCAATATTATGCTTGCATCTCTCCATCCCGCGCTAGAAAGCCAGGAAAGGTGCTAATGAAATGTTGAATATTCACAACGCGCATGCTACTAAGGAAACACTGCACTGTGTATTTATATGTGTAGGTATGTAGGAGTGCCTGTGTGTGTGTACGCTTGTATATGTGCATGCTTGTGTAAGCATATCTCCTCTTGGTAATGCTGTATATGTATGTGCATGCTTGCTTATGTGCATGTCTATGTGCGCGTGTGTGTCTGTGTTTGTAGGTGCTTGCATGCGTATGTATACGTGTGTGGTTGCATCTAACTGTGTATGCGGCTGCAGGTAGCTGTGTTTCCAAATGTGTGCATGTCCATGTGTGCATTTGTGTCTGTGTATGTATGTCCCCATGTATCTGTGCACACAGATGTGCTTTTAAATAAAGTTGGAGTAAGTGTCCTTCGGCTCCCCCATTCCTTTTATCCATCCATCCCCCCACTCCATCCATCCCCCCCACTCCATCTATCCATCCCCCCACTCCATCCATCCATCCCACTCCATCCATCCATCCATCCCACTCGTTCCATCCACCCATCCATCCCACTCGTTCCATCCATCCATCCATCCATCCATCCATCCCACTCCATCCATCCACCCCCCACTCCATCCATCCATCCATCCATCCCCCACTCCATCCATCCATCCATCCCACTCCATCCATCCACCCATTCATCCATTCCACTCCATCCATCCATCCACCCCCACTCCATCCATCCATCCATTCCACTCCATCCATCCAACTCCATCCATCCGCCCCACTCCATCCATCCATCCACCCCCAACTCCATCCATCCATCCATCCATCACCCCACTCCATCATCCCACTCCATCCATCCACCCCCCACTCCATCCATCCATCCCCCCACTCCATCCATCCATCCCCCACTCCATCCATCCATCCATCCATCCATCCCCCACTCCATCCATCCATCCCACTCCATCTATCCATCCCACTCCATCTATCCACCCCACTCCATCATCCATCCCACTCCATCCATCCATCCCACTCCATCCATCCCCCCACTCCATCCATCCCCCCACTCCATCCATCCCCCCACTCCATCCATCCATCCCACTCCATCCATCCATCCCACTCCATCCATCCATCCCACTCCATCCATCCATCCCACTCCATCCATCCATCCCCCACTCCATCCATCCCCCACTCCATCCATCCCCCACTCCATCCATCCCACTCCATCCATCCCACTCCATCCATCCATCCATCCATCCATCCATCCATCCATCCCACTCCATCCATCCATCCCACTCCATCCCACTCCATCCATCCATCCCCCCACTCCATCCATCCATCCCACTCCATCCATCCATCCCCCCACTCCATCCATTCACCCCCCACTCCATCCATTCATCCCTTCACTCATCCATCCATCACCCCACTCCATCCATCCATCCCCCCACTCCATCCATCCATCCATCCATCCCACTCCATCCATCCATTCCCCCCACTCCATCCATCCATCCATCCCACTCCATCCATCCATTCCCCCCACTCCATCCATCCATCCCCGCACTCCATCCATCCATTCCCCCGACTCCATCCATCCCTTCCCGCACCACACTCCATCCCTCCCCCGCGAAAGTTTAAACTATTAACATTGTAAATGACAAATCTATTAATTTCGCTATTTTCAAAACCAACACATAAGTAAAAAAATGTTGTGCCTTTCTGCCCTCTGCATCACCACATCATCACTCAGCGCTACCCCAGCATCGCTCACCACATTATCACTCAGCACCACCACATTATCACTCAGCACCACCACAGCACCACCACAACATCACTCAGCAGCACCACCACATTATCACTCAGCACCACCACATTATCACTCAGCACCACCACATTATCACTCAGCACCACCACATTATCACTCAGCACACCACATTATCACTCAGCACCACCACAGCACCACTCTGCACCACCACAGCATCATTCAGCACCACCACAGCACCACTAGGCACCACCACATTATCCTTCAGCACCACCACAGCACCACTCGGCACCACCACAGCACCACTCAGCACCACAACAGCATCACTCAGCACCACCACAGCACCACTCAGCACCACCACAGCACAACTCAGCACAACCACAGCACCACTCAGCGCAACCACAGCACCACTCAGCGCAACCACAGCACCACTCAGTGCAACCACAGCACCACTCAGCGCAACCACAGCATCACTCAGCAGAACCACAGCATCCCTCAGCGCAACCACAGCATCACTCAGCGCAACCACAGCATCACTCAGCGCAACCACAGCATCACTCAGCACCACCATAGCATCACTGGTTCAAATATGTTCTCTCAATTTTTCAAGCTTTATTACAAATGTCACAAAAATATGTTAATATTTCACTTGTGTTCTTGGATTTTCGTAACAATAAAATACACTGAACATAATCTTCACAAAAGTTATTTACAAAAGTTTAAGCTATTGCCATTATAAATTACAATCACTTTTGTTTAAGTATTAATTATTTAAAAAAATTAAATGCCATTGTTATTTGTAATATCAATACATCTAAGTCACGTAAATACAAAACATGTTGCGTTACAAATGCTATAGGTGTCACATTTGCGAAAGTTATAACTATTGGCATTGTAAATGACAAAGCTATTAATTTAGCTATTTTCAAAAACAACACATAAATAAAAAAATTGTCATTTACAAGACCAATAGCTCAAACTTTCCTAATGCGAGACCTATTGCATTGCAAATGCTTGTTTATTATCTGGGTCTCACTCTGACTGAACAGATGGGATGGGGCCCTCAGATGAATAAGGCTAACTTAAAACTGATCCAGGCAGTTGCGGGGATTCTAAAAGTACAAAAAAGCTGTGTTTTAAAAAACATAAGTCCAGCATTGGAAATCTATAGGGTTCAAGCCAGGTCAGCCATACTCTATGGGGCGGAACTGTGGGGGCACAAGCCCCATAATGCCCTCGCAGTTACTGAAAACAATTTTCTAAGACAAATTTTGACCCTGCCAAAAAAGACCCCATTAGTTCTGCTCAGGATGTATTTAAATATTTTCCCTGTTGCGGACCTTATTTCGGCACGTCCGCTGCTATATTGGCGGTGGTTGTGGTGTACCCCTGAGCTGTTTAGCTACCGGGAGGAACTAAAAGTGGTGTTGGCTTCTCTGGGGGCGGGTAGTATACCCTGGCTTTCTTATGTAAAGCACTCTTTTAGGGCAATTGGCATGGAAAACCTTTGGACTGACCCTGAAGCATCCTGCCAAGCCATTTCCAAAATACTCCGGTGCTAAAAGAGTATAAACTGACAAAAACCTTTCAGCTAGTAAATCCATCAACCCTAACGGATAGGTTTCTAGATTTTAAGCGTCACAATGAATTTGAGGGGGTTCTTGATTCCATACATCCTACCTTAGCAAAGAAGCTGTTCCTTCAATTCAGATTTGGAACCCTGCCGCTACATGCGTTTACTAACAAATCGGCAGGAGTCCCAAGTCGTTTGTGTCCTGGGTGCCACACGGTTGAAGTATCCTTAGTATATGTTATGCTTTTTTGCGTGGCATATAAATACCCAAGGTCTAAATGGATTATTCAACTTTGTAAGAATTTGGGCGTCAGAAATTTTTTTTTTTTTAAGGATCCTACAAACTGATACCAATCCTGTCTATGTGGTTGCGGTATCAAAATTCTTGTTTGCTATGTGGACAATTTGTTGCAATCTATTAAAATCGGAACCGTCTAAAAGTAATGATAGTAATTGATTCTCTGACAGACCGAGCCCCCCAATTCATTTATGGAGCGCTTTTTTTTTTAGGGAGATTGATAGGTTTGCTCTTAGGGTTGAGTGATGTGGGATGTTAGTTTTAGAGTTTTTAGAATTTTATGAATTTGTATAGTTAAATTATATTCTTAAATTGTCTTTTAGTAATTATCTAATCCCATAATGACAATCGTATAAAATGGTATTAATTTCCCCTGCTTATTGCCAGTGTTTATTTGAAACTTTGAATTTATCCTGGATCTGTATTAATTATTGTTGATAAATGAATGTGCTTTTATGGCTATATCTAGCCGTAATAAAGTTTTGAAATGAAATGAATACAGCCAGGTAAAACCGGGGGGAGATATTTACAAGAAAATGGCGAGGCGTGGCACGCAATTTGTTGTATTATTTAAAAAACCGCAACGATGCGCCATATTTACAAAACTACTGCACTCCCCTGTGTTTTCTCCTTGCACTCAAAGAAAGAGAAAAAATGAGGAAAAATACACGTTTTTCTCCTTGTTGTGCCAATCTAACACCTACTATTCAGTGGCGTTAGTTTTTAGCGCTGCCTCAGATGTGCAGATCCTTGTAAATCTAAGGCAGCGTCAAAAGCAATGGGTGTTGCAGAGGAACACCCATTGCATGCCCCTTTCACGCAGATAACTGTGTGAAAGAGGACGATATTTACGTAAAGTGGCTTGATGCCGTTTTAAAAATAAGGAGCAGGGTATTGCGCCACCGGCACGTCAGAAAAAGTTACGTCCGGTGGCACAATGACCTTGTAAATATGCCTCCGGGTCTGCACTGCAATTTTGTTGTCCATGAGGCTAAACTTGTAATTACACAGGAGTGGCAGGGTGGTCCCACATGGTACCATTTCTTTATGGGTGCAGATTACCACCCCTTAGGTACTGGGCAAATTGTAATTGATGCCAATGTTACCCAAGTATTGATTTCACTCTCCGTAGGCCTTCACTGGAAGGAAATCGCATGCATACCTATTAGTCAGGAACTTGTGGAAAAGTAAGCTGAGAAATGAAGAAGAATAAAGGTGTGGGGCTACCCCTGGTTTTCTTTTGTGTAGGCAACAGTCATCTTCCATCTTGCCCTTACAATTATATACATAACAGATGTGCTGTTGTCTAAAGACAATCAAAGCAAATTGCGATTTTGGGGCATTGGTGACTCCATGGGGATTTTAAGTGTTGGGGTTAATTACCAGGGATTTCAAGGTTTATCCTTAGGGTACCTTCAGAAATGAGGAATTATGGGAGGAATTGGAAATTCCACTCCAAATTCCTCTGGTAATTCCTCACATGTCAAGGTGAAACACACTATATCTTCAGATTTACTATAGATCTTGCAATGCTGATGGGGCTGGCAATTGCTGTTACTTACTAGCCCGTCGAAATTACAGGGTGCATGTATGGAGGCCATTAATGTATGAGTGAAGCCAGTATGAATCCTGGATTCTTTGTACCACACACCAAAATTATAAATGCTGCCATCAGCCCACCCTGGGAAGAGGGATATAGGGGACTGCCATTCCCAACCACGGAATTCACTACAGGTATCGTGCAGAGCACTACATTTGCGTTTTGGATATTGGCTGCTTATGATGATCTAAAAATAAAACAATATGATAGAAAGTCCAGGCAAAAAGGTAACATGATAGGCATGGAATAGCTGCATAGATGGCTGGGGCACTTTTCTTTTTCCCATTCACCTAATAAGAAAATGGCCCAGTATTGTTTCAGAATGTCAGTGTCAAGTCAAGTCAAGTCAAAAGGTATGTTTATTTAGATCTTAATCTTTAAACAAATATATAGCAATTTACTTATTTAAAACATTCCACAGCATGCTCACAGGTTAGTTAAAGATAAAGTATTGTTCCACAATTAATAAAATATCCTGACTCCAGCTTTGTAGCATTTAAAATCAATACTCCTAAAATCACTTCCTTAGTCAAAACCTTACCCCATATGGGTTAATAAAACCAACCAATTTTCCTAGACAAGATTTAAATTTGTTCATTATAAAATTCTAAAATATTAATTCTGACTTATTATGAAACTCTGTACTACCTTTATAAACTTCCCTAAGGCAATTGCAATGTCAATACTAGGCAATTCTGTAATGAGATCAATCGCTTCCACTCGAGTTGTTATACCATATTTTACAAATATTGGGCGCAGCCACAGTTTACGCAGTTCTAAGATATCTATACAGTCCAACAGAATATGAACAGAATCCCTTTTGTACCTAGCCTACATTTGCAACACCCATTTCGATCCAACATTTTGGTTTTAATTACTCTATTTATTAGCCATGGGTTAATCCCAATGCGCAACCTTAGAATCTCTTGTCTCAATCACGGGTTTGGTAGGGTGTCCAAATAGGAGAACCAGTTTTCCTTTGCCCATGGGTTCATCATAAATTCTACTGATATTTTCTTGCCGAGGTATTCCCTATCAGCTCTTCTTTAACTCTTTTTTTGTGCATTCTACCTTTAGCGTATCTCGGCATATGTCCACTTTTATGATCTGACAGGCCTGTACCATTTTCTTTCTACACATTTTTGCCCAGTTTAGGTTACTTAATTGTATCTCTTTCCGACTCCATTGTGCGACTTTTTGTCCTTTTTCATTTTCAAGTCGTTTTCAAAATCTGATCGCTGCTACTTGTGATTGTACCCCCCAAGCCGTTGTTACTAGTACTGATCTTATTGCTTGCACCATTGCTGATGGGGGCAGGGATAAAAGGTTTTTCAGGCATTTTCCTTCCTCTAAGTCCCAGGCTCCCTTACCGCTCAAATAAAGGATTTCTGCTCCATAGAGTACTTGCGGTAAATCATTGCACTGAAGGCCTTCAGTAGTGGTCGGTGAGACATATCCCCATAGTCTCGATTAAAGATTTTTAGACCAGCAATTGATGTTTGTGCCGTCGCTTTTTGGGCTTCTAGGTGTGTATACCAATTTAATGTTTTGTCGAACCACACCCCTTGGTAGCTGTATTCTTTAACGGATTCTAATTTAAAATCTCCTAAAAACCAATTAAACTTAGACGCTTTTTTTCCAAAGCATAGAATTTTTGTCTTGTCTAAGTTTACCGTTAAAATTATTTTTACACAATATTCATTAAAAGATTTAGCTTCCTTTGAAAGCCTATTTCCGTCTGGTCGACTATTACGAGGTTGTCCGCGTATAAAAGACACGGCACCTTCTTACCATTCATTCTTGGGCTGGCACTACCCTCCACTTTGAGGCAATCTGGAAGATCCGAAAGAAATATAGAAAATAGCTGGGGGCCAGTACACAGCCTTGCCTTAAACCGTTTTCAATAGGTATTTTTGGCGTTAATGTCCCCTCAGTGTCCCTAATTACTTGAGCCCAATTGCCTTGGTGTAATTCTTTTATTATAGTCAACAGGTCTTTTGGTATATTTTTGCTAATTAGTGTTTCCCAGAGGCAATCCCGGTCCACTGAATCAAAGGCGGCTCGGAAGTCCACGAAGCAGCAGCAGAGCTTTCCGTGCTGTTCAGTTGACTTCCTTGCCATTGCCCATAGTGAAAAACAGTGGTCTATTGTGGAGTGCCCCTCTCTGAATCCTCCCTGTTCAGTGGGTACAATTGAGTACTCGTGAATCCAGGCATTTAGTCTATTTAGGACAAGTTTAGAAAAAACCTTTTCCCCTATATCCAAAAGGTTTATCAATCTGTAATTTTGAGGTTCACCCATACTGCCTGTCAGTGTCCATGGAGGCTTCCTATTCATTCAGGTAAGTTTTACTCCTTGCACCCTGGCATGCATGCTCACTAGATGATCAGTACGAAAACAAATATTGAGAGAACATTATGAATGTAGGCATGAAGTCAGAAAAAGAATTCCTAGGCTGTATTAATTTAGTGCACCATTTGTGTGGGCTTGGAATGGTTATATGGATTAAAGGGATTTGGAGAATCCAGAGAACCTTGAGAGTCTACCTCCTGATCTGTGTCGTGACACAGGGCACTTTCCAACATGCACCCCACTGCTCAATTCCAACTCGAAAATGATATGACCGGAGGCATGGCTTGGATGGCACGGACGATAGACGCCTTAGTCCGGTACCTCCGCCACCTCGAGGAAATGAAGGGCGAATATAACGGCGAACTAACCCCATTTCGGACGCAAAGGAGAAGGAAGGGTGTCTGAAGCAACGGGGCACAAAGCAAAGGAATTTATCCGGAAAGAAAAGGAGAAACAAGCAAGAAATAAGCGGAAAGGTGCAGGCGAGGAGCTGAAGGGACGAGCACAAGATGGCGGGACACTGAGCCGGCCAGGAACACACCCAATTTAAAAGGAACCATAAGCAGCCAGGCAGTAGAAGGGCTGCAAGTGAGACTGTACCTGAGCCTAGCCGATCAGCGGTACAGCAGACGAGCCGGTAAGCGGATACAATACCACGGGGAACAGCATACTCTGAGGCGGCACAGGAAGCGTGAACGAAACCAAAAGCCTCATTGAGCGCGGCCATCTTCAGAGCTATTCCCGGAAGCTGGCGCGCGAGACGCGGAGCTGCAGAACCCCGATGACCAAATAAGCCGGAAGCCTGCACCTAGTAAGCCAGAACGGTCCAGCCTGAATACCGAGCGCCCACAAAGCCATAAGCAGCGCTTTAGCAAAGAAGCGCCACAGAACAACAAGCATCGCACATAGTAAAGCAGCGACTGCGCCAAGCGCAAGAACAAAACCAAAAGAATCACTGAGGCGGCCATTTTACAGCAACACCAGAGACAACATGGCGGCGCACAGAGGCTGATGTGTGAGACAGTGTGATCAGAGAAGCTCCAAAGGCAAAAACAAACTAGCTGCACAGCAGGGGGCGCAAATGGAGAGAAACAGCTAACACGCCACAGTCGTCAGAGAAGGCAGACACAAGAGGCAAAACCAATACGGCGCAACCAAACGAAACCAAAAAGAACACTGGGCCCGGCCATCCTAAGGGAACGCCAGAGACAACATAGCGGAACACAGAAGCTGACGTGGGGGAATGACGGGGCTCCTGTAATCACCGAGGGGCAGGAAGAAGGCAGAGAGTCATACAACCCACCAGAAGCTAAACAGGCCGGCAGGCGTCACCCGGTAACAGAAAAAGGGCCTGGCCATAAAAGCGCCAACAAGAGTGCGCCAACAAGAGTGCGCACATTGCCACAGTGCCAGCAGAGGACCAAAAAAAAGCACCCAAGAGATGAGCACATGCACACTGACGAGGTGGGAAACACTAAAATCAAGCTCATAAGCGGAGCCAACTGGAACTAGCTCAAGAGAGCTTCCGGCCACGAACTTGAGTTTTCCTTGGACAAGGCGCCCTAAGCCTGCAATGCGAGGGACAGCAGTAGGCACATTTGAGCTGGCCAAGACAAGGACAAGAACGGTCCGATGGCCAAGTAGATTCCGCTCGGATATTGCACCCACACTCGGGGGAACAATTGCAAGAGGCACAAAAAGCGACCCGGCAAAGCCGCAGAAGGACGACAGGCTGTACACATACCAGGCCAGAAGGGGCTTCGATACCAGGGCGGGACACGACAAAAAAAACGCCAACGACAACAAAAAGGTCAGGAAAGATCTACTGGAATCGCCAATAAAGATGAAAGACCACAAAAACGAAATAACACTGGACACACTCCTAAAGAAAATAAACAAAGGAAATGAGCTAGCAAAGCTACAAAAAAGACAATAGACAACATACAACTAGAGCTGGCCGCCATAAGAGCAGACCAATGCAAAACGAACTGCAGAATAGACGCAGCGGAAAAGAGAATAAGCGACCTAGAAGACAACACCATTAAAGCGCACAAGGACATGGGGTACGTGGCCAGGACAACGAACAATCTGCAGAAGCTGCTGGCGGAGCAGGACGATCGCAGCAGGAAGGGGAACATAAGGCTCCTGGGCATACCTGAAGGGGAAGAGGAAGCTCAAGGTTCATGCGCAGCCCTACTCGAAGACCTCCACCCGTAGCTAACTGGTTTGAAGTTCGACAATGTATAAGGCCTGTAGGGTGCCAGCGACCAAACCACAACAGGGATGAGGCACAAGACCAATCATATGTAAGCCACTCCGCGTGAACCACACAGAAGCAATCTTCACCTTTGCTAGGAAAGGACAGAACCTGAGATGGAGCGGACAGAAGATCGTCATAACACAAGACTTCTCGAAACTAATGGTGGAAACCAGGAAGGGATTTCTAGCCCTGAGAGACAAACTTTAGTGTGAAGTAGTGTGGCTCACTGGTTAGAGGCGGCAGACCCGAGAGCAGAGGACGGCTCGGGACCAGGGTTCGATTCCCGGCGCGGCAGGTTTCTGGACCAGGGTCAGCGGACTCGATAATTCTCTCGCCTCGGTGCCCACTCTGATCAGCGATCACACTCGGCAACTCTGGGCATTAGCTTGCCTCATCTTCACTAACGGCCTCACCAGACCGCTGGGGATGCCTGGTCTCACCCTGGAGATACCCATTCAGGGACCATCTCTCAGGGAAGCCAGGAAGGGTTTCGCAGCGGTCGAAGCGCCTTGGGACCCTACGGGTAAGTAGTGCGCTATATAAATGCCTATACATTTACATTTACAAACTCCGGAAAGATAATATAACTTTCAGCTGCCCAGCACCGGCAAGAACGAAGATTACGGACGCAGAACTTTTATTATCGAAGACCCCAATGAACTAAGGAAGTACCTACACGGCCCGGACCCAGACGACATGGAGTCACAGGGCCAAGGGACAAACAAGAGAAGAGCTACACCGGACAAAGCTGAAGGAGGAGCAGACGATTGCAAAACACTGACTTTAACAGGAACAACCTACCTACCTCATGCTACCGCAAACCGCAACTCAAACAAGATCATAGGAACTATGAGGCACATGCATCATTCGAAATTGCATTCGCAAACGGTGTGAATCGCTAAATTCGGCCGTTTGCAAATGCAATTTCATCTGTTGGGATGCATCAAGCTGAAAGTGAAATTTGCTTTTTTAGGAATCGCAAACGTTTTTGCGATTTCTTAAAGAAATCGTAAACAGTAAGGAATCGCAATTTCTTATCAGAAAAGTGCATGCATGAAAATTCGCAATTAGCGATTTTTTAGAAATCGCAAATTGTAATTCTTATTTTTAGAAGCACTCTGACCAGGTGGTATTTTTTTTTCACACAGACAATCAGGTGAAAGTTATTATGAGGGCATATAAGGGGTACCACAATGCATCTCAGATTCTTTCACAATGGCTGCAGTCATCGTATTGGCACGTAGGTGGAGGTTGAGAGCAGCTGCAAGGAGTAGAAGGATGATCAGTGATAGAATATTCAGTGGTTGCATTACTTTGTTAGGGCAGACAGAGGCAGAAATTTATGACAAGTATAGGTTCAATGGTGACTCTATTTTAGAGTTGATTGCAGATTTGGACCCTATTTTGCAGAGACAAACACTTTGGACCCAAGCCATTCCCACTCATGTACAAGTACTGTGTTCCCTACACCTTCTAGCCTCGGGGTCTTTCCAGGGTGTCATAGCCATTGCTGGTGGGGTGTCGCAGAGTTCCCTTTCTAGATTTTTCAACAATTTTCTAAATGCCATGTTGTTAAGGATTAGGCATTACATTTCTTTTCCAAATACACAGCATGAATTGCTACAAACTAAGTTAGACTTCTATAACATGGCATATTTTCCACATGTCATAGGCTGTATAGATGGCACACATATTCCTATTTGCCCATCTTCAGAAAATGAGTACATTTACCGCAATAGGAAATGTTACCATTCTCTGAGGATCCAAGCCATATGCAATTCAAAAACAGTTATCACTGATTTAGTGGCTAGCTACCCTGGAAGTGTCCATGACTCCTATATATGTAGACATAGTGCCATCCACACACGACTGCTTGCTGGAGACCTTGGAGATGGATATTTTCTTGGTAAGTTTTTCTCAATTTTCATTACTGTACAAATGGCATGTTACTCTTAGTTCATATTCATACATTGTGCTTTCCATTTTCCAAAACCATAGGTGATAGTGCATATGCTGTGAGATCATTTATACTCACACCCTATCTCAATCCCACTACCCGCGAAGAAGAACAGTACAACCATGCCCATATAGCAACCCGCAATGTCATAGAGAGGACTCTTGGTGTCATGAAATCAAGATTTCGCATACTCCATAAAACTGGAGGAGCATTACAATATCGACCAGATGTTTGCTGTAAGATTGTTGCAACATGTGCCATGCTGCACAACGTAGCCACTAAGAGAGGGCTTGAACTGGATTATGAGGATGTACTACCTAACATTGACAATCAACCTCAACAAACCCAAGCAAGAGTACATGGACGAGACACAGCAGAGGGTAGAAGAAGGAGGGCTGAGATCACACAACAATATTTTTAGCAAAGGTATGACGCTTACAATGTTTGTACTGGGTGTTTACATGTAATGTTTATTAACTTCACATTGGAACCATTGTTTTTGATATAAATATCTGAAAACACAGCACACAGAAAGCCTCTTCCAGTTGCTCCAAGCTGAGCTCAAACTGCCAAAAGCCACTCCTGCAGTTCAAACAGGGCTTCAGGTGGGTGTAATTGCTCTCAAGCTTCCTGGCTGTAATCAAAATGAGATGCATCATGTGCGTTTTTTTGCACTTTGCGAATTCCCAAAATGCGAATTCGCAATTAGGAATTTGCATTTTCTCTGCGATTCGGTAAAAATCGCGATTTTTACCGACTCGCTAAAAAATGCGAAAAAATTAATGCATAGCTTTTTGCAATTCCTTATTTGCGATTCCCTATTTCTCACAAATAACGAATCGCAAAAAGAAACGATGATGCATGTGGCCGCTAATCACGTGCAACACACTACCTCAATCGACTATTGCCAAAGAAGAAGCACCAATATCCTTTTACTTCTTGCTTGAGCTGCCAAGCCAATATGGGCACATGCAGCACGATAACTAATAAATCTGTATTGAACTCAGGGGGCGGAAGGGGGGAGGGCCCTTGCTGTCGCACGTCTACAGTACCAGTCATGGGCGGTGGGGGGGAGGGGCGGCAAGTGTTTCCAATACAATCATATGCGCTTTTCTCATTCTATGTCTTTTCTATACTTAGTTTCCTACCCACACCTAGCACACACCAAGGGGACAGAACCACAGCCTTAGCGATCAAGATGAAACCTATAAGCCGATATAGCAAAGCATGGTCACACACTAAGACCAGTCAAGCTAAGACGATAGAGAAAGAACCTTCAGAGCACACCAAACTAGATAGCGAGAGGAGTACACAGCCATGACAACGCAAACACAAAGCCAACTGAGCTCAAGGTGGTGTCCCTTAACGTAAAGGGCCTCAACCACCCAATCAAACCAAGGAAGACACTAAACTACCTGGCCAAACTCAAAGGGGACGTGTACGTCCTCCAGGAGACTAAAATCTCCTGAGAGGACGCACAACGCCTTAAATCGAGATGGATAGGGGAGGTTTTTGCTCACCAGCCATACGTAAGAAAAGAGGGGTCATCACAATAATAAGCAAGAAAGCTAATCTAACCCTACAAGAGAGCTACGCAGGCAATGATGGCAGATTTCTGGTGATAAGCCTTAAGAGAGGAGATGAGACGATACACGTTGCCAACATATACGGGCCCAACTCAGATGAAAAGGAATTTTGGGACAATGTAGAGTCCAGACTTAGCGCCCATAAGTCACAAGACCCCAACATCCTAAAGAACCTATGCGCCAAACTTCAACTCAGAGACCCTTGGAGGTTGCAACACCCAGACGCAAGGGAATACACCTTCTACTCTCACCCACACAACTCATACAGCAGAATTGACTATATCCTAATGTCTGACTCTCACACGCACCTGATAGAACAAACGGAAATAGCCCCAATCACAATCTCAGACCATGCACACATCACCCTGGCGGTTAGTGGCAGGCACAATGAAACACCGACCGTAGATGGAGATTTAACAGAGACATCCTACAAATCCCCGAAAACATAGCAGAAATTGAAGTAGCCATTACAGAATACCTAGCATTCAATGACAATACAGAGGTAGACAGGGGTACCCTCTGTGAAGCCCTAAAAGGCACGATACGAGGAAATCTAATAAACATCAAAGCCAGAATGAACAAGGGCAGGAACAAGAAAATAGCCGAACTTGAGGAGCAGATCAAAGATCTCGAAAAAGGCCACTGCGCCAACATTGCAGACAAAAACACCCTGACTGATCTGACGAAAAGGTAGTACGAGCTTAACAAGATACTAAGTGAAAGAGCAGGCACATGGATCAATAAATATAAATCCATAGACCTATGCTCGGCCAACAAGGCAGGGAAGGCGTTAGCATCCTACCTGAAAGCAAAACTAAGACAACATGCGATTGCTGCAATAACAGACAAGACTAAAAGAACACAAACAACTAACAAGGGTATTTTGAAGGTGTTTAAAGAATTCTATGAAGAGCTGTACAGGGCGGACGGGGGACTAATAGCGGACGGGGGTGCGGGTTTACTGGAAAAACTTAACCTACCAACGCTCACAGCAGAACAGAGGACATCGCTCGACGCAGACATAACTGGAGCAGAAATAGAAATGGCTATAATAGCAGTCAAAGCAAACAAAGCTCCAGGGCCTAACGGTTACACAGCAGCCTTCTACAAACAATTGCTACAGCTACTTAAACCCACCTTGGTTGCAGTCTTCACTCACTGTGTCCGCGAAGGACGGATGACAGACTCTATGGCAGAGGCAGACATCATAGTTATACCGAAGGAGGGCAAGGACCCTCAATACCCTCAAAACTACCGCCCAATTTCGTTAATAAACGTAGACTGTAAAATTTACGCCAAAATTCTGGTGGGAAGGCTTAATGCGCTCTTGCCACTCCTAATCCACAACTCACAAGTAGGATACCTCAAGAATAGGCTGTCTCAGGACAACACTAGACTCCTCTGCCACCTCATCCACGACACAGCAAACAGCGCAGATCAGGCAGTTATGATCGCGCTGGATGCAGAAAAGGCCTTCGATAGGGTCTCTTGGCCCTTTCTGGACCCATGCATGGGGAAGTAGGCCTAGGAACCAAATACAGAAATATGGTCATGGCACTGTACAACAGGTCCAAGGCCGGAGTCGTAGTAAATGGTGGCTCGTCAGAGCCAATCACCCTAGAAAGAGGGACAATACAGGGGTGCCCGCTCTCTCCCGCCCTATTCCTGCTAGCACTAGAACCACTGCTAGCCATGATAAGAAACAATCCAGATATCAAAAGCATCCAAATCAGAGAGAACACAGTGAAACTGGCAGCGTACGCGGATGACGTACTGATCATAAGAAAGGAACCGACCACCTTCATATCGGCATTAATGAAAACCACAGAGGAGTACGCGCGGGTCTCAGGCTATAAGTTAAACAGGGAAATATCAGAGTGTAAACCCATGAATGTCCACACGACGAAAGCAGTCCTGGGCACCTCAGCACTAGCTTGGCAAACAAAACCCTTAAAATACCTGGGCCTCCTCTTTGGTAGAGACTTGAGGATGACGCTGGCGCACAACGAGGAAGCCATCTTAAAGAAAGTTAAGGCCAAATTAGACTCCTGATCCCCGAAATACATCAGCTGGTGGGGCAGGGTGGACACGATAAAGATGATGGTGACACCAATGATTAATTACATATTAGGCATGCTGCCACTAACAATGACAGATGACTTCCTCAAGAAGCTAGACAACATGATAAACAGGTTCATATGGAAGGAAAAGAAACCTATGATTAGCTTGCACAAACTGAGACTACACAAATGTTTAGGAGGGCTAAATGTCATGAACTTTAAAGTCTTCCAAACGGCATGCCTGGCAAAACAGGGGATAGCTTGGCTCATCCCATCGCAAGAATATACTCCAGTATGGCTACAACTAGAAAGAGACACCCGGGGAGGTCTAGACCCTTTTGCCATGCTTACAGCCAACAAACACCCTGTAGGGAATAATGTAATCATCAAACACACCAAAACAGCCCAACTGAAGGTGGATAAGAGAATGCAGCAAAGCATCAGAAGGACACGGTGGGAATCAATATGGTTCAACACCAAGATACAATACAAAGGGCGAACATTAGACAACAAGATCTGGTATACGAGTGGGATCCCGACACCCACACAACTAGAAAAAGACAGCACCCCATTAACCTTCGACACCCACAAACTGACACACAACCTACCCAATATAGAATTCTACAACTTCCTAAAAGTAAGAACAGCCATAACCAAAGCAAATCTAAGCAAAGAGACACCTTCCATCATTCAATACATGCACAATCTCAACAAGATCAGACACCAGACAGCCCACCTATACAAACTCCTACGCCCCAACACGTCCAATATAAACAACAAAACAATTGGCTTCTGGGAAACGCTACACAACAGACACTTCAGCAATGAGGAAAAGAGCCGCCTCTGGGTCTCTGCCTCGAGGAAAAAGGTCTCCCCGCAATTAGCCCAAACAAAATACTGGCTCCTGGACAGGGTGTTCTGGACACCAGCGCGCCTAGCAGAGGTCGGCATTAGAGGGAGCGACACATGCTGGAATTGCCAGAAAGCAAAGGGAAACCTAATACACCTCATATTCGACTGCTCAAAAGTTAAAACATTCTGGAGGAAAGTGTGCGACCTAATTAGCACAGTAGTGGGAGGAAGCATACAGCTTGGGTTCGGAGGACTAGCAACCGCATTCATGGCCCCAGACCTAGGAAACAGTGGAGACAGGGATTTGGTTGGCATCCTACTCACAGCAGCAGTCAAAATCATTCTAACGAACTGGAAGAACAGTGCTAGAGCGACATTTAAGGGATGGGTCAACTGGGTCACCTTCCTCAGGGCAGCGGACAACATAAGGGCCAAACACGCGCCCGATCACACATCGAGGAGTGAAATGTGGGCCGCTCTAGACGTGCACCTGGAGTTACACAAACCTCCGTAGAGGTACAGAACGCGGACTACCGCACGTACGCCAACGGCATGAGGGTTATAACCAACATATGAGCATGTCCCCTCCCCCCTCCTTACCCTCTCTCTCCCCCCTTTCTTTCTTCTCACTCTTTCTTCTTTCGCTTTTGGGGGCATTACAGGAACTCTGCATCACCAGGACTAGCCTACCCAGATGCATGCATATTGTAACCACAAAAGGCACCAACGATAATACCTGTATCGCCCCTTGCATTACTACTGTACTGTATGTGTATTATAAAATTTCTCAATAAAAACGGTTGAAATTAAAAAAAAAAATGATATTACCTAAGGTCTTTTTATATAATGTTAATCCTTTACAAGCCATTCATGGTGCTACAGCTCATAGTGTACATAGCCGGCACTTATTTGCGGGGACCATTAAATGTATCCAAATGAAACTGGGTACATTTTGAGACCAATCATATGATTTAAGATTCTGTACGATGTTTAAAATGAGAAAAAACGTCACCACCAGTGCCTCAGACACCACATAGGAGAAAATGTAAGATTAAACACTATTTGTCCTTTAAACTTCACTTACCTACGTATGCAGATCTCAATTTCCAACTCTAAATCAGGCCCTTCGTCCTTTTAGACAGGAAACAAGATATTTCAGTACATTATATGCAAAAGTGGGGTGCAGTTTTATGGGAGCTGAACCCTAATAATCATGCGCACCCCAATAATTAATCGCCCCACAGGACTTGGTTTCTTTTTATTTTTACTTTAACACTGAGTGCGGTGTCTTTAAAGTGGGCACCGCGCTCTGTGTTAAAGTAAAAAAAAGAGAAAAAAAGAAACCGAGCGCAGTGTCCTTGAAGCGACGCCGCGCTCAGTTTTAAAGTTAAAAAAACAAAAAACTGAGCGCGGTGTCCCTATAGCGGGCACAGCACTTATTAAGAAAGTAAAACATAAATAAACAGAGTGCAGTGTCCCAGAAGTGGTTGCCACACTCAACATAAAAGGTAAATATAAATAAATAAAGCACGTTGTCCCTAAAGCGGGTGCTGCACTCAAGATACAAATACAATAAAATAGTATCCGCCATTGTCCCCATAAGTGCCCATAAACATAATAGTGCGGACCCCCTAGATAAAGACGACTGTGTACGGACCCAAGTAAAAGGTTCAGTCGTCATGGGCAGTAACAAATGGCAACAAGGCGATAACTAGGGACTAACAAGCCTCATGATGAATCGGAAGCCAGCATTTACCAAGAACAAGGACACCAGCCAATGATAAGCATGGACGGAGAGTGGGGGAGGATTACACAGCATACTTGACTACTGCATGCCTCGCAGAGCGAGCAGTGCATGCGCGCAGCCACTAGGCTCGACCTAAAAAACAACTCATTATATGAGAGTGTTCATTATGTGGGCCATCAGTTAGCTGTGCTTTTCCTTTGGGGACACCAACATCCTACAAACTGCCCCTGTGCTTTTATACTGCCTCATTGGAACTACAGAGATGTTTAAACTACCCCTTTGGCACTGAGACAGCCATGTTGCCTCCAGAACTGCTTCTGCAGCACTGAGCGCCTGGAACTGCGCCTCCCTTAAAGGCCTGCTTGGCCAAAGAAGGACTTGAGGATTAACAACGTTACCGCGCGGGGTGCATGAGGCTGTGTCCACCTTAGGCCCGAAGGCACTGTGGAGCTCTGTGTCAAAAGGAGCGCCGTTTGATATCACCGACGCCGCCCAGGACAGGAATGTGCTGAGAAGCGCTGCAGTCAAGAAGCGCTGTGTGCCCATAACTAGGGGTGGACAGAATACTACGCTCTGACTGTGTAGTGGAAGAAACCAGCCACCCCTGCTCCCAGGCCCAGTCCCTGCTTCTGAAAGCAGCGAGGACGGGGAGAGCCCGGGCCCCAGTTGATCCCTATCTCCAGCATCTGGGCCCTCTGATGGCTTGCAGGATGGGTTGCTCACGCACCCCGGGGCCCACCAGGCAGAGCTCAAGCCCTGGGCCAGGTCCCAGTTCCGAGCCCTAGCCAGTCCGAGGAGAGCCTCCCCTGGCCCCAGCGCCCGGACCCTCTGATGGCTTGCATGACAGGGGGCTCACGCACTCGGGGCCCACTGGATGGAGCTCAAGCACCGGGCCTGGTCCCAGCTTCTGAACCCTAGCCAGGCCGGGGAGAGCCTCCCCGTGCCCCGGTGGGCCCCCATCCCCAGCACCCGGACCGTCTGATGGCTTGCAGGACGGGGGGCTCATGCACTCCAGGGCCCGCCAGATGGAGCTCAAGCTCCAGGCCCGGTCCCAGCTTCCGAACCCTAGCCAGGCCGGGGAGAGCCCCCTTGGGCCCCGGTGGACACCTGTCCCCAGCGCCCGGACCCTCTGATGTCTTGCAGGACGGGGGGCTCATGCACCACGGGGCCCGCCGTACAGGGCTCAAGCCCCGGACCCGGTCCCAGCTTCCGAACCCTAGCCAGGCCGGGGAGAGCCTCCTCGGGCCCCGGTGGACACCTGTCCCCGGCACCCAGACCCTCGGCTGAAACCAAGGAGGGTTAAGCCCAGACCACATCCTCTCCCTGACGGCCTGCCCGGGGAGCCCATTTTTCTCGACAATTAAGCCCCAACATAGTGGGGGATTACAGAACTCTGGGGAAGGACAAAAGTTGGAGTTAGCCCGGCCGCCAGCCCACAGGGCCATCTGGTCACCCAGTCCGCAGGGCCATCTGGTCATCCTGCCAGCAGGGCCATCTGGTCGTGCAGCCAGGCGACCAGATGGCCCGGGACAGCCCAGCGCCCAGATGGCCTGGGAGGGTGCCTTACCCAGTCGCCCTGGTAGTCCGGCGAGGGTGGCCAGGTGCACCGAGGCAGCCGCTCTGGAGGTTCCTTCCCCCGGGTGGCTGCTGCTCACCTCCCTGCCCGACTTGCCTGGGAGCAGTGGGAAGGGGAGGCCATCTGGTCACCCTGCCAACCCGTGAGGAATGGTGGCCCCAATCCCCGGACCCCGGTGGGGCAGGGACACGAGGGGGAGGCCCCCATGCCAAAGGGCACTTGGTGGAGGCAGCCTCCCATGGACCCACGTTACCCCCTCCGCATCCCTCCCATCGGCGTCCCTCCCATTGGCCTGGTGGCAGATGGACCCACCCCTGGGTGTGGTGGAGGGAGGTGTCCGCGGGCACCCACACACGGAGAGACAAAAGCTTGGCTCAGAGGATGACTCTCAATAGATCGCAGCGAGGTAGCTGCTCAGCGACTTACGAAACCCTGACCCAGAATAAGGTCGTCTATGAATGATTTAGCACCGGGTGCCCCACGAACATGCTGTGCACTAAGGGCGATGGAGGCGGCCCCCTGTCATGATTCCACCCCTCACCTGCCGTAAAATGCACATACATGCAGACGTAGCTGCACATACATGCAGACGTAGACTTCCCATTCTTGAAACCCACCCCTGTCCCGTGCAGCCAGCACGCCAGTATGTTAATGTGTGATTGTGCAAAAACTCAGAATCTGTCTATACTTTGATTCAGGCCTTTTCTTTCATTCATGTGTATAACTATGATGTTATTTGTTTTTGCCAAGGGTTTGTTGGATTCATGGCCGGAGTTTTGAGTTGTGAGTCTGACAGACATATAGAAACGTTATTGCCAGGGAATGGTAGGTATTGTTGCAGGAAGGGTTTGCAACTCGTGTTCAGGGCAGGAGGAGGCTCGCAGAAGGAACAGAGAGCGGAGAATAGAGATGCCGTTTTCAGCGCGCACGCTGGAAAACGGCACGCATGGATTTGGCGCGCAATGCGTCAACCTTCCTTGGGTGTGGCTGGGTGTGGTTCCTCTATAAAAGGCCACACCCACCGCAAACCGACGCTTTGCCTTCTGTCTTCGTTGCTCATCGGAGGTGATTCCTTAACTCCCTCGACGACGGCCTGCGTTCCAGATAGGTCTGCTTTCATCTCGAAGGTCTGCTGTCATCTCGAAGGTCTGCTTTCATCGCGCACATCACCTGAAAGGAAAGAAAACAAGACTTAAAGCTAAGTTACCGTTTTTCCTTCTTGTTTGAATTATTGGCGCCCCACGCAAGCAAGCATCCAGAGAATATTTGAACTAGAGACTTACCTGGAAAGAATTCGAATTTCCAATTCCATAGAGATTCCAAGGATAAGAACAATTACAAAGACTTTTGAAAAAGGATTTAGAGACTTTGAGAATTATCAAAGAAAGAGTGTTGATGATATTTTATATTTATGTTTGCTTTGCCATTTTCTTGTCTTTTGTTTTAATATGATACATAATAGGAAGTGAAGGTGAAGAACAGCATGGTGTGAAGTCAGAGTAAGTTAAAGATAGTTTGAAGGGACGTTATGAATAATGCAAACAATTTAGTAAAGCAGTAACTCATCATTCCTTTTTGAACACTTACCTTACAGAGAACAAACGCTGAACAAGCCATCTTCTACACTACCCATCATCTTGCCCAACCCCTCCCTTCACGACGACAACACGGACGCGACGCCAAATCTTGACCAGTCGCAGGTAGGACTCGTTAAAGCCCAAGTAAATTGTAGAAAACCTGTTAGGACTAAGATAGATAGAGTAAAAATCAGTATTTACAAAAGTTCTCCTTATTGCTTCGCAGGTCGACAATCAAGGAAGCAGGTAGCGTCCACGATCCGGCCTACCTCCCTGATTTCTATTTAATTACCTCAGTGTGTTAAAACAGTCACTAGGTGTTGCCTAGAATTTGGGGAAGTTGGTCCATAACGTCTCTGCGAAATCATCTACAGGCATCCTACAGGTAAGGCTGCTTGTAATCTTGTCAGAAGGCAAAGCCCACGACGATATTTTCGCCCAGACGTTATGGATCCTTCTATCACAAGTTCTTTGCAAGATATTGCAACCGTGTTAACGGCTATTCAAGCCGAAAACGCAGCCCTTCGTAGAGATATCACAGATATTCAGAGCAATATTCAAGCCGCTTCTAGTCAGTGGGGGTTTCCCTCAACACAAAAACCGGTTCTGAAACCAGCCACGTTTCAGCCAGGACTTCAGACCTTACATTCAGGCCCCAGTTCTTCCTCTGCTCCAACTCAGATTCAGGTAGTTACTCCAATTACAGTGCCTTTAGCACCTCCTGAACGTTTTTTGGGAGATAGTAATAAGTTTTCGATCTTTTTAAATCAATGCCATTTGCATTTCATAGCCAAGCCAGCAGCCTTCCCAGATGATTCCTCTAAGGTAGCCTTTATTTTGTCATATCTAGGGGGGGATGCAGCCCTTTGGTCTGTGCCGATTGTAGAACGCGATGACCCGATTTTATATAACCTTAGACTCTTTAAGAATACTATGAAAAAGTTATTTGCTAAGCACGTTTTTGTCCAGTCCGCAGACCATGAGTTATTGCATCTCAAACAAGGGTCTTCGGACTTGTTACATTACATTTCCCAGTTCAATAGACTTGTCATTGAGGCCCGCTGGCCAGAAGAAAAAAGAGTTTCCCTTTTTTACAAAGGGCTTAGAGATGAGTTAAAAGATATGGTTACACAGATCTTAGATCCACCAGACACCATCGAAGATTTTATTGATTTAGTAGTGAAGCTTAATCATCGACTTTTAGAACGCAGAGGAGAAAAAGGTAAAACAGAAGTTAAGGTGTTCACTTTTAAGGAAAGGTACAATTCTGTAAGATCTGAAGGTTCATCAAAGGGTGATTCAGGAGTCGAACTAATGCAAATAGGTACTATTAAAGGGCCCCTGAGTAAGGAAGAGAAGGACAAGAGAAGAAAATTGAATCAGTGTTTATATTGCGGCAAATCAGGTCATTTCGTTAAGGAATGTCCAGTACGCCCAAATAAACCTAAGAGTAAGAATTCGGAGGTGGCTCTAGTACAACAGTCGGAAAACTAACCGGCTCGACTAATCAAGAGGTCAGATTGTCGAGTGAGGTATCTAGCTTGGCCTCCATAACTCCTGAGTTTACTTCCCATCATCTTAGTATTACAGTTACCCTGCAATCTGAAACTGAAAAGGGGAAGGAATGGACAGTTGATGCTTTGATTGATTCCGGAGCTACAGGCAACTTCATAGATACTAAGTTTTTGCAGAAGTTAGAGTTCAAAACTAAAGCCAAACAACATCCAGAAGTGGTTAAGGCGGTAGATGGTAAAGAACTATCATCAGGACTAATTCAATTTTACACTGAAATACTGTCAATGACTTGTTTACAAAAACATAAGGAGAACATCACATTTGATGTCATAGACGCCCTTCAATTTCGCCTGATTTTAGGGATACCTTGGTTAGTCAAACACAATCCCAAAATAGATTGGGTGGAAAGAACCCTGTTATTTGACTCAGAACATTGTGTATCTTCTTGTCTAACAACACCAGACTCCCAAGTGATAATTTTAGGAAATAATTTTCCCTTGACTTCAAAGAGTATACTCCTATTGGAAGGAATCCCAGAAGAATATTCTGATCTCCATGATGTATTCGACAAAAAGAAGGCTAACACACTACCCCCTCACCGGGATTTCGATTGTCGGATAGATTTGGTACCGGGGGCTACATTGCCATGTAGTAGAATCTATGCACTTACCGAAAAAGAAAACGAGCACTTAAGAGAATATTTAGACGAATATCTGGCCAATGGTTTTATCCGACATTCGAAATCTCCTGTATCCTCCCCCCTCTTTTTTATTCCGAAAAAGGGGGGAGAATTGAGAACATGCATCGACTATAGAGCCCTAAACAATGTTACCATCAAAAACAGATACCCTCTCCCTCTGATTCCGACACTTCTGGACCAATTAAAAGATGCTAAGATATACACTAAATTAGATTTGCGGGGAGCTTATCATTTGGTTAGAGTCCGCAGTGGAGACGAATGGAAGACAGCATTTCGTACTAAATTTGGTTTATACGAATACCAGGTCATGCCATTCGGACTGAGTAATGCTCCCGCAGCTTTTCAGTTTTTCATAAATGAGGTTTTGAGAGAATTTTTGGACATCTGTTGCATTGTGTACATAGATGACATACTCATCTATTCTAAAAACACCGTAGAACATGTACAACAGGTAAGAGCCATTCTCCGAAAACTACTTGATAACTCCTTGTACATAAAACTGGAAAAAAGCGTCTTTCACACCACCAAAGTGGATTTCTTGGGATATGTCCTGAGCCCAGATGGTATTGAAATGGATCCTAAGAAGATTCAGGCAGTTCTAGATTGGACCAGCCCTTCTTCGGTTAAACAGGTACAAAGCTTCTTGGGGTTTGCAAATTTGTATAGACGTTTTATACGTAATTTTTCACAATTGGTAACCCCAATTACTAAGTTACTGAGGAAGAACACAAAATTTGATTGGAATACTGATGCTGAAGAAGCTTTTCAAAATCTAAAAAATTATGTAGAAACTTGTGTGATTTGTATCCAACAAAAACCACAACACCAAGCACCTAGTGGATTCTTGCTACCTCTCCCAATTTCGCCTCAACCTTGGCACACGATATCGCTGGACTTTATCGTGGAGCTTCCAGAGACCAAAGAAGGTTTCAACACCATTTTGACTGTGGTAGATCACTTTTCTCGCATGGCTCATTTCATACCATTAAAAGGCATCCCTACTGCTAGAGAATTGACTCAAATCTTCTCTAAGGAAATCATTAGGTTACATGGAATTCCCTCTGTAATTATTTCTGACAGAGGTCCACAGTTTATTTCTCATTTCTGGCAAGAATTAGGAAAGACTTTGAACATGGACATTCGCATGTCCTCAGGTTATCATCCTCAGACTGATGGTTTAACTGAAAGGACGAATCAAACTATAGAACAGTTTCTTAGGTGTGCTTTAGCAGAGGACGAAAGAGAGTGGTCAGACATCTTGTGGGTTTTAGAATTCGCTTTCAATAATTTAGACAATTCTTCCACTAGTCTATCACCTTTCTTTTGTGTTTATGGTTTCCACCCTAAAAATGTCCCAGAAAAAGCAAGCATCCCATCAGCCATACCATCACTAGAGGAACACATTACTAGATTGGTTCATGTTCAGAAACAGGCTCAATATCATTTAGCTCAAGCGAAAGAGAGTCAAAAAGAGTCAGCAGATTCACGTAGAAAACCATCACCAGAATACTCAATCGGAGATAGAGTTTGGTTATCTACAAAAAATTTGAGAATGACTATTTGCAAAAAACTACGTCCCAAATATATCGGGCCTTTTGTAATAGAAAAAATAATAAATCCTGTCAGTGTCAAACTCACCCTACCCAGTAGGTATAAGTTTCACCCGGTATTTCACGTATCGTTGATCAAACCCTGTAATTCTAAGACTAGGTTTCTTAAAAATCCACCACCCATCCTTGTTGAAGGTGTCCCTGAATTTGAGGTTCACAAAATCTTAGATGCAAAGAGAGTCCGAGGTAAACTATTTTATTTAATACATTGGAAAGGTTATGGCCCCGAAGAGCGGACGTGGGAACCTCTTTCCAACGTTCAAAATTCTGCTCGATTGATCAAGAACTTTCATCTTCGTTATCCTAACAAACCGAAACCTGTACCACAGATTTTGGGAGGGATCTTGAGAGGGGAGTACTGTCATGATTCCACCCCTCACCTGCCGTAAAATGCACATACATGCAGACGTAGCTGCACATACATGCAGACGTAGACTTCCCATTCTTGAAACCCACCCCTGTCCCGTGCAGCCAGCACGCCAGT
Organism: Lissotriton vulgaris; assembly: GCF_964263255.1. Classification (NCBI taxonomy): domain Eukaryota; kingdom Metazoa; phylum Chordata; class Amphibia; order Caudata; family Salamandridae; genus Lissotriton; species Lissotriton vulgaris. The sequence goes on along the minus strand of NC_141688.1, from coordinate 181,902,261 downwards.
ATGTTAATGTGTGATTGTGCAAAAACTCAGAATCTGTCTATACTTTGATTCAGGCCTTTTCTTTCATTCATGTGTATA